>NC_059161.1:108570346-113998980 GCF_019923935.1 Bubalus bubalis
AAGGCAATGCCAAAATCTCAAACTACCAACAATTGCCTCATCTCACACACTAGTAAAGTAATGCTCAAAATTCTCCAAGCCAGGCTTCAGACGTATGTAAACTGTGAACTTCCAGGTGTTGAAGCTGGTTTTAGAAAAGGCAGAGGAACCAGAGATCAAATTGCCAATGTCTGCTGGATCATCAAAAAAGCAAGAGAGTTCCAGAAAAACATCTATTTCTAATTTATTGACTATGCCAAAGCCTTTGACTGTGTGGATCACATAAACTGTGGAAAATTCTGAAAGAGATGGGAATACCAGACCACCTGATCTGTCTCCTGAGAAATTTGTATGCAGATCAGGAAGCAACAGTTAGAACTGGACATGGAACAACAGACTGGTTCCAAATAGGAAAAGGAGTACATCAAGGCTGTATATTGTCACCCTGTTTATTTAACTTATATGCAGAGTACATCATGAGAAACGCTGGACTGGAAGAAACGCAAGCTGGAATCAAGATTGCCGGGAGAAATATCAATAACCTCAGATATGCAGATGACACCACCCTTATGACAGAAAGTGAAGAGGAACTCAAAGTCCTCTTGATGAAAGTGAAAGTGGAGAGTGAAAAGTTGGCTTAAAGCTCAACATTCAGAAAACCAAGATCATGGCATCCAGTCCCATCACTTCATGGGAAATAGATGGGGAAAGAGTGGAAACAGGGTCAGACTTTATTTTTCTGGGCTCCAAAATCACTGCAGATAGTGACTGCAGCCATGAATTAAAAGACGCTTACTCCTTGGAAGGAAAGTTATGGCCAACCTAGATAGTATATTCAAAAGCAGAGACATTACTTTGCCAACAAAGTTTAGTCTAGTCAAGGCTATGGTTTTACCTGCGGTCATGTATGGATGTCAGAGCTGGACTGTGAAGAAGGGCTGAGCGCTGAAGATTGATGCTTTTGAACTGTGGTGTTGGAGAAGACTCTTGAGAGTCCCTTGGACTGCAAGGAGATCCAACCAGTCCATTCTGAAGGAGATCAGCCCTGGGATTTGGAAGGAATGATGCTAAAGCTGAAACTCCAGTACTTTGGCCACTTCATGCAAAGAGTTGACTCATTGGAAGAGACTCTGATGCTGGGAGGGATTGGGGACAGGAGGAGAAGGGGAGGACAGAGGATGAGATGGTTGGATGGCATCACTGACTCGATGGACGTGAGTCTGAGTGAACTCCGGGAGTTGGTGATGGACAGGGAGGCCTGGTGTGCTGCGATTCATGGGGTCACAAAGAGTCGGACATGACTGAGAGACTGATCTGATCTGATATAAGCTTAATCTTTTTGAAGTTTCTTTCTAAGACATGTTAAAGCAGGTTTAATTTAGAGTTAGACAAATTTAGTACTACTCCTCGGAGAAGGCAATGGCGCCCCACTCCAATACTCTTGCCTAGAAAATCCCATGGATGGAGGAGCCTGGTGGGCTACAGTCCAAAGGGTCGCTAAGAGTCGGACACAACTGAGCGACTTTACTTTCACTTTTCACTTTCATGCATTGGAGAAGGAAATGGCAACCCACTCCAGTGTTCTTGCCTGGAGAATCCCAGGGACGGGGCAGCCTGGTGGGCTGCCGTCTCTGGGGTTGCACAGAGTCGGGCACGACTGAAGCGACTTAGCAGCAGCAGCAGTACTACTCCTAAACTATTACTTTTCATGGGCCTGTACTTAATTTTCCTTCAGGTTTCAGTAAGCTGAGTGATGCAACTTCAGACATCTCCAGGCTTTCTGTGAGTTCTGGAAATTGTTCAGCTTCCAAATCAGCAGTAGTTATTATTAACTTGGCCTCATGCAACTTCACCCTATACATACACAGTTCAGTATTAGCCAAAGAAAAAAGAGGGCTGTATTCATGTTTCTGGAGCTCTTTCTCTACCTAGCTCATGTCCTCTTCCTCATATTTGAAGTGACTAAGCCCCCTGTGTTCTGATCTCTTGTACAACTAGTAGAAATGTTGTGCTTTGCTTGGGCAACCCCTCTTGTGGCAGGGCATGATTAGACCACCAAAATGAAAGCTTGGGCAATTATAAGACTTACCTGATTTGTTTTCCTTCCATCACAGATACCAGCACAGAGACGCCTGTTGTCACATGTCTAAAGAGTAATTACAACTACTTTTCCAGTTTTCCAGTTTACAGTAGCAAGGTAAGTCTGTTATGAGTTGTTCAGTCAGTTCAGTTCGGTCACTCAGTCATAACTAAGAAAACACTCAGAAGTCTTTATCTATTTAGTTTTGACTGGATTTTCAGTTCAGTTCAGTCACTCAGTTGTGTCCAACTCTTTGTGACTCCATGGACTGCAGCATGCCAGGCCACCCTGTCCATCACCAACTCCCAGAGTTTACTCAAACTCATGTCCATTGAGTCAGTGATGCCATCCAGTCATCTCATCCTCTGTCATCCCCTTCTCCTCCCAACTTCAGTCTTTCCCAGCAACAGGGTCTTTTAAAATGAGTCAGTTCTTCGCATCAGGTGGCCAAAGTACTGGAGTTTCAGCTTCAGCCTCAGTCCTTCCAATGAATATGCAGGACTGATCTCCTTTAGGATGGACTGGATTGATCTCCTTGCAGTCCAGGGGACTCTCAAGAGTCTTCTCCAACACCACAATTCGAAAGCATAAAGTCTTTGGCGCTCAGCTTTTTTTATAGTCCAACTCTCACATAAATACATGACTACGGCAAAAATCATAGCTTTAACTAGATGGACCTTTGCTGGCAAAGTAACGTCTCTGCTTTTTAATATTCGGTCATACCTTTTCTTCCAAGGAGTAAACATCTTTTAATTTCATGGCTGCAGTTACCATCTGAAGTGACTTTGGAGCCCAAAAAAATAAAGTCTGTCACTGTTTCCACATCTATTTGCCATGAAGTGATGGGACCAGATGCCATGATCTTAGTTTTCTGAATGTTCAGTTTTAAGCCAAATTTTTCACTCTCCTCTTTCACTTTCATCAAGAGGCTCTTTAGTTCTTCTTCTCTTTCTGCCATAGGGGTGGTGTCATCTGCATATCTGAGGTGATTGATATTTCTCCCGGCAATCTTGATTTCAGCTTGTGCTCCCTCCAGCCCTGCATTTCTCATGATGTACTCTGTGTATAAGTTAAATAAACAGGGTTACAATATACAGCCTTGACGTGCTCCTTTCCTGATTTGGAACCAGTCTGGTGTTGCATGTCCAGTTCTAACTGTTGCTTCCTGACCTGCATACAGGTTTCTCAAAAGGCAGGTCAGGAGGTCTGGTTTTCCCATCTCTTTCAGAATTGTCCACAGTTTTTGGTGGTCCACAAAGTCAAAGGCTTTGGCATAGCCAATAAAGCAGAAATAGATGATTTTTTGGAACTCTCTTGCTTTTTTGATGATCCAACAGATGTTGTCAATGTGATCTCTGGTTCCTCTGCCTTTTCTAAAACGAGCTTGAACATCTGGAAGTTCACGGTTCACATATTGCTGAAGCCTGGCTTGGAGAATTTAGAGCATTACTTTACTAGCGAATCAAGTGAGAAGCCCTACTCTGTGGGGTGACTTGATATGTTTTATGGCAGAAACCCTGTCAAGGATTTATGCCAACCTACCAATGGACTTTCCTGGTAGCTCAGACAGTAAAGTGCCTGCCTGCAATGCAGGAGACTGGGGTTCAATCCCTTGGTCGGGAAGATCTCCTGGAGAAGGAAATGGCAACCGGCTATAGTATTCTTGCGTGGAGTCTATGGGGTCACAAACAGTCAGACAAGACTGAGTGACTTCACTCTCACTTTCACTTTACTAGTGAAAAGTGCAATTATGAGATGAGTGCAATTATGTGGTAGTTTGTGCATTCTTTGGCATTGCCTTTCTTTGGGATTGGGATGAAAACTGACTTTTTCCAGTCCTCTGGCCACTGCTGAGTTTTCCAAATTTGCTGGCATATTGAGTGCAGCACTTTCACAGCATCATCTTCCAGGATTTGAAATACCTCAACTGGAATTCCATCAACTCCACCAGCTTTGTTCATAGTGATGCTTCTTAAGGCCCACTTGACTTCGCATTCCAGGATGTCTGGCTCTAGGTGAGTGATCACCCCATCGTGATTATCTGGGTTGTGAAGATCTTTTAGATACAGTTTTTCTGTGTATTCTTGCCACCTCTTCTTAATATCTTCTGCTTCTGTTAGGTCCATACCATTTCTGTCCTTTATTGTGCCCATCTTTGCATGAAATGTTCTCTTGGTATCTCTAATTTTCTTGAAGAGGTCCCTAGTCCTTACCATTCTATTGTTTTCCTCTATTTCTTTGTACTAATCACTGAGGAAGACTTTATCTCTCCTTGCTATTCTTTGGATTTTAGTGACTGCTAAAATATTGGAGACAGACAGAAAGAAAGACCAGTAGCAGTCAAGGGAAAATATGTGCATGAGAAAATATACCTGACATAGAGTAACCACTAGGTATTACAAATAGTTAAAAAATATCTTTAATGTAGTCAAAATGTTAAAGAATACATACTTTAGGAATTTGCATTCTGAATGTATTTTGCATGTGTGTGTGTGTGTGTGTATACATAAGATTTTATGTGTGTGTATATTGCTTTTATGTTCAGTAGCTAAGTCGTGTCCAACTCTTTAGGACCCCATAAACTATAGCCTGGCAGGCTCCCCTGTCCATGGGATTTCCCAGGCCAGAATACCAGAGTGAGTTGCCATTTCCTTTTTCAGGTGATTTTCCTGACCCAGAAATCAAATCCACATCTGCACTGGCAGGCGGATTCTTTAACAATGAGCCACCAGGGAAGCCAAAAATTGCTTAAAGAAAAGCTTATCAGGTGATACTGAGAATAGCAGCGGAAACTGGAATGAGTTCACTCACTCCAAAAGCAGGTGAATTTAAGAGTGCTAACACAATGTCTGAAGGGGGTGCATCATTCTGTGTATCTAGAATCTCAAGTCTAATCACGTAGAACTCTTCTACAGAACAAACACCCATGTCGATAAGAAACAGACAACATCTTAAGAGAAACCTATTTGGGAAAGGAGGGTTAAGATCAAAAAGAAAAGAAGAATTCAAGAAAATTTTTTAACTTCAAAGCTAGACAAAAATGATCCAATATACACAGAAAAGAGCAGAAACCCAGAAGTATAATGAAAGCAAGGGAACAAAACAAATACTAAAATTTAGAGTTTATAAAAATTCTCATTAGATTAAAAAATAATAAAGGATTGAAACTTGTTCTGAAAAGGAACACATCATGTCAAAGAATAATGACTTAGAATGAAAAACTGACAACCACACTCTAGCAAAATTATTGGGCATTAAGGAAAATGAAAAGATCTTTTGAGTACCCAGACATGGGTAGCATTAAGTATTTATTTACCTTTAAATATAAGAAGGGTGGTCAACAGGGGTTGGGCATGGGGGAAATGGGGAGATGTTGGTCAAGGGTACAAATTTCCAACTTGTACAGTTCCAAAGAACTCAATCGGAGAAGGCAATGGCACCCCACTCCAGTACTCTTGCCTGGAAACTCCCATGGATGGAGGAGGCTGGTAGGCTGCAGTCTATGGGGTCGCAAAGAGTCAGACACGACTGAGCAACTTCACTTTGACTTTTCACTTTCACACATTGGAGAAGGAACTGGCAACCCACTCCAGTGTTCTTGCCTGGAGAATCCCAGGGACGGGGGAGCCTGGTGGGTTGCACAGAGTCGGACACGACTGAAGCGACTTAGCAGCAGCAGCAGCACAGAACTCAATAAGTCTGCAGAATATAATGTACAATATGGTGCCTATAGTTAACACTATTGTATTGAACACCTAAAATTTTCTAAGAGAGTATACTTTAAGTGTTCTTGGCTCACACAAAAAGGTAACTATGTGAGATGAGGGATATGTTTATTACTTTGATTGCACTAATCATTTCACAATATGTATGTATGTCAAATCACATAGTATACTTACAAAAATCACATGTGCAACTGAGATGTATATAATTTTTATTTGTCAATCATATTGCAGTAAAGCTAAAAAAAATAAACTAATAACAAAAGTAATCAAGGATATTACTAAAAATTAAGTAAAATTAATTCTATTTCAATGGAAAAAACAGTTAACTAAAATTAAACAGGCCTTTTTTTTAAGTAAGCTTAGGGAATTTGTTTTTGGAGAAATGTCAAATATAAAAGATATAAAATAAAGCATTTTTATTTTTTTTTAATTTTATTTTATTTTTAAACTTTACATAACTGTATTAGTTTTGCCAAATATCAAAATGAATCTGCCACAGGTATACATGTGTTCCCCATCCTGTACCCTCCTCCCTCCTCCCTCCCCATTCCATCCCTCTGGGTCGTCCCAGTGCACCATCCCCAAGCATCCAGTATCGTGCATCGAACCTGGACTGGCAACTCGTTTCATACATGATATTTTGCATGTTTCAATGCCATTCTCCCAAATCTTCCCACCCTCTCCCTCTCCCACAGAGTCCATAAGACTGTTCTATACATCAGTGTCTCTTTTGCTGTCTCGTACACAGGGTTATTGTTACCATCTTTCTAAATTCCATATATATGCGTTAGTATACTGTATTAGTGTTTTTCTTTCTGGCTTACTTCACTCTGTGTAATAGGCTCCAGTTTCATCCACCTCATTAGAACTGATTCAAATGTCTTCTTTTTAATGGCTGAGTAATACTCCGTTGTGTATATGTACCACAGCTTTCTTATCCATTCACCTGCTGATGGACATCTAGGTTGCCTCCATGTCCTGGCTATTATAAACAGTGCTGCGATGAACATTGGGGTACACGTGTCTCTTTCCCTTCTGGTTTCCTCAGTGTGTATGCCCAGCAGTGGGATTGATGGATCATAAGGCAGTTCTATTTCCAGTCCCCTAAGGCATCTCCACACTGTTCTCCATAGTGGCTGTACTAGTTTGCATTCTCACCAACAGTGTAAGAGGGTTCCCTTTTCTCCACACCCTCTCCACCATTTATTACTTGTAGACTTTTGGATCGCAGCCATTCTGACTGGTGTGAAATGGTACCTCATAGTGGTTTTGATTTGCATTTCTCTGATAATGAGTGATGTTGAGCATCTTTTCATGTGTTTGTTAGCCATCTGTATGTCTTCTTTGGAGAAATGTCTATTTAGTTCTTTGGCCCATTTTTTGATTGGGTCATTTATTTTTCTGGAGTTGAGCTGTAGGAGTTGCTTGTATATTCTCGAGATTAGTTGTTTGTCAGTTGCTTCATTTGCTATTATCTTCTCCCATTCTGAAGGCTGTCTTTTCACCTTGCTAATAGTTTCCTTTGATGTGCAGAAGCTTTTAAGGTTAATTAGGTCCCATTTGTTTATTTTTGCTTTTATTTCCAATATTCTGGGAGGTGGGTCATAGAGGATCCTGCTGTGATGTATGTCAGAGAGTGTTTTGCCTATGTTCTCCTCCAGGAGTTTTATAGTTTCTGGTCTTACGTTTAGAGGAGAGGGTGGGAAGATTTGGGAGAATGGCATTGAAACATGTAAAATATCATGTATGAAACGAGTTGCCAGTCCAGGTTCGATGCACGATACTGGATGCTTGGGGCTGGTGCACTGGGATGACCCAGAGGGATGGAATGGGGACGGAGGAGGGAGGAGGGTTCAGGATGGGGAACACATGTATACCTGTGGCGGATTCATTTTGATATTTGGCAAAACTAATACAGTTATGTAAAGTTTAAAAATAAAATAAAATTTAAAAAAATAATAATAAAATAAAAAAATCTCAACCCTTCAACCTGGAACAAACATAGTGCTGTAGGTCGATGATACGTTAATAAAAATAAATAAATAAATAAGTCAGAGAAAGGCAGTTTGATTCTAATCTTGTCTCTTTGCCATCTAATACCTCAATTCTTAAAATTTATGGTTTATCAAATGAGTAAAAGAAAATCTCAGCACTTAATTTTCAAATAGCTGATGATTTTCTAGATATCACTCTATAAATTATTTATAGTTTGTTTTGGTATGGGTAAATGGTGTATGTGATTTCAGCTTTACAAAGGTATGGCGGTTTTAGTGCCCAGAATAGGTTTTATCATGAATAGGCTTTTCCACATGTAACTAAAAGTTTGCATATTTTGCTGCTCCTGTGTGGAGAGTTCCAAAAATGTCAATTTGTGGGTGTTTTCTCTGTCATTGCTAATCTTTCTACTAGTTCTGTCAATTAATTAGAAGAGTATTGCAGTCTCTAATGGTGGACCTGTATATTCTTTCTTTCTGTCAGTTTGGTTCATGTGTTTTGAAACACTGTTGATAAGAGAACTTGTTTAGGAGTCTCATGTCACCTTAATCAACTGCCTTCTTTATCATTCTGAAATGTTCCTCCTTATTTCTAGTAATATTTCCTGCTTTGAGATCTACTTTGCTCGCTGCTGATATAGTCACTCTAGCTTTCTTTGCCTTGATATTTATATGGTATCTTTTTTTCTGTACTTATAATTTTAGCTATCAATGTCTTTATATTCAAAGTGGATTTCTTGGAAAACCATACAATTGGGTAATGGCATTTATCCACTGTGACAATCTCTCCATTTTCCTTAGACTATTTAAACTATTTGTATCTAAATCAGTCATCAAAATGTTTGAGCTTAAATCTGCCATCTTGCAACTGTCCTTTATTCCACTTTTTCTTTTTCCTTCCCTTCTTTTAGACTGACAGTTTTGATGACTATATTTTATCTCCACTATTAGCTTATTAGCTATATAAGCTTTTTATTATTTACTTGTTGTCCTACATTCTATAATATTCATTCTTTCTAGATCTGTTCACCTGGAATGTGGCGTGGAATCACCGGTGCAATCATTGGGCTTATGATATATTTCTCCCTCCTCTCAGGAATCAGTTTGGTACTGCCTGTTGTCAGAGGTCAGGAAATGATTGTTCATTGTGCCTTGTCTGCTTTTCTGGTTGTTTATGGTATAAATACAATTCCAGTATGAGTTCACCCTTCATGGGTGGAAGTAAGAAGCCCACTCACTAATTTTAAGTACTTTAAATATGTTGTGAAATTTTCAGATTAAAAAAATATATATCTTTTTCACTCACATGCTCATCCATAAATTGAAATAACAAAAACTAAGATATGGAGTAGTTTTAAATGGTTATTTCATCCAATGACCAATCATGTTTAGAATTTGGGAAACTTTAACTGGAGTCAGAGAGGTGATCTTCCAGGGGCTTACATTTACCACTGACAATTTCTCAATAGAATCTACCAAATTACTTCCAGAAGTCAGTTTACCAGAAGAAAAATACTCTATGCTCTTATTAACTATGCTTCCTTGAGTTTTTTCTCATTGGGTGAAAAGGAAAATTGAAGAAAAGCCATCACAAGGAGATATGATACCCAGTGACAGGAACTGCTTCTCAGGACCAATTGTAAACAGCCATTTTGGCTTAGATGCACCAAGATCCTTCCAGGGAGCCTCTTGGTCATCTGCATATAATGGCCATGGCTAAAAATCTTCTCTGCATTGATCGTAGCTTGACTCTAAAAACAGAAAAACCATGATTACTCATTTTGAAATCAACACAAGGAATAGAAAAACGATGAAGCAACAAGAGAGACTGGTTATTCTAGAGGATACATTTGGTGTGAGGAAAGAAAGTGGCCATGGATCAGCTGACCACTAAGGAGAGCAGGGTTTAGCAAAAAAGGGGACAAGGGAAAATGTCCATGTACCACTCGAATAACTTTGCTCTTGATCTGGGAGGTGCACTGTATTCTATTTTTGCTCCCATCTACTCCTAAGCATGATCCAACCTGAATTTTTCCTGAGTCTTTCAATGCAATGGAGAGCAATCAGTCTCAACCTCTTCCTTGGGAGCTTTATGCTACTCAGGATAAACTGCTTTCAGTGCCACAGTTTCAAGCTACAAAACCATCTGATTGCAATAAACAAAACGTTAAAGAAAAAACCTTAACTACCTTCAGGTGAATTTTGCCACCTGCCCATAAACAGAGCACTCAGTGTCTAGCAAATGCCAGTTGGTCAGAATGACTGTAAGTCAGAACCTGACATATTATTTTTTAAATCACACCAGATGACTTTTACGTGTCAGTTCAGTCATGCAGTTGTGTCTGACTCTTTGCGACCCCATGAATCGCAGCACACCAGTCCTCCCTGTCCATCACCAACTCCCGCAGTGCACTCAGACTCATGTCCATCGAGTCAGTGATGCCATCCAGCCATCTCATCATCTGTCGTCCCCTTCTCCTCCTGCCCCCAATCACTCCCAGCATCAGAGTCTCTTCCAATGAGTCAACTCTTCGCATAAGGTGGCCAAAGTACTGGAGTTTCAGCTTTAGCATCATTCCTTCCAAAGAAATCCAGGGCTGATCTCCTTCAGAATGGACTGGTTGGATCTCCTTGCAGTCCAAGGGACTCTCAAGAGTCTTCTCCAACACCACAGTTGAAAAGCATCAATTCTTCAGCGCTCAGCCTTCTTCACAGTCCAACTCTCACATCCATACATGAGCACTGGAAAAACCATAGCCTTGACTAGACGGACCTTTGTTGGCAAAGTAATATCTCTGCTTTTGAATATACTATCTAGGTTGGTCATAACTTTCCTTCCAAGGAGTAAGCATCCTTTAATTTCATGGCTGCAGTCACCATCTGCAGTGATTTTGGAGCCCCCCCCAAAGTAAAATCTGACACTGTTTCCACTGTTTCCCCATCTATTTCCCATGAAGTGGTGGGACCGGATGCCATGATCTTCGTTTTCTGAATGTTGAGCTTTGAGCCAACGTTTTCACTCTCCACTTTCACTTTCATCAAGAGGCTTTTGAGTTCCTCTTCACTTTCTGCCATAAGGGTGGTGTCATCTGCATATCTGAGGTGATTGATATTTCTCCCGGCAATCTTGATTCCAGCTTGTGTTTCTTCCAGTCCAGCGTTTCTCATGATGTACCCTGCATAGAAGTTAAATAAGCAGGGTGACAATATACAGCCTTGTCGTACTCCTTTTCCTATTTGGAACCAGTCTGTTGTTCCATGTCCAGTTCTAACTGTTGCTTCTTGACCTGCATACAGATTTCTCAAGAGGCAGGTTAGGTGGTCTGGTATGTCCATCTCTTTCAGAATTTTCCACAGTTTATTGTGATCCACACAGTCAAAGGCTTTATAATAGTCAATAAAGCACAAATAGATGTTTTTCTAGAACTCTCTTGCTTTTTCGATGATCCAGCGAATGTTGGCAATTTGATCTCTAGTTCCTCTGCATTTTCTAAAACCAGCTTGAACATCTGGAAGTTCATGGTTCACGTATTGCTGAAGCCTGGCTTGGAGAATTTTGAGCATTACTTTACTAGTGTGTGAGATGAGTGCAATTGTGTGGTAGTTTGAGCATTCTTTGGCATTGCCTTTCTTTGGGATTGGAATGAAAACTGACCTTTTCCAGTCCTGTGGCCACTGTTGAGTTTTCCAAATTTGCTGGCATATTGAGTGCAGCACTTTCACAGCATCATCTTTCAAGATTTGAAAGAGCTCAACTGGAATTCCATCACCTCCACTGGCTTTGTTCATAGCGATGCTTTCTAAGGCCCACTTGACTTCACATTCCAGGATGTCTGTCTCTAGGTGAGTGATCACACCATCGTGATTATCTGGGTCATGAAGATCTTTTTTGTACAATTCTTCTGTGTATTCTTGCCACCTCTTCTTAATATCTTCTGCTTCTGTTAGGTCCCTACCATTTCTGTCCTTTATCGAACCCATATTTCCATGAAATATTGCCTTGGTATCTCTAATTTTCTTGAAGAGATCTCTAGTATTTCCCATTCTGTTGTTTTCCTCTATTTCTTGCATTGATCGCTGAGGAAGTCTTTCTTATCTCTTCTTGCTATTCTTTGGAACTCTGCATTCAGATGCTTATGTCTTTCCTTTTCTCCTTTGCTTTCCACTTCTCTTCTTTTCACAGCTATTTGTAAGGCCTCCCCAGGCAGCCGTTTTGCTTTTTTGCATTTCTTTTCCATGGGGATGGTCTTGATCCCTGTCTCCTGTACAATGTCACGAACCTCAATCCATAGTTCATCAGGCACTCTATCTATCAGATCTAGTCCCTTAAATGTATTTTTCACTTCCACTGTATAATCATAAGGGATTTGATTTAGGTCATACCTGAATGGTCTAGTGGTTTTACCTACTTTCTTCAATTTAAGTCTGAATTTGGCAATAAGGAGTTCATGGTCTGAGCCACAGTCAGCTCCTGGTCTTGTTTTTGTTGACTGTATAGAGCTTCTGCATCTTTGGCTGCAAAGAATATAATCAATCTGATTTCAGTGTTGACCATCTGGTGATGTCCATGTGTAGAGTCTTCTCTTGTGTTGTTGGAAGAGGGTGTTTGCTATGACCAGTACATTTTCTTGGCAAAACTCTATTAGTCTTTGTCCTGCTTCATTCCGTATTCCAAGGCCAAATTTGCCTGTTACTCCAGGTGTTTCTTGACTTCCTACTTTTGCATTCCAGTCCCCTATAATGAAAAGGACATCTTTTTTGGGTGTTAGTTCCAAAAGGTCTTGTAAGTCTTCATAGAACCGTTCAACTTCAGATTCTTCAGCATTACTGGTTGGGGCATAGACTTGGATTACTGTGATATTGAATGGTTTGCCTTGGAAATGAACAGAGATCATTCTGTTGTTTTTGAGATTGCATCCAAGTACTGCATTTCAGACTCTTTTGTTGACCATGATGGCTACTCCATTTCTTCTGAGGGATTCCTGCCTGCAGTAGTAGATATAATGGTCATCTGAGTTAAATTCACCCATTCCAATCCATTTTAGTTCGCTAATTCCTAGAATGTCGACATTCACTCTTGCCATCTCTTGTTTGACCACTTCCAATTTGCCTTGATTCATGGACCTGACATTCCAGGTTCCTATGCATATTGCTCTTTACAGCATCAGACCTTGCTTCTATCACCAGTCACATCCACAGCTGGGTATTGTTTTTGCTTTGAATCCCTCCCTTCATTCTTTCTGGAGTTATTTCTCCACTGATCTCCAGTAGCATATTGGGCACCTGCTGACCTGGGGAGTTCCTCTTTCAGTATCCTATCATTTTGCCTTTTCATACTGTTCATGGGGTTCTCAAGGCAAGAATACTGAAGTGGTTTGCCATTCCCTTCTCCAGTGGACCACATTCTGTCAGAAAGCTCCACCATAACCCGCCCATCTTGGGTTGCCTCATGGGCATGGCTTAGTTTCATAGAGTTAGACACGGCTGTTGTCCTAGTGTGATTAAATTGACTAGTTTTCTGTGAGTATGGTGTCTGCCCTATGATGCCCTCTTGCAACACCTGCCATCTTACTTGGGTTTCTCTTACCTTGGGCGTGAGGTATCTCTTCACAGCTGCTCCAGCAAAGCGCAGCCTCTGTTCCTTACCTTGGATGAGGGGTATCTCCTCACTGCCACCCTTCCTGACCTTCAACGTGGGATAGCTCCTCTAGACCCTCCTGTGCCCACGCAGCCACTGCTCCTTGGACGTGGGGTTGCTCCTCCCAGCCACCGGAGGAGCAACTTTTACGTGTAACCAAAACTAAAAATAAGTATCCCAGGACCTCAGGTTCAATAAAAAATTAGGACAAACTCCAGATGCCTCATGAAGCTTTATATTTGTATAACAATTGCGTATTTGGAAAATATTTCATGCACATTATTCCATTACATTTTTTTAATTTTGGAAATTGACATTGTAACTCCATTTAATTCTCAACTGTGGAAACTCATTTGTCACTCAGTGATTGAAAGGGCTCTAACTACCAGCCCACACTATCTCAGCTTAGGATAAGGCAACTACATGTTTTCATTTTATGGGCAATACTTTGAGATTGCATAGATGCCAAGAGACTTTCTCTTTCTGGAGCAACATTCTACTGTAAACCTAGAAATAAAACACGAGAAACAGGAGGGTGTTAAAATCTCCAGGAGTGGCTGTTTTATCCCCACCTTCATATTCTTCAAACCATGCAAAAATTATCTGAATCCTAGAAAATATTAGGAGTAAGTAGCATTAGCCACTCAGTTGTGTCTAATGCTTTGCAACCCCAAGGGCTGTAGCCCACCAGGCTTCTCTGGATTCTCCAGGCAAGAATACTGGAGTGGGTTGCCATTCTCTTCACCAGGGAATCTTGCCGACCCAAGGATCAAACTTGGGGCTCCTGCACTGCAGGCAGATTCTTTACCATCTGAGCCATCAAGGAAGAAGGAGTAAAGATACAAAACAGTTAGGAAAATGTGAGTTCAAGATCACTCACTCAGGAACAGAAGCTGATACCTCCCCTTACCAGAAAGTCCCCTACACAGTCATTTCTCAGTATCTGCAGGAGCTGCTGTGCCATGCTCAACTTTCTTATAAGTTTGGGGGAGAGTGGATACATGTATATGTATGGCTGAATCCGTTTGCTGTCCTCCTAAAACTATCACAGCATTGTTCATTGATTATACTTCAATATAACATTTAAATTTTTTTTAATAACATAATACAATGAAGACAGCCTTTCGTGTCCCAGATGCTGTTGATTGAATCCTCAGATGTGTCTCCAACTCTTACCAAGGGCTGACTCTATACAACCTTTCACAGGCTCTTCTTTCTTATCTCCACAGGGTCCCCAAAGAGAGAATGGCTGCAGAAAACCAATCCACAGTGACAGAGTTCATTCTTGGAGGTTTAACAAATCGGCCAGAGCTCCAGCTCCCACTCTTCTTCCTCTTCCTTGGGATTTACTTGGTCACCATGGTAGGGAACCTGGGCATGATAACCCTGATTTGTCTGAACGCTCAGCTTCACACCCCCATGTACTATTTCCTCAGCAACCTCTCCTTTGTGGATCTCTGCTACTCCTCTGTCATTACCCCTAAGATGCTGGTGAACTTTGTGTCAGAGAAAAACACCATCTCCTATGCAGGGTGCATGTCCCAGCTCTGCTTGTTCCTGGTGTTTGTCATTGCTGAGTGTTACATGCTGACAGTGATGGCCTATGACCGCTATGTTGCCATCTGCAGACCTTTGCTTTACAATATCCTGTCTCATCGAGTCTGCTCCCTGCTGGTGGCTGGGATTTATGCCATGGGGCTCATTGGCTCATCTATAGAGACTGGACCTATGTTGAAGCTGTCCTATTGTGATTTTCTCATCAGTTATTACTTCTGTGACATCATCGCCCTCATGAAGCTCTCTTGCTCTAGCACCTATGACACTGAGATGACAACTTTCTTTTTGGCTGGATTCAACATTGTAGTCACCAGCTTAACAGTCCTTGTTTCCTATGCCTTCATCATCTCCAGCATTCTCCATATCACCTCCACAGAGGGACGATCCAAAGCCTTCAGCACCTGCAGTTCCCATCTTGCAGCTGTGGGATTATTTTATGGGTCTGCTTCCTTCATGTACCTAAAACCCTCCACAGCCAGTTCCCTGGCCCAGGAGAACGTGGCCTCTGTGTTCTACACCACAGTGATCCCTATGCTGAACCCTCTGATCTACAGCTTGAGAAATAAGGAGGTACGGGCTGCCATCCAGAAAACTCTGAGGTGAAAAACACTTTGAAAGTAAATGTCATGATTTCTCAGGTTGAAAGTGGAATAGAAATATAGGGGAGAAACCCTCTAAAATTCATACTACACGTGAATGGAGAACAACTGCTTCTCAACATGTCTGAATGTTTTCCATCTTCCCTTTCTCCCTTTCACATCTCTTATGCCTCTCATGTCTGCTTGCTGGTTTTGAGTTCAGGTTTTATTCCTTTAGGGATAGTTTGGTTTTGTTTTTGGTTTTGGTTTCTGCTTATCCTTGGCCCTCTGATAAACATGTATCCATCTTGACTGGAACATAAGATAAATTAGAACTTTCAGCAATGAGTTTAAAAGGGTTGTTCATTGATTTATCCTCTTCTATAAAGAATATATTATCCAAACTAATACTAATTTAAGCCTGTAGTACACATGACAAATGGAGGTGAATTTGAAAGTCACCAAGAAGTAGCAAATACTCTTTCACAACCAGATTTGTCCATTTTCTCTCTTATTATGCTGCTACTGTCTACTTATTACTGTCAAAGTTATTTAAATATTCCTTCACTAAATTAATGCCATAATCACCATCATAACCATAGTATATGAGCAAAAGTGGATGCTAGTCAATTGTTTGAGAGTTTTGCTAAGTTATCTCATTTATTCCGCTGAGGAAACTTTGATTTAGAGAGGTTAAATAACTTTCTCCAGATGACACAGCTGGTAAACAATAATACTGATATTCAAACCCACACGTCATCATAAGCCTCCCCCCTCTCCCATCTCTTGGCCAAAGGTCTCTCTATGCAGCCTATCAGTCTTGTCATAATCATAACCTCTCTGCTGCTGCTGCTGCGTCGTTTCAGTCGTATCTGGCTCTGTGAGACACCATAGACAGCAGCCCACCAGGTGCCCCCGTCCCTGGGATTCTCCAGGCAAGAACACAGGAGTGGGTTGCCATTTCCTTCTCCAATGCATGAAAGTAAAAGTGAAGCTGCTCAATCATGTCCGACTCTTAGTGACCACATGGAGTGCAACCCACCAGGCTCCTCCATCCATGGGATTTTCCAGGCAAGAGTACCGGAGTGGGTTGCCATTTCCTTCTAACCTCTCAGTTTCAAACTTTTCCTGACAATAACTTTTTTGCCACTGTTTTCCCACATCTCCCAGACAACCAAGGAATATTCGACACTCCTGTAGTTTTTTCTCCTTCCTCAATAACTGACATTCTGTAATACCAGTCAACCTGACTCAGTAAATCCAATCAGCATTAGATAAAATGTCTTCCACCATTTGATAAAAACAATATCAGGGATCATGTTAAAGAATTAATTCTCTTGCACAGCAAAAGATTTGTGGGCATTATTTTAATTGTAACTCATAATTATTTTAAGATAATAGTAAAATAATGATTAGTTTTTTGTCATTTTACTTTAGGTGCAATACCTCATTCCTCACTCAGACATGGAAAAATGAATAATTCTGAGTTTCTCTGAGATTTAACACTCTGAGATTTAAATGCTCATAGTAATTTTTTTTGCTTTGATTAATAAATTTTCTATATTAGGTGTACAGAAAAACTGAGCAAATGATAGAGGGATTTCCCATGTACTCTCTTTTCATAGGCTTATTTGCCATCTGTATATCTTCTGTGTTACATGTCTCCTAAGGTCTTGGGCCCATTTTTAATCAGGTTGTTTCTTTACTTTCCATATTTTTGTTGAAATATATTTGACATATAACATTGTGTGAATTTAAAGCGCACACATGTTAGTCTGATATATTTTTATATGATTGCCATGATAGCAATAATTAGCACCTCTCTCAAGGAAGCCTGGTGTGCTACAGTCCATGGGGTCACAAACAGTCAGACACCACTGAGTGACTGAACAACAACAGCAACACATTATATAGTTATCAGTTCATTTTAGTGGTTTAAATGATTGAGTTTTAATCTCTCAGCAAGTTTGAGGACTGTAATACAACATTGTTGCCTATTTTCACTGTGTTGTACATCAGATCTCTAGGACTTATTTACCTCCTACTGCAAGTTTGTACCTTAAACATCTGTCCTATATCCCTACCCACCACCCCCCAAGTAACCACCATTTTATTTCTACAAGTTTGATGTTTTTAGATTCCACCTGTAAGTGATATGCAGTATTTGTCTTTCTTTGGCTGACTTACATTATTTAGCATAATATACTCAAGGTTCATCCAAACTTTGTAGTAAATATTTTAGATAACAGTTCTTTATCAGATATATCTTTTGCAAATATTTTCATGTAAACCTCAGCCTGTCTTTTCATCCTCTTGACAATGTCCTTCTACAGAGTAGAAATTTTTGATTCTATTGAAGTCCAACTTCTCAATTCCTTGTTTTATAAATCATTCTTTTTGTCTTGTACCTAAAAGGTCATTGCCACACCCAAGGTCATCTAGATTTCTCCAGTTACCTTCTAGGAATTTTACAGTTTTGTATTTTACATTTAAGCTTGAGATATTTTAAGTTAGTTTTTGTGAGCAATGTGAACTCTTGTGTGATTCATTTTCTTACATGTTGTACGGAACCATTCTTTAATAACATTATCTTGGTTCAATTGTTCTTTTTTTCTTTACAAAGGTCAGTTTTCAATGATCAGTCATCTATATTTATGTGGGTCTATTTCTAGGATCTCTATTCCATTGCTCTCTTTGTCTAGCTTGCCTACAATACCCAATTACTATCACTTTAGATCAATAATAAGTCATGATATTGAGTAGTGTCAGTCCTCCAACTTTTAATTCAGTTCTACTTCTTCAGTGTGCATTGGCAATTCTGAGTCTTTTGCGTCTCTGTATAAACTTTGTAATCAGTTTGTCATTATCCACAAAATACCCTGCTGTGACATTGACTGGAATTGTATAGAATCTATAGATCAAGTTCAGAAGAAGCAAAATCATGAAAATATCAGGTCTTCAGGTTCACAACACATGGAGTAACTCCATTAATTTTGTTATTTGATCAGCATTTTGTAGTTTTCCTCATAAAGATTTTGCACATATCTTGTTAGATTTATTCTGAAGTATTTCATTTTGTGGGGTGCTAATATAAACGGGATTGTGTTTGTAACTTTAAATTCCACATGGTCTTTGCTGATACAGGAAAGCAATTGACTTCTGTATGTTAACTTACATCCTTCCACCTTGTTATAATCACTTTTGGTT
This sequence comes from Bubalus bubalis, assembly GCF_019923935.1. Taxonomy (NCBI): domain Eukaryota; kingdom Metazoa; phylum Chordata; class Mammalia; order Artiodactyla; family Bovidae; genus Bubalus; species Bubalus bubalis. The sequence goes on from NC_059161.1 coordinate 108,589,105, forward strand.
TCAGGAGTTTTCTTGTTGATTCTTTTAGATTTTCTGCATGACAATTATGCCATCTATGAAGAAAGACAGTTTTATGTCTCTCTTCCCGATTTGTATACATTTTATTCCCTTTTCTTGTCTTACTGATTACCTAGGGCCAATACTATACTGAAAAACAGTCACGAGAGGGACATCCTTGCCTTGCTTCTAATCTTAGTGGGGAAGTTTCAAGTTTTTCATCATTAAGTATGATGTTAACTTTAGGTTTTGTGTAGGTGTTCTTTTTCAAGTAGAGAAAGCTCCTCTTTACTGTTAGTTTACAGACAGTTTTTATCATGCATGAGTTTTGGACTTTGTCAAATGCCTTTTCTGCATCCATTGGTGTGATCATGTGATTTTTCTTCCTTAAACCATTTACCGGCTGAATTACATCAACTGATTTTTAAATGTTGAAACAATCTTGCACAACTGGAAAAAATACCACTTAGTCATAGTCTATAATTTTTTTCTATATTGTTGGATTCTATTTGCTGATATTTTGTTGAAGATTTTTGCATCTGTGTTTCTGACAGAGATTAGTCTATAGTTTTTGTTAGTTTTTCTTATATACTGCCTTTGTCTACTTTTAGATGTAAGGCAATGTTGACTTCATAGAATGTTCTTAGAAGTAGTTACTCTGCTTATATCGTCCAAGAGAAATTTTAGAGAATGCATATCATTTCTTTTTAAAATATTTGCTAGAACACTTTCTAACACCATACACAAAAGTAAACTCAAAATGGATTAAAGATCTAAATGTAAGACCAGAAACTATAAAACTCCTAGAGGAGAACATAGGCAAAACACTCTCCGACATACATCACAGCAGGATCCTCTATGACCCACCTCCCACAATATTGGAAATAAAAGCAAAAATAAACAAATGGGACCTAATTAAAATTAAAAGCTTCTGCACAACAAAAGAAACTCTAAGCAAGGTGAAAAGACAGCCTTCAGAATGGGAGAAAATAATAGCAAATGAAGCAACTGACAAACAACTAATCTCAAAAATATACAAGCAACTCCTACAGCTCAATTCCAGAAAAATGAATGACCCAATCAAAAAATGGGCCAAAGAACTAAATAGACATTTCTCCAAAGAAGACATCCAGATGGCTAACAAACACATGAAAAGATGCTCAACATCACTCATTATCAAAGAAATGCAAATCAAAACCACTATGAGGTACCATTTCACACCAGTCAGAATGGCTGCGATCCAAAAGTCTACAAGCAATAAATGGTGGAGAGGGTGTGGAGAAAAGGGAACCTCTTACACTGTTGGTGGGAATGCAAACTAGTACAGCCACTATGGAGAACAGTGTGGAGATTCCTTAAAAAACTGGAAATAGAACTGCCATATGACCCAGCAATACCACTGCTGGGCATACACACTAAGGAAACCAGAATTGAAAGAGACTCGTGTACCCCAGTGTTCATCACAGCACTGTTTATAATAGCCAGGACATGGAAGCAACCTAGATGTCCATCAGCAGGTGAATGGATAAGAAAGCAGTGGTACATATACACAATGGAGTATTACTCAGCCATTAAAAAGAATACATTTGAATCAGTTCTAATGAGGTGGATGACACTGGAGCCTATTATACAGAGTGAAGTAAGCCAGAAAGAAAAACACCAATACAGTATACTAACGCATATATATGGAATTTAGAAAGATGGTAACAATAACCCTGTATACGAGACAGTAAAAGAGACACAGATGTATAGAACAGTCTTTTGGACTCTGTGGGAGAGGGAGAAGGTGGGATGATTTGGGAGAATGGCATTGAAATATGTATAATATCATATACAAAATGAGTCACCAGTCCAGGTTCAATGCACGATACTGGATGCTTGGGGCTGGTGCACTGGGATGACCAAGAGGGATGGTATGGGGAGGGAGGAGGGAGGAGGGTTCAGGATGGGGAACACAGGTATACCTGTGGCAGATTCATTTTGATATATGGCAAAACCAATACAATATTGTAAAGTTAAAAAATAAAATAAAATATAAAAAAAAAGAAAAAGGAAAAAAGAAAGAAAATAAATAAATAAAATATTTGCTAGAATTCACCATTGAACATATGTAAGCCTGGACAGGAATGGCTAGAGTGGGTTGGTACTAAGGTGCTTAGTTGCTCAGTCATGTCCAACTCTCTGTGACCTCATGGACTGCAGCCTGCCAGGCTCCTCTGTTCACGAGATTCTCTAGGCAAGAATACTGCAGTGAGTAGCCATTTCCTTCTCTAGGGTATCTTCCCAACCCAGGGATCGAACTCAGGTCTCCTGCATTGCAGGAAGATTCTTTACCATCTGAGCCACCAGGGAAGCCACCAGAGTGGGCTGGAGTAGAGTATATCCTTTTCTCTACATAGAAGGCTAAACCCAGCTGGAGCTTTCCCCTATGGCCTGCCAAGCCTGTGAGGAAAAGTCTTGTAATCGTTTATGCTCCAGTTCAAAAGATCACACATAGATATTTGCTTGGAGCATGACTCCTCAGCTTCAAGGGTCTATTCAGGCCTCTACTATGAGTCCATTCTTCCAGCAGCAGACACAACTATACTGTTGATGTGTTCACTCCAAGGGGAGATCAGACAGAAACTGTATGCAGGGGATGAGGATGAGAACTGAGCACGTGGACTGGAGGTGTTTATGCTGTGTATGTGTCAGCCCTCACATTTTAAGAAGAGTGGAAATGAGGAGCAGTGAGAGTAAGCCGTGGCCCATGGGCAGGTGCCTAAGAACAGGGTGGCTCTCCCTGAGCAACTGCCTTTGGCTTGGAACTTCAAAGCATCTTAGGATTCTAATCAGGCCTTCCAATGTTGTTTAAAGTAGTTTGTCCAGGTAGGAAATGAGAACATAATTTATTTAACACCATATTAGGTTTATTTTTTATTTACTTTTTATTGTGGTTAAAAAAACACACTGCTGCTGCTGCTAAGTCGCTTCAGTCGTGTCCGACTGTGCGACCCCATGGACTGCAGCCCACCAGGCTTCTCCGTCCATGGGATTCTCCAGGCGAGAACACTGAAGTGTGTTGCCATTTCCTTCTCCAATGCATGAAAGTGGAAAGTGAAAGTGAAGTCGCTCAGTCGTGTCTGACTCTTAGCGACCCCATGGACTGCAGCCCAACAGGCTCCTCCATCCATGGGATGTTCCAGGCAACAGTACTGGATGGAGTAGGGTGCCATTGCCTTCTCAAAAACACACACACACACACACACACACACACACATAACATAAAATTTGCTACCTTAACTATTTTAAGTGCATAGCTCAGTTCAGCGGTGTTAGCTATGTGTACACTGTTGTGAAAAAGATCTCTGGAAATTTTTCATCTTGTGAGTCTGAAACTCTATCCCCATTACACAACAACTCTCCTTTTCTTCCTCCCTGCAGGCCCTGGTAACCACCATTCTACTTCTCTTCTTATGAATTTGACTATTTCAAATAGCTTATCTAAGTGGTATCATACAATATTTGTCTTTTTGTGGCTGGCTTATTTCACTTAGCATATATTCTCAGGTTCATCCATTGTAGCATTCTGGCAGGATTTCCTTACTTTTTAAGGATGAATGTTTATTTCGTTGTATGTATGTATCAAATGTTGTTTATTCATTCATCATTGATGGACATATGGGTTGCTCCAACCTCTTGCCTATTGTGCACACTGCTGCATGAACGTTGGTATGCAAATCCTACTTTCAATTCTCTTAGATATATTGCAGAAGTAGGATACTGGATCCTATAGTAGTTCTATTTTTTATTTTTTTAGGAACCTCCATACTGTTTTCCAGAGTGGTTACTCCATTTTACAGACTCACCAGTAACACACAAGGGTTTCAATTTTTCTATATCTGCACTAATACTTGCTATTTTCTGGATTTTGTTCTAAAAGTAGCCATTAGAGTAACTGTGAGGTTATACCTCATTGTGACTTACTTTCGACTTACATTGTCTGGTGTTTAGTAATACTGAGCATTTTTTCAGTTGCTTGTTGACCAATTATATGTCATCTTTGGAGAAATGTCTATTTAAGTCTATCTTAGTTCATTGCAGTTGCTATAGCAAAATACGATAGCTTGGAAGCAACCTAAAGCTCCATCAAAAGAGGAATAGATAAAAAAGATGTGGTACATATACACGAAGGAATATTATTTGGCCATAAAAAGGAATGAAATTGGGTCATTTGTGAAGACATAGATGGACCTATGAACTGTCACACAGAGTAAAGTAAGTCAAAAAGAGAAAAACAAATATCATACATTAATGCACACGTGGAATGTAGGAAAATGGTACAGGTGATCATACTTGCAAAGCAGAAGTGAAGACACAGATGTAGAGAATGATGTATAGATACCAAGGAGGAAGGTGGCGATGGGAAGAATTGAGAGATTGGAAATGACACATATACACTGTCGATACTCTGTGTAAATATATAACTAAGGAGAGCTGATTGTGTAGTACAGGGAACTCAGTGCTCTGTGGTGACCTAGATGGGAAGAAAATCCAAAAAGGAGGAGGATATATGTATATGTATAGCTGATTCACTTTGCTGTATGGTAGAAACCAACACAACATTGCAAAGCAAGTATACTACAATAAAAATTAATTATAAAACTAAATAAAATAGACAGCCAACAAGAAACTACTATATAGCACAAGGGACTCTCCTCAATACTCTGTAATAGTCTAAACAGATAAAGAATTTGAAAAAGAATAGATAGATGTGTACGTGTTACTGAGTCACTTTGCTCTACATCTGAAATTAATGCAACACTGTTAATCATCTCTACTCTAATATAAAGATGATTTGGGAGAATGGCATTGAAACATGTATAATATCATATATGAACGAATTGCCAGTCCAAGTTCAATGCATGATACAGGGTGCTTGGGGCTGGTCCACTGGGGTGACCCTGAGGAATGGTATGGGGAGGGAGGTGGGAGGGAGGTTCAGGATGGGGAACACGTGTACACCTGTGGCAGATTCATGTTGATGTATGGCAAAACCAATACAATATTGTAAAGTAATTAGCCTCCAATTAAAATAAATAAATTTATATTTAAAAAATTAAATTAAATTAAAATTTAAAAATAAACTGATTTTCTTTTAATACAAAAAGTAAAATAAAATCTTTGTGTGATAATTACACAACTGTGATTATATTAAAAGTCACTAAATGGGGAAAAAAATCTACTCCACATATGTTTGTTGTGAGAATCAGTTAGAAACAGTAGCAATTACCTAAGAGAAGCTCTTCTCAAGGCAGAGCATGAGAGGGCACGTCCCACCTTGCAAACGCATCCCTTGCACCTGCATACATCGCATCTGCTAATATCTGATTGACCAAAATGGCTCACGTGTCCTAGCTGACCATCAGTGAGGCACAGAGATATATGCTACCTAAAATGAAATCATGACAAGGTATAGATCCATAATACTACTAACTGAGTGACAGAATTCGGACCACTAATGCAAATTTCCACACTGAAGCATAGTCATCCCTCAGCATCTGCAGAGGATTGGTCACAGGACCCACCTTGGATAACGAAATCTGCAGGTGCTCAGGTCCCATAATCAGTGTTTCGACACTCTCAGTTTTATAGCTTCACCACCTTTGATGTGTGTTAACTAAATGGCAAACCCCGTCACTCATCCAAAGTTGCCTTTTTGCCAAAAGAGAATCTTTCCAAAGAAAAACTCACAGGACAGTGACTCCTCAGCTCTTAACATGTTAGCACTTTTCTGGAAAACCTTCCTTTATCACTAATGAGTCATTGAGATCAAAGTGTTCTGATGTATTCTGGACACCTTTACTCAATGTTGTAGATAGATAAACCAGTAGAGAGGAACACTCTGTTTCCCACACATGCCTGCATGAAAATATCAGTGTAGTCTATAGTGCCTTAAAATTCTGTGGAAATGGCCTCTTCTAATAACCAGCTGCTTTTAGTACTACCTTGATAACTAACTAGATCCCCAAATTATTTACTTCTTCATTTGAACTTACACTTAGTTGAGTATCTTGAGCCACAGTTTTCCACCATAGATAAAACACCCAAAATAATCCTTAGGAAAAATTATGAAATCTGACTCTCTTAGCCTTGAAATAAGGTCTGATACTTTCCACTCAGTGTCTTTCTAACCCTCAAACCTACAGAAGTTCATAATCACTAAGCTGGTTCCTGCAGCTGCCATGCATAACCAGGAATTACCATGCTTACCTAGTATCTTGGACTTACATACTTGCCACCCCCACACCACAATTTTAACATAGCTCTACTGTCATTGGTCAAAATGCAATATTGAAAAATGACTTGTTGTGAAGTAAATTAAATTACTATAAGCAGAATCAGATTTTAATATGCTGATATGTCATACTTTAAATGAAATCTGCAAGGACAGCAACAAAATGAAGAAAGAAAGCATAGCATAAAGGAAAACAAAGTAAATTGGAATTCAAGGGACTTGATTCCAGTCCCAACTGTGGTACCAACTGGCTGCATGGGCCTGGAAAACATATATAATTCTTCTAAGTCTCCAACATCTATTATTGAGGAGATTAGGTTAAATTATATATCAATTATAGATTTAATAGGTTACATATAATTTAACCCATTCAAAATTAAATTATCAATGTTTGTAGAAAATTTTCATAAAATAGTCTTAGAACACTAAAGGTGGGTCAAAGGAGATGGAAAACAAGTCTATACTAAACGTTGATCTAAACGTAAAGACTTAAAACTCCCTTTCTATATAAAAGGGGAAAAAACTGGAATTTACATTCTTCATTGAAAACACTGATAAACAAAGCATTGTATCTTTTATTTCAAATATTACTCCTTTCTCGAGAAATTAATTTTCCCCAAGGTTTTCCTCAGGGCAGCTTTGACATCCTTGTTCCTCAAACTATATATCAGTGGATTTAACATGGGCACCACAATGGTATAGAACAGGGATGACACTTTCCCTTGGTTGAGGGGCAAAACGGAAGGTGGTCTGAGATACACAAAAGCCCCAGAACCAAAGAAAAGGAAAACCACAATTATGTGGGAGCTGCACGTACTGAAAGCTTTGGACCTGCCTTCAGTGGAATGAATGCGGAGAATGCTGGAAAGGATTAGAGCATAAGAGATGGAGATGGTGACAATGGGCATTCCAATGTCAATAGTCACAACTATGATGACCACCAGCTCATGCACATAAGAGCTATTACAGGAGAGCTCAAGGAGAGGCGGGATGTCACACATGAAGTGATTGATGGGGTTGTCAGCACAGAAGATCAGACTTGCTATGCTTCCTGTGTGGGCCATGGCCCCTGAGAACCCCATCACATACACACCCAACAAAAGCAGTAAACAGACCTTAGGAGACATGCTGACTGTGTACACCAGTGGCTTACAGATGGCCACGTAGCGGTCATATGCCATCGCTGACAGGACGAAGGACTCAGAGATGACAAAGAAGCAGAAGAAAAACAGCTGAGTCAAACACCCTGCATGCAAGATGCTGTTCTTCCTTGAGACAAAACTCATCAGCATTTTGGGAGTGATGGTAGTGGAGTAACAGAAGTCTATTAAGGAGAGGTTGAAGAGGAAGAAGTACATGGGGGTGTGCAGGCGCGAGTTCAACCCAATCAGCGTTATCAAGCCCAGGTTCCCCACTACGGTGACCACATAGAAACCTAGAAACAGGAGGAAGAGGGGGATCTGCAGTCCTGGCTCGTCTGTTAAGCCTGCAAGGATGAATTCTGTCACCGAAGAGTTCTCGGCTGCCATTCTCCCCTGGAGAAAACCCGGTCCATGGGGGAAAGAAAAGAGAACCATTTTGAGAGAAACACCACTACCACCCTCCCAGCACCCACCTCCCATTCTGGAGAATGAAATCCACCAAGACATTTGAGATTTCGTGTGGAAGGAAGGATTTTACCATTTGCTATGGATCTACTTTAATAGCTAAGTGACTTGAGCTTCCAGAGAACAATAAAGAGGCTAGACTTTGCCTCCAGAGTGACCGCTGGCACTTCTACAAGAAGCAGACATATATTGATATTCCAGTTCATTCAAAAATAAGAGATGTCTTTTAGGTCTTTAAGTCAGTCCATTTTCTGTGCCCTGTCTCTCCTACTTCTGTTTGACACTGGGGACTTTCCCTTGACTGCCAGAAGAGACTGTGACTTCTCAGTGTGCCCACCTCTGGGTCAGTGTTGACAAATAAAGAAAGAGATCTCATATTTTTCCAGGATCTCCTGTCTCTAGTGGCTTTAGGGTTAATGATAACTGTTTCAAGCCAGCACTTATTTAAGTGGCTACTATGTGAGGCTGTGTACTAAGAGCTATGTGACAATACTATTATCCACATTCTGCAGATGAGAAAGCTGAGTTAAGTAACTTACCCAAAACTCAGCCCTAAAACTACTGAGCAGCTGCCAGAAGGTGAACTTGGGCAGTCTGACTCTCACAGTTTGCACTGATAACCACCATGTTATATGACTGACCAGGGCCAAGCATGTACTCACCTTCCTTTAGTGTAGAGCTGTAATGCCATAGTCCACTGTCTCTTGTCCACAATTGTCCTGGGAAAGAAAATGACCATAGTGAAATGAAGATGGCTGCTTTGAGCTCAGAACTCTCTCCTCCCAATCTGGTCCTAAGAATCAGAATCTCTGGTTTATCTTGTATCTCATTCTGCTTTGAAGAACATGTTTCCAATTATTGCTTTGCTCAAAACCCCTCCAGCTACAAGGAAGGAGGCCGTGCCTTTTCCTGACTAGTGGATAAAAGGAGAATGGGGAGTTTTATTGCGATTGTAGATGTCAGTGACTTGATTATTCAGAGACTCCCTCAAGACCATTTCCTGAGAGATTACTTTCCCAGGGATAGAAATGTTTGTTTATACCCTTGATATTACGTGCTTTGGTTTCTGGAGACAGTTTCTTTCAACAAACAGTTATCTGGTATAATTAAGAAAAAAATCATTGGAAAACTGACTGTTATTACCATTTCTTGAATATCCATTACTGTGCCTGACAAAGACCCTTTACAGGTTCTGGCTGCCAAGATTGAAAACATCATGCACATAAATTCTATTTCTCATAATAATGATATTCATTATTAAGGTAAACTGCTCACAGAGACAATGTGTTTCAGAGCCCATGTGCCTGGGTCTGTCTAAATTTAGGCCCATATATATAATAACTAGATTAAACTTCCTCTTCTTGAGGGTCACTGGATCCTTAAAGCGGGGTCCCTGCCTTCTGAAATCTGGCAATTTGGGGGAAAGTAACAAATAAATATGAAATGACTTTAATAAAAACAAGAAGTGAGTACATAAAGAAACAATTAACACTAAGAGCTATCTATTATAATTTAGAGTAAGATACGCTTCCCAGGTGGCTCAGACAGTAAAGAGTCTGCCTGTAATGCAGGAAAACCAGGTACAGTCCCTGGATCAGGAAAATTTCCTGGAGAAGGAAATGGCAACCCACTCCAATATCCCACCTGGTGATCCGGTGGACAGAGGAGCCTAATGGGCTACAGTCCCTGCAGTTGCAAAGAGTCAGACAAAACTGTGCAACTAACACTTTCACTTTTCACTTTCATTCAATAGTGTATTCATATTTCATTCATTCTAGGAATGACTGCACTGTCCAGCAAACAAGAAAGAAGATTTCTGTGATTCTCTGCCCTTATCTTCACATAGGCTGGAAGTCTAGTGGTAGCAAAGGTTCTCTATCAAGCACTTTGCCTCAGCATCTGTCAGAAGCAGCTTTTCTCTCAGTTAAAACTCCCCTTGGCTGTCCCTACCTTCCACCCAGTTTTAATCGAGTGCTCCTCTCTATTGACTTTCTAGCTTCTCAAGTTCTCAGGCTGAATCCTCATAGATCAAATTCCCAATCCAGGGATACATCCAAATTTGTTCTTCCTCTTTAGTTTGCTTTTGTCTATTGTGTCTTCTACTTCTCAACATTAACTTCTGCCTTGTCAAAAATTCATTAGATTAAAGCCTCGATGCACTAGTGTTGAGGTTTTTACTGAATGATGTCAGATGATGTGTGACTGTAGGTGAGATTTTCAAAGCTGAGGTGCTTGAGGGAGAAACTATATATGGAAATTAATACAATCACTATGAAGGACATTATGGAGATTCCTTAAGAAACTAGGAATAAAACTATCCTATGACCCAGTAGTCCCACTACTGGGCACATTCCCTGTGAAGATCATAATTCAAAATACGCAGTGGAAAAAGAGACAGACTTTATTTTTGAGGACTCCAAAATCACTGCAGATGGTGACTACAGCCATGAAATGGAAAAACACGTGCTTCTTGGAAGAAAAGTTATGACCAACCCAGACAATATATTAAAAGGCAGAGACATTACTTTGCCAACAAAGATCTGTCTAGTCAAAGCTATGGTTTTTCCAGTAGTCATGTATGGAATTGAGAGTTGGACTATAAAGAAAGCTGAGCACCAAAGAATTGATGATTTTGAACTGTGATGGAGAAGAGTCTTGAACGTCCCTGGACTGCAAGGAGATCCAACCAGTCCATCCTAAAGGAGATCAGCCCTGCATTTTCATTGGAAGGACTGATATTGAAGCTGAAACTGCAATACTTTGGCCACCTGATGTGAAGAACTGACTCATTGGAAAAGACCCAGATGCTGGGAAAGATTGAAGATAGGAGGAGAAGGGGGTGACAGAGGATGAGATGGTTGGATGGCATCACTGACTGAATGGACATGAGTTTGAGGAAACTCTGAGATTTGGTGATGGACTGGGAGGCCTGGTGTGCTGTAGTGCATGGGGTGGCAAAGAGTCGGAACGACTGAACTGAACCCCAATGTTCATTGCTGCACTATTTACAATAGACAAGACATGGAAGCAACCTAGATGTCCATCAGCAGAGGAATGAATAAAGACGTTGTACTGCACATATACAATGGAATGTTGTTGTTGCTAAGTTGCCAAGTCGTGTCCACCTCTTTGTGACCCTATGGGCTGCAACACTACTGTGGTGTTGGAGAAGACTCTTGAGAATCCCTTGGACTTGCAAGGAGATCCAACCAGTCCATTCTGAAGGAGATCAGCCCTGGGTTTTCTTCAGAAGGAATGATTCAAAAGCTGAAACTCCAGTACCTTGGCTACCTCAGGCGAAGAGTTGACTCATTGGAAAAGACTCTGATGCTGGGAGGGAATGGGGGCAGGAGGAGAAGGGGACGACAGAGGATGAGATGGCTGGATGGCATCACTGACTCGATGGACGTGAGTCTGAGTGAACTCTGGGAGTTGGTGATGGACAGGGAGGCCTGGCGTGCAGCGATTCATGGGGTCACAAAGAGTCGGACACGACTGAGTGACTGAACTGAACTGAACTGAACTGGGCTGCAACACACCAGTCTCCCCTGTCCTTTACTATCTCCAGGAGTTTCCTCATACCCATGTTCATTGAGTTAGTGATGTCACCCAACCATCTCATCCTCTGCTGCTCCCTTCTCCTCCTGCCCTCAATATTTTCCAGCAATAAAGTGTTTTCCAATGAGTTGATTCTTCACATAAGATGGCCAAAGTATTAGAGCTTCAGCTTCAACATCAGTCCCTCCAGTGAATATTCAGGGTTGATTTCCTTTAGGATTGACTGGCTTGATCTCCTTGCTGTCCAACGGACTCTCAAGAGTCCTCTCCAACACCACAATTCAGAAGCATCAGTCCTTCACCTCTCAGTCTTCTTTATGGTCCAGCTCTGACACCTATACACGACTACTGGAAAAAACCATAGCTTTGACTAGACGGACCTTTGTTGGCAAAGTAATGTCTCTGCTTTTTAATATACTGTCTATGGTGGTCATAGTTTTTCTTCCAAGGAGCAAGTGTCTTTTAATTTCAAGGCTGCAGTCACCATCTCAGTGATTTTGGGAGCTCAAGGAAATAAAGTCTGTCACTGTTTCCATTGTTTCTCCATCTATTTGCCATGAAGTATGGGACCAGATGCCGATTACTCAGCTATAAAAGAAACAAAATTGTGTCAGTTGTAGTGATCTGGATGAACCTAGAGTCTGTCAAACAGAGTGAAGTAAGCCAAAAAGAGAAAATATATATACTATAGTAATGAATATGTATATATGGAATCTAGAAAAATGGTACTGATGAACCTATCTGCAGGGCAAGAATAGATGCAGATGTAGAGTGTGGACTTGTTGAACAGTGAGGGAAGGAGTGGGTGGGATGAACTGAGAGAGTGGGACTGACACGTGTACACTACTGTGTGTAAGCAGAGAGCTAGTGGGAGGCTCCTGTAGAGCACGAGGGGCTCAACTCAGTGCTCTGTGATGACCTAGAGGGGTCGATGGGGGATGTGGGAGGGAGCCCATTGGGAGGGGATATATGTATACATATGGTGATTCATATTGTTGTATAGCAGGAATTAACACAGCATTGTAAAGCAATTACCCTTCAATTAAAAATTTTAAAAAGAAACTTACCATAGAAATAATGAAAGAATTTGGTTATGGAGCTTCCTCGGGGCTCATCTTTGTTACAAGTAACACCTCAAAGGTCTTCAAAACAAATTTTTATCTTAAGCTTTACATTTCAAGAACAAATGTACTATTTTAAAAAGAAAATCTGTCTGTACAATGCTATAAAATCTACAATTTCCCAAGGATAAAAGATAAATCAAGATTATGAGGTGAACTGATGTAAAAAGGGGATTTATTAGGGGAAAAACTAACATCATCTCAAGTCCAAAGTGTGTGGCTTAATATGCTGGAACAGGGAGATGATTCTTAACACAATAAAACATCTCCATGGACAAGAAAAAGTGTTTCTAAAAACAGAAGTATTAGACAAATAGAAAACAAAAATTGAAGGGATGAAATGCAATTTATAGACCCTTCAGTTCAGTTCAGTCGCTCAGTCGTGTCCGACTCTTTGCGACCCCATGAATCGCAGCACACCAGCCTCCCTGTCCAACAGCAACTCCCAGAGTTCACTCAGACTCACGTCCATTGAGTCAGTGGTGCCATCCAGCCATCTCATCCTCTGTCGTCCCCTTCTCTTCCTGCCATCCCTCCCAGCATCAGAGTCTTTTCCAATGAGACCTTTACTGAAAATGAAAGCCACACTTTTTCTCTAAAAAGTGTTTCAGAACTGTACAAAGCCTTTTCCCAACAACTTCATTCTGGTGGCTAGCTCACATCTAGAAGGGATGTGTTGCTGTGGAAGAAGCCAAATCTAATTGTACTGAGTGTTCTGCCTTGAACTAATCCTGGCTGTACTGCCTTGAACAAGATGCTAAGTCTCTTTGCTGGTGTTCCCCTCTCTACAGCATGGCAACAGTTAAAACTGATTTGTCTGTGTCACAGTATTGTTCATGAATTGCATCAGATGTTTTAAACCAAGTGGATATTCTGATGTCCTGTTTACTTGATACCATTGACAACTTCATTTTCAAGAAAGCTTAACTTTCCACCTTTCCTTCAACTTCTGCCCACTTATTTTCATTCTCCTTCAAGGTTCCTTATTCACCTGTCCATAAATGTTCATGACAACAGATCCTCAACTTCTTTCCTTTTGTCCTACTCACTTTTTCTGAGCCATCTCATCCACTTGCTCACACTGAATGAATTCAAAGTCCAATCTATATTTCTAGCTGGGATTTTACACCTATAACACCAGCAACCCACCGCACATCTCCACCTGAATGCCCCATTGACATGTGACTCGTCCACTGATGTTACTCCTGAGTCTGCCCTGGAGGACTTGGGTTTGCCGCTGTGAGGTCCAGGTGTGGAGGTGATGCAGCTGCTTGGGTCGCAGGGGTTCTGGCAGCACCAGGTACTCAGGGGCACTGGCGGCTAGGGCTGCAGGAAATATAGTGCTCTAGAAGGGTATGGCAACCAGTATTGGCCAATATGCTCCAGTATCCTTGTCTGGAGAACCCAATCCCTGACCGAGAAGCCTGGCAGGCCACAGTCTACAGGGTTGCAAAGAGTCAGACATGACCAAAGCGACCCTGCATGCATAGACACAAGACTTTTTTTGCCTGTGGCAGCTCTGCCCCAGTGAAAGTTGAGCGTGAAGGCGGTGCAGCTGCTTGGCTTTCAGGGACCCTGGCGATGCCAAGTGTGCAGGGACACAGAGTGCCTCCCCTGCAGGGGTTATGGCCCTATCAGGGTCTTTTCGAGCCTCTTGGAGCTGGCGCTCAGAAGGCGTCTTTCTGAGGCCTTACAGGTCTTTCTCTGTAGCTCCACCCTCATGCACTTAGAGGGTTCCCTTCCCTGGGATCCTTCTCTTTTGTTTGGCACATCAGGCACATACAGGGGCCCCCCTAACTGGGGTCCTACTCTGTAGATCGGTGCATCAGGCACTTAAAGGAGCGCCCTGGGTGGGGTCCTACTCTGAAGTTCAGTGCCTCAGGCATTTGATGGGCAAGCCTCTCTATTGTTCAGCTGCCGATACTGGCATGTGGGGGAAGAGAGGCTATGGTGATGGCTCCACCCCTTACACGTGACTCAGCAATATTGCCTTGCTTCCACGGCTGCCTGGCTTTCCTCCACAGGCATTTCCCACCACAATTTCCTCCCTTACATCCATTCAATCCGTCTCTCTGCAGTCAACAGCACCTCTCACCCTGGGATTGCTCCACACTCCCTAAACTCCAGATCCCAGCCGCTGCACCTTCCAGAGGACCAGCGTACCTGTCCAGGATATGTAGGGTTTTGTCAAGGACTGTCTGATTCTCATTCTATTTAGGCTGCCACAGATCAGCTGTTTCACTATCAGCCTTAAATGTTTCTCCTCTGACTAGGACAATTGCCCCAGTGTGGGGATTGGACCCCTGCTTCAGTTCCCCCACCCACTGAGGGCAGGTCCAGTCTTAGTAACACTCCTGTTTTTTCCCCTCGTTCCTTCACCCTACTGAGATTAGCTCAAACTACCGCACAATTGCACTCATCTCACATTCTAGTAAAGTAATGTTCAAAATTCTCCAAGCCAGGCTTCAGTAATACGTGAACCGTCAACTTCCAGATGTTCAAGCTGGTTTTAGAAAAGGCAGAGGAACCAGAGATCAAATTGCCAACATCTGCTGGATCATCAAAAAAGCAAGAGGGTTCCAGAAAAACATCTATTTCTGCTTTATTGACTATGCCAACGGCTTTAACTGTGTGGATAACAATAAACTGTGGAAAATTCTTCAAGAGATGGGAATACAAGACCTCCGGACCTGCCTCTTGAGAAACCTGTATGCAGGTCAAGAAGCAACAGTTAGAACTGGACATGGAACAACAGACTGGTTCCAAATAGGAAAAGGAGTACGTCAAGGCTGTATATTGTCACCCTGCTTATTTAACTTCTATGCAGAGTACATCATGAAAAATGCTGGGCTGGAAGAAGCACAAGCCGGAATCAAGATTGCCGGCAGAAATATCAATCACCTCAGATATGCAGATGACACCACCCTTATGGCAGAAAGTGAAGAGGAACTAAAAAGCCTCTTGATGAAAGTGAAAGTGGAGAGTGAAAACGTTGGCTCAAAGCTCAACATTCAGAAAACGAAGATCATGGCATCTTGTCCCACCACTTCATGGGAAATAGATGGCGAAACAGTGGAAACAGTGTCAGATTTTATTTTGGGGGGGCTCCAAAATCACTGCAGATGGTGACTGCAGCCATGAAATTAAAAGACGCTTACTCCTTGGAAGGAAAGTTATGACCAACCTAGATAGCATATTCAAAAGCAGAGACATTACTTTACCAGCAAAGGTACGTACGTCTAGTCAAGTCTATGGTTTTTCCAGCGGTCATGTATGGATGTGAGAGTTGGACTGTGAAGAAAGCTGAACGCCGAAGAATTGATGTTTTTGAATTGTGGTGTTGGAGAAGACTCTTGAGAGTCCCTTGGACTGCAAGGAGATCCAACCAGTCCATTCTGAAGGAGATCAGCCCTGGGTGTTCCTGGAAGGAATGATGCTAAAGCTGAAACTCCAGTACTTTGGCCACCTCATGCGAAGAGTTGACTCATTGGAAAAGACTCTGATGCTGGGAGGGATTGGGGGCAGGAGGAGAAGGGGACGGCAGAGGATGAGATGGCTGGATGGCATACCGACTCGATGGACATGAGTCTGAGTGAACTCCGGGAGATGGTGATGGATAGGGAGGCCTGGTGTGCTGTGATTCACGAGGTCGCAGAGAGTCGGACATGACTGAGCGACTGAACTGAGCTGAACTGAACTGATGGAGTCAAAGTGAAAGGAAGGGAAAAGATACTTTATGCAAGTGAAAAAACAAAAGAACAATGGTAGCTATGACAAAGTAGACATCAAATTTAAAATGATCACAAGGGACAAAAAATTGTCATTATATGATGACAAGGGGGATAATTCATCAAGGGAATAGAATAACTGTAAATTATATGCACTAAATATCTAAGCATCTAAATATATTAATCAGATATTAACAGATCTGACGGGAGACATTGACAACCATAAAAAAGAACACATGGTTACGACACCCCACTGCCAATAATGGATAGATTACCCAGACAAAAAAGTAAATGTCAAACATGAACGATGCTTTAGACTAAATTGTCCTAACAGACATCTACAGAATATACCATCCCACAGCAGTGGAATACTTGTCAAAGGCACACAGAACATTTTCTAGGATATATCACATGAGAGTTCATAAAGAAGCCCTAGGAAATTTTAAAAGACTGAAATCATACAAAGTGTCTCTTTTATCCACATTTGTATGAAACTAGAAATCAGTAACATGAGGAAAGCCACAAAATTCACAAATATGTGGAAATTAAACAGCATACTCCTGAAATACCAGTGGGTCAAAGAGTACTTTTTTTTTTAATCTTGAGATAAACTGAATGGAAATACAACATACCAAATCTTATGGGCTACAACAAAAGCAGTTCTAAGAGTGAAAATTTTCCTGTTAATTTTTTTTTTTTTTTACTTTATAATATTGTATTGGTTTTGCCATACATCAACATGCATCTGCCATGGGTGTACACGTGTTCCCCATCCTGAACCCCCCACCCACCTCCCTCCCCATACCTTCCCTCTGGGTCATCCCAGTGCACCAGCCCCAAGCTTCCTGTATCCTGTTAATTTTTATTTAACGATAGTTGATTTACAATGTTGTGTTAGTTTCTCGTGTACAACAAAGTAATTCAGACAGATGTATAGATAAATATAGATTGTGTGTGTGCTCAGTAGCTTTAGTTTTGTCTGACTCTTTGTGAACCTATGGACTGTAGACTGCAGGCTCCTCTGGTCATAGGATTCTCCAAGTAAGAATACCGGTGTGGTTTGCCATTTCCTTCTCCAGGGGATCTTCCTGACCCAGGGAAAACCCAAATCTCCTGTGCCTCCTGCACTGCAGGTTGGTTCTTTACGACTGAGTCACTAGGAAAGCCATAAATATGGCTTTCTCAGATTCATCTTGATTATATATTACAGTATTTTGAATATAGTTCCCTGTGCTATACTGTAGGACCTTCTGATTTATCTAAATATAGGAGTTTATGTGTGCTAATCCCAAACTCTTAATTTATCCCTCCCCTCTTACCCCTTGGTACCCATAAGTTTGTTTCTATGTCTGTGAGTCTCTACCTTTATGTAAGTGAATTTATTTGTATTATATTTAAGATTCCACATATAATTGATATCATATGATATTTATCTTTCAATTTGACATGCTTCACTTGTAAAATAATCTCTAGGTCCATCAATGTTGCTGCAAATGGCATTATTTCATTCTTTATAATGGCTGAGAAATATTCCATTGTCTCTCTTGAGGAAATAATCAGAAATCTAGACAAAATTTTAACACTAACTAATAATTATAGCATTATTTACAATAATAAAACATTGGCTAGCCTGACACAATTTTAATTTTTAACAATAGAAGGATGAATTTTTAATGAAACATTACCATGATGAAACCCATGAAAAAGTATGATTCAAAAATATTTATTGATAAATAAATACTCCCATTATAATGAGAAATTCAACAATATTTTATAACATGACATACAGAGCATGATCACACTGGAAGAAAATGTTATACTCCAGATAAGATCCTCATTTCCTGATCTCTGAATGGTGGAGTGTGTGTATCAGTTAGCTGTTGCTATATAAGAGTCTCACAAAATCTCATTGGTGTACAGCAATGATTATTTGTTGCTCACATGTCTACAAGATCGTTGTGGTGCATCTTGTCGGGTGCATATGCCTATATGTATACATGTATATTATATATATAAATGTACAAAGATATATGTTTGAATATAGACATATTCATAAGGAATAGCAACAGCTGTTGCTTCTAAGGAGAATTCAGGGATGGAATAACTAGAGGGGAAGCAGACATATCATCACTGCATAACCTCCACTTGTGTTGTTTAATTGTTTACCATGTGCAAGAATTACTTGGTCAAAATGTTTTTATTGTATTTTAATAATATTTAATATAGGAAATAGCAACCCACTTCAGTATTCTTGCCTGGAAAACTTCATGGACAGAGGAGCCTGGCAGGCTACAGTCCAGGGAGTTGAAAAGCGTCGGACGCAACTGAACAACTAGGCAGGCACAGAAAATATAATTTTAAAATGAAAATTAGAAAAGAGCCAATTTTTCTCATGAATAAGGAAGTTCTTGAAAGGTGAAGTGATATGCTACAGGCCATGCAAAAAGCAAAGGAAGTGCTGATAACTAGATGAAAGAGTTCCAGCAGGAAAGGAACTAAGATTTATTAAGTGCCTGGCATTTAATTCTCTCAAAACCTCATGAAGTCAAGACCATTATCTCACTTTTAAAAACAGAGAAATTAATATTTAAAGACATTAAGTAATTTTCTCAAAATCACACAACTATCAACTGAGCTTACCAGATTACTACCAACCAACTCCATTACAAGGCTCACAGATTGATGCTTCCTCTGCTACCTTTTGAAAGGGTCTTAGTCACCTCGTTCACCAGCCACATAAACCACACATTCAAAAGGTCTCCTGAATTCAATTCTCATTCTCTGTTGCATACAGAGTAAAGCAAAACCTTCCCCCAGCACTCTCAGTTTTATAACTTTGATCTAAAGGGCAAACTAACCACACATTCAAAGTTCCCTTTTTCCCAAAGGAAGAGAACCTTCCCAAAGAAAAGCTCATACGACAAAATGCCTCTTCAGCATTTAACATGTTAATACTTTCCCAAAGAACTTTCCCTTATTACTAATTAATCATTGAGACCCAAGGTGTTCTGATGTATTCTATACCACTTTACCCAGTGTTCTAGGTGTATAAAACAGTCAAAATGAATTATCTCTTTCCCATATATGACTGCATGAGAAGATCCGTGCAATCTGTAGTGCCTTAATCCTTTGGAAATGACCTCTTCTAATAATTAGCTTCTTAGTACTTCCATGATAACTAACTAAATCCACAAACTATTTACTCCTCTCTTACAACTTACAGACTATTAAGTAGTCTATCCCGAGCCACAGACTTTTCCATCACAGCTAAATACCCAAACTAACCCTTCAGTTCAGTTCACTTCAGTCACTCAGTCGTGTCGGACTCTTTGCGACCCCAAGAATTGCAGCACACCAGGTCTCCCTGTCCATCACCAACTCCAGAAGCTCACCCAAACTCATGACTATCAAGTCTGAGATACCATCCAGCCATCTCTTCCTCTGTCATCCCCTTCTCCTCCTGTCCCAAATCCCTCCCAGCATCAGGGTCTTTTCCAATAAGTCAACTCTTCGCATGAGGTGGCCACAGTATTGGAATTTCAGCTTCAGCATCAGTCCTTCCAATGATCTCCTTTAGGATGGACTGGTTGGATCTTCATGCAGTCCAAGGGACTCTCAAGAGTCTTCTCCAACACCACAGTTCAAAAGCATCAATTCTTCAGTGCTCAGCTTTCTTCACAGTCCAACTCTCACATCCATACATGATCACTAGAAAAACCATAGCCTTGACTAGATAGACCTTTGTTGGCAAAGTAATGTCTCTGCTTTTGAAAATGCTATCTAGGTTGGTCATAACTTTCCTTCCAAGGAGTAAGCGTCTTTTAATTTCATGGCTGCAATCATAATCTGCAGTGACTTGGAGCCTCCCCAAAAAAAAGTCTGACACTGTTTCCACTGTTTCCCCATCTATTTCCCATAAAGTGATGGCACCAGATGCCATGATCTACGTTTTCTGAATGTTGAGCTTTAAGCCTACATTTTCACTCTCCACTTTCATTTTCATCAAGAGGCTTTTTCTTTCCTCTTCACTTTCTGCCATAAGGGTGGTGTCATCTGCATATCTGAGGTGACTGATATTACTCCTGGCAATCTTGATTCCAGCTTGTGCTTCTTCCAGCCCAGCATTTCTCATGATGTACTCTGCATATGAGTTAAATAAGCAGGGTGACAATATACAGCCTTGACATACACCTTTTCCTATTTGGAACCATCTGGTGTTCCATGTCCAGTTATAACTGTTGCTTCCTGACCTGCATACAGGTTTCTCAAGAGGCAGGTCATGTGGTCTCATATTCCCATCTTTTTTTTTTTTTAAACTTTACAAAATTGTATAGTTTTGCCAAATATCAAAATGAATCTGCCACAGGTATACATGTGTTCCCCATCCTAAACCCTCCTCCCTCCTCCCTCCCCGTACCAGCCCTCTGGGTCGTCCCAGTACACCAGCCCCAAGCATCCAGTATCGTGCATCAAACCTGGACTGGCAACTCGTTTCATACATGATATTTTACATGTTTCAATGTCATTCTCCCAAATCTTCCCACCCTCTCCCTCTCCCACAGAGTCCATAAGACTGTTCTATACATCAGTGTCTCTTTTGCTGTCTCGTACACACGGTTATTGTTACCATCTTTCTAAATTCCATATATATGCGTTAGTATACTGTATTGGTGTTTTTCTTTCTGGCTTACTTCACTCTGTATAATAGGCTCCAGTTTCATCCACCTCATTAGAACTGATTCAAATGTATTCCTTTAAATGGCTGAGTAATACTCCGTTGTGTATATATACCATAGCTTTCTTATCCATTCATCTGCTGATGGACATCTAGGTTGCTTCCATGTCCTGGCTATTATAAACAGTGCTGCGATGAACATTGGGGTACACGTGTCTCTTTCCCTTCTGGTTTCCTCAGTGTGTATGCCCAGCAGTGGGATTGCTGGATCATAAGGCGGTTCTATTTCCAGTTTTTTAAGGAATCTCCACACTGTTCTCCATAGTGGCTGTACTAGTTTGCATTCCCACCAACAGTGGAAGAGGGTTCCCTTTTCTCCACACCCTCTCCACCATTTATTACTTGTAGACTTTTGGATCGCAGCCATTCTGACTGGTGTGAAATGGTACCTCATAGTGGTTTTGATTTGCATTTCTCTGATAATGAGTGATGTTGAGCATCTTTTCATGTGTTTGCTAGCCATCTGTATGTCTTCTTTGGAGAAATGTCTATTTAGTTCTTTGGCCCATTTTTTGATGGGTCATTTATTTTTCTGGAGTTGAGCTGTAGGAGTTGCTTGTATATTTTGAGATTAGTTGTTTGTCAGTTGCTTCATTTGCTATTATCTTCTCCCATTCTGAAGGCTATCTTTTCACCTTGCTAATAGTTTCCTTTGATGTGCAGAAGCTTTTAAGGTTAATTAGGTCCCAATTTTTTATTTTTGCTTTTATTTCCAATATTCTGGGAGGTGGGTCATAGAGGATCCTGCTGTGATGTATGTCAGAGAGTGTTTTGCCTATGTTCTCCTCTAGGAGTTTTATAGTTTCTGGTCTTACGTTTAGATCTTTAATCCATTTTGAGTTTATTTTTGTGTATGGTGTTAGAAAGTGTGCTAGTTTCATTCTTTTATAAGTGGTTGACCAGAATTCCCAACACCACTTGTTAAAGAGATTGTCTTTAATCCATTGTATATTCTTGCCTCCTTTGTCAAAGATAAGGTGTCTATAGGTGCGTGGGTTTATCTCTGGGCTTTCTATTTTGTTCCATTGATTTATATTTCTGTCTTTGTGCCAGTACCATACTGTCTTGATAACTGTGGCTTTGTAGTAGAGCCTGAAGTCAGGTAGGTTGATTCCTCCAGTTCCATTCTTCTTTCTCAAGATCGCTTTGGTTATTCGAGGGTTTTTGTATTTCCATACAAATTGTGAAATTATTTGTTCTAGCTCTGTGAAGAATACTCTTGGTAGCTTGATAGGGATTGCATTGAATCTATAAATTGTTTTGGGTAGTATATTCATTTTCACTACATTGATTCTTCCAATCCATGAACATGGTATATTTCTCCATCTATTAGTGTCCTCTTTGATTTCTTTCACCAGTGTTTTATAGTTTTCTATATATAGGTCTTTAGTTTCTTTAGGTAGATATATTCCTAAGTATTTTGTTCTTTCCGTTGCAATGGTGAATGGAATTGTTTCCTTAATTTCTCTTTCTGTTTTCTCATTATTAGTGCATAGGAATGCAAGGGATTTCTGGGTGTTGATTTTATATCCTGCAACTTTACTGTATTCATTGATTAGTTCTAGTAATTTTCTGGTGGAGTCTTTAGGGTTTTCTATGTAGAGGATCATGTCATCTGCAAACAGTGAGAGTTTTACTTCTTCTTTTCCAATTTGGATTCCTTTTATTTCTTTTTCTGCTCTGATTGCTGTGGCCAAAACTTCGAAAACTATGTTGAATAGTAATGGTGAAAGTGGGCACCCTTGTCTTGTTCCTGACTTTAGAGGAAATGCTTTCAATTTTTCACCATTGAGGATAATGTTCGCTGTGGGTTTGTCATATATAGCTTTGATTATGTTGAGGTATGTTCCTTCTATTCCTGCTCTCTGGAGAGTTTTGATCATAAATGGATGTTGAATTTTGTCAAAGGCTTTCTCTGCATCGATTGAGATAATCATATGGTTTTTATTTTTCAATTTGTTAATGTGGTGTATTACATTGATTGATTTGCGGATATTGAAAAATCCTTGCATCCCTGGGATAAAGCCCACTTGGTCATGGTGTATGATCTTTTTAATGTGTTGTTGGATTCTGATGGCTAGAATTTTGTTAAGGATTTTTGCATCTATGTTCATCAGTGATATTGGCCTGTAGTTTTCTTTTTTTGTGGGATCTTTGTCAGGTTTTGGTATTAGGGTGATGGTGGCCTCATAGAATGAGTTTGGAAGTTTACCATCCTCTGCAATTTTCTGGAAGAGTTTGAGCAGGATAGGTGTTAGCTCTTCTCTAAATTTTTGGTAGAATTCAGCTGTGAAGTCGTCTGGACCTGGGCTTTTGTTTGCTGGAAGATTTCTGATTACAGTTTCAATTTCCGTGCTTGTGATGGGTCTGTTACGATTTTCTATTTCTTCCTGGTCGAGTTTTGGAAAGTTGTACTTTTCTAAGAATTTGTCCATTTCTTCCACGTTGTCCATTTTATTGGCATATAATTGTTGATAGTACTCTCTTACGATCCTTTGTATTTCTGTGTTGTCTGTTGTGATCTCTCCATTTTCATTTCTAATTTATTGATTTGATTTTTCTCCCTTTGTTTCTTGATGAGTCTGGCTAATGGTTTGTCAATTTTGTTTATCATTTCAAAAAACCAGCTTTTGGTTTTGTTGATTTTTGCTATGATCTCTTTTGTTTCTTTTGCATTTATTTCTGCTCTGTTTTAAGATTTCTTTCCTTCTACTAACCCTGGGGTTCTTCATTTCTTCCTTTTCTAGTTGCTTAGGTGTAGAGTTAGGTTATTTATTTGACTTTTTTCTTGTTTCTTGAGGTGTGCCTGTATTGCCATGAACTTTCCCCTTAGGACTGCTTTTACCGTGTCCCACAGGTTTTGGGTTGTTGTGTTTTCATTTTCATTCATTTCTATGCAAATTTTGATTTCTTTTTTGATTTCTTCTGTGATTTGTTGGTTATTCAGCAGCGTGTTGTTCAGCCTCCATATGTTGGAATTTTTAATAGTTTTTCTCTTGTAATTGAGATCTAATCTTACTGCATTGTGGTCAGAAAAGATGCTTGGAATGATTTCAATTTTTTTGAATTTACCAAGGCTAGCTTTATGGCCCAGGATGTGATCTATCCTGGAGAAGGCTCCATGTGCGCTTGAGAAAAGGTGAAATTCATTGTTTTGGGATGAAATGTCCTATAGATATCAATTAGGTCTAACTGGTCTATTATATCGTTTAAAGTTTGTGTTTCCTTGTTAATTTTCTGTTTAGTTGATCTATCCATAGGTGTGAGTGGGGTATTAAAGTCTCCCACTATTATTGTGTTATTGTTAATTTCTCCTTTCATACTTGTTAGCATTTGTCTTACATACTGCGGTGCTCCCGTGTTGGGTGCATATATATTTATAATTGTTATATCTTCTTCTTGGATTGATCCTTTGATCATTATGTAGTGACCATCTTTGTCTCTTTTCACAGCCTTTGTTTTAAAGTCTATTTTATCTGATATAAGTATTGCTACTCCTGCTTTCTTTTGGTCCCTATTTGCATGGAAGATCTTTTTCCAGCCCTTCACTTTCAGTCTGTATGTGTCCCCTGTTTTGAGGCGGGTCTCTTGTAGACAACATATGTAGGGGTCTTGTTTTTGTATCCATTCAGCCAGTCTTTGTCTTTTGGTTGGGGCATTCAACCCATTTACGTTTAAGGTAATTACTGATAAGTATGATCCCGTTGCCATTTACTTTATTGTTTTGGGTTCGAATTTATACACCCTTTTTGTGTTTTCTGTCTAGAGAATATCCTTTAGTATTTGTTGGAGAGCTGGTTTGGTGGTGCTGAATTCTCTCAGCTTTTGCTTGTCTGAAAAGCTTTTGATTTCTCCTTCATACTTGAATGAGATCCTTGCTGGGTACAATAATCTGGGCTGTAGGTTATTTTCTTTCATCATTTTAAGTATGTCTTGCCATTCCCTCCTGGCTTGAAGAGTTTCTATTGAAAGATCAGCTGTTATCCTTATGGGTATTCCCTTGTGTGTTATTTGTTGTTTTTCCCTTACTGCTTTTAATATTTGTTCTTTGTGTTTGATCTTTGTTAATTTGATTACTATGTGTCTTGGGGTGTTTTGCCTTGGGTTTATCCTGTTTGGGACTCTCTGGGTTTCTTGGACTTGGGTGATTATTTCCTTCCCCATTTTAGGGAAGTTTTCAACTATTATCTCCTCAAGTATTTTCTCATGGTCTTTCTTTCTGTCTTCTTCTTCTGGGACCCCTATGATTCGAATGTTGTAGCGTTTAATATTGTCCTGGAGGTCTCTGAGATTGTCCTCATTTCTTTTAATTCGATTTTCTTTTATCCTCTCTGATTCATTTATTTCTACCATTCTATCTTCTAATTCACTAATCCTATCTTCTGCCTCTGTTATTCTACTATTTGTTGCCTCCAGAGTGTTTTTAATTTCATTTATTGCATTATTCATTATATATTGACTCTTTTTTATTTCTTCTAAGTCCTTGTTAAACCTTTCTTGCATCTTCTCAATCCTTGCCTCCAGGCTATTTATCTGTGATTCCATTTTAATTTCAAGATTTTGGATCAATTTCACTATCATTATTTGGAATTCTTTATCAGGTAGATTCCCTATCTCTTCCTCTTTGGTTTGGTTTGGTGGGCATTTATCCTGTTCCTTTATCTGCTGGCTATTCCTCTGTCTCTTCATCTTCTTTAAATTGCTGAGTTTTGGGGTGTCCTTTCTGTATTCTGGCAGTGTGTGGAGTTCTCTTTATTGTGGCGTTTCCTCACTGTGTGTGGGTTTGTACAGGTGGCTTGTCAAGGTTTCCTGGTTAGGGAAGCTTGTGTTGATGTTCTGGTGGATGGAGCTGTATTTCTTCTCTCTGGAGTGCTATGATATATCCAGTAATGAGTTATGAGATGTCTATGGTTTTGGGGTAATTTTGGGCAGCCTGTATCTTGAAGCTCAGGGCTGTGTTCCTTTGTTGCTGGAGAATTTGCTTGGTATGTCTTGCCCTGGAACTTGTTGGCCCTTGTGTGGTGCTTGGTTTCAGTGTCAGTATGGAGGCGCTTGATGAGCTCCTGTCAAGTAATGTTCCTTGGAGTCAGGAGTTCCCTGGAGTCAGGGTTTGGACTTAAGCCTCCTGCTTCCAGTTATCGGTCTTATTTTTACAGTAGTTTCAAAACTTCTCCTTCTATACAGCACCATTGATAAAACATCTACATTAAAGATGAAAAGTTTCTCTACTGTGAGGGTCACTCAGAGAGGTTCACAGCGTTACATGGAGAAGAGAAGTGGGAGGAGGGAGTTAGAGGTGACCCAAATGAGATGAGGTGGAATCAATAGTGGAGAGAGTGGGCTAGCCAGTAATTACTTCCTTATGTGCACTCCACAACTGGACCGCTCAGAGATGTTCACGGAGTTATACAGAGAAGAGAAGGAGGAGGAAGGAGACAGAGGTGTCCAGAAGGATAAAAGGGGGAAATTAAAAGAAGAGAGACAGATCCAGCCAGTAATCAGTTCCCTAAGTGTTCTCCACCGTCTGGAACACACAGAAATTCACAGAGTTGGGTAGAGTAGAAAGGGGTTAGGGAGGAGATACAGGCGACCTGGTGAAGAAAAAGGAGAGTCCAAAGGGAGAGAGAGCAGTCAAGCCAGTAATCTTGCTCCCTAGTGAAAAATGGGTCCTGAAGATTGAGTTCTTAAAGGTACAAAATTGGTAACAAATACATAAAAGCAAAAATTAATAATCGAGTAGAGTTTGGAATTTCAAAAATACGATGTTAATGAAAAGAAGGAAAAGAAAGAGAGAAAAAACGAACAAAGAAAAACAAACAATGTCGCAAAAATTGTAAAGAAAATACAGGTACAAAATTGATATCAAATACCAAAAAGCATAAATTAAAAATCTTGAGTAGAGTTTGGAATTGCAGAAATACTATGTTATATAAAAGAAGAGAAAGAAACAGAGGGGAAAAAAAGAAAAAAAAAGTCACAGAAATTATAAAAAAATCTATAGGTACAAAATTGATAACATATACCAAAAGGCTAAAATTAAAAATCTAGAGTAGAGTTTGGAATTTCAAAAATACGATGTTAAAGAAAAGAAGGAAAAGAAAGAGAGAAAAACCGAACAAAGAAAAACAAACAAGGTAGCAAAAATTATAAAGAAACTGCAGGTACAAAATTGATAACTAATACCAAAAAGCAAAAATTAAAAATCTAGAGTAGAGTTTGGAATTTCAAAAGTACAATGTTAAGAAAAAGAAGAAGAAAAATAAAGAGAGAAAACAAACAAACCAACAAAAACAATGTCGCAAAAATTATAAAGTAAATACAGGTACAAAATTGATATCAAATACCAAAAAGCATAAATTAAAAATCTTGAGTAGAGTTTGGAATTGCAGATATACGATGTTATATAAAAGAAGAAGAGAAAGAAACAGAGGAGAAAAAAAAAAAGGCACAGAAATTATAAAAAAAACTATAGGTACAAAATTGATAACATATACCAAAAGGCTAAAATTAAAAATCTAGAGTAGAGTTTGGAATTTCAAAAATACAATGTTAAAGAAAAGAAGAAAAAGAAAAAAAAAAAACACAGTCAAAAAATTATAAAATATATATATGAAGTTTGCCGAAGAAGAAAAAAATAGGGTCTTTTTTTTTTTTTCTTTTTTTGCAAAGTAATAGGTTATAAAAGTGAAAATTAAAGGACAATAGAGGACTTAAATTTTTTTTTTTAATTTTAAAAAAAAGAAAGAAAGATTGATCGTAAAAATAGTAAAATATATCTAGGACTTTCTCTGGTTTTCTTGTGAGTATTGTGGGTTCAGTCCATTTTTGGCTAGTTCCTTGGTCCAACTTATATTTCTCAAGATCTATAGGCCCCTTCCTATGTAGTCCATAGTAACCACAGGGTTTCAATCTATGGCCTGTAGCTTCCAAGGCGTTTCCCTCTGTTATAGCTTCTTCTGTTTGCTGGTCTCTTCAGTGTCTGGTCTCCGCCCTGACACAAAGGGGACGGTGGAGGACACTTTTTTTTTTTTTTTTTTTTTTAGGCTCACTTGTTCAGCCGCGCTGTGGGGAGGGAGGGAGGGATGCTTCAAACAGATAACACTGGCGTGCGCTCGCAGTGCCTCAGCCACACTGGGTCTGCCCCCGCTCACGGCGCGTGTAGCCTCCCTGCCCACACTGCTCCGGCTCTAGGTTGTTCCGCCGGAACAATCAGAGGCCGGCCCTGGGCTGAACTCCCAGGTCCAGGCACTTGGGTAGTCCTCAGAGGTGCAGACTCGGTTGGGCCTGCGTTTTGTGCTCTTCCCAGGTCCGAGCAGCTCAGGTGATGAGGTGTTTGGTGAGCGCCAATGCTACGACTTATTGCCTCCCCACCACTCGGTTATCTGGGTGTAAAACCGGCGCACCTTCTCAGGCAGATGTTGACCGTCCAGACCCCCAAGAAGTTTTAGTTAGCAAAGAAGCCTGCTTACAGTTTTATAGATAGAGTCTCTCTGGGGCTGCGATTGCCCCCTTCCGGCTCTGGCTGCCTGTCACCGGAGGGGGAAGGTCTGCAACCGGCTATCTCTGTTCAGTCCTTTGTTCCGTGTGCGGGCCTGGTGGTGTCTTAGGTTAGGGCTGGCTTTTCGCGTGGTAGATATCCCACAGTCTGGTTTGCTAGCCCAAATTATTTCGCTCAGATAGCGCTCAGGACATTAGGGCCAGATTCTTACTCTAAGCGACGCTGCCCGCGCCGCGCTTCCCTGCCCAGCCCCCGCTTGCTAATGGCGTGTGCAGGCGTCTGCGCTGCTTCTCCGCTGGGGGAGTTACCGTAGGGCTCACAATCTGCGAGTTTTAATTGTTTATTTATTTTTTCTCCCTGTTATGTTGCCCTCTGTGCTTCCAAAGCTCGGTACAGATTCGGCAGTGAGAAGGTTTCCTGGTGTTTGGAAACTTCTCTCTTTTTAAGACTCCCTTCCCAGGACGGAACTCCGTCCCTCCCTCTTTTGTCTCTTTTTTTGTCTTTTAAATTTTTTCCTACCTCCTCTCGAAGAGTTGGGTTGCTTTTCTGGGTGCCTGATGTCCTCTGCTGGCATTCAGAAGTTGTTTTGTGGTATTTACTCGGTGTTTAAATGTTCTTTTGATGAATTTGTGGGGGAGAAAGTGTTCTCCCCATCCTACTCCTCTGCCATCTTGGCTGCTCCTTCCCATCTCTTGAAGAGTTTTCCACAGTTTATTGTGATCCACACAGTCAAAGGCTTTGGAATAGTCAATAAAACAGAAATCGATGTTTTCTGGAACACTCTTGCTTTTTTGACAATCCAGCAGATGTCGGCAATTTGATCTCTGGTTCCTCTGCCTTTTCTAAAACCAGCTTCAACATCTGGAAGTTCACTGTTCACATATTGCTGAAGCCTGGCTTGGAGAATTTTGAGCATTACTTTACTAGCGTGTGAGATGAGTGCAATTGTGGGGTAGTTTGAGCATTCTTTAGCATTACCTTTCTTAGGGATTGGAATGAAAACTGACCTTTTCCTGGCCTGTGGCCACTGCTGAGTTTTCCAAATTTGCTGCCATATTGAGTGCAGCACTTTCACAGCGTCATCTTTCAGGATTTGAAAGAGCTCAACTGGAATTCCATCACCTCCACTAGCTTTGTTTGCAGTGATGCTTCCTAAGGCCCACTTGACTTCACATTCCAGGATGTCTGTCTCTAGGTGAGTGATCACACCATCGTGATTATCTTGGTCATGAAGCTCTTTTTCCTTCAGTTCTTCTGTGTATTCTTGCCACCTCTTCTTAATATCTTCTGCTTCTGTTAGGTCCATACCATTTCTGTCCTTTATCAAGCCCATCTTTGCATGAAATGTTCCCTTGGTATATCTAATTTTCTTGAAGAGATCTCTAGTATTTCCCATTCTGTTGTTTTCCTCTATTTCTTTGCATTGATTGCTGAGGAAGGCTTTCTTATCTCTCCATGCTATTCTTTGGAACTCTGCATTCAGATGCTTATATCTTTCCTTTTCTCCTTTGCTTTTCACTTCTCTTCTTTTCACAGCTATTTGTAAGGCCTCCCAGGCAGCCATTTTGCTTTTTTGCATTTCTTTTCCATGGGGATGGTCTTGATCCCTGTCTCCTGTACAATATCATGAACCTCCGTCCATAGTTCACTCTATCTATCAGATCTAGTCCCTTAAATGTATTTCTCACTTCCACTGTATAATCATAAGGGATTTGATTAAGGTCATACCTGAATGGTCTAGTGGTTTTCCCTTCTTTCTTCAATTTAAGTCTGAAATTGGCAATAAGGAATTCATGGTCTGAGCCACAGTCAGCTTCCGGTCTTGTTTTTGCTGACTGTATAGAGCTTCTCCATCTTTGCTGCAAGGAATATAATCAATCTGATTTCGGTGTTGACCATCTGGTGATGTTCATGTGTAGAGTCTTCTCTGCTGCTACTACTGCTGCTGCTAAGTCACTTCAGTCATGTCGGACTCTGTGCGATGGCATAGACAGCAACCCACCAGGCTCCCCTGTCCCTGGGATTCTCCAGGCAAGAACACTGGAGTGGGTTGCCATTTCCTTCTACAATGCATGAAAGTGAAAAGTGAAAGGGAAGTCACTCAGTTGTGTCCGACCCTTAGTGAACCCACGGATTGCAGCCTTCCAGGCTCCTCCATCCATGGGATTTTCCAGGCAAGAGTACTGGAGTGGGGTGCCATTGCCTTCTCCGAGAGTCTTCTCTACTAACCCTTAAATAACTCTAAATTCTGACTCTCTTAGTCTTGAAATAATGTAGGAAATATTCCAATCAAGCATCTTTATAACCCTTAAACTAACACGAGTTCTAATTCAATAGCCTGGGTCCCTCAGCTTCTACAAGTAACCATAGGAGTTACCATGCTTCACCTGCTATATTGGACCTACACACTTGATACCCACACACCACATTTTTAACACAATTCTGCTGTCATTTGGCCACGATCAAGTTTAGCAAACATTTGTCTCATACTCTTGTGAAGAAATGTAATATTCAAAACTTATATTCTGAGAATTTATATTAAATAACTGTGACTACTGGCAGATTTTAATATACTGATATATCATACTTTCAAAATGAAATCTGCAAAGGCAACAAGGAAATGATGCAAGAACACAGAGCACTGAGGAAAACGAAGCAGATTCATATTCAAGGCCTAGATACCAGTCCCAGCTGTGGCACCAGTTCTGTAGCCCTGGAAAACATAGATAATATTTCCAAGTCTCCAAGTCTGTTAAATGAGACTAGATTAAATAGTTTATAAGACCCATTCAAGATTAAATGATCTATGATTGTAGAGCATATGCATAAAATAATATTACAATATTCAGGGTGGATCAAGGGGCAGGGGAAACAGATCTGAACCAAACACTCAGTGCTCACTCACTTCGGTCATGTCCAATTCTTTGCAACCCCATTGTCTGTAACCCAACAGGATCCTCTGTCCATGGGATTCTCCAGGCAAGAATACTGGAGTGGGCATTATCAGAGAAATGCAAATCAAAACCACAATGAGGTACCATCTCTTACCAGTCAGAATGGATGCTATCAAAAAGTCTACAAACAATAAATGCTGGAGTAGGTGTGGAGAAAAGGGAACCCTCTTACATTGTTGGTGGGAATGCAAACTAATACAGCCACTATGGAGAACAGTGTGGCGATTCCTTAAAAAACTGGAAATAGAACTGCCATATGACCCAGCAATACCACTGCTGGGCATACACACAAGGAAATCAGAATTGAAAGAGAAACATGTACCACAGTGTTCATTGCAAAACTGTTTGCAATAGCTACAACATGGAAGCAACCTAGATATCCATCAGCAGATGAATGGATAAGAAACCTGTGGTACATATACACAATGGAGTATTACTCAGCCTTTAAAAAAAAAGCACATTTGAGTCAGTTCTAATGAGGTGGATGAAATTGAAGCTTATTATACAGAGTGAAGTAAGTCAGAAAGAAAAACACCAATACAATATATTAATGCATATATGTGGAATTTAGAAACATGGTAACAACAACACTGCATGTGAGACAGCAAAAGGGACACAGATATAAAGAACAGACATTTGGGCTCTGGGAGAAGGTGAGGGTGGGAAGATTTGAGAAAATAGCATTGGTGCATGTATATTACCATATTTGAAATAGATGACCAGTCCAAGTTCAATGCCTGAAACATGGCACTCAAAGTTGGTGTACTGGGACAACCCAGAGGGATGGGATGGGGAGGGAGGTGGGAGGGGGGATCAAGATGGGGGGACACATGTACACCCGTGGCTGATTCATGTCAATGTATGGCAAAAACCCACCATAATATTGTAAAGTAATTAGCCTCCAATTAAATAAATAGATTAAGTTTTTTAAAAAGTATACTGAAGTGGGTTGCCATGCCCTCCTCCGGGGGATCTAATGCATCTCTTATGTCTCCTGCATTGGCAGTTGTGTTCTTTACCACTAGTGCCACCTGGGAAGCCCAAAGTGAAAGTGTTAGTTGCACATCCAGACACAAAGACTTAAAACTTTCTGTACAAGAGAGGGGAAAAAATGAAACTTACACCCTTCGTTGAAAACACACACAAGCTAATAAATAAAACATTTTATCTACTTCTTTAAATACTATTTCTTTCTCAAGAAATTATTTTTTCCCAAGGTTTTCCTCAGGGCAGCTTTGACATCCTTGTTCCTCAAACTATATATCAGTGGATTTAACATGGGCACCACAATGGTATAGAACAGGGACGACACTTTCCCTTGGTCAAGGGGCAAAACGGAAGGTGGTTTGAGATACACAAAAGCCCCAGAACCAAAGAAAAGGAAAACCACAATTATGTGGGAGCTGCATGTACTGAAAGCTTTGGACCTGCCCTCAGTGGAGTGAATGCGGAGAATGCTGGAAAGGATTAGAGCATAAGAGATGGAGATGGTGACAGTGACCATTCCAATAACAGTGGTCACAACTATGAAGACCACCAGTTCGTGCACAGAAGAGCTGTTGCAAGCCAGCTCAAGCAGAGGAGGGATATCACACAAGAAATGATTGATGAGGTTGTCAGCACAGAAGATCAGGCTTACTATGCTTCCTGTGTGGGCCATGGCCCCTGAGAACCCCATCACGTACACACCCAACAAAAGCAGTAAACAGACCTTAGGAGACATGCTGACTGTGTACACCAGTGGCTTACAGATGGCCACATAGCAGTCATATGCCATCGCTGACAGGACGAAGGACTCAGAGATGACAAAGAAGCAGAAGAAAAACAGCTGAGTCAAACACCCTGCATGCAAGATGCTGTTCTTCCTTGAGACAAAACTCATCAGCATTTTGGGAGTGATGGTAGTGGAGTAACAGAAGTCTATTAAGGAGAGGTTGAAGAGGAAGAAGTACATGGGGGTGTGCAGGCGCGAGTTCAACCCAATCAGCGTTATCAAGCCCAGGTTCCCCACTACGGTGACCACATAGAAACCTAGAAACAGGAGGAAGAGGGGGATCTGCAGTCCTGGCTGGTCTGTTAAGCCTGCAAGGATGAATTCTGTCACCGAAGAGTTCTCGGCTGCCATTCTCCCCTGGAGAAAACCCGGTCCATGGGGGAAAGAAAAGAGAACCATTTTGAGAGAAACACCACTACCACCCTCCCAGCACCCACCTCCCATTCTTGAGAATGAAATCCACCAACACTTGAGATTTCGTGTGGAGGGGGAAGGTTTTTACTTTTTGCTATGGATCTTCTTTAATAGCTAAGTAACTTAAACTTCCAGTGAACAATAAAGAGGCTAGACTTTGCCTCCAGAGTGACCACTGACACTTCTAGAAGAGGCAGACATATATTCATATTCCAGTTCATTCAAAAATAAGAGATGTCTTTTAGGTCTTTAAGTCAGTCCATTTTCTGTGCCCTGTCTCTCCTACTTCTGTTTGACACTGGGGACTTTCCCTTGACCGCCAGAAGAGACTGTGACTTCTCAGAGCTCCCACCTCTGGGTCAGTGTTGACAAATAAAGAAGGAGATCCCATATTTTTCCAGGATCTCCTGTCTCTAGTGGATTTAGGGTTAATGATAATTGTTTCAAGCCAGCACTTATTTAAGTGGCTACTATGTGAGGCTGTGTACTAAGAGCTATGTGACAACACTATTATCCACATTCTGCAGATGAGAAACCTGAGTTAAGTAACTCACCCAAATCTCAGCCCTAAAACTACTGAGCAGCTGCCAGAAGGTGAACTTGGGCAGTCTGACTCTCACAGTTTGCACTGGTAACCACCGTGTTACATGACTGACCAGGACCAAGCATGTACTCACCTTCCTTTAATTTAGAGCTGTTAGGCCGTAGTCCACTGTCTCTTGTCCACAATTGTCCTGGGAAAGAAAATGACCATAGTGAAATGAAGATGGCTGCTTTGAGCTCAGAACTCTCTCCTCCCAATCTGGTCCTAAGAATCAGAATCTCTGACTTATCTTGTATCTCATTCTGCTTTGAAGAGCATGTTTCCGATTATTGCTTTGCTCAAAACCCCTCCAAGCTACAAGGAAGGAGGCCGTGCCTTTTCCTGACTAGTGGATAACAGGAGAATAGGGAGTTTTTTAAGGATTGTGGGTCTCAGTGACTTGATTATTCAGAGACTCCCTCAAGACCATTTCCTGAGAAATTACCTTCCCAGGGATAGAAATGTTTGTTTATACCCTTGATATTACGTGCTTTGGTTTCTGGAGACAGTTTCTTTCAACAGACAGTTATCTGGCATAATTAAGAAAAAAATCATTGTGAAAACTGACTGTTATTACCATTTCTTGAATATCCGTTACTGTGCCTGACAAAGACCCTTTACAGTTTCTGGCTGCCAAGATAGAAAACATCATGCACATATATTCTATTTCTCATAACAATTATATTCATTATTAAGGTAAGTTGCCCACAGAGACAATGTGTTTCAGAGCCCATGTGCCTGGGTCTGTCTTAATTTAGGCCCATATATATAATCACTAGATTAAACTTCATCTTGTTGAGGGTCACTGGAATCCTTAAAGCAAGGTCCCTGCCTTCTGAAATCTGGCAATTTGGGGGAAAGTAACAAATAAATATGAAATGACTTTAATAAAAAAAAGAAGTGAGTATGTCAAGAAACCATTAACACCAAGGGCTATCTATTATAATTTACAGTAAGATACGCTTCCCAGGTGGCTCAGACAGTGAAGAGTCTGCCTGTAATGCAGAAAAATCAGGTTCAATCCCTGGGTCAGGAAAATTTCCTGGAGAAGGAAATTGCAACCCACTCCAATATTCCCACCTGGTGATCCCATGGACAGAGGAGCCTAATGGGCTACAGTCCCTGCAGTTGCAAAGAGTCAGACAAAACTGTGCAACTAACACTTTCACTTTCACTTTCATTCAATAGTGTATTCATATTTCATTCATTCTAGGAATGACTGCACTGTCCAGCAAACAAGAAAGAAGATTTCTGTGATTCTCTGCCCTTATCTTCGCATAGGCTGGAAGTCTAGTGGTAGGAAAGGTTCTCTATCAAGCACTTCATCTCAGCATCTGTCAGAAGCAGCTTTTCTGTCAGTTAAAACTCCCCTTGGCTGTCCCTACCTTCCACCCAGTTTTAATCGAGTGCTCCTCTCTATTGACTTTCTAGCTTCTCAAGTTCTCAGGCTGAATCCTCATAGATCAAATTCCCAATCCAGGGATACATCTAAATTTGTTCTTCCTCTTTAGTTTGCTTTTGTCTATTGTGTCTTCTACTTCTCAACATTAACTTCTGCCTTGTCAAAAATTCATTAGATTAAAGCCTCGGTGCACTAGTGTTGAGGTTTTTACTGAATGATGTCAGATGATGTGTGACTGTAGGTGAGATTTTCAAAGCTGAGGTGCTTGTGGGAGAAACTATATATGGAAATTGATACAATCACTATGAAGGACATTATGGAGATTCCTTAAGAAACTAGGAATAAAACTATCCTATGACCCAATAGTCCCACTACTGGGCACATTGCCTGTGAAGATCAAAATTCAAACTACACAGTGGAAAAAGTGACAGACTTACTTTTGAGGACTCCAAAATCACTGCAGATGGTAAATGCAGCCACTTGCTCCTTGGAAGAAAAGTTATGACCAACCCAGACAATATATTAAAAGGCAGAGACATTACTTTGCCAACAAAGGTCTGTCTAGTCAAAGCTATGGTTTTTCCAGTAGGCATGTATGGGTGTGAGACTTGGACTATAAAGAAAGCTGAGCACCAGAGCATTGATGCTTTTGAACTGGGATGGAGAAGAGTCTTGAGAGTCCCCTGGACTGCAAGAAGATCCAACCAGTCCACCCTAAGGGAAATCAGTCCTGCATATTCATTGGAAGGACTGATATTGAAGTTTAAACCAATACTTTGGCCACCTGATGCAAAGAACTGACTCATTGGAAAAGACTCAGATGCTGGGAAAGATTGAAGATAGGAGGAGAAGGGGATGACAGAGGATGAGATGGCTGGATGGCATCACTGACTTGATGGATGTGAGTCTGAGTGAACTCCGGGAGTTGGTGATGGACAGGGAGGCCTGGCGTGCTGCAATTCATGGGGTTGCAAACAGTCAGACATGACTGAGTGACTGAACTGAACTGAACTGAACTGGGCTGCAACACACCAGTCTCCCCGTCCTTTACTATCTCCAGGAGTTGGCTCATACCCATGTTCACTGAGTTAGTGATGTCATCCAACCATCTCATCCTCTGCTGCTCCCTTCTCCTCCTGCCCTCAATATTTTCCAGCAATAAAGTGTTTTCCAATGAGTTGATTCCTCACATAAGATGGCTAAAGTATTAGAGCTTCAGCTTCAACATCAGTCCCTCCAGTGAATATTCAGGGTTGATTTCCTTTAGGATTGACTGGCTTGATCTCCTTGCTGTCCAACGGACTCTCAAGAGTCTTCCCAACACCACAATCCAGAAGTATCAGTCCTTCACCTCTCAGTCTTCTTTATGGTCCAGTTCTGACACCTATACATGACTACTGGAAAAACCATAGCTTTGACTAGACGGACCTTTGTTGGCAAAGTAATGTCTCTGCTTTTTAATCCGCTGTCTATGGTTGTCATAGTTTTTCTTCCAAGGAGCAAGTGTCTTATAATTTCAAGGCTGCAGTCACCATCTCAGTGATTTTGGGAGCTCAAGGAAATAAAGTCTGTCACTGTTTCCATTGTTTCTCCATCTATTTGCCATGAAGTAGTGGGACCAGATGCTGATTACTCAGCTATAAAAGAAACAAAATTGTGTCGGTTGTAGTGATGTGGATGAACCTAGAGTCTGTCAAACAGAGTGAAGTAAGCCAAAAAGAGAAAATATATATACTATAGTAATGCATATGTATATATGGAATCTAGAAAAATGATACTGATGAACCTATCTGCAGGGCAAGAATAGATGCAGATGTACAGTGTGGACTTGTTGAACAGTGAGGGAAGGAGTGGGTGGGATGAACTGAGAGAGTGGGACTGACATGTGTACACTACTGTGTGTAAGCAGAGAGCTAGTGGGAGGCTCCTGTAGAGCACGAGGGGCTCAGCTCAGTGCTCTGTGATGACCTAGAGGGGTCGATGGGGGATGTGGGAGGGAACGCATTGGGAGGGGATATATGTATACATATGGTGATTCATGTTGTTGTATAGCAGGAATTAACACAGCACTGTAAAGCTATTATCCTTCAATTGAAAATTTTAAAAAGAGACTTACCACAGAAATAATGAAAGAATTTGGTTATGGAGCTTTTTCAGGGCTCATCTTTGTTACAAGTAACACCTCAAAGGTCTTCAAAACAAATTTTTATCTTAAGCTTTACATTTCAAGAACAAATGTACTATTTTAAAAAGAAAATCTGCCTGTACAATGCTATAAAATCTACAATTTCCCAAGGATGAAAGATAAATCAAGATTATGAGGTGAACTGACATAAAAGGGGGATTAATTAGGGAAAAAACTAACATCATCTCAAGTCCAAAATGTGTGGCTTAATATGCTGGAGCAAGGAGATGATTCTTAACACAATAAAACATCTCCATGGACAAGAAAAACTGTTTCTAAAACCAGAAGTATTAAACAAATAGAAAACAAAGATTGAAGGGATTAAATGCAATTTATAGACCTTTCAGTTCAGTTCAGCTCAGTCACTCAGTCATGTCCAACTCTTCGTGACTCCATGGATTGCAGCATGCTGGGCCTCCCTGTCCATCACCAACTCCCAGAGTTTACTCAAACTCATGTCCATTGAGTCAGTGATGCCATCCAGCCATCTCATCCTCTGTCATCCCCTTCTCCTCCCAACTTCAGTCTTTCCCAGCAACAGTGTCTTTTAAAATGAGTCAGTTCTTTGCATCAGGTGGCCAAAGTATTGGAGTTTCAGCTTCAGCATCAGTCTTTCCAATGAATATGCAGGACTGATCTTTAGGATGGACTGGATTGATCTCCTTGCAGTCCAGGGGACTCTCAAGAGTCTTCTCCAACACTACAATTTGAAAGCATAAATTCTTTGGCATTTAGCTTTCTTTACACTCCAATTCTCACATCTATACATGACTATGGGAAAAATCATAGCCTTAACTAGATGGACCTTTGTTGGCAAATAATGTCTCTGCTTTTTAATATTTGGTCATAACTTTTCTTCCAAGGAGTAACCATCTTTAATTTCATGGCTGCAGTTACCATCTGAAGTGACTTTGGAGCCCAAAAAAATAAAGTCTGTCACTGTTTCCACATCTATTTGCCCTGAAGTGATGGGACAAGATGCCATGATTTTAGTTTCTGAATGTTGAGTTTTAAGCCAACTTTTTCACTCTCCTCTTTCACTTTCATCAAGAGGCTCTTTAGTTCTTCTTCTCTTTCTGCCATAAGGGTGGTGTCATTTGCATATCTGAGGTGATTGATATTTCTCTGGCAATCTTGATTTCAGCTAGTGCTCCCTCCAGTCCTGCGTTTCTCATGATGTACTCTGCATATAAGTTAAATAAACAGGATGACAATGTACAGCCTTGATGTGCTCCTTTTCCTATTTGGAACCAGTCTGTTGTTCCATGTCCAGTTCTAACTGTTGCTTCCTGACTTGCATACAGGTTTCTCAAGAGGCAGGTCAGGAGGTCTGATTTTCCCACCTCTTTCAGAATTTTCCACAGTTTTTGGTGGTCCACACAGTCAAAGGCTTTGGCATAGCCAATAAAGCAGAAATAGATGATTTTTTGGAACTCTCTTGCTTTTTTGATGATCCAACAGATGTTGTCAATTTGATCACTGGTTCCTCTACCTTTTCTAAAACCAGCTTGAACATCTGGAAGTTCATGGTTCACGTATTGCTGAAGCCTGGCTTGCAGAATTTTGAGCATTACTTTACTAGCGAAGCAAGTAAGAAGCCCTCCTCTCTGGGGTGACTTGATATGTTTTATGGCAGAAACCCTGTCAAGGATTTATACCAACCGGCCAATGGACTTCCCTGGTAAAGTCCTGGTAAAATCAGACGGTAAAGTGCCTGCCTGCAATGCAGGAGACTGGGGTTCAATCCATTGGTCGGGAAGATATCCTGGAGAAGGAAATAGCAACCCGCTATAGTATCCTTGCTTGGAAAATCACATGGACCAAGGAGCCTGGTAGGCTACAGTCTATGGGGTCACAAACAGTGAGACAAGACTGAGTGACTTCACGATCACTTTCACTTTACTAGCGTGTGAGATGAGTGCAATTATGCGGTAGTTAGTGCATTCTTTGGCATTGCCTTTCTTTGGGATTGGGATGAAAACTGACTTTTTCCAGTCCTCTGGCCACTGCTGACTTTTCCAAATTTGTTGGCATATTGACTGCAGCACTTTCACAGCATCATCTTCCAGGATTTGAAATACCTCAACTGGAATTCCATCAACTCCACTAGCTTTGTTCATAGTGATTCTTCTTAAGGCCCACTTGACTTCGCATTCCAGGATGTCTGGCTCTAGGTGAGTGATCACACCATCGTGATTATCTGAGTCATGAAGATCTTTTATGTACAGTTTTTCTGTGTATTCTTGCCACCTCTTCTTAATATCTTCTGTTTCTGTTAGGTCCATACCATTTCTGTCCTTTATTGTGCCCATCTTTGCATGAAATGTTCTCTTGGTATCTCTAATTTTCTTGAAGAGGTCCCTTGTCTTTACCATTCTATTGTTTTCCTCTATTTCTTTGTACTGATCACTGAGGAAGACTTTCTTATCTCTCCTTGCTATTCTTTGGATTTTAGTGACTGCTAAAATATTGGAGACAGACTGAAAGAAAGACCAGTAGCAGTCAAGGGAAAATATGTGCATGAGAAAATATACCTGACATAGAGTAAGCAGTAGGTATTACAAATAGTTAAAAAATATCTTTAATGTAGTCAAAATGTTAAAGAATACATACTTTAGGAATTTACTTTCTGAATGTATTTTTCGTGTATGTGTGTGTGTGTGTGTGTGTGTGTACATAAGATTTTATGTGTGTGTATATTGCTTTTATGCTCAGTAGCTAAGTCATATCCAACTCTTTGGGACCCCATAAACTATAGCCTGGCAGGCTCCCCTGTCCATGGGATTTCCCAGGCCAGAATACTGGAGTGAGTTGCCATTTCCTTTTTCAGGTGATTTTCCTGACCCAGAAATCAAATCCACATCTGCACTGGCAGGTGGATTCTTTACCAATGAGCCACCAGGGAAGCCAAAAATTGCTTAAAGAAAAGCTTATCAGGTGATACTGAGAATAGCAGCGGAAACTGGAATGAGTTCACTCACTCCAAAAGCAGGTGAATTTAAGAGTGCTAAAATAATGTCTGAAGGGGGTGCATCATTCTGTGGATCTAGAATCTCAAGTCTAATCACATAGAAATCTTCTACAGAACAAGCACCCATGTTGATAAGAAACAGACAACATCTTAAGAGAAAACTATTTGGGAAAGGAAGGACAATTTAAGATCAAAAAGAAAAGAATTCAAGAAAAATTTTTAACTTCAAAGCTAGACAAAAATGATCCAATATACACTGAAAAGAGCAGAAACCCAGAAGTATAATGAAAGCAAGGGAACAAAACAAATACTAAAATTTAGAGTTTATAAAAATTCTCATTAGATTAAAAAATAATAAAGGACTGAAACTTGTTCTGAAAAGGAACACATCATGTCAAAGAATAATGACTTAGAATGAAAAACTGACAACCACACTCTAGCAAAATTATTGGCCATTAAGGAAAATGAAAAGATCTTTTGAGTACCCAGACATGGGTAGCATTAAGTATTTATTTACCTTTAAATATAAAAAGGGTGGTCAACAGGGGTGGGGCATGGGGGAAATGGGGAGATGTTGGTCAAGGGTACAAATTTCCAACTTGTACAGTTCCAGAGAACTCAATCGGAGAAGGCAATGGCACCCCACTCCAGTACTCTTGCCTGGAAACTCCCATGGATGGAGGAGGCTGGTAGGCTGCAGTCTATGGGGTCGCAAAGAGTCAGACATGACTGAGCAACTTCACTTTGACTTTTCACTTTCACGCATTGGAGAAGGAACTGGCAACCCACTCCAGTGTTCTTGCCTGGAGAATCCCAGGGACGGGGGAGCCTGGTGGGTTGCCATCTATGGAGTCGCACAGAGTCGGACACAACTGAAGCGACTTAGCAGCAGCAGCAGCACAGAACTCAATAAGTCTGCAGAATATAATGTACAATATGGTGCCTATAGTTAACACTATTGTATTGAACACCTAAAATTTTCTAAGAGAGTATACTTTAAGTGTTCTTGGCTCACACAAAAAGGTAACTATGTGAGATGAGGGATATGTTTATTACTTTGATTGCACTAATCATTTCACAATATGTATGTATGTCAAATCACATAGTATACTTACAAAAATCACATGTGCAACTGAGATGTATATAATTTTTATTTGTCAATCATATTGCAGTAAAGCTAAAAAAATATAAACTAATAATAAAAGTAATCAAGGTTAATTACTAAAAATTAAGTAAAATTAATTCTATTTCAATGGAAAAAACAGTTAACTAAAATTAAACAGGCTTTTTTTTTTAAGTAAGCTTAGGGAATTTGTTTTTGGAGAAATGTCAAATATAAAAGATATAAAATAAAGCATTTTTATTTTTTTTTATTTTATTTTATTTTTAAACTTTACATAATTGTATTAGTTTTGCCAAATATCAAAATGAATCTGCCACAGGTATGCATGTGTTCCCCATCCTGAACCCTCCTCCCTCCTCCCTCCCCATTCCATCCCTCTGGGTCATCCCAGTGCACCATCCCCAAGCATCCAGTATCGTGCATCGAACCTGGACTGGCAACTCGTTTCATACATGATATTTTACATGTTTCAATGTCATTCTCCCAAATCTTCCCACCCTCTCCCTCTCCC
The DNA here is from genome assembly GCF_019923935.1 of Bubalus bubalis. Lineage (NCBI taxonomy): Eukaryota > Metazoa > Chordata > Mammalia > Artiodactyla > Bovidae > Bubalus > Bubalus bubalis. The sequence continues at coordinate 108,631,543 of NC_059161.1, forward strand.
ACAGAGTCCATAAGACTGTTCTATACATCAGTGTCTCTTTTGCTGTCTCGTACACTGGGTTATTGTTACCATCTTTCTAAATTCCATATATATGCGTTAGTATACTGTATTGGTGTTTTTCTTTCCGGCTTACTTCACTCTGTATAATAGGCTCCAGTTTCATCCACCTCATTAGAACTGATTCAAATGTATTCTTTTTAATGGCTGAGTAATACTCCATTGTGTATATGTACCACTGCTTTCTTATCCATTCACCTGCTGATGGACATCTAGGTTGCCTCCATGTCCTGGCTATTATAAACAGTGCTGCGATGAACATTGGGGTACACGTGTCTCTTTCCCTTCTGGTTTCCTCAGTGTGTATGCCCAGCAGTGGGATTGCTGGATCATAAGGCGGTTCTATTTCCAGTTTTTTAAGGAATCTCCACACTGTTCTCCATAGTGGCTGTACTAGTTTGCATTCCCACCAACAGTGCAAGAGGGTTCCTTTTTCTCCACACCCTCTCCACCGTTTATTACTTGTAGACTTTTGGATCGCAGCCATTCTGACTGGTGTGAAATGGTACCTCATAGTGGTTTTGATTTGCATTTCTCTGATAATGAGTGATGTTGAGCATCTTTTCATGTGTTTGTTAGCCATCTGTATGTCTTCTTTGGAGAAATGTCTATTTAGTTCTTTGGCCCATTTTTTGATTGGGTCATTTATTTTTCTGGAGTTGAGCTGTAGGAGTTGCTTGTATATTTTTGAGATTAGTTGTTTGTCAGTTGCTTCATTTGCTATTATCTTCTCCCATTCTGAAGGCTGCCTTTTCATCTTGCTAATAGTTTCCTTTGATGTGCAGAAGCTTTTAAGGTTAATTAGGTCCCATTTGTTTATTTTTGCTTTTATTTCCAATATTCTGGGAGATGGGTCATAGAGGATCCTGCTGTGATGTATGTCAGAGAGTGTTTTGCCTATGTTCTCCTCTAGGAGTTTTATAGTTTCTGGTCTTACGTTGAGATCTTTAATCCATTTTGAGTTTATTTTTGTGTATGGTGTTAGAAAGTGTTCTAGTTTCATTCTTTTACAAGTGGTTGACCAGATTTCCCAGCACCACTTGTTAAAGAGATTGACTTTAATCCATTGTATATTCTTGCCTCCTTTGTCAAAGATAAGGTGTCCATAGGTGCGTGGATTTATCTCTGGGCTTTCTATTTTGTTCCATTGATCTATATTTCTGTCTTTGTTCCAGTACCATACTGTCTTGATAACTGTGGCTTTGTAGTAGAGCCTGAAGTCAGGTAGGTTGATTCCTCCAGTTCCATTCTTCTTTCTCAAGATCGCTTTGGCTATTTGAGGGTTTTTGTATTTCCATACAAATTGTGAAATTATTTGTTCTAGCTCTGTGAAGAATACTCTTGGTAGCTTGATAGGGATTCCATTGAATCTATAGATTGCTTTGGGTAGTATACTCGTTTTCACTATATTGATTCTTCCAATCTATGAACATGGTATATTTCTACATCTGTTAGTGTCCTCTTTGATTTCTTTCACCAGTGTTTTATAGTTTTCTATATATAGGTCTTTAGTTTCTTTAGGTAGATATATTCCTAAGTATTTTATTCTTTCCGTTGCAATGGTGAATGGAATTGTTTCCTTAATTTCTCTTTCCGTTTTCTCATTATTAGTGTATAGGAATGCAAGGGATTTCTGGGTGTTGATTTTATATCCTGCAACTTTACTATAGTCATTGATTAGTTCTAATAATTTTCTGGTGGAGTCTTTAGGGTTTTCTATGTAGAGGATCATGTCATCTGCAAATAGTGAGAGCTTTACTTCTTCTTTTCCAATTTGGATTCCTTTTATTTCTTTTTCTGCTCTGATTGCTGTGGCCAAAACTTCGAAAACTATGTTGAATAGTAATGGTGAAAGTGGGCACCCTTGTCTTGTTCCTGACTTTAGAGGAAATGCTTTCAATTCTTCACCACTGAGAATAATGTTTGCTGTGGGTTTGTCATATATAGCTTTGATTATGTTGAGGTATGTTCCTTCTATTCCTGCTCTCTGGAGAGTTTTTTTCATAAATGGATGTTGAATTTTGTCAAAGGCTTTCTCTGCATCTATTGAGATAATCATATGGCTTTTATTTTTCAATTTGTTAATCTGGTGTGTTACATTGATTGATTTGCGGATATTGAAGAAGCCTTGCATCCCTGGGATAAAGCCCACTTGGTCATGGTGTATGATCTTTTTAATGTGTTGTTGGATTCTGATGGCTAGAATTTTGTTAAGGATTTTTGCATCTATGTTCATCAGTGATATTGGCCTGTAGTTTTCTTTTTTTGTGGGATCTTTGTCAGGTTTTGGTATTAGGGTGATGGTGGCCTCATAGAATGAGTTTGGAAGTTTACCATCCTCTGCAATTTTCTGGAAGAGTTTGAGCAGGATAGGTGTTAGCTCTTCTCTAAATTTTTGGTAGAATTCAGCTGTGAAGTCGTCTGGACCTGGGCTTTTGTTTGCTGGAAGATTTCTGATTACAGTTTCAATTTCCATGCTTGTGATGGGTCTGTTAAGATTTTCTATTTCTTCCTGGTCGAGTTTTGGAAAGTTGTACTTTTCTAAGAATTTGTCCATTTCTTCCACGTTGTCCATTTTATTGGCATATAATTGTTGATAGTACTCTCTTACGATCCTTTGTATTTCTGTGTTGTCTGTTGTGATCTCTCCGTTTTCATTTCTAATTTTATTGATTTGATTTTTCTCCCTTTTGTTTCTTGATGAGTCTGGCTAATGGTTTGTCAATTTTATTTATCCTTTCAAAAAACCAGCTTTTGGTTTTGTTGATTTTTGCTATGGTCTCTTTTGTTTCTTTTGCATTTATTTCTGCTCTAAATTTTAAGATTTCTTTCCTTCTACTAACCCTGGGGTTCTTCATTTCTTCCTTTTCTAGTTGTAAAGCATTTTTATAATAAAGACTATAAATACAGTTCATTGTACATGTAGGTGAAAAACTAATGGTGCATACCAAACCAGGATGGCAGTGACTAATGACAAAGGCAATGATATTGGTAAAAGTAGGATGATGTTCATGGTAATAACTGACGTGGTCATGGTGAAGATAATGATAATGATAATGAAGCTAAAAATGTCCAGCTTCTGGGATTAGGTACCAGACTTACCAGGCAGGATAACTCTCCCAGTAGAAGAAAAATTAACACACCTGGGAGTTAACACAGCTTTCATAGAGCAAATGGAAACACACACTAATTGTTCATTGAGGACCCAGTCTCTGGAGCAGGCATTCCAGGGGAGTGTCTACCTACACATAAAAATACCCGGTGCCCCAGGCTCTATGACCCATTTCTATGACTGGTTGGTCCCTTTACCTGAAAATAGATGTAAGTCTTGTAGCTTTCTATTTTCTGATACTTATTTCTTGAGCACTGGAAAGCCAAGTACCTCCTAAGACTTCCAGGTAACAATGTTCCATTTTTCCTCATCACAGATATTCAGTTATGGTTTTAAGGCAGCTGTGTACGATGAGAACAAGGTATCTTCCATGAATTCCCGTTTCTACTACAGACCTTTTATACACACTATTTTCAATCATATGTCTCCCTTCTCAGAGCTTTTCCCCTCACTTGGAAAGGAAATATATTTGCTTTTATAATTCTGGTTGCTTTCATTAGCAGCAGTTCTTTGCTTCTGGTGAGCTGATAAAACTACTAGTAAGATTTTTAGCAACTAACAAGAAATTTAGGGGTCATTTATAAGTTAGCCAGAAGATTACAGGAAAATATCACTGTTGCCCATGATTTTGTATTCCATAGAAAAGGTGTTTACATCAAAAGACAAGAAACAAAATCTCTACTTAATAACAATATTCGGTTTTCTGGCACTTTGATTCCTAGTAATGAGACGTTGGTAAATTTTCTGTTCCTCATCATTTTAGGAGACTCTGATTTGAGGGAAGAAAATACATAAGATATGTTTTAAATCTGCTGTCATTATCTAGATGAAAATTGCTTGTATCTTTTTCAAAACATTGAAATACAATTTAAAATTATGTTACTATTGTTGAAAATTTAAATACCTCACTGCCAATAATTTAAGGTATAAATTTTATTATAATGCAGATTTCCTTATCTTCAGTACCAAAATGAACAGAAGTGATATTACTGTTGCTGAACAAGTCAGCCAGGGTCTTTTAATGCTACAGAACAAAGCAGGTTACAAACCAACATGTATAGTATGCTCACTTTGACTAAAAAATAAAAAACCTGTATATTAATGCACACATTTGTAAATACATATATGCACAGAAGAAGATCTAGTAGAATGTACATAGCAATTTTATATTCTCAGTTGAAAGAATATGACAATTCGATTTTCGTCTGTGTGTTTACTTGTCTACAATGCAGATATATTGCTTTTGTACTCTTTAAAAAAGTTTCTGGAGATATAGCAATGAGATCTTTCGTTGGCCTTAATGTACTACATTAAGTTTACCTAAAATATAAAAATAAAGTTTCACAAAGAGACAAGTTATAGCCAGACAGCACAGTATAGTAAAGGCAAAACAGACTCATGGTTACAACTCCTGGGCTCTGGGTTCAGTTCTACTTTTCATAGCCATGACTTTGGGTGAATTAGAGTATCACTTTCCTGGAACAGGACTTTGCTAATGATTCCAGAAAGGACCAGATAGTAAACACTTCAGGCTCTGCAGTCCATAAGATCTCTGTTGCTGCTCCTCATCCTCTGCCATTCTGCCAGGAAAGCAGTTTTGTGGCCTCTGTGTGCATGCTCAGTCACATCAAACTCTTTGCCACCCTATGGGCTGAAGCCCACCAGACTCCTCTGTCCACGGGACTCTCCAGGCAAGAATGGGTTGCTATGCTTTTCTCCAGGGCATCTCCCCAACCCAGAAATCGAACCTGCATCACCTGTGGCTCCTAAATTGCAGGGGGATTCTTTACCATCTGAGCCATCAGGGAAGCCCCCTGTGACTTTTAAGGAAGGCTTAAAAATCTCAACCCTTCAACCTGGAACGAACATAGTGCTGTAGGTCGATGATACATTAATAAAAATAAATAAATAAATAAGTCAGAGAAAGGCAGTTTGATTCTAATCTTGTCTCTTTGCTATCTAATACCTCAATTCTTAAAATTTATAGTTTATCAAATGAGTAAAAGAAAATCTCAGCACTTAATTTTCAAATAGCTGATGATTTTCTAGATATCACTCTATAAATTATTTATAGTTTGTTTTGGTATGGGTAAATGGTGTATGTGATTTCAGCTTTACAAAGGTATGGCGGTTTAAGTGCCCAGAATAGGTTTTATCATGAATAGGCTTTTCCACATGTAACTAAAAGTTTGCATATTTTGCTGCTCCTGTGTGGAGAGTTCCAAAAATGTCAGTTTGTGGGTATTTTCTCTGTCATTGCTAATCTTTCTACTAGTTCTGTCAATTAATTAGAAGAGTATTGCAGTCTCTAATGGTGGACCTGTATATTCTTTCTTTCTGTCAGTTTGGTTCATGTGTTTTGAAACACTGTTGATAAGAGAACTTGTTTAGGAGTCTCATGTCACCTTAATCAACTGCCTTCTTTATCATTCTGAAATGTTCCTCCTTATTTCTAGTAATATTTCCTGCTTTGAGATCTACTTTGCTCGCTGCTGATATAGTCACTCTAGCTGTCTTTGCCTTGATATTTACGTGGTATCTTTTTTCTGTACTTATAATTTTAGCCATCAATGTCTTTATATTCAAAGTGGATTTCTTGGAAAACCATACAACTGAGTAATGGCATTTATCCACTGTGACAATCTCTCCATTTTCCTTAGACTATTTAAACTATTTGTATCTAAATCAGTCATCAAAATGTTTGAGCTTAAATCTGCCATCTTGCAACTGTCCTTTATTCCACTTTTTCTTTTCCTTCCCTTCTTTTAGACTGACAGTTTTGATGACTATATTTTATCTCCATTATTAGCTTATTAGCTATATAAGCTTTTTATTATTTACTTGTTGTCCTACATTCTATAATATTCATTCTTTCTAGATCTGTTCACCTGGAATGTGGCGTGGAATCACCGGTGCAATCATTGGGCTTATGATATATTTCTCCCTCCTCTCAGGAATCAGTTTGGTACTGCCTGTTGTCAGAGGTCAGGAAATGATTGTTCATTGTGCCTTGTCTGCTTTTCTGGTTGTTTATGGTATAAATACAATTCCAGTATGAGTTCACCCTTCATGGGTGGAAGTAAGAAGCCCACTCACTAATTTTTAAGTACTTTAAATATGTTGTGAAATTTTCAGATTAAAAAAATATCTTTTTCACTCACATGCGCATCCATAAATTGAAATAACAAAAACTAAGATATGGAGTAGTTTTAAATGGTTACTTCATCCAATGGCCAATCATGTTTAGAATTTGGGAAACTTTAACTGGAGTCAGAGAGGTGATCTTCCAGGGGCTTACATTTACCACTGACAATTTCTCAATAGAATCTACCAAATTACTTCCAGAAGTCAGTTTACCAGAAGAAAAATACTCTATGCTCTTATAAACTATGTTTACTTCAGTTTTTTCTCATTGGGTGAAAAGGAAAATTGAAGAAAAGCCATCACAAGGAGATATGATACCCAGTGACAGGAACTGCTTCTCAGGACCAATTGTAAACAGCCATTCTGACTTAGAGGCACCAAGATCCTTCCAGGGAGCCTCTTGGTCATCTGCATATAATGGTCATGGCTAAAAATCTTCTCTGCATTGATCGTAGGTTGACTCTAAAAACAGAAAAACCATGATTACTCATTTTGAAATCAACACAAGGAATAGAAAAACGATGAAGCAGCAAGAGAGACTGGTTATTCTAGAGGATACATTTGGTGTGAGGAAAGAAAGTGGCCATGGATCAGCTGGCCACTAAGGACAGCAGGGTCTAGCAAAAAAAGGGACAAGGGAAAATGTCCATGTACCACTCGAATAACTTTGCTCTTGATCTGGGAGGTGCACTGTATTCTATTTTTGCTCCCATCTACTCCTAAGCATGATCCACCCTGAATTTTTCCTGAGTCTTTCAATGCAATGGAGAGCGATCAATCTCAACCTCTTCCTTGGGAGCTTTATGTTACTCCCAGATAAACTGCTCAGTGTTTATCTGAGAGCTTTATGTTACTCCCAGATAAACTCAGATAAACTGCTTTCAGTGCCACAGTTTCAAGCTACAAAACCATCTGATTGCAATAAACAAAACGTTAAAGAAAAAATCTTTACTACCTTCAGGTGAATTTTGCCACCTGCCCATGAACAGAGCACTCAGTGTCTAGAAAACGCCAGTTTGTCAGAATGACTGTAAGTCAGAACCTGACATATTATTTTTTAGAATCTCACCAGGTGACTTTTAAGCATAACCAAAACTAAAAATAAGTATCCCAGGACCTCAGGTTCAATAAAAAATTAGGACAAACTCCAGATGCCTCATGAAGCTTTATATTTGTATAACAATTGAGTATTTGGAAAATATTTCATACACATTATTCCATTACATTTTTTAATTTTGGAAATTGATATTGTAACTCCATTTAATTCTCAACTGTGGAAACTCATTTGTCACTCAGTGACTGAAAGGGCTCTAACTACCAGCCCACACTATCTCAGCTTAGGATAAGGTAACCACATGTTTTCATTTTATGGACAATATTGTGAGATTGCATAGATGCCAAGAGACTTTCTCTTTCTGGAGCAACACTCAACTGTAAACCTAGAAATAAAACACAAGAAACAGGAGGATGTTAAAGTCTCCAGAGGTGGCTGTTTTATCCCCACCTTCATATTCTTCAAACCATGCAAAAATTATCTGAATCCTAGAAAATATTAGGAGTAAGTAGCGTTAGTCACTCAGTTGTGTCTAACGCTTTGCAACCCCACAGACTGTAGCCCACCAGGCTTCTCTGGATTCTCCAGGCAAGAATACTGGAGTGGGTTGCCATTCTCTTCACCAGGGAATCTTGCCGACCCAAGGATCGAACTTGGGGCTCCTGCACTGCAAGCAGATTCTTTACCATCTGAGCCACCAAGGAAGAAGGAGTAAAGATACAAAACAGTTAAGATAATGTGAGTTCAAGATCACTCACTCAGGAACAGAAGCTGATACCTCCCCTTACCAGAAAGTCTCCTACACAGTCATTTCTCAGTATCTGCAGGAGCTGCTGTGCCATGCTCAACTTTCTTATAAGTTTGGGGGAGAGTGGATACATGTATATGTATGGCTGAATCCCTTTGCTGTCCTCCTAAAACTATCACAGCATTGTTCATTGACTATACTTCAATATAACATTTAAAAAATTTTTTTTGTTGTTGGTATACTTGAATCTTTATTTAGTTTTATTTTATTTTTACTATTAAGGCTACTTCAACAAGGCAATGAAGCAACCCCAGAATTGAAAAGCAATTGACTTTTTTTTAATATAAATTTATTTATTTTTATTGGAGGTTAATTACTTTACAATACTGTATTGGTTTTGCCATACATCAACATGAATCTGCCACAGGTATACACGTGTACCCCATCCTGAACCCCCCATGGCATAATACAATGAAGACAGCCTTTCGTGTCCTAGATGCTGTTGATTGAATCCTCAGATGTGTCTCCAACTCATACCAAGGGCTGACTCCATACAACCTTTCACAGGCTCTTCATTCTTATCTGCACAGGGTCCCCAAACAGAGGAGAATGGCTGCAGAAAACCAATCCACAGTGACAGAGTTCATTCTTGGAGGTTTAACAAATCGGCCAGAGTTCCAGCTCCCACTCTTCTTCCTCTTCCTTGGGATTTACTTGGTCACCATGGTAGGGAACCTGGGCATGATAACCCTGAACGCTCAGCTTCACACCCCCATGTACTATTTCCTCAGCAACCTCTCCTTTGTGGATCTCTGCTACTCCTCTGTCATTACCCCTAAGATGCTGGTGAACTTTGTGTCAGGGAAGAACACCATCTCCTATGCAGGGTGCATGTCCCAGCTCTGCTTGTTCCTGGTGTTTGACATTGCTGAGTGTTACATGCTGACAGTGATGGCCTATGACCGCTATGTTGCCATCTGCAGAACTTTGCTTTACAACATCATCATGTCTCATCGAGTCTGCTCCCTGCTGGTGGCTGGGGTCTATGCTATGGGGCTCATTGGCTCAACTATAGAGACTGGTCTCATGTTGAAGCTGTCCTATTGTGATTTTCTCATCAGTCATTACTTCTGTGACATCATCGCCCTCATGAAGCTCTCTTGCTCTAGCACCTATGGCACTGAGATGACAACTTTCTTTTTGGCTGGATTCAACATTGTAGTCACCAGCTTAACAGTCCTTGTTTCCTATGCCTTCATCATCTCCAGCATTCTCCATATCACCTCCACAGAGGGACGATCCAAAGCCTTCAGCACCTGCAGCTCCCATCTTGCAGCTGTGGGATTATTTTATGGATCTTCTTCCTTCATGTACTTGAAACCCTCCACAGCCAGTTCCCTGACCCAGGAGAATGTGGCCTCCATGTTCTACACCACAGTGATCCCTATGCTGAACCCTCTGATCTACAGCTTGAGAAATAAGGAGGTACGGGCTGCCATCCAGAAAACTCTGAGCTGAAAACACTTTGAAAGTAAATGTCATGATTTCTCAGGTTGAAAGTGGAATAGAAATATAGGGGAGAAACCCTCTAAAATTCATACGACACATGAATGGAGAACAACTGCTTCTCAACATGTCTGAATTTTTTCCATCTTCCCTTTCTCCCTTTCACATCTCTTATGCCTCTTGTGTCTGCTTGCTGGTTTTGAGTTCAGGTTTTATTCCTTTAGGGATAGTTTGTTTTTGGTTTTGGTTTTGGTTTTTGCTTGTCCTTGGTCCTCTGATAAACATGTATCCATCTAGACTGGAACATAAGATAAATTAGAACTTTCAGCAATGAGTTTAAAAGGGTTGTTCATTGATTTATTCTCTTCTATAAAGAATATATTATCCAAACTAATACTAATTTAAGCCTGTAGTACACATGACAAATGGAGGTGAATTTGAAAGTCACCAAGAAGTAGCAAGTACTCTTTCTCAACCAGATTTGTCCGTTTTCTCTCTTATTATGCTGCCACTGTGTACTTATTGCTTCCAAAGTTATTTAAATATTCCTTTACTCAATTAATGCCATAATCACCATCATAACCATAGTATCATCATCACTACATCTAACACTTTTGGATGCTAGTCAACTGTTTGAGTGTTTTGCTAAATTATTTCATTTGAAACTTTGATTTAGAGAGGTTAAATAACTTTCTCCAGATGACACAGCTGGTAAACAATTAACACTGATATTCAAACGCACACGTCATCATACCCACCCCCCGCCCCATCTCTTGGCCAAAGGTCTCTCTATGCAGCTTATCAGTCTTGGCATAATCATAACCTCTCTGCTGCTGCTGCTAAATTGCTTCAGTTGGGTCCGACTCTGTGCGATCCCATAGACAGCAGCCCACCAGGCTCCTCCATCCATGGGATTTTCCAGGCAAGAGTACCGGAGTGGGTTGCCATTTTCTTCTAACCTCTCAGTTTCAAACCATTCCTGACAATACCTTTTTTGCCACTATTTTCCCACATCTCCCAGACAACCAAGGAATATTCGACATCCCTGTAGTCTTTTCTCCTTCCTCAATACTGACATTCTGTAACACCAGTCAACCTGACTCAGTAAATCCAATCAGCATTAGATAAAATGTCTTCCACGATTTGATCAAAACAATATCAGGCATGTCTATTTCCAGTTTTTTAAGGAATCTCCACACTGTTCTCCATAGTGGCTGCACTAGTTTGCATTCCCACCAACAGTGTAAGAGGGTTCCCTTTTCTCCACACCCTCTCCAGCATTTATTACTTGTAGACTTTTGGATTGCAGCCATTCTGACTGGCGTGAAATGGTACCTCATAGTGGTTTTGATTTGCATTTCTCTGATAATGAGTGATGTTGAGCATCTTTTCATGTGTTTGTTAGCCATCTTTATGTCTTCTTTGGAGAAATGTCTATTTAGTTCTTTGGCCCATTTTTTGATTGGGTCATTTATTTTTCTGGAGTTGAGCTGTAGGAGTTGCTTGTATATTCTCGAGATTAGTTGTTTGTCAGTTGCTTCATTTGCTATTATCTTCTCCCATTCTGAAGGCTGTCTTTTCACCTTGCTAATAGTTTCCCGATACTGGATGCTTGGGGCTGGTGCACTGGGACGACCCAGAGGGATGGAATGGGGAGGGAGGAGGGAGGAGGGTTCAGGATGGGGAACACATGTATACCTGTGGCGGATTCATTTTGATATTTGGCAAATCTAATACAATTATGTAAAGTTTAAAAATAAAATAAAATTAAAAAAAAAAAAAAAAAAAAAACAATATCAGGGATTCATGTTAAAGAATTAATTCTCTTGCACAGCAAAAGGTTTGTGGGCATTATTTTAATTGTAACTCATAATTATTTTAAGATAATAGTAAAATAATGATTAGATTTTGTCATTTTATTTTAGGTACAATACCTCATTCCTCACTCAGACATGGAAAAATGAATAATTCTGAGTTTCTCTGAGATTTAACACTCTGAGATTTAAATGCTCATAGTACTTTTTTTGCTTTGATTAATAAATTTTCTATATTAGGTGTACAGAAAAACTGAGCAAATGATATGGAGATTTCCCATGTACTCTCTGACCCCATGCATGCACAGCTTCCTCCATTAACAACATCCTCCATAAAAGCAGTATATTTGTTACCATAGATGAACACATATTGATGCATCATTATCATCCAAAGACCATAGCTGACATTAGGGTTCACTGTTGGTGTTGTGCATTGTGAGTTTGGACAACTATGTAACGACATATATTCATTATATGTATCAACAGTATGTACTGGTCATTACTAGAGTTTCACTGTTCTAAAAACTCTGTGCTCTACCTGTTCATCCCTCCCCCTGCAGAATCCATGACAACCTTTGATCTCTTTACTGTTTCCTGGGTTCCTTGGTTTTGCCTCCTCCAGATTCCTGTAGATTTGACTTATATCACCTTGTACTGTGCATTTTAGTTTCCTCCGTGTCTTTTTATGGCTTGATAGCTTATTTCTTTTGAGCACTGAGTGATATTTTATTGCCTGGATATACCACAGTTTATTTTCCATTTACCAACTGAAGGACATCTTGATCGTTTCCAAGTTTTGACAACTAAGAACACAGCATGAGAAGACAATTGTGCAGACATAGGTTTCAGCTCCTTTGGTTAAATACCAAAGAGCCAGTTTCTGGATTGTGTGATAAGAGTATGTTTCATTTGATAAGAAACTGCCAAACTGTCTTCCAACGTGACTGTGCCATTTTCCATTCTCACCACCAGTGGATGAATTCATGTTACTCTGCATCCTTACCAGCACATTCTAATAGGTGTGTAGTAGTATCTCACTCTTGTTTCAACTTGCATTTCCTGATGACAAATGATGTGGAGTATCTTTTCATAGGCTTTTTTGCCATCTGTATATCTTCTGTGTTACATGTCTCCTAAGGTCTTGGGCCCATTTTTAATCAGGTTGTTTCTTTACTTTCCATATTTTTGTTGAAATATATTTGACATATAACATTGTGTGAATTTAAAGTGTGCACATGTTAGTCTGATATATTTTTATATGATTGCCATGATAGCAGTAATTAGCACCTCTCTCAAGGAAGCCTGGCGTGCTACAGTCCATGGGGTCACAAACAGTCAGACACCACTGAGTGACTGAACAACAACAGCAACACATTATATAGTTATCAGTTCATTTTAGTGGTTTAAATGATTGAGTTTTAGTCTCTCAGCAAGTTTGAGGACTGTGATACAACATTGTGGCCCATTTTCACTGTGTTGTACATCAGATCTCTAGGACTTATTTACCACTTACTGCAAGTTTATACCTTAAACATCTGTCCTATATCCCTACCCACCACCCCCCAAGTAACCACCATTTTACTTCTACAAGTTTGATGTTTTTTGATTCCACCTGTAAGTGATATGCAGTATTTGTCTTTCTTTGGCTGACTTACATTATTTAGCATAATATATTCAAGGTTCATCCAAACTTTGTAGTAAATATTTTAGATAACTGTTCTTTATCAGATATATCTTTTGCAAATATTTTCATGTAAACCACAGCCTGTCTTTTCATCCTCTTGACAATGTCCTTCTACAGAGTAGAAATTTTTAATTCTATTGTAGTCCAGCTTCTCAATTCTTTGTTTTATAAATCATTCTTTTCATCTTGTACCTAAAAGGTCATTGCCACACCCAAGGTCATCTAGACTGCTCCAGTTACCTTCTAGGAATTTTACAGTTTTGTAGTTTACATTTAAACTTGAGATATTTTAGGTTAGTTTTTGTGAGCAATGTGAACTCCTGTGTGATTCATTTTCTTACATGTTGTACGGAACCATTCTTTAATAACATTATCTTGGCTCAATTGTTGTTTTCTTTTTTCTTTACAAAAGTCAGTTTTCAATGATCAGTCGTCTATATTTATGTGGGTCTATTTCTAGGATCTCTATTCCATTTATCTCTTTGTCTAGCCTGCCTAAAATACACGATTACTATCACTTTAGATCAATAGTAAGTCATGATATTGAGTAGTGTCAGTCCTCCAACTTTTAATGCAGTTCTACTTCTTCAGTGTGTGTTGGCAATTCTGAGTCTTTTGCATCTCTGTATAAACTTTGTAATCAGTTTGTCATTATCCACAAAATACCCTGCTGGGACTTTGACTGGAATTGTATAGAATCTATAGATCAAGTTTAGAAGAAGTGAAATCGTGACAATATCAAGTCTTCAGGTTCACACACACGGAGTAACTCCATTAATTTTGTTATTCTTTCAGTTATTTCATCAGCATTTGGTAGTTTTCCTCATAAAGATTTTGCACATATCTTGTTAGATTTATTCTGAAGTATTTCATTTTGTGGGGTGCTAATGTAAATGGGATTGTGTTTGTAACTTTAAATTCCACATGGTCTTTGCTGATACAGGAAAGCAATTGACTTCTGTATGTTAACTTACATCCTTCCACCTTGTAATAATCACTTTTGGTTTCAGGAGTTTTCTTATTGATTCTTTTAGATTTTCTGCATGACAATTATGCCATCTATGAAGAAAGACAGTTTTATGTCTCTCTTCCCGATCTGTATACATTTTATTTCCTTTTCTTGTCTTACTGATTACCTAGGGCCAATACTATACTGAAAAACAGTCGCGAGAGGGACATCCTTGCCTTGCTCCTAATCTTAGTGGGGAAGTTTCAAGTTTTTCATCATTAAGTATGATGTTAACTTTAGGTTTTGTGTAGGTGTTCTTTTTCAAGTAGAGAAAGCTCCTCTTTACTGTTAGTTTACAGACAGTTTTTATCATGCATGAGTTTTGGACTTTGTCAAATGCCTTTTCTGCATCCATTGGTGTGATCATGTGATTTTTCTTCCTTAAACCATTTACCGGCTGAATTACATCAACTGATTTTTAAATGTTGAAACAATCTTGCACAACTGGAAAAAATACCACTTAGTCATAGTCTATAATTTTTTTCTATATTGTTGGATTCTATTTGCTGGTATTTTGTTGAAGATTTTTGCATCTGTGTTTATGAGAGAGATTAGTCTATCGTTTTTGTTAGTTTTTCTTATATACTGTCTTTGTCTACTTTTGGATGTAAGGTAATGTTGACTTCATAGAATGTTCTTAGAAGTAATTACTCTGCTTATATCATCCAAGAGAAATTTTAGAGAATGCATATCATTTCTTTTTAAAATATTTGCTAGAATTCACCATTGAACATATGTAAGCCTGGACGGGATGGCTACAGTGGGCTGGTGCTAAGGTGCTTAGTTGCTCAGTCATGTCCAACTCTCTGTGCCCTCATGGACTGCAGACTGCCAGGCTCCTCTGTTCACGAGATTCTCTAGGCAAGAATACTGCAGTGAGTAGCCATTTCCTTCTCTAGGGTATCTTCCCAACCCAGGGATCGAACTCAGGTCTCCTGCATTGCAGGAAGATTCTTTACCATCTGAGCCACCAGGGAAGCCACCAGAGTGGGCTGGAGTAGAGTATTTCCTTTTCTCTACATAGAAGACTAAGCCCAGCTGGAGCTTTCCCCTGTGGCCTGCCAGGCCTGTGAGGAAAAGTCTTGTAATCATTTATGCTCCAGTTCAAAAGATCACACATAGATAGGAGCATGACTCCCCAGCTTCAAGGGTCTATTCAGGCCTCTACTATGAGTTCATTCTCATATGTGACGTGTTGGAGTGATGTGTTCACTCCAAGGGGAGATCAGGCAGAAACTGTATGCAGGGGATGAGGATGAGAACTGAGCACGTGGACTGGAGGTGTTTATGCTGTGTATGTGTCGGCCCTCACATTTTAAGAGGAGTGGAAATGAGGAGCAGTGAGAGTAAGCTGTGGCCCATGGGCAGGTGCCTAAGAACAGGGTGGCTCTCCCTGAGCAACTGCCTTTGGCTTGGAACTTCAAAGCATCTTAGGATTCTAATCAGGCCTTCCAACGTTGTTAAAGTAGTTTGTCCAGATAGGAAATGAGAACATAATTTATTTAACACCATATTAGGTTTATTTTTTATTTACTTTTTATTGTGGTTAAAAAAACACATACATAACATAAAATTTACTACCTTAACTATGCACTTTAAGTGTGTAGTTCAGTTCATCAGTGTTAGCTATGTGTACACTGTTGTGAAAAAGATCTCTGGAAATTTTTCATCTTGTGAGTCTGAAACTCTATTCCCGTTACACAACAACTCTCCTTTTCTTCCTGCCTGCAGCCCCTGGTAACTACCATTCTACTTCTCTTCTTATGAATTTGACTATTTCAAATAGCTTATCTAAGTGGAATCATACAATATTTGTGGTTTTGTGGTTGGCTTATTTCACTTAGCATAATATTCTCAGGTTCATCCATTGTAGCATTATGGCAGGATTTCCTTACTTTTTCAGGATGAATGTTTATTTCATTGTATGTATGTATCAAATTTTGTTTATTCATTCATCATTGATGGACATATGGGTTGCTCCCACCTCTTGCCTATTGTGCACACTGCTGCATGAACGTTGGTATGCAAATCCTACTTTCAATTCTCTTAGATATATCACAGAAGTAGGATACTGGATCCTATAGTAGTTCTTTTTTTTTTTTTTTTAACTCTACAATTTTGTATTGGTTTTGCCATCCATCAACATGCATCCACCATGGGTGTACATGTGTTCCCCATCCTGAAGCCCCCTCCCACCTCCCTCCCCATACCATCCCTCTGGGTCTATTTTTTATTTTTTTAGGAACTTCCATACTGTTTTCCATAGTGGTTACTTGCCGAGGTCCAGCCCCGGCTGATCCAGGGAGTTCGAGGCGGGAACAGCGTCGGCGAGGATCAGGATACAATAGCTTCAATTAGATATTAATTAGAGATGTAAAGAGTAAAAAATGAGGATAGCTCAGTAGGAAAATTCAGTGGAGAAAAGAGGCTGAGTAGCTTGGTTTACGCGGGAGACCAATAAAACTTCAAGACAAGAAGTTTGCACCACTTATGTAGGCCGCAGGCGTCCTTCCGTTCTCCCGAAGGAGAGGAGACACTGAGGCCTCCCCGGTCGGATCTTAGAAGCCCAGGCAAAATTAGTAAGCTTGGTGGGTTCCGCGCTCTAGATGGAGACTCAGCCAGAGTTTGAGAGAGAGATTGACATGGGGAGACCAGTATTTCAAGAAACTGATCCCAATTCTTTATTTTCCATGGTCTACTTTTATACACTGAGATGTTATGCAAAAGTCACGTGGGGTCAGCAGTCCTGACTTTTATCAAAGTCAGGTGCTTCATACAAATGTATACAGAGGTCTTAGGGGTGTTACATCATCTTCTGGCAGGGGGCCTGCTGACAATTTATGACCCTCTCCTTGTGACAGCGGTCAGTCAACCAGGACACTTATTTCTCCAGGGGTGATTATTCTTAAAAAAGACTCCACCTTCCAAAGGTACCAGATAAAGTTACATTCCTATAGGGTGAGGGTGTTGTGGGTTTTAATTAAGGAAAGAATTTACTTAGCCTAAGGTCTAATGTGATTAACATCAAAGGTTAATACTTAGTTCTTCTATATATTCATTAGTGTGTGTAAGGGCAGGGGATGTGGAGACTTAGCAACAAACATTGGCTCAACAAATGAAAAACCCTTCACCAATACAATTTCTAATCAGCCCACTATACTTATACAAATGGTTTTCTAACTTTTCTAAGGAACCTGTTTTTAGAAGGTTTAAAGCATCTCATGCCTCTCACGGTTGGGAGGCTATGAGCAATCACATGTGGCCAGACAAACCTGTCAGGCAGGCTAGAGAATCTTCAGAGGAGTTTGTAGGTTAAAACACTCCTGTCACACCCAGGACTTTTTATTAACTGGAGCTCTAAGTTAACTCCTTCTCCAAAAGAGGTGGTGGGGGACAGCCCCCCGTAAAGTCAGAGGTGTAGGTGAGACCACAAAGTAGTAAAATAGGCAGACTCTGGTTATGGGGTAGATGCTTGAGGATATCCAGGGGGATTCCTGAGGCTCAATCCTGCCTTTGCATATGCTGAGCCTCCTTCCTCATGACCTTTGCCACTGGCCGAGTGCCTCACGCTGGCCCCCAACAGTTACTCCATTTTACAGACTCACCAGTAACACACAAGGGTTCCAATTTTTCTATATCTTCACTAACACTTGCTGTTTTCTGGATTTTGTTCTAATAGTAGCCTTTATAGTATGTGTAAGGTTATACCTGATTGTGACTTAGTTTTGACTTACATTGTCTGGTGTTCAATAATATTGAGCATTTTTACAGTTGCTTGTTGGCCACTTATATGTCATCTTTGGAGAAATGTCTATTCAAGTCTATCTTAGTTCACTGCAGTTGCTATAGCAAGAAACGATAGCTTGGAAGCAACCTAAACCCCCATCAAAAGAGGAATGGATAAAGAAGATGTGGTACATATACACAATGGAATATTATTCAGCCATAAAAAGGAATGAAATTGGGTCATTTGTGAAGACATAGATGGACCTATGAACTGTCACACAGAGTAAAGTAAGTCAGAAAGAGAAAAACAAATATCATACTTTAATGCACACGTGGAATCTAAAAGAATGGTACAGGTGATCATACTTGCAAAGCAGAAGTGAAGACACAGATGTAGAGAATGACGTATAGATACCAAGGAGGAAGGTGGTGATGGGAGGAATTGAGAGATTGGAAATGACACATATACACTGTCGATACTCTGTGTACATACATAACTAAGGAGAGCTGATTGTGTAGTACAGGGAACTCAGTGCTCTGTGGTGACCTAGATGGGAAGAAAATCCAAAAAGGAGTAGGATATATGTATAGCTGATTCACTTTGCTGTATGGTATAAATTAACCTAACATTGGAAAGCAAGTATACTACAATAAAAATTAATTATAAAACTAAATAAAATAGATAGCCAACAAGAAACTACCAGATAGCACAGGGAACTCTCCTCAATACTCTGTAATAGGCTAAACAGATAAAGAATTTGAAAAAGAATAGATAGATGTGTACATGTTACTGAATCACTTTGCTCTACACCTGAAATTAACGCAACACTGTTAACCATCTCTACTCCAATATAAAATAAAAATTAAAAAATAAACTGATTTTCTATTAATACAAAGAGTAGAATAAAATAAAATCTTTGTGTGATAATTACACAACTGTGATTATATTGAAAGCACTAAATGGAAAAAAAATATCTACTCCACATGTGTTTGTTGT
Source organism: Bubalus bubalis (assembly GCF_019923935.1). NCBI lineage: Eukaryota > Metazoa > Chordata > Mammalia > Artiodactyla > Bovidae > Bubalus > Bubalus bubalis. Next base: position 108,650,394 of record NC_059161.1, read on the forward strand.
GAGAATCAGTTATAAACAGTAGCAATTACCCAAGAGAAGCTCTTCTCAAAGCAGAAGCATGACAGGGCAAGTCCTACCTTGCAAAAGCATCCCTTGCACCTGCATACATCGCATCTGCTAATATCTGATTGACCAAAATGGCTCATGTGTCCTAGCTGACCATCAGTGAGGCACAGAAATATATGCTACCTAAAGATGCTTACTCCTTGGAAGGAAAGTTATGACCAACCTAGATAGCATATTCAAAAGTAGAGACATTACTTTGCCAACAAAGGTCCGTCTAGTCAAGGCTATGGTTTTTCCAGTGGTCATGTATGGATGTGAGAGTTGGACTGTGAAGAAAGCTGAGCACCGAAGAATTGATGCTTTTGAACTGTGGTGTTGGAGAAGACTCTTGAGAGTCCCTTGGACTGCAAGGAGATCCAACCAGTCCATTCTAAAGGAGATCAGTCCTGGGTGTTCATTGGAAGGACTGATGCTAAAGCTGAAACTCCAATACTTGGCCACCTCATGTGAAAAGTTGACTCATTGGAAAAGTCTCTGATGCTGGGAGGGATTTGGGGGCAGAAGGACAAGGGGACGACAGAGGATGAGATGGCTGGACGGCATCACTGACTCAACAGACAGGAGTTTGGGTGAACTCCGGGAGTTGGTGATGGACAGGGAGGCCTGGCATGCTGTAATTCATGGGGTCACAAAGAGTCGGACATGACTGAGTGACTGAACTGAACTGAACTGAAAATGAAACCATGGCAAGGTATAGATCCATAATAATACTAACTGGCAGAATTCTGACCAATAATGCAAACTTCCACACTGAAGCATAGTCATCCCTAAGCATCTGCAGAGGATTGGTCACAGGACCCACCTTGGATAACGAAATCTGCAGGTGCTCAGGTCCCATAATCAGTGTTTCAACACTCTCAGTTTTATAACCTCACCTTTGATCTGTGTCAACTAAATGGCAAACCCCGTCACTCATCCAAAGTTGCCTTTTCCCCAAAAGAGAATCTTTCCCAAGAAAAACTCACAAGACAGTGACTCCTCAGCTCTTAACATGCTAGCACTTTTCCGAAAAACCTTCCTTTATCTCTAATACATCATTGAGATCAAAGTGTTCTGATGTATTCTGGACCACTTTACTCAATGTTGTAGATAGATAAACCAGTAGAGAGGAACGCTGTGTTTCCCACACATGCCTGCATGAAAAGATCAGTGTAATCTATAGTGCCTTAAAATTCTGTGTAATAGTCTGCTGCTTTTAGTACTACCTTGATAACTAACTAGATCCCCAAATTATTTACTTCTTCATTAGAACTTACAATTAGTTGAGTATCTTGAGCCAGAGTTTTCCATCAGAGCTAAAATGCCCAAAATAATCCTTAGGAAAAAATTATGAAATCTGACTCTCCTAGTCTTGAAATAATGTCTGAAACTTTCCACTCAGCATCTTTCTAACTATTAAACCTATAGAAGTTCATAATCACTAGGCCAGTTTCTGCAGCTGCCATGCATAACAAGGAATTACCATGCTTCACCTAGTATCTCAGACTTACATACTTGCCACCCCCACAACACGATTTTAACAAAGCTCTATTGTCATTGGTCAAAATGCAATATTCAAAAATGACTTGTTGTGAAGTAAATTAAATTACTTTAAGCAGAATCAGGCTTTAATATGCTGATCAGTTCAGTCCAGTTCAGTCACTTAGTCGTGTCCGACTCTTTGCGACCCCATGAATCACAGCACGCCAGGCCTCCCTGTCCATCACCAACTCTCAGAGTTCATTCAAACTCATGTCCATCGAGTTGGTGATGCCATCCAGCCATCTCATCCTCTGCCGTCCCCTTCTCCTCCTGCCCCGAATCCCTCCCAGCATCAGAGTCTTTTCCAATGAGTCAACTCTTTGCATGAGGTGGCCAAAGTATTGGAGTTTCAGCTTCAGCATCAGTCCTTCCAATGAACACCCAGGACTGATCTCCTTTAGAATGGACTGGTTGGATCTCCTTGCAGACCAAGGGACTCTCAAGAGTCTTCTCCAACACCACAGTTCAAAAGCATCAATTCTTTGACTCTCAGCTTTCTTCATGGTTCAACACTCACATCCATACATGACCACTGGAAAAACCATAGCCTTGACTAGACGGACCTTTGTTGGCAAAGTAATGTCTCTACTTTTGAATATGCTATCTAGGTTGGTCATAACTTTCCTTCCAAGGAGTAAGCGTCTTTTAATTTCATGGCTAGGTCACCATCTGCAGTGATTTTGGAACCCAAAAAAATAAAGTCTGACACGGTTTCCACTGTTTCCCCAACTATTTCCCATGAAGTGATGGGACCAGATGCCATGATCTTAGTTTTCTGAATGTTGAGCTTTAAGCCAACTTTTCCACTCTCCTCTTTCACTTTTTCAAGAGACTCTTTAGTTCCTCTCCACTTTCTGCCATAAGGGTGGTGTCATCTGCATATCTGAGGTGATTGATATTTCTCCCAGCAATCTTGATTCTAGCTTGTGCTTCTTCCAGCCCAGCGTTTCTCATGATGTACTCAGCATATAAGTTAAATAAGCAGGGTGACAATATACAGCCTTGACGTACTCCTTTTCCTATTTGGAACCAGTCTGTTGTTATCATACTTAAAAATGAAATCTGCAAAGGCAGCAACAAAGTGAAGCAAGAAAGCATAGCATAAAGGAAAACAAAGTAAATTGGAATTCAAGGGACTTAATTCCAGTCCCAACTGTGGCACCAGTTAGCTGTATGGGCCTGTAAAGCATATATAAACTTCTAATTCTACAACATCTGTTATTGAGGAGATTAGTTTAAATTATATATAAATCATAGATTTAATGGGTTACATATAATTTAACCCATTCAAAATTAAATTATCAATAATTGCAGAAAGTTTTCATAATATAGTCTTAGAACACTAAAGGTGGGTCAAGGGACATGAAAAATAGGTCTGTACTAAACATTGATCTAAACGTAAAGACTTAGAGCTCCCTTTCTATATAAAAGGGAAAAAAAACTGGAATTTGCATTCTTCATTGAAAACACTGATAAACAAAGCATTGTATCTTTTTCTTCAAATATTACTCCTTTCTCGAGAAATTAATTTTCCCCAAGGTTTTCCTCAGGGCAGCTTTGACATCCTTGTTCCTCAAACTATATATCAGTGGATTTAACATGGGCACCACAATGGTATAGAACAGGGAGGTCACTTTCCCTTGGTCAAGGGGCAAAACGGAAGGTGGTTTGAGATACACAAAAGCCCCAGAACCAAAGAAAAGAAAAACTGCAATTATGTGGGAGCTGCATGTACTGAAAGCTTTGGACCTGCCCTCAGTGGATTGAATGTGGAGAATGCTGGAAAGGATTAGAGCATAAGAGATGGAGATAGTGACAATGGGCATTCCAATGTCGATAGCCACAAATATGAAGACCACCAGCTCATGCACATAAGAGCTATTGCAGGAGAGCTCAAGGAGAGGCGGGATGTCACACATGAAATGATTGATGAGGTTGTCAGAACAGAAGATCAGACTTGCTATGCTTCCTGTGTGGGCCATGGCCCCTGAGAACCCCATCACATACACACCCAACAAAAGCAGTAAACAGACCTTAGGAGACATGCTGACTGTGTACACCAGTGGCTTACAGATGGCCACGTAGCGGTCATATGCCATCACTGACAGGACGAAGGACTCAGAGATGACAAAGAAGCAGAAGAAAAACAGCTGAGTCAAACACCCTGCATGCAAGATGCTGTTCTTCCTTGAGACAAAACTCATCAGCATTTTGGGAGTGATGGTAGTGGAGTAACAGAAGTCTATTAAAGAGAGGTTGAAGAGGAAGAAGTACATGGGGGTGTGCAGGCGCGAGTTCAACCTAATCAGCGTTATCAAGCCCAGGTTCCCCACTACGGTGACTACATAGAAACCTAGAAACAGGAGGAAGAGGGGGATCTGCAGTCCTGGCTGGTCTGTTAAGCCTGCGAGGATGAATTCTGTCATTGAAGTGTTCTCAGCTGCCATTCTCCCCTGGAGAAAACCCAGTCCATGGGGGAAAGAAAAGAGAACCGCTTAGAAACAAGACCACCAACCTCCCAGTACCCACTGTCCATTCCTGAGAATGGAATCCACAGAGATATTTGAGCTTTAGTGTGGAAGGAAGGTTTCTACTGTTTTCTATGGACCTACCTTCATAACCCTAGTGTCTTTCACTTCCAGAGGACAATAAAGAGGCTAGACTAGGCCTCCAGAGTGAGAACTGGCGCTACTTGAGAAAGCAAAAAGAAGAAAACTCATTCAAAAGTAAGACAGATATCTTTTAGATCTTTAAGTCAGCCCATTTTCTGTGTCCCCTCTCTCCTGCCTCTGTTTCAGTTGCTGACACTTGGGGACTTTCCCGGGAAAGAATCCTGACTAGCAGAAGACACTCTGACTTCTCAGAGCTCCCACCTGGGTCACTGCTATGACATCAAAAAAGTGGGGTGATATTTTCCAAAATCTCCTAACTCCTAGTGGCCTTAGGTTTAATGATAATGTTTTAAGCTAGCACTTATTAAGTGGTTACTTACGTGTACGAAGAGCTATGTGACTATATTTTTATCCTCATTTTGTAGATGAGACAACTGAGGTAAGTAACTCATCCAAGTCCCAAAACTGCTCAGTAGCAGCCAGAAGGTGAACTTGGGCAGTCTGCCACTCACGGTTTGCACGGGTAACCACCACGTTACATGACTGACCAGGCACACACTCACCTTCCTTTGGTGTAGAACTGTAATGCTATACTTCAGTGTCTCTTTGTCTACAATGGTCCTGGGGAAGAAAATGACCACATCAATAGAAGACGACAGCTTTGAGTTCAGAACTCTCTCCTCCCAGTCTGCTCCAGAGAATCATAACTTCTCATTTATCTTGTATCTCTTTCTGTCTCGAAGAGCTTGATTTCTAATTACTAACTTCCCAAAACACCCTCCAGCTACAAGGAAGAATATTGTGCCCTTTCCTGACTCGTGGATAACAGGAGAATAGGCAGTTTTATTAGGATTGTAGATCTCAGTGACTTGATTATTCAGAAACTCCCTCAAGACCATTTTCTGAGAGATTATTTTCCCAGGGGAAGAAATGTTTGCTTAATGCCCTTGATAGTGCTAAATTTGACTTCTAGAGACAGTTTCTTTCAACAAACACTGATCTGGTACAATTCAGAGAAAAATCATTGTGATAAAAATGGCTATCATCACCACTTCTTGAATATCCAATACTGTGCATAACACAAATCCTTTACACTGAGTTCTGGCTACCAAGATCGAAAACACATACACATATATTATTTATTTCTCACAATAATGATATTCATTTTAAAAGTAAGTTGCTCAGAGAGACATTGTGTTTCAGAGCCCACATGCCTGGATCTATCTAACTCCAGTTACGTATTTTGTAATCACTAGTTTAAACTTCCTTCCGGTGACAGCTGCTGAAACCCATAAAGCAATGTCCCTGCCTTCACAAATCTGGCAGTCTGTTGGAAAGTAACAAATATGCAATGACTTTAATAAAAACAAGAAGTGTATCCAGGAAATAGTAACACCAAGGGCTATTTATACTCATAAAATTTAGGGTAGGACACTCAATAATGTATTCATATTCCAATTTATTTCAGGAAGAACTGCACTGTATCTAGTTTTAACAAGGAAATTTTTGTTATTCCCTGCCCTTATCCTCTCAAGGGGTGTAAATTTAATGGTAACAAAGAATCTCTATCAGGTAACTGCTTTCAACTTCTGCCAGGGGTAGCCTTTCTGAATTAAAACTCCCTTTGGCTGTCCCTGCCTTCCACCCACTTTTTTTTATATATATACTTTTTTTCTGTTTATTTATTTTAATTTACAATATTGTATTGGTTTTGCCATACATTGACTTGAATCAGCCATGGGTGTACGTGTGTTCCCCATCCTGAACCCCCCTCCCACCTCCCTACCTATCCCATCCTTCTGGGTCATCCCAGTGCACCACCCACTTTTCATCGAGTGCTCCTCTCTATTGACTTCCCAGCTTCTCAGGCTCACAGACTGAATCCTGGTAGATAAGATTCCCAGTGCAGTGATACATCCAAATTAGTTCTTCCTCTCTGGTTTGCTTCTGTCTTTATCTTCTTCTCCCCAACACAAACTTCTGCCTTGTCAAAAATTGTTTATCCTTTGTCTTGATCTTTCAATCTTTTCTTATTTTCTTTTATATCAAGCCTACATACTCAGAATTTTGACCTGAAAAGACTCAGGAAATTACCAAATCCAGTGTTTCACAAACATGGCTAAGCACCACAATTTCCTAGAGTGTTTATTAAAAAGAAATTCTGAAACAAGTGAGGGAAATTAAGAGATATAAACTTCCAGTTGCAAAATAAATGAGTCGTTGGTATAAAATGTACAGTCTGGAGAATATAGATGATAACTATAGTATCTTTGTATAGTGACATATTGTAGCTCGACTTACTATAGTGATCACTTTGAAACATACAGAAATATCAAATCACCATGTGGTGTAACAGGAACTAACATAGCATTGTAGGTTAGTTACTCTTCCAAAATCAACAAACTCATAGAAAAAGAGATCAGATTTATGGTCCCCAGAGACAGGGGCTGGGGCAAGGAGTGGGGGTAGAGTTGGATGAAGACAGTCAAAAGGTACAAAGTTCCAATTATAAGATGAATAAGTATTAGGAATATAATGTACAGTATGATAAATAAAATTAACACAGCTGAATGTTATATATGAAAGTTGAAAGTAAATTCTGAGTGCTCATCACAAAAAATTTTTTTCCTATTTCTTTAATGTCATATCTATATGAGATGATAATTATCTATAAGTGATGATAAGTTATCACTAAACATATTATAATAATCATTTCATAATGTAAGTCAAATAAGTATGCTGTACACCTTAAATATATACAATGCTGTATGTTAGTTATAGCTCAATAAAACTAAAAGAAGGAAAAAGGAAAAATTCTGGGCTCCACCCACATCCTCTGAATCAGCATGTCTGTGGGTATAAATGGCAGCCATATTTTTAAACCTTCTCTAGTGGTTCCAATGCCAGAAACTTGCATATCCACAGAACTGATACTTATCCACATTTTAGAGACACAGAGAAGACCCAAGGGAGTAAAGCCAGTTGCCCAGGGTCACAGATCTAGTTCACATCTCCAGGTTTCCAGCCTCTCCTGGTCCATGTTTCCATATGACCTTCAGCTTGGCAGGCACACAAAGAACAAGCTATAGTAATCAGACTTCTGATTTCAAGTATAACAGAACAGCTATTATCACACTTACTCTGTGACCATAAGCAACTATCAGACTGGAGATAATATAAAGCAACTATCTGCAAGCTTTGGGAAGCAGACAGCACAGAGATGAAATTCTTGAGAGAAGGCAAGAATGTAAGGTGACTGACACATTCATCCTAACTTTCTCCCTAATGACAATTTCCAAACAGAGCATAGTGAAGTGGAACCCAAGCAAATTACAACAGTCTCTACGAGTAGAATAAATAAAGATCAATGCTCAAGGATGCTAAGATAGCTGAAATTTGTGGGGCAAAGTATGGAGACGAAGAACCCAAAGATAAAGACCTCCAGGCATTTGCATACCAGGAATTAGGATGAGATCTGAAACTGATACCTTTGAAGTAAGAGCTAGTCTTCAGACTAAGGGCAAAACTGAACTGGATCCATCTTAGCAAAGCCTGAATTCAGATCTCAACAGGATCAAGGTGATCTAGTAAATTACCTGCATCCAAGGACAAACTCCAACATTCTGTAGAAAAGAATAACATAATCTACAGTCTGTACAGTATATTCATGGTGTCCATCATCATTAAATGAAAAATTACTATAAATACAAAGAAGCAGGAAATTATGACCCATTATCAAGAAATAGAGCTTCTATAGGATTCCAGAAATCCTACTCCTGGGCATATATCCAAAGGAAACCATAATTTAAAAAGATATATGCACCCTAATGTTCATTGCAGCACTATTTACAATAGCCAGAACATAGAAGCAACCTAAATGTCCATCAACAGAGGAATGGATAAAGAAGATTTGGTATAAACAAATAATGGAATATTACTCAGCCATAAAAAGAATTAAATAATGCCATTTGCAGCAACATGGATGGACTTAGAGATTGTCATACTGAGGAAAATACATCAGACAGAGAATTATAAATATCATATGATGCTTTTTATGCATAGAACCTTAAAAAATGGTAAAATGAACTTATTTAAAAGCAGAAATAAAGTCACAGATGTAGAAAACAAGCTTCTGGTTACTGGGGGGAAGCAGGATGGGGGGGAATAAACTGGGAGATTGGGATTGACATATATACACACTACTACATATAAAAGAGATAACTAATAAGGACCTGCTGTATAGCATGGGGAACAATACTCAACACTTTGTAATGACCTATATGGGAAAAGAATCTAAAATAGAGTGCTGTACATATACACTTTATTTCCTTTGCTGTACCCCTGAATCTAACACAACATTGAAAATCAACTATACTCCAATAAAAAGTTTAAAAGAAACAGGAAAATATGACTCATAATCAAGAAGAAAAAATATTCAGTAAAATCAGATCCACATATGACCTGAATGTTGCTTTTAGCAAAGACTTTAAAGTAGCTTCTCTAATTATTTAGTATTTAAATTTAGTTGAAAGAAATACAAAATTGACTAACAGATGGCAAATTCCAACAGATCTATTAAAACAGTAAAAATAAAGGAGATTTTTCCAAAAAATTCAAAACTGAAAAATACAGTATTGGAAATAAAAAATTCATTAGTTTGACTTAATAGCAGGCTCAGCACAGCCAAAGAAAGTTTTGCTAAAAGCAAAACAGAACAATGGAAATTATCGTACTAAAATGCAGATAGAAAAACAATAAAGACCACAGCAACCATAGACTTTAGAACAATGTCAACATATGTGTAGAGTTTCAAAAGGTGGGTTAGGTGAGAATTGGAGTAAGTAGAATATTTTTAAAGATTATAGATGAAAATTTCCACAATTTCATGAAATAATGAACCCACAGAATTTTTTTTAAAGCCCAGAATTGGTTTTAGATTATCTTATTTACAAAGCAGAAATAGAGACACAGACATAGAAATATGTCTGAATGTATGGATACCAAGAGGGAGTGGTGGGATGAATTGGGATTTGGGATATATACATTATTGACACTATGTCTAAAACAGATAACTAATGATAACCTAACTGTGTAGCACAGGGAACTCTATTCTGTGCTCTATGGAGACCTAAATGGGAAGGAAATACAAAAAAGAGGGGATACATAATGTATACACAGAGCTGATTTACTTTGCTGTACAGTAGAAACTAAACATTATAAAGTAACTATACCTCAATAAAAATTTTCAAGTGCTTAAGACAGTAAAATGTATGCTATATGTTTTTACCACAACAAAAACTGAAGCAGTTTCTGTTCTTTCCTAGGAAAAAACAGCCCAGGAAACCATAAGCAATATGAATATAAAATATACCACACCTAAGCATATCATACTTATAACAATGAAAACCAAAGAAAAGAGAAAAAGTCTAAAAGCAATCATGATAGAGGGGACATTGCTTTCAAAGGAGCAAAAAAATATAACTGATCTGTTACTTAAAAACAGAAGTCAAAGAACATTGAAATTACATCTTTAAAACTGAAAGAAAAAAAATCAGTTCCATATTCTATTTGTGGTAGCATATTCTTCAAAAATAAAAAAGAGAGAAAAAAATCTCGAACAAATTAAAGGTGAAAGAATTTGTCCACAATAAAGCCTACACTACCAAAAAAAAAAAAAAATGAGGGGCAGGAGGGATCAGTTCAGTTCAGTCGCTCAGTAGTGTCTGACTCTTTGCAACCCCATGGACTGCAGCACACCAGGCCTCCCTGTCCATCACCAACTCCTGGAGTTTACTCAAACCCATGTCCATTGAGTCGGTGATGCCATCAAAGCATCTCATCCTCTGTTGTCCCCTTCTCCTCTCGCCTTCAATCTTTCCCAGCATCAGGGTCTTTTCAAATGAGTCAGGTGGCAAGTATTGGAGTTTCAGCTTCAGCATCAGTCCTTCCAATGAACATTAAGGACTGATTTCCTTTAAGATGGACTGATTGGATCTCCTTGCAGTCCAAGGGACTCTCACAAGTCTTCAATACCACAGTTCAAAGGCATCAATTCTTTGGCACTCAGCTTTCTTTATAGTTCAGTTCTCATACCCATACATGACTACTGGGTAAACCATAGCCTTGACTAGACAGACCTTTGTTGGCAAAGTAATGTCTCTGCTTTTTATTTATATTTATTTATTTATTTATTTATTTTTTAACTTTACAATATTGTATTGGTTTTGCCATATATCAACATGCTTTTTAATATGCTGTCTAGGTTGGTCATAACTTTTCTTCCAAGGAGTAAGCATCTTTCTATTTCATGGCTACAGACACCATCTGCAGTGGTTTTGGAGCCCAGAAAAATAGTATGCCACTGTTTCCACTGTTTCTCCATCTATTTGCCATGAAGTGATGGGACCAGATACCATGATCTTTGTTTTCTGAATGTTGAGCTTTAAGCCAACTTTTCCACTCTCCTCTTTCACTTTCATCAAGAGGCTTTTTAGTCCCTCTTCACTTTCTGCCATAAGGGTGGTGTCATCTGCATATCTGAGGTGATTGATATTTCTCCCAAAAATCTTGATTCCAGCTTGTGCTTCCTCCAGCCCAGTGTTTCTCATGATGTACTCTGCATATAAGTTAAATAAGCAGGGTGACAGTATACAGCCTTGACGTACTCCTTTTCCTATTTGGAACCAGTCTGTTGTTCCATGTCCAGTTCTAGCTGTTGCTTCCTGACCTGCATACAGGTTTCTCAAGAGGCAGGTCAGGTGGTCTGGTATTCCCATCTCTTTCAGAATTTTCTACAGTTTATTGTGATCCACACAGTCAAAGGTTTTGGCATAGTCAATAAAGCAGAAATAGATGTTTTTCTGGAGCTCTCTTGCTTTTCTGATGATTCAGAGGATGTTGTCAATTTGATCTCTGGTTCCTCTGCCTTTTCTAAAACCAGCTTGAACATCAGGAAGTTCACGGTTCACCTATTGTTGAATCCTGGCTTGGAGAATTTTGAGCATTACTTTGCTAGCGTGTGGGATGAGTGCAGTTGTGCAGTGGTTTGAGCATTCTTTGGCATTGCCTTTCTTTGGGATTGGAATGAAAACTGACCTTTTCCAGTCCTGTGGCCACTGCTGAGTTTTCCAAATTTGCTGGCATATTGAGTGCAGCACTTTCACAGCATGATTTTTAGGGTTTGAAATACCCCAATTACCTTGAAAGAAAAGTTTAATTTAAAAATGTCATTATAGTCATTTTCATAGGTGATATATTGCTGAATGCATCTTTGAGAAGTGCATATTCTTATCAACATATTTCTCTTATAAATGAGAATATACAGGAAAAGAGTTCTCATTAATTTGGCACAAAAGTAATAGCAGTCTGCAGTGTTAAAATTTGTTGTTTGATATTGGAATACATTGTTATTAATATAGTCTACATTCTTGTGCCCCTCAACCTCCTGCCATTCTACACTGTCAGGCTACAGATGCTAAAGCAGGGTGACAAATTTAGCATTCCTTATCAATTAACATTTCTTTACTGAAATTATAGTTTTTAACATAAATATTCCAATATGCTTTTTAAATGTTTTAAAATACACATTTCAAGTCTAGTTGATTATGCCTTATGGTGAATAACTAATAATGAGTGATTTTCCTAATGATAGTGACTGTTGATGATGAAGGCAATGACCGAGATGGTTGTGGGCTGTGGTGGTAGTGGTGGTGGTGATGATGATGATGGACTCATTGGTGGTAAATTCTTTAAATAGAAGCACTAAGTACTAAGTATCTCAAGCAGCAAGTTGACTTCCCCAATAATAGGAAAATTAACACATCTGGGGGGGAAAAAACATGGTTCCCAGCACAGCTGTAAACCAAGACTCTAATTGCTCTTTACTGAGAACTCCAGTCTCTGAAGTGACTACATCCCAAGAGAAGGTCCTCCTATATATATAAACAGACTCCCCCCAAGTTTCCCAATCCCAGGGACCTCTTATTCATGATAGTTCTGGCCCCTTTGAGTAAATTTAGGACTAGATATAAATCTATATGGTCCTCTCATTTCCTGATATTTATTTCCTGACTGTTGAAACCAAGTCATTCACTAATATTTCCAGGAGATTATCTTTCATTTTTCCTTAGCACAGGTACTTAATTATGATTTAAAGCAGCTGTATCAGAAAAATATTTCTTTCATAAACCCCTATATCTAATGAGGCTATTTTCAACCATATGTTTACCTTCATGTCTAAGTAATTTTTCTTTGTGTGCCGTGTTCTTATGGGCAGCAATCCTGAGCCTCTGTTGGTCTGCTAGAACTGGAGATAATAATTGTGGTGACTGATATATCAAGTATGGGGTCATATTTTCCTATTTTATATTATTAGATGATATGGGAATCAATAACTAAGTCAATGCTGTCTAGGATTTTCCCATCTGCACTACACAATGAAAGCTCTGTGAAGCACTTTGATTTCTGATAATGGTATATTCTAGGTGGATTTTCTATGTTTCTTAATATTTTAAGAGGTGGAAACTGATTAGAAGGGGATATATAGATATGATATTTTCTATCTGTTGTTGCTACCTAGGGGAATTTTTCTTCTTTGTAATAAATGAAAATAATATCTAAAAAATCTTAGCTACCTCTGACAATAGTTATTATGAAGTTAACAATTGAACCACCAATAAAATAACATTTAAAGTTTTCAGTGCAATGCAGCTTTTCTTGTCTTTATCCCACATCTTAAGGATTTAAAGACTCTTACACCTCTTGAGTGGAGGAGGAAATGGCAACCCACTCCAGTGTTATTGCCTGGGAAATCCCAGGGACAGGGGAGCCTGGTGGGCTGCCATCTATGGGGTCACACAGAGTCGGACACAATTGAAATGACTAAGCAGCAGCAGCAGCAGCATACCTCTTGAGAAACCTATATGCAGGTCAGGAAGCAACAGTTAGAACTAGACATGGTTCTAGTTCAAACCATGTTTAAGCCAACAGATTGGTTCCAAATAGGAAAAAAAGGAGTACATCAAGGCTGTATATTGTCACCCTGCTTGTTTAACTTCTATGCAGAGTACATCATGAGAAACACTGGGCTGGAAGAAGCACAAGCTGGAATTAAGATTGCTGGGAGAAATATCTATCACCTCAGATATGCAGATGACACCACCCTTATGGCAGAAAGTGAAGAGGAACTGAAAAGCCTCTGATGAAAGTGAAAGAGGAGAGTGAAAAAGTTGACTTAAAGCTCAACATTCAGAAAACCAAGATCATGGCATCTGGTCCCATCACTCCATGGGAAATATATGGGGAAACAGTAGAAACAGTGTCAGACTTTATTTTGGGGGGCTCCAAAATCACTGTAGATGGTGATTGCAGCCATGAAATTAAAAGACGCTTACTCCTTGGAAGGAAAGTTATGACCAACCTAGATAGCATATTGAAAAGCAGAGGCATTACTTTGCCAATAAAGGTCTGTCTAGTCAAGGCTCTGGTTTTTCCAGTGGTCATGTATGGATGTGAGAGTTGGACTGTGAAGAAAGCTGAGCACCGAAGAATTGATGCTTTTGAACTGTGGTGTTGAGAAGACTCTTGAGAGTCCCTTGGACTGCAAGGAGATCCAACCAGTCCATTCTAAAGGAGATCAGTCCTGGGTGTTCATTGGAAGGACTGATGCTAAAGCTGAAACTCCAATATTTTGGCCACCTCATGCGAAGAGTTGACTCATTGGAAAAGACCCTGATTCTGGGAGGAATTGGGGGCAGGAGGAGAAGGGGACGACAGAGGATGAGATGGCTGGATGGCATCACCGACTTGATCGACATAAGTTTGAGTGATCTCCAGGAGTTGGTGATGGACAGGGAGGCCTGACGTGCTGCGATTCATGGTATCGCAAAGAGTCAGACATGACTGAGCGACTGAACTGAACTGAACTGACTGATACCTACAAAAGGGCATCCAGTGGTTCAATGGTAAAGAATCCACCTGCAGTTCAGGAGCTGCAGGCCACACGGGTTTGATCCCTGGGTCAAGAATATGCCTGGAAGAAGGTATGCCTACCTGCTCCAATATTCTTGCATGGAGAATTCCATGGACAGAGGAGCCTGGCTGGCTATAGTCCATGGTGTCACAAGGAGTCAGACACAACTGAGGTGACTGAGCACGTACTCATATACCTAGAGAAACATATATAGCTAGTGCCAGAGTTATTACTGTTATAGGAATCAAATGAGACAGCATATTTAAAGCACTTACATTAGAAGCAGGTTAAAAATGTTTTTTAAAATATATATATATATGCTTACACATGTGTATAATATATATATATGTATGTGTGTGTATATATATATAGATAGATAGATACCCTTATATACATGTATGGAGTAGGAAATGGCGACCACTCCAGTATTCTTGCCTAAGAATTTCTGGAACAGAGAAGCCTGGCAGGCCACAGTCCATGCAGTTGCAAAGAGCTGGACAAAACTGAGTGACTGAGCACAATACACATGTAAGTACATATATGCATCAAAAAATCTAAAATGATAGCCATGACTGCTGCTAGCCTCCAAGGAGCAAGAAAGTGGTATTGTATTTTTGCTTATTTGTGTTTCTGATTTTCTACAATGCACATTTACAACCTTGATAACTTTTTTAAATACTTCTGAAACTGACAATAAAACCTATCCTCTATGTCCAAAATTCAATATATTAAGTTTACTAAGTAATAATAAAGTGCTACACACAAAATAACAACTACAGCAAAGCGACACAGTTCACTGACAATGAAACACACTGGTGGTCAGAAGTCTGAGGTTTTAGACCCCGTTCTGTGTCTTGCTTGGCTTTATGACTTAGGGCAGTTGAATTTTTAGGCTTCATTTGCCTAGAGAAGAGGAAAATTATAGCATTCGTATTTTTTATATGCTGTGCACAAGCTAACACATCCAGTGTAAAGCACATTCCACCACAACTTTGCTCCGAGCTGTAGGTGTGCAGATTTCTAAGGCTACACACTTGGGCCAGGGGAAGAGCTCAAGATCAGAGGAAAGCAAGTCCTTGATAATTAGGAAGCCTCAGGAAAGTCACTGTTGTCTGGCACTGTGGTTTTCTCAATGTGAACATGGGTTTAAAACTTCTGTTCTTATATATATTCATTCACATACCCAAGACTTGTGGGACAAGTTAATGAGACTGACCTCTGAAGAGCATTATACAAAAGATAGTAACTGTATAAGTAAGCAATTAAAACAGTGCAAATTTAAGGGTTTTAGCTTAAGAAAGACCTGTCAGAGAAGGGATATCTATAGATAAACTCAGCAATGATAATCCATGCTTCTTACAGAAGCATGTCTATAATTTCAGTACTTTGTCATTAAGGAGATAATGGGGCCATGGTTTGATATTATGATCTAAAAATAGATCCAATAATAATAATATTGAGATCTTACTCTAGACTATAGTAGGTAACTATAGAGGTTTGTCATCAGGCTTCATGATAGATGACTTTTCATGAGAACCTCTCATTAAAAAGTGAGTGGAAAGCAGCCATCAATACTTTTTAAATGCTCCAGGTGGTTATAAATACAAGAAATGGAATTGCCTTGGGCATGATTTGATAAAAATCTAAGAACAAATTCCAGACACCCAATGACAACTCACATTTTTATAGGAACTGACTTCTTGAAAAAAATATTTCTAACTATGCAATATCCCATACTACTTTTGCAACCAACTTTGGAATTAGTATTACCATTATTAATATATTCATCTTTCAGTTACAGAAATTGACCTTTAACTAAAAGATACTGATATGGTAACCCTTTCGCCCTAGTACTGCATCAATTTGAGATAAGTATTCATATGTTCAAAATAAATGAATATTTAAGACTTGCATAGACCACAGGGAAATTTCATTTCTGAAGCAAATACATCCCCAACTACAAAATATGAATTCTCCTGCTTATTACGTACATGATTGAAGTTTTCAGACTTGAGCCTGCATCAGCCTTTCCTGGAGACAGTATGATACACAGATCACTGCGTCCCATCCCAGAGTTCCTGACTTCGTAGGTCTGGGGTGAGGCCTGAGAATCTGCATATCTGATGTCTTCAAGTGACGCCAATGATGCTGGCCCAGGGACTGGACTTTAAAACTCACTACTCTAGGATATTTCAGAAACATGCATGTTGTAAAAGTTCTCGATCTTGCCCCCTTTTCCTCTCATCTCCAAGATCTTTGAAATACCTAGGGTCTGGTCTTCCTCCCAAAAAACAGCAGGATGAGGGAGCACTCATCAGAAAGGATCCCAGGATCGCTCAGCTGGCCTGAGATGCACAAACTAGCTTGACCAAGCAAAACATGATGTGGGCTTTCACAGAGATCTTCATTTGTGTCCCCACAGGACACCCAGCCAGAGGAGAATGGCAGAAAATCACTCCACAGCAACTGAGTTCATTCTTGGAGGTTTAACAAATCGGCCAGAGCTCCAGCTCCCACTCTTATTCCTCTTCCTTGGGATCTACTCAGTCACCATGATAGGGAACCTGGGCATGATAACCCTGATTTGTCTGAACCCTCAGCTTCACACCCCCATGTACTATTTCCTCAGCAACCTCTCCTTTGTGGATCTCTGCTACTCCTCTGTCATTACCCCTAAGATGCTGGTGAACTTTGTGTCAGAGAAGAACATCATCTCCTATGCAGGGTGCATGGCCCAGCTCTACTTCTTCCTGGTGTTTGTCATTGCTGAGTGTTACATGCTGACAGTGATGGCCTATGACCGCTATGCTGCCATCTGCAGACCTTTGTTTTACAACATCATCATGTCTCATCGAGTCTGCTCCCTGCTGGTGGCTGGGGTCTATGCCATAGGATTCATTGGTTCAACCATAGAGACTGGCCTCATGTTGAAACTGTCCTATTGTGATTTCCTTATCAGTCATTACTTCTGTGACATCCTCCCCCTCATGACGCTCTCTTGCTCTAGCACCTATGACACTGAGATGACAGTCTTTGTTTTGGCTGGATTTGACATTGTAGTCACCAGCTTAACAGTCCTAATTTCCTATGCCTTCATCCTGTCCAGCATCCTCCACATCAGCACCACAGGCGGAAGGGCCAAAGCCTTCAGCACGTGCAGCTCCCATCTTGCCGGTGTGGGGATGTTTTATGGAACAACTGCCTTCATGTACTTGAAACCCTCCACGGCCAGTTCCCTGGCCCAGGAGAATGTGGCCTCCGTGTTCTACACCACAGTGATCCCCATGCTGAACCCCCTGATCTACAGCTTGAGGAATAAGGAGGTGAAGGCTGCCATGCAGAAAACTCTGAGAGGAAAAATGTTTTGATACAAATGTTATTATTCCTTTTCAATTTTAAAAATCAGTTGCTAGGGATCCCAGAGGGAAGCCCCTGAATGCTTACCCACCCGGAATGGGAAACTCTCCCTTCTCTGCATGGCTGGGTGACTGCACCTGCCTCTTTCCTTCTTCCTTCACCCCTCCTCTTTCTCTACTCTCATTTCTATATGAAGCTAGCTGATATCAAGTTCTTTTTTTTATTATTTGGGATCTATTTTCTTTGTTCTGTCCCTTTGGTAAACTTTATTGTCTTAATTGTAATTTAACACAAACTTTAAATTTTCATAGGCTCACAGATATAGAGAACAAACTAGTGATTACTACCAGGGAGAGGAGAGGAGGGAAAGCAAGATAAGGGTGGGGGATTAACAGACGCAGACTGCTACATGTGAAATGAGGTAACAAGGATGTATAGTAAAAAAAAAAAAATTTTTTTAAACGGTGTATAGTACAGCACAGGGAAATATAGCCATTAGTTTACAGTAACTTTAAATGCAATAAAGTATAAAAATATTGAATCACTTTGTTGTACATCTGAAACTAATATAATATTGTAAATCAGCCACACTTCATTAAAAATTAGACTTTCATCACTGAGTTTGAAAGTCAACCACTATTTTGTTATCTTCTATGTAGAAAATATTACTCCATTTCATTCCTCCTTTTTGCACTTGGGAGTATACAAGGCAAAGAGAGTTGAATTGAAAGTCACCAACAAGTGATGCCCAGAGCATTTCTCATCTAGACTTCCTCCTCTCCACTCTCTCACTCCTTTCTCCCGATCTCTACCAAAGGACTTGTACTTGATTCCCTTATGTGACTTTCTTAGTAACAATAATAATAATGCCAACATGTTTGGGGAGGCTTTCTCTGAGCTATACAACTCTTCTAAATGCTTTACATGCATGATTTCAATTACACCTCACAACAGTTCAGTTCTGTTGCTTTCCCCGTGTCATGTGGAAAGTGGAAACTTGGTTTAGTAACTTTCTCAAGATCACACAGCTGGTAAACAAAGACACTGAGATGCAAACCCAGGTCTAAATGACTTCAGAACTCATACTCTTGGCTCTCAAACGTTCCTTTTGCTTTAGGTTGGTACATTGCCTTCTGAACAGCCTATTAAGCCTGCCCTTTCAATTTCACATGCCCCCTGAAACCAGTTCCTCAGAACCCCACCTTTCGTCATCTACCCTAGCCTCTTCCTATTTGTAGACAGCTTCTTCAGTAGAACTTAGGGGAGATTACACTAGAGTAACACACTAGTTTGCCTGGTACTTCACCACTTTTAGCACTGGAAGCCCCACACCCTGGAAAATCCCTTGGTCCCACACAAACCAAGATGGTTGGTCACCCAGATTATCCATTGCTGCAAACCCTCTTGCCCTGCTTAATTAACTCAGAGATCTACTGCCAACCTCACCCAGCAAATCCAGTGGCAATGAGACAAAGTTTCTCCCCACTCTCCTTGCTTTATACCAATATCAAGGATACATGTTATAGACTCAGCAGCCTAATATAATGCAAACACCTTGTACAGTGTAGATATCTTCTTGTCATTTCTAGCTAGTTTTGGTATTCTATTGTTTATATCAGTGGTTTATGATGGGAAACTGGGATACTCCAGTTTTCTCAAGCAGAAATGGCATTAACAGAGGAAATTACTTGGTACGTTTTTTTGAATGACTATGGAAAGGGTGAGGGTGCCCCTCAAAGTGACTTCGCAGCAGATGTGATCTACTCGTCAAGAAGCTCCAGCTTCCACTGTGATCAATGCCACCCTGACAAGTGGCCCTCATACTCACAAAATCAGTAAAGAGTAACTGAACCCAGGGATTGAACATCACCTGGAAATTTGTTAGAGACACAAATTAGGGGTTCCTGCTCCACACCTACAGAATTATGGAGTGGTCCCCAGCAATCTATATTTTAATAGATCTCCTGTTGATTCTGATATACACTAAAAAGTGAGATCCTCCTCACTCCCACCCTTAAAATTTCACACAAAAAACATTGAATTAGTGATAACTAATTTATTTTGGCCACCTGATGCAAAGAGCTGACTCACTGGAAAAGACCCTGATGCCAGGAAAGATTTGAGGGCAGGAGGAGAAGGGGGCAACAGAGGATGAGGTGGTTGGATGGCATCACTGACTCAATGGACATGAGCTTGAGCAAATTCCAGGAGATTTGCTCCTGGTGTGCAGCAGTCCATGGGGTCACAAAGAATCAGACATGACTTAGCAACTGAACAACAAGAAAATTCACATCCATGACTGTAGCTACAATGCAATCTGGAATATGGAATTTTCAGCTTTTTAACCTGACTAGAAGATAAGTAGAATGGATATTGAGAGAGCCATTCCAAAGTGTCTACTCTACTTATTTTTCTTGGGGAGGAGGGCACCCCAGGCTAGGGTGCAGTGTTACAATAACCTGTTTTGAATCTTATGCCCCTGCACCATCTTCCTGCTGAAATGAAAACAGCACTTTTTTTTCCTGCTTTTCTTACACATTTTCCTGTTTATCTGAATATATAATAATTTTTGATATGATGCTGCAGATTTGTTGACTTAACTGTTTTTTATTTCTTTAAAATGTCTTTAAGTTTATTTTGGCAGCCAGTTAAGCTACTTGAGTGTCTTGATGTTTCTGAGGCTTAATATTTAAGTTTTGTTAGTACATATCAAGTATAGCTTTTATTCTAGAACAAATTTAGCACTGCTGCTGCTGCTAAGTCGCTTCAGTCGTGTCCGACTCTGTGCGACCCCATAGATGGCAGCCCACTAGGCTCCACCGTCCCTGGGATTCTCCAGGCAAGAACACTAGAGTGGCTTGCCATTTCCTTCTCCAAGGCGTGAAAGTGAAGTCGCTCAATCATGTCTGACTCTTAGCAACCCCATGGACTGCAGCCTACCAGGCTCCTCCATCCATGGGGTTTTCCAGGCAAGAGTACTGGAGTGGGGTGCCATTGCCTTCTCCGAATTTAGCACTAATGTTAAGTAAAACTTCTGAGCACTCCAGGGAATGCTACAGGTTTTAAAGTTGATCTCCTTACTGGCTTATTGTTAGTAAGTCTTGTCTGACTCTTTGCAACCCCATGGACTGCAGCATGCCAGGCTTCCCTGTCCATCACTATCTCCCAGAGTTTGCTCAAACTCATGTCCACGGAGTCAGTGATGTCATCCAGCCATCTCATCCTCTGTCGTCCCCTTCTCCTACTGCCCTCAACCTTTCCCAGCATCAAGATCTTTTCCAGTGTGTTGGGTCTTCGCATAATGTGGCCAAACTACTGGATCTTCAGTTTCAGCATCAGTCCTTTCAATGAATATTCAGGGTTCCCAGACCTGTGTAACTCTGATAATCAATTATTAACTTAAAGTTTCCAGGTATTTATTCTTTGCCCAACTTCATGGAGATCTGTCTTAGAAACATATGGCCTAGACAAAGCTCTGACAAAGACACAAGAACTCATTTCTGTCCTTCTTTCCCTGTGGCTGCCTATGCTTCACTGGCCATTCCATCTACTTCAACCTCCCAACATTTTGCTCCACTCTTCTCAACTCTTCAAAAATGTTGTCCTTTGTTTTCATATACCTTCTTTGGGCCATGATCTAGAAAGTGTCCCCAGACAAGTAGGGTAAATATAAAGCTCCTATCATTTGTTCCTCTTCTGTCTTGGGTCATAATTCAGCATCAATGTTGTCCAATGTCTGAAAGCACTTATTTTATATATATATATATATATATGTATATCATCCAGTTTTTCATTGCTTATGGTGGATGGCTTATGGAAGGAACACAATTCGGTCCATAGCACACACCCACAAGTGAAAGAATATTATTACAGTCTACAAAAATGAGTTAAGACACATTTCAAAAATGATACAAGGTGTGAACGAGAAACAAAACTCAGAAAAATGCAATAATTGTACAATAGCTCAAGAAACTACTAGCAATAAAAGGAAAAATAATTTAGGAAATTAAACTGAATTAGAAGTAATAGAAAAGCCAATAAACCCAACAGGTGATGCTTTAGGAGAACCAGAAGGTGGAAAGGGGGGATTAAAAAAAAAGAAAAAAGAAATGAAGAAATTTATGGGAAGAAACAAATGTGAATACCAGGCAAAGGAGAGCTAATCTTTGGTGAGTAGGAGCCACAAAGAAGAAAAGTAAAGCAAGGGACAGAACAAACAATGAAAATATAATACAAGGAAATTTTCACAGTTTTAAATAAAGATACATACAGATATACAGAAAGAGATGGAGATGGATATTTGAAGGACATATTGAAAAGAAACATCACACCTAAGAAAACTGCTGAAGAATGAATATCAGAATGTATCCTCAAAAAATTATTGAGAACCAAACAGTACAAATTTTTGAGTTCTTGTTGACCTATAAACAATAACTATCCCAAAAGCAATAAACCCCTTTTGTGCCTAATTTGTAGCCTTGAAATACCATTGCATGCCTGCGTGCTCAGTTGCCCAGTAGTGCCAGACTCTGCTGCCCCATGGGCTATAGCCCACCAGGCTCCTCTGGGATTTCCCAGGCAAGAATACTGGAGTGGCTTGCCATTCCTTCCTCCAGGGGATTTTCCCAAGCCAGAGGTCAAACCTGTGTCTCTTGTATCTCCTGCATTGCAGGTGTATTCTTTACCACTCTGCCACCTGGAAAGCCCTTGAAATACCATATCAGGACTAAAAGTAACCAAGCTTCTTGGAGAAATGGTTGATTTCTAGTCTGAAATTTATGAGAAAAGTTCAGAACATTTGTCATATCAGCTAGTAATTAATATTAGAGACTAACTGTACTATGTCCAAAAGACTTAAGAGACAAACTGAAAAGAATTCCACAGGCCAAAGACTTAAAATTTTGAGCAACAAAAGGATAATAATTTCAATGGACTGAAATACATAAAATATGATTAAATTAGTGAGATTATAAAGATACTACAAAAAAACAACCAATCATCTTTAGAAGATAATAAGAAACCAAGTTATTTTAAAATTAAAAAATGAAGGTGATGTGTTTTTATATGAACTGTGGTGGTGGATACTCAAATTTGTGCATGGTAAAAATTTGCAGTGAAGTAAATGTACACACCAAGAAACAATTATAAATAAAACTGAGGAAATCAGAATAAAATCAGTGCGTTGTCTATGGCAATGTGCGGTATTCCACATATGATAATTTGGAAAATGTTACCATGGCAGGAAACGGCATAAAGGGTACACAGGATCCCTCTATGTTATTGCTGACCTACATGAGAATCTACAATTATCTCAAGAGGAAAATTTTAATTTGAAAATCATCATTAGTAACATTTTCATAAATGATGTATTTCTGAATGTATTCTTGACAACTGCATATTCCTATAAACATGTTTCTCTTATGAATGATAATATATGAGTGAAGAGTTCTTATGTCTACCTATTTATGCACCTCAACTCCTGCCATTCGAACACTGTTGGTCTACAGGTGCAGCAACGGTGGGACAAATTTAGCATTCCTTATAAATTCATATTCCTTTACTGAAATTATACAGTGTGTTTTATTAAAAACCTTGAGTCTGTATTAAACACTTTAAAAACTACCCTGGTTCTGGTAGTGCTGATGATGATGATACAGTTGTGGGATGTTTAATATTTGAAAGGAAGCATTAGACTATAGTTTCTCAAGCAGAAAGATGACCCTCCCAATAGAAGGAAAATTAACACACCTGGGAGACAAAAACATAATTCCCAGCCACAGGTGCAAACCAAGACACTAATTGCTCCTTTACTAAGGTCTCCAGTCTCTGAAGTGACTGCCTCCCAGGAAAAGTCCTGCCCATATATATATATATGGCACTTCTTGTTTCTTCTCTTTATATATATATATATAAAGGCTCCCAAGTCTCCTAAGCTCAGGGACCCATTTTTCATGACAATGCTGATCCCTTTGAGTAAATTTAGGACTAGATGTAAATCCAAATGGTCCTCTCATTTTCTGATATTTACTTCCCAACTGTTGAAACCAAGGCATCCTCTATAATTTTCAGAGGACTCTGATCCATTTTTCCTCAGCACAGGTACTTAATTATGACTTACAGAAATTGTATAAGAAATATATTTCTTCCATAAACTCCTGTTTCTAATGCATTCTATTTGCAACTCTGTATTTATCTTCATGTCTAAGTGGTTTTTCTTCATGTGTTGTGTTCTTATGGGCAACAATCCTGAGCCTCTGATGGTCTGGTAGAACTGGAGGTAGTAACTGTAGTGACTGATATCAAATATGGGGTCATGTTTTCTCATTTTATATTATTAGATGATTATGGAAATCAATAACTAAGTCAATGCTTTCTAGGATTTTCCCATCAGCACTCCACTAAGTAAATGGCATTCACTCTGTACTGCCCTGTAAAACACTTTGTTTCCTGATAATGGTATATTCCAGATGGATTTTCTCTTAACATGCTTCTTATTGTTTTCAGAGGTGGAAATTGAGTAGAAGAGAATATGTTAAGATATTTCAATCTATTGTTGCTACCTAAAGGAACTTTTGCTGCTTCATAATAAATGGAAATGATATTCAAAAGTCTTAGATATCTCTAATTCTCTCTCTTCATTAGTTATTATGAAGTTAACAATTTAAACAATAACTTAAAATGTAAAGCTTATAAATGCAATGCAGGTTTTCTTGTCTTCACACCATATCCTTAGGATTTAAAGATTCTTGGATCACAAAAAACTGTGGAAAATTCTGAAAGAGATGGGAATACCATACCACCTGACCTGCCTCTTGAGAAACCTATATGCAGGTCAGGAAGCAACAGTTAGAACTGGACATGGAACAACAGACTGGTTCCAAATAGGAAAAGGAGTACGTCAAGGCTGTATATTGTCACCATGCTTATTTAACTTATATGCAGAGTACATCATGAGAAACGCTGGGCTGGAAGAAGCACAAGCTGGAATCAAGATTGCTGGGAGAAATATCAGTCACCTCAGATATGCAGATGACACCACCCTTATGGCAGAAAGGGAAGAGGAACTAAAAAGCCTCTTGATGAAAGTGAAAGTGGACAGTGAAAAAGTTGGCTTAAAGCTCAACATTCAGAAAACCAAGATCATGGCATCTGGTCCCATCACTTCATGGGAACTAGATGGGGAAACAGTGGAAACAGTGTCAGACTTTATTTTTCTGGACTCCAAAATCACTGCAGATGGTGATTGCAGCCATGAAATTAAAAGATGCTTACTCCTTGGAAGAAAAGTTATGACCAACCTAAATAGCATATTCAAAAGCAGAGACATTACTTTGCCAATAATGGTCCGTCTAGTCAAGGATCTGGTTTTTCCAGTGGTCATGTATGGATGTGAGAGTTGGACTGTGAAGAAGGCCTAGCACCGAAGAATTGATGCTTTTGAACTGTGGTGTTGGAGAAGACTCTTGAGAGTCCCTTGGACTGCAAGGAGATCCAACCAGTCCATTCGGAAGGAGATCAGTCCTGGGATTTCTTTGGAAGGAATGATGCTAAAGCTGAAACTCCAGTACTTTGGCCACCTCATGCAAAGAGTTGACTCATTGGAAAAGACTCTGATGCTGGGGGCGGGGGGGGGCGGGATTGGGGGCGGGAGGAGAAGGGGATGACAGAGGATGAGATGGCTGGATGGCATCACTGACTCGATGGACGTGAGTCTGAGTGAACTCCGGGAGTTGGTGATGGACAGGGAGGCCTGGCGTGCTGCGATTCATGGGGTCACAAAGAGTCAGACACGTCTGAGCGACTGAACTGAACTGAACCCCTAGATAAGAAATATAGTTACTGCCAGAGTTATTATTATTATTACAGGAATCAAACGACACAACATATTTTAAAGTGCTACAGTGAAAAAAGTAGGTTACAACATTTTCTAAATACACATGTGCTTACACACATAGATACATGTATGTATTGAAAAAATGTAAAAATATAGTCTATTGTTATTCTCCAAGGAGCAGGGAAATGGCACTGTATTTTTGCTTATTTGTACTTCTGATTTTGTACAATGCACATGTACTGCCTTGGTAATTTTAAAAAATATATCAGAAATAATTGACAGTAAAATTTATCATTTGTGTCCAAAAATTCAATAAATTAAGATTACTAAATAATAACAAAGTGCTACACACAAGACAACCTACAGCAAAACAACATAGTTTACTGAAAACAAAATCAGACTGATAATCAGAAGTCTTGGGTTTTAGACCCAGTTCTGCATCTGTAGCTTATTTAACTTTTAGAGCTTCTGTTTCCTAGAGAATAGGAAAATAATACTGCCGAGGTCCAGACCCGGCTGATCCAGGGTATTTGAAGGAGAGATGGCGTCGGCGATTTATTTAAATATTAATTAGAGATATAAAGAGTAATAGAATGAGGATAGCTCAGTAGGAAAATTCAGTGGAGAAAAGAGGCTGAGTAGCTTGGTTTACACAGAAAATCAATATAACCTGTGACACCAGGTTAGCTCTGACCACGGAGGCTGCAGGTGCCCTCTCGAATAGCGGAAGGTGCCCCACCTTAGACACCTTCTCGAATGGGTCTTAGAAGCCCAGGCAAATAAATGGTCACAGAGGACCTCCATGCTCCAGATGGAAACTTCAGCCGGAACGTGAAAAGAAAGAATGACATGGGGAGACCAAGCTTTGGTGAGCAAGGCCCGTAGCTTTATTTTCAACAGGGCTTTTATACCCTAAATCACACATAGAGGATAATAGGGGATGTGAAATCATGCAAAGTCAGCAGTCTTTGATCCTTATTAAAAACTAGGGTTTCTTTCCACAAATTTATCGTATACAAATGGTTTAGGTGATTTACATCATCTTCTGGCCAGAAGGCTTATTAACATTTTATGACTCTTGACAAAGGTTTGTCAACCGTAAGACTTATTTTCTCTAAGAGTAATTATTTTAAGGTTTGGCACCATCTTCCAAAGGTATTAGATAAAATTGCATTCCTATAGGGCAGAGTTGTAATGGGTTTATAACAAAGGAAAGAATTTATTACCTTAAGGGTCTAAAGTTGCTAACACCAAGGCCACTACTTATTTTTTCTACATACCAACTATATTAATTAATATACATTCAAGGATACAATACAGGGGATGTGGAAACTTGGCAGCAAGCATTGGCTCATCAATGAAATCTTTTACTAGTTTTATTCTGACAGTTTCTAACTCTCTGAGAGGCTCTAAGCTATTTGAATATCTTAAGCTTCCTGTGCCTCTCGAGGCTAGGAGACTGTAAACAATCGTAGGCATAGCTGTAGGAGTCCGGGTAAACTTGTCAGGCGAGTTAGAGAGCTATCTGAGGGGTTTGGATTTAAACACTCCTAATTGCCCAGGAACTTATTAATTGTAGCTGTAAGTTAACTCTTTGTCAAAGAGAGTGAGATGGTGGTGGAGGACAGCCCCCAGTAAAGTCAGAGGTGAGAGCACAAAGCAATAAAGTAGGCAGACTCTGGTTTTTTGGGGGGTAGATGCTCGAGAATATCCAGGGAGACTCCTGAGGCTCGATCCCACCTTTGCGTATGACGAGCCTCCTTCCTCATGACCTTTGCCATGAGTGGAGTGCCTCTCACCAGCTCCCAGCATAATACAACATTCCTCTTTTTCATATGCTGTGCACAATCTAAGACATCAAGAATAAAGCATGTTCAACCACAACATTGCTTAGAGCTATAGGTGTGCAGATTGTAAGGCTACATGCTTGGGCCAAGGGAAGAGCTTATGATCAAAGAAAGCACTTTCAGTTCCCAGTCCTTGGTTATTAGGAGGTGTCTGAAAAGTCACTTCTTGTCTGGCACTTCAGTTTTCTCAATATGAAAGTGAAATGAAAATTCTATGCTAAACACATTTGTCTTTCTACTCAAAACTTTTCAGAGGAGTTAATGAGATTGATCTTTGGTGAGCATTACACAAAAGCTGAAAGTGAAAGTCACTCAGTCGTATCCAACTCATTGCATCCCCATGGACTGTAGCCCACCACGTTCCTCTATCCTTTTGATTTTTCAGGCAAGAATACTGGAGTAGGTTGCCATGTCCTCCTCCAGGGTATCTTCCCGACCAAGGATGGAACCTGTGTCTCCTGTGTTGCCTGCACTGCTAGGTTCTTTACCATCTCAGCCACCAGTGGAGGTCTTCCCCCAATGGGTCAGCTGGAAACGAATCAACCTGCAATGCCCGAGACACAAGAGACGTGGGTTCCATCCCTGGTTTGGAAGATCCCTTAGAGGAGGAAATGGCAACCCACTCCAGTATTCTTGCCTGAAAAATCCCATGAACAGAGGAAGTCTGGCAGGCTACAGTCCAGTGGATTGCAAAGAGTTGGACATGACTAAGCAACTAAGCACAGCAGCACACAAAAGTTAGTAGCTGTTTAATGAGCAATTAAAATAGTGCAAACTTAGGGTTTTAGCTTAAAACATAGATAGATAGAAACAGATATCAGGAAAGGGATATCTATAGGTATCATATCCTGCAATGATGATCCATGTTTTCTTACATCCATGTCTATAATGTCAATACTTGGTTGTTAAAGAGATAATGGCTTCATATTATGATCTGAAAATAAAAACAACAATAGTGAGAATAGCTATTGATTACTTCCTCTAGACCAGCAGTCCCCAGTAATTTTGGCACCAGGGACTTGTTTCATGAAAGACAGTTTTTCCACAGATGAGAGTCAGGGCAGGGAAGGGGATGGAATGGGGATGATTCAGGTGCATTGCATTTATTGTGCACTTTATTTCTATTATTAATACGTCAGCTCCACCTCAGATCATCAGGCATTAGATCCTGGAGGTTGGGGACCCCTGCTCTAGACAATACTAAGTGCCAGCACCAAGGCTTTACCACAGACAGATTAAATGAGAACTTCTGTGGACCAAAAGCAACCATTAATACATTTTAAATACTCCAGTTGATTATAATTATACAAAGTTGAAAATGATTGCTTTAGAGCCTGAAATCCAGGAAAAAACTAAGAAAGAATTTTTGACACCTAATGACAACTCACATTTTTTTATAGGAACTGACTTCTTGAAAAAAAAATTTTCTAACTATGCATTATCCCATATTATGTTTACAACTCCCATAGCTCTGGGTATCACTAATTTCTTCATTTTTAGATGCAGAAATTGACTTGTAACTCAGTGATCCTGTTGTAACTACCATATTCACCTAAAACTGCCTCAATTTGAGACAGGTTATCATATGTTCACATTCAGTCAGTATTCGGGCCTTGCACTGATGACAGGGGAATTTCATTTCTGAAGCAAAGTACATCTCCAACTACAAAATATGAATGCTAGAGCTTATTACCTACAGGACTGAGGTCCTCAGACTTGAACCTGCCTCAGCCTCACCTGGAGACAGTATGGTACACAGATCAGTGGGCCCCATCCCAGAGTTCCTGACTTGGGACATCTGGGGTGAGGACTGAGAATCTGCATCTCCAATGTCTTCAGGTGAGCAAGCAATGCTGGAGCAGGGACTAGACTTTAAGACCCACTGCTCCAGGATATTTCAGAGACATGAATGTGATAAAAGTTCTGGATCTTGCCTCATTCTCCTTCTCATCTCTATGACATTTGAAATACTCAGGGTCTCGTCTTCCTCCCAAAATAAACAGCAGCATAAGGGATAATTCATTCCACAGGATCCCAGATTCACTTAGCTGGCCCTTAATGCTCAAAACTAACTTCACCAAGCAGTGCAAGAAGCAGCCTTTCAGGTAGTTCTTCTCTCTCATCCCCACAGGACCCCCAACCAGAATGAATGGCTGCAGAAAATCACTCTACAGTGACAGAGTTCATTCTTCAGGGTTTGACAGAGCAACCAGAGCTCCAGCTCCCACTCTTATTCCTCTTCCTTAGGATCTACTTGGTCACCATAATAGGGAACCTGGGCGTGATAACACTGATTTGTCTAAATGCTCAGCTCCACACTCCCATGTACTATTTCCTCAGCAGCCTGTCCTTTGTGGATCTCTGCTACTCCTCTGTCATTACCCCTAAGATGCTGGTGAACTTTGTGTCAGAAAAGAACATCATCTCCTATGCAGGGTGCATGGCCCAGCTCTACTTGTTCCTAGTTTTTGTCATTGCTGAGTGTTACATGCTGACAGTGATGGCCTATGACTGCTGTGTTGCCATCTGCAGACCGTTGTTTTACAACATCAACATGTCTCATCAAGTCTGCTCCCTGCTGATGGTTGAGGTTTATGCCATGGGGTTCATTGGCTCAACTATAGAGACTGGCCTCATGCTGAAACAGTCCTACTGTGAACGCCTCATAAGTTATTACTTCTGTGAAATCCTCCCCATGATGAAGCTAACATGCTCTAGCACCTACCATGTTGAGATGACAGTCTTCCTTTTGGCTGGATTCAACATCATAGTCACCAGCTTAACAGTCCTAATTTCCTATGCCTTCATCCTGTCCAGTATCCTTCACCTCAGCACCACAGGGGGAAGGGCCAAAGCCTTCAGCACGTGCAGCTCCCATCTTGCCGCTGTGGGGATGTTTTATAGAACAACTGCCTTCATGTACTTGAAACCCTCCACACAGCCAGTTCCCTGGCCCAGGAGAACATGGCCTCCATGTTCTACACCACAGTGATCCCCATGCTGAACCCCCTGATCTACAGCTTGAGGGATAAGGAGGTAAAGGCTGCCATGCAGAAAACTCTGAGAGGAAAACTGTTTTAAGACAAATGTTATTATTATTCTTTCTCAGTTTTAGAAATAAGTTGTTTGGGATCCCAGATGGAAGCCCTGTGAATGTTCACCCAGCTGGGATGGAAAACTGCCCCTTGTCTGGGTGACTGGGTGACTGCTCCTGCCTCCTTCCCTCTTTCTTCCCACCCTCTCTTTCCTCTCATTTATGTTTGAATCCAGCTGATGTTGAGTTCAAGTTTTCTCTCATTGAGAAACATTTTCTCTATTCTGACACTGAAAGATGAACTCCCCAGGTCGGTAGGTGCCCAAAATGCTTCTGGAGATCAGTGGAGAAATAACTCCAGAAAGAATGAAGAGACGGAGCCAAACCAAAAAGAACACCCAGCTGTGGATGTGACTGGTGATGGAAGCAAGGTCCGATGCTGTAAAGAGCAATATTGTGTAGGAACTTGGAAGGTTAGGTCCATGAATCAAGGCAAATTGGAAGTGATCAAACAGGAGATGGCAAGAGTGAACATCGACATTTTAGGAATCAGAGAACTAAAATGGACATGAATGAGTGAATTTAACTCAGAGGACCATTATATCTACCTTTGTGGGCAAGAATCCCTTAGGAGAAATGGAGTAGACATCATAGTCAACAAAAGAGTCCAAAATGCAGTACTTGGATGCAGTCTCAAAAACGATAGAAGGATCTCTGTCCGTTTCCAAGGCAAACCATTCAATATCACTGTAATCCAAGTCTATGCCCCGACTAGTAATGCTGAAGAAGCTGAAGTTGAACGGTTCTAAGAAGACCTACAAGACTTTCTGGAATTAACATCCAAAAAAGATGTCCTTTTCATTATAAGGGACTGGAATGCAAAAGCAGGAAGTCAAGGTATACCTGGAGTAAGAGGCAAATTTGCCTTCGAGTACAGACTGAAGCAGGGCAAAGGCTAATAGAGTTCTGCCAAGAGAATGCACTGGTCAAAGCAAACATCTTCTTCCAACAACACAAGAGAAGACTCTACACATGGACATCACCAGATGGTCAACACTGAAATCAGATTGATTATATTCTTTGCACCCAAAGATGGAGAAGCTCTATACAGTCATCAAAAACAAGACCAGGAGTGGACTTTGGCTCAGATCATGAACTCCTTATTGCCAAATTCAGACTTAAGTTGAAGAAAGTAGGGAAAACCACTAGACAATTCAGGTATGACCTAAATCATATCCATAACGATTATACAGTGGAAGTGAGAAATAGATTTAAGGGACTAGATCTGATAGACAGAGTACCTGATGAACTATGGACTGAGGTTCGTGACATTGTACAGGAGACAGGGATCAAGACCATCCCCATAGAAAAGAAATGCAAAAAAGCAAAATAGCTGTCTGAGGAGGCCTTACAAATAACTGAGAAAAAAAAGAGAAGCCAAAAGCAAAGGAGAAAAGGAAAGATATAAGCATCTGAATGCAGAGTTCCAAAGAATAGCAAGGAGAGATAAGATAGCCTTCCTCAGGGATCAATGCAAAGAAATAGAGGAAAACAACAGAATGGGAAAGACTAGAGATCTCTTCAAGAAAATTAGAGATACCAAAGGAACATTTCATGCAAAGATGGGCTCAATAAAGGACAGAAATGGTATGGACCTATAACAGAAGCAGAAGTAAATAAGAAGAGGTGGTGAGAATACACACAAGAACGGCACAAAAAAAGATCTTCACAACCTGAATAATCACAATGGTGTGATCACTCACCTAGAGCCAGACATCCTGGAATGTGAAGTCAAGTGAGCCTTAGGAAGCATCACTATGAACAAAGGTAGTGGAGGTTGTGGAATTCCAGTTGAGCTATTTCAAATCCTAAAGGATGATCCTGTGAAAGTGCTGCACTCAATATGCCAGCAAATTTGGAAAACTCAGCAGTGGCCACAGGACTGGAAAAGTCAGTTTTCAAGCCAATCCCAAAGAAAGGCACTGCCAAAGAATGCTCAAACTACCGCACAATTGCACTCATCTCACACGCTAGCAAAGTAATGCTCAAAATTCTCCAAGCCAGGCTTCAACAATACGTGAACCGTGAACTTCCAGATGTTCAAGCTGGATTTAGAAAAGGCCGAGGAACCAGAGATCAAATTGCCAACATCCGCTGGATCATCAAAAAAACAAGAGAGTTCCAGGAAAACATCTATTTCTGCTTTATTGACTATGCCAAAGCCTTTGACTGTGTGGATCACAAAAAAACTGTGGAAAATTCTTCAAGAGATGGGAATACCAGACCACCTTACCTGCCTCTTGAGAAACCTGTATGCAGGTCAGGAAGCAACAGTTAGAACTGTACGTGGAACAACAGACTGGTTCCAAATAGGAAAAGGAGTACGTCAAGGCTGTATATTGTCACCCTGCTTATTTAACTTCTATGCAGAGTACATCATGAGAAATGCTGGGCTGGAGGAAGCACAAGCTGGAATCAAGATTGCTGGGAGAAATATCAATAATCTCAGATATGCAGATGACACCACCCTTATGGCAGAAAGTGAAGTGGGACTAAAGAGCTTCTTGATGAAAGTGAAAGAAGAGAGTGGAAAAGTTGGCTTAAAGCTAAACATTCAGAAGACAAAGATCATGGCATCAGGTCCCATCACATCATGGCAAATAGAAGGAGAAAGAGTGGAAACAGTGGCAGACTTTATTTTGGGGGGCTCCAAAATCACTGAAGATGGTGACTGCAGCCATATAATTAAAAGATGGTTACTCCTTGGAAGGAAAGTTATGACCAACCTAGACAGCATATTAAAAAGCAGAGACGTTACTTTGCCAACAAAGGTCGATCTAGTCAAAGCTATTGTTTTTCCGGTAGTCATGTATGGATGTGAGAGTTGGACTACAAAGAAAGCTGAGTGCCAAAGAATTGATGCTTTTGAACTGTTGGAGAAGACTCTCGAGAGTCCTTTGAACAGCAAGGAGATCCAACCAGTCCATCCAAAGGAGATCAGTCCTGGGTGTTCATTGGAAGGACTGATACTGAAGCTGAAACTCTAGTACTTTGGCCACCTGATGTGAAGAGCTGACTCATTTGAAAAGACCTTGATGCTGGGAAAGATTGAAGGTAAGAGGAGAAGGGGACCACAGAGGATGAGATGGCTGGATGGCATCACCAACACAATGGACATGTGTTTGAGTAAACTCTGGGAGTTGATGATGGACAGGGAGGCCTGGCATGCTGCAGTCCATGTGGTTGCAAAGAGTCGGACACGACTGAGCCGTTGAACTGAACCGAACTCTACTGTCATTTAACATATGCTTTAAAGTTTCACAGACTCACAGACAGAGAGCAAACAGTAGCTACGGGTTGGGGTGGTGGGGAGAGACATGAAGGCCAGGAGAGTAATCTCACAACTACAATGTATAAAATAAATTAGGAATACGGATGTATGGTACAGCACAGGGAAATAAACACATTACTTTATAGTAACTTTAAGTGCAGTAACTATAAAAATACTGAATGACTATGCTGTATGTCTGAAAGTAATATAATACAGTAAATCAACTACATTTCAATTAAAATTAAACTTTCATCATTGAGTTTTAGAGTCATTTAGTTTTTTTCTAATCTTTTAGTTTAGAAATGATCATAATTTAGTTTTTTGGGTTTTTTTTATTTTATTTTATTTTTAAACTTTACATAACTGTATTAGTTTTGCCAAATATCATAATTTAGTTTTACTGTGTAGAAAATATTGCTCAACCCAGTTGCTCCTGCTATGCATTTGGGAATACACAAAGCAGAGAGAGATGAATTTGAGAGTTTTCACCAGGAAGTAATACTTGGAACTTTCTCATCCAGACTTCCTTGTCTCTTCTCTTCCATTCTTGTCTGCTTATTTCTGTCCAAGAACTTCCACCTGGTCCCTTTATGTGACTTGTTAGCCACCATAATAATAATGCCAGCCACTACCATGTTTGAGGCACCTACTCTGAACCACACAGTTCTTCTAAACACTTTGTATGCCTTATTAAATTACACTTCACAACAGTTAGGTACCACTGTTTTCCCCATTTCATTGTAGAATTTGGTGTAGTAAATTGCTCAAGGTCACATAGCTGGTAAACAAAGACATGAGGATTCAAATCCAAGTCTAAGTGACTCCAGAGCCCACACTCTTGGCTCTCAGTCATCATGCCCTTTGCTTTAGGCTGGTGTTCCCTCTTAACAGTCTTTAAATCCTGCCCTAATTGTACTCTTCCAGTTTCAAAGGCCTCTTGAAATCAGTTCCTCAGGTTCTCAACTTTCATCATCCCTAATTTCTTCACATGTATAGGCAACTTCTTTTTGTATCTAACGAAAGTTTATGCCAGAGTGACCAGCTCACCAGTTCACCAGACACTTTACCAGTTTTAGTGATGGAAGCTCCCACGTTTGGAAACCCCTCAGTTCCAGAAAAAAAAGTATGATTGGTCCCCAGATTACACATTGTTGCAACTCTCTTGTCCTGCTTAATTAACTGATTCATCTACTGTGGACCTCATTCAGTTAATACAGTGGCAATGGAGCCAAGTTTCTCTCCACTCTTCTTGCTTTATCCAATAGCAAGGATACATGTTTTAGACTCAGCTGCCTGATATAATCCACAAGACTGATAGAGACTTCTTGTCATTTCTAGCTAGTTTTGGCATTGTCTCGTATCAATCAGTGGTTTACTATCAGAAACGGGTATAACTCTAGTGTTCTGAAGCAGAAAGGCAGTGAATACAGGGACTGACTTGCTTACAGTTTATTGAATGACTAAAGAAAGGGTGAGGCTGCCTGCAAAGTGACTTCACAATATATAACACCCACAGCTGCCATTATGACCACTGCCACATGTAAAACGGCCCTCGTACTCACAAAATTATTAATAAACAGCTGAGCTTGGATAGAGCATCACCTGGAAACTTGTCAAAGATGCAAATTTGGGGTTTCTGCTACCAGAAAACAATGCTAAAAGAAGCCCTGTCCATAGTCACAGCTTGCCCCCATCCACTTCACAGCTCTTCTTTTATCCCACTCCACACTCAAGGTATCCATCCATACCTTGACACATACCCATTCCCTGGCCATCCTTTGCTCTGGGGGTGAACAGCCAGCTATGTGGGCTTCCTTTGGACGATGGCTTTTGGGAAGAGTCCCATCAGCAAGTACAGGGTATGCAGGCATGGAATTCTGTATCCCAACACTGGGAACAAAGTCCAGAAGGAGATGCACAGACTCTGGTGGACACCCCTTGGGTCCATCCAGACCCTGGGGAGGGAGACAGCCAGACAAGGGCTAAGGACAGGTACCTCTCACTCAGTATGAGGAGGTTACTACGACTTCTGTGCAGAGAGGTGACTTTGCCTGTATGTTTGTCCACGGCTGCTGCTTCTCTCCCCAGCTGTCAAGTCCCAGTTACTATGTTTGTGTCCCTTATATTACAGTTTACAAAGCATATTCATTTTTAGAGTGAATTTCAATTTATATGCAGAAAACCATTCTTTGTGGGAAAGTCATATTAAATCGAAGACATATTTTATTTCAGCTTTCTTGGAGTACAGTATTTTTTCCCTTATTATGAGTGGCATGGGGCTTCCCTGGTAGCTCAGCTGGTAAAGAAGCTACCTGCAGTGCAGGAACCCCAGTTCAATTACTGGGTTGGGAAGATCCCATGCAGAAGGGATAGGCTACCCACTCCAGTGTGCTTGGGCTTCCCTGGTGGCTCAGATGGTGAAGAATCCACTTGCAATGCGGGAGAACTGGGTTTGATCCCTGGGTTGGGAAGATGCCCTGGAGGAGGGCATGGTATTATGCTTCCCTAATGGCTCCCTGGTAAAGAGTCCGCCTATGATGTGGGAGACATGGGTTCAATCCCTGGGTTGGGAAGATCCCCTGGAGAAGGGAACAGCTACCCACTCTAGTATTCTGGCCTGGAAAATTTCACGGACTGTATAGTCCAGGGGGTCACAAAGAGTTGGACAAGACAGTGACTTTCACACACAAGAGTGGCATAGTGTTTTCTTTAAAAGAAAAGAAGGCTGTGAGGGCGTATTTTGTCTTTTCATTCATTTTTAATACCATTAGAGACAGAAGGACTATATACACAGAGAGTGCTCTCTGAGATGTGTCCTCTGATAAGTGCACACAGCCTAAACCTCAAAGAGCATTTTTTTTTTTTTTTTTTGCCTATAATTGACAATGTTGTAGGGCTTCCCTGGTGGCTCAGGGAAGAAAACTGCAATGCTGGAGACCTCGGTTTGATCCTTGGGTTGGGAAGATCCCCTGGAGGAGGGAATGGCAACCCACTCCAGTATTCTTGCCTTGGAAATCCCATAGACAGAGAAGCCCTGGGGTCTCAAAGAGTCAGATATGACTGAGCAACTAACACTTGACAATGCTGTATCATATACTTAGATCAGTCTTATGGACTCTGTGGGAGAGGGAGAGGGTGGGGAGATTTGGGAGAATGGCACTGAAACGTGTATACTATCATGTATGAAACGAGTCGCCAGTCCAGGTTCGATGCACGAAACTGGATGCTTGGGGCTGGTGCACTGGGACGACCCAGAGGGAGGGTATGGGGAGGGAGGAGGGAGGAGGGTTCGGGATGGGGAGCACGGGTATACCTGTGGCAGATTCATTTTGATGTTTGGCAAAACTAATACAATATTGTAAAGTTTAAAAATAAAATTAAATTTAAAAAAAAATTTTACTAATAGGGTAGATCTTGTTTTAAGTGATCCTATCACAAGAAGAATAACAATAAAGAATGAGGGAAGGAGGAAGAAAAAGGAAATGTTTTAGAGATGATGAGCATGTTTTCGACACTGATTACGGTGAGAGTTTCACAGGTGTATACTTCTCTCTAGAATCAAGTTGTACACATCATGTACAGCTTTGTGAATGTAAATCATACCTCAATAAAAATGGTTCTTTATAAAAATTAGGAAAGCATATTAATACTCAAAGTCAATTAATAATCACAATCTTGTAGATCATCTATATACCATTTACAAATAAAAAAAAATCGGGCTAAGTCACATGTCCAAAGTGTGGAATCTCCCCCTCTATCCCTGAACTCCAGCAGCCACTGACTTACTTTCTATCAATATACTATCTATCAATATAACAATTGATTAGTTATGACTGATTAGAAGATACAATATGTACCCTTTTGTGCCTGGTATGTTTTGCTCAACACAGTCCCTCAAATTCCTTCATTTTGTTGTGTGTATTAGTTATACATTTCTTTTTGATTAGTAGTAATTTATTGCCTGAATATTATCAGGCAATAAATTACTTGGATAAATATCCAAGAGTGGAATTGTTTGGTGATAGAACAGTTTATGTCTATCATAAACTTCCCAGGTGGCTCACCGGTAAAGAATCTGCCTTCAGTGCAGGAGAAGCTGGGAGATACTGGTTCGATGCCGGGGTCAGGAAGATCCCCTGAAGGAGGGCATGACAACCCACTCCAGTATTCTTGCCTGGAGAATCCCATGAACAGAGAAGCCTGGCGGGCTACAGTCCATGGGGTCACAAAGAGTCGGACATGACTGAAGCAACTGAGCATGAGCATGAGACCAGTTTATTAGAAACTGCCCAACAATTTTTAAAGAAACGGTCTGATTTCATTTTCCAACAGCAGTGTATGAGAGGTTTACTTGCTCTGCGTTCTCAACAAACTTGATATTGTCAGATTAACATCTCTAGTGAATACATAGTGCTCTGTTAATGTGTTTTCAATTTCATTTAACTAATACCTAATGATAATCAGCAAATTTTCATATATACCCTAATTATTTTAAATTCTTCTTTATAGTGTTTATCCAAATTTTTTGTTCAATTTTAATTAGTTATTTGTCTTCTTGATTAGTGAATTTATCAGAGCTCTCATATGATCTGAATACAAGTACTTTGACATATCTTCCCCTGCCTGTCTTGTCTTTTCACTTCTTCAGCAGTCTATTTCAAAGAATAGAAGGTTTTATTCTTAAGTCCAGTTGTCAGCTTTTGTCTTTTATGGTGGGTAATTTTGTGCTTATTCTAAAATCCCATAGCCTGTACCAACATCTTGATAATTTTCCTTTTTTCCCAGAAGCTTTAAAGTCTTAAATCTAATATCTAATAACAAAGCCAGTGCACCGGCTTTGTTTAGTTACAACTTTTTAACATGAAAGAAATTTAACATATACAAAGTAAACAGAATAGTTTACTAAATAGTCATATTCCCAACACCCAGCTCAACAATTATCAATATTTTATGCTTCTTTGATTATCTCTATCTCCACCCAACAAATATAGTATGTTTTAGCCATTGTATCTTCAAGTATTTTTGTTTCCTCCCTTCCCTCTGGGATTCTAATTACACAGGTGTTGAGACCACTTGAGATTGTTCTACATGTTATGGAATTTGTTCTGTCATTGAACTTCCCTTCTTCAGTGTCTAATCTGCTATTAAGTCCATCCAAAAAATTTTACTTCATATTTTTCATCTCTGAAAGTACACTTTAATTCTTTTTTATACCTTCCATGTTTCTTTATATTATGTTCACATCTTCATTAAAATCCTTGGGTGAATAAATAAAGCTGTTTATAAATTCTTATCTAGTATCACCAGACAGATATTTCTATTTGCACATATATTCTCCTGCTTTTCTTTTTTTAACTAATTTATTTATTTTAATTGGAGGCTAATTACTTTACAATATTGTAGTGGTTTTTGCCATACATTGACATGAATCAGCCATGGGTGTACATGTGTCCCCCATCCTGAACCCCTCTCCCACCTCCCTCCCCACCCCATCCCTCAGGGTTGTCCCAGTGCACCGGCTTTGAGTGCCCTGTTTCATGCATCTAACTTGGACTGGTCATCTATTTCACATATGGTAATATACATGTTTCAATGCTACTCTCTCAAATCATCCCACCCTCGCCTTCTCCCACAGAGTCCAAAAGTCTGTTCTTTACATCTGTGTCTCTTTTGCTGTCCCGCATATAGAGTCATTGTTACCATATTTCTTTTTTTTAATTTAAATTTATTTATTTTAATTGGAGACTTAATTCCATATATATGCATTAAATACTGTATTGGTGTTTTCCTTTCTGAATTACTTCACTCTGTGTAATAGGCTCCAGTTTCATCCACCTCACTAGAACTGATTCAAATGTGTTCTTTTTAATAGCTGAGTAATATTTCATTGTGTATATGTGTATGTGTACCATGACTTTTGAACTGTGGTGTTGGAGAAGACTCTTGAGAGTCCTTTGGACTGCAAGGAGATCCAACCAGTCCATCCTAAAAGTGATCAGTCCTGAGTATTCATTGGAAGTACTGATGTTGGAGCTGAAACTACAATACTTTGGCTACCTGATGTAAAGAGCTGATTCATTTGAAAAGACCCTGATGCTGGGAAAGATTGAGAGCAGGAGAAGAAGGGGACAACAGAGGATGAGATGGTTGGATGGCATCACCAACTCAATGGACATGAGTTTGGGTAAACTCTCGGAATTGGTGATGGACAGGAAGGCCTGGAGTGCTGCAGTCCATGGGATTGCAAAGAGCTGGACACGACTGAGTGACTGAACTAAACTAAACCGAACCACAACTTTCTTACCCATTCATCTGCCAATGGACATTTAGGCTGCTTCCATGTCCTAGCTATTGTAAACAGTTTTGCAATGAACATTGGGGTACATGTGTCTCTTTTGGTGTGTACCCCAGCAGTGGGATTTCTGGGTCATATGGCAGTTCTATTTCCATTTTTTTAAGAAATCTCCACACTGTTCTCCATAGTGGCTGAACATAGTGGCTGTACTAGTTTGCATTCCCATGAACAGTGTAAGAGGGTTCCCTTTTCTACACACCCTCTCCAGCATTTACTGCTTGTAGACTTTTTGATAGCAGCCATTCTGACCAGTGTGAGATGGTACCTCATTGTGGTTTTGATTTGCATTTCTCTGATAATGAGTGATGTTGAGCATCTTTTCATGCGTTTGTTAGCCATCTGTATGTCTTCTTTGGAGAAATGTCTGTTTATTTCTTTGGCCCATTTTTTGATTGGGTCATTTATTTTTCTGGTATTGAACTGCATGAGTTGCTTGTATATTTTTGAGATTAATTCTGTAAGTTGCTTCATTTGCTATTATTTTCTCCCATTCTGAAGGCTGTCTTTTCACCTTGATTATAGTTTCCTTCGTTTTGCAAAAGCTTTTAAGTTTAATCAGGTCCTATTTGTTTATTTTTTTCTTTTATTTACATTAATCTTGGAGGTGGGTCATAGAGATTCCTGCTGTGATTTATGTCAGAGAGTGTTTTGCCTGTTTTCTTCTAGGAGTTTTATAGTTTCTGGTCTTACATTTAGATCTTTAATCCATTTTGAGCTTATTTTTGTGTATGGTGTTAGTGTTCTACTTTCGTTCTTTTACAAGTGGTTGACCAGTTTTCCCAGCACCACTTGTTAAAGAGATTGTCTTTTTTCCATTGTATATTCTTGCCTCCTTTGTCAAAGATAAGGTGTCCATAGGTGTGTGGATTTACCTCTGGGCTTTCTATTTTGTTCCATTGATCTATATTTCTGTCTTTGTTCCAGTACCATACTGTCTTGATGACTGTAGCTTTGTAGTAGAGCCTGAAGTCAGGCAGGTTGATTCCTCCAGTTCTACTATTCTTTTTCAAGATTGCTTTGGCTATTCGAGGTTTTTTGTATTTCCATAAAAGTTGTGAAATTCACACCAGTCAGAATGGCTGCGATCCAAAAGTCTACAAGTAATAAATGCTGGAGAGGGTGTGGAGAAAAGGGAACCCTCTTACACTGTTTGGGAATGCAAACTAGTACAGCCACTATGGAGAACAGTGTGGAGATGCCTTAGGGGACTGGAAATAGAACTGCCTTATGATCCAGCAATCCCACTGCTGGGCATACACACTGAGGAAACCAGAAGGGAAAGAGACACGTGTACCCCAATGTTCATCGCAGCACTGTTTATAATAGCCAGGACATGGAAGCAACCCTAGATGTCCATCAGCAGATGAATGAATAAGAAAGCTGTGGTACATATACACAATTGAGTATTACTCAGCCATTAAAAAGAATACATTTGAATCAGTTCTAATGAGGTGGATGAAACTGGAGCCTATTATACAGAGTGAAGTAAGCCAGAAAGAAAAACACCAATACAGTATACTAACGCATATATATGGAATTTAGAAAGATGGTAACAATAACCCTGTGTACGAGACAGCAAAAGAGACACTGATGTATAGAACAGTCTTATGGACTCTGTGAGAGAGGGAGAGGGTGGGAAGATTTGGGAGAATGGCATTGAAACATGTAAAATATCATGTATGAAACGAGTTGCCAGTCCAGGTTCAATGCACGATACTGGATGCTTGGGGCTGGTGCACTGGGACGACCCAGAGGGATGGAATGGGGAGGGAGGAGGGAGGAGGGTTCAGGATGGGGAACACATGTATACCTGTAGCAGATTCATTTTGATATTTGGCAAAACTAATACAATTATGTAAAGTTTAAAAATAAAATAAAATTTTAAAAAAAGTTGTGAAATTATTTGTTCTAGTTCTCTGAAAAATACCATTGGTAGCTTGATAAGGATTGCATTGAATCTATAAATTGCTTTGGGTAGTATACTCATTTTCACTATATTGATTCTTCCTATCTAT
Source organism: Bubalus bubalis (assembly GCF_019923935.1). Lineage (NCBI taxonomy): Eukaryota > Metazoa > Chordata > Mammalia > Artiodactyla > Bovidae > Bubalus > Bubalus bubalis. The sequence goes on from NC_059161.1 coordinate 108,692,336, forward strand.
GAACATGGTATATTTCTCCATCTATTTGTGTCATCTTTGATTTCCTTCATCAGTGTTTTATAGTTTTCTATATATAGGTCTTTTGTTTCTTTAGGTAGATTTATTCCTAAGTATTTTATTATTTTGTCGCAATGGTGAATCAAATTTTTTCCTTAATTTCTCTTTCTGTTTTCTCATTGTTAGTGTATAGGAGTTCAAAGGATTTCTGTGTGTTAACTTTATATCCTGGAAATTTACTATATTCATTTATTAGCTCTAGTAACTTTCTGGTGGAGTCTTTAGGGTTTTCTATGTATAGGACCATGTCATCTGCAAACAGTGAGAGTTTCACTTCTTCTTTTCCACTCTGGATTCTTTTTATTTCTTTTTCTTCTCTGATTGCTGTGGCTAAAGCATCCAAAACTATGTTGAATAGTAGTGGTGAAAGTGAGCACCCTTGTCTTGTTCCTGACTTTAGGGGAAATGCTTTCAATTTTTCACCATTGAGGATAATGTTTGCTGTGGGTTTATCATATATGACTTTTATTATGTTGAGGTATGTTCCTTCTATGGCTGCTCTCTGGAGGGTTTTTATCATAAATGGATGTTTAATTTTGTCAAAGGCTTTCTCTGCATCTATTGAGATAATCATACGGTTTTTATCTTTCAATTTGTTAATGTGATGTATCACATTGATTGATTTGCAAATATTGAAGAATCCTTGCATCCCTGGGATAAAGTCATGATGTATGATCTTTTTAATATGTTGTTGGGTTCTGTCTGCTAGAACTTTGTTGAGGATTTTTGCATCTATGTTCATCAGTGATATTGGCCTGTAGCTTTCTTTCTTTGTGGCATCTTTTCTGGTTTTGGTATTAGGGTGATGGTGGTCTCATAGAATGAGTTTGGCAGTTTACCTTCCTCTGCAATTTTCTGGAAGATTTTGAGTAGGATAGGCGTTAGCTCTTCTCTAAATTTTTGGTAGAATTCACCTGTGAAGCTATTTGGCCCTGGGCTTTTGTTTGTTGGAAGATTTTTGATTACAGTTTCAAGTTCTGTGCTTGTGATGGGTCTATTAAGATTTTCTGTTTCTTCGTGGTTCAGTTTTGGAAGGTTATACTTTTCTAAGAATTCATCCATTTTTCCAAGTTGTTCATTTTATTGGCATATAGTTGCTTATAATAGTCTCTTATGAAATAAAAAGTTATTTCTCTGTTGTGTGTTGTGATTTCTCCATTTTCATTTCTAATTCTGTTGATTTGATTCTTCTCTCTTTTTTTCTTGATGACTCTGGCTAATAGTTTGTCTATTTTATTTATCTTCTTGAAGAACCAGCTTTTAGTGTTGTTGATTTTTGCTATTGTCTCCTTTCTTTTTCATTTATTTCTATCCTAAGTTTTATGATTTCTTTCCCTCTACTAACCCTGGGGTCCTTCATTTATTCTTTTTCTAGTTGCTTTAGGTGTAAAGTTAGGTCATTTATTTGATTTTTCTCTTGTTTCTTGAGGTAAGCTTGTATTGCTATGCACTGCTTTTACTGAATCCCATAAGTTTTGGGTTGTTGTGTTTTCATTTTCATTTGTTTCTATGCATATTTTGATTTCTTTTTTGATTTCTTCTGTGATTTGTTGGTTATTCAGAAGCATGTTGTTTAGCTTCCATATGTTTGTATTTTAATAGTTTTTTTCCTGTAGTTGACAACTAATCTTACTTCATTGTGATCAAAAAGGTCTCTTGCTTTTCTTATACATTTTTCTGCTTATCAGAATATCTAATTTTTGACAGGATGCTGGAGACTTGTTGAATGTCTTAATTGTTTTTTTGTTTTTCACAGTGTCTCAAAGTTTATTTTTGGCAGTCGGTTAAACTTTGTGCAGATTGTCTTGCTGTTTCTGAGACTGTATCTAATGGGTTTTGTTAGTGCAGCATTTATTCAAGAGCTAATTCAGAACTGATTCTAAGACACAAACTTCTTGGCTCTCTGGGGAATGCTACAGGTAGGTTTTCATGGAGCATTCCTTACTGGGTGATTGGTAGACAACCATCCCACCGACCTGTGTAGCTCTGATAATCAATTATTTAGCTTAAATTTTCTTGCTATTTCTTCCTTGTCCAGCTTTGTGGAGTTTTATCTTAAAAATGCACACCCTAGACAAAGCTCAGACAAGACACAAGGATATCTATATGGAGATTTCTAGATTTCTTTCTCTGTGGCTTTTCATGCTTTACTTGCCATTCCAGCTATTTCAGCCTCCCAACATCGGTCTCTCTTAGTTTACCAGAAATGCTGTGCTCTGTTGCCATATACCTTCTTTGGGCCATGATCTCAAAAGGATCACCAGACCAAGAGTCAGGGTGTACATAGGGTTCACCTCATCTGTTCCTCTTCTGTCTTAGGTCATAAGTCAGCATTACCTGGTGTCCAGTGTCTAAAAACAATTATTTTATATATGTTGTCCAGTTTTTAATTGCATATGGTGTGTGACTAATGGAGAGAACAATCCAAAGCAAGTCCCTTCAAATGAATGAATACAATACACTCTATCAAAATGAGCTAAGACACATTTTGAAACTGATTCAGGGAATGAAAGAGCAACAAAATTCAGAATTAGGACAAATTCAGTAATGATACAATAATTCAAGAAATTCCTAGAAATGAAAGAAGAAATAATTTAAGAAATTAAAAGTAATAGAAGAGCAAATAAATGCAACAGATAATACTTCAAGAAAAACAGAACCTGAAAGAAGGAAATGAAGAAAATTTAAAAATGAAGAAATTTATGGGAAGCAACAAATGTAGATACCAGGTCAAGAAGATTTAGTCTATGGTGAGCAAGAGCCACAAAGACAAAACCAAAGCAAAAGTAAAAAATATAAATCAAGGAACTTTTCCCAGTATTAAATAGATATTAATTTAGATATCTGAAGTGACATATTATAAAGAAACATCACACCTAATAAAAATGCTGAAGAGTGAATAGCAAAACATATCCTTATAAAATTATTGAAAACCACTTAGTACAAATTTTTGAGTTCTTTTTGAAAGACTTAGAAATAATTACTAACCCAGAAACAAAGAGCCCCTGTAAAACCTAGTTTGTAGCCTTGAAACACCATTTCACCACTAAAAGAATACAAATATCTTGGTGTTGGTTTCTGGTCTGAAGAATGGAATATATGAGAGGAGGTCAGACCACCTTGTCATATCAGACAATATTTAATATTAGAGACTAATAGCACCATATCCAAAAGACCCAAGAGACAAAATAAAGAGAATTCCACAGGCCAAAGACAGAAAATTTTGAGCAACAAAAGGATAGTAGTTGTAATGGAGTAAAACACCAAAAAAGTACAATTAAATTAGTGATAATATAAAGATACTAAAGAAAAATAACTAATCATCTTTGGAGGATAATAAGAAATCAAGGTTCTGTTTTAAAATTAGAAAATGAGGACCCAGAGGGATGGTATGGGGAGGGTTCAGGATGGGGAACACATGTATACCTGTGGCGGATTCATTTTGATATATGGCAAAACCAATACAATATTGTAAAGTCAAAAAATTAAATTAAATTAAAAAATAAATAAATAATAAAAACATTTAAAAAAAAAAGAAAATGAGGGTGCTGTGTATTTATATGAACTGTAGTGATGGATACTCAAATCTGTGCATGTGATAAATTTGCATCAAAGTAAATGTATACACACAGAAATGAGTATAAATAAAATAGAGAAAGCTGAATAAGATCAGTAGATTGTCTGTCATAACATGCAGAATCCTATATGTGATACTGTATTATAATTTTGCAAAATATTCCCATTGGGGGAAACTGCATAAGGTACACAGGATTTCTCTATATTATTTCTTATACCTACATATGAATCTACAATTATCTCAGAAGATAAAATTTAGTTTAAAAATCTTCATTAGCTAATCTTCATAACATTTTCATCAATGATATACTGCTGAATATATTCTTGGCAACTGCATAGTCTTATAAATGTATTTCCCTTAAGAATGAGAATATATGAGTGAAGACTTCTTATGTCTACCTTCTTATGCCCCTGGATTTCCTGCCATTCTACCACTGTTGGTCTACAGTTGCAGCAACAGGGTGACAAATTTAGCATTCCTTATAAATTCATATTCCTTATGGAAAGTATACGGTTTGTTTTATTGAAAAATTCAAGTATGTTTTGAATCCCTTATTTATTTTTGAATCCTTTAAAATAAACATTTTAAGTCTAGCTGATAATGCCTAATAGTGGATAGCTAATGATGAGTAACAACCATAATGGAAGTGACTGATGACGAAGTTAATGGTAATGACCAAGGTGGTGTTGGTGGTGATTGTGGTAGTTGGTGGTAATGACCACAGTGACGATGATGATACGGTTATTGGTTGTAAAATGTTTTAAAGGAGGGCATTAGACTATAGTTTCCCAAACAGCAAAGTGACTCTACCAATAAAAGGAAAATTAACACACCTGGGAGACAAAAAACATGATTCACAGCAAAGGGGTAAACCAAGACTCTAATTGCTCCTTAACTCAGGTCTGCAGTCTCTGAAGTGACTGCATCCCAGGAGCAGCTGTGACCGTACTCATATAAATAAGCTGACCTCCAAGTCCCCCAATCTATGAGATCTATTTTTCATGACAGTGCTGGTCCCTTTGAGTAAACTTAGAATTAGATATAAATCTATAGGGTCCTCTCACTCCCTGATATTTATTTCCTGACCTTTGAAATCTAGGCATCCTCTGTAATTTCTGGGAGACTGCTCCATTTTTCCTCAGTACAAGTACTTAATTACGATTTAAAGCAATTGTACAAAGAACATATATCTTCCATGAACTCTTGTTTATAATGCAGGAGATTTTCAACCATATGTTTACTTCATCTCTAAGTGTTTTTTCTTTTTGTGTTATTTTCTTATGGGCAGTAATCCTGAGCCTCTGATGGTCTGCTAGAACTGGAGGTAATAATTGTAGTGACTGATATCAAGTATGGGGTCATGTTTTCCTGTTTTATGTTATTAGATGATTGTGGGAGAAAATAATTCTCAGTGCTGTCTAGGGTTTTCCAATCAGCACTGCACTAAGTAAATGATGTTCACTTTGTACTGTTCTGTAAAGCCCTTTGATTTATGGTAATGGTATACTCTAGGTGGATTTTTCCACATTTCAAGAGGTAGAAATTGAGTAGAAGGGGATATGTAAGATATTTTCAATCTATTGTTGCTATCTACTTTTTCTCCTTTGTAATAAATGGAAATAATATTCAAAAAATCTTAGCTATTTCTGATAGTAATTATTATGAAGCAAACAATTTAACCACCAATAATTTAACATGTAAAGTTTACAAAGGCAATGCAGATTTTCTTGTCTTCACACCACATCCAAAAGATTCAAAGACTCTTACACTTAGATAAGAAATATGGTTAGTGCCAGAGTTACTATTCTTATAGAAATAATTTATTAATAATAAGTTATTATTCTTATAGGAATCAAATGACACCACACATTTTGAAGTGCTACAGTTAAAAAATAGATTACAAAATTTTTTAAATTCTATATGCTGATACACATGTAAGTATATATACACTGATAAGATGTAAAAAGACAGTCTAGACTGTTGTTAGTCTCCAAGAAGCAGGAAAATAGCATTGTATTTTTGCTTCTTAGTGTTTCTGATTTCTTACAATGCATATATAATGCCTTGATAATTTATTTAAAAATCTGAAATTGTTAATAAAAATTGTCATTTATGTCCAGAAATTCAATAGATTAAGTTTACTAAATAATAACAAAGTGTTGCAACCTACAGAAAAGCAACATAGTTTACTGAAAACAAAATAGACTGGTAGTCAGAAGTTCAAAGTCTCATAACCAGTTTTGTGCTTGTAAATTTAGCTTTTAAAGGCTAAGTTTCCTAGAAAATAGGAAAATAATGCAATATTCTTTTTTATTAGCTATGCACAATCTAACACACCAAGGATAAAGCATGTTCTACCACATCATTGCTTAGAGCTCTAGGTGTGCAGGTTTATAAGGCTACATGCTTGGGCCAAGGAAAGAGCTCATAATCAGAAGAAAGCAGTTTCAGTTCCAAGTACTCGATAATTAGGAAGCCCCAGGAAAATCACTTCTGTCTGGCATTTCAGTTTCCTCCATATGAACATAGGAATGAAAATTCAACTCTAGACATATTTTTCCTTATACACAAAATTGGTGGGAGGAGTTAATGAGATTGACTTTTGACTAGCATTACATAAAAGTTATGTAATAAAAGGACTTCCCTGGTGGCTCAGACGGTAAAGCATCTGTCTACAATGCAGGTTCGACCTGGGTTCGAGCCCTGGGTTGGGAAGATCCCCTGGAGAAGGAGATGGCAATCCACTCCAGTACTATTGCCTGGAAAATCCCGTGGACAGAGGAGCCTGGTAGGCTACAGTCTATGGGGTCGCAAAGAGTCGGACATGACTGAGCAACTTCACTTCACTTCACTTCACTTCATATAAAAGTTAGTAGCTGTAAAAGTGAGCAAAGAAAAGAATGCAAATTTAGGGTTTTAGCTTAAGAAATATTTATTTCAGAAAAGGGATATGTATAGCAATGATGATCCATGCTTCTTATAGCCATGTGTATAATGTGAGTACTTTGTCAATGAGGAGATAATGGCTTTATATTATGAACTGAAAATAAAAACAACAACAATAGTAAAAGTAGCTATTGAGCCCTACTCTAGACCTGTGGTCCCCAATCTTTTTGACATCAGGGAATGGTTCTGTGGAAGACAATTTTTCCATGGACCCGGGCAGCAGGAAGATGGTTTGGGGATGATTCAAGGGCACTACCTTTATTGTGCACTTTAATATTATTACATCAAGTCCACCTCAGATCAAGAGGCATTAGATCCCGGAGGCTGAGGTCCCTTCTCTAGATGATGCTAAGTGCCGGGACTGAGGCCTCAGCACAGATGGATTAAATGAGAACCTCTGTAGACCACAAAGAATTCCAGACACCTAATGACACATCACATTTTTATGGAACTGGCTTTTTGAAAAATATTTTCTAACTATGTATTATCCAATATTATTTTTACAACCACCTTAGGAATTGATATCACTAATTTCATATTTCAGATATAGAACTAACTTGTAACTCAGTGATACAGTTGTAACCACCATATCACCCTGACACTAAATCTGATTGAGACAAGTTTTCATCTGTTCACAATCAGTGAATATTTAGGACTTCCATAGGCCACAGGGAAGTTTCATTTCAGAAGCAAACTACATCTCTAACTACAAAATATGAATTCTACTGCTTGTTATCTACAGGATTGAGCTTCTCAGACTTGAACCTGCATCAGCCTCACCTGGAGACAGTATGGTACACTGATCACTGGGCCCCATCCCAGAGTTCCTGACTTGGGAGGTCTGGGGTGAGGCCAGAGAATCTGCAGCTCCAATGTCTTCAGGCGATGCAAGCAATGCTGGTAAGGGACTAGACTTTAAGACCCACTGCTCTAGGATATTTCAGAGACATGAATACGGTAAAAGTTCTGGATCTTGTTCCATTTTTCTTCTCATCTCTATGACCTTTGAAATACCCAAGGTCTGGTCTTCCTCCCAAAAAAACAGTAGGATGAGGGAACATTCCTCAGAAAGGATATCAGGATCCCTCTGCTGGTCCCAAATGCTCAAAACTAGCTTCACCAAGCAGTGCAAGAAGCACCCTTTCAGGTAGTTCTTCTCTCCCATCCCCGCAGGGCCCCCAACCAGAGGAGAATGGCTACAGAAAATCACTCTACAGTGACAGAGTTCATTCTTCAGGGTTTGACAGATCGGCCAGAGCTTCAGCTCCCACTTTTCTTCCTCTTCCTTGGGATCTACTTGGTCACCATGATAGGGAACCTGGGCGTGATAACACTGATTTGTCTGAATGCCCACCTTCACACCCCCATGTACTACTTCCTCAGCAACCTGTCCTTTGTGGATCTCTGCTACTCCTCTGTCATTACCCCTAAGATGCTGGTGAACTTTGTGTCAGAGAAGAACACCATCTCCTATGCAGGGTGCATGGCCCAGCTCTACTTCTTCCTGGTGTTTGTCATTGCTGAGTGTTACATGCTGACAGTGATGGCCTATGACCGCTATGTTGCCATCTGCAGACCTTTGCTTTACAACATCAACATGTCTCATCAAGTCTGCTCCCTTCTGGTAGCTGGGGTCTATGCCATAGGGTTCATTGGTTCAACTATAGAGACTGGCCTCATGTTGAAACAGTCCTATTGTGAACACTTCATCAGTTATTACTTCTGTGAAATCCTCCCCCTCATGAAGCTAACCTGCTCTAGCACCTACGATGTTGAGATGACAGTCTTCATTTTTGCTGTATTCAACTTCATAGTCACCAGTTCAACAGTCCTAATTTCCTATGCCTTCATCCTGTCCAGTATTCTCCGCATCAGTACCACAGAGGGAAGGTCCAAAGCCTTCAGCACATGCAGCTCACACTTTGCAGCCGTGGGGATTTTCTATGGAACAACCGCCTTCATGTACTTGAAACCCTCCACGGCCAATTCCCTGGCCCAGGAGAATGTGGCCTCCGTGTTCTACACCACAGTGATCCCCATGCTGAACCCCCTGATCTACAGCTTGAGGAATAAGGAGGTAAAGGTGGCCATCCAGAAAACTCTGAGGGTAAAATCCTTTTGATACAAATGTTATGATTCTTTCTCAGTTTTAAAAATAACTTGTTATGAATCCCAGAGGGGAGCACTCCAAATGCTCACCCACTTGGGTTTGGAAACAGTCCCTTCTCTGCCTGGCTGGGTGACTGCTCTTGCCCCCTCTTCCTTCCCACCTTCTGTTTCCTCCCACTTCTGTTTGAAGCCAGCTGGTGTTAAGTTGGATGAAGCACAAGCTGGAATCAAGATTGCCAGGAAATATATCAATAACCTCAGATATGCAGATGAAACCACCCTTATGGCAGAAAGTGAAGAGGAACTAAAAAGCCTCTTGATGAAAGTGAAAGAGGAGAGTGAAAAAGCTGGCTTAAAACTCTACATTCGAAAAACTGAGATCATGGCAACGAGTCCCATCACTTCATGGCAAATCGATGAGGAAACAATGGAAACAGTAACAGATTTTATTTGAGGGGTGGGGGGCTCCAAAATCACTGCAGATGGTGACTGCAGCCATGAAGTTAAAAGATGCTTGCTCCTTGGAAGAAAAGCTATGACCAACCTAGACAGCATATTTAAAAGCAGAGACATTACTTTGCCAAAAAAGGTCCATCTAGTCAAAGCTATGGGTTTTCCAGTGGTCATGTATCGATGTGAGAGTTAGACTATGAAGAAAGCTGAGCGCCAAAGATTTTATGCTTTTGAACTGGGGTGTTGGAGAAGACTCTTGATATTCCCTTGAACTGCAAGGAGATCAAACCAGTCAATCCTCAAAGAAATCAGTTCTGAATATTCATTGGAAGGACTGATGCTGAAGCTGAAACTCCAATACTTTGGCCACCTGATGTGAAGAACCTACTCCTTGGAACAGATTCTGATGCTGGGAGAGATTGCAGGCAGGAGAAGATGGGGACGACTGAGGATGAGATGATTGGATGGCATCACTGACTTGATGGACATGAGTTTGAGCAAGCTTTGGGAGTTGGTGATGGACAGGGAAGCCTGGCATGCTGCAGTCCATGGGGTCACCAAGAGTCGGACATGATTGAGTGACTGAACTACTGACTGATGTTAAGTTCATCTTTTCTCTCATTGAGAAGCATTTTCTCTATTCTGACCCTTTGGCAAACTCTATTCTCTTAATTGTAATTTAATATATGTTTTAAAATTTCACAGAATCAGAGAACCAACAGTGGCTACTGGGATGGGGGGTGGACATGACAGCCAGGGGATTAAGCTCACAACTATTATATATAAAATACAGAAGGAATAAGGATGTATGGTACAGCACAGGGAAATAAACTTATTTATGGTGACTTGGAAGCAACCTAGATGTCCATCAGCAGATGAATGGATAAGAAAGCTGTGGTACATATACACAATGGAGTATTACTCAGCCATTAAAAAGAATACATTTGAATCAGTTCTAATGAGGTGGATGAAACTGGAGCCTATTATACAGAGTGAAGTAAGCCAGAAAGAAAAACACCAAATACAGTATATTAACGCATATATATGAAATTTAGAAAGATGGTAACGACAACCCTGTATGCGAGACAGCAAAAGAGACACAGGTGTATAGAACAGTCTTAGGACTCTGTGGGAGAGGAGGGGGGATGATTTGGGGGAATGTCATGGAAACATGTATAATATCATATAAGAAACGAATCGCCAGTCCAGGTTCAATACATGATCCTTGGGGCTGGTGCACTGAGATGACCTGGAGGGATGGTACGGGGAGGGAGGTGGGAGGGGGGTTCAGGATGGGGAACACGTGTATGCCCATGGTGGATTCATGTTGATGTGTGGCAGAGCCAATACAATATTGTAAAGAAATTAGCCTCCAGTTAAAATAAATAAATTTAAATTAAACCAAAAAAAGTGACCACAAAGAAAGAAAGAGAAAAAAAAAGTGTATTAACTATAAAAATACTGAATAACTTTGTTGCATGTCTGAAAGTATAAATCAACTACCTTTCAATTAAAAATTAAACTTTCATCATTAATTTGAGAGTCATTCACTGTTTAATTACCTTCTGTGTAGAAAACATTGCTCAACCAGTTCCTACTTATTTGCGTTTGCATGGGTGTGTGTTAAGATGATTCAGTGGTGTCCAACTCGGTGTGACCCTATGGAGCATAGCCTACTGGGCTCCTTTGTCCATGGCAAGAATACTGAAATGGGTTGCCATGCCCTCCTCCAGGGAATCTTCCCAGTCCTGCTATAGAACCCATGTCTTTTTAGGTCTCCTGCATTGGTAGGTGGGTTCTTTATCACTGGCTTCACCTGGGAAGCCATATTTGCCCTTGGGAGTACACAGAGCAGAGAGCAATGAAATTTAGAGTCACCAAGAAGTAATATTTAGAGCTTTCTCATCTAGACTTCCTTGTCCATTTTCTTTGACTTCTCCCTACTTTTTTTCACCCAAGAACTTCTACCTGGTCCTTTCATGTGACTTTTTAGTCATGATAATAATAATGCCACCCATTACCATGTTTGGGGGCATCTACTCTGAGCCACACAGCTCTTCTAAATGCTTTGTATGCCTTATTTCAATTACACTTCATAATAGTTAAGTACCACTGGTTTCCCCATTTCACTGTGGAATTTGATGTAGTAAATTGCTCAAGGTCACACAGCTGATAAACAAAGACTTGAGAACTCAAACCCAAGTCTAAGTGACTCTGTAACCCACACTTTTGGCTCTCAGTCATCTTGCCCTTTGCTTTATGCTGTTGTTCCCTCTGAACAGCAATTAACCCTGCCCTAATTGTGCTCTTCCAATCTCAAATGTCTCCCATAATCAGTTCCTCAGATTCTCCCCTTTCATCTTCCCTAATTTCTTCACATTTATCAGCAACTTCTTTTTATAACTAAGGAAAGTTTACACTAGAGTGACCAGCTCAGCAGCTCACCAGACACTTTACCAGTTTTAACTCTGGAAGCCTCCACCCTGGGAAACGCTTCTGTTCCAAAAAACCAGGGTGACTGGTCACCAGATTACATGCTGCTACAACTCTCTTCCCTGCTTAACTAACTCAGAGATCTACCACCTACCTCAGCCAGTAAATCCAGTGGCCTTGAGACAAAGTTTCTCCCCACTCCTCTTGCTTTATTCCAATATCAAGGATACATTTTAGACTTAGCAGCCTGATATGATGCATAAGATTGATAGATACTTCTTGTTATTTCTAGCTAATTCTGGTATTCTCTTGTATCCATCAGTGATTTATTATCAGAAATGGACATAACTCCAGTATTCTCAAGCAGAAAGGCAGTGAATAAGGGAATAACTTGCTTACAGTTTAGTTAATGACTAAAGAAAGGGTGAGGCTCCCTCCTAAGTGACTTCATGTTAGATCTGACCCACAGCTGCCACTTATGACCACTGCCATCATGTAAAATGGCCCTCATACTCACAAAATTGCTAATAAATAACTGAGCTCTGGAATAGAGCTTCACCTGGAAACTTGTTAAATATGCAAATTTGAGGTTTCTGCTGCCAGTACTCAATACTTAAAGAAGCCCCCGTCCACAGTCACAGCTTGCCCCATCCACCTCACACCTCTTCTTCTGTCCCACTCCACAAGCACTCCATCCATACCTTGACACACAGCCATTCCCTGGCCATCCTTTGCTCTGGGGGTGAACAGCCAGCTGTGTGGTCTGCCTCTGGGGGATGGGACTTGGGAAGAGACCTAGTGAATTATAAGAGTTCTTATATGACCTGAATACAAGTCCTTTGATGTTGAACATCTTCCCCCTCTGTATCTTGTCTTTTCAGTTCTTCAATAGTCTATTTCCAAGAATAAAAGTTTTCATTCTTAAGCCCAGTTGTCATTTTTGGTCTTTTATGGTGGGTACTTTTGTGCTTATTCTAAAATCCCTTAGCCTATACCAACATCATGAAAATTTTCATTTTTCTTCAGAAGTCTTAAAATGCTTGCTTTTACCCTTAAATCAATTATCTATTTAATTATAACCTTTTAATATGAAAAAAATTTTAATATATACAGAGTAAAGAGAAGAGTTGTCTAAACATCCATATACCCAACAGCCAGCTCAACAATTATCAACATTTTGTTCTTCTTTGATTATCTCTTTGTCCACCCACCAAATATAGAATATTTTAACCATTGCATCTTCAAATATTTTTTGTTTATTCTCTCCCTTCCTGGACTCTAATGACACAGTTGTTTAGACCACTTGAAATTGTTCTACATGTTACTGAGGTTGTTTGTTGTTTTTCTGTGTGGTTTAGTTTAATAGTTGCTCTTTCAATAATCTTTTCTTCTTCAACCTAACCAGCAGTCTAACCTGCTGTTGCGTGTGTTTGTGCTAAGTCACTTCAGTCATGTCTGACTCTGCGACCCCTATGGACTGTAACCTGTCAGGCTCCTCTGTCCATGGGAGTCTCCAAGCAAGAATATTGGAGTGGGCTTCCATTTCCTTATCCAGGGAGAATGGCCATCATCAAAAAAAATCTACAAACAATAAATGCTGGAGATGGTGTGGAGACAAGGGTACCCTTCTACACTGTTGATGGGAATGTAAATTGGTGCAACCACTATGGAAAACAGTATGGAGGTTCCTTAAAAATCTAAAAATAGAGTTACCATATTGCCCAACAGTCCTATTTTTTTTCAAATATAAATGTATTTATTTTAATTGGAGGTTAATTACTTTACAATATTGTATTGGTTTTGTATACCTGTGGCAGATTCATGTTCATGTATGGCAAATCCAACAATCCTATTTTTGAGTATATATCTGGAGAAAACCATAATTTGAAAAGATACATGTACTCCAGTGTTCATTGTAGCACTATTTACAATAGCCAGGACATGGAAGCAACCCAAATATCCATCAATAGAGGAATGGATAAAGAAGATGTGGAATGTATATACAATGGAATATTACTCAGTCATTAAAAAGAATTAAATAGTACCATTTGCAGCAACACGGATAGACTAGAGATTATCATACTAAGTTAAGTAGGTCAGACAGAGAAGGACAAATAACATGTTATCACTCATATGTGGAATCTTAAAAAAGAGTACAAATGATCTTATCTATAAAGCAGAAATAGAGTTACAGATATAGAAAACAAAATGGTTATCAGGGGGTGGTGGAAGAAGGTATAAATTGAGAGATTGGGATTGACATATACACACTTCAGTTCAGTCGCTCAGTCATGTCCGACTCTTTGAAACCCCATGAACTGTAGCACGCCAGGCCTCCCTGTCCATCACCAACTCCCAGAGTTTACCCAAACTCATGTCCATTGAGTCAGTGATGCCATCCAACCATCTCATCATCTGTCCTCCCCTTCTCTTCTCGCCTTCAATCTTTCCCAAAATCAGGGTCTTTTCAAATGAGTCAGCTCTTCGCATCAGGTGGCCAAAGTATTGGAGTTTCAGCTTCAACATCAGGCTTTCCAATGAACACCCAGGACTGATCTCCTTTAGGATGGACTGGTTGGATCTCCTTGCAGTCCAAGGGACTCTCAAGAGTCTTCTCCAACACCACAGTTCAAAAGCATCAACTCTTTGGCACTCAGCTTTCTTCACAGTCCAACTCTCACATCCATACATGACCACAGGAAAAACCATAGCCTTGACTAGACGAACCTTTGTTGGCTAAGTAATGTCTCTGCTTTTGAATATGCTATCTAGGTTGGTCATAACTTCCCTTCCAAGGAGTAAGCGTCTTTTAATTTCATGGCTGCAATCACCATCTGCAGTGATTTTGGAGCCCAGAAAAATAAAGTCAGCCACTGTTTCCACTCTTTCCCCATCTATTTGCCATGAAGTGATGGGACCGGATGCCATGATCTTAGTTTTCTGAATGTTGAGCTTTAAGCCAACTTTTTCACTCTCCTCTTTCACTTTAATCAAGAAGCTTTTGAGTTCCTCTTCACTTTCTGCCATAAGGGTGGTGTCATCTGCATATCTGAGATTATTGATATTTCTCCAGGCAATCTTGATTCCAGCTTGTGCTTCTTCCAGCCCAGAATTTCTCATGATGTACTCTGCATAGAAGTTAAATAAGCGGGGTGATGATATACAGCCTTGACGTGCTCCTTTTCCTATTTGGAACCAGTCTGGTGTTCCATGTCTAGTTCTAACTGTTGCTTCCTGACCTGCATACAGGTTTCTCAAGAGGCAGGTCAGGTGGTCTCGTATTCCCATCTCTTTCAGAATTTTCCACAGTTTATTGTGATCCACACAGTCAAAGGCTTTGGCATAGTCAATAAAGCAGAAATAGATGTTTTTCAGAAACTCTCTTGCTTTTTCAATGATCTAGTGGATGTTGGCAATTTAGAGAAATGCAAATTAAAACTGCAATGAGATATCACCTCACACCAGTCAGGTGGCCATCATCAAAAAGTCTTCGAACAATAAATGCCAGAGAGGGCAGGGAGAAAAGGCAACACTCTTGAACTGTTGGAGGGAATGTAAATTGATACAGCCACTATGGAAGATGGTATGGAGATTCCTTAAAAACTAAGAATAAAACTACTACACGACCCAGCAATCCCACTCCTAGGCATCTACTCTGAGGAAACCAAACTTGAAACAGATACATGTATCCCATTGTTCATTGCAGCACAATTTATAATAGCTAGAACATGGAAGCAACCTAGATGTCCATCTACAGATGAATGGATAAAGAAGTTGTTGTACATATACACAATGGAATATTACTCAGCCATAAAAAGGAATGCATTTGAGTCAGTTTTGATGAGATGGATGAACCTAGAACCTATTATACAGAGTGAAGTGAGTCAGGAAGAGAAAGATAAATACCATAATCTAACACATATATACGGAATCTAGAAGAATGGTACTGAAGAACTAGGGCAGCAGGGAGAAAAAGACATGGAGAATAGACTCATGGACATGTGGAGAGGGGAGGAGAGGGTGAGATTCATGGAGAGAGTAATATGGAAAGTTACATTACCATATGTAAATAGATAGCCAATGGGAATTTGCTGTATGGCTCAGGAAACTCAAACAGGGGCTCTGTAGAACCCTAAAGGGGTGGGATGGAGAAGGAGATGGGAAGAAGGTTCAAAACAGAGGGGTTATGTGTATAACTATTGATGATTCATGTTGAGGTTTGACAGAAAACAACAAAATTCTGTAAAGCAATTATCCATCAATAAAAAAATAAATAAATATAAAAGAATACTAGAGTGGTTGCAATTTCCTCCTCCAGAGGATCTTCCTGATGCAGGGATCAAACAGACAACTCTTATGTATCCTTAACTATAAGTTTAGTTCAGTCACTCAGTCATGTCCGATTCTCTGCGACCCCAAGGACTACAGCATGCCAGGCTTCCCTGTCCATCACCAACTCCTGGAGCTCGCTCAAACTCAAGTCCGTTGAGTTGGTGATGCTATCCAACCATCTTATCCTCTGTCATCCCCTTCTCCTCCTGTCTTCAATCTTTCCCAGCATCAGGGTCTTTTCCAATGAGTCACTGCTTTTACTGTGAGTGGAGTTACAGTTCGCTAACTGTAAGTGGAGTATACTACAAAGAACATCGAATAAGTATGTTCTATATCCAAAACTAATATAATATTCTATATCAATTACACCTCAATAAAACATTAAACTTTCAACAGTAAGTTTGAAATTCACCTTTTTATTAATTTCTATGTATAAAATATTACTTAATTTACAATCTACTTTTTACACTTGGGGATACACAAGCCAGAGAGAGGTGGAATGAAAGTCTCCAGCAAGTGATGTCCAGAAACTTCCTCATCTAGACATCTTCCTCTTCTCTCCTTCACTCCTCTCTAATGATCTCTATATAAGGACTCCTACTTGATCCCTTCATGTAACGGAGTAACAATAATAATGATATCAGCCACTAACATGTTTTTCAATGTTTACCTGAGCCCTGAAACTCTTCTAATACTTTATACGCATTATTTCAATTACACCTCACACAGTTAGGTATTACTGTTTTCCCCATTTCACTATGGAAATGCAGTTTAGTCACTTGCTGAAGTCACACATCTGGTGAACAAAGACACTGGGAGTCAAGCACACATCTAAGTGACTTTGGAGCCCACACTCTTGACTCTCAAATGTCTCCTTTGTTTAACCTGGCACCTCCTTTGAACAGTCAATCACACCTGCCCAAATTGTGCTCTTCCAATTTCAAATGCCTCCTAAAATCAGTTCCTCAGATCTCCACCGTTTATCATCTGCCCTAGTCTCCCCACGTTTATAGGCAACTTCTTAAGAATAAATAAGAAAACAGAGTGATCAGCTCACCAGGTTTCCTGGCACTTCACCATGTTTCACACTGGAAGCCCCACCTGGGGAGACCACTCAGACCTAGACAAACCAGGATGACTGGTCATCCAGAATATAAATTGCTGCCAAATCGCTTTCTGCTTAATTAACTCAGATCTACTGCCAACGTTGCTCAGTAAATCCAGTGGCAATAGGACAAAATTTCCCCCCACTCCCCTTTCTTTGTAACAATATCAAGGATACGTATTTCAGACTCAGCAGCCTGACACAGTGCAATGGATGTATAACATTTTCTCATGTGTAGCTATTTTTGGTATTCTGTTTTATCAATCAGTGATTTATAATGATAAACACATATAACTCTACTTTTCTGCAGCAAAAAGGAATAAATACAGTGAATGACTTGGTTAGAGTTGATTTAATGACTAAAGAAAGTGTGAAGATGCCCGCAAAGTGACTTCAAAATTGATGTGACTCCCAGCTGCTACTGTGACCACTGCCACTACAAATAAAGACTCTCATAAAAGCCACTCAAAAATCAGTAAACAACTAAACCCTGGGATCAAACATCACCTGGAACATTGTTAGAGATGCAAATTTGGGGTCCCTGTTTCACATCTACAAAGTTAGTGAGTAATCTGTGTTGTAATAGATTCCAATACAAACTAAAGAGTGAGAACCACCTCACTCCCACCTTTCAAATCTCACCAAATGGCAGCCCACCAGGTTCCATTGTCCCTGGGATTCTCCAGGCAAGAACACTGGAGTGGGTTGCCATTTCCTTCTCCAATGCATAAAAGTGAGAAGTAAAAGTGAAGTCGCTCAGTCGTATCCGACTCAGCGATCCCATGGACTGAAGCCCACCAGGCTCCTCCGTCCATGGGATTTTCCAGGCAAGAGTACTGGAGTGGGGTGCCATTCCCTTCTCCACATTTAAAAATTAGTGGGAACTAATTCATATCCATGGCTCTAGCTAGAGGGAACACTGGGATATGTAATTTTCAGCTTTTTACCTGAGTAGAATGAGGGTAGAATGCATATGGAAAGAGCCATTCCCAACTATCCACTCTACCTACTTTTCCTGGGGAGGAGGGCACTCCACACTGGGGAGCACCATTCTCACTCCCTGTGAGGAGTCACAGGCCCCTGAATCATCGAGTTGGAAATGGCCTTTCCCTCTTTCCTCTACAAAATATTTATGTATTTAAACTTGTTTTGTTTTGTTTTTTTCCTTACAGTCTCTTTTGGTTGGTGCATTAAGGGGAAATGGATTCCCAGACAGCTCAGTGGTAAAGAATCCATCTGCCAATACAGGAGACTTGGGTTTGATCCCTGGGTTGGGAAGATCCCCTGGATAAGGAAATGGCCACTGACTCCAGTATTCTTGCTTGAAGAATCCCAGGAACAAGGGAGCCTGGAGGACAACAGTCCGTGGGGTCACAAGGAAACAGACACAATTACAAAGCATGTCTCAAGTCAAAAGAAACCCAGAGATCTCCCAACCCAGTTTGGGAGCTCTTTGGAGAGCCTGCTCTCCCACAGGCTGAGTACCTTCTAGAAGACAAAGACTGGACGTGCCCTGGAAGTGTTCACCAGCATGTCCGACTTCTATGAGATCCTGAAATTCAGAGCAAGGATGAGACTTGTTGCTCTACCAATCTTTGTGGGGAAGAGGAGCAGAGAGACATGTGCCTGCCAATATTAATCCAAGCTCCCCTGTGTCCTGACCTTCCCCGTCCTGTGCCCCAGGGACAGGCAGGTACACCTGACCTGGGCTGACGAGGGTTTAGTGCACAGGATCTCCGGAGAACAGCCGTTTTTTTATATCCATAGTTTTGTGTGTCTCAAAACTACACTTTTTGTTGGTTACTAGTCATCCATTGCCTGAATATATCCACAAATTTGTTTCCTCACCTCTTGCTGGAAAGTTGGCTATCTCCAGTTTGGGCTGATGAATAAAGCAGAGATAAGCATTCATATAAAGAATTCTTTATAATCATATTTTTTCATTTAGCTTGGATACATATCTAGCAGTGGAATTGGAATACACAAGTTCATAAGAAACTGCCAAAAGATTTTACTAAGAGATGGTTTAGCAATTTTTCAACAGCAGTAAACATCTAATCTATTGTGAGTAGGAGCCACAAAGGAGAAAACCAAAGCACAGGAGACCGCAAACAATAAAAACTATAATGCAAGGAAATGTGCTTACTGTGAATTAGATATTTGAAATGACATATTGAAAAAAATCGTACCTACCTAAAAAAACTGAAGAATGAATATCAAAACATATCCTCATAAAACTGAGAACCATGGAGTATAGATGTTTTTTAGTTCTTTCTTAAAGAACTAGAAAAAGTGACTAGCCCAGAAGCAATGAGCCCCTGTAGGAATCCACTTTGACCTTGAGACACCATTTCACCACTAAAAGAAAATGACTCTCTTAAAGACATGGTTGATTTCTGGTCTGAAGAATGGAATTGACAAGAGGAGCTCAGAACACCTTGTCACATCAGATAAGAGTTAATATTATAAGAGACTAGAGACTAATAGTACTGTGTCCAAAAAGACTCAAGAAGCTAGCTGAAGAGAATTCCTCAGGCCAAAGAGAGAAAATTGTGAGCAATAAAATGAGAATAAATGCAATGGACTGAAATGCATAAAATATGATCGAATTAATGAGATTATAGAGCTATAATCTCTCTATATATAAATATATATATATAAACAAAAATAACTGATCATCTTTGGAGTGTAAGACAGCAAACAATTATTTAGAAAATGAGAATGAAGATGATTCAAGTGTTTCTATATGAACTGTGGTGGTTGATACTCAATGTGTGCATGTGATAAAATTACTTTGAAGTACATTTACAAATGAACCAGGGGAAATCAGAGTTCAGTGGACAATCTACTGCAACATGCAATATTCCACATGTAATATTGTACTATAATTGTGCAAAATGTTACCATTGGGCTAGCTATTTAAAGGATACATAGAATCTATCTATATATTATTTATTGTACCTCCATGTGAGTATATTGTACAATTATCTCAAAAGTTTAATTTAAAATCTGAATTAGCAACATTTTCATAGATGATAGATGAATGTAGTCTTGAAAAGTACATTTTCTTTTAAACATATTTCCCTTATGAATGACAAAGCGCTCATGCAGAGTTCTTAAAAGCCTACCTTCTTATGCCCCTCAACCTCCTGCAATTCTAACACTGCTCATCTAAAAGTGCAGGAGCAAAGTGAAAATTTCAGCATCCCTTATAAACTGGCATTTTTTACTGAAATTATACAGTTTTTTATTAAAATATTTGCATCTGTTTTTTTTAATTTAATTTTATTTTTAAACTTTACAAAATTGTATTAGTTTTGCCAAATATCAAAATGAATCAAGCCTAGCTGATGTGCCTCATAGTGAATAACTAATGATGAGTAAAAGCCGTAATAACGGTAGTGACTAATGATGGTGTCGATGGTAATGACCAAGATGGTTGTGGGTGTTTGTGGTGATGCTGGTGGAAGTGGTGATGTTGATGTTAATGGTGATCATGTTAATTATGTTAATGATGATGATGGATTTATTGGGTGTAAAATATTTGAAAGGATGCATTAGATTATTCTCAAGCAGCAAGTTGACTTCCCCAGTAAAAAGAAAATTAACACACTTGGGACACAAAAACACAAAAACCAGGGTCCTAATTCAGTCTCTGAAGTGACTCCATCCCAGGAGAACCTTTATCCATATATCCACATATTTAAACAGGTCTCCAAGTCTCCCCATCTCAGTGACCATATTTCACTTCATAAGCCTATGTGGTCTTCTCATTTCCTATGATTTATTTCCTGACTGTTGAAACCAAGGTATATCCTAAAATCTCCAGGAGAGCGTGTTCCATTTTTCATCAGCACAGGTATTTGATTACAATTTAAAGCAACTGTGTGAGAAAAACATTTCTTTCATGAACTCTTGTTTCTAATACAAGCTATTTGCAATCATGTTTACCTTCATCTCTAAGGTAAGGGTTTTTTCTTGTGTCCTACATTCTTATGGGCAGCAATCCTAAGCCTCTGATGGTCTGCTAGAACTGGAGTAATAATTGCAGTGACTACCATCAAGTATAGGCTCATGTTTTCCTATTTTATGATATTAGATAACTATGGGAGAAAATAAGCAAATCTGTGCTGTCTAGGTTTTCCTATCTGCACTGCACTAAGTCAGTGGTGATCCCACTGTACTGACCTGTAAAGCACTTTAATTTCTGGTAATGATATACCCTAGGCGGATTTTCCATGTTTCTTATTGTTTCAAGAGGTGGAAATTGAGTAAAAGGGCTATGTAAGATGTTTTTAATATACTATTTCTAACTACAGGAAATATTTCTTTTTCATTTAATGTAAATAATAATCAAAAATCTTAGTTACCTCTGAGAGTATTTATTATGAAGTTAATAATTTAAGGATCAATAATTTAATATGTAAAAATCACAACGCAATGCAGATTTTCTTGTCTTCACACCCCATCCTAAGGATTTAAAGGCTTTTACACAAAGAAAAAGAAAATAAAGTGAGTGCCAGAGCTATTTTATAGGAATCAAATGACAATATATTCTAAAGTGCTACAGTTTAAAAAGCAGGTTGTAAAATGCATTTTAAAAGATAATTTTATGCTTATCAGAGGAAAGACATATATTCATTGAAAAAAACTCTCAAAGGAAAGTTTTTAGTCTCCAAGGAAAAAGAAAGGAAGATTATATTTTTGTTATTTATATGTCTGATTTTCTACAATGCACATTTTCTGGTTTGGTCATTTTTCTTTAATGCCTCTGAAATTGGCAGTAAAATCGATCCTCTGTGTCCAAGCATTCAATAAATTAAGTTTACTACATAATAACAAGTGCTAGGCACAAGATGACATTTACCACACACACAGCAACATAGTTTTATGAAAACAAAACAGACTGGTGGTCAGAAGTCATGAATTTAAACCCAGATCTGTGTCTTGCTGGTTTTATGTTTTTGGATGACTTGTTTAACTTCTAGCTTCCCAGGTGGAGCTAGTGGGAAAGAACCCGCCTGCCAATGCAGGAAACCCAAGAGACAGAGGTTTGATCCCTGGATTGGGAAGATTCCCTGGAGTAGGAAATGGCAACCCACTCCCAGTATTCTTGGGAGTCCCATGGACGGGAAACTGATGGGCTACAGCCCACAGGATCACAAAGAGCCAGACACAACTGAAGCAGTTTATCACACTTAACTATTAGAATTTCCCGCAGAAGCCCAGGCAGCCCCAGAGGAGGGAGAGGCACACAGAGCCAGCTGCACACTGCAAGGTCCTGCTCACCTTCTCCTGCCAGAGCAACAAAATTGCAACTAGTTGTTCAACAACCATAGGCAGGAAGACTCTGAAACCCTCCAAAAAAAGATACCCCTCATCCAGAGACAAAGAGGAAGCTGCAAAGAAATGGTATGAGGGACACAATCGTGATAAAAATCAAATTCTAGGGAGGATTCATGTCAATGTATGGCAAAACCAATACAATATTGTAAAGTAAAAATAAAAAATCAAATTCTAAACCTGCCGGGTGAGGCACCACAAACTAGAGAACAATGATACTAAAGACGTTGTCACACTGCGTGAAGGTTCTAGGCCCCAAATCAGACTCCCCAGCCTGGGGATCTGGCCAAGGGACTGGGAATCCCCGGGGAATCTGATTTTGAAGGCCAGCGGGATTTGATTACAGAATTTCCACAGGACTGAAGGAACAGAGACTCCACTCTTGGAGGGCACAAATAAAACCTTGTGCGCACCTGGACCAGGGGAAAGGAACACTGACCCCACATGAGACTGAGCCCGACCTACCTGTGAGTGTTTGAGAGCCCCCTGCAGAGGTGTGGGTCAGCAGTGACACACCACAGGGACATGGGTACTGGTAGCAGCAGTCCTAGGAGACAGTCTAGGTATAAGTCCTCTTGGAGGTCATCAATAGCCCTACCAGCCTGTAGACTCCAGGACTGGGTCAGCTCAGGCCAAACAACCAGAGGGAGCACAACCCCACCCATCAGCAGACAATAGGATAAAAGTTTTACTGAGCATGGCCTTGCCCACCAGAGCAAGACCCAGTATTCGCCCACAGCCAGACGCTCCCATCAGGAAGCCTGTACAAACTTCTTACCCTCCTTCACCAGAGGGCAGACAGAAGACATGAGAATTACAAACCCAGTAGCCTCAGAACCAATAACTTCTAGAGCTTCAATTTCCTAGAGAATTGGAAAATAATATAGCATTCATCCTTTTTGTATGCTATGCAAAAGCTAAGATGTCAAGTATAAAGTATGTTCAACCGCAACACTGCTTAGAGCTATAGGTGTGCAGATTTGGAAGTCTACATACTTGGGACAAAGGAAGAGCTCATGATCAGAAGAAAGCAGTGTCAGTCCTTGATAATTAGGAAGCCTCAGGAAAGCTACTTTGTGTCTGGCACTTCAATTTTCTCAATAGGAACATGGGGAAAAAAAGAAAGAAACAGAAGTCACTCAGTCATGTCCGACTCTTTGTGACCCCATGGACTATAGCCTACCAGGCTTCTCCATCCATGGGATTTTCCAGGCAAGAGTACTGGAATGGGTTGCCATTTCCTTCTCCAGAGCATCTTCCTGATCCAGGGATCAAACCTGGGTCTCCTGCATTGCAGGCAGACGCTTTACCCTCTGAGACACCACATTTCTCCTCACACACAAAACTTTGCGGAGGAGTTAATGAAATTGATCTTTGAAGAGGAGGAGGAGGAGTAGAAGAGTAGTAGGCAGTAACTATATAACTGAGCAATTAAAATAGTGCAAATTTAGGGTTTTAGCTTTTAAAATGTATGTTAGATAAGGGACTACCTATAGGTATTATATCCAAAAATGACAATCCATACTTCTTAGGACATGTCTACAATTTCAGTACTTTGTCATTAGGGAGCTAATACTTTGATGTTATGATCTAAAAATAAAAGCAAGAACAAAAAGTAGCTATTGAGCCCTTACTCTGGAGTATCCTATGTACCAGGGCCCAGGCTTCACCACAGAGGAATTCATCACCACAGAGGAACCTCTCTGGATGGAATGCAGCCATCAGTCCTTTTTAAATGCTCCAGGTGATAATAATATACAGCCAATGTGGAGAAGCACTGTCTTAGGATCTGAGTACAGTAAAAAGAAACTAAGAAAAAAATTCCAGACACCTAGACAACTCACATTTTTATAGGAAATGATATTTTGAAACGAATTTGAAAATATGCATGATCCTGTATTATTTTTATAACCACTTTTAGGAGAAGGCAATGGCACCCCACTCCAGTACTGTTGCCTGGAAAATCCCATGGATGGAGGAGCCTGGTAGGCTGCAGTCCATGGGGTCGCACAGAGTCGGACACGACTGAAGCGACCTAGCAGCAGCAGCAGCAACTAGAATTGGTATTACTATTTTTTTCATTGTTCAGATACAGAAATGGATTGTAACTCAATAATACTGTTGTCATTACCATGTATCACCCTGACACTGCATCAGTTTGAGGTAAGTATTCACACATTCACATTCAATGAATATTTAGGGCTTGCACAGGCAACAGGGGAATTTCTGAAGCAAATTACATCTCAAACAACAAGATGTGAATTATATTGTGTATTGCCTACAGGACTGAGGTTGTCAGACTTGAGCCTGCATCAGCCTCACCTGGAGACAGTGTGATACACAGATCGCTGGGCCCTGTCTCAGGGTTCCTGACTTGGTGGGTCTGGTGTGAGACCTGAGAATCTGCATCTTTAATGTCTTTAAGTGATGCCAGTGATGCTGGTCCAGGGACTAGACTTTAAAACCAGCTGCTCTAGGCTATTTGAGAATCAAGAAAGTTATAGAAGGTTCAGACCTTGCCCACTTTTTGCTAACCTTTGAAATACTCAGGGTCCGTCTGGTCTTCCTTTCAAAATAAACACCAGGATGAGGGAACGATCATCAGGAAGGATACCAAGATGGTTGAGCTGAACCCAGAACTCAAACTAGCTTAACTAAGCAGTGCAAGATGCAGCCTTTCATGCAGTTCTTCTCTCATATCCCACAGGGCCCCCAACCAGAGAAGAATGGCTACAGAAAATCACTCTACAGTGACAGAGTTCATTCTCGGAGGTTTAACAAATCAACCAGAGCTCCAGTTCCCCTTCTTCTTCCTCTTCCTTGGGATCTACTCAGTCACTATGGTAGGGAACCTGGGCATGATAACACTGATTTGTCTGAACGCTCAGCTTCACACCCCCATGTACTGTTTCCTCAGCAACCTGTCCTTTGTGGATCTCTGCTACTCCTCTGTCATTTCCCCTAAGATGCGAGTGAACCTTGTATCAGAGAAGAACATCATCTCTTATGCAGGGTGCATGGCCCAGCTCTACTTCTTCCTTCTATTTGTCATTACTGAGAGTTACACACTGACGGTGATGGCCTATGACCGCTACGTTGCCATCTGCAGACCTCTGTTTTACAACATCATCATGTCTCAACGAGCCTGCTTCCTGCTATTGGCTGGGGTCTACGTCATGTCAGTCATTGGCTCAACCATAGAGACTATCATCTTGTCGAAACTGTCCTATTGTGAGACACTCATCAGTCATTATTACTGTGACATACTTGCCCTTATGAAGCTCTCTAGCTTAAGCACCTATCATATTGACATGATAGTATTCTCTTTGGCTGGATTTGACATCATAGTCACCAGCTTAACAATCCTTGTTTCCTATGCCTTCATCCTGTCCAGTATCTTCCGCATCAGAACCACAGAGGGAAGGTCCAAAGCTTTCAGCACCTGCGGCTCCCACTTTGCAGCCATGGGGGTGTTCTATGGAACAACTACTTTCATATATTTGAAACCCTCCACGGCCAGTTCCCTGGCCCAGGAGAATGTGGCCTCCGTGTTCTACACTTCAGGGATCCCCATGCTGAACCCCTTGATCTACAGCTTGAGAAATAAGGACATAAGGGCAGCCATGCAGAAAATCCTGAGAGGAAAATGGTTTAAGGCAAATGTTATTACTCTTTCTTAGTTTTAAAAGTAAGCTGTTATGAATCCCAGAGGGAAGCCCTAAGAATGTTTGCACACCTGGGATGGGAAGCAGTCCCTTCTCTGGATGGCTGGGAGACTGTGCCTGCCTCCTTCCCTCTTCCTTCCCATCCACCCTTTCCTTTGATTTCTTCATCTTTTCCCTCATTTGGGAAGCATATTCTATATCCTGATTCCCTTAATAAATCCCACTATCTTAATTGGATTTTAACAAAGGTTTAAACATTCACAGACTCACACATAGAGAAAGTAGTGTTTACTATTGAGTAGAGGAAAGCAGGGATGGGCAAGGTAAGAGGAGGGGATTGAGAGACACAGACCACTCTATATAAAACGAGTAGGCAATAAGGATGTAATGTACAACACACGGAAATATAGCCATTATTTCTTAGTAACTCTGCATGCTAAGTCGCTTCTGTCATGACCAACTCCTTGTAACCATATGGACTGTGGCCCTCCAGGTTCCTCTCTCCATGGGGTTTTCCAGGCAAGAATATTAGAGTGGGTTGCCATTTCCTCCCCTACATGATATTTCTGATACAGGGATCAAACACACATCTCTTATGTCTCCTTAACTGTAAATTCAGTTCAGTCACTCAATTGTGTCTGAGTCTTTGTGACCCCATGGATTGCAGCATGCCAGGCTTCCCTGTCCATCACCAACTCCTGGAGCGTGCTCAAACTCATGTCCATCGTGTCTGTGATTACATTCAACTATCTTATCCTCTGTCATCCCCTTCTCCTCCTGTCTTCAATCTTTCCCAGCATCATAGTCTTTTCCAATGAGTCACTTCTTTCACTGTGAGCGAAGTTACAGCTCTCTAACTGTAATGGAGTATACTACAAATAATATTGAATATATATATTCTATATCCAAAACTAGCATAATATTATATATCAATTACACCTCAATAAAACATTAAACTTTCAATAGTGAGTTTGGAATTCACATTTTTATTAATTATTACTTAATATCTACTTTTTGTACTTCGGGGTACAAAGGCAGAGAGAGGTGAAATGAAAGTCTCCAGCAAGTGATGTCCATAACCTTCCTCATCTAGACATCTTCATCTCTCCTTCACTTCTCTCTAATGATCTCTATATAAGGACTCCTACTTGATTCCTTCATGTAACTAACTGAGTAATAATGATAATGAAGTCAGCCACTAACATGTTTTTCAACATTTACCTGAGCTTTGAAACTCTTCTAACACTTTATATGCATTATTTCAACTACACCTCACAACAGTTAGGTACTACTGTTTTCCCCATTTCACTATGGAAACACAGTTTAGTCACTTGCTGAAGTCACACATCTGGTGAACAAAGACACTGGGAATCAAGCCCGAGTCTAAGTGACTTTGGAGCCCACACTCTTCACTCTCAAATGTCCCCTTTGTTCTAACCTGGCAGCTCCTTTGAACAATTACACCTGCCTGAATTGTGCTCTTCCAATTTCAAATGCCTCCTAAAATCAGTTCCTCAGATCTCCACCATTTATCATCTGCCCTAGTCTCCTCGCATTTATAGGCAACTTTTTCAGAATAAATAAGGAAACATTAGAGTGACCAGCTCACCAGGTTTCCTGGCACTTCACCGTGTTTCACACTGGAAGCTCTACCTGGGGAAACCACTCAGAGCTAGACAAACCAGGATGATTGGTCATCCAGATTATAAATTGCTGCCAAATCGCTTTCTGCTTAATTAACACAGAGATCTACTGCCAGTGTTGCTCAGTAAATCCAGTGGCAATAGGACAAACTTTCCCCCTATGCCCCTTTCTTTGTAACAATATCAAGTATATGTGTTTCAGACTCAGCAGCCTGACACAGCGCAATGGATGTATAACATTTTCTCATGTCTAGCGATTTTTTGGTATTCTATCAATGATTTATAATGAGAAACACATATAACTCTACTTTTCTCCAGCAAAAGGGAATAAATACAGTGAATGATTTTGTTAGAGTTGATTTAGACTAAAGAAAAGTTGAGGATGCCCCCAAAGTGACTTCAGAATTGATGTAACTCCCTGCTGCTACTGTGACCACCACCCACCACAAATAAAACTTCTCATAAAAGCCACTCAAAAATCAGTAAACACAGCTTTCTTATCCATGCATCTGCTGATGGACATCTAGGTTGCTTCCATGTCCTGGCTATTATAAACAGTGCTGCGATGAACATTGGGGTATACGTGTGTCTTTCAATTCTGGTTTCCTCAGTGTGTATGCCCAGCAGTGGGATTGCTGGGTCATATGGCAGTTCTATTTCCATATATATGGAATTTAGAAAGATGGTAACGACAACCTTGTATGCGAGACAACAAAAGAGACACAGATGTATAGAACAGTCTTTTGGACTCTGTGGGAGAGGGAATGGGGGGATGATTTGGGAGAATGGCATTAAAACATGTATAATATCATATGAGAAACGAATTGCCAGTCCAGGTTCGATGCAGGATACAGGAAGCTTGGGGCTGATGCACTGGGATGACCCAGAGGGATGGGATGGGTAGGGAGGTGGGAGGGGGGTTCAGGATGGGGAACACGTGTACACCCGTGGCGGATGCATGTTGATGTATGGCAAAACCAATACAATATTGTAAAGTAAAAATTTATCAAATTCTTTACTTACATCACAATGTATAATATCCATGGCAGTCAGCTCTCTTCACTTCAAGTACAGAGTGCTTAACTAATCCTTGCTGCCTTAAAGTTAAATAAAATTACCTTGATTCACCTAAAATAAATAAATAAATAAAAATAAAAATAAATCAGTAAACAGTTGAATCTTGGGTTCAAATATCACCTGGAAGCCTGTTAGAGATGCAAATTTGGGATCCCTGCTCCACACATACAAAGGTACTGGGTGGGGTTCAGTAATCTGTGTTGCAATAGATCTCCTGGTGATTCCAATATACACTAAGAGTGAGAACCACCTCACTCCCACCTTCAAATCTCACCAAAAATGCATTTAAAAATTAGTGGGAACTAATTCATATCCATGGCTCTAGCTAGAGGGGACACTGGGTTATGTAATTTTCAGCTTTTTACCTGAGTAGAACAAAGGTAGAATGCATATGGAAAGAGCCATTCCCATCTATGTACTCTAACAACGTTTCCTGGGGAGGAGGGCATTCCACACTCAGGAGCACTGTTCTCACTGCCTGTGAGGAGTCACAGGCCCCTGTATCATCTTACTAGTGAAGTGGAAATGGCCTTTCCTTTTCCTCTACAAAATACTCATGTATTTAAACTTGTTTCCCCCCCCCCTTCCAGTTTCTTTTGGTTGGTGTATTAAGGGGGAAGGGCTTCCCAGACAGCTCAGTGGTAAAGAATCCACCTGCCAATACAGGAGACTTGGGTTTGATCCCTGAGTTGGAAAGATCACTTGGATGAGGAAATGGCCACTGACTCCAGTATTCTTGTCTGAAGAATCCCAGGGACAGGGGAGCCTGGAGGACAACAGTCTGTGGGGTCACAAGGAAACAGACACAATTACAAAGCATGTCTTAAGTCAAGAGCAACCCAGAGATCTCCCAACCCAGTTTGGGAGCTCTTTGGAGAGCCTGCTTTCCCACAGGCTGAGTACCTCCTAGAAGACAAAGAGTGGATGTGCCCTGGAAGTGTTCACCAAAATGTCCTACTTCTATGAGATCCTAAAGTTCAGAGCAAGAATGAAACTTGTTGCTCTACCACTCTTTGTTGGGGAGAGGAGCAGAGAGACATGTTCCTGCCAATATTAATCCAAGCTCCCCTGTGTCCTGACCTTCCCTGTCCTGCGCCCCTGGGACAGGCAGGTACACCTGACCTGGGCTGATGAGGGTTTAGTGCACAGGATCTCCAGAGAAGAGCCATTTTTTATATCCATAGTTTTGTGTGTGTCAAAACTACACTTTTTGTTGGTTGCTAGTCATCCATTACCTGCATATATCCACAAATTTGTTTCCTCACCTCTTGCTGGAAAGTTGGTTATTTCCAGTTTGGGCTGATGTATAAAGCAGAGACAAGCATCCATGTAAAGAACTCTTTATGATCATATTTTTTCATTTAGCTTGGATGCATATCCAGCAGTGGAATTGTTTGACCATACACAAGTTCATAAGAAACTGCCAAAAGATTTTAATAAGAGATGGTTTAGTAATTTTCCAACAGCAGTGAACATCTAATCTATTGTGAGTAGGAGCCACAAAGGAGAAAACCAAATCACGGGAGAGAACAGTGAAAACAGTAATGCAAGGAAATTTGCTTACTGTGAATTCGATATTTGAGATGAAGTATTGAAAAAAATCATACCTAAAAAAATGAAGAATGAATATCAAAACATATCCTCTTGAAATTAAGAACCATGGAGTATAGATTTTTTTAGTTCTTTCTTAAAGAACTAGAAACAGGGACTAACGCAGAAGCAATGAGCCCCTGTAGGAACCCACTTTTGACCTCAAGGCACCATTTCACCACTAAAAGAAAATGACTCTCTTAAAGACATGGTTGATTTCTGGTCTGAAGAATGGAACTGATGAGAGGAGCTCAGAACACCTTGTCATATCAGATAAGAGTTAATATTAGAGACTAATAGCACTGTGTCCAAAAGACTCAAGAAGCAAACTGAAGAGAATTCCTCAGAGCAAAGAGAAAATTTTGAGCAATAAAATGAGAATAAATGCAATGGAGTGAAATGCATAAAGTATGATTAAATTAATGAGACTATAGAGATACAAAAGAAAAATAACTCATCTTTGGAGTGTAAGACACCAATCATTATTTTGAAAATGGGAATGAAGGTGACTCGAGTGTTTTTATATGAACTGTGTTGGTGAATACTCAATCTGTGCAGGTGATAAAATTTCTTTCAAGTACATTTAGAAATGAGTATAAATAAAACAGAGGAAATCAGAGTTCAGTGCACCCTCTATGGCAACATGGAATATTCCACATGTGATATTGTACTATAATTGTGTAAAATGTTACCATTGGGTTAACTATTTAAAGGATACATAGCATCTATCAATATATTATTTCTTGTACCTCCATGTGAATATACTGTACAATTTTCTCAAGAAAAACTTTAATTTACAATCTGAATTAGCAACATTTTCATAAATGATAGATAAATGAATGTATTCTTAAAAGTACATATTCTTTTAAACATATTTCCCTTATGAAGGACAAAATGTTCATGAAGAGTTCTTAAAAGCTGACCTTCTTATGTCCTTCAAACTCCTGTAATTCAAACACTACTCATCTAAAGGTTCAGAGGCAAGTGAAAACTTCAGCATTCCTTATAAACTGGCATTGCTTCACTGAAATTATAAGTTTTTATTAACATTTGCATCTGTTTGAAGACACTTTAAAATAAAAACTTAAAGCCTAGCTGATATGCCTAATCAGTTCAATTCAGTTGCTCAGTCGTGTCCGACTCTTTGAATCCCCATGAACCGCAGTACCCCAGGCCTCCCTGTCCATCACCAACTCACGGAGTTTACCCAAACTCATGTCCATTGAGTCGGTGATGATCCAACCGTCTCATCTTCTGTCGTCCCCTTCTCCTCCCGCCCTCAATCTTTGCCAGCATCAGGGTCTTTTCAAATGAGTCAGCTCTTCGCATCAGGTGGCCAAAGTATTGGAGTTTCAGCTTCACCATCAGGCCTTCCAATGAACACCCAGGACTGATCTCATTTAGGATGGACTGGTTGGATGTCCTTGCAGTACAAGGGACTCTCAAGAGTCTTCTCCAACACCACACTTCAAAAGCATCAATTCTTCGGCGCTCAGCTTTCTTTATACTCCAACTCTCACATCCATACAGTGAATAACTAATGATGAGTAAAAACCATAATAATGGTAGTGACTGATGATGGTGTCGATGGTAATGACCAAGTTGGTTGTGGGTGTTTGTGGTGATGCTGGTGGAAGTGGTGATGTTGATGTTAATGATGGTGATGTTAATTATGTTAATGATGATGATGGATTTATTGGGTGTAAAATATTTGAAAGGATGCATTAGATTATTCTCAAGCAGCAAGTTGACTTCCCCAGTAAAAAGAAAATTAACACACTTGGGACACAAAAACACAAAAACCAGGGTCCTAATTGCTCCTTTTCTAAGGACTCACATCTCTGAAGTGACTCCATCCCAGGAGAACTTTTATCCATATACCCACATATTTAAACAGATCTCCAAGTCTCCCCATCTCAGTGACCATATTTCTTTACATAAGCCTGTGTGATCATCTCACTTCCTATGATTTACTTCCTGGCTGTTGAAACCAAGGTATATCCTAAAATTTCCAGGACAGCATGATCCATTTTTTGTCAGCACAGATATTTGATTACAATTTAAAGCAACTGTGTGAGAAAAACATTTCTTTCATGAACTCTTGTTTCTAATACAAGCTATTTGCAATCATGTTTACCTTCATCTCTAAGGTAAGGGTTTTTTCTTGTGTCCTACATTCTTATGGGCAGCAATCCTAAGCCTCTGATGGTCTGCTAGAACTGGAGTAATAATTGTAGTGACTAATATAACACCCTGGAATATGAAGTCAAGTGGGCCTTAGAAAGCATCACTACGAACAAAGCTAGTGGAGGTGATGGAATTCCAGTTGAGCTATTCCAAATCCTGAAAGATGATGCTGTGAAAGTGCTGCACTCAATATGCCAGCAAATTTGGAAAACTCAGCAGTGGCCACAGGGCTGGAAAAGGTCAGTTTTCATTCCAATCCCAAAAAAAGGCAATGCCAAAGAATGCTCAAACTACCACACAATTGCACTCATCTCACACGCTAGTAAAGTAATGCTCAAAATTCTCCAAGCCAGGCTTCAGCAGTATGTGAACTGTGAACTTCCTGATGTTCAAGCTGGTTTTAGAAAAGGCAGACAAACCAGAAATCAAATTGCCAGCATCTGCTGGATCATCGAAAAAGCAAGAGAGTTCCAGAAAAACATACATTTCTGCTTTATTGACTATGACAAAGCCTTTGACTGTGTGGATCAAAATAAACTGTGGAAAATTCTGAAAGAGATGGGAATACCAGACCACCTGATCTGCCTCTTGAGATATTTGTATGCGGGTCAGGAAGCAACAGTTAGAACTGGACATGTAACAACAGAATGGTTCCAGATAGGAAAAGGAGTACATCAAGGCTGTATATTGTCACCCTGCTTATTTAACTTATATGCAGAGTACATCATGAGAAACACTGAATGGAAGAAACACAAGCTGGAAACAAGATTGCTGGGAGAAATATCAGTAAACTCAGATATGCAGATGACACCACTCTTATGGCAGAAAGTGAAGAGGAACTCAAAAGCCTCTTGATGAAGGTGAAAGAGGAGAGTGAAAAAGTTGGCTTAAAGCTCAACATTCAGAAAACTAAGATCATGGCATCCAGTCCCATCACTTCATGGCAAATAGATGGGGAAACAGTGGAAACAGTGTCAGACTTTATTTTTCTGGGCTCCAAAATCACTGTAGATGGTGACTGCAGCCATGAAATTAAAAGAAGCTTGCTCCTTGGAAGGAAAGTAATGACCAACCTAGATAGCATATCCAAAAGCAGAGACATTACTTTGCCAACAAAGGATCGTCTAGTCAAGGCTATGGTTTTTCCTGTGGTCATGTATGGATGTGAGAGTTGGACTGTGAAGAAGGCTGAGCACCGAAGAATTGATGCTTTTGCACTGTGGTGTTGGAGAAGACTCTTGAGAGTCCCTTGGACTGCAAGGAGATCCAACCAGTCCATTCTGAAGGAGATCAGCCCTGGGATTTCTTTGCAAGGAATGATGCTAAAGCTGAAACTCCAGTACTTTGGCCACCTCATGCGAAGAGTTGACTCATTGGAAAAGACTCTTATGCTAAGAGGGATTGGGGGCAAGAGGAGAAGGGGACGATAGAGGATGAGATGGCTGGATGGCATCACTGACTCGATGGACGTGAGTCTGAGTGAACTCCGGGAGTTGGTGATGGACTGGGAGGCCTGGTGTGCTGCCATTCATGGGGTTGCAAAGAGTCGGACACGACTAAGCAAATGATCTGATCTGATCAGATCTGAATATCAACTATAGGCTCATGTTTTCCTATTTTATGATATTAGATAACTATGGGAGAAAATAAGTTGTTCAACAACAATTGGCAGGAATACACTGGAACTCTCCAAAAAAAGATACCCCTCATCCAGAGACAAAGGAGAAGCTGCAAAGAAACGGTAGGAGGGGCACAATCATGATAAAATAAAATCCTAAACCTAACAGTCCTTATTTCCTATGCCTTCATCCTGTCCAGTATCCTCCACAGCAGCACCACAGAGGGAAGGTGCAAAGCCTTCAGCACCTGCAGCTCCCACTTTGCAGCCATGGGGATTTTCTATGGAATTATTGCCTTCATGTACTTAAAACCCTCCACAGCCAGTTCCCTGGCCCAGGAGAACATGGCCTCCGGGTTTTACACCACAGTGGTCCCCATACTAAACCCCCTGATCTACAGCTTGAGGAATAAGGAGGTAAATGTGGCCACCCAGAAAACTCCGAGGGGAAAATTATTTTCAGGCACGTGTCATCGTTCTTGCTCAAATTTAAGAATAAGTTGTTATGAATCCCAGAGGGAAGCCCTCTGAATCCTTGCCCACCGGGGAAAGGAAACAGTCCCTTCTCTGCATGGCTGGGTGACTTCTCCTGCCTCCTTCCCTCCTCCTTCTTGCCCTCTCTCTTCTCTCATCTCTATTTAAAATCAGCTGATATTATGTTTATTTTCCTTATTTCAGAAGCCTTTTCTCTATCCTGAGTCCTTTGGTAAACTCTACTAGCTAAACTGTAATTTAATATAATTTTTTTTTCAAGTTTCACAGACTCACAGATAGAGAAAAAAGAGTGATTATTTGGGGTGGTGGGGGAGAAGAGAGCCAAGGGATTAAGCATATAACTATTATGCATAAAATAAATAAGCAAGGCCACTAATATATAGTTACTTTAAACGGAGTCACCTATAAAAATGAGGTCTGTCTGAAACAAATATAATATTGTAAATCAACTACCTTTCAATAAATTAAATTTTGGCTGAGTTTGAGAGTCATTCACTGTTTAATCTTCTTCTATGCAGAAAATATTTCTCAACCCACTTCCTAGTTTTTTTCTACTTGGAAGTACACAAGGCAGAGAGAGGTGGATCTCAGAGTGACCAGGAAGTGATGCCCAGAGTCTTTCTCACCTAGACTTCCTCCTCTCCTCTTTTCCACTCCTCCCTACTTATTCCTGCCCAAGAACTTCTACCTCATCCCTTTCTAGGAATTTCTTAGTCACAGTAATAATAATGCTAGGCACTACCATGTTTGGGACACCTACTCTGAGCCACACAACTCTTCTAAATGCTTTATATGCCTTCGTTCAATTACAGTTCGCAACAGTTAGACACCATGACTTACGTCTCCTGCGTTGGCAGGCAGGTCCCTTACAACTAGAGCCACCTGGGAAGCCCTCACTGGTGTATGCTTGTCTCAGACTAATAATATTGTACACATTATGTCAATTATACTACAATAAAATGGGTCTCTTTAAAAAAAAAAAAGAGTGCATCTTAACACCTAAAATCAATCAATAACCACAGAATGTGAATTCATATATATATATATATATACACACACACATATACATACATACATACCTTTTACAAATAAAAGAAATGGGGCTAAGTCACAAGTCCAAAGTGTGGAATCTCCCCTCTATCCTTAAATTCACACAGCCACTGACTTACTTTCTATAACAATTGATTAGTTTTCCCTGATCAGAGTACACAATACGGACCCTACGGTGTCTGATAGGTTTTGCCCAGCACAATGCTTTTGAGGTCTTTCATATTGTTGTGTGTATCAATAATATATTTCTTTTTCATTAGTAGTAATTCATTGCTTGTATAGATGCAATAATTGTTTCCCACCTGTTGAAGGACAGTTGGTTGTTTCCAGTTTGAGTTACTGTGAATAAAGGATATATAAGAATTCATGTACAGAACTCTTTCTGAACTTATGTTTTCATTTACCTTAGATAAATATCTAAGAATTGTTTGGCCATAGGCAAGTTTAAAAGAAACTACCAAACCATCCTACAAAGAAGTTGTTTGATTTTATTTTCCATTAGCACTGTATAAGAAGTGGAGTAGTGCTGTATAAGAAGTACTATATAAGAAGCAAGGAGAAGTACTTGCTCTGCATTCTCAACAAAACGATATTGTCACATTTTCAAGTGTTAGCATCTCTAGTGGGTACATAGTGAAAGTGTTAGTCACCCAGTTGGGTCTGGCTCTTTGCAACCCATGTAGTGTAGCCAGGCTTCTCTACCCATGGGATTCTCCAGGCAAGAAAACATTAAGCTATATAAGGACAATGATTGCAATAAACTGAAACACACATAAAATATGGTTAAATTAGGAAGAATATAAAGATACTAAAGAAAACAACTAGCTTTCTTTGGTAGATAATAAGAAACTAAACTATTATCTTGAAAATTAGAAAATGAAGGTGAGGTAAACGTTTCTATATGAACTGTGGTGATGGATACACAATCTGTGCATGTGATAAAATTGCTTTGAGGTTAGTTTACATACACACAAATGAGTATATATAAAAATGGGGAAATCTGAAGAAGATCAATTGGTATGTGGGGCTTCCCCAGTGGCTCAGAAGGAAAGAATCTTCCTGCAATGTGGAAGATGAGGGCTTGATCCCTGGGTGAGGAAGATCCCCTGGAGAAGGGAATGGCTACCCACATCAGTATTCTTGCTTGGCAAATTCCAAGGACATCCTGGGTGTGATATTGTATTATAACTTTTCAAATTGTTCCCCTTGGGGGAAACTGCTCAAGGGCACACAGGATCACTCTCTATTATTTCTTGTACCCCTATGTGAATCTACAATTAACTCAAAAGAAGAAGTTTAATTTAAAAATCTTCACTAGCAGCATTTTCATAGATAATATATTACTGAATGTAGTCTTGAAAAGGGCACATTCTTATCAGCATATTTTCCTTATGGATGAGAATATACAAGTGAAGAATTCTTACAAATCTACCTTCTTATGCCCTCAACCTCCTCCCATTCTACACAGTCAATCTACAGGTCCAACATCAAGGTGACGAATTTAGCACTCCTTATGAATTAACATTCCTTTAGTGAAATTACACAGTTTTATTAAAATAGTACACTTCATTTTTTAAATACTTTCAAATAAGCCTTTTAATCATAGTTGATTATGCTTGATCATGAATAACTAATGATGAGGAACAGCCATAATGACAGTGACCGACGATGTTGTTGATAGTAATAACCGCGGGGGTTGTGGGGCTGGTGGCGCTGCTTGTGATGATGATACTGTGGCTGGTGATGGACTCATTGATGCTAAATTACTTGAAAGGACGCATTAGACTGTAGTTTCTCAAACAGCAAGTTGACTTCCCCAATAAAAGGAAAACTAACACACTTGGGACCCAAGAACATAACTCACAGCCCAAGTGTTAATCAAAACTCTAATTGTCCTTTGTGAAGGGCCCCAGTCTCTGAAGTGACTGCCTCCCAGGAGAAGTTCAGCTCATATACAAATAAACACACCCACGCATCTCCCAACCTCATGGACCCTTTTTTCATGGTGAGGCTGGCCCCTTTGAGTAACTTTAGGATAAGATGTAAATCTATACGGTCCTCTCATCTACCAATATTGATTTCCTAACTGTCAAAATCGAGGCATTTCCAAATACTTCCAGGAAACTGTGTACAGCTGTAGATCGATAGAGGTATTTAATTAAATTTAAACAATTCTATGAGAAAAATATTTCTTTCATCACCTCTTGTGTCTGATGCAGGCTATCTCCAACCCTGTGTTTACCTTCATCTCCGGGTGGTTTTTCTCTGTGTGCTGTGTTCTTGTGGGCAGCAATCCTGAGCCTCTGATGGTCTGGTAGAACTGGAGGTAGGAATTGTAGTGACTGATATCAAATATGGGATCATGTTTTCCTATTTTATATTATTAGATGATTGTGGGAATCAATAATTAAGTCAATGCTGTCTAGGATTTTCCCATCTGCACCTCACTAAGCAAATACTGTTCACTCTGTACGGCCCTGTGATTTCTGGCAATGGTGTATTCTAGGTGGATTGTCTATGTTTCTTAAGTTTTAAGAGGCAGAATTTGAGTTGCAGGGAATTTGTAAGATATTTTTAATCTATTGTTGCTCCCTGCAAGAATTTTTTTCTTTTTTACAATTAACAGAAATAATACTCAAAAAATCTTAGTTACCTCTGATAGTAATTAGTATAAAGTTAGCAATTTAACCATCAGTAATTTAACATGTACAGTTTATAGTGCAATTCAGATTTTCTTGTCTTCATGCTGTTAATATAATCAAGGATTTTTACACTATAAAAAAATGTATAGTTAGTGCTGACTTTACTATTATTACAGGAATGAGACAATACATTATAAAGTAATACATAAAAAAGCAGGTTACAAAGATTATTTAAAATACATGTATGCTTATACACATATAGATACATAAGTGAAATGACATGTTCAGTCATGTTGGACTTCTTGGGACCCTGTGGACTGTAGCCCACCAGGCTCCTCTGTCCATGGGATTCTCCAGGCAAGAATGTTTGAGTCAGTTGCCATGCCCATCTCCAGGGGATCTTCCCAACCTGGGGATGGATCCCTCGGTCTCCTGCATTGCAAACAGATACTTTACCATCTGAGCCACCAGAGACACCTAGATAACATATTTTTGTTGATATTCAGTCGCCAAGTCTTGTCCGACTCTTTGCAAACCCATGGACTTCAGCTGCCAGGCCTCCCTGTCCCTCGTCATCTCCCAGAGTTTGTCCAAGTTCATGTCCATTGAACCGGTGATGCATATATGCACTGAAACGTTGAAAAACACCTAAAACAATAGTAATGACTACAAGGAGCCGGAAGGGCATTTTATTTGCATTCCTGATTTTCTGCAATGCACATGTACTGGCTTGGTAATATTTCTTTTTTATTTCTTAAATTAATTAATTAGTTTATTTGTTTTTGCCTGCACTGGGTCTTTGGAGTTGCACAAGGCTTCCTCTAGTTGCGTCAAGTAAAGGCTGCTCTCTAGTTCTGTGTGCGGGCTTCTCATGACAGTGGCTGATCTTGTTGCAAAGCATGGGATCTAGGGCACAGGCTTCAGTAGTTGCAGAACTCAAGCTTAGTAGTTGTAGCACACGGGCTTAGTTGCTCTGTGGCATGCGGGATCTTCCCAGACCAGGGATCAAACACATGTCACCTGTGCTGGCAGACAGATTCTTAACCACTGGACCACCAGGGAAGTCCTGATAATTTTTCTTTAATGCATCTGAAATTGGCCATAAGATCTATCATCTTTGCCCAAAAATTCAATAAGTTAACGTCACTAAATAATAATAAACTACTGCAAAGAAGATAATCTAGAACAAGGTAACAGAGTTTAGTGGACAAATAACAAACTGGTAGACAGAAGCCCTAAGGTTTAGTTAGACCCAGTTCCGTGTCTTCCTACTTTTACCCCTTTTGATAACTTACTTAAATTTTAGAGCTTCTGTTTCCTACAGAAGAGGAAAATAATATAGCTTTCCTCTTTTTATATGCTATGCACCATATAAGACATCAAGGATAAAACACATTCAATCACAACATTGCTTAGACCTCTAGGTGTGTCGATTTGTAAGGCTACACTCTTGGGCAAAGGGAAGAGTTCATGATCAGAAGAAAGCAGTTTCAGTTTCAAGTTCTTCATAATTAGAAAGTCTCTGGAAAGTCACTAGTGTCTGGCACTTCAGTTTTCTCCATATAAACATGCAAATGAAAATTCTACTCTTAACACATTTCTCCTCATATGCAGTATTCTTCAGAGGAGTTAATGAGAATGATTTTTGAAGAGCAGTATACAAAAGTTAGTAACTCTATAAGTAACCAATTAAAATACTGCCAATTTAAGACTTCAACTTAAAGAATACCTGTCAGAGAAGGGATATTTATAGGTATCATATCCAGCAATGATGATCCATACTTCTTAGGACATGTCTGTAACTTAAGTACTTTGTCATCAGGGAGATGATGGTTTGATATCATGATCAAAACATGAAAATAAGAACAATAATAAAAGTAGCTGTTGAGCATTTACCTTGGAATAACCTATATGTCAGGGCCCAGGCTTCATGGGAGATGAATTAGTTAGAATCTCTCTGGGTGGAACATAGATATCAACACTTTTTAAATGTTGCAAGTGATTATAATATACAGCCAATGTTGAGCACCATTGCCTTAGGGCCTGAGGCCAGTGAAACACTAGGAAAACATTCCAGACATCTACTGACAACTCACATTTGTATAAGAAATGACATCTTGAAAAAACAATTCAAACTGCATTATCCCATATTATTTCTACAACCACCTTAGACATTGTTATCACTCATCTCTTCATCTTTCAGACACAGAAAATGACTTGAAACTGAATAAAACTGTTGTAACTACCACATCCCCCTGACACTTCATCAATCTGAGATCGGTTACTGGATGTTCACATTCAGTCAATATTTAGGACTTGAAGAGTCCTAAATATTAGTCCTAAATGATAGAAGAATTTCATTTCTGAAACAAAATATATCTCTGATATTAACTCTACTACTTATTACCTACAGGATTGAGATTCACAAACTTGAACCTTCTTCAGCCTCATCTGGAGACAGTGTGATACACAGATCACTGGGCCCCATCCCAGAGTTCCTGACTTGGTAGGTCTGGGGTGAGGCCTGAGAATCTGCATCTCTAATGTCTTCATGTAATGCCAATGATGCTGGTCCAGGAACTGCACTTTAAGACCCACTGTGCTTGGCTGTTTGAGAACCATGAAAATGACAGCAGCTCCAGATCTTGCCCCCTTTTGGGCTCATCTTTGAAATACTCAGGGTCTTGTCTTCCTCCCAAAACAAACATGAGGATGAAGGAATATTCATCAGAAAAGACATCAGGATCGCACAGCTGGCCCAGATTCTCAAAACTAGCTTCACCAAGCAGTGCAAGAAGCAGCCTTTCATGAAATTCTTCTCTCATCACACAGGTCCCCCAAGGAGAATGGTTGCAGAAAATCACTCCACAGTGACAGAGTTCATTCTTGGAGGTTTAACAAGTCAACCAGAGCTCCAGCTCCCCCTCTTCTTCCTCTTCCTTGGGATCTATTCCATCACCATGGTAGGGAACCTGGGCATGATAGCCCTGATTTGTCTGAATGCTCAGCTTCACACCCCCATGTACTATTTCCTCAGCAACCTGTCCTTTGTGGATCTCTGCTACTCCTCTGTCACTACCCCTAAGATGCTGGTGAACTTTGTGTCAGAGAAGAACATCATCTCCTATGCAGGGTGCATGGCCCAGCTCTGCTTGTTCCTGGTGTTTGTCATTGCTGAGTGTTACATGCTGACAGTAATGGCCTATGACCGCTATGTTGCCATCTGCAGACCTTTGCTTTACAACATCATCATGTCTCATCAAGTCTGCTCCCTGCTGGTGGCTGGGGTCTATATCATGGGGCTCATTGGTTCAACCATAGAGACTGGCCTCATGCTGAAACTGCCCTATTGTGAACACTTCATCAGTCATTACTTCTGTGACATCCTTCCCCTCATGAAACTTTCCTGCTCTAGCACCTATGACGTTGAGATGACAGTCTTCTTTTTGGCTGGATTCAACATCATAGTCACCAGCTTAACAGTCCTAATTTCCTATGCCTTCATCCTGTCCAGTATCCTCTGCATCAGCACCACAGAGGGAAGGTCCAAAGCCTTCAGCACCTGCAGCTCCCACTTTGCAGCTGTGGGGATTTTCTATGGAACAACCGCCTTCATGTACTTGAAACCCTCCACGACCAGTTCCCTGGCCCAGGAGAATGTGGCCTCCGTGTTCTACACCACAGTGATCCCCATGCTGAACCCCCTGATCTACAGCTTGAGGAATAAGGAGGTAAAGGCTGCCATGCACAAAACTCTGAGGGAAAAATTGTTTTGATACAAATGTTATTATTCTTTCTCAATTTTAAAAATAGCTTGACTTATCTGGCATGTGTCCCCAAGGGCAGAGGGGTTTTTGGCCATGAGGCATGTGGAATCTTAGCTCCCAACCAGGGGCTGAATGCACACTCACTGCCTTGGAAGGTGACTTCTTAACCACTGTACTACCGGTCACATCTTTATTTCAAGACTTCAGGCTCTTTGGTCTGTGGATTGAGACCGTTTGACCAGTATCATGTGTGACAAGGAGGACCTTACACAAGTGGCCAAGGGCTTAGAATA
This sequence comes from Bubalus bubalis, assembly GCF_019923935.1. Taxonomy (NCBI): domain Eukaryota; kingdom Metazoa; phylum Chordata; class Mammalia; order Artiodactyla; family Bovidae; genus Bubalus; species Bubalus bubalis. The sequence goes on from NC_059161.1 coordinate 108,734,718, forward strand.
GAGCCCAACAGGAGAGGCAGAGTCTGATCTTGAGGAAATGGCTTCCTGTGAAGCCGGGCTCAACCTGTAGCCCTGCTCTAGGAGTGACCATGAGCATTCCTTTGTGTTCCCTGGCCTCATCCTTGTGAGTCCATGTATGTCACTGGTGTCAACATGAAAAATCTCAAATTTCCCATCAGCAGCCTGTCCCAACCCCAGGGTCTGCTCTTCTGTTCCCCGTTCACTCCCACGTCCACTTTGTCTGCCCTTCCTTTCTATGGACCCTCAATCTCCTCCTGATTGGTTCTCTAAGTCATTCTGGTGGGGCTGGTGAGGGTTGGCCTCACGTCAGCCTTGGGACCCCTGCTCTTGCCTGTCCCCATGCCCAGCCTGTTCATCCAGCCTGCTGTGCTGGTTGTCGTCATAGAGATGATCTATCATGTGATAGCATAGGAGCCCCACCTCCAGGGACTGACCCTTAGGTCAGAGGGCTGACCAGATGCGCTGCACTCTGTATAATTTGGGGCAAGAGAGATGGGGTAATTGGATGGGCTTCTCTTCTTTGTTCATGAACTCAGTCTACCCTGAGTGCACAGCACCTCTAGGGGTCACTGTGAAATAATGCCACACTGCCGGGACCCTGCCCCAACAGGAGCCTCAGTCAGCAGGCTGGATGGGACAGGAGGGGTCCTCTTGTCCAGTGCGCCTTGTGTTCGGCTCACATCAGAGTAGCCTAGCACGCTTAACTTCTCCTCCCAACCTTATTTTGAATAATTTCAAGCCTTCAGAAAAGTTGAAAGTGCTTCGAAAACCCTCTCCCTCAATAATGTGTCTCATTTGTGTTCTTCTTTTCTTGAACTACTTAGAATTAACTCATTGTCTTAAAAAAAGTAAGTTGTAGACACAGCACTTTACTTTTGTTGCTGTTTTTTATTTTTAAATTGAAGTATAGTTGATTTTCAATGTTGTGTTAATTTCTGCTGTATGGCAAAGTGATTCAGTTATACATATATGTGCATCCTTTTTAAATATTCTCTTCCATTATGGTTTATCATAGGATATTGCATATAGGTCTCTGTGCTATATAGTAGGACCTTGTTGTTTATCCACTCTCTATATAGAAGCTTACATCTGCTAAGTCTAACCTCCCACTCTATCCCTCCCCCAAAATCCTCTACCTGGGCAACCACAAGTCTGTACTCAGTCCATGAGTCTGTTTCTGTTTCATAGGTTCATTTATGTCATGCAATCTACAGACTCAATGTGATCCCTATCAAATTACCATTGGCATTTTTCACAAAACTAGAAAAAAAAATTCACAATTCATATGGAAACACAAAAGGCCCTGAATAGGCGAAGCAGTCTTGAGAAAGAAGAATGGAGCTAGAGGAATCAACCTTCCTGACTTCAGATTATACTACAAAGCTACAGTCATCAAGACAGTATGGTACTGGCACAAAAACAGAAATATAGACCAATGGAACAAGATAGAAAGCCCAGAAATAAACCCATGCATGCACCTATGGGTACCTTATTTTTGACAAAGGAGGTAAGAATATACCATGGGGCAGCGACAGCCTCTTTAGTAAATGGTGCTGGGAAAACTGGACAGCTACACGTAAAAGAATGAAATTAGAACACTTCCTAACACCATACACAAAGATAAACTCAAAATGGATTAAAGACCTAAGTATAAGACCAGAAAATATAAAACTCTTAGAGGAAAACATAGGCAGAACACTCGATGACATAAAGAAGGATCCTCTATGATCCAACTCCTAGAGTAACAAAAATAAAACAAAAATAAACAAGTGGGACATGATTAAACTTAAAAGCTTTTGCACAGCAAAGGAAACTATAAGCAAGCTGAAAAGACAACCCTCAGAATGACAGAGAGTAATAGCAAATGAAACAACTGACAAAGGATTAATTTCCAAAATATACAAGTAGTTCATACAACTCAATAAGAGAAAAGCAAATAACCCAATCAAAATGTGGGGGAAACACCTAAACAGACATTTCTCCAAAGAAGACGTACAGATAGCAAACAAACACATGAAAAGATGCTCAACATTGCCCATTATTCAGTTCTGTTCAGTTCATTCGCTCAGTCATGTCCGACTCTTTGCAACCCCATGAATCACAGCACACCAGGCCTCCCTGTCCATCACCAACTCCTGGAGTTTACCCAAACTCGTGTCCATCGAGTCAGTGATGCCATCCAACCATCTCATCCTCTGTCGTCCCCTTCTCCTGCCCCCAATCCCTCCCAGCATCAGGGTCTTTTCCAATGAGTCAACTCTTCGCATGAGGTGGCCAAAGTACTGGAGTTTCGGCTTCAACATCAGACCTTCCAATGAACACCCAGGACTGATCTCCTTTAGGATGGACTGGTTGGATCTCCTTGCAGTCCAAGGGACTCTCAAGAGTCTTCTCCAACACCACAGCTCAAAAGCATCAATTCTTCAGCACTCAGCTTTCTTCACAGTCCAACTCTCACATCCATACATGACCACAGGAAAAACCACAGACTTGACTAGACGGACCTTTGTTGGCAAAGTAATGTCTCTGCTTTTGAATATGCTACCTAGGTTGGTCATAACTTTCCTTCCAAGGAGTAAGCATCTTTTAATTTCATGGCTGCAGTCACCATCTGCAGTGGTGTTGGAGTCCAGAAAAATAAAGTCTGACACTGTTTCCACTGTTTCCCCATCTATTTCCCATGAAGTGGTGGGACTGGATGCCATGATCTTCGTTTTCTGAATGTTGAGCTTTCAGCCAACTTTTTCACTCTCCACTTTCACTTTCATCAAGAGGCTTTTTAGTTCCTCTTCACTTTCTGCCATAGGGTGGTGTCATCTGCATATCTGAGGTGATTGATATTTCTCCCAGCAATCTTGATTCCAGCTTGTGCTTCTTCCAGCCCAGCGTTTCTCATGATGTACTCTGCATAGAAGTTAAATAAGCAGGGTGACAATATACAGCCTTGATGTATTCCTTTTCCTATCTGGAACCAGTCTGTTGGTCCATGTCCAGTTCTAACTGTTGCTTCCTGACCTGCATATAGGTTTCTCAAGAGGCAGGTCAGGTGGTCTGGTATTCCCATCTCTTTCAGAATTTTCCACAGTTGATTGTGATCCACACAGTCAAATGCTTTGGCATAGTCAATAAAGCAGAAATAGATGTTTTTCTGGAACTCTCTTGCTTTTTTGATGATCCAGCAGATGTTGGCAATTTGATCTCTGGTTCCTCTGCCTTTTCTAAAACCAGCTTGAACATCTGGAAGTTCACAGTTCACGTACTACTGAAGCCTGGCTTGGAGAATTTTGAGCATTACTTTACTAGCATGTGAGATGAGTGCAATTGTGCGGTCGTCTGAGTATTCTTTGGCATTGCCTTTCTTTGGGATTGGAATGAAAACTGACCTTTTCCAGTCCTGTGACCACTGCTGAGTTTTCCAAATTTGCTGGCATATTGAGTGCAGCACTTTCACAGCATCATCTTCCAGGATTTGAAATAACTCAACTGGAATTCCATCACCTTGTTCGTAGTGATGCTTTCTAAGGCCCACTTGACTTCACATTCCAGGATGTCTAGCTCTAGGTAAGTGATCACAGCATTGTGATTATCTGGGTCGTGAAGATCTTTTTATACAGTTCTTCTGTGTATTCTTTCCACCTCTTAAAACTACAATGAGATATCACCTCACACCAGTCAGAATGGCCATCATCAAAAAATCTACAAACAATCAGTGCTGGAGAGGGTGTGGAGAAAAGGGAATGCTCCTTCACTGTTGGTGGGAATGTAAATTGATAAGCCACTGTCTTCCATGTAAATGGAAGACAGTATGGAGATTTCTTAAAAAACTAGGAATAATATCGTCATATGACCCAACAATCCCACTCTTAGGCATATACCCTGAGGAAACCAAAATTGAAAGAGACATATGAATCCGTTTGTTCATTGCAGGACTATTTACAATAGCTAGAACATGGAAGCAACCTAGATGTCCATCAACAGATGAATGGATAAAGAAGTTGTTGTACATATACACAATGGAATATTACTCAGCCATAAAAAGGAATGCATTTGAGTCCGTTTTGATGAGACGGATGAACCTAGAACCTATTATACACAGTGAAGTAAGTCAGAAAGAGAAAGACAAATATTGTATTCTAAAGCATATACCTGTGGCGGATTCATTTTGATATTTGGCAAATCTAATACAGTTATGTTAAGTTTAAAAATAAAATTAAATTAAAAAAAAAAATAAAGCATATATATGGAATCTAGAAAAATGCTACTGAAGTATTTATTTGCAGGGCAGCAGTAGAGAAACAGACATAGAGGATAGACTTATGAACATGGGGAGAGGGGAGGAGAGGGTGAGATGTATGGAAAGAGTAACATGGAAACTTACATTACCATATGTAAAATAGACAGCCAACGGGAATTTGCTGTATGTCTCAGGATACTCAAACAGGGTCTCTGTAAAAATCTAGAGGGGTGGGATGGGAGGGAGATGAGAGGGAGGTTCAAAAGGGAGGGGATATTTGTATACCTATGGCTGATTCATATTGAGGTTTGACAGAAAACAACAAAATTCCATAAAGCAATATCCTTCAATAAAAAATAAATAAATCAAAAAAAAAAAATAGCTTGTTTTGAATCCCAGAGGGAAGGCCTCAAAATTCTTACCACCTGGGATAGGATACAGTCCCTTCTCTGCATGGCTGGGTGACTTCTCCTGCCTCCTTCCTTCCTCCTTCCTGTCCTCTCTCTTCTCTCATCTCTATTTAAAACCAGCTGATTTCATCTACCTTTTCCTTGTTTCAGAAGCCTTTTCTCTATCCTGAGTCCTTTAGTAAACTCTACTAACTAAATTGTAATTTAATATAATTTTTTAAGTTTCACAGACTCACAGATAAAGAAAAAAGAGTGATTACTTGGGGTGGTGGGGGAGAAGAGAGCCAGGGGATTAAGCACACAACTACTATGCATAAAATAAATAAGCATGGCCATTACTATATAGTTACTTTAAACGGAGTCACCTATAAAAATTCTGTCCATGTGAAATAAATATAATTTTGTAAATCAATGATACTTCAATAAATAAATTAAACCTTATCAGTGAATTTGAGAGTCATTCAGTGTTTAATTTTCTTCTATGTAGAAAATATTTCTCAACCCACTTCCTAGATTTTTGCACTTGGGAGTACACGAGACAGAGAGAGGTGGATCTGACAGTCATCAAGAAGTGATTACCAGAGTCTGTCATCTCGACTTCCTCCCCTCCTCTTTTCCACTCCTCCCTACTTATTCTTACCCTAGAACTTCTACCTGATCCTTTTATGTGAATTTCTTAGTCACAGTAATAATAATGCCAGCCACTACCATGTTTGGGGGCACTCACTCTGAGCCACACAACACATAAATTCTTCATATGCCTTCTTTTAATTACTATTCGCAACAGTTAGGTACCATGTCTTATGTTTTCTTCACTGACAGGCAGATCCTTTACCACTAGCGCCACCTGGGAAGGCCTCACTGCTGTACACTTATCTTCAGACTAATAATATTGTACACATTATGTACATCATTTGTATGTTGATTATACTACAATAAAATGGGTCTCTTTAAAAAAAATAGACTGCATCTTAATACTCAAAAGCAATCAATAATCACAGAATGTGAGATCATATATACATTTTGCAAATAAAAGAAATGTGGCTAAGTCACAAGTCCAAAGTGTGCAATCTCCACTTTATCCCTAAACTCACGCAACCACTGACTCACTTTCTATAGCAATTGATTAGTTTTCCCTGATCACAGTACACAACGGTGTCTGATATGTTTTGCCCAGCACAATGCTTTCGAGGTCTTTCATATTGTTGTGTGTATCAATAATATATTTCTTTTTCATTAGTAGTAATCCATTGCTTGTATAGATGCAATAATTGTTTCCCACCTGTTGAAGGACAGTTGGTTGTTTCCAGTTTGAGTTACTGTGAATAAAGGATATATAAGCATTCATGTACAGAACTCTTTGTGAACCTATGTTTTCAATCTCAGTTCAGTTCAGTTCAGTCGCTCAGTCGTGTCCGACTCTTTGAGACCCCATGAATCACAGCACGCCAGGCCTCCCTGTCCATCACCAGCTCCCAGAGTTCCCTCAGGCTCACATCCATCGAGTCAGTGATGCCATCCAGCCATCTCATCCTCTGTTGTCCCCTTCTCCTCCTGCCCCCAATCCCTCCCAGCATCAGAGTCTTTTCCAATGAGTTAACTCTTCGCATGAGGTGGCCAAAGTATTGGAGTTTCAGCTTTAGCATCATTCCTTCCAAAGAAATCCCAGGGCTGATCTCGTTCAGAATGGACTGGTTGGATCTCCTTGCAGTCCAAGGGACTCTCAAGAGTCCTCTCCAACACCACAGTTCAAAAGCATCAATTCTTTGGCGCTCAGCTTTCTTCACAGTCCAACTCTCACATCCATATATGACCACTGGAAAAATCATAGCCTTGACTAGATGAACCTTTGTTGGCAAAGTAATGTCTCTGCTTTTGAATATACTGTCTAGGTTGGTCATAACTTTCCTTCCAAGGAGTAAGCGTCTTTTAATTTCATGGCTGCAGTCACCATCTACAGTGATTTTGAAGTCCAAAAAAATAAAGTTTGACACTGTTTCCACTGTTTCCCAATCTACTTTCCATGAAGTGTTGGGACCAGATGCCATGATCTTCGTTTTCTGAACCTTGAGTTTTAAGCCAACTTTTTCACTCTCCTCTTTCACCTTCGTATCTAAGAATTCTTTGGCCATAGGCAAGTTTAAAAGAAACTAGCAAACAATCCTATAAAGAGGTTGTTTAATTTTATTTTCTATTATCACTGTATAAGAAATTCTCTTGCTCTCCATTCTCAACAAAATGATATTGTCACATTTTCAAGTGTTAGCATCTCTAGTGGGTACATAGTGAAAGTGTTAGTCACCCAGTTGGGTCTGGCTCTTTGCAACCCATGTAGTGTAGCCAGGCTTCTCTACCCATGGGATTCTCCAGGCAAGAAAACATTAAGCTATATAAGGACAATGATTGCAATAAACTGAAACACACATAAAATATGGTTAAATTAGGAAGAATATAAAGATACTAAAGAAAGCAACTAGCTTTCTTTGGTAGATAATAAGAAACTAAACTATTATCTTGAAAATTAGAAAATGAAGGTGAGGTAAACGTTTCTATATGAACTGTGGTGATGGATACACAATCTGTGCATGTGATAAAATTGCTTTGAGGTTAGTTTACATACACACAAATGAGTATAAATAAAAATGGGGAAATCTGAAGAAGATCAATTGATATGTGGGGCTTCCCCGGTGACTCAGAGGGAAAAGGATCTTCCTGCAGTGTGGAAGATGAGGGCTTGATCCCTGGGTCAGGAAGATCCCCTGGAGAAGGGAATGGCTACCCACATCAGTATTCTTGTTGGCAAATTCCAAGGACATCCTGGGTGTGATATTGTATTATAATTCTGCAGATTGTTCCCATTGGGGAAACTGCTCAAGGGTATACAGGATCCCTCTCTATTATTTCTTGTATCCCTATGTGAATCTACAATTAACTCAAAAGAAAAAGTTTAAAAATCTTCACTAGCAGCATTTTCACAGATAATATATTACTGAATGTAGTCTTGAAAAGGGCACATTCTTATCAGCATATTTTCCTTATGAATGAGAATATACAAGTGAAGAATTCTTACAAATCTACCTTCTTATGCCCTCAACCTCCTCCCATTCTACACAGTCAATCTACAGGTCCAACATCAAGGTGACGAATTTAGCACTCCTTATGAATTAACATTCCTTTAGTGAAATTACACAGTTTTATTAAAACAGTCAACTCTATTTTTTAAATCCTTTCAAATAAGCCTTTTAATCATAGTTGATTATGCTTGACTGTGAATAACTAATGATGAGGAACAACCATGACGGTGACTGATGATGCTGTTGATAGTAATAACCGCGGGGGTTGTGGGGCTGGTGGTGCTGCTTTTGTGATGATGATACTGTGGCTGGTGATGGACTCTTTGATGGTAAATTACTTGAAAGGACGCATTAGACTGTAGTTTCTCAAACAGCAAGTTGACTTCCCCAATAAAAGGAAAATTAACACACTTGGGACCCAAGAACATAATTCACAGCACAAGTGTAAATCAAAACTCTAATTGTCCTTTGCGAAGGGCCCCAGTCTCTGAAGTGACTGCCTCCCAGGAGAAGTTCTGCTCATATACAAATAAACACGCTCATACATCTCCCTACCTCATGCATCCTTTTTCATGGCAGTGCTGGCCCCTTTGAATAAATTTATGACTAGATCTAAATCTATTTGGTCCTCTCATCTCCTGATATTGATTTCCTAACAGTAAAAATCGAGGCATTTCCAAATACTTCCAGGAGACGGTGTACAGCTATACATTGGCAGAGGTATTTAATTACAATTTAAACAACTCTATGATGGCAAGAACCGCTACAATATTGTAAAGTAATTAGCTTCCAATTAAAATAAATGAATTCATTTTATAAAAAACAAATCTATGAGAAAAATATTTCTTTCATCACCTCTTGTGTCTGATGTAAGCTATTTTCATCCCTGTGTTTACCTTCATCTCCGGTTTTTCTTTGTGTGTTGTGTTCTTGTGGGCAGCAATCCTGAGCCTCTGATGGTCTGGTAGAACTGGAGGTAGGAATTGTAGTGACTGATATCAAATATGGGGTCATGTTTTCCTATGTTATATTGTTAGATGATTGTGGGAATCAATAATTAAGTCAATGCTGTCTAGGATTTTCCCATCTGCACCTCACTAAGCAAATACTGTTCACTCTGTACGGCCCTGTGGTTTCTGGCAATGGTGTATTCTAGGTGGATTGTCTATGTTTCTTAAGTTTTAAGAGGTGGAATTTGAGTAGAAGGGAATTTGTAAGATTTTTTTAATCTATTGTTGCTCCCTGCAAGAATTTTTTTCTTTTTTACAATTAACAGAAATGATACTCAAAAAATCTTAGTTACCTCTGATAGTAATTATTATAAAGTTAGCAATTTAACCATCAGTAATTTAACATGTAGTGTTTATACTACAATTCAGATTTTCTCATCTTTGTACTATTAATATAATCAAGGATTTTTACACCTAGACAAAGAAATATAGTGCTAAAGTTACTATTATTATAGGAATGAGACAATGCATTATAAAATTATAAAGTGATACATTAAAAAAGGTTACAAAAATTATTTAAAATACATGTATGCTTATACACATATAGATACGTACACGAAAGTGAAATGACATGCTTAGTCATGTTGGACTCTTTGGGACCCTGGGGATTGTAGCCCACTGGGCTCCTCTGTCCATGGGATTCTCCAAGCAAGAATGTTGGAGTCAGTTGCCATGCCCATCTCCAGGGGATCTTCCCAACCCAGGGATGGAACACTGGGTCTCCTGCATTGCAAGCAGATACTTTACCATCTGAGCCACCACAGAAGCCTAGATACATACTTTTATGATGTTCAGAAGGCAATGGCAACCCACTCCAGTACTCTTGCCTGGAAAATCCCATGGACGGAGGAGCCATAGACGGTGGGCTGCCATCTATGTGGTCGCTAAGAGTTGGACACGAATGGGTGACTTCACTTTCACTTTTCACTTTTCACTTTCATACATTGGAGAAGGAAATGGAAACCCACTCCAGTGTTCTTGCCTGGAGAATCCCAGGGACAGGGGAGCCTGGTGGGCTGCCATCTATGGGGTTGCACAGAGTCAGACACGACTGAGGCGACTTAGCAGCAGCAGCAGCAGCAGCTCCAAGTTGTGTCTGACTCTTTGTGATCCCATGGACTTCAGCAAGCCAGGCCTCACTGTCCCTCATCATCTCCCAAAGTTTGCTCAAGTCCATGTCCATTGAATCGGTGATGTATATATGCACTGAAGCATTGAAAAAAACCTAAAAAATCATGATGACTATAGCTTGTCTCCAAGGAGCCGGAAGGGCATTTTATTTTTGCTTATTTGTATCCCTGATTTTCTGCAATGCACATATACTGGTTTGGTAAGTTTTCTTTTTTATTTCTTAAATTAATTAATTAGGTGTTTTTTTTTTTTCTGCACAGGGTCTTTGGAGTTGCACAAAGGCTTCCTCTAATTGCAGCCAGTGAGGGCTACTCTCTAGTTGCTGTGCACGGGCTTCTCTTGACAGTGGCTGATCTTGTTGCAAAGCACAGGATCTAGGGCACAGGCTTCAGTAGCTGCAGAACTCATGCTTAAGTAGTTGTGGCGCATGGGCTTAGTTGCTCTGTGACATGTGGGATCTTCCCAGACCAGGGATCAAACTCATGTCGCCTGCACTGGAAGACACATTCTTAACCACTGGACCACCAGGGAAGTCCTGCTAATTTTTCTTTAATGCATCTGAAATTGGCCATAAAATCTATCATCTTTGTCTAAAAATTCAATAAGTTAACTTCATTAAAAAATAACAAACTGCTACAAAAAAGATAACCTAGAATAAGGTAACATAGTTTAGGGGACAAATAACAGACTGGTAGACAGAAGTCCTAAGGTTTAAGTTAGACCAAGTTCCGTGTCTTCCTAGTTTTATGCCTTTTGGTAACTTATTTAAATTTTAGATTCATGTTGATGTATGGCAAAACCAATACAATATTGTAAAGTAATTAACCTCCAATAAAAATAAATAAATAAATTTTAGAACTTCTGTTTCCTAGAGAAGAGGAAAATAATATAGCTTTCCCCTTTTTATATGCTATGCACAATGTAAGACATCAAGGATAAAACACATTCAACCACAACATTGCTTAGACCTCTAGGTGCGTGGATTTGTAAGGCTACACACTTCAGCCAAGGGAAGAGTTCATGATCAGAAGGAAGCAGTTTCAGTTCCAAGTTCTTCATAATTAGAAAGTCTCTGGAAAGTCACTTAGTGTCTGGCACTTCAGTTTTCTCCATATAAACATGTGAATGAAAATTCTACTCTAAACACATTTCTCCTCATATGCAAAACTTTTCAGAGGAGTTAATGAGAATGACTTTTGAAGAGCAGTACACAAAAGTTAGTAACTCTATAAGTAAACAATTAAAATAGTGCAAATTTAAGACTTTAACTTAAAGAATACCTGTCAGAGAAGGGATATCTGTAGGTATCATATCCAGCAATGATGATCCATGCTTCTTAGGACATCTTAGGACTTAAGCACTTTGTCATTAGGGAGATGATGGTTTGATATCATGATCAAAATGAAAATAAGAACAATAATAAAAGTAGCTATTGAACATTTACTCTGGAATATCCTATATGTCAGGGTCCAGGCTTCACCAGAGATGAATTAATTAGAACCTCTATGGGTGAAACATAGATATTGACAGTTTTTAAATATTGCAAGTGATTATAATATACAGCCAATGTTGAGCACCATTGCCTTAGGGCCTGAGGCCAGTGAAACACTAGGAAAACATTCCAGACATCTACTGACAACTCACATTTGTATAGGAAATGACATCTTGAAAAAAAAAATTCTAACTGCATTATCCCATATTATTTTTACAACCAGCTTAGAAATTAGTATCACTCATCTCTTCATCTTTCAGACACAGAAATTGACTTGAAACTCAATAATAGTGTTGTAACTACCATAATCCCCCTGACACTTCATCGATCTGAGATAGGTTACTGGGTGTTCACATTCAGTCAATATTTAGGACTTGCATAAGTGAGAGAAGAATTTCATTTCTCAAACAAAGTATATCTCTGATATTAACTCTACTGCTTATTACCTACAGGATTGAGATTCTCAAACTTGAACCTTCTTCAGCCTCATCTGGAGACAGTGTGATACACAGATCACTGGGCCCCATCCCAGAGTTCCTGACTTGGTAGGTCTGGGGTGAGCCTGAGAATCTGCATCCCTAATGTCTTCAAGTAATGCCAATGATGTTGGTCCAGGAATGCACTGTTTGAATTGTTTTGAATTTCAGACATGGAGTTCAGAGAACAGAGAGAATAGTGTGGTCTGGAGTGCTTACAAAGAATCCATGGAGGACCTACAGACTTTTGAAAAAGAAATGGATTTGGTTGGTCTTTTAGGAATCATAGACTAATTTTTCTTAAACTGGGAGGATTATTAAGAAGATCTTGTTCAATCATTCTGTTTATAGACAGGAAAACTGAGCCCAGAGAGGCAAAGGACGTATCCAAAGGTACACAGCTAGTGTATGCCAAAAATGTCTGGAATTCAGATACTTTTATTGCTAGGTCAATTCTTTTTCCTCTATACAGTGATTTTGGCTTGTGTGGAATAGAAATTAGGATGGAAATTAGGCCTAATTGAATCAACAGGTTTGTATGAGAGATCCATGGGAAATATGAGCTGAATAAGGTGAAGACCAGATCCTGGCGGATCTTGAGCATTATCTTGAAGACTTTAAATTCAGAACAACAGGGAGGCATACGAAATGCTTCGAGTCTTCTTCCGTCTTTTCTCACCAATGAAGGTGATGTAGGTATGGAGGTATGGAGAATGGATTGGAGTTGAGGAAGGAAGTGGAACTTGAGTCTGGAAGACCTTGTAGCAGTCCAGGTGTTAGTGCAGTTAGGGGCCTAGTTGCATTTGAGTTTGCGTTTAGAAATTTGTAGCGGGTTTTGAAGATGACACGCAATTCTTTGGTAAGATGTGTGTACCCAGAATTCTTAGTGAGAGCTTGGGAGTAAAAAGCCTGGAGAACTAGTCTTTTACCTTAACTCTGTATATGGTTGTAAATGACATTTTAGTATCTAAGTGATGATTCCTTTTAAGGAAGCCAAGCCTGGAAAGTAGAAGATAACATTATACTAGTGTGAAAATAGCGATGGAGGGAGGGGAAAGGGCAGAAGGAGCAGATGGACAATGAATGGGATCAGCTTCCAAGGGAGGGCCTGGACATCTCTGTCAGAGGAGCTATGTTGAAGCTAGGGAGTCAAGCCACCAGGGACTGCAGCCTCACACTGTCATTTTAGGACTCAAGAGGCCAATGGAAGTAAGATCTGCCTGCTGGACCCACAAATGCTTTGGGTGGATGGATTGTGCTAAAGCCCAGGCCCATACTTGTATCCACATAGATTTTTCAGCCAGGGCTGATGAGAATAGATCGATACAGTCCTTACCAGGCCACTGAATTGGCACCGGGTATGATACTTTAAAATTTTTTCCATCCTCGGGAATCTTTTTCCATCTCTAAGGAAAAACTTTAAAAGTCAGCAAGAAAGTGAGAACACAGACCTTCAAATAATATCTCATACTGGATCTGAGAGTTTGGGTTGCAGAAAAAAATCTGGTCCTAGAGTATTCAACAAATACTTACTGAGCAGGACCTGTTAAACACCAGATGCTATGCTAAGTGTTGGACTTTAATCTTTTCATCATATTGCATCAAATGTTGTTGATACAGAATATTAATATTTGGTTCTATTTTGCATTAAGTTCTTTAAGCTCCATGGGGATTCTCCAGGCAAGAATACTGGAGCGGATTGCCAGACCCACTGTGCTAGGCTATCTGAGAACCATGAAAGTGACAGCAGCTCCAGATCTTGCCCCCTTTTGGGCTCATCTTTGAAATACTCAGGGTCTTGTCTTCCTCCCAAAACAAACAGCAGGATGAAGGAATATTCATCAGGAAAGACATCAGGATCGCACAGCTGGCCCAGATTCTCAAAACTAGCTTCACCAAGCAGTGCAAGAAGCAGCCTTTCATGCAGTTCTTCTCACATCACACAGGTCCCCCAAGGAGAATGGTTGCAGAAAATCACTCTACAGTGACAGAGTTCATTCTCGGAGGGTTAACAAGTCAACCAGGGCTCCAGCTCCCCCTCTTCTTCCTCTTCCTTGGGATCTATTCCATCACCATGGTAGGGAACCTGGGCATGATAACACTGATTTGTCTGAATGCTCAGCTTCACACTCCCATGTACTATTTCCTCAGCAACCTGTCCTTTGTGGATCTCTGCTACTCCTCTGTCACTACCCCTAAGATGCTGGTGAACTTTGTGTCAGGGAAGAACATCATCTCCTATGCAGGGTGCATGGCCCAGCTCTACTTCTTCATTGTGTTTGTTGTTGCTGAGTGTTACATGCTGACAGTGATGGCCTATGACCGCTATGTTGCCATCTGCAGACCTTTGCTTTACAACATCATCATGTCTCATCGAGTCTGCTCCCTGCTGGTGGCTGGGGTCTATATCATGGGGCTCATTGGTTCAACCATAGAGACTGGCCTCATGTTGAAACTGCCCTATTGTGAACACCTCATCAGTCATTACTTCTGTGATATCGTCCCCCTGATGAAACTTTCCTGCTTTAGCACCTATGACATTGAGATGACAGTCTTCTTTTTGGCTGGATTCAACATCGTAGTTACTAGCTTAACAGTCTTAATTTCCTATGCCTTCATTCTGTCCAGTATCCTCCGTATCAGCACCACAGAGGGAAGGTCCAAAGCCTTCAATACATGCAGCTCCCACTTTGCAGCTGTGGGGATTTTCTATGGAACGACCACCTTCATGTACTTGAAGCCCTCCACGGCCAGTTCCCTGGCCCAGGAGAACGTGGCCTCCGTGTTCTACACCACAGTGATCCCCATGCTGAACCCCCTGATCTACAGCTTGAGGAATAAGGAGGTGAAGGCTGCCATGCACAAAACTCTGAGGGGAAAATTGCTTTGATGCAAATGTCATAATTCTTGCTCCAATTTAAAAATAAGTTGTTATAGACTTTTGGACTCTGTGGGAGAAGGCAAGCGTGGGATGATTTGAGAGAATGGCATTGAAACATGTATATTACCATATGTGAAATAGATTGCCAGTCCAGGTTCAATGCATGAGACAGGGTGCTCAGGGCTGGTGCACTGGGATAACCCTGAGGGATGGGATGGGGAGGGAGGTAGGAGGGGGCTTCAGGATGGGAAACACATGTACACCCATGGCTGATTCATGTCAGTGTATGGCAAAAACCACCACAATATTGTAAAGTAATTAGCCTCCAATTAAAACAAATAAATTAATTTAAAATTTTAAAAAAGAAAAAAAAATAAGTTGTTATGAATCCCAGAGGGAACCCTTCTGAATGATCGCCACCTGAGATGGGATACAGTCCCTTCTCTGAATGTCTGGGTGACTTCTCCTGCCTCCTTCCCTCTTCCTTCCCTCTCTCAACTCTCAGATCTATTTAAAACCAAATGATTTTAATGTCATTTATCTCATTTAGGAAACATTTCCTCTATCCTGAGTCCTGTGGTAGATCTCTACTCTCTTAATTGTAATTTACCATCAATTTTAAACTTTCACAGATTCACAGATAAAGAGACTAAACAGTGGCTACTGGGGGGGAGGGACACTAGGAGAATGAGATTACGAAACACTACTATGTATAAAATAAATAAGCAGCAAGGATGTATTTTACAGCACAGGGAAATAAAGACATCAGTTTATAGTAACTTTAAATGCCGGTTCATTTGCTAAGTCAGGTATGACTCTTTGTGACCCCATGGACTCTAGCCTGCCAGGCTCCTCTGTCCATGTGATTTCCCAGGCAAGAATACTGAAGTGGGTTGCCATTGGAGTCACCTATAAAAATGCCATACATCTGGAAAAAATATAATATTGTAAATCAATAAAAAATACACATCAATAAAAATTAAACTTTCAGCAGTGAGTTTGAGAGTCACTCGCTATTTAATTTTCTTCTTTATAGAAGGTATTTCTCAACTTAGTTGCTACTTTTTTGCACTTGGGAATACACAAGGCAGAGAGAGGTGGATCTGAGAGTGACCAAGAAGTGATGCCCAGAGCTTTCTCATCCAGACTTCCTCCTCTCTTCTCTTTCACTCCTCCCTACTTATTCCTCCTCAAGAACTTCTACCTGATCCCTTTATGTGACTTTCTTAGTCAACAAGAATAATAATGCCAGCCACTAACATATTTTTGGACTCTTATTCTTAGCCACACAACTCTCCTAAATGCTTTATATGCCATATTTCAATTACACTTCCCAATAGTTCGGTACCATTGTTTCCCCATTTACTGTGGAATTTAGTGTGGTAACTAGCCCAAGGTCACACAGCTGGTAAACAAAGACACTGGGATTCAAACCCAAGTCTAAGTGACTCTGGAGCCCACACTCCTGGCTCTCAGTCATCCCCTTTGCTTTAGGCTGGTGCTCCCTCGAACAGTGTACTAATCCTGCCCTAATTGTGCTCTTCTAATTTCAATGCCTCCTGAAACCCATTCCTCAGATCCTTACCTTTCCTCATCTGCCCTAATCTCCACATTTATAGGCAACATATTCAGTATGACTAAGGAAAGACGACACTAGAGTGACCAGCTCACCAGCTTTGCCTGGCACTTCACCTCTTTTAGCACTGGAAACCCCCACCCTGGGGCCCTCAGTGTTGGTGGAAAATGTCTTACAATAATTTTGCATTCCCAAAATTATTTCCAAAGCTACATGAAGCTAATGACATCATTATTGTTTAAATATTTAACATGTGACATGGTTAGCATTTATTTTTTTAAACACTCACTGTTATAGCAGAGGCAGGCACAGACACTCACACACACACACCCTCTTTGCTGTCTGCTAAGGTACCCTATGTCATCAACACAAGGAACAGCCCATCACCCATTTTATAAAATTTATGATTTTGTTTTCAAATTATTAAATGCTTAAGGTGTATCTTTACTTTCATGACAGATAATTGGCCATATCTTTACTTCAATCTCAGTCTTCACTGAGAAATGTCCTGTCTGGTTTATGCTACTGCTGCTGCTGCTGCTGCTGCTAAGTCGTTTCAGTGTCCAACTCTGTGCGACCCCATAGACGGCAGCCCACCAGGCTTCCCTGTCCTTGGGATTCTCCAGGCAAGAATACTGGAGTGGGTTGCCATTTCCTCCTCCAATGCATAAAAGCAAAAAGTGAAAGTGAAGTCGCGCAGTTGAGTTCAACTCGTAGCGACCCCATGGACTGCAGCCCACCAGGCTCCTCCATCCATGGGATTTTCCAGGCAAGAGTACTGGAGTGGGGTGCCATTGCCTTCTCCAGTCAGGTTTATGAAGTGCTGATAACTCATTGCTCTGAGTCCTGAATGATATGTAGGTGATTGCAGAGGATGGAGGAGGGACCCAAGCAGAGAAAACAGCATGAAAAAAGACATGGAGGTGCAGAAAGACTCAAGTATATTTAGGGAAAGGTAAGTGAGATTGTAGGGCTTCCTGGTAGCTCAGCAGTAAAGAATCCACCTGCCAATTCTGGAGACCTGGGTTCGATCCCTGGATTGGGAAGATCCCCTGAAGAAGGAAAAGGCATCCCACTCATGTTCTTGCCTGGAGAATCCCATGGACAGAGGAGCCTGGTGGGCTACAGTCCATGGGGTCACAAAGAGTCAGACACCACAGAGCAACTAAGCAACACAACAGGTGAGATTATGGCTAAATCACTGAGTCTGCTGAAGAGTGTGATAGGAGAGCTTTGGGGGAGAGTGGTGTGATTGTTCATCTTATGTGTCAACTTGGTCATATTGTGTTAGATGGAAGTTGGAGTTGTTATTATCCTTATCTTTATACAGACATCAGTATGACTAAGGGAGATGTGTATGGGTACCTAGTTGACAAAGGGCAGACCATGATGGCTAGTTTTATGTGTCAGCTTGGCTAGGCTAAGGGTCCAGCTGTTTGATCAAACACTAGTCTTGATCCCGCTGTGAAAGTATTTTGTAGGTGTGATTAACATCATGACCAGTTGACTTCAAGTAAAGATTATCCTCCCTAACGTGAGTAGGTGTCGTTCAAACAGTTGAAGGCAAAGAAGTTTCTCGGAGAGGAAAGAATTTTGTCCCAAGACTGCAACATAGAATCCTGCCTGAGTTTTCAGCTTGCGTGCCTGATGGAATTGATATTCAAAACTAATATCAACTGTCAGGGCTTCCCTGGAGGCTCAGTGGTAAAGAATCTGCCAGCCAAAGCAACAGACACTGGTTCGATCCGTGATCCAAGAAGATCCCACATGCCCTGGAGCAGCTAAGCCCGTGTGCCCCAACTCTTGGCCCTGTGCTCTAGAGCCCGGGAACCGCCACTACCGAGCCCTCGTGCTGCAACTACGGAAGCCGGCACTCCCTAGAGTCCGCGCTCCACAGCAAGAGCAGCCGCCGCAATGAGAAACCAGCGCACCACAACTGGAGAGTAGCCCCCGCTTGCCACAGCTAGAGAACAGCCCACTCAGCAAAGAAGACCCAGCACAGCCAAAAACAAATAAAATAAAATTTTTAAAAATATCAACTCTTACCTGAAATTTCCAAGGTGCCAATATGCCTGACAAATTTTGGACCGGCAAGGCCCCACAATTATGTAAGCCAATTGCTTAAAACAAATCTCTCTACGGGTACATATATGGGGGAGGTGGGGGAAGCTGTGTCCCTGCCAGTCTTAATCCTAGCTCTTCTGGGTCCTCCTTCCCTGCCCTGTGCTGCTGGGACTGGAAGGTACACCTGACCTGGACGGATGCAGGTTTACTGCGCAGGCTCCATGGAGAAGAGCAAGCCCCTGTGTTGGTGAGGCAGGGAGGGTGAGGAGTCAGGTGAATGAGGCACAGGAGCTACGAAAGTAAAGGCAGGGGGAACACGTTCTCCTGCCTCCTGTGGCGCCTTCCCTACACGACAGGGCCGCAGTCAGATTTAGTTCCCGGGGAGGAGGCTAGTAAGAGGCAAGGCTGGAGTCCAGGTCGAGGAAATGGAGGGCTTGCCCAGAAAACTAAGACAATCTCCTTCAAAGTCCCATAAAAACAGCAGCACTCAAATTGCATGGTTTAACCTATAGTTCCAAGAGAGCTCTGAATGCTGAGGAAGGGAAGGGTGAAAAGAGTGAAGAAGAGAAAGAGAACATGATCAGGACTGAGTTGAGTCTGCAGGTACTGGAACTTTGGACAAGTCCTCATCAAAGATGATGCCTTGGAGGGACTTCTCTGGTGGGCTGGTGGCAGAGACGCGACACTCCCAATGCAGGGTTCGTTTCCTGGTCGGGGAACTAGATCCCACATGCTTCAGTTAAGAGTTCACAGCCAAATAAATAAAATTTTTTTAAAAATTGAGATTTCCTTGAGATACTTCATGGGAAATAGATGGGAAAACAGTGGAAACAGTGTCAGACTTTATTTTTCTGGGCTCCAAAATCACTGCACATGGTGACTGCAGCCATGAAATTAAAAGACGCTTACTCCTAGGAAGGAAAGTTATGACCAACCTAGACAGCATATTCAAAAGCAAAGACATTACTTTGCCAACAAAGGTCCGTCTATTCAAGGCTATGGTTTTTCCTGTGGTCATGTATGGATGTGAGAGTTGGACTATGAAGAAGGCTGAGCGCCGAAGAATTGATGCTTTTGCACTGTGGTGTTGGAGAAGACTCTTGAGAGTCCCTTGGACTGCAAGGAGATCCAACCAGTCCATTCTGAAGGAGATCAGCCCTGGGATTTCTTTGGAAGGAATGATGCTAAAGCTGAAACTCCAGTACTTTGGCCACCTCATGCGAAGAGTTGACTCATTGGAAAAGACTCTGATGCTGGGAGGGATTGGGGGCAAGAGGAGAAGGGGACGACAGAGGATGAGATGGCTGGATGGCATCACTGACTCGATGGACATGAGTCTGAGTGAACTCCGGGAGTTGGTGATGGACAGGGAGGCCTGGTGTGCTGCGATTCATGGGGTCGCAAACAGTCGGACACGACTGAGAGACTGAACTGAACTGAGATTTCCCTGGCCATCCAGTGGTTAAGATTCTGTCCTTCCAACACAAGGGGCTCAGGTTCAATCCCTGGTCAGGGAACTAAGATCCCACATGCAGCACAGTGTGACCTAGTAAATAAATAAAAAATAAATATCAGTGCTTAATAAACAATTAAGAAGAAAAAAAGATGATGCCTAAGGTGATAAAGTGAGTGAAAACAGGAGATAACGGCGCCAAGATTGGAAACTGTGAAGCTCACACCAGTGACATGAAACCCCGCTGCTGTGTTCAGGTGCTAATCTAGGAGAACCGGAGGAAGTGAGCTGCACCGCACACTCGTGATCGCTGTTGATCTTGTGATCACAAAACTTGTTCAGCCCATGTCTCCCAGTCAAGTCATGGCTCTAGAACACACAGCAACCTAGGAAGCAAGCACGAGCAGGAAGGAATCCTTAGAGAACAGAATCTCAATAGTGACCACAGCGATCCAAACCCAGGGATCACCACCAACCACAAAATGAATAGACGACCTAAGCCCTGTTATAATTTGGGTGACATAAAAGATGAAGAGAGCTATGAAGGAGAAAGTAAAAATAAGAGAAAAGAAAAACGTGGGAAGTTGAGAGCCTCAGCAGTTAGAGTGGTGAAGCCCTGGCTTCCCTAAGATCAGGAGGAAGTGAACGCTGCAGTTCTGCTCTGAGTGTGAAGTCAGCCCGGACTAGCAATCATGGCGGAACCACGTCTCATGGGTAGTGAGCTCTAGGTTTAGAAAAGAACTGCATTAGAGGTAGACAGGCTTCCCTGGTGACTCAGTAAAGAATCCACCTGCAATGCAGGGGACCCAGGTTTGATCCCTGGAGGTCAGGAAGATCCCCTGGAGAAGGAAATGGCAACCCACTCCAGTATTCTTGCCTGGAAAATCCCTAGGGACAGAGGAGCCTGGCGGGCTACAGTCCATGGGGCCGCAAAGAGTCAAACACGACTGAGCAACTAACAACAACACAACACACAGCAATAGAGGTAGAACCAGCTCCTTACCTCCAGGATGAGAATTTCTTTCTCTGTATCAAGAGAATGGCTATTCTTTGTGCAGATGTCAACTAAAAAATTAGTCACAGCCTGAAAGTAGAGTTATTTTATTTGGTGGGAATATTTAGGACGCTGAGCACGGGAGACAGCATCTCAGTAGCCTTAAGAAAACTGTTTCAAGGAGGCAGGAGAGGGAGTCAGGCTATATACAAGTTTGCAACAGAGGGGAACAGGTAAGTCTGAACATCAAAGATTATTGTTATGTAAGAAAACTTAGATATCAAGGAAGGAATTTAGCACTCTTCTTTGTATGGGAAGATGCAAGCCTCTGCACTAGCTGAATTCATTCCTTTCATATGCACTTCAGCTATCTGGGGCCAAATCCTGTGTTTTTTTTTTATTTCTCATATCCCACTGCCCCCCTCCCCGCCACCAGTTCTTCAGCAATCACCACTGGGGCATGGCAGCATCTCCTGGATCGCAGACCTTGTGTTCCCTTTGGGGAGCCCTCGTTCACATTCGGAAGCTTGAAATCACTGATGACTGTGGCATCCTTGTTCATTGATATGGCCGGAGATATTCCATTCCACATAGAGGAAGAGGAGTGAGGTAGCAGTGGCTATCTCTTCTTGCCCCTTCCACACTTGAGTGTACCCTTCCCCTGTCAATTCACCCACATAGGTGTGCAACGTCTATAGGTCCTCAAGCCCCAGCCCCCACCCCCGCCCCCGCCCCTACCCAAGGCTCATCATTAGTCCAGGATGGGCTGCTCCAGGCTGTGCACCAGAATCCGATCCACACAGCAAGCAGCCCAGAGAAAGTCCAAAGACTGAGCCCCTGAAAGAGACCTAGAGATATTCTGGTCTCTCCTCCTCTCATGCAGATCAAACAAGGGGAGGGGACGAAGCCAGACCAAAATATTAATCCAAACCATTCCAGTGCACAGCTCTCTGTTAGAAAGGACTTGAAGAGACATGAGATACAGCCGCACCCCCCTGGTGTCATCAGAGAGGGTCCTATAGTCCCTTCTCTCCTGCTCCTGTAAGGGAAAACACTCAGATTAGGGAGAGAGGAACAGTCCTGAACCCAGATCCTTCCATTCTGTGTTACGATAGGAAAAGAAAAGCCTGGTCCCTTTCTTTCTACCGGCTTCCCTGGTGACTCTGACAGTAAAGAATCTGCCTGCAACGCGGGAGACCCGGCTTCAATTCCTGGGTCAGGAGGATCCCCTGGAGAAGGAATGGCAACCCACTCCGGTACTCTTGCCTGGAAAATCCCATGGATGGAGGAACCTGGTAGGCTACAGTCCATGGCATCTCAAAGACTCGGACACGACTGAGAGACTTCGCTTTCACTTTGCTTCTACATTATCCGGCAGGAATTCTGAGCTAAAGACCATGATTAAGGCTATGCCTGAGGCTCCTCACCAAATGACAGAGAGAAACATCATGTGCTCATGTCACTGTGGCCATAAGTTGCTATTTTTTAAAGTTTTACTTTACATGTAATTATATCAGAGGTCTAAGTAATAATCAAGAGGTGGTTCCCTCAAACACTCTCCCAGAGTTACTATAGAAAACCTGAAATCATGGCCTTCAAATTCTCATGTGAACTTTCATATTTCAGCCACTACCATTCACAATTTCGCTTCCACCCTGGCACTGCTTACCCCAGAACAGTGGAGGGAGGAGCCTACTCTGTCCCCCTCCCCCATTTGGCCCTGGGGCCCAGGGTTGATGCAGGTGGGAATCTCTGCATTAGATCCCTACAGAGATGACCAAAATTCAGGCACACATTTTGTGAACCTGGAAATCAGGCAGAGCTTTAACAGCCTTTACATGACAAACTCTAGTGCTTGCTTTTATTTTACTTTTGAAAATAAATATACATATATATTACATATAAATATTTGATACTATGTACATGTATTTAGTCGCTCAGTTGTGTCCCACTCTTTGCAATGCCATGGACTGCACGCCCGGCTCCTCTGTCCATGGGATTCTCAAGGCAAGAATACTGGTGTGGGTACCTCCCTTCGCCAGGGGATCTTCCTGACCAGGGGATCGAAACTGAATCACAGGCAGATTCTTTACCATCTGAGCCACCAGGAAAGTCCTCAGTGTATATATTTATATACTCTCCCAATTAAATAAATCATATGTGTACATATAATATATATATACTTACATATATACATTATATATAATGTATTTCCATTTTTAAAAGCATAAAGCAGCGTCTAAAAATCAGCAAGGGGGACTTTCCTGACAATCCAGTGATGAAGACTCCATGCTTCCACTGCAGGGGCACAGGTTCGATCCTTGCTCAGGGAACTAATGTCCCACATGTTGCTCAGCATAGAAAAAAAAAATTATCACCTACTTTGAAAAAAAAGGGGAAATTTTTGCTTTTTAAATCAGCAGAGGCCTAAACATCTTCAGTGTCAGTTCAGAAGATGACTCCTACTGCCACCTAGTGGCGATATGCCTAAAATTCAAGGACAGGAATCAAAGGTCCTCAGAATTCATCTTCCAGCCCAGGAAACACCTGGTCTTTACACAGCAAGTTCCAAAACAGAAAGAAAACCCAGATTTTGATTTACAAGTACATTTGTACAGGAGTTGCAGTGGGTATGAGGAGAGATGGTATAACATTTAGAAATGAACACCAGCCTTTAAAGGTACATAGGAAGTCTTAAGTATGCCTCAGTATTCTTACATTTTTTACAATTAAAAGGAAAGAGAGAGAAAGGGCATGGGAGGGCACACTTTTAGGGTAATGAAGGTACCCTTATGTTTGTACACTGAAGAAAAAAATTAGTAGAGAAAACTGTATTGAAGGTACAAGGAAGAAAATGGAACTTAGAGATTTTGAAATACCTGAAGGGATGAGAAGGACTGGGATCAAGAGCTTTTGACCATATTCAGTATCACTCATTATTGTAATGGAGAAGGCAATGGCAACCCACTCCAGTACTCTTGCCTGGAAAATCCCATGGATGGAGGAACCTGGTGGGCTGCAGTCCATGGGGTGGCTAAGAGTTAGGCATGACTGAGCTACTTCACTTTCATGCATTGGAGAAGGCAATGGCACCCCACTCCAGTACTCTTGCCTGGCAAATTCCATGGACAGAGGAGCCTGGTGGGCTGCAGTCCATGGGGTCGCTAAGAGTCGGGCACGACTCGACTTCACTTTCATGCATTGGAGAAGGCAATGGCAACCCACTCCAGTGTCCTTGCCTGGAGAATCCCAGGGGCGGGAGAGCCTGGTGGGCTGCCGTCTATGGGGTCGCACAGAGTCGGACACGACTGAAGCAACAGCAGCAGCAGCAGCAGCAGCAGCGTTACTGTAAATACTAAATGAAGGAGGAATTGATAGACACTTCTTTTATTTTTAATTTTTATTGGAGCATAGTTGTTTTACAATGTTGTGCTAGTTTCTACTGGACAGCAAAGTGAACCAGTCATGTGTAAACATATATCACCTCTTTTCTGGACTTCCTTCTCACTTAGGTCAGGACAGAGCACTGAGCAGAGTTCCCTGTGCTATACAGGAGGTTCTCATTAGCTAACTATTTTATATATAGTATCACGAGTGTGTGTCTATGTCAATCCCCAACTCCCAATTCATCCCACCCCACCCATTTCCCCCCTTGGTGTCCATATATTTGTTCTCTACATTGATAGACAATTCTATTGATGAATTGGGGCCATTCTTAATTTTAAAATATCCATTGTTATAATGAGCTGAATTGTGTCCCCTCAAAATTTATATGTTGAAGCCCTAACCCTCAGTATCTCAGAATGTGAGTGTTTGGAGATAAGACCCTTAAAGAGGTAATTAAGTAGTATCTCAGAATGCGATAGTGTTTGGAGATAAGGCCCTTTATTAGAGAGGTATTTAAGTTACAGTGAGGCCACTAGTGAAAGAAAGTGAACTGTTAATAGCTCAGTCGTGTCTGACTCTTGGCCACCCCATGGACTGTAGCCTGCTAGGTTCCTTTCTCCATGAAATTTTCCAGGCAAGAGTACTGAAGTGAGTTGCCATTCCCTTCTCCAGGGAATCTTCCAGACCCACAGGAATTGAACCTGTGTCTCCTGCTTTGCAGGCAGATTTTTTCCTGTCTGAATCACCTGGGAGGCCACTAGGGTGGGCCCTAATCCAACCAGACTATGTCCTTAGAAAAGGAAGGCGTTCAGACACAATGAGAGACACCAGGGGTGTGTGCACAAGGAGAGAAAGCCATGTGACGACAAGGGGAGAGGCGGCCGTCAGCAAACCAGGCAGGATGTGTGTCCTCAGGAGAAACCAAACATACTGGTACCTGGATCTTGAACTTTGGCCTCCAACACTGCGATAAAATTAATCTCTGTTGTTTAAGCCACCCATTCGATAATATTTTGTTATGGCAGCCCTGGCAAAGTAATACAGATGCATTTCTATTTTGAGTTTTTTTTAATACATATTATTTGTTTATTTATGTGGGTGTGCTAGGTGTCTTAGTTCTGGCCTACAGGATCCTAAATTGCAGCATGTGGGATCCAGTTCCCTGACCAGGGATCAAACCCAGTGTCACTGCATTGGGAGCACAGTCTTAGCCACTGGACCACTGGGGAAGTCCTAATACATTCCTGTTAAAACCTGAGCCAAGAACAGGATGCCCACCACCTCTTCTGCTGCTGCTGCTGCTGCTAAGTCACTTCAGTCATATCCAACTCTGTGCAACCCCATAGATGGCAGCCCACCAGGCTCCCCCGTCCCTGGGATTCTCCAGGCAAGAACACGGGAGTGGGTTGCCATTTCCTTCTCCAACGCATGAAAGTGAAAAGTGAAAGTAAAAGTCGCTCCAATGCCTTCTCCGACCACCTCTTCTATTACTTAATATTGTGTAGAAGGGACAAGAGAATGCCATTAACGAAAAGAAA
Organism: Bubalus bubalis; assembly: GCF_019923935.1. Classification (NCBI taxonomy): domain Eukaryota; kingdom Metazoa; phylum Chordata; class Mammalia; order Artiodactyla; family Bovidae; genus Bubalus; species Bubalus bubalis. Next base: position 108,760,459 of record NC_059161.1, read on the forward strand.
GGATTTAGAGGCAGAAGAATCAGAATGGAAGTGGTAAAACTACCATTCCAATAATGTACCAATAATATATGTCCAGAAATATAAAAAGAATCCATGAAAATATCCTAAAAATAATACCAGTAAAACTGCAGGAATAAAATTAGAAATCAGTATACTTCATATACAAACAATAACCTGTTAGAACATATAAAATAAATCTCATTTCAATAGAAAAGTAAATAAGTTCCTAAGCAAAAATCTAACAAGAATTTTAACAAAACCTATATGACTAAAGGTATAAACACACCTAACAAACACAAAGACATTTCAAGCCCTTGGATTGGAACACTCAACCGAATATATCAGTTATAACTTTGTTTATAACAGGATTGCAATAAAAATAGCATCAGGCTTTTTTCAAGAAAAATCCACACTGATTATAAAGTTTATGTGAAAGAATAAACTAGCAAGAAGAGCGTGAAAGCTGAACATGCACGTTGTTTGGAAGCTAACCTTAATAGGTATGGAAACGCTACAAAGTTTCTATAATTAAAACAGGTTGGTGTTAACACATGAATAGAATGGGAGAATGTTGAAATAGAATATAAAACTCACATATAGATGGGAGAACAATAGAAATGGAATATATGATGAAAGTAGCATCTCAAATCAGCAGAGAAAAAAAACGGGTTCCCATTTTCTTAAATAGTAATGTTACAACTGGATACAACCACATGAAAAGTAATAAAATTAGATTCCTTTTTCACACCATAAGCAGTATAAATTTCAGATGTATCCAAATATATATTTATATCACAGATAAAAAGTTAATGTCTTAAAACTAAAGAGCTTCTATAAATCGAGAATCCAGAGACCTACAACCCAAGAGAAATTGGGCAAAAGATATGAAGAAATTTCCAAGAAAATAGAAATATTAATGGTTTTTAAACGTATGAAAAGATGCTCAACTTTTCTCATATAAGAATTGCAGATTAAAATTACAGAAAAGATACTTCAAGAAAAACTGGGGTTGAGACTTTCTTTTCCAACCTTGATGGAGCAACAGTGTTCAGATTTTCCTTATGCTTTAAACAACTAGAAAAATAGCATATATGAAACAGTTGTTTTCAGACATTAACAAAAAGCAGCAGAAGAATCTAATTCCGGCAAAAAAAAGAAAACCAAATGTGATCATTCTGACTTTCTTCCTAGAGGCAATTTCCAAACAAGGGTGCCAGAAAAGAGAAGCAAACCGAGCTTGGCAGTCTCTCTAACTGAGGAGACAGATGCTGGAGTTCAGGGAGCCCAAAGCAACTAGAATCTGTGGAGCCAAATATGGGAGCAGAGGGAACTGTGCAAACAAGAATTTCACAAACCTGCATAGAGGTCTAATTGAGACTTGGACTTGATACCATATCTGAGTACAGTAAGTCCCCTACATACGAATGAGTTCCATTCTGAGAGTATGTTCCTAAGACCAGTTCATCCATAAGTCTGCCAAAGTTAGCCTAAATATCCAATTGACACAATCAGCCACGTGGTACTGTACTATAATAGGTTTATAATACTTTTCACACAAATAATACATTAAAAAAAATAACAAAAAGAAAACATATTTAATCTTACAGTACAATTCCTTGACAAGTTTAATAGTATATACCAGCTACATCATTCCTTTGCTTAGGACATCCTGGGCTTGAAATAAAGACACTGCACTATTTAACTCCACACAGCACTGTACAGAGTAAGTCCACAAAAGCATAACCACTCGTAGCAGATGCAAGCACGTGACGATGTAAGTCAGACACGTGAACTAACTTAGGTGATTGGACACGCGAGCACACGTCCACATCTTTGGAAGTTCACAGCTTGAAGGTTCACATGTAGGGGATTTAATGTACAGTTAAATTCCACGACGCTAGGTTTAAAAAAAGAACAAAAAGAGCATCTCGGACAAAACCAATTACCAAAGAGCAATAAGCAGAACAACTCCTAGAGCTCACACAGCCTGGCATCATCCAAATTCTTACTAATAAGAGAGAAGAGATGTCAGTAAATGCAGGGGACATACCCTGGGCTGTTCTAGATGTACCCTAGGAAAGCTCAAAAATAAATTTCAAAGGGTCAGATTGACTCTAAAGATAAGTAAAACCTGCCAGAAAAAAGCCCAGCACACTTTAAAGGAATAGAGTAAAATCCAACATTCAACAACATAAAATCTATAATGACCACATCCAATCAAAAAGTACTTGATATGGAAGAAGTAGAGAAATGTGGCCTGTGATCAGCAGGAAACAGCCAAGAAATAACAGAGGTGATGGAATCGGCAGATAGAAACTTTAAATTAGCTATTATAAATATACTCAATATCCTCAATAATTTAAATATACCTTTTTTAGTGTGCTTTTTTAAGCACACTAAGTATTAGATGTTTAATACTAATACTTAATACTAATACTTAAAATATATAATATCTGAAAAGAAAAGAATCACTTCATTGTATTAACATCAGATTCAACACTGCAGAAGAAAATGTCAATGCCCTTGGAGGCATAGCAATAGAATCTACACTGAAACACAGGGAAAAGACTGATATGAAAATAAATAGAGCCTCAGTAACTTATGGAACAATATCAAGCAGTTTAACATAGGTGAAATTTGAATCCTAGCAAGAGAAAGGGGGAAAAAGAAAAATATTTAAATATATAATGGCCAATAAAAGTAAAGAGGGAAAGCAAAAAATAATAATAATAAATTAAAAATATGTTAAGCCAATATATATAAAATGGCCAGAATTTTTCCAAGTTAGACGAAAACTATATACCCACACTTCCAAGGAGCCCAGTGAATCTACAAGCAGAATAAACAAAAATAAAACTGCACAAAGCTGCATCATAGTTAAATTGATGAATATCAGACATAAAGAGAATGTTTTAAAAACAACCAGAGGAAAAACAGCACATCACATACAGGGGAACAAAATAAGAATGACTAGACTACTCATCAGAAATGCAAAAGACATAAGGAAGAAAGATAATGGAATGGCATCTTTAAAGTACAGAAAGAAATGTCAATCTTGAATTCTATATTCAGTGGTAACATCTTCCAGAATTGAAGGTGAAATAAATAAGTTATAGAAACAAAAGCTTGGAGAATCTGCTGCCAGTTGATTGTACAAACAATAAACATGAAGAGAAGTTCTCCAGGCAGAAGGAAAAAAGACGGAAGACTGGGGAGCCCCTAACATTGTAAAAATTAACCTTGGAGATGTAAATATAAACTTGGAGAGCACCTAAAACTGTAAAAATGTGTGGATAAATATGAAAGATACTTTTCTCAATTCTTAATATGATCATAAATAAAGGAAGGAAAGATGATGGAAAATGAGGACCATGGGCTGCAAATGTAGGTGGAGTGGTGAGTTAGCCTCATTGTGGAGATAATACTCGTGCAAAGACTTGGAAACACATGGCCGAAGTTGTCCTCGGTTATATCAGCTACTCTAATGTCCATTCGGGTAAACGTGCCTCAGTAAAGCATCCCCCCTCGGCAATACCACGCACTTCAGTAACCATAACTAAACCCAAAGCAAAGAAAAATTTAGATACACTGAGAGTTTAAAGGAAGAGATTTCATATGATTTAAGAAATCGTAAGTCATTTCATGAAGGTACGTATTATACCTAATTCTGTATGCCAAACACCCAGCCCTGGCACCTCCAAATTCCATACACTCTACAACTGACTTCAGGAAGGGATATGATAAAGCCATTACTTCAAGGACTAATACAGCTGGTATGTGATCACCTGTACTCCACATTCCTCATTTCAGGTCACTGTTGTCTGAATGAGGACAGGCTTTTCAGCCAGAGCAGTAAATCCAATAAGGGAAAAATTCAAACCTCAGAGGACAGGTAGGTTAGATATATTCTTAGTCAGAGTTAAGTGCTAGAGTTCCCTTGCAGAAGTTATTAAATCATACTACAGAGGCCAAAACCCATCGTCCTCAAGGTCTGTTTATGTTTATGAGGGTATGAACACACTTATCAATGATTGCTCACATTTCTCTGTGGCCAATATTCAACCATGACTCAGAAGTAATGGTGACTTTTTTTACAGATTTTTCACTTAGAATCTTGCTGCATCCTTCAGGATTATTAATAAATCCCAATCCTTGTCCTCAATCCCACTGCACGAAGTTTACATTAGAGAAAAATGGCGCTTGCTTCAGCAACACATATGCTACAAATAGAGGAAAAACAATTCATTATCACAAACTTCAAATAAGCCCAGAAGGCAGACTCTCCCTGGGACTCAAGAGCAAATAAGACCTCAGGGGTTCATTAAAAGTTGACTTTTCTTAAAATCCTCTGAGGGCTCTTGTCTGAATGATGCAACATCAGGAAAAGCTCCTCTGAGTTGAAGTTACTTCGGAAATTGTTGCCATGGAAGCATCGTTTCAAATGCATTTCAAAGCTATTAGAGCAGCCCCTTTTTGTGTGTTTGTGCTTTTGCTTTTTCTGCTTAATTTTTACTTTATTTGAGGTAGAATTTGAGGTAAAATCTCAGCTCTTTGCAACCCCATGGATTGTAAACCGCCAGGCTCCACTGTCCATGGGATTCTCCAGGCAAGAATACTGGAGTGGGTTGCCATTCTCTTCTCCAGTGGATCTTCCCCACCCAGGGATTGAACCCGTGTCTCCTGAAATATGTGTGGATTCTTTACCATCTGAACCACCAAGGAAGCCCCTTATTTTTACTGTTTTTGACGTAAAATTCACAAAACATAAAATGTACCATTTTAAGGTGTATAGAAGGCAATGGCACCCCACTCCAGTACTCTTGCCTGGAAAATCCCATGGGCGGAGGAGCCTGGAAGGCTGCAATCCATGGGGTCACTATGAGTCAGACACAACTGAGTGACTTCTTTCACTTTTCACTTTCATGCATTGGAGAAGGCAATGGCAACCCACTCCAGTGTTCTCGCCTGGAGAATCCCAGGGACGGGGGAGCCTGGTGGGCTGCCGTCTATGGGGTTGCACAGAGTTGGACACGATTGAAGTGACTTAGCAGCAGCATGGTGGTTTTTGGTACATTCACATTAATGTGCAACCATCAGCACTAATTTCAGAATATTCCATTGGCTCAAAAAGAAACCCCATCACTTCCTATTCCCTCTGCCTCCTAGTCCCTGGCAACCAGTAATCTGCTTTCCATCTCTACCGATTTACCTCTTCCGGTCACTTCATATACATAGAATCATACAACGTGCAGCCTTTCCTGTTGGCTTCTTTCACTCAGCTTAATGTTGTCAAGGTCTGTCCATGTTGTAACATATATAACCACAGCATTTGGGGGGGCTGAATAATATTCCATTGCATAGATATATCACATTTTAACTATTTATCCATACAACAGTTGGTGGACGTTTGGGTTGCTTCCATTTGGGGGGTTATTGTAAATAATGCTGTCTGAAGGTCGGCCAGAGGTGAGAGCTACGGTTCTTCTCAGGTCATTTCTGAGCATGTGCCCAGCCTTAATGATGTGTGTGGCCTTCTAGATCCCCAGGAACATGTGGGCTCTTTTCAAAGCCCTTATTTTCAAAAACACATCACTCTCTCGCCATTCTGCCCAATATTCTTGGTTAATGCTGTCTTTGCCCCTGCTGTTACCCCTTGCCCCCGGTGACAGTTACTAACACCTGCGTGCATGTGTGCTGAGTCGCTCAGTTGTGCCTGACTCTTTGTGACCCCGTGGACTGAAGCCTGCCAGGCTCCTCTGTCCATGGAATTTTTCAGGCAACAATACTGAGTGGGTTGCCATTTCCACCTCCAGGAGATCTTCCTGACCCAGGGATTGAACACAAGTCTCTTGTGTCTCCTGAACTGGTAGACGGATCCTTTACCACCCTGCCACCTGGATACATTTGCCTTTAAACATTCTCCACACACGGCCTCCTCTCCCTGTAGTCCCATCAGCCAGTGGGGAGAGGGAGGTGACCAGGTCAGGCAAAATACAGGCAAGCCCTTTTATTATCTTTCAGAGAGGCACCAGGCAGGTCAAAGCAAATAACTTCAGTTCTTGGAGAATAAGGTCTGTCATGCTCCTTCTAGTACTGGTACTTACATACCAAGAATACAGCCTGCTGTCTCCAAGGCCCACACTGGGCTGAGAGCAGGAGATGCAGTCAGGATAAGTTACAATGCCACAGAGCTCTCTTACTGAGAGTCAGCTTTGAGGGTTGTTGTTTTTTTTTGTTTTTTTTTTTTTGAGCCTGTGTTCCCCTGGTTGCTACAAGCTTTTGGTTAGTACCCAGAAAGTTCCAAGAAAGTCTATTTTGAACATTTTTGTCACCTTTGTTTGTTGCTTTTTGTCAATGAAAGGACTTTGGAAGTTCCCTATTCTGCCATTTTGGCTGTTACGGTGCTCTAGACTCAACCCCTCTCAAAGCTGATGCATCCTACTTGAATTACAAATCATACGGCCCTGCTAAGTATTCAGAAAATAAACTTTGGAATTAGTCTGATCTCAGTACATACCCGGGCTCTGCCACTTCCTAGCTGGATGACAGCAGGAAATTTGTTTAACCTCTCACTGAACTTCAAATCCCCTATCGTGAAATGTGAATAATAAACACAACTCAGAACTGTAGTTATGCATAAGTAGAGCCATTCTGGTACTACAATTGAAGGTATAAAGCATCCCATACAATGTGGATTTCCCTGTCTTTACCATTGTAATCTGAAGCCTGAAGGAGCATGATTGGGGCAGGTATTGTTAGTGGAGTGTGTGTGTGTGTGTGTGTGTGTGTGTGTGTTCAGTGGTAAGGGAATCATATAAAACCACGTATCTTAAAAGGCAACCCAATAAAGCAAGCTGTAAACAGTATATGTAATATGATCTCATTTCAAAAAAAGAAAGGCATATGTATCCATACAAAAATATCAGGAAGGACAGACATTAAGTAATTAAGAATGCAGAGGAAATATGGTGTTTTTAATTTCTCATTTTTTCTCATCCACTTATATTTTCTCATTTGCTTTGTGCACATATCTTGCTTTTGAAACCTTAAAAAATGCTTATGATATACAGCAATAATATCCCATTTGTCCCCAGAAATTCAATGAACCTATTTAACTTGAAAAAATAAAGTCCTATATAAAAGTAAGTTATAGCAAAACAGCATGTTACAGAGAGGACAGGATAGGCTGGTGTCAGAAGTTGTGGGTTCTAGGTCATGCCCAGGTCTGCCCTTTATTAGCTGTGTGACCTTGAGTAACTTGAGTAACCTTTTTTTAAAATTTTATTTGTGCATTTATTTATGTTTTCGGCTGCACGGAGTCTTTGTTGCTGCTCACAGGTTTTTGCTAGTTGCAGCAAATGGGGGATACTCTCTAGTTGCAGTGGCTTCTCTTGTTGCAGAGCACAGGTTCCAGAGTGCAGTCTCGGTAGTTGTGGAGCCTGGGCTCAGGTACCCCAGGGCATATAGGATCTTCCCAGACCAGGGATCAAATCCATGTCCCCTGCATTGGCAAGTGAATTCTTAACCACTGGACCACCACGGAAGTCCCTGAGTAACTTCTTGAGATTCTGTTTCCTAGATGAAAACAACAATACACCATTCCTCTTTTTCACTATGCAATGCTGATAATAAGACATCAAGAGTAAAGCAAATGCCTGAGAGATACAAGTGTGAAGACTTAAAAGGCTACGAACTAGAGAGTGCTTGCATGCTAAGTTGATTTAGTCGTGTCCGACTCTTTGTGACCCTATGGACTGTAGTCCACAAGGCTCCTCTGTTCATGGGATTCTCCAGGCAAGAGTACTGGAGTGAGTTGCCGTGCCCTCCTCCAGGGAATCTTCCCAACCCAGGATTAGAACCCTCATCTCTTACATCTCCAGAATTGGCAGGCAGGTTCTTTCCCACTAGCTCCACCTGGGAAGCCCACAAACTAAAGCAGTGGTTCTTAAATATTAACGTACATCAGAATCGCCTAGAAAAACTATTTAGACTCGGACTGCCAGGCTCCCTCTCCAGAGTTTCCAATAGGTCTGGAGTGGGGCCCAAGGATTTATAAATTATCAGTCAGTGCTGATGATGCTGGTCTGGGGACCACCCACTGAGAACCACTGAACTATAGGCAAGAGAAAAGAACAGAATTTTCAAGGTCAAGTTCAAGCCACCTCTCTTAGTTCTGTGACTTTGAACAACTCTCTTCATCTATCTGCACATGAGTTTCCTCACCAATTAAAAAAAAAAGCATATTATAATTCCTGCTAATAAATACCATCTGCCCCCAAGATTTTTATGAGGATTAAAAATTTAAACTTGTGAAAAGAATGCATAAACTCTACTGAATTATGCAAATAGCATTAATTATATAAGTTAGGCAACTAAAGTAGCGAGAATTTAAATTATTTTTATTTTAGGAAATACATCTCAGACACAGAGATGTCTGTCAGTTTAGATTCCCAACAGTAAAGATCCATGCTTCTAGAAGGCTTCTGTGAAATCTGAGTCCTTTGCCACTGCCGATGGAGATGAGTTCCTTGCTTAAGAGCCATGATAGAAACATGTAAATAATAATAACACAAGAATTTAAATTTATTAAATAATATTTTTCAAGTGTATCTGGGGATGTGTATGTATGTGTCCACACATGCTCAGTCGCATCTCTTTGCGGTCGATTGGACAAAAGAACCTGACTGGCTCCAGTCCATAGGATTCTCCAGGCAAGAAAATTGGAATGGGTTGTCATTCCCTACTCCAGGGGATGTTCCTGACCCAGACATCGAACCAGCATCTCTTGCCTCTCCTGCATTGACAGGCAGGTTCTTTACCACTAGCACTACTCGATGAAAGTGAAAGAGGAGAGTGAAAAAGTTGGCTTAAAGCTCAACATTCAGAAAATGAAGATCATGGCATCTGGTCCCATCACTTCATGGGAAATAGATGGGGAAACAGTGAAAACAGTAGCTGACCTTATTTGGGGGGGGTGCTCCAAAATCACTGCAGATGGTGACTGCAGCCATGAAATTAAAAGATGCTTACTCCTTGGAAGGAAAGTTATGACCAACCTAGATAGTATATTAAAAAGCAGAGACATTACTTTGCCAACAAAGGTTCGTCTAGTTCAGGCTATGGTTTTTCCAGTGGTCATGTATGGATGTGAGAGTTGGACTGTGAAGAAAGCTGAGAGCCAAAGAATTGATGCTTTTGAACTGTGGTGTTGGAGAAGACTCTTGAGAGTCCCTTGGACTGCAAGGAGATCCAACCAGTCCATCCTAAAGGAGATCAGTCCTGGGTGTTCATTGGAAGGACTGATGCTGAGGCTGAAACTCCAATACTTTGGCCACCTCATGCGAAGAGTTGACTCATTGGAAAAGACCCTGATGCTGGGAGGGATTGAAGGCAGGAGGAGAAGGGGACAACAGAGAATGAGATGGCTGGATGGCATCACTGACACGATGCACATGAGTTTGGGTGAACTCCAGGAGTTGGTGATGGACAGGGAGGCCTGGCATGCTGCGATTCATGGGGTTGCAAGGAGTCGGACATGACTGAGCAACTGAACTGAACTGAACTGAGCACTACTTGAGAAGCCTGAATAATTCCCAATTTGTAACTAAAAATGTTTGGGCTTCAGATGGCCAAATAATTTGCCCAGGGTCACACAGCAAAGATTAAAATCAGGATTTTCTAACTAATAGGCTTACAATGCTATTAATTGATTCATCTAATTGAGTCATAATTCAGGGCCTAGAATAGTAGTTATAGTTTTTTCATCATTATTTGCTTGCGGAATTACTGCCAATTCAATCTGACTGGGATTTAGTTGTCTTATGTCCCCCACCCTCAGTCCCTTCTCCTCTCCTCTCGGTGCGGGCACATCACAATCTTCATTCTCAGCACTTAACTATGTACTGTGTTTCCCTACTTGCTCCGTTTTATTTTTTCCCAGCGTAGATATTGTCCCCATGGTTTTCTATGTGCCTCTCCTTAATATTTCCACATACTCCAATTCCAGGGGGAGACTGTGGCATGAGAAGTGGAAGTCAAGGACAGACTTCTTGGGACCCCAATACCAAGGGCACAGAGCAGAGAGGGTTTTCGTTCCCCACGTGAATCATTTCTCTTTTGATCTGTGAGTGTCATATTCCATTTCTGGTTCCACCTACTTCTAACCTCATCTAACCTGAATTTTCCTGAGCGCCTCTGAGCACATCTTTTTTTCTTAGTTCCCTTATTTTATTCAGAATAAACTACATTCCAAGCCTAATTTGCCCAATTTTTTAAGCTACAAAACTTTTCTGAATCCCCGATTTTTCAAGCTACTCAGTTGCTATAATGTAATCTTTCTTTAGTAGAACAGTGCCTTCAGTCTAGAGTCAGAGATGCTGGCTTTTAAGCAATCATAAGACTTAAGCCCAATCACCAATTTGTTGGATTCAACTCCATATGCAAAGTAAACCCAGTTATTGGCATAAATACACAAAGTATTATAGCCTACTTCATCTTTTATTTTCAGTACTTATACCCACAAGCATATATACAATATTTTCACAAATACTCAGCTGTGACAACATGCATTTTTTTTGGGTGTCTATAATCCTTGTTCTTTATCCTCTCCATTCTTCTTTGGCTACCTCAGGCCACACTACAGACAGGCCACATGCAGGCACCTAACACAGTTTCTTTATGGTCTTCTCTGACATCTGTGCACATTAAAATTCAATTAGTCAAGCTCATTAACACTGATAATACATGGCTTGGTGGTGTGCAGACTGCCCTCCTTTTTGGGATGGTTTCTCAGGAAACACCACGTGATGCTCTCACCCCAGCTGCTGTCCTCCAAGTTAGCTGGTAACTAACCCAGATTGCTCAGATGGTAAAGAATCTGCCTGTAATGCTGGAGACCCAGGTTTGAGCCCTGGGTTGGAAAGATCCCCTGGAGAAGGGAATGGCCACCCACTCCAGGATTATTCTTACCTGGGAAATCCCATGGACAGAGGAGGCTGGCAGGCTGTATTCTATGGGGTTGCAAAGAGTTGGACATGACTGAGGGGCTAACATTTTCACTTTCACTTTCAACCTCCCCAAAGTAGGAAGATACCTGCTGAGTTAAATCATAGAGCTTCAAGTCCAGGGGAAAACTAAGGTCAATTTCCAGATGCCTAATGACAACTCTCATTTCTATAGCAACTGAGCATTTGAAAAAAATATTTCCATATGCATTATCCCATTTTGTACTTATAACACATCATGGGAGTTGATATTTTTATTTCTCATTTTATAGATAAAGACATGACTTGTCATTCAGTAAGTAATATAAAAACACCACACTGTATTCTGTGGATTTGGGATAATGTCAGCTTTACATTATCATGTTCTGGTGAATATTTTGGAATTGGCTATAGGAAAGGGGAGATTACATTTCTGAAGTGAAATGCATGTCCAAGAAACAAAACAGAAACTTTTATCTCTAAATATATGAGGAAGTTGTAAGAGGGAAAAACTCCAGGCCTTGCCCATTTCCTCTAACCATGCTGGTCTCTGAAACACTGCCCACCGAGTCTGGAGTCCTAACAAACATTAGCAGTAGTAAGATGAAGAAAACACATGAAACAGTTGTGGGGGAGATGCTCATTCCTGGCCTTGGCACAGGTCTGCTGCCTAGAAGGGAATGGCTGCAGAAAATGGCTCTACAGAAACAGATTTCATTCTCAGGGAATCAAAAAGGCAACCAGGGGCCCAGCTCCCTCTCTTCCAGGGAGCACCACAGTGGGACGCCCAGTCTTGACTGCTCCAACTTTTGTTAATCCTCAACTTCACACTCCCATTTACTACTCTCCTCTGAAATTCATCATCTGTGGATCTCTGCAGCTACTCTGTTATTCAGTTCAGTTCAGTCACTCAGTCGTGTCCAACACTTTGCGACCCCATAGACTGCAGCATGCCAGGCTTCCCTGTCCTTCACCATTTCCCAGAGCTTGCTCAAACTCATGTCCATTGAGTCAGTGATGCCATCCAACCATCTCATCCTCTATTGTCCCCTTCTCCTCCTGCCTTCAATCTTTCCCAGCATCAGGGTTTTTACCAGTGAGTCAGTTCTTCGCATGAGGTGGCCAAAGTATTGGAGTTTCAACTTCAGCATCAGTCCTTCCAATGAATATTCAGGATTGATTTCCTTTAGGATTGACTGGTTTGATCTCCTTGCAGTCCAAGGGACTCTCAAGAGTCTTCTCCAACACCACAGTTCAAAAGCATCCATTCTTCAGTGCTCAGTTTTCTTTATAGTCCAACTCTCACATCCGTACATGACTGCTGGAGAAACCATAGCTTTGACTAGATGGACCTTGTAGGCTAAGTAACGTCTCTGCTTTTTAATATACTGTCTAGGTTAGTCAAAGCTTTTCTTTCAAGGAGCAAGCATCTTTTAATTTCACGGCAGCAGTCACCATCTGCAGTGATTTTGAGGCCCAAGAAAATAAAGTCTGTCACTGTTTCCATTGTTTCCCCATCTATTTGCCATGAAGTGATGGGACTGGATGCCATGATCTTAGTTTTTTAAATGTTGAGTTTTAAGCCGGTTTTTCACTCTCCTCTTTCACTTTCATCAAGAGGCCCTTTAGTTCCTCTTCTCTTTCTGCCATTATGATGGTGTCATCTGTGCTAATGGATGAGAGAAGTAAAGACTGATGAGTAACTCACAAAAGACAATGTTAATACAAGGCACAACGTCTATGGTTGAAACCAACCAACTGCATTACAAATACTGCAACTACCAGCAGGACCTGATAAGAATATGATGATACACTGGTCATGGGTCAGCATGTAACCCTTCAGTTCAGTCAGTTCAGTCACTCAGTCGTGTCTGACTCTTTGAGACCCCATGAATTCCAGCACGCCAGGCCTCCCTGTCCATCACAAACTCCCGGAGTTCACTCAAACTCATGTCCATCAAGTCGGTGATGCCATCCAGCCATCTCATCCTCTGTCATCCCCTTCTCCTCCTGCCCCCAATCCCTCCCAGCATCAGAGTCTTTTCCAATGAGTCAACTCTTCGCATCAGGCGGCCAAAGTACTGGAGTTTCAGCTTTAGCATCAGTCCTTCCAAAGAAATCCCAGGGCTGATCTCCTTCAGAATGGACTGGTTGGATCTCCTTGCAGTCCAAGGGACTCTCAAGAGTCTTCTCCAACACCACAGTGCAAAAGTATCAATTCTTCGGCGCTCAGCTTTCTTCACAGTCCAACTCTCACATCCATACCTGACCACTGGAAAAACCATAGCCTTGACTAGATGGACCTTTGTTGGCAAAGTAATGTCTCTGCTTTTGAATATGCTATCTAGGTTGGTCATAACTTTCCTTCCAAGGAGCAAGTGCCTTTTAATTTCATGGCTGCAGTCACCATCTGCAGTGATTTTGGAGCCCAGAAAAATAAAGTCTGACACTGTTTCCACTGTTTCCCCATCTATTTCCCATGAAATGATGGGACCGGATGCCATGATCTTCGTTTTCTGAATGTTGAGCTTTCAGCCAACTTTTTCACTCTCCACTTTCACCTTCATCAAGAGGCTTTTGAGTTCCTCTTCACTTTCTGCCATAAGGGTGATGTCATCTGCATATCTGAGGTGATTGATATTTCTCCCGGCAATCTTGATTCCAGCTTGTGGTTCTTCCAGCCCAGCATTTCTCATGATGTACTCTGCATAGAAGTTAAATAAGCAGGGTGACAATATACAGCCTTGACGTACTCCCTTTCCTATTTGGAACCAGTCTGTTGTTCCATGTCCAGTTCTAACTGTTGCTTCCTGACCTGCATACAGATTTCTCAAGAGGCAGATCAGGTGGTCTGGTATTTCCATCTCAGAATTTTCCACAGTTTATTGTGATCCACACAGTCAAAGGCTTTGGCATAGTCAATAAAGCAGAAATAGATGCTTTTCTGGAAGGCTCTTGCTTTTTTGATGATTCAGCAGATGTTAGCAATTTGATCTCTGATTCCCTTTTCTGCTTTTCTAAAACCAGCTTGAACATCAGGAAGTTCACGGTTCACGTATTGCTGAAGCCTGGCTTGGAGAATTTTAAGCATTACTTTACTAGCATGTGAGATGAGTGTAATTGTGCTGTAGTTTGAGCATTCTTTGGCATTGCCTTTCTTTGGGATTGGAACAAAAACTGACCTTTTCCAGTCCTGTGGGCACTGCTGAGTTTTCCAAATTTGCTGGCATATTGAGTGCAGCACTTTCACAGCATCACCTTTCAGGATTTGAAATGTAACCCTTAGCCATGAACAATACAAGCAAGAATTAGAGCTATGACAAGCCATCCTCAACGGAGAGGATCTTCCCTGACACAAAGTTCATCAGTACTTTAAGGGTCTTACCCTTAAAATAGTCCCAATACTTTGGCCACCTGATGCTGACCCATGACCAGTATATGTATATCATCATATTCTTATCAGGTCCTGCTTTATACAATCTTTATACCAACAGCTCTCAAACATTTAATCTCAGGATCCCCTGCAGTCTTAAACAACATCAAGGAACAAAGAGCTGTATTCATCAACAGGCAATCAAGTAGATAAAATGAAATATTTTGCAGCAGTAGAAACAATTCGTTATATCTGTGTATGTAGCAACATGGATGGACTTGAGAGGTACAGAGCTGAGTTTTAAAAAGTAAGAAACAGTAAAATATAAAACATAAAATCACTTTAGTGTATTAAAATTATCATGGACAGACTTTGAAGTACAGTATGTCATAGCAGGCAAATGCTTCTGCAGCAACAAATACCAATAATGATTGGTTGATTACAAAAAGTATGTTTTGTGGAAATCGGGAAGCTGTGGAAGGAATGAAGACAAGATGAAGTTAAATTCCAGAGGAGATTGAACCATTTGGGGTAAGAAAACAATGTCCAGCAAGTTTTCCCTTGGGAAAATTTTCTGCTTCTGGGTGCCAACTCACCCATTGGTCTTGGTCCAAGCAGAGGCCCTCTGTCAAGGAAAAATGAACCATCAAAGCTTTTAGTGGTTGTTACAAGGGTGGAGTGAACAATTGGAAATTTGAGATGCATGCCCAGTCTTCCCTACAGGACATTTCCTGAGTGCGGGGGAGGTGTGGACTAGATAGACTAAAATCCTCTAAAATGCAAAATGAAATCTCCTCTACTCTGTGCTAATTAGGAAACAAATACACTGCAAAGAGAAGAGTCCCACATTAAAGTCACTGATCAGACTCACCAAGGCAGTCTCTCGTTCAAAGCACTGGCCAGATCCGAGGCTACATGCAGCAGGAGGCTAAGGAGCTAAACTGAAATCCTCTGAAGAGAAAAACAGACCCTCTCACAGTCTTTCAGAACTTAAGGAGACAAAGACTCAACTGTGCTGCGTGTGCTGTGCTTAGTTACTGAGTCGTGTCTGACTCTTTGTGACCCCCTGGACTGTAGCCCACCAGGCTGCTCTGTCCATGGGGATTCTCCAGGCAAGAATACTGGAGTGGGTTGCCATGCCCTCCTCCAGGGGATTTTCCCAACCCAGGAATCAAACCCAGGTCTCCGGCATTGCAGGCAAATTCTCTACCATCTGAGCCACAGGCTCAGTCAAAATCCTAGAATGATCAGACTCTAGGAATAGGAAAAACTAAATGTACACTGACTCTCACTAAACTCCAGCACACACCTAACTCAACTCAGACCCTGATGGGATTCAGGGGTCAGCTCTTCTCCCTGTACACCTAATAGAGGAAAGGGGGGCCGTCTTTGGTGAAAGACAGCATCACCCAGAGCATCTCTGGTTCTTACGGTCCTTTAGCCCCCGGGTTCACCACACAGTGCAAATTCCAAACAGTAATCTTTGCAAAAAGTAGATAATAGGAACAGATATATATGTTACTCCAATCCTGGAGTTAGCAATAGGGATTTTAAAATAACTCTGATTAGCATGATTAATAAAATAGAAGATGGGAATTCCCCGGCAGTCCAGTGGTTAGGACTCTTGTGCTTCACTGCCAAGGGCCCAGGTTCAATCCCTAGTCAGGGAACTATGATCCCATAAACCATGTGGCATGGCAATTAATTAATTAATTTGAAAGAAAATGGAAGATTAATGAGCTAGATGAAAGTATGGAGATTTTCATCAGGAAATCAGGGCCTCTAAAAAAGAAAAAGAGGGAATTTTCTGGAGTGATGATGTCCTAGTCCCGATAAAGTGTGGATTACACAGGTGTTTGCATCTGTCAGAATCTATGTATGCACATTTAAGTTTTGTGAATTTCATTGCACATAACTATTACCTTAAGAGAAATAAACCGTAAGCAAATATTGAAGTACAGCTAGTGATGTGCATGCTGAAGCATTTAGGGAGAAGTATATCAATATTTGCAATTTACCTTGAAGTGAATCCAAAAAAAGTTAAATGGTTTATGGATGGATAGAGGAGTGGAAGGGCTTCCCTGGTGATACAGAATCTGCCTGCAATGTAGGAGAGCCAGGTTTGATCCCTGGGTCAGGAGGATCCCCTGGAGAAGGAAATGGCAACCCACTCCAGTATTCTTGCTTAGAGAATCCCATGGACAAAGGAGCCTGGCAGACTACAGTTCACTGGGTCACAAAGAGTCAGGCATGACTGAGTGACTAACACTTCAGAGCAGTAGATAGTTAAGCAGATAACTAACAAAGCAAGCCAAGTAAAATGCTATTGATAGAATTAACTATTACAGATGTTCATGGGAAAATTCTTTCAACTTTGCTGTATTTTTAAGATTTTTTTCCAAAATAAGATAGTAATACAATATGACAAGAGAATATTGTGAATAATGGTATGCAAGTAAATTTGACAATTTGGACGAAAAAAAAATTTCCTCAGGAATCATGGCCTAAAATATTCCACAAATCCTTTGATACACCCTTCAAAATGTGAAGCCCAATTCCCATCACCTTTAACATGCTGGATTTCATGACTTCCTTTTATTGAATAGGAAAAAAAATAGAAATAGAAATCCAACTTCAGAGGTTAGGTCATTAAAGGCACGGTGGCTCCCTCTTCGCTCGCTCTCCGTGAGAGGTTGGGAAGCAGGGAGGGGTCTACCTGTTGAGGAATTAAGGCCTCCTGCCAACACCCAACAAGGAACTGAGACTCCCAGAAGGTAAAAATATAACAAATATCTGATGATAGTCTCAGATGAATATAAAAAGAAATTATCAAATAAATATTCAAAAATATATACAGCCCAGGAGGAAAAAAAAAGGCTTAAACATACACTTCAGAAAAGAAAATTTCCAAACGGTCAAAGTGACCAACTTCATTCAGCATCAGAGAGATGCAAGATAAACCCCAATTCAATGTTACTACACACCTTCCTAAATGGCCAAACTTTTTTGATTGCAAAAACATAAGGATATGTAGCAAATAGGACTGGGCTTTCATCAAACTATTGATGAAAATGTAAATAAAAGCAATCATTTGAAAACAAATATATGTAAAGCATTGTGACCCAGCAATTCCAATATACCAGTTCTCATCGGTATATAACTAACAGAAATGCATACATATATTCCCCACAAGACATCAAGAATTAGAATGTTTACAGTAGCATTATTTTATAAGAACAGAAATGAAAACTCAAATGTCCATTGGCTGGTGAATGAACAAACAAGTTGTTGTATTTCTGTGCAATAAAGAGGAATGGGAATCTGACACATACAATAATGTGGATGAACCTCAGAAATATGTTGAGCAGACAATCCAGACACACAAAAAAATACATACATATGATTCCACTTACACAGAGCATAAAATCAGGCAATAAAATGGATTCTCCTAGATATCATGTAAAGCAATAGAGGCAAAACACAGAAGCATATATACCCATGATTCCATTTCTATAAAGCATAAGGAAGGCAAAATTAATCTATGCTATTAGAAATTGGGATAATGGTTACCTCTCAGGAAATGATGGTTTTTGGAAAGGAGCACAAAGGTGGCTTTTCAGGTGTTAACTGAGGTTCTATTTCTTGATCAGATGAAAATATATGGGATATGTGTATATAAATATATATTATATATGCCATTGAAATGTAAACTTTTTTTAATTTATTTATTGTTAATTGAAGGATAATTGCATTACAGTATTGCATTGATTTCTACCAAACATCAACATGAATCAGCCATAGGTTTACCCATGTCCCCTCCCACTTGAACACCCTTCCCACCTCCTTCCCCATCCCACCCCTCTAGACTGTTACTGAGCTCTGGTTTGAGTTTCCTGAGTCATACACCAAATTCCCATTGGCTATCTATTTTTGAAATGTAAAGTATTTTTAAAAGGGAAAAGAAAATGCATAGAGACAAATCAATAATGTTTGGCAAAAACACATAGTGTGGAGAGGCCAATGAGGAACAGAAATAAAGGACCCTTTCTCTAGATCCTAGGTAGGGATCCATAGTTAGTACACACAGGGCAGCTCTGAATCAGAGTTGGCCTCTAGCCTGGGGATGGAGAGAGGTAATGCCAGCCTACATGCCATGTATCTAAAAAATCAGAAGTTATAAATCAAGTTAGCAAACTTAAATAAAATATGCTTTATCTGCCTACCCTGACATACACACACACAGCCCTTCATAATGATCAGGAATGTCAGATTCAAATTGAGAATCCTCAAACTGCCCAAGTCCCTGGGAATTCCCTGGTGGTCCAGAGCTTAGGACTCTGCTTCCACTGCAGGGGGCCTAGGTTCGATCCCTGGTTGGGAAACTAGAATCCCACAAGCCTCACAGCACAGCCAAAGGGAAAAAAAATAAAATTACATAAGCAATCTTCTCAGTCTTCTCAATCTTCTCAATCTTCCCATCTCCCCCACCCAAGTAAGTCCCATATTGCAAGAAGCCTCACAGTTGTACAGTGACTTCTAAATTCCAGGACTTCTAAATTCCATCCACACCCCCTCAGTGAGGGGCTGCACACCAGCAGCATAATCTGCTGATGGGATGGTGTACTGAGGAAAAGGCCTGCACGAGCCCCAGAGGCAGACAGGGGTCATCGGAGCAGGGAATGACAGTACCCCAGGTGTGAGAAGAATGGCCTAGAGTAGATGCATAGGCCCTGAACAGGCACATCCCTGAGGCCCCATGCACTCCTTGCCTTGTGGGAAGGCCACAGCCAAAGGGGACCAGCCTGAGAGCCAAGGTCAAGGCCTCTCTTGCCAAGTCTAAGGGCAGTACTAGAGAGATTACTGTTGAGTCCTGCCCCAAAGGACACAGGTGTGAGGCTTTATACCAAGGCCACGGAAGCAGAGCCCAGAATGAAGTTCACCCCTGAAGCTGACTGAGCCCCTTTGTAACCTTGTCAAAAGCCCCTGATCATCACTAACAAGCTTCCTGACTCCCAATTAGGCAAAGATGCCCACTCCAGTAAATGTCCACTCCCTATAGATGTCCACTCCCTATAGTGCCCCAACCAATCACCTAGCACCAACCTTCCAGCAGGAATTTTCTTTGTCTTGAAGCTATAAAAATTGGCTATTAACCCATGAAAACTGTCAGCTTTCCCCAGTCTGTCAGGAGGTCTGCCCACTGTGCTCACAGTGCCCACTTTATCTTTGCTCTTTGTTCTTAATAACTTCACTCCCTTCTGAAATGCTCTGTGTCTGGAAATTCTTTTCCAACCTGCATTCAGACTGCCTCAACAATTACCATAGTCCCCAGTGTTTGCTTTTCCAACTACCCATCCAACCCCACCAAATCAAAGTAAGAGTTGGACTTGCCTGGTGGTCCACTGGTTAAGAATCTGCCTGCCCATGCAGAGGACACGGGTTTGATCCCTGGTCCAGGAAGATCCCACACGCCACAGGGCAACTACTGAAGCCCATGCCCCTAGAGCCTGTGCTCCGCAACAAGAGAAGCCACCGCAAGGAGAAGCCCAAGCACGACAACTAAAGTCACCCATCCTCGCCAGAACTAGGAAAACCCCACGCTCAACAACGAAGATCCAGCGCAGCTAAATAAATTTTAAATAAATAAATGAAACGTTGACATTTGCACTACACTTTACAGTTTACAATCCATCTTCCCATACAATACTCTTCATCAATCTTTACAATTTTTCTCAACCAATATAGTACCTTTTGATAGATGAGAATACTGAGCCAAAAGTGATTCCTGCAGTCACTCAATAAAAATTAAAAAAAAAAAAGAACAGTGCTGCTGTGTGTCCATGAAGTCTTTCCCTCTAGATTTCACAAGTCATGTTCTCTCTGCACGTCAACACTCCCACTCTTCCCTCAGCTTTCTAGAGAACTAATGGGAGCTTTAAAAAAAATGTAAATATAAGGAAATTGTAAATACGTGGTTGAAACATTTTAGAAACAGACCAGAGGCAGGGCAGGGTACGTAATGCCAAAAACAGATCAGTTTCTGGGAAGGAGCCTGTGCCCGAAGCAAAAATCATCACTGGGACAAATACTATGTAGGAGCCGCAACCCTAGCAGAGTCCTGGGGGCTCCATTCCCACCCCAAACCACAAAATGAGGGCCTTCCACACATTTAAGCAATCTCCACCCAGATTCCACACCAATTACACAGGGGGCCTGCTTGACAGCCCTCCTCCTCTCCCCCACCCCACCAAAAATACTTGATTAATGAGAGGGCAGCTTAAAGCCACGGGACTGTGTCTGCCTTCGACGGTCCCGAGGGCGGCCTGGCACCAGCCCCAGCCGACACCCGACCCTCCTCCAGTAACGACCCACTGGGCGATGCCTCCCTCTAATTACCAGGTGCCTGGCTCAGGGCCTAGCCAGTTATTTAGAGAACCAGTGCCCGCTCCTCACACAGATACTCTTGAGGCCCAGGCTGCAAGGGCCGTCTGCTGAAAGCCGGCTCCCTGAAGCTGCCACCTACCAGGTCTCCACTCTTTGGGACCCCCCTCTCCAGGACCCCCTTCTGCCGCCCCTGGGCCCAAGCTCAACCGACAGCAGCATGTCGCTCGCACACACAGCTGCAGAGTACATGCTCTCGGATGCCCTGCTGCCTGACCGTAAGGGCCCCCGCCTCAAAGGACTGCGCCTGGAGCTTCCCCTGGACCGAATGGTCAAGTTCGTGGCCGTGGGCTTCCCCCTGCTGCTGATGTCACTGGCCTTTGCCCAGGAGTTCTCCTCTGGTGAGTGGCTTCCAAGCCCCAGTAGACCCTGAGGCAAGACAGCCCCCACCCTGTCCAGATCGCGTGACTCGGGCCGGGCATCACCCAAAAGGGAGATTATGCATCTGTTTAGGATGCCAGCGAAGCTGAGACTCAGAAAAACTTTGAAAGTCATTTCCAAAATTTTGCAATAAAAATAGCCTTAATTCTAGTATGCTTGAAATCATTGCAATAATTAGTTTTGTTTTGATTTTCATGTGGACGAAAGACATTAGAGTCATATCGTCTTTCCAGGACCTCTAAAGATTTTAATTAGCCAAACTTTAGATAAATCTCTTATCTTCTTGGGGCGTTTTCTTACTCACCACCTCCTGGATTATTGACTGGAGAACACATGTTAAGTGCCTGGCAGAGTCTGACAGCAGCAAAGGTGCTCAGTAAATCCACTCTTTCATCTTCAAGAACCCAGCCCTGAGCAGAAACACTAACAAATACATGTACTGAGTGGTCCAGGTACTAGATTAACTCAGCAAATCTGCCACCTCTATTAAAGACAACATGAGCTTTCTCAGAATCGGGATTTGTTTTTCTTAATATTTATTTATTTATTTGGCCGTGCCAGGTCTTAGTTGCAGCATGTGAGATCTAATTCCCTGACCAGGGATTGAACCCGGGCCCCCTGTATTGGGAGCACAGAATCTTACCCACAGGGCGACCAGGGGAGTCCCTCAGATTTGGGATTTCCGGCTCTCTTTTCTGGTTGCATAGTGAGCTCCCTAACTTTCCCAGGGAGATGTGTCAGCCTCCCCCTTCTTCTTCATTCACCCAGAAAGCTAGGGCCTGGGAAGAAGACAGTGCCTGACAGATACAGAGATGGTCAGAGTTCTGGAAGTGACCCCTGGAAAGCTCTTAACTGATTGTCCCCCAGCTCCCTGTTCCTCCACCCCTACCCAGGGCTGCCTCAAGCTTTGTTCCTGTTTCAGGGTCTCCCATCAGCTGCTTTTGTCCCAGTAACTTCAGCATCCGGCAGGCTGCCTACGTGGACAGTTCTTGTTGGGACTCCCTGGTTCACCACGAACAGGATGAGTCTGGCCAGTCCAAGACAAAATCCCTCTGGCCTCACAAGGTAAAGTGGCTGGGGCTCTACCAGCTGGGTGGAGGGGGAGGAACTGAGTCATTATGTTCTCTCCTTGCCTGCCCCTGCCATTTTATTTTGGTCATTGACTTTCATGTTTCAGGCATTCTTTGAATATCTGGTCATATATTTGTTCACTCGCTTTTATCTGACTGCCTCGGGTTGAAGCAGTCAGTTTAAAGGGACCTCTTTGGGCCATTTCATTAGGAAAACCTCAAATACCAGCTGATAACAGCTGCAATCTGATATTCTGGACTGGTCAGTTTTCCCAAAAAGAATCAGTCAGTCCCTAACTTGTGCAGAGGGGGCAGCAGGCAGTTGGCATCAAGCTTGTCTGCCAATCCTCTTGGAACTCAACTGTGGGTGTCAACATCCAGTACTTACACAGTTCACTGCCCCCTGCCCCCATTCTCAGTATGACCCCCTGCCCTCAATGGACCCAAGTGCAGAATCTGTCTGATTTAACATTTCCAAAGAATAAACCATAAGGGTGGTTGGCTGAGGGCATCATGTTTCAGAAAGGACCTGCGGGTCTGTTTTCTCAGTATTCCTGTTTCCAGCTCCACTTGTATCCCCACTTTCAGACGTATCTGGTTATCTCCCATTCCTGAGCCTTTCTGCTTCTGTGCGTGGTGAAAAGTAGCTTGTGGCCCCTACCTCAACACCGCATCCTCTCTGCAGGCTGGTACCCTCTATTACACAACTGCTTCCCAGGTTTCAACACACTGTCACTCTTGTCTCCTCTTCTATTTTCCTTGTCCTTATAGGATTATGGGGGGATCCCTTTATTGTCATTCTAGTGAGGTTTCATGAGGGAGCAGAAGTAATATGTATGTACAATTTACAGTTTTAAACAGAGGTCACGCATAGCGTTTTCTAGTTATGACAATTTACAGCTTATGATAGTTATAACAATTTACACCTCAAGCCACAGTTCTAGGACCCAGACAAAACCAGAGATTTTACCAGGGGGAAAGTAGGGGGAAGGGATAGTTTAAGAGTGACGTGTACACACTGCTATATTTAAAATGGATAACCAGCCAGGACCTACTGTATAGCACAGGGAACTCTGCTCAATGTTATTTGGCAGCCTAGATAGAAGAGGAGTTTAGGAAAGAATGGATACATGTATGTGTATGGCTGAGTCCCTTTGCTGTCCACCTGAAAATATCATGACATTGTTAACTGGCTATACTCCAATATAAAATAAAAAGTTTAATTAAAAAAAAAAAGAGAGACGTCATAGAAAGAGTTCATGAGGTGTCTGTCTCTGGAAGTATTCAAGCAGGATCTAGACAGTAACAAGTTCAAAGTACTGCAGCGGGGATTTACATGTCAGAAGAGAATCAAATTGTCAATCATGAAATGTCCTGAGAGCTCTTTAAGCCCATATTCTCTGGCTCCACTTTAAACCTATTGAAACAGAAGCTCTAGGGTGAAGAGTTCATTTTCAAGAAATATAATTTCTTAGACAGGAGTGAAAATGTTCCCATTTTCTCTCGTGGCCTGATATGACTTTCCTAGCCTGTCTCTCATTTAGTTCAGAAACACACACACACAACCAAATATGCACCCTCCCTCTTTTTCTTCAAACTATAGTTCGGAGAAGCTATAGTCAAGTATTTATTAAAGGTGTGTGTTATTTGCTCAGTCATGTCCAACTGTTTATAACCTCATGGACTGTAGCCCACCAGGCTCCTCCGTGCATGGGATTTCCCAGGCAAGAATACTGGAGTGGGTAGCTGTTCCCTTCTCCAGGGGATCTTCCTGACCCAACAATTGAACCCACATCTCCTGCTCTGCAGGCAGATTCTTTACCATCTGAGCCACCTGGGAAGCCCATTTATTAAGGGATTAAACTCCAAAATCAAATTGCCTGGATCCAAATCCTGCTCACTCACCTACTAGACACATAACCCTGTGGGGGTTTCTCAACATTTTCATGCTTCAGTTTCTTTGTCTATAAAATAGAAATACTGATAGTACCTGACCCTGAATGAAAAATGCATAATCAGTACCCAGCACACATGTCCTTAACTAAGTCTCTGTAAGTAGAGTTTTTACTGTGTGCAAAATAGTAGGCCTAACCTATTAGGTGTGGTGAGTGTGAAAAGGAACCATAAGGAAAAATCCTTCATCTCAGGGAGCAAACATTATAATGAAGAACACCAAATTTATACACACCTTGACATCAGCTTCCACACACAGAGACCAGACACAGCACCCAAGGAATCCAAGACAGTGCCTGATGTGTAGTTTGGTCTTACCAAGAATCCAGAGAGGAGAAAAAGCCACTGCATATGGGGGTGAGGAGGAGCGGCGGGAGGGGGCAGTGGGGAGGGGTAGTGGGCAGACTACATGGAGGAAATGGGGCTCTGACTTCCTCTCTGAAGAGTTGAAATAAAAGCCATGTCAGAGCCCCTGGCAGCATTTTGAAAGCTAGTGAACTCTGGATGTCTGATGTTAAGAATCTGGAGTGGTCAGAGCAAGAAAAGTGGACGATTGGGAATAAGGTGCTCTCCCCTAGACTGACATAATGACCATGGCCATGACCTCTAGGTGGCAACCCAGGATAACATGCATGGGCGGTGGGAACAGGCAGCTAGTGCTCTTTCTCTTCCCTCCCTCCCTTCCTTCCCGTCTCTGTCTGTCTGTCTGTCTGTCTCTCTCTCTATCTTCCCCTTCTGAGACAGGAATCAGAGAATGAGATGCCTCCCTCAGCACTCTCTCTGCAAGGGTGCAAGGTCTGGGCAACCCTGGGCTGCCCTCCTCAGCTTTCTCTTCCCCTGCAGGCCCTCCCCTACTCGCTGCTGGCCCTGGCCGTGGCCATGTACCTGCCGGTTCTGCTGTGGCAGTATGCAGCCGTGCCGGCCCTCAGCTCGGACCTGCTGTTCATCATTAGCGAGCTGGACAAGTCCTACAACCGCGCCATCCGCCTGGTACAGCACATGCTGAAGATCCGACAGGAGAGCTCAGACACTGATGTGTTCTGGGACGAGCTGGAGAAGTGAGTTGTCTCCTCCACTCCTTTCCGAAAGACTCTGTCGAGCACTAAAATGGTACCTTGCAGGGTAATCTTGAAACTCTCCTCTGCGCCATCCTTCTCTAGAATTCAAAGTGCTTAACACATCACCTCATTAACGCGCTATCATCTCTGTACAGGGAGAGGGAAAAGGAGTGTGCCTCCAGTTTACAGGTGAACCCAAAATGTCACAAAGGGGTTAACCTCTGAAAGACCACTTCTTAAAAAATCTCTACTGAGGTTTTTGAAATTATTCATTTATTTTAGTTTTTGACTGCACAGCGAGCGGGCTTCTCATTGCAGTGGTTCTCATTGTGGAGCACAGGCTCTAGGGTGGGCAAACGAGCTCAGTAGTTGTGGCACAAAGGCTTATTTGTCCCATGGCATGTGGAATCTTCCTGGACCAGGGATTAAACCCATGTCCCCTGCATTAGCAGATAGACTCTTAACCACTGGACTACTAGAGAAGTCCTGAAAGATCGCTTTTACAGAAACTTGAATGGCTTCTCCCAGGCCTGTAGGAAAAAAGATCCAAGTTCTCCCAAATATTTTTCCTAGGCCCTCCACACACTGTCATCAACTACTTTGTCAAGCTTCTCTCAAACTTCCAAGTAATGGAAACCTTCCATGCCCCCTGGGCAGTGTCCTTCCTTTCTCCCAAACAAGCCATTCATTCATTTAAGCACTCATTTGTCATTTATGGAGCACCAGACACAGCTCTGGGTGCTATGGAGATGTCTGTGTACATGTGTGTTGAGGGAGGAAGGGGTAATATTGTATTGAGGGTAAGCAGACAATGAATGAGCATACACACAAATAAATTATATAGTAGAAGATAAGTGGATAAAGAAAACTGAGCCAGGGTCAGGGACTCAGGAAGGCTGGGAGGTGGAGGGAGGCACAGTTTTAATTTGGGTGGCCAGGGCAGGCCCCATCTGAGCACAGTTGAGCTAAGATTTGAAACCCCAGTTTGTGCACATTTCTATCCTCTGAAAAAAGCTCCTCCCCTGTCTATCTTTCTGAACCCTATCTACCTTTGGAAGACCAATCTAAAATAACATTCTCCAGAGATGTTTCTGAACACTCCAGCTCACACTGTGGTCTGTCTCCTAACTTTTACAACTACTGTGGTTTGTATCTATCTTTTAGCAACAAGTCAAGCATTATTTTCATTTCATATTTGCATGTCTCCTCTGCCCTTTCCCTGAAAGCCAGACTGTAAGCTTCTTAAGGGAGAAGGCAATGGCACCCCACTCCAGTACTCTTGCCTGGAAAATCCCATGGATGGAGGAGCCTGGTGGGCTGCGGTCCATGGGGTCGCTAAGAGTCCGACACGACTGAGTGACTTCACTTTCACTTTCCACTTTTATGCATTGGAGAAGGAAATGGCAACCCACTCCAGTGTTCTTGCCTGGAGAATCCCATGGACAGAGAAGCCTGGTAGGCTGCAGTCCATGGGGTCGCACAGAGTCGGACACGACTGAAGCGACTTGGCGGCAGCAAGCTTCTTCAGAGCAGAGACTGGATTACATATACCTAAATACAACTCTCAACAAACACTTGTAAGCACACTTATTTTTATAAAATGAATGAACTGACCTAAAAATCACAAAGTAAGCAGACTGAAAACCAGAACATGGTAATTTAGAATCCCTGCTACCCCGCACCCCAGTCCAAGGCTAATTTAATAAATCAGTGCTTCCTAAGAATCCTGCTTCAGCTTACAGATTTAGTCTGCCCTGCTAGGCAGAAATCCAGAGTAATCGGTCATTTATTACTCACTGATCATTCGCTGGGTTTACTGCATTGCATTCATAACTTGGAGAATTAAGATACACTCACATACCTGTTTTGGGGGAAAGGAGTGGTTATGCTCAAAAAAGACAGATGTTTCTGTGAGCCAAGAATACCATGCTAGATACACAGATTTTGTTACTTCCCCCACGCAGCTCTCAGGATATAGTTTCTTTGTTTTTGTTTTAAATTTTATTTATTTATTTGACTGTGCCGTGTCTTGGTTGCGGCATGTGGGATCTAGTTCCCTGACCGGGGATCGAACCCAGGACCCCTGTATTAGAAGCATGGAGTATTAACCACTGGGCAACCAGGGAAGTACATCAGGATACAGTTGATTTTTTTTTTTTTTTTTTTTTTTGGCTGTGCCAGGTCTTCATTGCTGCATGGGCTTTTCTGTAGTTGTGACAAGCAGTGGCAACTCTCTAGTTGTGATGCACAGGCTTCTCACTGCGGTGGGTTCTGTTGCTGTGGAGCACAGGCTCTAGGGAACATGGGCTTCAGTAGCTGTGGAATATGCGGGTTCCACATGCCATGGGACAAATAAGCCCGCGGCTCACAGGCTCTAGAACACAGGCTCAGTAGTTGTGGCACAGGGGCTTAGTTGTTCCTCGGCATGTGGGAGCTTCCTAAACCAGGGATTGAATTCATGTCTCTCGCATTGGCAGGTGGATTCTTTACCACTGAGCCACCAGGGAAGCCCCCCTCAGGATATAGTTTTAAACGCTTCTTCCTAAACTTGGCCGCTTTCTTCCCCTGCCCAGGGCTCGGAAAGAACGGTACTTTGAATTCCCCTTGCTGGAGCGGTACCTGGCCTGTAAGCAGCGCTCACACTCACTGGTGGCCACCTACCTCCTGAGGAACGCCCTCTTGCTCCTCTTCACCTCCGCCACCTACCTGTACCTGGGCCACTTTCACCTGGACATCTTCTTCCAAGAGGAATTCAGCTGTTCCGTCAAGACAGGGCTGCTACATGATGAGACCCACATCCCCGACCTCATCACATGCAGGCTGACCTCTTTGTCTGTCTTCCAGATTGTCAGTCTCGCCAGCGTAGCCATCTACACCCTGTTGGTTCCAGTGATACTATACAACCTCACACGGCTCTGCCGGTGGGACAAACGGCTCCTCTCCATCTATGAGATGCTCCCAGCTTTTGATCTTCTCAGCAAAAAAATGCTGGGCTGTCCCATCAACGACCTCAATGTGATCCTTCTTTTCCTTCGAGCCAACATCTCTGAGCTCGTCTCTTTTAGCTGGTTGAGTGTCCTTTGTGCGCTGAAGGACACAGCCACCCAGAAGCACAACATTGACACCGTGGTTGATTTCATGACTTTATTGGCTGGCTTAGAACCCTCAAAACCTAAACATCTCACCCATGGGATGTGTGATGAAAATCCATAGTTAAGAAACTGTGAAGCAAGAAGTCCTACGGAAAGTAAAAATCTCTCCCCTTTTTCACAAGCCTCATGCACTAATATACAAAAACACCCATGTTAGGATTGCTAAGCTTGGATTTAGCTGAGTCGAACATCCTATATCATGTTATCCCAAAGATGAGAAGATAAAATCATCACATGGAAACAAATCTGAAAGTTGGAGCTGAAGAATAAAAAATATATATATATTACATCTAGAGCATAATATGATGACAAGAAGAACACTGAAACTGGAAGTCTAGACATTGTAAAAAGGGAGAAAGTTCTACAGGCTATTCATGGAGGCAGGCTTCTCCCACTGTATTTACTCCATGACCTTTCTAGGATAAACACTCAGTTTACCATGCTCTCCTTCAAAATCTGCCCAGGGTTTCCTGGGCAGAAAACGCTCCTCCCCTAACTGAGTATTGCCATATCATTTGATACCTACCTCTGAGATAAAACTTATTACACTGTATAATATAGCCCATGTACTTGTCTTTTCCTCTTAAATAAGTTACCTAAAGGCTGTGTCATCATAGGCACTAATAAATAAATATTCTTCTGAATACATAGGGAAGAAGAAGCTTTGGGAGGTGTTTTTGCTGTAGTCTGCCTGAAGTCGGGAAAAAATTGAACAAGAGGACTCTGATGCTTTGGAAAGCATAAAAGCTACTAGAGAGTTCTACTCTTCTCCATCAGGAGAAATAATTGAAATGAATGAAGCTCTAGCAGAAAATCCAGGATGTGTCAACAAATCTTGATATGAAGATGGTTGATTGATCAAGATAACACTTGGTAACCCTTCAGAACTAGATGAACTAAAGAGCAAAGAAGCATGTGAGAAATACATAAGATCTATTGGACTATACAGTACACGGGTTCGTAAAGAGTCGGACACGACTGAGTGACTTTCACTTTCACTTCATTGAGGAGTGAAACTGGAACCCTTAAATAAACTAGTTTGAAACAAAAAAAAAAGTCAAACATGGAAATAAATAATTATGTAGTTATTACCCCACAACTGGAATATTAAGCAGCCATCTAAAGTTACATTTATAAAGAAGTTATAATAACACTACAAAATGACTATAACAGTGGTAAGTGAACAAAAGAGGAAATATTACATCAGTATCATCTAACCTATGTAAATGTGCATTAAAACATGAAACATACAAACTACTACATATGAAACAGATATGAACAAGGATGTACTGTATAACACAGGAAATCATAGCCATTATCTTGTAATAATTTTAAATGAAGTATAATCTGCAAAAATACTGAATCACTATGCTGTACACCTGAAACTAATATATTGTAAATCAACTATACTTCAATTTAAAAAATTAAACATGTGTTAAAAATGATTCATTTCATGTGGCAGATGTATGAATTTTTAAAAATCTTTATATTTTCTGAATTTTGCATGAACTGTTTTGTAAATCATAAGGAAGTATTTCTAATGAAAAATAAAATGTTAATGTAAATGCCACAGAAATCCATTGGCCAGAGCAGCTTGCAAACCAAGATAAATGACAGTACTTTCCCTCCCACTAGGTAGGATACATGTAATATATGCGGAGGAATAGTGAAAACAAAGTTAGATCACAAAGCCTGCAAGGACAAAATACAGCTGAACATCAAATAAATCAGGCAGTTAGCAAATAAAGGTTAAAAAAAGAAGAAAGAAAACTTCCTGTCAATTAGAACAACCTATTTTCAGGTTCCAAGGTAAAGTGCCAATCTATAGTATGAAAGGCATGAGCATGATTAGTTGGTCGGCTGAAAGTATTCCAGGCAATTTCCTGACATGAATCTATAAGGCTGCCTTGAGTATGTTTGTAAAAGCACACTAGAAACATGAAGTCCAATGGGGCAGCTTACACTACAGATGGAGATAAAGGACTCATAACCTCTCTGTGGGAAAGCCATTTTATCAGGACTCTTGCAACTATTCTTAACAATTTCCAGAAATGAAGTACCTGGATTTTTTATCCTAAACCTCTTTTTTTTTTTTTTAGCTGATCATAAGTTTCTTATTTAAGCTTCAGGTCTTTCTCCAGTAACTTACTGTTTTGACAGTGTACATATTTTTCTTAATTTCCATACACAATTCTAGAAATCTAAATTTTGAGTATACACAACAGTAATTAGGTATCAGTACAGAATCTTTCAGTTTATAACTCTCTTTCACCTCATCATTCTAAAAAGCATACTCAGTTTTGAGAAACCTGGGACCCAGAGGCTCACTCTAGATAGTGGCATGGCTGGGGGGGGGGGGGGGGGGGGGGGGGGGGGGCGGGAATACTGCAAGCCTTCTACCTTCCAACCCAGTACAGTTACCAATACCGCATTCTAAAGAACTGTCTATTCTACTTGATGATTTTAGGCAGACCTTGGTTACAGAGTTAGAGCTATATAAGTTTAAGCACAGAAACATATTTTTGGTTTCCTTACGCAAATATATACTGAGTGCCTACTTAGTGCAAGCTCCTTATTAAAAGTGCCGGTTAAATCTTCCATCTTCCTTGCTGCTGCTGCTGCTGCTGCTGCTGCTAAGTCGCTTCAGTCGTGTCCGACTCTGTGCGACCCCATAGACGGTAGCCCACCAGGCTCCGCCGTCCCTGGGATTCTCCAGGCAAGAACACTGGAGCGGGTTGCCATTTCCTTCTCCAATGCGTGAAAGTGAAGTCGCTCAGTCGTGTCCGACCCTCAGCGACCCCATGGACTGCAGCCTTCCAGGCTCCTCCATCCATGGGATTTTCCAGGCAAGAGTACTGGAGTGGGGTGCCATTACCTTCTAATCTGAAAGCAGGGGACTTCTTTTTTCTATTCACCACTGTAATCCCAGTAAAATGACAGCGTACTGGGCCCTCAGGAAACATCTATGCGAGCTGTATGAAGAAAAGAAGCAAAGACAACAGCAGTCCCTTTATGCGCTCCAGCGCGTCGTACAATCGGGGAAGGCCAGTCTGTAAGGAATGTGGGAAAGAGGTGCTAAAACACTTCGGGCTTAGGAACCGTGTGATTTTTGTGTGTTGGTCTTTAGCTCAACAGTAACAAGCCTCAGCTAAACACACACATGTACACAACGTCTCAAACGGTCGGTCGTTTCCAACCGCTCTCCCTCTTCACCAAGCCCCGCCTCTCCTCCGCCTCCCGAGCCGCGGATCCGCCCTGCCGAGACCGGATTCCAGCACCGGAAGTTACGTGAGGTTGACGCCGTGACGTAACCTCCGGTCGCGGCTGACTTCCGAAGCAGATGCGGAAGTGCAGGAGGCGCCTGGAGCTCGAGTCGGTTCGGTTACAGGATTTCTGGCCTAGCCAGGCGCCTGGTGAACCTTCTAGAGAGGTCGTTTCTTAGAGGCCCGCTCCCGCCAGCCCAGCCCAGACCAAGCGACGTTGAGGGCCGCTCCTCAGCGGAAGGGCCGATGCAGGCCGCGCCCTGGAGCCCCCGTAGCGGGGCCGGACCATGAGCCTGCTGGGCAGCCTGGCCTCTTCGCCGCGAGACCCGCTGCAGTCCAGCAAGGCCAGGATGAAAAAGCTCCCGAAGAAGAGCCAAAACGAAAAGTACCGGCTCAAGTACCTGCGGCTGCGCAGAGCAGCCAAAGCCACGGTGTTTGTAAGTATGCCGGCGAACCAAAAAAATAAAATAAAGTATGCCGGCGCTCGGGCCTTCTCCACCTTTAGCCTCTCCTAACTCGCGAAATCTTTCCCCGAACTGTTCTCCTTCCCAGAGTGGCAGTGTTAATAGAATGTTAGCTCTTCCAGGGTACATTACTTGTGGTTAGCCTTGTGCGAATTACGTAATTCCTGTAATTCTGTTTCCTTGTCTACAAATGAGCGCTAATAACTACCTACCTTGCTGAGTTAATGAAGATTAAATGAGGAAAGTTAAGGGGCCAGTACCTAGAAGATGTGTCAGTAAGCTTTAGTCATTATCCTTATTGCCATAGAATCCTTGGAAATGCCTTTGGTTCTCCAAAGAAACTTGAGAACTCTGGCAGAGCCCTGACTCCAACAAGTCAAACACCTGATTCTAGTTTATTACTTCATTACCGCAACCTGTTTCCCACGCACTCCGCACACCTACAGCCAACCCCTTCCCTGAACAGGCACATGAAACTTTAAATAGTCCCCGCTTCTGCTCTCTTGTGAGTTTTCCGAGTTTTCTGCTGATCTTTTATTGTAGGTGCAGGGGGTTTATTGAATGAACTCTTTCTGGTTTGCCAGCCACAACTGTTAGACGATATTGTGGCTTGCTCAAGCTCAGCTCAGTGCTTGGAGATAGCAAGTATCTCAAATGTCTTCCCACATGTGAATCAACACCTTACCTCTTCGCATACCAAAATTTGAACATCCCTTAGCTTTTTTGGACGCACAGGGAAAGGTTTGGAAATTAGAACACTTATTCTGAGGACATTTATTTGCCACCTGCTATGTGCACTGGAGAGAAGTAAGAAAAGCAGAATTTAAAGGATTTGGTATCTAATTGATGTTGCCTTTCTTTTATCCCTAAATATTAGCGGTACCTAAAGCTTGGCACTTGTATTATTATTAGACTATTGGTTCCATCAGACCCATGAAGAAGGTTTTGTGAAGAAAAAAGGTATTGTTTTGATCGTTCAATGTTTGAGGTCCCAACTGTGGAACATCCAGATTGAAACAGTCCCCTTAGGACTCATGTTTGAGAGATGAATGGAGCCATCAGTAAAGAAAAATGATGCTTGAATACATATAAATAGGTTGTGAAGTTTAAAATTTTATAGACTAGACTTCATTTTGTTCCATCCAGATTTTTCTCTTTAAGGTTCATTACTGTATGCTTTGCTTTGGGTTAGGTTGCTTTATAAGCTCCCTAAGAGTCAAGGCACTTGGGAATGAGGACGTTCCCCATGGTTATAAGGGTTGAGGTAAAGTATCTATAGATTTGAGCAGTATGGCCTTCTCACTGCTGAAGGCTACCCTAATTAAAGTGACCATATGTGTTGATTTTTCTGGGACACCCTACTTTGCCGTATTGTTCTGGCAAAATCTTTACTAACTCCCACTTTTCACTGGAAGGTGGTGCAGTTTCCAAATTACTACTCTGCCCATAGTAGAAATTGGCCCTACCTACTTACAGGTTTCTTTACAGTTTGCACTGTAGACTGGCTCCTCTTCTCCCTAGCAACACATAGCTCTTTGATTTGAAATATAGCTCCTCTTCTCAGCATACTCTGATCTTTTATTCCTTTTGTGTGATTATATTCCAAATTTTTCTTCAAGGAAAATGCTGCTATTTGTGATGAAATTGCTCGTCTTGAGGAAAAATTTCTTAAAGCAAAAGAAGAGAGACGGTGAGCTGGGGTCACTTTGTGTTCAGAATCACATTTTTGGTGATTGATACGGTGTTGGTGCCCTTGGGGGTTTTTTCCTCCATCAAGATTTTTGTACTTTGCACCGGCCACCAGTGTGGTCCAGAGAAACTCACAGCCTGTGGTACTGATTCATAGCAACCCAGGTCATGTTAGACTGTGATGATGAAACAGCGCTCTCCATCTTTCCAACAAAACCCTCTGACCACATCTAATAAGTAATCTTATTATAACTGGGCTATTATAAAAGCCAGGGAATTAAAAACTACATTTTTTTTCCTACAAATATTCAGTATGTAGTAATTGATGCTTTTGAACTGTGGTGCTGGAGAAGACTCTTGAGAGTCCCTTGGACTGCAAGGAGATCCAACCAGTCCATCTAAAAGGAGACAAGTCCTGGGTGTTCATTGGAAGGACTGATGCTGAAACTCCAATACTTTGGCCACCTCATGCAAAGAGTTGACTCATTGGAAAAGACCCTGATGCTGGGAGGGATTAGGGGCAGGAAGAGAAGGGGACGACAGAGGATGAGATGGCTGGATGGCATCACTGACTCGATGCACATGAGTTTGGGTGAACTCCAGGAGTTAGTGATAGACAGGGAGGCCTGGCATGCTGCGATTAATGGGGTCGCCAAGAGTCGGACACGACTGAGCGACTGAGTACTCTGAGTGAGCAGCTCATGATACGTGCCCTTTGGAAGCCTAACATCTTCCAGCATCCAGTTAGAAGAGCTCACCATATGCTCTCCATATGCAGAAGGGATGCACTGTAGTCCTTTATCCTTAGCTTCTTGAGGTGTTATCCTCTGGAGCTTCGTTTTTCCCAGGGTTTAATAAGAACTTGACTTTTGTGAATGTGATCGTCTTTGCATGTACTTGTGACTTTTCCTAGTACTTGAATAAAATATGGAATTGAGACAAAACAGAAACTCATACCCCTGCTCCCTTTCCTCCCCAACCTCAGGTACTTGCTAAAGAAGCTCCTCCAGCTACAAGCCTTAACCGAAGGGGACGTACAGGCTGCAGCTCCTTCCCACAGCTCCAGTTTGCCCCTGACTTACACTGTGGCCAGCTCTGTGGGAACCCTCCAGGGAAATGGGCCAGTCTCTGGGCCGAGCACTGGGGCTGAGGAACCATTTGGGAAGAAATCCAAGAAGGAGAAAAAAGAAAAAGGCAAAGAGAACAACAAACTGGAAGGTACCTTGGCGAGAGGATATCAGTTGTCCTGGTGGCTCAGCAACTAATGAAAAGAACCTGGTCCTGACTGGTAGACACTCGGCCACAGAGATGATGTAAACTCTCACTGGTCCTTAAGCACCCCTGGTAAAAGCCCTTGAAAACCAAGTGTCTTCAAGCCACTCTGGGTAGAGGATTCATGGTTAGACCTGATTAAATATAATGAGAGAAGTTCATGGCTTCCCCCACTTCTCCTACACTCCCAACTGTCTGGGAGCCTCCAGTTCAGTCTTTCCTAGAGGCAGGGAAATGGGCTCGGTGGCCTCTGAGCACATGGATGGCTTGGGAAATTGCTGACCTTATAAGGGAAGCCAGAGGCCTTACAAAATGTAAGGCTTCTAGATCCTAAGCACTGATGCTGAAATTGGTTACAGCCAGGTGGGCGGGTTAGAAAGATAAACAGGGCTTTGGAGAAAAGCCCCATGTGCCCTTTCAGTGTGTGCGTAGAACCAGGATTGTCTCGTTGCTCTTAGCATCGTGTAAATTTTTTCCCTTCCCCTCAGCATTGGGAGGGACCTAAAGTGGGTGACCCCAGATTTGCGTTTCAGTTCTGAAGAAAACATCCAAGAAAAAGAAAATGGAGGCAGGTGCTCGCAAGCCGGTTCAGCCCATTGCCCTGGACCCCTCAGGACGGCCTGTGTTCCCCATCGGACTGGGGGGCCTAACAGTGTATAGCCTGGGGGAGGTGAGTGAGCCCAGCGACCAAGAGAGAGGAGCAGCAGAGATTCGGGAGTGGGGTTGAGCCTTCCCTCCCTGTTCCCATTAGCAGCAGTCCCTCGCTGATCCAGACCAACCCCTGAAAACCTCCAGTCCCTAGGAAAGCAGATTGTTTTCATCGGCTGCACATCCAGCGCTCTTTGTCTCTCTGATCTGAGTCACTCTTTTCAGCCCCAAGGTGGTTCTAGAGGCTTCCACAGGACCCTGGGCCTTTCAGTTCTCCAGCGACCTCAGTGGCAAGTTGGGGGGATCTTTTCTTTTCCAGATCATCACCGACCGACCTGGCTTCCATGACGAGACGGCCATCTACCCCGTGGGCTACTGCAGCACTCGGGCCTGGGCCAGCATGCGCGCTCCGGACCAGGAGTGTCTGTACACCTGTCAGATCAAGGATGGTGGCGCGCAGCCTCAGGTACCCGCCCTAAGGATAACTGCTGGGTTTTGCTTCTTTTTCCCCTCTTGTTCTGAGAACCTTCTCTGTGACAGGCACTCTGTGAGTAAGTGATGGAGCCGGGATGTGAATCTGCATCCGTGTGATTCCCCGACTGACACCCCTTCCCGTGAACCGTTCTGCTCCTCACGTTAGTGGTGACCATGTGAGGCCTGACCAGACTGCTTGTGTGTGAAGTTCAGGCTTACACTCAGGGAAGATTAGTGTGACACTCGGCCCGTTCAGGTGGAACCAAAATGGAGGCAGCAGATAAACTACATATTCACTTTTGCCTGCACGTGCTCTTTTTTTTAAATTTATTCCTTTATGTTCAGCTGCACTGGGTCTTCATTGCTGCGCACGGGCTTATTGTGGTGGCTTCTCTTCTTGTGGAGCACGGGCTGTAGGCGTGCAGGCTCAGTAGTTGTGACGCGTGGGCTTAGCTGCTGCACGGCATGTGAGATCTTCTGGGACCAGGGATTGAGCCCGTGTCCCCTGCATTAGCAGGCAGACTGTAAACCACTGGACTACTGGGGAAATCCCTGACTGCGCATCCTCTCAGTGCTGTGGTTCAAGACGGTTCATTTTTCCACACCATGTCCTCTGATCCTTGGGGAAGATAGACTGTTGTCAGAGTTTCAGGCTTCGCTGTCTGATGATGTTGCAGGTGGCTGGAAAATGGGGTGGAAGCTTTGAGCAGAAGCTGAGAGCCTGCCTGCCACTTGTGG
This sequence comes from Bubalus bubalis, assembly GCF_019923935.1. Lineage (NCBI taxonomy): Eukaryota > Metazoa > Chordata > Mammalia > Artiodactyla > Bovidae > Bubalus > Bubalus bubalis. The sequence goes on from NC_059161.1 coordinate 108,797,417, forward strand.
ATAATTCTGCATTGCTCCTATCCTTGTTAGAAGGCTCTTAAATGCAGCTGAGAGTTCTGATGACCTTGGCCATGCAGCATTTCTCTTTAGAAAGTGTTCTAACAGACAGACTTGATGATGTAGCAGTGTTTATAACAAATCTATATATTTAAGGAAAATCTAATCAGAATCCTAATAGAACGTAAATGACAACCCACAAGCTGGTCCTTAATTTCCTCTGGAAGTGTTAGCTGCTCGGTCGTGTCCAACTCTTTGCCATCCCATGGACTGTAGCGCACTAGGATCCTCTGCCCATGGGATTCTCCAGGCAAGAATACTGGGGTGGGTTGCCATTTCCTTTTCCAGAGGATCTTCCCAACCCAGGGATTGAACCTGGGTCTCGTGCATTGTAGGCAGATTCTTTACCACCTGAGCCACCAAGGGAGCCCTGAAAGACAAATGCTGAAGTGTTTTTGAAAACACAGATTCTGTCGGGTTTTTGTTTCTTTTATTAAGTCATTACTCCATCCACACAGGATTTTCAGGTACCTTGTGTGCTTTCATTTTTTTTCCCTAACTGACATCAAGTGACACCTTTGAAGTGAAGTGAAGTGGGCTTTGCTTGTGGTTCAGCTGGTAAAGAATCTGCCTGCAGTGCAGGAGACCTGGATTCTATCCTTGGGTTGGGAAGAACCCCTGGAGAATGGAAAGGCTACCCACTCCAGTATTCTGGCCTGGAGAATTCCACAGACTGAGCTTTCCTTTTTTTCTCTAACTGACATCAAGTGACACCTTTAATGTATACTAAATACATGTAATACTTTGTTGTGTTTCCAGACAGTTCTGTTTCATCTATTTGACTATAAATCCCAGTATGACTTTTACTTGCTTTAGCTTCATAGAATGTTCTATACTGTAATATGTTAAAACACAGAACAATATTTTTATTGTCCTAGGGTGAGGGGAAAGGTTTTCTTTAGCAAGATGTGAAAAGTAGAAGCCATAATGGAAAATAGTAACAGATTTGACTATTAAAATTTTAAACACTTCTGAATGACAAAAACCACCATGCTACTGCTAAGTCATTTCAGTCGTGTCTGACTCTGTGCGACCCCATAGACGGCAGCCCACCAGGCTCCGCCGTCCCTGGGATTCTCCAGGCAAGAACACTGGAGCGGGTTGCCATTTCCTTCTCCAATGCATGAAAGTGAAAAGTGCAAGTGAAGTCGCTCAGTCGTGTCCGACTCTTAGCGACCCCATGGACTGCAGCCTACCAGGCTCCTCCATCCATGGGATTTTCCAGGCAAGAGTACTGGAGTGGGGTGCCACCATAATCAAAGTTAAAACTCAAGCAACAAACAAGAAGAAAACATATCACAGTGGATTAAAATCCATATAAAGTGCTCTTGTAGTCTAAGATATAAAAGCAATCAGATGGGAAAAAAAAAAAAAAACAGGTATTTCACAGAAACAGTGCAGATGGTCGATGAGAGCAGATAGCACTCGTAGTTAGGGAGATGAAAATAAGACAAAAAGATCTTATTTTTCTCACGCAAATATCAGATAGATAATAGCAAATGTTGGCCAGCGTGTAGGAAAACAAGTACAAATGGCATTAGTAGGAGTGAAAATTGTAAAGTTCCTGTTTTTGGAAGGCTGCTGGGGTAGTATCAACAATTTTAATGTGTGAATCTTTGGTCCAGGATACTTCTAGATATTCTGGAATTTCTTAGATGCACAAATGCGAACAGAAGAGTTACATATAACAGTATAATTGCGACATTGTTTGCAATAGCAAGAATTTAAAAGTAGCCTAAATAGCCATCAGTAGGTGAATGGTTAAAAATTAAAATATATCCACCTTGTATAATATTATACAACAGTTAAAAGAATGAAGTAGAGAAAGATCCCAAGACCAAAATAATACATTTTAGGCTTTTAACTGTGCTTTGCTCGAATAGGATATATAAGTGTACACACAATATAAAAGGTTGGGATTGGCGTGATCAATATCAAATAGAAGAGCAACCCTGAAATATTCGAAGATAATTGTTAACAGTTTTTTCATGAATTAGCTGAGAAATCAGTATAAACCATCAGAATGTTAAATTTGCAACATATGTCACTGACATAATAAAACCATTCTGACTGAAACTACTCACAAGATAATTTATTATTAACAAAATTTAAAGAGCTCTGAAATTTGACACAGGAAAATTGAATCAAGTGAAATAATAGCCACAGAGGAAAACTAACAGTAGTAGAAGCCACTCAGTAGGGTTTGTTTTGGATTCTTAAAAAAAAAAATGATAAATGCACATAATTGTAAACACATACATACTATTTATAAATATATATAGTGTGTATGTGTGTGGGTGTATATATATATAGCTATACAGAAAATAGATTAATCCTGTGTGGAATAATTTGATTAAACTTTGAAAGACTGGAAACTGCTTAATTGAACTTAATAGAAAACTGATTAAGGAATTTAACTGACTAAATATAGAACCTGTTACAGAAAAGAATTTTCTTTTTCTTTTTCTTTTTTTTTTTTTTTGGTCAAAAGTCTTTAAACAGTATAGAAAATTTGTCAGGGAATTGTTAGCTAGATCACACTTGTTACAAAATACTTTCCTGGCAAAAATTCCTCAGTATTAGTAGAATTTTGATCTAACAGTTTGTTTTTATAAACAAGATATTTTACAACTCAAAAAATAAAGTGAAATGGGGATTTGTAGTCAAAATGGCCTAGATCTCTTCCTAGATACTGTAAAATCAATGTAAGATTATGTGGAGAACAATCTCATTTGTTTTAAAATATCATCTATACTTATAGCTTATAAATATGTTAGTGGATAAGAAAGCATCTGGAAAGGTATGGAACAAGTTAAGCATTGCCCTCTGGACAGTAGTTAAACAAAGGGTGCAGAATCAAACAGTTGAAAGCCTTTCTTTGTTTTATGGCTTGGAGTGTCTAACAGCCAAGACATGGTTAAACAAGAGGCACACCTTGCTTCAGGCTCCAGAGTGAAGAACAGCAGTAACAGCAGTGTGACTGCCACCTTCTCCCTGAAGACTGGGCTCACTGCTCCTTTATCTTTCTCAGTTTGAAATTGTTCCTGAAGACGACCCCCAGAATGCTATCATCAGCTCCTCCGCTGATGCCTGTCATGCAGAGCTGCTCAAGACCATCAGCGCAGCTATGTAAGTTGACTGGTAACTGGAAGGCAGGCTAGAAAGGTCAGTTGGGGTACAGTGAGACCTTCTCTCTTGCTTTTAATGAGTAGAGATCCCTTATTGTATAGAAAGCTAGCCTATGTCCTTGGCGTATCTTGGCAGCTACAGGCTCCAGACTCTCCAAGTCAGGAAAGACTACTCTGTGTGTTCATACTCATCTCTCGGCTCTCAAGCAAAAATTCTCTGTCTCCCATTTAGGGGAAAACTAATACCCAACCTGCATCCATCTGGAGCTGACTTTTTTGGGTTTTCTCATCCAACCATCCACAACCTGATCCAGAGTTGTCCAGGAGCTCGAAAATGTGTCAAGTAAGTGGGGTCGAATCCATTTCCTTGAAAGAAGCGCCATGGTCAGTGGGCCAGGGACTAAACTGGTGGTCACTGCTCTGCTTGTTCATCTATTTACTGAGCTGCTTCTGTACATAAGGCACAGTATTGTCTTCTGTGGCCTGTGGATGGTACCCCGCTGTCCTGAAGGTCTTAGCATTTTGTGCATCATGACAGCTGATGGATGGGGAAGTCCTGCAGAATAAGGGTCACTAGAGACGCCTGTCTGTGTGCTTTTCAATTTTGGTTAGTTAATATGTTTTTCAGATATATATAGGAGAGCCCTAAAGAAAAAAATACCTAATCCCTTTGGAGGGACGAGTGGATTAATAGCCAAAGGACGACTCAATAATGTTCCCTTTGGTCCTGCAGTTACCAGTGGGTGAAGTTTGATGTGTGCAAACCTGGAGACAGCCCCCCACCACAAGAACAGCTAGAGAATGACATAGCTACAAGCTTTGAAGCCTTTCAGAGACACACCTTCGATGAAGATCATAGTGATCCCATTCTACAAGGTATCTTTTTTATTTTTCCTTTCTGGTTTGAAAGTTGACCATTTTTAGGCTACCCTTCCCTCTTCCTTCATCACCGAGAAGCCCACTGACCTGGGCAGTGAGTGACAAAGGCTTTCCCTGCTCCAGCCACAGGTAGCTCTAGCAGAAGTCTCAAGGCGTGGCTGAGATCCTGGGGTGGCAGGGCTCACCGAGAACTTAGAGAAGCTCATTTTCTAAGCTGGATGTCCTCAGCAGAACTCTAAGGGGAAGTTCACTGTGGGACTTGAAACATAACATGTAGTAAGGAAATCCATGGCCTTGATCCTGCCTATCCTCCATGGATTCCCCCCACAAATGAGTGGAGTGATCAGAGGATCCAGCATGGGTGTCATATAGGGAGAGCTCTGGACTAGAAATGAGAAAATAAGAGTTAACTTCTCTGTCTTTACCTACTGTGCTCTGTAACCTTAGGCAAGTTAGTTAATCTATTGCAGCAAGAGTTTTCTCCTTTTTTTTCTTTAACATTTATTTTAGTTGATTTACACTTAATTTCTGCTGTATGCCAGAGTGATTCAGTTATACATATATACTTTATATTCTGTTTTGTCACGGGATATTGACTATAGTTCCTTGTGCTATACACTAAGATCTTGTTTTTTATCCATTATGGGTGGTTTTTATCCATCCATCCGTAAAATATCCATACATTTTATCCATGTACATACTAGTATGCATGTCTAGTCTGCTAATCCCAAACTCCCAATCCTTTCCTCTCCCTTGGCAACCACGTGTCTGTTCTCTATGTCGATGAGTCTGGTTTTGTTTTGTGAATATGTTCATTTGTGTTGTATTTTATATTCCGCATATAAGCAATATCATATGGTATTTGTCTTTCTCTTTCTGACTTACTTCACTTTGTATAATAACCTCTGTCCATCCATGTTACTGCAAATGGCATTATTTCATTCTTTTTTATTGCTGCATTATATCCATTCTATGTTTACATACCACATCTTCATTCATTCATCTGTCAGTGACTTGACTATTCTGTTGCTATGAACATAGGGGTGCCCATCTCTCTGCGTTATGGTCTTGTCTGGGTGTATGCCCAGGAGTGGGATTGCTGGATCATGGCTTATAGTCTTGTCTGGGTGTACACTCAGGAGTGGGATTGCTGGATCATGCTTATAACTCTGTAGTTTTTTGAGAAACCCCCATACTGTTTTCCACAGTGGTTGCACCAGCGTACATTCCATCAACAGTGTAGAAGAGTTCCTTTTTCTCCACAGTCTCCAACATTTATTATTTTGTAGACTTTTTAATGATGACCATTCTGACTAATGTGAGGTGGTACATCATTGTAGTTTTGATTTGCATTTCTGTAATAATTAGGGATGATAAGCATCTTTTCTGGAGAAGGAAATGGCAACCCACTCCAGTGTTCTTGCCTGGAGAATCCCAGGGACAGAGGAGCCTGGTAGGCTGCCGTCTATGGGGTCGCACAGAGTCAGACGTGACTGAAGCTACTTAGCAGCAGCAGCAGCATCTTTTCATGTGCCTATTGGACATATGTATGTCTTCTTTGGAGAAATGTCTGTTTAGATGTTCTGCTCATTTTCAATTGGGTTTTAATTTTTTTTTAACTGTATAAACTATTAGTATGTTTTGGAAACAAAACCATTGTCAGTCGCATCATTTGTAAATATTTTCTCCCAGTCCATAGGTTGTCTTTTTGTTTTATTGTTTCCTTTGCTGTGCAAAAACTTTTAAGTTTGATTGGATCCCATTTGTTTACTTTTGCTTTTATTTCTTTTGCCTTGGGAGACTGACCTAAGAAAACATAAAACATTCAATTTATGTCATATGTTTTGCCTGTGTTTTCTTCTAGGAGTTTTATAGTGTCGTGTCTTATATAAAGTCTTCACCATTTTGAGTTTTCTTTGTGTAGGGTGTGGGGTTGTGATTGATTCACATGTGGCTCTCCAGCTTTCCCAGCACCACTTGCTGTATTTCAGCCAGTTTGCTTCATTGTAAAAGTAAATATCTGTCCTGTCTCATCAAACAAGGGCAGAATTGGGCTGACAGATGCAAACGAGTTGAAAGAATTAAAAGGATATGTGTGTGTCTGATCAAGCCAGTCTCCTAAGATTCCCAGGCAGCAGTGGAACTTAAGGAATTTTTTTCTCCAGGATCCTTGGACCTCCCGGAGCTTCAGCCTACAGCCTTTGTGTCTTCTTACCAACCCATGTTCCTGACCCATGAACCCTTGGTAGACGCTCACCTACAGCACCTGAAGTCTCCGTCACCGTGCAGCCCATCTCAGTCTTCGGATTGAAGTAAAAGGAGTCAATACCACATCATTCTCATCAGGATGGGTATTTTAGCTTAATTAGACAATATAGAAGAAAGCAGCAACTCAGGAGTGAAGAAGATAGTAAATTAACACATTTTGTCGCAGAGGTTCCCATGGTGACAGCTTTCCTGGGAAAAACTTCAACTTGGTTTTATTTTTAGTAATAAATTTCTGTTGACAGTTCTGCTTATTTTCATCTTGTTGTCATCATGATATAATCAGAATTTTACACCTTCTGACAACCCTCCACCCTTGATTCTGAGCCTGGGTCGTTGACTGTCTCAGCCCCTGCAACCAGCTGCTGCTTTATCTTCATGTCAGTGTGATCAGAATCAGATCCTACTCATCCCCAAGCTGGAAGGTCCAGTGCCGGGGTCCAGCCCCGGTGGATCCAGGGAAATTCGAAGGAGAGACGGCTTCAGCGATCAGGATACGATAGCTTTAATTAAATATTAATTAGAGATATAAAGAGTAATAGAATAAGGATAGCTCAGTAGGAAAATTCAGTGGAGAAAAGGCTGAATAACTTGGCTTACGTGGAAAGCTAATAAAATTCCAGGGCAAGGAGTTTACGTCACCTACGTAGGCCGCAGGCGTCCTCCCGTTCTCCTGAAGGAGAGGAGACACTAAGGCCTCCCCGGTCAGATCTTAGAAGCCCAGGCATAATTAGTAGGCTTGACGAGCCTCCACGTTCCAGATGGGGATTCAGCCAGGTGAGAGAAAGAACGACATGGGGAGACCAGTCTTTTAAGGAACTGATCCCATTCTTTATTTTCCATGGTCTACTTTTATACACTGAGATGTTTATACAAAAGTCATGCAGGGTCAGCAGTCCTGACTTTTATTAAAGTTAGGTGCTTCATACAAATGTATACAGAGGTCTTAGGGGTGTTACATCATCTTCTGGCCAGGGGGCCTGCTGACAATTTATGACCCTCTCCTTGTGACAGCGGTCAGTCAACCAGGACACTTATTTCTCCAGGGGTGATTATTCTTAAAACAGACGCCACCTTCCAAAGGTACCAGATGAAGTTACATTCCTATAGGGTGAGGGTGTAGAATTTATTTAGCCTAAGGTCTAATGTGATTAATATCAAAGGTTAATACTTATTTCTTCTATATATTCATTAATGTGTATAAGGAGCAAGAGATATGTAGCAGCAAATATTGGCTCAACAATGAAACCCTCCACCAGTATAATTTCTAACTAGCCCACTAATACTATACTAATAATTTTCTAACTTCTCAAAAGAATCTGTTTTTAGAAAGTTCAGAGCATCTCGTGCCTCTCACGGTTGGGAGGCTGTGAACAATCACATGTGGCCGGACAATCCTGTCAGGCAGGCTAGAGAACCTTCAGAGGAGTTTGTAGGTTGAAACACTCCGGTCATGCTCAGGAATTATTATTAACTGGAGCTCTAAGTTAACTCTTTTTCAGAGAGAGGTAGTGGGGGACAGCCCCCCGTAAAGTCAGAGGTGTAGGTGAGAGCACAAAGTTGTAAAGTAGGCAGACTCTGGTTATGGGGGTAGATGCTCGAGAATTTCCAGGGGGACTCCTGAGGCTCGATCCCGCCTTTGCGTATGCCGAGCCTCCTTCCTCATGACCTTTGCCACAGGCAGAGTTCCTCACGCAAGACCCACTGTTCATCTTCTTCACATTTCACAAGAGGATCCAAAAAGTCATCTCTAGCCTTGTCTACATCCCCTTTGTGGCGCCACTGAATACACTGAAGCCACACACTAACACAAATACACATGATTGGTTCCATCCTCCTTAACAGACTCACCCCATCGGTTCATTAGCTGTGTAATAACACTGCATTCTATATAACAGAATTTTCTGGACTCCACTTAGAGCATTAAGGTAGAGGCTTACCCTATCACTGAAGCCCAGCCAGTTCACCTCCACCGTACCTTGTGTGATGATTCACTGTCAACCAGCCAGGAACCAGGGCTGGCTGGAATGGAACGAACCAAAGGAGGCCAGAGGTAGAAGGATGGGGAAGGAGTGGAGGAACTGGATTGTCACTGTGCTACAATCCATAGCCACTAACGGAGAAAACAAACGGGGCCTCGCATTTTATGGGACTGGATCTGGACAGTCGAGGGACGAATCAAATGCAGCCTTTAGAGCACATCACACTGGCCACCACAACGTATCAGATGCTAAAGTGACTAATGTTGATTTTATGACTCTTAATTATGGTCTTACAAGTCTGTGTAACTTTTATAGTGCAAAAATACAATAAAATATGGATAATAGCAAATCGGGATAGAAAGGAGAGCGCTCAAAACTGCTGCATGTTTTTCAGTTTTCTTCTCTACATCAAATGCCAGAACCCATTTGTACTTAACACAGAAATGGTATCTGCTGCTTTTATCACATAATCTGTATCTTTCCATTCTGTTACAGCCCAAGTTAATTACAAGTTCACAGTGAGCTTCATTAAAAAGTTTTTATAAGTTAGTGCATGAAGTGAAGTAAAAGGCACTCAGTCATGTCCAACTCTTTGCGACCCCACAGACTGTACAGTCCATGGAATCCTCTAGGCCAGAATACTGGAGTGGGTAGCCTTTCCCTTCTCCAGGGGATCTTCCCAACCCAGGGATCGAACTCAGGTCTCCCACATTGCAGGTGGATTCTTGACCAACTGAGCCACAGGGAAGCCCATAAGTTAGTGCATGGTTTACTTTAATAAGCATTCATTTGTAGCTTCCCTAGAAGTATTTTCAAACTACAAATCTCAGCCTTGTTAGTTGTTTTCAACTGTGGCAGTCAAGACCCACATATTTTAAAATTAAGTTCGAAGACAGAACATACTGGAATGCATTGGATGCTGAAAGGTTGAATTCAACTATACTGTGTATATAGGTGTTTATCTCCCACTCACACAGTACACATGGGGATATGTGGAATGACAAACTGTTTTTACTATGAATCATTGTTTTAAATAACTTGAAAAATACTGTCCTAGCTATACACTTAAAAATTGTTTTCATCTATTAGATTATTAAATATTTCTTAAGTTTGACAGTATTCAATGTCGGTGAGAATAGGGGGAAATATGGGACTTTACCTTAGTGGAAATGTCAACTGTTGAACCCTTTGGAAGGGTTAAGCTGTAGGTATTAAAATGTTAAACATATTTATTCTTAAACCTGTTAGTCCACATTAAGGACCCTAAGAGATTAAGTGCAGAATGATGTTGACATGTAACAGTTATCACAGTATTAGTTTAAAACCTTCTCTGTCTACTCATGGCAAATTGGTTAAAGTATGGGGCACCCACAAACTGAAGCAAATGAAATCTCTTTTCACTTTACCTAGGAAAATTATTTTGTTAGAATAAATAAAAGACACCAATTACTAAATAATATACAGTGTAGTGGTGTATAAAATGTGACCCAAACAAATCAAGTGATGTTCACCAAAAGACTGTCCAGATGATGAATTTGGGAGTGATTTTACTTGCTTATACTCTTCTTTAGCACCCAAGTCTTCTACAGTGATCATAAATTTCATTTTCAAACAGTATTATTTTCATTTGGGAAATAAACTGAATTCCTACAGAATGTTTTAAATTATTCAACCATTAAAAATAATTTTCACATGACTTTGCATGAAGATATCCACTACCTAAACCTAACTAGTTAAACGGTGTGCCCTAGGTTACTAGGAGTGAAGGGAACACAGGCCTAGAGCTCTTGGCTGTCTCTTGCTCCTTCCAGGTTAGAACAGCTACTGAGCGCCTGTATGTTGGGGGTACACAGTAGCTTGATTTTTTTCTCAGGAGTTGGTGCAGGGTTCGTGGTTTCTGTGAAGTCAAATGAATCAGAGGCCAAGGTGCAGGTATGAGGAGTTAATTGTACGCTAGAAGTCCTCGAAGGAGCCAAAGTTCTTTGCATGCTGCATAGCTGTTTTGGTTTTTGCTAACTAAAATCTTGGTACTGGTACTTCCCTGGTAGTCCAGTGGTTAAGACGGCACTGCCGGGGGCACGGGTTCAATCCTTGATTGGGGAATTAAGATTCTGCTTGCTGTGTGGCACAGCCAAAAAATTAAAAAATAAATAAAATTTTAAATAAAATCCTGGCACTAACAAAGCATCCCTGCTGTTCAGTTACACTAGGACCCCTTGGGGCAGGTGTGGCGAGTGATGCGTGTGCTTCTGTGCTTGTTTTTCACGTTAAGACAATGGAAACTACTCGCAGATAAATCTTGCTCCTTTCTCAGCTTCAAAGGACAATTTGCAAGCCTGTTCCAAACCCAGTTTTGTCTAGAGATCAATGTGTACCCATGACTCAGGATGTTACTTTATTTCCAGCTTCTTAATAGATGACAATTATCAAGTGCCTTCAGCTGTTTTTAATCAGCCAGTAAACACCATTAGGATTCTCAACCGTATACACCAAAGACCTCTTTCACATTTGTCCCATCTGGATTATTTTTCTAAATGCTTATCATGTAGCTTTACTTTCAGACTCTCTTTGTTCTCCCATCTGGATTATTTTTGTTAAACCTCTTACCTGTCAAGAGCCCAGTAGCGCTATCTGCTCTCCCTTACCTCTGCAGTCACGTGGTTCCCACACAGGCTGCTCCACCTTGCCCTCTCTTGCCGCCTCACAGCTGTCCCTTCACACCTCCCAAAATCCCTGCGTGTAGTTGTGGTTTCTTTGTTTTAAACATTCACATTATCATTTAGACTGAAGGAACAGAATTGTTTTTGGCTTAGCACAAAACAGGGCCATCTTCACTTCTCTGAAAGACTTGTGTACCAGAAGAAACATTTCAGTTCCACATGAGGAAAAACTGTTGGGAAGCTTAGAATGGAAACTCTACAGAAATTTGATAACCACTTGTCAGATTTTATTAAAAAAGAAACACGTAAATGCTAGTCAGCCTCCATGGCCTTGAAATCTCTTCCAATCCTGAGTTTCCACAGTCTAGAGGTAACACAAAAGTGTTAAAGACTGTTCACTCCAAATAATTAAGGAAGTGAATCACACAGGTTCAACTTGTTTGTAGTTGGTAATTAGTCTACTATGGATACCTGGCCTGGCTGAGGACAGAAGGCAAGCATTCCATTCGCCTACCAGCCCTGGCATCTCAGAATATGGAAACAGCCATGTGCTAGCCGGGTGCTCTCAATGAGGCAGTTTGATTAATTTCCATTAAAAATCAGTAGTTGTCATTTAAACTCCTAAATGCCCAAATCTAAAGGATCCACACTTGTGTCTGAGACGTGATTACACTGCTGTGAAATCATTTAGCAGTCCTGCTGTGATAGCCAGGGCTCGGGTTTGTAATGAGAGCAATGAAGGGAGGAGCTGGCAGGGTACTGGTTGGGTGGTACAGGGGACACTGCTTATATTCACAAGGCCATGGGGTCCAGGCATACCGAAGAGCAGCTGGGGTGTCATGGCAAGACGTGATGTTCAGGGCCAGGGTCTGTGTGGAGAAGGTGTCCATGGGAGCTGGAAGCCACGTGCACTGGTGGTCACTGCAACACGAGACCTAAACAGGAGAGTCACGAACAGAAATGGTTAGCATAGTTGGGAGGATGTGCCAAGAGATGGGCCTGCTCTGCAGACAGATGGAAGAGCGAGAAGGGGCTGCTCTTGGCCAAGGGACATGTTTTCTACAATAACCAGGACAAAGTGGGTCTGGTTATCACAGCCACAGATCGATAATAAAAGTTCACAAGATAAATAGCTGAGATCAAGAAATAAAACAGCAAATTACTGAGAGAGATAAGATAGCATGGAGACATGAAGCACTTAGGAAAGGCTCCCCTGAACAATCTTCCTGTGGTCCTCCCACCAATCAGGCAGGAATCTGGGTGAGCAGATTCCTTACTGGAATCTGGGCTGCTCTCTGACTCCCAGTGGAGCTGGGGGAAGAGGAAGGGGCACACGGAACTGTGGATGGTAAGCTATTCTCAAGTCAGAAAGCAATTCTGGTGAAGGGAGTGTTAAAATAGCCAGTTCCCAAAGGTTCAAATCTGTGCTGGCCCCAACTCTGACTCCAGGGCCAGGCAGTGGGCATATTGCAAGCAGCTGACTACAGAGGGGAACTCAGAGTGCCAAGATTCCAGGGCGCTGGGACTCACCTAAAACCCAGCATCCAGGGAAGCTAAGTGGAGTTAGGTGCTAAGTCAGGTGCTAATCCACCTGAGGCAGGGGGATTCCAGAGGAGGAACAGCCCCATGATCTCTTGTGTAATTAGTTTGTCTTCTACATTCTTTCATTGTCCCTCCAATGCCCTCTTTTCACTCACCACCCCCCAATGCCTAAGGGCCTCAGGACTCCCAAAGACACTCATTTAAATATTCCACCTGGGGATGCCTCCAGCCACCACCCTGGCCTTGTTGATGTAGAGTTGCTCAGTTGTGTTCGACTCTTTGTGACCTTTCCCAGACTAGAATACTGGAAGTGGGTTGCCATTTCCTTCTCTTGGGGATCAGAATCCCCGACCTAGGGATTCAACCCTGCATCAGCAGGTGGGTTCTTTACCACCAAGCCACCAGGGAAGCCTCAACCTAGGAGACTCCTAAATAAGCTGTTTCATAAACAGCCCCAGTTCTGCAGTGAAATGATCCTCACCAGGTATTAGAAGCAAGTACAGAGTTCCATCACTGTGAAAGTGAAAGTCGCCCGCCATGTCTGACTCTTTGCGACCCCACAGACTACAGTCCATGGAATTCTCCAGGCCAGAATACTGGAGTGGGTAGCGTTTCCCTTCTCCAAGGGATCTTCCCAACCCAGGGATGGATCCCAGGTCTCCCACACTGCAGGCGGATTCTTTACCAGCTGAGCTACCAGGGAAGCTCATTACAGTAATTCAAACTAAGCTGCAAATCACCACACTTAAATCTCTTAAAGGAGAGATTAAACTCAAAATCAGAATTTAGGATAGTGTGACAAAAAAAGATGTCCAAGGATGAGGGAAATATTCTGCAGCCAGGATCCTTTCCTTTCAAATAGGTACCCACAAATAATGCTACCTGTCCTGAGCAAAAATGGCTGCTCTGGGAGGGAAAATACAAATGGAATATCTTTTTAATATGGACTCTTAAATTAATTTGTTAATTTTAATAATTTTTTATTTTTAATTACTTGTTTAATTAACTAATTTGCTTGATTTATTTTATAAATTGTAAACAAAATTATATATTTTTATAAAATAAAAATAGATTTATAACATTTATATATTTTTTATTTAATATTGATTTAATTTTTAAATTAGCTTTTGTCTCATCAAAATTGCCTCTAAGCAAATGAATAAAGAACTGCTTACTTGTCACTCTGAGATAAACCTAGCCCCTGACCAACCAAGACCTGCCTCCTATATAATTAGAGATGAGCCTCGGTGTGGAGGAAATCCTGATCCCCACGCAGGATGAACCCCTATTGTTTTCTGCAGCTCTCACCTCAAATATCTTGTCGTCACGCCTCTGCACCTCGATTGGCTGGGAATATGTGAGGTTGAGCAGCCCGGTGTCAGCCAGGAGTTCTATCTTCTGAGGCAGTGGTCCTTGAAAGATCAACTTCTCCCCGTAAGCCAAGGCACGGGCCCCCAGGTGCAGCCTGTAGGCCACCATCTGCTTATCTCGAGGGTGAATGCTACAGGACAAAGAACAGGGAGAGAACTTAGGGTTTGGGCTCAACAATAGTCATATTTTAAAAAAAAAAAAAAGAAATCTTATACAAAGAACCCTTTAAGAAGGTGAGACTGAATCTAATAGCCAGTGACCTGGGGCTAGTCAGCCTAAGAGAAATGGTGAATTGTAACCACAGACGGGTCTTCTATGCATCAACAACCCTGAAATAATTGATGGCTTGGAAGGAAGGAATAAGGGAAGAGGAGGAGGGAAGGAGGGCAGACTTTGGAACTAACCTAGAAGAAAGAGCTGTCGTAAGACTGTTGCAAGCACTCAACGTTCTCAAAGTGTTTCATCTGAATCAGGCTTTCACTACTTGGCCCCCTCCAGGTTTTATGTGTTCACGCAACAAACATTCATTCATTCAATAAACAAATATTCATTCAGGCTCCTGCTGTAATCGGGACACTCTGCACTGGGCTCCAGGTCACACTGCCATTCCCTGGTATCCTAGTAGGCGGTAGTCATCGGGGCTGTTCACCAACGTCCCGCTAGTCCTCCTCTGAGTCTGGGGTAGAATTCCACTTCCTGCTCTCACTAAAAATAGACATGGCCATGGGACTTGCCGTGGCCAGTGCAATGTGAGCAGAAGAGACTTGTGTTGCTTCGGGTGGAAGCCTCCAGCTGCGAATATGAGACTGTCAGGCAGCTGTGGAAGCACAGATCCCCCCCGGAGCCTCTGTCACTCTGGATCTGTGAATGACGACGACAGCAAAGCCCGTCCCTTCTTTGGACATGGGAGTGTCAACACGAAATAAGGTTCGGTGGCATCACGGCCCTGGGGTGGGGAGGGGTGTTAGTTACTGTAGCACATCCAGGGTGTGAATGATGGATAAATCATGCTTCTAGGGTCCATTCCTTAGGCCCGCTCACAAGTGAACATCAAGAGAAGGCCACAGAAAACACATATTACTGTTCAAGCAAAGCCCGAGAAGCACCCACCTGCCAAAAGTTGAGTTCCTATCACCGAGATCCACAGCGGCAGCCATGAAGGTGTTGGGCATCCTTTGGTTGGGGACGTAGCCAAAGTCGGCTGTCTGATGCCAACGCATCTGGGGAAGTCCATCATGCAGGGCTTCACCAGACAAATAGGAAGATAACTAGAAAGTAGACACTGTGCATCAGAACTTCACTGCATCAGAAACCTACACTTCAAAACAGCCAGAAAAACATTAAGAAAAAAAATGTTTTAAAGAAACCAACACTGGAGTCTTTCACAAGCAGACCCTGCTTCTGCTTCACTCACTCGCCCACGGGCTGATCCAACACGTTCTTACCGAGTCTCTCACCCTCATGGTTGAACCACTCATCCCACGAGCTGTGGTGGAACTCCACCCTCCAGCCCCCTCCTCGCAGCAAGACCTGGAGTCTATTTCTCCTTGCAATGAACTTGGGCTAAGCCTGTGATTTGCTCTGACAAACAGCATGCAGCTGAGGTGATGGTGAGCAGCTACTGAGTCTCTGCCTCAGGAGTGCTTGCCTTCTGTTTCGTCTTCTCAGAACCCTGAGATGGCCACGGAACAAAAGTGCCGCTACCCTGCTGAAGAAATGTGGAGACAGCAGCCTTGGGAACCGGAAGGTCATGAGGAGAGAGGCGTTCATGTCCCAGCCTTCCCAGCTGAGGGTCCAGTCACGTGAATTCTGGATCCTTCAGTTCCAGCTGCAGGCACACGAGCAAGCCTGGCTAATGTCTCAGAGCAGAAATGAGCCGCTCCGGGGGACCACCTCTCCCTGCCTGGCCAACCCATGGAATGAGGAGCAAACGCAGTGGCTGCTGTTGTCAGCCCCGAAGTTCTGAGGCCGTCTGTTAGAAGGCAGTAGGTCACTGACCTATTGTACATCTGTGTACAATACAGGCCAAAGCTCTGTAGGGAAGTGGAGAGGACCCTCCCCTTGTTGCTAAGTCGTGTCCGACTCTTTGCAACCCCATGGACTGCAGCATACCAGGCTCCTCTGTCCTCCACTATCTCCCAAAGTTTGGTCAAATTCATGTCCATTGAGTCAGTGATGCTTTCTAACCATCTCATCCTCTATCACCCCCTTCTCCTTTTGCCTTCAATCTTTTCCAGCATCAGGGTCTTTTCCAAAGAGCCGGCTCTTCACATCAGGTGGCCAAAGTATTGGAGCTTCAGCTTCAGCATCTACCCCTGAGCACATAGCAGACTTCATCAAAGACCCCAGTCCTTCGCACGTTCCAGCAGCCATGCCCTGTCGCCACCTGGTCATGAGGTTTCTCCCACTGAAAGAAAGAGTACATTTTCCCCACCACTGATTCTTAGTAAACTCTCCTATGCAAATCGGCCTTAACACATGAAGTGATGAAAGGTGGTGGAGCTTCGCAATGAAATGTCATGAAAACTAGAAAATGGCAATAAAAAGACCCACTGAGTAACCCTGCTGCTTCCCACACAACACCCAAGAGAGAAGGCTGAAAGTGGGGCCATGTGCGCCAATGGGCACCATGATGCAGATCCCTGCAGAAACCCCCTGGAAGAGTCTAGGGGGAGTTCCAGCCTGAAGTGCGGAGGGGAAAATGCTACCAAGAGCCACTCAAGCCAAGGAAGTTGTTTCAAAATGGCAGTTGGCTGAGAATTCCTGCAGTCATTCCCCACTACTTCATCAGCTGTACTACTACAGATTGACCACATGGGGGCACCAGCAGACTCTACAGCCACAGGAAATTCCTGTGTTTTTCCCCTGAGATATAAAGCAGGCCACTTGCAGGGATTAGGAGAAACACTGCTGCTAAAGAAGGCATGTCACAGCCACAGAATATAAAAGTGGCTGTATTTGCAGGATTCTACAATAGCATCTGTGTTTTGTAGTCTGGTTCACTGTTTCTCCAAAATCCTTCTGAAAAAGCATATACTCCCTCGAGACTGGTAGTCATGTCCAGACGTGAGAGATGGACTATAAAGAAGGCTGGGTGCCGAAGAACTGATGCTTTTGAACTGTGGTGCTGGGGGAGACTCTTGAGAGCCCCTTAGACTGCAAGAAGATCAAACCAGGCAACCCTGTAGAAATCAACCCTGAATATTTACTGAAAGGACTGATGCTAAAGCCGAAGCTCCAATACTCTGGCCACATGATGCGAAGAACTGACTCATTAGAAAAGATCCTGATGCTGGAAAAGATTGAGAGCAGGAGGACAGGAGAGCGACAGAGAATGAGATGCTGCTGCTGCTAAGTTGCTTCAGTCGTGTCCGACTCTGTGCGACCCCATAGACGGCAGCCCACCAGGCTCCCCCATCCCTGGGATTCTCCAGGCAAGAACACTGGAGTGGGTTGCCATTGCCTTCTCCAAGGATGAGATGGTTGGATGGCATAACCAACTCAATGGACCTGAGTTTGAGCAAACTCCAGGAGATAGTGGAGGACAGAGGGGCCTGGCATGCTGCAGTCCATGTGGTCACAAAGAGTCGGACACAACTTAGCAACCAAACAACAATAATAGGGTCTCCAGTCCTGAACTCCGGCTCCTCTCTCTCCCCATGCCTCAGAGCACACATCAGTATTAAACTCGCAGACACGTGGATGTAGCCCTGCCCTCTCCACAGAGCTCGCGTACCCATCTAACTTCGTGCTCCAGTTACTGCCACCATGGTTTCACATGCAGCCCTTTCAGCCAATTCATCTTCCTTTACAGACCAACTGCCCCTCCAGATTTTCCGACTTCTCTCATTTATAATAAACACGGGCATTTTCTCACTTGTGCCAAGCTTTACATGGACTAGCTCATTTAATACTTAAAATAACAAAGAGGTTCGATGTCTTATTCGAAATCACACAGCTAAGGAAGTGCCAGAGCTGAGATTCAAATCCCCAGGCTACGCTCGGAACCATTAAACTGTTGTATTTGACAGTTCCCTTTGAAGTTAAACATTTATAGTCCCAGTTTTTCACAAGCAACCAACATACTGTTGTTGATGATGATAAAGCTGGCGCCCAAGGCTAAGGCACTTTTACTAAACCAGGAGTACAGGACAGGAGCAGGTCTCTCTGCTTCCTGCTGTATATTTCTAGTAGCTCACACAGTTTGTGGCATATAATAAACACTTAAACGTATTTTTGGCCTGAGTTGATTGAAGTCACATTCCAATCACCATGTACACCGGCTGAGAGGCAAAAAAAGTACCTCCGAGGACCAAATGTAGTTTCTACCAACAGTAATACAGAAGTGGTGACAGGCGTTGCTATTTTGAAAATAATGAGCAGAATATTCTCGTTCAAAGTCAAAACAAATGTTAAGAAAGGAGAAAGGAAATGATTGTAAAGTAATTATAAGTGGAAAGCAGGTCTATAAAAATCTTTTATCCAAAAAAAGGCCTATGAACTAGGACAGAGGAGAGGAACGGGGTGGGGGAGGCAAGGGGGGTTGGTGAGAGGGAAGTATCTGTGGGCTACCAGAGGCGGACGCCTACAGATGGGTGTCCAGCTCAAACACTAACGCCTGTTTCGTGTCTGTGTTGTGAGGCGGGTCTTGTTTATGTCACACCTTACTTGTTTAATTCCTATGTTCCAGAAAAGTCAGAACTACTGCCCCGCTGGGACGTCTTGGTCCTGGAGGGGCCGTGTGAACAGGTGAGGTGAAGCACTTAAGAACTTGGCTGTGTGCATGCTACGTTGCTTCAGTCATGTCTGACTCTTTGCGACCCCATGGACTGTTGCCCACCAGTCTCCTCTGTCCATGGGATTTCCCGGGCAAGAATACTAGAGTGGGTTGCCATTTCCTTCTCCAAGGGATCTTCCCGACCCAGGGATTGAACCAACATTCCCGCATTGCAGGCGGATTCTTTACCACTGAGCCACCTGGGAAGCTCAAATACTGGTTACTTATTAATTTTTTTAAGATTTAATTGTCCTGTCAGTGAGCTGGGATGAACAGCAGGCAGGCTATGAGGGCAAAAAAAAACAGAACATGGATTCCAGGGAAGAGGTCTCAGCAGCATCTCCCCCACCAAAGCCCACAAACCCTCTTCCTTTCGGCACCTACCTGGACAAATCCGAATGGGAAGAGGCGCTCTGTCTGCCCCTGGGAGCCATCGTGGAAGGTCTGGCGCCAGTCGTCAATGAGCAGAGGGAATGTACAATTGTACAAGTCCCTGTTAAAGTTTACATTGGACTCCCCTGAAAACAGTCCAAACTGTGAGAGGGAGTTGGGGTAGACGCAAGATGACCCCACATTGCTCCCTAGCCTCCATCCTAAGGTCTCGCTGGACTGGCCTCGGGTTTGCTGTGGCTGATGGGCCATCAGCAAACACGATTGCAAGAGCAAATCGGCTCTGGAGTGTGTTCTCTCCTGACACACGTGGAAGCCTGACACTGCCATGTAAATGATAAATAAGGCTGAACTAGCTTGCTGAAGATCTTCCATGGTGGCTCAGTCAGTAAAGAATCCACGTGCAATGCAGGAGACCAGGGTTCAATCCCTGGGTCGGGAATATGCCCTGGAGGAGGAAACGGCAACCCACTCCAGTATTCTTGCCTGGAGAATCCCATGGACAGAGGCTGGTGAGCAACAGTCCATGGAGTCACAAGGAGCCGGACAGAACTGAGCAATAAACCATCACTATCACAGCTTGCTGAAGGACGAGAGGCCACATGAGAACCAGGAGCCCCAGTCAACAGACATGAGGTAGAGGCCATCCTAGGCCATCCGGCCACCAGACAACCTGCCAGGCTGCCAAAGACGCATGGGAGAACCCAGCAGAAATGAGCCAAAGCAGCCCCGACAGAAACACTGCCCTGCCAACTCAAAGAATAGTGAGCCAAATAAAAGTACAATGGCTTGAAGTCACTGAGCCCCAGGGAGGCTTGTTATGTGGCAACAGCTAACTGACACAATGGAAAACCGGAAACTGAACACTCACCCTGGTACCATATCACCCCCTTCAGGGTCATGTTACGGAGTGGATGGATCATGGCGTTCCAGAGAACAGAGTGCGCGCTCGGACCGATTTCAAGGTCGGATGGCATGGACCTAAAGTGAGGAAGACACACAAGCGTCAGGAGAGAGCCAGGGACCGATCCCATGATAAGCCCTGAGCCAGGCACCTATCCAGCTTCACCTGGGGGCAAACCCCTGATGAAAGCAGTTCAGAGTCCAATTCAACCACTCTGTTTCCATGAAAACGTGTGTCAGTTGGCTCTCTGAGTTCAGTGGCACCGTCGCCGGTTTCGTCTAGTGACTGAGACCAGGGGCGGGGGCGGGGGGAGGAGCAGGCAAGTGTTAAAGACTCTATCACACAGGCAAAAAGTTTACTTAACCAGCACTCACTGAATGGACACTGAGGCTAAGTCCTTTGCTTTTATAAGCAATGCCATGATTATCTTCCTGAGAGCTGAATCATTACATACAGTCTTAATTCCCAGAAATGAGATGGCCAGGTCAGAAGGCACGTTTTCTGATGACTTGGAACATGGCCCCAAGTTGTCTCTGCGGAATACTTGTGTGGATTTCTCTTGGAGTGGCTGTGTGCGAGAACCCCCACGGCCCCTTGGTATTGTCCCTGCCCCCCTGAGGTCTGGGAAGCCTGGCTTTAGATTCTTCCACCTCTACTGAGAGTAAGTCTTTCTGTTCCAAAGCAGGATGACTTCACTCCCCAGCAGGCAGGCCTTTACCCAGGACACACCAAGAGCTCAAACCCATGCTCTTGCCAGAACCGATGAGACAAGTTCTGTGAAGGCAGCTCACACAGTGTCCATCTCTATGGCAACATTAGTGTCAAGAAGTTATCGACTAGCCTCTTCTCTGCCTCTGCCCGACCCACTGTTATTCCTGATCCAGCTTTTCCTGAATGTGCTTTCACCATCAGTCTTCCAATACCGCTTTCTGATGACATGGATACCGTGTTCTTCCAAACTGTTAGATTGGGTTTATTCTCACAGCGGTTAAGAGCACAGACACTGACACCAGACTTCATCACTTACTAGTCGTGTTCCCAAGCAAGTCACCAAACCCCTCTCCCAATTAGCCCCTTTCTCCTCATGTGTTAATAGTACCCATATTTCAAGAGAATGTTGCATTAAATGAGTGAATATGATATAAAGTGCTCATGACAGTATCTGGCATTTAGAAAGCGTCTATTAACTTATCCCTACTGATAGTTAGGGAGTTTGGGATGGACATATACACACTGCTGTATTTAAAGTGGATAACCAACAAAGTATAGCACACGGAACTCGGCTCAATGGTATGAAGCAGCCTGGACAGGAGGGGAGTTTGGGGGAGAACGGATACACGTATACTGAGTCCCTTTTCTATCTACCTGAAACCATCACAACATTATCTGTTAACTGGCTATATCCTAATACAAAAAGTTAAAAATATCTGATTAAAAAAATATATTAGCTATCCCTATTATTAAGGAAAGGGTCATAATTACTTCTTGACATAGTGTCAAACGATTGTGATCATGATAACAGTGAAAGTAACACCTGAATAAGTCACATACATTTAACACATACTTGTACATTCAGCTCATATTCGACTTCCCCAAGGAGACTGTGATCCTGCTCTCTCACAGAATTTCCTGGCAGGCTTTCTCCTGAACCAGAGGACGCTTTCTTACCCTGACCTCGGGACCCCACAGGCTTCAAGGGACCTTCTAGACGACCAGGCTTCAATGGGCGTCCCACTCCACGAGGAGGAGAGCAGCCCCACAGGATACCGCAGGGTGTCATACAGGAAACGCCCGAAGAGCCAACACACTGCTGACATGTACGTGAAGTTACCGTGGCCTAAGTTTTCTGTTCAGAGAAACAGATAGAGACAGTCAGGGGAAAAGTAGGTGGACACGGCCTGGAGCCCCTGGGTGGGCCTAGGTGAGAAGCTCGGGTGTTGGGTCAGGCCTTGCATTCCTTTCTAAGACTTTCCAAGGGCAGGAGAAGATGGAGAGGCAGCTGGCTGGCTAGCAGAAAGCCGAATATACATGTATATTCAGCCAGGCAAGGAGGCTTCCTCGCCACGTGCAGGGCCCTGAGAACCTAGGAATATTGATACCCCTCTGCAACAGGTGAGGGGCAGAAAGGCTGCTGGCCCCCAACCCCCCCTCCCTGACCTACACTCTTACCCAACATCCATCCCATCCCCACTTATCTCTGTGGAAGGGGACAAGCAAGCACAGAGAATGTGGAGAAGAAAGGTATATTTTTTCTGGGTGGTTTTATATCCACGCTTATAGCCACAGTAATGAAGACAAGAATAAACAAGTGATGGGGACTTTGGCCAAAAAGGAAAGCAACAGAAACCAAAACCAGCATTTCAGAGTTCGGCACCATCGAGCTCATTCGTCCATGTAGCCCAGGAACCAACACAGACCAGGAAGGGTGATTTCCACATCGGAAGAATGGACAGGGGAACAGGCACACACGCAACCGGTGGGATCAACCCAACCCAGCAGCTGTGAAAGAACCACGAGGCGTAAGTCACTGCCTTGATGCGCGAAAGAGCCAAACAACACATTTCCGGCTCTCGAAACGTGGAAAGTGTGATGGCAGGAGCTGAAAATCAGTTTCAATCAATTAAAATGGATTGAGCCCCTACTAGGCACCAGGGACTTCTAGATGATTCTGATACAGAAATGAAAAGGAAAAGGAAAGACAGGGAACCTTTCCTCAGAGGTCTTCTATCCTACAGAATGAGACACATTCAGCAAAGTCAAATATATTGCAAAATATGGTTTAGTGCTTTAAGAAGTACAAAGGTGTGTTAAGGGGTTCTAACAGCAAAATAAAGAATAGCAAACGAAAGGCAGATGGTAACATGCCCAGGAAAGGCGGCTCCTTCCCTGTGCTCCGGTCCTGCTCTGTGCTTGGGGTTTCCCTCACCTTGCTAAACCATTAGGATTTCTGTGTTCTTGGTGTCTGGGACCCAGTGCAGAGTCAGTGAATGTTTGCTGGCTGGTATTGGGTGGCAGCGGTGGCTGGAATAAGGGTGGACTCGCTTATGGGGAGGTAGAGGGAGAAGGTAATCAAGAGGAAAGGGAGGGAGGTGGAGAGACCTTCGAGACAGGAATGCAGTCAGCAGAGCTAGCATTCTGGGCAAAAGAAACAATATGTACAGACACATGCAGAACTGGAGAGTTTCTCAAGTATTTGAGGAGAGTATCAATTACAAAAGGAGAATAGTGTAAGAGACAACTGGAGGGGAGGTTGGAGTAAAGAAAATGGAAAGTCACTTGGAAAGGCATGGGAATGAGAATGTGTGCTGGGCAGCAAAGGTGTCTCCAGTCTAAGGCCTGGACCCTGTGAGTGAACCGTATGTGGCTAAACGGACATCATAGATGTTTCAACAGTAAGGACCTAAAGAGGGGGCGACTGTCCTCAACTATCCAGAAAGGTCCAAGCTCAACACAATAGTCTTTAAAATCAGAGACCCTGGGGACTTCCCTGGTGGTCTGGTGGTTGAGAATCTACCTTGAAATGCAGGGGACGTGGGTTGGATCCTTGGGTTGGGGAACTGAGATCCCACGTGCCACAGAGCAACTAAGCCACAAGTAGAGAAGCCTGTGTGCTGCACTGAATACCCAGCACAGCCAAAAAAAAAAAAAAGAGAGACCTTTCCCAGCTGCAGTCAGGACAGTAGACGAAGCAGGAGAGACTTGAAATATGAGAGGGTCTTGACCTACCAGGCTCTTCCCCAGACACCTGCGTGGCCTCACCTCTGTCAAGTTATTACGGAAATGCTGCCTTTCTCAGGTGGGACCTCCATGTCTGCTCTGAACTGGAAACCACCAGCCCACCCCAGCCCCAGCAGTACTGCCCCCTGCCCTGGATTTTCTCAGCACATACCACTATCTAACCTATCCCTTGATGTTCAAACATTTGAGTCTCTGAGTTCAGAGACTGAAAAGGAACCGACAGCAAGGTATAATACCTTATCCAATCTAACTGATTCCTGAGTTTTGGAGGACATGCAAGAAGAGTTCGTAGACCAAAGGATTCATTAAAAAATTTTTACCCAAATCTATTCAGTTCCTGAGTTCTTAAAGGGCAAGTTCAGACAGCGTGACACTCAATAGTACAATACTTCATATATAACTTACTAATTTTCTTATTTATCTTCTGTACTCTCCCACTAGACTGTAAGCTCCATCCAGGAGACCAGGCGTGCCTGCCTGCTTTATTCTCTGCTATCACCCCCAGGACTTAGAATAGCGCCAAGCACACAAAAGGCACCCAGATATTTGCTGAATGAATTAATACTTGAAAATGTAAGCGTAACTGAGGTTACCAGGGTAAAGTATGTACAGGTGAAAAAAGGGATTGTAAAGAGCACAAGGGACCTCCCTTTGGGAGGAAGGGATTGGAGAAAGCCAAGAAACAGGCAGGGTGCAGACAGAGAGGGAGCACGAGGGAGAGGAAGCACCTCGCAGGCTCAGAGGGCGGTGCAGCTTCTAGAAGCAGCCGTCAGCAGAGCCAATGCCACGGGCTGTCCAGAGCGCATCACAGAAGAACAGTAGAAACCTTGGGGGAACCGGTTGTCGACCTGGACACAGCAGCCAGATTATAAAGGGTTAAAGAGTGGGAACAACAGAGGACTAGATGGTTGGATGGCATCACGAACTCAATGGACATAAGTCTGAGCAAACTCTGGGAGATGGTGAAGGACAGGGAAGCCAGGCGTGCTGCAGTCCATGGAGTTGCAAGGAGTCAGACGCAACTTAGTGAATGAACAACAACAACAAAGAGTACACACTCAGGAAGGCAGTGAAAAGAATGGAAAGATGTTCTAAGAAGGTTTAACAAAGCAAAGGAGAGAGGAGCGGTTCCAGGAGAAAGGGGTGTGTTCCTTACAGATAAGTGAAGCCCTGAGGGTGGGGACTGGGTCCTGATCACAGCTGCACCCTTGGGACCCAGAACAGAGACCAGCGCAGAGCAGCCTGGAGTAAAGGTTCCCTGCAGGCTGGACGGTGGGGTAAAAGGAGAGAGCCCGAGGGCTAAGAGGAGGCCCTGGAGAAGGTAAGAGCCCGAGCCAGAGACAGCCTTGAGGAAAACAGTCAGCTGTGTTCAGACACAGAAACGAAGAAAGAAAGAGGAGAGGAGAACATCGGGCTCTGAGGAGATGCTGGCGGAGTTTGTGCTGAGTGGCTTCCATGAGGCCGTTGAAGCTGGAGGAAGCGCCATCTGCTCAGAGCAAGGGGGCAAATTCACTGTGGAGTCCTGGGAAGAAACGCATGAAACAGGTACCATCAGGAAGTGGGTGGTGGTGATTCAGTTGCTCAGTCGTGTCTGACTCTTGGGACCCCCTGGACTGTAGCCCATCAGGCTCCTCTGTCCATGGGATTTCCCAGCTGAGAAAACTGGAGTGGGTTATCATTTTCTACTCCAGGGGATCTTCCTGTCCCAGGGATCGAACCTGCGTCTCCTACATTGCAAGCAGATCCTTTACCACTGAGCCACCAGGAACCAGGGCAGGGCAGGGGGGTCAATAAGAAATGAGTAAATGGATGGGCAAGTTCTGACAGACACAACAGAACCCAATTTAGGCTCACAGATGCCACACAGGGCGCCGACCACTCACAGAGGAGCCGGCATGCGCTCCAGCCATCACTTACTCGAGGTGGGCTTGGACCATCGCAGGTCAACCTTGGCGAGGTCCTCCAGCTCCTGCTGAGCCTGGGTGGAAGACACCGAGAGGATGCGGACAGACTGATAGGCAGCCGTGTTCGACAGCTCACCTGTGGCATTAAATACCTGGAAAAGAAGCAGGGACGTCATTTCCTACACCAACCAAGTGGACGCTTGATGATGCTGCTGCCCCCTCATAGATGCTACCACACCCACCCCCCGCCTGCAGCTCCTTCTGCACCTTCAGGATACAGAGAACAAATGCATAATCAAAACCCACGATGGGCTGGTCCAGATTGCCTGGATCCATCTTGACCCACAGACACCATGATAAGTCATATCCCCAAAGAAGGTGGGAACACCATGACATCTGCAATCTCAAGGACAAGTCTGTATTGGATGAGAGGAGCTGTGGATGGGTTTGGGCTAAAAAAGGTCGACATCTTGAAAGAAAAATACTTCTATTCAGGAAAAGTATCCATTAAAGCCATAGCATTATCTTCTTAAAAAAAAAAAAAATGGAGCCAAAAAGGCCATGGAGAGGTAGGTTTATGTAATCCATACCTCATAAGGACTTTCCTGGTGGCTCAGACAGTAAAGCATGTGCCTACAATGCGGGAGACCAGGGTTCAATCCCTGGGTCGGGAAGATCTCCTGGAGAAGGAAGTGGCAACCCACTCCAGTATTCTTGCCACTCCCCCCCCCCACCAAAAAGCGGCTCAAAGAAATATTTTTGGCTTCCCTCGTGGCTCAGACGATAAAGCGTCTGCCTGTAGTGCGGGAGACCCAGGTTTGATCCCTGGGTTGGGAAGATTCCCTGGAGAAGGAAGTGGCAACCCACTCCAGTACTCTTGCCTGGAAAATTCTATGGACTGAGAAGCCTGGTAGGCTGCAGTCCATGGGGTCACAAAGAGTCGGACATGACTGAGCGACTTCACTTTTCACTTTCCACTTTCTTTCCTACCCCATAAGAGATGTGTTGGAGAAGGAAATGGCAACCCACTCCAGTATTCTTGCCTGGAGAATCACATGGATGGAGGAGCCTGGTGGGCTATAGTCCATTGGGTTGCAAAGAGTCAGACACAACTGAGGGACTTCAAGAGATGTGTATTAAAAAGAAACACAATTGAGAAACAATTTTTGAACTCCTGCAACATCCTGAAATCAGCCTCAAAACGCTTATCTTCTCATCTCAGTCCTGGAAAATTGCCCAAGAAAAGCACAGGAGGCCCGGAAGTTTAGAAGGCAAGGTCCAGGGTGATTGCTGAGATCAGTCCCAAGAAACCAGACAAAGAGAAGAGTCTATCCAAAAGCACATCACTTTTTCCCAAACCACTGTATGAAACCTCACCAGTAGCCAAGAACGTGACAGGACTGGCTTAGGGTTCCTCTGGACATGAATATGTGTGCTACACCTAATATATCAAGCATCTTTCCTCTCAGGGCTCACACATAAGTGCTATTTCCTTCAATCCTGATGTTGAGTAGGCATGTTTTTCTTTATTAAAAAAAAAAAAAAATGGGGTGGAGGAGGATGAACTGAGAGAGCAGCACTTACACTACCATGTGTAAAATAGATAGCTGGTGGGCAGCTGCTGTCCAGCACAGGGAGCTTAGCCCGGTGCTCTGTGATGACCTAGCTGGGTGGGATGGCAGGGGCAGGCTCAAAAGGGAGCGAATATAAGTATACTTATAGGAGATTCTCCTTGTTGAACAGCAGAAACCAACACAACCTTGTAAAGCAATTATCCTCCAATTAAACATGTTTTAAAAACTAAAAAAGATTGTGTCATAAAAATATTGTTTTGCTTTTTAATGAGTGTTTGTTTTTTCTAGTCTCCTCTCCACCCCTCTGGACAGTCTGGTCGTCCCAAAACAAAAGCCTAACAGGAGCCTCAAGAAGGCCAGTTATCACTGGCCTCAGGGAACCAGAGCTCCAGCTGAGACAAGACTGTGGAGGCTGCAGGAGGCTGGGCCGCTCTCCATTGGCCGCTGGCCACAGGGTGTGCAGCTGGCTCGCCTTCCCTCCCACCCACCGCAGAGAATACAGCTGGCCCTGCGGCCCACCGTGCAGGAGCAGCCGCAGTGCCCCCACAGAGCATGTCATTGAGATGCGCTGCCCCTGGAATCGCCTTTTGACTTGCCACTGAGCCCGCTGTGGCCAATAAGCCGGCCGGATGCAAAGGCAATGGCCCTTTGGTCCCAGCGGGAGCTGCAGCTTGTGGCTGGGTGACGTGGCTCCGGGCTGCCAGGGTTACTGGGCTTCCACACATGGTCTCAGGAAAATTCCACAGGAAGTCCAGGCTTGCCCGTTCTGGATCTTGCCTGGCAAGTTTCATGCAGAATAAACATTGAAGACGAAGAACAGGCTAATGCACTCAGTATATTTTGGCAGGGAAGTTATTTTTCAGTGGCAAGTACCTGTAAAAAGTCACCTCCCTTGAAATTCAGTTCAGCACCGAGTGCTAAGGATCGTATGCTGCTTCCATGGAAACGGAGGATGAAACTGCTTTCGCTCCCTCCACCCACACCAGCTTCCGCACCGACTGGGAACTCCAGGGCCAGCTCAGGAGGTGGCGCGGTGACCCGTTGCTAACACTCCAGAGTATGGCAAGGCCAAATGAACTGGGGGAGGGGGTGGCATCGTCCTCTATTGTTACCAGCACACGCGGAACTGAATCCAAAGCACTGGCTGGGAAACTTCCATTTTCAAACTCACATGTGTGCAGTATTTCAAGCCAAAACTCAAAAGCCACAGAAAGTGTTAGCAAAAAATGGGGGTGGGGAGAATTCTTGCTGGACCTGATGACAACTACTTCTGAAATGGGAATCCTTTCCCAGAATCACCAAGCTTTTAAAAAAAAAAAAGAAACTTTGTATTTTATATTGGGGTATAGCTGATTAAGGAACAATGTTGTGAGAGCTTCAGGTAAACAGAGGGCGAAGGGACTCAGCCATACATATACATGTATCCATTCTCCCCCAGACTCCTCTCCCATCCAGGCAGCCTCATAACACTGAGCAGAGAGTTCCCTGTGCTTACAGTAGGTCTCACCAAGCCACTTTTGATGGAAGCATTTCCTCAGGGATACTGGCAGCAAACTTAGGAATAAAGAGATTTCAGGAAGATTTTCATTTAAATGACATTTGGTTTCCCTGCTGATGAAAGGGGAAGCCTTCCTCCATCTGCTGAGATCAAATTTCATCTCATCAAACACCTCGGTGTAATTATTTTTCTACCAAGTATTGAAATGAGGATGTAAATGAAGACCAAGGTATTTGAAGTCATTAAGGCTGCAGCGATGGGGAGAGCCCTCCACCTCTCTGGGGACCCACGGTTCACCATCAAAGCAGCTGCTCGCCAGTGTTCATTTTGTAACCTTTACACCACATTCTTGAATTAATGAAGAAACGTCAAGAATCTATTTCCTCAGAGAGTCGTAGTATGGGGTCTGCACAGGGGAGCAAGGCACGTGTGTGGTGGGGGGGAGCGGGGGGGGGGGGGGGTGCTGTGCTCAGTCACTCAGTTGTGTCCGAAGGACAGTGACGGACTGTGTAATTATCGTGTATAATAATTTACAAAATAATGTCAGCTTTTGAAGTGAGGGTGTTAGTCACTCAGTCATGTCTAACTCTTTGCAACCCCATGGACTGGTAGACCACACCAGGTTCCCCTGTCCCTGGGATTTCCTAGGCAAGAATACTGGAGTGGGTTGTTATTCCCTTCTCCAGGAGATCTTTCCGACCTAGGGACTGAATCCGTGTCTCCTACATTGGCAGGCGGGTTTTTCACCATGGAGCCACCAGAGAAGCGCCACTTTACCTTCGACCACATTACAATATGGCAGATTTAAAGTTGAAAGAATAACTATAAATAAGCCAGTTATCATACCTCCCGGGAATCTTTTATTGTACTGTGGCGCCAGCCCTTCTTTTCTGGATTTTAATTGCCCGATTTGTAAAGCAGGAATGTGGGGACTGCTGAGATATGGAAAACCAGGTTTCCCATCGAACACTGGCCATCTTCTTCTGAGCCTAACTAGAAATAGCCAAGTCTTAAGATGTACCCTGACTTAGAAGGTGACAGATGAGCATTTAGACTTTTCTCCATTTATAAACATCTCACTCGGTGTTATAAATAACACTCGATTTTAAAATTCCACTTTACCCTAACAACAAGATGGGCACACAATCTGCCATTTCCTTCATTTGACTGTGAAGAGTGGTTGGTTATAGTGGAAATTTTGTCTCCCCAGAAATGTCATATGGAGGGAGAGAAGGGGAAGAGAGAGGCAGTGTGTGTGTGTGTGTGTGTGTGTGTGTTGGGAGTCTTCAGGGGAAGGGAGGAAAATGAATAAAGGAGGAGTCATGTCAAGCATCTTTATGATCCAAAAACAAAGTCCTACAGAGAGTGTTAAGAGACTAGAAAATGTGGTTTTTGGTACTGTCAGCACCTAAAATGCTGTCTTGCAGACTAAGCGCGTGATTCTAAAACAAACAAAATTAACACTTGGCTTTTTCAGATGGAATCTTTTTCTATTTTCCTGTATCTCAGAGCTTCTTAGTTCGATATAGAAGATGTTTAAGAGTAAATTCCAGGCAGAAAAAAAATGTGTTCAGTCTTAACAATCAAACTGTGACTTAGCTTGACAGAAAATGGGATGAGATCCCCTGGCACAGAGTGCAGTTGAGAGCCTGACTGTGCAGATACAAACAGATCTGGTCCATGCCTCTCTGTGCAAACAGGGAACTGCAATTAAAGCATTAAGGAAAATACTGTTTTCCTTAATGAGTTAACAGCAATCCCACTTCTATATAAAACCAAGCTTTCTATCAAGAGATGAAACTTCAATTTTGCTTCTATTCACTGATGTTAAAATGGAGCCCAGTTAAGTCAAATTTAATAAACATTTAAATTTAAAAGGTTCCCATATATTTATGTAGGGTAGAAAGCAAGACTAAGTAAAATATTGGTTAGAAAGACATAAATGCAAGAATTTATATTTTTAAATTAGAAAACTAATAATGAAAGGAAATAGGTATGTCCAAAGTAGAATATTTTTAAAAGCATTATTTATTAACTGGTTTTTTTTTTTAAAAGAGAGAAAAAAAGAAGCCAGAAGGGGCAGAAGCTACAGAAGCAAAACAAGAGACCTTAAGTATGTGCAAGGGCTCAATTTTATACATTTTTTTTTAAAGATTAATTGAGATCATGGTTTAGTTGTAGAGTTTTTTAAAACTCAAACTTAAATATCTCTCAAAAATGAAGAAGTAGATAATGAAAAAAAGGCAAGAAAATAAAAATCAACTTAAGGAACTGAGTTTTAGAGAAAGAGCTACTAGGGAAGATCATAATCTTTTCAAGATCTCAACCTATTAATGGGAACAAATAAAAGTACATGTCAAAGTATAAACATATTAGTTCTGATCCCTAATGCAAGTTAAATCATTTATTCCTAAGATTCTTATTTATACAATGTGCCTCTTTATTATAAATTGAGCCTTTGATAGATATTTAAGGTATCAGTTAAGTGAATATCAATTTCTTGTTTTTATAACTTTGTCTTAAAAACCAGTCATTTCATGCTCATTATAGAAAAATCAGATAATAAAGACAAGCAAAGAAAATCAACCCTAATTTCAAATGTGTCAAAGGACTTAATTCACATGAATTTCTCTGGAGGTCTGAGAGTGAGTAAAAAAAATATTTTCTAATCTCTCAGCAGTGTTTTAAGCTGATAAAGTTTAAACATAACTATGAACTTGCTACTGTCCAGCCCTGATTCTAATATAAATGAAACAGCAATGATTCCCTTACTTTTATTTTTAAATCAAATAGCTTGTACTAAACAAACAAAGGAAGGACAATTCTGAGGCCCAAAAGCAAAACCCCATCCCACTCTATCCAGAAATCCACTCCCTTTATTCTAGACTGCTTTGGTGTTCAATCAGAAAGCAGAGTTGTTTGCAGAAAGAAATTTCAGAGCCCCAAGGCTTTTGTTCTACCACTCTTGTTTTGCTAGAGTACCAGTAAACAATTAAGAAGCTTGCTTCCTTGATGACTTTTTCAACATCCTTTTCTTTAAAAAAAAATATGTTTTTAAATGTATGTTTGGCTGCACTGGATCTTCACTGCTGTGCACAGGCTTTCCTCTAGTTGTGGCGAGCAGGGGCTACTCTCTAGCTGTGGTGTGCGCGCTTCTCACTGTGGTGGCTTCCCTTGAGAATGGGCTTTAGGGCAAGTGGCTAAAGTTAGTTGCAGCTCTTGGGATCTAGAGTACAACCTCAATTGTTGTGGCTCAGGGGCTTAGCTGCTACGCAGCATGTGGGATCTTCCCGGACCAGGGATCGAACTTGTGCTCCCTGCACTGGCAAAGCAGATCCTCAACCACTGGACCACCAGGGAAGCCCTTCTGATGTCCCCTTTATCCTGCTTCACTTAAGAGACTCACTCGTTATGTGTCAGACTCACTCATTGCTCTAATAGCAATGGAGGTAGGAATACTTCAAGTTGAGTTTCCTCACTGACAACATTTCGACAGGCTGGCATTCCCCCTGTTTGCACTGGGTTTTCTGTTCACTGAGTATGCCCATCCCTACTTGGGAGCCCTTGTAGTGCTCTTCCTCCTGACCTTCTATCAGGCATAAACAGACCCCAGTGAAGCCTCTGGGAGAAAAAAAATGCTAGTTTTCAAAATTTAAGAAAAATTAATCTACAAGGCCATGACTAAAACAGAGAAAAATTGACACTAACAAAAGAAATTCTTGGAGGAGACTTACATGTCCCAACTTTGAAACTTACTACAAAGCTACAGTAATTCAACCAGTATGGTACTGCCATAAGGAGAGATATATAGACCAATGGAATAGACTAAAAAAGCCAAGAAATAAATCCTCATATATACAGCCAATGAATTTCTGAAAAAAAGTGCCAAGACCATTCAATAGAGGAAGAACCATCTTTTCAACAATTGGTGCTGGAAGAACTGGATATCCACTTGCAAAAGAATGAAATTAGACCCTCATCTTACACTACATATAAAAAAGCGATCAAAAAGACTCAAAGACCTAAACTTAAGAGTTAAAACTAAAATATTCTCAGAAGAAACACTGGAAAAATCTTCATGTCACTGGACTTGGCAACAGTATCAAGAAGATGATACCAAAAGTATAGACAACAACAAAAGAAAACACAGATAAACTGAACTTCATAAAAATTGAGAACTTCTATGTATCAAAGGACACCCTCAGAAAATGAAACTGACAAAGTAGCGAATGAGACAAAATAGTTATAAATCATGCATCTGACAAGCGATTAATACCTCGAAGATATAAAAAAATTCCTACAATTTAACAATAAAAGCAACCCAATTCAAAAATGGACAAAAGGCCTAAATAAACATTTTTTCAAATAAGACATACAAATGGCTAATAAGTACATGAAGTAATATGCAACATCACTAGTTGTTGCTGCTGCTAAGTTGCTTCAGTCGTGTCTGACTCTGTGCGACCCCATAGATGGCAGCCCACCAGGCTCCCTCGTCCCTGGGATTCTCCAGGCAAGAACACTGGAGTAGGTTGCCATTTCCTTCTCCAATGCAGGAAAGTGAAAAGTCAGAGTGAAGTCGCTCAGTCATGTCTGACTCCTAGTGACTCCATGGACTGCAGCCTACCAGGCTCCTCCGTCCATGGGATTTTCCAGGCAAGAGTACTGGAGTGGGGTGCCATTGCCTTCTCCATTTCTAGGTCTAGCCTCTATGATTATAATTCACTCAATAAAAATGATGGTTACTTTAATACTCTGACCTAATTAATATTCTGATCAAATTAGTACTATGACCTAATTAAAGTCTAATTCAATAAAGTCATGGTTTACATAAAAACACAATTTAAATGTATTACAATGCTTTCTTTCAAAAACTAACACAATCTTCGATACTAAATTATGTGTTTCCTTCAGTCTTGACAGGCACTAGTTGTCAGAGAAATGCAAATCAAAACCACATTAGGATACCACTTCTCACCTACTAATGCGGCTATAATCAGAAAATGAAACCTAACACCTGTCAGTGAGGATGCAGTGAAATTAGAACCTTTGTGTATTGCTAGTAGGAATGTAAAATGGTATAGCCATTGTGGAAAATGGTTTGATGGGTCCTCAAAAATTAAATATAGAACTAACCAAGCAATTCCAATCATAGGCATATATCCAAAAGAACTGAAAGCAGGAACTGAAACAGATTATCTGTAAATCAATGTTCACAGCATTGATTTAATATTGCTATGAGCATTGCTCACAATAGCCAAAACGTGGAAACCCAGGTGTTCATCCACAGGTGAATGGATAAACAAAATGTGGCCTATACAATGGAATACAATTCAGCCATAAAAAGGGACAAAAGTTTGATACAAGCTACATGCATGGACCTTGAAAGCATGATCCTTAGAAAGATAAGTCAGACACAGAAGAACAACTATTGTATGATTCCACTTCTAGGAGGTACCGAGAAGAGGCAAATGCATAGACAGAGAGCAAGATAGAGTTACCAGTGGCAGGAAGAAGGAGAAAGCAGGATTTATTGTTTAATGGGTATGGAGTAAACGTTAGAGATGATGATAAAGTTCTGGGGATAGATAGTGGTGACTGGGTACACAAAGCATTGTGAATATATTTAATGCTGCTGAACTGTACACTTACCAACAGTTAAAATAATAAACATTATGTTACATTCATTTTAGCCACAGTTTTTAAAAGCATGTTTTAAAAACAAAGTTTCATAAACACCAAGTGATTGCTCCAAGCCATACAACTAGTAAGGCAAAGCCAACATTCAGTCTCAGCTCTTAAAATCTCCATGGCAACAAGAGACAGAGTGTGTGAACTGCTCAGCATCAAAACAAAATCTAATTGTTTTGATCTCCTAGGCTGTCTCCAGAAGCTCATCTTCTAAGACCATTCAAAGAGAAGAGTAATCTACATGGCCCCCGATTTGCTATTAAATCTCCGTTACCATCAGACACTGTCCAGCTTCTGCCTTTAGCCCAGGAAAGTGAGAAAGTAGTGCCCCATACACAGACAGCACCCTGGCCATGACTAGCGAAGCAGGATTTGGGGTCACATTCACTCCCCGGCTCCACAATTATGCTGTGATCTTAGGCAGGAGCTTAAACTCAGCTGGGCCAGTGTCCTCATCTGTGAGATACGAATGTCTTATAAGTATTCACCCTATGAAGTTGTTCAACTGAATTAATTAGCACATGCAGAGAAAGCACTTAGAACAGATCTTGGCTTCTACCTCCTGCTCCTCCTCGCCCCTTTCCTCTTCCTTCTTTTTCTTCTTCATCATCAACGTTATTATCACTGAGACTTTGCAAATTACCTGTGAAACTGTCATCTTCATGTTACTTTGCCCACTGCAAAGCCAAATGTCTCCAAACAAGACATCGTGAACTCTCAGAGTGAAGTTTATACTCCCAAGAGTCTGCTGTGCCATCACTTCGTAAGGTCCACCAGGCTTCATAGGATCCAGTACCACTGTCCAGGTGTTAGAGTCTGCTGAAATAATAACAAGGCTCCAAGGAATTAATGAATCAATCCACTAAAATGAAACTGAAGCCCAGAGTCATGCATCAGACTTATTTGCGGCAATTCCCCTCTTCTGTGATGAACTGGATCCAAAGCTATGAAGACCAGCCAAATTTTAGACATGTCAACAGAAATAACAAAAGCAGTAGTGTGGCTTTCTTTAATCTGTACCAATCCCTCCTTACTTTTAACTGAAGCATTTATAAGAAAAGTAAATCACCCAGTTATAATCCTAAGCAAGGACAGACAAAAATACAGATATTAAATGCAAGGGAGTTTAATACAAAAACGCAAGATGGAAATTCTTACTATACCACCAAACTGTCAAAATCAACATGATCATAATCTAATAGGTTACAGTGCCCCAAACTAACTTGGAACTATCCAATCAAATGTGAGCACAGGTTAGAGAAAACCACTCATCATCTGAAACTTACTTGATGGTACCATCCTTGTCATCAACACCCCCACCTCCTCCCCGTGTTGCTCTTGGGGATTAAAAACACCAGTGGTTCTGGCCTCTTCTATCTACAGTTAAACAGGTGAGTGGAGAAATGGACGCAAAGAAGTAGTAGGAGGCAAATAAATTCATCTCTCTTTGAAGAAGATATTTAGACTTACCCAATTAATTATTTTCACAGAGTTATTTACCAGTCTTAATGTTTTCGGACTCAATTAAGGAGATGAAAAGCCATCCAAGGCCCTGTTTCAGAAATTCATAGCATATTCCCTAGGAACCACCCCCCCACCACCTTCCCACCTCTCACCCACTCATACCACCACCACTGCCAACATCATACTCGGAAACTCAAGAAGAATATCTTCCAAGTGGCAAAATTATGCCTAGGAGAACTAAAGCACACGAACAAAGTTGAAGAAGTGGAAGGAGAAAATAGATAAAATAGAGATGATCATTTTAAAAGAAATATTCTTGGCATAATGTTGAAGAATATGGACTGATTGATAATTTGTGCCCATCAGATCAATGTCAATTCAAAGGGAAGGAATGGCAAGAACGGCAAATGAGGCATCCTAAGGTTATCGTTGTGGTTGTTGAGTCCACTAAGTCATGTCCAACTCTTTTGCGACCCCATGGACCCGCCAGGCTCCTCTGTCCATGGAATTCTCCAGGCAAGATTACTGGAATGTGTCGCCATTCCTTCCCTTGCCATTCCTTCTCAGGGGATCTTCCTGACCCAGGTTTTGAACCCACTTCTCCTGCTTGGCAGGAGGAGTCTTTACCATCTGAGCCACCTGGGAAGCCAAGGTTATTGTACCAACCAGAAAAAATATCAATTATAAAAATACTAAAAAACAAAAATACGAGCCAAGTGCCTACTCTGTACCACATGCTAAGATCCTCCTAGTCAGTAAGAGCTAATGGGAGAAGTCCAGACACATGGCAGGAGATGGGTAAAGGCTGAAATGGTAACAGATTACTAAGAGCCTGGGAGAAATATCCAAAACCCTTAGGCAACAGTGAAAGGGCTCAGGTCACTCCTCTTAGAAGCAGAGCCAACTGAGTCCGCTATTCCCACCCGTGAGAGGGCAACTGAGCCCAGGACCGAATGTCTGCTATTGTTTTTACACCACCAATCGCCACAGACATCAACACATTAAATGCAGAATGCACCTAAAGCAAAAAACCACTGTTTGGGAAACAGTGGGCAGCAAGCACAGATTGCACCACACAGGTGTGAGGTGATCCATACGGCGCTCTCATCTGAGAAGGCAGACTCTCCAGCTGTCCCAACCGCAGCCTTGCCAAGGTCTTCCCAGGCTTCTTACCGGAGCTCCGTCCTCCTGCCATCAACGTTACTCATTTGTGATAATGCGGTCAATCCCTGGAAAACCTAGGACAGGGCTATTTTTTGAGCCTTCTACTACAGTACATGCTATTCTGAGTCACTACTATTAATTAGGTGTTTGCACTTAGTCTCCATCCAAGCAATATGGCTGGTGTGGAAAACCACCTTCCCCAGAGCTTCTGAAAAGCTCTGCTGCCCAGCAATAAAAAGGCAAAGAAGGAAAGGGGGAGGAAGCTGGGCAAAACACAGCACCACCCCCCTACCTCAGCCAGAGGAGGCACTTCCCCTAGAGCCCAAAGCGTCTGAAGAGAATCAGGCATCGAGAGCCTTGTTCTCCAGAACCGCTCCCTCTAGGAAACCTCTCAACTTCCTCAAAGACCTTGAGAACTTCCTTCTGTTCTAGTCCCCGAGTTCTTTTAGTTTCTAGCTCTTTTCCTCTCCCACTTCATAAAAGAAAAACTCTGACACACTGAGGGTCAAGTAAAGTTAACTGCCACACAAGGCAGGAGAAACCAGCTCCACGACAGAGAGGTTATTAATGGCCAAACTAACTCAGAAACAATCAGTTTAAAACAATGCAGATTTACTTCCATGGGCGGGAGAAGACTCTTGAGAGTCCCTTGGACTGCAAGGAGATCAAACCGGTCAATCCTAAAGGAAATTTAACCCTGAATATTCATTGGAAGGACTGATGCTGAAGCTGAAGCTCCAATTCTTTAGCCACCTGATGCCAAGAACTGAGTCACTGGAAAAGACCCTGATGCTGGGAAATACTGAAGGCAGGAGGAGAAGCGGGCAACAGAAGATAAGATGGTTGGATGACCTCACTGACTCAATGGACATAAGTTTGAGCAAACTCTAGGAGATAGTGAAGGACAGGGAAGCCTGGCATGCTGCAGTCCGTGGGGTCACAGAGTCAGACATGACTTAGTGCCCGAACAACAAAGTGTATACAAAGGAGAACAGCCCTCGTGAAGACTGTTTCTAGACTGAAAGCAAGGGTGGGACGGTCCACAAGGAGCACTGATTCGGCCTTGGCCCATCCATTTAGGACTGGCTGTTTAAGTGGAGCTGACCATAGGCCAGTGAAGTCCAGTTGTAGATTTTAGAAACCATTGACCCACCAAGCCCATTAGCTTGAGTCCAAGTGATAAAATTAAGTGACTGACCACCAAGAGTTGAAGCTCACTATTCAGCCGGCGTTTGCTGACCCCAATGGGCTTCCTGAGCAACAGCTGTTCCCGGGTCCTTCCTCTAGGCCCCCATCACTTGCCGTCTTGTCATATCTCTTACCAATCCAGGCCCAGGTTTCTGTAAATGCTCATTTTTGCTGCAGTCAAACATCTGCTTCCTCCATTCTTTCTTCTTCATCCAGGAAGATACATATCCTTCCTTCATTGTGCCCACCATGTGCCAGGAGCGTCACCAAGTAAGGGCAGAGAGCAAACCCCAGTGCCGGGTTATACTGACAAGAAAGCCACGCAAACTGACTGTGTTTTCCTGCCCAACCACTAGCGTATCTGGTGGTCTATTTCTCACTGTCCCTCTTCTCTTCATTTTCCAGCCACAGGCATAAGAAAAGAACTCTCTCCATGTTTTATCCATCCCCCAGACCAGCCCCCACCTCAAAATGGGAAGAATCAACAAATCAAAGGCAAAAAAAAAAGAAAGAAAATAATGAGTCTAGAGACGTGATTAGTCATAAAGCACATCTTGCTTTTTTCCTCTTTGCCATTCACATCAGATGTTAATTATTTTTCAGGTTATTGTGCCAAATCTCAGCAGCCAAGAAGAGAAAAAGGAAAATTATCCAACAACTCTTCCCTTTCCAAGAGGAAAAACCTGGATCAGGAAGAAGCCCCCAGTCACTGTTCCCCCACAGAACCCTGGCACCCCACCAACTGCAGACAGGCTCACTGGTTTGTGGAAGTGACCTGGAGGTAAAGGAGGCCTTACTGCCCAAACTGCCCCTTCCAGACCTGCATTATTCTGTATAAAGTTCATCTCTACAGCCACCATGAATGAAAAATAAAAAGCTTAAATATTTTTCTATCAATAAAACTATTCCTGTAAATTCCTTAATCTATAGCCTGCTATGGCAGACACAGCCAAAGATGACCCCCAATAAGTCACACCCTTGCAGAGTTCCTCAAGTGCTGGCAGAATTCATGATTTGCTTCTAATCAACAGAAAATGGCAGAGGGGATTAGATGCCATCCTCATGATTATGTTATGTTACCTAGAAAGGATGAAGGAGGTTTGCAGGTATAATGAATAATCCCTCATCAGTTGACTTGAAGTTAACTCAAAGGGAGATTGTTCTGGGTGGGCCTGACCCAAAGAAGGTGAGCCCGTTAAGTAGGGTCTAGAGGTCAGAGATGTGAAGCTTCAGAGATGGGGCCATGAATTCTACAGGCACAAGGACAGGACTCTGCCAGCAACCTAACGGAACCTGGAAGTTAATCATTCCCTATTCGAGCCTCCAGATGAGAACTCAGCCCAGCCAGCACCTTGATTTCAACCTTCTGAAACTCTGAGAACCCAGCTAAATGACGGCCAAGTTTCAGATCGACAGAGATAGTAAAAGTAAGTTGTTTTAATCACCTAAGTTGTTGATAACTTACTATGTGACAGAAAACTAATGCAGATTTTTTACTTTCTATGAGGTTTAGGCTTTTTGAGTTTTTCTGTTTACCTCAATCATGATGACAAATTCAAGCAGATACACCTTCATTTTATCACCTGCAGGTGCACCCCCAACGTGTGTCAAAGTGAGAGGATGCAGGCTCCTTGCCCCAAGTTTACGCCTTGTCTCTGAAAGAAGCATTATGCGTCACCTGATGACATAAACAGGCCCGGAACCTGACCATGTTCCCAGCCATCCCTCAGGTCTCAACTTTCCCAAAGCTCAAGTGTCAGTCTACTGGACAAAACCCTTTATGCCATTAAATTCTGCTTTGCTGTGGGCACTTAGGGGATTACAGGTAATAAGTTAAATATTAACAGAGATGGACAGAGTGGCCAAATGAGGCAGTCTGGCTGAAAATCCCAGGGTCGTCATCAGAATCTAAATAGAAGTCAACCCTTCAAAATGCCCCACAGTGTCTCCTTTGAGACACATTTCCTTCACTGCCCAGTGAAATTTCCTACATGTCTATCTTTTTTATTCCAAATATCACTTTATCCATGTTGCTTCATGGGCAGGACAGAGCAAGCTGTCCACTGAAGCTATTTTATGGATCTGTATAAACTATGGTACCTTTTTTTTCTACCAAGACAGTGTGGAAGCCCACCAAATAGCCCCTTCCTGACCCCATCAACAACAACAATCTCTTTCCCTGTGAAATTCCCATCAACAGTCCATGAATCACTTGGCTCCTGTCAGTTGCTGCTATACATCCAAACTCCAAACGATGCATCACTTTTCAGTGATGCAACTGAGCTGAATCTAAACTGCCAAATGGGAATGGAAAGGAAGGCATGAGCGAGTGGGTTCCTGGAGGGTGGACACTACTTACATTCTTCTTTGAATCTCTAGGGTTTCTAGCTTATTATAAATAATAAGCCCTCAGTTGGCATTCACAGAATTGAACTCAAGATAAGTGAACAGGTTCACTAAAGAAGGAGAGGGGCTCATCTCCTAATTATCAGCTTTTATTTCTTCTTGTCACCACCTACTCTCCTGCGTTGTCTCTGGCCACTCCAAATATCGGTCCTGCAACAGCCATGAAAGGGTAAAAAAACTAAAAATAATGCATAAGAACATTTTTAAGACTGAAAAGCTACATATTATGTGCTTGCTCTATTTCTACAGTAGTGTGCAATCTCTGTCTCCTAAGTATTAATTGGTAATGTTAATTATTAGCACCAAAGAAATCCTATTTCTTATTTTTAAACTACATCAATTCTTGGGACTTCCCTGGGGGTCCAGCAGTTAAGACTCTGTGCGTCCAAATGCTGGGGGTGCAAGGGTTGGGGGGTGTGCAGGTTCAGTCCCTGGTTGGGGAACTAAGATCCCACATGCTGTGGGGCATGGTCAAAAAAATTTAAATAATTGTTTAAAATTGTTTTAATTAATTAAAAATAATCCTGACCCAGGGATCAAACCTGCATCTCCTGCATATCCTGTACTGGCAGGCAGATTCTTTACACTACCACTGAAGAACCTGGGAAGCCAAAACTTAATTAAACTGCATCAATTCTTTAGCTCTTTAAGTCAACGTCATTTTACTGAGAGTACCACTACCTGTACTCCATACGGCTTATTTCTGAGATGACACAACACTAAAAGAAAGCACTACTAGTCTCCCAAATTCTTCATTTTCAGTATATCCTGCAAGTCACCAACAGCATTTATATCTAACAGAGAACAACTTCTCAATCAGCTTAAGTTCCCCTTTCAGCTCTCTGAATTTCACCAAATAAGCTTCTTCTGCTAAAAAGTCTTGTTAAAACCCAAGAACCAGAAGCACTTACCTTGCACCTATGCCTAGTACTTAGTACATACTTTCTTTATGTTTGTTGAAAGAAATGCATTCTTTTTTTTTATTCTTGGCTGTCCTGTGTCTTCGTTGCTGTGAGGGCTTTCTCTGGTTGCAGCAAATGGGGGCTACTCTCCAGTTGCCGTGTGTGGGCTTCTCATGGTGGCGGCTGTTCTTGGTGCAGAGCACGGGCTCTAGGGCACAGGCTCAACAGTGGTGATGCGCAGGCTTAGCTGCTCCATCGCATGTGGGATCTCCTCTGCTCAGGGATTGAACCCGTGTCTCCTGCATCGACAGGCAATTCTTTACCAGAGCCACCAGGGAAGGCCCTGGAAATGAATTATTAAAAGTCTGCACCAGCGTTTGCATCACTCTGGATTGAAGATTGGTCCTGTACACTGACAAAACTAATCAGGTGGTCTTTGTTTTCAGGGGCCAATAAAATTTTCACAAGCTTTGCTGTCACATGTATGTTCAAGTCCCTTATCAAGCCACCAACCCCCACATTACCACCACCCACCCCAGAGAAGCCTCCTCACCTGTCTGACTCTCACCTCAACATCCCATAGCTGTAGAGAGACCTCTAACTGAGATATAATACAACCAGGTCTCCACTTGACCCAGCCCTGAACCTGCCTTCCTGCATCCTGGAACTTCGAGCTCCTCCACACACTACCTAATACATCCTTCTCTCTTCTAGGCAGAGACTCCTCTGTATGACCTCTCTGCTCATGAAGTCTGCTAACTGCTAATTCTCACCTTGTTGAACATGCTCACAGCCACTACTTGGAGTCAGGCCTTCCCTGTCTATCGCCTGAATATCCTAACAGCCTACTAACAGGTCCCACCTACTTCTCGTTTCATCCGTCTCCAACTCTTCTTCCCCAGTAAGAGTAAGAGTAAAAGCAGCCAGAGTAATCTTTCTAAAATACAGATCTGGTTGTGTTCTTTTGCTGCTTAAAAGCCATCTACCCAAAGTAGTGTATATACTCCCTGGAAATGACAAACAAGCCTCCCTCCATTTCCAGCCTTATCTCCTGCCATCCACCATCACACACCCTAGTGATCCAGACAAACCAACCTGCCTGTCACTCCTCCAGCAACCCGGGCTCACTCACACCTCCATGCCTTTGCCCAGGTTGCTCCCTCTGTTGGGTCTGCCCTGCTCATCTTTCAAAACAAGCCTTGCAGGTCATGGTGGTGTAGTCACTAAGTTGCATGCAACTCTTGCGACCCCATGGACTGTAGCCTTCCAAGCTCCTCTACCCATGGGATTCTCCAGGCAAGAACACTGGAGTGGATTGTCATTTCCTTCTCTAGGGGATCTTCTTGACCCTGGATGGTTAGACTAAGTTTACTATCCCTCCTAAGCACTCTTACAGCACTCTATACTTCCCCACTGTGGCATCACGCTTCACTGTAATTGATTATTATTTTTCTGTTTCCTCCCCTAGCCTCCAAGCTTTTCTGTTTTGCTCATCACTAGATAACCAATACCTAACCCTGTATCTGACACCTAGTAGTGACTCAGTAAATACCCGAGTGACTGACTAAATAACATAATAATAATAATGACAGCAATAACAATGTTGTTGTTGTTTAGTCACTAAGTTATGACTGATTCTTTGTGACCTCATGGACTATAGCCCACCAGGCTCCTCTGTCCATGGGATTTCCTAGGCAAGAATACAGGAGCCGGTTGCCATTTCCTTCTCCAGCAGATCTTCTTGACCCAGGGATTGAACCTGCATCTCCGGCAGTGGCAGGCAGATTCTTTACCACTGAGCCAGTGGGAAGCCCAGAAATAACAACAGCTAACACTTATTCAGTACTTATTACGCACCAGGCACTGTTCGAGGTACTTGATATGTGTTAATTCATTTAATCTTCAAAATAAGCCTAAATATTATTTTTATCACTGTTTTAAAATAAAGAAATTGTGACGCAGAGATGTTAAATAAAATGTCCAAGGGCATATAGCCATTAAGAAACAGGATCTGAATGGGAACGGTGAATCCCAGGGCTTAGGTTCTTAACCCTCCCCGTACAGCGACCTCTCCTTTACACATGATTCAGTTCAAATGTCACTTCCAGTGGAAACCTTCCCTTACCATCCAACCTGAGGTGTTTCTCTTCTGCATCCCATGACACTCCATATCCACCTCCCGTCAGCACTGACCACACTCACTATATGGCTTGGTGTCTATTC
Organism: Bubalus bubalis; assembly: GCF_019923935.1. NCBI lineage: Eukaryota > Metazoa > Chordata > Mammalia > Artiodactyla > Bovidae > Bubalus > Bubalus bubalis. The sequence goes on from NC_059161.1 coordinate 108,841,124, forward strand.
CCATTACTGCACGAGATCCTGGAGGACAGGGACTTTGACTTGGTCTTATTTTCCTTTGTATCCTCAGTGCACATGGTAAATACTCAAGTAACTTGGATGGATGGATGGATGGGTAACCTGAGCTGGACTATTAGCATTCATTTTCACATCATCCAGCAGGTGGCAGAAGAAGACAAAAGCTGAACAGAGGCTGACCTGTCTTACCTTTCACACTGGTCACTTTCTTCATGATGGGCTCCTGATCCCTGCACAGCGTCACCGTCACTGTGGCTCTGGGTGTGCCGTAACCCCAGATCACTGCCCCTGCAGGCTCCCTCTGCAGCACCATGTAGTCATCGACGTACGAAGCAAAGCGAAAACCAACATCTGAAAAATCCAGCAAATATTTAGACGAGCATCACTGGAGAGATTCAGTGCCAGATTGAATCTGGTGAAACAGCGAGGAACACGCAGTCTTAATACGTGAGAATTCCAAGTTACCCTGTCCTTTCAATTTTCTAAAACCAGATCTTATTCCTCCTAATTAGGTAAGCAGCATCACAAGGACAGTTTCCAGCAGTATGCATCATAGAACAAGATGACCAGTAAGGGAAATTCAAAGAGCCTGGGACAACCCATTTAATATGTGCCTCCTCCCCTTCAAAGCTCCTCATGTTCCTTTGCTCTCAGGCCTGGCCCTAACGCTTGACTCCCTCCCCCCAAAATCACCAAACACTCTCTTTTTATGCCTCTCACAGATGGTATTTATGAGAAAAATAAACCACTTCCTTTCCCTACTTTCTATTGCCACTCCCACTCCTCATAGCTTGGAATAAAGAGGCTGCCTCTCTCCATCACAGCCCTTTCTAATCTTTTCCCTCCACTCTTTATCTCCCCTCTTCCATTCTCTCAGTGTCAATTTCCCTCAAATAACTCTCCTTATTGTGTTTTTTTGACAACCCACTGAAAATTCTAAATAAACCTTTATGAGTTTATGTGACAAGTCTGACTGCTTCTAAGGTAAATTCAAACCAATTAAGATGCAAAAAATAGGGTTAGTGAGAGAGAGAAGGTCAAAGTGTCTGAACCAAAGGTCTTTCCTTGCAATTCGCCCATTTTGCAAGCTAAATTATATGAAAAGAGAAAGAGCCCTTGAAACTGTGGATTCTATTCTAGACAGTCACTAACAAGGCTGAATAAGAATTCACTTTAACGAGATCATTCCTATTTTTAAGCTCCAGCCTATATCGAAGTATTTTATTAATAACAAGTATCTATCCAAATTATCTCAGTGAATTCATCAAAACTTAATGAGAAGGAAAAAAATTTTTTTTCACTTACATCCCACTTTATCTGAAGAAAACAGACCAAAACCCCCTAGAAGAAAATAATTAACAAAATTAAGATTTTTTTTCAAGTGTTTTAAATAAAAATGATAGGCAGGAAAGAGAATCAAAACTAACAAAGTTGACATTTTTTTCTCCCCGGAAGCTCCAAAGGGTGACAGCCCCTCAGGCTATACTTAACAGGGCAGTATCACTAATGGGTCTCCTACATAGACTTGGTGGCCTATTTGTCCTGCACTTCAAATAACAGCCCAGTCCTTAGACATCCTCAGCTCTCTCTTAGGAGTTTGTTCCATCGTAAAATCTACATGACAATCAAAGATCATCCAGAAGACCCACTAGGCTGGAGATGCACAGCTACCAGGAGCAAAATGCTCTAAGAGGAGACTACAACAGTCTAGAATTGCATAAGCACTTTTGGCAGCCTGCTGGAGGGAAGGGAAGAGGCGCATGCGTGGGAAGGCCTAGTCTTGGGTAAGTGCTTCAAATGGAACAAAACCTGAAAACTCAAGGCCTAAGAGCTAAGCAGAAAGAGGATGGGGTAGGGAAGGGATTGAAGAAAACTGGCTGCTGCAGGCGTTATTGTTGTTTAGTCAGTAAGTCATGTCAGACTCTTTTGTGACCCCGTGAACCACAGCCCACTAGGCTCCTCTGTCCACAGAATTTCCCAGACAAGAATACTGGAGGGGGCTGGCTGCAGGTATGAGATCATGCAAATGAGGGGTTCTGGGTGTGTGCAGCCACCTTCTCAAACGTCGGGGGAAAATACCTTCCCCCAACCCCTCAGTTAGTCTGTTGTTGACCACACACATCCGTTGAAACTGTTTGTGCACGACTCTATTCTGAGTTACAGAATTTGAGAGATGGAAAGGATCTTTGCCACCCTAGGGTAGAATCATGTTATTTACTGATCAACAGACTGAGACCCAACTAGATTAGATAATTTTTTTAAATAGTTTGCGTATTATTTCAACAAATATTTTAAGTTGCCCACTATGTTCACTTCATGGCAAATAGATGGGGAGACAGTTCAAAGAGTGGCAGACTTTTATTTTTCTGGACTCCAAAATCACTGCAGATGGTGATTGCAGCCATGAAATTAAAAGATGCTTTCTCCTCGGAAGGAAAGTTATGACCAACCTAGACAGCATATTCAAAAGCAGAGACGTTACTTTGTCAACAAAGGTCCGTCTAGTCAAGGCTACGGTTTTTCCAGTGGTCATGTATGGATGTGAGAGTTGGACTATAAAGAAAGCTGAGTGCCGAAGAATTGATGCTTTTGAAGTGTGGTGTTGGAGAAGACTCTTGAGAGTCCCTTGGACTGCAAGTCCATCCTAAAGGAGATCAGTCCCGGGTGTTCATTGGAAGGACTGATGCTGAAGCTGAAACTCCAATACTTAAGCCACCTGATACAGAGAGCTGACTCATTTGAAAAGACCCTGATGCTGGGAAAGATTGAGGGCAGGAGGAGAAGGGAACGACAGAGGATAAGATGGTTGGATGGCATCACCAACTCAATGGACATGGGTTTGGGTGGACTCCAGGAGTTGGTGATGGACAAGGAGGCCTGGTGTGCTGCGGTTCACGGGGTCGCAAAGAGTAGGACACAACTGAGCGACTGAACTGACTATGTGCCATGGAGAAGGAAATGGCAACCCACTCCAGTATTCTTACCTGGAGAATCCCATGGACAGAGGAGCCTGGCGGGCTACAGTCCATGGAGTTGCAAAGAGTCAAACACGACTGAAGTGACTTAGCATGCACTATGTGCCAGGCACAATTTTAAGCACTGAGGATACAACAGGGAAAGAAGTTGGGGGCGAGAGGGAGGCAGACAAAATTCCTTGCCAGCAGGAAGCTTACATTCTACTGGGGAGCTTAACTGTGGCAGGCAGAGAACTAGACACATGACAGATGTTAAACTTCTTTGGCCCCAAATCACACAGGTAGTTCAGGACAGGACAAGAACTCAAGCCACCTGATTCCAAGATAACTGCAATCACTACTCTGCCACAGTTAGATACTGGTAGTAAAGCAAAGAAAAGTCACATTCCTTGTCGTTATAAAGCTCACATTCCAAGCTGACAACAGTAGACAGTGGTACATTACCAAGGAATGGAACAATGGACAAAACAGAACGAGAAAGGTGGTGGGACTGGTCATTGTTTTTGTCAACTACAAGACATTTAACATTTGAATTTTTTTGTTTTAGGTCTTCAATTTTTTCTTCATTTTGGTGTCAGAGTAGAAAAACAGGAATTAGTGTTCTGGGATGTTAAAAGTAGTCATTAAAAGTAGACTGACAACATGAGGGCAGTGGTTACTTCTGGTGAAGAACTAGTAGCTCCCTTGGGGAGGAATATTCTTGGAGTCTCAATAACACTGCAACAGTCTACCTCTTAAATTGTGTGTAAAACCCTTGGGTGTTCATTTTATTGCTTCACTGCTACATATATTCATGTACATTTCAAATATTACATTATAAACATGGGAAGAGAGGGAATGATTTGAAGAAGTTCGGATATGCAACCAAATACCAAGGAAAGAAAATCTAGAGCATCAATGAATAAAAAAATAAAGACATTGTTAATTAAGGTTATGTAACAATATGACCCAAAGGCAAAGATAAATAAAATACTGATGTTAAAGTTAACAGCCTTTAACATAAAAACTAATAATGGCCCTCTTTCCCTTCTCCCCACTTCATATACTGGACTCAAAGGTCACTGTGTGGGATGAATCAGGAAACGATACAGAGTGCTCGTTTATGCCTTTGTTAAGCCCCGAAAACCACTTATGAGCTGCAGTTTGTCTTCATCTATGTACTTTGCGGATTCATACACAGAGCAAGAGTGCCTTTACTGCACGCAGTCTGTTCTCCCACTTAAACTTTCTTTCTGTGACCCAGCGTCCAGCCCGGGGTCAAACGACACGATATGACCAGGACAATAGTCAAAATGAGTCATCCTCCTACCCCCAAAAAACGGCTATTATCCCACTATCAATGCCCGCGAGCAGGAATCAAAGCTGAGTCTTAAATACTCCGAGCTGGTGAGGGGGTTGTCTGTCTTAGCCATCATCACCACTTAAACTAGTAAAAGTTAATTCCCCCAAGGAATCCAGCCCGGGGCAAACCTTCCCCAACGGTACCACTGAGGGGGCAGCACTGAAACGTTTTGGATGACTCAGTCACCCGTTTCCAAATATTATCTAACTAGCTTCTCCCCCTCCCCTTCGAGTTCCCCCGCAGTTCTTTAAAGACCCTGAGAGCATCGGTCTGGGCACACCTAGGCCTCCCCTCCTGAGATAAACCGAACGCTCTCGCTGCCCCACGCGAGGCGTCATAAGGGCGGTGGAAGGGAGTGGAGGAAGCAGACGGGCCGGGGTTCCGGCCCAGCAGACACCTGCAACCTAGGCCTGGGCCGTAGAACCCGGTTCCTGCCCGGGGATCCTTTCCCGACCTAGAGAAGCAGGCGCCGGGGGCGGTCCTGCGGAGGACGCGGAATCTCGGAGTCCTCGCAGGCCGACGGATGGGCAGGGGTCGGGCCGAGCGCGGCCGCCTCACCTGCACTTACGTGGGCCTGCAGGAATAACCGTAGCACCAGACCCAAGACAAATTCCGACGCAATCATGTTGGCAAGAAGCCGTTCCCGCCGCGCAGGCCTCGAGGCATGGACGCCAGCGAGGGCGGGGCCGAGGGGCGGGGCGGAAAAGGTCTGACTCCGCCCTTCCCAGGCCAGAAGTCCGCGAAGCCGTCCGCGGCCGCCGGGGGGCCCGTGCCTCTCTTCGGCCACCGTAGTGGAATGAGGGAGCGGGGACGGAGGAGGAAACGGTTTCCCGGCAACGAGAAAAAACAACCGGAACCATCGACTCCAGCTCTAAGAGAACGAAGAGGTGAGGCGGTTTACCCCATTTCCTCTTCGAAATAGAGACCTCGCCTTTTCCCTTCGTCTCAGGATCCTCTCCCGCAATCTGGGAAGCCGAGGACAGGCTGGGAACCCAGTAGTCCATTCTGCGAGTCTGAAATCCCAGATCCTCGACGACCCGCCCCCCAGTAGACCTGTGGTCCCTCTCCGACCGCCCTCCACTCCCCGTATCGGTCCAGGGTTTCTTCCTCTCACAACCAATGATTCAATGCTTCACCTCCTGTTCCGTCAAAAAAAAAAAAAAAAAAGAAGAAGGAGAAGAAAGTCCACAGATTCGGCCTCATTAAGCTTTCTAGACCCCCACCGAGACCCCTACCACGACTTCCGGGCTTATTCGGCAGTGACGCTGTCACAAACAGGCCAGGTCCCTGAGAGTTGTTTGCAGACTCAGTAGCCCAACCCGCTGCTTAGCATCTATCCTTATCTTGGCCCTTGTATGCTAAGAGAGAAAACAAAACAAACAAACAAAAAAGTAAGAATCCCAAACCTTTTGAGGCTGGAATTGCTATGTCGTGACCTTGCCCCCAGCTCTCTCGCCCCACTGCCTCTTCCACAAATACAGAGATGCTTCGACGAGGCACCCTAGGTCTTACTTCAGAAGTGGAAGCCAGGGGAACGACTTACTTAAGTCCGAAACATATTCATTCGACAAGCTAGAGTAGTTTCAATGACTTACTTTTTTTTTTTTTTAAGACCTTAAACAGGGTTTTTTTCAGCAATTTAAGATGAATTTTTAGCAATCATTCTCTAAATTACTGTGGGATAGGAAAAATTACTCTTTTAAAGGGAGAGAGGAGAAAGTACTTAGTATCATAGTGAAAATCTGTGATTTTTGTAATTTTTTAAAAATGATTTCACCTATTAAATATTTTTAATGTTCTAATGAAAATTTCAAAACTCTTTGGAAGAAATTGACGGACTTGGATTGTACTGGGGGGGAAAGGATTGAAGTCCAGAAATTTGGGGTCTCAGAAATAATTTGTGGTCTTAGTTGTGATTATCTGAGTGAAATGAGACAAATTTAAAGACAGAACTCTTTCATGCATCTCTAGGTACAGTAGACAGTTCCTCCCAAGGAGATGTCGATTCCATTTTCCAACACCCAGTACCGAATTCCACAAGGATTTGGAAATCTTCTTGAAGGGCTCACACGCGAGATTCTGAGGGAGCAGCCGGACAATATACCAGCTTTTGCCGCAGCATATTTTGAGAATCTTCTAGAGAAAAGAGAAAGTAAGCTTTATAAAAATAGGCTTTAAAAAAAAGAGAGAGACTAAACGTTTGATTATGGTGAGACTTGTTTAAGACCAGCGTCATTCCACAGAAATCCTTTATGAGGCAGGGAGCTTTCAACTAAGAGTTCTTGTTATTTGAAACAGCCTTTGGGGGCTTCCCAGGTGGCACTAGTGGTAAAGTACCCAACTTTATACAGTAATACAGGAGAGTTAAAAGACACGGGTTCGATCCCTGAGTTGGGAAGATCCCCTGGAAGAGGGCATGGCAACCCACTCTAGTAGTATCGCATGGACAGAGGAACCTGGCAGGCTACAGTCCATGGGGTCGCAAAGAGTCTGACACGACTGGAGTGGCTTAGAACACACACGGGTGCCTTGAATCACATTATTTCACATTATTGAAGGTTACCAGTTTATCACCCAGACCTGCTTTGTATTTCTAGTGCTGTAAAAAAAAATGTTATACTCCTTACATTAAATAAGTTGGTATTCGCAGGGGTGTATGAAACTGTTCCTCAATAAAAGTACAGAGAAAAACTGCTTTGAAAAGTGAACTTCCAGCTTGGGAAAGTAATTTGTATTCTTTTTCTATATTTCCAAGGTCCCATACTGTCCAAAGACTAAGATTCATGCTAACTCTTTGGCTGAGAGCCAAAGCAGAGTTTCTTCACTTCCATAAATAAAATTTCCAAATTCTCAACTATTAAGTTTCTATTAAAAATGCTGACTAGAACAACCATTTTGTTTAAGCTGTTGTCATTACTTTTGATAATAGTATTCCAACAGAGTAGTAAAGGTGCCCCTGGTGTGGCTCAAAGGCAAAGAATCCTCCTGCTTATGCAGGAGACGCTGGTTCCTGCATCAGGAAGATCACCTGGAGAAGGAAATGGCTCCCACTCCAGTATTATTGCCTGGGAAATCCTTTGGACAGAGGGGTCTGGCAGGCTACAGTTCATGGGGTCGCAGAGAGACACAGCTTAGTGACTAAACAACAACAAGAAACAAATAGTCACAAGCAAATAAACATTCCATTTTAATCATTTTACAGAGGGAGGAAACCTACCTGAGGCTTGAACTGAAACAACCCATACACACTACATAGCTCCACCTCCTTCTCCTCTTTGCTCTACCTTAACCAAGCTCAGAATCTCTGCCAATTTTCGGAATTGCTGGTCTTTTCCATTTCCGGTCAGTGTAAATATTTGTTACCCAATCTGAAACTTAAATGCCACTAAAAAAACAATTAAGAGAAATCCTTGAGAGTAAGAGGTAAACTGCAATGAACATTAATTTTCTTATTATAACATTAATTTTACAAACTCATGACTAAAAAGTCTTTGTTTATTTGATTTTAGACCTCAGAAACATCCCATTACAAAACCATGTGAGTCATTTGTCGCCAGATCATGATAATTAAAGTAACTGGTGATTCAGATTAATGGTCTCAGAATACAAACTTTCTAACTAATAAAAAATGGGTAAAACTACTTTGAAAAATATAAGTGCCACACCCGTTTCCACTCATATAAACAAGGTGATACAAGGATCAGAAGTTAGCCTTTCCAAAAAGACAGAAAAGAGTCCTCTAGCCTAGTCTCTCACAGAGTGCAAGAATTCCCTTGCCAGCATTACTCATAGGTAATAACTCATCTTAATCTTGAAGATTTTTTTGTGACAGGAAATGTTTTAGTATGTGACATTAAGTGGTATCAAACCTCTAGGGAAAAGGTGGGCTTTTATCAAATGATCTTGAGATAAAGATGTTAAAAGATTAAATTGAATCTATTTCTTATATCATATGCCAGGACAAAGTTTCAAATTGATCAGAGATTTAAATATTTTTAAAAATGAAACCATACAAATACTGAAAGAAAGCATGGCTGAATTTCTCTGTAACATAAAAGAGGAAAAATTTTTGCTAACTAAGTTACTATACTTTAAAAATCCAAAAGCAGTTAAAGAAAATATTGACAAAATTGGCAACATAGAAATAGATTTTTACTTTCACAAAAATCACCACATGGAAAAGAAAACTACAAATGACAGAAAAAAGATGTTTGCAAGTTCTATTACAGTGGGTTAATAAATGTAGTGAATAAAAAGCATGTCAAAATCATGAGAAGAAAACAACAACCTTATAATAAAAATGGGCAAGTGATACGAGCAGACAATTTGCACAAAAACAAGTGTAAATGACTCACCCTCAACATATGAAAATGTATTCAAAGTAACCCATGATAACAGAATAACAGAAGCCCAAACCAAAACTAGAATGAAGTTCCACCACCCACCAACAGGACTCCACTCATCAAGTTGACAAAAAGCCAAAAGTGTGCCAATTTATTGTAGGCAACACTAGAGAGAAAATAAGCACTCATATACATTGCTGGAGGAGATGCAAAATGATAACAATCCCAAGGAGGGGACTTAGCAATATCTACCAAATTACATCTATTTTTACATTTGACCTGTATTTTATTCACTTTTCATTGTATTGTTACTTGAGGAAGCAACCCAAATATTCATCATCGGGGATTTTTTAAAATAAATTTGAGTAAGTCTACACTACTGATAAACGTGCAGCTATAAAAAAACAAGCAAAAATGAAATGAGGAAGATCTCTATGATGCTATAGAGTGATCTTCAGGGCATATTAAGTGAAAAAAGTAAGATAGAAGAAAATATGTTTAGTATGTACCAATTATCTAACAGAGGTATTGATATGAATACATAACTGTTCACTTATATTTTTAAATGGAGAATAAATCTTTCTAAAAATTATTTTTTACCCCAACCAGGAGAAGGAAGAGTGGAGGGAATAGCATAGAAGCTAGACTTCTCTGACTGTATCTTAAATCAAATCATGTATGTTTAACATAGTTATAAAAATAGAATTAAAATTGTTCAGCAATTTCTAAATTTAGAAGTAAAATGAAATAAATGGACCTAACTAGTATTAAATGGGTAACATGACCACAGAAAAAAGAATTATTTCATGTTACTTTATAACACAGTGCTTTGTGCATTCCTGATGGATATAGCCTAAAAACAAAATGATGTTTAAAAAAATGTATTAAATTGTTTTCATTTATCACTGTTAATAATATTACAGTGTAGTTATTTCAAAGTTTTTATACATTGTAGGACATAGCAAATAATTAACTATCCTATTGGTATTAGGAATAGGATTTTTAATGTAAGAAAAAGTACATACAAATATAAAAATGAAAGAAGTTAATAAACTCCCATAATTCTAAATTTGAATTGAAAAGTGTCAGTGTGACTTCATGGTGTATTTTCTCTTTAAAAAAAAGACAATATTATTTTCTAGCTCTATATACTTTTTTAAAGGTCTCAAAACAATGACCAGCCCAGTATCAGTGAGCCCTTCGTCCCTAGACTGTGGCTTCTAACTACAATTTTTCTTCCTGGAGAACCAACCAATCCCGTGAACTGACCAGAAAGTATGCAAGATTAGCCTCATCACCTTGTTGTACTGGAAAGTAAGAAAGCTATCAAAGATTATTAGAGTTGTTTCCATAGGACTCAGGAACATCTGAACACCTGAATAAGCTCATACTGGCCAATTTGGGACAATTAGAACATTAGTAAGATGAATAAGGAGAAGGCAATGGCACCCCACTCCAGTGCTCTTGCCTGGAAAATCCCATGGACAGAAGAGCCTGGTAGGCTGCAGTCCATGGGGTCGCTAGGAGTCGGACACGACTGAGCGACTTCACTTTCACTTTTTACTTTCATGCATTGGAGAAGGAAATGGCAACCCACTCCAGTGTTCTTGCCTGGAGAATCCCAGGGACGGGGGAGCCTGGTGGGCTGCCGTCTATGGGGTCGCACACAGTCGGACACGACTGAAGGGACTTAGCAACAGCAGCAAGATGAATAAATGCAGGGGACTGAAATTCATTCCATTTCTTAACTGTTAATTAGTTCATAATTATTTACTGGAAAGCAAAACAAACAACAACAAAAAACTCCTTGAGAGGATCCTAAGGAACTTACTTATTAATCTAAAAATTGGTAAATAGTCAAACCTCTAACCTGCCTTTACTGTAAGAACTGTATTTCAGAGTAACCAAATAGGTAAAGTATTTTTTCTTGCATACTCCAGAAATAGAGAAGTAATAATCAAATTAGAACACTGCCATTTTGCAATCCTTAAAGAAATTATCTAAGCGAGTCATCAATGGGCCCATAAAAACTGTGAAAAAGAGAAACAACCAGATATATATTTCCTAACAGAATTATACCATGCTACCTATAAAGTATTCTTGGGAAAAAAAAAATCAAACCTGAATCAGATCAAGCCTGTAGATCTAACTGGAAATATACAGGAAGTTCAAAGGCAGAGGAACTTGTTAAAAAATCGTAATGGGAATGGAATTAGAAATATCCAAACTGTGGAAAACTCCAAAGGAAAAATGACTTAATTTCCTCAATAAATAAATGGCAAGGAAAAAATATGGGGTGGGAGATAGGGAAGTTTCAATTAAAAGGGATTTAAAAGACACTGCAAAAGGTTGTGTGTTTGGGTCCTGATTTGAACAGATCAACAGTAAAAATAAATAAATAAAAATACACTAGATAATGGAGCTTCCTAGGTCGCTCAGTAGAAGATGCAAGAGATATGGGTTTGATCCCTGGGTTGGGAAGATCCCCTAGAGTAGGAAGTGGCAACCTACTACAGTAGCTTTGGCTGGAAAATTCCCTGGACAGAGGAGCCTGACGGGCTACAGTCAGTGGGGTTGCAAAGAGTGGGACACGACTGAGCAGCTGAGCACAAGCAATACTAGATAATGGGAGGAATTTGGATATTTGATGGTATTAAGGAATTATTGCTATTATGTTATTATGATAATGGCATTATGGCTTTATATCTCAGAGATGCATGCTGATGCAAGTATTTATAGATGAAATCATAAGATGCTTGGGGTTGGCTTGAAAATAATCAGAAGAAAGGGCAGGAAAATGAATGAAGTTACAAATAAAATAAGATCAATCATGAGCTTGTAATTATTGAATCTGAGTAATGTGCACTTGGAAATTTGTTATTCTCTCTACTTTCTAAGTCTGAAATACTTCATAATGAAAAGTTAAAGAAAAATTCTATTTAAATATAAATATTTCTGTCTACCTGACTACATAATATGCCTACTTTTTTTTTAAGAAAAAACTTCTCCCCTCTTTCATTTTTCCAAATTTCCTCACTATTCACCATTTATTTTTATACATTTTCCTTATGTTTACTAATACATAATAAGTTTCTATAAGTATATAGTAATACATTTCTATACTGATATTTAAGTATTGCCATTTGTTCTCTACCACTCCCATTTTATTATAACTTCTATGAAAGCATCAAGTAGGTTTTTTAACTGCCTTTCTAAACATCCTCAAGGGTTCATCTGGTGTTTAATTCATCATCATCACTGGTTATATCCACAGCACTAGGCTCTGTACAATGTCAATAAAATTTTCAAGGGTAAATAAAGGACCTATAATTTCAAAAAGAAAGCATTTTATGTTACTAGTCGGCATTTACTTTAATGAACTTCAAAGTAAGTCTGGACTTATATTTTTGTTATTTAGAAACCAGCTTTGATCCAGCAGAATGGGGGGCTAAGGTTGATGACCGCTTCTATAACAACCATGCATTCAAGGTATGGTCCCAATAAGCTTTTGGATTTGATTAATACTTCTCTCTGTCTCCAATACAGAGATCCTTGGGATTGCCCATAATCATGAATATTGTGAAAGGCATTACAAATATCTTATGAAATCTTTTTAATTGTGCTATTCTTTCTGGAAATAAATTCTTTTCTAAGGTATCTGAATCATGTACCATACTTAGCTTAAATTTACAGATGATCAACAGGAAAAATGTTACTTGAAAGAGATAGAATGATTACTTTCAGTTATTGTGCAAATGTTATTATCACAGTGCTTATCAATAGCAGATGTGCAATAAACAGTGGTTGAATTAATGAATGCTATTTCATAAAATAAAATAAAACAAAACACATAAAATAAAACAATTATTCATTATTGTTGATATCTTACAAAAGACTGATTAGAATTCAAGATGATCTAGAGCCTTCTCTATTAAACCAATCTATTCAGTCTGAACCCGTCTTCTTCTCAGTAGCATTCTCAGAACCAGTCTTTCTCAACCGAGGCTCCTCGAAATAATTAAGCCCTAAGCCTAAGGCATCCATTGCATGTCAGGAATCAATGTCTCTCCTTTGTATCTAGACTGATTATGTTTATGTACCATCCTTGGGAAAATTGAGAAAATAATCACTTAAAGCATTCTATGTTCTGTGACTCCAGTGAGAAACACTGGTTGAGAAAGGCCATGTGTGATCCAGCGTCTTTGGCTCCAACTTGGAACTTGGTGGAAATTCAATCTCAGGCTCTACCCCAGGTCTACCAAATCAGAAGTTAAATTTTAACAAGACCCACAAAGTAACTTGTAGATACGCCAGAATCTGGATGTAGTCTGAGAAACACTACTTTAGGCAACTGTGATAATACATTAGCCATGAAGCATCATCAGGTACTAGAATTAGTAAGCAAAGGTCAAATTTTGATAATGCTACAGAGTAGACTTGGGGGATTTTCTGGGCAAATCCCACTGAGACTTATTCTGTGAGTTCAAAAGTGAAGTTCCATCCATTTGTGCCTGCCAGACATAGAGGTGTTCTTTTTTTTTCCATCTAACTTGATTTTCTGTGTTCCTGTTTTATTGAAAGCAAAGAAATAATGTTGAAAAATTTTTAATCTTAAGTCACATAGCAATTTTAGAGTATTTTTTCTTCTCTTTTGAATTCTAAAGGCTTTATTTGATTAGCTTATAAGTCCTTAAATTTATGTTTTATGAATTAAAGAAGCTCTTCCCATAGGTTGTGAATTAACAATGCTGCTCTTCTGGAGGAAGATTTCGGTAACCATGTCAAGATAGAACTGGTTTCCTTTTTTTCTATTTAAATCCTTCCCCACAGCAAAACTTACTTCTTTGACTTAGTTTTTAATTTACAAACTTCATTAAAAAGTCTACTTGGCTTCACATTATGGAACAAAATAGGATTTATTTCATTCCTATTTGAGGAACTATTGGCATCTCTTTTTTATTCTTTGTTCAAGGTTCATTACAGCATCATATGAAGTTTTAGTATAAGACAATTGCTTGTTTTTAATATAAAACAAAATTACACACATTCCAAAAGCAGGTCAAACTTTTTTTAACCAGTTCCTTGGTCTTTAATATTTGTTTATGCTATTCCCTTGAGAGTTTTCTTTTTTTATCCAACCAGCTTTCCTTGTTTAAAAATATGTATTTAATTTCTAGTACTTATCAATAATTTAATCTTTAATCACCTTTAAAGAGTTTGATCCAAGACTTTATTGTTTTGGAAACATTACCTATTTGGACCTCTCCCCTCTCTCCAGGAGCAAGAATCGCCTGAAAAACATGAGACTGGAAAAGAAAATTCTCAGACATCTGTGAAAGAGAAGACAGCCTTAGTAAGTTATATTTTCCATGTACTGTTGGGTTCCTACAAAAAAAAAATGACTTCACTCAATTTAAAATTATACTTCAAATATTAATCCAGTCTCTTATCCATATTGCTAAAATAATGAGAAACCTGTATGCAGGTCAGGAAGCAACAGTTAGAACTGGACATGGAACAACAGGCTGGTTCCAAATAGGAAAAGGAGTACATCAAGGCTATATATTGTCACCCTGCTTATTTAACTTATATGCAGAATACATCATGAGAAACACTGGGCTGGATGAAGCAGAAGCTGGAATCAAGATTCCCGGGAGAAATATCAATAACCTCAGATATGCAGATGACACCACCCTTATGGCAGAAAGTGAAGAAGAACTAAAGAGACTCTTGATGAAAGTGAAAGAGGAGTGAAAAAGTTGGCTTAAAGCTCAACATTCAGAAAACGAAGATCATGGCATCTGGTCCAATCACTTAATGGCAAATAGATGGGGAGACAGTGGAAACAGTGGCAGACTATTTTTCTGGGCTCCAAAATCACTGCAGATGGTGATTGCAGCCATGAAATTAAAAGACGCTTGCTCCTTGAAAGGAAATTTATGACCAACCTAGACAGCATATTAAAAAGCAGAGACATTACTTTGTCAACAAAGATCCATCTAGTCAAGGCTATGGTTTTTCCAGTGGTCATGTATGGATGTGAGAGTTGGACTGCGAAGAAAGCTGAGCGCCGAAGAATTGATGCTTTTGAAGTGTGGTGTTGGAGAAGACTCTTGAGAGTCCCTTGGACTGCAAGTAGATCCAACCAGTCCATCCTAAAGGAGATCAGTTCTGGGTGTTCATTGGAAGGACTGATGTTGAAGCTGAAACTCCAATACTTTGGCCACCTGATGCAGAGAGCTGACTCATTTGAAAAGACCCTGATGCTGGGAAAGATTGAGGGCAGGAGGAGAATGGGACAACAGAGGATGAGATGGTGGATGGCATCACCGACACAATGGACATGGGTTTGGGTGGACTCCAGGAGTTGGTGATGGACAGGGAGGCCTGGGGTGCTGCAATTCATGGGGTCGAAAAGAGTCGGACATGACTGAGTGACTGAACTGAACTGAACTGAAAATAATGATTTTGCTTTCTAGATAACTAGCAACAGTGATGTACTAACTGCTGGATCATTTTTAGCCCTGCCTCTTATAAAGAAAACTATTCTTCCCCTTATAAAGAAAATCTTATTTTCCAAGATTATCATGGGAAAAATCTCCCCAAGGAGACAAACAGACCCAATTCACAGTCTCAGCCTTGATCTTTCAGATTCCTCTTCCACTCGGGGAACTTTTCACTAATCAAGGCTGTTCCCACTACACAGTGGCAAAGGTTCACACATAACAAAGGAAATTTGTTATGGGGAAATTGTTCTCATGGGGAATTACTTATTACAGTCAAATTAAATGGCTTCACTCAGTGAGTCCTACTCATCTTCCATGAATTTCACTCTACAAAATTCTGCCTGATGGCCTACATCCAAGCAATGGTGGGTTAGGCTCTGTCCACCTTCAAAATGCTTATATTCAATAATGTGCTAAAGCTAGCTCTTAAGAGACAGTTGTGCACATATCTACACCACTCCAAATTATCACTTTGATATTTGAAATCAGCTATAGTGGGAGTATTAAGATCATCATAAATACTACAGATGATGACTGTTTTTTTCTGAAGAGCCAGTTAAACATTTACTATAAACATATCACTGTCTATATGCTTAATTGTCCAGATCCAAGAGGACCAAGCCTAGTGAGAAGAACTCACTGTCTACAGTGTTAAAGGCCAGACTTCTGAATTTCTTTTAATATATTAATGTCCCAGTTAATTACCCAATAATTGACCCCCAAAATGGGCATCCCCCTCCCCAGTGGGGTGAGAGTTTTCCTTATAACCTTTATAATTCATTTCAGTGCAACTCCATCTGCTTAACATGAGCACAAGATACACTGGGAGGTCAGGAAATAAGGGAGGGAGTATCCTTTCCTTACATCTCTAATTAGATGCTCTTACAGAGATTTTTTGACTTTGAATTTTGGTCCCATTGATTTCTGACTTCAGCATAATTCTTTTGCCCATGTTAGGGTATCATCTCAGAGAATTTTATACCAATCTGTTTGCATTTTAATAAATTTCAAGAGCTGAATTTGCCTGTTTGTCATCAGGGGAGAAGGGGTTTAAATTAGCCCAAAGATCCATTAATAGGAAAATGAGTAAATTAATCAAAGTACATCAATGCAATGGAATACAATGGTGCCATTAAAAAGTGGGCAGAATTATGTAGTGAATAACATAGAAAAAGAGAGGCAAGATTCATTGTCACATGGAAAAAGTAGTTGTAGAACATTGTGATTAGCATGATCTCATTTCTTTAAATAAAAAGGCAAATATATACCCATAAGATTACATTTGATATATAGAGAAATTTTATAAGGTTATATTTACTTCACCTATAATAACAGTTATCTCTTAGGTGTAGAACTTTGTAAGACAGAGAAAACCTTCACTACCACTGTACTTAAGTTTTTAAATGTATATGTATCACTTTTAAAATTTAAAAAATATATTAAAAGCTGTATGTCTATTGACCTGTACACCCAAGATGTGTGCATTTCACTATCTGTAAATTATGCCTGTTTTTTTTAAAGAAGGAAACTATATGTAAAAATTCAACTAATCATGTTAAAACTGATTTTGTCACATTAAATAGATTCCTCTGTGGCATTTCATTTTAAATATATGGTTCTGATTAGCTAATCATTGAGAATTTACTTTAATCCATTTTGTGTAATCACCATTCTTTTGAACAGCACACTTACTATTCTTGGCATTTTTACCCTGTTTCAAGGATTCTGAGTTATTTCCCCCACCAAAAAATGTTAAATAAGAAGCTGTTAAATAGGAGCTATTTCAGGAGGGAAGAAATTGACAGCAATCTTTTATTGCAGAGACACATCAAAAATTGACAAAACAAAATGCCTACTATTTTGGCGTTCACTATTTGGTACCCCTGTGGGCTTCCCTGGCGGCTCAGCAGTAAAGAATCTGCCTGCCAGTGCAGGAGACA
The DNA here is from genome assembly GCF_019923935.1 of Bubalus bubalis. NCBI lineage: Eukaryota > Metazoa > Chordata > Mammalia > Artiodactyla > Bovidae > Bubalus > Bubalus bubalis. The sequence continues at coordinate 108,858,245 of NC_059161.1, forward strand.
AGGGTTCAGTCCCTAAGTTGGGAAGATCCCCTGGAGAAGGAAGTGGCAACCCACGCCAGTATTCTTGCCTAGGAAATCCCATGGACAGAGGAGCCTGGAGGGCTATATAGTCCCTGGGGTCGCAAAGAGTCGGACATGACTTAGTGACTAAACAACAGGGACAGCATTTGGTGCATATCCAACGTGGTGGTATGTATGTAAAATCCCCTCAGGAAGCAACCCATCTCAACGGTTACATCCCTAAATCGATTAAATTTAGGCATTTATTTTTATGGCATCAAAATATGGGGGATGTTTAAAAGTCTCTTACTTGTTCTCCTTTCCGGGAAGGAATCTCCTGAAGAAGACAAGGACATGGAAGAGAATGCTGCTCTCAAAATCCAGGCAGCCTTCCGGGGACACTTAGCCAGAGAGGAGGTAAAGAAAATGAAATCGAGTGATCTTGAAGAAGAGAAAACAGAGGAAAACGAGTGAGGAGACTGGCTTTACCCCCACAGAAAACAAGAAAAAAATCCAAATCCATCAACCTTGTTGTGATTGTCTTTTTTTCTTAGTAAGTGATATTTGATGTCATGAAATAACATTTGTTGCTGTTGTGAAAAATCTGTCGTGAGCATTTGTTTAATAAACATGCCATTGAACACATGCCTCTTGAAGATTTCTCTGATATCATGAGTCTTGTTTATACTTCTCCCGAGTGTGTGTCTAGAGGCCCTTGGATTTAGAGTTCCAAAGCTGGATTTAGAGTGTCTGGCCTAACCATTATCTAATGAATAAATATTCTCTATCACATCCCTGAAAAATAGTCCTTTGTCTCTTGTTTCACTCCCAGTAGTAGACAATTTCACTGCCTTTCTAGAATAGTCCATTTAATTTTTGAGTAACTCAAATTTATTAGAAAGATAAACTGAGTCAAAAACCTGTCTCCCTGGAAGTTTCACTCACTGGTTTTCATTTGTCATGCATGCAGACAATCTTTTATTGAAAAAATGTATTGAGCACAATTCATGGGCCGGGACTTAGTAGTAAACATCTGCTCTTACACTCGTGCAGCTGGCAGTTTTTTTTTGTTTGTTTGTTTTTTCTTTTGTCTTGCTTTCCAGAACTGCACAGAACTAATGTATAATATTTGCAAAAAAAAAACAAAACCTATCATAACGTCATAGATGCTCTGTTCTTTAGCTAAAATTTCCCAAGTTTCTTTAAATTGTAAATGATAATACATGTTTCACAAACTCAGGAGCCCATGCCTTTTATTTTTCAGTGAACCACTCAGGCTCTCAGGGCCTTATTTTCAGAAAGTTTAGTTTTCCTTTTTTGAGGCTTCCCCACCCTTGAATATCAAAAAGACTGCAGGGTTCATGCCTTAGGCCAAAACTTGCAGTTCCCTTCCCAGAATAAAACGGAGAGAAAATGGAGTTTTATCTTTTAATTAGTGCTGTTGCCATCTACCAGCAGACTAAGGTAATGTTCTGCCTGATGAAAGAGACAAAGACTTTTTCCCTAGTGAATATATAACAGGGCAAAATAAGATGCCAGTTAACTTTTTCAATAATTCTATTATACCTGGGAAGTGATTAAAACTGTGTCTTCCATGTAGTCAGTGTGCACGCAGACACACACACACACATACACAGACACATCTAGGGATGGTAATATTTTTGGTGAAGGAGGAAAAGAAAGAAATGGTGGCGGTGTTAGGACAAGGCATATGAATTAACTTTATTAGCATGTGTTTGATTTTCTTCTTATCTCTCTGGCTGCTCCTTTTCAATCTTCTCTGCTGCTAATTCGTCAACACCTCAGCCACCAAATACAAAATGCCCCCAGCCTTAGTCCTTGGACCTCTTTTCAAGTGATCACACTTACTTGTGGATCCTGTCCAGTCTTGGCTTTATTTTTTTTTCTTTTTTAGTATATTATTTATTTATTTATGGCTGCATCAGGTTTTAGGTGTGGCACAGGAGTCCTCGTTTACAATCTGTCAGCAAAATCTGTAGACTCTATGGCTAAAATTACCCGGCATCTAACCACTTCTGTTGCTGCCACCCTGGTTCTAGTTCCCATCATGTCTCTCATGACGCATCGCAGTTCCCTCTGTCTTGGTCATTGACACACTAATGCTGTACAACCCACTCCAAATTCATTGATTTCAAACATTTTTTCTCATGCTCAGTCGTGTCCAACTCTTTGTGACCCCATGGACTATATAGCCTGTCAGGCTCCTCTGTCCATGGGATTCTCCAAGTAAGAATACTGGAGTGGGTTGCCATGCCCTCCTCCAGGGGATCTTCCCAACCCAGGGATGGAACCCATGTCTCTTACATCTCCTGCACTGGCAGGCAGATTCTTTACCTCTAGAACCTCCTGGGAAGCGAGCTGGGCTGGCTGGGCTGGACTTTGGGCTCAAGAGCAAGTTCAGGTCTGCTGTAAGCTAAGGCTTTGTGGGTTGGCTGTGGAAGGTCTGCTTCCGGCTGTGAGCCCAAGAGTCATCTGCAGTCCCTTTGTTTCATGTCTCCTGTTCAGAGCCTAGGCTGAAAACACTACCTGGGGCATGTTCTTCTCATGGTGGTCACAGAAGCACAAGCAGGAAAAGCCAACAGAGGAGAATATTCCAGGCTTTCGCTCATAACACTCCCATGGAGTAAGAGGTCACCTGGCTGAATTTCAAGGCAGTTTGAAGTCCCTTACAGGAAATAGTGTAATACTGTCAGGGGAAAGGAATAGTGGGTGCTGGGCAGCAAACAATACCCTTCACAATATTTGAATCCACAGGGCTTCTCACTATGCTTGTACTGCCTATTAAATCTTCTGTCACAAGCAAAGGCTGGGGAAAAAAGGAAATAGTTAAAACAGTGAATGAGAGCTTAACAAACACAGACCTGCAGGGATTTAAATCGCCTGCCACAGAAATTGCAATCTGAACGGGTGTTCCTTGGAGCTGTGCGATGCAGACAGGGGAACCTCCCAAAAGAAAGAGCTTTGGATTCTAGGAGAAGATGAAGATCATGTGAGAGAGAAAAAACAAACTGTTTTTTTAAAACACAGGCAAAATGTTGCTCTGTGGGAGGCTGCATGTGAGTGTCTGTGAACATGCGTTTTTCATAAAACATTCATATGAACGTTTCATATGAACACTATCTAGAGAAAAAGAGTCTTCTGTCAAGATCATCAGTCCGTCCTTTTCAGTAAATGTAAGTCCAGTATCATCTGGAGGGACATGTTCTCTGTTGTGCTGTGTACAGAGCTCGATCAGTGTTTCTATGAGTGAGAAATGAGGCCCAGATTAAGGATCTGATTGTTGCTATGATTCTGTGCCTAAACAGGTATCATTTTTTTTTTTAAAGTCAGATTAGATTTTCTATAACAAAATGTGTTTGCCTTTTCATACAGTTATTCTAGTCCAAGATACTTTAACCTTTTAAATTTTTAAATTAAAAAAAAAAATTTTGGCCCTGCCATGGCATGCAGGATCTTAGTTGCCAAACCAGGGATTGAGTTCGTGCCCCTGTAGTCCAAGCTTGTAGTTAACCATTAGACCTCCAGGGAATTTCCCAGAACACTTTAGTTTAAAATAATCTTCATTTTAAAGTGCTGCATTTAAAAAAATATTTTAGAACATGCATCAATGTCACAATTTGCTAATTAAACCAACATTTCTTTCAATGTTTAATAATTTTCCACACTCAGTTATATCATTCACTTTTGTCATTTTTCTAAAGCAAAATAAATACTTACTTCCCTAATTTCTCAATAAAATCCACCCAATCATTCCTCTCTGTACCTCAAAACAACTTGAGTCTGAGTTTCTTAACATTTGAAGACCTTTCAGCAGGTACTATATTTTCTTCAAACTGTGGATTCTCTCCTGTGAAATTTTCCCATGATCTTATTTTATGGGAAAGAGGAGAGGCCATACAGGAGCCAGCTACTAATTTCCCACATGCAGCTCTCTTGACATGAGGATATTTCTAAAGAGCAGTTTACAAACAGGACAAGAACTTTCACTCTTCATTTTTAATCCTGTTTTTCCCATCTGTCTCTAAGGAGTGTATAATCATGACCCAATTTGTATCAATTTATGATGTTGATAAACATTTCAAATCTGAAGTACTTCAGACAAATATAGCTACTGGGATTGACAGTTATTCATGCCCGTGAGGCTATCAGAAGAGACTTAACATGCAAAATACAATATTTCACAATGTGAAATTATTTTCATCAATGAACCGTGCTTGGGAGTAACCAGTCTCTGTTGTGTGGAGCAAAAAAAAGCAAATGCCTGTCAGGTGGTGATGTCATAGTAGCTAAAATCTGGACAGCCACCATACTCATTACCACACACCTTGGCAAAGGATGGTAGCACTCCAAAACCAGGAGATCACCAGAGGGAGTATATCAACACTACCCGAAGGGGGTCATATATAAGGAAAAGGTGTCAACATTGGCCATCATTCTCTCCCTGAAGGCTCCTGTCTCAGAGGATTCTGACCAAGAATGAAGGCATTTTATTCCATTGAAATGATATTACTAAGAAGTAGGGCTCAGGGCTTCCCTGGTGATTCAGTGGTAAAAGATCTGCCTGCAAATGCAGGAGACACAGGTTCGATTCCTGGTACAGGAAAATCTCACAGGCAGTGAAGCAACGAAGCCAAAGATCCACAACTATTGAACCCGCGCTCTAGAGACTGGGAGCTGCACCTACTGAAGCCCGTGTGCCCTACAGCCTGTACGCTGCAATAAAAGAAGCCACCCCAATGAGAAGCCCACGCACCGCAAGAAAGAATAGCCCCCCATTCACTGCAACTAGAAAAAAGCCCGCGGAGCAACAAAAACCCAGCACAGCCAAAAATATACAAATAAAAATTATCTTTTAAAAAAGTAGGGCTCAGTTTGATAAATCAGGCATTAAACCAATTTTGGAATCTATCAGAAAACTTGCTTTTGAGACAACAGAATGCTTGCCTAGAGACCTAACAATACGGTAAACAATCTTGATGGTGAGTTTAGATTGCTTTCTTTTAGATTACTTTGCTAACTTAAGCCTTCAGCAGTATGTACGAGCTACTTAGGTCCAGGTTACACTGTCCCTCAAGACAGCTTGTGTCTACTGACTAGTCACCGCAGTGGTACAAGGGCTTGGCCTTTTGCCTCAAAATGAGGCAACCCTGCAGGGCCATCCCAGCTCTCAGTCACAGTATTGACTGAGCTTGTATTGCAATTTTATCACAGTCCTATCCAGTCCTGCGTCCCTACCATCCTAACAGATATCAGTCCTGAATGTTCAGTTCAGTTCAGTCCCTCAGTCTTGTCTGACTCTGCGACCCCATGAATTGCAGCACGCCAGGCCTCCCTGTTGATCACCAACTCCCAGAGTTCACCCAAACTCACATCCGTTGAGTCAGTGATGCCATCCAGCCATCTCATCCTCTGTTGTCCCCTTCTCCTCCTGCCCCCAATCCCTCCCAGCATCAGAGTCTTTTCCAATGAGTCAACTCTTTGCATGAGGTGGTCAAAGTACTGGAGTTTCAGCTTTAGCATCAATCCTTCCAAAGAACACCCAGGACTGATGTCCTTCAGAATGGACTGGTTGGATCTCCTTGCAGTCCAAGGGACTCTCAAGAGTCTTCTCCAACACCACAGTTCAAAAGCATCAATTCTTCAGTGCTCAGCTTTCTTCACAGTCCAACTCTCACATCCACACATGACCACTGGAAAAACCATAGCCTTGACTAGACGGACCTTTGTTGGCAAAGTAATGTCTCTGCTTTTTAATATGCTAGCTAGGTTAGTCATAACTTTCCTTCCAAGGAGTAAGCGTCTTTTAATTTCATGGCTGCAGTCACCATCTGCAGTGATTTTGGAGCCCAGAAAAATAAAGTCTGACACTGTTTCCACTGTTTCCCCATCTATTTGCCATGAAGTGATGGGACCGGATGCCATGATCTTTGTTTTCTGAATGTTGAACTTTAAGCCAACTTTTTCACTCTCCACTTTCACTTTCATCAAGAGGCTTTTTAGTTCCTCTTCACTTTCTGCCATAAGGGTGGTGTCATCTGCACCACCCTTATGAGGTTATTGATATTTCTCCCAGCAATCTTGATTCCAGCGTGTGTTTCTTCCAGTCCAGCGTTTCTCATGACGTACTCTGCATAGAAGTTAAATAAGCAGGATGACAATATACAGCCTTGTCGTACTCCTTTTCCTATTTGGAACCAGTCTGTTGTTCCATGTCCAGTTCTAACTGTTGCTTCCTGACCTGCATATAGGTTTCTCAAGAGGCAGGTCAGGTGGTCTGGTATTCCCATCTCTTGAAGAATTTTCCACAGTTTATTGTGATCCACACAGTCAAAGGCTTTGGCATAGTCAATAAAGCATAAATAGATGTTTTTCTGGAACTCTCTTGCTTTTTCCATGATCCAGTGGATGTTGGCAATTTGGTCTCTGGTTCCTCTGCCTTTTCTAAAACCAGCTTGAACATCAGGAAGTTCACGGTTCATGTATTGCAGAAGCCTGGCTTGGAGAATTTTGAGCATTACTTTACTAGCATGTGAGATGAGTGCAATTGTGCGATAGTTTGAGCATTGTTTGTCCAGTGTCTACCTGTTGTCAACACAGACCAAAGGCTGAGCCTGCTCTAGAAATAAATCCAGATCTGCTTAAGCCAATTAGCACCTTCATCCCTTCAGGCGACTCTCATTATTCCAAGACCAGACATGTGATGTGATTTAAGCCTATCTAATTAGGAGAGAAGCTCTCAACCAGGGGTGATTTCACCCCTGTATTGCAGAAGCCTGGCTTGGAGAATTTTGAGCATTACTTTACTAGCAAGTGAGATGAGTGCAATTGTGCGATAGTTTGAGCATTGTTTGGCATTGCCTTTCTTTGGGATTGGAATGAAAACTGACCTTTTCCAGTCCTATGGCCACTGCTGAGTTTTCCAAATTTGCTGGCATATTGAGTGAAGCACTTTCACAGCATCATCTTTCAGGATTTGAAATAGCTCAACTGGATTTCCATCACCTCCACTAGCTTTGTTTGTAGTGATGCTTCCTAAGGCCCACTTGACTTCACATTCCAGGATGTCTGGCTCTAGGTGAGTGATCACACCATCGTGATTATCTGGGTCATGAAGCTCTTTTTTGTACAGTTCCTCTGTGTATTCTTGCCACCTCTTCTTAATATCTTTTGCTTCTGTTAGGTCCATACCATTTCTGTCCTTTATCGAGCCCATCTTTGCATGAAATGTTCCCTTGGTATCCCTAATTTTCTTGAAGAGATCTCTAGTCTTTCCCATTCTGTTGTTTTCCTCTATTTCTTTACATTGATCGCTGAGGAAGGCTTTCTTATCTCTTCTTGCTATTCTTTGGAACTCTGCATTCAGATGCTTATATCTTTCCTTTTCTCCTTTGCTTTTCGCTTCTCTTCTCTTCTTTTCACAGCTATTTGTAAGGCCTCCCCAGACAGCCATTTTGCTTTTTTGCATTTCTTTTCCATGGGGATGGTCTTGATCCCTGTCTCCTGTACAATGTCACGAACCTCTGTCCATAGTTCATCAGGCACTCTATCAGATCTAGGCCCTTAAATCTATTTCTCACTTCCACTGTATAATCATAAGGGATTTGATTTAGGTCATACCTGAATGGTCTAGTGGTTTTCCCTACTTTCTTCAATTTCAGTCTGAATTTGGCAAGGAGTTCAGTCTGAATTTGGCAAGGAGTTCATGATCTGAGCCACAGTCAGCTCCTGGTCTTGTTTGTGCTGACTGTATAGAGCGTCTCCATCTTTGGCTGCAAAGAATATAATCAATCTGATTTCGGTGTTGACCATCTGGTGATGTCCATGTGTAGAGTCTTCTCTTGTGTTGTTGGAAGAGGGTGTTTGCTATGACCAGTGCATTTTCTTGGCAAAACTCTATTAGTTTAGTAAATTCTGTAAGTTTAGTTAGTATTAATACCTCATACCAGTGGAATCATGTAGCATTTTTCCTTCTGTGATTGCCTTATTTCACTTCCCATAATGTCCTCCAGATTTACCCATGCTGTTGCAAATTTCCTTCTGAAAATCCTGAGGCTGAATAATATTCCATTGTATGTATGCACCAGTTTCTCTATTCATCCATCTTGCCTCTTTCTATTACAATGAAAGAGCTAATGGTGAAGGCTTACCTTTAATTGACAATTGAATATTAAAGTGGGAAAGAGTAGCAAAGGTCGCTCAGCTGTCACTTTGGGCTTCATATCAGATTGTTTGGGGGAGCCGTTTAACTGTTCAGAATCATCTCCACCGTCCTCCTTTCTGCTCTCACCTAGATCTTCTTTCCAGTGTCTACCTGTTGTCAACACAGACCAAAGGCTGAGCCTGCTCTAGAAATAAATCCAGATCTGCTTAAGCCAATTAGCACCTTCATCCCTTCAGGACTCTCATTATTCCAAGACCAGACATGTGATGTGATTTAAGCCTATCTAATTAGGAGAGAAGCTCTCAACCAGGGGTGATTTCACCCCAGGACACATCAGACAATGTCTGGAGACATTTGGTTGTCACAGCTCAGGGTGGGGAGGATTTCTGCTGTTTGTACCTAATGGGTAGAGCCCAGAATGCTTCTTGTTAGTGTTAGAGTTAGTCACTCAGTCCTGTCTGACTCTTTGTGACCCCATGGACTGTAGCCCACCAGGCTCCTCTCTCCACACACTTCTTACCATCCTACCATGCTCAAGACAGGCCCCCATATCCCCAAATTAGACAACCCAAATGTCACTAGTGTCAAGTTCAAGAAATCCTAAATTAGGCATTAAAAATGTCATGCGCTTGAGAGGGAAACAAGTTTAGAATAAAACTGACCTGGTAGGAAGTAGAGCAAAAAAGTGGAAAGACAGAGTATCTGTCCCTTTACTGATGGTGTTATGTCAATGACCTGCTGAATCAAAGCTGAAGTCCAAGGACTTTCTACTTGTTCGAGCCAATTAATCCCCTTTACTTTTTTATTCCATTTTAAACTTTACTTTTATATTGAGGTATAGCTCATTAGGGCTTCCTTGGTGGCTCAGCTGGTAAAGAATCCACCTGCAATGTGGGAGACCTCGGTTTGATCCCTGGATTGGGAAGATCCCTTGGAGAAGGGAACAACTGCCCACTCCAGTATACAGTCCAGAATTCCATGGACTGTATAGTCCACAGGGTCACAAAGAGCTGGACACCACCCAGCAACTTTCACTTTATAGCTGATTAACAGTGCTGCGATACTTTCAGGTGGACAGCGAAGGGACTCAGCCACATGTTTACATGTATCTATTCTCCCTCAAACTCCCCTTCCATCCAGGCTTTCACATACGGTGAGAAGAATTCCCTGTGCTCTACAGTAGGTATTTTTGTTAGTTATCCACTTTGAATGTTGCAGTGTGTACATGTCCATCGCAACACCCAAACTCCCTAACTATCCTTTCCCCCAATCCTTCCCCCTGGCCACCATAAATTCATTCTTTGAGTCTATTTCTGTTTTGTAAATAAGTTCATTTGCATCACTTCTTTTTGGAGTCTGCATATAAGGGATATTATAGGATATTTCTCCTTCTCTGTCTGACTCACTTCACTTAATATGACAGTCTCTAGGTCCATCCATTTTGCTACAAATGGCATTATTTTATTCTTTTTAATGTCTGAGTAATATTTCCTTGTATATGTGTACCATATCTTCTTTATCCATTCCTCTGTCAATAGATGTGTAAGGGCTTCCATGTCTTGGCTATTGTAAACAGTGCTGCAATGAACACTGGGGCACATGTGTCCTTTGGGACCATGTTATTCTCCAGATACATGCTCAGGAGTGGGAGTGCAGGGTCATATGGTAGCTCTATTCTTTAAGGAGCCTCCATTCTGTCCTTCATAGTGGCTGTACCACTTTATATTCCCTTCAACAGTGTAGGAGGGTTCCCTTCTCTCCACACCCTCTCTAGCATTTACTGTTTATGGTAAATCCCCTTTATTTTTAGTAGTTTTAAGCTGCAACTGATGTTCTTCTAAACTTTTGAGTACTGTGTAAAAGAATGGAAAGGAGAAACGTAGATATGAAAAAAAGGGAAAGAGAGGAAAGAACCTAAGATAGTGACTAAAGAGAACAGCAGCTACAGCCTGATCTGCAGAGAAAGATAACAAGCGACTGTCCACCAGTCTGGCCTTTCCCACCTACCATTTGGGAGTCACTGGAATTATTAACATTGAAGAGGATGAAAGACATACATAATCATGATTTTGTCTTTCCTCAAGGAACCACAGACATTCATCAAGGAAATAAAACAAAACATCCACCAAAAAAGAGTACAGGAAAGATAAGAGAAAGGATTTTTTAAAAACATGACACAAAAAGCACAAACCATAAAGGAAACAGCTGATAAATACGATCACATTAAAATTTAAAACTTTCAAATATCAAAAAAACACCATAAGCAAAGTGAAAAAAACAGCGCAGAATGAGAGGAGATATTTGCAATTCAAAGTGCATAAAATTAACAAAAGATTAGTATCCAGAATATAACTCCCACTCAGTATAAAAGCTGTGCATGAGAATGGTAAACACTAAATCCATGATAGAGATGACTGTGGAAGGATCAGAGAAGAGTAAAAACAGAGAAGGGAACGAAAGGGATCTCAACAGTGTATAGTCATCCTTTGGGAGCCATGGGGGATTGGTTGCAGCAGCCTCCATGGATACAGAGTGTCCACTGTGTTTCTCTGTTTTCTTTAATCTGAAGCAAATTAAGACAATGAATGAAAACCAATACAACAATTTAATGAAACTAGGTGAGGGAAACATGAGAGTATTTTTTAACATCTTCTATACAAAGCTATGATTTTTCCACTACTCATGTATAGATGTGAGAGTTGGACGATAAAGAAGACTGAGCATGGAATAATTGATGCTTTTGAATTGTGGTGATGGAGAAGATGCATGAGAGTCCCTTGGACAGCAAGAGATCAAACCAGTCAATCCTAAAGAAAATGAACCCTGGATATTCATTGGAAGGATGGATGCTGACACTGAAGCTCCATCCTTTGGCCCCTGATATGAAAAGCCAACTCATTGGAGAAGAGTCTAATGCGGGGAAGGACTGAGGGCAGGAAGAGAAGAGGGTGACAGAGGATGAGACGGTTGGATGGCATCACCAACACAATGGACCTGATTTTGAGCAGACTCCAGGAGATGATGAAGGACAGGGAAGCCTGGTGTGCTGCAGAGGTCACAGGGTTAGACATGACCTAGCAACTGAACAACAACAGCAGATCCTCTATTCTAATTTGTATCTTTTATATCAGTCAGTTCAGTCAGCTGTGAACTGACTGTGTCTGACTCTTTGCAACCCATGAACTACAGCACAACAGGCCTCCCTATCCATCACCAACTCCTGGAGTTTGTCCATTGAGTCAGTTATGCCATCCAAGCATCTCATCCTCTGTCGTCCCCTTCTCCTCCACCCTCAATCTTTCCCAGCATCAGGGTCTTTTCAAATGAGTCAGCTTTTCTCATTAGGTGGCCGAAGTATTGGAGTTTCAGCTTCAACATCAGTCCCTCCAATGAACACCCAGGACTGACCTCCTTTAGGATGAACTGGTTGGATCTCCTTGCAGTCCAAGGGACTCCCAAGAGTCTCCTCACACACCACACTTCAAAAGCATCAATTCTTCAGTGCTCAGCTTTCTTTATAGTCCAACTCTCACATCCATACATGACTACTGGAAAAACCATAGCCTTGACTAGATGAACCTTTGTTGACAAAGTAATGTCTCTGTTGTTTAATATGCTGTCTAGGTTGGTCATAATTCTCCTCCCAAGGAGCAAGCATCTTTTAATTTCATGGCTGCAATCACCATCCACAGTGATTTTGGAGCCCAGAAAAATAAAGTCTCTCACTGTTTCCACTGTTTCCTCATCTATTTGTCGTGAAGTGATGGGACTAGATGCCACGATCGTAGGTTTCTGAATGTTGAGCTTTAAGCCAACTTTTTCACTCTCCTCTTTCACTTTCATCAAGAGGCTTTTTAGTTCTTCTTTACTTTCTGCCATAAAGGTGGTGTCATCTGCATATCTGAGCTTATTGATATTTCTCCCACCAATCATGATTCCAGCTTGTGCTTCATCCAGCCCAGCGTTTCTCATGATGTACTCTGCATATAAGTTAAATAAGAAGGTGACAATATACAGCCTTGGTGTACTCCTTTTCCTATTTGGAACCAGTCTGTTGTTCCATGTCCAGCTCTAACTGTTGCTTCCTGACCTGCATACAGGTTTCTCAAGAGGCAGGTCAGGTGGTCTGGTATCCCCATCTCTTTCAGAATTTCCCACAGTTTATTGTGATCCACACAGTCAAAGGCTTTGGCATAGTCAATAAAGCATAAATAGATGTTTTTCTGGAACTCTCTTGCTTTTTCGATGATCCAGCGAATGTTGGCAATTTGATCTCTGGTTCCTCTGCTTTTTCTAAATCCAGCTTGAACATTTGGAAGTTCATGGTTCACATACTCTTGAAGCCTGGCTTGGAGAATTTTGAGCATTACTTTGCTAGCGTGTGAGATGAGTGCAATTGTGCGATAGTTTGAACATTCTTTGGCATTGCCTTTCTTTGGGATTGGAATGAAAACTGACCTTTTCCAGTTCTGTGGCCACTGCTGAGTTTTCCAAATTTGCTGGCATATTGAGTGAAGCACTTTCACAGCATCATCTTTCAGGATTTGAAATAGCTCAACTGGAATTCCATCACCTCCACTAGCTTTGTTTGTAGTGATGCTTCCTAAGGCCAACTTGACTTCATATTCCAGGATGTCTGGCTCTAGGTGAGTGATCACACCATTGTGATTATCTGGGTCATGAAGATCTTTTTTGTACAGTTCCTCTGTGTATTCTTGCCACCTCTTCTTAATATCTTCTGCTTCTTTTAGGTCCATACCATTCCTGTCCTTTATCGAGCCCATCTTTGCATGAAATGTCCCTTGGTATCTCTAATTTTCTTGAAGAGATCCCTAGTCTTTCCCATTTTGTTTTTTTTCCTCTATTTCTTTGCACTGATCACTGAGGAAGGCTTTCTTACTTCTCTTTTTTATTCTTTGGAACTCTGCATTCAAATAGGTATATCTCTCCTTTTCGCCTTTGCCCTTCTCTTGTTTTCATAGCTATTTGTAAGGCCTCCTCAGACAACCATTTTGCCTTTTTGCATTTCTTTTTCTTGGGGATGGTCTTGATCACTGCCTCTTGTATAATGTCAGAAACCTCCATCCATAGTTCTTCAGGCACTCTATCAGATCTAATCCCTTGAATCTATTTGTCACTTCCACTGTATAATCGTAAGGGATTTTTTTAGGGCATAGCTGAATGGTCTAGTGGTTTTCCCTACTTTCAATTTCAGTCTGAATTTGGCAATAAGGAGTTCCATGATCTGAGCCACAGTCAGCTCCAGGTCTTGTTTTTGCTGACTGTATAGAGCTTCTCCATCTTTGGCTGCAAAGAATATAATCAATCTGAATTCAATATTAACCATCTGGAGATGTCCATGTGTAGTCTTCTCTTGTGTTCTTGGAACAGGGTGTTTGCTATGACCAGTGTGTTCTCTTGGCAAAACTCTATTAGCCTTTGCCCTGCTTCATTCTGTACTCCAAGGCCAAATTTGCCTGTTACCCCAGGTATTTCTTGGCTTCCTACTTTTGCATTCCAGTCCCCTATAATGAAAAGGACATCTTTGTTGCCTATTAGTTCTAGAAGGTCTTGTAGGTCTTCATAGAACCGTTCAATTTCAGTTTCTTCAGCATTACTGGTTGGGGCATAGACTTGGATTACTGTGATATTGAATGGTTTGCCTTGGAAACGAACAAAGATCATTCTGTTGTTTTTGAGATTACATTCAAGTACTGCATTTTGGAGTCTTTTGTTGACTGTGATGGCTACTTCATTTCTTCTAAGGGATTCTTGCCCACAGTAGTAGATATAATGGTCATCTGAGCTAAATTCACCCATTCCAGTCCATTTTAGTTCGCTGATTCCTAAAATGTCAATGTTCACTCTTGCCATCTCCTGTTTTTGTTTTGGCTCCATATCAATAACCTCAGATATGCAGATGACACCACCCTTATGGCAGAAAATGAAGAGGAACTAGAAAGCCTCTTGATGAAAGTGAAAGTGGAGAGTGAAAAAGTTGGCTTAAAGCTCAGCATTCAGAAAACGAAGATCATGGCATCCGGTCCCATCACTTCATGGCAAATAGACGGGGAAACAGTGGAAACTGTGTCAGACTTTATTTTTCCAGGCTCCAAAATCACTGCAGATGGTGACTGCAGCCATGAAATTAAAAGATGCTTACTCCTTGGAAGGAAAGATATGACCAACCTAGATAGCATATTCAAAAGCAGAGACATTACTTTGCCAACAAAGGTTCGTCTAGTCAAGGCTATGGTTTTTCCTGTGGTCATGTATGGATGTGAGAGTTGGACTGTGAAGAAGGCTGAGTGCCGAAGAACTGATGCTTTTGAACTGTGGTTTGGAGAAGACTGTTGAGAGTCCCTGGACTGCAAGGAGATCCAACCAGTCCATTCTGAAGGAGATCAGCCCTGGGATTTCTTTGGAAGGAATGATGCTAAAGCTGAAACTCCAGTACTTTGGCCACCTCATGCAAAGAGTTGACTCATTGGAAAAGACTCTGATGCTGGGAGGGATTGGGGACAGGAGGAGAAGGGGACGACAGAGGATGAAAATGGCTGGATGGCATCACTGACTCGATGGACGTGAGTCTGAGTGAACTCCGGGAGTTGGTGATGGACAGGGAGGCCTGGCGTGCTGTGATTCATGGGGTCGCAAAGAGTCGGACACGACTGAGCGACTGATCTGATCTGATCTGATCTTCATTCTTTCTGGAGTTATTTCTCCGCTGATTTCCAGTAGCATATTGGGCACCTACCAACCTGGGGAGTTCATCTTTCAGTGTCTTATTTTTTTGCCTTTTCATACTGTTCATGGGGTTCTCAAGGCAAGAATACTGAAGTGGCTTGCCATTCCCTTTTCCAGTGGACCACGTTTTGTCAGAACTCTCCACCATGACCTGTCCATCTTGGGTGGCCCTAGATAGATAGAGCTAGGGATGGCTCATAGTTTCATTGAGTTAGATAAGGCTGTGGTCCATGTAAACAGACTGGTTAGTTTTCTATGATTGTGGTTTTCCGTCTGTGTGCCCTCTGATGGAGAAGGATAAGAGGATTATGAAAGCTTCCTGATGGGAGAGACTGACTGAGAGGGAAACTGGATCTTGTTCTGATGAGAGGGGGTCATGCTCAGTAAATCTTTAATCCAATTTTCTGTTGAAGGGCAGGGCTGTTTTCCCTCCCTGGTATTTGACCTGAGGCCAAACTATGGTGGAGGTAATGAAGAAAATGGCAACCTCCTTCAAAAGGTCCCATGCACGCACTGCTACACTCAGTGCCCCCAACCCTGCAGCAGGCCACCACTGACCCACGCCTTCTGGGTCATGCACCGGCAAGTCTGGGTCAGTCTCTTGGGTCACTGCTCCTTTCTCCTGGGTGCTGGTGCACACAAGGTTCTGTTTGTGCCCTTCAAGAGTCTGTTTCCCAGTCCTGTGTAAGTTCCAGTGGCTCTATGGCACGGATAATGGTGACCTCTTCCAAGAGGGCTTATGCCATACCCAAGTCTGCTGCACCCAGAGCCCCTGCCCCTGCAACAGTCCACTGCTGACCCGTCCCTCCTCAGGAGACACTCAGACACAGTTCTGTCTCACTCTCTGGGTCCTGGTGGCACAAGGTATGTTTGAGTGTTTCTGGTGGGTATGGGGTTTGATCCTAAATGTGATTTCGCCGCTCCTACCATCTTGCTGGGGCTTCTCCTTTACCCTTCGATGTGAAGTATCTCCTCAAAGTCACTCCAGCACCAGGCAGCTGCCGCTCTAGCACCTACGATCTTGCTGGGGCTTCTCTGCCCTTGGATGTAGGATATCTCCTCACAGTCAACATGGATCGGCCATATGTATACATGTTTCATATACATTTTACCAAAAAAATTTTATGAATTCTTGCAATTCATTAAGAAGAAAAAATTAGACAATTGGGCAAAAAATATGAGCAGAAACCAGAGTCCAAGAAGCAAATGGGAAAAACATGTTCAGCCTCCCCATTAAGGAAAATGTAAATTAAACAATAATGGGATACAATTTCTCATTCATAAATTGGCAAAATTTAAGTCTGACAGTAATGAGTCAATGCTGTGAAACAGTTGAAACTCACATTGCTCTTGGGGATGAATGTAAATTGGCACAGAAGCTGGTAAATGTGTCGACAATAAGTACACCCATTAGTGGGAAAGAAGGTCAGTATATAATACCCCTGTCTTCCCACCCCAAATTCTGAACCAACTGAGAAAAAGGAGGAACACCAGATCAAAAAACATTGTTTAGAAACAGAGTGTTTGGGTGGAACTGTGGCTGAATTTGATCAGCTATTAATATAGCTCGGAATAGATAGTGAAACCATCTCCCACGTATCAGTACAACTGCTCTTGGGACTTGGCGTCTTCTCATTTGGGGAGAGAGTGAGAATGGTTTTGTGAGAAGATGGAGACACAGTGTGGATTTTGTTGTAATGAAAGCTCACGATAGGCTCAGCAGGATACATAGGCATTCAAGTACCTGAAAGCATAGACTATACTAGTTACTAAGCAGCTGTTCCTCAGCTTCAAGCCCGCCTTCCGGTTGGCTCTGTGATGCTGGGACTGGATGCCGCACACCACACCCCACTCCTGTCCTTTGCAAGCTGGACTCTTTTGTTGTTGTTTAGTTGCTAAGTTGTGTCTGACTCTTTTGCAGCCCCACGGACTGTAGCCCACTAGGCTCCTCTCCATGGGATTTTCAAGGCAAGAATACTGGAGTAGGTTGCCATGCCCTCCTCCAGGGGATCTTCCCAACCCAGGGATCAAACCCGTGTCTCCTTCATTGGCAGGAGGATGCTATAACCACTGAGCCACCAGGGAAGCCCTGGACCTCTTTTAGGCTCCTACAGTAAGGCCACGAGGGAGACTGCAAGGCTGAAGGAGAAGGTGACACATGCTCATTTCTGTCCACTTCTTATTGGCTTCCTCTGCCCATTGGTTTCACTGTGCTTCTTCTCATCCCAGGGCAGTGTCCAGTCCTGAAGCAGCTTAGCCCAGCTTTCCAACAGTCACAGCCAGCCTCAGCACGCCCCCTCGGAGGTGCCGGCCCCAGCTGAGATGTGTTCCTCCTCAGAGGTCTGACTTCCAGCTCCGTGAGCCCCTTTTGCTATGTTTCTAGGTTTGGTTGTTGGTTTTTAACTTTTATATCGTAGTATAGCCAATGAACAATGTTGTACACAACTCCGGTACACAGTGAAGGGACTCAGCCATACATACACATATATCCATTCTCCCCCAAACTCCCTGCCCATCCTGACTGCCACAGAACACTGAGCAGAGTTCCCTGTGCTCTACACTAGATCCTTGTTGGTTATCCATTTTTAATATAGCAGTGTGTACATGTCCATCCCAAACTCCCTAACTATCCCTTCCCCCTCTCCTTCCCCCTGGCCACCATAAGTGTTTTCTCTAAGTCTGTGAGTCTCTTCTATGTTTTAAAAACTCCAGCTTCTTCTCTTTGTTCCTCCAGGCCTAACAGTTAGTAGCTGCTTCCTGCAATTTCTATCTCCTTAATAGCTGAGGTTCCTCTATTAACTTTTTCAGTCACCGTGTTAACAATTCTTTACACCTGATTAACAATTCTTTATGTTACATTCTATCTATTAAGATAACTATAGAGGGTTTTGTTCCATGATTACATGGTGTCTAATTCAGATGGGAATCAAAATATCAGTTTTCTTTTTTTTTTTTTTTCATTAAGAAGAGTGGGACGCAGACTTCTGGATGAAGTTGGAAGACTGAACATGTGCATCTAATTCTGTATCCTCCAGTAACCCCACAAAAACAACAGCAAGTGGATTTTTGTTTGTTTTTTACATTCTAGCATGGTTAGTGCAATAGGAAATGAGGCAAAAATCAACAAATTTTAGAAACTGGAAACTAGATTCAGCTGAACTGAGAGCTCCAAATCCCAAGCCTAATCCGAGGAAGGCTGAGCATCAACACAATTCGCACCACCGCATTGGCAGAAATATGCAGGACTCATTAGTTAAAGGGGGGAGGTGGCAGGCAATGTAAAAGAAAATGGCTTAAAAGCTGCTTAAGCAGCAGTCAGATCCTTAGATTCCTTTCTCCATTTCATGCCACTGGGAACCTCCCCCAACACACTAGCAGAAATCCAGAGGTTTGCAATCCAGAGAAAATAGCATAGTCCCCAGACTGGGAGATACAGGCCCCCTTGAGGGCAGAACCACCTCGCCCAAAGAAGAGTGTGGCGTGACCACGAGCACACTGACTTGTGAGTCCAGAGACATCCAACCCTTTTTCCCATTCCTCCCCCACAGCATAGGGAGAAGAATCCTAACCTTCCAGATGAGAGACTGGAAGGTCCTTCTCTGAAGACTCTCATGGGAATAACTGGCATTAGGGGTTCTCCACAAACAGCCCATCAAATCACTTTGAAACTCAAAGTCAAGAAGATGACCCATGTGATAGCAAATGTGATCCAATCAGTTTTCTGGTTCTTTATTCTTGAATAAAATCACTCTTGATCGGCCAAGGATTATGAGATATATAGACAGTTGATCAAAGCTACTAACGCAGAAAACAGAGTGGTTTTCTTTTCTTTTTTTTTTAGTTCTATTGCTTTTTGGCTGTGCTGGGTCTCCCTTGCTGCATACAGGCTTCCTCTAGTTGCACTGAGCAGGTGTGAGGGCTTGTCGCTGCAGTGGCCTCCCTTGTTGCAGAGCACAGGCTCGCGGGCACTCGGGCTCAGCAGTTCTGGCTCGTGGACTCAGTAGTTACAGCACACGGGTGTAGCTGCCTCGCAGCATGTGGGATCTTCTCGGACCAGGAGTGGAACCCGTGTCCCCTGCATTGGCAGGCAGATTCTTAACCACTGGACCACCAAGGAGCCCTAGAAAGCAGAGGTTTTTAAAAATTAAATTAGCTTTATAAGATAGGCTATTCAGGGAGAAGAAATCTTTTTTGTTTTTTAATTCCAGTGATATCCTCAGAGAGGAGAGAGATTACAATCAATTTTTTTCAAAGGATAAA
The DNA here is from genome assembly GCF_019923935.1 of Bubalus bubalis. Taxonomy (NCBI): domain Eukaryota; kingdom Metazoa; phylum Chordata; class Mammalia; order Artiodactyla; family Bovidae; genus Bubalus; species Bubalus bubalis. Next base: position 108,877,434 of record NC_059161.1, read on the forward strand.
CACTCAGGAAATGAAAAGAAAAGCTCTCAGAAATGTCAAACTTGGTTACAGAACTTTAAAACTCAATGAAGTTGGCAGTTCCTCAAAAAGTTAAACATAGAATTGCCATATGACCCAGCAATTCCACTTCTAGGTGCATACCCAAGAGAACTGCAAACATATGTTTGTACAAAATTTGTACATGAATGTTCACAGCAGCATTATTCGTAATAACCAAAAAGTGGAAATAAACCAAATGTTCATCCACTGATGACTAAGTAAATGAGATGTGGCATATCTATACGTTTGACCTTTGAAAAACAGAGGTTTGAATTTCTGGGGTCCACTTACACCTGGATTTTTTTTTTTCAATAAATGCAATCAACCCTTTCTATTTGTGAATTTCACATCCTCAGATATGGAAGGTTGACTGTATTCTATGCCATTTTATATAAATGACTTGAGCAGCCATGGATTTGGATTGATTCTGGAAATCCCCACGGATAGTGAGGGACCACTCTACAATGGAATATTATTCTGCCCTAAAAAGGAATGAAATATTGTCAAATGCTAGAACATGGATGAACCAGGTGAAAGAAGCCAGACACAAAGTCCACATATTGTATGATTCCATTTATATGAAATGTTCAGAATAGGTGAATCCATAAGAGACAGGAAATAGATCAGTGTTTTCCAGGGGCTGGAAGTAGGAGGCAATCAGGATTAACTGCTAATAGGCACACAGCTTCTTTCAGGGATGTTGGGAATGTTCTGGAATTTAATAGAAGTGATGGCTGCACAAAATAGTGAGTAGACTCAAAACCACTGAAGTGTACACTTTAAAGTTGTAAATATAATATGTGAGACATATTTCAATTTTAAAATGCTATTAAAATAAAATCAAGAGAATTGAAGGGAAAAGTTGAGGAAAGCTCCCAGAAAGGAGAGTCAAAGGAAAAAGATGGAAAATAGGAGAAAGAAAATTAGAAATTTAGAGAGAGCAGGAAAACAGAATAGGAGAAATTATCCAAGAAATAATTCTAGAAACAACTGAAGGACATAGGTTTCCAGATTGAGGACCCTATGGGTGTCCAGAACAATAACTGAAAGTAAATCCACGGCAAGGCACCTGGAGAAAATTTGCGACTACTGGGGACAAGAAGATTCTACTTATTTCAAGACACATATAGGTCCCACATACAGGGTAAGAGATCAGAAGACTTCCAAGCTTCTCAATAGCTACACTGTATTGGAAATTTCTTCAAACTTCTAAAGGAAATCATTTCAAGCCTAGAATTCTATACTCCACCAAGCTATCATACAAGTATGAGGGTGAACAAAGATGTTCTCAGACATGCAAAGTGTGTTTGTTAGATATCTTCCATTGTCCCTTCCAGACCTTCATCCCGCTCTGTGTACTCAGAGAATTTTTTTCATGGTCTGCATTGGTGGGCTCCCTTGCCTTCCAGTTTTGATAACAAAAGGCACCATCAGGAGATCAGAGGACGCAACAAGAGCAAAGGAATGAAATTTGTTCCCCTCACTTGGCTTCTATGGATTGTCTCCATCCCTCTATCAAAGGCCACAGCTCTCATCACACACCTTCTCCTACAGTTACTGCCCAAGTTCTGGTAACTCCTCCCTCCCCTTGATCCTTTAAGCCTTCCATCAGCATCTCTGAGGCTCTGCCCCATCTTTTACTGTTTTTTACTTATTCTTGTGTATCTGCTGCATATACCAGCACTGCATTTCCACCACTCTGGAGTCCATGTCTTAAAGCAGCCATTTGTTCTGACAGATCTCCAGGTCAGCTAGAACTGGGGTGACTTAGGACAGGCTCAGCTGGACTTCTTTACTTCATGCTTTGGAAGCTGGGGCAGCTGCTTTTCTCACTGGAGGTCTGTGAGATGGAAGCAACTCTGCTCCACAGGCCTCTCACCCTTGGATCGTTAGGTATGTTTGTCTCATGACAGTGGCAGAGCCTCAAAAGAGCAAACAAAACACAGGCTTCCTCTTAAGGCCTAAGCTTGGGACCGGCATGGTCTCACGTTCACCCACATACTATTGGCCAAAAAGTCCTCCAAGCCCAAAGAAGTGAGACTGGGAATTACACTCTACAAATAACAATACCATGTAAGGATATGGATAAAAATAAGGATAAAGAATTGAAGTCAGTTATTCAATCTGCTGGTCCCATCTTCGTCATTATAAATAGCCCCTTTTATTAAATCCACCTCAATTACATTATTTGAGTGTGCCATTTGTTGCCTTCCAGGCTCTAGACAAAGGTAAGAATAGATATCAAAAAAGGACCGAAGAAAACTGTCCCTAAAAATGGGATTCTAATATTCTATAGCTATTTAAATATTCTATTTAATAAATATTAAATATTTATATTTATAAATATTTGTATATATAAATTATATATATATATTTATATATTCTATTTAATAAATATTAAAAAATATTTATTTCTTTGACTGCACTGGGACTTAGTTGAGGCAGGCAGGATCTTTGATCTTCATTGGGGCATGAGGGATTTTTTTTTAGGTTGAGGCATGTAGGATCTAGTTCTCTGATCAGGGATCAAACCTGGGCCCTCAGAATTGGGAGTGCAGAATCTTAGCCACTCACTGGACCACCAGAGAAGTCTCTATTACTCTCATATTTAAGAAGCACACAACTAACTTTTTTACCAGGAGAAAATGGGATACTGATAATCCATGGCATTTAGTGGCATCACAGTGACTCAATTTATCATTGGTGTTGCAAGGGATGAAGTTCAGGTGGTGGGCAATAGAAATACAGTGACTGGGATACTTAGTCACCATGGTGACAATAGTTATTATAAAGACTGTAGAGTCAGCTGGCTGCTTCTGATGGCTCCAAAGAGAGTAAGAAGGGAAAAGGACCTGTTGAAAACTTTTAATACCCGACTCAGAACCAGGTGGAAAATCAGGAAGTCTCAGTGTTTGCTCTAAAGAAAGACTTCTCCTCCTGTAGCCTCTGGATTGATGTGGATGAGGATCAAGTCTAGAAAATGATTTTAATGTGGCAGAGTTGCAAACCCAATTAAATACTCAAACCCTTTGGTTTAAGTCCCTTACAATAAGTGGAGGGTATGATGGGAAAGGCCTCCCTGGTGGCTCAGTGGGTAAAGAATTTGCTTGCAGTACAGGAGACCCACGTTCAATCTCCAAGTCAGAAAGATCCCCTGGAGAAGGAAATGGCAACCCACTCCAGTGTTCTTGCCTAGAGAATCCCATGCACAGAGGAGCCTCACGGGCTACAGTCCATGGGGTCACAAAAGAGTTGGACATGACTGAAGTGAGTGAGCATGCACACACGGATGAGAAAGAAGGAAGATTCCAAGGTATGGAATGGAGACATTTGTGCAGACACAGATGAAACTGAGACCTTGAATATGCAAATCCTTCTAAACCTTCCCAAATGAAAACCTTTCAATGACCACGCCAAGAAAATGTGATTTTCTTCAGAAACCACCTCCACTATGCTCAAGGAGGGTTAAATGGCAGCATAGTTCAGATAGTAAAGTACAAGACATGTGCCTGGAGGAGACAGATTGTTTGCCAAAAGAAGTGCAGGATTTCATTAACTTACATCAACTCCTGTAAAGAGTTCTGGGGAACATGCATTTAACTAGATTCTAAGGTTGCTAGACAAACAAGAATGTAATCGAAGGCCTGATTACCTAAAATATTTTGAAATGGGTGCTCAACTGGAAAATAGGATGTAATGTCATGGTTTGAGCACTTGGGAAGAGGTATTAATATTCAACTAGGTTAGCCAATCTTGACAGTAAGCTATAGCCAGTAAGACTGAAATATCAGACATGCTATAGACAGAGGTCTAAATGCTAAAGAAGGTGAGGATGCTAAAAAGGATCTATTATGTGCAACCTACTCAACCACTCGGCAGCCATATTTCCTCAGGAGTTCCTGGAAGGTATTCCATTCTTCAAGGAATTAAGAAATAAATTCAGTTCAGTTCAGTCACTCAGTCGTGTCTGACTCTTTGTGACCCCATGAATCGCAGCACGCCAGGCCTCCCTGTCCATCACCAACTGCCGGAGTTCACTCAGACTCACGTCCATCGAGTCAGTGATGCCATCCAGCCATCTCATCCTCTGTCGTCCTCTTCTCTTCCTGCCCCCAATCCTTCCAGTTAACCTGACCCTAATCCAGGTGGCTCTGTGGTAAATGTAACCTAATCCAGGTGGCTCAGGCCCAATGCTTGGCAGGACTCTTTGGAGACACAGAAGCTCGGGTTTGATCCCTGAGTTGGGACAATCCCCTGGAGTGGCAACCCATTCCAGTATTCTTGCCTGGAAAATGCACACACAAATGCTAAAATCTGAAGCCCCTCACCTTGGTCCACTAGTCAGAGTGTGCTTATGAAAGTCAGGTAAAAGATCCACCTTCCTTGGAAACTCAGTGGGACCATGGATCTATTTTTATGGTTCCCAGTCTCAGAAAATATACTTGGAACAGACACATGTAATAACATAGTGGTTCTGTGACCTATGGAGTGCAGTCTATTATACAGAAAGGAGGGCCAACCTGAAGGTCCTTGAACGGCCTTACCCCCACCCATTCTCCTCTGCTGAGCTAGTAACCCAAAAACAAGCTAGAAACCATGCCAGAGGAATCACAGAGTTAGTGTCACCGTTAAAGACTTGAAAGAGGCAGAGGTGTGATTCCAACCACATCCCCATTTAACTTCCTTTTTTGGCTCTTTCAAAAAACAGATGGTCTTGGAGAATGGCTGTAGATTATCACACACTTAATCAGTGATGCCATTTGCAGCTGATTCTGGATGTGATATCTTTGCTGGAGCAAAGCAACAGAGCCCTTGGAAACTGGTATGCAGATAGTAGCCTAACAAATTCTCCCCCACTCCCCATTCTGATGGCCAAAGTTAATCAGAAGCAATCTGACTCCAGGTGGCAGAGACAACAATATATTTCACTGTAAAGGCACCTGCTCTTTGTCATGACAGTCTGGGGAGACCTTGATTGTCTTGGTACCCTAAGAACATCATACTAGTCCGTCACATTTGGTGTCATGATAGAAAGCTCAAGGATTTGCCACATCAGCAGCATTCCTAAGGATCTAGAGGTCTAGATCATGTCAGAATATACTCTGACAGGCACAGTGCTTGCCTCTTTGAATTTTAGAGGCAACATATACCACATATGATCGTGTTGCTCCTACCCACATATCAGGAAACTTATCATAAGGCTGTCAGATCAATGGTGAGTGAGACAGGTAGTGCCTTCTCCATGAAGATGACTTCATGGAAAAGAACAGGTCAAGGAAAGTTTCTTGGGGGGAGAAGAGGTATGGGATCATATGTTGGAAAGAAAAGATGAGTCCATCCGAGTCAGGGGAAACCGCTATAATACTCAGGTATTTTCATTCAGTTTTGTTTCAAAAACCTCAAAAAAAAATATTGTACATTAATGATATATGTGGAATCTAGAAAAAGGCACAGATGAACCTATTTGCAAAGCAGAAATAGAGACACAGATGTAGAGAACAAACATATGGACACCAAGAAGGGAAAGGGCTGGAATGAATTGGGTGGTATTGACATATACACGCTATTGATTGTTGTTCAGTCGCTAGGTCATATCCAACTCTTTTCAACCCCATGGACTGCAGCATGCTAGGCTCCTCTGTCCTCCACTATCTCCCAGAGCTCTCTCAATGTCATGTCCATGGAGTCGGTGATGCTTCTCCGCAACAAGGCTATGGTCCATGAAGAAGACACACTATTGATACTCTATATGAAATAGATAACTATTGAGAGCCTACTGTACAACACAGAGAACTCTGGTGATTTAAATGGGAAGGAAATCCCAAAAAAGAAATATATGTATATGTATGGCTGATTCACTTTGCTGAACTGCAGAAAATAATGTTATAAAGCAACTATTTATTCCAATAAAAAATTATTTTATTATTGCCAATAAAAAAATTTTTAAATCTTGAAGCTCAGGAAGAAGTATCAGTCTTAAATTATAGAGGTCACACAAAGCTCAGAGCTTTGGCCCCTATGGTGACATTAGCAGGATTAGGGACCATAGGCTTGCTTCTACCCAGGTTCTTCAAGTCCAAACCCCACTGTAATAGTCTTTGCCACCAATGCCATATCTGGCTCAAATGATATTAGTAGGTGACCCAAAATGGGGGAAAAGAAAGTGGTGCCCCTGGGCAAACCTGGATGGAGCAGCACTATGGCCACTCTTAGCTGCTATACCCAGGGATGATTTTTTTTAATTATTTTCATTCTATAACAACCTAGGTCCCTTGAAGGACAGACTCCTTCCTAGGAGTAGACTGTGGCTGGCCTCGAGGTGGTTTCTTTCTGGAACTCTTCCCTCAAGGTCCCCAAATCCACACTCAGACGCCAGAGAAAGGATACCCTGCCTAGTTTTGCCTTCCCTTTGGAGTAGGCAAAGTTGGAAGTGAGGGGTAACCCTCAAGCATCTCCCGGACAACTGGGAAAAGGCAGGAGCCAGGGGACTCCAGCTAGTGCGTCATGGGTCTCATTTGTGACACCCCGCAGAAAGGAACCGTGAGATGCGGGCTGGACTACATCCCTCATGGGAGAAGGAAATGGCAACCCACTCCAGTGTTCTTGCCTGGAGAATCCCAGGGACGGGGGAGCCTGACGGGCTGTTGTCCATGGGCTGTTGTCGCACAGAGTCGGACACGACTGAAGCGACTTAGCATGCATGCATTGGAGAAGGAAATGGCAACCCACTCCAGTATTCTTGCCTGGAGAATCCCAGGGACAGAGGAGCCTGGGGGGCTGCCATCTATGAGGTAGCACAGAGTCGGACACGACTGACGCGACTTAACAGCAGCAGCAGAAGCAGCTACATCCCTCACCGGCGTCTGCCCTTGTCCCTATCCCTCCAGGAGAGAAGCTGTATCAGGCCAGCGTCTGCTAGTCAGGGGCCAGCTGGGGCTGAGGAGGCGGGGCCAGGAACGTCGTGAGGATTTGGCCAGGTTAGCAGCCTTCGGATGGGGGGTGGAGAGAGAGACTTGGAGGCCCAGGCAACCGGAGCGCGATCCTTGCTCCTCCTCCTCCCGGGGAAGAGGAACAGGCTTTCAGATACCAGCCTGCTGAGAGCGCTCCCCCTTCCCCGACGGGGCTCCCAGCATCTCCCGGCGGGGAGGAGCGAAGTGCTGGGCGCGGGGACAGCCGGGGGCGCGAGTGGCTGCACCGTGTTAGCAGTCTGGCTGCGGGGGTGGAGCTGGCGGGTGGAAGGGCGGCCGGCGGCACCCTGAATCAGGGGAGCTGTTCTGGGGTTGAAATACTGCAGTGGGAGTTTTAGGCAGCATCGTGATTTGTGTCTCCTCCATCACCCTGTTGTTAGCGGCGGTGTTTTTATTGTGGTTTAGCACTCTGCAGTGCCTAGCCTCTCTCAGGGTTCTCCCGCCAGCCCCTCCCACAGCCTTCCCCGCCTCCGCCCAGGGCCCCAGGCGCCCCCCACCCTACCCCAGCAGGCCTCCTGCTCGGTCTCCCCTCCCCACCCCGAGCCAGGAGAGCGTGGGGCTAGGGAGAGGACAGGCGCGATGCTAAGGTACTAACTGTATTAATGAGAATGGCAAACACACATCCTCTCCATCTGGCGCCACAAAAAGAGATGCTGTTGGGGATGCAATTACCCACTACAGGAGAGAGTAAAATATTTGTCAGGTTTCGCAATGAAATTATTAATAATAGCCCCAGTTACCAAAACCCTACTAATGAGATGAATACAAATCGCCTTTTCTGCTTGCAAGAGGAAAAACAGGTTGATTCAAAAGGCCATTTGATGGCAGGAATCTCTGCCACTCAGAAAGGCATTTTCTGTGTTTTGGGATTCTGGGTAAGCGGAGCTGGAGAGGACATTCCGATTGTTGGTGACGCATGCTCTGACATTACAAGCTGTGGTTGTGTGTCTGACTGTCTATCTTGAGCTGGGCTCCCCGGACTCCAGAGGGCTCTGGACAATCCCCAACCCGCATGACAAGATGGCCAAGAACCCCCGACCCCCCAGTCACTGTTACCAGGCTGTCTGTGCAGCCTTCCAGGTCTCCTGCAGTAAGTGGTTGTAGCCCACTTCAGGCCAGATATTTCTGCTATTTCCAACATTTTTTTTCCTTCATGAAATTTGTATATAGCAGAAGCTGGGTTTGCTTTAGGAAGAGCATATGCTTCATATTTATTGGAATAAGTTTTCTAGTTCCTTAGCATTCTGTTCACTGATATTCCGTATGTTAAAAATATCTCTGCTTTTTCCCCTGATACTCTAGTAGGCAGCCACAGTTTTCCTCTCTAGCTTTTCTGGGTAGAAACCAGAACCTGCTCTCCACAGCCTGGGGGAGTATTCTATACCTTTGGAGAGGATGACCTGATTTCCTACCCATGAAGACAAAGACAGTTCTTACTCTCCACCTGTTTCATGGATAATGATATTAGGCAGCCAGATTCTAGGGAGCTAACTAATATAACTTATATTATAAAGAAAAAAACTAAGGCCAAAGACTTTGTCTCATCCTTAGGTACTCTGCCCTCTTGTAGGTCTTTAATGTGTTAAGTGGAGAAAGCAAAAAGAAGAGACTCTGAACACTCCTGTAAGTCTGGGATTCAAGGAGATTGCAAATCAGCTCAGCAGGTCCACAATTCCCAGGAGGAGTGGGCCATAATTCCCTGGGGACCTCACATGCTGAGCCCACACTCCAACAGGCTCTGTGATTTCCCAGGGGTCTGATGGGAAGGTCTTTGCCCTTGCTGATCTCCCTGAGACACACAGGGGCTACTATCTCAGCAACAGGAAACTCATTTTTATGACAGCCCCAGTGACAAGGGAATAATGAATAAGCTGGAACTATCCACATTTGAAGAACAGAACCTGGAGTTAAAATAGTAAAAATCAATATCCGAATTCATATGTGCATGTCTGTATGCGTGTGTATGTGTGGGAGAGAGAGAGAGAAAGAGAAGGATGCAATAGAGAGAAAAGAAAGTAAAAAAGGCAATGTGCCTGGTGGTCCAGTGGCTAAGACTCCTGCTCCCAATGCAAGAGGCCTGGGTTTGATCCCTGGTCAAAGAACTAAGATCCCACAGGCAGCAACTGAAGATTTTACATGCCACAATGAGGATCAAAGTTCTGGCCTGCCATAACTAAGACCCAGCGCAACCAAACAAACTAATTAATTAAAAAAAAAAAACAAAAAACACAGAGAGGGACTGAGACAGTGGTGTAGGGTCAGGGAGATGTTTACAAATAAGACGGAAGAGCAAACCCCTTCTTGGAGGTGACCTCAGCCTCATATGCCCCTCATCAGGTAGAAGAGTGGGATGGAGGATGGAGTTGCTGAGGCCAAGGGTGATGACTCACTTTTCTGAGCCCAACAGCCCATCAGAGATCTCCTGAAAAGACCTACCCCCTCATCAGCCATTTATATCAATCAGGACAGCTTGTCGTCTTGTCTGAGCCAAGAAACTGCACAGAGCAGGGTTGCAGGTCATGGCTTGGTAAACCCACTAACAGGTCAGATCCCCACCCTGGGCCATGACCTGTCTTCTCTGGACCTGACCTCAAAGAGGTTGCCTAAGCAGATCAAACTCAGGAAGTCCATTTGCTTCAATATTCTTTTGTAAGCTGGCTATCCCTAACCCTAACCTAACCCTAACCCTAACCCTTTCCTCATGGAAAAAACACCACATTGGTTCATTCACTCAACAATTGTTTATTGAGTACCAGGTGCTGAGGACACAATGATGAAAAACAGACATAGGCATTATGGTCTCAGATCTATCTATTAAAAAGCCATTTAATCAATAATGAAGGCAAGCTCCTTTGTGTGTGTGTGTGTGGGAGAATTCCATTTTGAGCTGCATCTCGGGCTACCTGGAAAATAGCATTCCCTGCCTTGGCAATAGCAGTCGAAACTCCCACCTGGTCCCTTGAGCAACCGCAACCACAAGTAAGAGGTGCAAAAACCAGTATCTGTTGAGGGCCTACTGTATGCCTGGCGGTGCTCGCACTTCACATACCTCTGTGAGATGCGACTCTGTGAAACAGACACAATTGCTCTTGCTTTACAGATAAAGAATCCAGTTCTCAGAACCTATGTAAGTTGCCTAAGCCCGTTGCGGAGCATGAGCTCTAGAGGGCTGGCTCATTAACTGTGGCTCTCGGGCTTAGTTGCTTCACCATTCCTGGGATCATCCGGGAGCAGGGATCAAACCCATGTCCCCTGCATTGCAGGCTGACTCTTAACCACTGGACCACCAAGTAAGTCCCTAAACCAGGAGTCTCTAAGAGTCTTTGCAGTCTCCTGGTTTTGGTCCCCTTACCTAAGCATCTGAGCCATTTTCTGCTTTCTCTCATTTCATAACCTATTGTTATGAAATTGTTATGGCTATTGTTTCGGAACGGCAAGGCTCCAAGGGTTGACTCAAATAGACATATAAGAACATGTTGATAAATCAAGGCCCTTCCCAATCACATACCTAGTTAGACCCCCTCTGTCAGGTTCCAAGGGGTCACTCCAGCCACTACCGTCAACAGATGTCTTTTTTTTTTTTTTTTAATCAGAGGAAAATGGCTTACATTTTGTGTTGTGTTGGTTAGGAGGTGTCTTAAATAAACCAAGGCTGCTGCTATCTCCCTACCCTCGCACCATCTCCCCAGCACGTGATCCTTTGCCCCAGTCCAGTTCATAGAGGGCTTCTTTGCACAACAGGTGGCTGCCCACCAGACAGCCCCTGTCTGCAGTGAGAGGGGCGAGACTGTCAGAGGAGTCTTGCTCCTCGGCCCAGCCACCCACATCTCAGCCTCAGGACAGTTTTCTCTGCTCCACACGCCCTGCGTGGGTTGGCTCCTGTTGCTAGGAGAACCTGACCATTTGCATTTCCTGCTGTTTTTATTTTAGATTAGCAGCCGCACTGCTGCAGAAACACAGGATATTTTAAGAAAGACAGAAAAAGGAAGGGCGAGGGAAGGACCTAGCATGGGATCTCCTTCCCAAAGGCCTGCAAAACACTTGGACCAAGGTGGCTCGCATCCCAGCCCCCACCCTGGCCTCTCGCCTCCTCTCCCTGAACACCTCCATCTTGCCATCCTGACACCTTGACCAGCACTTTCAAGCTATACAAGAACAAGAGGAACTTCCCTCATGGTCCAGTGGTTAAGACTCTGCCTTGCAATGCAGGGGCTGCAGGTTCGATCCCTGGTCGGGGAACTAAGATGCCATGTGCTAAAACTAAGACCAGAGGCAGCCAAATAAATAAACACAAAAAATATTTTTAAAAATAAAATAAAGAACAACACAGTCTCCTTCCAGAAGAAAAAGTCAGGCTTTGTACTCAACCCAACATAGAGAGCATAGTTTCCCTGTGTTAAATAGAAACACTTCTAGATTCCCAAAGGAATTCTCCAGCCCTGCCAAAACATCTGACCTCCAAAGATTATGTTTTCTCTTCCTCCTGCCCCTTCCTTCAATTCAGTTTAGTTCAGTCGCTCAGTCGTGTCCAACTCTTTGGGACCCCATGAATCGCAGCACGCCAGGCCTCCCTGTCCATCACCAACTCCCGGAGTTCACTCAAACTCATGTCCATCAAGTCAGTGATGCCATCCAGCCATCTCATCCTCTGTTGTCCCCTTCTCCTCCTGCCCCCAATCCCTCCCAGCCTCAGAGTCTTTTCCAATGAGTCATCTCTTTGCATGAGGTGGCCAAAGTATTGGAGTTTCAGCCTCAGCATCAGTCCTTCCAATGAACACCCAGGACTGATCTCCTTTAGGATGGACTGGTTGGATCTACTTGCAGTCCAAGGGACTCTCAAGAGTCTTCTCAAACACCACAGTTCCAGGTGCTGCCCTAAAAATGGGGGTTTGATTTTGCCTTAAGGCCTCACACAAATCAGTATTCCTCCCTAAATCCCTCTCTCTTTTACTAACCTCTCCAGGTGCCCCTGAGCTCAGTTGCTTCAGTCTGTCCAACTCTTTGCAACTCTATGGACTGTAGCCCACCAGGCTCCTCTGTCCATGGGCTTCTCCAGGCAAGAAGGCTAGAGTGGGTAACCATTTCCTTCTCCAGCAGATCTTCCTGACCCAGGGATCGAACCTTGTTCTCCTGCATTAAAGGTCAATTCTTTACTGTTTGAGCCACCAGGGATTTCTGAGACAGTTCATTAATAGGGAAACAGAAAACTGGAGTAGAACTTTGTTGCCCTCCCCTCTTCGTCCCACCTTTTTCCTTCTCCTGCCTAGAAGACAGATGTTTGGCTAAGGTTCTAGCAGCCATCTTGAGCCATGAGATGGGTACCACATACTGAGGCTGACCCTGTGGAACATCATATTGGCTGTGATGGAAATTCAGAAATCTCAGAAAGCTGCTTATGTACACACACACAATTTTGCAAACAACTTCCAGTTTCATAAGCCCTGTAACCAATGCATGGACCCATGTCAAGAACCCTGCCTTATAGATGTGGGGACACTCAGCTCTACCCCAGCTTCTTAGATCATCAGGTTAAAGTGATCATACTGAGTGAAGTAAATCAAACAGGAAAGGAGAAATATCATATGGCATCCCTTATAAGCAGAATCCAAAAAGAAATGATACAAATGAACTTATTTAGAAAACAGAAAGAAACTCACAGACTTAAGGGAATGAACTTATGATTGCCAGTGGGGAATGATGGGGGAAGGGATAGTTAGGGAGTTTGACATGGACATGTTCAACTTCTATATTTAAAATGGATAACCATCAAGGACCCATTGTAGAGCACAGGAGACTCTGCTCAATGTCATGTGGCAGCCTGGATAGAAGGGGAGTCTGGGGGAGAAAGGATACATGGATATGTATGGCTGAGTCCCTTCACTGTCCACCTGAACCTAACACAACATTGTTCATTGGCTATACTCCAATACAAAATTTAAAGTTTTTAAAAAAAAAACAAAGTGGAGAAAGTCTAGGATTGTGTTGTGACTGTTGCCAAAATCTTGGTTCTCTGTGTACCAATGCCAGACAGAAATACGGAGACAGAGTTATGGAGGAGAAAGAAAGAGTGGCTTTATTACTTTGCCAGGCAAAGGGGGAACTGAGTAAGTAGGCTAGCGCCTCAAGAACTGCGGTCCCTTCCCTGGTGAGCAGGGAAAGGTTTTATAGTCAGGCAGGAGAATGGGATAAGGATCAAGGCAGTAACAACCTTGCATTCTTCTTTCTTCTGCAGTTTCAAAAGGGTGGGGTTGCTGACAGATTAGGGTGTTCACAGGGTCCTAAGTGGTCCATCTCCTACTCTGGATGAGACTCTGCCTCAGGTGGTTCATTGCGGCTTCTCCTTCGATCAGCAACTGTTTTCCCTCCTGGAACTCAGAGAAGGTCGTGGAGGCTAGAATCTTGCCTACAAGGGATGGGGGACCAAAGGCATCCGTGCCCAGGAGTCCCACAGGGCCCTGCTGGCATCGTGACCACATTTTGTCACCTGACAGCCCTCTTCTTCCCCCTCCTTCGCATCATTCCTCTTAGTTCTCTAAAGCTGGGCTACCCATCTCTCCTCCCCTCTCCTCCTCCCCACCCCCCCACCAGCTTTTCTCCTTGCGCTGCCAATCCCACTCCAAAGTCACTTCATACCGGGAAGGAAATTAGCATTTGTGTTGGGACAGAAAGTGACACTGCTCAGCGCTCACTGTCATTCTGCTCTTAATTAATATTTAACCTCAGAGAGATTGTGCAGCAGACGGAAGTGGCTGATGGGAGAACAAAGCCGGAGCTGGCTCTCCTTCTCAACACTGTCTCCCCCACTTCCAGCTTCTCTCCCTGTACCTTCGGGCCCTGAAGGACCCAGAGGGCCCACTGGGAAGTGAGGAGAGGTGGCCCCTGAGGATCCCCGGTTGTACTTTGTGGATTTGCTCCCTGAAATCTCTTGCCGAGAGAATCCTTCTGCAACAAAATGAGAGCAGCTGGAGCTCAAAACCTGATTCCCAGGGCCCCAGAGCTGGACCCAGGCCTGGCCTGCCCAGCAGGATAAAAAGACCAGAGGGGGAAAGAAGAGCAATGCAAACGTGCCCCTCAACAGATTATATTTAATGCACTATTTTTAGTTGCCTTCAATCCCTCGGGGCTGTCAGGGCGGTTGCAGCCCCACTCCCCCGGGAGAGGAAATGACAGGCATTATTACCCAGCCCAGAACACTGGTGCAGTGCGTGGTGGGTGGGGGAGGTGCTGCCTTGCCAGCTCCAAAACTGGGGAACTGAATTTTCCAACGGGAAATTGAGGACACCGAGGAAGATCGGGCCACGGACGGAGGGCCCCCAGGATCCCTTCCTCCTCCATTCCCTGCCAGCCTGCCAGACCATCCCCGCATCCAGTCCACTGGGCCGGGACCAGGAATGTGGGAGTCTCCTCAGTCCCCAAGTGTCTGTAAAGTAGGTTATACAACATCCCTCACTGCCAAGTTCTTCCTTGTCTCTAATCTTAGCCCTGCCTTCGGTCTAAGCCCGTTTCCCCTTGCTCCACATGCAGAGGCAACGGAGGACAGCTGGTCACCAGCCCCCAGCGAGAGATCCCTTCTTTGTCTTGAAGAAAATGATTCAGTTTCCTCTTGGCCTTCTCCTCTCCAACCTGAGTCATCCCAGTTCCTTTAACCTTTCCACACATGTCATGTTTTTTAGCTCATCTTCTTGTCACCCTTCTAACTCCGCTCTGAATAGATCCCGAAGTTCCTCCTTGGAACCTGAGCTGACGCTGGGCCTTTGCCAGGGAGCACCTGAACATCCATTTGAATGAAGGAATTAGTCCCCCACTGTCTTGGAGTGATTTTTCTCATTGCCTTAGTTATCCTCAGAACCACAGTCTCCTTACAGATCACATCCTCCACCTCTCCCACCTCCCTCACCCTCCTCTACACCCACTAAGTGTGAGGCTTCTAAGTACTGGTACATACATTCTCCTTGCGTTCAGGTTTAAATGAGATGTGTATATAAAAGTTTTCAGGAAAGTAGCTATTGTTTACTTTGTAAATTATACAGAGGCCTCTAAGGAGTGGCTTTTATTCTTGTGGTGCCTGCCAGACCTCTGGAGAATGTTTTCTTAACCACAGCATTGCAAATCATAGCATTATTCTGTATTATATTCATTTGTTTGGTAAATATGTTTTGAGTTCCTCTATCTCAGGCAATATGCTAGATTCTGAGATGTCAAAATGAAAGATGGAATCCTGGTTTCACAGGTATTCACAGCCGAGTGAGGAAGGTAAGATGTGAACAATTACCAGGCAGGGCTGGTGTGCTGTGCCCGGTCGTGTGTGACTCTGCGACCCCATGGACTGTAACCCGCCAGGCTCCTCTGTCCATGGGATTTTCCAGACAAGAATACTGGAGTGGGTTGCCATGCCCTCCTCCAGGGGATCTTCGCAACCCAGGGATGGAACCCGAGTCTCTTGAGCCTCCTTCATTGGCAGGCAGATTCTTTACCACTGCACCAGCTGGGAACCCCTGAGGCTTCTAGGTAGGCTGATAACTGCTAATAACGTGCTGGTGTAAGATTGAGGAGGAGGAAACAGACCACAGCTCTCCACTCTATGATTCCACCTTGCTCAGCATTTATATGGATGTGTTTATGGCTGTCAGCATCTCATCCTAGGCTTGGTCCAATCTGCGTTTTCCTGGAGTGCTTGTCAGTATTGTGGAGAAATACCCAAGAAGGACTGCACAGAGCCCTTTCAAAATTTGGTATATGGATTCATACAGAGAATGGTCTTTCCCTCTCTCTCTCTCTTTTTTTTTAATTTTGCAGTTTGGTGCCTGTCTGCAGCCTCTTCACCAATGTGAGGGTCAATCTAACACAGAGAGACTCTGAGAGAAGCACTGTGGAAAGATGGCAAGGGAAACAGAGACTTGACAGCACAATTCTAAGCCCCCGGGTCCACCCATGCCAACCCAGGTAAGTGGTCTGATAGAATTCTTGATTTTGTTTAAACTAGTAACTCCAAAAGGAAACAGAAGCCTGACAAGAGCCCTCAGAACCAAGATCTTTTCCTAGAGGGGAGCAGAAGGTGGTTGCCTAATGTGCGAACATAGAGCAATTCGGCCACATGGCTCCATGACTGAAAGATACATGGGTAGGGGAGAAATTCATCTAGATAGGAGAGGAGTTGTGTCTGACTCTTTGTGACCCCATGGACTATACAGTCCACAGAATTCTCCACACCAGAATCCTGGAGTGGGTAGCCAGCCATTTCCTTCTCCAGGGGATCATCCCAACCCAGGGATTGAACCCAGGTCTCCCACATTGCAAGCGGATTCTTTACCGGCCAAGCTACCTGGGAAGCCCCAAAGACAGGAGAGGTGGCACCATAAGGAAGAGCTTTGCGGTGAGCCAGATTTGAGTGGAATCCCAGCTCGGCTGCCTACAGCTTGTGTGATTTATTCAAGTTACCTAACTTCTCTTTTTCCCCACAAGTTCCTTGCTGGTAAAACGTGGATGACAGTATTTGCTTCATTGCACTATAGTCATGGACAGATGTGAGAGCTGGGCCATAAAGAAGGCTGAGCACTGAAGAATTGATGCTTTCAAACTGTGGCACTGGAGAAGACTCTTGAGAGTCCCTTGGACAGAAAGAAGATCAAACCAGTCCATCCTAAAGGAAATCAACACTGAATATTCACTGAAAGGACAGAAGCTGACGTTGAAGCTCCAATGCTTTGCCTACCTGATGTGAAGAGCCGACACCCTGGCAAAGACCCTGATCCTGGGAAAAATTGAGGGCAGAAGGGGAAGGGACAACAGAGGATGAGATGGTTGGATGGCACAGTCAACTCAACAGACATGAATCTGAGCAAACTCTGGAAGGCAGTGAAGGGCAGGGAAGCCTGGCATGCTGCAGGCCACGGGGTCGCAAAAGATTGGATGTGACTGAGCACACATACGCATACAAAGGGTCTCCGACCTGTCAATTTTTTAAAACCAATAAAGATCAGCCATCTGACCAGAGAAAAAATGCCTGAACCCATCCAGTCCTCATCTATCTTTGGGTTCTTGTCTCTGTCTTAAAGGAATTTTCCCGACTCTCCAGTAAGTCTAAATATAGCAAGCCCACACAACAGACTTGGGACAAGGGAGAGAGGTGCTGAGACAGACCAGGGGACAAAGGCTTTGAGCGTGACTAGAGGAACTATAAATGGTCACCCAGAATCCTACAATGGTTCCTCAACCAAGCAGAGCTAATCTAGGACAACACATGAGAAAGCCCAGCTGCACAAGATCGAATAAACTCATGTCTGAAATGTGAGCTGTTCCGACTTAGAATCTTCAGGGTCTGTCATCAAAGAATCCCTGGAAATAACTCGCACTTCCTGCCCCCGTCCTGTCAGAATGCTGGGTACGTTAATGTGAGGCACTCAAACATCTCTTGTATTATTACAGCATATTAGAGAGTCATTCGTATATATCTTATAGAAAGCCTGAACTGATAGTGGCTTAACTATATAAGAGGTTGTTTCCGCATGATTTTAGCATGTTGCTTTACAGTCAAAAAACAGCTGATGCAGCTCTGAACTTCAGGTCTGTATTCAAGGCAGGAAGAAGAGGAACTGGTGATGCCAGCTGCCTCTGCCTCCTCCTATCTGGAGAGCAAGAGCTTTTCCAGAAGATTTCTCAGCAGAAATCTGCTCATATCTCATTGGCCATATCTGGGCTGTGTGATCAGCCTTAGCTGTCATAAAAGCTGTGAGAGTGGAAATAGGCTTAGACTGATTATGACGCATTGTCAGGTCCGGACCCATGACAGGCTCCAACAAAACTGCCATTCTCTTAGGAAGCAAGTAGGGGGAAATACATGGTTGTTGGCTAGGTAACCAATAGCTTCTGCCATG
Source organism: Bubalus bubalis (assembly GCF_019923935.1). Lineage (NCBI taxonomy): Eukaryota > Metazoa > Chordata > Mammalia > Artiodactyla > Bovidae > Bubalus > Bubalus bubalis. The sequence continues at coordinate 108,895,315 of NC_059161.1, forward strand.
ATGGTTTGATTAAGATCTACACATCTTCATATAATATCCCAAATGTGGAACTTTCCTGTTGTTACCTTTTTCTTAAGACATTTTTGATGTGAACCATTTTTAAAGTCTTTATTGAATGTGTTACAACATTGCTTCTGTTTTATGTTTCAGTTTTTGGGCAAGGAGGTATGTGGGATACTAGCTCCCCAACCAGGGTTCGAACCTGCACCCTCTGCATTGGAAGGTGAAGTCCCAGCCACTGGGTCACCGGGGTGGGGGGTGTGGGCAGGGTCTCTTTCCTGTTGTGATGATCTGACATATGTTTAGCAAATCATAACATAGCTCAGTTCTGCCATTCTGTTCCCATGTAGGACAGACGGTGCTCTCTATTCTCTAAGAACCAGGCTTTAAAGTACTGGGCTTTTCCTGGTGGCTCCGTTGGTAAAAAATCTGCCTGCAATGCAGGACACCCAGTTTCGACCCCTGGATCAGGAAGATCCCCTGGAGAAGGGCATGGCAACCCACTCCAGTATTCTTGCCTGGAGAATTCCATGGACAGAGGAGCCTGGCGGGTTACAGTCCATGGGGTTGCAAAGAGTTGGACATGACTGAATGACTAAGCACATTAAATTATTAGAGAAATGCAATCAAAACCACCATGAGGTATCTCCTCACACCAGTCAGAATGCCCATCATTAAAAAGTCCACAAACAATAAATGCTGGAGAAGGTGTGGAGAAAAGGAAACCTTTGTACACTGTTGGGAGGAAGGTAAATTGGTGCAGCTACTATGGATAACAGTATGGAATTTCCTCAAAAAGCTAAAAATAGGGAACTTCCCTGGTGGTCCAATGGTTAAGCTTCATCTCCAATGCAGGGGGTGCCTATTCAATCTCTGATTGGGGTCTAGGATACCACTGGCCTCAGGGCCAAAGAAACAAACAAAAACACGTAAAGCAGAAATGATATTGTAACAAATTCAATAAAGACTTTAAAAAAATTGTTTTAAAAAAAAACTAAAAATAGAGTTACCATTATGATCCAGCAATCCCACTCCTAAGACTGTATCTGGACAAAACTATAATTCAAAAAAATACATGCCCCCCTATGTTCACAGCAACACGATCCACAATAGCCAAGATAAGTAAGCAACCTAAACGTCCATCAACGAATGAATAAAGAAGATGTGACATAAATATATACACACATGTATGCCATGGAATACTGCTCAGCTATAAAAAAGAATGAAATAATGCCATTTGCAGCAACACGGATGGACCTAGAGATTATCATACCAAGTGAAGTGACACAGAAAGAGAAAGGCAAATATCATATGATGTCACATATATGTGGAATTTGAAATTGACACAAATGAACTTATCTACAGAACAGAAGCAGACTCACAGAGAATAGACTTGTGGTTGCCAAGGGAGAGGCTGGCAGGGAGGGATGGGTTGGGAGCTTGGGATTATGCAAAGTAGTATATATAGGTTGGAGAGACAACAAGGTCCTACTGTTTAGCACAGGGAACTATATTCAATATCCTGTAATAAATTATATTGCAAAAAAGTATGAAAAAGATTGTGTCAAACACGACTAAGCACATACATGTATATATATATGTACATGTGTATATACATGTATGTATATATGTATACATATAACTGAATCAGTTTGCTGTACACTGGAAGCTAACACAAAATTGTAAATCAACTATAATAAAATAATTTTTTTTTTTAAGAACCAAACTTTCTAGTCTCACTTATGAGGAACATCTGTTACAGGATTGTGTCTACTGTACAGATTGTTGACTCGGTCTCCCAGGCGTGTGTGAATACTAAACACCTCTGGAAAGGCTATTTAAATACCTTAAGACTCAGGGTCAAAGGGACAGAGTGGTTTTACCTAACATGCCTTCTCCGCTAAGCAGTAGGAACATTTCCACTAACAACCCAACCCCAAAACAGCTCGTTCCAGCACTCCCCACCCTCATACCACTCCGACACAGGATCCCAAGGCAGGCAAAGCAAAAATAACAAAGTATACCAACCCAAATAACGATCAGTTCTTGCCTCGTTAAATGCAAACACTCCACCCAAACTGCAGAATAACAAAAGCTTGTAGTTAATAATCCTTTACTTTCCAGTGCTTCAGTCTGACCAAAAAGAGTAAAAAAGAAAAAAGTCAAACCAAAGAAACATCACCAAAGTTAGAGTCAGGGTTACTCTGGGTAGAAGTTCTGTCATCTTTACATAGGGAAAGGCATTTGACCAAACGACCAAATTCCTGTGTCATGGTCTAATCTGAGGGGTGTGTGACATGCCTTTCATATTAGGTGGTGCACTTGAGGAAGTGTTTTTTCTTTTTAATAATTTAAAAATTTTATTTATTTTTGGCTGTGCTGGGTCTTTGTTGCTGCACAGGTCTTTTTCTCTAGTTGAGGCGAGCGAGGGCTGCTCTCTACTTGAGGTGAGCTTCTCACTGAGGCGGCTTCTCTTGTTGCAGAGCACGGCTCTAGGGTGCATGGGCTTCGGCAGTTGCAGCTCATGGGCTCGGTATTTGCAGCTCACCGGCTCTACAGCACAGGCTCAATAGTTGTGGCACACAGGCCTAGGTGCTCCACGGCATGTGGGGTCTTCTCAGACCAGGGATGGAACCAGTGTCTCCTGCATTGGCAGGCGATCTCTTTACCACTGAGCCACCAGGAAAGCCCTCGAGGAAGCTTTTTCTCGTAGAAGGCCTGCCATCTAGACCCTACAATGGCCGAATTCTAGTATCTGTTCTCCTATGTCTGGGTCAAACATGCCATCCAATAGGATGGCAGTCTGTGAGGACAGATTTGTCCGTGTCCCCTTCCTTGTGAAGTCTAGGTAAGAAACCTTTCCACACAGACACTAACTGTCCTCGAACAAGTTCGTGTGAAAATTCAGTAGATGCTTGTTGATAACACCATCTCCAGCCAGATGGCGGATCTGTATTGGTTCAACAAGTGACTGCGAAAGGCCCTTAAAAAGTGGAAGTGTTAGTCGCTAAGTCATGTCCGACTCTTTCCAGCCCCATGGACTCTAGTCCGCCAGCCTGCTCTGTCCTGGAATTCTCCAGGCAAGAATACTGGAATGGGTTGCCATTTCCTTCTTCAGGGGATCTTCCCAACCCAACAATCGAACCCGGGTCTCCTGTATTACAGGCTAATTCTTTACCGTTTGAGCCACAAGGTAAAGCCACCAGGTAAATCCTTGCTTTCCTATAAATGGCAGTGGCAGACTGATCTTCATCTACCCAACCGGCCATTGGTTTGCCTGGTAGGCAGAAATCATTAGCATAGAAAATTATTCAAGGGAATAGGGATCAACTGCATCAGACTACCAAATGAAAGAAAAATCCCACTTTTTAAAATGAAAAGAAAACCCTCTAAGCTTATCACTGTAAAGAAAACCTCCAAATTAAAAAAGGACAGCAGACTTCCTTCACATTCCCATGGTTAAAACTTTGCCTTTCAATGCAGATGGTGTGTTTTTGACTCCTGGTCAATGAACTAAGATCCCACAGGTGGAGGGGTGTGGCCAAAAAGTTTTTTTTAAAAAAAAAAAGACAGCAAGGCCACAAAGTCAGGCTCTGATCCCCTGACAGCCAATTTCCTCTTAATCTCTCTTACTGACGGATGCTGCCACCCAGCTGGCCTGTGGACCTCGAGCCCTGGGGTGTGTCATTCTTCCTTTGATGTCCTTTTGTGTAGCTAAGACAAAGCTGAAATGCTCGACCAAGCTAAAGGAAGGAAACCATAAAACAGCAAGAGAAACACCAAACTAGATAAACTGGTTGTAGGCAAAGTTCCTTCTCAGGCTCTCAGGCCCTGTCATGTTCTGTCTCCCATGCTCCTCCCATGAAGGAGTGGGGAGGGGAGATCTCAGCAAGGATTTCCACAGAACACAGATCCCAATGTCTCGGCTCCTCAGAATGGAAGCCCTGAAGCTGAATCTCAAAGAGTGGAGGAGTCGCCTCCCTATTTAAGGCCCACCTGCTACATTCTTGCTGAAGACATACCTAGGCCTCCACCAGAATCGTGTGTGTGTGTGTGTGTGTGTGTGTATGCTGAGTCTCTCAGTCGTGTCCAACTCTTTGCGACTCCATGGACTATAGCCCGCCAGGCTCCTATGTCCATGGGATTTCCCAAGCAAGAATACTAGAGTGAGTTGCCATTTCCTTCTCCAGGGGATCTTCCCAACCCAGGGATCGAACCTGCGTCTCCTGTATTGGCAGGCAGGTTTGTTACACATGAGCCACCTGGGAAGCTCTCAACAAATGTCCCACTGCAAATTAGATCATGCCTGACCACAGAAATATGCACTTTCCTTTACCCCTTACTTCATGTTGAAATTCTTTCACCCATTTTTCAATCATTCAAAAAAGAGAATTTGTGAAGTATCCACTATGTCCCATACATCGAGATAAGGTTCAGTTCAGTTCAGTTCAGTTGCTCAGTCATGTCTGACTCTTTGCAACCCCATGAACTGCAGCACACCAGGCCTCTCTGTCCATCACCAACTCCTGGAGTTCACTCAAACTCACATCCATTGAGTCAGTGATGCCATCCAGCCATCTCATCCTCTGTCGTCCCCTTCTCCTCCCACCCCCAATCCCTCCCGCATCAGAGTCAGTGGTTAAAAAAGCTATTTTCTTTCTTTATGGAGCTTTCAGTCTAAAGAACATACTCTTTAAAAATAAGGATTAAAGGGTCCCTATTTTTCTGAGAAGCTAAAGGCAAAGGAGAAAAGGAAAGATCTAAAGACCCATCTAAATTTAGAGTTCCAAAGAACAACAAGGAGAGATAAGAAAGCCTTCCTCGGTGATCAATGCAAAGAAATAGAGGAAAACAATAGAATGGGAAAGACTAGAGATCTCTTCAAGAAAATTAGAGATACCAAGGGAACATTTCATGCAAAGATGGGCACAATAAAGGACAGAAATGGTATGGACCTAACAGAAGGAGAAGATATTAAGAAGAGGTGGCAAGAATACACAGAACAATTATACAAAAAAGATCTTAATGACACAGATAACCACAATGGTGTGATCACTCACTTAGAGCCAGACATCCTGGAACATGAAGTCAAGTGGGCCTTAGGAAGCATCACTACAAACAAAGCTAGTGGAGGTGATGGAATTCCAGTTGAGCTATTTCAGATCCTAAAAGATGATCCTGTGAAAGTGCTGCACTCAATATGTCAGCAAATTTGGAAAACTCAGCAGTGGCCACAAGACTGGAAAAGGTCAATTTTCATTCCAATCCCAAAGAAAGGCAATGCCAAAGAATGTTCAAACTACCACACAATTGCACTCATCTCACATGCTAGCAAAGTAATGCTCAAAATTTTCCAAGCCAGGTTTCAACAGTACATGAACCATGAACTTCCAGATGTTCAAGCTGGATTTAGAAAAACCAGAGGAACCAGTGATCAAATTGCCAACAACAGTTGGATCATCAAAAAAGCAAGAGAGTTCCAGAAAACTGTCTACTTCTGCGTTATTGACTATGCCAAAGCCTTTGACTGTGTGGATCACAACAAACTGTGGAACATTCTTAAAGAGATGGGAATACCAGACCACCTGACCTGCCTCCTGAGAAATCTGTATGCAGGTCAAGAAGCAACAGCTAGAACTGAACACGGAACAACAGACTGGTTCCAAATTGGGAGAGGAGTACATCAAGGCTGTATATTATCACCCTGCTTATTTAATTTATATGCAGAGTACATCATGTAAAATGCTGGGCTGGATGAAGCACAAGCTGGAATCAAGATTTCCGGGACAAATATCAATAACCTCAGATATGCAGATGACACCACCCTCATGGCAGAAAGCAAAGAAGAACTAAAGAGCCTCTTGATGAAAGTGAAAGAGGAGAGTGAAAAAACTGGCTTAAAACTCAACATTCAAAAAGAAAAAACAAAACTCAACATTCAAAAAACTAAGATCATGGCAACTGGTCCCATCACTTCATGGCAAATAGATGGGAAAACAATGGAAACAGTGACAGGCTTTATTTTTTTGAACTCCAAAATCACTGCAGATGGTGACTGCAGCTATGAAATTAAAAGATGCTTGCTCCTTGGAAGAAAAGCTATAACCAACCTAGACAACATATTAAAAAGCAGAGACATTACATTACCAACAAAGGTCCACCTAGTCAAAGCTATGGTTTTTCCAGTAGTCATATATGGATGTAGGAGTTGGACTATAAAGAAAGCCGAGTGCCAGAGAATTGATGCTTTTGAACTATGGCATTGGAGAAGACTCTTGAGAGTCCCTTGGACTGCAAGGAGATCCAACCAGTCCATCCTAAAGGAGATCAGCCCTGGGTGTTCATTGGAAGGACTGATGATGAAGCTGAAACTCCAGTACTTTGGCCACCTCATGCAAAGAGCGGACTCATTTGAAAAGACCCTGATGCTGGGAAAGATTGAAGGCAAGTGGAGAAGGGTTTGACAGAGGATGAGATTGTTGGATGGCATCACCTACATGATGGACATGAGTTTCAGCAAGCTCCAGGAGTTGAGATGGATAGGGGATCCTGGTGTGCTGCAGTCTGTGGGGTCCCAAAGAGTCAGACAATGACTGAGTGACTAAACTGATTGAATTGATATTTCAGGGACATATGTGCTTAGTCGCTCAGTCGTGTCCAACTCTTTGTGACCCCATGGACTCTTTGTAGCCCACCAGGCTCCTCTGTCCATGGAATTCTCCAGGCAAGAATACTGGAGTGGGTTGCCATGCCCTCCTCCAGAGGATCTTCCCAGCTCAGGGATCGAACCCAGGTCTCCCACATTGCAGGTGGATTCTTTACTATCTGAGCTACCAGGGAAGCCCCTATACTTGAACATTTATAAATAAAATGATAATGGGGGAGTCATGAGGAATATTGGTAAATTTGGTGATGACCTGAGACTTATTGAAAGTGAGGGATGGGTACTTGGAGTTCCTTTGCATGTGTTTTTCCTAAAGTAAAACAAAAGGTTATTTTTTTTTAAGTGTTAATATAAGGCAATAGTAGCTAGATGTCAAATGGATGACAACCATGGCCTCTGAATCCAGACGAAAACCACCACTCCACCCAAGCTCTCAGACTAGAGAGTGTTCAGTTCAGTCACTCAGTCGTGTCCAACTCTTTGCAACCCCATGAATTTCAGCATGCCAGGCCTCCCTGTCGATCACCAACTCCCGGAGTTCACCCAAATTCACATCCATTGAGTCGGTGATGCTATCCAGTCATCTCATCCTCTGTCGAACCCTTCTCCTCCTGCCCCCAATCCCTCCCAGCATCAGAGTCTTTTCCAATGAGTCAGCTCTTTGCATGAGGTGGCCAAAGTATTGGAGTTTCAGCTTTAGCAACATTCTTTCCAAAGAACACCCAGGACTGATCTCCTTTAGGATGGACTGGTTGGATCTCCTTGCAGTCCAAGGGACTCTCAAGAGTCTTCTCCAACACCACAGTTCAAAAGCATTAATTCTTCGGCGCTCAGCTTTCTTCACAGTGCAACTCTCACATCCATACATGACTACTGGAAAAACAATAGCTTTGACTAGACGGACCTTTGTTGGCAAAGTAATGTCTCTGCTTTTGAATATGCTATCTAGGTTGGTCATAACTTTCCTTCCAAGGAGTAAGCGTCTTTTAATTTCATGGCTGCAATCACCATCTGCAGAGAGTGTAGCGTGGAGCAACTTAAATGTGGAATGTTGGCTACATACACATTCCAAGAGATGCCCATTCTGTATGACTTCAAGAGTCGCTATCTCCTGGATGTTTCCCCTTCTTCCCTAAGGTAGACAATGGCAGGAAGAATGGCCTGCACCTCACCTGACGCACATTACTGAAAGAACAAGGAATCTCTTTTACTTAAAAAAATTGTTTTTAAGTTTTGGGCCATGCCATGAGGCATACGGGATCTTAGTTCCCTGATCAGGGATCGAACCTACACTCCCTGCCTTGGAAGCTCAGAGTCCTAACCCTGGACTACTAGGGAAGTCCCAGGAATCTCAATGGATACATTGTCCACCTGAACCACAAAAGGAGAAAAGGTCTTCAAACAGACTAAGGTAAAAACCATACCTCATATAAGTCTTTTTATAAAAACAAACAAACAAACAATTAAAACAGGCATTATCTGGACCAAAATTGAAGTGGTTCTTAGGTTTGTGTGGCAGTTTAAAATATTATCAGAATGGTTGTTTGCTTGTGTTGGTTCAATGTTTGCAGGTGGGATGTGAGGCTCTGCAGGTACACATGTTGCTAGGCCATCGCTGGCTTTTATTCATCAGGAAATGCAGGGAAGCAAACTGAGGAAAGGGAAATGGAGGGCTAGAGAATAAGTAAATGGGGCAATATAGGAACAAGGAGCAAACCGCATGCAGGACTCAGAATTACACTGAGACCCAGAGTAACAGGGCATGGATGGGGAGGAGGCAGGCCCCTGGCACAGGGGCAAGGGGGCAGGCGTGTGTTAGAGCTCTGAGGAGCGGCGGGGCTGCTGACCAGGCAAGAGCACACAGCTGACGTGACCTCGAGGCCTGGCAGTGCCCCAGTGTGTCGTCAGGACACTGATTTAGACATAAAGCCTGCGTGAGGGGCAGGCGATGGAATTGCTGTCCTCACAGTCTTTCTAGACGGGGAGACTGCATTGAGCCAACAGCGACACTAAATGCAGTGCATGCCTGAAATGTCCTTCTGCCTACTTCCAGCCCTATTCACTTCTTTTTTGAAAAAATCTTTACTGAATTCGTTATAACATTGTTTCTGTTTTGGTTTTTTGGCCAGGAGACATGTAGAATCTTAGCTCCCAGAACAGGGATTGAACCCACACTCCCCACACTGGAAGGTGAAGTCTTAACCACTGGACCACCAGGGAAGTCCCCTGACTTTTATTTCTTTGAGTCCTATTCTTCCTCCAAACCATCCTCCTCCAGGAAGCCTTCCTGGATCATCCAAATTTTCAATTATTTCTCCCCTATCACAATTCTCATAACACTTACTGTCTGCATCATTCATTTGGCATCTATCATTTATTACTTTCAGATCAGATCAGATCAGTCGCTCAGTCGTGTCCAACTCTTTGCGACCCTATGAATCACAGCACGCCAGGCCTCCCTGTCCATCACCAACTCCCGGAGTTCACTATTTACTACTTTAGGAAATATAAATATGTCTCATACATGTACATGTAGATACATATATTTATATACATCTATATCTATATATCGGAGAAGGCAATGGCACCCCACTCCAGTACTCTTGCCTGGAAAATCCCATGGACAGAGGAGGCTGGTGGGCTGCAGTCCATGGGGTCGCGAAGAGTCGGACACAACTGAGCGACTTCCCTTTCACTTTTCACTTTCATGCCTTGAAGAAGGAAATGGCAACCCACTCCAGTGTTCTTGCCTGGAGAATCCCGGGGACGGGGGAGCCTGATGGGCTGCCGTCTATGGGGTCGCACAGAGTCGGACACGACTGAAGCGACTTAGCAGCAGCAGCAGCAGCATATCTATATATACATAAGCTATATGTGCACATAGATATATATACACATACATACATATGTACTTTTATCTGTAAGACTGTAAGAGCCAAGAGAAGAGACACAGCGTACGATTTGTTAACCACTGTAGCCCATTCTTTCGAGCCCAGTAAGCACTGGGAGTTGTATCGTGAGTATTCACAGAATTCAAAGCTGTAATAGAATTCTCGCCTTTTAGTCTCCGAGTCCCTGAATCTCTCCAGGCCTCACTTCCTCCTCAAACACGTTAAAAATACTAATACCTCCTCACACAGTTCTCAAAAGCACCAAATTAAATCATGATTGTGGAAACACCTTGTAAATCATTATTCAGATTTAGGATAATATTATCATTCTCTTCTGGGTTTTAATCCGGGCTCTTGCATTTCATGCCAGTGGAAGCTTGGGTAAATTCTTCAACCCCTGAAAGTTCTTCACATCCTCATCTGTAAAATAGGAAAGATAAGGCCTAACTTGCAGGGTTGTTATCAGAATTAAACGAAATCACATTTACAACGTGGCTAGCACGACACACAGCACCCAGCACTCACTAGGAAGTATGCTCTCTTCTCTGTCTCACCAAGTGTGTCCTGGTAAGCTTTTTCTATCCTGCCTGGAGCAGCACCCTGCACACAGCAGAAGTTTGAGAAATATTTACTCTTGATAAGGATGCTAATGAGAATGATGTTAATGAAAACAGACAACGACTACCCGCAAAGATGACTTCACGGTGGCCTAACGGCTAGCAAAACCGACTTTTAGATTTGAATGCCATGTGCTTTCTCCCCCTTGCCTTTCTGACATGTGGGGGTAGGGTGGGAGGAGACCTCCAGTCTGGTAGAGGCCCCTTTAAAAATGTACCCGGGCTCCTCCTCTGCCAACCAAGTCGCTAAAAATACTACCACAGCAAAAGCTGAAATATTTGCAGAGAAAAATGAATTTCCTGCTACCTTCACCCCTTCCACTCAAAATCCTGACCTAAGAAGCCCCCAGCTCGGCTTCACCAAAGGCGCAGCCTCCCACGTCCCACCCTTGTCTTATTGTGGAGTCCCGCCGTGGGTTAGAGCTAGGATGTTATGTTCAGAAAGTGCCCACTCCAAGGCGGGGAAGCCACAAGTCTTGGCAAATAGCTTGCCATGTGCCTTGGCGTTTGTCTCCGCTTATAAGGACCAGCTCTCTCCAAATCCCCCTCCATCTGTCCCAAGAAGAATCTGTACTGGACCCTAGAAGCTTCCCACTAATCCATCTTTTATCCTCTCTTGTGTTGAGCCATCTCCTCCTCTGCCAGCTTTGCCTTCCAGCTGTGCCCTCCACCTCCCTACTCCCTGCTGAGTCCAGCATCCTCTCTGCACCCACGGGCCCCAGCTCACTCTCAAACCAGGCCCTTCCAGAGTTCTTCTCCTTTCTAGGCCTGCAGTCCTTCTCCTTCAATAGCAGTGGAAGTCGGGGAGTTTTTGAAATGTGAAGAGTCAAGGACGATAAATGCAGGGCCCAAGCGCAGCAGGTTAACAGGTAATACTCCAAAGGCTGACCTTGGCCCCAGGCCCCAGGCCAGGCAGTTCTCTGTGGGGAGTGTCATCTGGTCTCGTCAGTTCCTCAAAGTCCCGGGACCCCTCAGTCCTCACTGCTCCTGTCTCCTTTCCTTCTCATTGATTCGAGAATCAGAGGCTCACAGATCCACCCAGCCAGACTTGCCGACAACCTTAGTCACCTAGTCCGGAAGAGGAACCCCTCACCAGAGGATATGCGCGTCCTTGATGTGTGCTGGTGGAGGGGCCTGCTTCTGTGCGTGTCTTTGAATGTGACTGTGTAGCGAAGAGCCCACAGTACGTGTCTCTGAAGATGTGTGACCAGTGTGTGTGTGTGTGTGTGTGTGTGCATGTAGGTGTCATTACATGGGGACATCCCCATGTAGTGGTGCTGCTCCCCTCTGGATACTTGAGTCTGTGGGTGTCTGCCTTTCTATTTCTGTCTCTGCCTTCCTGTCTGTCTACCTTTTCCTCACCTCTGCGCCTGCCCATCCCCCTGACAAGCGCTGTGGCCAGTTCTGCGTAGGCGCCTCAAGTGGGCTGTTGCTGAAATGGTTGTTTTCCAGGTAGAACCACTGTCACGTATCCATTGTCCCTTGGGCCTGCGGTTGTTCAGAGACACCCTCACCTCCACACAAAGGTGTCATTCAGGAGGAGGAGAGGGCTGTGCTGCCTGTGCGGGGGTCTGAAGGGGGGTGCATTAATAAGATACCCCCTCTTCAGCTCTGACCAGCAGGAAGAAGGGCCCAGAGGCAATGCAGCCTGCAGAGTGATGTTGCCTAGCAACTTGGGAGACTTTACTGCAAACTCACTCAATCCCGAATTCCTCAGCTCTAATTTGGGAAGAGATAAGCACGGAGTCCAGGCCTGATATCCAGTATGCCCCTCAGGTCCTCCTCCCCTCTCTCCTCTGGAACCCAGAGTTGAACACTAACGCTAACTGGCACAAACCCGAGGCCCTCATGTAGGCAAGGGCCCGAGTTCCCAGGACTTTCTGCCATTTGGTGGAGGTGTGGGGGTGGGGGATGAAGGATGTGCCAGAGACAGAATGGGGAACAGATTTTCAGTTACAAGGGTGGGTGGGTCCCAAACCTGCTGAGAGAGACACCCCTACACCCCGGGGCCTGGAATCCCAGCTGGCATCCAGCTCAGCTTGGGAGACAAGCTGGCTAACCCTGTCCCCAACCTGAGTGGCCACCAGAATTTCCCTCCCACTCATTTTCCCTTTGGCAAGCAAAGCCCAAATGTTCAGGTAGGAAGGAAGCATGTGACAGCCGTGCTAGGATGGGTGAGTGGCTGTGGAGTCACATCAGTGCTGTTTCAGCAACCCCTGTCGCAGCCAGAGCCACAGGGCATTTTCCCCCTCCTCCCCTCTGCTCCAGTCCACACACCTGAAGAGCAGGCATCCTTGCTTCCTTCCCTCCTCTAGGACCTCAGCTGAGAAGAACCTCCCAGTTTTCTCAGAAGTGGTCCAACCTCTTCACTAGCATGCCACGCTGCTAGCTCTGGTACCCTGACCGGTTGGGGGAGGTTGGCAAGCTGTTCCCCCACCAGGCTGTTCTCCTACGAGGCTCCTCCTCCCATATCTCCCTTCCCAAGCCTCTCACAAAGCCCACATCCTTCCTCCACCTTTGACCCAGAGAACTGATGACTTCGGATATTTCCCTACAATGGGGTTGAGAGTATTTTCTTCCCCTCCCAGGGGCAAGGGTGAGAGTAGCCAGTATTTGTCTTATACAGAAGCAATGGAACAAGAGGTTGGGGAGGTGTGGTTTGGGGAGTGGGAAGGAAAGGTGTGTATATCTACATCTATCTTTCTCCCTCTCTATACACACACCAAATGGGTGTCATGCATATATGATTTTGTTAGTGCAGGACATATAGATGGATGGATGGATAGATAGATATGTAATGCGGACATTTCTAGTAGGGTGATTGCCGTGTACATGTGTGCTGGTGTGTGCACATAACGGAGTCTGCGTGTATCAGCACAGCGTGTGTACAAGGCCTGTTTAGTTATTTTTGCAGTCTTTGTCTGCGTGTCGAAGTGCACGTTTTAGTTAGCCTGGGGAGTATCATATATGGACGTGTTGGGCTCTGGTGTGAGCTTTTGTGTTTACGCGTGCCCACCTCCAGGTTATGTACCCACATCTTCCCCATTCCACCGCAGAGTGATGACGATACCTTTAAACCGCACGTCCTAGGGGGTCATTTATTTCTTTGAGGCCTGAGCGGGGAGGGAAGGTAGAAGGAACCATATTTGGGACTCTAGCTAGTTTGTGGAAGTGTGGGTGAGGGGTGCATGGTTTTCTCTCTGTGGGTGGGAGGAGTGTTGTGCCCAGATGCGAGTGTTTTTGTGCCCGGGATGTCGGGGTCCTCCTTCTGCGTGCGCTGGCATACATCTGCTTGGCAGTCTGCCGCCTCGGCAGCAACGGGCAGGTGTTGGTGGTGAGTTTGGGAGGATGGGGTGTGTAGGAGGAATGGATGGAAGTGTGTAGGCAGAGGGGTTGGGGCAGGAGGCGGGGCGAGGAGGAGGGAGCCGCGAGGGGGCGTGGCCCTGCCTCCAATCCCCCCGCCCACTCTGCCGAGGGCTTCTCCTGATTGGCTTCTCTTCCGCAGGGCTCAGGATACTTTCTCCAGCAGAGCGGAGCGCGGGAGAGAGGACCCGAGAGCTGAGCGGCTAGTTCGGCACGGATCGGCTGCCTCGCCACCGCCCCAGGGTCCCTAACCGTCACCGCGCAGACCCCCTGCGCCAGCCTCCGTCCCAGCCAAGGACTCCTGACATCAAACATGGACTGCTGCACCGTAAGTGAGCGGGCCTGGGGGACGGGCACTCAGCTTGGTCTGGGGAAGGGGCTACCGAGAAGCTCCTGGAGGGGGAGTGGGAAGTGAGGGATGGAAGTGGGTGCAGAAGACCTAGGAGCCATAAGGGTGCCTGCTGAGACGCGAATGGTGGGTGGTGGAAGGCGCCCGCCTGACTTGGAAGCCCTAGGAAAAATGCTCCCCAACTCGCGGGGGCGTCTGGGCGCCCATCCGCTAAGCAGTCTAGGTTGGACCCGGAGCTCGACAAGGCTCTGCAACAGGAAAGCTGCAGGTTAGACGAGAAGAGGAGGAACTTCCCCAGGGAGACGCTGGAAACCGTCGCCTAGCGAAGCAACCGCGACTCCTTTCCCCTGGCTTTCCCCACCCCAATCCCCATCCCACTACTGCCGCCGTCGGTGGGCGGACAGGATGACCTTGGTGACCCTCGCGTCCTGTGCAGCGCCCGGTGAGATAGTCAATTCATGCTGGTTACCTTAGTACTGATGGGCAGCGAAGAGCCTAGTCCATGTGGTCCTGGGGAGGGATTGGCCCGGCCTCCAACGCTTTCTAGCTCTGGAGGGGGCTGGGTGAAGTGACCGCGAGAGAGCCCTGCTGGCGAGGGAAGGAAGTGTCTGCAATTTGTCAGCGCCCACAAGGAGACCTGACGCCAAAGCAGGTTGCTGTTAAAGCTGCGGGCATGAAAGCGCCTAGCACAGGACCAGGCTCCTGGCACATACGAGGAGTGGTGATCATACGTGTATACGATATGTTTGTATTTGTTTATTTACTTGTTACTTTCATGTATTTATTTTTAGTCCTTACATATAGAGGAAGTCCGACTCCAAAGCCCTTGTATTCTCAGCCATTTGGTCAACCCAGCTAATGACACAAGAAGTTATAACTTTGCCTGCTCCCCACCCTCCACCGTATGGCTTAAAAAGGGGGGAAAATAAGGTTTGGATGGAAGGAATAGCCCAATTTACAAGAGGTGAGGGTTCCCTGTGTCTGAGTACCAAGAGGCAGAAAGAAAGGGGCAAGTGGTTGTGGCTGTTGTTATGATGTTTAGCTCTTATTAATACAAATAATTGTTGTCAATTTATGAATGCTTACCATGTACCTAACACTTTATATTTAACCATCATGACAATCCTGTGAGGTAGATATTTTTCCATTTTACAGATGTGCAAAATGAGGTTTAGAAAGATTAAATGATTTGCCTAAGGAAGCACAGCTTCTAAGTGTGGAGGTGGAACACTAGACTTGTCCGATTCCAACAGCTGTAATTTAACCTCTCCTATAAATATTTCCAATATTTCCTCATTGTAAAGGTAATATGCTCATAACAGAAAAAAAAATTTAAACTGAAGAAAAGTATAAAAAAGAAACATGTCAATCATCTACAATCCCACCCCTAGAGAAAGCCCCGATAACATATTTTCTTCCAGCCTTTCCTCTCTGTTGTTCTCCTGGAAGCAGTTTTTGGTTGAGAAAGGAGAACTGGGCTCTTAATGGAGGTTCCTGGGCTCCTCACCTCCCAGTGGTGTTTTACAAAACAGAAAATAAATGGATGGTGGGTTCTGGGTATGCCTGTGGGGGAGAGGAAATATTGCCCAGATGGTAAGAATGGTGGGGAAGATAAGTCAGGAATCATGGTCAATGGAAAGAAATGCGAGAGCAAAGACTCCAAAAAGCCAGAGAAGGACAGTAACTTGTCCCCACTGGCACCTGCAGGACTAATTAGAGTAGGATGTCGGGTGCCTGCCTGTGGGCTCTGGTCTGCCCTGGACCATGTTCATGAGTGCCCAGAAAGCCATACTGAAGGGCTGGTGGGCATGGTTGGAATAAGTGTCCCCTAAAAAAGAAGACACTGCTCACTCAAATAATACAGCAGAGGCAAACACACAATTATCCCACTTGCCCCGTATTCTGGGTCACCTCCTCCAGTGCATTCTGTACACAGGCGCCCTCCCCCTTTCAGGTCGTGTCCTAGGTGCGCAGGGCTAAAGGGCTGGGCAAGAGACAGCACCACTGCCAGGCTGTGCAGGGGGTCCGAGAAGAGGCGACGGGCTGAGGGTTGGGGCAGGGCTGGGACTGAGCATCTTCCTACCCATCTCCATTCTGTGGAGGGCTGAGCTCTGCGCTGGGAGGAAGCTGGGACATGCATAGTGAACAAGCACATCTGGGAGGCTGGGAACCAGTCCCTCTTCACCGTCCATCCTGGGCTCTCCAACCTGGTGTTTGGGCAACGCCTAGGCCTCCCTTATTCCCTTCTTTCTCCTTGGTAAAGAGGCTCAGACAGAAATGGGAAGAAAACAGTCCTGCCTTTTTTTTTTTTTTTTTTTTTAAGAGCAAGAGCTGTTGATTCAGATGTACCAGTTGCCAATTTACATAGTCACAAATATCAGGCTTTTCCTGAATCACTTAATATAAAAAGGCAAAGAAACAGTTTTGGACTTTTTTTTTTTTACTTAGTCTAGTTGATGATCCAACTCATAGAAATAATTACCTGCCCTGAGGAAGTAGTTCGCAGCACAGGTTTCTGAATCCCATCACTATTTGTCAGCTCTGTGACCTTGGGTAATTTGCAAGATATCTCGGGTGTTTCTTGACCTGTAAAATAGAGATTAAATGAAGATGTCCCTTTTGGCTCAGCAGTAAGGAATCCTCCTGCAATGCGGATGATGCGGGTTCAATCCCTGGGTCAGGAAAATCCCGTGGAGCAAGAAACAGCAGCCCACTCCAGTATTCTTGCCTGGGAAATCCCATGGACAGAGAAGCCTGGTGGGCTCCACGGGGTCGCAAGAGTCGGACACAACTGATCAACTAAACCATCACCACCACCAACGGGTGCAAAGTGCTTAGCACGGGGCCCAGCATATGACAAGCAGTAGGCAGGGATAATTCTTAAAGCCTTTAGGACAAGGGAGCTGAAGGAGACTGCCTTAATTGGGGCCAACTTCTAGATGTGGCTGAAGATATTGAGACCCTCAGAGCTGAAGTGATGTTTGGGACCAAGAGCCATGACTCGTGTTTTGCCCACAACTGTCCACCTCCCCCTCCCAGAAGCCCCCTAGTTCATGCAGAGCTCTCAGGCACACACCATCAGATCTTGGTTTTGGAAGGCACCAACGTAGGCACCCGTCCTGGGTCTTTTTACTGTCCCTCCAGCTCTGCCCTGAGAACTCAGCTGAAGGGAGAGGGAGTGGGCTCTGTGAAGAAGCAGTGAGTTGGGGGTGGCTCTGCCTGTTGTTCCATTCTGGATGCAGCTGGGGTGGGTGGTGGCAGCAGGTGGGTCTGAGCATTTCTGGGGAAAGATACCCCTTCCTCCGCTCAACCGCTACAGCTGCTGGCTCAGGGGAGGGCGTTGGGCATGCGTTTTTGATCATTATCCTCTTTGGAGAAGAAACTTTTGCCATTCCCTAAGAATATCCCCAAGAAAGGTTTGAGTTCTAAGAATCGAGGATCCAGAAAAGAGTGATTTCTGTTTATAAGTGGGGAATGAGATGTCAGGGAGAGAGGGATAGACCCAGGAAAGACAAAAAGAGTGTGTCGGGCCCCTCCAAAGCCACCCCAGCCCTTGATAACACCTTTTACCTGCACTTAACTCAACTTTGGACATCTTGAGCGCAAACCAAAGATCTCTGAAGCCCAGAAAATGCAGACAACCTTGGGGACCATGATGAGAGGAAGCCATTTGTAAACCTGGACTTAAGCATCTGGGATTGAAACCCATGCAGGTCCTGGGGTGGGATCTGGTTGGGGCAGTGATCACTGAGGTCCCACTCACACTCATCTCAATTCCGTGAACTGGATGGGTGATGGAGGGAAGAGAAAGGAATGCAACTGAATTACTCTTAGTATGTGAGACCTTGGTCATCTCCTGCCAGAGAAACAAAAACACAGGGAAAGTAGTGGAAGTCCTCAGGCAAAAAAAAAAAAAAAGTCAGTTCAAAGGAGAAATGCCCTTTTAACTCCACAGTTAACCTTAAGCTTCCCACCTCACCTCATAGCTGTTGGGTTGGGTCTCCTTATTTTTTGGTTGCTCCCTATGATATTGCTTTTACATGACTGCTTCAACCTACAGAAACAACTATCTTGCATCAACTTACCATTATTTAAAAGAATCATAATAGCTACCATTAATTGAGCGACTAGATTGTGCCAGAAATTTTCTGCATATCACAGTGTTTATTCTTCCCCATGACCCAGAGGAACCTGATTTCAGATGAAGGAATGGAGATAGGAAAAGATTAGAAAACTTGCCTAAGACCACTCAATTAGCAAGTGGTAGAGCATGGTTCATTTTCTTGACTGTCTTTGCTTATCTGCAAAGTAGGGATTAAAAGGGGCTTCCCAGGCGGCGCTAGTGGTAAAGAACAGGGAGACACATGGGACACAGGTTCGATCCCTGGGTTGGGAAGATCCCCTGGAGGAGGGCAGGGCAATCCACTCCAGTATTCTTGCCTGGAGAGCCCCATGGACAGAAGAGCCTGTGGTCCACTGGGTCGCAAAGAGTCGGACACGACTGAAGCGACTTAGCACATACACAGGCAGGGGTTAAAAACAGACTCTGGACTCTAACATACAAAGGCTTGACTCTTTGGTCCTGATAACTACCTGTACAACCTCAGGTAGGTTTTCAAGACTTGACTCAGTTTGATTAAGGGTCAACTGGGATAACAATAAAAGGTATGTCATAGGGTTGTTGCCAGGGCTAAATAAAATAACATCTGTAAAACCTTGTGTTGCCATGCCTGGAACAAGGGCAGTGCTTCAATGGTATTAGGAACTATTGTCATTATTCTTTTCTTTCTCTTGCGCACCTCATGGAAAGGACTTCTTGCTCCTGCTTATCTTTCCTTTGTCCTTTTTTGAAGTGAAGCCTTTTCTCTGTAGCTTCTTGCAGACCATCCCTTCTCTCCTGTGTTTGGAGCAGTGCAGAATAGAACCTGAATGGGGAAACAGTCTCTGGCCTCTAGCCCTGGGTGGGGGAAGGCTGCTCCACTGCAGGGTAAGCCCCATCTTCACCTTCATCCCAGCTTTGAGCTCTGGGGTGATTTTACTCAGCAAAGGGAAAGCCTGCTGATTCTTCTAAACCCTCCCCCAGGGAATCCTGGACTCAGCAGGGACCCTTCTGAGCCAGAGGCACCCTCTGAGGATGGGGGAAAGGCAGCCGTGTCCAGGAGTCCCGCCGTGGTTTACTTTGCTCTTCTCCAGTAATTGCAGGCACCCTGCGGACAGCTAGACGGCTCCCCTCACTGGGCTGCTGGCTTGGGCCGTGGCTCACTTACGGCTACCTGGCTGTCTTGTAGCACATCTACTGTGCGCTTCTTTTTCCTGAGTTGGGAACACAGCTGTGTCCACCTGACCCTGAACGTTCCTTTTGGTCTGCCGCTGCCCAAGACACACAAGCACACACATACACCGTCCCCTCCCCCTGCCCCAGTGCGGGCCCTGCCTTAGCCCCTTCTCTGCGCTTCCCACTCCCACGTCGCCCTGGTCTCAGTCCCCAAAGTCTCTCCTCCTACCCCACCCTCTCGGGGACCTCGGCCGGGTCACCCCACAAGAAACACCCCCTCCCCGCTACCCCACCCTCAGGAGAGCGCCTGCTCGAAGCCGGACGACGACATTCTAGACATCCCTCTGGACGATCCGGGTGCCAACGCGGCCGCTGCCAAAATCCAGGCGAGTTTCCGGGGCCACATGGCGAGGAAGAAGATAAAGAGCGGAGAGCGCGGCCGGAAGGGCCCGGGCCCCGGGGGACCAGGCGGAGCTGGGGGCGCCCGGGGAGGCGCGGGCGGCGGCCCCAGCGGAGACTAGGCCAGGTGAGGCGGGCCGCAGGCTCTCCTTCCCGACACCGGGCCCCTTCCTCCGAAGGTGCAAGGATGACTAAGGGCACTGGGGGATGGAGAAGGGTGTGAAGGGAGCCAAGGAAATTGGCGATGGTGGGTGGGGGCGCGTGGTGGGGAAAGGCTGCGGGCTCGAGAGCTCACCTGTTTCTATCTCCATCCTCCGTTCTGCCTCGCCCCGGACCGAAGGACTGAGCATTTTCGAAGGTAATGAATGCGACTCCGAAACAGCGGGGTGGGACCCCTGAGTGATAGAAAAGCCCCAGACCCACCCCTTCCCTCCTCCGCCTCCACCCGCCTCCCAGCCAGGGAAAATGCCCCTGAGCCTACGGGCTTTCTGACCCTTGGTGACACCTGACGCTGCGACGGGGCGCACCTGGACCGACACACCTGTCACCCGCACTGGACTCCACAAGCCGGGCCCAGGGGTCACAAACACCCCGCGGCTCGCACACCTACAGGCCGCAGGCTCATTTCAGCTCAGTGACTCCGAGTGGGCAGTCCCGGGTGATCCCCGCTCCCCGCCCTGGGTGCCCCGGTTCAGGACGGAGGGTAGAGAAGAAAGTACTGGGAGCGGGCAGGTGCTCACCCCTTCTCTCTGCTCAGTTTCCGGAGACAGATGGATGCCGCGTCCCCTTCGCAGTGACGAGACTTCCCTGCCGTGTCTGTGATCCTCTCCTTTCCACCAACCTGCCAGCTTCAGGAGCCCTCTGCTTCCCCCAGAGACTCCCTCTCCCAGGAACACTTCGTCCATCAGTCGCTAAGGCCGTGCCCTTTTAGTTAGCTCTCCAGTCTAGTATGGTCCCCGTTCGCCCTTCCTCCCCACCCTGACCCCCCATCCTCGCGCCCCCAAATCTTCCTTCTAGAGCTTCTCGCCCACCTCTCCCCGCACCCAGCATGCAGCTCTCTCTCCACAGCCTCCGCGTGCTTCCCTTCGCGCACTGCGGAGGGCGCCCTAAGCGTGGCCCAAGAACACTCCAAAAAAAAAAAAAAAAGAAATCCTTTAGTTCCGCGCGCAGCTAAAGGGGCGTCCCTGCGTCTCTGCTGCGCCGCTCACGCCCCAGCCTAGTCTAGAACTTTGGGGCGAGGAGAGAGGGGAGGAGGGTTTTTATGATGTCGGATGCCCCTGCCGGTGATCAGAAGGGAAGTTGCTATGTCACGCCCCAACCCCACGCCTGCCTGTAATCAGCCCTCCCCTCTCCTCAGCGTACCCCGAGAGCCACCTCTCCAGCTCTCCGCTTGTTTACGCGAACGCGGAGCGCAGGGGCGGCTCGGTAGGAGGAGTCTCCCGCGGCCCCGCCCCTGCTCCTTCTGGCCCCGCCCCCCACGGGCTCCTGGGGCTGTGGCCGGGAGGGTTTTTATCTCCGTGTGTGCATGTGACTGTGCTGGGTTGGAATGTGAACAATAAAGAGGAATGTCCAAGAGTTCAGAGGGTGCCAGAAGGGAGGGAGTTTGGGTACATGAGCGCTGGAAACCTGAACAAGTCTCCTTTGGCCAAACCAAAAAGTGGAGGTGGAAGGGTGAAGGGAGGAGGGGAACCAAGATTAGAAGGTACCTTGGGAACCAAACTTCCCACCTACAGCATCCCTTCTGGGAATACTCTGGGCCGCCTAGAGGAATTTGCTAAACTGGCAGAACGAAGAGAGAGACAGTATGGTACCCAAAAACTTTAATTTCTGATATTCCCCCTCAGGGATCAAGAGAGAAATCAGACAACCATAGGGAGCTTTGACTTGGTCGTCACCGTGCTGGCAGAGGAGGGCCTCCCCAGGAGCCCATTGCTTGAATCTTCCCTTTCCAAAGGTTGCTCAGAAACCCCCGGTGCCATGGCGTCCTCCCTGATGGGATACAGGCAATTCTTAGTGAAAGCTGGGTGCATCCCTCAGAACACACCCGTCCTCTATCCCAGGGACTTCTTATTTTTACTGTGCATAGGAATCCTCGTGGAATTTTGGTTGAAATGACGATTCCAGGCCCCATCTCTCCCCCGAACACAAACACACACACAGATTCTGCTTCAGGAGGAATAGGAAGTGGTTTGAATCTGAATGTTTAACAAGTCCTAGTTCAGGTAATCTGAGGACTGGGCTTCCCAGGTGGTGCTAGTGGTAAAAGAACCCACCTGCCAATGCAGGAGACATAAGAGACACAGGTTCCATTCCTGCGTTGGGAAGATCCCCTGGAGGAGGGCATGGCAACCCACTCCAGTGTTCTTGCCTGGAGAATCCCATGGACAGAGGAGGGATTGGAGAGGACAGACTGGCAGGCTACAGTCCATAGGGTCGCCAAGAGTTGGACAGGACTGAAGCAGCTTGGCACATAGGAACTCTCCCAGTGTGAGGACCATACTTGGAGAAGTGATGCCTGACTCTGGACCCCACAGCTGACAGCTGAAGTTGATGACAGGTGGCTTTTGCCTCTCCTTTCCTTACTACCTCTCTCTGCCCCACACAGAAGAACTAGACCCGGCTGAGAGTTCAGGACAAACAACTCCTAGCCTCCACAGCCTGTTAATCTACGTAAAAGTTCCTTAAGAGTGAAAAGCAAAACATTCTTCTAAGTGTTAGGAGGGAGAGGGTAGCTCATGAACCAAGCCCTCCACCCTGCACACTTCACTCACACGCTGGAATACACGAGCCGCACTGCACCCACAGCACAACCGAAGCCCAGGGCTGAGCCACGCCCCTCACCCTGAAACACCCCTGAGGGTGTCAGAGCTTGAGAGCTGCCATCACCAACTCTTAACCCAAGCCCTTTCCTCCCGCCCTGACCAGCCCTCAGCCCTCCTGCTCACCGTAGTTCACTCCCCCCGAATGTCTCCTTGGGCCTCTTCCTCCTTTCTTTCTGGAACCTTATCAGGCAGAACACAGCCACGGACAGGAACAGCAGGCCCAGCAGCACCCCAATCACAGTCCCAGCCACTCGGCCTTTGGAAGGGTCTAAGGAGACACGTAAGGAGATAAATGCCTGGTGGCTCAGATGGTAAAGAATCTGCCTGCAGTGCAGGAAACCTGGGTTCAATCCCTGGGTCGGGAAGACCACCCCCTGGAGGAGAGCTTGGCAATCCACTCCAGTATTCTTGCCTGGAGAATCCCATGGACAGAAGAGCCTGGGGGGCTACAGTCCATAGGGTCGCAAAGAGTCGGACATGACTGAAGCGACTTAGCACCCATACAAGGAGACACATGATCGTCAGAGCAACAGACCTTCCTTGATGCCCCAGATGGCTTCACACTGACCCCCTACCCAGGCAGACCAACCCAGCCTTTACCCAGCATCCCCTACCAGTCACAGAGAGGGTCAGCTCACAGGACGCACTGCCCATCTGGTTGGTGGCCACACAGCGGTAGGTGCCCGAGGAAGCCAGGGAGAGATTGGTGAGAATGAGCTGGCCAGACACCTCATCTAGAGAATAAGGAAGAAGTGTCCATCACTCATTCGACTCACAGTGAGCTACACCATGACAAAACTGTATCTCACTTCATCCTTACCACAATCCCATCAGGAAGGAACTAACCTCGTTTTATAAGTGGGCAAACTGGCAGAGAAGGAAAGTAATTGTCCAAGGTGACCCAGAGATGAAGTGTCAAAACCACTGCAACTTCTGTACTCTTTCCACCCTACACAGCTGCCTTTTCAGGGAAGGGAAATGGCACACATGAAGGGTTCAGATACCGCAGTGAAACTGGGGTGGGCTGGCTACTGGCTGATGTCAGGTTCTTGGTTGGTGGAAAGGGTTTGATTGCTAGAAATTCTGTTCTCTGGAGTGGGCTCTAAGCTGACCCAAATGTTCTTCTAAGCTGCTTACCTTCCCTTTACAAGGAAAAGTACACATCGGGAGGTGACCTGGGGGCTTTCTGCATTGGTAAAGGGGTTTGCTGGGCTTGGGAGGGTAGCCAGGGCACTGGAGCCAGCATGAGGAGGCTGAGAAGCCAAGGCTCTTAGCCAGCTATGTGATCCCCTGAAGGAGATTCAAGCCAGTCCTTGCTACTCTGCCTCGGCTTCCTCTCTAGGAAGTTTGGAAATGATTCATGACCATTAAAATATCTACAAGGAACCCCAAGCCCCAAAATAGGCAAGTGGGAGTCACAGAATACCCCACTGTCTTCCAGGATATCAGAAATATGTTTAGCTTGATAAATGCTCCCAGGACCACACAGCTGCAGATGGTACAGGATGACAGGAGGGAACAGTAAAGGCAGTCAAGGAAGAAGTAGGGGAGATACAGCCATGTATCTCATACCTCCAGACATGGAACTTCTACTGTGGCTGTGTGGAGTTTAGAGGCCAGATCTGCCCAGGCTCTGAGTCCCGTCTTCCTTGGTGGCCTGGACCCTTACCTTGCACCATGCTGCCAGGAGAAGGTGTAGGAGAAGCTCCAAGGCGGATCCAGTTGTACACAGGCTTGGGGGCTCCCATAGAAGAGCTGCATCTGAGCGCAGCAGAGCCCCCCACGGAGGTCTGACCACTCTGACTGCATGAGGGTCTACTGGGGGGCACTGCAAAAGTCATAAGAAGTACCTTAGTTTTCTTCTGGCTCCACCTCCATGAAGTGCTAAGTTTCCTGCCTTAATACTCCTACCACCTAGCGGTCCACTTCTGTTCACACACCACCTCATCTCCAGGAAGTAATTTCCACTATTGGAAATTCTGATTGTTAGAAAATTCTTCCTAATGTCAAGCCAAATCTGTGTTAATATGATATCCTCCCATTGGTCCCATTTCCTGCCCTCTGGGCCCACAAAGAAAAAAGAAGAAAAATCTCTCCTCCATGAGACAGTTCTTCAGATATTTGATTGCAGCTGTTACACACCACCACCTAAGTCTTCTCTTTTCCATCTCAACATCCCCAGCCCCTTTAATAGTTTCTTCTGTTTGCTCCTCTCCAATCAGGCTCTAGTTTGAGGTGAGATGGATGCTCTGAACAGGAGTGCCTTCTTCCTTTAATTGGCCATAACTTTTCTCTGCTGCTAACCTAGAGAGAAACAGAATCTATCTGCAAATGGGAGGTTCCCCTAAAGATGGAGCTGTTGGGGGATGACTCAGATCCCTATCTGTGGGAGAGATTTACTAGGGACTGAGGGAGGACAGTGGAGCAGGGGTAAGATTAGACAACTTTCGGAAGGGGTATTTTCCTTCAAGGTCTCTAGTGCAGTTAGGTGCTTGGGCTAGAAAGCAGGATAGGGGAGATTTAGCAGGCCAGTGCAATCTTTCAGGTAATGTGGGTGGCTGGAGGGTCCCTAGCCTGCCTTACCCAGCACAGTAAGGTTGATTAGCCCCAACCCATTGGTGTAGAAATCTGGTGGGTTGTTAACATGGCAGAGGTAGGTTCCAGTGTCTGAGGGGCGGACATCGGTCAGTTTCAGGGTGGCCACTCCTCCTGTGGGGGGGTTCTGAAGCAGGCTGGCCCTCTCTGCCTTAGAACCAGTTGGATACAGCTGGCCATTGGTGAAGTACAGGATCTGGGGAGAAGCAGAAGACATGCGGATGTGCCTTTTGCCACCTGGTGTCAACTCTACAGTCCTTCAAAGCAGGCATAAGAGACCCTCCCTTAAAGCAGCCAGGGAAGCTGATACTCTGTAGCCAGAACCGTGAAGGTCTATCTGTCCCCAAATATCATCCCTTCCCAGGTGCTGAATGAACTGGATTCATTGCTTTCAGCTACGCAAGCTCTCAATCCAGGGGTGGGGGCGGGGAGGGAGAGCAAATATTCCTGGAAGGGGCAGCATTTTATCCTGCTTTTAATCACAACAGCTTAGCCTCTGTGAGTTTATGAACTGACACTGGAGCTGCACTCACATAGGGAAGTGGCTAAGTCCCGTCTGACTCTTTATGATCCCATGAATTGTAGCCCGCCAGGCTCCTCTGTCCATGGGATTTCCCAGGCAAGAATACTGGAGTGGGCACCATTTCCTCCTACAGGGGATCTTCCCAGCCCAGGGATCAAACCCCAGTCTCCTGCCTTAGTGGGGCAGATTCTTTACCACTGAGCCACCAGGGAAGTCCAACTATGGGGGAGGAAGTTACAAACTGCAGGACTGTGTATGTGATACAGGATCATGCAGACTGTGTTCCTAAGAAGATCTAGAAAGAGTCCACTGATTTTTTTTCATCCAAGTATTTTCATCCCCAAATGCACTCTCTCTGACACCCTGCCCTCATCCTAGGTGGGTCCCCTGGTCCTACCTCTCCTTGTCAAGTCCACCAAAGGCAGAAAGGCCCCCTACTCGCGCAGGTGCCCCCAGCTCACCGGTTGGGACGTGGAGACGGGCTTCCCAGGCTGCACGAAGCTCCACTCCAGGGCAAAGTTGTCTCCCACCGAGGTGCTGTAGCTGCAGGTCAGCTCCGCAGTCTTGCCCACCGGTGTGCTCAGGGGCTCGGAGGGCACCTTCACCTCCACAGCCAACCCGGGGGCTGGGGGTGCCAGAGGCCAGCAGGGGGAGGGCTCAGATGACTCTGAGTGTCCTCCCTCTGCCAGGGCTCAGCTCCCTCCTCTCCATATCTCCCTTTCCGAAACCTGAGGTTTCCGGGAGGAGGAGCCCAGACCCGCCAGGTTGGTGGGTGAAAGGACCAAAACTGGGCCAGGTCCCGGGGTGTGTTTGTCAGGAAAAGAAAAACAGAAGTTGGGTGGTAGTTAAACCCTCCCGAGAGAGGCCCAACTTGTCCTCCAGCCTCTGTCCTCGACCCTCCCAGCAGCCTTCCATGTCCCCTCCCTGGTCCAGTTGCTCTCATCCCCATCCGCCAGCCCCCTCCTCACCACTCAAGCCGACCCAGCCCAGCAGGAACCTGCAGAGGAAGCACCCCGGGAACCAGGCCATCATCCCGCCAACTCTTGGTCCGTCTGAGTGTCTGGGTCTGGGAGAAGGAAGGGAGTGCCCACCGAGCAGCCTGCTGGTGCTGGGCCGAGCGAGACTGGCTATCTCAGAGCAAACAAGGGGAGAGGCCGGGCCCTGAGGTAAGGAAGGGCTCCTCCCTCCTCCAGGCCCAATACAGGACTCATTCTCACCCTACCCCCTTCTGTTGTCCCCTTTCCCCTAATTTCTGAAGCTGTCAGGCGTGGGGGATGGGGAGGGCTGGGTTTGGGGTGGGGTGGGCACTCCAGGAAAGGGGAGGGATCAGAATGGGCGCTCTGCAGGGAAAGAGCGACCCTGGAGGAAAAGAGATGCATCCTGATAACCTGAGATGATGTCACCACTGTGAGCCTGAACCCCAGGCTAAGACCCCATCACCCCCTTCCACTCCCTTCACAGAGTCTTGTTCCTTCTGAGGCCCTCGGAGGTCTGTTTCTCCCCTGAGACCCCTTCTTTGGCCCTTTTGGCGTCCCTTGTTGAGACAGGCGTCTCCATGGAAACTACAACCCTCCCCCCACCCCCACCCTGCCTCCCAGAACCACCCCATTACATGGGCAGAGAAACTGAGGTCTAGAGAAGCGCCCGCCCTGGGTAGGAAAGGGTGTGGCAGGATTGGTATGGACACAGCAGCCCCACATCCTGTGCCTGGCTCTGCCTCAGTACCGGGGGTCACTGCTGGATGGACAGGAAGGATTCAGTGGTCTGGGAGAGGGCAGGAGGGGTCAGGTTCTTCAGGCCCTGCCCTTGAAGAGGAAGCAGAAGATTAAGTGCACAGGCACCCAAGCTGTGAGCTCCAGCAGAAAGTCACCAATTTCATCCCCTTGCTGCTCAAAGTGAGTTAGGACCTCCCCCCGCCTCTCCAGCACCACCTGAGAGCACATGACCCTTGTAAAGACTCTAAAAGAGCTATCCTGAGCCAGTAAGCCAAGTCGGAGACTGTGTGGAGAAGCCCCGCTGGGTCCACAGTCTGGGTACCATCCTCTTTGCATCATCCCTAGAGTCAGCTTCTCCCTGGGAGTTCCAAGTTTGAAAAGGTGACTGGACTCTCACTTTCCATACAAACACAATATATCTTTATTGAAGTTGGCGAAATAAAAACAAAATCATGCATTTCAAGTTAGTGGAAAAAAATATCTTCCTTATCCCCTGCCCCAACAAAACCCAACCAAGCCAGCAGGGTAGGTTATATTAATGCAAGGAGCTGGAGTGGGGAGTGAAGGATGAGGTTAGGTGGGGTGGGGTACCAAAGGGGCCTGGAGGATTGGTTGACTGGCGATCCCCACCAGGCCTGGGGGTTGGGGGGGAGGCAGTGGTAGCAATTTCAGCAGCATCCCACTGCAGACTTAGAGACAGCCAGGAGTGGGAGTGCTTCTTAATCCCAGGTCCACTTCCTCTTCTCCTACTTCCTGGAAACTTGGGTTTCAACTGAGCCTCAGAAAGGTGAGGGCGGAGGACCAGAGGTCTGGAAGGCGGCCACCCTCCCAATCTCAGGCCTCTGTGCCAGGGGTGACCAAACCTTGCAGAAAGGAGAGAAACCAAATGGCTAAGCCACCGAGTGGCTGGGCCATCACACCAGAGACCCAGCCTGACTCTGGGCAGGAACCATCACAGGGACAGCACCCATTCGGTTCAGAGCAGAGGAAGAGACCCCACCAGGGCCGGGAGATATTGGCTGAGGGTGGGCCCCATCTGTCCTGGGCAGCCTTGGCGAGGGCAGGACTTGACTGGAGAGGCTGGGTGTGGGGGTCAATGCACCAAGCCTGGAAGGGCCCTGGGGTGGCCGGAGGGCTCGTGCTGAGGTAACAGAGGAAAGGGTCCCATTCTTGGAAATTGTGTCTGAGCCCTTGGGCCAAGGCAGCGTCCGGGGAGCGATGGCGTCCTCCCTAGTCATCAAAGAAGTGATAAGAGGTCAGAAAGCGGAAGGAGGAGGAGAGGAGAGTTTCCATATGCTTTGTCTTATTCTCACCTCTCCTCCCTTAAAATCTGCCCATAGAAGTGATGTCTCAGCCACTGCCCATCCCTACCTTAGATGGAAGCTCCTTGAATCCCCAAGGAGAGCCCTCATCTTGGCAGAGACCAGGGACACTTACTTGATATCATTGGCCGGCTCCTCTAGGGCCTTGCCTCGGCGTTGGTACAAGAGCACCAGTACGGCCAGCAGCCCCAGTCCGACCATGGTGCCCACGACAGCTCCAGCAACCACCGTAGCCCTGGGCCCTGGAAAAACCTTACTGTCAGAGGCGGACTCTCAGCCATTCCCTGGCCCTTTCCAATCCCACTGCCCGTCTGCCCCACCACCACCGTACCCAGTTTCTCTCTTTGTTAAGGGGAAGGTGACTGTCGAGCAGGAAGTAGTCACTGACCAAACACCTGCACAGACACGTAACCAGGACAAGCACCTTGTCCTGTTCTAACGAGAGGCCTCCGCAGACAGCCCTCCTCCCCTCTCTTGCTGACCCACCCCCACCACTGATCAATCTTCTCCTTAACCACACTTACCCCTCACTGACCTGTGCTCACAGTCAGGGTCACATTGCACTGGGCACTGCCCACCTCATTGTGGGCCTTGCAGATATACACTCCAGACATGGAAGTGGACAGGTTTTTGAGGCTTAAAGACCCATGGATGGCATCTGTGGACACAATTTGGCCATCAGTCCAAGGATCGGTCCCCTTTCCCATAAAAAATCACCCTGCCCTTCCTCTGGAATATCTATTTTGACTCTCTGAGAGCCTTAGCTATCTGAATCCCTGATGAAAGGTAAAGGTGAGACAGCCAGTTGCCAAACTGCCAGCTCACTACCCTTTTCCATTTCCACTGCTCAGTGTTCCCAAGTGATATCTGAAAGAAGGCTAAAGAGGAAGTGATGCCCAGAAAAACCAAAACCTGATTTTTACTTTTATTTCTGAGTAGTGAGAGAGAAAAAACACTGAACAAGGAATTAGAAAATGTGGCATCCAGAACAGGCCATGGGACTTTAAGAAAGTTATTTGCTATCTCTGGGTCCCAATTTATTCATCTATAAAATGGGGTGATATGACCTAATTGATGGTGTTGAAAGGAATGTATGAAATAATCTAATGATTTTAACAGTTAAAGTTTATTGGCTGCTTACTCTTCACCAAAGACTAAGTTCTTTACATGTACTAATTTATATAAAAGTCTCACAGCAAACCTATTATGTAAGCTCTACGTTAAAAAAAAATTAAAAAGTTTTATTATAAAAATGGTCAAATAAAAAGTAGAAGGAGAAACAAAATGAAAACCCATATATCCACACTTGCTAACATTTTACTACACTTATTTCATTTCTTTCTCTTTTTCTCAAGATATTTTAAAATAAACATTTCAGCATGAAACTCCAAAACATAAGGATACTGTCCCACATTACGGCAATACCTTTACCACAGATGATAAATTAAGAATAATTCTTCCAAAGCATCTGGTTAAAATTGTTCCATCATTAATCTTAATAAAATTGAAAAAAAAAGTTCCAGCTGCCTCCAAGTGTTTTTTATAGTGGTATTCATACATGCATGCTCAGTCGTGTACGACTCTTTGCAACCCCATGGACTGTAGCCCACCAGGCTCCTCTGTCCATGGGATTCTCCAGGCAAGAATACTGGAGTGGGTTGCCATATCCTCCTCCAGGGGATCTTCCAGACCTAGGGATCAAACTCCCATTCTCCTGTGTCTCCTGCATTGGCCAGCAGATTCTTTACCACTGAGCCAGCTGGTGTGCTCAAGTTAGGGCTATTGATACTCCCATTTTACAGACGAGGAAACAGTCACAAAGTCACACATGTAGTGAATGGCAGATCCTCCAGCCCCAGTGTCTCTTGTGTGGCATGGTCTTCAGCACCTGTCTGCGCCTGGCAGGCCTCTTTCTTCGGCCCCCTCCCCACATCCTCCTTCCCCCGCCCCCAACACAGTGCTTTTCAGCATTGCTGCCCCTTGCCCCCCAGTCCCTCTGGCCCTCATCTTTCCTCTACCCCAGCCACACTCTCAGTTGTCTCTGGAAGTTCCCTCACCTAAAACAGGTGCAAAGAAAACCTGGGAGGATGGGGGTGACCGCACCCACTGGTACTGGGCAGTGGGCTTACTCCTTGGGGACTGGCAGCTCAGGGTCACGTTGGCCCCCACGTGGGCCACACCGCGGAGATGGCAGGATGGCGGAGCTGGAGGGACTGGGGGAGGGAAGACAGGTTAAAAACTCATATCAGGGGACAAGGAGCTCCCCCTCCCCCTCCCACACATGGACCCTCTGTCACCCTGTTTGCCCCTCCCCCAACCTTCCCCCTCAGTCATTTGGGGGAGAGGCCTGAATGACCTCCCACGGGTGCCTCTCGCTCACCCAGCACATCGAGCTCTAAATGTTTGCTGCTTTGACCTTTAACAGTGCCTTGATTGTCTTGCAAGTTCACAAAACAGAAGTAGGACCCGGAGTCTTTCTCCTGCAGGTCCCGCAGCCGCAGTGACACGTTCCGGGAGGGCATGGGGTGGACCAGGGATGCTCGAGGCGTGTGCGTTGTGACCTGACCGATGTATGTCAACACCTGGTGGGGGCAGCAACACCTCCCCATCACCACATGCCTGCTCTGTGCCCAGGGCTCAGCTCCTCCCCCTCCCCCAAACTGGGGGTCCTCAAATACCCCTTATCTGCACTGTCCCCTCTAACCTGTAGCAGCTCTCCATCCACCTCTGTCTCCCTAGCCACCCTCTCACCGCCCCAGATCCTCTGCATCAGAACAGGTCCTCTTTCCCTGGATGCTGTTTCTCCATCTCCCACTTGGGTGTTTAGAAAGTGGTAAAAATGGACGTGTGTTAGCTGTTCAGTCATGTCTGACTCTTTGAGACCCCCTGAACTGTAGCCCGTCAGGCTCCTCTGTCCATGGACTGCTCCAGACAAGAATCCTGGAGTGGGTAGACATTCCCCTCTCCAAGGGATCTTCTCGACCCAGGGATTGAACCTGGGTCTCCTGCATCGCATGCAGGTTCTTTACCATCTGAGCCACCAGGAGGGGACCATATAAACAAGGGGAGAGCGTATGAAAGAAACAGGCTGCAGGGGCAGAGCCAAAAAGAAAAAATATCTTATAAAATTTTCTTTTTCTTGAAGACCCTCCCCTCCAGTGTATAAATCCCAGCCCCACTCCGGCAATCTAAGTTGCTTTCATATTTCATATGCTTTCATCCCCTATTTACCAAATGACTCCCCCCTCAACACTCTTCCTAGGACCTTGCAGGGAGCCCATGTAAAGAAGGTGCTCTGAAAATGACATTTCCCTGGCTTCGGGGTAAATCTGCCTCTGATGTCAGGAAAGGAGGACAGGTAAGAGACTGTAGAAAGAGACCCACCCTTGCCTCTCAAGGAGTTTATAAAGGAGTTGGGTGGGGGGGCAGATAATCATCTGGGGAGTGGGCTTACTGTGACCTGTGGCCTGTGACCACATCCAAAGGACAGATAATGTGAAAACAGAAAGATGCTCAACTTTTAAAAGCTGTGTGACACCTGTCCTAAACTTCCTGTTTCCTGTATCCTCAGTCCCCACTTTCCCCCTCACCCAGCAAAGTAAAACGTTGGCAGTGTTTGGTGTGCTGGGTTTCTAGGGAACCCTAGGAAAAGGAGAAATGGCTGGGTGAAGGGAAGACTCCAAGATCAAAACAAAACTTGAACTGGTGACACGGACCTTGCATTTCCCTGACGTCCCTGGCGACCCCTCCCACCGTCGCCAGCTCTTCCCAATGCACTCCCCACTCCTCTCCCCTCCCTCCCCTAACCCCCTCCCACTCGGAACCCCCCAGCCCCGCCTCTAGTAGGTAGCTAGCCTCCTGCCCAGAAGTTCCCTCACCTGGCTCATATTCTTATCCTTCCCTTCTAGGAAGAACCACATCACGGTGGGCACCTCCCAAGGCTCGGGCTTGGTCGGAGACAGCTCCCCTTGCAGGCTGTACCACGCTGGGAGCACCACTTCTGCTCCCTCCACCGCCCGCAGCTTCGTGAGGCTGGCGGACACGTGCACCTCCATCTGGGCCCGCGAGGGGGACGCTGGGGAGGAGAGAAGGAGGGTGAGCTCGGAGCCCGGGGACCCTGCCCAGCGTGGTGGCAGCAGAGGACGAAACTCTATGGGGTCTCTCCCAAGACTGCCCAGGGCCCGCTGGCCTGTGATCCCGTGATGGTCGAGTCCATCACCGTGTCTTCTCCCCAGCCTCAGCCCCACTGGCTTGTAGCAAGGATAGGACCCATGTCTGTATATTCATTTGTATTCAGAGGCACAGATTTCAGAGCACCAAGTGGAGGGGGCAGATTTCCAGCGAGAAGGGGAAGACACCCAAGAGGAAGGGCGGATTTAATACCTTTAATCTACACTCTACTTAAGCCACTTGCTCCCGCAATTTCCCCGGGGCATGAGCCAAGAAGGAAAGACGAGGGTCAGGATCAACAGCGTTCCCGTCTCCTGCAGTCCTCCACCAGATGGGCAGAGGGGAGCGGGAAGGTTAATCGTTTACCGATTAACCCCGCGGCTCCTTCAGAACTACTCCGAACCAGAGAGACTGGAGCGGCCAGTGCCCAGTGCGGCCCAGTGACTGCTGGGCTCCACGACTTCCTGCTGGGTCCCCACACGTGGGCTCCCCCCAGGAAACCTCTCAAAGGCCCTTTGGGGGCCCACGGGAGATGGGGGGGGGGTACTCTGAGGTCACTGGGAACCTCGGCAGAGCTAGGAGGAGAAGCAAAGTCCCTTGACCATCAGGTACAACCGATCAAGCACAGAGCTTCCATCTGCCTGTGGCTGTCCTTCTGGAGGTGGCCAGAGGTATGGGTCTCAGGGAGGGGACTGTTGAATCGTAGCTTGCCTCATGGCGTCCAGAGGCACTCCCTTACTGCCCTTTGGAGAGGCAGAGGAGAGGCCCAAACAAAAGTCTTTTGGGGGTCAGAAACTTGGGCTTGTCGGAAGCCAGGCCTGAGGATGCTGGCGGCTCTGGACCTTCACCCAGCTCTTGCTGAGGCTCTTGAGTCCTCGGCCTCAACGGTCTGCACTGGAGTCTGAGATGCCATCTCTGTGTGGTGGTTAGGGGGCCGCCCAGCGGACAGAGGCCGCGCACAGGCCGGGCTGTCCACCCTCCTAGAGGACGGCTGAAGGCCTCTGAGGGCCCAGGAGCGGATCCGGCCAGGATGCGCGCCACCCCCTCCGCTTCCTGGTTGTGCGTCTTTACAGAACCCTCACCCCAATTCCTTGGCCTTCTTAGCACCCCCCTCCCCATTTCCTGGCGGGGTCCCTGAGGGCTGAGCAGGAAACTTGTGCCCGGTGATAAGCCAGGAGACAATGCGGAGGGCGCCGCTGGACCGGAGGCTCTGCAGGCGAAAACAACCTCCGCTTCAAGGAGCCCGCCGCCCGTTGAGGACTGACCGGCTGGCCGGGACACGAGAGAGGCCTGCTGGGGGCGCAGGCCCTAGCCGGGCCTTCCTGCAGCTCACTCCCAGCGGCCAGACACAGTTCCCGCGGGAAACCTGCCGGAGTCCCAGGAGAAGAGTGAGCCGCCTCAGCCCTAGGCGCCCCTCGCTCAGGTCCTGCATTTATAATGTCACTTTACAAAGAGGGGGCGGGCAGGGTAAGTCAGTAAGCAGTAAGCTGGACACACTGGGGCCTGGACACAGGTCAGCTAGGAGCTGGAGAAGGTCCCAGGCTTCACTGCTCTGATCCTGGGTGTCTCCCGGACCACAGACCCCTCAATTCTTCAGGCCTTTTTGCTCCCAGGTGCCACAGGGAGAGGAAAGGGGGGCGGGCAGATCTGAGTGAAGGAACCCAGGGGAGGGAAGGGACCCTACTGGGCCTCTCCAGACCAACTTGTGGAGCAGGCAAGAGCGAAGGAGAGCGAAAATGGGCTCTGGGCTGGCTCCCCAGGGCTACTATTTTTAGTCTCCCTTTCTCTGAGAAACTCCCCCCGCGGGCTTCTCACGCCCCAGGGGCAGCATCGCTGAGCCGCGAGGGAGCATAAGGGCCTCCGGGTAGAACCCGGTCGGGCAGAGTCCAGTGGAGCCGGTATCTCCCAAAATGCTGACCATCCAGAGGACCATTTAACCCTCAAGTGGCCAGCGAGAGTTCAGCAATCCCCAGCGGGGGTGGGGTGGGGGGTGGGGGTGGGGAGAGGTAGGGATGCTGAAGCCTGGACCTTCAGTGTGAAAACAGGCTCAGAGATATCAGAGCTCGGATAGAAAGAGGATGGGTTGCAGGAGAGACACAGATGATCGGGTGACGCCCTGGACACTGACTTGAATTTTTCTGCCTTGCTTCAGAGATCCCCAGCAGGAAGGGGGATGGGGAAATTGAGGATAGAATGCAGGAAAAGATACAGTTGAAGTTGGGAGAGGGGGACCTGAGAAGTGGAGAGATCCTACAGCAGGCCACCAAGCCTAGAGGGGCTGGCAGTCTGGTCTTGAGCCCCACTTTGTCTGGGGACCCTAATACTTTCTGCCCTGACACCCTTGCAGCACAGATTGGGCTAAAGAGCACCCAGGTGAGATTTAGATGGTCCCCATCTCAGTCTCAATCACTATGGTTCTTTCCAAGCCCTGGAGACTTCCAGCCTGAGAGAAATGAGGAGTTAAAGCTGAGCCGGACAAACCCACCCTTCACCCTCATTTGGGATCCTTGAAGGATGGCAAGAAAGCCTGGGAGGCAGCATGTGAAATGGTGTATAATAAGCTTTGTTCCTGTGGGTCCTTTTCTCCCAGATGTTGGACCGGGCCACTCCAGCTTCTGGGTGCTCCTGGAGGCCTTCACACAGGCCTCAAGCACTTGCCCCAAGGAGGTGGCTTTCCTCTCTGACTCTCTGAGGCCCTCCTCTCTATTTCCTTTGTCCCTTTGGCTCAGGGAACCAACAGGGGGTGATGGACCTCTTGGGGGGGGGTCACAATTCTGCTCCTCTAGGCATTCGAACCCCTCCTCCATTTCCTGTGTCCTACATGACCTCACGGTCAAGCTTTAGGGGCACCTCCCTTGATTCCCAGGGCAGGAAGCAGAAGGAGGGGGCCAGAGGAAGGATCCAGGCTTGTGAATTGAGGTGAAGTCCCTGCGTGAGTCAAGCCGGGGTACCAGGGAATTCCCCAGGGGCTCTTGCACATCAGCCTGTGTGTGGGGTGGGGGGCTGGGAGGGGGGCTAGAGTTAAGTCCTTAAGCTCTTTAGCCAGTGTCTCCTCTAGCAGCTCAGCTCATCTGGCTCTGCCGGGTGGAGGTGGGGAGTGAGGGTGAGGAATGGTTCCAACAAACGTTCTCCCCTGCCACAAACATACTGCACCCAAAGTGGTGGCTGTTCCCCAACACAGGCGACAGAAATCAGCACCAACCAGTGACACCCAACCTAGGGGAAAGTATAAGTGCTGGGAGGGAAAGAGCCGGAGGAGGCAGGATCCTGTCCCACCCAGCTCCTCATCAGCTCCCCAAACCAGCCTCTCAGGATGGGATTCATCCCATCTCCCATCTCATGTCCCCTCCAGGTCCATCCAGGCTTTCACTCACCGAGAGTAGTCAGCCCCAGGAACAAAACCCGCAGCAAGCTGGTCTCAGGAGACACGGGCAAGGAAATCATGGCCTTCCCTGGTCCCGACGCAGTCAGGGGCTCCGGTTCGGGGACGCACCGACCGACAGGTGTTCAGGCTGCCCGGCAGCTGGAGCGGACGCGGGAACCGGGCCACTGATACCAAGGACGGCTCTGGCCAGAGTCTCTGCGTGTGTGTGCCGGTGGCGGGGTGGGGACCGCCGGGGACTGCGGGGCGGGGCACTCGAGGGGGCGGAGAGGTCGCCGTCCTCCCGGGCGGGGCTCCAGGGTTACCCGCCGCAGGGGGGCGATCCTCGCGCTCCGACGGCCGGATCCCGCGGCCTCCACCCGGTCAGGACGCAGGGTGGGGTCGGGTGAGTCGTGGGGCCCTCGCAGCCAGCGAAGGTCCAGGGCAGAAGAGAGGGTCCTGACCTCTCAGAGCATGCCATACCCTTCCCCGTCCGCTACGTGGGCTAGGAAGGAGGGCCAGGAAGGTGCTTAGGCTTGGGGATTGTCCGATGTCCAGGGGTCACCCTAAGCGGTCGGGGGTCCCGCCCCGTTAACCGACTTGCGAGTACAGCGTCCTCAGGCGCGTGTCCCCGGGGCCACTGGGGCTCACAGTGTGGGGGTCGGGGCGGCAGGAAGGGGCCAGAGTGCCGGCCACGCGGGCCCGGTTCTGCTGCCCGAAACGACCAGTTTTCCAAGGCCAGCGGCGGGCTGGCCGCGGGAGCCGGCCGGGAGAGCGGCGAAGGGATGCGGCCGCGGCCGCCCCCGCCCATCCCTGCAGGTGCCGCGGGATCCCTAAGCTGCGGGGCAGGATGCGAGGACCTGCGGGCGGAGATCGGACCTCTCCGCAGGTTCCCCGAGGCTCCCTAAAAGGCAGACCCGAGGGTCACTCGGAGCTTGTGCCGGAAACCCAAGGAGGGAAACGATTGGCGCAAGGAACCCCAGGTTCTGAGCGGGAAACAGGAGAGACGAGCCAAGTTCCCCTCTCAACTCTGAAAAGCCTTAGGCAGACCGGGGAGGAGAGGGCAGCTGCGGGAAGATAGACTGAACTGAGTCCGTCGGTTTATTTCTGCCCATGTCTTCGCTGCCTCCCATCCCGCCCCCAGCGCGTTCTGATCTTTTAATTCCCCGGACTAGATCATGTTCTAGTGAAATTTAATTTACCCGTCCCTCCCCCCCCCCCCCCCGCCCCCACCTCCCCGCGCGGGTCGGTCAAATGCTCCTCTGCACCCTCTGGCGGCCGCAGTTCTTTTAGAGAAGGGCGCGCACCTGTTCTGGCTTCTCTGTCGGACAGCCAAAATAAAGAT
Source organism: Bubalus bubalis (assembly GCF_019923935.1). Lineage (NCBI taxonomy): Eukaryota > Metazoa > Chordata > Mammalia > Artiodactyla > Bovidae > Bubalus > Bubalus bubalis. The sequence continues at coordinate 108,932,726 of NC_059161.1, forward strand.
GCTTCAAACGTCGGGGCACAGCTCAACCACCGAGTCAAGGTCACCGAGGGCAGAAACCATAACAACGAATCCCTGGCGCTGTCTGCTCCAGGTGATAGTTTACTGGGCAGAAAAGATGCCAGGTCTCCTGGATTCCATTTACTCCACGTGGTTCTCAGGTCTTTGAGCCTGCGCTCTCCAAGCAGAATACACGGTGCCTCACTGACCCTCTCAGCTCCTTCTTCCTAGTATGACCTGCGTGACTGCTCTTTAAATACCTGCCATGCAGTGGCGTTGAGAAATGGCTATGCAAACACTAGACTGCTCATGCAATCCCTGGAATCTAGTACTCGGCAGCTTAGTGACAGCAAAGGGAGTAGTAATAGGTAACTGCTAGTCTCATACCTTTATGCAGGGGCTACAGCCTTGAAACTGTCCACTAGATTGTGTGTGTGTGTGTGTGTGTGGTGGGGTGCTGTTGGTTTGGCTTTTCTAGTCTATCACAGTCATTTTTTTTTTTTTTTTAACTTTAGTCTTCATTGCAAAGCACCTTTTATAAACATCCCTCCTTTACTTCCAGGTCAGGCTAGGTTACCCCTTCCAAGAAGAGCAGTGAGCTCTTGGTTGTCTCAGGTGCACTAAAGCATCTGATTACAGGCTGTAATCAAGCGCTACATAACGTAGAACCTCAATGTTCACTCTCAGTAGCTAACTTTTCAGCATTTGCACCCCAAGTAACTTACATCAGAAGTAAAGACACAAATATTACTTGTCTGGCAACCACCACAGTAATCATTGTTGCAGGCAAAATTATGGGAACAAGTGAATATACAGGGGCATACTTTGCACTCTTTTTACAATATTTTATAAATCTTTAATTATTTCAATAAAAAGCTTCTTAAAGGAAAAAAAGAGGTAAAAATACAAATAAAGATTTGTAGGCAGCGATTCTCTCCAAGTGACACAGAAACAGTGCTTTCAGGACTCTTTCACTGTTCTCACCCAATAGAAGAATTTTCTATACTATCTCCTATTCCAACCACTTTTTTTTTTTTTTCCTGCTGACCCTGAGGGAGTCAAGTGTAGAAGTTAGCAGAGCAGTTCTATTACTTCCTGAAAGTTTTTGCTGAGATGTAGTAATTTAGGGTGAACATTTCTCTTTACCCTTGTATAAAATGGGAATATTAGAAGATGATCTGTGAGTGATCTGGGAGCTGCTTGCACAACAGGTTATCTGCATGAGCTAAGTTCGTATGTTAGAGATTTGCAGCTCACTAGTGTTTCTCCCAGTCATACATCATCTTTTACCTCTACAGTATTTTAAGATTTTTTTTTTTTTTTGATGTGGACCATTTTTAGTCTTTATTGAATGTTACAGTATTGCTTCTGTTTTGATTTTTTTGGCCCCAAGGCATATGAGATCTTAGCTCCCCCACCAGGCATCGAACCCACACCCGCTGCATTGGAAGACAAAGTCTTAAACCCTGGACCACCTGGAAAGTCTCTACAGTACTTTTTTTTTAATGCTGATTTTTATATTTGAATGTAGTGTCTCCATTCCCCTGGAATCAGTTATAAGGCTTCATTAAGGTTTAAATAGTCCACTTTTTGTTTTTAGGAAAACTCATAGTTATGTGACACCCTGCTCTCCCTTTTTCTGGATTGTTGCAGCCAAAAAGAATAGATATTCAGAATCAGCAAGGTACTTCCAAGTCTCCATTTCCCAATGCTCAGCTTTGTCCTCTTGCCCTGACTCCTCATCCGTCCCAAGCCACATGGTAAAAACACACACAGGATCGGTCTTTGCCATATTCTCCTTGCTGCTCATAGTGGTCTAGCAGTGCCCTGTTCTCAGTAACAGTAGGTAGATCTCAAACGTCCTCTCTAAATGTTCCCAAATGTTCTGCCCCTGCTAAGTAACCAACAGCAGTGAGAACTGGGATGGGGAAAAATTGTGTTAGTTTTAGGGTTGACCAGTGGCAGTTTGGGGAATGCCATGTACTACTCCTGGCAATAATGCTTTTTCCTGCAGCACTTGGCATGGATATTATGAGATCATTGCTTCAAAATGGTCAGTGTAGCCTTGGTCTTCAGGACAATAATTCCAAGTTCCAAAGAAGAGCTAACTCATGAGAATTTCCTAAGGCCCATTCCTACAGCCTATGCCTGGCAAAATGTGCTGCATTCAAACATTCCAGACTATTTACACACTCCCTGAACTAGCACTCATTTTAGCATCTCATGTCAGGAAACAGCCAACTCCACAGAGCTAGCCTCAAATGCCATTAATAAGGGTCATCTCATTGATCATAAGCTCTCTAGTCATTAGACAAATAAATAAGCACTGACCAACCAGAATGAGGGCTTCCCAGGTGGCTCAGTTGGTAAAGAATACACCTGTAATGTGGGAGACCTGGGTTTGATCCCTGGGTTGGGCAGATCCCCTGGAGAAAGGAACAGCTACCTATTCCAGTATTCTGGCCAGGAGAATTCCATGGACTGTATAGCCGATGGGGGTCACAAAGAGTCGGGCACGACTGAGCAATTTTCACAACCAGAATGAGAAAAATTACTGATATAAGGCCATTCAGGCTATAAGAAAGAAACTTTTTTTTTTTTTATCAATATGCAATTTTATCTTCAAGAAAAATGGGGAGAATTATAGCTATTACTTGGACATGTAGACCACTTAAAAGTAGAAAACCTGAGAGGTGTTGGGGGACTCATTAAAGGTAAATAAATCTAACAAATCCCTGCCTAGAGACTAAAGTATCCCTTCACAACACTACTGGTAAGCTAGTTCTTAGCTGAGAGTACTAACCTCTATGTGCAGTGCACAGAAATCTCTGAAAGATCTGAACATGATAGTTACCCTCCTAATGAATCAACACGTTACCATTTCCTATCCTATGGACCACTTAAAATCTTTGTTTGGACGTTTCTCTTACATCTTCTTTCCTTTTCTAGGCAGTATGATGTCAGTCCTCCACCCGTGCTCTTGAGACAGCTGCCCCTGATTCCTGAGTATAAAGATGAGGAATGAAAGTCTCTTGCAAATATCATGTACCGAGGGCCAAAAGGAATATCCTTTTGTAGCTTTTTAAAAAGTAGCACAAAATGAAATGTCCCAGTGACCTTCGGGACTCTGAAAACGGATCATGACATTGGCCAATGGGGTACAAAGAGTGAAGATGAGTAAAGAAGTGAAGCTCCTACCCTGCTCTGTTTTGTTCATCCCTCGCAGTAAAGTCAGAGAACAGTCCCACTGCCGGTGAGACCACACTCCGCTACAAAAAGCTCCACTACTACAACGCCAAGAGGCCAGAAATTCCTTTAATTATTTTTTTTTTAAAGTTTTAAATGGCAACACAACCAAAAGTTGGTACATCACAGAAACAGAGGGCTTTGCAGGCAACACTGATTGGGAATAGCAAAACACTTGGTTGGTGAAAAAAAGTGAAACTCTAAATTATATACAATAGTAGCTAAAGGGTAATATTGAAAAACAGTCTTATTCACTGTGACTCAAGATTTTACTTGCCATTATCTATTGCTTATTTATTCAAGGTTGTAAATAATACTTATATAGAGACATAGAGATGTGTAAAAATGAAACATCGTGAAAAAAATACAATTTTTCAATTTCATATGAAACTCAAAGTATAAGTTTTGTCCAATATGGAATGTACCTACATTTGTTTACATTAGGGCTCTAAAATTCATTTAAAAATTGTTTTTTTGTTGTTTTTAAAAAAGAAACAGCTGACCCACCACACAAGTCTGCTGTGTAGCTTGTTTGCTCAAAATGAGCATTTTTCAGGTGAGGTCTGTGTTCTCTGCCCAAGGTCTACTATGGTTTCTTAGTTGTACTGGCCCAATCGTGGAAAGAGTTTCCATGAAGAGTCGATGGCAGCATCTGGATGAGGGACAGTCTGGGTCATGGGACAGGGGTAGAGAAGAGAGAGGTAAGAGCCCAGATCCTTATGAAGGATGACATTCAGTTGTTATATTTTAAAGGGTACCCGATGGCTTTTTCCAGGCACTCAACTAACGAGCCAGCAGAAAGAAAATCCCTCTCAACTTCTACAAATTTGATGTAGATGGATTTGGGGGACACGCCGGGATCCACAATACAGTTCTGAGACAAAAACCCATTTATACCAACCCAATCCTTGCTGAAGGTTTTGGTATTTGCTTGGAAATGTAAAAATAAGCATTGCTGCAGAGTCCTGACCTCAGCAATTCCGAGGTAGCAATAGGTAATTCGAGTGGGTTCTATCTCCACTTGCAGTGAGGCTTGTGCTGAAAGGGTTTCCAAGTCAACCCGGCCCTCCTTTCCGGGGTCCAGGGTACGTCGCTCCACATGGGGGGAGGGAGGCCTCTCAATACACTCCTCGTAGCCGATGGCATAGAGACCCGGGCTTTTGGGAATGCCTCCTGGCAATAAATACTGAACCACATTCCCACCAGTTGGTTTGGAGTGGGCGATGGGGATCCAGTCAATTTCCATGTGCAGCTCCAGGCACCTAGCTTCGCTGATAGTGATCTCCAGAAATTTGTAGTATACATTCTTCCAGTTCATTTTCTGCACTCGGGTCATGATGATCCGGCCCTCAGGCTTCTCAGAATTGAAGTACTCCCGGAGTCGCTTGCCGAGGGGCACCTGGGAGCTGATCTCAGCATAATGGTAACGGATATCCTCTTTCCAACGGGTGTTGTAACCGATTCCAAAAATGGCCAGTTTATTAGAAAGGTGAAGCCTTGAAAAGTCTGTCCAGCTCTGAAACAGTTCCCATTTCAACTGTACTGATTCCAAAATTTGTACAATATTCTGCATGATGTCTCTTTTCCTAGAAAGAGAGATAAAAGTCAGATTCCTCAGGTGTCTAGATGAGCACTGTCCAACAGAACTTTCTGCAATGGTGGAAATGTTCTATGTCTGTGCTGTCCAGTATGTTAGCCATTGTACTGAAATGTGGCTACTGTGAGTGAGGTATTAAGTTCTTAATTAGCTAAAAATTACGTTTAAATAGCCACAGATGGCTAGTGGCTACCATATTGGACTGTGCAGGTCCAGATAATCATAGTATTAAAATCTGAGACACGCTTACCCCGAGGAAGTTTCTAGAACTAGTGAAAAACTGCTTTCCATTATTCTATAGTCTAGTTGTATTACACTTAGTAACTATTGATACATAAGACCCTAGGATTTCAGAAACTCAAGAATAATGTGTGTGTGTGTGTGTGTGTGTGTGTGTGTGTGTGTGTGTAATAGTGCATATCATGGCCTTCAGGCCTATCAAAAAGTAAGTGAAGAATGCTGTATTCAGAAAAGTAATCAGAATCACTTAAAAGAATAAACAGATTAATTTCTAACTTGGAAATTCTGGAAGTTAAGGAAGTTTGACCCATACATGCTGGCCATAGGAAAACATGAAATTGATAACGACTACTGATCTGAATTTTCCAAACCAGGCTTCAGCAGTATGTGAACCGTGAACTTCCAGATGTTCAAGCTGGATTTAGAAAAGCCAGAGGAACCAGAGATCAAATTGCCAACATCTGCTGGATCATCAAAAAAGCAAGAGAGTTCCAGAAAAACATCTACATTTGCTTTACTGACTATGCCAAAGCCTTTGACCGTGTGGGTCACAACAAACTGTGGAAAATTCTTCAAGGGATGGGAACACCAGACCACATGAGCTGCCTCCTGAGAAATCTGTATGCAGGTCAAGAAGCAACAGTTAGAACTGGGCATGGAACAACAGACTGGTTCTAAATAGGGAAAGGAGTACGTCAACGCTGCATATTGTCAACCTGCTTATTTAACTTATATGCAGAGTACATCGTGAGAAATGCCAGGCTGGATGAAGCACAAGCTGGAATCAAGATTTCCGGGAGAAGTATCAATAACCTCAGATACACAGATGACACCACCCTTATGGCAGAAAGTGAAGAGGAACTAAAGAGCCTCTTGATGAAAGTGAAAGAGGAGAGTGAAAAAGTTGGCTTAAAACTCAACATTCAGAAAACTAAGATCATGGCATCTGGTCCCATCACTTCATGGCAAATAGGTGGGGAAACAATGGAAACAGTGACAGACTTTATTTTTTTGGCCTCCAAAATCACTGCAGACGGTGACTACAGCCATGAAATTAAAAGACGCTTGCTCCTTGGAAGAAAAGCTATGACCAACCGAGACAGCATATTAAAAAGCAGAGACATTACATTACCAACAAAGGTCCATCTAGTCAAAGCCATGGTTTTTCCAGTAGTCATGTATGGATGTGAGAGTTGGACTATAAAGAAAGCTAAGTGCTGAAGAACTGATGCTTTTGAAGTGTGGTGTTGGAGAAGACTCTTGAGAGTCCCTTGGACTGCAAGTAGATCCAACCAGTCCATCCTAAAGGATATGAGTCCTGAATGTTCATTGGAAGGAGTGATGCTCAAGGTGAAACTCCAATACTTTGGCCACCTGATGTGAAGAACCAGCTCATTGGAAAAGACCCTGATGCTGGGAAAGACTGAAGGGAGGAGGAGAAGGGGACGACAGAGGATAAGATGGTTAGATGGCATCACCGATGCAATGGACGTGAGTTTGAGTAAGCTCCGGGAGCAGGTGATGGACAGGGAAGCCTGGCGTGCTGCAGTCCATGGGGGTCACAAAGAGTCAGACATGACTGAGCGACTGAACTGAATTGATCTGATTCAAAAAAGGATATATTGAAAAAAGAATATTTTCCTCTATTTGTCTAAAATTCATTACTACTCCCAAATTTAAAAGAACAGTTTAGCACAGAATTAAGATCTGAAAATTCAGATGGAAAAGTTCCATTACTAAGCTTCCGTTTTAAGAGAGAAAAATTCCAGATAATGAATTGAGATTGTCCTAAAATGTATTTTTATAAAGGGAAGCAGAAGCATAGAAATTATTTCAATTTTGATTTGGACAGTTAACAGAATAAGACAAAGTGCAGGGAAATTCTTGTTTCACCTGCTGCTTATTTCAAGTAATTCCAACTGACACTTCATAATGACATATAGATATGAGGATATTTGTTTCTCAGGGCACAACTCTGATATCGGAAGATTGAAGTTTGTTAAATGGTAACGTGGCAGCAAATAATCACACTCTACATCAATCACAGGTTTAAACTACAAAAATACTCAACTACCACACTCACATATAATCAAACACAGGCAAGAAAAGAGGGTGGTTTGTGAACAGCTTCTTGGTAGAAGACAGACTGTACACTTTCCTCTTAAATTCTCGAATCTTCTAGAAGAGCTTTTGGAACAAACTGAGGGATCTTCCACATAGCCATTCTCTCTTACTTTCCTTTACTTTCTCTCCAAGATGACAAAGAGCAAATGTTTTGTTATCAGTTTTCTTGGTCCAGTGACTGTCCTGGACTCATCCTCTGCACTTCAGTTTGTCTAGAAACTACTCAAGTACTTGAGTGGCCATGCAGATGAAATCACTGCATTTCTGGGGACTGTTCGTCTTCTCAGAGTGCACAAAGGCACTTGGTCACTTTGCTAACATTGAGGATGTGGTGTCTGTGAGGCTAAGATGTAGGACCATGTTTCTGCATGGGTCAATGCTTTAAGTATCCCAATGCCTGACATCCAGTAGGTATTTGATAAATAAGTGGTGACTCTTCTTCATGGGTGAAGGATGGTATAACTGACTGGTGTGAAAGAATGTATCAGTTAGTTCAGGTGAATTCCACCTAAAACTTAAGAGTGAAAAAATCCAGTGCCCAAATGAACTTATCATATTTGGCACTGCCTCAGCCCTAAGTCAGCAATAAGGAACAGTTCTTAGGAAACCGGTACACTGGGAAATGAGTCGCCTTTTAGGACCCACTCACCCTATGGGCTGAATCCTGGAGAAACAGCCATGCTGGACATTTCTGCAGAGTCTGCCAGTTTCCTGCCCCACTGATCTGATCTCAGCCTGAAGTTCCCTGGGCTTAAGCCTCAGACCAGCTTTTGAGAGCTGTGGAACACAGCGAGAACTGGACCCAGCTGTTTAAACAGTTCCTAAGAACTGTCTGCTGTATTTCTGAAGTTCCAACTGGGAAAAGTTCAGGGGGTTCTGAGACTGGTGACACCAATTCTGTGAAAATGAGTTCATTTCCAGTTACATCAGTTGGCCTACCCTGCAGTTCCTAAGAACTTACTTTTTGATTCCCAAAATGGAATATTATAATCTGGGGTCCCTAACTTCTGGGAGCTAATGCCTGGTGATCTGAGGTGGAGCTGATGTAATAAGAGTAGAAATAAAGTGCACAGTAACTGTAATGTGCTTGAATCATCCCAAAACCATCCCGTACATCCTGGTCCGTGGAAAAACTGTCTTCCAAAAGACTGGTCCCTTGTGCCAAAAAGGTTGGGGACAGCTGTAATTTAAGTGTTCCTCTGGCCCTCCTATCATTTCACTTAACCCCAGACAATCTCTGGGCCCTGCACCTCATCTCTGTATCATATTTAAACATCCAAATGCCATATCCACACAAATACCATAAACACACTTATTTTCATATATCTGTTTCTTCTTGTCATATACAAAATTCTCAGCATTTTTGGATTAACCTCTGGAAAACTTAGGCTAAGAAGATGAAGAAGAACAATGAGACATGCTCCCTCAGTGGCATGGCAGGTTCTTGACTGTCTGAGCCACCAGAGAAGCCCCTAACTTTCATAGCATGTTGAATTACAGCAAGACTTTTGTCATTAAACTTAGGTAATTACACTTTTTAGAAAGGGGGAACATCTACTTACTGTGCTTCTTCAGAAGACTCTTGTTTGATTTTTAATGTTCTCTTTGTGACAGGTATTTCATCTGAAAAACAGAGATTTGGGAAACATTATATTTCCCTAAGTGGTGACGTGTATTTATGTAGATTAGTAGCTGTAAGTTTACCATTTGTTCCATACTTTCCAATGCGAGAACTTAATTCTAGTGTCCAACACTGTCCAATGCCAGATTTATAGATGTAACTCATATATAATGAGATGCACACATTTATATGCAAGATCAGAAACCAGCTCTATGAGTATAAAGTTCTTCAAGGTCACTAGTAGATTTCTAGCTAGGAGCTTAAAGCTTAATTTCATGGCAAACATGATTTTTAAAGGAATGAGAATGAAAATAATTGTTTTATTTAGATTTTCTATGTAGGTTTTATAGAGCGATTATTCTCCCCCAGCCCAATATCAGGATCAATATGCTCTGCACGTTATTTTTGTCCCAAAGGTTTGGGTGGCTTAACTCTCTTCAGCAAAACCAGAGTTACAGGATGCCAAAGTAATTTAGACCTTAGAACTGTTTTGAAATTAAGAGGGAGTGATCACTTAGCATCTGCCCTTTTTTTCTTCCAGTAATCAATTCTCTTACATAGTGTTAGTCTTACAGTTTTATAACCACTTTCTTTGCTCCTTCTCTCTTTCAATATTTAAGATTTTTTTTTTTTAGGAAGAGCATTTGAAAGAAATATTGGGTTGGTCAAAAAGTTCTTTCAGGTTTTCCACACCATTTTATAAAATAATCCGAATGCATATTTTGGCCAACTCAATATTAGCATTTAATCCTTTTTCTTTTGAATTAGCATTTCTCTGTCATAGGAGGATCTGTAAAACAGTGCCCATGGCCTTTTGTCTTAAGCTGGGGAGGCATATTTATAGAGCCAGTTCTACTTATCCTTCCTTGGGGGCTGCCCGAGTGCATCACTAGAGAGTAAGAACATTCACTTACAAGTGAGCACTCATTACACAACTTGCTACGAATGTACAAAGGCTGCAGCAGACACTTGGTTAGTACTGGCAAGTTATGAAAACGAAAACCTGAACATTTATTGCAAAAAACAAAAACAAAACCACCCAACTACATATATATATATATATATATATACACACACACACACACACACACACCCTCTTAATTAGTCCATACAAATTTAGATTTGATGGCCAGGAGTTTTATTCTCCGTTTTTAATGTGAAGATAGTGAATAAATCATTCCACCTATTGTTGGGATGGGAGCCTTTATGAAGTTGGAAGGAGTATGATCCCTGATAAAGTTCAATTATCAGCTCCTTTCAAACCAAGGCTTTCCTTCATTTATGGTTCACACTGAAGCCTGGAAAGGGACCTTTGCCAAATTACAAATGGGGGTGGGGGAAAAGTTTTGGGGATAAAAGAAGGAAATGACAGTTATATCTATACCAGTTGAGCCAGGAGTCAATAACTCTTAGCAGTCATCTTAGAACAAAGAGGTGCAGGATATTTTTAATTGCATAGCTTGTCACTGAGCTTCCCTGTGCAGCCCAGAATTAGGAATTCTTGTGTGTCTTTAGGGACTTTGTGGAAATCAAGGCACCAAGCACCAGCTGGCAGTTTAAGGCTAATTGAAGGCTACCCAAACTGCCCCAGACAGACACTGGCTCTATGTGTTGGGCTACCAGTGGGAACGGTAAAAGAGGTGTTACAGATATGAAACACCCGAGCACAAGTGAAGATATGTACAGACACACACACACACGCACCGCAGGTATCAGACGCCGGCTTTCTTACCCAATTCCTGATCTGTGGGGTAGCCATGGAGATCCTGACTGTGGTTTCCCCAGTCCTCCTGTGAATACTCCTCCATAGTGCTGCCATCTGACTCCAGCTCCTGGTACAAGCCACTACTGTTAATAAGTACAGGCTGGCAGGGCTGAGCATCCCATCCTCCCTGACCAAACACCTGTTCCAACTGTTCAAATGTGTAACTGCTCTTTCTTTTCCCAACACCATGTTCTTTCACCCGACTGTAACACCTGCGAAGGGTCTAAGACACAAAGTCTTTTGTTACTCCTTTAAAGCTGTACTTCCTCTTCCAGGTACGGACCACAGATATTAATTACTATTAGACAGACACGGACAGACAAACACAGACACATTGTTACAGGAATGCTAGATTTTAAATTCATTATTATATTAGAAAAAAAAAAGACTAATTTAGCATTTACTCAAACATGTTATAATTCAAACAATTATTTTGCAATTAATTATCCATTAAACAACAAGAAACATTACAACATTATTGCATGTATCCCATACACATATTTTTATACCCCCCACCCCCATTTTAAAAGAATAAGAAAAAAAAAGAAAACAAGAAATACCAGCCAGCCAATAGGATGCACACCTGCCACAGAAAAGAAAGAGCTGCTGTTGTGCCCAGAATTTGGAAAAAGTGAGGGGAGGGAGGACAGAAAGAAGAATTTCCCAAAGCAAAGAATGTATCCTTCCTTACTCTCAATTAAGAAGGAATATAGGGTAAAAACAATTGCCTAAATGAATTAGCTAGTAAAACAAATTACTTACATAATCCATACTCCTTACTAACTCACTCTGTCTTTGGGGCAGTTGCTAGGATCGAATTTAAAAGAGATCAAATCAATAACACTACAGATGCTCAGTCTCAAACATCAATCATCAAGAAACAACAAGACACAACAATACCAACATCTAACAATTAGCCAATGATAATACCAGCCTATTCTACCAACTCAAACTGCCAGCCAAACACCAACAGATGAAGCCAATCATTTTTTTTGGGGTGGGGTCACAGAAAGTGAAGTAGAAGGGTGTTATTTCACTTCTTTTTCTCTTTGTGGTACACAGGGAATAACATATCCTTATGCAAGTCCACAGATAAAACCTGTATAATTTTATTACCTTGCACAACCCTTCAACCTGCTTCATGGTCTTCTAATGCATATTTCTGATAATTAACCCAGTTTCCTTGGTTTAATGTTATGTCTTATGCTAGCTTACATGATATTTCAAAAGATAAATCAAGGATTTAGTCCCAGGCCTTGCGCCTCAGTTCCAAATTTAGTTTAATTATATTCATTCTCTGTCCCGTCTCTACCTCCTTTTGCTCCTTCTAATCTCCTTTCTACTTTACTGGGTTTTACTCTTGAGAATTTTCATGGCAAACAAGACTTTTTTTCTCCAAGTGCTTTTGAACTCAACTGTGCCAAACCAGCTTACCTTAGACTTAATTTACACACATCAGCCAGACTGTAAATTTCTCCTGAATGTAAGATGACTTTCCATAAGCTAATACCGCACCTACTCTCACCAAAATAAAACAACTCTGAATAATCTTTATGGAGCCTCCTCGAAAGTTCAGTACTGTTAAATCTCAGTTGACAAACTACAGGAAGACACTCTGTCAAACACTGCAGATCTCTCCCTTGAGGCCAGAAATCCAGACGGGCAAAGGGAATAATAAACACAAAACATACATGACAATCTTCCTCCGACACAGAGCAGCAATTAAGAGTCGTCCATCCTGAAACCAGCCAGCCTGCCCCCTGCATAAGCCCCTGCCTCACTCTCCCTTTCTGGAGATTTCTTTTGGTGCCCGAAGAGACGCCTTAAAGAAGTGAGGTTTCTGATCATACACTCTTCAATAAAAAGTGTTTCTTCTTCCTCTTTGTAAAGGATATTCACAAGTACATAATACATAACTTTCTGGAACAAATCGGAAATGAACCTGGGAAATGTGTCATAGGCAACTCTTCAAATGGGAGGGGACAAATGCCTCCAGCTGACTTCTCGTGACTTTCTATACCCCATTACCCGGCACCCTCTGCCCTCCTTGCCGGGACTGGAATTTGAATCGCAAACATCTCCTGCCAATTTATTTTTATCTCACAATGTCTACTTTCTGCCTCCAGGAACACCCCAACGGCACTTTTCAGCTCCTCCAAGGACCGTAAATGGAGAGTCCCAGCCTTGTCCCTCTCACCCTTCCAAGGCCATAAATGGAGATGGAAACCACACCACTCAGTGCTCACTACTTGCTGGCTGCCTGGAGCACGGCGCTCCTCACACAAAGAACCCCGACGGATCTGCCACTGAGGGTCATTTCGGAAGTCAGGGAGTGAAATTAACACTCCTCTGAAGGAACGTGCCACACTTAGACGTGACCAAGGCATGAGCAAAGTGACCAATCTTTGACACTACATTCAGTGGGAAACTACAGAGAAGATTTACTTTCTTTGAAACCATCAAATCGAGCTTAACATTTCACTTCTTCTGTGTACGAATAAGGAAACCAGCAGTATTTAAGGGTTCCAGATATGCAAGAAGAGTCAGATGATATATTTTATATTCCATCCAAAAGAAAAAGTCTAACAGATCCTGTCACCTCTTACTTTGCAGTGTAATTCTGAAATACACTTTAGTAGTGTAATATGCTGAAATGTAAAATATCTATTAGGTGTCTGAATGAAAAATGTTTGGTGACATCTAAATCTATAAGATGGGAATTTGATGTATTGAAACAATGTTAAAAAGATTTCCAACTCTCTGGAGACATAAATACACAAAAGAGGTACCTTCTGGGTTCAGTAAAGACCACAGATCCAAGTAAAGGCTGTTTAAAAAGCATATATCAACTGAGATAGAAAACAAAGTAAGAAACATCAGCTTAACTGCTACTCTAACAAACACTGGGATTTAGATAAGCTAGAGGGACTTTAGAAATGGATAGAAAGGACATATGGAGGACTTCCAATTCTTATCATCCATAATAAACCAGAAAAGGTTACACTTTTCACACTCTAAATGATTAACCAAAGCACAAAATTAAGCGATTGTATGTCTGTATCAACAATCCTCAATGAACTAACTGAACATCTACTGTACATCTTCGATTAGATAATGCTGTGGTTATCTAGGAAAAGCGAAGTCTTGCCTCCCATTTTGTAAAGCTGTACCAAGCCCAACAAGAACCTCAATTCGGCTTCTTTCAAGAACCATTTCCTGTTCTGCACAGAAACCTTGTTTCCCTTCCTTTCTTCCTTTATCTCACCCATCTTACAAATTCATAGTCACTTGGCTCTAGCGTTTTTCAAAAAATTAAGACCTCAGAGAGGAAAGAATTTGCTTAAAATTATTAAAGACTATTCTATTCACAGTGAAGAAGAACACTTTCCTTATTGTTAGAAATGTCCCTGGTAAATCTCTATTATTGTCTCCCCCAGGATTTATGAGATAATACTATATCCTGAGTGAAGTCACATGGATAGAAGTCAAGAAAACCTGGATAGAAGAACTAAAACAACTTGTCTAGGTGGTCAGATCAGAGAAATCCAAAGGTATCTGATTCAGAAGAACTGCCAAGTGAATGCTTGATAAATCCACCATGCCAAGGGTTCAACAGCTACCAGAGAAAAAGAACCAGAGAGAAGTAAGAGATGTCCCATTACCAAAGCAGGAAGAAAAAATCAGATGGCTGACAACTGACAATTCATAGACAGAGGGAAGGTTTTGCCAAAGTTTAAGATTACAGTGAGAGGAAATGAAAGAATAAAAGATGACATTCATTGTGGATGAATGTAAGGGGAGTCTGGGGGGTGGGGAGCGGGGCAGGTAAACAAAGGCAGGAGCTTTAAGATTGGCAGGATTGGGGGTTTAACGGCAGCAATGCAGAGAGAGACCCAGGGTTACAGTACACGTAACATTAAATACAGTGCACGATGCAGCTATCTTGCCAAATAAGTAAATCCAGTATTGGGTGGTATAAGCAGAGGAATCACATGTAAGCTATGGAGGTGGCTCTTCCTCTCTATTCAGCACCGGTGAGGCCACAGCTGGAACACAGCATTCAGTTCTGGGCATCGAACCAGCTACAAGAGAGGGAAATTGCAGAGTTCAGAAAAGGGCAAATAAAATAATGAAAGGCTTGGAAAATAAGATCTTTAAGTAGGGCCAGTGGTTTCATCAAAGCCCTTCCTGACATTATATAAGCTACTCTGGGGGTCAAAAAATAAGGCTTCTTTTTATTTCAATGTCCTCCAATTCTTCCTTTGGCTTTCAGGAAGGAGGAAGAATAGAACTCGTCCCTGGTATGGCAGAGCAGGAAGCAAGCTCAATAAATTACATGGGCATACGCCATCTAATTCTGCTACTGGCTCCATCATTTTCTCAAAATGTGCCCCATTTCATACAATCATAAAATCATCACCATGACAAAATCACTGTTCTAACAGAACTGTCTGTAACTGAACAAGGTCTATATAACAGGGAGGAATAGAGATAAGGCATAATTGCCACATAATGTTTTGTTTAGAAAACACTGGCATGATCAGTCTAAGATGTCAGATGAAAAATAGTCAAATTGCAGGGAGGACAGCTTAGTTATAACAGCAGGAAACAATGTTATAAGAAAAAAACAAGCAGTGAAACAGATTTTCAAACGTGGTTGTCAAATTAGCCATACTAGAAATGGCTTACAGTTTATCTTAACCCTCTGCCAACTAAATATGATAAATTTAAGCCTCTTTAACCCAAATGATTAAATAAAGGATACACTTATTTGAAAACAAACTCTTAAAAATCACATATATATTTCCACAAGCAGTAGCGGAAATTACACTAGGTGCAAATCTCTAGCAATTGTTTATAAAAAGTGCGAAAAACAATACTTTGGCCTAAGCCCACGTGTACTGTAAAGCAAAAGAAACAGACCTATCATCTTTTAAACTAAAGCTGCTGCTTTACTGTGTTACAATTAGTTGCTCTTAGTTAATTGAGGCAACAGAACAATACTGAGTTTATTTCAATATTTCTAAGAAAGACTCAGAATTTCTTAAATTAGTTTGATTTTCTTACTGTGAGCACAAAGGCAGTGGGGGGGAAGCTTGAAATGGCAGACAACTGTAAAAACATTTTTGCACACAGTAAAAGGAATATTAAGAATATAACATAAATTTATATATATATATATATGTATGTATATATAGACAGAGTTATAACTAATGATGAAGAAATCAGTTAAAGCAAAATCCATCTAAGGTCAGTGTAATTTTTACTATCTATTTTCTTAGGTTTTCTGTACGTTAAAATTTGGCAAAATGACTTGCCAATCACCTAATCCTTCAAACCAAACTAAGTCATTTAAAACCAAACCAATCAACCAAAAAACCCAACAAAAGAAAACCAAAAAACACAACAGCACTTGTTTCACACTCCCAGTTGTTAGCACTATAGAAGATCTGACAAGTGAGAAATCTTTATTCTCCAGATGCCCTTTTCCTCTCTAGACCAGAGGTGCTTTTTTGGGTCCTGGATCCCCTCCTCAGAAGAAGACCTGTACAAAACTGTTCTATACAATGTCAAGGGGCACATGGACTCCCTGAAGAGCTCACACAAGAACCTGGGGTTAAGAAACTCTGCTCTATGCCACATGGGTTTTTTTCTTCCACAAAAGAATATATAACATATTAGTCAGAAATCCTAAAATAAGGTAGACTTAGTCTATGTTTTACGTTTTACAGAGGAGGCTGAAGACTGGGACCAATTCAAATACAATTTCTCCAGCTTCCTCAGCATCCTACTCATGTAGATAGAGCAGCCTATTTTCTTTAAGAGGTAAATTAGCAAAATTCCCTTTTCTTGAAAGAACCAATTTCTATAGGTAAAAGCATACAAAGGTATCAACTTACTCTTCACAAAAATATAGCACTTTTTTTCTACCTACTGGGAAAGAAATGTTTTTCTGTAGTGGCAATGAAACAGTAATAAATGATTCGTTAAGTTATGTTATCTGTTCCAGCCCTATCATAAAGTACTTGATCATTCATTATCTGATTAACTTATCAACTGAGATTCTAGGTAAATCACCTAAGGTAACCACTTAGACCAGGGAAATTCACACACCTAGGAACAAGTATAGGAACGTTAAGTCTTGACTGCCTTCCTTAGAGGACAACAGCTAAGCCTTAACATCTCCCCACTTTAATAGCCTAAAGACTAAAGGGACTCCAAGGAATAGGCAGTGTCTACAGGAACTCAATCCTTAACTCCATGGGATCAAAGCTGATCTGTTATTCCACTGAAACCATCATGGTCAGCAATGCCTTCCTAATTACTAAGAACAATGGTCCTCAAACTTCGTCCTTAACTCATCTGACTTTCTTGCAGTACTTGATACTATTCAGTACCTATCCCTGTCACTACTCTTGCCAAGTGCCTCTTCTGTAAAATCGCCTGTAATATAATGATTGACAGAGAGTGGGTGGGGCTGCCCAAGGCTCTGAGAGAAAACCAGGTTCCAACTTCCAAAACATTACAGAAGTTTTGAATGGAAAAGAACTCAAGATCATCTAGTCCAACTTTCTCATTTAACAAATGAGGAGCCAAGGCCCCAAGACAAGTGTTCCTTCAGAAGGGATCTGGCATGTAAAAATTACCAAATGACACTCTAAAATGTTACTGGATCCTAAAAAAGCTATTTCGCTATATTGTAAACTCAAAGGAGCAAAGGCTGTCTGCCTTGTTCCCTGTTTCCTGAAGCCCAGAACAGTGCCTGTCATGTAAGGATTGTTCAATATATGTTTATTCAACAAATTAAGGTAATTTTAAAGTATTAAATCACTTGCAAGAAGGTGGAAATCTTCTTAGCAAAGAAAATGGGGAAATTCACTGTATAACCATACAATGCATTAAATGTATTAAAGTCAATAAATCCAAGGTAGGTAGGAGTCCTAAAACCTTTTGAAAAGAGCAGGAGTGGCAAAAGGTATAAAACACAGATACCGCTATAATTAGCAGAGCAAATTAATTTCTTTGTAATACAGGAGGACTAACTGCAGAGGGCAAGGCTATTGCAAAATATCTACCATTCCTATTACACTTTTCTTTGGTCGGGGATGGGGGGTGGTGGGGCAGGATGGATTGCCTGCCAAATACAGCTCTGTACACCCTGTCCAAATTTTATTATTTCTTATGCCTTACAAATTAAATAGTGAAGAATATTCTTTGACAGTAGTTCAGTTAAAGATACAAAAGGAAAAAAGACTTGATTGCTTCCTGGATTTTATCAGGGCCAAACACAAGAATGACCACCAGAAACCAAGAGTTCTTACCTCTCTAGTGCCTCAGTCTGTGGGGAACTGTCCAGGATCGAGTTCTATCAGCTGCACTTCATTCCAAATTTGGCTATCAGTGACTCACTTTTGTGTCTATACCTGATCAGTGTGTCTTTATGAGGGAGAAATTCTTGCATAGGACAAATCATTCAGGAAATTTTCTCAGTGAGTATTCTAAGCTTTCTAGCTTCCTCCACGCTAGCAGCTGAGGGTCTTACCCATTCCAAGTAAGAAGAAAAAAGCCCTCGAGGAAGGAGGACAAACTGTCAAAATTAAACACCTTCCATTGCTCAAGGAACTAAATTCACATGCCATAAAGCTTTTAACTCTACACTGTCTATAAATCATACGGATACTCATACAAAATCTCATCTTGGCCGCAATACTAGATAAACCATACCTAGTCTGCATGGTCAGGTTTAAGGACGTCTTTGGGATACAAGAGTCTTTCTAGATATGGAATCCTCAAGGGTTTCTCTATTTAAGACAAGTAAAAAAAAACAAACTAGAGTTTACTGAACTACTTAATTATTTCAGATGTAGGCAGCAGGCAGGCAGTCATCGAACCCAGTCAGATAACACTATGTATCTAGAACTTCCCCCACCCCACCCCCCACTTGAAAGAGGAAAAAATCAGTTTCAAAAAGCACTGACTTGGAGGAGAGGTTATTTTCATCTGACCTCCTATATCAGCGCTGACGTTGCTACATTAGTATCTCTGTTGAATCTTTTCTCAGTACTTCACATCCCAGGGCACCACCTAGAAGTAGTATTTGGATGATGTTAAAGTGGTAGCTTTTATTAGTAGGTGATAACTAAAAAACACATTCAAAGAGAATTATCTAAAATCTCTCTAGGATAGCAGTGAGAGCCATTCATCTTTAAAGTCCTCTCTCATACAAACATCCTGCATTAAACACTGACAGCTCCATAATCAACAGTGTCTAAAAGTTAAGCATGACACACACACATGTGTACATGTGTTCCAAACATCCTCAGAGCATCATCCTTACAATATTGTACTGCTTCCCAAACACAGAGGTACTTTCTTCGATCCATAAGACCAATGTTTAGGCAGACCAGGCTCCCCTCTCAAAAAGGCCACTTGATTTGTTTCATAGGGTGACCATGTGATTCTCAATTTTGTAGTTATCTTCTTACTGAAAACTACCATCTATGATGCAAAGGTAACTTACAATAGTTTTTTTTTTTTTTCCCCACTAGTAAATTTTAGGTATTTGGTTGTGAAAAAAATAATAATTTGGACATCAAGATAAAATCACCTAAATAGTAAGATTAGAAATCCTCCTGGGTGCAAACATTAGATTAAGATTCAGTTGACTATTAAAACCTGGTAAATATTAAGTTATTTCAAAAGGGTTTTTCTTTCTGCATTTACAGGGTATAAGCTATAGGTCCCAAATGCAGGAAAATAATATATTTTCGTATCTTGACATATAAACTTTCTATGAAAAATCTGAAAATAAGCCTGCTTTAAGTTTGTGCACCCGTCTTTGAGCAACCTCAACTTACTGAGAAAGTTGTTACAAACTCAGAAAATCTACCCTAACACTCTTCATTGCTCAGTTGGTAGCATTTTTATATTTTATTCTTACCTTTATGAGGACTGCTAAAAGGAATTACCATATGAAAAAAAAGTCTGTACCTTCTACAAAAATCAGACATTTTCCAGAGGTGGCTCAATGTCCCATGCAATGAAAGTAAACCATAACTAACATTTTCTCAGTTTCTACCATGTGCTGAGAGTTGGGGTCAGCAGTTTACATTTATTATTTCTAATTTCTACAATGATGCTAAAAGAGAGGGTCCCAGGAAAGAGACACTGAGGAGGCTGTGCAGGACATTTACAGCAGAGAGCTCTTCAGAACAGCATTTGTGAGCACAGGATGGGGAAGAGAGAGGTGAAGTAACTCACAGCTGCTGCAGAGGTCTTGGTTAATCCTAAAGTGAGGTATGGAATATGAGTAATACTTTAGAGCTCCCTTAAGGCAAGGCGGCTGGACTTTTGAATTTCAGCACGACCAGTCACTGAGTCCAGGCTGCCAGTGGAGAGGGAACCTAGCCATGGACAACCAGACATTCCTGGGAGGATTCCTTCAGGAGGATTCCTGAAGCCATCACCACTCAGGCAGCTGGTGGGGACGCGCCAGTGTCTCACCCCCGGGGGAGGGGTCCGGGCAGTGTATTACATATACACAGAAGATGCGTCATGCTGCCCTATTTAACAGAAAAGAGAACGAAGAGAAAGGTAAGAGCTTATCCAAGGCCGCTATCAGACTGTCCTTAATGAAAATTCATCTTAGGCTTCAGAATGAGGACTCTGTGTGCTTCTCTTCTGCAGACAATGAAAAGTACAGAAAATCACTGTATTTACCTTTTTGCCATAGTTGCCAGGAAGTTCATAGCTCATTTTCATATTTAGCTGAAGTAACCACATTTACCTGGGTTACTGCTATACTCCCTGCACTCTCTTGATTTCTCACTTCTTGAGTCTATTTTGAGCTTTCTTCATCTGCATAGTCTCCTTTTTGTATATTTATATCACGCATTACGAAACAGTCCATCTCACCCTCATCACCTCTGAGAAGAGCACCCAGTCGTTTACACATTAGGTGAACAAGGGCAGGCATAAAGTAATGGTCACTCTGCAGTCTCCTTCAATAAGCCACATCCTTATCCACTTTTACTGTCAAAAAGTTCATTCTACCCTGTAAATGTTTCTCCTTCTTTAACCTCAAACTTAATTTCTTGAAGAAGAGTTGGTAGTCCAATAAATACCATCACATAAAGGCCTGAATGAATGATTGAATGAGCTGTCTACAATAAAAGTCTTATTTATGTTTCAACACTTTGTTTTAAATTCTTGGGACTTTCAAATCAATGTTTCTCATTATGTTTATAATCTTAGGACACTATGAATTATCTGCAAGGATTTTTAAAATTTGTGTTTCCATTTCTATGACAAGGAACATATATGAGCCCTATGAGGTCCATCTGTGTGTTGCAGTGATTTTGGCATTTATGGCATTTATGAATTTATGATTTTATTGTTGTCAAAATACTGTTTCAACTGTTAAATTTTAATAAAGGTGGACTGATAATTCACAATGGGGCAATATAATCAAGTGGTTAAAAGTGGAGAGTCAGACTTAGTCTAGCTTCACCACCTGCTAGCTCTGTGACAGAAAAATTAATCGCTCTGTACCTCAATTTCTCTATCTGTAAGGTGGAGCCGGTAACAGTCTCTCCATCATGAAGTAAAAGTGATAGCTGCTCAGTCGCGTCCGACTCTCTGTGACCCCATGGACTGTATCCCGACAGGCTTCTCTGTCCATGGGACTTCCCAGGCAAGAATACTGGAGTGTGTTGCCATTACCTCCATCATAGATTTGTGTTAAATAAAAAAAAATTCAAGTAGAGAATTTAAAACAGTGTTTGCTTAGTAGCTTGTACTCAGTAAATGTTAAATATTTGTTATTATTACAACAAGAATAGTCACACCACCTGGAAACCAAGGTGCCTTATGTGCAGGTTAGTTCAAGTAGAGAAAAAGTAGCAGTGAAGCTTTATCATTAAGCACATGATAAAGAATAACAGACTCAAAAGGACCTTACTGTACTGATCAGTGTCAGAACCTTGTTTAGAAAAGCAAGCAACTTTCAGCTAAACAACATCACCCAATATAAAAGAATGCTCACTTCTCTATTAATACTTAAAGTGTTGTATCAAGGTTTGTTTGACAACATGTGAAATCTTTAAGTATTAATAAAAGGAGTTTATACCTAGATTTAGGTTTGTTACATATTAGGTAACATTGTTAAATGAATATGTTATTGCCCACACGTTATTCAAGTTTCACCAACACCTGGCTGTGTCATCATAACTTCAACTTTTCGCTCATATTCATTCTTCTATGGCTAAAAGCCAATCATTTAGCCATTTTCAAAGGTTTATAGTCTGAGCAAGAATATGGTGACTAACACAGTGACATATAAACAAGGGAGAAAAAAAGGAATCCTCGCTACCCACCCAGAGTGAGGACTTAGCCTCACTCACTGGGCAACCTGTTTGCAAGAAGCAGGAGGCAGGCATGAATCAAGTAAGAAGCATGAATGACCTATATATACTTTTGCAGAGTTCAATACAACAAAAAGCATGTCGATTTCTCATTTCTTCTTTGGTGCATGGAAATTTTGCATGTGTGTTCAGTCATGTCCGACTCTTTGCAACCCCACGGACTGTAACCCACCAGGCTCCTCTGTCCATGGGATTTTCCAGGCAAGAATATTGGAGTGGGCTGCCATTTCCTTCTCCAATGGAAATTTTACTGGAATTAAAATAAGCTTCACCAGCACTTCTTGAAAAATAACATCTCACGGACTTGTAGATATGCTATTGGGAAGAAGTTAAACACTTTCCCTTGCTTTTTCCTCTTAGTTTTGTAATGTGGTTTATATAACTTATGTCAAAAATTATTTTATACTGTTCTAAAACTGGCAAAACTCTGATTTCTCAAATCCAACTATTAACCATATTTCCTGATTTATACAAGACAGAAGGAACAGTATCCATTTCTGCTGAAGGCTGTGCCACCAGGACCAGCACAGATGTGCTCATTACCTAATGAGCATGAATACCAGCAGCATGGCACTTCGCTGCTTGGAGGGGCAAAACTCAGTGACAACTGGACATATCACAACAGGAAGTCATAATATAAAAATCAGTACATCATTCTTAATAAAGCCAAAGCAAATGAATTTCTATTTCCTATGCATAATGGAAGGTTGAGAGCTCAAACCTTCTACGGTCAATAAGGCTAATATAAAGGAATATCTTATTTGAGGGGTTTTTTGATTGTGGTAATAGTTTTGAATTAACATATTTAAAATATTCATATTGTTTTCGACTGGAATATAACCTCTTTGAAGGCAAGTGGGTTTTTGTTTTTTTCCCCAGTTTTATTCTTTGACATATTCTTAGAACCTAAATCAAATATTTGGCACACAGAAGCGACTCAATATATATTTGCTAAAGGGATGAGTGAATGATGGAAACTCCTTAAGATTGTACGTAGCAGTTGAGAGTTATAAGGTCAAGGTACTTTCTGGCCTATCACACTCCTTTTTCTAAATCATTAAGCAGCTCTATCCATTTAGAGAAAAGTATTTGTAAATTTTAAATAATAATGATAAGAGCAGGTTTTGGTAGATATGAACTTTATTCTGGTTTTATTAATTTCAAGTACAAACATAATTGACTTATGTGGATAAATGTAGTAATCTGAAGGTAGATAGTAGAGAAACAACATTGTGAGTTTCAAAAATTCAGGCTGTTACAACAAAGTCATCTTACACAGGCTGAGAAAACGCTACTAGAAAACAAATCTAGGTAAATAACTTCCATTCTATTTCATCACTTTATAATGAATGAAGTTATTATTTGGTAGCTCAAGAAATGTAATTTATGAATACAGCCAAGAACACATATATAGAAATAAGATGATGGCTGTTATTCCTAAGATGTCTGAGAATAAACACAGGTCTGTATTCTATTAGGAAATAACATCACACCCCACACACTAAGTGACAAAGTAACACTCATTTGATTAGTGCCAAGAAAAAAAGTATTTCCATTGGCTCTCAAGGACTCTCTCAACTACAAATAGGTTAAGAATTATACAGATTTAAATATACACCTTATTCCAGTATGCAGACATTTTTCAATTCTTCAGAACAATAGCGGGGAAGACTCCGCATAGATTACAAACCGCAGATAATTTGTAACATATGCAGCAAGGAGACACAGATTCATTGAGCATTCATTTTCAACACTGAAGGAAGTTTCTGCAATGGTAAATAGCAGGCAGAGCACACTGCATAAACCCCACAACAGAAGTAAAATTACACAGTACCTAGTAGTCAATGGGCAATCCTAACAATCGACTATCTAAAAAATGTACTGGTATTCGTTTTTGAAACTCAAGAAGTTTTTTCTCCCTTTTTTAAAAAAAAAAACATTTTGCAAACACGACACAGATACAAGCCATCCGAAGTGTGTGTGTGCGTCGGGGCGGGCGGGGGTATTCGACCTCATCCTAGTGACATAAGCATACTCCTGAGAGAACGCATGGCGATTTACACTGACATTTTAGATCTGAGCTTAGTTCTTGCCCTCTGGTAATGTTAGGAAAAAAGAAGGCAGGACCATCTCTTAAGAAGCCTGGGGAGCAGATCAGAACCCAAGGGAATCTGTATAACACAGACAGGACTGCCCTAAAGCAGTGTTTTATTTAGCTGGGTCTCATTGAGTTCTGGGCTCCCCTAGTGTCTCAGACAGTAATGAATCTGCCTGCAATGCAGGAGACCTGAGTTCAATCCCTGGGTCAGGAAGATCCCCTGAAGAAGGAAATGACAACCCAGTCCAACAGTCTTGCCTGGAGAATCCTGTAGACAGAGGAGCCTGGCAGGCTACAGCCCATTGGCTCACAAGAGTCAGACATGACTGAATGACTAACACTTCCATTGGGTTTGAGAATCAAACCTAGGGAATTCCCTGGGGACCCAGTGATTAGGACTCTGCACTCCCCCTGTAGGGAGAACTAAGACTCCCTGCCACGTAGCACAGCTTAAAAAAAAAAACAACCAACTTAGAGCTTAAAACTTAAGCAATGAAGTACTGTGATGACCTCTAAGGACTGCAATTACAATCCTCTGTGTACACTGGTAGACAAGTACACAGTGAGTTGTGTAGCCAGGTTAAGATCTAGCAAATCTAACTTTTCAGATTCTCCAAAACAGCTCCACTACTTCTGATTATGTCTGAAATCTGTTCTGTTCTCTCCCTTTTCACTGCCACTATTTCACCTCCTGCGTAGGTTTCTGCAAGGAGCCTCTAAAAAATCTTAGTACTTTAAGTCTTAGCCTTGCCAATTCATTTTCCACCTGACAAGTCAGTTCGAGAACCTAAGAGGAACCATGCCACTCCCCAGCTGAAAACTCTCTAATAAGTTAGAACAAAGTCCAAACTCCTTAGCCCATCCTCTGACCTCTTGTTTGTCTCCAGTCTGATTTCTTACCACTTCCCACCCCCTTTCACCTTCCCCTCAAGCCATAGGTTCTAGGTCTCTAGAACTACACAGGATAAAACATTTCATGAGAATATCTGGGACATGACCTGTCCCAAATGAATGATGTTTCTGGAGTTTTGATACCTTGCGTCTAAAGAAGCACAATGACTGAAAAAACTACATGTCACCTCATTCTCTTTTATTCCTCTTCTATCTAACTGCAGGTTCTGGCCCATTAGCAGGTTGGTAAACAATTTTAATGAGTTGTAGGCACCTTTCTCAACACCCCACATGGGAGATGAAGGGATAACCATCCAGGGGAACAGGACCAGTTCTGGTGCAGAGGATCTGGGGCGGTGAGAAGGTGGCTAGGGAGACAAGGGTGGATGGAGAGCTGCTACAGGTTAGAGGGGACAGTGCAGGTAAGGGGTATTTGAGGACCCCAGTTCAGGGGAGGGGGACGAGCTGAGCCCTGAGCACAGAGCAGGCACATGGTGATAGGGAGGCGTTGCTGCCCCCACCAGGTGTTGGCACACATCCGTCAGGTCACAACGGGCACGCCTCGAGCATCCCTGGTCCACCCCACGCCCTCCCGGAACGTGTCACTGCGGCTGCGGGACCTGCAGGAGAAAGACTCCGGGTCCTACCTCTATTCTGTGAGCTGTTGGTCCCCTGGAAGTTTTAACCTGTCTCCCCTCCCCCAGTCCCTCCAGCTCCGCCATCCTGCCATCTCCGCGGTGTGGCCCACGTGGGGACCAACGTGACCCTGAGCTGCCAGTCCCCAAGGAGTAAGTCCACTGCCCAGTACCAGTGGGTGCGGTCACCCCCATCCTCCCAGGTGTTTTTTTGCACCTCTTTTAGGTGAGGGAATTTCTGGAGACAACTGAGAGTGTGGCTGGGGTAGAGGAAAGATGAGGGCCAGAGGGACTGGGGGGCAAGGGGCAGCAATGCTGAAAAGCACTGTGTTGGGGGCGGGGGAAGGAGGATGTGGGGAGGGGGCTGAAGAAAGAGGCCTGCCAGGCGCAGACAGGTGCTGAAGACCATGCCACGCAAGAGATGCTGGGGCTGGAGGATCTGGGTTCAAGTAGAAAAGAATAAACCAGACTGTGTGGCACAGTTAAGTACAGCATCACTATGTGAGTTAATTAAGTTAATATTTGCAAAGCACTTAGAACAGTGCATGACACGCTGTAAATGCAATATAAGCATTACTATCTTGTGAAATGTGCTTTGGTTACATATATACAATCATCTATTTATGCACATATATGTATGTCATGTGAGTACTAGGCCACAGGGTAAAATACATTTCTTCTTGTATGTTCAAAAAGATGCATGGCTTTGGTTTTTCTTTCTAGTATATAAATTAAGGAATGAGATATATAATGGATATAACTGCAATTCAAACTATAAAAAAGTTACTTATGGAAACATAAATTTCTAGAACTGGTACCTCTGCTGTTGTCCCCAAACCAGTGACTCCACCCTTTGGCCTGGTCCTGGATGACACCCCCCACCAGTTGCACGTGGTGTCTAGGGCATACCTTCATGCACTACAGCTAACGGTTCTTCAGCTGAAAGGCATGACTTTTCAAACAGGCTATAGCACCAGGAGCTTCATGTCCACACAATCCATCGACTATGCTCACAGTACTGGAACTGGTGCTCTAGTATCCTGACTCCTGCTTCCCTGGAAAGGAGACTCCTTGACAGTAAATGGTACACTGCTGTATGTCAAGGGCCTCCCACAGAAAGCCCTCACATATCTGTTGATGAATAATGGCGGGGAAAAAAAAGTCCTTATTTCAGACCTTAGTATTTAAAGAAACCCTGTGATCCATCTGTCAGATGAGTGTGATGAAAAGGAATGGGTAAGATTTCCAAGTCCTCCCCAGATGCCTGGCCTTTAGCCAAGAGTTAAGTTCCAATCTCTCGTGGCTCCTCAGGGCAGTGGAACTCCAAGGGCCTGGGAGCTCTATATCAGCCAAGAAAGAAACAGAAAAGATGCTCAAAGTTCTAAATTAGCGGTCTTTAATTGTAGTGCCTATATGCCTTCTTTAATGATTGATCAAGGCACCTTAAACCTTAGGGACTCCTGTCATTCTCAGTCTTGTATATATTTTTTAGGCATGAAGCTTGGCTGCTGAATTTAGAATAGTCAAAGGAATACAGGTTAATCATACTGTTTAAGTGTAAGTGGAATATTGTGCGATCATCAACATTTTCAAGATATATTTGATAAAACCTATAGATAAGAATTTGTGGTGACTCTTTCAGATTCAGAGTACATTATTCAGTAAGTTTTACATCAATCTCATTTTACTCATACTAGATTTAATATATCCTATATCCTGTTAATGTCCCATAAATTTTAAACCATATGATGAAAAAACATTAATGTCAGCTTTCAAACATTCAAGAGAGCGCATGGATTTCAAAACTCTTTTGGGAGTACACAGCAAAAAAAGTCTGAACACTATAATTCCAAAGCTGTTCTGGTCAATATGCTGCTGCTGCTGCTGCTGCTGCTAAGTCGCTTCAGTCGTGGCTGACTCTGTGCAACCCCAGAGACGGCAGCCCACCAGGCTCCCCCGTCCCTGGGATTCTCCAGGTAAGAACACTGGAGTGGGTTGCCATTTCCTTCTCCAATGCATGAAGGTGAAAGGTGAAAGTGTCACTCAGTCGTGTCCAACTCCTAGCGACCCCATGGACTGCAGCCTACCAGGCTCCTCTGTCCATGGGATTTGCCAGGCATGAGTACTGGAGTGGGGTGCCATAATAGCCACTAAATTAACTTATCTTTTTAAGTTAATTTTTATTGGATTATAGTTGCTTTACAAGTTGTATTAGTTAAATATAAATGAATTAAAATTGAGATTAAAAATCCAGTGGCACAGTCACACTGGCCACCTTTCAAGTGTTCAATTACTGCCTGTGGCCAGCAGCTATTGCACAGTCGGCTAGACAGTGTAGATGTGTTTTGCTCCAGTCAACTGAGATTATAATACCTTATTCCTTACAGGAAAAGCTCCTCTTCCTACAATGGTGAACCCTATCTCTTGACTTGTCAAGGTTCCTCCTACTCAGGGGTAAAGCAACAGGGAGGGCACGAAGAAAGAACTTCCAACACGACACGCTCCCTCGGAGGTCTGAGGGTGTAGCCGAGACAATCCTTTCATAAAATAAAGCCTTCTTTAATATTCTGAATAACAACTTTTTACCTATATTGTTCACTATGGTACCCACTAGCCACATGTTGCTATTTATAATTTAAAATGCAATTAATTCAAATGAAACATAATTAAAAATTCAGTTCCTCAAGCACACTAACTACATTCAAAAGCTTAACAGCCTTTGGCTAGTGGCTCTTGCCCTGAACTGCAGCAAATACAGAACACTTCCATCATTACAGAAAGTTTTATTGAACAGCACTGCTTTATACTATGGGTTTCCTCTTTTTTTTTTTTTCTTTTTTTACATATCCTCTTAATGAAGGATCCAGAATATTTCACTCCACTTTCCAGTAGATTTCCCAAAATGCCAGGAAATAAACTCAGGTGCCTATTCACGCAGTTTTAAGGTGTGCTTACTAGAGTCCTTACCTCCAAAACCAAAAGCCTAAATATACGTTTGTATGGCTGGGAATCTATTCTTTCAGTAGTATATATCAAATCTCCGTCAGATTCAAAAGCAGACAAAAAAACTGGAACACATATGTTTTCTGGTGGCTATGGCTTGGGAACAAAAGAAATGGAAGGAGATAAATCTGACTAAATCTTTGGTACGAACACTTTTGAGTGGCAGACCATATTTCTGAAAAATCTTTCAACGATAATGCAGAAAGTCTAGTGTGCTGACATCAGAAAAGTCCTTAGAGATAGACAGAGTCTTAAAATGTTCAGACAGGACAACAGTATTTGTGGGCTCCAAGTTATCTTTGTCCTATTTGTTCTCACAGGACAGATAATGACAAGTCTTAATAGTTACAATGAAAGATCAAATATACCACACTGATTTGTCTGCTAAAGTACAATATTTGTTCCAAAGATTACGATGAATTACTGATGAATATAGATCAAGACAATGTCCCTAAAATGTTAATCATCTTGCTTGTTAGGCAGAAGACTCCCACCATTTATAAGTTTATCTGGTAAACAATCAGCATTGACCGAGTAAAGACAAGTTCTTTAGGTCATATGATCACCTTGCATTTCATCTTCAGGCAGAGCCAGAGTAAAGCATCTGTTTGAGAGACAAAAAGCCAACTCTCAGGAGCCAAATTTCTGGAGAACACCCAAAAATATGGGACTTGAGAATGAGTTTTGCAGGGCATCGGATTAACTGACTTAAGTGTGAATCCGGCATCTGGCTCCAAATTCCAAGTCTAGATAGGTCTCTCAACTACTATAGTATGGGCTGTGCTGAGCCCTCTTCCTCCTTTGAAGTCATCACACTTATGGTCTGCTTTTGTCTTTCGATACTAAGTACTGCGCTGCATACCATCCCCTGTGTTGTCTGGTACAGCTTTTTAACTCTTAGGTGTGGGTACACAAACTTTAACTACACTGTAAGCTCTTGGACTCTGTACTACAGCTCTTCTCTTCACCCTAACACCAAGCAGACAGTAAACACTCAAGCATTTAGAAAATGGAAATATGACGACAAGGCTTATAGGAAAGAATAGGAAATCACCCATTTGTTTATCTGACTCCAAAATTAGGCTGGAATTGTTAGCAGATTCATTTTCTCCTGGCAAACAAACAGAAAGCAACAAAACTTCAGAACCAAACAATACCAAACACGTGTAGCAAGCCAGTCTCAAACACACCCATTTTATCCAAAAAACTGAACAAATACCAGTAACAGGACATGTCAGACTTTGCAGCAATTAAAAAAAAAAAATGTTTATATCTGACTTTAAGTTAAAATCCTGTGCACTTAGAAATACATATATTCGCTTGGATAGTATTTAAAAATAGTACTTTGGTAGCAAAATCCAAGAGTCATCATATGACAAGGTTGTTACATCAATATATTGAAACTATAATTCAGGGAAAGTTTCAGGGAAAAACTGAAGTTACTATATATCCTCCTTCCTTTCAAACTTAGAAGAAATTATTTACTTCATAGTTGAATCTTAATAGATATTTAAATAAATACATTGGGCCAGAAATGTAACTGATGCCCACGGTGCTCCTTCCCGGGGAGCCTCTGACATGAGTTCACACTTAAGTGAGCTGCATTATTCTGGATAAGATATACCTCCAGGTCCCTATCTCACTGCACTACTTTGTTTCTATTTTGCAAATTCCAAAGCAAAAAGGACTGTTGAATTTCTTTTTGTAGTTCTCATTAACAGAATCAAATAAAAGAGATTTCTGAATTACTTGTTCTAAATCTGCATTTCTGAAACTGGGATTGAAAGATTTGTTTCAGGGGTTTGTGATGATTCTCTGGGAATTTCCTAAGGTTGCCTTTTGATTTTCATAAACATAATCTGGAGTACTTGGACATCCACCTCATAATTGTGTAAGGCTATGATTTCAGTGACCACGTGTGCATCTGTGTTTAAGATTACATTCATCTTAAGTCTCCAAGAGGGACAGAGTTCAGTTTTTAAGGAAGTACTTCTCAAATTGGGTTTCAGAGTCTACGTTTTGGGGTTAAAATCTGGACACTGCTCTAGATTATTATACTTTCCAACATTCTCCTTCAAGGCTTTATTTGGTGAATTTAATAAATATGTATCCAGTGCCTACTTATGTCCTAGGCACTGGAAATACTGTTGGGAAGAAGAGATCAGAACTCGTCTTTATGGAGCGTTTAATTCCAATAGGAAAGACCAATGCTGTTAATGAAGAAGTCTGGTTCCTTGATTGAAATCACACTTAAGGAACTGTTTACGTAAAAAAGAAAACAAAAAACGGTGATCTGGTTGCCTCACCAACTGCTACTATGGATTAGAGTACATCAACATCCATAAGGTCTCCAAATATTCTACGAACTTGAGGTCAATCTGATCTTATCTGCTTGGAGACAGAGAAAGTGATCCTCTTTTGAAAATTCTTCAGACAAGCCCAGTTTCCTTTCTTTGCTTTAGGTTATGCTTTTCATAACTGGACAAAGATGCAACCCAACTGGAGATTTCCTGGCTTTTTGAGAAACAATTTTATAATCAGTGAGATTCATAAGCAGCTTTGGATAACACCCTTTGTCCTTCTGATTGGGAAATTTCTATGGACAAAAGAAAATCAATGAAGCTAAAACAACTACAAAAGCCTAAAGAGTACTGCTAAACTCAAAACAGTTCATGGATAGAGGCTAAACAGCACAATGCAAAAACTCCCCTGAACTTAACCTTAACAACCTTGAATAGAACAAGGAATGCGATTCAGAGAACAGTGGCTACTATTCGCTACTATTTATCCTATCTATAAACTATTACTTTCATGACATCCTTGTTTAAAATGGAGAGGGAGGGGGACCCAAAGATAGCATGTTATCAGGTAAACCAATCTAATTTTCTAATTGAGAAATGGGTGTCAAATTCCCTAAAAATAGTAGGTTTGAAATATCTTGGTTTCTGGACCAAATTTTCTAAGCCATAATGTCCTCAAATGAACACTTGAGACAAGATCTCCAGAATTTTGGAGCCATATCCTTCTCCAGTGTGAGTATGACAGTTCCCACTGGGTTTTTACCCTGCCATGGAGTTCCAAACAAGTGTCAGCCCTGCCAGAAACGAAGCACACTGATACTATAACTTTGAACAAGTAGTAGTTCCGTGAACTAAGGGGAAAGTCTTCTACCAGAATCTTTTAGTAGACCCTGCGAGGAGGACACCAACCAACTTACCTAAAAAACAACTCCGTATCTGCCAATACTACAAATCTGAACTCCCAGATTAAAAGTCATCAGGAACAGAAAACAGTAACCCGACTGGAGGTAACATTTCTAGCCCAAATTGAGCCTCTGTACTGAAACCTTCAGGTACACAAGGATGGCCAGACACACAGTGAGAGCTTCACTTGTCATCACATCCGGCACAACAGCTACAGCAGGGGAACACAGGCTTTCAAGAAGGAGCTTCGTCAGAAACACTGCAGGGCCTCAAGCCAACCTAACTCTGGAGACACCACACTCAAATTTCGGACCAACTATCAGCCAGGCTAACTTTAACTGTGCCCTAACTCCACAAAAGCAATACAATATCTGGCTACAACCGAGCCTTCCCAATTCTCCAAAGCATCTCAAGACTTGATCGCCCTTCGACTTAGAAGCAAGCTCAAGACAGAAGCAAGACAACTGACACAAAGGCCATCGTCTGAAGGCGCCTTTCGTACGGCTCTGCCCCTGCCACTCACTTGAAAATTCCTAAACTGGGGGGTGGCGGGGGGGGGGGGGGGGAGCTCAGCACCTCCCCCCCCTCCCCCGCTTCTATCCCTGCTCTATCCCGCCCCGGCCGGTAAGCCTCTGCCTGGGAGCCCCCCAGCCTAGAACAAAGCAAGGGGCCCCGGCGGTGGGGGCGAGAGGCGCCGGCTGCATGGGACCGCCGCCGGGAGCACAATTCAAAACTACCAACTTCAGAGCGCAAGAACATCCTCGATTGGCAAGAAAGAGGGGCGGCGGCAGGCACGCCCAACTTCAAACTCAGAAACCTACGGGCTGGCGGCCATCTGGAAAAAAAGCCCCCCCTTCCCAGGGAGAGAAGAAAAAAGGCGGAGGAGATGCGAATGGCCCACCGGGCCCCGGAGGGGAGCCCTGCGCTCAGACCGGCCCCCGCCCCCGAGGCCCGATTCCCCGCCTTCTCTCTGCCTCTGGTTTGCTGCCCCAGACCGGGCGGCCGGTTACCTTGATGCGCTCCCGGCACTGGGACGGGGTCCGCTCGTAGCCCAGCTCGGCCAGGGCCCGGGACACGCGCTCGTACATGGCCGGCCCGGGGGCCTTGCTGCCGAACACCGTGCCGGCTCCCTCCAGCTGCTGGTACCGTGCCTCCACCAGCCGCTCGTTGCCCCACACTGCGATGAGCGCGTTCGTCTCTGCCGGCGTCCACGACATGCCCCGGCAGGCGGCGGCGGCGGCTGCCGCAGCCCCGCCACCACCGCCGCCACCAGGGGAGAAGGAGACCGAGGACGAGGCGGCGCTGCGGCCCCCCAGCCCCAGCCCGAGACCCCCGGACGCCGCTGCCCCCGAGCCCGCCGCACTGCCCGACCCGAGCGGGGAGGCACCCCGAGGCGTGGAAGGGTCGGACAGCGATGGGTTTCCGTCGCTCAGGCCACCAGGAGAAGCCGGGGAGAGCACCTCCATCTTCGGGATTTTTAGCGGCGAGTTGGCGGGCAGCTCCGAGCCACAGGGCGCAGCCATCTTCCAAGCGGCCGCCGCTGCACCGCCCGGAAGTGACGCGCCCTCACATCCGGCCGCCCCGGACTCCGGGGCTGCCCTCGGGCCTGGCTTGCTGGCTGGCGGGTGGCTGCGGGCCCCGGCGGCAGCGTGGAGGTCGCCCGTCGCCCCTGGTCTTTCTCCGCGCACCCGGCCGCGGCGCGCGCTCCTCTCCCTGGGCGAGGGGCGAGAATGAGGCTCGCCGGAGCCCCGAGCGGAGGAGAAGGGTTGGGGCATGAGGGCGCCGGTGTGAGGAACAGATTGAAACCTTCCCACTTCCTCTCCAATCTCAGCCCCCGGGAGGAGGGGTGAGGCCCGCGAGGGGGCCCGGAGTTAAGGAGGACTTGACCATTTCGCTCGTTCGCTCTCCTCCCTTGGCTCTGCCGCTCCCCTCTTCGGAACTGGCCTCGGGGTGCAGGGGCTGACGTCCCGGGCGGAGGCTGGGGAGTCCCGCGCCGGGAAGGCGCCGAGGCTGCAGGGAGAGCATACCTGGGAAAGACTTGAAAAAGTATCTGGGAACCAGGCTTGGTTTGTGCTCTGTAGCTTTTCGAGACTCCCAAGCGCAGTATTTGAAGAGCAACTCCTATTCCAGTTCTGATCTATTTTCCAGTTAGGCTGGATGGGGGTGATGGTTTGTAGAACAGTTAGACGTCTTTATTGCGCTTGCACGATCTGTCTACAGCTTAAATGAGTATGAACTCCCAGCCTCAGCAGAAAAGTTACTTTCCCATACCGTTCTCTATCCTCCCTAACTGGGAAGTTACATCGTTTTTCCCACAGTTTTTCATACTCTCCAGTGTAAGGCGACGAAAAAAAGACTGTCAATTATGACGGCTCTTGTGACCTCCAGTAATTAGTGGTAACCGTTCCATAAAGTGCTGCAGTTTAATGAACGTTAAACACCCCAAGTCCAATACATCGCTGTAAGCTATTTCAATATTCTTCAAAGCCAAACATATAATCTTGGATGCTAAGCTTGAAGGCCCCAGCTGTTTGTTGTTTTTCAAATATAAATAAGCTATGCAATGTTTTTTTTCTTTTAATGGCAAATATATCAGGTTTTAAAAAAAAAAGCTGAGGTCAGCTGCATTTTGAACTCAAAATCAGGGCTTCCCTTGTGGCTCAGTGGTAAAGAATCCACCTGCCAATGCAGGAAACGTGAGTTCAATCCCTGATGGGGGACGATCCCACATGCTGTGGAGCAACTAGGCCATCATGCCACCGTTACTGAAGCCAGGGCCTCTAGATCCTGTGCGCCACAAGAGAAGCCACCGGAATGAGAAGCCCACACACGGCCAACTAGACTGCTGGGCTCCTGGCAACTAGAGAAAAGCTAGTACAGCAAGGAAGACCGAGCACAGCCAAAAATAAACTCAGAATCAGCCCCAGAGAATGACATGGTTGTCATTGGAAAGCCAAAGGAATAAGCACCAGGGACAAAGTAGAGGAGATAATTGTCTCTGTATGCCATTTTAACATGTCACTGTACTTTATAAGATAGGAATATGAACACAAAGAAATTCCAACATTCATGCTATCTCTTCCTTTTTTTCTAAGAAAAAGTTAATAGTCTAGTAGATGTATAACTGATTCCCTTTGCTCTACACCTGAAACTAACACAACACTGTGTTAGTTTCAACTATCTTCCTATAAACTATTGGAATCAACTATCTTCCAATAAAAATTCAAAACTGGGGTGGGTGGGAGGGAGGCTCAAGAGGGAGGGGAGGTATGTATACTTCTGGCTGATTCCTGTTGTTACAGGACAGAAACCAATACAATTGTAAAAAATTATCCTCCAATTAAAAAATTCAAAGCAATAAATCTTTCACATCTATCTATCTATCTATATGTATATATAGTCTAGCACCACAGTTAAGAGTATGAATTCTCTTAGTAGACTCAGAAGTCCTGGCTTCAAATTCCACTTCTGTAACCTCAACCAACTTATTTACCCAACCTTTCAGTGTCGTGGTATCTTCAGCTATGAAATGAGGATGACCTCACAGCATTGTCATGAGAGTAAATGCATTAATATAGATAAAACTCTTCCAACGGTTCCTGGTTCTCACAAGCATGTGTGAGCACTAGCTATCACATCACTTTGCTTGCACTCTAGTTAATCTAATCTTCTCCCTTCACTTTCTCTCTACTTTCTGGTTTTCAGTGTTCTCATTTCCAACTCTCTCACAAGCTCTAGTGGAATCTTAGACACCTATGAAAGCAAAACTCACTCTCATTTAGGCCAACAGTAATTTTTTTTAATGTCAAGGTGTATAGTGTGTATGAGAGTGAGTGAAAGTCGCTCAGT
Source organism: Bubalus bubalis (assembly GCF_019923935.1). Taxonomy (NCBI): domain Eukaryota; kingdom Metazoa; phylum Chordata; class Mammalia; order Artiodactyla; family Bovidae; genus Bubalus; species Bubalus bubalis. The sequence goes on from NC_059161.1 coordinate 108,968,418, forward strand.
CATGCCCGACTCTTTGCAACCCCATGGACTATACAGTCCATGGAATTCTCCAGGCCAGAATTCTGGAGTGGGTAGCTGTTCCCTTCTCCAAGGGATCTTCCCAACCTAGCGATCAAACCCAGGTCTCCCTCATTGCAGGCGGATTCTTTACCAGCTGAGCCACCAAGGAAGCCCTGGTGAAAGAGAAATGTGCCTAAAATCACACATGAAATCAGAAACGCCACAGAGTTTTAAAATCATTGCTTCTCCCACTCTTATTTTTCCACAGGCCTGAAAAAGAAAAGTTGCCTCCTTCTATTGTTAATTCTGGATGATCCTCAAATCACTCTGACTCATGCAGGAAACCTTCCTAGATAAAGTGGGTTGACTGAGAAGTCTCCCTTCCCACTAACTTCTGTTTTAGACATTATTTCTATATATCCCCCCCTTTATTCCCACACCCATCAGTCTATCCAATGAGAAAAGCTTGTATCAAAAATAAAACCTCCAGTAACATCTTGAAGGTAAAATGAAGCCAATAATGTAAAAGCTATTAATACGTATTCCATTCTATAGTGTAGAAGCACCGCCATATTGGCCACCAGGATCATGTGACCGTGGTGTTGGCTTCTAGGAGTTGTGTGATATACTTGTTCAAGACTTCATGGTTCAAGCAGGACTTGTGGAATGGCTGCTGCGTTTGAAGTAATTTGCTAACACCTTTTATTGTGGAACTAAATGGTAATCATAAGTAGATAAAAACTTATTTGAGAGATAATGCATGAAATGTCTCAAAAATAAAATAACGTGCAAAAGAGTACAGGACAATACAAAGCTTCTGCCTGTAAGCAATCCACTAATCTCCTTTAACTGTATCACCCCTCATCCATTTCCTCCATAATCTGTGTCAACTGTTTGTTTTCCCAGCTTTTAAAAATACTTATTTTATTTATTTTTAACTATTTGTCCGTGCCGGGTCTTAGTTGCAGCATGTGAACTCTCGGTTGTGGCATGCGGGGTCTAGTTCGCTGACCAGGGATGAAACCGGGCCGCTACCTTTGGAGCTCGGGAGTCTTAGCCACTGGACCAGCAGGGGAATTCCTTCCCACCTTTTCTATGAAACCTTCCCTGATGTGTCAGACAGAAGTCCTCCATTTGATACCCATTCACACAACTTAGCACTTCACATTAACGTTTTCTGTTTCAGAAGCTTAGTTAATTCTGTTGCGTACTCTCACTGTGCTTTATGACTGAGTGTGTTTGTTGCTGTATTATTTGCCCTTCATATTCCACATCAAGTCCTGTTACTTCTAATTCTAAACTATTTCCTATATCTGACTACTTCTCAACCCTGGTCCAAGCCTCTATCTTGTCATTCCTGGACAACTGGACTTTCTGCTTACATACTTGCGTGCTTACACAGTAGCCAGAGTGAACTTGGTATTTTAAAACTTTTTTCTTGTAAAATACAATGTACAGAGGAGTACATAAAGCATGCATCAGAACTACTAAATGAATTTTTATAAAACAGGTACGCCTGATGCTGGGAGGGATTGAGGAAAAGGGGACGACAGAGGATGAGATGGCTGGATGGCATCACTGACTCGATGGACATGTGTTTGAGTAAACTCCGGGAGTTGGTGATGGACAGGAAGGCCTGGCGTGCTGTGATTCATGGGGTCGCAAAGAGTTGGACACGACTGAGCAACTGAACTGAACTGATATGACCACACCCAAGACGGTAAAAATAAAATATAGCCAGCACTCTAGAAGCCCTATCCTACAACCCCTTCCCAATGTTCAACTCTGTCTTCCTCATAAAAATAACCACTATGCAGGCTTGCCCTTCTTTACAGTTTTATCGAATGATTGAAAAAAGTGAAAGTGTTAGTCGCTCAGTTGTGTCTGACTCTTAGCAACCCATGGACTTAGCCCACCAGGCTCCTCTGTCCATGGTTATGCATCGCTAAAAGTTTTTCCCAGTTTTGAATTTTTTGGAAATGAAATCACATGTATTCTGTGTCTGGCTTCTTTCATTCAATATTATGTTTTCAATTAAAGATTCATCTAGTCTGTATGAGGCTGCAGTTTATTCATTTTTGTTGCTGTAAAATACTCTGTTTTATGAATATATCACATTTTATTTATCCATCCTACTGCTGAATCTTTGGGTTGTCTCTAAATTAGGATATTATGAATAATGCCGCTACAAACATTCTTGTACATGTCTCCCAGTGCATATGCGCGAATATTTCTGCAGACTATATACCTCCCCCTCCCTTCTTTCCTTCTTTCTTTCCATGTGAATACATAATTACTCCAATTCCATTTACTGAAAGACCATCCTTTCCTTCTTTTATAATGCTATCTTTGACATCAATCAAGTCTCCATATGTGCATGAGTCTATTTCTGGGTTCTTCTATTATGTTGGTCTATTTATTTTTCTATCTGTGTTCCTCATGGCAATATCACACTGCCTTAATAGTAGATGACACTGGCTTTATGATAAGTCTTATATCAAGGATAGAAAATCCCTCTTCCACTTTTCTTCTTCCTCCTTCTTCAAGAGTGGCTTACTATTATTGATCCTTCACATTTCCATATACATTGTTAGAATTAGCTTGTCAAGTTCTACAGAAAAAAGCTATGGATATTTTGATTGGCGTTGCACAGAAACTATGGACCAATTTAAGAAAAACTGACATCTTTATAACAATTGGTCATACAATCCTGGAAAATAGTAAATCCATTTATTCAGTCTCTAGGTTCTCTCAACAGAGGTTTGTAGTTTTCTGCATAAAAGTCTTACATGCATTTTTGTTGGATTTATTTCTAGGTAGTTGGTATTTTTAAAACTTTCTTGTAAATAGTATCATTTTAAACACTTCATTTGCTAATTGTTTTTGCTGTTATATAATAATGCAATTGATGCTTGCATGTTGATTTTGCATCTTAGTAAACTGTGGAAAATTCTTCAAGAGATGGGAATAGCAGACCACCTGACCTGCCTCTTGAGAAATCTGTATGCAGGTCAGGAAGCAACAGTTAGAACTGGACATGGAACAACAGACTGGTTCCAAATAGGAAAAGAAGTACGTCGAGGCTGTATATTATCACCATGCTTATTTAACTTATATGCAGAGTACATCAGGAGAAATGCTGGACTGGAAGAAACACAAGCTGGAATCAAGATTGCCGGGAGAAATATCAATCACCTCAGATATGCAGATGACACCACCCTTATGGCAGAAAGTGAAGAGGAACTAAAAAACCTCTTGATGAAAGTGAAAGAAGAGAGTGAAAAAGTTGGCTTAAAGCTCAACATTCAGAAAACGAAGATCATGGCATCAGGTCCCATCACTTCATGGGAAATAGATGGGGAAACAGTGGAAACAGCGTCAGACTTTATTTTTCTGGGCTCCAAAATCACTGCAGATGGTGACTGCAGCCATGAAATTAAAAGACGCGTACTCCTTGGAAGGAAAGTTATGACCAACCTAGATAGCATATTCAAAAGCAGAGACATTACTTTGCCAACAAAGGCCCGTCTAGTCAAGGCCATGGTTTTTCCTGTGGTCATGTATGGATGTGAGAGTTGGACTGTGAAGAAAGCTGAGTGCCGAAGAATTGATGCTTTTGAACTGTGGTGTTGGAGAAGACTCTTGAGAGTCCCTTGGACTGCAAGGAGATCCAACCAGTCCATTCTGAAGGAGATCAGCCCTGGGATTTCTTTGGAAGGAATGATGCTGAAGTTGAAACTCCAGTACTTTGGCCACCTCATGCGAAGAGTTGACTCATTGGAGAAGACTCTGATGCTGGGAGGGTTTGGGGGCAGGAGGAGAAGGGGATGACAGGGGATGAGATGGCTGGATGGCATCACTGACTCTATGGGCGTGAGTCTCAGTGAACTCCGGGAGTTGGTGATGGACAGGGAGACCTGGCATGCTGCAATTTATGGGGTCGTGAAGAGTCGGACACAACTCAGCGACTGAACTGAACTGAACTGAACTGAATCCTGACAGACTGACCTTTTAAAATTGCAAATCATTGCATATCATTCCCTTGTTAAAAACCCACCAGTGGCTTCCTGTTGTAAAAATATGACCCAAAATCTTTGCCATGAGTATGATGGTTTTAAAACATGCATGCATGCTAAGTCGCTTCAGTTGTGTCCCAACTCTTTGCAACCCTATGAACCGTAGCCCACCAGGCTCCTCCGTCCATGGGATTCTCCAGGCAAAAATACTGGAGTGGGTTGCCATGTCCTCCTCTAGGGGATCTTCCCGACCCAGGAATTGAACCTGTGTCTCTTATGTCTCGGGCATTGGCAGGCAGGTTCTTCACCACTAGCACTACCTGGGAATCCCAGTTTTAAAACATATCCACATATTATTTGATGCTCTTCCAATAAGAAGTTGAATTTTTGTTCCTTCCCCTTGGACCTGGGTGAATCTTTGTGACTACCTTGACAAACCAAATGTGGTGGGAGTGACATTGTGTGACTTCAAGGCTAGGTTTGGAAATACCCTGAAGCTTTTGCCAATTTCTGCTCTGAAAACCTTTAGCCACCATGTAAAAAATTGGGGTACCCTAAGTCGAGAGAGAGAGAGAGCGAAGGAACTAGAAATGTTCTATCCTTTAGTTATTTGTCTAAGTAGCTCAGGCTCTAAATAGGGGGATGAGGAATCTTTGAGATGACTCCATTCCCACCCATCACCTAATTGCAACCACACAAGAGACCTGTAGCAAAAGTCACTTGGCTGACCTCAAGCACCCCTAGATTCATGAGTAAAGTTCATGATTGTTGTTGTTCTATGTTATGCAGCAGTTGATAGCTGGAACACTGATCTACAAGACTCTTTTCCTCTAAACTCAAGAGCCTGTTGCTGGGAAAGATTGAAGGCACAAGGAGAAGGGGACGACAGAGAACAAGATGGTTGGATAGTATCAATGACTCAATGGACAGGACTTTGAGCAAGCTCCAGGAAATGGTGAAGGACAGGAAAGCCTGGTGTGCTGCAGTCCATGGGATTGCAAAGAGTCAGACACAAAGGAGCGACTGAAAAACAACAGTCTACCTGAGGCACCAACTTCATCTCCCATCTCAAATACACTCCAGCCACATTGGCCTTGTATTTGCCCTATGAAATGAGCCAAGCTTATTTCTGTTTGGACTTGTCATATCTCCTTATATTAGAACACACTCTTAGCTCTTCAAGTGACAGCCTGTTTCTCATAAGTCGTCTCCTCAAATGTTTCCTCCCCAGAGAAACCTTTCCTGCATCTCTATCACAATCCCATCTTATTTTATCGACACACATTATCTGAAATCATTTATTTATGCAAATTTACTGTTCTTTCATATATTTACTGTCACCCTGGTCTGGAATGTAGGCTCTCTGAAGCTAAGGATTTTGTCCATTTTGTTCCCTCCTACTGGATCCAGCACTTAAAAGAGTCCAGGCATGCTTTCATAATCAACCAAGATGAGCAGCAGGAACTAGATACACCCTCCTCCCCTGAATCACTAGAAAACCAGACAAAACTTATGAAACAAGGGCTTTTGAGACAAAAGACATCAGAAAACAAATGACAGTGAACCTAAGAGATGAGAAACAAACAAGGTGACTGTGGGGATGGTTTCACAGGTGCGTGCATTCGTTGGGTGCATGTGCCTAGCCACTCAGCCCCATGGACTGTAAGCCACCAGGCTCCTCTGTCCATGGAGTTTTCCAGGCAAGAACACTGGAGCATGCATATGTTCAGTTCAGTTCACTTCAGTCGCTCAGTCATGTCTGACTCTTTCCAACCCCATGAATTGCAGCACGCCAGGCCTCCCTGTCCATCACCAACTCCTGGAGTTTACCCAAACCCACGTCCATCAAGTCAGTGATGCCATCCAGCCATCTCATCCTCTGTCATCCCCTTTTCCTCCTGCCCCCAATCCCTCATAGCATCAGAGTCTTTTTCAATGAGTCAACTCTTCGCATGAGGTGGCCAAAGTACTGGAGTTTCAGCTTTAGCATCATTCCTTCCAAAGAAATCCCAGGGCTGATCTCCTTCAGAATGGACTGGTTGGATCTCCTTGCAGTCCAAGGGACTCTCAAGAGTCTTCTCCAACACCACAGTTCAAAAGCATCAATTCTTCGGCACTCAGCTTTCTTCACAGTCCAACTCTCACATCCATACATGACCACAGGAAAAACCATAGCCTTGACTAGACGGACCTTTGTTGGCAAAGTAATGTCTCTGCTTTTGAATATGCTAGCTAGGTTGGTCATAACTTTCCTTCCAAGGAGTACGCGTCTTTTAATTTCATGGCTGCAGTCACCATCTGCAGTGATTTTGGAGCCCAGAAAAATAAAGTCTGACACTGTTTCCACTGTTTCCCCATCTATTTCCCATGAAGTGATGGGACCTGATGCCATGATCTTTGTTTTCTGAATGTTGAGCTTTAAGCCAACTTTTTCACTCTCTTCTTTCACTTTCATCAAGAGGCTTTTTAGTTCCTCTTCACTTTCTGCCATAAGGGTGGTGTCATCTGCATATCTGAGGTGATTGATATTTATCCCGGCAATCTTGATTCCAGCTTGTGCTTCTTCCAGGCCAGTGTTTCTCGTGATGTACTCTGCATAAGTTAAATAAGCAGGGTGATAATATACAGCCTTGACGTACTCCTTTTCCTATTTGGAACCAGTCTGTTGTTCCATGTCCAGTTCTAACTGTTGCTTCCTGACCTGCATACAGATTTCTCAAGAGGCAGGTCAGGTGGTCTGGTATTTCCATCTCTTTCAGAATTTCCACAGTTTATTGTGATCCACACAGTCAAAGGCTTTGGCATAGTCAATAAAGCAGAAATAGATGTTTTTCTGGAACTCTCTTGCTTTTTCGATGATCCAACAGATGTTGGCAATTTGATCTCTGGCTCCTCTGCCTTTTCTAAAACCAGCTTGAACATCTGGAATTTCATGGTTCATGTATTGCTGAAGCCTGCATATGTTAGTGATTATCAAATTGTACACTTAATTGTACACAGTTCATTGTACGTTGATTATATCTCAGTAAAGTTGTTATGAAAATATAGTTCCAGAAAAACAATAGGTATTTACTGAGTGACTGTTGGTTTTCTGGGACTGTGATTTCTTAGTGGTTAGGGATTTTTTTAAATTGCTTTACAGTGTTGTGTTAGTTTCTACTGTTCAGCAAAACAAATCAGTCCTACTTGTACATATATCCCCTCTCTTTTGGACTCCCTTACCATTCAGGTCATCACAGAGAATTAAGTAGAGTTCCTTGTGCAATACAGTGTCTTCTCATTAGTTATCTATTTTATACACAGTATCAATAATATACAGGTGTCAATCCCAATCTCCCAAATCTTCCCACCCCCTTCCCCCCTTAGTATCCATACATTTGTTCTCTATGTCTATGCCTCTACTTCTGCTTTGCAAATAGGATCATCTATACCATTTTTCTAGATTCCACATACATGCATTAATATACGATGTTTGTTTTTCTCTTTCTGACTTACTTCACTTTGTATGACACTCTAGGTCCATCCATGTCTCTACAAATAACTCAATTTCATTTCTCTTAATGGCTGAGTAATATTCCATTGTGTAGATGCACCACGTCTTCTTTACCCATTCCTCTGTTGTTAGACATCTAGGTTGCTTCCATGTCCTGGCTGTTGTAAATAGTACTGCCATGAACCTTGGGGTGCATGTATCTATACCAAGGAGTGAGGTTGCTGGGTCATATGGCAGTTCTATTTTTAGTTTTTGAGGACCCTCCACACTGTTCTCCATAATGGCTGTATCAACTTACATTCCTAGAAACGGAGTATAATGGCTCCCATTTCTCCACACCCTCTCCGGCACTTATTGTTTGTAGATTTTTGATGATGGCCATTCTGACTGGTGTGAGGTGATAACTCATAATAGATTTGATTTGCATTTCTCTAATAATTAGTGATGTTGAGCATCTTTTCATGTGTTTGTTGGGCATTTGCATATCTTCTTTGGAGAAATATCTATTTAGGTCTTCTGCCCATTTTTTGATTGGGTTCTTCACTTTTTTGATATTGAGCTTCATGAGCTGTTTATATGTTTTGGAGATTAATCCTTTGTTAGTTGCTTTCTTTGCAATTATTTTCTCCCATTCTGCATTTTGTTTATGGTTTCCTTTACTGTTCAAAAGTTTTTAAGCTTAATTAGGTCCCAAGGCTATGGTTTTTCCAGTGGTCATGTATGGATGTGAGAGTTGAACTGTGAAGAAAGCCGAGCACCGAAGAATTGATGCTTTTGAACTGTGGTGTTGAAGACTCTCTTGAGAGTCCCTTGGACTGCAAGGAGATCCAACCAGTCCATTCTAAAGGAGATCAATCTTGGGTGTTCATTGGAAGGACTGATGCTGAAGCTGAAACTCCAATCCTTTGGCCACCTGATGTGAATTGTTGACTTACTGGAAAAGACCCTGATGCTGGGAGGGATTGGGGGCAGGAGGAGAAGGGGACGACAGAGGATGAGATGGCTGGATGGCACCACCGACTCGATGGATATGAGTTTGCATAAACTCCAGGAGTTGGTGGTGGACAGGGAGGTCTGGCATGCTGCGATTCATGAGGTTGCAGAGAGTCAGACGTGACTGAGCAACTGAACTGAACTGAGGTCCCATTTGCTTATTTTTTGTGTTTATTTTCATTACTCTAGGAGGTAGGTTAAAAAAGGATCTTCCTGTGATTTATGTCAAAGAATGTTCTACCTGTATTTTCCTCTAGGAGTTTTATAGTGTTTGGCCTTGCATTCAGGTATTTAATCCATTTTTATTTTATTTTTGTGTATGGTGTTAGGGTATGTTCTAATTTCATTCTTTTACATGTAATTGTCTAATTTTCCCAGCACCACAGTGGTTAGGGATTCATTCTTCTATACATGTTTAGTAATAACCAGCAAAGTACCATGTTGTATACCAAGTATTCAAATGATGCTTTATAAATATTATCATGGCACATTTATTACATACCCATTATATTAATGTCATTTAAGTGGGACTAAAGATGTTTTGCTTGACAAAATGTTTAACTTAATTATCAAAGAAATACAAATTAAAGGCATAAAATACTAGTTTTAACTTTTTAATTTGCAAATAGTTTTAAATTATAGCATAAGCATGAGTTATTTTTGTATCCAGAAGGAAAAAGAAAGCTATTTCAAATTCTGAAGCATTTTGTAATACCTCCTTAAGAGCCTAGGGAAATAGATGCTTTTTCTGTATTACTGATAATTTCTATTGGGCAATTGTAATAAATATGTACTTTCCTGGTGGTTCAGTGGTTAAAACTCCTGCTTCCACTGGAGGGGGGCCTGAGTTCCATTCCAGATCAGGGAACTAAGATCCCACGTACTGCATGGAGCAGCCAATAAATAAATTACAAAAACTTGAAAAAAATAATAACTCCTTAATCCAGCTAGCTATTCCACTTTGAGGTTGTATACTGAGAAAATAAGATCGTACACGAAGATTAGTTACAAGTTGGTCTGCCATTACATGGTGTGCAATACCAACAATTAGAATGGATGTATAAACCCAGCAGTAAGATACTGGCTACATGAAGACTGCTATAATCATTCCATGAAATACTATTCTGACAAGAAAAGTATTGTAGTAAGTAAGTTAACTTAGAGAGATGTTCACAGTACATCTTGTTAATCAAGAGTAATAGGCTTTAGAAAATGAAATGACAAGCCAAAGGCTGAGAGGAAATATTTATAAATCTAATATTTAATAAAGGATTCATCTAAAATATAAAATGATCACTTAAAACTTAACAAGAAAACAACCCAATTAAAAAATGGGCAAATGATCTGAATGGACACCTCACTACAGAAGATATATGGGTGGAAATGCACATTAAAATATCCTTAATGTGATATATTTTGAGGAACTGCAAATTGAAACAATGACAACATACCTCCAGACACCTACTAAAATAGTTAAAATCTAAAACACTGACAATACCAAATGCTGACAAGGTTATGGAGCAACAGGCACTCGGATTCATTTTTTGTGGGAATGCAAATTGATTCAACCGCTTACAAAGCTAAACATATTTTTGCTGCCTGGTCCAACAATGGTGCTTACGTCCACACAGAAACCTGCGTGCGTGCGTGTGTGCTCAGTCGCTCAGATATGAATGCTTGTAACAGCTTTATTTATAATTGCCAAAAACAGGAAGCAGCCAGAATGTCCTTCAATAGGTTAATGGAAAAACCAACTGGTACATCCACACGATGGAATATTATTTAACAAATAAAGGAAATGAGTTATGGAGCCATGAACAGGCACGGAGTAATGCATACTGCTACGTGAGGGAAGCCAATCTGAAAAGTGACATACAGTGTGACTCCAACTATATCATGTTTTGGAAAAGTCAAAACTATGGAGACATAAAAAAAGGATCAGTGATAGCCAGAGGTGGGGCAGGAAGGGAGGGAGGGATGAATGGGTGGAGCGCGGCAGAGTTTTAGGGCTCTGAAACTATTCTCTGTGATACTGACGTACACACAAGGATCCATGGCGTTATACATTTGTCAAAACCCATACAACTCTACAACACAAAAATTCAGTGCTAATGTAAACTACAGACATCAATGAATATTAATATTTCAGTAGTATTAGCTCCAAGTCACCATTATTTCTTGCCTAGATTGAAGAGCTGCTTAAGTTCTGCTCCCATCCAGTTGCCTCTCTGACCTCATCTCATATTGCTATTCCGTAGACAGTCACACTGGCCTTCTTGCTGTGTCTTGAATATATAAAGCATGTGGATGAGCTTCTTGGGTTGGCAATAATCTGCATATTACCATACACTGATGCCAGGAGGGAAACACATTCTTGAGGACACAGAACTTCACATTTGGAGCCCGCTCCATTCTACATTCTGCTATATGTATCTCTTCCTTTGGCTGGTTCTAATTTGTATCCCTTTATTATAACAAAACTGTAATCATGAGTCCTGAGTTCTCTGAGTCATTTTAACAAAGACTGGAACCTGAAGGTGGCCATAGGAGCTTCCTAATCTGTAACCAGCTGGTCTGAAGTGAGGGTGGCCCTAGGGATCTCTGAACCTGCAGTTGGTGCCTCAAGTCTCAGGCAGCGGGTCTGCGCTCTTAACCTTGGTTGGCTCTAATGGTAGCATTAGAAGAGGTCAGGCAACATCTAGTATCTTAGGTTGTGAGAAATAGTGGTGTCCCTCAGGCAGTGATAGTTTAGAACTACTGAGTTTCCACAGCCCGCATTAGATCCTGGGTGGTACCCAGTACCTTTAGGTGAACATCCTAACACCATATATTTGTAAAATTCACCTTCACAAATTGCAATTTTGAGTTTCTGGACAGGTAACATCATCCTCCTTTTACAAGCAAAGAAACTGAAGTGAAGGGGAGACGCTTGTCCAAGGTCACTAGACTCAAACACGCATGTTCTACTTCAATGTAGAACTCTTTAAGGCATTTCTATTTTCATCCACTAGTGTGCATGCATTGCTTCAGATGTGTCTGACTCTTTGCAACCCTATGGACTGTAGCCCGCCAGGCTCCTCTGTCCATGGGATTCTCCAGGCAAGAATACTGGAGTGCCCTGCCCTTCTCCAAGGACTCTTCCTGATCCAGGGACTGAACACACATTTCTTATGTCTCCTGCACTGGCAGGTGGATTCTTTACCACTAGGGCACCTGGGAAGCCCAGTGCAGAACTCTTTATAGCAGTGTGCATGAAGTACAGAAATGAATTATAACACATAAACACGCATATCTTTATGATCACTTTTCCCTAAGCCTCCATTAGGAAATTGAAGGCAATTAGGTCCCTCCAGACTTAGGATTCTCTTCCACCTATGTGACTTTCTCTTCTGGGAACAGTGAAATCTGGGGGAAAATATCTAGAAACCCAGGTCTTCTCCAGTTAGAGAACCACATATTCCCCTAGAGCTCATCATGGTCTCATACTATTAGCTTTTCTTAGGGAGGAGAGAAGTTGTTACCCTTAGAAAGACCAAAACCAGGTATGTAAGAAAACAGTTTAGAGACTCAAGAGAGCCTGTTCCAGAATTGTATTTTACTATTAACATATGAGAATTCTTGAGTGCATTGAAAGATGATAAGCCAAGCCTACAAACCAAATGGAAAATGCAAACGTAGCCAGTTTCAAGGAGGAAATGCAATTGGTTCTTAAACAAATTTATAAAATATTAATATGCAGATAGAAAGTAAAACTATAATAGGTCGTTTAAAATTATTTGTTTGTCTATTTTTAATTTTTATTTTTGGCGGCACTGGGCCTTTCATTGCTGCATGGGGGCTCGCTCCAGTTGCAGCAAGAGGGGGCTACTCTTTGTTGTGGTTCACAGGCTTCTCATTGCAGTGACTTCTCTTGTTGCAGAGCACAGGTTCCAGGCTCTTGGGCTTCAGCAGTTGACACCCATGGGCCTAGTTGCATGGCGGCATGTGGAATCTTCTTGGACCAAGGATTGAACCTGTGTCCCCTGCAGTGGCAGGCAGATTCCTATCCACTGTACTACCTCCAGGGAAATCCAAAGATGTAATTTTTACCTGTTATAATGGCAGGGGAAAAAAAGTTGGATAATACATTGTCTTGTGAAATCTGAGGAAACTTCATCTGCCATCCCCTTCTAGTTTGCTGGTGAAATTCAAAATTGGTATAACGTCTATAAAGTGTGCCTAGGCAATATTTCACAAATGCATACTTGCCTTTGACTCAGCAAGTTCACTTTTGGGAATGTATCCCAAAGATGTATCCACATGTTAGTGTAATGATGTCTGCTGTATACCAAAAAACATTGTCACAATATTTTATGACTCTTTCCATTACTAGATGAGTCTGTTTCCTCCACTCCTTGAATCTGGAATGGCCCCATGGCTCCCTTGCAATAAAATATAGCAGAAGTGTTCCAGCCTAACCTCAAGAGGCTTGTATCTTCCACTCTAGTGTTCTTGGAATTCTGCCCTTGGACCAGTTGGTGGTTAGAAGCTGGAAAAACACCAAAGAGGCTGTTAGCAAAGCCTGGAGGGATGGTGAACAAACAGTTGCTGGAGGCTGAGAAAGCAGAGAGAAAAGTTATTAGAGGCTGGAGAAGGACAACATGTGTCAAGTGTGACGGAGTAAATGGAGAAATGTTGCATGTGGCAACTTGGAAGATAGAAAATGTACCTAGTAAACTTTAAAATAGATGATAAGGAGATTTCCAGACAGAATGTTGAAAGTGCCATTTGGTTTCTTCTAACGGAGTCTGATAACTTGCAGCAAGAGAGGGGTGAGCGAGAGAAGGCAACGTGCAATTTGTAAGCAGAATCTGGAGGAGACACAGAAGCGCCAGGACTGGCTGGTTTGGCTGATAGAACTGACTCTTATTCCCAGTTCTCCCAGCTGGTAAATATTTCTCAGCATTGAAGGAGTCCAAGGCCAAATATCAAATCAAGGGTATGGCTGGAAGGACATCTGTGAAGACTCCTGAATGATTTAAGATAAATGCTCTCTCATCGAGGGCTTCTGAGAATCCTAAGGATGTTTTCCCACAGCACCTCCAAATTATTACTCCGAAGACCTTGATTGTCTTGGTACATATGACACAAAACATCACCAAATTCCCCTATATGTTTTTTTTTTAATTGTTTATTTTTGACTGCACTGCATCTTTGCTGCTGCAGGAGGGCTTTCCCTAGCTGCCGTGAGCAGGGACTGTGGTGACTGGGCTTCTGGTTGCGGTGGCTTCTCTTGTTGCAGAGCACGTGCTCGAGGGTGCACAGGTTTCAGTGGTTTTGGCTTGCAGGCTTAGTTGCCCCATGGCATGTGGGATCCTAGCTCCCAGACGAGGGATTCAACCTGTGTCCCCTGCATTGGCAGGTGGGTTCTTAACCACTGGGCCAGCAGGGAAGTCCCAAGTTCCCCTATTTTGAAAGCAGCGTGTTAATTGGATCACTTGAATACCAGCAGGGAGGACATAAGCCCTGAAATGATTGGCAGGCCTGCCATGTCAGTCAAGTTTTTAAGGTTCAGTTGTCTTGGGCATCCCTAAGAGGTCCACTCCAAGCTTGAGGACAAGTTCCTGCATCCTGCTCCTTATACCATGTGGCGGTGCAGTAATGGTAGGCTTCTTCCAATCTTGGAGACAACATGTACCACATTTGGGAATACTGCTTCAATCCATGTATTAGGTAACTTTGAAGACCACACATTATGAGGGGGGCCAGAGCGAGAGCAGACCTTCAGCAGGTTCTGAGAGCAGTTTACGTGGCCTTGCTGCCTGGCCCTATGACCAGTAGACTCCTTGGTGCTAGCGGTGTTAGTCGTAGTTGTATGCCATGTAGAGTCTTTTGCAAGCTCCACCGGGAAAACTGTGGTGTAGACCTGCAGGGTTCTGCTGCATGGCTCTGCTGCAACAGTTAATGCTTCTGAAAGCAGATCTTAACTGATGATGAGAAGTTGGTAAATAAATAAACTTCCTTGCTCTTCCTGGTGGAGCAGCTCCAAAGTGTGTCCTACACTGTCTCCCAGGGCTCCCTGATGGGATTAAACCCCAGTTGTCCACACTCCTTCCTTTCTTTCAAACACCTCCATTTCCCTGCTGGTGACTTCCCCAGATAAACTGCTTGCACTCTAATCCTTATCTCAGCATCTATCTCTGGGAGATCCAATCTAACCTACCAATAATTTCCCTACCAAAAAAAGGAAAGGATCTTGCTCACCTATCGACACCTATCCCACAGAGTTTCTCCCCAAATAGAAAGTTCTATGATGGGGTATGCCGACTTACTGGCAGATCAGTGAGCTTTCTGATACGCTGCATGCACAGTGGGTTGGCCAAGAAGTTTGGCCATAAGATGTTATGGAAAACCCAAATGAACTTTTTGGCCAACCCAATAGTTTCTTGATCAGAGGTGAAGATCAACCAGAAGCCACGTGAAGTGTCAGAGGTGAAGCAGGCTTCGACTCTCACAGAGCTTTGCAGGATGCCAAGAACTTCCACTCACTGATGCGTTCTAGTAGACACTATACTACGCATTTTACATATTTGTCTAATTGAAGCCTCATGTTACAAGTGAGAAGTTTAGCCTTAAGTCAGAGAAGTTGTTACTTTTCCAAAACCAGATCACTGGTAAGTGATAAATCTCAAGTTTGATGCTGGGACTGTCCGACCTCAGCTTATGCTCTAAACCTATATTCTTTTCCGTATGTCCGTCACCACAGTTCTGCCACTTGATGGAAAGTGTATTTTTTTCACTTTTAAGACTCATCTCTTGGGGGCTTCCCTGGTGGATCAGTGGTATAGAATCCACCTGCCAATGCAGAAGAGATGGGTTTGATCCCTAGTCCTAGAGGATCCCACATGCTGAGGAACAACTAATCCAGTGTGCTACAACTACTGAGCCTGTGCTCTAGAGCCCGGGAGCCCCAACCACCGAGCCTGTGCTCTAGAGCCCGGGAGCCCCAACCACCGAGCCTGTGCTCTAGAGCCCGGGAGCCCCAACCACCGAGCCTGTGCTCTAGAGCCCGGGAGCCCCAACCACCGAGCCTGTGCTCTAGAGCCCGGGAGCCCCAACCACCGAGCCTGTGCTCTAGAGCCCGGGAGCCCCAACCACCGAGCCTGTGCTCTAGAGCCCGGGAGCCCCAACCACCGAGCCTGTGCTCTAGAGCCCGGGAGCCCCAACCACCGAGCCTGTGCTCTAGAGCCTGGGAGCCCCAACTACTGAGCCCACGTGCCACAGCTGTTGAAGCCCACATGCCCAAGAGCCTGTGCTCCGAAATAACAGAAGCCACCACAATGAGAACTCCAAGCACCACAACTAAACGGTAGGCCTCACTCACCACAACAACGAAGCCCACACAGCAACGAAGCCCCAGTGCAGCCAAAAATAAATAAAGAAAAATATTTTAAAAAAGACTCATCTCTTAATGGAAAGAGTTATATCGTGACAGTGTTTTCAATATAGACAGCAGATATCCTTACACTAACATGTGGATACATGTTTCAAATAAATTCTAAGGCCCTCTGCTCAAGTCTGCTTTCTTTCTCCTTCTGCCCTAAAGAATCTAGGGGATTCTGTAGAGAATCTTGGGTCGGATGCTGTTTGCAGAGAAGATTTGGGACTAGAACATGGGACAGGAGTGGCAATGGAGGGACCCTACTATGACCAGGCACCATCAACAAGACCTCACATCTCCCTCAAACTGAAACTCTCTACTAGATAATTCGGGCTTTGCAGGATATGAGGGTAAGTTTGTTACCAAGTCCAAGCTTGCTCTGCTCGCTGCACGACAGGCCAATTAATCCAAAAGACAGGTGTTGAGGCAAGGAAGAGACTTTAATAGGGGAGCTGGCAGACCAAGAAGATGGCAGGGTAGCACCTCAAAATAACCATCTTATGGGATCTGGATGCCAAGTCCTTTTATAGATTAGAGATGGGGGGAGGTGAGGAAGCAAAGTAAAAAGGCCATTAATCTTGCGGACATCTCCTAGAGTGGCAAGCCTCAGACAGGGGATGTGTTAATTTCTTCCTTCCTGCCACCCACAGGTGGACAAGATTCTGAACAAAGGCACTTTAGTTTAACTGTCAGGCAGAGAGGCAGGATGCTCTGAGGCAAACCATTCTGTATGATTATAATAACAAAAGCAACGAAAAGCAAGTCAAGGAAACAGTTCCAAGTGGAGTCAGAATTGGCTTCCTCCCTGCAACAAGTTCTGTTTCAGTGCCCTAAGTATGTGATGAAAATTCCTTGTTGAACTAATAATTGAAAAAAGGCCGAACCAACTGTGTATGTGTACATACGTTAATAAAGGTTGCTAAAGTTAGCAGTGGGAAAAAGCAACAAACAAATTTACGAAATCTCCTTATGTTTATAAATTAATTTCAAAGATCAAATCGTCAGGTGAGTGTATTCTCGGTTCGGTCTGGTCACAACAAAGATTGGGAGTGACGGACATTAAAGCCCTCGGCGAGTCACAGCTCTCGGGTCTTGGACAGACCGTGTTATAGCTCTCAGATCTCGAACAGACCATGTTATAGCTCTATTTTGTTTAGAAAATAGCAGGAGAATCCATCCTCAAGGCGTGAGGGCATGTCGACTCAAAGACGCGAAGAGAAGAGAGTGGGGCAGCATGCCAGGGCGCAGGAGAGAGAGAGACCTGGCCCTTTGGCTCCTCTTTTTAGGTTTTTTACTCCCCCTGGGCCTGACCTATGTAAATTGGGCTAGCCGGGAGTGCTGTTTGTTCTACCTGAGGTCCTCACTCCGGTCCTCCGACCTTCCTTTGTTCTATTTTCACGGGCTTTTCCCTTCCTTGTCTTTTGGCCACCGCCATTCTGGACTCCTGTTTCCTATTCTAACTACCTAGCATTCCCCCGTCAAGAGATGGGAAGCCCAATTCTTTGGGAATAGGGGCGCCGAGGTCTTTCTGGCTACTTCCTGCTGAACTGGGACGGCGAGGGGTATTGCCCCCCCCGCCCGCCACCTCTTGTTAGTCTCAGGCCTCAGAGTCCTTATAGCAGTGTCCATCTAAAGGTGAGTGATATTTTCCTTGGTCGTGTGTAGTTTTATATCTTTGTTGAACCGGCACTGCACACTGTAGCTTGTCGACCTGGTGGCAGAGGCTTAGCCTCTATGGTCTCAAAATGGGAGACTACTGCATACCCTGCTCTTCTTTTTTCATCCAAGACAAAGCTGCTTCCATCAGAGTACCAGATTTTCTCAGGATTGGTCAGAGGATCTTCCAACAATTCCTCTCGGGGTTTTATCCTGTGGTCCAAGGTTTCTAGGCAAGAGTGAAAGGGGAGAGAGTCCTTGGGGTAGGCAGGAGGGTGGCTGGTTAAGAACCTCAAGGAGATATAGTGAGGCCTGGATTTTCCATCAATACTACTTGATATCTGAGGATTCTTTGATCAGACATCCATAAATGGCCTCTTCCATTTAAGAGTTGTTTCACTTGGTGGCTGGTAAAAATAGTTCGTTTGCCCCCAAAGGAGAGTTTTAAAGCATCTTCTATCATGATTGCAATAGCTGCAAGATTTCCAAGGCAGGGGTCCCAGCCTCGGGCAGTTGGATCAAGCCTCTTGGATAAGTAAGAGCCTGGGGCTCAGATCCCAACCTTTTGAGTTAACACTCCCAAGGCTATTCCCTCTCTTTCTGGACATAAAGTTGGAATGCTTTTTCTGGGTATGGCAACCTCAAGTCAGGTGCCTGAGTTAAGGCCCGTTTTAGTGTAGCCTCTGCCTTCTTTTGAGGAGTTCCCCCCATCAGTGGGATTGAATCATCCCATCCCTTTAAGCTTTCATATGAGGGCTGGGCAATTAGACCATAGTTGGGTGTCCAGATTCTACAATACCCATTTAGCTCCAGGAAAGCTCGCAATTGTTTTCGAGTCATGGGGGAGGACAACTGGAGGATTCCTTGTCTGTGATCAGAGGACAGCCTCCTGGATCTGCGTGTAATTTGAACTCCCAGGTAAGTGACTTTTGTCTCGACCATCTGTGCCTTGGCATGGGAGACTTTATATCCCCTTTCTGCCAAAAAGTTTAGAACCTGAATTGCGTGTTGTTGGGCATTTTTCCCATCAGGAGAGCAGATTAGTAGGTCATCTATGTATTGTAATATTTTCCCATTAGGTCCCAAGTCCAGATCTAGGAGATCTTGGCTAAGGGCCTGTCCAAACAGGTAGGGGCTATCTCTGAACCCCTGAGGTAATGCTGTCCAAGTCATCTGTTGGTGTTTTTCTCCTGGGGCCTCACACTCAAAGGCAAAAAGATATTGGGATTCTTTAGCCAGTGGTATGCAAAAAAATGCATCTTTGAGATCCAAGACTGTAAACCACTTGGCACTGGGTGGGATTTCTCCCAAGATTACACAGGGATTGGGTACTGTGGGATGGAGGGGGACGACAGCTTCATTTATGATCCAGAGATCTTGAACCATTCACCGGGCTCCGTCCTTTTTCTTTCCTGAGAGGATTGGGGTGTTACATGGTGAATTGGTGGGGACCAATGGCAACCCACTCCAGTACTCTTGCTTGGAGAATCCCATGGTTGGAGAAGCCTGGTAGGCTGCAGTCCATGGGTTCGCTAGGAGTCGGACATGACTTCACTTTCACTTTCACTTTTCATTTTCCACTTTCATGCATTGAAGAAGGAAATGGCAACCCACTCCAGTGTTCTTGCCTGGAGAATCCCAGGGATGGGGGAGCCTTGTGGGCTGCCGTCTATGGGGTCGCACAGAGTCGGACACGACTGAAGCGACTTAGCAGCAGCAGCAGCAGCAGCAGCAGCAGCAATAGCCCATAAGCAAGGAATTTATTTATTAAAGGCTGTAGTCCCTCCTGAGCTTCTCTTTTGAGGGGATATTGTTTCCAGTTAGGAAACCAAGTGGGATCTCAGAGGACAACGGTTCAGCTTGGTGGGCTTGTCCAGGAATCCCCTGGTCCCACACCTGGGGGTAAATTTTGTCCTCCCATAGTTTTTGGTCCCTCTCTATTGGAGAAGGTGTAATGGGTTCTTCAGTAGTAACCAGGAGCTGTAGAGCTCTAGGGGCTGAAAAGCTTCCCATCACAAGGGTGGTCCCCAGTTTAGTGAGTATATCTCTTCCCAATCAGGGAGTAGGACACTCAGGGACCACCAGAAACTGGTGGGAAAATATTTGTCCATCCCAGCAACAAAGAAGTGCTTGGGTGAATCTTTTAGTAGTTGTTTTTCCTGTAGCACCCAAAATGGTACAGGTTTGGGAGGAGAAGGCTCTGGAGTAGGAGATCAAGACAGAGTAGGTAGCCCTGTGTCAACCAAGTTCTCGGACCTACCTGCACATCCAGTTGCACCCTTGGCTCCAGCCCCGTGATGGTTATCTGTGACAGGTGGGCTGGCTGGAGCGGCTGCTTCAGTCCTCTTGAACCATCGTGAGGGAAGGCTTGGCGCTTGACCTTGAGGCTCTTGGGTCCTAAGGGCAGAGTGCCGCCCAATGTCCCAGTTGATGGCATTTGTAGCAAGCCGTTTTAGGAGACTTGGTTTGGACACTCTTTGGCCCAGTGCTCCACCTGTCTATAGATTAGGCATTTGCCTTGTGCCTTGTCCTTCAAGGACTCGGGGTTTGCCACAGGGCTTCCCTGGAGGGCCGCCAGCATCTGGGCATGCCTTGTCTCTTTCCTTCTCTCCCTCTCCTGGGCCTTGGCCTCCTCCAAATTTCATGGGTGGACTTCCTTAGGGGTGAGTCATTCTGAAGATTATCCTACCCAGTACTGTTGCAACCTGAGAGCCAGGCGTCCCTGGGTCAGGGTGCAGATCCCCAGGCAGGCTGAAGCATGACAGCCTCCTAGGGATCAAATCCCCAGGCAGGTTGAGGTGTGACAGCCTCCAGAGAATTGGGTCCCTGGGCAGATCGAGGCGTGATGACCTCCTGGGACCCTTGGACTGGCAGATCCCCAAGCAGGTTAAGGTGTGACAACCTTTAGAGGGTCAGATCCCTAGGCAGGTCAAGGCAGGTTGACCTCCTGGGACCCCTGGACTGGAGTTGGGTGTCCCCAAGGTCTCCAGCGTGACCAGTGCTGGGTAGGATTAAGGGGTTGTAATTTTAACTCATCACCAGTTTGTTTACCGCAGATGGGAATAGATATCATGATGTAAAGCAATCCAAGCCTGTGCCCTGAGACTGGGAAACAGTGAAACAGTCATAAGCCTTGTCCTCTTACTCTAAGGGATTGTAAGTCACTGATTTCTTCCCCTAGTCCTCCTTAAGAGCAGGTTACGGTGTCTCCCCTGGTAAGCATTTCACTGTCATAGACCCACTTTAGGTAATAACAGAAGTAATGACAAAGGAGTGGGTTATCTGGCCCTGTTAGGGACATTAAGGTATTTTAATAATAGGCTGGGTGGAGCAACATTGCCTACAAGGGGGCAGGGTCCTGATTGTAGGAGTTAGTAATTGGCTTAAGAACAAATTTGTTTAGAGGCAACAGACTAAATGTTCCATAAAAGTGGAGTGGAGATTTGATCCAGGGGTATGTTTGTAACTCATCTCACATGCTAGTAAAGTAATGCTCAAAATTCTCCAAGCCAGGCTTCAGCAATATGTGAACCGTGAACTTCCTGATGTTCAAGCTGGTTTGAGAAAAGGCAGAGGAACCAGAGATCAAATTGCAACATCTGCTGGATCATGGAAAAAGCAAGAGTTCCAGAAAAACATCTATTTCTGGTTTATTGACTATGCCAAAGGCTTTGACTGTGTGGATCACAATAAACTGTGGAAAATTCTGAAAGAGATGGGAATACCAGACCACCTGACCTGCCTCTTGAGAAATCTGTATGCAGGTCAGAAAGCAATGGTTAGAACTGGACATGGAACAACAGACTGGTTCCAAATAGGAAAAGGAGTACAGCAAGGCTGTATATCGTCACCCTGTTTATTTAACTTATATGCAGAGTACATCATGAGAAACGCTGGACTGGAAGAAACACAAGCTGGAATCAAGATTGCCGGGAGAAATATCAATCACCTCAGATATGCAGATGACACCACCCTTATGGCAGAAAGTGAAGAGGAACTAAAAAGCCTCTTGATGAAAGTGAAAGAAGAGAGTGAAAAAGTTGGCTTAAAGCTCAACAGTCAGAAAATGAAGATCATGGCATCCGGTCCCACCACTTCATGGGAAATAGATGGGGAAACAGTGGAAACAGTGTCAGACTATTTTTCTGGGCTCCAAAATCACTGCAGATGGTGACTGCAGCCATGAAATTAAAAGACGCTTACTCCTTGGAAGGAAAGTTATGCCCAACCTAGAGAGCATATTCAGAAGCAGAGACATGACTTTGCCAACAAAGGTTCGTCCAGTCAAGGCTATGGTTTTTCCTGCGGTCATGTATGGATGTGAGAGTTGGACTGTGAAGAAGGCTGAGCGCCGAAGAATTGATGCTTTTGAACTGTGGTGTTGGAGAAGACTCTTGAGAGTCCCTTGGACTGCAAGGAGATCCAACCAGTCCATTCTGAAGGAGATCAGCACTGGGATTTCTTTGGAAGGAATGATGCTAAAGCTGAAACTCCAGTACTTTGGCCACCTCATGTGAAGAGTTGACTCATTGGAAAAGACTCTGATGCTGGGAGGGATTGGGGGCAGGAGGAGAAGGGGACGACAGAGGATGAGATGGCTGGATGGCATCACTGACTCAATGGACATGAGTCTCAGTGAACTCCGGGAGTTTGTGATGGACAGGGAGGCCTGGCGTGCTGTGATTCATGGGGTCACAAAGAGTCGGACACAACTGAGTGACTGATCTGATCTGATCTGATGTTTGTAACTTTAGGAAAAGGGTGGTAAGGGTTTGGACCCAAAAGGCCTGCAGGGCTAACTCCCAAAGTGGCAAACATTATTCCTGGAAGCCCAGTTGCCTTTGAAGGGATGCCAACAGATGGACTTCTAGCAGGCACTGTGTGCCTGGCGCCCGCCCTAGTGCGTTCACTGGGAGATGCTGGTATTGCACATGTTGTAGGAAACATGGAAGATGAAGGGCTGAATATCTAGAGGGGTTGGATGTTATACAGTATTTCCCACCCAAGGGCCAGCTATTTTCTGCTTGTCCCTCCAGAAGACTGTAGAGGCAACATTGTGGACTGGGATGTTATGCTATGCTAAGTCACTTCAGTCGTGTCCGACTCTGTGTGACCCCATAGACGGCAGCCCACCAGGCTCCCCCGTCCCCAGGATTCTCCAGGCAAGAACACTGGAGTGGGTTGCCATTTCCTTCTCCAATGCATGAAAGTGAAAAGAGAAAGTGAAGTCGCTCAGTCGTGTCCGACTCTTAGCGACCCCATGGACTGCAGCCTACCAGGCTCCTCCATCCATGGGATTTTCCAGGCAAGAGTACTGGAGTTGGGGGTGGGGTGGGGGGCTGAGGAAAACAGCATGAAACAGGAGGGAAGGGGGCAGAGCACAACCTTTGACAGAATGACATAGCACAAAGGCATAACGTAAACCGATTAAAATCAGTTGGGTCCACGATGACAAGTCAAATTCAAGTAAACCTTAATCCCCAATTTGTAAGCCAAAAGACACACCCAGAGGTGGCAGGACAGCTCTAAGGCACTGTCAAAAGAGGAGTGGGTGGTTCCCCAATGGTTGGGATGATCCTCCCCATCATCAGCATATGAATTCACCCCGCTAGCAAAACCTAGCCAGGCCACATTCCTTGGCCCAAGCCCTTGCCCTCGGCTATGGCCCACACCCTGAAGAGTGTGCTTCTCTGTGAATCCTAACAAATCCACCTCTTATCACTTTGTCTCTCACTGAATTTTTGCAATGAGACAACAGAGCCTGAGCTTCATTAGGTCCTGAAGCCAGGCATCCTGGGTTTTGGCCGGGCTCGAGTCCCAGAAAAGAGCTAAAGGACAGGAGGAAAAAGCACTGGGGAAAATGTGCCAAGGGATCCCCTTCATAGCCTGCCGGAAAATCTGCTAAATATCTGACCCGTGCTCACAGTTTTCATTGGCCTGATCCTTGCCACAGAGAAGAGTAAGGACAGAAGAACCCCTGATGGCTTGGGTAACAGCTACTGGGGCTCAGCAGATAGTGCCTTTGGGACATACCAAAGAGTAGCCTTTCCAGCGGAGAAGGCAGTGGCACCCCACTCCAGTACTTTTGCCTAGAAAATCCCATGGACGGAGGAGCCTGGTAGGCTGCAGTCCATGGGGTCGCTAGAGTGGACACGACTGAGCGACTTCCCTTCTACTTTTCACTTTTATGCATTGGAGAAGAAAATGGCAACCCACCCCAGTGTTCTTGCCTGGAGAATCCCAGGGACGGGAAAGCCTGGTGGGCTGCCGTCTATGGGGTCGCACAGAGTCGGACACGACTGAAGCGACTTAGCAGCAGCAGCAACAGCCTCTCCAAAGTCCCTCAATTGCACTCACTGCCGCCTGTTCGAGGGGCAGGTAAAATGTTGGTTTGAATGAGTCTAGCCATTTACATTGATCAACAGTATCTCAGTAAAAGTGGATTTTCGAAAGAAGATTGATTGATTGATTGATTGATTTTTGGCTGTGCTGGGTTTTCCTTGTTGCGCGGACTTTCTCTAGTGGTAGCAAGCAGGGGCGACTCTCCAGTTTACGGTACACAGGCTTCTCTGTGGTGGCTTCTATTGTTGGGGACCATGGGCTCTAGGGCATGTGGGATCAGTAGTTGTGGTTCCTGGGCTTAGTTGCTCTGAGGCACGTGGGATCTTCCCAGACCCAGGATCGAACCTGTGCCCTCTGAATTGGGAGGTGGATTCTCAACCACTAGACAGACCACCAGGGAAGCCCCAAAGTGGGTTTTCTTTGAGCCTCGTTTTTGTGTGAGAGTCAAGACAATATGACATTCCATAAGTGTAGATGTGAACACAATTTTACTTATTGATGGTCATTAATGGCCTATAACCAGAGCATAACCTCCCAGGTAAACATTTAACTTTGGAGCATTAGTAGAAGATGACTCACTAACTTTTAACATTATTTTCCCCTTATATTAATATCCTATTACATTTGTAGTCCATACACACAGACACAGGTACAAATAAATTCACATATATGTGACCGTTTACATAAAGGCTTCCTCGTGCAAAAGGGGGTTGTTAGTTTTACATCTCAAATTAGTTTCTGCTATCCCAGCAACTAAAGCAAATTTCTTTGTGGAAAAAAAGTTTCTAAGCATGGTCTACTAATTGTCTTAATGGATTTTCAATGAGGGTGAAGTACTCTGCTATGTGCCCTGTGGGCATTCCATAAACATGGGTTTGACTCTGTTAACAATCCACAGAGAAAACCCCCAAAATGTGTACTATTTCAATTATCTAATTTCTTCCCTCACAGTCTCTGTCTTTAGTGCAAGATTTCTATAAACATTTAAGATGACCAAGGGGGCTGCTGCAGAGTCAGGGAATTGCCCACTGAAGCTTTCTGGGCTAAGAGTTTTAGTTAGTCTAAAGTGGTCATTATTACCTGGGATTTACACATCCCCAAGCCTTGGACTGCAAGGAGATCAAACCAATCAATCCTAAAGGAAATCAACTCTGAATATTCATTGGAAAGACTGATGCTGAAGCTGAAGCTCCAATACTTTGGCCACAGGATGATGAGAGTTGACTCATTAGAAAAGACCCTGATGCTGGGAAAGACTGAGGGCAAATGGAGAAGGGGATGACAGAGGATGAGATGGCTAGGTGGCATCACTGACCCAATGGACACGAGCTTGAGCAAGCTCGGGGAGATAGTGAAGGACAGGGAAGCCTGGAGTGCTGCAGTTCATGAGATCACAAAGAGTCAGACACGACTTGGCGATTGAACAACAGTGCTTCAAGCTGATGAGCTGAGTGAAGGTAATGTCCCACCTGCGTTTGAGAACATGAGAATGGTATAGCAACTTCCTGTTTTCTTTCTTTTTTAAATTAATTTTTATTGGAGTACGATGTTGTGTTCATTTCTACTGTACAGCAAGATCAATCAGTCATACATGTACATACATCCCCTCCCTGTTGGATTTCCTTCCCATTCAGGTCACCACAGAGCATTAAGTAGAGTTCCCTATGCTGGACAGTAGGTTCTCATTAGTTATCTATTTTATACATAGTATCAGTAGTATATATGTGTCAATCCCAATCTCACAACTTCCTGTTTGCTGTGTAGGTATAGATCTGCTCCGACTCTGGCCCTGAGGTGGGTACTATTATATTCTCAGTATCTGTTGCACATACAACTGAGATAAAAACAGTGCATGAAACAGAATCTTCACCTGCTCTTGTCCCAAAACATTCATTGAGCTCTCCTGTAAGACACTGAGAATATATTTTAACACACATATGAATATTCTTGGGCTTCCCTGGTGGCTGAGTGGTAAAGAATCCACCTGTCAATGTAGGAGATATGGGGTTCGATCCCTGGGTCAGGATGATCCCTTAGAGGAGGTAAGGCAACCCACGCCAGTATTCTTGCCTGGGAAATCCCATGGACAGAGGAGCCTGGTGGGCTACAGTCCTTGAGATCTCAAAGAGTCAGACACAACTTAGTGACTGAACAACAACAACAATGTGTATTCTTGGTATGAGCATGTAATTTGCTAAAGTTACTGTATGATTTAGGTTTTGTAACATGTTGAGTATCATCTGAGGGAGGGTCATGATCACTTGGGAGAGACCACCCTCGTGTCCATTAGATGGAAAACTGGAATTTAGTAAGAAGACTCCAGAGTGGACTTTAGAGTTAAAATAAAGCGGTCATTTTAATTAATAATTTGAGGAAGATTCAATACCAGCAAGAGAACAAAGAACTCTTGGGTGGTAGGAAATAGAGGTTGACTGCCAGAGGGTCCGTGGGAGGAAGAAGCCAAACCCTGGGCCTTAAAGTAGTTCAGGGCTGCCTCCTATGTAGAAACTTCTGGTCTGAAGTTACATTCTTTCCATTTTTCTTAGTTAAGTAACCCATTTTCTTATATCTAGAGCAGGGTGGACCTCTTTCCCATAAGGAAAAACTAAGACGTCTCAGAGAGCCCTTGAGGAAACTCAACGGATCACTCAAGTACCTCAGCAGCTGTTACAGAGGTATTTTCCAGTAACTGCTCTTCCTGCTTCAATTCCCAAGTCATTTAAGTAGAGAAACAGCCCTTTGTCCTGGTTCTGAGTGGAAAAATGTAGAGTATATAGGCCAGGCTCCAAGTCCAGGGTTAATTCTCATTGACTGGGCAAGGTCTGCCACCTGGTGGGAAGAAACAAAATGTCACCTGCTTTTCTCATCTAATTTCTTGCTATACTGCTTTTTAAAAAAAATCATATATATTTAAAATCATATACAATCATACATTTTACAAGGGCTTCCCTTGTGGCTCAGCTAATGAAGAATCCGCCTGCAATACAGGAGACCTGGGTTTGATCCCTGGGTTGGGAAGATCTCCTGGAGAAGGGAAAGGCTACCCACTCTAGTATTCTGGCCTGGAGAATTCTGTGGACTGTTTAGTCCATGGAGTCGCAAAGAGTCAGACATGACTGAGGTGACTTAACACATATTTTTACAGAACCCATCCTCAGCCTCTAACTTGTGATTGCCTGCTTAGCCACCAAATTCTCCTAACTTAATAATGATGCTGACGTATTGAGGAGAATTTTTCAGCAAATATCTGGATCTTAAATCACCTTCATAGTATTTTAGAACAGCTGGGAGAAGAACCAAAGGTGAGAAGGAGGGGACTGGTAGGTATTAGGATTCTCCTGAAGAAGAAAGCATTCATTCATTCATGCACCATCATCCATGGAGTTGAGCACCATTGAGCACCAAAAACCATGTTCATCAAAATAAAATGCCTCTCCACGAAAAGAAAAACATGCAAATCAGTTTGCAAACAAAAATGTGTAAGATCACATCCCTGCACCTTTAGTGCCAAAGAGATGAACAGATGACCAAGTTAGGTTGGGAAAATAAATTAGGTAATTCTGGTTTTCTCTGGAGGGTGCAAAGTTGTTTGAGTCCATTAGGGGGAGTGCTAAATCTCCAGACAAAAAACACATGCCCTAGGCTAATTCTGGAATATGCCCAGGATTGCTTGGGGATTTCAGTCTATCCGTCCCTCACAGAAAGTAAAGATACCCCAGGACTCTGGGGACCTTGAACTTCCAATAATCTCTTCCAGCACTGCACACGATCACTTCTTTCCTCTTTCACCAGCCCTTACTTTTCCTTCCATCCAGGCCAGTGCTCTCAAATTGCAGCCCCAGGCATCCGCACCGCCATCACTTGGGAAACTTTTAGAAATGCAAATTCCCAGGCCCTGTGACTTTTCCAGACTAAATACATCATAATCTCTGGCAATTTAAAAAAACTATTTATTATTTTCATCTGCCTTGTGTCATTGCTCTATGGGGGCTTTCTCTGGTTGTGGCAAGCCAGGGCTACTGTCTAGATGTGGTGCACAGGCTTCTTGCAGTGGCTTCTCTTGCTGCTGAGCACAGGTTCTAGAGCACACAGGCTCAGTGGTTGCAGCTCTGGGGCTCTAGGGCAGGGGCTCAGTAGTTGAGGCTCATGGGCTTAGTTGCTCTCAGGCATGTGGGATCTTTCCAGAACAGAAATCAAACCTATAACCCTGAATTGGCAAGTAGACTCTCAACCACTGGACCACCAGAGAAGTCCCGCTGGGAGTGTTTTTTTTTTTTTTTCCTTGCCGTGTTTTTAACAAGCTCTCCAGGTGATTTTGATGCATGCCAAAGTTTGAGAACCATGAGTCTATGAAACTATGTGGGTATGGACCAGGGAGACTGGTGGGGTGGAAGAGAGGAAGTGGTGGTTCCTGCAAGAGGAGAGGAAGCAGAGAACATCTGTAAAGGGAGATGACACTGCACCACAGTGCCTTTTGCCAGCTCAGCTTGGCGCCAAGCTGAGACACTAGCCCCCGAATTTACCCTAGGTCAGATTGGTGACTATACCACCATCTTTAGACATGGACTCAGCCTTCAAATCATGCTACTCCAGAACAGTAGCTGCACAGTGTTCAGGACTGATAAGATAAGCAAGGGCTGCGCCAGCCGACACTGTTTCAACTCTCTCCACTTCCATCCGGATCCATGACAGGTGCAACTCACCTCCTAGGCAGTGTGGTGTACTGGCAGGCCCCCGGCAGCACCCCCTCTCACCTCCCCCACTTGGGGCTGGGATACCTGGATTGAAAACTAACTCCATTAAACCCCAGGCAGCATCAGCACCTTGCTCCCTCCTCTGTTGCTTGGGGAGAATACTACAGTGGGTCCTGTGGATCTGCTGGTTCTGCAGTCACAGATTCCATCAGTCCTGGATCGAAAATATTCGGAAAAAGAAATTTCTAAAAACCAAACCTTGATTTGCTTCAGAAAAGGAACTATATACTTACATAGCATTTACACTGTAGTAGGAGTTGTTGTCGGAGAAGGCAATGGCACCCCACTCCAGTACTCTTGCCTTAATCCCATGGGTGGAGGAGCCTGGTAGGCTGCAGTCCATGAGGTCACGAAGACTCGGACATGACTGAGCGACTTCGCTTTCACTTTTCACTTTCATGCATTGGAGAAGGAAATGGCAACCCACTCCAGTGTTCTTGCCTGGAGAATCCCAGGGACAGCGGAGCCAGGTGGGCTGCCGTCTATGGGGTCGCACAGAGTTGGACACAACTGAAGCGACTTAGCAGCAGCAGCAGCAGGGGTTGTTGTGGGCTTCCCAAGTGGTACTATTGGTAAAGAACCCGCCTGCCAGTGCAGGAGACATAAGAGATGTAGGTTGGATCCCTGGGTCAGGAAGATCCCCTGGAGGAGGGCATGGCAACCCCCTCTGGTATTCTTGACTGGAGAATCCCCATTGACAGTGGAGCCTGGGGGAGGGGGGTGGCTCCATTCCAAAGAGTGTGACACGACTGAAGTGACTTAGCATGCATGCATACAGGAGTTGCATTAGTTGTAGTCTGGTGATGATTTGGAGAAGGCAATGGCACCCCACTCCAGTATTCTTGCCTGGAAACTCCCATGGATGGAGGAGCCTGGTGGGCTGCAGTCCATGGTGTTGCGAAGAGTTGGACACGACTGAGCGACTTCACTTTCCCTTTTCACTTTCATGCATTGGAGAAGGAAATGGCAACCCACTCCAGTGTTCTTGCCTGGAGAATCCCAGGGTCGGGGGAGCCTGGTGGGCTGCCGTCAGTGGGGTCGCACAGAGTCAGACACGACTGAAGCGACTTAGCAGCAGCAGCAGCAGTGATGATTTAAAGTATATTAGAAGATGTGCATAGGTGATATGCAAATACTAGGACATTTTATCTAAGGGACTTGAGTGTCAGATTTTTGATATGGGGGTACTGGAGCCAATCCCCAGAGGATATCCAGGGAGGACCCTACTCACCAAGGGAAACGCTATTTAAACATACACAATCGAAGCACCTAAAGTCCCTAGAGCAGGGCAGGCATTGTTGCTGTTTAGTGGTTCAGTCCTGTCTGACTCTTGTGACCCCATGGGCTGAAGCCTGCCAGGCCCCTCTGTCTGTGGGATTTCCCAAGCAAGAATGCTGGAGTCAGTTGCCATTTCCTTCCCCAGGGATGGAATCCACATCTCCTGATAATGCCAGAGGATTCTTTACCACTGAGCCACCTGGGAAGCCCTCAGGGCAGGCATTATTCCTTGTTCCTACTCTCCGCTCATCCCTCTGCCTGTGCCTCCCTACGTTGCGTTTTTTGTACAAAGTGAAAGTCGCTCAGTCGTGTCCATGGGATTCTTCAGGCCAGAATACTGGAGTAGATAGCGGCTCCCTTCTCCAGGTGATCTTCCCAACCCAGGGGTGG
Source organism: Bubalus bubalis (assembly GCF_019923935.1). NCBI lineage: Eukaryota > Metazoa > Chordata > Mammalia > Artiodactyla > Bovidae > Bubalus > Bubalus bubalis. The sequence continues at coordinate 108,998,760 of NC_059161.1, forward strand.
GCATTGCAGGGGGATTCTTTACCAGCTGAGCCACCAGGGAAGCCAAAACGGGCATTCAAATGGTGTGGAATGAACAGGCGAAGCATGCTCTGCTGTCTGCCATATTTTTCTCTGCTGCTGCTGCTGCTAAGTCGCTTCAGTCGTGTCCAACTCTGTGCAACCCCATAGACAGCAGCCCACCAGGCTCCACCATCCCTGGGATTCACCAGGCAAGAACACTGGAGTGGGGTGCCATTGCCTTCTCCAGCTGCTGCCAAAACATGCCAGGCCAGAGCCAGACTTTGTCAATCTCTTAAGAAGAAATCACTCTTTTAAAGGGGAAAGCAATGGTGATTCAGGCACCTCCCTGCTTTCATTCCTCCTCCCCACACGTGGGCACAAAGAGCGGAAGAGGGGTGACACTGACGTGGTGGGGGGGTTTGGGTAGGGAGGGGGAGAAGGCCTCCGTATGTCCAAATTCCCGGGTCACCTCATCTGTAGTCTAACTCAGCAGCAGACAACAAGATGGGACCTGGGAGGGGGACACCCACCCCCCTGCCACCTACCCAGGCTGGGGGCCTGTCAGGTCGCATCTGTTCCAAATTTATAGCCCCTCCTCGGGCCGCCGCCGGCCTCTCCACGGCCTCTTTACCAAGTGCAGCCCCAGCTGAGGCCCCTCCCGCGGGGAGGGAGAGGACACACCCCCGCCAGTCCCGGGCTGGGGGCGGGGAGCAGGTGTGAAGCGGGGGTCGCAGCCGAGCGCGCGGTCACCCTCCATCGCACGCGGAGACCCGGCTTCACCCCCACAGTGTACACAATGGGGCGGGGGCCGGGCCGAGGGCGGCTCATTACCCTGATCGGCCGGGGAGCGGGTGTGGAAAGAGGGGGGTTCGAGGGAGGGCCGGCCGCCAGAGCCCCGGGCCGGAGCGCGCGAGGGTGGAGGGGCGAGGCCTGCATGGTGGACACCCGTCCAGTTACAGCCGATCTCCGACCCCAGCCAAACCCCCGACGCCTGCGCCAATCTGGGCCCCCAAGACCTGGCGGGAGGAGGAGCCAGGGAACCACGAGAGGCCCTCCGGGGCTGGGCAGAGACCGGCGCACTCGGGTAGCGCGAGCCCAGCGGGTTCGCAGATTGCCCATTGTCCGTGTCCGCTCCGCGCCCCCCGCGCTCTGTCGGAATAACAGCCTTCTCCCTGCCGGCCTCCAGGATTCGAAATGAGCAGCTAGAGCCGTGGGGCGCGCCGGGGGAAGGGTCTTTCAAGGAGGGGGCCTGGGGAGGGGTGGGGAGGGAAGCACCTAGCCGAGGCTGCACAAAAAAGTACCGGCCTGTCTCCAACGCGGTGTCTCACTCGTGCCTGCGGGTCAGGGGACCCGCTCCCCTCCCGCGCTTCAAAGGCTCCATCTCCCCAGATTACGACTCTCTTCTCTAATCCGAACTGTTCCGGGAGAGATGCCCTCTTTTTATTTTCCTGGTTGGTCGATAACCTTTGTCTGGGCTCTGGAATGCTGAAAGAAAAGGTGGGCGACCTGGACAGGTGTGTGTGTGTATCTTTGACCTTGAGGTTAAGGAATTGGGCAGAGGAGTTGGGAACTAAACGAAGGGCGCTGGGTGGTGACGGCCCCTGACACCCAGCTCCCTGATCCTGGGTGTTTTCCGTGTCAGGGAACCCGCCCTGGTCTTTGTGGATTTTGTCATGCTCCTCTTTGCCACGATGTCACCATCACTGGGAGATGGGCATCTCTGGGAAAGGACCTGAAAAGGGACCGGAGAAAGGTTGGGACAGCCAGGTTTAGTGATAAAGGGCCTTAACACTTAGAGTTCGGGGGTGAAGGTAGAGTTGAGTGGAGACTGAAGCTCATTAGATATAGAGGCCACAATCTGGCAGATGCTGGGCCAAATCGAGAGGACAGACACATGTTGACCCTTTAAGTATTTTTCAGCATCCTATTATGGATAAGTTGCATATTCTGTATAATAAATAGACACACAATTAGAAAAACAGAATGAGACCCCATGAGCCCACTACCCAGCTTCAGCACTTGTCCATTTGAAGACAGTCTTCCTTTATCTGGCCCCATCTCTCTCCCTTCATAATTTTGAAGCAAATGTGAGAAATCATATTTCTTCTGTAAATATTTCAGTGTAGTCTTAAAAGATAAGGTCTCATTAAATAACATTATAAGAACACTGGCACACCTGAAATATATCATCCAATATGTAATCAATATTGAAACTTCCCCAGCTGTTTTATGTTTATCCATTGTTGTTGTTCAAATTAGGATCCAGATGAGACTATACATAAAGAGGCAATGTTCTGCCTCTTTATCTCTTTTTCTCTTTGAAATTTATCTGTTGACAAAACTGGGTCATTTGTTGTGAAAATTTTTCCACACTGAATTTTATTGAATGTATCCCCATGGTGTCATTTAACATGTTCTTATGCCCTTATATTTCCTGTAAATTGGTTGTTAGATATAGAGGCTTGATCAATTAATGTTTGATACTTTTTTCACTAGAATACTTCATAGGCAATATTGTGTAATTGTGACAGCAGTCATGTCTGCTTGTCTGTTTTGTTTGTTGTTGTGATATATCACCATCCAGTAAGGATCATTGCCTGGATCCACTATTTCATTAGGGGTTGCCAAATTGTGACATTCTAATTCTGTAATTCCATCTTCATTTATTAGCTGGAATACTTCTCTAAAGAAAACCTGTCATCAACTATTTATGTTGGGGTACATCCAAATAGAAAAGGTAGGATAAATTCTTGATTCTTTTCCTTTGCCTATTATTTCTCAAAATAATGAGCCAATTCCTTAGCATCCTCTAAAGGTAAGCAAGATTTAAAAAATCATTATAAACTCAAGACTTGAAATATATTTGATGGATTTTACAGTGTGTTTTTTATTATATGAGTATTTTTAAAATAGGAGACACCATAATAAAAATACCAAGCTCTGTCTTCTCCTGAGGACAATATGGCAATCCTGAGCCCTTTCCCAACATGGCTAGTCTGTGGCTGAAGGGCATGTATCCATTCTCTGCCAAACTCCCCTCCCATCCAGACTTAGTGGACACTTGTTCTACTCCTGATCTGCTCAGATCTCTTCTGTTACCTGCCTGGATACTGCGGGTGTGGGTTTGTAAATCAGATTCAATCTGTATTTTATCTTACAGATGAGAGAGCTGGTGAAGTAATTTACCTACCTATGAGGAGGACAAGTCTCCTGGCCCTGATGTTGGGAAAGATTGAAGGCAAAAGGAGAAGGGGGCGCCAGAGGATGAGATGGTTAGATAGCACCACTGACTTAATGGACATGAGTTTGAGCAAAATCTGGGAGATAGTGAAGGACAGGGAAGCCTGGCTGCTGCAGTTCATGAGGATGAAAAGAGTCAGACAGAACTTAGCGAATGAACAACAATATTGCTTCTGTTTTATGTTTGGCCACAAGGCATGTGGCATCTTAGCTCCCTGACCAGGGATTGAACCCACACCCCCTACATGGAAGGTGAAGTCTCAACCACTGGAGCACCAGGGAATTCTCTGCCTTACCTTTCACTTGAGCTGAGTCAGAGACCTTGAAACACCTCAAGACAACCTCCCTCCCAATTCCCAAAACACACTTTGCAGAGAAAACTTGATACTATTCCAAATCCTTCTCTCTCTTGCCTCCCACACCCAGTCAGTCACCTAGCCTGCTAATTAGCCTTCCTGCCTCCATTCCTGTCTCCTCCAATTCGACCTCCTCATCAAAAAGAGGATGTTCCAAACCATAAATCTAATCGTGTCACTCTCTGGCTTAAAGATCTGTCAGTAACTTCTCATTGCCTTCAGGTTAGATACAAGCCAGCCTCCTCTGCACACCATACAAGGCTCCCCATGAGCTGTGTCTTACCACATGCTGTTCCCTTGTCACGACCCCATCCTCCGGCCAGAGGGAATTACCCACAGGACTTTGCACACAGTGCAATCTATATTTTGTCCTCTGGGTTTTCAATTTCTTTAAGCACCCATTCCTTCCCCAGCTAACTCTCATTTATAGTTTGTCTCCCTTCAAGCAAGTTCCCTGGCAGTTCAGTGGTTAAGAGTCCATGCTTCTGATGCAGAGGGCGCAGGTTCAGTGGATAAGATCCCACCTGCCCTGCAGCATGACCAAAAAATAAAAATAAACAAGGATAATAAAATCATTTTTTTAAAAAAGTCTCCCTTCAAGTTGGGATGGACATGGACACACTGCTATATTTAAAATGGATAACCAACAAGGACCTACTGTAGACAGGGAACTCTGCTCAATGTCATGTGGCAGCCTGGATGCGAGGGGATTTGGAGGGAGAATGGATACATGGATATGTATGGCTGAATCCCTTTGCTTTCTGTTCACCTGAAGCTATCACAGCATTGTTAATCAGCTATGAAAGTGTTAGTCATTCAGTGTCCCAACTCTGCTACCCCATGGGCCTGCCAGACTCTGTTCATGGGATTCTCCAGGCAAGAATACTGGAGTGGGTAGCTATTTCCTACTCCAGGGGATCTTCCCAACCCAGGTATCAAACCTGGGTCTCCTGTATTACAGGCAGATTCTTTACCATCTGAGCCACCATATGCCAATACAAAATATAAAGTATTTTTTTTTTTTTTAAGTCTCCCTTCAAGCTTTGATCTTTTTGGAAACCTGCTTTGGGCAGGACCTGACTCCATTCACTGTCCTGCTCTGCACTTCTGTGGCCCCCTGTGTGGGTTTTTTGTTCTTGTATTTTCAAGTTGGGTTGTTTTTTCCTTCCACTTGTCTGCCACCTGGAGGATGTGGGCACTCCCTGAGGCCTCACATGTGCTCTGTCTGTACCTTCAACACTAGAAGCACAGCACACAGTAGGCAGGTCAGCAAGGATTTGGTTAGTAAATGAAATTAGATCAGAGAGATGAAGCTTTGTGGACTTTTTTGGACAGAAGGATGTTTCCCCTTCTCCTGTAAGGAGAGGGCTGGATGCAGATGATACTATGTGACAGTAACTGACAGATGCTAAGTAGAGGCTTAGGGTGGCCTGGGGCTGATGCAGCGGAGTCCTGGACCTGAGGGGGGTGTGTGTGTGGTGTGTATGTGTGTGTGTGTGTGTGTGTGTGTGTGTACCCACACGGTCGTCGCCCACCCTGCCTCATCCCGCTGGGAGGATAATTAAAGCGCCAAACGGCCAAGCGGGCGGGCAGCGTTCCCGGGGGCGCATTTCATCCGGGCTGATTAATGAGGCCGGGGAGTTAATGAGAAGAAAGCTAAACGGAGGGAGCCGAGCAGCGGAAGCCGTCTGAGGCCCTAGGGAGGAGGGGGCTTCCAAAGGCATCTCCCACCCCCTCTTTTCAGGGGAGGCGTAGCTCGAGCCACGCGGTGCCCCAGGCTCCACTCGCTCCTCCGGGAATAAAGGAGGGGTCGCCGCCCTGGAGAACTCGTTCCTCCTTCCTCCGCGTGTGCCCAGCCTCGCTAAACAGAGAGAAACTGTCCTTCCTGTCTAAAACCCAACAAAGGACCTCAAGACACCGTCCTTTTTCATTGTCTGGCAGGAGTCCCAGGCCACCGGCAGGTTTCCTTCCGGACCCGAATTAAGAACGAGGATTTGACTCATTGGAAAAGACTCTGATGCTGGGAGGGAATGGGGGCAGGAGGAGAAGGGGACGACAGAGGATGAGATGGCTGGATGGCATCACTGACTGGATGGACGTGAGTGTGGGTGAACTCCGGGAGTTGGTGATGGACAGGGAGGCCTGGCGTGCTGCGATTCATGGGGTCGCAAAGAGTCGGACACGACTGAGCGACTGAACTGAACTGAACTGCCCTTACCAACTGAGTAACCAGTAGACAAGTTCCTTAGTCCCTTGAGCCTCTGTTTCTGCATCTATAAAACGGGATCATACTCCTTCAGTTCAGTTCAGTCGCTGAGTCATGTCTGACTCTGCGACCCCATGAATCGCAGCACGCCAGGCCTCCCTGTCCATCACTAACTCCCGGAGTTCACTCAAACTCATGTCCATCGAGTCGGTGATGCCATCCAGCCATCTCATCCTCTGTCGTCCCCTTCTCCTCCTGCCCCCAATCCCTCCCAATATCAAAGTCTTTTGCAATGAGTCATACTCTTTACCCCACCACAAAATGGCTAAGGTTGATTGAGATCTTATTAATAGTTTGTACCAGACTTAAACTCCTGTAAGCATCTGGCATATATAATTTTTTTAAAATTTATTTTATCCAAGTATATTTGATTTAAAATATTGTGTTAGCTTATGCTGTACAGCAAAAGCTGATGTATGGCTATACACATATACATTATTGTTCATGTTCTTTTCCATTACAGTTTATCACAGGATACTGAATATAGTTCCTTGTGCTACACAGTGGGACCTCGTTTATCCACCCTATGTGTAATAGTTCTCATCTGCTAATCTCAAACTCCCAATCTGTCCTCCCCCATGTCTCCTCCCCCTTGGCAAGCACAAGTCTGTTCTCTATGTCTGTGGGTCTGTTTCCTTCCAATACAGCTTTACAAGAAGGAAGAAAGATGCTACTTTGGGGAAGAGAAATGTGTAGAATAGGAACGTCGTTGTGAGAGAGGAAGAAGTAGCTGAAGGCGCATTCCTGCTGCTTTAGGTGGGAAGAAACCAGTTAGCAGCTCAGTCAAGCAGGTGGTGAAGCACATGGCATATATAATCTTATTGCTCCCCAAACGCTAGGAGGCAGGTCTATTCTTACCATCTTTATTCCATAGAGAAGGACAGTGGGGGCGGGAAACCTGAGGTGACTTGCCCAAGGCCACCCAGCTACTAAGTGCTGCTGGGAAGTGAACATACCATGTGATTACCGAGCCCAGGTCCTTCGCATCAAACACTGGTGCTAGTTTGAGGGTGGATGTGAGGGTCTAACCACAAAACATGTGGAAAAGATCTGCGAACTGTAAAATGCTAAGCAAATGGGAGAAGAAGCCCCTGTTGTTGTCATTATTCTTTTCACACTTAGTTTTGGACCCAGGCAAGAGACAAATCCATGAGGGATGGGGCCCCCGACCAGAGAGAGAACAGGGGGTGTATGGCCTTGCCAACAGTCTGCAGCTTGGTCCTAACTGCAGTGGCAGAGCCCCCATGAGTGCGTGCATGCTCAGTCACTCAGTCGTGTTAGACTCTGCAAAGAGCCCACCAGGCTCCTCTGTCCATGGAATTCTCCAGGTGGGTGAATACTGGAGTGGGTTACCATTTCCTTCTCCAGGGGATCTTCTCGACCCAGGGATAGAACCCCCCGTCTCCTGCATCTCCTGCACGGGCAGGCAAATTCTTTATCACTGAGCCACCTGGGAAGCCCAGAGCCCCCATACCCTCCTCTCAATGCTCATACCTTTATGGTCAGACTGCAGACACACCAAATGCTCTCTGTGTCCCCACAAATGGCACAGGAGTAGTTGTTTTGATTTTAAAGGCTAGAGCATGGCACAAGGGGATGGCGCTGAATTTGGACCTGGAAGAACCATGTTCCGGTATGAATCTGCCACTGAGCAGCCACGTGGGCCTCGGTGAGTCACCTGATGACCCCGAGTTTCATCTGCCAGTTGGGATGATGACAGCCATAGCTGTTTCACAGGACTGCTTGTAAAGGGACAAGCATGCACCTTTGCATGTGAAAAGTCACTGTCGCTTTACGTTGTGCTTTGTATCTAGAAATGGCTGGAAGGGGAGTCCAGGTCACTGCCTGGGGTGTGCCAGGGGTTTCTAGCAATGGGCAAAGAGCAAGGTGCCTAAACTGGCCAATGACTACACCCCTGTTCCCTCAGTAATCTGACTTTGGGATCTACAACTCCATATTGATCTCCAGTCGAGAGTGATTGGAGACCAGAAGCCAATCAACCCCAACCAAGTCTTGATGAATTCAAAATGAGCCAGTTTCCTCCTGGTGAGTTTCTTCTGCCAAATCAGGAAAATGGAGGCTGCCCAGATCAACCAAAACCAAATCATTCCACCCCTGCTCATCAGACACCTTCACCTTCCCCACCAACCAGACTCTGAAGCCCCCAGCCCTCACTAACACTCGCTGCCACCACCACCCCCCTCACTGTGGGAGCCAGCCAGCGCTGGCAAAAGAAGGAGCATCAATAATTTTTTCCAAAGGAGCTTGTGTCTAGAGAAACCAATATTTAACATCCCCATTTACATTGAAAGCGTGGTTCTGATTATGAGATGGTAATGAGGGGATTAGCCAGAGTAGAGAGCCCCCCTGCCTGCCGCCCCCTCCTATCTTTCCCTCCATTACCCTGCATGGTGGGCTTATTCCTAGAGAAGGAGGTATGGGGGAGGGTACAGGGCACTCCCACTGGGAGAGCATCAGAGATGCCAGAGCAGGGCAGGGGTCCTCCAAGACCCCATCTGAGAGCCCCTTATTCATGTCTGGAATCAATTAGCCTCAGAAAGGATGATGGGTGAGATGGAGACCCCCGACTCTGAGAGTCCCTCTGTCTTTTCCCCTAGACTTGGTTAAGGCCCTCTGCTCTCTGATTCTGTCTGGTATTTCAGATGGGCAAGTTCCTTACGTCATCCTTTGTCTCTGAAGTAGAGGACTGAAATGATCAAGTCTGTTGGGAGAACTTTTGTTTGGCTTCTGACTTCTCTGGCTTAACCTCAAACCCGGCCTATCTCCCCTAAATCCCCTCCTTCTCGGGAAGGGCATCCTTGTTCCTCCTCATGCCAGATCCTGCCTTTTAACCAGCCGGCAGTTTATCTCCGACTCTTCCTCTGGGGCTCAGGGTGGGGGACGGAGAGAACCCAAGGGGGTCACCCATCCTGAGGCCCCATTTGTTGGTGGACAATTGCGCTCAGACTGGATAATTCGGTGTGTGATTGTGGTCACGCCCCCCCTTTTGTGCCCCTTTCAGAGCCAATCTCCCAGACCCAGATGGGTTAATCCATAATGCAGACGAGCAAGTAATTGGCTGTCAGCCCAGCCCCCTGAACCCCCTCCCCTATTAGTGCCACTGCCCTAATGAAGCCCAGCTTGGAGAGCCCCCTTCTCAATGAGGCGCCAGCCCCAACCTGACCAGGCACACATGTGTCTCCGCTGCTCTGCCTGAAGCTTGGCTCCCTTTAGGGACCCTCAGCCCAGCCTCCCCGGGGTAACCCAGCTGCCAGGGCTGCAGCGGCCTGGGAGGGGGGCTGTGATGGATGGGAGGGAGTTAGTTAATAGAGCCCCAAACACATGAGCCCTGTCCCCACACCGACCCTCCCCCCCCCTCACACACACACACACACACACTTTTGCAGCTTCCTCTGACAGCTGCCCTGGCCTTCTGAAATAGCCCTATGGAATATTCCTCGCTTCCATCTCCCTCTAAGCTGCGCTGAAAAGCTGTGTTTTGGACGCTGGCAAGAGTCATTGCTGCCCACCCCATCCCCAACCTCTGCCAACCTAAGTCCCCGTGTGGGTCCTGGGCAAAGACAGCTCAAGACAGCGTTAAAAGATGAGCTTGACTCAGCTAACGTTGGCATCTCATCGAGGTATTTTCTTTTCCTTAGTTCCTTAAATCTCTGTTTTTCAGTTCTATCTCTCTTCTTACCCTGGGCTGCCCTTGTGGCTCAGCTGGTAAAGAATCCGCCTGCAATGCAGGACACCTAGGTTCGATCCTTGGGTCAGGAAGATCCCCTGGAGAAGGGAAACGCTACCCACTCCAGTATTCTGGCCTGAAGAATTCCGAGGACTGTATAGTCCATGAGGTCACAAAGAGTCAGAGACGACTGAGAGACCTTCACCTCACTTGATTTCTCTTCCTACCCACTTCCCAATCAATTCTTTAGTTAGAGGCTGAGCTAGAGCACAGCCCCAGAGATGAGGCAGGCGTCTACAGACCGGAGCCCTTCGCTCTGTTGGAGCCATCTGTCTTGGCCTCAGCATCCCATCAGGTGTGTGTGTTTTTTTTTTTTTTTTTTAATATTTCATTTATTTCAGGCTGTGCTGGGTCTTCATTGCTGCTTGCAGGCTTTCTCTAGTTGTGGTGCATGGGCTTCTCACTGCAGTGGCTTCTCCTGCAGCGGAGTACAGGCTCTAGTGCGTGCTGGACTCAGGAGTTGTGGTGCATGGGCTCTGTAGTTGACACTCGCAGGCTTCAGAGTGCAGGCTCATTGGGTGTGGCACGTAGGCTCAGTTGCTCTGCAGCATTTGAGATCTTCCCAGGCCAGGAATCGAACGGGTGTCCCCTGCATTACAAGGCAGATTCTTAACCACTGGACCACCAGGGAAACCCCTCCCATCAGGTTTTGAGCTCCCTGGTGCTGGAAGGATTCAAGCCACGCCTGGATGAGCAGAAAGGTTTAGGGAGGATCTTTGCAAAGGGACCTACCATTCTCTGATGCCCTGTACTTGCTTCCTGTTCCCACATCTCTCTTCCCTCCAATAGAAAGAGCTGTGGGTTTGCTGAGCCTTTCTCCAAATCAATGCAGGTAAGAAGAGATTGGCTGCTGCCTGGGTTTGGGCACTAAACCCTTTAAAATGACAATTTTATGGGACTTCTCTGGTGGTTCCAGTGGTTAAGACTCCACACTCTTAAGGCAGGGCCACAGGTTTGATCCCCGATCAGGGAACTAAGATCCCACACGTTGCATGGGTGTGACCAAAAAATAAAGATTTTTAACAATGACAATTTCAGGGCTGCCCTGATGGCTCAGTGGTAAAGAATCTGCCTGCCAATGCAGGAGACATGAGTTCAATCCCTGATCTGGGAAGATCCCACATGCCTCGGAGCAACTAAGCCAGCAAGCCAAAACTACCAAGCCCACATGTTGCAGCTACTATAGCCCAGGCTCTGCAACTAGAGAAGCCACCGCGACGAGAAGCCGGAGCACCGCAACTAGAGAGTAGCTCCTGCTTGCTATAACGAGAGAAAAGCCTGCGCAGCGAGTAAGACTCAGCACAGCCAAAGATAAAAATAAGTAAATAAATAAAATTATATAAAAAATAACTTTAAAATGACAATTTCGTATTTTCTATTATTAACAAAATATTTTTAAATGAAAGAAAGATGAAAAATTGCATATGTTCCCTTGTTCCCAACCAACCATTGCTTATAGTTTGGTTTAATTTTCTTTCCATTTTTTTTCATATGCATAGAAATCACTCAACACAACTGAAATATTTACTGAATGTCTTCTGTGCACCAGGCTCAGGGCTTACAGTTTTTCTACCTGGATTATAACTCCAGACCTATCTTTCCTTCTCCTCCTTAAATGCCAGGGTTATTGCTCTGGAATAAGTGAATCATCTAGTAAGGGACTATTTGGAAATTCTCACATTTAGAGATGGGGGTCTCAGTGCCTGTCAAGGTTGGAATCCATAAAGGGCTCCAAAGTCACAGTGGGTCGTCCCTTTATGATGAAGACCTTGGAGAGGAAAATAAGGCCCCCATGCTGGTCGTGCAGGCTCAAGGGGGTGGAGGGAAGCTACCCTGAGGAAAGTCTAGCTCCATTTCTGATTGGATGGGTTAACGACACTGAGTAGTGAAATATCATTCAGAGACTGCTTCTAGGAAATATTGAATATTTATAAGCCTTGCAATCAGGACTAGGAGGTAAGGCTTTAAAAATAAACAGGCAGCAGGATAGGGGGGAGGGAAGATGGAAGGAGAGAGAGATTTGGAAGAAAAGCCGTGGTAAAGGAGAGGGACATAGAAAAGGAAGACTAGAGTCCCCTGACTTGTCAGAATGGAGACTTCTCTGCATGTGTACATGGGGAATGACGTCACAGTGACGCCGGGTTTTCCATGGCTTTACCATGGAAGCCAAGAGAGATCTTGGAGTCATCTTCATTCCAAGGAATTGAGCTTCAGGATATGTTGGTGAAACAGAGGCTCTTCTGGCATAGGAAACCAAAAATCATGGAGAGCAGTGGCAGGTAGGAGTCCAGGGCAGAGGGACCCCCGAAGACACTGGAAATCAGTCTGTTATTCACAATGAATACGAAGAAATCTATGAACACAGGTAGCAACCCAAGAAACACAGAGACTAAAGACCCAGTGAGGTAAAGTGGAAAGCCTTTCTCGTGTATTTAACGCAAAAGCATTTCCCTCTGAATGTAAATCATTAGAGGCCAGGGAATAATCCTCTTTAATTGAAAAACAAGACACCATCTCTTGGAGGCAGGGGATCTGAAGATCTTAATTGGTCTCTTTCTTTGTGCATTTTATGCTCACGTAGACACACACACACCCAGAGGGACAGAGGGATAGGGACAGAGAGAGAGACAGAGAAACGTTGAGACTGGGACATTAAGACAGTGATAAAGAACATAGTCCATTTCTGACCTCCCTGAAACTGCAAAAGTTCCAGGAATTATAGAAATGCACAAACTCAAAGAATAGCACGTTTGAGACTGATAGATACCAGGGACTAAGGGATTTCAGAACTAAAAACAGAACGGCAGAAAAGATCTGGAAGCCTTAGTGGATTATACTTGGCGATGTGATTGTAGAGGTCATTCTGTTACTAGAATTATGAATTATACATGAGCACGTGGGGGTGGGGAGCAGGGGAGTCTTCCTTTGCTATCCTCAGATGCAGGTCTTTCGCAGAGAGGTGGTGTACCAATCACACAGGTGTAGGAACAGCCTGAGTTTAAATTCTGGATCCTCCATTTAGTAACTTCGGGCAAGTTACTTAACTGAATCAGTGCCTACGTCTCCCTGTCTGTAAAATGAGGGTAACAACAGCACCTATTTATTGAGTTAATAGGAGAGTTATACAAATAAAGCGCCTAGAACAGACCTGGCAATTGTAAGTTCACAGTAAATGCCACGCTACACAGTATGTTAGGCACCCAGGGTTCAGGGATGAGTAAGATGTAGCTCCACCTCTCGAAGGGGACGTTGGAGCTCAGGGGGAAGATAGTTATGTCAGCAAATAATTAAAACATCACATGTTCAGTTAGACAGTAGGGGAATAAACCAAGTGGTCTGGGAGAGTCAGGGAGGGCTTTACTAATTTTAGGTGACGGAAGCTGGATTGCCAGCTGAAAGGAGTCCTGCCAGTGAAGAACAGAGGGGAGAGGGCATTTCAGGAAGAGGAAATGGAGAATGGCGAGACCTAAGGCACAGAAGTAGAGAGAGCACCACCCGTGAAAGGAAAAAGGCTGCTTGGTGGTGGGATGTAGATGGCAGAGGTATGGAGTGAGGGGAGGGGTAACAGAGAAGACCAGGAACAGCAGACATTATCTGAACTATGGCAACACTTGTTGCCACTTCCTCTAGGGATTATAATTTTTAAGTAGACGACTGACATGATCAGATTTAAACATCAGAGATAAGCACATAGCTCAGTATCTGGCACTTGACAGTTGCTTACTCAATGGGGGTTGAACAAATATATGACAACTCCCAGAGGCAGCAGTGTAGGTGATGGATTCCCAGTAGGAGATTGAACACACAGAGTTACTTTGCAGCAGTGAAAGATGGTGAGAACCTGGACTAAGGCAGTGGCCGTGGAGATGGGCAGGAGGCACAGAGCTGGTGAAATAGTGCAGAGACTCACTGGAAGAGCATGCTCAGGATCAGCACTTCAGGAGGGGGATATAAGGGGGTTAGAAAGGGGGCTTCCATGGTGACTCAGCAGTAAAGAAAATGCCTGCCAAGCAGGATACACGGGTCCGATCCTTGGGTCTGGAAGATTCCCTGGAGGAGAGCATGGCAACCCACTCCAGTATTGTTGCCTGGAGAATCCCATGGACAGAGGAGCCTGGTGGGCTACAGTGCACAGGGTCGCACAGAGTCGGAAACAACGGAAGAGACTTAGCATGCATGCAAGAACGTCTGCTAGACAGATGAATGAAGAGAACCACTCAGTAAACATTAGCTATTGTTAGCTATTAGTCACCTCTATACTTCCACTTCTAAGAATTTAGCTTACAGATATGCATATGTGCAAATATATATATATATGTTGTTTATTTGTAACATTATTTATACAAAAAATTGAGAAGCAACCCAAATCTCCATAAATAGGGATCTGATTACGAGCATATGATAAATTTATGCAATGACCAATGTTACACAGTCATTAAAGTAAAAAAGATGGAGACTATATATATATACTGATGTGAAAGGACACCCTAAATATATTAGTAAGCTAAAACAAACAGGCTGCAAAACAGAACAAATAATATGATCAAATTTATGTTTTAAGAAGGATATATATATATGCTTTTTAAAATCTGGGGACTTCCCTGATGGTCCAGTGACTAAGACTCCGCATTCTCAATGCCTGGGGGCCCAGGTTCAATCCCTGGTCAGGGAACTAGATCCCACATGCCACAACTAACAGTTTGCATGCTGCAGCTAAAGATCCCGCCTGAGGCAAGAAAAATCGGAGATCTAAGACCCAGTACAGCCAAAGAAATAAATATTTAAAAAGTAAAATAAAATCTGGAAGGATACACAAGAAGCAATCTGTGGTTACCCCAGGCTAAAGAAGGATAAGAATGGTGTGAGCACTTTGTTCACCTTATACTCTTTTATTCTGCTTGAATATTTTTGCATGAGTATGTACTGTGTGTGTGTGTGTGTGTGTGTGTGTGTGTGTGTGTGTGTGCTCAGTCGTTCAGTTGTGTCCGGCTCTGTGGCTCCATGGACTGTACCCTGCTAGGCTCCTCTGTCCATTGGATTCTCCAGACAAGAATACTGGAGTGAGTTGCCATTTTCTTCTCCAGGGGAACCTCCTGACCCAAGGGTTGAACTCACATCTCTTGCATCTCCTGCATCAGCAGACAGACTGTTTACCACTGCACCACCTGGGAAGCCCCATGAGCATGTATTACGCTTACAATAATAAAACAATATCTTGAACTATATTCAAATCCCTTATGATTATACAGTGGAAGTGACAAATAGATTCAAGGGATTAGATCTGATAGACAGGGTGCCTGAAGAACTATGGACAGAGGTTCCTGACATTGTACAGGAGGCAGTGATCAAGGCCATTCCCAAGAAAAAGAGATGCAAAGAGGCAAAATGGTTGTTTGAGGAGGTCTTACAAATAGCTGAGAAAAGAAGAGAAGCTAAAGGCAAAGGAGAAAAGGAAACATATATCCATTTGAATTCAGAGTTCCAAAGAATAGCAAGGAAAGATAAGAAAGCCTTCCTCAGTGATCAATGCAAAGATATAGAGGAAAACAACAGAATGGGGAAGACTAGAGATCTCTTCAAGAAAATTAGAGATACCAAGGGAACATCTCATGCAAAGAGGGGCACAATAAAGGACAGAAATGGTATGGGCCTAACAGAAGCAGAAGATATTAAGAAGAGGTGGCAAGAATACACAGAACTATACAAAAAAGATCTTTGTGACCCAGATAACCATGATGGTGTGATCACTCACCTAGAGCCAGACATCCTGGAATGCAAAGTCAAGTGGGCCTTAGGAAACATCACTACGAACAAAGCTAGGGGAGGTGATGGAATTCCAGTTGAGCTATTTCAAATCCTAATAGATGATGCTGTGAAAGTACTGCACTCAATATGCCAACAAATTTGGAAAACTCAGCAGTGGCCACAGGACTGGAAAAGGTCAGGTTCTTTCCAATCCCAAAGAAAGCCAATGCCAAAGAATGTTTAAAATACCACACAATTGCACTCATCATCTCACATGCTAGCAAAGTAATGCTCAAAATTCTCTAAGCCAGGCTTCAAGAGTATGTGAACTGTGAACTTCCAGATGTTCAAGCTGGATTTAGAAAAGCCAGAGGAACCAGAGATCAAATTGCCAACATCTGTTGGATCATTGAAAAAGAGAGTTCCAGAAAAAAAATCTACTTCTGCTTTATTGACTACGCCAAAGCCTTTGACTGTGTGGACCACAACAAACTGTGGAAAATTCTGAAAGAGATGGGAATACCAGACCACCTTACCTGCCTCCTGAGAAATCTGTATGCAGGTCAAGAAGCAACAGTTAGAATGGGACATAGAAAAACAGACTGTTCCAAATCGAGAAAGGAGTATGTCAAGGCTGTAAATTGTCACCCTGCTTATTTACCTTATATGCAGAGTACATCATGAGAAATGCCAGGCTGGATGAAGCACAAGCTGGAATCAAGATTGCCTGGAGAAATATCAATAACCTCAGATATGCAGATGACACCACCCTTATGGCAGAAAGCAAAGAAGAACTAAAGAGCCTCTTGATGAAAGTGAAAGAGGAGAGTGAAAAAGTTGGCTTAAAGCTCAACATTCAAAAAACTAAGATCATGGCATCTGGTCCCATCCCTTCATGGCAAATGGGAAAATGATGGAAACTATGAGAGACTTTATTTTTGGGGGCTCCAAAATCACTGCAGATGGTGACTGCAGCCATGAAATTAAAAGATGCTTGCTCCTTGGAAGAAAAGCTATGACCAACCTAGACAGCATATTAAAAAGCAAAGACATTACTTTGCTGACAAAGGTCCATCTAGTCAAAGCTATTGTTCTTCCAGTAGTCATGTATGGATGTGAGACTTGGACTATAAAGAAAGCTGAACACTGAAGAACTGATGCTTTTGAACTGTGGTGTTGGAGAAGACTCTTGAGAGTCCCTTGGACTGCAAGGAGATCCAACCAGTCAATCCTAAAGGAAATCAGTCCTGAATATTCATTGGAAGGACTGATGCTGAAGCTGAAACCCCAATACTTTGGCCACCTGATGCGAAGAGCTGACTCATTTGAAAAGACCCTGATGCTGGAAAAGATTGAAGGTGGGAGGAGAAGGGGACGACAGAGGATGAGATGGTTGAATGGCATTACTGACTCTATGGACATGAGTTTGAGCAAGCTCCAGGAGTTGATGATGGACATGGAAGCCTGGCATGTGGCAGTCCATGGGGTTGCAAAGAGTTGGACATGACTGAAAGACTGAACTGATATTTTAAAGTAGCAAAATAGGGTCCCTGGGAGAGTATCAGGAATAATAAAGTGGGGAAAGTGAAAGTGTTAGTTGCTCAGTTGAGTCCAACTCTTTGTGATCCCATGGACTGTAACCTGCCATGCTCCTCTGTCCATGGGATTTCCCAGGCAAGAATACTGGAGTGGGTTACTATTGGAAGAAAAACAGAAAAAGAAGGTGTATTAGGTTAAATTTCAGAACGTGACCTTATTTGGAAATAGGACTTTGCAGTGGTTAAGAAGAGGTCACAGTGGATTGGATTGGGCTCTAATCTAGTGACTTGTGTCCTTAGATACACACACACAGGGAAGAATGCCATGTGAAGAAAAAGGAAGGGGTTGGAGTGATGCATAAGCAAACTGAAGAATGCCAACGACTACCTGCAACTATCAGAGCTAGAAGAGACAAGAAGGATCTTCCTAAGAGCCTTCAGAAAGAGCACAGCCCTTGAGCTCAGACTTGCAGCCTGCAAAAGAGAATAAATTTGTGTTGCAATGGCACCCCACTCCAGTACTCTTGCCTGGAAAATCCCATGGATGGAGGAGCCTGGTAGGCTGCAGTCCATGGGGTCGCTAAGAGTCGGACAAGACTGAGGGACTTCACTTTCACTTTTCACTTTCATGCATTGGAGAAAGAAATGGCAACCCACTCCAGTGTTCTTGCCTGGAGAATCCCAGGGACGGGGGAGCCTGGTGGGCTGCCGTCTATGGGGTCGCACAGAGTCGGACACGACTGAAGTGACTTAACATTAGCATTAGTCTACCTGGGGCTTCCTAGGTGGCTCAGACATCTGGTAAAGAATCTGCCTGCAATGCAGGAGACCCAGGTTCGATCCCTAGGTCAGGATCCACTGGAGAAGGGAATGGCTACCCACTCCAGTATTCTGGCCTGGAGAATCCCATGGACAGAGAATCCTGGTGGGCTACAGTCCATGGGGTCGCAAATAGTCGGAAGTGACTTTTAGTTTCACGAGTGCACCCAGTTTGTGGTTTCCTGTTATACCAGCACTAGGAAAATGAGAGAGAGAAGGGGCAAGGGGAGAGAAGGAGAATGAGAATGAATGGGAGGCAGAGAGAGAAGGTTAGTGGACTCTGAAGGGGCAGTTGTTATGAGGACTAACTAAACAAATATTTGTTTATTGGATTTAGTCACCAAACAAATATTTATGGAGTGCTTGCTCTATGCCAAGTTTAATAACAGGAACCAGGAAAGCTCTTGTTCTCCCTAGCCTTTGTTTCGCCTGCACTGGGATGTGGACATTTCTACCTGGTTGCCTCCAGATTTCCAGACCTGGTGGTATGTGCTGCACAGTAAACTCCCTTCAGGCTCCTCCTGGGGGTGGGGGGTGGGGGCGCTCTAGGATAGGGGGCCCTGGCCTATTATCTCAGCAGCTCCAGGGACTGAGCCAACAGACCCTAGCTCCTGGCAGGGGGAGGCTCCTGCTGTCTGCTTTCCAGCCGGGGGCCTGTTCTTTGCTCTCTGATACCCCCTCCTGTTTGGCCCTCTGGCCCCTGCCGGCTGGGTCACTGCCCCCTGGCACCACTGCTCTGAAGCCAGCAAGCCTGCTGGGCCATTCACAGGCATAGCCTGGTAGGGGTGGGGGACAGATGTTCAACCCTTGTCCCCCCCCTCCCCCAACCAAAACACACACATATGCTCAATGTGTATCAGTGCCCCGGGAAGGGATCCAGGCAGAGAGAGTGATGGGGGGCTACAGGCTCTGGGGGGATGTAAATGGACTGGGTGTGTGTGTGTGTGTGTGTGTGTGTGTGTGTGTGTGTACTGGGGAGAGGGAGGCAGGGGCAGTATCAGTGTGAGAAAGGAGGGCACTCTGAGGACAATTACATGCCAGCAACTCATCCACGACCAGCTGGCATTCAGGCTTTGAACCTCCAAGAAGCTTCCCATGCAGCCCCCAGCTCCGTTGCTGTAAACCTCCAGCTACATTCTCTGGCCTCATGTGATGGCACGAGGCCAAGGAAGATGGCCTGGGGTAGCTGTTCTCTCCATAGACACCCATGGCCACGCCCACGCACCCCTGCCCCAGACACGCATTTCTTCCCACCAGATGCCATAACCCAGCAGAGGAAACTTACCCTCTCTCTCCACAGTCTCTGCTCTCCCCACTCTCTCTGCCTCTTGCCACTCTCTCTTCTTTTTGCCAACTTTTGGAGTGCTTTAGATGCTGTCCCAGTGCCCATGTGCTATAGGTTAGGAAACAGAGACAGATGCAGTGAGTTACCTACTTTCTCTAAGAAAGAGGTAGAAGCCAGAGTCGTCGTATTGGTTGTGTGTCGGGCGAGGTGGTGGGGCACAGGCAGTGAGGAGACAGAGAGAAGGCAAACTCCTTCCAGAACTGCCTGTGGGAACAGCTGGACTTGAAAAGGTACAGGGCAGAGACTTGGCTGGTGGCCAAGTGGTTAAGACTCTGAGCTCCCACTGCAGGGGCCGAGGTTCAATCTGATGGTCAGAGAACTATGATCCCGTGTACAATGAAGGGTGGCCAAAAAAGAAAAGAAAGGAAAAAATGGTGCAAGGCTACTGTCAAGGCTGTCCATCTGACCTTAAGGAATGGAGGCTGGGCTTTTTGTGCCCACCCTCTGCCCCACCCTCCACTAACTCCAGGGTTCCAGGGGCCCTGCCTGGAGGGACTGGGACTTAGGCTGCAGTTGGGAGGTATTTATTCTTCAGTACATCCCAGCTGAGTACTGTACCCTCTTGGTATTCAGTTGAGCTGATTCAAAGGGAGCGTATTCTAGAGATACAAAGAAGTACAAGGAAGAAAAGAGCAGAAAGAAACAAGAACAAAAGGGTATGGAGAAGAGGTGAGGTGTAGAAGAGGGCCGGGAGATTTGGCCCAGGAGAGCCTGGGAAAGGAAGAGAGTGGCCCCACTTTGTCCAGCCTCCACACCTAGGATGCCAGGCATTAGGAGGCAGCCTTGCCCATGGGCTGATTCGCAGCCTCCGCTCAGGGAACCCTGAGCAAATAGCCCTGATCCCCACATAAAGGGCCAATTAACTGTGCTGTCTCTGGGAACAAATCCGCTAACAGGGTGACAAGCCCCCAGACACTGGCAGGCCCTGTGTTTGCTGAGAGGCCGACCGGGAGCAAATCAGGGGATTAGGATGGGGCAGGAGCCACAAGGCGGGATGCGGATTTCTGTCTGCTGCAGCCAGGAGGCTGGATTCCTGTCCTGGCTCAGCCTCTGGTGTGATGGAACCCAGGTGACCCTGGTGGGTCTGCAGGAGGGGGAGCAGAGGGCTCCTGAAGCATCAGAGCAGAGCAAGTGGTCCGATTTCTCCTGAACAACCAGCAGACAGGCCTGGAGCGTGAAGTTTTCTCAGAGGCAAATACAGGATTGGGCCTTCTGGGTTTCTCATTCCTGAAGGGGTCGATCTACCCCTTACCAATTCTCTTATCTGAATGCAGCTTCGCCCTGGAGCAAGGACTGGATCGTGCCTCTTAGGATCCAGTGCTTTAGAATGAATGTGTCACCAGCGCCTCTCCCACCTACCCCACCTCAAGGTCGGCTCGGATTTAAGTCATCTGGAGGGCCCCAGATCCCTAGTCCAACAAGGGCAGACAGGGTGCTGAAAGAACAGTTCCCAGGGTGCAGCCTCCCTCTGCTTCCCCCTTCTCTCCCCCATCCCCCACCTCCGCACCTCTTGCTTCTGGCCTTGCTACCTTGCGGGCAGAGCTGGGGTAGGGAGGGGAGGGGCAGCAATAAGAAGACACCCAAACATTTGTTCATTTGCCCTGAGGATTGAGGGAGGTGTTTTGGGACAAGCCCTCACCCCTTGACTAAGTCTCTGGTTCCCTTGAGAGCTGCCTGCATGAAATACTCAACTCTTGACTTACCTTAGTCCTTGCCTCACGATCTTGACCTGTTCCCCTGCCTCCTCCCACTTTGGAAGCAGCCACCCCAAAGCTTATTTCATCCTAGAGCCCTCTGACTGAACCGGAACTGCACCATCAGCAGGGCCTTAGCTCAGATATTAACTAATAGAATGCTTCTGGTCTCTCTTCCCCTGATATCCCAAGACCACCTACAGCCTAAGAAACTGTGTGTGTGTGTGTGTGTGTAGGTAGGTAGGTATGACTTGGAGGTCTTCAGGTATTAAGAACTCCAGGAAAGTTGGAAGCATGCTGGGAGTGGGCGGGTGTGTGGGGTGGGTGGGGATTGTTGTGACCTCCTTCCCACCAAGGAGGATTGTTATTAAGTTTGAACGGATTCCTGCGAGTTCTCCATCAACCCCATCTCTTCTCTTGCACTTGCCTTTACAAACACGATATTGCTCTTTGTCTTAGCCCCGGACACCCTAGTTCCCCTTCAGTCTCCTCCAAAAAGTAAAACAACTTAATAAGTCAGAGCATAAAATAAGTCAGAATAGAGCAAATAGGTGTGAGCTGCTCCTGGGTTTCCCTGGGCTTTCACTTCAGGTTTTATCCCTGTGGAGTATCCTCCAAGAACCACGAGATTAAGAAGTCTGGGATACGGATTCTGGGGTCAAGACGCAGCGTCTCATCTCCGGGTCTCTCGGCTACAAAGCAGCGACTGCTGGGCAAAGAGGTGGACGCACCGCGGAATTACTCCCCACCCAGCCCCAACTCCCGCCCCAAACCACCCAGCCGCCCGCACTCCCGCCGCAAAACCCAGGGACGTGGGAGTAAGTGGCAGTCAGTACTTGGAGAGCCAGCGAAGCGATCTGGGCTTTGCCTCAGTTTCCTAAGGGCTGGGAACAGAGTTAAGGGTCTCCTCCTTTGAAGTCAGGCACAGGGTCAGACTCCGACAGAGTCTCATCCCTCATCTTGGGTGCTTTGAGAAAGGAGAGAAACTCTCCTGCGGTGCCCAGAACCGACGCGGGACTCCTGGAGCCGGGCGCAGGCCGCGGGGCGGGGACTCCAACTCGCGCGCTAGGCGACTCTAGTCTCTGGCCCTGCTAGTGGCCGTCGGGGCGGGGGTGGGAGGGCGGAGAGAGGCGGATTAATCCCTTAATTACGCGGTGATCGGCGTGGCACCTGCTTTCTGCTGCTCGGCTCCCAGGGGACCCCGGCTCTGGGGGGTGGAGAGAGAAGGAAGGAGGAAGGGCGCGCGGAGGCACGCACGGTACCCAGGCGCGCCGACAGGAGAGCGGCACCGTGGCTGGGGCAGTGTGTAGAGGCTGTGGAGGGGCTTACGGCTCCCGGCCCGAGGGTCGTAGACCCAGGGGCTGGGCCCCGAGCCCCCAGCCCCGGTCCCCATCTGGTCGCGCCATGCTGCGCTACCTGCTCAAAACGCTGCTACAGATGAACTTGTTCGCGGACTCCTTGGGCGGGGACATCTCCAACTCCAGCGACCTGCTCTTCGGCTTCAACTCCTCGGTGGCGGCGCTCAACCAAAGTCTGCTGCCACCCGGAGATCCTTCTCTCAACGGTAAGACCCTGCGCCACCGGGACTTCAGATCCAGGGATGGGGGTAAGGTGGGAGGGAGGCGCGGACGGGGTAGTCCAAAGCGCTCCTGCCTTAAGGTCCGGGACCTAGCGGCGCCCTCCAGCGCTTCCCAGCGTCTCCTGGGTGGTGGGGACCAATGGGTAGTTTGGGACTTAACGCATCTTAGTGAGGACATCGTCGGGAGGTCGAGGGTTTGGGAGGAGATGGCTACTGAGTCCACCACTTCTCACTTCCCCAACCGACGCCCACGGCCACCCCAGGTGAGAAGAACCGGAGTATGAGAGGACCACTGCGCCGAGGGTAGAGGAGGGGGCGCAGTCACCCGAGGGCCTGGGCCAAGCCGGGCCACTGGGGTGACCCACCCAGGGCGTAGGTTTCCCTTCGGGAGTCTAAGTTTTCCAAGAACTCACTTAGGACGAGGGTGATGACGCCAAAATGTTTAATGTGTTTGCTACAGAAGACGACAGCGGCGGCGACCGTTTCAGGGAAACTTACAAGTTTGCCCCTCAGAGGTAGAACTCACTGCAGGCCCACCCCGGCAGAGCTGCGGCAGGCGGGCAGCGCCGGCGGGGAGGTCATTACCTCTAATTACGGTGATTAATAAATGACTGAGACAGCGCGCTATCCCGGAGCGCGGCGGGGCGGCGGCGAGAAGGGACCGCCGGGGGCTTGGGAAGAGCCCGATGGCGCCCCTGCCGGCCACATCGGAAACTCGCGCTTCCCTGAACACCTTTGCGGTTGATCCCTCTTAGGAGGTCACAGCCTCCATCCCTCTGCCTCTACCCACCCGAATCTATCAGCACTGTGCTGGGGACTGCAAAGTGGCCAGAAAGAAGACCCGGCCAATGAGTGTGTTTGTGAGCGGGGTGCTCCAGGTGCTGGGGGAGGAGCCCCAGAGCCCCATTAGCATGGCCATTAGCTATTCATTAGCTGCTGCGAAGCATCTCCTGAGACCGGGAATGACAGGGAAGAAATTCCAGGGAAAGGGCGCCCACAGCTGTGTCTACAGGAATTAAGGGGAAAGAGCCGATGAGAAGGGCGTGGTATGTATGGAGGGAGCAGGGAGGAAGAAATTGGGGAATGATCTGGAATTCCCCAGTCTCTTGACCCTCCTAGGTTCCTAGGGGGGTTAAGCACAGAACCCTCCCCACAGACACTTTGGAAACCTCTCTGCTCCCCCAGTGCTCTTACAGAGTGTTGTCGCCACACATTGCCTCCTTTAAACTCGAAAATGTAAGGAGGTTGATTTTGCGACTGAGGAAACAAACTCAGAGAGGATGAATAATATCCCAATAGTCACAAAAGCAGTGTGAAGTTTGACAATAACCAATTCCCTGAGGTTATGTGAAGGGTGGAAAGGGAATATTGGAGCCTGGAAAAATGTGATTCAGGTAGAGACTGTAGAGATCAAGATAAGGTAAGGTGGGCCAGGGAGAAAGAGCCCTTAACTAATGGTAGATTAGCCATATTCTTGGTGCCTTCTCCCAAGTTCTTTACATACACCATGGTCTTATGACAGCCCATCACAACTCCCACATACAGGTAAAGAAACTTCGACCCAGAGAAGTTCATAATTTGCCCTAGTTCTTACAGCGAGATTCCAACCCTGGTCAGTTCCATAACATTTTTTGACCATTAACCACTAAAGGGTTGCCCATCGAGGGTCTGGTCTGCCTGAATGGGGACTGGAATGGAACAGAGGAGAAGAGACGAGTGAGAAACAGAGATTTCCATCTAGGATGGAGGAAATCGAGAAAAACTTCTTCCCTAAGTGGGAGGGAAACTGATCTTCTTGTCCCAAACTGGTTATACACTCTCCCCAGGATAGCGCCAGGCTGGGGCAAACCATGCAGCTTTGTCTCAAGAACTTCTGAGAGCTGGGGCTGAAAATGAAACTCAGTACCACTCAGTGGCTGGAAGCAAGAGGTCCCCGTGGGTGTTGGAACAGGGCCAGGGTGGGGATGGGCGGGCAGGCAGAGAACCGAAGTGTGGAGTGGTCCTTGGTTATTTAAGGACACCAGGTTAGGCGAGGCGGCAGCGACGCCTACTGGTCACTACGGGGTACAAATCCATTTTTGACGGAGCTGGGGGTGGGGTGTCTGAGCTCAACCGGCTCCTGGATCCTGGGTCCCAAACTGAAGATGAAAAGTGAGCCGAAGTCTGTAGACCAAGTGAGGGGCAGGAGCAGACATGCGGGTGAACGAATCTGAGTGACCAAGAAAAGTTAGACGAATTCCTCTCTCAGTGATTCTTAGCCTCTCTTGGCTACATCAACCTGTAGAATAATCTGTTGAAAACTATGCCTTCTTAGAAAAGAAGCGTTACTCACTCTTCCATCATCATTTGTGTTCAATTCTTATGACTTAAAAAGACCAGGAAACGTGGTTATCAGGGGTGTCAGTGAGAAGGGCACTCTGCCCAGTTACAGAATCCAGGTTAAGGGCCGCTTCCAGTCCCAGGCCACAGCCCATCATTCGCTTCTTCCCTTTCCTAAGGGGATCCCCGGGCTGGGCCACAGTCTCTCCATTTCAGTGGACAACCAAGTGTCCCCTTTTCACAGATCAGGGATGAGCCGCGAACCAGCGCGGCTGGGGGACTGAAAACCAGTCGGCTAGAGTCGTGGTCTACTTGCCAAGCCGTGGTCCAGTCACTCTGCACTTGAACTTGGCAGGAGAGGAGGCAGGAGTCTTCAGGCTTCCTAGGCGCTTGCGCCTCTACTGATCGTCTGTTCTCAGGCACCTCCTTTCCAGCCTAAGAACATGCGGGGCAGATGCCTAGGAGGAGAAACTCGACCTTACCCAGAGGGAGGATGGACGGGTCGGCTTCTTTTTCTCTCTGGAGGCTCGCGCTCTCCCCTGATCTCCGGGTCTGAATGCTCTGCTCCATCCACCCCACCTCAGGGTCAAGGATCGGGCCGGAGGACGCGATGCCGCGCATCGTGGAACAGCCGCCAGACCTGCTGGTCTCCCGAGGCGAGCCGGCCACGCTGCCCTGCCGCGCAGAGGGCAGGCCCCGGCCCAACATCGAGTGGTACAAGAATGGGGCGCGCGTGGCCACGGCGCGCGAAGACCCGCGCGCCCACCGCCTGCTGCTGCCCAGCGGCGCCCTCTTCTTCCCGCGCATCGTGCACGGGCGCCGCGCGCGGCCAGACGAGGGTGTCTACACTTGCGTGGCGCGTAACTACCTGGGGGCAGCGGCTAGTAGAAACGCCTCTTTAGAAGTGGCAGGTAGGAGTCTGCTGGTCGCTACCAGAGCTTCGGGGAGGTGGGAGGGCAGCGGGTAATCCCATCCGAAGCCACTCCCAATCTCACCCCATCAGCAGCCTCCCTTAAACCTTCTCCTTGGCCAGAGGAGGAAGCGGGCCTGGTCTTATCGCAGCCGGAGAAGAGTTCCGGCCTGCGGTGGTGATCCAGCTCTTCCCCCAAACAATTTCCTGAGTCCTCACCCAGTTATGTCACCCCACACCTATTTATTCCTCTGGTCATTCATTCTGGCTTTCTTTCTTTCTCCCTCTCTCTAGTCCTCCGCGATGATTTCCGGCAGTCTCCTGGGAACGCGGTGGTGGCAGTGGGGGAGCCAGCCGTAATGGAATGCGTGCCCCCCCGCGGCCACCCAGAGCCTTCGGTGTCCTGGAAGAAGGATGGTGTTAGACTCAAGGAGGAGGAGGGGAGGATCACGGTGAGGGGTGAGACCAGGGCAGGGGATCTCACTGGGAGCCAGGTCCTGACCAGGAACATCCTGAAGGTCAGGCCCCTAGGCTAGAGATCTGGGACAAGGGTCAAAGGAGGAAGGTCTGAATCTAAAGGTCTTGGAAGGGTGGGGGTGGGGGGGATGTCCTGGAAGCAATAAGAGATTTTAAATTGGGACATTAGCTGACCAGAGGCTGAGAGTCAGCTACTGAATGGGGGATAAATCAGCATGGGTAGGATGGAATTAGTGTAAGAAGGTGGGGGTATGATGCCCCATGGACTGGTGGGAAGTGGTCTGGGCTACGGGAGCAAAGATACACCTGAGCCCTACCTTGGGCAAATCACTTAAGGATTCCTTAGAGGGCTTCCCTGGTGGCCCAGATGGTAAAGAATCTGCCTGCAGTGCAGGAGACCCCGGTTCGATCCCTAAGTCAGGAGGATCCCGTGGAGATCCTCCAGTGGGTTGCATGGCAACACACTCCAGTATTCTTGCCTGGAGAATCCTATGGACAGAGGAGCCTGGCGGGCTCCATGGGGTCACAAAGAATTGGACACGACTGAGCGACTACTACTACTATAAGTGGGTCAACTTCACTGGCCGTCTTCATTAGCTTGCTGCGAGGATCAAATAAACAAGTGTGCTTTTATGGCTATAAAGGACTGAAGTCTCCATGATTACTCTGCAGATCCGTGGAGGGAAGCTGATGATGTCACATACTTTCAAAAGCGATGCAGGGATGTATGTGTGCGTGGCCTCCAACATGGCAGGAGAACGGGAGAGTGGGGCAGCCAAACTTGTGGTCCTGGGTAGGTTTGTGCAGTCTGGGAGTTATGGGAGTGGGCAGCCCAGGGAGTGAGTAGCTGTGCAGACCCACTGATTCTTCACTCCCCCACCCCTCCACAGAGCGTCCCTCCTTCCTGCGTAGACCAGTCAATCAGGTGGTCCTGGCTGGTGCCCCCGTGGACTTTCCGTGTGAGGTGCAGGGGGATCCCCCTCCTCGTCTACGCTGGCGCAAGGAGGATGGGGAACTGCCCGCAGGCAGGTGAGAAGCCCCCTCCTACTGCCTGTAAGGAGACCCAATCAGCTTGAGAACATACCCAGCCCTAGAAAACTGGAAAAAGAAAAATAAGGTAGATGCCTCTCACTGGACCATGCAGTCTGTTCCCAGAGCCTGTGGCCCTGCCCCAACCAGTCCCCACCTCCATTCATGAGTCCATGAGTACCAGCTTCTACCTTGTCTACCTTGGCCTTATGTACCCCGATTCTGGTGTCCGTCCTGGGGGATGCTAGATGGGATCCGTAGTTGTGGCCAACCCAGCCTGGGGGTGGGGAGGGGAGCAGGTACGAGATCCAGAGCGACAACAGCCTTCAGATTGGGCGTGTGAGTGCTGAAGATGAGGGGACATACACCTGTGTGGCGGAGAACAGCGTGGGCCGCGCTGAAGCGTCTGGCTCCCTCATTGTTCACGGTGAGGGCCCCCCTGGGCTGCCCTTGGCGGGCATGGGACGAGGGCAGATGGAGGATGGGTGGAGGTGGAGAAGGCGGAGAAAGGACAGAGCAGGAGATATGAATGGGTCCCCTGAGACTCCAGTATTCTTGCCTGGAGAATCCCCGTGGACTGAAGAGCCTGGCAGGCTACAGTCCATGGGGTCACAAAGATTTGGGCATGACTGAGCGACTAAGCACACACACCCTGAGACTTCTAGGAGGAGAGGAAGGAGGAGAAAGCTAAACAGGCTTGAGCAGGAGACAGATATCTGCTCCTCCCTAAGCCAAGCTCAGGCTTCTTTCTCCTGTTCCTCCCTTAGTGCCCCTGACTCCCTGTTCCTTTATCTCCCTCCCCTTCCCAGTCCCACCCCAGCTGGTGACCCAACCCCAGGACCAGATGGCAGCTCCTGGAGACAGTGTGGCTTTCCAGTGCGAGACCAAAGGCAACCCCCCGCCTGCCATCTTCTGGCAGAAGGAGGGAAGTCAAGTAGGTGGCCAGCTCCCAGGGCCTGTCTACAGCTCCTCCTCTGGGTCTCAGCCTCCCTCCTCTCACATTCTGCAAACTTCTCTCTGGGCTTCAGTCTTACCCTCCTCCCAGAAACCCATGCAGGTTATTTGGGAGGATTAAATAAGATAATGAATATAAAAGGCCTGGAACAAAGGAGAATATAGTTAGGTGGCAGGGAACAGTCCTATATGGGAATTCCTTGGAGAATCTTTCTGTTTTGGACAAGGCTATCCAGAGGATGTGGGCTTTCTAGGTGGCACTTGTGGTAAAGAACCCACCAGCCAATGCAGGAGATATAAGAGACTAGGGTTCAATACCTGGGTCGGGAAGATTCCCCTGGAGAAGGGAATAGCTACCCACTCCAGTATACTTGCCTGGAGAATCTCTATGGACAGAGGAGCCTGGCAGGCTACAGTCCATGGGTCGCAAAGAGTCGGACACGACTGAGTGACTTAGCACACACGCACGTGCTGAGGATGTAGCAGATCCAATTAGATCCTTCCTCCTCCCCGCGCCTGGGCCTGGACTTTAACATCCTGCTCTGGAAAGCGAGTTCCATACCAAAGCTGCTCAGGGTAGAAAGTGACAGGCTCATCTACTTACAAAAGACTTCCACCAGGGGGAGCTCACAGCCACCCCTCTTTAACCTTCACAGGCCAATCTCAGAGTTCTGAGATGAGCCTGTGACGGTTATACCCTGAGCAGCTTTGGTATGGAACTCAGCATAAAACAAAATTGAACCGGGGTCACCCGCATTTCAGGCTGATTATTTACCAGCTGAGCTACCAGGGAAGCCCATAAAACAAAATTTAAGTCTGATTAAACCCACCCCACTAGGAAACCAGGCCACCACCACCTCACTGCATATCCACACCCCCGATTTTTCAATATCTTTTCTAGCACTGTGAACTGCTACATTTTAATTATATTTTTAAGTGAATAAAAATGCTGATAATAGGAACTTCCCTGGTGGTCCAGTGGCTAAGACTCCGCACTCCTAATGCTGGGGGTGGGGGGAGGGTGGGGGGGGTCTGGGTTTGATGTCCGGTCAGGTAACTAGATCTCATGCCTCCACTGGGTTCGCATGCCCCAAGTAAAGATCCCACATGCTGCAACAAAGACCCAGTGCAACTAAGACCCTGCGCAGCCAGATACATAAATGTTTTTTAAATGCTGATGGTAGTAGAGGGTGGGAGTAGGTATCAGAGAGGGACTCAACGTGGTGTCATTTTCCCTGAAACCCAAACCTGCTTCTCTACCTTCTGTGTATCTAATGTAAAATGTTAGAACCAGAAAGTAACGGAGCATACTTAATATTTCTCACTCAATCTATTGAAAGAGTTTCATGCAATTACTTGATTTAATCCTTATGCTGCTACTGCTGCTGCTAAGTCGCATCAGTCGTGTCCGACTCTGTGCGACCCCAGAGACGGCAGCCCACCAGGCTCCCCCGTCCCTGGGATTCTTCAGGCAAGAACACTGGAGTGGGTTACCATTTCCTTCTCCAATGCATGAAAGTGAAAAGTGAAAGTGAAGTCGCTCAGTCGTGTCTGACTCTTTGCGACCACATGGACCGCAGCCCACCAGGCTCCTCCGTCCATGGGATTTTCCAGGCAAGAGTACTGGAGTGGGGTGCCATTGCCTTCTCCGTTAATCCTTATAACTACCCTCTAAGAGTCAAATTTGGGGAAACTGGGTGTCAGGAATGTTAACTAGCTTGCTCAGATTTCCCCAACTAGTAGAGCTGGGATGTGTACCCCCAAATCATCTAATAAAACTCCATTACTGTTGTGAATAGGCTTAACTAGTTTCCCTCAAGTCACAAAACTGGCTAGGGACAGCGTTATGAACTAGAACCTTAGGAATTCTCTGGATCCTGGGGTTGCTGAGAATGCGGAGTTCTCCCTGGCAGCTGCTACCGGGCTCTGTTGCTTGCTCTGTCCCCAGGCTCTGCTATTCCCCAGTCAGTCGCTTCAGCCCACGGGGCGCTTCTCAGTCTCTCCCAGAGGCCAGCTCAACATCACTGAAGTGCAGAGCAGGGATGCAGGCTACTATGTGTGCCAGGCTGTCAGTGTGGCTGGCAGCATCCTGGCCAAGGCTCTGCTGGAGGTAAAAGGAGGTACGTGCCCATGGAGTTAGGGCTGGAAGGAGGTAATAGCTGAAAGAGGTCTGTTTTTCTTGAGTTCTATATAATATGTCTGCACGGGGAGAGGCATGTTCCTGGCACATGTCTGTGAAGTTTGGGAACCAGGTACAGAAGCCACTAATGGATGGCTGATCCCAGGCAGAGAGAATATATGGTTATAGAAGCCCCTCCGATATCCAGGGAAGGGGAAGTGAAGGGGTAGAGACGAGGAGAAGGGGCTGGTTGCCTGAATCCAAGACCCTCCCCTGAGATGCCCAAGTTCTTCCTCTCTTAGCTTCCCTGGAAGGACTGCCTCCCATCATCCTCCAGGGACCAACCAACCAGACACTGGCACTGGGCTCCTCCGTGTGGCTGCCATGCAGAGTGAGCGGGAATCCCCAGCCTAGTGTCCAGTGGAAGAAGGATGGGCAGTGGCTGCAAGGGGATGACATCCAACTCAGTGTAATGGCCAATGGTACCCTGTACATCGCCAGCGTGCAGGTTAGGCTCACTCCCGGAGCCCAAGTAACTGAGAACGGCCGCGTGGTCCATGTGCCCCACTCTAGTGCCTGCTGCGACCTGAACTCCATCTCTGCCCCTCTGCTCTCAGACCACCTAGAGCAGAGGTCCCCGATCCCCAGGCCATGGACCGGTACTGGTCCAGGCCTCTTAGGAACCGGGCCCCACAGCAGAAGGTGAGCAGCAGTTGAGCGAGCAAAGCTTCACCTGTATTTACAGCCAATCCTTATTGCTCACATAACCGCCTGCTCTCTGCCTCCTATCAGATCAGCAGTGGCTGGCATTAGATTCTCACAGGAGGGTGAACCCTACTGTGAACTGCACATGGGAGGGATCTAGGTGGCGTGCTCTTTATGAGACTCATCCCCAAACTACCCCCCTATTCATGGAAAAATTGTCTTCCATTTTGGCATGGTCCCTGGTGCCACAAGGGCTGGGGAACGCTGACGCAGAGTGGACAGCATCCTCCCCATCCTCCTATATGCCCACCTCCACCCTTCACCCTGCCCTGCTCACTCCCAGTGTGCCAGTTCCTCCACCCTCTCCTGCAGGAGGGGCACATGGGATTCTACAGCTGTGTGGCCAAGAGCTCCACAGGGGAGGCCGCCTGGAGTGGCTGGCTTAGGAGGCGGGGTGAGTTTTTCCTTTGTTCTCTCATTTTTTTGCCAGCACTCTTCTCCAAATTGGCCTCAAAGGTGGTTAGTACCTCCACCCCAATCCCCAGAACTGGTTTTATCTTCCAAAGGCGATGCTGTGGCTGCTGGGGGGAGGAGGACAGAAGTGGTACCTGTGGGAGCAGATGTGAGCAGGGTCAGTTCACTCTGTCCCCGGCTCCAGGGTCACCATTCTCACGGCTCCTCTGGGAAGGAGGAGATGACACTGGGGCCATCTTTTCCCCATCGTTCTACTCAAAGATTATCTCCTCACTGCAGAAGACTGGGGAGCAACACCAGACCCCCCTGCAGAACCCAGTACCCCTCCAGGACCTCCCTCGCAGCCTGTGGTCACAGAGATCACCAAGAACAGCATTACTCTGACCTGGAAGCCCAACCCACAAGCTGGGGCCACAGCCACCTCGTATGTGATAGAGGCCTTCAGGTACAGAGGAAGTTTCCAATGCAAAACTGGAAAGCTACCGGGAGGCTCCGCTGTGTCTGAAAAGTCTTGGCTGTGGTGGGAAGAGGTTTACCAGTTCTGTCTCCCCAGCTGAGGCGCAGTTAGAGGGGGGTGACAGAGAATGGATGAGAAGGAATAGACAGCTTGGGCTGGCCAGCCCTGTCACCTCATTCTTGTAGCCAAGCCGCTGGTAACACGTGGCGGACAGTGGCGGATGGCGTGCAGCTGGAGACACACACGGTCAGCGGTCTGCAGCCCAGTACGATCTACCTATTCCTCGTGCGAGCCGTGGGAGCCTGGGGCCTCAGTGAGCCCAGCCCTGTCTCTGAGCCCGTCCGCACCCAGGGTGAGTGAGGCCTGGATCTCTGGATCACAGGCATGGCATGCAACACTGCAGAGCACCCCCTGACTGCAAGTTATGGCACCTATCTGGTTCCAGTTTCTGTGCTGGTGGCCGGGCCTGGAATAGGGAGTCATGCTTCCCTTTCACTGAGGGAACAAGAGGCGAGAGAGAGAAACAGAGAGAGAGAGAGATTGATTCAGTCATCTTGGTAGCTCCTCCTTTCTGAGCCTTTACTTATAGATAACAGGATTAGAAGGAAACTTGGAGGGACATCTCCATGTGAGAAATGAGGAACAAGGCCTTTAAAGGTGCACATGGGGAATCCCCAGGCGGTCCAGCAGTTAGGACTTCGTGCTTCCTTCCACTGCAGGGGGCACAGGTTCAACCCCTGTTCAGGGAACCAAGATTCTGCATGCCATGCATTTAGGCAAAGAAAAAAAAAATATCAATCTGCAAAGAGCCAACTCATTGGAAAAGACCCTGATGCTGGGAAAAACTGAAGGCAAAAGGAGAGGAGGGTGGCAGAGGATGAGATGGTTAGATGGCATCACCAACACAATGGACATGAATCTGAGCACTAACTCTGGGAGATAGTGAAGGACAAGGAAGCCTGGCCTGCTGCAGTCCGTGGGGTCGCAAAGAGCCGGACACAAGTTAGCAACTGAACAATGACAACAAATATATGCAGAAAGCAGGATACCCTGGCCCACCTCTGGAAGCTCTTCCCCTGACCAGCCATCTCCTGACCCTGGGATGGGCTCCAAAGTACTAAGTAGCGGTCTGTGGGGGCAGGGCAGGGGTGGAACATACACATGCCCTCAGTCCTGACTCCCCGTCCCAGAGGCCCTTGCTGAGTGGACTGTTTGGTCAGCAGACAGCAGCCCATCCAGGCCAGTGGAGGACCCATGGAAAGGCCAGCAGGGACTGGCCGAAGTGTCTGTGCGTCTGGAGGAGCCTGTAGTCCTTGGGCCTCGGACCCTGCAGGTGTCCTGGACTGTGAGTGTGGCCCAGGGATGAGCGTAAGGGCAGGCATGATGATGGGGGACATAGGGGAATGCGTATGGGAGTGTGCAAGGTGCATGCTGGGGAAGACTGCTGGGTGAAGGAGGGGCTGGGGCAGGAGGACTTGTTGGCTCCAGCCCCTCCTCTGGCATCCTCTGTCCTGTCTCCCACAGGTAGATGGCCCAATCCAGCTGGTGCAAGGTTTCCGGGTGTCTTGGAGGGTAGCAGGACCTGATGGGGGAAGCTGGTCGGTGCTGGACCTACCATATCCAAGCCAGCAAAGTACAGTGCTAAGGGGACTCCCCCCAGGGACCCAAGTCCAGATCAAGGTGCAAGCTCAAGGCCAGGAGGAGCTGGGGGCTGAAAGCCCCTTGGTGACCAGGAGCATTCCTGAGGAGGGTAAGGGAGTGGGGCACAGCGCTGATGGGTGGACAGGAGGGAAGAGAGAGAGGGGAGGAGGAAGGTTTGCCTCCAAGGGCAAGGGGTGGGGGGTCAGGGGAGGAGACATGCCTCTCAGTTCTCTAAGAGGTTAGCACTGGGAGGATGAGCAAGGTTGGGGCTGGAGGGGCAGCTTGCAATGACTGTCTGTGTCCTTCTCACCATGCTCCACCCTGGCCCAGCCCCCAGTGGTCCCCCCCAGGGAGTGGCCGTGGCCTTGGGGGGTGAAGGCAACAGCAGTATCACTGTGTCCTGGGAACCTCCGCTCCCCTCGCAGCAAAATGGGGTCATCGAGGAATACCAGGTGCAGGGGTTGAGAAGGGCCTGGGTGGGCAGGCTGGGCAGTGGAGGGAGAGGGTTAGGATCAGGGAGGAGGGAACCTAGGACTGGCTCTGGGACTGGAGACGAGGTCCGGGTAGAGGAGAGAGGTTTCAGAGTGCTCTCTCCGAGTGAATTACGACTGGCCGAGACGTCATTCCCACCATTCAGAGATCCACTTCTGACTCTCTAAGCCCGGGTCTCGGCCTCCCCAGATCTGGTGCCTGGGCAACGAGAGCCGCTTTCATCTCAACCGGTCCGCGGCCGGCTGGGCGCGCTCGGCGGTGCTGCGGGGCCTGCTGCCCGGTCTCCTCTACCGGACCCAGGTCGCGGCGGCTACCAGCGCGGGCGTGGGCGTGGCCAGCGCCCCGGTGTCGGTGCAGCTGCGTGAGTCTGGAGCGGGTGGGCGGGAGGAGCTGGGGTTTCGGGAGTGGGGCGGGGGGTGTCCTGGGGTAGGGGTGCCTCTACTCCCCTCACCACTCTGACCCCCGCAGCGTCCCCGCCGGAGCTGGAGCCTGGGCTCGAGGCGGGCCCGGGGCTGGCGGAGCGGCTGGCGAGAGTGCTGCGGGAGCCGGCCTTCCTCGCGGGCAGCGGCGCCGCCTGCGGGGCGCTGCTCCTCGGGCTCTGCGCCGCCCTCTACCGGCGCCGGAGGCAGCGCAAGGAGCTCAGTCACTACACCGGTGAGAGCCCAGCCCGGGGGTGCCCGGGCGGCTGGGAGACTCGATGGAGGGGTGGGCGGAGCCTTGAGATCTCGCTCCCCTAGAAGGGAGGCGCGGAGAATGGAAAGAGAGTTCAGTCGCTCAGTCGTGCCCGACTCTTTGCGACCCCATGGACTGCAGCACGCCAGGCTTCCCTGTCCATCACCAACTCCCCAGAGCTTGCTCAAAATCATGTCCATCGAGGCGGTGATGCCATCCAATCATCTCATCCTCTAACCTCCCCTTCTCTTCCTGCCTTCAATCTTTCCCAGCATCAGGGTCTTTTCAGATGAGTCAGTTCTTCGCATCAGGCGGCCAAAGTATTGGAGTTTCAGCTTCACCATCAATCCTTCCAATGAACATTCAGGACTGATTTCCTTTAGGATTGACTGGTTTGATCTTCTTGCATTTCAAGAGGCTCTCAAGCGGCTTCTCCAACACCGCAGTTCAAAAGCATCAATTCTTTGGTGCTCAGCTTTCTTTGTAGTCCAACTCTCACATCCATACATGACTACTGGAAAAACCATAGTTTTGACTAGACGGACCTTTGTTGGTAAAGTCAAGTCTCTGCTTTTTCATATGCTGTCTAGGTTGGTCATAGCTTTTCTTCCAAGGAGCAAGCGTCTTTTTAGTTCATGGCTGCAGTCACCATCTGCAGTGATTTTGGAGCCCAAGAAAATAAAGTCTGACACTGTTTCCACTGTTTCCCCATCTATTTGCCATGAAGTGATGGGACCGGATGCCATGATCTTCGTTTTCTGAATGTTGAGCTTTAAGCCAACTTTTTCACTCTCCTCTTTCACTTTCATCAAGAGGCTCTTTAGCTCCTCTTCACTTTTTACCATAACAGTGGTATCATCTGCATATCTCAGGCTATAGACTTTTCTCCCAGCAATCTAGATTCCAGCTTGTGCTTCAAGAGGGACTCAGCTGCTGGCGGGGGCGGGGTGGGGGGGTGGAGGTCACGAGAGGGGTCGCACTGGAGCTCAGCCCCTTGGACAGAGGCAGCGTGCCCACGGTGGAATCGCCAGCTGTCTGGAACAGCGGGGAGGGGGAAAGGGCAAAGTCCAGAGGGGGTGGAGTCTGCAAAGAGGGGTTAGATTTTGTCCTTTAGACTCCTGGTGTATGTGGAGGAACAAGCTTTGCAGTCATCCCCAGTAGAGAAATGGGCTTCCCAGGTGACACTAGTGTAAAGAACCTGCCTACCAATGCAGCAAATGTAAGAGACGCGAGTTCGATCCCAGGGTCGGGAAGATGCCTTGGAAGAGGACATGGCCACCCACTCCAGTATCTTTGCCTGGAGAATTCCATGGACAGAGGAGCCTGGCGGGCTACAGTCCATGAGGTCATAAAGAGTTAGACATGACTGAGTGACTAATACTCTCAGTAGAGAAGGGGCAAGTCTGATGGAGGGAGGGAAACTCACTTCCTGGAGCCTGGGGGCTGGCAGAGGGAGTGTCGCCAGGATCCCAGGTGATAAATTATCAAGCGGGGTCTGGATGGAAGAGAGGGGGGCCCGCTGTAAGGAGGAGACTCGAGTTCTCCTTCTTCCTGGGATGGTGCCTGTCTGGAAAGATCTGAGGTCTCTTAGATAAAAGGTTCTGTCTTGGCTACACGCAGGAATCACTTGGGGAGCTTTAGAAAAATACTTATGCCTCAGTCAAAGCCTTAGGAATTCCGATGAACTTGGTCCAAGGTACCACCCAAGTGGCATAATTAGGACCAGAGCCAGGGAGTGGACAGGAATATGGATATTTCTGACTTTTCTTCCCATTTCCCCTTTTCTTTCTCCCACCGGTTCCTTTTTGGAAGCCTCCTTTGCCTACACACCTGCAGGTAAGACATCTGTCTCTGCCTCCAGAGTGGGGAGTGGGGTTCAAATCCCAGGAAGGGGTGCTTCTCACAGTCTCCCCCTCACCTTCCCCAGTGTCATTCCCACATTCAGAGGGCCTGTCGGCGGCCAGTTCCAGGTAATTCTCTTAGCTCAGCTCCCAAGAATGATCCCCTCCTCCAAGAGACCAGTCCCTCTGTCCCTGCCTGCCTCCTGGTGCCAAGCTTCTCCCTCCTCCCACCCCTACACTCCCCATCTCAGTCCTCAGCGCCCGTTGCCCCTGCCTCCCTTACTTCGCTGGCCTCTGCAGGCTCTCTGTCCCCAGTCTTCACCTGCTGTCCCTCAGGCCACCAATGGGCCTTGGCCCTGCTCCCTACCCGTGGCTGGCAGACTCATGGCCTCACTCATCTCGGAGCCCCTCAGCCCAGGACCCCAGGGGAAGCTGCTGCCCGAGCAATCCTGACCCGGATGACAGATACTACAATGGTGAGGAGGTCTGCTTCCCTCCGGGGAGGGGGGGCGCAGCAGCAGGAGGCCCCACACCCTCTCTCCTCTCCACTGCTGGGGTAAACTGAAGGGGACCAGGGCGTCCTGTCTTGCTGAGGCTGCTCCATCCTTGGGAGGCTCTTGGGAGTTGGGGGAGACTCTCTTGTGCCTAACCTTTACCCCAGCTTGGAGTTGGGGAATAAGATCACCAGCTTCCCTCGTGGCTCAGATGGTAAAGAATCTGCTTGCTATGCAGGAGACCCGGGTTCGATCCCTGGGTCGGAAAGATCCCCTGGAGAAGGGAATAGATACCCACTCCAGTGTTCTTGCCTAGAGAATTCCACAGACAGAGGAGCCTATGGAGTCCCAAAGATTTGGACACAACTGAGCAACTAATACACACACAAACTTTACCCCGGCTTGGGGTGGGGGGAAGAAGTGGGATCTCCTCTCGCCCTCCATTCTTCTGTCATCTATTTTCCTGTCTCTGCCCCACCTGCTCCCCTGGGGCTCCCGCTCTCTCCCCCTCAGAAGCAGGGATCTCCCTTTACCTGGCTCAGACGGCCCGGGGCACAGCCGCCTCTGCTGAGGGTCCTGTCTACAGCACCATTGACCCGGCTGGAGAGGAGCTGCAGACCTTCCACGGGGGGTTCCCCCCACATCCCTCAGGAGATCCAGGCACCTGGAGCCCGTATGCTCCCCCAGAATGGAGCCAGGGGGACAGTGGTATGACTCCAGTTCCCAATACTCCCACTTTGAGCCCTGAGCAGCACCTCCCCAAGAGCATCCTCCACGCTTCCCCTCTGGGACCCAGAGCAGCACTTCCTTCTGATGTGTCTCCCCTCTGCCTCTTTCCTGCCTGTGTCTTGTGCTCCCCCATCCTATTCTCAGGAGCCAGGGGAGGCAAAGTGAAGCTTCTGGGAAAGCCTGTACAGATGCCCTCTCTCAACTGGCCAGAAGCCCTGCCTCCCCCGCCCCCTTCCTGTGAACTGAGCTGCCTAGAGGGGCCTGAGGAGGAGCTGGAGGGCAGGTAAGGATGCTCGCTGCCTGCAGATGCCTGTACACAAAGGACCAGCCCAGGGCCTCCTGCCGACGCAAGGAGGGAGAAGATACTAGTAGAAGAAGGGAAGGGGCAACAGAAGGTCAAAGGGAGGGTATGAAGCTACTCAGTCATCCTTACCCTCCTGCCTCTTTGCCCCCAGCTCAGACCCAGAAGAGTGGTGCCCACCGATGCCTGAGAGGAGCCATGCGGCAGAGCCCAGCTCCAGTGGGGGTTGCTTGGTCCCTCCGTCCCGAGGAGAAACCCCCTCTCCCACACCTTCCTATGGGCAGCAGTCCACAGCCACTCTCACCCCTTCACCTCCTGACCCTCCCCAGCCCCCCACTGACCTTCCCCATCTCCACCAGATGCCCAGGTAGGGAGGTATATAGTACTTTGCATGTTATAGCCCTCTGTACATATCTACTCAGTGTGTGGATGGATGGATGAACACATGGATGAATGGATGAATCTGGGGTCTGCAAGGTCTCATGACCGTATCGGGGTGGAAGTGTGACTTGAGGAGAAACGTGAAGACAAATGAAGCCTCTCACTCTCTCCAGACTTTCTCCATCACAGAGACCCTGCAAGCTTCCTGGGGCATTTTAGAGATGGCTTTCCTCATACTGCACAAGGGTGGGAGCTTTGTGGGGGACATGCTGTGTCTTATTCATCTGAGTATTAGGCTGACTGATTAGCCCAGTGCCTGCTCCAGAGTAGGCACTTAGTGTTTGCTGAGCAAACAAATGCAGTCTCGTGTCATTGCAGGAGGGTGCCCCTCGGGCCCAGCTCCCCTCTTAGTGTCTCCCAGCCCACCCTGAGTAGCCACGAAGGGAGGCCCGCCGGCCTGGGTGCTGGCCCCTCTGGCCTCCATCACAGCCCCAGCCCCGTCCCTGCTACAGCCGGCAGTGCCCCCGGTGAGTCTGTAGACCTCTCAGCTTGCCCCACACCTCTGCATCTTCCCAAAAGCTTGTTTCCTCTTCACTCTCAAGCCCCTTTCCTGACCCCCTCTCTTATCCACCTGTCCCATCTCCCAATGCTGCAGGGAGAGCCCGGCCGGTGCCTGGAGAGCTGACTCCTCCATTGCACGGGCCCCGCACCCGAATCCGGAAGAAACCCAAGGCTTTTCCCTACAGGCGGGAGCACAGTCCGGGAGGTGAGGGGGCCGTGAGCCTAGGAGATGGTGACAGGAGTGGGGACAGGCTGGAGGAGGGAGCCAGTGAACCCAAACCTCGGACTGTTCCTTCACAGCCTCCTAGTGCCAGGGAGTGGGAGTGGGAGAAAGACTGGGGTCAGGAGAAGCAGGGGACCCTGCTGACAGCGGGTCTCTCCCCAGACCTGCCCCCACCACCCCTGCCACCACCGGAGGAAGAGGCCAGCTGGGCCTTGGGGCTGAGAGCAGCAGGCAGCATGTCCTCCTTGGAACGGGAGCGGGAGCACAGTGGGGAGAGGAGACTGGTGCAGGCCACGCCCCTGGGGGCCCAGCGGCGCCCCCACCCAGATGGTAAGGAGGGCCATGGCTACAGAGAGGGTGGGCTTTGGGAGGGCAGCCTAGTGTACGGAGGGTGCCAAGGGTGCGCTCATTTTCAAGCCAGCTCACCCTTGACCTCCAGCTGGGTTCATGCATCAACGCCAAAGAGACTTGTCTCTTTAGCTTTCTCTGGGCAGAATTTCCTCCAGTTCCCAAATCATATCCTTCCCCAGGACTGGAGCCCAGGTCCAGAGTGGGGGCTGGGTGCTCTGTCCCTCCTTTCCCAAGGCCCTGTCTTCGTGGGGGCGTTCCCTGCAGGCTTCTGAGCACGTGTTATGTCAGGGCTATGGGCTGGGCCAGCTGCTGCTGCTTCTCAGTCCCCAGGATGGTCTGCCCTCCACTCTTCTTCCAGAGCTGGGGTGGCAGTCAGGGGAGCGTGAGGCGGGGGGAAGCAGCCCTGTTAGGCCCCCTGCCTGAGTCGAGCTGCCCTTCTATCTCCTGCTGCAGAAGAAGCCTGGCTCCCCTACAGCCGACCGAGCTTCCTGTCCCGGGGCCAGGGCACAAGCACCTGTTCCACAGCCGGCAGCAACTCCTCCAGAGGCTCCGGCAGCTCTCGGGGATCCCGGGGCCCTGGATGGAGTCGGAGCCGGAGCCGGAGTCAGAGCCAAAGGCCGGGACAGAAGCGTGGAGAGGTGGGGGCCGGGGCTGGCCAAAAAATGAGTGGAGGGCTAGGGAGGCTGGGCCAAGGAACGATTACAAATAGGAGGGTATCAAGGGCTTGGGGTGGGCTGGGGGAGTGTCAAAAGGAAGGGACCCTGTGAGTAAGGAGGAAGGGAGGAGCCCAGAGCAGAGGTGACAAAGGATGGACACAGATGACCTAACAGAGGGGCCTGGGCTGCATAGGGGAGCAGGATCAGGAGAGGAGCTGACCAGGGAAGAGGCATATCCCCAAAGGGGCCTGTTGGTCCTGGGCCAGGGCCTTGCAAGCCAGCCTCTCTCTGTCTCTCTCTAGGAACCAAGATGACCTTTGACAATAAGCCAGAAGTTCCATGGGGAAGGGCTTGTCCCTGGGCCAGGAATCTGAATGTGAGCCCCTCCCCCTGGTGAATGAGGGCTGAGCAGAGAGGAGCGAGGAGGGGTCTCCTCCTCCTCACGATGATGCCTGGGACTCCCTGAGGAATTGGCTTAGAAGCCAGAGAGCCAGATCTTTCCTGGCCATCTGAGACCCTTTCATAAAAAAAAAAACACAATAAAAAAAACAGATCAGAGCCCTGAGCCCTGTTTGTCTGGTTTTGTGCAGGACGTAGGGAGGAAGGGGGCTGCGAGCGGGTGTGTATCCTTTGAAATCCTTCAGCTGAAAGCACTAGGTGAGGGCAGGGCTAAGATGCCACCTGTCCCACCTCCAGAAGGAGCTGAACCACTGTCTCCCCAGTTACCACCAGAGGGACTTTCCACATAAGCAACCTCGAGAAACTCGTCCCACCATCCCAGAGCCCCTCCCTGGGCACCCTCCTCCACAATCCGGAAAATACACCCTTTACAACAGCAATCTTTCAAAATTCAATGAAAGGAGGAGCTCAAGGGGGGAGTCCTGACCAAGAAGGAAAAACAGGCTTTTTTAGACACCCATCCCCACCCTTTCACAAAGAGGTACAGACGGCCACCTCTTAGCCAGATTAGTGGCTAAGTTGCTTCAGTTGTGTCTGACTCTTTGCAACCCTGTGGACTGTAGGCCACCGGGCTCCTCTGTCGGTGGGCTTCTCCAGGCAAGAATACCGGAGTGGGTTGCCATGGCCTCCTCTAGGGGATCTTCCTGACCCAGCGATCAAATCCACGTCTCTTATGTCTCCTGAATTGGCAGGGGGGTTCTTTACCACTAGTGCCACCTGGGAAGCCCAATTAGCCAGATTAGGCTCATATCAAATTGGTTAGGCCGGCAGAGAAATTTTTAAAAAACATTTGGCCACAGGACTTCGCTGGTGTTCCAGTGGCAAGGACGCCACTCTCCCAGTGCAGGGGGCCGGGGTTCGACCCCAGCTCGGGTAAGTAGATCCTACATGTGACAACTAAGACCTGCCGCAACCAAATAAATAAAAAAAAAAAATCAAAAGAAAATTTTGGCCACGAATGCCACAGTCGCCATCACTCCTGATCCCACGGCCCTCACCATTCACTGCATAGACCTGGGTATTGCTCAGTGACTGCCCGGGGCTCTCAGGGAATGACTGCTGACCCCCAACCCCAAGCTTTGACCTCTCCTGCCAGTTTGACCGAAGTGCATACAAATCTCTTTTTCTCATGTGGTCTGGCATATGAAGTTGGCATGTTTTCAAAAGGGGTTTGACCAGGAAACTAAAACAAAATCCTAAAAAGGAAAAGCAGACAGTGGAACGGATGTGTATCCGGCGGGGCACTGAGTCCTCATCCTGAGATCATAACCCTGGTCGTGCTGAGTAGCATGCTCGCAGCATGTGGATTCTGCCCCTGACCTTTCCCTCCAAGAGAGGAGGATAAAGCCCTGCCTGCCCTCCAGTGGTTTTCTGTGGCTCAGGCTCTGCAGGTACTGCTCCTCCTCCATTTCTCTGTCCTGTTCTTTGAAGGGTGCCCACCAGCCAACCATTACAGGTGGTTCCTACCTTTCGTGAAATGGAGCTACTTCGTACATTTTGAGAAACTATCTGGGACTGGTCTTGGGTGCTGGGATTGCTGAAAGCAGGAGTCATCTTCACGGGATGAGTTGCTAAGACCCGCAGAACCTGGAAACACCCTCATCCCTGCCTTTTCTGGATTCTGCTTAAAATCTGAAAGATGCAGGTAATTCTCCCCTGGATAACAGAACAGAAAGAGCGACACCGGAGGATCAGTGAATGCCTGGTGCTGTTCTAACCCAGGCGCCCTCTGCAGGATATGGTGCTCCACGGAGCGATCTCACAGAACTCAAGTCATCGAAGCTTTATGGTATCAAATTCCTCAGTGACAACTCATAGTGAGA
The DNA here is from genome assembly GCF_019923935.1 of Bubalus bubalis. Classification (NCBI taxonomy): domain Eukaryota; kingdom Metazoa; phylum Chordata; class Mammalia; order Artiodactyla; family Bovidae; genus Bubalus; species Bubalus bubalis. The sequence goes on from NC_059161.1 coordinate 109,041,158, forward strand.
ACAGTATCAGGAGGGTGCATTTGTCCCACATTTGTCCCACTTCAGCTTCCTCCCTCGATTCATCTTGAACCCTTTGCCTTGGTGCCGAGGCCGGGCCTCACTGCCTCAGTGGAGCCCCTCTTTATGTCCCTTCACAGTGTGGTTGGGGCGAGACCGGGAATGGACCGGAAAAGGCTGAGAGGAGGCCCTGAGACGCTCCCTGCTCCACAGTCCTTTCCCGTGAGCCAGTGTTGTCCTCCAGGAAGACGTCTGGCTCCCCCACTTCCTGTGACCCAGGCAGGGGTGGGGCGGGGAACACACAGGATTTAGGGCTGCCTCTCAGGCTAAAATGACCTGACTGTGGGCATGGATGGAACAGAGGGAAAGGCAAGGGCTGCAAGCCAGGTAGAGATGACATTTTGCTCCTGGAGGCTGCAGGTCTGCTTTGTTCTTGTTTTGTTTTGCTTTCATTTGTTCCCACAATCCGGAAGGGAGAATGCCAGAAGCCAGGCAAGGTGGACCCCCCAACTGCAGCGAAGCACAGGCCAAGAGCCGCAGTCCATAGCCCTGGCCAGTGGCTGATGGGAGAGGAAGGTCTGGTTCTCATCTTGGCAGTCGGGCGGTCAGCTCAGGAGGAGTCTAGGAGAAGTTGAAGGAGGGTGGAGTTATCCCCCCCTGCTCCTTATCGCTCCTTCCAGACCCCTCTTGACTCCCCCGAACCATGATAAAACCCCTCCAGTCAAGATGGATCGCTGCATCAGCCAACCAGACACTTACCGCCAGCTTTGGGCATAGGAGAGCTGAGCTGACTTTTCTGGGAAGAGATCCGAGATTCAGGCAGCCAGGGAGGCAGCCCCCTTCCCAGCCACTGGGTGGGATTTTTCTCAATGTCCTCCAACCAGTCTGACCTCCACTCCCACGGGGTCAGGGAAAGGGTGGAAGTCAGAGAGAGGTCGTCCCGGGGGGAGGGAGGTGACGAAGCATCTGTTAGGGAGGGTAGAGATTTCTGTGGAGGGTTGGCCTTCAGTCTTGGGGACTAGTTTAGGGCAGAAGATGTGGGGCTGCTTAAGGCATACACCCAGCCCTAGACATAACCCAGTCCCACTCGGTCCATCACCCCAGTGGACACATCCCCAGGGTACTCCGCCCCAGGGAGAGGAAGACCTTCATTGATTTCTTCGAGAGAACAGCTTGAACTCTCTCCTCCCAGCTTGGCCCTGGCTTTCTGTCCTAGGTAATTCCTGCTCTCCTGTTCGCCACAATCCTGACTGCTTTTTTAGGGGGAAGAATGTAGAGTTAGGGTTTGAAAACTAGGTCTAGGGGATATATGTCTGAGGAAGGGAACTCTGAAGGGGCCTCGGAAGCCCTCACTACCTGCCGTTGACTAGGGAACGATGGTCCCAACCTGCTAGACACACGAAACAGGGAGCCCAGCCTCACCTCACCCTGCCATAGATGGGAGAGGAGGAAGGCTTTGACAGCTCAGCGGGATGTAAGAGACAGAACAGAACTTCCCACAGTGGACGAATCTGTCACTGGGCTGGGGAGGGCAACCTTTCCTGTACCCCGCATTTGGTAAGAGGAAGGTCCTAGAGGTAGCTGTATGGACCATATAATTGGCTGCCTCTGGGCCTTTTTTAAAAAGAAATATTTATTTATTTGATTGTGTCAGGATGTGGGATCTAGTTCCCTGACCAGGTTTTGAACCTGGAACCCCTGCACAGGGATCATGGAGTCTTAGCCACTGGACCACCAAGGGAAGTCCCTGCCTCTGGGCTTTTAACTTGCACAGTTTATCCTTGTTCTGGGTGATCTTGGGCAAATTAATAAACCTATGGGACTTATAGTTCCCTCATTTGGAAAAGAATGATAAAGAATATTCCTCAGAGAGCTGCTGCTTATGCTGAATGTATGTAGTTAAGGCACTTGGCCTGGGGGCTGGGACATAGTGACAATGGTGAGGATACTTCGACTGTTTGTCGGGGACAGTGATCTCACGTACCCGTGAAGACGCAGTCTGCCTCCCTCGGCTCCAGACCAAAGCCAAAGCTGTCCGCAGCCACGGCCAGGGCCCGGGCAAAGTGGGCATCAGCAAGGAAGGAGCCATCGGAGGAGCTGACCAGGCTGGCTCTGGCGCTGGGGCCGTTGTCCTCTGAGGCTGAGCCCCAGCCATTGGCCAAGGAGCCCTCACTGGGGGTGGGCGTGAGGCAGGGCCGAGGTGGGCACAGCAAGCCCCTCACCTCGGACCCCACCCCTCCTCCAGGCCTGCCCATGTCTGCTAGGTCTGAGGCCGTGGGGACGCTGATGTAGCCATAGGTGATGGGAGGGGAAGGCGCCCTTGGCATCGGAGAGACACTGTTCCTAGGGAGAGGTCAAAGGGGAGATGGCATGCTGTTGGCCAGGGGCAGAAACAGTCCAGTGAGGAAAGTGGAAGGCACACTCCTGTCTCCAGCTTATCTGTATCCTCTGGCTCCCCTCCGGCCACTCACCTGGGGGTCTCCTCACCCTCACTGAGCTCCAGGCACAGGGCCACCTCCTCAGGGGTCAGCACGCTGTCCTGATCCTCCCCCAGGGACGACAGCGACGAGCTAGACAGGCGGCTGGATGCTGGGCTGGGACCAGAGAGGGAAGAGGCCTGGGGGCTGGAGATGTGGAGGGTACCAGAGGGAATGAGGGCGGGGATGGGGGCTGCTGGCGGTGGAGGGGAGGTGGGGGCTGGGGGCTCCCCCGAGTGCCTGTTTGGGGTAAGACAGCAGGATGGTTAGTGCAGTTCTTCTGGTCCCTGCCGCCCCTCCCCCAGCCCCCTCAGCAAACACCTCCCACATCCCCAGTGCCCCGCCCTGCTTCCTGACTCCAGGCCCTCTTACTGGGTCTGTTGACTCTGAGTGGGGGATCCACGGGGAGCGAGGGGTACTGGGGGCAAAGGACGAGTCATCAGCTCACTGGAGGAGCTGAGGAGCTGTGGTCCCAGCGCCCGCCAGGCCACTAGAGCACGGGGCACAGCTCCTGGGGAACAAGAGCCTGGGTGTGAGATTGCAGAACCCTCACAGCCCCCAGGCCGCAGCTTGTCTGTCCCCACCCCTCACCGAGCCAGCCTCCTCAGGGACAGGAGAAGCCAGATGGAGGGGCTGGTGGGCCCCACACCACGTCTCACTCCCTCATTCGCCTCCCAGGGCCCTCCACTCACCTGGGCTTTGGGAAAAGTTCTTGGAGCCTCTGTTGCCCAACTCGCCGGCCCAGAGCTCCGCGGGGTGGCTGGCCCGGAGCAGTGGGGAGCTGTTGGCCTGGTGCAACTCTGCAAAACAAAGAGTTGGGGGGCTGGTGGCCAATCCAGGTGGGCCTTTCAGATCCCAGCCATAGGTTCTGTCTTCAGCCTGATCATCCACTTAAGCTTTTCGCTGAATTTAGAAACAAGAGAGAATAATCTCCCTCCATCCAGGCAGCTGTGATATAATAATGGAAGGAGCACAAGGCTTGGAGTTAAATCACCTGACTCATAGCCTGGCTCGGCCAAGTATTAGCTGTGTGACCTCAGATAAATGTGTCAACCTTCCTGAGCCTGTTTTGTTTGTAAGCAGCCCCTCCAAAGGATGGTTTTATCAAGCAATTGAAAACAGATTGGAAAGTTGCTGGCATTTTATAGATAATTTTAAAAACAATGTCTGGGGATTTCCCTGGTGGTCCAGTGGCTAAGACTCTGCACTCCCTATGCAGGGGGCCCGTGTTTGATCCCTGGTCAGGGAACTAGATCCCACATGCTGCAACTAAGAGCTGGCTGCAACTATAATAAAAGATCCCACGTGTTGCAGCTAGGACCTCGTCCCAAATAAATAATTTTTTTAAATTTTTTAAAAATTAAAAAAAGAAACCTCTCTACTGTGTACATGATAATTTCCTGATCTCTGTACCCTCTCATTGCTACCTTCTACTTTCATGAATTTTGACTCTGTGAAGGCAAATCCTCTTTCTTTCCTTGGAGAGAATCTGTTCGTTTCCACTTCTCACATGGTATATATTTCACATGGCTCTGGATAGTCTTGTCCTGATAAACCCGGTGTCTCTCACTTGGAGAGATGAGTTGAGCTCTCAAGTTGAGTTGAATGAGGAAGACAAAAGATGGGAGCCCCAGACCAGCCAGGTGTGATGGGAGAGAGTCAGCTGATGGGAAGAGGAACTTTAGAGTGGGACAGTGTGTTGTTCTCACCCAGGTGGGCAATGCCTTGCCTGTGGACGTTCAATACGTGTTGAGTGAATGGATGGATGATATTAGAGATGCAGGTGTAAACACAAGGTGAGAAGAATCATGTATGAGATGGCAGCTACCCTCAGGCCCACGTGGCCGCTTAGGAGACAGGGCTCTGAGTAAATCGTGACAGTACAATAGCCCCGGCTGTGTGCAATGACTTCGTCAGGCCGAAACCAAAATGATCTAAGTTTAAGCCAGAAGAGAAACAGAGTGATAAAAGGAAGGGATTTCCCCAAGACCTGGAATAGAACATCAGTCAAAGAAGAAAAGAAATAGCCTTCAGGTTCATGCCACATGATCAAAAGCCCAGTTAGGAAAGGGGAGCAGAGACCAGGCAGCACTCTTGACACAGAGCTGTCTCGTCAATCTAATATAAAAGATGTGGGGGCCACGATGGGCAGGTTCAGAGTGGGACAAGGCATTCATCAAGGATCCATCTGGGCCCTAGAAACCCATGTACAGTGGCCGAAAACTCACACAATGGCTAGACTTCCTCCACCAGAGTTTCCTTTTGTACTTTGGCTGGTTTAGCTTTTACTCATTTCCTTTAATTGTTGTATGACCCAGGGAGTCCTGGAGGCCAGCTTTGAGTGCTCCAACCCCCACTCTCACCAGCTTTGTCTTGTCTTGGGCCTGGCTTCTTGCCTAAGCTCAGAAGTGGTGGCACATGCTGTTGGTGTTGATTTGTGTGGAAGGTGAAGGGAAAAGCCTGTATTTACCCCAGCTCATTTTATTTCTTCTAAAGGATTTTTGGTAACCAAAAAAAAAAAAAAAAAAAAAAACCCCTCCTTTCCACCTTGCTTGGAATTACTTGAATTTAGTGTCAATATTATTTGAATTAAACTATACACTAATGTTATCAAAGTGAGGTGGAATCTTGTTGGGTACACCTGAATTGCGATAGGTATTTGTTTGAGTGAATTATTTAACGAGGATATTCAATATATGTATTGGCAGAGTGAACTAAGAATCTGACATAATGGATGAGACAGCTGTTGTCAGACTATTAGTACAGAGGTAAAAAAGCTCAACTAGGCTAAGATAATAAGAAAAAGGAATAGGCAGCTCAAGGAGGGGCACTGAGAGACTGCCAGTGTTCAAAGACAAAGAATCAGCAGACTTGGACTAGATGACAGCAGCAGAGGAGCTCCATGCCTCTGGATGAGATTTTGTTCCCTCCCCCCCACTATCAGGCTGTACTGTGTGGCCTGTGAGATCTTAGCTTCCTAACCAGGGATTGAACCTGTGACCCCTGCAGTGGAAGTGCAGAGTCTTAACTGCTGGACCACAAGGGAAGTCCCTCTGGATGAGACCTTGTGGCTGTTGCTGCTGCCCACCAGCCCACGGGAGTTACTATGCTGACCCCATCCTGGAGCAGTGATGGCGTGGAGCCGGATGACAGAGAAAAGGGATGTGATGAGGACCTAAATCTCTAAATGAGAGTAGGAAACTTCGTCTCAGAACAGGAACCTTTCTTAACAACTGACCATAGGAAATTGCTCCTTTTTTGGGGCTAGCATTAATGTTTTCAAGTAGGACATATATTATATTCAAATCAGTGCGGTTATCCATGAAAAAGCTACTTTAAAAATGAGATTTATGCAACCTCTTTTTAGCTGGTATTTCATGATCACAGAGGATTTCTAATGCAATAGCTCTGAGGCAAAGCTGGATAGGATGCCAGCTTCGCTAATATTTAGAGTCATAAAATTCTGGATATTGGCCAAGCCCTTAATTACTCTAAATCCATCTTTATCTTGATAAAAGTTGGATTATATCCACTTAACAAAACTGGCTGCTGAATGTTTATAAATCTTACTAATCAGTACAGGAGGCTCATGGAGATGGCGGAGAGTGAAGTCAGGGTTCAGAAATGCAGAAACAGAGTCAGTGAGAGAACCGTTTTCCCAGGGGTGCTCCCAGAGAGATTCAAAGTAACTTTTGGAAGCAGATGATTCTGGTTTCAAATTTGAGATCTGCAGCTTACGGATGTAGGGTTTTAAACAAGCTACCCCATTCTGATCCTCTTTCCTTATCTGTAAAATTAGAGAAATAACACCTTGCCAATATGTTCTGAGGATTCAGTCAGGTAACAAATATGAGTAACGCACCTAACATAAAGTAGTTGCTGAAGAAATAGAGACTATACTTATTTCTCTCTGGAAAGTCAAAGCAGATAGCCGGAAGTCAGGAGAAATTTGGACAGAAAGGAAATGCTCATTCTCTGGGAAGCAAGCTGGGAGTCGGTACCTGGGCAGGACCCATACATACATGGTGCATAGCACATATGTACACGTTACATAGAACAGAGGTCATGCAAGCCTGAGGTTTCATGCTAGCATTGGTCACACTCCTCCAGGTTCTAGAATTACCCGTGTGCTGGTCAGGCACTTTCATTAGACTTGGAGCTGGTAGAGAGCAAGGATTCTGTTTAGTATCACTGTGTTCCCCTATCCCCTATCCCACCCCAAGTGGTGCTTATTCAGTATTCGCTGAATTGAGCTGACTGCAGAAACAGGACTCACTGCTGGTGTGCAAAACCCAAGCAAGAGCCCCGTGTAAAGAAAATCTGAGGCCTAGGGCTTCCCTGGTGGTCCGGTGGTTAAGAATCTGTTGGCAATGCAGGGGCCATGGGTTCCATCCCTGGTCAGGAAGGTAGGATCCCACATGCCTCGTAGCAACCAAGACTACTGGCCACAACTACTGAAGCTCCCACTCCACAACTAGAGAGAGAGAGTCCGTGCACAGCAACAAAGATGACGCATGAATGAAAGAAGATCCTGCGTGGCTCAACAAAGACCCAAAGAAAGAAAGAAAGAAAAACTGAGGTCAGCATACTCCTGTCTGGGTGCGCGGTAATAGGTGCCCATTAGGACAGACTGAGGGTGGAGGGCAGCCCACGACTAGCACCGAGGCTCCCGTCCCCCGTAAACCCTGATTCAGGCTGCGTGCATACCCCCATCCTTACCCTGCTTCTTTCTGGCCTTCCAGGCCTCTGCAGGGGCCAGAGACAAGCGCGGGGAAGAGAGGCCCCGGCGGCCACAGAGGCTGTCTGAACTGGGCCAGGGGCTGGAGAGCTGGGCCAGCTGGGGTGTGAGCCGCCTGGCAGCTGGGGCCTGGGGGCTTGGCCGGGCTGGGGGGCTGGAAGGCCCCTCAGCAATGAGGGAGCCATAGAAGGTGCTGGTGTCAGGAAGAAGGGGCACCCCAGGGCTTCGGGGATCCCAGGAGATCACTGCGGTAAAAAATGACAGGAGGGATTATGGTGAATGCAGCCCACCCATGGCCACCTTTCTCCAGCACCGCCGCTCAGCTGCTAGGCCCCCTACCCCCCACCCCTGGGGGAGGGCACGCTCACAAGAGCGGCGACCGTCTAGCGGGTCCCGGGGGTCCACTCCCAGCCGACTGCTGAGGCTGCTGCTGCTGCTGAGGTCTCGGGAGCCGGAGGTGGAGCGCCATGTGTCCGCCAGCCAGGGGGAGTCGCTGTGATCCATCCTGGACAATGGGGGCGGGGCAGAGAAGCAGGTAGAGGGAAAACGTGATTGGTTAAGACCTGAGCTCAGCAGGTAGCAGAAAGGGTAGAGTAGATGGTGGTACCAGCTTTATTCTCACTGCTTTTCAGGCCCCCACAGACTCCTTAAGACCTCTGATCTGCTGTCCCAAATGCAGCGCCCCTTTCTTATCCTGAGATCAGAGGACATCCAAGTTGCCCCAGAGCTGGGAGGTATCACAGACAGATGGCTGTGTGCTGAGACGGAAAGAATACACATTGGGAGCCAGATCTGGTGCCGCCTAGCTGTGCAATCCTGGGCCAGCTCAGTCTATTAGCCTCTCTAAGCCCTGGTTCCTCCAATAGTAAGACCTTCCTTACAAGGCTGATGCTGTAAGCTGAGATGAAGAAGTGAGAGATCACTCAGCCAGCAGTGCAGGAGTTTGCTACCTGAATATTGGCTTCTCTGTCTCTAGCCTGGTTCCCTTTGGATGGGGCGCCATGCTGGCGGGAATCAGACCAAAGCACTTCTCTGCCTAAAACCCTCAGTGGCTCCCCATGTACGAAGATGGAGCCCAGCTGCCTAGTTTGGCTAACAGGGCCCTCGTTGCCCTAGCTTCCAGCTCCTCAGCTTTATCTTTTGCTCTGACCCATCCTATACCAGAGGCCCTAGCCCAACCAAAAGGCTTGTCTTTCCCTATAAATAGCAGGCTATTTCTTGCTATTCCCTTTGCCTTCCCTCTTTATTTCAGCTTTAACTTTTTTGTGTGTTTTTAAAAAAATATAATTGCTTTACAATGTTGTCTTAGTTACTGCTGTACAATGAAGTGAATCAGCCATATACTTACATATATCTTCTCCCTCTTGGACCTCCCTCCCCTCCCCCCCATCCCACCCCTCTAGATCACCACAGAGCCCTGAGTTGAGCTCCCTGTGCTTTATAGCAGCTTCCCACGTTGCTATTTTACACCTGCAGTCAGGGGAAATGTGAAATCTTCCTCCCGTGGTTCCCCACCCAACCCCCTCCTTGTACTCCTTGTACATGTACTCCTTGTACATGTTTCTGTTTCTGCACTCCCAGCTCGGGATTGCATTTACGCGTGTGCCTGTCTCGGCTAGACTGAGTGTTCTCCTGGCAGACAGTGACTCGTCTAAAGAAATGAATGAACAAGGTGATCAGAATGGAATCTCCCTTGAGGAAAAGGATGATGTTCCAGGGGAGACAGGGAAAGTTCAGGAAGGCGCAGACTAAGCCCAGGAAGTAGCTGGAAGAGAAAGACCAGGGAGCACAGAGCAACACAGGAACACAGTTATCAGCCAGCATGGAACCTTGCTCTGGGCTGAGAAACTGACAGCAAAATGGGAGCCTGAGAGCTGGCCCATAATAGGTGCTTGATACACTCCTGTGGAAAGACGCAGATCTGGAATGTGAAATCTCTCAGATGAACTCTAATGAGGTAAGGAGCAGGAGAAGGTGGGCAGAGGTGAAATGGTTTAGTGCAAAACTCAGCCAATAGGAGAAAAAAAAAGGATGTTTTGTTTCTTAGCGTCTTGTCTCATAACTGGAGACTTGCTCTGGCAGCCAAACGCACTCAGAGCAGATGGATGGATACCTGCAGGCGGGCAGGGTTATTGAGAACAAGGAGTAAGAAGCATCACATAGGGACAGAGTGCCCTCTGCTGGAACTGTGGGTGGATTAGTGTGAAAGAAAGATGCCTCAATGGCGGTAGGGGATTGCTGAACTCAAAGGTACTGCTAGGTAGATGTTGGGTGTACAGAGAGAATTAGAAATCAGACTGGTCCTTCCGTGCTAGTTATTCTCCATCCAGCAGGAGAGTGCAGTAAGTATTAATGAGATCTCAGTAACAAGAGCACCAGATTAGGGCTTTGGAAGGCAGGTACTGGCCATGTAACCTTGTCTGGGTGGGGCCAGTTACTTACCTGTCAGATGGTGTGATAGTGACATTAATGAAAGAGAAATTAATTCTCACTTGAAGTTCAGGGGAGATTCAGGTGTTAGGATGACAAATTACCTGGCAGTAGGGGAGATGGGGCTTCCCAGGTGGCGCTAGTGGTAGAGAACCCGCCTGCCAATGCAGGAGATGTAAGAATCGTGGGTTCAATCCCTGGTTTGGGAAGGTCCCCTGGAGGAGGGCCGGGCAAACCACTGCAGTATTCTTGCCTGGAGAATCCCACGGACAGAGGTGCCTGTTGGGCTACAGTCCATGGGGTCGCAAAGAAGTGCCTGGTGGGCTACAGTCCGTGGAGTCGCAAGGAGTCAGACACAGCATGCAGGGGAGACGAATGCCTCAGCCAGTTCTCTGTCCCAGCTCCACTGTCCCTCGGCCCCTCCCTCACCTCTGCCCCTTTCCTGTCTCACCTGTGTTTTAAGATGGCATCCTCACTGGTGTACCTGTACAGACCTGGGAGAGGGCAGGAGGAAGGGTCAGCCCAGAGTCTCCAGCACCTGGCCCAAAGCTCTGTTGCATTCTGGCGGGACCCAGGAAAGGCCAGCTGGTCCACCTGCGAGTGCACGTCACCTGCTCACCTGGGCCCAGGCGCACCCCAGCTTGACGCCGGCGGTGGATGCACACGGCAATGCCCAGCAGCAGCAGCCACAGCACGACACCCCCGCTGGCAATGACCTCTGGCCGCTTCAAGGCTGCCCACAGCTGCTCCAGGGTCCATGGGCTGTGCACACTGGGTTGCTGGGCAGCTCGCTCCATGGCCTGCTCTGTAGGGGAATTTGAGCTCAGGACAAGGCAATGAAGGTGGGCAGACAACGGGGGAGGAGCTGGATGCATGAGTGGGGAGAGAGAATGGTGGAAAGGGGGCCTGGATGGGTCTGGGTGGGGCCAGAGGGCACTGTCCTCACCTAATAGGAGGCAGACAGGGCTGCTGGGCTGCCCAGCGCCTGCGCCAGTGACTGCAGCCACTTGCACGCAGTAGGAACCTGACATGCGCGTGGCAATCTCCAGCTGGGTCTGCTCACCCACCACAGTCCAGTTGGCTGGGGGCAATGAGGTGTTGCCCAGGCTCCAGACCTGAGACACAAACAGAGGTGAGCTTGCCCCTCTCCAAAACCATCACAGCAGTTAAGCCCTTTCATCTGCAGATCAGATTCTGGGTATGTGGCCACGCTGTCCTAGCATTCACCTGGAGACACCCCCACATGCACCACCCTTCCTATTTCCTTCTCCCCTACAAAGCGGGTGAGACTTCTCTCTAGACTGACAGAGGAGGGACAAAAGCAATCTTCTGAAGTAGGTGTTAGACCAGTGGTTCACACAGATCAGTATGATTTGGGATCGCTTGGAGGGTTTGTTAAAATCCAGATTGCCAGACCCATCTCTGACATTCTGACCCACAAAGCCTGTCAACGGACCAAAGGATCTGCGTTCTAACAAGTTCTCAGACAATGCTGATGTTGCCGGTCCAGGAATCACACGCTGGCACCACTGCCTTAGAAACAGAGAGTCAGTCACAGCCTGGTTTGGTCCTGTTCTGTTTTCCCGCACTTGTGACCCTGGTCTCATTTTCCACGTCTGTAGACTGGGGATAACAACCCAGGAGAGACTGTGAGATGAGATGAGGTCATGTGGGTAAGCACTTGGCAGTGTCTGGCAAACAGGAGAGTCCCTGCTCTGCTGGGCAGGTGCCATTTCTTAGTGCCCAGAGCCAGGGAAGAGGGAAGTCTTGGCAACACCACGGAGGGGTGCGTCAGCTTGTGGGGGGTACCTGGTAGCCACGGATGATGCCATTGTGGTTTTCAGCAGGTGGTGGGTTCCAGCTCACAAGGATAGTTTTGTTGCCAGGTTTTAGGGTCACCTCCTGGGGAGGAGCACTGGGCACTGGAGGGCAGGGAGACAAACTGTCAGGAATGCTGAAGGTATCCTCAGGAATCTCTTTCTAGAGAAAAGAGCAGGACTGGGGACATAAGGTCCCAGCCATACTGACAAGAACAAGAGCTTCTCTCAGCTCTGCTTTCAGAGCCAGGACAAGAGGGGGCCCAGGAGTGGAAGTCACTATTCCTCTTCCTCCTGACTACAGAGGGACAGAAAGGGGCTGGGGGTATATCACTGGGTTCTGGAAGCGTCTGTTCCTGACCTTGTTCAGGCAGCCTCAGGAGCAGCACGTTGCTGTCGGGGCCCTGAGCGCGGCCGGAGGACGGTCTCACTTTGAACTCGTAGTCTTGGCCCCAGTGGAGGCCCCCAAGCTCTGCGCTCTGCCAGCCAGCCAGCAGGGCCTCTGCCCACGGGGCTCCCTGGCCCCCAGGGGCAGCCTGGGTCCTGAACAGGGCCGTGTAGGACTGAGCAGGTGCAGCGGGGCCGCTCACCTGGGGAAGACGGAGGGCAGAGAGGACTCAGGGCTCTCGTGAGCAGCCCTTTCTGGAGCTGTGACTGTTCCACCCCTAGGTCCCGGGCCTCACCTTCCAGCTGAGCCATACAGCTGGCCCAGGCTTGGTGCCCTTCTTGGGGTCTGGGTTCAGCAGGGTCACATTTTCCAGCTGAATGTGCACAGCCAGAAGCTCCAGGGGCTCCTTGTAGTCCCGGGGCTCTGGGAGCACACAGGGTGGGGATGGGCTCAAAGGTCAGAGGGAAGAAATTGAAGAGTGGAGCATCCCTCAGCCACAGAAGAGCCAGAACTCCCAGACTGCCCCCGTCGTGAGCTCTCCAATGTCTATCCTCAGATGGAGGATGATGATGATTTAGCAGCTCAGTTGTGTCTGACTCTCGCGACTCCATGGACTGTAGCCCACCGGGCTCCTCTGTCCATGGGATTCTCCAGGCAAGAACACTGGAGTGGGTTGCCATTCCCTTCTCCAGGAGATCTTCCCGACCCAGGGATCAAACCTGGGTCTCCTGCACTGCAGGGAGATTCTTTACCAACTGAGCTATGAGGGAAGCCCTCGGATGGAGGAACTGCCCCTAGATGAGGTCCCCACCACTCTGACCCTGATCCTGGGTCGAACCCCCACATGGCCTAACCCCAGCCCAAACCAGAGGGCACCATGCTAACTGGTGCCCCCCACCTTGGCCCTGGCGTTAGCCGACCACCTTCCCCTTACCCTGGATGGACACCCTAGCCACCCGGCTCTTCCGTTGTCCTGCACTGTTGGTGGCCATACACATGTAGGTCCCCGCATCACTCTTCTCTGCTCTTGCCATCAGCAGGGAGCCTTGGGACACCTGTCAGGACCAGGTGTCTTGTGAAGTCTCCCACGTGGGGAGGAAGGCCTAAGGCCTCACGGCCGTCCCTTCCTCAAATACTGCAGGAGACATGGGGCTGGGGCCGGGGGGGTGGGTCAGGCCCTCGGGTGCGCACAGCTGTGGCCCGGACAGGATGAGGTTTGGGAAGGGGCTACACTCACCGAGTGCCGCCCTGACTGCAGGGCCAGGGGTTTCTCATCCTTCCACCATGAGACAGTGGGCTCTGGGTGGCCCCAGGGCGGCTCGCACTGCAGAAGCACCTGCTCACCCACTGCAGCCACTGTGTCCCGAGGCTGGACCTGGAAATCCTCCTGGAGGACTGTGGGGAGGAGAGAGCATTGGCATGCAGCAGGCCCCAGCCCTTCCATCCGGGCCCCACCTTGGCACTTCTGACCTGCTCTGTATCACCTACCTTTGGGCTCTGACTTGTGCTGAACGCTTCAGAGCCCCACCTCCCAGGTCTCCCATCTAGGACCGCCCACACCCAGCCCTCCCCTCCCAAATCTCCCCACCCAGGCCTCACCAGCCATGGACAGCCGCGCTCCCCGGCTGACTGCTGTGCCCAGCCGGTTGCTGGCCTCACAGGTGTAGACTCCCAGGTCTGTGGATCGGGTGTGGTCGTTGTGGGCACGTCCCCGGGGAGGGGGCCGTAGCAGCAGGAGGGTTCCGTCAGGGAGGAGGTGGTGAACGTCTGGGGGCACCATGCTCAGTGGGTGCCCGTCCAGCAGCCAGCGGATGGTGGGAGGTGGCTGACCTGAGGCCCGACAGCTCATCTTGGCTGGGTCGGGGCCCTGGAACAGCTGGTCCTCGGGATGGACTAGGATCTGGGGTGGGAAATCCTGGGCCATGCTTCCTAGGGAGAGAAAAGGAGGTGGGGCCCAGTCTGGCCAGTAGGGCCCCCAAACCCCTGCATATCTCATCTGCCTCTTCGTGTCTGAAAACAAGTTCCCAAATAACATGCTGGGGACGTGAGGGCGATGTGGTTATGACATCTGTCACCCCAGGGTTGATTCGGCTGATCTGGCTGGCTAGGCGGGTGTCCCCTTCTTCCCTCACCACTCTGTGTGTGTCCCTCCCGAAGCTATGCCATCAGTCAAAGAGGACGACTGTCCATGATAGAGAAGGACCGGTCTTCGGTCAACAGTATAAGCTGTGCTCTCCTACTAGCACCTCCAAACCAGCTCCTAGATAATATGCTGGGAGGGAGGCGAGAGGGCCAGTGTGCACGCGTGGCACGCAGTGAGGGCCCGTGGAGCTCTCAGTCTGTTTGTCTCTCTGTCTCGCACTTAACAGCACCACCATCATCAACACCATTGTCTCTGCTACCCCCACTGCCAAAGGGAAACAGAGGCGTAAGGGCCTCCCCCGCCTCGGCCAGGCCTTGGATCAGGGGTGCGCGGGCTAGGAGCGGGGAGGCCCGGCCGTACTCACCCGTGAGGAGCAGGAGAGGCAGGGCCCAGTGGACCCCGAGGAGGCGTGCTCCTTCAGCGCCCATGGCTGCTCGCGGGGCTCTGACCTGGTCCGCAGCACTTGGCCCTACTGCTCTGAGCTCACAGCGGCAGGGGAAGGAGGGGCGGGGCGGGCTGGTGGTGGTTGTTTGTGACCGAGACTCTGCCCCAGGAGGGAAGCAGCTTTGAGGAAACCGATGCTTCCTGCCCGGCCTTCAGGGCCTTGGAGAACTGGGAGGAGACCAGAGGAGAGAGACTCTATGACCTTGACCCGTTAGTCATAACCTCTGACTCTAACCTCAAACCCTAGTCTGGGATTTCTTAGAGGTAATCCTAACTGTAACTCCAGGAGTTTCGCTCCTTTAACTCCAAGCCTCTAGTGAACCATTCAATCCCAATCCCAATTCCTTTGTTTCCAGATGACACCCCTCACCCCTACCCTACTGCTAGAGTGGATTAGAAATCCAGGGCTGAGATCTCAGGGCATGGGCATTCTGAGGCTAAAGGTAGAGAAAAGCGACAAGGAAGATAACTTCATGGGGGGCAGTGTCTCATGTCCATTTCCCAGGGAGAGGTGGGGTGGTAATCCAGAAGATAAGGAAGATAAGAGACTCTGGGACAGTCTGGGAGATGCCTATAGTTCACCTAGTCAGCCCAGAGACAGACAGATAAACTTCTGGGAGACCTTGAGCAAGTGACTTAACCCTTGAAAGTCAGTTTCCTTATTTGTAAAGAGGGAATAATAATAATAACAACAATAATAGTTCCTACCTTGAGAGATGGAGTAAGAGAAGAGATGAAGCATAAAATCAGCCTAGTACAGCACCTGATGCTTCATATTGACATTGACATTGACATTGACATTGAAGTCGCTCAGTCATGTCCGACTGTTTGCAGTCCCATGGACTGTAGCCTACCAGGCTCCTCTGTCCATGGAATTTTCCAGGCAAGAATACTGGAGTGGGTTGCCATTTCCTTCTCCAGGAGCTCTTCCCGACCCAGGGATCGAACCTGGGTCTCCTGCATTGTAGGCAGACGCTTTACCGTCTGAGCCACCAGGAAGTCCATTTGCTTTGTAAGTGATCAGTAAAGCTTAGCCAGTACTGTGATTTATTTATTTTTATGCACACCCCATCACTGAAACTATTTAAGCATCCTTGGCTGGGATATTTTTCAGGTCCTGTAAAGATAGCTAGAGTAAATGACCTTTAAGAGTTTCTCCAGCCCTGGGACTGCCCTGGTGGTCCAGTGGTTAGGAATCCACCTTCCAATGCAGGGGGTGAGGGTTCAATCCCTGGTTAAGGAACTAAGATCCCACATGCATGTGGCAAAAAAATAAAAATAAATCATTTTCACAGTCCTGAAATATTGTGTTTATAGCAGACAGACCTGTAGCTTCTGAGCCTGCAATGTCAGCGCACACCCCGCTTCTCCCCACCCCCTCTCTAGAGATCCGCTGCTCTCCCCTTTCAGAGCCCAGCTCCTGTTTACAGGTCTCTTCCTTCCAAATCTGGAATCTCAGATATTTCCTGGAGCTGTTCCCGGAAGACCAAGGCCAGGCTCTGGGGGCTCAGCGGAAGAATGTCCAGCCTTTGTTCCCCATTGTTCCTGGCCAGCTCCTTTGTGGGGCCCCTAACCCAGCCGACTGCCTCCCTTCCTCCCCCGTCCCAGCCTGGCCTCCATGCCAGCCCCAGTCCCAGCCCCAGCCCCAGCCCCAGCCTTCACAGCCTGAAAGAGGAAGGCCTCCATCACCCCTCATTCTCCCCTCAAATGCAGAACAAGTCTGATTAAGACAATCAGGGCAAGAGAACACTGTGTTCTCTACAAACTGGGCATTTCCAAGGAGTAAAGAACAGACAGAGTGAAAGTAATAGAGTGTCAGAGCTGGAAGAATAGGAATTGGTGTCAGAGAAAAGAGTTTGGTATTTCAGAAGCGGAGGAGCAAAGGGAAGTGATGAATTCCATGGGACATGCAGGGTATATGCATGCCAGGCAGAGCAGAGAAGAATTTATGGGGTCAAGGATCTGTGGGGCCAGCATGATGAAGGGGGTATTCAGATGGAGACTGAAGTCAGCCAAGGATGAGCAAGTATTAGGCAAATTAAATAGTTTTGTCTAGGCTTCAGAGACAAAGCAGAGCAGGCCTTTCACCTTGCCTCTAACCTGCCTGAACACTGCCCTGACTGTGAGTGCCCTGACTGCCTGATGCGAGGGCAAGACTTGTGGCACCATAGACAAGATAGGGGACAAATCTTGAAATTTTTGAGTCCTTGGAGTGGGGGTGGTCAACCAAGCCCCAGGCTTAACAACATTCCAAGTTTTACAAGACAAAACAAACAGCATTAGGAAGAAGCCAGAGATGCAGTTTGCTCAGATTGATGATGGTATCAGTTTGCATCCTGGAATTATAAATGGGAACCCTAAAAAGCAATCTTTAAGTCTCACACACTGAGCAGATGAGCTGCCTGGGACCTTTTCCCAAGTGGGACTCCAGATGTGCCGTGACATGGGACTTCCCAGCACGATTTGAGTCTGGATGTTGGTCAAAACCCAATTTGGTGAAGTATCCTCTGCTGTTTCTATTTCACCTTTCTTTCAGTGTTACTATACTGAAAGTAAGCTGGGTAATTCTCTAATAAATATTGGTATTGTTTATTTGTGTATACTGCTGCTACTGCTGCTAAGTTGCTTCAGTCGTGTCCGACTCTGTGCGACCCCATAGACGAAAGCCCACCAGGCCCCACCGTCCCTGGGATTCTCCAGGCAAGAACACTGGAGTGGGTTATTTGTGTATAAAAAGTGGTTTATTTTGTTAACATAACCTTTGAACCTGAGACCAAAGTGAAAACTTTCAGCAAAATGACAACGAAGGATGGATTTACTGCACATCCAGCCAATCTGGGATTTCCCAGGTCCAGAGCCCCCCAAGCCTGTCTGACTCCGTGACTGCCTGCCCTGCAGGAATGCTGCCGTTAGCAGTCCTCTCTGGTCTCTTTGGCTTATACGTTGGACTTGGGGAGACTAACCAGGTTGTCTCCTAATGATTTAATGGCAGCTTGATTTGACTCAAATCTCTACACTCTAGAAAGATGGTGTGTTTCTCTTGGGGAAAAGGACAAGTCTCAAGGGAATTCAGATTCATGACGAGGTGGTCCTCGGGTGGGTAGGAAAGGGCAGGCGACTCAGGGAGAAGTGCCTGGAGGCTCTGCAGCTGGGGGAGGACGCCCTGCCCCACAGTCACATGACCCCTCCCTAGAGATGCTGTCAACACAGCCTCTTTCCATTCCCAGACTCTGCAGACCCAAGTGCTAAGAACTGATGGGGATTGAAGGGTCCCTTCACTCTGAGCTGTTCCTTTGGATATTAAGGCTTTCTCCTCTCTCATTTCAAGCATCCAGGTCCCTCAGGGATCTCTGGAGTGAAGGCCAAGGGGACTTCCCAATAGCAAGGCGTGTCTGGATGGCTCTCAGAGGCCGTGATGCTCATTTCCAGCAACCTGCCCCTCACCCCGCTGGCATCCTGATTGTCTCATTCCCACACACTAAGGAAGAGCTGACCGTGTGAGTCATGGGAATGACGTTGGTGGATGGGAGCTGCCTCCAGCTATTTCGAGGAGGCTCTGCTTTGGGACCCTGGTGATGTGCTGACCAGTGACCACTTTAAACAGTATCTTCCTTACCCCCTGGTCTTAGAGTTTTGTGTTTTTTTTAACTCTTTGATTGCTTGTAAGAGGGAAGAGAGAGGAGAGGGATTGTAAGGTGCTCTTTATAAGGACCCTCCAGAGGGCATTTCTTCCTACCTCTGGCTCCTGGCTTCTCTGGCTTCGTCTGTGTTTTCTGGAAATGAAGCCAGGGCTCCTGCTGACCAGGCTGGTGGGGTAAATGGTACTAATTCAGGTGGGATTGGATGTTGCAGTCCTGGTTCCACCTCTTACTGGCAGAGGGACCTTGAATAAGTCATATAACATCTCTGAGCCCTACTTTCATCTGTAAATTTTCTGTATGAGGTTGGAGGACAGCGGTGCTATGAAAACGCTAGGTCCACGTATAAACCAGCCCTTGAGTGTTCTGGAAAGGGTACAGCCCCTCGCTGACCACTAGAACCACAGCTCCCACCACCTAGGACACTCTCTTTGGCCGTGAGATCCTACCCTTTCTGCCTTCTTGTTTTTAGTTTGTTTCCCTCTTTGTGTGAGTTTGGTCCCAATTTCCAAATCTTCCTCTGTTCCAAGATGCCAAAGGTTGGAGGGAAGTTGAGACAAAAGAGAAGACAGGAATGATCTCCTCTTAGCTGAAGGGGAAGTTGCCCAGACATCATTTCACTGGCTGAGCTTCTGTCCCCTCATTCCTGGGCAATTTCAGTGTCCATGTGGAAATCACGTCTAATACTCTCAACTCCACAGTTTCTTGGCTTCCTTAGCACCAGCGTCTGTGAGTCACATCTAGATCACACATTGGAGATTGGACCAAGTGGAGATTTCAAAGGCTGTTGATGTCACTATTTGTCTGCTCATGTGTCCAAGAAGAAAAAGAGACCAGACCAGTTATTGTACTTTGTCTTCAGCTTGTCAATGCCTAACTCCGCACCCCCACCACCAACCTAGCTAAAGAAGTGACCACCAGGAACACACTCGTTGTTAACATGTTGGGATTCTTACTCTTTGCAGCTAAGGGCATGCATAGCATGGGGTGCCTCAGTAAGAAGGTGCATTTGTGCTAAGTCAAGTCTGATTCTGTGACCCCATGGACTGTAGCCCACCAGGCTCCTCTGTCCATGGGATTTCCCAGGCAAGAATACTGGAGTGGGTTGCCGGTTCTTTCTTCAGGGGATCTGCCCAACCCAGAGATCGAACCTGTGACTCCTGCTAGGCAGGCAGATTCTTTACCACTGGGCCACCTGGGAAGCTCTAGTAAGAAGGTTTCAGAACCTGTTATAAGATTTGGGTTTTGACTGGGTAATAGGAAGCGGAGCTTTGGTCTAAATTGGTTGCTTTTGGAGATCTAGGACAATTCAATGATTCTTTGCAGCAGAATGTCTTTAATAATTTCCTTACTATGTAGTATATCAAATGGTTCTTTTTCTTCCTCTTGTATTATAAACATTACTGCTCTGAATCTTTATTTTGTATGTCTCCCAGTATCATTAAGATTTTCTTTACAGAATACCTAAACCTAGTTGTTGAATTTCTGGGTCTGTCTTAGGGCATACAAATTTCAATTTCAGATGTTAATGACAAATTGTTTTCCAAATCAGTTGATTGCCCCAATGTCATTAAAGTCACATCTTCATAATAGTTGGTGGATTTCTTAGTTTTTGACAATCTAGGACACAAAATAATGTTTTATTGTCATCTTAATTTGCATTTTCCTGATTAAATAATGAAGCTAAGCATCTTTTCAAGTGTTATCCACCATTTGTGTTTTTCACCTGAAAAGTATTTATTTCTATCTATTGCTCATTTTTCAGAGAAATAATTCTCTGTGAATTAGAGATGTTGAGAGAACAAGTTTGGCCTCATATTTTCTCTTTCTTTATGCTGTAATAGATGTTCTTAATTTTTCATAGATATATTTATTAATATTTGTTTTTATGTTTAGTGCATTTTTTTCTATTTTTGAAGAAATTTTTCTCTATACTAAAATAAGGAAATATTCTCCCATTGGTTCTTCTAAACATATTCAAATTTTACTTTTAAGTCTTGGATCTATCATGAATTGATTATTTTTTAGGGCTTGAGGTAAGGATATACTTTTTTTGTTTTCCAGGTGGTAACCAATTATCCCAGCATGACTTATTGCTTAGTCCCAGTGACCTGCAATTATTCCTTGATCACACATCAAATACCCATATATACATGTATAGCTTGTTTCATTGGTCTATTTGTCTAATTCTGCATGAATCCCATGCTATCTCAGTTACTAGAGGTGTATAATGTTTTGCTATCTGGTAGACTTCACTTTCACTTTTCGCTTTCATGCATTGGAGAAGGATATGGCAACCCACTCCAGTATTCTTGCCTGGAGAACCCCAGGGACAGAGGAGCCTGGTGGGCTGCCGTCTATGGGGTCGCACAGAGTCGGACATGACTGAAGCAACTTAGTAGCAGCAGCAGAGTGAATCTTCCCCAGTTACTTTTCAAAGCTGTCTTGCCTATCCTTGCACCGTTAGCTTATCAAGTCCTTGAAAACTTTGTGGACTTTAAACTGAATTGTCAGGAAAAACTGACATTTTATAACATTAAGTCTTCCTATTCATGAACTTCAGTTCAGTTCAGTCACTCAGTCGTGTCTGACTGTGTGCGACCTCATGAATTGCAGCACACCAGGCCTCCCTGTCCATCACCAACTCCTGGAGTTCACTCAAACTCACATCCATCAAGTCGGTGATGCCATCCAGCCATCTCATCCTCTGTTGTCCCCTTCTCTTCCTACCCCCAATCCCTCCCAGCATCAGAGTCTTTTCCAATGAGTCAACTCTTCTCATGAGGTGGCCAAAGTACTGGAGTTTCAGCTTTAGCATCATTCCCTCCAAAGAAATCCCAGGACTAATCTCCTTTAGAATGGACTGGCTGGATTTCCTTGCAGGCCAAGGGACTCTCAAGAATCTTCTCCAACACCACAGTTCAAAAGCATCAATTCTTCGGCGCTCAGCTTTCTTCACAGTCCAACTCTCACATCCATACATGACCACAGGAAAAACCATAGCCTTGACTAGACGGACCTGTACACCTGTTAATTTATTTGATTCTTCTTTATTTTTTAAAATTATTTTTAAAAAATATTTATTTATTTTGCTGCATCAGGTCTTAGTTGTGACACGTGGATCTTCTGCTGTGGCACTCACCCTCTCTAGTTGTGGCCCTCAGACCCTCTATTTGTGGCGCTGGCTTAGGGGCTCCATTGCTTGTGGGATCTTAGTTCCCTGACCAGGGATTGAACCTGCATCCCCTGCATTGTGGGCAGATTCTTAACCACTGGATCATCAGGGAAGTCCCTGCTTGGCTTTTCTTTAATGTCTTTTAATAAAGCTTCATAACTTGCTCTATATAGGTATTGCACATATTTTGTTCAAAGTATTCTTAGCCAAATTGTTAGACCTCCTGTTGAGATTATTAGCAAAGATAGATGCAAGAATCTCTACCAACCTGTATGCTTGTCCCTTTGCAATACTAGTTGTCCCTCCCATAAGGAAGCAGAATCTTTTCCCCAACACCTTGGAGTTAGGCTGACCTTGTGAGTCACTTTGACCAACAGAATATAGTGGAAGTGATATGTGGAACTTCCAGCTCTAAGCCTCAAAAGGTCTTGCAGCTTCTGTTCTTGAAACATTGCCCTGAGACGATCATATGAAGAAGCTCAATTTACCCCCACAGAGTAAAAATGAGCTCTTCTAGCTGATGCCTAAACCTGCTAGCCAGCTGTAAGTATCAATCACTAGACTTGTGAGCGAGGCCATCTTAGGCTCCAGCTGCAGTTCAAGATGCCAGAGGATACAGACACATAAATGACGTCATGCGGCACCTGCAAGTGAATTGCCGAGCTGGGTCCAGCCCTACCCGCTGACACAAAGAACTGGGATAGAATAAAGTGGTTATTCTTTTAGGTCATTCCATGTTGGACTGGCTTGCTACAGAGCAGTAAAGAAATGAGACATTGTGACATTACGTCTAGTAGTTTGTAGATTCCTTTCAAATTTCTATATAGAAAATTTTGTAATCTAAATGAATTTTTGGTTTTTAAATTTCTCATCTCTTTATGCATTTTGGTTTCTTTTTCTTATTTTACCAGTACAATGTTGCAACCAGGAGTGAATATGAGTATCTTTGTTTAACCTCTTAATTTTAAAAGGAATATATCTAGTGTTTCACAATTAAGAATGAGGTTTGCTGTTGGGTTTTTTTTTAGGCATTATTTATCAGGTTTTAGAAGTTTTTTATTTCTAGTTTGGTAATGCTTTTATCATTATTAAGTTCCCCAAATGTTTTCTCAGGTATCTAGTTTGTCTCCTTTAATCTATTAATGTTGTAGGTATCATTTAGGAACTTTCCAATTTTAAATTATTCTTGCATTCCTGGCATAAATATAGTTTGGTCATGATATATACATCCCTTTTTAACACATTCCTAGATTCCTTTGCTTACATTTGTTTAGGATATTTTGTATGTATCTTTATGAGACTGGCTCATCAATTTTTTTCTCATACTTTCCTTGTCTCATTTTGTTATCAGGGTTTCAGCAGTATCATATAACGAGTTAAAGAGTATTCACTCTGTTTATTTTCTGGAAGAGTTTGTATAACGTAGAAATTATCTGTTCCTTGAACAACTGGGAGGACCTACTTATAAGAGCATTTGAGCTAATGTTTGCTTTGTAGGGGGATTTTAATTTCTTTTTTCTGATTCAAATTTTGTTGTATATAGGATCCCCAAACTTGTTGATCTTACAAGTGGAAGTTTGTACTGTTTGACCAATATCTCCTGTTCCCCTAACCCTCAACCCTGGTAAATACCACTCTACTTTCTGCTTCTCTGAGTTTGCGTTTTAAAAGTTCTATATATAAGTAATATTGTGCGATGTTCATCTTTCTACATCTGATGTATTTCACTTAGCATAATGCCCTCAAGGTCCATCCAAGTTGTCACAAACAGGAAAATTTCCTTCTTTTTCACTGCTGGATAATATTCCAGGGCATGTGTATACCATATTTTCTTTATCTATTTATCCCCTGATGCATGAATATAGAAACCTAGGTGTTTCCATATCTTGGCTATTGTGAAGAAGACTGAAATGAACATGGGGGTGCAGATATCTCTAGACATCTAGATTTCAATTCTTTTGGATATATACCCAGAAGTGGGATTGCTAGATCATATGATAATTCTAGTTTTAATTTTAAAAAGAAGTTCCACACATATTTTCAGAGTGGTTGTGCCAATTTGCATTCCCATCAATGGTGCACTGGGGTTCCCCTTTTTCTCCACTCTCTCATCAACACATGCGTCTTCTTTTTTTTTCTCTTTTGCTGGTAGTCCTTCTCATTGATATGAGGTCATAGCTCATTGTGGTTTTGATTTGCATTTCCTAGATGATTAGTACCATAGCTTCTTTCTTTTTTTTTTTTATTAACTAAGTCCATACTTTATTCAGATTTCCTTAGTTTTTACCTAATGTCCCTTTCGTATTCCAGGCTCCTATCTAAGATTCCACATTACACTTAGTCATCTGTCTCTTTAGGTTCTTCTTGCCTGTGATGGTTTCTTAAGCTTGCTAGTGTTTTGTTGTTGTTTTGTTTTGAGATGATATAAAATTTTTTCTTTAATATTTTAAAACTGAATTGAGTACCACCGTTTCTTTACCTAGTCACCTACTAAAGGACATCTTGGTTGCTTCCAAGTCTTAGCAATCATGAATAAAGCTGCTATAAGCATCTGTGTGCAGGTTTCTGTGTGGACATGTTTTCAGCTCATTTGGGTAAATACCAAGGAGTGCAGTTGCTTGATCATATGGTAAGAATAGGGCTTTCCTGATGGCTCAGTGGGTAAAGAATTCACCTGCAATGCAGGAGACAGCAGAGACACTAGTTCGAACCCTGTGTTGGAAAGATCCCCTGGAGAAGGAAATGGCAACCCACTCCAGTATTCTTGCTTGGGAAATCCCATGGACAGAGGAGCCTGGAGGGCTACAGTCCATGGGGTCACAAAGAGTTGGACACAACTGAGTGACTAAGCACATGGTAAGAATATATTTACTTTTGTTTAAAACTGCCACACTTTTTTCAAAGTGTGTGTACCATTTTGTATTCCCACCAACAAGAAATCAGAATTATTGTTCTGTATCCTTATCACATTTGGTGTTGTCAGAGGTTTGGATTTTGGCCACTCTAATATTTGTACAGTGTTGTTTTTTTTAAAATAATTGTTGTTTTAAATTGCATTTCCCTGGAGACATATGAGATGGAGCATCTTTTCATGTCTTTACTAGCTATCTATATACCTTCTTTGGTGAGGTATCTGTTCAGATCTTTTGTCCATTTTTTAATCAGGTTGTCTGTTTTCTTATTGTTGAATTTTAATTTTGTATATATTGGGTATATTATTGTATATATTAACTTTGTATATACTTGTTAATAGCATTTTGTTTTTTATATTTCATCAGATATGTCTTTTGCAAAATTTTCTTCCAGTCAGTGGCTTATCTTCTTGTTCGGTTGACACTGTCTTTCAGAAAGCAGGAGTTTTTCATTTTAGTGAATTCCAGCTTATAATCATGTCTTCCATGGATTGTGCCTTTGGTGATGTATCTTAAGCATTGCTATATCCAGGGTCATCTAAGTGTTCTGTTATCTTCTAAGAGGTTATGTTTTTTTTTTTGGCCACTCCATCCAGCATGCAGGATCTTAGTTCCTCGACCAGGGACTGAAACTTGCAGTGGAAGTGAGAAGTCATAGTCATTGGACTACCAAAGAGGTCCCTTCTAGGAGTTTCAAAGTTTGATGCAGATTTAAGTTTTAAAATTTCTATAATAATTTCTTCTTTAACACATGAGTTATTAAGAAGTGTTCTTTTGTTATCTATGTGATAACAACCCTCCAAAATTTATTGAGATTTATGCCCTAGTCAATGCACATGGTCAATATTTGGAGAACATTTTGTTTATTCTTCAGAAGACTATATATTCTTTAATTGGCATAGATCTTTATATATTTTCAAAACAAACGTGTATTAAACTACTGAAATCTTGCAAATCTTTACTATCTTTTCAAGTCTGTTTTACCAATTGCTAATTGAAGAGATGCTTTGAGATCTTCCACTGCAAAAATAGATTGGTAAATTTCTCTCTGTAACAGTATCAATTTTTACTTCATATATATATATATATTTTTGGCCATGCAGCATGTGGGATCTAGTTCCCTTACCAGGGATCAAACCCAGGCCCCCTGCATTGGAAGAACAGAGTCTTAACCACTGGACCACCAGGGAAGTCTCTTATTTCATACGGTTTGAAATTAATTAATTAGATGCACATAACTCAATTTTAGTGTTTGTTTTTGGTGAAAACAAACCTTTTGATATTATGCAGCTACAAACACTATTGAGGCTTCACTTACAATTCACGAGAGTTTCCCTCTACACTGAAAGCTATTTTGTGTGCATACCTGCAATTCTGTTTGGGGAACATATTGGGATACATGAAAGTCAGGCTGGGAGTACCAGGAATTAAGGTCATAGAAGAAGTCCTAAACTAATGATGGATAGGGATTCGCTGGATTGACACCCCAGTTTCCTTGTCTCTCAGTGGGGACTATCCTCAAATCTGTTTAACGCCATCTCCCAGGGCTCCCAGAAGCATTGAGCTCCACAGTATTAACTGGTTTGATAACATATCCCTTATTGGTTTTGATCTCTTTGCCGATCCATTTCTTTACTCCTCTATTGAAGTCTCCTGAAGTAAACTATTTGTACTCAAATTCAAAGTACCCCATTTATTCCTAATAACAAAGGAGACATCTGTTTAACAGGAGTAAGCCAGGACTGTCTCAGCAAACTTGATGTGGGGACATCCTACTATAATGAGACTTTTGGTCCTAAGTCCATTTATCTTTTATTACTAGCTATCCCCACTTCCTTTGGCTTACTATCTGCCTGGCACATCTTTTTGCAGCACTGCACTTTCAACTTTTCTTTTGGGAGGTGTATCATTTAAACAACATTATGACTAGTGAAGTCACTCAGTCGTGTCCGACTCTTTGCGACCCCAAGGACTGTAGCCTACAAGGCTCCTCTATCCATGGGATTTTCCAGGCAAGAGTACTGGAGTGGGTTGCCATTTCCTTCTCCAGGGGATCTTCCCAACGCAGGGATTGAACCTGGGTCTCTCGCGTTGTAAGCAGACGATTTTACCGTCTGAGCCACCAGGGAAGTCAACATTATAGCTGGATTAAAAAATGCTGTCCATCAGGTTGCATTTTAACTAATTCAGGCCATTTATAATTTATTTATAATCTATAATTTAGCTGTGTTTCTATCGTCTTATTTTTTTTTCACTGTCTATTCTCCCATTTTTCTATGCTTCTTTTTTTTTCTTCTCTTGACTTTAAAAGAAATTGATTTTGTGTTTGTTTCCTAATCTATTATTATGGAACTTATACCAATTCTCTTATTTTCTTCTTTTTGCAGCTACTCTGATAATGTTCCCTTGAATACTCAATAAAATCTGAAATCAATATTTTAACCACCTTTTCCTCTAAAAATAATTTAAAGACTTTGGAATAATTTAATTCTGATAACTCGCTTCCTGATTTACATCCTATTATTTTCCTGTATATTATTTATAAGGTTTTGAAAGCCACAAATAGATATTATTTTCATTTTATAAGATATTATTTAATTTGTCAACATTTTTACTAATTTCTTTGGTCACTATTCTTTCTTCATCTCAAGCCTGTCTTTTGGAATAATTTTCTTTTTTCCTAAGATGTGTCTTTAGGAGTTCTTTTAGTGTTGATGGTAAACTCCATCTGATAATATATTTTACCCTCATATTTGGAAGACTGCGGTGGTAGGTACAATATTCTAGGTTAATAGCTATTTTTAACCGTCATTTTGAAGATATTGTTCACTTTCTAATGTTTTCTTTTATTATTGTCTAAATGTGTAAGACCTTTTTCCCTCTGACAGCCATTAAGATTGCCAACTATAAATTGGCACTTGCCGTCTACCTCTACAAGGATGCAGTCATGAGTCACTGAGGCTGCTAAACCAACACTCCTCTGAGAGGAGTTCAGGGTGAAGATCAGGAATGAGGCACTCTGTGTTCTGGGAAAAATTTGGCAGAACAGGTCTTTCAATAGATATTTTCAGGAGAAGATTTTATGAGCCTAATTCTTTATCTTAAAAAAAATTATTTATTGATTTGGCTGTGTCGGGTCTTCACTGTGGCACAGGGGTCTTTGCAGCTCATGGGCTCTCTAGCGGTGGCATGTGGGCTCGAGAGTGTCCAGGGTTTGGTAGCTGTGGCTCTAGTTGCTGCACTGCATGTGGGATCTTAGATCCCAGGCCAGAGGTTGAACCTGCGTCCCCTGCTTTGCAACATGGATCTTTAACCACTGGACCATTAGGGAAGTCCCTATGAGCTCAATTCTTGCATCTCCTCGTATCTTCTAGAAAAGCATTAAAATCATTAACAGGGACATCTGCTCTTCATGACTAGCAGCAAGCCTCCACCAAAATGTATGCCTGACTGCAGGTATCCCGGCTTCACTAAAATCATATTACACTCACCTTCCCCATCGCCTCTGCAGCATTCTCAGGGCTATCTGAATGCTGTCTCCTAGGCTATAGTTATTTTGCCCCAAATAAAACTTAACTCACAACTCTCACGCTGTACATTTTTTTCCATCAACAAGATTGTCTCTTTTTCTTTGGTAGACTCTGGTTTTACTACATTTTAGGTATGGAAACCTTTACAAGTATCTTGTGTGTTAACCTTCTTGAATGTGTATATTTATGTTTGTCATGAGTTCTACAAAAATTTCAGTCATTACCTGACTCATTTGAAAAGACCCTGATGCTGGGAAAGATTGAGGGCAGGAGGAGAAGGGAACGACAGAGGATGAGATAGTGGGATGGCATCACCAACTCAATGGACACGAGTTTGGGTGGACTCTGGCGGTTGGTGATGGACGAGGAGGCCTGGTGTACTGAGGTTCATGGGGTTGCAAAGAGTCTGACACGACTGAGCGACTAAACTGAACTGAACTGAACTCTCAAAATACTGCCTCTACTCCATCTCTCTGTTCTCCCCTTTGAACTCTTGATGAAATGTTAGACCTTTTCATTCTACATGAAAGAAAAGTGAAAGTGAAAGTGAAGTCGCTCAGTCGTGTCCGACTCTTTGTGACCCCATGGACTGTAGCCTGCCAGGATCCTCCGTCCATGGAATTATCCAGACAACAGTACTGGAGTGGGTTGCCATTTCTTTCTCCAGGAGATCTTCCCAACCCAGGGATTGAACCCGGGTCTCCCACACTGCAGGCAGATGCTTTACTGTCTGAGCCACCAGGGAAGCCCTTG
The DNA here is from genome assembly GCF_019923935.1 of Bubalus bubalis. NCBI lineage: Eukaryota > Metazoa > Chordata > Mammalia > Artiodactyla > Bovidae > Bubalus > Bubalus bubalis. The sequence continues at coordinate 109,069,600 of NC_059161.1, forward strand.
TTCTACATGACCTGAGCCTTAATCTCTTTTTCTCATGTATTTCCTTTCCTTGTCTGTCTGTGTCCTATTCTGGATAATTTTTTCAGATAAACTAACTCTCTTCAGCTGTATTTAATGCATTTAACCTCTTTTGTTTACATTTTTATTTCAATAAGTCATATTTTTGTTTATAAAAGTTCTATTTGTTCCTTTTAAAACTTGATCACTTTTGATAGTGTCTTGTTGCTTGTTCATTTTTTATAACAGTGTCTTTTATTCCTTCAAGCATTTCATAATTATTTTATGTTTTATGTATGATAATTTCAATATTCGAAGACCTTGGCGGTCTAAATACATTGCTTCTTACATTTGCTGACTTTCATTCTTGGTGATTCGTTTCCTTCTGTGTTTGATGTCCTTTCCTTGTCAACTCATCTTTGATTGGTCTTAGTCTCTGAACATTTAAGGAGATGGTTTTCTTCAGAGAGGATTTTCGTTTTTATTTTGGGAGCCTGGGATGCTACCAACTGGAGGCCAATACCCACGTAATCCAGGAGTCTCAGGTTCAGCTCCTGCACTTGCCACTGGCACAAGTCTGGTCTTTGTCGGTGCTAATATAAATGTGTGCTGTGCTTAGTTGCTCAGTTGTGTCTGACTCTTTGTGACCACATGGACTGTGGCCTGCCAGGCTCCTCTGTCCATGGAATTCTCCAGGCAAGAATACTGGAATGGGTTGCCATGCTCTCCTCTAGGGGATCTTCCCAACCCAGGGATTGAACCCAGGTCTCCTGCATTGTAGGTGGATTCTTTACCATCCGAGCCACCAGGGAAGCCCAGTTGAAACATTTGCCATTGGTTGATCCACAGTTTATGAGTGCTAAGAAGTAAGGATTCTACTTACTAAGCATTTTTTACATGCTGCTCCTGTCTGGAATATGTGTCCTTCCATCCTTTTCTTTCCTCCACCCGATTAACCAATCTTTCTAAGACTAAGTTCAGGCTTGTTCTTCTCCAAGACACCTTTGCTGAAAACCCCTAATCTGGGTTAGATGCTGCTTTTACATGCTTCTAGAGCACCTTGTATCTACTTCTGTCGTTGCGTTTTCCACACTGTATTATGCTAATCTGTTTATTATCTGTGTTCCTCCATGAGACTGTCTCTTTGGTATGTCATGGCATAGTAACACTGTCTCCCAGCTTCTAGCACACTTTATGGTCCATGAAGACATGTTTACTGAATAAAAGAAAGAACATCAGAATGAATGAATGAGTGTGTGATGATTTTGGAATCAACAATTTGGGATTTCCAGAGAAGGTGAGGGATGATGAAGGAAGATGGGAAGAAAAGAGAAAAGGGAAACGACTGGTATTTTTAGGCAATTTGTTTGTTCTCCTTGATTAAGTGAAACAAAGTTATCACTTCATTTCATCAAAAGTTTATTGAGCATCCAGAATGTGCTAGGCACTCTGCTAGATGCCAGTAATACAAAGATGAAGATCAAAACAAAACAAAAACAAAACCACTTCCTTGCTCCACCCCCTCCCCCCATTTAAGGCAGATTTGACTTGAGCCTGGGAAGCCGGCCCCTCAGGGATGCAGCATTGGGGATTAGAGTACACCCTGCCCTCATCTCACCTTAATCTTCACCCTTGCCTCTCCAGGTTGACTGGGATGTACCTGTCTGAGACCGCATCTTGCATCTTCCACCTGCCTGAGCAACTTGGGTGGGGGTGTGTGGGTGTCCCCCTCTGCCGCCCCGTCCCACATGCATCGTCTCCTAGATCAGGCACCTGGGGAAGTGAGGGGACCAGTTCTGGGGTGAGGAAGCAGAGCTGCAAAGGCACACCTGCGCAGATGAGCCTGGAGAAATGCATAGGGGCAGGGAGCTGGGAGGACCACGACCTGCAGGTTATGGTGGGGAGTCAACTAGAAATGCTGCTGCCCTTGGGCTGGGACAAAACTTGTCCCACATAGAGTGGTGGGGAACTGGGACCTTGGGAGGGAGTTCCTCTGTGGGATGGTGCAGGATCCCAGCTGGAGCTCAGGAAGCTGAGGAGAGACCAGAGATGCACTAGAGGCATCAGGGAAGAGAGGTCAGCACACACAGAGGGCTTTTTTCTTTTGCGTCATTTTAATCGCTCTCTCTCTTCACAAGGTAGATGACTGTCTTTCCTACAAACTGTGCAAGAAGTGGTGGCAGCACGGGCATGGCCTAGCTACACAGTGGACCAATCTCTCCATACTCTGCAGGTTTGTGTAATTAGGGCACTTGCCCTGGCCTGTCTCCTGGGCCCTGCACACCTGGGAGCAAGGCAGGTGAGAGGCCAGAGACAAGCGTTCCATCCGGCCTCTAAGACGCAGTGGTGGGCGGGGAGAGCAATAAGCGTCTTCCTCCTTCCACTATTTCTGGGGAGAATCGAACTTCGTCTTCCTAAACCTACAGGAAGCTCGACAACCTTTCCCAGGGACAATGATTGTTTGAAAGGCTTATTTCATGCAAAGCCAGGGAGAACCAGTAGATAGGAGGGGTCAAAAGACAGATCCTCACTTGATTTAGCTTTCTGGGTCTGGGAATGAGTGAGGAGCCCCTTCTCTAGGGACTAGAGATGAAAGGAATGCTGGGCACGCTGCTGAGGGGGTCTTTGGGAGGAAGCCAAGCCTGGGAGGCTTGAATCCTTTGCTCTGGCTAGACCCGGGTTGTGGGGGGGAGGGTGGCAAAGAAATGCCCTTGAACTCCTCCCTGGCCAACTGGTAGGTACCCAGGTCCCAGATGCCTGAGAAGGGTGCCCCAAGGTCCTGTCTTCACAGTGAATTTCTGGGCTCCCCCTTAGTTCAGAACAGTTGTACCTTTGAGGCAAGTGGCCTCTCTAATCTGGACTTGCCGAGAAAGTTCCCCAGGAACCAGGAGTTCGTTCCTGGAGAGCAAGGGGAGAGGGTGGGTGGGAAGCATAAATGCGCCCTAGGAAGGACACAGGATAGTCATTGGGGTTAGGTTACTGATGTTAGTTTCCATAAGCCTCTCCGGGGATTGGGCCGTAAATTTAATAATCTATGTGGTCCTAAGAGGGCACAACCCACACCCACTGATAACACAGCCAGTGATCAGGGAGCAAACGCACCCTGATTTCACAATCCGGTCCACCCTCCGCCATTCCCGCCTCATCCCCGGACTCCGCAGGCTCACAGTGGTCCCCGCGTCCTATCCTCTCGCCCGGCAGGACCTCTCCTAATCCCTCGCCCCTCGCGGGCCGCAGCCCCGCTGCCCCGCCCTCCCCTGGACGCGGGCCTCGGTGTGCCGGCGCCTCCGGAGGACGCCAGGAGGCTCAAGCGCTGATCTCCACCGGCCCCGCCTCGTCTTGCTCTCGGATCAGGTGCACGCCCGCAGTCCGCAGTGTGCGCGAGGCGCTGCGCGAGCGGCCAGGCGAGCCGGGGGCCCGGGGCGGCGACGAGTGCGTCCGGCCGGTGGCGGGGGAGCGCGCTGGGGAGCGCGGGTAGCGGCGGGCGGAGCGGATGGGTAGCCCGGGCGACCGGCCCGGCACGGCCGGGGACACGGAGTAGCCCGGCGGGCCGGGCTCCACCGCGCTCCGAGGCTCCGGGGCGGGGTTTTCCTCCGGCTCCGGGGAGTCCTGCAAGGACAGTTGCCAGGAGGGGTCAGGGGACAGCTGGCCTGGGCTGGGAGCACGCCCGGTGTTCCAGGGCCTTAGGAATACCGAGGTGAAAGAGACACAGTCCCCTTCACACTCTCATCTCTTGGAAGGCTGCAGACCTAGGTCTGGTTTCTCTTGCAACATAGGACACAAAGCAGTGGTTTTTCCAGTAGTCATGTATGGTTGTGAGAGTTGGACTATAAAGAAAGCTGAGCGCTGAAGAATTGATGCTTTTGAACTGTGGTGTTGGAGAAGACTCTTGAGAGTCACTTGGACTGCAAGGAGAGACAACCAGTCTATCCTAAAGGAAATCAGTCCTGAATATTCATTGGAAGAACTGATGCTGAAGCTGAAACTCCAATACTTTGGCCACCTGATGCAAAGAATTGACTCATTGGGAAAGACCCTGATGCTGTGAAAGATTGAAGGCAGGAGGAGAAGGGGATGCCAGAGGATGAGATGGTTGGATGGCATCATCAACTCGATGGACATGAGATTGAGCAAGCTCCAGGAGTTGGTGATGGCCAGGGAAGCCTGGCGTGCTGCAGTCCATGGGGTTGCAAAGAGTCAGGCATGACTGAATGACTGAACTGAACTGAAGAACACTTAGCATGGTGCCTGGCACATAATAGGTGCTCATTAAACGTTGAAATGCATTAAACTGAGGGCTTTGACCACTTATTTTCTGCTTTCCACCTGGCTTGGACAGTGTGGGACAGAGTTGGTCGTTGAATAGCTGGAAAGTCACCCAAAGCCCATGTCCAGAGATCTGGGTACTGCCACCAACTGGAGAAGGAAATGGTAACCCACTCGGGTATTCTTGCCTGGAGAATTTCATGGACAGAGGAGCCTGGCAGGCTACAGTCCATAAAGTTGCAAAGAACACAACTGAGCAACTAACGCACAGACAGACACTGCCACCGATTCATTTGTTTGATTCTGAACAAGTCATTTTACCCTATTTTATTAGACAAAAATAATAAAATAGGGTAAAATGATTTTTACCCTATTTTTGTCATCTCTAAAGTGGGGATGACAGAAATATTTCTCAGGGTTATTCTGAGTCCTAGAAAGGGATGTCAGCATAGCGGGGCTACTGTAGCACCAGAACGTGGCAGGGACTGATGGGGTGTTTGTGGGGCACTTAGCCCGGAGCTGCTTACCTTGTCTTTCAGGATGTAGAGTGCCATGGGGTTCTTCCGTTCCTGCTCTCCGCTTCGGGGGAGGGTGTCTGCTGCACGGGGCAAAGAAGGGGGTGGCTGGCGCAGGTCCAGAACCCTTTCCACCAGCCAGCACCTATACTCCTTGCTTCCCAGCGGCCAGTTGGGTCCCGCCACAACCTCTACCAAAGGATCTGTCATCCCTGGGATCCTACCTTGGCTGCTCCTCTCCCTGCTCTGCAGTCTTCGTGCAGTTGGTGGAGGAAGGGGCCCTGCAGAGCTGGCTTCCTTGTCGCCCAGATCTGCCTTTTCCCAGCAGCCCACTGCTCTGAGTGACGATGGGATGGGTGAGTGGGTGGCTGGGAGCTCACCTTCTGGTTTCAGGCGGTCATCACTCTGATCCATATACTCCATGGAGTTTTGTTTCTCCAGCTTCCTCTTCTTCCTGCAAATCAACCCAGCACCTGGTGAACACAGCTGCTGAGTGTGAGCAGAAGTTCTGGGCGTGGGGACACAGTGGGGCAGTATCTGATGGCCATAAATGAGGCTGTGTAATAGGAAGATGGGCTGGGTGTGGTGGAATGGGGTATATCCCATCTAGGTTTGCAGCCTGAGTCTGGCCCTGGCAAGTCATTTAACTCATCTGAGTCCCGAGTCAGTATCTGTAAACTGCAGAGAATCACCCTAAGATAATCACACTGAAAGGTAGTGTGCTAACCACAAACACAGTGCCTGGCTCACAGAAGGTGAAGTGCAAGTGAAACCATTATTAACAATGCTGGGATTGTTGGGGTTTTGAGCACAGGATGTAATTCCATATACAATGCATGCAATGGTAAAATGGATCTCCTGGGAAGTTTTGGCCTGGGAGGAAAGGCATTTAAAGAGTCTAAGAAGAGGGGACTTCCTTGGTGGTATGATGGTTAAGACTTCGCCTTCGAATGCAGAGGGTGTAGGTTTGATCCCTGGTTGGAGAGCTAAGACCCCACATGCCTTACAGCCAAAAAACCAAAACATAAAACAGAAGCAATATTGTAACAAGTTCAAAAAAGACTTTAAAAATGATTCTCATTAAAAAAAAGTTGTTTTTTTTTTTTAAATAAATAAAGAGACCAAGAGGAGCTTAGTGGTGGTCCAGTGAATGGTTAAGAATCTGCCTTGCAATGCGGGGGACACGATTTCGAACCCTGGTCTGGGAAGATCCCACATGCCTTGGGGCAACTAAGCCCGTGTGCCACAGCTACTGAGTCAATGTGCTGCAACTACCGAAGCCCCTGCCCCCTAGAGCCCACGCTCTGCAACCAGAGAAGTCACCACAAAGAGAAGCCCACCCAATGAAACTGGAGAGTATCTCCCGACTCACTGCAACTAGGGAAAGCCCATGTGCAGCAATGAAGACCCAGCACAGCCAAAAATAAATACAAATAAATAAATAATTTTAAAAGAGAGAGAGAGAGACTAAGGAAAGAACGGAGCTCGGGGCTAGGGTGGGTGGAAGGATTCAGATACTCAGGGAGAGGGGAACTTGGAGAGTTACCCAGACTTTTTGGAGGGTTTCCAGCAGGCGCAGACAGTCACCAAGGTCACAAGGAGGAAGATGCCTCCTGTGGACAAGATGATGTAGAGGGAGCTTCTTCCTAGGGAGAGAGGGAGGCAGAGAGGTGGGAGAGACTTCAAGGTGAGCAGTGGGTGTGGGGAGGAGAGAGCTCCCTGGGGCTGAAAGAAGAGAAAAGGAGCCCCAGGCAGCAGGGCTGACCAGTGGTGGACTTTCCCTGGAGCTCACTCCCACCGATGGCTGTTCTCCAGGGAGACCTGGCCCAGTCCGCCTCTCTCCCTGGTGGTGGTACTCTGTCTGGGATGTCCTCAGCCTCTCGTGGGCACCTGCCTCTCAGGGTTGTGAGTCCCGAGGGAGGGCGGCGGGAGACTCACGGTACACGGTGATCTTGACGGGCGGGCTGCGGCCCTGGCTGATGGGGTTTTCCACCACACAGCTGTACAGGTCGTCGTCCTCCATGAGCACGCGCGTGATGGTAAGCACCTTTTGGTCTGGAGACAGGAGCATCCGAGAGTCATTGAGGAGGGGCTTGCCGTCCTTCAGCCAGGTGTAGCTGGGTTTGGTGCCGTTCTCGTGCGAGCAGTTCAGGGTGAAGGCCTCACTGAGCTCCAGCACCGTGGTTGATGCTACTAAGACCTGCGGCCTTGAAATGGGCACTGAGCCCGGGGGTGGGGGAGCCTGTGAGCCAGGGGCCAAAAAGCATCTCCCCTCCCCTTAACTGCCCGCCTTCCAGCTGATCTGTGGTCTTCAGAGGTCTCAGTATAGCTCTTTACCACCACCCACCCACCCACCTATACATCCATCCATCCATTTATTCATTTATTTACCCACTATTTATTGAGGACCTAATTGAGCACAGGGGGTACAATGCAGAATAAGACAGCCATGGTCCCTGCCCTTCTGGACCTTCCCTTCCTTTCTTCCCAAATACCTTTCTGAGATGTCTTAAGCTGATCAGCCTGGAAAATATTTTCAATGGGCTAAGTTCAGGTCTGTGCATTCTAAGTTGCTAAGTCGTGTCAGAATCCTTGCAACCCCATGGACTCTAGCCTGCCAGGCTCCTCTGTCCGTGGGATTCTCCAGGCAAGAGTACTGGAGTGGGTTGCCATTTCCTTCTCCAGGAGATCTTCCTGACCCAGGGATTGAACCCAGGTCTCCTGAGGCTCCTGCATTGCAGGTGGATTCTTTACTGCTGAGACACAGGGGAAGCCCCAAATAGGTTCCGATATTGACTCTCACTTATTAGTTGAGTAGAGTTGGTCAAATTATTCAACCTCCTTGTGCCTCAGTTTTCTCATCTCTTGAAACAGAGCCAATGATGTTAACTATCCCTAGATTATTATAAGCATTAAATGAGTCAATATAGGCAAAAACTTACAATCATTTCTGGCTCATAGTAACTACCCTATACATGTTAGCTGTGGTCTAGCTGCCAGTCTCCAAGGTCCAGTTGGCTCACTCTCTGCTCCCCAGTGGCTCTTGTGTGGGTTTTCCTGGGGTCTAGCTAGGGTACTGGGTGGACCCTGCCCCCCACCCCAGCTGCTGGTACCCCCGCTCCTTCCCTGCCCAAGACTTTACCATCTACAGTGAGGTTGATGGTCTTCTCCCCAGTGAAAGTGTCATCAGTGATGGAGATCTCGACCTCGTAGGTGCCCTCGTCGGCCAGTTGCAGGTCGCTGAGAAGCAGGGAGCCGTTTTCGAAGAGGCGGATGCGGTCTCGATAGTCAGGCCGCAGGGTGCCAATGACCTCTGTGCCGATGGACTGAACCACGGTCACTGGCTTGTCCCGTTTCAGCTGCCACTTGACCACGGGCTTGTCGCTGCTGGTGCTGCTATACTGCACAGAGAGCAGGGCGGCCTTCCCCACCGTGCCATGGATCAGGCGCACTGGGCTGGTGATGTTCACACTTTCCAGGGGCTCTGTGAACAGAAGCCCACAGAGAGAAGGCGATGTCAGGCCCTGGCTCCTTACCTCATTCTCATTTCTGAGTCCTCTGGTCTCTCCATGCCTCACCACTCTGGGCTCTTCACTTCCTAACAGTTCTTCCTTTTTCCAAGCCAAAAGGCAATGAAACTAAAAGGTTAGTTGTGCAGATTGAAGCAAATTTAATTTATTAAACATATCCAACCCATTTTGGGAACAAGTGCTTTGTTACGTAGTAAGCTCCTCATCTTTAGAAGTAATCAAGGAAAGGCCAATTGAATGTTCATTCCCCTCCCTGTGCTTTCATTTTCTCCTCTGAATAATGAGGTATCCCATGGACAGAGGAGCCTGGTGGGCTGCAGTCCATGGGATCACTAAGAGTCGGGCACAACTGAGCGACTTCACTTTCACTTTTCACTTTCATGCACTGGAGAAGGAAATGGCAACCCACTCCAGTATTCTTGCCTGGAGAATCCCAGGGACAGAGGAGCCTAGTGGGCTGCCGTCTATGGGGTCGCACAGAGTCGGACACGACTGAAGCTACTTAGCAGCAGCAGCAGTAGCAGAACCAGATAATCTGCAACCTGACATTTCAATCCTGACATTCTATCATCATCTGTCAAGAATGTTATAATTAAAAAAACCTTAGGTGTAGAAGACACTATTGCAATGATGAAAGCCACCATATTCATGAATACTATATACTTGTCATTGAGGGGAGTCTCAACAGTGGGGGGAGTTAGAATGGACAAAACCAAGTATTTTCAAATTTTCTTATTAAAGGTATTTAAAACCCTATATAAATTGAAAAGGAATGAAATTTAGTTCTAGCTCACTTGATTTAGTCAAAGAGGTGGTGAAGACCTGAGTCCTATCCTTCCCAGGATCTCGGGGTGTCGCTAGTGAATTTTCTTTGGCTCTGTGCATCAGACTGAAATCTGATTGACCTCATGATCCTTAAGATTTCTCCAGCTCTTGGTTTCTGGGATTATATAGATGGGATTTCCTGCCTAGCAGGTGCTAGGTCCCAGGCTTGGTTTGACTTAGAAACACAAGCTTTCATACTTCCCTGAACAGGCCAACAGGGTTTGGTGTAGGTGACTTGAAGTGGCTCTGAAAAAAATCAGTGAGCTTCACTAAGGGCCAGGATGGGAACATCTACCCCCCTTCTCAGAACCCAATCTGAAGCAGTGGGATCAGCACATGAGGGTGATGTATGCAGAGCCACCCTGGGGTTTAGCAACCCCAAGCTCCTCGGTTCTCATTTCCTCTTTCCAGGAGGCTGGTCTATGACAGTCCCAGCCCCAAGGAAAAGTGGAATGGATTCCCCTCCCTGCTTCTCTCTTCTTGGACTCTCCCTTGAGTTTCCCCTGTGTCTACTCTGTCTCATCACATATAAGGTCCTGGTAGTGCTTTTGGGATGTCTTGCTCCCTTCAAGTTTGCTCTTTCTACCAATTTGTTTATTTATTTTTGCTGCATCATGCAACATGCGGGATCTTAGTTCCCTGACCAGGGATTGAACCAGGGTCCTCTGCAGTGGAAGCATGGAGTCCCAACCCTGAACTGCCAGGGAAGTCCCTCTTTCTACCAGTGTAAATTTGGTCCTTCTGGGGACTTCCCTGGTGGTCCAGTGGCTAAGATCTCCCACTCCCAATGCAGGAGGCCTGGGTTCCAGCCCTGGTTGAGGAACTAGATCCTGCCTGCCAACTAAGACCTGGCACAGTGAAATAAATAAATATTTAAAAAACAAAAAATAAACTTGATTCTTCTGGATAAAACCATTGGAGAAGTTACTGCATGTGGATCACCCTGGGCCTCACCCTCCTCTTGGTGGGTGCCTTCCCCGTGTCTGTGCACGAGTCGCGCCCGAGTCATAGCGGTGTATGTAGGCATGTTCAGAAGTGCAGGGAGCAGTCTTTCCCAGAAGCTGACAAAGAGCATTTTCTGCTGAGCAAACACTGTTTCCCAAAATCTAGCCAAGATTGGAGTTGGTTTTAAGGTCAGGGTCCCACAACTTTCAAGGGACACAGAGAACTAGGACAGGAGCCAAGGAAGGACATAGGAGCGAGGAAATGGCTAATGGTGCAAATAAAAGGAACTAAAACTCTTCAACCTTGAGAAACGATTAACTTAATCATTGTCCTCAAGTCTCGAAAGCATCGTTAGGTAGAAAAGTCTCTGTTCCCGCTGGAGGCCGAACAGAAGGAAATTGACCTCGCTGCAAGATGTCCCTGCCAACTTAAATGGCCACACTGGATCAGGGAGGTGGCCCTCGTCAACCAGGATTTAAACTACTGTGACATCAAAGAATGTCAAGCTCTAACGTATAAGAATGTACCTGCCAGTAGCCTTGGGGACCCTTAATAGCCACTTTCTTAAGCCATCATCTGTTCATTTTTATGTGCCCTTTTTGGTGGGCAAAGGTTTTCTATTACCAGTATTTGCCTTAAATTTACCTTTTAAACATATCAGTGAGAGGGGTTTCCCTGGTGGTCCAATGGCTAAGACTCCTCTCTCCCAATACAGGGGGCCTGGCTTTGATCCCTGGGTCAGGAAGATCGCCTGGAGGAAGGCATGGTAACTCACTCCAGTATTCTTGCCTGGAGAATCCCATGGACAAAGAAGCCTGGAGGGCTACAGTCCATGGTGTTGCAAAGAGTCAGACATGACTTAGCAACTAAGCACAGCACAGCACAGCACAGGGAACTAGATCCCACGCCACAGCTAAGAGTTCGCATGCAACGAAGAGTTCGCATGTCACAGCTAAGAGTTTGCAGGTGGCAACTAAAGATTTCATGTGCTGCAACTAAGACCCGGTGCAGCCAAATGTTGTTCAGTCACCAAGTTGTGTCCGACTCTTTGTGACCCCATGGACTGCTGCAAGTCAGTCCATGTCCTTCCCTGCCCTTCATTATCTCCCAGAGTTTACTCAGACTCATGTCCATTGAGTCAGTGATGCTGTCTAACCATCTCAAAAGCATTCATGAGATACTGTGAAACATATTACACATAATCCACACACTCTGATACCCTGGACTGCAGGTATGTCCCTTTTTAACTGAAAGGCTTTTTGTTTTATTTGGATCTGTCTCTATAGGAAGTCCCTCCTTCCCTTGGGCTAGCATAGATACCCTTATTTGGGCTTTCTCCAACTCTATTATTTCTTTTTTGAGGTGTGGTGACCAGAACTGCATACAATAACCCAAAGGCAGCACACAGCATGGTTTTCTTTTTCTTTTTGGCTGCACTCCACAGTACGTGGGGCCTTAGTTCCCCAGCCAGGAATTGAATCCACATCCCCTGCATTGGAAGGCAGAGTCTTAACCACTGGACTGCTGGGGAAAGTCCCATACACCATAGTTTTCTAAAAGCAAAAAATATTACTTTCTGCTTTTCATTTTTATTATTCTGAATGAATTAATAATAATGAATATTAAATGCTCTGAGAAAATAACACCCCTCCCCTGCCCCTATTGTAGAGGAGCTTCACTGTTGGGGTGACTGTGTTAGAGTTTTCTCTTGTTACTATGTTAAGGCCTACAAGAGTGTGAACTCATTTTAAGTGTCAATCACTCAGGAATATAAGGCAAAATCAGGACACAGAAACTGTGAAGAAGGCCCTTGGGATCCAGGAAGAGAAGGGTAGCTTTTTTCCTACCCTGTAAGGAAAGCAAATGTTCAGTAACGTGTATCTAGCTAATAAGTATAAAGATAGCACACAGAGATACACTGTGCTTTGGATAGGAGTAATCATTAATGTTAAGCTGTCAATTCTCCAAAGCTGGCTTATAAATTTAATACAATACTGATCAAAATCCCAAGAGATTTATCCTTGGCACTACAATAGACAAGTGTTAGCAACAGAACAGAATGAAGAGTCCAAAAACAGACTTAAACATGATAGCCTGACTTTTTATTTTTGGTGTGAGGGTTGTGGGATCTTAGTTCCCCAACCGGAGACTGAACCCATGATACCTGCAGTGGAAACCTGGAGTCCTAACCACTGAACCACAGGTGACATGCAGTCAAGTGCAGAAAGGATTTTTTTAAATAGATAGTGCTGGGCCATGTTGGAATAAAAATGAATTTTGGTCCTTACCTCACATCTCACACAAATACCAATCTAGGTAGATTGTAGATCTAAATGTGAAAGGTAAAACAATGTTTTAAAAAGAAAACATAGGAGAATATCTTTGTGACTTGAGGACACAAAGGTGGTACCCGTAAAAGATGAAAATGATACAGTGGACAATAAAATTACGAGCTTCTGTTCATCAAGAGACACCATTAAGAGAGTGAAAGGCAAGCTGTACAGTGGGAGATGGCCTTCCCAGGTGGCACTAGCTGTAAAGAATCTGCCTGCCAGCGCAGGAGACAAAAGAGATATGGGTTTGATCCCTGGGTCGGGAAGATCCCCTGGAGGAGGGTATAGCAACCCAATTCAGTGTTCTTGCCTGGAGAATCCCATGGACAGAGGAGATTGGTGGGCTACAATCCATAGGGTCGCACAGAGTTGACATGACTGAAGCGATTTGGCACACACACACACGCACAGTGGGAGATACTTGTAATACATATCTCCTATAAATGACTCGTATCCGATATATCTATTTTAAACTCCTACAAATTACCACTTTAAAAAAAAATCCAGGAAACTCAAAAGAAAATAGGCAAAAGATTTGGATCAGGTATTTCACATAAAAGGATTTTCAAATAGCTAATAAGTATATGAAAAAGACACAACTGCACTCATCATCATAGATTTGCAATTTAAAACCATAATTTAATGCCGCCTCATACTAGGATAGCTAAAATGAAAAAGAGAAGATTCAGTTATTGGTGAATATATGGAACGAACATCTGGAACTCTCAGTCAGGGCTGGTGGGAATGTAGCTTGATACAACCACTTCTAAAGACTCTGGCTATGTCTACTAAGCCTAAGTGTATATACTTTACTCGGCAAATTCTACTCCTGGGTATATCTGTTCACCAAAAGACATCTACTAGAATGTTTTTAACTACTCTGTTCATAAAGGCCCAAACTGTTAACAACCAAAGTGTCTATCAAAATTGAATAGGTAAACATATTTTGGTATATTTATACTATGGAATACTATATACCACTGAGATCAAACAAGTTACAATTTCAACAACAACATGCATGAATCTTACAAATTTGGTGTTCTGTGAAAGAAACCAGGCTTAAAAGAATGCATAGATATAATTCCACTTTTATGAAGTTCAAAGACACACAAAATTAATCTGTATTAGAAATTAGTACACCACTGTGACCCTGGGGGGAAGGCAATAGTAACAATACAGTGTGGAGGTACTATATCGCTTCTCAGTACTGAAATATTCTTTTCCATGACCTTGGGGGCTAATTAAATGGATTTATTCACTTTTTAAAGGTTCCATAAATGGAGAAGGAAATGGCAACCCACTCCAGTATTCTTGCCTGGAAAATCTCATGGACAGATGAGCCTGGTGGACTAGTGTCTGGCATCGCAGAGTCGTACACAACTTAGCAACTGAACAACAACAACACACAATCAGGCAGATGGTGATTTGGGGAAATAGTTCTTGATGGAAATGTGACATAAAATGAAGAGTGAAGTGACCTAGCAATATGGAATATAGAGTTTTGTAAGAAATTAACATTTGTGTATAGAATAATAATTGCAAATATTCAAACAATAAAGTCCATGGCTAAAGAAAAAAAAAGTTACATAAAACTGTATCCTTATGCAAAATTGCATGTTCCTGTATATAATTTTCAATTGCAATTTTAAAAAAATACAGCACCTACAATATGGAAGGTGATCTTAAAACTCAGAGGGTGGAACCTAGGCAAGGGACTTCTTCCTAATGGGAGCCTAGAGGACAGACTGGCTCTAGGATCCCAGAGAGTAACATCTTGCACATCAGATTATCTAGATGTATGGCATGTTGTGTTTATGATTGTAAATTAGTATCCTAGCCTCTAGAAAAGCTGTGTTTGAATGTTCCAGGAATAGGGCTGTGATGGATTTAGGGAAGCCTCTTTAGTTCATATTAGGTTCAGAGCACCAAGGACTAAGTGCTACTTGCCTGAGGCAAGTAAGGTGGTTGCTGCCACAAGGGAGTATTGTTGCTGTTCAGTCGCTCAGTCTTGTCCGACTCTCTGCAACCCTATGGTCTGCAGCAGGCCAGGCTTCCCTGTCCATCACCAACTCTTGGAGCTTGCTCAAACTCATGTCCACTGAGTTGATGATGCCATCCAACCATCCCATCCTCTGTTGCCCCCCTTATCCTGCTCTCGATTTTTCCCAGCCATCAGGGTCTTTTCCAATGAGTCGGCTCTTTGCATCAGGCAGTCAAAGTATCGGAGTTTCAACTTCAGCATCAGTCCTTCCTATGAATATTTAGGATTGATTTCCTTAATGGCAAGGGATTAAGGCAGATCTCTGGGAGCCAGAGTCATATGGTCCAGGCCACCCTTTTAATGCCAGCCTTAAAGCTATATCTCCCAGCCTCCCTTGCGGTTAATTATGGCTGTGTCACTACTGATTTCTACCCAATAGTACTAGTAAAAGTGGTAGATTCCACTTATAGGCTGGTGTACTCCTTCCTTTTTTTTTTCCCCCTTAATCCTCTATCTAAAAGAAATAGAGATAAATCTCAGACTGACCATTGGAAACACATGTGAAAGTTGATAGAGCTCCATGAGCTTGGTCTCTGGAAAACCTCATGGAGCAGTCTTTGTTCATACCAGGCCTTGCTTGAAATGGTACTGACTACTCCAGGGTTAATGCCAGGAGAACTTAAATGTTGGAATTTATTTGTCACAGAAGCTGACATTTTCCTAATAGATTGAGGATGGCAGAAATTCCTCATAGAATCTCAGCCTTTATTGCTTTTGAATCCACAGCAGTACAATGGCCAGATCCCACATTGACCTCTTACCTATCTTAGTTTGTAACTAATATTAGCATAGTTTATATTTAGAATTTTTTGTTATACTTTTTTTTTTTGACCATGCAGCATGTGGGATTTTAGTTCGTGGTCCTGGGATTGAACCTGTGCCCCCTGCAGCAGAAGCACGGAGTCTTAACCATTGAACCACCAGGGAAGCCCCTTGTTAAATAATACTCAGTTCCATTGTCTCTCACAGAAGTTCCTTTTGTTTCTGCCTAATCACAGTGACTGACAAGATCCTTCCATAATGTTTTTCTTTACCATATGATGACCTGAAAGAGCTTAGGGACACCTCTGATTTGTACACGTCATTGTACATTTCCTAGTCCCGGTTCACTGCCTCCATACCGTCAGTTCCCATTTCCTCCATTCATTGTAATTTCCACTGACACTGCTCTCATTAAGGCTAATGGTAACTTCTTTATGGCCACATCAGATGGGCTCTTTTAGGTCCTTATTACACCAGGTTCCTTGGTACCTTTGATGTCGACTCTGAGAATATCCCAACTCCCTTCACTTTCTGGACTCCACAGTCTTCAAGATCTCCCTCTGTCTCTCTGATTGTTACGCACCTCCTCAATGGGCTTTTGTTCTCTGTTTTCCTCTGCAAATCTTGGGATTCCTCAGATTCACCCAGACTTACAGAACGAACTTATGCTTGCTGGGGGGAAGGGATAGTTAGGGAGTTTGATCGACATGTACACACTGCTATATTCAAAATGGGTAACCAACAAGGATCTACTGCATAGCACAGGAAATTCTGCTCAATGATATGTGGTAGCCTGGATGGAAGGGGAGTTTGTGGGAGAATGGATACATGTATATGTATGGCTGAATCCCTTCACTGAAAGCTATCACAACATTGTTAACTGGGTATACTCCAACACAAAAAGATAAAACATTTAAAAAAGTTTGCATTGGTTTTAAAAAAAGTCTTGGGGTTCCTCACTGTTCCATTTTCAGCTCATGTATTTCTTTATTCTCACTGTCTTAAGTCTCACCTCTTAGCTGACAGCTTCCAAATACCTCTTCCTAACCCTCCAGGTTTAGGTTCAACATTTCCCCACAAATGTCTTACAGCCATTTCAACCTCAACATGAGTAACACTAATCATTATATCTCCCAATCTTGCCCCATTTTTTAACTTAATGTTTCACACAGAAACCCTACCTCCTTCCCTAGATTCTTTAACTTCCTACCAATCACTAGGTCCTGATTTTCCCTCCAAAATATTATCTCAATATCCTTCCCTCCCTCCCTCTTTATTCTAATTCCAGCCTGGTTCATTTCTCTCTTGAACTATTGCAGTAGCTTCGTTATGGGTTGACTTGTGCCCCTATAATTTATGTCTTGAAGTCCTAATCCCAAGTATTTCAGTGTGTGTGTGCTCAGTCACTTCAAATGTGTCTGACTCTTGGCGACCCTGTGGACTGTAGCCTGCCAGGCTCCTCTGTCCATGGGATTCTTCAGGCAAGAATACTGGAGTGGGTTGCCATTTTCTGCTCCAGGGGATCTTCCCGACTCAGGGATCAAACCAACATCTCTTATGTCTCCTGCATTGGCAAGTGGATTCTTTACCACTGAGCCACTTGGGAAGCCCTATCTCAGAATGTGACCTTATTTGGCACTGGGGTCATTGTCAAGGTAACAAGCTAATACTGGAGGGAGTGGGCCCCCAATCTAAGATGAAAGCGAAAGTTGTGTCTGACTCTTTGCGACCCCATGGACTGTAGTTCATCAGGCTCCTCTGTCAATGGAATTTTCCAGGCATGAATACTGGAGTGGAAGGCCATTTCCTTCTCTAAGGGATCTTCCCAACCCAGGGATTGAACCCAGGTCTCCTGCACTGCAGGCAGATTCTTTACTGTCTGAGCCACCACGGAAGCCCAATCCAAGATGACTGGTGTCCTTATAAAAAGAAGAAATACGTATATACACACAAGCACAGGGAGAACGCCATGTAAAGATTAAAGTTAACCTGTCACAGCCAAGGAACTACCCAAAGATAGCAGAGAGGCCTAGAGTAGAACCCTGCCTAGCACTTTTGGAGGGCGTACAGCCTTCCCGCCACCTTGATCTTGAAATTTTACCCTCTGGAACTGTGAAACACCACGCTTCTGTTGTTGAAGTCATCCAGTTTGTGGTTCTACCAAATGGATACAGGCTTCCTTTCCTATCTTGCCTCCAGTTTTGCTCCAACGCCTCCTGGCCCTGCCGGTTCCCAGACTGAAAACCATTCCTTGCGCTCCCCCGGCCCCCATTGTTTGCAAATTATCTCCCAATTTCCTTAGCAAGGTTTACATATCTCGCCTAACTCCATTCACTCTTTCCTCTCCAGAAGGAGTGACTGACTGGGCTGCTCCTAACAGGCAATACCATTTCAAGCTGTGACCTTGGCCCATTTTCCTAACTATAATGCTCACTCCCACACCTACCTGTTTTTCTCATCCTTTAAAATTCAGTGCAGACACTCCCAAGTAACTTCCCCTCATATTCCCCTACTCGTATCCTGTACTACCAGCACCAGCTTCCTGATGGTGTAGGTGACCTCTCTCTGTCTCTCTGACTCATAGTAGTCTCTGCTTTTATTAAAATGATTTCTGCATCTATTTGCCCAATGAAACTGTAAATTCCTAGGCTCTCTGGAATGGTTGTGCGTGTGCTCAATCACTCAGTCGTATCTGACTCTTAGTGACCCCATGGACTGTAGCCCGCCTGTCTCCTCTGTCTATGGAATTTTCCAGGCAAGAATACTGAAGTGGGTTGCCATTTCCTACTCCAGGGGCTCTTTCTGACCCAGGGATCAAACCTGAGTCTCTTGCGTCTCCTGCCTTGGCAGGGGGATTCTTATCACTGAGCCACCTGAGAACCCCACGTGTGTGTGCGCACATAAGCACATGTATTGAAAATCAGATCATTTCTCCAAGAAGTTGGTAGGGGGAAGTACAGAAGACAGGTTTGTCTGTGGCGTGCCTGAGTTACGGATAGGTTGGTGTTACAGTCCCAAGCCAGGAGACTCATTATCTCCAAAGCTTCTTTCATCTCCCTTGCTGTTTTACACCCAGAGAAGCCAGGGTGTGGGGTTGAGGAGGCACAAAACCAAGATTTCCCCACCCCTCCAAGCCCCACCATAATCCCGACTGGGGATTATAAAGGATGCCTGACTGGCCCACGCCAACAAGACGTCCCATAAGCAATGGCTCGTTGCCCTCCATCTAATGTACTGAATGCCGTGGGAGCTCCAAAGTCATGCAGGCTTTGGGGGCTGGGGGGCAGGGGCCAGGCAGGAGGCACACAGAATGAAGAAATACATTCAACACGAATGCCTGAATTCACTGAGCTGCTTCCCACGGTGGCTGGGCATTCTCCCCTCCTCCCGCCCCAGAGGCGTTCTGGCCCTCAGCTCCCCCCTCCCTGTCCTTTGAAAGCCCCAGGCCCCTCCTGCAGACCCTGTCCTGCCCTCTGGTTCTCCTACCTGTCTGGATCAGAAGCAGGTAGACAAAAGGAGCGAGGCGCAGCGCACTGAAGGCTCTGGACGGGGCTTCCCTTTCTCTCTTCATTTTGGGTGGCGTTCTCCAGCTCTGGTGCAGACAATTAGCATGATTTCTCCACTCTGGGCACGTCCCTTTGTACCACTCGGAGTTTCTCTGCCCGGACACAACCCTGCCAAGTTCCCTCTGAATACACAGAGCTCTGTGTGTTGCTGGACTTGTTCTTTCCTCTCTTTCAGACCTGGCGTTTTCTGGTTTCAAAGCCCTGCATCCCGGGTTGGGAAGAGGGTATCTGCTTGGAAGACCATCTCCAGCACAGCTTCCAGTCTGAGGGGTCCCAGCAGTTTCTTCACCTGCCTGAGCTGAACCCCACTGCCAGGGGGAGATGAGAATTTGGGCTCAGGGAGGGACCTTGTGTGTCCCTGCAAAGCCCTGTCTCCACCTCTTGCTCCTCGTTCCTGCGAGGGAGGGTACACGCCAGGGACACACCTCCAATAAACTCTGAAAAGGCAGGGAGAGGAGTCTTTTGAAAGCTTGGAATGAGAGATTTCAGAAATGGCTGAAGACACAGAAAACCCCTCTTCTACCCCACAACAAGAAGATTGGAAAATGGCTTGAATTGTATTATTATCATAGCTGTCAAGTTTGGGCTTCTCGCTCCTAGCATAGAATCTTGTAGATCCTGGGGATCTTTTTCCAGTAGCTACTCTGCTTAATCCCCAGCCTCCAGTCCATTTTCTAGAACATGTCAGGGCAAAGATGATGGTAATACCCCAAGAGCCTGGGGTTCAGCCACCAGCTGCAGCCCAGCCGTCTCCTCAAGTCTTGAGGTGTGATGAAGAAAAGCACCCCAGCACTGCCCTGACCCCCCATTACCACATCCACAGCTTCTCCTGCGGGTCGCCAGTGGAATGCTTGCTTGCTGACTGTGTGATCTGGGGCAGACAGCCATTTAACCTTGTTAATTCTCCAATTTCACATCTATAAACGGGGTGGGGGGGCAGTAGCTTCCTTGTAGAAACTGTTGAGAGGATTGATGAAGATTTAGTACAGTGGAGTGCCTAGAACATTCCTTGTTGGAGAGGTGATATGTGTATGTGTGTGTGTGTGCATCTCAGTCACTTCAGTTGTGTCTGACTCTTCGCAACGCTATGGACTGTAGCCTGCCAGGCTCCTCTGTCCATGGGATTCTCTAGGCAAGAATACTAGAGTGGGTTGCTATGCCTTCCTCCAGGGGATCTTCCAGACTCAGGGATCGAACCCGCATCTCTTGAGTCTCCTGCATTGGCGGGCGGGTTCTTTACCACCAGCAACACCTGAGAAGCCCTGCTGCTGCTGCTGCTGCTAAGTCGCTTCAGTCGTGTCCGACTCTGTGCGACCCCATAGACGGCAGCCCACCAGGCTCCCCCGTCCCTGGGATTCTCCAGGCAAGAACACTGGGGTGGGTTGCCATTTCCTTCTCCAGTGCATGAAAGTGAGAAGCCCTAGAGAGCTGATATTTTAAACTTAAAAGAAAAGTTTCAATTCCTTTAGGAATTTAAATTTAAATTTAAATTCCTCTTCTAATTCCTTTAGGGATTTTTATATCTTGGTGAGACCAAAGTTTACAACTCCTTCTCTTTAGCTGTCTCTAACACTGGAACTCTGGTAGTAATTTTATAAGTGTGGAAGTTATCTTTCAAAGTATTCTTTTTACATACTAGAGAAAGCCTGTGTAAGCCAGGTTTATTTATTTTTTTTTAATTTTTATCAGAGTATAGCGGCTTCACAATGCTGTGTTAGTTTTTATTGTACAGCAAAGAGAATCACTGACATGTATACATATATCTCCTCTTTTGGGGATTTCCTTTCCATCTAGGTCACCATAGAGCATTGAGTAGGGTTCCTTGTGCTATACAGTAGGTTCTCATTAATTATCTATTTCATACATAATATCAAGTCAGAGAAGGCAATGGCACCCCACTCCAGTACTCTTGCCTGGAAAATCCGTCCATGGGGTTGCTAAGAGTCGGACATGACTGAGCGACTTCACTTTCACTTTTCACTTTCATGCATTGGTTAAGGAAATGGCAACTCACTCCAGTATTCTTGCCTGGAGAATCCCAGAGACAGAGGAGCCTGGTAGGCTGCCATCTATGGGGTCGCACAGAGTCAGACACGACTGAAGCGACTTAGCAGCAGCAGTATCAAGTCAGGTTTCTAGAACTGAAGATTTAGTGCATGGTCCATCTGAGCTGAAGGATGGGGGAAAAGAGGTGGACAGCATTGGTTTTGAACATCACAGAGGAACTCCAAAAAATATTCTGAAATGCATAAGTGAGATTTTTTTTTTTTCCTTTTGTATCTCTATGATTGCAACTTCTTCCTAGACAGCTTATGGCACTTCTCTGCCTCTGGTAGAGTTAGTGGAGTTTCAGTAGGAATACAATGAAAAAGAGAGAGGCAATATTCAGCTTCTGACAGTTAAAATAGTATTTTAGAGTCAGTAGCAAGATGAAAGGCTTGAAAGCCAGTCTTTGTAAGGAACTAAAGGATATTTTAATTTCTTTTATCTGTTCCTTTGATGTATCATGGAGAACAGGCTGTGGACCGCATCATAGTGTTCTTCTATAGTGTAGAAATGGCCTCTTTTGCTTGTGATGATTAGACCTGGAGGCTTATTGTCTGAGGTAAAAGGATATGAGGGGCTCCCAGGTGGCTCAGTGGTAAAGAACTCTCCTGCCAATGCAGGAGACATGAGATGCAGGCTCCATCCCTGGGTTGGGAAGGTTCCCTGGAGGAGGGCATGGCAACTCACTCCAGTATTCTTGCCTGAAGAATCCCATGGACAGAGGAGCCTGGCAAACTACATGGGGTCCATGGGGTCACAAACAGTCAGACTAGACTGAAGCAACTTAGCACAAAAGGATATGATGTTCAGGAAATAGAAAGCCTGAAGTCTGCTGTTTTCAGCCTGAAGGATTATGGAAAGAGAACTGTGACAGAAGACAGAAGCAGGAAATAAGTTCTCCCCCCAGTCCTCACCCCAGGGGTGAACCTCAGGCTCCTTACCCCCACACAGAATACACGAGTGTCCCCAAAGAGCTACACGCTTCCTGAGGGGACCCAGAGGTGCTGGAGAGAAAGAACCATCAGAAGGCAGAACAGGGAGGAAGGGGCCGCACTGGGTACGCAAGGCCAGGCCACCAACTGCCCCTCAGACCAGGGAGCAACCGAGACTCGAGCAGAGACCAGTGGGAGTCCTGAAAGCCACACAGGTCGCCAGGCACTGTCTCCTCTGCTGTCACAAGGAGTCCTAGGCCCCACCAGCTGCTGTAGGAGACAGATGGGCTCCAGGCTAGACATTGACAACTGGCCTCCTATCCGCATTTCATGGGGCACAAAGAAGTGGGCTTCAGGCTGGATACTTACAGCTCTTAAGCATTTCATGAGACAAGAGATAGGTGGGCTCCAGTTAAGGCATTTACAGTCAGTCTCCTGTTTGCCCTCCGAAATGGAAGCAACAAAAGAAACAGGGTAAATAGCAAATGTTTGTCTTTTATAAACACCGTAAGGTAATAGCCACAGCAATAGTCAAGGTAATAGTCGTGGCAAGGACAAAGAGAGGCAAAACCCTGTTTTAATAAATGATGAAGGGATCTCCGTGTCCCCTTCTTTTGGGACAAGGGAGACACTACAAATGCACCCAAAGGCTCTTTGTGGGTCAAAAGTCAAGAGATAATGCCAGGCCGTAATGAGTCTTGCTCCTCCCAGAAGCCTTCACTTGGAGATCCATCTTGGCTGAGGGCAGCATGCACACCCAGGGGAGTGTCCCAGGGTAGGTCAGGTGTAGAAAAATAAACCGGCTAATTGGCCTGAAGGAAGACAAAGACCCAGAAGAACTGCCTGATATAAATGACTTAACCGCCCGCCTCTTTACTTCACTCCTCCTCACCAGAGGGGATGCCCACACCGTTCCTCTCTGGTGTGCATCTCCATCTTGTTTCTGTCTTAACTAATCAAACCGTTTCTCTGTGTGCTCTCCAACTTGTTGTTGTGCTGTGTCTCTAATAATAAACTTTGTACCTGCCTCCGTGATAAATACATTTTCCAGTGGGGGCAAAGATCCAGGAAAAAATAGCTTCTAGCCTGTAGCCCTTGCTGGTCTGGTGGCTAGGATTCCTGGTTCTCATCCAGGCTACCCAGGTTCAATTCCTGGGCAAGGAATTAAGATCTCACTTCACGAAACCACTCACTGTTGCTTCGCCAAGATCACAGCTACGCTCACCCTAAACCTTCTCAGAAAGGAGCTGGGTTGGGGGTGGAAACTGAAAAGACTGATTGATCCAAGCAGAGGCTAAGCTACGGAGACACGGGTTTGATCACTGGGTCGGGAACGTACCTGGAGGAGAAAATGGTAACCCACTGCAGTATTCTTGCCTGAGAAATCCCGTGGGCAGAGGAGCCTGGTAGGCTACAATCTATAGGGTCACAAAGAGCCAGACATGACTGAACGACTGACACACACACACACACAGCCCTACAGAACCTCATATCATCTGCTTCTGGGCTCTTCTCTCCTCAAGAACACAGAAGGACAGTGTCATCAGCCTCTGAAGCCCTACTGTGTTATACAGGCTGGGGCACATAGTAGGTACTCAGCAGACAGTTGCTGAACACTGAATGGGAGAGAACCTGTGGGGGTGGGGGAGCTGGGTGGAGTAAGGGGCAGCTGTGCGTGGGGGGGGCTGGACCGGAGGAGTGACAGCGAGGAGGGCACCAAATAGCAACTGCAGAGAACAAAGCAGGGTGTGAACACACAGGAGGCATTCCTTGGTGAATTCCCAGAAATAACTGGAACGCACTTTGAGCGCGGCCACTGATCTACTAGGCAACTGGGTCACAGAGACATAGGTAACAGCCCAGTCAACTTGGTCTCGTACACGACACGTGTCGGTGATCTCACTTGCCCTGGCTGACCTTGTTTTAACCTCCCACCTGCCCTGTTTTAACCTCCCGGGCATCCCCTGGGTTTTTCCCTGTGGGTGTGTCTGTTCCAGCTAATTGTTGATGAGTCAGGCTGAGGTTTTGTGTTTTATTGGTAGGGATATCCTGATTATAAATATTACATGTCTTTAACTTTGAAAGTGTATTTGTACTGGTCAATCAGCATGTCCCTCTTTGGGATCAGAAAATATGATTACTGTGGCCACCTCCTCATTAGCCTGGGAGACCTCTTCAGGGCCCGGGCTGTAGCTCTTTATTCTTATGGGTCTCCTCCCAGGACCCAGTTCTGAGAGCTGCATAACGTGGCTGTTAAACAATGGTGGAGACACACCTCTTGACTGATGGCAGCCAAGGCCCATGCCCCTTCCTCCTCTGAGCACTTGAGCAGACGCATTTCCATGGGCATCTTCCTCTCCTGAGCTGCTCAACCCAGTCCTCTGGCCCTTCTGTTGCCCACGGTGGCTTCAGGCCACTCTTATTCGGCACTTACTCTAGGATTCTGACCCTACCCCGTCCCTGCCACCCTCCACCCCACACTCATGGCGGCCCTGGCCTGCTGTTCTCAGGCCCTGTCCTGAGCAACCAGCGGTCCTGCAGCTTGGAATAGAACCCTCCCCCAACACACACACACACACACACTCCTCCCTGCTGGCTTAAACTCAGAAGTGTTCCGTTCTCTAGAATGGGAGGCACTGTTTTCGACTGAGTCACCACCTTATACAGACCTCTGTGAATTGCGGAGAAAAAAATCAAGCTGACTGGGGAATTTATAAAATGATCTCTGTCCTTGAA
Organism: Bubalus bubalis; assembly: GCF_019923935.1. Lineage (NCBI taxonomy): Eukaryota > Metazoa > Chordata > Mammalia > Artiodactyla > Bovidae > Bubalus > Bubalus bubalis. The sequence goes on from NC_059161.1 coordinate 109,094,094, forward strand.
GAACTGAAGGTCTAGCAGGAGTGGCAGAACAATCACAGAGCGACAGACTTACACACTGCAAGAGACACTTAGGAGGACCTTGTCTCACGTCTTCATTTCTCAGATGAGGGATTAAGGGACAGAGATGTTAAGGAATTTTCCCAGAGTTAACCTGCTATTTAACAGCAGATCTGGGACTCCTATAGTTACTTAACAGTACAGGCAAGAAGAGATAAAACACACACACATACACACAAATCATGTATAAATAAGCACCAATTTTAATAACCCTACCATTAGATTTAGGAATGTCCCCACCTACTTGGCCTGTTTTATTTTTTTATTTTTTTGTTTCCAGGATCCAGGAAGAATGCTCTGGCACTGTTACTGCTAGTGGGTTCAGTCCTTACTAATACCGTAACATCACTGGTGATTTTATAGTTAGTGTCTTCCCCCTCCTTCCCTCATTCATTTCCTACTATTAATTGAGTCATTTCTGTCTCCTCCACTAACTTGTAATTAATCTTTGGTAGCAGAATGAAAAAAAAAACAAAACTTTAACAAATGGCACCTAAATTCTTCTTGCAGAGAAGACACTTCTTCTTGTCTTTAGCAAGAAAAATATCTGGATATGCCACATGGAATGGAATGCAAGGTCTTAAGCCTAGGGAGTCAAGGCATAAAAAGATAAACTGCTGTGTAACAGAAACAGACAGGAATTTGGGGATGGAGAAAGAGCAGAGAGGGAGAATCAAAGAATGAGGTGGGGGGAGGGAGCAACCAGGGGTGGGGAGCTGAAGAAAATTGAAGAACAGTTTGGGGACTTTCCTGGTGGCCCTGTGGCTAAGACTTCATGCTCCTAATGAAAGGTGCCCAGATTCGATCTCTGATCAGGAAACTAGATCCCACATGCTGCAACTAAACATCCTACAGGAGACAACTAAGATCCAGCGTAGCCAAATAAATTAATACAATAACAAAATAAAATACATTTAAAAAAGAAAAGCTTACATTGTTATACTATAAAACTCTTTCTCCTCTGTCTTCATCAAAACTCTCAGAAAAGTTTGCTATACACAATTGGAGTATGTGTGTGTGTGCTTCTAGCTAATAAATATGGCAAAGGTGATGGAACAGCCACTCCCTTGATTAGGTTATGTTATCTAAGCCTCTGACTTAGCACATTAGAGACAGATGGTTTTGCTGACTTTGAAGAAGTCAACTTCCTTGTTGTGAAACAGCCTAATGGCAAGGGAATGCTAGGGGCCTCTAGTAGCCAAGAGCTACCCTCAGCTAATAGTTGGCAAGAAAATAGGAACCTCAGTCCCACAGCTGCAAGTAACCAAATTATTCCAATGACTATATGAGCTTGGGAGAGGACTTTGAGCTTCAGAAGGGAACGCAGACCAGCCAACATCTTAATTGAAGTCTGATGAAACCTTGAGCAGAAAACCCAGCTAAGCTGTACCTGACCCACAGAAACTAAAAAAATTAATGTATGTTATTTTAAGCTGCTAAATTTGTGGCAGTTTGTTACGCAGCATAGAAAACTAATACAGGTGTGTGTGTGTGTGTGTTTATATACTGAGACCAAGGACTGAGTTCCTGGTCCGGATCACCACTGTGGGTAGGACGCGGCACATATAGAACAGTGAAATGATCTCTGAACTGATTAAATCAGCTGAAGCAGAAGTTCTGAGTCAGCGATGGTCCTGAGAACGTAGCCGTCAGAAATGTGGAGAAATATCGGTATCTTAGCCTCCCCCACAGGCAAACACTGAGTCAAGAAGTTAAATTTCAAGGGCCTTCCTTGGTGGTCCAGTGGCTAAGACTCTGCATGCCCAATGCAGGAGACCCAGGTTTGATCCCTGGTCAGGGAACTAGATTCCACATGCCACAACTAAGACCCAGTATAGGGAAGTTAATTTTTTTTAAGTTAAATATGGATATTTTATTTGAAAATTGATCCCAGAAAACCAGGTAGGATATCGGGGGAATGAGACAGGCAAAGTGAAGGAAGCCAGGGAAGCCTGCACATCAAGCAGATTACTACTGCGGGCAGCTAGAGCTTAATCCTGTGGGAAATAATGAAGAACAAGCCCCAGAGTTATCACACCCAAGGAGCATTTATCCACTGTAATGTTTATCCACCACCTGCCATCAGATCTGGGCTGAGGGCTGCTTCTGATGGGTAAGGAGAAATTAATTCCCCAGACTTCTGGGTGACCCTCTCAGAGAGGCATACCATCCAAGCCTTCTCCCCTTCTCTAACTGCTCTCAATGTATGTGTGTAAGCTATTCTTCCTGTCAGGCACTTTATATCTATTTGTTCATTTAATCCTCCCAGTATCTTCTTCTCAGTAGATATCATCACCCTATTTTACAGACAAGAAAGACTAAAACTTCAAGAAGTCAGGTCATATAGTGGCAGTTGTTACTAAGTGGCAGTTGTTTTGTTTAGTTGCTAAGTCCCTTTTGCAACCCCATGGACTATAGCGTGCCTCCCCCCAGCCCCTTGACCAGGCTCCTCTGTCCATGGGATTTCCCAGGCAAGAATACTGGAGTGGGTTGCCAGTTCCTTAGGGCAGGACAACTTGAGAAAGTAGCATTGCCATTTATACACTGTCATGTGTAAAATAGAGAGCTAGTGGGAAGCTGCTGTATAACATGGGGGACCTAGCCTGGCACCCTGTGATGACCTAGAAGGGTGGAATGGTGGTGGGAGGCTCAAGAGCAAGGAGCTATGTATATAATTATGACTGATACATATTGATGCATGGCAGAGACCATAGCATTGTAAAGCAATAATCATCCAATTAAAAAAAAAAAAGAACTTGGATTAGAAACGCAAGTTGGTCACCAACAAAGTTCAGGCTTCTGACCACCTCTCTGAGTCATCAGTCGGAAGTCCACCTCCTGGTCTAACCTTTGCTCCCAGGACGTAAGGTGGACCTCTCTGCCCACTCCTGGTGCTCTCTCTTCTGGCTGAAGCTATTTTTGATTCTTGCTTCCATAAACCTCTATGTGAATGGTGCCAGGGTTGTCCCTACCATCAGTTCAATTTGCCAGAGTGGAGGGAGTAGGAGGACCGGAGAGTCTGTGGAGCTGAGGCACGTTGCCTGGGAAATGAAGAATTTGTGTGAGGCTTTGTGTGGGGAGGAGGCAGCGCCCCGCTGCTCCAGCAACCACGGAACAAGAGACAGATTAGCTGGCCAGCTCTCTCTGGAACAAAACAAGCTTTCTATGGGCCTGGACAGTGAGGAACGGCCCTCCCCAAGGACTTTTTTTTTCTTCTCCTATTTCTTTTTAAAGCTCTCCAACTCTGGCTTGCTTCTGAGAAACATCAAAAAGAAATGGAGATAGGGCGGGTGGGTGTCAAAAACTCCCTTGCCCTTCCTGGGGCCTGCATACTGCAGGTTGGTTTTGCTGCCTGCAGATGTCTGTAACTATGAGGATTAACCCGGAAGAAAAGCATCCTATTAAAAAAAAAAAAAAAGAAAAGCATCCTATAGGGATGTGTGTGTGTGTTAGTCGCTCAGTCGTGCTTGACTCTTTGTGACTCCATGGACTATAGCCCGCCAGTTTTCTCTGTGCACAGGATTCTCCAGGCAAGAATACTGGGGTAGGGGTTGCCATTTCCTTCTCCAGGGGATCTTCCCGACCCAGAGATTGAACCCAGTTCTCCTGCATTGTGGGTAGATTCTTTACTGTCTGTGCCCCCAGGGGAGCCCTCTGCAGAGATGGGGTGTCTCAAAAAGACATGGGACTTATTAGGAGAAATGTGTGATTCTGGGAGAGCATGGGGTCCTGGGGTAGATTTCCATAAGGCTGGGAGGAGGAGCTCCCAGTTCCAAACTGGAATACTGAAAAGCATCCAAGTGTTTTATGCTGAGAGTCAATATTTGATTTCTGAATAGAATTCCTGCCCCCTCAGAAGCTGAGAGGAACTCAGGCTTGTGTCCACAGCTGATGAACGTGCCCTATTCAGCAACTCTCCAGAGGAACAAAGAGGAGCAATTCACTGGCATTACAGCATGGAGAGATCCAGCTTTCACTGGTCTATTTGAGATGTGGCAAGGACGTTCTAGAAAACATCCCTGGATTTCTGTTTATGTAAAGCTTCAGGAAGATCCCCTGGAGAAGGAAACAGCAATCCACTCCAGCATTTTTGCTTGAGAAATCCCATGGACAGAAGAGCCTGGTGGGCTGCAGTCCATGGGGTCATAAGAGTCAGATATGACTGAGCGGACTAAGCAACAACAACAAAGTTTCAGCGCTCAAACAAAAGGAGGTTGAAAAATCATGGGGAAGCCACAGATTACCCTCAATTCGTCAAAGGCTTCCTTGTTTCTCTCCTAGATGCTCAAATGGTGTCCTCCCACCAATGGTATCCAGGAAAGTGTTTGCTCCCATCCTCCCTTCCCTGCCCTCCTCCCAGAGAGGGAGGCTCATTAATGGAAGTCAACTGCCTACTGTGTGAAAGGCACTCCGTGTTCCAGACTTTAGTAAGAGGAGTGGGATGTGGGGAAGGGGACCGGTTCGAAAGTAACAGAAAACACAATCCTTGCGGAGGTATTTAACCCTACCTGGGAAAGTGGCATCTATTAATAAATCTACAATGCCATTGATAATACAGCTCTGCTGCCCTTACAGTTTGTCTTTTTTTTTTTTTTTTTTAAGGTTATTTTTATTTACAAGTTTGGAAAAAGGTACACTTTTTACATGGGTACTTGTGCAAAATTAGAACAGTGATAAAGGCACACAAATTGACAATGGGACAAAGGGACATTTGCAAGCCTTCTCCCGCACTGCTACTTAAAGGTACTTTTTATCTAAAAGTATAAATACCCACAGGAAGATCGCAGTGACTTTAAGGTTCTTTACTACGGAAAGGGACGAAGAAACTGAAGCATGCAGCATAAACTGAGGATTTGAGGGGAAAATAGTTTACCATTGGTATGTTCCTTTCCTTGGGCTAATTAAAACTTAAAAAAAAAACAAAACAAAAAAACACCCCAAACAAAGGGGGATTACACATTTGTTTATCTAGAATAGCACTGCTTCTTTAAAAAGATTAAAGGATCCCCAACTTTTCCTAGCTTAAAAACTAATGATTGTTTCCATTCCTCTGCCAAACTGTCTCTTAGAATATTGTCTTATTCTAACAACTCTGTGTGGCAAGAATTTTTTTTCCCAAGGAGGGACAGGAAGCTCAGAGAAGTTAAGAAACTGGCTCAAAGTCACACAGGTTATGTCAACATAGAGTATACTTAGCCCATGCTTCTTGTTCTAGTGTTCACACCCTACACTCCTGAAAGAGATTGCTTTCAGTCAAGCCCAGAAGTAAAAAGTGGGTAGAAAAAAGGATGTCTCTGAGACAAGGTATGAGACAAGGAAGGATAAAGGCAACCAACAGTAACTTAAAAAAAAAAAAAAAAGATTTAGCAAGAGAATGATTGAGTCCCCCGTGGTGACTCTGAGGACACTTAAGACAATGAATTTATGATACATGGGATTCAATGTAGGGAGAGACAAGGTTTCTTTTCTTTATATATTTATTTATTTGACTGTGCCTGATCTTAGTTGTGGCACTCAAGATCCTCGATCTTTGTTGCAGTATGCAGAATTTTTTAGTTTAGTTGTAGGATCTAGTTCCCTGACCAGGGATAGAACCTAGGCCCCCTGCATTGGAAGCTTGGCGTCTTAAGCACTCGACAGCCAGGGAAGTTCCCTATAAAAGATTCTTGAAATTCCTCTTTTGAAATTGTTTTTAGACCCTTCAATATACTTTTAAAAGTATATTTTAAGATTGCAATTTTTGTATTTTGGTGTTAAGTCACTTCAGTCTTGTCCGACTCTTTGTAACTCTATGGACTGTAGGCTGCCAGGCTCCTCTGTCCATGGGATTTTCCAGGCCAGAATACTAGAGTGGATTGCCATGCCCTCTTCCAGGGGATCTTCCCGACCCAGGGATCAAACCTGCGGTCTCTTATGTCTCCTGCATTGGCAGGTGGGTTCTTAACCACTAGTATTTAGGAGTACATTTTCTGAAAAAGTCAAAATATGGTGAATAATATAGGCAACAATTTACTGACAGATAAAATCATTTTGACCCAAACTGGCTTTGTGTTAAGGTGAAGTCTCTCATCTTAGTGAAGCTTCTTTAACTACAAATAGCCATCCCAAGGAAGTTTCCATCAGAGGCGAAGCCACATAGGTCTAGAATTGCAGCGCTCATACACTGGAACCAATTTTTGTAGGTAGCTCTGAATCTTTCTGCTTATCCACTCCATTCTCTTACCTTTACCAATAGCCTCCCTCTATTTTGCTCACCTAGGGGCTATCTATGTTACAAACAACATAAAACCTAATGCAAACTGGCATTCATGATAAGGGACTTTATTGGCTCACATTCGCTCACAGTCTAGAGGTGGGGTAACCTTAATCCACAGGCTCAAAAGTGACAACAGCGAATAGGAAGGACTTTAAATTGTGGTTAGACGATCTTTTTGAAATGTTGCCAGTCTCTTTGATGAACAAGAAAAGAATAATGATGATGCTAGTGATAAAGAACATACATGTCTGCTGATTCAGGAGGCATAAGAGATGGGGGTTTGATCCCTGGGTTGGGAAGATCCCCCACTCTAGTATTCTAGCCTGGAGAATCCCATGGACAGAGGAGTGGCGGGGCTACAGTCCATAGGGTTGCAAAGAGTTGGACAAGACTGAAGCAACTTAGCACATACACACAAGGACTATCTATGGATTTTACACTGGGAGTAACATGGCCTGAAAGCTGTTCGTGCCTTGGTCCCTGAGGCCTAACAACACTCAGAGGGGGTTGTAGTTAGGTTCTCCAGGAAGCAGACTCTGAAACGAAGTTTCAAGTTCAGGATTTTATCAGGGACTGGATATTGACACCTGTTGAAGGGAGGAGGAGGAAATAGGAGGAGGCAGAGGGATCGATTGAACTGTGATTCAGGCTGGACAGCCTCAGCCAAGTCCATGGGGAGCTCTGAAGCTGAAATGATGGCTCATCGGAATTGCTCGAAGTTAGGCAGAAACACCCACACCTTATGTATCCAGAGAAAAACATGATCGAAAAGGATATATGCGTCCCAATATTCATTTCAGTAGTGTTTACAATAGCCAAGACATGGAAGCAATCTAGTGTCCATTGACAGAGGAATGGATAAAGAAGATGTGGTACATATATACACAATGGCATATTACTCAGCCACTAAAAAGAATGAGATTAATGCCATTTGCAGCAACATGGATGGACCTAGAGATTGTCATACTGAGTGAAGCAAGTCAGACAGAAGAGGAAAATATCATATGACATCACTTATATGTGGAATGGAAATAGAAATGATACAAATGAACTTACTTACAAACAAAAAGAGACTCACAGACTTAGGAAACAAATTTAGGGTTGCTGCGGGGAAGGGATAGTTAGGAAGTCTAGGATGGGCATGTCCACACTGCTATATTTAAAATGGACAACCAGTATGGACCTATTGTATAGCACAGGGAACTCCGCTCAATGTTATGTGGCAGCCTGGATGGGAGGGGAGTTCTGGGGAGGGTGTATACACGTATATGCATGGCTGAGTCCCTTTGCTGTTCACCCGAAACCATCACAACATTGGTAATCAGCTATACCTCAATCCAAAATAAAAAGTTTAAATAATAATAATAATAGACAAAAACCACCTTGTCTTTACATCCCCAGACCCATCGATCTTGGGATGAGTCTCCTCAGAGAGAGAGCAAGGCTGCTCTCTGAAGCTGATGTTCCTTAAGGAGCCGACAGCTCAAGGGGTTACAACGCTCTCAGAAGCTGGGCCATCAAGTCCTTCCTTGATTTGGGATCTGGGAAGCCCATCTCTATGTCCATGTGAGATGAGTATTTGGTAATATGGAGGACAATGAAGTTCTTGTGTTAATATTTTTTTTAATCACCTACGAAGAGAAAGGGGAAAATGCTTCTTCATCTTTGATAAATTTAGAGAATTTTTTGCAAAGATGAGTACAGCAGATGCTCTTGAGACAAGCGGGCTTAATCAGAACAATCTGTAATTGATGCCATTTAGAAGGAAACGCTGCTTGTAAAAAACTTGGTTGGCACAAACAAGCAGAAGGACCCTTGCCGATGATTTCAGTTAGAAAGGTTATTTTGAGATTGATACCAAGCAGGGCCTTGTGGGGCTCCTGAGCACAGAGCCTTTCTGTGTCTCCCATTTCCTTGATCCCAGGAAACAGCCTTCATTCAACCTTCATGACCTTCCCTGAGTTCCAATGGGCAAATTCAAACAGTTGTTAATTAGGGAAGGGAGGGGACGCAAGACCAAGTAGAAACAGTCAAAAGCAGCCTTGGGGCAAGGTCCTGTTTCCCCATCAAAGGATACACACAACAATATCTTTGAGGTACTTTGTAGATATGGAAACCCCTTCCAGGTGGGAGAAGTTATGGTATGCTCCCCTTACGCATGTTGACCCCAGACCAGTTGGACCTGAAGGCTGATGATGTTGACACCTACTTAGCTCCCCACCAACCCATCAGAAGAAAGTCAGGAGCTGACATTTACTATTAAACTTGTCACTGTCTTCCCCAAGTGGGGACACACGGTTTTGAGGGCATTAGCCCACTGTGGCCCCCTTTGTCTGGCAAAGCAATCAAGCTACTCTTTTCTGCTTCCCCCAAAACTCTGTCCAAGATTTAATTCAGCACCAGTGTACAGAGGAGTTGAGTTTTGGGCATCAAGAGGTAGGCAAAGAGGAGGAGGAACAGAGAAGACTTGGAGGAAACAGCCCAGAACATTGGATGCTAACCCTAGGAAATCCTGCTCAAGTGTGGGGACGAGAGTGGAAATGGGTGACTACACAGCAGTCGAGCATCCAGGTCCTTAGAGGGGGGAACAGGCCATTTTCCCACTTAAGGAAAGGTTCTCCTTGGGATAGACCCTTGGGACGAACAGGTGACCATATTTTCCAGTGTGTTACAGGTCGGGGGGAGGGTCAGTCAACCACAAACAGATTAGTGGCAACCAAGCAGCACATTTCATAGTTCTGTGTGGGGTGGACCCCTGCCAAGGACCCAGTGACTCGGGCTCTGTGTGCTGATGGCTAGGGATGCCCCAGCCACACACATCAGAGAGCATCCCCCCGAGGAGCAGTGATTGAAGCAGGGCTGAAACACTCTGGTGCCAGCAGCACCTGTTCTTTTAAGTTCTTGAAGAAGACAGGCATTTCCAAGCAAACAGTTCCCTTGCAGAGAAACTAACTCTGGCCACGAAAGATAAGCCTTGTGAAAACGTCAGCAAATGGGAGCTGGGTTCAAGATGAGATCTCTCTGGAAATATAAGAATATAGATTTATAAGAAGCCACTGGCACAGAAGCTAGTGGGAGGCACAAACCTGAGTGAGCAGGTTAGAGGAGCTACCTGATAACACATCTTCCTAGTGTTGGGGTGTGTGTGTGTGTGTGTGTAGAGGTGCACAAATCCATCTTCCTCTGGCCCTCTCCAGCAGTAGCTGTTTTCTGTTTCTCACCACCCTGGGTGGATGTGGGGTGTGTTTTCTTTTTTTTTTTTCTTTCTTTTTTTAAAATTAATTATAAAAAATTTACACTACTTTTTAAAATTGGAGGATAATTGCCCTACAATGTTGGGTTTCCTTCTTGTTACTTGATTACTCAGTGCTATCTAGAAACCATTTGTTTTTTAATTCTATTATTTATAAAAAGGGAGCTCCTTTTTCTCTGCTTCGCCCTTCGCTTTGACTCCGATGTTAGGCTATGCCATGCACTAATTTGCCAGCTACACTCATTCACCAACCTCCAGGTCTTTTCCTGGAATTCCCTGAAGACTGTTGCTCCTGGCTCTCACCAACACTATTCTGGTCATGGATCTTGGTGATTTCAATAGCCTCAGGAATAATCCATTCAGTGCTCTTACTCTCATTTCTCTGACCCCTTCTTCTGCAGCAATTTTGTTCTTCTACTTCAGCACTCTCTCCCTTAGTCATACTATAGACTTTGACAGTACCAATATTGTGGTTTCAAGCATCTTGAGATCACCACCTATTTTTAAAAATAGGTATTTATTTATTTATTTGGCTGCATCAGGTCTTTGTGGTGGCATGTGAGATCTTTAGTTGCAACCCACGAACTCTTAGTTATGGCATGTGGGACCTAGTTCCCTGACCAGGGATGGAACCTGGGCCCCCTACACTGGGAGCTGGGAATCTTAGCCATTGGACCACCAGGGAAGTCCCTCAACCACCTCTTATTTTTTCGGTGCATCTCGTTTTAACAAACCTTAGACCCACCACTGGACCCTACAAGGTCTTGATCCTGACAACTTTACCAGGTCCCTTATCTACTTAGTAGCTTCCCTGGTGGCTCATATGGTAAAGAATTTGCATGCAATGCAAGAGACCCGAGTTCGAACCCTGGATTGGGAAATTCCCCTGGAGAAGGGAATGGCAATCCACTCCAGTATTCTTGCCTGGAGATTTCTATGGACAGAGGAGCCTGACGGGCTACAGCCAATGGGATCGCAAAGAGTCGGACATGAGTGAGCGACTAAGCACACAAAACAAATATGGGAAAGGGTGACAAGTAGGTAAGATGATTTTTAATCACGCAGTCATGTCTGACTCTTTGCAATCCCATGGACTGTAGCCTTCTAGGCTCTGCTGTCCATCGGGATTCTCAGGCAAGAATACTGGAGCAGTTTGCCCTGCCCTCCTTCAGGGGAGCTTCCCTACCCAGGGATTGAACTCAGGTCTCCCACATTGCAAGCGGATTCTTTGCCATCTGAGCCACCAGGGAAGTTTCAATTCCATGGTCAGTCATTTAATTACTCCTTTGCACTCATCTTTAACTCTCTTGCACCTTTCTTGCTTGTGAGTAATAGTTTAGTAAAACCTCAACCCTGGTTAAAATTAAAACCCCCACCTATGATTATGCCTGTAACCACGCAACTGAAGGAAAAGCCTCAAACATGCTGACTAGTCTCACTTTAAATTCATAATCATGAACCTCACATGGGTCCTTAACACCATCTGGCAACTGTACATGTTTCTAGTTCATACTTCTACTCTTCTGGACAACTATTTTATACCTTTTCAAATGTCCAGCATCTTTTTCTATTTTATTCATTGATGAACTTGCTTTCTATTTGTAATAGTTATTACAAATAGTTTGTAACCAGTTACCTCAGTATCTAGCATCTTGAAACAACATATATTATCTCACAAAGTTTCTGGCTGGATACTCTAGCTCAGGGTCTCTTATGAGATTGCAGTCAAGTTGCTGGTCAAGACCACAGTCTCTGAAGACTTGACTGGGGCTGGAGGATCCACTTCTGAGATCACTCACCAGGCTGTTGGCAAGAGCCTTCAGTTCACTGCCACGGGGTTCTTTTTATATGACTTCTCATGACATAAATGGCTTCCCCCAGAGCAAACGTTGGGAACGAGTGAGAATCACAGCAAGAGTAAGAGATGGAGAGAATGAGAGTACATGGTGGAGAGAAACACAGCATTTTTTTATAACCTAATTTCTAGTGACATGTCATATACTGTTGGTCACACAGAACAATTCGACACAGTGCGTACAGTGTGAAAGGGGGCTACACACGGTGTGAATACCAGGAGGTGGGGCTTATAAGAGTCAGCTAACAAAAATACTACTTTACAGAGGAAACAGAAAAGAACTTCCACAAGCTCCCGCTGCCACATTAGCCAATTACCAGTATATATTCTATTTCACTGCTAGTGTTACAATGAACTCTCTCTCCTGCTATCTAAGGCCAATCCCTCCAACTGTTCACTAGATCCACTCCCTCTTGTTCATTACATCCTGTTCCCTCTTACCCACTTAAGGACACAGATACAAAAATCCCCCCATCTCTCTCCTGCATTGTCAGTTTTCTTTTGTTTACTGCATAGTTTGCATCAACAGTACACATGGACTGCAATATTAAAGAAAAGAATCCTATGATCCTATCTTTCAGATACACATTTTCTCTGTGTCACTTTACAATTCAACTCATTGTAAGAGTTGTCTAAAATGGCTGTCTCCACTTTTTCCTCCCTCTCTAGGTCTACCCAACGGAGCCTTTTGATCTCAAGCTACCCCCAAAACACTGCTCTCAAAAAAGTTATCTATGACCTCCATGTTGTTCAATCCAACAGGTAAATTTCAGTCATCCTCTTATTTGACCTATCAGAATTTAACACAGGTCAAATTCCTCTTTAATAAAACATTTTCTTCAAGGTATTACACACCCCTGGTTTTCTTCCTAGGCTTACTGGCTGATCCTTCCAATCTCTTTGCATTCCCCTCTTCTTCCCAGCCTGTTTAATGTGAGGAAGCCCCAGGGCTCAGGTTCTCAGCCAGGCAGGTAGGCACTCACTCTGGAGCGATTGTACCTGCTGTTCACTTTGCCTGGAACTTTTAGAAAGCTCTCCAGTGAAAATCGGCTTGTTCCACTAGTCCATGGAAATTTGTATTGGAGTCTTTGCTCAAAATTATCTCAGTGAAGCCTTCTCTGGTCATCCTATCTAAAATTCCATCACCTCTACCCTCTGACACACTTTTTATCCTCATCCTCAGCTTTATTGACTATGCCAAAGCCTTTGACTGTGTGGATCACAACAAACTGTGGAAAATTCTGAAAGAGATGGGAATACCAGACCACCTGATCTGCCTCTTGAGAAATTTGTATGCAGGTCAGGAAGCAACAGTTAGAACTGGATATGGAACAACAGACTGGTTCCAAATAGGAAAAGGAGTTCATCAAGGCTGTATATTGTCACCCTGTTTATTTAACTTATATGCAGAGTACATCATGAGAAACGCTGGACTGGAAGAAACACAAGCTGGAATCAAGACTGCTGGCAGAAATATCAATAACCTCAGATATGCAGATGACATCACCCTTATGGCAGAAGGTGAAGAGGAACTCAAAAGCCTCTTGATGAAAGTGAAAGTGGAGAGTGAAAAAGTTGGCTTAAAGCTCAACATTCAGAAAACGAAGATCATGGCATCCGGTCCCATCACTTCATGGGAAATAGATGGGGAAACAGTGGAAACAGTATCAGACTATTTTTCTGGGCTCCAAAATCACTGTAGATGGTGACTGCAGCCATGAAATTAAAAGACGCGTACTCCTTGGAAGGAAAGTTATGACCAACTTAGATAGCATATCCAAAAGCAGAGACATTACTTTGCCAACAAAGGTTCGTCTAGTCAAGGCTATGGTTTTTCCTGTGGTCATGTATGGATGTGAGAGTTGGACTGTGAAGAAGGCTGAGCGCCGAAGAATTGATGCTTTTGAACTGTGGTGTTGGAGAAGACTCTTGAGAGTCCCTTGGACTGCAAGGAGATCCAACCAGTCCATTCTGAAGGAGATCAGCCCTGGGATTTCTTTGGAAGGAATGATGCTAAAGCTGAAACTCCAGTACTTTGGCCACCTCACGCTAAGAGTTGACTCACTGGAAAAGACTCTGATGCTGGGAGGGATTGGGGACAAGAGGAGAAGGGGACGACAGAGGATGAGATGGCTGGATGGCATCACTGACTCGATGGACGTGAGTCTGAGTGAATTCCGGGAGTTGGTGATGGACAGGGAGGCCTGGCGTGCTGCGATTCATGGGGTCGCAAAGAGTCAGACACGACTGAGTGACTGATCTGACCTGATCTGATCTCAGCTTTTAATTTACAATGCTCATCACCCAGACACATTTGTTTGCTTATTCATGAGTCTGTTTTGTTATTTCTCATCGTCACTTCCATGAACAAGGGATATTTATCTGTTTTGTTCACTACTATACATTTCCAGTGCCTAAAACAGTAGGTATATAAAAATCTCTCAATTATAAGTTACACAAAAGAATGAATGGGTATCTCACAGGGATAATGAAGTGTCCCTGGGTTATACTAAAGCTTGGAGCAGACAGGGAGACCACTCAGGAGGCTACCATACTTATGCATAAGAACATGTATGAAATAGCACTACTAATGTAAGGAGGTGTACAAAGGATCAGCATGATTTACAAGTGGCTTGAAAGTATTAGTTGCTGAGTCGTGTCCAACTCTTTGGGACCCCATGGACTGTAGGCCGCCAGGTTCCTCTGTCCATGGGACTTTCCAGGCAAGAATACTGGAGTGGGTGCCATTTCCTTCTCCAAGGGATCTTCCCGAAGGGATTGAAGCTTGGTCTCTTGCATTACAGGCAGATTCTTTATGGTCTGAGCTGCTGGCTTAGTTCATTCCTCAAGGAAGCCCTGCCAGGCCCGCCTTCGCCCATCCTTTTCCTGTGCTTCCTTCAATTAGGCCCCTGGCCAGCTCAGTTATGGGCTTCTCTGATGGCTCAGTGGTAAAGAAGCCGCCTGCCAAGGAGGATACCCGGTCCGATCCCCCCTGTCGGGAAGATCACTGGAGAAGAAAATGTCAACCCACTCCAGTACTCTTGCCTAGGGAATCCCACGGACAGAGGAGCCTTGCGGGCTACAGTCCATGAGATCGCAAAAGAGTCAGACACGACTTAGCAACAACACGCTCAGTCAACCAGCTTTTCAGCCCAACGTACTCCTTTTCCTGAAGATGCCGGACGTCCCCGGCGCTGGGATATTCGAGGCACCGCCGGCGGACCCACATTTCTGATGGCCGGTTTCCCAGCCGCCGGGTGGACCCACCCAGGCCGCACCCATTCCACTAGCATTCACAAGTCCCACCCCCTCAGCGAGACGAAGCGGAGGTGACGCACATCTGGAGCGCTAAACTCCGCCCCTCACGCTTTCCCAGTCCCCGGGAGATGACGCAAGCCCGGTAGAGGCGGCTACGAGGCCGCCGAGGGGCGGGGCGGGACAGCGCGGCGCGGCCTTCTCCGAAGCGGCGGTTTACTGGCGGTAGTTACCTTAGTATCCACGTTAGCTTGAGTTGTGGCCAGCTGCGATCGATACTACTAGGCCGGTGCAGTCTCAGCCAGAGTGTGACCCCGAGGCCTGAGAAACAGGATTTTCTCTGGTCCGGGACTCCCCGGCGTTCAGCGCTGTCCCCATAACCGGATACCAATTATTTGAACTTTCGGCTTCAGACCCAGGTTCCCACCCCGCACCCTCCCAGTCCCATCGCCCTCCCGCTGCTACGCTCTTTCCTTCCTTTCCCATGTCGCTGGGCCACCCATGGCACAGTTTCCTTCTCAGTCAGGTTCTTATTTGTCCCACGCTCTCCTCCGTGTTGCTTTTCGAGGGCGATCTTGAAACATTTCCTTCCTTTATAACACTTCTTTTGTATCTTCCCTTTCCCCTTCTTTCCCCCCTTCCTTCCTTCGCCAGAATCTTTGTCAGACTAGGGTCTCCTGCAAGGCTTCACTCATTTTCAGAAGTCTGTGGCACAGGTGTTAGGGAATTGAGTTTTTAAGGCGGTCATTTGAAGATGTTGAGCTTTTCCTCTCTCCTAACCAGGAGTCATAGATGCCAAGAAGTATGGCGCCCCTCAAGAAGCCTCGAAATACCACAAAGTTGCCCCTGGCTTTAAACCCCTTGAAGAGCAAGAACGTGTTGGCAGTGCTGGCTGAGAGGAACCAGGCTATAGTACCCGTCGGGGCCTGGGTGGAGCCTGCCCCGCCAGATAGTTCAGAAGTCCCGGCAGCTGTGAGTGTCAGTTTGATGCCTATGTGGTGGGGTTTCTTCTCCCATCTTTCTTTTTATTAGCCTTCCCTAATTCCTTGTGCTCGGATAAGCAGTCTGGGGTTGCCATTTGTATTCCGTCATAAATAGTTATGTTTTTGCTTTACGGTTATTGAACAAATATGTAGTTGTTAATTAAATTATCATACAAAGATGTTTAGTTGTTTCTAAAATGTGGTACACTCTTAATCTTTGGTGTACACTTGAAAGCCACAATTTGGAACCAGTCATGCACTTCAGGAAAATGTTTGGTAATCTCAAGGTGAGGGCAAAAGAGGGCAGACACACAATGGGAGTTAAGGAAAGAGGCGCCGGTGGCTTCAGTTTGTCTGGTCTTGAGTTAACTTGAGTCACTTGTCCAGACTATCTCCTTTGGAATTGTGTTACCTAATTGTTCATTGATCCTTGTACATTCTACTCTCTGGTACATATGTTCTAGAATAGTTTATGGGACAGATTTCTTGGAACTCATATAATTTTAACTGGAATTTAAATTCACTTGATTTTGAGAATTTAGAGACTGTGAAATAATTTGAGGCACCCCTCAGAATTAGAATTTGGTATCACTGTTAGAAGTAGGGATAGACAGGAGGTATGATGGGTTTATTTAATTTGGAGATTCCTTATGACTTCACTTTCACTTTTCACTTTCATGTATTGGAGAAGGAAATGACAACCCACTCCAGTGTTCTTGCCTGGAGAATCCCAGGGATGGGGCAGCCTGGTGGGCTGCCGTCTCTGGGGCCGCACAGGGTCGTACATGACTGAAGCGACTTAGCAGTATGGAAGAGAAACATAGTTTAGAGAAGAGCAATACAGTATAGGACATAAGTGTTGGAGTCAGAGAACGTTCTAGCTTTGCTACTTGTCAGCTGTAGGATCTTTGGCTGCTACTAAAAATGAATGTTTCTGAGCCCGTTTCCTCATCTGTCATGTAAGAGATAAGAAAACCTAGTATTGGAGCTAGTTTTGAGGATTCAGTGATGTGAGTTAAAGTGTTTATGCTAATAGATCTGTAATCATGGTGACTACTGTTATTTTCATTCTTTGCTATTCAGAGCACTTAGAGGAAGCGAACAATGATCAAGGACTCAAATGTAATAAAATGTTCCAGATTGTTTTGGAATTAAGCATTATATAAATACTGAGTACCTTTGTATTCTAGGCTCCATTACAGTAGGGGAAACAAAGGAGAATGAAAATCATTTCCTATCCTCAAAGCATTCATAAGCTAATAGGGAGTTAAGAATCATTGTACTCAATGTAAGAATGAGAGGTGGTGGGTGGTGGCGGTGGTGTAGTCGCTAAGTCATGTCTGACTCTTGGGACCCCATGGACTGTAGCCTGCTAGGCTCCTCTGTCCATGGGATTCTCCAGGCAAGAATGTTGGAGTGGGTAGCCACTCCCTTCTTCAGGGAATCTTCCCAATCCAGGAATTGAACCCAGGTCTCCTGCATTGTAGGCGGATTCTTTACCATCTGAGCCACCAGGGAAATTGAGCAATCTGGTATATGTGGACCATTTTACTGACTTTAGAAACGGAAACATAAGATAGGTTTGAACTGGTTCATTGAGAATGAAGAAACTTTTAGTTCTCAGTACATGAAAAATTAAGATTTGATTTTTGTGCTCACAGATTCTAAGTTTTAGTTTGTGATTTGGTTTAAGTTCTTGGTATTCACTTGAGCTTCCCTGGTGACTCAGATGGTAAAGAATCTGCCTGCAATGCAGGAGACCTGGGTTCAGTCCCTGGTTTGGGAAGATCCCCTGGAGGAGGGCATGGCAGCCCACTCCAGTGTTCTTACCTGGATAATCCCCATGGACAAAGGACCCTGGTGGGCTATAGTCCATGGGGTTGCAAAGACTCAGACATGACATAGCGACTAAGCACAGCACAGCTATGTCTAGATTATCAGCTCTGAACTACTGTGACTTCTTTATTGTACAGGGAATTTGGGATTATAGAACTGAATTATTTTTTTGGGACTGTATCCTGACCACTTTGTGTTTACAGTAGGCAAAACTAGTGGGACAGTAAATTTATTTTCTATCTTTCATCTTTAAAGACTTCAGCATATATAATTGAAGAAGAACTGAAGGAGCAGCTAAGAAAGAAGCAAGAAGCTCTGAAGCGTTTTCAGAGACAAGTCAGAAGCCGAGTAAATCAGCAAATTAGGCTGAGAAAAAAGCAACAACTTCAGCTGTCTTATGAAGCTGTAAGTTCAAAAGTGAGCCTGAGTAAAGATTGGATGGGACATGTGTTTGTTATGGGAAATGCTATTAGGCAATAACAGCATCACCTTTTTTGAGCCCAGGCTTTGTATAATCTGATTACCTAGTGAGGGCAGTAGATTTGTAGGCAGAGAACCTGTTGTTTCTGTTTTCCTGTGTTGTTCTGACTACCTCTTTTGCTTTCACCAAATAGTAATAAATAATGTCAGAGTTTGGGCTGGGGTTTGAATTCTGGCTTTGCTCCCTACTAGCTACGTGACCTTCGGAGAAGGCAATGGCAACCCACTCCGGTACTCTTGCCTGGAAAATCCCATGGATGGAGGAGCCTGGTGGGCTGCAGTCCATGAGGTTGCTGGGAGTTGGACACGACTGAGCGACTTGACTTTCACTTTTCACTTTCATGCATTGGAGAAGGAAATGGCAACCCACCCCAGTGTTCTTGCCTGGAGAATCCCAGGGACGGGGGAGCCTGGTGGGCTGCTGTCTATGGGGTCACACAGAGTCGGATAGGACTGAAGCGACTTAGCAGCTGCAGCAGCTATGTGACCTTGGGCCAAGTGCTTAAATTCTCTCAGCATGGTTTCTTTATCTGTGAAGTGGGGATATAATACTTGTCCCACAGTGTTGTTTTGAGAATTAGATAATGTAGATTATTAGCACCCAGTAGGTACCTGGTAAATGTGAGTTTCTTTGCCAACTAAAATTTCCCATCCCTCTCACCAACCCCGGTTTTAAGACTTTTGGGCTGCTTGAGGATATTAGTTGATTATACTGGGCTGGGGGGAATCATTCTCAGTAGAGAATCTCATTCTTTCTTCTTTCGTGTAGGCAGAGAAAGAAGGCTCTATAGCCATGTACTCTTCAGATCCAGCACACTTAACTCCTAAAAGAACCAGCGTTTTTCCAAGCAATTTGAATGCTGCTATTGGAAGGGCCAGATTGCCTCCTCCCCAGATGCTTGAGGGTGGAATAGAAGACCGAGAGAATCAGAGTGAACTGTTCCAACAACAAGCCCAGGCTGTAAGTACATATTCATTTTATTTATGTCTCTGGTTTTTTTCTTTTTTTTAGATATATGACATACCTGGCCTATGATGTAGAGATTAGGTGTCACATCAACTTGGATTTTTATCACGTCCCCCCCTTTTTTTACCTTTGTAAAGTGAAGATTAATGGGATGATGTTTATTTTTAATATATATTTAAAGTTATATAAGAGTCCTTTGGACAGCAAGAGGATCAAATCAGACAATCCTAAATGAAATCAACCCTGAATATTCAGTGGAAGGACTGATGCTGAAGCTGAAGCTCCACTACTTTGGCCACCTGATGTGAAGAGCCAACTCATTGGAAAAGACCCTGATGGTTGGGAAAGGTTGAGGGCAGGAAGAGAAGGGGGAGATAGAGGATGAGATGGTTGGATAGCATCACCGAGTCAATGGACATGAGTTTCAGCAGACTCCAGGAGATTGTGAAGGACAGGGAAGCCTGCGTGCTATAGTCCGTGGGATTGCAAAGAGTTGGACATGACTTAGTGACTGAACAACAGCAACAACAATTTATATTTATTGATTGGACACTTATGATACCAAAGTATTCGAGTTCAAAACTTAGGAAAAAAAGCTTTAAGTCAAAGAATGTAGATTTTCCAATTATACTTAAGTTGTTATGGGTAAGTGACTCTCAGTTTATAGCATATGGACAAAAGTGATTCCTAACCTCTATTCCACAAAGGTTCAGTACATATATGGGAATTTCAATGACTGTTTTTGTTTCTTTTTTCTGTCCCTCAGTCTGATTATCACAATAAATTGATCTATAAGTCAAGTAATAATAAGTGAACTCTAAATTGACATACTCACACATTTTTAATATAATTTTTCACTGATTGACTTTGTATACCTAATATTTAAAAATTAACCACCATGAGTAGCTCCATCCACTCAAGTCACTCGATGCCATCTAATCAGCACCCCCACCCTGCTTACTGTACCTTGGCTTTTGTTCAGTTGGTCACGTTCTTCACCTTGGTTGTGGGAATAATCTTTCATCTTATCATTTTATTTTATTTCATTTTATTTAGTTCTACAAGTTTATTGCTACCAACTCATCTCCCTCCACCCTCCTCATGCGTATGTGCTCAGTCATGTAACCCCATAGACTGCAGCCCGCCAGACTCCTGTCCATGGACTTTTCCAGGCAAGAATACTGGAGTGGGTTGGCATTTCCTTCTCCTATCTTATCCTTTTAAAATGTAATCCAAAGGGTTAGTAAGAGGAGAAAAAAAATGTGGAAAGTTATGATTATGTGAAAATAAAAGTTGTGTGATGCTAATATGCTTGGTCATAAATATAAAGCAAATCTTTTTGTGCTGTTAGGATAAATAGAGAAAGCTTTATAAGTACATGTGTGTTGAAATACTTTTTAAAAAGATTTTTTTCTCTTTCCCAGACTATGACTTTTTGTTGTTATTGTTTGGCTTGTAGTGATCATTTTTTATTTTCTTTTAAATATTATGAACAATTTACCAAGCCAGTATTTATTGAGCCAGACACTGCATAAAGTACAAAGGATAAAACATTGACCAAGACAGACACAGCCCTTGCTTTCATGGTGCTGGTAGCTATAAATCTCATTGTAGTGAGGCGTGTACTTCATCTGTATAATACTTAAATAGGACCCATCAGTCCACAGATATTTGAATATACTGTGTTTGTTAGGCACTGTGGGGATACTAATGATATGTGAAATAGGACCTTTCATGGGTTTACATTTCCAAGTAGAGGTACAAAGCTGCTGCTGCTAAGTCGCTTCAGTCGTGTCTGACTCTGTGCGACCCTATAGATAGCAGCCCACCAGGCTCCCCATCCCTGGGATTCTCCAGGCAATAACACTGGAGTGGGTTGCCATTTCCTTCTCCAATGCATGAAAGTGAAAAGTGAAAGTGAAGTCGCTCAGTCGTGTCTGACTCTTAGCGAACCCATGGACTGCAGCCCACCAGGCTCCTCCGTCCATGCAATTTTCCAGGCAAGAGTACTGGAGTGGGGTGCCATTGCCTTCTCCGAGATTCAAAGCTAACAGACTCCTAATCTGTTGGTTAATAATATGGAAATTTGCTGCATTTGGTGATAAATCTGTGCAGTGGAAGTTCAAAAATGTTTTAATTCTAAAGAAATAGTTAGGGAAGAATTCTTGGAGGAGGTGGAATTGAGCTGTATATTTTGAACTGGTAAACTGAGTTGAATTGGTAAATTAAAAAGAATTTTAAGATAGGAACAGTAAAAAGTCTAGAATATTAAAGTTTTTATACCCTGTTTTTTTTTTTTTTCTTTTTGGGCTGGGCCTTGGGGCTTGTGGGATCTTCTTGTTCCCTGACCAGGGATCAAATCCATGCTGTTTGCTGTAGAAGCAAGGAGTCCTAACCATTAGACCACCAGGGAAGTCCCAACCCTGTTTTTTTCTTTAAAGAAGGTGAGCTATTGAGGAATATTCAGTGACTTAAACTACTCTAAGCCTATAAACTTGTGCTTATGCAATCTGTGACAATAGAAGCTCAATTTTTTTTTTTTTTTTTAAATCTTACTGTTTCTGTTGCACTTTCTATCCACTAGATGTCACTGAGAACTAGACAGTGAGACAGTGTCCAAAGCACTAACTCCTTTGGGACAGTTCCAGGCAAACTGGGACAGCTGGTCACCCTGTCTCTACATGTGTTCACTCTTTTTACTTACTTTTCTACTACTAACTGGTATTCTCATCATCACAGCTCCAAAACTTTGGCATACTTAAAACTCCTTTAGCCTCTTTGTATGCATGTTCATTTTACATAAATTATGTAAAATGAACATTTAACAAATAGGGGGATTTGTAAGCCCACAAACTTAGTGGCTTAAAATGACAAAAACTTTTTCTCTCACAGTTGTGGAGACCAGAAGTCCAAAATCAGTTTCACTGAGCCAAAATCAAGGTGTCTGCAAGGATATGCTCCTTCCACAGATTCTAGGGAAAATTTGTTCTTTGACTCTTCAAGCTTTTGGTGTCTGCTGGCATTCCTTTGCTTTTGGCCACATCAAACCAGTCTTTGGCTCCATCTTCATATCATCTTTTCTGTATGTCTAGTTTTCCTCTATCTGTTTTATAAAAACCACTTGTGATGGCTTTTAGTGTTGGTCTAGATAATCCACGATTATCTCGTCTCAAGATCCTCAACTTAATCACATGTGCAAAGGCCCTTTTTCCTTATAAAGTAACAATTACAAGTCTAAGGAATTAAGACCTGATACCTTTGTGTGCGTGCTAAGTTGCTTCAGTTGTGTCCAACTCTTTGGGACACCATGGACTATAGCCTGCCAGGCTCCTCTGTCTGTGGTATTCTCCAGGCAAAAATACTGGGTGGGTTGCCACACTCTTCTCCAGGGGGTCTTCCTGATTGCGGAATCAAACCCACATCTCTTGTACATCCTGCATTAGCAGATGGGTTCTTTTACCATTGATGCCACTTGGGAAGCCCCTTGATATCTTTGGGTGACTGTTACTCAGCATACTACATCCTAATAGCAGGTCATTGAAAGGGCTTTTGGGTTGATTTAATGACAGAGAAACTGAATGTTAGATATAGTCCAATTGCTGGACCAGCTGAAATATCCTGCTTAAGGGACTAAAATCAGTCTGCGATTCTAATAGAGGTTGGACTTGATGGAAAATGAAGACTACGTAACTCTTATTTTAAATCTGTCACACCAAGTATTTTGCATCCTTGGTCCCATTACACAGGGCAGTGATGTCTGCCATACCTGACAATGAGTTAAAGCAGGCATGTTCATGGCTCTGTATTTTTTTGTAACTTCAACTGCAAATATACTGTGTCTTTTTGCATTGTAATTAACTCTATCTTGGGGAGTTGGTGATGGACAGGGAGGCCTGGCGTGCTGCAATTCACGGGGTCGCAAAGAGTTGGACACGACTGAGCGACTGAACTGGACTGACCCCTTTAGCTACTCTACTAACTAAATTTAGCTACTCTATGGTGAAGTCGCTCAGTCGTGTCCGACTCTTTGCAACCCCATGGACTGTAGCCCACCAGGCTTCTTAGTCCATGGAATTTTCCAGGCAAGAGTACTGGAGTGGGTTGCCATTTCCTTCTCCAGGGGATCTTCCCAACCCAGGGATTGAACCTAGGTCTCCCACACTGCAGGCAGATGCTTTACCATCTGAGCCACCAAGGAAGCCCAGCTACTCTACTCTAACTAAATTTAAAAGTCCTCCTTTTAATAGAATAAAGTATAATGTTTCAAGCTGGTTTCTCTGGCTAGAGGTATAGACCTTCTTAGAAGCAAGGTCAAAACAGAGGTAATATGCTGTAAGGAAACTGGATTGGTAACAAGAGAGAATTTTCATCTCTAGTCACTATTAGTAAATACCATAAAATATTTGTTATTTATATCTGTAAACCGTAATCATTATTTCCCTTTAAGGAAGAAATGATGTCATTAAACTTTCACTGGATGGGTTGAAATTGGTCCTGGCTTTGCCATAATTTCACTGAATTGTATAAGGATACACTTTCCTGGATTTTCCTTAAAGGAACATTCTGTGCAAATATGTGAAATATAAAATAGGCAGTGCTTCTCTGAAAAAGAAATCAAAGTAGGTACTTACTGAAATTGCTAGGTAGAAATACGGAATAAACACAAAATTAACATTTGATATTAATATTTATTACTAATTGTTGTCTAGAGTACTTGAAACAAATTGGTTCTGTTGAGATGTTTGAGTTTGTGTTCTAAATTAATGTAGGAAGGCTTCCTGGAAGAAGAGACATTTGAGAAAAGACAAGTAAGTACAGTCTTCAAATGTTACAAGTGAAAAAGGAGCCCGTGTAAATAAGAAAAAACAATTTTAGGGAAGTAGGAGTGATAAAAGTGATCAGGCATGCAAGGACCAGCTGAAGAAATAACTCTTTATTAAGAAGATAGATAAAAGGTAAAGAATATCTGCTGAAGCATTTCCAAATTCAGATCTTTAGGTTCTAATATTTTTGTGTACTTACTTAATATAAAGCATACATTATTAAAAAATGATTTGAGTAACAGCACTTAAATCAAGTTATGAAATGCAGTCTCTTAGAATAATAAAACCATGTTGTAAAAGCTTATCAGCACATCAGAAAGTCTTCTTTGCAGGTAATCCTCTGGTCTCAGGTCTGGCATTTTTTAATAATAGGGGCCTGTTTTCCTGTTGGAACACTTAGTGAATCTGGTATTAAGACTTTAGCCTGTTTTTGTTTTCTTTTTTTCCCTTTTCCTTGGCAGCTTAGTCAAAGCATGAAACAAGCACGTCACCGGCTGGCATCATTTAAAACTGTGAATCAGAAAGATGCACCGGAGTTTCCAGATGATAGAAAGAAAAGCTTTCCCACCCAGGAGGTAACCTAAGTTCTCATGAGTTGTTTCTAAAAATACAGGTAAAAAATAGGATAAAGATTAATTTATACCTCAGCATTATTTAGAACTGAAAAATAATTGGAAATGACCTTAATTTTCCAATAGTAGGGAGTGGTCTACAAACATAATATATCCATATATAGCTGTTATCAAAAATATCATGCTTTCAAAGGATATTTGAAGCCTTGGGAAAGTGTTTGTGATATAAAGGTAAGTGGAAAAAGTAGGATATAAATTAGATATAGTATAAGCTCAATTTAAAAAATTCACCCAATAAGTATTTATGGACTATATGTAGTTGCCAGGCATTGTTCTAGAAGCAGAACTTAACAGCAATGAAAAGATCCCTCAAGGAGCTCCTGTGCTAGTAGGGAAGCATATTCTTAAACAAGCACATAAATACAGAATATTATTTCCAATGATAAGTGTAAGGCAAAATATTGAGATGGGGAGAGAACGCTATATGCATAGACAAAGACCTGAAAAGAAATGAACCAAGAGGTTCATGCTGATGATTTCTGGGTAGTGTTATTACAAGTGATTTTTTTTTATTTTTTTTTAATCATAGAAATTTTCCATAATGTATATATTTTAAATTTTAATCAGGAAGGAAGAGGTCAATGGCATTTTTTTAAAAAAAGGAAATTCTCTTGGTTTTTTGGATTTTTTTTTTTTTTTTCACCATACCAAACAGCAAGAGGAACTTCCCTGACCAGGAATTGAACCTGTGCCTTCTGCAGGAGAAGCATGGAGTGTTAACCACTAGACCACCAGGGAAGTCCAGAAAGAAATTTTTTGTTTCAAAATATAGAATAACTTTCTGGACGTCCTGGTATATATTTTTCCTGGTATATATTTTACCATAGTGAAAATAAAGACTGTGATTTCAGTGAGAAAAGCTATAGAATAAAGTTAGATCGAATTGGAACCTAAATATTAAGTTAGAGTTAAAAGAATATTTAAAGCCATGCTTATAAAATCACATTGTTTTGGTGTCTCCTTATTTCCACATTCATAAATTTGGATCCTAAACCCGTATATTTCCCTGTGTTTACTTAATTTTGGAAGTTTTGATAGGCAGCATCGATAAAATGGTTTATTAATCAGTCTTTTTTTACTCTCTTTTGGTACCTTTATCAGCTGTCTCTTGTTTAGTTCTCTCTCAGTTTTCCTACCTAATTGGTATTTTTTTTTTTTTTTTACATTTTCCTAGATTACATATATGTTTATATTTTATTTTTGTATTTTTTCCTTGAGTATCTCAGTGCAACCAGCAACCATCAAAGACATGCCTCTATGTTTGTAGTTAGTAGAATACTTCCTCTGTAGTGATAATTAAGAAACTTATAGTTAAATATGGACTTCCCTGTAGCTCAGATAGTAAAGAATGTGCCTGTAATGCAAGAGACCTGGGTTTGATCACTGGGTCAGGAAGATCCCTGGAGAAGGAAAGTGGCAATCCACTGCAGTATTCTTGCCTGGAGAATCCTGTGGACAGAGGAGCCTGGTGGGCTACAGTTCATGTGGTCACAAACAGCTGGACACGGCTAAGTGACTGGCACACATGGTGAAATGTGAAAAGCAAGTAGGCATGGGTGTGCCGAATATGGCGTTCCATCTTGGATGCATTAAGTGTGCTTACCTCTAGGATTGCATTGTTGTGACTCAAGACACAGTTTCGTTTGTAACTAAATTCTTGACTTGGTTTCTTGACAATTTTCATACCTCTTCCACAGATTCGGCAGTACTGTAGTTTTGGTCCATAAGACTGACTTCCTGGTACTGCTAAAAGGAGATGGTTGGACCCAGTTTATTTAAACCAGAAAAAGAAGGATGACCAGATCCTAGAGACTGATACTTTATAACCTTTCAATTGGTGTCTTTCCAAAAAGAGTACTGTTCCTAGGTCTGACTGAAATAATTATCCAGTAGAAGGGAGGAGGTTAAGTCTTATATAACATCCTTGTATAAACCAGTTTTATACGTCAAAGGTGCCATTTAAGTGTAGTTCATTATGATAATGATGAACTCTGGTCTAGCTGCTTGCTTTCAAATAATGAATGTGCTATTTCAGATAAAGTACCACAAACAAATCTATGCCATATAATTGACAGCGAAATTTTTCTTATCGAGTATGTAGTCTTTGCTTTAAATCTGAACAGTTCTACCCACTCAGTTGTGAGCAGGAGGAATCTGCTGGTCAGAAAGGAGAACAGCCTATAACCCAGTTGAGCTCTGGTTTCATTTGCTTGTTAGACTTATTTTTACTGACATTAGAATCTGTCTGGTTGTTACCGTTGTTCTAGATTTAGAGATACACGTAGAAGATAGGTTTGTTTGCCCACTGTTAGATCACCAAGACAAAATTATAAGCATTCTAAAGTTGTTACTGGCTAGGATAGGGCAAATTGCAAAGAAAGTTAAAGTATTCTACTATCTTATTTCACTCCTTACGTTTGTTATGTAAATGATTTGTTAGTATACTTGAAATAGAACTCTCTATTCTGTATTAGATTACCATAAACTGGTAAGATTGTATCAGATATTTCACAAAAACTCAACTTAGTGTTATGAGCATATTGCTTTCTCTAGACCATTTGTATTTGTATTAATTTTTCTTTTTTGCAGAAAGCAGTTTGTAGGAAGCCATCATTTACCAGAATAAATATAGGCGTAAGAGGAGAACTGCCCTTGGAGGTCCATCAAGGTCTTTTAACTCCTGCAGATTACCAGAAATTTATGGATGATCAGGTAGGTAAATATAAAGAGTAGAGGGGAAAAAAGATGCCCTGTTATAACTAACCATACAAGATGGAATTAAGTACTGGGATTATAATATCCAATAATTTTTTTCTAATGGTTTTATTGAGCTATAATTCCCATACCACACAGTCTACCTAAAGTGTACTCTTCAGTGGTTTTTGGTATATTCACAGGATTGTGCAACCATCATGTGAAGTCGCTCAGTCATGTCTGACTCTTTGCAATCCCATGGACTGTAACCTAACAGGCTTCTCTGTCCATGGGATTTTACAGGCAAGAATACTGGAGTGGGGTGCCATGTGCAGCCATCACCACAATCTAATTTAGAAGATTCTCATTATCCCTAAAAGAAACACTGAACCCATTAACTGTCACTCTCTAGTCCCTTCCTGTTTCTCTCCCCAGTACTAAACAACCACTAAGCTACTTTCTGTCTCTGTAGATTTGCTTATTCTGGGCATTTCATGTAAATGTGTGTGTCATATGAATGGAATAGTATAAAATGGGGCTTTTGTGACTGACTTCTTTTACTTTGCTTAATGTATTCAGAGTTTATCCACCTTGTAGCATGTATCAGTACATCAGTATATTACACTTGGTATATCCATTCATCAGTTAATAGACATTTGGATTTTTTCCACTTAGCTTTTATGCATAATTGTGCTGTAAGCAGTTACATGTATTTGTGTGAACATTCGTTTCTCTAGTTATGGAATTTCTGGGTCACATGGTAACTCTTTGCCTAATATTTTGAGGAACTGTCAAGCTGTTTTCCATTAGCAATATATGAGGTTTCCAGTTTCTCCACATCCTCTTCAATCGTTGTTGTTGCCCATCTTTTTATAGCCTCCTAAGTAGGTTTGGAGTGGCATTTCACCATACTTTTAATTTGTATTTTCCTGATGACTAATGATCTTGAGTATCTTTTCATGTGCTTATTGCCTGTTTGTTTATCTCTCTTGAAGAAAAATCTGTGTTCAGATGCAGTACCATTTTTAAGTTGGATTGTCTTTTTATTATCAAGTTGTAAGAATTCTTTGGGCTTCCCTGTGGCTCGGCAATAAGGGATCCACCTGCAATGCAGGAGACACAGCTTTGATCTCTGAGTTGGGAAGATCCCCTGGAGAAGGAAATGGCAACCCACTCCAGTATTCTTGCCTGGGAAATCCCATGGACAGAGGAGCCTGGCGGGCTACAGTCCAGGGGGTTGCAAAAAGAGTCGGACTCTATTTAGTGAATAAACAATAACAAGAATTCTTTATATATTCTGAATGCAAATCCCTGAAGTTACATGATTTGCAAGTATTTTCTCCCATTCTCTGGGTTGTTGTTTCATTTTTTTGTGTGTATGTGTGCGAGAAGCCTCTTTATTGGGGTCCCTTCCTTTATTGGTGTAAGAACAAAAGTTCCAAATTAACCATGTCACTGCTTTATTCTCATAATAGATTTTAATCCAATTCTTTTGAAATTTTAGACTCATTTGTAAATATATCTTTCTATATTAAAACTACTCCTCAACTCACAAAGACCCCACTTACCTTTGATTTCTATGGACACATTTTCAATTACTCATTTTATCCACTATACAAAAAAATCCCACCATTTTGTAAGTAGTTTAAAGGCCCTCAAACAACTCGCCACCAATTCATCAAAAGAAAATTACCAAAATACAAATCTTTTTAAAACAATAAAAAATTTATGTTTCTAAAACCATATTTACAAGACTGACATTCCATCAACATAACAATGAAATTGCATCAACATTGCCATCAATGTAAATATTCATTTCACTTTTTTAATGCTATCATTTTTTAGCACAAAATTTTTAGTTTTGGTGTCTAATTTATCTGTTTTTCTTTTGCTGCTTGTGCTATGGTGTAGGATCTATTAAACCATTGCTTAATTCTACGTGTTCTAAGAATTTTATAATTTTAGCTCTTATAATCCATTTGGAGTTTTTTTTATATATAGTGTGAGGAAGAATTCTAGCTTAATTCTTTTACATGCATTCTTGTTTCTACCTGTAATAGATACATTTGTTTGTTTTTCCATTTTTGTTTGTATGTTCTTTAGGAACCTGAGGAATCTTCATCTGTTACGATAGATAAGAAAGGGAAAAAGCATTTGTCTTGGGGGGACCAGGAGGCTCTCTTTCCTGAAGACAAATATATACCTTTCACCAGAGTTCAGGTAAAGCAGAGGGAAGGGAGATGGTATAATAGAAATGAAAGTAATTATGATTTGAACTTGAGCTGTTGGTATTCTTGTGCCTGGTTTGGGATTGTAGATTCAGGTTCTGTTGAGCAAAGACTGTAATTTTGCATTTTATCTTAGTAATTTGTTTGACTACCATATCCTTTTAAGATTATTTTAGGAATCTCACAGAAAACCTGAGTGTTACTGCTACTTGGCATTCTATATTCAATGTTCCTGTTCACTTTTAGAAAGTACAGTTCAAAACCCCACTATTTGATGTGATAGAAGAGGAAGAAGTAAAGCAGTTACATCAGGACGTTTTGCCAGAAGCCCAGGATTATCTTCCAGAAGCTCAGGGGGATTTGACAAGTGTCCTCGATGTTGAGTGGGAAGCCCAGCGCTGTGAGCTGAGACGCAGTACCCAGCATATTGACCTGGAAGGCCACACTGTTGAGCCCAAAGCCCAGGCCATTAAGACAAAAACTAAGAGTGGTATGCTGAAAGACCAGACTGTTGGACTAGAAGATGGGGATATTGCCTTGGAAGTGCAAGATTTTCCACTCCAAAATCAGACTTTTCTACCCACAGATCAGCACATTCTCCCCAAAGACCAGAATATTCAACCCAAATGTCAGGACCAGGATTTTCTACCCAGCAATCAGGTAAAATAAAATGGAAAGAAGATACAACAAAAAGAAATAAGCATGTTAAGGCTTATAGTGGGATTTGCAAGAACTATTGCAGCTGATTTAGAGAGTCATAGTTGGGGAAGAAATAACTTGCCTGATTGATTTCTCACATGTCCAGCATTCTTATTAAGTGTTAAAATTCTTAGCAGCAGCATATTACCCCTGTCTGGACAATTTACTTTTTAAAAAAACTTTCTTCGTTAGGTGAAGTATTTCTCGCAGCTATTGTCTGTTTTGAGAGCTGAAAGATGGGAAAAAAGAGTAGACCGCAAGTGTCCAACAGTATTTTTAACCCAGGTCCCAAGGCCAGCCCTCCAGCAGAGATTGATTAGACTAAGAGGAAAAGAAAGGGATCAACAGGAAGTAAATTACTTAGGGCTGTGGCTAGGCTTATGTGGCATAGAGTATAGTGTATTAACTTATTCTCTTAAGATGATGGCCTCAGTTAACTTCTGAATTCTCACTGCAACCTAAAGTATTATTGATTACCTTGTGTTTCTTAACTGAACAACTGCTATTTATATTTGTTCTTTTTTAGAAAGCAGATTTGAAGCCAGCAGTCTCAATGTTGATAGGTAGGAGTCAGGGAGAGGTGTTTCCTGTGGATATCTGTCAGGATCTTTTACACAGGCGTGAAGATGAGGCCTTCATCAGTGGCAAGGTAGAACAGAAAAAGGAGAGAACATGAGGAATTGCATTATTTGGGCTTAGTTTGGAACTTTTCAAGATTGTTCTCAGAGAGATTTCAGGAAGTGTGGTTTGTGTTTTATTCCATATTGTTTCACATCATCTGGAGTTGAAAAAATTATTGTAAGGTTCCTAATAAAGCCTGGACTATTATTTCTATTATTTCATGTTACTCCTATTGAACAATTGACAATTTATGGTTTTTTTTTTTGTCTTTGAGAAGGTATGCTTCAAGGAGACATATTGTGATATGAATGAGAAAGGGAGAAAAGACTTTTCTCTGGCAAGTTATCAATATCTGCCTTCTAAACTTCAGTACCAGGCCTCTATCAGAGATCAGGTAGAGCTCAATCAAAAAGATATAGATGGGGGACTTCCCTGGCAGTCCAGTGGGCTTCTGTTGTGGCTCAGACCTTAAAGAGTCTGCCTGCAATGCGAGAGTTCTGGGTCCTATCCCTGGGTTGGGAAGATCCCCTGGCGGAGGAAATAGCAACCCTCTCCAGTGTTCTTGCCTGGAAAAACCCATGCACACAGGAGCCTGGCGGGCTGTAGTCCATGAGGTCACAGAGTCGGACACGACTGAGTGACAGCACTATTCTAGTGGTGAAGACCCTGCACTTCCACTGCAGGGGGTGCAAGTCAGTCCTTGATTGGGGAACTAGGATCTCACGTGCTCTGAGGTGTGCCCCTACTCCCCATCCTGCAAAAAAAGAAGAGAGATAGATGGAAAATAAAGTAACTGGATTTTACACATTTCCAACAACTGGTAATGTGAAATATAGAATCAGACCCTTGTTTAGTGAACTGTATCAATCAAAGCAGTTCTGTCATTCAGAAGGCTGATAAATCATACTTGTATTCTTATTGTGGAATCAGACTTTTTTTTCCTATTACTTAAAATATTTTAATTTCTAAAAAAGTTTAAACCATATTAAAATTTAAATAACTGTACAGTACTTGATAATACATTTCAATAAACTGAAAAGTAAAACAAACCTATTAAATCAGTTTACGTTCCACGTTTCTGTACACTCTTCTGCTCCCCCAGGAGGATATAAAAATCGACAGCGAAAATGGAAAATTTAAATACAGCGTACGATATTAAGGCCAAAAGAATTTCTAAAACTAAATTTCACTTAGTAATACCCTATAACTACCAGTTTGCTTACAACAGACAGGAATTTAAAACAAAACAAATCCAATTTGATTAAATCCTCATTAACAGACGTTTTCATTTCATTCATTTGAATAAAATAGCAACCACTGTTTTATCCAATACACCATTATCAGTGGCAGAAGGAATGATCTGCCTAGTTGTGCAAAACAAGAACAGTTATCTTCTGAAAGGATGTGAGCTTTTCAAACTCAGTTCTTTTTCATTTGTGTCATAATTTCCAAAACAATAGACAGCTCCAGTTAATGTCTTAGCAGTCCACTTCACTATGAGAGTGTATCCTCCATGAATTCATCATATAGCCACTTAAAGGTATCATCTTTCAAACATTCTATGGTTTCAAAAAGGTGCTGAAAGTCTTTAGGATACATATCTACTACTCTCACATCCTTATGTTTTTTATTTGCTTCAATATATGCACTGCATCAATTGGACTCAGTGACCCTATGCCTTTGCTTTTCCAGCTGTCCCTTTACAGTATACGTGTCAAATGATGAGAAAGGCTCTGTACACAGGACCTTGATCCCACAAGCTGTTTGACCGAGCACACTTAATGACTGATATAAGCCTGGAGTTTGGGGATTTGCCATTAGTTTCCAGCATTCCTTTTCAGAAATAAACAAATTTAGTTCTGCTCGTCCATATTTATAAACAGAAGAACAGGAATACAGGTCATGTAAAATTTTCCAAAGTGTGTTTCTCTCAGTTTTAACTGGTAAGATCCCAACTACTTTTAAAGGGAAACCTTTTTTCCAAGGATGTGCTTTCACTCCCAAAGACTGAAAAAGCATATCTGAAGTCATAACGGGAGGGGTCACTGTGCCACAATTTCTAGGGTCCAGTTTAAAGAAGTCACAATAGATCACTTCTAGTCTTCCATTCACACTGGGACTTCAAATCTGGAATAAAATTTTTGTCACTTTCAAGGGCGATCACTCTGGCACCACTTTCAAGCAATGCTCGGGTGAGTACTCCAGGACCTGGATTACACTCCAGGATTAGCTGGCCAGCTTTTCGTTTTCCTCGCAGCATGCGCACCACGGTCTCAGCCACTCTCGGACTGGTTACGTACCGCTTGGTCTCAGAGCGGGACTTGTACAGGCGCGAGGATGGTTTCCCAAATCCCACATCGGGCTTCATTTGCGGATGGAAGTCATACAAGCCACGACAGTTCTCTGCCGGGATGTCCTTCCACCTCGCCACTACGGAATTCAAAACGCAAAATTGCCCAGCGCGGGTAAAGGCTGAAAGCCTCAGCCGAGAGGGAATTCCCGCCCCCGGGACCCACATTCTCACCCTGTAAGGCCTGTCCCAGGGTCGCCCAGAATCGTTACATTGTCGACGAACTCCATTCAGGGCACACCCTACGTGCCACTTAGCCCTACTCCAGGAGACTATTTTAGTTTATTAAGATTATGCTATAACTTTTGGTGAGGCATTGTTCCCACAGGTATACTGCTCTTACATGAACAATGTAGGGGAATTAGCAGATTCTAAATTACTTAAATTATGAGGAGGTTGTTAGACTGTTCTATGAATGTTTCAGGATTAAAAAGTAAGATCTATAGAGTTGGGTTAAAAGTTTAACATCCCTGTTCAAACTAAAATGTATCAGAATACCCTCATGTGGTACCATTTCCCTTGCGTTCTCACTGAAGCTCGGAGTGTTAAGGTTAGCATGTTGCCCTGGTTAGACGATTTCTTTTCTGTTTTTGTTGTTTCTTTTAAACGTATTTCTGAAGCAACTGTCATCTCTAATGTGAGAAGAAAGATGAATTGACTCTGGGGTGTCATCAGTATGTTCAACCTAAAATGTAAGACCAGCCCCCTCCCCCCAGAGAGCAGGTAGAGCAGAAGACAGTGGGAACTCTGTCTACTTTCTAAAAAAGTAACTGCAGATGGTGACTGTAGCCATGAAATTAAAAGACTTGCTCCTTGGAAGAAAAGTTATGACCAACCTAGACAGCATATTAAAGAGCAGATATATTACTTTACCAGCAAAGGTCCATCTAGTCAAAGCTATGTTTTTTCCAGTAGTCATGTATGGATGTGAGAGTTGGACTACAAAGAAAGCGGAGCACCGAAGAATTGATGCTTTTGAACTGTGGTGTTGGAGAAGACTTGAGAGTCCCTTGGACTACAAGGAGATCCAACCAGTCCATCCTGAAGGAAATCAGTCCTGAATATTCATTAGAAGGACTGCTGCTGAAGCTGAAACTCCAACACTTTGGCCACCTGATTTGAAGAGCTGACTCATTTGAAAAGACCCTGGTGCTGGGCAAGATTGAAGGCAGGAGGAGAAGGGGATGACAGAGGATGAGATGGTTGAATGGCATCACCGACTCAATGGACATGAGTTTGAATAAACTCCGGGAGTTGGCGATGGACAGGGAGACCTGGCGTGCTGCAGACCATGGGGTTGCAAAGAGTCGGACATGACTGAGCGACTGAACTGAACTGAACTGAGATTACTTAAGATTTGGGCTAGAGCTTGTCAAGCTAGCTTGTATGTAGGCTGCATAGAATTAAAGCTTCTGGCATTAGGCTAAGAGTATGATGTCTTCAGTTATTTCAAAATGTGTCAGATCTAAAGAGAGTCCAGGTGACAAAGCATACGTCTGTCATTTGGGCCAAATAAGAGGTAGATTTTACTTGTATAATATTGATTGGTTGTCAGTAAATAGTTCTTGGTAAACTCAAGTCCTTCAGTAAATTTGGCTTTGAACATTTAGTCTTCTATACATTGAAGGAATCCTACTCTTGGGCAGCTGAAGCAGTATACCAAAGCCAGACATCCAGTTTGCAGACCAATTATGATGAAGAACAAAACAAGCTGTTTGCCACTCAAAACTTCCCAGACTTCACCACTTCTATTGTTTGTGCATGGAATTATCAGGGACATTGAGTAGGCGTGCTTAAGGGAAATAACACAAGCTTGTTTCCTGGCTTTACCTGAGAAAATGTTGGCAACTCTATAAAGATATTTTCTTGTTGCCTTATCTTATTCTAAATGTGTTGTTGAATAAAGTGTTACCCCATGCAAAAAAAGAAAAAGAAAAAGCCAGAATAATCTAGGATTTGCTTTCAAATACTCTAGGAAAAATGTGGGAGAAAAGATATATGAAAAAACATGATGTTGCTAATTGCTGGGTGATGGGTATCTTTAGGTTCCTTATACTATTTTTTTTTCTACTTTGATGTATGTTTGGAAATTTTATATTAAATACATGCATGCACACACCTGTTAAATTATCCTCCCCTAGTATCATTATTTTGGGTTGTCACTGAAGTGTACAGTACTATTATTAAACTACTATTATTATTTAATAGGTTATTAAATAATAACCTATAATTTTTGCTCAATTAGTTTTGTATTTTGTTGTTCTTTTAGAGCAAGTGTATTATGCAACCCTCGTGTTTCAAGAAATCAGAGCTTGGAAGAGGAATTGCTTCTGGAGTGTGGTTGGTATGTCTCACCCAGTGTTCAAGACCTAGCCTTTCCCAGAGAGTAAGTAGAACAGAATATAGTGGGGAGTAAGTTACAGTAGATTCCTTAGGTTTGAATTCCAGATTGGCAGGGCAAAGTCATAACTGCTTCAGGGGTTTAGTGTTAAGGTCAATAACAATGGGCAAAGGTATAATGCCCTCTTGTTCTGTGACTGTTCTGCCCTGTTGAGACTCGTTCTGGCCTCTTCACTGAAGCTTTCGCTAGGGCCCTGGCCTGATGCTGCTTTTTGGACAGTTGTTCAAGGTTTCTTTTCTTTTAGCACAGGAACTATGGGCAGGCCTCACATAATGTGACAGATGAGAGATGGAGAGAGGAGCTATTTCTGGAGCACTGTGAATGTGTCATTCATGAAATTCAGGATCCAGTTTCTGCCAGAGAGAAGGTAGAGCTTAGTATAGTGAAGAGTAAGCAGCAGAAAGTCAATTAGTGAGAGTTTGATACGGACTTGCCAGAGCTATGCTGCCAGCAAGCAATGATAGTGTTATCTCTTATTAATAGTATTAGTAATGTTATTAGTATCATTATGAATAACAGCTTAAATTCATTAAACATTTACCATAGCCACAATGGTTCTAGAACTTTGTATCCTTTGTCTCATTAAACTCTCAAAATAACCCTGGGAGATCAATGCCATTATTCCTTGTTTTACCAGTAGAGAAACTTAGGATTGCTTCGCAGATACAGTTAAGATCCATAGCAGTGGCAAGAAGAGTAGTGTCTGCTTTCATGCCCTAATGCATCAGACTCTTCTGACATGTTTAGATTACATCAGGGCTATCACTGCAGCCTAAAGTGTTTTTACCAACATCATGTCATTGCTTATGCAATTTGGTGAACGCTTTTGTATCTTTTAGAGCTTATGCTCCATACAGCAACCATGTGTTGGAACAGCTGAAAGATGGCAGGAAGAGTTGCTTCTGGATGGGCATCACCATCTTGCGCCCAAGCAGCAGAGAGAGGCTTCCAGCAGAAAACAGGTAGAGCAGACTGTGGAGTGTGAGCAGTGGAATTTAGATAGGGTCATAGGTACCTACTGAGCTGGGAACAGTAAGGCTGAGCAAAAAGCAGATTCTTGGTTTATTTCATGATGTGTGAAACCTGTTCTGACCTAAGATTACTCCCTGAAGGCTAGGGTATTGTCAGAAACACTTGTTACCTATTGGAAAAATTGTATTTTTTACATGTGTATTCTCTTATAAAACGTGTATTTTTGGTATCTCTTCTTTTATGAGAAGGAAAGAAGTAAGTGGTTTCTGAAGGGTCGGGGTCAGGAGACTCTTGCACCCAACAGCCAGGACTAGATCCCCATCAGGAACCTGGTAGAGCATAAGGCAGGATCACTAAGACATTTAGGCTGGAACTTGTTAGGGTTATGTTTTCCAAGAAAGTGTCATGGTACTCTGGCCTACTGAGATTTCCCTATGACTGAAGTCTAGTTTATTCCCATCAGAATTTTACACTGTCTGCATAATTTCTAACTCGTGTTTTTTGTTATTTTAGAAACAGAGCCTTCAGGCAACCAGCATTGTTAGAATATATGAAAGAGATAAAGAGAAATTTTCCCTTGGTCCTTTTAAGAGAGCAGAAAGAAAAGGAGGAAGAAAGGCAGAAAGAAGCACTTGGGCTGAGCTTTTCAGACTAAACTGCAGCTTCTTTATTATTTTTGGTTTGGGTCTCTAAGGTTGGTCTAAGGGAAGGCTGTTGTGTTTTATTCTGCATCACCACTTCTATATTCTGCAAGCCCTTTCTACTTGCTGTCCTTTGCCTATTTTTTCCCTCTTTTTGAGAGTCTTCTCTTTTTTTCTTTGCGAAGCTGGTCCCTTCTCATCCTTTAGATTTCAACTTCAACTTCTGCTCTGATGACCACCTTATCAAGATTAGGCCTCCTCCCCTTTTGTGTTTTTCCTCTGTCCCTGCATTCTGTTTGTTTCCTTCTCCATACACAAGACAGTTGGTAATTACTTATTTCCATGTTTTCCAGTAGTCTGTAAGCTTTATGAAGAGAAATAGCATACCTGTTTTGTTTACTGGAGTGTGGACAGCCTTTAGCATGGTGCCTAGTACCTGCTTGTCTCTTGCTAAATTTGTTTAGAAAGAATTGGTCAGTCAGTCAAACGTTTATTGAGCACCAGTTTGATGTTAGCCATTGTTTACATTTTAAATATTAAAGATATAGCTGTGAATAAGACTTAGCACCCAAATTTCAAATAAGCAATAATTATGAAGCAACGTAATTAGTGGTAGAGAATGGATAGGCCATTAACTGCGCAAGAAGAGGGGTACCTAATCCTGACTGTTTGATTCAGGGTGCCACTTTAATAGTCAGAATCTCTTCTTGTCCTTCTGTCACACCAGCCCC
This sequence comes from Bubalus bubalis, assembly GCF_019923935.1. Classification (NCBI taxonomy): domain Eukaryota; kingdom Metazoa; phylum Chordata; class Mammalia; order Artiodactyla; family Bovidae; genus Bubalus; species Bubalus bubalis. Next base: position 109,131,828 of record NC_059161.1, read on the forward strand.
GAAAATCCTAGATCAGTCCTTTGACCTTTCAGACTCCCGAATAATCCAGGTTTATTGTAAAGAAAACCCTCTTGAATGGTATAGATACAATTATACACATTCATACTTAGGGTTTTACAGTCACAACTAGATCCCCAGTGCTGCTTAGCGTTTTTCTTAGTTGCTACTTGTTAGCTCCCTCACACATGGCCCACACTGATAATTCCAAACCTTAAATACTCCATAAAGTTCTTTCTGTAACCCTATACTCTCTGACTTTCATTAAAAAAGGGGCCATCATTCAATAACTTGCTTGACCATTTACTCTTTTGCCATTCTTCCCTGTTTCTACTAATCTCAGGGGAAGAATTGTCCTTTTTTTTTTTTTGACTGTGTGGCACATGAGATCTTAGTTCCCTGACCAGGTATCTAACCCAGGCCTCCTGCATTGGGAGCGTGAAGTCTTATCCACTGTACCACCAGGAATGTCTCATCCCAGAGTTGTCTTTCTTTGGATCCATATTCTGGATTCACTTTCCATGTTTTCTTCTGGGTCCAATTTTGAACATTATATTCTTGTTAAAATCCTCTGAAGAACATTCCTTTTTTTGTTCTAGCAGACAGTTGACCTGGTTAAGTTCAGGCTCCGAGTTCTCTCTCATCTTCTGTGAACAGCAGCTCCAATGTTAGTTCAGTTCTCAGAGCCTTCTTTATACTCCATTAAGTCCATCCCAGGCAGCACAGCTCAGGGATGATGCTGGGGTGTGTGCCATTTCATACACAGAATTAAGGAATCCACTTTTCTAACTCACTCTTTTTTTTTTTAATTAATTTTTCTTGGTTTATAGCTGATTTACAATGTTGTATTAGTTTCAGGTGTACAGCACAGTGACTCAGTCATGCATGAACATATCTGCATGCTTTTTTAGATTCTTTTTCCCATTTAGGTTATTATGGAGTGTTGAGTAGCATTCAAACTCACCCCTCTTCAGGGTACCCTACCCATATACTCTGCAGATACTTAGAGCCACATTTCCTACAATTTATACTTAGAATCAGTGAGAGAGAGCTAGAGGCTCAGAACGGGCTTACTCCTTGACCAGTGCTGGAAGTCCAATTTTTCTTAACAAAAAAAGGTGTTTTTTCCTATACTTATTTTTGGCTGTACTGGGTCTTTGTTGCTGCATGCAGGCTCTCTGGAGCTGTGGTGTGCTGGCTTCTCATTGCGGTGGCTTCTCTTGTTGCGGCACACAGGGTCTAGGGGCATGGGCTTCAGGGGTTGAGACTCACGGGCTTAGCTGCTCCATAGCATGTGGAATCTTCCTGGACCAAGGATCAAACCTGTGTCTCCTGCATTGGCAGGTGGATTCTTAACCACTGGACCACTGGGGAAGTCCTATATTACTTTTATGAAAGCAGAAAAAATGATTTCATTTTTATTACAGCAAAAAGTAAATACAAAGGATAAAAGACCCCAAATTACAGAGATAGCCACCATTAACCTTTTGCTACATATTGTTTTTAGATTTTATCTGTAACAAACAAACTTTATTGAGGTATGTAGTCAGTTCTCTTTACTCATAATAGTTATGTTCTATAAACTTGCCATAAATACTGCAACTGAATTTTAGTCAATACTGAACCATTGCTTAACTGTTTTGTGTGAATTTCTGTTTAGACACCTTATTAATATGTATTGTTGATCCATTAACATTGGACTCAGGGCCAATGGCACTATAGCTCATGGCTGAATGAAGCTTATCTAATAGATGTATTTTCTCCATAAGGCCCATCACAACCTTTTTATGCTAAAAACACTAGTTAGTACCTGAGCACAGTGCTTGAGGGGTGTTTTAAATAGCACAATAACAAAAAAAGCACAAAAATGCAAAAAGCTTTGGACTCAGTGTACATTTTGAAAGGATACTGTTTACGGTATGCAGGCTGAAACAAGAAGGCAGAGCATCACAGTGTTTGACCTTAGCTGACAACATGTCCATCTGATGACTCAGATTTTTCCCAGCACTGTTCATGTCTGGAGGTGACCACAAGCACTGCAAGCATTAATTCTATGATAACAAATACATCTTGGTGAATAGGCAAATTCACAAATAAGGAGTAGACAAATAATGAAGCCTAGCTGCTTTGTATACCATACAGGTATACAACCCATTGAAAATGTACAATTCACTGTTTTTACTATATTCAGAATGTTGTGCAAACTTTGCCATAGTCACTTCTAGAATATTTAATCACTGCCCAGAAGTCATATACCCTTTAGCAACCACTCATTCTCTTTTGTCCCTTACCTCCAACCCCAGCCCTAGGCAACCACTAGTCTACTTTTAAATCTCTCTAGATTTGCCTATTCTGGATATTTTATATAAAAGGGACCATAGAATGGCCTTTTATCACTGAGTTCTTTAACTTAGCATAATGTTTTCCAAGTTCGTAGACCCTGTAGCATGTAGCAATGCTTCATTCCTGTTCGTTGGATAATATTCCATTGTATGCATGTAGCATATTTTATTTATCCATTCTTCCGTTAATAGGCATTTGGATTGTTTCTACTTCTTGACTGTTAATAGTGAATAGTGCTGCTGTGAACATTCGTTCATATGTTTTTCTGTGATATGTGTTTCCATCTTCCTTGGGTGTATAAGTAGGAGGGAGATTGCTGAGACTTCTGGTATCCATATGCTTAACCTCTGGGGAGGAACTGCCAAACTGGTTTCCAAAGTGGCGCAGTGCTGTTCATTCTTACCTGCAGTATTACGAGGTTTCTGTTTTTCCGCGTCCTCATGAACACTTGTAATTGTCTTTTGTCTTTTTAATTATAGCTCTCTTAATGGGTGTGCAATGATAGCTCATTGTGGTTTTGGTTTACATTTTCTTGATGATTAATGATGAGCATCTTTTCATGTGCTTATTGGCCATATGTGTATTTTATTTAGAAAACTATTAAATCTTCTGCCCAGTTTCTAATTGGATTATTTGTCTTTTGATTATTAACTTATGTGAGTTCTTAATATATTCTACACATAGTACCCTTATTTATTTTGTGATTTGCAAATGTTTTCTCCTATCCTGTGGGTTGTCTTTTCACTTTGTCAGTGGTTTCTTTTGCAGCACAGAAATTTTTAATTTTGATGAAGTCCACATTATTTACTTTTTTGTGGCTTGTGCTTTTGATGTCATATCTAAGAAACCATCACCTAATACTCCTTTGTATTTCTCTAAGAATCTTACATCTCTTGCATTCAGGTCTGTGATCCACTTTGCATTAATCTTCGTATATGGTGTTGGGTAGGGGTCCAGTTTCACTCTTCTGCATGTGGGTATCCAGGGTGACCCAACATCATTTGTTGAAAAGACTCTTCTTACCCACTGAATTCTCATCACTCTTGTCAAAAACCAGTTGATTGTAAATATGAGTTTATTTCTGAACTGCCAGTTCTGTCCACTGATCTGTGGGTCCTTATGCTAGTACCACACTGTGTTGATTAGTGTAGCTTTGTAATAAGTTTTTAATTGAAAAGAGTGAGTTCTCCAACTTTGTTCTCTGTTTCAAGATCATCTCAGCTATTCTGGGTAAAGCTCAGCTGGTAAAGAATCTGGCTACAATGCGGGAGACCTGGGTTTGATCCCTGGGTTGGAAAGATCCCCTGGAGAAGGGAAAGGCTACCCACTCCAGTATTGTGGCCTGGAGCATTCCATGGACTGTATAGTCTACGGGGTTGCAAAGAGTTGGACACGACTGAGTGACTCACTCGTATGAATTTAAGGATTACCTTGTCAACTTCTACAGAGAAGTAAACTGAATTTTTTTTTAATGTGGACCATTTTTGAAGTCTTTATTGAGGTTTTTTTTTTTTTTTCAATATTGCTTCTGTCTTATGCTTTGGTTTTTGTGCTGCAAGCCCTGTGAGATCTTAGCTCCCTGAACAGGGATCGAACCCCCATCTCCTACATTGGAAGGTGAGTCTTCAGTGCTGCAGGAAGGCTTTGTCTAGTTGTGGTGTACAGGCTTTTCATTGCCGTGGCTTCTCTTGTTGCAGAGCCCTAGCTCTAGGTGTGCAGGCTTCGGCAGTTGTGACACACAGGCTCTAGAGCGTGGGCTGAGTAGTTGTGGCGCGTGGGCTTAGTTGCCTGCGGCATGTGGAATATTCCTAGACCAAGGATCAGACTCATGTCCCCTGCTTTGGCAGGTGGAGTCTTAACCACTGGGCCAGCAGGGAAGTCTAGAAGGTGAAATATTAACCACTGGACTGCCAGGGAAGTCCCATCAACTTAAATGTTGATGCAGACTGCATTAAATCTGTTGACTCATTTGCCATCTTAACAGTATTAAGTCTTCTGATTCATGAACAAGAGATGTCTTTTCACTCAATTAGATCTTTTATTTCTTTTAACATGGTTTGTAGGTTTCAGTGTATAATTTATATTTCTTTTATTAAATTTATTCATAAGGTATGTTTTGATGGTATATTATATGGATTTTACCTTTAATTTCATTTTCAAATTGTTTGTTGCAAGTACATAAAAATGTAATTGATTTTTGCATACTGATCTTGTATCTTGCAACTTTGCTGACAGATAAATAACTTTTTTTTCGATAAATAACTTTTAAGCTAAAAAGATCAAAGTAATTTAAAATTTGTATTTCTAAAAGTTAGAGATCATAATTTGAGCCATATAATGTGAAAGTAAGTATACTAAGTTATGTCAACAGGCTTTCCTAGTATTTTGGAAGAAAATAAGTTCTAGTTTCTTCCCTGCCATGACAGCTGATTGCTATAATCTTTTCTTTCAAGCTTTTATTCTCTAAATTCACACCATCAAGAATGTGTACAAATTGAAAATTATTATAGATATGAGATAGTAAGAGATCTAATTTTATATCCTATATTCGATCCCAAGCACACAGTCATAATAGAATGATTTCAAGTGACCATTTTAGAAGGCTTCTGTACATTTTGATTTGTCATGAATTCATCCATATCTTTGACATGAGTCTTTTGTTTTTGTTTAATGCCTTTTATTCTTTCTTAAAATTTTATTCTTTTATATATATATATTTTTTTAACTTTTTTAATCTAGTTGAGCTCAAGATTGCAGAAGGAAAGAATTAGTAGATAAAATTATCAAAAATGTGCATAGGTCTCGCTTTTGGCAGTTTTGTCACTTTGTGTGACTGGACTTCCTAACAGGTTGGTGATGAGTATCAATCAAGATTGAACACTGAATTTCAAACTCCCCTGGCACTTCAGTCTGGAGTAAGTCAAGAGGAAGACAAGAAAGAGGTATGTAGTGGTAATGGCTTTTGGACATCAGTATATGTGAGATTGGAAGCAATTTGTTGTGTCCTAACATATTGAGCCGGAGAAGGCAATGGCACCCCACTCCAGTACTCTTGCCTGGAAAATCCATGGACACAGGAGCCTGGTGGGCTGTTGTCTCTGGGGTCGCACAGAGTCGGACACGACTGAAGCGATTTAGCAGCAGCAGCAACATACTGAGCTATTATTAAGGATATTTCCTTTCTTGGAAAGTCTCTGAGAGCAGAGTCTTAAAAATTTTTACTTCTCTTCTTTAGCGTCAAAAGCAGTATCTGAGGTATAGACGACTTTTCATGGATATTGAAAGAGAACAAGTGAAAGAACAACAAAGGCAAAAAGAACATAAGAAGAAAATTGAAAAGTAAGTTCTTTGATCCTCAGTGTGAGTTGTAAATTACCAGTTAAGATCATTTTGGAAGCTAGATTTTAGAGTCAGACAGTGGTTTTACCTTCTTATCCTTAGTGGAAACAGCTATTTTTGATCTGGGTTGCAATATTAAAAGATGGTTAAGAGTTATATTTTTTTAATAGGCTTATTTTTTTGAAATAGTTTTAGATTCATGGCACAATTAAACAAAGTCCAGAAAGTTCCCATTTACTTCTTACCCCTACACATGGACGCTTCCTCCACTGTCAGTATCCTGTACCATAGTGGTGAATTTGTTACAACTCATAAACCTACACTGACACATCATAATCCTATTTTACATATGGACAAATAATACTCTCATATCTGGATATACTACAGTTTTGGAGAAGGCAATGGCAACCCACTCCAGTACTCTTGCCTGGAAAATCCCATGAACGGAGGAGCCTGGAAGGCTGCAGTCCATGGCGTCGCTGAGGGTCAGATGACTGAGCGACTTTACTTTTACTTTTCACTTTCATGCATTGGAGAAGGAAATGGCAGCCCACTCCAGTGTTCTTGCCTAGAGAATCCCTGGGATGGGGGAGCCTGGTGGGCTGCCGTCTGTGGGGTCGCACAGAGTCGGACACAACTGAAGTGACTTAGCAGCAGCAGCAGCAGCATACTACAGTTTATTTGTCCATTCACTTCCTGAAGGATATCTTATTTTTTCCCCCAAGATTTGGCAGTTATAATAAAACTGCTTTAAACATCCATGTGTAGGTTTTGTGTGGGCATAAATTTTCAGCTCCTTCGGGTAAATAATGAGGAGTACACTTGCTAAATAATATGGTAAGAGGATGTTCATTTTTCTAAGGAACTACTGCACACCAAGGTCAAGTGGAATTTATTCTAGAGATGCAAGTGTGGTTCACATCCACAGATCAATCAATGTGATACACCAGATTAACATACTGAATGATTAAGATCATGTGATTGTCTCAACAGATGCAGAAAAAGCACTTGGCAAAATTCAGCATTCATTCATGATAAAAGCTGTCAACAAAGCGAATATAGAGGACATGTATCTTGACATAATAAAGGCCATATGTGACAAGTCCATAGCTGACATCATACTCCATGGTAAAAAGCTGAAAGCTTTTCTTTAGGATCAGAATGCCTATTCTTGCGACTTCTATTCAACATAGTATAGGAAATCCTAGCCTGAGCAGTTAGGCAAGAGAAATAAATAAAAGACATTAAATCAGAAAGGAAGAATTAAAACTGTTACTTGAAAGAAGGCATCACTTACCAATATTAGGAATAAAAAAGAAGCCATTACTACAGAGCCTAGAAGCATTAAATGTTAATAAGAAGACATTAGAAAATTTGAACACTTAGATGAAATAGACAAACTCTTAAAAAGAACAAAATGAATGCAAGAAAAAATAGAAATCTGACTAACCCCACAAAAAAAATCACTTATGGAATGTAAACAAATTAAATCACTTTTTGAAAAAAATTTTACCAAAAAGAAAAACTCAACGTTTAGATCCAGGCTCAGATGTCTGCATTCAGTTCAGTTCAGTTCAGTCGCTCAGTTGTGTCCAACTCTGCGACCCCGTGAATTGCAGCACACTAGGCCTCCTTGTCCATCACCAACTCCTAGAGTTCACTCAGACTCATGTCCATCGAGTCGGTGATGCCATCCAGCCATCTCATCCTCTGTTGTCCCCTTCTCCTCCTGCTCCCAATCCCTCCCAGCATCAGGGTCTTTTCCAATGAGTCAGCTCTTCTCATGAGGTGGCCAAAATATTGGAGTTTCAGCTTTAGCTTCAGTCCTTCCACAGAACACCCAGGACTGATCTCCTTTAGAATGGACTAGTTGGATCTCCTTGCTGTTCAAGGGACTCTCAAGAGTCTTCTCCAACACCACAGTTCAAAAGCATCAATTCTTCGGTGCTCAGCTTTCTTCACAGTCCAACTCTCACATCCATACATGACCACTGGAAAAACCATAGCCTTGACTAGATGGACCTTTGTTAGCAAAGTAATGTCTCTGCTTTTTAATATGCTGTCTAGGTTGATGTCTGCATTAGGGGATCCCAAATATTTAAGGGAAAAAATAACACCAGGGTTTATATAAGCTATTCTAGAGGATGGAAAATAGTGACTACTTCCCAAATAATTGTAGAGGCCAGCATAATCTTAGTACCAACCTGACAAGGACTTTATAAGAAAGCAACATTTATAGACTTAATTTCTCTTGTGAACATAAATTTTACTTGAAATTAGAATAAGAAGACCTAGTGACCTATTAGGGGCAGTGCTTCACCTATTAGCCCCTGACCTTAGGGCTTCTGCCCAAGCATCTGCCTTCTTCCCCAGGACAGCTTCTTAACTACCCCTGAACTTCTCCCAAGCCATGGACCCAACAGAAGCAAAGCTTTTTGCAAGAACACTGATGATGAACACAATGATTAAATTAAGCATTCCAAGGTGTTTAGGAATTGTCTTTCACTGGGGGAAATAAGTAATTTTTTTCTGTTCTTTCTGCATTTCAACGTTTTATTATTTATATGTTTGACTCTGGGAGCGTAAGCAGAAAGGGCCGCCTAGATTAATGTCTTGGGGTTTTTTTGCTATAAAGACTACAAAGACTTCTGAAATTTTTATGTGGCAGTCCACTGGTGAGAATGGTTTTCCTGTGAGGTGTTTAGTAGTTCCTTTGGCATGTTTTTGTTCTCACATTTTTTTCCCCTTTGAGACATGTTATAACACTGTTGTCCTAAAAGCGACTTGGCAAAAACTGCTACAGTAGAAAAGTGTATGTGTATGTGTGTTTTGGATTGGGATTAGAAGAGAGAGGCTTGGAAAATCCTCGTGAATTTACCAAGGGTAGCCTTTATGCAGAATTCTGTTTAAATAGTTCAGGGATCTTTTCTGTTCTTAATGTTCTTTGGGACTGTAATTATTTAATTCCCTGGATTATAGTTTCAGAATCTAAGGACATTGGCTCTCAGGAAGTCCATTCTTATATCTAGACCAGATTTGTCGTACTATAATTTAGTCATTTTGCCATAATTTTGATCTGATCTCCATCAAAAAGAAAAAAATCTGAATTCTGTGGTGCCCATATATAAGCATTTTACAGACTCATCAGGCAAAACAGAATAGAAATTTTAGTTCATCTAATTGAAGCCAAGACATCTCTGCTGTGGGTAGTTTATGTCTACCTTAAATCTTCTTATGACATGCCTACCACATGGTGTAGTCAGTGGGGAATTCTTCTTTAGCTATTCTGCTGACCTTCTTTAAAAGCTTTTCTGCTTAAGGCTTTTGTTTTATTGCCATTTTCTCACTGGATAATCTTTTTCTTGTTGGATTTATACTCTTGACCCCAGAAGAAATATGAAGGTCTCTGTCTTACAGATGGTATCAGAACATTAAATCTGTTGTCAATGACAGTTTGAAAATAATATAAAATTATTTTTTGCTTTTTACTTGTTGAAGAAATGAAATGTATGCCCTTCTTTGCAAGGGAGTTATTTGTTTTAACTTAAAGACAAAACCACTTTAGCAGCATTCTAAAGTAAACATATACTTGCTTTCTACATAGGAGTTGATAGTAACCACTTTACCTCACCCAGTTGTTATGAGAATCAAATGATATGTCTTCATTTATTCATTTAGCAGCTATTTATTGAGCATATATTAATTGGTAGACATGATGCTAGATTTAAAGCATACAAAATATGGAAGATATGATCCCATCCTTCAAGGATCTTAGTAGATAGATTCTACTGACTAATGGAGAGGCAAATAAATGAAGAATTATAGTGTGATATGTTTAAGTATTACAAGACAATATAGCATGTGATTAAGAACCTGGGGAGATATGTGTTCAAGTCCTAGCTCTGCTGCCCACCAGCTTTGTGACTTTGGGAAAGTTACTATTAGCCCTAGTTTCTTCTCTATAAAACAGATATAAGAGGAATATATGCCTCAGAAAGTTGCTGTGAGGATTAAGTGAGGTAACATGGCAAATGAACTTAGTGTAGAATCTGGCATGTGGTACATGCTCAAAAAATGTTAGTTGCCAAATATTTAAGCACTAAGTTTTACATAAAATATTCCAGAGAATGGAAAACAGGAATACTTGCCAAATAATTATAGAAGCCAGTATAACCTTAAAATCAACCTGTCTTGGATATTAAAAATAGCAATATTACAGACTAATTTCTTTAATCAACATAAATGTAGAAATATCAAGTAAAATATTAGTAAAATAAAATCTTTCTTCTAATGTCAGTAGAAGGAAAACATTACAAGAAGGTATGAGAGCACAGAGACTGTTTTGAACTCAAAATTGGGGTCCCGGTATAGCAGTACAGGGAAGACTTCCTGGGCTGAGCTGTGAAGGGTCAGAAGAGTGTATGAAACACAGCTGGAAGCGGTGCACCAAGAGTAGACAGGAACTCCAGGCAGAAGGACCAACACTGTAAAAGCAGGAACACGAAAGAACACAACACTTCTGAGTTGGATGTGATTGGAGCTAATAGAATGGCAAGAGGTAAGCCTTATAAAATGAGGAAAGATCATAAAGAACTTTGTATGTTATAAGAAGGAATTTGGATTTTATCCTGAAAACAGGAGCCACTTAGACACATTGTGAGGAATGGGTAAAATGGCTAAGACTAGATGTTAGGAGATAATTATCCTTTTTATTTTACAGATGAGAAAATGAGCCCCAGAGAGGTTAACTAAGTTGCCTAAGATAAAGATCATACTTAACAGTGGCAGAACTGGGATTCAATCCCCAATTTATTCAGTTCCATCACCTAACTGCTTTGAAGTCTGTAACTTCAATAAGTTATAAGCCAGGGCCAGGGAGGCAGTGAAGAGGAGGCAGTTTTAAGAGCAAAAGACATAGAATTGATAAGATACTGCTAGAGGAGAATTCAAAGATAAGTTCCAGGTTTATGGCTTAGGCCACCCTTAGCCGATTTACCTAATGAGCTGCTTTGAAACAGATTTTCCAGCAAGGAGGTAGAGGTGGAGAAGATAAGTTTAGTTTGGGGCAAATTGGATTTGAAGTGCCTAAAGGAAATTCAAGTGGAGCATCTAGTAGGAAATATTACGTTATTTTTAGTAATGATTTCAGAAATCACTAAGGAAGAATACTGTCAGAATCAAGAAAGAGAGAAAAAGGTTGAACAGGAAAACAGGATTGGCAGGCAGAGATTTAGACTGTGCTAGATTAGACATTAATCCTGTTGTACCGAAGAGGAAGATTTCTTTCATCTCCTTAAGAAGCTATTTTTCTAGCAGACACCTCTTTTAACCCCTGAAATAAAGGTACTTCTTATTCTTGAATGCAGAGTTCCCTTTATTTGACAGTGTTAGTGTTGGCAGATTTCTGTGATTGCTTAAGAAGTATGAATTCATAGAGCCAAAAAGTCGCCAATTTTAGTTCTAGATCTCTATCTGTTACGAAATTTAACTTTGTAAAGGATTAGTGGCGTGACCTTATATGAAAGATGATTAACAAGATGTTGAGTTGTTGTAGTTCTAAGAATGTATTTTTACTGCCCTTTACCTATGATACTGCTTTCTCTTCAGGATTCTTTCCAAATGTAAATATTGCCATCTACTTGTTGTGCAGACATTCAGTGTAGCGAGTTGACAAATCAGTTTGCAGAGTTCTCTGTTCTTCCTCTCTCTCTGTTCTTCCTCTCTCTCTATTCTTCCTCTCTCTGACTGAAAGTTTGACACTGGGTTGAGAACCACTGTAATCATACTCACGTCAGCGCCCTGGGAAAAACCCATGTGTTGACATCTTGATTTCCAACCTAGTTAATTTTCTATTGTGTATCAACTAAAAAGTGTATTTACGTAAGAAGCTTTAAAGACATTTGAGAGGTTTATAAAGTAATTGTTTTCATCAACTTTTTAAGTTGATTTTGCCATTTTTTATTGTTACGATCCTTTCTGAAACTCCTGTGTGGCAGCAGTTCGTAACTTGAGAATCTAACCAAAGCTGTGGATCCTTTTCCCAGATAAATACCTTTGAGACACTCAAGTGGAATGTCAAACTGGCAGCCAGTTAAATAGGTTTAAATCTCAGAGGAATGGTCTATGCTGGAGCTGGAGCTTAATGAGTTACAGATGATAGGGGTGGTCACAGAAGCAGATGGTATGCAAAAAGTCACCTAGGGAGAAGGCATAGAATAAGAAATGGACAATGCCTTCTTCTAGAGTAAGAAATAGACATGGTATATTTCTGCTTATGTACTATGACCTTTTCGAGGGCCACAAACTTTTAACATCTAAGATATTTTGCTCCCTTGAATCAATTTTTGCTGCCGTGGGTATAATGTCGCCCCTGTTGAGAATGTAGATGCTAGATGGATTAACCTGTAGGCCACCAATGACCTTAGGGAGAGTTGTTTTGTGGCGTGATTGATGGGTCTTAAAAGCCACATTGGAGGGGAGAAGAGATCAGAGAGGAAAAGGCTAGACTCTTAAGATGTTTGACTGTGAGGAGAGGACTAACTAGGGGGAAGAAGGGGAAAGGGCTGATTCCATCACTGCTAGTAATTGTCCTGTTACCAACAATTTCGAGTATTTTTCTGTTACCCACGTTTGAGAAACAATGCTGACATGTTTCCTTAGCTCTTAGTTTATAGGTATAGAGAATAAATGGTATAGAGAATTATGTGTGTGTGCACTAAGTCACTTGAGTCATGTCTGATTCTTTGTGACCCTATGGATTGTAGCCCGCCAGGCTCCTCTGTCCATGGGATTCTCCAGGCAAGAATACTGGAGTGGGTTGCCATGCCCTCTTCCAAGGGATCTTCCTGACCCAGGGATCGAACCAGCGTCTCATGTCTCCTGCGTTGGCAGTCAGGTTCTTTACCACTACTGCCACCTGGGAAGCCTATGGAGAATTATACCAGTAACTAAACCGTTCTGTTATTATTCACTTGGCTTCATTTAAGTTTCATTCTTGAAAACCTGAGGCTTCCCTGGTGGCTCAGTGGTAAAGAATTCGCCTGCCAATGCAAGAAATGAGGATTTGATCCCTGGGTGGGGAAGATGCCCTGGAGAAGGAGGTGGCAACCCACTCTAGTATTCTTACCTGAGAAATGCCAGGGACAGAGGAGCCTGGTGGGCTACAGTCCACCAGGTTGCAAAACAGTCAGACATAACTAAACAACAGCAACAATTGAAAACCTCAGTTCGATTTCTCATCTGTAAAAAATCTTTTCACATTTGCATTTTTCACCAGCTCAGGAGTTACTGAACTAATCAAATATGAATGTCCTGAAAACATTTACTTTTTTAAACTGGCTCTCTTTGGGAAAAGATCTTTATGTAAATAGATCCTTGGTGAAGGGCACCTATGATCCTAGGCTCATATTTAAACTTTTATACTTTTTTAACCTCTTCCTTTTATTCTCTTACTTATATCATGCATTCTATTTTAAGAGAACAAATTGATGTATATTTTGAAGTTAATTGTGGGGAATTCCCTGGTCGTCCAGGGTTAGGACTCTGCACATCTACTGTAGTGAGCATGGGTTCAATCCCTGGTCAGGGAAGTAAGATCTTGCATGCTGTGCAGCATGGCCAAAAAAAGAAAATTCAGGTGTGAATAAGTATGTGTGCCATGGCTCTTCTCCTCATTACCTTTCTCATGTTCCTAGTACACTGCCTGATATGCCTTTATATCTTGATCCTTACTAGGAATAAAACATCTCTCTACACAAGTTGGAGTATTGAGATTTCTTACTTCTACCTTGTTCCAACTTTATACTGCATTTGAGTTTGATTGTGATCCCCTTCATGGATCATAGCCTTGTCATGGTGAAGGGGCTTATGTAAAGCAGTGAAGCTATGAGCCATGCCATTACAGGGCCACCCAAGACAGACGGGTCATAGTGAAGAGTTCTGACAAAATGTGGTCCACTGGAAGAAGGAATGGCTGGTATTCTTGCTGCGAGAACCCCATGAACAGTATGAAAAGGCAAAAAGATATGACACTGGAAGATGAGCCCCCCAAGGCCAGAAGGTATCCAGTATGCTACTGGAGAAGAGCCAAGGACAATTACTAATAGCTCCAGAAAGAATGGAGCGACTGGGCCAAAGCAGAAACAATGCTCAGTTACAGATGTGTTTGGTGGTGGCAGTAAAATCCAGTGTTGTAAAGAAAGGTATTGCATAAGAACCTGGAATGTTAGGACCATCAATCAAGGTAAAGTGGACATAGTCAAGCAGGAGATGGCAAGAGTGAACATCAACATCTTGGAAATCAGTTAACTAAAATGGAGAGGAAAGGGCGAATTCAGGTGACCATTAGATCTACTACTGTGGGCAAGAATCCATTAGAAGAAATGGAGTAGCCCTCATAGTCAACAAAAGAGTACAAAATGCAGGACTTGAGTGCAGTCCCCAAAACACCAGAATGACCTTGGTTCATTTACAGAGTAAACCATTCAGTATCACAGTAATCCAAGTCTATGCCCCAACCAAAGAAGCTGAAGTTGACCGGGTTCTGTGAAGACCTACAACACCTTCTAGAACTAATACCAAACAAAGATGTCCTTTTCATCATAGGAGATTGGAATGCAAAGATAGGAAGTCAAGAGATACCTGAAGTAACAGGCAAGTTTGGCCTTGGAGTACAAAATGAAGCAGGACAAAGCCTAACAGTTTTGTCAAGAGAACACACTGGTCATAGCAAACACCCTTTTCCATCAACACAAGAGATAACTCTGCACATAGACATCACCAGATGGTCTCCATGCAGTCATGTTTGACTCTGCGGGACCCCATGGACTGTATCCCACCAGGTTCCTCTGTCCATGGAATTCTCCAGGCAGGAATACTGGAGTGGGTTGCCATGCTCTTCTCCAGGGAATCTTCCCAACCTAGGGATCATACCTGAGCCTCCTGCATTGTAGGCAGATTCTTTACCATCTGAGCCACCAGGGGTTGCTATCCCAGATCATCAATATCAAAATCAAATTGATTATATTCTTTGCAGCCAAAGATGGAGATGCTCTATACAGTTAAGAAAAAGAAGCCATGGAGCAGACTGTGACTTAGATCATCAGTTTCTTATTGCAAAATTCAGGCTTAAATTGAAGAAAGTAGGAAAAACCACAAGGCCATTCAGCTATGACCTAAACCAATCCCTTATGATTGTACAGTGGAGGATCAAATAGATTCAAGGGATAAGATCTGGTAGACAGTGCCTGAAGAACTGTGGATGGAGGTTCATAACACTGTACAGGAGACAGTGACCAAAACCATTACCTAAAAAAGAAATGCACGAAGACAAAGCGGTTGTCTGAAGAGCTTTACAAATAGCTGAGGAAAGAAGAAACACAAAAGGCAGGGGAGAAAGGAAAAGATATACCCAACTGAATGCAGAATTCCAGAGAATAGCAAGGAGAGATAAGAAGTCCTTCTTAAATGAACAATGCAAAGAAATAGAAGAAAACAATAGAATGGGAAAAACTAGAGATCTCTTCAAGAAAATTGGAGGGATCAGGAGAAACCCTTATGTAAGGATGGGCACGACAGTGAGGACGGAAGCAACCTACCTAGCATCTTCCTAGACGATGATGCTGTTAAAGTGCTGTACTCAGTATGTCAGCAACTTTGGAAAACACAGCAGTGGCCACAGGACTGGAAGAGATCAGTTTTCATTCCAGTCCCAAAGAAGGGCAGTGCCAAAGAACGTTCAAATCACTGTACAGTTGTGCTCACGTTACATGCTACCAAGGTCATGGTCAAAATCCTTCAAGCTAGGCTTCAGCAGTAGGTGAACTGAGAACTTTCAGATATAAGCTGATTTAGAAAAGGCATAGGAATCAGAGATCAAATTGCCAGTATTCGTTGGAGAAGGCAAGGAAATTCCAGAGAAATTTGTACTGTTGCTTCTTGGGCTACACTGAAGCCTTTAACTGTGTGGATCACAACATACTGTGGAAAATTCTTAAAAAGATGGGACTACCAGACCTACCTGTCTTCTGAGAAACCTGTATATGGGTCAAGAAGCAGAAGTTAGAACTGGACATGAAACAACTGACTGGTTCAAAACTGGGAAAGGAATACAACAAGACTATATATCATCACTCTGCTTATTTAACTTCTATGCAGAGTACATCATGCGTAATGCCAGGCTGGATGAATCACAAGCTGGAATCAAGATTGCCAGGAGAAATATCAACAATCAGATATGGAGATGATACTGCTCTAATGGCAGAAAGTGACGAGGAACTTCTTTCCTCTTTCCAGAAAGTGAAGGAAGCTCTTTAGAGCTTCTTAATGAGGGTGAAAAAGGAAAGTCAAAAAACTGGCTTAACACGCATCATTTGAAAACCTAACATGACATCCGGTCCCATCACTTTATGGCAAATAGATGGGGAAAAAGTGGAAGCAGTGACAGATTTTATTTTCTTGTGCTCCAAAATCACTGCAGACAGTGACTGAAGCCATGAAATTAAAAGACACTTGCTCTTTGAAAGAAAAGCTACAACAAACCTGCTGCTGCTGCTGCTAAGTCACTTCAGTCGTGTCCGACTCTGTGTGACCCCATAGACGGCAGCCCACCAGGCTCTGCTGTCCCTGGGATTCTCCAGGCAAGAACACTGGAGTGGGTTGCCATTGCCTTCTCCATTGTGTGAAAGTAAAAAGTGAAAGTGAAGTCGCTCAGTCGCATCTGACTCGTAGCGACCCCATGGGCTGCAGCCTACCAGGCTCCTCCATCCATGGGATTTTCAAGGCAAGAGTACTGGAGTGGCTTGCCATTGCCTTCTCCGACAACAAACCTAGGCAGTGTATTAAAAAGCAGAGATATCACTTTGCCGACAAAGGCCCGTATAGTCAAAACTATGCTTTTTCCAGTAGTCATGTACAGATGTGAGAGTTGGACCATAAAGAAGGCTGAGCGCTGAAGACTTGATGCTTTTGAACTCTGGTGTGGAGAAAACTCTTGAGTAGTGTCCATTGGACAGCAAGGAAATCAAACCTAAAGTCCAAACCTAAGTCCATCCTAAAGGAAATCAACCCTGAATATTCATTGGAAGGACTGATGCTGAAGCTAAAGCTCCAAAACTTTGGCCACCTTATGCAAAGAGCTGACTCACTGGAAAAGACCCTGATGCTGGGAAATATTGAGGGCAGGAGAAGAAGGGCATGGCAGAGGATGAAGTGGTTAGATAGCATCACCAACTCAGTGGGAGACAGTGAAGGACAGGGGATCCTGGCATGCTGCAGTTCATGGGGTCCCAAAGAGTCAGACATGACTTAGTAACTGAACAACAACAATATACCATATAAGCTATTTTTATGTTCTAGACTGTTTGAGGAATACTCCTAGTAGACTTACAGCTCAAGAGAGAATGGCAAGTGTGCCGAACAGTTATAAGAAAATCCTTGTTTAGAGTGGACTTGTCACCTCTACGGGAGGTGACAGAATCTGGATGAACTTAGTCGCACATCAAGTTTCTTGTACTTTTCCAGTGCCTGATCTTTAAGCCTTTGTAGGACAGCTTCCTGGTTTTTAGTATATACCTGTATTAATCTAACAAAGGAAGCCCAGAATTCGCCTGGAGTAAACAGGCTGCTACAAATGGATGGAAGCCCAGAATTTTCAGCAGACCATGCTTTATTGAAGAGGTGTTTGAATTGACCTCATACTACTGTTCAGAAAATAGCAGCTCATTTGTTTCAAAGTCATTTTTAGCAACTGACTTTATCAGCATACATCTGTAAGTTCGAGTCTTGAATTATATTGCTTTTTAAAAAAATATTTACTTATTTGGCTGTGTCAGATCATAGTTGTGGCATGCAGGGTCTTCCGTTGGGGTGCACGGGTTCTCGTGGCACCGGCTCAGTAGTTGCAGTGCGCACACAGGCTTAGTTGCTTGGTGGCATGTGGGATCTTAGTTTGCCAACCAGGGATTGAATCTGTGTTCTCTGCATTGCAAGGCAGATTCTTTACCACTGAACCATGAGGGAAGTCCCAAATAGTTATATTTCTTAACAAAAGCTCTTAAATTAGGTTTTTTGGCAGTTTTCTCATTGTGCAACTAGAAGGTGTTTTTTGCTCTCTGCTAGAAGGTGTTTTGTTTAAAATAAGTATAATTGATGTTCAGTAAACTACATTGGAAAAGACTCTGATGCTGGGAGGGATTGGGGGCAGGAGGAGAAGGGGACGACAGAGGATGAGATGGCTGGATGGCATCACTGACTCGATGGACGTGAGTCTGAGTGAACTCCGGGAGTTGGTGATGGACAGGGAGGCCTGGCGTGCTGCGATTCATGGGGTCGCAAAGAGTCGGACATGACTGAGTGACTGAACTGAACTGAACTGAAACTACACATATAAAATTTCACACATACATAGACACACACATGAGATGACTATCATAGTCAAGACAGTGAACATATCTGTCATCCTCAAAAGTTGCTTCATGCCCTTGGTAGTACCTCTTACCTGCACAGCCCCCTCTTCCTCAGGCAACTACTTGTTTGCTTTGTGTCACTGTAGATTAGTTTGCATTTTCTGGAGTTCTGCAACATGTACTCTTGTGCCCAGCTCCTTTTATTTTAAATAAATTTTATTGGAGTGTAGTTGCTTTACAATGTTGTGTTAGTTTCTTGCTATATATCAAAGTGAATCAGTCATACATATGCATATATATCCCCTCTTTTATGGATTTCCCTCCCATTTAGGTCGCCACAGAGCACTGAGTAGGGTTCCCTGTCTCTACAGTAGGTTCTCATTAGTGATCTATTCAGTACATAGTAGTGTATATGTGTCAGTCCCAGTCTCCCAATTCATCCCATCCGCCTTGGTAGCCATAAATTTGTTCTATATATCTGTGACTGTATTTCTGCTTTGCACATAAGTTCATCTCTATCATTTTTCTAGATTCCACATATAAGCAATATTATGCAATATTTGTTTTTTTCTTTCTGACTGACTTTGTGTGACAATCTCTAGATCCATCTACATCTCTGCAAATGGCACTATTCTGTTCCTTTTATGGTTGAGTAATATTTCATTGTATATATGTATCACATCTTCTTTATCCATTCCTCTGTCAATGGACATCTGAATTGCTTCCATGTCCTGACTATTTCCAATAAACATCAAGAGTGCATGCATCCTTTCCAATTATGATTTTCTCTGGATATATACCTAGGAGTGGGATTGGCCCAGTTCCTTTTTTAAAAAATCAATCAATTTTATTTTGTGGGGGTTGCACTGGGTCATCATCGCTGTGCATGGGCTTCTCTAGTTGCGGAGAGTGGGGCCTACTCGCTAGTTGCAGCATGCGGACTTCTCATTGTAGTGGCTTCTCTTGCTGTGCAGCACAGGCTGTCAGTGCAGGGGCTCAGTAGTTGCATCTCACAGGCTCTAGAGCATAGGCTCATGGGTTTAGTTGCTCTGCTGCAGTTGGAATCTTCCTGGACCAGGGATTGAACCCCTGTCCCCTGCACTGGCAGGCAGACTCCTTCTTATCACTGTACCACCAGGGAAGTCCTGGCCTACCTCCTTTTATTCAGAGTAATTATTTTGAAGATTTGTCTTTGTTGTGGTGGTATCAAGCGTTTATTCCTTTTTCTTATAGATAGTATTCCATTGTTTGGATATACCACAATTTGTTTATACATTCAAAGGTTGATGGACATTTGGGTTGCTTCCAGTTTGGGGCTAATACAGATAAAGCTGCAGTGAACATTTATGTGCAAGTCTTTGGAAATCTGTTACCTTTTCTCTTGGGTGAATACCTGAGAGTGGACTGGATCATCATGGTAGGTATATATTTCAGTTTTTAAAGAAACTGTCCGATGGTTTTCTAAAGTAGTTGTACCACTTTATGTTGCCACCAGCCGTGTAAGAGAGTTCAAGTCCCCTTACATCATTGCCAACACGTAAGTGTGATCAGTCTTTTTCATTTTAGCCATTTGAATAGGTATGTAGTGGTACCTCATTGTGGTTTTAGTTTACATTTCTTAAATGACTAAAGAGATTGTACTTTCGGTGTCATAGTTAAGAAATCATTGCCTAACTCAAGGTCACAAAAATTTGTTGTTGTTTTCTTCTAGAAAGATTATCATTGTAGGTTTTACATTTAAGTCTGTGATCCAGACTGAGTTCATTTCACATGTAGTGTGAAGTGGTTTTTTTGTATATGGATATCCTCTTGCTGAAGTTATTCTTTCTCCCCTGCATACTTTAGTGCATTTGTCAAAAATCAATTGTCCAATGAACAGTAAAAGAGAAGATTGATAAGTTGGACTTCATCAAAATTAAAAACTATAAAGAAGGTGAAAAAAACAACATCTTTAGGTGTTCTAAAGATGGGAGAAATTATTTGCAAATCATATATCTGATGAGAAACTTGTAGTCAGAATATATAAAAGGACTCTTACAACTCAGTAATAAAAAGATAACCCAATTAAAAAGTAGACAAAGGATTTAAATAGACATTTCTCCTAAGGAAATAATATATAAATGGCTAATAAGCACTTGAAAATATACTCAACAGCATCAGTGCTTCTAATGAATATTCAGGGTTGATTTCCTTTAGGATTGATTGATTTGATATCCTTGCTGTCCAAGGGACTCTCAAGAGTCTTCTCCAGCACACAGTTCAAAGGCATCAATTCTTCAGTGCTGAGCTTTTTTTATTGTCCAGCTCTTAACAGCCATACATGACTACTGGAAAAACCATAGCTTTGACTATATGGATCTTTGTAGGCAAAGTAATGTCTCTGCTTTTTAATATACTGTCTAGGTTTGTCATTGCTTTTCTTACAAGGAGCAAGCATCTTTTAATTTCATGAAGATGTTGATCAAGTCTATATCTTTGCCATGTTTATGCCTGGTTTTTCTGTCAATAATTGAGAGAGGGTATTAAAAATCTCTGCCTTAACTGTGGATTTATTGTATCTTCTTTGCAGTTCTATAAGCCTTTGCTTCATGTATTTTGAAGCTCTTTTATTAGATACATAAATGTTTGGAATTGTTATGTCTTCTCAGTTAATTGACTCTATAATTATGAAATGACCTTTATCTCTGATAGTTTATTTGCTCTGACATCTACATTGTCTGATATTAATATAGTTATTCCAAACTTCTTTTAACTAGTGCTAGCATATATTTCGCATTTCTTGTATTTTTAATCTGTTTCTTTCTATTTAAAGTGCATTTCTTGTCAGCAATGTGTTGTTGAATCAAATCCTACAATTTTTATCAAATCTGACAATCTCTTCCTTTTAATTGGGTGTTTAGACTATTTACTTTTAACGTGATTATTGGTAGGGTTTGATATATTATCTTGCTGTTTGTCCCATTTCTTCTTAGTTCTCTTTTTTCTCTTTTTATACCTTTTTTGAATTACTTTTATATTTTTATGATTCTAGTGCATCTCCGTTGTTGGCCTGTAAACTATGACATTTTTGTTATTTTATTGGTTGTTCTAGAATTTATAGGGCTTCCCATGTGGCTCAGTGGTAAAGAATCCACCTGCTAGTGCATGCATGAGACTCAGATTCAATCCCATGGAGTAGGAAATGGCAACTCACTCCATCTTGCCTAGGAAATTCCATGGATAGAGGAGCCTGGCAGGCTCTAACCCATGGGGTTGCAAAGAGCTGGACACAACTGAAGAGACTGAGCATGCACACACTAGGATTTATAGTTGTATATCTCTTAACTTTTCACACTCTACCTTTAAATGATATTATACTACTTCACAAATAATATAAAAATTTTAGTATAAGAATCTTAGAGTAGTGTACTTCCATTTCTCTCATCCAACCTTTATACTATTGTTATACATTTTACTTTTACATATAAAATACATTGTTATTTTTGTTCAAGAAGTCTGTTATTATTTAAAAGAGATTTAACTAATAAGAATCTTATATATATTACCTAAAGTATCATTTTGTTCTTGTCTGAAAGATAACCTTTAACATTTCCTGCAGTTGTGGGTATACAGGCATGCCTTGTTTTACTGTGCTGCGCCTCACTGTACTTTGTAGATACTGCATCTTTTTACAAATTGAAGGTATGTGGCAACCCTGTGTTGAGCTAGTCTGCTGATGCCAATTAGTTTTAAATTAAGGCATGTACATTGTGTTATCACACACTTAAAAGACTACAGTGTAAACAGAATTTTATATGCACTGGGAAACCAAAAACTTCATGTGACTTGCTTTATCTCAATCTTCCCTTTATTACAGTGGTCTAGAACCAAGCCTGTACTGTCTCTGCGTTATGCCCATACTGGGGATGAATTCTTTCAGGTTTTGTACGTCTAAAAACAACTTGATTTCATTTTTTTCCCTTCATTTATTCATTTATTTATGTGACACGGTTTTTTCTTTTGATGGTAAAAGCATATAATGTATAATTTACCATTGTAACCACGTTTAAGTGTACAGTTCAGTAGTGTTAATAAACAAATAAACATATCCGTATTGTTGTGAATATAGTATGAGGTGATAATCTCATTGAGATTTTGATTTGCATTTGAATGAAGATTCGTGATGTTGAGCAACTTTTCTTATGTTTGTTGGTCATTTATAGATCATCTTTGGAGAAATATCTCTTCCAGTCCTTTACCCATTTTTAATTGGATTCATTGCTTTTTTGTGTTCCTTTTAAATTTTTGGATTTTCTCGCTGTGGTTTATTTTGGATATTTCTATCATTATGCTTTCAGATTTAGTTTTGCAGTGTTTAACCTGCTAGTAATCCCATCCAGTGTATTTTTTTAAATAAAGAATTTATTTTTATAGAGCAGTTTAGGTTCATGGCAAAATTGAGAGGAAGGTAGAGCAATTGTTCATATGTACTATCCCTTGACATTCAGAGCCTCCCCCATTATCAACATCCCCCACCAGTGTGGTACAACTGTTAACACGTGATAAGCCTGCATTGATACATCATTATCAACCGAAGTGTATAATTTACATTAGGGTTCACTCTTGGTGTTGCACATTTATGGGTTTGGGCAAATGTATAGTGACTTGTATCCATCATTAAGTATCATAGAGAATAGTTTTACTACTCTAAAACTCCTTTATGCTCTGCCTGTTCACCTTCTTTCTCTCTCTCCAACCCCAGCTTCTGGCAACCACTGATCTCTCACTGTCTCCATTGTTTTCCTCTTTCCAGAATGTCATATGGTTGGAATCATATAATATGTAGCCTTTTGAGATTGGCTTCTTTCACTTAGTAATAGGCATTTACATTGAATGTCTCTTCATGTCTTGATAGCTCATTTCTTTTTAGTACTGAATAATATTTTGTTGTTTGAAAGTACAACAGTTTATTTATCCGTTCATCTACTGAAGGACATCTTGGTTTTCTTCCAGCATTTGGCAAATAAACTATTTCAAACATCCACGCGCAGGTTTTGTGTGGGTGTAAGTTGTGTAAATACCAAGGGTACTGCTGGATTGTATGGTGTTTGATTTTGTCAAATGCTTTCTGTATATCTTTTTATAGAATTGTGATTTTTCCTATATAGCTTTTGATATGATCTATTACATTAATTGATTTTTTTCATGTTGAACCAGCCTTTTATTATTGGCCTGAATTCCTTTTGATTGTGATATATGTGTGCATTCTTAGATTTGACTTGCTAATATTTTGAGGATTTTTGCCTCTTGTTCATGAGAAATATTGGTAATACTTTCTAATATCTTTATCTGGTTTTGATTTTAGAGTAATGCTGACCTCATAGAATGAGTTAAGCATGCTTTCTGTTTCTGTCCACTGAAAGAGACTGAAGAGATTTGGTGTAATTTCTTCCTTAATTGTTTGGTGAGCCCATCTTGGTCTGGTGCTTTCTGTTTTGGAAGGTTACTAATTATTAATTCTATTTCTTTAATATACAGAATTATTCTCCAGTGTATTTTTTATTTCAGAAATTGTAGTTTTCATCTTGATAAGTTGATCTCAGTCTTCTTTATGTCTAAACTTTTTGAATGTATAGGATCTGTTAATAGTTGTTCTATCTTGTTTTCATTTCCTTCTATGCTAATTCTAATCACTGTCTATTCTAGGTTGATTTTGAGTGGTTGATTACTCTCTTCATTATTAATTGTATTTGTCTGCCTCTTTGCATGCCTGGTAATCTTTGATTAGACATCCAACATTGAATTTACTTCATTGGTTGGTTACTGGTTATTTTTGTATTCTTATAAAATTTTTCTGAGCTTTGTTTAGGAATGCAGAAGGAAATGGTAACCCACTCCAGGATTCTTGCCTGGAAAATCCCATGGACAGAGGAGCTTTGTGGGCTACAGTCCTTGGGGTCACAAAGAGTCAGACTAACACTTTTATTTAAGTTATTTTGGGGCCTTGCTTTTACAGTGTTGGTTGTGTCTGGAACAACCGTTATTCCCCACTACTGAGGTAAAGTCTTCCTGAAAACTCTACCCAGTGCCTGTACATTATGAGTGTTTCAAGGCTTAAGTGGTGGGAACAGTCTCCATTCTGTGTGAGCACAAGACACTGTTCCCTGTCCCTCTTTAGGATGGCTCTGTCCTTGGTCTCAGATCGTGTCCTCACATACATGCTCAGTGCTCTGCTGTGTATTAGGAGACCCCCTAGATCTCTGGGGTTCTCTCTCTGAGCAGCTCTCGCCCCTGGGTTTTCTGTCTTAAGTACTCTAGTTGCTTTTGTGTCCCTGTACTTTCAGCGTCATCGCCCCAACTCAGAAAGTCTATCAGAAAAAAAAAAAAAAAAAAAAGAAAGTCTATCAGGCTCCACCTCAACTCTCCTGCCCTGTGCTGCTGCTGCCTGGAAACTTTGAAGGCAGTGAACTTGGACACTTGTAAGACTCACTTCATTTGTTTTCCGTCTGTCAAGGATCACTGTCTTTCATCATGAATATCCAGTGTCTAGAAAACCATTGTTTTGTTTGTTTGTTTGTTTTTGGTTTGGTTGGTTTCTGGGTTGATTTGTTGTTTTATTTATTTGGTTGTTTAAGGTGGTAGGGCAAATCCAGTCCCCGTTAATCCATTTTAGCTAAAAGCTGAAGTCCTGTCTGCTTGTAATTTTAACCTCAGAAAGTTCTTGTGTTAGAATTCTTCCAGGAACACTCTTTTAGTAGTAACTATTGGTCATTTCCATTCAAGAGAATGAGCAATAAGATAAACTTAAATCAGCCAGCAGGGGGTTTTGAGGCTTTTCTAGGGTTGTTAAACTGATTTCCTGATTCCCCTCTTTCTGGGAATTTCTTGAGGTATTTGGATCAAAAAGCTAATTCTAAATAATGACTTGATGAAATTCCTAACCATGTTATGATTTTATCCTCAGAATTAAGAAAAAGAAAGAGCAGCAACGTTATGCTGAAGAACAGAGGATATTAAGAATGAAATCCCATGAAGAGCCATGTTCAGGGGAGAAGATGAGTGAGATATTAGCCCAACTACAACTTGAGGAAATAAAAGGAGCCAGAGAAAAACAACAGCAGAAAGAAAAAGAATACCAAAGGTACTTTGGAAAGTTCTGCATGAAATTTTGGCCCTGGAGGAGACCTGTTAGGAAGTCGGGCTTCTCATTTTCCCTAAAATGAGTTGACTGTGTCTTCTTATGTTTTAGGAGGCACAGAACTTCATCACATTTCTTTTTTTTTTTTTTTTATGTGGACCCTTTTTTAAAGTCCTTGAATTTGTTACAATATTGTTTCTGTTTTGTGTTCTTTGGCTGTTTTTGGCCATGAGGCCTATGGGATCCTAGCTTACCAACCAGGGATCAAACCCTCACCCTGTGCATCAGAAGGTAAACGGATTTCTTGATTGCCTAATACCTCTCTGGAATAGCACTGCATTTTTCCTTGTACTGCTTCTCAGTATACAGAGGAAGGGTTGAGGCACAGTGATAAGAAATTGTTTCACAGTTTGAGCTAGGAGTAAAATAAGGACTCATGCGCATTCTCTTCCTGGTGGTTCACTTTGCTTGGTCATACTGTATTTTTATAGATATGTAGAAGCTTTAAGAGCCCAGATCCAGGAGAAAATGCAACTATATAATATTACTTTACCTCCACTCTGCTGCTGTGGTCCTGATTTTTGGGATGCTCATCCAGATACCTGTGCCAACAATTGTATTTTCTATAAAAACCACAAAGGTAAGTATCATTAAGGAATGGTTGGGGCCTGGTAGCAGATAAAAAATAACAAGAGTAAAAGTAGTGATTGTAGTAGAAATTTAGCATTTATTGACTAAGTGCTTATTATATATCAAAGACTGTTATACCCCCCCTTTACAAAACAACTCTGAGGCAATGAAAATAATTATAGTGAGTTATATTTCTCTTTGAGATATGTTATCTTCTTGTCTTCATTTATGCTGGGGAAATAGTCCTAGCCCATTGTATAGTAACGAGACTAGGGTTGCATGTCCTCCTGTAAATGAAGAAGATTAGAGGTTTATAGCTATCTAAGTTAGGCCTCTGTCCAGTTGAATACCGTGTTATCCAAATTCTTGAATGTTATCTAACAAAGACTTACCATCTGTATATTATTTATAATGTGTGTATATCCACATTAGACTGCCAGTTCTGCTAGGGGTCACTGAGAAACATGAGGACCAATATAAACTCTGTTAGGAATACCAGCTAGAAGAAATGGAGTCATTTCCTGTTGTCACTAATATGTCTGTTTCCTGTCCATTCTTAAATGTATTGATATACATAGTGTGGAGATTATAGAGTCTTCATACAAATACCGAAAATGGTGGTGGTGTTTGTATCCCTAATGTTCCATCTGCGATATGAGTTTCTTATCAGTCCTGCGAATTATGTTTTAAAAACACACATCTGATTGTGCCATCCCTTATCATCAGATCTGTCGGACTTACCACTGAAGTACAAAATACAGCGCATAACCGGCATGTTTTCTCTCTGGCTCCAGGCCATACTCCAGCCATATCGAACCTGCTATTGTCAGTACACACCACATAAAAAATGTATCCTTGTACCCCCACACACTCATTTCTTTGCCTAGAAGGCCTTCTTTCCTTTACTTCTATTAATCCTTCAAGACCATCTTAAATGTTACCGATTCTTTTTTTTAGAATGTTGCCACTTCTGGGAATCTTTTTCATCCTCTCCTAGTTTCTTTTTCGTTTTGAACTTCATGCTGTGATGACATTTTGTATATGCCTCTGGTTTGGAAATAGTACACTGTAATTTAATTTCTGTGTCCATCCTCTCATGATCTTTTCTGTAATCACAGAGTACTTGGCATGTGGTAAATACTCAATACTTATTCAATGGATTGTTAAAGTTAATGCCTTTAAGACTAGGCAGAGAAGCAGTACTAATAGGAAGAGGTTGGGAGAAATGTTTAGAATCCTACTTCATTGATCACTATGTTAATCTTTATTTGCAGCGTATACCCGGGCACTCCATTCAGTCATCAACTCCTGTGACATCCCTGAGGGGAACTCAGATCTTCGAGTTGCCATTCATAATTTTGCTTCTGCACATAGACGGACTTTGAAAAACCTGTAATAAGAATCTGAAATCAACCATTAGTATTTCAACCTACTTAAAATCTACCCCAAGAGATTATTTTAGGAAAAACTGTCAAAGTGTATAAGATGTGTAACTTGGAAAGAAAGACTGTCCCACACAATTGGTATCTTTTTAATTAAATCATGACCATTATTTCACTCTGTGCTTGGGACCAAGATGGAAAACTGGCTTCTAGACTTGTGTCATTACCGTAAACCATCTGGTACGTATTGTTTTAAAAATGATCACTCAGGCTGGTGAGTTTTCTCTCACTTTGCTCTGCTCTGCTCAGAAGATATTATTAGAAATCTTTGAGATTATCTGATTTATTATCTTTATATAACTGTACCACTTGAATCTTGACAAAATTGAAAATGTTTGGATGAAGAAGAGAAGATGCAGAAATGAATTTCTGAACACCAGTGGCCATCTATATTGCTGTTATCTTTTCTAGTTGTGTACAGCAGTTAGAGATGAGAACAATCTGAATTTGATGTACGTTTTTTCCTCAAAATTTTTTCTCTCGTGTTTTTAAGTTTATTACCTCTTTCCCCATTCAGTGACGATGAACAGAGGACTTTTTAATTTTATAATTTTTATAGCAAAAAAGGCAAATAAACCCTCTGCCTTTTGAGCATCTTTTATGTGAAATAATTGTGAGTGACATTTCAAAAAGTGAATCTGAAGTCAAAGAGAGTAAAGTCCTATGTTTTCCTATCTATAAAAAATCTGGTGAATGCCATACCTACAGAGCAGGTGAAATAAAAATTGCTATAGTTAGTATGAATTTGTTATTTCTTTACAGTGTTTCTTGACACAATATGAAAAGTTTTAATATTGTGAATTAAGGTGAGGTACTGACATTTTCTTTTTCCTACTTCTAATGGTCAGTGTTGAAAAAGCACTGAAGTTATGTCTCAGAAAACACCTAAACATCTAGCCAGGTCATTGAAAATAAGTGTCAGAATTACTCGTGTGACAAGATTGACTGGTTATTTAATCAGATTAATTATCCAGTTCAGTCAAAATCCTTATGCAACTAAATCCTTGCTTTAGCCTTTCTGAGTTGTGTTTTTTAACACCTTTGTTGAGATATAATTCATATATCATTTGATTCACTGACTTGAAATGTACAATTCAGTGGTTTTTATTATACTCTATGGTTGTACAACTATTACCACTATCAAATTTTAGAACACTTGTCACTCTAAGGAGATGCCCAGGTGATCCAGCAATCCCACTGGGGGTATATATCCTAAATAATTGAAAGCAGAATCTTCAACAGATATGTTCATAGTGGCAAGAGGTGGAAGCAACCTAAATTTCCATCAGCAGATGGGTGGATAAACAAAATGTGCTATATACATACAATGGAATACTCCTCAGCCCCAAAAAGGAAAGAAATCCTGTCATGTAGTGTAACCTGTATTAGCCTTAAGGACATTGTGCTAAGTGAAGTAAGCTAGGAACAAAAAGACAAATACTGTGTGATTCCACTCGTTCTAGGAACCGAGAATAATGAAAACCACGCGGACAGAAAGCAGTGATGGAGACTTCCCTGGTGGTCCAGTGGAGGGAATCCACCTTCCAATGCTTTAAACACGGCTTCGGTCCCTGGTTGGGAACTAAGATCCCACATGCTGTAGGGCAGCCAAGCCCGTGGGCTGCACCTGCTGAGCCCTCGCATTCTAGAGCCAGTGCTCCTCAACAAGAGAAGTATGCATGCCGCAACCAGAGAAAAAGCCCACGTGCTGCTATAAAGACCCAGCACGGCCAAAATTAAAAAAAGGAAAGCAGAGTAGTGGTTGCCAGGAGGAAATGGAAGGTTAGTAATGAGTAGAGTTTCAGTTTTGCAAGATGAAGAAGTTCCAGAGGTCTCTTTCACAAGTGTGAATATAAATACACTTAAGATACACTACTGAAAAGTATACTTAAAAATTGGTTGCAACTGTAAATTTTATAGTTTTTTTTTTTTAACAATAATCAAATTTTTTTAGTATAGAAAAGAAAAATCCCATACCCACTAACAGTTGTTCCTCGTTCTCTCAGCCAATCACCAGCCCGCTTTCTGTCTCTATAGATCTGCCTATTTTGGACTTGCCATTTAAAAGGAGTCATGTAATAAATAGTCTTTTGTGACTAGAGTCTTTCATTTAGGATCATGTTTTAAAGATTTCTGTATGTTGTAGCTTGTATCAGTAATTCATTGCTTTTTATTGCTGAATAATATTCCACTCTGGATATACTCTATTTTATTTACCCAGTTGATGAACATTTGGGATGTTTCTACTAATTAGCTACTGTGAATAATGCTGCTATGAACATTTGTTTACAAGCTTTGCTGTGTTTTTATTTCTCTTGGCTATATACCCTGAAGGGGATTTGCTGGGTCCTATGGTAGCCTAATGTTGAACATTTTAAGGAACTGAAAACTTCTACAAAGCGTCTGCATCATTTTTACATTCACACCAATTGTGTATAAGGGTTCAGATTTTCTTCACATCCTCCAACTCTTATCCTTATCTATCTCTCTGATTATAGTCATCCTAAAGGGTATGAAGTGGTATCTCATTGTGATTTTGATTTTCCTGATGACTAACAATGGTGAGCATCTTTATTTTTCTGATTTTTAATTGGGTTATTTATCTTTTGATTATTGAGTTCTGAGAATGGCTAATATATTCTGCATAAGGTCCTTTATTAGACTTAGGGTTTGTAAATATTTCCTGTTCTGGGGATTGTTTTTTCACTTTTTTGATAGTTTCCTTTGCAGGACAAAATTTTTTAATTTTGTGGAAGTCCAATTCATCTACTTTTTCTCTTGTTGCTTTGGTCATTGCCTAATCCAAGTTCAGGGCTTCCCCGGTGGCTCAGTGGGTAAAGAGGCTGCCTGCAGTGCTAGAGATATGGATGCAGTCCCTGGGTCTGGGTGACCTCTTGGAGGAGGGAATGACAACCCCCTCAGTATTCTTGCCTGGAGTAGCCCATGGGCAGGAGCCTGGAGAGCTATAGTCCATATGGCCGCAAAATCAGACACGACCGAAGTGACTGAGCACGTGTGCACACAATCCAAGTTCACAAAGATTTACTCCTGTGTGTTCTTTTAAGAGTTTTGTAGTTTTAGCTTTTACACTGAGGTCTATGATCTGTTTTGGGAATATTTATGCATAGAGTTAGATAGGCATCCAACCTCATTCTTTTGTATGAGGATATCTAGTTGTCCCAGCATCATTTGTTCAAAAAACTATTAATTCACCCCACTGAATTGATACGACACTGTTGTCAAAAATCAATGGACCATTAATATTAGGGTTTATTTCTGAAATCTCTTTTCTATTCCATTAATCTATGTATTTATACTTAAACCAAAGTAGTCTGTTTTGATTACTGTAGCAAGTTATAAAATTGAGAAGCATGAGGCTTCTATCTTTGTTCTTCTTTTTAAAGATCATTTTGCTATACTGAGTCCATTGCATTTTTATATGAAATTTAAAGATCACCTTCCTGCAAAAATTGAGGTTTTGATAAGGGTCACATTGAATCTATAAATCAGTTTGATTCATGAACGTGGGATGTCATTCCATTCATTTCTTCCAACAATGTTTTATAATTTTCAGAGCATATAATGTGTACTTTTCTGTTAAATTTATTTCAAAATATTTTGTTCTTTTTGATACTATTTTAAATGGAATTATCTCCTTAATTTTATTTTCTCATTGTGCATCATAAGTGTGTAGAAATACAGGTGAATTTTGTATATTATGATAGCTCAGTTGGTAAAGAATCCACCTGCAGTGCAGGAGACACTGTTTTAATTCCTGGTTGGGAAGATCTGCTGGAGAAGGGATAGGCTACCCACTCCAGTATTCTTGGGCTTCCCTTGTGGCTCAGCTGGTAAAGAATCCGCCTGAATTGTCAAAGACCTGGGTTTGATCTCTGGGTTTGTTGGGAAGATCCCCTGGAGAAGGGAAAGGCTACCCACTCCAGTATTCTGGTCTAGAGAATTCCGGGGACTCTATAGTTCATGAGTTCACAAAGAGTCAGACATGACTGAGAACTTTCACTTTCATTTTTCAGTCTTGTGTCTTGTAACCTTTCTGAACTAATTTTTAATGTCTGTTGTTCCTGTTCTTCTCATCACATTATCTCTTGAATACATTGTGAAAGTGAAGTCGCTCAGTCGTGTCCGACTCTTTGCAACCCCATAGGCAGTAGTCTGCACCAGGCTCCTCCGTCCATGGAATACATTGTAGTAAGACTTATCTGCTTTTCCCTCTCTGGTGAAGAGGCTTTTCAAACCCATCAGTGACTTCCACATTGCTAAATCCAACGGTCATTCTTAAAGTTTATCTTGACCTGCCATCAGAATTAAACACAATTGATCACTCCATTTTTTATTGAAATATCTTATACCTGGCTTCCACAACCCCAAAGCTTTTAAGAGTATCCCAGGGCTCAGTCCCTGGACATCTTTACTATGTACACTTGCTCTCCGGGTGATCTGTTTTAGTCCCATGGGTCTCTTATCTATATACTGATAACTCCTACTTTTCTATATCTGGCATAGATCTCTCTCTGAAAATCCACACTTTTAACCTTAACTGCCTACTTCACATTTCCTCATCATTGGTTCCCCTCAATTTGCTCTTTATATAGTCTTCCCCGTATTGGTTAATTAGCAATTCCATGTGTCTAGTTACTGAGACCAAGAACCTTGAAGAAATCATTGAATTTCCCCACTCTGTCTCTTTCATCCTTCACTTCATCAGCAAATTGTGTCAGCTTTGCAAAATACATTTCCAGTTCACATTACTTCTGCTGTGAGATGCCTGGTCCATACCACCATCGTCTATCTCATAGATTATCTTAAGAGTTCCTAAGTAATCTTTTCCCAGGTGGCTCAGTGGTAAAGCATCTGCCTACAATGAAAGAGATGCGGGTTCAGTCTTTGGCTGTTAAGATCCCCTGGAGAAGGAAATGGCAACCTACTCCAGTATACTTGCCTGAAAAATCCTATGGACAGAGGAGCCTGGTGGGTTACAGACCAAAGGGTCACAAAAGAGTCAAACATGACTTGGCAACTAAACAGCAACAAAATAATCTCTGTTTGTACCTGTGTACTTTCTCAATACAGCAGCCAAACTTAACACATCCAAAACCAAACCTCATGACCCCCACTCTCTACACACAACACACACACACACACATACACAGAGACAAAATCTGGCCCCACTTCTGAAATGTTTATCTCCCACTGCTTTCCTCCTTGCTTGTTCTGCTGAGCTTCATTGACCTGGTATTTGTATGGACATTCCAGGGACTCTTGCTTCAAGTCTTCTTTATTAGCTCTTTCTCTGTCTGGAGACACTTCTCAGATAATTTTTTGGATCACTTTATTACCTTATCAAGTATATTTCAATTAGAGGACATTCTGTGTGTGTGTGTGTGTGTGTGTGTGTGTGTATGCATGTATGCTCAGTCATCCAGTTGTGTCTGACTCTTGTGACTCCGTGGACTGTGTAGCCTGCCAAGCTCCTCTGTCCATGGAATTGTCTAGGCAAGAATATTGGAGTAGGTTGTCATTTTCTTCTCAAGAGGATCATCCTGACCCAGGGATTGAACCTGTGTCTCCTGTATCTCCTGCATTTGCAGGCAGATTCTTTTCCACTGTGCCACCTGGGAAGCCCCTGACCACCTGTTTTAAAATGTGACCCTCCTATCCACCTGCTCCCCTTAGGTCCCCCCTCCCCTTCCCCTGCTTTATTTTTCTTCATTATATTTACAGCTGTATGGTTTAGTCACTAAGTTGTATCCGACTCTTGTGACTCCATGGGCTGTAGCCAGCCAGGCTTCTCTGCCCGTGGGATTCTCCAGGCAAGAATGCTGGAGTGGGTTGCCACTTCCTCCTCCACAGCTGTGTGGCATACTGTATAGTTTACTTAATGTTTAGTTTCTTTACTAGATTGTATACTCCATGGACACGGATTTTTGTTCAATGCTGTATCTGGCACGTAACAAGCTCTCAGTAAATGTTAAATAAATACACAGACTTGAATTTTTTAAATTCCAAATGCGTCTACATGATTAGTAGTCTTACCTAATGTTTTTGATGTCCTTACAGAGATCATGTTACTTTGTTTTTCATTCTGTAATTATGACTAATTCAGGGCAAGTAATTTAATTTCTCTGGGCTACAGTTTTCTGTAAAGAGGGTTATACTAAGTGAACTTTAATCTCCCCTGTAGCTCTAACATTCTACAAATTCATTAATTATGTTTTACACCTTTGACCTCACTAATTCTCCATTTTCATTTGCTCTTCATGACGAGTCGTGGACTCGTACATTTTACTTGTAGATAGCACGATAGTGTTAGACAAGTTCACTCTCTTCAACTCTGACTCCAATATTAATCTTGTCAGAGTAAATGCAAGTTCAGTAGGGTCATAGTGGACTAGGACAGGAGGGTGTAGGACACTACAGGTGTGTGTCCGGCAAGGGGGGTTCAGTACCTCAGGTTCAGGTGTGCTGTTCCCCAGAGAGACCTGTATCAACTTAGAGAATTCGGGCCAAGAGACGGAATATGTATGTGATAGAGGCAATTCCAGGATTATGGTAGTTGCAGAGGATATTCATGTACTTGTTTTCATGCAATAACGGTCAAAAAGCTGATGCGTGACATTTTCCTAGGCAGTTCAACCTTCCTTCTCCAGGGGATCTTCCCCACCCAGGGATCAAATATGGGTCTCCTACATTGCAAGCAGATTCTTTACCATCTGAGCCACCAGGGAAATCCTGTGCAGAGTTTAGTCACTCAGTCATGACTGACTCTGCGACCTTATGGACACTAGCCCTCCAGGCACCTCTGTCCATGGAATTCTCCAGGCAAGAATGCTGTAGTGGGTTGCCATGCCTTCCTCCAGGGGATCTCCCCAACCCAGGGATCGAACCTAGTTCTCCCACATTGCAAGCAGATTCTTTACCATCTGAGCCACCAGGGAAGCCCAAGAATACTGGAGTGGGTAGCCTATCCCTTCTCCAGGGGAACTTCCTGACCCGGGAATTGAACCAGGGTCTCCTTCACTGCGGGTGGATTCTTTACCAGCTGAGCTACCAGGGAAGCCTGGAAAATACTATAGAGGAAGATAAATGCAAATGTTCTCCTGGCCAGCTGTACCCGTTCTGCTAGGTAAAAGACTTTGAATATGTTGATTTTTATTTTTAAGCCTCTCTTAGGGTATAAATGAATGGTTTGTGTCTAGTCTTGCTCTCAGTATTACTGACCACTATTATTGGGTGTGCTGATGGGGAGAAGTCAAATTGATTTCTTTTGATTAAGATTGATGAAGACAGTTTGGTGGTGTATGTGCTGCATGAGTCATCATCCTGTCCAGGCCCTAAGATGAGATCACCTTTGGTAAATGTTTCACTCAATTCTTGTCTTAGGTTCCTCCCCCTCCCTCAAAATATCTATGGCAATCATTAATGGATGAAACTATTACTTAACTGTCATCATCTGAACCCATTAATTCATCTTCACCTGTCACTAAAAGCGAGAATAGACATTGTACCTCCTGATAACCTTCAATATGAAGCATTCAGTGCCTTCAATGAAGTATTTATTTCTGCCAAAAAAAAAAAAAGTTGAAACAATATAATCAAGACTTTAGACCTTTTTCATTTGGGTTCTGAAATTTAAGTTCTACTGCCCTAAGGAATCCACTATGTATAATAAATTAACTTCTCTTCACTCTGTTCATGGAATTCTTCAGGCAAGAAGACTGGAGTGGGTAGCCATTCCCTTCTCTAGGAAAAGTGAAACCGCTCAGTCGTGTCTGACTCTTTGTGACCCCATAGACTATAGCCTACCAGGCTCCTCCATCCATGGGATTTTCCAGGCAGGGGTACGGAGTGGGTTGCCATTTCCTTCTCCAGGGGAATCTTCCCGACCCAGGGATCGAACCCGGGTCTCCCACATTGCAGGCAGATGCTTTACCGTCTGAGCTACCAGTGTGTGTGTAAGTTGCTCAGTCGTGTCCAACTCTTTGCGACCCCATGGACTATACAGTCCATAGAATTATCTAGGCCAGAATACTGGAGTGGGTAGCCTTTCCCTTCTCCAGGGGATCTTCCCAACCCAGGGATCGAACCCAGGTCTCCTGCACTGCAGACGGATTCTTTACCAGCTGAGCCACCAGGGAATCCTTCAATTGAAACAAAGGCCCCCGAAAACTGAGTTCTCTGGCGGAATTTATGATTAACCCCTTTATCTAAAACGTTATTCCCTTTCTTGTCCTGCCTCTAGTCCCCTAGGGGAACTGGATACAACTGAAGAGTATCAAAGAAAAGGGGATTGAAACCGTGGACGGTGGTGCCCTCCCGGGCACAAAAGTCCCTCTGTGTCCCCTGTTTCTTGTAGAAAAAGGTTTTCATCTACTAAAACTTCCCTGAGTTCTAATGAGCAGGCTCAATCAGTTGCTAATTAGGGAAGTGAGGGAGCGCAGAATCAAAGGAAAAGCAGTCAACCAGTTCAGCAGTAAGAGTCCTAGTTCCTCCAGGAATCCTGACATGTATTTTTGAGTTGTTCTGCTGGGGCTTAGAACCCCACACCCACCCAGGTGGAGGCTGGTAACTAAATGCTGAACATGAGCACACAGACCCCAGACTGGTTGGAACCAGACGATTGATGATAAAGATTCCTGAAACATCACCCTGTTACCACCTCATCACCAACCAATCAGAAGAAAGTCCATGAGCTGATCACGCCCCCTGCAACCTTCGCCCCTAAGGTTGTCTTGAAAATCATTCCCTGAAGTCCACTGGGGAATTCAGGTCTTTTGAGTACCAGCTACCCTGCACTCTTTGCTTGGCACCTTACAAATAAATGCTGTCATTTCCTTCATGACACCCCAGTGTTAGTGAATGGGCTCTGCTCCCCGGCGGGCAAATAAGACCCAAGTTCACTTTAGTTACACACTTAGAATGGCACGAGCTGTGTACTTTCCTTGGGAGAATTGAGAAAACAGTCTCAAATCATTTTCTGTGTTTTCTAGTTTAGATGAAAAGAATATGTAAAGAGGAAAACGGTGAGAATTCCCTTTATAGGAGATAGGGAGAGAGAGGGAAATGAATTCTACCATGAGAAAGCAGATATCCAGAGGAGAGACCACTCTATAGGAAAATTGACCCAATTTCTTCAACAAGTTAATGGCTTGAATTTGAAAAATGGGAAGGTAGCTCTACATCAAGACAGATTCAGAGATTACAACCCTCAAATATAATGTATGGACCTTGCTTAGGTCCTGATGTAAAACAAAACAAGAGTCTGAAAAAGATGTGTATGAAGCAATTTTGAATAGTCTAAGCTATTCATTTTTTTAAGATAACAGCAGTATTATAGTTATATAAGAAAATACCTATACAGGAATGGATACTGAAGTATACAGGGATGAAATAAAATTATGTTTGAGATTTGCTTTGGAATAATTCAGCAAAATGGGACAAAAGATATAGATGAAGTGCAGCAACACTTTGATAATAGTGAGTCTAAGGGGCAGGTATGTGAAAGTGAAGTCACTCAGTCATGTCCAACTCTTTGTGACTCCATGGACCCAGGTCTCCCGCATTGCAGACAGACGCTTTACCATCTGAGCCACCAGGAAAACCCATGGGGCAGGTATATTGAGGTTTTATTATGCTATTCACTCTATTTTTGTATAATTTTTAAAAAGTAATTTTAAAAACTTGGGGCTAAAATAAACTTGTTAGCCTTATAAAATGTCCTTCCCTTTCCCCTTCCCCTTCCATTGCCCTCCCCAATAATAGGAAGTTTAGGTAGGGAAGTAATATCCCTTAGTTGCATGACTTTTTATTTTTTATTTTTTAATTTTATTTTATTTTTAAACTTTACATAATTGTATTAGTTTTGCTGCATGACTTTTTAAAAATTAATTTTTATAGTTGTGTGACTTATGACATGATCATTATTTTCAGGTGGTGATTAGAACCTAGAGGCTGAAGCATTTTGTGGTCTTTTTTTTTTAAGATTTTTTTTTGATGTGGACCCTTTTTAAGTCTTTATTGAATTTGTTACAATATTGCTTCTGTTTTATATTTTGGTTTCTTGGCCAAAAGGCATGTGGGATTTTAGCTTCCTGACCAGGGATTGAAACCCCCTACATTGGAAGGCAAAGTCTTAAACACAGGACTGCCAGGGAATTCCCATTTTATGGTCTTTCTATAAGAAAGACTGGGCAGTCAGTCACTTGGTTTTATTATTTGGTAAATTCCCAGGCATATAAAAGTTGGGAAAATCAGGGATGAAAGACCATGAAAAATAGGGTTGTTGTTGTTCAGTTGATAAGTCGTGTCTCACTCTTTGTGACCCCGTGGACTGTAGCACGCCAGGCTCCTCTGTCCTCCACCATCTCCCAGAATTTGTTCAAAATCATGTCCATTGAGTCAGTGATGCTATCTAACCATCTCATCCTCTGATGAAACCCTTCTTCTTCTGCCCTCAATCTTTCCCAGCATCAAGGTCTTTTCCAGTGAGTCAGCTCTTCACATCAGGTGACCAAAGTATTAAGAGTTTCAGCTTCAGCATCAGTCCTTCCAATGAATATTCAGGACTGATTTCCTTCAGGATTGATTGGTTTGATCTCCTTGCAAGTCCAAGGGAACCCTCAAGAGTCTTCTCCAACACCAGAGTTCAAAAGCATCGATTTTTCAGTGCTGAGTCTTCTTTGTGGTCCAACTGTCACGTCTGTACATGACTACTGGGAAAACCATGGCTTTGACTAGATGGACCTTTGTCAGCAAAGTGAAAATAGGGTAGAAATTTTTAAAATTACAAAAGGAAATAGGGTAGAAATAACAAAAAGAACAAAATGGTAATTTAGTAAAAGAAGCTTTGAAATCTTAGGGTAAAATGGGACTAAGAGTATTTATGTGCTACAAATCAGAGATGGGAAAAGTCATTTAGATTTCTATCCTGCCTCTGAATAGGATCTGCTAGAGGCTGATTTTTGTTGTCAGATCTCTTTCTTGCTCTGTCTTCATAGCCCCTACTTCTGTGGGATAGTTTGGGCTGTGGTTAAGGTCACAGTCACAGGTTCAATTCTTGTACCACGTTATCAGCTGTGACCTTAAGCAAGTTACTTGAATTCTCTGGGCCTCCATTTCATCATCT
This sequence comes from Bubalus bubalis, assembly GCF_019923935.1. Classification (NCBI taxonomy): domain Eukaryota; kingdom Metazoa; phylum Chordata; class Mammalia; order Artiodactyla; family Bovidae; genus Bubalus; species Bubalus bubalis. The sequence goes on from NC_059161.1 coordinate 109,170,243, forward strand.
GCAAAATGGGAATAATAATAGTACTTACTTCATAGAGTTGTGAGAATTCAATGGGATAGTTCAGGCATTTCATTTGACTTTTCGTATTAATGCCGAAGAGAAAAGATTTTCTAAGTCCCAGGGTTATGATGACATTTACCTTTATTTGAAGTGAAATGAAAGTCGCTCAGTTGTGTCCAACTCTTTGCGACTCCTTATACAGTCCATGGAATTCTCCAGGCCAGAATACTGGAGTGGGTAGCTGTTCCCTTCCCCAAGGGCTCTTACCACTCCAGGGACTGAACTCAAGTCTCCCATATTTCAGGTGGATTCTTTACCAACTGAGCCACCAGGGAAGCTTTTGGGTATTTGTATTCATTGTTCCATCCTCCTGTGAGCTTCAGTTCAGTTCAGTCGCTCAGTCGTGTCTGACTCTTTGCGACCCCATGAATCGCAGCATGCCAGGCCTCCCTGTCCATCACCAACTCCAGGAGTTCACTCAGACTCAGGTCCACCGAGTCAGTGATGCCATCTAGCCACTAAAGCCAATTTTTTTTTTTTTTTTGAGGTGGAGAATCAAGGAAAGAGAGTTTGCCCAGTTGCCAAATGGATGGGTGTGCTGTTTAAGTTGCAAATTAGCACGCCTTGTTTATTGCTCAACCAAAGGATAAGATTATGCCTACCTTAAAATCCTTCCAAGCTTAGAACTGCAGGTACCTCCTCTCACAGGATTTGGCCACCTTATCACACTGGCAAGACTGAGTTGCAGTTCAGATGGAGGAGGAACATGTCTTACCCTGTTTCCCCAGATGGATTGTGTGTTTTCTCTAAGGAGTTCAAAGCAATTGCCATTGAGCTGACTAACAACACATCTCTTCCTGTCACTATTGAGACTTTATAGCCTACACATAAAACCTGACTGTCACACAGCTCAGTCTCTAAGGGTTCAGCCTCATGAGTCTTTTTTCACATAAGTTAACTCTTTGTTCTTTTCTTACCAGTAACTTGGGTCAGGGATGGTAGACAAGGGCCTTTCTGCCTGTGACCCCTGCTCTGTAAAAAGACAAAAAACATGGGAAAGGAGTTTGGGGGAGAATGGATATGTGTATATGTATGGCTGAGACCCTTTGCTGTCCACCTGAAACTATCACAACATTGTTAATCGGCTATACTCCAATATAAAATTAAAAAAAAATTTTAAAGGAAGAAAACAATGGCAATACAACTAGAAAATTTTTGTAAAACAAAAGAAATTTAAAGGACAGATGTACTCTATTTAGGGACTTTCCAGGTGGCGCTAGTGGTAAAGAACCCGCCTGCTAATGCAGGAGACGTAAGAGACTTGGGTTCGATCCCTGGGTTGGGAAGATCTGAAGGAGGAAAGGGCAACCCAAACCAGGATTCTTGCCTGGAGAATCCCATGGACAGAGGAGCCTAGTGGGCTACAGGTTATAGGGTTGCAAAGAATTGGACATGACTGAAGTGATTTAGCATCCACACAGGCAGACTATATTTAAAATAGATAACCAACAAGGACTTACTGCATTGCACAAAGAACTCTGCTCAATGTTCTGTAAAAACCTAAACGGGAAAATAATTAGAAAAAGAATAAATATATGTATATGATTGGGGGCAGGAGTAGAAGGGGACGACAGAGGATGAGATGGCTGGATGGCATCACTGACTCAATGGACGTGAGTCTGAGTGAACTCCGGGAGTTGGTGATGGACAGGGAGGCCTGGCGTGCTGTGATTCATGGGGTCGCAAAGAGTCAGACACGACTGAGTGACTGAACTGAACTGAACTGAACTGAATCACTTTTCTGTAAACCTGAGAGTAATACAACATTGTAAATCAATTACGTGCTTAGTCACTCAGTCGTATCCGACTCTTTGCTGTAGTCCAATATAAAATAAAAATTAATAAAAAATAATTTAAAATAACAAACAGCAACAACAACAGAAAAAAAAAAAAAAAAACAAACAGAGCTGAGACTGGGAGAGGGGTACCACATAGACAGAAGGCAAGAAACAGGTTGAGACTGAGATAGAAGACGAAGGGGAAAGACGGTTTGAAGTAGAATGTGATTGCAATTTGAGCCAATACAATTGGAAGTATGGTTTAGCTAGACATGGGTTTCTGAAAACTGTGGAGGTATTTGTTGTTAGTCTAGGAGACTAATATAGTCTAAGTGGATTATACTGTAGCGTTTGCAGTAAGTAAGGTAAGTCTATAGTAAGTCTAAACTTATTGACTCTCACCGGATTATCCCAGTTACATCATGCCTCACACTCCTGGTCTTGCCAGGAGTCTTTCATCAGCTGAGCAGTGGGACTGTAAGCCTTGCCAGGTCAGATATACAGGGAGATTCCCTGATATTGTTTCCAAACTGGGAATTGCTGCTACATGAATCTCACAGGATTGACTCTGGCCTTTCCTTGGGACCCAAGGGTGCTGGGTGCTGACTCATAACATTTGGGTCAGGAGAGCCCCTTAAGATTACTAGTCATTTTGTTTATTCTTCCAGTTCTCAGTCTTAAAATTTTACTCACCCTTAAAGCCAAGTATTACTACCACAGGCATGCTTAGTTTTGTATGACTTTTTGAGACCCGATGGACTATAACCTGCCAGGCTCCTCTTTCCATGGGATAGTTCAGGTAAGAATACTGGAGTAGGTTGCCATTTCTTTCTCCAGGGGATCTTCCTTACCCAGGGATTGAACCCCTGTCTCCTGCATTGCCAGTGGATTCTGTACCTGGTGAACCATCAGAGAAGCCTATTACTACCACCTGCTCTATGAAAACATGTCTGTTTTCTCTCAGTTCAGTTCAGTTCATTTCAGTCGCTCGGTTGTGTCTGACTCTTTGCAACCCCATGGACTGTAGCACACCAGGCCTCCCTGTCCATCACCAACTCCTGGAGCTTGATCAAACTCATGTCCATCAAGTCAGTGATGCCATGCAACCATCTCATCCTCTGTCATCCCCTTCTCCTCCTGCCTTCAATCTTTCCCAGCACCAGGGTCTTTTCCAATGAGTCAGTTCTTCGCATCAGGTGGCCAAAGTATTGAAGCTTCAGCTTCAGCATCAGTCCTTCCAATGAACACTCAGGATTGATTTCCTTTAGGATGGACTGGTTGGATCTCCTTGCAGTTCAAGGGACTCGCAAGAGTCTTCTCCAACACCACAGTTCAAAAGCATCAATTCTTCAGTGCTCAGCTTTCTTTATAGCCCAACTCTCACATCCATACATGACAACTGGAAAAACCATAGCTTTGACTAGATGGACCTCTGTTGGCAAAGTAATGTCTCTGCTTTTTAATATGCTGTCTAGGCTGTCATAACTTTTCTTCCAAGGAGCAAGCGTCTTTTAATTTCATGGCTGCAGTCACCATCTGCAGTGATTTTGGAGCCCCCCAAAATAGTCTGTCACTGTTTCCATTGTTTCCCCATCTATTTGCCATGAAGTGATGGGACCAGATGCCATGATCTTAGTTTTCTGAATATTTAAGCCAACTTTTTCACTCTCCTCTTTAACTTTCTTTAAGAGGCTCTTCAGTTCTTCTTCACTTTCTGCCATAATGGTTGTGTCATCTGCATGTCTGAGGTTATTGATATTTCTCCAGGCAATCTTGATTCCAGCTTGTGCTTCATCCAGTTCAGCATTTCTCATGATATACGCTGCATATAAGTTAAACAAGCAGGGTGACAATATACAACTTTGACGTACTCCTTTCCCAACTTGGAACCAGTCTGTTGGTCTACGTCCAGTTTTAACTGTTGCTTCTTGATCTACATACAGATTTCTCAGGAGGCAGGTCAGGTGGACTGGTATTCCCGTATCTTTAAGAATTTTTCACAGTTTGTTGTGATCCACACAGTCAAAGGCTTTGGCATAGTCAATAAAGCGGAAGTAGATGTTTTTCTGGAACTCTCTTGCTTTTTTTATGATCCAACAGATGTCAGTCTCCTCTTTCCATGGGTTTCTCAAGGCAAGAATATTGGAGTGGGCTGCCATGCCCTCCTCCAGGGGATCTTCCCAACCCAGGGACTGAACGCACGTCACTTATGTCCCCTGCATAGGAGGCGTGTTCTTAACCACTAGTGCCACCTGGGATGCCCAATCATAGTACAGTACTTGTAGTTTTATGTAGCACATATTGTTCTGCCTTACATGGTAATTGTTTATATACATTAAAAGACAATTTTCAGGAAAAAGTAAACTTATGCCTCTTATACAGATAATAAAATGAACATGTTGATATTAAAATGAGCATGTGTTAAAGATTGAAAGTCCAAGGGAAATAAGCAGATGTTGTAACTAGTTCCAAGAAAAAGTAAATGAAAAAAAAATACTCATATTTATATGAATAAAAGAATGTTGTGAAATTTCAATTGGAGACAAACCTGATTTCTTTCTAAATAGTTATTTAAAATTTGCAGATGGGAATACCAGAGCACCTGATCTGCCTCTTGAGAAATTTGTATGCAGGTCAGGAAGCAACAGTTAGAACTGGACGTGGAACAACAGACTGGTTCCAAATAGGAAAAGGAGTTCGTCAAGACTGTATATTGTCACCCTGCTTATTTAACTTATATGCAGAGTACATCATGAGAAACGCTGGACTGGAAGAAACACAAGCTGGAATCAAGATTGCCGGGAGAAATATCAATAACCTCAGATATGCAGATGACACCACCCTTATGGCAGAAAGTGAAGAGGAACTAAAAAGCCTCTTGATGAAAGTGAAAGTGGAGAGTGAAAAAGTGGGCTTAAAGCTTAACATTCAGAAAACGAGGATCATGGCATCTGGTCCCATCACTTCATGTGAAATAGATGGGGAAACAGTGGAAACAGTGTCAGACTTTATTTTTCTGGGCTCCAAAATCACTGCAGATGGTGACTGCAGCCATGAAATTAAAAGACGCTTACTCCTTGGAAGGAAAGTTATGACCAACCTATATAGCATATTCAAAAGCAGAGACATTACTTTGCCAACAGAGGTCCATCTAGTCAAAGCTATGGTTTTTCCAGTTGTCATGTATGGATGTGAGAGTTGGGCTATAAAGAAAGCTGAGCACTGAAGAACTGATGCTTTTGAACTGTGGTGTTGGAGAAGACTCTTGCGAGTCCCTTGGACTGCAAGGAGATCCAACCAGTCCATTCTGAAGGAGATCAGCCCTGGGATTTCTTTGGAAGGAATGATGCTAAAGCTGAAACTCCAGTACTTTGGCTACCTCATGCGAAGAGTTGACTCATTGGAAAAGACTCTGATGCTGGGAGGGATTGGGGGCAGGAGGAAAAAGGGACGACAGAGGATGAGATGGCTGGATGGCATCACCGACTCGATGGACGTGAGTCTCAGTGAACTCCGGGAGTTGGTGATGGACAGGGAGGCCTGGCGTGCTGCGATTCATGGGGTCGCAATGAGTCGGACATGACTGAGTGACTGATCTGATCTGATCTGATCTGGTCTGATAGGCTAAAATCAGATAACCTTGAAGGGAGTCCTCTAAACAATATATAATTTTCCACTGAAGCATAACATTTTTTTCTACAGCCTCCTATGCTTTGATCAAAAATAGCCCTAAAGAAAGACTATTCTTGATCATAACCTAAAGCTGGTCTCATTGGATTGTGTCTAATTATTTATATAGGTACAGTAAGAGTGTTAATTCATGATCCAGGTATCCTTAAGATTGCTTTGTTGGAAGTTTTTATAAGGAGTTTCATATTTGACTTTTAAAATATTTGTTAATTAACCAGACTGAATATTCATTCATAGTTCATCTGTTTTCAACCTGATTTTATTTTTAAATTTTGAGGCTTCTGTGTCTGTGTGTGTTTTGGGCTTCCCAGGTGACTTTATCAGCTGAGCCACCAGAGAAGCCTAAGATTTGAAGGACTTGACAAGGTAACACAAAGACTTTGAAAGAAACTGATGAATTGTCTGTTTCACTTTTTTTCTTTTTCCCAGAGATGTGTGGGCATATCCGCCCCCCACAACCAGCTGAAGCTCTGTCATTCTAAACTAGAAAGACCTACACAAAGTCATTAGTAGGAAAGTGGGGGAAAAGGTTAGAAACAGGGCTCAATCAATAGAAGTTGCTAGAGCACATTTTAGCATATGGTGAGAGCACATAGATGATATTTGATTCTGAAAAGGGGAAGAATCAAACCCAATTTTGGGGTTTAAAATAAGAGTTTCTCTGGGATTTCCCTGGTGGTCCAGTGCTTAAGACTTCAAGATTCCAATACACAGGCTGTGGGTTCAAACCCTGGTTGGGGCAAGAAGATTCCACATGCCGCAAGGTGCAGCCAAAAGATGAAAGTAACCTAAGAGCTTCTCAGAAGCACGAGGATTAGGACTGTCCCAGGAATTTCGATCTCAAGCACAATTCCTGCCTGTCCTTTACATATTTTACAAGGAATGCCAACAGTGTGCTAGGAACTAGGGATCTGACTCCCGTAGGAAAGAGTTTTTTGGGGAAACTGTAGGATGAAGGTATTTCTGGGCCAAAGGCGATATAAAGAGAGTTTGTCCAAATGTGGGGCCTGCCTTTGCTGCCATGGGCACCTAAAGGTCGCAGAAACGTCTCCAGTTTTTATTGTAGGAGACTAGTTTCTTTATCCAGGCTTCCTTTAATCTTACTAGTAAACTTTTCCCTAAAAGACCTTCCAATTCTTGTCTGCAAAAAGCATCATAGTTCTTTGATGTCACATGCTTCTGATTTCTAAATCCAACTTCCAATTTTCCTTTGTCCAACCTGTTCTCCCTGTTTCATTCCTCTTGTTTCACAATGATGCAGTAAAACTGTATTCCCGAGTATAGATTTAAGAGAGCAGCGGTGGAAGGCAGGGAGGCATCCTACCGTCACCCCAGGGGCTGAGAACAAAGGGATCTGATCTCCATATATTCGGAGTGGCCTGGGGAACAGTTGATATCTTCTCTTTCCACCACCATCATCATGTGATTCAGTACATGCATTTTTTCTTCTAAAAGCTTAAATTTTCTCATCTTTGGAATGGGGAGGAGTATAATCTCCTAGCTGTGAAGTGGTACAGACATAAGTGTTAGGTAAAAACAGAGCTGGAACCATTTGGAATCAAGGGAATAATTCTGAAATCATGAATAAGGAAAATTAAATGTTAACTTGAATTAGCATGGACAGCTGACCTTTGACACTCCACAGCATATTCTCAAAAGAAAAGATTTATATTAAAAGGTAAATTCATGGGACTTCCCTGGTGGTCCAGTGGCTAAGACTCCACGCTCCCAGTGCAGGGGGCCCAGGTTCAACCCCTGGCCAGGGAACTGAGATTCCCCCCATGCTACAACTAAAGATCCTGTGTGCTTACAACTAAGACCTAACATAGCCAAATAAATATATAAATATATATATAGTTTTTTTAAAAGGCAGTCATACCATCCCATTTCTAGAATTAGCAAACTGAGAACTACTAGAATTTAAAAGTTGACAGAGTTGCTTTTTTTTTTTTTTTCATGTTTTACAAAACTTTCTATAAAGTAATTATATATGGACTTCCCTTGTGGGGTTGGTAAAGAATCCACCTGCAGTGCTGGAGACCTGGGTTCAATTCCTGGGTTGGGAAGATCCCCTGGAGAACGGAAAGGCTACCCACTGCAGTATTCTGGCCTGGAGAATTCCAAGGACTTTATAGTCCAAGGGGTCGCAAAGAGTCGGACACGACTGAGCATCTTTCACTTTCATGTATACACACACACACACACACACACATAGGAAATTGCAAAAATAGTTCAGGGAGGAAATTTACCCAGTTTCCCCCAATGATTCCTTTTAATATAACTATAGCTCAATATTAAAAGCAGAAACCTGGCATTAGTACAGTATGTATTGTAAGATGGTACGGATAAACCCAAACAAACTTTTGGGCCAACCCAGTATGTATGGTTCTATGTTGCTGTTTCCACATGCGCTGATTCATGTAAACACCACCATCGTCAAGACGCGGAACTCTTCCATCACCACAGAGACCTCCCTCTCATGTTACTCCTAGAGAGTCACCTTCCTACCCCCCTGCACGATCCCTAAGCCCTGGTCACTATTCATTTCCTCGCTACCTCTATAATGTTGTCATTTCGAGAATGTTATTTAAATGGAACCATACAGTATGTGGGGGCTTTCCTGGTGGTTCAGACAGTAAAGAATCCACCTTTAATACAGGAGACCTGGGTTCAGTCTCTGGGTGGGGAAGTTCCCTTGGAGAAGGGAATGGCAACCCACTCCAGGATTCTTGCCCAGAGAACTTCGTGGACAGAGGAGCCTGGTGGGCTACAGTCCACAGGGCCAAAGAATCGGACACGACTGAGCAACTGCCACTGTCACTTGGTTTGCACAGACTACCCTTTTCTTGAGCCTTTACTTAAATAGCCAGCTTTTCTTGGTGTGTTTTTCTTTTTCCTTTCCTTCTCTTTTCTGTCTGTGCTGTTGTGCTTCTGGACTGCAGGCTTCTCCAGTACCCAGTCCAGAATAAAAGGAAACCTGGACAAATCACTGCTCTGTCTTCTCCCAGATCTCGAGGTTCCTAGCTAATCTTGCTTCTTCTCTCTACTTTTTCAGAGTTTTCTTATGGTGCTGTGTGTTTAATGCCCAGGGGTTTTAGCACTTAGCAATGGGCGTGGCTTCCTCCTGGTAGTTCAGTCGGTAAAGAATCTGCCTGCAATGCAGGAGACCTGGGTTCGATTCCTGGGTTGGGAAGATCCCCTGGAGAAGGAAATGGCAACCCACTCCAGTACTCTTGCCTAGAGAATCCCATGGACAGAGGAGCCTGGCAGGCTATAGTCCATGGCGTCACAAGAGTCGGACACGACTTGGTGACTAAATCACCACCACCACCAAGTACAATAGGGAGCAGTGGGTCTATTCCATTTGATCCAAAAACCAGATGCCCACCAGGCCTTAAAAATGGCCATTTCTCCTCTAAGAACATAAATCTGATCACCTCTCAATCCTTTTTGAAAACCTTTTCTTTACATCCAGCTATCCAAAGAACAAGATCCCAGCCCATTAACACTGACGTTTAAGGTTATTTCACCACAAGGGACTGTGGTTGTAACCTCTGGAACACCTCACTGTGCAGGCGTGCTCTCCAGCTAACAGAATTTTTTATGCACCATTTTTTGAACAGACCACGTTTTTTCCTGCTTTGTCATTTTGCACACACTGGTGTCCAGGCACTCTGCAGGTCCCAGTTTTTTGTTCTTCTCCACTTGGCCCACACCCAGCTATAGTTCACATCTGCTTCTCATATGAGGTACCGTGAATGCTCTCAGCTCTTCCAGAGTTATTTGATCCTTTGTCGGTGCCACCTTAGGAGTATGTTCATACTTAGGAGTATGAACATACCTGTATAAGTGGTACCTTCTCCTAGAGCTTCCCTCGTGGCTCAGTGGCAAAGAATCTGCCTGCCATCACAGGAGACCTGGCTTCGATCCCTGGGTGGGGCAGATTCCTAGAGGAGGAAGTGGCAACTCACTCTAGTATTCTTGCCTGGAGATTTCCATGGACAGAGGAGCCTGGCAGGTTACAGTCCATGGGTCACAAACAAGTTGGACTTAACTTAGCAACTAAACAACAACAACTTCTCCTAGGACTCTGAGGTGGAATTATATCTCTACACATCTCTGTCCCATTCAACTGTGACTTTGAGATTAGGACCATGCCTCTCTTGCTCATCAGTATATCCTCAGCACAGAGCCGCACGCCTGGCGCATAGCTGCCATTCAAAAAGTGTTGATTAAATGAATAAAGGAATGAATTGTTACTTTCAGATACTAGAGCAACTGAAAGTTGTCCTCAGCTTGTGTGAGCAGACTCCGGGAGGCTGCCTTTTATATATTCCTTTTTTATTTTCTCCCTTGAATAAAGTGACTTTGGGAGGCCATAATACTTTTTAAATTATTTATTTAGTTAGTTGTCTTTTGCTGTGCCGGGTCTTCATTGCTGCACACAGGCTTTCTCTAGCTGCATCAAACAGAAGCTGCTTTTCGTCATGGTGCATGGCCTTCTCATTGTGTTGGAGTCTCTTGTTGCGGAGCACAGGCTCCAGAGCATGGGCTCAGTAATCGTGGTACACAGGTTTAGTTGCCTCACGGCACGTGGACTGTTCCTGGACTAGGGATCGAATCCATGTTCCCTTAGTTGGCAGGCAGATTCTTATCTACTGGACCACCAGGGAAGTCCTGAGAGACCATAATAATTTAACCACCTCCCCAATCTGCTCCCTCCCTCCTGCAGTCTGTCTCCTTATATATATCTGCTGCCACTGGTTGATGGTGTGAGAGCAGGGCTTTCGCCTTGTTTTACTCTTGCTGCTGCTGCTGCTGCTAAGTCGCTTCAGTCATGTCTGACTCTGTGCGACCCCAAAGACAGCAGCCCACCAGGCTCCCCCGTCCCTGGGATTCTCCAGGCAAGAGGACTGGAGTGGGGTGCCATTGCCTTCTCCGTGTTTCACTCTTAGTGGTCTCAAAAGCCCATTCTTAAGGCCATTGAGTCTTGAGTAGACTTAAGCCCCTCCCTTTCACCAGTCTTATCAATGCTGGAGCTTTCTTTGCCAAGAGCTTCCAAACTATTGTCTTTTATTTGTTTATGTTTTGGATTTATTTCTTTTAATTTTTTTAATGTAAATTTTTTAAAATTGGAGAATAATTGCTTTACAATATTGCGCTGGTTTCTGCCATATATCAACATGAATCAGCCATAGGTATGCATATGTCCCCTCCCTCTTGAACCTCCCTCCCACCCCTCTAGGTTGTCATAGAGCACCAGGTTTGAGCTCCCTGTGTCATACAGCAGCTTTCCACTGGCTGTCTAACTTTATATATGGTAATGTGTATGTTTCGGTGCTGCTCTCTCAGTTTGTCCCACTTCCCCACCGTGTCTGCAAGCCTGTGCTCTGCGTCTGTGTCTCCCTTGCTGCCCTGCAGCTCGTTCCATCAGTACCGTCTTTCTAGATTCCATGTGTGCTGAGTTGCTTCAGTCGTGTCCGACTCTTTGTGACCCTATAGACTCTGGCCCACTAGGCTCCTTGTTCCTGGGATTCTCCAGGCAAGAATATTGGACTGGGTTGCCATGCCCTTCTCTAGGGGATCTTCCTGACCCAGGGATCAAAACTGTCTGTATCTCTTGCAATTGGCAGGCGGGTTCTTCACCACTAGCGCCACCTGGGAAGCTCATATATGCATTAATATATGATATTTTTCTCTTTCTGACTTACTTCACCCTGTATAATAGGTTCTAGGTTCATCTACCCCATTAGAACAGACTCAAATGTGTTCCTTTTTATGGCTGAGTAATATTTCATTGTGTATATGTACCACAACTTCTTTATCCATTCATCTGTCAATGGACATCCATGTCTTAGCAATATAGTGCTACAGTGAACATTGGGGTACATGCGTCTTTTTCAGTTATGGTTTCCTCAGAACATATGCCCAGTAGTGGGATTGTTAGGTCATATGGTAGTTTTATTCCTAGTGGTTTTTTTTTTTTTTTTTTTGCGCACTCCATAGTGTTATCCATAGTAGCTATATCAATTTGCATTCCCACCAACAGTGCAAGAAAGTTCCCAAAACATTGTCTTTTATTGAGAAACAAAACCTTTTTGGATACACGGCCACCTTGTTTATCTATTTTTTTTTGTATTGGCTGGAAGAAGTTTAAAAGCAACTCTTCTTAAGATTTCAGCACCTTTCATTTTCATGACACTTGACTCAACCCATAAATCCATTCTTGTTACCCCCCCAATTATTCTACGTGTGTTATCATAATGCTTACAGTAACTCGGTGAGTGAAGTTGTATACACTCACAGACATACACACATGCCTATGCATTCATACCTATACACACACTCACAGGATATTAAAGACTTTTCAGGTGAATCTATTCTGTTATATCCACCAAAACTTTTTTTTTTAATTGAAGGCTAATTACTTTACAATATTGTGGTGGTTTTTGCCATACATTCCCATGAATCAGCCATGGGTGTACATGCGTTCCCTATCCTGACCCTCCCTCCCACCTCCCTCCCCATCCCATCCCTCAGGGTCATCCCAGTGCACCAGCCCTGAGCACCCTGCCTCATGCATCAAACCTGGACTGGCGATCTGTCTCACATATTATAATATGCATGTTTCAGTGCTATTGTCTCAAATCATCCCACCCTCGCCTTCTCCCCCAGAGTCCAACAGTCTGTTCTTTACATCTGTGTCTCTTTTGCTGTCTCACATATAGGGTCATCATTACCATCTTTCTAAATTCCATATATATGCATTAATATATTGTATTGGTGTTTTTCTTTCTGACTTACTTCACTCTGTATAATAGGCTCCAGTTTCATCCACCTCATAGAACTGATTAAAATGCATTCTTTTTAATAGCTGAGTAATATTCCATTGTGTATATGTACCACAGCTTTCTTATCCATTCGTCTGCTGATGGACATCTAGGTTGCTTCCATGTCCTGGCTATTATAAACAGCGCTGCAATGAACATTGGGGTACACGTGTCTCTTTCAATTCTGGTTTCCTCAGTGTGTATACCCAGCAGTGGGATTGCTGGGTTGTGTGGCAGTTCTATTTCCAGTTTTTTAAGGAATCCCACACTGTTCTCCATAGTGGCTGTACTAGTTTGCATTCCCACCAACAGTGTAAGAGGGTTACTTTTTCTCCACACCCTCTCCAGCATTTATTGTTTGTAGACTTTTTGATAGCAGCCATTCTGACCAGCGTGAGATGGTACCTCATTGTCCACCGACACTTTTTAAGGACTCTGATCCTCTGGTGCCTGTATTTTTTCCACATGTATAATGGCCATTGGTTTCTAAAAGTTGTAGTCAGTATCTGTTCCTAATGCTAAATATAAGCTCATGCACATATAATAATTGTTCCACCAAACTTATTTAATATGGCCATACACTTTTTATATGCATAATTTTAAATTCTTACAGCTCCCCTGCAAGACAGATGTTATTATCCACATTTTACAGAGGAGAGAACTGAGGTTCAGAGAAGCAGCTGAGACAGAGGTGGCTCTGCTCAAAGCCCGTGTTCTTTTCACTACACTTGGCCTCTCAATAAAAAGGCCTAAGTGAAAAAGAATCTTTGAGGACTTCCCTTGTGGCCCATGGTTAAGAATGCGTGTTTCCACCACAGGGGGTGTGGGTTTGATCCCTGGTGGGGAAACCAAGATCCTACATGGGCGTGGCCAAATGAAAAAGAAAACGAATTTTTAAGATGTTGAATAATCTCTATTTCTCCTAATATCTCAACTCCTACCCCATTAATCAAGACCCTGGGCTTTGATTCTATCACAAAAATTGTGCTATTCTCTGCTTAGTGAGACAGAAGTGGGAGGGGGAAAATGTGTTTGAATAATGATGCTTGTGTGTGTGCAGGGAAACACGAAGGTTCTGCCGCCTGATGCTTTACCTCATGGTCTGTTCTCACAGACTTTCTCAAGAATTCAGGTCCCTGGGTCCCTCTGAAGTACCAGAAAGGACACTCGTTGCCCTATCTGGAAGGATCCAAAAAAAAACTGACCACCCAAAAAGCTCTGTGGATGGCCAAAGAAACTTGCTAACAATAGGAACTGGTGATTGATGGACAAAAAGGCCATGAACTGCCAGCACCAGGGGAATGGCTACCCACTCCAGTATTCTTGCTTGGAGAATCCCACGGACAGAGGAGCCCGGTGGGCTACAGTCCATGGGCTTGCAAAGACGCAACTGAGCGTCTTTCACTCACTCGATACTAAACTATAAGTGAACATTTTTTAAAAAATTATTATTTTGTATTGGGGTGTAGCTGATTAACAATGTTGTGATAGTTTTAGGTGGACATCAAAGGGATTCAGCCATAACATATAGCTGTATCCATTCTCCCCCAGACTCCTTCCCATCCAGGCTGCCACATAACCTTGAGCAGAGTGCCCTGTGCTATATAGTAGGTCCTTGGTGGTTATCCATTTTAAATACAGTGTCATGGTGAGCATTTTTGACCAATTATAGGTCTATCCATGGGATCTCCTGATGTTCCAGTGGTTAAAACTCATACTCCCACTGTAGAGGGCATGGGTTTGATCCCTAGTCAAGGGTCTAAGACCTCATATGCCAGAAATTAAAAAATAAATAAATACAGTTTTTAAAAATTATTAAAAAAATTTTTTAATTTAGTTTAATCACTACCCACAGTGAGAACTAAGGCTCTTTTCCTTTAGTGTGTGACTACATAGCTCATCCCTTCCCTCCTGATTTCCTTTAGATACTGCTACGCACACCCGGCCGGGTTTGAGCAGGTAGCGTGTGAGGGGGGCCAGATAACAGGAAGGTGAACCAAGGGTAGGACGCTTGTGTAGGTGAGTGAAAGGAATATCCTCTTTCATAGTCCCCCTAAGCAAGGAAGCGAGAAGACGACTGTCAGCTCCCTGATGGGAGCAAGGGAGGAACACTGGTCGGGGTGTCTCCACTGCCATCCTGGCCCCTTGAACAGGGATCTAAGGCTGAATTCCCAAGAAGGAACTAGGACAAGGCAAAGACTGTCTCAGGACTGGCCCTGCCCCCAACAGCTTGGGAGCCATACCACCGACAGGGGATAATTTCTGTGCCCTTCTGAGGGTTCCAGCTCCCGAGGGACAAAAACACATCTTCTCTGGAGGGGCATGTAAAATGAGTGGTAATGAGTCTTATTCCTTGGCTTCTCTCTCTCTCTGCAATGGAAAGCTAGCGATTCCACACAGCTGAGGTCTGGATAGCACCCCTGGAGGCCTGTGTGTGTGCTAAGTCGCTTCAGTCATGTCCAACTCTTTGCGACACCACGGACTATAGCCCGTCAAGCTCCTCTGTCCATGGGATTCTCCAGGCATGAATACTGGAATGGGTTGCCAAGCCCTCCTCCAGGGGGTTTTCCCGACCCAGGGGTTAAACCCAGGTCTCCAATGTCTCCCGCATTGGGAGGCAGTTTCTTTACCACTAGTGCCACCTGGGAAGCCCCCTGGAGGCCTGGTGCTCAGTTCTTTCCTTCCCCTGCTCACATCCATGTACTTCTCCCGTGTAGCCTCAAGTGAGCTCAGCTACTTCCTTGGCTCCTTTATATCCAACTTTATCCTTCCCTCTAGTCCCTGGGACACAAGCAGCTGTCTTCCTGGTGATATCAGCTCATTATTCCAGTGTCTTTTCCACCCTTAATCTGCCTTCTCTCAGGCCCAATGTCTTTTGGGTGTTACTGACCTCAGAGCTGTCCATTATGCATTCTGGGGAAGCAGGTGTCTCCTGGGGTTGTCCCAGGCAAACCAGCATATGTGGTTAGCCTTCCCAGATGGATCATGCCCGCCTCACTGACTTGTAAGAATGAATGGAATAAATGTACATCTGGGCACTGTGTATGGTGTAATTTAAGGGCTGAGTTAGCTACTGGTAGCTGAGCTCTTCCTCAGGTGTCTCAGCTCCCTACCTTACACACCCTAGCCGGCTCCTTCTTCCTGTTCGCTCTCTCCTTTCATTTCTAGTCCCCCACCTCCTGTACTCTGCTTGTTGGCATCTCCATCTCTGCGGCTAGATACTGGCTCCCAAACTTCCTGGTGTTAAGGGAGGGTTTTACAACTCTGTTTACCTCTTTTTGCCTGATTCCGGGACTGGTAGGGGCCAAGCCCACTCTCCTGGGTCCGATCCTGTTTGGTATAGCCCTTACCGGGCATGTCTCTGACCTTGAACTTTGGGCCTGGGCACTCCTAGGAGTCAGGGGCAGGGTGGGGTTAGAGCTGAAATCTATTTGTACAGGGACGTTCCTAGTTTACGTCCTAATAACAATTTTATTCTCCAGGCCATGCTTCCCTCTCCACCCCGCGACAGTTCACCCTTGGTTTCACAGCCAACGATCTCACAATAACTCCTTTTTTATAGGTGGAAACATGCCCTGGAACTCTTCAGGCTAGATGTGTGCAGAATTCTGTGCCTCCGAGGGGCCCTCCACTGTTTCATGGCTGCGGGCCTGCAGACGGGAGAGCAGGGGTGGCCGCGACCCTGTCCCCGTGGGGAGTAGAGTGGTGGCGGGGAGGATCGGAGGGTCCTGTCTGGCTCAGCGCACAGGCTGGAATCTGAATGGGACAGCAAGTCCCTGCTGGGACCTGGGAAGTATTGTTTGGGGCCAGGGGGCGCTCGCACTCAGATGGCGGTCCTGTCCGGGGGCCGCGGGGAGTCAGTCCTGGCCCTCCAGCCGGCCTCAGTTTCCCCGGCAGTGTCTGGGTCACTAGTAACCAGGGTAGGAAGGCGCGGCAGGAGCCGCTGCGGGCAGACAGAAGGTCGCTCAGAGCCGGCTGCCTGTGTGATCGCAGCTTTCGGTTCCCTCAGGGAAGTGAGCCGGCAAGTTCGGGCTGAAGGAGGAGCCCACAGAGGCGCGGAGGGCCGCGGGTCCACGGCCCGAGGCGAAGCACGGGAAATTCGCGTGCGAGCGGACGGACCAGAAGATGGGCAGGCCGCGTGCGCTCAGCACAGCGCCCGGCGGCCCCGAGGGCGGTCAGGTGCAAGGGGGCGGGGGCTAAAGGGCACGGGTTGCGGGGTCGGGGCGGGCCGGCCGGCGGGGCATTTAAACCCCGGGGATTGTCAGCTCGGGACGCGTGCCCAGCTCCGCGTCCTCCTCCGCTCCGCCTTTGCTTCGGGTACCGCCGGGCAAGATGCGGTCCTCTCTGGCGCCCGGCATCTGGTTCCTCCGCGCCTTCTCCAGGGACAGCAAGTGAGCGGGGCTGGGGCGTGGGGGCACGGGGAGCGCCGGGCCCCGCGGCCTCGCAACTGAGACCCGACTCCGGGAGTCCCAGGGCGCTTGTTGGGGTGAGGGTGGGGGGTTCTGGTAGCATCTGGCAGGCGGTCGGCGGTGAGGTGGCACGTGCTCACTCCGCCTCTCCGGAACCCCTCCCTGGGACGCTGCCCAGGAGCGTCTCCGCCTTGTCCTTTCGCATCCTCACCTCCGCGCACACACACTCCCCCCTGGGGGAGATCCGATTCAGAGCGCCTCCTTTATCACCCGGGGGACCCCCGGTTTGTAGACTAGGGAACCGAGGTCAGGGCGTGGCAGCTGCTGCTACGAGAAAGTGGCCGTTGGAGTTGCCGAGCGTCCCATTTGGTCTCTTTTAGCCCTCGGATAGCTCCAAGACCAGAACCTAGTGGTCCTGGGAGCTTGCCTTGAGCGGCTCCAGGCCCTGAGGGACACCCCCGGGGAGGGCACACCTCTCAGATCAGGGCCAGCTGCTCCTCAACTGGCTGGTCACCCCAGCAGCCAGCCAGCGACTTCCTCCTGCACAAGGAGGCTTGGTGGGCTGGAGAGTTTTCAACCCACTCTTCATCAGAGGCCACACAACGGAACACTTTGCTTAGTCTGCACCGTGTCTTTCTTTCATTCTGTTTCACTTTGTGTTAGTTGCCATCACTTGCAAATGATAAAACTTAACGTTAATAGCCAGACTCCTCCTTCCTCTGATCTAGCAGTATCAGGCCTAAATTCTCAAATTTTATCATTAGGAGTATTATCATCACCCTTTAGATGGGGTGCAAGCTCTTAGTAGGTCCCAGCCTTGTTTTAAAACAAAATCCTGCACCCCAAACCCCCTCAGTCCTGGGCAAATCAGGATGGTCCCCCGAGGCACTTTCCAATTGGTGACAGTCCTCCTTGGGGACCTTCTTCATCACTGCCAGCCTTCCTCATTTGTTTATTTGGTATTTTTCAGAAAAAGGTCAGATGACTCTTGTAAGGATATAAAAATGAACATGTGTTAAAAAGATTTTATTTGACTGGTGATGAGGGTGCCAGAAGATGGTATAATTGGCACAAAAGAAAATCCAGGGAGGGGAGAATGGGGAGTTACTGTTTAATGGGTACAGAGTTTCAGTTTAGGAAGATGAGAAGGTTCTGGAGATGAATGGTGAGGGTTTCACAAGAATGTGAAGGTACAAAATGCCACTGAACTGTGCACTTAAAAATAGTTAAATTTTATGTTACAGACGTTTTACCACAATTTTAAAAAGAATACAAAGAAGATGCCCATTTAAGTCAGGAATATTGAGGCAAAACTGGTTGAAAGAGAAGATTATTGAAACTCTATCAGTTCATGGACATATTTTATATGACTTATTTGTTACTTGGGCTTCCCTGGTAGCTTGGATGGTAAAGCGTCTGCCTACAATGTGGGAGACCCGGGTTCGATCCCTGGGTTGGGAAGATCCCCTGGAGAAGGAAATGGCAACCCACTCCAGTATTCATGCCTGGAAAATCCCATGGACCGAGGAGCCTGGTGGGCTACAGTCCATGGGGTCGCAAAGAGTCGGACACGACTGAGCGACTTCTCTTCACTTCTTCTTCATTTGTTACTTACCATTTGATGAAATTCAAGGTCAGGGACAGGCATGAATCAGATAATTTGGAGGGGAGGGCTGTCCTCCAGGCAATGCACAGTGTTCCAGAGAAGCACACACACTCTTTTTTTTTTCCTCTCCTACACTTTTCTCTGCTAAGATAAAATATAGTCTCAAAGAATGATTATTTTTGGTCACAAAATAAGGTTGGTCATGTTAGGTTTGATCTGATTATCTATATACATAATTTACTGTGTTAAGTTCACTTGGCTGGAAGTTTTCATAAGGGTTCTGAGACTGGACTTTTAAAAGCCTTCTGTTATTTACTGTTCTGAGATTAGGAAGCCAAGACAAGAAATTGTCTCCACTAGGTTTTACCTGATGTACCTATACATTTATTAATAGACAAATTCCCCTCTTCTTGAGGTCCCCAAAATATCCTAAGTTTCCTGGGCCTGCCAGGAAGTGAAGTCCTGATTTGCCTGTAAGGGAAGACAGTAAGCCAGTTTCGTTGGGAGGATTTTGTATTGGCTGTCAATCTTAATTCCTTAAGAGTGGCATCAATATCTGATTAAACGAGTATCATTGTCAAATACAATATTCCAGGCAACAACCTTTATAATTGTTGTTGTTCAGTCGCTAAGTCATGTCTGACTCTTTGCAAGCGCATGGACTGTAGTCCCCCAGGCTCTTCTGTCCAGTGGGATTTCCCAGGCAAGAACACTGGAGTGGATTGCCATTTCCTTCTCCAGAGGATCCTCCTGACCCAGAAATCAAACCCATGCCTCCTGCATTGGCAGGTAGATTCTTTACTGCTGAGACACCTGGTAAACCCGTTCTCAAATATGTCCTGATAAAATAAAGAGGACAGATTCTTATTGAACTTTTGCAAATAACTGTATTTTATAAAAAACAAGGAGACAATGAAAGTTTCTAAATTCTGGGGAGTCGGGTAGAGAGAATAAAGTATTTACAAATATTTCATTTCAGTTTACAAAAACAGAATCTCCTAAATTGTTATGAGTTACAGGCATATTAAGAAGAAAGAAAAAAGAGCTTTCTTATATATTCAGAACACTGAACGCTATAATGTCACTGACATTCCGAAAGTCGGTGACAATCACCCTCATCAGTCCATTCAGTTCTAAGTGATTAATTCTTGTTCTGCTGAATCTTGGGTCAGAAACCTCATAAACCTGTCAGCATTTTTACCTAAGTTTTGGAAGTCCTGACTCAGTCCACAGGTATGTTCTTAAAGATATCTGAATGATATCACCAGGAGTCTGTACCCACGAGTGTGTACCTGGTCCACTGATTTCGTGAGACAGTGCTCAGTTGTTAAAGATAAAACCTTCGGCTTGTAGATGATTGCAGAGCCTTTAGGGAGCATCCAGAATAGAACAGAAACTATCTGTAAGGGTCAGAGATCTGAAAAGGTATGGATTAATTTATTAATGATAATTTTCAAAAGTGAATGATCTGATGAGAAGTCATGACAAGAAAAATGCAGCTAACAGTGAAGTCTGGTTGTTCCTGAGCTATGTAACACACACAAAGCCAACCCAGAAAATATTGGACAGTGTCTAAAAACACACTTAAGGTTAATTTCAAAGAAGATGGTGAACACAATATCTGATTTTTAAGAATGGATAATTTTTATAGAGGAAAAATATCTCAAGATTTTTTGTATCTCAGTATATATATTTTTATGTATTTAGAGATATATAGAAGTCTCAAGACATAATTTGCATAATATACCAAGGGAATACCAAGAATGTCAACTTAGATTTAGTGAGTCCAGGTGACTCAGTGGTAAAGAATCTGCCTGCTAATGCAGGAGACATGGGTCTGATCCCTGGGTTGGGAAGATCCCCTGGAGGAGCAAATGGCAACTCACTCCAATACTCTTGCTTGGAGAATTCCATGTACAGAGGAGCCTGGCTGGCTACAGTCCATGGGGTTGCAAAGAGTCGGGCACAACTGTGCATGAACATACACCAGCAAGTCCTAAACATCTGTGTTTTAATAAAGCTCCGTAGGAAAGTCTGATGTACTTCCCCAGTTGAAAGCCACTGACCTAGAAGATGCTAGACTCAAATAAAGAAGTGAAGTTGCAGCTTGGGTAAGATTAGCTGAAGTCATGACTGGTAACAATACTGTCATCATTAGGCAAAGCACACCAGGATACTGATCCATAGAGACAGATCATGGACCAAGAGGGACTGAGAAGTCTATGGAAATTTCTCATGCAGCAAACTGTTTCTGAGATACTTATATAAATAACCATATTCTACTTCTCTTTTTTCTCTTAATAAACAAAAATACATCTCATTACTGTATATACAAAGCTGTACCTCTCTGCCACTAATTGTTCCTAGTAGAGTCTTATTCATATATATTAACTATACTTTGTAACCAAAGGAACTTGTATTTCAGAGAAAATGAGAGGGCTGAGAGACTGGGTCATTGGAAGTAGCCTGTCCCACACCAGCATTTTAGAAGAGCTCAGAAACACACATAACTTTCTACAGCTGCACATGTCATTGAGACACTTCTTAAAGTGTGACTCCAACCACGTCTCCCAGGTTTAAGACAGATCTGAATTGAAATCCGCTCACCACTGTGTGCTTCTGTATAGTTAACTTCTCTGAGCGCCACCCCCCAGCTGCCCCAGCATCAGTAAAAGTCAGGTGGGTTCTTGGGGGCAAAAGTGATCCATGAACGTTCTTGACCTCCCGTGGCTGATGGAGAGCCCATGGCAAGTGTTCCTTCACTTCTTTCTTGACGTGTGTAGGTTCAGACTCCTAACAAACACCCAACATCATTGTAGTTCTTTCTGTAGGCACATAATTGTTTTGAACTCTCAGGCTTGCAAAGTTGATCAAGACACAGTCCTACTCTCTCGGAATTAAGGATTAAGCCAGAGGGAGGGCGTGTCCTCTCATTATCAAACTGGCTGCTTCCACACGTTCCCAGGGAGGACTTTTAAACAGAAGAGAAGAAAGCAGGCATTCTGGAGTGGGACCTTGGTGGGTGGGCTCCCCCCGAGCTTCGGCTTTGCTGTCTGTACAGCAAGGATATTTGTAACATCTGCCTCATTCCATAGTTGTGAGGATTAAGGATTGTCGCAAGGTGAAGCAGGTAAAATGCTTAGATGAGTGCCAGGCTCACAGTAAGCACTGACTAAACATTAATTATTGACTGTTATTCTACTTGCTCTTCCTACCACCCTGTACCAGGCATTGTGTTTGTGGTTCACTGCAAGATCTTTGTTTGTTTCCCGGCCTAATTCCCCATTATAAGGATATAATGAGGCACAGAGAAGTTATGTAACTTGTCCAGCACCACATAGCTAGTCAATGATTGAGCTGAATTTGAATCCAGGTTAGCTGGACTCCCAAGTCCCTGGTCTTTTCCTTCTGATTAGAGGGTGGGAGGGGAAAATAAAACAGAGGCGTTTTGCTTGAGACAGATCACTAAATTTCTGAGGCTTCAGGTCCTTGTCTTTAAATGGAAATAATCATGTACCTCTAGCCCAGGGCTTTGGTGAAATTAAGTGAGAAGACATTGAAAGCACTTAGCCTGGTGTGTGCAGCACACTTAGTCCTTGGGAATGGCTTGGTGCTTGTCAGTTTCTGGAGGTGGGATTCATCTTCATTAGAAAGAAAAGGTAGCATTTGACTTGCTGGATCGGGAGGTATTCTGAGCAGAGGCCGTGGAGTGGCAGTCAGGGCAGGGAGGTCACAGCCTGTCCCTTCAGCACTGGTCACCTGCTGGCGGGAGCCTGGGGGTCTGAAGGCGTGGCCCCTGGATAGGAGGCTGAGAGGCAGGTGGCATGAGCTGTGCCGGTAGAAGGCAGAGACTCGGAGGAGTTTCTGCCCAGGAAGATGGTACCCACCCCCCTCCTCCGGTCAGACCCCTGCTGTGTCCGGCGGCCCTCCGAGTCCTCCCCAGTGCTGGGCCTGCTCTAGCTGGTGCCAGCCTCTGAGTGGGCCTGTCTGGGGGCAGATGGCAATGTGGGCATCTTGCCAGAGAGATGACTATGGCTGCTGCACATGGGGCTGGGCCCATTTTCCTGGGACCTGTGGCCCGTGGGAAGAGGAGCAGGAGCCGGATGAGCAGGAACGGGATGAGGCACCGGACAGGCAGGAAAGCAGGAGTTGCAAACTCCCTCATGCAGTCCTCCCCCACATTCTGGTCCTCCCGTGGGAGCTGGAAAGGCGAGGCAGGTGGTAGTTGCAGCAGGGACCAGTGGATCTGTCTGCCAGAGTTTGCTGAGGGCCTGCTGCCAGGTCCATCGCAGCTCACAGTACTTATGGACATCTCCTGTAATGTTCAGTCCCTCAGTCGTGTCCAGCTTTTTGCAACCCCGTGGACTGCAGCGCGCCAGGCTTCCCTGTCCTTCACTCTCTCCCTGGAGTCTGCTCAAATTCATGTCCATTGAGTTGATGATGCCATCCAACCATATTATTCTCTGCCGCCCCCTCTCTGATAGGAATTCGCTATCTTATTTATTTATTTGGCTGTGCCCAGTCTTAGTTGGGGCATGCGGGGTCTTTAGCTGTGGCATGCAAACTCTTAGCTGTGGCCTATGGGATCTAGTTCCCTGACCAGGGATCAAACCCGGGGCCTCTGCATTGAGAGTGCAGAGTCTTAGCCACTGGACCACCAGGAAGTCCCTTAGTATCTCATTTAAAGGAAGATCGAAGTGAGACTGAGAGGTGAAATGTTCTCTGCATTAATCCCCAGGGCCACCTCGATGACAGTTTACAGTCTTGTTTAAAAGAAGCTCAAGCAGAGGCCGAGAGGTGAGACAGCTGGCCCAGGGTCGCAGTCACAGGACCAGAAGTTAAGACCCAGCCTCTTGTTGGTCTAACGAACTTTTCCCTGTTCTGCTGTAGCTTCAGACCAGGGGTCCCAGACGCTGCCAAAGCAGCTTTCTCTTGTCTTATTTTCCTGGTACCCATTAAGGATGAGCTGTGATGGTGAGAGGCAGCTCTGAGAAGGAATGAGAGATCCTGGCAAAGGACCTGGAGGGCTGAGCCTGTCCCCTGTCCCCACTCCTGCACCCCCCACCCCCACCCCCGTCTTCAGGCTGATCCCCAGAGAGCATGTGACCCTGCTCGCTCCCCTCCCCCACCCACCCATGATTGCTGTCTTCTCCCCCAGCTGTTCTGCTTCCTCTTCCTCTCTGCTGTTTCCCCTTTATGGAGCAGACTGACAAGCACTTCCTTGGCTCTGGGTGGGGCAGTCTAGATTAGTCCCAGGGGCCGCCGACTAATCTAGAAGGCAACAGGGGTTTGGGAATGGTTTGTATGGATGGCCAAGGCCTTATGTCTTCCAGTCCGCAGTACCACCTGAGCACTGAAGTTGGGGTTGAGCAGTTCCCAAGTGACACCAAACTGGGGCCAGACACCAAGGGTGGAGTCAGTGAAGCCCACAACCCCCACCCCCCATCTCACAGCCCCCGAGTTGGTATGTGGGGTAGAGGCGAGGTGGACAGCTTTGCTGCTCCCGTTTTGGCCTCTGGCTCATGCCTCACCTCCTGGATCCTTCATGCCGAGGAGGAGGCATAGAAGAGGGTGAGCCAGGGGCCAGGCCTCCGGAGACTCTCCAGAGGAGGGCCCCCATCCTGATGCCCTGGCAGGACCACAGGCTGCCACCGTCAGTGCCTTCCACTGGTGCTGTCTGCATAGCCTCTCTGCAGAAGAGAGACCAGCTTCCTGCCCACTTCTCCCAAACCCTGCCAGCTCTCACACGCTCCCAGAGGTTTTCCAGGTACCCACATGACACCTCATGCTGTAGCTGAAAGCCAGGTCTTTTCATTCTGTCTGAACACTCGGGGTCCCCTGCTTAGATTCCTTCTCAAAACAAAGCAGTCTAGCAATCTAGCCTATAGTTTCCACTCTCCTAAAAAAGATTATGATGTACTCATTCCTTCTAGAAAGTCCTGGGCTGTTTGTGCTACTAGCCAACGATTCCCTTCTCCAGAAGGACCTTGGGACCAAGCTCAGAGTCCCCTCGATCCCTCTGAGCAAGTGCCTGAGTCCCAGATGGAGGAAAGGGCAGCACGCGGAGGATCCGTCGGTCAGGATGCGCTCAGCTCCAGGAGGGCTTTGTTCCTCAGAGGCGGTCACAGACCTGGCCCGTCCCGTATGGCCTGTCTCCATCCCCTCCTGTCAGTGGAAAGCCCGGCTCGGGGGCTCTGCCCTGTGCGGTCTGTTCCAGCCTGGCCTTTCCCTACCAGGCTGTGTCCCAGTGGTAGTGGAGGACTTGGGAGGAAGCACAGTGATGGAATCGTCACCATTGCCCTGGTTCTTACCATCCCCAGCCCTCTCTCCCTTTCAGATCTGCTGAGTCCCAGAATTGGCACATCCAAAGACAGGCCACCAAGTTCATTTCCTCAGGGCAAGTGCCAAGGTCACCACCAGCCCAGTCTCTCACGTGGCCAACCCGAATGGCCCTATCCATCTACTAGCTGCCCCAGACTCCATTGAAGGGCTGGGCTGAGGCAGGAAGTGATAGGAGTGGGTCAATGAGGGAGTTCAAGTCCCCCTTTACCTGCGGCCTGAAATGGGAATGGGAACTGTCTGCAATGTGGCTGCAAAGCCAGGAGGGGGATGCAACGACTGGGGGATGACCTGGTAGACGCTGGACGAAAGGAACCTTCTGCCACTGTCTCCTAAGGTCCCTCTCCTGGGCTCTTTCTTATTTTCTATTGTTGCGCTGGTGGTGGTAGCAGGTCCTTGGGGTTTTGTTTGTTATCGGTCACTGCTTTGACAGACATTGTTCTTTGTCCCTACCTCAGAAGCATTTCTAGTGCAAAGTCTTAACAAGGTCCATAAAGCTATTAGCGTGCTCATTTGAAAGAGTAAGTTGGACTGTCAGCTAATAGTTAAGAGATAGCCAGTCCACCTCTATATCTGACTTAGTTACTCAGTAACCAGTGCTGGGCAAGGGGAGGTGAGACTCTCGGAAGTGACATTTCTCACTAACACAGACTTGGAGGGTCCTGGGATAGGCGCCCGGCCTGGAACAGTCTGTGGGCCTTGCTGAGCAGGTTCCGGGGTCCCTGGCTTGCTTGTCCAGCCTGCCCAGCCCCTGGGCTGCCTTCCCTCCCCTCTGCAGCTGCCCTGGGGCCAGCTGGGTAAGGCCAGGCTCTGTGAGTGTTTTCCCCCTGCCCCGTTTCTGGGGCCCCTTGGTTCTAAAAGAAGGGCTCGTGAGCAGAAGTGAAACTTGCGGCTTCCACAGGCATCAGGAGCCCGTCAGCTATGTTCAGTGAGCTACTGTGAGGTCGCTGGCCTCGGCCCAGCCCTGCACTCCACCCATGTCCCCAGTCCCCTTTGAACTGTGGCACCTTGGCCTTTTTCTTCAAGAGATGTCAAAGTGGAAAGCGAACTGGACCAAGGAGAGGCCCGGCTCCGAGCACGCTCTGCCCAGCTAGCCGGGCCCCTCTGGGCTCCTCCTGCCCCCGTGCTGGAGTCCAGGCAAGGAGTCCCAGAGGAGGCCAGTGCCCAGCCCGGTGTCACACAGCACTCTGAGGACCTTCTGCCCCACAGCCTCCCTCCCTGTGACGCTCCTGCTCTCTTGGGTGTCAGGTTCTCTACAGAGGGATGGGGTCAGAGCTGGGAGAAAGGTCAGCAGGCCTCTGGGCAGGGCTGGAATCTGGCCGATCGGCATGTCTATGGACCTCTGCTAAGCCTCTCCATCTACTCCCAAGGGAGTGCAGGGGCGGGCCCAGCAGACCAACCTGTGCTCTGTCCCCTTGCAGGCTCCCCCGTGGGCACTCGTAGCCTCAGGAGCCTGCAAAGATGCCTCCAGCCCAGGTCTGCATACTGGGCCGGTGGGGAGGAGTAGACTAGCCAGCCTCCAGACCCCTACCTTACCGGCACATCCAGGGCCTGGAGCCCCCACTACTCAGAACAGCTTGGTGCCCACCCCCACCCGGCTCACCTCCCGCCTGCTCCAGTTTTCCTTCCTCAAAACCTGAAATCATCGTTGCTGTCATTTTTAAGTGTGGACTGCGTGTCAGAAACCTGTAAGAGGTATGCATCATCTCATCAGCCTATCATCACCCTATGAGAGAGGTGATAAACTGTACTTTCAGTGACACACAGGTGTAAGGAATGAGAGCAGGTTTCACCTGATTCCTGAGTCCAGGGCACCACCAAGGGTCTGCCCGGGGGTGGCCGTGTGCCTGGGGAGTGGCTGGCAGGATGGATGAGGCAGAGAAAGCCTGCCCTGCCTTCTGCGAGGAAGCCTGTCTGGAGTTTTCCCAACTCACCAGCAGGGCAGAGCCCTGGGTCCCCACCTGGCTGGTGCCCAGAACTCTGTGACCTAGAAAATCCCATCCCACTTCAGTGACGTCCCGTCACCCCAAGAGACAGTCCAATCTTGCCCAAGGCCCTCCATGACCTGTCCCTTTCCTCCTTCCCAGCGCTCTCACCTGCCGTGCTTGGCTCAGCCCCACCTTCCAGACACCCTGAACTACACCCTGAACCATACAGAGTTCCCCAAACAGGTAGTGATATTCACGCCTGCACGCTTCTGCACACGCACTTCCCCTCTCTCTGGCCCTGCTCCCGCCCCAGCCCTGGTGGACCTGGCTGCATCCTGCTAGTTTGTGAAGACTATACGGAGACCTCACCTCCAGGATTCTTTCTTTCTTTCTTTTTTAAAACAATTTTATTGGAGTATAGTTGCTTTACAATATTGTATCAGTTTCTGCTGTATGACAAAGTGAATCAGCTATATATATATATCCTCTCTTTTTTGCATTTCCTTTCCAGTTAGGTTGCCACAGAACACTGAGTAGAGTTCCTTGTGTTCTACAGTAGGTTCTCTTTAGTTATCTATTTTATTCTTAGGGCTTCCCAGGTAGCGCTGGTGGTAAAGAACCCACTTGCCAGTGCAGGAGATGCAAGAGACCTGGGTTTGATCCCTGTGTCCGGAAGATCCCCTGGGGGAGGGCGTGGCAACCCACTCCAGTATTCTTGCCGGGAGAATCCCCATGGACAGAGGAGCCTGGCGGGCCACAGCGCGTGGGGCTGCAAAAGAGGTGAACATGAGTGATGCGAATTAGCACAGCCAACAATAGTGGATACACATCAATCCAAATCTGATTCATCCCACCCTCTGCTTCCCCGCTGGTATCCGTACTTTTGTTCTCTAAGTCTGTGTTCCTTTGCAAATACCCTTTTTCTAGCTTCTACATATACAGGTTGATAGGCGATGTTTGTTTTTCTCTTTCTGGCTTCCTTCACCCTGCATGACAGCCTCAGGTCGGTTCACGGATTCCTCTCCTGCCCCTGCCCCCACGCAGCCGGTCTGGGCGTCTGCTCTGGAGTCACGGAGGGCTGGCCACCCTCTTTTGTAGCACAGTCACACTGGTCCTGCTGTCGGCCTGCTGCCCCGCGAGCCCCGGTGGGCAGAGGTCTCTCTTACGGTTGGTTTCCCCAGGTCCCTAGCTCAGGGCCGGGCACGTGGTGGGATGCGCATGGGGGTGGGGTGGTCCTGGCTCCATCTCAGGGAGACCGAGATGTCAGCAGCGGGGCCTGGATGTGCTTGCTGTTCTGTCACAGCTTCCTCCACCCGAGGGAGAGGACACCAGGTGCGGGGACAGATAAAGAAGAGCACCGGGGGCCACAGGCCGGAGAAAGTCCAGGGTGGTGCTCTGAGGTGCCTCCCAGGTGGGGGGTGCCGGCCCTTGGTGCAGAAGCCGTGTGGTGGGGAGCGCAGGGGGGTGGGGGTGGGGAGGAGAAGGGTGGCTGCCAGCCGGGCTGTGCCTTTTGACCCCTCACTGACTCCGACCGGCTCCTGAGGGCTCAGTGTGGCTGAGGGCAGCCTGGGCCTCATGGCCAGGCCTGTTAAGGGAGGACAGTCAGTGCCGGGGCCTCAGCGGGGCCCCGGGGATCGTTGAGGCCCAGGGGGTGTGCTCAGTCACTCAGTCCTGCCTGACTCTTTATGACTCTATGGACTGTACCTGCCAGGCTCCTCTGTCCATGGGATTTCCCTCTATCCATGGGATTTCCCAGGCAAGAATACTGGAGCAGGTTGCCATTTTCTTCCCTAGGGTGTCTTCCCCACCCAGGGATTGAACGTACCTCTCCTGAGTCTCCTGCATTGGCAGGCAGATTCTTTACCACGGCACCATCTTGGAAGCCAAAGATATCTGATTTGTCACCAGGGTCACTGCATCCATGTAGCAGCGGAAAGAGACTTGGCTGTGCCCAGGGGTAGAGGTCTTAAGGGTAGCACAGCAGAGACTCTGGGGACCAGGGTGAGAGTTACATTGTATTCACCTGTGTTTGACTTAGATGTGGTTGATGCTGTTCTCCCTGTACATCTGATGAGGAAACCAGAGGCAAAAAATTAAAGAGCTTGCATTTGGTTGCACAATTAATTAGAGGCTTCCCAGGTGGCTCAGTGGTAAAGAATCTACCTGCCATACAGGAGACCCAGGAGACACGGGTTCGATCCCTGGGTTGGGAAGATCACCTGGAGCAGGAAATGGCAACCCACTCCGGTATTCTTGCCTGGAAAATTCCATGGACAGAGGAGTCATGGAGTGGCAGAGTCAGACATGACTGAGTGCGCACGCGCACACACACACATCTACAAAACTTGAAGCTTTTTCCAGACAGGACACTGGTGAGTGTTAATCTGCAGGGCTGTGGTTTTCTTCCATCCTTTGCTTTCTGAAGAAGCCCAGTTGGGAACAGTCTCCAAATCCTTCCAC
The DNA here is from genome assembly GCF_019923935.1 of Bubalus bubalis. Lineage (NCBI taxonomy): Eukaryota > Metazoa > Chordata > Mammalia > Artiodactyla > Bovidae > Bubalus > Bubalus bubalis. The sequence continues at coordinate 109,199,343 of NC_059161.1, forward strand.
CCCTCCCCCCACCCGCTGCCAGATTCTGAAAGTCCCTGATCCAGGAGTCGTGAGCCATTTACCAGTTGGAAAACATTGCTGCCACCAAGCTTGTCTATGTGGGTCACTGTGACAGTCCCTGGGAATAACCCCAGATTCCCTGGAGAATCCCTTGTGACTCCCTGCCCCCGTGCACCCTGTGTCTGGAAGTAGGAGCCAGACAGACCACACAGTAGAGGAGCTGGAAAGCCAGGCTAAAGAGTTGGAGCTTCATTCTTGCCCCAAGCTTTAAGCTTTTTATTTTGTACAGTGTTTCATACTTAATGGAATGGAGAGCCACTGAGAAATGTTCAGCCTGGTGACGGCAGGGTACATGTACCTTCATTCTCTTCAGAAGATGAACTATGAGGCAGTGGAGAGATGGAGATAGACCAGAAGTCCAGGGGTGAAGTGAGAAGGGTCCTGGCAGCCCAACCTGAGTTCAGCCTCTGATGTAACGCCCTTCATTTCACAAACTCGAGACTTCATAACATGCTTGTGGGGAAGTGATTTGGGGTTTGGAGGCAGATCTCTAGAGAGGGCAGACCGAGCTTCCAGTGTCCTGGTTCTTTGATTCAAGGAGCCCAGGGATAGAATGGGGTTTCTGGGCCCCCTCCCCTCCTTCCCCACCTTCTCCAGGGGATCTTTAAGAAGCCAAGGCTCTGGCCTTTCTCCTGGGCTGGAGTCCACGCTGAGCTCTCTTTTTCCATGTACTTCCTGGCTCCTGGATGCTGAGTCGGCTCAGCTGATGCTTTGCTGGGGAAGCAGTGACTCAGGAGGACATGGGGGCCCTCCCCCAGATCCTCAGGAGAAGGGGGGAGTGGGGCGGTCAGTGGAAACTTCAGTGGTTCTTGGCTGACCTGTGTTTTCCACCCCAGATCAGTGCATGGGATGAGAAGCGGGGGTGGGAGAGGGCTGTGTGATGCGTGAGCCACAATGGAAAGAGTGACCCTTCTGTCTGGAGGAATGGACTAGAATAGAGCCAGGCAGAGGACCTGGGTCCTGTCAACTGGCTTTTCCTCTGCTGCCACATTTCCATGTTTTGGACTCTGCTCCTACTGGACTGAAGCAGGTGCCATTTCTGCAGTGTTCTAGGCTTCTCTAGTGGCTCAGATGGTAAAGAATCTGCCTGCAACGCAGGAGACCTGAGTTCGGTCCCTGGGTGGGGAAGATCCCCTGGAGAAGGGAATGGCTACCCATTTCAGTATTCATACCTGGAGAATCTCACAGACAGAGGAGCCTGGAGGGCTACAGTCCATGGGGTGGCAAAGAGTCAGACACGACTGAGCAACCAACTAGGCTTACGAGGAGTAGTTGACCTCGGTTTAAAGATAGACCCTTTCTGGAAGTTTGGAATCAACATGTACACACTGATGTATTTAAAATGGGTGATGTATATGTATGGCTCCGTCCCTTCGCTGTTCACTTGAAACTACCTCAACATTGTTAATCGACTGTACTCCAATACAAAATGTTTCTGGTGTTAAAAATAATAAAAATTTTAAAAGTAAAATAAAATGGATAGCCAGCAAGGACCTACTGTATAGACAGAGAACTCTGCTCAGTGTTATGTCACAGGCTGGACAGGAGGGGAGTGTGGGGGAGAAGGGATACATGTGTATGTATGGCTGAGCCCCTTGCTGTTCACCTGGAACTATCACCACCTTGCTCATCAGCTCTGCCCCAATACAAAGCAAAACGTTTTTTAAACAAAGAGACACTTGGCATGCATCATCCTCCTCCTGGCTTCCACCATTTCCTGTATTTAAACACGGTTCTGTCTCCCTGCGCCTGCATCTCTCTCACCCACACGCACACAGAGGCACCCTGATTTTAGGGAGGAGAGGGAGAAGTAGAGGCGATGGGCAGTGACAAGAGCCGCAGAAGGCACTTTGGTGCCGTCTAGGACGCCGCTGCTGGCCCAGCTCTGTTGGGAGGTCTCTGCCCCCGGGAGCAGGAACTCTGAGCACTGTGGCCTCTGGGCACCTGTCCCTCCCCTCCCCTTGGCCTCTGCCCCAAGCAGCTTGTGTCTGGAGGGGAGCGTTGGTGGTGCTGCTAGAACGGGCACAGGTGGACTGCTTCCTGGACACAGTGGAGACGGTAGGCCTGGACTCTCTGCTAACCCAGATGCCCACCTTCCCCTGCAGGTACCGAGCCTTCATCCTGCTCATCACCTTCTTAATCTACACCTGCTATCACATGTCCCGGAAGCCCATCAGTGTCGTCAAGGTGAGTCTGGCCCGGGGGTAAGGAAGAATGCAGGACTGCTGGCCTCAGCAGAAATACGGAAATACTTCAGTAGAACAGCCCAGAGCTCAGTGAAGCACCGTCCTTGTCCCTTATCTTGGTCACCAAGTCTGTCTCTTCCCCCTTGGCTGACTCCCACTTTCAGCAGTTCTTTTTCCCAGGAGAGTTTCCTGGGTTTCTTCACCAAGAGAGTGGTGTCGGGGAACTGGGGGTGGAACCAGAGAGCAGGCACCTTGGGTCCCCTGGGTGCTGCTCATAGACACCCCTTGCCCTTCACCAAGGCTCTGCCGTGGCCCCTTGCCAGACCGGGTGTCAGAAGAAGACGCAGGGAGTCCAGTGGGGACGGGCAGTGGCCTGCTGTGGTGGGGGAGGTTACTGGCTCCCTTGCGGGCTGGGTTGACTCTGGGGCCACCAGCTAACCCCTGACCTGCACACCCGTCACCTCTCCAGAGCCGTCTGCACCACAACTGCTCAGAGGTGATCCAGCCCATCAACAGCACCCACAGTCTCAATGACACCACGTGGTGCAACTGGGCCCCCTTTGGTAAGAGCGGGGCGAGCCACTCCTACCCACGCCTGCTCCCCATCCAGGCCCGGGAAGGGCTTCTTGCAGGGGGCATCCAGATAGCCAGCTTTCTGTCTCCCCCGTCTGCCTTCAGATAAGGGCAACTACAAGGAGTTACTGGGGGCCGTGGACAACGCCTTCCTCGTGGCCTATGCCATCGGCATGTTTATCAGGTAAGAGGCAGAGCCCGTGTTGGCCTGTAGGGTGGTTCAGGCTGCTGTCTTCTCTACACCAACCTGGGGCCGTGGAGTCAAAGAGAGAAAGTTGTTGGAAATGAGACAAGCCTTCCACACATCCCGTCACCCATAGCTGGCGTGTTGCCACTATCACCCAGCCTGCTCCTTCACCTGGCTGACTCCTTCTTTTAGTAACTCTCCTGCAAAGGCCTTCCTAGATCTTCTTTTGAGTTTATTCACTCAGAAGGCATGTCAGCAGTGTGGCTGGAATATGGTCTGTCCTGGACAGGGATCCTTCACGGATAACCCGAAAGCTGAAAGCCCAGCACGGCTTTTATGTAGCAAGCATGATGTTTGTTCCCAGGAGTTGAGGGTGGCTGAGGCTAGGTACTACCTCTAGAGAGTTCACAGCCTAGTGGAGTGACCGATACTTCAGCAGCTACGTTATCAACAGTGCGGTGGCTCTGAGACAGAGGTGGCTATGTATGGAGCTCCAAGGAGTCACTTAGTCTGAGCTGGGATTAGAAAAGAGGGGTCAGGAAAGGCTTCTTGGAGAAGATGACATTTGAACTGATGAAGAGAAATTGGACTTGACTCATTTGAAAAGACCCTGATGCTGGGAAGGATTGAAGGCGGGAGGAGAAGGGGACGACAGAGGATGAGATGGTTGCATGGCATCACCGATTCAATGGACAGGAGTTGGAGCAAACTCCGGGAGTTGGTGATGGACAAGGAGGCCTGGCATGCTGTAGTCCACGGGGTCACAAAGAGTCGGACACGACTGAGCGACTGAACTGAACTGAATAGAGACAAGAGTCTTTCCCAGTGGCTCTGTGGGTAAAGAATCCACCTACAAGGCAAGAGACACAGGAGACTCGGGTTTGATCCCTGGGTGGGGCAGATTTTCTCAAAGAGGAAATGGCAAGCCTCTCCCATATTCTTGTCTAAAAAATTCCTTGGACCGAGGAGCCTGGAGGGCTACAGTCCACAGGGTGGCAGAAAGTTAGTCATGACTGAGCACACTCGCACAATGGAGTCATGGCTTGGTGAAATAAGGCAGGTGTAATTTGAAGCAGCATGACTGCACAGAGGGCAGGGGGTGGACTGGGGGACTCCTAACAGGTTTACCAACATGTAAAATGCAGAAGACGGGGCTGAAGAACGAGGTCATTGTGTACTAGGCTGTGGGCACAGGAGAGCCACTGAGTGGGTGGCTCAGTGGGTGTCATGTTCAGATCTACATGTCAGACAGATACTGAGAGGCTGACGGAGGTGGACTTGAGGGAGAGAAGGGCTGATCGGCTTTTCTGGTAACTCAGACAGTAAAGAATCTAACTGCAATGTGGAAGATGCCCTGGAGAAGTGAATGGCAACCCACTCCAGTATTCTTGCCCATGGGCAGAGGAGCCCAACTGGCTATAGTGCATGGGGTCACAAAGAGTTGGATATGACGGAGTGACTGACACTTCACTTCAGGGCTGACTAGCAGGTCACACTAAGGAACAGATTTGATAGTAGCTCTAGCTGGGCTTGGAGGAAAGCTTGAGTTAGAACTGTATTATTAATTATAGAGATGGAGAGAAATGATGCGCTGGAGAGAAATAAGAGGAGCAGCGGGCAGGTCTTGGAGGTCGCTTGTGGAGGGTGGGCTGCAGGGACAGGAGACTGAGGTAGCTCGCTTCCGGCCTGAGTGGCCAAACATGGGGCTGCCATCGAGTCCGCTGAGGGGCGCAGACACGGGGCAGGGTCTGGGAGGGAGGCAGAAGAGTCCAGTCTTTGGAGTTGTTGATTGGCAGCTTTTTGAGAGGCACCGCAGTTGGGATGTCCAGAAGCAATGTGGATATGATCCTGGGAGAAAGTTCAGGGCTGTAGACACACAGCTGGGCTGTGTACGTGTACATACATGGCAGGTAAAACCATAAAGGTGATGCAAGAGAAAATGCATGAGATGGACTGGTCAGCCAAGGGGGAAGAAGAGGGTCATGGGGATGTTACACAGGCCACTTTGCCGGGCACGTTATGAGGCGCGTCGTCAAACATAGCAGAGGCGCCTAGTGGCAACACAGAGGTCCCTGGTGTGGGGCCCCGGGGGAGCCAGGAGGGCAGGGGTGTGAGGTAGCAGAGATTAACCACGAATCCAACTCTCTCTGCAGCGGCATTTTTGGGGAGCGGCTCCCCCTCCGGTACTACCTCACAGCTGGAATGCTGCTCAGCGGCCTTTTCACCTCACTCTTTGGCCTGGGGTATTTCTGGAACATCCATGTGCTCTGGTACTTTGTGCTGGTGCAGGTACGAGCCTCCTCTGTCTTGCACTTGGGGCTCTGTTCCTGCACAGAAAGCTCATAGAGGCTGTGAGTCCTTCCCAGCCGCTCCGGGTCACAGTAGATCCCAACCCAGGCTCCTATATCACAGTGCGAGGTCCCCTGCCCACAGCCAGGGCAGCCTCGCCAGCTCAGGGAGTCTGCACTGAACGTCAGCCTGAGGTCTGTGGAGGTGCCTGTGAGGCCCAGTCTCTGCTGTGGGAACCTGGGGTCAGAGGGGCATCAGCTGGTGGGTGTGTGCACGCGTGTGAAGAAACGGGGAGCATAGTGTGGATTCTGGAGGGCTCCCCCATCCCAGAGGCTGCACCACTCAGTCCAGGGGCTTCTGTCCCCCCACTTTCCCTGCAGATCTTCAATGGACTCGTGCAGACCACGGGCTGGCCCGCTGTGGTGAGCTGCGTGGGCAACTGGTTCGGGAAGGGCAAGTGAGTGTGACCAGGGAGGCGGGTGGGCATTGCCTGGGGGTGCTGGGCTGGTGTGGGGGCAGGAGGTCCCTTGTGGCCTCTGATATGATTTTAGGATCAAAGATTAGAAATAAGCCTCTGGAAAAAAAAAAAAATTTTTAAAAGAAATAAGCCTCCGCGTCCTGCTGACTTTCACAGGCTGGGATACAAACGTTTTAGTGACTAAAAGCAGTGATTTTTTTCATTGCTGAGGTTTTTAATCCTTAAAACCTGCCATCTTCGTTATGCCTTTTCCTCATAATAGATGAATTTCCATTTTGCATGAAAACAAAAATGAAGCCTATAAAACTCTGTGTGTGTGTATATATATAAATGCATATACCCATATATATTTTTAATGCATATATATGAATATGTCTTATATATTTATTTATTTTTCCCTTGAACTGGCTTTTGTGCAAAAAAAAAGTTTCTTTTGGGCAGAGTTTCTCAGCCCTGGCGCTGTTAACACTGTGGGCTACATCTGGGGCTGTGTAATTCTTTGCTGGGGGGCCGTCCTACACGTTGTAGTGTTTAGCAGCCTCTACCTGCTAGACACCACCAGCACGCTCTGGGCTGGATCACCAGAACTCTCCAGACAGTGTCCATGTCCCCTGGGGGCAGTCACCCTTAGCTGAGGCCTTCAGAGTCACAGCCTCAGGGCAAGAGATGAAAGGGTGGGGCTGCGGCCCTGGGACGGAGGGGAGGCAGGGCTTGCTCAGGGAGCTGGCTGGGGAGCAGGACACCGCAGGCCTGGCTGTCACTCACTCGATGCCAGCCAGCCCTACCCCTCCTCCCCGACTGGGGTCTTCGGGCACGGAGGCTACAGGCAGCCAGCTGTTCACACTTGGCCGGGGCGGTCTCCGTGAGCCCAGGGCTTCTCTTCTTACCATTCCTGCTCTTGCCTCCCTGCCTCCCTCCCCGCCTCCCCTCCAGGCGGGGGCTCATCATGGGCATCTGGAACTCCCACACGTCCGTGGGCAACATCCTGGGCTCCCTGCTGGCTGGCGTGTGGGTGGATCAGCAGTGGGGCCTGTCCTTCGTGGTGCCTGGCGTCATCACCGCCATCATGGGCATCATCACTTTCTTCTTCCTCATCGAATGTGAGTGGACCCCTCTCCCCCTGTCCCCACAGGGCCAGAGCAAAGCCTCCCAGTTAGGTTCTGGGAGAAGGAGGCTGGTCCCGTGGGGGTCGCGGGGTTGGAGGCCCAGACGTGTGACTCAGAGGACGACCTCTCTGAGCCTCGATTTCTCACGTGGGACACCTGCTTTGCTGGGCTGTGGAGAGTGTCTGTGAGACGCATGTCAGGATGCCCGGCAAACACTGGCTCCTCTGAGCCTGAGGCCGGAGAAATGGGTTGGACGGCACCCTCTCCATGCTTGCTGCTTTTTTCTGGCTCCCTGACAGATGGCCCCTGGAGTCATGGCCATGGTCACTTGTAAGCAAGAGAACGAAAGTCCACGAGGCTCCCGTGGTTAGGAGACCCAGGCCTCAAAGGTGGTCTCCGGAGCCCTGGCTCCCTCATGCTGGAAAGTCCGCGGGCCCCCTTGGGGGTATGGGGCTCACACGCCGTGCAAGGTGAGGGCCTGGTCTGCTGGCAAGCTTCTTAGAAGGTTTTCCTTTCAGACCCAGAAGACGTGGACTGCTCCCCGCCTCAGCACCATGTGAGTGTGGCCCCCGGCCCCACTTCACCAGGGGCTGGTCCCAGAGAGGCCTGGGGAGTTGAGGAGGGGCCTCTGTGTCCAAAGTTGGGCCCGCGGGTGGCTCCCTGGCAGGTGGTGAGTCCGGTTCAGGAGGGGGGTGCATACCTCATGCAGCTCATCTCACGTGGGTTGTCCCTCTAGCTGGTGGGGGAGTGGTATGTGGACGTGCCCCCAGTAAGGGCTCTTCTGTGCTCAGGGTAATCCAGAAGAGAGCCAAGACCACCCCGAGGACCCCGTGAACGGACCCAGCTGTAACAAAGAGAGCAGCCTGGAGTCAGCTGTCACCTGCTCCAAGGAAGCAAGTGCTCAGCCTTCCGCCATCAGCTTCTTTGGGGCCCTGCGCATCCCGGTGAGTTGTGTGTGGACCAGAAGGGAGAGAGAGGCTCTCTAGATTTTTCTGCTGGGTCTCAGGAGATGGGGATGCTCAGGGTGATCTATGGTTTTCGGAGTTTCTTTACGTGCAGTGCTTAGGGCGGGGGCCCTCCTGGGGAGGGTAATGTGGCCGGACATTACCCTAACATTCAGGCAGCAGGCACGTTGCTGTACCTGAGACTGGAGGTGTTCTAGAGGCTGCTCCGTGTGGTGGGCGGTGGAAAGTGCTGGCATAGGGCTCGGCGGCCGCAGGCCCCAGGCTGTCCTGCCCACCTTCCCATCTGCCCTCTGCTGTGCTCCCAGGGTGTGGTCGAGTTCTCCCTGTGTCTGCTCTTCGCCAAGCTGGTCAGTTATACCTTCCTCTACTGGCTGCCCCTGTACATTTCCAATGTGGGTGAGTACACGGGGAGGAAGAGGGGAGAGAGGAAGAGGGGGGGCCTCCAAGGAGGAAACCCACCATGAGGTGCTTATGACTCCATGAATAGGCAGTATTTCTGCTGACCCTCTCCAAGCACAGAAGGAAGATTTTTTCTTTCATGGGAAGCTAAGTTTTGCAGAAACCCTCCTAGTCCCTCACTGATTCCAGCCGCTTTTCCTCACTTGGCACTCAGTCAGGGTTAGGAACTCAAATCCTCTCTAACGTCTACTCTGGCCTCAAGTGTAGGCGAAACCCCGCTTCAGGCCCATTGGCTGGCTCATAGATGGGTGGGATTGGAGGGTCCTGGAGAAACGGTCTGCCTTCTGAATGCCTCCAGGAGTCTCTCAAGCCTCCCCCAGCCCAAGGAAGAGGGCCTGGCAAGCTGCCCCAGCTGCTGGTAGCCTCGTGGGAAACACCATTCTCTTCCCAGGGGCTGCCAGGATACTTGGGTCATTGATGCCCAGTGCCCAGGTCTGCTGGGCTGCCCACCTTGTGGACTTCCTGTCCCCTGCCTCTGTCTCTGCCCAAGGATGGACAGACATATGAGGAGAGGTCACTTCTGTGGTTAGAAAAGCATGTTTATGTTCTCCTGTCCTGGGTCTCTGGTTTTCCCCAGGTGGGGCTGCTCTATCAAGGAGCAGCTCTGCCCCCAGAGCCCAGAGCCCCAGAGCCCTGCCAGGGTCAAGGACCTCTCAGCAGGGCCACCGGCCTCCCTCCAGGGTCCTGGGGGAACAAGCTGCCGTCCACACGGTACACTTGGGCCACAGGATGCCGTTTGGATGAGTCAGGGCCAAATCTCAAGCTGTAGCCTGCCACCTCCCACCGTCACCCTGTCTGCAACTGAGGGGCCTCCCCCAAAGACAGGGCTAGAGGCCAGGGCGGCCCTGTGGACACTGACTCTTTGTTCTGTGGCCTTGATGCTGGCTACAGACCGTGAGTCAACCTTGAGGGCTGGGCTGCCAGTCATGCTGCTGGGCGTCCCTCCTTCTAATCCCAGGGCAAGGTCAGGGGCCTGAGGTGCCCATTTTCCCAGTGAGCCTCTTTCCTGGCTTCGTTTATCAGTAGGGAACTCAGAAGGAGGTGACAAGCTCCTGTGCAGGCATGCTGCTCCGTCAGGGGCGGGCAGGCATGTGGCTGGATGGGCTGAAGCTCAGACAGAGCTGGGGTGCCCCCCTGTGGGACAGGGTCCTTGGGGCCAGATCCCCGTGCTCTCGGAGATCAAGGCCATCCAACAGGGGAAGAAGGTAGTATGGGCCTGGTGGCCAGAAAGGGTGTCCCGTCCCGAACTGCTGCAGACTCACCTGTGACCTTGGCCAGTCGCTTCCCCCCAGGCCCCCCACTCCTTCTGAAGAAGGGGGCAGTGATCCCGGATCGGGAGTCTGTGGGGACACTTCCAGCAGTGGCCCTCCACGCTGTCTGTCCTGAGTCCCCAGGTCTGAGCACGTGCTTCGTTTTCCACAGTTCACTTCACTGCCAAGGAGGCTGGGGACCTCTCCACGCTGTTCGATGTTGGTGGCATCATAGGTAAGGCCATGCCCTGCCGTGCCTCTCAGCTGGATCCACCTCTTCTCTTGTTGGGTTGCAGAGAGAAGGGATAGGTTCCAGCGAGACGTGACCTAGGCAGGTGGCAAGGGAAAAGGTGGCATCCTGCCCAGGTGGCCCTCCCGTGAGCCATGGGTACGGGGACGGTTGCAGAGGGAGGCACTCTGCCGGCCCGGGGTGCCCCGAGTGGACTGCTGGGGCAGTACTCGGGGGCCCCCCGTGCCTGGGGCGGCAGTGTGCACGTTGTATTCCAGGCGGCATCCTGGCGGGGCTCATCTCTGACTACATCAATGGCAGGGCCACCACCTGCTGCGTCATGCTGATCTTGGCTGCCCCCATGGTGCGTAGAACCTCAAGGCTGAGGGCCAGGAGCTGTGTGCACGCCCGGGCATCACACACACAGACCCGTCTCTTTGCGTGTGTGCAGCCCTGTGCACGGCCAGGGGAGGAGAAGCCAGGATCAGCACAGGGAAAGGGATCCAGACTGAGAATTTTGGAAAAGGACTAGTGGCTTTTTGACCTGTTAGAGAGGGGGATGTCAGCTGCTAAACTTCCTGACCAAGGAAAGAATAAGAGGTTGAGATTTGATAGGAGAGGAGACTTCTGGGGCAAAGGGAAACAATGGATTATTGTGTGTTAGACCCTGCCTCCCTGGGACACTTGAGGACCAAGAGGCCAGGGTATGAGAGGAAAGAAGGGAAAGCGGGCTTCTGGGGTTTCCAGTCTTCTGGGCTCCAAGCTAATGGAGGCGGCCCACGGGGAAGCCAGCTTGTGACCCTGCCCCCCTGCTTCTCCTCTCTCAGATGTTCCTGTACAACCATGTGGGCCAGAGAGGAATCGGCATCTCCATAGGTGGGGAGCTGGCGCTGCCCTGGGGACCACACGAGGCTGGCTTGGGGGCACGGTGGGCAGCCTGGGGAAGTGGAGGTTCTCGGCCTGGAGCCTGGGGGACTCACCTGCTTTGGGGCGGAGGATGATGGTGGCTTCTCCTCTCTAACTGGCCATCTCCATCACCACCTCAGTCATGCTGCTTATCTGTGGAGCGCTGGTCAACGGCCCTTACGCGCTCATCACCACCGCTGTCTCAGCTGATCTGGTAAGCAGGGCCACCTCAGGGCCTGGTCAGGGCCTCTATCTCCAGGCTCATCTTCCCCACGTCTTTCCCCTTCCCCCAGCCTGCAGAGATGAGATCCTCAAAGTCCTTCAGAGTCCGCCCTGGTTCCCCGTTTCCTCCCAACTCCAAGCTCTCATCGCTCCCTTTCCCCGAGCCAGCCCCTTTCTCAGTCCCAGTCCTGCTCAGGGTGCTGCCTCTTAGTTCGGCCCCCACCCCCACCCACCCCGACTCTGCTGTCTCTCCAGGGGACGCACAAGAGCCTGAAGGGCAACGCCAAGGCGCTGTCCACTGTCACAGCCATCATTGACGGCACTGGGTCCATAGGTCTGTAACTTTCACCCTGGGCTCTCCCAACAGACCCCCGAGCCTGGTCTTGGGCAGAGTTTTAGGATGGAGGGCACAGCGCCTGCTCTGGGCCCTTCTCTGACACTGTCCTCCGCACAGGTGCGGCTCTAGGGCCTCTGTTGGCCGGGCTCATATCCCCCACGGGCTGGAACAACGTCTTCTACATGCTCATCGCTGCCGACGTCCTGGCCTGCTTGGTAGGAGTTTGGGGGCACACAGGTGGGTAGGGGGAGGGGTCCCCTCCTGCAGGCCTGGAACCTGGGGCTCCAAAGTGTCCGGATGATGAGGACCGCTTCCTTTGCACAAAGCACTCTGCCTCCCATGGGTGACCCCCTGCGGAATGGCACTGTGAACAGCCAGCCCAGCGGTCATCTAGCATTAGGGACTGGCCACATGCTCCATGCTCGTGTCTCCCTCCCCTACCCCCAGCTCCTCTGCCGACTGGTGTACAAAGAGATCCTGGCCTGGAAGTCATCCCTGAGCAAAGACAGAGGGTAAGTCCTGTGGAGGGAGCGCTGGAGCCCTGTCCACCCAGCCTCACTCCTCCTGGGAGTGAAATCCATCGCTCGGGGGCTCTGCACAGTCTGAGCCCAACTCCAGCCCAGACCTCAGGGATGTGGCCCGCGGACCCCGAATGTGCTCCATGAGCCCCGGCCCGGCCCCCAGCTCCACTAACCTGTCGTCTATTGTCCCATGTGTCTCCATAGCTCTAATGTGGCCAGCTCTAATGTGGCCCTAACCCACGCGTGATAGTCTTTTCCTCAAGTCCCATGACTTTTGTGAGTATTTCCTTCAAGTCTGTGACTGCTGTGCTCTTAAGAGTGCATGCAAAGCCTCTCTCTCCTCCAGTGTGATTTTTCTGATTTTCCTGACTTTTCTGACTTTCGCTTTTTCCTTGGGGGCCAGTTCCAAAGATTTGGACTCTGGGTGGAATATGGTGCTTGGGAAGTATTTCCTCAGAGGCCAGAGCCGCTGGGAAGGTCAGCAGCCTCTCTTTACTGAGAGTGACAGGGTTTGGGACAGACCCCACTCCCCAGGACAGAGGAGATGGCGTCTGGGGAAATAGTTTTTCCTCTGAACTCAGACACTGAGCTGTCTGCACCTCCCAGAGTTCAGAAGCCGAGGGCATCTGGCCTGTCTGCCTAGGGTATGCAGAAAAAAAGCAAGTGTCAAGCGAAGCCTCTGGAACAAAACCCCAAGCTGACCTGAGGTGCAGTCTGCCTGTCGCCCAGTGGTGGTGGGTGCAGAGGTGACTCAGACAGGCTCGCGGCTGAGGCTGGGCATGAGAGGCTGGGCCGTGCAGCTGGTACCGAGGCTGGGAATGTTCTCTTGCGGCCTTTCTGGCTTTCCTTAGGAAGCTCTTGCTTGTGAGAAGCAGCCCGAGCGATGAACCCGGTCTGGATGGTAAATGTGAGGAAGAACCCGCTGGGGGCCTGGGAACCAGCCCCATATCTGGGGAGGCACTTCCCTTTAAGGAAAGCATCATCCCAGCTCAGGGACAGCAACCTGCAGGGCAGGAGGTGTTAGCAGGGTCTCTGTCCTGCCCTGCCCTGGAGGGGGAGCAGAGGATGGCACCTCAAGACCAATGCTGCTTCCACCTGCTGCCCCCCGCCCCCCAGACCAGGCCTGCGGGGACCTGGGGAGGAGAGGGACGGAGGCAGGAGGGGAGGAGAATGATGCATAGTGAGCGTCTGCTCTGGGCGTTGACTTGAGTCTGTCTACCTGTACTGGTGTCCCTCTCAGCAGCCCCGAGAGGTAGAGGCTAGAGAACAGAGGCTCAGAGCTCACAGGACACACCTCAGGCCTTTAGCTCGTCCCAGCAGAGCCCGCCTTTGGACCTAGGTGTGCGGGTTCACTGCCATCTGCATCGTCAGCGGGTCTTTCTCTGAGGCAGGCCTGTGTCGGGGGCGCGGAGGCACAGAGCCGGGGCTTGGCACCAGAAACCCTGGACAATCCTGACTTCTCTGCTCGCCTGCTTCTGTCAAACCTCGGCACCTTCTCCGCATGTCCGCGTCCTTGTGTGTCCAATGGGGGTGCTCATTCCTAAATACCTGATTGGGTTGGTCTCAGGCTGAGACACGCTGGGATAAAATATGACATGGCTTTGCAAAGCCATCAGACGTGGTACAAACACTGTGAAGTTTTTTGAAACATGATTCTGGCTTGGTGCTCCCTGCTGAAGAGGGGACGGGGAGCCCTAATGACAATGAACGGGATGAAAAGCAATTATTGGGTTGGCCAAAAAGTTCATTCGGGGTTTTTCCATACAATGTTATCAGTTCAGTTCAGTCACTCAGTCGTGTCCGACTCTGACCCCATGGACTGCAGCACGCCAAGCTTCCCTGTCCATCACCAACTCCTGGAATTTGCTCCAACTCCTGTCCATTGAGTCGGTGATGCCATCTGATCATCTCATCCTCTGTTGTCCCCTTCTCCTCCTGCCTTCAATATTACCCAGCATTAGGGTCTTTTCTAATGAGTTAGTTCTTTGCATCAGATGGCCAAAGTATTGGAGCTTCAGCATCAGTCCTTCCAATGAATGTTCAGGACTGATTTCCTTCAGGATTGACCAGTTTGATCTCCTTCATATGATGTTATGGGGAAACCCAAATGAACTTTTTGGCCAGGCCAGTATTAAGGGACCCAGTATTAAGGCAAGGGGACTTGCCTTCCCTGTTCCCACTGTTGGGATGGGAGCCAACACTTGTTAACCAGTGTCTCACCTTCTCTTCCACTGCCTCTGTCCTCTTCATGCAGGTATAGAGAAATGTGAGGCCCCTGATCAGAGCAGAAACATGGAGGGACCTTGCCGGGTCCCAAGGTGCCCCCCCCACACAGATGGCTGAGGCAAAAAGCCCCTTGACCCAGCACCAGCCAGCCCAGCCTGTGAGGCTTCCAAGGGCTAGGAGATGCTCCACGGGAAAGGACCGCCAAGTTCGAGGACATGGAAAACTCAAGGGCCTTGTTGGAGAATGGAGGGAACGCAGAGTGCTCACCATACTGAGAAGGCATCTTGAGACCAAAACAAAATGCTCAGGCAGCTCCGTGCCATCAGTGGATCAGTTTATTACAGGGTCACTTAACAGGATGGGGTAGGCTGGACAGCGATCTGGGAGCACCCCCATGCTGCCCAGGGGCCATGGGGATGATTCTATGGCTAACCTGGGGGACGGGGAGGCAGGACATGCCTTCCTAAGTGAAAATTTATGAACACGTAACCAGTCTTGTGGGTGCTGGGAACATGTCAGAGAAGATTTCCATCATTGTTTAGGGACTAGCAGAGCATAGAGGCTACCTGGTCCTAATGGTTATTAAACAGTATCTATTAACTTCCAAAGCCCTTGATAACAGGGCAATGATTCAGCATACCATACAGTCCTGAGCAGGCCCAGCGGAAGGAGAGGAGAGACTGTGAGGATCCCTGATGGTGTCAGTTCCGCTGACAGTGATCCAGGCCTGAACTCTGGAGACCGCAGGCCGGAGGGATTGGGGCTGAGGGCTGTCAGCATTTTGGTACAAGGAGGGGTCTGCTCAGACTCTTTCTTGTCCAGATTCCAAGATGGATAGCCGAGGTTCAGTGAGGCCAAGGCCTGGAAAGAGTGTGTCTCTCCTTCTCATGTTAAACTTGAACCTCTGTAATCAGCCTCTGCCTGAAAGTGTGTATTTCAGAGCCACCAGACCTCTCTTGGTCCCTTATGTCCACAAGCCTGTTTTCTCCATGTGTTTCCCCACATTGGCACCCCTGCTTCTACCCTCCATTTGATCCTGTTTCTAACTCCTGACCCACTCTGATTAAAACATTATTGCTGTATGCTCCAGGGACCAGGGAGAGGCAGGGCAGGGTGGAGGGGTGTCACTCCCAGGCGTGGCCCGTCCCTGAGTGTGAGGGCACCTTGCCTCCCTCTTGTCCCAGCCCTCTGTGTCCCCAGGGCAGATGGCTTATCAGGGCAGTGCTCTGGGGGAAGTGTGTAGGGCGGTGGGGTGGGGGGGCATGACCCAAAGTCCCAGTATGTTATTAAATATTTTGATAATGAAATGGCAGTGGTTACTGAGTGTTCACTGTTGGCCACCCTGAACCCTTGGGTCTGCCAGGCAAGCTCTTGGCATCTCTGTCTGCCCTCTGACACTGCCCATCAGCCCCTGTGCCAACATCTGTTGCCAGCTGCTCCTGTGCTCATTGGGGATCATGTGGGCTATTGGCACAGCATCCCAGGACCTCAGAGCAGTGTGCTGGGTGCTCCAAACTGGGGTGCTCATGGCAGCTGTGCCTAGAGGAGGCAGTTCAGTCAGTTCAGTTATGCAGTCATGTCCGACTCTTCGTGACCCCATGGACTGTAGCACGCCAGGCTTCCCTGTCCATCACCAACTCCCAGAGCTTGCTCAAACTCAGGTCCATTGAATCAGTGATGCCATCCAACCATCTCATCCTCTGTCATCCCCTTCTCTTCCCACCTTCAATCTTTTCCAGCATCAGGGTCTTTTCCAGTAAGTCAGTTTGCCTCAGGTGGCCAAAGTATAGGAACTTCAGCTTCAGCATCAGTCCTTCCAATGAATATTCAGGACTGATTTCCTTTAGGATGGACTGGTGGGATCTCTTTGCAGTCCAAGGGACTCTCAAGAGTCTTCTCCAACACTACAATTCAAAAGCATCAATTCTTTGGTGCTCAGCTTTCTTTATGGTCCAACTCTCACATTCATACATAATTACCAGAAAAACCATAGCTTTGACTACACGGACCTTTGTTGGCAAAGTAATGTCTCTGCTTTTGAATATGCTGTCTAAGTTGGTCATAACTTTTCTTCCAAGGAGTAAGCGTCTTTTAATTTCATGGCTACAGTTACCACCTGCAGTGATTTTGGAGCCCAAGAAAATAAAGTCTCTCACTGTTTCCATTGTTCCTCATCTATTTGGCATGAAGTGATGGGACTGGATGCCATGATCTTAGTTTTTTGAATGTTGAGTTTTAAGCCATTTTTTCACTCTCCTTTTTCACTTTTATCAAGAGGCTTTTTAGTTCCTCTTCACTTTCTGCCATAAGGGTGGTGTCATCTGCATATCTGAGGTTATTGATACTTCTCCCAGTAATCTTGATTCCAGCTTGTGCTTCATTCAGCCTGGCATTTCGCATGATGTACTCTGCATGTAAGTTAAATAAGCAGAGTGACAATATAAAGCCTTTGTGTACTCCTTTCCTCAGCAGTGGGGATACTGATAACCCAAGGGTATGCCTGAAGGCTAGTTCATTCTTTGGATACAAATCTTTTGGATACATACTGAGACAGGTTGTATACACACCAGTGATGACAAATAGAAAGTCTCAAACTATTAAGACTCACTCCAGCTTGAAAAGCAGGAGCCAGTTGAAGTGTCTTTTTTTCTTGGGGATGGTCTTGCTCCCTCAAGACCATCCCCAAGAAAAAGAAAGGCAAAAAAGCAAAACGGCTGTCTGAGGAGGCCTTACAAATAGGTGTGAAAAGAAAAGAAGCAAAAAGCAAAGGAGAAAAGGAAAGATATATCCATTTGAATGCAGAGTTCCAAAGAATAGCAAGGAAAGATAAGAAAGTCTTCCTCAGTGATCAGTGCAAAGAAATAGAGGAAAACAATAGAATGGGAAAGACTAGAGATCTCTTCAAGAAAATTAGAGATACCAAGGGAAGATTTCATGCAAAGATGGGCTCAAAAAAGGACATAAATGATAGGGACCTAACAGAAGCAGAGGATATTAAGAAGAGGTGGCAAGAATACACAGAAGAACTATACAAAAAAGATCTTCACGACACATATAATCATGATGGTGTGATCACTCACCTAGAGCCAGACATCCTGGAATGTGAAGTCAAGTGGGCTTTAGGAAGCATCACTACAAACAAAGCTAGTGAAGGTGATGGAATTCCAGTTGAGGTATTTCTAATCCTAAAAGATGATGCTGTGAAAGTGCCGCACTCAATATGTCAGCAAATTTGGAAAACTCAGCAGTAGCCACAGGACTGGAAAAGTTCAGTTTTCATTCCAATCCCTAAGAAAGGCAATGCCAAAGAATGCTCAAACTACCACACAATTGCACTCATCTCACATGCTAGTAAAGTAATGCTCAAAATTCTCCAAGCCAGGCTTCAGCAGTACATGAACTGTGAACTTCCAGATGTTCAAGCTGGTTTTAGAAGGCAGAGGAACCAGAGATCAAATTGCCAACATCCACTGGATCATGGAAAAAGCAAGAGAGTTCCAGAAAAACATCTATTTCTGCTTTATTGATTATGCCAAAGCCTTGGACTGTGTGAATCACAATAAACTGTGGAAAATTCTTCAAGAGATGGGAATACCAACCACCTGACCTGCCTCTTGAGAAATCTGTATGCAGGTCAGGAAGCAACAGTTAGAACTGGACATGAAACAACAGACTGGTTCCAAATAGGAAAAGGAGTACGTCAAGGCTGTATATTGTCACCCTGCTTATTTAACTTATATGCAGAGTACATCATGAGAAACGCTGGGCTGGAGGAAGCACAGGCTGGAATCAAGATTGACAGGAGAAATATCAATAACCTCAGATATGCAGATGACACCACCCTTATGGCAGAAAGTGAAGAAGAACTAAAGAGCCTCTTGATGAAAGTGAAAGAGGAGAGTGAAAAAGTTGGCTTAAAGCTCAACATTCAGAAACTAAGATCATGGCATCCAGTCCCATCACTTCATGGCAAATAGATGGAGAAACAGTGGAAACAGTGGCAGACTTTATTTTGGGGGGCCTCCAAAATCACTGCAGATGGTGACTGCAGCCATGAAATGAAAAGACGCTTACTCTTTGGAAGAAAAGTTATGACCAACCTAGACAGCATATTAAAAAGCAGAGACATTACTTCGCCAACAAAGGTCCATCTAGTCAAGGCTCTGGTTTTTCCAGTGGTCATGTATGGATGTGAGAGTTGGACTATAAAGAAAGCTGAGTGCCGAAAAATTGATGCTTTTTGAGCTGTGGGGTTGGAGAAGACTCTTGAGAGTCCCTTGAACTGCAAGGAGATCCAACCAGTCCATCCTAAAGGAAATCAATCCTGAGTGTTCACTGGAAGGACTGATGTTGAAGCTGAAACTTAAATACTTTGGCCACCTGATATGAAGAGCTGACTCATTGGAAAAGACCCTGATGCTGGGCAAGATTGAAGGCAGGAGGAGAAGGGGACAACAGAGGATGAAATAGTTAGATAGCATCACCGACTCAATGGACATGAGTTTGGGTAAACTCCGGGAGTTGGTGATGGACAGGGAGGCCTGGTGTGCTGCAGTCCATGGGGTGGCAAAGAGTTGGACATGACTGAGCGACTGAACTGAACTGAACTGAGTTGAGATGTCTTGGTCCTCATGCCCCCAGGGCGGAGCTGCAATTCAGGTTCTAGAAGGCATCTTTCAGCACCAGGTTTAGGAACTTCCCTGGTGGCCCAGTGGTTAAGAACCCACCTTGCAGTGTCACAAGGAATCCACAGGTTTGATTCCTGGTCAGGGGACTAGGATCCCACATGCAGTGGAGCAACTAAGCCCATGTGTTGGAGCCCCGTGCGCTACAAGTAGAGAGTCGGTGTGCAGCAAGGAAGACCTGATGTGGCACAACTAAGACCCAACGCAGCCAGATAAATAATAAAAAATAAAAATAGATAAACTGCTCCCATCACTGTCTTTAAAAAACAACAAAGCAGCCGCACTCAGGGAAGCCACTAGATGGCACCTTCACTCCATGGTAGCCTGTGGCCCGCGCTCCCTTTAGGCTTCCAGAGGCTCCCTCGTCTGCTTGCTTTTCCTCTGAAAGTCTCTTCCCCATCCTCACTGCTGGTGGCTTTAAACCTTCTCCTTATTAGAAAACTAATAACGTCACGTCCTTCGGAGGATCCCTGTGAGTGAAGCAGACAAGTTAGTGTTAAACACATGCCCTGCTCTCAGGGGCTTGTCTAGTTAGGGGATGAGACAGGAATAGGGAAGCGTTTAAACGATGCAAGAGAAAAACACCAGGGTGGGTGACTCAAGAGACTTTGCCATCTGCCCGTCCAGCCCTGAAGGGGCAGGGCCGGGGAGGGTGACCCCAGTGGAAGAGGACAAACAAATGTGACGGTCCAGAAGGACGGAAGTTAAAATGAAAACGCACGAAGCCCCTAACGTGAGCGCAGGGACTGGAAAACGCGCAGGACTCGGTCACCGGCTCAGTGTGGTGCTGTGGAGACCCTAAGGGCGAGTGAACTCTCGGGGCCAGCCTCAGAAATGAGGGCTGGGGTGAAGGTGGGAGTTTGGGGCCCCCTCACCTCGAGATCTGCCCTGGCACACCTGGCTCCCCGGCCCAGAGTCCCTGCTCCCCTGCAGCCCTGGGCACCTGCTGTCTGTCCCTGGAGGCCTGGGACCTACCTGGCTCCTCTCTGGGCCTCCGCACTCACTCGGGACTAATGCGGGAGCATCACGTTAATTAGTTATTCATTTAATTTAACTTCACATTTGGTCTCAATTAAGCTTAAAGTGTTCTTCCTTATAGATGTTACAATAGCACTTGTAATTAAAAAGCAGTAACTCTTCGAATTCCTCCTTTGGAGATCCATGGGGAGGCTGGGCTAATGAGGGGGAGTGGGGATAAGCCAAGAAAAGGAAAGCCACTCTCTCGGTGGATCTCCACGCTCTGAGGGGGGCCATCAAGAGTGAGGTCGGGGAAGGAATGGACACGCTGTGGGGTTGGTCGGCACTCTGAGAACTGGAGAGTGGACCTGGAGCTGAGGGGCAGGCCTCGGCTATGCAGGCGTGGGGTATGGGGAGGATGGGTGAGGGATGGTAGAAGGAGGTGGTCCTTAGGGGTGGAGGATGGGGCCCTACATTGCGGGGGGAGGGCGCAGAATAATGCCCCCTTCTCCAGAGAGGCCCGCATCCTGAATGCCAGGATCAGTGAATGTTATCTTTCACAGTAAATGAGACTCTGCAGATGTGGTTAAGGACCTTGATGGGGGGAGACTATGCTGGATTGGGGGTGGGGCCCAGTGTAATCACAGCTGCTCCTGATAAATCGGAGAGGGAGGCAGGAGTGTCAGGTGTCAGATTAGGTGACACTGGCCTTTTTAAACATTTAATTAGTTACTTGATTTATTATTGGCGGTGGCCGGCCTTAGTTGTGGCACACGGGATCTTTTCCTTGTGGCACTCGGGCTTCTCTCTCTAGTTGTGGTGCACAGGCTCAGTTGTCCCGATGTGGGATCTTAGTTTTCTGACCAGGGATCGAACCCATGTCTTCTGTGTTGGAAGGCAGATTCCTAACCACTGGACCACCAAGAAAGTCCCTGATGCTGGCTTTTAAAAAAATATTTAAATTTTTTTTAATTTTTGGCCTCCACCTTGCTACTTGCATGCGAGATCTTAGTTCCCTGACTGGGAATTGAACCTGTATCCTCAGCAGTGAAAGTGCCCAGTCCTAACCACTGGATCACCAGGGAATTCCCAGAAGATGCTGGCTTTGAAGATGGAGACAAGGCCAAGGAATATGGACAGCCTCCAGAGGCTGGAAAAGGCAAGGAAACAGGATTCTTCTCTGGAGCCTCCAAAACCTTGATTTTAGCCTTGTGAATTCATTTCAGATATCTGACCTCAAAAGGACTATAAGTTAATAAATTGGTATTGTTCTAAATTACTAGTGAAAAAAGTGAAAGTGTTAGTTGCTCAGTCGTGTCCGTTCCATGAACTCTTTGCCATTCCATGGACTGTAGCCCACCAGGATCCTCTGTCCATGGGATTCTCCAGGCAAGAATACTGGAGTGGGTTGCCATTTTCTTCTCCAGGGATATTCCCAACCAAGGGATCACACCTGGGTTTCCTGCATTGCAGGAAGTTTCTTTACCATCTGAGCCACCAAGGAAGCCCTCTTGACTACTAAGTTTGTAGTAATTTGCTACAGCAGCAATAGGAAAGTATTACACATGCCCAGGGTGAAAAGGGGCCAATATCAATCTGAAGATAGCAAAACCAAAGAAATCCTCAAAGATTAAAAAAAAAAAAAAAAAAAAAAAAAAAGTGGAGAGGATGGCCATTGGGCATTTAAGTACCAAATAAATGCCCCCAAATACCAAATAAATGTGTAACTACCCTGAGTTCCCTGAGGGCAGGACCTGGGCTAAATGCACATCTTTTACATCAGTGGTCCTCAACCTTTTTGGCTCCAGGGACCGGTTTTGTGGAAGACAGTTTTTCCACCGACCAAGGGGCTGGGTGGATGGTTTCAGGATGGTTCAAGTGCATTACGTTTCTTGTGCACTTTATTTCTTGGATTACTACGTTAGCTCCACCTCAGATCGTCGGGCATTAGATCACAGAGGTCGGGGACCCCTGCTTTACAGTATCCAGTATGTGTGAGGAAAACCAGACGATGAAGTTTCTCATTCTGTCTGTGGTGCTGGGCCCTGGTTTTGATCCCTGCTGTCATTCCTTAGGTCCCAGGAAACTGAGGCAGGAGGGTGTGTGTTGAGTGGGTGGGTGGGGGGGCTTGGAAATATTTTCCTTGAGTAAACAGCAACTGATGTGGCTTGCTAGAGACAGAGGTCAAGAAATGCACACACATTCTTGCCTTGCGGCTTTGGTTCTTCCATTGGCGCCTCTGAAAACCAACCCAAGTATCCATTTTTCCAGGCAGGCAGTGCTGAAGAGAGAGATGGTCGTGTGTGTCCTTGACAGTCAATCCACCAGTCACTCCATCAGTGAGGACCCCTACTTGAGGGAAAAGCTGAAGTCTTACAGCGCAGGGCCTCCCAAACCAGAGCTGATCAGTGAAGCTGTCCCTGAGTCCGTGTGGCTTCTGATTGCTTTGCCCTAGATTCCTGAGATTCCAGATTTTGCAGTAGACTCAACTGCATTTCCTCGCTACTTCCTGCCTCCTCCCTTTTCCTTTGTTTTCACCTTACAGGGCGACATAGTAGAAGACAGTGAAGAGCTGAGACTGCCTGACTTCAGTCCTGGTTCCTGTTTAACTCCTAGCTGAGTGACCTCAAGCAAACCACCTTGCCCCTCTGTTCCCTGTCTGTGAAGCTTCATTTCATTGCTCCCAGAAGTATTAGTGCATATATTTAAAATTTTCATTTATCACAGAGAAATTTAAAATTGATTCATAAAAAACACAATTTTCAAGATTTCAAAGGATATGGAAAATTTTAAGTGTAACATTTTACTTTTTAAATGCCATTTTTCCTCCTCTGATTCTGCCACCTCTGTCTGTGTTATCTACTTAATGATGAAATTTTGTGCATATCTTATGGGTTTATTGATAAATTAACACTCACGGCAATTTGGGGGATTTGTATATACTAGCCACAGATTTTTCTATGCAGTGTTGTTTATATATAAATTGTACATTTATCCAACTAATTTGTTGAAATAATTCCAATGAAACTGTGAAGACTAAGGATACCCAAAATTTATAGTTTCGAGTCCAAAGTAAAATAGATTTCCCTCTATTATATAGACAGGATTTCATCAATCTTATCTACAAGTGTTTATGTGGATATATTTCCTAAAACTGTATAAATGTTACATTTTTATTTTTTGGTAATATGATGTTACAAAGAAATTGCCTTTCTTCTGTTACTGTTCAGTCTGTCATCTTCATATATGCTTAATCCTTATAGTCTCTTGCATTATTTCATTTTGCTGTTTTTTTTCCCTTTCATTTTCCTTGGTATATCAATGTCTTAGTGTAGTGCAAATGAAATACCATATTTTATTGCTGTCAATTTACTGTGGTGTTTTGTATTTTGGTTGTGTATTAAAATATAATCATACTATGTTTTAAAAAAAAAAAGAATACTTAAGAGTTGCTATAAGGATGCCGTTAGTTAATACTTGAGGGGTGCTTAGAAAAGCGCCTCATACGTGTTTGCTAAATACAATAAAAATTGTGAGTTCAGCAGGTAAAGAAGAGACTATTCCCAAGTATCTGGGCTGGAAATAGAGAGGAAAGGTTGAATTCTGTGGGTGATAAAATCTCTTCCAATCCTGAGTTTTTATGCTCCTGTGAGGATAATCACTTCTTTAGATTCATACCCATGCGGTTCCCATTCCAATGTCTGGAAAGTTGCTCCTATGTGGTAAGAACCAAATATTTAAAGCTGCATGCCAAGAAGTCCTGATAAAATGTTTTTTATTTGTACTAGAAATGTTAACTGGTTGAGCTTCCCTGGCAGCTCAGACGGTAAAGAATCTGCCTGCAATGCAGGAGACCCAGGCTTGATCCCTGGGTAAGGAAGATCTCCTGGAGAAGGAAATGGCAATCCACTCCAGTATTCTTGCCTGGAGAATCCCATGGACAGAGGAGCCTGGTGGGCACAGAGTCGGACACGACTGGGTGACTAACACCTAAGTGTTAATTAGGAATTCTTTAACGAGACCTTTACCTGTTTTGATGGGCTTCCCTGGTGACTCAGACGGTAAAGCATCTGCCCGCAATGCGGGAGACCCGGGTTCGAATCCTAGGTCGGGAAGATCCCCTGGAGAAGGAAATGGCAATCCACTCCAGCACTCTTGCCTGGAAAATCCCATAGACGGAGGAGCCTGATAGGCTACAGTCCATGGGGTCCCAAAGAGTCGGACACCACTGAGTGACTTCGCTTTCACTTATCTGTTTTGGATATGGGTCACAGGAATGGTGGGTAGAAGTAGTTAGGAAATAATATTAGCCAATGGAAAAATAAGGAGTTGCGTGAAAGCCAAAACTGATCATTAAACTGTTTTGAGAAATGAGATACCAGGATCCCAGTGTCAAGTGGGAGCCTCGTTACTACTTGTGCAACTTTGTACAATCCCCTTCTCTCTCTGCTTGTCTCTCACCTGTGAAATAACTGCAGCAGGTGTCTTTTGTATTTTTATTTATTTTTGGTTGTGCCGAGCCTTTGTTGCTGAGTGGGGGCTGCTGTTTGTTGGGGTACCAGGACTTCTCGTTGCAGTGGCTTCAGCAGTGGCACATGGGCTCGGCTGCTCTGCGGCATGTGGGATCATCCTGGATCAGGGATTGAACCTGTGTCCCTTGCATTGGCATTCGGATTCTGTAACCACTGGGCCACCAGGGACGTCCCCACAGCACGTTGCTGGACCCATCGATGCAAATCAAAGCAAAACATAATCGTTCAACTGCCGCAACGACAGGACAGAGTTGATAGAAAAGTGTGTCTCAGAGAACAGAACAAGAAATGGCTTACTTTATGTGAGAGTAAAAACATTTAGAAATGATTTGGATGTCTTCATCCCAGGACAGAGTCAGGAAGGCAGCTGGGAAGCCTCAGAGCCTCGTTCTCGAGTGGATTTATTCCACAAGGACCGTGCTTCATGTTCTGTGAGCACACAATGAGCTCTGAGACACCTGCTGTGTGCAACATGGGTGAATGGTAGTGCATTTCCTAGCAACGCAACAGTGCACAATAACTCTGATGAATTTTTAGGTTAAATATCTGATACTGCGCATCAGTAAAGAATGTTAGCTTTACCTCTATTTTATGAGACACAGAAAGAA
Organism: Bubalus bubalis; assembly: GCF_019923935.1. Lineage (NCBI taxonomy): Eukaryota > Metazoa > Chordata > Mammalia > Artiodactyla > Bovidae > Bubalus > Bubalus bubalis. Next base: position 109,224,119 of record NC_059161.1, read on the forward strand.
CTTGTCAAAAAATTACCTGGTGTGTTCTGCCAGCTTGAGACAGCGCCACCTAGTGGATCAGTGTGGGGTAATGTGCTGACGTGGTCTTTGTCAGAGGATACAATTTTAAGAGGCTATGCTGCAGTCCATGGGGTCACAAAGAGTCAGACACAACTGAGTGACTGAATTGAACTGAACTGAAATAACCTGTTTTCTTGCATAGAAGCCCTGAATTGCTCTCCTCCCACCTCCCAAACAGTGGGATCACTAGTTTCTTTGCCACAGGATTCCCTCTGGGTAGCACAACCTGTGCTGAGGCCTTGATCATAGAACAACGAATGGGGACACTGAGATGATTTCTGTTTGTATTTAAGGGACACCCTCTAAGTCTGTCTCCAGGAAGGCCTGAGCACAAGGGGAACGATATTAACCATTGATTACTGGGGGTTCCCCCCATAGAACTTAGCGAAATTCATTTTGTGATTTTGTGCCCTCTCAGCCTTCTATTTCTTATCCCAATCCTGTGGGTTTTTTTTTTTTTTTTCTTAAGGGTTGGACATGATTGCTTTGAGCATAAAGATATAAAGTGATCCATCATTCTCTTCACCACTGCTGGTAGTTATGGGATCTACAGCAGGCAGGCCGAGTTAAAATACCCTTTGTACAAAAGTATATTTTTGCCCTTAACACACAGGCTTGTCATTTACATTTGTGGAGCGGCGGGGGGGTGGGGGGGTGCAGGAAAGACTTGTGCACTAACTGGCATATAGCATGTATTCTATCAAAGTTCTTTTTCCAACTTGTTTTCTGGTTCTTAATTTTCAGCCAGAAGGTCCTTCAAATAGTTCTCGGGTGCCAGGTTGAGACTCCCAAGGTGGAAACAGCCTAGAGCTGCCTGCCCCCACCCACCATTTAGTGACAGATTTCACTTGGTCTGGGAACTTAGGTATAAAGTTAAATCTAAGCCTGTGGATAGACATTCCTCATCAGCTTTGGAGAAAGAGCTACAAAGATGAAAGGGATGACAATAACCCAACACGGACACTTACGGTAACTAAATAAAGGAACAAAGACCACCAAATACTGGAAGAAGAAGAATCTAGAGAGAGCCGCAGGACACACAACTGATGTTTCCAAACTCTGCCTCTAATCCCCCCATGAACCTGAACTGTAGAAATGCTAGATTCAGGAAGCTGTGCCCAGGAGTTCGAGGTGAAAGTCAGTCCTCTGGCTGCTGCTGACTGCTTTCTCAAGGCAGCAGAAAGTGACACCAAGGCCTTTGTGGAGCCCTGTGGTGTGACATGCAGAGTGCTGTAAAGCTGGCATCTGATATATGTCTCCAAGTCACCACATTCAAATAATCTTTTGAACTTTGAGGGCCTTTCTTTCCCAAATGATCTTGACCTTGAAATTAAGTATTTCACATATTATCAAAAAGGACCAAGTTCTTCTATCCGTTGGACAGGAGAAGCTAAAGTACTCTTTTTCTCAAAATTCGCTTGCTGATGTCTTGATTGAAAAACCTAAGCAGATCACTGTTGCTATTTCCTTTTCAAAAGAGGTGGAAAACCTGAGGTGCAGGTGCTGAGAAGACAGTGATATCCCCCTTAAGCTGGTGAGAATCTCTCCTCGGGGGCAATTCTGCAATCCTGTTTCTGGAAGCCAGGACTCAAAGGATTTGTCTTCGTGATGAAGAGATGATCCTCTGATCTGAAGGCAGGAAGGCTGTCAACACAAAACTCTGAACAGTACCTTGCTGCTCACTAGTGACATCAAAGCGAGGGGGAGAACAAGGTCTTGGTTTTCCTGAAGGCGGCTCAGTAGGACCGCAGTGGTTTGGCATAGATTGGCTCCAGGATGTGATGGATTAGAACTAAGAAAAGGCTTCCAAGGAAGACGGCAATGAGGAAAGCCAGCAGGACATAGCGGCCAATGAAAAAGGCGTCTACAATCTGGAGAAAGAAACATTAAAAGTGAAATTACTGTTACGTCTGCGCCTTGACTGGGCTCAACTGGAATCTCTGATGAGTGGGCCCAGGATCTGTCCATATTCATAACTTCCAGTAACATCCTGAAAATGGATAAGAACCTTTTTCTCAACATGCTGAGCCAGAAATACAAGATAAACAGAAGCTTAATGAAAAGGCTTAATAAAGTACAGGGAACAAACACAGGCTTGATGTAGGAGATTCATAAACACTCTGAAGGCAAGTCCTTTTCTGTTCTGAAATAAGTTATCTGAAAGAATGAATGAGAACCTTGCTTGCTTGGTCTCAGAAAGGCTTATTTTGTGGCTGTCAACTTTTCATTATGGAGAACTTTAAACATGTATAAAAATACAGTAGTATAATAATCCCCCACATACTCAAGGTTCAAACCCTCACGCCATCAACCCATGGCCAACTCAGGAGGGGTCATTTTCAAAATGAAAAGGGGACTCTAAAACTTTTACCAGAGGAGTTCTGAACCCTAACATTCATAACCCAGCATTCCAAGGGCTGGGGAAATGGCCATCTACCTGCGGTCCTGAAACACTAAGAGGAAAGGAAACTTGTCCCAGTTTGTACAGTCGGCTGCCTGGCAACCAGCCGCACTTGAGGCCCCATTGCTGCTGGTCTTTGCTGACAGAGGCCTGCCATTCATATTGGCTCTACCCACTTGTCTACTGTTCGCTGCTGGAACTCTGTTTTCCACAGATCCAAAGGGTGCTGCCTAAGTTTGGGCAGGAAAAAGCAGTTTAATCTACAGACTTAATAGAGCAGGAACACAAACCAAGTGACCAGGGACATCGAAACCTCCCGAAGCTTTCAGAACCTAGTACCTGAAGACATCCCCAAATACCTGCAGGGTTGTGGTTGATAGGATAATGGCTCTACAATGTCCACATCCTGATCTCCAGAAACTCTGAATGTGTTAAATTGCATGACAAAGGAGAATTAAGGCTGTAGATGGAATTACAGTTAATCCATTGACCTTAAATAGGGAGACTGTTCATTCTCTATGTCCATACCTCTGTGTCTCTATTCCTGCCCTGCAAATAGGTTCATCTGCACCATTTTTCTAGATTTCACATATATGCGTTAATATACGATATTTGTTTTTCTCTTTCTGACTCAGTTCATGCTGTATGACAGACTCTGGGTCCATCGTTGTCTCTACAAATGCCTCAACTTTGTTCCTTTTTAAGGGTAATAATATTCCATTGTATTTATGTTTTGGGGGGAAGTAGAGAGGAGGACAAATTGGGAGGTTGGGATTGACATATACACACCACCATGTGTAAAACAGATAGCTAGTGGGAAGCCGCTCTATCGCACAGGGAGTTTTGGTGCTCTGTGATGGCCCAGAGGGGTGGGATGGGGGTAGGGTGGGAGGGAGGTCCGAGAGGGAGGGGATATATGTGTACATATGGCTGACTCACTTCATTGCACAGTGGAATCTAACACATCATAAAGTAATTATACTCCAGTAAGAAAATAAGGAGCCTGGCCTGAACTGTTTAATACAGGTGGCCCAATGTAATCACAGGGCTCTTCAGAAGAGGTTGAGGGAGGCGGAAGAGAGGGTCAGAGACACAGAGATGTGAGGATGGAGGCAGACACAGAGAGATGCTATTTTGCTGTCTCTGAAGAGGGAGCAAGGGGTCCACAAGCCCAAGGGTGGCCCCTGGAAGCGGAAAAGGCAAGGAAATATTTCTCCCCAGAACCTCCAGAAAGGAAGACAGCCCCGGCAACCCCTTGATTTTAGCCCAGGGAAGCTGATTTGGGGATTCTAGCCTGTGGAACTATAAGATAGTAAATGTGTGTTGTAAGACACCGATCTTGCGGTGATTTGTTACAGCAGCAGTCAGTAACTAATACAGCAGAGATGCACAAAGCACCTGTCAAGTCCAAGCTCTCCTGTGATCACTGAGATCCAAGGACACTAGGGGAGAGGGCTGCTCTGGAGATTACCCCAACAGCCAGCTTACAACAAAGGTCAGTTGGATGAAACGGCTCTGACATGACTTTGACCTTGGTTCCAGGACTGAACACGTCTCTTGCGGGCTACATGTTTCCTTGTTCGACACGGTTCACTTTTTAATTAGCCAATTAGCAGGCCTTGGGTGCGGAAGGCCCAGGCCATGTATTATTGATACAGTATTGAGCCAGGCCGTTTACAGGGGCTGGGACTCCAAACCTGAGAATGAGAACTCCAATCTCTGCTGGCCGCACTGATGAACAGATTTTCCTCAAAAGGCTGATCTGCTCTCCTGGTCTGAAACTGGGTCTGAAACTCACATGACAGAGGAAAGAAGGAAGACGGATTGATTTCAAGACAGGGTTTGCTCTGGGCCCTTCTTCCAATGTTCACATCCCCAGTGATTAAGAAATACCCAGACTTCATCGCTTTCCCCATTTAAGACAGGAAAATTGGTCACTGTCCTGGCACGGTCAGAGTGGGTGTCAGATGCTGACCGAAAAACCCAGCATGTATGAAAACAGCGCCTTAGTTTTGTGTGGCTAAGTATTATTTCCCTTGGAATTTTCAGAATGTCTTCCCTTTCGCCACGGACAGTCCTACATAGCACTAGAAAGGGGTGCCGAGTCTAGTTCAGAAGTTATAATATAATTTTGTGTACTGATGTCTTGTGTCAAAACAGTTGCCTTTAAACTCTTGGTGATGGTCCCTGATATTCTGTTGGGTCCCCAGTGTGAAGGTATTGAAGACAGACCTCAGCTTGAATCCTTGCTCGGCCTCTTCCTGGGTAAGTTACCCCAGCCCCTCCCAGCCTTAGCATCCTGACCTATGAAACGGGACACTAACAGTACCTGTGTCGTGCTACTTAGGGTTGTCCTGAGGTTTATGTAGATAACATGCTTAGCACAGGACCCCGCACATAGTGATGCCTTAAAGTGTTAGTTATTATCACCATTACTTCTTTTTTGTTTAGTTTTTTTTTTCTTTTTGGTGATGTGGAGCATTTTTAAAGTCTTTATTGAATTTGTTACAACATTGTTTTGATTTTTTGGCCACGAGGTATGTGGGATCTTAGTTACTTAATCAGGGATTGGACCCATATCTCTTGCATTGGAAGGTGAAGTCTTAACCATTGGACCTCCAAGGAAGTACCACCATTACATCTTAAAAAATTAAAATAGCGGAAAGAAGTTGCTAGAAGGAGTAATGGGCCACAGGATGTCAAGATTGTAGAGATTATCAAGACTGTAGAGATCTGAGACCATGGTAAAGCCAGAGCCCCAGTTGGGAAGGAACCAGGATGGGGGGTGTCTATGAGAGAGATGATAAAACTCCATTTAGACAGGTATGTGCTGGGAGATCTGGTTCTGGAAAGGAGGACAGAAGGGACTCCCCGAAGGCTGTTGGTGTGAAGTGCATCTGTGGCTACACTGTCCACGCACCACAGCAGTGTTCCTCCTTCCTCTCTGCTCTTCTCTATGGAGAATACTCCCTCTTCACCGCCAGTGGGAAAATCCAAACACATGATGAAAAAGCAAGTCGATTAGCACCTGAGGGCACTACCTGAGTGTCGCCTGGGATTGGAGTTTCCGAGCCAAGATGACCAGGAGTGGGAGCCTGCCCATTCGTCTCTGGCCCTGCGGCGGGCTCGCTCAGAAGCAAATCCAGGCAAACAGCTGCCTCGAGGTGTTGCCAGCAGGCACGGGAAGAAGTGGGAGGGAGTTTAAAACCCACCCTGGGCCGCCCCACACCCCATCCTGGTTTCAACTTTGTAATTTTTTGAACATATTTCAGCCCTCCTGGCACTGGGGACCACACGGGGCAGGGCAGAGGTCTAGACCAGGAGAAAGAAGACTGAAGAAACAAAACCCAGGCTTTTACCTTCATCTCTGCCTCGGGGGCTGGGGCGTCACTGGCTCGAGGGAAGAGCAACAGAATGGCTGTGACGATCAGAGCACCGAGGAACACAAAAATGACAGAGAACCTGCGGCCCAAAGACAGGGGGTTAAAAGCACGGCTTAGCATCCTCTGCAATCTGTTAGGCTGGGCCTGGCTTTTCCCTGGGGCCAATATTCCATCTCAGTCCATTAACAGGGCCCAGTGTGCTGCCCCAGTGCCACGGGAATTCAGAAACGTTTCCCCTTCCTCCCAAAGCCCATCTTCCCAGATAGGTACCAGTGGGATGCATTTCTGTTATTCCTGGGAATTCCAAGTTCCTAAGAATGGGAATTGGTGGGATTTTTAAATTTTATTTTTAATTGGAGGATAATTGCTTTACAATGCTGTGTTGGTTTCTAACATACAACAAGGTGAATCAACTATATGTACACATATATCCCCTCCCTCTTAAGCCTCCCACCCACCCCCATCTCACCCCTCTAAGTCATGGCAGAGCACCGAGTTGGGCTCCCTGTGTTATTCAGCAGGTTCCCACGAGTCAGCTTTATACACAATAGTGTATGTATGTCAATCGTACTCTGTCAGGAATAGGTAGCTTTTATTTTGACCTCTGTGTGGTCATAGGAAAACCTGAAGTGGCCCCTCCCTGATCCCCCACTGCTGTGTTTGAAACCAAAAAACTTTAGTAAATGATGTAACTTGTTTTGTACCTACACAATCTGGCCAGGGAGTATGACTCTACAGTGTCCTTAGAGTCAGTTTATACCCTGATTCTGTAAGTCAACACCAGCCCAAGTCATCCATGACCCTTCAGCTTCCTGGGGCCCTGGGCTGGAGCCTCAGGGGCTGGACCCAGCACCTGCCATGAATCTTAACAATTAAGAAACAAGCACACGCGTGACCCCAAGAAACTCAAGTGACAGCGAAAGCAGATTCTCTTTTCATCTCCCATGTCCTCATCTCCTGTGTGCTGAGAGCTGACATGTACTCCCTCCCTTCTCCTCCCACCTCTGCTTCCGAGTATAAATAACACAGTCAGTGCTTATGATAAAGAGGTTAAAATGCAACTCCTTCCAACTGCCGGTAATGACAATGAGCTTCTGAATTCTAAATGTTTCATGAGCATCAGCGATTTCACATCTGATTGCTTTTACCTCGGACTCCCGGCTGGAGAGAAGGCCTTACCTGGCTGCCCCCGAGGCTCTGAACAGCAGGGCACACAGCAGCAGCACCGACACCCAGAGCAGGGCGAGGACGAACACGCCGGCTCCCACGCCGAGCACTGTGCCAGCCATGCGGGGGGCACGGCTAAGCACTGGGCACAGTGCGAGGAGCTGGTCCTGCTGTTAGGGGTGCTGCTGGGCTTCTGGGTGCTCCTGGGTTTCCTAGGGGGTCAGACACAGAAAGTCTGAATTCATTCTGGGAAACCTCTGATGATTGGTGTGGAAGGAGGAGTCATCAATACCGGTCTTAATAAGTCTCTCTCAGAAACTGACAGATCAAGCAGCTAAGAATAAACCCTTGACAGAGGATATACAAATGGCCAATATATATGTGAAAAGTGCTCAACTTCATTACTCATTCAGTTCAGTTCAGTTGCTCAGTCGTGTCTAACTCTTTGCGACCCCATGAACTGCAGCACGCTAGGCCTCCCTGTCCATCACCAGCTCCCGGAGTTTACCCAAACTCACGTCCATTGAGTCAATGATGCCATCCAACCATCTCATCCTTTATCATCCCCTTCTCCTCCTGCCCTCCATCTTTCCCAGCATCAGGGTCTTTTCAAATGAGTCAACTCTTCGCATCAGGTAGCCAAAGTATTGGAGTTTCAGCTTTAGCATCAGTCCTTCCAATGAACACCCAGGACAAATCTCCATTAGGATGGACTGGTTGGATCTCCCTGCAGTCCAAGGGACTCTCAAGAGTCTTTCCAACACCACAGCTCAAAAGCATCAATTCTTTGACGCTCAGCTTTCTTCACAGTCCAACTCTCACATCCATACATGACCACTGGAAAAACCATAGCCTTGACTAGACGGACCTTTGTTGGCAAAGTAATGTCTCTGCTTTTTAATATGCTGTCTAGGTTGGTCATAACTTCCTTCCAAGGAGTAAGCGTCTTTTAATTTCATGGCTGCAGTCACCATCTGCAGTGATCTTGGAGCCCAGAAAAATAAAGTCTGCCACTGTTTCCACTGTTTCTCCATCTATTTCCCATGAAGTGATGGGACCGGATGCCATGATCTTAGTTTTCTGAATGTTGAGCTTTAAGCCAACTTTTGCACTCTCCTCTTTCACTTTCATCAAGAAGCTCTTTAGATGTTCTTCACTTTCTGCCATAAAGGTGGTGTCATTTGCATATCTGAGGTTATTGATATTTCTCCCAGCAATCTTGATTCCAGCTTGTGCTTCTTCCAGCCTAGAGTTTCTCATGATGTACTCTGCATATAAGTTAAATCAGTAGCGTGACAATACACAGCCTTGATGTACTCCTTTTCCTATTTGGAACCAGTCTGTTGTTCTATGTCCAGCTCTAACTGTTGCTTCCTGACCTGCATACAGGTTTCTCAAGAGGCAGGTCAGGTGGTCTGGTATTCCCATCTCCTTCACTCAGTTCAGTTCAGCTGCTCAGTTGTGTCCGACTCTTTGCGACCCCATGAATCGCAGCATGCCAGGCCTCCCTGTCCATCACCAACTCCCAGAGTTCACTCAGACTCACGTTCATCAAGTCAGTGATGCCATCCAGCCATCTCATCCTCTGTCGTCCCCTACTCCTCCTGCCCCCAATCCCTCCCAGCATCAGAGTCTTTTCCAGTGACTCAACTTTTCGCATGAGGTGGCCAAAGTACTGGAGTTTCAGCTTTAGCACCAGTCCTTCCAAAGAAATCCCAGGGCTGATCTCTTTAAGAATCTCCTTCATTAGGAAATTGCAAATAAAATACAGTACCTCTAGACACCTACCAGAATGGCTAAAATGAAAATGATGGACAACTCCAAGTGTTGACAAAAATGTGGTGTAACTGGAAGCCTTGTACTCTGCTGGGAGAGTGTAAGTTCTTATTAGCACTTTGGAGACTCTTTGGCTATATCTAATAAAGCTGAATATGTGAACCCTAGATCCAACTGTTCTCTTCCTGGGTGTGTCCCCAACAGACATGTCATAAGTTCACTAAAAGATGCACAAAAATTCAGGGCAGACCTATTAGAAATAGTTACAAACTGAAATGACCTAAATATACATCAATTGAATAGACAAGGTGAGCTTTCTCAGGTGGCACTAGTGTTAAAGAATCTTCCTGCTAATGCAGGAGATGCAGAAGACCCAGGTTCGATCCCTGGGTCAGGAAGATCTCCTGGAGTATCAAACTGCAACCCACTCCAGTATTCTTGCCTGGAAAATTCCATGGACAGAGGAGCCTTGTGGGCTACAATCCTTAGGGTTGCAAAGAGTTGGTATTATAGATACAACTTATTCATTCATACAATGGAAGAGTAAAAAGAAGCAAGAATGAACAGACTACAACTATATCCAGCAATGTGGGTAAGTTTTGCAAATATTAAGTATAGAAAGCTAGAGGCAAAAGAGTTCACACTGTGTAATAACATATATAATGTTCAAAAACAGTTCAAACTAATTTGGGGGTAGAAGTCTGGAGTGTGGTTGCCTTGTGACTAAAGGGGCTTCTGGGGTGCTTATGGAATTTTGTTTCTTCAGCTGGGTGTGGGTTACACAGCTTTGTTAATTCTGTTAAACTGTATCTAGCTGTACACTTCTGATTTGCATATTTTTCATTATGTGTCTTTTACTTTTCCAAAAAGGCTTATTTAAAGAAAGTCTGAAGAGACATACCAGACAAATGCAATATATGGGCCTTGTTTGGTTCCTGACTCAAACAAACCTGCTATACAAAACCTTTTATGAGATGACTGGAGGAATTTGAACAGTATTTGGGTATTTGACGATGTTAGGGAATCACTGTTTATTTTTAAGTGAAAAATAATGTGTTTTTTTTTTAACGTGATGATGTGGTTATATTACTAAAAGATTACTTTTAATATACAAATACACAAACACACACAACACAAATAACAGAAAATGATGTCTAGGAATTTTATAATTATCTAGGACAGAGGAGAAAGGGGTCAATATAAACAAGGCTAGTCCTGAATTCACTGTTGAAGCTGGAGTGGTGAATATATCAATTTTCTTATACTATTTTATATACTTTTGAATATATTTGAAACTTTTGCAATAAAAGGGTTCTGTGTATGAATAAGTATATATGGGGAAGTAGGAATAAATCCAACAAAAGATGTAAAGATTTTTATGGCAAAAAGTATAAAACTTTATTCAAAGATATATATATATATTGTAAAGGCCTGAATAGAGAAATAACCCCTGTTCCTGAATGGATGGGATGGTTTAATATTCAAACTCAATTTTCCTTAAATTATCAGCTCAATGCAATTCTAACCAAAATCTCGAAATAGTTTCTTGTGGAACTTGAAAACCAATCCTAAATTCACATGCAAGAGCAAAAACCCAAGAATAGCAAAAACAATTTTGGGAACTAGGATGGAAAACTCGCCTTTCATGTTACCAACTGCTGCAAGACACATTATAGAACCACGGTAATTAAAACAGTGTGATAGTGGCATAGAGACACATGGGCCAGTGCAGCAAAACAGAAAGCCCAGAAGCAGAGCCACGCATTCAGGAGAACTTTGCCCAGGACAGAGCTGGCTTCATAGTCAATGGGTAGAGGGTTTCATAGACAGTGTTGGGATAAGTGATTATCCAATCAGAAAATAATAAAACCAGATCTCTGCTTTATATCATACGCAGAAGCCAATTTTAAATGGAAAGTTATTCGTAATAAAACAGCATATGTTTAAATATACAAACGTTCAAGGCTGACTACACTAGAATACATAATGAAGGACCGCACTCAGATGCTCGCACCTAAACTTAGAATCGGCATGAACACAAAAACTACAAACGCAGGCTGATGCAGGTGTGTTTCACAGCAACTCAAATACCACGGGCTGGGCTGCCTTCACTTATGGGGTTTTCTACAGTGATGAACAACTCTGTTAAGAGTTCCAAACTACAAATAAGTATAATTTCCCCCTGATTTACATTAGAGTTGCATTCCTGGAAATTTTACTATGTTCAACTGTGCCAAAAGATACATTATGCTTATATAAAAAATGGAGTTAGATTCTGGGTTCATATTAGAAATGAGTATCCTGTGAGACACTTGGGATGTTGTGCAGGATGAAGGACAATTCTTCATGGTGAGGGGCTGTCCAGTGTATCACGGGACTTCCAGCAGCCCCAGCCCTGCTCTGTAAACCCCAGGAGTGCCTCCAAAATCACACCAATAACCAAAGGTGCCCTCACAAACTCCAAAATGACCAAACAGGCAATTCAGTTCAGTCGCTTAGTCGTGTCCGACTCTTTGTGACCCCATGAATCGCAGCACACCAGGCCTCCCTGTCCATCACCAACTCCCGGAGTCCACCCAAACCCATGTCCATCGAGTCGGTGATGCCATCCAACCATCTCATCCTTTGTCATCCCCTTTTCCTCCTACCCTCAATCTTTCCCAGCATCAGGGTCTTTTCAAATGAGTCAGCTCTTCGCATCAGGTGGCCAAAGTATTGGAGTTTCAGCTTTAGCATCAGTCCTTCCAATGAACACTCAGGACCGATCTCCTTTAGGATGGTCTGGTTGGATCTCCTTGCAGTCCAAGGGACTCTCAAGAGTCTTCTTCAACACCACAGTTCAAAAGCATCATTCTTCGGCGCTCAGCTTTCTTTATAGTCTGACTCTCACATCCATACATGACCACTGGAAAAACCATAGCCTTGACTAGACAGACCTTTGTTGGCAAAGTAATGTCTCTGCTTTTCAATATGCTGTCTAGGCTGGTCATAACTTTCCTTCCAAGGAGTAAGTGTCTTTTAATTTCATGGCTGCAATCACCATCTGGAGTGATCCTGGAGCCCAGAAAAATAAAGTCTGCCACCATTTCCACTGTCTCCCCATCTATTTGCCATGAAGTGATGAGACCGGATGCCATGATCTTCGTTTTCTGAATGTTGAGCTTTAAGCCAACTTTTTCCACTCTCTCTTTCATTTTCATCAAGAGGCTCTTTAGTTCTTCTTCATTTTCTGCCATAAGAGTGGTGTCATCTGCATATATGAGGTTATTGATATTTCTCCTGAAAATCTTGACTCCAGCTTGTGCTTCCTCCAACTCAGCGTTTCTCATGATGTCCTCTGCATAGAAGTGCCACCCCCTTAAAGAACCATGTGGAGGTTTAATCACTAAGTCAAATTTGACTCTTGCAACCCCATGGACTATAGCCTGCCAGGATCCTCTGTCCATGGGATTCTCCAGGCAAGAACTGGAGTGGGTTGCCATTTCCTTCTTCAGGGGATCTTCCCGACCCAGGGATTGAACCCGGGTCTCCTGCATTGCAGGCAGAGTCTTTCCCAACTGAGCTATGAGAGAAGCCCAAGCCTAGATCAATAAACTCTGGCATAAAGAGATGTGAACAAAGGTGTTCATGATAGCAAAACATCTGAGAAAATCTAAATGCCCATCAGTAAGGGGATGGGTATTATATACTCATGACAACTTAAAATCAATGAACTTGAGCCAGCTGTACTGACATGAATGTATCTACTAGGTTGGCCAAAAAGTGTGTTCCATAACATCTTATGGAAAAACCCAAATGATCTTTTTGGTTAACCCAATAAAAAACAATATCGAGTCTAAAAGCAAGTTGCAGAATGAAGCCCACAATACTATACTATTTGTATCTTTAAAATTAAAAAAAATACCTAAATCATTATATATTTTGAGATATACATATACAGTAAACATAAAACCATGGGCGTAAATGGCACAAAACAATTTCAGGAGATTGTATGTCTCTGGGGAGGGAGGAAGGAAGAAGAATGGGGCCAGGAAAGAGAACAAAGGGATCTGAACTAAATCTGTGATGGTTTATTTCTTAAAATAAAAAACTTAAGCAGATGCGTGAAAAAAAGTTAATGTTTATTAATCTAGTTGTTTGTGCACAGGTCTTTGTTATAATTTCCAGGGCAATATTCACTGTTTTTGAAATTTTTGAGATAGATATTAATTTCTAAAATGGTAATTGGTAGCAGAGTACATATGAGCTGAGATCAGAGAACAGAGACTAGTGACAGGTTAGGAGACTATTGCAATTCTCCAGATAAGAGATGAGGCAGGTCTGAGCTTCATCTTAGCTGCAGAAATGGGAAGGGGCTTAGGAAGGTGGCATTAGAGGTGACTCAGGTTTCCTGGTTGCTTGACTGAACTGATGGTACTGCCCTTAGCAAGATAACTAGTTAAGTCTAGTTGCTGCTGTTTTGGATATTACGTAAATTACCCGTAAGACTTGTACCAACTCTAACACCTAGAATACAGAGCAAAAGGTAGTTGAAGCTGCTATCATTAGAAATATTGCCCTTCACTCCTCCAGAGAAACATGAAAATTCATTTGACATTGGGTTCTGTACACGGTACAGCTTTAAAGTATTGAGATGAATATCCCCAACCTCTTACAAGAATGAAGTTTGTCACTTTATAACCAAACCATACATTTTCTTACTAAGCATAGAAAGGCAGGGCTGGATAAAGTACAGAATGTTTTTGTGGGGAAAGAGTGAACATCTACTCATTTTATCTTGTTAACTGAGTGTGGGCATAATGCTTGTGATTATTTCCCTTATTGGAATAGCTAAATTATTGAGTAAAGCTTGATAAAAAAAAATAAAAAGAATTTTCCAGGCAAGAATATGGGAGTGGGTTACCATTTCCTTCTCCAAGGGATCTTCCCCATCCACTCACTGATCGAACTGGTGTCTCCTGTGTCTCCTGCATTGGCAGGTAGATTCTTTACCACTGTGCCACCTGGGAAGCCTTTTATTTAATATACAAGGCTTTTTCAACCCTCTCCTGAGAATTGGACTTCCCTGGTGGTTAGCCATCTTCCTCAGATGGTAAAAAATCTGCCTGCAATGCAGAAGACCCAGGTTCAATCCCTGGGTCGGGAAGATCCCCTGGGGAAGGGAATGGCTACCCATTCTCCAGTATTTTTGCCTGGAGAATTCCATGGACAGAGGAGCCTGAGAGTTACAGTCCATAAGGTCGCAAAGAGTCAGACATGACTTAGTGATGCAGCATGCAGGCACTATGGAAAACAGTATGGAGATTCCTCAAAAAATTAAGACTACAACTACCAAAAACCCCAGGTATCCCATTTCTGGGCATTTATCCAAAGAACATGAAAACACCAATTTGAAAAGATATATGTGACTCTGTGTTCACCACAGCATTATTTACAATATCTAAAATATGGAAACAACTTCAGTGCCCATCAATAGGTGAATGGATAAAGAAGTTGGGTGTATATATATATATATATATATATAGAGAGAGAGAGAGAGAGAGAGAGATACCCATGAAGTGAAAGTGTTAGTCACTTAATCGTGTCCAACTCTTTGGGACCCTGTGGACTGTAGCCCTCCAGGTTCTTCTGTCCATGGAATTCTCCAGGCCAAGAATATTGGAGTGGGTAGCCATTCCTTTCTGCAGGGGATCTTCTCAACCCAGGGATCAAACCCGGGTCTCCCGCATTGAGGGCAGATTCTTTACCATTTGAGCCACCAATATATATACATATATAAAATGGAACACTATTGAACCATTAAAAAAGATGAAATCTTGCCATGCCAACATGGATCACTCTTAAGGCTAAGTGAAGTAAGCTGAGAAAGACAAATATCACATACACTCATACTAGGAATAAACAAACAAAAATGAACAAAGCAAACCAGAACAAGAGGGAGATCCAGAGAACAGAGCAGTGGTTATCAGAGGAGAATGTGGGGAGGATAAAAAATGGCTAAAGGGGCTCAACTGTAGGGTGATTGATAGAAACTAAATTTTTGGTGGTAAGCACGCTGTAGAGCATATAGAGATGGAAATACAATGTTGTACACATGAAACATACAATGTTATAAACCAATACCTCAATAAAAAGTAAGTTTTAAAGAAAAGCGAAAAGAATGGGTTACGGTAGTGAACGGTTTTTCTGGCGGGTTCCTTTTCATTTTCCTTTATAGCTGTTCCAAGTCTTCAAAAATAATTGGGTGGGAGAGGGTGAACTTTCACACTTTTTTCTACTTTAAACACTTTAGTATGGTTTGAATTTTAAAATATTAGGATAATGCCTCTACTCTTGTAATGAAATCAAATGAAAGTCTGGGGAAAAATGAATTGCCATACTACCAAAATAACACCGATATGGCACCATCTCTTCACGTGATGATAGAGAAGGAAGATCAGTGGATCCAGATTACATCCTTCCACCCTTTTTCCTGGGTGCTGTTGCGATTTGAAAGTGCGCAACCACAGCCTGTCTGTCATCCACACCACCCGGGGCCCCCAGCAGGCAGCCCTACAGTGCTGGAGAGTGAACAGTTTCCCTGCCCAGTCGCTGATTCAAACCGGCAACAGGAAAACAGTGCCCCCCCAGGTCTCATCTTCAGAATGTTCGCCTGGCCATTTCCCAGGAGTTGGGAGAGAAATTTGGGTTTTGATCACAAGATTTCCCCCAATTCAGCATCTACTGGCCGCCGGACCTCGGGTGGAGATTAGCGATGATGATAGTCTGAGAGGTCCCTGCCCCGCCATCGCTCCCAGCCTTATTCCAGACCCCGTCAGCCACAATCCCCTACCATTCTCTCTCCCCTCTTCAGCCGCCCCTATTTTCCTCACCTCCACCCAGCTCACCTGGCTTCGCATCTCCCAGGTCTCACACTCTCAGCCCAGCCAGTTTCAGCCCACAGGGGCTTGGGTCTACTCAGGACGAATCACAAGTGGACTTTCATCTAGGAGATTCTGGATTGGCTAATCAGCGCCACTCTTTTAACTCCCGAATTTCCCCTTATTTGCTTACGCCGCCGCGGCTCCAGGCAACAGGGAGCGGTGGTGGGTGGGCACGTCGCCCTCCGTTACGCATTCTGATTGGTCGATGGCTGCTGGGACAGGCCTCAAGTTCGATTGAATAGAGGTCGTCCGGGCTCCCCGCGCTCGCCCCACCCCGTTGTCAATCACACCATCCCTTAGGTAACCCACGGGACCATTGGTCAGTCCCTCCGGAGGGCGGGTTGTTGGGCGGAAGAGAACTGCTTATAACGCCTTCCGCGCTGTTACCATGGAGACAGCACAGCTGGTGTGAGGCCCAGAGTCCAGGCAACCCCTTAGCTCCTGTTTCGGAGTCTAGTGGGTATCACAGTTCAAGTCCTACTGGCTTCGTGGACCAAAGGACTTGGGATCAAGTCAAATTAGGCCTCAGAGAGTGGGTCAGACCCAGTCACTAAGGATTCCTGAGAAACATCTTGGAGAAAACTGAGTCCCTAAAGCACTGATTCTGTAATAACGTCACGTTTTCATTTGTCCTCATCTCACTTTATTGTATTTAGCATTATTCCAATGTTAGCCTTAGGACTTACACTATGGCAAGGATCATCCTATTACTCACGGTGCAGACTGGGAAAGAGAAGTCAGGGTCAAGTCAAGTAAATCTTCTGTAGCTATGCCTCCTGGCATTTGGGAATGGAGATGGTCCATGCTTTTAGCAAACTGCTCTTGCCTAACTGCAAACTAAAACTTTTCAAGATTTTATCCTGAGGTTATAGTCTGTAGACTAAAAGATCCGTAAATCAGGCCAACCAAAGGAAATAATATAAAGAATGCATGTTCCACTGCTGAATCAGGAAGGGTGGACAGACCAAAAAAACATACCAAATAGGACTTAGCAGCAGCAGCAGCACTATTCGAACCTTTGACCTTACACAAAATGCTGAAGCATCTCGAAGCAAACTATTCAATCCTGGAACACTCAGTCTCTGATTTAGGGGGTTCAGCTCCCCAACCACAACTTTATGAGTGAAATGGAAGAAGATAGTTGAATTCCATTGAAAGTACATCTCACATTTATTCTGCTCTCAAGGTTTCATTTGCAGTCATGTGTACTGATTGATGATTTCTTTTGTGTTTAACAACTTATGTTTACTTGGCCCAATGAGGAGTTCTGTGATTAAGAAAGCCATTATTTTGATAATTCATCTCCTTGGAATTGTTTGTTAACTGTAGCTAAGCACTAGAGACTTTGAGGATACAAAAGAAATAGGATGTGTGACTCCTGCCTTAATAGCTTGTGGTTTGTTAATGTCAACTGTATATGAAACAATTAGGAAGCACTCTAAAGCAAGACATGAGAAACACCAAACTTTATTTATAGTTAATTTCTCCAAAAGACAGTAATACTACTATCCTAATATTAATAGTAATATTACATATCTGCAGGAGCTTTGCAGCTTTTAGAGCACTCCTTCGATTGTTTCAGCGGTTCTCAACTTTGTGGTACCAGGGACTGGTTTCGTGGAAGACGGTGTTTACATGGACTGGGGAGGGCAGTGGCTGGGGATGGTTTCGAGATGATTCAGGCACATTACATTTATTGTGCGTTTTATTTCTATTAGTATTGCATCAGCTCAACCTCCGATCATCAGGCATTAAATCCTGGAGGCTGTGGACTCCTGACTTGTATTATTGGGGGAAATATTGCTTTGGCTGGAGTTCGTGAGGGGCTTCACAGTACAGCTAGAACTAATGCTGGGCCCTGGCATATAGGTAGGAATGGGAAACATGGACCAAAGATGGAAGGGGATCCAAGGAGAGAAAATAGTTTCAACAAAGAGGCCAAGACAAGATTGAGGGCAGAGTATCCGGGGAATAAGGTGGAGACAAATAATGGACAATAACATTGTGAAGATCAGCTGTTGAGGATAGGTCTGGGCTCTTAATATTTTGGGGGAAAGTGTTCAAAAGCTTGAGACTGGGAACGTTAACCTCCTTACACTTCTAGTGACCACCTGACTTTAGTTAAATTGTAAATTAAGAATAGGGCATGAGTGATGAGGCACTCCCAACTTCTTACATCTTCCTGGATGGAAATAGCCTTTTAGGTTTTCTCTCTCCTAAGAAGGGGCTCTCCCCCCAAACCCATCCCTATCTCCCCTCTTCACTGGGAGCACGTAGTAGTTGTTTTATTAAATGTTCACATCCTACCCTGTCATTGAAATTGAGAGAGGTGCTATCACCGTAGCATTCCATCTTTTGCCATCTCTTAATTGAAGTTCACTCTAAAGAAGAGTGATTACTTGACCATCCAATCTTTCTCTTTAAAAATCATCTTCTGTATACCAGGTGTCATATAGTACTCCACAGCTCTGCTGTATATCTGTCACTTACCTCGTACTTGTAGAGTATACATAGATGCCATATATGTATGCATATAATTTGTTTAATTACAATGTTCTTTTCTCTTGAACAGAAAAGTCCAAGCAAGAACAATAACCAGTGTCTAATTTCCTTTCTCTCAAATGTGTAAAATCATTCATCATGCTACCTGATAGAGAAATAGGGTAGCAGAAAGGCTTCTTTCAGAGAAGGCAATGGCACCCCACTCCAGTACTCTTGCCTGGAAAATCTCATGGACGGAGGAGCCTGGTAGACTGCAGTCCATGGAGTCGCGAAGAGTCGGACACGACTGAGCAACTTCACTTTCACTTTTCACTTTCATGCATTGGAGAAGGAAACGGCAACCCACTCCAGTGTTCTTGCCTGGAGAATCCCAGGGATAGGGGAGCCTGGTGGGAGGCTGTCTATGGGGTCGCACAGAGTTGGACACGACTGAAGTGACTTAGCAGCAGCAGCAGCAGCAGCAAGGGTTCTTTAGGGTTACTGAGTATAAGGAATAATTCCAAGACAAGACAATTTTTTCCTATTCATCTTACAGTTATCAAAACTTTTCCTGCCAGACAGCCTTAAATTTCTTGCATATATTTTCTCATGTGTTTCCATAGGTCTGAAAATGTACCCAAAACTTCAATACTTGTTGATTATTCACTGAGATTCAAAAGTTACCATCATTGTATTCTGCTAGTTGGGACACTGGGTTAGAAAAAAAAAAGCTTTCCAGTACTACTGTCAGTAGTTGGACCTGAGTTACTGGCCTTCCAACATTACTCTGAATCACCAGTGTGATTTTTCAGATCATAATATTTACCTATTGCCATAGATCAGGAGTCAGCAAACTATGGCCTGTAGGTCTAAACTTTCCTGCTGTCTGTTTTTTGTGTGACCTGCAAGCTAAGAATGATTTTTACATTTTTTAATGTTTGGGAAAAAAATCAAAAGAACAAAAATGTGAAAATTTTGAAATTCAAATCTCATTGTCCATTAGTAAAGTATTATTGGAGCACAGACATGCTCTTACATTTACATGTGGTCCCTTGCTGTTTTCATTTACAACAACGGAGTTGAGTAGTTAATGCAGAGGCTGTTAAGCCCACAAGACTAAAAAAATTACTACTGGGCCCTTAGGAAAAGTTTTGATTCTTACTATCGTACAACTCTCTAATGAATCCTTTTCTATGGAATGTTGGAACTGAAACAGACTTTCAAAGTCTGACATTGATAAAGGTAAGTTGCTTCTTCCTAAAAACACAGTCAGTGGACAGAACCAGAATTATTAATAGAACTGTGGTTTCATTGGGCTAAGTTTTTGTGTTTTTTTTTTTTGTTTTTTTTTTTTTTCATTTGTGTTGTGTCTTTTCTGATAGGATGCTTATCTTAGGATGGGAGTGATGTTCTATAGTCTGGAGACAAGGAGCATTCTAAAACCTTCCTAATTTTGTTCTCTTGTCTCATCAAAGAAATATAGTGCACCACAATAGATTTATGGATAACTGGATTTTCACCATTTCAGCCAATATGAGCTGTCTTCTGTCTTCCATGTTGCTCATTTCTCAAAAAGTGTATAGCCATCATGAAAAACTTTCTCACTTTTATGTTTTTTTTAAAAAACAAAAAACAAAAAACTTTCTCTTTCAACAAAGGAATTCAGAGATGGCTGACTTTCTATTCCAGTCTAGGTTCTTAAGGGAGATGAAGACAGCTAGAAAGGCATAGGACAGTTTTTGCCCTGGAGTCTATGGATGGACCCTATGTGTGGATAGGGGCAGTAGGTGTCCACAAACCCATCAAAGGGTGAGGTTTAGTGTATATGTGCATATGTGGGCTTTTCTAGGGAGTACTGTCCTTAGCTTTCATAAGATGTTAAGAGTTCATAACCCCAAGAAGATTTGGAATTTTAGATATATAAGGGGATGTGTTCTGGGGAGAAAGCTGCTCAGATGCGTGGTTGGGGAGACTTGATCTAGGTTCTCAGGTTTGTAAGACCTTAGATGGTATGAGGGAAGAGCTCTTGGCTCACTTATATCAGCCCACCCAAGTTTTGTGTGTGTGTGTGTGTGTGTGTGTTTTACCTCTTCTGTCACTTATAAAGGAGATAAAAATTCATCAGATTCACATAACGGTTGAACTCAGAGGGTGATGAAATCCCAGTATAATTCTCTCCAAAGAGCGTTCTGATTAATAGAAACTGCAGAGGAACTAATTTTATGAAAATAGCAAACGGGATTTTTTCAGCTGAAGCAAACCGGGAGAGTGGGTGCTGATGCCGAGCGAGCGGAAGATGCAAACAGCCCCATTGTGTGGAGTTGACAGCTCCAATCTGGCCGTTTATTTATTAAATGTCTTTCCGCTGTAAATTATTAAGCCTGGATTCTGGGAGATGAGGGAGCTGACAGGATAAGACAATAGAACAGAAAGCAAACCTGGATGGCTTGCTTCAGAATTATTGCAGCATTGTGTCTCGTAAAAGCCCCTGTCTTCCTGGGTTTGGAGAAGGGGGAAGAAATCCTCTTTGACCGGACTCAGACATGGAAGAGACGAGCAACATGTTGTTGATTTCTGATTTTTGTTTGCCAGTTCTTACAAGCCAGAGTGTTCTTCAGAGAAATTTCAACCTGTTGGCTCAACAGCTGGGAGTCAGGCATTTTGTCTATTCTCTACAAGAAGCTGTTTCGCCCAAATAAGGAAGAACTTGGTCAGTTTTACCATTAAGTATCAAATGAAATGTTTTAGGGTCCTCAACCGTGACAAGACTGTATTCACTTGGTTTATTTGATAGTTGGAAAGATTTCTCATGCTGGGAAGACGTTCTAGGGTCTAATTCTGAAAAAGAGGAAAAGGCTGGTGACGGAGAGGGAATTGAACGTTGATTATGCTCATCATTGCTTGAAAAACTAGAGTTCTGATCAATGGGGAGTGGCTGGTTTATGTGACCTTAGGCTTTATTTTTACACCTCTGTTTTCTGAATAGTGTAAGAGGGTGTGTGTGCGCGTGCCTGCTAAGTCTCTTCAATCATGTCTGACTCTTTGTGACCCCATGGACTGTAGCTCGCCAGGCTCCTCTGTTCATGGGATTCTCTAGGCAAGAATATTAAGAGTGGATTGCCATGCCCTCTTCCAGGGGATCTGCCCAACCCAGGGATCAAACTTGCATCATTACCTGCATTGGCAGGTAGATTCTTTACCACTGAGCCACCTGGGAAGCCTGTGTGTGTGTGTGTGTGTGTGTGTGTGTGTATACACACACACACTCTTTCATAAATCTCTTATAGATATTTATCTGGTTCTCTGGTCTCTGCTTGAATATATTCAGGATTAAGGAGCTCTCAACCTCCCAAAGCTGCCCGCTTCATTGTTGGATGGCTATAAACCTGAGAAAGTTCTTAAATTGGGTCAAACTGCATCCTCATATTTCCTACTCATTCTGTTTAAGCTTTGCCATTTGTAGCAACACATAAAAGGCCACTGGAAAAATATTTGAAGATACAATGAAACCTTCCTTCCCTTTTCAGTTTTCCAAGTTAAGTACACACAGAGCTCCCTCATTCTGTGTTTATTTCATCGATTCTGGACTCCCTTACCCTCCCGGTCACACCTATTTGGATGAACTGTGGTTTATTGAAGCACCTTTCAGAATCTGGCACTAGAATTGCTCATAATACTTCAAATAAACCCTAAAGGCGTGGAGTATGGCCATGAGATTGCGGCTTCTTTGGAGCTGGACACACTGTGACCATCAGGGACTCTCGTGGCCTTAGTCTGTTACTGGCCACGTCTCACTGTTTGCTTTTAAAGCTTTTGATTAACCAACGCTCCTAACTCTTCTGCACCTTCATTACTGCCAAGTAAATTCTCCACCATACTCAGTATGTGCGATTCATTTCTGAAATCTAAATATAGGACTTTACATTTATTTAAATGCTACTTTGTTAGTTTTCTAGACTACTAGCTTCCAGCCTATTAGATTCATTTTTAAAGTATTTTGTTTATTTATCACTGTGCACAGGCTTTCTCTAGTAGCAGTGGATGGGGACTACTCGCTAGTTGCTGTGTGCAGGCTTCTCATCGCAGAGACCTCTCTTGTAGCAGAGCATGGGCTTCAGCGTGTTCGGGCTTCAGTAGTTGTGGTACAAGGCCTTAGTTGCCCTGAGGCATGTGGGATCTTAGTTCCCAGACCAGGGATTGAACCCGTGCCCCCTGCATTGGCAGGCAGATTCTCGACCACTGGAGCACCAGGGAAGTCCCTAGATTCATTTTTTAAGCCTTCAGTTTTCTTCTCCTGTGATATTAGTTGGCCTCTCTGCACATTTGATAAACATTTGTTATATGCTTTAATCCAGGTCACTAATAAGAATTCTGTCTAGGATAGAATTTAGTATCACTGGAGACCTCCTTCCAGTCTGGATCTGTGCTCAGACAGCTTCAGTTTTGCCCAGTGACCCATTTTACAACATCATTCATGTGATAACTTGATACACTGTATTTGGCATGTCCTCCCATTCAAATCAATAAATTTTTATTGTTGACCTCCTATCTACTAGGTTCTGTGGTAGGTACTGAGAACACAGAAATGATCATGACATCACTCGTGTCTTAAAAAGCTCATGGAGGTGACGCTCATCCAAATCAATATGTGTATAATTAAATATTTGTTGTTTTTTAGTTGCTAAGTCATGTCCAACTCTTTTGCAACCCCATGGACTGTAGTCCACCAGGATCCTCTGTCCATGGGATTTCCCAGGCAAGAATATAGGAGTGGGTCACCATTTCCTTCTCCAGGGGATCTTCCTGACCTAGGGATTGAACATATGTCTTCTGCTTGGCAGACAGATTCTTTACCACTGAGCCACCAGGAAAGCCCTATAATTAAATATGTGTTACCTCAAATTTGTATTAGATATATATATTTTTTTAATGTTTTTTCTATACTAGATACTATGCCATGTACATCATATGCATGTGTGCTAAGTTGCTTCAGTCATATATGACTCTGTGGCCCCATGGACTATAGCTTGCCAGGCTCCTCTGTCCATGGGATTTCCCAGGCAAGGATACTAGAGTAGGTTGATTGCCATTTCCTCCTCCAGGGGATCTTCCTGACCCAGGGATTGAACCCCAAGTCTCTTACATCTCCTGCATTGGCAGGTGCTTTCTTTATCACTGGTGCCACCTGGGAAGTCCCACGTACATCATATCATTTTATATATTAGCAGATAAAATATACAGAGAACCCAGAGAAAAAGTAGATTACTTCTTCATATGGGGAAAAGGAAAATGAAGGTCTTCACACGAGAAATGACATTTTAACATAAGTGGAGAATGAATATGGCAAGATATACCAGACTGAAGAAACAGAATATGGAAGAGGGAATGTCTTTGGTTCAGAAACAGCAGACCTTCTAATACAGGTGGAGTGCAGGTTCAGGGAAATGAGTGGCAGGAAATGAGACAGAGTGAGAAGGATCTTGAACGCCAGATTAAGGAATTCAGGCTTTATCTTGTAGGTGAAGAGTTTTAGGTACATCAGAAGTCTCTGAGCAACATGATCTGATGTATCAAGGTCATTAACTCTACTGTATAGGAAATGAGTTCAGTTTGGCAACACTTATTCTTAGTGAACTCATATTGGCTCTGGTATTAACCAATTATTAAGGATCTGTTTAATGAGCATCTCAAACTGTGTGTGTGCGTGTTTAATTTTAATTTTTTTATTGAAGTATAGTTGACTTACAATGTTATGCCAATCTCTGCTGTACAGCAAAGTGACTCAGTTATATACATATGTACATTCTTAAAAATTTTTTTTTCCATTATGGTCCATCACAGGCTATTGAGAATAGTTTCCTGTGGCTCAGATGGTAAAGCATCTGCCTGCAATGAATGAGACCCAGGTTCCATCTCTGGATTGAGACGATCCCCTGCAGAAGGGAATGGCTACTCACTCCAGTGTTCTTGCCTGGAGAATTCCATGGACAGAGGAGCCTGGCAAGGCTATAGTCCATGGATCCCAAAGAGTCGGGCATGACTGAACTACAGTAGGACCTTGTTGTTGATCCATTCGTAATAGTTTGTATCTACCAACCCCAAACTCCCAGTCCATCCTCTCCCTTCCCTCCTTTTCGCGTGCGTTTGCTCCTACATCTTCAGCTTCTCCTGCTTTCCTCACTGTTGCTTTGACCTTTGGGCCTCTTGCCCCTCCCTCCTGTTTTCCTTAGGCATTGGTGTTCTGTATTCTACTGCTCTATTTGTTCGCACACAACTTGCTCTGACCTTTACTGTTTCATGTACCCTCTGGCTCTGGACTCTGAGCCACAGCAATTCCTCGACCCTCAGAGCTGGCCCGGCCTCCTCTCCTGCTGTTCACATGCTTTTACTTCCCCGGAGCAGCCGTGACCTCTGCGTTTTCTGATCCGCCTTGGTCTGACCTGGGCTCACCCTTTGCACTACCATCTTTGCCTCGGTTCTTCTTTTCTAGCTCCCTAACCTGCAAGTTGGACCCATTTGTTCACTTTGGCTCCAATTCTGTCTGTAGAATGTGATCTTTCCTTACTTGGAGCTGTCTGGTTCAATTGAAATGACAAGACTGACACCCCAGAAACCCTGTTAAGTTACAACTCAGTGACAACTGGATGCACTAACTAAAAATGTTCTATGAGTTTAGAGAAAAGGTTGAGGTGGAAAATACAAGAACCTTAGGAGGAATGGTCCTTTTGTTACCAAATCCAAGCTTACTCTGCTCGCCACACCGCCGGCCAGTGAATCCAAGAGATGAGCTGTTGAGGCAAGGAAGAGACTTTATTCAGAAAGCAGCTGACAGAGAAGATGGCAGGCTAGCGTCTCAAAATAACCATCTTATGGGGTCTGGATACCAGGTTCTTTCCTAGATCAGAGATGGTGGGAGGTGAGGAAGCAAAGTAAAAAGGCCATTAATCTTGCAAACCTCTCCTAGAATGGTAAGCCTCAGGCAGGGGATATGTTAATTTCTTCCTTCCTGCCGTCCATGGCACAGACAGGGTTCTGAACAAATGCATTTTAGTTTAATAGTCGGGCAGAGGGGCAGGATTCTCTGAGATCAGCTATTAAGTATGATTATAATAACAAAAGCAATGAAAAGCGAGTCAAAGGAACAGTTCCAACATGGAGTTAGAATTGGCTTCCTCCCTGCAACACATTCTAGACAACTTCCTTTTTAAAAGTTTTGGCTATTTGAGACACAAACATTTCTTGGGAAGGAGACACATAGGGTGGAACTTCCTGTGGACTCCCCTGTGATTGGCTCCAAAGCTGCCTGTCTTAGAGGAGCGACCCCGTCTGTGCCATCTAGCGGTTGTTGCCACCAGAAGCGTTACCCGCCTCAAGGAGAGAGCAATTTAACGCCATTTCCAACTTAAGCACCATATCTACAGGGCGTGAAATTAGTTCCAGCAAGCAGCAAATTTGCTGCTAATAAAAATATTTAGCGATTCACTTGTCTTTAAATCAGCAGCAGAATATTCTTTTACTTGCATCAATGCTCGTTTCTCCCAATTCTAATATTTGATAATCAAGCTGGCGTTGTTTAGCTAAAGCTGTGAAACAGCACATTTTTCAGTTCTGCAAAAATTTGGGTTGCCAAACTTTTGGTCTCTTTCCTTTGGTCAAAAATAGGCCTAGATGTCTGGCTCATGGAGATGGAACACTTATGGTGTTTTGGGAGAGCTTGGAAATAAGTTTTCATTCTCTTCTGTCTGCCAATATTATCTCCCAAGTCACTGCACATGGAGAATCTGGGGCATTAAGAAAGGATGTGATGTCTATCTCATGTTTAGACACAGCTTTCCTCTGTCTCAGTGCCAAACTCTTTTTAATTTCTTTCCTTTTAACCTCTAGTCCAGTGTTTGTGTGTGTGCCCAAGTGCTCAGTCCTGTCTGACTCATTGCAACTCTATGGATTGTAGCCCACCAGGTTCCTCTCTGTTCATGGGATCTCCCAGGCAAGAATACTAGAGTGGGTTACCATTTCATCCTCCAGGGGATCTTCCTGACCCAGGGACGGAACCCACGTCTCTTACTTCACCTGCATCAGCAGGCAGATTCTTTCCTACTAGGGCCACCTGGGAAGTCCAGAGTGAGGGTTATCTAAATACTGAAGAGACACTGAAGGACATTAAAACTTCTTTTTCATTCATTCAACAAATATTATTGGGCACCTCCCATGTGTATTCTTAGTTCCAGGTCCTTTGGATCAGAGTGTTCCAAGAAGCCTAGAGTGACAGTTGGGTGAGTGACTCACCTTCTCTGGGTCATGGGAATAGTAGGTCACATAGACACCTACTTCCTTTTCCTTGTGGAGCTCATCAAAGAAACAAAGAGCTGCAGATACTCTTGCTCTCATCGTCTAATTGGTCCAAGGGTCTAAACAGATCACTCATTTCAAAGTCCATATAATTTAAAGAAGGAATGTAGAGGCACTTGGGAGACTCTGTCTTCTACCCCAGAGGAGCCCTGGCTGGATCATCTTTCTTCAGCTCCCAGTAGAAATCAGTTTTGATCATCCTGAAAGGAAGTCAAGATACAAGCTGCTTCTGACTTAGAAAATGAACTTACAGTTGTCGGGGTGGGGAAGGGATAGTTAGGGAGTTTGGGAAGGTCATGTACACACTGCTATATTCAAAATGGATAACCAACAAGGACTTACGTAGAGCACAGGGAACTCTGCTCCATGTTATGTGGCAGCCTGGATGGGAGAGGAGTCTGGGGGAGAATGATACATGCATATGTATGGCTGAGTCCCTTCTCTGTGCAGCTGAAACTATCACAACATTGTTAATCAGCTAAACCCCAACACAAGATAAAAAGTTAAAAGTTTGAAAAAGAAGATATAAGCTGCTAATGACACATACAACTCTATCCTTCTCAGAAATCAGCCAATAAGAGATGCTGAGGAGAGCTGGCCTCTTGATTAAGAGAGCCCCTGGCAGGGCTCATGATTAGAATCAAAGACAAACGGAGCCACCTAACACGAAACCTCACTGCTGGAGATCCCGGAGGGAGTAGATTAGAGACATGCCATCAAGAAAGACAAGGCCCAGGGGTCAGCGTGGAAGCTCAGGAAGGGGATGGAGAGCAGCACAGCAGAGGCACACAGGATTGGGGGTCAGGGTTCTAGGCTGTGTGCTTGGCCTTTGCCCTCAGGTACACGACTCTGACGAAGCACCGTCTCCTGCTTGACGTCAGCGTCCTCATCCATCAGAGCAGATGGATGCTCCCTCCCTCTCCCAGATCCTCCCCCTGCAGCTTGAGAAGATCAGATGGTGGCTGTTTTGAAGGCCTGCGAGAGATTCCCCAGAGAGGTAGGTGCTGTGATAAAATTCCTCATGGGATGGCAAGCACAACAACATGATACATTTCAGTTAGACGAAGCAAGCCTGTTCTAATTGTAAGGGACATAGGGCTGGATTCAGCGGAACACCTGCACTGAAGGAGATATGAAACCCCCTCCCTCATGCTGTAATCTGCAAATCCCAAATATTTGTGGCTAGTGAGAGTCAACAGAAGTTCCTCATGTTCAAAACCTTGATTCTCTCCTAGTTCTAGAATGATGGGAGTCATCAGATGTGAATTGCTAGGGAGATATAAAAAGTGATTTGAAGAGCGTGTGTGCATCCTTAGTCATATCTGACTCTTTGCAACCCCATGGACTGCAACCCGCCAGGCTCCTCTGTCCATGGGATTCTCCAGGCAAGAACACTGGAGTGGGTTGTCATGCCCTCCTCCAGGTGATCTTCCCAACCTAGGGATCGAACTCAGGTCTCCCGCACTGTGGGCAGATTCTTTACTGTCTGAACCACCAGGGAAGCCCAAGAATTCTCGAGTGGGTAACCTATCCCTTCTCCAGGGGATCTTTCCCACCCAGGAATTGAACTGGGGTCTCCTGCATTGCAGGCGGATTCTTTACCAGCTGAGCTACCAGGGAAGCCCCAATTTGAAGAACAAGCATTACCAATTAATACTTAAGCAAGAACCAGAATCAGGATCAAGAAAACGAAAACTGAAATAATTTAGTAATTAAATAGAAATAAAGACATTCTCCAATCTTCCTGGAGACTGGAGTCTTTCTTCTATGTCCGTATGTCATCAAGACTTTCTGGCAATGAGTGTACAAGGAAAACATGTGACTTGGAGGATGCAGACTGAATGTTGTGGAGGGCAGCTGGGATAGAGCACAGCATAAGGCCACTGGGAGAGCAGGGGACAGAAGGGGACAGAAAAAGGAACCAGGAGAGGAATTGGAAGAGAAGGGAGGGAGCTGGACCATGTGAGCCCCTGGACCCTAGAGGCAGAGCTGGCAGAGGCTGGGAGAGGAATGATGGAGTTGGGGAAGGATGCAGTTCTTCTCTGCCAGGTATCCTGGTCCCTTGGACCCTCCTACCTGCTTCTCATCTCATTGTCCTTCAGGGAAGCTATCTGCCTCTTTGTTTCCCATGGCAGCCGCCTTGCCTCTATCAGCTCCCACCCAGGTGGGAGGGTGGGGGGGGTGTCTCACGCCTATGGCCCTCTTGCAGTCAGGTGCCAGAGCTGGGTCAAAAGTTAAACAGGCTGAGGGTGGGTTAATGATGCTTCAAAATGTCTAATCTCTTCAAATGCCCATCTGTTTCTTGGGCATTTCTCATAACAGCATTCATCATAAGCCTGTCATTGGGTTTCCCTGAGTTCTCCTCTGGCTAATGCAAATAGAAGATAGAAACGTAGCACTACTTCCACAAAGCCCTCATAAACACAACCCCAGGAGGTTGATAATCCAAACCTAGGCTGTACTGAGCTTATAATCAAGGACCAGTAGTCAAAAAGGGCTTTACAGATAGAAAGAATAATGCTCAGGGGTGTTAAGTCTCTCTGTAATCACAGAAAGAGGAGCATGGCTAACACATTGGTTCATAAAACAGACTGGCCTTTCGCAGAATTTCTAACAGGTTAGGTGGCTGATCTCATTTAAAGTTGTTATTCTCAGAGGTCATATATAAAATACTTGATTTCTTTCTAAGGAAAACGTATCCACTTTCCTAGCCCTTAGCATCAAGGATTTGGATTATTGAAATCAAGACTGCATCCTGTGTATTTAGGAAAGAAGACACATTGGTGCAGGGCTGTCAAAAGAAATGCCTTGCTAGGACACCCACATTCCAGAATTGGGAGGTCATTCGAATAGAATGAGAAATGGAAACAATTAAAAAAATCTGGGGGGTGGCCATGCTGCATGGCATATGGGATCAGGAATTAAACCTGCATGCCCTGCCTTGGAAGTGCAGAGTCTTAACCTCTGAGCTGGCAAGGAAGTCTCTCTTTACCATCATTTTAGTTGGATTTTTTTGAGGGAGAATAGATAAAGATGTCTAATTCACCATGTTTAACCAGAGTCCTGATTGCCTTTAACTGAGCTGTTCCCTCAGCCTCATGCTCACATTTTAAGGTGGTTTCTTCTTTGACCCAACCTATAGGTTTCTGCCAGATGAGTTTTTCTATAGCACAGCTCTAATTATTTAACCCCTCCCTTGAACATCCTTAAAATGCGTCCCCGTTTTACTATAGAACCTTAACACTAGAAAAGACGCTACAGGTTTTTCACACCAGCTGCCTGCTGGATGCTTGAGTCCTCTGTCTGCAGTGACTGGTCATGGGGCCTCTGCTGGAGTGAGCATTTCCGTGGGGAGGAACCTACTCCTCACGGGGCCATCCATTGCCTCACTGCACAGGTCTGCTTATTAGAAAGTCTTTTCCTACACAGAACTGAAATCTTGCTCCTGTAACTGTAATTTGGGTCTAGTTTTTGACCCAAATTATGACCTATGGATTCTCACATTAAAAGCCTTGTCTGTCTTCCACTTGAGAGCACTTTATATAATTGAATTATTGCTGCTGCCATGAGCCTCCTAAGATCTTCTCTTTTAGTTAAAAATTCCTAATTCCTTTTTACCATTTCTTATCTAACATTGCTTACTGAATAATGTCCAGAATTCCAAACAGGGGAACCTCTGTGGCAAGAATCCAACTCCCCTCACCCTGTCCTCCCTCATCTTCTTCTGCTTTTGCTGAGCACTCCAGGCACATGACTTGCCTTTTCTCTTACTCCCATTCTTTACCTGTGATACTCTTTTCCTACTCTTTCTGTGAAAATCATTTCCACTTAAAGATGAGGGCTGATACACAACAAATTGTTAAAATAGTTAATCTGGGGGGATGGAATGGGGTGGATGAGAAGAGAATATTGACTTCTTACCCTCTATAACTCTTAAAAAACAAGTAGAATTGTTGTTGATCATCTTTGAAACAATGATATTCAAGGGACTTCCATGATGGCCCCGTGGCTAAGACTCCACCTTCCCAATGCAGGGGGCCCAGGTTTACTCCCTGGTCAGGGGAATAAACATGCTGCAGTTAAGGGTTTGCATGCTGCAACTCAGAGTGTGTTGCATGCTGCAACTCAGCTATGACCTGGCACAGTCAAATAATAAACTAAAAAATGCTATCCAATTTATTTTGCAAATGCATCCAAGTTAATTTGAAAATTATTTTAACAACAAGTTCTCTCCATCAATTGC
The DNA here is from genome assembly GCF_019923935.1 of Bubalus bubalis. Classification (NCBI taxonomy): domain Eukaryota; kingdom Metazoa; phylum Chordata; class Mammalia; order Artiodactyla; family Bovidae; genus Bubalus; species Bubalus bubalis. The sequence continues at coordinate 109,254,902 of NC_059161.1, forward strand.
AGTTCATCTCAAAAAGTTATATGGCTCAGGAAACCTTGGCTTCTTTTTTCTAACGTGAGGTTCCCCACTCTGAACACTTGGAGCATTCAGGGGTAACTTTCTCAGTGACCTTACCTCGTTGCACTTTACATCATAGATATTTGTGTGCAAGCCTTACCTTCTTATCATATTGTAAGCTCCCAGACATGCAGGATGGTATCTTATTCCTTCAGGAAGCCCCTGCCTTCCAAACATACTTATATGCTATACATACTGCAGGAGTGCCATGCATTTTATTAAAATGGTGAGTTGGCGAGTTCATATTATAATTCACTCATATTCCTTCTAACATGGTCTTCTGTTGTTGCTGCTATTGTTTTAATGAGGCGCGAGAACACAGCCTCTGGTCAGCCACTGGGTGGCTTAACTAAACATCACACTTTCCAAGGTGCGGACAGGTGCTCTGGCTTCTCTCTTAAAAGTTTTCCTCTTTCCTTAGCCTCATCTGTTTCCATGTCTGAGCGCATAAAGTTAACCCAGAGACCCTGAAGAGGGCAAAAGACTCTGGAGATCTGGCCAGGGCGGGAGATGGGGAGGTGGGGGCGTGGGTAGGTGGCGGGTACAGAGGAGACTGGGTCAGAGCCCAAGGAAGTGAACTCGTTCCTGTCCCAGAAAAGCATCAAGCAGGAGAGTCAGAGGAGAAGAGAGGGCAGCGGGACGGGGAGCAGAAGGCAGAGCGGGAGCACAGTTAGGGCGGCACCTTCACAGAGGCAGCCGGGGTTGCTCCCCCGAAAACATCCCCACCTCACAAGTGCCATGAAGAGATCTTGCTCCATCTGGTGACAGAGTGAACGGGAAAAAAATGCTCTTTATCTCTGTTGAATCTGGGGCTGTGCCAGGCCCGAGGTGAAAACACAGTCTCTGTCTGACTCTTACACACTTACCACACTGACTCCCACCTTCCCCTGTGGACAGGATGAGCTCTCTCATAGCTCCCTGCAGTACGGATAGGCTTAGGCCAAGGTGAGGGTAGGGAGGCGGGGTCATCCCTGGCTTCCAAGTTCTCAAGGATGTCCCTGGTGACAAGGGTAAGAAAACATAAGACCTCGCCGAGTTACCTGCCTGGCTTTTCTGAGTCCACTGGCCCACAGGCAGGTGTTCAGTGACAGAGTAAAGCGAACAGGGAAGGGGCAGCGTGTGAACTGCCCCCAGGCGGATGGTTTTGATCTGGTGGGTTTTGCACCTGACGGCGTCGGTCACGTTCCTGATTCTGAGTTAAGCCGTCAGGGCTGGTCCGCTGGGACCTCTCGTGGACTTCCTGGATCCTCATTGCCTCCTTCTGTTTCCCTGTCTCCATGCGGGCTCTCTTCTCCACACTGAGGGCTCCCACTCTTGATTACTGAATGTGTCCCTTGATGAGGGCTTTCTGGAGAAGGTTCTGAGATGAGAGTTGTGCACAGGTTTGCTCAGGAGAAACACATATGAGGAAGTGAGAATGGCTAGGTTAGGACTGCAGGCGAAGCTGATTCCCATCATGGTTGCGAATGAGGACTCAGCTGAGGCCATGCAAGCTCGAGAGCTGGCAGGACCCTTGAGAGCTTTCCCAAGGGTCCTCTGTGAGCCCTGCCTCAGCCAGCCACGGATCGCTTCCCTTAGAAGGGGCCTAACTTTGGTGAAGCAGTTCCCTTGCAAGGCGCAGCCTTAGTCTCAGCACTAACATCCCAGCAGCTGGCGGTGGGTGCACTGGCCCTGAAGAGGGGGATGCCCAGAGCACCCCAGTGTCCACTGTCGTGTTATGTCCTTCTAATTCACCTTCCAGAAGTTTATTCACCCACAAATGTACCCTTGAAACATAAGTAGGGTTCCTTTGTGTCTTTTAAAAATTTATATAAATGGTATTGTGCTATGAATCTAGCCTCTCCCCTACATGATACCCCATCTCCAGTTTGGAAGCCTATCCCTGTTGCTTTGTCCTGTGCTAAGTCAGTTCAGTCGTGTCTGGCTCTTTGCGACCCCGTGGACTGTATAACCCGCCCGGCTCCTCTGTCCATGGGATTCTCCAGGCAAGAATACTGGAGTGGGTTGCCATTTCCTTCTCCAGGGGATCTTCCCCACCCAGGGACTGAACCTGAGTCTCTCGGGTCTCCTGCATCGGCAGACAGGTTCTTTACCACGAGCACCACCTGGGAAGCCTGTTGCTTTGAGCAGATCTGTTTCATTCCGTCTTACCACTGCTCACGGTTTTGTCCTTTGTAGCCACCGCCACTCACTCTTCTCTTCCCTTGTTAATGGACACCCAGAGCCACTAGCGCTTTGCGACGTCCATCAGGGAGGCGACAGACATGCGGTGCGCGAGTTCCTCCAGGGCGTGTGTACCCACACAGTGGCAGTGCTGGGTCCTGGGCTCCAAGAAGTCTTCATTTCAATAAGTCCTACCAAACCGCCTTCTAAAATAACTGTGCTAGTGTTCACATTTATCAGCTTTCTTGTTTCTCTGTATCCTTGCCAGCACTTAGTATGATGAGACTTCTGATTTTTTGCTAATTTACTTTCCTGCATTGGAGAAGGAAATGGCAACCCACTCCAGTGTTGTTGCCTGGAGAATCCCAGGGACGGGGGAGCCTGCTGGGCTGCCGTCTATGGGGTCGCACAGAGTCGGACACGACTGAAGCGACTTAGTAGTAGCAGTAGCTGTATAGTAGTGGGCCCCAACCTTTTTAGCACCAGGGACTGGTTTCATGGAAGACAATTTTTCCACGGGCAGGGGTGGGATGGTTTGGGGACGATTCAAGTGCATTGCATTTCTCGTGCACTTTATTTCTATTATTATTACATCAGCTCCACCTCAGATCAACAGGCATTACATCCTGGAGGTTGGGGACCCCTGCTGGAAAGTGATACCTTATTTTTTTTTTCTATGTTCTTCATATTATTTGTGAATGTAAGCATCATTGCAAAGACTTGTTAGCTATTAAGATGTCCCTTTCTATGAACTACCTATTTATAGACCTATACTTTGCTCTTTTTTCTGTTGTCTCCTCTTTTTATTTTTCTTACTAATTTTTTGGATTCCCTGAACATTTGTTAGTGCAAATGTCTTCTTCTAGGCGTTACTTGTCTGCTAACTCGGTCGATGGTATACTTCACTGAACAGCAGTCTTTAATGACAATGTAAACTCCAGCCATTTTTCTCCTTATGATCTCTTTTCCCACCTCAAGGTCACAGCATATTATCATGTATTTTCTTCTACTAGTCTGTGTTTTCACCTTTCCCATTGAGGTGTTGACTCCACATAGAGTTTATTTTCTTATTCAGTTATGAAATAGATTCAAATTTATTTTACCATGTACAAAATAATAATTCTTTTTACTGTGATTCATGATGCCAGATTTACTGTATGTCAAGTTTTCCGTGCATAAGCCTGTTTTTGGATTTGCTCTTCCATCGCATTGGCCTGTTTCACTCTTTTGAGAAGGGGCACGTGCTGAGTCATTTCAGTCACGTCCGACTCTGCAACCTCACAGATTGTAGCCCGCCAGGCTACAATGGTATCTGTCCATGGGATTCTCCAGGCAATGGTATCTGATTATATACTGAATTTGTTTTTACTTATAAAAAAGAATTGTGTTTTATTCTCTGTTGGTAAGACAATGGCTAATTCATGCTCTGGGGGTAAAAAAAAAAAAAAAAAAAAAAAAGCAACATTTGAGCAGCCTCTTCCCTTTTGGTGTCAAATAATGACCAAAAATGCTGCTGTTGTCTGGGAACTACTAATGTCTAAATACTCTACTAAGATGTCACTAATTTTTATTTGCATCCATTTTCCAAAAATGTCAACACTGGGTAGGTGCTAACATGCACCCCCGCCTCTACCCCAGCCTTCTCTACTTCTGCTTTCTCTCCTTCAGAGAATTCAGTGCCTGGAATTTCTGACTGAACCGAGGTTGGTGGGTCCAACGTGGTGTGCAGTACTGCTGATTGGAAAGTTGGGTGAGGGCCAGAGCAGGAAAAATTGACAAGTCTTCCTCAGACACCATTAAGTAATACCTTTTCTGTCTCATTTCCCAGACTGACTCAGAAGGGGGTCTTGGAAGGCAGGAGAAAGAAAGCAGAGCTGGGAATGAATAGGGCAGCAGGGTCTACCAACCCCATCAGGGAGCACGGCTGGAGGGGCAGCCCTGCAGTGTCTCTGAGCTGAGCAAAGTAAACCAGCAGGCTCAGCGCACGCTCCCTCTTCTATGTCCTTCCTTCTCTTCCCTGAAGTCTTCTTAGGTTAACCACAACAGAAACAACACTTTCTTTTTTTAAAGTCTTTACTGAATATGTTACAATATTGCTTCTGTTGTTTATGTTCTGTGTTTTTGGCCATTAGTCATGTGGGATGTTAGCTCCCAGACCAGGGAATGAATCTGCACCCCCTGCATTGCAAGGCGGAGTCTTAACCACTGGACCACCAGGAAGTTCCCCCAGAAGCAATACTCTTCATCTCACTGAGTTCATGCAGGCGAATCCAGGGACTATCCATCTCAAAATTAGACTCTTTACCTTTTATTACAATACTATGGAAAATACTTTTCACATGCTTTGAGCAACACTTTAAAAAATGGTTTCCCTTGTGGCTCAGCTGGTAAGGAATCTGCCTGCAATGCGGGAGACCTGGGTTCAATCCCTGGGTCAGGAAGGTCCCCTGGAGAAGGGAAAGGCTACCCACTCCAGTATTCTGGCCTGGAGAATTCCATGGACTATATCCATGGGCTTGCAGAATCGGACACAACTGAGCAACTTTCACTTTTAAAATGGTTATCCATTGTTTCCTGTGATCCTCATAGCACCCCTGAGAAAGTGAAAAGGCACAGACTTGCCCCTGTGCATGCTCAGTCACTTTGGGCATATTCCACTCTGTGACCCCATGGACTGTAGCACACCAGGCTCCGCTCTCATGGGATTCTCCAGGCAAGAATACTGGAGTGGGTTACCATTCCCTTTTCCAGAGAGTCTTCCCGACCCAGGGGTTGAACCCACATCTCTTATGTCTCCTGCTTGGGCAGGTGGGTTCTTTACCCCTGGGCCACCAGGGAAGCCCTGACCTGCCCCTGATGCCCAGGAATGATGTTAGACTCGGGCCCTAAGCCTAAGTCCTTCCACTCTACCATTGTTACTCATATTTGATTAGTGTTCAGAGTTTTCTCAAAGAGGAAAAATAGTCTCTCAGACATCTAACATGGACCTGGATTTTTTGTATCATAATATGACTTAAAAGGTGCAGACAAAAGAATAGGTATGACTTCCCAACACTTGTAGCTTTTCATATCTAAGAATTAATTAAATGCTAACAAAATTCTAAAATAAAAAAAATTTATCAACGTTAGTCCAGTTTGAGCCATCATGTCATTTCCCTGCAGCTGAATCACCCTGTGGAGGACATGTAGCCCTGACTGCTCAGCTGTGGGTTCTTTTCATGTGGCTCCCCTAGTACTTGGGTCCCACTGTTCTCCTGGATTCACATTTTCTAAGATTGTTGAAAGCACCATGGCACCACTGGGCCTTCCCTTGGCCCAGATGCATCCTTTAAATACTCGGTCTGCCTCTGTCTTCTGCTTTTTCAAAGTCGATTCCTTCCTAAGGAAAGACAATTAGTAATTTGTATTAAACCCGGCTTCCCAGCATGAACCATAGTGAAATTAACTCTTTGCATGATGTAATTGGGTGATCCTCAGGGACAGAAGGAATCATTTCTAGATTTTGGGTCTTTTAAAGAATGATCAGCTTTTCCTCTTTGGGGAGGAGGTATGAAGAAGAAAATAAACACTGGAGAATGCCATTTTGCTCTGTGGAAGGTCTCATCTCTGACAAGCAGTTCATCTCTTTGTTGAGACTGTGAGAGGCGAATCTCCAGCAGGGAGAAAATTAAAAAACGCTCAGCACCAGTTGCTACACTGATGAATCCCATCCAGTTACTTAACAGGACACTGCTGTTATGTTCCTTTATTATTTTAATAGGCTTTAATATTACTATATTCTCTGTTGTCTGTCTTACCCTTGTGAAACTTTTGGAGATTAAAAATTGTTTTTCTGAGTCCATCATTTTTTGTTTGGGATCCATTGATTTCTTTTGCTTCTGTTTTCATAACTGAGTTCAAAATGAATGTAGGATTATTATTGATTCATGTATTTCTTTGTTTACTTTCTTCTTGGAACGTAGCATCTAAGAGGTTAGATTCCGAAAACAAGAGCATCAGTTACAGTAGGAGAGTTTTAATGTAAAAAATAGCATAGAGTTGTGTCAACTTTCGCAAAAAGTGTGAATTACACTTCTCCTTTGCTGGCAGAGACCCCCTGTTCAACATGAAGCACTGAGGCAAGATGCTTTCAGTGAAGGAAATTCTTTCTTATCAGTTTGAACCTCGCTAGCCTCTGGGATTCCAGCAGGTGCAAAAAGAGATTTTTTTTCCCCTTTGGGGGACTCAGTTGTCTACCACTTGAATTTTGGTTCCATCTCAGTCATTGACAGATAAGGGGCCACACTCTCTACACAGCCCAAGGCCTTTGGAAATGACGGGGTCTTTCATAACCCATCATAGTTGGAAGAATTGGCCTGACCCACTGCCACCGTATGGTTAGGGCTCTCTGGCATGCTTTAGCTTTAGGAAGATTGTCTACCTCTCAGATCTATGAAGATACTCTTGTCCTCACCGAACTCGTGACCTAGCCTCCCGGCCACCATTCCAACTCCTCCAGCCTCAGGGAGAGGGTGCCAGATAAAATACAGGACAGCCAGTCAAATTCGAAGTGCAGATAAACAATGAATGGGTTTTGGTATGAGCGTGTACCAAACCTCACAGGAGATGCCCTTACAGTTCTCTTTTTCTCCCCTGTCCTATGCCACACACGCTCAGAGTTCAATTGTCCTTCCTCTGGCTCTTTTTTCTCTTTCAGCTTCTAACCTCTAACAATCTTGGATTCCTGGCTTTTTTTCAATCTCCTTACCTCCATCTCTGAAGATAGGCTCTCCCCTGCTCAGGGCAGCAGCTGACATTCTCGGGCCAAGGCAAGGGGGTGCAGGGAAGCCTGCCCCCAGCACCTCCCCTCCCCACCTTTCCATCACCAGCACAGCTCTGGTCTGCCAGGAGCCCCATGTCCCTTGATCCCTGTCCCAAGATGTGTCTGTATCATAACTCCCCACTCCCCTTCCAGTGCTCACCCTGAGGCTGGCCCAGCCCCTGGAACATGACCCAGAAAGGGGAGCAAGGTTTCTGCTCCCTACCTCCTGGGGAGGAATGCCCATATGAGAGGGGGCACAAGCCCTTCTAAAGTGTGGGGTCCGGCAGAGTCCCAGTGGGGGGTCTAAGGGTGGTACTGCCCAGGCACAAGCTGGAAAGCAGAGTGACCATCCTCTGGGCTTATGGCCTGTGCTAGCTGAACTTCTTCATCTTCGATTGGGAGGTTCTATGAAGAGCAAGGCGTCTGGTTACACTCACTTCCACCATCATCCCTCCCCTCTCCCCAATCCTTCCTGGCCTCAGCCTCATCTTCCTCTTTCCATCGATGCCACAGGATTTAGGGCTTCCTTCCCTCACTTGTCTGGTGGCTTCCCTGGTAGCTCAGATGGTAAAGCAACTGCCTACAGTGTGGGAGGCCCAGTTAGAGCCCTGAGTCGGGAAGATCCCCTGAAGAAGGGATAGGCTACCCACTCCAGCATTCTTGGGTTTCCCTTGTGGCTCAGCTGGTAAAGAATCCACCTACAATGTGGGAGACCTGGGTTTGATCCCTGGGTTGGGAAGATGCCCTGACCTGGGTTTGATCCCTGGGTTGGGAAGATGCCCTGAAGAAGGGAACGGCTACCCACTCCAGTATTCTTTCCTGGAGAATTCCATGGACAGAGGAGCCTAGTGAATCCCAGTCCACGGGGTCGAAAAGAGTCAGACACGACTGAGCGACTAACACACTTTCTTTTCCTTGCCATATAGATCACTGGAGACAGAGAGAGAGAGGGAGTGTGTGGGTGTGGTGGAGAGGGTCAGCAAATTTAATTTAACAAAATCTTGACAACTAACAGTTTTAATTTACTGTGTTCTGAGGCCAGAGGAACAGGTAGAATGTCGAAGTGACAGGGGGAAAGGATTATTGTTTTGGGGAGAATTCAACCATTCAACTGGTGGTCTTCACCCTCCCCCCACCCCACCCCCTGCTCGGGGCTGAATTAGCTGGCTATTTTCCAACCCCTTGGTGTGTAGAGACACACCCACAGCAGCTTTCATCCCCTCCTCTCCTCCTAATAGACTAGCTGCTGCCAAAGCTTCCAGCTTCTTTCTCCATGGTGACCAAGCCCCTCATTTCCATTTAATCTCAGCCTCTACCTCCCACAGCCACCCTCCCCCTGCAAAGCCTGGCCCTTTCCTTCTCTGGTCGCTTTGCAGGCTTCCCACTTCTTTGCTTGTCTTCTGGCAATCTTCCCCCACCAGCAAGGAACACACATCAGCATGTCCTGTGTTCCTTCCTTCTTCCTTTATCTGCCTCCTTCCTTCTCTTTGTCCCTTTGCCTCAATGACTCTTTGTAGCTCCCTTCCCGGCCCAGTCTCTGCGAAAGGATGCAGACATGCGCAGAAGGGGGGAGCAGAGAAGGGGCCCTTCCCCTGTGGCTGGCTCTGCCTGGACTCTGGGATTTCCCAGGGAAGATGACTCTGTGGTCCCACCTGCCTGTCCAGCTCAGGCTGGGGGTCCAGGCCCCCAGAGTTCCCCAGAACAGTGCCCGGAGTCTGCTGCTGCTGGAAACCACCCCTGGTGCCCAGCCAGGCCTCTGCTCACATACAGGCTCTGTGTGCAGGTGAGCAGAAGGGCCAAGTCCGAGAGCCGGCCTCTGCACCTGTCTGGACTGTGGGGCCCGACTCTCAGTCTTAAGACAAGTTTGCAGAATTCCCTTCATACCTCCCCTCTGCCCCAGGCCTTCCCATTCTAATCAGTGATTCTTTCGTAATGGAGAAAATGGCCCCATCACTTAGAGACAGTTTATGTTCCAGTCTTTTCCAACATACATGCATTCTTACCCAAGTTATCCTACTTGGACCTTGTGACAATCATGTGATTCTGATTTTGCAGATAGAGAAACTGAGGCTCCATGAAGCAGAACCTATTACCCAACTTTGCAACAAACATCTGGAGGAGCTGGGACTAGAACAGGGCTTGTCCCACTCCTGGTTCATTGCATCATCTTTCCTTTGGTGGTCTAAGAGGGAGCGGGGAGGGGAGAGGGCTGCCCCTTGGGACACAGACCAGGCGCCAGTGGGAGCGATGAGCTGCAGTTTCCCTGCTTCTGCCACGTCCCCTCAAGCCCAGTTTACACAGTTATACAATGCTTTGTGTGTGCTTCGTGTTAATGTCTCTTTATAGACGTTTTAGTTCTCTCTGCCCCATATGCACGCCTGATTCTTTCCTGGACACTGAGCTTCTTGTGGACGCTTTCCACTGCAGAACTCCACCTCCTCCCTCCCCCTGGGTCAGCACAGGCTTCAGCCCAGGGTCCCTGGGGTGTCTAACTTAAGGCCCTGCAAAGGGTGAGAGAAAACAGTACTGACATCATGTGCACTGGGGCAGGCAGCGACCCAACCCAACTTTCTCCTTTTCCCTTCTTTCTGTTTACACATCAGCCAGGCTTCTCAGCCTCCTTGTTAGCCTCTGTGAGAAATTAAAGTCCCCATAATCAAATCAGCCCTTGTAAATTCTCTAGAAGCGGCTCCAGAGCGCCACGAAGCCAGCAAACCCCAGACCCAAATCCATGTCAAATTTCATAGATATAATTTAAACAGGGATCAAAACCCATACCAACCCAGTAACTAAGGCTGCTCAAAATGCAGAGTTTATAGTCCATCTGCCTCTCTGCTTCAGGCAATCTGTATTAAATTTATTGCAAAGTAAAACAAACAAACCCAGGCAAAGGCAGGCTGGAAATCTGCATACTCTTCAGAGAATTAGCAGCCCTCTCGGGTTAGGAAAGCTGCCTCTCAATTTGCATCTCTAAGAAGTTGTGACCGGCCTCGGGGCTGGGAGGTTCGGGCCGGGATGGAGACCGGCTGCAGGACTGCCCCCTGCTGGCCGATTGCTGAACGGCAGCCCTTTGACCGTGATGGACCACAGAGCAGGAGGTCACCAGAAGTAGCTGGGTTCCCTGGGAACAGTTGAAAAGAGAGCCCGCAACTGAAGGTGGAATTGGAACAGCAGAGAGAAGAGAAGGGCTGAGAAAGAGATCCTTACTTGGAAACCTAAGACAGGGTGGGGGGGGAGGGTAGGGGGAGCCGGGTGTGGAAGCCGGAAGCTGGGAACCTGGGAGGCGCTGGGGGAGGCGAAGGTTCAGAGCTGTCTCTAGTTGTACAAACCAGGGACCTGGAGCCTTTCTTGACTCCTCCCCCACTTCTGTCTCCCTTACCCTCTGCTACTGGTGGATCACAAGGCCCAGAACACAGATGCTGTCCTGATGATTGTGGACCATTTGTCTCTGTGCTCCCCAAGGGAGATGTGCCTGGGTTCCAGGCTGGAACTAGGGCTGGACTGATTCTCTGATGGGGCTATGCCTGCAGGGCCTGACACGGCACTGAAAGGAGATGACCTCTGAGGTTCCTCTCACTGCTCACATGCTCTGATTCTATACCTCTGTGTCCAGGGATTCAGGGATCTCTCATATGCTCTCCAGGGATGCTCCAAGGAGCCCAGCTGCTCTCCTGGGATATTCCCATCATCCTTCACAACAGGCTTACATGGCACCTTCCTCAAGGGCTGTCCTCCTTTCAATGCTTTATGGATAGAAAGACATATACTGATGGACATCTATAATCACACTGTGATAATTTTTGCATTTATTCAGATATCAACCCATTCCTAGAATGTAAAGTCCTTGAGCTCCTGGATGAGGGCAAGGGGAAGGGGCAGATTAGTGTCATGGTCATCAGTATGTGGCTGTTCCTCTTTTCTCAGCCCAGTGCTGAATCATAGTAGATTCTGGCGAAGTATTTGTCAGACGCCACTGAACAAATAAATGAATTAAGAAGGTGTCACAAGATGATGAAGGTCTGGCTATGCGATTTACCAGAGACCTGGCTGTCACCCCAACCTCCTCTTTCTCTCTCCCCCTCTCCCTTAGTTTTCAACTGTGCCATGGTGGTTCTAATTAATTTCCTTCCTGAGTGACTCTCAAAGCCGCCTACCTCTTCTCCATTTCCTTAAGAGATCAAGAGCATAGGCTCCAGAATCAGAAAGACTCTTGCACTTAAAACTAGCTATGGGAACCCGAGTCTTGGTTTCTCTGTCCATTCCCCCCGCCAAAGACAATATGGATTTGTGGTTAGGAGTAAGGACACCCAAGCTAGACTGCAGGTTTTAATCCTGGCTGCTCCATTTTAGCTGAGTGGCCCAAGGCAAGCGTCTTAATCTCTCTGTGCTCAGCCTTCTCATCCATAAACTAGAGTTAATAAAATCTACTTTATGTGGTGGTTTTGAGGATTAAAAGAGCCAATACACAAAAAGCCCTCAAAACAGTGTCTGGTACACAGTTAGTGTTCAGATCAGATCAGATCAGATCAGTCACTCAGTCGTGTCCAACTCTTTGCGACCCCATGAATCGCAGCACGCCAGGCCTCCCTGTCCATCACCTTAGTGTTAGCTAACTCAATTTTGTTGTTTCGTTGCTAAGTCGTGTCTTACTCTTTGCCACCCCATGGATGCCAGGCTTCTCTGTCCATGGGATTTTCCAGGCAAGAATACTGGAGTGGGTTGCCATTTCCTACTCTGGGGGAGCTTCCCAACCCAGGATTGAACTGGCATCTCCTGCATTGCAGGCAGATTCTTTATAGCTGAGCCACTGGGGGCTAATGTTAGCAATTATTAACAAAAAGCAAGGGAATTTTGCAGAATTGAAAGCAAGCACCTGAAAAAGGAACCATCCCAGCAGATGCTCTGAAAGGCTAGGGGGAAGCTTATAGACAGAAAAGCAAAAGATTTCCACAGGGAATGTATGCAGACATGCTGAAAGGAGATTCCTCTGCATAGGGTGGCAAGGAAAGCTGACTACTTCTTCGTTCCTGTAGAACCCACACTGGCATTTTCCCCCCCAGCAGAATCAGAATCATCAATGGGTGGGTCCAAAGTTTTACAAGGTAGAACAATGTCTCGGTGTTCAAGATCTTGAAGGGCACGTTTACTCATGAGACCTCCCCCAGAGGGCTCCCCTCACTTACTCAGCCTTGTTCTCTCCACTCCTCCTCTGACACTACAGGCTCCATCCACAGATGTGCCCTGCCCTGGTTTCTCTTCCCCTGCCAATCCTTCTGGGAGCCTTCCCTTATCCCTAGAATTGGGCAGGGTGCACCTGATCTGGCCCCCTCCCATCCTGAAACATGTTAGGCTGCCCCAGCTGCCATAATAAAATGCCACCAAGTATGTGGCTGAGACAACACAGCTTTATTTTGTCATGGGTCTGGAGGCTGCCTGGCCCAGACAAGCTGGCAGGGGAGTTGGTTTCTGGTGAGGATTCTCCTTCTGGCTGGCAGATGGACCCCCCTCCCCATGTTCTCACGTGGCCTCTTCTCTGTGTGTGCGTGGTGAGAGAGAAGGCTCTGACATCCCTTCCTCTTCTTATAGGGACACCAGTCCTATTGGATCAGGACCCCACTCTCATGACTTCGTTTAATCTTAATTACTTCCCTAAAGAGGGGCTTCCCAGGTGGCTCATTGGCTCCGACCAATGCAGGAGACGTGGGAGATCCCCTGGAGAAGGAAATGGCAATCCACTCCAGTATTCTTGCCTGGAAAATCCCATGGACAGAGGAGCCTGGCGGGCTACAGTCCATAGGGTCATAAAGAGTCAGACGCCACTGAACATGCATGCACGCATTTCCCTAAAGACTCTGTCTCCAGACACAGCCACACAGGGGATTAGTGCTTCAGCATGTGAATTTAGGGAGGATACAGTCCAGTTCATAACGCTCCATCAGACCCTAAGTTCCATGAGAGCAGGGCTTTTTCTCCAGCTTATCTGCGTGTCCTCCAGCTTGGTCCTTACCCCACCTCCTTGTGAGTCTTTGTAATTTCTACAGTACCTGCTCATAGCAAGGGCTCAGTAAATATTTTTGGAATGAATGAATCACTTTGTCAGTTACCTGTGTTGATAGCAGGAGCTTGAGACACACAGACATTTAGACAGGATCTGTTGAGCTTCCCAACAGGAGGCTCCATGACAGAATGAGGACTGGAGGTCAGGGCTCCATACTCCCTTCTGTGTGCATGCTAAGTCGCTTCAGTCATGTCTGACTTTCTGAGACGCTATGGACTGTAGCCCACCAGGCTGCTCTGTCCATCAGATTCTTTAGGCGAGAATACTGGAGAGGATTATTCTGAGTCTAATGGTCTTTTCAGAAACCCGGAATAAGAGTTGTCAAAGATCTGTGTACATTCTGGATTCTTGAAAAATCCTTGCCTGAGTTTCCTTGCACAGAAATGTCTCTGGCCTTTGAGGGACAAGGAAAAATTCTTCCTCACGTTGTGTTTTCTGCGCATGAGCTGGTTTCCTCCCATGCTGAGCACTGGGAAAGCACTTGAAATGCTTCTTTTGCTTCCCCTCCGTCTGCTTAGGGGCAACAGGACTGGGCTGGGGCGGGCACTCCCTCACCGCAGGTTTGATTCCAAGCCCAGGTGTGTGGCTCATTGGATGCCTCCTTCTCTGCTAATGGATTTTGTTAACTGTTTGTCATTTGCTTATGCAAATCTACCACTTTCTGCATTAACATGAACCCAATTATAAAGTGAAATTTCACAATTAAACCACTTAGTGAAGGACATTAAGCGACCAGAAGGAATTGATTTGTAAAAAATTCAGCGATAATTACCAAGTGTTTCTGAAATGTGACTAAGTTCTAGGTTTTCCTTTAAACCAACTGGCATACGTGCACATTTTCATATACATACTACACACAGACACATGCGTGTTTTTTCACACACCTGGTTTCCATCTTCTCACGACGGGACTTGTTCTTGCTCCTTCTCAGGGTCTAAATTTTCCCCAAATAGAGGAAATTCCACCAGCCATCAGATCATGTCTGCAAAGTTCTTGGAAACCTTCCAAGAGAAATGGCCACTGGGCGGAGGAAGCTGGGGTGGGCAGGAAAACAGAAGAAGGTGTAATGGTTTTAATAAAGTCTCTCTGCCATCTTGGTGATTGATTGATATATTTTGGCATTTGCTTCCCAGCTCTGCTGTAATCAATAGCAGTTACAGAGCGAGGAGCAGGAAAGGGTGGGGACGTGGGGTGGAGCAGTATTGATTGGCCTTTACAGGAAAGAGCCTTGCCTGACGATTGCAGTGCTGCGGCCACAAGGAATGAGACCCCGCTGTCCCAGTGAGACATCATCTTTGCTTACACTCATCCAGGCAAGAGGGCACAGAGTCTCAAGGCTTGGAGATGGATGAGGATAGATGAGCATCCTCATCCTAAAAAAAAAAAAAAAAAAAAAAAAGACTCTTTCTGGCATCTGAGGGAGCCAGACACACTCACTTTAATCATAGTGCCCAGTTTGAGGGTGGAAACCTTAGTCTCCTGGGCTGGGCAGGGTAAGTTTGTTGTTGTTTAATCGCTTAATCATGTCCCACTCTTTCGTGACCCCGAGGACTGTAGCCCACGGTCTCCTCTGACAATGGGATTTCCCAGGCAGGAATACTGGAGTGAGTTGCCATTTCCTTCTTCAGGAAGTCATCCCAGCCCAGTGATGGAACTCGTGTCTCCTGCATTGGCAGGTGGATTTTTTTTTTTTACCACTGAGCTACCAGGGAAGCCTTATGGCAAGGGTCTTTAAGACGGAGAGAGATTGTATGCTGATGGCTTCAGGCTATACCTATATCCAGGAATGGAACCAGCTCACTTGACAGCATGCCACGTGCTCAGGCAGAATAAAGAAGAGCTGACTTTAGTTCAGACTGGAACCTGATTGCTCAGTTTTAAAACCCAGCCCTGCTTCTTAATGTGTGACCTCAGATGGGTTATTTAAACTTTCTGTACCTTGATTCCCCATCAGTAACATGGAGATGATAACAAGACCTATTTCCTAGAGTGGCTCTGATCAATATAAGAGTTCATATATGTAAAGAATCTGGAACAGTCCTGGTATATAGTAAATGCCATGTACATGTTGTTTTTATGATCTGACAGTGATGGATACCTGGGTTGGGACCTGTGATTTATGGATGGAAACTTAAGGATACACATTTCTCTAATCAAACAGGGTCATCAAAGCATTCACCTTTTGCTGAGGCGAACACAGGGCTCAGGACTCAGCCTCTGTTAAATAATTCTCTTAGTAGATCAGCCCATTAGCTACAGGATTTCTCAACCCTTTTTACATTTTTTTTTCTAAAAGCTTTAAAAAAAGACCACGTACACATATACAGAAATAAGGATAAATTGGATTGGGAATGATAGCTTCAGAGCCTAACAAAATCCAACCTAGACGGGTATGTATTTGTTCAACAAATGAAGAATTTCTGCTATGTGTGAGACAGTTTTAATTGATGTGACAATTTCCACGTGTGAGCCTGAACCCCGTGTTGATCCATTCAGATGTGTAATCACCCCTCTGCAATGCCATGCTAGCTTTCCTGTAGCTGGAAATCTTGTGGCTTAGAACAATGTGCTCAAAACAGAAAATAGTTTATTAAAGAAAAACACTGTTGCCACAATATTTTTGTTGAACACATACTCCTTTTTGAAGTATAGTTTTGTTTTCTTTTACAGACAGGGGCGAATTTTCAGTTTTGGCACGTGAACTGATTTAGGGGCTTATTTTTATTTTATTTTTCCAGTTTTAGGCCTGGACACATGACTAATAGAAATTAGCAGATTGGCAAGCAGGTACTAAGGAACACATTACAATCTCTTTTAAAGGTTAGAACCAGAAGGGACCCCAGAGATCCTCTAGTTCATCTCCTTCAGTTAAAGATGAGCCCAGAAAGGTGTCTTGGCTTTTGGAGCTTAGTCTTTTGATTCCAGGCCCAGTGCTATTTCACATACCATGAGTTTGTACCTCAGCCCTTCCCCTTTTTCAATTCTTCTGTTCTCAGATTTGTATATTTGATAATTCAGTTCAAGTTGGTGAAAATGCACTGAATGCCTACTTGGGGCCAAACATTATGTCAGGTCCCGGATGCAAAAATTAGCTGTGGACCCCACCAAGGAGACTGCAGTAGATGGTGTTATTGTATGCAGTTCTTTTCTTCCTTTCACCGTGAGAGGACTGTACTTAACCTGGGTCATTGACGTCAGATGTGGTCATGTGAGTAGCGTTGACCGATGAGGCTTGGGCAGAAGTGATGTAGGTCACTTCTGAGCAGAGGCTTTTGGAGGCACTTTATGGTCCTGCCCACATTTTCTATCTGCCAGGAGAGTGGCGTGTCTAGAAGAGGGCTGCACCTTTAGCTGGGTACCACCTGGGGAGAAGACATGGAGTAGATCCAGAGCCACACCGCCATGTAACGTGACGAGAGAGAAACCTTCGTGCAATGAGTGTCTGAGACCCTGTGGCCGCTCATCCTGCAGCATAACTAGCACAAGCTGATGACTGCGGAGAAGGTCGGGGGTTAGTTAGGAAGTCAGCTTATTACCAGCTGAAACATGGGGTGACGGATGCTCTGCTAGAGGGATACACAGAAGAGTCAGACGTAGGCCAAAAGACGGAAAAAGAACTGTGGGGAAGAGGTATCAAGAAAGACTTTCTAAAAGACGCAGTAACTCTGAAAGGTTTTAAAGGTTGAAGAGAAATTCATCATCTTAGGGGCTTGGGAGGTTTGTTTTTTGAGGCATTCTAATCAGAAAGACCAGCACGCACAGACATGAAATATCATGGTATCTTTCAGAATTGCCTGTAATGTCCACAAATGGAGGCCAGGATCAGATCCCTTCATCTTTGAAGCCTATTGGGTATATGCATACACTCAGATAAAAAAAATGTATCATTTATTTCATTTTAATTTTTATTTGACTTTGCATCATTTATTTTGATCAGAGCTTTGGCTAAAATTTTTCATCTGATCTCACACCCTGGGGATGTAAGCTGGACTGTGTGTGAGCCATAGGGGCCCTTTTTCAAATGTTTAATTTTTATTTTAATCACATAGTACATATACATAGTTTGCCTTGCTTCTCTCCTTCACACTCCCAGTCTCCAGACCAGTCACTCTGTTTTTATAACTCATTTCTCTTTTTTTTTTTTTAAATACATGGCTGTGTTTTAAAATGAGATCCTTTATTGCTATTTCTTGATTTGCTAATTTTAGAACTTGTACATTGACTTTCTATCATGATAGACGAGAACTTAGTTCTCCCACACAATTCTCCCTCAATTTCATTCCTACACTTCTCCTTCTATCTTTCCAACGTAAACTTATTTTTTGTTAAATCGATATCTGTGTTTATATATTAATGAATGTGCAAATATTTCTTCCCGAGTCAAGTAGTGTACTGCGACCACATGTCCTCTTTTGTACAGTTCTTTGTTTCTTCCTAGAGTTAATAATTGCCTCCTTTATATTGACCGGATGTCCAAAGGTACTTATCATGCATTTTTCTCAGATGGTTTAACAATTCTTCTAATACCTGTCAATTTTTCCTACAGTTCCACTTTGTTCTACAGCTATTCCTCCAAGAACTTTCTGTTTTTCTGCTCCAGTCTGGATTGGCTGCTCTTGGAATTGAAACAGTGGATAGTTGTCGTCTTGAGACGTTCCTTTATCATCATTATGAATATTTCCTTTACTGCCTTCCCACATTGGATCCTCTATTTACTGAATCCCTCATCTCTTTAGTGCACTGAACCCCACTAAACTCCAACTTTTAATAACTTCTTAAGAATTCGTGCTTGGGAGGTAACTTTCTGGAGTCATTGGCTACCTGGAAATATTCTATACTATTCTGGCATGTGACTGATAATTTATTTGAGATAGAATTCTAGATTTAAAAATATTTTATTTCAGAATTTAGAAGGTATATTTAACATCTGATGTTGTTTTTGAAGAAGTTTGATGTTTTCTTTGTCTTATGTCTTTTATTTGTTTTTTTCTCTTTAGAAGACTTTAGAAACTTTCATTTATTCCTCATGATTTAACATGTCATAATGATCATGGTGGCAGGCACTGACTGGTATATATCTTTTTCTCATTTTTTGTGCAGGGCTAATCAGGAGACTAACATCCTTTGTTTTTCTCCTAGTCTTCTCTTTTTTCTTTTGCATTTTCACTCTTTGGAAGATTTCTTCAGTTTTTGTCTTCTGAATCATGTGAGTTTTGAAAAAAATTTTAATTATATTTTTAACTTAAAAGAGGCTTTTTTCATTTAATTTTTTCCTTTTTCATTGTAGCCTCTTCTTGTTTTGTGAATACAATCTTTCCTTTTATCTTTGTGGACTGGTGTTATTACTCTTTCTGAACTTTTGTTCCTTGCAAAATTTCTATCGTTAGATCCCCTTTTTTCCTGTTTAAAACTTTAAAAATTAAAAAAAAAAAACTCTGATGATTCTCAACTGTTTATTCACATTTAAGAAAGAGGCACTAAACATTGATTTTAGAGGCTTGTTATGTAAGTGCCAGAATTTGCTGACCGATGGGCTTTATCAGGGTGATTGGATGGAAAATAAATCTTCTTATTGAGGGAACTTCAGATATCAGTAACTGGAGTTCTCTCTGAGGCTGTTCAATTCTTCAGAGTATAATGTTTTAATCTACTGGTTGGTGGTGGTTCAGAGTTGCTAGGTGGGTCAGAGAAAGGACTAAATCCACCTCTCCTCCTTACTCTTCACCTTCCGCCATACTTGGTGTTCTCAAGTCCGATATTGTGCTTATTTAGTTTCTCCAAAGAAAACATTTCTCATTTCCTGAAGGATAAAGGGCCTGACTGACTGGCTGTGTTGGGAGAGGAGGGGCCCCTTCCGCAGACAGACTTTCCACCCATGCCCCCCTGTCCAGCCAGGCATCAAAACCCAGCCCCACAGTGCTTGGTGCCGCCAAAGGCTGAGCTTTCCAGGGCTCTGTAGGGTGAGGCTGCCTGCTCCATGGACCCTTGGCTTGTGATTCCTCTCTCTGTTGACCCAGTTACCATTCTTCCTCCTTCATTCTCTTAAAAAAAATAATTGTGAAACTCTCTAATTCTCAGTTTTTCCCTCTCACATTAGTGTCCTTGGTTCGTGTCTTTGTAGTTTGTTACTAAAGGGTAGGCTGTTGACCCACAGGCTCACAGGCTTCCCTGGGGTGATGCCTGTGTCCTGGAGAAGAAGGGGATGGGTGACTGGATGTCCGTCTGGGTCTCACAGCTCCTGAATTCCCCTTGCTGGCTCCTCTTCTTCATATTGTCCCTTGAATGTTGGTGTTTCTCAGGCTTCTGCCTCACAAGGACTCTTGTGGGCCCTGTGCGTGCTAAGTCACCTCGTTGTGTCCGACTGTTTGTGACCCTATGGACTATAGCCCATCAGGCTCCTCTGTCCATGGGATTCTCCAGGCAAGAATACTGGAGTGGATTGCCATGCCTTCCTCCAGGGAATCTTCCTGACCCAGGGGTCGAATCTGAGTCTCTTATGTCTCCTGCATTGACAGGCAGGTTCTTTACCACTAGCACCATCTGCTGAGCTAAAGACAGGGGCCAGGACTACTCTCTGCTCTGCAGCCCCTTTCTCTCAGCTCATAGCTTGGTTTTGGCTCCAGAACTGGAGAAAGAAGCAGAGAAGATGGAGGAGCAGGGCTGCTCTTTGCCAACTGCTCGAGGCCCCTGGCTCTCTCTTCTGCTCTCTCTTCCTTTGGTCTGACCTTGCTGCTTGTCCGGCCTTAAAGTGGTTTTTTGTGACCCCAAACAGGAGGGGCTCCCAGACTGGCCCAATTATACGGGCCTCATGGGAAGGCAGGCCTGTAAGGAAAACCTCTTTTTTCCTGGTCCAGCTCTTTCACCCATTCCAAAATGAGTCAGGCACCACACTAGGTGTTGGAATTACACTTGGGGGAAAAGCAGACTGGATCCTCCCTGGATCTTATCATCTGGTCCCAGGAAATTTACCAACAATAACAACAAAACGAAAGCCCGCCACTCCATGATGCAGAAGCCCCGAGTGTGTCACTGCCGAGCTCCTGTTTCTCAGGCTTGGGGTGGGAGGGGGAGGGGGACTCATGGGGAGCGGGGGGCTTTGAGTAGGGGGCTGCTTCACGTCTCCCTGTCGTTTGCATGTTGGCTTTCCTTCCCTTGTCATTTTGGCAAAGTCCGTCTGTTCTTTAAAACTGTTTAGTAGGCTATTCTGCAAAGTCCTCCCTGACCCGCTCCCCAGCCTTAACCACACTCCTCCTAACCCCTCCCTCCTGATATAATCAATAATGTCCTGGGTTAGGCACTGCTGCGGGGGCTAAGGGGCCGAACGTGGGGAGACCCTGAGCAGTGTGTGGGGACATGCCGCCTTGGGTTGAGTCCTAGTTAGGTGTCCCAGCTCTCCCACACACTGCTTTGGCTTCAGGCAAGTGAATTAACCTCTCTGAGCCTCAATCTTCTTATCTGTAAAATGAAGATAATAAATCCACCGCAAAGCGTTAGGGTGGAGATGGAATCACTATGGTACATAACATGGGCGCATATAACTGGCCCTTAGATATTGTCTCCTTC
The DNA here is from genome assembly GCF_019923935.1 of Bubalus bubalis. Taxonomy (NCBI): domain Eukaryota; kingdom Metazoa; phylum Chordata; class Mammalia; order Artiodactyla; family Bovidae; genus Bubalus; species Bubalus bubalis. The sequence goes on from NC_059161.1 coordinate 109,275,544, forward strand.
CCCTTTCTCCTTTTAAGGAGCTTCCAGTCTCATAAGGGGAGAACGACAAGCAAATCAACAAATGTCAGAAGTGCTGTGATTAAGGACAATGACGTACCTGCTGTTGACGTATGATTCTACTTCCTTGTCCCTCCAATTGACTGTGAGCTCCTGTGTTAACAGGGTTTTCCCCAGCACAGAGCACAGTGCCTGGCACTCAGGGTTGCTCAGTAAACATTTGAGTAAACAAAATGGGAGTCTTATTCTTTCATTTATTTAAATAAATAAAACTCCTGATCACAGTTTTATTTATTCATTTATTTATTTTTTCACTGTGCTGGCTCTTCATTGCTGCATGAGCTTTGCTCTAGTTGCGTTGAGTCGGGGCTCCTCTCTCTGCACTTGTGCTGTGCGGGCTTCTCAGTGCGGTGGCCTCTCTCGTGGAGCGTGGGCCCGAGAGCGTGGGCTCAGTAGTTGTGGCACCTGGGCATGGTTGCTCCCCTGCCTGTGGGATCTTCCTGGGCCAGGGTTCGAACCTGTGAGCCTTGTTTTGACAGGCAGATTCTTAACCATTGGACCACCAGGGAAGTCCCTGATCACAGTTTGATAGAGCCATGGCCAGTGGTGCCTTCTCTTCAACATGCCCCCCGCCGAACTGTTCCTGCCTTAGAGAAGGGGAAAGTATGTTTTATCGGCCATCTGAGTGAGAATCTTCCATCCTCACTAGAGGCTAATTTTTCCAAACATTATCCAGGTTTGGAACACGAGTATCTCCCACCCCTCTAGGATGATGGGAGTGAATGGACACAGATGAGGGACGACTCAGCTGAAGTTCTCCTGGAGGACCAGCCCCTCTCTGCCTCCTTCCCTCTGAGCATCCAGACATGCAGACCTCCCTCTGTCAGCTTATCCATCCTCTTCAAATAAGTCTGTCTCCCAAGAACCAAACATTTTCTCTCCCTGGCCCTGACTTGGAATGAAACGACTTAGCCCATCGACAGTTTTACGGTCCCTCGCCTTCCATTCCTCTTGTCGAGTCATCACGCTGGTGAGAGCCCAGCCCGGGCTGATTTATGCAGCTCTCCCCGGCCCTGGTGTATTCGGAGTCTGGAACAATGAGACAGGGCTATCCATCACCCCTCTGTTCAGATCTCCCTGGACTCATTGGGAAGGAAGGAGGGGTGGGTGGCAGAGAAGACAGCCTCAGGGGTTCTGCCCAGAGAGCATTTGTCACATTGATCGAAGGCACAGGGCGGGAAGGGGTGGGGGGATTGGGGGCTTTTTAGCTCAGCCCAAGCCTACCCTGTGACAGCAGAGATTGAATGGAGGGGGACGAGGGTGAGAGAACGCCTGGGGAGGGCAGGAAGGGAATTGGAACTCAGAAAGCTGCTGGTGACCACCAGTACCATCCTCGCATGCTCCAACTCAGAATGTAGCAAGCAGCCCCAGGTCCAGCCACGGTGGACGACCACCAGCTTCTCCATCCTATTGGTACCATCCTATAGCCTCCTATAGAACTGTGCCCACTGCATGGTAGGCACGCTGCAGAGACACGCATTTGTTGATTGACCAAGCCTCCCTTCCTCCTTCCTTCCTTACCTGATCTCAGGCTCAGAGACCGTTCTGAGACATCCTGGCACACAGAGGCATGCTGCCTCTGTGCTTCTGTGGATGTGTGGGTGTGGGTCCTACGTATTCATCTGTGATGAGTGTGTGTGTGTGTGTGCACAGGTGCCTCTGTACTGCACACGTGTCCACACAAGCCCACACACGAGAAAGAACTTTATGAGAGTCAAGCTTCTTAAATTCTAGAGTGGATGACTCAAGCAAAACCATGGCTTTGGCTTCTGTGAAAAATTTAATGATTGAAGCCTGGGGCTGGAGGGGTGGGGAAGCCTCTAAATCAGCAGTCCTCTACCTTTTGGGGGCAATTTTTCCATGGATGGGAGTGGGAGGGTGGTTTTGGGATGATTCTAGTGCTTCCCTGGTGGCTCAGACAGTAAAGATTCTGCCTGCAATATGGGAGAACTGGGTTCGATCCCTGGGTTGGGAAGATCCCTGGAGGAGGGCATGGCAACCCACTCCAGTATTCTTGCCTGGAGAACTCCATGGCCAGAAGAGCCTGGTGGGCTACAGTCCATGGGGTCACAAAGAGTCGGTCACGACTGAAACAACTAGCACAGCACACACGTATTACATTTATTGTGTACTTCTTGTTTCTATTATTATTACATCAGCTCCACCTCAGGTCATCAGACATTAAGATCCCGGAGGTTGGGGACCCCTGCTCTAAATGGCCTCCTCTACTTCTGACTCCTGTTCAGCCAACACAGGAGGGGACTGTTATGTGATTATCACCCACAAATAACTTGAAATCGTCATTGCTCCCAAGGACCCCGCCCTCTGGTCTTGGGGATCACTTCCCAGGAAACACACTGTGGCTGGAGAAGTGGCAGCCCCCACTACTCCCCAAGCAGAGGGCTGGCTGCAGCGGCGTGCGTGCCACTTCTGGCCGTGAGCAGACTCTGGGGAGAGCATGTGGTTGTCAGGAAATTAGAGGCTTTGTTCAAAGCCAGGAAAAGAAAATCGACGCCCAAATCTGGGAGCTGAAGAAAAGAGAATTCAAGAGCCGCGGGGCGGTTGTGGCTTTGTCGTGTCTTTTTTGTTTTAGTGCTGCTGAAGCAATAACATGTAATGGCCCGAGCGTCGCTGCCTCCCAGCGCCTGGGAAGTTGGTTGACCTGAGGAGAAGCCAAGGGTGGCTAATGAGTCATTAAGAGTCTTTATCAAATTAGGATTATAATCCATCTCAACATGCAGAGGAGAATGTTTCAAATTATCTGCTTTCTTAATTGCAACTCAAAGATTTGGCAGGAAATTATCATGAGAGATAACGTCTGGAAATTGACGGATTGTGCTGATGTGTGTCTAAGTTTCCATAACCGTAATAGCTGGAGAATTCATCCACACACGTGCATCATGCTGACACTGATCCTTGGATGCACAGACACTCCTGCTGTGCATACTGATTCAGCGTACCACCCAGACAGACAGACAGACAGACAGACACAGTAAGTCTGCCCACAGCACATCAAGCCATTGGTATTTATTAGGCAATTCAGATAGGCTGAGGTTGCTAACAAATGCTGAGAGATTGGGAAGGACAAGATAGAAAAGAAACACTCCTTGGTTTTGAAAAGTTCAAAATCTGCTTGGAGATATAATGCATACTTGAAATTTTTTATTTTTACTTTTAAAAAATTTTTTTTTAGCCCATGCTGTGTGCTGTGTGGGAGCTTAGTTCCCCCACCAGGGGCCAAACCCGAGTTCCTGGCATTGGAAGTGTGGAATCTGGACTTCCACTGGACTGCCACAAAAGTCTCTGTACTTGAAATTAAAGAACACAGTCAAAGCAGCCTTCCACTGCACACTGCTAGAGTGGAAATGTGAGCATAAGAATGCAGAAGGATCCAGGACACGGGTGTCCGAATGTAGAGTTTCTGGAGAGGCTGAGTTTTGACGTGAGTGTGGCCTTTCCCACTGCAAGTTGTAATAGAGGCCAGTGGGGAGGAAAGCAGAAGAAGCCAAGCCAAGTCTGTCCAGAGGTCCTGGAAAGGGTGGGGCTGGATGACACACCCTGGTTTGGATGGAGAATCCAAGCTGAGATTAAGCCAGGAGAACTTTAAGCTCACTCTTCTTGCCCCTCTGACCCAGCCTCACTTTCTCTGCCTGTAGAATGGGAGAGGGATCTGAAGACAAACACCTGTAAGACCCCTGTGCATTCAGGGAGGGTGATCTGTTCATCCTTAGAGTCCAAGGGCTTAGGATGTGCCTGGTCAGCCTGGATGCTGAAGGGGAACCAATACTCTGGCACGTGGCTTAGCGGCTGTCAGTCACACACATGCTGAAGGAGGATGAATGAGTGAATGAGGGAGTGAGGGAGTGGACGTGTATGCTTTTAAGGAAGCAGTGCAGGACAGTGGTTTGGAGTGTGGGTTCTGGAGGCAGGCTGCCTGAGTCCCCTCCTGGTGATAAGTTACTTACCTAAGCTTTCACGGGGAGTTCATGTGACATGGCATGCTGAGCACTTTACATGGAGTCTGGCACTGAACAAATAAATCCATACGTATTGGCTATTATTATTATTGGTGTCACTCTATTTTGTTCTTTTTTTTTTTTTTTTTTTTTTTTTTTGCTAAACAAGCCATGTTCCCCGTGCTGCGTAAGTCGGATATCTTCTTTTCTCATTAGATCACTCTTCTTCAGCCTCCTCCTATGAAGTGATAAGACATGATCAGCTTCTGCCAGGGCTGTGGCCCTCTCCCCTTCCTAGAGTTGTTCCTTGGTTCTCAGAGCCCTGCCATCAGGCTGCTGTAGGTCCCAGCCACCAGCATGAAGTTGGGCATCCAGCCCTCCTGTTCAGGAGGGCTTAGAGGTTGGCTGCAGCATCAGGGGCAACAAATACAGATCGAGTTCATCCCTGGAGACGGGGAGGACGTGGTCCCCTGGACAGGAGGAAGGATGCAGGGCGGGGATGATGATGGTGGTGAGGATGGGGATGGAGCTGAGGGGGAGGGTGGTGAGAGGTGACGACGGTGGTGGTTGAAAAGGATATGGGGCGGGTCCCTCCGTACAGATAGGAGAAGAGGTCTTGGTTTTGGAGGGGGATGTTTCAAATACTCCATATAACCCTGGGGGCAGAGGAGGGGGCATCTTAGCAACCTCTGAAGTCTGAGGGAGGAGGCACTGGATGTCCTGCTGGCCTCCCCTCACCCCATCACCCCTCAGCTACCAGAGTGATACGTGATCAATGATCCAAGTTTCAGCATCCACAGTTACACCAGGGCAAATCCAAAGCCCAGACAAGAGGCTTTAATAAAAATCGAAGGCAAGTCACATAATAATTCTAAATTTTCCAATAGCCACATTAAAAAGGTAAAAGAAACAGGTGAAAATAGTTTTAGTAACTTATTCTGTTTAATTCAATGTATTTAGAAGACTATCATCTCAGTATCTCATTGTTGTTTTTGTTTAGCTGCTAAGTCGTGTCTGACTCTTGTGACCCCATGGACTATAGCCCACTGGGCTCCTCTGTCAGTGGGGTTTCCCAGGCAAGAATACTGGAGTGGTTTGCCATTTCCTTCTCTAGGGAATCTTCCTGACCCCAGGGGCGGAACCTGGATCTCCTGCGTTGGCAGGTGGGTTCTTTACTGCTGAGCCACCAGGAAAGCCTGCATTATCTCATACATATAAGCTAATTATGAATAAATACTTTGCACTCTTTTGTATACTGTCTTCTAAATCTATTATGGGCATTACGCTTATAGCACATCTCAATTTGCACACCAGTGCTCAGCAGCTTCTGGTGGCCAGTGGCTGCCAGGTGGGTAAGCACAGCTTTACACCTTCCTTCCTCAAATTTTGGCGGCTAAATTCTTGGGATGCCGTTTCCCACAAATGACTCATTTTTTAATCCATTAAATATTAATTTTTTAAATTGGAAGACACTTGCTTTACAACGTTGTGTTAGTTTCTGCTGTACAACCGCATGAATCAGCCGTATGTATACATGTATCCCCTCCCACGAGTGGCTCTTTCTGGCGATCATCTCAGCATGTTCCAGTCTCAATATCCTCTCTCCCAATAGTCCTCTTCCTCCGTTCTTTCAGACCGGCTATGACACTGCCTACTCCTTGCTAGCACCTGGAACAAAGTGCATAATCACTCCAAACTCTTTCCTGTTTCCTGCAGAGTCCCTCATCTGGAGCTAAGGCCTGGCAGCTCCCTTGAGAGCTTATATATTCATGTGTGTGTGTGTGTGTGTGTGTTGGGAGTGGGGGTTGGCATAAGTAAGGCACGGGCGGGAGATGGTGCTTAAAGAATCCCCCCAGACGTATGTCGGCACCATAAGAAGGATGGGTTTTCTGAAAGGCTTTGGGGACCATATTGCTCCTCTATTAGGGAAGCCGGTTAGAGACATGACCCAATTAGCTGCCTGTCTGTGCCCAGAGGACAGGCTGCAGCCCCTGTGCTTCAGAGGGCGGGAGTGGAACACAACGGAATACCCAGAGAGGCTTTCTCAGGGTAAAAGAAAAAAAAAGAATCAGAGTCTGAGGGGCCTCGACGTCCCTTCCTGCAGCTCAGAGCACCGTCCTGGAGCTCTGCCTTTCAGATGATTTATAGAGGCTGATTTTTCACTGCTCTGGTCCCCAGCCCCAGTCTCTGAGGGAACGTGCCTTCAGGCATTTAATCAGAAGCAGACTCTTCTCACTTGGCCCTGACTGCCGAAGCACCACTGTCCCACCTGGTTCCAGGGTTAGGAAAGGGCCTTAGGTAAAGAGTAAGCACCATTTTCGCTTTCCCTTGCTCCCATTATCTGTGTTTTCAGCCCTCAGAGCCTGTTGCAGCATTCTCAATAAATGCTATCTCCCATCCTCAGGCCAATTAAAGAAGCTCTATAATAAAGGCACAGGAAGTGCCATGGAAACCCTGGGAAAGGGCCATTACATCTAATGGCTCTGCTTATTAGGGAGCCTCCCATGTGCCAGGGACTGTGCTGAGCTCCTCGCCTTCAGTACGTCCTTTCATCTCCACGGGCTCACTAGTTGGATATTATCATCATCCTCATTTCACAAGGGCAGAAACGGAGACTTGGAGAGCATCAGGAGTCTTCCAGACACCTGGCTATTTCGTGATAGGGTGGAGATTTGAGTCAGGTCCCTGTAATTCCAAAGTGAGTGCTCTCTGCTGGAAGAACCAAGGAAGTTTTGAAAAGAGGTGATATTTCAGTGAAGTCTCGACAGCAGTTACAATTTTGGAAGGTAGGGTAAGAATAAAAAGTCAAGGCTGAAGGCACAGCTGATCAAGTATGGGAAGTGTTGGGTGCACGTGGAGTGTTTTCACATCCATGAGTGCCCAGGGTGGCTGGGATGAAAGTGCCCAAACCTCTCCATCGCAGTGACTTTTTAAAACATTAAGAAACTTTATATTTTAGAGCAGTTTGGGGTTCATGGCAAAACTGAACACAAAGGATGGGGATTTCTCCTATATTCTCTGCTTTCTGCCCCAACATGAACTGCTTCCCTCATTATCAACATCTCACATCAGAGTGGAACATTTCTTATAACTGATGAACCTGCATTGCCACATCATCACTCGGAGTCTGTAGTCAGCAACAGGGTTCACTCTTGTCGTTGTACATTCTGTGGGATGTACAGGACTGATTTCCTTTAGGATTGACCACTTTGATCTCCTTGCAGTCTAGGGGACTCTCAAGAGTCTTCTCCAACACCACAGTTCAAAAGCATCAATTCTTCAGCACTCAGCTTTCTTTATGGTACAGCTCTCACATCCATGCAGTGTACAGAGTGTCATTATCATTACACATAAATGTGTAATGGACAAGCAGTCATCACTATCAGTTCAGTTCAGTCGCTCAGTTGTGTCTGCCCATTTGCAACCCCATGGACCATAGCACGCCAGGCTTCCCTGTCCAACACCAAACCCATGTCCATCAAGTTGGTGATACCATCCAACCATCTCATCCTCTGTCATCCCCTTCTCCTCCTGCCTTCAATCTTGCCCAGCATCAGGGTCTTTTCCAATGAGTCAGTTCTTTGCATCAGGTGGCCAAAGTATTGGAGCTTCAGCACCAGTCCTTCCAATGAATATTCAGGACTGATTTCCTTTAGGATTGACCAGTTTGATCTCCTTGCAGTCCAGAGGACTCTCAAGAGTCTTCTCCAACACCACAGTTCAAAAGCATCAATTCTGCAGCACTCAGTTTTCTTTATGGTATAGCTCTCACATCCATACATGACCACTGGAAAAACCATAGCTTTGACTAGACAGACCTTTATCGGCAAAGTAATGTCTCTGCATTTTAATATGCTGCCTAGGTTGGTCATAGCTTTTCTTCCAAGGAGCTGTTTCATTATAGTATCATACAAATAGGATCATATATCATACACATATCATCATTATAATACCATACAAAGTATTTGGCTGCCCTAAAAATCCTCTGTTCTCTACCTATTCATATCCTTTCCCCCACTCTAGAAAGAGAGGTCTGTCTAGTCAAAGCTATGGTTTTTCCAGTAGTCATCAGCCCTAGCAACCACTGATCCTTTTACTGTCTAAACAGTTTTGCCTTTTCCAGAAAATCATACAGTTGGAATCATTCAGTGTGTAACCTTTTCAGGTTGGTTTCTTTCATTTAGTAATATGCATTTAAGTTTCTTCCATGTTTTCTCAAGGCTTGATGGTTTATTTCTTTTCTAGTGCTGAATATTATTCCACTGTCTGGATGTACCACAGTTTATTCACCTACTGAAAGACATCGTGGTTGCATCTGAGGCTTGCCAACTATGAATACATCTGCTGGAAACAAACATCTGTGAGCAGATTTTTGTGGGAATGTAAGTTTTCAGTTTATCCGGGTAAACACCAAGGAGTGTAGTTGCTGGATCTTACAGTAAGATCCATGCGTAGTTTTGTAAGAAACTATCAAACCATCTTCCAAAGTGGCTGCACTGTTTTGCATCCCCATCAGCAGTGAAGGAGAGCTCCTGTTTCTCTGCATCCTCACCAGCATTTGATGTTGTCACGTTCCAGATTCTGGCCATTCTAATAACTATTCAGTGGTATCTTGTTTTAATTTGCATGTGCCTGATGACATATGATGTTGAACATCTTTTCATATGCTTACTTGCTGTCTGTATACCTTCTTTAATGAGGTGTCTATTCAGGTCTTTTGCCATTTTCTAATCAGGTTGTTTGTTTTATTCATGTTGAATTTTAAGAATTTTTAATATATTTTGGATAACAGTCCCTTATCATGTCTTTGCAAATATTTTCTCTCAGTGTGTGGCTTGTCTTCTCATTCTCTTCATGCAGTAGTTTTAACAAGACGGATTCCCAGGCCCTTCTCCAGACCAGCTTCCTCCAGGGCTGGAACCAGGAACCCTGAATTATAAAGAGGTTTCCCAGGGGATTGTCATGCAGGAAGTCCATGGGCAGCACTTGGAACCACTGAAGCTGGAGTTGGGAGGTGTATGCAAGAATACAGGAGATGAGCTGAAAGGTGGCCAGGGCCAGATGAGGAGGAGGAGGTAGGAAATGTGGCACTGAAAGCCATCCTTTTTTTTATAAGGCTCAATAAACATTTTAGGCTAAATATTATAAGCAGTGAAAAGTGATTGAGGATTTTGAGGGGAAGCAAACGTGTGAGCCAACCTTTGTTTTAGAAAGAACATTTTGGTGACAGTATAGGGGAAGTATTGGACATGTTGGAGTAATGAGACCAGTTAGAAAATCATCAAAATACTCGAGGTGATTGGTGATAAGTCCCTAAACTGAACTGGGACAATGACAGAGGAAGAAATTCCATTCCATTCAATTCAACGAGTATTTCTACAATTTTTTTTTTTTTTTTTTTTTGGACTGAACTGAGCACAGTACCAGGTTCTAAGGATTCTAAGATGAAATAAGATACTGTCTCCATGCTCAAAGAACTCACAGTCTTTATGTTGAGAATAAAGGAAACAAGCACGTGGACAGTGTTCCGGACTGAATTGTGTCCCTCCTAAATCCATGTGTTGAAGCTCTAACTCCCACTGTGGCTGTATTTGAAGATGGGCTTTAAGGTGATTAAACTTAAATGAGGTCATAAGGGTGGGCCCGTAGTCCAATACAACTGGTGCCCTTATAAGAAGAGGAAGAGACACCAGAGGGCATTCTGCTGTCTGGCGCACACAATGGAAAGGCCACAAGAGGACACAGCAAGAAGGTGCCATCTTCTAGCCAGGAAAAGAGGTCTCATCATAATCCTCGTTGGCACCTTGACCTTGGACTTCCAGTCTCCAGAACCGTGAGAAAATAACTGTCTGTTGTTTAGGCCTCTTAGTCTGTGGTATTTTGTTATGGTACCCCAAGCAGACTAATACAGACAAGTCTTTAATTTACAAGGTGATATAGACAGCAGCATAGACAGGATTCAGTTAGGCCACTGATTAGACATGTCTAGGACTCAGAAGAGGGCTTCCTAGGTGGCTCAGTGGTAAAGAATCTGCCTGCCACTGCAGGAGACAGAGGTTTGATTCCTGGATTGGGAAGATGCCCTGGAGAAGGAAATGGCAACCCACTCCAGTATTCTTGCCTGGGAAATCGCTTGGACAGCGGAGCCTGGTGGGCTACAGTCCATAGGGTCGCAAAGAGTCAGACATGACTGAGTGACTGAGCATGAGCACAAGGGCTCAGAAGGGACAACTTAGGTTGCTATTAGCTTCTTCTACTAAAGATGAATTAAGCGCAGATAGATTGAGAACATGGCCCAGAACCACGCCTGATGAACTCCAGCACTGAAGAAAGATGGCAAGAGTGGTAGGAACTCCTGTTGGTTCTAATGTTGATGTGTTGGTGACTTAAGTGACATATGTGCCCCTCTCTACCCTCTTCTTCATCCTCAGAAGGATGATGGGGGAGAGATGGTGGATATCTGAAATGAATTCTACAGACTTCATTTCTACTCTATTCCTTCTCTACTCACTGACAAAGGCAACATTTAGAAATGGAGCTTATGGAATTTGACATATTGTCGATTCACTTGTTCATTAATTTTTTTGTGAGCTGTGTCACCTGTTGGATTCTTGTATTATTATTTTTTAATGTTTTCTCTATTGGGACTTTGTCTTCTTCAAGAATGGAAGCTTCTTGAGGACAGGAGCTGTTATTTGAATTTCTTTGTTTCTGCCCTTTATCCTTAGCTCTAGCACACAGCTGAGCTTGGGTACAGGACAAACATTTGCTTTGAATGATTATAAGAATGGTCACATTAAAAATTTTTTTTTTGGCTGTGCTGGGTCTTCGTTGCTGTGCATGGGCTTTCTCTACGTGCAGTGAGTGGGGGCTACTCTCTAGCGGCAGTGCACAGGCTTCTCGCTGCATTGGCTTCTCTTGTGAGCATCAGTGCATGGCTCTAGAGCTTGGGCTCAGTAGTTACGGCAAATGGGCTTGCTCTGTGGCATGTGGGATCCTAGTTTCTGGACTAGGGATCAAATCTGTGTCCCCGCACTGACAGGTGGATTCTTAACCACTGGACTGCCAGGGAAGTCCCAGAACGGTTACATTTAGATAATCATTAAAACTTCTGCAAATTACAAAAATAGTCAAAGTAAGAGATCTTTATTTAAAATTACAGTGTGCATTTTAAAGCCTCAAAAGGATATTAGTGTAGAAATCACAGTATTTAAGTAGACTCCAAAATAGCTCATGGCAATGGATCTCCTGTACAGAGAGAGAGAGAGAGAGAGATGGGCAAGGAACTAGATTTCAGAAAATGAGGGGTGTGACAAGTGTGAGTCAGTGATGCATGGCGGTTGCCTGCAGCACTATTTACGGCTCAGTGACACCTCTCTGATGGGGTTAAGTATTTACATGCAGCCTGATTCTTCCCTCTGACTCTGCAAGCTACAGCAGCTCACTGGGAGCCCTGGGAAAGAGAGAAAACCCTCCCTCCAGGGATCCAGGGGCTAGTGGATCTTCCCTCCCCTTCCTGGATCTGAACTGGGCTTCCCTCTGAGAGTTTATGGCAGCCTGACCTCCAGTCTCTGAGTTGGAGAATCTGGCTGCTTCTGTACTACATAAAAAGGGCAAGTGTGGTCATTATTATTATATTATTATCAATGTATAATAGATAAGAGCGATTATACTGTCAGCAGCCAGAGTTTCTGACCACAGATCAAGCTGGGGTGACATAAATACACCTAGTGAGGTCTTTGGAGGGCCTATGAGAAGGTGAGAGGATTCAATTCTGTCTATGATGGGGGCTCCAGTGAAGTGTCTTCCACAAGCGACTTTGGAAGTGGAATGTGGTGGGACATGGGGTGGGGTTGGGGGTGGGGGCGGACACTGGGAGGATCTGTATAAACAGTATTTGCTATATCTGGGTTGTGATGTTAAAGGAAAAAAAAAAAAAAAAGATTCAATTGCCTCCTCTGAGCAGTAGCTAATGGCTCTCATTCTTGGCCAGGAAGGAGGCAGACAAGGAATGACCCAGAGGCCTGGAAAGAGTGAAGGGGCAGCCTTCAGCTTCTTGGGTCAGCTTCTTTACCTGAAAACCTGGGCTGCTTGGGTTTCACTTTCTGCTTTCCTCACTTACATCCGTGTCTTTTGTCTAGGCTTTATCCAGGCCCCCTGCCTGGTCTGGGGTCAGAGGATCAATCGCTGCTTGACAGTGGCTGAAATGGCTCCTCTACAGAGAGTAAGAAGCAAATTTCACAGGGGAAGTAGGCTTCTCTTGTCCCTTACACAGAGGGCCACGTGCTAAGTTGTGGAAGCAAGCAAGCCTCCACCTGACACTCACTGAGTAGGACTGTAATCTTGGTGGAATGAAAGAAGGCACATGTCTGACCACACATGCTTGTGTTGGTCCTCCTCCTGTTGAATTTCCTCCCAGAAGCAGAGGAAGCCACCCCAGTAGTCAGTCCCAGGCTGTAACAGTCCAGCTGGCCTCTCCTTTTACACCACCTCACCGATCCCCAGAACTCTGCCACTTTTTAGAATGAAAATAGGAAGAGGCTTAAAACAGGCCTGCCTGGCATTTGCAAAGAGGTGTTTTACTGACAAAGCCCCCACACCTTTTTATCTCTCCCTCTGCCCCACCCGTTAACAGTCTTCCCCTGGAAGAACCAACCGCCCGCCCCAGGAAGCCCAGAGCAGAAGGAGCTCTTGAGAACAGGAATAACTAACCAGAGTGTCATCTGAGCACCTTTTCTGGGGCCAGGGTAATGAGAATTATTCAAATGCAATCATAAAAATGAGGCCAGCCAGGCAGGAATGGGGTGGAGGTGGGAGAGGAGTGGGGGTAGGGGGAAGGATTTCTTGCCAGTCTTAAGTTTCATAATTTCTGGGGAGTGCTCTCAGGGTCCACAGAAGAAAATTTCCCCGCATCTCCACCCCGCTGAACTCAAGTTGTCTGGAAGCCCCGCCTCGGTTGTCTGCCGAGGGGAACTTGGCCTGGGTTGCAGGTAGTATTCCCGAGTTCCTGGGGGGCGGGGTGGGGGTGGGGGGTCGGCTGCGTTCTTCCATCAGAGGCGACTTCTCACTCTGAGGTTTTCTCCCGGCAGCCGGAGCCGGCTTAGACGTCTTAGAAAAGTCTCCAGCAGAGGGAGACACTCCGGCGGCTGCTCCGACTTGGAAGCGGCCGGGGCCGGGAGTGGGTGGGGGTGATGGGGGGGTGGGGAGAAAGGGGGAGTGGGGAGAGGGGAGGTGTGTGGAGCGGGGAGGGGGGGCTCCGGGGGGCGGGTCCCTGTGCCGCTGACGTCCCGAGCAGTGCTGGGAAGTATAGGCTGTGTTGTCACGCCGGTGTCAGTCTGATGAAGATTGGCATCAGGTAAGCTGTCATTCATTTCCATGTCAGAGACGCTTTTGCAGGCGGCGGCGGCGCGGCGGCGGCGGGTGCTGCTGCTGCGGGCGGCTGCCTCAGAGCGCGTGTGTTTTATTCCAGTCCCCAAGCCAGAGTATTATTCATTGCGACAGGGCAAGGAGGAGAGAGGGAGAGAGGGAGGCAGCAGGGAGGAGAGAGAGGGAGGCAGCAGGGAGGAGGGAGGCAGGGAGCAGCGAGGGACGGCGGGAGCGTGCAGAGGAGCTGGGGAAGCGCCGGGAGAGCGCGGAGCAAAGCAGCGCGAGCGGCGTTGAGGCCCGGGAAGGAGGCGGCCCGCCCGCGCCCGGGCCCGGCCAGCGCGCAGCCCGCCGCCCCGCCGCCTCGCCCCGCTCGGGCCCGTGGCGGGGCGTGCATTGTCCACGAGTGCGAGGAGCGGGGCTGCGGACTCGGACCCCAGCGGGCCTAAGACACCGTAGCGGGCGGGCGGGGAGCTGCGCGCTGGGTGCGCCGGGGACCCGAGTAGGGACTCGCGCGCGGGCCGGCGGAGCCCCGGTGCCTGCAGCTCCGGGCTGGGCGCTCCGCGGGGGAGGCTGAGATCGGCGGGCCGGCTCCAGGTTCGCTTTCTTTCTCCCGGCTTCGGGCGCCCTTCGGGCCGGCGCTTCCTTGGCGCCAGCAGCTTGGAGCTGCCTTCGAGCGGCTGGAAGCCGGAGCAGCCCCAGACTCGGGCCGGGTGGCTGGAGTCCGGGAGCCGCGGCCGAGTCCTGCCTGGCCTGGGGAGCCGGGACGAGTGAGGGTTTGCAGGCGGATCCGTGGGGACAGCAGAGCACGAGCTGTGGATCAGGGAAGCCGGGATCGCAGGGGCCAGGCTCGGGGACCCTAACGCGGGAGGAGCCATTAATTTGTAGCGTTACTAGCTTTCCAAGGATTGTTGGGAGTCTTTGGCGAGGTGTGGGGAGGCGTAGGGGCCCTCGGCGAGGTTCGGGAATTGGAAGCCCTCCTGGCTCAAGAACTAGGGCACGAGTTCGTAAGAGGTGGGGTCGGAAACCGCTCAAAGAGAGAGAGCCTAGGGGGATGGGGCAGGGTCCCGAGTCTGCTGCGCAAAGTTTGCGTTTCTTTCGGGTGAGGCGTGCGGGGCTCTCCCGACTCCAGATCCAGAGGAAGAAACGAGGCACGCGCCCGGGCCGCCTTTTCCGGGGGCTCTCAGGGGAGAACCCGAGGTTCCGGCGCTGTGTGGAGACCAGGGGCTAGGACTGGGAGTAGGGCGAGGGGTGGGTGGTGGTTGTGCATCAGCCCTGAATGAGGGCTGGGCTTCGGGACGAGGTTAGAGTTCGGGTTTTTAGGATCCAAGCTGTTTTCAGAAGCCGGATCGAAGGGCCGCCGATCGAATCTGCACACGGGTCAAAGCAGGGAGCCGGAAGGCTGGAGTTAGGGGCCTGGGCTTACATCTGAGGCTGGAATCGGAGGAACTGGTGGCGTTTTTTAGGGTTTAGCCACGGGTTCACGGCTTTTTTTGGAGGGGGGGTGGGGAGTTGAAACTATTGGAATTTGGGGAGGGTCGCGCCCGGGAGTCCCCACGCTCAGTGGGTTGAAAAACGATTAGGTAGGCAATGAAAGTAGTTGATGGGCGCCATGGCCGGCGAGCCCCAAATTCCTGCCGCTTATCCCCGAAAGAGGATCTGGAGGAAAGGACTTGAGGAGCGCAGGACCGGGTCCTTGGAGAAAGATTCCGGGAAGCGGACAATTCGAAGGGGTGTTCTGGGCGAAGCGACAGGGTAGCCTCGCAGGGCCGGGGATGGATAGGGACCTTGGCGGCTCGGCGGGCTCCGGAAGCCACTTGGAGTCTGCGGGTGCAGCGCGGCGGGGTGGGTGCCGTGGCTCGCAGGGGCCGCGGCCTGCGCGGGGGGCGCTAGCAGTAAGGCCTCGCTCCAGGCCTGGGGAGTCCGGGCTGCGGCGGAGGGCATGCCGGGCTCGAACTCAAGCGCCCGGACCGGAGCCGCCAGCTGTTGACCCGCAGGTTCTGTCTGCACTTCCCCCCGGCCTCGTCCGGAAGCCCACACGCCGGGCCGCCCGTGTGACGATCCGCTTGAGAAAGGGGGGAACTTGGGGTCCTCTGCCCTTAACCCTTTGCCCCAGTACTCCTCCAGCGTGTTGAAATGTTTTCCAACTAGTGGAAACCGAAAGCTTCACATCTGAAGCAAATTTAGACTATCTCCTCCTCTTCAAATTTAAGAAAATGATGGTGTCCAAACACAAGCTCTATTACGCAAAGTCCTGGTTCCTAGCCCGACCGCGTGCCCTGCATTCTGGCCTTCCCGAGGCTTCAGGACCTTGGTGGGCGGAAGGTAGGGAGGGACTCCTGTCTCTGATCGCCCACTCAAGCTGCACCCCACTTGGCTCTGGCCTAGCTTGGGGGGGGCCGGGGAGGGGGAAGAGAAGTCCCGACTAGGAACGGAGATTACCCCTTGGGCCACTGGAGAAGCAGAGTTGGGAAGTGAACAGGAGGAAGATTTGAAATTTCTCCTTTGCTATCTCAAACCCACTGTCCCAGCACTCTGCACACACCGCGCCCCTCGCCGGGGCAGCCGGAAGGCGCTTCCGGGACGCAGAAGGCGCGCGACCCACGAGTGGCCGCGGCGGCCCCGGGGCGCGGCGGCCGCCCGGCGGCGGAGCTCCGAGGCTGTTGTTTTGCAGGCTTGGAATTCAGGCGCCCTCTCTCCCGCGGAGAGCCCGAGGGCGGGAGGGAGCCGTGACCCCACGGAGACTCCCCGGTCACCGCCTCCCCCTTTGTGAGCGCGAAAAGCATGAAAGCCGAGAGAAAGGGATGCTGTTCAGAATAAGGGGCAGGGGGTTACCGGAGGGAGATGGGCCCGGCCACCGCTCACAGTAAAATGCCTCGTGCAAATTGCACTGAAGTGTACCCAACTTGAGACTGGCTGTTTTATGATCCTTTCTGCGAGTTTACAGCTCTCTGCTTTTAAGTCCATAGATTGCTTTAAGTTAATGAAAGTGCTGCTTTCAAAAAGGGCTTTTATTGTGCGGCCCTGGCAAGTCCAGCACCTCCCCTTTACTCTTCCAAAATGGGCCTGTTTAGAAAGAGGGAGCCTCCTGGAGTTTTCACATGGACGGAGCTTGGGGGGAGGATGCCGTATGACAATGAGGATTAATAAAAATCAATGTTCAAGTCTTTCGGCAAGAGGAGTTCACTTCTTTTCCAGTCCAGCGCCACCTGTACATTCCTGTCTTGCCTTTTGGACTTGCACTGAGTCTGACTGCAAATGTGGCGGGGTGCCTCCCCCTGACACCCCCCTCTCCGCATTGCTTTATGTAGGCCTGACCTTGTTCAATTAAACTCAAACTGGATTTCAGGATTTCAACTGGCTGCCCATTCAAACTGCAACTAAAATATTTACTCGGGACTGGGGGAGGGGCTTTGCCTGGCATTCAGGGAGATAGATGTGTTAAAATGTCAGGGAGGATGGCTGGGAACCTTGAGAAGACACATGGAAGGCTGTTTTCCTGGGCTTTTTTCCTTTTCTCAATCTATTTGGCACAAAAGGTGAGATGACAAGGTTTTTGACTAGGTCCTAACACAGAAACTGCAGTGGGGCTGGCCTGCGGCTTTGACCGCATGTCATAACCATTTAAACTGTGGTTAGTTGTTCAAAGCCCAAAGCTTCTCCAAGCTGGGTTTCATTAACTCTACACCAGTTGCCTGGAAGTTCGGTAGCAATAAATTGTATAAACACATTTGAAGTAAGTTAGTGATGAAATAAGGAGAATTACTGTCTTGTGAGTGGAGAATCCTGAATTCATGGAGTTCTAGCTTAACTGGAAACATACCTCCTCTTCCTTGGCCTTGATGTTTATGGGTGTACCAGAGTGTGTGTTAAATTTCTTTCTGCTATGTCCATCTTCAACCTGGGGCTGTAACTCATTAGGGACCAAGGCATGCCTAGAAAGCAAAAAAGCTAGGTTTTAAAGGGCTCTCTATTAGCCTGGTTTAGAAACCAAACCAAACCCATCAACCTGACTTCCTTACCCTGGATGAATGCAATATGCAACAGAAACAGCAGCAGAGCAGACCAAATTAGATTTTTAAATGTTAGCGGCTTAATAATACTGTGTTGTTAGCAATTGAATTTGTTTTTATTAAAGAAACAACCTATAAAATTTATAGGCTTCCAACATGTTGCAAGATTTCCTTGCTATTTATTTAGCCTCTTCCCCCTCTTCTGAAATTCTATCTTCAATTTCAAACTTTTTGTTCCCGATTTATTTAATTTGGAGCACATTTTCTAAATTAGTTCAGGGAAGGTGAGAAATGCAGTTATAAGTTTTTCTTTTTCCTGTGCCGTGCGGCACCAGGACAGCGATGCTGTAAGATATATATAAATGTGTGATGCAATTGCCCGAGGTGCCGGCATGTGAAGCAGAGTGTCTGGATCAAACAAAATGCAGATCAGTGTAGGGAGAGGATGAAAATGATGCCACAGAGGAAGTTACGTGGGGAATGAAATCATCACGAGCCACCGTTAGCCTTGATTCTAGCCAACACACCATGCTTTGTATGACACTTCAGATGAGATCCGTGACTTATTGAAGATTGAATTAGGCTGAGAAGCCGAATTTTGGAGGAGGAGCTTTACTGGCTGGGCTCCGTCCAGGCTGCATGGCCAGGCTTGTTGTGATGAGGATCTGCTAATTTAATTAAAGCTAATACCTGGTGGGACTTCCTGGTGGCTCAGTGGAAAAGAACCTGCCTGCCAATGCGGGAGACCAGGGTTTGATCCCTGGGTCTGGAAGATCCCCTGGAAGAGGAAATGGCAACCCACTTCAGTATTGTGGCCTGGAAAATTCCATGGACAGAGGAGCCTGGTGGGCTACAGTCCATGGGGTCAAAAAAGAACTGGACACAACTGTGCGATTGAAGAGCACCAACAATGCCTGGTGTGAAAGGGAGGAGGGAGGTGATGGGGGCTGGCAGGTCAGTGTGCCGGGCGGTGTTCAGGCTGAAGGTTGGGGCCCTGGCAGTTTTATGCCCTGTGACTGTCTGGCTTCATGACTAAGGTGGGTCAGCTAGCTAAGCTTCCAGGTCTTGGTTTCTTCATCTGCAAAGTGGAATGTCTCACACAAATTCCTCATTAGGCCCTGAGAAAGACTGCTGCCTAATCCCGCACTCTAAATAATAAAGGAAATTGGAGGGAGGAGACTTCTGAGAAGTAAATTTGCTTTCTTTGTGTTTTCTTGCCCTTCCGGGCCCCAGAGCTGGTCCCCACAACTCTCAGGAGTTCCCAGTTAGACTTGGGTGGAGGGACTGCACTCCTGCCTTTCTTATATCCTAGAATTTGAAATCCCTGCTGTGATTCCAAAATCCACCTGGACTTTTCCCGGAAAGGCAATTAACCCCGAGCTGGGGGAACCAGGGTACTGATTCCCAACAGTGCCACCTGGAGTAGCTTTCACCCATCAAATGAACACAGAATCTGACTGATCAGAAATGTTGTCTCTTTTCTTTATGTCACTGGGAAGAAGAGGCTGGGGTTGGGGGTGGGGGGTGGTGGTGGAGAGCGGGGTGGGCGCTGGTCTGGAGCTAACCGCAGCTTGAACCTCGCTGAGCAGCCTCCACGCTGGCAGATCAAAGCAAATTCTAGGCCAGAAAGCCTGAGAAGTTACTCCCGGCCCTTACACAAAAGTGCATATGCACTTGGAACCTCCTTCCGTTCCGGCGCCTGATTTTTCAAAGCTAGCCAGTGATACTGGAGACAGGCTGCAATGGAATGCTTTGCCTTTAAATCTCCCTCATCCGGGGGTGAGGGGAGACTTCTTGGGGTAATTTTTCCCTCCGCACATCCTTCTCCAGTGGTCACAGGCAGCATCTGTTTCCAGTCTGATGGGGGAAGAGCTGGGACACATAGAATGAGGGTGGAGGGAGATGGAAGGCACTCCTTCTACCAGAGCTCGACTTTTCCTCGGTCCAGATCCCCCAGGAGGAAGGAGGAACCAGCCCAGGGCAGCTGGGGAAGAGCTTGCTGCCAGAGTGTTGTCTTGAGGGAGATCTGCTGTTTGGCTTGGATGTCTCAACCCCCGGCCCTGCCCGCCTGGGTTTCTAATTACAAGAAGGACGGTTCTGCTAAGACCTATCTCACTAAAAACACATCTTAGTGTGTAATAAGAAACCCTAAACCAGGCAGGATATTTTAAAACTGAAGCAATGAAGATTAGATTAAGTTCTCCACCAAACAGCTCCGCTCTCATATTATTTTTGGCTGGAATGTGGAGAAAAGCCGCTAGCCCTTAGGGCCCAGGGCAGACTCCGGAGGGTTTGGATGGGGCTGGGGAGGGTGGCGTAACTGTTACTTTCTCTGCTCAGTAGGAACGAGGCCAGTTTCAGTACAGCTCAGGCCAGGCAGGGGGGTGCCTTGTGGGGGGAGGAGGGAGCCTGAGGACGGGGAGGAGACCCTACCCAAAGGGGCCAGAGAGTGGTTCTGAGTCAGCAGGTCACAGGGCACTGAGAACCTTTTAACTCCCTCACATCATCTAGTCTTCTGTGTTCAGTTTATGCTCCTACCCGCCCCCCACTGCCCCATCCCAAGCCTAGTTAACCCAGCCATCCGCCACGTGGCCTTTGCAGGGTCCTTAGTTTGTACAGGCTTTCCTGACTGAGAAGGTAAAGAATCCACCTGCAGTGCAGGAGACCTGGGTTTGATCACTGGATCGGGAAGATCTCCTGGAGGAGGGCATGGCAACCCACTCCAATATTCTTGCCTGGAGAACTCCATGAACAGAGGAGGCTGGCTGGGGGGGCTACAGTCCATGGGGTCCCAAAGAATGGAACGTGACTTTCACTTTCACTTCAGTTTTTGGGTATTTTTCTGGGTGGAGAGAGGAACAAGCAGTTGTGCAGACTTCCTGGTAATAGAGTAACCAATAATGGGGCAGAAGAAGCCCTCACTCTGTCTTGACCAGGATGGGCAGCAGGGGGTCCATTCAATCCTTTGTTCCTTCATTCAGCAAATACTTAGAGTGGCTCCTCTGTGCCTGGCATGGTCCTCGGCACTGAGGACGCAGCATCAAAAACAAACACATGTAACCATCAGGTCACTGCCCTTGAGTAGTTTGCTGCAACAAGTTCAGAGTACAGGTTAGCTTCAGAAAAAAACCACATCAAAAGTCTAACTCTACTAGTTACTAATTGAGTGAATTTAGACAAGTTGCTTGGGCGTCCCAGGTGGCACTCGTGGTAAAGAACCTGCCTGGCAATGCAGGAGACAGAAGAGGGTTGGATCTCTGGGTCGGGAAGATCCCCTGGAGGAGGGCATGGCAACCCTCTCCAGTATTCTTTCCTGGAGACTCCCATGGACAGAGGAGCCTGGAGAGAGAGCGTTCATAGGGTTGCAAAGAGTCGGACACAACTGCAGTGACTTACCATGCACACACAGACAAGTTGCTTACCATCTCCGATTCAGTTTCCCCATCTGTAAAGAGGGAAATAGAAGAACATAGCTCATAGAACTGTGGAGAGAGGGTCTGTAAAGTGCGAGCACAGTGTCTGTCCCCCAGGATGGGCTCAGTTGGTTTTCTGTCCAGCTTGTGGCTTATCCAGCCTGCCCTTTCCCTTGCCTTTCCTTCCCCAGGACATGGCCTGGGCCTCCCACAGGTCACTGGCACAGCAACAAGTGCTGAACAAACAGCCATGTGCTCCCGTCTGCACGCAGACTTCAGGAGGGGCTGTGGTAGAAATGGGGACACAGAGCGTGTCCCCAGGGACTGTGCAGCTCCAGGAAGGACAAAGTTGACCCACAAAGGACTGAGAGATGCGTGCGCATGCACTGAAGTGAAAAGAAAAAAAAAGGTAGAAATCAATTGTTAACAACAGAGGCAAGAGGAGGATGGGAGGCTGCCAAGTGATGGGGGCTGAGTGGAGGTGAGCTCTCAGTTGCTCTGGAGTTGGAGGGACAAAACGTGAGACTGTCCAGGTCAAGGCGCTCCAGTACTGTCCTGGTGATGGCTGGCGGTGGGGGGTGGGTGGTGGGCAGACTGTACTACGTTAAAAAGTCCAGCCTCCTCTGACCACAGCCAGGGGGCCAGAAGGGGCCACTACTGCCTCAGGAGAGCCTCCCAGGCCTCCTTGTTGGGGAATAGGCTGGTTTCACACCTTGATCTTTCAATGCATAGAATTTAGGATTATGATTTAGTGCAGGAGGCCAACCAGCTAATTTCACTCCCGGCTGTGATGCAACTCTCTTACCTACCATCCCTGCACTCCCTAAGCCAGGAGAGCAGAGGCTAGGCCCACACTCGGCCCTCTCGGGGGCCACAAAGCTGCTGATGCCAGAGCAGCTGGGATGTGGAGAACAAGGATTCTGCTCCAGACTGGCCACTGGCTTGCTGTTGACCTACAACATGTGACTGACCTGTGGATGTCAGCTACTTCGGCCATCTAACCAGGAGCTGGAACTTGCTCTCAGAGGCCCCGCTCAGCCCAAAATTCTGTGATCCTGTGTTTCCTTCCATGGACTTGATTCACACAGAGATGGTCATTGGAACCACTATTGAAGCACCAAACCAACAAGTATGACACGTAGCACCCAAGGCACGGAGTGTGAGGGCTTGGCCCTGGGGTGTCCTTCTGTTGTAGGGTCTCCCAAGACAATGGGGAGTTGGCTTTGGCTTGATCGATGGCCTTCCCAGGGTGAATGGGCAAGTCTAGCAGTAGGGGTGGGCTTCCCGGGTGGCACAGTGGTAAAGAACCCACCTGCCAGTGCAGGAGACACAAGAGACATGGGTTCCATCCTGGGTCAGGAAGATCCCCTGAAGGAAGAAATAGCAAAGCACTCCAGTATTCTTGCCTGGGAAATCCCATGGATAGAGGAGCCTGGCGGGCTATAGTCCCTGGGGTCGAAAGAGTTGGGCACAACAGCAACTGAGCACACAACTCACAAAGAACAGTAGGGACAGCTCCATGAGGTGGCCTTTTGTCTGAAGACTCACCTGCCTCTTTAAAAAGTGCCGTTTGCTTCTTTTGTTGAGCTGGTGTGGTGCTGGGAGAAGGGTCACTGGCTTTGGAGCCATTCTGTGTTCTGACCCTGGATCTACTACAACTAAGCTGTGTGTCCTTCAGCACATCATCGAACCTCCCTGAACCTCAGTTTTCTTAGCTAGACAGGCTGCTGCTGCTGCTGCTGCTAAGTCGCTTCAGTTGTGTCCGACTCTGTGCGACCCCATAGACCGCAGCCAACCAGGCTCCCTTGTCCCTGGGATTCTCCAGGCAAGAACACTGGAGTGGATTGCTGTTTCCTTCTCCAATGCATGAAAGAGAAAAGTGAAAGTGAAGTCGCTCAGTCATGTCCGACTCTTAGTGGCCCCATGGACTGCAGCCCACCAGGCTCCTCCATCCATGGGATTTTCCAGGCAAGAATACTGGAGTGAGTTGCTATTGCAGGATAGTAATAATACGAAGCACATAGGACTGTTGTGTGAAGAAGGGAATGGCAACCCTGTCCAGTATTCTTGCCTGGAAAATCCCATGGACAGAGGAGCCTAGAGGGCTGCAGTCCTTGGGGTCGAGAAGAGTCAGGATTGAGTGACTAACACAACAAGAGGAGTACTGTGACTTTTCTAGAAGAAAGTATCCATAAGCTTTCACGGTGAATATTAGTTTTTTCCCCCAATTAAAGAATTTTCTCATGCACTCTCTCGTCTGAGCCTCTCAACTTTGTGACGCTGTCTCACTTTACAAGGGAGAGGAACCTGGGCTCAGAGAGTGGCGGAAGCGACAGAGCCAGGAAGGGACGGCAGATGCCTCCGTCTGTCCAGGGGGACACACGGTAATTAGGGTGGCCTGGTCCACCTATGATGACGAGGGCTGTTTCTTTAGCCTTCCAGAGACAGAACAAGTGCCGCTGAGCTCTGAGAGCCTCCGTGTGCTGAGCTCCACCTTGCCCTCTCCCGAGAGTCTCTTCACAGGAGCCACCTGAACCCAGCTCCCCGCCACCCAAACCTTTGTTTGGCAAACACTGCGGGTACCTCCCGGCTGTTATGGAAACCCAGACTATCTGCGTTGATGGATTTAAGGACCGCCAGGGAGGGCTCGGGACTGAGAACGAGCTCCTGTCACCCTGAGGCCCTGGGCGCACACCTGGAGTCTCTCTGGGCTGCTGTTTTTTCACTTCCACAAAGCTTTCAGGAGGGCTGGGGTGCCCGACACGGAGAGGGGGAGGTGGGTTTCGGGCAGGGAGGCGGGGTGATGGCAGGGGCAGTGGGTGGCAGAGCTGCAATGCCGTCACCCTGCCTCCACCGGCCGCCGTGGCTGGGAGGTGGCTCAGAGTGAGCCGGCTGAGGTGATGTCCTGGGGCTACACGTGTGGTCCTCTGGCTCTCCGTCCTGACAGACACGGGGGACCCTGAGGCTGTAAGTGGCAGGGCCTCTGTCTGGGCTGAGTCTAGGGTGGTTCAGGGAGTCTAGATGGAGCAGGGGGAGTGAGCCCACCCCCAGAGGTCCCTCATGTGGTCCTCACTGCGCTGTACCTTGTCTCTGAGTAGTCTCCATTCCCAGGCCTGTGCTGAGCCGGGGGTCCAGGGCTGTCCCCACCCTTTCTCAGGTGAGGCCCTGCTCTGTGTGGGTTGTGAGTTCAACTCCAGGTCAGGGGCTGAGAGAAGCAGCCCAGAGAGATTCCACATGTGCACCCAGGGCCTCGTGGTGACAGGAGTGTGTTCTCAGTCCCGAGCCCTCCATGGTGGTCCTTAAATCCGTCAGCGAGCCGCCTGCTTAATGAAAGCCTGGCAATGTGCTGTGTGGTTCTCAGGGCCTCGCGTGTTTGACCTTCGACACGCCTCTTAGCTTCTCTGGATCTTGGTGTCCTCATTTTATACAAGGAGGAGGTTAGATAAGATTGTCTTCGAAGCCCCTTCCGGATCTGCTATTCTGTGACTCTGGGGGCTATCCATGCTGGAGTGTGTGCTCCAGACGCCCAGGCGCCCTGCGTCCGGAGATGGTGGTGGGCTCCAGGGGATGTTCGGCCCAGAGGTGGTAGGACTGCCGGGCTCTGACTAAGCAAAGTGGGGTGGGGAGAAGGAGATTTAAGGGCAGCCAGGTCTCACTTATTTGGGTGCTGGAGCTGGTGAGCTCCCACCGAGGGGCCCTTTCTGAGTCCTCCAGGCTCCAGGAGGACCAGGGGGATAGTCATCAAGCAGGAGAGACCAGCGGTTAGGGAGCTCAAGTCTGATGCTCTCCTGTGGCCTGAGCAGAAGTGGTGGTTTTGCACTGTTGCCTTAATGGGAGTGTGTCTCATGGCCCCATCTCCCTCCAGCCCTCTCTGGGAGGAGCTGGCTAGACGCACAGTGGGGCAGCAGTCCCCTGGGGGCTCCTAACTCATTGTTAGTATGACCCGGAGGACAGCCAGAGAGCTTGGTGGGACTCCTCAGCTTTCCCTGGGGGCCGAAGGAAGGCATCCAGTTAGCAGCAATGAGATGGGAGGATGCTACCACCTGTAGATGCCCAGATTGTTGGGAAAAGCCCTTTCCAAGCTGGACGTCTGGTCTCCTGGAATACTCTTCAGAGTCGTTTCCATTGGCTTTGGAAGGGAGAGAAGATGGAGAGAGCTCTGCACTCGCCGGCTGTGCTCTGGGTGGTGCAGTTAGCTGCTGGCAGGGGACTAGGGGAACATCCCCCACTTTCTGCACAGAGTCCAGCTGCCGCCCGTCCACAGTGGGGCTGGATTCTGCTGGGAGGGAGGAGACCAGCTGCCATAGCGAGCATGCAGACCACGGGAAGAAAAGGGCTCTTCTGAGTCCTGTGATTTTTGAGTAGTTGCACAAGTCCGCAGGAGAGTGGGGACCCTTTCACTACGTTCTGGGAGCACTCACTCTTTATCTGGCCATCATCATAGACCCAGGAAAGAAAGTGAGGCTCAGCGTGCGTAAGAGAACTTGCCAAGGGTCACCCATCTGGTTCAGTGTCCCTCTGGATCAGTGGTCTTTCCAGCCCAGCTTGCTGCCTGCTCTAGGGAGACGTGTGTTTAGGGGTAAGTTGCTATGGATGGCTTGCTAACTTTTTTCTCCTTCTGTCTGCCATCCTAGACCCTCTGCTCCAGCTCATAGCAGGCTCAGTGTGAGATACAGGGCTTTGACTGGGTAGGTCACAGGTGATGAGATTGTGGTGTGACAAGGAGCATGACTGAGGTAGACCAGTGCCTCATGAGCCAGAGCCTTGGGTTTGAGCTGAGACTCAGCTATATGCTTAGTGCATGGCCTTAAAA
Organism: Bubalus bubalis; assembly: GCF_019923935.1. Taxonomy (NCBI): domain Eukaryota; kingdom Metazoa; phylum Chordata; class Mammalia; order Artiodactyla; family Bovidae; genus Bubalus; species Bubalus bubalis. Next base: position 109,301,159 of record NC_059161.1, read on the forward strand.
GCTGGCCCCACCATCCTCCTCAGTAAAATGGTGGTGATAACGCCTACTGGCCAGGACCACCTGAGCTAGCGGATGAGGATGTGTTGGCATATTACATAAACATAAACAAAAGTGCCTGCACTGTGCTTCACACGTAACATGTGGGGGAGAAAATCGGTTGGCAGACTCTATGTTTCTTAATAGTTTAGGGTTGAGCACACATACATGCACACACACACATACTACACACACACCCCTCATGCTCACTCAGAGAGTGATAACAAACCTGTTTAAGTGATTGAAAGCTGGCAGGGTGGCCGTTCACAATGGCCCCACAGCTGGGGTGTGAATGGGTGGTTTTCTAGATTCCCGCATAGAGTCAGCAAACCGGAATTGCAAGCCTACTGTGTGCCAGTGGTTGTCGCCACTTACGTTTTCCCATTTGGCCCAGAGAGGGGCCATCTCGGGCCTGGTGTGGGGAGGGTTGGCCTCTGCTGGGTCCCGTCAGTCTGCACCAGGCCATAGGCTCCTCCCTGTAGGTAACATTCATGCTATAGATTTTTACTGAGCACCTTGTACATGTCAGACCTGGCAAAGGTGCTGGGGAGACCATGAACTAGGCAGACAGGCACCCTGCCCATGGAACTCACAGTCTTCGGGGGAGATGGGCGTTTGAGTTCTGTGAGTAATTAGTGAAACCATGATAAGAGGCATGGAGGAGAAGTCCAGAAAGTGATGAGCACATAGCTGGGGGATGTGCGCTCCTCTGGGGATCTGGAGGGCATCCTGGGGACATGAGCTTCATGCTGAGGTTTAAGGGGAGCCGGTGAGGATTCTAGTCACCTTGGGCTGGCTTTGCCTGACCTCGTGGTCACTTGAGGCCCTTCTTGAAGAGAGAGAGGCCAACCCCTCCTCCTGGGGGGCTCCTTTTCCATCCCAGGCAAGGGCAGAACAAGGTGAGAGAAAGCCAGTGGGCGCCAGAGACAGCCTGCCAGGGATTTGCTCTCACCTGAGTTTACCAGGCGGCTTCACAGAGCAGAGCTGATGCTGTTCCCACAGAGCCCTTCCCCCTAACCCATCCTTCCACACTCCTCCAGGGCACAGCCTCCAGGGGAGCCTTTAAATGATGCAGGCCTCCCTTGCCCATTCTTTCCCGGCTGGGGCCCTGCTCGTATCTGGGGCTGCCTGGTGATGTTGCCTGGTGATGTTCACATTCATGTCTCACCTGAGTTGATTTCTGGAAACCCCTTAAGGGCAGCAGCTGTGAGCTGGGGAGGAAGGCTCACCCTTCTTTCTTGGTACCATTGAGAGGACTGTATTCATCACAGATCTGGTCCTTCCCCCTAGATGGGATGAAGTCAACCTCTTGAGTTGTTTTCCTTGGTGAAGTTGGAAACACTAGGAACAATAGATGAATATTTTGTAGTCTGGTCCTTTGGAGGGGGCAATGGAGAGGCAGGAGTGGGTAGCCAGAGACAGACTGATGAGTTTAAGTGACTAGGGCTGTAAATGCAAAGTTAAACAGATGATTAAAAAAAAAAAAAAAAAAAAAAAAGGATGCTTGCAAGGGAATAGCTGGTGGTACAGAATGGACCTTTGCCCGAGGCATCAGCATCCCCCGGGGTTGGCAAAGTGTATCTGCCTTGGGGTTGGAGAGGTAAGGCCTCACTAATGCCACAGGCTGGATGTGTGATCTTGGGCAATTTCCTAAACCTCTGAGCCTGAGTTTCTTCCCTTTTGTGAAATGGGGAGAACAAAGACTCTTTGCAGAGGTTCGATGAGCCTGGTCTAGTCCCTGGTTGCTTGCTTGCTTAATTGTTTCAGTTGTGTCCAACTCTTTGAGAGCCTATGGACCATAGCCCACCAGGCTCCTCTGTCCATGGGATTTTCTAGACAGGAATGCTGGAGTGGGTTGCCATGCCCTCCGCCAGGGGATCTTCCCGACCCAGGGATCAAGCTAGTCTCCTAGGTCTCCTGCATTACAAGTGGATTCTCTACTAGGGAAGCCCCTAGTCCCTGGCACAGGGTACTAAAGATGTGTGGGTTCCTTTCCTGCATGTCCTTCTCTCTCCCCACAGTGCTGGACACAAAATTCCCCTTCAGGAGTCAGAAAGGAGTGGGTGCAGGGAGGTGTGGGCCTCTCTGGGGAGCCCAGCTGGAATGGCTGTCCGAGGACTGCAGGCTGGAGGCATAGATGTCAGAGCTGGCGAGTCTTCCCCAAAGGCCGGGCACAGTGTTCTGGGGCTCCCGCAATAATCAGAACAGGGTAAGTGGCCGTGGGAGGGCTGCAGAGCAGAGATTCTTTGAATTGGGAGGATAGGAGGGAGGAAATGAACACTTAGGAAGAGTCTGCTCTGTGCTTGCCCTTGAGCTAGGTGCTTTAGCACCCATTGTGTGAATTTATAAATGTAGAAGCATAAAATTTTAGTCTCAGAAATCTCAGAACTGGAAAGGACATAAAGACATCTATTTCAGCCTCTGTATTTTGTATATGGAGAAGTGAGGCTCAGAGAGGGCAGTAATTTGCCTAAGGTCACACAGGAAACTGGTGGCAGAGGTAGGTTAGAAACTGCCCAGGCCAGGACAGTTGGAGCAGAGCAGAAAGAGCACAGATTTTGGAATTAGACAGTCTAAGTCTGACTACAAACGTGCTTAGAGTATGACCTAGAGAAACTTACTTCCTGAGCCTCAGTTTGCTCAGTTGTAAGATGGGATAGTAATTCTCGATGCAAGTGGTGGCCATGAAATAGAAATGAGATTACCCAGGTAAAGTGCCCGATATGATAAGGGGGCTCTGTGGGCTTGAATCCTTTCCTGTCTCAGCCTTGCCCCCTCCCCACTTGGCTCAGGGTTCTGACCACACCCACAGGGCCTCCAAAGAGCCTTGAGCTGGTCCAGCCTTGTCCCCACTAGGGTGCCAATACACAGGAGGCCTGGGGCACTCATTCATTTCCTCATTCAGTTATTCTAGTACTTAATAGGAATCTCGAGTGTGTGCAAGACATTGTCTTGGTGCCTGGGCTTTATTGTTGCTGTTGTTCAGTTGCTAAGTCGTGTCCAACAATTTGTGACCCCATGGACTGCAGTGCACCAGGCTCCCCTGTCCTTCACAGTCTCCCGGAATTTGCTCAGATTCATGTCCACTGAGTCAGTGATGCCGTCTAACCATCATATCCTCTGCTGCTCCCTTCTCTTTTTGCCCTCAATCTTTCCCAGCATCAGGGTCTTTTCCAGTGAGTCAGCTCTTCACATTAAGTGGCTAAAGTATTGGAGCTTCAGCTTCAGCTTCAGCATCAATCCTTCTAGTGAATGTTCAGGGTTGATTTCCTTTAGGACTGACTGGTTTGATCTGCTTGCAGTCCAAGGGCTAGAAAGGAGCAAAAACAGATGTAGCCTCTAGCCTGATAGAGTTTTCAGTGGATGGAGAGAAGCATTAATTAAAAAAAAAAATCATACAAATAAATTTGAAACAACACATGTAATAGGAGCTTTGAAGGGAAAAATGTAGAACTATGAGAGCATTTAAATAGGAGATTTTATTTAGAGAGAGCAGGGAAGAGTCTGCAAGGAAGAGAAGTTTGAGCTGAGATCTGAAGGGAGAGGAGGACATGAGTGAATAAAGATGGAAGCAAAGAGTAGGGTTTAATCCCTTGGCCGGGAAGTTCCCCTGGAGGAGAGCATGGAAACCCATTCCAGTATTCTTGCCTGGAAAATCCCATGGACAGAGGAGCCTGGTGGGCTACAGTCCATGGTGTCCTGATGACTTGGATACAACTGAAGCAACTGTGCGCACATGCAAAGTGTATTCCAGGGTGTGTGCGTGGGGGAAACAGTAGGTGTGAAGGCTCTGGGGACAGAGGAAGGTATTGACGGATGGCCAGGGGGCCAGAGCGGAGAACCATGTCTGGAGGGACGACTTGGAAGAGCTTGGAAGCACGCACAAGCAGTCTGATCTGGACCAGGCAGCACGTTCGGATGAGAAGGGAAGACCGAGGCTGTGATTCTAAAGTAGAGACCAGGCTAAAGCTTGGCTAAAGCGACTTCCTTGCTGGTCCAGCGGTGAAGAATCCACCTGCCAATGCAGGGGATACGAGTTCGATCCCTGGTCCTGGAAGATTCCCAGGGAATGCCCAGGGGCAACTAAGCCATGCACCACAGCGACTGAAGCCTGCGTGCCTAGGGCCTGTGCTCCGAAACACGAGGAGCCACTGCCCCGAGAAGCTGGCACACCCCAGCTAGAGAGGGGTCCCTGCTCGCCGCAGCTGGAGAGAAGGCCAAGTGCAGCAACCAATGCCTTGCGCAGCCAGAAATAATAAATAAAGAAATAAAAAAATTTAAAAACGCTGGCTATAGGCCCGGAGAGAGAAACAGAAATGAAAGTAATAATAATAAAAATCATAAATAGATTGCAGGTCCTTGGTGGAGAGGAGGGAGGTAGAAGTGAAAAATGAGCAAATCCATCATATAAGTGAACGGTGTCAAATTCATTTACGTCAAAGCCTTAATGATTTGGATTCATCCTTGAATAAAAGCTGAAGCCCTCACAGTGGCTGAATCCCCACCTCCCCAGTCCCGTTCCTCTTGCTGTCTTCCTTTTGCACTGCTCTGGCCAGCCAGACCATCCCCACCCAGATTTCCCTGTGGAACCCAGAGGGGTCAGGCATTGTTCTCCCTTGGGGTTCTCACACTGGCTGTTCTCTCTGCCTGGAGCCCTCTTTCCCTGACCTTTGTTTGACTCGCTTTGATCTAGGCAGAGCTGAGGGCGAGACCCTCAGGATTCAGGATTCTTAAACATTTGGGGAACTTCTGAGAAGATCCTCCAAGTCATGAGTCCCCAACCTCCGGGATCTAGTGCCTGGTGATCTGAGGTGGAGCTGATGTAATAATAATAGAAATAAAGTGCCCCGTAAATGTAATGAGCTTAAATCACTCTGAAACCACCCCCTCTGACCCCTGGTTCATGGAAAAATTGTTTTCCGTGAAACTGATCCCTGGTGACAAAAAGGTTGGGGACCGCTGCTCCAAATGGTCTATGAGGTTGTGGCTGTTCTGTGTGTGAAGTGGGCAAATAATCTCCCAACAATGATGAGCATTTGTTTCACAAGACCTGGGTCCAGTCAGTTTCTGGTATTGAGCACTCTGCTCTTCTGCCCGCCCCCCCCAAGCCCCAGCTCCACCCAGACTGGCCACTCTTGGTCTTAGGCTGGAGCTGGGACACACAGAGAAGATATCTTTGCCCTGGTGCCTGGGCCTTTGGGGGCTGTGCTGGGGGACAGGCCTCAAGCTGTGCTCCTACTCAGAGTGGGAGCCATCAATGTTATCCTTCAGCTGTTGTTTGCATTCTGAAAATGCATTTGTTTTGTTTTGGAGCCACAGAGTACAGGAAAGCCTCAGTCACCGGAGGCCAACCATCTCAGTTTGCCAGGAGCCATACTGGTTTAGTGCTTTGGTGCTGAAAGCCTCAATTTCAGGCGGAGCCCTGGGTCCCGGGCGCTGGGGTGGTTGGTAACCCTGTGAGTCAGTTCAGACAGACTCATACAGCCACTAAAAGCTGTCCCCTTGCTCCCTCCATCCAGCTTCTGAATCTCTGAGCAATAACAGAAGACCCCGGAGGGCCTAACAGAAAGATAGAAGCTTGTGGCTAGAGATAGTGGTTTAGTCGCTAAGTCATGTCCAACTCTTGAGACCCCCATGGACAGAGGAGCCTGGCAGGCTACAGTCCATGGGATTCTCCAGGCAAGAATACTGGAGTGGCTTGCCATTTCCTTCTCCAGAGTTCAAATTCCATGTCTGCTGCGGACTATCATCTTGACTATCATGTAAACCTGCGTTTCAAGGTCCTCTTTTGTAAACATGGGGACTGTAATAGTTCCACGATGGTGTTGGGTGGGGACTCAGATGGTCTGATGTGTATATAACTCCTGGCACATGATAGGTGTTCCTGTCACAGGCTAGGTCATCCCTGCCGTTGCATTTATTCCCAGTGTTGGCTATAGGATGGGAGAAATCACCACTTCCTTTCTCTCAGAGAGGCTGGCCTATGCACCCCCAGTGCCATGCACAGAGGGTTCTTAAATGAGCTGGGAGTCATCTGGTCAAGGGACTCAGGGCATGATGGCTGAAATACGTGACAAGTATGTTTTCTGACCGTGGGTCCCCTGCTGTATGGATTATTGGAGACACACCTTAAATTCATGGCCAGCTACTCCCTGCCACCTCTCTCTGATGGAGGGTGAACTGTGCTCATGGGACAGGAACTCTTTTTTTTAAATGAATTTTATTTTACATTGACCTTTAAAAAAAAAGAAATTTATTACTTATTTATTTGGCTACACTGGGGACTTCCTCGATGGCTCAGCAGGTAAAGAATCTGCCAGCAATGCAGGAGACACAGAAGATGTGAGTTCAATCCCTGGGTTGGGAAGATCCCCGGGAGGAGGGCATGCCAACACACTCCAGTATTCTTGCCTGGAGAATCCCATGGACAGAAGAGCCTGGGGGGACACAGTTCATGGGGTCACAAAGAGTCAGACACGATTAAGCACATGGCACACAGATCTTCACTGCAGCATATGGGATCTAGTTCTCTGATCTGGGATCGAACCCAGGCCCCCCGCATTGGGAGCACAGAGTCTTAACCACTGGACCACCAGGGAAATCCCTACATTGCTTATTTCAATGGCCAAAATGAAACAAAGGAGATAAACACGATTTCCAAGGCATTCTAAAAGTCACAAAAGGAGATGATTGTTTTCAGATCAACTCTTTTCCTGGATTTCCACTCTAACACTGACTTTGACGAGCTGGGGGCATCAGCAGATTGCACTCCCTCGATGAACGGAGTATTCTTGAAGGGCCGGTCTGAGCAGGGGACGGACTCATGCAGAGAAGAGAAGACCAGTGGGCTGTTACTCGAAGCTGAACACGCTCTATTTCCTGTGAGGTTTTCCTCTGTTGCCTGTGGCCCCTCCATTTGGCTCAAATCCATTTTCAATTTGTTTAGCACCCACCGTGCACCAGCCACCAGGGAGGAAAACAAAGATGATGAGCTTTGGCCTCTACGTGAAGGAGATTACAGTTTGAGTGGAGAGAGAAGTGTGAAAACATGGAAAATTAAATTATTTTGGAGGAGTTACATAGCAATACAAGAGGATGGATCGTCAGAAGAGATGTTCCAGGACAGAGAGGATTCCTTACCGAACAAGAGACACAGAGAAGAGCGTCTCAGAGGAAGGAGATGTAGAGGGCTGCAGGACCCAGAGACCTGATGGAACAGGCGGGTGGGGTACCAAACCCCTGATATGTATGATCTTGGAGCAGGCTTGGGATGCAGGTGTGACTGCCTCGATTTTTTTATTTGTTTATTTTTTCCAGTATTTAAACTCTTTATTTTATACTGGAGTATAGCTGATTAACAATGTTGTAATAGTTTCAGGTGGACAGCAAAGGAACTCAGCCACTCTCCCCCAAAGTACATGGCTCCCCAATGGCTACATGTAGCCACTCTCCCCCAAACTCCCCTCCCATCCAGGCTGCCACATAACAATGAGCAGAGCTCCCTGTGCTCTACAGTAGATCTCTGTTGGTTATCCATTTTAAATATAGCAGTGTGTACATGTCCATCCCCAATTCCCTAATTATCCCTTGCCTCCATCCTTCCCCCCAACACCACCCCCCGACAACCATAAGTTCATTCGTTAAGTCTGTGAGTGACTGATTCTATCTATACATATGGCAAAGGCCAAGCCGCCCAGCTGATAACTTTGGCACAGAATCCAGGCCTATCTTCATCTCAACTTTTCCAAGAGCAAGCCTGTCTCCCATGAGCTAGACCCTGAAATTTGGGAAGGATTGACTAGTCAGGGAAAGGAGAGCCGTAAGCAAGGGTGTGAGTGAAGAAAATCAGGGAAAGGAGAGCCGTAAGCAAGGGCGTGTGTTGGGGTGTTAGCCAGCCGGCCAGGAGGGGGAAAAGTCAGCCTTTTCCTGGGGAGTAGCACCCCCAGTCTACTGTGGGGTAGACACTTGAGCCTCCAGAATTTTGCACATGCTGACTGCTGTTCTCCTCAGGACCTCTCCTCGCCACACTCAGAAGCACCCAATGTCTTTCTCTTGGCCTGAGTCACAGGCTGGCTAGGCCAGCATCCTCCAAGAAGACCCAATAAATCCCTAGTGGTAACAGTAATGATAACAACACCATCTCACCTGTATAATGCATTTCTATCTACACAGTCCTTTCATTTGAGACCTGAAACAAACCATGAAGAAAGACGTCCTGACGACTGAACACAGGCCAGGGCTCCAGGAAGATTACTCACTGTTTATTGCTGTGTGTGCAGCACATAAGAGGTGCTCAATAAACATTTATTGGGTCTCACTCCATTTGTGTGTACCAGATTCCAGCCCCTCTGTGGAAAGCAAGCAGCATTTCTGTCCTTCTCTCCTAGAGTTTGTTTGGTGTTCTCTGTGCCCAGTGGCCCCATGTCTCAGCCAAGTAGAAGCTGTTGCAAAGCCCACATGCATTTAAAACTATTGACTTCAAGGTTGAAAGAAATCTGAGTTTTTCTCTTTGGTTAGGTTCTCTGTGTTCAATTTAGTTTCACGTGAGAAATTAAATAATGACACTTTATCCTTGTCCTTTTTTTTTTGAATAAAATATAAAAATTTGCCATTTTCAACTATTTTAAGTGTATAATCCAGTGATGTTAACCACATTCACAATGTTGTACAAATGTCATCATATCTATTGTCAAAACTTTTTCACCACTCCAGACAGATTAAACAATAACTCCTATTCCACCCTCATTCTGCCCTTGGTAAACTCTAAATATTTTCTGTCTCTGGGAATTTATCTATTCTAGCTATTTTATATAAGTGGATGATAGTATATTTGTCCTTTTGTGACTGGCTATTTCAGCGTTTGTCTGTGTTGTAGCATATAGAAGAATTTAATTCCTTTTCACGACTGAACAGTGTTCTACTGTATATATATGTACCATATTTTGTTTAATCCAGTCATCTGTTGATGGACACTTGGGTTGTTTCTGCTTTTTAGCTATTGTGAATAATGCTGCAACTGTCTGAGTCTCTATTTTGAGTTCTTTTGGGTATGTACCTAGGGAGGGAATTTCTGGGTCATATAGTAATTTGGGCTTCCCTGGTGGCTCAGATAGTAAAGAATTTGCCTGCAGTGCAAGAGACCCAGGTTCAGTCCTTGGTTTGGGAAGATCCCCTGGAGAAAGGAACGGCTACCCACTCCAGTATTCTTGGCTAGAGAATCCCCGGGACAGAGGAGCCCGTCCATGGGGTCGCAGAGTCAGGCATGACTGAGTGACTGACACATACGTAATAATTCTACATTTAGCTTTTTGAGGAACTGCCAAACTGTTTTTCACAGTGGCTGCACCATCCCACTAGCAAAACTCCAGGGTCCCGATTTCTCTAAATCCTCACTAACACTTGTTGTTTTCTGCTTTTATTGTTGTTGTTTATAGTCATTCTATGAGCTTTGTGGTTTTGATTTGCATTTCCCTAATGACTAATGGTGAGGCATATTTTCATGTACTTATTGGCCAATTTTTTTTATTAAAAATTTTTTTTTTCTTATTGGCTGTTTATATCTCTCCTTTGGAGAAAATTCTATTCAAGTGCTTTACTCATTTTAAAAATGGATTTTCCTCTTGCTGTTGAGTTGTGGGAGTTCTTTATATATTCTGAATATCAAACTCACCTGATACGTACCTTGCAAAGATTTTGTAGGTTGTCTTTTCACTTCCTTGATATTGTCCTGTGATGAACAAGCTTTTATTTTAATGAAGTTCAATTTATATACGTTTATTTTGTTACTTACACTTTGGGTGATATATTCTAATCATTGCCAAATCTGAGATCGTATAGAATTATCCCCATGTTTTTTTTTTTTAAAGAGTTTTATCTCTAATTTTATCTCTAACTTTAGGTTTTTGATCCATTTTGAGTTAGTGGTTTGTATGGCATGAGGTAAGGTCTAAAGCTCCATTCTTTTGCACATGGAAATCTAGTTGTCCCAGCACTATTTGTAGAAGAGACTATTCCTTCCCCCAGTTGAGTGGCCTTGGCACCCTGTGTATACTCAGTAGCTCAGTTGTGTCTGACTCTTTTGCGACCCCATGGACTGTAGCCTACCAGGCTCCTCTGTCCAGGGAATTTTCCAGGCAAGAATACTGGAGTGAGTTGCCAGAATCAATTAACCATTAATGTATAGGGTTACTTCTGGACTCTTGATTCAACTCTGTTTAGACTACTGTAGCTTTGTGGTAAAATCTGAAGTTGGGAAGTGTGAGTTTTTCAACTTTGTTCTTTTTTTTTACCCCCCAGGATTGTTTTTTATATTCAGGGCTTCTTGTGATTCCATGTGGATTTGAGAATCAGTATTTCTCTTTCCATGGAAAAACCTGTTGGAATTTTGATAGAAACTGTGTTGAATCTGTAGATTTCTTTGAGTGGTATTGACATCTTAGCAATTGTAAGTCTTCCTGTCCATAAACGTGGAATGTCTTTCCATTTATTTAGGCCTTCTTTAGTTTTTTTCAGCGATGTTTTTTTGGGTTTCTGGGTAAAAGTCTTTCACTTTCTTTGCTACATATGTTCCTGGGTATTTTATTCTTTTAGATGCTATTATAAATAGAATTGCTTTCTTAATGTCCTTTTCAGATTGCTCTTTGTTGGTATATAGAAACACAACTGATCTTTGCATGTGATCTTGTACTCTACAACTTTGCTGAATCTATTAGTTCTAGTAGCTTTCCTGTGGATTCTTCATGATTGTCTATATGTAGGTTCATGTCATCTACATATAAAAATTTTGATTTCTTCCTTTTGAATGCCCATCTCTGGTGGCTCAGATGGTAAAGAATCTGCCTGCAATGCAGGAGACCTAGGTTTGATCCCTGGGATGGGCAAATCCCCTGGAAAAGGGAATGTCTACTCATTCCAGGATTCTTGCCTGGGAAATCCCATTGACAGAGGAGCCTGGGATCACAAAAAGTCAGACATGACTGAGTGACTAACAAATTCACTAGCTCTTTTTTTTTTTTCCTAACTAATTTATGTGGGTAAACTTCTAATCAATGTTGAATAGTAGTGGTAAAAGTGGGCATCTTGTCTTATTCCTGATCTCAGGGGGAAAGTCTTTCATCATCGAGTTAGCTGTCCACTGCCCTTCTGATGATGGACCACTCCTAGGGCCCTGAGCCACGTGGGAATGGGGGATATTATCTGCTTTATTACTGAATAAATGTATTTCTCCTGAAGGAGAATGTGTTAGTCTTTTGGGGCTGCTATAGCAAATTACTGTACACTCAATAGCTTATAAACAATATAAATTTATTTCTCACAGTTATGGAGCTGGGAGAACCAAGATCAAGGCACTGGCAGATTTGGTGTCTATGGAGGGCTTACTTCCTGTTTCATAGATGTCCATCTTCATGCTGTGACCTTACATGCGGAACGGGCAGGGAAACTCCCCAGAGTCTCTTTTATAAGGACACTATTTCCATTCATGAGGGCCTCACCTTCACAACCTAATCACTTCTCAAAGGCCTCATTTTCAAATACCATCATATTAAGGAATTGGGGTTTCCTCATGTGAATTTTGGGAGCACATTTTCAGTGTATAGCAGAGAATCATATCTGGAGCCTATTCAAAGACAATACCCACTAATTCAAAAATACTAATTTTATGGCAACACCAATCACACTAATAAAGTGTGAGTTGAACTAACAACCTCCCCCCACCCCGCAATTGTTAAGTTCCTGCTATGTTGCTGGCACTTTCATTACATCACGTGATCCTATGATAGCCCATGGAAGCAGGTTTTTTATTATTACCTCCCCCATTTTAGAGGGGGGAAAGGAAGGCTACGGGGCAAGGTGATTTATACAGCAGGCAGATATTCAAAAGAAGTTAGGTGTGTATGATGACTTTCCTGATTTGTAAATTGACTTCTTTTCTGTCCAGTAATTTTCAAGGGGAGAGAGTGATAACTGCCCTTCTTTGCAGGGTGTTTCAGAACCTCCCTGGGGGTGGAGGGAAGGAAGGCATTCTTAAAGACACTGCCACCCCTCAGCCCATCCTGACTGATCACTCATTCAGGGGTGATCTGACCCCAGTAGGGAATCATTGCTGCAAGGATTCACCATGACTACAGAGCTTGCTGCAAACTGCAGGGGCGAGCAGTGGAGAAAAGGTCGAGGGCCACTGCAAACCACAGCATCCTTTTTCTTTCACATTGTTGATGTCACCAGATCGGCTAGAGAGACTTGGGGACTTGATTCCATCAGGCGATTCCAAGGAGGAAAACTTTCTAAGGATTAGGAGCACCATACTTGGAGTTCAAGGAGAAGTGCTGGGCCAGGCAACTTCGTCATACCCCAAACCCTGCGTTGTTAACTCAGGAGTAATCAACACTCTTAGAGAGATTAGCTTTATCGCGAAACTGCAGCCACAGGTACTTGGATAATTCATAGCCAATGGTTAGTTTCTGCCTCAAATTTCTGGGTCACTGGAGCTCTGTAAGATCCTATTCTGCACAATGATACAAGACCCAGTTGGTGGACTTGTGTGTCTTCCATAGAAAAAGGGTGGACATGATCCTGGAATAGAGAATCCCGACTGTGGAAAGAGGATGGTGGGAGGCAGCCTGTAGAAAACTCTTAGGTTTTCTGAGTCCTCACACAAAAGTCCATGTCAGCCCAGTACAGGGGAAGACTACATGTTTGCTCTCTTGATCTTGAGGGGATTGAATTTCCTTTTCTTTTCTTTTCCGCCTCATTTTCTGCATTTTAGTTGGAAGAGGGACCTGGTGAATTTACTTCCCTGCTCCCTCTGTTCTGCTTGGAGCAGGATTTACTGAGTCTCCTGCCAGCGCTGGCCATTTCGATGCCCCATTTATGTTTTCAGCAACATTAGAATCATCAGTTCATGATGAGACTTCCCTGGGCTGCAGATGGCTATGAGGACAAGCCCACCAAGAGGCACAGTGACTGAAATTCTAAAAGCATGCATATGAACAAACGAAGCTGAGGGGAGAGGGGTAACCTTGCCTCCTATTTCCCCAACAATCGGCCCTCTTTAGATTAAATTCAGAAGGTCTTTATTGTCTCAATTTAGAAAATACCTGTGTGATAACGCAGGTTAGAGGCAGTTCTTGTCTTTATAGAATTCAAAATCTGCTTGGACACTCAGTTTCGACAAACTGCCCTCATCACTTATTTCTCTGTTGCTCTGTGCTACCACCCCTCCCACCTGTCCCTGTCAATTCCAAGCTTTTCCTTGCTTGCAGGCTTGAAACCCTGGAGTCCATCTCTCCTGCACCCCCGGCTTCATTCTCTGGTTGGACGAGGACAGTCCTGGCTTAAGCCTGTTGTGCCGGTGTAATTGTGATGGCTTGCCATCGTCATCTGAAGTGTCCAATTCCAGGTGATAGGTAGCTGCTCAGCCAGTCTGTAACTTCCAGCAGCCAAGGCTGTCCTCCCATCCCTCTCCATGCCTGGCACATGTACCCCAGTGTTCACTGCGGCACTATTTACAATAGCCAGGATATGGAAGCGACCTAAATGCCCGTTGACAGAGGAATGGATAAAGAAGATGTGGTACATATGTTCAGTGGAATATTGCTCAGCCATAACAAGGAACAAAATTGGGTGATTTGTAGACATGTAATGGACCTAGAGTCTGTCATACACAGTGAAGTAAGTCAGAAGGAGAAAATCAAATTTGTATATTAACTCATATATGTGGAAAAATAATACTGATGAACCTATTTACAGGGCAGGAATAGAGACGCAGACACAGAGAACGGACCTGTGAACACAGTGCGGGAAGGAGAGGGGGGGATGGCTTGAGAGAGTAGTATTGACATATATAATATATATACTATCATGTGTAAATTAGATGGCTAGTGGGAAGCTGCTGTGTAGCACAGGGAGCTCGGCTTGGTGCTCTGTGATGACCTAGATGGGTGGGAGGCAGGCTCAAGAGAGAGGGCATATATGCGATTATTGTTGTACAGCAGAAACGAATACAACATTGTAAAGCAATTATACTCTAATAATAACATTTTTTAAATGGCATGTCACTGCATCTTCACTGCCACCATCCTGGCTCAGACGCTGTCACCTCCTGCCTGGACTGCTTTAGTTGCCTTCTGTCTGGTCTTCTTACTTCCAGTCCACTCTGTAAACTGTTGCCTAATTCGTCCTTTCAAAAAACAGTGTTCTATGCTCACTCCATTGATCCCTTGCTGGATAACAGCACATAAGTCAGGCTCCTGAGTCTGGCACTTAAAATCCTTTGTAACTCAACCTCTGCTTTTGTCTTCTGCCTTTTGATTTCTCTAAAATTTACACTCTCATTAGTCAATGACCTGTCCTCTGACCTGCCCTTTAGGAACCACTGTTGCTCATGAAGGACTTCCCTGGAGACTCAGTGGTAAAGAACCCCCCTGCCAATTCAGGAGACTTGAGTTTAATCCCTGGTTCGGGAAGATCCCCTGGAGAAGCAAATGGCAACCCACTCCAGTATTCTTGCCTGGGAAATCCCATTGACAGAGAAGCCTGGTGGGCTTCAGTCCATGGGGTTGCAAGAGTTGGACACAACTTAGCGAGTGAGTACTCATGCTCATGAAGAGCTCCTGCTTGGCAGTTCCCATGGATGCAAATCCCTGCCCATGTGTCATTCAGCCCAGCGTGGGTGCCCACCTCTCCATTCAGTATTCTGTGATTAGGTGTCCCTCGGTGCTCCCTCGTCCTCTGAACTCCTCGGCCTCAAGCAATTATTGCTGCGCAACTCTTTTAGCATCTAATCACGTACTGCCTCATGACTTTCCATATGTGCCCTCACTCTCTTGCACAAGGGCTGCGAGTATTTGTGGTAATTTCACTCTGGTTCTCATAGACCTTTCTCCTCAATGAAATTGTAGGCTCCTTGAGGCCAGGAACTAAGTCTTATTCATGCTTATATTCTTTATGGCACCAAGTGCCTGGTGGTTGTTTTTTTTTTCAGTTGCTAAGTTGTGTCCGACTCTTTGCGACCCCATGGACTGTAACACGCCAGTCTTCCCTGTCCTTCACCATCTCCTGGAGTTTGCTTAAACTCATGCCCATTGATTTGGTGATGCTATCCAACCATCTCATTCTCTGTTGCTCCCTTCTCCTCTTGCTGTCAATCTTTCCCAGCATCAGGAACTTTCCCAATGAGTTGGCTTTTCACATCGAGTGGCCAAAGTATTGGAGCTTCAGCATCAGTCCTTCCAATGAATATTCAGGAATGATTTTCTTTAGGATTGACTGATTTGATCTCCTTGCTGCCCAAGGGACTCTCAAGAGTCTTCTCCAGTAGTACAGTTCAAAAGCATTACTTCTTGAGCATTCAGCCTTCTTTATGGTCCAGCTCTCATATCCGTATGTGACTAGTGGAAAAACCATAACTTTGACTTTATGGACCTTTGCAGCAAGGTGATGCCTCTGCTTTTTAATGTGGTGTCTAGGTTGGTCATAGCTTTTCTTCCAAGGAGCAAGCATCTTTTCATTTCATGGCTGCAGTCACTGTCTGCAGTGATTTTGGAGCCCAAGAAAATAAAATCTGCCACTGTTTCCATTTTTTCCCCATCTATTTGCTATGAAGTGATGGGACCGGATGCCTGGTAGGTATAAAGAAATTCTTCCCAGAAACCCTGAATCGGTGCTCATCTAGGAATCCTGGGATTGGAAGGACCCTTCTAATCAGGTAGTTCAGACTCTTATTTTGTAGCTAAACAGAAAAATGAACACAGAAGACATCAACAGACTTGCTCAAGGTGACCCAGCTCTGCAAATGGTACAGACAGGATTCAAATGCAGGCCTTCTCTGTCTGCGGGTTCCATATCCATGGATTCAACCAACCGTGGATCAAAAAGTATTTTTTTAAAAATCCAGAAAGTTCCAAAAAGCCAAACTTGAATTTGCCACATGCCAGCAACTATTTACATAGCATTTACATTGTATTTACAACTATTTACATATCATTTACATTATATTAGGTATTATAAGCCATTTAGAGATGATTTAAAGTACAGTATGAGGAGGGAATGGCAACCCACTCCAGTATTCTTGCCTGGAGAATACCATGAATACAGGAGCCTGGAAGGGTCCATGGGGTCACAAAGAGTCAGACACGACTGAAGCAACTTAGCACACATGCATTACAAAGTACCGTATACAGGAGGATGTGCTAGGTTATCTACACGTGCGACACCATTTTATATAAGGGACTTGAGCATCCACAGATTTTGGTACCCACGGGGTCCTGGCACCGATCCCCTGTGTGTATCAGGAAGTGGCTGTACTTTCCCCAATACCAGGCTCCTACCTGCGTTGATTTTATTTTGTGAGTGGATTACAACACTTTAGAAGCATGAATAGGCATTTAGAAGGCACAGGCAAAGAACGTGAGCAAACCAGGAGGACGAAACGGCCTTAGCAGAGTCCCAGAGATGAAACTTGCTTGGCATAATTATGTGGGGAGAGCAGTCAGGCCTAGATTGTGCCTATGTGAGAGTTTTAGGGGAGGGGTGGGTTCAGGAAGATCTCCGAGCTCCTGATTCAGGTTGTAAGATGTCTGTCACAGAAAGGCACCTGCAAGACTGTTAGAAGAATGTCTCTTCTCTAAGACACATGCCTCTTTCAGAAGGGGCGGGGGGAGTCGGGGAGAGCTCAGGGGGGGCAAAGAAGGTCTCGGGAGGTGCCGGCTTGGAGGCGGCTGGGTCGCATTTACTTTGGGCGGTAAGGAAGCCCGACTTGAGCGGTGTTGAGAAGTGCCACCGGTAACACCGTTATATATAGCTTTCAACTTTAATAAGGTGTTGCAGAAACTATGAACATACACATAACTAAAAACACATTTCTCTGGAAGCCTGATCTCGAATCCCTCTCTACTGCTCCTGTGTGGTGCTTCACGCTGGCAGTAGAGCTGTTAAAACACAATGGAAAGTGGGTAATTGTGCATTATATGGCTTTTGTTTTCCGATATGAAATATTGACATCCGAAAAGACAGTGGGATTATCGTGGTGGAGGGCGCTGTGGGAGAGACCGTGAGAGGGAGGCCAAGGGGGCCGGTGAGGGCAGAGGAGGGGAGGGCAGGCGTCTGGCTGCTTCTAGTCCGGCAGGTCTTGGCTTTTCCAGCCATAAACCTGGGGAAATTCACACATCTCAGGGCGTGAAGAGGCTCTGAGCTGACAGAGGATTAGAAAAGGACTCTGGGGTCCTGGCAGAGCTTCGAGGTGAGGGCAGGGGCTGGGAGAAAGAATGTGTCTGCAGGCCTCTGTGGGAGATAAGGGCAAATTAAGTCAGGAAACAGGCGCTGGAATGGTTTCCCGGGAAGCCAGCGGCATCCATGCCTGGGGCCTCTCCAATGACGACCCGCGACCTGAACCAGGAGCCTGAGGGAGCCTCTTACCCAGAGCACACGCTCCTCCCCTAAGTAACAGCAACCATAAAGTAATAATAGCTATGCTTTATTGAGTGCCATGTGGCAGGTGCTTTATGTCCATTTCCTAACTTAATTCTTACAAAGCCCCTCTTTCTGGGTGGAACCGAGGCCAAGTTGGAGGACTCCCTGCCATGTCTCTGGGGTCTCCAGCCCCTCCCTGTTTCTGAGGGCCACAGGAAGTGGAACACTTGGTCAGCAAGTAAGAAGCAGGCCCGGCTGGTCCTGTGTGTGTGTGTGTGGTGGGGGGCAGGGGTGCGCAGGGGGCGGGTCTTGGTGGTGAAGGAAACGGCACTGGCTGGCAGAGAAGGTAGCTGAGTGGGGTTTCGGATGGGAAGCTTATCCTGAGGTACCCGGAGAGCAGACTGCCCCCGGGGGAGACTTAGAAACACCGCAGTCATCAGGGACAGTCCCCTGTCTCCGTACAGGTGACCCACTTGCTGCAGTGGGGTGTGCAGGGTAACCCCCCTGTGCGGCCCTGCGGTGTCCGCCATTGGGTTCGAGGGACGACCTGTCTCCCCAGACAGATTATGTTTGGTTTGCTCGGAAGGCATTTACGGCTTTATAAAGCTCTTAAATTGGCTCTTTCCCCACCCTCAAAACATTTCTTCAAGCTTACAAGGCCAGTTTTAGAATAGCAATTACCAGCTCCAATATCCCCCAGCAAACTCATGCTGTGCTGTTGTATATAAACTGCTCGGGACATTTGTAATGCTGCCACGCCGCCTATCTGCTCGGCGGAAAGCCCCGTCTGTCCCAAGGAGTCTGCAGAGGCCCTTTCTCAGCTCTAATTTATGGGCCACATAAAACTCTGTGAAGTTGCCCTGCATCTTTCTGAGGCAAAGTTGAGGTTTTTTTACTGTTTCAAGCTGCTAATTTTTACCATTTAAAGCCAGCCTTCTGCCCGTGCCAGTATGCATGTGTGCATACAAGTTGGCCATTTTAATTTATGTGCCTCTTTCTCTCTTCGGGATGCTCATAACTTACAAATGTGTGCATAATGTACAGTCAGTTCTTCCTGGTTACGAGAGAGGCTTGGCAGCTTTGTCCCGTGCCCGAGTTAACCCGGACTCCCTCCCAGTCCCTCTTCAAACCCCGGGAGGGGGCCCCGGAGTGGAGACAGAGAGGGACACTGGCCTGGGAACAGAAAGTGGCGAATGGCAGGAATTCACTGTGCGAACCTGCTCCAGGGTTCTTTCTGGTGCTGCGGGATGCAGCGAGCCGGAAGGTCAGAGCCGCGAGAGACCAGGATTTCAGGCTGGAAAGGAGCATGTTCCAGGTGGAACCTTCTAAGCCTCAGTGTCCTCATCTGCAGGATGGGGGTACAATTGGAGGTTTCTCACTGGGGTGTTGCATCAAGGAGAATGATGGCTGTGAGAGCCCGTCCCAAGCTTAGGCAACAAACATCTTAGGGCTGGTTGGTAGCTGTTCCAAGCTCGGAACTGTGGGCAGGGCCCCAGAGGAGGGGGCACAGCCAGGCTCAACGTGATGCCTCAGGGTTTTCCAAAGTCCAGTGGCAGTGCCTCTGGCGGGCCTCGCCAAGCTCTGCTCTGTCATGCGGAGCAGGCCGTGGGAACCCTGGGAACTCGGCTCCTCCTTTCCCACTAGGATCCTCTGAACCCTGGGTAAGAGCTCCTTGGCACCCCCTTCCCCACCTCCAGGCCTGCTCCCACCCCTAACCTTCCTCGGGGGCAGTAATCCTCTCCTGGCCTTTGCTGACGCCTCTCATCAGGAGATGACATGGGCGGCTTTTCTAGCCGTCTCCCAGGGAGGCTGCTGTCCAGTAGTCTTGGGGGCCCAGAGGAAGGCAGTTTGTACCCCGGTCCCCTGTGTCCCCACAGGGGGGCCCTCACTGCACTGTGGGGGCCTCGGCCCTCGATCCCCCAAGGTGGGATTGCTCTATTACACCGGCTGACAAAGGGGGATGTTCAGCCCTTCCTTGGGGGTGTGGGTGAGTCCCCTGAATCCCACCCTTCCTTCAGCCTCCCTCTAAGCCTCATCCCTCCTCTGCTCCTGCTGGAGTGCTCACCCTTGGATATTTTGCCACTGATGTGAACTCCACGAGTTTAAAACGGGCTCATTCAGCACATTTTAGTGAAGGGAAAGACGCTGTCACCTATTAAGCATCAACGATTTGGCTGGCGGTGGGCAAAGTGTTTTGTATGCTCCTAATTTCATTATCACCACAAATCCTACCAGTAATAAAAACTAAAGGGGATGCGGCCCTTACTATGCGCCAGGCCCTGTTCTGAGCTCTTCACATGAACTCAGTCCTCATAGCACTTCCGTGAGGTAGGTACTATTATTACCCTCTGATATTATAGATAATCAAACTGAGGCACACAGAGGTTGAGGAACTTGCCCAAAGTCACACAGCTAGGCATTTGGGAAGACAGGATTGGCACCCGAGGAGCCTGGTTTCTGAGTTCTTAACCACTACACAAGAAATACTGCTTCTTTAAGGAAGGTATTTATTATTACTCCATTTTATATGTGTAAGAGGGCTTCCCAGGTGGTGCTAGTGGTAAAGAACTGGCCTGCTGATGCAAGAGACATAACAGATGCAGCGTTGATCCCTGGGTCAGGAAGATCCCATGGAGAAGGGCATGGCAACCCTCTCCAGTATTCTTGCCTGGAGAATCCCATGGACAGAGAAGCCTGAGGGTCCATGGAGTCAAAAGAGTCGCACATGACTGAAGCTACTTAGCATGCATATAGGTGTAAAAACTGATATTCACAGAGGTCAAATAACTTGCTCAGTAACACACAACTTGGAAGAGGCAGAACCAGAATTGAACCAGGATTGGTCTGACTCCCAAGCCTAAGGTCTTTCTGTTACACCCTCCATCCTTTTGCTGACTGGCTTAAGATATGGGTTCAAGACACATGGTTTTCCCACTCCCAGTTCTTAACATTGTGAGCAGATGAGTAATATCGTAAAACTGAAGTTTTTAAGAAGATATGGATGGTTTGTGCTGGGAGACCTGAGAGGCAGGAGCAAGGGGATGAACTTGGCAGGAGTTGGGCAGTGATGGGAGAGGGGGTGCGGTCCAGGTTACAGTGGGAGGAATGGGCGACAGGATGGACTTGAGAGCTCTGTAGAACCAGTAGAACCTGGTGATTGACCAGGTACTGGGAGACTGCCTTGGGGTGGAATCTCCAGCCTGAAGAGTTGAGGGAGTGACATCCTAGTCATGAAAAGAGCAAGGTTCTTGTGGGACAAGGGTCTCTTTTTACGGGTGCTGACTCTGAGCCCCGTGCAAACATCGGGGGGAGGAGTCCTGTGAGCAATGTTCGATCATTTCTCCAACTTCCAAATTTGATTTTGGGTGTCATGGCCTCTTGGAGAGCGTGGTAGAATGATGGATTCTAGCCCAAGAAAAACGTACACACACACACACATGCATACACACACACACAAAGTGTATTGACAATATCCCATGGGGGATCGCTAGGATTCAGGGTCTCCAGGTTACCAGCACTCGGTTTAGGGCCTCTGTCCTGGCTGAGGGCATCTGTGCTCTGCCACCACTGGGTCTGCTTGGAAAGCTGGAGACGGATGTCCTGGGAGGCTCTGTCTCTGCGTATTGGACGTGTGGATTATGCCAGAATTCCTCGAAGAGACACTTCCCCATTTCAAAGCTTGTACCTGGAAACAGCATGGGTGGGGTTTCCTCTCAGACTCTGAGCCAACAGGAGGGTCACAGGTCATTTTTCCTGGGCTTGTGCATCCCTGGGTGTGCCCCAAACTTGGCCCTGAGTTTGTTCAGTTTTTTCCTCTCATTCACTCATGTTGCTGAGTGCTGACCGCGTGTCAGGGGCTGGGCTAGGTGTCCCCTGAGGAATGGTGACTCCGGACAGAGCCTGAGCAGGGCCCGAGCCCATCAGATGCTTCCGTCAAGTCCGTCTTCTGAGCCTATCGCCAGACCCAAGGGGTCTCCCCAGCACCTTCACGGAGTGTTGTGTATTTCTCTCACTGAGAATTTCCAGTCTGTACGGGGGTGGAAGTGTGGCAGTCAGGGAGGGTACACTGGGGTTTGGAGGCGGTCCAGGGAGGGCGGGGGTCGTGGAGCAGTGACGTCAAGCCTGGCTTCTGATGGCCCTGCTACAGTTTCCTCTGTGACCTTGGCCAGCTGCCGCACCTCTCTGGGCTTGGATTCCCATATCAATAGAGCAGAGGAGCTGGATCTGGTCATGGCCAAGGTCTCATCCAAGTTAATTTTCCATGATTCTAAGTATAGAGCCGCTGCTTGCTTTCAAAGGCTCCTGGAAGGAAGTGGCCCTGAGACTATGAGGATAAAGCATGCCTCCTCCCCCACACTAGTGGTAAAGAACCGGCCTGACAAAGCAGGAGATGCAAGAGATGTGGGATCCATTCCTGGGCCGGGAGGATCCCCTGGAGAAGGGATTGGCTACCCACTCCAGGATTCTTGCCTGGAGAATCCCATGAACAGAGGAGCCTGGCGGGCTGTGGTCCATAGGGTCGCAAAGAGTCAGACACGACTAAAGGGACTTGACAACATGCCTCCCCCAGGCAGGGCCCCGGTGCTTCATCACTTAGAGAGGAGGCCTGTGTCAGTGCTGGGAAGGCATGGAGAACGTTCTTCCCTGAGACCATTGGCTTTTACCCTGTGTGGTAAGAATATGGTAGCCACCACGGTGTGCCTGTGAAAGTGAAGTCGCTCAGTCGTGTCTGACTCTTTGCGACCCCATAGACTGTAGCCTATCAGGCTCCTCCGTCCATGGACTTTTTCAGGCAAGAGTACTGGAGTGGGTTGCCATTTCCTTCTCCAGGGGATCTTCCCGATTCAGGGATCGAACCCAGGTCTCCCGCATTGTAGGCAGACGCTTACAATTGTAGGCAGACGCTCTGAGCCAGAATTCCCTGGCAGTCAGTGGTTAGAACTCAGCACTTGCACTGCTATGGGCCTGGGTTCAATCCTCGGTGGGAGAACTAAGATCCCACAAACCAAAAATAAATAAATAAATAAAAATTTTAAAACATTTCAGTGAATTAAAATGAGTCACATGAAAAACTCAGTTCCTCAGTTTCACTGGCCGCATTGCAAGAGTTCAGTCGCCTCATGTCCATCACTGCAGGAAGCTCTGCTGGATGGAGCTACTCTAGAAGCCAGCCCCAGCCAGGGCCCAGTGTCTCTGAGGGGGCAGAGGCCTTGTGTGTTTGGAGAGGGCGGGTGTTGACTGATGGCGCTTGGGGAGACCCCAGTCTTGTGTAATTCATTGTATCTAGGATGAGAGGAAGATGCAATTTCTCAGGCACAGCCACTCTGACCTTCAGACTCATTTATTTACTGCCCAGCCTCTGGGGCAGGCAGTGAGCACAGCCCAGAGGTTGCTCTTGGTGTCCTGTGACTGTCTCCGCCCCAGGGTCTTTCTTTCTGAAACTCTATTTGACTGGGGCCCCAGAGAAAGCTCTTCTGCTCCATACCTACCTGAGAAAAAGGTCCTGCCTAGGCCTTCACTGGGGGTCTTCAGCTTCCCTCCAGTCTCCGCTGAGGCCTCAGACAGGGAGCATTCTCCCATTGGGGACTTGTTAGTAATAAATAACTGTGCCTCAGAGCCTTGTCTGCCCCTGGCAGGGAAGAAAGACACCCAGGTCGAGGTTCCGACACAGCAGCTGCAGCAGGAGTGAGCTGAGAGTCGTCAAGGAGGAGTGCACATCCCCAGAGGTCCCGGGTTGCTGTAGAGTTGGGGTCAGTAAGGGGGTTGGGGTTGTTCTCGCAGCAGCTCTCTGTGCACAGAGCTGATGGGATTCCTGGAAAAGGATCACGGTGACCTCTGGCTGGGTGACTTCCACCCCTGCTTACACTGCCCTGCACACAGACGCCTGCGGCCGTCTCTGAGGACCACACCACAGCTGTGGGTTGCAACTTGGAGGATCCTGGGAAACCTGGCTGTTACCTCCCCACATGACATGTTAGCAACATAATCCTGGCTTGCAGGCCAGTGGAGGGCCCTCTGGGAGGTAGTTGATTCTTTGTCTGGACCTCAAGGTATAGTCAAGACTATGGTTTTTCTAGTAGTCACGTACGAATGTGAGAGCTGGACCATAAAGAAGACTTGATGCTTTCAAACTGTGGTGTTGGAGAAGACTCTTAAGAGTCCCTTGGACAGCAAGGAAATTAAACCAGTCAATCCTAGAGGAAATCAAGCCTGAATATTCGTTGGAAGTACTGATGTTGAAGCTGAAGCTCCAATACTTTGGCCACCTGATGCAAAGAGCTGACTCATTGGAAAAGACCCTGATGCTGGGCAACATTGAAGGCAGGAGGAGAAGGGGACAACAGAGGATGAGTGGTTGGATGGCATCACCGACTCAATGGACATGAGGTTGAGCAAACTCCAGGAGTTGGTGAAGGACACGGAAGCCTGGCATGCTGCAGTCCATGGGATTAGAAAGAGAATCAAACCCGACTAAGTGACTGAATAGCAAGAAGCTTGGGAGGATTGGGCCTCCTGGCAGTGTCTGCCAACCTATGGTCAGGCTAAGGCCTGGAGGGCCGTCTTCCTGGGACTTGCTGGGGGCTCTCAAGTCTACTGACCAAAGAGAGATGAATTGTGTTGAAGTTTAGAGTGGAGGTCTCATTTGGAGGAGGCCAGATCTTCCACCATCATTTCTATAGCAGGCTTCCCTCCCAAGGGGACAAAGAATTCTATATGGAATCCTTGCTCCCGTCAGCTTTTTGGATGGAAAGTGCAGAAAGGCAAAGGGGTGGTGGGGAACAGGTAACACACCCCATGGACCAGCCTTTCCACCTTGGTTTCCCTATTGGTGCCTTCCCCAAGAGATAAGAAGGGTGGGGGGTAGCAGGGGAGGGGGCCAGTCCTCCCTTCAAAACTTGCTTTGGGTTCTACTTCAACACGCTCATTCCTGCCCATTGTTGCCTGGTGATATGAGTGCCAAGGTCAACTTGACTTGGGCACATGTGAATTCGGGCACATTCACCAGGGTAGGTTTGTTTCTGTCTCCACTTCCTTTGAGTCCCTTTGACCTGTGACAGCCAGCAGCCTTGCATCCTAACCCTGCAGATCTGACCTTCAGACTCTTCAGACAAGATATTCCCCCACCCCACTCACCCGGCCACCCACCTCCCCTCTCTGCTCCTTGACTGGCCCTGCTCCCCACCTGTCTCTTCCCCTGTCTCTTCCTCACCCTCCTTCTTCTTTCCTGTCTTTCTCCTTCTCATTGGTGGTTGTCAGAGTCCCTACCCCCCTGCCCTCAGCCCACCCCCAGGTGGTACCTGACTGATGTTTCAGCTGACCAGCCTCTGCTCCCCTGGCCCTGGTCACCCACCCAGGCCCCTGTCTACTCTGAAGAGGCCGAGGAGCTTGGCTGGAGTGGGATGCAGGCTGCTCCCTCCTTGTCTGCAAGGAGGGAGCTTCTCGCTGCAAAGCCCTTTTTCGTTCTCACTGTCATTCAGCTCCAGGTGCCCCTGCCACCCTCTCACATTCATTCAGTACAAATTAAATTTATTATCCATCTGAGAAAAACCAAACCAGGAGGTTAAGTCAGTCAGCGCAAAAGAAAATGGTGTGATGCATCTCGCTGTCCCAGATGAAGCCGTGTGTGGCTCCCGGTCTCTCCGTGATGCTCTGTGGACTGGCTAAGATGCAGGCCATGTCCACTCACAGGGGGAACCCGGGCTCCCCGTCTACACAGCAGCGACACTAATGTTCTCTGAGAGCAGTACCCGAGGAGCACATCTGGTGTTCCATTCAAGGCACAGCGCCGGGTCCTGGCCGCCGGGTCCCGGCCGCCGGCCTCCCTGCCTTGCAGGTGTAATGAGGTGAGGCCAAAGGTCCCCTCTGTCAAGGCGTTTTGCTTTCCTGGTCACAGTCATTAGTCACGGAAAGAAATAAGACAAAGTGATGAGCAGAGATTCTCTTCCAAGAGCTGGAGCCAGTGTGGGGTGGGGACAGAAAGGTCACCCCAACTTGCTCTCCTCGCCCTCAACTTAGTCTGTACCTCCCCAGCCTGCCCCACCCCAGGGGACAGCAGGAGCATTCACCAGGTTGCTTGAACTGAAAACCAGGGCACCCTTGACTTTGCACTTTCCCCCATTTCCACATAGCCAATCCTGTCCGTTTGACTTAAGGTCTAAGGTAAGTCTTGGCCCGACCATGGCTCTGCACTCCCCATGCCATGCCCTCGGCCAGATCTCTGCTGTCAGCCTGGCTGCTTCAGTGCCTCCAACTGGCTTCCCATTCACCCTCGTGCCCCGATCTCTCCTCTACATGGAAGCCTAGAGCCATCTTCCCTACCCCGAGTCTCTTCTTCATCAAGGCCATTTGCAGTCGAGTCTTTATTTGTGTCGTCTGACTTGCCCCTTAGACAGGCTCCAGGAGGTCAGGGAGTGTCTGGGTTGATCACCACAGCCATCGCAGCGCTCTGGATAAGCAATTGTTGAGCAAATGAGTGAATGGAGGGCCAGGTGGGGCATTTGCTTTCTTGCTCTCTCTTCCAAAGGGATGTGCGCTCCACGTGAGTGGGGGTCTATCTCTTTTATACACTGTTGTCTCCTTAGAGCCTAGAACACCCGCACATCCAGAAATTCTGTAAAGGTCATAGAGCCCAGTGATTTGAGAGGCTCTAAAGTAGAAGGTGTGACCAGGCTCCTGAGCTCAGACCACTGGCCGAGATTCAGACCACCACGACATTCTCAGACCACCACCTCATTCTCTTTCCGTCTCCCAGGCCTCCCAGGCCTTTGGTTCCAGAAGCGCTTTCTGAGCTGGGAGCTTAGGTTGGGGCTGAATTGCTATCGATTGTGTCCTGCGACCCCCTCGAGGAGGAAGTGGTGTCTTCTTTGTCATTTCTGGGTTAGGGCTGAGCGATGGTGAGGTGTGCTGGGGCCATGCCCTTTGGTCCCGTGAACTTTTTTTTTTTCCATGAACTTTTAAGAACAAGCCTTGGAGCACTTTGGAACTGCAGTGTGCGTGCTCATTCGTTCCATGTCCAACTCTTTGCAATGCTATGGACTGTAGTCCCCCAGGCTCCTCTGGCCATGGGATTCTCCAGGCAAGAATATTGGAGTGGGTTGCCATGCCCTCCTCCAGGAGACCTTCCCCACCCAGGGATCAAACCTATGATTCTTACGTCTCCTGCACTGGCAGGCGGATTCTTTCCCACTAGCGCCACCTGGGAAGCTGGAACTACAGCAATGCAGCTCTGACCCTTCTCAAATATTGCTCTTCTCCTTTGAAGGAGAAAAGCAGCCTACCTCCTCCTCATTCAAAGTTCTGGTAACTCCCAGAAAACACGGAAAGTGTCCACAAGGTCTGGCCGCAGAAGAGAGGACAAAGCCTTGGGGAGAAGGCAGCTCTGGGAGGCGAGCTGTGCTGGGACTACCCACCTTGGTCCCTCTCCGAGCTGCAGTTTCCACCTGTGGGAGGGAGGCTGGGATACCTGTGTGCAGCCAAGCTGAAGACTATTTGAGAGGCTCTGGAATAGAAAGTAAGACAGCTTGGAAATGGTCATTTTTCATCTCACTCTTCAGGAGAGCCCCAGCTTCAGCACACCCTCCCACTCTCCCATTGTGAACGACCCCATGGATCCAATTCCTCCACTCCCTTGAAGGTTTTCTTCCAGAGCCTTCTCTTGGGCACTCCCAGCTCTCTTTTTAGTTTCTCTCCTGCGTGCAGTCATTTCCCCCTAGAGCCCGGCTAGTCTGGCATCAGCTCTGGTTTGGGGAAGAGAGGTGTCTGAGGGGTGGTGGGCTCGGCTAGGGGGCTAGGGGTCGCGAGTTGCCTTGTGGCTGCTCCGCGGGGTTGGCAGAGCCCCAGCCTCTGGCTGTGACATACAGCCCCCTTCATGAAACCAGACAGAATTAAGCCTTTTGTTTCCTGTTTGCTAGGCCGGCTTAAAGAAAACACAGAGGGTCCGTGCGGCTGGGGCTCCCAACAAGACGGCCTTTGTATTCATTTAATTAATCAGTTAGCTGAGGGGAAGGAGCGGAGGGAAGTTCATGTTATAAATACATGTTTTTCTTTGGCTTTTTTCCCCCAAAAGACAGGGCTTGAATGGCATCCCCAAGAGAGCCCCCCATCTCACCCCAGACATGCTGGGGGCCTGCGGGGCTGCAGCTGTGACCCCCCCGCCCCCACGCCTGCAGGGGCATTAGCCCTGGTCTCTCTGGGTCCTGGGGAAATGTCAAATGCTGGTGGGGGGGGTGGAAGGGGAGGCAGTGGACGTGCCCAGTTGTCTCTGGACTCCATTTCCCGATCCTTGCCTCTCCCCTCAAACCTTACATCTTCCTACACCCCCCACAGCAGAGGAACCTGCACTGCCAGGTGGAGAAGTGCCTGCCCCCAGAGGCAGGGGGTGCTCGGCAGGTGCACTGAGGGGAGAGGTCCTGGTTTAGGAGCAGAATGGTCTTTTTAAAAATGTATTTGTTTGGCTGCATCAGGCCTTAGTGGGAGCACTCACTGTTCTCTCACTGCCTGCCCTCGGCTGCCTGGTGAATTTTTTTTTCTTTCTTAGAATTTAAAAAAACCTTTTCTGATGAGGTAAAACATTTGCAGTCCCTAAATATATGACCCTCATGATGGAATTTCACTGTGGTTAAGTTTCCTTCCTGTTTCCTTCATCTCAAGTCTTAGAGGAAAGACTCTAGTTCTGGGAGCTGGATGAGTCTAGGCCTTGTAGACACACTGTGCACAAAACCCCAAAACAGAGGGTCCAGGGGTGGGGCCCCACATCTGGCCTCTAATTATCAATATTTATCTTGTCTCATCAGGCCTGATATGCAGCCAGGGTGCTGCCACCTCAGGAGGGGCCAGCCCCCTGCTTCCTTCCCATGCCTCCCTGCTTCCTTGGCCCTTCAGGGAAATAGGGAGACAGCAAAGCCTGGGCGGGAAGAGAGCACCTAAAATGTTCCTGGAGACAGGACTGCAAGGCCTTGGTTTTCTCTCCCTTCCACCCCTATCCCCTCGACAAGGGCATTCTTTCCCCTAGTCTACGGTTTCAAGCCACAAACCCTAATATCCTCCCTGTCGGCCTTTCTGGGAGCACAGTCAGGCTAGTGAAACCCAGGCTGCGGTGGTCTTTCGTTAGCACACCAGCACGATGCTTGAAGCCACGTGTGACCTGCATCAGCAAACTGATCCACGTAATGTATTGTGTGGCTGAAAGAAGTGTGTGTCTGCTTGCCCGGCCCCTGAAGCAGGGACTAAAACTCAGAACTCCAGAATTTCTATGGCATTTCTGGGGCAATCTGGCGTCGGCCCTTTTCATCCCAAGCTTCAAGTCCCCCGACCAATGCTCTACCTTGACCTCTGCTTCCCTTGTAGGGAGAAGTACAAGCCTCTTGGGTTCCTCTGTCTGCGGGTCATAGGTTCAGGGGAAAAAAAAATTAGTGTTGCTTTTTGTGGCTCCTGGAACTGCTTTTTACCAGAAATCCATACATTGGGGGTTGGCAGGGAGCAAGATCAGAACCTGGAGAGTAAATCTCATTTTCAAAGTTGCTTGAATCTTAGAGACTCTGAAACTGGAGAGGATCCCCATGATGAGCTGCACGGGGAAGAAGCCACAGCCTCCTGCTTTCTAAACAGAGGAGGTTAGTCCATGGCAGGATTGTGGGTGTGGCTGGCAGGGCCCTGGTTTTGGTCCTCAGGATGCAGCCAGGGTGGCTAGGAGTTGGATGTCCAGGAGAGAAAGGGCCACCAGGAACACGTTTTTCAAGCATTATTGAACAAATGAGACACATGGGTGTCTTGTTAAAATGCTGATTCTCAGTTGTGTCCTTCTCATTGCGACCCCAGGAACTGCAGCCCACCAGGCTCCTCTGTCTGTGGGATTTCCCAGGCAAGAACACTGGAGTGGGTTGTCGTTTCCTTCTCCAGGGGACCTTCCCAACTCAGGGACCAAACTAGTGTCTCCTGCATTGGCAGGCGGATCCTTTACCACTGACCCACCAAAGAAGCCAAACGCAGATCCTGAGTCAGTAGGTCTGGGTTGGGCCGAGATCCTGCATTTTGAACCGGCTTCCAGGTCACGCTGATGCTGCTGGTCTGTGGGCCACACCCACGGTGAGGGTGAATAGTGAATAGTTTGGGGCTGGAGGATTTGGCAGTGCTGTGCTCACTAAGTGCAAAGTTGCTGGCCTGTGGCTTGAACGACTGCTCTATTCCTGTCAAAACATGACCGCTTATCCGTTTCCCTGGGAATTCCCCGGTTTTGTCAATGAAAGTTCCCTAAATGGCTGACCACCCAGGTCCAAACCTCTCCTCCAGGTGACTATGTCTTTAAGGCCATCACCTTTCTTTCCTGGGCCTCACCCTGTCATAGGGTTTCCATTTAGAATGTTAATTGACCCCAGTCCAAACCCCACTCCTGGCCTTACTTTGCAGCCCCTAGGGGTTTGCCTTAAAGGTGGGATGAGATTTTATGGGGCTCCCCGGGTGGCTCAGATGGTAAAGAATCTGCTTGCAATTTGGAAGACCCAGGTTTGATCCTTGGGTTGGAAAGAGCCCCTGGAGAAGGAAATGCCTACCACTCCAGTCTTCTTGCCTGGGAAATGCCATGGACAGAGGAGCCTGGGGGGCTACAGTTCATGGGTTTGAAAAGAGTTGGATACGACTTAGTGACTAACACTTTCAAACCCCCTTTCAGGCTCACATTGTCCTTCTCCCAGCTCTGCTAATGCCTTTTCTATAACACATCGGGACACTCTTCCTCAGGCCACGGACCTGGCCGAGGCTGCCTCTTCTCCAGGTGATCCTCCCCTTCTCTGAGCTCTGGGACCAACTGTGCTTGGCGCAGGCTCTCTGGTGCCACTGGCTGTCAAGTGGACTAATGGTAGCCATGAGAATACTCCACACCCATACACAAAGGTTTTCTGAGTGAACTCCGGGAGTTGGTGATGGACAGGGAGGCCTGCGTGCTGCGATTCATGGGGTCGCAAAGAGTCGGATATGACTGAGCAACTGATCTGATCTGATACACAAAGGGCCTGACTCCAGAGATAGGCTGCTCACTCCCGGAGGACGAGGACTGTGTCCTCTCTTTCTTTGCGTCCTTTGCATGCCTTGTACACAGCAGTTGTTTATTCTTGGAAGGATGGGGCTTGTCCTGCGGGCGACTCTATTCCCAAGACTCAGCGGGCAGGGCCTGGCACAGAGTTTGTGCCCGTTATGTGTTCATTACACATTGGAGTGAGTTAGAAGATATTCAGTACATATTTTAATCACGAATGGTTTTCGATGCCTGAGTTCTTGGCATTTAGTTTTGTATCCATTCTGCCTGGCAGTAGTGGGCTGGATACTTTTTATTTTTAATGAAACTGTGTTGCTGGGCACGGAATTGCTTCTGGAGAGGAAGGGGCGGAGTAAGCCCTTGTCGAAGGCCTGGAACCCCGAGGCTCCAGGTGGGCTCTCCCCATTACCACTTGGCCTGCAGGGGCTCCACATGCTTCTTAGCTCAACTGAGGGGGAGTGGGCTTTGGGGCCCAGCAGGCCAGGGTGGCTGCTTCTTGACGGATGGCAGAGAGTGATATTTTTGGCTTTTATGCATACACTGTGACTCCTGAACTAAAATTTTAATTCAATGTTTTATTACATTCAATTAAAAATCGATTTCAAAGCCGGCAGCTGACTCTCTTGCTTGGGATGAGGATGAGCCCCCGATTTTTGGCCCCTCGAAGCAGCCCTTACTTTAAAGTGAGGGTCTGTCCCTCTCTCATTGCCCTCAGCCCAGCCTCGGCTTCCTCAGGCTGCACTTAGTTACATCACCGCGCGTTTGCTGAGCACTGAAGCTGCACAAGGCACTTGTTGTGTGTTGTTTAGTCCCTCAGTCCTGTCCGAGTCTTGGTAGCTCCATGGACTGTTAGCCCACCAGGCTCCTCTGTCCATGGGTTTCTCCAGGCAAGAATACTGGAGTGGGTTGCCATTTCCTTCTTCAGGGGATCTTCCTGACCCAGCGCTCAAGCCTGGCTCTCCTGAATTGCAGGCGGATTCTTTACTGGTGAGCCACCGGGAAGCATTTAGGAAGTGAAATCTAGCCCCTAATTTCCATCTCCAAGTTTATCCTCTAACCGGGGAGGCAGTTCATGAGAAGAAAAGTGACAATGTAGGAGTTAAATAATAATGAAGACGGCAGGGCAGGAGGTGTCACGAGATGGGATGGGATGGATCAATCACCGAATGAGTGGCACAGATTCTCTGTGCTGAGGGAATTCTGGAACAAGGAAACTGCTGTACGCCGAGGTGATCTGGAATGACTGGCGTGGGATGGGGTAAGCTGAGGAAGGCAGAGTTGAGTTTATCTCAGTGAATACTTACGGGGCATCTGCTACTACATTCCAGGCACCATGCTGTGCCCTGCAGAGACGAGGGGAATAAGACCTAGTCCTCACCCCTGAGGAGTCTACAATCCAGGGGAGAACTGTGGATGGAAGTTCAAGGGTGGAGTGGGGGGCTGTGGAGCACCAAGGAGGGATACCGGGCTCAGGCTGATGGCCGTCAGGGGGGCTGGCGGGGTCCATCCCTTGTGACGTCTAAAGTGACCTGAGGGGAAGTTTGTCCAAATGTGGCCAAAAGCAAGAGGGGGAGAGTCAAGCCAGGATGTCATGTGCATGGAGGCTCAGATACAAAACCAGCCAACTGAGAATGTACAAAACGAGCGTCTCAGGGTTTCTGGGGGCAGGAGGAAGTCTCCATTGTCCTGGAGAGCCTCAAATGCCAGCTAAGGAACTTGGCATTTTCGTCTAGCCCGTGGGGAACTCTTGAGGGAGCAACATGAAATAGCATTGGAGAAACAGGTCCAGCTCTGTCTCATCATTTGTGTGACCTTGGCCGAAAGATCATCTCTTTGTGCCTCAATTTCCTAATCTGTAAAAAAGGTATAAAAATAGTACTGACTGCCTTGGGCTCTCATGAGGACTGAGTGGGTCAGTCACCACAGAGTGCTAAGAGAGCAGTCTTGGAACAAAGAGAATACTCAGTAAATTGTAGCCTTCATTGGTGTTAAGGGATTTTAGGCTGGCAAGTGCCTCGGGCAGATTTGTGTTTTAGAAAGATCATGTTGGCCGTCCTGAGAAGACTGGATCAATGTGGGCAAGACTAGATGTAAGGAAGCCAGTTAGAAACTTAGCGCAGCACTCCAGGCATGCAGTGAGGAGGGCTGGATGGAGACAGGGGCGCTGTGGCTAGAGGGCGGGGTCCAGACCCCAGAGCTTTTTGAGAATAAGGGGAAGGGAGGGCTCCAAGGAGACTTCTGAGTTTTCACTTTACGTTCTGGGTGGAGAAGATGGTTAGATAGCATCACTGACTCAATGGACATGAATTTGAGCAAACCCTGGGAGACAGTGAAGGATGGGAATCCTGGAGTGCTGCAGTCCATGGGGTCACAAAGAGTTGGACATGACTGAGTGGCAGAACAACAACACCACCACTGGGTGGACGGTGCTTCCAGCAACTGTGCCAGGAAATCCAGGAGGAGCAAAGGGTCTTCTGGGCTGGGAGTCTTCCCTCCCTTCTTCTCTCCCTCCCCTTTTCCCTCCATCCCTCCCTTCCTTCATCCTTCCTTCTGCAGATTCTTCCCTCCCTTCTTCCTTCATTCTTTTTTCAAAAAAGGAAACATTTTGAGTTCCAGCATCTGTGGGATACTTAGTTGGAGATGTTGTCTATCAGGAAGTTGAATGCACACTTAGAGGATGCGACTGCGATAAAGGTGTGGAAACCATGAGCCATGCCTGGTGGTCAAAGCCATGAAAGCGAACGAGATCACCAGGGAAGAGGGTACAGAGGGAGAAGAGCCATGAATGTGGGTGAGGAAGCGGGGGCAGCCAGTGTGTGCGGGGCATGGCCAGCTGTCAGCCTGGCTTTGCCAGAGGACCCTTGGATGGGGAATCAGACAGGGGCCATTGCACCCATGTGCAGATGAAGAAATGGAGTTTCTGGGGACACAGGGGCCAATATATGTCTTGGGGGGAGTCCTGCCTTCTGGGCTATCATTTTTTCCACTATGCTTTCATATCTGTGACGGTGATGGGTCTGTGGGGCTGTCATGCCTGTAACGGGGCTTCCCTGATGGCTCCAGACAGTAAAGAATTCACCTGGAATGCAGGAGACTCAGATTCAATCCCTGGGTTGGAAATATCCCCTTGGAGAAGGGCATGGCAACCCACTCCAGTATTCTTGCCTGGAGAATCCCATAGACAGAGGAGCCTGGTGGGCTACAGTCCATGGGGCTGCAAAGAGTCGGACATGACTAACACACACATGCCTGTCACATGATAGCTGGGTCTGGGAGACTCTGTATGCGCATAGGTCCAGGGGCATAGCCTGAGCAGAGGGAGAGACCATAGACACATGAATACACACACACTCACAAGAGATGGGCACCGTGGGATGGAGGGTCAGAGCACAGGCGAGGCCTTAGGAAGGAGGAAGTGGGGTCTGCTTTTGAGAAGGGAGGAAAGGAAAGGGAGATTAAAGATATATGCTGAGAAGAAAGGGAGGCTGTTAGGCAAACTCAGAGTCCCAGAGTTGGAGGACACTGAAAATGCCTTGCTGAAAAACTCAGGCATTTGTGAAGTAAAGTGCCCATGAGCACAGGGATGAGCTGGACTGGCTGGAGGATGTGCGAGGCAATGAGTGGGTTGTGGGCCCACTGCTTTGGCCTAGAAGATGCAGGTCAGAGCCACCTTTGTTGTGAAAGAACAAATGAACGGAAGTGTGGAGGGCCCCTCTCCTGAGGCCCTGAACAGATTAATCTCAAAGGAGTGTGTCCTATGCAACCCTACATGCGCCCCAGCATCTTTCTTAACTCCTACCCTCACCTGCCCTTGGCCTCCTGTGACCTTCCTGCCCATCCTGTTCTCATTGTAGGCCCCAGGAGAAGGAGTGACCCGCCCCTACTCCGGATGGAGGGGAAGCCAGGTGGAGGAGGGAGGCTGGAGGATGGACCCCTCTGGAGGCAGGGGAATGAAAACATGCAGTAAAGTTTCCACCAAAGTCTGCCGGGGAGCAGAGGTGTGGTCTCTTGTACTGAAAGAGCATCTCACAGAGGTGACCTCATGCTCGAGTTCATGCCTGTGGTCTGGGAAGCCGGGACACTCCACCCCGTGGGCCCTGCTGTGCTTCTTGCTAACTTCTGGGCTGTCCTAAATTCTGCGCTTACTGCCCAGCTCCTTGGCTGGAATTCCAGGAATCTGCCCTCCTTGCCTTCAGCAGGTCATCTCGTCCCGGCGGTTGCAATCTTTTAGGGAAGGAGCCCACGCTGTTCTTGTTCTGAGGCCAAAGTCTGCATTTGGGGCAATGAGGGGGGCAGGACCCCTCATAGCTTCCTGTCCTCCCCCTGCACCAACATGGGCTAGGACTTGCATGTAGAGAATCAGTTGCAGGCGAGGTGTTGGAGGACGTACAGCCAGGTGGACCAGACACAGCTGGGCCCTCCCATCGCTGAAGTGGGAGCACATGGGGGCCATGGTCCTTCGCAGGAAGCCCCCTGCTCTTGGGTTCAGAGTTTTCAGGGTCTCTAGCTGTGGCTGCCTTCCACCAGGGGAGGCTGGCTGTTCCTGTTGGCCTGGAACTGAGGCCCTGGAACTGGGATAGGAGTCCTGCATATGGAAACCTGGAAAGTCTCAGGGAAACTGGGACAAGTTGGTCACCTCAGTCCCCATGCTGACTTCTGGAAAAGGGCAAAGTTCAGGATCTCCAAATTCCACTGGGTACAGCCTGGATTTTCCTCTGGGTGGATGCACTCTCCACATGGGTCATGGATAAACTCTGCAGTGTGTGATGTAGATGTGGCTTGGGGATCGACAGGCCTGGATTGGAATCCCCTTTCTGTCACTGCCTAACTGTTCAAGTTTGGGTGAGTTACTTTATGTTTCTGACAGTGTCCTTATCTGGGATCAGGTAATCACAATATCAATCTCACAGGTGGTTGTGAGGATTAAATGGGGTGACTTTTGTCAGTCAGGTGCCTAGCACAGGGCACTGGGAGACCATCAGTAAGCATTGTGTGTGTGTGTCTGTGTGTGTGTGTGTGTGTTTAGTTGCTAAGTTGTGTCTGACTCTTTGCAACCCCATGGGCTATAGCCCGCCAGGCTCTTCTGTCCATGGGATTCAGTTCAGTTCAGTTCAGTTCAGTTCTGTCGCTTAGTCGTGTCTGACTCTTTGCGACCCCATGAGCTGCAGCACGCCAGGCCTCCTTGTCATCACCAACTTCCAGAGTCCACCCAAACCCATGTCCATCGAGTCGGTGATGCCATCCAATCATCTCATCCTCTGTTGTCCCCTTCTCCTCCTGCCCTCAATCTTTCCCAGCATCAGGGTCTTTTCAAATGAGTCAGCTCTTCACATCAGGTGGCCAAAGTATTGGAGTTTCAGCTTCAACATCAGTCCTTCCAATGAACACCTAGGACTGATCTCCTTCAGAATGGACTGGTTGGATCTCCTTGCAGTCCAAGGGACTCTCAAGAGTCTTCTCCAACACCACACTTCAAAAGCATCAATTCTTCGGTGCTCAGCTTTCTTTATAGTTCAACTCTCACATCCATACATGACCACTGGAAAAACCATAGCCTTGACTAGACAGACCTTTGTTGGCAAAGTAATGTCTTTGCTTTTGAATATGCTGTCTAGGTTGGTCATAACTTTCCTTCCAAGGAGTAAGTGTCTTTTAATTTCATTGCTGCAATCACCATCTGCAGTGATTTTGGAGCCCAGAAAAATAAAGTCTGACACTGTTTCCACTGTTTCCCCATCTATTTGCCATGAAGTGATCCAGGCAAAAATACTGGAGTGGGTTGCCATTTCCTTCTCCAGGGGATCTTCCCTTTGATCCAGGGATCGAACCCACATCTCCTGCATGGGCAGGCAGATTCTTTACCACTGAACCCCCAGGGAAGCTCCAGTAAGCGTTAATTCTCTTTAATTTCTCACTCTTCTTTTTCCTTGCATTGGAGGGATACCTATTCTGCAGATGGAGAAAGTGAGGCTGATGAGCGGGTTTATTTTATTCTGGATCAAAATGACAGTCAGAATTAGAAATCAACAGCAGACTTGCAGCTTTTGACTATCATCTTCCTACTTTGGAGTAGATAAGAGTTTCTCTATATGGAATGTTCCCTGGATGAGGGAAAGGAACTATATTTTTATCTATCTGTCTACTTACCTATCTATTCACCCACCCACCCACCTACCCATTCATCCATCCATCCATCCATCCATCCATTCAACAAATATTGAGTACTTACCATGTGCCAAGTCGTGCTCTAGGTGCTAGAGTTTAACTGTCAACAAAACACATTAATTTCCTACCCTCTTCAGACTTAAATCCTGCTGGGGGAGACACACAGTAAGCATCTATCTTGGGACTTCTTTGCTGGCTCAGTGGTGAGGACTCTACATTCTCACTGCAGGCAGCACAGGTCGGATCCCCAGTTGGGGAACTAAGATCCTGCATGGTGCATGGCATGGCCAAAATAAAATTAAAAAAATCTATCTAATATAATGTAAATCAGTAATATTTGCTCATCAGGGGAAACAAAGCAGGCCTGGGGGTGGAGTGGCTGGGACGTCTATGTCTATGCTGGAGGCAGGACGGCCCCTCTGAGAAGGTGACAGTTGAGTTGAGGCGTGAAGATGCTGCCTGGGTCCCACGGGCCTGCTCCCTGCCTCCCAGAGCTCCCACCGCAGGCCCAGCTGCCCAGGCTGCAGTCAGCTGGCGAGGAGACTGTCAGTGCCCGATTTGGCCTGCAGGGGAGGTGGGGTGCAGCTGTTTATATCAGCTGTCTTTCTGTGGTCTTGACCCCTTTGCTGGTTCCAGCCTCCAGGATGGGGGAGGGACTCAGGCTGGGAAAAGAGTATTGAGGGTCAGATCACAGATGAAAATAAAATAAACCCCACCTGAGGACACTCTATATTTGGGACAAGTTACAGTGGTTTTGGTTTCCTATACAGCTCCACTTTTTGACCTGGCCTTTTACTTTAAGAAAAAAAGACGCACCCTTGTTTGGATTGCATGCTAAATGATTTATGAACCTTATTCTTCTCCACCGGTCTACCTGTAGGAGCTCCAGCCCTCACAATCCTTTTCATGTTGATTAAGTACATTTGAAAGCAAAAGGAGCCGGTTTGAAATTGCTTCACTATAAGCCTCCCCAGACCCAGGAGGGACTCCTCATCTTCCCTCTAAAAGAGTTCCTTTGCAGCTAGTTAAGCAGGAGAGCAGTCTAGAAGAGTGTAGGCAGTCTTGTGTGTTCTGGAGGAGGCAGTCCTGTATATTCTGGAGCTGGTAATTATGGATCTGAGACCCCAGAATCCTTGGCTAGACCGTCCGCCAGGAGTCATCCTTCTAGTCCAAGTGGGACTCCACCTGGCCTGGCCCTGGGGGTGGGTTAAAACCAGTCAGGAGGTTAAGGAGGAGTTCATAAAGGGCTGGTCAGAGCTCAGTGCTGTCAGGGGACCCCACTGAACAGGATGGGAAGAGAGGGGAAAGAGAAGGAACGTCATACACATCTTTGATGTCCCTAGCCTCCTGGGAGGCATGTGTGGAGAGGAAATAGGAGCCAGGAAGCCAGCCCCGAGGCTGAAGGTCCTCTGGGTGGGTCTAAATTAGACCAGGACCCAAAGCTTTCTCTGGCTCCTCCCCCACTGCTATTGAGTACCATATGGTGGCGATCTCGGACACATGTTCTATAGTGTGTGCGTGTGTGTGTGTTAAGTCACTCAGTCATGCCCAGCTCTTTACGACTCTGTGGACTATAGCCCACCAGGCTCGTCTGTCCTATGGTAATTATGGGTCCACACTTAGTAAGTGGCCTTGGGAAGTGGACTTTAACCGATTTGGGTTCTACCACCTAGTCAGTCTCCTGCGCCCCAGTCTGGCCCAGGTCCCCCTCTCATGGGTCTTCATGTCCCAGATGTAGTGGACAGCTTTCCCTGGATTCCCGCTCAGGCCATGGAAATGGTGTGAAGCTGCTCTCTCCTGTCTCCTTGTCCAACAGACGTCCCTCTGCGTTGCTCGCAGATTCTGGTTTTTCCAATCCAGGCTTTAAAGGTTTGCTTAGAATCCTCCATCTTCCAAAAGTTGTCATCCTTTGTGGTTTCCCTTCTGGCAGAAGCCCCAAGGTCCCTCCCATCGGTGCCCCCACCATGTCCTGTACAGGGTGGCATTTCTTAGTCGTGTCTGCCTTGGACACCATCTGGGTTCGGCCTCATCTTACCTGTGCTGCTGACCTATTGCTTGGCTTTGGAAAAGTCACGTCATATCTCTGACTCCCAGTTATCTCTCATTTATTAAATGAGAATAAGACCATTTGAGGAACAAATGAGATAGTAGTTTTGAAAAGGAAAAGGAATTGTTGTTGTTGTTTAGTCACTCAGTCACGTCTGACTCTTTGACCCCAGGGACTGTAGCCCACCAGGCTCCTCTGTCCATGGGATTATCCAGGCAAAAAATACTGGAGTGGGTTGCCATTTCCTTCTCCAGGGGATCTTCCCAACCCAGGGATGGAGCCTGTGTCTCCTGCTTGGCAGGTGGATTCTTTACCACTGAGCCACCAGGGAAGCCCATAGTTTTGAAAAGTGCTCTGTAAATTCTCTTCACTGTGCCCTTATGACAAAAGCTAATATAGACACTTAAACATTTAAAATTCTGCTGTCGGGGGATTTCCCTGGTGGTCCAGTGGTTAAGACGCTGCACTTCCAGTGCAGGGGATGTGGGTTTGATCCCTGGTCAGGGAACTAAGATCCCACTTGCTGTGTGGCACGGTCAAAAATAAAAAAACACAGAACAAAATAAAATTCTGCTGCTGACCGCAGGGAATCTAGGACAAGGGTGAGGCCATGCACAGAGGAGACCTGAAGAGAAGGATGGATTGTCCAGCTCGACCCCAGTCCTCACAGTGGTGGGGGTCTTTGTGCTGGGGTCCCCTGTTTGGCTTTAAGGGTCTGCTGTCTGTCCTCCCACCACCCTTGAAATGCCATTGTCCCCATTTGAGCAGATGATGGAGAGAAGACTCACATAGATGGAATAAGTTGTCCATGATCACAAAGTGAGCAAGTCGTAAGCAAAGAATCAGACGCAGCTCCTCCTGGCCCTCCTGCCCACGCGTGTGACATCACCCCTCCCGGAGGAGGCCTTTGAGGACGGCTGGCCTCCATCAGTGGCAGCGCCTCACTGCTGCCTCTGCATCCCACCCGCATCTTGAACCTGTGATTCTACCTTGAGCAATTTGGTCCCCAGAGCTAAGCGTTTACCCTCCTGGTTCTCTCTTCCTCCTGCTCTCACTCCCTCTCTCTTTCCTCTCTCTTGACCGCACGCACTGGGAGGGTTGCCCATGAGGCATGGATTCATGTTGTCAGCCCCTTTTTTCTTGGCTCAGAGAGATGGCCAGAGCAGAATCTCTAAATTGTGTGCCCTGGAGGGTGGCTGATCCCCAAAAGGGCAAATAAGAAAGGCTTGCCCAGCTAGGACAAATGTCATCCCCTTCCGAGTTTCACTGGAGCTATCCCTGCCTTGGTGCAAGTTGACCCAAGGCCTGCGGACAGTCTGGGAGAACCACATCCTCTGCCATTGGGGAGCCCAGCCACCACCCGATGGATACAGGGCTGTGGTTAGTTGCTGACAGTCTGAGACATGCAGCGCCCCTGCCTCCACCTCCCCGCTCCATTTTTTCCCTCCTCCCCCTTCTTCCCTCTCCTCCTCTCCCTCTCTCTCTTTCTCTCCCTACTCCCCCATCCTTGACATGCAGGACTCAGTCCCACTGAAGCTTCGGTCCATTTGAAGAGCCCCTCTCTCTCCAGAGGGGCTCAAAGGGTCTTTTCAGTGGGGAGCAGGCAGGCTGTGGGCCTGGGAGGAGAGATAAAGGCGTGAGATCCCCCGAGGGCTTGAAGGGTCAGGGGGCTGTGTATCTGGTGACTTCTGAATGCAAACTCCAACAAAGAGAAATCTGTGAAGGGAGAGCCTCTGCGAAGGAAATAAAATCTCCATGAAAACAAACTTTTGTTGGAAGCTCTCTCCCCCTGTTTTGGCAGCGAGGACGCTAAGTCCTGGAAGGGGAAGGCTGGGTCTTCCGGAGCAGTTGGGAGGATCTCAGATTGTCTAAATATCAGCTTGCTACTAGGGGACTATTTTCCTCCTGCCGGGAAGACAGGGCTTGGGAGCTGGTGTGGTGATAATTGGTTTTCTGATCAAGGTTAGAAAGAGTCAGAGAAAAGCTGGGGACCGGTCCTCGCAGGGTTTGGAGATGCAGACAATGAGGCTCTCTGCCTCATCTGCTGGGATGGTTTTTTTTCCTTTTTTCCCCCTGGAGTTTGGGGAAAGGGTAAGGATTGGCTTTGGGTCCAGGCCCCATCAAACTGTCTTCTTTCACCTGAGAGAGAAGATCCTTGATTGTGACTGTCATCAGACAGAGCTCAGAGGACTTGGGCAGCAGTGGCCAGGGAGGGGGAGAGCTGGGATTCCGAGTCTGTCTGCTCCCAACAGGCTGGACGACCTTGGGCATGTTTCTCCCCCACAGACAGCGTCAGATGGAATGAAGGGCAGAAGGGAAGAGAAACTTGGGGGCAGTGCTGGTGGGTACCAAGGGGTCCCGAGAGAGCTGGCCGGGAACCAAGGCCGCCTGCTCTCCTGGGACCCTTCCCCCCACTCCTTTCCCAGCTGGAGGCCACGCTGCTGATTGATGGATTGGAAAGAGGAATGTGTCTCACTCTGTGCTCTGAAAGTCTTTGAAAACTGAGAGACCCGCGGGCAGAAGGGCCTCCCCAGAGTCCTCTCTGACCAGACCGACCATGATGCGTCCAGGCTAGGGAAGGTCCATCCAGAGAAAGCGCTTCCTGCCTCCCTCTCGGTCCCTTCGGCACCCTGGCTGGGTCACCCTTGTGCTAATAACAGAGCCAGTCCTGCTGTGTCGCATGGCTGCTTGCCACTGCCGGGAACATGGGGACACTGTGAAGAGGCGA
The DNA here is from genome assembly GCF_019923935.1 of Bubalus bubalis. Classification (NCBI taxonomy): domain Eukaryota; kingdom Metazoa; phylum Chordata; class Mammalia; order Artiodactyla; family Bovidae; genus Bubalus; species Bubalus bubalis. The sequence continues at coordinate 109,342,574 of NC_059161.1, forward strand.
GTTAACAAGTGAAGTTTCCCCTGCTGCCCCCACGCAGAGTTCATGGGGATCGGGGGCAGGTTTGGGCTTGCTGTGGCCTGAGTGTGAATTGGCATGGAAGGAAGCAGGGGGCCAGTCCATGTGGGCTCCCCTCAGCCCTCCTCCATACACACACAGGCACACACATGCACACACACATTGCAGAGTCACACTCATGTATAACACAGTCATATACACGTGTGCATGTATGTACTCACAGAATCATATATGTGATCTCACATAGATATGCACGAAGGCACATACAGAGTCTTATATACACACAGGCATGCACATACACATTGAAGAGTCATATTCACTTTTAACACAGTCATATACACCTATAACACGCAGTCATATACACACGTGCATGTATGCACACACAGAATCATACTCATCGTCTCACATAGACACACGAAAGCACACACGGAGTCTTACATACACAGATACACACACAGGCAGGCACACACACATGCAGAGTCATACGTATAACACAGTCATATACATGTGTGCACATATGCTCACACAGAATCACACACGTGGTCTCACATAGACACACACAAAGGCACACACAGAGTCTTACATACACACACGAGCAGAGGCATGCTGGTGACGAGGGAGAAATCTCTTCTAGGAGCTTCTCCTTCACCCTCGCATCTCCCTGTCTCTCACCCTGTACCCCTCTCTCCTCCCTTGTCCCTGGTCACCACCTCTGATTTCATCAGCAGGAACACAAGTCCTGGATCTGTCAGGCCGGCCGCATTCCACGTGGTGTGGAGATAGCACAGGCAGTGAGGAGAACTCAGGTGTGAGAGCCGGACAGTGCTGTGCTGAGACCTGAGCCCCGCTGCACCGGGTGCCTGCCGGGGACACTCTGGCAAGCTGTCTGGCTCTCGTGAGCTTCGCTCTCTCTAGACCAGATGGAAAGCACCACCTCGCAGGGTGGCTGTGATGTGCATGTGGGGACACATAGGCACCAGGAGCCACACACAGAAGCGCCCAGTGGCCGCCCGCGCTCTCCTCTCCCTCTTGTTCCCATAAATGTAGTTCTGCTCTGTGGTCACGAGGATGGTGTGTGAACTAGACAAGTGGCCTCCTAGTGAGGGGTTGGGGTCTGCCTCACTCTCCGGGGGCTGCTTTCAGCTCTAAGGGGGAGCCAGTGTGGCTCTCGTTACCAAGCAGTTTCTGTGAGCTGATTGATGACAGCCGGGTCATCTTCATCTCATCCCTCCTTCCTGAATAAGGAGGCGGAGGCACAGAGGGCTTAGGTGGCTTCTCTGTGCTCACAGAGCTGGTTAAGTGGCTGGAGCCCGGCCCCCGGCCCCAACCTGCTGGTGCGGTGGGGGTGATGGGCTGCAATCCCGGGTCCCCAAGTGTGGCGCCCACACCCAGGGCAAATGGCCTGGTTTAATCTGGTGGTTTAATAGGTCATCTGCTTCCCTTTCTGATGGGACCTCTCTCTTAGCTTCTCTCTACAGTGACGTGGACTTGGGTAGGAAGAAGGTGGGAGGGGACATCTGGGGGACAGGTGAGATGAAATTAGGGAGCTCTGTTCAGGTCTGCAGACACTGCTCGGATGCCTGCCACATATGGAATCCTGAGCTAGAGATGCAGAATAAACATGATATCTCCCTGTCTTCAAGGAGCTCACAGGGCATGAGCAGGGTCGGGGCTTGGGCACGTAGAAAGAAGTATAGACCAAGAGGTGAGTGCAGCCTTGGGAGAAAGCTCTGGCTGCTCATGCTGGTGATGGGGTGGGGACAGGGACTTGGTGTGCAGTTTGCTTGGAGGAGGTAATGTCAGAACAGACTGTCCTGGGGATCAGGAGAAGGAGGGATGGCCTCTCCACGGAGGGAGAAGGCATAAGGCAGCAGGAGCAGGAAGGGAGGAGGGGCCGGCAACAGACCGTGTGCTCCAGCGCTTGATCGCATCTTGTAGGTGATGGGAGCCTTGGGATGTATTAGGATAAGGCAAGGGCATTGCCAGGTTAATATTCTAGAACACAGGCCTCAGCAGCAGTGGGCGTGGGTTGGAAGGGATCAGACTTCTGCTAGAACATTCAAGGTGTATATCAGTCAGAAGGCCTTTGGCTGCTAATAGTGGCAAATCCAACCAGAAGTGGGTTAAACAGGAAGGGATTCATTTTCTTAGTATTGTGACATTCAGAAGCAGGACTGCTCTAGGGTTGGATAAGCTCAGTGACTCAAGGACATCAACAAGCCCCCAGGTTCTTTCTCTGTCCCCCTCTGTATCAGCTGTTTTCAGGCCAGCTTCCCCCTGGGTCACACAATGATGGCGGCAGTTTCAGACCTCACACTGATGTCCTGGCTCACATTTAAAAACAGTGAAGCAAGTCAACTGTAAAACTGGGGAGTCACAGAGCTTGCGACAAATGGGAGAGTGGATGCTGCTGGCCTTTTAGAATTGAAATTAAACATTTTAGGAAGCACCTGCAAAATACCTAAAGCAAAGTCAAGAGACAAATGGCTAACTGGGAGCAAAGTTTTGCAACTCGAATCACAGGGCTGTTCTCCCTCTTATACAAAGAGTTCCTAAAAATCAACAACAAAATAGAACCCATTAGTAAAACCGGGCAAATAATTCTAACAGACTGGTCACGGAAAAGAAAATACAAATGACTCTTAACATATATAAGATGTTCAATCTTACACATAATAAGAGAAATGCAAATTGAAACCATCCTGAGTGAGCATTATTCATTCATCTTTTAAATGTGCAAGAATCCCCAAAGTTTGTTGCCACACTGTACTGGCAAGTCTTGGGGGGAGCTGACTGGCTTATAGTATAAATCAGTACAGCTATACTTGGAGGGCAATCTGGCAATAGCTGTCAGAATTATAAATCATATCCCCATTGACCAGCCATTTCATATCAGGGAACTGATCCTAAAGATATATTTGCACATATATGAAATGACATATGCATAAGTTATTCTTTTTAAAAATATTTATTTATTTGGCTGTGCTGGGTCTTACTTGCAGCATGTGGCATCTTTGGTCTTTGTTGCATCATTTGCGATCTTTTGTTGTGGCATGTGGGACCCAGTTCCCTGACCAGGAATGGAATCTGGGCCCCCTGCATTGGGAGCACAGAGTCTTAGCCACTGGATCACCAGAGAAGTCCCTTTTTAAAAAAAAAAAAAAAGTATTTATTTATTTATTCCTTGCAACATCATTTGTAAGAATGAAAGATTGGAAAAGACCCAAGTGTCCATTAATTGGGGACCAATTAGCTACATTATAGACGATACTGACAGTGGAATAATATGTCTTTAAAAAGGAATAAGGAAGCTCTCTTTGTACTGATATGGAAAGACCTCCAAAAATACATTGTGTAAAAAGAAAAAATCCACCAAGATGCAGAAAAGCGTGCACAAAAGGGGAAAACAAGAATCTACATTTGTGTTTGCTTGAGCAAGCGGGAGACAGGGATGAGAGGAAGACATTTTAGCGTAAACTTTTATGTGCTATTTCATTTTGGAACCAGGTTACATATTACCTCTTAAAAAATAGAACAAAAACTCTAAGGATATCCCTCAAAACTTGGGTAAGAGCTGCTTATGATTTTCACCCCTGAGCTCTGAATTATGCAGTGGTAGTGGAGATGGGAAGAGATAGATCTGAGAAGTGTGCTTGGGGAGTGAAGCCCCCTGGACTGGGTGTGAGAGTGAGAAAAAGGGCAGAGGCAGGATGGAAGATGCTTCTCAGATGCTGGTACCTGGTGGCAGATTCTGAGATGGGAATATTGGAGAGAAGCATGTTGGGGGTGGGCTTCGCAGGTGGCTCAGTGGTAAAGAATCCACCTGCCAATGCATGAGATGCAAGTTCAATCCCTGGGTTGGGAAGATCCTCTGGAGAAGGAAATGGCAACTATGCCAGTATTCTTGCCTGGGAAATCCTATGGCTAGAGGAGCCTGGTGGACTACAGTCCATGGGGTCACAAAGAGTCGGACACGACTTAGAGACTAAACAAAAAGAAGAACACAATGTTGGGGGAGGCGAGGCGGCCTGGAGAATCATTTCACCCTTGAACTCAACCTCTGATTCTCGAGTCACTGAGTTCCTGGGACCCTACCTTGTCCTCGCTGTCCATCCACCAGAAGTGTATCTGGCTAGACTTCTAGCTTCCTGGTGATGTTCCTCCTGCCAGACACACGGTCAGTGCAGCCACGTGGGTGTGAATCCCAAGAGAGAACTGGGGCTGCAGATGGCTCTGGGCAACCGTCTAAGCACAGAGTTTCCCAGGAAGCAGAGGCCAATGTCTGGAGCACTAGGGGTGGGGAGGAGGCCCGATGAGTGGAACTGACAGCAGAAATCCACATTCCCCACTGGGTCAGCCTGTTCTCGAGAAAGGGCAGGTCTTGGTGTTCTACTTCCCATCTTGGTTCCGATCGCTTTGGCTCACTCTCTGCTGCTGGAGAGGACTCAGGGCTACGAGCCTGGCGCTGGGCATCCCAGGAGACAATGTGCTGTGTTCTCCAGGAATCAGAGATACAGGCGCACCGTGTACGGACGGCAGTGCTGACAGGCAGGAAGCGGGCCCCAAGGAGGAGAACTCGAGGCAAAGTGGACGCCCCTGGGAGACGCCAGTGGGGTGGGGTGTCTCTGGGGTGCATCTACCCCTTTGCTGACAGTGATAGTCCCCTCCTCCAAGCCCTGCTCCAGGCCCATCTGCAGAGTCAGGGCCCAGAGTGAAAAATGGATGAGATAGCTAATGGCAGCCTTGTTGTTTGGCGTCGGAAGCATTATGAACTGGTATGTGAAATATGGCCACACTCCTGGTTTTCATTGTAGCTGGAAAGGATTAGGAGACAATTAATAAATCATTTAGTGCCCGGAGTTTAAGTAACTTATTATTATGAGCTAGCTGCATATATTTATTATGCTTCACTGAGCAACACTGGCAAATTTCCTTCAAATGTCACACAATTTGTATGTAATTTGTTTCAGAAGAGGGTTGTTTTTTTTTTAAAGAAACGCATATATAAATTATTAACCCAAATTCTTCAGAACACATTGCCCGAATTCCAGCCTCTCCCAACCACCCCTTACGAGTGTCATAAAGATTTTCCTGTCCCCCAAACGATGACAGCACCATGTCCCCTGGCCTGCCGTCTGAGAGACTGGGGAGAGGATGAAGAGTCCCTTGCTGTCCCCTCTGGTCAGTCATCTGGGGCAGAGATCTAAAGGGATTCTGGAGAAAACACACGTGTTTTTGGATGATTGGCTGGAGGCCATAACTGTTGGTCAAAATCCTTCCTTCCAAAGCTTTGGTGAAAATAAAAGAAATCAAGCAGGGAGGGTCAGTCCTTGCATAAAACTCAGATCCTGTTGACTAGGGAGCTGGAAGTGTTTCAGACATTGATGGCTCCAAACTGTTTGTTTTATTGATGGGGAAGCCAGGCTCACCGAGGGGCAACCGCTTTCTCTAAGATGAACTGGAAAATCTGTTCTGGGTTTTTCCAGACCCGATACTGTGTTGTCTTTTTGTTTTTCTTGGTGGAACAGTTTAAAGTTTTGATCAGATGACATTTTTAGTTGACTCCTGAAATATTACAGTGCCTCCCCACAAAGATTCTCATTTGAGTAGCTAGGGACTGCGTCAAAGGATGGTCTGACTGGCTTGCCTATCCTCTTTACAGATGTGTTTTCTACATCTGTACGACATGTGTCTGTTGAGCATCTAAGGCATAATGAGTGCCCCTGGTGTGCGTGTGTGTGTGTGTGTGTGTGTGTGTGTGTAATATATCAAAGCCACCCTTGTCTTCTTCTCATTTTATGCATTGTTGGACCACTCCAGCATCCAGAGAGTCAATGCCTGTTGATTGAATGAATAAGCCAACCAGGAATGAATACAAGCAGCTTCTGCACAAGCTCAAGATGACCTATAGGTCTGTGGTTTATAGCAAATGAAGCCACTGACAAGGGATTACTCTCCAAAATAGGCAAACAAGTCATGTAGACCAATATCAAAAAACCAAACAACCATCAAAAAATGGGTGGAAGACCTAACTAGACATTTCTCCAAAGATATACAGATGGCCAACAAACACATGAAAAGTTGCTCAATATCACTAATTATTAGAGAAATGCAAACAAAATTATAATGAGGTATCACCTCATGGTCAGAATGGCCATCATCCAAAAAAAAAAAAAAATCTACAAACAATAAATGCTGGAGAGGATGTAGAGAAAAGGGTCCTATACTGTTAGTGAGAGTATAAATTGGTGCATCCACTATGGGGAACAGTATGGAGGTTCCTTAAGAAAGTTAAAATATAACTACCATATGACCCAGAAATCCCAGTCTAGGGCATATACCACAGAAAATCATAATTCAAAAAGATTCATGCTATGTTCATTGCAGCACTGTTTACAATAGCTAGGACATGGAAGCAACCTAAATGCCCGACAGAGGAATGGATAAAGATGTGGTACATAATGCAGTGGAATATTACTCAGTCATAAAAAGGAATGAAACTGTGCCATTTGCAGAAACGTGGGTAGACCTAGAGACTGTCATACATAATGAAGTAAATTAGAAAGAAAAAAATGAATATTGTGCATTAACACACATATATGGAATCTAGTATAATGGTACAGATGAACTTGCTTGCAAAGCAGAAATAGAGTCATAGATGTAGAGAACAAATGAATGAGTACCAAGGGGGTAAAGGCTAGGGTGGAATGAATTGGGAGATGGGGACTGACATGTATACACTATTGATACAATGTAGAAGACAGATAACTAATGAGGACCTACTGTATGGCACAGGGAACGCCACTAGATGCTCTGTGGTGACCTAAATGGGAAGGAAATCCAAAAAATAGGGAATCTATGAAGGATCCGCCTGCAAATCCAGGGTAGCCTGGAGTAGGCTACCCACTCCAGGATTCTTGGGCTTCCCTGGTGGCTCAGATGGTAAAGAATCTGCCTGCAATGCAGGAGACCTGGGTTCGATCCCTGGGTGGGAAGATCCTCTGGAGGAGGGCATGGCAACCCACTCCAGTATTCTTGCCTGGAGAACCCCCATGGACAGAGGCACCTGGTGGGCTTCAGTCCATGCGGTCACAAAGAGTCGAACACCATTGAGCAACTAAGCACAGCACACGTGTATACGTATAGCTGATTCATTTTGCTGTACAGAAGAAAATAACACAACATTGTGAAGCAACTATACTCACATAAAATTAGTAAAAAGATTAAAAAAATACATGAGTGAGATCAAGAGTTCAGTTCATTTCAGTTCAGTTCAGTTGCTCAGTCATGTCCGACTCTTTGCGGCCCCATGAATCGCAGCATGCCAGGCCTCCCTGTCCATCACCAACTCCCGGAGTTTACTCAGACTCACGTCCATCGAGTCAGTGATGCCATCCAGCCATCTCACCCTCTGTCGTCCCCTTCTCCTCCTGCCCCCAATCCCTCCCAGCATCAGAGTCTTTTCCAATGAGTCAACTCTTCGCACGAGGTGGCCAAAGTAATGGAGTTTCAGCTTTAGCATCATTCCTTCCAAAGAAATCCCAGGGCTGATCTCCTTCAGAATGGACTGGTTGGATCTCCTTGCAGTCCAAGGGACTCTCAAGAGTCTTCTCCAACACCACACTTCAAAAGCATCAATTCTTCGGCACTCAGCCTTCTTCACAGTCCAACTCTCACATCCATACAAGACCACAGGAAAAACCATAGCCTTGACTAAACGGACCTTTGTTGGCAAAGTAATGTCTCTGCTTTTGAATATGCTATCTAGGTTGGTCATAACTTTCCTTCCAAGGAGTAAGCGTCTTTTAATTTCATGGCTGCAGTCATTGAAATAGAAGTAAAGCTTTCCTTTGGTTAAAAAAAAAAAGACAACCTCGGGAAGGATCCAGCAACCTGGAAGCATCTAGAAGGAGACTCACTTGGGATTTCTGAATGGCTAAAGGTTTACTCCTGAAAGTCCTCCAAAGATATTTTAAACATCATCAGTGGACCCCTTCCTAACTTCCTGAGAAAATGACCCTGAAAATGACTGGAACTTGTGTGGTAATTCACAAGGTTCCCCTTAGCTTTCTCCTTGGTCAATCCTCCATCCCCTCAACCTGTGTTCTGGCAAAGCCCAAGCTCCCTCTTCATGTTTTTGCTTCTAATCAGCTGTGGCTCCAGGGTTCAGATAACTGAGCATATAAAAAACGCATATGAAGAATTAACGCTTTCGAACTGGGTGCTGGAGAAGACTCTTGAGAGTCCCCTGGACAACAAGGATATCAAACAAGTCAATCCTAAAGGAAATCAAGCCTGAATACTCATTGGAGGGACTGATGCCGAAGTTCCAATACTTTGGCCACCTGATAAGAAGAGCTGACTCACTGGAAGAGACCCTGATGCTGGGAAAGATTGAGGGCGGGAGGAAAAGAGGGGACCACAGAGGATGAGATGGTTGGATGGCATCACTAACTCAATGGACATGAGTTTGAGCAAACTCTGGGAGATAGTGAAGGACAGGGAAGCCTGGCGTGCTGCAATCCATCGGGTTGCAAAAAGTCAGACACAACTTAGCAACTAAACAAAAACGACAACAAATGAAATCAGTGAAGAAGCTCTAAGCAAAGCCAGGGAGTTTTCTTATGACTCAGGTTTATAGACTTTAGTGCAAAGATTTTGCAACATGTCCTTTGACTGCTCAGAGATTTTTTTAAACATTGTTTACTTTCCAGTGTTCTCATACTATGCTGAATTTATGAGGTTACTGACGAGCTAAGCCACATGCTGGTGAAAAAGGTATCTTTGTCATAGAAATTCTGGCTTGACTGCTGCAGGGGTTGGTAAAGGTATTTTATCTACCAGTTTGCTTTCAAGAGCGTCGTAGGGAATGTTTTCTGATTCAGTTATTTTAAGCCACAAGGAGGCAATTTCACGACGAGCAGGGCCTCTTGTTTCCAGGGGTTTCTGCCCATCAGTCTTGAGAAAGCATCTGCTGCTGGGGCCTTGCTCACCAGCTCTTCCTTCCCCTTTACCCCTGGAGGGTGCTTGCTCTTCACTCAGCCAGAAACAGAGCTGCTTTTGTGTCTCTCGGGAGGGGCATCCCAAGCCGACCTTGCTGCAACCCGACAGAGGGCCTTCTCAGCTGGTCCTGCCTGGAGAGGGCCTCGGTGGTCCTCTCGGCACCCGGGGAGGGTGGCCTGAGCCAGCCTATGACGCTCACCAGTTCTTTTGCTGGCAGGTGGCGGGTGGAGATTGTAAGCGGCTCAGGAGAGAGATTGTTCTGGCTAGTTACTGCTAGCAAGGAATCTCATTTTATCTACCTGCCCTCAGAGTAATCTGCTGGAGGCACCTCGGAGGGGCCCTGAGCAAGTGAGCCACGGCAGATGGCAGGGCAGCCAGGTGACTCCGGGCTGGAGAGGGAGGTGGCCAGGTCTGCTCAGGAGGCCGAGGGTGAGTGTGACAAACTCGGGAAATCTCCCGGACCCTCCCCTGTTGATGGTGAATTGGGCCTCCTTCAGGAAAGGCATAGTTTTCCTACTCCGTTTGTTCTCAGATTGGTGTTATCCCCTGGAGCCAAATTAGTGGCTAAGAACAATTGGGAACAAATGCTCGTTCAGCATCCTGCTGCGATCTGAGGATCCAGGTGGGGACACGAGCAGAGTGGCTGGCTTCTCTTCCACGGAGCCACCGCTCTGCAGAGAATCAGCACCCCAGAGTCACTCAGCATCATCAGCTGTGCCGAGCGCATCTGCCTATCCTCAGCTGAACAAGCTGGAGCCCTCTCATGTTACTGACAAAGCAATATCCAAGACCAGGCCCCGTGGCCCCATGGTGAGTTAGGAAGTGATGGACTGGAAGCGCAGTTTGGAGAGGTCTGGTTCCTGGGACCTGTGGCTGGCTGGCCAAGCATGGCCTCTAATAGCAGGGCTGGACCCTCGAGGCTCCTTTCCATGGCTGCCATGGTGGGTACCCTTCTCTGAGATGCAAGGGGCTGTTGGCTTGGCTTGACCTCAGAGGGAATATTCCCACTCCCTCCAGCACTGATTGGTCTGAGAGGGAGTGGCTGAGTCCCCACCTCACCCCATCTGGATGCACCTGCCTGGAGTGGGGGACTCTCGACCCTTCACCCTTTCGTCTGTCTCTCTCATTACACTGGGCTCCTTGGGGGCAGGGAGCTGATTCACCATTTATTATTATCATTATTTTCAAAACTGCCACCCTTTAAAAAAAGTTAGTTAATTTAGTTATGTATGGCTGTGCTGGGTCTTCTTTACTTTGTGGGCATTTCTCTAGTTCGGTGAGCAGGGGCTGCTCTTTGCCGGTGGGGCACAGGCTTCTCGTTGCGGCGGCTTCTTCTGTTGCAGAGCACAGGCTCTAGGGCATGCCCTTCAGTAGTTGTGAAATGCAGGCTCTAGAGCACAGGCTCAATAGTTGTGATGCACAGGTTTTGTTGCTCCAAGGCTTGTGGATCTTCTCCGACCAGACCAGGGATCAAACCTGAGTCTCCTGCATTGGTAGGCAAATTCTCTACCATTGAGCCATCAGGGAAGCCCCACCCTTTATTATTGATCTCCGACCGGAGGGAAGCCTCTGATATGCAAAGCACATCTTATAAATGAATGAAGGGAGCTATTGGCCTGACTTCCCTGCTAAGTCTCCACCCCTCTCTCAACCAATTTCTTCACATGTGAAAAGAGGAGTCAGAATAGATGTCTCTAAGGTCCCATCCAGGTCCGAGCACCTGCGGTTCTGACACTGCCTCTGGGCTGCTCTTCCTGGCTGGTGCTTCCTTTATGCCCAGGTTCCCTCTGCCCTGGTGCCCCAGGTTCCCATGCCCCTGCTTTCGTCATGACCCAGGTTTCCAAGCCGGGTCCTGCTCTCCGGTGATACATGCCATCCTCCACTTGGGCTCTTCTGCCAGTCGCCTCCTCAGCCTGCCACTCGCCCAGTTGAAAATTTCCTCCCAAGTGTGAAGCCAGATGCAAGAAGGGGGCTTGTTGGCACAGAGGACGCCTTTGCTCCGTCTGGAGCTGCACCTCCTGGGGAGGCTGTGTTGACTTTTCTCTCTGGCCGAGACCCCTCTCCACAAGAAGGATCCAGGGCCTTTACTTCCTATCAAAGGAGAGTTGCCCAGCAGCGCATCCCATCCAGTCACTGTGTATCCTTTGTTGAGGATTCAGGGCCTGGACGAGCTGGCCTCCCTCCTCCACCTGTATGCCTGGCCCAGAACTGCCTCTGCTTTCCTTGAAACAGCAGCAGTAACCATCTTTATTTGCACAAAGGAAATAATTTTAACTTTTCAAAGTATATCATCATTTTGCTCTGTTTTTACAACATCTCTGTTGCAGGCAAGGCAGGAATAAGCATCTTGACTTCTTTGAGGCCCAATATTTGTTGGTACTTAGTCCAAGATCTCTCAGAATCTTAGAATTTTCTAGTTGAATATAAGCCTAACGATTATCCCCTCCAGTGATTCTTAACCTCTCTGGGGACATGCACTCAGTCACTCAGTCGTGTCTGACTCTTTGTGACCCCATGGGCTATAGTCCTCCAGGCTCCTCCCGTGAGGATTTTCCAGGCTAGAATACTGCAGTGGGTTGCTATGTCCTTCTCCAGGGGATCTTCCCGCCCCCAGGGATTGATCCCAGGTCTCCTGCATTGCAGGTGGATTCTTTACCATTTAAGCAACTAGGGAAGCCCAGGCCTCTACAAAGCCTCCCAACAGTTCCTTTTCTTTTTCACCCTAAGCTGTCTCATCTGTCTAGCCTCAGCACCCTGGAATCAGATGTTCCCATAGGAAGGTTGCCTCCCCTGCTGGCCCACTGGCCTGGGAACCCCAGTCCCTCTGTGTTCCCCCACTGTGGCTGCACAGACTTGGGGCGCCCTGATCTCTCTTACTGCCCTGCACTCCCTTATCCTCTTTTTCATAATTGTAGTTAAGTACACAGAGCATATGTCTCACCATCTTAACCATTTTAAGCTTACAATTCAGTGGCATTAAGCACATTCATACCGTACAATCATCACTATCAGTTCATTCAGTCACTCAGTCGTGTCTGACCCTTTGTGACCCCACGAACTGCAGCACGCCAGGCTTCCCTGTCCATCACCAACTCCTGGAGTTTACTCAAACTCATGTACATTGAAGCAGTGATGCCATCCAACCATCTCATCCTCTGTCGGCAGGTCTCCTCCTGCCTTCAGTCTTTCCCAGCATCAGGGTCTTTTCAAATGAGTCAGTTATTCGCATCAAGTGGCCAAAGTACTGGAGTTTCAGCTTCAACATTAGTCCTTCCAATGAATATTCAGGACTGATTTCCTTTAGGATGGACGGGTTGGATCTCCTTGCAGTCCAAGGGACTCTCAAGAGTCTTCTCCAACACCACAGTTAAAAGCATCAATTCTTCAGCCCTCAGCTTTCTTTATAGTCCAACTCTCACATCCATACATGACTACTGGAAAAACCATAGCTTTGACTAGACTGACCTTTATCAGCAATGTAATGTCTCTGCTTTTTAATATGCTGTCTGGGTTGGGCATAGCTTTTCTTCCAAGGAGCAAGTGTCTTTTAATTTCATGGCTGCAGTCACCATCTGCAGTGATTTTGGAGCCCAAGAAAATAAAGTCTGTCACTGTTTCCATTGTTTCCCCATCTATTTGCCATGAAGTGATGGGACCAGACGCCATGATCTTCGTTTTTTTGAATTTTGAGTTTTAAGCCAGCTTTTTCACTCTCCTCCTTCACTTTCATCAAGAGGCTCTTCAGTTCCTTTTTGCTTTCTGCCATAAGGGTGGTGTCATCTGCATATCTGAGGTTATTGATAGTTCTCCCGGCAATCTTGATTCCAGCTTGTGCTTCATCCAGTCCGGCATTTTGCATGATGTACTCTGCTGCTGCTGCTAAGTTGCTGCAGTCGTGTCTGACTCTGTGCGACCCCATAGACGGCAGCCCACCAGGCTCCGCTGTCCCTACCTATAAGTTAAATAAGCAGGGTGACAGTATACAGCCTTGACGTACTCCTTTCCCAATTTGGAACAAGTCTGGTTTTGTTGGAACAAGTTGGTTTTAACTGTTGCTGCTTGACCTGGATACAGATTTCTTAGAAGGCAGGTAAGGTGGTCTGGTATTCTCATCTCTTGAAGAATTTTTCACAGTTTATTGTAATCTACACAGTTAAAGGCTTTAGTGTAATCAATAAAGCAGACATAGACGTTTTTCTGAAACTCTCTTGCTTTTTTGATGATCCAACGGATGTTGACAATTTGATCTCTGGTTCCTCTGCCTTTTCTAACTCCAGCTTGAACATTTGGAAGTTCATGGTCCACATACTGTTGAACCATCACCATCATCCATTTACAAAATGCTTTTATCTTGCAGAACTGAAACTCGTATTTTTAAAAAAAATTTCTTTCTTTATTTATTGACTGCACTGGTTCTTAGTTGTGGCACATGGGTTCTTCAGTTTTGACTGTGACATGCGGGGTCTTTAGTCGAAGCATGTGGAATCTCTTTAGTTGTGGTGTGTGAACTCTTTTAACTGTGGCATGTAGGATCTAGTTCCCTGACCAGGGATCGAACCCAGGCCCCCTGCATGGGGAGCATAGGGTGTTAGCCACTGGACCACCAGGGAAGTCCCTGAAACTCTGTATCTATTAACCAAAACTCTTCATCTCTCTCGCCCAGTCCCTGATAACCCCTTTCTATTTTCCCTCTTTAAATGGGAGTACTCTGGGTACCTCATGTGAGTGGAACCATGTAGCACTTGTTCCTTTGTGATTGGATTATCTCACAAAGCATAATGTTCTCCAGGTTTATCCACTAGCACTTGTCCTTCTTTTTGTCAGGTGAACCATACCCCGTAGTACTTAGAGATCACCTTTTGTTTATCCATCATCCAGCCGTGGATGCCTGTGTTGCTTTCACTTTCCGGCTCCCATGAATGACTCTGCTATGAACATGGGAATACAAATTGGCTTTTTGAGTCCCTGCTTTCAATTCTTTGGGGTATAAACTTAGAAGTAGAGGGATGTTTTTTAAGGAGTCTTAATTATTCTCTGTTCTCCATCGAATCTATTTTTACTTTGTTCTTCAACTAACATCATTTGCATAGCTACTAACCTCACTGGGTCTGTGGAATATGTCCGAAGAGCACTTTCTTAGGGAACTCTGAGGCTTTTTCATATCCTCCCTCTCAAAGATGCCCTCCCCAGTCACTTCTGCTCCCTGCTGCTGCTGCTGCTGCTGCTAAGTCGATTCAGAGACGGTAGCCTACCAGGCTCCCCCGTCCCTGGGATTCTCCAGGCAAGAACACTGGAGTGGGTTGCCATTTCCTTCTCCAATGCATGAAAGTGAAAGGTAAAAGTGAAGTCGCTCAGTCGTTTCTGACTCCTAGTGACCCCATGGACTGCAGCCCACCAGGCTCCTCCGTCCATGGGATTTTCCAGACAAGAGTACTGGAGTGGGTTGCCATTGCTTCTGCTCCCTAGCCTGTTGCTTTTTTTTTTTTCTAAAAAAAAAAAAAAAAAAACACTTTTTATTTTGTATTAGGGTATAGTCTATTTTCACTGTTGTGATAGTTTCAGGTGGACAGCAAAGGGACTCAGCCATACATATATTAATACATGTACCCATTCTGCCCCAAACTCCCTTTCCATCCAGCCTGGAACATAACATTGAGCGGAGTTCCCTGTGCTGTACAGTAAGTCCTTGCCTTGGGCATCTTTTTTCTTCAGTGCTTATCATTTCAACATTATATAATTGTGAATTATATAATGTGAACTATTAGAATATGAGCTCCATGAAAGCAGGAACTTTTCTGTTCTATTTATTGTTGCATCTCTGATATCAGACACAGTGTTGGTACATGTATGTAAGACACAATTATTCAGTTATTAATAGTTCATTCCAGTTCAGTCCCTCAGTCGTGTCCGACTCTTTGTGACCCCATGGACTGCAGCACGCCAGGCCTCCCTGTCCATCACCAACTCCTGGAGTTTACTCAAACTCATGTGCATTGAAACAGTGATGCCATCCAACCATCTCATCCTCTGTAGGCCCTGTCTCCTCTTGCCATCAATCTTTCCCAGCATCAGGGTCTTTTCAAATGAGTCAGCTCTTTGCATCAGGTGGCCAAAGTACTAGAGTTTCAGCTTCAACATCAGTCCTTCCAATGAATATTCAGTACTGATTTCCTTTAGGATGGACTGGTTAGATCTCCTTGCTGTCCAAGGGACCCTCAAGAGTCTTCTCCAACACTACAGCTCAAAAGCATCAATTCTTCAGCACTCAACTTTCTTTATAGTCCAACTCTTACATCCATACATGACCACTGGAAAAACCATAGCCTTGACTAGACAGACCTTTGTTGGCAAAGTAATGTCTCTGCTTTTTAATATGCTGTCTGGGTTGGTCATAACTTTCCTTCCAATGAGTAAGCGTCTTTTAATTTGAGGGCTGCAGTCACCATCTGCAGTGATTTTGGAGCCCAAGAAAACAAAGTCTGCTGCTGTTTCCACTGTTTCCCCATCTATTTGCCATGAAGTGATGGGACCGGATGCCATGATCTTAGTTTCTGAATGTTGAGCTTTAAGTCAATTTTTTACTCTTCTTTTTCACTTTCATCAAGAGGCTCTTTAGTTCTTCTTCACTTTCTGCCATAAGGGTGGTGTCATCTGCATATCTGAGGTTATTGATATTTCTCCCAGCAATCTTGATTCCAGCTTGTGTTTCATCCAGCCCAGCATTTCTCATGATGTACTCTGCATATTTTACTCTGCATGATGTACTCAGTTATTATTAACTTAATAATAAATGCAATAAATGGATGACTGGATGAATGAATAAATAAGCAAGGTGCTGTTCCTGCCCACAAGGAACTTATGTTCTGGGAAGGAGACAGACATAATAGAACTTTAATAGAAGACAAAATACAGGGGCTCTGAGAAGCATGTGATTAATTCCTACATCAGTGCCCAGCAGGGTCAATTCAGAAAGTACCTCTGTGTATTGGGCAGACCAGTCCCTCAACGTTGATTAAAAAGGTCCAGGCTATTGAGTAGCTTTAAATTCATTTTCTTATCAATCTCCACCACCCCCCCACCCACCGCCAACCATGCTATGATATTATTATCATTAGTTTCCAGGTGAGGAAACAAACAAAGATGGATAGAGGTTAAGTAACTTGCCCAACACAATGCAGCTAGTAAGGCAGGCTGCATTTTTTTTTTAAATTTATTTATCTGGCTGCTCTGGGTCTGAGTTGTACAATGTAGAATCTAGTTCCCTGACCGGGAATCGAACCTGGGCCCCCTGCGTTGGGATCTTGGAGTCTTAGCCACTGGACCACCAGGAAAGTCCCAGTAAGGCAGGTTTGAAGTCGGATTTGACTACCTCCCATGTCCAGCCAGTTTTTCTTTCTTTTATCAGTTATCTTCTTTTCCTTATTGATAGCTCAGTTGGTCAAGAATCCACCTGCAATGCAGGAGACCCCGGTTCGATTCCTGGGTTGGGAAGATCCCCTGGAGAAGGGAAAGGCTACCCACTCCAGTATTCTGGCCTGGAGAATTCCATGGACTGTACAGTCCACGGGGTCGCAAAGACTAGGACACAACTGAGCAATTTAAAAAAAAAAAATTGAGTTTCTTTTCAAAAATTACAAAGGTGGCAGTGATCACTGCAACCTGAAACTAGGCAAAGGCGCCCGAACCACGGTGGTCCTTCACCCCTCTGTTCCTTGTCCCACATCAGCACCGGCGTGAACACGCAGGCTGTTCCTTTCATCTCTGTGCTCACACAGACTCATGCACATGGATGCACTCAATCTGGAGTTTTTCTCTATTTTTCCAGAAATGGAATCACACCGCACACATCATTCTGCTACTCAGTTTTCTTACTTGGAACATTATGGCCATCTCTTGTGGCAAAAGATGTAGATCTAACTTGCTCTTTTGGATGCACTGTGCTGTGTTCAATCATATTCAACTCTTTGCAACCCCATGGACTGTAGTCCGCCAGGCTCCTCTGTCCATGGAATTCTCCAGGCAAGAATACTGGAGTGGGTTGCCATGGCTTCCTTCAGGGATCTTCCCAACCCAGGGATCAAACCCAGGCCTCCCTCACTGCAGGCGGATTCTTTACCAGCTGAGCTACCAGGGAAGCCCTGGCCTTTTGAGTAGCAGCATTTAATGACAGTATAGCTGTATTGCAGGTTATTCGAACATTCCCCACCTGGTGTATATCTAGCTTCTTTTTCACTTCTTCCCACTACAAATTGCTGCTGCATTATCCTCATGCATGGTACTTTCCTTTTTTTTAAAAAAAATTGTATTTATTTATTTTCATTTTTTGGCCGTGCCATTTGGCATGTGGGATCTTAGTTCCCTGACCAGATATCAAGCCCACACTCCATGCACTGGAAGCTTGGAGTCTTAACCACTAGACCTCCAGGGAAATCTCTGGTACTTTCCTTTCTATAGGATACATTCTCAGATTGGGGCTGCTGAGGAGAAGTGTCTGTGTGTTTTTAATTGCAATAGATCTTGACATACTATTTTTTCCAAAGTTAGTAGCCATGCAATGTCATGCTTTGAATCGCTGAAGTTTCTAGGCCCGTGGCTGCCCCTCTTTCTTCCTCTGCTGCTTCTCCACGGAGCCCAGTCCCCTCAGGTGCCTCCCAGCATCTTCTGACCTGGCCAGGACTCCCCAGGAAGGCTGCAGGGACACCGCCTCCTTCTCTCGCCTTCTCTCAGAGCCTGGTTCTATCCTATTCCTTGGCCAGTGAGGCATGGTCGTCAGGAAATCTGAACTGTAGTCCTAACTCTGTCACTAATCAGCTGTCTGACTTTGGACAAGCCACTTAACTTTTCTGTGTATCGGTTTCTTCATCCATAAATTGAGGGAGGTTGGGTTGGATGAAGTATGAAGCCCTCCTTCTCCAGATGACCTTCCAGGGTTTGAGACCCCATAGTGCTGGCCCCCAAGTGGAGTCCTGCAGTCTGTCTGCTCTCTAGGGATCCAGGGGCCTGCGGCGGACATAAGAGTCTTTCTACAGCTAACCATCAAAGGGTCTCCTAGCCACCTCCACCACTCGTTCTATCAAGAAATTGTGTGGAAGGTGGGGATTCTGGAGCCAGGCTGAATGAGACCTGGGCTTGAACCCAGCTCAGCCATGACCTTGGGCTGCTTGCCTCACCTCTCTGTGCCTTGATTTCAGAATCGGTTCGATGAGCAAGACAATTGACTTTCATATACTAGAGCAGCACTGCCTGCCTGTGATGATGGGAGCGTGGTCTTTCTGGGCCTCCCAGTACAGCCGCACATGGCTGTCGAGCACTTGAAATGTGGCCAGTGAGGCTGAAGACTAGATTTTATTTAATTTTCATGAATTAGGATTTGTATTTTGAAAGCCAGATGTAGAGACTCCCTTGGCACATGGTCCTGTGGTTAAGACTCCACGGTCCCGATACAGGAGGCACGGGTTCATCCGTGGTTGGGGAACTAAGATCCCACATGCCTCGTGGTACAGCCAAACAAAAAAGAATCTTACCTTAAAAAAAATAGAGATAGGGCTTTCCCTGGTGGCTCAGTGCTAAAGAATCTATCTGCCAGTGCAGGAGACACTGGTTTTATCCCTGATCCGGGAAGATCCCACATGCGGCAGAGCAAATAAGCCCATATGCCATAACTACTGAGCCTGTGCTCTAGATCCTGGGAACTGAAACTAACGAGTCCACGTGCCCTAGAGCCCATGCTCTGCGACAAGAGTAGTAGCAGTAGTGTTAATCACTCAGTCGTGGCCCACTCTTTGTGACCCCATGGACTGTGGCCCACCAGGCTCCTCTGTCCATGGGATTCTTCAGGCAAGAGTACTGGAGTGTGTTGCCATTTCCTTCTCCAGAGGATCTTCCTGACCCAGAGATCGAACCCAGGTCTCCTGCATTGCAGGCAGATTCTTTACTGTCTGAGCTACAGGGAAGATTCTGCAACAAGAGAAGCCACCGCAACGAGAAGCCCGAGCACCATAACTAGAGAGTAGCCGCTGCTCACCACAACTAGAGAAAGCTCGTACATAGTGCTAAAGATCCAGCATAGCCAAAAATAATTTTTTTTATTAAAAAAAAAACTTAAAAAATAAATAAAAAGCCAGAGGTAGCTAGTGGCTATCTTGCTGGCGTCTGTAGCTACAGAAGATGAAGATATAATACAATACCTGGAAAGTGCTCAACCAGCCCAGTGTCTGGCACATAGTAAGCACTCAGTAAAGGTCTGTTATTGTTAGGTGTGTGTCTCGCTTTCTGGCCCACCACACCCGATGGCTCTCAATGACACCCCCACTTGCTGTCCCAGAGTCACCTGGGGCGGTGAGGAAGGGGGGAAGGTGTCGCTGCTGGTGGGGCATGTCAGTAATGAGCCTGGCACTAAATGTTTCTGGTCTGCTACTTTCCCTGGAGGGTCATGTGAGCTGGAGTGGTATGTGGCCTGCTTTGCAAGTGATTAACATGGTGTAAGCAATCTGCATGGAGAGAAAAACCCCTCCACTGGTATTCCATTATTCTATTAGAGTTTCAGAGCCGGGATTAAGTGGACATGATTTCTTCCTATGGGCCATTAATTTTGTTTTATTGCTGGTCTGATGGCCATTACCCTTTTTTGCCAATGCATTCCCCCATTAGGTTTGTACAATTAACAAAATATGTGCTGTTAGGGCTTTGATAGGAACAGTGGGATGGAAATAAAGGGAGGGGGGTGCAGCTTCCACTGAGTTGGGGGTGGGGAGAGGCTGGACTCAGGGGTGGGGCCCTGTAGTCCTGGCATTCCTAGAAACTGCCCTAGGACCTTCTCTGGCTGTCTCCTGGCCAGAGGTGAAGCAGCGAGCCAGGGGAGAGAGAAGGAGGAACGCTTGTGGGCCTGGCTGGGAACAGCGCGGCTGCGAACGCAATGAGCCACCTCCACACTGTCACCTTGGGCCCTCAGCCGGCAGCATAAGTCAGCCTCCAGGTGCCCGGCCCTGTGGGCTTCTTGCAAGCGACACCTGCCTTCTCTCTGTGAGACAAACAGGGGGACCCAGGCCTGAAAAGGGGGCCTCTGACACTTGTTGTCATCCAGCGACTGCCACGTGAAGATGCAAGTTTGGCGTTCATCCCGAATTTGGGAGAAAAACCTAGGATCTGGATTTTCAAATGTGCAACTTTCAGCTTTTTAGATGTTGTCAGTGTTTACGAAAACATCAAGCAGGCAAGAGGCTGGCTCAGGGCTGCCGGGGTGTGACCTCTGCCAGACGCTGAGCTGTCCTTGGAGGGTTTGGAGGAGGAACGGACATGACGGAATTTGTGTTTCAGGGAGATCCCGGGCTTGGGGGAAGTGGTGGACGGGCCGAAAAGGGATGAGGCTGGAGGCTCAGAGATGGATTAGGGGCCCAGGAGAGAGAAGGAAGCCTAAGGCAGGTGACGATGGGCCAGGAAGAAGAGCAGTGATGTTCCTGATGGAGAATAAGTACGTCTTGTGTCTCGGTGTTTTCTCATCCCCGAGGGTGCCCTCTTTACAGGTGTAGGACCTGGCTTAGAGTCTCGGGCTGAGGCCGGAGGGCATGACTGAGAGAATTTCCCTGGTCCTCTCTGCAGCTGGGCGCCCAGACCTGCCTGCAGCCCAGGGGGCTGAGGACGGCGGGAAATGAGCCTGTTCTCACCCGGCTCTGAGGAGACCTGTGCAACACCCTCAGGGCTGGACAGATACGTTTCTTAGAGCCAAGCACTTAGTGCCCGCTGAGTCTCTCAGTGTTCGTTTCCTCAGTTGTTGTGTTATTGAGAGGCTGGTGCTCAGGGCCTGCAATGCTGTGACTGACTGACAGCCTCACTCTAACATTAACATAAACCACAGCGAGCTTTCACGGGGGGGTGGTGTGAGGGGAGTGGAGGTGGAGTAGAGAGGGTTCTCGGGGTGATGAGGCGGGAGACGCAGGACCCACTGTGACCCTGCAGGTGACTCTGTCTCAGAGGATCTTATTTATTTATTTTTGGCTGCGCTGGGTCTTCATTGCTGTGTGGGCTTTCTCTAGTTGTGCCAATCAGGGGCTACTCTTTAGTTCTGGTATGTGGGATTCTCATTGTGGTGGCTTCTTTTGTTGCAGAACGTGGGCTGTAGAGTGAGGGCGTCAGCAGTTGGGGCTCCTGGGCTCTAGAGCACAGGCTTGGTGGTTGGGGCTCCCGGGCTCTAGAGCACAGGCTTGGTGGTTGGGGCTCCCGGGCTCTAGAGCACAGGCTCGGCACTTGGGGCTCCCGGGCTCTAGAGCACAGGCTCGGTGGTTGGGGCTCCCGGGCTCTAGAGCACAGGCTCGGCACTTGGGGCTCCCGGGCTCTAGAGCACAGGCTCGGCGGTTGGGGCTCCCGGGCTCTAGAGCACAGGCTCGGCGGTTGGGGCTCCCGGGCTCTAGAGCACAGGCTCGGCGGTTGGGGCTCCCGGGCTCTAGAGCACAGGCTCGGCACTTGGGGCTCCCGGGCTCTAGAGCACACGCTCGGTGGTTGGGGCTCCCGGGCTCTAGAGCACAGGCTCGGCACTTGGGGCTCCCGGGCTCTAGAGCACAGGCTCGGCGGTTGGGGCTCCCGGGCTCTAGAGCACAGGCTCGGCGGTTGGGGCTCCCGGGCTCTAGCGCACAGGCTCGGTGGTTGGGGCTCCCGGGCTCTAGAGCACACGCTCTGTAGTTGTGGTGCACAGGCTTAGTTGCTCCACAGCATGTGGGATTTTCCCAGACCAGGGATCGAGCCCAAGTCTCCTGCATTAGCAGGAGGACTCCTTACCACTGAGCCACCAGGGAAGCCCTGGGAGCGTCTTTTTTAAGTTTTGTTTCTCTTTGGGGAGTTTTGCTTATGTGCCTATAGAGGTTTATCAGAGATGGGGACCATCCAGAGAGACTCCGGGTGCCTGAGAACAGATTGTCATGTCACAATTTGTCCTCCTCCAAAAGGCCTGGTCGGGGGAAGAGCAGAGCGGCTTGTCATGGGTGGTGGGATGAAGGCAGAGGCCCTCAGGCTTCTTGATTTGCCTCCCTTTCCCCATCGAGTTGATGCCAGCCCTCACCTCCTCATGCTGAAGAGCAGCAATAGCAGCCCCATTCGTTGTTATGAGCATGTTCCAGGCATTGCACAAAACTCTCTTGGGGCATCACCTCATTTAAAGGCGCTGCTCTTATTCCCCTTTTACAGATGCAAACATTGATGTTTGTAGAGATTAAGGTTAGGGAGGCGATGGACCCATGCTAAACCCAGAACTGCTGCCTCCTATGTCTATATTCTTAACCACAGTCATAGACTGAGCTACTTCAGGGCCTCCATGGGATTGTGGGGGAAGGGGTGAGTCTGGGCAACATCAGAGATGTGTAGAAGTCACACGCTTCCAGAATCATGTAGTCAAGCACTATCATTTTGCAGATGGGAAAACGGAAGCAGGCAGTGGTTAAAGTTCCATGTTCAAGACCACGCAGTAAGTTAATGATGGAGTCAGGGTGTGAACCCATGATGCCTTTGGTCTAGTGCCCTCTGTGTTAGACCCATCTTGCTAAGTTCCAAGCTCATCTCCCTCCAGCCTTCTCTCTTACCCAGAATGCTTCATGGGAGCTGGCTCAGCTCTCCTAGGGCATGCAGAGTCAAGTTCTAGGGTGCCCCCTCCTGTGGGAAGCTTTCTTCTGTCCCCCTCAACCTCTTAATGATGAATGTTCTTCAGCTCCCTCCTCATTTACCATTTCATGAATGTCCACATATTTATAAATCCCATTTATGATTCACATCTATCTTCATTGCTGAGTAAGGCAGGCCTGAGTTTAGATTCTGGTTGTGTAGTGGCAGGGCTGCTTGTCACAAGGCCTTTGATGTGGCATTCCAGGGAGAGAGGCTGCTGGCCTTGGAAGGCCCTAAAATGACATGCACTTGGCTCCCCAGCAGCGTCCCTGGGTCAGTGCCAGACAGGAAGACTTTTCCGCTGGTGCAGAGTGAGGAGTGGCAATCAAGGACAATGTGGAGAGGTTGTGTGTGCACATATGTGTGCATGTGTGTTGGGTGTGAGAGAGAGAGATGGGCACATAGAGAGCGAAAGAGACAGAGACAGAAAGAGGAGACAGGTGTGACGGTGGTGGGGCAGGGCTGCTGCTGTTTATGATGCCCCATTCATTTCAGAGAGTTCAATGAGTGGCCCTTTGTGCTCACCTTACTTTGAAGGGTTGATTTACTTTATAAAACAATGATAAAAGAAGACACTTTTAATATTTTATCGATATGCATGTTTGTCACCCCTCCCAGTCTCCCAGCGTTTTCTTATTAGTGTTTTATGGGTGAGGGGAGCCACGTCTGGGAGACCATGCTCAGGGGCATCTTCTTACCCAACACAGGATCCTCTTTCCTGAGTCGGAAGCTCATTTTCCAAAGAAGCCTAACTCCCTCTTGGATGGTTCTTCAGACTAGAGGAGTCCTTATATATTGAACTGCAGATTGGCTTCCTCTGCTGCTGCTGCTGCTAAGTTGCTTCAGTCGTGTCTGACTCTGTGCGACCCCATAGATGGCAGCCCACCAGGCTCCCCCGTCCCTGGGATTCTCCAGGCAAGAACACTGGAGTGGGTTGCCATTTCCTTCTCCAATGCATGAAAGTGAAAAGTGAAAGTGAAGTCGCTCAGTCGTGTCCGACTCTTAGCAACCCCATGGACTGCAGCCTACCAGGCTCCTCCATCCATGGGATTTTCCAGGCAAGAGTACTGGAGTGGGGTGCCATTGAGGACTAGAGAAGTCCTTATATATTGAACTGCAGATTGGCTTCCTCTAATATCTGTCAATTAGCCCTAAGTCTACCCTGTGGAGCAACACCAGCCCCTCTTCAAATATCTGGAGGACTCCATGTGGGAGAGAGATTGTTGTCAATAGAACTAGGACCAATGGGTCATGTTAAAGAGGGGCAAATGGAGGTCCATCTCCAGTTTCTTCTCCCATATCTTCTACCTTATGGCTCCTGATAATTAAAATCACAACAATGACAGGTAATATGCAATGCATGTTTATTTTGTGCTAGGCACTGTTCTAGGCACTTTACAGTATATGGATTCATTCAACCCTTACAGCCAACCTCAAAGGCAGAACAGACCCTCATTAGCGCCATTTTACAGATGGGAACTGAGAACTATGGACAAAAGTTCCTTTACATTGTACAGGAGGTAGTAAACAATAAAACCATATCAATGAAAAAGAAATCAGATCAGATCAGATCAGTCGCTCAGTCGTGTCCGACTCTTTGCAACCCCATGAATCGCAGCACGCCAGGCCTCCCTGTCCATCACCAACTCCCGAAGTTCACTCAGACTCACGTCCATCGAGTCAGTGATGCCATCCAGCCATCTCACCCTCTGTCATCCCCTTCTCCTCTTGCCCCCAATCCCTCCCAGCATCAGAGTCTTTTCCAATGAGTCAACTCATTGCGTGAGGTGGCCAAAGTACTGGAGTTTCAGCTTTAGCATCATTCCTTCCAAAGAAATCCCAGGGCTGATCTCCTTCAGAATGGACTGGTTGGATCTCCTTGCAGTCCAAGGGACTCTCAAGAGTCTTCTCCAACACCACACTTCAAAAGCATCAATTCTTTGGCACTCAGCCTTCTTCACAGTCCAACTCTCACATCCATACATGACCACAGGAAAAACCATAGCCTTGATTAGACGAACCTCTGTTGGCAAAGTAATGTCTCTGCTTTTGAATATGCTATCTAGGTTGGTCATAACTTTCCTTCCAAGGAGTAAGCGTCTTTTAATTTCATGGCTGCAGTCACCATCTGCAGTGATTTTGGAGCCCAGAAAAATAAAGTCTGACACTGTTTCCACTGTTTCCCCATCTATTTCCCATGAAGTGATGGGGCCAGATGCCATGATCTTCGTTTTCTGAATGTTGAACTTTAAGCCAACTTTTTCACTCTCCACTTTCACCTGCATCAAGAGGCTTTTTAGTTCCCCTTCACTTTCTGCCCTAAGGGTGGTGTCATCTGCATATCTGAGGTTATTGATATTTCTCCCAGCAATCTTGATTCCAGCTTGTGCTTCATCCAGCCCAGCGTTTCTCATGATGTACTCTGCATAGAAGTTAAATAAACAGGGTGACAATATACAGCCTTGACGTACTCCTTTTCCTATTTGGAACTAGTCAGTTGTTCCATGTCCAGTTCTAACTGTTGCTTCCTGACCTGCATACAAATTTCTCAAGAGGCAGATCAGGTGGTCTGGTATTCCAAAGAATAGCAAGAAGAGATAAGAAAGCCTTCTTCAGCGATCAATGCAAAGAAATAGAGGAAAACAACAGAATGGGAAAGACTAGAGATCTCTTCAAGAAAATCAGAGATACCAAGGGAATGTTTCATGCAAAGATGGGCTCGATAAAGGACAGAAATGGTATGGACATAACAGAAGCAGAAGATATTAAAAAGAGATGGCAAGAATACACAGAAGAACTGTACAAAAAAGATCTTCACGACCCAGATAATCACGATGGTGTGATCACTGACCTAGAGCCAGACATCCTGGAATGTGAAGTCAAGTGGGCCTTAGAAAGCATCACTAAGAACAAAGCTAGTGGAGGTGATGGAATTCCAGTTGAGCTATTCCAAATCCTGAAAGATGATGCTGTGAAAGTGCTGCACTCAATATGCCAGCAAATTTGGAAAACTCAGCAGTGGCCACAGGACTGGAAAAGTTCAGTTTTCATTCCAATCCCAAATAAAGGCAATGCCAAAGAATGCTCAAACTACCGCACAATTGCACTCATCTCGCACACTAGTAAAGTAATGCACAAAATTCTCCAAGCCAGGCTTCAGCAATATGTGAACCGTGAACTTCCTGATGTTCAAGCTGGTTTTAGAAAAGGCAGAGGAACCAGAGATCAAATTCCCAACATCCGCTGGATCATGGAAAAAGCAAGAGAGTTCCAGAAAAAGAAATGCAAGACGGCAAAGTGGTTGTCTGAGGAGGCTTTACAAATAGCAAAGAAAAGAAGAGAAGCAAAAGCCAAGTGAGAAAGGGAAAGATGTACCCAACTGGATGCAGAGTTCCAAAGAAGAGCAAGGAGAGATAAGAAGGCCTTCTTAAATGAACAATGCAAAGAAGTAGAGGAAAACAGTAGAATGGGAAAGACTAGAGATCTCTTCCCCAAAATTAGAGATACCAAAGGAATGTTTCATGCAAGAATGGGCACAATAGCGAGGGCAGAAGCCACCTACAAGAAGCAGAAGAGATTAAGAAGAGGTGGCAAGAATACATAGAAAAACTATACGAAAAAGGTCTTAATGACCTGAATAACCGTGATGGTGTGGTCACTCACCTAGAGCCAGACATACTGGAATGTGAAGTCAAGTGGGCCTTAGGAAGCATTACTACAAATAAAGCTACTGAAGGTGATGAAATTTCAGCTGAGCCATTTAAAACTCCTAAAAAATGATGCTGTTCCAGTGCTGCACTCAATATGCCAGCACATTTAGAAAACTCAGCAGTGGCCACAAGACTGGAAAAGGTCAGTTTTCATTCCAGTCCCAAAGAAGTGCAATCCAAAAGAAAGTTCAAGTTTCATATAATTGCACTCATTTCACATGCTAGCTAGGTTATGCCCAAAATTCTTCAAGCTAGGTTACAATAGTATATGAACTGAGAACTTCCAGACATACAAGCTGGGTTTAGGAAAGGCAGAGGACACAGAGACCAAATTGCCAACATTCGTGGAGAAAGCATGGGAATTCCAGAAAAATGTCTACTTCTGCTTCATTAAATATGCTAAAGGCTTTGACTGTGTGGATGACAACAAAGGAAAATTCTTAAAGAGATGGGAATACCAGACCACCTTATCTGCCTCTTGAGAAACCTGTATGTGGGTCAAGAAGCAACAATTAGAACTGGACATGGAACAGTGGACTGGTTCAAAACTGGGAAAAGAGTACGTCAAGGTTGTATATTGTCACCCTGCTTATTTATCTTATGTGCAGAGTACATCATGCGAAATGCTGGACTGATGAATCACAAGCTAGAATCAAGATTGCTGGGAGAAATATCAGCAACCTCAGACATTCAGATGATACCACTCTAATGGCAGAAAGTGAAGAGGAACTAAAGAACCTCTTGATGAAGGTGAAAGAGGACAGTGAAAAAACTTGAAACTCAACTTTAAAAAACAATGATCATGGCATCTGGTCCCATCACTTCATGGCACATAGAAGGGGGGAAATGGAAGCAGTGACAGATTTTATTTTCTTGGACTCCAAAATCACTGCAAACAGTGACTGCAACCATGAAATTAAAAGATGTTTGCTCCTTGGAAGGAAAGCTATGACAAACTTGTGCTGTGCTATCCTTAGATGCTCTGTCATGGGGTTGTATGTTGACTCTTTGCAACCCCGTGGACTGTAGCCTGCCAGGCTCCTCTGTCCATGGGGATTCTCCAGACAAGAATACTGGAGTGGGTTGCCATTCCCTCCTCCAGGGGATCTTCTCAACCCAGGGATCAAATCCAGGTCTCCTGCATTGCTGGTGGATTCTTTACCATCTAAGCCAACAGGGAAGCCCAACAATTCTGAAGTGGGTAGCCTATCCCTTCTCCTGGGGATCTTCCTGACTCAGGAATTGAACTGGGGTCTCCTGCATTTCAGGCAGATTCTTTACCAGCTGAGCTACCAGAGAAGCCCATGACAAACCTAGACAGCATATTAGAAAGCAGAGACATCACTTTACCAACAAAGATCCGTATAATCAAAGCTATGGTTTTTCCGGTAGTCATTTATGTATGTGAGAGTTGGACTGTAAAGAAGGCTGAGTGCCGAAGAACTGATGCTTCTGAATTATGGTGCTGGAGAAGACTCTTGAGAGTCCCTTTGGACTACAAAGAGATCAAAGTAGTCAATCCTGAAGGAAATCAACCGTGAATATTCATTGGAAAGTCTGATGCTGAAGCTCCAATACTTGACAACTTGATGCAAAGAGCTGACTCATTGAAAATGACCCTGATGCTATGAAAAATTGAAGGCAAAAGGAAAAGGATGTGGTGAGGATGAGATAGTTAGATAGCATCACTGACTTAATGGACATGAATCTGAGCAAACTCTGGGAGATAGTGAAGGACAGAGGAGCCTGGTGTGCTACAGTCCGTGAGGTTGCAAAGAGTCAAACATGACTTAGCAACTGAACAACAGCATATGAAAAACTGAGACATAGAGAAGTTAAGTAACTTACCCACGGGCCCACTGCCAGGAAGCGGTGGGGCTGTGATAGACACCTGTACTGTCTGATTCCAGAGGTTGTACTTTGAATTACTAAACTGTTAGCCAGTACTTTGACCACTAGACATCTTTGCTCACCTCTCTCTTCTACCCATCACTGTCAAAGTTATTAAAATATGATGTCAAAACTGCATCTGAAAGTACTGTAGATCGCTACGTCTAAAGTGAGAGGACCATTCTCTTGGTTGCCTATCATACAGCTATTAAGGCAACTGAGATCAATGTAAGGGGTTTGGCAGCAACATCACACCCTGGGCTCTACCTCAACTTGCATTTAACTCAAATAACACTTGCCCTTTTTTAAAAAACCAGATGACCCCAATCTGTGATTTCTTTTATTTTGACCGTGCTGGGTTTTTGTTGCTAAGCATGGGTTCTCTCTAGTTGAGGCTACTCTCTAGTTTCAGGGCAAGGACTTCTCTTGTTGTGGAATGTGGGCTCTAGGGGCTTGGACTTCAGTGGTTGTGGCGCACAAGCTTCGTTGCCCCTTGCCATATGAAATTTTCCCAGATCAGGAATCGACCTCATGTCCCCTGCATATTCTTAACTCCTGGACCACAAAAAAGTGACTTTTGCAATTGACTTTTGAATGTTAAGAGTAGTATTTGGTATATTTATTCTTGTCAAATCTTTTTCCACAACTCAGTAAAAAACTAAAATGGATTTGCATGTGGACATAGCATATAATAATTTGATGGTTTAGAGTGATAGGATGTAATAAGAATTTTTTTATTTTCAAATTTATTTCATTTATGGTTGTCATGATGTTATTGTGTGAGAGATAAAAACCGGTCGTGGGAAAAATTGACTTTTTAGTTTTGGCCCGTCCTTTCAACTTGTTCAAAGCTTTGTAACACGTGCCCATCAGAATCCTTCTCCCGAACAGAGTGGCTGTCCTGTCCAGCTGACCAGCATGTGCACATGGGAAGTCCAACCTATTTTCTTCCAAGTCTCTGGTGTCTCAACAGTCAGTCCCAGCAGGCAGGGATAAATCCTCACTGCATGCAGTTCAATCAAGAAACTTCCTGTCTTGAGTTCATATATGCTCAGTAGAAATGTGTCAATAATGTAGAAGATTACACGTTGGAGCCCATTGCCAGCTAGGAGCTGGTTGTCAGGTTCTGGTTAGAATGAACAGAGTCCACCTCTGGACATTGCAGCAGACACTTGGTGAGAACCTGTTACGTTGTGGGCTAAACAGATGCATAAATGCAGTCCTCGTCCTCAGCCACGTGCCATCAGTGGTCTGGTCTTGTCTCTGAAGCACCTCCATGAGTCAGCAGTCTTGGTCCTGGAGATGTTAGTAGACAGCCCCAGGAAGTGCCTCATCTTGGGTGACGTCATCATGAACAAGAGGGACATCTTTTCCAGGAGTGCGTTGTATCACACTCCATTCCTGAATGTCCTGTCTGAAACTCCACCTTTTCCAGGGAGCCTCTCATCTTAACTAAAAGGAAAATACTACAGAGTGGTGGGGGTGGGGAGGGTTCTCTCTTTCATGATATTTCTTTGTAGGAAAACCTTCCATGGCTCCAGGAGCTCCCAGCCTAAGCCTGACCTCTCCAGCCGCCACTCGAGCTGGGATGCTCTGGCCCCAGCTGGCTGACTCAGCATTAATTCCTCCTCCAGTGTCTCAGGCACGCAGCCTCTGCCTTGTCCCTGGACACTCCACGCTTTCCCCTATCATTCTTGCTCAGATTGTACCCTTTCTTGGAATGCCACCTGTCTTCTTCCACCAGCTGAATCTTGCCTGACCCGTCCTCCAAGATCCTGGTCAAGTTCTCCCTCTCCCTGAAAACTTCCCTGAAGTCTCCAGCTCTCACGGTCCCCATTTCTGTGGAGAGAGAGGGAGTTATAGTCTCTACCACACAGTTCAGCACTGCTTTATGTACGTTCTCATCTTATCTGATGGATATTCTTGTTTCACCAATGACGTGGCAGCACTTTTATTATGGGACCCATGGATTTTATTCTTGCTGGGCTGGGTGAGTGTAGATGGTATAAATATGTGCTGGCTTTTTTTTTTTTTTTTTTCCTCTTTTAAAAATGTATTTATTTGACTGTACTGGGTCTTAGTTGCAACATGCAGGATCTTCGCTGTGTCATGTGGGATTTTTCGCTGCAGGGCACAGACTCTCTAGTTGCGGTACTTGGGCTCAGGAGTTGGGGCACTCGGGCTTAGTGGCTCCAAGGCATATGGGATCTTAGTTCCTTGACTAGGGATTGAACCTAAGTCCCCTGAATTACAAGGTGGATTCTTAACCACTGGGCCACCAGGGTAGTCCCTGTGCTGGGTTTTTCTTCTTTTTATTGTTGTCGTTGCTTTATCCCAGGGTAAAGCAATCATGTTTTCTGATCTTATCAGTCACACCCCATCACTGTTCCCCACGAACGTCTGCCTTCTAACCCAATGGGACTCTTCACTTCTCCGTAATCCTGCCATAAACCACAGCACTGGCGGTGGTGTTTGCTTGTCTGGGCAGCCCCCCCATATGAGCTTCAAGCTTTCCCAGGGGCTCCTCCATTCTGTCCCCCTCTGCCGGGGGCTTTGGTCAGACAAGAGGCATTGGTAAATGATCATTGCTTTGCTCAGCTCAGGGCACCCCACAGCCATGAGCTTCTTTTTCTCTGGGACTCCTAGAGGGGAGGTGTTGAATCACACGCAGTCTATAAAGATGTCTTTTTTCACTATCAGGTTGAAACTGGAGTGGGACTCTGAGGCCGACCTCCATGCCGCTTACCAGCAAAGGGACTGTGAACTGTGAGTAGTTTTGATTGGCATTTTCTAAGCTAACTCAATAAGGTTATGGGTTAAAGACCAGCCCTGAACCTGATCTTCCACAACCATGCCTTGTTCGAGGGACGCGCTCGACAATGAGCTGGTCAGGACGTGAAATATGGTGGACCTGTAATTAGATGAGGCCTGAATGTGACGAAGAGGCCCTGTAACAGGACATCCTATTTAATTAGATTGTATTGATTGTGCATTACGGTGGGTCTGATGTGTTCTGTGAGTCATGAGTGTTGGAGAGGGAGATTCTTGAGTTTGCAAGGCCAGGCCAGACCCCAGCCACTATGGTCTGCGAGCTAAGCGTGGGAGGCTGTGAGAGGAGGAACCGGGCCAAGTTCAGAGCTCGCACTTGCTTTTATGTCTGGTTGTTTCTAGAGAGACACGAGGGAGGAAAAAGGAAATACTGCTGGTCGCTTCCCCCTGGTCAGTCTAGGAACCACTGCACCTTACATGTGTATGTATTTGCTCCTCAGACTCTCCCACTTGGCAGAAGTCTTCTAATCCGTAGGCCCTGGCCTCTGTCCAGTCTGCTCAGTGGAACTTTCTTTGGTAATCCAGCTAGAGGTGGTTTCTCCATCTTCTGGGTTTCTTTGCCTTATCCGTCTGCTGAGCATCTCTCTGCCCACACAGTGCCCTCATGAGGCTGAGCTTCTGGAGACTGGTCTGGGGTCCCCTCGTCCTTATTTCCAGCTGTGCCCTCCATCCCGGCCCTGCTCAGGCAGTGTCAGCTGGAAGGGCCTGTGGCTGGGCAACCTCCCCCACTCTGCTTCGGGGGCTCCCGGGGCCCCAGCAGCCGCGACTTTGATAGTACATTGGCTCCCAACCAGTCCATGGAATTATAAATGATTAACCGTTATCAGCGCACATCTTCACCTCTGTGTAAAAATAGATTGACTGTAATGAGTATTTGAATAAATCATAAGAATGGCCACCCTGCGATCGTCTAACATCCTGCCAATGGCTGCCCGGTGACTGAGCAGGGCGCCGGCCCTCCGCCTAATGGCCTGCGGGGCCCTGCCGGTGCCTCCGTGATTGACGGGTGCGGCTCCCAGGGCACCCCCTCTCAAGCCCGCAGGCCCGGGGGTGGGAAAGGGTGCCTCCCTCCCTCCTGTTCCAGGAAAACCTACCTCAGAGATGGAGCCGAGGGGGCGGGAGGGGGGAGCCAGGGTAGGAAGATAATGACCTTTTGTGAGAATCGATGTCTGCTCGAGGCGGAGGTTAGAGGGACCCCATAAGTCAAGTCAAGTGTGAGAGAAGCAAGCCGAGCGTGAACTTCGTGAGAGCCGGCAAGTAGGGGAACTAGGTCTGCACACATTCTGCCTGGATCCGTGAAGTCAGCTGGTGCCCGGCCTGCGACCACCCAGCCTCAGGGAAGCGCCCTCTCGGGGACACTCTGGTACCTGCCCAAAGGACGGAGGCAGAGCGGGGATCTACAGGTCCCAGGATGCTGAAATGGGATGATTCAAAGGGTCTTTCAGGGAGCAGGGTTTTTGCTCAGGCTGCCCCACGCAGGGGAGCCTGCAGAGAAGGGAAGGTCTCAAAGTCTGAAGTGAGGGCTGGATTTGAAAAGGAAAAGTCAAACATAATTTGGTGGTGTTCCAGTTCCTAGGGCTATGTAACAAACCACCCCAAGACTTAGTGACTTAACAACATTTATTGAGCTCATTTATTCTGTGAGTCAAGAGTCCAAACAGGGCACGAGGGTGGGGGGTACTGTCTCTGGTCCACAGGCCTGGGGTCTCCTCGGGGGCAGAAGCTGAATGCTGGAATCATTGGAAGGCTTGTTCGCTTGTCACTCTGTGGGTGGATACCAACTGTCAGCTGAGGTGTTAGCTGACATCAGACCCATGTGCCCTCTCCCTGTGGCCTGGACATCCTCATAACATGGTGCCCTGAGGGAGCATCCCCCGAGAGGAGCCAGGAGCTGGCGGGGCTGCCTGCCCAAGTCGGGCAGCCCTGCTACCACTTCCACACGTTCCTCTGTTTGGGGCAGACACAAAGGCTCACCTGGGTTTAAAGAAGGGGACGTGGGCACCCCCTAATCCCGTCTCAAAGGAGGAATAGCCACAGCACGTTCAATGAAGAATGTGTTGGGGGGTGGTAATATGTCATTGCAGCTGTCTTTGGCGAGGACACGCCCACAGCTAGTGTTCATCGGGTGTGGCAAAGCACAGCCTCCTGAGGCAGGCTAAGGAAAGCCCTGCTTTCAAGAATCAAACTGTCTCTTAACTCACACAATGTCTGTGTTTGAAGCCCCCCTGGAAGGCTAGGCTCCTCCCCCTGGCAGGATTCCCCGAGGACATGCTGGTGCTGAGGCTCTGCAGCTGGTAGAAACCTCTACCCAATGGTCCTTCTCAGCAAGAGGGGCTCCAGTTTGCAGCCCACAGCTTGAAGTGCCAGGTCTGGAGAGGGACTTAGACCTGTGACACAGATGCCACAAGCCTTGAGCCCTTCATTCCCTGGGGTGTAGCTCCTTCCCCCACCCCTGACTCCATGGCTTTCCAAGCTGGGAGACTCAGCTTTGGCCAAAGATTGGATGAAGAGGTCCATCCCTGCATGGGGCCCAGGGCAGGCCACAGTCTGCTTCGTTCCCACACCTTCATACACTCACTCACACACACAACACTCTCACACATATTCACTCACACACTCGCTCACACACACACATTCACACACAGTCACACACACACTCACACACACACATAACACTCTCACACACATTCACTCACACACTCGCTCACACACACACAACATTCACACACAGTCACTCACACACACACTCACACACACATAACATTCTCACACACATTCACTCACACATACTCATACACAAACACAACATACACACACACACACATAGACACACTATACCCTGTGGGAGGCGGAAACTTTGAGGCCCAGACTCCCTGTCCTTTGCCGTTTTCCTGAGCCAGTTGCAGCCAAGTTTTAAAAGAGGATCTGAGTCCTCTGGATGCCCTGTCCTGACTTAAGGGGATACAACCAGAACTCAAGCAGCTGAAGGGTTGAAGGAGAACCAGTTTGTTTTTCCAAAGATACGGGAATGGCTAGTGACAAAAGGGAGGGGGTAGGGAAGAGAGGGGCAAAGGGGCATGGTTTTGATGAAAAGGTTTGGAGGGAGCGTCTGAAGTCTTCCACAAGTTGGCTAAATATTAATATTAATAACCATGTTAGTTGAGCACTTACTATATGCTAGACACTCTGATCAGCATGTGATGGGCATGTTCTCCTTAAAACCCTCTACTGCTTTATGAGACACTGTTATTATCTCAATAGTACCTACAGAAAGGGAGCAGAGGTCCAGACACCAGAGAGGAACCCTAGTCAGGGATACAGTAAGTTAGCCACAGACCTGAAATCAAACTTAAGACTCTATTCTAAAGCCTTAATCACTTTATCCTGAGGCTCCGAGAAACCCAGTTTACTCTCCCGTAAAAGGGGGAAGTCTGATGACCTCATCTCCAACATCACCCTCAGTCCTTCCTTACCTTCCAAACGTGCCGAAAATATTCTGGGAACTGGCTTTGTTGTTGTTCAGTCACTAAGTTGTGTCCAACTGTTTGTGACCCCATGGACTGCAGCACACTTGGCTTCCCTGTCCTTCACCATCTCCTCAATGAGTTTGCTCAAACTCATGTCCATTGAGGCAATGATGCCATCCAACCATTTCATCCTCTGTCACCTGCTTCTTCCCCTGCCCTCGATCTTCCCCAGCATCGGGGTCTTTTCCAATGAGTTGGCTCTTTCCATCAGGTAGCCAAAATTTTAGAGCTTCAGCTTCACCATCAGTCCTTTCAATGACTATTCAGGATTGATTTCCTTTAAGACTGACTTGCTTGATCTCATTGCAGTCCAAGGAACTCTCAAGAGTCTTCTCCAGCACAACAATTTAAAAGCATCAATTCTTTGGTGCTCAGCCTTCTTTATGGTCCAGTTCTCACATCTGTACATGACTACTGGAAAAACCATAGCTTTGACTATAGGGACCTTTGTTGGAAAGCAATGTCTCTGTTTCTTTTGATATGCTTTCTATGTTTGTCATAGCTTTTCTTCCAAGGAGCAAGTGTCTTTTACTTTCATGGGAACTGGCTTCAGTTCAGTTCAGTTACTCAGTCGTGTCCGACTCTTTGCATCTCCATGGACTGCAGCACGCCAGGCTTCCCTGTCCACGACCAACTCCCGGAGCTTGCTCAAACTCATGTCCATTGATTTGGTGATGCCATCCAACCATCTCATCCTCTGTCGTCCCCTTATCCTCCTGCCTTCAATCTTTCACAGCATCAGGGTCTTTTTAATGAGTCAGTTCTTCACATCAGGTGGCCAAAGTATTGGAGCTTCAGCTTCAGCATCCGTCCTTCCAATGAATATTCAGGACTGATTTCCTTTAGGATGGACTGGTTGGATCACCTTGCAGTCCAAGAGACTCTCAGGAGTCTTCTCTAATACCACAGTTCAGAAGCATCAATTCTTCGGGGCTCAGGTTTCTTTATAGTCCAACTTTCACATCCATACATGACTACTGGAAAAACCATAGCTTTGATTAGACAAACCTTTGTTGATAAAATAATGTCTCTGCCTTTTAATATGCTGTCTAGGTCATAGCTTTTCTTTCAAAGGGCAAGTACCTTTTAATTTCACAGCTGCAGTCATCATCTGCAGTGATTTTGGAGCGCAAGAAAATAAAGTCTGTCACTGTTTCCATTGTTCTCCATCTATTTGCCATGGAGTGATGGGACCGGATGCCATGATTTTAGTTTTTTGAATGTTGAATTTTAGGCCAGTTTTTTTACTCTCCTCCTTCACCTTCATCAAGAGGCTCTTCAGTTTCTCTTCACTTTCTGCCATAAGGGTGGTGTCATCTGCATATCTGAGGTTATTGATATTTCTCCCAGCAATCTTGATTCCAGCTTGTGTTTCATCCAGCCCAGCATTTCTCATGATGTACTCTGCATATTGTACCCTGCATGATATACTCAGTTATTATTAACTTAATAATAAATGGAATAAATGGATGACTGGATGAATGAATAAATAAGCAAGGTACTGTTCCTGCCCACAAGGAACTTATGGTCTGGGAGGGAGACAGATGTAATAGAACTGTAATAGAAGACAAAATACAGGGGCCCTGAGAAGCATATGATTAATTCCTACATCAGTGTCCAGCAGGGTCGATTCAGAAAGTACCTCTGTGTATTGGGCAGAGCAGTCCCTCAACATTGATTTAAAAGGTCTTGATTCCAGCTTGTGCTTCATCCAGTTCAGCGTTTCACATGATGTACTCTGCATATAAGTTAAATAACCAGGGTGACAGTATACAGCCTTGATGTACTCCTTTCCCGATTTGGAACCAGTCTATTGTTCCATGTGCAGTTCTAACTGTTGCTTCTTCATCTGCATACAGATTTCTCAGGAGGCTAGTCAGGTGGTCTGGCGTTCCCATCTCTTGAAGAATTTTCCACAGTTTGTTGTGATTCGCACAGTCAGAGGGCTTAGCATAGTCAATAAAGCAGAAGTAGATGTTTTTCTGGAACTCTCTTGCTTTTTCGATGATCCAGCAGATGTTGGCAATTTGATCTCTGGTTCCTCTGCCTTTTCTAAATCCAACTTGAATATCTGGAAGTTCTTGGTTCACGTACTGTTGAAGCCTCACTTGGAGAATTTTGAGCATTACTTTGCTACTGTGTGAGATGAGTGCAATTGTGTGGCAGTTTGAACATTCTTTGGCATTGCCTTTCTTTGGGATTGGAATGAAAACTGAACTGGCTTAGACATCTCTAAAGCAGAGACTGACTCTGTGGACATGGGTCTGTGTGAAAGCATGGAATGATTTCCTCTTCTCTCCTTTCCCCTTTCATGAAACTTGAGTGAGAAAACCAATGTTTAATTTGGGCAGGTGAAGGAAACAGATAAGAACCTAAAAGACCATTTGTATTTTCAAGGCCTCAATTTGGGGGTGGAGCATCGGGTGTGAAGCCCAAAGCTGGGGTTCAAGTTTAAGCCCTATGACTTAGAACCTCTGTGATTCCCGACACATCTCTTTGGTCTTTAGATTTCTCGTCTCTGGAATGGAAATGGGATTGTACACGCGTCCCAGGGTGGCTTGGGGACTAAATGAAATTCAGCACATACGAGCTTTAGGGCCATTCCTGGCACACATTAGATACCCTGTAATGGTTCAGCCATCCCCTCCCCACAGTACATAGGGAAAAAAGTGGAGTTGGAAAGACTGTTCCTTTCCATTGCTTCTGACGGAAATGGTCAAGCGTCTTCCCTTTAACTGTACTCTTCATAAAAGTTCACTCATAAACTATTGATATT
The DNA here is from genome assembly GCF_019923935.1 of Bubalus bubalis. Classification (NCBI taxonomy): domain Eukaryota; kingdom Metazoa; phylum Chordata; class Mammalia; order Artiodactyla; family Bovidae; genus Bubalus; species Bubalus bubalis. Next base: position 109,379,971 of record NC_059161.1, read on the forward strand.
TTAATAATACACATTAGCATCTTGCCCTTTGACAGATGAATATTGAATGAGCAATAAAGAGGCAAAAGAGTAACCAGGTATGTGGCTATGGGGAAGTGGTTCTCAGAGGAAAGGCTCCTCTCTGGGGACCTTGTGACTGGCCTCTCTCTCTAGTGACCCCTAGGAAACAGCTCTCAGAAGGAGCTCAGAATCTGGCCCAGCCCAGCCCAGTCTGAGCAGAATTTGCCCTTGGTTTTCTTTTACTTGGCTGAAGGGGACTTGGGAAAAGACAGAAAAAGGTCATTAAAGAGATGCTGAAGGTCTGGACTTTGCACCCTTGTGTGAAATTCCTGGAATCTCTCCTCTCTCTTTGAGGAAGGTGCTGGCTTCTTCCCCACCTACGGTGTTCAGTTCAGTTCAGTTCAGTCGCTAGTGTCCTGCTCTATAAATGAAGAGTCTTCAAATAATGTGCCCACAAGAAATCAGGCTATGAGCTTAGAAATAACGTAGCCAGCTTCCATCCCCTCTCTGTCCTCTGCCCACCAAGTCTTGATGGGCACCTGTGCTCGGGGCGTGTGTCTGAAGGTTTACAAGATAGAACATCCTGCCTTTGCCACTTGGCTCCAGCCCCGCCGCCAACAGCCTCAGGTTTTCCGTGGCCTCCATCTGGGCTGGGAGTCCTTGAGTGTGCAGAGAACAGTGACAGGGGCCTCTTCGTTGGTCCGGCTTAATTGGTGTGATTTAATGGCGTTGGTGGCGGATTCAGATTTATACGGCTTTCTGAGCTGCAAATCTGCTTTCTAAATGTAGAATTTTTGTGGAGTGGTAAAAAATAATGGCTGTTCTGTGATTCCTGCCTCCCGAGCTAGGAGATTGCAATTTACATTATGCAAATAGACATTATGCAATCAAGGCACTTTAGCAGGAATCTGGCGACAGAGAGGCCGCTGATGAGCTACGAGGTCTGCAGCCCCAACTGGAAGGGTCCTGGAAGAGCAGAGATGGAGTGGAGAGGGGGTGTGGTGGGTAGAGGGGGCCGGATCTGTTCCACTGGCCCGAGGAGGCACCGTGGAGCCGGGCCCAGAGATGAACGCTTCCGGGGGGCTGCCCAAGCGACTCTCTCAATTAATGGCTTTGTTTAATCATACCCCCTGTCCAGAGGAGTATTGTCTTACGGATAATTTCGTTTGCCTAACGAGATTTTGCTAATTAAATCTCCTTTCAGTTGGTGTGACTATGCCTGCAGGAGACAGGGTTATCTGGAGTCTTCTCCATAAACCTTTCTGGAGAGGAGCTGGGAAGAGGGACAGAGGGAAGGGAGAAAAGGAAGGGAGGGAGGGTAAACTTCCCTGCTGTGAGCAGGCCTGGAGAAGCTTCCAGCAGGGTTTGGAAGTACAAAGTGGCTGCCACCACCCACCTGGCCTTTCTCTCCTATTCTCTGGATATATGGGTACTTAGAAACCTTTGTCCAGCCTGAGGGATTTCCCTGCTGTCTGCTTCCGCTGTGGCTCCTGTCACCTCCACCATTATCCCTTCTCAAGTTCTTCCCGATCCTCAGGAGCTTCTATGAGCCTTCCAGGCACTGATTCTAGCAGCTCTAGCTGCGCTTCGTGATGGTGGTGATGTGGGAACCTTCCCCTGGCCTCCGCTGTTAGCCAGCCAGCCCGGCTCTTCAGAGAGGAAGATTGGCCAAACTGGCCATTTCTCTAGGGATAACTGAATGAATCAAAGAGGAGAAAACCTTGTCAAATTCATGTTTGACCGAGCCAGCCAGAATATGAAGGAGCCTAGCTCTGGGCCTGCAACAGCTGGAGCTTAATAAATGCTGTTGTGAGCCTGTGCCCATGTCACACCTGTGCCCCCGCATCCCCAGGGATTCTTTACTGTCTGCGGCTTCCTGGGCCTGGCTGGCCATGGGCCGCACAACTCAGCTCTGTCTACCTGCCAGCTTCCTCTCCTGCCCGCCTTGCAGCTCCCTCCTCCCTGTTACTTACAGACACTCCTACTCCTGGTGCCCAGAATGCCAGGTTGTTCAGTTTTCCCCAAATACTCTGCGTAACTTCGCACCTCGGTGCCTCTGCACTTGCTGCTCCCTCCATCTGGAATCTCCTCGGCCTGGATAGACCTGCTCCTCCTGCAATGCCCAGCTTATGCATCTCCTCTCTGACTACCATTGACAGGGCTTCCTGCCTTTCCTGAAAGGGTGCTGTATTTCCACATCCTGTATGTTGTCACAGGACCTCAAACGAGGTATCTGTCTGTCTAGCCAAGTTAGGAACTGAATCTTATTCTTCTCCTGATCCCAGTACTTAGAATCATGCCTGGCCACAGTAGGCCCCTACAGTTTTGGTTGAATGGAAAAACGAATGAATGAGCCAAGGGGAAGAGGGTGGAGTGATGGAGAGGTTTTCTCCATTAAGTCTTCCAAACCCCAGGATGAGTGATGGTGCGGCAACAGGAGACTGATTTCTGTAGGGGCTTTGCAGAGTTACTTGCTCATCCATTACCTTTGGTTCCGGGGTGGGAAGGTCCTAATTCCCTCTGTGTGGCAGGCCCTGCACATCAGCAGGGTACATCAGCATCTCTTGTCGTACATTTTGACATGGATCTTGTGAGGTGGATATTATTTTTGTAGAGGGCACTGAGGCTTATCTGTCCTCATCAGAGTGTAAGGCAGTGCTTGCCTGTAACTGGGCTGAATGGCAGGGCCCCAGCAGGCTCTAGGTAGGTGAAAGCTCCTATGCTTCCCAGCCTTCCCTCCCCATCTATCCAGCTAGCCAGCCATCCAACCAGCCCATGCATCTACCCATCCAATCCATCCATCCATCCATTCATTCATCCATCCATCCATCCATTCATCCACCCATACATTCATCTATCCATCCACCCATCTATCCATCTGTTCATCCATCCATCCATTCATCCATCCATTCATTCATCCATCCATCCATCTATTCATCCATTCATCCACCCATACATTCATCTATCCATCCACCCATCTATCCATCTATTCATCCATCCATCCATTCATTCATCCACCCATACATTCATCTATCCATCTATCCATCTATTCATCCATCCATCCATTCATCCATCCATTCATTCATCCATCCATCCATCTATTCATCCATTCATCCATCCATTCATTCATCCATCCATCCATCTATTCATCCATTCATCCACCCATACATTCATCTATCCATCCATCCATCTATCCATCTATTCATCCATCCATCCATTCATTCATCCACCCATACATTCATCTATCCATCTCCATCTATCCATCTATTCATCCATCCATCCATTCATCCATCTTTCCATCCATTCATCCATGAACTCATCCACCCATACATTCATCTATCCATCCACCCATCTATCCATCTATTCATCCATCCATCCATCCATCCATCCATTCATCCACCCATCCATCCATTCATCCATCTATCCATCTATTCATCCATTCATCCACCCAGACATTCATCTATCCATCCATCCATCTATCCATCTATTCATCCATCCATCCATTCATCCATCTTTCTATCCATTCATCCATGAACTCATCCACCCATCCATTCATCCATCCACCATCCATCTATCTCTCCATCCCATCCCATCCTATCCCATCCCATCCTGTCTATCCATCCTGACTATAACCTAAGCTGCCCTGGATGTGTGTCACACCCTGGGCTCTCCCCGTGCTGGAATTCCTGGGTTGTTGCACTGGGAGAACCTGTGTGTGTGCTGGGAGACGGGTGAAGCTGAAGCCCCACAGGCAGCCTCCGGCTGCTGGCTCTGGTCTGTTGCCCAGCTAGGAGTGGGGCTGTAAGGATAAAGGAGTCTGCAGGCCATGCTGGGAAACATGAGGGCAGTTGAGGAGAAATGGCTCGTGTCTTCCTATGTGATAAGGGTATATGCCTCTTGCTTGTATGTGTGCAGACTGTAGGGTGTTCATGTGTGTGTGGGGCAGGGGGCAGTGTTTGAAGATAGTGCTTTATGTTTTCCTCTGTTTCTGAGTTTCAGTGCTTTGCTTTTTGCCCTGATGTTTTCCCCTTGGTCCCAATGTTCTGTCTCTTCATCGAGGCTTCCTGTTATCTTAACATCCCACCCTGTTATCTATGCTCTGAGTCTGAAGGGTTTCTCGGTACATAATAGGTGCTCAACAAATACTCCATGATGCACTGAATGAGTGAATGAGTCAGCAAGCATGCCCTTTGCTATCAGGAAGTCTTGAATGTGAGCCCTAGTTCTGTTCTTTAGGTAGCTGGGATCTTGGGATTTAATTTTCTCATCCAGAAAGCAAAAATACTAATAGTGCCTATTCTATCTTTCTCGAAGGGTCGTTGGTGGAAGATTATAAGAGATAACTGAAAGTGTTTTATAAACTATAAAGCACTATGCAAGTATAAGAGGTTATTATTATAATGGTTATTATGCTTGAAGTGATCATTGTGTTTGAAAATTAAGGATTCTGTTTTCAGGAATATAAAATCACCCAGACCTTGTTGGAACTCTTGAGATGTAGGAGCAAGCATCACAGGAACTGATTCCACACTGGCCCGACTATGGGAACTTTCCGGGCCTGGGGTGGGAGAAGGGGTCTGGTGAAAATGGCGCAGGCAGATCTTCATTTGTGCTACCTGTCCCCCGTGTGGACCCACACACACGATCTCTCTTGAGTCTCAGCTGCTGCCAGGCTTTCTATGTTCATTATTTTTGCATATGCTGTTCCCTCTGCTAGGTAAACTCTTCTTTTCTCCTCTGGTCTTTTGAGACTGTCATGCCAAGTTGCTTCCCTATCCCTGGGCTTTCAGGTTACCAAGTTTACTTCCCTGAAGGCATTTATCATGTGGACCTGGGACTGTGAAGTCTGCCTCCTGGGACACAACACATACTTCCAGGGCAGGTGTCAGGTGTCATTTATGTCTGTAGTTCCAGAGGTAGGGGATGGATGGATGGATGAGTGGATGGATGGATGGGTGGGCGGGCGGGAGGAAGGGTGGATGGGTGGTTGGATGGATGGAAGGGTGGGTGGATGGATTGATGGGTGGGTGGGCAGGTGGATGGATGGATGGGTGGGTGGATGGATGGATGGATGGGTGGGTAGGTGAAAGGTGAAGGAGTGCTTGGGGGTTGGTAGATGCACAGAATTTGAACTTTTGAAGCACTCTAAGCTGCAGGGGAAGGTAAGGAAGAAGCAGCTTCAGAGAAATTAGCACTGCTGTGTAAATAACCCCCAAATCTCTGAGAGTTCCCACCCACTCTCAGGTCCAAAGGGTCAAGTAGGCTGATCTTCCCTGGGGTCCCTGGAGTCCTCAATCCCATGCAGGTTGGTGACTGGCCAGCAGCCAGGCGAGCAGTGAGGCATTAGTGTTGGGGCTGAGTCTCGAGGAGGGAGGCGCCGGCCTGTCATGGTTCCCCAGAGATGAGCCGCCATCCATGTGGGGACACAGGTGCTGCCTACCGCCATCCCCAGCACCCCCAGATCCTGTCTGTTGGTGAAGTCAGTCCCAGCTGGTGAAGAATCTGCTGGAAGCGCTCCCAGGACCCTGGCTCCGGTGCCTTCTCCCTGTGTTTGGAGGCATCTTGTCTCCACCTTGCTCTGGCCTCTCCTCCATGCCCTCCCACTCCCAGCACTGCTCCTTCCAGAGCCCCCAGGCAGCCGCAGCCAAGTGCCAGGGGGCTGGGAGGCTTTTCATTACCGAATGCACTGAACCTATTTGTGAGTGTTTTGCAAAGTGTTTAATCCAAGGTGTTCCCTCAATTAAATTAGTGCAAACATCTGTGTCCCACATCCACCTCCATTTGCATTCTGTGCCATTTATTACAGCGGGAAATGGGAAGGCACCTTAGGAATACTTAGGACTGAATTAGGCTAGCTTGGGGTGGATGTTGGGGTGGGCGTCTCAGGGTGTCTGTGAGGTTGGTCCACAAGGCGGATCCATCTCCAGGCCGGAACTGGTGGAGGAGCCGCTTTCTGGGGCAGGGGGCCAAGCAGGGGATGTGTCTGATTTGGGGACCACCCGGTCTTGTGGGGGAGGCTGGATGAGTTTAATTAATGCCCCTGATGCAGGTGGTGCTAGTGGTAAAGAACCCGTCTGCCAATGAAGGAGACATGAGACAGGGTTTTGATCCCTGGGTCGGGAAGATCCCCTATAGGAGGAAATAGCAATCCACTCCAGTATTCTTGCCTGGAGAATTCCATGGACACAGGAGTGTCACAGGCTACAGTCCATGGGATACCAAGGAGTAGGACATGACTGAAGTGACTTAGCATGATCCCCAACTGTCCAAGTATTAGTACCTGCAGAAGCAGGAGGAATTCACTGCGGTTGCTTTATAACTAAACTCATTAAAAGAAAACAAAAACAACTGTATCACATTCAAGTGACCCACCTGGGTTTCGCCCTGGAGGAGACATTTCCTGCTGGAAGGTGGGCTTTTTCATCATGGAACTGCTCAGCCTTGGTGACTTGGCCGAGTGTGGGTGTCGGCACTGCTCCCCATACCGCGTGATCCCCAGGACTGTAGAGGACTTTGGGAGCCCTGCTGTTATCCCAATCCAGGAGGCACTGAAGAAGAATAGCTTCTGCTCAGTGTGTTTACCTGTCGTAACCCTCCCCCCAGCCCTCTGAGACAGGGCCTCAGGACAGATCAGAAAGCCGGGCTTAATCAGACAGAGTGAGCAACACACTCAGCATTGGTCCATAGCTAAAGAGGAGCGGAGGGGATGTGAACTCAGGTTTACACGACCCCGGAGAGGATGTATGTACTTCCTGCCACATTAGGACATCTCTTGGGAATGAAGCAGCTGACTGGGTCAGGGACCTTGCCCCATCCCCAGATGTCGTGGCCAGGACACCCTAGCTGGGCTGTGCAGAGGCCCCTGGCCCTAGCCTGCCTGCCTCTATTTGTTGTTCAGTCGCTAAGTCGTGTCAGACTCTTTGTGACCCCATGGACTGTTTCCTGTCCATCACCGACTTCCAGAGCTTGCTCAAACTCACGTCTACCAAGTCAGTGATGCCATTCAACCATCTCATCCTCTGTCGTCCCTTTCTCCTCCTGCCTTCAATCTTTCCCAGCAACAGGGTCTTTTCCAAGGAGTCAGTTCTTCACATCAGATGACCAAAATATTGGAGCTTCAGCTTCAGCATGAGTCCTTCCAATGACTAGTCAGTGTTGATTTCCTTTCACATTGACTGGTTTGATCTTCTTGTTGTCCAAGGGACTCTCAAGAGCCTTCATGTGGCATAAACTGGGATGCCCAGGGGCTTCAATGGTCACTTATCTGAGAGAAGGGATTCCTGGTTTTTGCGTGGTGGGGCAGGGAGGAAAAGGAGAGGAAGTGAGGAAGAGGCTCATGAGTTGCTCAAGGACTTAGAGATCACTGAAATCTTTGGAACTAAATAGGAAAACTGAGGCTCAAAGGAGGCATCCCCTGCCTAAGGCCACTGAGGGTTTAGTGGGAGAGGCTGGACTGGAAACTAGAGCTCCCACCTCCTGGCAGGGTAGTGATGTCAGGGCCTGGGGAGGCTGCAGGGGTTCTGTAGGATATGCTGGCATTCTAGATACAAAGTGTGTAAGTCAAAGCTGGAGAAGGAACCAGGGTGAGAAGGGGATGGATGGCTGCTGTGGACTCGTCTACTAAGGATGCTTGTGGACACCTTTAATGAAGAACCTCCCGGGTCCTAGAGGGCTACTGGCCAAGTCTGACCTACAGCAGGTCTGCACCAGTATCTAGAGTTCTACCTAGGGATATCCAGGGGCTGTAGAACCTGGGGAGCTTGGAGGAGTCCAGAGACCCTGGACTGTGCACCCACAGTGTCCAGCTCACCTCCCCCTTCCCCATCTGCCCAGGGTGCCATGGACTCAAACTCCAGTCCCCTCTCCCTCTTCCTCCCCAACGAGTCAGGACCAGGTCTTAGCCTTAGTTTCCCCATCTGTTAAAGAAAAAGAAAACCTCATCTTACAAAATATCTGGGAAAATCAAAGGAAATAGTAGGCATGCTTGACCCTACTTCTGGAAGCAGAGCTCTGTTGTTTTCCGTTCTTCTCCATGGCTCAGCTCTACTTTCCCCTCTAGACTCTGAACTGGATACAAGGGGCCAAGGGCTCTATAGAGCCAAGGGTGGGCAGCCCCTATCTCAGCTCCTCCCCCTCCCTCTTCTCTTCCCTCCCTCCCTCCCTCTCTCATCAGAAGACTTTAATAAATGCATCTCAGCATGTGGTCCTTCCTGGGGCTTTATAAGAATGAATTGCTTAACCCAGCCTACAGTACTTCCTAGAAATGACAATCTACAATCAACACACATTTATTAAGCACCACTGTGTGTGGTACCCAGTTCCAGGCCTGGCAGGGTCAGCCTGGGAGTGATCCCTGGGCTTCCTGTCTCCTCCCAAGGGCTCCGATGACCGTTGCTTTCTTCGGCTTTGCCAGATCCCAAGACAATCTGCCATTGCTAGCAGGACTGGGGATTTTGGTGCCCTTACCTGCCTCTCGGCTTCTGTACAAGGTCGTCTCTGCCTTGAAGTGCCCTCCATCCCATCCCCTTCATTTACCTGGTTAGAGCTCAGGTTCTCCATGATCAGTAGGTCTGTGACCTCATCTCAGCTAGGGTTTATCCTCCTTGAGCTCCTGGTGCACACTGGGCATCTTTCTGAGACTACTGTTGTTGTTCTTTAGTCGCTCAGTCATGTACAACTCTTTTGACCCCATGGACGGTAGCCTGCCAGGCTCCTATGTTCATGGGATTTTCCAGGCAAGAATACTGGAGTGGGTTGCCATTTCCTTCTCCAGGGGATCTTCCTGAACCAGGCATCCAACTTACATCTCCTGCTTTACAGGAAGATTCTCTACCACTGAGCCACCTGGGAAGTCTTCTGTGACTATTAATCACATCGTATTTTCATTAAGCTTCTACTAGGGATGCTGGGCTCTTTAAGAGTAAAGCTACTGTATGCAACACCCTAGGACTCATTTGTTCTACCTTGCCACAGGCCAGGTCCTGCTCAATTCATCCCTCATAGCAGAGAATGCCTGTTATTAGAATGCCTTCCCCTCCCGTTAGCCTCTGGTTCTCAGTAAGTGCTTATTTTGTTGGAGGAACCACTGGCAGGTTCGAAGGGAGGCTGTCATGGCAGCATGCCTGGCTCTCTAGTTTCCAGGGTGTTTGGTCTGAGAGCACGTCCCTGTCCCTTTTATATTCAATTCTATAAGTATTCTCTCCCTTTCACCGGCCTCAGGATATGGGATCTCCAGATGGAGCTGAGAATGGCAGAGAAGAATGCGCCTATTGATTTATTGCTCCTGTGTCTTTGCCATGGGCATTTCCTCTTCCTGAAAAGTCCTCCCTGCTCAGCCAAAGCCTGCCCTTCCTCCCCAGCCCCGCACCACCTCTTCCAGAGCCCTCAGGGGAACGCAAGCAGTGTCTCCGTTCCCAAGAGCCTGGTGACTCTGAACAGAGTCTGCCTGCATCCTGGGTACACCTGTCTGTCCTTTTCCATGGAGATATGTCAGAACAGGGCACATAGCTGATGCTGCAGTAAGCCCTCACTCCACGTGGCATGGCGCCTGGCACATTCTGAATTTATCGCACATGTTTGCCAAACGAACAGGATTACTCCTGGTCTGTCTCAGAGAGGGGGGTGTCTGGGTTCTCCCCGCATCCTCTTGCTTTGACTTTTCTGCCCCATGATTCTAAAGGAGCTGGAGGCTCATTTGTCACCAAGTACTGGAAACTGGAGGCTCCAGCCAGCAAAAGAAAAACAGGTGTTAAATTCTGTTTGGTGTACTAAGCAGACTGGAATTACTTCTCTATGGCAGGACTGTCAAGTCCCAGACACTGATACGCTACATGCAGAGTCTCCAAACCAGAGTGAGCAAGATGGGCCATTGGAATAAGAGAAGAAAACAGTACAACTTTGTTTCTGTGCTGTGTGTGTGCTAAGTTGCTTCACTCATGTCTGACTCTTTGTGACACCATGGTCTGTAGCCCACCAAGCTCCTCTGTCCATGGGATTCTCCAAACAAGAATATGGAGTGGGTTGCCATGCCCTCCTCCAGGGGAATCTTCCCAACCCAGGGATCGAACTAGCAGTTCTTACGTCTCCTGCGTTGGTTCTTTACCACTAGCACCACCTGGGAAGTCCTTTGTTTATATGGATATTTTATCTCATCCTGTCCAGATTTCTATTTTTGAATATGCTGCATAAGAGATTTCATGTATTGGCAGAGCAGTAGGCTTTATATACTCTCCCACACATGCATCTTCATATATGTAGGTACTGAGGTATATTAAACATTTTTTACTGATAGAGTTGTAAACACGTCTGAAAACCTTGGACTTGGGCCCCTGGCCCACTGTCCAGGACATGAGTTCAAGGCATACGTGCCAGTGTATCCGGACAAATGTCCTGTCCCCTAGCGTGGCCCCATATCATGCCTAAAGCTTTACAGCCTGAATCTCGCTGGAGGGCAGACTCCTTGGGGACAGTGATTTGGGGACCCTCTTCAGTGGTGACACGTGGCAGTGACTCCACAGGGCCTGGAGCATGGCAGATACTCAATAAATTACATGGGGCTTGAATACTATTTATTTAAATTGAGACATCTGAGAGTCTTTTAAAGTTTTAAAATTTGACTTTAATTTAATCCTCAAATGTCTGCTCTCAGAGAGTATGCTTGATATATTTACTTGGGGTCTATTATATAACAACAAAAAATAAGTATATAGGCCAGCAGAGGATGAGATGTTAGGTAGCATCTCTGACTCAGTGGACATGAATCTGAGCAAACTCCAGAAGACAGTGGAGGACAGGGAAGACTGGCAGAGCTGCAGGCCATAGGGTTGCAAAAAGTTTGACGTGACTTAGCGACTGAACAGCAATGCCTACTGGGTACCAGGTTCTGAGTTAGGTCCTGGGTGACAAATCTGAGGTCTCTGATCTCAAGTTATTTATATTCCTTTTTTAAAATGTTTATTTATTTATTTATTTATTTTTCGGTCATGGGTCCTGTGGAATCTTACCATTTCCTCAGCAGATGCTCTAGACTGTCGGTCTGTTGGTATTTTAGGGAGGGCAGAACCCATCAACCAATGCAGTTGTGTTCTAGGGGCCCTGCTACCCCTCCGTGGATGTGGTCAGAGTCCGGTGCAAGCTGGGAGTGATAGTTCTCCCATGAGGGTGGGATGGGGAGATAGAATGGGACCAGGAAAGATATTTAGGCTGTCTCTCAGCTCAACTTCTAGGCTTCTATGTGGAAATTTCAGAAGCCAAGCAGGGGCCTATCATAAGGGCTGAGTTTGAAGGGAAGATCCATCAGTAGTGGGAGATGGCCTTCGAGAAGACAGACACTGATAGATCTGACAGCTGGCCTCCCTCCTCTTAGGACCAGAAGCCGGGGGCCTCTTGGCCAGGGTTGCAGAACGGGAGATAGTCAGTGGCTGAATCAGGGCTCTTGGCTCCTCCCTGGGATCCACACACAGAAGACCCTGGGGCACAGGCTGGACCTGCTTCCTCCACCCCAGGTGGTTATGCAGCCAGGACCAGAATCCTCAAAGTCCCCAGTGCTGCTGGGCTGCGGATGCAACCCCCTCCCTCCAGCAGCTTCTGGAGGGGCCAGTGGCCCACGGCCCCACAATGATCACGGGCTGTGTGTGACTTCTTCTTTCTTCCTGTACGAGTTGAGCACTTGCCACCCTGCTGTCTGTTTTTCCTTGCTAAGGTTCAGTTCTAATTATGTTGATTTTCTTCATCCCACCCCCTCCTGGAAGCTTATTAGGTTGAATATTTTTATTTATTATCATTTCGCCCAACTCCTGCCAGCATTTCCAATTACTCTCCCCGCTTCCTTGTAATTGTCTTTCTGTAATGGCTCTGAAACAATTGCGCTAAATGAGGTGTCTCCTGGAAGATGAGAGTCTCACTTCATTAAAGGCTAATGTATTCTCAGCTCCAGCTCTGTGGGGCTAGCTTGGAAGGAAGACATTTAAACAGCTTCTTTTATTTTATAGGGAGCAACTTTTCAGCGACGAAGATGTCTGTGGGGTATATGTGTATGTGTGTGTGTTGCCTGATTTTAATTTAAAGAAAGTTTATGAAATAGTGCAAGTCTCCCTGTTGATGAAAACTCTCTGTTCCCGGGTAGCTGAGGTTGACGCAGATGGGGTCCAGGGTTCCAGGGCGCAGGAAGACAGGGGCATTCTAATCGGATGTCCTCCCTGCCTTTCTGCCAGGTCCCCTCCCTTCCTGTCGACCCCTGACCTCTTGATGCCTCCATCCTGCGCTGACTCCCACTGGATGATGTACCACCTCCTGCTGCATATAATTTTTTTTCAGTTTATATATCCTCATTCATTCATTCATTGTTGTTTATTTGTTTACTTGTTCATTTGTTATTCATTGAGCACATTTTTTGTTTTTTTAAAAATGGAGATGGACTCTTTTTTAATTATTTGATTATTAATTTTTAGTCGCACTGAGTCTTTGTCACTGCAAGTGGGCTCTCTCTAGTTGCAGCAGGGTCTACTCTTTAGTTGTGGTGTGCAGGCTTCTCTTGGCGGTGGCTTCTATCGGGGCAGACAGAGCACAGGCTCTAGGCCCTCGGGCTTCAGTAGATGTGGTGCAAGGGCTTAGGGGCTCTGCGGCACGTGGGATCTTCCTGAACCAGGGATCAAATCCATGGTGGATTCCTATTCACTGTACCACCAGGGAAGTCCCAACGCATGTTTATTGCCTGCTGTGTTCAGGCATGATTCAGGATGGGGATATGACATTTTGCAGCTTACAGATGAGTGAAAGAACAGAGGTAGATGACGGGCAAGCAGGCACTTCTAGTACAACGTGCTACGTGCCGTCATCAGGCAAGGGAGGACCACCGGAAAGCTCTCAGGAGGGCACCTAGTAAAATCTTGTGGGGTCGAGGGTGACTTCTAGAGGGCAGGGGATGGGGTCTGGGTTGACACCGGGAGGATGACCAGTTTGCCAAGCAACAAGGGCGTGGGTGGAAGTCTTTGAGGCGGAGGGAACTTCTGTAGCAAGAGAGGGCCTGGAAGAGTGAGATGCAAGACAGGAGCCGGTGTGGGGCAAGGGCTGTGATGGGAGGAGGGGCTGGAGATCAGGAAGAGTCCCGAAGGCTCGGCTACTGAGAGATTGAGTGACATGGGAGAATTTTAAGCTGAGGATTGATTTGGCCAGATGTTCCTTGGAAAGATTGCTCCTACTTGAGTGTGTAGAGTGGATTGTGGTGTGGTGGCTTAGTCGCTAAGTCGTGTCTGAGTCTTGCGACCCCATGGACTGTAGCCCACTCTGCTCCTCTGTCCATGGGATTTTCCAAGACAGGACAAATTCAACCAGGAGTGGGTTGCCATTTGCTTCTCTGGGGGCTCTTCCTGACCCAGGGTTCGAACCCAGATTTCCTGCATTGCAGGCAGATTCTTTACCACTGAGCCACCACGGAAGCCCATAGAGTGGATTGAGGGAAGGCCCCCCCAAAAAGGCAAGAGACCTTTGAGGAAGCTGCTGCAGGTGATGGTGGTGTCCTGCCTGGAGGAGGCGGAGGAGAACGAGAAGGCTGTGTACATTAGTGAGATGTTACAGGCGGAGAAATGATGGGCTCCAAGTGGGGGTGGTGGTGGTGAGGGAGGGGGGTGTTAAGGATGAGAGCTGTTTTCTGGCTCCAGCAGTCAGGTGAATGTGTGTGGTGGGGTTCCCATTTCAGGACAAGGACCGTGAGAGGTCCGGGGAGCTCCCTAGGATGTGGGGCTACCAGGCTCAAATCCCAGCAGAGGTGGGGTGTCTGTCCCCAGTGACAGCTGTGGAGCCCCAGTTTCTTCACCAGCAGGGTCCATGGGTTGCAGGTGGGCATCAGCTCGCTCCGTTAAGGGGCGATAAGCAGCTTCATCATCAAACTCTGTGCTCCAGGCTAAGCAGGTCCCCTCTGGGCTCTGACTTCTGACCCAGGCAACACAATCTGTACCAAGGTCTTTGAGCATTGCCCAGGCATCTCCCATAGTTAAGGGCTGTCTCTTCTTTTTTCTCAGCCGTGCCACATGGCATATGGGATTTTAGTTCCCCGACCAGGGATTGAACCCCTGACCCCTACATTGGAAGCGTGGAGTCTTAACCACTGGATGGCCAGGGAAGTCCCCAGGGTCGTCTCTTTTAAAGGGTTTTTTATTTCATAGTCAAGAAGGAGCAGGAAGACCCTTCCTGATATGTTTGGGTTAGGAGTGAAGAATGTAAGCTTACAACAAGTGGTGAATCCCGTTCATCCAGAGGTGTTTTATGCCCCCGGGCACTTTTTTTTGGATTCCTGGAAGCTTGTGGGTACAACAGTGGGGGTGATAGTGATGAAAGGATCATGATGGTTTCCCCGTTTATCCAGGACCCCCTATCAGGCATGATTTCCCCGTTTATCCAGGCTGCTGTGCCCAGGACCCCCTATCAGGCATGGTTTCCCCGTTTATCCAGGCTGCTGTGCCCAGGACCCCCTATCAGGCACGATTTCCCCGTTTCTCCAGGCTGCTGTGCCCAGGACCCCCTATCAGGCACGATTTCCCCGTTTATCCAGGCTGCTGTGCCCAGGACCCCCTATCAGGCACGGTTTCCCCGTTTATCCAGGCTGCTGTGCCCAGGACCCCCTATCAGGCACGGTTTCCCCGTTTATCCAGGCTGCTGTGCCCAGGACCCCCTATCAGGCACGGTTTCCCCGTTTATCCAGGCTGCTGTGCCCAGGACCCCCTATCAGGCACGGTTTCCCCGTTTATCCAGGCTGCTGTGCCCAGGACCCCCTATCAGGCACGGTTTCCCCGTTTATCCAGGCTGCTGTGCCCAGGACCCCCTATCAGGCACGGTTTCCCCGTTTATCCAGGCTGCTGTGCCCAGGACCCCCTATCAGGCACGGTTTCCCCGTTTATCCAGGCTGCTGTGCCCAGGACCCCCTATCAGGCACGGTTTCCCCGTTTATCCAGGCTGCTGTGCCCAGGACCCCCTATCAGGCACGGTTTCCCCGTTTATCCAGGCTGCTGTGCCAGGACCCCCTATCAGGCACGGTTTCCCCGTTTATCCAGGCTGCTGTGCCCAGGACCCCCTATCAGGCACGGTTTCCCCGTTTATCCAGGCTGCTGTGCCCAGGACCCCCTATCAGGCACGGTTTCCCCGTTTATCCAGGCTGCTGTGCCCAGGACCCCCTATCAGGCACGATTTCCCCGTTTATCCAGGCTGCTGTGCCCAGGACCCCCTATCAGCCATTGCCTGAAGTATCTTATTTAGTCTTTGCAACAACCCCATTGTGCTGGTATTGTTATCATCACAAACAGGTTACATAAGCAGGCCCCCTGGACTCCCAGCCTGCGGATTCCTTCTCAGGGCAAGGAAGGAATGGGCTATGCCAAAGCCGGCTTGGGGGCAGCCAAGGGCTAAGAGAAGTGGCTTAGTCCATCCTCTGCTTGCTGTTTTTCTGTACTCTTCATGCCCTTTGTTATGGATCATCTTTTCTGCTTATGTCCTAACTCACTCATTCATTCATTCACGTGTGTCCTTCAAGGCCTCATGCAAATGCCACTAATTCCTGAACAGAGCCGGCACTCGCCCCCACCCTGGTTCCCAGAATACACTCCTCTCTCTCTGTTATAGCTGCTGATCTGTAGTGAGTTCTTAGCGTGTCTGTCACCTCAGCTCTACTTTGGGTTTTCCCTGGGAGGGGATCTTGGCTCACTCCTCTTTATACCCTTGGTACCCAGCACCGGGCCTGGTGCACTGGTGATCTATGAATATACTATTAGTGATGCCAGGATGCTCGGGGGGGCCTGGGAGGTCAGCAGACAGGAACTTCCTGCCCCCTGTCCATTACAGGAGGAGCAGACGAGCTGCCCAGATACGCGCCAGACTGGGCTTGGCTCCCTGGGTCGGCTGCCTGCTGATAAGGGGCAGCCAGCGGCCAGGAACAGAATTTTCTGTGTGCTCTGGGAGAACGTGGGGATTGAGGTAAGCGCTCCTCCAGGGCAAGGACTGAAGGAAGCAGCGTGGAACTGGATGTTTATTCCGATGAGGTGCTTATGTAACACCAGGCTTCCTTGGGCTCCCGGGGACTGAAGGGAGCACACACCAGAGAAACAAACAAACGGAAGACAGCGGCGAGCCACTCGCTGTATTAGACAAGCGAAGTGAAGAGGTGCTCGCATCTGCTGTCTCGTGTGAAAATTTAGTGCAATTTCCAGGCAGCTTTTTGTTACAAAGAATAAAATGTGTCTGAATACTCAAGTGCAAAAGTCAACGATAGTTTTCCAGCTCCTCAAATCTTGCTCTGATCGCCATTCCTCCCAGGCCGTGATGGGGTGCCGGGAGATGCTGTGCTCAGGAGAATTGGGGCCATCTCTTGAGCAGCTCCCTTCTCAACCTCCAGAATCAGGGCTCTGATCACAGCTGGAGGGCAACAAGGGGAGAAGGAGGAGGAAGGAAGCACTAGGGTTCCTGATCACTAAACAGCGGTGGGACCTGGGGCAAGTGCCTTGCCCTTGCTGAGTCTCAGTTTCTAAATCTGTGGATGAAGAGAACCATTACCCTTGCCCTCACCTGCAGCCTTGTTGGGTTTTGAGGCTGTGTACCCCATGGCATGGAGAAGGAAATGGCAACCCACTCCAGTGTTCTTGCCTGGAGAATCCCAGGGATGGGGGAGCCTTGTGGGCTGCCGTCTATGGGGTTGCACAGAGTCGGACACGACTGAAGTGACTTAGCAGCAGCAGCAGCAGCACCCCATGGCAATGCGTGGGATCGTGACCCCTCTGTGATGTGGCCTCTCATACAAGTTGGGTAGCACAGAACCCTCTGCCTGCTCTCTCTCCTGCCAGCTCCGAAGCTGAGTCAGGGCTCCCCACCTCACTCTCCATAGGGGATGAGGATCTAAGTGAGTTCTAAGTCTGGGGCCTCCTGGGGCTCTTGGAAACAATAGGCCAGGCCTCCTGAGCCCAAGGGAAATGGGGAACCGAACTTTGTGCTACAGAACAGTGGATAAGAAGTCTTCAGAGCCTAGAATGGAGCTGGACAAAACATCACTGTTCATTTAGTAAGCATTTACCTAGGACCTACCACGTGCCAGGCATTGTGCCGGCAGCCCCTGGCCTTCCAGAACTCATGGGCTAACAGGTATTCCAGGTTAGTGCCCAATCCTCTCCATTCAATGAGAGGACAGACGGCCGGGGGATAAAGTGACTATCACAGAGTCACATAGCCAGTCGGTGGACTTGGCAGGATCAAAAATCTGCTTTGTGAGGCTGAAATGAGCTGATACACACCAAGGGCTCAGAGCCATGCTAGGCACCTGTCCAGTGAGTTCGCTGTACCTGCATCCGCTGGGGCCACAGGCTCTAGGAGTGGGGGCCTTTGTCCCACATGGCACCTCTTGTGTCCTGAGTCCAAGTGTTTGAGATGAGACTGGGCCGCACCTCTAAGGCGACACTGACAAAGGGAGGGTGGGAAGGACAGTGGGTCTGAGGCTTCCGGCTCTTGGCATTTTATTCTTCTATTCAACCCAGGCTTATGGAGAGTGTGCCTTATGCCAGGCCCTGGGACTGAACAACCCCACAAGCCCCACACCCTTGAGGGGTTTGTTTGTCAATGGGGAAGGAGGTTGGACCATAAGTAAACCACGTATTTGCCAAATGATAAGTGTTATGAGAGTGCTGTGAGAGTCCTGTGCAGGAAGATTTGTTGTTGTTGTTGTTGTTCAGTCGCTTGGTTGTGTCTGACTCTTTGAGACCCCATGGGTTGCAACACGCCAGGCTTCCCTGCCCTCACTGTCTCCTGGAGTCTGCTCAAACTCATGTCCATTGAGTCGGTGATGCCATCCAACCATCTCATCCTCTGCCTCCCTGTTCTCCTGCCTTCAGGGGGCACTGCACTCCTTTGCAGTGTGATTTAGTAGAGCTTACCCAGATAGTGGGTTAGGGGGCAGTGAAGGTGGGGTGTGGGCCAGGGGGTTGAGGCAGATTTTCTTTGCTTCTAAAAGTTGCCCTGCCAGGCGTGAGGGGTGTGGCATACGGAGAACTTCTGCTCAGCTCTATCCCCTCACCTCTAAAGCTCAGGCTCCCAAATGATGTAGCGGTACTGAGATTGTCTCTTCCCTGCCCAGCCTCCAACCCACAGCAGGAAGTAGCGAATCCAGAATAAGACCCCTCAGATTTCATCACTACCCCCTTGAGGGGCTCAGGGACTTCCCTCTGCTACAATTTGGACATCCATCAGAAGAATTCTTAAAAGAAACATTTGACTCAGAATCAAGTGTCTTCCTTCTTCTGCGTCTCTTCCTCATTGCCTCCCACGCTAACTGGGCATCTCAGGTGCAAAACCAGGAACAACAGAGACATTCTTGGCCAGATAACACCCACTGTGTCTGTATCTGGGGTAGGCACAGAGGGGCAGGCCAGATTTCATCCAGTCCAGTCCTGGGCTGACAGATCCGGGAATCCCCAAGGGGGCCTATTCACCTAGCCCTAGGGGTTAATGGTCAGCCGGGCCTCCCCTCCTAGTGTATTGATTCTTGTGCTCAATCCCTTTTTGTCCACCAGTCCCCTGACTCAGTAGCCCCTGGAGAGATGCTTTCTTCCCAGGTCACTGGCCACTCCGGGTCTCTCGGCGGATGGACCCCACTGCTCTTCCCCCACCCAGCTGCTGAGGTGGGTACAGATTTCTTAGTAATGATCTTCCTCCAGGAGCCAGGGAGAGAGAGGAGCTGCTGCTGCTGCCTCCGCTGCTGCCAACATCAAAGCTTTCTGCGTGGCTTTGGTAGAATGTTAAGAATTGCGAGATAATTAAGTTGCATTTCTGTGCATTGCTTACTGTTACTCTCAACCAATCACTATTCCATAGGGGCTAATCTGTGCTGGGTTTTTTTTCCCCCCTCTTTGGAGTGCCTGTTTGTACCACATTCTTCATTATGCTTCAGTTACAATTTTAATTTTACTATTATTAAATCTTCCCCAAAGCTGTATTATTCTGCGCCTCTGAGCTGGAATTCCTGATTTGGGGACTGTTTGCATCTGGGCCTGTTCACAAATGATTGTTCTTGTTTACAAAAGAACATACATTACAACTCAGCACTGGAGGAATCCTGGCTCCCTTCTCCTCTCCCACCCCTCGACTCACCTAGTTGTAGGAGGTGGGGGAGAGAAGACAGCAAAGGGGATCTGACAATTTTTAAGATTTTCCTATTAGAGCACCTTCATAGCCTCTAATGGCCAAAGAAGAGGATTGGAAATTGAGTTCGAGGTTGGGGGCGAGGTGGCCAATGAGCTTCATTTTTTTTTTTTTTTAATATTTATTTATTTGACTGTGTCGGGTCTTTGTTGCGTCATGTGGGATCTTTCCTTCCAGCGCTCAGCTCTAGCTGTGGCTCGTGGGCTCAGTAGTTGCAACGAATGGGCTTAGTTGCCCCGCAGCATGTGGGATCTTAGCTTCCCAACCAGGGGTCGAACCCATGTCCCCTGCATTGCATGGCGGATTCTTAACCACTGGACCACCTTGGAAGTCCTGAGGCTTCGTTTTTATACCCTGCAAATTACCAGCTTCTTTACTTCCTTAGGCCTGTGACATTGGGCTGTTAAATAACATTGCTCAGCCTCTGATTCTGCTTGAAAAATCAGGAAAATTCTGATGATGCTATAATACTGCCCCACTGGTAAGGATGAAAAGGGATAATGGTGCCCGCCAGATAAGGAGGACTTAGCGAGGGGCAGGTAAAGTTACATTATCCTCATCATCAGCATCTTCTCGTTCTGTCTCCTGTCTGTTTTGCTTCTTCCATTGCCTGTCCCAAAGTTTACCCACTTGGCTCCCCTTAAGCCTTCCTCTGCTCTCTGTCATCACTAAGCCAGTGGAGTGGAATCACAAGTGCTTTGCATATGCTCCCCATTACTGGGGGCTGATAGGAGTAACTTACCTACCTTCTCAAGAAGAAAACAGGGCAGATTTGCAGGGGCCTGAGCTTGCGGAGGGAATGGGGCTCTGCCCCTATGAAGGTGGCCCGCCCTGGGGTTTTGAGAGCCCAGAGCCATCTGCCAGAGCCCCCTGCCCCAGCTGGACCGGACAGGAGCAATGCAGCCCATGTCTGGAGCTCTCCTCCCTGCACCCAGCCCGAGGTCCCTGCCTTCTCAGCCTCCTCCTAGGGTCCCCTCAGCTTCCTTCTTCCCTGTCACCCGGTCCCCCATGCCTCCACACACACTAAAACCATAACTTTTCCCCCCTTTCCCATTATCTCTAACCCATATACTCTGGGAAGTTTAATTTGTTCTCGGTAGTAATCACCATTAACTAGAAATTGTCTTTCTCTGTGTAAACACGTCATTAGTGAAGCTGGTTTTCTGCAGGGTCCAGATTTCATTTTTATTAAAATGAAACACTTTCAGGCGCCTCACTGTGTCCAAGGAGAGAGAGTATAATTTTAACCCATTGGGTTGGCCACAGATAATTGGGCTGGCATTTGATTGGACGATTAGGGAAATATCTTCTTCACATGCAGTATAATTTGCATTTTTTTCCCACTTATATGAAGCTAAGTCATGCTTTCGTACACAGGCAGTTTTAATGAGCATTATAAATCCTAATGAATATATTTTCATGTTCATTTTATTGGCTTGTTTTTATTACAAGAGGTCTGAAAAACAGGGCCAGTGAGGGAGCCGCAGAGGAAATGGCAGGGGAGAGAGGCAGCCTTCCGCCCCTCCCTTGGCCTCCCCAGGCTGCTAGGGAGGGTGGGGGATGGGGGGGGACTCTGTTGATGTGGGAGGGCTGAGCAGGAGAAGGTCAGCTAGGTCCCCATTAACCCAAACCAGAAGCTGCCCGGGACCCAAGGGGATGCACAGAACATGCCTCTGGCCCTGGGGTCCTCGCAGCTCCTGCTGCAGCCCGGCCCCCTCTGCAGCCTCAGCTGCGGCAGCAGTGAACAATCTGGAACCAAAGGGGCACAGGCCACTTCTGCACAGTATCTGGCATGTGCTAGGAACCCCATACAGGCTGATGAGATGGAGTTGAATTGAATTCTGATTCACAAGGAGTTACCGTAATCAGAGCTTTGTTGTTGTTCAGTGGCTCAGTCATGTCCCACCCTTTGCCACCCCAAGGGACTGTAGCACGCCAGACTTCCCTGTCCTTCACCATCTCCCGGAGTTTGCTCAAACTCGTATCCACTGAGTCGGTGATGCTATCTAACCATCTCATCCTCTGCCGCCCTCTTCTTCGTTTGCCTTCTTTCCTGGGATCAGAAGCAGAGCACTGGTTTTCAAACCCAGCCCTGAAAGGATGTTAGCGAGTGTACAGCATACATTCTTCTCCTGGATGCTTCAGAAGCTTTGTCAATGTCTTAGGGTCTCAGCACATTGTGATGAGGATTAGCTACAGGATCAGAGCTCTGCTTCTCTCTCTATTCGTTCAACAAACATTTGGGGGGCACCTACTCTGTTCCAGGGCTTCCGTGGTGGCTCAGACGGTAAAGAATCTGCCTGCAATGCAGGAGAACTGGGTTCGAGCCCTGGGTCAGGAAGATCCCCTGGAGAAAGGAATGGCTACCCACTCCAGTATTCTTGCCAGGGGAATTCCATGGACAGAGAAGCCTGGAGGGCTACAGTCCATGGGGTCTCACAGAGTCGGACATGATTGAGTGACTAACACACATACTGTGTTCTAGGGGACATGTACAAAGTGATCCCTAAAATCCCCACCAGCTCCCGCATTTTAAAAATATCTGTAATAAGTGACCAATAAAATATAAATAAGTAAAGTGGCCTTTTTGTTCCAGCTTGGGTTTCTGGTTCTAGATCAATCCATGTGCGCTCAGGGTTTGGTCTCTTTCTGCCAGGCTCCCTGAGTGCCTCTCTGTTTTCCAACCATCCTGCCCCAGTACCTAGTAGTCCCCAGGCATCTGCTGAGATGGATAAGGCGTTGTGGTCCGGCTCTTGGTCACTCAGCCTGGCCACCAGGATTCTCCTTCTCAATGCTTTGCTCCAGCCAAAGGGCACCCACGGCATCTCCTCCTCTCAGGACCCTGGGGAGAGCCCACCTTCCCTTGCTGACACAAGCTTGGCCGTGGGCCTCGCTATGGGAAGCCTGCCTGAGGACCTGCCTAGCCTCCTGTGTCGTCTTCCTGCTGAACTTCTGCTCCTCCTCACAGAGCTTGCTCTCTGCTGACCGTCCCACCTCACTCCTCATCTCCCACCTACCCTTCCCCTCCAATTTTTGTTTCTTTGAAACTATGATTTTATTTATATATTTATTTTTGGCTGTGCTGGGTCTTCATGGCATGTGTGCTGTGTTCAGTCGCTCAGTTGTGTCTGACTCTTTGTGACCCATGGACTTTAGTCCTCCAGGCTCTTCTGTCCATGGAATTTTTTCTAGGCAAGAATACTGGAGGGGGTTGCCATTTCCTTCTCCACAATTTTTGTTTTTTTAATCAGAAAGATGTTTGCTGCTCTTTTGGGTTGGGAGTTTGGAGATGTTTTAGAAGCAAATTCGACTTAAAAGGAATTTCGTTTCCTTTGCCACCATCCCTTCAAAAAGGCAGCTCGGAGCTAGGCGACCCTCCTGGGAGCCTGACCACAACCACAGGGTGGGCTTCATCCTCTACCAGAACCTCCCACCCCATGCACATGGATGCAGCAGAACACGCCTTGCTGCAACCTTCCGGGCGACTTGGTGCTTTCCTGCTATCCGAGAAAGGCTTACTGACCAGCTGTCCTGTGCTAGACTCTGTGAGAGACATAAAACTATCAGAGAGGCCCCGTGGTCATGGAAAGTGGACTGGCCCACGTGGGAAGGACGCAAAGGGTGCAGTTGAATTCTGGCTCTGCTGTGTGCAGCCCCTCACTTCCCTAGGCCTCTTTGCCCTCATCTGTTACATGAGTGTCATAATGGCACCCACCTCACAGGAGATGGTAGAGATTTAAATGAGACAGTGATGATGGAAACTATAAATGCTGCTCATTATTCAGGTGTGATGTGACCGAGTCCTAAAGTGAGTCACACCATGGGTCCTGGCCCACTTCGTGTCTTGGATGGCCTGGTGAGAAGGTAAAGCGATGCTTGCTGTCGCCTGGGATGTTGCTGCTTCCTGGAGTCCACTGCTTGTGTCTTATGTCCAGCTCTGGCCGGAGCTGCACCACTGGGAGGGTTTGGTGGGTCTGGTTTCACCCTCACCACCACACTTTGAGCAAAGATCCGTCGATGCTGAGTGAGTGTCTGCATTTGGCGTTGGGCAGGGGGCAGGGACCCTCCCCGTGGGCAGCTCTTCTCCCAAGAGTGGGGACTCAGCACCTGTGGCATCATATGCAAGGTACTGATGAGCGCTGATTTGTCTGCTTCCTGTGATAGGTAAAACTGCAAACTTCTGGACAGGGGTCCTTGCCTGAGATTTCTTCCACATGCTCCCCTCACCACCACACCCACAATGCCTGGTTCTGGGTCATTGTTCAATAAACGCTCTCCGATGACCTTGCTGGCCAGGGGCAGGCTCCAGTCCTGCTTGCTCCCAAGTCAAGGCCAAGGGCCCAGATGTACACAGCTGGTCTTGCTCTGTAGGCAGAGGGCTGGGCTAGCGGACATGACACCGGCTCTGATGCTGTACTTGTTGGAGCTGCAAAAACAGTGGAAATCACTCACTGGAGAGACTGGAGTTTTCAAAGTGGTCAGTGCAAAAGCAAGCTGCTGCCATGAGGGAGCTCAGAAGCAAGAAGGGGTGCAGAGTGGCCACCCAGTCATCTGAAACCAACGATTTTAGGGTGGCTGGAGGGGAAGATTATTGAAAAAGGTGTAAACTCATCGGGAGTGGTGAGACAGGGGTAGTGGAGGGGAGGAGGGGGCTGCCTGCTCACATCCCAGTTCTAGAGGAAGGGAAGTTGGGGAGGGAGTGGGCCTGAGTGACCTTCAAGGTTGGGGATGAGGGTCAGAGCAAGCCGGGCATGAGGCAGACCTCAGAATGAAAGGAACCTGTGTTCTGGCTGCCACAGGAGGATGGCCAGCTAACGGGTGGAGGAGGGGGGCGGGCAGAGAGAGCCATCTCACTTCTCCGGCAGGGGGTGTTTGTCTAGTGTCCAGCCTGAGTCTTGACAGGTTGGTATGTTTGCTCAGGGCCACTTGGGGAGCTCCAGGCATTGTGGGATGGCTGGAGATGCCGCCCCAAAACCAGTATTTTTTGCCCTCTACCACTACCCATCCCCTGAAGTGAAGTGTAGTCACTCAGTCGTGTCCAACTCTTTGCGACCCCATGGACTATAGCCCACCAGGCTCCTCTGTCCCTGGGATTTTTGAGCAAGAATACTGGAGTGGGTTGCTATGCCCTCCTCCAAGGGATCTTCCCAACCCAGGGATCGAACCCAGGTCTCCTGCATTGCAGGCAGATTCTTTACCGTCTGAGCCACCACCTGTCCTCAAAGGCCACATGCTTGGGGTAGGGGGTCAGAACTAGCTGAGACCTAGGCTCTCTTCTGGGCACCTCATCACCCCCTTTTCCCTCCATCTCTGACTCTGCCCCTTGGATCTGTCTGCCTCTCCCATGGCTCCCCAGCTCGCTCCTTCTCTATGTGCTCCTCTTTCTATTTCTATGCTCACTGATTGGTGCTTCTTTTGTTGTCAGCGACTCCCCCTTGACCCCAGGCTTGTGTCCGGGAGTGATGCTGGGTTAAGCATCTGCAGGAGCAGACGACCTACGGTACATGCCCATTTGTACTGAGAGGGACATAAGCGAAGATCCACAGCACCTGTATGCCAACCCCCCTTTTCTATGGGCCTCAGTTTCCCCAGAAACGCAGTAGGAGAATGTGGCACTACTCTTCAAGAATGCTTCCCTGGTGTGTGCTCCCCACCCCCGCCCCGCCTCCTCCTGCCTGGCTGCAGGAGTGGGAGGCAGTGTGAGAACTGGGAGGTGGGGGGAGCACATGGAGGGGATCTGCTGCCCGGACCAGTTTAGGCAAACAGCAGGGACTGCTGGCGGAGGCTCCAGCCCCCACTTACGCGGTAACAGCTGCAGTCCAGCTGCTGGCATCCCTGCTGGGGGAGCGTGCTAAACCTCTCCAGGGTCAGCGCTGTGGTATGTCGGTTTCCATAGCAACCAGCCAACGGGCCACTTTCTCAGAACAATTCCCCTACTCAGCCGGGTTCTGGACTTAGCTCAGCCCAAGGGCATGTGGCTGAGGAGCAAAGCAGGAGGGGGAAAGGCTGCCCAAGGGCCAGATGGCCCCCCCACCCCCTGCAGAAACTAGCTATCTCCAGTCTCGTCTGAGTACAGAGGGTGTGGACCAGCAGGACAGGGCAGGCGGACTCTCTTCCGGTTCTGGCTGTCCCTCGCCCCCTGCTCTTTGCCACCCTCCCACGCCCACTCATCCACAGACCGCCCAGCTCGGCCTGGCTGGACGTATCAGGTCTTTGTCTGGATCACAGCTGCCTTGGCTGGGCTCAGAGCTGGGAGGAGAAAGTTCCGGAATGGTGTAGGATGGGCGGGGGAGGGGGCTTGCTGGCCTCCATCTACGCACCCTTCCATCCCACTCCAGGGCCATCGGAATTCCACCCGCCCACCCTCAGTGACCTCTGGGGAAGACAGGGTCAGAGTCTGTCCCCTCCACATGTTCAGAGGATGGGAAAGGTCACCTTTCTCAAGCCCCTTAGAAATAAACTCCCTTAACCTGAGCAGGTTGGTGCCATGCCTGACACTTTCGGAAAGGGAGACTCAGTAGAGAACAGACACATTAGAATCTCACAGGGACCTTGATCCATTTTCTGGGTGAGGAATCGGGGTGGTGGAGGGGGTGGACTGCTTTGTGTGGGGATGGGATAGCATAGGGGCACCAGGCCTCCATTCCTGGGCAGAGGCCATCACTCCTCCCCTCCTTCCTCTCCCTGGTTGGGCTCGCTGTTCAAGTCCAGAAACGGTGAAGGAGGCCAGAGCTTCTTCCCTAGGCCCCTTGGAACACAGCTCAGGCCACAGGGAACTTGGGGGCCATAGGGCCCTTGTTGCTGGACTTAAGTTTATTTCCAGAATGGAGCCATTAGCAAATGGGGAAACTGGGATTAGGGCTGGTGTCTCTGAGCAGGCCTAATAACCTCAGGGTTGGGCACAGGGCTAGGACTTGGTGTCCTGACAAGTGACCGGGATGGTGCCTGGGGAGGCGTAGTGTCCCCAGAGTGACCTGTCCGGCTGTCTTGCTCATCTTTTCTGATCAACGGTTATGCACTTTCAAAGGGCCTAGTTCTTCCTTCTCTTCCTCTCATCCCATCCACTCTCTTACCCCCTTAAAAGGAGGGGACAGATGTCCTTTCTTCCACACACCACAGCTGCAGCCAGACACATTCCCCTAGCCCCCGGAAACAGGTGTGGAGGATTTCTCAGCCCCTGGGGATGAGGGGCATTCAGGAAGACGACCAGTTTTAGAAGCTGCATGAGTTTTCATCCCCCTCTGTGAAATGGGCGTGTTGCCTTGGATTAGCACTTACCAAAGTGGGCTCTGCAGCACAGTGGGCTCCTTGGGGGGTGGGGGGTAGGGAGGGGAGAGCCCTGAAGCCAAGCAAACTTGGGAAATGCTGCCTAAACAATTCCTTTTGAAGAGTTACAGGGCTCCTTACCATTTTAAAGATTTTAACAAGTTCAGGATTCAAGACAACCCAGTTTAACCCAGACTTCCTAAACATTTATGACCATGGCACCCTTAGTGCCCATCCTACGAACAAACCCACCTGGCAGTTATTAGCCTGTACCAGACTTTCCAAGGCCTTCCAAGTTACTCCTCAACATCTGAGGTGCTTCCCCCACATCTGAATGTCTGAGATGTTCCCGGCACCACAGACGGTCCTGTGACCACACCCCAACCCTGGGCTCAATCCTCCTGCCCTCCCTCCACCACCACCTCCTGCTGGCTGGCTGCTCAGCTTTGCTCAGATTATCTCCATTCCAGATGGAGACACTGGTGTCTGGTACGAGGAGAGGTCTCGCCCTGGACCCTCGAGAGCCAGGGCAGAAGTGGAGAAGCAGTGTGCTGGGATGTCTCAGGTTTCTCGAGGGAGGGAAGCCCTCATTGGCTCCACCCCAACTCCCAACTCTCCCCCCAAGGCTCATGGGTCATCTGTGATTTTACTGCTTTAAAAAGTGAGGCAGTGCTTCTAGAACAAAGGGAGGAGAAAGTTCTGGCTCCCAAGCGTCTAGAAGGAGGACCGTGAGTGGTGAAGCTTAAAAAGGGAAAACTACAGGGGCTTCTCTAGTGGCTCAGTGATAAAGAATCTGCCTGCCAATGCAGGAGACATGGGTTCGATCCTTGATCAAGGAAGATCCCCACATACTCCGGAGTAACTAAGCCCATGGGCCTCAACTACTGCGCCTGTGGCTCTAGAGCCCAGGAGCTGCAGCAAAAGCCACCACAGTGAGAAGACCATGCACCGCAGCTAGACAGTAGCCCCTGCTTGCTGCAACTCGAGAAATGCCTGAGCAGCAACAAAGACCCAGTGCAGCCAAAAATAGATAAATTAAACCAAAAAAGGAAAAGTGCCCTTCTCCTCTCTTTACTGTCCAAACTCTCAGAAACAACACCTCACATTCTCCAGCCTTTAAATTTTCCAAAGACCTTGGGTGGAAATGCCCACATCTGCCCGTGAGGGGACAGCCGTGACGACTGGACACCTGACTGAGGCAGAGCACCTGGGCCCCCTCCGTCAGCCCTCCATTCAGTTGTCCCGTCTCTCAGAAGGAAGAATTAGTTGCATTCTTGCAGGATTCTTCAAAGAACTAAATGATATGATAAACATGACAGGGCCAACACGTAAGAACCCAGTAAGCCTCAGCTTAGGGGAATTAAACCCCCCAAGAGGCAAGAATTCTTTATTTTTAGTGGGAAGAAAATTGAAGTTCAGAAAAGTTAAGCGACTTATCCAAGGTCTCACAGTTTTTCAGCCTCCTGATTCCAATCCTTTGCTTTCCCATTTTATGTCATTTCCAGGAAAATGCCTCTGAGTGGGTACATGTCTCACTGTTTCTGGAGGGCGTTTAGCCATTGTGATTTCCTTTACTTTTGAACTTATTACTCTCCCTGAGCAAGTGAAATGCTTTCTAGAGAGAGACTACAGGACAGGCCTGCTTTCTTGGAGGGGTTTGGCTGGGGGTGTGGAGGTGGAAAGCGAGCATTTGTTCTTGAGAAAGCAGTAGGTAGCTCTTCACGTCACCTGCAGAATTTCTTACCCAGTTTCTGCCCCTTTTTCTTATAGCAGCAAAACCCATCTACACACAAGACCTGGGGGTAGGGGTGGGGGAGTAGGAGAGGCCTCAGTGCTTTCTTCCGACTCAACTCAGGCTTTAAATCATTTTAGTTAGTGCACGGAAATGAGGACAGAATAGAGAGAAATGAGAAAAACAAGAATGCCTTAATGTGCTCCTCGCTGCGCTAGGATCTTAGGAGCGCGCTTTCTGCAAACATCGTCTCTCGCTTTTGATTTTTATGTCGGTGCGAGGGAAGCCGTTCAGAGCCTTAGGTGAAAGGGGTTCTTTTCCTGCAAGGAGTCAGCTCTGTGATTGCTATCACTGTCATCAGGTCTGATACTGACATCCGAGCACAGCATAGACCCTGGTCAGCAGGTTCATTTGGCTAAGTAATTGTGTTGGCCAAAAGCTCATTCGGGTTTTTCCATAAGGTGTTATGAAGAAACCTGGATGAACTTTTTGGCCAACCCAATACCTTCTTTTCTGCCACCTCCATTCCTCCATCATCATCTGTAAAGACCACAACCAGTGAAGTTGGGAGGGGTGGGTAGACCCGTTGGTGAAGTTCGAGCAGGTGGTCTACCAGACTTGTCTCCACATGCTCACGGGCACACTCGTGTGCCCAGGCAGACCTCCCTCCTGTCCCTGGAGTGAATCGAAGGATGAACTTGGAGAGGAATGTCCCTGAAGTCAGCCTTCCTCAGCTCCTCTGGTCCTGCCCTCCACCTGCCAGGGCCTCTCTCCCTCTGCCCGTTCCGATGCAAGCTTTCTGAGAAAGAGGAAGAAGGAAGATTCTGTCCCCCGGATGATCCTAGCTCTGCTCATCTCATGTAAAGGGCTGGCCCGGCTCCAGCGGGTATCTGGAGTGAAAACAACAAACAACCCCAAACGTCTTCCAGCATCAGATCGATAAGCTCCGATCCCACCACAGGCGGTTTCCTGCTCAGCTTTCTGATGGAGGAGCCTGTGTGTGTGTGTGTGTGTGTGTGTGTGTGTGTGTGTGTTTTCTCTGCTGATTTACAGACACTTTGTGGATCCGTCGACACAAGAGGAGGAGGGGGGCTGGGGGCAGGGTATTGTCTTTGAGCAGAGGCCTGATTAGAACAAGGAGCTAATCAGCACTATTTATGAAGGTGTTTTGTACAGGAGTTTGTGTTGAGTGATGGGAGGAGGCGGAGAGCTGTGAGAGAGAAAAGGAGAAAATGCCACATGGGTGTCTGACACCCAGAGGGTCAGAGACATGAGACAGGTCTGTCTGCAGCTCTCCTCTGAGAGTCTCTGGCCTAAGGGTCACAGGACCCTCAGGAGGAGCATGGGGCCAGGACCCAGCGGCCCCTGGAGTGAGCAGAGAGCAGTCGCTCCCCCCGTATTGTCCCCATCTCTGCAAATGTCACCAGGCCGACTGCTGCTCCGAAGTCCGTGCGTGGGCTCAGAAAGCACCTCTCGGTCCATTTTCCCCTCTCCCTCTGTACCTAGTGTCTGGGGACCATGTGCTGGTGAAGCTGCTTCCTGTAACAGTGGGAGCAATTTTGATTTGAAGTAGACAACCTTGGACCTGTCGTGTGGGCTTTCCAAACCTGGGTTTCCTGTGTCTAAAATGAAGGCTCCCAACAACCCTCTGACCACTTTATGACACTGTGAGGTCAAATGTGATGTGTTGTTGTTGTTCAGTCGCTCAGTCATGTCTGACTCTGTAATCCCATGAACTGCAGCATACCAGGCTTCCTTGTCCTTCACCATCTCCCAGAGCTTGCTCAAATTCATGTCCACTGAGTTGGTGATGCCATCCAGCATCCAAGTCGTGTCCCCTTCTCCTCCTGCCTTCAGTCTTTCCCAGCATCAGGGTCTTTTCCAGTGAGTTGGCTCTTTGCATCAGGTGGCAAAGTATTGGAGCTTCAGCTTCAGCATCAGTCCTTCCAATGAATATTCTGGATTGATTTTCTTTAGGACTGATTGGTTTGATATCCATGCTGTCCAAGGGACTCTCAAGCGTCTTCTCTAACATCACAGTTCAATAGACTCAATTATTTGGCACTCAGCCTTCTTTATGGTCCAACTCTCACATCCATACAGACTGGATGAAAACCATAGTTTTGGTTTTCATCTGGAAAACTGGAAAGACCATAGCTTTGACTATATGGGCCTTTGTCAGCAAAGTAATGACTCTGCTTTTTAATATGCTCTCTAGCGTATTAAAATGTGATGTGGGAAAGTTCCTTTTCAAAGCTTACGGATATATGTTTTATTATTCTTATGAGCAGACTTTGCTCACCAGCTTAATGCTGGGCTGGAGGCTGGGCCTGAAGCTGGGAGCTGGAACGGATGCAGAATTTTACTCTCTCGAGTGCAACCTTCAGATCTTGAGGAAGTTATTCCTCCCTTGCATCCAAATTAACTCTGGCTTGCAGCAACATCATTTAAAGCATATAGAAGTTGGAAGGCCTTAGAACAAAAGCTCCTGGAGGGCAGGGGGTCTGGGCTGTATGTGACAGAAATCTCTTGCTTCAAGGAGGAATCAGTTCAGTGGTGGTGGTTCTTCTCTACCCTCAAGGTCTGGACATGGGCGAGCACTTTAAACCCACAAGGTGGCTGCGTCATCTCTGAGAATTCCACGGCCGTCTCTGGGATGAGCTGAGGAGGCCAGGAAGTGGCTTTGGGTCCATCAGTCACTCTGGCGCCAGAGGCCAACAACTGTAGCCTCCTGGGGTGGCACTGGGGGAACTGCCAGTGGGGGGAGGGTGCCATGTGGTGGGGGCATGGAGGTGTTCCATCACATGCCCTTTTCCACCAGGGTGCTGCTATATGTGGTCCCTGAAAGTGTGACCGAGAAGTGTCTCACGAGGGGAGAAGGATGAAAGAGATGGGAATTCTTGTAAATTTTTAATCTGAAAAATAAAGAAAGTGTGAATTAGAATTAATGCAGGTATTAAATATTTAAACTTTCTGTACTCACTTTCATTTCTAACGTATTCCTCCCTCAAAAGCCTCGATAACTGTTTGTCAGATTTGTTCTCGAGCCGTCCCTCTCTCTCCACCCTCCCCCCAGCCCCAGCCCAAAGTTACCCCCAAAGAACCCTGCAGGTATTCATCATCCTGATGGAAATTTTCATTTTATTTCTCCTACAGGAACTGTCTGATCTCTCTCTCTTTATATTTATGCTTTCTCTATATGGCAGCATAAATAATTAATGCCGTTATAAACACATCCTATGCAAAATATTTATTAGAAAAAATAACTCTTTAATTTGGCATGTCATTTAATTCCGCTTTGTAATCATAGCACATGGGCTACAATTAATGCCAGGGCTGGAGAATCCAGCCCGTCTGCTCACACTAGCAGAGATGTGGCAAATCTCTGAGGGGAAGACCCCTTGGCCATTGGTTATGTGTGTGTTTAGTTGATGGAGGTAGATGGTGTCCACTGCCCAGCATGGGGCTGAGAGTGAGGCTAGAAGGAAGTGGGATGGCCAACGTCTCTCCAAGTGCATTTGATAGCCTGCGTCCTTCAGGATGCTGGGACTTAGAGATGTAGGCATTCTTAGATCTTGAGGGTGGAGGCAGGGGGTGGTGGCAGTCCTTGGGTTGGGTTTTGTTTTGGTAAGTTCCCACGAAGGACTGGCTAACAAAAGGTTTCCTAGAGATCAGAGTTCTTGCTTGTATTCATCTAATTTTTTTTTAGTTTACTGAGTTCTTCTTCTGTGCTGGGCATTGTCATTGGCACTAGAGATGCGACAGCAAACAAGACAGGCGATGGAGAGGAGAACGTCCCGGGGTCCTGACTGTTCCCCCTTTGCCTTTGCACATCCCCTCTCCCCATTAATAATCTTTCAAGGGACCTGTAGGAGAGCAGCTCCACCCCCAGGCTTCAAGGTCTAATATTTGAATAGCTCGGTGTTTCTGGATTTCTTGATGCCTCTGGATGTAACCCAACCTTGCTAAATCCTGAGGAGGGATCCTGAGAATCAGGTGAGTGACATCCGCATCCTTTGCTCCTGGACCCCAGTGTGGTCCTCCCTCTGCAGGAGGTGAGTGACTGAGTCTGATCCTGCTGTGACGTGCCCCGCTGCGTGTCATCCTAAAGGCCCAGACTCTGGGCTGAAGTCCCAGGGGATTCACTTTTAACTTTAATGTAGCATTTGTCAGTCTCTCCCCCATTGGGTGGCTTCTCAAATTGTCCCCAGGCCTGGCATCATATCTTCATTCAATGTGCATTCCCAAGCTTAAAATCTCCCATTCACTTATGGTCCAGACTCTCATGAACTGGCTGGTGGGGTAGAGGATAATGAGAGGATAACAAATGCCTTGGAAAAATCTTTATTTTGTACTTAGCCACATGTTACTCGTCATGGTCTGGAAGGCCAGTGCGGCCTCCCCAGCCTGGAATTTCATTGAGGAGAAAACTGGAACAAGTGGTGCCTAACTCCCTGCCCACCTTCCTAGATGCTCTTGCATTTACTGTCTCCCAAAATAGGATGATAGGAAGAAACATGGAAACCAGAACTGACACCCTCTCTCCTACACTCGGGCTCCTGGCTCTGGGTCTGTGACAGGCATGGGCTATTTGGGGCGGGTGACGTCTGACCCATGGGAAGGGTTTTCCAGGCCTGTCAGGGGCTCCTCCTTAGCTAGGATCAAAGATATTGAGCCTCTGCTGGCTTGAGGATGAAACAGAAGGTTCTAGACAATGACGCCCAGTAGCATGATTTCTGTGTCCTTCACAGGGGACCGGTGTTGCTTCTAGGGGTTGAGGAACAGGAAGATGTGAATAACTTTGCTGCCCTGTGCCATGTCACCTTCTCCCCTCTACGGCAGTGGCCACAGGATGCTACCCCCTGGGCTCTAGCCAGGCTCTGGGCTGTATATTCACCTTCTTTTGTCAGTCTTTTGTCTTGCTTCTGCCTTTATAAGAACACATTCCCATTCGTCCACTGTGTCCTATGGGTAAAGAGATTCATAATCTCTTTCTGGACTTCTCGGATGTTGAATGCTACCTGGATGTGTTTCGTGTTCGAATTTTCTGAGTGGACTTTCTCTCCCCTCATTTGCACCTGGAGTGCATGCCTGGCTCAGCTTTCAGCCCCTCCCCTGTCTCATTCATTCATTCACTCAGTACTCACTGAGCAGACTCTGTGCCTCAGATATTCTGCAGGGAGCTTGGTTTTCAGAAGAGACGTGGTTCCTGACCCACGAGCTCTGGTTTCAGTTCTACTCGGTCCATCCATGTATGCGCTATCACAAAACTAGCAGAGTTAAGGGAAAGCTGGCAGTAACTTGATGACTTCCTCAAGAGAAAAAGAAAAAAACCACCAGTTCTTTAAGGAGTCATCTCCTCTGCAGGCCCTGCTCCAGCTCATGGGCCTGTTCCTGGCTCCACTCACTCAGCCCACGGAGCCCAGAAGTGAGGTAACTGCAGCTGGAGCCGCAGAGGGGCCCGACATGCTGATGGG
This sequence comes from Bubalus bubalis, assembly GCF_019923935.1. NCBI lineage: Eukaryota > Metazoa > Chordata > Mammalia > Artiodactyla > Bovidae > Bubalus > Bubalus bubalis. Next base: position 109,413,616 of record NC_059161.1, read on the forward strand.
GAGGCTGCCACTGCCTGTCCCCCGGGACAGATGCACCACTCATGCCTTGGCCTGTTGATAAAACGGCTCTTGCTTTCCTGATGTCTGGCGCCTGGAGCTTCAGGGCCAGGGCCACCAGTGCTAAGGTGACAAAGCCAGAGAGCATGACAAGCCCAGAGCCGCTCAGGGCCTTTTATTAAACCTGACATCCAATAACCCAGGCCTCTCGCCTAGTCTCCTGGAACATTTGGAACAAATTGCATGGAGGCCTGGAGGAGGGGCAGAGATGAGAGCTGGCAGCCGCGGTGCCTCTGGGTCTCGAAGAGCGGGGCCGTGAGGACAGCAAGGCATGTGTCTCGACGGGGCTGCTTCTCGATCCTGGATGATTGATCCACTGATGGAATGTCTGACTCTGGATGAGTAATCTATGACATTTCCGAAGCCCTTCACCACTTACTGATGCTTCCATTAACCCTGAGATGGGTCTTCGTCCCAGGTTTTTAACTGAGATGACTGAGATGCTGAATGTTTGACTTGCTGAGGTCACATGACTAATCCATGGGCCAGCCAAGACTCAGTCAAGATCTCATCTTATACCCCAGGTTCCTCTGACTGCTTATGCCCTTTGGTGCCCCCTCTCCTTAAGGTGAGGGATTCAGGTCCCCTTCCACCAGGGACCAGGCTGAGGATTCAGGAGCTCTTCCTCAGGCTTTGATCTTGTCAAGTAAACAGAGTCCAAGGGGCAAAGCTTCAGCAGGCCCCAGAGGAGCAGCCTTATTCTCCCTGGTGCCCCTTCCTTTGTCGTTCCCACCTGTTTCCTGGGCCGCCACTGCTGGGCTGGGATGCGCAGAGGAAGCTGTTGGCTGGAGGAGGGGCGGATCGACTGCTCTGGATGCCTCGCTGTTCCCCTGTTTGAGAGGTGATGAAAGCGCTTCTGAGATGCTCTTCTCTGGGTTCTGGCCACAGTGCAGGGAGGCTGTCCTGCAAGAGGAGGAAAGGCCAAAGGCCTTGCATGTCCTTGACCCAAGCCAGCCCGCTGCCTCAGTCTCAGATTTATGAGATCTTGCAGCCTGTCTCCCTGAAAGTGTGCCCTGCTCCCCAGAAGCCCAGGGCGAGGGGCCGAGTGTCAGGCCAGGAGACAGTGGCCGTGCTAGTCAGGAAGGCAGCTGATAAGATGCACAAATTCCCCGGCGAGGCTCAGAGGTCATGAATGTGTGTTTGCCTTTGCAGCCCACATTGCTTCTTGCCGCTTGAAATTCTCCTAAAAACCCAGAGGAGCAGCTGAAAATATCCCAGGTAATATGAAAATGAATAACGGTTCAGCAAACAGAGCCCAGCTCTAAGCAAACAACCGAAAAGGCAGGCAGCCCAGGCGAAACGAGAAAAGAAGAGAATGAAAAAGGAGGGGTGGGCGGATGGAAAAAGAGAGGCCAGGGATGCAGAGGCCAGCAGGAACCTGGCCCAGGGTCTCCACTGCCAGCCCTCTTGGCACGGTGCTGCCCTCTCTCCTGGAAAACCCCCTTCCACCACTTTCTTCCTCAAGGGGTGAGAAAAAACAGAGCAGAGAAAGAGTTTCTCGGCTTTGGCTTGGATGGAGCCACTTAGGAATGAAGTCCCTTGTGGTTTGGTGCCTTACACGTGGTTTTCTACAGTGGGAGGGAATTGGGAGCAAGCGTGTTGTCCTGAGTTAGGAGGCTCCGGCTCTTACTGTATGATCTTGTGGGGGCCTATGGGCTCCAGTTTACTTTTTTTAAAAAAGAAGAAAAAAAAAATATATATATATATTTATTTATTTATTTATTTGGCTGCACCTGGTCTTGTTGCAGCATGCAGGGTCTTTGGTTGTAGCATGCAGGACGTTAGTTCCCCAACCAGGAATAGAACCTGTGCCCCTTGCATTGGGAGCATGGAGTCTTAACCATGGACCACCAGCGAAGTCCTTCCAGTTTCCTAATTAGCAAAATGAGAAGGCAGGACTAGATGATTACTTGGAGCACAGGGAGGATCCTTTCAGCTCTAACATATTGCAGTTTGGTTTTTTTTTTCCCCCCCATAATCAACAAAGACTTGGGTAAGTTCTAACTCCTTGTTAAGCTGTGAGATTCAAGAGAGTATGGGTGTGATTAACCCAGATCCTCTGGGAATGTACTCTCTGAGACTCCCCTAGGTTGGTCCCCTCCCAGGAACAGTACCAGCAGAAGAAAAATCTTCTCTCTTCCCAGTCAGACCAGGGTGAGGCCTGATGAGCAGTTCCTTCCTCCCAACCATGGGGAAGGGGGTGTTACCAGGCTCTGGAGCCAGAGGGTGGAACTGGAGGACCTAAAACCCATGGTCACTCTCATTTCTCGAGGGCTTTTGGTATATCCATAGCTGTGCTCTGTGATTTGAATCCACAACCTCATTTACTTTCTTACTGATCCCTTGAGCTCAGTGTTATTAATATCCCCACTTCACGGCTGAGACTCAGAGACCCAGGTAACTTGCCCATGGTCACATGAGCTGAGTCTTACCCAGGTCTGAATGGCCCACATCCCTAACCACATGGTCTTCATGACCTTAGGGTCCTGGGGAAGGGAGCACCTGACCCTAGAAGGGAGAGGGATGTTCAGCAGTCAGTGAGGCACCCCAGCTCCCAGAGGGGGGTCCTCAGGGGAGCTCGGATGGAGGGCGTGCTTCATGCAGCTCCGTCACTGCTGTGGTTCTAGCCCGGTGTGCAGCGGAGGGTTCTTCCCCCAACTGTGCCTGTTTTTTATTTTTTCACCATTTGATAAATTACAGAACCAAGTAGACAACAAGAACACAGGCAAGAATGTGCAACAAGGAGCACAGGGGGCCGGGAGGTGGGGCACAGAATACAGTACTGACCAGGGGCAGGAGACGGCCCCGCCCAGGCCAGGCTCTGTGGGCAGTGGCCCCAGGCTACCTTCTCAGTTGCTGGGCTTCCTCACTGAACATTCAAGGATCTCGGAAGGCTCAGTGACCACCTGGCATCAGAGGGATGTCTGAATACAGGGAAAATCCTACTTTAGGTGGAGGGTTAACCAGGGCTTCCCTGGTGACTTCCCTGGTGGCTCAGATGGTAAAGCATCTATAATGTGTATAGATGTGTATAATCTGTCTATAATGTGGGAGACCTGGGTTCGATCCCTGGGTCAGGAAGATCCCCTGGAGAAGGAAATAGCAACCCACTCCAGTACTCTTGCCTGGAAAATACCATGGACGGAGGAGCCTGGCAGACTACAATCCGTGGGGTTGCAAAGAGTCGGACATGACTGAGAGACTTCACTTTCTTTTTCTTTTATCCAGGGCTGCTCAGACAGCATCCAACTCCAAGATGTAATAATGCATCCCATGTATTCCCCATGCACAGGCTGTGCACCAGGCGCTGTGAAGGGCCAGTCCTGGCACAGAGTGAGTGAGATGGCAGAGCCTGCCCTCACCACCTCTGCCCCCACACCTAGCCACAGATTGCTCCCTTCAGGCAGGCAGTCAATAAATGCAAAGTTCCTCCTGTGTGCAAGGCCTGTGGTAGGTGCAGGGGATAGTGCTAAACAAGACAGGCTCCCTGCCTTGAGGAAGCCCCTGTTCTAAGTGGGAGGGAAAGAGTCAACAAATGAGAGACAAGCACGGCAGTAAGAAAAATGTTAGGTGCATACTCAGGCATGGTGACCCCACTGCTCCTCTGTCCATGGGATCCCCCAGACAGGAATACTGGAGTGGGTTGCCATTCTCTTCTCCAAGGGATCTTCCTGACCCAGGGCTGGAACCTGAGTCCCTTGTAAAGATCCCATATAGCAGATCCCATGGCAACTAAGCCCGACTGAGTGTGGCAACTACGGAGCCTGCGTGCTCTGGAGCTCTCAAAGCCACAGTAGACCACTGCAAGCTCCGCAATGAAGCATCCCAAGTGCTGCAGTTAAGACCCCACATGGCCAAAAATAAATATTAAAAAAAGAAAGAAAGAAAATGAGGACAAAGTAGGGTCCAGGGAGGAGTGAGGTCCAGGGAGCATTTATTAAAAGGAGGTATGTTAGCATGCTGGTGGAAATGACTCAGAAAACAGGGAGAAATGATAATGCAATACAGAAGTTGCAAAAAAAAAAAAAGTTATCAAAAAGGCACAGAAGAATGGGTTCAGAGCCCAGTGAAGGTGCTGCCCTTGGGTAAGGAGCCAGGATTCTTTTTCGACTGAACTTGGGGAAGGGGCCGGCAGTGTATTTGGGTTCGGGTGCAGATATAGTGAGGAACTTGTTCATGGGAAGATGAGGTAGTTCTCATCTTACAGAAATCTATTTTCTCTGTGAAATATATAACAAGGTCATCAGCTGGAAAGCGGGACAGGGAAGGGTGTGTTGGCGAGTCGAGCGGAGAGAAGGAAGTGTGATGGTTTCCTCAGAGATTGGGAAATTGAATTTTCTAGAGAAGTGTACTAGGTTTTTCTGACAGTGTTGAGTGAGATTTGTGGTCATGTTTGTAGCAAGTCTAGTCAGCAAATTTGGGTCATTTTTCTCCAGCAATGTTCAGCTGCTCTGGTGCAGGCTCCACATAAGTGGCTAGGACACCAGGCTGGAGGCATAACGGATCAGCACAGCAGAAGGAGAGAAGCCAGAAGTTTCAGGCTATTGGCGAGGGCGTGGCTGGAGTGTGGATTTTGGAATCTAGAGCTGGGCAAGGAAGAAAGTAGGCATGTGTGGGGAGTGGCAGCAATAGATGACAAAAAGAAAAAGTGTTGTTTTCTTTTTTTGATGAAATGAGATCTTGATAAGGTTGGAGAATGACTGGAGTGGGAGTGTTGGAGTAAGCTAGCCCCAAAAAGGGTGGTGATGGTCCGAAAGTGGGAGTTGGAAATCTTCACTTAGAGGGAGATTCAGTGATTGGTGTGACCAAGCCTAGGGAAAAGCCCTGTGAGTGGAGCAAAAGCTCATTGGAGCAAGGAAAAGTCTGGGAACTAAGAGGTCAGGATGTGGAATGGACCATCTTCATGGATGTTGGAGTCTCCAACGATGGTGGCAGGAACAGTAGAGAGAAAGCCTCAGTGATACGCACGCTGCTCATTCAGCATGATGCTCATTCATCATCCAGGAATGAGGGGGAGTGACCAGGAACTTGGTAGAATGATGGCATTATGTATGGAGGGGGAGGGTCACAAAGTCTGATGGTAAACTTTTCAAAGGAGCTTGGAATTTTGAAAGCAAAAAGAGATAGCGGAGACAGCTTCCTTGCTTAGAGGAGCAAGGAAGATACATACTCACCTTCCCATTCTGAAGTAATGTCAGATGTGGGAGACAAAACTTCTTCCACCAGGAAGAAGGGCTTCCAAGAAAATATACCCTGGGGTGGACGAGGGGACACCAGGATTCAGTTATAGCAAGAAAATGAAGGAGATAGTCAGAATGGACCAGAATTCCTAGAAGGCAAAGTAAAGGGATAGGAAGAGAAGTGGGAGGGGAGGTTAGGGGGTTAGGGGGACATGCACAGCAGGGACTTCAGTGTCCACACGGCGATGCCGAATCTGGGAGGTCTGAGATACTGATGACGACTTGGGGGAGTGAGAAGCTGAGGCACGACGGGATTTGTCCTGAAAGTCATCACAGTCTGTGGTTAAGGACAGTGGCAGTGCCATGCTTGGCTTGTGATGGGGAAGTGGCGGCCTCAGCGGGAGACCTCAGAGGAAGGGCTGAATGGCTGGAGTTAGCGCCACGTGGTGACTGAAGATCTGGGTGACTAATCCCGTCCACCACTGGACATGTGTCAGCTGTTGGCATATGGGAATGGAAGATTAGATTTGTATCACAGAGAATGTAATTTTAGATATCCCCAGTCAATGCCTTTATTTTTCAGGTGAGAAAATTTAGGACCAATAACGTGAAACGATTTGTCCATGGTCATCAAGCTAAAAAGTGGAGTTAGAATTTACTCAGCACAGAGGTACGGGACTTCCCTGGTAGTCCGATGGTTAAGAATCTGCCTGCCAATGCAGGGGACATGGGTTCGATCCCTGGTCTCGGGAGATCTCACGTGCCACGGGGCAACTTCCGAAGCCAGGGCTCTCTAAAGCTGGTGCTCCCCAACGAGAGAAGCCACCACAGTGAGGAGCTGACGAATCGCAACTACAGAGTAGCCCCTGCTTGCCGCAACTAGAGAGAGCCCATGCACAGCAACAAAGACCCGGAGCAGCCATAAATAAATAGATGAATAAATAAAAATTTTAAAAAACAGAGGTACATGTATAGTTTATGGGTGCTGCTCGTCTGAGGCTGAGGCAGAAGGAGCCGAGGCATAGCGGCTGTGGGTGGGAGGACACTTGGTCTCACCTCGTGGTTTGCTCCAAACAGCAGAGGTGCCACTGCAAACCAGAAAGCTTGGACTAGGGCCTCCAGCCCTGTCAGCTTCGGGTGCGCCTTAGTCGAGTGCCCGCGCTTGCCCGCTCTGGGACCCTGTCTGTGACGGTGGACTCGCCTGGGTGGTGAGAAGTAGGCGCAGCGCCTGTGACCTGCGGCGGGTGAGGCTGCACCCAGCTCTCTCAGGACCGGGCTGTGGTGTGCCCCTGAGTGGGCTCCTACCTGATGACACGAACAAATCGTTTACTGTGTGTCTACCCGAAGCCCAGTGCTCCTTCCGTGAAGCTCAGAGTCGGCTTGAGGAGACCAGTCTTGCACACGGGACTCAGGCTCAGCACTAAAAGATACCTGGGAGGTGGTCGGATTCGGTGGCCTCATGTTTCGGGTGAGGACATGCGCGGGGAACAGTAGAATAAAGACCTCACCCAGGCCCCTTAACTCCTGGTCCAAAGCTTTGCCACCCGTGCGTCCTACATTTTTATTCAAATCACAATGGCTGCTGGGTGGCCCACCATTGGAGCGGCTGCCCCATGGGCCCTGTCCCTCTTTTTCCCTGCAGAACTCGCAGTTCTCTCCCTCAGCCCTAAGCCAGGAGCCTGTACCGAGAGCATTATGGGGCCTGGGGGGCCCTCGGGACCTCAGAATAGGATGCCCATGAACGTGGCCTGAAGAGCCAACTCCTGCCTTTCAGCCCCTCTCTCCTTTCAGCCTGCGCAAGTGTTAAATACAGCATCAAATTAAGCAAAATTAAATACATTTCCATGAAGCATTTTTCTCTTGACTGAATCAAACAATGCGGTTGCCATAGGAACAGCCTCTTCTGAAAAGGTCACCTGCAAGAAACTGTGTTTTAGGTACAACTCAAGGAGATTATGGGGGATTAACTCATTTTATACGTATATATTAAATATATATTTTTTTCTTTAAAGTGGCTGTTATGAAGGAATAATATCCAACTGAGCTGGAAGATACCCACGGAAAAAAATTTTAAGTCCCTGATAAAGGGTTTTTTTTTTTCCCTTTCCTCTTTTTTTTTTTAACCAGCATGCAATGGGGGTGATAACTGAAATGGCGACTCTGTGTTTTTACTTGGCTTTAATTAAACCTCAGTCGGGGCTGAGAAATGTGGTGAAGCGAGATAATTGCACTATTCCCAGTACAGTTTTTAAACTCCGGCTTTGATATGCACCTCGTGACAGTCTGAACCTGCACCCAGACTCCTGGGGCTGCTTGAAGCTCAGCTTATAACCACCCCTCTTAACCTGCCGGCATCTGGGGAACGACACTGGGGATCTTGAATGGGAAATTAGGGCCGGGGGAGGAGGGGGCCAGGCCATCTGCACAGAGGCAAACGGAGGCCTTGTCTCCCCTAAAAAAGTTCCTCTCTGGCATCCAGGAGTTCTCTTAGCATCAAAAATTTTGGGAAAGGACCAGCCCAGGTCAGTCTGAGTCAGGGAGAGAAGGGGATGGGTCCTCTCTAGCTTTACCCCCATAATTTAGAGAACGCCTGGGAGATCTGGAGGAAACCCTTACTGGATCTGAGTTCTAATGGGATCCCTGGTGTAGGCTGCTTTGCAAGTGTCAGGCAGTATTGGGGAGGAGGGGGTGGCACATGTTTCTACTTGGTGCTCCAGGTAAAGGACCTGGCTGGAGTCCTCCCACAGATGAGGCTCCAAGTTTCATGAGCTCACCCCTTACATGTCCTCCTGGGCTCCCCACGCCCCACCCAGCCTGGCCGGTAATAGCACAGGCATGGCAAGGTCTGGCTGTCTGCGGTGCCAGGGCGATTGGACATCCGTGGCTGAATTGTGCAAGGATTATTCCTGGCCCCTTCCCTCCTCCAGTCCTGCTTGCTTTCCAGGAATCAGGGGGTTCAGGGGTGTCTGTGTGAGGCCAGGAGGCAGAGGGTCTCCAAGCAGAGAGTTAAGACAGACGGGGAGCCAGAGGGACCTGGGGATCTGAGTGATCCCACTGGCTTCCTGGACACTGGCTAGACAGCTTTCCCAGAACCCAGAGTTGCTCACACTTTAAAGATTATTCAGAACTTGCTGGTCGGGGCTGACAAGCCCAGCTGTCACATCAGGGTTGCCCAGAGGTCAGTATCCTCTGGAGCCCAGGCCACTTGCTTGGGCCAAGCCTCCCCCTGGGGCTGTAGGAGTTGATGGCCAGAATCAGCCCAGACCTGCCTCAGGAGGAAAGGAATTGAGAGCCTGGGATATAGACATGGGATTCGGTCAAGTGTGATTCTAGGAATATGTCGAACAGGCCCAATTTATACAAATCCGTTTAGAAATATTCCTTCGAAGTCTTCCCAGAGGTTGACCTGCCGTCCCATAGAATGAATGTCTTTCCTTTTCCGTGTTTACCAGGCTAGTGTGCCTGAGATTTTCTTGTATTTGTCCCCAGATCCCCAGAGTCCAGTCCCTTCCTTAATCTACCCCAGTGCCAGAGTAAGCTTGTATATGTGGTAAACAGTGAGAAATTGTAAGATGGGCTGACCTGGGTTTGAATTCTGACTGGCCACTTACCCAGTGAATAGCCTTCTTTCCTCATCTATTAAATGGAGGTAATAATAATAGCCACTGTCTTAAATAACAGGTCCAGAGAGAGTAGTTCTGAAGATTAAATGAGATGACCTGAGGGAAAGTATCTGGATAACATAGATGCTCAGTGGATGTTTGTTGAATGTTTCGGGCACAGAACTTTTGTACAAAACAAATCATGTGTTTCCTTTACTGTGAAATCCAACTTGCCAGCCTAGGGACCACCGCGGAGATTAAAGAAGGAAACAGCAATTTCGAGCTCTAATCCCCTATAACAATCACGGGAGGTTTTCTTGGACGCTTAAGAAAAACAAATCCACAGTTTTTCCAGGGAAGAACTTTATTTTTAGAGCAATTCATTTCTCTGAACTCACATGTACCTTTAAAACAAGATGCCTGAGTTTGGGCTGGCCAAACTAGAAAGACCCAGAAAAAGACCGCTGTCCTGAATGGTGGCGGCTTGGTCTATGAATGTCCCAAATCCAGCTCATTTCCCCACTTGGGACATTTCCCCACTTGGAGCTGTTGTTGCTGGGCAACTGCTGTTGTCATGGCTGCTCCGTGGGAAGTTTGGCCTCATCCCTTTCCCCGTCTCAGGTCCCACTGTTCAGCTTGTCAAATGAGAGAATCTCCAAGTACCTTCAGTTGACAGGAGGAGCTCTCTGCTAGCTTCAAACATGGGGCTGTTACGGCACAGGCTTTGGGAGTCGTACCAAACTGGGTTTGAAAACTGCTTCTGCCAGCTGTTAAGTGACCTTGGGCTGCATGCGTGCATACTCAGTTGCCATGTCATGTCCAACTCTTTGCAACCCCATGGACTGTAGCCCTCCAGGGTTCTCTGTCCATGGGATTCTCCAGGCAAGAATAGTGGAGTGGGTTGCCATGCTCTCCTCCAGGGGATCTTCCAGACCTAGGGATGGGACTACGTCTCCTGTATTCCAAGTGGGTTCTTTACCACCCTGCCACTGGGGAGTGATCTTGGGCAAGATGTTTCCTATTCAGCACCTTAGTTCCTTATCTGTGAAATGGGACTATGATGTTTATCTCACAGCATCGTTGCCAGGTCAAGGGGGAATAATACTTGTAGGAGCTCGCTGCCATGCCCAGCACACAGCAATCTCTGAGCACGTGGCATCATTATTTATCTACACAGTCAGACCTCGGAAAGCGTGGGTTCCTCTATGTGGATTCAACCAATCTCTGATAAAAATATTCCCTCCCCCAAATACAGAAGCTTATAAAGAGCAAACCTGAATTTGCTGCACTCCAGCAGCTATTTAGATGGCATTTACATTGTATTAGATATTTTAAGTCATCTAGAGATGATTTAAGGTATATAGGTACATGTGCATAGGCTATATACAACTATTATTCCATGATACATAAAAGACTTGAGCAACCATGGATTTGGGTGTCCTTGGAGGCCCTGGATTCAATCACCAGGGGATAGCAAGGGATGTACTAGTGCTTGGTGAGCATGCAGAATCCCCAGAGAATTAAAGTGCAGATTGCCCGAGCTGCAGAGTCCCTGACTCAGGTCTGAGATGGGGCCTGAAGATTCCCGTTTCTCATCAATTCCCAGAAGACAGGATCACATTTTGAAAAGTACAGGCTTTACCATCCAAGGGCTTCCCTGTTGGCTTGATGGTAAAGAACCCACTTGCTAAGATAGGAGATGCGGGTTCAGTCCCTGCATCAGGAAGATCCCCTGGAGAAGGGAATGGCAATCCACTCCAGTATTCTTGCCTGGGAAATGACATAGACAGAGGAACCTGGTTTGGGGTACAGGCCATGGGGTCAAAGAAGAGTCAGACACTAGTTATGGACTAAGCAACAACAAATGCTATCCAAAGTAAGGAAAATAGTTAACCATAATCCATTAAATTTGCACCTTATAGATATCCAAGCTAGTTAACAAAAGCTTCCAAGTGGGTTTAGAGGTCTGAATTATCTAGACACATGCTGTCCAGTAGCACTTTCTGCAGTGATAGTTATGTTCTATATCTGTGCTGGCCAATTTGGTAGCCACCAGCCACATCCAGTGACTGAAAACTTGAAATGCGGCTAGTACAACCGAGGCACTGAATTTTATGTTTACATTTGAATAACTGTGTGTGGCTAATGACCGCCATATTGGGCGAGCAGACTGGTCTCACACGCTTGTGTTGTGTGCTTAGTCACTCAGTCATATCCAGTTCTTTATGAACCCAGAGACTGTAGCCCACCAGGCTCCTCTGCCCATGGAATTCTCCAGGCAAGAACACTGGAGTGGGTTGTCATTCCCTTCTCCAGGGGATCTTCCTGACTCAGGGATAGAACCTGTGTCTCCTATCTCTTCTGCACTGCAGGTGGATTCTTTAGCCGCTGAGCCATCAGGGAAGCCAGATAGAGCTTAGTGAGGGCAAATATCCTGTTACCCAGGAAGATACATAGTTAAGTGGATGGCATCTCAAGAACCAAGGCTAGGTTAAGACACAATATTACAGCCACCTCCTCCTTCAGTGAGTTCCCTCTACCTAAAGACCTTCTCTGGACTCAAGTAATGAAACCTCTGCCTTCCTTTATGTACATGAATATCTAGGTATATTGCTCTCTGGGGGAGACAGGGATAGTTGGAATATATGAAGGGTAGGGTTTGGATATCCAAGTAGAGTGAATATGATGGATCTCTTAGGGACAATGTCAGCAGCAATACACCAGGGTCGTGACCCATGTGTTATGGGGAGAGAAAACAATAAAGGCATTTTCTGGAAGGAAATAGGAACCAGAAGGCAGTATGATTTGTTCATGGTTAAGTTGGGAAAATGAAAGGGTCAGGTTGAAAGGGAAAAGGTTCTTATTGAAAACTAGCTCTGCCACTTCCGAGTCATAGTGTCCTACATGAATTACGTAACCTCTCTAAGCCTGGGTCTCTCCATCTGTAAAAGGAAATAATCATGATACACAAGTACAGGGTTGTTTTGAGAATTAAATGAAATCATGGGGCTCGTGTACTTTACATGATGTACTTTTGAGATGGGAACTATTATTTTGTTCCATATACCACTGACCTCAGTCGTAGTTTCGGCAGCCATGGGCTGTCCCATAAGGGCAGCATGAGGGTCAGACTCTGGGAGTCCTTCCCTAGGTGAGTGGATCGGGGAGGGGTGTCCCTTCCTTGGGCAGAGGTGACCCCTAAGCCTGTAGGCCTCCTCCCCAGGAGTGAGCCTTTACAACAACCATGATGGATAGTGGTGCGTGTTAGCGCCAAGACACAAGAAATAGCATCACCAGAGAACCAACTTAAGCCTGGCCTGATTTAGTACAGAGAAAATGACAGCTGGTGTGCTCGGCTGGCTTCCACCCAGCAGAAGGCTATTTTTTGCAAATAAAATGGTAAGTTGCTAATCAGAAAGATAAATTAAGAAGCATTAAGATAATGATGGTCTAATCACCGTCCACACAGAGAATTGCTAGAGTGAATATCCAGGCTACCGAGTGCTTGAGCGCATTTGGCAATTATTTGTGTTATGAAGGGAATGATGGATTCCAGGCCTGTAATCCATCTATCTCAGGAAACCCACAAGACCAGCCTCCTCGGGGAGAGGACACCAGAGACTTGTGGAGGTCGTTTGAGCCTCTGCCCATCCCCATCCTCAGATCTGAGCAGCCTCCCCCAGACCATTCTTCATTCATGACTGTTTCACTACAGAGGTCCCCCATCTTCTGTGAGGGCACGTACTGGTCCAGCTTTTTAGGTAACCAGTAATCTTCTTCTCAGAGAAGGCAATGGCACCCCACTCCAGTACTTTTGCCTAGAAAATCCCATGGATGGAGGAGCCTGGTAGGCTACAGTCCATGGGGTCGTGAAGAGTCGGACACGACTGAGTGACTTCCCTTTCACTTTTCACTTTCATGCATTGGAGAAGGAAATGGCAACCCACTCCAGTATTCTTGCCTGGAGGATCCCAGGGATGGCAGAGCCTGGTGGGGCTGCCGTCTCAGGGGTTGCACAGAGTCAGACATGACTGAAGCGACTTAGCAGCAGCAGCAGCAGCAATCTTCTTCTTGAAGACTGACCACATGGGGATCGGCTCTAGTTTGAGAGAAGTAGAAGAAGCCCTATCTGGGAGTGAGTCGGCCACACAGCGGAGAATGGAATCCAGGCTTGCCCCTGTGCTTTCTGTAGGCTATTAGGCAGACACTCTGTCCCATGAGCCTACAGTCTGGAGGAGGATCAAGATCATGCAGACCGTTGTTCCCCCTCTTCTTCAGCTGGGGACCCCAAGGCCTCAGGTGGGTAATAGGTCCAATAAATCAGAGACAGAGCCAAAGTTAGAACCCAGGATAGTGCTCCTACACATCTCTTCTACCTTGAAAAAGGCTCTCACACTAGTCAGAGAAAACCTTCCCCAGATTCCCATTCTCTCCTGAAATCCACTTGAGATAAGGTGTTGGGAAATTAAACTGAATAAAATGAAGACCCAATTGTCTGGTCTATAGTCTTGACAGTTAGACTGAGGGGCCTGGATTTGATCTAATGTTATTTGGTTGCTAAGTTGTGTCCGACTCTTTATGACCCCATGGACTGCAGCACACCAGGCTCCTCTGTCCTCCACTGTCTCCTGGAGTTTGCTCAAACTCATTTCCATTGAGTTGGTGATGCTATCTGACCATCTCATCCTCTGCCACCCCCTTCTCCTTTGTCTTCAATCTTGCCCAGCATCAGGGTCTTTTCCAATGAGTCGGCTCTTCCCATCAGGTGGCCAGAGTATTGGAGCCTCAGCTTTAGCAACAGTCCTTCCAATGAATGTTTAAGGTTGATTTCCTTTAGGATAGACTGGGTTGATCTCCTTGCAGTCCAAGGGGCTTTTCAAGAGTCTTCTCCAGCAGCACAAGTGGAAGGCATCAGTTCTCCAGTGCTCAGCTTTCTTTGGTGATGGACAGGGAGGCCTGGCGTGCTGCGATTCATGGGGTTGCAAAGAGTCGGACACGACTGAGCGACTGAACTGAACTGAACAACAGCTTACTTTATGGTCCAACTCTCACATCCGTACATGACTACTGGAAAAGCCGTAGCTTTGACTATACGGACCTTTGTTGACAAAGTGAAGTCTCTGCTTTTTAATATGCTGTCTAGCTTTGTCAGAGGGGCTATCAATCACCGAACTTCTCTGAAGCTTCAGGGTAGCCTCACTCGGATCCTCATCTGTAAAATGGGGATAATAAATGACTTAGCCCATAGGTTTGCAATGAGATGCCGATGAAAGGTTGCATTTAACGTGCTGTGCTTGACCTCCTCCTTCTTCCTGGGGGTTAATGCGGTGGTGGCAGTAGCAGCGGAGGCAGCCATCCCATCGCAGCAGCAGTTCTGTCCTAGGCGGTGGGGTACCAGGGCCAGCGTGGGCCAGCTTGCAAGAGCTGACTGCTAAATTTTCAGGAATTTGGCAAGCCAAAAGCACAGCCATTATTAAAATTATGTAGGCTTCAATTAAATTATATTGAACACAAAGGTAATAAATACTCAAAACTCATGGGTTCCTGGGCATTCTTCTACATTTTACTGTTATCTATGCCCTTGAGTTTGTTGATGCCTATTGTGTCTGAATGGTGGAAATGCTATTATATATGATGGCATACTACTTACTCTGCATCTCTGCCCTTATTGGTATGTTTAAATGGGCCACGTGGGAATATTATTTCAGAGAGCAGTTTGTTGTTGAATATTTACCAGCAGTCCACAGGTCCCGGGTGGGTCACGAGTGACCAGGGAGGCGTTGTGAGGGTCTGGTCAAGAGGATTAACGAGGGACCAATAGACAAGCCCCCATCTCAGTGTTGGGCACACGGCGTACACTCAGTTTTTTTTTTAATTAATTAGTTAATTTCTTTCTTTTGACACTGCTGGATCTTCACTGAGGCACGCTGGCTTTCTCTACTATTTTCTAGTTGTGGTGCGTGGGCTTCTCAATGCAGTGGCTTCTCTTAATACCGAGCATAGTCTCAAGCTTGGTAGCTGTAGCTCTCGGGCTTATTTGCCCTGCAGCATGTGGAACCTTCCTGGAGCAGGGATCGAACCTGTGTTCCCTGCATTGGCAGGCAGGTTCTTATCCACTCGACCACCAGGGAAACCCTGCACACTCAGTAAACGATGGGCGGAACTGCAGAGACATGGAAGGAAGAAAGGAAGGAGGAAGAGCAGAACTTGGGACAGGACACCGATGCTGACAGGTGGGTGAACGTGCAGAGTCAGCACCTGAAAGGGACTTTAGTGTTTCACCAACTTGGATTCCTGAACACTTTGTGTGTCAACTGGGTTTTTTAAAAACCAAGTAATATCCTAAAGTTATTAGGAAGCTGTCACTGAAACATCTCCGGGTAAACAATTTTGTAGAGGAGAGAATCCTTCTGAAATAAAACTTTCTTCCCCTCAAACTGAAATTTTGTGTAAAAATGGATTTGGACTCAATTCCTTCAAAGTAAAGTTCATCAGACTTCATAAAAGGATTGAGTCCAAGGTCCTGGTGTGTGCTGACTGACTGTGCCATCTCTTGCTTCTGGCTGAGAAAGGGGCTGGGAGCCCCTTTCCCCACCGCTCCCTGCCAGCCCCTGGGGCTGGGGGCGTCCTGGCCTGAGGGTGCTGCTGAGCCTCCCGCCCCGATAACTACTCGGCTGGCCGCATAAGGGCCAGGGCAGTGCTTGGCAGTGTATTCTCCTTCCCCTGGTGACTCAGACAGTACAGAGTCCACCTGCAATGCAGGAGACCTCGGTTCAATCTGTGGGTTGGGAAGAAACCCTGGAGGAGGGCATGGCAACCCACTCCTGTATTCTTGGAAATATCCCTGGACAGAGGAATATGCCTGGAAATATGCCTGGAAAATCCCATGGACAGAGGAGCCTGGAGGGCTACAGTCTGCAGGGCTGCAGAGAGTCAGACACGACTGAGCGACTAAGCATTCCTTCCTCTTTCCCCTCCAAGTTCCGTGTGAGCCGGGCCTCAGGCTCCCTCTGGGAGGGACATCTGCAGCTGGAGCCCTTGGCCCTTTCCCGCTCAGGGGGCTGGCGAGGCTGTTTGGCCAGAGTTCCCAGGGGTGGCTTGGCCAGAATGCGTGAGGAAGGATGGTGTGTGTCGTAAGCGTCAGGCAGAGTACAGCTGGAGGTTCTTCTTGTTCCTTCCTGAAAGGGGCGGAGTCACCGATGCTTTCATCCTGGATGTGGGTCCCCTCATGAGACCAGGCTCATGAGAGCTCATGAGAGCAGGCCCTTCTGAACCCCCTGCTGCCCAACTGCTTGCCAGCCGGGGATGCGGAGACCCTTTGACTTGGGCCTTTCTCTCCCTTGGCCCCTCACCATTAACCATCTTACTACATTAATCCCCATCATCACCATATGAAGTGCAGATTTTACTATCCCATTTTACAGATGAGAAAACAGAGGCACAAGGAGATCTTGTAGCTACTACACAGTGGCATGGGGACTCTGTTCAGATCTGTCTGACCCCAGGGTCCAGGCCAATGCAGACACTGTAGCATTTAGGGAGTGACTGGTGGGAAAAGAAGCAGCAGCATCTCTTTGAGGGAAGATTCAAGTGGAGGCTCAGCTGAGGTACCCTGCATGCAGGCTACTCACCCACTCCCAACTCCACCAAGCTGACTGAGCATCTCTTGTGGGGTGACTTGGTAAAGACTACTCCCCAACCCTGCACAGAGCCACTGGGCCTGCAGCCTGGGGAGAGGATGTGTTAGCAGCCAAATACTCTGGGGGTCCTTCTAGAAAAAGAGCCCAGATCCCCCACCCGTGTTGGCAGGGAGGAAGGGGTCCTCAGGGTCTCACCAGATGGGGTAGTCACTCCCTCTCCGCTCTGTCCAAAGCCTTGGAATCCACAGGCAGAGAGCAACACGTGGCTTTGGGCTAGTTCCCAGCTAAGGGGGTGGGGCGGTGGGGAGGAGGAATGGGGCTGGAAATTCCTGAAGACTTAGTCTTCTGAGGAACAAACGAATCTTCCCCCTCCCGGGTCTCCTCGGCAGCTGCTGCCGAGCTGCAGAATTTATCGAAGGCCTTCACGCGTTATGACAGACTGCTAATGAGGGCGGCCAGGGCTTCTGCTTTCTTCGCTTTCTAATTTGCCTGGGATTCTGCCCCTGAGAGGGGGCAAGTGACTTGGAAGCCAGGAGGGCCCCCCAGAGCCCTGCAGCCTGTCAGCAGGGCTTGGCTTGAAAGGCTCCTGCCGAGGGCCACCCAGGGGGCTGCTCCCAGGTACCTGCCAGGGATGTGAAACATGCCCTGGGATTAATGGGAACCAGATGGGCAGGGCGGCCCCTCCACCTGGCCTCCACCAGAGAATGCTCAGATTTCTGGCATTGTGGTGAAGATTTTCTGAGGATTTCTATAATACTGGTTTGGGGTTTGTTGTTGTTGTTGTTTTTGCTTCAGTCCACATGCCCAGAAACAGAAGCTGGGACTTCTGGAGCTTTTTGTCCAAATGTAAAGAAGAGGTGGGTAAGGAAGGACTTTTGAGATCGCTCAGTGTCATGGTCTCCACCCAGGTCTCCCCTTAGAATCACTGCGGAGCTTTTAAAAATGACCTGGGCTTGAGCCCTACCCCAGATCACTGCATAAAATCCTCTGGGGAAGGATTCCAGATGTTTTATTTTAAAAGCTCCCGAGATGTTTCAACGAGCTGCCCAGGTTGGGAACCGGTGAACTCTCCCTTTATAGAGGAGGAAAATGAGGCCCAGGTTGAGGAAGCGATCAGCTCACAGTCCCATGATCAGGACCAGTTACTTTACCTCCAGTCGCAGCTGAAAATGTGTTCTACCAGGCAACAAGGGGCCCTCTTCTGTGGCCCCATAACCTCTTGCTCCTTCCCTGATGGCTCTGCAGATAAAGAATCTCTCCTGCAATACAGGAGACACAGGAGACACAGATTTGATCCCTGGGTTGGGAAGATCCCCTGGAGGAGGAAATGGCAACCCACTCTAGTATTCTTGCCTGGGAAATCCCATGGACAGAGGAGCGTGGCCAGCTACAGTCCCTGGGGTTGCAAAGAGTTGGACACGACTGAGCGACTAAGCAAGGCAGGCAACTCCTCGCTCCCAGAGCCTGTACTGAAGATGCCTGTGTCCCTCCCGTCCTCAGAACTGGGCATCAGCACACCTCCTGTAGGACCTGTCCACCCAAGCTCCTCTCACTTGTCATAAGGGACCATACAAAGCCTTGCTGCTCAAAGTGTGGCCTGAGGACAAGCAGCACCAGGGCCATCTGGGAGGTGGTTAGAAATGCCTCTGCCAGTCTCAGCTCCCGACCCAGACCCACGGAACCTGCATTTGAGCAAGATCCCCAGGTGATTCATAAGCACCGGGAAGGTGGAGAAGCACTGGTGTTTGTTCTTTAACGCCCACCCTCTGTCAGAGTCACGGGTGTCGAGATTTTGTGTCTCAACAGTCGAGTTGCCTTCTCCTTGAGAAAGGGGACTGTGGCTGTGGTCCTGTTGGGTCTCACACAGAGCACGGAACTCAGAGCACAGTCCTAGGCGCACAGTAGGTGCTTTTCCCCTGACCTGGAGCAATCGTGTGTGGACATCTCAGGAGAATGGACATAGAGTCCGGAGTCCATAACAGCCAAGGGCCCTGTCACCCAGGGAAGAGCTCTCAGCTGCCGGCTGGGAGCAGCCCCAACCAGTGGAGCAAGCCCACTTCCCAGCCAGGGCAGCAGGGGAGGACGGAGCATCTCCTCCTCACCCACCTCGGCCACTGGCCACCGTGTGACCTGGGTGGGTACTGCAGGTTGGTCCTCCGGGTTCCTTTTCTCCGAAATAGAGGGGCTAGTATCTGTTCCACAGACCTGCTGAGGTCACCTCAACTTTGGGGCGCCTGGTGAGAGTGTGAAAGTATTAGTCGTTCACTCACGTCTGACTCTTTGTGGCCCCGTGGATTGTAGTCCACCAGGCTCCTCTGTCCGTGGAATTCTCCAAGTGAGAATACTGGAGTGGGTAGCCATTCCCTTCTCAGGGTATCTTCCCAACCCAGGGATCAAACCCAGGTCTTCTGCACTGCAGGCAGATTCTTTACTATCTGAGCCACCAGGGAAGCCAGGGGATACCTGGTAGGCAGCCAGTAAATGCTTTGAATGATAATTCAATGAGATAATCAGCATGAAGGCCCTTTGCCACTTCCACCCTGATTTATTTATAAGGCCATTTTCTCTTTCAGTCTATGGGGTCGCACAGAGTCGGACACGACTGAGCTACTTCACTTTCACTTTCTCTTTTTAAAATTATTTATTTATTTATTTTTAATTAATTAATTTATTTTTGGTTGTGCTGAATCTTTGCTGAGGCTCATGGGCTCTCTCTAGTTGCAACGAGCGGGGTCTACTCTCTCGGTGCTTGGGCTTCTCATTGCTGTGTCTTCTCTTGTGGATCACAGGCTCTATGGTGCAAGGGCTTCAGTGGTTGTGGCTCCCAGGCTCTAGAGCACAGGCTCAGTAGTTGTGACGCTCAGACTTCATTGCCCCAAGGCATGTGGGATCTTCCTGGATCAGGGATGGAACCCATGTCTCCTGCATGGCGGGCGGAGTCTTGACCACTGAACCAAGGAAGTTCTAAGGCCATTTTCTTATTCTTCTCTTTCCCATTTTCTGGATAAGCAAACTGAGGCCCAGTTCTCAGCTCCAAGCTGTGGGTTCTGGGTCAGATTCGAGCAGAAGCATTTGCCCCTGGTGCTGTAGTCAGAGGCTCCATGGGAGGAGGGGGTGCTTACAGAGGAATGGAACAAGGGTCACCCTGGCCAGAGCACGGAGTTCACCCAACCAGGTCCTAATGGCAGAGGAGATGAAGGTGTGGGTCGGAAGACTAGGACCTTAAATCACTTTAAAAAACTGCTGCTTACCACCAGCATGCCACCCGGCGCTCATTAAATGTGTAAGCACCTTCACCGGAGGCCTGTGCCGTCTGGATGCTTCATCCTTTGCCCAATAACCGTTAATCAGCCCGCAGCAGCAGCACCAGCCCTGCGAGGGCTGGGTCTTGCCTGGCAACCACAATCTGTTCCTATTTCATCTAAAAATAAAATGGATCGGATGTTGTGTTTCTCCCCCACCCCCAGCATGAAAGAGTGAAGGATCAGAGCGTTCTCCCAATCCCCACCCCCACCCTTGATGAAAAATTAACCAGCTGTGCAGAGCGAATGAATCCCTAAAGGGGAATGAGGTCTCTGATGTGAGTGGGGTTGGGTTCCGGGAACTCCAAAAAAATCCTCCTGGTTGTTAATTCTCTGGCCCCTGGATCTGCGGAGCAGTGCGGACAGGTGTATATAGCATGCTAATCGCCCCTCTGCCCGCAGCCAGCTGTGCCAGCAACTGGTGGAGCCAAGGAGGCCTGGCCGGGGTTTTGATGTGATGTAAGTCCCTGTGTGCTTTAGGGGGAGATGGAGTTGCCTGAAGCTCACTGCTTGTTTATCTCGGTCTCCTTCTCTTCTTCAGTGGGTTTCCTGATGGCTGAAGCTGAGTGTTACTTGCAGCTGAACCCCAGTACCTAATGGAGACTGACACTTAGCTGTGACTGGAATAAGCAAATGAATGCATGAATGAGGACTGAGGGTCTGCTCCACAGGCTCATGCAGTTCCGGGGATACCATTCATTCATTCATTCATTCACTCATTAGGTCAGTCAACAAACATTCCTCAGGGTTACAAACAGTGTGCAGTTCATTCAGTCATTTACTTTCATTCATTCATTCATTCAGTAAACACTATGCCCCAGGCCTTGTTTGTCCTGGGAATGCACAGATAAAATGCTCACTGTCTGCTGGGGAGACACATCAGTAAGCTGAAAGCATCAGTGAGCGCATGATGACAGCCTTGAGAGTGGATTCCCGAGGTGCTGAGGAGCCCAGAGAGGGGTACCCACCTCCACTGAGGAGATGGGGGCTTCCCCAGGGGCGGTAATACCTGAGCTGAGTCTGGAAGGGTGCACAGGAATTAGCCAGGCAGCACTGCTGGGAGAAGGGGTCTCTGAGAGGGAGCGGAGCCGGGCCCAGGACTATGACTGCACATGGGCGTCATGACGATGCCCCAGCCCAGAGGTGGCAGCTGGCACAGCAGGGAGAGCAAGGGGGCCCAGGACAAGTGTTGGTGGAGTGTGGGGTCACTGTCTCACACATACAGCAGGAGGCAGTGGGCACTGATTCGCTGTCTCCCACCCTGGGAGTTTATAGTAGGCTCTCTCCCCGGAGCCGGATGGGTACCTGGGGTGGGGCTTGGGGGGCCAGGCCCATCAGGCCCTACTCTGAAGCCTCTAAGCTCTGGACTCTTCTCCTCTTCTCACCCTGGGCCACGCTGGCCAGGCGAGAGTAATGTGCAGTCTCCAAGGCCGGGGTGCCCAGAACACACCTTCTAGAGCTGGGCCGAGTCATCCCCTCACGTCTTTGGCTAGGCACTGGGAAAAACAGTATGGAAGTTTCTCAAAAAGCTTGACATAGAGTCGCCACATACATAGCCCAGCAGTCCCAGTCCTATGGCTATACTCTAGAGAACTGACCGCTGAGACTCTAACAGACATTTGTGCACCCACATTCATAGCAGTGTTATTCACAATGGCCAAAGGTGGAAGAGCGGCCATCAGCAGATGAATGGATAAACAAGATGTAGTATATACATACAGGTACAGGGGACCAGTGTCCAACCATAAAAGCGAACTGATTCTGCTACAACTGGTATGGGCCTTGACATCATTAGGCTAAGTGGAAAAAAAATGAATAAACCAGACACAAAAGGACAAATGTCATGTGAACCCACTTTAAAAAAAATTATTTATTAATTTTTGGCTGTGCTGGGTCCTCCTTGCTCTGCGGGCTTTCTCTAGTTGCGGTGCATGGGCTTCTCAGTGCAGTGGCTTCTCTTGTTGCAGAGCACCAGCTCCAGGGCATGTGGGCTTCAGGAGTTTCAGCTCCTGCACTCTAGAGCACAGGCTCCATAGTTGTGGCACACGGGCTGAGTTGCTCCACGGCATGTGGGATCTTCCCAGATGAGGGATCGAACCTGGGTCTCCTGCATTGGCAGGAGGATTCTTTACCACTGGGTCACCTGGGAAATCCCTGTACCCACTTCTGTGAACTGTCTAGAGCAAGCAAGTTCATAAAGACATAAAGTAGATTAGAGGTTATCAGGGGCTGGGGGCATCACGGGGCTGGGGAGTTATTGCTTGAAAAATAATATAGCAATGCCATTTGGGATGATGGAGAAGTTTTGGAAATGGGTAGTGATCATGGTTGCATAGCATTAATATAATTAATGACACTGAATTGTGTACTTCAAAGTAGTTAGAATGGCATATTTATGTTATATATGTGACCACCACTTTTTTTTTTTTTCCTAAAGAGTCCTAGGCTGGCTTTTGCAAAAGATGAACGAACCAATCAATACTTGATCTCATGGACCCTCTCTGGCCCGCCTACCCGGCAGGCTTTTCTCCCCCCTAGGATTTCTCTCAGCATTGAGTTCTGCCAGGCTGGCGTGTTTCATTTTTGTTTTTATTTCCTGCATCTGCATCTGCTACCACCAGAATCTATTACTGCTCTCCGGGGCTCATGCCCCTGACAGCGATTATTTGTACATGTAAATCAGAGCGCCCGGGACAAAGCTTTAATGACAGTCTCTGATGGAGGCGGCGGCGGTTGCAGGATTGGAGTGAGTGCCAGCTCCCCCCCACACAGGTCTCCTTTGGTGCGTCATGTTCAGGAACTGGGTAGGGGGCGAGGGGCTGAGACCAGCTGGTTCAGGTTCAAGGGACCCTTGCCTGTGGTAACGTTGATTTTGGATCCTGGGGGCACTGCTGTGGTGTCCTCGAAAGGCAGGCTTCGAGTTTGACTCCCCAGATCCTACTACACGGCTGGGCAGGTTAGGATCGTCAGGACTTAGCGGGTCCAGTCTTGTGCTGAAGATGGCTTCCATCCATGAGGCTGGCTGCGGCCACCCCTTCCTTTCCCCCCTTCCTTTCTATCTATCAGTGACTTTGCAGCCCTAGAAGGCAGGCAGGGGGTCCTTTCAGACCTGAGTCCAGGCTACTTTATACCTAGAAGTGTTTGCCCTGAGAGAGAGGAAGTACAACAGGTCAAGACTGGAGACAGTTATCCACTCTCGATGTGCGTGTGAAATGTGGAAACTGGGGAGGAGGTGTGGGGTGAACAAGAACCCAGAGGGTGGGGCAGACTGAGGGTGTTACAGGCTTGCTTTAGGGAAAGGGGGGCGGTCACCATGGACCCACCAAGCTATTTACAGGCTGATCAGGGACCCCCACGCTATTTACAGTCCAACACCAAAGGGACCAAACAAAGGGCAAAGCAGCATCCTAGAGCACCCTGCTCTTTGTGTGAAAACAGACCTGTTTGGGTGTGCACAGAACATCCCTGGGAGGGAGATCTAGAAATTGTGATGCTAATCGCCTCTGGCTGTGAGGTGGAAGAATGGGGACTCAAGGTCAGAGGTATGAGAAATGCTTAGGTTTCCATACTTAATGTTTTCTGCTCCTTAAATTCTTTACCTTCTTTGCTGTATGTTTTTAAATTTTAATTAAGAATTAATTAATTTTTGGTTGCACTGGGTTTTCCTTGCCGCTCGGACTTTTCTCTAGTTGCGCCGAACAGGGGCTACTCTCTGGTTGCAGCGCGAGGGCTTCTCATTGAAGTGGCTTCTCTTGTTGCAGAGTACAGGCTCTAGGCGCTTAGGCTTCAGTAGTTGTGGCCCACGGGCTTAGTTGCTCTGCAGTATGTGGGATCCTCCCAGACCAGGGATGGAACCCGTGTCCCCTGCATTGGCAGGTGGATTCTTATCCACTGAACCACCAGGGAAGTCCTACATATGCTTTTAATCGCCTAATTACAGAAACAAATTTTAATTTTTTTTTTTTTTTTTTTTTTAGCCAAACTACGTGTTGTAAGTAGGCAGGTGGCTAATGGGCAAGTTATGGAGAGGTCTCTATGCACCCACTCCTCTGGGTCCTTGCAGCCAGTGCTCTTCCAGGGATGGTGGACATGTGGGCAGAGAGGCGCTCTTGTTCCCCAGGGAACTCATCCAGGTGTTGGGTGTTCCTAGCATCTCTTTTTTAGGAAGAGAAATTTCTTCTTCAGAATTCATTTGCTTGTTCTTTGTCCAACCTCCTGGAGGAATACCTATGCCCATGTGTCTGAAAGACTCTTCTCCCTCTCAGGGTTCTTTTGCACATTTTTTCTCTTTAAATTTTGGGGTGAATTAGGCCTTATCAATGCGGAGAAGGCACTGGCACCCCACTCCAGTACTCTTGCCTGGAAAATCCCAAGGACGGAGGAGCCTGGTAGGCTGCAGTCCATGGGGTCGCTAAGAGTCGGACAGGACTGAGCGACTTCACTTTCACTTTTCACTTTCATGCATTGGAGAAGGAAATGGCAACCCACTCCAGTATTCTTGCCTGGAGAATCTCAGGGATGGGGGAGCCTGGTGGGCTTCCGTCTATGGGGTCGCACAGAGTCAGACACAACTGAAGCGACTTAGTAGCAGCAGCAGCAGGCCTTATCAATGAGCAGCCTCATGTTGAAGTTTTTGTTGAATAGTTGTAACACACACACACACACACACACACACACACACACACACCCCTGGGGAAATACAACGTCTCCCTTCTCACTATAACCCTCTTACTCAAATGTCTTCAAAATGGCTGAGGATATTACCGTTAATCTCATTTCCCCAGACATTGATGGAGGGAGAAAAACACTCAGAGTGTTACAGAATATTCTGGGCAACGGAAAACTGTGTGCTAAGGAAGGAAGTTGTCTCCTGAGCTGAACTCTGTAGTTCACTGCCATTAATGTTGTCATAATATTTTTCTTAAATAACAAAGCTCCCTAACATGACTATCCCACTTAACTTGTAATTTCAGACAGTTATTTCCATGTTAACTGGAGGAAATTAAGACATTAAACTGAAACACAAATGACTCTTGCTTTAAGTTGTTTTGAATGTCCCTATGAAGGAACTAGTTGTTATTGTATTTTCATTACTTTCGTTTCCACAAGTATTTATGGGCCCTTACAGAACTGTGGGTTATTCAGGAGCCTGAGATAAGCCCCCTTCCCCAAACTTAGGAGCTGCAAGAACGCATGGAAAGGACGGAGAAAATCGAGCTAAGTAGAGAGTCTAGGAGAAATGGAATTGGATGGAGAAAGAGCCTTGGGAATTGGCCATGGAGGATGAAAGATAGTGGGGAGAGGAAAGGGTGGGTGGAGAGGCGGTGGTCGGCACTTGAGTGAGCTGGGAAATGAGATCCAGCTCTCCTCAGAAAAGTTTTGTGCGTGTCTAGGACCCTGTGTGATTCTGATGGGAAGGGCGTGAGCTTTAAAGTAAAAACACCTGTGCATCGATCCTGCATCTGCTATTCATCAGCTCCGTGGCATCCAGGATGTCACCCTACCAAGAATCCTTTTCTTCATCTGCATGCACGGTGCTGGCATGTCATACAAGGTTGTCTTAAGATTCCATAAGCTCATGCGTGGTGCTACTGGTACCTGACAATCACCAGCTTTCTCACCACCTGCCTCTTGTGGAGTATTGGGGTCCAGTAAGAGGTAGGAAGGGGCTTCCCCGGTGGCTCGGCGGTAAAGAGTCCGCCTGTGATGCAGAAGATGCGGGAGACCTGGGTTCAGTCCCTGGGTGGAGAAGATCCTCTGGAGGAGGGCATGGCAACCCACTCCAGGCAAGTATTCTTGCCTGGAGAATCCCATGGACAGAGGATCCTGGCAGTCTACAGTCGATAGGGTCGCAAAAAGTCAGACATGGCTGAAGCGACTTAGCACTCTTGCACACATGCAAGAGGAAGGAGAGAGATGTGGTTACAGGGAGAAGTAAACACCAGGCTGAGGAATTGGAGCTCTGTCTTGCCAGGCACAAAGACCCAGAGAAACAGAGTAGTAAGGGTCATGCTTTAGTTGGATCCATCTCATGGTGGCCTCTGTCTGGGAGGACTGGCCAGGCAGGGGAACTAGAGGCAGGACCACAGTATTGCAGGAATTTTGTCATGGATATAAGTGGCATCTCCTAGAACATAGGGATCGGGCTTAAAGACTTTGTGGATAAGAAGATGGGCAGAGGAACAAGCCAATGATGAACCTAGACCTTGGAGCCAGAGTGTGGAGACTGCCATGATGCTATGGACAGAAAGGAGCCAGGCGCCCTGAAAAACTGATGGGGGGGTTGGTACTGAGCACAGCTTGACTTGAGGTGACAGCCGGACACCCAGAGGAAACGTCAGGCTGAGAGGAAAGTCCTAGGGAGAGTGGTCAGCTCCAGAGGAATTTGTGAGTCAAGCCCTCCCGTGGATCGAACCTGCGGCTGTGCACACTTGTGCACGTGCATTTGTGTATGGTGCACGTGTGTGCACGTGTGTGTGTGATCTGCATGTGTGTGCCACGCGCAGAGCCAGAGAGCATCGTGAGGGCTCGAGGTGGCCTTTGGTGGATGCCTGTGTCCACAGTGATCAGTAGCGGTGGGGCCACACCGAATAGGGTGGATCCCGGGGTCGTATGGGCACCGAGTTAAAGGGAAATGAGGTCAGGACAAGGCCGCTGGATTTCGTGAGAAGGTGGCTTTCAAAGAGAGGGCGGTTTCAGAGCCTGAGCCGACACAACTGCCCCCTTCCTGCCCAGCCATAACCTTTCTTGTCTGGACCGTGTTTGCGTCTGGCTTCAGTTGTTTATTCTTTCCTAGATTGCTGGGTCCCCCTCTTCCCTCATCTGTACCTTGTGTGAGTCTCCCCCTGCCCGCGTGTGCACAAGCATTTTGAGAATGTCCTTTTGCTCTCTCCACCTCGCACACCTCGCCCTTGGGAGGCAGCTTCTCCATCCAGTGAAGGATGAAGCTGAGCTCCCAGGTGCTCAGGAAAAATACCTCGGGGTCATCCCAGCCCCTCTCTTCCTCTCACAGTTGACACCTGTGAATTCAGAAACCTGGTTGGACCAAACCCATCACCACTGGTGTTCCCACCTTGGTCCGTGTCTCCGTTGCCTCGCACCTGGGTTGTTGTGAAAACCCCCGACCCATTGTCCTGCTTCACCCTTTCCCTCTTCGGTCTGTTGTCAAGCCCGCAGCCAGAAATGCCAACATGATAAGCAGATCCCACCACTCCTCTGCCCAAAAGCCGCCAGTGGCTTCCCATTTTGCCCAGAATGAAGATGCAAGCCTAGCCCGGCCCTGCCTGACCGGGTGCTTGCCAGTTCAGCCACATCTCCCAGAGCGGCCACACTGGCCTCCTCTCTGTTCCTCCAACATCCCCTCCCGCCTGGAACACTGTCCAGTCTCTGCTCTGCTGCCATCTAACCAGCGAGACGCCTATAGGTTGTCACCAATATGACCACCTCGTAGAAAAGAGCAACCCCCGCCTGACTCCTGATACCCACCCAACCCCTTTGGTTCTGGCTTATTTTTGTCTGTCTTGAGTACTGTGCATTTGCTTGTCTATTTATTATCTAATCCAATTGTATTCTTTTTTTTTAAGATTTTTTTTAATGTGGACCATTTTTAAAGTCTTTACTGAATTTGTTACAAATTTTTTCTTTTTTTTTATACTTTGGTTTCTTGGCTTCAAGGCATGTAGAATCTCAGCTCCTGGACCAGGGATCGAACCCATACCCCCTGTGCCGAAAGGCAAAATCTTAACCCCTGGACCACCAGGGGAGTCCCTAAAAGTGTATTCTATGAAGACGGAGAGTTTGTTTTCTTTATTGCTGTGAATTCAGTGCCTGGCACATAGTGGGTGGATAATAAACAGGAGCTGAATGAAGGAAAACTAACATTCGCAGGGTACTTAAGATGTACTGAGCTGTGTCTTGAACACTTTGACTAATATTTAGTTGTTACTCTAAAGCGTATCAAATAATACTCTACAGATTCCTCAAAGCAATCTGTAGAGTATTATTATTCCCATTGTATAGATGAGGAAACAGATAAATACAGATATAAATCAATATTTATTATTCAAGCTGAGGATTCAGATTAGAGGCAGAGAGCAAGGTAGAGGGGATGAGGAGATCATTCAACTTCCATTTGCTCTCATTCATTTACCCATAAAATATTTGGGAAGCACTTGAGTATGTCATGTCCTCTGCTAGTTTCTGTGGATCTGAAATTGAATAGAAAACTATTCTCAGTGTCCAGCCTGATGGTGGAAACAGCTGTTTAAACAAAACTTAGAGCAATATGGTAGGTGCTGAAAGAGATAGAAACTCATCATTCAGAAAGCATGGGCAAGAAAGGGTTTCATCTAGAGAAGTCAGAGAGGGCTCCCTGGAGGAGGTGACATTGGCAGTGAATCTCTGAATGTTATGTGTTCAAGAAAATAGGCTCTTCCTGGAAGGATACAGGCCAAGATCTTTTTTTTTTTATAAGATTTTTTTTCTTTTTTTTAAATGTGGACTGTTTTTAAAGCCTTTATTGAATTTGTTACAACATTGCTTCTGTTTTATGTTTCTAGAGGGTTTTAGCCCCGAGGCATGTGGGATCTTAGCTCTCTGACCAGGGATCAAACCCTCATTCCCTGCACTGAAAGGCAAAGTCTTAACCACTGGACCATCAGGGATTTTCCTAGGCCAAACTCTTGAGCCCGTCACGTGGGGCCACAGCCGAGTCTGCGCTGGAGTCACGGCCTCGTCTCCTCCATAAACTTCTTATTGGTTCCTGGATCGCGCTGCTATTTCCTGCCCTTGCAAATGCCACTTCCTCTGTCTGGACCGCCCTCCTCCCCACCCCTCAGTGTCCCCTCCACCCCAGGATGGCTCTGTGCTCTCTTTTGAGCTCTGTATTACCCTCCTGACAGACTAGCTCACTGTCACAGTTGTGTGACCCCCTCCGAACCAGGACCTCTCTGAGGACAAACAGTCTTAACCCCGTCATTCTTGCTGCTGTGTGACATCAGCGGACCTCTCACATGGTGGACATTCAATGTTTTTGTTTTTTTTTTTTTGGTCAAACTACACAATTTTGAGATCTTAGTTCCGTGACTAGAGATCGAACCCGTGCCTCCTGCAGGGGAAGCGCGGAGTCCTAACCACTGGAAGGGAAGTCCTTCAACATACTTCTGCTGGACTGAGCTGAGCCTGGGCTGGAGGGGAGAAGAGGACTTTTGTGGCTTGGGAAGACCCACCAGCATGAGAGTGGCTGGAAACAGCAGCTGAGCAGCCCTGGTGGAATGAGCGGCAGACTGAGGTCAGGTCCCTCAGGAGGCGGCGTCAAGGAAACAGGAGCCCCTGGGCGGTGGAGTGTGGGTGGGGCACACAAGGGGCCCTGCACAGGGCACCCTTACAATGGGCTGTGAGGAAAGGCTGAGCCTGCTGAGAGACATAAGCCCTGGGGGCCATCTGTGCACGTGAGGGTCCTGGCCAGAGACCCACGTGGGGCGCCTTGGAGCGGGAATTGGTCACAGGGTTGCAGGAACATCACTGCCTGCTCCCTGCACACCTGGCCTGCCGATCGCCCAGCCTGGCCACCTGGTCGGAGGGCTGTTTCCAAACCTGGAACGAAGCACTCCCTACCAGATTGATAATAACAAAAATAAAATAATAATAATGGCAGCAAGCGGTTTTTGAACACTCTGCACTAGGCACTGTGCTAAACACTTTGCATGTGTATCCTATTCAGTCCTCTCTGGGGCAGGGGGCGGTTTATTAGTATTATCCCTATTTTACAGATACAGTCAGTGAGGCACAGAGGGTGCCCTAGCTGGCAAGAAGCAGAACCAAGATTCAAACCCTGGCATTGAGAATTACATGCAAAGGAGGGGTTTGTTTTTTGTGCCCACTCGCTTCAGTCAGGTCCAACTCTCATAGCCCCATGGACTGTAGCCCGCCAGGCTCTTCTGCCCATGGAATTTTCCAGGCGAGAATACTGGAGTGGGTTGCCATTTCCTCCTCCAGGGGATCTTCCCAACCCAGGGATAGAACCCTCGTCTCTTGTGTCTCCTGCTTTGGTAGGTGGGTTCTTCACCACTGGTGCCACTCGGGAAGCCCAGAAGGGAAGGGATGGTCCATTAATGTAGGAGAGTCGCCTCGGGGTGCTCAGTGTGCTTGAGGGTGCCTGGAGGGCAAGGGGGTGAGTGTGTGTGAGTGTGTGTGTTTGTGTGCATGGTTGAAAGAAAGAGAGAGGTGGGTGCAGAAAGAGGGGTTTTAGTGACTGCTGATGTCAGGTGTTATTTGTCCGGACAGGACATACCCAGATCCAAACAGGCAGAGCCCCAGCTTTCACCTCTGCAGGGAAACCTGAAAACAAAGGCTCCAGAGCCAGGGAAAGCTTCCTGGGACCTGGACACATGGCAGGCATCTAATATGTGTTAGATGACTCACAAAGATAGACACATTTCTGACCTAGGGGTGGGAAGATGAAATTCTGAGCTCTAGCAGATTGCAGCGTGTGGCCCTGGGCGAGTCTTGTCCTCGCTCTAGTCCCCGGCTCCCTCCTCCCGGAAATGAAGGTGATGGTAATAGATGCTTATTTCAGCCCCGGGCTGAAACTTGGCTGCACAAGTTGCAAGCCAGAGCTCAAAGATAGCAGCCTGCTCAGGCTTCCTCCGGGGCCCTGGCCTGGCTCTGGCCCACGAAGCTTTTGTTTGGAGTCAGATCAGATGCTGCCAGTCCACTGAGGGAGGTGGGAAGACTGGAAAAAGACCACAGACAGTGAGGACAGAGGGCAGAGAGAAAA
Organism: Bubalus bubalis; assembly: GCF_019923935.1. Lineage (NCBI taxonomy): Eukaryota > Metazoa > Chordata > Mammalia > Artiodactyla > Bovidae > Bubalus > Bubalus bubalis. The sequence goes on from NC_059161.1 coordinate 109,444,174, forward strand.
ACGTCTCAGCTCATACTGGATATCTCAGGGATGCAAGACCCTCCAGCCCATATCCCCTGGGGAAAGGGGGGCGGCCAGGCCATCCTTCCCCTTGGGTCCATCAGACAAAAGGTCCTAAACTCTCATTGCCCAGGACCCTGGCGTAGGGACAGTGCCTCCAGAGCGGGACTGACTCCTGCGTGCAGGAAGGAACGTGGCATCTGATTTCACTTCCCACAGCTGCTAGCATAAAGTCGATATATTTTTGTGGTTGCAGACAGAGTAAAGAGAGAATAAAGTGTTGAATTGTTTGGCATTATCAAGGATTTCAGCTCCCCAGGACTCCTGCATAAAGAGATGGAAATAGAACCGCCGGAGCCAAGAAACACATAGAAGTATATGAATTTATTACATATTATCTTTCCTCCTTCCAAACAGCCCTGGAAATGTCAAAAGATCATCTATTGTTTCATTGCGGGCTTTGGGTTTGGGGGGCTCTGGGCTGAAGCATGAGATGGGCACTAGGAGAAGAAGATACACATGTTTTCCCAGGGCCAGCTTTCTCATTCTTTCCTTTCTGGGTGTGAGTTTCACAGATGGATTGGCTGATATTTAGGCCAGAGCAAGCATGAGATCGCACATTTGCACACTTGTAAATGTGTGAGTGCCTACTGTGTGCAGGGCTCTGAGTGTGGTGCTACTGGAGATCCCAGGGCTGGTTCGAGGGACTCCGGGCTCAGTGCTGATGATCCACTATGTGGTCATAGCATCTTGGACACAGCTAGCTCTGTCTGCCTGGAGAACCCAGAGAGAGGCTGGCTGTGATGCCTGGAGGAGATTCAGGAAGGCTTCCCAGAGAAAGTGACATCCGAGCTGGACCTTGAAGGAGGAGTAGGCTTTCTGCTGGCCCAGGAGGGGAGCACCAGCATCGCAGACACAGAGAAGATAGCAGGATGGCAGGAGCTGAAAGGCCACATTCAGCATCAGACCTAGAAGTTGGGCCTAAAGGGCAGAGGGTACCTGAGCCCAGAGCTGCCCCAGCCCCTGGCCACCCATTGAGTAACTGAGGCCTTGTCTGATAAGAGATCTGTTTTGTTCTCTCCCTGATGCTGCTGTTGTTCAATCTCTCAGTCATGTCTGACTCTTTGCAACCCCATGGACTGCAGCACTCCAGGCTTCCCTGGCCTTCACCATCTCCAGGAGTTTGCACAAACTCATGTTTGTTGAATCAGTGATGCCATCCAATCATCTCATCCTCTGTCACGCCCTTCTCCTGCCCTCAATCTTTCCCAGCATCAAGGTCTTTTCTAATGAGTCAGCTCTTCTCATCCAGTGGCCAAAGTATTGGAGCTTCAGCTTCAGCATCAGTCCTTCCAATGCATATTCAGGATTGATCTCCTTTAGGATGGATTGGTTTGATCTCCTTGCTGTCCAAGGGATTTTCAAGAGTCTTCTCCAGCACCACAGCTCAAAAGCATCAATTCTTCAGTGCTCAACCTTTTTTACGGTGCATCTCTCACATCTGTACATGACTACTGGAAAAACCATGGCTTTGACCTTAAGGACCTTTGTTGGCAAAGTGATGTCTCTGCTTTTCAGAGACTAGACACTGTCTAGCCTCTGATGCTGATATGGGTGTGGTTCTCCACCTGTGGCGCTCCCACTGACCACCTGGCTCCACTGCCTTCAGCAGGCTGGCCTTGCAGCTGGGCTCAGAGCCCTCCAGGAGGAAGCTGGCCTCTAACTCACTCCCCAGCTGCCCTCCTCAGGCTGGAGAGAGGCCCACTAGTGGGGAACTCTTGGCTACCCTGTGTACAGGGGCGCCACAGGGCAGAGGAGATTGGGGAAACCCTCCAGGGTCAAGGCCCTCGAGGCTCCCTCTGCCAGGAGCCATCAGTCTCGTGTACACACGATGCCTGACAAGGAAGCAGGGCAGGCAGGTGGGCCAGGAATTCCCACCCCCAGCTTTTCCTCTTTGACTGGACACCCCTTCAATGGGAGCTTCAGTATCCCCTCCTCCCGGCCCTCCCCACCTCTCTTTCCCCAGGAGGTCACAGAAGTCAGGGGATGTCTGAGTTTTGAGAGACCTTGAGGGCCGCAGAAGTCTTTGGTACAGTGTGGTTGTCCAGCTTCAACATGAACCCCCAGCTCTAACCCGAACCCCCAGCTCTAACCCCGCTCCTCAGCCCACAAGGTGCCCTTTTCAGGGCTGGTGGGCTCTTCCTTTCGTCCACCTGAAGACTTCCACCAATGGCTTCCTCCTAAACAGGGAGGTTTGTGAGCGGCCAGTTGTCCAGAGGTCAGGCCTTGTCAGCTCCAGGCTCTAGAAGGGACAGGCCGAGGGGGCCCAAGTGTTTGACTGGTTTCTGCAGCAACTAACTTGTTGCCGCCCTGCTGGGTGCGGAGAGCCGGGCAGAAGACTCCTTCCACCTGGACGGCTATGTCTCCCATCTTCCAAAACCTTAATCCCCACGGGGGTGCGAGGACCCCAGCCCTGGAAATAAGTATAACCTTAGTCGCTTACCTTTGGAGTCTGCTTTTCAGTTTTCATCTCCTGTTTGCACTTGTTTCCTTGTAAGCCTCAGACTCCCCTGAGGGGTAAGGAGAACAAGCATTGCCTCACCATCACTTTTATAGATGAGCACATGGGGGCCCAGCCCGGGTGCCGTGTCTGAGTGTATAGAGCTCATTTGTGGAGAGCTGGCACTGGGCCGCAGCCTCTCTACTGCATCCCCAGGGAGGCCTCAGGCCCTGGGAAAGGGGCGAGGGCAGCGGTGGGTCCTTCCCCGCCCAGAGCCAGTGCCAGTCTGGAGAGTCCGCACCTGGCCTCGGCCTCCTCTGCCCTGATTCAGTCCGGCGCCCAGGCCTCTGAGATGCCTCCCATTCTCAAGGCTCCTGCTTTATCAGAAAACTGCTGCTTAAACATTTCTCCTTCTGCTTTGGGCAAACGTTGACAGAAATGGAGGACAGAGCTGAATCAGCATTGCAGAACCATGGGAAGAATTGGGCCTCCATGTAGGAACAGGCATTAGGAAGGTGACACAGAGAAAAACCCCATCTCTGCCCCTTACCACCGGAGGACACGGAGGCCGGTGGGTGAGAGCAGGTGCAGAGGTCCTCACCTGCACGATAACATGGTTTCGTGTTCACTGCCTAACTCTCTACCTGCCCTCCAATCCACACTCCCTCCCTGCTGCCTCAAGATGGACACGAGCAGCCTGTCTGAATTAGGGGCTCTGCTGTTGTTCAGATGCTCAGTCATGTCCATCTCTTTGAAACCCCATGGATTGCAGCACACCAGGCTTCCCTGTCCTTCACCATCTCCTGGAGCTTGCTCAAACTCATGTCCATTCAGTTGGTGATGCCATCCAACCATCTCATCCTCTATTGTCCCCTTCTCGCCCTGCCTTCAACCTTTCCCAGTGTCAGGGTCTTTTCCAGTGAGTCAGCTCTTTGCATCAGGTGGCCAAAGTATTGGAGCTTCAGCTTCAGCATGAGTCCTTCCAATGAATATTCAGGGTTGATTTCCTTTAGGATTGACTGGTTTGATCTCCTTGCTGTCCAAGGGACTCTCAAGAGTCTTCTCCAACACCACAGTTCAAAAGCATCAATTCTTCAGTGCTCAGCCTTCTTGAGGAGCTTAATGCAGGCCAATCCCAACAGGCTTCCTGAAGAATGCAGGGAGGTTGCTGGACTCTGGGAACGGCAAGGGAAATGGTTGGAGGGGACCCTCATCACCCGTGGAGAGCGAGTGTATGTATGGGAGCTTGGCAGCCTGATGGAGCCAGAGAACAGCTCTGAATCCCCACAGGGAGGGCCGCTCAGAAACGGGTTTGCTTGGGTAGAGACCAGAAGAGCCAGTGCCCTGGACTGTGGCCCCAACCCCAGGGACCCGTCTCGCCCAGCTCTGGCCCTGAAAGAAAGACTTTCCATTCCCCTTCCCAGGAAACCCCCTCACTTACGGGAAACTGGGTGTTATCTTAAGGTCTGTAAACGGCCTGCCTGCTTTTCCAGCTGGAGCTGTTCATTCAGGACAATTAGCATGCAGTTTAGAGCTCAAATGGAACATATGGTGGGGGGTCCCCAGGAACGAGAATATGGCATCCTGAGAAGAAGGGGAGTGGCCTAGCTAGGAGCTGAGGGGTGTTTGGAAAGGGGTGCTCTAAACAGGTACCCCTGCTCTCTGTGGGAGGGAGCAGAAGTGTGGGCTTGCACACACACCTTCTGTATCCCAGATCATGACTGCATCCGATGTCCCTTAAGCCGGCACTTTGTCAGGAGACTGGAACAGCCCCGTGAGCCTGGAGGATGTCCTCCTCTAGGCAGCTTCAGGGTAGATGCCCAGGTTCTCTGTTGGGTAAAGGTGGGGATCCTGAGGAGCTCCTATTTATCCAGACATCCCTGGATGTTCATTCATTCCCTAAATACTGAAAATACTGATGGCAGGGGCTACTCTGTGCCAAGAACCATCCCAGGTATTAGAGAGACATTGTGGAGGTGACAAGCCAAGACCCCTGCCCTCGTGGCGTTTCCACTCTAGCGTGGAACCTCACACGTGGCACAGCGGTCAATTGAGGTTTGCCTTCCCAACTGACAAGGTCGGCACTGTGATTGCCTTTTTACATGCAAGCAAATGGAAACTCAGAGTTTGTAAAAACCTGTCCAAGTTCTCAGAGCTAGGAAGTGGCATGGTCTGGATCTAAACCCATTGGCCCCATGCCAGTGGCGCTCACCTGGCCTCAGGGGCAGACAAGACACCCCAGCCCACACGGCCGGCCTCCAGGTGGTCTGCGCGGCCATAGGATCACCGACTCTGGCGCAGGGAGGTGTACGGATTGCTCTGGCTTCACTTTCCCAGAGGAAAAATGGCTCCTGGAGATTTAGTGACCTGCCTAAGGTCACGTCCAGTCACACTGTCGTCCAAGAGGAGCCTGGCAGTTTTTTCTAGGGATCCATGCTAGCTTGTCAGTTCTTCTCAGCATGCCCGCAGCTGTGTTCCCATTAAGATCCAGCCCCCTGTCAGCTCCAGAGGCCAGGGACCCCCCTATCCAGGTCCCCCTGCCCTGCCTGTCCCGGGTCAGAGGGACCCACGGGCTGGACAGGGACTGACTCCCCTGGGCCAGGATCTGGAGGCTCCAGGGAGGGGGCCGCCAAGCAGTGTGGCTGCGCCACCCCCAGCCCGAGTTTGTGCTCGAAGCAATGACTGTAAACAGGTGTCAGGTGTCTTGCAGGGTCAGGAGCTAAACAGTACTCTGTCTGGAAGAAAAATTGCAGTAACAGCATCAGGGCAGCTGCAGAGGTGAAGACGGGGGAGCGGGCGTGCAGGGGAGAGGAGAGGCAACCTGACCGTTGTGCAGCAGTTATGAGACTTAAATTGAAGCCCAGGGCAGGTAAAGAACAGAGCTATAAATCCAGCCTCCTGAAGGAAGATTCTGGAGATAGGAGACACGAGTTCACTTAAAATATGTCTGAGATGAGAACCAAAGATCGTTATTTTTGAGTAAGGATATAAAATGCTAAACACTGCCTTTATTAGTCCTTTCTAAAAGCCAGATGTAAAATACTGCCATTCCCAAGATCGTGTTTTTCCTTTTTTTGTCTTTTAATGGCAGAAATTAAAATCTCCTTAAGCCATTAGCCATCACTCCTCAAGGTGAGCCCGCAAAGCAGTTGTGCCAGGGACCCCTCCCCTCACCCAGGGGGCAAGCTGGCCGCCCCCCTAAGCCTCACACACCTTTCCCCAGCCCTCCCTGGCTGGCACCAAGTGCCCGCCTGGCAGCAGGTGGCTGAAAAGACTGAGAAGTTTTATGGGTCTGCCCCAGTAGACCCTGTCTCCCACCAGTCGCCAATTTGGCCGGTTGCTTCCTGCTCACAAATACCTAATGCTGAAGATATTCGGCCCCTGGAGCATGGCCAGGTGGGCCTTCCTGGGGGTGAGCAGCTCACTGGCTCAGTCCGGGGTACTCTCAGATGGCACTTCTGCTCCCCATGCCAGCTCTCTTTCTTCCTTCCCACCCTGTCTTTCTTCCTTTTCTTTTTTCTTTTCTTTCCATCAAAGGCTGATGCTACCAGAGAAAAAGTTCATAAAAATGTTATGTCCACCATAAAACCCCTAATGTGGCATTCTGCATGATCCATGCATTAACATTAACATTTCCCAGACAGTTATTGTGAGATAATGGTCCCAGCCATAATTCAGTGGCAGCGTTCCTTCGAGCAAATGTTATGGAGGAATAAATGACTTGCCGAGTGTGCTGCTGCATTGGGGGTGGGGGGAGGTGAGCGGCTCGAAAATGCAGACTCTGGACCTTAGAGACCCCAGCATGGCTGCAGAGGAGTCTGGGGCTCATTCTAAGTCTGACCACGGACTCTCTATGGACCACAAGGCCAAGCCCTTTACATTCTGTCCCTGTTCTCCACAGTCCCCATCCTTCTTCTGAGGGCTATATTAGGAGGATTGGCCAGGGAAAAGGATGCGAGGCACCCGCTCACATGCAGGGTTGAGAGGGTGATGAGCAGTTTCGGTACCTTGACCAGCAGCATCCTTCTTTCCATCACTCCCCCTGCGGCCCCAGCACACCACCCTCACCTCTGGTACAGCACTTACCACCTTGGGTTTTCATTATCTGTTTACATGGCTGTGTCCCCTGCTATAACCGTGCCCTCCATACAAGCAGCAAACCCATCTTAGTCTTTTTGGTAACCTAGCCTGTAGCAGATGCTCATTATATGTTGGTTAAAAGTGGGGAAGCATGGATGGGTGGAAGGATAGGTAGATGGATGAATAGTTGGATGAGGGAGAGCAACAGAAAAAGATCCAGAAATGAAAGCAGGCCATTAGATGAACAGGGTTTGACGTATATGATAAAGGAGGAAATACCTGAAACAACATTTACGGAGGAAAATCATAAGCGTGTGGGTTCAAATGGGCCTTCGGGGCTTGCCACCGTGCTCCTTTCACTCTTCCTGAACAGGATACCTAGAGGGTTGGGCTCCAGGCCAGGACTAGAACACTGGATCACAGGTTCAGCTCTCTACCACCTGTCATCTTGCCACTGACACGCAGGCTAGTCATATGCAAGAGAAACTTTCTCTATTCTCAAGGAGCTTGCTTCCTAGTGCAGGGGACACATGAGGCACAGAATTGACCTAGTGGATGAGTCCACAAAGTGGTTGTGCCAGGGACCCCTCCCCTCACCCAGGGGTCAAGCTCACGATGAGTGCCACCGTGGAAAACATCCTCAACTGGGAGACTAAAGGGTGGGACAAAGGATCCGGGCCTTGGAGGATGAACAAAACCAGAAAAGGCAAACCTGGAGGCCAGGGAGAACATTCAAGAGGAGGGAGCTGTGTGGGCGAAGGCACAGAGATGGCTGGAAATAAGGATCCCTCGCAGATGCTTAATTCGTATCCCCAGGTGTTGAGCGCACGATCCCGGGAGACCATTTGGCTCTTAGGTCGGCCTTCCTTAGAACCTGCCCCTTTTCTGCTCCTCGCTGCTCCCTCCTGACCAGTTATCAGCTTGTGGTCACGCTCTCAGCCACGTGGCTGGCTCTCTGGCTTGTGCCCAGGCTGGGCCCTGCCAGCTCCACGGATGGCAGCTTCTCTGCTACCTCTGCCCAGTCCCGCTCAGCCCAAGGGGAAGGTGCAGCAGGAGCCCACCTTCCTTCCTGAAGTGCTGGCAGCGGGGGATCTCTGTGAGGAGCACAAAGGAGCATGAGGGCTCTCTTCCAAATGCCACACATCCTGACGACTATGATCTTTCCCAAGAGCAGTGCCCAGAATGCATGACCAGATTTATTATGCTGGTGAAGGAGATGGCAACCTCTGCAATGCATTCAAGGGACCCTGGAGAGGCTTGGCCCCAATCAGAAACACCTTCCTCACTCAGGGATCTCGTCATGTCTTAGAGCCTGCGGGGACCTCAGAGGTCAATGGGTTTAACCTGACATACCATGAAGGTACCTCCAGCAGCAGAGTTTTGTCCCCTTCCTAATAACTCCCGGGGAGGGTGGCTCTTCCTGCTGGGGCAGCTGTCGCTGGTAGAACACCCTCACGTGATGGGGAAATTTGTCTCTGTCACCTCCACCTCTCTGTCTCAGTTCTGTTCTCCTGGCAGCCCAGTGTGAAACCAATGTGTCCTCGGCATATGCTGCTGCTGCGTTGTGTTGTGTGTGTGTGCTCAGTCGTGTCTGACTCTTTGCAACCCCTTGGACTGTAGCCCACCAGGCTCCTCTGTCCATGGGATTCTCCAGGCAAGAATACTGGAGTGGGTGCCATTTCCTCCTCCAGGGGATCTTCTCGACCCAGGGATGGAACTCCTGCACTCTTGCATTGTAGGCGGATTCTTTGCCACTGGGCCCCTTTACCACCTGGGAAGCCCCTCCTCTGCACAATGGCTCTAATTTAAATATTGAAGGTAATACGCACTCCTCTCCCCATGTCTTCTGTTCTGCAGATGTCTACCTTTCGCTGGCACCCTAGCCTCCCTGCCCAGATGCACTGCTGATGATCAGGTCTCCCCTTCGGACGTAAACACAACCTTCCAAAGTGGTCTGAGCCATTAGCCCCTTCACCTGGACTTGTAGGAGTGCAGCCTCAGATTGCAATTACCTTTTTATTGTTTTTGGCAGCCACATCATAACACTGGTACCTATTGAATTTTTTTTTCATATGTGATGCTTTTAAGCTCCATCTCCCTCACTTACACTGTCTGCATTTTACTCTCCCAGTATAACTTTATTTCTCTCTGTTCAACAGGCCTTGCTTTCAGCCTGTGTTTCCTGCCTCACACGCTTTCAATCTTAATTCTGTCTTTAAACACATTAAGTATCCCTTCAGTGTGTGGATGGTAGACACACCTTCTACAGATCAGATCAGATCAGTCGCTCAGTCGTGTCCGACTCTCTGCAACCCCATGAATCGCAGCACGCCAGGCCTCCCTGTCCATCACCAATTCCCGGAGTTCACTCAGACTCACGTCCATCCATCGAGTCAGTGATGCCATCCAGCCATCTCATCCTCTGTCGTCCCCTTCTCCTCCTGCCCCCAATCCCTCCCAGCATCAGAGTCTTTTCCAGTGGTATGCAAATTGTTGGTAACAATGCTCAACAACCCAAGCTGGTTATTTCAACATGAAAGACCTCCCTTCGTGCTGAAATCTACTAATCAATACTGACTGGGGACAATCACAATCTAGCTAAAAGTTCACCTACCACTTTCCCCATCCAACTTACTCCTTTTTAGTGAAACATAGTACACACGCAATATTATGTTAGTTTCAGGTGTACTGCCTAGTGATTTGATATTTGCATGTATTACAAAATGCCTCCCATGGTAGGTGTAGTAACTGTTTATTTGTCCCCATGCATCCAGCTTACACTTCCATCTTATCCCATCTTATCCTATCCAGACAGATATTGTCACAGAGCTTGCTAAAATCAAGATAGGTCTTGGAATCTTCCTTATCTACCAGCCTAGGGATTCTCAGTGTTTTTTAAGGGCCATAAAGTTAGTTTGATGTGATTGTTTTTCAATGAAACTATTCTGGTTTGGGGTCATCACGTATTTCTTTCATAAATATTCCAATTTGGAATTTGTGTTAGCAATGAATATCAGACTCACTCTCATGTCGCTTCCAGAATCGAATGTTTACCCCTTTAAGAAAATACAACTTCTGGGACTTCCCTGGCAGTCCAGTGGTTAAGATTTCACCTTGCAATGCAGGGGCTGCTGGTTCAATCCCTGAAACTAAGATCTCACATACCTTTTGGCCAAAAAAAAAACAAACAAACAAACATAAAACAGAAGTAATATTGTAACAAATTCAATAAAGACTTTAAAAAATGATCCACATCAAAAAGATCTTTTTTTAAAAAAGAAAGACAACGCAGCTTTTGCATCTTCCATCTCTAAAAACGATTTCTTTCCATCAGTTCACAAATAGCAAGCAGTGGTTCTACAGTTCGAAGCTCTTTCCTTACTCTATGATGTGATTTGCTTGTGTCTGCAGCCTTGATTTTATTTAAAGCTATAAGATGCTCATTTACCATCTCCTCACCTATCTCAAACTTGAAACCTTTATAAATCATTTTTCTGGTTTGATGATCACTGTCCTTGAAGAAAACAAAGCAAAGTGGGAGTTAAATCATTTGCTTTCCTTCTGTCATCTGTAACCTCCTCCGTCTGCCCCAGGCTGTAGCCGCCTTCATCCCTTATTTTTGTCTCTTTCTGTTTGCTTCAAGTATTGCTTTTTTTTAAGAGAGAGAAGAGAGGGAGCGTGTGAGGGAGGGGGTGTAGGGAGGAGAGTGTTTTCAGTCTCCACTTCATTCTAGGCTTTGGCCTTCCCAGCGCACTTCTAATGGGTTCAGGCTACTCTTGTGTCTTGTTTTTTGTTGATAAGCCCCTCCTTTCATCTTCTGCATGTGTGCTTCTAAGCCATCGTGGAGCTCAGATTTGAAAATGCAGGCAAAAGATGTGATGTCCATTACGTTTCTTATTCCCCATTAGAAAGACATAGGTCAAACCCTCCTCTCTTAAAAACATAATTAGCAATGAAATTCAGCCCAACCAATATTTCCTTTTTTGCCCAAGGCATAGTTCTAAATATAGTGGGTGATACAGAGGTGAGCAAGAATGTCCCCACGATGGACACGGCAGACACACAAATCACCAAAGCCCTAGACAGGATGAGATGCAGATGACAGTGTTGGTTTATACAAAGCGTTGCGGGAGCCCCCAGGGAAGAGGGACCACTTCTACCTGAGAAGGTCAGGGAAAGATCATGCAGGAGGTAGCATCTGAAGCGGTCGTGGAAGGCTGGGGAGTGTATCTGAAATCAGAGATGCAGAGAAGGCTGTAAATTCCTTAGGGAGGCACAAAGGTGAAGAAACAGGATGGTGTTTGGGTAACAGCAGATGACTTTATGTAGCTGGACCACAGGGTGGACTGGGGTGGACTACACCCCCAGACATGCATCCCAAGCTTTGTCCTCTACCATGGTGCCCCATTCCGACACTGGAAGGGGAGTTTGGGGGAGAGTGAATACATGTATATGTATGGCTGAATCCCTTCGCTGTTCATCTGAAACTATCACAATATTGTTTGTTAATCAGCTATACCTCAATACAAAACAAAAAGTTAAAAAAAACCCAAAACACTGAGCACAACACACTCTCAAATAAACTCATCAACACCTCCTCTGAACCTATTATTCCCCTGTTATCACTTCCCTCATCCACCTTTCTTGGTGACATCAGCATCCTCCCAGTAAGTTGAACACTGAACTTAGAATCAAAAGATCTCCACATGAATCTTGGGTCTAGCTCTTCATTTCCCTGAACCTTTCTTTCTTCTCTTTCGTTTTCTGTCCATTTTGGCTGTGCCGTGTCTTCCTTGCCACATGCCGGAAGTGCACTGGGTGTGTCAGCTCTAGAGCACGCAGGCTCAGCAGTTGTGGTGGACGTGTTCTCTAGTTGGGGCACTCAGACTCAGTTGTGGGATCTTAGTTTCCCGGCCAGGGATCGAACCTGGGCCCCCTGCATTGGGAGCACAGAGTCTTATCCATGGACCACCAGGGAAGTCCCTGAGCCTCTATTTCTTCATCTGTAAACTGGGGGAACAGGGCCTAACTTCCCTCCCCACATAGGAGGGTCATGAGGATGAGATGAGAAAACGTGGAAGGAACTGCTTTGCGAATGGTAGTGCTGCGGGCAAGCAAGGGCACCGCCTCTTCGATGATGCTGGTCCCTCCCGGGGCGGGAGCCCAGAGTGGTAAGTTGTCAGGAATGAATCTGTGGTTTCCTGTGGGTGGTGCCCAACGCGCCTTTCAGCGTAGCGACTCATGAAGGGAACGGGAAGGTGAGTGGGGCCGGGTGGGGAGGCCAGAGACAAAGGCAGAGACGTGGGCAAGGCCATTCGGAGGTCGCAGACCCAAGCCCATTTCGGTTGGGGCTGTTTTTGAGACTCTTCAGAGCTGCGGGAGCTCACGCTGAGTGCTGGGCTCTGTGGGACGTCACCCTGCCATGCCTCCAGGAAGCAGGCTGTGAGGTGAATCAGGAATGTTCTCGGTGCCATGCTGCAAGACTCCTAATGCGGAAAGGCAGGGCGTGGGAGGTGCGAAGGCAGGGCCTGAAGGTGCTTCAGGCCTCAGATAACTGCTGGTGCAGACACGTGCCCTGCCTGTCCACCTCCTGCCACACGCCGCACCCTGTGGGCCCTCTGGACACAGGGATGACAAAGCCACCGTCTCTGACCTCAGAGAAGGCCAGGGGAGATGCCAGAACTCTTAACCCAAGGCGGTTAGTGCGTAACAGAGGAGTGCTCAGGGTCTCAGGAGCCACCAGCGGCCAAAGAGGAAGGATACTCAGCAAAGCCTTCAGCGGGAGAGAGTCCAGAGACATACCGTGTGTGTCCAAGTAAATGAGGCCAGCATGGGTGTTCCAGGAAGAGCAGACAGCAGACTCAGAAGCACGGGGCACAGGGAAATGTGCTGAGCGCCTAGAAATGCCTGTTTACACCGTGCAGTTGTATCACGGGGTGACGTGAGAGAGGGAAGAGACGGCAGAGCTGGGAGCATAGACAGTGCGGGTGGGAAGGAGAGAGTAAAGTACCTTAACAGTGAGATATCAGATGTGATGGAAAGGAGGTGAGAGAAGGGGGAGGAAGGAAGAAGAGGAGGTGAGGGTGTCTCCAGGTTTTCTTCTTTTCAAAAAAACCTTTTTTGTTTATTTGTTTGGCCGCACCGGGTCTTAGTCGTGGCGCATAGACTCTTAGTTGCAGCATGTGGGATCTTTGTTCCCGGACCAGGGATGGAAGCTGGACCCCCTGCATTGGGAGCATGGAGTCTCAGCCACTGGACCACCAGGGAAGTCCCCAGGTTTCCTTCTTGAGTGACTGCAGGGACAATGATGCCATTCATCCAGAATGAGGAACAAACGTGGGGAGCGTGGGCAGAGTGGAGACGGTGGGGCTCATAGCTGGGCGTGGTTGAGTTTGGGGTAGGGGGTAGCATGGAGTATCTGGACCACATCCCACCTCCTTCAGTCGTGCACCTAAGTCCTGCTGTCCCGAGTAGAATCAGCAGCACTAGAGCCCCTGAGGGCAGAGACTAGATCCCACTCACCTCTGTACCCAGTTCTGGCATGTAGCACGAGCCCTCCACGGTTACACGCTATCTCTTTATCTTCTCTGCCTGAGTTTCTTCACACACTCAAGAATGCCTTTAAAGGCAGTACGGAAAAGCAGACAAACCCAGTGATTCCAGTCTGTGCCCCTACCAGGCTTGGGGTATGGAGTGTGCTGCTCGACCCTGGAGTCTGTGCTGTCTCGTTTGGTAGCCACCAGACACATGTGTCTATTAAAATTAAAAGGAAATTAAATTACAAATTCAGTTACTCAGTTGCAACAACCACAATGCAAGTGCTTACTAGCCACGTGGTGTCTCCGGTATTGATACTATGAAGAGAGGAGATCTTGCTGCAGAGAGTTCACCTCACTGGGTCTCCAAAGGTTAACAAGGTCATGTGTGTAAAGCTGGGCGAGACGGCTGGCTAACGGGAACCTTCAATAAACTTCGGCTGCAATATTCACCGTGAACGGGGCGACAGTCCAAGATGAAAAGCCACAGGTGCCTGTGAGTGCCAATATGACAGTTCCTGGCTTTGGGAACGATAAATATTCATGTCAGGGAGAGCTGACAGGACCTCAGCATGCGCTTTGAGAATTTTGGGGGTGATGCGAGAGGCGCTTCCTCAGGAACCTCCGGAAAGAGGCACTTGGGGGACCTCAGATGATCTCGGGAAAACTGCGGGGCAGTGCCTATGGTGACATCATTTCCTTGTGGATCTGGGTGTGGGTTGGGTCTGGGTCCCAGACTGTAGCAGATGGGCTGGGACCTGGGAGTAGGAGGGGAGTGGGGCCCCTGGCTCCAAAGTCCATCTGCGGTGCAATAGCGGGAAAGGCATGGAGCACGCGTCCAGATGGCCTGACGATGTCTCTTCCTGAGCGCGTGCTGCTTCTCTGCAGGTTCCCGCCCCTCTTTTGTGCCCTGCGTGTCTGGGGCCAAATGAACAGGAACTGTCACTGACCTGGGAGTCTGCAGGGAGGGTGGAGGGGTTGTGGCTGGAGTTCCCCCGGGCAGCTGGGACAGAGAAGGAGGTAGTGATGCTGGGAGGCTCCCGTTCTCAGGGGCCATCACAGCAAGCCTCATCTTCCATCCCTGAGCTGGGCACCAGCCCGGACCAGAAGGCAGAGATTTCCCAACAAGGAGGTCCCAAGGGCCCCCAGCCCAGCAGACAGCCCTAGCTGAGGACTTCTGATAGACGGACATGGGCTTATCCCTGATCCGCTGCTTCCCTGAAGGCAAAAGGAGAATATTCGCCTTGGCTGGGCAGGAGGAGTGGGGAGGGCAGTCTGGTATACTGGGAAAGCCCCAGGCCTCTGGACTCCAGCCTGGACATTCTCTCTCACTGACACTCCATGTGGCTGCAGAGTCAAGCCCCTCCAATCCAGGGGCTGGACAGGTCATCTGGAAGTCCGTCTAGCTCCCTGTTCTACCACGGTGTGTGGAGGTGGCAAGGATGGGGTGGGAGTGGGCTACGGTTTTCCTTGGGCTGAGACCTGCTCACAGACTGAGATTGTCTTCTCAGCCGAGGGGCCCTGTGCAGCTCTCCACCCGGCTGCCTCCCTCCTCTGCTTCCTAGCAGGATGGATTGAGGCAGTGTGGAGAAATCCGAATAACTAATCAGAGTCCTCATTAACCCCCTGCCGGGATGCTCAAACATTCACTTTGCTGTTTGTGAAGCAGAAAAAAAAACCCTCTCCCTACATTAAAATTGATACGTTATTAATCCCTGTGCTCCTGACCTGGGGGCCCGCTCGCCCCATCCTGCCTGAGGCCCAGCGGCTTGGTCGCTACCTCGGGCCACTTGCACTTTCTATTATTTATCGGCGTCGTGCAGAGAGGCCTCTCTTCACAGCAGCGGGCTTGGTGCCAGCTTAAAGGCAGCCGCTTTGTCTTCTCCCTGGTGGGCTGGGCCCACCCCAGGGTTCAGCTGCCAGGTTGCTGGGGTGGGTGGGTGGGTGGGTGAATGGAGGTATGGACATGTCTTTCTCTGACCCGAGAGGGTGTGGTGAGCCGCTCTATATTTCAGGTGAGCCAGCCCAGGGAGCAGGCAGCCTCTTAGTCTAGCACAGCTGTGAAGCCCTGCAGGTTGGTCTGGACCTTTCTGCACATCTCAGCCCACTGTGCCCCATGGGCTCCCTGGCACCACCCTCACCAGGCCTGAACGCCATCCTCTGGCTCTGCATCTAAGCAGGCAGCCCGTATACCCTGCATATCAGTACAAGAATCTACAAATGTGAGTCCTGAGCTGCACCTTGAACCAGGAGCTATGGGGAGCCAAAGCCATTCAGGGCCCAGTTCCTGCCCTCAGAGAGATTGCCCTGCAGTGAGGTGAACATATACCCTCCGCCCCCCACCCCCCGGGCACAAAAGATCCTGGGGAAGGGTGGGAGGAAGGAAAGAGGAAACCTGGTCCTTAGCCATTGGACACCCAGGAAAGTCCCCTGTTGCTGGAACTTTATGAGGGCTGGAACAAAGGGCTCCTCTGGCTTCTCTGAGCCCAAGATGCTGTGGAGGAGACAAGACCTGCTGGGAGGCCCTCAATCCGCCTGCTTGGTGCTGGCTCAGCCCTCCTCCTACTGGCTGGCCGTCTGCTCTGTTAGGGTCTGTCCACATCTCTTGCCAGTCTTGACCTGTGAACTCAAAGTCAGCATCTAGCCCCACGTAAGCTCCATTTTGTGGTCCTCTGTGTTATAGGTCCCTAAAGACAGCTTTTTCAGAAGAAGGAGTAAGAGCTGAAAATGGAGGATGAGAAGAGAGAGGACTTTAATGCCCAGTTCTCAATTCCAACCACTTTAATTTACGACATGAGCAGTGGCCAGAGGTCACCTTCCTGATCTTTGGCTTGGGTTGGCATGGATGATCATTTAACCAATGTCTGTGAGTGCCACTGTGTGCTAGGAGTCAAGGTGAGCTGAGCAAACCTGAATCCATGCCCACAGGGAGCCTAGGGGAGAAAACAGGCATTGCCCACATCATCGCAGTTGAGTATGTAATTATAAATAGCAGTAAGTGGTACTGAAGCCTGAAATGCAATATACAAAGGAGGCCTCCCTGGTCTGAGAGGTCGATGTTGCTCCCCTGGAGGAAGCAGGTCCAGCTGAGATGTGAAGGTGAAGCAGACTTGCTAGTGCCAGGTGGATGAGGGAAGAGCATCTTGCAGGAAATGGGGTGGCTGGGTGAAGGGCCTGTGATGGGAAGAAGCATGTCCTGTTTGAGGACCAGAGGCCTGAATGGCTGGAAGGCCAAGGGCCAACTAGATGAAGGAGGAGAGGTGGGCAGGGCCAGACCACACCTGGCCTTCTGAGCAAAGGTAAGGATTTTGGTCTTGATCTCAAGAAGAGTGGGAAACCAGTAACTGAAACCAGTGAGAAGAAGGCGAGGGCTTAGAATGGAATTTTCACTTCAAAGAGGTCTCCCAGCTGTTCAGCAGAGAACAGATGGCGAGCATCTATGTATTCAGTGGGTCATCTTAGCCCCTAGCCATTTGTTTCCTAGCTCCCACTTTGGTGAGCTGAAGTCTATAGAATGTGCTGGAGCTTTTTTTCCTTTTAATATTTATTTATCTGGCTGCACCAGTTCTTAGTTGAGGCACTTGGGATCTTCAGTCTGCACTGCAGCATGTGGGATCGTTAGCTGCGGCATGTGAACTCTTAGCTGTGGCCTGTGGGATCTAGTTCCCTGACCAGGGATTGAACCCAGGGCCCCTGCATTGGGAGCTCGGAATCTTAGCCATTGGACCCCCAGGAAAGTCCCCTGTTGCTGGAACTTTATGAAGGGAGATGTATATATACCTAAATTCTGATCACCCAGCTCGGAACTTGCAAAAATAAACTCTCACCCTTGAAGTGGCATGCCCCTTTTTCTAACTCTGTAGAGACTCATGTAGTTGTGACCACCTCCCTGGGAGGTGCCAGGAGGGGCAGCAGCTGAGTGGATGGACGGGGAGAGCAGGAAGAGAGAGGATGGGTGCTGCAGAGGAGCAGGGAAGCAGAGGCAGGACTTCCGGAGGGTCAGGCACTATCCTGGCTCTTTAAGAAAATAAACATATAAATTTATTTATTTATTTTGGCTGCGCCAGGTCTTAGTTGTGGCACATGAGATCTAGTTCCCTCACCAGGGATTGAACCCAGGCTCCCTTGCCTGGGAGTGTGGAGTCTTAGCCACTGGACCACCAGGGAAGTCTTGTGCTGGGTATGCAGGAACAATGACACAGACACAAGCGTGCCACCTCCACGGACTGCAAGTGCCTCTTCCCCGTTCCTGCTAATGGCTCCTCTGTCTCTGTTTTTCCAGCTGCTGCTCCTACAGAAACTGCTCTTGTTTAGAATGGAGCTCTTTCTCTTTCATTTCAATGGACATTCATTGATCTTAGCCTATAGATAAGGATGCTCTGAGGGCCAAAACCCCCACAGTTTCCTTGCCCTGGAGCAGCCTGCTTATTGGAGGAGCCAGATATATAAACGATTGACCCAAAGGAGGTAGAATGAATCAAGCATCAAATATAGGACCACTGGACAGCCCAGTTTGCCTGGGACTGTTTCAGCTGAAGCCTTGCAGTATCAGCTGACTCTTTGTGACCCCATGAACTGTAGCCTGCCGGGCTCCTCTGTCCTTGGAATTCTCCAGGCAAGAATACTGGAGTGGGTTACCATTCCCTTCTTCAGGGGATCTTCCCAACCCAGGGATCGAACCTGGGTTTCCTGCATTGCAGGCTGATTCCTTACCATCTGAGCCACCAGGGAAGCCTTGAAGCCTGTAGTGTCTGTGTAATTATTAATCGTGCTCTCCTCTCCTGTCAAAATTGTTCAGCTTTGGTGGAACCTTGCACATGGTTACCCTAACAATGGATCAAGGCTGTACAGAAGAGTGAGCTACTCTTTGCAGGAATCCAGGAGACATCACATGATGAATAATGTTTCACCTAAGCCCTTGAAGAATCAGCCGTATTCCAGTGACTAGAGCAGGGAAATGTAGCATCTTCATCCTGGAAAGCAGGACCAGCACAGGCCTCGCAGAGGCTATGAGGAGATGAGCATGGCTTACCTGCAACCTAGACCAGCTCAGCAAACATTTTATGGAATGTTTCAGACAGTAAATATTTCAGGTTTTATGTTTAAATATTTCAGGTTTCAGTGTTGCAGCTGCTCAACTGCCACTGGTGTGGAAAGTAGACCTAGGCCAGAGTAAAGGAACAGTAGGGCCGTGTGCCAATAAAACTTTATTTACAAAAAATAGGCAGCCTCAGGATTTGGCCTGGGTGTAGTTTGCCAGCCCCGATCTAGAGGTTATGAAGGAGAGTTATGAGACATATGCCTGGAAAGTTCCACAGGACTTGAGAGGTCTCAAATAGCTGACTTATTTATGTCAATAATAAAAGTGTCTGTGAACACAGGAGTGACTCATCAAAGGCCCTAGGGTTTGGAGCGCACTGGAGAGAAGCAGGGAGCAGTGAGGAAAGCATCTGGCTGGGCCCACCCAACAGCCCCCTGGAGGCAGGTCTGTGGATGTGCTCCTGGACTCTGTCCTCTGTAGAACCTTCCCTTTTGTTCTGACACACACCCTGCCCACTCCCTGTCCTCAGGGGGCTCACACTCTTGTGGGCAGACACTGTGACAAGGTGCCACCCCTCCTTTCCCGTGGAGCCAAGACAATTAGAGACCACCCTCCCCTTGCCTTCCGGCTATGCAGGATGGCTGGTCAGGGTCTCATGACCACGGGGGTACCCCAGGACTGCCCCCGCTCCATCCCCATCACTTCCGAGGGATGGACTCTGGTGCTTTCATGGTTTAATTATTATGGAGGACTCCTGGATGCAGAGCTGAAAGGGGGTGCAGTTAGCAATGTGTCCCCCATGTGTCCCCCAAGCCCCACCCATTCTGGTGAACATCCCCACAGAACAAACCACCCGCGTGTCCCCCAAGCCCACTGTTCCTGTGAACATCCCCATAGAACAACTGGAGATGTCCTCCCACACTGCGGAAGGCACAGCTTCTGTGGAGTCCCAGAGAGAAGGGGCGTTAGGTTTTCCTGGTCTTGTTTTGCTTCAGGGTCTCGTCAAGCAGAAAGCCCTGCTCTGCTTCCTCCCTCAGTCCTGGGGTCCTAGGCATGCGGCCTCCTCGGCCCCCAACACAGCTCTCTCCACTGTGGCAGGGCCCCTTCTCTTTCTTTCCTGTAACAAAGCTGCTGCCTGGGTACATTTTTACTGGTGCCAGGCTCACTCACCCCAGGTGGCAGATGGCTAACTGCGCCACCTTTCAGCTCTGCAGCCAGGGTCTAACCCCAGGCATAACTTTAAGTTGTTGTTGTTTAGTTGTTAAATCGTGTCCAACTCTTTTATGACCCCATGGACCTTTGCAGCCCGCCAGGCTCCTCTGCCCATGGGATTCTCCAGGCAAGAATACTGGAGTGGGTCATCATCTCCTTCTCCAGGGGATTTTCCCAACCCAGGGATCAAACCCGAGTCTCTTGCACTGGCAAGCAGATTCTTTATCACTGAGCCACCTGGGAAACCCATAACTTTAAGGGGGTGCCCCCAAACTCAGCAATCAAGAGAAATCATATTTTAATGCAATATTTTTAGACCTCCAAATTAATGACAAAAATGTATGATAAACAAAGCATCAACATTTTCAACACTGGCAGAATCAGTATTACTGATTCTTCCTTTTGAGTTAAATTCAAACGTGTCTAAGCACACTTACCGGTCCTGATTTCATCCCCATTAAACTTTGTGGAGCACCCTTAAACTTTGTGGCCAAGGCAGGTACCAGTGGTCCCAGCCCCAGGAGATGCCAGAGGAGGGCATATGGCTCTAGGGCAGGGGGCAGAACAAGTTAAACTTGATATAGGAGATAACCAGGTCTTTAAATCCCTCTCCTAATCACGACTGAGCGACTGAACTGAACTGAGCTAACTGAATCCTCCCAGAAGAAATTCCTCCTCACTGTCCATTTTCTCCTTCACAGCCTGGCTTGCCACCTTTTCACCTGTTCTCCCAACCAGCACCTTCCTGCTCCTCCCTTCTGCTCTTGAGTTTTATGCTCCTCTATGTTTATAAGGCTCTGGCCTAGATTCTCCAGAAGTGAATGGGGAACTTTCAATTCCCCACACTCCCTTTCATTTACCTTTTCTCCTTTGCCCTTGTTATCCGGCCCTGTGTATTTTATTTACTGCCTTGTTATCATGTGTCCACCACTCCCATCTCGACCAGACCAGAAAGTAAACCCCACAAATGCTGAGATTTGTATCTGTTTTGTTAATAGTTGTGAACAGTTCCTGGCACATAGCAGACACTCAATAAATATTTGTTGAATGAGTGAATAACAATTGAGTTCCCTTTTGTTTTCCTCTTTCCCCTCCTGGAGTAGGCCTGGCTTCCCCTTTAACAGCCAGAAGACCTTAAACCTTTTTCCTAAATGAAAGAACATCTGCCCTGGGCCTCTACCCTAAGGTGTGCAAAAAGGCAGCAGAAGCTTTGAAATCACAGTTTTTACTTAACAAGTCCAAGCTGGCCAAAAGAAACAAATATTTTCCAGAGCAAATTTCAGGGTTTCCAAGGTATGCTGTACATTTTTTTCCTTTTTAATAGAGAGTGATGTCCAAGGGAAGATTTAAACTTCTTGTGAGTTGAATGAATACTGATTCTTTTTGTGACCTTGGCCAAGATCCTCCAAGTCTCAGTTTTGAGACTCCATCTGTAGAATGGGTGTATTGATTCCAGTACTACCAACTTCACAAAGTCACTGTCTCAGTTCAGTTCAGTCGCTCAGTCGTGCCTGACTCTTTGTGACCCCATGAATCGCAGCACGCCAGGCCTCCCTGTCCATCACCAACTCCCAGAGTTCACTCAAACTCACGTCCATTGAGTCGGTGATGCCATCCAGCCATCTCCTCCTCTGTAGTCCCCTTTTCCTCCTTCCCCCAATCCCTCCCAGCATCAGAGTCTTTTCCAATGAGTCAACTCTTCGCATGAGGTGGCCAAAGTACTGGAGTTTCAGCTTTAGCATCATTCCTTCCAAAGAAATCCCAGGGCTGATCTCCTTCAGAATGGACTGGTTGGATCTCCTTGCAGTCCAAGGGACTCTCAAGAGTCTTCTCCAACACACTTCAAAAGCATCAATTCTTCAGTGCTCAGCTTTCTTCACAGTCCAACTCTCACATCCATACATGACCACAGGAAAAACCATAGCCTTGACTAGACGAACCTTTGCTGGCAAAGTAATGTCTCTGCTTTTTAATATGCTGTCTAGGTTGGTCATAACTTTCCTTCCAAGGAGTAAGCATCTTTTATCAAGCAAAATGTTAAAAGCTAGCTGGACATGCTTTGGGATATATAATCATCATGGGTACATAGAGGTGTTCGAGGTCTCATTAGCAGCTGGCCAAGCTTCCCAGGTGGCACAGTGGTAAAGAATCTGCCTGCCAATGCAGGAGATGCAGGAGACACAGGTTCAATCCCTGGGTGGGGAAGATGCCCTGGAGTAGCAAATGGCAACTCACACCAGTATTCTTGGAAACCCCATGGACAGAGGAGCCTGGGAGGTGGTAGTCCATGGGATTGAAAAGAGCTGGACACGACAGACCATGCATGCAGAAGGCAGAGCCACGATTCACCTGATGAGACCGCAGCAGAAGTGACCATCCAGTCCTATCTTTCTGCCTTTACTTTTGGCTGTGCTGGGTCTTCATTGCTGTGCTTGGGCTTTCTCCAGCTGTGGCGAGCAGGGGCTACTCTCTAGGTGTGGTGCTTGGGCCCCTCATTGTTGCAGACCATGGGCTCTAGGGCACGCAGGTTTCAGTAATTGTGACACACAGGCTTAGTTGCCCCACTGCATATGGAATCTTCACAGACCAGGGATCGAACCCATGTCCCCTGCATTGGCAGGCAGATTCTTAACCACTGGATTACCAGGGAAGTCGCAGTCCTAAACCTCTTACTTTATAGATGGAGAAACTGAGACCAGATGTACCCAGGGTCACATCCCGAGCTCAACCAGGAGGGTGATGGATAGAACCCAAGTGTCCTGACTTCTGATGCAGTTCCTGGCCTCTCTGAGTTCCTCAGTTGCTGATTCCACAAGAACAGGGATCCTGGGTGCTGCTCTCAGCCCAGGTCAAAATCACCATGGCTGGAGGGGAATTCTTGACTCTCAGCTTTCCTTTCAAATCCCAGCCCTTCCCAAGCAGTCTAGGGAGGGAGATATTTTAGATAAAACTTTCCCATCCCATCTGTATCTGACATTCATTTCTGAGAGGTATCCGAATGAGAATTTTACAGACGTTTCATTTCTCAGCCTTTTCCTGGTTCCTTTGTGGTTCTCCAGGCACTGGTTATGACCGAAGCCTTGGAGACGCAGGCAGTGTGAATCCAGAGTGGGGACTTGGTGCCTGGGGCACAGGTCATCTGATAGGCAGCCTCTCCAGACGCTGTGTGATCATCACAGGAGGGAACAGGGCAGTGCGAAGGGCACGGAGGCACGGAGAGATTAATTTCTCCAATGTCAAGCTTCCTGTGCATCCCTTAATGACTGAAATTTACATGTGTGGGGAAAATCACAATTTCCGCTGGTAGGCATGGAAGGGAAGTCACAGCCATCAGACTGTTTTGCAAGTGGGTGTGTCCACAGGGCTCTGAATTGACCACACTTGCAATCTTTTGGTATTTTACAGGGTGTGTGGCCACGATCTTGATGGAGAACTGGAATTTATGCCTTTGCATGTCTGTGTCTCTGGGATTATTCGTGTGTGTGTGTGTATTGCCATCACTTCTATCTTTGTGACCATGTGTAGATCAATGTGTGTTTCTTTTTAAAAAAATTATTTCTCATTTCCTGCATAAATTATTCCAAGTAAAAGGCCATCCGGAGCTCAGTTCCTAGCATCCTTTTTCAATAAAGCAATATTATCACAGCCTAGTCCCAAAACTGGTCCCAGGAGAGGCTTTTCCTAGATTCTTTGTCAAACGAAATGTCACCGACTCACCAAATGATGAGAAGAAGAATTCTTCTTGTTTATTTCCCAAGTGAGGCAGAGCAGCAGCAGCAGCTCAGCCTCTGTGCATCCTCTCCCTGGCTGGGCAGGGAGGGGGACAGGTGGGCAGGGGGCTAGGGAGGCAGAGGAGGCTAGCCTTGAACTCTGCCCTTTCCCTTCACCCCTTAACCAGCTTTGTGACTATGCGAGTCACTGTTCTAGCCTCAGTTCTCTCTTTCAAAAATAGGGACTAATTCTACCTCCTTTACAGGGCTGTTGCAAGGACTGAGTAATAAACCGGGCGATGTAGTTCTTTGTAAAGGACATAGCATGTTGTGTGCCATACATTCTACAGATCCTCTGCTGAATATGTGTGTGTGTGTGTGTGTGTGTGTGTGTGTGCTCAGTCTTGTCCGACTCTGTGACCGCATGGACTTCTGTGGCCCACCTGGCTTCTCTGTCCATGGGATTTCTTGGGCAAGAATACTGGAGTGGGTTGCCATTTCCTACTCCAGGGGATCTTCTTGACCCAGGAATTGAACCCAAGGGTTTTGCATCTCCTGCATTGTCAGCTGGGTTCTTTACCACTGCAATGCCTGGGAAAGCCCCTCTGCTGAATAGATATATTTATTTACTTCTTTATGAACAAAACACACATTAGGCTCTAAACACTTTCAGTTTAGGATGATATGATCTACTGGGGTAGGCAAAGAGAGAACCACAATTTTGCTGGATAAGTGCTAAGAGAATTGTGCACAGGGTGCTCTAAGCTGCTAGAAATATCCTGTGGCAGCCAAGTGGAGGAGGGAGTCAGTTCAGTTCAGTTCAGTCACTTAGTCGTGTCCAACTCTTTGTGATCCCATGGACTGCAGCACTTCTTTCTTCCCTGTCCATCACCAACTCCTGGAGATTGCTCAAACTCATGTCCATCGAGTCGGTGCTGCCATCCAATCATCTTATCCTCTATCGGCCCCTTCTCTTCTTGCCTTCAGTCTTTCCCAGCATCAGGGTCTTTTCCAAAGAGTCAGTTCTTCACATCAGGTAGCCAAAGTATTGGCATTTCAGCTTCAGCATCAGTCCTTCCAATGAATATTCAAGACTGATTTCCTTTAGGATTGACTGGTTGGATCTCCTTTCAGTCCAGGAGACTCTCAAGAGTCTTTTCCAACACCACAGTTCAAAAAGCATCAATTCTTTGGCGCTCAGCTTTCTTTATAGTCCAACTTTCACATTCATACATGACTACTGGAAAATTCTGAAAGAGATGGGAATACCAGATCACCTGACCTGCCTCTTGAGAAACCTATATGCAGGTCAGGAAGCAACAGTTAGAACTGGACGTGGAACAACAGACTGGTTCCAAATAGGAAAAGGAGTACGTCAAGGCTGTATATTGTCACCCTGCTTATTTAACTTATATGCAGAGTACAACATGAGAAATGCTGGGCTGGAGGAAGCGCAGGCTGGAATCAAGATTGCCAGGAGAAATATCAATAACCTCGGATATGCAGATGACACCACCCTTATGGCAGAAAGTGAAGAGGAACTGAAGAGCCTCTTGATGAAAGTGAAAGAGGAGAGTGAAAAAGTTGGCTTAAAGCTCAACATTCAGAAAACGAAGATCATGGCATCTGGTCCCATCACTTCATGGGAAGTAGATGGGGAAACATGGAAACAGTGTCAGACTTTATTTTTTTGGGCTCCAAAATCACTGCAGGTGGTGACTGCAGCCATGAAATTAAAAGACGCTTACTCCTTGGAAGGAAAGTTATGACCAACCTAGATAGCATATTAAAAAGCAGAGACATTACTTTGCCAACAAAAGTCCATCTAGTCAAGGCTATGGTTTTTCCAGTGGTCATGTATGGATGTGAGAGTTGGACTGTGAAGAAAGCTGAGCACTGAAGAATTGATGCTTTTGAACTGTGGTGTTGGAGAAGACTCTTGAGAGTCCCTTGGACTGCAAGGAGATCCAACCAGTCCATTCTGAAGGAGATCAGCCCTGGGATTTCTTTGGAAGGAATGATGCTAAAGCTGAAACTCCAGTACTTTGGCCACCTCATGCGAAGAGTTGACTCATTGGAAAAGACTCTGATGCTGGGAGGGATTGGGGGCAGGAGAAGAAGGGGACAACAGAGGATGAGATGGTTGGATGGCATCACCGACTCAATGGACGTGAGTTTGAGTGAACTCTGGGAGTTGGTGATGGACAGGGAAGCCTGGCGTGCTGCAGTTCATGGGGTCGCAAAGAGTCAGACACGACTGAGCGACTGAACTGAACTGAACTGGAAAAACCATAGCTTTGACTAGATGGACCTTTGTTGGCAAAGTAATGTCTCTGTTTTTTAATATGCTGTCTAGGTTGGTCACAGCTTTTCTTCCAAGGAGCAAGCATCTTTTAATTTTATGGCTGCAGTTACTATCTGCCATGATTTGGGAGCCCAAGAAAACAAAGTCTGTCACTGTTTCCATTGTTTCCCTATTTGCCATGAAGTGATCCCATGATCTTCATTTTTTGAATGTTGAGTTTTAAGCCAGCTTTTTCAGTCTTCTCTTTCACTTATCAAGAGGCGCTTTAGTTCCTCTTCGTTTTCTGCCATAAAGGTGGTGTCATCTGCATATCTGAGGTTATTGATATTTCTCCTGGCAATCTTGATTCCAGCTTGTGCTTCATCCAATCCAGCATTTCACATGATATACTCTGCACATAAGTTAAATAAGCAGGATGACAATATACAGCCTTGACGTACTCCTTTCCCAATTTGGAACCAGTCCATTGTTCCATGTTCGGTTCTAACTATTCCTTCTTCACCTGCATACAGATTTCTCAGGAGGCAGGTAAGGTGGTCTGATATTCCCATCTCTTAAGAATTTTCCAGAGTTTGTTGTGATCTTCACACTCAAAGGCTTTGGCATAATAAATAAAGCAGAAGTTAATGTTTTTCTGGAACTCTCTTGCTTTTTCAATGGTCCAACGGATGTTGGCAATTTGATCTCTGGTTCCTCTGCCTTTTCTAATTCCAGCTTGAGCATCTGGAAGCTCATGGTTCACATACTGTTGAAACCTGGTTTGGAGAATTTTGAGCATTAC
This sequence comes from Bubalus bubalis, assembly GCF_019923935.1. Classification (NCBI taxonomy): domain Eukaryota; kingdom Metazoa; phylum Chordata; class Mammalia; order Artiodactyla; family Bovidae; genus Bubalus; species Bubalus bubalis. Next base: position 109,470,339 of record NC_059161.1, read on the forward strand.
TTTGCTGTGTGAGATGAGTGCAATTGTGCAGTAGTTTGAACATTCTTTGGGATTGCCCATCTTTAGAATTGGAATGAAAACGGACCTTTTCCAGTCCTGTGGCCACTGCTGAGTTTTCCAAATTTGCTGACATATTGAGTGCAGCACTTTCACAGCATCATCATTTAGGATTTGAAATAGTTCAATTGGAATTCCATCACCTCCACTAGCTTTGTTCAGTGATGCTTCCTAAGGCCCACTTGACTTCACATTCCAGGATGTCTGGCTCTAGGTGAGTGATCACACCATCATGGTTATCTGGGTCATGAAGATCTTTTTTGCATAGTTCTTCTGTGTATTCTTGCCGCCTTGTCTTAGTATCTTCTGCTTCTGTTAGGTCCATACTGTTTCTGTCCTTTATTGTGCCCATTTTTGCATGAAATATTCCCTTTGTACATCTAATTTTCTTGAAGAGATCTCTAGTCTTTCCCGGTCTATTGTTTCCCTCTATTTCTTTGCATCTATCTCTGAGTAAGTCTTTCTTATCTCTCCTTGCTATTCTTTGGAAATCTGCATTCAAATGGGGAGGAGGGGGTAGGCTCAGGGAAACTGATTAGGAGGCTGTTGCTGAGCCAGGCGTGGCAGAGCTGATGGAGAGGAGGAAAGTGCAGCTTGCTTTGCCTGGGGGCGAAAGACAATGATTAGCCTGTGTCAGGACACACTGACCTTCTCCCATTTCTGGATTGGGAAGGCGGTCTTAGAACCCAGGATCATTCAACAGCCTGGGGGGCTGAGGGAGCAGGGGCTTCAAGGCTGGAGGTCTGACCGTTGGGGAGAGGAATGGTGGGGAGCAGCAGGAAAAGGATGGAGCTCAGCTGAGGAAAAGGAGGGTGCACACAGGAAGGGTTTGCAGAGAAGGTCAAAGGGCTTGTGATGGAGCTGCTGGCTTTCCCCAAGAAGGTTAATCATGCTGGAAAAGTTGAGCAAATTCTTTAAATTTGAGGCCGATTTTAGATGAGTTTAAAGGGCTAATTGCTAGGGACTTCCCTGGTGGCCTAGTGGTTAAGACTTTGCCTTCCAATACAAGGGGTGTGGGTCCAGTCCTTGGTTAGGAAACCAAGATCCCATATGTCTCATGGCCAAAAAACCAAAACATGAAACAGAAGCAATGTTGTAACAAGTTCTATGAAGACTAAAAATGGTCTGCATCAGCACCATCTTTCCAGATTCCATACACATGCATTAATATGCAATATTTGTCTTTTTATTTCTGACTTAACTTCACTCTGTACCATAGGCTCTAGGTTCATCGACCTCCTTAGGACTGACTCAAATGCTTTCTTTTTTATAGCTGAGTAATATTCCATTGTACATATGTGCCACAGTTTCTGTATCCATTCATCCATCGATGGACATCTAGGCTGCTTCCATGTCCTAGCTATTGTAAATAGTGCTGCAGTGAACACTGAGGCACACATGTCTTTTTCGATTATGGTCTCCTGCATTGCAGGCAGATTCTTTACGTTCTGAGCCACCAGGAAAACCCCCTTCAATTATGGTTTTCTATTGCAGAAACCAACACAATATTGTAAAGCAACTATCCTCCAATTAAAATTTAAAAATAAAATTTTAAAATGGTCCATATCCAAAAAAAAAAAAAAAATCTTAAAAAAATAAAGGGACACTTGCTTTCCACGCGGGATTTCCTATCACCAGGCTCACCTTTGGGTCTGGGCAAATTCTGCCCGGGCCTCTTGACTGCTCTTGGCCCTCCTGCTCGTCTGTTCATCCCCTCATTTAACAAACACACATTGAGCCTGATGCTAGGCCAGAGCTGAAAACATAAAAGGTAAGGATCCCTTGTTCAGCTCAGAGCTGAATGAGAGGGACCCCTCTAGTGACACATAATAATAAATTGATGAGATTCAGCCTGGAGTTCATAGCTAAGAACTTTGGGCTTTATCTTACAGGAGAAACAGTCCCAGTTATCAGGGGAGCGGGAAGGAGGGAGTGACTTGCCTTGTGGGGGTAGAGGAGCATTGAGCGATAACTTCACAGAGTTGAATCTTAAAGGATGAGTATGATTTTGCCAAACAAGATCTAAACAAACCACCGTACTGTCATTGTCTTAACAACGATAGTCACCATTTATCACAGGCTTTGTCTATGTCAACGCTGAGTCCTTTATTATCCACTGAGCATATCTTATGTCTGATGTAAAACCGCTCAGTTCAGTCCCAGTAAACTCCTTGTTGTTGAGTTTGGTGATCACTGAGCTAGGAAGGGGGCTTCCCCAGTGGCTCAGGGGTGAAGAATCAGCCTGCAATGCAGGAGATGTGAGTTCGATCCCTGGGTCAGGAAGATCCCCTGGAAGAGGAAACAGCAACCCATTCCAATATTCTTACTGGGAAAATCCCATGGACAGAGGAGCCTGGCAAGCTATGGTCCAAGGGGTTGCAAAGAGTTGGACACAACTGAAGTGACTGAGCATACCACATACAACTAGGAAAAGGGAGATCTAGGATTTGAATCCAGTTTTTCCCACTGTACTGTCTCCCACACCAACTTATTAAGAGGCATGTGTAAGGAGCATGTAAAACAACCCATTGTTTTCTTCAAATCTTTCAATTCAGAGACACACTGAGGCATAGAGAATTGTGATGCCTTTGACAATGAGTAATAATGACTAAACAGGCAAAGTCTAGCTGAACTGGTTAAGCACTGATCTGATTTAGCATTTTCCAGTAGTGGTTGCCCTTCCTATGATAAGAATGATCCTGCTGATGATCTGCATAGGCACACCACTAACCTAGTTACACATGGGAGACATAAAAGAAATGGAAGACTTGAGTCTCTCTCTCTCTCTTTCTTTTTTTTAAATATTTATTTCTTTAACTGCATGGGTCTTCATTGTGGCACTCAGGATCTTCAATCTTTGTTGCAGCATGTGAGATCTAGTTCCCTGTCCAGGGACTGAACCTGGGCCCCCTGGAGCTCAGAGTCATAACCACTGGACCACCAGGCAAGTCCCAAAGACACCAGTCTTGTCCTCAAACATCTATGATGCATGCCATTGAGATTTAGACAAACACGGAAAGCAGAAGTTCACAAAATAAGGGCCAAAATAAAGTAAGATTCAGGGCCAGTCATAGGATGGAGGAGCAAGAATTTGACTTCACTCAGCTGCAGAAATTCAGAGAAAGGTAAGACTTGAGGATTGGCTAGGACCTGGGTATCGCAGAGGAAGGAGGGCCACCAAGCCCTCCAGGCAGCCCTAGTGGGCTGAGAAAGAGAGGAAGAGGGCCCAGACATGGCGTGTGCTCAGTTGTGAGATAGGGCAGGCTGGTATGGCTGGAGCAAAGGCTCAGGCTTGAAAAACCAAGGGATTAAGTAAGATAAGTAGGTTGGGGTTGATGATGAAAGACAAGAAAAGAGGCTATGAAATTTGAATTTTGTCTTCATAGACCTCGGCAAGTCATTGCAGACTTCTGAGTTGGGGAGAAGCAGTATAAACAAGCCTGTAAACTATTTTAGCCTCCAAGGAGGCCCTCTCTTCCTAGAGGATTAGAATCCGGTCTCTTTGAGATGGTCCTCACAGCTCTGGTGAACTCTGAGTCTTTTGCTGGGATGTTTGAGTTTGATAGCTGCTCAAGAGCAGTCAGAGAATGGGGTCATGTGAGAACGGGGCACGGTGTCAGGTCCCACCTCTTATATGCAGACAGCAGTGATGAAGAGTGCCGATGATGGGGATGGACCGGAATTCAGAGGTGGAGGGTTTTGTGCCACATTGCAGAGCAAGCTCCTGGCAGAGCTGGAACCAGCCACCCCAGCAGGGAGGTGAGAGGAACCTGTATCTTTGGGGAAATGCCCGAGGGTCCTAGTAGGCAAATCACATGGTTGTACTATGCAAACACAGGCCCTGGAGGGTCTCCAGACAGAATGGATTCTCTCGAGGCTCTTGGGTCAGTGAGGACAAAGACTCCAGTGTTTCTGCTCGTGGGACAGATACCAGGGTGGGGTAGCTCCCTAAAGTGGACAGGGGGCAGGCCTTTGGTTTGGGTGTCTGGCCAGAATTCCAGAGGCTCGGTCCTCAGCACTGCCCTGTTCATCTGAAAAATGTAAATCAGACCCGCTGAACAGGCAAAGGTGTTCTCCAGGGAAGCCTGCCGTCCATCAGAGGTCAGAGGGCGCCCTGGTTAAATGCCTCAGGGAGGCAGAGAGGGGCCTGACCAGAGCTAAAAATCAGGGGCAGGGCCACTGCTTTCCTTGGGGATCTTGTGGGGACAGAGGGACCTTTTCTTCAAGCTGAAGGTCCTGGTTCCTCCTGTCCCTTAAGCATCTGGGCCATTGGGTCACATGGGCCCATGTCTCCCCATCTGTCTCTCTGTCTGTCTCTCTGTCCACCTCCATGCCTATCCGGCTGTTTGTTAATTGGACCCCAGCCCAGCTCCGGGGTCAGGGCAGCGGTATTACAGACTGCCTGCAAGCCTTTAGAGGAGAAGGACTTTGCATGGTGACAAAACAAAGGGGACTGAGTTTTCTCTGGAAAGATCTAAAAAGGCACATGCGGGACCCTCCTCGGGGCAAGGTGGGCATGAGCATGGGGGAGGATGGCCTTGCCCTCTGGCCCAAACGGTCTTTCACTCTCCTCTGGCCCTTCTGCCCTATGAGTTGCCCTGTTATGCTCAGAGGAAGAGATGGCAGTGACAGAAAAAGATGACAGGCTCTCTTTCCGCCTTGAAGCTTTCTCCAGGCTGGTGGGAACCAGGCAGTTGTCAGTTCTGGGAAAGGGGAAATCTGTGTGTATTGTAGCCCTGAAGCGGTGCCCTGCATAGGACACGTGGGCATCACCAGGGACCGTCCTTCCCCTCTCGGCTATGTATTTATTAGTCCCCCAGTGGGGCAGGGTTGGCGTCTTTTCCCTAAACTGGTGTGATTCCCTCTGTGCTGTGTTAGGGGTGAGGGCAGGGGCAGAGGTACAGCTGGAGCAGAAAGACAGAGAAGCAAGCACTGCAGCGAGATGCAGAGAGGGAGCTCTGGCCCTTCAGGGCCAGAAAGGGTTGCAATTACAAGAAGGGGCTGCCGGACACACTGGGCAGGCAGGTCAGCCTCCTTCTGCAACCCTGACTCGGGCCTTGTCCTCTGCCCCTGGCAATGAGGGCTTTGGCAGAGGAGGGGCAGTGGGACCAACAGCCAGCAGCAGCAGCATCCACGCACGACAAGTTATGCCCTCTGAGATGTGGGGAGCTTCGGTGTGTGTGTGTGCTTCATCTTTGCACGCTCAGGCCCTAACACATGGTAGATTCTCAATGCATGGAGTCTACATTGAAGCAGTTTGCATCTGCCCAGAAGAAGGGAGGAAGCAATAGCTAAAAGTCTACCTAAGACCAGAGCTGTCTTCTGCCAAAATAGGTCTCAGACCCCTGGGACACGAGGCAGGGGAGGCTGACACGAGCTGAGCCCCCAGGAGTAGCCCACCCCGCTACTTAGGACACATCACCTTGCCTCGTCCTTCAGGAAGCCCAGCGTTTCCGTAGCATTTACACTGCAGGCTTCCCTCTGTGCCGGTAAGAAATACAAGAACAAAGAGAGGTGGGGAGGTTGGAAGAGCGAAATATCCGGAGCCAGAAGACGTGCTGTGTGCCCGCTTGTCTTCTTAGGCAAGTCTGATGTTCGACTTTCCTCAGCCTCGATATCCACCTTGATACGATGAGATGAACTACCCAACAGGAAAAAAAGGTATTTCGCATAAATTGCAGATGTGATGTAAATACGTGTGACCTTCTGCAAGTCATTATTCTTTCAAATGAATATGCATTTAGATCTGGCAACTCCACATCTATAAACTTCTCCTAAGACAATAATCAAGTCTGGAGCAAAACTCAGCTATAAGAATGGGCTTTATGGGACTTCCCTGGCGGTTCAGTGGTTAAGACATTGCCTTCCAATATAGGGGTTGTGAGTTCGATCCCTGGGTCGCAAAGCTGAGATCCCACACACTTCCTGGCCAAAAAAAAAAAAAAAAAAACATAAAACAGGAACAATATTGTAAAACTCAGTGGAGGCTTTAAAAAATGGTCTACATTATTAAAAAAAAATAAAGGAATGGGAATTATTTGTTTATAGTAGCAAAATCTGGAAATAATAGACAATTGGTTGGATAATTGTAGTACATCTGTAAATGGAACATGACATAGTCACTAAGATCATATGCAAAGGTATTTATGGTATGCTGCTAAATATAAACAACTGCTTCCAGAACAAACAATATGTATAGTATGATGCTGTTTTGAAGAAAGAAGGGTTTTACCCTTCATATTAACTGTGATTATTTTTGTATGATAGGATCACAACTCACTTTAAAATTTCTGGGATTTCCCTGGAGGTCCAGAGGTTAGGAGTTAGTACTTTCACTGCCAGAGGCCAGGTACAATCCCTGGCTCGGTAACTAGATCCCAGAAGCTGCAACACACCACCAAAAAAAAAAAAAAAAATTCTCTGTCTTCTTTATCTATTTTGTGCAATAAACATATATTAATTTGTAAAGGTAATAAAAGTTGTTACTGTATTGAAATGAATGCATGCTCAGTCGCTCAGTTGTGTCTGACTATTTGCAAGCCCATGGACTATAACCCGCCAGGCTCATCTGTCCATGGGATTTTCCAGGCAAGAAATACTGGAGTGGGTTAACATTTCTTTCTCCAGGGGATCTTCCCAACCAAGGGATCCAATGTGAGTTCCTGCATTGGCAGGTGGATTCTTTACCACTGCCCAACCTGGGAAGCCATTATATTGAAATATTGCCATCTAAAGATTGTTTAAAGAGTTAAAGAAGATATTACATATCAAAGTACTTTGTAAACTGAACAATTACATGGATGTAAGACAGGGTCTCTGCCTATGAGGAGCCTCCAGTTTGGAAAGAAATGAAAGACATGTAAAATAACTAGACCATAATACGGAATGTGGCGAGAGCTTTCAGAAGATGACAAGCAGCGTGTTCCTAGGAAACTCAGAGGGAGATACAATGGCGGCTAGCTGTAGAGGAAAAAGCCAGAATGTTCACACTGAACACTGAAGAATCGTGAGGGTCTTTTCAGGTAGAAATGTAGAACTGGGGCATTGAGAACAGGAGGAGGTTGTGGAGCAGCTTGGGGAATGGAAGGTGTTATGAGTGGATGGAAGGTAGACAGTCTGCAGGTAAAGGGTAGAAGCTGAGCCCAGAAGGCAGAGTGGTTTGCCGCGAGACTGAACACCTGTAGGTGCCTGTGAAGAGGGAGTCACTGAGGATTCTGGAGTGGGAGATGACACAGCTGTGCACCCATCCCGGGCGTGGGTCTGGATGGATGCAGGATGCAGCTGGCTGCCTGGGAAGCCTGGAGGTGGCTCACAAGTTGGAAGGACTTGGCCCGCATGACCAGGAAGGAGGGCCCTTTCTAGGAATATCCCTGAGAGTGGAAATGCTGCAGGAAGGGGGACCCCTTCCAGGTCCCGAAACTGGGCTCTTGTCTAACATTTGGAAATGAATTGTCTGAGGAGACATGTGTGCTGACAAAGCAAGAGATTTTATTGGGAAAGGGCACCCGGGCAGAGAGCAGGAGGGTAAGGCAACCCAGGAGAACAGCTCTGTCACATGGCTTGCAGTTTTGGGTTTTATGGTGGTGGGGTTAATTCCTGGGTTGTCTTTAGCCAATCATTCTAAGTCAAGAATCCTTCCTGGTGGTACATACCTTGTTCAGCCAAGATGAATGCCAGAGAGGATTCTGGGAGGATGAATGACAGAGAGGCTTCTGGGAGGTGGTCAGACATGTGGTGTCTGATTTTGACCTTTCCTGAAGTCTTCCAGTTGGTGGAGGCTTATTAGTTCTGTGTTCCTTACCAGGACCTCCTGTCGTAAAACAGCTCATGCAAATGGTTTACTATGGTGCCTGGCCAGGGTGGGTGGTTTCAATCAGTGTTCTTCCCCTAACAGAAAGGCTGGAGACCATCTTCCGCCTGGACTGGAAAGGGATGGGAAGTGGGGAAGTGAGAGGAGGAGGACATGAGGTGGGGCTTAAGGAGGGAAGAAGTGGGTTTGTCCCCCAGTTTTGTTCTCTGAAGGTGGGGGCAGAGGACTGGGAGTCACTCACAGAAGTCACAGTCAAGACCAGTGGAGGAGAAGTGGCCTGGGGTAGGAGTACCTTGGTGCTCACGGCATCCTCTCTGGGCAGTGGCCAAGGGGCCTGAGCCTCCTGCCACTTAGAATGTCTCATATCTGCCATCTCTTCTCTGAAGAAATCTGAGTCCAGGGTGGTGAAGGGGGTTGTTTCAACCCAGATTGTGCTCATGGAAATTCATTAACCACCCTGCCTGTTCTTGGAGTTCTTCTCAGCTCATCCCATCTCCCAGCTCCCCTGCTTCCTCGGGCCTGCAGCTGGGAATTCATGCACCCTTGAGGATCCAGGATGCTGCGCTTCTGCCATCCTCACCTCCCAGCAGTGCACGTAGGCCAAACACACACACACACACACACACACACACACACACATGCACAACTCCCAGGAAGGAAGTAGGGAAGTCTTGTTCAGGCAAATGTCTGAATTCCCAGTTCCCAGGGCAGCTCCAAGCCCAGCCGCTGTTTAGCTCCTCCTGTTGTCATGTCACTAGTTAATTACATTCTTTACTAAGGTGCAAATGTGTTTTTACAGGGAGACTAAGATGGTGTTAACTAGGAAGGAATTATCAATGTTAAAGACACACTTACCTCTGGTTGCAGGGTTGGGGCTCTTGGCTGGAGGTGGTCCATGAGGCTGCCCTGAAAACAAAGCTCAGGTATAGCAGCCCCCCTCCTAAACACCCCCATCCCACCACCCCCTGTCATCCTTGCCCCAAGCGCAGCCTCAACTGGAGTCAAATTAGAAACTCGATCCACAAGGAGAAATTGATGTGTTTGGGAAGTATCAGGCCAGGCCTTATACCAATACTGACCACCAAACTCATTTTTGAACATTTTGGTCCATTTCAAATGTTGAGAAACAAAATTAATCCATTTTAATCTAATTATTTAGAAAAGGCAGAGGAACCAGAGATCAGTTTGCCAACATCCATTGGATCACAGAAAAAGCAACAGAGTTCCAGACAGATATTTATTTCTGCTTTATTGACAATGCCAAAGTCTTTGACTGAGTGGATCACAACAAACTGGAAAATTCTTAAAGAGATGGGAATACCAGACCATTTTACTTGCTTCCTGAGAAATATGTATGTAGGTCAAAAAACCACAGTTAGAACCAGACATAGAACAAGAGACTGGTTCCAAATTGGGAAAGGAGTATGTCAAGGCTGTATATTATCACCCTGCTTATTTAACTTATATACAGAGTACATCATGCGAAATGCCAGGCTGGATGAAACACAAGCTGGAATCAAGACTGCCGAGAGAAATATCAATAACCTCAGATATGCAGATGATACCACCCTTATGACAGAAAGTGAAGAGGAACTGAAGAGCCTCTTGATGAAAGTGAAAGAGGAGAATGAAAAAGCTGGCTTAAAACTCAGCATTCAAAAAAACTAAGATCATGGCATCTGGTCCCATCACTTCATGGCAAATAGATGGGGAAACAGTGACAGACTTTATATTCTTGGGCTCCAAAATCACCACAGATGGTGACTACAGCCATGAAATCAAAAGACCCTTGATCCTTGGAAGAAAAACTATGACCAACCTAGACAGCATATTCAAAAGCAGAGACATTACTTTGCTGACAAAGGTCCATCTAGTCAAAGCTATGGTTTCTCTAGTAGTCACATATGGATGTGAGACTTGGACCATAAAGAAAGCCGAGTGCCGAATAATTGATGCTTTTGAACTGTAGCATTGGAGAAGACTCTTGAGAGTCCCTTGGACTGCAAGGAGATCCAACCAGTCAATCCTAAAGGAAATCAGTCCTGAATATTCATTGAAAGGACAGATGCTGAAGCCGAAGCTTCAATACTTTGGCCACCTGATGCAAATAACTGACTCATTGGAAAAGACCCTGATGCTGGGAAAGATTGAGGGCAGGGGGAGAAGGGGACAACAGAGGATGGGATTATTGGATGGCATCACTGACTTAATGGACATGAGTTTGAGCAAGCTCCAGGAGTTGGACAGGCAATAGACAGGGAGGCCTGGTGTGCTGCAGTCCATGGGGTCACAAAGAGTCGGACATGACTGAGCGACTGAACTGAACTGAATCTAATTATGGTCTTCCCTGGTGGCTCAGATGGTAAAGAGTCCTTCTACAATGCAGGAGAACCTGGGTCAGGAGGATCCCCTGGAGGAGTGCATGGCAACCCACTCCCATATCCTTGCCTAGAGAATTCCATGAACAGAGAAGCCTGGTGGGCTACAGTCCATAGGGTCACATGGAAAAGACCCTGATGTTGGGAGATTGAGGGCAGGAGGAGAAGGGGGCAGCACAGGATGAGATGGTTGGATGGCATCACCGACTCAACGGACATGAGTTTGAGCAAACTCTGGGAAACGGTGAAGGACAGGGAAGTCTGGCATGCTGCAGTCCATGGGGTCGCAAAGAGTTGGACACTACTGAGTGACTGAAGACCAACAAATCTAATAATAAATAAATAAGTCATGCAGCTGAAGCCCCCTTTAGGTCAAGGCTGTTCTTCACTGCTTTGGGTCCTTTGCCCTCCAGACTCTTCCTTCCTGCTGCCCACCAGTGCTCTCCTCCCACCCAACAGCGTTCAGACCCCCAGATGAAGCCTGTCCGCTGGGAAAGCATCTGAAACTCCTGCACACATCTGAGCAGGTGGCAACTGCCACTCTTTCTCTGAGTTCCCTACAGTTTAAAGCAAGAAGCCAGCTGTGCTTCCCCAAGCTTCACAAATCACTCAGTGACCTGACCACACTTGGGGCAGAGGGGCTGTCTGGTGCCAGGAGACCAGACAGGCAACCATAGGCCATTTCCTGCTGAGAGAAGGGCTGGGCTCTAACACGGCTCGGTGGGTCTGAACACCCAACGAGGAGAGGGGCTTGAATGATCGTGTAGTAGGAGGTCTGCAGAGCACACAGAGTGTATCCTTCACCACCAGCCTGGGAGGAGGGGGCGCAGAGTGGGGTCCCCCTTTATCCCTGCACCTCTAGCCTTCCCTTCTGAGTGCTGCTCTGCCCTTTCTCACAGGTGCACTGGTTCTGGTCAACAGGAAGGATTGCTGGCCCAGCTGGAAGTGAGGAGAGGACTGAGTGCCCTGAGGGCCATCCTAGAGGCCACCGGGATCACCGAACAGTAAGAAACGTTCTCCATCCTTCAACACGTGGTTAAACCCTCCAGGCTTCCCTGGTGACTCAGATGGTAAAGAATCCTACTGCAATGCGGGACACCCAGGTTTAATCCCTGGGTTGGGAAGATCCCCTGGAGAAGGGAATGGCAGCCCACTCCAGTATTCTTGCTTGGAGAATCCCATGGATGGAGGAGTCTGATGGGCTACGGACCATGGACTAGCAAAGAATCCCACACAACTGAGTGACTAGTACTTAGCAAACCCTCCAGGTAGATTGTCTTTTCTTCTGACAACCTTGAGAAGCAGCCCATAACGTTAGCTGACACTTACTGCACATGACTGCAGAACACGCAAACCCGTTCTGTTTCTCCTTGGCCCCTGGTGGATGGGGCGAGGGCTATGCCTAGTCCCTGACTACCTCTATTTCCCTCTACATATTCCATGAACAATAAACTCTTGTTGCTATGGAGGGATGGGCTGCTGCTCACACCCATGATGTTAAGACTTGTCCAGCCCTCTGGAGCAAGCCTTGTCTCCAGGGGTGTTTGTGAAAAACTCAGTTCCTGGACCTCACACCAGAGATCCCAAATTGTGAGTCTAGGTTTAGACTGAGAATCTGCACCCTGCCCCCAGTGTTTCTGATGAACACAGAGGAAACTGCATCGAAGATGTGTGTGATGAACTGTGAGAACTAGTTCCTTAGAGAGTATAAAGCAGAGAATCTCACTTAATCCTCTTATCAGATAGGGTTCTTAAAATCCCCTTAAGTAACCTGATGATCTCACAGACCTAAGTAGCAGTGTAGGCAGGGGTTTAGAAATCCAGTTATCCAAAACAAGTCTTTTTTCTTTCCAGTATGCCATGATAAGGGCTGGATCTGTTATGGTGAGATGGGCTCCACCCCCCAACCCCAAATCCACAGGACCCTGCTGGGGTGTTTGTAAGTTTCCCTGATGTGTTAGGGCCACCATGATCTTCTAGTTTCCCAGTCTTTGTGACCCAATATGTGCTCAGTACTCAGTCATGTCAGACTCTTTGCAACCCCATGGACTGTGGCCCGCCAGGCTCCTCTGTCCATAGGATTTCTCAGGCAAGAATACTGGAGTGGGTTGCCATTTCCTTCTTCAGAGGATCTTCCTGACCCAGGGATCGAATCCACGTCTCTCGAGTCTCCTGCATTGTCAGGCAGATTCTTTACTAGTTCCACCTGCGATCCAGTCTTTGTTTGGGGGGCAGTAATCATTGCCAGATTCCTCACAAAACCTTGTTTCCCTCAAGAGAAGAAGAAGGAGAGAGGCAGGTAATTAGAAATGTCATGTATATTGAAGAGGACCACACACACACACACACACTCACACTGACCACTGACCACTGAACCATCTTGCCAAGAGAGCGCCAGTCTGTTCTGTGTTCTGGGACTCAATACAGTTGACACCGTTGCTTGGGTGGGTGCAGTCGGCAAGGACAATTTTTGCAGCTAATGCTGGAAGTGTGGCAATCAGGGAGCCGCCAGCTGTCTCACTTAAATTCTTAGCTCTCTCGCTCTCTTTTTTTAAAATCATTTTGCTTACATAATCCACCCCCTTTTTATTTTCTAATTCTCTCCTTGCAAAGCTGGCACCAGAGGGGAAGGGCTGGGGTGGAGGGGGTAGCAATTACACATCAGTTTGGGGAGCATTTACATTTTGCAATTACAATTTAAAAATAAGCCTCGTTAATGATCTCCACGTGTCAACGACAACCCCTAACTGACATACATTCTCTTGTGGGCCTGCCTGCCTGCCTCCTGCTGAAGTCAGAGGCTCCCTGGGGGTGGAGGTGGCTGGGGAGAAGTGGGGGAGCCGACAGCATCTGGGGGTGGGAGTGAGGGCAATGAGGTGCCCTGGCGGTTGGAGGAGGGCAGGTATGGAGCTGAGCACTAAAAACCAAGGGTCCAGGCTTCCAGCTTCTCTTCTCCACTCTGTATTCATGCTCCAGTGCACCTCCTTCCAGACATCTCAGAAGCAATGCAGGGCTCGGGGCTGGGAGAAAGGGAACCCCAACTCCTGTTCTCCTCCGAGGTGGGAATTTTCAGGGTCCTACTGGGCCAGTTGAGCCAGCCATTATGCCTGGGTGTTCATGGATTGGGCAGGGGGCCTGAGTCCATACCCAGGATTCAGGAAGTGAGAAGGGTTAGTTTATCCCAGTTTGGGAAAGACACTCCTCCTAGCAATGAGTGACCACACATTGATTGATGCCCTCTTATTCCTTGAGCAGGGACTTTGGATCAAAGCAGCCCAGCTTCAGATTCCAGCTCTGCCATTTGCTGGCTGCGGGATTTGGGGCAAGTTACATGACTTAGGTTTTCTAACTATCACTGTCTTGATGGACTGGGACAACCGCGTTTACCTTGCCGGGCTTGTGTGAGGATGAAATGCCAGGAACTACTGTAGGGCACCTCACGCACATCTGGCACACGATGGGTGCTCCCAAGCCCTTCCCCAACGTGTCCCCTCCTGCCCACATCGAAGCTGCTTCTTTCCAGCTTCTGTGGACACTAAGGAAGTGTGTTCCTGTCTGATTTCCCCTGGTCTTCCCCAAAGTCAAGCCACCTTCTCCATGAGCAGCTCCCGAAGTGGACCCCAGCCCCAAACACCACACCCCCCACCATCTCCCTATGGGCTCCTCTGCAGGGCCCTGGCATCAGGCTGCTGCTCCAGCTTCAGCATCTCTTGGCTTCTTTCCTGCCTCTGGTTGGTAACAAGCCCAACTCCCCCTCTTCTGGGCACTAATTCAATACAGTGACCTTCCATCACGCCCCACGTATGTTCTTTATCTGTGAATGTGAAATGCGGATGGGAGCGCTGTGAGATGCCTTTTAGCCTCGGCATCTGTAATTCTCAGATTTCCCTTCCCGACTTGATTTCCCCCTGGCCAGTTACTTGTGCGTGAAGCTTTCATCTCCTGGGCGGCTTCATCCAGGTCCATCTTTGAACTTACAACTTGTAGTCAAGAACTTGCATTTGTGACTTGAAACATACATAAAACAGCTCTCCCCTAGCATAGAAAGAGATCTGCATCTTGCAGAATTCTGAGCGAGAGAGATGTTCCAGAAGCAGAAGCCGGTGGGGTAGAGCAGAGGAATGGAGAGGGGCTGCAGAGGTGGGGTTCCTCGAGGACACGGACTGCGTCTTATCAGTTTGGGTGTTTAATTGAACACAGTGAGATTTAAGTTTCAAATGCTGTTCTAAAAACTTGCTTTAAACTAGGCTATATAATGGAGAGTTTTCCAGGTCAAGATAAATCGATTCAGTCTATTGTTTTTGATTGCTGCATAGTATTCTAAAAAGCCTCCCTTCTTTCCCCTACCTCTACCCACTAGTTCACCATCCAGGCAACCCCAAGAAACAGTTTCTGATTTGGCTGATTTTGTGGCCACTTATTGGGCTTCCCAGGTGGCTCCGTGATAAAGAATCCACCTGTAATGCAGGAGACACAGGTTCAATCCCTGGGTAGGGAAGATCCCCTAGAGGAAGAAATGGCAACCCACTCCAGTTATTCTTGCTTGGAGAATCCCCTGGCTGGCTACAGTCATAAGGTCACAAAGAGTCACATAACTGAGCATGTACGCACGTGGTTGCTTATTATGTCATACAATATGTGTCAGTCTCTCTCTTTTTTAAGATATTTTATTTATTTATTTATTTGTTTGGCCTCTCTGGGCAGCATGGGAATCTTACTTCCCTCACCAGGGATTGAACACGTGCCTCCTACAGTGGAAACTTGGAGTCTTATCCACTGGACCACCAGGAAATTTCCTCAGTCCCTCTTGCTAATGTATGTGTTTATTTATGAATTATCTGCTGTGGAAGTTGGGGAAACAAGCACACATTCTTCTCCTTCCAATTTATATTAGTTTGATCAAACTATATTCGATATTATCTATTTTTAGTCAATAGTATTATATATAATACAGAATATATATATTACAGAGTGCACAGTGTTATACTATTTAGTATAGCTTATGTGCTATCTTTATAAGATTTAGAAGATTTTTATTCTGTTAAATAACTGTGGTTACCTCCGCATGTTGACTATAGCTTGGTAGTGAAGTGAAAGTCGCTCAGTCATGTCCGACTCTTTGTGACCCTATGGACTATACAGTCCATGGAATTCTCCAGGCCAGAATACTGGAGTGGGTAGCCTTTCCCTTCTCCAGGGGATCTTCCCAACTCAGAGAGCGAACCCAGGTCTCCTGCATTGTGGGCGGATTCTTTACAAGCTGAGCCACAAGGGAAGCCCAAGAATATTGGAGTGGGTAACCATTCCCTTCTCTGGGGGATCTTCCTGACCCAGGAATAGAACCAGGGTCTCCTGCAGTGCAGGCAGATTCTTTATCAACTGAGCTAATAGGGAAGCCCCAAAGTGAAAGTGAAAGTCGCTCAGTTGTGTCGTCTCTTTGCGACCCCATGGACTATACAGTTCATTGAATTTTCCAGGCCTTGTCTATAGGTTGATAACAAGGTGGAAATGTTATTCAGCCACAGAACTTACTCTTGGGATTTGACCCCAGGAAAAGGAATGGAACCCTGTTCTCACCACTTGGCCATTGCCTAGAGCCTCCCGAGGCCCCAGGTTGACGCCTACCCCTCCGTCCTTCCAGCTGCCTTCCTCCCGTTGGGCTGCAGCTCTGTTTTGTTTTCCATTGTCTTCTTCCTCCAGCCTCCTTGTTTTTTGAATTATCACCTCTAGTTATTTTTATATTGATGGGAGGGGAGTAAATTGAGTCCTCATGTATCCAAAACAGACTTGATCTTCTCTTTGAACCTGACTGAGAGAACTCAGAGCAAGTCCCACGTTCCACACCATTTTCTCGTAGATCCTGAAGGTGCTGCTTCACTCTCTTATTTCCAGTCTGGCAGTGAGAATCCACTTTTAGATTTCTTTTCTTTTTAAAGTTCTGAATTTCCACCACTGTGTGCTGAGG
Organism: Bubalus bubalis; assembly: GCF_019923935.1. NCBI lineage: Eukaryota > Metazoa > Chordata > Mammalia > Artiodactyla > Bovidae > Bubalus > Bubalus bubalis. Next base: position 109,486,549 of record NC_059161.1, read on the forward strand.
CTTGAGATTTGGTTTGCTCCTTTTTTATTTCTCTTACTCAGCCCTCGGGATCCCTTGAAATCTGAAGTCATCTATCTTGCTTCATCTCGTATCTTTATTTATTCCACTCGTCCCTGTTTTCTCCTTCTGGGACGTCCAAGGCCCTTTGCAGAGCCTGGCACATTGCAGGTGCTCAGTAAATGACTGTTGGTTTCTGGGTAGGAGCCCCGCTCAACTTGCCTGTGGCCTCGGACGGGATTTTCTCCTCTGTACCTCTCCTCTAGGCAGCACTCAGACCCACCACGGCTCTGCTGGCCCTCCGGCAAACTGCTCTGCACAGTCTTCTTTGGAGCTTTGCGTCCAACGCTGCTTCTGGGCTTGAGGAAGAAGCTAAGAGTAAGGAGTGAGGACAACGGTCAGCTCAAGCCAGGGCAGCCATAGTGACCAGCCCCCAGCGACAGACAGGTCTCTGAAACCTCAGATCTCATCAGCATCCCCTGAACACTGATCCTGTTGGGGACCGCTCTCCTTGACCTTCCTGATCATTCTTACATGGGCCTCCTCTCTTCATCTCCCTCTGCCCACCCTGCCCTGAACTCCCCAGACTATCTCAGCTCACATGCATACACTGCTCCTGTTCGTGAAATAATCCCTGACCACAGCAAGGGCCTCATTAGGTGAGATCCTTTTTTACACTTTTATGAATCCCAAAACAAAGAAACAGCAGACTTCTTGTCCCTGGGGCTGCAGAGCCGATGCTCTGACCTGAGACAGCCAGGCCCTAAAAAGGAGATCAGAGAGGCTTGTGGATAGTGGGGATCTTGCCCAGCCTGAGGCCACCTGTGCCCTTGGAGGCATCATGGCTGAGAATTCCCACTTTTTCCTCCTCCCTTCCCCAGCGATGGGCTCTGGGAGCAGACACCTCCCACTCTTCTCTCCTGCCCTGCCCAGGCCACTCTGCTCTGGATAGAATCTCTACACTGGGAGTTGACATGCTTCTCTCCTTCTCCCTGAACGGGCCAGACCCTGGAACACCCAGATCAACAAGCACTCAGATCCTAAAAGATCATTCTCTGTTCTAATCGAAGTATCCTAATTGGTCCCCCAGGTCCAGAGTCCACTTCGTGAATTTGTCTCCATGTCCCCGCCTCCCCGCCCTGACCTTGCCCTCCATGGGGTCTGTCTTAAATGGCCCAAGTAGAAGCACAACTTGAACTTCGAGTTCCCAAAGTTTCTCTAATGAAGGCGGGATTTCTTTCCACAGAGACCACAATGATAGGGAATGAGTCGTCCCTGCAAAGGGCAGCATTTGAGGCAAGTTATAATTTTTGGACAAGCAGCTAGCATTCAAAGACACCCGCTGCTAATATGGAACACTTCTTAGTTGAGTGCGGTAGAAAGGGCCAGCCTATGACTCAAGTTTTCCCTGTTAGAAACCCAAGAACTACTGACCCCTTTTCAAAGCTGGAGGTTCAAGAGATGGAGCTTGGCAGGGGCCAGGGGGACGCAGAACAGAGCTTTAGCCCCCTGCACTTTTGTTTAATTGCTTCCTGCTTTGGAGGCTGTGGGTAATAATCCTGTTGCTGGCCAGCAAAGATGTCTTTGCTGGTCACCCCTTCAGAAGCTGCCTGAAACCTCTCTGGGCTGGGAGAAGAAGGAGGCAGTTCTGAAAGGAAGGTTTGCAGGAAAGGGGCTTTTGCAAGGGGATAAAGTGAGGACTCAGGGAGCTATGTCAAGGGATGCTCCCTGAGCATGGGGTGCCCCTAACCTGAATAAAAGCCAGTCCTGTTCCATCAGACAGGCTTTCCTCAGATAGAGCCAGGTGCCTCTGAGCCTGTGAGTCACGGCATATTTCCCTCCAGAACAGGGACTTCTTTGCAGCTGCGGGTGGTCCTTGGAAAACCATGGGTGGGGCGGAGAAAGAAGGCCAAGCAGAGAGACTTCACAGGGAGCAAGTAGACTGCAGGCACCCTCCCTCCCCACCCCACCCAGGCTGCAACACAGAAGGGAGACATTGCCGGCATCCCCGCCGACGTGAGTCGGATCCCGGCCCCGAGCTGCCTGCATGGTGAGGGGTCAGGGCGCAGGCAGCCCCCGCCCCTGCCTGGCACCAGCTCCCAGGGTTCTGAGCCCAAGGCCGAGACACGTGATCACCTGCTACATGCCATCTTCAACCATGTATTCCGTCATTTCATAGTCGTTCTCAAATCTTGTTCTTTCCCTTCATAATTGAACCCACAGTCCAGTGAGTTCCCGACGGAGGCTCAGACCTGCCTCTCTCAGTGCCCATGGAAGCATCTCTGTCTTGGTTGCATTGTGTTTGTGAGGCGCGACTTCTCATGGGTGTTAGCAGCATTTTGTTTCCCGTCTTCCATTCATTTTTATACAATAATAAGAGCAAATGCAATACAGTATTTAAATGAATTTGCACACACCCTGCTGTCCAGAGAAGACAGGACTGACAGAAATGAACAGTTGCTGTTTAAGAGGCCTCACCATCCACAGGCATAAAGTATGTGCCCGTTAGTGAGGTGCAAAAGCCCAAATTTGGCAGACGGGTGACATTTAGGTGTGTCGATACGATGTGACCCTTTGACCTTCAGGGCATGTGGAAGTGAGGGACCACCTGTGTTGGGTGTCCTGACTCCAGATGGTAGTTTCTGCACAGTCAGCTTTGTCTTTCTCCTGTTCCATTTCCAGGGCTCCGCTGGTGTTCCCCGCCTCCACCCCAGACTTCTAGGTTAAACGTTCAGACTCTGAAATCAGGCCTTGTGTCACATTTGAGAACTCTCTCCACCACTCCAAACCTCAGTGTTCCCATCCTTGAAAGGGGACAACTATCACACCTATACCTTATGGTTGCTGGGAAAAATAAATAGGGTTCTCTGTGACAGTAGCTTAGCATAATGCCTGGTGCATGGCAAGGGCTCAGTGAGTTGAAGTCGTTAATAATTCTGGATTATCATCTCACTCCAGGGCAAAACTGGCTCCAGGGAAACAAACTCATTCTCACTAAGGTGTAAATGACTGCTGGGACTTAAAGATTTATCCTTTCTTCAAGTCCTAGTATCTAATATCCTTAGATTTATTGGTCTGTTTGACATTTCAGCAATAAACCAAAGGAAGTTTTATGTCTATCCAGGCTCTGTAAGGAGGTTGTTATTATTGTTTAGTCACTCAGTCGTATCCAATTCTTTTTCGACCCCATGAACTGTAGCCCACCAGGCTTCTCTGTCCTTGGGATTTCCCAGGCAGGAATTCTGGAATTGTTGCCATTCTCTTCTCCAAGGGATATCTTCCTGACCCAGGGATCGAACCTGTATTTCCTGCATTGGCAGGCGTATTCTTTACCACAAAGCCACCTGGGAAGCCCTCCATAAGGAGGTAGACCTTGTAAAATCACATTGCACAGACCTTTTTCCCCAGAAGGAAAAGGAAGGCAAGGCCATGATCTTGTCTGCTGGGAACATAGAGGTCAATGGGCAAGATGAGACCTAAGTGGGAAGCAGGCTTTCCAGGACATAGAAACAACGTAGCGCTAAATCCTGCTACATGCCCTCCCTCTGCCTGACGGCAGGGCTCCAGCTGAGAGGATGGTCCTGGAGTAGAAAGTGAAGAAAGGCTTCCTGGAAGAGAAGGCTTTGAGCAAAGTTTTGATGCAGGCAGAGGTGTGGTCGTGTAACACAGAGGACCTTGCCAGCAGAGAAGCACCACAGAGGAACCATTTTTCGGGAGGTAGATGGGGCTTGTCTGCTAGCTGGGGCTTGGATGCTGAAACCCAAGGGTGACTGCCCGGCATCACCCCCTTTCACATGGAAGATGCCATCCTCCCTTCCCTTACCCCCCAGGGCTGCCTTTCTGACAGATCAGGAACACAGAGCCAGCGTACCTGCTCTAGTTCCAAACAGCCGTGAGGACCAAGGCACCCGGCTGGTGCCCTGTCCTCCCACAAGCTGACCACATTGCTGTGGACTCTACGGGGTCCCCCTGTCTTTTCTCATGGGCTCACCGAGGGCCCAGAGTGAGGACAGCTATGGGCTGAGTCAGGAAGTATCGGGGATGAGTGGCTTTTCAATGATCAACTGAGCCCAAAGGACTACTTGCTTTCATAGCCCTGATTCTTGACCCCTTTTTTTTCCCCTCTGGAGGCAGTTTTTAAAAATGAAATCAGATATCATCCAGCCAGATAATGTGGTGCAGTCCTTCTCAGAGAGAAAGGGGGCCTGGCTGACCCTCTTAGCATCCTCTGCTTCCAGGAGAATCTGAGAGCGTCTCAGGTGCCATGCCCGATAGGTGCCTGGGTCCCTTAGTTCTGGGAACTCCCCCAACCAGATCCCTCCCTGCACCTCCATCCCAGCCCCTCACTTCTATTCTTCTTCCTGGCTCCCAGGGAGGGCCGGCCTCCCGGGTGACTGCCTCTGAGAAGGCAGTTGACTGATAGGAGGAAGCAGGCAGGTAGGACAGCAGAAACACTCTTTCCATCTGGGGTCCCCAGCGTCTGAGCTGTTTGTCTGTCTCTGCTGAGTCGCAAGCCTCAGGGGCCCAGCCCGTGTTGTTTTCTCAGCTCAGTTCCTGAGCAGTGGCTGCTGTCAGCTCTCAACAAATAATAATAAACCTGGGATTCGGGTTTGTCGAGGGGGATTTCAGTCCCTGGGTTCATTTTTAGATTTGTTTCTCTCTGTGTATGTGTGCAGACAAGGAGCACATGATGGGGTCCCGGGGGAGCTGGCCAGGGCTCCCAGCTGCCCTGGCAATCCACCCTGGCTGCTCCCATGGAAGAGTTGCAGGGCCCTCCTCTGCCCCAGACCCCTAGGACTGCCTGCACGTTTGAGAGAGAAGAAAAATAATTGAATGAAAGGCCTCAAGCTCTCTCCTGTCTCCGTTCCTCCCCACTCTCTCACTCATGCTGTTTGGATAGAGATGAAGAGGGCTGGAGATGAAAAAGAGAGGGCGGACTCCCATCTCTAGGCTCCAGAGTTGCCCAAGGGATGGGCGGGACCCTGGTCACGGGCCTGGGGAGATGCTTCGTGCCTGGAACCAGCGATGGCCTCCCCCAACCCCCTTTCCTGAGATGCAGAGACAGGGCTAAGTCGAGCATCACTGGCAAAAGCAGGACCCAGCTGTGGGTGAAATTTAGGACCAGACCAATGGGGCCTCTGGGGCAGCGCAGCACTTGCTTGAAGGCAGATTGGAGGTGACCCTTGGGGGTCATTGCTGCCAACCCCCTGCCTTCCAGCAGGAGAAAGTACATACCACTTCTCTGTAAGAAGAATGCAGGGCTGTGCTTACCCTTATAGCTAGCATGCTCCTCCCCACACCCCTTTCTGCTTTTTTGTTTTATTTTGTTTAAAGGAACCAAAGGGGGGAAAAATCACCAAGTTGTAAAGTGCTTAAAGAGGAGATGAGAATCTTCATCAAAATGCTAAAAGCTGGAGGGGGAGAGTAATGTGAAGACTCTCGCCTGCTATTTATGGGATTGATTCTCAGATCAAGAAGAAGCAAGCAGTTGGATGAAAGGAATTATTGTTAAGCTCCTCGGTAGGAAGATCTAATGGACAATTGCCGCTATCAGGGGGAATTAAATTGCTGTTTCAGTTTGTAAAATATATCAGCGGCTTTTTGAAGCCAGAAAAGGTGTGACAGCCAAGGCAGGGAGGAAAACGGGGGACTGTCACTTCCTGGTCCCTGTGTGCGAAGCAGGAGCAGACAGGAGAGATGCTGGGGCCACAGTAAAGGCTGCTCTCCTAACTCTGACCCTGGTCCATTTTTTTTGGAAACCAAGTTGAACAGTAAAAGGGAACCGGGTACATAAAGGAAAGAAAGCTACAGCCCTAACTCTGGGTGCTGAGGTGCCAGGACCCCCCGTGAGTCAGAGGCAGTGGGGCAGGATGGGTCTCCTCCCCTGGAAAGCTGATCAGGGGTGAGGAGAGCCACTGACCTGCGTCAGAGATTCCCAGCATCCCTGCAACACCCAGGGAATGTCACAAGCCCCGCCAACACCCCCCTTACCCCAGCACACACACACTACACTGTGGGCACAGAGGAGTCCAGAGTGGATTATAAGCCCCTTCCTCCCAGAACTGGGTCTTGCAGCAAGCTGTAGCCCATCCCCAGACTGGGGTCCCTGAGCACAGAAATGACTCCTAGACCTGGCCCCAGAGGAGACATATTGTTATTCCAGCACAAAGAATGAAATGGCCTTGGAGTGGGGAGAGGGGAGGAGGAGGAGGCTCCTGGAGGGAGGACCACAGGCCACGGAGAGGACCTCGCTGCTGGGACGGTCCACAGATGGTTCCGACCTCTTCCAGAGACCAAAGGGAGGTTACGGGCTGAAGGAGGAGAGAGAGGTGGAGAGAGGGAGATTCCCCATCTCCCAAGGAGACTGAAACTGGCCAGGCTGGTCAAACTCAGGCTGGACCCACTGGCTCCTCTGTTCCTTGGAAACCAGCACCGTCACAAGAGGTCATGACCTGGCTCCACCTCCCAAGTGGGCTGCCCAGAGAGGTGGCGAAGGGCAGTCAGAGCAGAGGGCTGTGGGTGACCACGAGGGCCGGAGCTGCCTGCTGTCTTGGCTGTCACCTTTGCTGTAGAGAATCATTCCCCACTGAGAGTTCCAAGCAGGAACCAGAAGGGCGCCAGGGAGGTCGCCCTTCTGGCTGAGACGTTCTGCCAGGACTTGAGCTCTGTGCTGGGAGCAGTGACCCCCTGGGACCCCGGTGATGGGGGAGGTGTGACCTCTCGGCCAGCCTTCAGCTCAGTGAGTGAGCCTGGGGAGTCTGATCCTGAATGCGAATCCTAATACTTCCTCCAGTGTAGACTCGATTACTCTTCTGGCTCCCATGCTGATCCTGGCCTCATTACATTGAGAGGATTCTATCTGCCCCTAGGACCCAAAGTCAGAAAGATGGTGCGGGGGGAGTGGGAAACAACAGTCACTAGGCCACAGCATTCCTGTCACCCCAGGCCCTGAGGTTCCGCCTGGCTCCCTAGCACCTGGGTTGAACGGCAAGCCCAGATCCAGCGCTTGCTATGCTGGTCCGGGGCGGCTCTTGGGGGCTGGCCCTTTCCCTTTATTCTACAAGGACCCTTCACCTCTCTGAAACACCTCCACCAGACCTGCTTACACTGTGAAGCTTCCCACCCATGGGTGTGTCCTCTCTCTCACCTCCATCCTTCCCACCATCTATCCCCACACTCGCCTAAGCCTTGTCACCCCGGTGCTGACTCCAAGCACCAAGGATCGGGGACCATCCAGTTCCTCTAAGCACTCAGCTTTCCCCTTGCGGTTTCTAACCCTTACTGGGTTTTGCGAAAGAGACCTGGGGGGGGTGTGTGTGTGTGTGTGTGTTTGTCTGAGTGTGTGTGTGCACGCGCATGCTTGTGTTTCTTTAGATAAATCCACAGAGTCACATGAAATCAGTGACAGGTTGACACCGTTATTTCAAGATTCATCGCTCCGAGTTGCCAGCATAGGAGACGTAGCCAACTCCTTCCCACCACCAACACATTTTTTTTCCCCAGGCATAATTTATAGCAGCGGGGTGAATTTGTTTCCAAAAGATGAATATCACACTATCAGCAACAGCTGCCTCTCATTTTTATTTGTTTTTAAATTTGACTCAAAGTCCAATTCTCTATACACATCCGAAGCTGTAAATCCTAAACCGACTGATTACATGATTTAGTAAACAGGTTATATTATATAATGCAATTAAAGCGGGGCTCCGCGGCGCCACCTACAGGCTGCTTCTGGCAAGGGAGCTGGGCCGGAGACTCCCTTTTGGACCAGGCTCTCCGCGGAAGGAAAATAAAGGGAACTGCCTACGGTTGAGCCAGCCAGGTTACTAATGCAGCCTTTCGGGCCCTCCTGCTGAGTTCACTGTGTTATTTCAGCCTCCTGCAAATCTGTCTAGACGTCAGAACCCTGGCCTGGGCAGCTGCTCAGAGGGGCGGGCCTGGGGTTGGGGGAGGGGGCGGGAGCCACCTGGGGGCCCCTGGGCTGGGGGCGTGGAGGAGGCTTCCTGCCTCTCTTGGACTCTGGGGCCCCCTTGCTTCACTCTCAAATGAGGGAGGCTTTAGAACGAAGCTACCAGCTTCAACTGTTTCCATTCTATTCAGCAGAGCTTGTGTGGTGTGCTAACCCTGGGCAGAGGCTTTGGGAATATTCTAGTGAATTCCCTCGTTTTGCAGACCAAGAGGGAAAGGGACTCCTACAGTCAGAGAGGTGGCAGAGCTGGGTGTGGAGCCCAGCCTTTTCTGACCCTAAGCTCAGCCTCCATATGATCACTGGGGATTTACAGATGAGGAAATGGAGGCCCAGACTGCCACGCCTCTTCTAGGAGCAGGGAAAGGAAAATGATAAAATACTACCAGTGTAGGGGGGACAGAAGAGGAGGGCTCCTGGGCCAGGGGGCGCCTCAGTGCTGCCTCTTTGATGCCCTTATGTGGAGCGAGAGAAGGAGGGAGGGAAGATGGGAACAGGGAGGCGGGGAGGGTGATGGGTGGTAGGGGTGGGGAGGAAAGGGGGGAGGTGGGAGGAAAGGGGGCAGGCCCAGGACCAGAGCTGCCTCCCACTCCTCCCCACCCCTCTTCAGGCCCTGGGCTCTCAAGGATCCTAGCAGCTCCAAAGAGGTTCTGTAAGAGAGGGCAATATTACTGAAAAGCTCTCCAAAAGAGACTTACTTCCCAGGGCTAACACAGAACCCTTCCCTGGTCCAGGGGGTTTAGGGGAAGGGAGGGAAGAAGGGTAGGTGTCCCAGAGGGTGGAAACATCTCCCCAGCCTGTCCTGTGCCAGCCACCTACCCAGCCTCCAGTGGAGGGGGGGAGGCACAGTGGGGAGCCACAGGGAAGCTGATCCCTTTGTCCCCTCTCCCACCTCAGGCCTTCCAGGGGAGGGTCAGCCGGGGTCAGGGAGCTTGCTCCTGATGCTGTGGGGCCGGCTGGCCTGGCCCGAGAGTTCCCAATTAGACTTAGTTTCTCATCCTTAAGGCCCTGAGCCCCCAACCCAGGCACCCCAGCCCAATTACTGCTGGGCAGCGTTAACCCCTTGGTGCCCTGGGCTGTTAATAGAATGTTAATTGGTCTAATGGGTTTCTTGTCAACAAGTCCTAATGAGCTCCTTCCTAACAAGCTTGGGTCTTTTTTCTCAGTCTGTTTGTCAACAAGCTGGAGTTTGGGCTCCAGTAGAGCCTCACCTTGTGGGGCTGGGGAGCTGGAGCTGAGGAGGCAGAGGGAGTGAGTGCTCCCGGGCTGCTCCTCCCTAATTCCTAAGGGGTGGCCTTCACGTCCCTCGGCCACCCCCAACCTGTGCGCACAGCCTCTCTCGGCCCCTGAGCTCTGTAAAATGGCAGTTTTAGCTCCTTTGGATGATAATATCAGTGACAAATGATTTCTTCCTGGATATCACTGTGGGGTTGAGTGTTGCATTAGGGTTTGTTTTTTTTTTCCTTCCTAGCTTCCCCTTAATAAAGGTGCTCAGCGTTGAAAACAGTCCTGTGACGTGGGATATTTCTCGGTGGTAAACTGTTCCTCGTGTGTCCTCCATTTGCAGTCTTGGCTGTGTCCCTCCAGAGCCCTGGTGTCCGGTGACAGAGGGCTGGGGCCTCTGGACAGGGTGGAGCAGCCTCCCGGCCGTCGGCCACAAACGAATACTCCGAGGCCCCCGCGCCCTCCAGCCTCCCAAACAAAGCACCAGAAAGGCAGGGTTCCCCAAAGGGCCTGGCGCCCAGTGATGGCTAAAGGAGTTCCCCACACCCCCACTGTGGAGCCTCGGCCAAGAGAAGTCAGACCCCCACATTCCTCTCCGGGATGCTCCCTCGTGGACCCTCTGCACCCCAAGCCCAGCTGGTGGGAAGAAGGGGCACCTGTGCGGGTGAAGAAAAGCAATAGCTTCCGGATGTGGTGGTGGGCTCCCGGTCCCCCCGGAGTCGGGTTACCAGAGGCTCTGTGCTTGAGCACGTAGGGAAGGAAACTTAAGCCCGTGATGAAAAGGCCTCCTGTTTTTTTCAGGAGAAGCCCCCAGAGGGCAGTAGGGCAGTGGCCTAGTGGCCTGTGGTGACCCCAGAGAGAAGGAGAGGAGGGGCAGAGGCCATCTGGGTCCTCAGAAAATTGTTCCCGTGGCCTCTAGACCCTGCTCCACAGCCCAGCAGGCTCCAGATGGAAAAATCTCCTGTCAGCCTGGATAGTGCTGATTTCTGGGTGCAGACCACTCTTGGGGGTGTGTGTGTGTGTGTGTGTGTGTGAGTCGCTCAGCTATGTCCGACTCTGTGCAATCCCATGAACTGTAGCTCGCCAGGCTCCTCTGTCTATGGAATTCTCCAGGCAAGAATACTGGAATGAATTGCCATTCCCTTCTCTAGGAGATCTTCCTGACCCAGGGATCGAAACCAGGTTTCCCACATTGCAGGCAGATTCTTTACCATCTGAGCCACCAGGGAAGCCCTAGACTACACTTGCCATCTCTTTTTAACCCCCAGGTAGGGCAGTTCACCAGCTGTTGCAAACATTTCTAAAGTGACCCTACTTCCCATCCATTGGACAGTGAACAAAAGAATGCAAACTAAAGAGTCCTCTTCTTAGCCTCAGTCTTCCTCCTTTTGAGCTTCTTGTGCTTTGCCTTCACGATGACTTTCTCATCTGTGGAATAGGTATATATATATATATATATATATATATATATATATATATATATACCCAAACCCAAGATGGAAGGGAACTGTGAGTGTGCTCACTCAAGTGCACCCCACCAGGTTCCTCTGTCCATCCTCCAGGGGATCTTCCTGACCCAGGGATCAAACCCATGTCTCCTGCATTGGCAAGCAGATTCTTTACCACTGAGTCACCTGGGAAACCCAGGAGGGAACTGCTGCTGCTGCTAAGTCGCTTCAGTCGTGTCCGACTCTGTGCGACCCCATAGACGGCAGCCCACCAGGCTCCCCCGTCCCTAGTTACCCCCAAAAGGGGAAGAAAAATCTGCCGCCAAACTCTGCCCCCCGGGCTCCCCCTTCTGGAGGCTTCTGGCCCTACAGCCCCACAGACGTTTGCTTTTTCTGGGCAAGGAGCATTTAAGATTGGTGCTCCCCGGAAGGGATCCTGCCTTCAGGACCTGTACGACCTATCCAAAATTACCCCATCTGCCAGAGTTCCCAGGAAAGCTGAACCTAGCACATCCCTGAAATGCCCGTATTTCCTTTATTCCCTCCAGGTTTTCTGAAAAAGAGAGATTCCGTGCCCCTTTTAATATCTCAGAAGTCTTGATTCTTCAGGTTCTTTCTGATGTCTCAAGGAGTGTATATCCTATGCCCTGTCCCCCAATCCTCTTCACTCTGCTCTAGCCTTTCTGGGATGTTTTTCACCTTCTGGACAAGACCCAGCCATGAAAAAGGCATTGGTTTCCCTGCCTGCAGAGTTAGGCTCCACCCGGGGCTTCCTTCCAAGCCTCTTTGCAGAAGTAGAGCTTGGGTCTCAGTACCTAGTGTGTGTGAGATGGGGTGACCCTGGGTACTTGGCTACAAAGATGACCTGGCGGTCCGTCTCGGAAGTGAGGCCAGGGTGGATGGGGTGAAAGTTCAGTGAGGCCAAGAGGCGTTCCCTCAGTCTCGGGTTTTCAGCATGGGAAGTCATCCTTTCCCCTGCCTTCTCCACAGGAACCTCGATTCACTGCACCATCACCTCCCTCCTTGGGGAGAATGCCTTGCCTCTTTTCATCTGTCCCCTCACCCCCAGCACAGGTCTTTGCACGTAGTTGACTCTTGATAAACCTCTGCTGAATGAACTAAGATCGTGGCATCCAGTCCCATCACTTCATGGCAAATAGATGGGGAAACAGTGGACACAGTGTCTAACTTTATTTTTCTGGGCTCCAAAATCACTGCAGATGGTGATTGCAGTCATGAAATGAAAAGATGCTTACTCTTTGGAAGGAAAGTTATGACCAACCTAGACAGCATATTAAAAAGCAGAGACATTACTCTGTCAACAAAGGTCTGTCTAGTCAAGGCTATGGTTTTTCCAGTAGTCATGTATGGATGTGAGAGTTGGACTATGAAGAAAGCTGAGCGACGAAGAATTGATACTTTTGAACTGGGTGTTGGAGAAGACTCTTGAGAGTCCCTTGGACTGCAAGGAGATCCAACCAGTCCATCCTAAAGGAGATCAGTCCTGGGTGTTCACTGGTAGGACTGATGTTGAAGCTGAAACTCCAATACTTTGGCCACCTGATGCGAAGAGCTGACTCATTTGAAAGGACCCTGATGCTGGGAAAGATTGGGGGCAGGAGAAGAAGGGGACAACAGAGGATGAGATGGTTGGATGGCATCAGCGACTCAATGGACATGGGTTTGGGTGGATGCCAGGAGCTGGCCTGAGGAACTCCTCCCGTGATCTCGCCTTTGCGTATGCCAAGCCTCCTCTCTCATGACCTTTGCCACGGGTGGAGTTCCTCAGGCCAGCTCCCGGCAGGTGGACTCCGGGAGCTGGTGATGGACAGGGAGGCCTGGCGTGCTGTGGTCCATGGGGTCACAAAGGCTTGGACACGACTGAGCGACTGAACTGGACTGAACTGAATGAATGCCTGAATTTCCAGGGCTTTCACATGTGGACTTCGGATCAAAGCACACCTGGTGGTTTGGAGACTCGGGTCACCAAAGCTGGTCTTTCCTCCTCTTCCTGAAAAAGAACTAACACAGCAACACACACCCACACACACTCCATATGGGGCCCTGGAGACCCTCCCTTTGACTCCCTCCAATTCCCACAGAATTCAGAGATGTGAACATTTTGGAAGGCCTTGCTGAGGGGGTGTTGGGAGGACATCAGGGAGTATGAGGATGGAGCCCTGAGGTCCCCAGGGAGAGGGAGGAAGGGGAGGGAGGGTCTAACTGTCACGCTCGCCAAGATTGCCTGCTCCTGAGAGCCCTCCACCAAGGAGGAGGCCAGGCGCTGCACTCGCGGACGTTCTCAGGAGTCCCCACATCTCTCGATGGACAGGCCTGTATTGGGCAATAAGCCATGGTTTCCAGCTCTGAATATTTCAGGGCCTCTCCTACAACTGAACAGCTCTCTGAGCACTCTGTTTCCTTGGGTGGTACAGCCAGGCTGTCTCCTCTTACAGCACCACTTAGTGATTCAAGAAGAGACCTTGAGGCCAATGGGGGCAGCTTGCTTTTGGGGGATGGGATGGGAGGGCTGGTAGATGAGAGCAGTCCCCACCAGGGGAAATCTAGAGATCTTGGTTCCACCCTACTTCCCAAGCATCATGCCCTCCCTGAAACACATACACACACACACACACACACACACACACACGTCTGTCTTCTCTGCCTCTGCTTCCTCCTCTGTAAGAGGACCCTTGGCTCTGCGGCTCTTCTGGCTCCACTTATGGTTGAACTCAGAGTTGAACACAGGTTGAGGAAGTCTTAGTAGAATGTGCAGGCGCATTCATGCGGCAGTGGCCCCTGTTCCCCGGCCTCTGTCCCTTCCTGGAAGGTCTCCAAGCGGTCACCTGGGGCTACCCGCCCCTCCCTCCAGCTGGGGAGGAGCCGGCGCCCCAGGTCCCTCCCCATCACTAGGGGTGTGGTGAGCACACCTCCAGGTCCCTCCCCATCACTAGAGGGTGTGGTGAGCACACCTCCAGGTCCCTCCCCATCACTAGGGGGTGTGGTGAGCACACCTCCAGGTCCCTCCCCATCACTAGGGGGTGTGGTGAGCACACCTCCAGGTCCCTCCCCATCACTAGGGGGTGTGGTGAGCACACCTCCAGGTGAGCACACCTCCAGGTCCCTTCCCATCACTAGGGGGTGTGGTGAGCACACCTCCAGGTCCCTCCCCATCACTAGGGGTGTGGTGAGCACACCTCCAGGTCCCTCCCCATCACTAGGGGAGTGGTGAGCACACCTCCAGGTCCCTCCCCATCACTAGGGGTGTGGTGAGCACACCTCCAGGTCCCTCCCCATCACTAGGGGTGTGGTGAGCACACCTCCAGGTCCCTCCCCATCACTAGGGGTGTGGTGAGCACACCTCCAGGTCCCTCCCCATCACTAGGGGAGTGGTGAGCACACCTCCAGGTCCCTCCCCATCACTAGGGGAGTGGTGAGCACACCTCCAGGTCCCGTTACTGTGGTGCTGGGAGACTCCTGGGGAGGGGAGGGGGAATCTGGAAATCTGGAACTATGAGGGCTGAGGCTTCGTCTTCTTTTATTTTTTATGGAAGAGGAAAGGTTAAGAGTGGCTTTATTACTGTGCCAGGCAAAAGGGGAACACAGTAAGCTAGAGCCTCAAGAACTGGGCCCCCTCCCAGGTGAACAGGGAGAGGCCATACAGTCAGGCCAAGTGTATATGATGAGGACCAGCGCTGAGGTTTCTGCCCTGAGGGTATAGGGTGGCTCCAGGAGGCCTGGGAAGGGAAAGCACGCTTGACCATGGCGTGCCCACGTGGCCTCCAATTCCCCCTCCCCCGCCCTCCTCCAGTGCTGCCACGGACCAGGGCCCCTCCCGACTCCTGCCTCTCCCCAGGCCCCCACCAGGCTGGAGCTGGTGCTGAACAAAAGCAGGGCCGCTGGCTGCCCAGGTTGCTTTACATGTGATTTGAATATTGTTTATTCCAAGTCCAAATAGCACAGCAAGTCCCTCCCTACTCAGGCTTCTCCCCTTAACTCTCCTGCACTCCCCCATGGGCTTCCAGCCCTCGCTGTATCTGGTCGGTCCCCGGGGGCCCGGCCTGGGTACACATCCAGTGGCTGGTCCCCAGGACTCCCTGCGCTCGGCGATTAACGGTACGGCCCCCTCTCTCCTGCCACAGGTCCCTCATGTGAATCCATCCCATGATGCAACATGCCTCCCCAGCACCCGCTCTGACGATGATGGCCACGCAGAATGTCCCACCCCCAGCCTACCAGGACAGCCCACAGGTGAGTAACTGACCAGTGGTGGGGTGGAGGGGACCTGAAGGCCATCCCCGGGCAGAGGGCAGGGCCAGGCCTACCCCAGCTCTCCTCCTGTCCAGCCTGGGGAGCCTCTCTTCCCAGACTCCCTGAAAGGAGTCTGCACTTGGCAAAGCACTGGGTTCAGATCCCACCTGGGCAGCTGTCACCTGCATCAAGGACCTGGCACCCCTGGGTGCAGTACCTGCTCATGGTCTGGTGCCTCTCCCCACCCCGATTCCTGCTCAGATCAGACAAATGCCCAACCCCTCACTAAGGGAGACTCAGCTCCAGGTACTTGAGTCTGTCTTTGAGTGTTTAGGGAAACCCTTGAATACAGGGTCCCTCTATAGATGGTGACTGCAGCCATGAAATTAAAAGACGCTTACTCCTTGGAAGGAAAGTTATGACCAACCTAGATAGCATATTCAAAAGCAGAGACGTTACTTTGCCAACAAAGGTTCGTCTAGTCAAGGCTATGGTTTTTCCTGTGGTCATGTATGGATGTGAGAGTTGAACTGTGAAGAAGGCTGAGCACCAAAGAATTGATGCTTTTGAACTGTGGTGTTGGAGAAGACTCTTGAGAGTCCCTTGGACTGCAAGGAGATCCAACCAGTCCATTCTGAAAGAGATCAGCCCTGGGATTTCTTTGGAAGGAATGATGCTAAAGCTGAAACTCCAGTACTTTGGCCACCTCATGCGAAGAGTTGACTCATTGGAAAAGACTCTGATGCTGGGAGGGATTGGGGGCAGGAGGAGAAGGGGACGACAGAGGATGAGATGGCTGGATGGCATCACTGACTCAATGGACGTGAGTCTGGGTGAACTCCGGGAGTTGGTGATGGACAGGGAGGCCTGGTGTGCTGTGATTCATGGGGTCACAAAGAGTCGAACACGACTGAGCGACTGATCTGATCTGATCTGATCTACCAGCTCCCTCATTCACTGGTCTCTCTGTGCCTATGGGAGGAATCTCCCTTCTGTTCAGGACTCCATTCAGTTTCTATCCAGAAAAAGGCCAGGACTATTTCTCTACACCCTCCTATCCTTTCTTCTGATTCCCAGTCTCCATTAACCACAGCTTGGACACAGCAGCCCTAAGTCCTTCTGAGACGCCCAGCCCAGTTGCACCTCCTGCAGGAGGCATCGGCCTCGCCCTGTATTCCTGTTCTCTCCTCCCTATCCTCTGGATACCCGGCCCAGCTTCTGTGGTTCGGGCTCCCCAAGTCCTTGAGACCAATCACTTCTGATCTTTGGTCCCCTGTGTGTGCCTCCCCTCCATGCTGGGTTCTTTGAGACTCAGAGTTCCTGAGGCTATGTGTTCACAGGAGGCTCCACCTTCACACTCTCCTGTTTTCTCAATTATTACTGATCGAGTCCCTGTAATGTGAAATGCAGCCAGCTAGAACTGAACTGAATTCCTTCTTTCATTTCATGAAAGTGCAGCAAGCCCCTACTGTGTGCCAGGCCGTCATTCCCATTCTGTCTTGATCGCTGGTCTTTGCCCTGCACTGCCGTCCCTCACTCGTTAGCATTTCAGACACAGCCCTTCTCCTGACCACAGGGGATATCTGTGCCGCATGGACAGGATGCAGAGATGCAGGTACAGAGGGCATCGCCTTATGTCCCACGGCCCTGCCACCCCAGCCTAGTGTGAGCCTGTGGGGCTGCCCTGTCCACCCTGTCATCCCCCTGACAAAATGACCACTTGGTCCAGCACATGGACCACCCCTGACTCCTCCCCTTTTAAGTCTGGAAGCGCTGACTTCCGAGTGCACGTCCTTTCATCCCCACCCCTGCTCCTGCTCGTCAACTCTGTGCTCCTTCCCAGGCTCACCCTGCCCTGACCTTGGCTTCAGCAGAACCTCTGCTCATGTCAGTAGCTTCCCATGAATGACTGTGGGCTGGGCTTGGCATTTGCACGATCCCCCTGTTTGAAAGCCTCCAGGTGTGCAGCTGTGTCAGAGCCTTTCCCTCTGTGGTCAGAACCAAGCATAGAAGGAGGCCTGAAACTGTGGAGACCTGGGAACATAAGGACCTTATGGGGGAGAGGCACCATCCTTCCTCCATAGACCAGAACCACCCCCCGTCTGCTCAGGCCGTGTGGGGTACTAATGGGTACTGATACCTGAGGGTATTAATGAAGAGGCAGTAACATCAGCTCCATTTCTTTTGTAGCTGGATGATGCTCTCTAAGTTCCACAGTGCCATCCGGGAATGACAATCAGGACACTGCTTGTGTTTAGCAGGTGGTGGTCGCCAGGGCTCCCATCCCCATCCCCAAGGCTCAGGGACAGACCAGAGTTGGGCCGAGAGGTCAGGGAGCACCAGATTGGCCCAGCTGCCTCCCTGCTTCCAGCCGCACCCCCTGTTTTGCCTTCCCAGGCAGCTGGAAGAAGTTTGGGTTTGGTGGGGGAATAGCAGGAGAGCTGTAGCAAGGACCTGTGTTGTTCAGGAATGCTGGTCCCAGTGGAGTGAGGAGGGTACAGCTGAGAAGTCATCCATCCCAGGTGCTGAGGGAGGTGGGGGAGGTGGGGCTGCAGCCTGATGGTGCTCAGCCCCCACCTCCAGAAGCCACCACCAAGCTGCTGTAGCCTTTTAGGGAGGGAAGGGAGGCTCCAGCCCCCAGCTGAGGCCTCAGAGCAGAAACCCAATGAGGGGGCTGTCCTAAGGCTCTCGTCTCCAGCAGCCACTGGAACCTCGCCATCGAAAATACTCACATTTATAGCAGAGGAATAATTTTCCATGGCAAAGCCACATATCTCCTTGTAACCACAGAAGTCCAGGGATGAAGTCTCAGTGTCCATGGTAAAGTGACCAGGCCAAGGCCTGGGGTTTTTATGGCCTTGGCTAGGCCACTAGGCTGTGGCTAGATTCCCATGGGTCCTCCCTGAGCCAAACTGGTTCCCAAGGAAACTGACCAGGATGAGCGATCACAGGGAGAACTTAGGGCATGGATGGAATGGGTGGGATAGAGGAGGTGGATGAAGACTGCAGGCAGAGTCTCTGACTCACAGAGAGGGGCTGCTCTCCCCAGAGTGCTAGACTTTGAGGCCAGTTGGCTTTCGGGGGGCCCTTCTCCCCACTCTTCAGGGCTTCTCTGAGTGGCTGCCATGTGAGCATGTCTTCCGTGTTGGGTTTTCAAGCATGGGGAACTTTCTCTGGTCCTCCTGCCTTCTTCCCTTTGAGCAATCAGGGGTGGAGCCTTGCTTCCCAGGAGAAGCCTGCTCCATTGCCCTCATCATGCTCACCATCCTGGCAAACCAGCTGTTTTCTGACACTCCATGTCCTCAGGAAAGCCCAGCCCAATAGTGTGGGCCAGGCCCACAGGGTATCACTTCTGGAACAGGGCTGTCTGGAAAGGGTCCCACACTTTTCCATTCCTTCAGGTCTAATCTCATTACCTTTGGACCCAATATGACTTGTCTCCTCAAGGCCTAGACTGCTGAGTGCATCTCTTTATCACCTCTTCAGAAACCCAGTTTCTTCCATGGGCAGAAATGGACAATCTTTGCTACAAAGTCCCCAAAATGAAAAAGGAAGCGAGAAAGCAGGACCCGTCCTCTGAGACCCATGCAGTCGTTTTAATAATGTTCCCGTTGTGCTAAGGGCTAGCAATACCGAGCATAATCTATTCAAATGCACAGGAGAATCTCGCTTTGGAAAATTAGGAATCTGCATTAAAAAATTCCCAAGCCCCGGACCTTCTTTATAATAAATTAGGAAGAAAAATTTTTTCAAGGCAAATTCTTAACTTGGCAATTTCATTTTTGAAGTTTGGGGAATAAAGTTATTAAAAATGAGGGAGGGTTTTTTTTTCTTCTTCTTCCCATTTTAGTCCAGAAATGTTCGTGGTTATGGTTCTATGCTATTGGGCACAAGCCAAGTGATATAACAGTTAAGCAGCCTCCGGTCCCCTCAGTTCTGTTCCCGTCCATCCTGGAAAACTCCGTGATTACTTGTAAGAATGTCCCTCTGTGTTCATTGTGCACTGAAGACAGATCCTAAGTTTAGAGAGTATAAAAGCAACAACCCACTGGGACCCTTCCTGTGGCCTGCTTCCTCCTTCCTGTGGCTCCCTGTTGAATTCTGTCAGAGCCACAGCGCCCTCTGCTGTCCACCGCCAGTACCTCAGTTCTGGCGTGATAACACCTGAGTCCTGGATGCAGATTCTCACTTTATGCTCGGAGAGGTAGGGCAAGTCACAGGACTGTGGAATTCTCCAATAATTGTTTAATGAGGACATTGTCTTCAGAGAGACCTGGATGCGAACAAGGCCTGTGGTCCCTCCATTCGGCGCCTACATCACTCTTCATCCTTTCGCATCTCTGCCTCTGCCTGCCCATCTGTCACCTGGACTTTCCCAGCCCCTCCTCCCGCTGCCCCAGCACCCCCACGGATCCCTAAGGGAGCCTCAAAGTCATGTTCTCTGCTGTTACTCCCCCCTCCCAGCAAGCGCCACTCCAGTCTCCCTCCCAGAATTTTCCTGGTAACACAGCCTCCCTCTCACCCATCCGGGCACATACCCTCTATCCATGCATTCTTTCCACCTCTGAAGTGTCATTCAAGTTCTCCCGTTTCCTATAACACCCCGTGGGCAACACCACCCACCAGAGTTCTTGCTCTGTGGCTCCACCAGCAATTTTAGGAAACTGACAGCTTTACTGGAGAGGCAGCGGCTTCCCCACCCCTCACTCTAACCCCCTCGTCCCAAACTCCTGCTGCCAGTAACCTCCCCCCACCCTTCCTCAAACACAGACACATACCTACTGTTCCACAAATACCTTTGCCCTTGGCTTATAGGCAAGACAAATATTTTATCTGGTCTATTTGTGTGTGTGTATTCAGCGTTTAGTACTCCTCTGTGTGTCCCCAGCATGTCGGCTGCGTGAGCATTTGAGTAGAAAGCAGAAATCCTGGTGGCCAGTCTGACCCACTAGGCACAGTGGCAATGGATGGGGGCACTCTTGCAGTTTGGATTAGGAGCCAATTTCTCTGCAGGTGGCTAGGTGCTTGCATAGTGGGACATCATGATAGGGGGTATTGAAAGGGTTCTGGCAATTCACCAAGGATGCAGCCTCGTTATTGACCAGAGGCAGGCAAGACAGACAAAGTCAGAACTCTCAGCTCAGGACCCAGATGGGAAGCTCACTTCAGAAGGGAGTCAAACCCTTGCTTGGGACTCCTCCCCAGTCCCCACACCCTCCATCCTCCTGCCACCCTCAGAGCCAGGAGAATGGTGTTCAGATGCCATGCTGGGAGATGAGGGGTCCAGATGATGCTACCCACCCCCATGTGGCACCGGCAAGGCTAAGGCTGGGCCAGCCATGTCGGGGGAGACCAGACCTGTCTCTCCTGCCCTCTGAGTAACTTCTTTCCCTCCCTGTCCAGGCATCGTGCCCTCTCTGAGCAGAGGCCTGAGCAGATACCTGGGGGAGCTGGAAGGGCTTTGATCAGTCATTAGGATCCCCACGCTGGTTTCATTAGGTGGAGGGGGATGGGAAGTGGTCAGGGCCCCTGGCTGTGAATGCCCTCCTCCATCCAGGCCATGCAGCTGGACCAGGCAGAAGCGGGTTCAGTTGTTTTCACACTTTACATTCCTCTCATCTCTTTACGGGGTAGGAGCCCCCTGCCATGCAGGGCCTTCTGCTCAGCTGCCGGTGAGGCACTCTGCAGCTTTAGAGTTAATTCCACAGCTTTGAAAGCCTCTTCTGTGGCTGTGATTGACGGCTCCCTCTGCCCCTGGGGCCAGCACCAGAGGGACCATATGGGTGACCTGCCTTCCCTTGCTTTGACTCATCAAAACGGACTCTTCTCTTTCTTTTTTATTTTCTGCCGGGCCTTTCTTCTCACTGTGCACAGTGACCTCTCTCCGTGGCCTGCTTGGGCCACCCATGTCTTTCAACAGGACATGTTCCTGAACTCCAGCTCACTCCAGGCCTGGATTCTTCACTGTGGCAAAGGCGAAAACAGCCTTCAGGTCTGACCATGGGGCCTTAAGCCTCGCTTAGGAGACAGTGGCCTAGCCACAGGATTTTGCTAGAAGACACCCGTGCTCTCATGGCCTTGTCTAGGGTTTTTATTTGATGAACTTCCTACTCGAATTCTTATATTTACAAAAAAAAAAATTCAGATATTTTATTGTCTGTCCTCTTGCCTGCAAGCAGGATGAGCGTTCTAAACAGTGACAAAAATAGTTGATGGCCGAAGTACACAAAGCTTAAAATAAATCAGGCAACAGGTGATCCGTCAGCAGCGGGCCTAGGGAGCTGGAACCTGCCTTCCTCCCCACCCCCTTTTCCAGTTGATCTTCTAGGAGCTCGGATATCTGTGGAGCAGGGTGGGATGGGGGTGGGTGAGCACAGCTCTGAGGTGTGTGCTGTCCTTGGAGTTTGTGGTCTGGGGGAAGAAGAGTGAGCTGACTCAAGTCAACGTGGAAAAATAGGAATTCAGAATCCCAGGCCTGTCCCACTCCAATGCTGATGAATTATACAAAGTTGGACAAGAAGTTTCAATATTATTTCTTTCATTCACTCAACCAGTTAATAAATACAAGGGGCTTTCCATGGGTCTTGCAAACCTGTGCCATGTGCCAGGGACACATGTCCCTGACCTAATGGAGCTTATGGCTTATTGGGGGCCTTTCTGCGTCAGTAAAATGGGAATAACTTCTGCCCTCCTTGCTTCACAGGGCAGCTGAGAGTGTGGGTGTGAAGGGTACCATGGTGTTTTCCAGCTTTCTTTCAGCCGTGACCCTGACATTGATTTTTTTTTTTTCTTGATCTTCTATATGTCTCTAGTAGACAAGACTGGATTGAACTTTAATTATTCTCCTTTTTATTGGGAACACAGTAGGGATATCAAGTATGTGTCTCTAGCTGTAAACACACTCCCTCACACACACACACATACACACATACCCTCAAGGGCCTAATTGAATTCACTGTTGTGGGACTATTATACAAGCAAAGGATCCTCCAGGGATGGAGGGAAAGATGGGGAGAAGACAGCACCCGTGAAAGTGCGTGAAGCTGGGAAGTGAAAGACTTGGATCACAGTCCATGGTTTTCCTCCCTTTAGGTATATGGCAAGTCACCCCAGCAGTGAAGGCAGGGTAGCAAACACTTTCAAGTTTCATTCTGTAAACCACTGCCTACAAACCCTTTTAAAATTAATTAATTGCTGAAGACCTCCATTTTGCACCACAAAGTAACTTCTTTGCGTGGCTTGTTCTATCTGGTCTGTCCTGGGATCAGAAGGCAGATGCCCCAGGCCTGCTGTTGCAGGAGCCAAATGGACTACCCTCCTCTCCTCCAGCCCTTCCTTTCCTTGAGCTGACTGGGTTGGGGCATATTTGGAGGAACCATGCTTGACTCCTCCTGGTTTTGGATCCCTAGCCCTTTTAACATGCCACTCTCTCATTTCCTGGGCTTCCCTGGTGGCTCAGTGGTAAAGAATCTGCCTGCAATGCAGGAGATGCAGGTTTGATCCCTGGGTCAGGAAGATCAGCAGGAGGATCCTTCAAGAATCTACAAGAATACTCCAGTATTCTCACCTGGGAAATTCCATGGACAGGGGAGCCTGGTGGGCTACAGTCCATGGGGTCACAAAAGAGTTGGACTTGACTGAGCATGCACACTCTCGTATCCTCATTCAGTCAGTCATTCAGTCATTTCACAAACAGGCTGGGAGCCCATGGGAGCCAGGGCTGGTGATGGGAGCTGGACTCCAGTCCACTCGGGGAGATGGATAGAAGAGGGCCTGAAGTGCTACAGGGTTTAAGGTCCATCACCACACATGCAGAGGAGGCAGGGGGTGGGGCTACCTGGTCAGGGCTTAGTTGCTCAGTCGTCTGACTCTCTTCAACCCCACGGACTGTAGCCCACCAGGCTCCTCTGTCCATGGGATTTTCCAGGCGAGAATACTGGAGTGGGCTGCCATTTCCTTCTCCACCTATACAGGGGTGTGGAGAATTGGGACAGGCTTCCCGGGAGGGCTGATGCTCCCTCCAGCTGAGTCTTGGAAGAGAGGTGTGTTCACACGTGGTCGGGGGGGATCCTGGAGGGCAGTGAACATGTCTGTTCTGTTCACTGTTGTAGCCCCAGTGTCTCAGACAGAGTGACCACAGCATCGATGGCATGCCGGGGTGACCCTTGTGGGGCGGGTGACACCAGGCGGGGAAGCCTGGACCCTTTCTGCTGAGGCAGCCGTGGGGGCGGGGGCGTGAAGATGTCAATCACGGGGCGTGTCTGGGCACCCCCACCCAGGAGGGTCTGCTGGGGGGCAGGGTGGGAGAGGGGTGCTGTACTTGAGATGAGGCTGGATCAGTGAGCAGGTCCAGGCCTGAGCACCCTGGACTGTGCCCTCCCCTCAAAACCATCCATTGTACCCTCTCTGCCTCCGCACTGCTCAGGCCAAACCTGATATTTACTAAATGGCTTCAAGCCCTGACCTCCAGGTCCTTGGACTCCATCTAGGTTACAGGAAACCAGATCTGGCCTTTTGTTTGTTTTTAGTCACTCAGTCGTGTCTGACCCTTTTCGACCCCGTGTTCTGTAGACTGCCAAGCTCCTCTGTCCATGGGGATTTCCAGGTAAGAATACTGGAGTGAGTTGCCATTTCCTTCTCCAGGGGATATTCCCAACCCAGGGATCAAACCCTGGTCTCCTGCAAGTCTCCTGCGTTGCAGGAGAGTTCTTTACTGCTGAGCCACTGGGGAAGCCAGATCTGGCCCTACCGCCCCCGAGACCAGACCAGCCCTCCTGGAGCCTCAGCAGCCCCCAGTGGCCGGGCCTGTGTAGGCCCCCATGTTCTCAAAACACAAGGCTTCCCTGACCTGGCCGGCAGGCCCTGGGGATGGGCAGCCCCACTTTGCCATGTCAGACGAGGGGGTGTTCCCTCAGGAGTGCTGTCTGGGCTGAGTCGTGGTGGGGGGTGCAGACCTTGGAGGCCCAGGGTTTGCAGAAAGCACCTGTGGGAGGTACCCGGGTGAACCTGTCTACTCCGGTGTCAGCGAGCACCTCGTAAGCCATGCCAGCGTCCTCTGCTTGTTCTTGTGGCAGACTAGACTGTTGAGGGGATGGATCTCTAAGCCCCTCCAGATTCTGCCTTCCTGCCGTCCTACACACACAGCGTACACCCCCAACTCTTCCCTTGGTGTTTTAGGATTGGGGCCAGGGCATCAGGAACTTTCATCTCACCGTGTCACAGATGGAGAATCTGGGCAGGGACCTTTAGCTCCAGGCTTAATGCAGGGCTGGATCGGAGCTGATTGATAGCGGAGAGTCCAGTGGGTTAGAGCATCTGTGGGATGAAGGACCCCATGCTAGGAGAGGCGATGGGGGCTGTAGAAGCCTGTGTAGGTTCTGGACCCACCAGTGCAGCTCACCGCGGGCAGGCCTCTGGGGAATGCTGTCATCTGTCCCTATCCACTCTTTGTATCCAGTTTTTTCTTCTTCTTTTTAATATTTTTTTATGTGGCTGTGTCAGGTCTTAGTTGCAGGGTGCGGGACCTTTCATTGCGGCTTGTAGGCTCAGTATCTGTGGTGCATGGCCTTAGTTGCCCCTTGGCATGTGGGAATCTCAGTTCCCCAACCAGGGATGGAACCCACATCCCTACATCGGAAGGCGGATTCTTAACCCCCGAACCACCAGGGAAGTCCCCTGCTTTCTTAATCAAGGCTCACAGCCTGTCTGGGGAGGATGTCCAGGGCTCTCCTTGGAGGAGGGCTCCTAGTCTGGAGTGGCCGCTTCTGGGACCAGCTGGAGACACATCACGTGGCCTCAGAGAGTGTAGTCTCCTCACTACAGATTGAGGAGAACAAGAGAACGTTACCTGGAGAGAAACTCTGATGTTAGGGGTGTGCTTGTAAATATTTAACAACCGGCTGTCAGGGTGGGGTTTGGGAAAGGATTTGATTTGCAACATTTGTCAGTTTCCATGGTGTGATTGCTCCCACCGTGGCCACTCTCAAGCTGTTAATGTGATTATCAAACTTGCAAAATTCCCGAAAAATTATCATTTGGCCTTCATTGACCAGAGCAAGGGATCTCTGCCCTCCATCTGTGCAATCTCTCCCAACAGCTTCTCTGTTGTAGGGCCAGAACCTCCTGCCAAAATCTCACCACCCAACACCCTCTTCCCCCTGCCCCCAGGCCCTGGGACAGCTGTAGGCCTCTCCCTCTGCGCTCTGGTTCTTGAGAAATGGGTGTCTCTGGCTAGATAAAGAAATCTATTTGGAGATAAACACTCATTCTCCAAACCTGGAGGAAATGCCAAGTTTGGTGAATTAACCCCCAGGAGGTAAATAAATATGAATCATTGTCCTCCTCAGGCCAGCTCCCCGGCTCTCTGAACCCCAACAACAGCCTCTCAGCTAGAGCCTCTTGGGATGCTGGCAATGACTGCTTTTGATTTACGCTTTCCTCTAGACCCCAGCAGGCCTTTCTGCCCCATCTTTCCCTGAAGTCCTGCCTAGAAATGGGAGGTCAGAGGAAAAGAAGCCCCTCCCCTCAGCCCTCCTGCTCCTAGAAGCTCATCTGCATAGAAGCGCCTTGTAGATTCCTTCAAGGACACAGGAAATTCACCCTTAGAGGACTGAGCCCAGCAGAGCACACCAGCCCATGTGTATTTTACTCTTGAACGAGCCGCGCACATAGCTGTGCCTTTCTTTTTGCAAGATACATGTTCTGGAAATCTTGTGTTTGATAACTACAACCACCCTCCATGTGGGAAAAACTTTAGGGTTTCAAAACACTTTTACCCACTGGATGTCATCTAATGGGAGCCATGTGCCATCGCTGAGGGTGGGTGGTGATGGCGTAAGCATTCTCATGGCCTGTCACTGCTATTAATAGAAGGGGTTTGGGGACTTCCCCGGGGGTTCAGTGGTTGAGAATCCACCTGCCAATGCAGGGGACATGGGTTCAGTCCCTGGTCCGAGAAGATCCCATGTGCCATGGGGCAAATCAGCCCGTGTGCCATAACTACAGAAAGCCTGCACACCACAGCTACTGAGTCCGCAGTCTAGAGCCCGTGCTCCGCAACAAGAGAAGCCACCGCAGTGAAAGACCTTCGCACAGCTAGAGAGTAGCCCCTGGAGCCGCAACTAGAGAAAGCCTTCTCACAGCTGGCCCCGTTGCAGCCAAAAATAAATACATAAATTTTTTTTAAAAGAAGGTGCTTTTTCAGATACCACCTAAGCCAACCCATCCACCTAGGGAGCTTCCACCATCTCCGGGTGAGTCTCTGCTTGGCCCCTGTGCCAGTGGAAACTTCCTGGAGGCAGTGCATCCCAGCCTTGGAGAGCTCAGAGGCTTGGAAACTTACTATGTGGGTCGAACCCAAATGTGCTTTATGTGTTGCAGGTTTGATGCGTCGGTTGCAGTTTGACACTTTGGAGCCCACAGTACAGAACTTGCACAATCTAACCCCGGGTTCAGTGGTTCAAAGGGGGCTCACATGTCCCTCCATCTCCCACCCATCCCCCAGATCTTTCTTAGTATTGCTGCTGCTGCTAAGTCACTTCAGTCGTGTCCGACTCTGTGCGACCCCATAGACGGCAGCCCACCAGGCTCCCCCGTCCCTGGGATTCTCCAGGCAAGAACACTGGAGTGGGTTGCCATTTCCTTCTCCAATGCATGAAAGTGAAAAGTGAAAGGGAAGTCGCTCAGTTGTGTCCAACTCTTAGCGACCCCGTGGACTGCAGCCTACCAGGCTCCTCCATCCATGGGATTTTCCAGGCAAGAGTACTGGAGTGGGGTGCCATTGCCTTCTCCATCTTAGTATTATTGCAGATCCCTGCAAATATTCTTTGGAATCCCTTCAGCAGCCTGACCCACTCTCCTCTGAGTGTACCTTCGTGCCACGTCTCAGCTTAGTGCGTGGGGTTGGAAGCTCTGCATGAGCCATGCCTCTGCTCATGGGTCCTCGCAGAGCATCAGTATAGAGGTTTGTTTGACAGACAACATTGCACTTTGGACAGACTGAGCCTGCTGTCAACTGAAACATGGTGCTAAACCACATCTCCCCTGTTCTGTACTTACATTATCGATTTTTTTTTTTTTTTTTTGGCCAAAGTGTTAGAAGTTTAAATTCCAACTTATTAGATGAGAATTAATCTTATTAGAATTAGCACGTTGCCAAAATCCGTAAAGATCATTTGGATCCAGGTTTCATGTCACCCATAAATTTGTCAAGCGTTTTTTTCAGAACTTTTCTGAGTCACTGATTAAAATACCGAGGAAGAGGGTCGAGGAGAAAGAATGTAGCATCTCCCAGAAGCCTTTCTCCTACTGACATCTCTCCTTTCATTGCCATCCTTTGGGTGTTGCGTCCTAATAATCCACACAGTTATCCACGGGGCCATGTCTCCATATTTTCCATGAGGAAATCACGGGAGGTCATTTACGGCACCTCTGTCTACTACATTCTCCTGCTCTTTAGCCTGTTAAGCCCAGATAGTGGGCACTATTGTAGCAGGCATTCATCCTAGTCACCCAGTGGGAACTCAAAAAGTATTGGGAAAATAATCAGTTGCATTAGTGAGTGAAAAAAAAAAAAAACTGGTCCAAGTCAATGTGAAATTTAGAAGTATTTAGCTTTCCTGATTGCACCTTATTTCTGTATTTTGAAGATGAGAACAGCGTTTGTTTCTGCTTTCTCCCTTATTGTGCATGCTCAATCACCCAGTTGGGTCCAACAGTTTGTGGCCCCATAGACTGCAGCCCTAATACCCGTGAATCCTAAAAGGACACCCGTTTGCCTACAGATGAGAAAGTAGGAGCTTAGGAAAGCTGAGGGATTTGCTCTAAGTCAAAAAGCTATTAACAGGAGACAGTAGGAGTCAAGTGTGGTACCTTGCTGGCCTCAAGGTATCGTGATGTTCTGTCTAGCCTGTTGAGTTTGAGAAAGTTCCCCTAGCTCAGCCAACAGAGACAAGAATATCTCTACCTAACAAAAAATGATGAGGAGACAGTATATTTCTTTTATAGTCTCAATTTTATTTACCATCAGTCACTCATTCATTCAATAAATATTTGTTGAACATCAACTAGTGCCAGGCTATTCTAGGCCCTGCAAACACAACTGTTAATCAGCCCTCTTTGAGCTTAAATTTGAGTTGGAGGTGGGAGAGAAAATAGCAAGTAGTGTAGTGTCTAGTCCAAGGGTTGTGAAATACATGGTCACGATAACGGCTGTGAAATGAGGCAGAGCAAGGGGGAGAGCAAGGGGCAGAGGGACTCTATTTCACTCTGAAGATGCAGCATCTGACAGATCTAATGAAGAAACTGAGACAGCAAGGGTTTGGGGGCCACTGGCGCCACCAATCACGTATTTGTGGAAATACCATACTCTTTCTTCTAGGAAGCAGGGACCTAGATCATAAGATGAACTTTCCAGCTGAAAAACGTCTAATTCTCTCAAGGTGTGTTCACTCATTAGTCCCTCATTCATCTTCTCAAGAGATACCAAGCATTCACTCTGTGCCAGCCGCGTGCTGGGGATGAAGGGGTGAACAACGTGTTATCTTGAGAGGCAGACAAGGATGTCAAGTCCCAAGAGCAGAGAGGATGAGAGCTGTGAGGTGCTATGGACAGGCTGGAGGAAGGGAACAGTTGAGGCTTATCACCACATATGATGTTTCAGGGATCCATTTAATCAAAGAAAATAAAATGTAAAAGCATTAAGTTCTGTAATGATGGTTGTTGCCAAAAATTTTAAAGCCATTTAATCATTTCTTCAAATGAAATCTTATACAGAAAGTCCAATATATTTTTAAAAGGTGCTCTGATTGACGTAAATTTGGGACACCTTCCAAGGCATGTAACAGAGGAGGAAAACGACTACTCCAAATATTCGTTAGCGTTGAGAACAGAAATCTGCTCATTGTCCACTAAAACCCGCTTATCTTCAAGTGCCCAAGTAAACCAAAATTTGCAGAACACTCAGTTATCAATCAAAACCATTAAAACAGTTACCTCTGGCTTACGTTAAATGGAATAAATCTTTGCCCAATTGAGAACTGACTCAGCTAATTTTTTCCTGCCCTCCAAAGTCACAGAATCAAACGCAGCACTGCTCGGCACAGCCCAAGTGACTCGTAAGCAAAATTTAAAGGGCTCATCATCTGGGTTTTTTTTTTTTTCCCCCAGCTTCTGGGCAGAGGCCACCACCTTAATTTGCATTAAGAACTATGGCTTTTAAAGTGAGCTCACTTCAGCATCACTTGGTTTTGGATGGTCCTAAACTGTTCTCCAGAACTTTCTGCTTTGAAGAAATGCCTGCTCTCTGCCCACTTGTAACACATGTACACATGGGTGCTCATTATACACTCGCATTTCTCTGTACACTTTCTCTTATCCACACACACAACACGGGACGATGTAGACCTCACGATTCCAGTCGGGGAACCAGCAGTCCTGGCCCACTAACCCACACCTCCTCTCCCTTGTCTCTGCAGATGACGGCGACCGCTCAAGCCCCCTCTAAGGCCCAGGCTGTCCACATCTCCACGCCCTCAGCTGCTGCCAGCACGCCCGTGCCCACCGCCCCCATTGACCCCCAGGCCCAGCTGGAGGCTGACAAGCGCGCTGTGTACAGGTAGGAGACACTCCGGCCGGGCTGCGCTCAGAAGCCCCCAGGTAGCCTCAGGCCCAGCCCAGCCCTGAGAGATGAGAGTGCAGGCCCGAGGGTGGGCTCATGGAAGCCAGTAGCCAAGGCTGTTCTCTCCCCGCTTCCCTCTGAAATCACCCCAGAGAGCCCTCAGCTGGCCACACAGGGTGGGCTCCAGCTTCCTGGAATCGTCCAGGGAGGGAAATGCAGCCTGGGCTATGTCTCCCAGGAGGGGCCCTCCCCAGCCCAACTGGGGGGATGAGTCCCGATGAGCATCAGAATGCCCCTACCCCCACCACCGCTCAGAGCTGCCTCAGGACTGTCCCGGCCCCAGTGCCCATTGTCACCTTCACTCCAACACACACCATCCAGGACTCATTCATGAGCAAACTTGAGTCCACCTGAAAGCCTCCGGGAGGCTTGTTAGAACACGCATAGCTGGACTCCGTGTTTGGAAATGCTGAATCAGTAGGTCAAGCTGTAGGAAGAGGACATGAATTTTTTAACAAGCATTCCAGGTGGATGTAATGCAGCTACCTCTTGGCCCATGCTGTGATTTACGGTCGACTTTGGTTTTCAGCAGTAGAGGTTGTATGTGACGGTGGAGGTTCTGACACCCTCCCCGAGAGGGGCTGCTTGCAGGGAGCAGGCTGCTTGTCTTGTTTTAGTCTGCATTAGCCCCTGGCACCCAGGGCTGGGCCCTGATTGTTGCAGAGGGTGGGTGAGGCTCAGGGACTTTCCGGTCTGTCTTGTGTACATGGGTGAAGTGCCTTGGAAGGCAGATCTGATGAGGCCCTGGCAGGAATTTCAGTCATCATTTATCCATGGGCAGCCCACATCACTAAGAAAAGATGCCCAAGTATGGAGGCGTCGGTACTGAGGTCAAACCCTTGTGCACATCCACTCGTGTGGGCACGAACAGCCAGAGCATCAGCACCATTGACCTCCACTGGGCGAGCCCTGCAGTGGGAGCTAAGGCCACCCACACTCGGACCGGCCCACCCAGGGTGAATCGGAGGACTGAGTCCTTCCTCTAACCCACTCCCTGCCCCCAGTCCTGACAGGCTTTATGGTAATGGTCATAATTTTAGCTGTTATCATAATTATCCTTGGCACTACCTGTAGGCACTCAGATGGGCTGAATGAATGCCTCTAATCCAACAGTTGGGGGTCCAGAGCAATGGGCCCTGATCCCTAGATCATGACTGGAGGTTCTTCCCAGGCCTGGATAACACAGTGCCTGCCTGCCAAGGACCACCCCCCTACCCCCAGACACACACACTCAGGCCAGGCCCCTGTGCATAGAGACCTCTGCCTTGGGCTCTGACGAATGCCTGGATCTGGTGTCACAGGGCCAGTCAGAGACCCTGAGAAAGACTCCAGCTCCCCCTCCTGCAACACAGACCAGTAAGTGCTCCTGTCCTCCCATCACGTTGGCATTGAGTCCTTGCTGTTACTAGTGCTGTGGTGGGTGCAGGGGAAAGAGGGTAAATTATAAAGGTAATGTGCGGGCTCTTGCCAGACTCTCTGAAAACGAGAACAAGAAACCAACACAGAGTGGTCAGAGCTTTAACAGAGACAGCTTCAAGGGGGAGGCAGTATTCAAGCTTGATTTGAAACCTGAGTAAGACTGCTCAGCAAGAGGAGAAGTGGAGGCGGGGGTGGCTTCCAGGCAGAGGAGAGCCTGGTGAGTTCCCAGCACAGCCGCTGGCCAGAGCAGCTGGGTGTGGGGACACGAGGTTACATGGGGTCTATAAGTTCAACTGTGTGGTGGGCTTGTGTCTTTGTGGGGAACAGAAGCAGGGACAGGAGAGTGACGTGGCCTCTGAAATGCGATGGGGTACAGTCATCACGCCTCATTTAATGATTGACATGCTCCGAGTTCGATCCGGACTGGCAGCATCCCCTGGGAGCTGTTTGGAGACGCTGACTCTCAGGCCTCACTCGACCTCGGGATTCCTGCTCTGCTCTTTGACGAGATCCCGGGTGATTCATGTGCCCACTGCAGATGGGTCCCCAACCCCTTCCCAAACTCCAGGGGGCAAGGGCATGTAGTGAGCACCGATCGTAGTCTAGAAAGACCCCCAGTTAGTGGTGTGACAAAAAGCTTCTGGAAACCTAGAATCGAGTCCTCCCTTCTCCTGGTACTCATCTCAGCATTGGTTTCATGATAGAACCTAATCACTGGTTCAGCAAGAATAATGAGACAACCCATGTCAGCACCTGGCTCCATGTCTGGCACAAAGCAGACAGTTCTCTATGTCCCACAGTGGGACCCACGTGCTCCATAGCCCTTCCCAAGACCCCAGGGTCATGCCCCACCCAGGCCCAGCCAGGAAGTGGGCTGCCTTCCACGGTCCATCATGGCGTCACTTGATGTATGGAGGCCCAGATGGTCCTTCAATCAACATGTCTCACCTTTGTGGGGCAGGTCCCCTCACAGCCCGTGGCATTTGCACAATAATCTCTGCAACTGTCTGAAGGTGAAGAAGAAACCCCAAGCTGATGCCACCAAAGAACCAGCCAAACATTGCCGCCCAGCCTCTCAGGGCGACCAAGCATACAGACATCAGCATCCTTGCCCGGTTCTTTCCTCTGCAGCCCTTCCTGCCCCAGGGCCCCAGGGTGTCTGTCTCCCACAACCACACCTCTCCCATTAGTGCCAGTCGCCCTCTCTACAGCCCCTTGTTGGGGGGTGAGGCAGGGAGGAGGAGGGGGCCCCGCCTCCTGCAGGGTCGGGTAATTCTAATTAGATTTGCCTGCCTGGGGCAGCCGGCGCTCCAGAGCACATCAGGGAGTCGGCATTTCATGTCAATAAATGTAACCAGACCCTTTCCACGGAGATTAGTGCCCGGCTCTGACTTTTGGGAGCCCCCTCCGAGGCCCCTCCCAGATCCGCAAAAGAATGGAGGTGTGAGGGAGGCCCCTCCCTGGCCAGGTCTTCAGGGCGGCAGGAGACAGTGCCACAAGAGGGAGGGAGCCCGTCAGTGCCCTGACGCTTTATTTGTATGTGAGGATGTGTTAATGAAATGTACTGGTTCCTTCTGATGTGGAAGCTGGGTGTGTGTGTGTGTGTGTGTGTGTGTGTCTGTGTCTGTATATGTGTGTGTGTAGTGTGTGTGTGTGTGTGTGTGTGTGGCCGGGGAGAGGGGAGGCAGAGCCTGTCTTTAATTGGATCAGACCAGAGCATCATCTGGGCTAATCAGCAAGGCAACCAGGAGCTCGGGCTCAGATTAATGATTGCAGTCTAATCCAAGCAGATCCCATGATTAGATGCACATCGGGGGTAATTGTGTTTGTGGCCCGTGAGCAATGCCGAGCCTGGGTCTGTGGAGGGGAGGCCCCCTGGACTGGGGACCGCAGGTTTGGACCCAGCTCAAAAATCTCCTTCCCCAGGCCCACCTCACCCCTGGGGTTTTCACCTCACAAGAAGTTAAAATTTAGCTTGGACCACACCTCCCCGCCCCTTCCTCCACTGTGGGCTGTGGGCTGGACGGTGTTAGGTGGCTGGGAACCTGGGGCTTGGCTTGCCAGCAACCACAGAGACAGGCCAAGAGGGTGAGGTTAATCCGGCCTTCACTCTCCCTCCTCCCCTGCAGTCTCCTTGGTTCCCCTTTGAAGTGAGTGGGTTCCCATGGAAACCATGATGTCCTGGGGAGCAGAAGAGTGGCAGGAGCTGGGCCCGGCCAGGTGCGGTGGGGAGGAGGGGGACTCTGCTAAGACCATTCTGCTAAGGCTGGGTTCCTGCCGCTTAGGCTGACATCCTGTCTGAGGACCCGGGAAGAGGCCCGCCAGGCACAGCAGAAGTTACCTGCTAGTGACGGGAAGTGCTGGGCTAGAGGTGGGAACAGTGAGCGAAGGGTGGGGGCAGTCCCACCACGAAAAATGCCAGGGAGCTGAGTTGTGAATCAGGTGGGCAGGCTGAGGGGGCTGCAGGGCCCTGTATTTCTCCTTTGTGGCGTTACTCGCAACTGAATGGATTGTGTTAATATTAGTTCTGTTTCCACTGCTAGATCGTTGCCTCCGTGAAGACAGGGTCTGTGTGTTTTCATTGATTTATCCCCAGTGCCTTGCACAGCACCTTAGAGCCTGCAGCCTGGACGAGGGTATACTAAATCAGAGCTGGTTGAGTGGATTCCTTAAACAGGCGAGGAAGGACTGGACATATTTCAGGGTTCTAGGCTGGGGTGCTAGCAAACTGGTCCTGGGGGGAGAGGGACCGGGAGAGTCCTCACTGTAACATCCGTCAATCCCCATGGTGTGACTGCACCCACCACGGCCCTTTTCAAGCTACGGTGTGATGCTGCATGACATAGCTGGGAAGAGAAGCACACAGATGGCTCCCACCAGCCTCAAGTACAAACCTCACACAGGAGCCAAGTTACAGGTACCCAGTTTTACCAGCTCCTTTATAACTGATTGTCCGGGATGGATTAGCCACAATTCTGCACTCCTTGGTCCTATCCGGTCCACTCCTCAGTTTCAAATCTGAAATGGTCTCTCTTAACAAATTATTCCTTAGAACAAGACCTAGCATAGAATGAATGCTTTCTGTGTGTGTGTGTGTTAAATCGCTTCAGTCGTGTCCGACTCTTTGCAATCATATGGACTTTAGCCCACCAGGCTCCCCTGTCCATAGGATTCTCCATGCAAGAATACTAGAGTGGGTTGCCATTTCCTCCTGCAGGGGATCTTCCAGACCCAGGGATGGAACCTGTATCTCTAATGTCTCCTACATTGGCAGGCAGGTTCTTTACCACTGGCGCCACCTGGGAAGTCCTGGAATGCCTTCTAAGTGTCTGCAATTGTGATCTTTCACCTCAACCCCAACACAGTGAGTTTTCTCCTTCCTAGAATCTATCCAGCTCCATCCACCTCTCAGCATCTGCTTGAGCAAAGCCCTAACTTTCCCACTTTCCCCAAGGAGATTCCAAACGTTTCCTGGTCTCTCCGTTGATGAGCTCCTTTGCTGCAGCTCCAGAAACCTGTCATCAAACCAGTCTTCTGCCTCCTCTTTAGCTTCTCAGCCGTCAGTCTCGGCCTGTCCACATAGTGTTTATCGTTCTTCCTGTCTCATCTCTCTGTAAACCACAATCAGAGTTTCTGCCCACGTGGGACCTTGCCCTAGACAGCTCATGCTGAAGTCCACTTCTAGCGCAGTGAAAGCAATACTCATTCCTAAAGCCTTGTTTGTAATCCATTTGTCCTATCACATGCAGACTGGATCACTCTAGACTCCACTCTTGTTTAGGGAAAGATCAGAACAGAGTAGTGGGCAGGTCCCTCCCTTAAGACTGTCCCTCGAAAGGTCACTGAAGTTCAGGCTTGGTCCTGATGGTCCTGTAGCTAGAGGGGCAAAGGTCATAGAACAACCATGCTGGGTGGCAGGACGAGCTCTAGAAATGGATGTAGTGGTAATTAATTTGGTCAGCTCGCACAAGTTAGTTTCTCTGAGCCTGTTTTCTCAACCATAAAAAAAGGAAATAGTCATAGCTAGACTAAAATGAGATGATGTTATGATATCTAACAGATAGATCAGTGTTGGCTGCATGGGATGGAGTGAAGGTGGGGTTTTTTTGTTTTTTAATGGTGAAGCTACTTCTTTAAAACATTTTTTTACTATTTATTTATTTTTGCTGTGCTGGGTCTTTGCTGCTGGGCACGGACTTTCTCTAGTTGCAACTAGCGGGGGCTATAGTTTCAGCATTTGGGCTTCTCATCACAGC
Source organism: Bubalus bubalis (assembly GCF_019923935.1). NCBI lineage: Eukaryota > Metazoa > Chordata > Mammalia > Artiodactyla > Bovidae > Bubalus > Bubalus bubalis. The sequence continues at coordinate 109,521,787 of NC_059161.1, forward strand.
GGTTCCTCTTGTTGCAGAGCGTGGGCTCTAGGCGTGCAGGTTCAATAGTTGTGGAGCATGGGCTTAGTTGCTCCTTGGCATGTGGGATCTTCCAGGACCAGGGATTGAACTTGTGTCCCCTGCATTGGCAGGCAGACTCTTAACTGCTGGACCACCAGGGAAGTCCCGAGATGGGGGTGTTTTAAACAGAGAGGCCAGCTTGTGTGAGGCATCTTGTGTGTTTAGGGAGGTGAAATTCAGGCATCAGAACAGGGCCTGGGGACCTCAATTGCCTGGGTTTCCATTCTGTCTCCACCACTGGCCTCTAAACCTTTCCGGGCCTTTCCTCATGTGTAAAATGGGACTGAAAATAGTGCCCTCTCCTCATTAGGCTGGTCATGAGGATTAGGTGAGATAATACCATAAAGTGCTAGGGGAGGAATCTGGTACTTAGAGAGTGCACTGCAGGCATTAGCTGCTATTAGATGTTTGAGGAAATGAAACGGGGGTTGGTAGGGCTAGAAGGTGACTGCTGAGAGGCGAGACAGCAAGAAGCAAGACAGGAAAGGGCTCCCAGTTGAGTGCTGTTCGCACTGCAATTTGGTTAAACATTTATTGAGCTCTGCCATGTGTAAGCATCGTGTCAAGTTCCAAGAGGGATTCTGAATTAGAATGGATCGGTCCAGGGAGTGGGAGGAAAATAGGCGTAGGAAGTAGCTAGAGTATAAACTTGGCACGTGGTTCGGGCTCAAAAAAGTATTTGTGGAATTGATTGCAAGGCCCCTGGCCCATGGTGCAGTGTGGGAGTGTTGGATTGCTTTCCCAAGGGACATGAAGCCCAAGGGAAATGGTAGCCAAGAGGCCTCTCCTGGGACCGGGACCATGGATGGGATGAGAGGAGCCCCCTGCAGCTTGAGGTTGGGCAGGGGGGCTGGCTGCTGTGTGACCGACCTCTTCAGCAGCTGCCTGGCCAGGACCCTGGGAACTGGCCCTTCCTGCTGAAGCGTCTTTGAGGGAACTCTTCCACCCTGTGACCAAAGGGTGTTTCATCTCAGGGAGTTGACCCTGGGGCTTAACCCTGTGCCTTCCCTGGCAGAGGGCTGGGTCATTCCTGGAACATGCTGGGCGAGGTGGCCTGAGGATGGAGGGGGATAGAAGTTCAACCATTCCAAACCGAAGAGTCAGGACCAGATGCTTCCAAACGAGTTGCTGGGAGCAGATGTTCCAGGCGGGGTTTTATGGGCTGGGGCTCTAGCAGACACTCCTTGCTTTTGGAAGCAGTTGGATTCACTGGCATCCGAGAAAACATCTCAGCTGTTGACTACAGTCAGGGGAGTGATCCTGCCGGAGCCGTCAGCTGAAAGTCAAACCGTGCTCAGTTCTCCCCCAGGCGCCAGGCATCGCCTGCTCCCTGCCCTTCCTGCCAGCATCTTGAAGGCCCCCGCCCCTGGGCCCAGCCTCCGCACACGCTGCTGGCAGGCACAGGGACGCCGGCTGCCTGGCCCCGGGAGCAGGTGTGTTCAGAGGCAGCCGCTCTGGCTGCTTCCACGGCTCACCACCTGGCCTAGGTAGAGCTGAGAAGTCCAGATACTCCCCAAGACCAGGAACATGGATGAGAGATCCAGGAGCCCTGAATCCCAGTGACTTATTCTCACAAGGATTAAAGGAGATAACCAATGCTCACAGCTGACAGTGCTTGGCACAGGCAAGGCTCCCAATGAATGGTGGCCACAGTTGTGAGCAGTGACAGTGGATCAGGCCCCCTTCCTAGCAGGAGGATGACAGTCATTGGTCCTCCTGCTGGAGCAAATGGGGTGGGATGGGAGCCGGCAAGCTGGGGCTTTGAGGACTCGTGTGGCCCATGCCTTCTCACCAGGGATGGACTAAGCTAGTGTAACCCATCCTTTTTTTAAAAAAATTAATTTATTCATTTATTTTTGGCTGCTCTGGGTATAAGTTCCTATGTGTGAGTGTTTCTCTAGTTTCGGTGAGCAGGGGCTGCTCTCTAGTTGTGCTGCACATGCTTCTCATTGCCGTGGCTTCTCTTATTGCAGAGCACGGGTTCTAGGCATGCAGGCTTAATTGCTGTGCAGCATGTGGGGTCTTCCTGGATCAGGGCTTGAACCCTTGTCCCCTGCCCTGGCAGGCGAGTTCTTAATTTCTGGACTGCCAAGGAAGTCCCTAGCCCTTCTTTTAACTAAGCCCCACTTTCTGATTTTCCCAAGCCACTGGACCATTTTGTGGTCAAGTGAAAAGAACGTAAGACTAAGACTTCAGACTAAGTTCTGAAGCAACCTGAGCAACCCATTTAACCTCTTCAGATAAGCTTTCCTACTCCATAGAGTAGGCATCAAATGAGAAAATCAAAGATCTATAAAAATGTCAAAGTCTTCTTCAACACACAGAAGTATTACTATGGGAAAAGATTCTTTTGGGAACTCATTTGATGAGGCACCCTTGTGCTGCAAAGGTCCTAATGCTCAAAGGGTAAGTAAGTCTGGCAGCTCAGTTCTGTGACCCCAGAATACCCAAGATTCAAGGACAGTAGAGAAAAAAGGGGAGGACAATGAAATGATTCTAATAATGGTTCAAAAATGGTACCTGGGAGAGGGGAGAAAGCATGAAGTTTAGGGTTTGGATACCCAGGTTTAAATCTAAACGCAATCATCTATTAGCCTGATGATGTAATTATTTAACCACATGGCACCTCAGTTTGCAAATCAGTAAAGTGGGAATAATAAGAAATATTGGGTGTTCCAGTGCAATAAGCACATGAAATGTGACTTACCAATTGCCACCAAATGTGCATGGGTGTGTCACTACCAATGACCAAAGCAAAATGGATAGAGTTCCCCTTCCCAAAGCATCCCTTTCCCCAGGGCTTTTTCGTTGGGGACTGGTTGAATCTCTGGGGACTTGGATAGAAGTTGCCTCTTTGTAGCTGCCTACCTGTGGGAAAGATACTTCTATTTTTTTTCTCTTCTGAGTTTCCTCCCCTTAAAATGAAGGGGCTGAACGTGAAAAAGACAGGAGATAATAAGGATTAATAATAGTAAGGATTGGAGAAAAGAGAATCCTTGTGAACTGTTGTTGGGATTGTAGATTGGCATAGCCACTATAGAAAATAGTAGGGAGGATCCTCAAAACAATTAAAACTAGAATGACCGTAAGATCCAGTGATCCCTCTTTGGGGACCCAAAGGGAATGAAAACGCTAACTGGAGAAGATATCTACACCGCCCCACCCACCACGTCCAGAGCAGCATTGTTTATAAGAGACAAGGCGCAGAAACAACCAAAGTGTCCACTGTTGGATGAGTGGGCCAAGCAGTTGCGGCATATATGCACACAGTGGGATAGTATTCAGTCATTAAAAGAACAGCAACAAGGAAATCCTGCCATTTGTGATAACATGGAGGGACCTTGAAGGCATTATGCTAAGTAAGACACCTCACCGAGGAGGACAAATTCTGTGTGATCTCACTTATATGTGAAAACCAAAAAATAAATAAAAAATAGCTTACAGCAAAAGAGATCAGGGTCGTGGTTACCAGAGGCAGAAAGTAGAGGTAGGGGGCAATCCTGGAGGGTAGTTGAAAGGCACAAACTTCCAGAGAAAAGGCACAAACTTCTATTTATAAAATAAGTAAGTATAAAGATGTGACATGGGACTTCCCAGGTGGCGCAGTGGTAGAGAATCCGCCCACCAATGCAGGAGACACAAGAGATGTGGGTTCAATCCCTGGGTCAGGAAAATCCCCTGGAGGAGGATGTGGCAGCCCACGCCAGTATTCTTGCCTGGGAAATCCCACGGACAGAGGAGCCTGGCAGGCTACAGTCCACGGGGTTGCAAAGAGTCCGACACGACTGAGCACACACACAGCAGCTATAAGGGATGTAACGTACAACACAATGAGTGTAGTTAATACTGCTGTATCATATACAGCAAAGTTAGGAGAGTAAATTCTAAGAGTTCGCATCACAAGGAGAAATTTTTCCCCTTTTCTCTTTTTATCTATCTGAGAAGATGTGTGTGAGCTGAACCTATTGTGATGATCATTTCACAATGTATGTAAATCAAACCGTCATGCTGTACAGCTTAAGTTTATACAGTGAAGTAGTTGGTTATTTCTCAATAGAACTGGGGCGGGGCGGGGAGGGGAGGGGGGCGGTGGTGCGGTGTGTGCCGGGAATGAAGGGACTATGACATAAGATCCTAACAGGTTGCAAGTTTTAGGCTCTTTGTATTCTTGCCCTTGTAGACTAGCCTTAACAATCAATTTGTGGAGATTTCACATTTCTTTTTTTTTTTTTTTTTTTAATGTGTCAGGAGGGAGGTGTGTGTGTGTGTGTGTAAAGGGATGGAGACAAAGCAGACTCTGGCCTGCCCCGGACCCCACCCTCGCCAGGGACGGACCTGTCCGCCCACCTGCCGGGAGGAGAGCTGGTTGGAGCCCAGGAACCCAGCAGATGCAATTCCAATTTAGCAACACGAAGAAGTCCTCTCCAAGGCAACCCAGGCGAACACACCGCCCACTGGGCAGGGCTAAAAATACACCCGCATGGTTTCCACGTCACACCTGAAGTAAAAATACATCAAACCGGGAGCTGCTGGCTTGGTCTCCCCCACCCCGCTCTGCTCTCTCCATCTGGTCTTTCGAGGGGAAGAGCGGGGAGGAGAGGAGGCGGGCTGGCTAAGCTCTTCCTTCACACTGGCTCCTCTGCCTCCGGGACCCTGGCAGCCCCTACCCCCGGCAGAGCCCAGAGGAGGCGGGTCCCTTTGTAGCAGCTAGAAACTGCCAGATGGCCGTAGCTGGTCTGGGTACCTTAGAGAAGTGAGTGGATTCTGAGCCCAAAGAGCACTTTAGGCTTGTGTCTCAGAACCCCCACTTGCTGCCGGTGGTCACTTCATTCATTCATTTGTCCCCATGCATTGATTCATCAAAGATTTATCCACCTTCTGCTGTGTGCCGGGCAGCGTGCTTGACCCTGGGGAATTCGGAGAGGAAGTGAGATTGTGGATCACAGGAGCTCCCCATGGAGTGAGGAAGACGGCTGAACACAAACAACTGTAGTCAGTAGAGTTTAACAATCGTCCTAAGGGAAAGAAAAATAAATGCTTACCTGCAGTGTTTTTTGGTTTAAAAAGAGGATTTCGAGTTCTGATGAGTTATACTTTGCCTCTCCTCCTCCTCCTCTTTCTCTGCCTCTATTTGAACTGACACGTGGGCTTGTTTCCCTGCCAAATGAGTCAGTGGAGATGGAATTATACATTTATTGGAGCGGATAGCATCAACGTTGCTCTGAATTAAAAAAAGGTGCCCCCACACCACTCCAGCAAAGCGGAACAAGCATTAACTGACAGCCTCCTAAGTGCCAGCCACTCTGTACTATCCTTCCTTTTCTCCTTGAGATAACCTCTGTGGCAGGTGGCATCATCCCCATTCTATAAAAGAGGAAACTGAGGCTCAGAGATATTCAGTCACTTGCCCCAGAGTTATACAGTTAATTATCCGTCTCCAGAGACTGTGCTGGTTTCAGACCACCCAGCCCACTGAATTTGTGAGGTCAAAGTAGAACTCCCACCCCCAAGCACATCTCAGTGGCAACTCAGAGGAGGCAATGACGTCTCTTGCTGGAGAGACCAGTCGGGGCAGCCTTGGTACTAGGGCTGGCACTCTGAGCTAGGCTATTAGGAGAGGCCTACGCACAGGTATTTCAGGTGGAAGGAACAGCAGGGGCGTGAACAGCCTGGTTTGCCTGAGCTGGTGAAGGGCGTGATACAGGTACAAGGGGCTGGGGGCCACCTGCTATCTGTCCAGCCATCAGTAGGTCTCTGAGTCTGTCAACTAGTGCTGAAAAGAAGCCTGAGGCCATGCTGTGAAGCGCCTCATCTGATGATGCTGACTCTGTTTCCTCAACATCCAGGAGCGATGTCTCTATATTTCTCAGACTGACTGCTGGTAATGGGCCTTCTGGCTGTGAAAGGGAAAGGGGCGGGGCCACCCAGCAAAGTGGCTCCAGGCTATTGACTCTGATTCTGTGGTCCCAGCGACCTCGGACAGGGAGCACTAGAAATAAAAGGTCACAACGCCAGCCCCCTGGGTAGTTTCCAGGGTGGTGGGCCTCTGGCAACTTGAGACCCCCACTGTGTGGGAGACTAGGTTGGGTGGCTGGTGAGCCGGTCGTGTCACTGCTTGCCCTCCTTCACCCCACCTCTCTGGCCAGTGACTCATGTCCTGTGCAGAGGTCTGACCCTGACCAGGCTCTAGTCCCTCTGCCTCATCACTATAAGCCTCCACATTCTGGGACTCCCCTGGCAGTCCAGTAGAGAAGACTCTGAGCTCCCAATGCACGGGTCAAGGTTCAATCCCTGGTTGGGGAGTTAGATCCCATGTGCCATAACTAAAGATCCCGCATGCCGCAGCAAAGACCCAGTACAGCCAAATAAATAAATAAATAAATATTTTTAAAAAAATAAAAAAAAATAGAATAAAAATAAAAACCTCCACCTGGAAATTTTCCTCTCCCACTCTACATTGCTTCCTCTGGGACGGTCCATTCTTAGGAAGTGCCTGGGGGCTCTGACATCCCACCCCATCCCCATTGGAGGCAGCAGCCGAGGCTCAGGGAGGGGTGAGCATTGACGATGGGCTGTAAAGGGAGCTGCAGGACAGGCCTGGGGGCTCCAAGGTCAGGCAGTGGACAGCCAGGCAGGCTGCCACACACATGGCTGGACCCATAATTGAGGTCTGCAATTCTGGCCAAGGTCACAAGGCGAGGGATGGCTGAGAGGCTCAGAAGTGACGGAGTGGCATGACTGTGAATCACAAGGTTTATCACCCAGAAAGGGAGCTCAGTGCTAATGTCTGCCCCTGCGTGTGACCATCATCTGCCCTCCCCCAGCCCATGGGGCTCTGTTTCTCTCTACCTATCTGGTCTCTGTCTCTTGTGCTCTTTGCATTGTAGCCTCTCTGAAGCGCTATTCAAAAAACTTTTTAAACTGAAACATAGTTGACTTACAATCTTGTGTTAGTTTCAGATGTACAGCATAACGATTAAGTTTTTTATATATATATATATATATATATATTCTTTTTCAGATTCTTTCTTCTTATAGGTTATTACAAAATATTGAGTGTAGTTCCCCATGCTGTCCTGTAGGTCCCTGTTGGTTGTCTACAGAAGCTCTATATTTTTGCATTCTTTCTTTTCCTATCTCTGCTTCTCTGTCTGTGGTCCTCTGAGTAGAAAGAAATGTTAAAAAAAAAAAATTTTTTTTTAAATCCAGGTTGTCCAAGGAGGAAGGAAGGGAAGCAGAAAAAGGTCTATTTGTCTTTTCTTGAGTCCTTTAACAAAAGGCAATGAACTTCAGCCTTAGAAGGGAACTTTGAGTTAGATGTGAGTGTAAAAATTACCAAGGAGGTTGGGGTCTCTATCCCAAAAGGTCTTTGGAGATGTTAGTGAGACCTATCGGGCCATCTACATTATGAACATCTGTCTTGAGACAGGAAGGAATAAAATGCACAGCTGCCCAAGGATGCGCTCAGAAGCTTCATCAGAAATGTGTGTCCAGTGTGGGGGGAGGTGGGGAGGACCTGGATCACTTTGCTCTCAAGAAAATCTGGGGCTTTGCCGAGGGGGTCTCGGCCTCTCTGCTGCTGGAGGGAGGGTCACAGTCAATTCTTCAAAGGACTCAGCCAAGATCCTGCCCAGTTTATGGCAGGTGGGGTGTCTCCCAGGGGCAACCCCACACATCCTGGCCCCAAACTGGGCATTCTAGGCTGCCGAATTTGGGCAATGTAGAAAAAACAAGAAGGCAGAAATGTCAGAAGTAATTAAACCAAATGATGGCTTAAACCCCTGTAGAAATCAACACATCCGGTTTAATCACCTTCTTAAGCTAGCACAAGACTGCGGGTCTGTGGAGAGGGGTTCTTTATTTCTTTGGATCGTTAACAAGAAGTGCGTATCATGAGCTTGCTTTTGGTTCATATCCTCCTGGGGAGAGGTCTGATGTGGGTGGAGGTGGGGTAGGGGGCGGTGGTTGGTGAGGACTCAGAAAAGAGAAAAGAAATAATAAAATCTTATTTGAGATCATCTCTCGCCCCTCATGCCCGGCTCTGTCGGCACTCGGGCGTCCCGCCCTCCCGGCACCCAGTCAGAGGCACAGTGCTGAATGTGCTAAATCAGGCCATTAGAGAAATTCATTTCTCTTTATTAGTCTGTGTCAAATCCTTTTTATTAGTGGCTGGAAACGACCTCTCTTCTGCAGTAAAATGTCATGCCGGTTCACTCCTTTTATTTGTTCTGCACCGACGAGGCTCAAACTCTCCCTGAATTAGTGCAGTGAGATTTATTTCCTCCAAATTTTGAACGGCTTAAGAGAGATTGGGGTGGAGGGGGCAGCCAGGCGGGAGGCAACGCGGGGAGAAGAGTGGAGAGGGATCGGGGAGGGAGAAGGTGAGCTCTTCTGGAGGTCAGGTGTCCTCGGCTCTTTGGAAAGAAAGCCTAATGGCCATCTTTCACATCTCGGTCGTCAGCATCTGGGCACTGGAGACCAAGTCTCCACATTTCTGCTTCCAGCCTCTCAAGGGTACTGATCTACAGTGGGCGAGATCTGGACAGTGGGAAGTGAAACTCCTTAAAACTCATTTTCCTGTTGGAGAGGGTGAAGCTCAGGGAATGTCAAGAATGGCAGCATCAGTATCCCATCCATAGCTGGAAATTCCCCTTCCCCATCCCATGCCTGGATCAGACTGGCCATTCGTGTCCTGGGTGGCTAATGTGTACAGCTCCCATGGTCCCTGCCCTAGCCACTGTGTCCTCCATGCCAGGGCCAAAATAGGGCTACTGGAAAGGACTCCTTGAGGGTGGCTTCTAGCCTCTTCCCCAGCTTTATGGAGTGACATTGGAGGGTATCTTAGAAATAGAAGTCAACACTTAGGCAGGTATAAGATGGGCCACTGGGGAAGGGGCCGTGGAGTGGGCTGGGAACAGCCTTCAAGGTGCCCATAGCATCGACACAGCCATGGAACAAACAGCTGAGTCATTGGGAAACTGAACTTGCTTCTTGGGGCTGGCCCAGAGTGTCTCAGCAGCCCCCACACTTGGGGTTAGCAGGTAGCTGTCCGGGTGATGGAAAGATCCAGATGGATAAGCAGAGGAGCCACAGGCAGCCCCACAAACCCTGCCTGGGGGTCATGTGAGAAGCTGTGGGTTAGCACAGGAATCATCCCAGCTCCTAAGCTCAGGGATCCTGGCATCAGGGTGGGTGTTCCACCCAGAGGTGGGAGGGTGGGATATGAAGGGAGGATTTGGGAGCTGAAAGTGCTGCTCAGGCCAGGAGGGGCTGGGGAGAGGGGCCATGGCAGCCACTAGGAAGCCTGCTCTGGGCTTACAGGTGCTCGCTTCACTTGCAGGACCAGGAAGGAAAGCAGGTTTTCTTCTACTGAGACTTTACATAAGTCATAGAAAACACTTCCGGGTATGCCTTCATCTCTCTCTCTCCCTCTCTCTCTCTCACACACACACACACCCCACAGCAGGGAGATCTGACTCCTCCTGGTGAGAGGTTTATAAGATGGAGCAGTGCTAGAGCTCTGCCTTGAAGGTGCACACTGTCCCCCAGTGGAAGGGACAGAGCCTCCACCCCAGTCCCTGAAAGCCCACTTCACTGTGAGCCCTGTGATCTGCAAGTTCACCTCTTGGACTTCATCTCCCTCCATTCACCTACCTTACTGCAGCCACACACACCTAGACTTTGTTCCAGACACACGCCACACTCATCTCTATCCCAAGTGCTTTGGTCCTCTCTTGCTTGGAATGCCCCTCCCTCAGATCTTTGCCTGAGTGCCTCTTCATCGTTGGAGGCTTCACTCAAATGCCACCTCTTCAGAGAGGCCCTCCCTGACCACTCTCCCCTCCGAAGGGGCCAGGACAGCAGCCGAGGAGCCCGCCTTCTGCCGCCACCCCAGCCCCAAGGCTGGTGGCTGGGAGATGTAGCCACCAGCAGCTCCCTCTTCCCTGCCTCACATGCCACACTCACTGTGTACACAGAACGCACGATGCTCGCACACACACTGCATACAAATAACATGTAGCACACACACACACACACTGCATATAATGCAGGGCACATGCACAGTGATTTCACAGCACACGATCCCTGCACCCCAGCTCCATGCACACAACCCGTACATGCATAGTCCTGCAAGACATAACACATGTGTGCACACAAATAAAAGCGCCCAGGACAGTCCACTGACATGCCACTCACACTTGCTCTTGTTGACAGCCTACATTCAACCCAGGTGCACATGCATGCACAGACACCCACACACACACCCACACACACACACACCCCATCCCCTCTCCTTCCAGCAGCTGCCCACCCTCCTTCCAACCCGTGAGAAAGGAACGTGCAGTGACCAGCGGCTGCCGTGGGGGTGGGGGGGCGGGCTGCACCCCCACCACCTGGCACGATGCTGCGGATTATTAGTTCCTGGTAATTTAGTGCCCTTGTACAGAGTCGATTTGTGCCTTTCATTCCTAATTGATCTAGTGGCTGTTTAAATGGCAGCAGGCATCTGTTGAGAGTAGGAAGGTTCATAAGGCGCAATAATTCATAACACCGTCTGGAATTTGCCTTTCATGTCCCTCAGCTAAACCACTGCAGGGCTCTGCTTAAATCACAGCCGCGGAGGCTTTCTTTGGTATTCCACTCAGGGCCAGGAGAATCTTGCATTAAACTGGGATCAGGTTAGATTAGACTATAATATGCTGCGGTATCAGTGGCTGCAAATGAAGACTTAGACTGGAGTTTAACCCCTTCACCTGGTTTTCTCTTTGTCTTCAGCGGCTGGCTGAGCGAACCCATTGTCTTCCCACCAGCTTCCTGAGGGGGCTGAGTAGATCTTCTAGCAATTTGGGGGCTGCAGATAGGCTAGCCTCGGAGAGTGACCCTTTTTCTCTCCATGCTATCACCCAGCCTGCAGCCTTGGAGCCCAGCTGTTTATGCATCAGCTCCCAAACCAAGGGTCAGGGCAGCACTGTCCCAGAGCAGCTCTGCCAAGCCAGGCGGCTCATCAGAGACAGGACTTCACCTCCCCTCCGTGCCCCCTGCCCCTGAGCTTGGGTAGAATGACCAGCAGGTATGGGTTTGGGTGTGGATGGGTCTCAGCACTTTCTGCCTTTCTGTCCAGAATTATTAGAATCCCAGGATGGGACAGGCTCATAGGGGTTCCCCATCTGCCTACAAACACTCTGTAGGCTGGCTGTTCATTCCTTCTTGGCGTGGTTAATCTCAGTGTTCCTGCTGGAAGAAGCGTAGTGGGTTTTCCTCCTCAGGATTTCTTGTGCTTTCCAATATGGTAGCCACTAGCCACATGTTGCCATTTAAATTAAAATTAGTTAAAATTAGAATTAAAAATTCAAGGTCCTAGGCAAAGCAGCTATTTTTTGGAACTTATTATTGTGTATTCGAATATAGCCGATTAATAAGTTGTGATAGTTTCGAGTGGATAACAGAGGGACTCAGCCATCCATATACATGTATCCTTTCTCCTGCAAACTCCCCTCCCATTCAGACTGCCACATAACGCTGAGCAGAGTTCCCAGTGTTCTACATTAGGTCCTTATTGGTTATCCGTTTTCAGTACAGCAGTGTGTACATGTCCAACCCAAACTCCCTACCTATCCTTCCTCCCATTCTGCCCCCCTGGCAGTCAGAAGTTCATTCTCTGTGAGTCTGTTTCTGCTTTGTAAGTCAGTTCATTCGTATCATCACAGGAGCCATATTTTAAGTGTCCGCTGGCCTCGGTTAGTTAGTGGAGACTGTAGAACCTTTTCATCATTGCAGGAAGTTCTGCTGGGCGGTGCTGGCTACCGCAGCCCTGTTGGCAGGAGCCTGGGGTACAGGCCTGACACATGCTTTCTCTTCTACCAGCAAACAGATTTTCATCAAAAAGAAAGGAGCCAGATTTCGTGGTCCCAGGGGACTTCAGTGAGAAGCCAGAGAGGGATGTGCATATGCTTTTGGGAACCACAGTGGGGAGAATGGGGCTCCAGAGTCCAGTGTCAACACCCATGTGAGCACACGCACAGGTGCTGGGTGTGAAGACAGAGCTGCTCACTCAGGCTGCAGAGAAATGAGAATGAGATGCACTTACATGTGCAAATGACATCTCACACATAGCATACATGTATATTCAACAAATGTTTATTCGGATCACATACCACTGCTAGACTCTGGGCAGAGAGTGAAGAATACAATGGGCTTGCTTCCTGCCCTCATGTAGCTGACAGTTTAGTGAGGAAGGCAGATAGTAAGGCAAACAAGCCAGGTCTGTATAGGTTTCAGGGTCGGGCAGTCAGGGCAGCTTCCCAGAGCTGGTGATGTGGAAGCCAAGACCCAGAGAGCGGCCAGGTCAGCACTTCAGCTTACATCCATCCATCACAGAACGACCCGTGTCGCCAAACATGCTCATGCTCACATATTCTTCATTCATCAGTTCATTGTCAGTCACCGAATATGTATTAAGTGCCTGCTGTGAGCATCAAGGCAAGGTCCTAAGGATACAATGATCAGTGAGACAGGGACAGTCTTGGGGAAAAACAGTGGCCAAGTAATGATGCGTATTATTATTTAATTGCAGTTGTGCTAAGTGGGTGTTGATGGAAATGTGTAGGGAGGTGTCACATGTAAGTGGGGTGTCTGACCTAAACTGAGTCAGCCAGCAGAGGCAGGACGGGTGCGGACATCTGCCCACCACGTGTGACGAGTAGCCAGGTCCACACACACACACCTTCCTCCCCACCGCCCCCACCCCCATCGACACTTGCAAACACACAGGTACTGCCCTTGGCTGACTCTACACAGCCAAGTGTGGATCTGTGACCAACGATGAATGTTTACATCCAGGACTTTTCTGGACATTTCCCATATTTCCTTCCTGGGTTGACCTTGAGCCCGAAATGGACACCTACCTCTTTGAAGAGTTATACCCAGCATCCCTCATCAAATAGCCACACAACTTATCTAGACAAAGAGAACATTTAGGCTCCCGGTAGGGGAGGAACAGAAGCCACTGAGGCCCGAGAAATGAGGAGGTTGGATCCTCCGTGCCAGGGTATGAAATGCTGCTGTCCCGGCGGACCATTGGGATGGGGCCTTCCTCCAGGAGTGGGACCCTGGGAGAAGAGGTGATGGGAAGGTGAGATGGGCCCCTGAAGGCTTCTGCACTGTTAGAAGCCCTGATGGCAGCAGGTCTCTGAGTGCACATGTGTGAGCTCTCGCTGTCCCCGCAGGCATCCTCTTTTCCCGCTCCTGACGCTGCTGTTTGAGAAATGTGAACAGGCCACCCAGGGCTCTGAGTGCATCACGTCCGCCAGCTTCGATGTGGACATCGAGAACTTTGTTCACCAGCAGGAGCAGGAACACAAACCCTTCTTCAGCGATGACCCGGAACTGGACAATCTGGTAAAGACCCTCCAACCCCCACCCTGGCTAGGGTTGTCCCGCCCTCTGATCCTCTCCAAATGCCCCAAAAGCAATCCTTTCATTTATTCATTCAGCAAAGAAATGTGCTTCCCCGCTGTGGGCAGGCCTTGGTGTTCCAGCAGCTGAGAACTTTTAACCAAGAGTTGCACACGCTGGTGATGCTGCCAAAGCTCTGCCTTCCTCCTCCCCCGCAGCACCAGCGTCACCTCCCACCCTCTTGCAGTGCAGACAGGAGGAGGGAGGGCTATGGCATCCAGAATGTTCTGAGGGCTAGAATCCTGGCAGGTTGGGAAATCCGTCTTGGGCTGCCCAAAGAGGAGCTGATGGCCACGTGCTACATTGTGAAGGAGGAGGGTGACATGCATATTCAAGCACATCAGTGGATAGGAAGACTGGAAGCAACAGACGCGAAGACCAGCTTCTCTCCTGAGAAGACCAGCAGATGTCCTGCCCATTTAGGATACAGTAGATCAGGCTCCCAAGCCTAGCTTGTCATCCAGATCATCACTACAGCTTTAAAAATACATGCTCCTGGGCCCCTCCACCTGGAAACCAGGATTCAGTAAGTTTAGTGGGACTTCCACATGTACATTTTTAAAGGTTTCCCAGACAACTGCAATCTTCAATAAGGCTTGGGAGCCAATAGATTAGATGATACTCTAACTCTTCGTCTAGCCCTGGGAATCCTGCTGAGAAAAGAGCTGTGGAGAGACTGCTCTGTTTGTTCATCGTGACAACAGTTATCCTGGGATTATTAACCACGATTCTTGATTTTGCTGTGGGTGAATTATCCAGATCGTGCATGGTAAATTTGGAAACTCTGAAAATATGTCTTCCACAAGTTGATTGATTATAGGGCTGACCTCCATCCAGAATTTAGTTAGTACCTACTCCCCAAAGGGAAACAGATTTAGAAAAGCAAATGTGACTCCAGGAAGGAAGGAAGAAACACACACACACACACACACACACACGCAGTGCATCTGCAGAGCAGACTTAAATGACTTGGGTATTATTCTGTGTTGTGAATGACCCACCCCACTGCTTCTCTCAGGAGTTGAATATGATACTTTATGGAGTCCAGCAGCGCTACCAGGAGAGGCCCCCCTCCTTGGCCTGGAAATCTATGAAGTGTTATGGTGTTATGATACAGGACAGAGGACACGCACTTGGCCAAGGTCAGGAGCATGAGTGCAGGTTTCTGGGAGCCCCAGGTGCACCTCTGCTCGGCTCCTGGCTGTGACTGAGCTAACATCCTTCCTGGTAATGCAGTCCCCTATCTCTCAGGTCCCCTGGGAGAGTCGTCCCCATGCAGGTTCTCCATTTGGTTGGACAGTTAGTGCAGGTAGACTTGCCCCTGCCCTGCTGTTCATCTGATCAAAATCTCAGAACCACAGTTGTGAATCAGGTCTTTAGAAGCTACCCCTGCAGCAGTCATGGGGCCAGGAGATGAGGCAGCCGTTTGTGTGGGAGCTGGAATGAACACTCCCTTCACTTGACCCCCCAAAGAAGCTGAGGCCTCAATTGGTGGGAAATACCTAAAATAGGCTGAGTAATATGAAAGAATATAAACATCTTCGGAAGTAGGAGTCCTGGAGAAACCAACCTTACAAACTTGCCCACTGCCACCTGCCAGGTGAGTTCTGGAAGACACCCCCCCGCTCCCAGCCCCACAACCTCTTATTCTATTAAGTTGGTCAGAAAGTTCATTTGGATTTTTCCATAAGATGTAGTGAGGAAACCTGAACAAACTTTTTGGCCAACCCAAGAGTACAGCCTGGAAATACCAAAAAGTGACCATCTCCATGCTCTCCCCTGGCCTACACTACCTGGGTCTCTCAGGGGTCTGCTCACGGAAAGACTCAGATTTCTTCATCTAATCCAGCAAGACGTGGTAGTATCCACCATGTGCCATGCCTGATCTGAGGGTGGGGTTGCTGGAGGAGGTGCCCCAGTGGCCCCAGACCCCTGGTGCTCCCTGGGCTTCTATCCCAAGTGATGGGCTGGGAGTGGTCCACTGGTGGAGCCGGCTTAGCACAGCCCACCCCCTCACATGGACCCGGAGGAGTTTACCTGGGGGAGTTGGCCACAGTCAATGACTGATGGATGGATCAATTATTTAAATGGAGGTGGTTGAATGAGCCAAGGACCCGAGGCCAAGCTCACCTTCTGGGAGACTTTGATGGCAGCTCCTTTGAAGCTCGGTTTCCCCATCTGTAGAGCCAGTCCACCTGTCTCCTGTGACTGTCATAAAAAATTAACGCCATGACTAGTGGAACTAAATGGCCTTTGAAAATGCGTGGCATCCAGAAGGTTAAGGTCAAATGCAGTATCACTAAGGCCAGGCATTCCAGCCGCCTCACCTCACCTCCAGGCCATCAGAGAGACCATGTGGCGGAGAGCCTGAAACTTTCCGGGGGTTGGGGCTGGGATCAGGCAGTGCCCTTTGCCATCCCACGTGTGGTCCTGTGTCAGGAGCGGGGAGATGAGGAGGCCGACCACAGGAGCCATCATTAGAACAAGAGTCGTGCAGCCGGCACTGCCGAGATGCACATAATTAGAAATTAGAAAAAGGTCAGATCGCGTCATTATCAGCTCAATCAGCTGCCGAGTGCCACAGCCAGTTAATTTGGCATCTGTATTTTTTACAACCCCGCACACGTAGCCCAGCGGACTGTAACTCTTTATCCGGACAGATATACTGCACAGCGGAGCAGGGACATAAAATGAGACCCCAAGCAAATGAGCTGAGATAATTGAGAGATTTATTTTTTATATATATGTGTGTCAGGGCGGCTTTCCTTTGCCCTTGAATGTTGACTTTCACAGACGGGCTTGTCACAAGGATACTGGGATCCCCCCAAACTGTCCCACCCTGGATCCTGAAGCGGGGCTCAGATCCTGCCTCCTCCCCAGCCCCACCAGGCATACCACCCCCCAGGACGTGGGTCCTCCCCCTCCTACTGGTCCCTCTCCTCCCATCCAAGCAAATCGCTGTGTCCACCTCCCCAGCTCCTGCGATCTCCCAGACAGGTTCCCATGGGAACCATGGCTGACAAAGCCCTCCCAGAGATGTTCAGAGACCAGAGAGGTTCCCAGAGTGTAGGTTTCTAAGTGAAACTTCCTTCTCAGTTAGCCAGCTGCTGGAATAGAAACTTAGAATCATAAAACACTGGGGGAAAACCCCAAGCATAGAGAGCAGTGCGTCCATTTTACAGATGGGGACACTGGAGTCTGGAGAAGGGCAGTGACTTGTCAGCGCCCAGGTCTGCTAACTCCTTCCACTCCATCACCCACCTCTCTGCTCCCGCAGGGGCAGCAGAACCCTCACTTATAAATGACCGTCTTACAAAAAACAACCCTGATATGAAAGGTGAAGAGAAGTGCAAGTCTGAATAATAAAAACATATGACATTAATTATAAAAAATAAAAAAATAAGCATCTCTCCCCATGGTACACACACTCCCTGACCCTCTCCACCTCCCCATTTCAGTACCATGGGGGTGGCTTTCCTCTGGTCAGCTCCCCCAGGGACACCCCCCCCACCCCGCCCCGGCTCCAACTCCCACACACACACCCCCCCAGTGCTCACCAGCCCTCTGTCACCTGGCCCATTGATCCCCTATTTGAGCCCAGCAGCCTCTGACTGGCAGTTGGTACAGTTTGTAAAATTTGCAAGTTCCCCAAACCCCTTTGAAAGGCAAAAGCTTTTTGTTTTATAAAATCTGATTTACGGGCCCCCAGTGCAGGGCCGAGGTTTTATACATTATGCAAGATTTCAAACTGAGGCTGTAAAACGTACGGTTTCAGTTTCATGCATGGAATTTTTTTATGTGTAAATTTTTTAACATTTATGGGGCACGTTTTAATGAGACTCTGGTGGGGCTCACGGGACAGATTAGAGCTGCCTGATCGCAAAGCCAGCTCCAACATGGGGCCCCCCAGGCCCCTGGGCCCTCTCTGAAGGGGGTGGGGTGCAGAGGCCAGAGGTTGTGAATATGGAGACATGTGAAGGAGGCAGGCTGGAGCCATGGGTCCACAGGGACCCCAGGCAGCACCCCTTCAGAGAGTCATTCCCTCCTGCCTTCTGTCCAGACTCTCTTCACCGTGACAGGAGCAGAAAATCCCACAAGACCCCAGAACAGGGAAAGGAAATAATAATCAAAGCCAGTAATAAATAACATTTATAGCATACTTACTGGGCTCCAGGTGCCGTCGTCCTAAACACTACACCTGTATTATCTTATTTAATCCTGTTTTCAGACCCACAAGGCACAGATTATTACTATCCCTATTTTAAGATGAGGGGGCTTAAAGATAAGAGAAGCCTGGTGGCTCAGATGGTAAAGAATCTGCCTGCAACACAGGAGAACCAAGTTCAATCCCTGGGTCAGAAAGATGCCCTGGAGAAGGGAATGGCTACCCACTTCAGTATTCTTGCCTGGAGAATTCCATGGACAGGGGAGCCTGGCAGGCTGCAGTCTACGGAGTCACAAAGAGTTGGGCAGGACTGAGCGACTTTCACTAAGATGAGCATCTTGCGACATGAGGTGAAATCATAGCTCAAGACCACACAGCTCAAACGTGAGTCAAACACAGGCACGGAGCCCTGGCCCACACTCAGCAATTATGCGGCCCTAGACGCAGTCTTTTCTTAGTACTTCCTCTGCACTCGTCTTTAGTTCTTTTCTGGCCAAATCTCCTTCCATCCTCAGTATGATGTTGAGGGAGTTGCTGTTATTATCCCATTTTACAGATGAGAACAAGGAAGTACAGAGATTGTGTGAATCCTGCAGAGCATCCCAGAAGGTGGAGGGCCCCAGACTCAGCCTCCAAAATCCACTATTTCCTAGCACCCAGCTCTGCTATTTAATTCTCGAGATAGCCCTGGGAGGGGTTATCATTATACCCATTTTACAGAAGGGAGAATCCAAGACTGAGAACCCTGTAGTCACTAAGTTACAGAGCTGGTATTTGTCTAGCTCCTGAAGCCCACGTCTTTTCCCTGAACCACAAGGCCTCTCCAGAGTCTGAGGAGGAGGGAGGGGAAGTGCCACATTGTGACTTAAAAGTATTTAACTTGTCCTGTGTGGCAGCCTCCCTAAGTGCTCATCCTGTTCCCCAGTCATCTGGCAGTCTCCAGCCCCTGGTCTTCACCTTTCTTCCATGTTCCAGGCCTTGTTCCAGGGACCCCACCCTTCCAACTGCTCAGGCCAGGCTTGGCTGGCCTAGAAAATTTCCCAATTAGATTTTAGCTTTGGCTGCCCTATGCTATGCTAAGTCACTTCAGTCGTGTCCAACTCTGTGTGACCCCATAGACGGTAGCCCACCAGGCTCCCCCATCCCTGGGATTCTCCAGGCAAGAACACTGAAGTGGGTTGTCATTTCCTTCTCCAATGCATGAAAGTGAAAAGTGAAAGTGAAGTCGCTCAGTCGTGTCTGACTCTTAGCGACCCCATGGACTGCAGCCTACCAGGCTCCTCCATCCATGGGATTTTCCAGGCAAGAGTACTGGAGTGAGGTGCCATTGCCTTCTCCGGCTGCCCTAGTGACACACAGGAAGCACTTCAGAGCACTTGAAGGAATGCATGTTTACCAATTCATCTGTACGTGAAGCAGACTATTCCAGCTTCCCAAAATGCAGAAGAAGGAGAGGGAAAAAGGAGTCTGCCCTCCAGGGCCAAGCTACTCCCTAATTGCTGCCTGGAATTTCGCAGGTTACCTAACCCCTGGGTCTTGATTTCCAGTTCTCCAGGAGAATGATAACCGTGCCTGTGGGTCCCCAGGTTTATGCGACTCAAATGAGGTAATGGAGAGAGAAGCGTTTTGCATATTGTAAAGTGCTATGTATATAAATGCTTTGAAAGGCAAGGATTTATTATTATCAAATGAAGAGGTCGCAATCTTACAAGAGAGGCCACTTTTCAGAAAAGTGCTTGATGGAGGAGGGAGGGGCATGTTGATGTAAATAATCGACATACAACACAGTTGCTGTGTGCCCAGGACACATGTGTACATGGTTTCATTCAACCATGTGAAGCTGTTCACAACAGCTCTTTGGTGTATTATTGATCAGCTTACATGTTACAGATGAAGTTAAAGGTCTGGTTCCAAATACTCAGACAGAAAATAATAGATTTAGGACATCACACCATGGGACTTTCCAGAAAAAGAGAGGCTCCCTCCCATCCTGTGGACTTTCCTGAGACTTGTGAGGCCATGCGGGCTTCCCAGGTGGCGCTTGTGGTAAAGAATTCACCTGCCAATGCAGGAAGACTTAAGTGATCCAGGTTCAGACTTAAGTGATCCCTGGTTCAGGAAGATCCCTTGGAGGAGGAAATGGCAACCCACTCTAGTATTCTTGCCTGGAGAATCCCATGGACAGAGGAGCCTGGCGGGCTACAGTCCACGGGGTCACAAAGAGTCAGTCAGACCCGACTGAGCACACACACGCATGTGGGGCCCGTGTGCTGTGACATGAGACTAAAATGTAAGATTGCAGCTTGTTTTGCTTTAGTGAACGATGCTACTTAGAAAAAGAGAGCTGCTTTTTTAATTAGTATTTTGAAAGAGAAGGGTGGGGAGAGAAGCTAAAAGATGAAGCCAAACTGGGAGAAAAGGAATTAAGGATACATTCATCACAGTTGTTGATGATATTAAATTAAATGGAACTGTTCATTGCACTAGAAGATTTGGAATAACCTTTTATATGACATGGATCACTTAGGGAAATAGTTTAATACGCCAGAGTTTTATTCTGATTTAGAGGCAAAAACCCAAAATTGCATTAGAAATAAGCTAGAGTATGATTCACGAAACATAAATATAGAAGAAAAAACTGGGGATGATTATTTTTCTACTCTCTGAAAATGGAATAGCAATAGAAAAGCCAACAGGATATTAGAAATCATTAAAAGAGGTTGCAAAAATGTATATGCCTTTGGTTCCCTGTGGTTTATAAAGCACTTTCACATTATTATCTCTTTTAGCCCTAATCAAATCCTGTGAGTCAGGGATGAGGAAGACTGAGGCTAAGGGAAGTCGTGGAATTAGCCCAGTGTCACTCAATCCGTAAACAGTAGGCCTGGACTCAAATCTGGGCTGACGGTAAATCCCACAGGCTTTGTGCTATGCCAGGCAGCTGCCCCATATTAATGGCATTGCCCACTTTTTTCTCTAATACTGAATAGATCCTACATATTCATTGCCTTGGAATACCATTGTGATTTACTCTATGTTCTTAAATCTTTAAACCAAGTCTGTTATCTCATAAAAAAGTAATCCTTCACCTGTGCTTCATTAAACCAAAAGGTAGGTCCACTTTCAGCCACTGTGCATCAGATCTGATTTAAACACATTGCACACGTATTTCATCTGAGCAAAGCTATTCTGGATAGATTTTATTTTGTTCTATTTAATTGTATTTTCTGATTCTTTTTACATAAGAAGTATTTATCGACTACAGGTATGTGTACTTTCCTGTGTGTGTGTGTATTCACAGAAAGATTTTAAAGTGAGTAAATGTTGATTGAAAAGGAAAAAGTCCAGTTAAGGAAAGCTCGGAGAAAGAGAGAAGAAGAAATGAAAGGATGGAAGGAAGAAGGAGCAGAGCGAGGAGAAAAAGAAGAAAGATTTAAGGAATTAGGATTATTTTGGCTAGAGGAGACAAAGCTGACTGGCATCTTATTCGAGTGAGAGGTCTTGTACAGCGTTTGGTATTTAATGAGACTTACTATTTGTCGAAATAATAATGTTAAATTAAGGGAGGTTGTAGGGACTTCCCTGCTGGTCCAGCAGCTAAGACTCCACCCTCCCAATGCAGGGGACCTGTGTTTGATCCCTGGTCAGGGAATCAGATCCCACATAGTGCAACTAAGACCTGGCTCAGACAAATACATAAATATTTTTAAAAATTAAGAGAGATTGTCCTGATGGAGGCGCTAGATGTTCTTGGTGCCTATAGAAAGCTGTTGTTCAGTCGCTCAGTCGTGTCCAACTCTATGCAGCCCTATGGACAGCAGCACACCAGGCCTCCCTGGCCTTCACCATCTCCCAGAGCTTGCTCAAACTTTTGTCCATTGAGCCGGTGATGCCATCCAACCATCTCATCTTCTGTCGCCCCTTCTCCTCCCGCTTTCAATCTTTCCCAGCATCAGGGTCTTTTCTACTGAGTCAGCTCTTTGTATCAGGTGACCAAAGTATTGGAGCTTCAGCTTCAGCATCTGTCCTTCCAATGAATATTCAGGACTGATTTTCTTTAGGATTGACTGGTTTGATCTTGTAGTCCAAGGGACTCTAAAGAGTCTTCTCCAGCATTACAGTTCAAAAGCATTAATTCTTCGGTGCTCAGCTTATTTTATAGTCCAACTCTCACATTCATACATGACTACTGGAAAAACCGTGGCTTGGACTAGATGGACCTTTGTCGGCAAAGTAATGTCTCTGCTTTTTAATATGCTGCCTAAGTTGGTCATAGCTTTTCTTCCAAGGAGCAAGTGCCTTTTAATTTCATGGCTGCAGTTACCATCTGCAGTGATTTTAGAGCCCAAGAAAATGAAATCTGTCACTGTTTCCATTGTTTCCCCATCTATTTGCCGTGAAGTGATAGGATCAGATGCCATGATCTTCGTTTTTCGAATGTTGAATTTTAAGCCAGCTTTTTCACTCTCCTCTTTCACTTTCATCAAGAGGCTCTTTAGTACCTCTTCATGTTCTGCAATAAGGGTGATGTCATCTGTATATCTGAAGTTATTGATATTTCTCCTAACAATCTTGATTCCAGCTTGTGCTTCATCCAGTCTGGCATTTTGCATGATGTACTCTGCATATAAGCTAAATATGCAGGGTGTCAATATACAGCCTTGACATACTCCTTTCCCAATTTGGAACCAGTCTGTTGTTCCATGTTCAGTTCTAACTGTTGCTTCTTGACCGGCATACAGGTCAGGTAAGGTGGTAGGTAAGGTAAGATGATCTGGTATTCTCATCTCTTGAAGAATTTTCCACAGTTTGTTGTGATCTACACAGTTAAAGGCTTTAACATAGTCAATGAAGCAGAAGTAGATGTTTTTCTGGAACTCTCTTGCTTTTTCTATGATCCAACAGATGTTGGCAATTTGATCTCTGGTTCCTCTGCCTTTTCTAAATCCAGCTTGAAAGTTCTGGTTCACATACTGATGAAGCCATGCTTGGAGAATTCTGCATTATTTTGCCCACTTATGAAATGAGTGCAACTGTGCAGTAGTTTGAACATTCTTTGGGATTGCCCATCTTTAGGATTGGAATGAAAATGGACCTTTTCCAGTCCTGTGGCCACTGCTGAGTTTTCCAAATTTGCTGGCATATTGAGTGCAGCATTTTCACAGCATCATCTTTTAGGATTTGAAATATTCAGCTGGAATTCCATCACCTCCACTAGCTTTGTTCGTAGTGATGCTTTCCAAGGCCCACTTAACTTCATACTCCAAGATGTCTGGCTCTAGGTGAGTGATCACACCATCATTGTTATCTGGTTATTAAGATCTTTTTTGTATAGCTCTTCTGTGTATTCTTGCCACCTCATCTTAATATCTTCTGCTTCTGTTAGGTCCATACCGTTTCTGTCTTTTATTGTGCCCATCTTTGCATGAAATGTTCCCCTGGTATCTCTAATTTTCTTGAAGAGATCTCTAGTCTTTCCCATTCTATTGTTTTCCTCTTATTTCTTTACACTGATCACTGAGGAAAATATACAGTTGTCAGTTTCTGCCTCTGAGTGATACTTCATCTAATTCTCCAAGAACCTTTAATTAGCCAAGCACAATCCCTGTCCCTATAAAGAAAGTTGATCACCAAAGAACTGGTGCTTTTGAAAAGACCCTTGAGAGTCCCTTGGACTGCAAGGATATCCAACCAGTCCATCCTAAAGGAAATCAGTTCTGAATATTCACTGGAAGGACCGATGCTGAAGCTGAAATTCCAATACTTTGGCCACCTGATGCGAAGAAGTGACTCATTAGAAAAGACCCTGATGCTGGGAAAGATTGAAGGCGGGAGGAGAAGGGACGACCGAGGATGAGATAGTTGGACGGCATCGCCGACTCAATGGACATGAGTTTGAGTAAACTCCGGGAGTTGGTGATGGACAGGGAGGCCTGGCGTGCTGCAGTCCATAGCGTGGCCAAGAGTCGGACACGACTGAGCAACTGAACTGAACTGAATCCCTACCTATCAGACAATCCAGATGAGAGTCTGGGGGCTCCTCTATCACGCTCCACTTGAAATGCTGATGAAGCTCAGGGAGGCTGTGGCCAACACATCTGACAGTAGGATTCTCTGGGAGTGACACCCTTGCTAGTCTTCCTGGTCATCAAGATGTTGGCCAAATGCTAGCAGGGTGGGGTTAAAGAAAGACACCTCTACATGGCTTATGTCAGCATCAATCGTCTTGGAAGGCAAGCACCCACTCTTTTCTTTTTACTTTTTATTTTGATGTAACTGTAGATTCACATGCAGCGGTAAGAATTAGTATAGCGAAGACCTGATTCCCTTTCTGCATGGCTAGAGGACAATTTCACAGCCAGGAAATGACAATGGTATGACCGCCAAACTTATTCAGGTTTCACTAGTGTTACATATAGTCATAGCGATATGCGTGTATGTTTAGTTTGTGCCACTTTGGCACGTGTGTATTCATGGAGACACTACGGCTGTCAAGATACAGAGCAGTCCCTCCCTCCCTCCCCCACCACACCCCCTGCCATGACTGACCTGTTCTCTATCTCTAAAATTTAGTCATTTAAAGAATGTTCTATATATAAAAACAGAAGAAAAGAATGTTGTATAAATGGCATTATGTATATAGCTTTCTGAGACTAGCTTTTTTTTCTCAGCATCATTCCCTTTAAATCTATCCAAGTAGTTGAGTATATCAGTGGTTTGGTTTTGTTGCTAAGAAATGGTTTCATGATACAGATGTACCATAGTTTCTTTATCCATTCACCTGTTGAAGTGTATTTTGGTTGTTTCCAGCTTGGGGTTATTAAAAATAAGATTTCTTGGAATATACAAGTTTTGAGGTGAACACATGTTTTTATGTCTCTGGAATAAATGCCCAAGAGTGCAACTGCTGAGCTGGATGGTATATATTCAGTTTTGTGATCAACTATTCTGCTGTTTTCCAGAGTGGCTGGACCATTTTTTATATCCGCCAGTTACACATGAGTGATCCAGTTTCTAATTCCTTGCCAACATTTAGTGTTCTCTCTATTTTTAATGTTAACCACTCTGATAGGTGTGTGGTAGCACCTTACTGTGGTTGTAAGTTGCATTTCCCTGATGATGCATACACGTGTGCTAAGTCACTTCAGTTGTATCTAACTCTTTGTGACCCCATGGACTGTAGCCCACCAGGCTTCTCTGTCCGTGGGATTCTCCATGCAAGAGTACTGGAGTGGGTTGCCATGCCCTCCTCCAGGGGATCTTCCCGACTCAGGGGTAGAACCTGGGTCTCCTGCTTTGCAGGAAG
This sequence comes from Bubalus bubalis, assembly GCF_019923935.1. NCBI lineage: Eukaryota > Metazoa > Chordata > Mammalia > Artiodactyla > Bovidae > Bubalus > Bubalus bubalis. Next base: position 109,546,773 of record NC_059161.1, read on the forward strand.
ATTCTTTACCATTTGAGCCACCAGAGAAGACCCTTCCCTGGTAATTCTGAACATCTTTTCATGCAGCTATTTGCCATCTATGTATCCTCCTCAGTGAAATGTCTGATGTTGTCTTTTGCCCGTGTTCTAATTGGATTGCTTGTTATTTTACTGGTTAGTTTTGAGAGTTCTTTATATATTCTAGATATAAGTCCTTTGTCAGATGCATGTTTTTCATATATTTTCTCCTGTTCTGTAGTTTGTCTTTTCATCTTCTTCACAGGGTCTTTTGAAGAGCAAACATTTTACACTTTGATAAGTTTCAATTCATCAAGTTTCCCTTTTCTGGGTCATGTTTTTGGTGTCAAATCTAAGACTTCTTTGCCTAGCCCTCTGTCCTGATTATTTTCTCTTGTGTTTCTTTTTTTTCTTTCTTAAAAATTTTAGTTTTATGCCTTATGTTTTGGTCTTTGAGTTAATTTTTGTGTAAGATGTGAAAATCCACTGTTTTGCTTGTAGATGGCCAGTTGCTCCAACATCTTTATTTGAAAAGTGATTTGGCCATATCTACCATGAACCAAAAGAATGTCCATAGATTTTTTTTTCCGATCACTTTTGGGATCTTGTCCTAAGGAAATAATGAAGAAGCATTAATAAGCTGTAAAGTTGGAAAATACTCACTTAACATTTTTTATAAAGTTGAAAAATTGGAATTAACCTAAATGCCCAACAATAAGGAATTGGCTAAGTAGGGCACACACATGGAATGATATGTTATTGCTGTGTTAGTCACTAAGTCATGTCTGATTCTTTGCGATCCCATGGACTGAAGCCCACCAGGCTCCTCTGTCCACAGAATTCTCCAGGCAAGAATATTGGAGGGGGTTGCCATTCCCTTATCCAGAGGATCTTTCTGACCCAGGGACTGAACCCAGGTCTCCTGCATTGCAGGCAGATTCTTTGCCGTCTGAGTCACGGGGAAGCCCCATGGAATTTTTATTATTTTTTTCATTATTTTATTATATTATTATCTTTATTATTGCATGGAATGGTATGCAATAGTTTAAAATATATTTACTCAATAACTTACCCATTCGAGAACTATATACTCAGTATCCACATGTGTTAATAACCACGATAACAGGATGAGCAAATTAGATGCCACGTCTCCCTTCTAGAAGCCCACAGGCCAGAAGCGAGAATAGAGAAAACAATGCTGCCACTTAGAAAAATACATCTGGTAAACTAAGGGGAAAAACAGGAAACAAAATTGCATGTACCAAGTGACTGAAACTATGTTGACATACATGCATGTGAACCCCTCCCCCAGAAAACCCTTTTTTTTTAGGGTGATTGGGTCAAGGGCAGCCTTTTTCATCCTCTGTTTTCCTTACTTCCCACAGTGCTTTCTTTTTATAATAATAGCAACAATAAAAAGAAAAGGTTCAATTGAGAAATAGCCTCTTGCCTTGAAAGGTTAGGAAGGTCCATTTGAAGAGGCGGCAGGCTCACGTACAACCACCCGAAGGGCATGGAAAAAGCCAGCGCAGACAGTTGAGTATCCCAGCACCCAGCTCAGTCACGCTGGATGATGCGGTCAGTCAACAAGCGTTGATGGGGTGTCCGCATGGTGACTGGCGTCACATGAGGCACTCAGACCACGCGTCTAAGAATAGCCGGTCCCTGGCCTCTTGGGGCTCTTAAGGAGCTCTGATCCCTGTCTTCCTCGTGCTGGTTCAGGGCCACACCCTTCGAATCTTGTGCCTTCCCTAAGATGCTCCTTTCTGCAAACCTGCACAGCTGTCAGGAAGGGCGTCATTGCGTCCAGCTGTCAGATAGTGAGGTGCAGAACTTACGCACTTGACCAAGGCCACACAGACAGGCAGGCCCAGAGCTGGAGACCTGGCCTTCCATCTCTAAGGCTGTTCTCAGAATAGCACATCTGCCCTCATGACAGCTATGATAACAGGAGGCTCAAAAGAGTAAACAGGGGCTTTCCTGGTGGTCCAGTGGATAAGACTCTGCCTGCCAATGCAGGGCATATGGGTTCAATTCCAGGCCTAGGAAGATTCCACATGCCTCGGGGCAACTAAGCCCGTACACCACGACTACTGAAGCCCAAGTGCCTAGAGCCTGCGCTCTGCAACAAGAGAAGCCACTGCAATGAGAAGACTGGGCACCGCAACTAGAGAGTAGCCCCCTCTCGCTGCAGCTAGAAAAAACCTGCATGCAGCAACAAAGACCCAGGGTAGCTGTGTATAGATTTTTTTTTTTAAGTAAAAAAAAAAAAAATCTGTGTATTTAAAAATACAAGCTAACAATCTGCATGTACCCACAGAGAATATTTAAATCCTCCATCGCCAGAGCAGGAATGGGCTTCTCTCTGCTGGTGTGCTTGGGGTTCAAGGGTCAAGGCAGTGAGGGCACTGGAATCTGGGCACACCTGAGCTCACCTATCTTTCCTCTCCACAGATGGTGAAGGCGATCCAGGTGCTGAGGATCCACCTGCTGGAGCTGGAGAAAGTCAATGAACTCTGCAAGGACTTTTGTAACCGGTACATCACCTGCCTCAAAACCAAGATGCACAGTGATAATCTGCTCAGGAACGACCTCGGGGGGCCCTACTCCCCCAACCAGCCCTCCATAAACCTTCACTCACAGGTAACACGGAGCACTGGGTCCTCTCTCCTAGCCAGGCTCCAAAGCCAGGTATCAGAAGGTCCCGTGGTTTAGGGAAATGGTTTAGAGTCACTGGATCCTTTCATCATGAGATGCATCCTCTGGTCCATTCCTCCTGCTATTTTCAGGCAGCCAGACCCTCGAAAGCCCAGTGCTCACCACGCCAGGGCATCAATATTCCCTAGAAAATGACTAGATCTGAGAGGGACAATGTTCAAAGTGACTCCTGGCTTCCGGGTCCAAGAAATTGCAGGAAATAAGCACAAAAGTTAAGGAAACGGAGAGTTTTGCTGGAGGATGAGGCAGGACAGAGCTGGGAATGGAATCAGACATGCCAGCACCACCCCTTGCATTCTCCAGGGGCTTTGGTTTAATGAGTTCTTGTGTTCTGGGCAGGAGGGTTTGGGGGAAGTGGTCCTCTCCTGAATTCCACTCAATAGAAGAAGACAGAAGCTTCCCAAGGGACAGCTTTTCCCCGATCATTCTGTAGTTGCTCACCCCACCCTGGCACATCTGTCTCCTCGTGGTTCAGGGCCACTGTATAAGTCACCTAAAGTCACCCCCTCCTCTCAAGATTCACGTGCCACCTTCATCCTGGGAACCGGGAACTGTGGAAACTAACTCTGTGCTCTAGGAGAGAATGGGTTCTCTCCAGGGCAGAATATTTGCCCCAAACCCATGAACTGTAAAAGCTTCCTGGCGATACCTTTCCAATCACTGGTGTCTATATAAGCCCTAGGCTCACCACCTTCTTCTCCCACTGAGCTCTGAGTCCAGGACAGGCACATGGAGATCCCACAGGAGGTTTGCAGTAGCCTTCTACCCATGAGACAATCAGGCTTGGGGATACAGCTGAACTTTCTAAGAATGCTTGATGAAATGTGCTGGAAAGAGTGCCAAAGAAAGGTGATGCCATTTTTAACCTGTAAATTTTAAGGACCAACACATATCATCTATTTCTCTAGGTTGGCAGAGGTAGGGGAAGGGACAGGGTGACCTCTAGAAGGCCAGCCACGTCTTGTACATGTTGACCACAAAAGTCACATCGAACCCACCCCCAGGGGATCTCTGGGGGACTCAATAGTGAGTACTGCAGGAGACACGAGGCAGGAAGTTTATTTCCTCTTCTTCCCTTTGCTTGAAATCACCAAATCACTTTATTACAGATCTAAACTCCGCCGCCCAGGCTTCTGCTTGCTAATATTCTCTTGAAATAGACTCATTCCTTCAGAGTCTTATTGTACTTTCCCTTATGATCAAAATTAGCAAGAAACTTGCATAAAAGAGGACAATAATTGCTCAACGAGCATCTCGTTTGTAATTTATTAGTTTCTATTATTGTGGGTTACCATGGCGACGCTGCACAGCCCCGGTGACGGGAGAGATGCAAGATAGGAGCCGAGGAGGCTGTGAGGCCTCACCAAATGGAGATGCACATTTTTATCAGTAATTTTCATGAAAATAATAAGTGAGGAGTTAATGAGATGGAAAGCCATCCTGTGGCTATTGTGAATTTGTTTTAAGTGTTGATCTAATTAGAATGCATCGGTCAGGAAAAGTAATGAGGATTTAGTGCCTCACAGAGATGTGAGGATCATATCAGAAAATTAGCACAAGTCTTTGGAAATAATCAGGTCCTTGGAGAGGCACCGGGTTTCCCCTTCTGGGCCCTCCAACCCCAACTCGAGCTCTGGCATTGGGGGTGTACCAGGGTAGAGGGGAAAGAAAGGAGGGCCAGGGGGCTTAGTAGCCACAGGGGCCCCCGAAAGGTTGGAGTCCTGGGGCCGACAGGTTCGTCCTGCAGGAAGCAGGGTCATTGGGAGACACTAGTAGAGAAGGATAACATGGGTGCTGGGTGAACCAGGCATGGGCGATGCTGTCTGCAGAAGTCAGTCTTCCTGGGGGATCCCAGCATCCAATGCCTCTGAGTTTAGAGAGAAGAGGAAGGAACTTTGATCTCTATCACCTCAAGCATCACATCGGTGCCTGACAGTGGAGCTGGCCCTGGGGTGACCGCTGCAGAAAGGCCTCTGATCCGCTTAGAAAGGGGAGCTCAGACAATCTGACAAAAACAAAGACGCTGAAAGAGAGAGAAGACACTTAGCGAGGTGGTCCTGTTTGCCGCTTCTCAGACTGGCCCCTTCATTTCCTGTCTCTGCCCCCACCTCCTCGGTTCAGGCTTCAGGGGGTGAATAAGGTAATTACACATGAGCTACTCTCATAGCTTCCTATTCTGCTCTTCTGTGGCTACCTCGAGGCCCTCCTACACACACACACACACACACACACACACTTTCACACCCGCGCACCTCTTAGGCTTCTGCGGCTGGCTTTATCATCTAAAGCACTGTTCAAGCCCTTCTCCTGCTCAAGAACTCCATCACCAGCTCCCCCAGGGTTTTCACATCCTTTCACCTGACATTCAAGGCTCTCCTTGGTCACTGTTCTTCCATGCCCGTGTGTTTGGGTGATGTCCCCACACCTCTGCAGGACCGAACCCAGCCTCTTCGCCAAGGGCAGTAAGAAGGCTGCCCTCCCCATAGAGGCCTCCTGGACGCCCCACCCCAAAGCTGGACTTTCCTTGCTCTCAGCTAACTCCTGGGCATGGCGGGCCATTTATGTGGTAAATATCACACGTGACTTTGCATCATCATCACCTGTGTAAGCCTTGTTTTCCTCTCCTGGATAACAAACATTTTTTGAGCAAAGATGGGATTTTATGCATTATTATATCTATACCCGACAGTAACCACACAGAGTCTGGTGCATGGTAGTTAACCAATAATTTTCTGTTGAAGGACGTAATATGATGAGAAAGATGGAGAGAGAAAAATCAGAGGCAAGAAGAAGGCTGAGGAGGGGAGGAGAAATAGGGAGAAAGAGGGAAAGAAAGGCAAATATCAAGGGTATGCTTTGCTTTTCTGTCATATTCTTTTTTCAAACTTTTAATTTTTATATTGGCGTTTAGTTGATTAGCAATGTTGTGATAGCTTCAGGTGAACAGCGAAGGGGCTCAGCCATACATATACACGTATCCATTCTTCCCCAAACTCCCATCCAAGGCTGCCACATAACATTAAGCAGAGTTCCCTAGGCTGTACAGTAGGTCTCAAGGGTCATGTTTGAGAGGGAGGTGCGGAGAGGATGAAGAACTGGAGGAAAAGAGCAACAAAGACAAAGAGACACAGACAAGGAAGAGGAAAGTGAGTCTGAAGACAGACAGAGGCAGAAAGAGATGGAAAGACAGACAGTGACAGCAGTTGGGGGAGGGGCTGGGGCGGGGGCGGTGCAGTGTCCTGGGGCTGTGCAGAGGAGAAGGTGGGCAGGATGCCCTGTGTGTGTCGCCCCGTCCTCATTCCCAGGTTCCCATCTCTTCCTTGCTAAGGTGGGTGCGGGCTGGCCCTGGGCCTCCCCAGGAAGGAGAGCCCCATGGGGCTGAGAGACTCAGTACAGGAGGCAGGCCTGGCGTCTGGGCGTAGGAATCAGCACCAGAAAGGAGAGAGGAGAAGCATGTGTGTGTGTGTGAGTGTGTGTGTGCGTGTGTATCTGCATACACATTCGTCATGGTTCGACCTTAATCCCCCCCAGCCTGAAATAGCCGCAGTGCGCGCCAGCCTGGCCTGGGGAGGGTGTCTCCCCTCCGGAACATGATCCACAGGATCAACATTCCGGACGCCCGCCAGCTTTGTTGCAAACTGCTGGCTCATGCTTTTGCCTGTGTGCTGATCATCCAGTCTTGTGTTGCAAAGTGGGAGATATTTTTTTTTTTACTCACATTGGTCCCCCTCTCTCGGATTCCATACCGTGTCCCCATCTGGCACAATGGGGTCTGGGCATACTCCCCACGTGGCCTTCCATTTCGTTGCGTGAGCTTTCTCTATAGGGGGTAGAACGGGAGTGCCGAGTGGAGGAGACTGCTTCGTCCAAGCAGGAGAGCTAAACTGGGGTTTCCAAGGACTTGGACCACAGCCTGGTCTTCCCCCTCCCCAGGAAGCCATCCTGCCCTGCCTGTGTCTAATGACATCCTCGCTTCTTACTCAGCAGAGCCCAGGCTTCCTGTGTGGGCAGATCCTTACCAAGGAACCTCTTCTGTGATTCCGGGGGCTTCCTTGGTGGTTCAGACTGTAAAAGAATCTGCCCGCAATGAGGGAGACCTGGGTTCGATCCCTGGGTTGGGAAGATCCCCTGGAGGAGGGCATGGCAACCCACTCCAGTGCTCTTGCCTGGAAAATCCCATGGACAGAGGAGTCTGGCGGGCTACAGGTCATGGGGTCTCAAAGAGTCAGACACAACTGAGCAACTAACACTTTCACTTTCCTTGATTCCACTGAAGAGACCCTCACGCCAAGCTTGCATTTAACCTTAAACCGTCTTTCCCCTTGGAGATTAAACCTCAGCTCTCTTCCAGGGCAGATCGGGCTGAGCCACAGTTCTCACTCAGTTGCCAAGCACTGGGGGGACGCTTACTGTATGCACTGCACTAGGTCCTGAGAGAACACTGTGAATTTTCCAGGATGAGCACTCAACCTCAGTGGGAGGGAGCTTGTGTCCTACCTGAAGATCTAGATAAGTTCTGTAAGCATACAGAGCTCAGGGGCAAGAGGGCCCTGAGAAAGGACAGGAAAGCAGCCGCTGGAAGGGGTCTGGATTGAGCGAAGCATGTATATGGCCTGAGGTTGCCCAGTCACCTCTCAGCATCCTTCTACCTCCCGCTGGGAAAGACCAGGCCCCACCTGTATACCCTCATGGCCAGGGTCTGTTCCGGCCCAGAGACAGACTGAGCCAACCTCAGGAGGGATCAGATAGGTGTGCAGGAGAATTTCCAAAGCTAATGTGATTGGAGAAGCTGTAGCTTCACTGGCTTTGGGAGGACTTCCTGAGGGAGGGAGCATTTCAGGCAGGCTTGGGTCAGTAGGGGCTTGGGGTAGTTAGGCTTGGGACTTCCCTGGTGGCTCAGATGGTAAAGAATCTGCCTGCAGTGCAGGAGACCCCAGGTTCAATTCCTGGGTCAGGAAAATCCCCTGGAGAAGGGAATGGCAACCCACTCCAGTATTCTTGCCTGGAAAATCCATGGACAGAGGAGCCTGGTGGGCTATAGTGCGTGGAGTTGCAAAGAGTCGGACACGACTGAGTGACTAAAGCTTTCATTTTCACTTTTTCTTTTCACTCAGGTGAGTGGAGGGCAGTTAGTAGACAAGCTGGGAGCTCTTGGTGTGAGTGTTCCCAGTGTAAAGAGAAGTCTGGAGAAGGGGAGGAACAGAGAGAACACTCCCTGGAGCAAAGAGGCCAGGGTTTAGGGGGAAACTCATGCCTCAAGCATCTGTTCAGGTATCTACCAAGCCTGCTCAGTTCCAAGGGCATAAAAACCACTGCAACACAATCTCTAACTGCAAATGGAGTATCTTGCAGCCAGATTTGTGGGGGCTATGCCTTGAGTCTGATCATCATAACTGCCAAAGACTTCCATTCTTCAGTGAGAATGTGGGCAATGGGTTAAGGCTTGAAGACGCATTAGAGATAAATGAACTAAGTTGCTACCTCTTGAGCTGCTCAAGGGAGAACTGGCAGAGAAAAGGGCGAAAACGTCCATGTTTATTGAGCTCCCTGGTCTCAGACACTGTGTGTACTGGGTGTTTGACACAGATTTTCTCACTTACTCATCACAACCAGCCTGCAAAGTGCACATTCTTTTCTCCACTTTATACTCAAGGAAAGGGAAACTCAGGGCAGTTAAGGCTCAAGGCCCCATGCCTAATAAGCGACAGAGTCAGGGATGGATTCCTCCAGAGCCCATTTTCATTTCCTAGGTCCTTTTACTTTTTCAGTGATGTGTAGGAAGGAGAAGCAGGGTTCCTGGACCCCGAGTGGGGAGCCATGACCCTGTCTAGCTGTCAATCAGGGATGAGAGAGCAAGTGAGAAAGCAATTGCCGAGAAGAAAGAATATTGAAAGTAGGGAGGGGAGAGGCCACAGAGAGCAGAGTTCTGAGATACCAGGCGTGGCCCACCAGATGTCACTCCACAGGTGCGCTGCTCTCTAAAAATACAGGAAGGGCATTATCAGTGCACCCCCGCCTGGGGAAGGGGACTTGCCGATTGACCCACAGGGAGTCTGCTTTTCCAGGATTAGCAGGAAGCCAAGGGGGTGGAGGGCCAGCACCTCAGGCCAGCCCCTGGAAGTTCTGCGTCGTGGCCGAGCGTGGGAGTGGTGGTCCACTCTGCAGGGTCACTACTGAGATGGAAAGGGGACACCCCCAACCCAAGTGACAGGACACTGAGTTCCACTGCCTTCTTCCTCCATGGGTGTTAAGGCTGTCCCTCCTGGGTCCCTAGCCGCCCACCCCATGACCCCACCCACCCTCCAGCTCAGGGGCCAGGACCCGCTGAAGGCGGCCCTGCCAGGCTCGGAAACCAGAGCGGCTCCCTCCTTCCGAGGGAGTGTTCCTTAAGAGCGGCAGCTGCTGCGTGTCCCTGCAGGCCAAGTGCCTTTCCCTTGAGATGTCAGCTCCCACCAGGAGAGGAAGAGGAATGGGGTTAGGTGGCTTGTTTACATGTGACTGGCTTCCTGGGTTCGGGAACCCGACTCTTCTTAGCCCGCTGGCTTTGCCAGAAATGGAGGGACACTGCCAAGAATGGGGTGCCTGGGGACAACGGTAACCTCCTCAGCAGGTCCAGACCTCAGCTCAGGCAGGCCGCCGACCTACCGGGCATCTATCAGGCACCCAATGCTGTGCTGGGTAGCTTGGGGGAATTTAAAGACCCCTGTTTCCCTAAAAGAAAAAAAGAAAAGAAAAACCCTGCAACCAAACAGGGGAAAAGACACAGGTATAAGAAAGATACCTTCTGCTGTGTGCCCAGTGTGCCAAGCCAACAGGAAGCGTTAAAAAGGAGTTGAGAGGATGGGCCAAGGGCATGCCCGAGTGGGTCAGGACAAGCTTCCCAGCAGAACCCAGGCTCTCAGAACTGGCTCCCCACCCCCAGCCCAGGCAAGTTAGGCGCAAACCGGTCCTCCTAGGAGGCTGGGGAGGCTTTGGGAGAAACGTCTGGGCTGGTGGACCAGCAGAGACCCCTAGTGGCCTGGGGGTGGATGGCAGACAGCTGGGGCAGCCCGCTCCGGCTGTCCCACCCCCCGCCCCGCCCCCGCATACCCTCCACCCACTCACAATACGTCTCAGGGAGTGGTGGTGTTTTTTTCTAAAATCCCCAACTGGAAGGGCCTTTGCGAGTTCATCCAATTCACTCCCCTGTTTCGCAGGCATCCTAATAAGATAAAAAAAATTCCAGCTATTGCAAAACAACTTAAAGGAAAACGCTAATCAGTTCTTTCCTTCACTCTTCATTTCTTCCTGCCATCACAATTTGTTCCAGGAATTTCTTCCTTGAGTGGAAATTAAGTCTTCCCAGGCAGCACAAGCCCTCCACTTAGTGAAGGAAGACAGTCCAAGGAGCTGACACACCTCCCCCTGGGCTGACATCAGGCCACAGTGTCAGAGTTCACAGTCAATGCCAGCTTAGTTCCAACCCCAACCCCACCCTCTGCTTTTAAAAGTAATCATGGAGCCCTTCACTTTTTCGTAGTTCAAAAGGGCTTCCTTTTGAACAAGTCATCTTTTTTGTTCCAGAAATGAAATGTGGAGTAGAACTCACCCAGTGACCACTGTGGGTCAGAAGAAATGACCGATGGCCCCAGGGCCCAAGGGCCTGGCAGCTGGCCCATGGGCGGTGTCGAGGAGTGCAAGTTCTCAGCTGTCATAAGCTGCTCTCCTGCCTCTCTCTGCCCCGCTCACCAGCTCCCCGAGGGGCTTTCAGCCTGTGTCTCTGAGAAACAGCACACAAGGAGCAGGAGAGGGATGCGGCCTGTGGAGGCCGGCTCATTGGTTTCCATCTGACCTCTTGGTCATCTGGTCCCCTCCCTAATGGATGTCCTTCCTGGGAAACTCTAAGCTTTCAGCTTTTTGGCCCATTTCCTACTAGAAAGTAAGAGACCCAGTGGAACAGCTCCAGCAGAGAAGCCAGGAAGAATGCCCATGATTCCTAGGCTTCTGGCAGTTTCCAGAGGCTTGGGGACACCCCTGCCATGCTCCTGAACACGGCAGAGAACTCCTGGGCTGGATAACCAGCTTTGAGCCCCTGGTTCCTGGGCAACTCAAGGGATGTGAGACCCCGGATATTGGGATGTCACTGGAACTACCACATGTGCCCCTCACCTCTTCACGGGGCCGAGGAGCCTGGCAGGAAACAGCTCTGTTTGGGTCTAGATGGAGTAGCATCCACCTGGTTTGGAGTGTGATGAGCCCCAGGAGGAAGCTGTCAAGAAGATAATAACACTGTGTGCGTAGCCAACATCTTCTCCCCAGGGGGCTCCTGCTGCTGCCATAGTAGCTCCTCCTTCAGAAAAGACCAGGAGGTGGTCCCCAGAGACCCAGTCCCTTTGTCTCCATAGAGACAAGGCTCTAGCAGGCTGGAGACTAAGGCAGGACCAGAAATAGCTGCAAAGTCAAGTCACGGGGCTCGTCTGGGACAGAGACTGCAGCTTCGAATTCTGTGGCTTGGCCTTGGCCCAGGAGCACCGTTTGGGCAGGGAGGCTGGCACAGGGCACGTGGCACTGACCATCATGGCTAGGTGCGCAACTCTGGGTGAACCTCCGCTGTTGCTAAGTAAGGAACCCGCAAGGCTCTGCGACTTCTAGGACAGGTTTTAAACCCTGGCTGTGCCGTTCCCTAGTGGAGTGACCTTAGCCAGAGGAAGTGGGAAATGATTTACTAGGTGCCTAAATGCGCCAGACACCATGCTTACCTTGGAGCCTGGCTGACTGGCTCCAAAGCTCATCTCCCCACCGCAGCATCCGTGCCACACTTGGGACTGGAAGACCCGGATTCAAGAGCTATGTGACTCAAGAATGTCACTTCCATTCTCAGGACCTTGATTCCTCCTCAGGCAAACAGAATCGATGATATTTGGGAATTCTCTCCTCTGATGACCCCATAGGTAGTGGTGAGGTTAAGATGAAATAGCGCAGTGAGAGAATGTTCTCTGATACTCAATGTGTATAATAAAAATGTGGTGTTCAATCCCAGCTGATCTTTGGGACCATCTGAGAGGGGTTTTTTAAAAACACAGACTGCTAGGACTTCCCTTGTGGTCCAGCAGCTAAGACTGTGCTCCCAAGGCAGGGAGCCTCGGTTCAATCCCTGGTCGGGGAACTAGATCCCACATGCCAACAACTAAAAAAAGAAAAGAAAAGAAACACGAGATGGCTGATGGTCTCATTTAAAGGCCCTGAGAATCTGTGTCTTTAAAAACACCCCAGTGCTCAGGCAGGTTTGTGAAACAGCTCATATTTACAAATGTCAGAGACTGCCAGCAAAAGGCGAAGGGGGCAGCAGAGGACGGGATGGTTAGATAGCATCACCTGCTTAATGGACATGATTCTGAGCAGACTCTGGGAGACAGTGGAAGACAGAGGAGCCTGCCAGGCTACACTCCATGGGGTCACAAAGAGTCGGACACAACTGAGCGACTGAACAACACCACCAACAAAGAGATGAATATCACTTCCCTAGACCCCAGAGATGCCAATATTTTGCCTCTTCTCTGTCCCAGCTAAGCTGTGGTCAGCACAGGCCCCTGCCCACAGTCTCCACCCAGGAGGTTCTCTGTTTCATTCCTTTACTGATGTAACTCAGCTGCCTCTTAGCACCTCCCAGCAAAGACCCAGAGTAGGAGGAGAGGGTAGGAAAGTGAAGGGTCTGATGCAAAGAATAAATTGCCTTTATTTACCCAAACCGGGTAAGCTGGTGCAGAGGCTAACCAAGCCACAAGGCTGAGAACCAGTCAGAGTGTGAATAAGCCACGGAAGATCCAAGTGATAACTCACTCTCTTGCCTCTGGCTGGTAAAGATGTGCTGGTTGAATCCCAAGTCATACATCTTGTATTTATTTTACTGGCTTTGCATGTATTGTCCTAACCTTGCTGGATTTATTTTGGGGATGGAAGAAGGTCTGGAACAACTTTTTATGTTGGAAATTCCCAAATATCCTTATTCAATGATGAGCACCGTGGCATGGATGGTTCCAAACCAGAGGTCATTGAAAAGTCATTTGCCATGAGTTTTATGGTAAGTGTCAATGGAGTGGCTGTCCCCAACTATTAAATGTACCTTCCAGAGACTTCCTTGGTGATCCAGTGACCAGGACTCCATGTTCCCAGTGCAAGGGGCCTGGGTTTGATCCCTGGTCAGGGAATTCGATCCCACATGCCTCAACTGAAGATCCTGCAGGCCACACCTAACACCTGGCACAGTCAAATAAAATAAATAAATAGTTTGGTTTTTTTTAAATTTTCAAGTTTGTCCCAGCTTTTCATAATCTCAGTACTGGTTTACACCCTGGGAGAAAGGTTGGCTGGGAGGCTGGATCGAGGGGAGCTTAAGTTCAGAGCAGACTCAAGCTGAAGAGTCAGGCTTCGAGGATTCCTGGGTGTGAACACAGGGCCAGACACATCTTATAAATAAGGAGCCCACTGAAGGGCTGTGTGTGCGTGCTAAGTTGTTTCAGTCGTGTCTGACTCTTTGTAACCCCATGGACTGTAGCCTGCCAGTCTCCTCTGTTCATGGGATTCTCCAGGCAAGAATACCGGGGTGGGTTGCCATGGGACCAAAGAGCCATGACGTGCTAATTCCTAATCCACCATCCTTTCCTCGGGTGCCCATGCCGCCTCTGTATGTCCAGGTTTGGGTTGTTTTTAATCTGCTCACCTGTTCATATTCATTGAACCCCTGTGATTCCAGAAGCACCTTGCCGCCCAGTTCTTGGCCCTGGGGTGGGGGTGCAGTGTTTGTGGGTGAAGGAGGGCTGTGGCCTAACCTTGTTGTTGCTACCCACCTGGGGGACCTTGAGCAAGTGGTTTGGGTTTCTTAGCCTCAGTTCCTTGTTTGTACCCCAGGGAGCTGGAATACTCAGGCTGTAAGGGCCCTTCTCCCAGGGACAGGGGAGCCTGGTGGGCTGCAGTCCATGGGGTTGCAGAGTCGGACACGACTGAAGCGACTTAGCAACAGCAACAGCAAAAGGGCCCTTCCAGTTTCTAGATTTCTGCAGCTCAGATGGTGTTACACTTGAGCTGTCCAAATGGAAAGGCTGAGAGTCCTGCTCAAAGAATAAACCTCACTGGCGGGGAGGCCCTCACAGGTCCCAGAAAGGAAAAAGCAAGGCAGGAGCTGGCCCCTCCTCCCTTCACCAAGGTCACAGCCGCAGAGGTGAGCCAGTGGGGAAGCAAGGCCTCCTCCCCCACCCCGCCCCATCAGAAGCCAGATAGGAGGCGAGGGCTTGGAGGAGGGGCAACCAGACTCCAGTCCCACTGCTGCTTATTTATAGCCTGATCGCCTCAGCCCTGGGCCGGACAGTCCAGGAGGGTAAAAAAAGGCAGTTCTGGAGAAGATGCCAAGGGTGGGTAAGCAGCTGAATCGAGTGAAACTGTCTGTACCAACTGCCTCCACCTGCAAGGCTCAGCCAGCTTCTGAGAGCTAGGGTCTGGGAAGTGATGTGCCATGGCTGTCCCCCGGCCCCTGATGTGTCTTCTTGGTCTGTAGCTCCAGATTTGCAGGCAATGGCTCCAGGTTTTGCTCCAGGCACACACTTCTTGCTGCATGCTCTCGATCTTCCTGCAGCTGATGGTCCAAGCTCATCCGGTCCTTAAACCAAAGCTAGGGAACTGGGGGCTTTCTTTTCCCCCGGATTTTCTTAACCATGGCATGTTCAGTCATGTCTGACTCTTTGCAACTCCATGGACTGCGTGCAGCACGCCAGGCTTCCCTGTCCTTCACTGTCTCCCAGAGTTTGCGCACATTCCTATCCACTAAATCGATGATGCCATCCAACCATCTCATCCTATGTCACCCCCTTCTCCTTCTGCCTTTAATCTTTTCCTAGCACCAGGGTCTTTTCTAATGAGTTGGCTCTTCGCATCAGATGGCCAAAATATTGGAGCTTCAGCTTCAGCATCAGTCCTTCCAATGAATATTCAGGGTTGATTTCCTTTAGGATGGACTGGCTTGATCACCTTGCTGTCCATTTTCTTAACCATTTTCCTGTCTAAATCCTAAAAGCTTCAGGCCTGTGATTCCAGGCCTTCGCCATGGGAATGACCATCCTAGTCAGCAGGTTACCCAGTATAAGTCTTGTTTTCACAGGAAAAACTGTGATTGGGGGCTGCTCAGCGACCCCAGTGGATCTTTTCCAGCCCACTTACTTTCCGCCATTCATGCCTGCCTTGCTTTCTCCAAAAGAAACCTAGAGACACCAACCCTCACACTCAATTCCTTCCTCACAAACCCTCCCTAGCGGAGCAGAGTGCCCGGTGACCAAGGAGGGAGGCCTCACTGCCCCTTCCTGGAGGCCCTCAGCTGAGCCTGCTTCCTGTCCACCTACATCAGAGTCCAAGCACTCTCTGCCCAGCTCTTAGGTGGCAATGATGAGGGTGCCAGAAAAAAAAAAGGCCCCCTTAGCTGCTTTGGATTGTCTGCAGGAAAGGGGCCCGCAGGTGACAGCGAGGGAAGTGAGCCTCCTCAGGGGGCTCTGTGTTGGGGGCCTAAGGAAGGGGGTGAGCCGATGAAATGTGCCCCCAGCTGAGGGGACGCTCCTATGGGATGCCCTGGAAGATGGGTGATGAAGAGGACAGGGGGCTATTTTTATTATTATTTAGCAAATATTTTAGTAGCCACGATACAGCAGATCTGAACTAAGTACAGATAGTACGTTGGCGGCTGCTTTGTGTGGAGCTTTGTGTCATAAACGCCGTGATACGGGTGCTGAGCAGCGAGGCCCTCGGTGGCAGGAGGCTTCTGGGGATAGCTGAGGGTGAAGGATGAGTATGTGCTAAGCAGGTAAAGCCCGGTTCCCAGCCCTGGCTTCATATCCGAGTCACCTGGAGCTTTCAACATGCACTTTCCCCGCAAAGCCCTGGCCACACCCCTGACCAATTAAGTTAGAATGTCTGGGAATGGAACCCAGGCATCGATACTGGAGCTTCCACGGTGAAGCCAAGGTGGGCACCACTGGTGTGGGGGATAATTTCTGTCTCAAGTTCACAGGGGAATGGAATAGGTCAGCGGATGACTCTTGTCGGTTGGTTGGTTGTAAAGTTGAACCTCCTTATTCACACTTTCTAGGGAGAATGCCTTTTGGATTTGGGCCTGGGAGGAGCAGGAGGCGGGAGGCGGGAAGGCAGGAAGTGGGAGGGAAGAGGAGGAATTTGGGGCTGTGGCAGCTAAGCCCTTAGTGACACTGTCACAAACCACGCCTCCCTTGCTGCCAGGACCTCCTGCAGAATTCCCCCAATTCCATGTCTGGAGTCTCCAATAACCCCCAGGGGATTGTGGTCCCAGCCTCAGCGCTCCAGCAGGGCAACATCGCCATGACAACCGTCAACTCACAAGTGGTGTCAGGTCTGTGCAGGGGATTCTGGGGAACACCCCTGGGAGGAGAGTGGGTGGCCCTGAGGGAATTCCAGGGTTGGTGGGGGGCAAGACACTGAACAAAGTGTCCTAGAATGTGGGAGGGGGTGCCCCCTGCCAAGGGAGGGGCTCCCAGCTAAGTTTCTTGCCTAAAGTGTTCCATAAGCTTACAGATCATTAGCAAGACCTGACGATGGTGGTTTGGAACAAATTTGGGTCGGAGTCTCATGAGCCCCACCCAAAGACCCTTCCCCCCACAAACACACACAGAGACTCTGTTCTCTGCACCCCATCCCCTCCCACCCCTTCCCCACAGGGGCTGAAGGCCTCCAGAGTAGAGAGTGTTTACACGTGAGTGCCAAGTGGATTGGGAGCCCTGCTTGCCCTCACTCCTACCCATCCCTATGGCAGGGGACCCCAAAACTGGTTGTCTCCTCAGGTGGAGCCTTATACCAGCCGGTTACCATGGTAACCTCCCAGGGTCAGGTGGTCACCCAGGCAATCCCCCAGGGAGCCATCCAGATCCAGAACACACAGGTGAGTGTGTGTGTGCAGTGCAGGTGTGTGCATATGTGCATGGCGTGGGGGAGGGCTCCGTGCCCAGTCGCCATCTGCTAGGCGCTTTCTACCACTAGCTCCCTCGCCTCTCATCATTCCCCGGAGAGGTATCATCACCCCCACCTGAGGGCAAGAAGGTGGGCATTGGAAAGGTTCTACCAGCTCCTGAGATCTCAGTGCCTCTTGGGGTCTCGTGGAGGGATCCTACACTTCCTCCTCCTGCTCTGCACTCTGAGCCAGTCTGTAGCTCAGTGGGGTAGAGGGCACACACAGAGGCCAGGCTGGGATGGGAAGATCTGAAGGCAGAGGCTGGAGGGCAGACATTGGCTCCGCCATCTTAGATAGGTCAGCTGAGCCCTCTGAGCCTCCGAGTTCCTCTCCGTAGAAGAGGGACTCACATCAGCTGCCCACGGCCCCACCAGCCTACAGAGCTGATGTGAGGGCCGACCATGGTAACTGAAAGGATAACCCTCCAAAAAAGCTCACGTACCCCAGAAATGCTAATAACCATTGGATGGTTTATGGCGAACCTCTCTCCTATACCTTCTGCATGAGCCTGTTTCCTCTGTCTCCTCTCTCATCCCCTACCCCTCCTCCCCTCTTCCTCCTTCTTCTCTTTCTCTCTCCTTCTTCCCTTCTCCCATTCTCTGAGGGGTTGGTGCCAGATGACAGGAAAGGTGACCTCCCCCGGACCCTCAGAATGAGTTGGGATAGGGGATTGGCAGCGAGAGCCTGCCGTCTCTATGGCAACAGGTCCCTAGCTGCTGGCCCGCCAGGCTGCTGATGCTGATTTTTTCTCCACGTGCCCTGAAGGTTAACCTTGACCTCACCTCCCTCCTGGACAATGAGGATAAGAAGTCCAAGAACAAACGAGGAGTCTTGCCCAAGCATGCCACCAATATAATGCGTTCTTGGCTCTTCCAGCATCTCATGGTGAGTGTGTGTGTGATGGGGTGTGGAGTTGCAGTGTGGGGTATGAGTAAGCCCTGGGACATCGGCCCGTGATTCCCACATCTTCAGAGGGTGTGGCCTCAGAGAGAGGCTCTCTTGTAGGGATACCATCTTCCAGAGGCCAGGGTAGAGGGATGCTTAAATGGGACCTAAAGCTGGAGATTCCTCCAGTGCTTGTGGCCACTGCCTCAAAAGAATATGACGTCCATGAGGTAATGGGGATGGACACGTTCTGAAGAGCGTAAAGTTGTGGGCAAGTGGGCAGTGTTGTTTCATGAACAGAGTGGGATTCTGTGGGAGCAGGGCTGTGGTCACTGCTCCTGCAGCAGCCACGCTCACCCCTGTCCTCTCCCGTGGAAGAAAATGCTGATTCTCCACCAGAACCCTTCTGTTTCCTGAGTCCTTGGTGCTGGGGGAGGGAGCAGAGGGTGTGCATCCCTTTCCTTCTGATCAGAGCAGCCAGAAGAAGCGTGGACTGGCGAGCCATGGTTAAGCCCACCCCTACCCCAAGATGGGCAGCCAGCCCAGGCTGAAATCCTAGCATCAGAGAGCCAGCTCAGCTCAGAGTGAGCAGTTGTTTCCTTGGGTCTCTTTCATGAGATGATGATGCAGCCTGAGGTTTAATAGTAGCATTTATGGGTGACTTCTCTGATGGCCCAGTGGTTAAGGCACCGCGCTTCCAAGGCAGGTGGCTTGGGTTCAATCTTTGATCAGGGAACTAATCCCACAGGCCGTGGGACAGCCAAAAATTTTTTTCACTAAAAAAAAAAAAAGAGTAACGTTTATAGGGCTTCTCTGGTGGCCCAGTGGTTAGGACTCTGAGCTTCCACTGTGGGGGGCGTGGGTTTATAAAAAACCTGCCATGTGCACCTAGCAGGATGGTGGTTGTGTTTGTGTGCATGGTAAGTTGCAACAGATAGGCCTTGGGTTGAGTATCAGGAGTGACTTCAAAACTGTGACCTTCTTGCATCATTCAAGGGTTGGAGCAATAAAGCCGGTGCCTCTGTCTGGGCTGAGTGTGAGTGTGTGTGTGTGTGTGTGTGTGTGTCTGGGATAGGGAGGCAGAATCTTCAAGCACAGGCAGGCTCCCAGTGGTCTGCAAGCTCTTGGCCTGGCATGGAAGTAATAGACACACAGACAGAAGATAAATACCAGGCTTAGGGCTGTAGGCATATTGGCTGGCAAAGTGTGGAGAAGAACCAGGAGTTAGGGAGGCTGTTTGTTCAGAGAGGAGAGAAAGTCAGTGGATCTTGGGAACTAATTAATTAATCATCAGCCCTTTATTTGAAATGGGAGAGCCTCCAAAAGCCATGGAGCCCAGGCCCAGGGTTTGGGGATCTTTGGTCACTTGATATGAAGAGCTGACTCATTTGAAAAGACCCTGGTGCTGGGAAAGATTGAGGGCAGGAGGAGAAGGGGACGACAGAGGATGAGATGGTTGGATGGCATCACCGATTCAATGGACATGGGTTTGGGTAAACTCCGGGAGTTGGTGATGGACAGGGAGGCCTGGCGTGCTGCAGTTCATGGGATTGCAAAGGGTCAGACACGACTAAGTGACTGAACTGAACTGAGGATCTCTGCCCCAGAAGCAGGGGGTCTGCCCACCCAGCAGACAGCCAGCATTGCTCTGGGGTGCTGGATGCAGCTGGAGCTCTGCATCCCACCAGATCCACACCCTCCCCAGACTCTGGGGATGTAGGGCCGCCCCAGTACTTTGCTGAGGAAGCCCATTTTGAAAGCAGCCCCTTGGGCACAGACGATAACCAAATTTAGAGAGAAGGAGCTGGAAGGCTGAAGGTTAAGGTGAGGAGAGGAGGATGAAGAGACGTCCAGAGCCTAGTGAAGAAGCCAGGGAGCCAGGGCCAGGCCCAGCCTCTTCCTCTAACTCAGGATCTGGAGCTCGTGGTGGGGGTGCCCAGGTCCCCTGCCTGGTCTCTCTTCCACGCGGGCAGAGAGCAGAGGGCTGGGGTGGCCCTAAGACCCTGGTGTCTGTGCTGAGCTCCAGCCCTGCCCCCTACCCCGGAAGAGGGCTTCAGTAGCGGAGGTTTTGTGTCTGTGCTGACCTGTGACACCCAGGTTTGCGGCACCCAGGCAACCTCCCCGGCCATAGCAGGCGCCCCCTGCGTCATGCTGTGAGAATGTGTAACTGTAGGGGAGTGGGAATGCTGGGAACACGTGGGCTTTTGAGACAAGCAAGCATGGCTTCGTATCTAGGCTTTCCCTCAGTCCTCTGAGGTCTGGCCACACTCATCTCTTGTGGAGATCATGACAAAGGAATGAAATGAGTGCAGAGGCCCTGGCGTCCTAGGTCTTAAAAAGTGTTAGCTGACTTCTCTTCCCTCTCCCCACCCCCCAGTGTATTTTTGAAGACAGAATACATCTACAACCTCGCTTTTCAGGGGAGAAAACGCAAGTGTAGTAGGGAGAGGAGGCTGCAAGACAAGTCCCCACCCCACTGCCCAGGATCCCAGCATCCAGGCCAGCACCCCCACTGCCTCCCATCACCTCAGCTGCCTCCCACCCCCAGATGGCAGCTCTCCCCACCCCCACCCCCCCACCCCACCCCCCACCCCCGAGTTAAGCCTTCAGCCTGAGGCAGAAGGTCATAGTATCCATCCCTCCTGGCTGTACCTGCCCTCTGACCTTGGACTTCAGGTCAATGTCCCGCCTCTCACCCTGCCTCCACCCCTTCCTGCCCAGCCCCTTCCATAGCTCAGGGTCGGTCCTTGCCTTCCACTCCACTGCCACCTCCAGCCAGACAGGCGAGAGACAGCAGAGCAGCTGAGCAAAGCAGAGGGGAAGGAAGGACCCAGGTTAGAGCTGCAGAAGGACCTGGAATGATGGAGGGACCTGCTGAGCTGCGGGAGTGAGGTTGTCACCCACCCCAGGCCCTCTGCAGCTCAGAGTGCACTCAGAGTGGATACTGTTGCTAAAGCACTTGACATTGGCAAGTCCTCCCCGCAGAGGCCATGGAGAGAGGACAAGGGAGTGACCCTTCGGCCTTTAAAGTCAGAACTCAGAACTTCTGGATGAGGGGGAGGAAGAGGGTCTGGAGAAGTCTGGGCTCTAGTAACTCAGCATGACAAGCTGTCCTCTTCAGGCCCAAGGCTGGCTCTGCAGATACAGGCAGAAACACAGCCCCCGCTAAACACCAGCTCAGGACAGGCTCTGTGAAAGCGCTTGGTCACAGGGCACAGTGAAAAGAAGACAGGCTCTGAAGCCAGCCAGACAGAGGTGTGAATTGAGGGCCTTCCACTAGCTGTGCACGCATTCTATTTCCTTGAAAAAGGAGATAGTAACCCATTTCCCACAGTTGTGAAGATTAAATGAAATAACATATATAAAGAGCCATGCCTGACACACAATCGCACTTAAGAAATGTGAGTTCTCTTTGAACTTTCTAGAAGAATAGACCATGGGCAGGGATTTTAGGCTAAGACTCAACATTTGTGAAAGTTATTTAGAGGTAGCTGACTGATCCGTTCTCATCCGTGATAGCTACTGATTCTCACTTGATCCTAAGAATGCATTGACTAACTCTGTTACTTGTCAGTTTGGTGTGTATATGTGTGTGTCCAGTCTACATGTTTTATGTCTGACTCAGTTGTAAATTCCTCAATAGGGATCATAGATAATACCTCTTCTATGGGCCCCAAAGCACTGATCGATCCCCAAGGGTGTGTCTTACAGGATATTATAGATGTTGCTCCCAAGAAAGGGTAGCGTGATGAAATAGGTTTAGGAAAATATGGGTTATACAAAGTTTAGCTTATTTCTTTACCCTTAGCGTACTAGAGGGCTTCATGAATTTGCAAGAGGGTGCATGGCTTGAAGCTTTCCCCAGACATTTGGTCACTCTGAGTCATACTCTTGTTTTCACTGTTGCTTTGAGGAACAACTCTATATAGTTGTTGGCGAGTACTGCTCTGTGGCAATGTTGTGTTAGACACATAGTAGCTGCTCAGTTTTAGGAAGGAAGCGTAGAAAAGGTATGAATAAGGGCAGATCTCAGTATCAGTAGATGGTCTCGCATCCAGGGCAAGGCAACTCATTTGTTGGTTGGTTATTTGGAAAAGTTTGTTGAAGAAAGGAACAACCATTAAAAAGATACATTTTAATTTTTATTTTATTTCATTGAAGTGTGGTTGATTTACAATGTTGTTAATTTCTGCTGTACAACAAGGTGATTCAGTTATACGTATATATGTTCTTTTTTGTACTCTTTTCCACCGTGGTTTACAGGATATTGAATATAGTTCCCTGTGCCATACAGTGGGGCCTTGCTGTTTATCCATTCTAAGTATAACAGTTTGCCTTTGCTGATTCCAGACTCCTAACCCATCCCTCCCGCACCCCCACGTCCCCTTGGCAACCACAGATCTGTCCTCTCTGCCTGTGAGTCTCTTTCTGTTTTGTAGAGAAGTTCATTTGTGTCCTATTTTAGATTCCATGCATAAATGATATCACATGGTATTTGTCTCTCTCTGACTTACTTTACTCAGTATGGTAATCTCTAGGTCCAGCCACGCTGCTACAAATGGCATTATTTCATTTTTATGGCTAAGCAGTATTCCACTGTGGGCTTCCCAGGTGACTCAGTGGTAAAGAATTCACCTGTCAATGTAGGAAGATGCAGGAGATGTGGGTTCAGTCCCTGGGTTGGGAAGATCCCCCAGAGTAGGAAATGGCAACCTGCCCTAGTATTCCTGCCTGGGAAATCCCGTGGACACAGGAGCCTGGCGAGGTACAGTCCATGGGGTCACCAAGAGTCAGACATGACTGGGCGCACATGCAAGCAAGGCGAAGAAAGATACATTTTATTTGGATTTAAAAGATGTATATTTGTTTGCTAATGTTTTGATACAGGAACAAGGTCATTTTCTCATTGAAGTTTGTCATTTTTACTTGCACATATTTCTCCTATAATATAGCATCTATAAATTTCATTTTTATTTAAAATGGAATAAGCACCTTGGCTTTGGGGAAGTAATCTGGCTGTAGGATCTTTTTAGATTTTTACTGTATATCCCAGTCTCTTTCACTTGTCTCACCTGATCTCACTTTTAAGCGAATTTGACTCTGGAGTCTTTCCAAAGCACTCCACTTAGTCTTAGCAACAACTCTTGCTTTTTTGCACTCATATTTCATGGTTTACAGAATAGTTAATTAAGTTCCATAATTACAGTAACACACAGAAGTAGCATAAACTAGTCAATGCAAAACTGCTGTCTTCCTGATAAGCAGATAAATTGGCTAATGAACATTCTACAAAGTAAGCTATTCCTCCTAAGCTTTCAGGATGTAGACAGCAGTTCTGATGGCTGACAGCAGGAGGGGAGAGCGCGGTATAATATGCAGATTTGTTTAACAGATACCAACTCTCAGAACTTCTTCTGTGGGTGCTGGTTCTCTGTTGTCTTCTTTCCTTCAGGCAGAAGTTAGTATTCTTTCATCCTTTCGCCCTGTGTCCGAGACTTCTTGTCCTTTCCACTGTCCCATGGCACTTGCCGCTCCGGAAATGTGTTCAGATGACAGCGTGCTCCTGAGATAGAGGCTCAACCCCTGAGCCTTTTTGCTCTTAGGCTACTGTGAGATTGGGATGGTTTCATCCATTAGTTCCTTGCTCCAGTGAGATTTTCTTGCTATTGCATTCTGGCTGAAAGCAGCTAAATTCCTGCTGGAAGCGATCATTTCATTGCAAATCCAGATTGGGTGGGAAACCCTGGCAGAGGGTCCCCTCTGTGGAGGGGAGGGTTGCTGCTCTTCCCAGCCTCCCCAGTCCCCACTTCTGCCCTCATCCCCTCCAGTCCAGATCACAGCTTCCCCCCACCATCCTGCCTGCATGATTCTGCTCATTTCCATCAAAAATGTGACTGCTCTCTGCTGCTGCCACCCAGGCACAGGAGCCACTTTACAGAATGTTTTCACTATGGGGGGATCCTGGAGAGGAAACCAAGCCCTAGTGGCCCCACCACCACCAACGGAGCCCCTTACTCCAGTAGCCTCTGCGGCTTGCCGGGTGCGGGCTAAGCTTCTTTCTGCATCGTCTCATTTCACCTGCCCAGTCAGCCTAGGAGGGAGTACTGCTACCATCCTTGTTTTACCAATTACAAAACTAGGCTCTGAAAAGGTAACCAGACTTGAAACCAGGTCCATGTGGCTCTAATTTCTTCCCACTAGGAGGTACCGCCTCTCCACTGGTTCAAGAAACAGCAGCATCTCTTGGCTCCCACACAAAGTCTAGGTAAAGTAAAAGGGGACCCCAACTCTGAGTCGAGGCGCAGAGCCCCATCCTGGGACAGGTATGGGGTTTGATAGCCCGGCCCTCGTTTTCAGATACAGTGAGGCTGCCTGACTATCTCATCCGTTCCTCTTCCTCCGGCCACCATCGCATCCACCAGCCAGGCATACGTCTCGTCAGGGTTGCACTCTGCTTGCTGCCACCTCACCCCCACCTGACGGAGCTGACGACCTTGCTCCAGGGCCGTCAGATACACTTGGCTGCAGTCACACAAACTGAGTGCTCAAAACCAAGGGCCTTCTCTGCTTGATTCTTTGGGTATTGAAGTGTAATTCACATACCATAAAATCCACTCTTTTTAACTATACAGTTCAGAGGCCTTAGGTATATTTACAAAATGGTGTAATCATCACCACTATCTAATTCCAGAACATTTCATCACCCTGGAAAGAAACCCTGTACCCATTAGCCATCACTTGCCCACCCCTAGAAGCCAGTGGTCTACTTTCTGTCTTGAGGGGTTTGCCGATTTCAGATATTTCACACGAGTGGAATTGTATGATATGGAATCTTTTGTGACTGGCTTCTTTCACTTAGCGTGATGTTTTCAGGGTTTACCCTCTTGTAATACATGGCAGTGCTTCATTTCTGTGTATGAATATCCCATTGTGCAGAGAGACCACATTTTGTTTATCCATTCATCACTTTATGAACATTTGGGTTTCACCTTCTTGGCTTTGAGTGATACTGCTACACACGTTGGTGTATACCTCATGATTCTTGTCTCTGAGACTCTTTGTCCGGTTCCCAGCTGTTCTCACCCACAGGGCTGGAGCCTCACATGCTGGGCTCATCCGTGCTGGAAGTCACCCAGGTACAGCATGTGCCCTCCATGCAGGCTCCCGGCCAAGGAGGGCTTGTGAAGGAGAGAGTCAGCCGGTTGCCTCTGCACATCAGTGTTGCCTTCAATCACTCAGCAAACATCCTTGCCTGCTTCCCTGTGCCTAGCGTAGCATTAAGTCTAAAGGAAGAGGGCATCTACCCCTATCAGACACCCACCTACGCAGCAGATAGAGACAGTTTATGCAAAAGGCATGGTACTTGGAGACAAGATCTGGATATAAGTCTCACTGACCCCTCAGTGGTAAAGAATTTTACCAGGTGGCTTAGTGGTCAGCCTGTCAAGCAGGAGACCTGGGTTCAATCCCTGGGTCAGGGAAGATCCTCTGAGGAAGGAAATGGCAACCCACTCCAGTATTCTTGCCTGGGAAACAAGCCTGGCCGGCTCCAGTTCACGGGGTCACAAAGAGTGGGACATGACTGAGCGTGCACGCGCGCACACATGCCCCCTGTGCCTAGCCAGCAGAACGGCAGTGAATTGCTGGACCTCATCAAGCCTCAGTTTTCTCTGCTGTAAAATGGGAGCCACAATATCCAGCTCATGGTACTGTTGCAAGGATAGAATAAGATGATGGATGCGGAGGTCCTTTGTCCTGAAACAGACACAGCTGCTGCTACAAATACCTCTGAAAGTCCCCGTGATCTGCTCTGCCTTGGAAACCTCAGAGAGAAAACTTGATACTTCTAGGGAAACTGGAGTAAAAAAACATGGAAAAGCAAGAAAATAGCTTAGGGAGACTGCACCATTCTTGCTCCAGCATATATTATCTATTACTTTTTCCTTTAATTTCATCACCTTATCTGAAATCTCACTCATCAGAGATCCATTTAAAATTATCCTATCCCTGTCAGAATGCCCACAGTGAGGCCATCACTCCTTCATAGCTTAGGTATGAATTAGTCCAAAAGCTTGGTTTTCTACACCCACTCCACTAGGATCAGTTTCAGGCAAAGAGTGCCAGTGTTTATTAGTGGTGGAAGATGAAGATCAGAGCATCTGTAAGCACAGCATTTTGAGGAGGTAGGCCAGAATGGGGTGCCAGAGGAAAGGCTCCTAACAATCGTCTTCAACCTCTCCTGACCCTTTTGAGAATCTGATGAAAGCTTTATCTTCATCATCATGAACATCACTGCAGGGGATTTGACCTTAAAGTCCTAAAGGCTGGAAGCCTCCGATTCAGGAAGCAGATGGGAGGATAGCATAAGGATCCAGGGATTTGTCACAGGAGGGACTGGGAAGAGTCAATGGAGCACAAAAAGGGAAAGGCTGAGGAAGTCTATGCTCACCAGTCTCAGCATTTACCTGGGTCTAGTTCTGTTCCCTGAAAGCAGAGGAAGATCTCTCATTTTTTCTTCCTGAATCCTTCTCTCCACCAGAACACAGATCTTCAACCAAATCGGTCTTTAAGGCTAGCCCAGAAAACTACCTATTTAAAAAAACTTGTTTCTATGGAGAAAGGTGATCTAAGTTCCAAATAATACACCTGTCCACTAATACCTGACCTTCAGGTGAGAGAGATGATTTCAGCACTCCTAGGACTGGTCATTTAATTGAGGGAATAAATCATGCACATCCTACGAATGGTCACCCCATGATGTAGCCAAGTGCTCTCACACAAACACACTTGCAGGGGGTTGACAACTCAATAGAGGGGAGGGGGTTTGCCCATCTTCCTGGTCAGGTATGTGTATCCAGGACTGGGCATCAGATTCCAAAAGGTCCTTTGACAAATCATGTCCAGGGAAGGGCAGCCAGGATGGGGACGTATCTGTTCAGATGACTCCTACAGGAAGCACGTCACACAATGAGGGCTGAGGGCTGAGGGCTGGAGATTGTTGGTCTGTGGGACCTTTGGGGCAGCCTGTGCAGTAGAAAGAAATATTGGAGGCAGACAGACGTGAGGTTGAGCCCTGCTCCATTTTTTACTTACTATATGACCTTGAATGAGTCAATTAACTTCTCTGATGTCAGTTTCCTTTTCATAAAGTGAAGGCAATAATACATATGCATGGTGAAGATCAATAATATGTTAAAAAGCGCAGTGGCTGACACAGGTGAAGTGGACATGGTTAAAGATACAGGAGAAAAAAAAAAAGATGCAGGGGGTTGGACGTCCCTGGTGGTCCAGAGGTTAAGTATCTGCCTACTAATGCAGGAAATATGGGCTCAGTCCTTGGTCCGGGGAGATTCCACATGCTGCAGGGCAACTGAGCCCAAGAGCCACAACTGCTGAGCCTGTGTGCTGCAGTTAATGAATCCCATGCACCTAGAGTTTGTGCTCGGCAATTAGAGATGCCGCCGCAGTGAGAAGCCGTTGCACGGCAGCTAGAGAGTAGCCCCGCTCACGGCAACTAGAGAAAGCCCGCACACAGCAACGACGACCCGAGGCAACAAGAAAAAAAAAAATACAGGGAGTGTGGGTCCTGACTCTGCCTCATACCCCTTGTGTAAGCTGGAGCCAGTTTTTAACCCTCTGGGCTGAGTTTTCTCGTGCGTAAAATGGGAATAATGATGCCTACTTCATAGATGCCTTCAGAATTCAATCAGAATACATGTCAAGTACTCTCACAGGGTGCTCTATGCTCTGTAAGTGCTCAGAGTTCTCCAAAAAGCTGTCCGCTTCCAGGAAGTGGCGGCGAGCCCTGTTAGGAGGCGAGAGCCAGGTGTTTCAGACCCTGTGTGGCTCTGGAAGACAGTCTCTGCTCTCTGGTTGGACAATAGGGAGGCAGATGAGTTCAACAGAGAATTCCTTGGTTGGGGAACTAAGATCTCACTTGCCACGTCGCTGACAAGCACTAAAAAATAAAAATAAAATAAAGATTCCACCTGAAAATGGCCAGGGGAGATTTACACCTCCACAGCATCCCCCAAGGAGCCTGAAGGCAGGTTAGCAGAAAATGCCCCATCATATACACCCAGGGGCTGGTGAATAAACCTATTTGAAAAGAAAGCACATTTGTACATGCACACAGGGGCTGCTGGGGGTCTTGCCCTCAGAAAAACAAGCTGTGGCTTTCCCGGAGAGAGAGCCACTTGCGCTGAGCAGCAGGTTTATTTTATGTTACTGATTTACTTAACAAACACTCATGGAGCGCGCTAGGCTTCCCTGGTAGCTCAGTGGTAAAGAATCCACTTGTCAAACAGGAGACGTGGGTTCGATCCTTGAGTCGGGAAGATCCCCTGGAGGGAAAAATGGCAACCCGCTCCAGTATCTTTGCCTGGGAAATCCCATAGACAGAGGATCTTGGCGGGCTACGGTTCAAGGGGTCACAAAGCATCAGACGTGACTTAGAGACTAAACAGCAGCATCATGGAGTGTTCCAGGCACCCTTCTAAGCACCTTTCAGATATTAACACACTGATTGTTATTAAACGACCTTTGGAAGGTGTATTTGCTCTCCCTGCTTTATAGAAGGAGAAGCTGACACGAGAGCCCAGGGTCTCAAGCTGGTGAGAGACCAGGGTTCAAAGCCGGGCAGTCTGATTCTAGAGCCCTGCTCTTCTTCTTTGGGGTGCAGCAGGTCTTAGCTGCGGCATGCAGGATCTTTAGTGTGGCACACAGACTCTTGGGGCTTGCGGGATCTAGTTCCCTGACCCGGGATCCAATCTGGGCCCCCTGCACTGTACCTCCAGGGAAGTCCCTAGAGGCCTTCTTCTTTGTCCTTGCCTACTGCTACCATGTTGCCTCTGAGACCCTTCTAGAGAAGTAGTTGACTCCTAAGGACCCCCTTCTCCTTCTCATCCCCCCACAAATATGTTTGAAACCATTGGTTGTGAGAGCAGCACTGTTAATAAGCAGGTGGCCCGGGGAGCCTGAATCACTGATGCTCCCCACCCCCTTCCTACTCATTTTCACACCCACAGACACGCACAAAGGGAATGAGGATAAGCACCAGTTACCCCCCAGGATCCTATGGTCATTCAACCAAGATGTATTGAACACTTGGCACAAACCTGGCATTTTCCTCCGAGCCAATGAGGTGGGGGTGAAAAGAACAGTGTGGATCCTTTTCTCAAAACTTGCAGCCTGTCTGGTTGGGGTGAAAAACAGATCATCCTTGTAGTGTGTGGAATTCTGGATAGGGTGAGGGCTCAGACCTCATGGCAGTGGAGGGAGTGTTCCAAATGGATTTAAGGCGTTGGGGGCAGGTTAAGGATCAAAATTTTACTACTCTGTGGAGGACTGATTGAAATAGAAACCAGGGGGAAGGGTGAAGAGCAGGAAGGGCTTCCCAGGTGGCTCAGTGGTTAAGAATCCGCCCGCCAATGCAGGAGATGAGCGTTCGATCCCTGGATCAGGAAGATCCCCTGAAGAAG
The DNA here is from genome assembly GCF_019923935.1 of Bubalus bubalis. Taxonomy (NCBI): domain Eukaryota; kingdom Metazoa; phylum Chordata; class Mammalia; order Artiodactyla; family Bovidae; genus Bubalus; species Bubalus bubalis. The sequence continues at coordinate 109,575,852 of NC_059161.1, forward strand.
GAAATGGCAACTCACTCCAGTATTTTTGCCTGGAGAATCCCATGGACAGAGGAGCCTGGCGGGCTATAGTCCATGGGGCCGCAAAGAGTTGGACACAACTTAGTGACTGGAGGAACAAACGAAGAGCAGGAAGGTGGTAGATTATTACAATGAAAAACTATATAGCAATGAACATGAAGGTGATTGTTACATAGAACAACCATGGATGGATCTCCCAACTATACTATGGATTGAAATACTGCGTGCTCTATAATTGCATTTATATAGGGTCCAAAAACCAAGCAAAACTAAACCATATTGATTAAGAATGTAACATAGATTGTAAAAGTATAAAGAAAAGCAAAAAAAAAAAAAGGAATTACAGGGAACATCGAGTTATCTTGGGGGAGGATATCTTTGGAAGTGGTGATTGGCAGGGGACAGAAAAGGGGCTTCTGGGGTACCAGTAGAAATCTATTTTGTTGACCTGGGTGGTGGTCACATGGGTGTTGGTGACACCAAGCTATGGATTTTAGTTCCCTGTGATTTCCTGTGTGTTCAGTCGCTCAGTCATGTCTGACTCTTTGCAATCCCATGAACTGTAACCCACCAGGCGCCTCTGTCCATGAAATTTTGCAGACAAGAATACTGGAGCAGGGTTGCCATTTCCTCCTCCAGGGGATCTTCCCAACCCAAGGATCGAACCAGCATCTCTTGTCTCCTGCATTGGCAGGCGGGTTCTTTACCACTGAGCCACCTGGGAAGGCCCCGTGCTTTTCTGTGTGTGCACAATTGTAAATGGGGAGGTGAGTGGAAAAGAGAAAGGAATGGTAAAGTGGGACATCTGAGCCAAGACAGCTCTAGCAGGAAAGGCAGGGCCCCTGGGTACCTTCTGTACCCCTCTCCATTCTAAACTGCTCGTCTCTCCCACTTTAGCATCTCTGAGGTCAAGGTGTGCCTTGCCATCAATGGCATCTTCTGTGTGATGCAATGTGGCTGTTTCAGGGCCCCTCACCATCCCAGCTGCCTCCCTCTGGCTGGTTTCTGGCCCTGCTAGAGCAGTGGCCAGATTAAGAAGTTTTGTAGCCACAGCAGGCTACATGCACACAGCTGGTCAGGAGCGGGAAGGGAAGGAGGGTGTGGCTGACCCCAGTGTGGGAAAGCAGGCCAGGATAGCAGCTTCAAGCTCTGCTCCAGCCGCAGCTCCATCTCACACCTGCAGGCTGCTGCTTCCAATGCGCCGTGTCTCTCAGGGATCTGGCTGGCCTCCTGCTTGTCTTCCTGGGTGAGGACGTGGGTGCTCCCTATTGGGTGGGCTTTGAGTGAGAGAAGTGGCCAAGGGCCCATACACCAGCCTGGTTGAGCTGCTTTCAGACCCAGGACCCTAGAAGGGAACCCGTAGTTCAAACCAAAAATGCCTTCAGCTTCACTTTAGCCCAGATGAGACTTGAGTCATGGGGCCCAAAGGGAGGTGTCAGCAAAGAGTTGGGTTAGATGTCAGAGGAGCTTCCTGATGGCAACCGTGGTATCGTGAAATGCCTCTTCAGCTTAAATCCGGCAGTTCCCTTCCCCAGAGACTGAATATTCAACTGAACGGTGAAGTCTGGCAGGTGTCACTATTGGTCCAGAGTGAGTCGGCACAGCATGTTCTCATTCAATCATCCTCAAAAGCCAAGGAGTAGGCCCCGTCTTGTTATTTCCATCTTAAGCCCAGAAACTGAGGATGGCAGATGTGAAACAATACGTTGCCAAGGTCCTGTGTCTGGTTAAGCGGTGGATGCAGGACTCGACATCTGCAAAGATGGTACAGGTGGTGGTGTAGTCGCTAAGTTGTGTCCGAATCCTTGTGACCCCATGGACTATAGCCCACCAGGCTCCTCTGTCCATGGGGTTTCCAGGGCAAGAATACTGGAGTGAGTGACCTCTGCAGAGGCCATGCTCGTAACCAGCCGGCAGCACTGCCCAGTCACATGGGGCTCCTGGCTGGCCTGAGAAGGAGCTGTCATTGTCTGGTCCATCCGCGTCTCTCCTAGAGGGCCTCTGTCTTCACCCTTCCCTCCTGGCTGCGGAGGAGAAGTTCGTCCAAATAGTGAGCTGAGGCCCGAGGGCTCACCGCCATCACGCTGGATTCCTCTCCCTGCCCCTGGCCCCCAGCCTTTCCGATGGTGCTAAAAGTAGAGCTGACCAAATCAAGGGCTGTCCAGGGGCCAGGGCTATTTTGACTCTGTCCTCAGGAATCATCTGGTCTGAGGCGTGGACAAGCTGGACTGCTCCCATGAGCACTCAGATGGGGTGCCAGGAATGTTCTGGCAACACACCTGTCCTCAAGGCCGTGCCAAACCCTGCACTCACCACCACCACCCCCAGCCTCGCCCGCCTCCACCGCATGCTTCCTGAGATACCCATCCCAGGAGCCGTGGGGGAGGGGGGACTTGCACTGAAGGAGGATCAGGGCTTTGTGTCTGTGTTTGTAAGAGAATAACCAGCCAGTTTGGGGGACCCTGCCTCTCATCCCTTCCCATTAACTTAATCTGTGGATTTATGACATCCACTCAGAATGGAGGCCTGCCCTGGAAGGCTCCTTAGAGACAGCAAACTATCTGCAGGAGGCTAAAAGATTTCCTTCTCTGGAGATCTTAATAGTGGAAGAAATGTGCCTCTGACAATAAGTCCTAGCGCAAAGCCCCTGCCTGGAAAGCCCGTGCCCTCCATTACTAAGATGGCTTGGCCATTCTTTCAAAGTCCAGCTGAAGCCTGCCTCCCTAGAGAAGGCTCCTCTGACTGCTCTGACCACCCAGTGTATACTGAAACGCGCTACGTATCTTTTTCTTTTTGTTGCCCTGGGTCTCCATTGCTGCGGTGGGCTTTCTCTAGTTGCAGTGAGCGGGGGCTGCTCTTTGTCGCGGTGCCCGGGCTTCTCGTTGTGGTGGCTTCTCTTGTTGTGGAGAACGGGCTTAAGGAGCTGAAGCACATGGGCTCTCGAGCTCAGGCTCAATAGTTGTGGCACCTGGGCTTAGCTGCTCTGCAGCCTGTGGGATCTTCCCAGGCTAGGGATCGAACCCATGCCCCCTGCACTGGCAGGCAGATTCTTATCCACCGCATCACCAGGGAAGTCCTCTACACACTCCTCTTTAATAGAGGCTTTCTTTTGTGGTTGAAGCTTTTCCCTCTAAGCTGTGGGCTCCATGGGTGGGTGTCTCTCTCTTGGGCAGTAGCAGCTTCCCTGAGTTTATGGTTGATGTGCCGGCATGGTTGTCAAGGCTCAGGGAAAAAGTCACCCAGCTCCTTCCCGTGCTGGTTCACTCATCTGTCTCATACACAAACACCGAATAGCCACGCCACCTGCTACTGGTCTGGACGCTGGAGATGTGGTGTCTGATAAGACAGGGTCCCTGCCTGAGCAACTCCCAGGATAGGGGAGAGATCTGTCACTGGAGAGTGGGCTGAAGGCAGGGCCACAGCGACTGACTTGCCCCGGGGAGCTGGGAGAGACCTCACAAAGGACTTGACAAAGGGAGAGGTCTTTTGCAGAAGCTCAGAAACGCAGGCAGTAGAAAGGTGGGAGATGGAGTATTCCAGCAGGGGGGCAGCAGTGCAAAGGCGTGAAGATGTGGAGGAGCTAGTAGGGCCCGGAGAGGCCAGAACATTGTTCTGTTTTTACTGTATCCTCAGACCAGCTGCCATGGATGACACGGAGGCTGCTCAGCTTCTAATGAGGGCCATGGAGATTGAAACTCCACGGACAGGGGAGGAGGGCTCAGCCGCCACCCCTCCATGGAGGGGGGTCAGAAGACACGGAGCCCCTCCTCCTCTGCCGCTGAGGGCTACAGCCTCATCCCCACCTCCCTCTGCTCGTCCCCTTTTAGATGGAATTGGCTCCTGCGACACCCTGCGCTTTCCTTCTTGTTAGAATCTTAATATTATGTGGCTCACAAGCCCCAGCTGCCCTGGCATGGCAGGCAGGGTCAGAGGTGTGAATTAAAACAACACACGATCCCGACTGCTTCAGCCGGGGGACGCTGAGGCCACTGAAGAGGTTGCTTTCCTTTGTCACTGATAATGAGCGTTCCACCGAGGCTGTTGATCTCAAGCTCATCCCTCAGACAGCTTTAAGCACCTTGCCAGCATCATCCAATAATAGTTTGAAGAGCCATCTCTTGTTGAGCACTTTACGAGGACAATTTCATTTAATCATGACATGACTTTTTGATGTAGGGTAAAGCGATGGTCCGGAGATCTCACCGGTTGTCATGATAGAGCAAAAATCTGAGTCCTGGTCTTCGGGACTTTGGAAGGCCCAAGCTCCAGTATCTCATACCGCCTCAATAAGGGGATATTTCCAACCTGAGGACAGCTGGGCCCTCTACTCTGAGAGCCCCCAAACCTCCCCTAGCTGCCCGGGCAAGGCTCCAACCCATTCAGACTCTCATCACACCTATTGCCAGCCTGCCAGGTACCAGGTGGCATGCAGAAGCCTGAGAAAGACACAGAGTCACACAGAACTGGTCGTCAAAGGGCTCAGCACCCTAACCCACTGCCACCACAAAATTTCCCAGTCTTTAATGTGACCTGTTCAGCCTTCCCAGTGCTCCGGCCAACACCCCACTGCTCTTTCATCCCAGCATCTACTGCCTCGTGTCTGCTTCCTTTCACTGGGTGTTATTGTGCGTCACTGACGTCACGACGTCATTTGTGCATTATGCACATGTGGAGGGCACTGGGGATACATTAATAAGATGAATTAATAAGAGCTGGTCTTTGCCCTCATGAAGCACAGGTCGAGAGACAGACAAGCATGGAATCAGTGCAGGGACTGAAGGCCCTGGCCCACGTCCTCACTCACCCTCCTCCAAAGACACTGACTCCATGTCACAGGGTGGCAGTGTGCAGTGATGGGGGCGCCCGGGCCACAGTCAGGAGAACTGAGTTCCAAGCCGATGCCACCATCTGGGGGACAATGGAGATGGTTCTTCAGTTTCCTCATCTGTAAAGTGGGAAGAACAACCCCTAACCTGCCCCTTACTGAGTTTTAGTGAGGTGCTTTTATTAAGTGAAATTAGTGCATGAAAGCATTTCACAGGCTGTAAAATATTATACAAGTTGTAGTTGTCCTTACATTTGTTCTTCTGTCTCCTAGGATGCCTACATGAATCTGCACACAGAGTAGATATTCAGTAAATGTCAGTTAGTGTAAATTAAACGGATTCATTCACCCCGTTTACCACCTTCTGAGAGTCCCCTGGGCTTTGGAGGCCACTGTAAATCCTAATACTGATCATGCTTGACATGCCTGCTGGGGGGCGGGCTGGAGGGTGTGACGGTGCTGTGGGAGTGACCACCATTGAACTGTACCGGCTCCTGGGAGACCACTTGGTTCCCCACCAAAGAGGGGCTGGGCCGAGGGTGGGTGGCCCTCCTTAGGCACAGAGCAGCCTCCCTTGAGGCCAGCAGTCCATTCTTCCTGGGGAACAAACGTTAACTTTCCCCGTTTGGGCTTCCAAACCACGGAGGCTGCCTGCCCGGGACGCTGCCTGTGTCGTGGGCATGGTCTCTAGCGGGACCAGGTCACCACGTGCCCACCCCTCACTAGCTCTTCGCCTCTCATTTCAGCACCCCTACCCCACGGAGGATGAGAAGAGGCAGATCGCAGCCCAGACAAACCTCACCCTCTTGCAAGTGAATAACTGGTGAGTTAGCATCACATGCCCAGAGGCTATCAGACCCAGGGGCCACTTGCTCAGCAGCGGGATGCACAGCAGGGGAAAAGGTGGGAGTGCCCAGCTCACTTCAGTCTCCACCCAGCCACTGTGCCAGCCCTCCCATGTTGGCTGGAAACAGAAAGCTGAAATCCACACCTATAGCTTCATCTGCAGCTTCTCAGCGCCCTCTGCTGGGAAGCTGTGTCAAGAACATCACGGAAAACTTGATGAATAGACACACAGGCGTGGCTGCATCCCAGGCCCCCAGGCCCCCAGGCCCCCAGGGGTTATCTGCTCTGCTCACAACCTGTGTAAACGGAGCTCAAGCTAAAATATTCTGCAGAGCTGGGAGCTGGAAGGAGGGAGGAGGCAACAGTCCTGACCCACAGGGCTCCCCGTGTTCCCTCCTCTGTGGCTGGCCGGGGTGTCATGGGAATCTCAGAGGGCAAGGTCTGGTGGGTGGGAGTGGACCCTTGGCCCCCCGGAGAGAGATCAGAGGTTAGTGCTTTTGACTAAGGAGCTCTTCCTTCACTGTTCAGTCTTGACGGGTCTGGAGCAGATTCCCAGGCCTTCTCACGCGTTCATCCCAACAAGTCCCCAAGCTCCTAGTGAACTCACAAGCTCCTCGGTGCCCAGGGCTCATCACTGCTGTGCTTTCATACCCTGGGCCAGACCCCCAGTCTGCTCCACTCAAGGACCAGCTGGTGGGAGTCCAGAAGCAGCTTAGTGCTCTCTGCACATGGGTGTACACACACACATGTGCACCTGCACACATGCTCACATGTGCTTACATACACATGTGCACACACACACGCTCACATATACACATCCATCGGTGTGCACGTGCACACACGGACACATACATGCATGTGCGCACCCATATGTGCCCATGCATGCATAGACCTGCACGTGCTCAAATATGCTCACACCTGCACACATGTGCATACACATGTGCACCCATGCACACATGTGCATACACACACGTGCGTGCATGCACACAGGACATGTGCACACACGTGTGCGCACCCCTGCACACTCATCCACATGCATGCATGCATGTGTGCACATGCACACGCCTGCGCCCGTCACGTGTACATACACATGTGTGCTCACATGTGCACACATATGCTCACACCTGCGCACACACATTCCCGCCCCCCAGTGGTGGCTAACGTGTCTCCATCTGACCCCGGGGCAGGTTCATCAATGCCCGAAGACGCATACTGCAGCCTATGCTTGACGCCAGCAACCCCGACCCTGCCCCCAAAGCCAAGAAAATCAAGTCGCAGCACCGGCCCACCCAAAGATTTTGGCCCAATTCCATCGCTGCAGGGGTTCTGCAGCAACAGGGCGGTGCCCCAGGGACAAACCCCGATGGTAAGAACTGGGGCTGAGGGTACTCTAGACCCTGGGGTGGGGGGATGGAAGAGGGGCTCCTGAAGCTCCTACAGGTGCGGCTGTACAGACTCAAAGGTTGAACGTCTACTCACTTGAGTGGCAGTGTCAGCTCTGTCACAAGAGTTAACTCTCCCGATCCCAGCCAAAGGATGTACGTAAGCCTGAAAGAAGGAGATTTTTGGGTACATATTTTAACAAGTCAAAAGCAATCTCACCAGGATGAGTGGGAGTCCACTGGTGGGCATCTGAGTCAATGGCTGCTCAGCAGAGCCCCCTCCTCACTCCCACACCCACCCGAAGTTTCTTAGCACCAGTCAGTGTCTTCACGGTCCCCCAGGAGCCAGGGCCATCTATAAATACCGAGGCAGGCAGCTGGCTTGTGAACGGAGGCCAGGAAGAGTTTTGTTTTCCCAGTTTCTCCATCACACCCTCCGTATACACTTTTCTAATTGCCGGTCGCCTGGTGCACAATGAATAATTCAATGAGCCATGAGCCAGGCATTTTATAGCTTGGCATGTGAAGCTAGCTCTGTGTGGGAAGTGGAGTGGAGGTGTACACGTGTGCGTGCACACCTTCATGTATATGTGCATGTATATGGCTGTGAACCAGTTTCTATGTGGTGGTGAACAGTCTTATGAGGTAGAGTGGAAATCAACAGATTTTGAGCTAAACCCACCAGGGAGAAAAGCGCAGCAATATCGTGCCTGACTGTATTCATTTGAGCTAATGACTCAACTGTCTGAGACTATTTCCTCCTCTTTAGAGTGAGGATGACAATACCTACTTACAGAATTCTTCGAAAGGCAGCAGTGTCTGCCACACTTACACGGAAACTGGCAGGAAGTGGTACCCAGGAGTGCTGCTGCCTGGGATGGGGCAAGGGGTGGCTGACAGTGAGTGGACAGGAGACTTCACACCAGGGAACTGTCCAGCGTAGGCACTCACCACCCCATCCACAGGGGCTCCTGGGCCTGACCCCGGCCTTCTTCTCGCTCTAGGGTCCATCAACCTGGACAGCCTGCAGTCCTTGTCCTCAGACAACGCCACCATGGCCATGCAGCAGGCTATGATGGCGGCACACGACGATTCACTGGACGGGACGGAAGAAGAGGAGGAGGATGAGATGGAAGAGGAGGAGGAAGAGGAGCTGGAGGAGGAGGCGGACGAGCTGCAGACAACGAATGTCAGCGACCTGGGCTTGGAACACAGTGACTCCCTGGAGTAGCCGAGCCGCCCAGGTGGCACTGGTCACCGAGCGGAAGAGGAGTGTCATCAGGAGGGCTTCAGGGTGGGGGGGAAGGGGACAGGGCAGGCGGCACACAGGAAGCTGGGCCCTGGCTTCCCGGAATCAGGAGCTGGAGGAAATGCACAGGAAACACCCTCTCCTTCCCAACCACCAAGCTTCACCGAGAACCCCGGCCCCACTTCCCTAGTATTGCAGAGGACTCCGTGTGGCGGGGCCGGTCAAGCAGCCTGGACAGAGAGGCAGGAGTGAGATCTGGACTCACCGCATCCCTGAGGACAGAGGGCACCCACAGCACCCCCCCCACTGAAGGACTTGAGTTGTTTACAAGCCCCCCCTGGGACATGGACCACTGCTGTTCACGGAGTGAGCCTCTGCCAGGGAACAGAGTCAGGAGGAAAGAGACAAAGGGGGTCTGGACTCCACCTCCACAGGGTCCTCAGCTCTTTGAGAGACATTCAAAGGCAGGAGGGAACCGGAATGCATGACTCCAGAGGGAGAGGGGTGCCACGGCGTTACATGCTGTAGAATAAGATGGGACCTGGATTCTCTAGGGCTCCCCTCAGTCCTCCAAGGCCCATGGACTTGGTAGAGGGGACAACAGCCATTAGAGCCACCTTCTCTCTCTCTCTCTGCCTCCTGGAAATCAGTGGTAAGCTGATGGGCTCAAATTATAGGTTAAGTGGAGGCCCTTCACCTGGGTTGGCTCCAGGACACAAGGAGATGGCAAGACCTGGGCTAGGAGCCATATCAAGGTGACCTTGGGGACCACAGCTGTCCCCAGGTGGTCAGTGGTGTCTTAGCCCAGATGTCGCAGCCCTGGGATGGAGCTCTCCAGATGCTCCACGCCTTCCATGGGCTGTTGGAGAGGGTGGAGCCAGGTTAGCTTGGCAGATGTCCACCCCTCCTGTCCCTCTCCGCTGTCCCTCTGCCCCCAGGCTGGCTCCACCAGCCTTCATCCTCTCTTCTTCACTCTATCCTTCCGAGAAGGCAGAAGAAACTTTGGAAAGAAGCATCCAGCCCAGTGTGAAGCCAGGGGTTGGAGAAGGTGCTAGCTACCTCCCCCTTCCCATCAATATCCAAAGTGTGGGGGAGGTGCCCACCCACCCGCCTCACTGTTCCACACTCCATCCCCACCACAGCCCTGGAGGAACCTGGGCTCCACAAAGAGGAGGAGTCTTCCCACCATCTGCCCTGACACACAGCCTCCACCCCCAACCCCCAGGCCCCCAGGATTGGCACCCCGCCCTCCTGTTCCCTCCCACCCCTATGGCTGTGAACCACAGGACTGATCACACGTGTGTTTTCCATTGAATTTAATTTAATGGACTTGCAGCTTCATCTGTCAGATGTGCGTTGGCCACCTCCGGCAGCAGCAGGATGTGAATGGGCTGCTGGGCTCAACTCGAGGGCCCCCTGCCAGGGCCCTGTAAGGTGGAGTGAAAGGATGGTGGCTTTCCTGAGGTCTCCCTGAAATGAATGTATTTCTTCCCCCAAAAGAGCTGATATTTAATGTTTTAATAGGGATTTTTGAGAAACAAATAACCTTATTTATAATCTGGGTGATCCAATCATTTTTTTACTCCCTTTTGATGCCATAGGTAGAGGAAAGTCTAGCTTTTTTGGTGTGAGACTTTTGCAACGTGCAGTGGGATAAATACATTTCCTGTTCGGCTTCATTTTTCTTGTTCATACACACACGTGCGCACACATGCACACACACACATACACCCTTCCACTTATCACTCTGGACAGGCATCCCACCCCACACTCTTGCACACACGTGCCCACACATCCTCCTCCCAGCCCCCCTCCACCTGCCTAATGTTATGCAACCTCTTCTGATGTATCCACCAAACCAGTACTGAATGTGGCCGAGTTTTCAGTAAACCTTATTACCTACCATAATTCTGGTGCATGATTCTCTTTTCACGTGGTTAAGGGTTAGGGGGACCCTGGACCAGAGGAAATCTGGAGGCCTCACCACAATCCTTGTTCATTCGACTACCCATGAAAGGGACCGAGGAAGAGGGATTCTGGGTGTCCTCAGCTTGCCAGTCTGGGGAGGAAGATGGCTAAGTTTGGCACAATCACAGCAGAGGTATCTTCTCTAAGACAGAGAGCAAAAGACAGGCAGAGGCTCTGCACTGCCCTCTCCTGGCGGTGTGCTGTCATGGCAGGGGAGCTCAGAACTCCGTCTCCTCTTCACCTCGCCCAACCCTCAAAGACCCTTGCTTATCCCACCTCCATCCAAGCTGGTGCCAACACTGCCCATCCCCCAGCCTCACATGCCCCCGTCGCCCTATCCCTTGTGTGAAAGGCCCCAGGAATCAGGAAGGATAGGCAGTCTTGCTGCCACATTGAATCCAGGAGCTGTGTTTGGAGGGGAGCCTGCCCTTTGAATCCCAGAGTTCAGCACTGTATCCCCTGGGGCAGGAAGAATTTGAGAGACAGCTAATATCCCCAACTAAGTGAGAGGCAGCCTTGTTACTTTGATCCTAGAGGTTTCCTTACTTGGGCCATGTGCTGAGACGTCCCAGCATGGGTTTAGAATTCTTCGTTCCCACTGGCAAGGGCTGGCAAAAGACGACTTTCAAAGCAGTGATTTGCAAGGAACAAACTTTTTTCCCTCTTTCTTGTTAATTTTTTAAATTATGAAAGTATGATAACACATTTACAGGAGCCTTGGAAAATACAGAGCAAAGTTACATATCATTCCACTATATGTGACAATTATTTTTTGAAGGCGATAAATTAAGATTTTGTAGTTGGAGTTAAGGAACACACTCTTACGAGATAGCCGGCTTAGTCTAGGATGAACTGCATATTATACTTTGTTAAAGGGGTTTCGTAATGTGAATTAGAATATAAAAGCCTCTGAAAGGTCCTACAGGAAAGAAACCTGTTTAACGTGTTCCCCAAATGTATTTATCTTTTGTTTTTCAAGTAATAGCTAATCAATCATACTAGCATGGCACAAAATGCATTTTAGGAAACACACCTCTGAGAAATTATGTAATAGCCTGAGCCCAGCCTCTCCCACCCCTTCCTAAGTTTTTCTCTCAAGTTCTGCCATTTTTTATACAAAGCGGCTAACTAAAAAGTGGTCTCCTAAATCATCTGACATGTGGGTGGTCGTGTTGTGAGAAAGCAGCAACCTCTGTCTGCGTTAGACCCCGACCCTATCCAACCCGCGGGGATGTCTCGAAGTCCATGTGGAAAGAAGAGAGATGGGACAAGGTGGGGTGGGGATGAGGAAGATCTCCTTTATCCTCAAGACGGAGCTGTGATATCCAGACCCTGGGAACTGACTTCTGGCCCCAACCCCGTAAACCCATCAGGGATGACCTGATTGGAGATTCCTGCCCAAGGAAGTTCTTGACCAGAGCTGAACTTCCTGGGCCCTGTGACCTCCCTGCTGCCTGGCAGCGGCTGTCGCAGCACAGGCTGCACGGGCGCATGCACTCAAGCACTGAGCAGCTCTGTCCCAGGCAGTGTTAGATGCTGAGACTTCAGCTGTGATCAACGAACGCACGGTGCTTGCCTTCAGGGAATTCACACTCTAGGCGAAGACTGAGGCTGAGAGAGAACTCATCGTATCCTCATAATGGTTGAGCTATGACCATATGTCCTAGACAATAACCGCCCACTTGATCATTCAGAGTTGCAAACAGGAGACACTTCGGTCAAATCCAGCTTACAGTCATGTTTTGTTTGGACCATACTTTGTTTTGGAAAATTTGCGGGCCAACATTTAAGTCAGAAGTTTGCACATAAAATGCGGGTTCCTGATTTCTCTCGAAAAATCGAGCACACAGGCAACCTAGGACCTAGATTCCCACCCAGCCACGGCTGAGGGTAGTGGAGTCCCTGCTCCCCCTGACAACGTGGCCTCCAGGCTGTCGTGACATTGGCCACTCACGTGGTCGCCCAACACGGAGCTTGAGGGTCAGCTGCCATTTGTTGCTGGACTGCCATTCTTCAGTTGGCTCACTGGCTAATTATGTTTTCTCCTCTCTTTTTTCCTTTTTTTACCTTTCCCTCCAATATTTGAGCAGTTGTCTTTAAAAAGGAAACTTGGGGCTTCCCTCGTGGTCCAGTGGTTAAGACTCTGAGCTTCCAAAGCAGGGGGTATATGTTCCATCCCTGGTTGGGAACTAAGATCCCACATGACATGCAGCCACAAAAATAACAATAATAAATTTTTTAATTAAAAAATAAATAAAAAGGAAAACATATCTCTATACCCATTGCTCCATCCAGAGTGAGAAAACAAGAGAATCCAAGAGGGCTCTGCACTTAAAAATAAAAAATGGGGAGAATATATTTGCCTGTGGAAGACAAGAATCTCCTACCTTTAACTGCAGAGGTACCTGGGCCTTATAACCAGACGCCTTCAGTCCTGTGTCACCTGCCTGCCTGGCCTCCAGAGGGGGTCGTGAGCCTCGGGGCATAAAAGCCACCAGGGTTGCTTGTGCTATACACAGATCAGGTCTCACGACGACTAATCGTTCCCAGATTCTGATCAAGATGCTGAAGACTTTGAGAAACACCGCTCTCAGAAAATTGCTCTCAGTTGCCTTTAAGAAGTTCCTTGCTTTACAGCTGCTCCCATGAACTTCCTTCTGCTAAACACGCTACAACCCCCTGAACCTGTTCATCATTCAGTGAGCATCCACAGATGCCTACTATGTGCCTGGCATCGAATGAGGGACAGAGGATGATTCAACTTTGCAGAGCATCCCAGGGCAAGGGTCACAGAGGACTGGCAGAAAGAATGCCAATAGCATCCTACTCCAACGTCGCTAGGAGTTGGACACGACTGAGCGACTTCACTTTCAAGCATTGGAGGAGGAAATGGCAACCCACTCCAGTGTTCTTGCCTGGAGAATCCCATGGACAGAGGAGCCTGGTGGGCTGCAGTCTATGGGTCGCACAGAATCAGACACGACTGAAGTGACTTAGCAGCAGCAGCCACATGTTTTTATGTGGTTGTGTGCTCAAACGCTCAGTCGCATCCGATTCTTTGCAACCCCGTGGACTGTAGCCCACTAGGCTCCTCTGTGCATGGGATGTACCAGGCAAGAATATTGGAGTGGGATGCCATTTCCTTCTCCAGGGCATCTTCCCAACCCAGGGATCGAACCTGCATCTCTTGCATCTTCTGCATTGGCAGCGGATTCTTAACCACTGAGCAACCTGGGAAGCCTCACATGTTTCCATGTTTCTATGGTGGTGTCTTATTTTCATCCCTCGGACCAGGCAGATTTTTTTTTTTTTTTTTTTTTTGGCTGCACCATGAAACTTGGGAATCTTAGTTCCGCTTGAGGGATCAGAGTCCCCTGCAGGGGAAGCATGAAGCCTTAACCACTGGATGGCCAGGGAAGCCCCCAGGCAGATTTTATTACACCCCTGTCAAGTGTACCTTACACTTCTATATTTCTCAGCCTTTCTCTGGGCCAATCTCATTTAGCCCCTTCGCAAATTAAATGCATCTCATTAAACCAAACCCATTTAGGACAATGCCCTTCAGGTGTGTGCATCTTAGTACATCTTTCATTTTAAGACAAGTGTTTGATTTATTTTTCATCTCATTACACTCTTTAGAATTATGTGCATCTCATTACTCAGTGCACTGAGACGACTTATTTCAGGTGTAGACATTACACCCAGTATTAGCAGGCAAGCCTGACAATTTATGTACATCTCATTACAATCAGCCATTTAAGACAATTCCCTTCAGTTGTGTACATCTCATTATACCTTTTCATTTTCAGATTTTTTTTCCATCTTATTACACCCAAGCATTATCCAGAGCACTCACATCAGGTGTGTAGTTTTCTCATCCACCTGTTCTTTCGTGCATTTCTGGGTGGTTGTTCCCCCAATGGTACTGCAACATTTTTATGACATCAGACTCATGGAAGGCCAGCTTTGCCCACCTGTGGGCCTCCCATGGCTCCTCTGCAGTGAAAGGAAGAACACTGGATTCCCCTGGATTTGGGGGAGACTCTGGCAATACAGCCCCTCACACACAGGGACCATCTAAATTTACTTCCTCCCTTGTACAGTGAGAAAGCGAGAAGGGATGGTTGCTAAGTCTGCCTTCGGGGGATCTTCTATATTGTCCTACAGACGACAGTACCACGAGCCCCCAGCATCTCCTAGGAGTGCTGCTCCTCTGTTGGGAGCCCCCACCCTGCTGGAGAAGCTGAAACCACATCACCACCCAGGCTCCCAGCAGCCAGGCTTCTCCACACTTCCTGCTGCCCCTTTGACTGTATGGTGCTCGGTATCCACATGGGGGTCAATATTTTGGAAAGTTTAGTCGCTCAGTCGTGTTCGACTCTTTGCGACTCCATGGATTGTAGACTACCAGGTTCCTCCGTCCCTGGGATTTTCCAGGCAAGAGTACTGGAGTGGGTTGCCATTTCTTTCTCCCGAGGACCTTCCTGACCCAGGGATCAAACCCGGATCTTCCACATTGTAGGCAGACACTTACTGTCTGAGCCACCAGGGAAGTCCCTCAACATTTTGGAAGGAGATGAAATAACCCAGCACTCTTGTGATGAAATCCCCCAGCACCTCCCAGTCTAAGGCCATCTTCATCTATGACACCCCAACTCCCACCCTTGGACTACTCTGCTGGGGGCACCTTAGAATTGCTGAGCAGGCTTTTGGAGGTGCAGGCACCCAGGTTCTATTCTCGATCTGCTAGAGCAGACCCTCCAACGGTGGGGCCGAGGTCAGTGCATTTTGAATAGCAACCCAGAGATGCCGAATCACTGTCTCACCCAAGCCTGATTTCGGAAAAAGCTCTGCGGCCAGTCGCTCTGAACTGAAAGAGCCTTGTGGCCCTCAGTACCTCCCCCTCCAGGGGTCTTTGCAGGTGACAAGGATCCAAGCCTAGAGTGAAAACAATCGTTTCTCAGTCCCGGAAAGGGAACTTAAGGTCATTAAACCCAACTTTCTCACCCTCTGTGTGAGCCCTATCCACAGCATTGTAAATTGTCATCCACCTTTACCATCCACGTCCAGCGAGGGAACCCAGTGTCTCCCGGTGATCCCGCCAACCTCCACCCTGCGAGCTGAGAGCTGCCCTCTGGTGGCGGGGGGAGGAAGTGGCGGTCTTCCAGGCTTAACGCCTATGCGAGAGATTGCAACACCTGTCCCCAACCTCTAGAATGAAAGTCGTGTCGGACTTTTTGCGAACCCGTGGACTATATAGTCCTTGGAATTCTCCAGGCAAGAATACTGGAGTGGGTTGCCATTCCCTTCTCCAGGGGATCTTCCCAACCCAGGATCAAATCCAGGTCTCCCTCATTGCACGTGATTCTTTATCAGCTGAGCCACCAGGGAAGCCCAAGAATGCTGGAGTGGGTAGCTTATCCCTTTTCCAGCGGATCTTCCCCACCCAGGGATTGAACCAGTGTCTCCTGCATTGCAGGCAGATTCTTTACCAACTGATTTACCAGAAAGCTCCTTAGTCCCCACCTGTGTGGCCTAATCACAAAGCATGTGAGGCTTCTCAAAGTGTGTCTGGGGTGGTCTGTGTGATTCCTCTGCTGTCACTCCACCTGTCTCTTTTCCAGTGAAAATAGAATCTTTTCTCTAAGTGCAAAAATAAATGTGACGTTGCACTGCCCCTCCTCCACTGCCTGCCTTGAGTGAAATTGCTGAGAAATCAGAACATGATCCAGCTCTTTGCTTGTCTCTTTATGCAGGAGAGCCTGGAGGCCATGGGTTCTAGAGTCAGATGGGCCACCACTAAGCAGGATTTAGAGAGCCTAAAGTGTGGGGTGGGGCTGATTTTAGGGGAACAGGCCACACCCTGTCTTGTTTTGGTCTTGTTTTCAGATCTTCCGTGACCACTGGGTTGAAAAAATGATGAGGCTCAAGAAGCCCTGGGCTCAGTTCTTTCTCTTATGTTCCTTGAAGTTTACCAGCAAAAATAAAAGTCACAATTTCTTGAGCACTTTGCCTATATGCTAGATACTGTAAATGATTCAAAACAACCCTGAGAGAATTACTGGTATTATTGCTAATATTAATACTCCCATTTCTAAAATAAAGAGATGTGTACATGCTAAATCACTTCAGTCATGTCCAACTCATTGCAACTCCATGGACCGTAGCCCGCCAGGCTCCTCTGTCCATGGGATTCTCCAGGAAGAACACTGGAGTGGGTTGCCATGCCCTCCTCCAGGGGATCTTCCTGACCCAGGGATCGAATCCGTGTCTCTTATGTCTCCTGCATTGGCAGGGGGGTTCTTTACCACTAGCGCCACCTGGGAAGCCCCAAAATAAGGAGATAGAGAAATTAAATTTCTCAAAAATTATTCAGCGAATATGTAGTAGAGCTGGGATTTGACCCCAATCCTCAAACCCACACTCCTTGATTGAGATAATTTGCCTCCTGAGCTTTGGCCTGACCAGGGCTGAGTTTCAAGGCCAAGGGAAGAGACTCCTCTGGTCCCTGAATTCCTTGGAGGTCCATGCATCCCTGCATCTGCCTTTGCTTTCCTCCTCTTAGTTTCCGAGATGAAACAGCCTTCAAAGACATGGGGTCCAGGACTTCCCTGGTGGACCAGTGGTTAAGACTCTGTGCTTCCAATGCAGGAGGTGCTGGTTCAATCCCTGGTTGGGGAACTAAGATTTCACATGGTGCACAGTGCGGCCAAAAAAGTTTAAAGAAGTAGGGTCCAGACTTTAGCTGCTTCTCGCACAACAGATCATCTGCCCACTAGTCCACTGGCTCCCACTGGAACTATTTACATTTGGGAGGAGGGGCAGGACGTAAGCCCTTAAGAAATTTCTCTGCGTCCTTTTCTAGTAGAGATGGACGCGCGAGGTCAGTGATCTGACAGTATGACAGCAGACCTCCCTGCCTCACTTCCGGCCTCTGCAGATGATGCCATCCGTTCTGTTCAGAGGGCAAGGCCAGATTCCTGGGTTTTTTAGGCTGGAATACCGAGGGCTTCCCTGCTGGCTCAACAGTCAAGGATCCACCTGCAATGCAGGAGACCCAGGTGCGATCCCTGAATCTAGAAGATCCCCTGAAGGAGGAAATGGCAACCCACTCCAGTGTTCTTGCCTGGGAAATCTCATGGACAGAGGAGCCTGGTGGGCTACAGTCCATAGTGTTGCAAAGAGTCAGCACAACCAAGGGACCGAGCAGGCATGCACTGAAAGTAAAACCAGGTTGAAAGATGGAAGGACAAAGAGAAAGGAGCTCATGTCTGGGAGATAGAATGGAGCATGGAGCCTAGATGAAGTGGGGGAGGCTGCTGAGAGCAGAGGGCAGGCCCAGGGACCCCAACATGGTCAGGTCGGGAACGCTTTAATGGGAAAAACAAAATGGTCCTGTTTGAGGAGGAGTAGAGGAGAGAGAAGTGGAAATACATGGGACTGGAGGACAGACCCCTGGCCTTTCACTGACTCCCTCCTCTGGTTCTGTGATTCATTTTCCTGTTCTCTGGCAGTTGGAGAGTGAAGAGAGAACCAAGACGGGGACTTAGGATAGAGGAAGAAGAGAGAGGGAGGGAAGGGGAGAGAGAGATGGACTAGATGTGCTTGTGTCTCTGGGGTTTTTCAGACAAAGCTATTATCAAAATGCCAACCAGCTCCTGCCTGGCCAATTTGCATATTCCATGCTGTGCTCTTTGAAGCAGGATGAATATGCATGAGGGCCTGGGTGGGGGTGTGGAGCTGCAGGGCTGTGGGCTAAGGTGGCTCATTGTTCTTTTTAAAGAAAGGCATTAATATGAAGCTAAGTACCTTCCTGGTCAGCAGAGTGGCCTCTACGTCCGCCTCTCTGGTGAAGAGAGGAAGAGAGCAAAGCTGAGGCTCAGACAGAAAGCTTAAGGACTCTCCTCTTATCCTCCCAAGAAAGTAAATAATCAGACCCCAACAAAATGTGAGTGTCTCTTCTCCAAGAGAGGCATCTAATTACTCTCCCCTCCACGCATACTAATCATGGAGGCTGGCCCTGGTGAGAGTCACCTCTCCTGGCTCCTTTGGAGATGAGGCACCCCCATCTCCAATTCAGGCTTCTGCTGAGGAGGGGGTGGCCCCTGGTGCCCCCGGCCCCTGGCCTTTGGTGAGATGAAGTGGTGTGCATAACGGGGCTATGCAAGCCCACAGAACAGACTCATCACGTCCATTAGGACTTGGCTCATCATGCATCCTAAGACATCCAGAGGAGCGCACCTTTTTGGATTTTTCGCATCTCTTGCCTGACCTCTAAGTGAAGACAGTTCTAGTCCAGATAATACTCCAGTGTATATGCAAAAGGTTTATTTCATTTTAAAAATCCAATTTATCCCATAAAACGTATTGCCCCAACACCCTTCCCTTTGGGTTTTCTTTCTGAGATAACCCATCTGTCTCCCACGCTGAAGCAGAGATACAAGATTAGGGAGTGTGTGGACATTCCATGTGGACAATAGCTTGTCCCCACAGGGTCATTGTGGCTCAGCTGGTAAAGAATCCACCCACAATGCGGGAGACCTGGGTTCGATCCCTGGGTTAGGAAGATCCTCTGGAGAAGGGAAAGGCTACCCACTCTATTATTCTGGTCTGGAGAATTCCATGGACTGTATAGCCCATGCGGTCACAAAAAGTCGGACACGACTGAACAACTTTCACTTTCACAGGGTTATTTGTTTCAACTCTACACAACTGAAGGCTGGCGTCATGCCCTACAGGGACATTTCCTCATCAGGACTGGATCAGATTAGGCTTCGCAAACCCACATGGAGGCCTTTAGTTGATGGAGACAAGCCTCGGTAAAGGAGCCCGCTGGCCAGGCCAAGTCCGACCTGCCCAGGAGGGCACCTGCAGGACTTGTCTCCCCAGTGCTCTGGCTGAGAGTGGACACCCTGGGTGGACTTGAGTTTTGCCGTCCAAACTGACTGGGGCCTGAAGAATCATCTGCCCTGGGACTCCTCCTGAAAGATGAGGAGAGGAGAGGTGCAGTCACATGTTAATCACACTATCCATGCTTTCCAGGTTCGGTCTTCGAGAGTCAGGGCTCCAGCAACTCTCAAAGTGTCTCTGAACTTAACACAAACACCAACTGCCTGGAAATCGCATTAAAATGCAGCTTCCAGGGACTTTCCTGGCAGTTCAGGGTTAAGACTCCAGGCTTCCACAGCCGAGGGGATGGGTTCGATCCCTGGTCAGGGAAACTAAGACCCCATGTGCCGCATGGCATGGCAAAAAGGAAAAAACCTGCAGCTTCTGACTGGGGTAGAGGATGGGTGGGCGGGGGATTGCGATCTGAGCTCTTTACATTTGTAATAAATTCCTAGATGTTTTGTCTCTGCTGCTGGGCTGGGCCCCACGTGTTGAGGAGCAAGGACAGAGGAAAGAGCGATGCAAAACCAGAGGCCATGGATCTACCGTCCCACTTGGCTCCCGATGTGGACCATAGGCGAGAAACAGCAGTCACTGCTCCCACCCCTCCTCCAAGACTCACCTCCTCGGAGATGGAGCGTCTCCTTGACACTTGAGATTTATTTTTAACTGCCAGCCACTTTGATTAGCTTGTCACTGCTGCTTCAGACACCTGCTGGCAGGATAAATTGGGGGAAAGGAGCGGCTGACCCAGATATGACAAACCCAAGGCAGGAAGGCAGGGTCCTGGGGAATTCACTGCTCCCCCAGAGCTGGCGAAGCGTGAGCTGTGCTGAGGGCCTCACCCTGCTGGTGGCCCTTTGCCCTGTGACCGTGGCACCAGGGAACGCAGAGCTGCACGTGTCCCTTTCGTCACAGCTCCGGTACTTAGGTCCACGTGCTGAGCCTGAGCATCCGTACAACTACCTTGTGCTGTTTCCATTTTCCTGTAGTGGCCAGGGTGCTGTCCACATGGAAGCCCTGCTCTGTGTGGATGCCTGAGTTGGAGAGCTGCCGGCAGTGGGGCGGTTTCCCTGGTGGGTACCCCTCCCCACCAGGGGAGATTGCTACTGCTCTGTAGCAGAGCTCCAGAAAAGCAGAGGCCCAGGGAGTGAGAAAGGGCCAAGATGCCTTCTACTGTCACCTGCGTCCATCTGTGACCTTCTAGGGAGCTGCCTGTGTGACGAAGCACAGCTTTCCGTGTGGCACACAAACACCAAACTCCTAAGGAGGCGTGGAGATCTAGGTGCACAAGCGGCCAAAGCGCCAAGCTGACTCCACCACTTTGAGCATCTCTGCTTCTTGGTGTCCTCGTCCGTCTATCAGGGCAATGTTGAGACGCAAGATAATTTGTCGAGGTGATTATGCCAGTGGCAGGTACATAGCAAGTACTTGAGAAAGGTTTTTAAGACAGAAATGAAACTGTGCAATTTGCAGAGAAGTGGATGGACCTAGAGACTGTCATACAGAGAGAAGTCAGTCAGAAAGAGAAAACAAGTATCTTACATTAACGCATACACGTTGGAATCTAGAAAAAACTGTGCAGATGAACCTATCCATTGCAAAGCAGAAATAGAGACTCAGATGTAGAGAACAAATGTATGGACACCAACGGGGGAGAAGGGTTGGGATGGACTGGGAGGTTGGGATTGACATATATACACTGCTATGTATGAAGTGCACGGCCTGTAAGGACCTACTGTATAGCATGGGGGGGTAAAAGTCCTGTTTGTAGCACATATATTAAGTTAACCTTAAAAATGCATTCTGATATATATTAGGTGCAAACACTGATTCCACTTATACGTGGTACCTTGAATAGTCAAATTCATGGAGTCAGAAAGTACACTGGTAAAAGCCAGGGGGCAGGGGTTGGGAAGGAGGAAGGGGATGAGGAGTTCGTGTTTAATGAGGACAATTTCAGTTTAGGAAGGCGAAAAAACTGGGGAGTTGGATGATGGTGGTGAGAGTCACACAACAAGGGGAATGTACTTAGTGCCACTGAACTGTAAGTTCAATATGGTTAATTAAAATAGTAGGTTTTATATGACATGACTTTTTCCACAATAAAAAAAAAAGATTTTTTTTAAAAAGACAGGACTGGGGGAATCCACAGAATGAATGCCATTCAAGCCAGAAGATGGAAGCCAAGACAGTTCAGGTTGTGCCAAAGCGGAGCCCCTTCCAGACACATGGACATCTTTCACCTGCTGGCTGGTTGCAGCTGCCTGTCACCAATGCCGGGGACAGCACGTGGGAGGCGAGGGCCGCGGGGAGGTGGGGAGGACACAGACAGCCAGAGGCTACCAGGGGTCAGAAGGGGCGGTCAGGAAAGCAGCCACAGCCCCCACACCGAGAGAGCCCAGCGGAGCTCAAGCCGTCCAGCCCTCAGACCTCAGGGTGTCCACCCGGCCATCCCAACAGGAGGCACTAGAGTCGCCCTGCTTCCCCCTAAGCCTCACTTTCCAGCTGCTAACTTCCCAGTCTCCTCCCCAGCCAGTACTTCCTACCATACCTTGTGTGGCCCCATCTGGAACTGTCAAGCAACAAGATCTTAGGAGTCTGTGGACGGCCTCCTCCCTGTCTGGACAATGGCAGCGTCACCAGAACCCACCAAAGATCACAACAGGTACCACCCCATCCCCTAACACCCCACCACTGCCGTGGCCAGGAGCCTTGCGTGGAGGCAGCAACACGTCCTTTCTCTGGAGGTTTGTACCAGAGCGCCAAGGGACACCACACGCCAAAGCACATGACGCATACTAATTAAATGAAGGTTTATTTCAAAATTAGTCTTAGAGTGGAAGCTGTTTTTGAGGGCTGGAGCCAGACTACATCATGAGCGGTGACAGCATCTGCCTCCCTCCAACATGGGCGGAGAAGAGGCGACATCACCAGCCCTGCCCGACAGTCATGCATCCAAAGGTTACTAGGACTAGAAGCCAACAGCAAAGGACCCCGCGCGTTTACTCATGTTTAATCCAGGTTAAGCTATACACGTTTAAATACACGGCGGAGGCTACGCGGTGTCATGCAGTCCCTGTGGTGGGATGACTCTTGCTCGGTGACCTCCGCAGCAAGGCTGCTCCCAAGGGCAAGGTTAGGTGGGACAGAGCACTGGAAAGAGAAGAGAGAGGGCATGTCAGAGCAAGTGTGGGGCCGGACCTCCCGGCCCAGGGTGGCCCTGACCTCTCGCCAGTGTCCTGAGCAGAGAACCACCCGCCCCCTTAGAACCAGGGAAGGATGGCAATCACGTGTTTTCCTTCCAGAAGGAGAATGAGCCACTGATGGCTGGTGGTTCAGTGTAGTGATGAAGTGGGTCTTCTCTGCTGTCCAGCCACCTTGGTTCAAATCCTGGGTCTGGCTGTTATTAACCACAACCTTCGGGAATTAACCTGTGTCTGTTTTTCTTCATGTATACAGTAGCCTGTGCCTCTGCCCAGCCCACAGCATTGCTCAGAGGCAAACAGAAAGTGCTCATAAATGTTAACTAGTTTTATACATTCACTGACATTTCAGCTGATCGTGAGGGGTAAAGTCTAGCCCTTGGGCTCCCAGACTTATAGAACCCATTTCCACAAACCTCCTCTGAGAAACGGGATGCTCTTTTAAAACCTTTAAGAGCCAGAAGTTCTTCCTAATGTTGAGCCTAAATCCATCCTGCAGAAATTTAAGATTCATCTTTCTGATCCTTACAGAACAGTACAGCCCAGAGGTTCTAAACTGAGGTCTACAAGCCTTCAGAAACCGCACCCAAGGTTGTCTGCGCCTGTGGAGCAAAATCTAACGAGAAAAAGGATCTGGACTATGAATGGCAACCAGTGGAAAGTGTTACAGAGTCGATGTTTGTGTCCCCACCCAAGAATTCATGGTGAAGCCCTAACCCCCAGGTATACGTGGAGATGGAGCCTCTGAGAAAGAAAGGTTAAAATGAGGTCATGTGGGTGGGGTGCTGATCTGCTAGGATTAGTGTCCTTGTAAGAAGAAGCACAGAGGCTCTGGCACTCTCTCATCAACAGAAGAAAGGCCATGTGAGGACATAGCAAGAAGGTAGCTGCTTGCAAGCTGAGAAGAGAACCCTCACTAGAAACCCGATTTACTGGCCCCTTAATCATGGACTTCTACTCTCCAGAACTGTGAGAAAATTAATTTCTGATGTTTAAGCCACCCAGTGGTATTCTGTTTTATCAGCCTGAGCACACTAATATAGATATTAACATCCCCCAAAAGAAAGACAACCAGATGGTAGCTGTCTCTTAATGAAGTTCCCAACCACTGATAAACTAATGCTTTCCAAAAAACTGTGGATGCTAGTGTACTGGGCCTCTGGCCCTGCCTGGTCTGGTCTGGTGTGGATGCTCTGAATGTGTTCAGCCCTCTGGCTCCGCTGGACAACAGGAAGTGCAAAAGGTGGAAGAACATATTAAATGAAACCACGAAGACGAAACTAACAAGTAAAAGCCAGAATAAGGAAATTCTATGGATCGAATCACTTGGTTTTTTCATGAAATAAAATTCAAAGGATGTGAGAGATGAAGGAAAGGGGAAACTGTATATATATTAAAGTGAAAGTGAAAGTGAAGTCGCTCAGCCGTGTTCGACTCTTTGCGACCCTATGGACTGTAGCCTACCAGGCTCCTCTGTCCATGGGATTTTCCAGGCAATATTACTGGAGTGGATTGCCATTTCCTTCTCCAGGGGATCTTCCCAACCCAGGATCGAACCTGAGTCTCCCGCATTGTAGACAGACGCTTTACTGTCTGAGCCACCAGGGAATATATATTAATAGAGACTTAAAAGACATCCTTGGTGGTCCAGTGGCTAAGGCTCTGCACTCCCAATGCAGGGGGCCCAGGTTCAATCCCTGGTCAGGGAACTAGATCCCACATGCAGGAGCTAAACAGTCCACATTCTGCAAATAAAACACGGTGCAGTCAAATAAATAAAATGAAGAGATTTAAGAGAAACATTATGAAATTGTAATGTATGGAACTTCTTTGGATCCTAATTCAAAGAAATAAACTGAAAAAATTTTACAGGGAAATCTGAACACTGGTTGAAGAGTCAAAGATACTTTGGGACGGCGGGGGTGGGGGGGGCCAATGTACATGGCATGAGGGATCTTAGTTCCCCAACCAGAGATTGAACTCTTGCTCCCTGCAGTGGAAGTGTGGAGTCTTAACCACTGAACCACCATGGAAGTCCCTCAAAGATACTTTAAAATGTTGTATTTTTCTAGCTGTGATCATGATCTTGTGAGCATGTTTTAGAAATGCATACTGAAATACTTATGGATGAAAAAAGATATAATGGTTGGTATTTGCTTCAACATAATATGGAGGGGAGAAGCTGGGTATGGTTATAAATGAAACTAGATCAGCCAGGAGTTAATAATTTTTAAAGCCACATGCTAAGCACGTGACGGTTTACTACCCACGTGTCTCCAACCTCCAGGATCTAACGCCTGATGATCTGAGGTGGAGCTGATGTCATAATAATAGAGATAATGTGTCCAATAAATGCAAAGCACCTGCATCATCCCCAAACCATCCCCTTCCCCTCCCCCTGGAAAAACTGTCTTCCACAAAACTTGTCCCTGGTGCCAAAAACGCTGGGTACTGCTGTACCACACCATTTGCTCTACTTCTGCATATGTTAAATGAAAGATGAAACAGAAAACTATGATCCACAATGAAAGATGAAACAAAAAATAGCTATAAAAGGATGTAGCTAATCATGTCCCTAGTTTGCTGCCTTTCAAGTAGTCGAGATTGTTAAAGGTATCCTGAGGCTTTGTTTTTGCCAACTAAACAGCCCAAGCTCCACAGAACTTTAACAATAAGCCTTTTGTACTGGTTTGGCTGTTCTTTGTGTGGAGTCGCTCTGGTGACTCGGGGGTGATGGAATGTCCTCCTCAGGCCTCCTAGCAACATCCAAAGGCAAGGGCCCGCTCACAGTTGTCCACGGAGCTCCCCGGCCCTGCCTGGTCTGGCCCAGTGTGGAGGCTCTGGGAGGCCCACAGTGTGGGCTCTGTGCATCCGGCCGACAAGAGTCCTGGGGGAGGGGAGCCCCGGAGGTCACTTCTGCTCCCAGAGACCTGGGCGGCTCTTACCTTTTAAAATGTAGTCCGTCAGCAAAGTGGGAACCTTCTCATTATCCTCCTTCATGGCAAAGAGAACTGTGGGAGGGGAGAGAGAAGAGTCAAGACAAATCAGGACACATAGCTCACTTCTGGGCCAGACAGTCCACCAACCCAAAGACAGTGAGAGGAGTCAAGGAAATCAGACACTTGCTGAGTGTTGAGCAAAGTCTAGAAGCCTCTGTCAAGAGCCAGCATTCACCTGCTGGTGAAGGAGAAGCCACCAAAAGGATCAGGGTAGCCCTACTGATGAGTTGACGTCCTCTTTTCTCTTATTTCTCTTTTTCTTTTAGTCTTTCCTTTTTGTAGGCATGTGCTCATCTGTAATTTCCCCATCACCTATGAATTATGTGTCTTTAATGATCATAAAAATAAATAAAGCCATTTAAAAAAGGAATCAACTTTCAGATGCAATCCAAATGTTAAGAATACCAGCTGTCACACTGCTGAAACTCTGACAAATCGGTCTTTAAAGACATCCTATTCATACAGATATTATTAGGAAAGTTCTCATCTCCAGTTTATTAAGAGCAAATGAATTTAATTCAACAAATATCTTTTACTTTATGCCCAGTACAGCGCTAGAATTTGTGGAAATGCAAAAGTACTGATGACCTTCAAGGAGCTTACAGACTTTTTGTTGAAAAGGGATATGAACTACATATGAAGCGAACAATAGGAAAGTGATTAAAACTTAAGGTTCTTCATAGAAGAGATTTTTCTGTTATTAAACTAAGAAGTACCTTCTCGTATTCATTATTCATGATGCAGAAGTCAGCGCTGTAAAAAAATCCTTCAAAAAATATTAATATCTGGACCTTGTTTATACTATCAAAAAACGAGGGAAGGGATGGGAGTATCCAACAAGAGATTTCATCATCAATAGATGCCTTAAGTAAACTCTGGTATATGCTATCTATGCCACCTCAAACAGCTTCATAAAAAAAGATAGATGTGTATGTATACAAGACATACTTATCAATGAAGAAAGGAGGTTGTGGAACTTAATATATTAATTTTAAAAGAGTAAATAATAAATGTTAACATTCATAGAAAAAAAATCTGGAAGAATGTGCATGAAACTTAAAAGCAGTTACCTCTGAGTATGAGGCCCCAGGTCATGCTCTCTTCGGCATCATATTGCTATAAGGTCCAGATTTTTTCCATGAACATGTATTACTCTTTTTTTCCACTGGATACAATAATCTTTGCACTTAATTTCATTTTTTTAACTTTTTTATTTTATATTGGGGTATAGCCAGTTATCAGTGTAATGTGATAGTTTCAGCTGGACAGGGAAGGAACTCAGCCATATATATACATGTATCCATTCTCCCCCAAGCTCCCCTCCCATCCAGGCTGCCACAAAACATTGAGCAGAGTTCCTTGGGCTGTACAGAAGGTCCTTGTTAGTTATCCATTTTAAATATAGCAGTGTGTACATGTATTGCTTTTTGCAAATGAAGAAAACACTGAAGATCAACTGGCCCTGATGACTGAGGTCAGGAGGCAACTTGAAAATCGAGAGACTCCCCAGTCTATTCCCAGGTCCTGTTCTCCATTGATTACCTTAACAAGCTGCAAATCAGGGTCATGGAAGGTGAAAGTCACTCATTTGTGTCTGACTCTTTGCGACCCTATGGACTGTAGCCTGCCAGGCTCCTCTGTCCATGGAATTTTCTAGGCCAGAATACTGGAGTGGGTAGCTGCTCTCTTTTCCAGGGGATCTTTCCAACCCAGGGATCGAACCCAGGGTTCCCACACTGAAGGCGGATTCTTTACCATCTGAGCCACCAGGGAAGCCCACTTGACTCCAAAACTCAGGAGGGGGTAAGAAACAGAGGCTGACATTGGCATGAGTCCATGGCCAGGTCCAGAAAAAGACTGGACCTCAGGCCATTCAGGCAATGGTTTGTTTTCTTTCTTCTGTATTTTTAGACATGGATTCATTTCAACATAACAGGCTGAAAATACGTTGCAGCTGGGCATGCGAAGACTAAAATAAATGCTGCCCACCAAGAAGATAGCAATAAAAATACAATAATTGCACTCAGCCCAGCCAACATGTGACTCAGGTGGTCTCCAAAATCCAAAATTTACAAGAATTGTCCAGTCCTCAGAGCCAGTCTTGGGCTTATGTTCTTGACTCAGGAGTTGGGAAAAGAGGAATTACTGTTTACAAACCCATACACAGATGTGCCAAAAAAGAGAGCTCTCATAACATGCAGCAAAGTTGTTATTCAGGGAAGTTGGCAGCTTTTTTAAAAAGAATAAAATATTGGAATGTGGTATGTCTATACGACAGAAGAGAGAGCCATAAAAAGAATGTTAACCAAATGTTAACTGATGTGACTAAAATCATGATATGAAATTTAATAGCCTGTGTAATCCCAACTATATGGGAAAGACATAAAATACTATGGTTGAAAAACACCATATAGTAACCACAGTGAAGGGAGGAAGAAGCTATTTATTTTCCTTTATTCACATTTCTATGTTTCCAAAGTATTCTAAATGATGGATATACTCTAGCCCTAATTTTTTAAATGAACTTCAAAGTGTACACAAACCACCGTTTCTTGATTAAAATGAAAGGATTTCACACTAAATTCCTGAATGGGGATCTGTAATAAATTTATAGCTCTTTATTTTTTAAAAAACAGCATGATAGAGTGCTCTACAATTATCAACCTTCACAATTTGTCCAAATTATTTTCCAAATGCTTGCTGCTTGTGAAAACACCAACACCTATAAATGTCAGCTCGTTTCTATCTGCTCCCATTAAAAAAAAATCTTACTGCATATTTATGCAAATAAAAGAGCTTCAGATGAGTTAAGAGGAAGCTGATGCACTTTGAATTTAAACTTCCAGGTTCTCAAGGACATGGTGTCTATTGATGGAGGCAAGATTTCCATTTATCAGAAACTTCTTTCGTTCTCCAAAATGATAAAAATGAAATCTTTGGAAACCTTAAGCAAGGGGCCCAGGAGGTATCTATCTTCTTCAGCCAAATAGATGAAGACCCCCTTCCCTCTCCTTAGGCATCAAAAAGCCCTACGGCGGCCCATTCCCTCTGAGGCAGCACAGCAACGACGGGCATCCCGTTAGTGTGTTACTCAATGCAGAGCGCGGTTGCCAGGGTGATGGATGGCCTTGTGATTTACTGAGCCCTTCCTCACATCTCAGCCTAGGATTTTTCTCTTCCTAAAAAATCAAGCGGACACTGATGGCTAACACCCTGTGGCCCCAGCCCTTTGGGGGCTGTAGTGTCTGATGGGTATCGAGAGATTTTGCCTAAAAAGGCTCCCGATCACAGGCTGTTTTCCCCAACCGCTCTGAATGCTTGCTAATATTACTTGACAATAGAGTCAGGGCCTGGGAGGAAAACCAGAATCTATTCTCTCCCATCAGCCTTACCCCACCCAAGAAACCTTGCTTCTCATTAAATACAGTCAGTCCCTTAGAAGGAGCTCCCTGCTTTGGGAACACAAGGCAACCTCAAACTGCAGGCAAGGCGGAGAGCACACGGCCTTGAGACCTGTGGATGAACTACAGAAAGTTCCCCTGCTCAACCTCCTCCATCTGCTTGTTTTTTCTGGCAAGTCTCTTCCCTTCCAGGAACCAGGAAAAGACAAAGCAGCTCATAGTATCACTGAAGAGCTCTTTAATTCTGCCCCATGGAAGGGACATGATGCAATGGTGTGGAGCACATTTTGATCCATTGAAACTGTACTGCTATGTTTAAAATAGATAATCAATAAGGTCCTATTGTATAGCACAGGGAACTCTGCTCAATATTCTGTAACAACCTAACTGGGAAAAGAATTTGAAAAAACAGATGCATGTATACGAATAACTGAATCACTCTGTTGTATATTTGAAATTAACACAATATTGTTAATCAACTGTATTCCAATATAAAATAAAAAGTTAAAGGTGGGGATGGGAGGGAAACTCAGGAAGGAGGGGATATATATATATACACACATATATATATATAGTTATGAGTTATTCACATTGTTGCACAGTAGAAACCAATACATTTTAAAGCAAATTATCCTCCAATTAAAAATAATAATAGTAACAAAAATAAAAAAGAAATTGCCCTGGGGAAACCTCAGGCCCGAGACACCAAGGGTATAACTCACAGGGCAAGAGGGACAGAAATGAGCAGTTGATCTGGCTGAGAATGGGAGGAACTCACTGTTAGTCAGCATCTGGAGGTCTTCCACTGACGGGGGCGAGGCCTTCTTCTCGTAAGGGATGACTGTGTTCAGGTACTAGGAGACAAACAGGACATGCTGCACGTGAGACAGAAGTCCCATTCCCGGGGCCGAGATAGGGGTCGACAACTTGCACAGGAACTGGGTTTTTCTCTAAAAAACACGCACTCCATCAAATCTGATGTTCTCAACAACCTACATGACAGTGTGCGCACCATTGTTTCAGGATTTCCCCCCATCTTTGGAAAATGTCTCTTTTAAAGGAAGACTTTATCATAATTAAGATTTATACAATTCTCACAAAACAGTAGGATACAAATTCTGAGTTCCCATAGACTATGAACCAGGAGACACTGGAACATATCTAAGGACATAAAGAAGAGTGCAAAAATGCCACGGTCTAAAGGTATTGAAATCAACAGAGTCTGTTCTGTCATCATGGAATTATGTTAGAAATCAATATCAAAAGATATTTGAAAATAACCCCCATATTTTGGTTCATGGTGCTTTTCATGTCTACTATATCCTTCTACTTTTCTATTTATTCTATTAATTTTTGAGAGTTTGATACTGAAACTCCAACTAAAAATCTTAATTTATCTACTTAAAAAATAATTATAATATATAGTGGAACTATATGTAACTTCAGAGAAGGCAATGGCAACCCACTCCAATACTCTTGCCTGGAAAATCCCATGGACAGAGGAGCCTGGTAGGCTGCAGTCCATGGGGTCGCTAGGGAGTCAGACATGACTCAGCAACTTCACTTTCACTTTTCACTTTTATGCACTGGAGAACGAAATGGCAACCCATTCCAGTGTTCTTGCCTGGATAATCCCAGGAATGGGGGAGCCTGGTGGGCTGCCATCTCTGGGGTCGCACAGAGTCAGACACGACTGAAGCGACTTAGTAGTAGTAGTAGTATATGTAACTTTGTTCTGTATTTTCCAGGTCTCCTGTAAATATGTTATCATACTTTCGTAATTTAAAAAAATAAAAAAGAAAGTAAAATTCCCTCTTACCAAAAGTAAGACTTGATCATACTAGCCAGGAAAAGGGTCCCTCCAACTAACAAAGTCTTCTTTTAACACTAGAAACTTTTTTTTTATTTAGGAATACTGGTGAGCTTTTGGTCCTCCAGGCTAAAAGCAGAGAACATTTTACGGGCGTATGATATTTTCTTCTCCTCTGCAGTGTAACTAGAGAATGAACGCTTTCTCTTTTGTCAAAATGACTAGTGAGAAAACCTCAACCCCGCCCAGGGTCTGGGATGTTGGTTTTGCTCCCTCTGGTGGAGATGAGGTGCTCCTACAACAAAATCATCTTCCTGTCCAGTGGGCTATCCAAAAGCACTGGCCAGAGGGACCTGGAAGGTCCTGAGGGAGCCTGACATCACGATTGAGAAAAGCTCTAAAGCACGAGGCTTGTGTTTTAGCCGTGGCCTTGCCACTAGCAGTGTGGCCTGGGGGAAAATTGCCTAATCTCTCTGGGCCTTCATTCTACCTCTGTGAACTCAGGGGACCAAGTTACATGTTCATAAAATCTCTTCCC
Organism: Bubalus bubalis; assembly: GCF_019923935.1. Taxonomy (NCBI): domain Eukaryota; kingdom Metazoa; phylum Chordata; class Mammalia; order Artiodactyla; family Bovidae; genus Bubalus; species Bubalus bubalis. The sequence continues at coordinate 109,606,983 of NC_059161.1, forward strand.
GGGAGAGCTCCAGGAGATGGTGAAGGACAGGGAAGACTTACCACGGGGTCGCAAAGAGTCAGACACGACTGAGCGACTGAACAACAACAACAAAAATCTCTTCCCAGCCTGTAGCTCCAGAATTCGAATACTTAGGATTCAGTCACAAACAGGTCTAAAACATACAGTTTTGTGCACGATCTCAAAGGTGTCTTTGGACATACCGACTTTCTCTGTTAGACTATGCACTCCATGAGGGCAGGACCAGGACTCACTCATCTATGTACTGCCTGGGGGCCTAGCAACAGAGCTCAGCACATGGCAGGCACCAGAGAGCCAGAAATGCAAACCATTTCTCAGGGAAGTAATTGATTAAGTGAAGCCAAACTGGAGACCCCGCAGTGTGGGTTACAGTCAGCAAGGCAGCTGAAGAGGAAGTCTTGGTGGGACTGGCTCCGCTAGGAGGCCAGTGTGCTTGCTAAGTTGCTTCAGTCATGTCTGACTCTGTGCAACCCTACAGACTTTAGCCCACCAGGCTCCTCTGTCCACGGGATTTCCCAAGCAAGAATATGGAGTAGGTTGCCATGTTCTCCTCCAGGGGATCTTCCCAACACAGGGATCAAACCAGCATCTCTTGATCTCTTGTGACTCCTGCATTGCAGGAAGATTCTTTACCACTGAGCCACCACGGAAGCCCAGTGTGGTAAAGCTAATTAAGCTCTTGGACAGCATCTTTCATGAAGCAGGTTCTCCTTTAACACATTTTGTTCTGAAAGCAACTGAACTCACAGGTCTACAAGGAGTGTTGAGTTTTCATCATGGCCTCTAATACAAAAGTTCAAAAAACCATTTGCCTTTAAAAAGACACATTCTGCTTCTCCTTCGAATGGAAGACCCTAATGGAAGAAATTGTTAGGACATCCTCCCACGCCCTCAATCTTCCCCCATGCTGGGATAATTCTAGTGTATCCCCATCCCCCACTTTGTTGAGGAGACCGAGTGGCAAGAGCCTGGGAAGGAAACTGGGAGCAGAGAGACAGGCCGTACCTGCTTGTCACTTCCCGAGGGGCCGAAAGTCTGGCGGATGCCACTCTGCAGGATGTTGGAGATGCCTTCCATGCTGAAGCGCTGGGGGAGGACAGCGAGACTCAGAAGGGCAAGTCTTCCCTAAGCTACCCAGACCTGTCAGCTTCTACACCATCCCAGATCAGGGCCTCGGGGTTTTATAACTAGAAAGTAAAGACCTGGGCTATGAGACAGGCCAAAATTTCAGCCTGTGCTTTGCAAGAAGAAATAGCAGCATCTCAAAGTCTCTTATCTGAGTAAGTCCCTTGGGTGATAAGACTCAACACCCCCCCTCCACCTCTCCCAGGCACTCCTGGGTTTCCTCATTTCAGCCTGTTATGTAAATAGAAAAATAAAGCAGCACAAGGAAACTTGGACAGATGACGATGAAAATGTCTCAGGGAAGAAAACAAAATGCCCAGTCATTGGGAAGGATGGATGTGAAGCACTTGTCCTCATCCAGGAAGCTTCTTCCAAAATGCACATGCCCGAGGCCCCATTCAGTAGCTCTCGGGGAGAACTCAGAAATAGGTATTTTGAGAAATTTCCTTAGATGATTCTGCTGAGCCTCCCTGATTGAAAACCACTGGTTGGAAGAATCTGGTCACTATAACAAGGTGTCATAATTTTCAATCCTGAAACACCCCAATGACCTCCTATAGAGATGAGTCAGAACTATAAATTGCTGGTAACAGGGACTCTGAACCCAGAGTCCCAGGGCACAACTCCACTCAGTCTTAAATACCGTCACCCCACTTCCTAGAGTCTTGCCTATTAAAGCACATAGCTGTACTCATTTCTCTTCTAGAGTTACAGCCTGTCTCCTTCAATTAGACCAGGCGTCCTCTGGGAGTGCAGAGGAGATGGGTGGGCTCTTCTCCTTCTCGTGGCCCCACTGTCTGCCAGGGGTTCCTGCCCAGTCATGGCTCAGGACAGGTCTGTCTGGGGCCACAGCTGGTCTGGTCCCAGGACCCGCAATGGGGACCCCAGAAGCTGAACACCCCTGGTCCTCGTGCTGGGCTGTCCTCTTACCTTGAGAGGCATCTGGCTTCCCTTGTCTATCCGGCTGCTCTGCAGGCTCAGCCCTTTCTCTTTCCTCCTCTTCTTCATCAGTTCTCGCTGCTCCTTCTGCTTGTTCTGCACCTCAATGAGCACCGTGATGAAGGAGTTCTTCACTTCCTTCTCGAACTCCAGCTCGTCCCGGCGGGCCAGCTGCTGCACCAGCTCCTCCGAGAAGTCTCGGATGGCTCCCTCTACTTGGTCCAGGAGCTCCATCAGCTCAGACCCAGACATGTGCCTCAGGCCTGCAGGGGAAGACCGTCCTGCAGGGTCACTGCCTCCAGCCCACAGGAGAAGCTCCCGGGGCCTGGAAGGACCTGCACGATTCAGGCGCATGCCAGAGGGGAGGACCAGTTATGGACTGTGAAAGAAAACATCATCTCGGGAAAACAAAGGGGAGAGAAAAACCAACCTCGGGGGAGACCTGTGGACTCTGTCCACAAAAATGCAGGTGGACAGACATGTGACATTTGATCGCTTGATTGGTCTCCCTAGTTTTCCTCTGTCTCTATAATATTCCTCAGGCTTCCTAGATGGTGCCAGTGGTAAAGAATCCACCTGCCAATGCAGGAGACACAAGAGAGGCTGGTTTGACCCTTGGGTGAGGAAGATCCCCGGGAGTAGAAAATGGCAACTCACTCTGGTATTCTTGCCTGGAAAATTCCACGGATAGAGGAGTCTGCCGGGCTACTGTCTATGGGGCCGTAGAAAATTGGACACGACTGAGCGACTGAGCACATATAATATTTCTCACGTGAAATGGGTCAAGAATTGGGAGAGGGGGACATAAAGATTTCAACATCTGTGTCGAAGAGCAATAGAGAGGTGGTGTCTATTCCCAAAATCTGATCAAGAGAGAGCCAACAGCAAAACAGGCAGAGTCATCTGAGGCCTCTCTACACTGACTGTCCTGTGTCACAGCATACGTGTCCAAAAATACGTGAGACATGCAAAGACAGGCAACACACATGGGAAAATGAAGCCTGGCCTGTTGGCACCGAGTCTTCTGCTAGTGTTAGAGAAAAGAAAAGGGAACCTGGGAGAACAGAACACAGATCACTTTATTTTAAATTCTTATCCCCTCAGACTTCTTCATTTAAAGTAGATCCGGGAGCATCTTTTCGAATGTATTCCTTTCTAATGGCATCTTTTGTTTCTTCTACATCAGAATCCATTTTCCTCTCTCTTTGTGTTCCCTGCTTTGCCCGGGGTATTTGCTGACTTACTTCAACCTTCTCTTTCAATTCACTCTTTGGAGTTGTCCTCCTCCTTCTGTTTTTGCCATTTAACTCTGCGTTTCAGCTGTTTTCCCCAGTCTTTCACCGAGCAGTTCTGTGTATGGGACCTTTGTGTGGCGGAGAATGGCCTGATTGGAGCCTCTGTGAGTGCAGTGCCGGGGCCAAACCCATGGCTCCCAACAGATTCTTTCTGCTAACATCGCCCTGCTTCCGCTCTCTGGAGCCACGGTCTTACTTATCGGACGCGGTCCCTCAGGTCACGCCTCTGTTTTCACCACTATTCTCATCAGAGTTTGGACTTTTATACCCTAACCATCCCGCCTTCCCTCTCTGTCGTTTGTTAAGTCCTGCTACCCCCATGCAAATCCACTTCCAGGGAATGTGGCCCTTCCGGCAGCATGGTTACCATTATCCCTACAGACTGATACGCTTATAACCGTTTTTGCCACTGGTGCTACATCTTTTAATTTCATGCTTCATCTGCCTCTTTGTTTGCAGGATCATAATTACTACAAACCTGTGTCAGAGAGTTAATACGATATGCAGATTAAGAGTGTGGACTCTGCAGCTAACCTGCCTGCCTTCAAATTTTGGCTCCACCCCTTATGACCTGAAGGTGGTGTAGGGGCAAATACGCATTAAAAATAAGAGGCTTGGGGCTTCGTTGGTGGTTCAGCAGTTAAAACTCCATGCCTCCATTGTTGGGGGTCTGATTTGATCCCTGGTTGGGGAACTAAGATCCCACGTACCACATGATGGGGAAAAAAAGAAAGAGGCTCGATTCTCCCTGTTGAAAATAAGGGAAGAGACTTTCCCCCCTCCCTTCCTTCCCTTTTCTTCCACAATCTCTTTCTCTGTCCTTTTCAAATGTGTGTCATTCATTTTCATGGCTAAATACACCTCCTGCCAGTCTCAGGACTCAGGAATGTTTCCTCAAGGATCTGGGAGCCACTGCTTTGAAAAGTCATCACCAAGAAACAAAACAGGGGCCTCACTTGTCACCTGACTCCAAATTGCAAAACCTCCTCAATACAATGGGTTGTGTCCAATTGCCTGTAGGTAAAGGTGAGATTTCTTTCTGGTTTTGCAAGCCCCTTGGTGGATGACTGTGATAAGGAGATCAAACCAGTCAATTCTAGAGGAAATTAGTCCTGAATATTCATTGGAAGGTCTGATGCTGAAGCTGAAGCTCCAGTACTTTGGCCACCTGATGCGAAGAACTGACTCACTAGAAAAGACCCTGATGCTGAGAAAGATTGAATGCGGGAGGAGAAAGGGATGACAGAGGATGAGATGGTTGGAAGGCATCACCAACTCAGTGGACATGAGTCTGAGCAAGTTCCAGGAGTTGGTGATGGACAGGAAAGCCTGGCAGACTGCAGTTCATATCGAAAAGAGTTGGACACAGCTGAACTGATTGAACTGTGATATGCACCATATTCTGGCTTACTGCTTATTCAATAATAAAATTGTTTCCTTTCTCCTTTACTGTGAAAAGGTTTCTCAGGTGGGGAGGAGATATTATTTTTAAATCATATTTCCCCAACAATGGCCTCAAACAAGTCACTTACTCGTCCAGAAACTCAGTTAGCTCAGTCCTAATGGGGCTGCTACAGGCATGAAATGAGATTATGCATACAAAGTTTTAGAACAGAATTTGGCACTCCAAAGCTCTCTAAATATACGAGCTATTATTATCATCACTGTTTGTAGATTTTTTTCATTGACTTTATGGTAGCATCATGTGGGTTTTCACGGGGTGCTCTGTGCATCATGTGGGACCGTAGTGCCCCAACCAGGAATTGAACCCACACCCCCTCTGTTGGAAGTGCAGAGTCTTAACCACTGGACTGCCAGGGAAGCCCACCAGGGAAGCATCATTTGGAATAGTGAGTTCAGATTTCCTCTACTTGTTCTTTGGTTCATTTCACCATTTTAATTTTGCTTGATTGCCTCCTCCCCACCCTCTGTGATGCGAACTTCTCTACTGATATACAGTAAGAACAGTGACATCAACTCCCTAGATCCTGAGGCTCTGTTACTGGCACGTGAAGCTCACGCCCTACCCAGCAGAGCTGAGTTCATCCTTCACGAGTCCACCCCCAGGACCCTCACCTTCGTAGGACCAGTTGTTGTTGAAGGTCTGGGTCAAGGCCTGCATCTCCTGCAGGAGGACCGAGTCCGCCTGGGAGGAGGTTTCTCCCCCATCCTCCTCTTCCAGGACCTCCTCTTCCTCTTCAGGGTCGGGGGAATTCTGCATCATTTCCTCAATCTCTTCAATCACCTGAAGAGGGTACACAAGAGAGCACTCACTCTTCTCTGCTGCAGGAATATCTCAGAGTGAAGGATGATCAATGAAGGATGTGCCTAATTTGCTGTCTTTGTAAAATTCCTAAAGCAACATTGTTACTTAATAAATATTGAATAATAATAAAAATAGATCTGACCGAAGGCTTGCAAACATTCTCCTTTAATGCAAAGCCCTCTTTAATGTCAAACCTCTTCCAAGAACACCATTTAGATGAGTGCTTTATTGGAAATAAACTGCTCTTTCAGGAACCAAAGCAGAGCTGCCTGGAAGGGAACATTTACTTCAATTTGCTGAGCACTTTCTTCCTGAGTGGAAGAATATTTCATCCACCCAGCTCAAACACAAAATCCAGTCCATTCATTGTGATGATGCTTATGACCGGAAATGGCCGTGTTCCTAGGACAGCTCAAACTCATGTACTGCTTTTCACATAGAGGAAAAGAGCTCTGCCTCCAGAATTCACCAGGACAAGAACTAAAGCTGGCCAACAAGTACAAATCAAGACAAATAGTAATAGAATAAGTAGGGTCTAGACAGCAGGAAATAGGTAAGAAACTCAGCTATAATCTAGACTATTGTACGGGACTGGTTCTAGAAGATGAGAGTAAAATTGGATAACTGCCAAAAGGGAAAAGTGTGAACTATTGAACAATGCACAAGACTTTGGACACTAATTGTTCACACGTGAAAAAAAGGGAATGAGCAAAGGCTGCTTCTTTGGAAGGAGCCATTGATGAGTCTGGTCAGAACAGAGCATCTGTATATTTGTTCTCGATGCTGTGATGGGCTCTGGCTCCAAGGCCACTGGTCACTGAAGTGGGTTCCTTTATGTTAGGCTGGACCAAAGATAAAGGCGCTTAGAGTTCCCTCCTTTGGAATAATTTCCATTTTATTCCAAAGCTTCCACATCTCCACTCACAAATGTTGGGGATACTTAAGCCGTTCATGGAATACAAGCAAATGACATGACCCCTCTTTGGAATTTTATGGCAGAGTTCCTCTTTCCCTCGAAGTCGTTATCATTGAATTTGGATCACTGAACTGCATTTCCTCCCAAAATTCACAAGAATAAATGCTAGTACCTCTTCTTTTCAATCCAGTTCCCTTTAATCTCTTGATCCTTATCTGTTTATATCCCACCCTTTACCACAGATATGAAAGAGTTCCTTTTACTGAAAAGCACTTTCTGGCACCAAAGGCTCCTGGTAGAGCTTTTTCAGAATCGCTCTGTGAAAATGCTTGAAAGGTGCCTGCTCAAAGCAAGTGCCCATAAATAGTTGTTGACTGAAAGGTTGAATGAGGAATCCAGAGACCCAGGAGTATTCTCCCTAAGTAACAAATTATTAAAACCAAAATGTAAGTAAGTCAATAAAACGTGAAGCATTATATCTTTTTTTTTTTTTTTTTTTACCAAACGAGTGTTTCTAAGACTCTTTTAGGAAGGTTCAACATTTGCAATGTTTTATGAAATATGAGAAAATATCCATCACTTGAAAGCCTCATCTGTCATTTCTATTCTCGTGAGAACAAGGATTTGGGACCCTTGTTTAAGTATCTTGACACCAAGTACAATGAGTTGCAATAAAAAGGCTTAGCAGGAAATGGAGGCAGTAAATGCTGGGCCCCTCTCTGGCTGTTACCAAACACGGACCCCACCCGACGCACATGTCAGGAGTTACATTCCCATTTATTGCAGGTGGGTAAACTGAGTCTTAAAGAGACATGCAATCCCTTATCAAACACACTCTCAGTCATGACATAGCCACCACAAGACCATACATTTTTCTGTCACCTTAAAGGGATGTGGCAAGTGCATACTCAAACTTTTTCTCTATCAAAATAACCAAAAGTCCCAAGAACCAAGACATATTCATACCTGATCTGCTGTGAGTAGAGGCTCCTCATTGATTCCAGAATCGTGTTCGCTCTTCTCATTGAACTCTTCCTCTTCTTTCTCATGGATCTGAAAGGGGTAAAGAGGGGGGATGGAATTCTGGTTGACCATCAGCAGAACTAGGATTCTCTCCAGTCTCTAGAACCGATGGCACTGACAGAGAGCACCCTGGCTACCCACTGTGTAAAGAGAGAATCTGAGAGGTGTGCAGAGTTTCATTCAATTCCAAGAATACTCCGTCCATACAGCATACATCACTGGGTCCAACATGGTCAGAAAAAGACAGTGAGGCGTGTGTAGCCAGCACCATTCTCACCCAAGGGGAGAAGCATAGTTGTTTAACCCATAGACAGGTCACCTTCAGGTGAACAAGGAACCTTCTCAAGGTGAATAATAATGGCAATCAACTCCTGCAGCAAAGGCACATCTGTTTATATAAGGAGTTTCAACTGGGACTCTGTTTTCAGATTTTACTTTAGATGGCGCTTTAGTGGTAAAGAACCTGCCTGCCAATGAGGAGACACGGATTTGATCCCTGGGACGGGAAGAGTCCCTAGAGGAGGGCAGGGCAATCCACTCCAGTATTCTTGCCTGGAGAATCCCATGGACAGAGGAGCCTGGTGGGCCACAGCGTCACACAGAGTCAGATACAACTGAAGCCACTTAACATGCAGATATTATAAAGGGTGAGTTGTTCCAGCCCAAAGAGTCATGCTTTTAAAATGTGACAAAAAGTCATCGTGTTGGAATCTAGGCATGGTGTCATAGCTGATGAAGGATGAAGGATGTGTCAGAGCTCCACAGGACATGCCATGGAACAACCTGACCACACAAACCAAAGAACAAACTCCAATGGCAACAGCAAATACTGAAATATTTGCACTGTCTCCAAATTCCATCCCAAGCAAGACTGAAAGTCGACAACCATCGAGGTTCTAGATGTTGAAGCCCGGCAAGGTATTCACAACGTGTTTGACTTTACTACCCGTGTCCCAAGAGGCCTGGTACTGCTGGTCAAATCCTGCACAAATAAGCACAGAGCTGGGAAAGATTGCAGGCAGGAGGAGAAGGGGGGAGACAGAAGATGAGATGATTGGACGGCATCACCAGCTCGACAGACATTAGTTTGAGCAAACTCCAGGAAACAGTGAAGGACAGGGAAGCCTGGACTGCTGCAGTCCGTGGAGTCGCAAAGAGTAGGACCTGACTGAGTGACTGAACAACTAGCCATTAACAAACTAACAAGCTGTCTGTGTCCAGGAGTCTCATTTGAAAGTCATCTCCAGCCTGGCAAGAAGTGCCTCCAAGAAACCTTTCTGCAGACACCTCTCATCCAGGAATCAATTTCACTTGTACACCAACAGCTGGCATGCTGGTCTGACTGACTACTGGGGATTACACATTTCCTGTTCTAATTAGCACCCCCAGGAAACACCCCGGTTCCAGTCCAAGCAGTCATGTCAGAGGGAATCCATCCTCAGAAACATCTCCCTGTTTCCTTAAACTCTACGTTGGCAGGCACCCCCAACAACATATGACCTTCTATCTACTTTTGCTTAAAACCAGGACTATGTCATAAAAAAACAAAAACAAAAAACTTAAATACATCTCAAAGGCCATCTGCTCTCAACCTGGGTAAGGGGTAGGACAGTGAGGTAATGAGATTATTTGAGGGGCTTTTGTGCCAGATGGTGACATCTATTTCTGCTGTCGAACCCATATGCTCCTCTCTCTGCCAAGCCCACCACCTGTGGTACATGCCTGCTTCCCACAGCTCCCAGCTGTGCAGAAGGAAACTCCTGTAGCCACGGCTTCTTCACAACTACTCTCTCATGGTAGAACTTTCTTTAGGGCTAGGAAGTCCTGTGGTAGGAGTTAGGCTCCTGTTCAGAAAGTTTTATTTTCTTGTTTGGATTATTTTTTATAATAATATACAAGCATCTGACAGCCAGTGTTAGTCTCTAAGCAGAATTTTGTTCTAGTAAGTCTATTTTTTAAATGGAATATTTACATTTTCTGAGATATGGCCAATTTTAGCAAGTTTACCTCACTGACTGTTAATACTGCATCTTTCAACTATCCCAGCCCCCTGCCCAAGGTCCTCCCCCTGGGCTCCTGGTGAAGGCGGGGAGAGAGTTTTTAGGCATTGACCCTTCTTGCCATTCAGACATTATGGAAGCATGGAAGCTGGGCAGCAGCATGGATGACTCCTAATTAGAGCCTTCTCTTTTCTCTCTGATGTACAGTGTACTAGTCTGATTTGTCAGGCATGGGCAAAAATGATTTGAAATGAACTGTAAGCTTGTGAGGGCTTCCTTGATGACTCAGATAGTAAAAGAATCCATCTGCAATGCAGGAAACCCAGGTTTGTTCCCTGGGTTGGGAAGATCTTCTGGAGGAGAGAATAGCAACCCACTCTAGTATTCTTGCCTGGATAATCCCATGGACAGGGCCTAGCGGGCTACAGTCCACAGGGTCACAAAAAATCAGACATGTGTGAATGCTACTGTGAGTTCCTGGTAACATGGGAGCTATATCTAACTCATACATCCTCAGATCCCATGAAATTTTTGCAGCTTGTTTTATGTCCCTGGATATGTTCCAGTGTCTCCTAGTTTACACTGTATGGGAACTTGAATAGAATTTGTATCCTTATTATGTGAAAATTGAATAAATCTTACTTATGTTGAATTGGTTCACAGTGCTTTTCAAGTCTACTGTATTCTTCTATTTCTCTTATATTCATTCTATTAATTTTTGAGAGTTTGATATTGAAATTCCAATTAAAAATCTTAATTTATTTGCTTAAAAAAATAATTTAAGATATAGTGGGACTATATGTAACTTTGCTCTGTATTTTTCAATTTTCCTGTAAACTTTCATATTATACTTTCATATGATATGATATGATAATATGAAAGTGTTATCATATTTTCATAATTTAAAAAATATTTTTAAATTAATAAAAGAGCGAGGTATAACTAAAAATCCAATGGCAGAAATAAAATGGAAGACCAGAAAGTATTCGATTAACCCAAAAGAAGGCAGAGAAGGTGAAACAGAGGAATACCAACAATAAAAGAAAAACCCAGGTGGAACAAATAGAAATGCAAGATGGTATGCCTAAACACAAACTATTAACATTAAAAGTTAATGAATTAAACACTATGCAAATGAACTAAACACAATTAAAAAAAAAGCATAGATCATCATGGTCAGACTAAATATAAAAGAGCCAACTACATATAATCTATAAAAGATATATTTTTAAAGACACAGATAGGTGAAAAGTAAAAGGATTGAAAAATGTTTACGTAACAGCAACAGAAAGCTTTTGTGGTTCAATTCATATCAGACAAAGTAGATTTCAAAACAAGGAGTATTACCAGAGATGAAGGATATTTCAGGGCTTCCCTAGTGGCTCAGGAGTAAAGCATCTACCTGCCAATGCAGGAGACACAGGAAGGCTTGATCCTTGGTCCAGGAGGACCCCACACGCCGCAGAGCAGCTGAGTCCATGCGCCACGACTATTGATCCTGTGCTGTAGAGCCCGTGCTCCACAACGGGAGAAGCCACTGCAGTGAGAAGGCCACGCGCCACATACAGAGAAGAGCCCCTGCTCTCTGCAGCTAAAGAAAACCCCGCACAGCAACGAAGACCCAGCACAGCCGAAAATAGGTAAATAAATAAAATCAAAAGACATATCATAATGATAAAAGGGTCAATCAGGAATATATAACAATGACTGATAAGACAAAGAGACAAAAAAATCAGGATATAGGAGAGTCCAACAGTACCATAAGTAAAGTGAAGTCGCTCAGTCGTGTCCGACTCTTAGCGACCCCATGGACTGCAGCCTACCAGGCTCCTCCATCCATGGGATTTTCCGGGCAACAGTACTGGAGTGGGGTGCCATTGCCTTCTCCAAACAGTACCATAAACCACCTTAATCTAGTTGACTTGTACAAACATCACAACCGATTGCAAAATAAGCATTCTTCTCAATGGCGCACAGTACATTCACCAAGATACAACATACGCTTGGTCATAAATCAGTCTCAGTATATTTTAAAAGATTTATTTATACAGATTTTGTTCTCTGACTAAATTAGAAATCCATGACAAAATGATATCTATAAACATTTTTCTAAGTAACCCATGGGCCAAAGAAGAAAGCACAAGAGAAAAATGGAAAATATTCTGAACTGAATGATAATGAAAACATACCATATTAAAATTGTGGATTCAGTTGAGGCAATGCTTAAAACTTTCCTGTTTTAAGATGCTGTGTTATGACTATGGTCTGAATGCTTGTGTCCTCCCAACACATACATTGAAATCCTAGCCCCCAGTGTGACGGCATTAGGAAGGAGGGCCTTGGGGAGGTGCTGAGGAGGGTGGGACCCTCGTGAATGGGTCTGTATTCCTATCAAAGAGGCTCCCAGAGCTCCTTGCACAATGTGTCCTGTGAGGACACAGCCAGAAGTTGGCAGTCTTCAAGCTGGAAGAGGCCCTTTAACAGAACCAACCGTTCTGGCACCCTGATTGTGGATATCCAGCCTCCCTAAGAGTGAGAAGTAAATTTCTATTGTTCATAAGCCATCCAGTTTGTGGTACTTTGTAGCCCAAATGGAACAACATCATTTTTTCTAAGTTTGAAATAGGATCTAAGCTCCCACCTTTGTTGCTGCTTTTAGTCAGTAAGTCGTGTCTGACTCTTTGTGACCCCATGGACTGTAGTCCGCCAGGCTCCTCTGCTCACGGAATTTCCCAGGCAAGAACACTGGAGTGGGTGGCCACTTCCCTCTCAAGGTATTTTCCTGACTTAGAAATCAAACCGGAGTCTGTTGCATTGGCAGGCAGATTCTTTACTGCTGAGCCACCAAGGAAGCCACAAGCTCCCATCTTAGAAGCTTAAAGAAATGAACGGTGAAGTAAAACCCTAGTTTAAGTACAAAGAAGGGTACAATAAAGGTAAGGGAAGAAATAAACAAACCAGAAAATGAAAAAACAACAAAGGAAAAAAAAAAAACAAAAGTGGTTCCCTGGAAAAATTAATAAAAGTGATAAACCCATAAATAAACTGATGCAGTGGGGGTGAGGGGAAGGGACAGAAGGAGAGAGAAAACACAAATCAACAATATCTGTAATAAAAAAGGGGAACATCACTCTAGCTCTTATTAACATTGAAAGAATAAGAGAATATCAGAAACAACTTTGTGGTCAGTACATTCAATGACTTAGATTAAATGAATAAATTCTTTGAAAAACACAATTTACCAAAATTAAAGAAAATCAGCATGAAATGGAAAATCTAAATAGCCTTATACCTATTAAAGAAATTAAATCGGTAATCAAAAACTTTCACAGAGAAGGATGGTTTCACTGGTGTAGTCAATCAAACATTTAAGGAAGAAATAATACCAGCATAACAGAAACTTTTTCAGAAAATAGAAGAAAAATTTCTAACTCATTTTATGACATTACAGGAGAAGAAAACTAAAAGAGTCCTATGAACATAGATGCAAAAGTCCTTAATAAAATGTTAACAAGGGACTTCTCTGGTGGCACAGTGGATAAGGTCTGCCTGCCAGTGCAGGCGACATGGGTTTGATCCCTGGTCCAGGAGAATCCCACACACCACGGAGCAACTACGTCCACACACTGCAACTCCTGAGCCTGAGCACCTACAGCCTGTGCTTTACAACAAGAGAAGCCACCACACTAAAGCCTGCACATCACAATAAAGGGTAGCCCCTGCTCTTCACAGCTAGAGAAAGCCCACGCATGCAGCAATGGAGACCCAGGGCAGTAATTCATCACATTAACATAAAAAATTGATCTATACACATAAATTGTTCCATAGATTTAACACGATCACAGCTGAACTTCTGGCAAGTTTGTACAAATTTATCAGGTGATTCCAAAATTTATATGGAAATGCAAAGGACCTAAAATAGCCAAAGCAGCTTTGAAGAAACAGAACAAAGTGGAAAGACATGTGCTTTCTATCAAGACGTTACCATAAAGCTACGTAACAAAGACAGTAGAGTATTGGCATTCAGATAGATGCATGATCGAGAATTCAGAAATAGGTCTGCACATTTAGGTCAACTGATTTTCAACAAAGATGCCAAGACAATTAAATATGAAAAAGATAATATTTCCAATGAATTGTATTGAAACAACTAGATAGCCATACCCATGCACAAAAAATGAACCCTGATCTAGCCTAACACCATATACAGAAACTAACTTGAAACGGATCATAAATCATATAAAAGCTAAAACTACACAACTTCTAGGAGATAAGAAAAAATCTTAGTGATGTTGGGCTTGGCAATTTCTTAAATGCTACATGAGAAGCAGAAGCTGTTTTTTAAAACTGAATAAATTGGATTTTGTCTCATTAAAAAGAACATTTTCTCTTCAAAAGATAATGTTAAAAAAGTTTTAACTTTCTTAGACAAGAAAAAAATATTCACAAAACATACAACAAACAAAGGATCTATATCTAGAATGTACGTGTTAAATTAATTAAACAAAGAGACCATTAGGCTAAGGTGACTTCAGTGCTTCAGGAGGTTCCTAAGCAAAGCAAAACCAAAACCTCCAATGCCTCAAAGCTAAGAATCAAACCAAAGGACAACCACTCACAAACAGCCAATCAGATTTTCCCAAATAATACAACCACTCAAACTAGAGCCAATCAACTTATTTTCTTCCTTTGCTTCCACCTCTTCTCTGTAAAAGTCCTTCCTCTAACTTCTGTGGGCGGAGCACTCTTAACCACTTTAGGTTTGGCACTGTCAGATTTCAACAGATTTTTGCTCAAATAAACTGTCAAAAATTTAATATGCTTCATTTTATCTTTTAACATGAGGAACTCGAACATCTCCATAATAACACAAACAGCCCACTAAGAACACGGGCAAAAGATTTAAACAGGCACTTCACCAAAGAGGATACACATGAAAAGATGCTCAACATCATATATTATCAGGGAAATGCAAATTAAAATCAAAATAAGATGCTGCTTTATACCCACTCAAATGACTAAAATCAAAAAGGTTGTGCATGCCAAGGGTTGGTGGGGTAATTTGAGTTCTAAACTGGAACACAGTTTGACAGTTCCTTAAAAAGTGAAACATAAACTTACAATATGACCCAACCAATTCACTCATAGGATTTTATCCAAGAAAAACAGAGACATATTTTCACAAAAAGACTTACACCAGAATGTTCATAATAGCTTTATTTGCAATATTCAAAGGCTGGAAACAACCCAAATGTCCATTAACAGGTGAATGAATAGGAAAATTATGGTATATCCATATAATGGAATACTACTCAGCAATAGAAAGGAATGAATGTAGATACATGCAATAAAATGAATGAATATCTAGATAATTATACTGAATTAAAAAAAAAAAGACAAAAAGAGTGCATGCTTCACGATTCTATTTATACAAAATTCTAAAAAATGCAAACTGATCTACAGTGACAGAATCAGGTCGCCTGAAGATAGGGGGTGGAAGGAAGAGTGATGGACATGTAGACATGCTTCCTATCTTGCTTAATATCTTGTGGTGATGGTCTCACAGACATAAACATAAGTCAAAACCTAGCAAACCGCATAGTTCAACATGTGCCGTTCACTGCATGCCAATTATTCTTCAGTAAAGCTGTGAGTTTAATCTCAAGAGCGCAAGGTTGATTTAACATTTGAAAATCAATTCATGTAATTCATCACATTGACATAATAAAGGAGAAAACCATATAATCATCTCAATAGAGGCAGAAAACAGAAACAGTTTGTCTTCAGAGAAATAACAAGAAAACATCCCACAATCTAAAGTCATGAGCTTCCAGGTTGAAAGGGCCCACGGAGTATAAAGCAGGATGGATGAAAAACATACAGCTCACTCTAAGGCACATTACTGTAAAAGAAACGAGAAAGGAAAAAGAGAATATCCTCAAAGCTTCTAAAGAGAACCAAAAGAGAGTCACATATAAAAGACAAAGAATCAGAATGGATTTGGGGTTTCTCAATAGGAACTGAAAGCTGAAAGATAAGAGAATGGTACTATGCAATTCTAAGTAAATATTCCTTTGCAACCTAAAATAACTCTATCAAGTCAAATTCTCAGTCACATGTATGACAGGAAAATAAAAACACGCTCATCTATTCTAACAAATACATTCCTTCCACCCTTTCTTAAGAATACACTGAATTTATTTTCACTAGAACAAGAGAATACACCCAGAAAGATAAAAATATGGCAGTCAGGACAGGAGAGAGAGGCAAGAAGAATTCCCAAGACAAGAGCTGTGCACTAGATCTAGAATACAACTATATTCGTTTAGAGAAGAAAGATAGAGGGTACTAATTTTGATTTTTTTAAATTAATTTTAAAAATTAAAAGACTATCTGATTTTAAAAATATATATATGAGATTTAGAGTTCACTCAGAATTTGGAGTTGAACTAATGATAGATGTACAGGAAACTAAGCAAGTGAAAACCAAGGCAATTTTTCACTCCGAGTTAAGAGAGGAAGTATTTTTTTTTAAAAACTCCATGATTCAGCAACCAAGAGTATTTACTCAGTTATACTCGTATTTATATATCCTCCTCCCCTGTCTCACTCAGTCCTGTCTGACTCTTTCTGACCCCATGGACTGTAGCCCACCAGGTTCCTCTGTCCATGGGATTCTCCAGGCAAGAATACTGGAGTGGGTAGCCATGCCCTTTTTCAGGGGATCTTCCTGACCCAGGGATCAAGCCCAGTACTTTCGCACTGGACACAGATTCTTTACCCTTTGAACCACCAGAAAGCCCAGTATCTATACATAAGATTGATTTAACAATAAATTAGTGACAAGAGGGAAGGCCAAATGGGAGTATTTGAGGTGATGCAAAAGAATTAAATCTTCTCTTCCATAATAGATAACAAACAAAATTGCTTTTTTAAATAATCAAAGAAATAGCAATATAAAAGTGTTATTTAGGAAACTGTAGATGCCTGACCAAAAAATAACTAAAAACAGCAGATGTGGCTGCCTCTGTGGAACAGGGAAAGGTAAGTCAGGGGCTGCTGTATGTATTTTTTGTTGTCTCCTATTATTTTAAAAGCATGATTTGACTTTTAAAATTATGTACATGTGTTACTTTAATTTTGTAAAAGCAAAAATGACTGTCTTTGCAGTCATAACCCTACAGCTTCTATTTCATTAAATTGGTTATAGTTGCAAGGACAAGCATGAACAGGTTTGAAAGCAAATATAACTGATCCTTGGCAATGAACTAAGCAGAAGTAGAGAGAAGAGGACTTGGCAGAGAGAGAGGCCGACCAGCCGTGGGGACACTGCATGCCAAGGGTGTTTGGTCACCATGTTTTACAGAAGGAACACAGAGCATGGGTAACATAGCAAGTGATTTAAACTGAGGTCAGTGAAAAGGGCTTCTGCTGTAACGAACACAGATAATAAAGGAGGCTGAAATAAAACAGCCTTAATCCATCCATTATTGCTACCCCGTCCTTTTCTGTGGGTTAGATAGAGAAAATTCTATGAGGAGATCAGATCATCTTTCCCAGGGTCACTCAGTTTCCCCTGAAATATTAACCCTCTTGAGGGAAATCTGCAAGTGAGGATAAATTAGAGTCCTTTCGAAGGGGAGGTTATCTTATATTTTTTTTTGGCTAAATCCACAAAATGAGTCAGAAAGGTGACAAAGGAGATAATAAAGCAAAATCTGCCTTTTGCACCACGACAGGCCTGATTTCATTTCAGTGATGAGGTTTACTCTATTACTGCTTATCTTCTCCTTTGCATTTTGGGTAAGGACTCAACACTGTCCATAGAAACACTGCAAGAGGAAAAAAAGCACTCAGGAGTTCAAAACAGGACCTGAGATATCCTATATCCATGCTAAGTAGGATTGTAGCAAATCTCTGAGATTCAAAGTCTATTTTGCCCGGTAAATGAAGCCTCAAGGTTCTGGGTATTTTGAATAGCTAATCATTAGAAGAGTTAGAAAGGCTATATAGAGCCACCTTTCAACAAATCAACTGATTGCTGATCTCTCTGCTTTGCTATTTTGGGCAATGGTCTACAGAAATATCGCCTGGTAAGGGAAATCTGGTTCTTGCCCTTCCCTGGACTCAACCCTGGAGCACCTAGAAAGATCAGATCCCCCTCCCTCCCTCATTTGCTGAGCCCACAGAATCGTGGCAGCACCTCTTGATAGGGAATTGTCAGATCTGCTTTGCAGCTAAAACGAGAAAACTAAGCAGAATAGAACGAGGCTTTGAGCAAGGACAGAGCCATTATATGATTTAGTAATACTTTTCTACACTTATATTCAGCTAGGAGGGGCATTTTGGAGCTCCTGTAACCTATGCAAATCAACTCAAAACAAGTATTCCCTTTTCTGCTTTTTTCAGAAGCCAGTAGGCTACCTTCTTCTTTGGTGTCGGTAACCACAGACTATGACTCAGGTCCAGTCATATGCATGCCTGGTTGGTTGAGTTTCATAAAGAATTCCTCCTAGAGGGTGGGAGGGAGGCCCAAGAGGGAAGGGATATATATACATATAGTTGATTCATTCTGCTGTACAGCAGAAACTAACACAACATGGTAAAGCGATTATATGCCAA
This sequence comes from Bubalus bubalis, assembly GCF_019923935.1. Taxonomy (NCBI): domain Eukaryota; kingdom Metazoa; phylum Chordata; class Mammalia; order Artiodactyla; family Bovidae; genus Bubalus; species Bubalus bubalis. The sequence continues at coordinate 109,625,190 of NC_059161.1, forward strand.
CAAAAATTATATGGAAAAAAAAAAAAAGAATTGCTTTCTATTGCATGATGACCTCTTTATTATCTGGGCCCCAACTGTGGCCATTAGCCAGGCCCTGAGCTTGTCACAAGCCTGTCAATACTGCTTTTTTTAACTTTTTATTTTATATAGAAATATAGCTGATTAATAATGTTTTGATAGCTTCAGGTGGACAGCAAAGGAATTCAGCCATGCATGTTGTCAATACTGTTTTTTGATGGGACTGAACTGTTCATTTTAGATGGTAAACCCTGATTTTTTTTTTTAACCATCATTGTTTGAACACAAAAGAAGCCTGTGATACTTACCCTCCTGTCTTACTTCAGATCACCTAATTCTGCACATTGAGGACAGAGATGAGCAACAGAAGTGACCTGCATTTACACTACTTTACAATCATTCCATTCACCTCATATACCCTGGATGTCCTTCTTCATCTTACTTTTCACTTCCTCCACAATCCCTGCCTTCCCAGCAATGATGTTGAGCTTTGTTACATAATGGGGAAGACTGCTGAGTTACTGGGTGCTTTTTAAATTTTTTTTTAAACTGGAATCCACAGCTCCTCAAGCCCTGTTAAGTTAGGGGCCCCAGAGGTACCTCGGTGTCAGGGTTGTTGCCGTTTAGAGCCTCCATGTTTGGGTCCCTCCAGTCTTCTGAGAGTGAAGGGATGTAATTGTCTGTCAGAGCATCCCAAACCCTGGAAACAAAGAGAAGCTCTCATTAGCGCACATCTGTGGCCTGGCCCCGCCTGGAGGAAGGAAGAGCTAGGCCGGGGGAGGAGAGAGGCTTCTGTGCGTGCCAGGCTGAGATCATCTGCCTTCCAGCATGTAGGAGTGAAGCAGCTTAAAAACTGAATTTCAGGCACTACCAGGAGAGAAGGAGCCAAGGGAATGGACCCTAGCCAGGAACTTCAGGGCCAAAAAAAAAAAAAGGAGGAATTTCTCATCATTGAGATACCAATGGTAGCGTCTACAATTAAAACACCACGGACATAAAGAAACTACTCCAGAACTAAATCTGCCCCTCAACCAAATGGCTCCTGTCCCATGAATCTAAGAAATGTCCATGTTTCCTTTCTTATGGGTAGAGAAGAATGAGAGGAAGAGGAAGGAAGAGAGAGACAGACTGATCTGGGCAGATTTTCTGGCTGAATCTCATTAAGCACAAGGTCATCGTCTGGTTTATTGATACAGCTGACCCTTGAACAACACGAGTTTAAACTGTGAGCATCCACTTACATGTGGATATTTTTCCAAGGAATATTGTAGTACCAATATTTTCATTTCACAGATCTTTATATTAACTAAAAAGTACAGGGGAAAGTTTGTGTTAGTTTAGAGATCACAATATGTGGAATCAAAAGAACTAGGGTTTGAGCCCTGATTCTCTTCAAACTGTTTCAGCTTCCTGCCCGTGTCATTTATCAATTCCTTTGTTTTTGAGGCAGAAATAGCAGAAAAATGCACTTCGTAAGGGGTGAGCACCCCTATTCCCCCCTGTTGTTCAAGGGTTAACTGTATTTCAGTTTCAGATGCCTACAATCCAAACAGTCAGGAATTAACTCCTTGACACCTAATGGAGGTAAAAGGATGATGCCAATGTTATTAAGTTTCTTATTACCCAAAATGTTCCGGGGACCCCAGGGTGGCACAGCCCTGTTTCTAGGAATGCAGAGTTTAAGCTGCCCTGTCTCCATCACAGAGACTCTAAGGAAAATATATGAAAGGAATATGAAACACACCAGTGCCTACACAATTAGTTTTTAGTGGGGGGAGATGGGGTCCCCTTTATTATATTTTAAAAAAAATTTTCTGATAGGTACATTATAAAAAAGGATATTCTACAATTCTTTTTGTTTAACTCACTATTTCAGAAAGGTTTTCTTGGGGAAAAAAGTGGGAAGGGGATTGGGGAAAATCCTGAAGTCACAAACTTTCACACACAGGAAAATAAATAAATCAGTTAACAGCAAGAGTTCATGTAAATCAGTAAACCAAGCTCCTAAAACAACGCTCTCCATGGAAGTCAGCAGCACTTGAGTGAATATGAAGTAATGAAATAATGAGGGCTCGATGCAATCTCCTTCAGATGCCTGTGCACATCAAACAGGACTGATACCTGTGAAACAAGTACAAGAAGGGATATTTTATTTAGCTATACTAATATAAGGAAATAGCCATTTAAAAACAAGCAAATATGTACACAAATGGATCAAATCCAAAACATGACAAAGTATGGTTTAAGATGCTGAAAAGATAAGTGTACATATATATATATATAGCAAGTATATAGATATATATACAAGTAGATATGTGTGTGTATACACACACACATATATATGTCAGAGCACAGACACTTGAAATCAGATACATAAAATGAGGGAGGGGAGTGTTCTTAACATATATAAAATATGTATAATATACAAGTATATAAACAGGGAGATTTTCCTAGTGTACAATGCATACAATTTGGTGATGAAACAAAAGCAATCAAGAAAACACAACTTAATGGCACTGCTTTGGCTCTCCACCAATTCATTTTTTCCCCTACAATTATAAGGAAGCACTTCCACAGAGCTCATCAAGTGTTCATTAGACATTCATTCAGCAGGACTGAGCGTCTACATCTTAAACATGGGTGACAGTCTAGCCTCCATCAAGCACTATTAGAGCGTCATTAATCCAGCCTAATTCTAAATCCAAGTCTTGTTAGCACTCTAACGCCAAGGAGCAAACATGATTTGCTGCCTCCAAGACAAACATCCCAGCACCACACCCACCAGGAAGATCAACGGACAAACCCTCCGTGCATCACGGCGTTACACTCAGAATGAACGCCAGGCATGCAGGCACTGACCTTGAAGTCTGACCCTGCAGCAAGTGCCTGGAAAACTGTTTCAGCAAAACCCAAAACAGGCAGTGCCTCTCCTAGATAGGATGGAAGCTGGGACCTTGAATGGGGGACTACACATTTTCCAATGACCTTGAAACTGTTTACATCTTTAAAGTGACACATGAAGATGCTCTAAAATCATTTAGGGCATCAACTTTTCTCACCTGAGCCTTCACTAACAGACCCTGGATTTCATCTTCTAGTTCTAGATTTTTAGTGACAATTCCCTAAACCTTTATCTCCTTGGGATTTCAAGCCATCCTTGTTCTCTTTCAAGTTTTCTCCTTTCTTTCTCACAGACATTTTTTATCCTTTGAGGTTCATAAGCAACCTTTAATAGAATGACTCATTGTCATTTGCACCCCTTGCCATATTCATTCAATGCTCGTTTAACAATAATAACCATAGCAGCCAATCTTACTGAGCAATTACTAAACACAAGCCAGGTACTATCCTAAACTCTCTATGTGGATCAATTCACTCATTCCTCACAGCAACACTGTAAAGCAGATGAGGAGGAAAAAAACACTGAAACACAGAGAAGTTAACTAATCTAAATTCACACAGTAATAACAGAGGTAGGATATGAACCCATGCAATACAGTTTTTACAGCCTATATTCCTACCCACTCGACTATTCCAATTCTTTATAAATTTTATGATTCTCGTGAGCATCAGAACACATGCCAAGTTAAAAATCACAACTGAGAACAGCAGGGCAGCAGCCGCCTCTGTGTGAAAGGTCTATAACTGCATTATTCTGGACATGGTGCTTTCATCAATCTGTGAAAGGAGAACTGGCAAGGTCAGCAGGGGTACACGCCTGCTTTCTGTTTAGATCTCCAGCCCGGGGAAGGTTAAATGGAAGGCAAAGGCAGGCACACTGGCAGGCACGCAGCCCCGGGAACGAAGAGAGGCCTGGGAGGGGAAAACACAAAGCTTTCTGGAGGGAGAGAATGGGTTAGACTTTTGTCCCCAGAGAGGTCGTCCATCCTATCCTAAGCAGGATCCTTGGGAAGAGATGTATTCCCTGTCAGAAGTACCCTGGGTGGACTGTAAAATTCCACTTCCTGAGAGGCATCCTCCTAATTACACTTATCTTAGGGAAAGGAGACTTTGAAAGCTATCCACTATTATCTTTCATCAAAAACATTCAGATTAAACAAGTTCCCGCAATTCTCGTTATTATGCTGTCATGACACCTGAAATCCAGTTTGTTCCCTCGTGCATGCTCAGTTGCTTCAGTCGTGTCCGACTCTTTGCAACCCATGGACTGCACCCCATCAGGCTCCCATGTCTATGGAATTCTCCAAGCAAGAATACGGGAGTGGATTGCCATTTTCTACTACAGGGGATCTTCCCAACCCAGGGATTGAACTCGACTCTCTTATGTCTCCTGAATTGGCAGGCAGGCTCTTTACCACTACTGCCACCTTTCCTCAGTCCCTATAATAATAGAAATGCCTTTTCAAGTGCATATTTTATACCTTGGGCTTATATGGTTGCAGGAGAATTGGGTTTGATCCCTGGGTAGGGAAGATTCCCTGGAGAAGGAAATGGTAACCTGCTCCAGTATTCTTGCCTGGGAAATCCCATGGACAGAGAAGCCTGGAGGGCTACAGTCCATGGGGTGGCAAAAGAATAGGACACAACTTAATGACTGAGTATACACATATACCTGAAGAAATGACAAAACCGTCTTTTACCGTGGAGGGCTAGGGATTGGAAAAAGATGCTAGTAGAGGAGGAGCAAAGCGAACAGAATTCACTGGACAAGTGAAAGTGAAGGTCACTCAGTCGTGTCCAGCTGTTTGCAACCCCATGGACTATACAGTCCATGGAATTCTCCAGGCCACAGTACTGGAGTGGGTAGCCTTTTCTGACTCCAGGGGATCTTCCCAGCCTAGAAATCGAACCCAGGTCTCCCACACTGCAGGCGGATTCTTTACCAGCTGAGCCACAAGGGAAGTTAGACAAGACGTGTACACTAAAATCTGGGTCTGGAACTGGCAACATAGCCATCAAGGCTACATCAATCCTGCTGCACATACACACACCCATATACATATTCCTGACATATGGTACACAGGGTAAGGTGCTCATTAGAATTCCAGCTTGGAAACATCTCTTAGCGGAGAAGGCAATGGCACCCCACTCCAGTACTCTTGCCTGGAAAATCCCATGGACGGAGGAGCCTGGTGGGCTGCAGTCCATGGGGTTGCAAAGAGTCAGACACGACTGAGTGATTTCACTTTTCACTCTCCTGCACTGGAGAAGGAAACGGCAACCCACTCCAGTGTTCTTGCCTGGAGAATCCCAGGGACAGGGGAGCCTGGTGGGCTGCCGTCTATGGGGTCGCACAGAGTCGGACACAACTGAAGTGACTTAGCAGCAGCAACATCTCTTAGGCCGTACTGTCCTCATCCATTGTTTTATTGGTTTCAAGTCAGGCCAATATCCACACTTAGATGTGTGTTAACATGAGTACACTTTTGCTGTTAACGCTTGTGAATTACGAATTATTAACACACCAATGACCTTGAACAACTTTTTAGATTCTTTCAAATGCTTCAATAGAATCCACACTATGCCTGCCTTCCATATGGGGAAACGGAACCTCTGAGAAGAGAATTAACTTTCCTAAAAACCACATCTATCTGTCGACTTTCCCTATCTGATTATTTAGGATTTACTTGTCTTCAACTTAAAGCATGGCTGACTACAATCTGTTTATTTATCATGGGAACTTGATTTTTAACCTGACCTTTAATCCAATAATTCTATTGGAGGAACAGGAAACTCAGTGTTCTCATATATTTGGCCCCTCTGTCACTAGGGTCCTTGTAAGAGGACAGACAGGGAAACCCAGAAAGGTAGGAAGTGGGGTGAAGGCTAACCATTCCCACTCGGTAGGCCTCCAGGTTGGATCTCTTATGACAGAGAAAGGGTGAATCTACATATGCAGAGAAGAGATTCTGGAATATTTTCTAAATTTAAAAAACTGAAAATACATTTTCATACAGATTGACTCTCTTTTAAAGACTTCCATGCCCTGACAAGGCAGAGATAAGTTGATATCTCAGCCAATTCTCTTTGAGCCAAATAGTTACAAATGAAAACTTTGGGATTTTCCTGCCCATCCAGTGGTTAAGGCTCTGTGCATCCAATGCAGGGGGTCCAGTTTTGATTCTTAGTCGAGGACATAAAATCCCACCTGCCACATGGCAGGGTCAAGAACAAGAAAAGAAAAAAAATCAAAACTGCAAAGGGAATCACTCCCCTTGCTTTCTGATTTGTGCTATCTTTCAGGAGATTACTTTGGCCAAGAATTTCATTGTTTTTGTTTGAAGCTTCCATTATGTAGCTCTAGCCCATCCAAAAGACTTGCAATTCATTGGCAGATGAAACCTCTAACTACCAAATCCTACCAAGTTTATTAGAACAAGAAGGCTGGGCTCAGGAGACTATTAACCAGGTTGGATATTAAATTATCTTTTTCCTTTACCCCATCATAATATTACAGTTGAAGTAGCTGGATGGGTGTCTATAAAACAAAGTGTGTAATTTGATTCAAATTTTTTCTTTTCTTTTTTTTCTTGATTCAAATTTTTAAGCAGTAAAGCTTTAGATATGTATGAAACACACGCTGAATGCCCAGAAAGCACAGTATTACGATTTCTCTCCCCAGATTCTTCCCACCACACTATCCCCACATCATATTTTACCTCTAAAGAATTATTCAGCTTTCAGTCATTTAGCTGAGCAGTCAGTAAGGGAGGCAAGTCAGAGAAATCAGGATAAGACCAATAATCCCATGTGATGGTAATTCACATTGAGTGGCCTCTGCTAATGTGCTAGAAAAGGGTAAGAACCTGGTTGTTGAACCTCTGTCCTTAGTGAGGCAGAGGGTGGTTTAGACAAGGAGACATGATCTGTTGGAAGCAAAAGGAATTTTCAGAGCACAGCCTGGGTGAGGTGAGAAATGAGGTTCTTAGCCAGTCCTTAGCCCTGCCTCATCCAAACTGAGCTCCAAAGGTTCCAAAGACGAGCACCTTCACAGTCAGCTAGAGTTAAGCGATGAGCCCAGGGTCACACAGGGAGTGAGAGTGTAAAAACGACAGTTCATAGTGTTTCTAGTCCATTGCGTGCTGCAGTGAGCCATGGTCAAAGAAGCTCTGTGTTATAATAAAGCCCCAGAACCATTCTTTTTTCACCTCGAGGAGTTGAGCAAATTGTAACAGGCCCCAAATCTAAAAAAATCAGTTTGAAACTTAAAATTGAATTGAAACACATAGCCCACAGTCACAGTATTGGTCACCAGAGTGAAATGTCCTCTGTGATCGTACCTTCAGGCTAGCATTAATTAAAAAGAAAAGGAAATGCATTACATGTACCTATGAGGCTAGCTATTATTGCTCATCCAGGTCATTCAATATGCACTCAAAAAACATGATTTGATCACTTACTATATACCACGCACCGTGTCAGATACTGGAGACAGAATAGCGAGTAAGGCAGACAGACAGACAGCCCTAATATTCACAGAGATACAGTCTCAGTAGTTTTCCAATAAGCAACTATCTGCCAAATATAATCAGGTTCAATCTTGTAGTGCAGAGGTTCCCAGTCTTTTTGGCACCAGGGACCAATTTCGTACAAGACAATTTTTCCACAGACCGAGAGTAGGGAGGATGCTTTGGGGATGACAAACGCATTTCATTTACTGTGTACTTTATCTCCAATCTAATGCCACCGCTGACCTGACAAGAGGTACCAGTCCACAGCCTGTAGGATGGGGACCCCTGCTGTGGAAGGGGTCTTCTTCCCCCACTTACTTACAGGCAACTTTTCCCACCCAAGTACATAAAAAAGAGAAACCCAAAGTGCGGTTACTCTTTTGACTGAAACTTCCACTACCAACTACTTGACATTTCCTGTGTGATCCCTAAAGAATAGTTGATGCATATTTATCCCTATGGGGAATTTATGCCTATTTTTACTAAATACCCCAAACATCTTATTTAATTCATACAATAAACACCCTCTTCTCTTTCTAGTCCTTCCTTGAACAGCACTTTTCTCAAATCTCTGTTCTTGACTCCTGTTAAGACCCTGCTAAGTCACTTCAGTCGTGTCCAACTCTGTGCGACCCCATAGATGGCAGCCCACCAGGCTCCACCGTCCCTGGGATTCTCCAGGCAAGAACACTGGAGTGGGTTGCCATTTCCTTCTCCAATGCATGAAAGTGAAAAGTGAAAGTGAAGTCACTCAGTTGTGCCCGACTCAGCGACCCCATGGACTGCAACCTACCAGGCTCCTCTGTCCATGGGATTTTCCAGGCAAGAGTACTGGAGTGGGGTGCCATTGCCTTCTCCGGTTAAGACCCTGGAATGTGACTATTAAGTGACACAGGGAATACTCAAAAGCCACTTCACCTGCTTATCATCTTTATTTTGTCCAGGGTAATTCCTCAATCTCTTGGTTCAATGTTCATGCTTTCTTATTTAGACTTAACTTTTGCAGATTATCTTTCCAGTCCTGAGGGGGTGTAAACAACTTGGAGATTTTCACAGTTCTGGTGTTTTGTAAAGCAAATTGTTTCAACAACATAGTTCATCTTAGTTCATTTTTTTCTTGCCCTTATCTCTGATATCTGGATGGATTATTACGATTTAAAAAAGCTGAAAATAGACAGACCCCCAAATTTCCCATGTTCCTGAATTTTGATTTTGTATCTGGGGAAATCTCTTTCCTAAAAATACTTTATTCCTTTGTGGTTTCAACTTAAGAAAACTCTACAGGTGACTGTAAAGGGATATAAGGGAACAAGGTCAGCAGTTACCAGGGTGCGGTCTCACTGATACAAAAATATAAGTAATATGCCATAAACCCACGGACAGAAACTCGTTGTATGTCAGGGAGCCCCAGACCCCAGGGCTCTAATCTGAGACAACAGAGAACAACTGAGACGCCTTACTCCTCATCCTGCAGGGTCTCCTCCTCCTCTTGAATCTGGAACTGGTTCTTCACGGGAGCTAGGTTCTCGGTCTTGGCATTGTAGTTCCGAAAGCAGACGTTGAGCTTCTCATCAAATTCATTCACCAGGTCCTCCATGGACTTGAAGCTGATGATTTCAGAAGAAAAATTCTCCAGCTCAGATAGGGAGGGGTCTTCGAGATGGTGGGGAGACGAGCCGTAGAAACACTGGGGCTTCTCCTCGGGGTCTTCCGAGCAGCAGGGCCGAAGGTCCTCAAATTCTTCATCCAAACTCACCAGTGGGGCCTCCATCCTTGCACAGCAATCAGAAAACTGCAACGTTCAGGATTCGTTTATCTGGAAGAAATAGACACGGTAATGTGAGTTTGGACTGGGCTTTTATGCCAGCTCTGTTGAGGAGCCACAATCACTTATTACATAATCACTCATTACTCTCAGCCCCTAAAAACAAAGATCCTGCTTTACTGGCTCCGTTGTCTGTGCTTCCTCACTATTATACCCTTAAGGAGTGCGAACGTCATTATCAGTGTGAATAATGCTAACTTAATAAGCATGCATTTTGGAGACACACCTGCTTTCCATTCCCTGCCCCCAAAAACAAAGCCTAACTTTAACAAAGGTTAAGGATGCAGCCCGCCTAGACCAGCCTGCCTAGGTGTGCATCTGCTCACGCCTCAGCTCCTGCCCAGCTGTGATCGTAGCAGTAATTTAACTTCTCTCTGCTCCTCTTTTATTCTCCTTAAGACAGAAATAATAGCAGGACCTACCTCAAAGGGCTGTCCTAAAGGTTAAAGGAGTAAACACAGGGAAGTGCCTAGAACAGTGCCTGGGAGATAATAAACATCAATGTTGTTCAATTTATGTTCTTTGTATTATGATGGCGATGATTAACATAGGTCTACATCCTTAACCGTGTGCTCTCAAAACTGGAGGTTTGTGGGACTTCCCTGCTGGTCCAGTGGCTAAGACTGCATGCACTCCCAAGGCAGGAGGCCGTGGTTTGATCCCTGGTCAGGGAGCTAGATCCCACATGCCAAAACTAAGAGTCTGCGTGCTGCAAATAAGACCCGGCACAGCCAAATAAGCAATTTTTTTAAATTTTAATAAATATTGAAAAGGAACTTCCCTGGTGGCCCAGTAGTTGAGACTCCACACTTCCAACACAGGGGGAATGGATCTGATTCCTGGTCAGGGAACTAAGATTCCACACGTGGTACAGCACAGCCAAAACAAATAAATAACCTGGAAGTTTTCCATTACTTATTTGGTGGCAAAACCTGCCATGACCTAAACTCATTTGGCAACTAAACCTGATCTACATGCTTACAGAGCTGTTTATGGTTTTAATGTATCCCATTTAGTGTGTTTTGCTGCAGAAATTTTAATTTTTTTTTTTAATTATAGAGATGGCTGCCCATCCCCAGCCCCCAAGGGATGATATGCAGAATATGCACTCTATTACTGCATTCCAAAACCTGAGATCATCTCAATTCTGAAACATGCCCGGCCCCAGGGGTTTTCGACAGGGCTTCATGGACCTGGGTATTACTACTCTCATCAATAAACGGTAGACTAATAGAGCACTAATACAGAATTTCATACAAGCACCTGAGTTTTTTCCAGACACACAGCTTACGTCTGGAACTAGAAGAGTGGATGAGTGACCTGTAAGAGAGAGACCCAACTACCCGTGTCCTCCAAAGCCAGACTCCACAGCCACCTGGGGCACTGCACCCCAGAAAGCTGTACATTCAGGCCTCCCTTTATTTCCCAATAGCTCCGGGCCTTCAGCTGTGATTTATCCATCCGTATGTATACAACCAAGCCCTTCCCCAATTTTAATTTAAATTCCTCGAGGACATGAACATCCTCTGGATACCCTCCACGGTTTCTAGCACACACGGCCTGCGGCAAGGCAATCAATCAATGTGTGCTCACTGACAAATGATCTTCCGTCCCCCTCACAGAGTTTTCATTTTCCACTGCAGGCAGCACAAGCTTATTGTCTATCATGCCCTTCTCTACCTACTCCGTTTCCTTCCCTGGAACACAGCAAGGCAACCAAACTTCTATCTCTTATCTGTGTGGTGACGGATCCAGTCAGATGCTTAAATTGGAACCACTACCCAAGGAGAAGCAAACAGAGAGCAAAAACCATCCTCCACCCCTACCTTTAAAACTAAAATTCTACATAAGCAAAGCAGATGGCATGCCAGGTGAGGACCTGGACAGTTCTTCCTGGGATTTTACTGGGATTGAGTCAGTTACCACCACATCTCAACAAAACACATTCTGAGTATTTATAGTTTGCAAACGCAACGGGATTAAGACCTCAAAATACAAAAAGATACAAAAGCAGTATGACAGCTTAGAAAGAACACAGGGTCAAGAGTCAACAGACCTGCCAATGTCTGACTGAGTAAGAAGAACTGTGGGTCTTGATTTCCTCAACTGTTAAAAAGAAAGTGTTGGTATAGAGCTAATACTTTTGGAAGTCACTTTTAATAACATATTAACATAATTAATAATTTAACTGTATATTTGAATAATATAGTTTAATCCAATATATCCAAAATATTACCATTTCAATATCTAATCCAAATTTTTAAATATTAATGAGACATTTGACACTCTTTTTTCATACTAAGTCTTCAAAATATACTGTGTATTTTACATTCACACTGTGTCTCCATTTGGACCAGTCAAATTTCAAGTGTCCAACAGCCACGTATGGCTAGTGGCTACCATATCAGACACCCCAACTATTAAGCAATACACAACTAGTTGCCAGTCAGAGCTTCCTCACCTATGGTCAACAGACTCCTGAGGGTTCTTTGAATATACCACACTTCATTTTTTGCATTTAAAAGCATATTTCAGGGAATTCTCTGGTGGTCCAGTGGTTAAGACGGTGAGTTTCCACTACAGGGGGCACAGGTTTGATCCCTGGTTGGGGCACTAAGATTCCACATGCTTCTCAATGTGGCCAAAAAAAAAAAAAAGAAGAGAGATAAAATCATATTCTGAGAAAGATCCCAAAGCACTCCTCTACATTGCTAAAGTGGCTCATCGCACAAAAAAGATTAGGAATCCCTGAGTGCCAAAAGAGTGAGTTAGAAAAGATCACTCAGTGTGACAGAAATTAGGGAAAGGTTTACAGATGAGAGATTTGTGTTCAGAGAGCCCCAGGTTCCCATCCTGATCCTATCACTTCCCAGCTTTGAGACTCTGGGCAAATTATAAACCTCTTTGACTTCATTTCCTCATCTGTAAAATGGGGTTTACAATAGTACTTATATTGGAGGTTGCTTTGTGCAGTAAATGAGACAATCTTTGAAGTGTTATGCACAATGTATGGAATACATGAAGTGTCCAAAAATGTCAACAATATTAGGAAAGCAAAGACAGTTACATGAAAATGTGAGGTGACAGTGCTTCAAGTAAAATTAAAACTACCCTTGCCAAGATATTCCCTGTGTGATGCTTCAGAATGCTTATCAAAAGAGAGAACTATCGCTGAATGAATGTTATCATGCTTTTTACTAAGGCACTCCTGCTATTTTCAATTCATGTGGTCAAAGCTTCTCAGATCACTGGTTCCATTTCAGCAAGACATGAAAGCTAACCAGCTTGTATTCCAAATATTCACACTTCCTTTAAATCTGTACTCTTCCTGGAGGGGACAAGGGAGCTGGCATGAGAAGCTATACCAAGGAGGATGCTGATTGCAAACAACAGAATCTATCCCATCAACCAGTAACAAGAGGGCAATCCAATCAGAATCTAAGACTACAATTGAGTTTTGAGTGATGGCAACAAGCAAGATTGTTCTAAAAGCACCTGTCCTCAGCACAGGCTCTAGAGAAAATGGATTCACCTAGAAGATTATAAAAGAAGAAATTGATATCACCACTCACTCTGGAGTTCCGAAACATGATCACTGGAAAACTCACAATATAGCCTGATTTCTTTTCATCAACTCACTCACTCCCCAAGCGCCGAGAAGGTCTGCATGATTGACCAGCGGCGGATGAAGCTAAAATTGAAAGCACTTGACACCCAAACTGAGCCCAGATTTTGTAGAAAGAGCCCAGGCTGTGGCAGAGGAGGTGCAAGCATCTGGCCCACCTCAGCTTCAAGGAGGGCTCCCTGAATTGGGGCTGGCCATCCTTCTTAAACGGTGCCCCTTCTCTCCTCCTTTTCCTCTTCTCCCTTAGTGGAGTGCCTCTGCCCCCAAATAAGATGTCCTACTCTTGTATCTTGGCAAGCTCATGCTTGTCTTCAGTCACAGCTCATTTCAGAAGCTTCCTTCCCTTAAAGCTGGGGTGAATTCAATTGAGCATTTATCCTCCTTCTCTGTACTTCCAAAATCAACTTGAAGAAACATAAAAATGAAGAATGGCAGAAAAAAAGGAATCATAGGAGGGTGGTCTTGTCTTTTTCTCTTTATCATAGAACGAGAGTGCAGGACTACAGTTTGTTTATGTCCTATTCCGTTTATTTAGGCTGCCAAGAGATGGTGTCATCTGGAAAAGAAAGGACCGCGCCGAGCTTAACAGAGACCCAGTAGGAAACACACAAGCCTCTCGTGCAGCACAATGATACACGGTCGCCTCAGCTCAGGCTGCGGGTACCGGTTTCCCAGTGCCTGCTCTGCTGAGCTGAGCAGCAAAGAATTCACCATGCCTCCCCCTGCCGGGCCTCTGCATCTCCACACAGGCCCCACTCCAGCTCCCCTTCTTCTTCCCACTACTTGCCCCAGAGATCAAATGATCCTATGTGCCCACCGCCCTCCAAACCGTCCCCGAAGCTGATGGTCCACTAACCCACCTTCGGTTTCCCCACTGCTCCTCAGCAAAAACCAGTGCCAAGCCGCACCTTCGGACAGAGAGTATTTCACCGCATAGAAGTCAGCAGCCTCTTTGTAGTTCTGCTCCCCCCTTCTCCCTCCTGCTGCTCCATCCACCCTCATCCCACATCCCCTCCCCCAGGCTGCCGGGGTAAAGAAAGGCCCCTCCAAGCAGCACAAAGCCTGGTGCTCCGAGAAAGCCGGGCTCACCCCGCGCAGGCCGCACACATACTCCACGGCCACGGCCCTTTCGGCCCAACCAGACCCGGACGCGGGGGACGAATGGGGGGTCAGGAGGTGGTGTCGCGGCGAGGAGGGAAGGGACGGGCAAGACAGTAGAAGAGAAGGCGGTGACAGGCCCCTGGGGGGCTTTGTCGGATGCGCCCCCAGCCCCCAGAGGCCCTGGGCCCACAGGAGCGCAGTGCGCCCCCACCAGCATCACACTCGTCCTTTCTCTGACCTGTTCGTAGTAAAACAATCGCTCCGCCAGCGTCTGCGGCAGCTGCCAGTGGTTCTGACACTGCAGGAATGCACGGTCCAGGGGAAAGGCTCGGCATCCCAGGGAGGGGCGCGGGCGGGCTGAGGGCCAGGTTCTTACTGGCATGAAAGATGCTGGGGCGTGTAAGGGAGCCGGACCAGATGACAGTCCTGGGAGGAGGTACTGACCCACTGCTCCAGCACCACCCGGCAGCGTCCCCTGCCTCCCCCAGCCCCAAACCAGGCAGCCTCCAGACACACACACACACACGCGCGCGCGCCCCTGGCTGGCGGGCCGCGGCTCTGAGGATGCTCAAAAATGCGGGTCTTCCCGAATCCCACGGCCCCGGGCACGGCAGCCCACCGTGCTCTCCCGCGAAGGGCTGGGCAGGAGGGCGATGGCCCTCGGACTCTCCCTTTGCGATTCCAGGATGGGACAGGATGGGGTGCAGAGACTCGGTGCCCCCAGCCCTGCCCACCGGAGCATCCCAAGTCGCGCGGGGCCTCCTTCAACAACCCGGTCCACCCCCCACCCACGGCAGTGGGTCGGTCCGGACTAAAGGTCGCCCCCCGCGACGGCACCTGTGCGGGTCCTGGCAGAGGGAGGCGGATCGCGGGGCTCAGCTGGACACCCCCATCCAAGGGCCGCGGCGAGCGGCCGGAGCGCAGCGGCAGCGGCAGCGGCGAGCCAGAGAGCGCTCGCCTCGCAGCTCCGCCGGCGCCCGGCTCTCGGCTCCCCTCCTCCACTCCGCCCCCTCCGCCCCTCCCCGCGCTCGTGCCCGGGCTCCGGGGAGGGGGGAGGGTGGCGCGCGCCGGGCACCCGCACAGCGGGCACGCGCAGGACCCGGACGTCATCTTCTCGTTAACATTCCTTGCTTTCCTTGGTGCATGTGGCTTGCCTTTATGAATATTTATGACTACTATTTCTCTTTCCTCCCCCTACCCTTTAGCGCTGGCCTTTCTGCTTCGCTCATGAATATTCAGAAGCTCAAGATGCGTACTTGCAGTAACTCCCAGTGTGGGTTTCTCACTGGGAGGGCCGGGCACTGTAGCTTCACCATGAAAGAGTAGGCGGGTGGCCGAATGGATGGGCGGGGTGCGCAGGCGGATGCCCGCAGTCACACTCAAAGACCTCCCTGGACTTTCTGGACTCCCCGTTTTATTCTGCTGGGGACTGCCGTGAGCAAGCGGAGGCATGCCTACAACCCACTCGAGGTTTCAAAAGTAATAAACGCTTTTAGCACCCAAAGATGCAGGGTAGGGGCTGGCTTCAGGCCAAGAAAGCTGCAAACATTTCCACTATCCATCTGCAGGACTTTTTCATGGGTCCCACACAGAAACTCGGTACCAGTTAAACATTAACTCTTCAGTCCTTCTCTGCAGCCCATGGTAACCACCATTTTACTTTCTGTCTCAATGAATTTGGCTATTCTAAATACCTCTTGTCAGTGGAATCATTTGTCCTTTTGTGTCTGTCTTATTTTCCTTAGCATAAGGCTATCAAGGTGTATCCGTGTTATAGCATGTGGAAGCATTCTATTTCCATTTAAGGCTGAGTGATATTCCATTGAATGTACATAAAACAAACTTCCCAGGTGGCTCAAGTGGTAAAGAATCCAGCTGCCAATGTAAAATACTCAGGCAGGAGACGGGGGTTCCATCCCTGGGTTGGGGAGATCCCCTGGAGGAGGAAATGGCAACCCACTCCTGTATTCTTGGCTAGAGAATCCCATGAAGGGAGGGGCCTCCTGGGCTACAGTCTATGGGGTCATGAAAGAGTCAGACCCATCCATTCTTTCATCTATGGACACCTGGGTTGTTTCTGCCTTTCAGCTGTTGAACATAGGGGTACACTTTTCAGGCAACATTTAAAAAATATTGTTCTAAAAAAAAAAAATACATTGTTCTATGACCTGTGCTAGACACTGGGGAGGTAAAAATTCAGGCCTGTCTTCAAGAGGTGCAGAATTTAGTCTGTCAATTTCCACACTCTGCTACTTGGAACCAGTAGTGGTTGAAAGGTGTCTTTCCCCAAATCTATATCCACCTAGAACCTCAGAATGTGACCTTTTTGGAAACAGAATCTTTGCAGATATAGTTAGCTAAAAAAAAGGCTATAGTGGATTAGGGTGGTCCTAAATGCAAGGGGATCCAACCAGTCCATCCTAAAGGAGATCAGTCCTGGGTGTTCATTGGAAGGACTGATATTGAAGCTGAAACTCCAATACTTTGGCCACCAGATAAAAAAGGGCTGACTCATTTGAAAAGACCCTGCTGGGAAAAATTGAGGGCAGGAGAAGAAGGGGACAACAGAGGATGAGATGGTTGGATGGCATCACCAACTCAATGGACATGAGTTTGGGTAGGCTCCGGGAGTTGGTGATGGACAGGGAGGCCTGGTGTGCTGCAGTTCAAGGGGTCGCAAAGAGTCAGACACGACTGAGCGACTGAACTGAACTGAAATGCAGTGAATGATATCCTCATAAGAAGAAAGGACACAGAGAAATAGGAAAGAAGCTACGTGATGATGGAGGCAGAGATTGGAGTGATACAACTACCAGCCAAGGGACACCAAAGAATGCCAGGAGCCACAGGAAGCCAAGAAGAGGAAAGGAACCATTCTTTCCCAGAACTTTCAGAGGGTGCATGGCCCTGCTGACACCTTGATTTTGGACTTCTAGTCTCTGGCACCGTGAGACTGTAAATTTCTCCTGTTTTAAGCCATCAGTTTGTGGTAATTTGTTACAGCAATGCTAGGGAAATAACACAGACTTTGGTGGTGGAGTGCTCCTGTAACATATATTTAGGACTTCCTTGGTGATCCGGGCTTCCATGGTAGCTCAGATGGTAAAGAATCTGCCTACAGTGCAGGAGACCTGGGTTCAATCCCTCAGTTGGGAAGAGTCCCTGGAGGAGGTCATGGCAACCCACTCCAGTATTCTTGCCTGGAGAATCCCATGGACGGAGGAGCCTAGAGGGTTACAGCCTATGGGCTCGCAAAGAGTCAGACACAACGGAGAGGCTAACACGCACTGTCCCTGGTGGTCCAGTGGTGAAGACTGAGTTTCTGAAGCATGGAGGATGGGTTCCATCACTGATAGGGAACTAATACCCCACATGCTGCACAGTGCAGCTTAAAAAAAAGAATTTAATGTGGAAATGGCTTTGGAATTGGGAAAAAGATAGAAACTAGAAGAACTTTGAGACACATGACGGAAAAAGCCTAGGTTGCCTTGAAGACATTGTTGGTAGAAATATGGGTTAAAGGGCAAATCTGGCAAATGCTCAGAAAAAAAAAAAGATGAATTATAGAGAAAGCTTCTATTATCATAGAGAGTACCTGTATTGTCATGAGCAGAATGTTGCTAAAAATATGAATGTTAAAGTGCTTCTCATAATTATGGTCTCAGATGGAAATGAGGAACACGTTATTAGACACTGGACAAAAGGCAGCCTGGTTAGAAAGTGGCAGAAAGCTTGGCTGGAATGTCTTTTGCTGTTGAGTGGTGAGTAGATTTGTAAGCAATGAACTTAGATGTTTAGCTGAGGAGATGTTTAAAGTGTGGAGGATGTGGCCTGGTTTCTCCTTGCTGCTGATGTTAAAATGCAGTGAGGATGATGGCCTGGACACCCTTCGCTCCGAAGCATCAAATTGCATGTAACGTTTCTGAGAATGTTATACCAGCAGAAACACTGCCAGCCTGAACTAAAAGGCACAGAGATGGAACACGGTAAAGATAGACAGTTAAGACTTCTGAAATTTCATGTTTAAGAAACAGGCTGATAGAGGTGAACGTTATCCTTCGAGAAACAGAAAGAATGACTCTGAAGGCAGGGCCAAGAGGATGGAGCTTCGAGCCTCAGAGGATGATTCTCAGTCCTTGAAACCTCATGGAACTTGCCCTGCTGGGTTTTGAAGTAGCTTTACACTAGTAATCTCTTTTCTTCTTTCACTTTCTCCCTTTCTGAATGGGAAAGTCAATCCTTTGTCTTACCATCGTATTTTGGAAGCAGATCAGTTTCACAGGTCCAGAAATGGAGAGGAATTTTGCCCTAGGATATACAATACCCAGTGTGTGCTTAGCCATTCAGTCGCGTCTGACTCTGCGGCCCCATGGACTGTAGCCCACCAGGCATCTCTGTCCATGGGATTTCCCAGGCAAGAGTACTGGAGTGGGTTGCCATTTTCTTCTCCATCCTAGAGCTTTAAAAGTTTCTAAATATATGACACTCCCAATGGACAAAGGTATATGTGTTTTAAAGAAGTTAAAAAGTGTTTTAAGCAAAGCTCTATAATTGCTATCGGAGTAGGAAGTGGTACCCCACTCCAGTATTCTTGCCTGGAGGGTTCCATGTGCAGGGGAGCCTGGTAGGCTATAGTCCATGGGGTCAGGGACTTGGATATGACTGAGAGACTGAACACACACACACACAAACACACACACACGATTGCTATGTGATAGTGGAGAACAGAGCAGGGGGTTGCCCAAAAGGTCACCTAACTTAGACCAAGGGTCTCAAACCTGGCACTGTTGTATTTTGAGTTGAGGGGTTGTCCTTGGGGGCTGTCCTGGGCACTGTAGGATGTTTTAACAGCATCCATGGCCAATACATGCCAGTAGCAACCCCCTAGCTGTAACAACCAAAAATGTTTCCAGACTGGACTTGCAGGGCTGAAAAAAAAAAATTACAAAATTGCCCCAGCTGAAAACCACGAGCTTTGATGTAAATCTTTCAGGAGTAAACATTCTGCTAGAATGGTACTGCTTTTCCTACATAGGGCATTAGCAGGACTAAAGCCTAGACACACACACCTTTTAAGTATGAAAGATGAAGACTGGGTTAGAGGTAAAAACCACTGATTGTTGACAATACAGGGTGAACCACCACCCTTGAAATTTCACCAAAAACTTTCTAGGGTCTTATTTTAGTTCCCGAACTGAACTTATTTTAGTTCCAAATTTACTCGATGGAATCAAAGAATCTTAGCATAAATAGAGCACCTAAAGGTCATTTGGTCTAATCACTCACCTGATGCAGAAACCAATATCCTTCTAGATTATGTTATACACAGATTCTACTTAGATGCCTCTCGTGATGAGAAACTTGATCTTACAGGGCTGCCCATTCCTTTTTTTTAAATGGCTTTCAAGGCTAGAAATGGCTTTTTCAGTTTAGAAATTCAGTGAAAGTACGATATGTATTGTGCTCATCGTATTTGACCTTCCTTAAAAGGACCCTTCTCGAAGAAGCCAGTTTTCCATGACATTCTGGAAATGAGCAGCTAAATCTTCATTGAAAACTTATGTCTATCACAGCCCAGCAAATAAAGATGAGATCATCACACCTGCTAACATTGTAAGATTACTTGATTTTTCTATCACTGGTAGTTCTTGAGCAGCAACATTCAGTTTGAGCCTATATTCATCTCCATCCTCAAGCTCCAGGGTTAATTAAACTCCCTGATTTGTTTCCACAAGGGAAAAGGAACATTCCCCAAGATTCAAATTCCATTCATAACCATACAGTCAGCAAGTAATTACTCCCTACCACAAAGCACTTGCACCAAGAACAAGACTGTATTACTTTCAAAAAGAATAAGCAGCATTATAAAAATTGACAATAAATCACACCCAAGAACAATGATAAACTCTAGAACAGTCACTTCTGTTTTCTAATGAAAAAAGACAAAATACATGAGCTAGTTGGCAAATAAAGAATGAGATCTCTTAAGATCCTGAAGAATCTCATCCCTTAAAGAATGAGATTTCCCTTGGACATGCTGTAAGTGTTACTCTAGAAACGAGTTAGATATTTCAAGAAAGGAGAACTACAAATTTTAATAGGAAAACACAAATGAAGTCCCCAGTGTGAGGAAAGCTTTCATGTCTACAGTGGTCAAAAAGAAAGGTCCTGGACTTCCCTATTGGTACAATGGATAAAAATATGCCTGCCAGTGAAGGGGACACAGGTTCAATCCCTGGTTGGTCCAGGAAGATTCCACATGCCTCCGAGCAACCAAGTCTGTTCGCCACAACTCCTGAGCCGGATCTCCAAAGCCCACGAGCCACAACTACTGAGGTCCCTGCACCCTAAAGCCTGCATGCCGCAACTACTGACATTTATGAGCGTAGAGCTGATGCTCCGCAACAAGAGAAGCCACCACAATGAGAAGTCCATGCACCCCACCAGAGAGTAGCCCTTCTCACTGCAACTAGAGAAAGCCCACAGCGAAGCAGCAGCAAAGACCCAGTGCAGCCAAAAATAAATAAAATAAAGGTCATTAATCTCCCTTTCTCAGTGGCTACTAAGTGATTCATTAGCGCAAATCAGCATGTGCCCTGGGTGAATGGGGACAGAATAGACTGGCCCATTGGTGCCACGTCCTCACAATAGCAAAGAGCCTAGAGGCAGTGTCATGAGGGAAAGCCGCTCATGACATGGTTCAGTTCCACAGGCTCACTTTTAGGTTAACTTTTGGTTCTTTATGAGCCCCTCCCTAGTCCACTCAGGGACATTATTTGTATAAATCCCTGAAGATTGACTCCCATCCCCTCAATCTCAAGGAACGTCTCTATTTTCTGCTATCCCCAGGATGCCCTGGTATTCAGAGACAAATCAGAAATAAACTTGAGGGAAGAAAAATGTCAAAAAAAAGTTGCCATTTTCCTGCACCAGTCTAGCCATATAAAAATCACTTCACCTGCAAACCCCTAGAGCCCAGCACACTCTGCAAATCCTGCCCAGGGCCATAGCTATCCTAAGGCGCGGGTGACAACAGCATTTTCAACCCTGTGAAAATGATGAGCAAAGAAGCCATCTCTTCCCCAAAGCCTCAGTTTAAGTTAGTCTTTTTGGCAAAGTCATTGTAGCCAGGTTTCATATAAGTCAGCCTCTTCTAGTTGTCACATCCGGCAAGGTGACAGTTTGACCATATTGAACACCAAGGTCGAAGAAGAATGCTGGATTGGCGATGGTCAAGATTTTTCCCTTTAAAGTACACACACCAGGATTTTCCTGGTGGTCCGTCCAGTGGCTAAGATTCTGCACTCTCAATGCAGGGGGCCCAGTTGGATCCCTCCTCAGGGAACTAGATCCCACATGCTGAAGCTAAGAATTCCAAAGTCGAAACCTAAAGATCCTGCCTGCTGCAACTAAGGCCCAGTACAGCCAAGTAAATAAATAACATAAAATAATTTATTAAATAAAATACACGGACCAAAATAAATTTTTAAATAAATAAATAAAAATACTGTTATGACCCAGTACTGGAAGTTTTGGAGAGCTATGAAAGGAAAAATTTATTTATTTTTTTTTTGGATATTGATCAGATCCCTGGAATGTGTGAGAAGGTGATGAGGCAAAGTACTAAAACTGTTGTTTTAGTTCCACATAGAATGAATGTAAAACCAGAAGATTTGAGAGGCTTGGCAATCTATGAGCATTCAAAAATCTGCTGACTTGTTTTTTCAGATTTGCATATTCAAACAAATCCAGCTACTTTACGGAGTAAGAATTTGCCTGTTGGGTATGACGACTGGACACGGAAATGCAAAATGTATAAATCAGGGGAATCTCACTCATTACCCAGCCCGCCGGGCTCCTCTGTCCATGGAATTCTCCAGGCAAGAATACTGGAGTGGGTAACCGTTCCCTTCTCCAGGGGATCTTCCCAACCCAGGTCTCCTGCATTGCAGGCGAATTCTTTACCAGCTGAGCTAGGAAAGCTCCAATTAGAAAAGAAAGATTATCCCCAAATTCGATCACGGCAACTCTTTGCAGCTAAAAGATATAAAAAGAAATTAATCTCAAACCCTTCGGGAAATCTTGTTTAGAACAGGAAACTATTTGTTCCGTGTTAAGGAATCTAGCTCTCTACTATTAATACTTGGAAGATCTAAGGAGAATTCCCAGTTTCACGTTTCACTAATTGTGTGATTATGGGTGATCTGACTATCTAGACCACATTAATGGAGAGGAAAACTAAAGGGAGGGCTTCCCTGGTAGCTCAGCGGTAAAGAATCCTCCTGCAATTCAGGAGACACAGATTCAGTTCGTGGTTTGGGAAGAACTCTAGGGGCATGGCAGCTCACTCCAGTATTCTTGCCCGGAGAATTCCACGGACAGAGGAGCCTGGCAGGGTACAGTCCACAGGATAATAAAGAGTGGGACACAACTGAAGCGACTGAGACAGAAGCAAACAAACTAAAGGGAAGGGGCACAATTTAGTTTAAATTAGGAAAAACTCCATAGGCTAGGAGTCCGGTGTTTGAGACTTCAGTATCAACTTTACTATTAGTGAGCTTTGTGACTTAGAGAAAATTATTTAGGTTTTCTGAATCTCAGTTTCCTCTTTCATAATATTAATGTAAAGGGCTTCCAGTAAAATCTTATCTTAATCTTAAGTTTAATGAATCTAAAATCTATATTTCTAATTTATTTTTCAATTCCTATTGGAGTATAGTTGATATATAATGTTGTGCTAGTTATAGGTGTACAGCAAAGTACATCAGTTATACATATACCCATATCCACTCTTCTTTAGATTTCATTCCTGTATAGGCCGTTACAGAGTACTGAGTAGAGTTCCCTGTGCTCTACAGTAGGTTCTTATTAGTTATCTATTTTATACATTGTGGTATATGTGTACCTGTCAATCCTAGTCTCCCGATTATCCATCCCCACACCTTTCTTCTTAAAATCTATGTTTTCTTTCAAAAACCATTCATGACATTTTGTTTAAAGTGACTCCAAACTCACTTCGAATGTCTTTTATATATATATATGTACTTTTATTTTTTGGCTGTGCTGGGTCTTCCTTGCAGTGCTTGGGCTCTTAGTTGTGATGCTCAGGCTCAATAGTTGATGTATGGGCTTAGTAGCTCCATGGCATGTGGGATCCTAGCTCTCCAACCAAGGACTGAACTGGCATCCCCTGCATTGGAAGCACAGTCTTAACCACTGGACCACCAGGGGAGTCCTTGGAGTATCTTTAAATACCTCTGCTTTTCTTTCTCCATGTGTAGACTAAGTATTTCATAGAGATATTGTGAGAAAGAAAGATGACACAACACTTAGTTGCACAGAACCCTAGGGAGAGAGCAAAGTAAATTAAATCAACAAATTAGCTCTAAATTCCATTTTATTCTGAGACTTCCTACAACTAAACCTCAGTTGCTACCCAGTCATGAAAATTATTTATATTCATTGGATGTTCTTTAATTTCCCCTTCTAGGGATTTTCCAAGGAAAGATAAGGGACATCCAGTTAGTTTTTTTTTTTTCAATCCCTGTCTTTGACTGTTTAAGAAATTTATTTATGTATTTACTTTTGGCTGCACTGGGTCTTCACTGCTGTGCACAGGCTTTCTCTAGTTGCGGAGAGTGGGGGCTACTCTCTGGTTTCGGTGCACTGGCTTCTCACTGCAGTGGCTTTTCCTGTTGCAGAGCACAGGCTTCAGTAGCTGGCAGCTCCTGGGCTCTTGAGTGAAGGCTCAGTAGTTGTGGCATATACTGGCTTTGTTGCTCTGTGGCATGTGGAATCTTCCCAGACCAGGGATCGAACCCATGTTCCCTGCATTGGCAGGCAGACTCTTATCCACTGAGCCACCAGGGAAGCCCTAAACAATGGATTTAAAAAAAAAAAAAAAACTGCCACAAATATTGCCTAAAATAGACTTATACAAAAAAATTAATCATTATTTATCTGAAATTCAAATATCACTGGGCACTCTATCTCTGTAATTTTTCTGGCTACTCTACATCTATCCTTACTTTGGTTCAGTTCAGCTCAGTTCAGTCGCTCAGTTGTGTCTGACTCTTTGCGACCCCATGAATCGCAGCACTCCAGGCCTCCCTGTCCATCACCAACTCCCGGAGTTCACCCAAACTCATATGCTTCAAGTCGGTGACGCCATCCAGCCATCTCATCCTCTGTCGTCCCGTTTTCCTCCTGCCCCCAATCCCTCCCAGCATCAGAGTCTTGTCCAACGAGTCAACTCTTTGCATGAGGCAGCCAAAGTATTGGAGTTTCAGGCTCAGCATCAGTCCCTCCAATGAACACCCAGGACTGGTCTCCTTTAGGACGGACTGGTAAAGGTAGGCAATTCCTAAATGGTGGTGTGTGTGTGATAATTTATTGACTTGTACAGTTTTTAGAGTGGCTAGCCTATCTCAGTAAAGTTTAAAACAATGTTTCTAAGTGATATTTTGATTGTCATTGAATAATAAACTTGGCCTACACTTCATTGTCCCTCTCTACCTCTCCCCTTTCCACACTTTAAGAATATCTTTGTGGGGGAAAATATCCTTTGTGAGCATCTCAGATGCCATATCTGGAAATATGCATGAGATTGACTAGATTGTTCTCTAGAGAGAGATGAGAGTAAGAGTAAGGAGGAGAATAGGAGTAAAGGAAAGTAGTCTGAGGGAAATTTAAAAAGAAATAATCATGTCAACCTATCTTTCATATTTATATTTTCTTTATCTGGTCATATGTAGGCCATGGGGCATGATAAACCATGAACTAAAACTTGATAAGTGCATATACACAAAAAACTTATACCTGAATTCATCAGTTCAGTTCAGTTCAGTCGCTCAGTCATGTCCAACTCTTTGAGACCCCTTGGACTGCAGCATGCCAGGCCTCCCTATCCATCATCAACTCCCGGAGTTTACTCAAACCCATGTCCATTGAGTCAGTGATGCCATCCAACCATCTCATCCTCTGTCATCCCCTTCTCCTCCTGCCTTCAATCTTTCCCAGCCTCAAGGTCTTTTCAAATGAGTCAACTCTTCACAACAGGTGGCCAAAGTATTGGAGTTTCAGCTTCAGCATCAGTTCTTCCAATGAATATTCAGGACTAATTTCCTTTAGGATGGACTGGTTGGATCTCCTTGCAATCCAAGGGACTCTCAAGAGTCTTCTCCAACACCACAGTTCAAAAGCATCAATTTTTCGGGGCTCACTGAATTCATAGCAGCTTTATTCATTACAAAAAAAATTGTTTTTGTTTTGGCTGTACTGGGTCTTTGATGTTGGACACGAACTTTCTCTTGCTGCAGTCTGTGAGCTTAGCTACCCAGTAGCAAGTGGGATCTTAGTTCCCAGACCAGGAATCAGTCTGGGGACCCCTGCATTGGGAGCTTGGAGTCTTAACCACTGGCCCACTAGGGAAGGCCCTCTCTAGGTTCTTTTGAGGTTATCAAAATGTACTAAAATCAGATGATGCTTACAACTCTGTAACTATACTAAAATCCACAGAATTGTACAATTTGAAAAGTGTGACTTTAATGATATATAACTACATCTCAATAAAGTTGCTTTTTTAAAAGTCAATGCATTAAAGCCATGTTTGAAAACAATTGAACTATATGAAGATCTTTTACTATTATCTAGTTTGTTTCACTTTCTCTATTTCATATTCAGTGTTCCCATTTCATTTAGTTTATGTTCTCCAATTTCTCCATCTCTTCTTTTTTTTTAATGTTCTTTCTCAAGCCTTTGTCAAGTGTAGAAAAGCTCTTGTATACATATATATAATATGTATAATATATATATTCTAGAAACCTAATGAATTTTTCTAACTAAAAATTTTATGACATTAAAAAAAAGTCAGTGCATTAAAAAAAACATTGGTCAAACCTCAGGTGATGGTACAGAACCAGACAAAGAGAGCCAGTTCTAAAGAGCCAGCAGAGTAACCAGAGTAGCTGTTATTTGTGTGCCTGACATGCAAGGAGCTTCAATTACTATTACTGTTTATTAAAGTTCTTAATCTCCTTTCATTTCCACAATGGCCCTATAGAGTATTATTATCCTCTGTCTTAGGAAAAGGGGACATGGACTCTGAAAGACCAATCTGCTTGAGGCACACACAGGTAAGTACCGTGCAAGGCAGCATCAGACTCCATGGTGCAGGGTAGCCTCAGGTCACACCTATCCACCGGAGAAACCCAGAAAGCCAGGGATTCTAGCTCAGCCTAGCAACAGGACCATCAGGGCACTGGCAGCGACCGTGCTGCTCGCTCCTTCCTCTCCAGTCGAAGTACTTTCTCGATCTTGTTTTGTTTTTACTACATTCTCAGCCATCCACCTGCCAAGCAGGAGACTCAGATTCTATTCTTGGGTCAGGAAGATCTCCTGGAGAATGGCAACCCACTCCAGCATTCTCGCCTGGAGGATCCCATGGACAGAGGAGCTTGGTGAGCTAAAGTTCCAAAGGTCGGACATGACTTCGGGACTAAACAACAACAGCCTTCCTTAATCTTTTCTCTTTTTCCAAACTTTAAACTTTTTATTTTGTATTGGGGTATAGCCGAATAAACAATGTTGTGGTAGTTTCAAGTGAAGAGCAAAGGAACTCAGTCATATATATACATGTATCTGTTCTCCCCCAAACCCCCCTCCCATCAGTGGCCTTCTTTAATCATATTGCACAGATTTGTTTCTTGCTTTAGATGCTGCTTGGAAATTTCCTGGCCCCTAGACGTCTTTAACAAAAGGTGCTTGGACTCTCGGAGTGGAACAACAGCTCCACGTGGTATTTTGCCTGTAATCAGAATGTAGTGTCAGAATATGCTCACATGAGATGCTTCACTGTGTCTCCCAGCCCCTCTGCCCCTGCTGAGCCATGCCATAGAATAAAGAAGCACCAGTAGGTCTAGGACCTGGTGTCCAGTTTGGCTTACAGCCATGGCCCAAGCTCCTCCTGAACTGGACTATGGAGTGAGGTTTAAACTCATCAGGGGCTTCTCCTTGGGGCCATCTAGAGAGGTGGGCATCTTTTCTGCTCCTTTTCTTGCCTCAGCAGGAAGAAAACTGGCTTTACCCCCTCCCTTCTGCCATAGAACTACCTCCCACCACTCCCATCCTCCTCCTCTTGCTGCCTTTTCCTCGGGCTGCCAGGTTGCCATGCCAATAAGGTTCCCATGGTTACTAAGAAGAGCTGCTGCATTCCCATAGGCAGCACCTACCTAACAAAAGAGAAAAGGGGACCAGCATGGCCCCCAGGGCAAAAAAAACGGAGATGGGGGAGGGAAGGGGGACCAAAGGGGATCGCAGTCCAGGGGATGTTGAAGGACAGATTTGTTTATCTTTGATGTTTCCAGGCTGGACCTTGGACCAAATCCTGCGGCTTCCACTCAAGTTTTCTCTTCCTTAAGCCTAGGGAGAGAGCACCCAGCAGTAGTTCAAGTCCATTGTTTCACCTAGTGTGGGGTCCAAATAGGCAGGAGACTGTGAAGACCATGTTGATATGTAAATTTACTAATATTTCTGGGCTGTTTGTCTGGCTCTGGCTAGGAAAGTGGCAAAAGGCAAAACATACTCTGTGGTCTTGTCTGTTGGATATCTTCTCTGAGAATATGCTTTTCTCCTTATGGTGTTCCTCCCTGGGTTGACTGTCTTAGGCCACACCAGGACTGTTTGTTTTTTCAAACAAAGTTTGTTTTCTCTTAAATATAAAGAAGTGGATTAAAATACAAAATTCAAAAACAAAGAAAAAAAATCATTCATGGTTCCAAAATCAAAATATTTACTTCTTTTCTTAAAAACGAACAGCTTTTTGTTGTTGCTGCTGCTGTGTGCTACTGGTTTGTATAGGGTAATTGTGGAACATCATTTTTGGAATACAATTTAGTTTATTCAGGTTTTGCTATGGTGTCTTTTCTCTTTGCTTCTATTAGTTGTCAACTAAAAATGGCAGTTCCTCAGGAAAACATAGACCTTCTGTGCCTAAAACCTGGGTAAACTTGCCTTTGAGAGAAAAGAGACTTTTATCCTTTAAGATGGGAAGCCGACATCAAGATACATTTTCATAAATAGACCTTACTGAAACTGTCCTTATCTCCCATCAATTTCTCCTGTTTCCTAATCACTTGCCCACAATTTATTGTCTGTTGAAGGCCAAATTCTTTTTGTTAAAAGAGTAAATTAGGTCCAAGTGTAAACACTTCTTTGAGTTTTACTCTCTGTCATCTCCCATGCATATGAACATTATTAAAAATTAAGTGTCTTTTCTCCTGTTCGATTTGGAGAAGGCAATGGCACCCCACTCCAGTACTCTTGCCTGGAAAATCCCATGGGCGGAGGAGCCTGGTAGGCTGCAGTCCATGGGGTCGCTAGGAGTCGGACACGACTGAGCAACTTTGCTTTCACTTTTCACTTTCATGCACTGGAGAAGGAAATGGCAGTCCACTCCAGTGTTCTTGCCTGGAGAATCCCAGGGACAGGGGAGCCTGGTGGGCTGCCGTCTATGGGGTCACACAGAGTCGGACACGACTGACGCGACCTAGCAGCAGCAGCAGCTCCTGTTCGATTGGCCTTTTCTCAGTTTAATTCACAGGCCCCAGGTGTGTGTGTGTGTCAGTCACTTAGTCGTGTTCAACTCTTTGGGACCCCATGGACTGTAACCTGCCAGGCTCCTCTGTCCATGGGATTCTCCAGGCAAGAATACTGGAGTGGATTAGCCATTTCTTTCTCCAGGGGATCTTTCTGATCCAGGGTTCAAACCCCTGGTCTCCTGCATTGCAGGTAGATTCTTTACCATCTGAGCTATAAGGAAGTCAAAGAGTAGAGCAAGTTAAAAGGGTAGAGAAAAGTTTTTCCTCCCTGACACACCCATGTTCATAGCACAATTATTCACAATAGACAACAGCGAACAACCCAAGTGTCCAACAATAGATAGAATAGATAAGCAAAATGTAGTATATACAGACACATACAATGGAATACAAGTACCATTGACCCTTGAAAAGGAAATTCTGACACATGCTGTAATAAAGATGAACTTTGAAGACATTATGTTAAGTGAGATAAATGAGTCACAGAAAAATAAATTCTGAGGTATCTAAATTCAGAGAAACAGAAAGCAGGATGGTGGTTTCTGGGGGGCTAGGGAAAGGGGGGAAATGAGGAATTGTTTAATGAGTGAAGAGCTTCAGCTTATGTGATGAAAACTTCTGAAGATGGGTCATACTGTGTGAATATACTTAATATGAAGCTGTACACTAACATATGGTTAAGGGGGTACATTTTATGTGCATTATACCACAATCTAAAAAACACAAACAAACATAGACTTACCATATGACCCACCAATTCCATGCCTTGGTACATACCCAGGAGAAAATTTAAAATACATATGTCCACATAAAAATGTGTGCAGGAAGTTCATGCATGCATGCATGCTCAGTCACTTAGTAGTGTCTGACTCTGCGACTCCATGGACTGTAGCCTTCCAGGCTCCTCTGTCCATTGGATTTCCCAGACAAGAAATACTGGAGTGGGTTGCTATTTCCTTCTCCAGGGGATCTTCCTGACCCAGGGATTGAACCTGTGTCTCCTGTGTCTCCTGCATTGGCAGGTGGATTCTCTACCGCTGAGCCACCTGGGAAGTTCACAGTAGCATTATTCCTGAAAAAAAAAACAAAAAACAAAAGGAAACAAGCCACCAGTCCATTAACTGATGGATAGTCTATTCATACAATGGAATATTATTTCAGCTGTAAAAGGAAGAAAGAACTGCTACATGTTGCAACATGAATGAACCTGAAAACGTGGTGCTAAGAAGCAAGACACACAAGATACATACTGTAAGATTCCAAGTATGTGAAGTGTCCAGAATAGGCATCTATAGAGACAGGAAGGGCTGTCACCTAGGGCTGGAGAGAGGTGGGAATGGAAGTGACAGCTACTGGGAACGGTTCATTTTTGAGGACGATGTGATGGTTGTGTAACCAAGATCTCGGCCTCTCTGTACGTGGGTACTGAATTAAGTCCTAGAGACAGGGCTTTGGGTAAACTAGAAAAGTGAAAGTCATTCATTTGTGCCCAACTTTTTGCAACCCCGTGGACTGTAGCCCGCCAGGCTCCTCCGTCCATGGGATTTCCCAGGCAAGAATATCAAAATGGATAGCCATTCCTTTCTTCAGGGGATCTTCCTAATCCAGGGATTGAACTCAGGTCTCCTGTATTGCAGACAGATTTTTTTTTTTACCATCTGAGCCACCAGGCTAGTGAAAAGGATAACTTATTGCTTTGCCAGGCAAAGGGAGACACACCAGACTTCTGCCTAGAAAAACTATGCATCTCAACCCCAGAGAACTTGATGAAGGTTTTCATAACCGTGGGTCAAAGGTGGGGTCTGACAGGATTAGGGTGTGTGCAGGATCTCAGGTGGTCAGCCTCCTCTCTAGTCCCTTAATCTGCGTCAGATGATTTCTTGGCGGTTCCTCCCTCGATTAGCAACTGTTTAAATTCGACCTTAGGAACACAGGAAAGGTCATAAAGGCTGTAGTCTTGCCTTTCCCATTACTTCTTTGGAGCAATTTCTTAGAGCTATCTGAGGTGCTGTCTCCCAGGCTGCAGTCTTCATTTTGCCCCCAAATAAAACTTAATCTACAACTTTCACTTTGTGCATCTTTTTTTAGTCAACACCTACAAGAAATGGGGGACAAAGAGGCCTCCGTGCCCGGGAGCCCCAGAGGGCCCCACTCAGTTACATGAAATAATTTACTATAAAACATCCTACGTGTGTGTGTTAGTCCCTCAGTCATGTCCGACTCTTGGCGACCCTGTCTCCTCTGTCCATAGAATTCTCCAGGCAAGAGAGAGTAGCTGGAGTGGGTAGCCATTTCCTTCTCCAGGGGATCTTCCCGATACAGGGATCAAACCCAGGACCCCTGCATTGCAGGCAGATTCTTCACCATATGAACCACCAGGGAATATGGCATTACACTCTTTAAATGTGTGAAATGTATGGTATGTGAATGATATCTCAGTAAAACTTTCTTAAAAATTGAAAAATAAAAACAAAACTAGTATTTAGTTCTTAGTAAACTGTTGAGTTCCAGTAGCTCTAGTAACTTAACGCAAAAAGACAAACAAAGCAGATCTCTTGGCCTGAATCTACAGTTAACCATGGAGCAGATTGCTTTAAAGTTTGTCCTAATTCCTGGACTCAGCAAATTCAGTCCAGAACCTTTGTTTTTAACTCTGCCATAAACGTCTTGCTACTTTTAACTCCTGGATGTTGTCATAGTGAAGGGAATAAATGTGACTAACCTTCCTAAACATTCATTGAGGGGCAATCCCTAACATCATATTGTGTTTTTCCAGACAGGACAGTATGATCCCTGGTCAGGGAACTAAGATCCCACATGCTGCAGGGCAACTAAGCTTATAAGCCACAACCAGAGAGTTTAGTTGCCTGCAGAAGGCAACTAAAACCCAATGCAGACAAAAGAAAGAAAAAAGATTTTTTTCCTGATGATTGTGTTGTGTTTTTGGTTACACCATGCAGCATGTGGGATCTTAGTTTCCTGACCTGGGGTTGAACCTGTTCTCTCCCTGCAGTGGAAGTGCGGAGTCCTAACCTCTGGACCACCAAGGAAGTCTCACTGATGATTTTTTTTTTTTTAATTGAAGTACAGTTGATTAACCTGGGCTTCCCAAGTGGAACAGTGATAAAGAATCCAACTGCCAATTCAAGAGACACAGGAGAGTGTGTTCGCTCCCTGGGTTGGGAAGATCCCCTGGAGAAGGAAATGGCATTCTACTCCAGTATTCTCGCTTAAGAAATCCCTTAAACAGAGGAGCCTGGTGGGCTACAGTCCATGAAGTCACAAAGAGTTGAACATGACTGAGCATATACATAGAGTTGATTTACAGTGTTGTGAACATAAAGATTACTTTAAATGGAAGATGTTAGAGACATAGCAAATGCAGAAAGAAGCATTTCAAGAGCATCCCTATCTGATCAATAGACAAGTCCTTGCAAGTGTAAAACTGCCATTAATCACCTGGGGGAGCTTCACTCTCAGTAAGAGAAATTGCATAAACAAACTTTATCAAGAACTGTCAATGCATTTGTTTTCCTAAAAAGCCTTTTGTCTTTCTTAAAACAAAATACAACAGCAAGCCTTCTGTGCTTCCCATGGAAGCTCTTTTTCTCCTTTCTCATTACCCTATTAAAATGATATGTAAACTCCTGTCCCCAGCAGTTTGGGACTTCCCTATAGCTCAGATGGTAAAAAATCGGCTTATGATGCAGGAGATCCGGTTTGATCCCCGGGTCAGGAAGATCCACTGGAGAAGTAAATGGCAATCCACTCCAGTCTTCTTGCCTGGAGAATCTCATGGAAGAGGAGTCTGGCAGGCTACAATCCGTGGGCTCACAAAGAATCGGACACACACCCCAGCAGTTCAGAGAGCCTCTTCATCTAAATGGTCCTGAAAGTGAAAGTGACGAATGATCCTGTCTGCCTATAAATATGACTTGCTTTCTTTTCTCCAGTTACTCAATTGTTAATTCAAACTATTGAACCTAATTTGGTAGGACGAAAGATTTTCCTCCCAACAGAGGGGATGCGGAAGATTGGAGGAAAATAGGGGTGACTGCTAATGGGTAGGGGTTTAATTGGAGGGTTAGTGAAAATATCTAAACATTGATTGTGATGATGGCTGCATAACTCTGTGAAGTTACTAAAACCCATCATATTGTGCACATTAAATGGTTGAATTTAATGGTATGGGAGTTATATCTCCATAAAGCTCCTATTTTTAAAGATTCTTTAAATTCTTCCTCTCAAATCCTCAGCCTGCTTTTCCTACCATGCCTAGTCTGTTTATCATGATTCTTACTCATCTTATCCAATCAAGTCCCTAGTACGGGGAGAATTGCCTTGAACCAAACTGCAATTTCTCAATAAATTTTAACTTAACCTTGACCTCTAAGACACTGTGAAAGTTCTGTCCTGGTGGTGTTCCCTTTTACTGCCCTAAGAAATAAACTCAAAAAAAAAAAGAAAGAAAGAAAGAAACTCAGCTCTGTCCTGTTAACAGAAGAGGGCTGATTTGGTAGTAAGCTTGTGTGTGATAAAATATACACAACACAAAATTTACCATTTTAACCCTTAAGTGTATTGTTCAATGACATTAAGTGCCTTTGTTACCCAGTCCAAACTCAGTCCGCTTGCCGCATGGCAGGCCAATTACCTGCGAGACAAGGTACTGAGCTGGCTGACCACGATTCCAGGTTCCTTTATAGGACCGAGAAGGGCAGGAATTGAGGAAGTAAGGGCTATTATCATGCAGATATCTCCTGGAATGACCAACCTCAGGGCAGGGATGTGTTAATCAGAGGGGGCAGGGTTCCTTGAGGCTGGTCATTTACATATGATTATAATGATAAAAACAATGAGAAGCAAAGGTTAAAGTCAAAGAAACAAATCCACCAAGAAATCAGAACCTGGGCTTCTCTGCAACACGTTCACACGACTGTTGCAACCACCACCATCCATCTTTACAACATTTTCATCATCTCAAACTGAACCTTCATAACCATTAAACAATAACTCTCCACCCTCTCCTGGCACCAGCCTCCACCCCCCCTGCCCTCCCCTCCGGAACTACTATTGTACTTTCTGTCTCTATTCCAGGTACTTCATGGAAGTAGAATTATACAATATGTGTCTTTCTATGCTTGGTTTTTTTCACTTAGCATAATGTTTTCAAGGTTCCTCCATGTAGCATGTGTTGGAATTTCAACCCATAAGCCAGTGTTGGAATTTCAACCCATAAGCCATAGGTTCATTCACATTTAAGCCTCCATTCCTAATCTTCGGTCTCCTACCCTCTACTCTATTTCATGCCCCTCTTAATTTCTGAAACAAATCTGATCTCATTCCTTCTTGGATTCAAACGTTTTAATGTAAAAGTCAGGCTGGAGCAATCCTTGGCTGAATCCAGGCTGCTGAATCCAGTATTTTGTTTAGTCTTCAGTTTTTCCAACATTTAAAAAATCAGGAGATTTTACTTGAAAATCTTGATGCTGGCCTCTCGATGAGTGTGACCATTCTGCGGCACTTCCTGTACTGCCGAATGGCAGCAACTACCGGGACCCAAGTGACAGCCTTCTCCACCGAGAGCATCCTGTTCAGCCTGTCACAGGCCCTGCAGACATCTGACATTCAAAATCATGTCTGAATGTTCCTCTGGGTCTGCAGGAAAAAGTCAAAAAACAAAATTGTCTCCTCAGGCAGCAATGAGAGGTAAACGATTAGCTGTCATTCAGTATCAAATGTGGTGCCATTTTCAAAACAGCTGAGTGGAAAAAAGAAACAGGCTCAGAGCCATCTTTTTGTAAAAGCCCATCTTTTACAAAAACTAAAACTACGTACCCATAATAAAACAATTCACATTTTACAAGAACAAATTCAAATAAACTAATACATAGCTATCAAACATTTTGAAACACCTGTGTAGGAAAGGATAGAGGGGAGAATCTCTTATCACTTTTATTGGTGATAAAGAGGAACATATAAATGAAAACTAACAAATATTATCATAAGATATCGCTTATATGTGGAATCAAAAAAAAATGATACAAATGAACTTACATACAAAAACAGAAATCATTTCAGTTCAGTCACTCAGTTCTGTCTGACTCTTTGTGACCCCATGGACTGCAGCATGCCAGGCCTCCCTGTCCATCACCAACTCCCAGAGTTTACTCAAACTCATGTCCATTGAGTTGGTGATGCCATCTGACCATCTCATCCTCTGTCATTCCCTTCTCCTCCTGCTTTCAATCTTGCCCAGCATCAGGGTCTTTTCAAATGTGTCAGTTCTTCACATCAGGTAGCCAAAGTACTGGAGTTTCAGCTTCAGCATTAGTCCTTCCAATGAATATTCAGGATTGATTTCCTTTAGGATGGACTGGCTGGATCTCCTTGTAGTCCAAGGGACTCTCAAGAGTCTTCTCCAACACTACAGTTCAAAAGCATCAATTCTTCTGTGCTCAGCTTTCCTTATAGTCCAACTTTAACATCCATACATGACCATTGGAAAAAACATAGCTTTGACTAGATGGACCTTTGTTCACAAAGTAATGTCTCTGCTTTTCAATATGCTATCTAGGTTGGTCATAACCTTTCTTCCAAGGAGCAAGCGTCTTTTAATTTCATGGCTGCAGTCACCATCTGCAGTGATTTTGGAGCCCAAAAAAATAAAGTCTGTCACTGTTTCCACTCTTTCCCCATCTATTTGCCATGAAGTGATGGGACCAGATGCCATGATCTTAGTTTTCTGAATGTTGAGTTTTAAGCCAACTTTTTCACTCTTTTCTTTCACTTTTATTAAGAGGTTCTTTAGGTCTTCTTCGTTTTCTGCCATAAGGATGGCATCATGTGCATATCTGAGGTTATTGATATTTCTCTTGGCAATCTTGATTCCAGCTTGTGCGTCACCCAGCCCAGCGTTTCTTATGATGTACTCTGCATATAAGTTAAATAAGCAGGGTGACAATATACGGCCTTGAAATACTCCTTTCCCAATTTGGAACCAGTCTGTTGTTCCATGTCCAGTTCTAACTGTTGCTTCCTGACCTGCATACAGGTTTCTCAGGAGGCAGGTCAGGTGGTCTGGTGTTCCCATCTCTTGAAGAATTTTCCACAGTTTGTCATGATCCACACAGTCAAAGGCTTTGGCGTAGTCAATAAAGCAGAAGTAGATGTTTTTCTGGAACTCTCTTGCATTTTTGATGATCCACTGGATGTTGGCAATTTGATCTGTGGTTCCACTGCCTTTTCTAAATCCAGCTTGAACATCTGGAAGTTCTCAGTTCACATACTGCTGAAGCCTGGCTTGGAGAATTTTGACTATTATTTTGCCAGCGTTTGAGATGAGTGCAATTGTGTGGTAGTTTGAACATTCTTTGGCATTGCCTTTCTTCGGGATTGGAATGAAAACTGACCTTTTCCAGTCCTGTGGCCATTGTTGAGTTTTCCAAATGTGCTGGCATATTGAGTGCAGCACTTTCATAGCATCATCTCTTAGGATTTGAAATAGCTCAACTGGAATTCCATCACCTCCACTAGCTTTGTTCCTAGTGATGCTCCTAAGGCCCACTTGATTTCGCATTTTAGGATGTCTGACTCTAGGTGAGTGATCACACCATTGTGATTATCTGGGTCATGAAGATCTTTTGTGTATAGTTCTTCTGTGTGTTCTTGCCACCTCTTCTTAATATCTTCTGCTTTTGTTAAGTCCATACCATTTATGACCTCTATTGTGCCCTTCTTTGCATGAAATGTTCCCTTGGTATTGCTAATTTTCTTGAAGAGACTTCTAGTCTTTCCCATTCTATTGTTTTCCTCTATTTCTTTGCATTGATTACTGAGGAAGGCTTTCTTATCTCTTCTTGCTATTCTTTGGAACTCTGCATTCAAATGGGTATATCATTCCTCTTCTTCATTGCTTTTCGTGTTTCTTCTTTTCATAGCTTTTTGTAAGGCCTCCTCAGACAACAATTTTGCCTTTTGCATTTCTTTTTCTTGGGGATGGTCTTGATCTCTGCCTCCTGTACAATGTCACGAACCTCCATCCATAGTTCTTCAGGCACTCTATCAGATCTAATCCCTTGAATCTATTTCTCGCTTCAATTGTATAATCATAAAGGATTTGACTTAGGTCATATCTGAATGGTCTAGTAGTTTTCCCTACTTTCTTCAATTTAAGTCTGAATTTGACAATAAGGAGTTCATGATCTGAGCCGTCAGTCAGTTCAGTTCCCGGTCTTGTTTTTGCTGACTGTATAGAGCTTCTCCATGTTTGGTTGCAAAGAATATAATCAATATGATTTTGGTATTGAAGATCTTGTGATATCTATGTGTACAGTCTTCTCTTGTGTTGTTGGAAGAGGGTGTTTGTTATAACCAGTGCGTTCTCCTGTCAAAACTCTATTAGCCTTTGCCCTGCTTCATTCTGTACTCCAAGGCCAAATGTGCCTGTTACTCCAGGTGTTTCTTGACTTCCTACTTTTGCATTCCAGTCTCTTATAATGAAAAGGACATCTTTTTGGGGGTGTTAGTTCTAGAAGGTCTTGTAGATCTTCATAGAACCATTCAACTCCAGCTTCTTCAGCATTACTGGTTGGGGCATAGGCTTGGATTACTGTGATAATGAATATAGACTCACAGAAATAGAAAACAAACTTATGGTTACCAAAGGGAAATCGGGCTGGGGAGGGATAAATTATGAGTTTAGGATTAATATATGTACACTACTATATACAAAATAGGCAAACAACAAGGACCTACAGTATAGCACAGGGAACTTATACTCAGTATTTGTAATAGCCTATAAGGGAAAATAATCTGAAAAAGAATATATATATTATTATATATATAATATATATGTGACAGAATCATTTTGCTATATACCTGAAACATTGTAAATCAACTATACTTCAATTAAAAAACAAGTAAAACAAACAAGACCTTGACAAGACCAAAAATGACAGAAAAACTGAGAAGTTCAGTGAACTCATTCAGTCACAACTGATGTAATACCACAAATACTGTGTATGTATATAAATATGTGTTGCACATATAGCTGTCATTTAGTTGCAAGTCTTGTCCAACTTTTTGTGATCCATGGACTGTAGCCCGCCAGGCTCCTCTGTCCATGGGATTCTCCAGGTAAAAATACAGGCGTGGGTTGTCATTTCCTTTTCCAGGGGATCTTCGTGACCCCGGGACTGAATCCAAGTCTCCTGTGTTGGCAGATAGATTCTTTACCACTGAGCCACCAAGGAAGCCCAAATATATGTCTATCTATATATGTGTGTGTGTGTGTGTGTTTGTATCCTTAGCATCTGTGTCAGAACTAGGTCTAAGGCAGTTGTTAATTATTTGGTATCAGTGACCATCCTGAACCAGTAGTTTCCTCTTCAATATCAGGAGACAGCATAGAACAATGGTTAAGCATATAAACTTTGGAGTAACATGGATCTGTGTTTGGACTAGTTCTGCCACTTATCTGTCTGTCCTTGGGCAATTACTTAACCTCTCTAAATCTCAGTTTCTTATCTGTTAGTTCAGAGAGAAACAATCGATAACATAACACTTATACAGAGTTGGCAAGGAAAGATCCCACATGACGCAATGACGATCCATAGATCTGCAACTAAAGCCTGATGCGACCAAATAAATAAAACTTTCTTTATAAAAAAGGTTTTTATGTCTTTGTCGACTTATTCTATAATTTACATCATTCATGGACGTTTCTATTGATCGGTTATTCTATAATGCATCATATTTTCCTGCATCTTTGCATGCCGGGTCATTTTTATTTGAATGCCAAACACTATGCATATTTTCTTGTTGGGAGTTGGATATTTTTGGATTCATATACATATCCTTGAGCTTTTTTTCCTGGGACATGGTTGTTGTTGTTTAGTCACTAAGTCATGTCTGACTCTTTGCAACCCCATGGACTGCAGCATACCAGGCTCCTTTGTCTGTTTGATTCTCAAGGCAAGAATACTGGAGTGGGTTGCCATTTCCTTTTCCCGAGGATCTTCTTGACCCAGGATCAAACTCTTGTCTCCTGCATTGGCAGGTGAATTCTTCACCACTGACTTACAAGGGAAACCTAGGACATAGTTATCTTACTTGAAATACTTTGGTACTTTCAAGAATAAGGATAGCTTTCAAACTTTCACCTAAGGGAGGACCAGAGTAGCCTTCAGTAGGGGCTAGTTTTCCCTACTACTGAGGCAATTTCTAATTATCCGGTTTTTCCCACTGTGGCTGGTGGGAACACAAAGTATTCTTGGCTCTTAGTGCATGTGTGCTAAGTCGCTTGTTGATGTTTGGTCACAAAATCGTGTCTGACTCTTTGCGACCCCATGGAGTGTAGCCTGGTAGGCTCCTCTGTCCATGGCATTCTCCAGGCAAGAATACTGGTGTGGGTTGCCATTTCCTTCTCCAGGGGATCTTACCAATCCAGGGATTGAACCCAGCTCTTCCGCATTGCAGGCAGATGCTTTAATTTCTGAGCTACCTTAGGTGTAGGTCTTTTTTCCCAAATTTAACATGTATGAGATTGATCCACTTTTATGTATATAGTATTCAACTTTAAAAATACACTGAAAATTTTTTTATGCACTTACTGCTGATGGATGTTTTTGGGTTTGTTTGTTTCTAGAACTTGACAGTTAGGAAGAGTGCTGCTATGAATCCTTAGGTGTGACTTTTGGTGAATTGTGAAATTTGAGGGAGCACAGCCTGTTAGATCACCCTTACTACTGACACTAGTTGTAAGTCATGGGTTCCAAGACCTTCCTTAGTTCTGACAATTTGCTAGAAGGATACACACCACTCACTGAAAACTGTTAAGCTTGTGGTTTCAGTTTATGCTGCTTAATATCTGTGCATTTTCTCTGGGTGATCTCTTCTACCTACATGATTTTAAATCTCATCTATATGCCAACGACTCCCAAATCTGTATTGTCACCCAGATCTCTTTCCTAAGTCCAGATCCAATTGCCTACCAAAATATCTCCACTTGTACATATGGCCTGGAACTCAACATGTCTAAAACTGAATTTATCTTCTACTTTAATTTCTGCTTATATATTTCAAGTTTCAGGGAATGGCATTTCTATCCATCAAGTTAGCCAACTTAGAAATGTAGGTGCCAATCTTGAGGCCTTTTTCTCTCTACCTTCTCATCCAGCTACTAAGTCCTTAAATTTCTTCTTTCCTGCTATCTCTCTAAACCGTTTTCTGCAGATTCAGGTATTCATCATTCCTCCCTTCAGTAATGGAAACAACCAGCCTCCTACCTTTACATTCACTATTTCCAGTTTCATTCACTTGATATCTGTGTCTTGTTGCTTCGTTGATCTTTCATAAATACAAATAGAATCATTTCCTTAAAGTTCTTCAGTGGCTCCTTGCTGCCATCAAGATAGTGTCCGAATTTCATGTAGTGACCTAAAGCTATGATATAACTGCCTATCTCGACTTCCATTAATTTATTGACTTACTCTTTTAACAAATTTTTGAGTCCCTACTACTCCAATGCTAGACATGTGGATATAAATGGGGGAAACAGATTAAATAAGTGATTACAATTTAGCAGGATGAACACTCTGATAAGAGAAGTTCAGGATGTCCCAGGAGCTCAAAGGATGAACAGGGAGGTAGCTGGAGAAGGTTTCACAGAAGATGTGATGGATGAGGAGGACTCGCCAGAAGAAAGATATGTATGTGGGGAGGATGGAGGGAGGCAGAAAGAATGCTATGTGAAGACCTAGTAGGCAGAGGAAATTGGTGTGTTTTAGGAATGATGACTGACATAGAGAGTACAGAGAGACATGTGGTAAAAGAGGTATGCAGACACAGACCCCCCAGAGCCCTTACAAATCATGATAAAAAGTTTAGACTTTATTCTGATGGGAATAGGAGCCACTCAAGGGTTTTAGGTAGAAGAAAGAGTAATTGAATTTCCATTTCCTAAAGGTCGAGGGGCTACTGTGTAGGGAATCAATTAGAGGCAGTTGATTGGAAGCCCAGTAGAGATGGAATCAAGGGGATGGATTTGAGCATTTCTTTAGGGAGTACAATCAAAACTACTTGGTAACTGGGACTTCCCTGGCAGTCCAGTGGCTAAGACTGCACTCCCAGTGCAGGGAGCCTGAGTTCAATCCCTGGTCAGGGAACCAGATCCAGCATGTCACAGCTAAAAATCCTGTGTGCCCCATTTAAGATTCAACACAGCCAAATAAATAAATACATATTTAAAAAAAACAAAACTATTTGGTAACTGATTGGATATGGGAGGTAAAGGAGAGGCAGCCAAATACGGCCTCGTCATATTTGCAGCCGCATTGTCCTGGTTCCTGGAACAGACCAAGCAAGTTTTGATCTTACAGCTGTATCCTTGGTTTCCTCTGCTAATCCCAGACCTTTACATAGCTGGCTTCTTCTCTGTATTCAAATCTAAAGACAAGATCAGCTCCTCAAACTTGCCTTCCCTTCGAAGAGCCAGTGGCAGCTGCCCTGCCAATCAGTCTCTAGGACATTTTCATGTTTTACTTTTTAAAATCACTTATCACTATTACATTATTTTATTCTATCTATTTACTTGAATGTAAACTCCATTAAAGCAGACATCTTGTCTGTCTTGCTTACCACTAAATCCTATTACTTGAAAAGAGTCTGGCAAATCGAGGGCACTCAGTAAATAGGAAGTTTATCTCTTGCCATTTCTCCTCCTCTTCTATTCCGGCCATAATGGACAAATTACAGTGCTCTAAATACTCTGGGTAGCTTTGCTGGTGTTTTTTCCTCTGAGTAGAATTCCCTTGCGATCCTTTGTTCTCTTTGCTAATTCCTCATTGTCCCTTGAGACTTTGCGTTTATCCCATTGCATTTTCTTGTCTGTTTTCCCACTGGAGGGAAGCATGTGCGTGCTAAGTCACTTCAGTTCTGTCTGACTTTTGTGACCCTATATACCCGCCAGGCTCCTCTCTTCATGGTATTCTCCAGGCAAGAATACTGGAGTGGGTTGCCATGCCCTCCTCCAGGGGATCTTCCCGACCCAGGGGAACCCGCATCTCATATCTCCTGCATTGGCAGGCGGGTTCTTTACCACTAGCGCCACCTGGGAAGCCCCACTGGAGGGAAGCAAATTGAGGGCAAACACATAGCCAAGATAGGTACTGGGCTGGCCAAAAAGGTTGTTTAGGTTTTTCCATGACATCTTACAGAGAAACCCAAATGAACCTTTTGGCCAACCAATAGATACAGAATAGGCACTAGGTAAATGCTTATATGTCTGGGAGCTTGTTAGACATGCAGTCTTGGCCTTTACCCAAGATGAACTGAATGAGAATCTATTTAGCAAGATCTCCAGGTGATGGGTTTTGAATTCGAGGGGTGCTACTTTAGTGGTGATACACAAAGCCCTAATTTAACCGAGTGGCCTTGTGAGCCATAAGGGAGGGCAGGTGTGGTAAGGAGAAAAGCATGAGGGACTTCCCTGGTGGTCCAGTAGCTAAGACTCTGTGCTCCCAATGCAGGGTGCCCAGGTTACATCTCTGGTCCTGCCAATAGTAGTAAACAGATCCCATATGGAACTAGATCCCATATGCATCCTGCATGCCGCAATTAAGACCCGGTGTAGCCAAATAAATAAATACAAATAAATATGTTTTTAAAAAGACAGTGTTCTGGGAACCTGGCAAACCAGGTTGGATTCTTTTTTCCTAAATCAATTACGACACTTAGATGGTTGTGAAATAATAAATGGGAAAGGTCTGGTACATGGTAGATACCTAATAAATTATAGTACTAATGTCTCTCCCCTAGAATATTCTAAGGCTTGAAACTAGGATTTATGGCTTCTGGAGCTAGTATTGACATCAATTCACTAAATCAAGAAAGTACGGAGTTAGAAGGGACTTTCACATAGATCCCATTTAGCAGCCCTGTGTTATGGAGACTAAGGCTTGAGGTTAGACTGGAGATCAAGTCTTCTGAGTT
Organism: Bubalus bubalis; assembly: GCF_019923935.1. Lineage (NCBI taxonomy): Eukaryota > Metazoa > Chordata > Mammalia > Artiodactyla > Bovidae > Bubalus > Bubalus bubalis. The sequence continues at coordinate 109,667,760 of NC_059161.1, forward strand.
CAGTGCTCTGCCACACAGCTTCCTCAGTAAGGAAAATAATACACAATAATACACAATTATTGCACAAAATAAATAATTACACAAAAATACAATTAGGAAAATAATACACCTTCTACTTGCTTCATGGATGACACCCAATATTCAATAAGTATGCAAGAGCTCTTTAAAAATGTAAGGTATAATTGTTACTGTTTTTAAAATCTAGATTGTATTATACATGTTGGAATTTGTAAAATGCCCTTCATCAGGCAAGTTAGATTCACCTATTAAATTCTTTCTAAACTCACACTTTTTGGGCATTTATTTATTTTAAAAACTTTTTACTTTATATTGAAGCATAGTGGATTAACAATGTTGTGACAGCTTCGTGGTGACCCAAGGACAAAAGAATGCAAAATAGGAAGTCAAGAAATACCTGGAGTAACAGGCAAACTGAGCCTTGGAGTACAGAATAAAGCAGGGGAAAAGCTAATAGAGTTTTGCCAAGAGAGTGCACTGGTCATAGCAAACACCCTCTTCCAACAACAAGAGACAAGACTCTACACATGGACATCACCAGATCATCAATATCGAAATCAGATTGATTATATTCTTTGCAGCCAAAGATGGTAGAAGTTCTATATAATCAGAAAATAAAAAAAAGACCCGGAGCTTACTGTGGCTGAGATCATGAACTCCTTATTGCTAAAATCAGATTTAAATTGAAAAAAGTAGGGAAAACCACTAGACCATTCAGTTCAGTTCAGTTGCTCAGTCGTGTCCAACTCTTTGCGACCCCAAGAGTCGCAGCACATCAGGCCTCCCTGTCCATCACCAACTCCCAGAGTTCATCCAAACTCATGTGCACCGAGTCGGTGATGCCATCCAGCCATCTCATCCTTTGTCATCCCCTTCTCCTCCTGCTCCCAATTCCTCCCAGCATCAGGGTCTTTTCCAATGCAGGTATGACCTAAATCAAATCCTTACAGTTATACAGTGGAAATGAGAAATAGATTCAAGGGATTAGATCTGATAGACAGAGTGCCTGAAGAACTATGGATGGAGATTTGTGACACTGTAGAGGAGTCAGGGATCAAGACCATCCCCAAGAAAAAGAAATGCAAAAAGGCAAAACAGTTGTCTGAGGAGGCCTTACAAAAAGCTATGAAAAGAAGAAACGTGAAAGGCAAAGGAGAAAAGGAAAGATATACCCATTTGAATGTAGAGTTTCAAAGAATAGCAAGGAGAGAGAAGAAAGACTTCCTCAGTAATCAATGCAAAGAAATAGAGGAAAACAATAGAATGGGAAAGACTAGAAGTCTCTTCAAGAAAATTAGAGATACCAAGGGAATATTTCATGCAAAGAAGGGCACAATAAAGGACAGAAATAATATGGACTTAACAAAAGCAGAAGATATTAAGAAGAGGTGGCAAGAACACAAAGAAGAACTATACACAAAAGATCTTCATGACCCAGATAATCACAATGGTGTGATCACTCACCTAGAGTCAGACATTCTAGAATTCAAAGTCAAGTGGGCCTTAGGAAGCATTACTAGGAACAGAGCTAGTGGAGGTGATGGAATTCCAGTTGAGCTCTTTCAAATCCTAAGAGATGATGCTGTGAAAGTGCTGCACTCAATATGGCAGCAAATTTGAAAAACTCAGCAGTGGCCACAGGACTGGAAAAGGTCAGTTTTCATTCCAATCCCAAAGAAAGGCAATGCCAAAGAATGTTCAAGCTACTGCACAACTGCACTCATCACAAACACTAGCAAAATAATACTCAAAATTCTCCAAGCCAGGCTTCAGCAGTACGTGAACCGAGAACTTCTAGATGTTCAAGTTGGATTTAGGAAAGGCAAAGGGACCAGAGATCAAATTGCCAACATCTGCTGGATCATCAAAAAAGCAAGAGAGTTCCAGAAAAACATCTACTTCTGCTTTACTGACTATGCCAAAGCCTTTGACTGTGTAGATCACAACAAACTGTGGAAGATTTTTCAAGAGATGGGAATACCAAATCACCTGACCTTCCTCCTGAGAAATCTATGCAGGTCAAGAAGCAACAGTTAGAACTGGACATGGAAAAACAGACAGGTTCCAAATTGGGAAAGGTGTACATCAAGGTTGTATATTGTCACCCTGCTTATTTAACTTACATGCAGAGTACATCATGAGAAACACTGGGCTGGATGAAACATAAGCTGGAATCAAGATTGCAGGGAGAAATATCAATAACCTCAGATATGCAGATTACACCACCATTATGGCAGAAAGCTAAGAGGAACTAAAGAGCCTCTTGATGAAAGTGAAAGAGGAGAGTGAAAAAGTTGGCTTAAAACTCAACATTCAGAAAACTAAGATCATGGCATCTGGTCCTATCATTTCACGGCAAATAGTTGGGGAAACAGCGGAAACAGTGACAGACTTTATTTTTTTGGGCTCCAAAATCACTGCAGATGGTGACTGCAGCCATGAAATTAAAAGATGCTTGCTCTTTGGAAGAAAAATTATGACCAACCTAGACAGCATATTAAAAAACAGAGACATTACTTTGTGAAGAAAGATCCATCTAGTCAAAGCTATGGTTTTTCCAGTAGTCATGTATGTATGTGAGAGTTGGACTATAAAGAAAGCTGAGCACCAAAGAATTGATGCTTTTGAACTGAGGTTGGAGAAGACTCTTGAGTCCCTTGGACTGCAAGGATATCCAACCAGTGCATCCTAAAGGAAATCAGCCCTGAATATTCATTGGAAGGACTGATGCTGAAACTGAAACTCCAATACTTTGGCCACTTGATGCGAAGAACTGACTCACTGGAAAAGACCCTGATGCTGGGGAAGATTGAAGGTGGGAGGAGAGGGGGGTGTCAGAGGATGAGATGGCTGGATGATATCACCAACTCGATGGACATGAGTTTTAGCAAACTCCTGTGAGTTGGTGTTGGACAGAGAGGTCCAACATGTCCAAAGCGTCAGACATGACTGAGCAACGAACTGAACTGAAGGAGGAAAGAGCAGATAAAACCAAGGAGGGTCTTGGAATACAGGAATGGAAAAACCAGACCTTTATTATCCTTCCCTCCCATCCCCAATGTTGTAACTCTTAATGAATTTCAGGTCCTCCTGACCAGCATAACCTGTCTCCTCTCCTTCCGCATAAAGGGAGAAGGTATGTCTTTCTCTCCTGCCCTTCCTCCCATATAACTGCCTCATCTAAGACCCCTATCCTGCTCCTTACACCCTGGGTATAAAAATGAATCAAGGACCCCTGTTCAACATCAGCTCTCTCTGACTATCAGGAAGCTGGCCCCCTGTGCTGGCAGCGACTCTCCCCTCACCACTCTAATAAACTTGATTCTTCTTTCACTCTGCCTCATGTCTGGAAATTCTTTTCCAACCTGCACCCGGACCGTGACACGTTTCAGGTGCATGACAGAGCAACTCAGCCATACATATACATGTATTGGTTCTCCCCCGAGCTCCCCTTCCATATAGGGTGCCACAGAACATTGAGCAGCGTTTCCTATCCTCTACAGTAGGTCCTTATTAGTTATCCATTTTATATAAAGCAGTTAAATTCACACTTTTGAGAAAGGCTGCAGCTTGGAGGGATCACTGCTACTGTAATAATTACAATAATCAGTTTATCATTAAACCACTTAAATCTCCTTATAACAAGATAGCTAAGACTCAGCAGACGACCTGCTTATATTTTAATCAAAATTAAGTTCCAAAAGAAATAAAAATCATTTCTATGTAGTTCCTTATAACAAATAGTTGAAGATATTTACTCTTGTGACAAAAAGAAAGTTTAGGAACGTCTCCTCTTTGTGATGACTTTAAGTGTTAACTCGCTCAGTCATGTCCGACTCTTTTGCAACCCCATGGACCTTAGCCGCCAGGCTTCTCTGTGCATGGAATTCTCCAGGCAAGAATACTGGAGTGGGTTGCCATTCCCTTTTCCAGGGCATCTTCCCAACCCAGGGATTGAACCTGAGTCTCTTATCTCCTGCATTGGCAGGAGGGTTCTTTACCACTAGCGCCACCTATGAAGCACTGCAGAGTAATTATGACTCAAATTAAGTAGGAAGGGGAATTCCTTTCCTGGCCACAATGCAGTAACAGGACCTGAATTCACTTTCCATTTGAAACAATACAAAAACAGACAACACAGGGACTTCCCTGGTGTGGTTAAGACTCCATGCTTCCACTGCAAGGGGGGCAGGTTCCCTCTCTTGTTGGGTCACTAAGATCCTGCAAACTGTGAGGTATAGCCAAAAAAGAAAATAAATGCATTAAGTAAAACAGACAACATACATGAAACAATTTATCAGGCAACACGGAACAGGCATCCTGAGAGGGAAGGCAAGTGAGATGAGACCTCTTCCTGCTCCACCTTTCCATTCTCTTTAATTGTGGAAAAAATCAAGCAGTAGATTTATAAGAAAAGGAAACTTGACTGGATAGTCATAGATCTATTCTCAGTGAAAATGAAATTATTGCCAAGGCAAAAACAAATAAGAAAAAAGTTCCCCTCCCAAGGGGTTTACATATATAAATTCCAGGTTGGCCCTTTATTCAGAGGCTTGTGCTATTCTCAACACTTAGTTTTCTTCTCCCATCTTATTAGTTTCTACTCCGGGACAGTCTTCCTGGTAGTTTCCACAGGCTCAGGGTAGGGGTCTTGGCTATTCTGGAATGGGGCTGGAAGTTGGTCAGGGAAGAAGAGGTCAGTAACTAACTCAAGGAGAGTCAAGAGGTCTGGGTATTTGTTTTGTCACTGACCTTGAGTAAGTCAGAAGACATCTGGGCTTACACTATGTAAGATAATACTAAATAGCTTCTAGTTGTAAAATTCTGATTCTATTGGTGGCCCGAGCAGAGCAGCTCTAAGCACACCTAGAGGTGAAGGAAAAGGGAAATGGAAAGAAAAAAAAATGTGGAGTGAGAGATATAGGAGGTTGGGAATAGGGGTGAAAAAGGTTATAAGTCAGGCTTGATGGTTCGACACCCTGGGGTAGACAGACTGGTGGCCTCAGAGGTGAAAACAGTTTCATTTCTATTTACTTGACCGTTTTCATCTCGGCCAACACTGTGCTGCCAGAAGACAAAGTCTAATGCAGCTAAACTGCATGGCAGCTTGACCTATTCTTCTTCTTCTTCTTCTTCTTTTTTTAATATTTATTTATTTATTTGGCTGCGCCAGATTTTAGTTGGAGAAGGCAATGGCAACCCACTCCGGTACTCTTGCCTGGAGAATCCCCTGGATGGAGGAGCCTGGTGGGCTGTGGTCCATGGGGTCGCGAAGAGTCTGACACGACTGAGCGACTTTGCTTTCCCTTTTCATTTTCACGCATTGGAGAAGGGAATGGCAACCCACTCCAGTGTTCTTGCCTGGAGAATCCCAGGGACGGTGGAGCCTGGTGGGCTGTGGTCCATGGGGTCGCGAAGAGTCTGACACGACTGAGCGACTTTGCTTTCCCTTTTCACTTTCACGCATTGGAGAAGGGAATGGCAACCCACTCCAGTGTTCTTGCCTGGAGAATCCCAGGGACGGTGGAGCCTGGTGGGCTGCCGTCTATGGGGTCGCACAAAGTCGGACACGACTGAAGCGACTTAGCAGCAGCAGCAGCAAATTTTAGCTGTGGTATGTGAGATCTAGTTCCCTGACCAGGGATCAAACCCTTATCCGCTGCGTTGGGAGCGCGGGAGCCTCAGCCACTGGACCACCAGGGAAGGCCCACTGACCTATTCTTAGTCATTTTATTCTTAATAGGTGAATGAGCTTGATTTAAACCCAGCATTCCTTAGTACTCTTTGGTTATAGAAAATCTCCAACCAAATAGATCAAGATGACTTCTGCATCTTATTGTTCCGTTGTTAGGCTTTATAATAGAAAGACAGGCAACCTCGGAGAAGTAAAAAAGAGAGAGCAAAGAACTGTTAATAGATACTGGATCGGGAAGGAGGGCAACTGGGCGGCGGTGGAGGAACAGCGTCCGGGAAAGCTGCGCGGACAGACCAGGCGCGCGGAACCGGTTCTGCGCACCGCCGGTATTTCCAGCCTGCGTCCGCACGTAGCCCCGCCCCTCCTCCGCCGTGGCCCCGCCCCCTCCTCCTGGGCCGCTGAACTCGGCGCCCGCCCGACTTCCCAGCGGCCCCGTGCGGCCCGGGCATGCCCAGTGCGGGCGCAGCGGCCCCGGCCCTGGCAGCGCCCGGGCGGGAGCGTGCGATCCGGTGCGGAGGGGCTCTGAGGAGACGAGCGGGCCCTCGGTGGGCGAGAGACCCGGCTGGAGCCGGAGCCGGAACCGCGGCGGCGAAGCTCCCGGGTAGGTGCAGCTCGGCCGAGCCAGGCTCTGGCGCCGCGCAGCACGCTCGCGGGGTGGACCCCGGCGGCTGGGGCGGCGAGGGCGTGGGAGGGCAGCAGGGCCTGAGCGCGGGGATGGGAGGTGCGGGCGGAGGCTGCGGGCGGGGATCCCGAACCGGAAAGTGCCTCGGCGGCGGGGCAGGGCTGGGGCGGGGGACGCAGCCGGCAGACGCGGGCGAACCTCTGCCCAGGTGCGGCGCGGCTCGGTTTAGCTCACCGTGTGACGGGAAGTGAGCTTGCCCCGCGCCTCGTGCACGGCTCTGGTTGTCGAGAGAGACCAGCCTCCACTGGAGTTTGCCCAGGAGCTGCAGGGAGACGGGTCCGAAGGGACCTGTGGGTTCCGAGCGTCCGCGGAGCCCGGTGAGAAGAGAGGATGCTTACCTTTAGCGCACCTGGAGTGGGATGTGACAGCCACCTGCCTTCCGGACTTGGGTTTAGTGACTTAGAAATGAAAGTACAGGACTGTGCCTCAGTAGATACTCGGTCAGTTCTCATGACTGCTTAGAAATTTAATGGCCAGCTGTGTTTACAGGCATAAGAAACATTTTGTCCCTGGGATGCTCTGGTTAAACAAAATTCCTCATTGCAAAGCTTGAGTAGACAGTCTCGACTGAGGGGTTTGGAATACCGGAGTTTTGAAGTTCTCTGTAGCCTTTCGCGTGCTGTAATCTTGGGCAAGCCATTTAACTTCAGAGACTCAGTTCCTCCCTCTGTGAAATCATGTGAACTAGATGTATCTCATTTACTTTCACCTCAGTTCGAGGATTCCCTCCGTATTATTATTCAGTCTCTGGTCTCCAGTTGTGGCAGGTTTTTCTCCATGTCTGACCTTTTTTGCTAAACCGGATAATTCACCTATTTCTGTAGCAAGGCTGCTAGGGTTTCCGTGTAAAATTGAAGTGACTTGTCCTCAAAAGCCCCTGTTGGTCAGTAGGTAACTCGCGACTTGTTACCTGCAGAGTGAAAGTCGTTCAGTCGTGCCCGGCTCTTTGCTACCCCACGGACTGTATAGTGCATGGAATTCTCCAGGCCAGAATACTGGAGTGGGTAGCCTTTCCCTTCTCCAGGGGATCGTCCCAACCCAGGGATGGAACCCAGGCCCCCCGCATGGCAGGCGGATTCTTTACCAGCTGAGCCACAAGGGAAGCCCTTCAGAAGCCAGGTGTTAATGGCCATGGTTCAGATAACAGAGCTCTTTTCCCTTGAATTAGGACCAACATGCTTCAAGTTGTGTCAGCGCCTTGTGAGAAACCCAGACTAAGTAGTGTTTCCTTAAATTCCCAAACTAGCTCATTCTGTAGTGGGGTTATGTTTATATTAGAAGTTAAGGTTTTATTTTCATGTTATTGCACTGTATACTCAACACCTAGGAAGAAATTTAATACCCTTAATTCATTGATGAGGAAGTAGATGATTAAGAGTGAATCCGTGATAGTCTTTAGCAACCAGTGTCTTGTGTATCATCATGAGCATTAACTATTCACCTGACTCTGAGTGTATCTGTATAGGATTTGACCCAAGGAGCAGATGGTACATACACTGTTGGGCAAGTTGCCTTCCTACTGCTGTATTCCCTGCTCTTCCTGTTCTGGGTGGCAGTAGTCCAGTTGGGTCAGTAAGGTATAGTTTGATGAAGTGGTCGTTAAGCAAAGGGTGCTTATGTTTTGAAATTTGAGGTTTATAGAAGCTGCCTATGATACTGTCATTATGCGCTCTCTCTTAAACTGAGGATATCTCAGATTGATTAAGTCACATTTGAGAAGTTTAGAATCCCAAGTTCTTAATTAAGTTTTTGAAAATGGGTTCTTCGTTCACCTTAAACACATTACTTGGGAGCATAATAGTCTAAGAATATTTATACATGTGAACTTTCAAGTTATTATTTTATGAAGCTAGATTTTTCATTCACCTAATAAAAAAATACAGTGGGAACCCAGAGAAAACCATAATTCAAAAAGTCACACGCAAAAAGACACACGCAACCCTATGTTCATTACAGCACTGTTTACAATAGCCAAGACATGTAAACAACCTAGATGTCCATCAACAGAGGAAGTACAACAGTGGAGTACTACTCAGCCATAAAAAGGAGCAAAGTTGAGTTGTTTGCAGAGACATAGATGGACTCAAAAAATACAGTGGGAAAGTTATAGTGTGTTAAAGAATATTTGCATATGTGAACTTAACCTTTTTTGGGCCTAGTTTAAAATTCATTATTTTTTGCATGCTTATTAAAATTGTACATATGTATGTATGTATTTAAAGTTGGAAAACAGGAAAGGCATATTTGAGGGTCTTGGTGGGAAATTTCACATCATCATCCAAACTTACCGCTGCCGGAGGGCCCCGTGTATGAAGTGCGTATTTAACAATTTTGGTTAGAACTTTCATCTTGCTCTCGTATTTGCATTCACGTAACTTCAAGCACAAATGTTGCTTAAGAGGATATTGAAGTGTAATTGTCACTCATGATCTCGGATCTCAAAAATACCTGGGGCATGCAGAAGGGATGGTAGCCTGATACGACGCATTGGAAAAGACGCTGATGCTGGGAAGGATAGAGGGCAGGAAGAGAAGAGGGTGACTGGGATGATTGGATGGCATCATCGACTCAGTGGACATGAGTTTAAGCAAACTCTGGGAGATAGTGAAAGACAGGAAAGCCTGGTGTGTTGCAGTTCACGGGTCACAGAGTTGGGCACAACTTAGCAACTGAACAACGACAGAGGAGGAATAGTTAGGGACATCATGGCCCAGAGAAGAGGCTACTGGTCCAAGAGTACATTTACCCCGAATAAAAGTGAAAGGTGGGTAAGTGACTTAAAAATTGTTGATTTCAGGTTTTTCAGCAGTTACAGCTATAATCTCACTTAGTTCACTTGCTAGTATCTATGTAACTGATAGAATCTACTGCACTCCTATTAGAGAAGTATGTGGAAAACGTCGTCATGTAACTTGAAGATAAATATTTTTCCTTGATTATACTCCATCTGTTTTCAGGTCCTTCATGATGAAAAATCTGGGGACACTTCTCTCTCCTTTGTGTAGCTGATAGTTTGGGCGGTAAAGAGATGGCTGACAGTGTCAAAACCTTTCTGCAGGACCTTGCCAGGGTGAGTACGTCCAGTCTTCTTCTGACCCTTTTGCTGCAGGAAAGGACTAGAAAATCTGTTACGTAGTGTTGTTGTATTTGTTGGATTCTTCACATACAGGTTTTCACTCTAATCCATACTACTCAAAGAGAGAGGAATTATCCTGCATCTCACAGAAACTTGGGAGACCTGTCTAGTGAATGTCTCTGGTATGGGGATCCTGTTCAGCTTGGGCCCAGACTGTCTTTTTTTTTTTTAAACTGTTTTTTTTACCAAAGTGAATTGTGGGATCTTAGTTCCCCTACTAGGAACTGAATCGGGCACTTGACCTTGACAGCATGGAGTCCTAACCACCGGACCACCAGGGAATTCCCTAAACTTTATTTTGGAATAATTTTAGACTTGCAGAAAAGTTGTAGGGTCATACAGAGAGCTCCACTGTATCCTTCACCAGGTTCTCCTAATACTGCCATCTTATGTAACCGTGGTATATTGTTGAAAACCAAGCAATGAACATTGGTGTAATACCTAACCTACTTTTTGGATCTACAGTATAGAACCTCTCTTATTCTCCCATTTACAAGGGAGACGATGATGCTCTAGGAAAATGTCCCATTAAAGGGACATTTAGGACCCCCTAATCAACAGACCCATAAAGGTCTGTTTAGGACCCAGTAACCCGAATGATCTATCGTATGACATTGCATTATAGTGATGTCTGAGGTCCAGTGCCCTAGTTGGAGCCCCTGTCGCTTTATTCTTGAGGGCAGGAGAGAGACAAGTTCTGCCTGGGAGTGGGCGTGTTTATAAGTTTATTTCCTTTGATTAAAAGAGGTGGAATTGAAGGAATATCTCAGAAGGGCCAAAGCGAATTCATGCAATGTGACCTTCTTTTAATACCTTACATCCTTGTCTTGCCGTTCTTGTGCGATAAAATGTCAACTCTGGATCAGTTATACAGCATGCACTTTGTGTGTGTGTCTGCCCCAGACAGACTGCAAGTATCAGACAGAGGTGGGGATCCTGTCGTCATCCTGGCACATGCTAGGCCTTAAGCCACTTGAACTTAATGATCTTAAAATTTTAAACTGTTTGTGGAAGACTCAAGTTAAAAAGCAAAATAAGAATAAACATTACTCATAGGTAAAAGATCATGTGAACCTTGCCAATGTATGCTCCTTTCAGTGTGTAGTTCATGAACGTGTCCATTTCTCTGTATTCTGACAACTTTCTCTAAAATTTGTTTTTGCTCATAATAGGAGAAAATGTCATTCTTAAATCCAGGTTGACCATTGTTTCCAGAATACCTTTTTCTGCTTCTTGATGATGTTGAATACCCTAGTTCTTCCCTCTCTACTTTGGATATAAAACTGTTCTGGCACTTACTAAACTATACATTTTTGTTGTTGTTGTTTGCCTATGTACTTTTCCTGCCGAGTTACGAGTTTCTTAAGCACATCCATATGACTGATGTCTGGCTCATTAAGGATGCTCAGTATGAAAGTGGGTTGATGAATGAGGGTAGTCCTTTGAACTGGGTAATAGGCAGGTCTAATGTTCGTGGTAATGACAGTAACCTTTCTACCACTGGGGCTCTTACAGTTATTGGCAAGTGGCCCCGTCAGTGACTTATAGACTTAATCATTCTCTCCCTCACCATACATGTTTAAAGACATTCTTCTCCAGCTATACTGCCATGCTGTTTATGTCTTACTCAGCAATAGCTTTTCATACTTTTATGCTAATTATTTCTTTGTGTCTTCCTTCAGCCTTGGTCCAGCCCTGGTCCTTTTTGGAGACCAGTGTTTAATCTATCCTTGTTTGATATAGGATGTAAATCATACTTGTAGGCATTCAACTGATAATAGAAGAGTATAAAGGAGGGCTATAACTTGGCTTAACAGTATTGGTAACTCTTAGACAGATTAGAAAACCACTATTTTGCAACGTGTTATTCAAGATTGGTTTGATCAAGACTTGTTAATTGATGCCCAAATCTAGGGAAGAGGACTTAATGAGCAGGATATTTGTCTGGTCTCAGAAATGTCTGCCCGCAGATTCCTTACTAGTTGCGAGGAGAAAAATTTGCAGCCATACAATGGAGCTGGATAACACCTTCTGAATATGTAGAATCAGTGTCACCTGCAAGGGCCAACACAGACATCACGTGCTTCTGGGTGTAACACCTGGAAAGGCACACCATCACGTAGGTGATTCTTGTTGTTTCGTCACTATGTTGTGTCTAACTCTTTTGCGACCTCATGGACTACAGTCCACCAGACTCCTCTTTCTGGGATTTCCCATGCAAGAATACTTGAGTGGGTTGCCGTTTCCTTCTCTGGGGATCTTCCCAACCCAGGGTTCAGTCCCATGTCTCTTGTATTGGCATGTGGATTCTTTACCACTGAGCCACCTGGGAAGCCCCACTTAGGTGATAACTCCTGCTAAAAATTTGTAACCTGGGGTCTAATCATGAGTCACAAACCTAAATTGAGGGCACCCCATAAAATAACTGATGTGTATACTTCAAAAAGGAAGACAGCTATAGAGCTGTTCCTAATGGAGGGAGACTAAAGAGATACGAGAGTTAAGTGCAATGTGTGATTCTGAACTGATGTGTGGTATGCGATGGGTAAAAATGCTGTAGAGGGCATTTCTGAGACAAATGGGGAAATTGTAGTATGAACTCATTGGAAAAGACTGATGCTGGTAAAGATTGAGGGCAGGAGAAGGGGACGACAGAGGATGAGATGATTGGATGGCATCACCAACTCAATGGACATGGGTCTGGGTGAATTCCGGGAGTTGGTGATGGACAGGGGAGCCTGGCATGCTGCGGTTCATGGGGTCGCAAAGAGTTGGACACGACTGAGCGACTGTACTGACTGAACTGATCTTGTATTAAGGAATATCATTGTTCTTAGGAAATACACAATGAACAGTTGTAAGTAAAGAGACACGATATAGCAACCTACTCAAATGATCTAGAAAGAAATGAGTATATATGTATACAGTGAAGTCGCTCCATCGTGTCCGACTCTTTGCGACCCCGTGGACTGTAGCCTACCAGGCTTCTCCGTCCATGGGATTCTCCAGGCAAGAATACTGGAGTGGTTACCATTTCCTTCTCCAGGGGATCTTCCTGACCCAGGGATCGAACCCGAGTCTCCTGCATTGGAGGCAGAGTCTTTAACCTCTGAGCCACCAGGGAAGCCCGTAAATAACAGTGTGGCACAGCAACTGGTGATTTCGAGAAAGGATATTAGGAATTTCTCCATTCTTGCAACTCTTCTGTAAATTGGGAATGATTTCTAAACAGAAGAATATCAAGGGTCACTTCAGCCTTGTAGCAAACTAAGTAGAATGATTTACACTATTATTTCATTGTATCTAACTTTGGGAAGTCTTCTGATCCCTAATTTTCCGTCTTTAAAAACAATAAATACTCATGTCGACAGGGAATCAAAGACTCCATCTGGGGAATTTGTACCATCTCAAAGCTAGATGCTCGAATTCAACAAAAGAGAGAGGAGCAGCGTCGAAGAAGGGCAAGCAGTATCTTGGCTCAGAGGAGAGCCCAGAGCATAGAGAGGAAGCAGGAGAGGTAAGGAGTGGAGGCTGAGGTCAGGGAGCATCTGAACTCCCTTCCAGTCGGGGGTAGGGGGGCACTTTAGGAAGTGATCAGATTGAGCATAAAATTCAGACACTACATAATGATGTGGAGTTTCAGTACCCCATTATTTGTCTTTTGTACTCTCTCCCCATAAAAGTTACAGGTGATTTTTCCCCACTTCCCTCACACTGAATTAAACTGAGGTCTAGCAGTAATCCTTGTTCAAAATATTGTGGTGTCTAAAAGAAATCAGAATGATGAATATTGTTATTGTTTTAGTTGCTAAGTTATGTCTGTCTCTTTGTGACCCCATGGGCTATAGCCCACCAGGCTCCTGTCCATGGGATTTCCTAGGCAAGAATACTGGAATGGGTTGCCATTTCCTTCTCCAAGAATGGTGAATAGAGAACCATAAAAAATATTTTTGGCTGAGTGGATGCTTCTAGGAGCACCTATGTGGAATTTGATAAAAGAACCTGACATTCCCTTCTAATCTTCTCCAGTCTTGGACTTAGGAAATAAAGGAGTTTGTTTTGTTTTTAAGAAAAAATGCTTCTCTTGAAATATTTTTAGCCTTTCTCATTGATATTAGGAAGAACATTGGAAGAACAATAGGTGCTAAAAAATAATATGGTGCTAAGAAAATATATAAAAAGGAGAGCTGCTGAATGACAATATGGAAATAGCCTATATACCTGTTAAGCTAAACACATGTGGTCTTTTCCAGTGAACCACGTATTGTGAGCAGAATTTTTCAGTGCTGCGCTTGGAATGGTGGAGTTTTCTGGGTAAGTTCTTTTTCCTCAAATTCCAAGTGCCTTAGAAGCATCTTTATTCAGGTTGTTGCAGTGTTCATGGTTCTCAGCTGTCCTCTTAAACCTGAGACAGGTAACTTTCACATAGTAATACATTCCTAAGGCCATCACTCAGGATTCTGTGCATTTTCAGTCATTTTATGTCCCCTCAGACTTCTTGTATGTAAATGTCAGGGACAGCCCTGCACATACACTTCTTTTGTTAAATGACTTAACAAGTTTTATTGTCATAGGTAACAATTTCTCATGACATTGTCTGGACATTTTGGTTCAGAGTGACTGTGGAGGCGCAAAGGGGAGGGACAGATGGACATTAGCAAGGCTCTCCCGTCAGCTGGTCACAGCAGTGTCCTCAAACTGATTACTATGGAAACTCACACCAGAAGGTTGTCTACAGTTGACCAAGAACCAACACAGCCCCAGGAGAAATTTGAGTACTTTGAAAAACAAAGAGTCAAAATATTTTCTTTGACTTGAAATTCAGTATAATTCAACTTGTTAATCTAAGCATTTCACAGATGTTTTTAGGTGTTAGCTTTAATTAATGAAATTAGACTGTGTTCTTGGTATTGGCATGGATACTGATTGACTTGTGCTCCTGTGCCTCCAAAAGTCTGTTTTCGTAGGCAGTGTTGGGTGTGTGTCTCCGCTGGAGAACTGGTAAAGAGCAGCAAGTCCGGTTCTGATGCCCCTGCAGGACTCCTGATTTATAAAAGGCACTTCCATCTGGAAAATGAGCACACTGAAACTTGAAATTCTTGTTTTAAAGAAGGGCTTTTGATGCTTACCTTATTGCTTCTCTCCTTTAGTTCAGTCTCCTCTTGTTTTATCGAGTGTTTATTCCCGTCCTTCAATCAGTAACGGCCCAGATTATTGGTAAGTAACTCCATTGCTGTGTGCTATCTGCCCAGGATAGAGGGGGGGAGGTTTTTCCTGTCTCCCTCAGTTTATTGAACACTTACTTTGAACCCGGAGCTTTAGGTTTTTTATGTATTTATTTGTTTGACTGCATCAGGTCTTACTTGCCCTGAGGCATGTGGGATCTTAGTTCTGTGATCAGGAATCAAACCCATGTCCCCTGCTTTGCAAGGCAGATTCCTCGAAGTCAAATCTCTCAGCAACCCTTTGAGAAGGTATTGCTGTGGATACCATTTTGTAGATGAGGAAATGCAAATTGGTTACCACGGTTAAACCATTAGTAAGTGGCGAAGCTGGAATATGAACTCAGGTGGATTCCTGCATCCAGTGACTACTAGTCACTGACCCGTCAGCCACCACCAAGGGAGCACTTTTGTGTCCAAGTAAGCAGCACACATCCATGGCCACTCTGAATTGGAGTCATGGCCAGAATGTGGTGTTTCTATGGCAAAGTTAGACTGCCTGGAACAGGTACAGTGATGTGCTGGCAAGAAGCAAAGGTGTGTGTGTGTGGAGGGGAAGCACAGTCACAAATCAGGGGATGCACCTTTGGTCTTCTGGCTTTCCCTTTCTCCAGGTAAACTAATAAGCCCTCCCCCCGTCCTAGGTGACCCATCGCTACATGGGGATGTCTGGTCGTGGCTGGAGTTCTTCCTCACATCAATTTTCAGTGCCCTCTGGGTGCTCCCCCTCTTTGTGCTCAGCAAAGTCGTCAACGCGATTTGGTTTCAGGTCAGTCCAGGGCAGCATGGAGTCTGGGTCTGACGGCATGATTGGTCACCTGGTGGCAGATTTCAGTCTGTCAATTTAGTAGCTACGTAGGGAGCGACTCCACAGCCTGAACTTTTCTTGGTCAGGCAGCCAGTGGGTGAGATCTGGGCTCTTGTAAAATGAAATTATTCTCTCAGCTCACAAGGGCGTCTCATGGCCAGGTGTCCAGGGGCTTTTCTCCCCTGGTAGGTCTCATGGCAAATTAGTGGCCTTCACTTTGGGGATGGATAATTAGGCCATTTAATTCATGGCAAATAGATGGGGAAACAGTGGACACAGTGGTTGACTTTATTTTTCTGGACTCCAAAATCACCGCAGATGGTGACTGCAGCCACGAAACAAAAAGACGCTCCTTGGAAGGAAAGTTATGACCAACCTAGACAGCATATTAAAAAGCAGAGATATTACTTTGCCAACAAAGGTCTGTCTAGTCAAGGCTATGGTTTTTCCAGTGGTCATGTGAGAGTTGGACTGTAAAGAAGGCTGAGCGCCGAAGAATTGATGCTTTTGAACTGTGATGTTGGAGAAGACTCTTGAGAGTCCCTTGGACTGCAAGGAGATCCAACCAGTCCATCCTAAAGATCAGTCCTGGGTGTTCATTGGAGGGACTGATGTTGAAGCTGAAACTCCAATACGTTGGCCACTTGATAAGAGCTGACTCATTGGAAAAGACCCTGATGCTGGGAAAGATTGAGGGCGGGAGGAGAAGGGGACGACAGAGGATGAGATGGTTCGATGGCATCACCTACTCAATGGACATGGGTTTGGGTGAATTCTGGGAGTTGGTGATGGACAGGGAGGCCTGGCGTGCTGTGGTTCATGGGGTTGCAGAGTTGGACACGACTGAGTGACTGAACGTTTTGGTGAGCTCTTTTCTCTCTTGCAGGATATAGCGGACCTGGCATTTGAGGTATCTGGGAGGAAACCTCACCCATTTCCTAGTGTCAGCAAAATAATTGCTGACATGCTCTTCAACCTCTTGCTTCAGGCTCTCTTCCTTCTCCAGGTGAGACCATTCCGGGCACATGGGCGGATTAAACAAAGATCCACTAGAGGGAGCTTCACAAAAGCAGGGTATCCCGTTTATACTGAGCAGATATGTTTATGGGAGGTATTGATTTTTAAATCATTTTTCATAGAAACAACTAGAGACTTTTAAAATCATAAAATGATTTAAAAAAACAACAACATGAATTTACCTGCTCTTCCCAGCCACCCTGAGCCTTCTGCACTCACCTGCTATTTTAGAAACTTGAGAAGCAGCTCTCTGGCTGGCTGGGTAGAGAGCGAGAGCAATAACTCAGAGTGGCAGGTGAACAGCGTTAGGTCTCTGAAGCGTTGGAATTAAGCTTTTCCATACTTGTTCTCCAGGGGATGTTTGTGAGTCTCTTTCCCATCCATCTTGTTGGTCAGCTGGTTAGTCTCCTGCATATGTCTCTCCTCTACTCACTATACTGCTTCGAATATCGTTGGTTCAATAAAGGTAAGCCTGTCCAAAGAAACTCAAGAGCTTGGAGGCCCAGTTTGGAAATGGTGCTGCCAAGGAAACTTCAATACTGAGGCCCTTGGCAAACCCATCACTGGAATGAAGCAGCCTTTTTGGCAAGAGGGGACTTACATTTGGCTTAGAGGTTTTTTTAACCCTTTGGTGCTTGGGAGGATGTCGCACTGTAGGACTACCCTGTGGAGCTCAATGTCATGTAGCTCAGACAGAGCCATAAGGTGGCATAAAAGCACCAGTTATTCTGAATCAGAGAAGTTAATTTGATGCTGGTGCATACAGATCATTTGAGGGATATGTTGAAAGTCCTTGGTATATTTGGGTGTGGATGGTTGAAAGAGGTTAATTGATTTCTAGAGGATGGCTGCCTTTTTTTTTTTTTTTTTTTTGATATATCTTGCTTTGTTCAAAACTAATACTGACATAGGATGCTGCTGGTATTGAATGCAGAATTCACTTGGCTTGCCAGCTTTGAACTGTGATGGTTCAGTTGTAAAATCTTTGCATGGAAGCTTTATGGGATTTGGGCAATTCTAGTATACTTTAGTTGTATTCTAAATAGCAGATCTGAACCTAAAACTCAAACCTCAAATAAATTGTCAATGATATTTAGTCATTTGACTGAAAGGAAGTAATGCAGCCTAATTATGTTGGCTCCTTGTTTTAGGAATTGAAATGCACCAGCGGTTATCAAACATAGAAAGGAATTGGCCTTACTACTTTGGATTTGGTTTGCCCCTGGCTTTCCTCACAGCAATGCAGTCCTCCTACATTGTCAGGTAATTGGACTGCAAGGACTTGAAGGGAACTAGTTTAAAAAAAAGTAATAATAATAATAATAACTCAGTGTAGGGAGCACCTTGTGCGCACTGGTTCGGTGCTAGGCATTCTGCATTTTTACTTGGCCGTCTAGAGGTCTGTAGGATTTTTCTCCCTGACAGATAGTCACGGATGTCTGTCAGTTAGCATTATTTTATTTTTTGTGGGGGGGCCACACATTGAAGAATGCAGGATCTTAGCCTCCTGCAGTGGAAGCATGGAATTGTAACCATTGGACTGCCAAGGAATTCCTAGCATTAAAATATTGTCTGCATGATCCTATATCCCATATTCTTTCTTCTATGTTGCTTCCTGGAACAATGTTAAACATAGCCTGTGTTTAGAAAAATCCTTTTTTAAAAAAAAATTTTAAACATGTGTTTGATAGATTAAGGGTCCATCAAGCCATGCTATTTAGCACTGGAGGTAACTAACTTTGGGCTTCTAATATCTTCAGAGTCATGGCTATTTCGAAGGTGACTAATTCTTTTTTTTTTTTCCTCACAAACAGTGGCTGCCTCTTCTCTATCCTCTTTCCTTTATTCATTATCAGCGCCAATGAAGCAAAGACCCCTGGCAAAGCATAGTAAGTATTAGCCAGTATTAGCTAAAATGTAGCAAGTGTTTTCTGTCTAAAATACTGGGGTTGTAACACTGCAGTTATGTGAATGAGACATTTTTACAGTTTTTAAAAAACTGTATAACTGATCCTTTTTTTTTTTTTTTTAACAAATGAGAAAATTGTTTATTAAGGAAACAATTTAACAATTCTCCCTAGCAGAACTTGACAGACTAGGGCACACCTGAAGACAAGTACAGTTTCAGTCATTAACACACTATAGGGTGCTTATTCTACAACTGAAAAGTTGCTGAAGTTTGTGACATTATTTTCCTCACATTGCAGGAAAATATTAATATACAGTTTTATGAGAGTAGCACTTCTGGGATGTATCCCAAGATTTTCCCCATGCATATGTGTGCATTTCTGTTTCAAAAATTGATGCTATTATACATATTTATACATATTCTTAAAATGCAACAGTTCACTGAATAAGACGCTTATACCTGTAGTTAAGCTCATTTTGTAAGAATGGCCACCTTTTTAAAAATACTGGGTCATGTGATGTGGCTACATGAGTTTATTGATAATGATAACAAAACAGTATTTTAAAAATGAATCTTTAGCAATACTAGCACTCTGGAAATTTGATCACTTCAGAAAAAACCCCAATCTTTTGACAGTTTTGGTTGAGTCAGTGAGGACCCATGCATTAGAAAAGTTTCCAGTCTGCCTTAGGGTCTTACATGTTCTTGCGATCCATTAATGTTAAGTGTGTATCATAGCGTAATTGACTTTCTCTTGGAACTCTCCTGAAAGTGAACCATACCTAGCATGTGATATCTTCAGACCACAGCTTGAAGTCTTTATTTTGGCTGTGCTGGGTCTTAGTTGCTGCATGGGCTTTTTTCTGTTTGCGGCCAGCAGGGGCTTCTCTCTAGTTGCAGTGCACGGGTTTCTCATTGTGGTGGCTTCTCTTATGTTGCGGATCGTGGGCTCCAGATCACAGGCTCAGTAGTTGTGGTGCATGCACTTAGTTGCTCCGTGGCATGTGGGATCCTCCTGGATCAGGGATCGAACCTGATTCCACTGCCCTCCTGACAATGACAATGCCAGCGCTTTCTGTAGTTGCTACCTGTTTAATCTGTGTGTCCAATATATGTAGTCGCTTGATCAAATTTCAGTGGTCTTGTTTTCCCCTGTATCATTTTAAATTGAAAATAGTCAAATAAGTGGCCAAATGATTAAAACGGTTTTTCTCAACTGGCCGGTCTAAGAGGTTGGGTCTGTCTTGCCTTGCAGCCTTTTCCAGTTGCGCCTCTTCTCCTTGGTGGTTTTCTTAAGCAACAGACTCTTCCACAAGACGGTCTACCTGCAGTCGGCCCTGAGCAGCTCCACTTCTGCAGAAAAATTACCCTCGCCGCACCCGTCTCCTGCCAAACTGAAGGCTGCCGCAGGCCGCTGAGTCGGTCACCCGCCATCCGGAGGGGCCGGGTGGGATGGGAAGGATGCTGTGGCAGCTCTTCTCTGGTTCACCTCCATCCGCTCCCAGGGAAGGCAGGCCCACCCTGCCAAGGGCCCTGCCCACATTCCCTGCTCTCTGAGGAATCCAGATTTTTGTCTCTGGTGCACGTAAGGCAGAATCTTCCTGCGACCAGTATGGATTTTAAACACTGGTGAGTCTGAAAGGACCACAGGTTTTTCTGCAGCTCTTTTCTAGCATTTGCCAGCCCCGTGCCTGGACTGATTTGAATACTCTTTCTCCCTGTGCCATTTCCCTTCCATTTTCCCTTTCTGCCTCCCACCGCCCTTGGATGAATGGATTTTTGTAATTTTAGCTGTTGTGTTTTGTGGACCTGTTTTTTTGTTTTTCTGTGAAGCACATATATTGGATGTGGGAGGGACAGGAGGCTCCGCTGCTCCTGGTCACTCCCTTTATAGCCATCACTGTCTTGTTTCTTGTAACTCAGGTTAGATTTTGGTCTCTTGCTCCACTGCAAAAAAAAACACACAAAAACACAAGCCTGAAGACATGGGACAGAAGAAAGACCTCAGCCAGATCTCCACTGGGTTTGAGGAATGACTTTCCTTCTTCCCCTTGCAGGGGAAAAAGCTTTTTTCACTGGTACATTTAAAGCTCCCCAAAGATAGGGAGGTACCAATTTCGGACAAGTGCCACTGCAACACGGAATGCTCGGAGAACCTGAACTTTTACACTCGGGAGGTCTGATCTTGACTGTTGGCCACTGCTGGGTCTGTCTGGTGTTTCAAAGAATATTGGGTGCTGCAAATAGGAACTGAAGGGGTAAACTTATTAAACCCATTAAACCTGTGATTGCTTGGTTTTTTTCCTGTCATTTCAAAGAGACTAAATATGGAGGGAGGGGGCAGATGTCAAAACACCTGTACAGTGTTAAGATGTCACAGGTGTGAGCCGGTTTCTCACATATGTGTAATCGTCGAATTTATAAATTGTCACTTCAGGAAACATATTCATGGAACACAAGACTTTGTCATGATTAATTCTGAAAATTAGTTCTGAAAAATACTCCCTGAGGAAGTTTGGGATATGTTGTTATAATCTTGTTGGCACCTAGTGAAAGAATTTGGAATTGAGTTGTTTTAAAGTCTATACATCTCCTCTATATTTGTGAAGAAGAGAGGTCTGTCCAGACTTCAATGAATTGGACATTCTCATGAGGGAAGAGAATAGACATGGTTAACAGAAACCTTTACCAAATACAAGACAAAAATAAGGATCTAAAAATTGTTGCCAGGAGATGCGAACCAAGTTTGAATACAGAAGGTTTTAAAATAGTGTGTAGTTTGTTTCATCAGTTTGCAACTGATCGGCAGTTGCCTTATTTAAGATAAATTGTTGTAGTTTTTAAAATGAAATTTTAAAAGGTCACATTTTTGCTGTCTGAAATGTGTAATTGTGTCTGCTAAGCTGGTCTTAGAAGGATGAGGGAACCTGATTAGATAAAGGTAAGTGATATTATCCAGCATATGCCTGGCTATAGAAAATGATTTAAGTTACTGGAAGTGCTGTTGCTGCTGCTAAGTCACTTCAGTCGTGTCCGACTCTGTGTGACCCCATAGATGGCAGCCCACCAGGCTCCCCCGTCCCTGGGATTCTCCAGGCAAGAAAACTGGAGTGGGTTGCCATTTCCTTCTCCAGTGGATGAAAGTGAAAAGTGAAAGGTAAGTCGCTCAGTCGTGTCCGACTCTCAGCGACCCCATGGACTGCAGCCTACCAGGCTCCTCAGTCCATGGGATTTTCCAGGCAAGAGTACTGGAGTGGGGTGCCATTGCCTTCTTCGTACTGGAAGTGAGGGATCTGTAAAGTTTTATTAGTGTGACTGAGAGACCCAGGCATGTACAAAAGCTAGGTTAGCAAATGTCTATTGTAGATAAGCCTAATCTTGCGAGGTGTACACAGAAGCAGTGTAAATTGCTCTTGCCTTTTCACTAGCACACAGGCAGCGAGGGCAGTGATTAGGAAATTGGGATCAAAGGGAGAGCAGGCTCTATTTTTGCCAAATTCACAATGGCAGCTTCAGTTCAGTTCAGTCGCTCAGTCGTGTCCGACTCTTTGTGACCCCATGAATTGCAGCATGCCAGGCCTCCCTGTCCATCACCACTCCCAGAGTTCACTCAAACTCAATGTCCATCGAGTCGGTGATGCCATCCAGCCATCTCATCCTCTGTCGTCCCCTTTTCCTTCTGCCCCCAATCCCTCCCAGCATCAGAGTCTTTTCCAATGAGTCAACTCTTCGAATGAGGTGGCCAAAGTACTGGAGTTTCAGCTTTAGCATCATTCCTTCCAAAGAAATCCCAGGGCTGATCTCCTTTAGAATGGACTGGTTGGATCTCCTTGCAGTCCAAGAGACTCTCAGGAGTCTTCTCCAACACCACAGTTCAAAAGCATCAATTCTTCGGCGCTCAGCTTTCTTCACAGTCCAACTCTCACATCCATACATGACCACTGGAAAAACCATAGCCTGGACTAGACGGACCTTTGTTGGCGAAGTAATTTCTCTGCTTTTCAATATGCTATCTAGGTTAGTCAGCTTAAGGTGGACTAATAATAACTGAAAATAAGGGAGAGCACATCACTACGGATGAAAATGAGAGCTTGACCTTCAGTCATGCAGCCAGGAGGATCTAAGTAATCACATGCACAAAGCTCTCTTTAGGAACAGGTATGTGTGGTTCCAAGCACAACCCTTTTATCCTATCTAAAGTCGAGTTGTCCATTATAGCAACTCTAAAAAGTAAAAGCTTCAGACCTGAGTATGTTCAAGTCTGCTGGAAGTGTTTAAATGGACATATGTATGCACTGACTTGTTCGTTGCTCTGAACATAGAAAGGGGCCAAGATTAAATTTAAGAGAAGTGACAAACTGGGATAAACTCAGAAGAGGGTGACTAATGGGTTAGGGGTTAGTGAACCACGTTAAAAGATAACATTACTCATGTAATGACCATTTGAGTGCCTTCCCTGTCAGTCTTTGCAAGGCACTGAGGACTCAAGGGTAAGCCAGAGAGATGATTGCTGTCCTCTTGGATCTAACAGTACCGTGTAGGAGACTGAGAAATGATCAATTTCTGAAGAATTCTGTATTCAAATACCTACTGTTTCCCATATGTCTCAAAGCTGGATAAAACACTGGAATTCAGAGAAGCTTTGGGTAAGATAAGAGTGTCTCCCATGTGTTCAGCCTCCCATCCTCAGACTCATTCTCTGATTTCAAGTTTAAATGTTTTATTGCACCTTCAGACCTATGAGACAAGTAGTGACCATTTGATCATTTAGGTAAGTATGTAGTTCTTAACCAGGGGCTAACATCAGCATCATCTGAGGACTTTCCTAAGAGGCACAGGAACACCACTTGGACCTGGAATTATTTTTAAAATGTATTTTTATTTGACTACATTGGGTTTTTGTTGCATCATGCGGGATCTTTTGCTGTGGTCTTAGTTGTCCCACATCATGTGGGATCTTGGATCACAACCAGGGATTGAACTGCCATCCCCTGCATTGTGAGGTGGTTTCTTAACCACTGGACCACCAGGGAAGTCCCTGGAGGAAATTTAATGCTAAAAATAAAAGTTAAATTCTAATAACTACTTTTCACAGGAACTTGGTAAACTATTGCATCCATAAGTAAGAACAGATTGTTGTGAAAAGGGGACAGAATAGGAAGTTTCTTGGAAATTAACAAAATGTGGAAGTAAAATGAGATGGCTTATAAAAATGATGCTGAGGAGGCTAAATTAAAGAACCACAATGTAAACTTGAGGAAATTTCTCAGTACAAAGACCAAAAAGACTAAGACATGGAAAAAGTTAATAATCACAATGTCCAAGAATCATATCCAACATTTTTTCAAAAAATGAGAACGGAAGCATGGAGACAATAAAATCAGGAAGTTTTTCTGGACTGATCATGACAATTGGAGTTTTCATATAGATAGTTTCATCTAGAGTTTTCTTTTTTTAAATTATTTTCTTTTGGTGGTGCTGGGTCTACAATCGGAGTTTTCATATAGATAGTTTCATCTACAGGGTTTTTTTTTCGTTATTTTTTTGGTGGTCCTGGGTCGTCGTTGCTGCATGGACTTTGTCTAGTTGTGTGAGTGGGGGCTACTCTTTGTTGTAGTGCTTGGGCTTCCCATTGCAGTGGCTTCTCTTGTTGAGGAGCACATGCTTCAGTACTTGTGGCACAGGGGCTCATTAGTGGTGATTTGAGGGCCCTAGAGCACTTGGGCTTTAGTTGCCCAAGGCATGTGGAATCTTCCCAGACCAGGGATTGAACCTGTGTTCCCAACATTGGCAGGTGGATTCCTACCCCCTGCACCACCAGGGGAGTCCCAGTAGTTTCCATATAAGATGCTTTCCACTGCCAAGTGAAAAGCAATGAAAGGAAAAAACAAAAGCCAGATGGGATCTCTAAGGAAAAATATCAGAAATGTAGGTTACTTCCAAGAGACCCTGATTCACATTGGTATTAGACTTCTCAAGAACAACTCTGAGTAATAGAAGATAAAACTGTAATGCCCTGAAAGTGTGCTTTTATGTGTGCTTGTGTGTGTGTAAGATTGGTGAGTCCCTTTTGTGTTCTTAAAACTCTTAACGATATTATCAAGGACAAAATAAAGGCATTGTTTGCTTTCCATTCAACTTTTCTGAAAAAGTTACTTGAAGAATCTACCAAAGGGAAAAAGTCCAAGAAATAGATGACTAATTAAAACAAAGGCCCAATCAAACAAAGTGAAACAGTGGAATCAGAATGTGCTGAGAAGAAATCTTGGTAATATAGCTGTGGTGAAACCTGGAAAGGTGGGTTCTGGGGAGAACGTCTTCAAGAAAAAATCAGATGTTATATTGGTCTGCTCCCGATTAGATGAAGATGTGTTTATTTTTATCAATAACATAAAAGAGATAAGTAGACACTTCAGGAAAGACCAAAAGCTCCACTGGAATGACAACTCCTACAGTCAGTTCAGTCAGTACACTCAGTCATGTCCGACTTTGTGACTCCGTGCACTGCAGCATGCCAGGCTTCCCTGTCCATCACCAACTCCCAGAGCCTGCTCAAACTCATGTGCATTGAGTCAGTGATGCCATCCAACCATCTCATCCCATGTCGTCCCCTTCTCCTGCCTTCAATCTTGCCCAGCATCAGGGTCTTTTCCAAGGAGTCCATTCTTCGCATCAGGTGGCCAAAGTATTGGAATTTCAGCTTCAGCATCAGTCCTTCCAATGAATATTCAGGACTGATTTTCTTTAGGATGGACTGGTTGGATCTCCATGCAGTCCAAGGGACTCTCAAGACTCTTCTCCAATACCTCAGTTCAAAAGCATCAATTCTTCAGCACTCAGCTTTTCTTTATGGTCCAACTCTCACATCTATACATGACTACTGGAAAAACCATAGCTTTGACTAGATGGACCTTTGTTTGCAAAGCAATGTCTCTGTTCTTTAATATTCTGTCTAGGGTCATAGCTTTTCTTCCAAGGAGCACGCATCCTTTAATTTCATGGCTGCAGTCACCATCTGCAGTGATTTTTGGAGTCCCCCTAAATAAAGTCTCTTACTGTTTCCATTGTTTTCCCATCTATTTGCCATGATGTGATGGGACCAAATGCTATGATCTTTGTTTTCTGAATGTTGAGTCTTAAGCCAACTTTCTCACTCTCCTTTCTCATTTTCATCAAGAGGCTCTTTAGTTCTTCTTTGCTTTCTGCTGTAAGGGTGCTGTCATCAGCATATCTTAGGTTATTGATATTTCTCCTGGCAATCTTGATTCCGGCTTGTGCTTCCTCCAGCCCAGCATTTCTCATTATGTACTCTGCACAGAAGTTAAATAAACCGGGTGACAAAATACAGCCTTGATGTACTCCTTTCCCGATCTGGAACCAGCCTATTGTTCCATGTCCAGTTTTAACTGTTGCTTCTTGACCTGCACACAGATTTCTCAAGAGGCAGTTAAGGTGGTCTGGTATTCCCATCTCTTGAAGAATTTTCCACAGCTTGTGGTGATCCACACGGTCAAAGGCTTTGGCATAGTCAATAAAGCAGAAGTAGATATTTTTCTGGAACTCTCTTGCTTTTTTGACGATCCAGTGGATATTGGTATTTTGATCTCAGGTTCCCCTGGCTTTTCTAAATCCAGTTTGAATATCTGGAAGTTGATGGTTCATGTACTGTTGAAGCCTGGTGTGGAAAATTTTGAGCATTACTTTTCTCGTGTGTGAGATGAGTGCAATTGTGTGGTAGTTTGAACATTCTTTGGCACTGCCTTTCTTTGGGATTGGAATGAAGACTGACCTTTTCCAGTCCTGTGGCCACTGCTGAGTTTTCCAAATTTGCTGGCATATTGAGTGCAGCACTTTGACAGCATCATCTTTCAGGATTTGAAATAGCTCGACTGGAATTCCATCACTTCCACTAGCTTAGTTTCTGGTGATGCTTTCTAAGGCCTGCTTGACTTAGCATTCTAGTATGTCTGGCTCTAGGTGAGTGATCACACCATCACAGTTATCTAGGTCATGAAGATCTTTTTTGTATAGTTCTTCCCTGTATTCTTGCCACCTCTTCTTAATATCTTCTGCTTTTGTTAGGTCCATACCATTTCTGTCCTTTATTGTGCCCTTCTTTGCATGAAGTGTTCCTTTTGTATCTCTAATTTTCTTGAAGAGATCTCTAGTCTTTCCCATTCTATTTTTTTCCTCTATTTCTTTGCACTGATCACTGAGGAAGTCTTTCTTATCTCTCCTTGCTATTCTTTGGAAGTCTGCATTCAAATGGGTATATCTTTCCTTTTCTCCTTTGCTTTTCACTTCTCTTCTTTTCACAGCTATAAGTAAGGTGTCCTCAGACAACCATTTTGCCTTTTTGCATATCTTTTTCTTGGGGATGGTCTTGATCATTACCTCCCATACAGTGTCACGAACCTCCATCCATAGTTCTTCAGGCACTCTGTCTATCAGATCTAGTCCCTTGAATCTATTTCTCAGTTCCACTGTACAACTGTAAGGATTTGATTTAGGTCATAACTGAATGGTCTAGTGGTTTTCCCTACTTTCTTCCATTTAAGTCAACTCCTACAAAGCAAGCTAAAAAATAGCATTATTTTAAACAATGATGGGATTGTAAAACATTTTTCTGAAACAACCAACTCAAAACTTTCGGTGCAATAAGTCAGGAGGGAGAAGGATTAACTGATATGCTGAATGTTCATATATAATCTCTGGGTCTATAATAACTATAATTCCCCCCCTACCCCACAACTTTGCCATCCTGAGTTTTACCTGTAGTTCAGCCTTTCCCTATCAATTGATATTAAAGAATCATCCTAAAAACAGGCTGAGATTTTAAAAAATATATTTTGCTGGGCCATTTCTTAGTTGCAGCATTCAGGATCTTTACTTACAGCACTGGAACTCTTGGTTACAGCATGTAATCTAGTTTCCTGACTAGGGATCCAACCCCAGGCCCCTACACTGGGAACGTGGAGACGTAGCCACTGGACCACCATTAAAGTCCTTTGACTTAGATTTTGAACTTCATTCTTTAGATGTATATTTTGGCTTTTGAAAAAATTGACTTAATTTTACCACTTGGAAACTTAAAGATATTCCCTTTAAGAAACAGGTTCGGTAGTTTAAAAAAATTGAGAATCTCGATATCTTAATGTTCTTGAAATGGTATGTTTTCTCATTTAGAGGAGTCCTCTTAATTTTATTTCATTAAAAAAAAAAAACAACCTCATTTTGAAGAAGCATTTACTTGAAGTTCTGTGTTTCCTTCTGAAGTTTCCTTCAGGTTCAGCTTCAGTTTCCTTCTATTAATACAATTACATTGACTACATTATAAAGACAAAACGAAAAAGCAGATCTATTGGAACATGACGTCCTGGGGTGAACCTGGCTATGTGAATTTTGTAAAAAGTACTCGTGATGTTGAAGCACTAATTTATTTTTTTAAAGCAGTAGTTTAATATACTTTCGGTAAGTTTGGTGGGTTGTACTCATAGTACTGTAACTGCTAAAGAGAACTGAGTACACTGGCACTAGATTTACACAATTGCCAGATGCTCCCATTTTCTTCGCTGTGGCTCTTGTTCACTGAGGTCTCTAGGGAGCGGAAGTGCGTGTCTGAGAGATGACAGAATCGTTGCTGAAACTTCGCCCCTTTCCCTGCCCTGAGCAACGTTTCTTTGGGTGTGAGGGGTAAGAGGGGGCAGTTAGGACACTTTTCATTGGCAGGTAACTTACAAAGGGATAAGCAAAGCACCGCCAGGCTGCAAGCTGGTTCCAGGAAGAAGCCTGTCTACAACTTGGGAGGACCGCCTCTGCCGTCCTGGTGAACGCAGCCCGCGCGTAGACTCTTCCACCGAAACCCCACGACCCTTTTAGCCTACGCATGCCCATTCACGAATCAGGGGCTTAAGAGAAATGCCTCGTGGTATTTGCAGGTCTCTCGTCCACCGGTTTACCAGAGCAAGGTCAAAATGACTTTCCAGCGAACTGTCAGATAAGATCCTGTACAAGAGGTAACAGTCTGGATTGTGAAGCGCTTGAGTTTTCGTTGAGAATTAGTAAAAAAAAAATTCTTCTCACCTCTCCTTTAACCTTATATTAAGGTAACGTCAATTTCTACCTTTCAAAAAACAAGATTCTCTGAAACGGAAGCGGACAATCTCAGTTTAGCTTTGGGGGATTTGCAGTTTCGGCCTATGCCTTTGCGTCGTTTCCGCTTCTTGTCACGTGACTGGGCTAAACGCGCCGAATCTTCCGCCCGCGACTCCTTCGCTGTCCGCAGACCGACACGTCACTGCTCGTCCCTCAACCAAACTGCTCCGACCGTGTTCTTTTCGTGCTCGGGCTCTCAAGAGCCGGCCTATCACGGCTGGGCAGTTGGACGAAGTCCCGCCTTCCTGGTACTAAGTGATATCTGTATTTTCCAGTTAAAACATGGGCTCGCGGCTGCGTTCACGCCTCCGAGTCTGACAGACAGTTCCAGAACCCTATCGCTCCCTTTAAGTGTAGGATTGTACCTGAACTAGCCAATGGGGAGCAGTCCGGGAGGCGGACCCGGCGCTGCCAGGGTTGGGTGCACCGTTGAACAGATGGCAGAGGGAGGCGAGCGGATTCCTGAGGAACGCCGGTCAGGTGAGAAGGCCTTGGGATGTAACTTGAGGATTAGCGGCAGGTGCAGTCCAAGGCGTTGGTGGGACTGAGCGAAGCGCAGGAGGTGCGGCTTTAATGGCTGCGGCTGTGGGCGCAGGCAGAGTCTGGGGCCTTGCAGAGGAGGGGGCGTGGGACGTGGTGTGGGGGGCATGGAAGGATGTGAGCGTCTGGGATGGGTCGTGCACTTAGGCCAGGTGGGCGTGGGAAAGATGGAGCTCCGGCACCGACTAGTCCTGGGAGGGGGTGGCGCTTAGGATCGTTGGGTGGTGGGGTGTCCCACGCCGGGTGGTGCAGGAGGTGTTGAGTTCTGGGAAGATGGGAGACGGAGGGAGGGACCTGCTGTAGTGGGGGAGGGAGGGACAGGCGTGAGGAAGTGTGAGCAAGTTGGGAACAAGAACCAGGGTGAGACAAGACGCCGCACTTTGCAGGCACAGTTGAAGTGGAGGACAGATGCCCAGTGTTTTAAGAAAAGTGCGTTTTGCCGTTAAGCGATGTGCGAACACCACCAGTGAGCACAGTATGGAAACTTCCTTGAGATCCTGGCCTAAATTACCAGCTTCTTTACTCCGTTTTCAAGGAAAGGTTCTAGTGCTCTCATTTCCTCCGCTTAGTCTTCTAGGCATGTGGCTCCTATCAGCTCAGTAGTGGTTAAGTTTTCCTGTTTCAGGCGTTGGAGAAAACAAGTACAGTCCTGAGGGATGTAACTGTGTTACGGACTTCCTACAGTTAGGTGTTTATTTTTGATTGCAAGGTATGGTTCTCCTTTGGGACTATAATTAAAAATAAATGTACAACTGCTCCTCTGGGACAGTTAATTGTGGAAAAAGATGCTTGAGTCCTTACTTTTGGAGCTAGGAATATATGATTCTTGATGCCCTCCACCTAGTCCAGTGTTACTTTTTCCCCTCCTTTCCTCTAGTAATAGTTGGAAAAAGATCAGGAGGGATCCAGGTTCCTTTTATTTTTTTTTTTCCTGCAGTCTTTAGTGTTGCATATTCTTTATCCCTTAGCCCTTGACCAGCTTATGATTTAAGAAGGCAGTGCTGTTTTAAACAGAAATAGCTATGCTCCTACTGAGTGCTGATAAAATATTGTCCATTAAGTGATCACCGTTCTGAATGGTCTAGAGACTACTTCCCTCCTTCAACATTTTATTTTAATCTAATAAACCCCCTCCTCCCACATACAGCCCAATCTTTTTTTTTTTTTTTTTGGCCTTAGTAAGAAAATTTTTATTTTCTTTACCCTCCAGATTATTATCTGGTTCTGTCTCTCGGATCAGTGGCTTAAATCAGCAGTGTCAGTTACAGGATGCTTTGAGACAGCTGATGGGAAGTGGGTGTAGATTTGAGCCGCAGTTAAAGTGTGATAGAAGAGATTGAAAGTGCAGTGATCTGTGTGCCTCTCCCTCCCTTCCTGACTGCATAACTACTTGTATTGCTGAAGAGTCGTGTGCTCTAGTTGACCCTGCAACCCCATTGGGATTTGGAACAGAAAGAAGTGTGTAGCCAGAAAGTTTGGAGCTGAAATTTAGGGATGTAAACGGTGCCAATTCAGTCATGACTTCTGTTTCTCAGCCTTCTGCTTTCACTTCTGTGCTCATTCCCTGCTTTCCTTCATACATTCCTGCCTTTTCTTGAATGCTGTGTTTCTCCATTTAATTATTCTTTTCTCTGTTTTCAGTCTTTCCTGTTTGCTTTGCCTCTCTTCCTCCGACTCTCTTTTTTTCTGTGTTTCTTCTTTACTCCTGTCGTACCACACGATTGCCAGTTGTGCTCCTTGGTAGCTGCAAAGACTGAGAAACAGAATTACGGTGATAGAGTCTCATCATTCCTCTTCGTCCTTGACTTACAGCTCTGACATGCCGACTTCCTTGTCTGTTGGTCATAATTCAGGGTCAGCTTGGGTCTCAGTTAGTCCTGACCCTCTCTTGTGTGTTCACTACTTCCTCTCTCTGTGGTTCTCTCCCACCATAAAATATGAAAGTGAATTAGCTAAATTGAAGGTGTTTGATATCTCATGGTCTTGGCTTTCCAGTTTTAGCTGTTTGACTGTCATCTGTTGCCGCCCACCGATGTGAAGATGACCAAGCTGGGATTTTTGCGGTTGTCCTATGAGAAGCAGGACACACTTCTGAAGCTTCTGATTCTGTCGATGGCTGCTGTGTTATGTGAGTGTGCATGTGGACCTCCCTTTCTTCAGGATATGGAAGGGAGAAAATTCTGAAGAAAAAAAAAATTAGCAATGGCTTTCTTAAATGCTTTGCTTTTCTTGCAGCAGATTGTAATGTGTTCTTTTTTACTGTTCTCAACCAGTAGAATTTTGTGAAATCAAAAGAAACACAAGGATTGTAGAAGTTTGGACTAGTGGTCATCTGGGAAAGAATGGGAAGCGTGCTGTGTCAATTTTGGTTTTTCTTAGAACTGAAAGTGGTACCAGAGACCCTGGGATACTGAGTTTTGTAAAAGATATTTGTCTTCCGTAGTTGCCTGCCTCAGTATTTCTGAAAGTCTTTCCAGCACTTATTATGTTTTCTTAGGTTTTTCTTGCTCTTCATGAGTCATAAGTGGTCTAGATTCCCTTACCTCTTAGTTCACTCCAAGGCTAAGGTTGTGGAAAGAGGAGGTCAACGTATGTAGAAGATGACCATGTAAATTAGGCGCAACACTAGTGGGTGAATGTGGTGTTATAGGCCTTGATAATGAGTAGTTCAATGTGTCCTACTTCAGTGGAAATGTGGGTATTATTGTCACGGGAAAATGAACTTCCTTGTTTCTTGTGTGTGGGAGGGATGGGTAAATACTTGATTCAGTCATTATTTTGTATTTCCTGTGACTTCTGTGCTGGATAATACTACTGTCTGTGTAACATTACTATCTACTATTGTTTTTCATGGTATATTGCCATTAAATATTAGTTCTCTGTTTTGTGCAGCGTTCTCTACTCGTCTCTTTGCTGTCTTGAGATTTGAAAGTGTCATCCATGAATTTGATCCGTGAGTACCTTTGCTTGGTCTGGTATTTCCTTCAAGAAGCATTCAGGTTAATGGGTTTCAGATTCAAATTCCAGTGAACTCTTGGTAATGGGGATGTACTTTCTATGCATTTCTACAATGGTCCCCTTTTTGAAACATTTCCAGTGGAATTTGAGACCAAATGAGTCTCTCAAACTTATAAAAAATGAGAGAGGCCTTGCTGGTGTGCCTACCTGTTGCTTAAGACCTGGGTAAGCTAAGAGAAGTCTGACTTCTCAGCTTGGTCGACACTTAATGGTACAGGCTAAGGGAAAGGGGACTGGGCCTGGTGTGTGTTTGAGGCTCAAGAGAAAAATCAGAGGTCGTAAACTTGAGATCCATGACTTTTTTTCTGTTTAACAATTTGTGTGGTATAAATTGGGTCTGTCAGTTAAGTTCTAAGACATTGAGGAAAATTTAAAGTTGTGATTTTGATTAGGGATTTTATTAGCTAAAAAGAGGCATAGGTGAAAGACATTTACTGAGCTTCATTCTGTTCCAAGAGCTGTTGTACAGATTATCTATAAATCCTCCCAGTCACCCTATGAGATGGAGGTATTAGTGTCCCCTTTTTACAAATGTAACTGAGGCTGGCAGAGGCCATTCAAGGTCACATGTATAGTAAATGTTACATATATGGTAAATGTCACATGTATGGTAAATGTTACACATATAGTAAATGTTACATGTATAGTAAATGGAGGAGCCAAGATTTGAACTGAGGTTTGTCTGTTTCTAGACACTGGAGTAACTTGTATTACTGAAAGTTAAGGCTTCAATTAAAATTTAGAGAGCTAGAATCATAGAATCTTGATGCATTATTGATATCATAAAAATACAATATTAGGCTTATGGAACATTGATTCAAGTTTAATACCCACATGTGTTTGCAAGTTTGTCATATTGTTTTGGGTAGATATTTGAAAGCACTTTGGAGGCATACAGTCATAAATTTTTTTCCCTCAGGAATGAGATAACTTATATTCTTTTGGTTCTTGATCACCAGTATGTTAGGGCTTTTTCTCACACACTCTAGATGAGTGAACATTGAGATGAGATGGTCAGGGAAAGCAAGAGTATCTGCTCTGTAGTCATAGAGACAGACGGGATGGTACAGATCATGTGATTTGACACTTCCTTTTGCAGAGCAGGAAGCTGATGCCCAGAGTGTGACCCCAGGCCAGACCTTTTCCCCCTAACTTGCACTTCCTCTGTCTCACTCTGCCGCTCCTGCCATTAGGTGAAGGGCATGATTCTGACACCTGGTGACTGCCTGCTACCCCTATCCTTTCTGTGTCCCTGGCAGTTACCAAAATAACATTCATCAGAATAAATAGAAGGATAGATATCTATGCCATCTGCTTCTTTACTCACTTCAGCTGCTAAAATTTGACTGACCAAGGAGGAAATAGGGTTAGAGCAGTGGGCAGGAAAGATGGTTAGTCATAATCATCTTTAGTGATTAAACAGTTCTTTTCATTTTACTTGTTTATATTTTATTATTTGTAATAAACTTGTTAATATATATGTGATATATATATAAATAAATTATATGATAAATTATATACATAGTATTTTATTTGTCTTTCTTTTTTACTTTTTAAATGAGAAACTTATGGGGCTTCATAGCTTGAGCCTAAAGAACTGTGTTTTTTTGTGTATAACTCTTAAGCATTTTGTATAAAATGCTTTTTATGTGATTTTTATTTTTATGCTACCATTTAGGTGGCATTCAGAACTATTTTAAATAACAACATGAGTAGATCTGATTACAAATTTAAATACTCATTAAGCGGTGTGTGTTATGGAGTAGACTAAAAAATGTTCATCCTGCATCTGGTGTTAACACCCACATCTTTATAGAGATGCTCCTCACTTGAAGTTCCCGTGTGTCCTCGTGTGTGTTATGGAAATGTTCTTTTGTGTGTCGCTGGCACTTGAAAAGAATCTGTTGGTGCCCACATCTCAGCTGTCCTGTCTTCTGAGTGCTTGAATCTTCTGGCTGGGGCTGATGCCTACTACATGCCAGCCTGGTGAAGTGTCCTTTGTTTAATTAGCCTCCAGTTGCATTTCCTTACGAGAGAAGCAGCGTTTAACTGAGACAGACATGGAGCTGCAAATGAGGAGACTTGTGGTAATGTGAAGTGATTTTCCTGCTTCGAATACTTCTGGGTACCACACTGACTTTGATTGGAGTGATGATAAGGTCCTCGGTGGTGGAACCTGAGGAGCCCGATTCACTGCACACTGGGGCGAATACCTGGGTGTGGGGAGGAGCAGACACAGTTCTTCCCTGTCTTGCTGCAGGTACTTTAATTATCGCACCACCCGGTTCCTGGCTGAGGAGGGATTTTATAAATTCCATAACTGGTTTGATGACCGGGCCTGGTACCCCTTGGGACGAATCATTGGAGGAACAATTTACCCAGGTGAGGGGAACAGGATTTTTTTTTTTTTCCTTACAGCAGTAACTTATTTGTATAATATGGAATAGTGTGTTTTATTTCTAATATCTTTGGTTTGTGACACTTGTAATTTCATTCTGATTACAGATTCGTAAAAGTAGATCCTATATAGAAGGCAGAACGTGTATGAGAGAGTGGGGATGGGTAGTGTTTCATAAATTCTGGACTTCTGATTGAATCCACAGGATGGAAATTTATAGGCCTCCTGCAGCTGCTATGTTAGTGTTTCTGGTGGGTTGTTGAGACCCGTGTTACCACTGTATTGATAACTTGGATTTTCCCTTTCTCGTTCCCTTGCGTTCTTTGTCTTAGGGGTTAACCTGTTGGCCTCTCTTCTTCCTGTTGCAGGCTTAATGATCACCTCTGCTGCAATCTACCATGTCCTCCATTTTTTCCACATCACCATCGACATTCGGAATGTCTGTGTGTTCCTGGCCCCTCTCTTCTCTTCCTTCACCACCATCGTCACGTACCACCTTACCAAAGAGCTCAAGGTGAAGGATTTGGGGTGACAGGAGGCTTGGGAATGGATGTTGTTGAACCTCTCTAGTAGATGCTAAAGGGTGGGGGACTGAGAGCTTAAGAAGGGCAGGGAGCTAGGGGCTAAAGATAGCTTTTGATGAGCCGAATTGCTAGTTTCATCCCAGTCCCTCCCTAGAATATGTGGTGTCTTATCATTAACAATTGTTTGTCCATGTAAGGGAATGTTTGAAGGTCAAATGTAAATTGTTGTATATGGAAAAAGAACTTTTGTGTTAGTTTACTCATCACAGGACTGCCCTTTTTTTTTTTTTTTTTTTTTGCTGTCTTTATTTTTGGCTGCAGTGGGTCTTCATTGCTTTGTGCAGATAGCGAGAGGGGGCTGCTTATTTGTGGTGGCATCTCTTAATGCAGAGCCTGGGCTCTAGGCACATGGACTTCGGGAGTTGCGGCTCGAGGGCCCTAGAGCACAGGCTCTATGATGATGGCGCACGGGTTTACTCGCCCTGCAGCGTGTGAATCTCCCTGGACCAGGGATCTGACCTGTGTCCACTGCATTGGCAGGTGGATTCTTATCCACCAGGCCACCAAGGAAGTCCTGGAAAAAAATATTTAAAGTGAGATTTAGATTTTGAATCTAGTATCCCTCACAATCTAGGGAGAGAGAAAATAGCTACAAGATATGTTCCAAAACAGTTAGTTCTTCCTACTGGAAATGGACACTTAGCTTAACAATTATTTTGTTGATTTTTTAAGAAACATTTCTTTAAAAATTCTGAAACCCCTTGGCTCTTATACTTAGAGTCTGTGATAGGGGCTCTGCTTCCCCAGGTGTCTGCCTCGCTGACCTTGGCTCCTGGGATGCTGTTCTCTGTGGCTGTGGTGTCAGGGAGATACTGGAGGTGCTAAACCAGTTGGAGGGCTTGGGAAACTTGAGTTTAGTTTGAAAGCTCTTTCATCCTTCTCCTTGCTGCCCTGTTCCAGATTTGACTCTTACCAACAGACAGGTCCTTCCTCTTTCGGTGTGTGGGTTATATTTTGTTTTTCCTCTTTCCCGAGTTCACAGATTGACTCGGAATATTCCAGCTCTATTATCTAAGATGGCATCTTTAGTCCACTGTAGTTTATCACCTCTGTTTGTTGACTTTTTAGCTCAAATACTTATGTCTTCCTTTGTCTATTCTTGCATAGCTTTTAGGGGTGTGACTGGTGTTCCTGTGGTGTGCAGATGTTGTTGCGGGGGGACTCGAATCCGGGGGTACTCCGACCCAGCCGCCCGTTCTGGGGTAGCATCTGCCTGATTTCATGATTTGTCTGTTCTTGGCACACGTGTACTCAGTTTCAGACTTAGTGCCATGGCAGGGAGGGAACTGGTTGTGAAGTGTGGAACTTTCTTGCACTGCTGCAAGCATTCCTAGCGTCACATCTCCCTTGCAAAGTGTCGAACTATTCTCTGGGCCCTGTAGAAGCAGATTGGACTAGTGCACCCTCTCCTCTCCACAGCTGTATTGGTGTTGACTTCCTGTTACCCTTCTTGCCTTACAGGATGCAGGAGCTGGGCTTCTTGCTGCCGCCATGATTGCTGTGGTTCCTGGCTATATCTCCCGGTCTGTGGCTGGCTCCTATGATAATGAAGGTAAGACTTCAAGTTCACCTTATTATCCAGTAGAGCTCTGTGAAGGGTAATAGAATCTGGGTTCAAATCTGCTATTTAGCAATAGCCAAAATGGTGTCTGGTTCAGAAGATTAGAAGTGGGCAGGAAGGGACCTCAGACTGTTAAGTTTATATTCTCTCTCTCATTTTCTCTAGAAAGGTAGCTGGTAATTTTCCTTAAATAAGGCCTCTGGCTCATCTCTATATTCCTAAAAGGAGAGTTAGGTTTTAGGGTTAGATGCTGCTGCTAAGTCGCTTCAGTCATGTCCGACTCTGTGCCAGCGCATAGACAGCAGCCCACCAGGCTCTGCCGTCCCTGGGATTCTCCAGGCAAGAACACTGGAGTAGATTGCCATTTCCATCTCCAGTGCATGAAAGTGAAAAGTGAAAGTGAAGTCTAGATGGGTTTTTGTTATTGTGTATTCACTCAGTGGTGTCTGATTCTTTTGCGATCTCATTTACTGTAGCCCACCAAGCTCCAGGGTTGAATGATACTGTTGTTTTAACACTGTAATCATTTGCTTTACTTTAGATGAAAGGAATGGATATTCTTAAAACCATAATGACTTTTATTGACTTATTTCCAAATCACTCTGTATTTATTGAATGTTATTGGTAAAACAGTGTTAGGTATTACAGAATAGTTAATGAATAAGAGTATTGGCTTATACTTAATGAATTACAGAGATAGATAAAGAACAAAATAATTTAGCCCATAATCTATTAATGCAGATTAATGCAGACCTATCAAAATAAATCTAATGGGCAGATAGTATTGTATGCTACGAGAGAAGTATGAACAGAGTTACTTTGGGAATGCAGTGAGAGAAGAGATTCCGATTTGGGGATCAGGGAAGGCTTTTTGGAAGTAGTTGTGTTTGAACTGGGCCCTGAAGTTGGAACTTCATTAGGCAAATATTAAGGAGCGAGGCAGTCAGGGCATAAAGACCAGCTTGTGGTAAGACGTAGAAGCAGGGTGGTGCTTGATCGTATGGGATATCATTAGGACTCAAATAGCAGGTTCAGTGCCTGAAAAGAAGAGTAGCAATAATGACTAACACTGAGTGCTTGCTGCAGGCTAGATTCTGTTGCAAGTGCTTTACATGCAGTGGTTAAATTGGCCTTTATGACACATTTATGAAGTAGACACTATTATGGACTCTTTTTTTCTTCTACCAGAAACTAAGACAAAGAGATGTAGAGCAGTTACACTGTTACTGGGTTGTAGGTCTGAGATATGCAGGTAGTTTGTTGCAGATCAGGATTTAATATCCCAGTGTGGCCTTCTATTGAATTTTGTGTTCTCTCTGCAGGGATTGCCATCTTTTGCATGCTGCTTACCTATTACATGTGGATCAAAGCAGTCAAGACTGGTTCCATCTACTGGGCAGCAAAGTGTGCCCTTGCTTACTTCTACATGGTAACTCTTCACTCCCTTCTTCCAGGAGTCTCTCTATGTCTGCATACCTGTTGGGATCAACTGATGTAAACTGGAAGTAGCTTTTGGGGTTTGAGACCGTAGAGCAGAGGACAGAAGCCTTTATTGTCTCTTGTGTCCATACAAAGCCTAACCCAAGGCAGATGGATGATAAGATAGAGGAAATTTTTTTAATTTTTAGAGGTCTCCAGATACTGTATTTCTTATGGATACATATTGGTTGGCCAGCTCTCTTTTCTGATATGTTTCTCTTAACTTTTTCCTTTCCTAACACATATTTTTTTCTGTTCAATCTTTCATTAACCCTGAGACTTCTTCCGTTAACTCTTTTGCTTGCTCACATTTCACGTGTATCCCTAAATCCTCCATGTGACCTTATAGTAGGTTGCATCCAGATTAACACCGAGGGTTAGGGGCCTTTTGTTTTGTGATCACAATGACAAGAGCCATATAGAACAGAGGACTGAGTTACAGTAATGGGTTTAATTTGATTTTCCTGTTTAAAGAAGTCAGTTACTTAAACTATTTAAACCACTTGGCATTAATAAAATTTTTGGTTACCATAAATAGGTGTTCTGTAAAAAGGTCACAGGTAACGAGGAGTGCTGAGAGGAGCTGTCCTTTTTCCTCCTGTCCTAGGTCTCTTCCTGGGGAGGTTACGTGTTCTTGATCAACTTGATCCCTCTTCATGTACTAGTGCTGATGCTCACAGGACGTTTCTCCCACCGGATCTACGTGGCCTACTGTACTGTCTACTGCCTGGGCACCATTCTTTCCATGCAGATCTCCTTTGTGGGTTTCCAGGTGAGCCCTAGACTGAGTGGAGTTTTTAGTTTCTTCCACTTTTTTCCTAATCATCTCCAACTAAATTGATTTATCTTGGATTCTGGTGAGGATGTTAAAACTTACAGGTCTGACCTTGGACTGCTTGTGTTAACTGAAACAACAGAATCATTGGTCGATAAAGTCTGCCCCCTGAGAGTATTAATATTTGTTCATGTCGTTTAATTGCTCTTAAGTTAGCTTAAGTTTGGGGAGAAGCAGGGATATTTTGGTAGAACTGAGTTGATGTGGGTGATCACAGTTATCTTTTTCAGTCCTTAATGTGAATGATCCCATTCAGTAGTAATGACCCCTGAACTTGTTAATGGGGCCAAGTAATTAAGTCCTTTAGGAAGCAGAACATAGACCTTTTAACCACATTACTCCATAGGGTTAAGAGACAGCTATTAAATCAGAGGAGTGATGTGTGATTTTTCATGTAAAATTCTTATGAAAAGTGGAACCCTTAGTCAGCTCAGCAAGTATTTCTTTGCTCATCCCCTACAATGTGCAATTTGCTAATAACTGGGAAATATAAAAACTAAAGATTTGATCCTGGTCCTTAAGGAAGTCTTGCTGTGAAAGACACCCATATAGCTCTCTGTGATGTAGTGGTCCTAGAAATGTAGTCCTGGACCAGCAGGCTCAGCAGCATCAGGGAATACATTAGAAATGCAAATTCAGGATTTGAATCTATTGAGTTTTATAAGCTCTGGTGGTAGGGCTCAGCTGTCTGTGTCTAAACACCCCCCTTCACTCTACCATGATTATGCTGCCTGGTGGAGTTTGAGAACTGTTTGTCTAAGTTACAGGAGAGATCTAAGGTGTGTAGATATAGAGGAGCGTGATGGATTTCAGCTTGGCAGAGTAGGAGGCAATAGTATTTGCTTGGGGCCTTGAATGATGGGAATTTCAATGAATGCAAATTTTGGGAAAATGAGAAAATTACAATCGAGGCTCAAGAAATACCTGAGCAAAGGCCAGGCATGTGATATTGATAGAGTATGGTACACTTTGGACTCCAGGTATTCTGTGGGAATGTGGCAGGTAAATTAGACCCTCCCCTGGATTGGCCCTAATTCCTTGGTAGCCTCAGAACTCATTGGACCCTTTGGTCTGAACTTGGTCCGGATAATTCAGGTCAAGGCTGGACCCGTTGTTTTCCTGACATTCTCACACATCTGCTTTCACCTACAGCCCGTCCTGTCATCAGAGCACATGGCAGCCTTTGGGGTGTTTGGTCTCTGCCAGATTCACGCCTTTGTGGATTATCTACGCAGCAAGTTGAATCCACAGCAATTTGAAGTTCTTTTCCGAAGTGTCATCTCCCTGGTGGGCTTTGTCCTTCTCACCATTGGAGCTCTCCTCATGCTGACAGGTAGGAAAGACTTTTAGTATTAAGTGTAAATGGGTATGAACATAGCATAAACTCCAAAAACATGGGTTATTTCCTGACCACAGGAAGATGCATTCTTTTCCATTTCTCTTGATTTCATGCATATTAAATCCATATTACACACTCAATCCATT
Source organism: Bubalus bubalis (assembly GCF_019923935.1). Lineage (NCBI taxonomy): Eukaryota > Metazoa > Chordata > Mammalia > Artiodactyla > Bovidae > Bubalus > Bubalus bubalis. Next base: position 109,708,302 of record NC_059161.1, read on the forward strand.
TGTCAGCCAGTGTTTGGATTCAGCATAGAAAAAAGATCTTACTAGATCAGTATTTAATCTCAGAAGATTCACACTTGGTAACAGAACTATATTTACCATGCTTGTCTTTCTCTTTTTTTCTTTTGTCCTTTTCTTTCCTATATTGGTAGGCTAGGAGAAATCCTAACATTGTTTGCCCTACAACGTGACTTCATCTAATCCTAAATGACAGAACTGTGTCTTTAGTTTGGTTAGCTGCCGGGGTCCAGCCCGGCTGATCCAGGGTATTCGAAGGGGAGACAGCGTCGGCGACTATTTAAATATTAATTAGAGATATAAAGAGTAATAGAATGAGGATACCTCAGTAGGAAAATTCAGTGGAGAAAAGAGGCTGAGTAGCTTGGTTTATGCGGGAGACCAATAAAACTTCAAGACAAGAAGTTTGCACCACTTACGTAGGCTGCAGGCGTCCTTCCGTTCTCCCGAAGGAGAGGAGACACTGAGGCCTCCCCAGTCAGATCTTAGAAGCCCAGGCATAATTAGTAAGCATGGTGGGTTCCGCGCTCCAGATGGAGGCTCAGCCAGAATTTGAGAGAGAGAGAGACATGGGGAGACCAGTATTTCGAGAAACTGATCCCAATTCTTTATTTTCCATGGTCTACTTTTATACACTGAGATGTTATGCAAAAGTCACGCGGGGACAGCAGTCCTGACTTTTATTAAAGTCAGGTGCTTCATACAAATGTATACAGAGGTCTTAGGGGTGTTACATCATCTTCTGGCCAGGGGGCCTGCTGACAATTTATGACCCTCTCCTTGTGACAGCAGTCAGTCAACCAGGACACTTATTTCTCCAGGGGTGATTATTCTTAAAACAGACGCCACCCAAATAAAGTTACATTCCTATAGGGTGAGGGTGTAGTGGGTTTTAGTTAAGGAAAGAATTTACTTAGCCTAAGGTCTAACGTGATTAATATCAAAAGTTAATACTTATTTCTTCTATATATTCATTAATGTGTGTAAGGGCAGGGGATGTGGAGACTTAGCAACAATCGGCTCAACAAATGAAAAACCCTTCATCAATACAATTTCTAATCAGCCCACTATACTTATACTAATAGTTTTCTAACTTCTCTAAAGAACCTGTTTTTAGAGGGTTTAAAGCATCTCGTGCCTCACATGTGGCCGGACGAGCCTGTCAGGCAGGCCAGAGAACCTTCAGAGGGGTTTGTAGGTTAAAACACTCTTGTCACGCCCAGGAGTTTTTATTAACTGGAGCTCTAAGTTACCTCCTTCTCCGAAAGAGGTGGTGGGGGACAGCCCCCCGTAAAGTCAGGTGTAGATGAGAGCACAAAGTAGTAAAGTAGGCAGGCTCTGGTTATGGGGATAGATGCTCGAGGATTTCCAGGGGGACGCCCATGGCCCAATCCCACCTATGCGTATGTTGAGCCTCCTTCCTCATGACCTTTGCCATGGGCGGAGTGCCTCACTCTGGCCCCCAACAGTTAGCATTGCATATTTTCCTCACGTAGATGTCTCAGAGTCTAATTTGATTTTGCCCAGTCCTCTGTATTGTCTAATTCAGAGCAACACTGGAGGACGGCCTGACTTAGTTTATAGCATTGGCCTTGGTTTGACCAGATTTAGTCTAACCCTTCCAGGAAGCATTTCCACCTTCCTTCTCTGAGTTTATCATACAGCCTGACTTTATTCTGCTGACTGCTGACATAAGTACTCTCAAATTTGAAAGAAAGGAATCGGTGAAATTCTCAAGGTATTCGTGACATTTAGACAAAAACCTAGTCTTGCTTTGTCTCAGAGAATCTTATTAAAATGGAAAGTTATGATTAGTTAGGATCAGATGTTATTTTGTTTCAGAAGTAATTGTGAAATATTTGTTGCCTCTTTGCTGCCAGGAAAAATATCTCCCTGGACGGGGCGTTTCTACTCACTGTTGGACCCTTCCTATGCTAAGAATAACATCCCCATCATCGCCTCCGTGTCTGAGCATCAGCCTACGACCTGGTCCTCGTACTATTTCGACCTACAGCTTCTTGTCTTCATGTTTCCAGGTCTGTCTGCCTTGTTCTGAAGTGGTCTTCTTTGCAAGAATTATTTGATTGAAAATAAGTAAAATACCCCCATCCGTATATTTTTATTGTTTTTGTTTTTTGCCTGTGTATTTATGTGGTACTGAAGATGGCTAAACACATTTTTCTAATATTTGAAGCAGGATGGAAATCAGAAGTTGAACAATTGCAGATACTGGCAAGTTCAGAGTCTCACAGTTTTCTGTTCAGTTGTATTATAAAATTCAACTCTAATTCAGATTTTTTTTTATCACTTATAGTGTACCCAACCCCTCATCCCTGACTCCTTCCCATTTATCTTCTTGATATTATTTTGATAGTAGGCATAGCTGATTGTAAAGCCTCTTCATCTAACTTACCTTCTGGCCATTTCAGAGATAAGAATTTACCACTGGTAGGGAACTTTTTTTTTTAATTGAAATAACTATATTTTTTCTTACTATGAAAATAAGTTGTCTTTTATATGAATAGAGACAAATTTAAAGTTTCAGGAGTTCTCACCACACACCTGTTGCTCCTGTTAACACTTGGAACATATATTCATCCAGTTGTTTACTGATTAAAAGTCAGATGATAGAGTTTTTCTCCTGACTTTTAAAATTTTATAATCATAATTTATGTTATTTAGGATTACGTCAGCAAAATAGTGTTTAAGATACAGCATTTGTTAATTGTTTAAGTACAGAGGTATGTAAAGAAGGTGGCAAATGGTCCATAAACTTCTGAAGCAAAATTTTAATTGATGTGTTTTATTCTGTTTTATAAATATTCTGTAGTTAAATACCTCCTTTATGTTGGACATTTAGGTGGTTTCAGATTTTGTGCTATTTTAGAGTGCCATAGTAACATCTTTGCATGTGTCTGATTGTTCCAGCTCTTCACTTCTTTTTTCCCTTTATTTTTGTAGTTGGTCTCTATTACTGCTTTAGCAACCTGTCTGATGCCCGGATTTTCATCATCATGTATGGTGTGACCAGCATGTACTTTTCAGCTGTAATGGTGAGAAATGCCCTCAGTCCTGGTGCACCTTTCCGTCTTGACTCCGGGGGTTTTCTTCTTCCCCTGGCACGGGAGGATTCAGTGCTGGAATGCCCTCAGTCCTGGTGCACCTTTCCATCTTGACCCTGGGGGTTATCTTCTTCCCCCGGCACAGGAGGATGCAGTGCTGGAATGCCCTCAGTCCTGGTGCACCTTTCCATCTTGACTCTGGGGGTTTTCTTCTTCCCCCGGCACGGGAGGATTCAGTGCTGGAATGCCCTCAGTCCTGGTGCACCTTTCCATCTTGACCCTGGGGGTTTTCTTCCTCCCCCGGCACGGGAGGATGCAGTGCTGCAGCTGTGCAGAGGCTTCCTTCTGAGCACTTGAGGAGCTGCGTGGTAAAGCTGCTCACTGTTGTTGACCTTTCCCGGGAAGGTACAGGGTACTCACATTTTCTGATTGTGAGGCCCACCTTTCTTGGATTCGTACCCTTGTGTCAGGGAGAGGCCCTGTGCAGGTTCCTTCCCCCCTCTTCCTGGAGTCTCAGAAAGGGAGATGATGTTTTTTTCTTAAAGGCTTGGGTGCTGAGTGCCAGGTTGTTAAAAGAGAAGAGAGATTTTATATATTGCAGTTAAGACAGTGCTTCTCAGACTTTTTTGATTCCAAACCACAATTAAGAAATACTTTTTATAGCCTATCATTACTCAAGATGTACATACATTCATACATGTAGAACTGGGGGGAAAAAAAGACTTAAAAAAACCCCACATAACTTCTATTTTAGATGTGTCAAGTATTTTCTCTCCTATTTTGTTCTGTTCCATTGACAGACCATGTTTGTTGAAAACCCCTAAACAGATGTCATCATCTACTAATAGGCTGAAATCTGTAATTTGTAAAACACCAATTAGATTGTGATTTTGCTTCCTGTTTTTTCAGGTGCGTCTGATGCTAGTCTTGGCGCCTGTTATGTGCATTCTTTCTGGCATTGGAGTCTCTCAGGTGCTGTCCACTTACATGAAGAATTTGGACATAAGTCGACAAGACAAGAAGAGCAAGAAACAGCAGGATTCTACTTACCCTATTAAGAATGAAGTGAGAGGCAACACATAGAACAGGCTGGGGGAACTGCATGTGTTGTGTGTGTGCGCGCACATGTGTGTGCACGCGCGTGTGCAAGCACTGTGGGGTGTTTTTTGAGTGAGGGGGCGTAAAGTGGAGCACTGTCACCAGGGGTCAGGATTAATGCATATAGCCTCTGACTTGTTTTGGTTCATTTTTTCTAAATCATTGACTGTCTGTAAGAAGCTGTTCTGTGCTATTGTAAATTTAATTTGGTTTACAACACAATTCTTCTTCCTTGTCTAGGTGGCAAGTGGCATGATACTGGTCATGGCTTTCTTTCTCATCACCTACACCTTCCATTCGACCTGGGTGACCAGTGAGGCCTACTCTTCTCCCTCCATTGTGCTGTCCGCTCGTGGTGGAGATGGCAGTAGGATCATTTTTGATGATTTTCGAGAAGCATACTATTGGCTTCGTCACAATACTCCAGAGGTGAAAATTTGGGAGGTGTGGGATTGTGGGGTAGGAGGACGGGAAAGACATTTGCTGTTACAGTGAATCAAATAGCTTTTAGATGGTAGAAAGCTTGGAGAAATTGGAACTATAGAACCTGGTGGTGAATGGGCCTTAAAGGTCAACCTCCACTCAAGTTAGGATGTCTTCTGTAGCAGCCCTTCCTGGTTCAGATTATCTGCACTCTGCTTGGACATTTGTATTGACAGCATGGTGATATTATTGTGAGGTAGGCCATCCCAATTATAAAAGAGAAAGGTTAACAGTAAGTAATGCATGTTTATTGTAGAAAAATCAGAAAACAGAAGCAAAAAACAAAGACACAAATTTTCTATAAAGGATCACCTAATGATAACCACTTTTAATATTTTGGTTTATACCTTTGGAGCATTTCCTTTCCAGTAGCTACTGAGATTGGCAATTGTGAGTTAGATTCTTATAAGAATTTCTTTTTCTTTATTCGTCATATCCTGCGATTTATCCCCTCCCACCTCCTACCTCCTTTCTTTATAGGAGCTGATTTTTATGATATTGTTATGATCATTTTTTATGATGATCATTTCTCTGATGACACCAAGCTGTTTATTTGGAAATATTACATAGCTCCCTACACCTCCCATGCCATTATGTTTATTTTTATAAGATTATCTGGAATGAAAGTATTGGCAATGTTGGATTGTATAATTTGCCTTGAGATTTCATTATGGTATACAAAGGTAGGACCAGGTGCCAAGATTTATTTTCTTGTTAGGCACGCGTTATTCTGCAAAGAGTCAGACACAACTGAACGACTGAACTGAACTGAACTGATTCTGTAAAGATGTTAATTAGCTGTATGTTAATTCCTGTCAGATGCCTTTCCACTACTAGTATTTGATTTTTGGAGTTGGTGAGACACTTGTAATTTCTGTTTCTCATTCTTCTTTTCAGGATGCGAAGGTCATGTCATGGTGGGATTATGGCTACCAGATTACAGCTATGGCGAATCGGACGATTTTAGTGGATAATAACACGTGGAATAATACCCATATATCTCGAGTAGGGCAGGTAAGGTGAAGGGGTCATTTGAGTGTTTGATGCACAGGGTCTCATGGGAAATACTTCTCCACCAGGGATCATATGGCCTAGAATTTTGCTCTGAGAAATGTGCATGTGTTTTTCTAGGCAATGGCATCCACAGAAGAAAAAGCCTATGAGATCATGAGGGAGCTTGATGTCAGCTACGTGCTGGTCATTTTTGGAGGCCTCACTGGGTATTCTTCAGATGGTAATGAAATTGATTATATTTCTAGCTACAAGACTAAGAAAACTAGATGAATCTCCTACTTTTCTATCCTTTTACTTATCTTATCAACATATTTTCTTAGTTGATACATATATGCAACTTGAGGTTTGGTTATTTTGATTTTTGTTTCAAACAAGTAGGACGTAGATGTAAAGAATTCTCATGCAAGTATGAGAAGTGAAAGTGTTAGTCACTCAGTCATGTCTGATTCCTTGTGACCCTATGGACTGTAGCCTGCCGTGCTCTTCTGTCCATGGGATTCTCAGGCAAGAATAGCCATTTCCTCCTCCAGGGGATCTTCCCAACCCAGGGATTGAACTGGGTCCCCTGCATTACAGGCATATTCTTTACCATGAGCCTCCAGGGAAGCTCCATGTAAGTATGCTGCTGCTGCTAAGTCACTTCAGTCATGACCGACTCTGTGCGACCCCATAGACGGCAGCCTACCAGATTCCCCCGTCCCTGGGATTCTCCAGGCAAGAACACTGGAGTGGGTTGCCATTTCCTTCTCCAGTGCATGAAAGTGAAAAGTGAAAGTGAAGTCGCTCAGTCGTCTTTGACTCTTAGCGACCCCATGGACTGCAGCCTACCAGGCTCCTCCGCCCATGGGATTTTCCAGGCAAGAGTACTGGAGTGGGGTGCCATTGTAAGTATGGCATGCTATAATTGTCTGAAGACCTAGGAATAGTTCCACAAGCAGTGAACAATAAAGAACATAAGGCCTCGGAGAATGAGCTTAAGAATTAGCATTTTTTAGTGGGTTTAAGCCATAGAATCATCTCCCAACTTAAAATGTTTCTCACACATATATATGTGTGTGTGTGTGTGTGTGTGTGTGTGTGTATATACATATATATGGCATATGTTAACCATGTTCCTTATAATTATTAGCAAATCCTCTGGTTAGAAGAATCATCCAAATATAGTTCTCTGCCTCAAAAAAACCTTGAAAAACTTAAAGCAATACCTGTTTCAACTTTAAAAGGTTAAACACTTCTGAAAGTTTATAATAAAAATGGTGCTTCTGCTTCTAAACCACCTTATAATATCAGTTCCCAGGAAAATTATTCCTTCAGTTATTTCTTCTAGTACTTATATTCATATTTCTAAATAATATGTATATTCTGTCCACGGATCGATCATTTTAGATACCCTTTATCAACTTCTTGTACTAGATAAGGAATTTAGTTCTCTGTATTTCTCTCTCCCTCTTCCCATCTTGCATCTTCTCGGTAGAGTTAATGATCAGTTTTTGGTTAAATCCAGATAAAGCGTTTTCACAATCATGACTAAATAAATACTATGTACTGCTGAGTCAACCTGTACACTGTGGTTAACATTCTTATCTAGAATAACTTGTTTTCCTGCAGTTAATAATTACCTCTCATTTCTATCTTAATTTTGACTATATGGTTGCTTCTTAGAGATGTTCAAATTTTAGATTATATCTGGCTTCTGATATGGACAGACTTACCAGATTCACCTGGATAGAATGTATAAAGTGTCAGTATAATGTAGTAAGACTAGTTTCTATGTGTGTCTTGTATAGGCAGAGGAGGAATGACAATAGCCGGGATGTGTTCCCGTGGACTTGCACTTTCACAGACAATTGCTTCAGCACTATTTGGTTATGTGTGACTCTAGGTTTTTTTCTTATTGATAATAAGAATATATGTAAATAGTACAGAAAGTTTTTTGTGTATGTATGTTTGTGTGCTTATGTGTTTGTATGCATATGTATTTTTATATGTGTGAATGTATACACATAGGTGGTAGAAATAGATGGTTCCCTGAAATCTTTAGTATTCCATAAGACATATATATATTTGCCTGCCACATTTTCTTATTAGGTCATCTGTTGATAGACTGAGGTTATTTCCATATCTTGTTTATTTTGAGTAATGCTGCGGTGAATACTGATTTCTCTTGGGAGTAGTGATTTCATTTCTTCTGGGTATATATCCCAAGAAATGGGATTTTTGGATTACATGGTGGTTCTATTTTGAATTTTTTGAGGACCCTACCTACTGACTCCTATAGTGTCTGTACCAATTTAGATTACGACCAGCAGTGCACAAGGATTCCCTTTATTTAGCATCTTTACCAGCATGACTTTTGTCTTTTTGACAAGAGTCATTCTAGCGGGTATGTGGTGATGCCTCATTGTAGTTCTGATTTGCCTGTGTGCATGCTCAGTTGCTCAGTGGTGTCCGAGTCTTTGCAACCCCGTTGACTTGAGGGCATTCCAAGGCTTCCCTTGTCCTTCACTGTCTTCTGGAGTTCGCTCAAACTCATGTCAGTAAGTTGGTGACACTATCCAACCATCTCATCCTCTTTCGCCCCCTTCTCCTCCTGCCCTCAATCTTTCCCAGCATCATGGTCTTTTCCAGTGAGTCAGCTCTTCACATCAGGTGGCCAAAGTATTGGAGTTTCAGCTTCAGCAGCAGTCCTTCCAATGAGTATTCAGGACTGATTTCCTTTAGGATGGACTGGTTTGATCTCTATGCTGTCCAAAGGAGTCTCAAGTCTTCTCCAGCATCCCAATTCAAAAGCTTCAGTTCTTCGGCACTCAGCCTTCTTTATGGTACAACTCTTACATCCTTACATGACTACTGGAAAAATCATAGCTTTGACTATACAAACCTTTGTCAGCAAAGTGATGTCTCCGCTTTTTAATACACTATCTAGGTTTGTCATAGCTTTCCAAGGAGCAAGCATCTTTTAATTTCATGGCTGCAGTTACCATGAGCAGTGATTTTGGAGTTCAGGAGAATAAAATCTGTCACTGCTTCTACTTTTTTCCCATCTATTTGCCATGAAGTGATGGGACCAGATGCCATGGTCTTAGTTTTTTGAATGCTGAGTTTTAAACCAGCTTTTTCACTCTCTTCTTTCACCCTCATCACAACGCTCATTAGTAGCTTTCTTATTTTTATAACTTCAGAGTTATATGGTACTGTATGCCACTAGGAAAGTATTAGAAATAGTGAACTTTCATTATGTGATTGAGCTGTAGCTACCTTGGTGATAAAGCAGTTTTTTCTTTTTCTAGACATCAACAAATTTCTGTGGATGGTCCGGATTGGAGGGAGCACAGATACAGGGAAACACATCAAGGAGCACGATTATTATACTCCAACTGGGGAGTTTCGTGTGGACCGTGAGGGCTCTCCAGTGCTGCTCAACTGCCTTATGTACAAGATGTGTTACTACCGATTTGGACAGGTTTACACAGAAGCCAGTAAGTGATTCCTGAGAACCTTAACAACAGTAAGAAGAGTAGTAGCTAACATATACAGGATATTTTTTATATTCCAGGCACTGCTCTAAATGCTTTATTTCTACTAATTCATGTAATCCTTACAGCAGTCCAAAAGGTTGATGCTAATATTATTCCCATTTTATATGTGATGAAATTGAGGTACAAATAGGTTCCTTAACTGCACAAAGTCCTATAACTAGTGCTGAGTCAGGTTAAACTCAGGCAGTCTGGCTCTAGAAAAGTCTGTGCTTTTATTCATTACTTTTTCTTACCTCTCAGTAAAAGGTGTTTTACTGGAGAAAGGATTATGAAAGGGAATAGAGTATGATAAAAGACTTTACATTTCTTCAGATAAATTGAAAGGAATGTGCTTAGGTTAAGTCTTTTCCTTCTGACTCACAATTTCTTGGCTCTGCAATTGGGACTGTTTCGTGGATGCAGGCCTGTGACATCTGGAAAGTTCTTCTCTGTCCCATGGAAGGGTTACTGGTGTGTCCCAGGGGTCCTGGGTGGTAGTCCTCAGGAATAGAGGTGCTTGGAGGTCAGGCCTCTGTCTTTTAGAAGAGAAAACCTCCGTGGACTCTGCCAAGCACCATCTTGAGGAAGATGTGAGTTAGGATAGCACTCAATTTGCCCTTCCTGACTGATGTCCTTTTTTGTAGGCCCTACTCTCTGCATAAACTGCATGCTAAGGAGTAACATTCCAGTGGGATGATTTAGCACATGGACTTACTGTTTCCTTAGGAAATGAGCACTGTAGAAAGGAATTTATCGTCTTTTTTCCTCCCTTTCTAGAGCGTCCACTAGGCTATGACCGTGTTCGGAATGCTGAGATTGGGAATAAAGACTTCGAGCTTGATGTCCTAGAAGAAGCATACACCACAGAACATTGGCTGGTCAGGATATACAAGGTGAGCAGGTGTTACACTGTGAAAGCAGCTCTAGTGCTTAAAAATAGGCCACATATTTCTAAAATAGGGATATTTCTGTGTCTGAAAAATAGCCTGCTTGGAATTTTTCTTTTATTTTAGATTGTTCTTAGTAGACACCCCAGTCTGCTGTCATTCTGGCAGTGGTTACAGTGATATTTTCCCAGTTGGAGTTAGGCTTGGTCTGTTTTAGTGCTTCTCAGGCTTGGGGGAGGTAGTAGGAGAGTGTGTGTGTTGTTTGAACTATGTTTTCTTCTCTCCCACTGAAGAATTTATGGCATAGAGAGTCACATCAGTTCAGTTCAGGCGCTCAGTCGTGTCCATGGACTGCAGCACGCCAGGCCTCTCTGTCCATTACCAATTCCTGGAGTCTGCCCAGACTCATGTCCATCGAGTCAGTGATGCCATCCAACCATCTCATCTTCTCTCGTCCCCTTCTTCTCCCACCCTCAATCTTTCCCAGCATCAGGGTCTTTTCAGATTAGTCAGCTCTTCGCATCAGGTGGCCAGAGTGTTGGAGTTTCAGCTTCAATATCAGTCCCTCCAATGAACACTCAGGACTGATGTCCTTTAGGATGGATTGGTTGGATCTCCTTGCAGTCCAAGGGACTCTCAAGATTCTTCTCCAACACCACAGTTCAAAAGCATCAATTCTTCAGTGCTCAGAGTCACATAGAAGTGTGTTATATCTCTTACATAAGAAAAGGTTGAGAACCTTTGCTGTATTTGGAGGATAGATCATTTACACAGCTCCTTACAAGGTACCCTGAGAAACTCAGCAGAGAATAGCTAGTCTCACACCAGAGGCAAACCAGGGAGCAGAATCCAGTGTAACCCCTTCCTGTCTGGGTGAACCCAACTCAGTAGAAAAGCTCTCCCGTGCTGACCTGATTATAAACATTAAACTGATACCTTTGTGTTGCAGGTGAAGGACCTGGATAATCGAGGCTTGTCAAGAACATAAATGTTACGTCTGGTTCTGATCTGCTTCGCACTGAGTGCGTCCCATTTAGGGCGCTGAAGACAGTTTAAAAAATATGCAGTTGATAAGAACAGAGCGCGATGAGATTAGAATTGTCCGGAGGTTTTGCCCTGGGCAGTGTGGGCTGGGCCAAATGGAATGATCTTTATAATTCTGAGCAGGTTACCAAATGAAATGTCGTGGCTTTACTTTGGTCAATTAAAGGGGGGAATTTTTTTTAAATGTGCCTTATTTGTTTTGACTTATAACTGATTTGAGGAAGCCTAAAGTTTATGCCAGGCTGGTAGAAGGACAGAGAGCAGACCTCATCTGTGGTCTTAGCTCTCTAAATGAGCCATGTATGGGGCATTCTGTCATTCTTTCTCTCTCGAATCAGGAAAACTATAAAGGACTAGCCGATCCTACATATAGAGTTTTGTCATTTCAAAAACTGCAGCACCTAGCCCAATGCCTTGCACATAGTGGGTGCTCATTAAGCATTTACTGAATGAATAAAAGTTCACGGGACCAGAGGAGTGCCATTTCTGGGCAGGAAAGGCAGCTGTGTTGCCATAATGTCTCTGTTCAACATCGCTTGTCCTTAGCGGTGCTTTGACTACAAAGGGACAGGAGGTGGCTACCCAGACCTGATCACACCAGTCTTCTTTGGGACTAGCCTCGGTATTTTTGTGTGTTTTTATTTTTGAGCAGGAGTACATCCAGGGAGACTAAATCAATAGTTTTGAAGACTTGAGGCAAACAGTACAGTGTTCTCAATGGAACGGAAGAAGCTCTTCCAACGTTATGTATAGAACTTGATGGTCAGTAGGTGTTCTTGAATTAGCTGACTTGTAACCATACAAATCTATCTGAAATCTCGCTTTTTAGCACTCTCACCCATCCATGATATAGTCCATGTCTCTGCTAGTTTCCTTTAGTTTGTGCACTCAGCCTGTTGGTTTTACTTAAAGGTGAGCTGCTTTTGTCCCTTCGTCTCAGCCTCTTTATTATTACATCTTACTAAGAAGCTCTGTGATCTGGTTTTGAAGGCCTTGCCAAGTTAGCTACAGAAAGCACAGGAGTCCCATCATATTTAATGTCAGGACAAACAGCCTTATGTTCAGTTATACTAGGGTATTTTAAGACTTACATCAGTGAGATATATAAACCCTTAGTTATTTGAAAAAAAAAAAAAAAAAAGTAACTCTTTACTGTTACCTGTTTAAGAAATAGGAGCAATGACATGACTTTCAGATAAGTCAGAATGGTGTTCTGAAAGGTGTACCTGTGTACCCAGGAAGCAGCCTTCCAAGACAATTTATGAACCAAGTGCTTCAGTTGTGGGTGAGATTTAGAACTGATGTTAAGACTTGACTTACTGTATGTAAATACATGACTTATATACAGAATTCCTTCCTAGTGGAAGAGGTTGTTCTAAGGTGGGTTTTTTTTTGTTTATTGTTTTTTTTTTTTTTTTAAACCAATGGGAGTAATACCAGAGATCATTAGTGTCTTCCTCTGTAAGGATGATAACCCTTTATCACTGCACTTGCTGCTCTTATGATTTTGTTACTTTCTAGACTACACGAAGCTATATATATATATTTTTTTAATTACTTGTAATTTCCACTGTTACAGTGAACTGAGTGTAAAAAAACATTAATTCTAAAAAGAGACAACACTGTTTTCAACCCCCCTCAGAGGTACCCAAAGGTTCAGGTACTTTCAACTCTGCTGATTCTCACATTACTTACCTCCATATCATTAAATAACTTGCTTTCTTTTGCTCTGTGTTGGGTCTTCAATTTTTAGTATCATCTGTTGACTTTCTGGTGTGGAAAATGAGCATTTAGCTCTTTTTCACCATCCTGCTATTCCCATGGACACGTCCTTAGCATCTCAGGGTTCTGTTACAGTTACGGTTTAGGTTAACTCAGTAGTTTTTACCTTAAGGCTTTTCACAACGAGACCATGTGGTATACTGCAGCAAGTTTGTTTTTTTTCTGTATAACTTTTGAGGGGGGAGGTTTTTCATTTGTGTTTTGTAGTTGTCACTGATTTCTCCCCTAGTTCTCCTTCATCTGTGCCAGCGTCCTTACGGTATGTTCAGATTCACCAGGTATTCCTTCTTAGCAATGCCTTCTGTTTGGTATATTCCAGTTTGGACTTGGTGTCGTGTTTCCTTTCACTGTCATATTGTGTGTTAATCTCCTGACTTCTTGCTTGCTTTATCACCACTGCCTTCCTGAAAAAGTGTATGGGAGGTAATTTCTTGAGATCTTGAGTGTCTGTTGTCACACTTGAATCATAGGTTAGCTTGGTGTAGAGCTCCAGGTTGGGAATAACTTTTCCTTAGAATTATTTTTGAAGGCATTGGCCCATTGCTTTCTGTCTTCCAAATGCTGAGAAGTACAATGATATTCTGATTCTTAATTTTTTGTATGTGTTCATTCCATCTCATTCCCTCCCCAGAACTCTTAGTATTCTTCCCTTTGTATGTAAAATTTGAAATTTTCCCAATAATGTATCCAGAAAGCTGGGTACTTTAAACTTGGAAAAATACGAAAAAAATATGGAACGTCAAGTTCTTCAGTCTGGGAAATTTCCTTGAGTTGTTTCTGGATTCCCCCAACTCCCTTTTACATTCTGAAAAACAAGTTACTTGGATTTTGGACTTCTTGGATTAGTCTTCCAATATTCTTATATTTATTCCTCTGTTTTCTATGTTTATTCTTCCTTCTGGAGATCTCCTAAACTTTTTTTCCTATCTATTTTGTTTCCTTTTTTCCTACTGTCGTATTTTTTTAATATCCAAGAGCTTCTTGTGTTTGAATATTCCTTTGTTTGGACATCTTTTGTACTGAAGTCCATTTCAAATTCTTGCTTGTCTGCTCTTTTTAAAAAGAAGGACCCTGGGACTTTCTTGATGGCTCAGTGGCTAAGACTGTGCTCGCAATGCAGCGGACCTGGGTTCACACCCTGGCCAGGGAACTAGATCCCACATGCTGCAACTAAGACCTGTGTAGCCAAATGAATAAACAAAGATTTCTTTTTTAAAAAAAGAAGGACCCCAAAAAGCTGATTGGAAGGTCTGTTGGGGGTGGGGTAGAGAATTACTGAATGTGGGCTTCATGCTCCTGTGATCTGGCTGAGTTGTTAACATTATGAAGTCCCTGATATCGCTATCTTTAAGTCTTTTCTGTGTAGGTAAGATTTCCTTGAGATGGCTTTTATGTCCTTGGAAGAATATAAGCCAGGCTGCCAGACTTCTGGGAGTCAAGTGAGGAAAAAAGGCTCAGAGGTTTAACCTTCAGTTCAGTTCAGTTGCTCAGTCGTGTCTGACTCTTTGCGACCCCATCGACTGCAGCACGCCAGGCCTCCCTGTCCATCATCAACTCCTGTAGTTTACTCAAACTCATGTCTGTTGAGTCGGTGATGCCATCCAACCATTTAATCCTCTGTTGTCCCCTTCTCCTCCTGCCTTCAATCTTTCCCAGCATCAGGGTCTTTTCCAACAAGTTAGTTCTTTGCATCAGGTGGCCAAAGTACTGGAGTTTCAGCTTCAGCATCAGTTCTTCCAACGAATGTTCAGGACATTTCCTTTAGGATGAACTGGTTGGATCTCCTTGCTTTTCAAGGGACTCTCAAGAGTCTTCCAACACCACTGTTCAAAAACATCAATTCTTTGGTGCTCAGCTTTCTTTATAGTCCAACTCTCACATCCATACACAACTACTGGAAAAACCATAGCTTTGACTAGACGGACCTTTGTTGGCAAAGTAACGTCTCTGCTTTTTAATATGCTGTCTAGGTTGGTCATAACTTTTCTTCCAAGGAGCAAACATCTTTTAATTTCGTGGCTGCAGTCACCATCTGCAGTGATTCTGTAGTGCCCCAAAATAAAGTCTGTCACTGTTCCCATTGTTTCTCCATCTATTTGCCATGAAGTGATGGGACCAGATGCCATGATCTTCGTTTTCTGAATGTTGAGTTTTAAGCCAACTTTTTCACTCTGCTCTTTCACTTTCATCAAGAGGCTTTTTAGTTCCTCTTCACTTTCTGCCATAAGGGTGGTGTCATCTGCATATCTGAGGTTATTGATATTTCTCCTGGCAATCTTGATTCCAGCTTATGTTTCATCCAGCCTGGAATTTTGCATGATGTATGCTGCATAAAAGTTAAATAAGCAGGGTGACAATATACAGCCTTGATGTACTCCTTTTCCAATTTGGAACCAGTCTGTTGTTCCATGTCCAGTTCTAACTGTTGCTTCCTGATCTGCATACAGATTGCTCAGGAGGCAGGTCAGGTGGTGTGGTACTCCCATCTCTCGAAGAATTTTCCACAGTTTGTTGCGATACACACAGTCAAAGGCTTTGGCGTAGACAATAAAGCAGAAGCAGATGTTTTTCTGGAACTCGGTTGCTTTTTCGATGATCCAACAAATGTTGGCAATTTGATCTCTGGTTCCTCTGCCTTTTCTAAATTCATCTTGAACATTTGGAAGTTCACGGTTCATGTACTGTTGAAGCCTGGCTTGGAGAACTTTGAGCATTTCTTTGCTAGCATGTGAGATGAGTGCAGTTGTGCAGTAGTTTGAACATTCTTTGGCATTGCCTTTCTTTGGGATTGGAAAATAACCTGCAGTGTATAAACTTAATCCTTTTGTTTTCAGTTAGGTACCCAAGACTTAACTGGGCCTGATCCTCTGCAGTTTAGATAACCATGTATTTTCCCTCTCAAGTCTAGGACCTACTTTACAGAGGGGCAGTTCCTTCCTTACAGAGAAAAGGGAGGAGACCAGGGATCTGTTTGCTTCATTAATAGTCCTTCACCATCTTTTAGCCCCACCTTTGCGTCATTTACCACCAGGGATTCCCTGGTGGCTCAGAGGATAAAGTGTCTACCTGCAATGCTGGAGACCCAGGTTTGATCTCTGGATTGGAAAGATCCCCTGGAGAAGAAAATGGCACCCACTCCAGTATTCTTGTCTAGAAAATTCCATGGATGGAGGAGCCTGGTGGGCTACAGTCCATGGGGTCACCAAGAGTCGGACAAGACTGAACAACTTCACTTTTGCCTCATTCAGTTACATGTATGTGTGTGCTCAGTTGTGGAGTGGATTGCCACTTCCTACTCCAGGGGATTTTCCCAACCCAGGGATTGAACCTGTGTTTTGTGTCTCCTGCACTGGCAGGTGGATTCTTTAAGTAGCGCCACCTGCAAAACCCCATTCAATTACATGTTGTCATATAACTAATTGAACTTGAGCCTTTAGGCAATTCTAAGATGGAATTCATCTTTCATCCATATTAAAATTTTGTTTTTTTCATCTATATTTGTAGGTTATTGCCTTTAAAAAGTCTACTTTAAAATAGTAAACTTTATTCCATTCTGAAACCTTACTAAAATAGTAAATTTTAATAGTAAATATTAAACTAAATTAATGGAATATTTTAATATTTACTATTAAAATTTAGTATTTTAGTAAGGTTTCAGAAAGGAACAGAGCTTTTTGTATGTATTCTCCCATATGCTATCTTTAGCTGATATGCTGCCTGAAATGTGTATACCTCATTTTTTTTCAGGGTAAGATACCTTTACTGTATCCAGACACAAAAAACTGCAGGCCTTCGCTTCATATTTACTTGCAACAGGCCGTGCAGAAACTAGAGAAAATGGAGTAAACAACCTGGAAAACTTACATGAAACCTCAAGCGTGGTTGAATTTCGAAGTGTTCTGACTTGTTTTTTGTCCCTGACTTTAAATCCAGTGTGTGCATTTTTGTACACTTATTTTACCCGTATCACAATCAAGAGCTAATTATGTTAAATGTATGTGGCCCAGTTTTAAGAACTGGAGAATTTGATGAAGATGACCTTACTTGTGCCTTGAGTTCCTAGTCTTTACTGTCGAGAGGGAGTATCTATTTCAGTTTTTCCACATTGTTTTGTTCTCTAGCCAATCTCTTTCCCAGAATTTACTTTCCCACCTAAACTGGTTATTATGCTTTTAAACTATGCATTGTAAAAACGCAGCGTTTTTGCTTATACAAAACGCTGTTTTGCCTGTTTCTTATAAAGACAGTGGGTAGAACTAAGCTGTGCAGTTGCACTTCCTTCAAAAAGGTTGAGTTGGAGGTATTGTTTTGGTACCTGTTCGGACAAGACAGGGCAAAATTGGTTTTCTTGACATTATCTCAAGCCACAAAAAAATAGCTTTCTTCACCCGGATGCCTTCCCACCCCATTGCTGTGTGGCCAGTGTTTGATGCTTCTCGCTCACATCACAAAGTTCCTTTCATTCTAAACAGGATCAATTCTCAACAGCTGTTCCCAGCTTCTAGGCTCCAGTTTTACCTAGGCCGAGCTTTAAAGTCACTGAAGCAGCTCTTATGGCGTGTGCTCCTGGTTACCCTGCCAGGCCACGGGGCGAGGTGCTCGGGGGTTCGGTGGCGGGCAGCGAGCCCCGCGGGGCCGCTGTCCCCGGGAGCGCGAGGCCGGACGGCGGAGTCACAGGCCGAGTCCCACTTCGCGTTTGGGCCCGGAGGTCACTCGCAACCGATTCAGTCTGCAGTTCCAAAACCTCTTCCGCCAGGATCTCGTCCCGATTCCAAAGTAACCCTGGTCCTGCCGGTCTCCGCCGGCACGGAGGACCAACGCTGGCCCCAGGCGCTGCCAATCTGCAGATCCGCCGGGCCGGGAACGCGCACCTCTCTGCTTTACGGCAAGGGAGCGCGCGTTTGCGACAATGTGACGCCAGCAAGTTTTGGCGGGAAAAGCCCTGCATTTGGATTCCTGTGGTGGCGGGCAAAGGACGGCCTGGTGAGGAAGGGCGGCCGGTAGAGTGGGAAGGGCGCCTGGAGCTGGAGTTCGGGGACTACATGATTTAGGAGGGGCACGGTGACAGAACGTTCTCGGTTCCGATCCCAAAGGATCGGAGAGGCTCCCTCGGAGGGGTGGTTTCGGAGGGTGGAGGAGTATGGTGGCGGGGGTCCCCGTTGTACAGGGACTGGAGAGAAGCCGCCTCTGCTGGCTGGGAGCCCTTGGGGCCCGGCGGTTCGCGTGCCACCCAGCCCTTCCTTCCGCTTCTTGGGGCAGTTTTGGCCCCGCCCCGGGCTCCTCCTGGCCTTGGGGGACGGGGTAGGGGTGGGAATTGGGAGTGAGCGGGTGGGGAGGAGTGGCTGCGGTCCCCGCGGTTATTTCCTCCTCCACTAGCCCTCACCCCCTTACTCTAACCCGAGACTTCACTTCTCACCCCCTTCACCAGTCCCCACCGTACAGCACTGGTCGCCAGCTCCTCGGCGCTGCTAGTACATTTCCTCTGCCGCCTGGAAAGATGGGTTTCAGCTTTGGGTTTGCGTGGCAGTGGGCCTTGTGAGTTATCAACCAAATGCCGCAGTTTAGGATACTTGCTCATGCTTTAAAAGACTTGGATAAAATACGGATGATGTGAAACCAGGAGCTGTGATTTATCTTGAGGGAATCACGGCAAGAGGCGGAGCTCAGAGGCTTTAGAAATGATTGAGGCTAGTCCTCACCAACCGTCTTTTCTGGGTTCCTGCTCTTACAGCCGCGGGACTGAGTGGAGTCATGGCAGTGCCCTTTGTGGAAGACTGGGACTTGGTGCAAACCCTGGGAGAAGGTGCCTATGGAGAGTGAGTCTGAGTCCGTTTTTACCCGCCTTCACACTTGCTTTAGTTTTCTGTCTCCTTTGAGTACATAGTCATTGTTCTGGAATTGTTTATTTTAACACTGTGGCGCCCAAAAGAACAGATCTTTGCATGCAAATTCCAAAACTTTGGGAAACTGAAGCTACACAGTCTTTTGTAAGGGTTAACTGTTTTTTCTTCTTTTTTTGGGGGGTGGGGTGCAAAACAGCAAAGCTAAGCATTTTTCCCCTAAAATTTAGAGATTTCTGAAGTCGGTTTCTCCTCCCATATATTCTTTCCTGGGATTTAAACATAGTGGTTAAATGAGCAAATGAACAGACTCTGGAGCCACATTACTGGCCTTTGTTTTGTGAAGCTTTGGCAAGCTTTTTCTTTTTTGGCGGTGCCATCCTGCTTGCAGGGAGGCGGACCAGAGATTGAACCTGTGCCCCAAGCAGTAGAAACATGGGGTGGGGTCTTAACCAGGGGACCACCAAGGAAGTCCCTAGGTGAGCTTCCTAATATCCTTGTGTGCCTGTTTCTTCAGCTGTAAAATGGCAATAATAGTACATATCGTGTAGGTACTTAGAACATTTACCATAGACATATATACTATCAAATTAATAAATGTTAGGTAATGTTATTAAAATTAAATGACTAGAGCAAGAATGAAATCTTGACATTTGGGACAACATGGACCTGGAGGGTATTATGCCAAGTTTAAATAAGTCAGACAGAGAAAGACAAATACTGTATGGTTTCACTTACTAGGTGAAACAAAACAAATAAACAAAAGTAACAAAAGAGAAACAGAGTTAAAACAAACAGGTAGTTGCCAGAGGGGAGGGTGGTGGGAGGGGGAGAGAAATACTTGTACAAACTTACAATTGCAAAATAACTCTCCAGTATGAAATGTACAATTGGAGAGTATAGTCAGTAATTATGTAATATCTTTGTATGGTAGCATATCCTAACGACATACAGTGGTCATCATTTTGAAATGTCTAGAAATATCAAATCACTATTTTGTAACAG
Source organism: Bubalus bubalis (assembly GCF_019923935.1). NCBI lineage: Eukaryota > Metazoa > Chordata > Mammalia > Artiodactyla > Bovidae > Bubalus > Bubalus bubalis. Next base: position 109,728,050 of record NC_059161.1, read on the forward strand.
GAACTAACACAGCATTGTAAGTCAATTACACTTCAAAAACAAACAGACTTATAGAAAAAGAGATGAGATTTGTGGTTATCAGAGCAGGGTGTGGGGGGAGGGGGATTTGGGTGAAGATGGTCAAAAGCTACAAACTTGCAGTTATAAGATAAGTAAGTTCTAGAGATGTAATATACAACATTATTAATATTATTAACACTGCTATAAGTTATACATTAAATTTAAAATAGTAAATAATAAGAGTTCTCATCACAAGCGAAGTTATTTTTTCTATTTTTTAAATTTTTTATCTGTAAAAGGATTGTCACTAAATTTATCGTGATAATCATTTCAGTGCTTTATGGCAATTATATCTCAGTAAAACTGGAAGAGAAATTAAATGAATAGAGCATCTATATGTGTGATGTGGCCTAGAATTGCTGTTATTCCATTTTTAATTTATCAAGTGTTTATATATTACTTCTGGTTGTACAACATAATGACTTCTTTGGAGCATTAGCTATTATACTTCACATTTCAGAAAGGAGTATTATCTGTTGAGGACATGGCAGAAACCATTCCCATGGTTTCTTCCAGGTGGCGAAAGTAATAAAGGTAAAATAGTTTTGGATGAGTTATGTTTAATCTTTTGAAGTTTTAAAAGAATTACAGTTCAAATGTCTGGAATTTTATATTTCTTCCTTTTTCTTTTTAGAGTTCAACTTGCTGTGAATAGAAGAACTGAAGAAGCAGTTGCAGTGAAGATTGTGGATATGAAACGTGCCATAGACTGTCCAGAAAATATTAAGAAAGAGATCTGTATCAATAAAATGTTAAATCATGAGAATGTAGTGAAATTTTACGGTCACAGAAGAGAAGGCAATATCCAGTATCTATTTTTGGAGTACTGCAGTGGGGGAGAACTTTTTGATAGAATAGGTATGGAAAAAATTTCAGATAATTCTTCTGCTAAATAAGTTTTTAAATTTGTCTTTTAATTTTGGGGCTTCTGTTTGTTCACTGTCCATTCAGAATTGCTTATGCAATAGTGAAACTGGAGTAAATTTTTTTGTTTTTACAACTTATGTCAACACTGAATGCATATGTAGAATCATCAAAGAAAATTTTCCCCAAGTTGTATAAGTGATTTTGGTTGGCATTTCTGTTTTGTAGAGTTTACGAATGATAAGCTGTGGTTTCTTGGTGCGTGAAGTATCATAAGTGCAATGTATTGTATGCCTATGCAGTTGTTTTCTTTGTAGATATTCTAGTCTCATGAAATTGTTGCATTCATTTACAGATCTGAAATAAGAGTTTGTTAAATAAGTGAAATAATTGAGAATTTTATAGGATTTATATATATATATTAAGTACTGTTTTTGCTACTTAAGATTAAAAGTCTTGATATTAAAGAATACCGAGAAGTACATAAAATATATTCTGTGGACCTAAATTTATTATTTAGATGTATTAATAGTTAAAAAGTGATCATTAGAATCTTCAAAAAAATGTATCTCAGAAAAGAATTGAGTATAAAAGAAATCAATTCACAGACATGCATGGCTTTGTGGTGTGAGAAATTATATGAAATTTAAATTTGTTGTTAAATATTTAGGAAATCAGATTTGCTTAGGCTTCCGCTTTGACATTTACATTTCAGGAGTAGAAAAAATATTGGCATAGCATTTAGAAGAAATTAGGGGTGAATTTGAAGTATATAAAGTAAATCATAAGTAGTAAAAGTCGGGGCTTTCAAGGTATATCTTGCATTCTTGATTTGGGTTATATTTTGTTATTCTCTAATTTTCCTGTGATGTTAACTTATTTTTGCCACTTAACAGCTGGGGAAATGTGAATTGTTAGCAATATATGTATTAGTGGACTCCAGAATCATTTCACTGTAAGCATTAGATTCTCTTTGCAAAAGTACGATCATAGATGTTTAACTTTAGAATTAGGAAACCATGTGGTTGATGCCTGACTATATTTACCTGATAAACTAACTTTCACAATTAATTCTTATAGAGCCAGACATAGGCATGCCTGAACAAGATGCTCAGAGGTTCTTCCATCAACTTATGGCAGGGGTGGTAGGTACAGTGGTCTCTTTTCCTTTTATTTAAAATTTGTCTTAGTGAAATAAGTTACTCAGTTCTGATATGGTTCCCTCTGCTTCTCTTTTAGGTTTATCTGCATGGTATTGGAATAACTCACAGGGATATTAAGCCCGAAAATCTCCTATTGGATGAAAGGGGTAAGTTTAGCATTTTGTCACTGCTACCAAAATCATTTTAATACAGCCTTACAAAGGCAGGATCAAGGCTTTTGCATTACTCAAATTTCAGGGCAGCTTCTTAATTTGCCACTCAGTTACGGTAAATATTCAGTAAGTATAGTTAAGGTGAAAGTTCTGCCTACAGTTTGTGTGTCTTAAAGGTGGCAAGTTAGAGAGGAAATTTGCTCTTCTTATTTGTTTTTTGTACAGAGTTCCTCCTCCTTTTATAAACATAGCCACCTTGATGAGAAGCTCTGGAGGTTTGTGGATCTTGAGTTTCTATGTGTCTTTATATGCTTCCTTCCAGCCAGCTGGGTTTTTACATCTCTGAGAACGTTGTGCCTAGAGTATTATTGATACCTCCTGCCTCTGCACAGCCGGGTGAGGACATGGCTCTGCTCTCAGTGTCTAAGTGCTCTTTTCCAGAAGACTCTTTTGACTCCAGGATCTTCCTCTAACCTGGTCCATGCTGTTTGTATATTGACAGTATTTGTCTTAAGTTAATAGAAGCCATGAGGCCTTTTTCTAGTTTTAGTTATATGATGATGTCTTTTATTTCTTATTTATTACAATTTATTTTTGATCACTTTAAGGTAGAGAAGTTCCACAAATCTAAAATAACACCAGCAGTTTTCCAGTAAACCTTGACTCCTTTAAGTATCAGTGTGTGTGCTCAGTTGCTCAGTCGGGTCTGACTCTTTGTGACTCCATGGGCTGTAGCCTGCTAGGCTGTTCTGTCCATGGGATTCTCCAGGCGAGAACACAGGAGTGGGTTGCCATTTCCTCCTCCAGGGATCTTCCCTACTCAGGGAATGAACCCGAGTCTTGTGCATTGCCAGGTGTATTCTTTTGCCATTGCGCCACCTGGGAAGCCCCTTTAAGCATACCTATTTACAAAACATTCTCATTCGGTGCCATCCTTTTTTTCCTTTGGCTTAGATAACCTCAAAATCTCTGACTTTGGCTTGGCAACCGTGTTTCGGCATAATAATCGGGAGCGTTTGTTGAACAAGATGTGTGGTACTTTACCATATGTTGCTCCAGAACTTCTAAAGAGAAAAGAATTTCATGCAGAGCCAGTCGATATTTGGTCCTGTGGAATAGTACTTACTGCAATGTTGGCTGGAGGTAAGAGCTGTTTAATCATGATAAAATTCCTGTCCTTTGGAAGGCCATGTTTCCTGTACCAAAATAAATGAAATAAATCAAGGAGATCCATATTTATGTAATAGTATTTTAATATTAACCTATTTATAACTAAGTTGGAACTTTTAATCCCAAAGATTTAAAAAAATGATTTATGTGTAGCTATTAAATGAAATATCACAGTAGCTCTCTCTTAAAATTATGTGAATACTTTTGGAAATAGTAAGACGGCAGTGAATTATCTATCTTAGAAGTATCTTTAAAATTTCTTAAACCATATTTAATTAATTTGAAGAAAACTTTTAATGGATTTGTGTCACCGATTATTTTCCCTTAAAATCGTTACTGTAAAATGATTTGAACATTCAGAAAACCGAGTCCTATTTCCTTTTTAGAATTGCCATGGGACCAGCCTAGTGATAGTTGTCAGGAATATTGTGATTGGAAAGAAAAGAAAACATACCTCAACCCTTGGAAAAAAATTGATTCTGCTCCTCTAGGTAACTGGGTTATCTTGATATAAAGTACTGATTTCCTGCAAAATGAAGTCTAGTGCTGTTTGAATTTTTTTTTCTTACGTATATTTTTCTTTTTAACTTTTAATTCATTACATAAATAATACATAATCTTTGTAGATAAAGTAGAAAAATAATAAATAAAATATTAAAAATCCAATCCTATAATTCTAGTACTCAGAAATAGCTTCCTTTATTATTTTGATATCTGCTTCTGTGTTTTGTAGTAGAAAATATGTAAGTATATATGTTTGTTATATATGTATATTATTTATAAGTATATTTGTTTTCACAAAAAAAATGACATCACACTATACATGTTATTTTGTAAACTTTGTGTGAGTGTGTGTGTTAATGCTAAGTGAACACTTTTTCATGACTATACTTGTAAGTATTCATCCCTGTTTTTAAAAGCTGTGATGGTAAATTCAGCTATATGGACATGCCTTACTACACTTCTCCGGTTCATCTTTTTAGAGATTCAGAATTTTTTCTAATTTTTCACTGTTGTTAAAGAGATATGATCATCCATATACCTTAATCTTTGTACATACGTCTCAGTTATTTAAAGTGAAACACCAGAAGTGGGATTGCAGGGTCAAAGATGTATATACACAGTCTTTAATTATTATGGTTTACTTTGCCAAATTATTTTCCAGAAAGTTTGTACCATTTCATCACAGTCTACCTAGTTTACATTTAAGCTATTTTTTGGCTACACCTTGAGGCACACGGGTCTTTGTTTTCCCACCAGTGAATGAACCTGTACCCTTGTAGTGTAATCAGTGAGTCTTAACCACTGGACCACTAGGGAGGCCCCTTACACATTTTTCTTTTTGACTAATCTAATAGGCCTACCTATAAGAAATATATTCTAACTTTAAAATTTTTATTTTAAATTTAGTATCAATGAAGTTGTACATCCATTTTGGATTTATTAGCTTTTTTGTCTATTTTTGTGGACTTGTCTATTTTGCTCATTTTTGGCAGGAAGTTTTCCTTTTATTCTATGTGACGTTTTTAAGAAAATATTAGTGTCATTATATCATTGCATTTGTTACAAGTATTTTTGACAGTTTGTCATGTATTTTTACTCTGTTATGCTATTTGAACATACAGAAGTTTTATATTTTATGTATTTAAATCTAGTATCTTGTCCTTTTTGATTTCTGACTATATTGTCATGTTTGGAAAGGTCTTTTCTACCCTCTGCTGCTGCTGCTAAGTCGCTTCAGTCGTGTCCGACTCTGCGACCCCATAGACAGCAGCCCACTAGGCTCCTCTGTCCCTGGGATTCTCCAGGCAAGAATGCTGGAGTGGGTTGCCATTTCCTTCTCCAATGCATGAAAGAGAAAAGTGAAAGTTAAGTCGCTCAGTTGTGCCCGACTCTTAGCGACCCCATGGACTGCAGCCTACCAGGCTCCTCCGCCCATGGGATTTTCCAGGCAAGAGTACTGGAGTGGGGTGCCATTGCCTTCTCTGCTTTTCTACCCTCAACAGTATAAAAAAATTACCTGTGTTTTCATGGCTTTCTTCGTTTTGTTTTGTTTTCTATTTAAATCTTTGGTCCATTAGAAGATTCTTTGGTGTTGGGAGGTGTATGAATTCTTTATCAATAAAATTAAGGTCTTAGGATGATTGTTGCTTTTATTACTGTCTCTTAAAAAGTTATTGGAAAGTAAATTTTCATTATAAAATTGTGTGAATGAGAACTTAATATGACATGTTAGAACAATGAAGTTTGGTATTGAAAATGGATGAGGTTTTTTTTTTAATCTTTGTGTAAATAGGGGTTTTCAGGGTTTTTATTTATTTTTTATTATCTTTGTGTAAATATCATCAAGTGGAGGGAAACATTTCCACCTGGCTCTTGTTCTATTTGCAAACAACTGAGAGTCTGATCTGGGAAGAATATTCAAAGATATAGATAGTAGCAAGGAATAATTGCATGACATTCAAGCAAAAATTTAGTGGCTTTGTTTTCTCTTCCCCAGAAGTAATATTTGGACATAAGGAGAGCAATAGAGAATGTGTGTTTTACACTACAAGCTATAGGCTTTTCTAATCTGCATGACTCTTGTAAATGTTGTCTTAATATTTTGTTTTCAGCTCTGCTACATAAAATCTTAGTTGAGAACCCATCAGTAAGGATTACCATCTCAGACATTAAGAAAGACAGATGGTACAACAAACCACTCAAGAAAGGTAATATGCTTAAAATACAAATTTTTTTTTTAAGTGTTTTTTTTTTTGTTTTTTTTTTTTTGTGAAAGAAAAGGTACTTGTAAAGTCAGCATAAGGCAACAACACAAGATAGCTGTGGTCTCTGTCCTCATGGAGATGATAGCCTCTGGTACAAAAAACAGAAATATAAAAAAATAATTTTTAGTTCATTAATAATTATAAAGTAGAAAATCAGGGTACTGTAGCTAAGAATTTGACCAAGTCTTTTTTTTTTTTTACCTTTTTATTTTGTATTGGAGTATAGCTGATTAACACTGTGGTGATAGTTTCAGGTGGACAGTGAAGGGGTTCAGCCATACATATACACATATCCATTCTCCCCCAAACTCCCCTCCCATCCAGGCTGCCACGTAACACTGAGCAGAGTTCTCTGAGCTATACAGTAGTTGACCTAATCTTAAGTGACAGAGAACGCTTACCTTGCTGAGGAAATAACATTAAATCTAAGATTTGAAGATTAAAGGGGAGCTAGCCAGATGAGTAGCAGCAAGACGAGTGGCAGATTCCAAACACGGAAGCAGCATCAGGGATGACCTGGTGGTTAGAAAGTAGTGCATTTGAGGAGCTTGGAAAAGGCATGTGTGGCATGGACCATGTCTGGCTTGTTCAGCATTGCATCGCCAGTGCTTAGTACAGTGTGTAGTCCACTGTAGGCATTTCATAAATGTTCATGGAGTGAATAAGTGAGTAGAGAAGGAGGGGAGGGAGAGAGATTTGAGATGAGGTGGTAGATAGGAACCAAGCCATGGAGGACCTTATAACCCATGCTAAGAATCTTGGGCTTTAACTGAAGGCCATGGGAAAACCTTCTGGGAGATTTTAAGCAAGAAAATGACATGCTTATATATTTGGTTTTAAAAGATCTTTCTAGAATTACAGATTCTTTACCATTGAGCCACCAGATCCAATTGGGAGGAAAACGCTAAAAGTCTAAGAGAGAGGGAAGAAAAAAGCAGCAAGGTCCTTGAGGAGAAAGGAGGGTATGGGCTCCTTTTCAAGTGGAGAAATGAATATTTGATGGGAGGATGGAAGGGAAGAGAGGACAGGTAGGAATGCAAGTAAGTTAGATTTGGTAGTGGCAAATCGAGGGAGCTTCCAATGACTGAAATGGGAGATGTATGTAAGTAATGAGGTACTGGAGGGTGTCTTGGTAATTTGACAGGAGTACAGAAGTTTTGAAAGAATCATTATGGGGAAAGGAAGAGGAAACTGATTAGAGAAATGTAGCATAGCCTGTTAGGGGTGAGGATCCAGTGGAGGGGAGTAGCCTTGAATTTACAGTGGCATCCTGTTCTCTATAATGATTATTTTCCATAAAGCTTTTCCAAGGGAGTGATAGCTTATGGTGAACTATCTCGGATTAGTGATCTTCAAAGAAGATTTAACTTTGGGACCAGGGACCAGCCTTGGTCACTCAAGAGCTGTTGTATAGCAGAGTTTTATTAAAGTGAGAAGGGACTGAGAAAGCTTCTGACATAGACATCAGAAAGGGGACAAAATGCCCCCCCGCCCCCACCAGCTAGTCTTATCAAGGCCTTATCAGACCCACTCCCACAACATACATTTAAATTAATAAGATTAGAACGAACAGTAGAAAAATCTTACCACCCACCCCCATAATACACATTTTAAGATGACAGGATTAGTCAGAAGGTTCTTATTGAGGAGAAACATGTCATTGAGCAAGATACATTGTTACATTGACTGCTACTGCTAAGTTGCTTCAGTTGTGTCCAACTCTGTACGACCCCACAGACGGCAGCCCACCAGGCTCCCCTGTCCCTGGGATTCTCCAGGCAACACTGGAATGGGTTGCCATTTCCTTCTCCAATGCATGAAAGTGAAAAGTGAAAGTGAAGTCGGTCAGTCCTGTCTGACTCTCAGCGACCCCATGGACTGCAGCCTACCAGGCTCCTCCATCCATGGGATTTTCCAGGCAAGAGTACTGGAGTGGGGTGCCATTGCCTTCTTAGTTATATTGACTAAGACAAAGCAATGTAGAAAGGTTTGACCTTTTCTCCTTGAGAGCCCCAGACCCCTTTCTCCTCCTTGGAAACCTTGGACTTCTTATCAACCTACCTAGGAATTGACTCTCTCACAAGCAAAGAAGGTTGAGTAGGGCAGATTCATAACATTCATTGTCATTATCACAAATTATTTTTTATTTTAAAAGGTTTTGATCCTGTTGCTGGGTCTCTCAGTCTTCATAGAACAGTGTTCTGTTACCAAAAATGGTACCATTAAAATGACTGCCTTAACATTGACACCATGCACTTGGGACATACTTACAGGCCAAGATTTATGAAATGTGTAGTTTGCACAATTTGACAAGTGAGTCCGAGTCAGAAGTTCCTAACCGCATTTCTCATAAAATTATGTAGGAAAAGCCACTTTCTATTGTATAAGTATTTTGTGTTTAAGAAATGAATTTAGATATGGTTTTGCTTCTTCAAGTTGCCAACTGGGAAAGCATTTGTATTTATGTTCTCTTTTTTAGGGGCAAAGAGGCCCCGGGCTACTTCTAGTGGTGTATCAGAGTCTCCTGGTGGATTCTCTAAGCATATTCAATCCAACTTGGACTTCTCTCCAGTAAACTGTGCTTCTAGGTAAGGTCAGTTAATAATAAAAGATCAAGTAGTTATTGGATATAATAGTTCCCATGAAAAATAATCCTTGCACATAATGTTTTCTGAAGATGAATACAATTTTTTTCAGTATGAGAATGATAATGCCATATAAGAAAGGCCTAAAGAACTTTATTTAAAGCTATATTTTTCTCCATATCATAATGCCTCAGTGAAGAAAGTGTGAAGTACTCCAGTTCTCAGCCAGAACCACGGACAGGCCTTTCGTTATGGGACACCAGCCCTTCATACATTGACAAACTGGTACAAGGGATCAGCTTTTCCCAGCCCACTTGTCCTGATCACATGCTTCTGAATAGTCAATTGCTCGGCACTCCAGGATCCTCGCAGGTAAGGGAATTTAGTTCCTCAAATAAATAATGGCAACTCTTTTTTATTGTCTTAAAGTCTTTTTTTTGTCAATCTAAGAAATACAGTATTAACACTTGATACAGATTTTTTTTTTTGACATGGAGGAGAGAATTAGGGGAGACTTTTTTTTCTAATGTTTATTTATTTGGCTGCACCGGGTTTTAGTTGTGGTACACAAGATCTTCAATCTTCATTGCAGGATGTGGGATCTAGTTCCCTGACCTGGGATCAAACCTGGGCCCACTGCATTGAGAGCGCAGAGTCTTAGCCACTGGACCACCAGAGAAATCCTGAGACTCAAGACTTTTTTTCCTCTTTTTTTAGCTACATCATGGCATGCGGTTCTGAGTTCCTTAACCAGGGATTGAACCCTGGCCCCCGGCACTGGAAGCAGAGTCCTGACCACTGGGCTGCCAGGGAATTCCCTAGGGGAGACACTTAAGTATAAGAATCTGAAGTCAGAAAAAAGAATTTTCAGGCCAAATAGCTATAGTATGATTACTTTTGGTGGTAAATCTGATCATTTATTCAGCTTTCCTCTATTTGACTTGTAGAACCCCTGGCAGCGCTTAGTCAAAAGAATGACACGATTTTTTACCAAATTGGATGCAGACAAATCTTATCAATGCCTGAAAGAAACTTGTGAGAAATTGGGCTATCAGTGGAAGAAAAGTTGTATGAATCAGGTATGTTTCATTGATTTTTGTTAGATCTTTTCCTGAAGAAAAATTTAAAATATTTGAGTAAAAAAAAGAGCTATCATTCTATGGTTGATTCATGTTGATATTTGGTAGAAATCAGTGCAATACTGTAAAGCAATTATCCTTCAATTAAAAATAAATTTTAAAGTGCTATCATTTTATTTATATATTAAAAATATAAAGTAATTAGTTTAATTTGAAAAAGAAACCATTGAAATTTAAGTACAATGTTTTTTCCTTAAGAACTAGTATTTCTTAAAAGAAGACGTCTCTAAGGTTATTACACATACTAAGAGATTCAAGTCTTATTTTCTTTAAAACTATGCATTATACTTAAATTGTAACAGCAATGAGCTTCCTTCTGTGAAAGATGGATCCATTAACAATTCCATGCTTCCTGCATCTTCCCTGCTCCCAATTGCCGATTTTTGTTGTTTACATTGTTATAGCATATTTATAATACTGACATTCTGATCTGTCTTTAGGCTTTTCAAAAGTCTTAATATTGTGGAAAACGAAGAGAAAGGAATATTTTGTATTAAAGGAGACTAAAGAGGCTTGATAAATAATGTAATGCATGATCTTTCACTAGATCATGGATTTAAAGAAAAAGAAAGCTATGCTGCTGCTAAGTCACTTCAGTCGTGTTCGACTCTGTACGACCCCATAGACGGCAGCCCACCAGGCTCCCCTGTGCCTGGGATTCTCCAGGCAAAAACACTGGAGTGGGTTGCCATTTCCTTCTCCAAAAGAAAGCTATAAATGACGTTATTAGAACAATTGGGAAAATTTGAACATGAGTTTTATGTAAGATAATGTTTTTGTATCCGTGTCAGATTTCTTTGGTGTGATCATAATACTGTGGTTTGTAAGAGAATGTCTGCAGGAGACACATGGTAAAGTGTGTGTAACTTATAACTTAGTTTAAAAACTAAAAAAAAAAAAGACAATCACGTAAAAAAGAAGTAAACATGCTTATCTAGGTTTATAAGGCCAATAAACATTTGTGGTTATTTATTGTAGGATTCTTTCAGTTTTTCTGTAGATTTGTAAACTTTCAAAATTAAAAGTTCGGGGAAAATGTTACTGTGAGGAAACCTGAAGCCAGCCTGATTATCTTCTCACTTATATAGATATCTTACTTTTTTTTTCTAATTTAGGTAGATTTACTAAGATAAAGCTCATATGATATAAAAATCACTAACCATTTTAAAGTGTACAATTTAGTGGTTTCAAGTATGTCGCAGGATTGTGGAGTTATCACCATTTAAATCTAGAACTTCCCAGTGCCCCCCAAATAAACTCTGTACCGATTAGCAGTCATTCTTCGTTCCTTCCTCCCTGTCAATCACTAATATACTTTCTGTGGATTACCTATTTCTGGGCATTTCATATAAATGGAATCATATAGTATATCACCCTTTGTGTTTGTCTTCTTTTACTTAACATAGTATTTTCAAGGTTAATTCATGTTGTAGCATTTATCAGTACTTTATTCCTTTTAAAGGGTGAATGATAGCCCGTTATGTGAATAGACTGTTTTGTGTAACCATTTATTTACTGATGGACATTTGGGATGATGTATCTACTTTTTGGCTGTTAAGAATAATGCTGCTGTGAGCATTCAGGTTTCTGTATGAACACAGGTATTTTAGTTTGCAAGGGCCATCATAACAAAATACCACAGACTAGGAGGTATTTATTTGGTTATTTACAAAAATTTATTTTCCTGCAGTTCTAGACACTGAAGTCCAAGACCAAGGTTCTGGCAGGGCAGGTTTCCTCTGGAACCTTGGCTTTTACGTGGCCACCCTCTTGCTGTCCCCTCCTATGCTTTGTCCTCTCTGTGCACACATCCCCCATATCTGTCACTTTCTGTATCCTGATTTCCTTTTCTAATGAAGACAGCAGTCAGATTGGATTAGGGCCCTCTGAATGATCTCCTTTGAACTTAGTCACCTCTAAATTAAAAGACACTTGCTCCTTGGAAGAAAAGCAATGACAAACCTAGACAGCATATTAAAAAGCAGAGACATTATTTTGCCAACAAAGGTCTGTATAGTCAAAGCTATGGTTTTTCCAGTAGTCATGTACAAATGTGAGAGCTGGACCATAAAGAAGGCTAAGCACCAAAGAATTGATGCCTTTGAACTGTGGTGGTGCACAAGGTTCTTGAGAGTCCCTTGGACTGCAAGGAGGTCAAACCAGTTAATCCTAAAGGAAATCAACCCTGAATATTCATTGGAAGGACTGATGCTGAAGCTGAAGCTGCAATACTTTGGTCACTTGATGCAAAGCCAACTTATTGGTAAAGACCCTGATGCTGTGAAAGATTGAAGGCAGGAGAAGGGGACTACAGAGGATGCGATGGTTGGATGGCATCACCAGCTCAATGGACATGAATTTGAGCAAGCTCTGGGAGATGGTGAAGGACAGGGAAGCCTGGTGTGCTATAGTCCCTGGGGTCACAAAGAGTTGGACACGACTGAACAACTGAACAACAACAACAACAACTACCTCATTAAAGGTTTTATCTCCAGAATAGTCACATTCCGAGGCATTGGGAATTAGGGCTTCAGCATCTGAATTTGAGGGGACACAGTGTCAGTCCAGAAGATGTTTTCAATTTCTTTGGTATATACCTGTGATCAGAATTGCTGGGCATACAATAACTCTTGTGTTTATCTGTTGAGGAACTGCCAAATGATTTTTCAAAGCAGCAGCACCATTTTACATTCCTACCAGCCATGTATGAGGGTTCCAATTTCTCTTCATCCTCGTCAACACTTGCTATTGTCTCTTTTTAATGAAAGCCCTCCCTGTGTGAGATGAGAATTATTAAAAATGTTTTTGTACTTTGGGCTGGGCTTAGCTAGACAAATCTGCTGATCTTGGGCTTATCCATCCAGCTGAAGTTGATGGCTTTTCTGTGCCTGGTGGTCCAAGGCAGCCTCATCCACTTTTGGGATCTTGGTGCTGCCTGTTGGCTGGGCCTTTCTTTCCGTATCAGTCTTCTAACCTGTGCTTCTAAAACACTGAACATGGAAGTTGAAAGACCTCTTAGAACCTTCGCCATCTTCTGATCACCGTTGTAGCTTTTTACCCCAAAACCTAGCCTCTCTTTTTCTTTCCCCTGTTTTAATAATCTTGTTTTCCCTCTCATTCTGGTTTCATTCTCTTCAATTGTTTCTTCTTTTAGTTGTATTTTGATAAAACACTAAATTTCTTCTGTTGCTAACCATTCACATAGACTCAGTCCCCAGTGATGCACTGCATTCTGTTTACACGTCGGCCTGGGTGGTCACACACGTACCCGTCGGGAGAGGACAAGTCCTGGAAGGAATGGGATGTTCGGCAGCACTGCTCCTACTGTAGAAGCTTTTCTCAAATTTGCATCCCAGTAATATCACTGAACTGAGATTATAGCTTTTATTTAGAGTATTTTCTATCCACATATATGCTTTAACCTTATTTTTATTGTCTTAGGTTACTGTATCAACAACTGATAGAAGAAACAATAAGCTGATTTTCAAAGTGAATCTGGTAGAAATGGATGAGAAGATCTTAGTTGACTTCCGGCTTTCTAAGGTATATAGATTAGCACATTTTTTAAGAGAGAAAACTTTGTTTTGTTATTTTTGAAGAAGTATTACATGTTCATTTTAGAAATTTTAAAAACACAAAGTGTAAAGAAGAAAGTAAGAATTGAGTTTAATTTTATCTTCCATAGAAAACAAATTTATTTTTGATATTGTATTAGGGTAACCTTACTATTCGGAGAAGGCAATGGCAACCCACTCCAGTACTCTTGCCTGGAAAATCCCATGGATGGAAGAGCCTGGTGGGCTGCAGTCCATGGTGTCGCTAAGAGTCAGGCACGACTGAGCAACTTCACTTTCACTTTCATGCATTGGAGAAGGAAATGGCAACCCACTCCAGTGTTCTTGCCTGGAGAATCCCAGGGACAGAGGAGCCTAGTGGGCTCCCGTCTCTGGGGTCGCACAGAGTTGGACACGACTGAAGCGACTTAGCAGCAGCAGCAACCTATTACTTGTAATACATGCTATATGGAAATACTCATGTGGAGATTTTTACTGGCATTATATTTTAGATATATGTTAACTTTTTTTTTTTTAGTTAATATTATGAACATTTGTTTTTGTCATTATCTAGTCTTCTAAAACAGTTTTTCAAATAACATTCTTTATTATAAAAGTTTTTGTTTTTTGTGTAATCTGTAAATAACAGAATAAAAATAGTCATAGATTATTTTTAGCTTTAATTACCTTTGGCATTTTGTAGCATTTTAAGCTTTTCCTTATTGAATTTGTGTATAGTATTTTTCATGAAAATTGTGATTTGTCAAAATGTTTGCACATTATAGTTAATGAACCTTTATCTGTTCCAAACTACTTTGTGATTCATACTCATATACAGAGTTTTACTCACATTTCTGATTCTTTCTGTAGAAATTAGTGGTTCTGAGGTTATAGTTTTAAAGCCCTTGATACATAAGATTGTACATGGCTCTGAACGAGGCTGGAAGAGTTGGTCACTTTCTTTATATTGGCAGCTTGCTGCAATACTATTGTCCAGATGCTTGATATGGAATTAAATTAAGATACTAGAGTAGTGAAATCCTTCTCATAACTGAATCACTGGCTTTGTTGCCACAGTGTTTTGGCAAGACTTAAGTGTAGTTGTGTAGCTTATTTTTAGTTTATAAACTTCCAGTACCTATGAAAAACAGTGACCTAGGTCCAGAGCTATCAACAGTTGAAACAAACAAGATGCCATTGGTTTCTGCTCTCTGGGCCCAGTGAAATGGGCCCAAAGTCAAGTCAGAATTATTTATGTAGCCATTTCTTCTTCGTGGGCTTCCCTTGTAGCTCAGCTAGTAAAGAATCTGCCTGCAATACGGGAGACCTGGGTTCAGTCCCTGGGTTGGGAAGATCCCTTGCAGAACTGAACAGCTACCCACTCCAGTATTCTTGCCTAGATAATTCCATGGACTGTATAGTCCATGGGGTCACAAACAATCGGATACAACTGAGCGACTCTCACTTTCACTTTTCTTCTACGAAGGTGTTTTGTTTTTGTAAGAGGACCTGAAGATGAGGATAGCTGGACATATCTATGGATGTTTGTCTCTATGTACCACTAAAGAAAGTTTGATTTTATGGCATAGTCTTTTTTTTTTAACATGAGTTTTGGATATTATTCCTAATATAGGGTGATGGATTGGAATTCAAGAGACACTTCCTGAAGATCAAGGGGAAGCTGAGTGATGTTGTGAGCAGCCAGAAGGTTTGGCTTCCTGTCACATGATAGATCCACTGGTTCTGGGATTCCTGGTAAATATAGTGCTGCTATGTGGACATTATTCTTCCTAGAGAAGATTATCTCTTCTGCAAACTGCAAACAATAATCCCTGAAGAGTTGTCTTCCCTCTAGCGAAACATTTTCCAATTCTTTTGTATATTCTTCATACAAATAATAATCTATATCCTAACTGTAAGTGAAACTTTGGGGAAAGGGTAGATAGAATTCATTTAGATATTCCTTCATTTGCATTTAGCGTCTGAATTGAGACCCGCCTGGTGGAAACCATGCTCTGGGGTTACATGAGTTTATCAGCTTTTATACCAATATAATGAAAAATGTTACTCTTGTCCCATTCTACCAAAACATTTGGTTCCATCCAAAAAGTACATATTTCCTGCACATTGACTTAATCACATGGATAAATTAAAAAAACAAAAACAAAACCACCTTGTTATTTGTGGGACAGTAAATTTATCAGTCTGTGAATTGAAGCCAGCTTCAAAATGTATACCCCAAGATTTGTACTTAAAAGGGCCTGACCAGGTACATAAAGCTGTTTTTGAAGAATAATTAAAATTGCAAGTAGGTATGTTTTTTTCTGGTATAGTTAATATGTATGATTGGTCTTTCAAATAGAAGTTGAGCATAAACTCTAGTGCTTAACTACTTTTACTTGGAATTACTGTTGCACATTTTAAATATTTTTCTATATTATTTTCTACTTTCACAGCCATATTTTAATTCTTTATTACATAAATAAATTCTATTTTGAAAATGAATAGCTAACTCTGTAAACTCAATGGTGACTAAACTTCTAGATGGTGAGGAATGAAAGAGGTTGGAGATGTAAGAAAGTAATGGAAATTGATCTGATTCCTGGCTTTTTTCCCCTGTTAATTTTAGTAAGATTTTGTTCTTTCAGTGAAATTTATATTAACATTTGAATGTGTTAGATTGGGTCCCAGTATTCCCGTTTCTTGGTGATTTATAAATATTAGCCAGTTATTCTAGTCTGAAGCCAAGAACATGAAACTTTTTATCATATATTGTATATCTTGGTAAATGGTATTATTGTGGTATAGCTATTGTTTTTCCAGTAGTCATGTACAGATGTGAGAGCTGGACCATGAGGAAGACTGAGCACCGAAGAATTGATGCCTTCGAGCTGTGGTGTTAGAGGAGACTCTTGAGAGTCCCTTGGACTGCAAGGAGATCCAACCAGTCAATCCTGAATATTCCATTGGAGGACTGATGCTGAAGCTGAAACTCCCAATACGTTGGCCACCTGATGCAAAGAGCTGACTCATTTGAAAAGACCCTGATGCTGGGAAAGATAGAAGGCAAGAGGAGAAGGGGACAACAGAGGATGAGATGACTGGATGGCATCACTGATTGAATGGACATGAGTTTGCGCAAACTCTGGGAGATTGTGAAGGATAGGGAGGCCTGGTGTGCTGCAGCCATGGGGTCAAAGAGTCAGACATGAGCGACTGAGCAACAACGACAACCCACAGGAGGAATAAATTTAAACCTACAGGCAACTTCTAAGAATTAAGCCAGTACATTCTCAAATAAGAAATTTTGTTCTTGAGAATTGTCAGCCAGGGAATTCTCTGGTGGTCCAGTGGTTCAGACTCCAAGCTTCCACTGCAGGGAGCGAGGATTTGATCCCTGGTTGGGGAGCTAAGTTCCCACATGCCACACAGCATGGCCAAAAGAATAAAAGAAGAGAGAAAATTGTCAGCCAATCATTGGTAACTCTCATAAACAAAGTTGTCCCTGGCTTTGACCTCTCCCCTGAACTCCAGACTTTTACAGCCATGGTGTACCTGACATTTCCCCTTGACTAATAGTCATCTCCTGACCAAATACAACTTTTGATCCCTGTCCTCCAACCTACTCCTCCCTAGTTCCCCCCACCTCAATAAGTGCCACATTTAGTCCCCTAGTTTCTTAAGCCAAAACTCTAGAAATCATCCTTGATATGGTTTTTATACTCTGAATTCGGTTCAGCAGCTCCTATTTAATTCAGCAAATATGTACAAAATAGGGCTTCCCAGGTGACGCTACTGTTAAAGAACCTGCCTCCCAATGCAGGAGACATAAGAGACTCAAGTTCAATCCCTAGGTTGGGAACATCCCCTGGAGGAGGAGGAGGGCATATGGCAACCCACTCCAGTATACTTGCCTGGAAAATCCCATGGATAGAGGAGTCTGGTGGGCTGCAGTCCATAGGGTCACAGAGTCAGACACAACTGAGCCACTGAACAACAACAACATGTGTATTTCCATTCTGTGACTTATTTCACACTTCATATAAGATTGTAGTTTTAATGTAGTTCAACTAAGACTTGCCTCTGTCTAGCAGTTTTTGTTTCCTACTTAAACACTCATTCCCTACTTCAAAATCATGAAGATTTTCTTTTATGTTATCTTCCAAAAGCTTTATAGTTTTGGCTTTCACCTTTAGATCTATGGTTTACCCGAAAATGATTTTTGTGTATAATAGGAGGTCAGGTAGCATTTTTTTCCCCGTATGGCTATCTGTTTTAGCTCTGGTGAAAAGATTATCCTTTCCCCATGGGTCTTCATTGATATCTATCCAGTGTTCAGATTTCCACTTCTTACTTTTTACAGTTTTTTGAATCAGGATTGAAATAAAGTCCATACTAGAAATTGACTGATGTCTAAGTTGCTTTTGGTTGCAAGTTCCCCCTTTGTTCTCCCTCTGTCTGATTTTTTTTTCTCCTTGTCATTTATTGGTAGAAGAACCCAGCTGGTTGACTGTCTAACTCTTAGTCTGAATTTGCATCAATGTGGTTCAGTTTCTACATGTTTCAACTGCCCGTTGTGTTTTCTGTAAATAGAGACATTTGGGCTTCTCTGGTGGCTCAGATGGTAAAAAATCTGCCTGCAGTGAACAAGACCCAGATTTGATCCTGGGTCAGGAAGATCCCCTGGAGAAGGGAATCTTCTCCCTTCCCCAAGAATACCCACTTCTTGCTTGGAGATTTCCACGGATAGGAGCCTGGCAGGCTACAGGCCATGGGATCAGTAAGAGTCAGATACGATTGAGCGACTCGAACTTTTTACTTTCAGGATACTAGTCCTGTGTCAGTTTTATGTGTTGCCTGTGTGTGCTAAGTCACTTTAGTCGTGTCCGACTCTTTGTGACCCCGTGGACTGTAACCGGCCTGGTTCCTCTGTCCACGGGGATTCTCCAGGCAAGAATACTGGAGTGGGTTGCCGTGCCCTCCTCCAGGGGAGTCTTCCCGACCCAGGGACCGAACCTGGGTCTCCTGTCTCCTGCTTCCTGCCTCCGCAGGCAGGCTCTTTACCACTAACGCCACCTGGGAAGCCCCTAAATGTTGCATATAAGTATTTATGCATATAAGTATTTAAAATCATGCATTTCTCTCTAAGTTTCACTTTACTTAAATGCCACAACTTTTCATGTGTTGTATTTTTGTTACCTGGCTCAAGGTTTTTTTCTAATTATCTTATTATTTATTTTTTGACTCATGGATCATTTAGAATTGTGTTTTTGTGTTTCTAAACCTTTGAGAGTCTGTTTATTCATATAACTCTAACTTCCTTTAGATTCTTTCCCACCTTTTAAATTAATTTTTAAATTTTGGATTCATTTATCTTTAAGCATGATTGACTTGTATTGTATTATTTTCAGGTGTTCAACATAGTGATTTGATATTTTTCTTAGTTTTTTTTTATGTGGACCATTTTAAAGTCTTTATTGAATTTGTTACAGTATTGCTTCTGTTGTTTATGTTCTGTTTTTTTGGCCATGAGGCATGTGTGATCTTAGCTCCCCCACCAGGGATCGATCCTTCACTCTCTGCATTGGAAGGTGAAGTCTTAACCATTGGACTTCCAGAGAAGTCCCTGGTATTTTTTATACATTACAAAATGATCACCACAATAAGTCTAGTTAACATCTATTACTATACAAAGTTGCTACTCTATTGTTCACTGTGTTTCGTATGCTGTACATTCATTATATTCCCCTGACTTCTTTTGTCCCTGGAAGTTTACACCTCTTAATCCTCTCCTTTAGCTCTTGAACATATCTCAAATAGTTGTTTATTGCTTTTGTTCACTAATTTCAATGTCAGGTTCAGCTTGGGGCCAGTATCTTTTTAAAAAAATTTTCTTAGCTATCAGTTACAGTTTCCTGTTTTTTTTTTTTTTTTTTTCTGCTTGATGATTTGTATTATGTGTTGGACATAGTGAATGATGCATTTGAGAGATTCTGGACTCTGTTCCTCTGAAGAGTATTGACATTTGTTCTGGTAGATAGGTAGCTTGGGTTGACCTGAACTCCAAAGTTGGTCTTCTTTGAGGTGGACAATAGCTGAAATCTCTGCTCAGTTCTCTCTCCTTCCAGGTGCTATTGTTGAGCCTCCTCGGATCAGTGTCAACCAAGAATGTGGTCACAGTTTATACTCAAGTTTTGGAGTTTATCCCCTCTGTGTTTCCCTTTCCAGGATTTCCCCCTAATTTTACAGCTGCTCTGCCAGCTCCAGCCTATGTTCTCTGACCTCAAGCCAGTAGACTGGATTTTTGCCACCCTATGACATATGGATTGAGAATACCCTTAGGCATAAAACCTCAGAACTGTCTGTCTCACCCAGTGCTGTCCTAGTCTTTTTAGGGGTGACTTCTCTCTGGTTCCCTTTCGAGGAATTTTTAAGTAGTTGTTTCTAACTTTTGGTTCATAGTTTTTAATTCTTATCTGAAGGAAGTTCACCCAAACTAATCCACCATTCAGTTCAGTTCAGTCACTCAGTTCTGTCCAACTCTTTGCGACCCCATGGACTGCAGCACGCCAGGCCTCCCTGTCCATCACCAACTCCCGGAGTTTATTTAAACTCACGTCCATTGAATTGGTGATGCCATCCAACCATCTCATCCTCTGTTGTCCCCTTCTCCTCCCGTCTTCAATCTTTCCCAGCATCAGGGTCTTTTCAAATGAGTCAGTTCTTCGCATCAGATGGCCAAAGCATTGGAGTTTCAGCTTCAACATCAGTCCTTCCAATAAATATTCAGGACTGATTTCCTTTAGGATGGACTGGTTGGATCTCCTTACAGTCCAAGGGACTCTCAAGAGTCTTCTCCAACACCACAGTTCAAAAGCATCGATTCTTCTGCGCTCAGCTTTCTTTATAGTCCAGCTCTCACATCCATACCTGCTGCTGCTGGTAAGTCTCTTCAGTCATGTCCAAGTCTGTGACACCCCATAGACGACAGCCCACCAGGCTCCTCTGTGCATGGGATTCTCCAGGCAAGAATACTGGAGTGGGTTGCCATTTCCTTCTCCCCATTCATCCATGACCACTGGAAAAACCATAGCCTTGACTAGAAGGACCTTTGTCAGCAAAGTAATGTCTCTGCTTTTTAATATGCTGTCTAGGTTGGTCATAGCTTTTCTTCCAAGGAGGAAACATCTTTTAATTTCATGGCTGCAGTCACCATCTGCAGTGATTTTGGAGCCCCTCAAAATAGTCTGTCACTGTTTCCATTGTTTCTCCATCTATTTGCCATGAAGTGATGGGACCAGATGCCATGATCTTAGTTTCCCAAATGTTGAGTTTTAAGCCAAATTTTTCACTCTCCTCTTTCACTTTCATCAAGAGGCTCTTTAGTTCTTCTTCACTTTCTGCCATAACGGTGGTGTCATCTGCGTATCTGCGGTTATTGATATTTCTCCTGGCAATCTTGATTCTAGCTTGTGCTTCATCCAGCCCAGTGTTTCTCATGATGTACTCTGCATATAAGTTAAATAAGCAGGGTGACAATATACGGCCTTGACATACTCCTTTCCCAATTTGGAACCAGTCTGTTGTTCCATGTCCAGTTCTAACTGTTGTTTCCTGACCTGCATACAGGTTTCTCAAGAGGCAGGTCAGGTGGTCTGGTATTCCCATCTCTTTCAGAATTTTCCACAGTTTGTTGTGGTCCACACAGTCAAAGGCTTTGGCATAGTCAATAAAGCAGAAATAGATGTTTTTCTGGAACTCTCTTGCTTTTTCGATGATCCAGCAGATGTTGGCAATTTGATCTCTGGTTCCTCTGCCTTTTCTAAAACCAGCTTGAACATCTGGAAGTTCATAGTTTATGTATTGAATCCTGGCTTGGAGAATTTTGAGTGTTACTCTACTATCGTGTGAGATGAGTGCAATTGTGTGGTAGTTTGTGCATTCTTTGGCATTGTGTTTCTTTGCGACTGGAACAAAGACTGACCTTTTCCAGTCCTGTGGCCACTGCTGAGTTTTCCAAATTTGGTGGCATATTGAGTGCAGCACTTTCACAGCATCATCTTTCAGGATTTGAAATAGTTCAACTGGAATTCCATCACCCCCACTAGCTTTGTGTGTAGTGATGCTTCCGAAGGCCCACTTGACTTCACATTCCAGAATGTCTGGCTCTAGGTGAATGATGACACCATCGTGATTATCTGGGTCACGAAGATCTTTTTTGTATAGTTCTGTGTATTCTTGCCACCTCTTCTTAATATCTTCTGTTTCTATTAGGTCCATACCATTTCTGTCCTTTATTGAGCCCATCTTTGCATGAAATTGTTCCCTCAGTATCTCTAATTTTCTTGAAGAGATCTCTAGACTTTCCCATTCTATTGTTTTCCTCTATTTCTTTGCACTGATCGCTGAGGAAGGCTTTCTTATCTCTCCTTGCTATTCTTTGGAACTCTGCATTCAAATGGGTATATCTTTCCTTTTCTCCTTTCCTATTTGCTTCTCTTCTTTTCACAGCTATTTTTAAGGCCTCCTCAGACAGCCATTTTGCCTTTTTGCATTTCTTTTTCCTGGGGATGGTCTTGATCCCTGCCTTCTATATAATGTCACGAACCTCCATCCATAGTTCATCAGGCACTCTGTCTATCAGATCTAGGCCCTTAAATCTATTTCTCACTGCCACTGTATAATCATAAGGGATTTGATTTAGGTCATACCTGGATGGTCTAGTAGTTTTCCCTACTTTCTTCAATTTAAGTCTGAATTTGGCAGTAAGGAGTTCATGATCTGAGCCACAGTCAGCTCCCGGTCTTGTTTTTGTTCACTCTATAGTGTTTCTCCATCTTTGGCAGCACAGGATATAATCAGTCTGATTTCAGTATTGACCATCTGGTAATGTCCACGTGTAGAATCTTCTCTTGTGTTGTTGGAAGAGGATGTTTGCTATGACCAGTGCGTTCTCTTGGCAAAACTCTTAGCCTTTGCCCTGCTTCATTCTGTACTCCAAGGCCAAATTTGCCTGTTACTCCAGGTGTTTCTTGACTTCCTACTTTTGCATTCCAGTCCCCTATAGTGAAAGTGAAAGTTGGTCAGTTGTGTCCGACTCTTTGCAACCCCATGGACTGTATAGTCTATGGAATTCTCCAGGCCAGAATACTGGAGTGGGTAGCCTTTCCCTTCTCCAGGGGATCTTCGCAACCCAGGGATCGAACCCAGGTCTCCCGCATTGCAGGCGGATTCTTAACCAGCTGAGCCACAAGGGAAGCCCAAGAATACTGGAGTGGGGCATCTTTTTTGGGTGTTAGTTCTAGAAGGTCTTGCAGGTCTTCATAGAACTGTTCAACTTCAGCTGCTTCAGCATTACTGATCGGGGCATAGACTTGGATATTGAATACTGTGATATTGAATAATCCAGCATTATTGGAAGCCAAAACTCCCCTACCCTTCAATTGTTACAACATATTTGAATTTATTTCCTCAAAATACATAGCTAATAGATTAGGCTTCCCTGGTGGCTCAGACGGTAAAGAATCCCCCTGCAATGCGGGGGTCTTGGGTTGGGAATATCTCCTGGAGGAGGGCATGGCAACCCACTCCAGTGTTCTTGCATAGAGAATCCCATGGACACGAGAGCCTGGCAGACTACAGTCCATGGATTCGCAAAGAGTCGGACACAACTGAATGGCTAAGCACAGCACAGTAGATTTAGCTATGTTTAATACATTTAGCTAATATTTATCTCCCTCCATCAAAAAAAGAGCATCTATAATGTTAGTAGGGTTTTATTTCTCTTTGCTTCTGATACCGGGGGTTCCCAACATGCACCACCATTGTTATATTTTTAGTATATTTTAAAATCTGTCAGTTCAGATGTGTTGTACATGGTGTTTTTGACCTTGGCTGAGATTGTTCTGTGAAGTTTGCTTGTTAGCTAATTTGACTTAGTGATCAAACTGTGCAGTACTGTGTCTATTCTGGATTCCTAAAGTTTTTTATTATGTATCATATCAAATTTACCACTGTATGAGTGGAAATTAAGACCTAATGTAGTTTTTATATGTTGTAGTATTTCTTCAGGTAGATCTTTCCTACACACACACACATAAAATCCTTGATAAGAACCAGAGCAAAAGCATTGATTTTTCAGGGGCTTTTTAACAGAGGTGTGGGAGCAGTGGCTGATAAGAAATGGGCTTGTGTGGGACAGAGGTTTGGTTTGGTGTTGAAAGAACTGTTTTACCTAATATTTATACTGTGCTATTTGCTCAGATTGAGATCATGCAATCTGGCCCTGGCTCACTGCTGCTCTGTAACCTTGATATGTTTGGAATGACATGGAATCTGAATATATAGAACATTTCTATGTCAGACTTTCTTACTTGTGAACTCAGGATGATGCTATCTTTCCTGCCTGCCTTTCTGGGCCCTTTTCAGTGGATCAGATGTAAAAACACTTTGAAGAGTGTAACTCTAATACAAGATGAAAGGGGCTGTATGCAATTTCCACCTGCCCTCTATGCTGAGACAAACCAGTGACATTGTGTGGGAGAAAAAGATTTAATTAAGATAATTATGACCTGTTCTATTTATGTAGCAGATAAATTAGAAGGAATCATTATTATAATTCTGTTAAGCATAGAGTCTCCACTTATAACTCTCAAGGTCCCAAGAAGGGGTGGGTTTTGAACATCTTGGTAAGTAGAAGTGAGTTTGGTTTCCATAGGGATGGAAAGGTTGGGGTCAGAGACAAGGACTTGCAATATTATTTTAAGCTCCTAAAATGTTAGCACCTACTTTGCATTCCTCTTCATGGTCCCTGCCCTGGGGGACCCCTTCACTTTGAGGAATGTGGAATTGTTTAAAAATGCATCCACTCAAGGGCTTCCCTGGTGGTCCAGTGGTAAAGAATCCACCTGCCAATGCAAGGGACACGGATTGGATCCCTGCTTTGGGAAGAACCCACATACCGCGGGACAACTAAGCCCGTGCGCTGTAACTACTCAGCCTGCGTGCCTAGAGCCTGTGCTCCGCAGCTGCGACTAGAGAAAGCTACACACAGCAGCGAAGACCCACCACAGCCAAAAACAAACCAAAAAATAAAATAAATCTTTTTAAAAATTGCAACCACTGTAGTGTGTGGAGCAGAAGGAAGCTCAGGGTGACCCTGCCCCTGGTTGATGGGAAAAGATGTCTGCCTAGAGTCAGTACTCTAATTTTGCAAAATTTATTGAGAAAGGAAAGAATGTTGAGAGATGGGGTAAAGGAATGGGAAAGACGGAGGGCAGAGAAGGATGGGTAATGACATGGAGAGGAAAGATAGGATATTAGAGCTTCTGGTCTGACAGGCAGAGAAAGATGTCATTAGCAGTTGCCTGGGGAAGACACTAAATTGAGTGCATTAGTGTGGTGGAGGATTTTTGCTGGCTGAGTCAGATCAAGAAGCCAGGGCATAGGCTGCTAGATCTTGTTGCAGAAAGACTGATTTCGACAGCATATAATTTGCATCCTGGTTCCGTGGGAGAAGAGGTTCATGGATGGGCACATGTTCTCACAGCCCTGAACCATGAACTGAAGTTTTCCACCTGAAAGAAGCAGAGACAGACTGTAAAGAGCACAGAGCTTTCATCATGGTCCCCAGAGTCCTTGCACAGGCATGACCAAGTCCTCCAACTTGCATATTCTTTCTCCCCTCCCCTTCCACCTGCTTCTTCTGGGCTGCTTCCCCATCAGTTGCCTATGCTCTCTAGTGAGGGACCAGACAAACCACAAGAGAAGTCAGGCAATGGGGTTCACAGGATAAAGTAACCAAGATCCCTTCCCTTATTTGAGGGATAAGGACTGAATACAGGCTTTCCAGGTTGCACTATGGTAAAGAACCTGCCTGCCAATGCAGGAGACACAGGAGATGCAAGTTCGATCCTTGGGTCAGGAAGATCCCCTGGAGTAGGAAATGGCAACTCACTCCAGTATTCTTGCCTGGAGAATCCCATGGACAGAGGAGCCAGGTGGGCTACATTCCCTGGGATCACAAAGTGCTGGACACCTCTGAGCAACCGAGCACAAGGACTGAGTGTAAGGGTGGAGGGGTGTGGGAATATACTCAGGCCTGGCAACTTGTGAACACAGACTAGTGGACAACTGTTGACTACTTTATTTATTCAATACTTACTAAATGCCTACCATGGACTGGGCATTGTGCTAAGTGCTAGGAATATATAGCCATGAACAAGATAGACACATTCCTGAGCTTGCAGTCAATGTCCCATTGGCCCAAGGGGCAACTCACACATTAATAGGAAGAGACAATCTCCCTGTCTTCTTTTAAGACATCAGAGGCCTTTGGGGAAGGGCCTCTCCCTCAATAGCTGGAATTCTACTCTTGATTCTTGTAAGAATTGAGGTCCTCTTGAATCTCTAAGCTTCTAGGGAATCCCAGCTTGATCCCTCCTTCGGCCCCTGCCACCCTAACCACCCCCTCCCCCATCAGTACTCAAGCTGGCTGATGAGTTCTCTGTCAAAGACCAGCCCATGAAGTCCCCACATACCTTCAAAGATCTTCTTTATCATGCACTGCTGGGAATTCTGAGTGGAGCAGACTCCCTCTCCACGAAGACATTTCCCTTGGTCATTCATATAAGAGCATGTGTGGCAGCTTAACGATGGGCCTGAAAAATTTAAGATCAGCCTGATGAAATAACCCTGTGATCCAGTGTGTAGCCTTGACTCACACATCTGGGAAGGGATGATGGACAACAAGTAGAACCATTTTGTAGGTCTGAGAAAGCATCTTTTCTCTTCCATACCAGAGAAAATGACTTCATCCTTACTGCTTCATCTATGATATTCATTGCTGATGAATCCCACCTTTCTCCCTCCAGTACTGACTTTAATTCATAGCCCAGTGGCTTCCTGGACATTGATCATTAGATGTCCTTCTGCTGTGTCTAACTCAATAGGAGCGATGGAACTTTTCACATGACATTCATACTCCTCACGATATTCTCACTTATCCACAAGGCACAGACACTTGCGGTAAAATTTGACTGATTAATAAGCTGTGTTAAGGACTTCCTTGGTGATCCAGTGGTTAAGACTCCTCCTACCCATGCAGGGGGAGGGGAGGTTCAATCCCTGGTTGGGGAGCTAAGAACCCACATGCCTTAAGGCCAGAAGATCAAAACATAAAACAGAAGCAGTACTGTAAAATTCAATAAAGACTTTTTAAACGGTATGCATTAAAAGTAAATAACAAAGAAAAGAGAAATTGCTTTTTTTTTAAAAGACTATGTTGGAATGTTCTAATGTTGCAAACCTGGCAAAGTGTTTGTATCAATTCGCTCCATCAGGGCAGTTTGTCACAAAGGGCAGAGCCTCTCTGAAATGACTCAATATTGCCTATTTCCACTGCCAGTTTCCTAATTAAGGAAGCATAAAGTGGAAAGAATATGGGCTTTGGAGTCATACTTCAGTGGGAATCTTAGCTCTGCTTCTTTCTAGCCAGATGAGGTAAACCTCACTCTGTCTTCTGAAAATACTGGAATACTCTTCTAGAATACTGCTACTTACACAAATGGGGTGAACATAAAGTTTATGTCTAGTAATAACTTGAGACGACAACCTTCAATCTTGTTTTTCTTCCTGAATAAACCCTTGTAAGAGCCAAAGAGCTGCAGTTGTCCTGGGAACTTATTTCTGTATCTTGTAGACCAAAGTGTTGGCATGCTTGACTTTCCATTGATAAAAGAAACGGTCACATATTGAGGTCTAGAGAAGTCATTCTGGCTTATACATGAGTTAACTTGAATTTTTTGCTAACTACAATAACTTCTTTGTGGCCTATCAAACATACATTGTACATCTCTTTTATTAGTAAAGAAAAGGTCACATTGACCAGAAGTTAAAAAAAGGTTCACGTTAAAAATAAAGATTAAATACCCTTCTTTCTGGGACACCGATTCAAGTCCTCCACTGATGATTAAACTCCCTTTCCAGGTGGGGAGCCCAAACTGTACATGCTGTATGTGTATGAACTGGTCTGTTATGGTTTTTTAAAACCGTGAAGAAATATAACCCTGACTTGTTCAATATGCCTTGTCTGGATGAGATATAAAACTGTGCCGAAAACTGCTTCTCCAGGGCCGTTTCTCAGACTAATCTGCGGAGCCAGCTAGTCCTCAGTTTGGCTCAAATAAAACTTTTCTATTATTAATGATTGTTTATTATTTCCACTGACATCATGTTCAGACAAAAAAAGCCCAGAGCTACCTGTCTGGTGCTAGCCATGTTGTTGGAGGATTTGCAAAGATTTTAACATAGTTTGTGAACAGGCCGATTTAGCCTGAAGCTCACCAAGGTTGTCTTCCATGAGCCCCTTCTTCCAGTGGAGCTGTGGGCATTCATTTTCCTAATTTCTTATGTGGAATGAAGTTGCAGGGACAGCTGGCAGTTTGTATTTTGTTTTTCTTAAAGAGGGCCCTCTGAACTGTTTAGCCTTCAAAAGCCCCACAACACCTAAATTCTGCCTCTGGGGATTATTGCAAAGAAATGTAAAGAGATTATTTGAGAGAGTTGTTTGTTCTGTCTGAACTGTTCTTTCTTCTGATGCCTTAAAACTGGCTTTCTTGATGTGTCACCTACTTCCCCCCGAAAGTCAAGGAAGGGCACCCATGCAAATACGACTCACCTGAGAATGTGCTTGAAGGTGGGAGCTCTGAGGGCTGTTCCCCTGATGATTCAGCTGAGACCTGTTCGGCTGAGATCGGTTCAACTGCAGACTGTTCTCCTGCAGGTTTATCACTTGCAACCTGTTCGTTTGTGGGCTGTTCACCTATGGCCTGTTCACCGACAGACTGTTCGCCTAGAGGCCGCTCACCTATAGGTTGTTCCACAGAAAGTTGTTCACCGGAAGTGTGCTCATTCAGAGTGTGCTCACCTGCAGCAGCCTCCCCTGGAGCATGCTCAACCGCAGTAGCGTGATCAACTGAAGCGGGCGCACTTGCATGTTCAACTGCCAAGGGCTCACCGGAAGCGTGTTGGGCTGCGGCGGTCTCACTTGAGCCACGCTCACTCAAAGTGTTGTCGATTGAAGAAGTCTCATATAAAGCCTCATCCAAAGGGTTTGCAAGTGAAAAGTAGTCACTTGAGAGTTGCTGAACTGATGCTTGATGATCCATAGAGCCAAGAAACTCATCAGATTGAGCTGATGCTCCTGGGGTGGAGAAGTAATAGAAGAGAGTTGGTGAGGGTGAGAGAGGATGTCCCGGTAAGGCGTCCTTTCCTATGAAGCAAGGCTCATGTTGTGGGAACGCTGGGTTTCTGGGGGTCTGGTCAAGCACCTGAAGATACTGCAGAGGCTGGAGGCAGTCAACCGATTGCTCAAGGGACCATGAAGGCCAGGGGTGTTAAGGAACCGCAGAGGCTACCTTAGTGATTGAAGGGAAGAATTTTAAGATCTGCAATATTTGTGTGGATCTGTGTACCCTGAGTGGGCATGGGGCACCAAAAGCGCCTGTGCCTCCCTGACAAAGCCAGCATCAGGAAATCAACGTCCCATCGTTCATGTAACCAGAATTCCACCGCTCGCCTCCCTCCAGTTCCCCTGTGGGTGAAAGGTTGGAATGGAGATACAACAGAGAGAGACTCTGCAGTGTTTCAGCAACTGAGTAATTCTACCTGAAACCGAGGGTGGAAGATTTTAAACTCCAAACAAAATGAATTTGAAACTAGAGATGACAGATACATAATGAGGCCATGAAAATTACCAGAAGGGATTAAGACCTTTATTTGGCAAGTTCATGTTTTTTCCCACACCCAATCCCCTATCCATGTGGTTGGGAACCGAAAACCAAGTTGCCATGAATTATTAAGACAAAAATATTATATACTTCTATATCTCTGCATTGAGATTCCTTTTGATGTACCATTTACTCCTACTTCATGGAGTTGTCATGAGTTTTCAATAAGATAAATTGTGAAGTGCCTAGTCCATTGCTGAAGTGCTTAATTAACTTTAATTTTCCCTCCTCCTGACCTTGCATTTGGAATTCCAAAACTCTTAGCTGGTCATTCTCTTCTGACGTGTCTCTCCTACATTTAATCCAGTTTATCAATGACCGTCAGACAAATACTCCTTAAGTATAGCTTTTATTTTATTAAGTGTAGCATCATGCAGACAATTTGATTATTACCCTTTTTTAAATTATTATTACTCTTTGAGTAACTGATTTAGGCTGAATAACCTAGAAGAGGGTGGGGAATAGACTTTAATGATGAGTATGTTATTAATCCTATCAAAAAGCTGAGAGGAATATAATATAGTCAGTATCATCCTGATTATGATCCTGTAAGAATTTGTGTGTGTGTGTGTGTATCTTGAGTGATTTGAAGTCCTTATAACCAATGACTTTTAAAAGACTAGCATTAGACTATGTTGATAAAGGAAAGATAAGATAGACTAAAGCTTTTGCATAAGTGCTCAGTTGTGTACACTCTTTGCAACCCTGTGCATCTGCCAGGCTCCTCTGCCCATGGGATTTTTCCAGGCAGGAATACTGGAGTGGGTTGCCATTTCCTCTTCCAGGGGATCTTCCTGACCTAGGGATAGAACCTGCATCTCCTGTGTTGGTAGGTGAGGATTCTTTACCACTGTGCCACCTGGGAAATCCGACTAAGGCTTTTAGGAGTTTTTAATTTTAAAAAGTTGTTACAGAAATACTACCTGCTTGACTGATTCTTCAAAAGTGAACAGAAGTTTTAACAAAGAGATTTTTGATACAAAAAAAAGAGGCTTGAAAAAGCACACTCCTTTCTTAGTCATTCTTATCATTTATGACTCACTGCCTCACCAAGTGGCTGGCACATACTACCATCTGGTATGTAGCTTGTTTCTGAGTCAATTTTTGAAAACTGAAGAGGGCAAAAGACAAAATCTCAGAGAACCAACATTACAGAAAACACTCTCATTTAATGGAGAGCTCGAAACTCATGGCCTCTGGCTTCTGCAGAAGGAAGAAGGGAATAGAGCTCACCCTGAATGGGGATCCTGAGAGAGGAGAAACAGATGACTGAACAGATAGACCAGAACCCAGAAGAGGAGGGTTCTAGGATCTCTGGCCCCTGGATGACTTTCAGGCATACCTCACTCCCTTCTCCTGTGTTTTTCCTTCTATTTTAAGTACACAAGGATCCCACACACTCAGTTCACTGGGGCAAACCTTCCCAGACTTCCAGAACCCTAGACCTGTCTTCTCATTTCACAGAGCATCAGGTACAATGTCGAGTGGCTGAAAGTATTAGGAATGAGCTGTGCCAAGCTAGTCTGTGATGGTGAAGCCATTAACTAGGGGGAATCAACCGATTCAACAACTCTCAGAGTTGAACTTGTTCAGCCACTCCTGCTTCAGATTGATCTGGGTAACTAAGATACTGGTCTTCATTCTTCAAGGGCCTTAAACAGGCCTCTTCCATGTCCACCTGGAACCAAGAGAGAGAACTCACCTCTGGCAGATCCAAGGAAACACAGACTCACTAGTAGAAGGAAATTCTTCATCTGGATTTTGGGCAAGAGGGGACCCTGGTGTGGGGCACCCAAGAGCAGTGAAGAAAACCTGTGAGCGGAGGCTTCCAGTGCCGAGCCACAGAGTCTGCGAATTCTAGAACCTCAGAAACAATCCATGATTCCTCACAATGGGTTGTGCTGATCAGGTGCCTGATCCGGCATGTTGACGCTCTGGCAACCCCCAGCAAACCAGATTGTGGGGCTGATATGCCCTGTGCCTGGTACTTTACTGTGGCCCTCTGCCTTTTCTTTAAAAAATCAAGTTGCCAAAATAACATATATACTCTCTGTAATAAATTTTAAAAGCCATCTACTCTCTTTTTAAAGTGTTCATGACAGTGAGGTGTGATTAGCTGGTTATTTTTTTATTTGGTTCTCTATATGAGCCCTTTTATTTGGGTTGGGGGCCTCAGAAGGCCGATCTCTATTGAGCTGATCACCTTGAAGGCTGGTTGGGTTTGGCTTCAGATTGTGTTGAGCCAGTGGAAGACTGGAGAAGGGAACACAGATACAGATTGAGACTGAAGTATTTATTCCTCCTATTACCTTCCTACCACAGTTCTGACGCTGGCTGGGTCTTGACAGTTTCTGTTGACTGTCTCTCCTCATGGCTCCAGTTCTCCACCAGGCTATGGGAGCATGGCTTCCTTCCCCTCCCCGCTGAGGCCTAAGAAGGATGATAATTTCTTACTGTTGCTAAACCTGGATGCCCCAACTTTATTTTTGTTTTTTCCTTAACCCTGCTCACTTCTGTCAATCATCTTTTCATAAAGGTCCATATCAATCATGGTTTCGGCAGGAAACAGATGGCAAACTCAGATGGGTGACAGGAGAATGTACCTGATACGGACATGGAAAAGGGATTTACAGCCTCGAGCTGACTGCTGAAAAGATGGGTGCAGCGAAGCATCTACCTGGTATTACGCTGGAACTTTTGGAAGACGGGGCCTCCCAGGTGGTGCTAGTGGTAAAGAAGCCACCTGTCGATGCAGGAGATGTAAGAGACGTGGGTTCGATCCCTGGGTTGGGAAGATCCTCTGGAGGAGGGCATAGTAACCCACTCCAGTATTCTTGCCTGGAGAATCCCATGGACAGAGGAGCCTGGAGGGCTACAGACATGACTGGTGGCAGAGGTCTCCTAGCCCCCATCTCCTCCTCTTCCTTGCTCACCTCTCTTGGACCCTTCATTACATATACCACAGAATGCTGGATCTAGAATAGACATATTTGTCACTCATAATTATTGAATGCTCTTCTCCCCCATTAGGCTTTAAGCTCCATGAAAGTGATGTTTCAGTCTGTCTTGATCACTGTTGTGTCCTTGCTACCTGAGAGCATGCTGACACACAACAGGTGTTTAATACTGCGTTGGCCAAAAAGTTCACTTGGGTTGTCCATAAGCTGTTAACGAAAAACCAGAATGAACTTTTTGGCCACCCCAATACATTTTTTTTCCTGCATGAAGGAATGAATGAGTTGCCTTTTCTCTACTTCATGCAAAGAAATAGAGGAAAACAACAGAATGGGAAAGACTAGAGATCTCTTCAAGAAAATTAGAGATACCAAGAGAACATTTCATGCAAAGATGGGCTCGATAAAGGACAGAAATGGTATGGACCTAACAGAAGCAGAAGATATTAAGAAGAGGTGGCAAGAATACACAGAAGAACTGTACAAAAAATCTTCATGACCCAGATAATCACGATAGTGTGATCACTCACCTAGAGCCAGACATCTTGGAATGTGAAGTCAAGTGGGCCTTAGAAAGCATCACTACGAACAAAGCTAGTGGAGGTGATAGAATTCCAGTTGAGCTATTTCAAATCCTGAAAGATGATGCTGTGAAAGTGCTGCACTCAATATGCCAGCAAATTTGGAAAACTCAGTAGTGGCCACAGGACTGGAAAAGGTCAGTTTTCATTCCAATCCCAAAGAAAGGCAATGCCAAAGAATGCTCAAACTACCGCACAATTGCACTCATCTCACATGCTAGTAAAGTAATGCTCAAAATTCTCCAAGCCAGGCTTCAGCAGTACATGAACCGTGAACTTCCAGATGTTCCAGCTGGTTTTAGAAAAGGCAGAGGAACCAGAGATCAAATTGCCAACATCCACTGGATCATGGAAAAAGCAAGAGAGTTCCAGAAAAACATCTATTTCTGCTTTATTGACTATGCCAAAGCCTTTGACTGTGTGGCTCACAATAAACTGTGGAAAATTCTGAAAGAGATGGGAATACCAGACCACCTGACCCGCCTCTTGAGAAACCTGTATGCAGGTCAGGAAGCAACAGTTAGAACTGGACATGGAACAACAGACTGATTCCAAATAGGAAAAGGAGTACGTCAAGGCTGTATATTGTCACCCTGCTTATTTAACTTATATGCAGAGTACATCATGAGAAATGCTGGGCTGGAAGAAGCACAAGCTGGAATCAAGATTTCCGGGAGAAATATCAATCACCTCAGATATGCAGATGACACCACCCTAATGGCAGAAAGTGAAGAGGAACTAAAAAGCCTCTTGATGAAAGTGAAAGAGGACAATGAAAAGGTTGGCTTAAAGCTCAACATTCAGAAAACGAAGATCATGGGATCTGGTCCCATCATTTCATGGGAAATAGATGGGGAAACAGTGGAAACAGTGTCAGACTTAATTTTGGGGGGCTTCAAAATCACTGCAAATGGTGACTGCAGCCATGAAATTAAAAGACACTTACTCCTTGGAAGGAAAGTTATGACCAACCTAGATAGTATATTCAAAAGCAGAGATATTACTTTGCCAACAAAGGTCTGTCTAGTCAAGGCTATGGTTTTTCCAGTGGTCATGTATGGATGTGAGAGTTGGACTGTGAAGAAAGCTGAGTGCTGAAAAATTGATGCTTTTGAACTGTGGTGTTGGAGAAGACTCTTGAGAGTCCCTTAGGCTGCTAGAGAACCAACCAGTCCATCCTAAAGGAAATCAGTCCTGGGTGTTCATTGGAAGGACTGATGCTAAGGTTGAAACTCCAGTACTTTGGCCGCCTTATGCGAAGAGTTGACTCATTGGAAAAGACTGATGCTGGGAGGGATTGGGGGCAGGAGGAGAAGGGGACAACAGAGGATGAGATGGCTGGATGGCATCACCGACTTGATGGACGTGAGTTTGAGTGAACTCCAGGAGTTGGTGATGGACAGGGAGGCCTGGCGTGCTGTGATCATGAGGTCGCAGAGTCGGACACGACTGAGCGACTGAACTGAACTGAACTGAGAGTGTGCTGGGTGAAGATTCTGGGTCAGTTGGAGAAAGCAGGACCTCAGGGGTCAGAGGTTGCAGAGGCCTACCCTACTTGGCTGGAGTTGGAGGACAAAACTGAGGATTCTCAGGTCTTTTGCTTCATCTGGGGAGTCCTACTGCCAGGGGAAGCCATCAAGACTGTGCAACATCTGTCCCGACATTTCCTTCCTCTGTCTTGTCTTTCTGTCCCTCCCCTTTCCTTCCTCCATCTTCATCCCAAGCTCCATCCCAAGCCACATCCATTGCTATTGTTCAGTCGCTAAGAGATGTCTGACTCTTTGTGACCCCATGGATTGCAGCACGCCAGGCTTGCCTGTCCTTCACAGTCTCCTAGAGTTTGCTCAAACTCGTGTCCTTTGAGTCGGTGATGCCATCCAACCATCTCATCCTCTGTCACCCCTCTTCTCCTCCTGCCCTCAATCTTTCCCAGCATCAGGGTCTTTTCTAATAAGTCAGCTGTTTGCATTAGGTAGCCAAAGTGTTGGAGCTTCAGCTTCAGCATCAGTCCCTCCAATGAATACTCAGGGTTGATTTTCTTTAGAATTGGGTGGTTTGATTTCCTTCCTGTCCAAGGGACTCTCTCAAGAGTCTTCTCATGGCTACATTCATACACGACTTCTAATTATTCTCTGAATATGCAATGCCCTCTGTATTTTTATGCCCCCCCCACCACTTCTTGACATTGTACTTCTCCATCTCAACTTCCTGACAAGAATTAATTCTTAATCCATGTCAGTCACCACCTACCATTTGGAGACTCCCCAGATACACCAATCTGTTTCACAGACTCCTCTCTTTTTAGTTCAGGCCCATACATCTGAATACCAGCTGGAATACCAGCTGGACACTTCCAGCTCAATATCCCAGAACACTTGAAACTCGACATTTGTGATGCTGAATTTATCGTGTGCGCCACCACTACTAAGCCTGTGCTCTAGAGCTGGAGAGCTGCAACTACTGAAGCCCGCCACAACCACTGAAGCCCGCCCACTTAGAACCCCGTGCTCTGCAACAAGAGAAGCCGTCACAACGAGAAGCCCAGTGCACTGCAAGGAAGAGTAAGCACCCACTGGCGACAACCAGAGAAAAGCCTGCGCACAGCAACACAGACCCAGCACAGCCAAATATAAATATATAGATAAGATTATTTAAAAAAACTCAAAGCTAGTTAAAATGAGAGCAAAAGAAGCCAGGAAAGAACATGGCTTCTTCGGTAGAGCAGGTGGAGGTGAGCAGAGGCTGTGTGCAGGACTGAAGGGCTCCCATCAGACACTGGGTTTACCGCATCCTGAGGAAGCCCAGCCCTTCACCTCATGTCCCATTGGACTATAAACTTCATTCAGTTTTTATTATTAGGGGAATGAACTGTTGCAAAATGCTAAATGTTCTACCCTGATTGTACATGCTTAGATATATATGGCTCAAAACATGCTTTGGGCAACCAACATCTGACCCAGCCAAACACAGAAATACAACAACAAAGAAAAACCAACAACAACAACAAAAATAGGGGAATTCCCTGCAGTTCAGTGGCTAAGACTGAAAGGTTGTTGTTGAATCACGCGAAGACACCGGGATTCTCAGCCCCTGGAGGAGAAGAATTCAACCCGGGGCCAGAGATGAGGCTTGATCGCTCAGAGCTTTTGTGTAATAAAGTTTTATTAAAGTATAAAGGAGGTAGAGAAAGCTTCTTACATAGGCATCAGAAGGGGGCAGAAAGAGTACCCCCTTGCTAGTGTTAACAATGAAGTTATATACTCTCCAATGAATCCAAAGAATGTCTGGAGGTTGTAAAGACCTCACCAGACCTACTCCCATAATTTACATTTTAAGATAACAGAATTAGCCAGAAGGTTTAATCCAGAGACTGTCCTCAGGCAGGATACATTATTGTTATATAATCCTTGTAAAGACACCCAAGGAGCAGTGGCTGCATGGGCACAGGAAGGCCTAGAGGAGCTATCCCACGATGAAGGTCAGGAAGGGCAGCGGTGAGGAGATACCCCTCGTCCAGGGTAAGGAGCAGTGGCTGTGCTTTGCTGGAGCAGCCGTGAAGAGCTACCCCACGCCCAAGGTAAGAGAAACCCAAGTAAGATGGTAGGTGTTGCAAGAGGGCATCAGAGGGCAGACACACTGAAACCATACTCAGAAAACTAGTCAATCTAATCACACTAGGACCATAGCCTTGTCTAACTCAATGAAACTAAGCCATGCCTGTGGGGCAACCCAAGATGGGCGGGTCATGGTGGAGAGCTCTGACAGAATGTGGTCCACTGGAGAAGGGAATGGCAAACCACTTCAGTATTCTTGCCTTGAGAACCCCATGAACAGTATGAAAAGGCAAAATGATAGGATACTGAAAGAGGAACTCCCCAGGTCAGTAGGGGCCCAATATGCTACTGGAAATCAGTGGAGAAATAACTCCAGAAAGAATGAAGGGATGGAGCCACAGCAAAAAGAATACCCAGCTGTGGATGTGACTGGTGATAGAAGCAAGGTCCAATGCTGTAAAGAGCAATATTGCATAGGAACCTGGAATGTCAGGTCCATGAATCAAGGCAAATTGGAAGTGGTCAAACAAGAGATGGCAAGAGTGAATGTAGACATTCTAGGAATCAGCGAACTAAAATGGACTGGAATGGGTGAATTCAACTCAGATGGCCATTATATCTACTACTGTGGGCAGGAATCTCTCAGAAGAAATGGAGTAGCCATCATGGTCAACAAAAGAGTCCGAAATGCAGAACTTGGATGCAATCTCAAAAACGACAGAATGATCTCTGTTTGTTTCCAAGGCAAACCATTCAATATCACTGTAATTCAAGTCTATGCCCCAACCAGTAATGCTGAAGAAGCTGAAGTTGAATGGTTCTATGAAGACCTACAAGACCTTTTAGAACTAACACCCAGAAAAGATGTCCTTTTCATTATAGGGGACTGGAATGCAAAAGTAGGAAGTCAAGAAACACCTGGAATAACAGGCAAATTTGGCCTTGGAATACAGAATGAAGCAGGGCAAAGACTAATAGAGTTTTTCCAAGAAAATGCACTGGTCATAGCAAACACCCTCTTCCAACAACACAAGAGAAGACGCTACACATGGACATCAGCAGATGGTCAACACCAAAATCAGATTGATTATATTCTTTGCAGCCAAAGATGGAGAAGCTCTATACAGTCAACAAAAACAAGACCAGGAGCTGACTGTGGCTCAGATCATGAACTCCTTATTACCAAATTCAGACTTAAATTGAAGAAAGTAGGGAAAACCACTAGACCATTCAGGTATGACCTAAATCAAATCCCTTATGATTATACAGTGGAAGTGACAAATAGATTTAAGGGCCTTGATCTGATAGATAGAGTGCCTGATGAACTATGGAATGAGGTTTGTGACATTGTACAGGAGACAGGGATCAAGACCATCCCCATGGAAAAGAAATGCAAAAAATCAAAATGGCTGTCTGGGGAGGCCTTACAAATAGCTGTGAAAAGAAGAGAAGCAAAAAGCAAAGGAGAAAAGGAAAGATATAAGCATCTGAATGCAGAGTTCCAAAGAATAGCAAGAAGAGATAAGAAAGCCTTCCTCAGCAATCAATGCAAAGAAATAGAGGAAAGCAACAGAATGGGAAAGACTAGAGATCTCTTCAAGAAAATTAGAGATACCAAGGGAACATTTCATGCAAAGATGGGCTCGATAAAGGACAGAAATGGTATGGACCTAACAGAAGCAGAAGATATTAAGAAGAGGTGACAGGAATACACAGAAGAACTGTACAAAAAAGATCTTCACGACCCAGATAATCACGATGGTGTGATCACTCACCTAGAGCCAGACATCCTGGAATGTGAAGTCAAGTGGGCCTTAAGAAAGTGTCACTACGAACAAAGCTAGTGGAGGTGATTGAATTCCAGTTGAGCTATTTCAAATCCTGAAAGATGATGCTGTGAAAGTGCTGCACTCAATATGCCAGCAAATTTGGAAAACTCAGTAGTGGCCACAGGACTGGAAAAGGTCAGTTTTCATTCCAATCCCAAAGAAAGGCAATGCCAAAGAATGCTCAAACTACCGCACAATTGCACTCATCTCACATGCTAGTAAAGTAATGCTCAAAATTCTCCAAGCCAGGCTTCAGCAGTACATGAACCGTGAACTTCCAGATGTTCCAGCTGGTTTTAGAAAAGGCAGAGGAACCAGAGATCAAATTGCCAACATCCACTGGATCATGGAAAAAGCAAGAGAGTTCCAGAAAAACATCTATTTCTGCTTTATTGACTATGCCAAAGCCTTTGACTGTGTGGCTCACAATAAACGGTGGAAAATTCTGAAAGAGATGGGAATACCAGACCACCTGACCCGCCTCTTGAGAAACCTGTATGCAGGTCAGAAAGCAACAGTTAGAACTGGACATGGAACAACAGACTGGTCCCAAATAGGAAAAGGAGTACGTCAAGGCTGTATATTGTCATCCTGCTTATTTAACTTATATGCAGAGTACATCATTAGAAACGCTGGACTGGAAGAAACACAAGCTGGAATCAAGATTGCCGGGAGAAATATCAATCACCTCAGATATGCAGATGACACCACCCTTATGGCAGAAAGTGAAGAGAAACTAAAAAGCCTCTTGATGAAAGTGAAAGAGGACAGTGAAAAAGTTGGCTTAAAGCTCAACATTCAGAAAACAAAGATCATGGGATCCGGTCCCATCACTTCATGGGAAATAGATGGGGAAACAGTGGAAACAGTGTCAGACTTAATTTTTTTGGGCTCCAAAATCACTGCAGATGGTGACTGCAGCCATGAAATTAAAAGACACTCCTTGGAAGGAAAGTTATGACCAACGTAGATAGCATATTCAAAAGCAGAGACATTACTTTGCCAACAAAGGTCCGTCTAGTCAAGGGTATGGTTTTTCCTGTGGTCATGTATGGATGTGAGAGTTGGACCGTGAAGAAGGCCGAACGCTGAAGAATTGATGCTTTTGAACTGTGGTGTTGGAGAAGACTCTTGAGAGTCCCTTGGACTGCAAGGAGATCCAACCAGTCCATTCTGAAGGAGATCAGCCCTGGGATTTCTTTGTAAGGAATGATGCTAAAGCTGAAACTCCAGTACTTTGGCCACCTCATGCGAAGAGTTGACTCATTGGAAAAGACTCTGGTGCTGGGAGGGATTGGGGGCAGGAGGAAAAGGGGATGACAGAGCATGAGATGGCTGGATGGCATCACTGACTTGATGGACGTGAGTCTGAGTGAACTCCGGGAGTTTGTGATGGACAGGGAGGCCTGGCGTGCTGCGATTCATGGGGTCGCAAAGAGTCGGACACGACTGAGCGACTGAACTGAACTCCCATAATTTACATTTTAAGATAACAGAATTAGCCAGAAGATTTAATTCAGAGACTGTCCTCAGGCAGGATACATTATTGTTATATAATCCTAAGGAATGTAGAGAAGGAAAAAAAAGTTTGTCCTTTCGTCCTCCTTAACAATTCCAGACCCCTCTCTCCTTGGGGACCCGTAGACTTCTTATCAACCTGCCTAGGAAATGACTCTCTCAATACTCTGCGCTTCCAATGCAAGGGGTGTAGGTTCAATCCCTGGTCAGGGAACTAAGATCCTACATGCTGTGTGGTGTGACCAAAAAAAAAAAAAAAACCACCGCATTTTTGTGCCCAGGGTTTTTGAGAGTCTGAGGTTTGAGGGTGTAAGCAACCACTGCGTGGTTTACAACTGTTCTTCCCTCTCCACGCCTCTCTCTCTTTTCTCTGGAGCCCTAATAACCACAAATCTCCCCCAGTCATCCTCACATCCTTAGGAAGAAAAATTTTCTTCTCCATCCCCTGTCTTATCCTTGGTTCTGCCTTCACAGATGTACAGATCCCACCATTTCTCTACAAAAACAGAGGCCTTAGCTTTCAGAACTGGAAAAGTTTGTTGTTTTTTCCTTGCCATCATCAGTAGCGACCTTAATCCATCCAAGTCGATGCCAATTCACTTAGAATCAGTGTTTTCAATGATTATATTTCTCCATTACACGAATAATATACTCCTATCATTAATCTATAATACCCATTTATGACAGTAGATTTCTCTAGACTTCTTAGCAGGCATTCAGAAAACAGTTTTGAACTTTGGCTATGTACAGGGCTTTCTGCAAATCTGAGGAAGAAGTCCTGGGCTAAGTCTGATGGCTCACACCTATGGAAAAGCTCAGAAGTCTAGTTCTGACGGTTAATTCTTATATGAATTTTGTCAGACTGCTGGCTGCTGAAACACTGAACTGACATGCCGGCAGTCCTATGCGTTTCTACTTTAGTTCAGCGCTGTGTTTAGGCGTTCAGTCGTATCCGATTCTTTGTGACCCCATGGACTGTAGCCTGCCAGGCTCCTCTATCCAGACAAGAATACTGGAGTGGGTTGCCATGCCCTTCTCCCGGGGATCTTCCCAACCCAGGGATGGAACCCAGGTCTCCCACATTGCAGATGGATTCTTTACTTTCTGAGCCATCAGGGAAGCCCAAGAATACTGGAGTGGGTAGCCTATCCCCTTCTCCAGAGGAACTTCCCAATCCTGGAATCACACTGGGGTCTCCTGCAGGCGGATTCTTTACCAGCTGAGCTACTACTCAATCTGAACTTTTGAACATTAAATGCTGAATCTGCTGCTGCTGAGTCGCTTCAGTCGTGTCCGACTCTGCGCTACTGACAAAGAATGCTCCCATTTGACACAAGAGGGAGCCACTGACCAGCCCCACCTTGCTTAACTCAGGCAGTGTTCGGGAGATTACTCCAAAATTGTTTCATTTTGCTTCTCCTGATTGCAAAAATAAAGTGGGAAATTGAAAAACAAAAATGGTGGTACCAGAAATAAGAATGTTAGGTTCCATAAACTTAGTATTTAATCTACAAATGAAAAACAATTGCAGCAGAATTAGGACCCTGAACCTCAATTGGATGCTCTTTGGACTTAATCCAGTTGGCTCCACACATGAACAGTTGTGAGGATCACTGGACATAAGGAATAGGTTTGAACTCAGAAAGTAAATATATTATAGTTTGTTTCTAAATGATGACATGCAATTAGGATTTTAGTATTTTAATTAACTAGGAAGGAAGACCTGGTTGTAACACAGAGGCTACTTTTTCTTTTCAGTAATATTTATTTTTGGCTGTGCTTGGTCTTTGTTGCTTCGCGCAGGCTTTCTCTAGTTGCAACAAGCAGGGGCTTGTCTTCGTTGCAGTGCTCGGGCTTCTCGGTGGGATGGTTTCTCAATGTGGTGGCTTCTCTTGTTGCAGAGGACAGGCTCCAGGTGCACGGGCTTCAGTCGGTGCAGCTAGAACTCAGCAGTTGTGGCACACAGGCTCAGTTGCTCTGAGGCATGTGGGATCTTCCCAGACCAGGGATCGAACCCATGTCCCCTGCCTTGGCAAGTGGATCCTATCCACAGCACCACCCAGGAAGTCCAACAGAGAGGCTACTTTCCACATTTCCACTTCCACACGCACTTTCAGGTTCAGAGTATGTCCAGAAGTTGGTGATACCTATATAAAAATACCTGTACTTTCCATGTAGAGTATCAGATAAAACATCCCCCCCAAAATCCAGGAAAAGGGTGCGGTAAAGTTATTATGCTCACTTTACAGATGTAACATAGCTGTTTACTCCTTCATTCCATCACCCATGTTGTAGAGGGCCACATCCCTGAAGTAGCCAGCCGTCATCCGGTCTGTCATCTTCCTCCTCTGAGAGGATCCTCTGCCGATCCTTTCCCTGAGTCTCCCAGCTCCTAGTGGTTGCCCTTCAGGCATCAGTTCCAACTTGAACTTGAGGTTGGGCTCCAATCAGGGAGCTG
This sequence comes from Bubalus bubalis, assembly GCF_019923935.1. Classification (NCBI taxonomy): domain Eukaryota; kingdom Metazoa; phylum Chordata; class Mammalia; order Artiodactyla; family Bovidae; genus Bubalus; species Bubalus bubalis. The sequence goes on from NC_059161.1 coordinate 109,770,187, forward strand.
GCAGATTCAAGTGGCAACTCAGATGAACTCTAAGAAAATAGAAAATAGTAGGGGCTGGTGTCTGTTTAACACAGTGTTCAAAGTCCTAGCCACAGCAATTAGACAAAAGGAAGAAGTAAAACTGTCCCTGTTTGCAGTACTTTATAAAGAAAACCCTGAAGTCTCCATCAAAAAGGTGTTAGAATTAATAAATGAATTCAGTAAAGTTGCAGAGTATAAGATTAGCATACAGAAATCTGTTGATTTTCTATACACCAATAATGAAGAGAAAGAGAAATGAAAAAAAAAATTCCATGTAAAACTGGAAACCGGCAAAAGAACTATACAATCAAAGCTGTAAAAAAGATCTTCATGTAACCTAGTAGGATAGAAAACAAAGGCATTGCCTCGGAACCTGCACACTTGACGGGATGTGTAAGGAAGAGAAGGTCCATACAGATGGACTCCTGCCCTGGGGGGTGAGCAAGGAAAGCTGTAATTAGGGCATCCCATCAGGTTCCCAAATGGAGGAGACAAGTTCCCTTGCCTCCCAGGAAATCCAATGACACAGACCAGGGACTGGAGAAGGCTAGACTGCACTTGTGAGGAATGCATGCATGCTGGCTTGCTGTTGCTTGCTTTACTTCCCAACCTGAAGGTGCAAACACCCTGGCCCACTCACAGCACACCAAAGGCTGACACGAGATCTGGGATAAGATTTGCTCCAGCTCTGCAAAAACAGACCAGGGCGCCTGGGGTGTGATTGGTCGGGAGCCACAGAGCCCACTGAGGGCCCATACAGTAAGTGGGCAGCAAGTCTCTAGCCACAGCAGACGTCAGAGTATGTACTAGGAGACGCCACAAGAGGGCGCAGCCGCTAAGCTCTGAATCTCAGGCCCCGGGAGAGGACTTGGTTTCAGTTTAGTTCAACCACTCAGTCGTGTCCGACTCTGGGGCCCCATGGACTACAGCACGCCAGCCTTCCCTGTGAATCACCAACTCCTGGAGTTTGCTCAGACTCATGTCCATTGAGTCGGTGATGCCATCCAACCATCTCATCCTCTGTTGTCCCCTTCTCCTGCTTTCAATCTATCCCAGCATCACTGGAAAGTCTTTTCCTTTAGATTAACTGGTTGGATCTCCTTGCAGTCCAAGGGATTCTCAAGAGCCTTCTCCAACACCACAGTTCAAAAGCATCAATTCTTTGGCACTCAGCTTTCTTTATAGTCCAACTCCCACATCCATACATGACTACTGGAAAAACCATAGTTTTGACTAGACGGACCTTTGTCGGCAAAATAATGTCTCTGCTTTTTAATATGCTGTCTAGGTTTTAGCTTTTCTTCCAAGGAGCAAGCGTGCATAAGTGGCTCAGATGGTAAAGAATCCGCTTGTAATGAGGGAGACCTGGGTTCAATCTCTAGGTTGGGAGGATCCCCTGGAGGGACCCCCTGGAGGAGGGCATGGCAACCCACTCCAGTATTCTTGCCTGGAGAATCCTCATGGACAGAGGAGCCTGGTGGGCTACAGTCCAAGGGGTTGCAAGAGTCGGACATGATGTAGTGACTAAGCACTCAGCACAGACAGACGAGGGGGGCTGGCCTATGACTCGGATAGGCCTTAGTGGCCACCACCTTCACAAGAGGCTGGGTGGTGCCACAGAGGGTGCAGTGGTTAAACACTGAACATCAGATAGGCCCTGGGAGAGGACTTGGTTTAGCTACAGCCCAGGGTCTGGGGAAGACAGGTCTTGGGAAATGACAGTCACCTCAATTCCTGCAGCCACAACACCCCGACCTCCAAACTTACACCACCACTCCACACCGTAGGCATACCCTAGATCTGAGATCAACACAACAGAAAAGGCTTGGAGTTGGAACTGACTTGAACGGAACCATGGATATCTAGGCAGGAACGTTTGGACCCTCTGTGCCTGCACAGGCTTCACGCTTCAGCAATCTTCTCCTTTGGGGCAGGGAATGCATTCCACAGCAATGGAGCCTGATCAAACCAGACCCTTGGGACCTCTACTTCAGCAACTGGGGAGCAGACCCCACCCTTGCCAGAGCAGGGACAGCACAGTGTGGACAGGAAGCCCCACCTCATCCTGCACAGGCTCTAAAACCCCAACACAACACACACAGCCTACCAAGGGCATATGGCCAGCACACTCGGAGGAAAGACATGGCTGGTGTCCACACTAAAACCAGCCCTTGTAACAAAAATACTGGACACAGACTACACAGGGATGCTCCCACATAGAAACACTCCTTCAAGACCACAGCAGATAACAGTTTCTCCGAAATTCATAGAGACAGATGAAGTTCAGTAAAATGAAAATGCAGAGGAATGACTCTCAATTAAGAGAATGAGGAAAATCCCCTAAAAGAACAATTAATGAGACTTTACCTCACCAGTTTACAAGACCTCAAGTTCCAAAGTGTTAGTTGCTCTGTCATGTCCAACTCTTTGGGACCCCATGGACGGGGGTCCCACCAGGCTCCTCTGTCCATGAATTTCTCCAGGCAAGAGTACTGGAGTGGGTTGCCATTTCCTCCTCCAGGGAATCTTCCTGACCCAGGGATCAAACCCATGTCTCTTGTGTCTCCTGCATTGGCTGGTGGATTCTTCACCACTGAGCCAGCTGAGAAGCCCAAAGTTGTCCTAGACAACTTCTGTTTGTGCTTGCCAAAAACCCTCTGTGAGGCCAGGTTTTGAAAAAGCTTGGAAGCCTCTTAGAAGAAATTAGAGTTCTTCGGGGAAGGAGAAGGGGGAAAGGATAGAGTTGAGTGAGTCCGTTTGTTATCCTGCCACATAACTGGGGCATCTTGTGTGACTAATAGTGGCTTCCCCGGTGGCGCAGTGGTAAAGAATCTGCATGCCGACGCAGGAGGTGTGGCTCCCATGCCTGGATCAGGAAGATGCCCTGGAGGAGGAAATGGCAACCCGCTCCAGTGTTCTTGCCTGGGAAATCCCATGGACAGAGGAGTCTGGCGGGCCACAGTCTATGGGGCTGCAAAGAGTTGGACACAACTGAGCACACACACACACAGACTCACACACACAGACTCACACACGACTAATAAACTGCTATCAGTCTCCCCCGTCCGACTGTTACTTGCTGTGTATTTAGCCATCTTCATAACCCCAAGGTGGAGATCTTTCCCTCTTAAATCAGCACTTGCCATGGCACTTGCCATCTACCTCTACGAGGATTAAATTACGTACCGCTGCAGCTGCTGACTTTGAACACCCCCCTGAAAGAAGCTCAGGGTGCAGAACAGAAATGAGACATTCTGTTCTCTGGGGAAAACTGGCAGAACAGGTCTTTAGATAGATATCTTCAGGAGCCAATTTTATGAGCCCAGTTCTTGTATCTCCCCATATCTAGAAAAGTACTAGAATCCTTCATGATGATGTCTGCTCTTCATGACTAGCAGAAATCTTCTGGAAAAAAAAATGTGCTTGAATGCATGAATTCCCTCTTCACCAAAGTATACACCAAATCACATGTATACTGACCTTCTCCACCCTACCTCTGTGGAGAAGTTTCTCAGAGCTATCTGAAATGCAATCTCCTGGGCTATAGTCCTCATTTCCCCCCAAATAAAACCAACCACGAAACCCTCATGTTGTGCTTTTTTTTTCCCCTAATGTCAGCACTCTCCATCAAGGAGAGCAGTATGAGATTGTAACACCCACTGAGCTGGAAGCTTCCCTAAACTTGGATTCTTTGTAGAGAAGCTCCCAGGGACTGAATCCCACAGGGCTGAGCTAAGCCAAAGGTCCCTCTTCCTACCTGAGGCCCCCAGAAACCACATAATCGGGAGACTAGAAAAACCACTTGGTAAAGCAGCTTTCTTCAGTCAGTATGCTCATGGAGGCCCGAAGAGGGTGAAGCTGAATAGGTATCTGTGCCCCAACACTGAATTCAATCTCAGAGACAGAGTTTGGAGTGAAGTAGAAAAGAATAGCTTTTTTGTCTTGCCAGGCAAAGGGGTCCAGAGCCATCAAAACTGTGTGTTCCAACTTAGAGGGAGTTATGAGTTTTACAGTGTTCAAGGAACAGGGTCTGATCAGCTCGTGGACATTCTTCTAATTGGTAGGTGGTGAGGTCAGTGAGAGTGGTCATCTTCAGCCTCTGGTTCCAGCTGTCTGGGTCTATGTGCCTCTGGGCAGCTTGCCTCTCCCACCTGGAGGGGTTTCTCTATTTGAAAACAGCTCAAAATTATTGTTTTGTGTATGCCTAGAGCGGGGACCAGAGCCTTGCTCCCAAGGCTACAACTATTGCATTCTGACTGTTCCTCCCTTATCTCTGCATTTCATCCCTTCCATGATTGGCAACTGTCTGAACCTGCCCTTTGGAACTCAGGGAAGGGGACACAGAATTTAATTTCACGGCTGCAGTCACCATCCACAGTGATTTTGGAGCCCAAAAAAATAAAGTCTGTCACTGTTTCCATTGTTTCCCCATCTATTTGCCATGAAGTGATAGGGCCAGATGCCATGATTTAGTTTTTCAAATGTTGAGTTTTAAGGCAACTCTTTCACTCTCCTCTTTCACCTTAACCAGCAGGCTCTTCAGTTCCTCTTCACTTTCTGCACACACTTTAGGGCAGTGTCACAGTGTCCTCTGGCCTCCACTAATTCTGAACAGAAGTCAGCTTTTAACTTTATTTAGGAAGTCCCTTGTATGTCCTGGGTCATTTTTTTTTTTTTTTCATGCTGCTTACGTGATGTTTTTGATCTTTAAAGATTTTTACCATGATAATCCTAGGTGTAAATCTCTCTTGGGTTTACCCTGTTAAGAATTTGTTGAGCTTTCTGGATAATGTACCTGTCAGGGTTCCCCAGAGAAACAGAACCAACCATATTATTATAAAGAAGCCAATTCTGACTCCATGCTGGAAACTATTCATTTGACTTGCTTCTTGTTCCTTTTGTTATTACAGTCATACACAATGGCCTGCATCAGTGGCCCCTGCCTGTGTGCCTGACTATTAAACTAAAGAGCCTTTGTTCATCTCATAGAGAGATAATCTGGCCCTGCCCACCTGTGAATAGCTAGACAAAAAGAAGAGATTAACACACCCCTTCCACAGGAAGGCCCTTCCTGGAGATGTTTTGCAAGACTGAAGACCCTTTTTACTTCCTCACTGCCTCTGCCTCTCTATTCTGTCTTTGATTTTAGTTCTTCATTGCTTCTCTCTCTCTCTGGCTCTATAAGAACCTGGCATCCAGACTCTGACAAGATGGCTACTTTGAGACATTAGTCTGCCATCTTCTCAGTCAACCGACCTTCCCAATAAAGTCGTATTCCTTGCCTCAACATCTTGTCTCTCAGTTTTATTGGCCGGTTTTCCAAGTTTGTTACCGAGTCCAAGCTCTCTCTGCTCACTGCATGAGAGGCCAATAAATCCGAGGCCGACTGAGAAGATGGCAGACTCATGTCTCAAAGCGACCATCTTGTCAGGGTCTGGATGACAGGTTCTTTTATAGAGTCAGAGAGAGAGAAGCAATGCGGAACTAAAGTCAGAAGGCAGAATAGAGAGGGAGAGGCAGTGAGGAAGTAAAAAGGGTCTTTAGTTTTGCAAAACATCTCTGGGAAGGGCCAGCCTTTGGAAGGGGTGTGTTAATCTCTTTTTTGTAGCCATTCTAATGTGGGCAGAGTCAGATTATCTCTCTGTGAGCTGAACAAAGACACTTTAGTTTAACATTCAGGCATAGGGGTAGGGTCCTATGAGGCCAGCCATTATGCATGATTATAATAACAGCAGCAATGAAAAGCAAGTCAAAGAAACGGCTTCCAACATGGAGTCACAATTGGCTTCTTCTCTGCAACACTGGTGAGCCCTGAGGGAATTTAGGATGTAATTCTAGCCCCAGATAGCTGAGGTGCATAGCAAAGGAAAGATTTCAGTGAGCTCAGACTCTTGGATCTTCCCGTACATAGAAAAGCATGAAATTCCTTAACTTGGGATATCTGATTTTCTTTATCAATAAACATTTGACATAACTTTCAACATGGGCTTCCCCAGGGGCTCAGTGGTAAAGAATCTCCCTACTAATTCAAGAGACACGGATTCAATCCCTGGGTCAGGAAGATTTCCTGGAGAAGGAAATGGCAACCCACTCCATTATTGTTGCCTGGGAAATCCCATGGACAGAGAAGCCTGTTGGGCTACAGTTCATGGGATCAAAAAAGAGTTGGGCACAGCTACATGACTGAACAACAACTCAACTTTTAGACTGCGCTTTTTTTTTTTCAGCTGAAACCCCTACCCCAGCTTTATTGAGGTATGCGTGCATGTTAAGTTGCTTCCGTAGTGTGAGTTTGTGTGACGCTATGGGCTGTAGCCTGCCAGCCTCCTTTGTCCATGGGATTCTCCAGGCAAGAATACTGGAGTGGATTGTCATGCCCTTCTCCAGGGATCTTCCTGACTCAGGGATCAAACCTATGTCTTTATGTCTCCTGCGTTGGCAGGCAGGTTTTTTACCACTAGTTTCACAGGGAAGCCCTTACTGAGGTATAATCGATAATGACAATTATGTATGTTTAAAAGATACAGTGTGATGGTTTCATGTATGTACATACTGGGAAATGATTACCACAGTCAAGCTAATTAAAACATCTATGGGACTTCCCTGGTGCATCAGTGGTAAAGAATATGCCTGCCAATGTAGGAGACACAGGTTCGATCTTGGTCCAGGAAGGTCCCACATGCCACGGAGCATGTGGTGCATGGGCCATGACTACTGAGCCTGTGCTCTAGAGCCTGTGAGCCACGACTACTGAGCCCATGTGCTGTAACCACTGAAGCCCACGCACCTGGAGTCTGTGCTCTTCAACAAAAGAGCCACCAATAACAAGAATCCAGAGCACCGCAACCAGACAGTAACCCCTGCTTGCCACAACTAGAGAAAAGCCGGCACACAGCACCAAAGACCCAGTATAGCCAAAAACAAATGATAAATAAAAAAAGTATTTTTTAAAATCTACCTTACATAGTTATCTTTGGGTGTGTGTGTATGTTGTAAGAACCCTCAAGATCTATTCTCTTAGCAAGTGTCAAGTACACAATACAGTTTTGTTAAGTATAGTCACCTTGCTGCACATTAGATCCCCAGAACTTAGTCATCTTACAATGAAAATTTGTGCCCTCTGACCAGCATCTCCCCTTCCACACCTCCCACCCCCCAGTCACAGGAGGTTTTTATCGCCTGTTTTATTTTCTTTCTGTGTATGGGTCATACTTTCCTGTTTCTTTGCATTTCTCATGATATGGGGTTGAAAACTGAACATTTAAATAAATCATCACTGCAATTCTGGATATTGATTCCTGCTCTTTCACCTAGCCTCCCAGCGTTTGTTGTTTTTGCTGTGATTTTCTGTTTATTTGTTTAGTGAATTGGTTGGACTACTGTTATAGGGACAGCGCAAAGGGACAAAGTCGGTGATTAGTTAATCCCACTAGAGGATTGTAAGTAGAAAAATATGTGACAGACCCCCTAAGCTAATAATTACTCAAGAAAGCAGGTTTGCTTAATCACAAAACCAAGCAGGCTTGCGTAACAACAAAACCATGAAACAGAAGCATGAGACATGCCCCGAAACAATAAAACAATGGAGGCATGAGACCCACAGCCTACCTGGTGAGCTCAGTAAATGAATGATCCCTAGGGTATGTGCTCTCACACACAAAAACAGTAATTTGCGAGCCTAGCTTGACCATGTAGAAACAAGAAAATTCCCCTGGTCAACTGGAGGAGGAGCTGATGACAGAAACATGATGTCTATTCAAAAAAGACCAAGAAGTTCTTCTCCACTTCCCCACCTTTCCTTTGATTATAAAACTGTAGCCCCATAAGTCCTCAAGGCATGGTACCCTCTCGTCCACTACTTGTAAGCCTCACAAGCATCCTATTCTAATACATCACTTCTTATCCATCACTCTGCTGTGTGTGCTCAGTAATACAGCTGTGTCCAACTCTTTGCAGCCCCATGGACTATGGCCCACCAGGCTTCTCTGCCCATGGAATCTTCCAGGCAAAAATAGTGGAGTAGGGTGTCATTTCCTACTCTAAGGCATCTTCCCTGACCCAGAGATTGAACCTGCGTCTCTTGCATCTCCTGCATTGGCAGAGCGATTCTTTACCACTGCACCACCTGGGAAGCTCATCTATCACTCTGCCGGTCACTGAATTCTTTTTGTGCTGAGACATAAGGGACTATGGTACCAGTGCTCTTCAGAGCCGCCTGAGATAACACCATAGCGGTTTCAAGTGTAGTGAAATCTATTTCCCCTGTAGTGTGTCAGCTCTGACGTCACCCTTAGAGGGCACAGTTTAGTGCATGGTCACAGTCATCCTGGGATGAGAGGGGTATGCCAGATCTTTCCCTGATTTCCTGTGAAACTGTCATTACACCGAGCTGTGGACTTCATGCTGATGGCCTCCGGGGACATGAAAATCTTCAGAGTCTGATCCAATTATTTTCAAAGGGTTGACCCTTTGCAAAGGTCAACCTTCAGGCCAGTCTTTCAAATCTGTTCTGCCCCAAGTAGGATTTTCTTAGCTGTTTCTCTCTCTGGGTCTCTCTGGTAAACTAGCTAACCTATAGTTTACAGTGGTCCTTGCAGGGAGGTAAGAGTCTTTTCTTTATTTACCAATCTCCATTGTTTTTGAGGGCGCCCTTTTTCTTGAACATCCCCACACTCTGTTTAAAATCAAGTTTGTTCTTTTGGGGGAGAACTTCAGATTCTTATATACTTATGGACTGCTGGCATCCAAACTAAAGCAAACTTTCCTTCCATCAACCTGGCCTCTTCAATGGCTTCTGAGTGGCAAGCATCTGGATCCCACTTTTGGTGGCACTACCTGCCCAGATTCTCATTGTTCCTACAGAGATTTAGTAGATTTTCTTGGAAAAAAAAATAATTTCCTGATTTGCTATATGCCCTTATGACAATTTTCAGAGATTTAGAATGATTGTATTTAAGATCCTTTTTGCCAGTTAGTTATTTCATTGGATGGTGTGGGGATGGGTCAGCAGATTTTCTTCTGACGCCATTCTGGAAAGTGAGTTCTCCACTAGCTGTAGTCCAGCATCCAGAATAGAAAAGAAAATTTTATTTAAAAAGGAAAAATGAGATTAAAAAAAAATAATGAAAACTCTGGGTTACTTGTGAAACAGGGCAGGACCCTATGGTCCTTCCCCCCAATTCACCTCCCCATGTCCTCTATCTGCCTTTTGTCTATGGGAAACTTTAGTCAAAGAATAAGTTTAATCAGACAAATGAGAAATCCAGAAATAACAGAAAACAGTCAACGGAGACCAAAATAATAATAATATGGTCATGTCAAGGACCTTTAGTTCTTTCTCAAGAGAAGTGAAAGTCACTCAGTCTTGTCCAACTCTTTGTAACCCCATGGACTATAGACCGCCAGGCTCCTCTGTCCGTGGAATTCTCCAGGCAAGAACACTGGAGTGAGTTGCCATTCGCTTCTCCAAGGGATCTTCCTGACCCAGGGATTGAACCCGGGTCTCCTGCATTGCAGGCAGATTCTTTACCATTTGAACCACCAAGGACTATAGATAATATTTTGAGCTACATCCTGTGAGTTGTTTTATAGATATGAAAACACTAGGGTGAAGAAATTAGCTACATTATGACCAAACTGTACCCATGACATAAGCTGCCACAATTCTCTGAGAATTCGTCTAAAAAGGGGGGGAACAAATGGACCCTGGAACTGAAGATTCACTATACCTAAAAGTCAAAATGATGTGGGCCAGACCGTCAGTGACCAATGAAGCAGCTGACTGTGCTGTTTCTGCATGTGGCCCCTTCCTTCTGTCTATAAAAGCTCTTGCCCCACTGACTGCCAGGGGAGGGAGGGGAGCCAGCCTTTGGACAGACGTCCACCACCCTCCCTGCCCGCCTCCCCACCACCCCCAGTTGCCAACACCTGAAATAAAGCAAACTCTCCACCAACCTGGCCTGTTTTTTGGCTTTTGAGCGGTGAGCAGCTGGACCCCCTCTACACTCTTTCAGTAACACTTGTAGTACAGATTTTGATGACTTGGGGAGAAATACTCCATTTTGCTCCTATTAGCCAAAAAGTGAAAAAAACAAATGCAGTTGTGTTTCATTTCCAAGAAAGGAGACAATACTACCGAGACAGGCTGGGATCCTTTGCTCAAGTGCTTGTATCTGACAAACAGGCTGGGATAATTTGCTCCAGGCCTTGTATCTGACAAATGTCTCCTTGAGCAGAAAACCCCCCAGAAACTAAAAATGACTGTGTACATGTGCAGTTGGAGCAGATTATGGACAAGATAAAAAGAGACCAAAAACCCAATTTCTGAAGAGCTGGGAGCAAATGTAGGGTATATGCATGGCCCCTGCACTCAACACCACTAAAGGGGTGGGCAAACCACCTAAGTAACTCCTCTTGCCTGACTCCTGGACAAACCCCTACCGTCACCCCATGTAAGGAACCAGCTTGCCTCCCATGAGTGAGTAAGTGAGCAAGTGAACCTGTTGCTTGTTCCCACTTCCCCCACACCATACTTTAGTGCTGCTACTGCTAAGTCGCTTCAGTCGTGTCCGACTCTGTGCGACCCCATAGACAGCAGCCCACCAGGCTCCCCCATCCCTGGGATTCTCCAGGCAAGAACACTGGAGTGGGTTGCCATTTCCTTCTCCAATGCATGAAAGTGAAAAGTGAAAGTGAAGTCGCTCAGGTGTGTCCGACTCTTAGCGACCCCATGGACTGCAGCCTACCAGGCTCCTCCGTCCATGGGATTTTCCAGGCAAGAGTACTGGAGTGGGGTGCCATTGCTTCCTCCAATACTTCAGTAGTTCCATTCAATATGGTAAACCTCTTAAATGGTAAAACATCATGAATTCAACTGAATTCCCAAGTCCCTAGGTGATGTAAGTCAGACTCTAGTCTTCAATTTTTATAATTGCGCAATGGGGACACAAGAGAGTCAGCTCTTCTTACATACCTTGGCTTCCTCAGTAGGGCCAGTGGAAGTGAGCAAGGCCAGTAATTGCTAGAAAGAATGTAGGGCCCTAGTTCCTTCAGGCACTCTGTTCTCTTTGTCTGGGAAAGTGCAAGCCTTTGCCTGGGCTGCCATTGGCTGCTCCTCCCAGCCTGGAATTATAAAGTCGGGATCTCAGAGGCTCTTGAGGCTGTGGTTCGGTCCTGCCTTCTGTAAGTCTTTGGGGCTTGAGCCAGATCCAGAGATGGCTAAGTGCCTTCTGCTACTGCTGCTGGTGGTCCTGTCCTCACTGCTCGGACTCCCACAAGGTGAGCTCCCCTGCTCCCTCAGCATGTAGGAGGGCAGAGGGGAACCTGGCTGAGTGGCAGCTTATGGTTCTAGGCATTGCCTGTCTCTTCCACTCTTTGTCTGCCTGCCTAGACATTAGAATTTCCAAGAGATAAGATTACCATTTACCCTATAATCTGGGGCATTCTGCTTTTGTAGGAATACATTTCTATATCTTTTTTGCTTGAAAGTCTGTTTTTCATCATTTCAACTGGTTAAACATTTTTGAAAGCTGAAATACTTGGGTACTTCATTTGTTAAACACTTGACATTAAACTGTTGGGGTTATGTGATAGAAACAGGATGAATCCTCACTCAGACTTGGATTACATGTCAAGACTGATGATGCCACATATGTACCAGGAGGGTGTGAAAAGCCTTAATTAGTTATCTCATGAGGCTTTCTTGGGAGAGCAGGGCTTACTGCCAGGTATCTTAAGATGGCTTAGGGGATCAGAGAAAGGAGACTCTTGAATTTATATGATGGTGAGGAAGAGAAGCAGGGCGATGGTTCCTGCATTCAGGTAGGGGCTTGTGTGGCGTGAAACTCCCACCAGTGTTGAAAGAAGGAGCCCCTTGGGGCCCGCATGTGGGGCACAAGGGGCAAGACTTCAAGGTTGCCAGCTGTGAAACATCAAAAACCGGAGTCAGACACTATTACATGACCAAAATGCAATTAATACTTGCAGGACCTTTTACAAAATGTCCTTTACTTGTTGTAGAACACAGATTGAATCCCAGTGTAGTTCTTCAGAAGTGTAACCATTTTCTGATCTGCTTGATGACAGGGAGAAGGGAGAATTTTTGCTGAAGACTATTTTTTATTCCACATCACCTTTACCACACAACTTTTACAGTTCAGTTATTCTACCTGTGGGTGTGTATGTGCACATACATATAGAATATATATTTTCATATATATGGTTCATAATATATGCTATACAAAGACATCACTTATTTTAATATTCATGTATTAATAGATATTTGTGTATTTTAATATTCATATATGATATGTTTATAATGTATAAATATTTAAAATATACTTACATATACATTTATTTATATTCATATACTATCTTGTTTGGACACAGGACACAATTCACAATTATGTGTGCATGAAAACCAACTGCAAGGGCATTTTTCACTCTCTGGGTTCTCAGTTTAGTCACTTTTGCTGCAATATCATATTCTACTGGCATTTGTATTTATTCTTCCATTGTAAAAATTAATGAGTTTATGTGCTTTGTGGATTTTTCAATTAAATTTATTATAGCATTACAAAAAGTGTTTCACCTTCTACAGAATATACTTTCATAGTTTTTTTTTATTCCATGATTGATTAAAACTGGAATGATCATTGGCATTAACAGGCACCACTTTTTCTCAATGTTCTTTAGCAAATGGAATCAGCCTGCCAATAGTCAATGTTTTGTTTGTTCTGTAAAAGCACAAGAAGACTTGGAGTACAAAATATGAAAAATTAATTTATAAGAGCATACACTTGATCTAAATGAAAATCCATCATCTGAAGCTGATAGGAATAAAAAATCATTTGTCTGGAAGCTGATTCCAGGAAATACCAGGAGGGGTGTGGGGAAGTAAGACAATGTGCAGGCATGCCTGGTCGCTTCAGTCGTGTCCAACTCTCTGTGACCCTATGGACTGTAGCCCGCCGGGCTCCTCTGTCCATGGGATTCTCCAGGCAAGAATACTGGAGTGGGTTGCCATGTTGTCCTCCAGGGGATCTTCCCCACGCAGGGATCGAACCTGGGTCTCCTGCATCTCCTGTATTAGCAGGTGGGTTCTTTACCACTAGCACCACCTGAGAAGTCCTATTTCAATATACCTGACCTATAATTTCTCAAATTTTTGCTTGGATGCAGTTGACTTGTGGCTTCCTTCCCAACTTCCAGTTTCCACCAACCCTGTCCTGGGCCTCTGTTACTCTCTCCTTTAAAGTCTATTGTCTACAGAGCTGCCAGAGTGTACATGCAAAAAGCTAGTCAATGTCACTGCCTATTGAAAAAGCCTCTGATGGCCTTTTCCAACTTTGAATACAATGTCAGTTCTTATGATGGCCTAAATGATGGTCCAAATAAGATGCAAGCCAAGCTGCAGACATCATTTTTACTCTTCCAGTAGGCATATTAAAAAACTCAGAAATGTGGAAAATTAACTTTAATATACACTTTATTTAACCCAATATATCTAAACTATTGGGCTTCCCTGGTGGCTCAGTGGTAAAGAATTCTGCAATTCAGGAGCCGCAGGAGATGCAGGTTCAATCCCTGGGTAAGGAAGATCCCCAGAAGGAGGGAATGACTACCCACTCCAGTATTCTTGTCTGGAGAATCTCATGGACAGAGGAGACTGGTGGGCTACAGTCCATGAGGTCACGAAGAGTCGGACACTACTATCATTTCAGCATGCAATCAACATCAAAGTCACTGATGAGCAATTTAAACGATTTGTGTGTGTGTGTGCTGTGTTTGAAAGGACTACTGGCATTTCACAGGCTCAACAGCCACACATGGTCCATGAATACCATCGCAACAGCGCAGGTCCAAGCAGATGCGTGCTTGTGGTCTGACCCCTATCAACCTCTTCAGTCTCGTTTTACAATCCTCTCGCCCTTTTCCACTTTGCCTGTGCTGATGCTTCTCTTTCTCAAACTGGCCAAGCTAACTGCAGCTCAGAAACTGTCTGCGCACTTGCCTGTGTGTCTTGCTGGAACCAGTTTGCTAGCTACTGCCAGTTGTTTTAGTGGTTAGCATAAAAAAAAAATCAGGTTTGAGCTCAAGTCACCCCTGAGAAAGCTCTCTGCCTCCCCTCAGCCTCCTCACGCTCGCTCCTCCATGATCCTCCTTCCCATTGTCATGAGTCACCAGGACCTGAAATAACCTTTCTTATTTCTTCATTGTCAGTCATTTCCCCAATTTATTTGTTTAGTATTTGACAGGTGGAATGGATATTTCGGTGCTCCCTTCAGCACCCTATTTCCAACACCTAGAATAGCGCCTCTCACTGGCAGGAACTCACTGTTTGGTAAATAACTCGGGGACCAGCGAGGAGGGAGTGAGGAGCTGTGACCCCAGGCGCATGCGTTTGTCTGGCAGATCCCTCCCTCTCTCCTGGTCCTCGTCTCCCTCCTTCCCTCTGTCAATCACCCTCTCTCCCTCCTCCTCCTCTCCTCTCCCTCCTCCCCCTTCTCTCCCTCCTCCTCCCTCTCCTCTTTCTCCCTCCCCTCCTCTCCCTCCTCACCCTCTTCTCTCTCTCCCTTCCTCTGCTCCTCGTCTCCCCCTATCTTGCCTTACTCTCTCCTGATCTCTTTTTCTTCCCAAAACCCTCCGCCCACCTGTCCTGTCTCTCCCTTCCCTGCCCCTTTTTAGGCTGAGTCCTAGAGTTGTCTCTTTAGATGAACAGAAAGGGTGGAGGATGGGGGCTCTGCGAGAAGGAGGGGAGTGGGCGGTGCTGACTCCTCACTCCAGCCCTCATGGCACCGCTCCTGCAGATGCCATTCACACGGAACATCTTCAGTGGCGCCCCCTGGGGTTGGGGTGATAATCAGCTGGCAAGTGGGATCCGCGGAGCCGCAGTGAAGGACTTGCCCTTCCTCCAGCGGCACCGCGGGTTCCTGGGAGGACTGCGGAGCTCTCTGTGCTTGGTGCAGGTCTTGTGCCTGGGGGCACGCATGCCTCCGCCTGGGTGGAAGCCAAGCAGGGAGAAATCACCTGCCTCCAGAACATTCATCAGGAGGAGGGAAACCGTCAGCGTCCAGGCGCCCCTGGGTCACGGGTGCTCTCCCTCCTGAGCTGCCGGGAGGCTGGTCCGAAAGAACCTTATTATGTTGGTTTCACTTTCCAGCTCTAGAATGTTTCCAGTGTAACAGAGTCAACGCCAGCGGGGTCTGCGAGACCGGGGGAAGCATCTGCCAGACTCAAGGCAGCCAGCAGTGCTTTCTGAGGAGGATCTACGAAAGTAGGTGGTGCCTAACAGGTCTCCGGGGTGAACTTTGCTGGAGGTTAGGGGTTGACAGTGGGTGTTCCAGGAAAGGGGCACAGGGGATAGTATGAACCCTCCATGGGACCCTGTGAGTACCTGGACCCCAAGGACAAGTCGGGGTGGCTGTGGGACTCAGGAAAGTGGTCCCTCAGGAACCCTGGGAGCAGGAGCCACATAGAAAGGGGTTGGTTTTCTTTTTTAAGCTAAATTAGTGAAGCATATCCCCTCGTTCTGGTACTGGGCTGCCACTGGCCCTTAACGAGAATGGGGACCTTTAAGGGAGGGGGAGGAGAGGAGAGGGGGAAAGGGATGAAGGAGAGAGGGAGGGCTGACTGAGGGAGGGAGGAGGAAGGAACAGAGGGGGAAAGCAGGGAGTTCAGCTCCTGAAGGTAACTGGAACTAGGCTGAGTGGGACTGACTGGGATGGGGTTTTGGGGAACTAGGGACATGTATTGGGGGAGAAATGGGCAGGGCGGAGAGGACAGTTTCTATTCATCCTTTCTGCCTTTTTTTGTGGGGGGATGGATTGTACTCTAATATACAGAGCTTGGGCTTCTCTGGTAGCTCAGCTGGTAAAGAATCCGCCTGCCGTGCAGGAGACTCTTCCCTGGGTCGGAAAGATCCCCCGGAGGAGGGCATGGCTCCAGTGTTCTTGCCTGGAGAATCCCACGGACAGAGGCACCTGGCGGGCTACAGTCCATGGCATCGCAAAGAGTCGGACACGACTGAAGCGGCTGAGCATGCATGCTTGCATACGGAGCTTGCAAAGCTATCCCAGGAGAGCCCACCAGGGGGCCCTACCTCCAGTCTGTCAGTCCCAGATGGCTGACATTCTCTCTACTACGTATGAGTCTTCCTCCATGAAATGTGCTATTTCCTCCTCATTCTTGATTAGTTGGTTGATGCATTAATCCTGTGCTTCATTCAGGAATATTTACTGAGCAGTACCCCCAGGATATGCTGAGCTGGGGCTGCGTCCTAGGTTCTGGGGTCTCACTTGTCTTCTCTTCTCCTTTCCAGATGGCACGCTTTCCTACGGACACCAGGGTTGTAGCCAACTATGTATTCCTATGAAGCTCTTTAATCCTAACGTTATTGTGGAATATAAATGCTGTCATGACTCGTCTCTCTGCAACAAGTTCTAAAGTCAGGGCCCCCAGCTTTTGCCCTGATCTTTTATGCATGAAACTAATTTCAGTTCAGTTCAGTGGCTCAGTCATGTCCAACTCTTTGCTACCCCATGTATCGCAGCATGCCAGGCCTCCCTGTCCATCACCAACTCCCGGAATTCGCTCAGACTCACATCCTTCGAGTCAGTGATTCGATCCAGCCATCTCATCCTCTGTTGTCCCCTTCTCCTCCTGCCCCCAGTCCCTCCCAGCATCAGAGTCTTTTCCAACGAGTCAACTCTTCACATGAGGTGGCCAAAGTACTGGAGTTTCAGCTTTAGCATCATTCCTTCCAAAGAAATCCCATGGCTTCAGAATGGACTCCTTCAGAATGGACTGGTTGGATCTCCTTGCAGTCCAAGGGACTCTCCCTAAATTGCAACCACCGCAGCCTCCAAAATTCTCTGATCTGAATGTGAATCCCCTATGAGAAGCAGTCTCAGACTTGTTCTGTCTTCAAACTCCTTTTTCTTCACTGCAAGAAGCCCCAGGGATGTAGTCTTTGAAACCAAATTGGGATGAAGATTAGTGGGCATAGCTAGGTCCAAGGATACTTTCTTCCTTTTCAGGTCCTAATTGGCAGTCACACTGATTGGCTGCTTAAAAAGGCAGGGTCTGGGGAAGGCTGAATTTGTGATTCTGCATGTTCTGGAGGCAGGAACTGAAGGAGGAGGGGGAGTCTTCCAAGGCTGAAAAAAGTAGAAGTGTGAGGGGCTCCATAAATGATGGGTTAGTTCAGTGGGCTAGGTGTTGTAACACAAATCTCTTAAGTATCAGTGGCTTAAAAAAATGGAGTCGCTTATGTCAAAGGGATCCAAGATGGAGTTGGGAGGCATTAAGGAAGTGGAACTTACACACATCAACTGCTAAACCCAACATGAACTTTGAACCCAGACATCCTGAGACCACCTAGAACTTTCTTCTTTTCTCCTTAGAGAGCACAGCTTAGCAATCAGTCTGCTGCCAGCAAGTGACTGAATGCCTGCCAGCACCAATCATAGTTCTGTAATGGTTTCTTCTCTAGAATGTCTCTGTTGCCTTTATAATCCCCCACTATTGTCTATTGCCCCACCTGGAGCACATGTGAGTTGCCATTCAAATGGTTGCCTCCCAAAATGCAATTCTTAGCACTCTCAATAAACTCTTTTTCTTATTTGCAGCCTTCTGCATTTTTTTGGTTATTACCTGATAATGGTCTCTGGATGGCCATAGCTTGCTTTGTATTCACAGAAGACATGCCACAGGCTGGGCAGGAGAATAAGTGTATTAATAGATACATCTCCTCGAGGGTGCAAAACATATGGACATACTAAGACTTTCCTCTGGTCTGGGTTGACTGGGTCAGTGGTGATTGCCACTGAGTTGACTCAATAAAATTCTCTTTCCTGGCATTTTGTTACTGGGTTTTAGAAACTAATTCTTTGAATGTGATTAGAACTGTAATATGAAACTCAGCTGCTTTGGGGTATCCATCTTCATTCACATGATGGAGAACCAGAGAAAGCCCATCTGCAAAGAACGGAAGACTGGAGACAATTCTGAGTGGTAGAATTATCTTTAGAATAAGAAGCAGAATGCAGGAACTTCCCTGATGGTCCAGTGGCTAAGACTCCATGCCTCCAAAGCAGGGGGCCTGGGTTCTATCCCTGGTCAAGGAATTAGATCCCGGATGCTACAACTAAGACCCAGAGCAGCCAAATAAATAAATAATTTATAAATAAATAAATATATTTTAAAAAGCAGCAGAGTACATATGTGATCTAATTCTGGTGCACTGAGTACCCATTTTTAATCCACCCATGCTTGATGTCTAAATATTTCACCCAAAGGTGCATTTCATTAGCAAAGGCATTGAATGTCACGACAGTGTATCCCACCTTTGGGACTGTCTGCTGTCAGCATTTATATCTTTCTGTGAAGTAGCCAATAATAATAATAACAATAATAATCATAAGTAGCACATATCAAAAGCAGTACCCTTGTATCCATTGTATCTTTTTATTCTCACAGCTCTGTGAGGGAGGTACTATTATTCCCATTTTATAGATGAGGGAACTAAAGACTAGAGAAGTGTGGTAAGTTCCCAAAACTATGGCAGTAGATTTCCACCCAGACAATATGTCTCCAAAGTTCACAGTACTGCTCTCCAATCCAAAAGTTATTGATTGGAGCAAGAACAGATCAATGTTCTCTGTAAGGACCAGAGAGTAAATATTTTAGGTTTTATGAGTCATAAGATCTCTTACAACTATTCAACTCTGCCATTTGTAGCAAAAAGGCAGCCACAGAAAATAGGTAAAGGAATGAGCATGGCTGTGTTCTAAAATTCATATAGTTTTTTTTAGGTTTTTAAATTTTTTTAATGGGAGCAAATTTGCTTTACAATATTGTGTTTGAATTTCATATAGCTTTTGCCTGTTATGAAATACTATTCTTCTCTTGAATTTTCCAGTCTTTAAAAGGTTGTTCTTTTTTTTAAACTTTTTATTTTGTACTGGGGTATTGTCCATTAACAATGTTGTGATAGGACTTCCCAGGTGGGCCAGTGGTTAAGAATCTGCCTGCCAGTACAGGGGATGTGGGTTTGATCCCTGGTCCAGGAAGGTTCCACGAGCCTCAGGTCACCTGAGCCCATGAGACACAACTGCTGAGCCTGCACGCTGCCAGAGGAGAAGCCCCCCACTGGCCTCAAAGCCCCCCACCTGCCACAGCTAGAGAGAGCCTGCGCACAGCAAAGATGACCTGTGCAGCCAAAACCAGCCAAAGGAAAAAGAAAACAGAATAAAGGACACTATATACTAAAACAACACAGTGTTGTGATAGTTTTAGGTGAACAGCAAAGGAGCTCAGCCATACATTCACACGTATCCATTCTGCCTCAAGGACTTCCCTGGTGGCTCAGCTGGTAAAGAATCCGCTTGCAATGTGGGAGACCTGGGTTCGATCCCTGGGTTGGGAAGATCCCCTGGAGAAGGGAATGGCTACCCACTCCAGTATTCTGGCCTGGAGAATTCCATGGACTATACAGTTCATTGTGTCACAAAGAGTCGGACATGACTGAGCAGCTTTCACTTTCTTTTATTCTCCCTCTCACTCCCCTCCAATCCAGGCTGACACAACATTGAACAGAGTTCCCTGTGCTATCCAGTAGATCCTTGTTGGTTATCCATTTTTAATATTGCAGTGTGTACACGTCCATCTCAAACTCCTTTTGAGAAAGAAGAAAACCCAAAGACGAAGGCACAGCTGACATTTGAAAGCACTTACCATTTCTCTATAGTTCTTCGTTTGTTCAATGTTCACCCATGCTGTGGCATGTTAACAAAGAAGAACAGAGAGCATTGCTCAACCCCCGGTTTCTCAAGGGTTAAGTTGTAACCCACTGCAGAGCTCACTGGGCACTCTGAGTGGAAATTCAGGTGATAACAGGTGAGGCACCCTGTGCTGTGGACAAGCAGGCCCCTTAGGTACTTAGATATATATCTCAGGAAAAATGTTAATAACCCCATATTCTTGCATCTACCTATACAGTGGAAAAACCCTAAAGTCATTAACTTGAGACAGGTGTTCTTTTTGACTAGCAGTTACCCTTCATCAAGATGTATACCTGGCCTCATGTACTCCCTAGCCAAAAATCACAAACTGGCTTCTCCTCTGCCTCTTCAGATAATCCCCTTAGAGCTACTGAGAGGCTGTCATCCAGGCTATAGTCCTCAGTAAGTCCCAGAATAAAACATAACCTCACAACTCTTAGCTGTACACTTTTCTTTAAGTAGACAAGTATGTATCAGTACAGCATTTCTTTTTATTGCTGAATAATATTCCATTGTATGGATAGGGTTTTTTTTTCCTTTTCAATTCAGTTCAGTCGCTCAGTCGTGTCCAACTCTTTGCAACCCCATGAATCACAGCACGCCAGGCCTCCCTGTCCATCACCAACTACTTTTTGCCTATTATGGATTATGCTGCTATGAACATCTGTGTGCAAATTTTTGTGTCAGCTTGTTTTTAATTCTCTTAGGTGCATGTGTGCCTGCTAAGTCACTTCAGTCGTGTCCAATTCTTTGTGACCCTATGAATTGTAGCCTGCCAGGCTCCTCTGTCCATGGGATTCTCCAGGTAAGACTACTGGAGTTGGTTGCCATGCCCTCCTCCAGGGGATCTTCCTGACCCAGGGATCAAACCCAGATCTCCTGCATGTCCTGCGTTGGGAGGCAGGTTCTTTATCACTAGCATCACCTGGGAAGCCCCTCTGCCTCTTCAGATAATCCCCTTAGAGCTACTGAGAGGCTGGTGTCCAGGCTATAGTCCTCAGTAAGTCCTTGAATAAAACATAAACTCACAATTCATAGCTGTACATGTATACTGTCAAAAAAATTAATAGTCAATCTAAGAAAGAAGGGGAGAATTTTATTCAACCTAATCTGAGGATTATAACCCAGCAAACAGTCTTTCAGAAATCTCTGAGGGCTGTTCCACCTATAACAGATCAAAGCACAGTTATGTACATTTTTGAGACAAAAGGTTATCTATGAAAGTAGCATATGGATAGTCTACATAGCCCATATCTGTACTTCCAAAGCAGATCACTGTGACCCCTTACAGAATTGAGAAAGAATGTTATCTCCTAAGGACTTACCTTGCTGGTGCCAGAAGGAAATTCTCTTTTCAGTCAATCAGGCATTCCTACATCTTTCAAGGAGATCTGGTTAATGTATAATGTGGATGTTATAATGCACAGTCCATGGGGCTGCAAAGAGTCAGACACGACTCAACAACTGAGCATGCAAATAATGCACAGTGAAGAGGGGTAGTGGCCCAAATGGATAGAGACAGGATTTTATGCTTAATTTTTTTTTTCTTGTTCTGCCTTAAACAAATTTTTATTTCGCCAATTCCTGGGTATGAAATTGCTATGTCACACAGTAATTCATTGTTTAACTTTTTAAAGAAAAGTTAAAAGAACTGCCCAAGTGTTATCAGAAGTGGCTACACCATTTTATAACCCTATGATGTACAGGGGTTCCAATTGGTTTTGATTGCGTTTTACTGATGACTTCTCATTTCTTCCTAAAACGTGGCTTACTTGCTTCCAATGCTTCCTTCACCTTGCTTGTCTTCTCTTGTCAACACACTCATGAGTGAATGCCCAGCAAGGCATAAGGGCAAGAAAATCATGATTGGGATCAAGCAGTTTGTCTGGCAACTATAGAACCTACGCAATTGGCTAGAGCCTGTTTCGGACTATTTAGAGATTAAGAACAATCCCACTCCCCCGCACTGTACGCTGCCTTCCAGTCTTCTCTCTCTCATGGAATCGCTGGCCTCCATCCCAATCAGCCCTTCCATCAGCTTCCGTGTACCAGTTCCGTGTCTCTTCCTTCCATAAAAATCACACTGAAAACCCTGATAATGGACACAGAGAAAAAACATTAAGAGGTAAAAATGTGCTTAGCACTGGGAGGGAGGGAGGGAAGTAGGTTTAGAAGCCAAGCTGAGAAGCAATGAAAGGGATTGGTTTCTATCATTTGGTGGCTCAAGCCAAACACAGAGACATATATGGGGGGACAGGAAGATCTTTATGTGTTCATAAGCACACTTCTAACTTCTCCCTCCACTGGTGGTTTTAGTGAGAATGTGTGGAGCAAGCAGCTTTGCAGGTGGTAGTGGGTGGAAAAGGGTGCCTGAGTTTGATCAGTGGACAGTCCCATCTTAGATTTAGGTCTTTAATCTACTTTGAGGTGGCTATCATTATTTATTTATTTATTTTTCAGTATATGGTGTTAGAGAATGTTGTAATTTCACTCTTTTACATGTATCTGTCCAATTTTCCCAATACCACTTCCTGAAGAAGCTGTCTTTTTTCCTTCATGTATTCCTGCCACCTATCATACCAAAACCAGATAAAGACACTACCAAAAAGATTAGAGACCAATATCTTTGATGAATATAGGTGTAAAACTCCTCAATAAAATCTCAGCAAACTGAACCCAACAACACATAAAAAGGATCATACACCATGATCAAGTTGAATTCATTCCAGAGACACAAGGATGGTTGATTGATATATAACTGAATCACGTTGCTATACAGCTATTGTATAGTGTACCTATTGTACACTAATACAAAATTGTAAATCAACTGTACTTCTTTAGAATACAAAAAAAAAGCTGCCCTGAGAATCTAACCACCACAGGCGCAAACTGCAGCCATAAGCAGTTTCACATTTCCAATTACATCAACCTGATTTAAGGAGCTGGTGATCCTACACAGGGAGTCATAAATGATGTGCTGGGTATGATGACAGGAACAACAAGTGACATTTGTTTGGTTGTGAAAATGATTTTTTGTGCACAAAAAGAATAGTGAAAAAACACTCATAATTATATCACCTAAAGATATCTGTTGTTATATTTTGTGTGCATGCTAAGTCACTTCAGTCATGTCTGACTCTTTGTGACCCCATGGATGGTAGCTGTCCAGGCTCCTCTGTCTGTGGGATTATTCAGGCAAGAGCACTAGAATAGGTTGCCATTGCCTTCAATGGAAACCCATTCCAGTACTCTTGCCTAGAAAATCCCATGGACGGAGGAGCCTGGTAGGCTGCAGTCCACGTAGCCTACCGTGGATGGAGGAGCCTGATAGGCTGCAGTCCATGAGGCAGCTGATGCTTTCAGACAAGTTAAGTAACTTGGCCACAGTCCCAGCCAGTAAGTGCTGGAGTCAGGATTTGAGCCCAGATCCGACCAGCTATGGATCTTGTGGCATTAGTCACCCTGCTCCACTCTGGTCCCAGCCTGAACTCCAATCCTGGAAGCCGGGGAGACTGGAAGTCCCCCATCAGGGACCCTGGAGAGGAAGAGGCTCCTGCAGAGAAAGGTGGGCCGCTCAGGTCCCTGCCAGCTTTTCTGTAACTGCAGTCATCAAGGCTCCCTCTAGTCTTCCTCGTGGATCTCCCAAGCCTTCTCTTTTCTTGAACAATCTAGAAAGCTCACAGCTTGGCATTCAAGGCCCAGCATCATCTAGTCTTACCAGACCATCCCCTGGAGGAGGCAATGGCAACCCACTCCAGTATTCTTGCTTGGGGAATCCTGTGGACAGAGGAGCCTGGAGGGCACAATTCACAGGGCCGCAGAGAGTTGGATACAACTGACTTGTATGGACTGAGGCAGAGACTTGGGTACTGGTGCTCAGGACCCTGGGGCTTCCATGCTGGCTCACCGGTAATGCAGGAGATCCAGGAGATGCAGGTTCGATCCCTGTGTTGGGAAGATTCCCTTGGAGAAGGGAATGGCAACCCACTCCAGTATTCTTGCCTGAACAGAAGAGTCTGGTGGGCTACAGTCCATGGGGTCGCAAAGAGTCTCTACAGTCGCTACAGTCCATGAGGTCGAACACAACTGAACAACAACAATGATGCAAAGTCTTACCTTATTAATATCTGAGGACTGAGGCATGGGGGCATGTCAACCCTTTTCCTGAGTCAGTTCAGTTCCGTTCAGTCATTCAGTCATGTCTGACTCTTTGCAACCGCATGGACTGTGCATGCCAGGCTTCCATGTCCATCACCAACTCCCAGAGCTTACTCAAACTCATGTCCATAGAGTCAGTGATGCCATCCAACCATCTCATCCTCTGTCGTCCCCTTCTCCTCCTGCCTTCAATCTTTCCTAGCATCAGGGTCTTTTCCAAGGAGTCAGTTCTTCACATAAGGTGGCCAAAGTATTGGGAGTTTTAGCTTTAGCCTCAGTCCTTCCAATGAATATTTAGGGCTGATTTTCTTTAGGATGGACTGGTTGGATCTCCTTGCTGTCCAAGGGACTCTCAAGAGTCTTCTCTAACACCACAATTCAGAAGTATCAATTCTTCGGTGCTCAGCTTTCTTTATAGTCCAACTCTCACATCCATACATGACTACTGGAAAAGCCATAGCTTTGAATAGACAGACTTTTGTTGGCAAAGTAAAGTCTCTGCTTTTTAGTATGCTGTTGAGTTGATCGTAACTTTTCTTCCAAGGAGCAAGCTTCTTTTAATTTCATGGCTGCAGTCACCATCTGCAATGATTTTGGAGCCCCCCCAAAATAGTCTGTCACTGTTATCTCAACTATTTCATTGCAGGGACTTCCCTGGAAGTCCATTGGTTAGAACTTTGACTGCATTTTCTCATCTCTCACACTGGTTTTAGCTCCTCGCTGAATGGGAGGCTTGTTTTTCAATCATACAGATTCTGAAAAGGAGATCCTTTCTCTGCAAACATAATGAATTCTTTATTGGCCACATAAGAAATGATGGGCTTGGTAACTGGATACAAAGGTATGAACACTTGTATAATTGTACAGTTGGAGATGTGATGTTTGGGATCATAGATGGCTACATGCTAACCAAGGATGTATAAACTGCTAAAATTCTGAGTTAGGTGGTTTTCCAGTGACCCAGGTGCTGAATGATAGGAACTGCATGGAATTCTAAGGAACACTAAAGTTAAAGGGTTGAAGAATTCCCTGGTGGTCCAGTGGTTAGGACTCTGTGCTTTCACTGCAGAAGTCCCAGTTTCAATCCCTGGTCAGGGAGCTAGGATTCCTCAAGCCATATGGCGTGGCCAAAAAATTAAAATAAATACAAGGTTGGATGAGGGAAGCACCTTTAGAATGAGGGGATGCTAGTCAGATAGGTAGAAGGCTAACTGAAAGGAACAGCATCCAGAATTCAAGTCAGAAGATCTCTTTTTTTCATAATCCTAATCTTTTTATTTTCTTTTTAAATTTAATTTAATTTTATTATTATTATTATTTTACTTTACAATATTGTTGGTTTTGCCATACATCAACATGCATCCACCACGGGTGTACATGTGTTCCCCATCCTGAACCCCCCTTCCACCTCCCTCCCCATACCATCCCTCTGGGTCATCCCAGTGCACCAGCCCCAAGCTTCCTGTATCCTGCATCGAACCTGGACTGGCAATTCGTTTCTTACAGGATATTATAAATGTTTTAATGCCATTCTGCCAAATCATCCCCCCCTCCCTCTCCCACAGAGTCCAAAAGACTGTTCTATACATCTGTGTCTCTTTTGCTGTCTCGCATACAGGGTTGTCGTTACCATCTTTCTAAATTCCATATATATGCATTAGTATACCGTATTGGTGTTTTTCTTTCTGGCTTACTTCACTCTGTATAATCAGCTCCAGTTTCAGCCACCTCATTAGAACGGATTCAAATGTATTCTTTTTAATGGCTGAGTAATACTCCATTGTGTATATGTACCACTGCTTTCTTATCCATTCATCTGCTGATGGACATCTAGGTTGCTTCCATGTCCTGGCTATTATAAACAGTGCTGTGACGAACATTGGGGTACACATGTCTCTTTCAATTCTGGTTTCCTCGGTGTGTATGCCCAGCAGTGGGATTGTTGGGTCACATGGCAGTTCTATTTCCAGTTTTTTAAGGAATCTCCACACTGTTCTCCATAGTGGCTGTAGTAGTTTGCATTCCCACCAACAATGTAAGAGGGTTCCCTTTTCTCCACACCCTCTCCAGCATTTATCGCTTGTAGACTTTTGGATCGCAGCCATTCTGACTGGCGTGAAATGGTACCTCATTGTGGTTTTGATTTGCATTTCTCTGATAATGAGTGATGTTGAGCATCTTTTCATGTGTTTGTTAGCCATCTGTATGTCTTCTTTGGAGAAATGTCTATTTAGTTCTTTGGTCCCTTTTTTGATTGGGTTGTTTATTTTTCAGGAATTGAGCTGTGGGAGTTGCTTGTATATTTTTGAGATTAGTTGTTTGTCAGTTGCTTCATTTGCTATTATTTTCTCCCATTCTAAAGGCTGTCTTTTCACCTTGCTTATAGTTTCTTTTGTTGTGCAGAAGCTTTTAATTTTAATTAGATCCCATTTGTTTATTTTTGCTTTTATTTCCAATATTCTGGGAGGTGGGTCATAGAGGATCCTGCTGTGATTTATGTCAGAGAGTGTTTTGCCTATGTTCTCCTCTAGGAGTTTTATATTTTCTGGTCTTATGTTTAGATCTTTAATCCATTTTGAGTTTATTTTTGTGTATGGTGTTAGAAAGTGTTCTAGTTTCATTCTTTTACAAGTGGTTGACCAGTTTTCCTGGCACCACTTGTTAAAGAGATTGTCTTTTCTCCATTGTATATTCTTGCCTCCTTTGTCAAAGATAAGGTGTCCATAGGTGCATGAGTTTATCTCTGGGCTTTCTATTCTGTTCCATTGATCTATATTTCTGTCTTTGTGCCAGTACCATACTGTCTTGATGACTGTGGCTTTGTAGTAGAGCCTGAAGTCAGGCAGGTTGATTCCTCCAGTTCCATTCTTCTTTCTCAAGATTGCTTTGGCTATTCAAGGTTTTTTGTATTTCCATACAAATTCTGAAATTCTTTGTTCTAGCTCTGTGAAAAATACCGTTGGTAGCTTGATAGGGATTGCATTGAATCTATAGATTGCTTTGGGTAGTATACTCATTTTCACTATATTGATTCTTTCAATCCATGAACATGGTATATTTCTCCATCTATTAGTGTCCTCTTTGATTTCTTTCATCAGTGTTTTGTAGTTTTCTATATATAGGTCTTTAGTTTCTTTAGGTAGATATATTCCTAAGTATTTTATTCTTTTCGTTGCAATGGTGAATGGAATTGTTTCCTTAATTTCTGTTTCTATTTTCTCATTGTTAGTGTATAGGAATGCAAGCGATTTCTGTGTGTAGATTTTATATCCTGCAACTTTACTATATTCATTGATTAGCTCTAGTTATTTTCTGGTGGAGTCTTTAGGGTTTTCTATGTAGAGGATCATGTCATCTGCAAACAGTGAGAGTTTTACTTCTTCTTTTCCAATTTGGATTCCTTTTATTTCTTTTTCTGCTCTGACTGCTGTGGCCAAAACTTCCAAAACTATGTTGAATAGTAGTGGTGAGAGTAGGCATCCTTGTCTTGTTCCTGACTTTAGGGGAAATGCTTTCAATTTTTCACCATTGAGGATAATGTTTGCTGTGGGTTTGTCATATATAGCTTTTATTATGTTGAGGTATGCTCCTTCTATTCCTGCTTTCTGGAGAGTTTTTTTTTTTTTAATCATAAATGGATGTTGAATTTTATCAAAGGCTTTCTCTGCATCTATTGAGATAATCATATGGCTTTTATTTTTCAATTTGTTAATGTGGTGTATTACATTGATTGATTTGCGGATATTGAAGAATCCTTGCATCCCTGGGATAAAGCCCACTTGGTCATGGTGTATGATCTTTTTAATGTGTTATTGGATTCTGATTGCTAGAATTTTGTTAAGGATTTTTGCATCTATGTTCATCAGTGATATTGGCCTGTAGTTTTCTTTTTTTGTGGCATCTTTGTCAGGTTTTGATATTAGGGTGATGGTGGCCTCATAGAATGAGTTTGGAGGTTTACCTTCCTCTGCAATTTTCTGGAAGAATTTGAGTAGGATAGGTGTCAGCTCTTCTCTAAATTTTTGGTGGAATTCAGCTGTGAAGCCATCTGGACCTGGGCTTTTGTTTGCTGGAAGATTTCTGATTACAGTTTCAATTTCTGTGCTTGTGATGGGTCTGTTAAGATTTTCTATTTCTTCCTGGTCCAGTTTTGGAAAGTTGTACTTTTCTAAGAATTTGTCCATTTCTTCCACGTTGCCCATTTTATTGGCATATAATTGCTGATAGTAGTCTCTTATGATCCTTTGTATTTCCGTGTTGTCTGTTGTGATCTCTCCATTTTCTTTTTTTTTTTTAGGTTAAAATAAATTTTTATTAAAAAATTGTATTAAATGTTAGAAGAAATTTATACAGAATTCATAAATTCTTTATAAAACAATTACCAATCTTTCTCCAATTATAATTGTTTTTATGCAGACTTGGAAATTTTGCAGTGAAATAAGGTTTACAAAGTATTTCTTTTAAAGTATTACAATGCTAATTTTAAGCAAAATAATCTTTAAAATGGAAATTTTTGCATGCAAGTGAGTGAGCCCTCAAACACCCGTATTCTTTATCCCAGCAACAAAATGGGAAAATGAACATTAAACTGACTTACTGAGGAAACAATGAACAAGTATTCTGTAAACCTTAAATTCAAATTTTTAAATTACTTTCAAAAGCAATATCATTACAAGGTACTGACAATCACACTGTGTACTCAAAATTAATGTTAATACAACTAATATTCAAAAAAATGTTGCAAAGAGGCACCCCTTGTTGTAAGATATGTTAAAGGTGCCTTTAATATACTGAAGACCTAAACCCTATAGGGGACAGTATCCTCTCACACACAAAAATATAATTCATCCCTTTTAGAAGTGGATAATATCTCTTTAGTAGTGTTGCTGGTTTAAAAAAAAAAGACATAAGTTCAAAATAATGCAGCAACATACAAAAGTGGCCCATAGTTTTGGTCTTTGTCTGAGAAGTACATTCTGTAATTTAACAAAGTCTGGTTTTAAATTTTCAGTTCAAAAGCATACTTCTTTTCCAACTGGATGACTGCCCAACTGATGCCATTCCAAAGAGCAGAATCCCAATCACCAACTTGAAAGGGGTATGGCTCAACGAAGACAAAAACAGTGACTGATTTACCTCAAAGATTAGGAAACAAAATCTATATCAAAGTATCTGAAATCATAAAAAGTAAATGCTTTAAAAAATTTTCCCCCTGAGCTATGGATGCTTTTTATATAGTCACTTACTAGAGAGACTTTTTACTGAACAGATCTTTGACTAAACAGATGCATTCTATCATTACAAGTTATACTTAAAAATCCTATGATTTATAAGACTCCTATGATTCTTCGTGCTGAAAATAGATAAGTTCTGTCTCAAACAGCACAAAATGATAGCAATTACATGTTTCATGGAAATCTTTGGTGAGAATGCAATCCTGCAGAAGCCGCCTTATTTTGTTCACTCAACTCATAACAGTCTTACAATCTTCAAGTAATTTTCAAAGGAGATACCACAAGTCCATAATGAAGGACCAGCAGACCATCCTGCATTGCTGCATCGCCTATTGCACGTCGAATTTCCCTTAGAGTTTGATACCGTTCTAACAAGTGATCACCACAGATGATGTCCACCTGACAAGCTGGATCAAGGCCCATTTTTCTTCTGAAGAATTTTTCTACATGTCCAATAGTTGCTTCTCCTGAAACTCGGACAAACTTCTTTTCCAATGGCTTAAAATGTCCTGTGCCTTCATTAGCACCAATAAACTCTAGTAATAAAGACATGTCAAGTTCAGGTGGAATACGAAACACTGATTCTAAGACTTTCTTAGTTCTTCCTTTGCTTGAAGGGACTGGCTGTGGAACAGCAGGTTTAGGTACTTCTAGACCTCTTTCTTTATAGAAATCATGCATTTGCTTTTTTTCTCTTTCCTCTAGATTGATCACTAATTTGTACACTATGTCTTGTAACTGTCGGTCCAACCTTATGTTGTAAAGAGGTTGTGTCTGATGTACTACAATGTTGCATTTTGGACATCTGTTGCTATAGTAAAAGTGTCTGACAATGCAGCTTTTACAAAATGTATGAAGACATTCTGTAATGGTAGTTGCATCTATTAAATAACCTTTGCAAATGGAACACAAGATGTATGGAGTCAGCTCAGAGAGATTGATCAGGCGCTCCTCTTCGTCCTCGGAGTCCGGCCGGCCCCCCTCCAGCCTCAGCGAGAAGTGGCTCATCTCTTCCTCCTCTTTCTCCTCTTCTTCTTCCTCCAGGTCCTCATCTTCTTCCAACTCCTCGTCCTCGTCCTCGAAGCGGCCCCTCAAGCGGCCCAGGCTGCGCTCCGGCTCCAGCTCAGGGGGCCGGGAGCCCGAGCAGCCGGGATCCCCCGCCTCGGGTAGGGGCGGCGGGCCCTCCTCACCCGCTGCGGGTGCCGGAGTGAGGGCAGGCGGGGAGACGGGAGGCGGCGGCGGCATGGTTGCGGCTCCCTCGGCCTTGGCAGCGCCCGCGTTGCCTGCGGTTACAGCCGGGACCCCCTCCATGCCGTAGGTAGAGAACAGATGAGGCGAGACCAGGTGGCTGGATAGCGCGGGAGTTCCATCCGCCTGCCTGAGCTGCCAACGCGCAGGCGCTAAGGGCCTGCAGGGCCCCTGATCTCTCCATTTTCATTTCTAACTTTATTGATTTTATTTATCTCCCTTTGTTTCTTGATGAGTCTGGCTAATGGTTTGTCAATTTTATTTATCCTTTCAAAGAATCAGCTTTTGGCTTTGTTAAGTTTTGCTATGGTCTCCTTTGTTTCTTTTGCATTTATTTCTGCCCTAATTTTTAAGATTTCTTTCTTTCTACTAACCCTGGGGTTCTTCATTTCTTCCTTTTCTAGTTGCTTTAGGTGTAGAGTTAGGTTATTTATTTGACTTTTTTCTTGTTTCTTGAGGTATGCCTGTATTGCTATGAACCTTCCCCTTAGCATTGCTTTTACAGTGTCCCATAGGTTTGGGGTTGTTGTGTTTTCATTTGCATTCGTTTCTATACATATTTTGATTTCTTTTTTGATTTCTTCTGTGATTTGTTGGTTATTCAGCAGTGTGTTGTTCAGCCCCCATATGTTGGAATTTTTAAAATTTTTCTCCTGTAATTGAGATCTAATATTACTGCATTGTGGTCAGAAAAGATGCTTGGAATGATTTCAATTTTTTTGAATTTACCAAGGCTAGATTTATGACCCAGGATGTGATCTATCCTGGAGAAGGTTCCATGTGCACTTGAGAAAAAGGTGAAATTCATTGTTTTGGGGTGAAATGTCCTATAGATATCAATTAGGTCTAACTGGTCTATTGTATCATTTAAAGTTTGTGTTTCTTTGTTAATTTTCTGTTTAGTTGATCTATCCATAGGTGTGAGTGGGGTATTAAAGTCTCCCACTATTATTGTGTTATTGTTAATTTCCCCTTTCATACTTGTTAGCATTTGTCTTACATATTGTGGTGCTCCTATGTTGGGTGCATATATATTTATAATTGTTATATCTTCTTCTTGGATTGATCCTT
This sequence comes from Bubalus bubalis, assembly GCF_019923935.1. Classification (NCBI taxonomy): domain Eukaryota; kingdom Metazoa; phylum Chordata; class Mammalia; order Artiodactyla; family Bovidae; genus Bubalus; species Bubalus bubalis. The sequence goes on from NC_059161.1 coordinate 109,801,700, forward strand.
TGATCATTATGTAGTGTCCTTCTTTGTCTCTTTTTACAGCCTTTGTTTTAAAATCTATTTTATCTGATATGAGTATTGCTACTCCTGCTTTCTTTTGATCTCTATTTGCATGGAGTATCTTTTTCCAGCCCTTCACTTTCAGTCTGTATGTGTCCCTTGTTTTGAGGTTGGTCTCTTGTAGACAACATATATAGGGGTCTTGTTTTTGTATCCATTCAGCCAGTCTTTGTCTTTTGGTTGGGACATTCAACCCATTTATATTTAAGGTAATTATTGATAAGTATGATCCTGATGCCATTTACTTTATTGTTTTGGGTTCGAGTTTATACACCGTTTTTGTGTCTCCTGTCTAGAGAATATCCTTTAGCATTTGTTGGAGAGCTGGTTTGGTGGTGCTGAATTCTCTCAACTTTTGCTTGTCTGAAAAGCTTTTGATTTCTCCTTCATATTTGAATGAGATCCTTGCTGGGTAGAGTAATCTGGGCTGTAGGTTATTTTCTTTCATCACTTTAAGTATGTCTTGCCATTCCCTCCTGGCCTGAAGAGTTTCTATTGAAAGATCAGCTGTTATCCTTATGGGAATTCCCTTGTGTGTTATTTGTTGTTTTTCTCTTGCTGCTTTTAATATTTGTTCTTTGTGTTTGAACTTTGTTAATTTGATTAATATGTGTCTTGGGGTGTTTTGCCTTGGGTTTATTCTGTTTGGGACTCTCTGGGTTTCTTGGACTTGGGTGATTATTTCCTTCCCCATTTTAGGGAATTTTCAATGATTATCTCCTCAGTAATTCTTAACTATATATTTTATTAATTATTAACAATAATTAATAACTATTATCTTTCTCATGGTCTTTCTTTTTGTCTTCTTCTTCTGGGACTCCTATGATTCGAATGTTGTGGTGTTTAATATTGTCCTGGAGGTCTCTGAGATTGTCCTCATTTATTTTAATTCACTTTTCTTTTTTCCATTTATTTCTACCATTCTATTTTCTATTTCGCTAATCCTATCTTCTGCCTCCTTTATTCTACTATTTGTTGCCTCCAGAGTGTTTTTGATCTCATTTATTGCATTATTCATTATATATTGACTCTTTTTTATTTCTTCTAGGTCCTTGTTAAACCCTGTTGCCCATAAGAAGTATTGCTACCATTCCTACACTGAGAATATAACCAAACTTTTCTGGACTCAAAAAAAAGTATATAAGGTCATGTATAATACAAGTAAAATAAGCTATTAAATAATCTATTAACCAGAGTTAATCAATATAAGGAGATCAAAACACTCAATCCTAAAGGAAATCAATCCTGAATATTCATTGAAAGGACTGATGTTGAAGCTGAAGCTCTAATACTTCGGCCACCTAATGCAAAGAGCCAACTTATTGGAAAAGACCCTGATTCTGGGAAAGACTGAGGGCAGGAGAAGCTGGCATCAGAGGATGACATGGTTAGATGGCATCACCAATTCAATGGACGTGAGTTTGAGCAGACTCCAGGAGATAGTGAAGGACAGGGAAGCCTGGTGTGCTACAGTCCATGGGGTTGCAAAGAGTCAGACACGACTGAATGATAATGAGCAACAACAATCAATATAAACATATTAGTCCCTATACTTCTATTCTCATGTATGTAAATGTTTAACCATCTCACATTTGCCTAAGAAAAAACGGGTTTTCCAGGATGTGAAACTTTCAGTGCTAAAGCCAGAAAAGTCCCGGGCTACCTGGGATGAGCTGATCACCCTGTTATAGTTTTTTGGTTTCTTTTTTTAAGCAAATAAGTTTTAATACATCTAAGTTTAACATCTTAAGTACATTTTAAAACTTTTAAAAACTGAAAAAAATTTTTAAATATTTTATGCCAGCATTTTTTCACCTTTTTTTTTAATTAGAGCATAGTTAATTTACAATGCTGTGATATTTTCAGGTATACAGCAAAGTGAATCTGCTATACTCTGTTATAGGTTTTTGATGTGTTTTTTAAAAAATTGTTTAAAAGAATGCGTTTTACACAAAGATGATGAAAATGTAGTATGTGGCTTTCAAGAAGCGGTTCTTCCTTGGGTGGTCAGCCACTGAGCCAGCTGACCAGTTTACCGGGGTCACCAGGTTATGAGACTCCCCACGCACCCAGCACTCACCAGGCAGGAGGCAGAACTAGAGCTGCACTCAGCCCTAGCAGCTTGTCCATCGGCCTCAGAAGGCAGTCCCTTAAGTAGGGCAAAGGGCCTCGCCTCCCCCACCCCAGGGCTTTGGCCTTATACTAGTCCTGGTAGAAAGTGAAAAGTGAAAGTCGCTCAGTCATGTCCGACTCTTTGTGACCCCATGGACTATACAGTCCCTGGAATTCTCCAGGCCACAATACTGGAGAGGGCAGCTTTTCCTTTCTCCAGGGAATCTTCCCAACCCAGGGATCGAACCCAGGTCTCCTGCATTGCAGGTGGATTCTTTACCAATTGAGCCACCAGGGAAGCCCCAAAATACTGGAGTGGGTAGCCTATCCCTTCCCCAGCAAATCTTCCCAACCCAGGAATCAAACCAGAATCCCCTCCATTGCAGGCAGATTGTTTACCAACTGACCCCACTAACAGGGTCTTTTTTTTAACTGAAGGATAATTGCTTTAAAATATGTGTTGGTGTCTGCCATACATAAACATGAATCAGCCATAGGTATACACATGGTCCCCTCCCTCTTGAACCTCTCTCCCACCTCCATCCCCATCCCACCCCTCTAGGTTGTCACAGAGCCCCGGGTTGAGTTCCCTGAATCATATAGCGAATTCCCACTGGCCATCTATTTTACATATGGTGCTGTGTATTTGCAGGGCAGCAATGGACATATAAACATTGAGAACAGACTTATGGTCACAGCACGGGGTAGGAGAGGAGAGGGTGGAATAACTGCAGGGTAGCATGAAAACATGTACACCATCAGGGTCTTTTAACAAGCTCAGTGCTCTTCTATCACTGACTCCTCACTTCAGGTGGTATCACAGGCTCTCAGAGTAAATCCCCAGTTGATGAAACTTTTTCTGTTTTTCAGGGAAAGTGAGAGTGTTAGCTGCTCAGTTGTGTCCGGTTCTTTGGGACCCCATGGACTGCAACACATCAGGCTCCTCTGTCCTCCACTGTCTCCCAGAATTTGCTCAGATTTATGTCCATTGAGTCGATGACACTGTCTAAACATCTCATCCGCTGCCACCCCTTTTCCTTTTGCCTTCAATCTTTCCCAGCATCAGGGTCTTTGCCAATGAATCGGCTCATTGCATTAGGTGGCCAAAGAACTGGAGCTTCAGCATTAACATCAGCCCTTTTAGTGAATAAGAAGGAGCCCGAGAAACAAGAAGAGAATAGAGCTCACTAAATACAAACCCATGATATTACTTAGTTCCAGTTTTTAAATTAAATTTTTCTTAACTGAATTCTCTAGTTAATAGTTGAACAGAAGATGAATATAAAGAATTGAATGCAGAACTGATGACTTAAGCAGAATTATATTTCCTATTTCCCTAATGGGGAAATTGGGGGCTATAGATTAATGACTTGCCAAGGTCTCCAGTATTCTTGCCTGGAGAATCCCCATGGACAGAGGAGCCTGGTCGCACAGAGTCGGATACGACTGAAGCAACTTACCATGCAGGGTTTCACAGCCAGATACACATCTACCTGTGTATCTGAACCTCACATAAGTCATTTAGAAGTATCGTGAGTTAAATTGACACCAGAAAACGCCATGCTTGCCTCAAAGAAGAATATGCAGCCCCACATTCCTGGCTGGCCTTCCTCATCCATTCTTCCTCATAGTTTCTTAAACAACATTCCATAATGTGTCCAACCAGGCTGCACTGGAAGATTATGGTCATTTTAAATGGTGGAGTTATGCTGAATAAGACATGCACCTCCGTGAATGATATTAGATGTTAGAGTGAGTCTTTAAACCCAGATCCACCTAATTTCTGAGTCTGGTCTCTGGCTGGGACACTTCCTGGTTGGGTTTCTGCCTAGACACATTACTGCAAGATCTGATGGAGATCAGCGTGGGCCTGGAAGCTTGTGGTGGTTCTAGATGCCACTTATCTGGCTGATGCCCTGGAGAAGATTCCTGCACTGAGAAAGAGATCGTGCCTGATGACCTATAGGTCAACTGACCATATAATTTATTCTCTAGATTGAAGCTCCGGAGAAGGCAATGGCACCCCACTCCAGTACTCTTGCATGGAAACTCCCATGGACAGAGGAGCCTGGTGGGCTGCAGTCTATGGGGTCGCTAAGAGTCGGACATGACTGAGCGACTTCACTTTCACTTTTCACTTTATTGCATTGGAGAAGGAAATGGCAACCCGCTCCAGTGTTCTTGCCTGGAGAATCCCAGGGGTGGGGGAGCCTGGTGGGCTGCCTTCTCTGGGGTCGCACGGAGTCGGACACGACTGAAGCGATTTAGCAGCAGCAGCAGCAGCAGCAGCAGACCGAAGCTCTGGGGGGGTGAAAGGGGCGTTTACTAAGTAAGCTTGGAATACCATGAATTAGAACTAACCGTTAGTTCTCCCCAACTTTTGAAGTTTCATGGGCTCAGAATGAATTTAATATATGACATTATCAAGCGCTCAATTTCTGATGGACCTCTGAAGGCTCCTCTCCTGAAAAACCAGAAGAATTTCACAGCATATCATTCATGGAGGTGCATGTCTTATTCAGCATAACTCCACCATTTAAAATGACCATAATCTTCCAGTGCAGCCTGGTTGGACACATTATGGAATGTTGTTTAAGAAACTATGAGGAAGAATGGATGAAGGAAGGCCAGCCAGGAATGTGGGGCTGCATATTCTTCTTTGAGGCAAGCATGGCGTTTTCTGGTGTCAATTTAACTCACGATACTTCTAAATGACTTATGTGAGGTTCAGATACACAGGTAGAGCTATTTTAGTCATATCACATCTCCATTTTATTTTAGCATAATCAGAAAGCTGTCACCGGCATTTTCCAGTGGGGCCACATTTCCTAAATCTTTTCTAAAAAGTATAAGCATTGGTGATTCATATTTACTGTCCTTAAAGTATAAAAGTCTTTTTAAAAAAGTATAGTTGATTTACATTACTGTAAAAGGAAAGTGATTCAGCTTTACATAGACAGACAGACCACACACATATGCACATATATGTATCCTTTTTCATATTCTTTTCCATTATGGGTTATCACACGATATTGAATATAGTTTCCAGTGCAAAACAGTAGGACCTTGTTGTTTGTCTGTTTTATATACGGGAGTGTGTGTCCACCACTCCCAAACTTCAGTTTGTCCCACCCCATCCACTCTCACTTTTGTTAATCATAGGTTTGTTTTCTAAAGTGAAAGAGCTAGTCACTCAGTTGTGTCCAGCTCTTTGTGAGTCTGACTATAACACGGACTGTGGCCTGCCAGGCCTCTCTGTCCATGGAATTCTCCGGGCAAGAATACTGGGGTGGGTTGTCATTCCCTTCTCCAGGGGATCTTCACGATCCAGGGATCAAACCTGGATCTCCTGCATTGCAGGCATATTCTTTACCCTCTGAGCCACAGGGGAAACCTTGAGTATATTTTTGCTTAGTAAATAAGTTCATTTATGTCATATTTTAGGTTCTATATAAAAGCGATGTCATGTGGTATTTGTTTTTCTCTTTCTGGCTTACTTCACTTAGTATAATAATCTTTAGATTTTTCTACGTTGCTGCAAATGGCCTTATTTTGTTCTTTTTTACGGCTAAGTAATATTCTATTGTGTATATGTACCACATCTTCCTTATCAATTCATCTGTTGATGCACATTTAGGTTGATTCCATGTGTTGGCTATTGTGAATAGTGCTCCTCCAAACATTGGGCTGCATGTATCTTTTTGAATTAGAGTTGTCTCCAGATACATGTTCAGGAGTGGGATTTCTGGGTCATATATATATATATTTGGACTGTTTTCCATAGTGGCTGCAATAGCTTACATCTCCACCAACAGTGTGGCGGTTTCCCTCTCCTCCTCACCCTCTACAGCATTTGTTATTTGTAGAGTTTTTCATGATGGCACCAAAATCTTTCCCTGAGGAAGCACCATCAACATGTTTGAGGAGCATAAACTTCCATGAGAAATTTTGGCTAGCTCATTATCTTCTGCTTTCCACTCTCTTTTCCTAGTTTCCCCAGTGATAGATAACATGCCTGTTTCCAATATCACAGTACGCATTGTGTCCTATGCACTATAATCATCAATACAACCTTCAAGTTTGCATAGACCAGGGTGGAAGTAACGCTATGGAAGAAGAATTTTGTTCTTTGGTGGCTCCAGTACTCTGTTCATATCCTGCTTTCTCCATTTTCTACTCCTTCCTCACCCTCTGCTCTTGCACAGCAATGACCAGAGTGATGTGGGACTCGGGGCCCCGTGGGCAGCTCTGGAACCCCACTATCCTGTGAGACGGGCTGCTGAGCATACATGGGATTCTGGACCATTCAGCAAAGTTCGTCATTGTGGGGACTGGGTATCAATGACATCCTTCATCCACGCACCCCACACTGCTGCAGAATTTACTCTGAATCACCTTTGTCTTTGGAAAGCGCTGGAGGGGAGTTCTCTCCTCTCATAGTGTGGGAGGAGCTGGACTGTCAGTCTGTGGCACGTGGGGGCTCTGGGCCCCTTCCCCACCGATTGCTTTCTGGGCTGGCAGACCCTCATGCATTCATGTATTTGTCCTATTATTCTTGTTGAGTCAGAAATAGGGCTGAGCGCCTGCTCTGTACCACGCAGTGTGCGGAGAGCTTCTGGGGAATGATTAGCATGACTGTCAAGGTCTCTGCCATGAAAGGGTTGTTCTGACGGAGAAGGAGAGAGGGGAATGGGAGACACCCCCCATCCTGCACTGTCACCTGGAACGGTTTCTCTAGCCCCCAACCTGCATGTTGGGACCTTGCTCCATCATCTTTCTCCTTCCTTTGGCTGGATCTCCTAGAATGAATACTCTTATTTGGGAATTAGCTATTTTTATTACACATGACTAATGAATTCAGGATACCACAAAATTGTACTTTCGAAGGTACTGGAACATAGGTGTTCCTTTGAGCAACAGCAACAAAATTTTAAATTAAATTATCTGCTTCCTTTGTAGTCTAGAGAAATAAGAGTAATATAGCAGGAATTATTTCATATTTCATAAAATAGTCTAGTCCTCTATAATGCTTTGAAAAGTGAAAGTGAAGTAGCTCAGTCGTGTCCGACTCTTTGTGACTCCGTGGACTGTAGCCTACCAGGCTCCTCGCTCCATGGGATTCTCCAGGCAAGAATACTCGAGTGGGTTGCCATTTCCTTCCCCAGGGGATCTTTCTGACTCAGGGATTGAACCCGGGTCTCCTGCATTGCAGGCAGACGCTTTAACCTCTGAGCCACCAGGGAAGCCCCTATAGTGCTTTAGTTCCTTTTTTATTTGGAAAGTATTTGCCATACATTTAATGTGTATATGATAGGCTGAAGATATGTCCTAATTCAGATATGCCTTATAGCAGAAGATGTGGATACTGGTTTATAGAAAATACTTAGTGGGTTTGTCTCTCAGTTATGTCCAACTCTTTGGGACCCTGTGGACTGTAGCCCACTAGGCTCCTCTGTCCGTGGAATTCTCCAGGCAAGAATACTGCAGTGGATTGCTATTTCCTTCCCCAGGGGATCTTCCCGACCCAGGGATTGAACCAGGGTCTCCCGCATTGAAGGCACATTCTTTACCATCTGAGCCACCAGGGTTTGCTATGACAACTACCCTCGTATTGTCAACACGGATTCAGTATTGAGAGGCCCTGTGACATCTCACTTACGAGCTCAATCAGAGGCAGAGGGAAGGGAAAGCAAAAGGCATGGGATGCACCCACAGTGAGTGCACCCTGAGCCCTGAGGCAGGTGTCAGCCAGGCTGGGTACTGGTTTGAACTCTGGGACTGGAGGGCAGGGAATAGTAGGGGACTTTGGACCCAGAGGAAAAAGCTATTTCAGCAAAGCCTATTCACAGGAGAGGGCTTCCAAGGGGCTCAGTGGTAAAGAACCCACTTGCCCGAGCAGGAAATGTAGGTTCGATCCCTGGGTTGGGAAGATCCCCTGGAAAAGGAAATGGTAACCAACTGTAATATTCTTGCCTGGAGAATGCCATGGACAGAGGAACATGGCAGGTCACAGCCCGTGGGGTTGCAAAAGAGTTGGACCCAGCTAAGCCGCTGAGTACATACACACCCACCCACAGGAGAGGCTCGTTTTTGGGCCCGGGGCAGACGGATGTGCAGAGAGTAAAGAGGCCAGGACTGGTATCCAGGTTCTCACCCAGCTTCCTGGACAGCAAACAGATCACATTGCACTGGTATTGTTCCCACTAATGAAAGAATATTATTTCATTAGCAGAGATAATAGTAGCAACAGTTCTTTATTATTAACTAAACTCCATACTGCAGTCAGATTTCCTTAGCTTCTTGCCCAAGTTTTCTTTTTCTCTTCCAGGATTCTTACATTTCTTTTACTCACCACATCTCCCTACCTGCTCTGGACTATGACAATTTCTCAGAATTTCTCTGTTTTTTTTTGTGCTGTTGATAATTTTGAAGATTACTGTGCAGTTATTTTACAGAATGTCCCTTGTTTGGGGTTTGTCTGATATTTTTCTTGCAATTAAACTAAGGTTATGGATATGGGGGAGGAGAACCACAGAGGGGCTGTGCTGTTCTCAGGGCTTAGTATCTAAGTTATATGCTGTTAACCTGCTTTATTGCTGTTGATATTAACCTTGATTATCAGGCTGAGATACTTTTTCTCAGGCTACTCCAGATAAAGTGACTTTTTCCCTTTTACCATACTATGCTCCTTGAAAGCAAGTCACTATTGCCCATTAACTCTGTTTTTAATGTTCTTTTAACTTATTTGTACTTTTAAAATGTTTTACCATAGTCAGGGTTCACATTGCTCATGAGAATATGGCTAAGAATGCAGTTATTTAAAAAGGTTTTTATTTTTTGGTCACACCATGCAGCATATTGGATCTTAGTTCCCCAACTAGGGATTGAACCCAGGCTCCCAGAAGTGGAAGTGCAGATTCTTAACCACTGGACAACCAGAGAAGTCCCAAGAGGATTGCTTTTAAAATAAAAAGAACCTCTCACTGGTCCTGCCTCCATCACCCTGGCCATCCATAGTTCTCCTTAGTATCCATGTGGGCATGTTAAGTCATTTCAGTCGTGTCCTACTCTTTGTAATACCATGGACTGTAACCCACCAGGTTCCTCTGTCTATGGAATTCTCCAGGTCAGAATACTGGAGTGGGTTGCCATGCTCTCCTCCAGGGGATCTTCCCAATCCAGGGACTGAACTTGCATCTCTTATGTATTCTGCACTGGCAGGCAGGTTCTTTACCACTAGTACCACCTGGGAAGCTCTGTCCTTAGTATAGCAAGATCTAACTAGACAAGCTTAATGTGGGCTGGAATACTTGAGTTGGTTTTTCACCAGCAACGTGGATGGAGTTTTTCCTGATGTTTTACAGGGTGTTTTTTTTTTTTTTTTGTATTTTATTATTGGAGCATAATTGCTTTACAATATTGTATTAGATTCTGCTTCACAACAAAGTGAATCAGCTAAATGTATACATATATCCTCTCCCCATTGAACCTTCCTCTCCCAAACCCCCATCCCACCCCTTTAGGTTATCACAGAGCACAGAGCTCCCTGTGCTGTACAACAGCTTCCCACTAGCTAGCTATTTTACACATGATAGTTTATATATGTTAATACTACTCTCTCAGTTTGTCCCACCCTCTCCTTTGCCCTGTGTCCAGTGTCATTTTCTGCATCTGAGTCTCTGTCTATGCTCTGCTAATGGGTTCATCAGTACTAGTTTTCTAGATTCCATATATATGCGTTAATATACGACATTTGCTTTTCTCTTTCTGACTTACTTCAATCTTTATGACAGACTCTAGTTCTGTCCATATTACTACAAATGACCCAATTTCATTCCTTTTTATGGATGAGTAGATGGTCTACAGCCATGAAATTAAAAGACACTTACTTCTTGGAAGGAAAGTTATGACCAACCTAGACAGCATATTAAAAAGCAGAGACATTACTTTGCCAACAAAGGTCTGTCTAGTCAAGGCTATGGTTTTTCCAGTGGTCATGTATGGATGTGAGAGTTGGACTATAAAGAAAGCTGAGCACCAAAGAATTGATGCTTTTGAACTGTGGTGTTGGAGAAGACTCTTGAGAGTCCCTTGGACTGCAAGGAGATCCAACCAGTCCATTCTGAAGGAGATCAGCCCTGGGATTTCTTTGGAAGGAATGATGCTGAAGCTGAAACTCCAGTACTTTGGCCACCTCATGCGAAGAGTTGACTCATTGGAAAAGACCCTGATGCTGGGAAGGATTGGGGGCAGGAGAAGAAGGAGACAACAGAGGATGAGATGGCTGGATGGCATCACCAACTTGATGGACATGAGTTTGGGTGAACTCCAGGAGTTGGTGATGGACAGGGAGGCCTGGCATGCTGCAATTCATGGGGTTGCAAAGAGTCGGACACGACTGAGCGACTGAGCTGAACTGAACTGAATATTCCATTGCATATACGTACCACATTTCCTTTAATCATTCATCTGCTGATTAACATTCAGGTTGCTTCCATGTCCTGGCTTTATTTTAGAGTTTAAAGACAAAGCTCTGGCTTAGGTGGCGCCCTACAAAGGCTAATCTAACTGGCCTTATATTTTATTTTCTATCTCACCTCAATTTTAGGGGGAAAATACCATGAAAAATATTTACACTTGACTTTCTGAAAATAGAAGTAGATATACAGAAGACTTTCTCACAAGTTCAAAAAATTTTGCTGAAATTAAAAAAACATACAAAAATGAATTTTTAGACTCTACAAAAGAAACAAAATATTATTCATACTTTGTTTTAATTTATGAAAGAGAAGTGTAAGATTATAGTAAAAAAGTAAAGTAAGATGATAATATTCTTGCATCATGAGTGGTTAGGGAAAGAAAATAAAGGAAAAGGGTAAAGACAGAGGAAACAATACAAAGGAGAAAAGAGAGGTCAAAAAGTCAGAAAACACACACACAGAGCGACAGTGGTAATAAGATGGTGACAGATATTTCTAGTCATAATAATAGAAGCATTTTTACACTAAAGAGAAGACACAAATCTTCCTATGCCTGACAACTTACTAAACTCATTGTTCTTATAAAGATGCTGTTCCACATTCTCAATTCTTCCTAAACTTCTTGGAAGAGCTGCCCACCCTCACTACATCCTCCTGTCCTGGTCCATTCGCTCCTCAACCTGCTGTAAGGTGGCTTCTGTGCTACTTCTCCACTAAACCCACTCTGCAATAACATGCACGTTGTCATGGAAACACCAAATCCTGCTCTTTTGTCCTGCTTCCCCACCTACTTCCAGGACCGTAACCCATGCCTTAGTGACTAAACAGCAGCAACAATTGTTACTGTGCTCTTTTTACTTAAATATGTATGTACTTTGGATGACTTTTGGTGCTGTCCTTGAAAATCTTTGGAGACCAAAATCTGCCTCATCCTTAAACCAGTGTAGTACTTATGCCCCATCTCTTTCCCAAGGGATCCTGGTCCAGGGTAGCTATATGGAATGCACTGAATGTGTTCTGCACACCCTTTTTGGAGAGTGATCTTTACCCACTTTTTCTTTGGGTAGCCTCTAGTGTCAATGACTTGTCCACCCTCTTTCCCACCTCACTCCCTAGAGAATCTCTGTAAGCCTTATCACCAAAGCTGAGTATGTATGTAGCATCTAAATCTGATGATCCTACTTTTTCTTCTTTGGACCTTGGTACTTGGTGTCTTCTTGGACTTTGAGGCCTCTCTGTCCATCTTCCAGGTGGACACATTTTCCTGAGTTTTCCACTGATCCCACGAACTCCTGATGTAGAAATGGGACCCATCCCCTTTCTGGGCACACGGCAGTCACTGCTGAGCAGGTGGGATCAGAAACCAGGCGGCCAGAGGAACAGAGTGACTGTGAGAGATGAAGGTGGGATGGTGATTTACAGATGTGAAGGAAGCAGGAGATGAGCCAAGGGTGAGCTGAGCTGAGAGCACTTGGTGTTGGGGGGGACAGAGCCAGTGGCTAGGAGGGAAGTGAAGAGGGAAGCTTAGAGGAGAGAGGACACTGCATGCTCGGCAGGAGGGCGTGTGGAAGGATCCAGGACAAGAGATGCCAGGAAGAGAAGGGGGAGGGGACACCACCACTGACAGGGAATTAGCAGTTAGTGACTCTTCCAATGCAGTGATCTTCCTCTGTACATATTGCAGAAATCTTGGCCTTTACAGCAAAAACTTGAAACTTTGAGGCGTCCACGCACCAAGTTCCAAGCTCTACATTTATCGTAACAGTCCAGTTGCGTGTGGTTGTAGAGCCAGCCATCTGGATAGGAAGGATGTTGATGCTCAGCACCGGAGAACCGTACCTGGAACCTCTCCCAGCCACATCCAGCCCACCCTCAGACCAGGGACATGTCCACCTCCCAGGGAGGGCCCCTCAGACTGCAGCCTTTCCCCAGGGTCAGGAATAAGGCGCCCGCTCAAGGCAGAGAAGCCCCACGTAACAGCATTACCTTTCACATTGAAGAAGGACATATCGGAAGTTCTGCAACCGGGGCCTTCTTCGGCAGTGCAGTTCCCCTCGCCATACAAACATATGCCCCTCTTAAAAATAGTGCAGACCTTACACAAGGTGGCTGGTGCTGCAGAGACACACACAGGGAAGCGGAGGCCAGGGTAGAATGGGCTACGACTAAGGTATGTAAGACACAGTAGGACCTAGGAGTTGAGGGACAAAGCCTGGCTCTAAATACTTGTCCTGCATGCCATCTGGGGAAAGAAATACCCCCACTAGGCTGCTCCCATTGGATATTTAAGAAAATGGGGTCTTTGACATGGGAATCTCAAAATCCATTCAGGATAAATAACTTTTTGTATACTTAATGAGAGAATTGCATACTATGTGAATGATGCCCCACTAGAGCTGTTTTTTTTTTCCAAAATAACCTTGAACAAGAATATGACACATTATCTGCTGGGAGATATGGCAGATACTAGGTGAGATATGAGAGGGGAGAAAAAAAAAGCTATGGGTTCTAACCAAGCGAGTGAAATTTCCAAGCTTGCACCTGAATAGCACTAAGAGATTATGTCTGCTCAGCCTTTGTTCCCTGGGATCTGGGCTGAACACCCCCATAGTACCAGCTCTGTGCTCACAAGCTGCCTTTAGCTTTGGAGCAATTGTGCAGAACACACTCACTGCATTCCATATAGCTACCCTGGACCAGGATCCCTTGGGAAAGGGATGGGGCATAAGTACTACACTGGTTTAAGGATGAGGAGGCAGATTTTGGTCTTCAAAGATTTTCAAGGACAGCACCAAAAGTCATCCAAAGTACACACATATTTAAGTAAAAAGAGCACAGTAACAATTGTTACTGTTTAGTCACTAAGTCATGTCTGACTCTTTGTGACCTCATGGACTGTAGCCCTATAGGCTCCTCTGTCCATGGGATTTTCTAGCCAAGAAGACTGGAGCGGGTTACCATTTCCTTTTCCAGGGGATCTTCCCGACCCAGGGATCGAACCCAAGTTTCCTGCATTGGGTGGCGGATTATTTACCACTGAGCTACCAGGGGAGGAGGTACAGCAAGTACTTTTCAAATAAAACATGAACAAAAGCATTATATAGGACTAATCTATTTTTAAAAATATGAAACAATTCCTGCTATATTATTCATTTCTCTGCCACAAAGGAAGCAGATAATTTTTTTTAATTTAAAATTTTGTTCTTCAAAGGAACACCTATGTCCCAATACCACTGAAAAGGGTCTGACAGTATCCTGAATTCATTAAGCATACATAATATTACAAAAATAGCCAATTCTGTAAAAGTATTGGTTCAAAATAAGCCATCCAATTACCTGCTCTTACTACATCACTGCCCCTTGGCTGTGTCTTTATGGAAAGTCTGCAGCAACCACTGACTCTGCCTCATAGGGCCAGCCCAGCAAAGCACAAATCCTCTCCCCTTGAGAAGGGGCCCCAGCCCCAGTCTGCCCCACGGAGGGACTGACTCCACTCTGAGACCTTGGAAAGGAACCTGAACTCTTTCCCTGGGAGCAGTCTGGGTGGGGACAGCAGAAAGAGCCCTCAGATCCTTGCCAGTCAAACCATCCCACAACCTCCTCCTTGACTTTGTCCCCTCCCGAGTGGATCGGGTCACCAGGTGGACGCCGCTGCCAGGCCCAACTCCACATCCTCAGCCCCGGCCCAGCACCCACAGGGACTCACCCACTCCTTGGAAGAACATGAAAGGGAAGACCCCCAGCAGCAGGAGCAGCAGTAGGAGCTTGTCCATCTTGGTCCGGGGGTGCAGGGGGGTGGAAAGGTGCAGAGGTGGCTGGAGCAGGGGAGCAGAGTGCCCAGGGAGGGTGAGGACAGACCGCGCTTGTGTGCAGGTGAGAGAAGGCCGCACACTCTGGACAGAGCCGCCCTGGGCTGTGGGCAGGAGCTTCCTTTTACACACCTGCCCGTGGGTGTTTCACAGCCAAGTGGGCCCAGGAAATGTTCCCACAGGACCAGCCCCCTTGGACACTTATAAGGACAAATGTCCCAGGTGCCACCCCTGTGCCCTTGAGGCTGCTATCTAATCAGTGGGGGACATGAGGCCTGATCAGATCTCTGGGCCCCTCAACAGTCCCTGATTCTTTATTCTCTGGGCATTTCACTGCTCCAGGCCCAAGAGCAAGAGCTTCTCTTGTGGGTAGGGCTTTGCTGAAATAGCCATTTCTTCTGGGTCAGACGTCCCCCATGACTCCCCTCCAGTCCCGGAGTCCAAGCCTGCACCCAGCCTGGGGGGACACCTGCACTGAGGCTCAGGATACACTCATCATAGGTGCAGCCCATGCTGTTTGCTTTTCCTTCCCCTTCCCTCTGTTTTTACTCAGTTAGGACCATGCTGCTGCTAAGTCGCTTCAGTCGTGTCCGACTCTGTGCGACCGCATAGACGGCAGCCCACCAGGCTCCCCCGTCCCTGGGATTCTCCAGGCGAGAACACTGGAGTGGGTTGCACCGGGAGCCGGCGAGAGACATTCCACTCGTGACAAAGGTCATGAGGAAGGAGGCTCGGCATACGCAAAGGCAGGATCGAGCCTCGGGAGTCCCCCCGGATATTCTCGAGCATCTACCCCCAAAAAACCAGAGTCTGCCTACTTTATTGCTTTGTGCTCTCACCTCTGACTTTACTGGGGGCTGTCCCCTACGACCATCTCGCTCTCTCTGTCAAAGAGTTAACTTACAGCTCCAATTAATAAAGTTCCTGGGCAACTAGGAGTGTTTAAATCCAAACCCCTCAGATGGCTCTCTAACTCGCCTGACAAGTTTACCCGGACACCTACAGCTATGCATACGATTGTTTACAGTTTCCCAGCCTTGAGAGGCACGGGAAGCTTAAGATATTCAAATAGCTTAGAGCCTCTCAGAGAGTTAGAAACTGTCAGAATAAAACTAGTAAAAGATTTCATTGATGAGCCAATGTTTGTTGCCAAGTTTCCACATCCCCTGAATTGTATCCTTGAATATGTATTAATTAATAGTTGGTATGTAGAAAAAATAAGTAGTGGCCTTGGTGTTAGTAACTTTAGACCCTTAAGGTAATAAATTCTTTCCTTTGTTGTAAACCCATTACACATCCGCCCTATAGGAATGCAATTTTATCTTCGGAAGATGGCGCCAAACCTTAAAATAATTACTCTTAGAGAAAATAAGTCTTACGGTTGACAAACCTTTATCAAGAGTCATAAAATGTTAATAGGCCGTCTGGCCAGAAGATGATGTAAATCACCTAAACCATTTGTATACGATAAATTTGCAGGAAAGAAACCCTGGTTTTTGATAAGGATCAAAGACTGCTGACTTTGCATCCCCTATTATCCTCTATGTGTAACTTAGGGTATATAAGCCCCTGTTGAAAATAAAGCTATGGGCCTTGCTCACCAACGCTTGGTCTCCCCATGTCATTCTTCCCCTCAACTTCCAGCTGAGTCTCCATCTGGAGCGCGGATATCCTCTGCGACCATTTATTTGCCTGGGCTTCTAAGACCCACTCGAGAAGGTGTCTAAGGTGGGGCACCTTCCGCTATTTGAGAGGGCGCCTGCGGCCTCCGTGGTCAGAACTAACCTGGTGTCATGGGTTATATTGATTTTCCACGTAAACCAAGCTACTCAGCTTCTTTTCTCCACTGAATTTTCCTACTGAGCTATCCTCGTTCTATTACTCTTTATATCTCTAATTAACATTTGAATAGGTCGCCTACGCTGTCTCTCCTTTGAATACCCTGGATCAGCCGGGGCTGGACCCCGGCAGGTTGCCATTTCCTTCTCCAATGCATGAAAGTGAAAAGTGAAAGTGAAGTCGCTCAGTCGTGTCCGACTCTTCGCGACATGGCCCTCTGCTAAATGAAAAATACTCATGGGGCTTCCCTGCTGGTGCAGTGGTTAAGATCTAGCCTTCCAGTGCATGGGGTGTGGGTTTGATCCCTGGCTGGGGAACTAAGATCTCACATGCCTCACAGTCAAGAAACCAAAGCATGGGACAGAAGCAATATTGTGACAAATTCAATAACAACTTAAAAAATACTCAGGACATTTGTTAACAGCAATAAGGCAGATTTTATTCCAGGGAACAACTCTAGCGGGGTTTGGTGGTAGGGAAGAAATCCTGGACTCAGTTCTGAGTCCATCAAAGACTAGTGAAGATTTATAGACAAGGGTCTGGTTGGGGCAGGGGGTGGCGTCAGTGACGTAAAATTACTAAGAGGAAACATCAGCTCTAAGAGAAACCTGCTAGGTTGACTCAACAGGATTCTTGCTGAGGGTAGCATGTTAAGATATGGAGGCAGGGAAGGAGGAATTTGATCAGATTATCAAGGTGGAGGGTTTTACTAAAAACTGAGCCAGCAAGATTCTTGCTAAAACTGGACTGGCCTTGCCAAGGACACGGTCCAGGTCAGGAAACAGGACAAAAAGAGAGCTTAGAGGAGTTTGACTCACTTTTGGTGAAAGTAAAGAGTCCCTGTCACCTCTCAGAGCCAAGTCGGTGTTGGCAATTGTGAGAGTAGTTAGAACAACAACACTTATTTAGTATTTTCAAAACCCAGAATCTACAAATGCAAATACATCATTTGAGATTTATCTTCAACCTATCATAAACACATTGTAAACAAATACGCAAAAGCAAATCCTATCCAAACAACAGAAGTAATCGAGACCTTAGAGCTAGGTAGATGGCTACATTGTTTTACAATGTATAAAACAATTTCTACCATATTCAACTCTTTTTCTAGCCCCTAAAAGCACAGATCCTGCATTCACCAAGTTGGATTTATATAGACAGAGATGATCACTGCTCCAGGACTAAATAGGAGGGCTCAGAATTTTTACAGACACTTGGTCATTGGCATGGACTAACTAGGTGACCCACACAAGGCAAAGAGGGTGCAAATATTTTTCCTATATTTTAATTACATTTTTTTAGAGCTATGTCAGTTTTATTTTATTTTTTAATTGGAGGATAATTGTTTTAAATATTGTGTTAGTTTTCACCACATATCAACATAAATTGGCCATAGGCACAGATATGTTCTCTCCCTCTTGAACCTCCCTCCCATCTCCCACCCCATCCCACCCCTCCAGGTTGTCACAGAGCAGCGGGTTGAGCTCCTTGCATCATCAAAGGAGCAAATTCCCACTGGCTATCTATTTTACATAAGGTAATGTATATGTTTCAATGTTACTCTTTCAATTCGTCCTTGCTACTTATATTCTCTGGAGTGTCTTCATGTTTTATAAAAATAGCCAGTTCCCCAACAATGATATTCATGCTTGGAGATCCAGCCAAAGGAAGGAGAAAGATGATGGACCAAGGTCCCAACATGCAGATTGGGGGCTAGAGAAGCAGTTCCAGGTCACAGTGTGGGGTGGGGGGTGGGGTCTCCCATTCCCTTCTCTCCTCCATCAGAACAATCCTTTCCTGGCAGAGACCCTGACAGTCACTCTCACCATTCCCCAGAAGCTCTCCGCACACTGCGTGGTACAGAGCAGGCGCTCAGCTCTATTTCTGACTCAACAAGAATAGTAGAACAAATGCATGAATGCATGAGGGTCTGCCAGCCTAGAAGGCAATCGGTGGGGAAAGGGGCCCAGAGCCCCCACGTGCCACAGACTGGGAGTCCAGCTCCTCCCACATTGTGAGAGGAGAGAACTCCCCTCCACCGCCTTCCAAAGACAAAGGTGACTCAGTGTAGATTCTACAGCAGTGTGGGGTGTGTGGATGAAAGACGTCATTGATACCCAGTCCACACAATAAGGAACTTTGCTGAATGATCCAGGGTCCCCTGTATGCTCAGCAGCCCCTCTCACAGGATAGTGGGGTTCCAGAGCTGACCAAAGAGCCCCGAGTTCCACATCACCCCCGTCATCGCTGTGCAAGAGCAGAGGGTGAGGAAGGAGTAGAAAATGGAGAAAGCAGGATATGAACAGATTATTGGAGCCACCAAAGAACAAAATTCTTCTTCCATAGTGCTACTTCCACCCTGGTCTATGCAAACTTGAAGGCTGTATTGATAATAATAGTGCATAGGACACAATGCATACTGTGGTATTGAAAAGAGGCATGTTATCTATCACTGGGGATGCGCAGGTGGCTCAGTGGTAAGGAATCTCTCTGCAATTCAGGAGCCGAAGGAAACATGAGTTTGATCCCTGGGTCCAGAAAATCCCTGGAGGAGGGCATAGCAACCCACTCCAGTATTCTTGCCTGGAGAATCCCATGGACACAAGAGTCTGGCTGGCTACAGTCCATAGGGTCACAAAGAGTAGAACACAACTGAAACGACTTAGCATGTATCACTGGGGAAGCTCAGAAAAGATAGTGGAAAGCAGAAAATGATCTGGTCAAATTCTCAGGTCAATGCTTCACTCTAGAGAATAGATTATATGGTCCATCTACTTTGAGATCAGTTCAGTTCAATTCACTTGCTCAGTCGTGTCGGACTCTTTGCGACCCCACGGACTGTAGCACACCAATTTTCAGGCACCATCTCTCTCCCAGCACAGGAAGCTTCCCTGGGCAGCAGCCAGATAGGAGGTGTCTAGAATCACCACAAGCTTCCAGGCCCACCGGATAACATCCTTGTAAATGTCCAAGGGGGCCGGTCCTGTGGGAACATTTCCTGGGCCCACTTGGCTGTGAAACACCCACGGGCAGGTGTGTAAAAGGAAGCTCCTGCCCACAGCCCAGGGCAGCTCTGTCCAGAGTGCACGGCCTCCTCTCACCCGCACACAAGCGCAGTCTGTCCTCACCCTCCCCGGGCACTCTGCTCCCCTGCTCCAGCCACCTCTTCACCTTTCCACCCCCCTGCACCCCCGGACCAAGATGGACAAGCTCCTACTGCTGCTCCTGCTGCTGGGGGTCTTCCCTTTCATGTTCTTCCAAGGAGTGGGTGAGTCCCTGTGGGTGCTGGGCCGGGGCTGAGGATGTGGAGCTGGGCCCGGCAGCAGGGCCCGCCTGTTGACCCTACCCGGTCGGGAGGGGACAAAGTCAAGGAGGAGGTTGTGGGATGGTTTGACCGGCAAGGATCTGAGGGCTCTTTCTGCTGTCCCCACCCGGACTGCTCCCAGGGAAAGAGTTCAGGTTCCTTTCCAAGGTCTCAGAGCGGGGTCAGTCCCTCCGTGGGGCAGACTAGGGCTGGGGCCCCTTCTCAAGGGGAGAGGATTTGTGCTTTGCTGGGCTGGCCCTATGAGGCAGAGTCAATGGTTGCTGCAGACTTTCCATAAAGACACAGCCAAGGGGCAGTGATATAGCAGGAACAGGTTGCTGAAAGGTCATCTGGAATCAGTGTTTGTGTTACAAGGGACAATATTTCCATTGTCACTTAGATATGTTTGGACATCAGATTCCTTGTGGGGAGGGAGGTATGGTGGGAAGTTTTGTGAGACTGCAACCCTACCTTGGGGCCAGCACGAGAGTCTGGCCTCAGGTGGCTGTATGTAGACGATCTCATTGTGTTCTTCATAGTAGCATCATAGCTAAGGGGACAGCTTTAATATTATTTTAATAGAGTAAAAATCCCTGTGTAGGGACTCCCCTGGTGGTCCAGTGGTTAAGACTCTGTGCTCCCAATGCAGGAGGCCTGTGTTCTATCCCTGGTCAGAAAACTAGATCCCACATGCCACAACTAAGACCCAGTGCAGTCAAGTAAATAATTAAAAAAAAAAAATCCCTGTGTAAAAAATGCCTGTCCTTGCAGAATCCACAGTCATAATATGATGCAAATGTTCCCAAGCTTTAAGAGTATATTGGAAGGAAATATTTAGGATCGTGCTTTTCCCTTGACCCCTTGACCCTACCAGTGTTCTAGCCCACCTTAATATCAGCCCATTTGACTCTGTAATCAACATTTGCTTCTATTTTCTATAGCTCCAGATACATTATGTATGGTCTGCAAAAATTTTAAGAAAGGTCAGTGTTTGCAGGGCAAAGGCAATTGTACCATGGAACAAGGTCCCGGATGCAGAACCAGAGATTTCTTCCTTTTCTCAGAGAAAGGTAATGCTACAAAGCCAGGTTCTTCTGGCTCCAGCTGGTGCCTCACTGCTGACCCTGGGGAGGGGCTGTAGTCTGAGGGGCCCTCCCTGGGAGGTGGACATGTCCCTAGTCTGGAGGCCGGACTGGGTGTGTCCAGGGGAGGTTCCGGGTATGTTTCTATGGTGCTGAGAGTCACTGTCCTTCTCTTCCAGGTCGATGGAATTTCAACCACACTGAACTGGACTGTTATGATTTCTGTATGTCTTCAAATTACTATATTGGGGACCTGAAGATTTCATCCTTTTGCTGCAAAGGTCGAGATTTCTGTAATAAATATATCGGAAAAGGAAAAGAATGATCAGGTCACTAAGTGCTAATTCCCTGTCAGTGGTGGTGTCCCCTCCCCCTTCTCTTCCTGGTATCTCTTGTCCTGGATCCTTCCACACGCTCTCCTGCTGAGCATGCAGTGTCCTCCTCTCTCCTCCAAGCTTTCCTCTTCACTTCCCTCCTGGCCGCTGGCTCCTTCCCCCCAACACCAACTGCTCTCAGCTCAGCTCACCCTTGGTTCATCTCCTGCTTCCTTCACATCTATAAATCACCATCCCACCTTCATCCCTCACAGTCACTCGGTTCCTCTGGCCACCTGGTTTCTGATCCCACCTGCTCAGCAGTGACTGCCGTGTGCCCAGAAAGGGCATGGGTTCCATTTTCTATATCAGGAGTTCGTGGGATCAGTGGAAAACTCAGGAAAATGTGTCCACCTGGCAGATAGACAGAGAGACCTCAAAGTCCAAGAAGATACCAAGTACTGACATCCAAAGAAGAAAAGTAGGATCATCAGATTTAGATGCTACATACATACTCAGAATCTATCGACAGCTTTGGTGATAAGGCTTACGGAGGTTCTCTAGGGAGTGAGGTGGGAAAGAGGGTGGACAAGTCATTGACACCAGAGGCTACCCAAAGAAAAATTGGGTGAAGGTCACTCTCCAAAAAGATGATGGATGGTGGTCCTGGAAGTAGGTGGGGAAGCAGAGAGCAGGGTTCGGTGTTTCCATGACAACGTGCATGTTATTGGCAGAGCGGGTTCAGCGGAGAAGTGGCACAGAAGCCACCTTACAGCAGGTTGAGGAGAGAATGGACCAGGACAGGAGGACATAGTGAGGGCGGGCAGCTCTTCCAAGAAGTTTGGGAAGAATTGAGAATGTGGAACAGCATCTTTTATAGGAAGAGCGACCTTAATGAATTTAATCAAAGAAAAGTTTTTTTCTTCTTAATGTTTATTTCTTGGTGTTTACATTTGTTTAATGTAAAATCCTCTTGTTATAACTAGCAATGTATGTTTATACATCTCATTTTCTGCATATATATATATAAAACATTTTCTGCTCTTTTTGTCTTATCTCCTTTTTTTTCTTTTTCTTTTCTTCTCTTGTTCTTAACATGCTTTTTCTCTTTTCTTTTGCCATGGGGAAATGGAGATCATTATTTGTGTTTTTACTGCTTATTTTGATCATTTCCATTCACAATTTAAAACAAATTAAATTGGGCATGCTATATTTCTTTTAAGAAAACAAATAAGAATAAATTAAACCACTTTATGACTTTCATTCGGTTTTTAAATATTTGTTTTATTTTTATTATTTATTTAGCTGCACTGGGTCTTAGTTGCAACGTGTGGATCTTCAGCTGTGGCATGTGGGAATCTTAGTTCCCCGGTAGGGATTGAACCTGGGCAGCTTGCATTTGGAGCAGAGTCTTAGCCACTGGACCATCAGGGAAGTTCCATGACTTTTACTTAGTTAAAACATTTCAAAGTCATAAGAAAAATCTTCTAAAAACCTATTTTTTTTTCAGAATATCAAGTTTAAATATTTTTTTAAAAATATTTGAGCTGAAATAGGAGGTGGAAAGGAAGACAAATTGGATGAGCCACTGAGGAGCATGGCTTAAGCTAAAACCTTGTTATTAAATGCGAAAGTGTGAGCAACAGCTCCATCAAGACCAATGACAATAAAACCCAACTCACATATTCCAGCCTATATTAAGCTAGGTGTACTTATATTTGGTTCCACCAAAAAGAACTGTGGATGGGTCATGGTGATGGAACAGGATCAGTGAGGGCCTTTTATTATTTTAAAGACTGCCTTTTATCACTTATCACCTAATAGGATGGCTAATATCAAAAAACCAGAAAGCAAAAGTGTTGGTAAAAATGTAGAGAAATGGGAAAGCTTGTGCATGGTTAGTGGAAATGTAAAATGGTGCAGCCATTATAGAAAATGGCATAATGATTGCTCGAAACAGTAAAAATAGAATTCCCATATTATTGTTATTAGTGTATCCTTTTTACCATCAATTTCAGTTCTGGGTATGTAACCAAAAGGGTTGAAAGCAGGGTCTCAAAGAAATATTTGCACACTCATGTTTATAGCAGCATTACTTACACTAGCTAAAAGGTGGAAGCTACTCATGTGTTCACCAACAAATACTGTAAATGGGTAAATAAAATGTAGTATGCTGCTGCTGCTGCTGCTGCTAAGTTGCTTCAGTCGTGTCCGACTCTGCGAGACCCCTAGACGGCAGCCCACCAGGCTCCCCTATCCCTGGGATTCTCCAGGCAAGAGCACTGGAGTGGGTTGCCGTTTCCTTCTCCAATGCATGAAAGTGAAAATTGAAAGCGAAGTCGCTCAGTTGTGTCTGACTCTTAGCGACCCCATGGACTGCAGCCTACCAGGCTCCTCCATCCATGGGAGTTTCCAGGCAAGAGTACTGGAATGGGTTGCCATTGCCTTCTCCAAAATGTAGTATTCCAATCCCAAAGAACGGCAATGCCAAAGAAAGTTCAAACTACCACACAATTGGACTCATCTCACATGCTAGAAAAGTAACGGTCAAAATTCTCCAAGCCAGGTTTCAATAGTACGTGAACCGAGAACGTCCAGATGTTCAGGCTGGATTTAGAAAGGGCAGAGGAGCCAGAGATCAAATTGCTGACATCCATTGGATCATAGAAAAAGCAAGAGAATTCCAGAAAACCATCTTCTTGTGCTTTATTGATTACACCAAAGCCTTTGACTATGTAGATCACAACAAACTGGAAAATTCTTTGCTGCTAAGTCGCTTCAGTCATGTCCGATTCTGTGCGACCCCATAGACGGCACCCCACCAGGCTCCACTGTCCCTGGGATTCTCCAGGCAAGAATACTGGAGTGGGTTGCCGTTTCCTTCTCCAATGCGTGAAAGTGAAAAGTGAAAGTGAAGTTGCTCAGTCGTGTCCGACTCTTAGCAACCCCATGGACTGCAGCTTACGTGGCTCCTCCGGCCATGGGATTCTCCAGGCAAGAGTACTGGAGTGGGTTGCCAGTGTCTTTTCCAGGAAAATTCTTTAACAGATGGGGATACCAGATCACCTTACCTGCCTCCTGAGATATCTGTATGCAGGTCAAGAAGCCACAGTTAGAACTGGACATGGGACAACAGACTGGTTCCAAATTGGAAAAGGAGTATGTCAAGGCTGTGTATTATCACCCTGCTTATTTAACTTGTATGCAGAGTACGTCATGTGAAATGCTGGGCTGGATGAAGCACAAGCTGGAATCAAGGTTGCCGGGAGAAATATCAATAACCTCAGATACCAGATGACACTACCATTATGGCAGAAAGTGAAGAAGAACTAAAGAGCCCCTTAATGAAAGTGAAAGAGGAGTGAAAAAGTTGGCTTAAAGCTCAACATTCAAAAAACTGAGATCGTGGTATCCAGTCCCATCACTCCATGCAAATAGATGGAGAAACAATGGAAACAGTGATGAGACTTTATTTTCTTGGGCTCCAAAATCACTGCAGATGGTGACTGCAGTCATGAAATTAAAAGATGCTTGCTCCTTGGATGAAAAGTTACGACCATCCTGCTGCTGCTGCTAAGTCGCTTCAGTCGTGCCCGACTCTGTGCGGCCCCATAGACGGAAGCCCACCAGGCTCCCCCGTCCCTGGGATTCTCCAGGCAAGAACACTGGAGTGGGTTGCCATTTCCTTCTCCAATGCATGAAAGCGAAAACTGAAAGTGAAGTCGTTCAGTCGTGTCCGACTCTTCGTGACCCCATGGACTTCAGCCTACCAGGCTCCTCTGTCCAACCTAGACAGCATATTAAAAAGCAGAGACATTACTTTGCCAACAAAGATCCACATAGTGAAAGCTATAATTTTTCCAGGAGTCATGTATGAATGTGGGAGGTGGGCTATAAAGAGAGCTTTCGAACTGTGGTGTTGGAGAAGA
This sequence comes from Bubalus bubalis, assembly GCF_019923935.1. NCBI lineage: Eukaryota > Metazoa > Chordata > Mammalia > Artiodactyla > Bovidae > Bubalus > Bubalus bubalis. The sequence goes on from NC_059161.1 coordinate 109,826,626, forward strand.
CTCTTGACAGTCCCTTGGACAGCAAGGAGATCAAACTAGTCCATCCTAAAGGAAATCAGTCCTGAATATTCCTTGGAAGGACTGATACTGAAACTGAAACTCCAATACTTGGGCCATTTGATGTGAGGAACTGACTCATTGGAAAAGACCCTGATGCTGGCAAAGATTAAAGGCAGGAGGAGAAGGGGACAACAGAGGATGAGGTGGTTGGATGCATCACCAACTTGATGGACATGAGTTTAAGCAAGCTCCGGGAGATGGTGATGGATAGGAAAGCCTGGCGTGCTGCAGTCCATGGGGTTGCAAAGAGTTGGAAACAACTGAGGGACTGAACAGAACTGAATATACACGAAGGAATGTCATTTAGTTAGCTCATTCGCTCAGTCATGCCTATCACCTGGCTATCAGCAACTACTGGAGCTTGTTCAAACTCATGTCCATCGAGTCAGTGATGCCATGAAGGAATACCATTTAGTCTTAAAAAGGAAGAAAATTTTGACACATGGTTCCACATGGATGAAACTTAAGGACATTGTGCTAAGTAAAAGAAGCCAGGCTCCATCATATGATAAATACCGTATGATTCCACTTATGTGAGGTTTCTCAACAAGACAAATGCATACGCAGGCACACCTCGATTACCATGCTTCACTTTATTGTTTTATGTGGTGATCTGGAACAGAAGGAGCCATAGCTCCCCTGTATACCTGTTGGAAAGAAGTGGAATGTGCCTGCCAGGGGCCTGGGAGGTGGGAGATCGAGAGTTATTACTGAAAGGATACAGAGATTCAGTTTTGCAAGATGGAAAAGTTCTGAAAGTCAGTTTCACAACAGTGTGAATATACTTAACATTACTGAACTCTACTCTTTGGAATGGTTAAGGTGACACATTTTATTTATGTGTCTTACCATAACTAAAATTTTGAACAGCAAATAGAGAAATTTAAAAGATGCACTTTTATCCTTTCAGTAAAAATGGAGAAAAAACAATTCCCCCAAAACTCCTGCTTTTTGTTATCCTTTACTCTTCACTAATGATTGATGGAAATTCTGTAGGTATTGTAGAAAATTTGGAATATACAAATAATCACAGAAAATAAAATACTTCTGCAGGAGGGCTATACTTATCGACTCACTCCAAAGAGCAAAGCACAAAAATGGGAAGGAGTTGGGGAGGACACTTACAAGAAATAATCTGGCAAATAATTACTCAGTAGGTGATCAAGGTTAATGTCATCCATGATAAGACAGGTTGGTATTATCTACACATAATCCAGGTCTAATAAAACATCACACAAACCCATACTGAGGTTCCATACTCCTCAAAAGGATTGAATGCTATTTAAAAAAACAGGGAAAGTCTGAGAAACAGCCATAACACAGGGGAGGGAAGGAGACATGATGAGAAAATGAAATGTGAAATCCTGGAAGAGAAAACAGAAATGAGGCAGGAACCTAATGAAATCTGCATGCAGTATACAGTTTAGAGCTAAATCAATATTTTCTCATTAGTTGTGATAAACTTTTCCTGTAAATCGAAAAATATTGCAGAATTAAAAGTTGTTGGAAAAAACCACCCAAACATGTCATTAAAGAGAAACACTGTGATAATTTAATGTATAATGTGTATCTTATTGGCTTTTTCATGGTAAGTATATACACATACACAGGTCTTCCCTGGTGGCTCAATGATAAAGAATCTGCCTACAGGGCAGAAGATGTGGGTTCAATTCCTGGGTCAAGAAGATCCCCTGGAGAAGGACATGGTAACTCTTCTTGCCTGGGAAATACTATGCACAGAGGAGCCTGGCGGACTACAGTCCATGGGATCAGTAGAGTTGGACACAACTTAGCCACTAGACAACAATTCACTTGGTTGCTGTATATTTTTGTTTACCAGAGCTCCTATAAAGTTGTTTTAGCCAGTCTCTAGTTATTGTTGTAAATTTTCAGTGCAGTTGGATAAATATGAAGGCGTGTGATTGCTGAATCATATGGTAAGAGTATATTTATTTTTGTAAGTTGCCAAACCATCTTCCCAAATGGCTGTACCATTTTGGATTCCAGGCAGCAATAGATGAGACTTGCTATTGCTCGACATTCTTGCCAGCATTTCGGGTTGTCGGTGTTCTCGGTATTGCCCCTTCTCATAGGTGTGTAGTGGTATGTCACTGTTGTTTTCATTCGAATTTCCCTAATGACGTATGATGGGAGCATCTTTTCATGTACTTATTTGCCTCCTGTAAGTCTTCTTTGGTGAGATCTTTTTAAGGTCTTGGCTCCATTTTTCAATTGGGTTGTTTTCTTGTTGAGAGGTTTTTTGCTGTTATTTAGTTTTTATTTTATATTGGAGTATAGACGATTTTTACAATGTTGTGTTAGTATCAGATGTACAGCAAAGTGATTCAGTTATACATGTACATATATCTATTCTTTTTCAGCTTCTTTCCCATTTAGGTTATTATAGAATATTGAGTCCCGTTGCTAACTTTTTAAAAATTCATACTATGTTTTGGATAACAGTCCTTCATCAGCATGTCTTTTGCAAATATTTTCTCCCAATCTGTAGCTTGTCTTCTCACTCACTTGACAGTATCTTTTGCCGCACAAAAACTTTCACTTTAAGGAAGTTCAGCTTATCATTTCTTTCTTTCTTGGGTTGTAGATTCGGTGTTACATCTATGGTATCACCAAACCCAAGGTTATCTAGATTTTCTTCTAGGTTCTTCTGTAATAGTCTTCTAGTTTTGCAATTTCCCTTTATGTCTGTGATCCAGTTTGAGTAAAATTTGTGAAAGGTGTGAAGTCTGTGTCTAGACTTTTTTTTCTTTTTTTGGCACATGGATGTCCATTCATGATCCATTTTTTGACAATACACTGCAGTTCTTTAATAAACAAAAAATTATTTTCAATTAAAAATCTCATGGTAAAAATCAGCTTTGGACGAATGCTCTGCTGAGGCAGAGGCAAAGATTTAGACGGAGGCCCTTGTGGCACCGAGCCTCAGGTCTGTCCTCCTCCGTGCTCTGTGAGTTGATGGGCTGCATGTATGGCTAGGTTGCCATTGCACGTGCTTGGTGCTTCTGTTGTGTTATCTCAGTAGATCTTAGTGATGCTTGACAGCTTTTCATTTATTCCTTGGCCTTGGAGAGCAAGAAAGTTCTGTTGTCCCATCAAATGTGTGTTCTGTATCCCATATTTATTTCTTTTTAAAATAATTAATTAAGTTGGCTGCACCGGGTCTTAGTTTCAGCATGTGCAGTCTTCAATCTTCTTTGAGATATGTGAGCTCTTTAGTTGGGGCATGTGTGCTCTAGTACCCTGACCAGGGATCGAACCTGGATCCCCTACATTGGGAGCCTGGAATCTTTGCCACTGGACCACCAGAGAACTCTCTATATCCCATATTTCTTGGAGAAACTGTACCTGGGCCGTGGACTTTGCACTCTGGTCTTCTTCACTGTTTGAAGGTTAGATCTGACTGACCGTTCTCAGATGAAACGCTCTGTCACAGTCCTGCACCCACAAAGGGCTTTCATTGCCCAGGGAAGGTGGGCATCTTCTGGAGGAGCTCATCAGAGGGGAGGTGGAGTGCTCAGTGCCATTAGGTGTGGGTGGTGTGTTTCAGTACAGGCTTCATGGGTAACTGCGCAGAAAACAAAGGGCTTCAGGAGGTGGACAGGAAGGACTCTGGGCTCATGATTAGGAAATAGACACGGATAAGTACAGAAGAGCATGCCAGCACATCCTAGACATATTAGCTAGAGTAGCACTGATGTGTGAAATCTCTTACCTAGTCCCTGGCCCACTCTGGGGGTCATTGAATCCCAATTCTCCCAGCTAAGAGAGAAAGGGCTGAAATGGTGACAAGCCCTCAAGCCCTACAGTGCGTCTGAGAGGTGCTGGGAGGAAAAATCAGAAATCTTCATCTCAGAGACCCATGGCACCAGCAGCAAAATTGATTAAAAGATGAGGACTGCTGGGGCATCCAAGGGTCATAATCCCGCTGGTATAACCTCCAGCTCTCTGCTATATCCAGGGAAATTCACCTCCTCTGAATATACCATTTTCTACTCTATAATTTGACTGTCTTTGAGATCTAGCTCATCCCCACTACACTGAGACAACCTCCCTTGCATCCCCCTGTCTGTGCTAAGGTCTCTGGTATACACAGCCTGCTGCTGTCGTGAACTTACCTTGCTTTCTCTATAAATCTTTTTTTCCCCTCTGGCTAAGCGGAGAGTTGCTTAGAAGAGGGAGCATTTCTTACATTAAATTTTTTTTTAATTGGAGGATAATTGTTTTACAGTATTGTGTTGGTTTCTGCCATACATCAACATGAATAAGCCATAGGTATACGTATGTCCAATCCCCCTTGAACCTCCCTCCCACCTCCCACCCATCCCACCCCCCACCCATCCCACCCCTCTAGGTTGTCGCAGAGCACCTGATTTAATCTCCCCGCATCATGCAGCAAGAACGACAGGCCTACCTTGCCCCAGTAAGCTAGGCAATTAGCGTTCTGTCCATAAAACTTGTTAACTTTGAGGGACTTCCGTGATGGTCCAGTGGTTAAGAATCCACCTTGCAATGCAGGGGATGTGGGTTTGATCCCTCGTCAGGAGAACTAAGATCCTGTGTGGTGCAACTACAGGATCCTGTAGGCTTCCTTGATAGCTCAGCTGGTAAAGAATCTTCCTGCTATGCAGGAGACCCCGGTTCAATTCCTCGATTGGGAAGATCCCCTGGAGAAGGGATGGGCTACCCACTCCAGTATTCTGGTCAGGAGAATTCCATAGACTGTATAGTCCATGGGGTCGAAGACTCAGACGTGACTGAGTGACTTTCACTAATGCTGCAACTAAGACCCAATGAAGCCAAATAAAATTTTAAAAATATTTAAAAAATATTCTCCTGGTGTTGCTCACCACACCACCTCTAGTACTTTTCATTGAGCCTGGAAGTCAGCAGGTTTTCAGCAAGTGTTCCGTGCTTCCCTGGCTTAGAGGGAGAAGCTGCTGTATGCAGTCAACAACTAGAACCACAGCTCCCCCTAATGGTGCTAGTTCCCCGGTGCTAAGTCGTTTCAGTCATATGGACTGTAGCCCCGTGGACTGTAGCCCCATGGACTGTAGCCCCCCAGGCTCCTCTGTCCATGGAATTCTCCAGGCAAGAATACTGGAGTGGGTTGCCATTTCCTTCTCCAGGGGATCTTCCAGGGATCAAACCCGTGTCTCCTGGGTCGCTTGCATCGGCATGCTGGTTCTCTACCTCTAGCACCGTACTAGCGAATCCTGGGAGAAGAACCTCGGACTGGACTTTTAAGAGGCATGCTCCATTCTGGAGCCTGTCTGTTCTATAAATCTCTCTTTCCTTAAAGCAGTATGGCTTCCCGCAGACTTGGCCTTTGGGAACAGTTTGTCCTGCTTTTTTCTTTCACAGGGAATGTTTTGACATGAACTAAGACCCCGGGTTCAACTTGCTGCCATAATGAGGAGGTTATTCTGGGAACTGCTCTTGAAAACCTGCTGCAGAATAAGGGATTTCCACCCAAAGCTATTTGCAGTATAATAGTGTGAGGTGGGGGTCACTTGGTCATATCCTCTCCATCCTTATAACTCAGGCTTATCTAGTTTCTTCTCTTCAGGATTCATATTTATTTATTCAGGTTTCTCTTGTATCACTATGTCTGGTGGATACATTGACCTTGGGGAAGTCTGTTCTCTGGTCTTTCTGTAGCCCCATTGCCCACACAACATATGCTTGTTCCCTGCACACCCCACCGCACAAAGAGCCTGCATAGTGCTGCTTCTGTTTCAGTAAATAATTTTTGTTGAGGCAGTCCAGGTGCAGGATGGAAAAGAATTTCCAGACACAGAGTATTTTAGAAGAGAGTTTATTGAGAGCAAAAGACTGAGGTAGTGAGGGGCGCTGCAAAGACGGTGGGCTGACTTCCTGAAGATGAGGGAGAGCCAACGGAAGGGAGAACCGAGCGGGAGACCGGCTCAGTTAGAGCAGCAGGCTGGCTCAAGGGAGACCGATGCATTTGTGGGCTTGTGGTCAATTTTTATAGCCTCAGGACAAGGCAAGTTCCTATGGCAAGGGTTTGCATTAGGTCATTGGTCAGGATTCTACATGGGACATATGTTACTTAATATAGAGATGGAAGCTGGCTGGTTAGGGACAGGATGGCTTAAGAAAATCAGGATGCCATAGCTCATGACAAACAGGATGGATCATGACAATAGCTGACACAGAGCTTGGCTAATTCTGGATATACTGCCCTGTGACCCCAGCATGGGGCTCCACACTGTGATGCTGAAGGAATATGATGGTACAGATGCATGAATGAAGATGTTACAGACTTTGGGAAAGGAAGAGAACATTCAACCACAGTGAAACCCATTTTGCCTATTGGTTTGATTGAGATAAACCTTGTGTGCCATACAGTTCACTAATTTAAAAACTTACAATTCAGTGGGTTTTGGTATATCCACGGAGTTATGCAACCATTATCATATCCCACATGAACATACTCTTAACTGTGTTGACCACAGAGCAGTGAAGGTAAAACGATGTGCATTAAATAAATGTTTATCAAAACACTCCTTTCCTGTATAACTCTCTTCTAAGATTTCTAGCACAGTCAATCCATCCTGATTTCCAATTGTGTAATGTGAAGAAAGCTGAGCACTGAAGAATTGTTGCTTTTGAACTGTGGTGTTGGAGAAGACTCTTGAGAGTCCCTTTGTCTGCAAGGAGGTCCAACCAGTCCATTCTAAAGGAGATCAGCCCTGGGTGTTCTTTGAAAGGAATGATGCTAAAGCTGAAACTCCAGTACTTTGGCCACCTCATGCAAAGGACTCTCATGCTGGGAGGGATTGGGGGCAAGAGGAAAAGGGGATGACAGAGGGTGAGATGGCTGGATGGCATCACTAACTCAATGGATGTGAGTTTGAGTGAACTCTGGGAGTTGGTGATGGACAGGGAGGCCTGGCGTGCTGCAGTTCATGGGGTCGCAAAGAGTCGGACACAACTGAGCGACTGAACTGAACTGAACTGAATGTGCTTGTGGATTCTAAATTAAAATAAATATTCAAAACTTAAAAATAAAGAGCCTTAAAAAAATAAAGAGCCTTGGTGATGGAGAGGTTGAAGAAGAGAGAATGGAAGAGCTAAAAAAAGGAGGAAGGTAAAAAGAAAGGAGGAAAGAGATGTCTATCTGTTAAAAAAGTGACTCTTCTCGTGGTCAGTTGCCCTCCTCCCTGTCTTCAGCTTGTGATATATCTGCCCACCCCATCTGTGCTAACGTTCTCCCTTCTGATTCATAAGAATAGACTAAAAGCCTGAATCAGCTCTATACGTGTTTAATACAAAGAAACACCAGCCAAAAAAAAAAAAAAAAAAAAAAAGACTGACTGAACAAGCAGTGAACTTATCTTTTTAGAAACTCCTCATTCAGGGGATATGATCATTCTGAAGGGAGTGAACATGGATAAGACTCCATGAAGGGGCGGTTTAATTGGAAACCTCATCCAGAATGACTTAGTGTGGTTATTGCAGAAATCAAAGTGGCAGAGTATATGCTCAGCATGCTGAAAAAAACAGAACTTGTTTCATAATTGGAACAGTTTTTCTCACAGCTGATCATCTCATCCACCGTGCAAGAAAAAATCAGATCCAGAGGGGTCACAATGAGAGCCAAACTATTCGCCAGAGAAAATGACTGTAAGAAGCAAATGTCCATGTTCTATTGCCTGTCGCTTCCAAGGCGGTTCCCTCTGTTATAGCTTCTTCTGTTTGCTGGTCTCTTCAGTGTCTGATTTCCACCCTGATACAAAGGGGTCGGTGGTGGACACTTTTTTTTTTAACGAGTCGCCAGTCCAGGTTCGATGCACGATACTGGATGCTTGGGGCTGGTGCACTGGGACGACCCAGAGGGATGGTATGGGGAGGGAGGTAGGAGGAGGGTTCAGGATGGGGAACACATGTATACCTGTGGCGGATTCATTTTGATATATGGCAAAACCAATACAAAATTGTAAAGTTAAAGAATAAAATTAAATTAAATTAAAAAAAAAAAGAAGCAAATGTCCACTCTCCCTTAGGATTGGACGTAGAGAAAGAATATTCTCCAAAGGCTTGTTGTTATTGTTTAGCTGCTTCAGTCATGTCTGACTGTTTTGTGACCTCGTGGACTGTAGCCTGCCAGGCTCCTCTGTCCATGAGATTTTCCCAGGCAACAATACTGGGATGGGTTGCCATTTCCTCCTGCAGGGGATCTTCCTGGCCCAGGGATTGAACCCGTCTTCTGCATTAGCAGGCAGTTTCTTTACCACTGAGCCACCTGGGAAGCCCCTAAAAAGGCTGCATGCTCCATAAAAGGAATTTGGCTTTACGTCTTGAGAAGTCACATCTCATGGAAGACCCAATATCCAAGATAACTCTGCTGTAAGAAAGAGCTGTCCTTGCTGGTGGAATAGACTGGCCTCTTCTTCAAAACCATTTGTATAACAAGCACTTTCTGGAAACCTACTGGGCTAAGCACTGGATGAAAACTGGCGAGCAATAAAGAGTTTCTTTATCTCTAGGATATTTCAATGTATTGGAGGAGTTTTAGACTGCTAGAATATTGTGTGATTAACAGCAGGGAAATTTGAAAAATGAAGGTAGGCTTGGGATCTTAGGAGAGCCAGAGGCTGAACCCAGGATCGGTGTACGACGGCAGCTCTCAGGTCTGTCCGCACTGATGCAAGCTGCTGCTGCTGCTAAGTCATGTCAGTCGTGTCCAACTCTGTGCAACCCCATAGACTGGCAGCCCACCAGGCTCCCGTCCCTGAGATTCTCCAGGCAAGAACACTGGAGTGGGTTGCCATTTCCTTCTCCAGTGCATGAAAGTGAGAAGTGAAAGGGAAGTCGCTCAGTCGTGTCCGATTCATCACAACTCCATGGACTGTAGCCCACCAGGCTCCTCCGTCCATGGGATTTCCCAGGCAAGCGTACTGGAGTGGGTTGCCATTGCCTTCTCCACTGATGCAAGACTTCAATATTAAGTGCCTGATCACCCCACACCTAGGACTTAGCCCCTCACTCCCTCTTCTCAAAGAAATTTCCCAAGTATTCAGACACCATGCCATATAAGAAACTGATTTTATTGGGGAGAAAGTTGGATTCTCTTGTCTCTAAAGCTTAAGGTCCCACACCTTATTTAAGATAATGTCAAGAATAAACCATGGAAATAACCTCAGTGTATACACACATACACAGGAATATTTTTGAAAGTATTTCTCTATATATTATTTATTTGACTGTGCTGGGTCTTAGCTGCGGCATGCGGGATCTAGTTCTCTGAGCAGGGATTGAAACTGAGCCCCCTGCATTGAGAGCTTGGAGTCTTAGCCACTGGACTACCAGGGAAATCCCCACACACTGGAACATTATTTAGTCATTAAAAAAAAAAAATTAGGAAATCCTGCCCATCTGTTGTGACAATGTGGATGGATCTTTAGGGCATTATGTTAAATGAAATAAGTAAGACAGAGAAAGACCAATGCTATATGATCTTATTTACTTGTGAAATCAAAATAAATAAACTCGCAGAAAAAGAGATTGGATTTGTGATTATCAGAGGTGGTGGGTGAGGGCAGGGGAATTGGATGAAGGTGGTCCAAAGATACAGACTTCCAGTTATAAATTAAATAAATACTAGGAGTGTAACACACAACATGACAATTGGAGTTAACAATGCTATATGATACACAGGAGAGATATTTTGATATTTTAATTAAGACTCTTACTAAAAACAGTTTTAGATTCATAGCAAAACTGATGGAGGTATAGAGGTTTCTGTTATACCCCCTACCACCAAAATGCACAGTCTACCCCACTAATATTCCCCACCAGAGTGGGACATTGGTTACAATCAGTAAACTATGTTAACACATGATAGTCACCCAAAGGCCATAATTTATAATACAGTTCACTCTTGGTGCTACACATTCTAGGGGTTTGGACAAATGCATAATTATGCGTATTCATCACATGAGAGATTTTTTACAGCAGAGTTGATCAGAAACATTGTCAGAATGTTCTCATGGAGAGGCTAGTAGTGTTTTCTGTGTTTTTCCAGCTCTTCTGATACATTCTGTGCAGATAACTCACATAAGAGAAATCTAACAGCCTAACTACATACCACCCACACCTTGAATCCTGAAAGCACACTTTCCTTCACCACCGTCCTGAAAAAGTAGCCCCTTCCTGGGCTCTAAGAGCCCTCTGCATCCACTGGACAGTGAATGAAGTGAGGCTATGAGGAGGTCTCAGGTGGCTGCTGCTGGGAGCATCTACATCAGCTCAGAGATTTCAGTTACATCAGGAACTTCCCTGGTGGTCCAGTGGCTAAGTCTCCACATTCCCAGTGCAGGGGGCCTGGGTTTGATTCCTGGTTGGGGAACTAGATCCCACACGCCATAACTAAGAGTATGAATGCCACAAGTTAGACCTGGTGCAGCCGAATAAGCACTAATAAATAGAATAAATATTAAAAGAGAAGTTATATCAGCATAGGTTAACAGACACAGAGACAGTGAAAATGCACTCTTTTTGATTCCCAATTTTCTAGGGACAGGAAGCAGACTGAGACCTTTGGGAACATGGGCCATTTCTTTCGGAGAAGGAAGAGTGATTCAGAGGAAGGAACTAAGAACCCAGAGGGCAGAGGGTGGGGCTAAGACCCACAGGGAACCATTCTCAGTTGCAGGACTTGTGAAGGGTTGGACTTCAGAATTGTTGTGGACCCGTGACTGTGTCTCAAATGATCTCCTTTTTTGCTTGTTTGTTTTTCCCCTTTTATGATTTTTCTGATGTGGACCATTTTAAATGTCTGGATTCAATTTGTTACAATATTGTTTCTGGTTTGTTTGTTTGTTTGTTTGTTTTTTGGCTGCGAGGCATGTAGGATCTTAGTTCCCCAACCAGGGATGAAACCAGCATCCGCTCTCATTGGAGGATGAGGTCGTCGCCACTGGACCACCTGAGAAGGCTCACATTATCTCCTTTTGAATGAAAGTGTTTATTGCAGTTATTCTACCTCTATCGTACTCTTCTATGTTAGGTGCATGGAGAGCAGGTATCTGTCTCTTCAGTTCAGAGAAGCTTGCGCGCCCTTATAGCCTGTACTCCACAACAAGAGAAGCCACAGCAACGAGAAGTCCAAGCACAGCTAGAGAGTAGCCCCTGCTTGCCACAACTAGAGAAAAGCCCACACAGAGACGATGAATAAATATATTAAAAAAAAAATAGATAACAAGAGTTTGGTGAGGAGGTGAAGAAATGGAACCCTGGCACATGCTGATGGGAATAGAATTGGGTACAGCCCCTCTAGGAAACAAGATCAAGTTTTCTCAAAACATTAAAAGTAGAACTTTCGTATGAGCCAGCAATCTCACTTCTCCCACAACATTTTAGGACAATAACTGTAGCAGTAAAGTCATACCTAACCCGGTCCCCTTTCCCTCCTTTAAGCAAGACTCTATACATCTCTTCCAGAAACAGGGTCAAAGCTCTTTCCTCCTTTATTCAGTGGTTTCCTCAAACATCACACAGTCAAAATGTCACGGCCTAAGAATCAGTTCTTTCCTGGTTGTCTCAATTCGTCTTACTCTCTGATCGGGTGGTGTCCTCAAATCGATGCTTCGTTTGTCTGTTTAGAATAATAAAACTGAAGAGAGCAGACTCAAAGGTTCTGACCATACACTTGAGAGTCAGAGGGGTGAATCAGATACATTAAGGTGGCATAGTTTGACGGACAAAGCACCTCACCAATAGGACACAGACTTTTCCCTTGGGGTCATTTATTTGTTTAATTCTGGGGTCATTTATTTGTTTAATTCCCTTCCTCTGTTCTTCATTCTCTCTTCTTTCCTCATTTTTTAAATTCTTCATTTAAAAAATGAAGTCTTCCTGGCTCTCCCTCTGAAACTCTCTTATCTATTCTAAATAATTATCTAAATGTGGAAATCCAGCACAGCTGAGGGGAGCTGGAAATCTGATAAATTCTGCCAATGAATCTAGGAGAATTCTACATAGCACTGATATAATTGATTAGCATTCCCATTTAAAATCTATTATGAGGACTCCTCTGGTAGTCCAGTGGCTGAGACTCCGTCCGTACTCCTACTGCAGGGGTTTGATCCTTGGCCAGGGAGCTAGTTCCCACGTGCAGCAATTAAAGATCTTACATGCTGCTGCTAAGACCTGGTGCAGCCAAATAAATAAATGAAATCTATTTTGCTTTTTTTCTATCCACACTGTAAATGCAATACATAATTTGGTAAAGAATATTTGGTCAGGGAATAGAATTGGAGGCCTTATTATGTAGTAATTATTATAATAATGCACACTCTGTCCTCAGACATTGGATTTTAAATCCTGATTATAGCATATATCAGCTCTATGAACTTAAACAAACACTTTAAGTCTGTGCTTACATTTTCTTATCTTTAAAATAGAATAATGCTAGTAAGTACTTCACTGAGCAGTGATGATTTTAAGTGATTCAGTACTTGTACAGTGTATAGAAGTGTCTGATGATTAGCAACTTCTCAAAGAACATTTGTTATTCTCATTTGGGAAGGCAAATTGCTTTTTATTTTCTATATGATTTAAAACATAAACATAAAAAATTGTAAATCTATGTTATTGGGCATGCAATGAATAAAGATGCAATTTATGACTTTACTAACATAAATGAGTAAAACTGTATTTCAGTAGTTTTTGAATTGAATATTAATGAAGTTAAGTTCATATCAATCCAAATTGAATGATTATAACTGTAGGCTGCTAACTGTAGTTTTTATGGTAACCAAAGAAAATATCTGTAGAATATACACAAAAGGAAACTTAAAAGAGAAAATTGTTCACTACAAAAAAAAAATCAACAAAATGCAAATCGCAATGGAGGAAATGAGGGCTCAAAAAGCTGTAAGACATACATAAAACCAATATTAAAATGGCAGAGGTTTGGCCCTTCTTTGTCAGTAATTACTTTAGCAAAAGTGGATTAAACTCTCATAAAGAGGCAGAGATTGGCAGAACAGATTAAAAAAAAAATTATCCATCCATAAGCTATACAACAAGAGATTTGTTTTAAATCTAAAGACACAAATAGGTTGAAACTCAAAGTAAATAGTCACCAAAAGAGACCTAGGATACCTAAACTAATAACTCACTGATCTAAGTTACCAGAAATAAAGAATGACATTATATGTTGATAAAAGGGCCAGTTCATTAAGTGTGTGTTTGTGTGTGTTAAGTCAATTTAGTCATGTCCAACCCTTTGCAACCCCATGGCCTGTGGCCTGCCAGGCTCCTCTGTCCAAGGGATTCTCCAAGCAAGAATACTGGAGCGAGTTGCCATGCCTTCCTCCAGGGGATCTTCCCCACCCAGGGATTGAACGCACACCATTTTATGTCTCCTGCATTGGCAGACGGGTTCTTACCATTAGCACCATCTGGGAAGCCCAGTTCATTAAGTTGTGACAATTATACATAGGCCAAATAGAAACCAAAATATATATTGCAAATTTTGACAGAGTTGAAAGAAGAAATAGACATTCTACCTCAGTACTTCACCTTCAATAATGATAGGAAAAACATATAGACGATCAATAAGGAATTAGAGGATTTAAGCAATATCATAAGCCAGTTAGATGTAACAGACATTGTAGATGCCAACAACAGCAGGATATGCATTCTTCTCGAGTGACATGGAATATTCTCCGTGGAATATTACAAGGCCCTCCTTGTAAGGCTCTCCCTGTTTGAAGACCTCTCCAGGCCTTGAGTGTTAGGGGCCTGATGAGATTTAGGATACTGGACATTTGGGAAGTAAAATAACTTGGAGACTTTTGCCAGATCGTTCTTTGTCCGGTATCCCTTCCTTCTTATTGAGTGCATTATGGAAACAGCCCATGAGTTCCCCTGAATATAGCCTTTTTATTCAGTAGAGTTTTTATTGTAATACCTTCAGTGCCCCCATGTCCCAGTACAGCCTCCCCCGTTCCCACCCCCCCACCTTAGACTTGGGGTTTGACCCCCAACAAGAACAGCAGAACCAGACAACGGGGTGTGGTTGTCTAAGTTGAGCCCAGACAGCATTTCCAAGTCACACTACATTTCTTTTTTGTCGACGTTTGATTTCTTTCGGGCTTCTTGGCTCTCAGGAGGCAGTGTGGGTGTTGGCTAAGTGTGAAAGCATTTCTGGATCTTGATGTTTGTTAAAGAATGGTGGGCAGAATGCTGTCAAGGGGAGGTCACTACAAAGTAGCTGAATATCTCGGGCTAAACCTCTTCTGCTATGGGATTGAATGGAAGCACATCCTTTACTGGTAAGCTATTGCAGTGGCTTGTATTACAACAGAAGAACACGTTTTTCTCCCAAGGGGTGATGCGTGTATACTCTGCACATCTTCTTGGGCAACCCAGCACAGAATATTGGTAGATATAATCTGAAGAGAGTAGGAGAATAACCGGGCCACAGATTAGATATCAGACAGGGCACAGAATGTTCCCAAGTGAACAGTCAGTCCCTCCCTTTCCGCCTATCCCCATAGGTAGACCCTGGACTTGAAGCCCCTTCCACAAAAGGGGCAGTTTCCTTCCAGGGTGACTTACTGCTGCTCCCAATGCCCACACACCTTTAGAGCAAAGTTGCTGTAACAGACAGACTCTATTAGGGATTCAGTCACTGAATACTAGAAATGCAAAGGAATTTGGAGACCATCCATCAAAACCTCATCACTGTACAGGTGAGAAACTGTAGCACAGTCAAAGTCCCATCCCTCCCCATTCTCCTCCCTGCATCTCACCTCCGGTGTAATGATGAAAGTATACTTCTTTGGTCTGGCATGCTAAATCAGGATATCTGGGGTGGCAGGAACCTAAATTCTTTCTGCAGTTTTTGCCAATATATTCATCACAGGAGGTGCAAGAAATCAATCTCACCATGGGAGGATCTGGACAATATGGGAGAACCACAGGGTGAGAAAAAGGAATGCCAAGTGGTGAAGGGGAAGAGAGCTGGGCCTCCGCTGTAGGTGTCAGGATTGAGGCCAGAAGACCAGACTTCCCAGGCCTTCCTCCTTGCTCCTTGAGGATGCTCTCTGCAGAGCCAGATCTACCAAGGAATCTGTTTTAGGAGTCACATGGTAACCAGGAAGTGCTCTCCCTTCTTTCTTTTCAGGCTCACCCTGCAGCTATGGCTTTGAGACGGGCACTGAAATGGGCATTTAATTGCTAGTAGGGCTGGGTGAGGTTAGTTGAGACAGATGGCCCAGGATCTAATAAGGGAGAAGAAGGAGGAGGATCTCCCTTCTGAGCTTTCTTATTAAGCCCTGGGTGTTAGTTGATGAGTCTAATTTTCCCAGCTATTGATGCCTCAATGGTTCTTTTTTTTTTTTTCGAATAAAATAGTATTTTTTTGAAAGTCGCTCAGTTGTGTCTGACTCTTTGCAACCCCAAGGACCATAGCCCTCCAGGCTCCTCTGTCCATGGAATTCTCCAGGCAGATACTGGAGTGGGTAGCCATTCCTTTCTCCAGGGAATCTTCCCAATCCAGGGATAAAACCCAGTCGCCCACATTGCAGGTGGATTCTTTACCATCTGAGCCACCAGGAAAGCCCAAGGACACTGGAATGGGTAGTCTATCCCTTCTCCAGTGGATCTTCCCGACCCAGGAATCAAACTGGTGTCTCCTGCCTGGCAGGTGGACTCTTTACCAGCTGAGCTACCGGGGAAACCCACTGATTTTTTTTTTTTTCAATAAAATAGAATTTAGAACGAGTTTATTACCTGCAGAAGGGAATGGCTACCCACTTCAGTATTCATGCCTGGAGAATTTCATGGACAGAGGGGGCTACAATCTAAGGGCTCACAGAGTTGGACACGACTGAGTGGACTAACACATACACATGAGTTTCTTAGGCATTAAGAGCAGTTCATAAGCTGGAAGCTTTCAAATTTGAGACTGATATGAAGCTCAGAGACCTGATGTTACAGGACGACTTATAGAGTGAAAACAAGGAAGTTGTTTAACATTACAAAAATTGATTATTACAGTGGGGTTTTCAGAGGGCAGGGATTGGTTAGAAGTGGTTGTTATCGTTTGTTTAGTTGCTAAGTTGTGTCTGATTTATTGTGAACCTGTGGACTGTAGCCTGCCAGGCTCCTCTGTCCAGGGAATTTCCCAGGCAGCAAGAATACTGAATGGGTTGCTATTTCCTCCTCCAGGGCATCTTCCTGATCCAGGATCTAACCTGAGTCTCCTGCATTGGCAAGTAGATTCTTTATCACTGAGCCACCTGGGAATCCCTAGATGACTTAAGTTTATTTTGATTATCAGAGGCATTTATAAGAAATAACTCCCTGGTAGCTCAGATGGTAAAGAATTGCCTGCAATGCAGGAGACCCAGGTTAAATCCCTGGGTCAGGAAGATCTCCTGGAGAAGGAAATGGCTACCCACTCAAGTATTCTTGCCTGGAGAATTCCATGGACAGAGGAGCCTAGTGGGCTACAGTTCATGGGATCACAGAGTCGGACATGATGGGCAGACTCTCAATTTCATTCACTTCAGTTCAAGAGTTAGATTTGGTTTTGCTCAGCCCCAGTAGTTCTTTATCATCCCTTTCCCTCACACCATTCTTGGGAGTGAGAGTGTGGAGAGCTACTGGGCGGCAGGAGCGGCGGAGTCTTCAGGAACGGTTTTCATGATGGGGAAGGGAAGTAGCAGCCACTGAGGCTCAGGGGCCTGGCTCCAGCAAAGGCTGTCTCTGTAGCTCCTGCTCCCCAATCAGGTCTTTTTGGACATTATTCCCATCCCCCATCACCCTGCCCCTCTGTCTCCCTGCTTTTGGACTCACGCTCTCTGAAAGACCAGCACAGAAGCACGAGGGTTCCGGGGAGCAGGAGGAATAGGAGCCAATCCATACAGTCTGAAGAGAGGACAATGAGGCAGGCAGTCAATCTCCCGGAAGTGCTCAGCGATGGTGCCCGAGACAGGATACAGAATGGAGCTACAGCTGCGGTTCCCTCCTCATCTCCTCCTCTGTGAGTTATGCCCTGGGCTGTGAGAGCTGCACTTCCTTTACCTATATTGGGAGGCCCTGCCTGTAAGGTCGTGGGTGTCCTGCTTCCTCTTCTCATTCCACCGCCAACGCGGGGACTCAACCGAGGAATTTACATGGGAAAGAGGTGACCTTCCTCAAGCTAGTAAGAATCTCATCCCAGAGAAGACAGGGGATCTAAGTAAAGCAGAGATGGAAGTCACCTTCAGAGTCCACATTTTCTGCTTATTCAACTTACTGTGTGTAAAGCTGCAGACTGTTCCCCTGAGCCCAGGTATAGGGCTTTGCTTCGCAGGCATCACAAGCGCACGGAACGCTCCCGTATTGTGTTGGGTTCCTTGATTTAGGCAAATCACGTCACAGTGGGCTGGTAAAAGGAGAGACTACTCAGGTGACGGTAAGGAACTGGCTCACCTCAGATTTGGGGAACGTCTGATAAGAATGTACTTGGAGGGACTTCCCTGGTGGTTCAGAGGTTAAGAATCTGTCTGCCAATGCAGGGGACACAGGTTTGATCCCTGATGCAGGAAGATCCCATGTGCTGTGGAGCAACGAAGCCCAGGGCCATAACTAATGAGGCTGTGCGCTTAGAGCCTGAGCTCTGCAGCAAAAGAAGCCACCTCAGTGTTCATTGCTCTCCAGGGAGGATAAGCCCTGCTCACCACAATAAGAGAAAGCCTGTGCACAACAGTGAAGACCCAGCCCAGACAAAAAAACAAAGTAATTAATTAATGGAGTTGGAGACTATAAATTCAGTTATCATTAAAAAATGTCCAGCACAAGGAACCTAGCAAACCCTATTTTATCAAAATCCTCTCTATGTCCCATTGTCTTTGAATGACCCGGAAAACATTTGTTTCCCAAACTTTAACTCCTTATATACGCTTTACTTTCTTTCCCTTGAAGACTCTGTGAAATGGAATATCTCCTGCTGTACCAATAAACAAGAAATGCCACAGCCATCAGTGACTGCCGGCCTCCACATGTGAATGAGAGTCCCAAAACTTCGATCCAGTGAGTGCTCCCCCCACCAGCCCAGAGATTGCAGAGGAGCTGGAGCAATGCAAGAAGCAGCCATCTGCCACTGCTTAAATGAACAAGGAAACAGGGTTTGTATCGCACGCCGGTCAGAATGGCTGCCATCAAAAAGTCTACAAACAATAAATGCTGGACAGGGTATGGCAAAAAGGGCCTCGTACACAGCTGGTGGGAATGCAAATCAGTACAACCACTACAGAGAACAGTGTGGAGATTCCTTTAAAAAATGGAAATAGAACTGCCATACGACCCAGCAACCCCACCGCTGGGCATACACATCAAGGAAAGCAGAATTGAAAGGGACACATGTACCCCAATGCTCATTGCAGCACTGTTTATAATAGCCAGGACATGGAAGCAACTTAGATGTCCACCAGCAGGCGAATGGACAAGGAAATTGCGGTACATATACAAATGGAATAATAGTCAACGTAATACTCAATATAAAAAAGAATGCATTTGAGTCAGTTCTAATGAGGAGGATGAAACTGGAGCCTATTATACAGAGTGAAGTAAGTTGGAAAGAGAAACACCAATACAGTACATTAACACATATATATGGAATTTATAAAGATGGTAACAATGGTCCTATATGCAAGGCAGCAAAAGAGACACAGATGTAAAGAACAGACTTTTGGACTCCGTGGGAGAAGGAGAGGGTGGAATGATTTGAGAGAACAGAACTGAAACATGTATATATTACCATATGTAAAACAGATGACCAGTGCAAGTTCGATGCATGAAGCAGGGCACTCAAAGCCAGTGCTCTGGGACAACCCAGAGGGATGGGGGGGGGAGGGAGGTGGAAGGGGGTTCAAAACGGGGGGACACATGTGCACCCGTGGCTGATTCATGTCAATGTATGGCAAAAGCCACCACAATATTGTAAAGTAATTATCCTCCAATTAAAATAAACTAATTAAAAAAAAGAAATAGGATTTGGCCCCAAATAGCTGAGATGCGTATGAAAGGAATGAATTCCATGAGCCCAGAGGCTTGCATCTTCCCATATATAGAATGCTAAATTCCTTAAATTAACACCTAATATTTGATGTTCAGATGCCTGCTTCCTTTGTTGCAAACTTGTATATAACCTGACTCCCCCTCTCACCTCCTTGGAGCAATTTTCTCAGAGCTACTGAGCTCCTGTCTCCTAGGCTTCCACTGGGGAGGCTCAGAAGTCCTAAACGTTCTGAACAAAAGAAGTAACTCTACTTTCAGGTTGGGAAGACAACAGGATTAGTTGGTTGGGGAGCTCAGATCCCACATACCTTGTGGCCAAAAAACCGAAACATAAAACAGAAGCAATACTGTAACAAATTCAATACTTTAAAAAAGGAAAAAAAAAGCAAAAACAAAAACCCTTCAGGGAGCTCAGCATTTTTTTTTTTTAAGAGCACGAACCACCAGTCTCATTGCAAGCCCTGCAATAAATATCTCTCTGCTCCAAACTTAGTTTGTTTGGCCTCACTGTTCATCAGGAACATGAACTTGTACCTATAGAGAGACTGACGCTGGCAAAGGCCAACTCCAAGCACTTCCTAATCTGCAGCTCTGGGAGAGAACTGAATCTAGCTGCATGGAGACAGCCTGGAGGGCCTGGAATGTGGTCCCAGCCAAATCTTAGATCTCATTATTAATCAACTCTGCTCAAATATAAAATAGAAAGTTGTTTTTTTTTTTAAAGAAATGCCAGGTCTTTTTGTTCATTTATCTGGGACTATGCTGGGTCTTCATTGCTGCTCTCGGGCTTTCTCCAGTTGTGCACACAGGCTTCTCATTGCTTTGGCTTCTCTTGATGTGGAGCACCGGCTTCAGTGGTTGCAGCTCATGGGCTTATCTGCCCTGGGGCATGTGGGATTTTCCCAGACCAGGGATCAAACGTGTCTCCTGCATTGCAAGCCAAATTCTTAACCACTGGACCACCAGGGAAGCCCCTAGAAATGATGGGTCTTGGGAAACGCTTTGCAGAGAGAGCCAATAGGACTCGCTAATTGAATGTGTGGCGGGGTGGGGAACCAGAAAAGAAGAAAGAGAAATCTCTGAGGACACTTAGTTTTTAGCCTGAGCAGATGAGTGAATGGTGCAGTTACGGGTGACATGGGAAAGAATGTGAGGAAAGTGACGTGAACCTGGAGGCTGTTGTGAGGGTGCGTGTGGAGGGTATGATGTTGGAGTGAGTTAAAGTGTGAAATCAGTTTTTTGTTTGGCGGCACGTTAAGTTTGAAATGCCCATCAAACGCAGATATTAAAAAGGCAGTGAGGGGACTTTACCTAGTGGTCCAGTGACTAAGACTTTGCCCTGCCAATGCAGATTTGATCCCTGGTTCGATCCCTGGCCAGGGAAATAGATCCTGTATGCTGCCAGTAACACATAACACAGCCAAATGAATAAATGTTTTAAAAAGTTTAAAAAGGCAGTGCAGAGTTTAGAAGGGAAGGTAAAGATTTGTGAGTTATCAGTCTATTGAGGGTATTTAGAACTATGATACCTGTTCACCAGAGGAGTTAATTAATAGGGTAAGAGAACCAAGGACTGCAGAAGGCATATTATGTCCATAGCCTTAGATTTTTGGTACTGAAAAGATAAAGAAAAATACAAACCTGAAACTCCAGCCACAGATGTTATTATTCTGTGTTGCTGTTGTTGCTGCTGTTATGATCTGAAGTACTATCGTTATAGTTATTTTGTACAGCTCTTGTGTGCTGGCCTGCACAGAGGCTATGCCCAATAAACAGTGTTTTCAGTCTGGCTCTAACAGTGTGGCCTATGCTCCTTGCCAAGAATCCTCCTGAACAAGTGCAATCAGATTTGTATCTGCTGATTGTCTTCCGAGGATCAGCCCAGAAGAATAGGGGGAGTCGGGATAATGGAAATAGCAGAAATAGGGCCCCCAGTCCAATAGCCCATAAAGCCGCTACTACTCTGCGTCAGTAGTCTACCCTCTGTCTTCTGTCCCATCTCCCACCAGTCGGTAACACCGCTTGGCTTTATGGGCTATTGGATTGGGGGCCCTATTTCTGCTATTTCCATTATCCCGACTCCCCCTATTCTTCTGGGCTGATCCTCGGAAGACAATCGGCCGATACAAATCGGATTGCGCTTGTTCAGGAGGATTCTTGGCAAGGAGCATAGGCCACACTGTTAGAGCCAGACTGAAAACACTGTGTTTATTGGGCATGACCTCTGTGCAGGCCAGCACAGAAGAACTGTACAAAATAACAATAACAATAGTACTTCAGATCATAACAGCAGCAACAACAGCAACACAGAATAATAAATAACCTGACAATTAAATATGCATATCTTATGATTCAAATTAAGCTCCAGTATACCTGTGGTACTATTCCATCAATTCTGAAATCATAGAGACCTGAGCAGAAAGTCCTTATCACGATATCTTTGAACCTGAATTCCAGACTTCTACTGGGGAGAGGAACTTTTCTGAGATGAGGAGGGGAGAATGGAGATGTCACAGGAATCTTTTTTTAAAAAAAAATTTATTTATTTGACTGTGCTGGGTCTTAGTTGCAGCATGCAAACTCTTAGTTGTAGCATGTGGGATCTAGTTCCCTGATCAGGGATCAGACTTGGGCCCCTGCTTTGGGAGCGCAGAGTCTTAGCCATTGGACCACCAGGGAAGTCCCTCACTTTCTTGTCCTGTGTATGAGCACACATTCTCGGGAAATTTCTAAGACATAGAAAGGAGAGTGTGTCCTCTAGTTTTGCGTTGTCAACAGTTTGGCACATATTTAAGTCTTTGAAATTACAAGAGTTGGGCTTTTTTTCTCAAGTACATTTATATCTTCTAAATGCATCCATGCCCTCTTATTCCTTCTCCACCCACTTCTGGATGGTGCCAACAGTTCCAGGGTTGCCTTGTTCCTTGTCTCACCTGACTAAGCTTTTCACCTCTCATCTGATGACCATTTGGACTTTAATGACCAGAAACTATCTCATCTCTAGACCTCAAGAAGATGTTCTGTTCTCCTAACCCCGCAGGCTGTGTCCGAGTCTTAGTTCCCAGGCCTAACAGGCTTCCATACCCTGAACTACAGAGTCCACAGCGTGCCTCCTACCCTGTCTGGGCTATATGAAACTCCCAAGAACACTCCCTGCATTATTGTCCCTCTTTGAAAGCAGGATCCAATCTAACTCTCCCTGGGACTGTAGGTCATGACCAAGGGATGTGCTTCTCTCAGGCTCTCATCTCCTTGACTTGGGTTAGGCAACACCTCCTGCAGTTTCATCATTGTATTCCTTCCTCCAAGCCTTCTCCCAGGTTGAAGTGCTTAAAATAATCTCTTTCCAGCTTTCCTTCCTTCTTTCTTCATTTCCTCCAAGCAGCCTCAGCACCCCAGCTCTGAAACAACAGCTCTCCAGCGACAGTACTCCAAGGACCAGAAGCAAAGCTTGCTTCTCTAACCAACGCTCGTAAGACTCCCCTTCAAGGGATGTAATTCAACAAATGCTCAGAAGAACAAATATCGGATATTAACACATATATATGGAATCTAGAAAGATAGTACTGACACACGTCTCAGTTTGGGAATTTTACGGCCAATCACTTCAAACACAAGAACATTACAAGAGTTTTAAAAATCTTGCCAAGTGATTAAGAATCCCTGGCCCATGGAAACCAACTGCTTTCTTCCCACAGGAGACCATTATAGCATCGTGCTCAGGGGTTGGGTGAAGCTCTGTTTAAATCTGATTTTTCACTTGCTGGATGTGTGACCTTGTGCATGTCCTTTAACCTCTCTGACCTGTGGGGTTTTTTTTTTTTCACTAGAGAAAATATATATTTATCTATCAAGAAGAATTGTGAGGGCTAAATTAGCACACGTGAGCTATTTAATTGTTTTATTTTATTTTTTATTTAATTGTTTTAAAATGTAGCTTTTGAGGAGGCCAGGAGACATCATCAGTGGAAATGACAGAGGAGGGAGCTCTGAAGGACAGTCCCCCTCAGAGAAACACCGACCACAAGAGTAAAAGTCATCACAATCAACTTCGTCTCAGGTTTACAGCAACCATGGAAAGGATGAATCTGAATGAGACAGTTTCCACATGGTAGGAAACTTTTGTGGCATTTTTAAAATAATAGCTTTTCTCCCAACTTGCTCCCTCCATCTACACACACACACACACACACACACACACACACAGAGGAAATAACAGGGGGAATATATATACAGAACTTCAGGAAACTGGTCAGGGATAGTCTTTCTGAACACAAATTGTTTTTATAATCTGAAGGGATGCCACTTATTTTTGTTTCTTTAAATTTTTTTTATATTGGAATACAGCCGATTAAGTGTTATGATGATTTCAGGCACACAGCAGAGGGACTCAGCCATACCTACACATGTGCCCATTCTCCCCTATAGTCCCCTCCCATCCAGGCTGCAACATGACACTGAGCAGAATTTAAAGGGATACATGTAAAACCTTAGTAATAAACTCAGCAAAACAGAGGGCTATATGCCCCCTTGGGACTGCTGGTCTCTGAGCATGGCTTTCACATACTGGTGAATTTACCACGAAACGTAGAAGAGGAATCTCTTATTTCTCCTTGGCTGAAGTCACCCTTGGAAAGAGTTCTCCTGGTGAATAGCCAGAGTTGGCTGACGCAGCAGATTGAAAGCCTAGGGCCTTTTATTTGAGCTGTAAGCTACAACAGGAACAATGGGTAGATAGATTATTGGCTACTTCTTCATTGTTTTTGTTGACTACCTCCCTAGTCACTTTAACATCATATTATCTTTTCCCACCCTCAGCACCGTTGGCATGAACTATCTAGGGAATTGTGGATATGTTGAACAATTTTGAGATTCCCAGCAAATCCTTGGGGATGGTGAGTCTCATGGTAGAAAAGAATACACATAGAAGGTCTCCCCAGAAACACTTCTTTTATTTTCTTTCCTGGATATCCACATATTGTCTGAAAATTCCATTTTCACATCCCTCAAGAGGGTAGAACTTCTCTGGTTTCATCTAGTCTCAGTCAACCAGAACGGTGCTGCTCCCTTGCTTAAGGGAAAAAGAGACACGATTTTCTGACTGAACTGTTCCTTCAAACCCTGATCTAGAAGAAATTGTTCTTTTTCTGTCAGATCACTGGTATGAATCCTATGGGTACTGGGAAAACCCCAGGAGCTTATGGTCACTGGGCGGCCTTGGAATAGTAACTGCGGTTGTTCATCTTGTTGACCTTCCCCCAAGGGGCGTCCCTGGTGGCTCAGATGGTAAAGAATCTGCCTGTAGTGCAGGAGACACGGCTTCGATCCCTAGGTTGGGAAGATCCCCTGGAGAAGGGAATTGCTACCCACTCCAGTATTCTTGCCTAGAGAATTCCATGCCTGGAGAATTCCACAGACTGAGGAGCTTGCTGGGCTACAGTCCACGAGGTCATAAAGACTTGGACGTGACTGAGCCATTAACACTTTCACTTTCAAGGTAGCATCTGCCTAAGCTGAGAGCTTTTTCCTCAAATCAAATCCTGGCAATCACCCACCCCATTAAGCTCCTTAGTGACATTGTGTGAAAATATCTCAATTATCAATGAAGTTCAGGATATTTTTACTGTATTCATCATGGAGAGTAGTGATATGTCTTTTGAAAATAATGGTAACTGTTGGAAAGTGGATGTCTATTCAAGAAATACCATCTTTATTGTTTTGCATGATAACAGAGATGCAAACCAAAAATCCTAGCTCATCATCTAAACATCTTCTAATCATCTACATAAAGGTATAACTGAGTACTCAGCTAATCACTTCAGAGGTGAGAAAAATCCAGGGCCAGGGCTGCTCCTCTGGACTAACTGTACCTCCAGAACCCTGTGATGGAGACAAGGGCATCATGAGTACAGGGGTCCAGACTCCATGGGAACAAAGTAAATGTTAGTCACTCAGTCGTGTCCACCTCTTTGCACTGATGCCTGCCAGCCTCCTCTGTCCATGGAATTCTCAGGTAAGAGTCCTGGAATAGGTTGCCATTCCCTTCTCCAGGGGATCTTCCTGACCCAGGGCTCAAACATGGGTCTCCTGCATTGCAGGTGGATTCTTTACCATCTGAGCCAAGGCATAAGATCTGACTCCATGTGAGGTTTGGTGCAATAAGCAAAAGGGATTCTTTCCTGAATACTTTTAAGTCGTGGGTCTATAATTTATGACATAAGAATAATTATTTTGGGTGCCCTAAGAGGATAAGAGGAGAAGGTGATGGCATCCTACTCCAGTACTCTTGCCTGGCAAATCCCATGGACGGAGGAGCCTGGTAGGCTGCAGTCCATGGGGTCGCAAAGAGTCAGACATGACTGAGCGACTTCACTTTCACGCATTGGAGAAGGAAATGGCAACCCACTCCAATGTTCTTGCCTGGAGAATCCCAGGCATGGGGGAGCCTGGTGGGCTGCCGTCTATGGGGTCACACAGAGTTGGACACGACTGAAGTGACTTAGCAGCAGCAGCACCAGCAAGAGGATAAGAAAAAGGATTAGGAACAGTGAGAAAAGGTATGGACTGTGACCCAGCAAGAAAATCAGGTATTATGGGATACTAAGACCGCGAATGTGGATTTGAGGAGATTCTAGGAGAAAACTAAGCTAATAAAATAGAGTTCAGGGACTTCCCTGGTGGTCCAGTAGCCAAGAATCTGCATTCTCAATGCAGGGGCCCTGGGGTTTGATCCCTGGTCAGGAAACTAGATCTTACATGCCACAACTAAGACTTAGTACAACAAACTAAATACTTAAAAATATAGTGTTCAAATAAAAACAAGGATTTCAGCTGGATTGGTAAAGCTGAGAAGGGAACATTTCTGCTTTAGGAGAAGGGGTATAATAATATCAACAGAGTGTAATGAAGTGAGGAGACAGTTTCCGGTGGGGCAGAGGAAGAAAACCTTCCCTCCTTTTGTGTGGGCTGCCATTAGCCAAAGAATTAAATACAGGATTCCTAGAAGGAAAGGAGGGGAGATCTCAAAGGTCAAAGAAAGGAATGTGAGGAGGTAAGAGACGATGCTAAGTTTCCCGGTGTTGAGAGCAGGAGAGGGACAAGTCTGCCAGTGGGAACACAGGGCTTCCCAAGTGGCTCGGAGGTAAACATCCTGCCTGTCAATGGGGCAGACTCAAGAGACGCGGGTTTGACCCCTGGGTCAGGAAGATCCCCTGGAGGAGGAAGTGGCAGCCCACTCCAGCATTCTTGCCTGGAGAATCCCATGGATTTTCTTACACAGTCTCAATCCCCTCCACAGGAATTCTACATTCAGTCACCGCCCCAGTTGGTTAACTTGTCACTCTCAGAGTTGAGGAAACTGCCCCTCCTCATACCTGGCTTGCTCAGCATCAAGTGGGAGGGACCAGCTGACCTCCCTCCAGGAGAAGTAATCTGATCTGTTTGTTCCAGTATGACCGAAAGTGGGAAACTATTTCCCTCCCGAGTAGCCTGTCACCTCATCTGCACTGAACCTCTCCATCTCGCTTCCCCATTTCCTATAGTACTGCCTTTTAAAGGCTCTTTGGTTACCCCTCTTTTGGACTTCTTACATTCCAATTATTTACACTCATATTCTCTCAGATTTTTTTTTGAAAAAATTTTTTTTGATATGGGCCATTTGAAAGTCTTTATTGAATTTGTCACAATATTGTTTCTGTTTTATGTTTGGGTTTTTTTGGCTGTGAGGCATGTGGGATCTTAGCTTCCTAACCAGGAATCGAAACTTCACCCCCCTGCCTTGGAAGGTAAAGTCTTAACCACTGGACAGGCAGGGAAGTCCCTTCTGTCAGCTTTAATGAGCATCTCAGTGTAAATGTCGCTGAATCTAACCCAGCGTGCCCTGATTTATCCTGGTCTTCTCCCACAGTGTGCTCTAGTGAAAAGACCACAGGACATGGCATCAAAGCTTCCTCAATGCTAGGACTGAAATGAATCAGACCCAGGACTTACCTAGGCAGTCCCTCTTCCTCACAATGTGCCAAAAAGAAACATTTTAGAGTTCTTGGCTTCCCTTGAAGCAGGAAACACCTTTGAAGGACTTCTGTAATGTCCCCACCCCTAGCCCTTCCTGGGGAAGCCCAACCTGGTTGATATATAAAGAGGCACCTTGCAGCTTCCTGCTCCAACCTGCTCTTTCCTCCCTCTGAGATGGACAAGTCCCTCCTGCTAGGGCTCCCTGTCCTCCTCTGCTGCTTTCAAGGTGAGAGTCCCTGTGGTTGACAGTTGGAGAGATGTGTCCAGGATGTTGGAATGGGTCGGGGAACCTCCCACGGAACCTCCCATGACAGAGGTTCTCTTATGAGAGTCATAGGTAACAGAAGCTGTCATTCTAATGCCATGACTTTCACGCACAATGCATCCCATCCCTGGAACCTTCAGCAAAATCTTAGTCTGCTTGCAGAAGAAAATAGTAGATTATAAGGGAACTGACAAGATTTTCATAAAAGCTGTGAGGTGAGTTCGTAAAATGAGATCTGCAGAGAGTATATCTTTTTGTTTTTGTTTTTGTTTTTTTTTCCTTAACAGTACTGTGCGGGTCATTTGCGGACCAAGAACATGAAAGTGAGTAGAGATAGATCAGTCGTGTGGGAAGGGCAATTTGAGGGGAGGGGGAGATGAGAAGGGATGTATGAGCATTGAGGGTTAAAAGGAATCCAGAGACTAACGTTGGATTCCAGCACTTGGCCATTTCTTCCAGCAGGATGGGGCTGGGGTGGGAACTGACTTTGAGCCTGATGGAAAAACACAAGCAGCAGTTGCCAAGGCAAAGGATCCGTGTGTTAAAAGATGAGGGAACGGGAAAGGGGGAAGTGGAATGTTGATTTTTCAGGTGCTACCTGGCTAAATCCACAGAGTAGCAATTTCATGAATTTCAGAGGCTTTGTCACCTTGCAGCTTTCAGCTACTTGTGGTTAAGAAAGTCAGAGAGGTCAATTAAAGTGAAGGGAATGTGGGACTTTCTTGGGGGTCCAGTGGTTAAGAATCTGCCTGTTAAAGCAGAGAACACTGGCTAGATCCCTGGTCTGGGAAGATCCTACACACCCCAGGGCAATTACTGAGTCTGAGTTCTCTATCTAGCCTGTGAGCAGCAATAAAAGAAACCGCTGCAATCAGAAGGCCGGGCCTTGCTACTAGAGAGTAACCCCCACTTGTGGAAACTAGAGAATGTTGGTGCATAGCAAGGGAGACCCACAGTTCAGCCAAAAATAATTTAAAAAAAGAAGGCAATGAGGCACTCACACATGCACAAAATGTTCATTTATCTTTCTCCTTCGAGTCTGTGCTGTATCCTAAGGGGTAGTGGAGAGGCTGAGAGGCCCTCTAGAGGTGAAGAGAGTTGAAATGAGGGAGCGATACAGAGATGCCCTGAGATGGGAACTAGGCTTTGGAGGGACAGAAGGGCTCAGAGTGGCTCCAGGTGAAGAGTTCAGAATGGACCTTGTGTATTTACACAAGGATTACAGCGACATGCAGGCAAGAGCAAATCTTAGAGAAAATTGCTACTAAGTGTTATTTCTCTTTGCCAGCACAGTCGATGAACTATCTGTTAATGAGCACCATTTTCCTGGTGAGTATGGAGAGGATACGGTCTGATGTGCTCAGCCTTGATTTTGTTCCTCTTTTCCTTATCTTCCCACCTGTTCTATGAGCTAAACTCCAGAGACCGGAAACTCTAGCCCTTCTCTCGGCTCAGCCTCTTTGATAGAGGTGGATGCCCTCCCTTCACGGGTCTCAGGAAAGCCCTCGGGGCTCCCAGGGGACTTCAGGTTTGAAAGGGCAGATGGGTCCTTTGGCAGCTGCGCTTTCACATCTACTTCCCTACTCTCTGGCCCAAATTATAGAAATTATTCAGTGTAGGATGTGCCACATCCAGTTTCCAAGACAGAAGTGTTCCAGAGGCAGAGGACTATGTACTGCAGTGAAAGAAGAGGCTTGCACAACTGGGAGGATTTTCAAATGTAAGTTGTGGGTGGGGGGCGGGAGGACGGGGTGGTGGAAGCAGACAGGGACATGCCGGCCACAGGAGAAAGGAGGGACCCTGCTTCAGACCAATCCTAGCGTCCCTAGTGTGAGTCACTCAGTTGTGTAGGACTCTTTAGGACCGCATGGACTGCAGCCCGCCAGACTCCTCTGTTTATGGACTTCTCCAGGCAAGAATACTGGAGTGGGTTACTGTTTCCTACTCCAGGGGATCTTCCCAACCCAGGGATCAAACCGGAAGTCTCCTGCATTGCAGGCAGATTCTTTACTGTCTGAGCCACCAGGGAAGCCCTAGGATGACTGAATATCTCTACCCCGTTACATGCCATGATGAAAAATAGATACAGGTGGTCTCTAGGGAGTGGGGATCTATAGCTATGAAATCAGTATTTTGAGAAGCCTGAACAAAACAGAGGAGACTAAGTTGACGGAAAAGGAAAGGCCAGTGGAGAACAGAGCTAAGTGTTGAAGTGAGGCAGGCACTTTGTTTTTTCCCGGCCTGGCCTTTCCCTGTGGGAAGTTTTAAACTGTGAAAATAGAGGGACCAGGGTCAGCAATAGATACAGGCTAAGTGGCCCTTCATAGGTAAGTCTGAACAGCATGATTTCTCGGTTTTCCTATCCTTTGTGCTGAGCGATACCTTAGTATTTCTAACCCTTACTTATACCAGCGTCAACATGCTCAGTGGAGACACCCAGCTCTGGCAATCCTTGAATTGCTGCTCTCATTACAGCCCCACATTATGGGATTTTTTTTTTTTTTAATTTTTTTGCTTTAAACTGCTCTGCTATTGTCTCTCTTTTGGGAAGTACCCAGACCACCACATCTTCCAGTTCTTCACGTTTAAATAACCAAGACTTGAACTACACAAGGTTGTGTTTTGTACACCGGTGCAGGCTGGGAAGTTTTTTGTTTTGGTTTTGGTTTTAGAAACCTCTGTGCTGATAAGTTTCTCCTACTTCTGCAGATGATGGCACTCTCTGGTTAACCTTCAGGGGTTGCCTAAAGAACTGCGCTAATGTGAACAACATAAAGTGGAGTGTCTACCTGGTGAACTTCAGGTGTTGCAGGAGCCATGACTTGTGCAATGAAGACATCTAGAAATCACTGGTTCTTTTCTGGCTCCAGTCTCTGGGTAGGTGACATCCTTGGCTCTTCTTCACAGTAATCTAAAAAAACACATTTCAGATTGGAAATACATAGCTCTGCCTTCTGCACATGTAAGAAGAAAGCCCTCTCTCTTTCCAGATTTTCTGCCATGGCCCCTGGGAGGGGGTGTATGGGGAACATCTTGAACACAAGATCAATACATCCTGCATGTTGGTATAGAATCCAGTGTAGTCACTGAACACCCAAGCTGCTTCAGAAAGGAAAAAGGGGGGATGGAGAGGGTGGGAAGAATTGAGAAAGTGGCATTGACATATATACACTGCCATGTGTGAAACAGATAGCTAGCTGTGTGTTGTGTTAGTCACTCAGTCGTGTCTGACTCTTTGTGACCCCATGGACTGTAGCCTGCCAGGCTATTCTGTCCATGGGATTCTCCAGGCAAGAGTACTGGAGTGGGTTTCCATGCCCTCCTCCAGGGGATCTTCCTAACCAAGGGATTGAACCTGTCTCCCATATTGCAGGCGGACTCTTTACCATCTGAGCCACCAGGGAAGCCCAGATAACTAGGGTAGCCACAGGGAACCCAGCCTAGTGCTGTGATGACCTAGAGGGGCGGGATGGGGGAGGTGAGAGGGAGGCTCAAGAGAGGATATGTATATATACATACACACATATTTATGTCTGATTTGTGTTGTACGGCAGAAACCAACACAGCCTTGTAAAGCAATTATCCTCCCATTACAAAATCAATTTAGAAAAAGAAAAGGAAGAAGAGGATAAGTCAATTTTTGTTCCTACTCCTTCCCTTCTTTCTGAGGCAGAATATTTTCATTTTTTTCTCTTGGGATTTTTCTTCTTGTCTCACTCCAGTTAAAGCGCACAACCCTGGCCTCATGAGGAAGGAGGGGGTGACATGAAAAGAGATGACTTTTCTTGAATTTTGTTCGTGAGTGTTATTCCCAGAGTGAGGAGAAGGGCAGAATGGAGAAAGAAATTCGTGCCTGAACCATGAAGAGTGAAAGATTGTCTGCCGTATAGAATGAGACTCTCTGGGGTTAGGGGTTGGAGAAGAAAGGAAGGTGTGTTTGGAATTCTAGAGATAGTTGAGGAGGAGTGGGAGGCAGGCTCAAGAGGGAGGAAATACGTGTGTACATACAGCTGATTCACCTTGTACGTCGGAAACTAAGACAACATTGTAAAGCAATTATCCTCCAATAAATAAATATAGCATAAAAAGCATAAAGGGATAAGGAATAAATGCCAGAGTCTTAACAAAGAGACTTAAAAGAGTGTACAAATTCAGAAAAAGTCATGTCTAAGTGTTGTTTCTGGCATAGCAGATGGCTAATTAAGATAGGTATTTTCATGGAAGACTCCAACATTCTTTGAAGTCAAAGTTCTTAAAAAAATCTTTTGGTAAGGGAAAAAGCATTAACCAAAAAATGTTTTATAACTTCCTCCCCATGGATAAGAGAATAAGAACGATACTTTGTGGATGTTTTCAATGTACTTCATCAGAACTTGCTTTATGACCAAAAATATTTTGTTTTATGCAACTATAGACTATTTTCTCATTTTTTCTTGGACTCTTTAGGATTAATCTGGTACTTGTCATTTTATCTTCTCTATTACCTTATACATTCTTTAAAAATTATTTTAATGGATACACCTACTTGACTGTTTACATGCTACATTAAGTTAGTACATTTGCCACTTTATTAGCAACACAATAATATTATTGAATATAAGAATTTGATTCCATTTTCTCATTTCTGCTTCTTATGCTACTATTGCCAGTGTGTTGTTGTTTATTGTGGTGAACTACACTTAACACAAAATTTGCCATTTTAATTATTTTAAATATACAGTTCAGTGGCATTAACTAATTTCACATTGTTATACAACCATCATCGCCATCCATCTCCACCCATCATCTTTTTCATCCTACAAAACTGAAACTCTGTATCCATCAAACAATACTCCCAATCCCCTGGCAGTCACATTCTACTTTCTAAGTTTCACTATATTAGATACTTCATATAAATGCAATTTTCCAGTGTTTGTCCTTTTGTGACTAATGTCACTTAGCATAATGTCCTCAAAGTTCATCCATGTTGTAGAATGTGCCAGCATTTCTTTCATTTTTAATGCTAAATAATATCCCATAGTATGTACTTATGGCATTTTGTTTATCCATTCATCCACTGATGGACATTTAGGTTACTTCTACCTTTTGGCTATTGCAAATAATACTGCAATGAACACAGGTATACAAATGTCCATTCAAGACCCTGCTTTCAATTCTTTTGGAAATATACATCCAGTCCAGTTCAGTTCAGTCGCTCAGTCGTGTGTGACATGATTAAATTGGGTGGTAATTCTGTGTTTAAATTTTTCAGGAACTGTCATGCGGTTGTCCACAGCGGCCATGCTGGTTCACATTCCCACCAAGAGTGTCCTGGGCTCTAATTTCTCCACATCCTTACCTACGCTTGTCATTTTGTTTTTGTTAGTAGCCATCGTTTTGAGTGTGAAGTGTTATTCATTATGGTTTTTATTTGAATTTCCCTAATGATTAGTGATATTGAGCACCTTTCCACGTGCTTATTGGCTATTTGCATATCTTCTTTGGAAAAATTCGAGTCCTTTTGTCCACATTTTCATCAGCTGACTGTTTTTTAGTTACTGTGTTGTAGGAGGGTTTTTTTTTTAATACATTCCGAATATGACCGCTTATCAGGTATACAATTTCCCATTCCATAAGCAGCCTTCTCACTGTGTTGATTCTTTCCTTTGATGCACAGAATTTTTAATTTTGATGTATTCCAATTTATTTTTTCTTTTGCCTCCTATACCTTTTAAAATATTGAAGTATAGTTGATGTACAATATTATATAAGTTACAGGTGTACAATATAATGGTTCACAATTTTTAAAGGTTATACTCCACTTGTAGCTATTATAAAATATTGGCTATATTCCCTGTGATGTACAATATATCCTTGTAGCTTATTTTATACATAATAGTTTGTACCTGTTAATCCTCTACCCGTATATTGCCCTTCCATCTTTCCCCCTCTCCACTGGTAACCACTAGATTGTCCTCTATATCTGTGAGTCTGCTTATTTTCTCATTATATTCACCAGTTTGTAGTATTTTTTGAATTCCGCATGTAAGTAATATCATACAGTTTATGTTTCTCTGTCTGACTTATTTCACTTAGCATAATACCCTCCAAGTCCATACATGTTGCTGCAAATGGCAAAATTTGATTCTTTTTTATGGCCAAGTAATATCACATTTTTTGGGTGTATATACACACACCAGATTTGAGCAGTTTGTAATGGCTCAGATGCTAAAGAATCTGCTCGCAATGCAGGAGACCTGGGTTCAATCCCTGGGTCAGGAAGATCCCCTGAAGAAGAGAAAGGCTACCCACTCCAGTATTCTAGCCTGGAGAATTCCATAGACAGGAGAGCCTGATGGGCTATACTCCATGGGGTCATGAACAGTTGACTGACTAACACTACTACTTTCACTGTATACACCAGATTTTCTATATCCATTCATCTGCTGATGGACCCTTAGGTTATTTCCATATCTTGACTACTGTACATAATGTTTCTATGAATACTCGGCTGCATATCAGTATCAGTATCAATTCAGTCCCTCATTCGTGTCCGACTCTTTGTGACCCCATGAACTGCAGCACCCCAGGCCTCCCTGTCCATCACCAACTCCCGGAGTCCACCCAAACCCATGTCCATCAAGTCGGTGATGCCATCCAACCATCTCATCCTCTGTCGTCCCCTTCTCCTCCTGCCCTCAATCTTTCCCAGCATCAGGGTCTTTTCAAATGAGTTAGCTCTCCGCATCAGGTGGCCAAAGTATTGGAGTTTCAGCTTCAACATCAGTCCCTCCAATGAACACCCAGGACTAATATCCTTCAGGATGGACTGGTTGGATCTCCTTGCAGTCCAAGGGACTCCCAAGAGTCTTCTCCAACATCACAGTTCAAAAGCATCAATTCTTCTGCGCTCAGCTTTCTTTATAGTCCAACTTTCACATCCATACATGACTACTAGAAAAACCATAGCCCTGACTAGATGAACCTTTGTTGGCAAAGTAATGTCTCTGCTTTTGAATATGCTGTCCAGGTTGGTCATAGCTTTCCTTCCAAGGAGCAAGCATCTTTTAATTTCATGGCTGCAACCACCATCCACAGTGATTTTGGATACCAGAAAAATAAAGTCTGACACTGTTTCCACTGTTTCCCCATCTATTTCCCATGAAGTGATGGGACCAGATGCCATGATCTTTGTTTTCTGAATGTTGAGCTTTAAGCCAACTTTTTCACTCTCTTTCACTTTCATCAAGAGGCTCTTTAGTTCTTCTTCACTTTCTGCCATAAGGGTGGTATCATCTGCATATCTGAGGTTATTGATATTTCTCCTGGCAATCTTGATTCCAGCTTGTGCTTCCTCCACCCCAACGTTTCTCATGATGTACTCTGCATATACGTTAAATAAACAGGGTGACAATATACAGCCGTGACGTACTCCTTTTCCTATTTGGAACCAGTCTGTTGTTCCATATCCAGTTCTAACTGTTGCTTCCTGATCTGTACACAGGTTTCTCAAGAGGCAAGTCACGTGGTCTGGTATTCCCATCTCTTTCAGAATTTTCCACAGTTTATTGTGATCCACATGGTCAAAGGCTTTGGCATAGTCAATAAAGCAGAAATAGATGTTTTTCTGGAACTCTCTTGCTTTTTCCATGATCCAGAGGATGTTGGCAATTTGATCTCTGGTTCCTCTGCCTTTTCTAAAACCAGCTTGAACATCTGGAAGTTCACGGTTCATGTATTGCTGAAGCCTGGCTTGGAGAATTTTGAGCATTACTTTACTAGCGTGTGAGATGAGTACAATTGTGCGGTAGTTTGAGTATTCTTTGGCATTACCTTTCTTTGGGATTGGAATGAAAACTGACTTTTTCCAGCCCTGTGGCCACTGCTGAGTTTTCCAAATTTGCTGACATATTGAGTGCAGCACTTTCACAACATTTGGGCTGCATGTATCTTTATAAATCAGTGTTTTTGCCTTTTTCAGATATATACTCAGGAATGGAATTGCTGGGTCATACAGTAGTTCTGTGCTTCCCAGGTGGCGCTAGTGGTAAAGAACCTGCCTGCCAATGCAGGAAACACAGGAGACCTGGGTTGGGAAGATCCTTTGGAAGAGGGCATGGCAACTCACTCCAGTATTCTTGTCTGGAGAATCTCATGCACAGAAGAGCCGGGTGGGCTATAGTCCATAGGGTCTCACAGAGTCAGACATGACTGAAGTGAAGCAGCAGCAGCATAGTTCTAGTTTTAGTGTTCTGAGAAACCTCCATCGTGTTTTCCACAGTGGCTGCACCAATGTACATTCCCACCAGCAGTGGATGTGGGTTTCTCTACATCCTCACCAACATTTGTTATTTGTGTTCTTTTTGACAATAGCCATTCTGACATGTGTGAGGTGATATCTCATTGTGGTGTTTTAATTTGCATTCCCTGATGGTTAATAATGTCGAGAATCTTTTCATGTGTCTGTTAGCTTAATCTGTATGTTTCTTCTTTGGAAAAATGCGTATTTAGGTCTTCTGCCCATTTTCAATCAGGTTGTTTGTTTTTTGATATTCAGTTGAATGAGCTGTTAGTATATTTTGAATATTAACCCATTGTCAGTCATGTCATTTGCAAATATATTTTCCCATTCCATAAATTGTCTTTTGCTTTGTCAACGGTTTCCTTTGCCTTGCAGAAGTGTTTTAGTTAAATTAGGTCCCATTTGTTTATTTTTGCTTTTATCTCTTTTAAGAAACAAAATTTTATTTTATTTTATTATTTATTTTATATTTATTTTATTCAAAATAATTGCATTACCATTTCTATTAGGATGTGTTCTGCCTACATTCTCTTCTAGGAGCCTTATAGCTTCATGTCTTACACTTAGATTTTTAAACCATTTTATTTTTATATATGATATTAAAGAATGTTCTAATACTATCATTTGTGGCTGTCCAGTTTTTCCAGCACCCACTGTTGAAGAGACTGTCTTTTCTCTATTTTATGTTTTTGCCTCCTTTGTTGTAGGTAACTGATCATCAGTGCATGGGTTTATTTCTGGGCTCTATTCTGTTCCATTTATCTGTGTCTGTTTCTGCGCCAATACCACCTGTTTTGATTATTATGGCTTTGCAGTATAGTATGAAGTCTGGGAGGACTATACATCCAGCTTTATTCTTTTTATTCAGGATCACATCTACATTCAAGTCTTTTGTGGTTCTATATAAATTTTAAATTATTTGTTCTAGTTCTGTGAAAAATGTCCTGGGTATAGACAGAGACTGCATTAAATCTATTGATTGCTTTGGCCAGTATGGTCATTTTAATAATATTGATGCTTCTAATTCAAGAGCACAGGATATCTTTGCATTTATCTGTATCATCTTCAACTTCCTTCCTCAATATTTTATAGTTTTCAAAGTAGAGGTTTTTTACCTCCTTCCTTAAGTTTCTTCCTAGGTATTTTATTCTCTTTGATGCAATTTTAAATGAGATTGTTTCTTTATTTTCTCATTTTGATATTTCATTATTAATGTATAGAAATGCAACAGATTCCTATTTATTAATCTTGTGTCCTGCAATGCTGCTGAATTTATTTATTAGTTCTAATCATTTCCAGGTGGAGACTTTAGGATTCTTTATATGAAGTTATCATGTTGTTTGCAAATAGTGACACTTTTAAGTCTTCTCTTCCAATTTGGGTATCTCTTCTTTCATTTTCTTTTTGTCTGATTTCTCTGGCTAGGACTATCACTGCTACATTAAAAAGAAATGGCAAAAATGGGTATCCTTGTCTTGTTTCTGGTATTCTTGTCTTGTTTCTGAATTTAGCTAGAAGTCCCAGCTTTTCACCATTGTGATATTGGCTGTGAGTTTGTCATAAGTGGCCTTTATTATGTTGAGATATGTTCCCTCTATACCAACTTTTAAAAGTTATTTCTTTACTTATGGCTTCACTGGGTCTTCGCTGCTGTGTGTGGGCTTTCTCAAGTTGTGGTGAGCAGGGGCTCCTCTCTAGCTGCAGTGTGCCGGCTTCTCATGGTGGTGGTTCATCTTGCTGTGGAGCATGGGCCTTAGGGCGTGTCAGCTTTAGTTGTTGTGGCACACAAGCTTAGTTGCTCTTCTGCATGTGGACTCTTCCCAGACCAGGGATTGAATTGGTGTCCCAAAGCCCTATACTAACTCTGATGGGAGTTATTATTATTTTTTTTTTATCTTAAATGGATGCTGAACTTTGTCAGAAGCTTTTTCTGCATCTATTGAGATGATCGTATGGTTTTTATCCTTCCTTTCACTAATGTCATGTATCACATTGATTGATTTCTGAAAGTTGAATCATTCTTGTGACTGGAATAAATCCAACTTGGTCACAGTATATGCCCCTTTTTATATATGGTTGGATTTGGTTTGCAAATATTTTGCTGAGAATTTTTGCATCTACAATCATCAAATATATTGGACTGTCATTTTCCTTTTTGATGTGTCTTTGCCTAGTTTTGCTATCAGGATAATGGTGGTATCATAAAATGAATTTGGCAGTGTCCCCTCCTCTTCAGTTTTTCTGGAATAGTTTGAGATGGGTAAGTAGAGTTCCCCTTTGAAGCCTCCTAGCCCTAGACTTTCATTTCCTTGCACGTTTATTATTATTATCATTATAAATTCAATTTCACTTCTAGTGATCTGACTGTTCAGATTGCCTCCTTCTCCTTGATTCTATCATGGCAGGCTGTATATTTCTAGAAATTTATTCATTTTTTCCTTGATTGTCCAATTTGTTGGCATGTTCTTATGATCTCTTGTATTTCTATGGCATCGAGTATTATTTCACCTCTTTGGGTTTTTGTTGTTGTTGTTGTTGTTCATTTGGGCCTTCTCTCTTATCTTCTTGCTGAGCCTGCATAAAGCTTTGTCAATTCTCTTAATCTTAAAAAAAAAAAACACCACTTGGTTTCATTGACTTTGTTTTTGTCTCTTGTTTAGAAACCCTGTTTCCTAATATTACTAAACCCTTCAGCTTGAAAGTTCCACACAATTGGTTTATCTTATTTGATCCATTTTGCCAGCTTAGGTTCACCACCCACCAAGGCACCATTGGCTGGAAGAGAATACTGGACCTGAATCTAGAATAACTGCACTTGCTCAGGGACTGGCCTCCCTCCCTGTTCCCTCTACTTTCCATTTGTTTCTGTAAAATGTAAGGAGTGAGGCGGTACCACAACTGGACCCAGAAAATTAGGGGGTGATGGGGGCTGTAACATGGGGCAGTATGGGAGTCAGAATCGCATGGAAACCCAAGACAGGAAGCAGACAGGACAGACTCGGGAAGCCTGGACTTGGAGTCTTTCGGATGCGACGAGGAAACCCGAGGGGCGTGGCCTCGGTGCTCCGCAGAATCCTCGCTTCCGCCTTGCTGTTGCCGTGGCGTCGGTCTCCATTTGTCACTCAGTGTGTTCCTGCTGCCCTCCCTGCGCCAGCTACTGTCCTCACGCTGCAGCTCGACTTTAGTGTGAAGCTGCCTCTTGGACCATTCTAGAAACTAATCACACACCACAGTGAGTCCCCCATGAATCATTTCATACTTGGAGCCTGCTGCTTCTATCTCCATTCTACTCTTATAAACCAATGGAAGACGCTACTGTATTTTCTACTTTGCAAGATGTTAAAGTATAATATTCATTCTGCTAAGTCGCTTCAGTCGTGGCTGACTCTGTACGACCCAGTAGACGGCAGCCCACGAGGCTCCCCCATCCCTGGGATTCTCCAGGCAAGAACACTGGAGTGGGTTGCCATTTCCTTCTCCAATGCATGAAAGAGAAAAGTGAAAGTGAAGTCGCTCAGTTGTGTCCGACTCTTTGCGACCCCATGGACTGCAGCCTACTAGGCTCCTCCATCCATGGGATTTTCCAGGCAAAAGTACTGGAGTGGGGTGCCATTGACTTCTCCAAATATTCATTCTAACATGATACAATTTGGGGGAAATTCCACCAGACATAACTTGGAAATATTTTAAAATTAATTTCTGTATTAAAATTTTTTATTTGGGCAAATAAAATATGGTAGAAACTAATAGCTAATCAGAGGTCTGCATATGAGGAGGAATACGACAACATCTAGACTAATATATATGTGTATGTAAATACATAGCTAAAAAATAAGATAGTAGCATGTGTAGATTTTAGCACGTAGAAAGGTTAATATGATAAAAGAAATGTTTTTCACCAAAGGTGAGTGAATGATAACTTGGGAATTCATTATTTTCATTTCACAACTAATTGTTTTGTAAGGAAAACTACAGTGAAGATCTGAAACTCTTATCTCTCTTTGACATTTTCTGTTGAGGGGCTGTGCTAAGAGCCAAAAATACCTCAGTCTTCTATCCATGAGCACACTGAATGCAAGGTAGTATTTAAATATTTTTGAGGACTGGGTGGTCGAGTACTGCTCACATGCCAGGAGACAGTGTAACTGACTACCATTCAGCTAAGTGCCCATCCGGATATACTTGGCTTTGAACATGAAAATTAGGTAACATGATTAGAAACACAGTGACCCAGTGCTACACAGTCAGGAGTAGCCGTGGTTGGTACAGTTTCCCCAAAATGATGGCTGGCGCGTGAGTCTAGTATACTGACTATTCCTTTCATGGAAGTTAGTGTTTTCTAATTTCTCACTGATTTTCCCGAGCCCCTGTAGAATACTAGCCCTTTGTAGCCCTCACCAAATACCTCTTCCACTCTCCTCCCAAATATTCCCACATTCTCTTGTGATTTCTTGTCCTTAATTTTATTCCCTCTGCTTTCTCCTGACCTTCTCTCAGAAACTCCTTCAGAAAAATACTTTGCTCCTTTTTGCCAGAAGCTTTAGAACTCTGAATTTAGCACCAAACCTAAGGGCAAGTAAAGACTGCCTGGAGATGTCAGGTAGTTGATAGACGACAAATCCAACCAGAAGGCAGCCTTGACTTTGGGGGAGCCTATGGCTTTGCACTTTCCTGTTAATGGATGCAATATGAGAGGAAAGACAGAGCTGCCACAGTAGATCTACTGGAATACAGTGGTGGGGTCTGGCTTCTGAGAAAATGTGAGATGATGGGAAAGACAGGACCAATGTGGAGGTGAATCCAGAGGCATGCCGATGGGTCCCCAGTTCTCTGACATGGAGATAATGTAGAAACCGTACTGTATGGTTGACTGTAGGTACATGACCTAGAAGAGCTTGAATGAGAATCTAATACCAAGAGAAGTCAACTTTTAATTCAACAGCCTCTTTTCTGCAAGATCCTTTGCAGTAATGGGGGGAATTAAAGAGGAAATAAGCTGGCAAGAATGAATTCAACATTTCCAAGCAAGATTGCTCTTTTTCCTTCTTTTGTTTATTTTATCCAGATTCTAGCTGAAAAGATTCATTTCAAAGAATTTATATTCTTGGAGATGTTGGAAAAAGATTCTTGGGTCTTGGGAGATAATTGCCAGAAACATGCAATGGAGGAATAAAATTGAAGGATGGTTTTCTTAGAGAACACTGTTGGATTTATAAACAATTCAAATATTTCTATAATAAGCTACAGGTAATCCTTTGCACCAATTCAACATGCATGAGTGTCAGTTTTCACAGTGTAGTTAAACAACATCTGTCCCCCGACGAGGCTGAACTTTTAGCTGTCACAATATTAACCGTGAGCAATTGCATTAGTTTTGCTACTAGCCTTTATTTAAAAATCATTATGCAAATAAAAGATATGCATCATGAACAATTACATAACAATTACATAACTTCTTTCAAAGTCTTAATGATTGGTCACTGAAGAGCTATTAGTTACACATAGATAGTGAAGCATGTAATTATGTTGATAAACTGAAGTGGTGTTTTACAAAAATCGATAATCAAAAGAGGGAACTAGTCAACAAATATGACAGAACAAAGAAATGAAAAGTGATGTACTGGAAGTGAAATTAGACTGGATTAGAAGATTGGAAAATGGCCACAGGAAAGCAAAGATAGGATGAGATCTAGGCCCACGTGAAGCTGCAGTACAAACCATATTTTAAAAATCTGATGAATATAAAAACAAGATAAAGTTGCTTCAACATCTTTTTGTTTACTTTGCACTGGGAATAGAAAGTCACTTACAGTTGAAATGGAGCATTTACTTCTACTTTGGATTGAGGAGTGGAGTCAAAACCAAATCCCCAATCCTTTTGTGTTGAAGTTAGTTGCTGTGCTGAAGGAAAATGATAATTACAAGGACATCTATTTACTGCAGATAAAGGCTGGTTTCATTGTTTCAAAGTCGACATGAATTATGTTAAGCTATTCAGTGAAACTGCAAGCGCAGATAAGGATGTTACTGTGAAATTTGCACCCAGATTTGCATTTGGGTGTACCCAAATTTGCACCAAGAATTACAGGTAGTCCTTGTTTTGCACAGCAGTGAGAGACTGTACTGTGTGAAAACCTATACAATTTGAATAGAATATAAATGGAGTTAGAAGATAAGGATGACTGGGTGAATGTTGACACTGTGGCCAGTCAAGAATAAGCTCTAGATGTGCAAGAGGAAGAACTTAGTGAAAGCGAACATAAAGTTTTACCTGAGGAAGACAGTTGTAAAGGATGAACCAGTCTCAGAGGAAGTGATGCCACTGATCAATTTCACATTGAAGGAACTCCCAGAGGTGTTGCAGTACATTGACAGCACAAAGGATAAAATTTTGGAAGCTGATCCAAACTTAAAAGGAATGTGACAATTTGCTAAAGTAGAGCTAAGATGCTTACTCCATATTATAAGTTATACAATGAGAAGAAAGCAAGCACTTTTCAGACTGCTCTTGATATATTTTTAAATGAAGAAATAAAACATTCTTAACAAGAAGAAAATGTAAGATGGTATTACCACTGGGTAAGGGAAGGGCAAAAATTACTGGGAGGGATGGTTTCAAAATGTTAATCGTTTTACTTGTAGACAACTGGTTCAAGATCATATACACTTTCCCTTCCCTCTAGTCCAAACTTTGACTTCTCTGGGAGGTTACCTCCATCATTGTGCCTGTCATCATTCATACAGCAATATGTCTGTCTCAGTAAGTCATGATGTAGGAGGTGCACTCCTTCACCATCCTTACAAGACACTACTGAGTAATGGTAGAGCTGTCTGCCTAAGGAGAAGAGAAAAAAGTTAGTCCCACAGTCCTGTCCAACTCTTTGCGACCCCATGGACTGTAGACCCCCGGGTTCCTCTGTCCATGGGATTTTCCAGGCAAGAATACTGGAGTGGGTTGCCATTTCCTTCTCTAGGGGACCTTTCCAACCTAGGAGTCAAACCGTGTCTCCTGCATTGCAGGCATATTCTTTACCAGCAGAACCAAAGAGAAGAGAAGAGAAAAGCAAATATGATCACCTTGCTTGATCTCACCATGCTCCAAGCAACGATGTCTCCCCAGAACCTCAAAAGTCTCCTATACACCGGAAACTTGCCCCAAGGCTATGTCTGCATCTCATCTGTGTCTCTTTCAACAGGACCAGGCAAAAGACATCTGCCTCCTAGACAGCCTCCATCCCAGGTCTGTGTATGGAGAATCCCACTTTCCCACCTTCCCACCGACCCATGGTCCCAGTCTCCCTCCACGTGTTGAATCCAGGGATCGTGGCCCCCACTGATAGTATCTTTTGTCTCTTTCTATTCCCGCTTACAGAGAAGGCAATGGCACCCCTCTCCAGTACTCTTGCCTGGAAAATCCCATGGACGGAGGAGCCTGGAAGGCTGCAGTCCCTGGGGTCACTAAGAGTCGGACACGACCGAGTGACTTCCCTTTCAATTTTCACTTTCATGCATTGGAGAAGGAAATGGCAACCCACTCCAGTGTTCTTGCCTGGACAATCCCAGGGATGGGGGAGCCTGGTGGGCTGCCGTCTATGGGGTCACACAGAGTCGGACACGACTGAAGCGACTTAGCAGCAGCAGCATTCCCACTTATCCGTAACACAATTGTAAAAGTGTTCTGTGGCACAACTCCTGTTAGTGATCAGTATATTCAACTTCCAACAGTCTTTCTTAGGCTTGAGACACTGCAGTCCATTAAAATTGTCACAAGAATGGCAAAGTCGAAACCCTAAAGGAAAA
Source organism: Bubalus bubalis (assembly GCF_019923935.1). NCBI lineage: Eukaryota > Metazoa > Chordata > Mammalia > Artiodactyla > Bovidae > Bubalus > Bubalus bubalis. Next base: position 109,870,107 of record NC_059161.1, read on the forward strand.
GAGGAAGCTTTGATGCGGAATTCTAGGGACAGGGATTCTGTTCAGAAGCCCACCCCCACCTGGAAACCTTTACACTTGAGTGGTGTAACACACACAGGAGGGATGCGGACGGACACCCAGCTTCTGTCAGGGAGTCGTTACTCCCCTCGAGAAGTTAAAGACCTCCCCTTCTCACCCAAGGCTGGGGGCTAAATGGAGACATTAGAACAGTCAGTGGGGAAAGGGGAGTGTAGCCAGGGAGGGTAGAGAGATAATAGGAAAAGAACTCAAAAATGTCCCCTCCCTTTGTGGCGTCATTTATCCAAGAACTGAAAATGAACTTCACCGTACATTTGTTTGCACCCAGGACTCTGTCGCCTGTAAAGAGAAGAAGAAAAATTCTCCTGGAACCACTTCACACCAGTCAAGTCACCAAGTCCCTCTCTTCCTCCCCATACATTCTCTGCCCGCCCATTTGCCCACCAAGTACCACCCTCACCAGGCTTACTCTCATTCATGAAGAGCACCGTGAACATGCTCATCAGAAGCAACCTGAACATCCAGGGGCCCATTCCTGCAGAGGTCCCAGGAGGAGGCCCCAGCCTCTTTTATCCCCACCACCTGCCCCCAGGCGTCCCACTAGAATCGCAAAGGCATAAATTTCAGGTCAGTCGACTTGAATCCTCTCTCTCCAGTGTTCCCAGGAGACAGGACATCCTGTCTATTTCCACCTACTTAGAACTCAGGCCGAGCAGATGTCCTGTTTCATTTTATTAGATCTATCATAAAATACTAATTAATGCTGGTATCGAATCTCTCTCCCTAGTACCTCTTCACATGATTGTATTTCTGCCTGTTGGTCTACACAACAGGTGTATATCCACATCCACGTGATGTCCACTCAGCTACAACAAAGCTGGGGTCACTGAGCATCTGGGAGTGAGTTTCTCAGGTCCCTTAAGGTACCACAACCCTCCCGGACACTCACCTCAGCCGATTCCCCAGATACAGTCTGACTGCCCGGTGGAGCATCCCTCTCTGAGATGGATGGGACAGCCCAGGAAAACAGGCGACGAGGTGAAAGTGATCCCCGCTTCCCTCCAGCTTTATTCATTAAAATTTTGAGTGGGGACAAAGACCAAGAATGATTACAATGGAGAGACAAACGCTCGGAGTGATGGGGAGAAAGAGGAAGAGATGCTTCGATTACTCGCTCGAAAGGGATGTGGCGGGATTAGAAAGTTAGAGCTAAGGATACACATGTGTACATGTGCACACCCCAAACTCCCTCACCACACTTCCCAGGCCCCTTTCCTATTTGGCATCTTCTCCAGAGTACTTGGGCTTCCCTGGTGGCTCAGATGGTAAAGCGTCTGCCTACAATGTGGGAGATCCGGGTTCGATCCCTGGGTTGGGAAGATCCCCTGGAGAAGGAAATGGCAACCCACTCCAGTACTTAGCTGGAAAATCCCATGGACGGAGGAGCCTGGTGGGCTACAGTCCATGGGGTCGCAAAGAATCAGACACGACTGAGCGACTTCACTTCACTTCCAGAGTACTTAACCCACTTTGTCCTTCTCTAGCCTCTCCTTCCTTATGGCTATTTTGTCTCTCTCCCCTCACAAGAACAGGAATTCCACAAACACAAGAGTTTCGTGTGTTGCGGTGCTTTCTTCTCAGCAGCTAGAGTGATGCCTTGCACAGATCAGATAGTCAGAGACACCCGATGAGAACCTGGGTGGCACGATGAGTGCGGTTCACCGGAGAGGCACAGGGAATGGGGCCTCTGCTGTGACAGCGATTTCCAGTTCCTGGCCTTCACCTTGCGGTTAGCAGTCACAGCACAGGAGACAGGCAGTGGTGATGGCAGGTCGCCCTTCTGGGGGAGGGAGGGGGTGGGGGCTGATTACCTGAACGCGCTCATCCCCAGAGCCACACACACAATCTACCCAAGGGAGATCCCTCACGTAATCTTCATCCAGAGAGGACCCCATGCACACCTGGGATGGGAGCCCAAGCATGTTACCTGTCTGCTGTGTGACCTCAAACAGTTACTGAATGTCTTCTGTGCCCCTGTGACTGCATAGGTGAGACAGGACCTCTCAGAGCTATATCTGATACCTTTCTTAGGACTTAACAGACTCACTCCTGGGTGATGGCAAAGGGGAGGGGCCAAACATGAAGACCTGCTGGGCGTCTCAAACAGCCTTTGGGCATGAGACCCACTTCATCTTTTGAATTCTCCGAACAGCTTTGTAGGTTGGGGATAACTGACTCCATCTCACCACTGACCCAGGAGCACTGAGAGCTGCAGCAACTTTCTCCAGGTATCACAAGGTGCACATCTGCCTGATTTAGTGGGCTGTTATCCATCCACTCCATTATGGTGTCTCCTTCTGTCTAGAATCTGGAGAATGGCTCCCAGGGCTCTAGCTCTAGAGTGACCTGCACCCTGAATCATCACATGGCAGTGAGAGATGGGGAGAATGGCTAAGAAAAATACTGTCTCATAAAAATATAAAATCTCTCTCTTGCTCGCAGAGAAAACATTATTTATGGGCAAACTTTAACTGAAACACTTCCTTTCAAACACCTCTCAGCCCAGGATCTCAGTGTGGGTCACAGATGGACCCGGGACAGCTAGGGAACCTCTCCCTGCCACTGATAGATGAGGACATGCTTTCCAACCCTCTCTTTTCACCCTGCCTTTAAATGAGTCCCAAGACCTAGATTCGCAGCACCCCCCAACTTCCTGACACCCAGGGCCTGCTCCTGCTCCCTGAACCCCTGGCCTCCACTCAAGGGCGGACACGTGCTGCTCTTCCCTAGACGTGGGTGGAGGCGGTGCTGTGGGACATGGCGTCCTGCACATCCTCCTCAGAGCAGAAGCTGTACCCATCCGCTGGGACTACAGAAGGAGGGGAAAGGAATGACTTTGAGGCCAAATCAGGCTCCTTTGTAGTCAGCCCAAAGCTGGGTTTACTTTGCCCCTGTAGGAGGACAATGAAAGGACATGGAAGGCAAAGGAAAATAAAATCAAAAATTCTCAGGGATTTCCCTGGTGGTTAAGACTTGGTGCTTTCAATGTAGAGGGTGTGGGTTCGACCCTTGGTTGGGAAAGCAAGATCTCTCATGCTGCCAGGTGCAGCATAAAAGTAAAAAAGAAAAAAAATCTCCTGAAATATTTCCTGCATTCAGCAATATCTTGAACTACTTCAGCCAACCTCAGACAAGCACTGCTGCTGGCCTTGCTCAGCAGAGAGGAGGGCTGAGAGTGGATCACCTTGTCCCTGAGGAGTCAGAGGAGACAGACTTATTTTACTACTGGGTTCCATGAGAGCCCCAGGCTAAGCAGGAGAAGGAAAGTGTGGGTTAGGGAAACAGTCACGTTTCTTCCCTCTCTCCTGCCTCACTGCCAGACCAGCTGATCTCCTGATGCTGAGACCCACCTCCAACCCCTGCTCCCTCAAGCTGCCTGGATCAACCTCAGGACATTGCCCTGCACGTCTGGATCTCATGCCAGAAACCGCTGACCCACCCGCTCTTCCTCTATAGTCAACCCAAATCAGCCTCCTGATCTGGCCCCTCTTACCCTCCTTTAACTGTCTTCTCAGCTTTCTAGGCTTGGACAGTCTCGAAGATTCGCTTTTACCAAATGGGTAAAATAGAGGAGCTGGGCATGGAAGCACCATTGCCCAATACCTTGACTTTACACCTATGAAATAGGACTGGATTCAGATTTCAAGGTAGTGTAAAGGCAGATGGAGATGCTGATCCATGTCCTCTCAGTCAGCAGGGCAGCGATCATGTCTGACCGGTAAGAGAAACAGGGAACGTGAACTTGGAGTCAGATATGGGTTCTGAGTCACCACTTTTCATCAGTTCAGCTCTTCTCCATGCTGGGCTTAGGAGATTAACTCCTGGAACACATGAAAAGGGAGGGGATCAGTTGTGGTAAGACCAGGAATAATAACTAGCTGCTTCACAAGGACTCCTCTGAAACGTTTCTCCATGACCCCCTCCTGAAACGTTTCCAGGAATGAATTATCAGGGTCTCAGTCTCGAAGGTAGAGAAGGCTTTCCCTTGAAGCCATTCCCTCAAGCCCCACCCCTTCACCCCAGCTGTCACCTTCCAACCTGTGCTCTGAGAGTAACCCACCAACTTTAGGAGTGATGAGTACAGATGGGAGGCTCCTGTAAGCCGCCCCAAACAACAGTCCCCAACCTATTATCTAGGACTGCAGTCCCAACAGATGCTCACCCAGTCCTTCCTACTGCACAGGCTTCTGGGCCATTACTTGTCAGGCTGGAGAAGAGGGAGTGGAGGTTATACTGCCCCCTAGTGGTGCATTTCTGCCAATTTCTGCTTACCCCCTCTCCCAGCGCCCGCCCAGCTAAACCCAAGTACAATGCCCGCCAGGGTAATAACACTCACTTTGACGTCAAGGGTTCCTTGGGAAGTGGATGGCAAACGTGGCACTGTGGGATCCAATATCTCTATTTCCCCAAGCCAGGAGTGAATCCAGTGTGTTTTCACCAAGACTGCCCAAATAAAAACCTGCATGGTTGGGCTCTGGTAAGAACATGGATGAAAGTGAAAGAGGAGAGTGAAAAAGTTGGCTTAAAGCTCAGCATTCAGAAACTGAAGATCATGGCATCTGGTCCCATCACTTCATGGGAAATAGATGGGGAAACAGTGGAAACAGTGTCAGACTTTATTTTTGGGGGCTCCAAAATAACTGCAGGTGGTGACTGCAGCCATGAAATTAAAAGACGCTTACTCCTTGGAAGGAATTTTATGACCAACCTAGACAGCATATTCAAAAGCAGAGACATTACTTTGCTAACAAAGGTCCATCTAGTCAAGGCTATGGTTTTTCCAGTAGTCATGTATGGATGCCAGAGTTGGACTGTGAAGAAAGCTGAGTGCCGAAGAATTGATGCTTTTGAACTGTGGTGTTGGAGAAGACTCTTGAGAGTCACTTGGACTGCAAGGAGATCTAAACAGTCCATTCTAAAGGAGATCAGCCCTGGGTGTTCTTTGGAAGGAATGATGCTAAAGCTGAAACTCCAGTACTTTGGCCACCTCATGCGAAGAGTTGACTCATTGGAAAAGACTCTGATTCTGGGAGGGATTGGGGGCAGGAGGAGAAGGGGATGACAGAGGATGAGATGGCTGGATGGCATCACCGACTTGATGGACGTGAGTTTGAGTGAACTCTGGGAGTTGGTGATGGACAGGGAGGCCTGGCGTGCTGCGATTCATGGGGTCGCAAAGAGTCAGACATGACTGTGCTACTGAACTGAACTGAACTGAAGAACATGGAACGCTTTTAATAGTTTTCCACAGTAGCCTTGGGGGTTTCCCATGCGGCATTAGTGGTAAAGAACACGCCTGTCAATGCAGGAGACATAAGAGACGCAGGTTCGATCCCTGAGTAGGGAACATGCCCTGGAAGAAGGGCACAGCAACCCACTCCAGTATTCTTGCCTGGAGAATCCCATGGACAGAGGAGCCTGGTGGGCTACAGCCCCTGGGGTTGCAAAGAGTCAGACACGACTGAAGTGACTTAGCATGCACATATGCATCATAGCGTTGACCTCCTAGCCAGGACAGATGTCAGAAACCTTAACCAGCAGGAACCACTCTCTGAAAAATGTCGTTGGCCCAGACAGTACAGTGGGCTAGGGGCCTGCAGCTAAAGCTCTGACTTGGGATGAGGAAGAGCTTGGCGGTGGGGGTGGCTGCAAGAGTGGTATGTTAAATTTTAACTGCCACCAAGGCTTAGATCTGACTTGCTTGTTCCAAGTGAACAGGAAGGTCAGGAACAGTTTCTTCTACAATGGCCTTTGAAGATGGAGGCTCAGGTTCAGAGCAGACTGGTTTTCCTTGGTGGGTGGACATCAAAGATGTTCACTGAGCTCTGCTAGTGTATCTGGGCAAGACTGGACCCCACCTGACAATTCTGGATGGTCACAGTCTAGGAAACAGCCAGAGGATGCATAGAGGTCCCAAGAAGCTTGTGTTAAATGTCTAGAAAGCCTCTCTCTGTGTCTCCTCTTCATGTCTAAGGTTTCCAACTCCCAGAGAATGCTGGCAACCCACCAGAGCCCTTCTAGATGTTCCAAACTTCTGGTAATTGGTAGTATTTCCTAGGTTGCTTGGGAGGAGAAGAGGGGGTCGTTGGGTAAAAGGAAGGAGAGAGCCTGCAGGGAGGGTCAGGATTCTTGGGAGACAATCTATTTCCCAGCCAAGTTTAGGTCAGGCAAAATTTCCCGAGCTTTAACACATCAGAGCGGGAACCTTATCAATTATTCAATGATTTTCTGATGGCTTCACAGATCCTGTGAACTCACATATTACCCTCAAGTAGATAGGAAGATCAAAAACTCCCTCACTCATACTGTTGTTCATGGCGGGAACCAAGAACTCAGCACGAGAGTAGTAGAGAGCTTCTGTCTCAGAGGCAGTGAAGAGCAGGCTGCTGCCCTCTAATCAGGAAGTTCTCTGATTTGTTGTTGTTGTTCAGTCGCTCAGTCGTGTCCGACTCTTTGAGACCCCATGGACTGCAGCATGCCAGGCTTCCCTGTCCTTCACTGTCTTCCGAAGTTTGCTCAAACTCATGTCCATTGAGTCGGTGGTGCCATCCAACCGTCTCATACTCTATTCCCCGACACTGCTCATAAGTCTCCATCAGACTCCCGCTGCTGGACTTTCCAGATTCTCACACGTGCGTGCCTTTGCTGTCACTGGCAGTCCCTCTACCTCTCTTCCTACCTACCCTAGCTTCTTGGAAGGCCCTTCGCTTTCTCATTCAGTGACATCACTCTTCCCAGCCAATTTGGGTAAGGGGAGTTCCTTTATCTCTGCATTGTAGCCCAGTGTGAAGGCTCCTATTTCTGCAAACAACATGTTTGTCCTGGATTAACTGGCTTCTCTCTTCACTCACATAAAAGCCACTTAAGATCCCAAGCATCTTATAATTTTGATAATATTTGTTATATGAATTTAAAGCAAAGACTTCTTGGGAAGTTTTGAATGCATCAGATTAAGAAATGACAGAGAAACTATTACACTCTTTCTCAAAATTTATGCATCTAGATGAGCAACCTATTCTGATACCCCATCTCGCTGCACATATGCTAACACCTACACAACCACCTCTCTGACTCCTGATTCATTTGGGGATATAATACTATTTAATTCTCTTGCTATCTCTCTTCACACATAGAGAGCAATATAGTAATCCCCTGCCTACAGCAGTGTTATTCCCAAAGCAAAGTAGTAGATTCAAAACTTCAGCTCCAGGACTTCCTTGATGGTCCAGCAGTTAAGAATCCATCTTTTGATGCAGGGGACATGAGTTCAATCCCTGGTGAGGGAACTAAGATCCCACATGCTGCAGAGCAACTACTAAGGCCCTGTGCTCTGGAGCCGGTACCACCTAGAGAGAAGCTCACTTGTTGCAATGAAGATCCCACGTGTCACAGCTAAGACCCAATGCAGCCAAATAGATAAATGAAATATTTTTAAAAAAGAAAACCAGCTCAGACTTTTGCAGCCAGTTGTGGGCTTTCAAATCATAGAATATTTGTTAAAAAGATAATGGTATTGGACTTCCCTGGTGGTCCAGTGGTTAAGACTTCCCACTTCCACTGTGGGGGCACAGGTTCAATTCCTGGTCCCCTGGTCAGGGAAGTTCCACATGCTGCAAGGTGTGGCCAAAAACAAACCAAAAAGGACAATGGTATTCATATCAGCATCATGGTGGATTGAGATGCACCCTTTGTCTCTCCCCCTCAATCAACAACCAGTTAAACATCCACAACTCAACAGAGCAGCTCTGCCCAACACACTCAGGATGCTGGAAAATCCATATCGGTATATCTAAAGGTAGGTGGGCTGGAACACAAAGAAGAGCTGGAACCAGGACCACAGCACAGGTGGTACCCACAGTCCCAGCCCCAGCCAATCTGGTTGAGCCTGCAGCCCCAGAGAACCCGGTGGCAGCCGAAGAGAAGGCCATATGCCCTGGGGCTCCTGCTGCCGTGGTGCCCACAGACACAGGCCAGTGGGTATCAGCGACAGAGGAGCCTGGGAGCCTGCCCTCCAGCCACAGAGGCATCCACAGTGCTGGTCTCCACCCACCACCCTTCTCAGCAGCTCCCACCAACACAACGGTACTGCAGATGGCAGAGGTACCCTGATGTCAGCTCCCGCTCTTCCCCTAAGCAGCAGAGAGTGACATTCAGGAGATCGTAGCTGCCGTGGAAGTGCCTGCCCTCTCTGTGCCCCAGGAGGTGAGGCCAGAAACACAGCAGCATTCAGGAGCACAGTGGGCTCCACCTCTGACACAGTGCAGACTCGCAGCCAGAGGCAGTTCCCGTACAAGAAACCGCAAACTTACTACAGTGCCACTCACTGGAGAACAAGACAGAAGCCTCTAATGTCTAACCTGCTGAAGCATTGGAATCAAGTTTTAAAAAATCTTTAAGGAAAAAAGATGATTGCTACCTCAAATATGCTGGCAAAGGAACCATCAAACAGTATGAAGAACCACATAATACATAAAAAGTAAATGAAAACTTACCAGAAATTAAAAATTCACAGAATATTACGGTCTAACTGATAGAGAATTCAAAATAGCTGTCATGAAATTCAATGAGCTACAAGCTAACTAAGAAGGCAATTCAATGAGCTCAGGAATGAAAGTAATGAGCAGAAGAAGGACCTTACCAAAGAGATTGAAATTCTAAGGGAGAAGCAAGCAGAAATCATTCTGGAGCTGAGGAACTCAATTAATGAGATGGACAATGCATTGGAATCCATTGGCAATAAAGCAGATCATATGAAAGAGAGAATTAGCAAGCTAGACAATGGAAATCTAGAAGTGGTACAGGTAAAAGAGGAATGAGAATTAAGATCTAAAAAAAAAATGAGGAAAGTTTATGAGAGTTAACTAAATCTTTTAGGAAGGGCAACATTAGGGTAACAGTTATCACAAAAGGAGAAGGAGAAGGAGAAGAGAGGAGACAGTTTACTTAAAGAAATAATATCTGAAACTTCCTGAACCTGACAAGGAACTGGATACACAAGTCCGTGAAACTAAGAGAACACCTAATTGCTTCAATGCAAAAAGACCATCTTCAAGACAGACGGTCAAAAGTCGAAGACAAAGAAAGAATGTGAAATGCGGCCAAGGAAAAAAAAGGATGGTAATCTGATGAATGGGAGAAGATATTTGTAAATAATACATTCAGTACAGTGTTAATATCCAAAATATAAAGAATTATACAACTCAGCAACTCATACAACTTAACAAAACTCAATTAAAAAATGGGCAGAGGATCTGAATAGACAGATTTGTTTATCTGAATAGACTTATTTCTTCAAAGACATACAGATGGCCAACAGACACATGAAAAGATGTTCAGCATCACTCATCACTGCTGCTGCTGCTGAGTCACTTCAGTCGTGTCTGACTCTGCGCGACCCCATAGACATCAGCCCACCAGGCTCCCCCGTCACTGGGATGCTCCAGGCAAGAACACTGGAGTGGGTTGCCATTTCCTTCTACAATGCATGAAAGTCAAAAGTTAAAGTGAAGTCGCTCAGTCGTGTCCGACTCTTTGCGACCCCATGGACTGCAGCCCACCAGGCTCCTCCATCCATGGGATTTGCCAGGCAAGAGTACTGGAGTGGGGTGCCATTGCCTTCTCCGCACTCATCACTAGGGAAATGCAAATAAAAACCACAGTGAGATATTATCTCACACCCATGGATGTGCTGTTATCAAAATAGAATGATTATTACCAAAAAGGCAAGAAATCACAAGTGTTGGCAAGTACGTGGAGGAAACAGGATCCTCATACAGTGTTGGAACATAAATTGGTGTAGCTGCAATGTTAAACAGTATGAATATTCCTCAAAAAGTTAAGAACTACCATATGATTCACTTATCCCACTTTCCCAGAACCCACTTCTGGGTATTTATCCAAAACATACAAAAACACTACTTTGAAAAGATATATGCACCCCAGCATTTATCTTAGTGTTGTTTATGTTAGCCAAGATACGGAAACAGCCTAAGTGCCCATCAATGAATGAATAGATAAAGAAAATTCTTTATTCTATTATAAAGAATAGATAAAGAAAACTTTTGATTTGAGTTGCACGCATGCTCAGTCGTGTCTGACTCTTTGTGACCCAATGGACTGCAGCCCGCTAGGCTCCTCTTCCCATGAGATTATCCAGGCAAGAATACTGGAGTGGGTTGCCATTTCCTACTACAGGGGATCTTCCTGACCCAGGGATATAACCCAGGTGTCCTGCATTGCAGGCAGATTCTTTACAGTCTGAGCCACCATGGAAACCCATTTATATATATGGACACTATACACACACACACACACATACATACATTATATATATTAATATATGTACAATGATATACTATTCAGCCTTTCAAAAAGATGAAATCTTGACATTTGTAACAACATGGATAGATCTTGAGAGTATTACACTGAGAGAAATATAAGATAGAAAAAAACAAATACTGTATGATTTCACTCATAGATGGAATATAAAACAAAACAAAACAAAAATCAATGACAAACCTAACCAGAAACAAACACACAGATACAGAAAACAGAATACAGTTGACCCTTGAACAACATGAGTTTGAATTGCGTGGGTCCACTTATTCCTAGATTTTTAAAATTAAATACATACCACAGCACTACACAGTCCTCTGTTGGCTGAATCTCTGGGTGTGGAATCTTCTATAAGGAAGCCTGACTGTAAAGTTATATGTGGATTTTTGACTGGTGGAGGGTTGACACCCCAATCCTGACATTGTTCAAGGGTCACCCCAGAGAGGAAAGGGTGGCTAGAAGATGAAATGAGTATAGGGAACCAAGTGTGTGATGATGAATTGAAACTAAATTTTTGGTGTTGAGAATGCTGTAATGTATATAGAAGTAGAAATATAATGTTGTATACATGAAAATTACATAATTTAAAGCAACTAAGCACAGGCTTCGTTGAAACATAGCACGTGGAATCTTCCCGAACCAGGAATGAAACCCACGTCCCCTGCACTGGCAGAAATATTCTCAACTGCTGGACCACCAGAGAAGTCCTAAATTCACCATGATTGAGGGGGTTTAGCCTCACCTGGTATTGCTTGAAAGATCTCAAAGGCAATAGGGTTTGGGGAGCTGAAACCATTCATTGCACTTTGGGCTCAATTTGGAGACCGTCCTGAAATATACATGCTCAAGCCCATAGCAATACGATCCATCTCAGTGCTTTAGATTCAAAATTCTGTGGGTTGTCAAGTATTGCCATCAGACTGCTGGGGAGGGAGCAGGTCTAATAGAGTAATAATTAATAGTTGATTACTCAACCATCAACAAATATTAGTGGATGTTTGCCATCTGATAGATATTGGGAAATTTTTGAGGTGCTGGAGATACTACCATGAACAAAAGAGACAAGGAGAGGGGGAAACAGTGCTTTGAAGAAGGATTCAGAGGACTAGTTCAGTTCAGTCTCTCAGTCATATCCGACTCTTTGCGACCCCATGAACTGCAGCACACCAGGCCTCCCTGTCCATCACCAACTCCCAGAGTCCACCCAAACCCATGTCCATTGAGTCGGTGATGCCATACAACCATCTCATCCTCTGTCATCTCCTTCTCCTCCTGCCCTCAATCTTTCCCAGCATCAGGGTCTTTTCAAATGAGTTGAGGAAGGGATTTTGATCTAAAATGGAACCAGTTCTCCAAAGAAAACATACAGATAGCTAGCAAACACATGAAAAGATGCTCAGCATCGCTCACTATTAGAGAAATGCAAATCAAAACTATAATGAGGTATCACCTCACATCGGTCAAATGGCCGTCATCAAAAAACCTACAGACAATAAATTCTGGAAAGGGTGTGGAGAAAAGGGAACCCTCTTGCACTGTTGGTGGGAATGCAAACTGATCCAGTCACTATGGAGAACAGTATGGAGATTCCTTTAAAAAGTAGGAATAAAACTACCACTGCTGCTGCTGCTGCTAAGTCACTTCAGTCGTGTCTGACTCTGTGAGACCCCAGAGACAGCAGCCCACTAGGCGCCCCCGTCCCTGGGATTCTCCAGGCAAGAACACTGGGGTAGATTGCCATTTCCTTCTCCAATGCATGAAAGTGAAAAGTGAAAGTGAAATCGCTCAGTTGTGTCCAACTCTTCGCGACCCCGTGGACTGCAGCCTACCAGGCTCCTCCGTCCATGGGATTTTCCAGGCAAGAGTACTGGAATGGGGTGTCATCGCCTTCTCTGAAAACTACCACATAACCCAACAATTCCACTCGGGTGTATAACCTGAATAGACCATAATTGAAAGAGACACCTGCACCCCAATGTTCATCACAGCACTATTTACAATAGCTAGAGCATGGAAGCCACCTAGATGTCCATTGACAGATGAATGGATAAAGAAGTTGTGGTACACATATACAATGGAATATTACTCAGCCATAAAAGGAACACATTTGGGTCAGTTCTAATAAGGTGGATGAACCTAGAGCCTATTATACAGAATGAAGTGAGTCAGAAAGAGAAAGACAAATATCATATATTAATGCCTATATTTGGAATCTAGAAAGATGGTGCTGAAGAGCCTATATGCAGGGCAGCAATGGAGACTCAGGCAGAAGGAACAGAGTTGCGGGAACAGGGAGGGACATGGGGCAGACTAGGAGAGTAGCCTTGAAGCATGCATTACCATATGGAAAATTAGATAGCCAGTGGAGACCCATTGTATGACTAAGGGAGCTTAAATCCAGGGCTCTGTGACAACCTAGAAGGTTGGGATTGCGAGAGAGGTGGGAGGAAGGTTGAAGAGCGAGGGAGGAGATATATGTATACCTACAGCTGATTCATGCTGATATATGGCAGAAACCAACACAATATTGTAAAGCAATTGTGCTAAGTCACTTCAGTCATTTTCGATTCTTTGTGACCCCATGGACTGCAGAGTGCCAGGCTCCTCTGTCCATGGGATTCCCCAGGCAAGAATATTGGAGTGGGGTGCCATTTCCTTCTCCAGGGGATCTTCCTGACCCAGGGATTGAACCTGGGTCTGCTGCATTGCAGGCAGATTCTTTACCCTCTGACCCACTAGGGAAGCCAATTGTAAAGCAATTATCCTCCAATTAAAAATAAACAAAATTTAAAGAATGGAACCAGAGGATATGTAACAAAGAATCTCATGTGTGCTCCCTGAGAAGTATAGAACTTAATAACTGAGAGACTGATTTTGCATACATGTCTGATTTACAGAAGATTGAGAATTATCTCCTGATCGATGAACATTCAGCAGAAATCTCTCCCCATCCTCAAGCCAATGAACTTACTGCTCGAACTCTGGCTGGACTTATCCCTCTTTGCACTTGTTGCATGTAAATACAGCCCACCCCAAGCCCTCAACAGACACGTTTGTGTCTTGCGACAGCATGCCTTTCCCGAATTGCAATTCCCCTGCACTCCTGAATAACCTCAATTTCTGGTCAGTGAAACTTGCCCCGGTTTCCATCTTTATTTAGGTTGACAGAACAAAGCTAGGACCTGGGTCCTGTGTGTGGGAGGGCCTAGGATAAATTTCACTTTCCTTTTCTTTCTATTGGACTGTGGAGATAGCTGGGCTTCCCTGGTGGCTCAGTGGTAAAGAATTCACTTGCAATGCAGGAGATGTGGGCAGGAGACATGAGTCAGAAAGATCCCCTAGAGGAGGAAATGGTAACCCATTCCAGTATTTTTGCTTGGAATACCTCAATCCCTAGGGTCACAGAGGAGTTGGATGACTAAAGAACAACAACAAAATTCCACACTATGGATGTACCATAGATATGGAGATAGCCATATTTAGCTTATATTGGGTTGGCCCAAAAGTTTGTTTGGGTTTTTCTGTAAGCTCGTATGGAAAACCTGAATGAACTTTTTGACCAAACCAATAGTTTGCTTTTTTGTTCCACCTAGGCCAGCCACTCTATAAAGTCTGATATATTCATTCAGCCCTGAAAGATGGTATTGTTGAAATAAAGGAACTGAGCATTCATACATCAACTCCTTTATTGAGGTCCACTTTATGGAAGAAGTATCATATCAGCTTAAAACAATGCTAGACTGGAAGAAACACAAGCTGGAATCAAGATTGCTGGAAGAAATATCAATAACCTCAGATATGCAGATGACACCACCCTTATGGCAGAAAGTGAAGAGGAACTAAAAAGCCTCTTGATGAAAGTGAAAGTAGAGAGTGAAAAAGTTGGCTTAAAGCTCAACATTCGGAAAACGAAGATCATGGCATCTGGTCCCATCGCTTCATGGGAAATACATGGGGAAACAGTGGAAACAGTGTCAGACTTTATTTTGGGGGGCTCCAAAATCACTGCAGATGGTGACTGTAGCCATGAGATTAAAAGACGCTTACTCCTTGGAAGGAAAATTATGACCAACCTAGGTAGCATATTCAAAAGCAGAGACATTACTTTGCCAACAAAGGTCCGTCTAGTCAAAACTACGGTTTTTCCTGTGGTCATGTATGGATGTGAGAGTTGGACTGTGAAGAAGGCTGAGCGCCGAAGAATTGATGCTTTTGAACTGTGGTGTTGGAGAAGACTCTTGAGAGTCACTTGGACTGCAAGGAGATCTAAACAGTCCATTCTGAAGGAGATCAGCCCTGGGATTTCTTTGGAAGGAATGATGCTAAAGCTGAAACTCCAGTACTTTGGCCACCTCATGCGAAGAGCTGACTCATTGGAAAAGACTCTGATGCTGGGAGGGATTGGGGGCAGGAGGAAAAGGGGACGACAGAGGATGAGATGGCTGGATGGCATCACTGACTCGATGGACATGAGTCTGAGTGAACTCCAGGAGTTGGTGATGGACGGGGAGGCCTGGTGCGCTGCAATTCATGGGGTCGCAAAGAGTCGGACACGACTGAGCGACTGAACTGACTGACTGAACTGATGAATTGTGCCTTCAAATGGCAGCTCTGACTACATATGTAACCTTACCAAAGCATCTTAAATTCCTGTACTTCATAAGGTTGCAGTGAGAATAAAATGAGGTACTGTGTGTCAAGGGCTTAGAGCAACAACTGGCATGAGAAAATGCTCATTATATGCTGAATGCTAAAATTAAGCTTATAGTAAATTGTTATTACATCAAGAAGGAGTCCCAGAGGGTGAACAGTATTCAGTGAACCGGGGCCTATTGTGGAAACAAGATTGCATTGAGAAGCAGTTATAGGATTAAACTAAATTAGGAGAGAGGATAAGACTAACTCTCCTTTGTTTTTGTTGTTTAGTCACTAAGTTGTGTCCTGTTCTTGCGACCCCATGGACTGTGGCCCACCAGGCTCCTCTGTCCATGGGACTTCCCAAACAAGAATACTGGATTGAGTTGCTACTTCCTTCTCCAGGGAATCTTCCCGACCCAGGGTTCAAACCCTTGTCTCCTGCATTGGCAGGCGGATTCTTGATCACTGAGCCACCAGGGAAGCCCCAAGTCTCCTTTATTCTCAAATATGTTTGCAAGAGGAGCCCTGTGAATGCAGAGTTTGCAGAAAGTTCAGAAACAGAACTTGAAGAGGAGTACTTTGAATTGCTGCTGGATCAAACTGTTCAAATGTGGGAGCATGTCCTCTCTTGAGCTGGGGGCAGCCAAGTGTGAGAGAGCCTCCGGGCCTGTGTTGCTCACTGCCGGTGGCTTCAAAGCAGTCAGTGCCTCAGGGTAGATGATGGCCAGGGTCCAACAGCCCTAGAATAGAAACTTGGTTTCATGGATGGTATCAGAGAGAATACATTTAGCTTCTGGCCACCTATGGGGAAAAAACTCAAAATATCTTTGCTTATATACTGCAGTTAGATAAACTATGGCGGAGGCCATGCAAATAGGAACATAGTTGGGAAATTCAGGACTTGAGAAGATTTCTGAGGCTTATAACAGCAAAACATTACTGTATGACTCAGGGAACTCAAACCAGGGCCCTGTGACAACCTAGAGGGATGCCATGGGTTGGGAGGTTGGAGGGAGTCTCACAAGGGAGGGGACATATGTATACCTATGGCTGATCCATGTTGATGTATGGCAGAAACCAACACAATATTGTAATTATCCTTTAATTAAATAAATTAAAAAATAGTACTGTAAAAGCTTAGATTTCATAAGATATAAGAGGAGGTCCTAGAAAATTCTCACTGCTTACTATAGTTAATTAAAGAGGAAGAAGATAGAAGAAACACTATGTTGGTTGGTAGGAGAAGCTTGAAGGCTCTCAGGTTGACATTCTGAACCCAAACCCAGCCTAGTTGAGAGGCACTGAAGCCCAGCAACCCAAGTCCCGCACGCAGTGGTAGAGGCTTCTGAGACTGGGAAAAGTGGTACCAGGCAAAGCTCTGTTGTATTTTATTTATTTATTTATTTTGGCCACGCAGCATGTGGGATCTTGGCTCTCAGACCAGGGATCTGACCCACACCCCCTAGAGTAGAAGCATCGAGTCTTAACCACTGGACTGCCAGGGAAGTCCAGTTTTATCTTTTATGTGATTTTTCACTTTTGCCTCCTGCAGGAACCAACCTGACCCCATTGCATCCTGGGTAAGCCTCTGTCCAGGAATAAAACAAGATTTGGTATAAAACAGAAGAAAGCTAAAATAATGTGGTAATATGCAGTGTGTGTGTGTGTGTGAGAGAGAGAGAGAGAGAGAGAGAGAACACGGTGTTGTGTCCAAGTCTTTGGGACCCCAAGGACTGTAGCCTGCCAGGCTTCTCTGTCCATGGGATTTTCCAGACAAGAATACTGGAGTGGGTTGCGATTTTTTCCTCCAGGGGACCCAGGGATGGAAACTGCGTCTCCTGCATTAACAGGAGTGTTCTTTACCATTAGCACCACCTGGGAAGCCCTGTAATAGGCAGGGTTTTATATTTTTAAAACATATTTTGCAACAAGACAATAGCCTAGTAAGCCAGGGAATTACTCTGAGGAGTTTCCCAACTTCCTTTCCCTTTCGTTTATGGTGGAACCTGGGAGACACCCATGGGATGATTCTCTTTACAGTGTAAAGGGCATGCCCGGTCTCACCGGTTCCCTGCATCAGCTTGACCCTAGGATAAGACAAAGGTGGGGGCGGGGGGAGGAGAGGGAGCAAAATATCAGAGTCTCACAGGCAGCAAAAAGAGGTAATTGATTTTGATTACAAGGGAATTTAGGTTGTTACTACACAATGATGGCATGAAGAACTTTTTTGAAAACCATAGGACACGCTGGAACATCTTTAGTACTCTCTTGTCCAGTAGTCTTGTTCAATAGAAACCTGTAATGATGCTAAAAGGGCAAAACCACCAAGAGTTCAGATCACACAGGATTGAAGGCTGGAATATGCCATCAGCTCAAGAGCCCTGTCCAGCTGAGACACGGGCGGAAGTGAGAGAAGGTGGAGCAGGCAGTGCGAACGCAGCTGTGACTGTCATCTTCGGCCTCATGTCCAGTTACGAAAGTGGGGACTGCATCAAGGATTTACACTGCTTCATTGTTTCAAGCCTCTCCCTTGACTCCCACTAGAAAGAGCTCTGAAAGTTGAACTTGAAAGTTGTTAGTCGCTTGGTTGTGTCCAACTCTTTTTGACCCCCATGGACTGTAGTCCACCAGGCTCCTCTGTCCAGGCTAGAATACCGGTGTGGGTAGCCATCCCTTCTCCAGAGGATCTTCCTGATGCAGGGATTGAGCCTTTATCTCCTGCACAGATTGAACATGTGCATTGCAGGTAGATTTTTTTTAACCACTGAGCCACCTGGAAGTCCAGAAAAGAGCCCTGGGTGGTAGCTATTTCCTAGATTTTGGTGAGAATATGGCTGAATTGCTATCATCTCCCAAGGTTGCAACGGGAAGTTTTTCATTCCCTGTGCTGGGAATGTAGTTTCCACTTAAATGAAAGAAAACGAGTACAGAGATCAATTCTCTATCCTTTTCCATTCTGCTCTCTGACCCAATGGAGATTTTTTTCCCATTGTTTCCACAATTCTTTCTTTGACAACAATAGACAATCATGGTAACGGGTCTTTTGTTGTTGTTGTTTGTATTTATTATATAAAATTTTCACCTAGGTCTTATTCTGTTCATTTGTTCAAGTTGGAAAATGGAAATAGGAATAATATCCCAAGATGTGGTAAACCAAAAGAAAAATCTCTCCAAGATTAGAGCAATGTTATCTGGCTGCAAGGAAGCCTAATAAGGGCAATTCACATGCCACATGCACTATCACTCAGAGGTACCAAAACATAACATTTATAACCCAACCTCATCTTGTTTTATTACTTAAAAAATTTTTGCTCTGGTCACATCACGTGGCTTGTGGGATCTTAGTTCCCCAACCAGGGATCAAACCTGTGTCCTCAGCAGTGAAAGTGCAGAGTCCTAACCATGGGACCACTGGGGAATTCCCTCATCTTGTTTTAGAGCTCCGTGCCCATCTCAGTCTAAAATTTACGGGGTGGGAGGGGAGGGACAGGGAGGTCAAGAAAGCAAGGGAGGTCAGGGGAAATGTTAGCAATAACATGGTCTCAACTGGAGACCGGCTATAGTCAGATCCCACAGAAAAGCTCTGTCACAAAAACTGCCACAGACTTAGTCCCAACTTGATGGGAGGAGTTGACCATTTGTTGGCTGAGGTGTTTGCTCTAGTTGGGAGCTTAGTATCCATGCGAGGCAGCTCCCATTTGGCAGAGGGCTATTCTCCAGAGAAGGAAATAGCTGTGAGTTGTCATAAACCAGTACAGTTGAGTGGCAGGTGCACTGGTCAGCAAAAAGGATTCGAGCAGGGCACCAAGGTCAAATAAAAGTCATCCATATATAATGTAATATTCAGTGCTTTAGTGCTGAGAGTACCAATGCTTTTTCTTGAAAGATTAAGGAAAGGTTTTAAAAATTAGAAACTTCTTGTTCAACAAAGCCAAGTTTTGTCTAAACATTGATTCACAAATACTTTTTAAAGTCTATTTTGAAACCCAATAGAAAACAATGATCTCTCTCTTTCTTTTTTTCTTTTTCCTAGATGATGTCTCCCAGCCCCATAATTCAACAGGTGAGAGAGCCTATATAAAGTCAGAAATAAAGATATTCTGTTTCCCCTAAATGTCCATCCACAGATGAATGGACAAAGAAGATGCAGTACATATGTACAATGGAATATTACTCAGCCATTAAAAGGAAGGAAATAATGCCATTTGCAGCAACATGGAGGCACCTAGAGATTATCATACTAAGTGCAGTGAGTCAGACAGAAAAAGCAAGCACCATATGATACCACTTGTACGTAGAATCTAAAATATGACACAAATGAACATATCTGTGAAACAGACTCACAGACATATGAAACAGACTGTGATTAACAATGGGGGTGGGGTATGGGGGACGGAAGGGTTGGGAGTTTGGAGTCAGCAGATGCAAACTATTATATTTAGGATGGATAAACAACAAGGATCTACTATATAGCAAAGGGAACTATATTCAATATCGTGTGATAAACCATATGGAAAATAATATATGTATATGTATAACTGAATCACTTAGCTGTAATTTCTGCTATAGCAGAAATTAACACAACACTGTAAATCAAATACACTTCAATAAAAATTTTTTAAAATATGTGTTTCCTTAACTCAAAATATCCCTGTTCGATTGACTTTTGCAACCTGCCTGCCTATTTTTAAAAAGTTATCTACACGTCTCTCTTTATCCCAGCTTTGTATGGATAAAATCCCAAATGAGAATATCTCAGGAAGGATTATATTTTCAGACACAGGCAAAGGCAGAGACTACACCAGACTATTCAAGTAGAGGGGTGATCGGTTTATTGTAAGAATCTCATGTGGCATAATAAGGGAGAAAACTGATCATGGAAATCCAGGACCAAGAACTGCAGTATGCGTCATTCACAGGGAGGGGAATGCTGGGGTTACTTCCTACCCGAGGAGGCTTCTCCACCTCGGCCACAGGTGTGCAGTTCCACCACCAATGCTGTGTGGTCTCTCTCTGCCTATCTGTTTTATTATATTAGGGAGGGAGGGGAAATGGAGAGAGGTGGAGGGAGGGGGCGGGGGAGGGAGGGGGAGGCAGGGAGCGGGGCGGGGGGGCAGGCAGGGGCGGGCAGGCAAGGAGAGGGGAGGCAGGGAGGCAGGGAGCGGGGCGGGGGGCAGGCAGGGGCGGGCAGGCAAGCAGAGGGGGAGGCAGGGAGGGGGCGGGGGAGGGATCTGCATCTCTTCCCTCCACTGTTGTTGTTCAGTCGCTCAGTCATGTCCCACTCTTTGCGACCCCATGGTCTGCAGCACTCCAGGCTTCCCTGTCCATCTCCAACTCCTGGAACATGCTCAGATTCATTTCCATCGCGTCAGAGATGCCATCCAACCATCTCATCCTCTGTCACCCCCTTCTCCTCTTGCCCTCAGTCTTTCCCAGCATCAGGGTCTTTTCCAATGAGTGGCTATTTATATCAGGCGGTCAAGTATTGGAGCTTCAGCTTCAGTCCTTCCAGTGAATATTGAGGGTTGATTTCCTATAGGGCTGACTGTCTTGATCTCCCACCACCAGTAGCTTTCGCTATGTCACTCCTTCTGCTTACTCATAACTGCATCTTACATACGGCTCTCTGTAACTAGAACACTACTGCATGGAGTCTCTATACGTTCTATTATCTTCACCTGCTTTATTATCAACATTTTTTTCTCACATTTTTATAAGAAGAAACAGATTAGCCATTCTGGCACAAGGTCTCCATTTCCAATTCAATCACTTGGTTCAACCAAGTGCCGCCTGGTCAGAGAGGGTCATGGCAGCTCCACCCACACCAAACTGTTTCTCGAATCTTAATTTCCACAAACTGAAATGCCCCTAAAATAGTTCTTGAAGCCTCATTCCTATGTTTGTCCAGTTTTCTCTTGGCCTGAGATTCCCCCCAAGAGGTCTACAAGAGAAAGATGTGGCTCATGTTGCCAGCGGATTAGAAAAGTCGAGTTAGTCTTCTCTTATTGCCATAACCCAGGAACACAAGGAGAGTGCCAGGGCTAATCCAGAGAATCCTAGCCCAGAGCAGTGAGTATGAATGAGGATAAAGTGTGGTTGCAGAATTCCCAGTACTGGTTTGGGATGATTTTGACACAAGTCTTTGCAATTCCATTCAGAATGGGATAAATAAAACAGACATTTATGTGATTAAAATAAGATTTGATACTACTACATTACCTAAAGTTGGCTTCTCAGGGGGCTCAGACTGTAAAGAATCTGCCTGCCAATGCAGGAGACCCAGGTTTGATCCTTGGGTTGAAAAGGCCCCCTGGAGAAGGGAATGGCAACCCAGTACAGTATTCTTGCCTGGAGAATTCCATGGACAGAGAAACCTGGTGAGCTACTGTCCATAGGGTCACAAAGAGTCGGACGTGACTGAGTGCCTAACACTTTGCTTTTCCATATAGGACATAAGGAATAACCAACTGAAATCTCAACAATATCCATGGCAGTACCATCATAAAAAACCCAAAACCTTGTAAATAGGGATTTGCAAAAATTCTGTCTGGGGCTCCATCATTAATGATGGCTCCTCTTTTAACTACTTGCTGATTTTCTCACTCCCTGCCACTGGTTAGAAGAGGAGAACAAAATATAGGTTTGGCAAAAAAACATAAAGGGGATAGTGAGTTGAAGAATAATCAAAACTCCAGAAGAGATGCAGAACTAGACACCTTCGGGGAGGTTGCAGTAGCTTTTATGTTTGCAACAGATGAGCTCTGTTCTCTTCTCAAAACTTAAGAAGTTGATGTCCTCACAGTTGGCCTTACAGGACAGTTTTGAATAAAAATACATACTCCGCCCTGAGGAGGTGAAAGAAAGGAAATACAACCATGATGACTCTGTTTTCTCCTACCATATTCCTAGGAATCACCTTTCTTCAGACCTTCACTGACTTTTCTCTAGACCCTAGTGAGCTAAGACGGAGTCTATTAATTACTGACCCAGAGAACGGACTTTATTTTCTAACTTAGAGGGGGACATTCACCTCTCCTTCACTCAATACTTGACTTATTGGAAAAGACCCTTATTGGAAAAGTCCAGCTTTGCAGGACCATCCCATCCTTACCCATCGACTCACCCATGTGTCTTAATGACGAAAGGAGGCGATTGCCTCTAAGTGGGGGAGAGGCGGTTACTTCTCAGTTACTCTATGCCCAACACTACCTTTTCTGGTAAGGAAGTAAATGTTTTCAACAGCACATGTCTGTCTGTACTTCAGGGTGCAGGACCTCATGGCTTCATAGCATATCCCGAGATGGTATTTTTTACATTTGTAACACATCGTTGAAGGCTCTGCCAGACACAGAAAGAGGTGCTTATAATAGGATGCGGTTTTATGGTGAAGGTTCTCCAGGTGGGGGGCTTCCCAACAGGAACTTACTACTGCCCAGTGCTCCCCACCTTTTCTTGGGACCCTGACTCCTTTGATAATCTTGTGAAAGCAAACTTGTACAGACAGGTTTAAATCAAACCCTGAATGTAATCTCAAGAGGTCAGAGTTCCCCTAAAAATTTATCTCTGGTCCCCAAGGAATGAGCCCCTTATCTAGCCTGATGATTTTGTTCAGTAATGGAGAAAAGGAAGCAAAGACAGGGATTTTAGCTTCCTAACTTCACGAAATGGACCAAATTGATAAGATCAAACTCCTAGGATTTGACAGAAAGAATGGATTACAGCTTTCTCAAAAGAGGGAGGGGGAGGTACTCCTAGAGTGTCACCAATAACCTTTTTACCGAGGACTTTAGACTAGCCATGGTCGTACCTTTCATGTGTTCATAAAATTCACCTGTGAAAAGAGAAGTTTTTCTTATCATAGCTGCATATGCATCTGCCAAAGCCCCAAGAGCCAATTCTGGAAGTTTGTCCTCCCCTAGCGCCTTCCTTTCTCTAAACCAGCACCCAGCCCTCCCTTTGCCCCCAGGACTTACCCTTACTCACGCAGACTACAATGACAATGTGCAGCAGAACCAGAACAGACATCCTGGGACTTTGGTCATGTGCAGTTGCCTGTGGAAGGCACTGGTTGATCTCCATCCGTGTTCTGTCCTTGGGCTATTCTTCTAAATCATATAATCATAAAATTAGTATCTCAGTGTTCCCAGAAAGAACCAAAGCACCAACTCCAGTCCACTGCCCATAAACCATCTATTTTAAAATTCTCTTCTATAGCTAAGCCTTGTGCTCTGCAAGGAAAGACAAGTCTCCTTGCCACATTTTAACCTTTTAAGACAGGGTTTGGATACTTTCGTTCCTTTTAGCTCTTTTTGATAATCTCAGAATAATCAGATTTGTCATTGTCTCACTTAGACTGAGGCGTGTGCTTCAGTCATATCCAACTCTTTGTTGCCCTGTGGACTGCAGCCCACCAGGCTCCTCTGCCCATTGGATTCTCCAGGCAAGAATAACGGAGTCAGTCGCCGTGCCCTCCTCCAGGGGATCTTCCTGACATAGGGATCGAACCCCACGTCTCTTTTGTCTCCTGCGTTGGCAGTCAGGTTCTTTACCATTAGCGCCACGTGGGAAGCCCTAGACTGAGGCACCAGGAATTAAATCCAGGATTTCAGGTATGGTCTGAATGTGAGGGAAACACCAAAGTGTCCTTGCTGTGGTGTAGCAAAGGGAAGTTTCAGGAGAAGGAGAGATGTGCCTACTTTGACTTCAGGTGTTATTAATTGATGTCTTTTTAAAAAGTAAATATTTTCTACACACATACCAAATGGCTGCTGCTGCTGCTAAGTCACTTCAGTCCTGTCCGACTCGGTGCGACCCCATAGATGGCAGCCCACCAGGCTCCCCCATCCCTGGGATTCTCCAGGCAAGAACACTGGAGTGGGTTGCCATTTCCTTCTCCAATGCATGAAAGTGAAAAGTGAAAGTGAAGTTGCTCAGTCGTGTCCGACTCTAGCGACTCCATGGACTGCAGCCCACCAGGCTTCTCCATCCGTGGGATTTTCCAGGCAAAAGTACTGGAGTGGGGTGCCATTGCCTTCTCCAAATGGCAGTATTATAAAAAGAGAAGATACCAAGCAAATCAGGTCACAAATCTGCAGCATCATGAAGGTTAGTGGCTAGTTAAGGTGAACACAAGTACATCAGCCACAGTTGACTTGGAGGCCTAAATAAAGGACATTCAAATTTGACTGCATGACCAGGGAAGGTGTCCCTGAAGAAAGGATACTTGTGCAGGACTCTGAAAGCTGCTGCTGCTAAGTCACTTCAGTTGTGTCTGACTCTGTGCAACCCCATAGACAGCAGCCCACCAGGCTCCCCTGTCCCTGGGATTCTCCAGGCAAGAACACTGGAGTGGGTTGCCATTTCCTCTTCCAATGCATGAAAGTGAAAAGTGAAAGTAAAGTTGCTCAGTCATATCCGACTCTTAACGACCCCACGGACTGCAGCCTACCAGACTCCTCCATCCATGGGATATTCCAGGCAAGAGTACTGGAGTGGGGTGCCATCTAGTGATGTGCTATTAATAGCTAGAATAAGTGAATAGGGTTGATGTTGTTGTTGTTCAGTCACTGGTCTTGTCCGACTCTTTATGACCCCATGAACTGCAGCACACCAGGCCTCCCTTCCCTATCGCCCAGAGTTTTCTCAAACTCATGTCCACTGAGTCAGTGATGCCATATACCCATCCCATCCTCTGTCGTCCCCTTCTCCTCCTGCCCTCAATCTTTCCCACCATCAGGGTCTTTTCCAATAAGTCAACTCTTTGCATCAAGTGGCCAAAGTATTGGAGCTTCAGCTTCAGCATCAGTCCTTCCAATGAATATTCAGGGTTGATTTCCTTTAGGATTGACTGATTTGATCTCCTTGCAGTCCAAGGGACTCTCAAGAGTCTTCTCCAGCACCACAATAGGGTGGTGAATAAGGACAGGCACCCAAAGGCACAGCAAATGTCAAAGTGCAGAGAAATCAAGCAACCTGCCACATGGGGATGAGAGCTGGTCATGTGGTTCTAGAGACATGGGTGAGCAAGAAACTCAGAGAGATGCATCTTGCTGGAGGTGATGGCAGGTAAGTGGAGAGAGGGGCTGCAGGGGACGATGCTCGGTGCTTGCTACTGAGATTACTTATTCCCATGCACATAAAGTGGGATTTCTTGCTCACTATTACAATTGCAAGATGTCAATGAAAAGTATCATTTTTCCCAGGACTGGAAAAGATGTTAAAGTACCACTCTTCTGTACCGATACTGAATTCTAGAAAGGACATCTTCCTTTATCCCAGGCTCAAGTTTGGTACACATGTGGGTTCAGATCCTGGCTCCGCTGCTTGCCAGTATTGTGACTCTGGGTATGTTACCAACGTTGAGAATGAATTTTCATCATAAGATTGGTGTTAGTAGTATATTCAAGTCTGCGTGGAGGCCTTGGAAACTATCAAACATGAATCCCTTGTGCAGGGCTTAAAACTTCAGGAGCAGTCTGGGTCCTTTTGCTAGGGTAGGTGTCAGAAACTTCAGTCAAAAGGAGCCACATGTGGGAAAGGGCACCTGGCCAGGAAAGGTGGTGATGGAGTAGCTGTGGCTGTGGTTTTGGCATCCAAGGGTCAAGAGCTGTGAAGATGATAATTGGGAGCATCACGTCATATGTTGTTTCATCAAGGCTTCCCTTGGGCTTTGGGTGTTGGAAAAGATGGAAAGACTGACAGCTTCTTCTGGAATAAACTTTGGAGACACCATCAGTTTCAGAACAAACTGATTAATTTGCTTTGGGTGGGTTAGCAGCTGGAAACTAATTGAGTTCTGAGTCATTGAAGACTGCATGAGAACTGGGTCTGTTCTCACAGCTCGAGCTTGAGGTCACCCACGTGCTGATGATGCCCAGTTTTACATTTCTACCTCTGACCTCTATTTTGAGTTCCAGATTCACATCTACAAATATCCATTCTACTTTAGATACCACAGTACATTGTTTCCAAGAGAAAATTTGATGGGTGAGGGAGGAGAAGTAAGATCAGAGAACCTAGTGCGTGGGTGACATTGCAAAATTCTACAGTCCTAACTGGAAATAGGAAAGAGGTTCCAAACTCAGTGGGGCTTTCAGAAAATATCTGCCAGAGGGCACCTTGAAGGCAGTAGCATAGAAATTGGGCAAACCCTCTGTGGTTTAACCTAGAATTTCTTCTTCCTTTGCTTTGATTCTAGAGTCACTGTCTTTAAAGATAGAGAAGAGGAAACAGCGGGCACACAAAGGCTCAGAAGCTTGCCTTCTTGATAAGCCTTTGGAAAGTCTTGAAAAATGCTATCCCAGTTTCTCACATCTTCTTCTGAACGATGGAAGATAGAAAACTGGATTCATAGACTTTACAAAGTTGACTTCGATTCTAGAATCAATTATTTTCAAAGGAACAGACTCATGTTAAAGGCCTGTGGTTCTCTTCTTAGGCAGAGATGAACTGAACACTGTGCTCACTTAAAAGAAACATCATGAATTTCATGGCACTTGAGCTAAGGCTTGATTTCACCCAATTGTTACCTGTCCTCTAAAAATGTCATACTTGAGACATTTTGAAGGACATACCGTTCCTACAGCTAAAGAACATGTCATTAAATGAGTCTACGATAGAAGATTCCTGTTATCTCTAGCCAAAGTACCATACGTTCACTGACGGGTCAGTGAACTGTCAGAGACTGACAGTGCCTGAACCAGTCATAGTTTTCCAGTGGTTTACCCATGGTGAACCTTACCTGAGTTAATTTTTGTAGAGACAGATCCCTAAAGCATCTGAGCCAAATTGGCCAGATACACAATATAAATTCGCAAAAGATCAAGCCATGTGATAATCCTAGAGACAATTTCACAGCCCTACAAAGTAAATATCTCCTGGCCTTGGGAAACAGATTTCTGGTAAAATGAGAGAGTTCTGGGCCGAGAATCAGAAGTTCTAATTGGAAGGCCCAGCTTAGTCATGGATGATCCCGTCTTTCCACTTCCTTCACTCTTCTTTTGCTCACCCGTAAGGCGTGCAGCTAGGTGAGCTTTTTTTGATCTTATTTGTTGCCCTGCTCTCATACATGAAACTGTGCTTGGCCTATAAAAGTGCTCAATGAATATTAGTTGAATGTATGAACAAACCTCCAAGAGGCATTCAATCAAAATGGTTAAAGGTATGGCTTCTGGAACTAGAAGATCTTGCTCTGAATCCTGGCACTATAAGTCACTAGATATGTGATCTTGGGAAAGATACTGGACCTCACCAGGCCTTAGCTTCCTCCTCTGTGAAATTAGAATAAGAATAATAACTACATTAATAATAATTACTATGATGAATAGTATATATATATATATATATATATATACACACACACAAAAAAAGTTAACTTCATGTAGATGCCAACATTTTTTAACTACCATCCTCTGTGATGGGCGGAGAAAGCAAGAAACTGCAGCGCCCAGAGATGACTGTGGGCCTGGTTGCCCTCAGGCATGAATAATCCCTGCCCTGTGATGAAGGGCAAGGTTTCCTCTTGTAGCCTACCGGCCTGTGCCTGCCGCCCCTGGCTTCTTTTCTTCCTGTGCCAGGGACTTCTCTGTCAAGATGGACAGACACTTCTTGTTGCTTTTATTCCTCCTCGGCTGCCCCGTGGGTGAGTCAAAAGACTTGAGGAGCGGGCTCCAGAGCCAGGATCGAGGGGGCTCCCTGGGACACTCTGTATGTGTGGGTGGTGTCCAGGCTGGGCTGAGTCTTGACTACATTTATATGGGAGGGGAAGCCAGCCTTTAGAGTGCTCTCTGGGCCTCTGTGCCAACTTGTCTGACCTTTATAACATTCTACCGTTCCCCACCAAGGGCTCAAGCCTCTGTGGCTGCCCCTTTGTAGGGCTCCCCTACCAGTCTATCCCTACCGTTCCCCATAATCAAAACTCTTAGCAAGGTCTCCTTCAGTACATCCTTCCCATATATAAATCTGTGCCCTATTTGCTGAGGGAGCTGGTCAGTCTGCAGTGAATAATTTCATAGTCGGCTTTAGTGACATCAAGGGTTTCGATACCCTTACCAGGGATTTTTATATTCAAACAAGTGATTGTAGGAAAGAAAATACTGGATGCACTGGGATCAGACAGGTTAAAAAATAATTCAGTCACTGTCTTAAATTCTCTGGTTGCTCATCTGGGAAATGGGGAAATACTTAGTTACAAGGCTTTTGTGAGAATTAAATCAGATAATAAGGAAAGAGAACATGGCCCAAACGAGATGCTCAAGAAATGATACTTTCTCATATAGGTGTATTAAGGAGCATTTTTTAAAATTAAACTTTATTTTAATCAGTTCACCCCACAGTACCACATAAAGTGGCACTGACTATGGTATATAATTCAGGAGGCTTTCACATAGATTCAGTTTGAAGTTAAACACAGACTATATCACCTAACCATATCTAAGTGATGAATGTCAGAAATCCCATCAGAGTAATGGGTCAAACACTTTAAAGCATTCAGCCTTATTATCCCACTCTATCTACACTGCTGCCAAGTAAGCCAGGTTAGCATTAACAGAATCGTCTTTAAGCCGGAAAACCCATGCCATAGAGGCTAAATCTTTGCTCAAAGTTACCAGGTTAAAGGGGCTTCCCTGGTGGCTCAGATGGTAAAGAATCCGCCTTCAGTTCAATCCCAGGGTTGGGAAGATCCCCTGGAAAAGGGAATGGCTACCCACTCCAGTTTTCTTGCCTGGAGAATTCCATGGACAGAGGAGACTGGAGAGCAGTCCATGGGGTCACAAAAGAGTAGACATTTCACTTTTACCAGGTTAAAAGGGCTAAATTGGGGGTCAGAATCCTTTTGCTCTCACAATGACATTTTTCCGGATGTGAAGTTGGTAAGAGCTCAAACTGCTTACTCCCTGATCCCAACCACCCCCAAGCCCACTCCCAGGTCTAGATAGGTCTGCTGTTAGGCTGCTGCTAAATCGCTTCAGTCGTGTCTGACTCTGTGCGACCCCATAGACGGCAGCCCACCAGGCTCCCCTGTCCCTGGGATTCTCCAGGCAGGAACACTGGAGTGGGTTGCCATTTCCTTCTCCAATGTATGAACATGAAAAGTGAAAGTGAAGTTGCTCAGTCGTGTCCGACTCTTAGTGACCTCATGGACTGCAGCCCACCAGGCTCCTCCGTCCATGGGATTTTCCAGGCAAGAGTGCAGGAGTGGGGTGCCATTTCTTCTAAGTCTCTGCCTCCCCTGGCCTTACACCAGCTCTGTGCTCTCCAGCAGTGACACCACTGAAATGCATAACCTGCCACCTTCGTACACAGACAGATCGCTGTAGAAGAGGCTTTGGAGTCTGTGTTGCTAAGAATTATGAGAGATGCATGATCTTAAAGATCTTCCAGGGTAAGTTAGAGGGTCTGGGGAGGTGCTGTGAGATTCCTAGAAAATTCTTAGGAGAGCAAATGTCTATCTCAGGCTAAGGTCAATTCAAGAGAGGAACCAAAGTGCCACATACCCCTGGGTACAGGACCCTGTGCGTGCAGACTGAAGAGGACTTGGGGAAACGAGCCAGGAGAAAGAAACATGAGTACAGAGGGTTGAGGTTTTCCGGGAACTTAGGCAAATAACTCCTGCAGGGGACCCGTGACATCTTCCTCTCCCTGCCTGAGCCCCCTTGGGAAGTACAAGATGGGAAGCCAACCCCAAACCTACCCCTGATGCCCTATTAAATGTTTACGGACAGGACTAGTGCCACGTGTGACTTGTCTTTAAAGAACTTAGGTCGCTGGCTGACTTTTCTATGATTCCTTCTTATTACAGGTGGAACCCTCCAGTTATCGTATCTGGTGTGTCAGAGATTCTGCAGAGATCTGACATACACTTTCCAGGGTCGAACTTATGTTCACAAATGCTGCAACTACAATTATTGTAACTTCAAAACGCTAAAATACTTCTACTCCTGAGTTGTCCCTTTAAAATGTTACCAGTACGTCTCTGCCTTCACAGTTGGCCTGCCCTGGCTTTTCTGCCCTGTCTGTTCTGGAGGGACCCCAGCCCTCTCTGTAACTCAGTGTTAGCCTTGCTATTGCCTAAGCTTGGTTTCTACCTCAGTCAGAGGATTACCATCCTGAACAACAGAATTCTCCCATTACAAGGACTGGCATTTCTGTACTTCAAGAAGCTTACCCTCAGAAGCACCGTAGAAAATTTTAAAATAAGACCATTCTAGATCCTGGTGGCGTATCTTAGCTAGTGGAGGTGGACTAGAAATTCTTCAGCTGAAAATTCACAAAAGTTTTTGTCTGAAACTCACATCATGATTGTAGTTAAGCAGAAATAGCAAAAAAGCAGATGCTGGACACTTGAGATTTTCCTCTGTGGACAAAAATTATTGTCCCCAGTGGGCAGTGTCCACCTCACACTCAGTCATGATTTTCTTGGCATTTACGAAGTGTCTGTATATACAGTGTTAGTAGGGAGCAGCAAATAAAGGACTTCTTGCCTCTGTGGCATTCACAGCTCACATACAGCCACTTCTAGGCCTGGCAAGATGTGTGTTCAAGATATATGACGACTCTCATTTCTTCCTCTTCCTCTCCTAGTCTTTTTCAATTCCTTTCCTCTTTTGCCACCCACTTCCACTCTGACTCACCAGCGACCCACACCATTGCTACACAAATTCTCCTTCCTCTGAATACCCAAGTCACTTTATAGGTACTTTTTTTTTCTCTTCCTCACAAAAAAGGAATCATTTCTGTTTGTCTAATTTGTTCTAGAATGTTATAAATCACAGCAAGAACACCTGTCTTACTCATCTCTAGTTGCCTTTAGCTGGCCAGTTAGACTTCACTGGGTTTAAAAGAGCTGCCAGTAAAGCTGATGGAATTGTTCTTGTCCATTTGTTTATCATGGCTTGTTGGTTTTTTACTTATTTTGTTGAGTGTACTGAGAATGGTAACCAATACTCCCTAGCAGACATGAACGTTCACTCCAGTGCCAACATACCATGCGTCTTCCTCAAAGAAATTATGAAAAGGACATTTCTGATTATGGGACCCTCCAGTATTCAAATATATTAACTTAAAACAACTTTTTTTTGATGGGATTCTTCCAAAACTCATTACTTACTTCAATATTCAAAATTAAAACTATTATTATATCAAAGCTTTACAAACAGGCCTGGAAGTTTAGAAAGGGTAATCTGGCCCAACACCTGTAGATATCTGAAGGCAGACATTTTCCTGGTTTTAACAATGTCAGGATTAATTATATAAGTTTTGTTGCTCTCAGATTTATCTATGCAATATTAAGTTTCCCTTCAATTGTGCATCTAACAGCTTTAGCTTCTACTGATTATTATTAGCGAGATCCGCATTCATTATGAGATGAATAATAATCTTCTTTTTGTAATATTTATTTTTAACTGATTGATGATTGCTTTACAATATTAGTTTGATTTCTGTCACACATCAACATGAATTAACCATAGGTATGCATATGTCTCCTCCTTCTTGAATCTCCCTCCCACTTCTGGCAATTGTCTTCTTAATTGAAGTATAATTCATGTATAATAAAATGCACATATTATAAGTATAGAGTTTGATGTGATTTGATAAGCAGATAAACCTATATAACCACCATCCCAATTAAGACATAGAACATTTTCATCATTCCTGTAAGTTTCTTCAAGTAACAATCTACTCCCAAAAGTATTATTCTAACTTCCATCACCATAGAACTAATTTTATCTGTTCTTGAACTTATTATAAAGACAATTATACAGAAAATACTGTCTTGAGTCTAGTTTCAATCACCCAAATATTTTTAAGACTCCTGTTTTTTTTCACTTATACCAAAGGTTTGCTCTTTTTCTCCCACTGTGTACATACACTGGGCTTCCCTGGTGGCTCAGACAGTAAATAATCCACCTGCAATGTGGGAGACCTGGGTTCAATCCCTGGGTTGGGACGATCTCCTGGAAGAGGGCATGGCAACTCACTCCAGTATTCTTGCCTGGAGAATCCCCATGGACAGAGGAGCCTGGCAGGCTATAATCTAAGGAGTCGCAAAGAGTTGGACACAACTGAGCGACTAAGCACAGCATAGCACATACATACACTACAATTTATTAAGTCAATTCTCTTATTGATGGACATGAGTTGTTTTCAGCTTTGGGCTATTGTAAGGAAATCTGCTATGAACATTCTCAGATGAGCTGTTTTTAAAATTTGTATCACATAAGAATTTTGACAGTCATACACACTCATCTCTCTTGGGTAGGTAATTAAAAGTAAAATGTATGAGTCACAGGGTAGGCATATCCATAACTTGAAAAGAAACAACCGAACTAGTTTACCAAAGTGGTGATACTAATATAGAGTCCTACCAGTACTGTATGAGAGTTCCACTTTCTCTGAGTAAGAAAATAATTCATTCATGTTTCCTGCTAATAGTTTCTTGGATTAAATTAACATTTTGTTTACCCATTTGGAATTTATCCTTGCAAGAAATTGATCCAAGTTACTATATTTCCATGTGACTAGCCAATTAACCCAACAATATTTATTTGAAAGTTTGTATTTTTCTCAACTAATTTGATATGCCTCTTTCCATTAGCACTTAACACTCTGGGTTCTCTACTCAGTTAAATTTTTCTACACATTACCTCTACCTCACAGTATACACAAGAAGCAAATTCAAGCTTTTTGGATTGTAGGTCTAAAGTGAAAAGTAAAGCAATAGAACTTCCAGAAGAAAGCATAACATGTATTAATAACTTTGGAATAGGCTAAAGGTTACTTAAACATCACCTAAACAGCAAAACTATTTTTTAAGAATTGATAAGTTAGATTTCATTAAAATGCACAATGTTGGTTCATCAAAATGTATCATTATGAGAGTAAAAAGAAGTTAAAGACTTGGATAAGATATTTGCAATACTGATATCCTATATAGAGTTTGTATAAAGAACACAAAAAATCTTATAGCTTTCCTAGTTAAAAAAAAAATGCTAAGAGAATTCATCATGACTAGATCTGACTTGCAAGAAATACAGAAAGGAGTTAGTTAATACAAGGTGAAATAAAAATATGCTAATTAAAGACATGAAGACATATGGAAACATACAACACATTGGTACAGATAAATATACAGTCAGAAAACTCTAATAGCATGGTTTGTTAACCACTGAACTATACTACAAAGGTCAAAGGAAAAAGCATTAAAATAATTTAGCTACTATCATTTGTTAATGAATGTGTGTGTGTGTGTGTGTGTGTGTGTGCTCAGTTGTGTCTGACTCTTTGCAACCACATGGAGTGAGTCCATGCAATTTTCCAGACAAGAATACTGGAGTGGGTTGCCATTTCCTACAACCAGGGGATCTTCTCAACCCAGGGATAGAACCCAAGTCTCTTGCGTCTCCTGCATTGGCAGGCAGATTCTTTACCACTGTGCCACCTGGGAAGCACAATATAAAAAGAGGAAAATAATGACTTCAAAATATAAAAGGACGAAGTAAAAGGGTGAAACTCTCATAGATAATCAAAATTAAGTTGTTATCAACTTGAACTAGGTTGCTTTACCTATGAGATGTCTTATATAAGACTCCTGGTGGAGGGGAAGTTGGAAGAATGGAGTCAAAATGTACAACCTTCCAGTTACAAGATGAATAGCTACTAGGGATGTAATGTAATGAGGGTGAAAGAGCTGGCTTAAAACTAAATATTAAAAAGAACTAAGATCATGGCATCCGGCCCCATTTCTTCATGGCAAATACGGGGGGGAAAGGTGGAAGAAGTGACAGACTTCCTCTTCTTGGGCTCTAAAATCACCGTGAACGGTGACTGCAGCCATGAAATCAGAAGACGTTTGCCTTTTGGCAGGAAAACTTTGACAAACTTAGACAGTGTGTTGAAAAGCAGAAACATTACTCTGCTGACAAAGGTCTGTATAG
Organism: Bubalus bubalis; assembly: GCF_019923935.1. Taxonomy (NCBI): domain Eukaryota; kingdom Metazoa; phylum Chordata; class Mammalia; order Artiodactyla; family Bovidae; genus Bubalus; species Bubalus bubalis. Next base: position 109,904,093 of record NC_059161.1, read on the forward strand.
TCAAGGCTATGGCCTTCCCAGTGGTCACGTGCAGATGTGAGAGCTGGACTGTAAAGAAGGCGGAGGGCCGAAGAATTGATGCCTTCTAACTGCGGTGCTGGAAAAGACTTCCTGAGAATCCCTTGGACAGCAAGGAGATCAAACCAGTTAATCTTAAGAGAAATCAATCCCAAATACTCATTGGAAGGACTGATGCTGAAGCTGAAACTCCAGTATTTTGGTCACCTGATTTGAACAGCTGACTCATTGGAAAAGTCCCTGATGCTGGGAAAGATTGAGGGCAGGAGGAAAAGAGGGCATTAGAGAATGATGAGATGGCTGGATGGCATCACTGATGCAATGGACATGAACTTGAGCAAACTTCCAGAGATGGTGAGGGACAGAGAGGCCTGGCATGCTGCAGTTCATAGGGTCACAAAGAGTTGGACACGACTGGGCAACTGAACAACAACAACTCTATATCTTCATGCTATCCCTTCACTGTTTATTGTACAGTTTCTTTTACAATTTTCTTTCTTTTGTAATCTATGCACTGGTTTTAGATTCTTGCTTCTTTTTCATTTAGAGGAAACATTTCTTTTAAGGGAAGTTTAGTATTGCTGAATTCTTTTAGGTTTTGCTTATCTGAGAAACAGCTTCTCTCTCATTCTCTCTTAAATAATAATCTTTCTGGGTAGAGCGTGCTAGGTTGCACATTCTTCTCCGTTTGTACTTTGAATATATTATGCTGCTCCTTTCTGACCCGCATAGATTCTGCAATCAGGTGATGCCTTGTAGGGATTCCCCTGTATATAACTCTTTCTCTTGTTGTCTTTAGGATTCTCTCTTCAACTTTTGCCCGTTTCATTATGATATGTCTTGGTATGGGTCTGTTTGGATTCATTTTGCTTTGGGACCCTCTGGACTTCCCAGGTGGTACAGTACTAAAGAATCTACCTGCCAATGCAGGAGATGCAGGTTCTATCATCAGGTCAGGAAGATCCACTGGAGTAGGAAATGGCAACCCATTTCAGCATTCTTGCCTGGGAAGTTCCTGAACAGAGGGGGAGCCTGGCAGGCTATCATCCAGGGGGTTGCAAAGAGTCACACAGATCGAGCATGCATGCACGTGCTTCCTGTACCTGGATATATTTCCTTCTTTGGGTTTGGAAAGGTTTCAGTCATAATGTTCTGAAGTACATTTTTTACTCCTTTTTCTCTCTCTTCTTCTGAAAAGCCTATAAAGCATGTGGATGTTGGCACCTTGCATATTATCCCATCGATCTCATATGTTGCTTCATTTTTTTTTTTCATTAGTTTTTTTGTTGTTCTGATTGGGTGATTTCCACTATTCTGTCTTTCATATCACCACATTCATGTGTTCTTCTCTGTCATTTATTCAGCTATGGATTGTTTCTAAAATTTTTTTTTTTTATCTCAGAAATGGCATTATCTATTTCTGATTGTGTCTTTGTAGTTTATAGTTTTTTGTTAAAATTATGTGTTTATATCACTACTCTTTCTTAATTCAGTTAGCATTTTTATTACTAACATTTAAAAAAATATTTATTTTATACCAGAGAAGAGTTGATTAACAATGTTGTGTTAGCTTCCGGCATACAGCAGAGTGATTCAGTTACACATGTATATGTACCTATTATTTTTCAAATTCTTTTGCCATTTAGATTGTCACAGAGTATTGAGCAAAGTATTCCCTGTGCTATACAGTAGGTCTTTGCTGGTTATCTGTTTTAAATATAGTGGTGTGTATATGTCAGTCCCTGCCGGGGACCAGCCCCAGCTGATTCAGGGTATTCGAAGGGGAGACGGTGTCCGCGACCTATTTATTTATTTATTCATCAAAGATATAAAGAATAACAGAATGAGGATAGCTCAGTAGGAAAATTCAGTGGAGAAAAGAGGCTGAGTAGCTTGGTTTACGCGGAAAATCAATATAACCTGTGACACCAGGTTAGTTCTGACCACGGAGGTTGCAGGCGCCCTCTCGAATAGCAGAAGGTACCCCACCTTAGACACCTTCTCAAGTGGGTCTTAGAAGCCCAGGCAAATAAATGGTCGCAGAGGACTTCCACGCTCCAGATGGAGACTCAGCTGGAAATTGAGGAGAAAATGACATGGGGAGACCAAGCTTTGGTGAGCAAGGCCCGTAGCTTTATTTTCAACAGGGGCTTTTATACCCTAAGTTACACATAGAGGATAATAGGGGATGTGAAATCATGCAAAGTCAACAGTCTTTGATCCTTATCAAAAACCAGGGTCTCTTTCCTGCAAATTTATCGTATACAAATGGTTTAGGTGATTTACATCATCTTCTGGCCAGAAGGCCTGTTAACATTTTATGACTCTTGACAAAGACTTATTTTCTCTAAGAGTAATTATTTTAAGGTTTGGCGCCATCTTCCAAAGGTGTTAGATAAAATTGCATTCCTATAGGGCAGAGGCGTAATGGGTTTACAACAAAGGAAAGAATTTATTACCTTAAGGGTCTAAAGTTGCTAACACTAAGGCCACTACTTATTTTTTCTACATACCAACTATATTAATTAATACATATTCAAGGATACAATACAGGGGATGTGAAAACTTGGCAGCAAGCATTGGCTCATCAATGAAATCTTTTACTAGTTTTATTCTGACAGTTTCTAATTCTCTGAGAGGCTCTAAGCTATTTGAATATCTTAAGCTTCCCGTGCCTCTGGAGGCTGGGAGACTGTAAACAATCGTATGCATAGCTGTAGGAGTCCGGGTAAACTTGTCAGGCGAGTTAGAGTGCTATCTGAGGGGTTTGGATTTAAACCCTCCTAATTGCCCAGGAACTTTATTAATTGGAGCTGTAAGTTAACTCTTTGACAGAGAGAGCGAGATGGTGGTGGGGGACAGCCCCCAGTAAAGTCAGAGGTGAGAGCACAAAGCAATAAAGTAGGCAGACTCTGGTTTTTTTGGGGGTAGATGCTCGAGAATATCCGGGGGGACTCCCGAGGCTCGATCCCGCCTTTGCGTATGCCGAGCCTCCTTCCTCATGACCTTTGTCACGAGTGGAATGCCTCACCGGCTCCCAGCAAGTCCCAAACTCCCAATCTGTCCCTTTCTTCCCACCCTTTCCCCTTGGTAACCATAAGTTTGTTCATTAAGACTGTGAGTCTGTTTCTATTTTGTAAATAAGTTTGCTTGCATCTTTTTTTTTTTAGATTTCACATACAAGTGATACATATGGTATTTGTCTTTCTCTGACTTATTTCATTTAGTATAACAATCTTCAGGTCCATATATGTTGCTATAAATGGCATGATATCATTCTTTGTAATGGCTGAGTAACATCCCATTGAATATATGTACCACATCTTTATCCATTCATCGGTCAATAGACATTTAGGCTGCTTTCATGCCTTGGATATTATAAATAGCACTACAATAAACACTGGGGTGCAGGTATCCTTTTGAGCCGTGTAGGAGTGGGATTGCAGGGTCACATGGTCGTGCTTCCCTGGAGGGTCAGAGGTTAGAGCGTCTGCCTGCAATGAGGGAGACCTGGGTTTGATCCCTGGGTTGGGAAGATCCCCTGGAGAAGGACATGGCAACCCACTCCAGTATTCTTGCCTGGAGAATCCCATGGACAGAGGAGCCTGGTGGGCTACAGTCCATGGGGTCGCAAAGAGTCGGACACGACTGAGCGACTTCACTTTCATGGTCCCTCTATTTTAGTTTTTTAAGGAATCTCCGTACTGTTCTCCATGTACCAACTTACATTCCCACCAAAAGTGTAGGAGTGTTCCCTTTTCTCCACACCCTCTCCAGCATTTATTGTTTGTAGAGTTACTGATGGAGGCCATTCCTGCTGGTGTGAGGTGATACCTCATTGTAGTCTTGATTTGCATTTCTCTAGTAATTAGTGATGTTGAACATCTTTTCATGTGCCTCTTGGCCATCTGTATAACTTCTTTGGAGAAATGTCTATTTAGCTCTTCTGCCCATTTTTGAGATTGGCTTGTTTGTTTTTTTGATGTTGAGAGCAGGAACTGTAAATTTTGAAAATTAATCCCGTCAGCCACATGATTTGCAAATATTTTCTCCCATTCTGTAGATTGTCTTTTCATTTTGCTTATGGTTTCCTTTGCTGTGAAAAACTGTTGAGTTCAGTTAGGTCCCATTTGTTTATTTTTTAAAATTTCTATTACTCTAGGAGATGGACTGAAAAATATATTGCTGAGATTTATGTCAGAGTGGTCTGCCAACATTTTCCTCTAACAGTTTTATAGTATATTTAAGTCTTTAATTCATTTTGAGTTTATTTTTGTGTATGATATTGAGGAATGTTCTAAAAAATTTTATTTTTTACATGTAGCTGTTCAATTTTCCCAGCACTATTTTTTATACTTTAATTTAAAAAAACTTTTTATTTTGTACTGGGTATAGCCAAGCGTTCAAACTGTAGTGCTGGAGGAGACTCTTGAGGGTCCCTTGGACTGCAAGGCGATCAACCAGTCAGTCCTAAGGGAAATCAACCCTGAATATTCATTGCAAGGATTGATGCTGAAGCTGAAGCTCCAATACTTTAGCTACCTGAAGCGAAGAGTTGACTCACTGGAAAAGACCCTGATGCTGGTCAAGATTGAAGGCAGTAAGAGAAGGGGATGAACAAGGATGAGATGGTTGGATGGCATCACCTACTCAATGGACATGAGTCTGAGCAAACTCTGGGAGATCGTGAAGGACAGGGAAGCCTGGCATGCTGCAGTCCGTGGGGTCGCAAAGAGTAGGACACGACTTAGGGACTGAACAACAGCAAACAATAGCCAATTAGGAAACAATGTTGTGATAGTTTTAGGTGAACAGTAAGGGGACTCAGCCACAGATATACACGTATCCATTCTCCCCAAAACTCTCCTCCCATCCAGGTTACCACACAACACTGAGCAGAGTTCCAAGTGCTATACAGTAGGTCCTTGCTGGTTATTCATTTCAAACTAGCAGTGTATACATGTCAATCCCAAACTCCCTAACTATCCTTTCCCCCCATCCTTCCCACCAGCAACCCTAAGTTCGTTCTCTAAGTCTGCCAGCAGCATTTAAAAAAAAAATTTATTTTTTATTGGAGTACAGTTAGTTTACAATGCTCTGTTAGTTTCAGGTATACAGCAAAGTAAATCAGTTATACATATATTCACTTTTAAAGATTCTTTTCTTATATCAGTCATTACAGAGGGTTGGGCTCAAGCTGGCTGTGTTCCCTTTAAGTATGTGTTTTTTCTTCTCGTTGTAGGGCTTTTGGCCCAAAGGAGGGGCTGGGCTGCAGTAAACGAGGCTCGTGTGCTGTGTTGCCTGTGTAGGCGTCCACAGCTCTGCCTGGACACAGCCCAAGGTCACCCTTTCTTCTGTTTTGGTCATCCCAGACCCAGGGCAAAGTTGTGGCTTGGAGTGAAAGGGGCCAGAGCATTCACTAGGCTGGAACTAGGGAAAGGGGTATTATGGTTGTGGGAACTGAAGTGACTGCGCTGCTGTCCGAGGTGTGAGCTGTTTTCCTGATGCTGTTTGAGTAAGCACCAACCATGGCCACTAGCCCCACATGGACCGCACCCCAGGCTCCTAGGCTGCCTCTGTATCCCTCGATTGACTCTTTCCCCAGCCTGGCAGCTCTAGATCTTGTGTCTGCCCTAGATCCTGTGCTCAGCTGTGGCACGGAGCAAGCAGGACCAGTGGATTCGCCCAACTCAGATTGGTATGCATGGCCAGGTGGCAGCCACTAAGGCAAACTCTCTCAACACTGTCTGTCAGCAAGCCAGCACCTGCACACTCCCTGCCAGTGGAGTCTAGGCTTCTCCAGCCTTTCTCTCTGTCCTAATGTTCTCCCACCAGCCAAGGGGGCTGGTTTGTTTCTATGCAGGAGTTTTGGGACTGGAACACCCAGTCTGTCTCAATCTGCTCAGTCCCCATGGACAGAGTCCACTCGTGTGGTCTTTATTTCCCTCCTAGACCCTTCCTGGGGCACAGGTCCCAACTCGATGCTGTTTTCCCCCCATCCTACTCAGTTACACAGAAATCTTTCTTGCAGCCTTGGTTGTATAAGGGATCTTCTTCCAGTTTCCGGCTGGTTTTTCATGAGAATTGTCTCACGTGTACATGTATTTTTGATGTGTTTATGGGACGAGGTGAAATCCAAGTTCTTACTCTGCCACTGTGATCCCCCTCCAAAATATTCTTTATTTTGAAGGAACTTTATCTAACAGTAATGTGACTGTAATTTTGCCCTTCTTATGCTTAGTGTTTGCAGGTACCTCTTTTCCTTCCCTTTTACTTTTTTCTCTAAAAAATTATTTATTTTTTACAGTAGGTCCTTGTTGGTTATCTATTTATTTATTTAGGTGTTAATTCTTTTGTATTTTATTTTTTTTTTAAAGAAAATGTGTACATATGTATATAATGGAATATTACTTGGCCATACAAGAGAATGACATAATGCCATTTGCAGCAACATGAATGGGTCTAGAGAGTATCATACTAACTAAAGCAAATCAGACAGAGTTGGACAAATACTACATGATATCACTTACATGTGAACTCTACTTTACAATATTGTATTGGTTTTGCCATACATCAACCTGAATTCGCCACGGGTGTACATGTGTTCCCAATCCTGAACCCCCCCTCCCACCTCCCTCCCTATACCATCCCTCTGAGTCATCCCAGTGCACCAGCCCCAAGCTTCCTGTATCCTGCATCGAACCTGGACTGGCGATTCGTTTCTTATATGATATTATACATGTTTCAATGCCATTCTGCCAAATCATCCCCCCTTCCCTCTCCCACAGAGTCCAAAAGACTGTTCTATACATCTGTGTCTCTTTTGCTGTCTCGCATACAGGGCTATCGTTACCATCTTTCTAAATTCCATATATATGCGTTAGTATACTGTATTGGTGTTTTTCTTTCTGGCTTACTTCACTCTGTATAATTGGCTCCAGTTTCATCCACCTCATTAGAACTGATTCAAATGTATTCTTTTTAATGGCTGAGTAATACTCCATTGTGTATATGTACCACAGCTTTCTTATCCATTCATCTGCTGATGGACATCTAAGTTGCTTCCATGTCCTGGCTATTATAAACACTGCTGCGATGAACATTGGGGTACACGAGTCTCTTTCAATTCTGGTTCCTTGGTGTGTATGCCCAGCAGTGGGATTGCTGGGTCGTATGGCAGTTCTATTTCCAGTTTTTTAAGGAATCTCCACACTGTTCTCCATAGTGGCTGTACTAGTTTGCATTCCCACCAACAGTGTAAGAGGGTTCCCTTGTCTCTACACCCTCTCCAGCAGTTATTGCTTGTAGACTTTTGGATCGCAGCCATTCTGACTGGCATGAAATGGTACCTCATTGTGGTTTTGATTTGCATTTCTCTGGTAATGAGTGATGTTGAGCATTTTTTCGTGTGCTTGTTAGCCATCTATATGTCTTCTTTGGAGAAATGTCTATTTAGTTCTTTGGCCCATTTTTTGATTGGGTCGTTTATTTTTCGGGAATTGAGCTGTAGGAGTTGCTTGTATATTTTTGAGATTAGTTGTTTGTCAGTTGCTTCATTTGCTATTATTTTCTCCCATTCTGAAGGCTGTCTTTTCACCTTGCTTATAGCTTCCTTTGTTGTGCAGAAGCTTTTAATTTTAATTAGATCCCATTTGTTTATTTTTGCTTTTATTTCCAATATTCTGGGAGGTGGGTCATAGAGGATCCTGCTGTGATTTATGTTGGAGAATGTTTTGCCTATGTTCTCCTCTAAAAGTTTTATAGTTTCTGGTCTTATGTTTAGATCTTTAATCCATTTTGAGTTTATTTTTGTGTATGGTGTTAGAAAGTGTTCCAGTTTCATTCTTTTACAAGTGGTTGACCAGTTTTCCCAGCACCACTTGTTAAAGAGATTGTCTGTTCTCCATTGTATATTCTTGCCTCCTTTGTCAAAGATAAGGTGTCCATAGGTGCATGGGTTTATCTCTGGGCTTTCTATTTTGTTACATTGATCTATATTTCTGTCTTTGTGCCAGTACCATACTGTCTTGATGACTGTGGCTTTGTAGTAGAGCCTGAAGTCAGGCAGGTTGATTCCTCCAGTTCCATTCTTCTTTCCGTAATTTTACCCTTCTTATGCTTACGGTTTACAGGTACCTCTTTTCCTTCCCTTTTACTTTTTTCTTTAAAAAATTATTTATTTTTTACAGTAGGTCCTTGTTGGTTATATATTTATTTATTTAGGTGTTAATTCTTTTGTATTTTAAAATTTTTAACTGGAGGATAATTGTTTTATAATATTGTGTTAGTTTCTGCTGTACAACAATGTGAATCAGCTATAAGTATACATATACCCTCTCCCTCTTGAGCCTCCCTCCCAACCCCCTTTTACTTTTAATATATCTATTAATATCATTTATAAGTCATATAATTTATAAGGCATTTCTCATAGACAACTAGTTGGGTATTGCTTTTTATCTGTTGGGACAATACATACTTTTAATTGGAGTTGTTAGATCACCAATATTTTATTATCATGGTTGGATTTAGGTCAACCATTTTTCCACTTGTTTCCCATTTGTCCCCTCTGTTTTCTGTTCCTGTATTTCTTTTCCTTTGCTACCTTCTTTTGTTAAATATTAAAAATTTTTCCTTTAATTATACATTGGCATTTTTACCCATACAACTTTATTTTTTAATATTTGCCTTTTATAAATTTAGGTAGTAAATTTATTTACTACCTAAATTTACTGTTATTATTTACTACCTGTTAGGTTTGATTCTAACATTCTCTCAGTTGTCTGAAATGTTATTTCATTTCATTGTTAGAGTATAAGAATTTGTAGGTAGAACATTTTTCTCTTTCAACACTTCTAACATGTCATTTTATTAACTCCTGGCTTTCATTGTTTCTAATAAAAGTTGTTCATTATTTTCATTGTTCTTTTTTTAAAGATAATGATTAGTCATTTATTTGGGCTACACTTAAATTTTATCATTGTGTTTGGGTTTATAGCAGGTGGACTATAATGTACCCTGGTGAGACTTTTGTTGTTATTGCTGTTTGCTTTATTATTATTATTATTATTAATCCTGTTTGAGACTGAGATTCTTGATAGATACTCTACATTGATGACTTTTGATAATTTTAGAAAATTTGGGGTCACAGCCACTTCAAAAACTTTTTTGTTTTCTCTCTCTTCTTTCCCAATTGGAATCATTTATGAATACGTTAAATTCATATGTTGGATATTGACCCATATATCTGTCATGCTCAGTGTGTCTTCTAACATAATAATAATAATACGTGTGTTATTACCTTTAGTGGCAATGGTAGCAGTAACATCTCTATGTTTCATTTTGGATAGTCTGCTGATCTACATTTCCGTTTATTTAGTATTTCATTTTCTGGATCTGGAATCCTCTCAAGCTAACCAAATGACTGCTTAATTCAATTTGAATATCCATTTGGTTCTTACATTCTATTTTTCTGTCAAAATTTCTCATTTTTCCCCATATTTTCTCTCATTTAATTTATCCACAATATATATGTAAAGTCCTCATCTGATAATTCCAACATCTGGATCATCTATGAATCTGCTTCGATTGGCTATTTTTTCTCTAGCTTAGCATTCATCACTCAGCCATGTCTGACTCTTTGCAACACCATAGACTGTAGTCTGCCAGTCTCCTCTGTCCATGGAATTCTCTGGGCAAAAATACTGGAGTGGGTAGGCATTCCCTTCTCCAAAGGATCTTCCCAACCCAGGGATTCAACCCATGTCTCCTGCTTTGCAGCCAATTCTTCACTGTCTGAGCCACCAGGGAAGCCCAAATATAATGCAAGTGCCATGTAAATAGTTGAAGATGAGTGGAAAACTCAAGTTTTGTTTTTTGGAATTTTATGAAAATTTTTTTTCAAATATTTTCCGTCCTTCAGTTGAATCCATGGATATGCAGATATAAAGGGCAGGCTGTATTTTCTTCAGACTGTATTTCTCTAGCTTAACGATTACATTTTCCTGCTTCTTCACTTTCCCATAAATTTTTATTATACTCCCAGCATACCAAACAGTGATATCTACTTCCCAGAGGGAGTAAACTCTCCTATATCCAATCAATATTTGAGCAAGGTCAGGACTATGTGGAAGAGCTGGTTTCAGTTCACCACTGACTTCACATGCCTTGAGGCAGTGGGAGCTAGATCTGTGTATGGCATAATCTCCTTCATCTAACATCTGGCAGAAATGTACTAATTCCAAACCATCACATCTGCCCAAAAGGTTGTTAAAAGAACTATGCTGGTTTCTCCTATTCAGTCATTCTTTCTATGCCAAGCCTGTTTTCTCTAGGCACTTTGAAAAGCCTTGGCAGTTGTTTCCAGGGAAGAAAGTTCCTGATGGTCTTCTACCTCAAAAGCACTCATTTCTTTCTGGAATTGAGTTTCTTTTTAATTTGAACCCACAGATTTCCAATATCATTTTAAAGTATTTGTCTTTGTATTATTTTATCCATTTTTTCTATTCATCACCGAGGGAGACATTGTTTCTAATAACTCTCCGCATCTTCAGTTCAGTTCAGTCACTCAGTCGTGTCCAACTCTTTGCGACCTCATGAATCGCAGCACACCAGGCCTCCCTGTCCATCACCAACTCCTGGAGTTCACTCAGACTCATGTCCATCGAGGCAGTGATGCCATCCAGCCATCTCATCCTCTGTCGTCCCCTTCTTCTCCTGCCCCCAATCCTTCCCAGCATCAGAGTCTTTTCCAATGAGTCAACTCTTCGCATGAGGTGGCCAAAATACTGGAGTTTCAGCTTTAGCATCATTCCTTCCAAAGAAATCCCAGGGCTGATCTCCTTCAGAATGGACTGGTTGGATCTCCTTGCAGTCCAAGGGACTCTCAAGAGTCTTCTCCAACACCACAGTTCAAAAGCATCAATTCTTCGGCACTCAGCTTTCTTCACAGTTCAACTCTCACATCCATACATGACCACTGGAAAAGCAATACCCTTGACTAGATGGACCTTTGTTGGCAAAGTAATGCCTCTGCTTTTCAATATGCTATCTAAATTGGTCATAACTTTTCTTCCAAGGAGTAAGTATCTTTTAATTTCATGGCTGCAGTCACCATCTGCAGACCAGAGCCAAAAGTGTCATATGCATTTTTGAAATGTCTTTTATAGGGATATCTTGAATGTCCCTCATTGTTAACTTTTTGTTTGCTAGCTGTCACACATCTAAGCTTTTCTATATGTTTTTTTTTCTTTTCTCAAATTGTATATAATAGGACCAAACTCTAAATCATATAATTTAGACTGATCTTAGTTTGGTTTAAGTTGTAATTTTTTTAATACCACAAGGATTTTTTTTTTTTTCTGAACCATTTGAGAGTAAGTTGATGACATGATGCCTCATTATCCTTGAATTCTTTAGTGTGTGTTTTCTGAAAACAAGGACATTTTCCTTTGTAGCCACTCCACAATCATCACATAGTATTGGTACATTATTCCATCATGAAATCAAAGATCTCAATCTAGGTGTTACCAGTTTCCCAATAATATATATAGCAAATGAATTCAACCCAGGATAATAATATTGTATATAGTTGTCATGTCTCTGTAGTCTCCTCTAATCTGGAAAAGTTCCATAGTCATTTCTTTCTTTTCATGACCTTAAAAACTATATGCTAGTATTTTGTGCACTGTTCCTCAAACTAGGACTTCCCAGTATTTATCATGATTAAATTTGGGTTAGGGATCTTTGGCAGGATTATATATCACTTCTATGATGAACACAGAACTTCTGTGTTCTCTTCATGTATCCTATCATGTAGTACATGATTTTGTTTCATCTCATTGCCAGAGACGCTAACTGATGGTAATTAAAATTATTTCTTTTCTATAAGGTCACTCATTTTTTGGTAATTAACAGCTATTGGTAGGGAAATTCTTTGAGATTATGTGAACAATCCATTATTTTTCCACTTTCACTGCCTAGCTTTATCATCCATTAGTATTTCTCACCTAAATTAATTCTTACCATGATTGTGGCCATCTGGTGACTTTTTCATTCAAACATATCTTTTGTGTCTATTAGCTGACATTCTACTAAGGGAAGTCTTTCTCTTCTCCCCATTTATGTATTTGATTATATAAATATAAACTCACAATTCTTATTCCATTTAATGGATTCTATTTTGATACTATGATACATACCTTGATGTTCAGATTTGGCCAGGAAGCATCCCTTCAGGTTTGATTCTGAGTTCTGTCAACATTCTCCAGCATTCTTAGAACATTTCCTTAATCTGCCACAGTGAAATAGTCCAAGGTCCAAGAAGCCTGTTGTACTTTCCGTCCAAGACGTCCTACTCCTATTTAGTGGGAAAAGATATTTGGAAGCCAAAAATCAGGGTATTGGGTGTCACTGCTCCTAGGTCCTTTCCATAGTCAGAGAACAAACGTATATACACACTACACAAACACACACTTACATCTACAGTTCATTCTAGTATTACCTCTTTCTGTGTTTATAAGTCCTTCAACTTAAGAATCTACAATAATGAGGAGACATCATCTTCAATACATTTCTTATTTTGTCAGTCTCCACTGCACAAAACCAGACTCCCACTGCTGCCACCTTACCCTACTTGGGCTGCCACACTCCACTCCTGGCCACTGCCATTGCTAGCCCCTGTGCAGACACCCTCTTCACAACTCTCAGTCTCTGAATCCTTTTCTGGGGCTTTCCTCATAGCTCAGTCAGCAAAGAATTTGCCTGCAATGCAGGGGACCCAGGTTTGATTCCTGGGTTGGGAAGATCCCCTGGAGAAAGAAATGGCCACCCACTCCAGTGTTCTTGCCTGGAGAACTCCATGGACAGAGAAACCTTGAGGGCCACAGTCCATGAGGTCGCAAGAGTCGGACACAACTTAGTGACTAGACCACCATCACCACCACTCATCCACTTGAACTCATACTCTTCACAAGGCTGCCACTGATCTCTACATAAGTTGGCCTTCTCACGTGGTGTGGACTCTAACAACCAACACTAGACCCAATCTACTCAGTCACCAACTACCCTTGCTCACATACTTGCACCACTACTCCGCTCTGCGTGGACGCCATCCTCACCAAAGTCAGACTCCGGCAATCTGTACCAAGATATGTGGATGTTATCCTCACCCAGTTTGGGCTTCCAGTACCCTATGTTGGGCCTAATCTCCTTCATGGAGACTTACCTTAATAACCCCAAGTGGCTTTTAGACCAAATTCTTAGAAAAGGAGCAATTCAATCCTTTTTGATTTATGATTTTTCAGAATTTCTATCATTTCTTTCACCTTAGTTCACTTTTCTATCATTTCCCTCATTTCTGTCAGTTAGTTTACTTTGAAATGTCGCATTGAGTTTCTGTTTTGGAGCTGTGTTTTTCGGGTATTGTTTTCTGTATGCATGGGATTTGTTTCATTTTTCTTCCAATATATACATGGGGTTCATTAGCAGTCCTTTTATGTCAAGTATATTTTTGTATTTTTTCCATAGGGAGAGTTTTACGTTGGAGATTACAAAGGACCAGCTGACATTTCCTAGGTTCATTTTTTTTTTCTCAACTGAAGTATAGTTGATTTACAATGTTTTGGGTGTACAGCAAAATGATTCAGTCATATATCTATATATATTACATATACAATATATAAATTCTTTTTCAGATTCTTTTCCATTATAAGTTATTATAAGATATTGAATATGTTCCCCTGCAACATACAGTAGTTCCTTGTTGTTTATTTATTTCATATATAGCAGCATATATCTATTAATCCCAAATTAATCTCTCCCCATCCTTTCCCCATTGGTAACCATAAGTTTGTTTTCTATGCCTGTGAGTCTATTTCTGTTTTGTAAATAAATTCATTTGTACCATTTTTTAGTTTTACATATAAGTTATGTCATATATTTGTCTTTCTCTGACTTAATTTCACATAGTATGAAAATCTCTAGATCCATCCATGATAGTGCAAATGGCGATATTTCATTTTATATGGCAGAGTAATACTCCAGTGTGTATATATGTGTTTGTGTGTGTGTGTGTGTATCAATTTATCCACTCATCTGTTGGTGGACATTAAGGTTGCTTCCATGTCTTGGCCGCTATAAATAGTGTTGCTATGAACTAGCTTCATCTCTTGAATGCACTGAAAGCAAAGTAAACTTTGCTTTTGTCTTTATAAAGCAATCTCTAAAATAATATCCAAGATTTGCTATCTCTTGTTTCCTTCCCTACCAATATTTGAACTTTTACCTATTTCTTAATCTTTTCCCCCTGCTCAATTTCATTTCTACTGACAGTTCCTTTCTTCCTCAGAAGAAATTTTTTCAGAAAGAATGTGAGTGGCAGAATTCTATATTTCTCAGATCTTCGAAGGCTTACACTACTCTAGTAGACTCTGATTTCTTAGATGGGAATTTTCTTTTTACTATCCTACTTGTTGTGGAGATTTATAAACCACACTGCTAGCCTCCAAGATGTCCCAAATGGAAGCCATAATCCTGCCTAAACCGTCCTAAGCAAAGCTTTGCAATCAACCCAGGAACTCCACAGTAAACACCTCAGCTTCCTGACTCACAGCCTCTTCCCAGCTCCAGCTAGCTCATAGCATCCTTCCTGGTGGCCATTAGTTTGCCTAAGAGCCAGTGGGCAGGTTTCCTTGCCCCAGTGAATCTCTGACAGAACAAATAAATACCCACGTGGTTGAAAGAGTACAAATCACTCCACTCCAGTACTCTTGCCTGGAAAATCCCATGGACAGAGGAGCCTGGTAGGCTGCAGTCCATGGGGTCGCTAGGAGTCGGACACAACTGAGCGACTTCACTTTCACTTTCCACTTTCATGCATTGGAGAAGGCAATGGCAACCCACTCCAGTGTTCTTGCCTGGAGAATCCCATGGATGGAGAAGCCTGGTAGGCTGCAGTCCATGGGGTCACACAGAGTCGGACACGACTGAAGCGACTTGGCAGCGGCAGTGTGCCTGCTGCCCTCCCTGCGCCAGCTACTGTCCTCACGCTGCAGCTCGACTTTAGAGTGAAGCTGCCTCTTGGACCATTCTAGAAACTAATCACACGCCACAGTGAGTCCCCCATGAATCATTTCATATTTGGAGCCTGCTGCTACTATCTCCTGGAGAAGGCAATGGCACCCCACTCCAGTACTCCTGCCTGGAAAATCCCATGGACGGAGGAGCCTGGAAGGCTGCGGTCCATGGGGTTGCTGAGGGTCGGACACAACTGAGCGACTTCACTTTCACTTTTCACTTTCATGCATTGGAGAAGGAAATGGCAACCCACTCCAGTGTTTTTGCCTGGAGAATCCCAGGGACGGGGGAGCCTGATGGGCTGCCGTCTATGGGGTCGCACAGAGTCGGACACGACTGAAGTGACTTAGCAGCAGCAGCTACTATCTCCATTCTACATAAACCAATTAAACGACCCTGAATGGAAGACTCAACTGTATTTTCTACTTTGCAAGATGTTAAAGTATAATATTCATTCTAACATGATACAATTTGAGGGAAATTCCAGCATAAATTGAAAATATTTAGTTTGTATAATAAATAATAATTTGTATAATAAAATATTAAAAATATATTCTTCTATTTATGAAAATAGAATATGGAAGAATTAATAACCAATCATAAGCCCAATAATCAAGAGGAATATTACAAAGCATGATATATTTTACATATATGTATGTACATGTGTGTATAATTATACACCTAAAAAATAGTAGTGTCTATAGATTCTAGCACACAGAAAGGTTAATATGGTAAAAAAAAATTTTTTTCACCAAAAGTGAGTAAATAATAACTTGGGAATTATTTTTATTTCACAGCTAATTATCTTCTAATAAAAACTATGGTGAAGATCTGAAACTTTTATTTCTCTTTGACATCTTCTGTTGCAGGACTGTGCCAGTAGATGAAAGACATCCAGTTTTCTATCCATGAGCACACTGAATGTAAGAAAATATTTAAATATTTTTGAGGACTGGGTGGTCGAGTACTGCTCACATGCCAGGAGACAGGGTAGCTGACCACCACTCAGCCAAGTGCCCATCCTGATATACCTGGCTTTGAACATGAAAATAAGATAACATGATTGGAAACAAACAAAAATCCTAAGATTCTCGAGTTTAATGTACTGACTATTCCTTTCACAGAAGTTGGTGTTTTCTGATTTCACACTGACTTTCCCGAGCCCCTGTGGAATACCAGCCCTTTCTGGCCACCACCAAATACCTCTTCTATTCTCTTCCCAAATATTCCCACAATCTCTTGTGATTTCATGTCCCTAATTTAATACCCTCTGCTTTCTCCTGACTTTCTCTCAGAAGCTCCATCAGAAAAATACTCTGCTCCCTTAGCCAGAAACTTGAGAACTCTGAATTTAGCATCAGACCTAAGGGCAAGTAAAGCTTGCCAGGAGATATCAGGGAGTTAATAGATGAGAATCCATCCAGAAGGCAGAGTTGGCTCTGGGGGGCCTATGGCTTTGCACTTTCCTGTTAATGGAAGCAATATCAGAAGAAAGAGCATCCATAGTAGATCTACTGGAATACAGTAGCAGGGTCTGGGTTCTGAGAAAATGTGAGATGATGTGGCCAGGGGGTAAGGAAAAGGAAAAAATACCTAGGAGAGATGGTTTTTTAAAATCATAATTATTTTATTTGTTGTTTTATGAATACGACACTGGTACCTTCGAAATGTCAATATTTTTCTCAGGATCGTTACAATTGTCTTCAGTGCAGCAAAACGTTTCTCTATATAAGTCATGAAATATCATGAATGATCCCTCTTCACAAGTCCTACAAGACAGCACTGTGTATCTGTAGTTATATCTATCTAAAGAGAATGGAAAAGTAAATGTGATCATCTTGCTTGATCTCATCATCTTCCTAGCCATGACATCTCCCCAGAACCTCAAAAATCTCCTAAACACAGGAAACTTGCCCCAAAGCTATATCTGCATTTCATCTATGTCTCTCTAAACAGGACCAGGCAAAAGATATCTGCCTCCCAGACAGCCTCCATCCCAGGTCTGTGTACAGAGAATCCCATTTTCCCACCTGGCAATGGTCCCAGTCTCCCTCCACGTGTTGAGTCCAGGGATCATGGCCACCACTGATAGTATCTTTTGTCTCTTTCTAACCCCACTTACCTGCAATACGATCATAATAGTAAAAGTTGTCTGTGACACAAGCTCTCTTCAGGTTAGGTAATTTAAATTTCCAGCAATGTCCAATCACGTGGTTGCAACTGTATCCATTGTGGACTTCACATTGACGGCAAAGCTGAAACCCTAAAGGAAGAGAGGAAGACTTTGATGCAGAATTCTAGGGACAGGGATTCTGTTCAGAAGCCCACCCCCACCTGGAAACCTTTACACTCGAGTGGTGTAACACACACAGGAGAGATGCAGACACCCTCCCAGCTTCTGTCAGGGGGTCGTTACTCCCCTCAAGAAGTTAAAGACCTCCCCCTCTCACCCAAGGCTGGGGGCGAAAAGAAGACACTAGAACAGTCAGTGGGGAAAGGGGAGTGTAGCCAGGGAGGGTAGAGAGATAATATGAAAAGAACTCAAAAATGTCCCCTCCCTTTGTGGCGTCATTTATCCAAGAACTGAAAATGAACTGCACCGTACATTTGCTTGCACCCAGGACTCTGTCTCCTGTAAAGAGAAGAAGAAAAATTCTCCTGGAACCACTTCACACCAGTCAAGTCACCAAGTCCCTCTCTTCCTCCCCATACATTCTCTGCCCGCCCATTTGCCCACCAAGCACCACCCTCACCAGGCTTACTCTCATTCATGAAGAGCACCGTGAACATGCTCATCAGAAGCAACCTGAACATCCAGGGGCCCATTCCTGCAGAGGTCCCAGGAGGAGGCCCCAGCCTCTTTTTATCCCTACCACCTGCCCTCAGGCGTCCCACTAGAATCGCAAAGGCATAAATTTCAGGTCAGTCGACTTGAATCCTCTCTCTCCAGTGTTCCCAGGAGACAGTACATCCTGTCTATTTCCACCTACTTAGAACTCAGGCCAAGCAGATGTCCTGTTTCATTTTATTAGAGCTATCATAAAATACTAATTAATGCTGGTATCGAATCTCTCTCCCTAGTACCTCTTCACATGATTGTATTTCTGCCTGTTGGTCTACACAACAGGTGTATATCCACATCCACGTGATGTCCACTCAGCTACAACAAAGCTGGGGCCACTGAGCATCTGGGAGTGAGTTTCTCAGGTCCCTTAAGGTACCACAACCCTCCCGGACACTCACCTCAGCCGATTCCCCAGATACAGTCTGACTGCCCGGTGGAGCATCCCTCTCTGAAATGGATGGGACAGCCCAGGAAAACAGGCAACGAGGTGAAAGTGATCCCTGCTTCCCTCCAGCTTTATTCATTAAAATTTTGAGTGGGGACAAAGACCAAGAATGGTTACAATGGAGGGACAAACACTCGGAGTGATGGGGAAAAAGAGGAAGAGATGCTTCGATTACTCGCTCGAAAGGGATGTGGCGGGATTAGAAAGTTAGAGCTAAGGATACACATGTGTACATGTGCACACCCCAAACTCTCTCACCACACTTCCCAGGCCCCTTTCCTATTTGGCATCTTCTCCAGAGTACTTGGGCTTCCCTGGTGGCTTAGACGGTAAAGTGTCTGCCTACAATGCGGGAGACCCGGGTTCAATCCCTGGGTCGGGAAGATCCCCTGGAGAAGGAAATGGCAACCCACTCCAGTACTCTTACCTGGAAAATCCCATGGATGGAGGAGCCTGGTAGGCTACAGTCCATGGGGTTGCAAAGAATCGGACACGACTGAGCGACTTCACTTCACTTCCAGAGTACTTAACCCACTTTGTCCTTCTCTAGCCTCTCCTTCCTTATGGCCATTTTGTCTCTCTCCCCTCACAAGAACAGGAGTTCCACAAACACAAGAGTTTCGTGTGTTGCGCTGCTTTCTTCTCAGCAGCTAGAGTGATGCCTTGCACAGATCAGATAGTCAGAGACACCTGATGAGAACCTGGGTGGCACGATGAGTGCGGTTCACTGGAGAGGCACAGGGAATGGGGCCTCTGCTGTGACAGCGATTTCCAGTTCCTGGCCTTCACCTTGCGGTTAGCAGTCACAGCACAGGAGACAGGCAGTGGTGATGGCAGGTCGCCCTTCTGGGGGAGGGAGGGGGTGGGGGCTGATTACCTGAACGCGCTCATCCCCAGAGCCACACACACAATCTACCCAAGGGAGATCCCTCACGTAATCTTCATCCAGAGAGGACCCCATGCACACCTGGAATGGGAGCCCAAGCGTGTTACCTGTCTGCTGTGTGACCTCCAACAGTTACTGAACGTCTCTGTAACCCTGTGACTGCATAGGTGAGACAGGACCTCTCAGAGCTATATCTGATACCTTTCTTAGGACTTAACAGACTCACTCCTGGGTGATGGTAAAGGGGAGGGGCCAAACATGAAGACCTGCTGGGCGTCTCAAACAGTCTTTGGGCATGAGACCCATTTCATCTTTTGAATTCTCCAAACAACTTCGTAGGTTGGGAATAATTGACTCCATCTCAGCACTGAGATGTTGCAGCATCTTTCTCCAGATGTCACAGGGCACACACCTGTCTGATTTAGTGGGCTGTTATTTGTCCACTCCACCGTGCTGTCTCCTTTTCTCTAGAATCCGGAGAACGGCTCCCAGGGCTCTAGCTCTAGAGTGACCTGCACCCTGAATCATCACATGGCAGTGAGAAATGAGGAGAATGGCTAAGAAAAATACCGTCTCCATGAAAAAATAAAAGCTTTCTCTTGCTAGCAGAGCAAACATTATTCATGGGCAAACTTCCACTGAACTCGGGTTCCCAGAAGCCTGGCTGGGATTTAAGACTTACTGGCCATTGTCAAGGAAGTTATTCACTTAGGGACCTCCTTTGCATGTCTTGCATTTGGAACATGTGAGACCCATGCAGAAATTCATGGCCAGAACTCCTTGGGAGTTTACACCCTTCTTGCTGTACTTCACTTCCCCTCTTAGACGAGGCCCAGCATGGCAGGAGATTCTCTAACTTTGTGGGAGAACCCTTTCAAAAGGTTATTTTGTTAAAAAGCTGTACAGTGGAAATGTGGTAGCCTTACCACTGTGCAACATGACTCTATGGGATTTATTATTTCTATTTCCCCAGGCAAAAGTGAACTGAATGTGCTCCCAATGCCAAGGCACAAGGACGTAACAGAGCTAAGAGTTTTAGCAGATGTTGGCATTTGGGAACTTCAGGAGCCATACAGTCCCACCAGCTGGAGTAGTATAGAGGCTTCAGTCAGCACAGAGTACCCTGAGAGGTCACCAGTCCAAAGACAGCCATGGTCTGCCACTGAGTTCTGGCTTGTCAAGGAGAAGAACCCAATGGTGGGGATCGTGAGAGGAACGACATGCTAAAGGTTAGCTCTTAGTAGGTGGGGGCATGTCTTGTGTGTTGGAGTGGGCGGGAAGATCAAGAACAGGTTCTTTCAGAACATTCTTTGAAGTCAGGGACTCAGGTTCAGCACAGACTGGTTTCTCTCAGATGAGTGAGCTGCAAGGAAATTAACTAAGCTGTCATTCACTGAAACAGGGTGACATCAGGAGCACTACTCCTCAGAATAATCAAAGACTGCAGAAATATCCAAAAGATTTTTGATTTCTAAAAGGCACTCAGCTCAAGTGTCCTGGGAATCATCCCCTTGTATCTTTCCCCCATCTCCAGACTTCCTTTCTCATCAAGATTTTTGGGGAGTCCCCAAGAGCCTTTCTAGATGCCAAACTCCTAGCTACAAGTAGCTTTTCTCCAGGAGGAGGCAGAAGGGAGCCCGTTCAGAATCATTAGAAAAGACTCTATTCCCAGACCTAGTGCAGAGTCAGGCTCAATTTCCTGAGTCCTGAATGCTGAGTTGACTCTCCTCTTCCCTATTTGCCTTCCCAAAGACCTGAGCTGGAGTTCATTCATGTCCCCCTATCTTGGGAAAAATCAAAACCCCAACTCTTCAACTCTATCTACAATGAGTGACTGAAAGACAGCCACAAAGTTAGAGAATGATCACAAAGGGCCACAACTCTTCAATGCTGTGCCTACAGCATCTGTAACTGTACCCTGTGAAGTGCTCACTCTCTCAGGCCTCACTTTGTGAAACTATTGCAATCTTTGTCTCTTTGCCTATATTTTCCTGAACTTTCTTTCTTCATAGGGCCCTTTATCTCTAATTAATAACGTGCTTCTTCCCACTGAAGCTAGGAGGCCACAAGGGTGAGGTTAATGATGACTTTTTTTCTCCTTTGTTTACCTGGCAGGCAAGAGGAAGGACTTGTAGACCACAAATTGTTCCTGTCATTACACACAACAGGCTATATCTTAGGTCATACAGGTCATTTAAGATGCAAACTGTTTACTTTTTAGACAGCCAAATTCTATAAATGTAAAGCAACTGTCTTGGAAGGTTTTGGTTACATAAGAAAGGTGGGATGGTCTGATAACCACTGTGCTATAAGTCACAAATTTTTATGTACCCAGAAGAACAGCTCTCATATCTGCTTTTTGATTTGTAATGTGAGAATAACAAAACATCTTGCTGCCTTCCTTCCCTCCAAGAGAATAGTGAACAACAGTCAGCCTTAAAGTGTGGTTCAAAAACAGCAGTTTCAGAATTTCAGCCAAGTCTTTGTGCAACTGTTGGTTGGCGATCAGGCACCAAACACTCTATTGCTTATAAAAACGGGATCCAACTTGTGGTTGCCAAGAGGGGGGGAGTATGGGGGAGGGAAGGATTAGGAGTTTGGGGTTAGCAGATGCAAACTAGTATACGCAGAACGGATACACAACAAGGACCTACCATATAGCCCAGGGAACTGCATTCAATGTTCTGTAAGAAACCATGATAGAAAAGAATATGAAAAGGAATATACATATACAGCCAAATCACTTTGTTACACAGCAGAAATTAACACAACATTGTAAATAAACTATCCTTCAATAAAATAAATGAAAAAAAAACCCTGGATCTATACCCCATATTTCTCTATATCTGAGGCCACTGACCATGGTTTAGGAGAATAAATGAAGCAGGTCCTTTTATCATTCTGCCTAATAAGGTGAAACAATGTTCCTAGGGTTGGCATCAATTTTTGCAGATTACATTTAGGAGAGTATTTCTCTTACTGATTATGAACTAAACTGACTGCGTTGTCTCTGAGAATCAATTTTTCAGAGAATGATAAGCTTCTTTATATGCATGGCTGTGTTCACATGTGTGAGCCTGTGTGTGTGTGTGTGTGTGTGTGTATGCAGGTGCATGAATACCATTATTTTCCTGCTGAATGGCGAGCAAGATCAAGGAGGACATACACACCTTATGCTGATAAGTAATCTTAAGCAGGAGGGAACTTGGTCCAGCAACACCATCCAGGACTGTTTTATGGGTCCCAAGATTCAAAACACTTTTGAATGGGCATGCCCATGATGATGACCTTTGGACCACGGAGCATTCCTCCTGTTCTCCTCTAGGCTACCATGGTTCTTTTCCTTAAATACAACCCCAATGTCTGTCTGAATAATGCACTTTGGGTGAAAGAATCTGTGACTTATTGTACATCAGAACATATGCTAGGGGGCAGGAAGTGGGTCTGTTCCTGAGGGTAGGACTTAGGGCATGTGAGGGTACCTTTTCAAAAGGACAGAGGGGATTTACACTACAGAGGATTTAAGAGGGCAGAGAGACAACCATAGCCAGTAGCTGGATTTTGTCCACCTGTGATGAGTTTTCTTTGGTTTTGGGGTTTATGTCCCTCAAACCATGAGAATAGGCATATTTTGTGTATAGTTCAAAATTTTTGCTTCTCTTGTTAAACCACACATTTTCAAGCATCGTAACAGTCTACAATTGCAAACATTCCTACAGCCTTTTATTGCAGTATTACTAGGAGTAAACAAGTGGGCAGGAGAAGCGTGACTTCCCCTCTTTTGTCCTTCCGCAGAACCCCAAACCGTGACAAGTGGCGTCTCAGCAGTTGGGCATTGAGCTTCAGACTATCTGGCTTCAAATTCCAGACATGCCTCCCACTAATGACGTAATCATGCACAAGTTAACTTCTCTGTGCTTTCCTTTCCTTATTAATTAAAAAAAAGACCAATTTTAGTGTATATATCTACTATTAATTAAGTTAATCTTTAAAAGTAATTTACTAACCTCATAGGTATTTTGTGACAATGAAATGTGATGACATATGCAAATGGTTTAGAAAAGTGTTTACTACAAGAAAATGTCCATTAGATGCTTATGACTATGATTAGTATATTGGGAGGAAAACCAAAAAATTCTAAAACGTGCCTAAGATCAAAATTCAACATAGGTTCTCATGGAGCTAAAACTAACATGGATCATCAACTATATGTAACTAGTTCAGAAGTGAACATGATAATACAAATCCCCTTTACTCCCAAATTAACTTGCAAGAGAAGTCCTTTAAAGGGGACTGTATAAGAAGAACAGACACAGAGTCTGGAGAAAAGTGGTTTGAATTGCTCTTGGATCAACCACTGAAGTGTGGAAGGCAGTCAGCCCCTAGGCAGAGAGGCAGCCAAGAGTGAGAGACAGCCTTCAGAGATCCGAATTAGATACTGTTAGGACTTCAAAAGTAGCTGAAGACAACCTGTTAATAGCCCTGGACCAAGTATTTGGCCTTACAGATAGTAGCCGAAATTAGCATGTTCAATTTCTGACCACATATCAGAGAGAGAGAAAAACTGCCTGCCAAGGTATTGGGGTTAGAGAAATGGTTTGAGAGGCAGAGGGAAGGGAGCAACATAACACAGGATTGGAGAAAGCAATGATTTTCACAGTAAGTTCAGTTCAATTCACAGTAAAATACTATGTAAATTTAGATTTCTGAAGAAGAGCTCTCTCACTGTTAATTAAAGAGTAAGAAGAGAGAAAAGACATTCCATTGGCCTAAAAGAGAACATGTAAGGTTTAGAGCTGACATTCTAGGTTGAAGCTTAGCCTTCTTATTAGAGACTAAGGTAGATAGATACAGCCTGGCAACCAGGGTCCTGGACACAGATCCCATGGCTTCTGAGACTGGGAGAAAGTATAAAAAATAACAGACTTTATTTTACTTTTTACTTTTGGCGTTTGCAGTAGCCAACTTTATTATCCAGGGATGAAATGGGATTTGTTTCACAACTAAAACAAAGGAACATTATTCAAAGATAGACATTCAAAATCAGATTATGTAGAAGACAATAGCCTTGAAAGCCAGATAACTGTTTATGGGAAAAAAATGGAAAGGGATTAGCCAACTCTCTTTAGCTCCTTCTCAAGTCAATAATTAAAACTGAGGTACTCAGAGAAAACTTCATGGTTGAGAGTGAATGTGCCCAAAGACTATAATGCCTAGGTCTACTGTATCATAAAAAGATGTGTATGATTCAGAGGAAGGAAAAAAATCAGTGTCCTCCACTTTTCCAGTTCCAGGAGAAAGCTGGGAGGGTTGGCAGAAAGAACAAGAAAGCAAACATCTCATTTATCCCTGGTGGGCTCTAGAAGTGGAATCTGACAGGTTGGCAGAGGAAAATCTTGCCCTATTTCCTGTCTGGGACATTGGGAGGGAGTTCCCCTTACATAATTGTCCTCTACTGATCTGGGGCAGAGGCTTCTCACAGTGACCATGGGGGAGAAGCATAGACAGCAAAAGGGGACCCCAAGGAGAGCTTTTCTAAACCACCCTTGTTCGTGTATGGAGTGGACACTGAGTTGAAAGCCAGTGGGCCTGCCTTGGGGTTTGCTGTGGGACACAAAGATGTTCTAAAGACATAGACTTGCGGGGGTGGGGGGGCATTGGCAATGGGTTGGGGGAGAAACGAGCCAATGGGCTCAATGAAAGTCTCAGTTAGTTAGCAGAGGCTAAGAGGCCATTTTCCCTTTCCATTCAGCAAAGGGAAAATGGCTTATGTTCCCTGGGAGTACTGCCTGAGGCATAAATAAAAAATGGACCGTGAGTTTACCAGGTACAGAGTATGAGCACCAGAAAAATGCAGTGTGACTGTACATGGGGAATTAGCATGAGACAAATCCGTGGGTTCCTTGACAATTAAAGTCAAGTCCCAGGGACTGTTTTTTCTGAGTTTAGTGATTGGAGACACAAATCAATACTATTCATGTATTCTGCTACCAAATGTGTTTTGTTTGGCCTTCATGGCACAGTATTGCTTTTTAAATTATGCAACACTAAATACCAGAGGAAGTCACACAAATATCCAGATCTGTGGATACTTTAAAATCCACATTAAAAAAGATTTTGAATATTTTGAATCCGTGAAGTATTTGTCAGTGCTGAACCTGAAATACTGCATGGCTACCATGAGCCCGAGTTCCACAGCTGCTGCCTTTTCGGTCAAGGGTTGTCCAATTTCTTACAGCCTCTACTGCTCTCTATTTTCTCCAGATGTAACCAATTTAACCTAATTTGTAACACCTGGTTGGCAGTTTTGCAATCAACATGCAAATATTAATTAGAATTCTACTGTTTGCAATATCAGTAATAGGAATCAAAGTAGCTTAAATAAAAGGGGAATTTCTTCTAAGGATACTCTGGTGTCTCAGCGTGTACAAGGTGAGACACAGGAACAAATTTTAATACAAACACACCAAATACCCCCATCTTTTCTGCCCCTTCCATGAATATACATTTTTCTTTTCTCTGGCGAGAGAGAGAAAAGAGGAGCTCTCTCCGGCCATTATTAAGAGCTTCAAATTTACATCTCCTCTGCCCTCGGATGGAGCCAGCCCACGTTGGAATCCAGTACCTTTCTGAATTCTTTGGAAAGGACACTGAACAATGCAGCCTTAGGGAGTCGCCCACTGTGCATATCTGCTGAGCCACAATGTCTCTAACCCTTCCCTTCCCCTCCCCACCTCCAGGCACAGGAGGCTCCTGGCCACAGCCTCCGCTGTCAGGCAATACAGGCGCTATTTCTGGCCATGGCTGTCTATGATGAACCGCTGAATAGAAAACCTTGGCAGGATGATGGTCTTTTTGCACAAATATTGTTTCCAGAATACTGCAAGATCATACCAGTTCAGAAAAAGTATGGAATCTTCCTCTAGTCTCCCTCCCTGGAGGGAAGATAAAGAACTGTGCTGAGCCACTACAGAAAACAGTATGGAAGTTCCTCAAAAAACTAAAAATAGAACTGCCATATGATCCTGAAATCACATCCCTCAACATGTATCTGGACAAAACTGTCATTCAAAAAGAGAAGTGAACCTCTGCATTCATAGCAGCCACCTAAATGTCCATTAATAGGTGAATGGATAAAGAAGTTGCGGTATACACACACACACACACACACACACATACACGAATGGGTAAAAAAGAGGTGGTATATGCATGCAGTTCTCCTCAGCCATAAAAAAAAGAATGAAGCAATGCCATTTGCAGCAACATGGCTGGGCTGAGAGATGATCATACTAAGTGAAGAAAGTCAGAAAGACAAATACCATGTGATATCACTTATATGCGGAATCTAAAATATGACACAAATGAACATATCTATAAAACGAAAACAGACTCATAGACATAGAGAAGAGACTTGTAGTTGCCAAGAGGGAGGGAGGCTGGAGGAGAAAAGAACTGGGAGTTTGGGAATAGCACATACAAACTATTACATATAGAATGGATAAATAACAAGGTCCTACTGTATAACACAGGGAACTATATTCAAAATCCTGTGATAAACCATAATGAAAAAGAACATATATATGTATATACAAGGGAATCACTTTGCTGTAGAACAGAAATTAACACATTATAAATCAACTATATTTCAATACAATAAATTTCAAAAAAAAAAAAAGGAGAACTGCCCTGATTTTGAAAGAGCAGTGCCCTTCAGAACACAAGTAAGAATTAGAAAAATCAAAACCAAAAGAAAATGAAGCTATAATGGCACAAGAAATTCTTAGAAGTAGGAAGAAAAGCAAGTAAACAGCAAATAAAGAAATCAGTCTGATTCAGTCTGACTCTGCTCAAAGAAATATTTTATGCTTGAAGCCAGGTCTCTTGGGACCAGTAAAAACCATTACAGAAATTAATCATGCAGCATTATTATTTCCAAGCCAACTTATATTTCTTATTTTTAAACATTTTAACTTCATTTAATTTTCTAATTATAAAATAATAGATGGCTGTTATAATTCTAAACGATTTTAGAAATGTAAAAAGAAGTTGATGTTTTTGCCTATTCCCCTCACACATAACATCCACTCTCAAATCACATACTTTCAAGGTAAGCAGTTTACAGTGTGATTACAACCGAATGGAATTAAATTCCTCAGTAAGAAAGCTAACAATTGGAACAGAAAGCCTCCTCCACTAGCGGAGTTGCTGCTGCTGCTAAGTCGCTTCAGTCGTCTCTGACTCTGTGCGACCCCATAGATGGCAGGCCATCAGGCTCCCCCGTCCCTGGGATTCTCCAGGCAAGAACACTGGAGTGGGTTGCCATTTCCTTCTTCAAGGCATGAAAGTGAAAAGTGAAAGTGAAGTTGCTCAGTCGTGTCCGACTCTTAGCAACCCCATGGACTGCAGCCTACCACGCTCCTCCACCCATGGGATTTTCCAGGCAAGAGTACTGGAGTGGGGTGCCATTGCCTTCTGAGACCCTAAAGGAGACCTGATCCCACAGAAACACTTTCTCTCCCAGGCAGCACCCCCTGCTGGACAATGTTGTGATTGCCACAGGATTAGGCTGCTCTTGAGGGTCCATTTCAAGGAGAAGCAGAGGCATTGTTTCAAGGCTTTCATTCCTTCAGCAAATATTCACTGATCCCACCTCTAGATACGAGGAACTGTCCCAGGAGCTGAGCAGACAACAATAAAGATCATAGCCAGTGGTTTCTACTCTCATGAAATGTACACGCAAGTAATCCCGTAAAAGAATGAAGGTTGATATGTGTTATTAACAATCCGAAGAGGGTCCTGGGTGTAAAAAAAAATGATTAGGTGGTCATGGAAGAGCTCTGGAGATGGTGCCATTGAGAGAAAGAAGGATGAATATTTGTTCAGTGTAGAATAGTGGATGGGAAGGATATGCAAAGATCCAAAGTCAAGTTAAAAGGGTATGTTTTATTCAAGGAAATCAAGGAAGAAGAAGGCCACAGATTAATGAGATGAGGAACAAGGGAGAGTGACTTCCTTTAGTTGCTGTGGGGAGAACAGTTTAGAGAAGAAGTGAAAACACTGATGAGGAGGTGCATGGGGTACAGTGTTTAGGATTAGTTCCAATAGTAAAGACAGAAAAATGGAAGCATCTGAGATACATTTTGAGTGAAAATGTACTGACCTACTAGGAGGGAGAGAGGAATGAATATCAAAGACTCCCAAGTACCTGGTATATGCCACTGCGTAGAAGTATCACTACTCACTGAGGAATCCTCGAAGTGTGGCATGAAAAGGGGAGATGATTCAACTTACACATGTTACATTTGAGAGTTAAGTGAGCCATTCACGTAAAAATGGCAAAAAGGCAGTAATTATGTGACTATGTAGCTCAGGAGATAAGACTGAGAAGTAACATTAAAGCAGGGGGAGGGATGCATGTGGAAGATATGATGGTTTTCTGTGTCAATCTGACTAGGCTAAGGGGTGTCCAGCTAGCTGATAAAATGTTATTTCTGGGTGCATTTGTGAGGATGTTTTCAGGAAAGATTAGCATTTGAGTCAGTAGACTGGGTAAAGAAGATCACTTTCACCAGTGAGGGTGGGCATCATTTAATCCACTGAACAGAACAGAAATGTGGAAGAAGGGCAAATGTGCTCTCGGCTTGAGCCAGGACAGGCACCCAGAATCCTGGTTCTCAGGCCTTTGGACTCAGACTTCATTATACCAGACTTTCCTGGTCCTCCAGCTTGCAGACTGTGGGACCTCTGGGTGTCCATAATCACGTTAACCAATTCAATCAGCCATTCAATCAGTCAATCAATCCTATTGAATCTGTATCTCTAATGCAGATTTTGGTACTGAGAATGGTTCTGCTTAGTTTCTCAGTTGTGTCCCACTCTTTGTGATCTGCTGTCTGCCAGGTTCCTCTGTCTGTGGAGATTCTCCAGGCAAGAATACTAGAGTGGGTTGTCATGCCCTCCTAGAGGGGATATTTCCAATCCAGGAATCGAACCCAGGTCTCCCACACTGCAGGCAGATTCTTTACCAGCTGAGCTACGAGGGAAGCCCAAGAATGGTTCTAGAGGAACAGAATTTCACAGATGAGTTTTCTGAATCAGTTCTGGGGCTTCTGAATTGGCTCTCTAATTTGATTAGATTTAAAGATACTAATGACTATTTCTAGTAGTATGGAGAGCAGTGACAGTCCATGCCAAGATGTGGAAATAGAGATAAGCAATGTATCTCTACTGAATACTCCTAATCAGCCACTTACAAGAAACAAGAATCAGATGACTATGTCTTTATACTTTCAAACTTTTATGTGGAGATCTAGCAATTAAGATTACCTAGTTACTCCCCATGTCAGACAATGTGGTAAAAGGATGACTTCGGGGATTTGAAATTTCCAGCTCAAGGACCGCATAAATGACTGGAAGCTTCTACGTGTGCCATGCAGACCTTTAGCTCCTCCTGGAGCTAAGGGCTGAAATTGCTGAAAACCAAACACAGAACCTCATACTGTGTATCTACAATTAGAAAAGAATAGGACATTATAAGTTGGAATGATAAATGTAGGGATACGGAGCCTATAAATTCTGAAGAGTCTCCTTTGCTGGTGGAAGATTCTTCCCATCCCGTAATAATTTAATTTGACCATACTTAATTTCATTATACACATAGCTTTGATAGTTGTGGTAAATAATACCAAATATGAGACATGTATGCATATACTGCCCCTAAAGACCTGAATCTTCTTGGGAGGATAAGAAATACATACTTGGAAAAGTAATAAGAATAAAAAGCAAGGTATGACTATCATGTAAATAAGAATGTAAATAAGAATGATTGGGAATAAATAAGAATGATTGGGAATAACATACTTGAGTTGGCCCTTTAAATAGATTTAAAATGAAAGGATTTTAGAACTGAAAGCAATTAACATAATATCTAATGTAAGTCCATTTAATAACTGAGAAAACAAAGAGAAACTTAACTTGTCCAAATTATGATAGCAACTTACTGGGAACAGAACTCTGGTCTCCTGATTCCTGACTCTTTGCTGTTTCCTTTGCAACCACTGCCTTTGTGACTGCTAAAAAAAAAAAAAGGAGAGACAGAGAGGTGAGCAGAGAAGGCCCTGTATAAGCACTAGGAGAAATGTACATCCTTGTCATACATACGTATGGATGATGATATCATCCGTATCATCAGCATCCATCACTGCTGATACGTTGAATGTTCAGTGAGTAGACTGGTGAAGGGCTCCTATTATAAAGTATCAAAAAGTAAGAATGGAATGGAATGAGCACCTTGGGATGAAAAGATAAGGTTAAACTAAACAGAATATTAACAGTCTCAGTCTAGGTATTTTAGATGTTAAATAAGAAATAAAAGTAAGTGCTATATGAATTTCAAAAAGGGTCAGATTCCAAAGGCTGAAAGTAATCAGGGCCGGCTTAGTGGAAGGGATAAATTGGAGATGAACATTCAAGAGGTATAGGATTTGAGAGAGGAGGATAATTTGGATAAGGTAAGGAAATCCTAGGACCTGGGAAATGAGGCTGAAAAGGCATGATGGCTCAGGATGATGCAGAGTAAGGAAATCCAAAGTTAAATAAACCAAGTAGCTTTGAGGAGAGTGAAAAAACACGACTAACCAGAATGGGAAGCTTGAGTAGAGGTGACCCGGGAAATGAGGCTGAAAAGGCATGATGGCTCCAGATGGTGCAGAGTCCCAGGAAGGCTGAATTTACTCTGACAGAGACCACTGCAGGTGCTTAAGCAGAATAACTTGATTAACATTTTAGAAAGACTCATATGGCAATGACATATAGGATGGACTGAGCCAAGAGAGTAAAAGGGAAGGCAAAGAGCTATTTTTCCAATAATAATAATTTTATAGACTAAAGAATACTATACAATATTTATAATACCATAAGCTATTATTTCATAGACACTATGCTAGCTTTTCTCATTTAATTCTCACAAAAACCATATGAAGGAAGTTGAATTATCATCTCCATTTTTAAAATGAGAAAACAGAATCTACATAACCTGCCCAGGTCACAAATCCAGGGAGTGGAGGAGTCAGAATTTGAGCCCAGATAACATATGCAGAGTACATCATGAGAAATGCTGGGCTGGAAGAAGCACAAGCTGGAATCAAGATTGCAGGGAGAAATATCAATAACCTCAGATATGCAGATGACACCACCCTTATGGCAGAAAGTGAAGAGAAACTAAAAAGCCTCTTGATGAAGGTGAAAGAGGAGAGTGAAAAAGTTGGCTTAAAACTCAGCATTCAGAAAATGAAGATCATGGCATCTGGTCCCATCACTTCATGGGAAATAGATGGGGAAACAGTGTCAGACTTTATTTTGGGGGGTTCCAAAATCACTGCAGATGGTGACTGCAGCCATGAAATTAAAAGACGCTTACTCCTTGGAAGAAAAGTTATGACCAAACTAGATAGCATATTGAAAAGCAAAGACATTACTTTGCCAACAAAGGTCCATCTAGTCAAGGGTATGGTTTTTCCAGCGGTCATGTATGGATGTGAGAGTTGGACTGTGAAGAAAGCTGAGTGCCGAAGAATTGATGCTTCTGAACTGTGGTGTTGGAGAAGACTCTTGAGAGTCCTTTGGACTGCAAGGAGACCCAACCAGTCCATTCTGAAGGAGATCAGCCCTGGGTGTTCTTTGGAAAGAATGATGCTAAAGCTGAAACTCCAGTACTTTGGCCACCTCATGTGAAGAACTGACTCATTGGAAAAGACTCTGATGCTGGGAGGGATTGGGGCCAGGAGGAGAAGGGGACGACAGAGGATGAGATGGCTTGATGGCACCACTGACTCGATGGACGTGAGTTTGAGTGAACTCCGGGAGTTGGTGATGGACAGGGAGGCCTGGTATGCTGTGATTCATGGGGTCGCAAAGAGTCAGACACGACTGAGCAACTGAACTGAACATGACCCCACAGCCTACAGTCTTAGCATCTATGCCATATCCTTCAGTATTATTAAAGATGTCTGAAAGAATCTAAGAACAAAATAATTAGGGCTGAACTAGTGATTAGTAGGAAAAAGGAAATGTAAGGAACAGATGAGACTTTCAGTTCAGTTCAGTCACTCAGTCGTGTCCAACTCCCATGAATCGCAGCATGCCAGGCCTCCCTGTCCATCACCATCTCACGGAGTTCACTCAGACTCACGTCCATTGAGTCGGTGATACCATCCAGCCATCTCATCCTCTGTCGTCCCCTTCTCCTTCTTCGGGGCTCAGCTTTCTTCACAGTCCAACTCTCACATCCATACATGACAGCTGGAAAAACCATAGCCTTGACCAGATGGACCTTTGTTGGCAAAGTAACGTCTCTGCTTTTGAATATGCTATCTAGGTTGGTCATAACTTTTCTTCCAAGGAGTAAGCGCCTTTTAATTTCATGGCTGCAGTCACCATCTGCAGTGACTCTGGAGCCCAAAAAATAAAGTCTGACACTGTTTCCACTGTTTCCCCATCTATTTCCCATGAAGTGATGGGACCAGATGCCATGATCTTCATTTTCTAAATGTTGAGCTTTAAGCCAACTTTTTCACTCTCCTCTTTCACTTTCATCAAGAGGCTCTTTAGTTCCTCTTCACTTTCTGCCATAAGGGTAGTGTCATCTACATATCTGAGGTTATTGATATTGATATTGATGAGACTTTACAAGGGAACAAAATTACAGAACTTAGTATTTATGAGATACAGGGGATGAGAAAGAGTGAAAAATGATCATCCCTTCAGGAGTGAAAACACAGGGAAACAATAATACCATTCACCCTTGGAAATCACACGGGTGAATCCAGAGGGGAAAGATGAGTAGTATTTCAGATATATTGCATTTGGAAAGATGAAAAGAAGTCCATGTAGAAATCAGAGTACGCAGATAAGATACATTTTAGAAACTCAGGAGAGAGGAAGGATTGAAATTATAGATTTTTGAAATTATCTCACATAAAATGAATAGAGAAAGCAACAAAACTATTTAAGCTCTTTAAGGGAGGGGGAAAAAAAAAAAAAGAACTACTCTCTGGGGACCAGCAAAGTTGAAAGGCAGGAGAGCGGCAGGAGCAGAAGCAGGATAGGGCAGTCTCCCAGAGTTCAACAGATGAGACTGTCAAGAAGAGAGCAGCTGCCTTCTAATTCACTCTATATTCTCTCCTGGAAGATCTCATTCTCACTTATTCCTTACACTATTATCCACACACATGCAAGTTAAGAAGTAAGAGAGGGCTACAGTTGAAGGAGTTTGAATATGTCAACAAAGGGCTGAGGTAAGCAAAGATATCACAAAGCAGTGATTAACTTAAGCATGACTATATAACTAGTTGAAAGCAATATTTTAATGTACAAAGACACAGATGGGTTAATTAAACCAGTTAGGCTGAATCAGGGAAAGCATCTAGAAAAGGGCTGCATTACTACCAAAAGGTAAGGAAGCTATGTTAATCTACATCACTCAGATGCAATCAGCAAAATTCAGATTAAGGGAAACACCACAGGACCAACAACCAGGCTCCTTCAAACGAAATGCAAGGGAGAAATATGGAGGTGGAATGTGTAGAATAAGAGAAGCTTGAAAGACCTATCAACTAACCACAATGTGTGAACTGGATAGGATCCTAGGTTAAACAAGCACAGTAAAGGAAAAAAAAAAAAGCAAAACTATGTGACAAGTAAATAAGAAAATACATTAAATATTTTAGATGTGATAAGATTGTGGTTATGCTTTTTAAAGTCCTTTATGTTTTTAGAAATCATACTGATATATTTATAGATCTTTGATGCTTGATATTTGCTTATTCAGTCTCTCAGTTGTGTCCGACTCTTTGCGACCCTATAGACTGCAGCATGCCAGACTTCCCTGTCCTTCACCATTTCCAGAAGTTCGCTCAAACTCATGTCCATTGAGTCGTGAGGCCATTCAACCATCTCATCCTCAGTTGTCCCCTTCTCCTCCTGCCTTCAATCTTTCTCAGCATCAGGGTCTTTGCTAATGAGTCGGCTCTTCGAATCACGTAGCCAAAGTACTGGAGCTTTAGCTTCAGCATCAGTTCTTCCAATGAATATTCAGAACTGATTTCCTTTAGGATTGACTGATTTGATCTCGTTGCAGTTCAATGGACTTTCAAGAGTCTCCTCCAACACCACAGTTCAAAAGCATCAATTCTTTAGCACTCAGCCTTCTTTATGGTCCAACTCTCACATCCATATGTAAAGAGATTGGCCAGAAGTTAATAATTGCTGGAGCTGGGCACTGAGTTCATGTAGCTTCATTTTTTCCATATGTTTGAAATTTTCCTCACTACATTTTTTTGAAGATGCAGTTTGCTTTGCAAGAATAGGATTTTGTTCCATTTACTGTAGTTTAGATGACCCTGGTTAAGTTTTCTTGACCTGGGTTACGGATTTCAAGGAATCATGGGGATTATCAAATCAGATCTAGACAAAGCTAGAAAATGAAGTGGTCCATCAAAAAACAAGGTCTTAGAACACAAGATTCCATCTGAAATATGACAGGAGATAGATGCTTCAAATTATTAAAGGGTTTCAAAGATAAAATTCTAACAGAAAGGACAAGAAATTAATAAGGGATGTGTGTAAGGAGTTCGTTGAATGAGCAAAGCAATAGTTAAGAAAAATGATTCTGTCCACTAGTTTCTAAGACAAAGTAGAGATTCAATGCCAATGAAAAAGACATGCAGGGATGAGAAGACCAAACTACAACATGCGATATTTGTTCATGAGAAAAGAATGTGCACTGAAGGCGTGTTAAGACATTGGAGATCTAGGGGTAGGGTCATTCAAACCTTTGCAAAACGACTTCTGTCATCTTCTCCTCTGTTTATTCCTTTTCCTCAACAAATCCAAAGTGCACAGGCCCGAGGAAAAAGGTGGTAAGAGTAAGGGATAACTGAAGTTTGGAGGAAAACGTTAAAGATCATTTTCTCCCTCTCACTCAATCCTGAATTTAACAAATAGTGTTAATTAAATCTGTCACCTTCCTATTTGCATGGGGTGGGGTATAGAAAGCTCAGGATGTGGAAGGACAAGTTGCTTTACATAGGTTGCAGGGAGGTGACTAGGACCTCTACCCTTTTTCTCTTCTAGGCCTCACCCTCAAGAATTCCCAACCCCCTAGAACATTCTTTCCCAGGTATGTAAACAAAACAGATACTTAAGGGTTAAGATTATGGGAAGAAGGGAGCCTTTAAGCTCAAGCGAGGGCTTCTTCTAGCATTAGTCGGAGTGGCGGAATCAGTTTGAGAGTCACATTGGCAAGCGCTGGAGACACACAATGGGTCAAATCAGAGAGCCTAGGAAGCCAGGGAAAAGATTGCGCTTTACACGGGTCTTTATACGGAAACTGCGCTTATCAGACTCCAGGGAGATTGCTGCGGAGCCGGGTGGGGTGCGGAGGAGGGGGCGGTGGAAGAGGCGGAATCGGGGGAGAGGGCTCCAAAAGAAGGAAGAGATTGATTTCCCTGAGGTAGACGGAACGTTTAGAATGCCCCTCCCCAAATCCAGGTATCTCGCCGTTAGGTAACCTCGAGAGTTAACCGAGCCTCAGAAGCCCGCCCCTCCCCTTCGGGTCACTTGCAGGCGACGCCGCGATGCTTCCGGGTTACGTGCTCAAGCTTGGCGGCGTGCGGACCTCATCGAATCCGAGCCGCGAGTCCCCAGGGCTCCTCCTGCCCGTTGGGGAGGGCCAAGAGAAAATACTCACCAATCGGGATGTCGATTTGGAAGACGTTCACTCTCTGGGCCAATAAGAAGGCGGTGGGCGGGGCTTAGGGGGCCGTTTGCTCTTCGGGTTTAAACCTGGGCGGCCGGGCGGTTAACGGCAGCTTGGACGCGTTTGCGGTCCGTACGCCTGGGCGAGCTGCGGGAAGCTAACTGAACCCTGCGGTGGTGCGATAGCCGCGCCGCGGGACTCGGTGCGGCCGACGGACGTCGGCTGGGCGGGTAAGCGGGCAAAGGAGGGGAGAGGTGGTACACGGGCCTCCCGCCCGCCCACGGCTGTAGAGATGGGGCTCTGAGTAGCGAGGAATTGGAGTCTCCCTCCCCTGGTTACGGTCCTCCGGGCGATCGGTGCAGAGCCCAGGTGTGCGGCCTCCGGAGGCACGTGTGAGCGGCGCCGTGCGTGCCCCTGGCGCGCCCGAATCCCGAGGTCACGTTATGCTCCCACTGCCGGTCCACTGCCCGCCTGGCGGCTGCAGCGGCGAGAACCCCAGTTGTCCGTCCACCCGTCTCTGCGAGGTGATCGGGCTTTGGGGCGGCGGGACCCGTGCCCGCGGAGGAGTCCGCTTCCTCGGAGGCTGGCCGCGAGCGTGCGAGACGATGACCACGCCCCGGGCCAGCTGGTGCAGACTCTGTTGTCATTGTGAAGGGAGAAACCTCTTCTCCCCTTCTGGTTGGTTTCACCTTTGTCAAATTCTGTATGTTACAGTGCGAGAAACTCTGCCTAGTGAGTTAGGATAGCGTGTAGAATTGAAGAACCCTATAGTCCTGCCGCAGAATGAAACAAAAAAACTTTTTTTCCTGGTTATAAAAGTTATACAGTCTCATTATTTTTAGAAATCCCAGCACTGTTAAATACATACTAAAAAGGGAAGAAAATACTCGAGATTCTATCAGCCACAGATAAAAAAATCAGTGTTCATATTTGGGTTTTTCAGATATTTACATGACTGTAAAATGTATTTATTTTGAATATAACAAAGCATTTTCATTTAAAAAGTAGATCATGCCTCAGTCCCTAGTATTTTAGGAATAAGACATTTGATCCATATCGAATGTAGACATGCATTATCATTTTTAATGGGGGCATAATATTTCTTGCTGTGGCTCTCCTATGCCATATTATTTAACCTGTCCCCTAATGGATGGACATTTTTCTAATTCTTCATCAGAAAATAGTACGGTAGTGGTTACTTGCACACATATATGTTTGCATTCTTGTCCAGTTTATCTCCTTAGAATAATTTCTTGGAAATGGATTGTGGCTTAGAAATAATGGTACAGTTTAAATTCCGATTCATGGTGGGAGGGAGGCTAAACAGGGAGGGGATACACACTTATGACTGATTCCAATACAGCATGGCAGAAACCAATACAGCATTGTAAAGCAATTAAAAATAAATTCTGATTCATAATGCCAGAGTGCCCTCCAGAAAAACTGTTGGTTCCCCCTCCCCTCTCAACAGTACAGAGTGTAAGAGTAGATATTTCTCCACACTCTGCCCTGCATTAAAAAATCTTACCAATCTAAAAGGCTAGCTTAATGTTTTTATTTGCCAAGAGGAATGCGAATTAAGTGATTTTGAACCTGTTACAGAATTTCCACTAGTCTGTTGTTTCTTTGGATTATGGTTATCTTTTTTTAAGGTATTTTGTTTTCTTTTGTTCTAATATTGCCACCTTGAAGCTACATGCTTCCCTTCCAAGAAGTAGAGGAATTTGTTCTAACTCAGCAAAGTTTAGAATCTTAACTAGTGACCCAGCCCCTCTTCCAATTTAAAACCCTTCCTTTCCACTCTTGAAATCCTTTCATTTGTAACAAACTCAACGTGAACACTTAATTGCTTCAAATTTTGACAAGATACTGCTGGGTATTTTGGTACAGATAATATCTGTATTTATCTACAAAATATAAGCTGTTCTAGCTTCTGTGTGAAAGTTTCCCCATAGGTAAAGAGAAAGGATTATCAGTTCTATATTAAAAAAGAAAGAAAAAACTGACAGCTACTTACAGATCTTGCTAAATTATATATTTTATTATTTGCAAACACCTATCTTCATACACTCAAGAAAAAGTGCAATAATTTAACTGCAAAGAAAACATGCTAATCATAGTATAGTACACATGCCATTTAAAAAAAAAATCACTTTGGGCTTTAGTGTTGGAAATCCACCCAGCCCAGTGTCCTGTTCCATTTCTGTCCCTACTTGCCTCTGTTCTGTGTTTATCTCTTCAGTAGGTAGTTTTGTATTGCATTTGAACATTGAAATGGATGATGTAATAGTTCTTGCAAAGCACCATTTATATATGTAACATATACTTACATGTTATGTATATAAAATCTTGTTTAAACTTCACAACCTATTGAAATAATTGTTTTCCAAAGTAAAAGCTTAAGTCCTACTTTACGAAAGTGAAAGTGGAGAGTGAAAAAGTTGGCTTAAAGCTCAACATTCAGAAAACGAAGATCATGGCATCCAGTCCCATCACTTTATGGGAAATAGGTGGGGAAACAGTGGAAACAGTGTCAGACTTTATTTTTCTGGGCTCCAAAATCACTGCAGATGGTGACTGCAGCCATGAAATTAAAAGGCGCTTACTCCTTGGAAGGGAAGTTATGACCAACCTAGATAGCATATTCAAAAGCAGAGACATTACTTTGCCAACAAAGGTCCATCTAGTCAAGGCTATGGTTTTTCCTGTGGTCATGTATGGATGTGAGAGTTGGACTGTGAAGAAGGCTGAGCACCGAAGAATTGATGCTTTTGAACTGTGGTGTTGGAGAAGACTCTTGAGAGTCCCTTGGACTGCAAGGAGATCCAACCAGTCCATTCTGAAGGAGATCAGCCCTGGGATTTCTTTGGAAGGAATGATGCTGAAGCTGAAACTCCAGTACTTTGGCCACCTCATGCGAAGAGTTGACTCATTGGAAAAGACTCTGATGCTGGGAGGGATTGGGGGCAGGAGGAGAAGGGGAAGACAGAGGATGAGATGGCTGGATGGCATCACTGACTCAATGGACGTGAGTCTCAGTGAACTCCGGGAGTTGGTGTTGGACAGGGAGGCCTGGCGTGCTGCGATTCATGGGGTCACAAAGAGTCGGACATGACTGAGCAACTGATCTGATCTGATCTGATGGGTCAGACTTTGGAGTTTGTACATTGTATTATACAATATAGATAATTCTGCAAAGTTACATTTAGGGACTTCTGATTTGCTTCGTCTGTTGATGACTGTCCTGAGTTTTTCTATGACAACTACCAAAAATAATGTCACTAAATCCTTATTCTTCTAGATTTGATAATACATCTTGTTAACTATGAAAGGATTTCACTTAAGATCAAAGACCCTGATCCTCTCTCTTTTGCTTCTACTATCGACTCTCCTAAACATGGCTTTTTAGTTAGTTGCTTTTTATCTCATGTATCATTTTTTAGAGTTGATTTTTTTTTGATTCCCTAAACTCTGTTCTTTTCCTAGGTTTTTTGTTTGTTTGTTTGTTTGTTTTTTACTTGAAAACTAATGCCAGTGAAAGTACATTGAAATAAGGTAGAAAATTGAAAAAAAATAAAATGCTTTGGTTTGTTCTTATATGTTTAAGTGGGAATATTTTGATACACTCTATGATTATGCTAAAAACAGAAGGATCTTTACCTCAAAATTAAAGGAGAAAGACCATTTGTGGCTCACAGAGCACTATTAATAGATTGATAAGCTTCGTAAAAGATGCTGTGTTTTATCTACTTAGGTCATTTTCACTAAACCAGTTTATCAAATATATAACTAAGTTTCGTGTTTTTAAGTTTTGACACTTGGGCAAAGCTCTTTATGAGAACTCAGATGAGTAGTATCATTTGCTTTTAAAAAGAACAGCACAACAAATCAGATACTTGTGGGTTCTGGTTTTAATGAATTTGAACACAAGGCACAGGTTTCCAGGTGTATGTAAATATATGTCCATTTAAAAATATCTTCTTGCTTCTCCCACCTCTAGTTCTTCTGGACAGGAATGAAGGAATGTTTAAACTTTTTCTTGTTCAAGAAAGACTTCTTTAGCCTAATGGTGTTTTGTTGCCTCCTAGATCTTGTTGAGTTTTCTGTGGTTAAATGATGCTTTTAAGTTCTGTATCAACACAAATTCTCTTCGTTGGTTTCTCAAAAACAGTATTTTCTTCCTCTAGTGTGTCACTATAGTCCCTTTTGGCTTTTGTTTCTTCCTCATGGAATAAATGTGGGTGTTCAATGCGTCCCCTACGTACAAAATGCTGGATCCGGGATTCTAATCCTTGGCATTTAGGACGATCCATTAGGGGCTTATAAGTGCGCATTTTCACTCCTTCTACAAAGGCACTGGTCTGCTTTGTGACAGAGGGCTTAACATTTCTCCATTCTATCATTCCATCCATCTTTGGTCCTGTAATATATGCAGTCAAGCATTACAATGGACACTTTACCACAAGAGAGTCACATCCAATCTCTCTGTGAATCTCCCTCCCCAACAACCCTGTATAACTTTGGTTCCCATCATACCTGTTCCACAGGGTAGTGCAACAGAGTCCAGGCCTTGTAGCATACTATACAACATCTGAGTTTTCACAGCATGATTAGCCCAAAGTTGCTGAAGGTGGGTAACATTGAATTCCTGAACTTCCCGGTCATAGATCCACTTAATATTTTCAAACTTACAGTCATACAAGACTAAAGGAAATTCCACAGCCATACTAGAGAAGAAATAGTATGAGAATACACAGCAGCCATCCAACAGTTCTTAAAAAACAGGATTAGCTGGGTTAAAAGGAGGGGGAAAATTTTGTCAATATTGAGTATCTAATAGTTGAGAAAATATGACACCATCCCTCATGTTGAACTTTATAATTAAAAAAAGAAAAATGCAGAAAACCATGGATCACTGTTAGGCTTGATCTACATTAGAGTCAATTTCAATTTTAACAAGTCACCTAGAAGTGAGTTGACTTGGCCCCACCATAATGCTGTAAAACTATTTAAGGGGCCTGGTCCAGATACCTGCTACTTACTAAAGGGATAGAACAATGACAGAAGAAAATTAAAAGATAATCACTGTTACATGTTCATAACATTCTACAAGTTAGAGTAAAAGCCTCATGAAGGGAGAATCAGAAACTTAGTTTTTTAGACAATGGTGGGGAAAGGAAGAATATTTTAAAATATATTCTAATATATCTACAGGCAATAGCTGTTTTTTGGGGGTGGGGGGCAGTCTGGGTTTGTGTTTTTAACTTACCTATATTGAGGCTTCTGGGGATTCTTCTCTATGTTCAGCAGTTCATCAATAACCTCTGGCTTCTCCATTCCTTGGCCAATCAGAAAAAGAACAGCCATCATACAGCGGACTTGATGATAAAGGAATGCCTGGCCAGTCACTTCAAACTGGCATAACTGAAAGGGTTCTTGCCATCCCTCCTCTGCCAGGTTCTGGCCCACTCGCTGTACTTGAGCAGACAAGATAGTCCTCTGAAAATTAATCACCCCATTGGCTACATCCATTTTACATAAGTTCCTAAAATCATGTGTGCCAACATACTTCTGAGCTGCATAGTTCATGGTTACAATGTCTAAGTTAGCATGAGGGAAAAAATAGCGGTAGGTCCGCTCAAGACAGCTGAACCTAGCGCTGAAGCTAGTTTCTACGGGAGCCCAGGCCAGCACACGGATGTCTGGAGGGAGTACCCGATTGAGAATGTGGGTATAACGGATCTCTGTAGCCACATCATTGACTTCGTCTTTTAAATTAAAATCCTCAGAATCCCTGCCCTTTGGAAAGTGAGAACGTAGGTCAAGAGAAATCACCTGTGGAATTAAGAGAAAGATACTTAGAGATACAAATAATCTGAATACTCAGTATGTACACCTAGAATATATTACTGTTGCTTGCTTTGCGAAACAGTACAATGGCCCTTACCTGTCCAAAGGCACTGACTCCTTTGTCTGTTCGCCCACACCGGTGATAGTTGGATGTCTGCCTGTTTTCTACCAGTCGAGTCTTGGTTAGAGCCTCAAACAGTTTCTCTTCAATTGTATTGCTTGTGTTTTCCTGACTGGCAAAGCCCTGATATCCCCAGCCCAGGTAGGCGATCTTTAGAGCTACATGTCTTTGACCGTGAGCACTGAAATCAAAGGCACGCTTAGCTTTTCCCCCAGCTCCTGAAGAATTCTCTCTAATGTTTGAGTCCTTATTGTTGGCCTGTTCTTTTTTAAGTCGTTTTACCTCCTGCTCCAGTTCCTGTACTCTTTTTAGGAGTTTCTCAGTCTGGATTCTGTCTGTGTCATTTTCAGCCATGATATGACAACTTCAGGAATAAATACAGAGATCCACCCTATCTGAAAAGAGAGTAAGAGATAAAATTTTAGTGCTGATTGCCTTGGTGATGCTGGTATCATTCTATTATGTTCAAACAGTATCTAAGATTTAATTTGAGGCCTAAGGGATATATAGATGTTTGATTCTGCCCAGGGATACAAGCATTAGCTTCATTATTATGGGTCGATCATCTAGATATTATTCTTTTCCATCATGTCTGGTCAATTCACAGTGGAAAAGGAAGGTAGCATCAAAAAAAAAAAAAAAAAGAAATCCAGCTAGCATTGTTAAGATTTAGTAAGGATTTAGGGGAAATGTAGATTTCATTTCTCTATTCTTCATGAGCTGAGATGGTGGAGGACTGATGTTATTTTTCCCCTAAAACACTTCCTTTTGACTTCTCATTATATTTGTGCTATCTTCCAGTCATAAAATCTTTTTATATGGAGTATGTCTACTCCAAGTTTCTGTTGCTTTCTAATACTGCAGATAAAATTGGTGCTTGTGGTGGGTGGTGTGTCCTGTCATCTAAAACAGTTCTGTCTTAAAGGTGGTGCAATAGAAGCTGGCCCAGTGGAAGAAACTTGCCAGTGATTGTACTTCATATTGGAAGTAGAATCTGGAATCAAGATTTTCCCCCTTTAAGCAGCTCTGATGGCACAAAGAAGGTAATTAAGCATTAAGATCTTTTAAAGTCAAATTTAATGCATGTTCTGATAAGAGATTTCTGTACCTCTAGTAGTTAAAATTGTCATGCTGGAAAATAACATCACTCTGGATAATAAAATTTAGATATCATTGTTGAAATTCTTGATGTATTGCAATAATTTGAGGACAACTGTACTACATCTATAAACTGGGACAGCACTAGACAATCTTTGATGGTTACTTTAAGTCTGGGTAACTCAATTTAGTTTTTTGCTCTTTGAGTTTCTGTATCTATGATAGATTACAAATTTAAATGTAAAAAATGAAACTATAAAAGTATTAGGAGAAAACATGACATAACCTTCTTACAATCTTGAAGTAGGAAAGGCATAAGTCAGGCGCTGCAGAAACCCAAAAAATGTGACCACCTAAGAATATGTTTCTAACAGCAAAAAGTCAGAAGTTAAATAACAAACTAGGAAGAAAAATGTAATGATGGTATGTATTTCATATATAATCAGCTTTAATATAAAGATCAATAAGGGAAAAA
The DNA here is from genome assembly GCF_019923935.1 of Bubalus bubalis. Classification (NCBI taxonomy): domain Eukaryota; kingdom Metazoa; phylum Chordata; class Mammalia; order Artiodactyla; family Bovidae; genus Bubalus; species Bubalus bubalis. The sequence continues at coordinate 109,947,659 of NC_059161.1, forward strand.
ACCAACAACCTGAGAGGTAAAGGGAAACATGCATATTTCATACAGAGGGGAAAAAAAAATCTTATAAATGTATGAAAAGATGCTCAAATTTACTCAATTTAAATAAATGGCAGTATATAGGAGGACTGTTTTCTTTATCAAACTGACTGCAAAGAGGAGAGTGTTTGATAGTGTACCAAGTTGAAGAGAGGAGAGGAACGAGAAACAAGCTCTGGAATACACACACTCGGTACTTCTTTAGAGGGAATCGGGCAACAGCTATCAAAATTGAGAGCACACATGCCTTTAACCCACCTATTACATTTCTAGAAATTGAATGTACATATATGCTTAAACAAGTATGTAAAATTTACAAGATATGTGTTATAAGACTCGTTTTTAAGAACAAAAATAAAATCACTAAATTAAATCACTCAGGAAGAGGTTGAATACATTATGGTACATCCATACCTTGGAATTCCATGTACCTTTAAACAATGAAGTCAGTCTGTTACTTCTGACACTGACACAGCTGGATCACTAAGACTGTTTACGATTTGGAATAGTTTCTTTATGGTATAAAAATGTGCATATGAATATGGAAAATTATTGGAGAAATGATAAGCTGCCTTTGACAGTGAAACTTGCTTTGGGTGGAGGGGGGGGTGGGGAGTCCTTGCTTTAAACTACATGTATGTGTATTAGTTTTTCAGCTTAAGAAAACTATCAGAGATACAGGAAATAGTGGGCAGTAGATACCTATTCTAGATCCAGTCAGGAAACTGGCATTGGGTGCTAGGTTTGGGTACTTAAAGTACTTAAGCATAAGGAGTGTATGCATGTGATGGTCTTTTGGATTAAATCACTCTCGCAGTTAAAAGCATGGACTCTGAACCCAGACTGCCTGAGTTAGAATTCCAGCTCAACCACTTACTAGCGCTGTAACCTTGGGCTATTTAATCTGTCCATACCTTAGGCTACTCATCTGTGAAAAGGAGCCTTTGACTGTGTGGATCACAATAAACTGGAAAATTCTGAAAGAGATGGGAATACCAGACCACCTGACCTGCTTCTTGAGAACCTATATGCAGGTCAGGAAACAACAGTTAGAACTGGACATGGAACAACAGACTGGTTCCAAATAGGAAAAGGAGTACGTCAAGGCTGTGTATTGTCACCCTGCTTATTTAACTTATATGCAGAGTACATCATGAGAAATGCTGGACTGGAAGAAACACAAGCTGGAATCAAGATTGCCGGGAGAAATATCAATAACCTCAGATATGCAGATGACACTACCCTTATGGCAGAAAGTGAAGAGGAACTAAAAAGCCTCTTGATGAAAGTGAAAGAGGACAGTGAAAAAGTTGGCTTAAAGCTCAACATTAAGAAAAGGAAGATCATGGCATCTGGTCCCATCACTTCATGGGAAATAGATGTGGAAACTGTCCGACTTTATTTTTCTGGGCTCCAAACTCACTGCAGATGGTGACTGCAGCCATGAAATTAAAAGATGCTTACTCCTTGGAAGGAAAGTTATGACCAACCTAGATAGCATATTCAAAAGCAGAGACATTACTTTGCCAACAAAGGTCCATCTAGTCAAGGCTATGGTTTTTCCAGTAGTCATGTATGGATGTGAGAGTTGGACTGTGAAGAAAGCTGAGCACCAAAGAATTGATGCTTTTGAACTGTGGTGTTGGAGAAGACTCTTGAGAGTCCCATGGACTGCAAGGAGATCCAACCAATCCATTCTAAAGGAGATCAGCCCTGGGATTTCTTTGGAAGGACTGATGCTAAAGCTGAAACTCTAGTACTTTGGCCACCTCATGTGAAGAGTTGACTCATTGGAAAAGACTCTGATCCTGGGAGGGATTGGGGGCAGGAGGAAAAGGGGACGACAGAGGATGAGATGGCTGGATGGCATCACTGACTTGATGGACGTGGGTTTGGGTGAACTCTGGGAGTTGGTAATGGACAGGGAGGCCTGGCGTGCTGCGATTCATGGGGTCGCAAAGAGTCGGACACGACTGAGCGACTGAACTGAATTGAAGAGTACTCATCCCACAGCTGTGAGGATTAACATGAATTAATAAATATAAAGCACAAAAAAATAGTGCTGGGTACATAAAGTGTTCCTTTTAAGTACAAGTTAGATATTGTACATGAAGCATTATGCCCCATATCATTAATCTCTTGAGCTTTTCTTATGCCAGAACCCACCTATCCTAGGAGCTACTAAAGGTAGCAAGACTTCCAGAAGTAAAATTGGGAGTGATTAAGAAGAGCCTGGAAATGGAAGCGGGTAATAAACCCTGGGTTGAGTTAATACCTGCAAAATCACTGCAGATGGTGACTGCAGCCATGAAAGTAAAAGACGCTTGCTCCTTGGAAGAAAAACTATGACCAACCTAGACATCATATTCAAAAGCAGAGACATTACTTTGCCAACAAAGGTCTGTCTAGTCAAAGCTGTGGTTTTTCCAGTAGTTATGTATGGATGTGAGAGTTGTACTGTGAAGAAAGCTGAGCGCTGAAGAATTGATGCTTTTGAACTGTGGTGGTGGAAAAGACTCTTGAGAGTCCATTGGACTGCAAGGAGATCAAGCCAGTTAATCCTAAAGGGAACCAGTCCTTAATATTCATTGGAAGGATTGATGCTGAAGCTGAAACTCCAATACTTTGGCCACCTGATGGGAAGAACTGATTCATTGGAAAAGACCCTGATGCTGGAAAAGATTGAAGGCAGGAGGAGAAGGGACAACAGAGGATGAGATGGTTGGAGGCATCACTGACTCGATGGACCTGAGTGAGCAAGCTCCAGGAATTGGTGATGGACAGGGAAGCCTGGCGTGCTGCTGTCCATGGGGTCGCAGAGTCGGACGCTGCTGAACGACTGAACTGAACTGAGTTAATGCCCCTCCAAAGTGCTCCCTTACTGCCTGTACTAATCTGTATTTTACCATATACTTAACTGTTGTACTTAGGACTGTTCTGTTTCATTGCTATAAAATAGTACATAGGAAGGGAATGGTTTTTGAGCTGGGAGTTTATTGTCAGGAAACTAATCAGTGATTTTCTCTTACAGAAGGTCCTTCAGTATAGGGGAAGCAGTGGAGGAACTTGTGGGACCTGATGGACAAAAATGGGCTGATATGGATCCAGAAGAACGAATGTTAGTAGCCGCTAAAGCTTTCGCTCATATCTGTGCAGGCCATGGTGAGGAAGATGTCAGAAGAGAAGCCCAGTCCAATCTGTATGATCCCTACAGTAAAGCCTCAGTAACCTCAGGAAAGCAACCTGCTTTTCCTGCACAACTGCATTACCCACATACAGAAAGCAATGGCCCTTCAGAAGCAGTCTCAGAGACCTCCCAAAGACTCCGAAAGCCAATTATGAAGAGAAAGGTGCTGCGTCGAAAGCCAGATGGGGAAGTATTAGTGACGGATGAGTCGATGATCAGTGAATCAGAGTCAGGTACAGAAAGTGACATGGATGTCTGGGACTTAAGACAAAGGCTGATGAATCTGCACTTCCAGGAAGACAGGGAATCTCCAGTTGATATTTCACAAAAATTTAGTCTACCACGTGAATACCAAGGCATTTCTCAAGATCAGCTCATTTGCTATCTACGAAGAGAAGAAATGGGCCCTCCAGCTTATGAACAAGACCTGATTGTTGCCAGCCGGCCCAAGTCCTTTATCCTCCCAAGGCTGGACCAGTTGAGCCGAAACCGGGGCAAGGTAGACCGGGTAGCCCGCTATTTTGAATATAAACGAGACTGGGACTCCATGCGGTTACCTGGTGAAGATCATAGGAAGGAATTACGCTGGGGTATCCGAGAGCAGATGCTTTGTCGTGAAGAAGCCCAGTCCAAGCCTCAGCATATATATGTTCCAAACAATTACCTAGTGCCAACTGAGAAGAAACGATCTGCCCTTCGCTGGGGTGTTCGTTGTGACCTTGCAAATGGTGTGATGCCCAAGAAACTTACTTCCTTCCCTCTTTTTCCTTCTTAAGTCTTTTTTTTTTTTTTTTTAAACTTGTCTCTCCTTTCACAGGATTGTTTGCAATAACCTGGTTCTTAGTACCTCTCCTTTTATTTAAATAGAAACAACTAACTCAAAATACCATGGAACATAGAGTAAGGACTTCACCCATCACTGGTCTTTTCTAGGTATATGTCACATTGGTATCTACCACTTAACTTCCAAATGACCATCAAATCTAGCAACTGCAAGAGGAATCATGGCAGAAAAACAGACCTAGGCTTTCTGTTTTGTCTTAGTGAACAAAGCCAGCCCTTGTTTCATGAACTTGTTACCTTTGGCCAATGTGAGTTGCTGTTTTTATCAGTGTGTTTTTAAAGTTGCTGGGCAGTAAGCTTACCTATTAAACACTTTTGGAAATTTGTGAACTTGACTTTATTTTCCCTTAAATATTTTCCAAAGGCAATCTCAAACCTAGGTTATGATTCTGCTTCCAATTATACTCTCCATCATACTCTCCACACCTAAATGAGAGCCAAAGGGAATGGACAAAAACCTGCCCTTTACACATAATCCTACATGAAGGAACAGCAAGATAACCTTTGCTACTAAAGGAATACAGTAATTCCACTAACCATGTTAAATGTTTTTTAATAGATGCTCAATAATAGCACGATATCACATGCAAGGTTCTAACCCAAGTTTTGTTTCAGAATTATTTCAATAATATGTTGCCCTCCATTTACTTCTGGAATGCCATACTTTTCATAATTTGTCTCTGAGAATTTCTTAGAAATCATGTCTGTCATTTGAAGGCTATTGCCACATTGCAACAGAGCTTCAAACTACTAGCAGCTGGAGCCAGATGCAGACATAATAACCAAAATGAATCTGGCCTGTTAGGGTCAAATCACAAACTGAGCTCATCTGAACTTAGATCTGTTTGTTCTTGATTTCTGGTTCAATAATACCTAAAACCTGGAGGCTGTCAGATTTAGCATTTAAGCCAGAAGAGTGACAGCAGAAATAGCTTGCTTGTTCAAGGGAAAAACAGCCATGTGACAAAAATGAATGACCTTGACCATTACTATCTGCTAAAATACATTTTCTCCATAATATTTAAGTTACATCATTCATTCATTCACCCAGTTCCATTGTTAAGCATTCATTAGGGAGAGAAATAATCAGTGGCTCAAAGATACATGTAAGGTAACATTCACTGCAAATAAGCAAAAACTGCCAACTGTCCAACAATAGTGAAGTAATTAGATGTTAGTCATTGGAAATATATGGGAAGCTAATAGAAAAATGAAAATTAGATGAAACAAACAGGCTGCACGCACTGTCTTGCTGCACACACAAAGCACAAGGAAAGATCAACACACCTAACTTCAGGCAGTGGGATTCAAGGTAGTCTGTACCTCTTTTTTAAAAGTTAACAGCCACATGGCATTTTCTTTTACATACAAATCAGTTAAAAAAAAAAAAACTCCCAATGGTTTGCCTCTTCATATATTTCTCAAAGCCCAATATTACCTACCTTATTAAACCAATTAACTAGTCCAAAGGTATTAAACCGGTAATAAGACATTTTTGGCAAAAGAGAATTGACTCTACAGTTTTCCCCAGAACACCACTTCCCCTCCTCAGGGTGAAGTGCAGTGGTTCTCAAGCAGCCGTGTAATATCAGGAAGTGAAGTAAAAGTCACTCAGTCGTGTTTGACTGCGACCCCATGAACTATACGGTCCATGGAATTCTCAAACCCAGAATACTGGAGTGGGTAGCCGCCTTCTCCAGGGGATCTTCCCAACCCAGGAATCGAACCCAGGTCTCCCGCATTGTGAGCGGATTCTTCATGCCAGCTGAGCCACAAGGGAAGCCCGGGAAAGGGGTCACCAAATTATCAAACCAATTTTCAAATTTTGGGGGAAAATGTTGCCACACCTCCACACTCCACATACTACCGGAATCTCCACTTCTACTATTTGGTTTCATGAGCAAACGAATTCTGAGACAGAAGAGACTACACTCCGCAGTCCCAGGGTCCTCAACAAATCGAAGAACAAGCTCCTAACTGCTGCACGTTCCTGACAACTGCTCCAAGAAGCACCGACACAAAAACACAGGGTCTTTAGCGAGGTTCCACTTCCATACTCAAAAGTGCTTTCCGGAAAAGATCAAGGTACAGAAAAATTCGCATAGGGGAAATGAGAGAAACGTCCATCTGTTTGCCCATCTGTTCGTTCCTCTTTGTAGAACCCAGAAAATAATTCACCCCCCAAAACCTGCACACTTACCTTCCCGTTGTCGGCCACGCAGCTTTCCTCGAGACAGGAAGCTGTCACTTTGCGTCTTCTACGTGCTCCTCCGGGACCTCATGGGAAATGTAGTCCACCTTTATGGGAAATGTAGTTCTAAGAGCCGGAAGTGCAGGTTTAACACTGAAATCTGCCTACTGTTTTGTAGTCCGGCCACTATCAATGCACCTCCAACAAGGCATGATCTGGGGCCTGCGCAAGGACAAGAATAAAAGATAGGATAATTTCTAGTCCGCTAAAATCATAGAACGTTAAATTTAAAGAACTTGACCCGATTTTATTCGTAGTTAAATTAGTAGAAAGCTATCATTGAGAGTCAAAACCATTTACAATTAGATTCCACATGAAGGGCTGAAAAGGAATGTGATCGTCTCATAACAAATGACCGAGATGTCTGAGTGACCGAACAAGGATAGGGAGTCTTGCTTCAGCACCACGGAGAGGTCATAACTAGGATTTTGCACGTTTTTCTAGAGATGCTGATTGAAATCTCAAGATTCCGGTTAGCAAATTTGAAGAAAAGAATATTCTGCCTCTTTTGTCCAGATTTAGCAGTCATTTAGTAGAATCTATCCCTGATTGTGTAGGTGAAGGTGGGAGGTGACGGCTGTACCAAAGGGGAAACAGTTTTCTCCGCGTTGTTTCAGCACGAGGCACGTATCAGAACTAAGATGAAAATAAACCGGTATTTGGAAACATGACAGGTATCGAGTAACAGGGACAGTAGTTAGAATTTGAATAACTTTACTTCCTCTCTGCATCTTTCCCATTTGTCCAGTGAACCTCACTCCGTCTGACTCCACTTTCCTATGCCATTCACTACTAGCCTTTCTGACATCTTGAAACGTAGCAGCAGAAATTTCGGGGGAAGGCGAACATGCGAGTTTGAAGCGGGGTGCAGGGGTCCTGCCCCACCACCTGAAGAATAGTCTGGGGAGAGGGTGGTGGGGGAGAAGAGGTAGGACTCTCGAATCAGTGCGGAGATTCCTGCCGCTTAGTCTCCCACGCCGCTGCTGGCTCAGCAGAGGTTAGCCTAACATTCTAACATTCACCACAGAAGCGCCCGTGCCGGGTTTCTAATGCCTAGCGCGGACCTCCGGCCGGGTGGAGGACAGCTACCGCCCGCCCGCTCCTCCCCGGACCACGCCCTCCGCCCCTGACTCCTCCCACCTCCCCGCAGCTAGGGCGCCTGCGCGCTGCGGGTGGTGGCTCTCCCCCAACCCCCACCCCCGCCCGGCTGGAGGAAAGCCCATTGGCTGCTGCGTGGGGCCGCGTGCTGCCTCGCGCCTGTGACTGTCGCACGTGCTGGGGCCGGAAGCAGCCGTCGCAGCGATGGCGTCGTTACTTTGGGGAGGCGACGCGGGGGCCGCGGAGAGCGAGCGGCTGAACGGCCACGTAACCGCCACCGAGCCGGGGAGGGCCAGCGGGTGGGAGCTAGAACAGCACTCCCTGAGGGAAATGTGCTGGGAAGGGGAAGGGGGAGCCCCGGTAGCGTTTGGAGTGGGGTGTCAGGTGGTAAGAGAGGAGATGTGACAAGGATTTGGAAGAGGGCCACCGGAAGGGAGACTCCGAGAGAAACAAGACCTTGGGTTGGAAAGGGCAAAATGAAGACACTTGCGCCGGGAGGGAACGCAGCTGGTGGCCCCAAGTAGACCCCGAGTTTTCTGTTCTCCCAATTTGACCACTAAGCCTCGGCTAGCCTTCATCTTCATCTTAGCTACCAACACGCTTTCCTGTCTACTTTCCTTTGCTTGTCCTGTGACCCCCAAGGACCGTCCCATTTAGGCCAGAGACTTATAAAGAAGAATTTCACATGCAGGGGCAGCGGAAAGTCTCCTTCCAATTTTAGGGTAATTCATACAGGAGATGAGTTCCTCAAAGGAACCCATTTATACATAACATTGCAAAAGAAACGGTATTGGGAGGGGGATCTTCCCTTTCTTCCTTCCAGTCTGTTAGGGGGCAGCACTGGGCTGCTTGATGGTTTGCTTCCTAATATTGATTGATTTTGTATCTTTCAATAGTTTTCAAACCTCATCCACCCCCAGAAGAACCTTCTGGGTATCAAGAGTGCTACCATCCCAAACATAGGTGAGTGCTGTTAAAGGAGATTGGGCTCAGTTCCTTGAAAAAGTGTTGTTTTCCTCATATCCCAGCTTTAGCTCCGTTAACACTCAGGGCCCTCCACTACCTTCCCAGTCTTTTTACCCTCTTCTCTACTGCTTGACCCTTTTGTACACACTGTAGAGTCAGCAAGAGAAACTGGGATAATATGCTAGACGTTTCTTCTTGGCATTTATCTTTACAGTTGTTGTTTTTTTTTTCTCACATCCTTTTAGATGGTTCTGTTAATAGGATCGAAGAAGATGATGAAGATGATGTAGGTAGGAAATAAATCCATTTGTGGGTATTTACTAGCATTCTGTTTCATGTAGGGCTTCCCTGGTGGCTCAGAGGCTAAAGCGTCTGCCTGCAATGTGGGAGACCTGGGTTCAGTCCCCTGGGTCAGGAAGATCCCTGGAGAAGGAAATGGCAACCCACTCCAGTATTCTTGCCTGGAGAATCCCATGGATGGAGGAGCCTGGTGGGCTACAGTCCATGGGGTCGCAAAGAGTCGGACACGACTGAGCGACTTCACTTCACTTCTGTTTCATGTAATCATGACTTCACAATGTGAATGAATAATATCTTAAGTGGAAAAGAACCATCTTTGCTTCTGTTTTCTTTATGAATAGTGAATGTCAGAAAAAACACTAACTTGGGAGTGGGGATTACCTCTTCAGAGGAAAATTGAAACAGAATATGTAGGAATGGGTTAAGAATTTTCAGCTGGCAAGGACAAAGTAGGTCTGGTGGCAGTGGATGTAGGCTTGCTTGAGGATAGAGTCTGGTGTAGGGCAGAGTCTAAGAAACAAAAAAAGAATTCTCAGTGCTGTGTCATTCTTTCTAAAACCTTCTTTTAGAAGAAAAATGACAGCAGGAGCAGTTGCTTGATATACAGTCACTGAATGGAAGGAAGCAACTTGTTAGATGTCATTTGGGAGGCTTGACTTTTCCCCTGCAATATCCCCTTTTTTATCCTTGCTTTTCTAGTGGATTTGGCAGCTAATTCACTCTTAAACAAGTTAATCCGGCAGTCCTTAGTAGAATCCAGTCACCGGGTCGAAGTCTTACAAAAGGATCCCAGCTCTCCACTCTACTCAGTGAAAACATTTGAAGAGCTGCGGCTGTGAGTATTTGTGCCTTAAGTGTGGGAAAATGCCAGAAAGTGTAGCACAGAACAAACTAATCTGCTAATAATAAACCCATCAGATTCTCCTTCATGTTCTAATAATCAGCATTCAACTGAGATGTGGACGTTTTGCCTGGAAATAAAATACAACTCAAAGAGGAACACTAGGCTATCTGAGTTGTACAATGACTTGAGCACCTTTCTGATGGTAAAATTTTTAACCTTGCTGTGCTATGGGGGATAGCTAAGCCAGACACAGCCACATTGCTACTCTCCATACCAGAATACAGGGCTTCCCTGGTGGCTCAGTGGTAAAGAATCCACCTGTCAATGCAGGAGACACAGGTTTAATCCCTGGGCTGGGAAGATCCCCTGGAGAAGGAAATGGCAACCCACTCCAGTTTTCTTGCATGGGAAATCCAATGGACAGAGGAGCCTGATGGGCTGCAGTCCAGTTCATGGGGCCGCTAAAGAGTTAAACATGGCTTAGTGACTAAACAGCAATAACAATACCAGAATACAGATAATGGGAAATTTGGTGGCCCAAATATTCCTTGAGATAAGTTACAAACTTTTACCTCTTTTTTGTCTCAAATGGTATGTAAATAACTTTCTCAAATTGGTTTGTATTTCCTAGGGATTTATCAGTTGGCATTAAGGAAATGTATTTTAACAGGGAAAGTTACTGATGTGGAGAAATCCAAAATCCTGATGCCCTCTTTCTAAATGGGGAGACGCTTACCTATGATGAAAAGTTGGCTGCCAGTAATCTAGCAGTTCATCTACCAATTAAACACATCCAGACTGTGCATGTCACTGTAGTGGAAGTATTCCAGCCTACTTCACTTTATTCTCTTCTGAACACCTGTCTTGAGACCCCTGCCCCCGACCAGGAAAGAGGCATTTAAAATACCAGCTTAGAAGAATGAGCTAATATTGCATCTTCTTCTAGATAGAACTGATAAAAGAATCACCTAAATGAAATTTTGTCTTCTCTGAAAATTGCAGTTAAAACATAGAAGTTTGTCATTGACTTAAAAGAAATAAATGATAAATATCACTTAGTTTTCTGCTTGTGTGGAAAGCAAAACTCTCCTGGAAAATTGTATTTCTTTCAGACGAGTTTTCCCATTTTTTTTTTCTCTTAGTTCAAGAGAGAGTTCACCTTTAGGCCCTTACTACTATGCTTGGTCTAAGCTAATAACATAACTTATTGCTTTACTGCTCCAAATGTACAGGCATGATTGTATATGTTTGAGAGTTGAGATTTAGATATATTATTAATGCTTTTCATACTCAGTTGCAAAGTGGCCTAATTTAGAAATGCACTTTTCACGTTTGTATTTCTGAGGCTACTGATGCATCATAGCCTTCAAGTATTTGATTTCTTTTTTTGACAGCAAGGAAGAGTTACTAAAAGGGATCTATGCAATGGGATTTAATAGACCATCCAAAATTCAAGAGATGGCTCTTCCAATGATGCTGGCACATCCGTGAGTTTCCAGGGAAATAGTGTTGCACCTTGGTTATTTTTGGTCTCATATTCAGTTGATGCCCAGCGTCTCCTCTTTCCTACAGACCCCAGAACCTCATAGCCCAGAGCCAGTCTGGAACAGGAAAGACAGCTGCTTTTGTATTGGCAATGCTCAGCAGAGTTAATGCCTTGAAATTGTTTCCACAGGTAAGGAAAGGCTGAGAGAGAGAGGACTGCTTGCAGCGCCAGTGGTATTTTAGTGATGGGCAGCAGTGCTGCCGTGATGTGATGGTATTTAGAATAGACCTTCTTTCTTAAAATCATAGGATTATAGGCAGCAGTGTAGGGTAGTGACTGAGAGCACAGTCTTCATAGTTTGACGGGTTCCAATACCAGCCTGTCTGCCTACCAGCTGAAAACCTTAGGAGGGTTAGTAAATCTTTAGGAGTACATTTTCTTGTTAATAAAAATAACATCTATAAAGGTGTGGATCACAGTTGTCCAGTTTGCCCTTGAACCCTGACACCAAGCACGGTGCTTGCCCTGTAGAAACCGCTTCTTAAACATTGAATGAATGGGTATCTGCCTCATAGGATTGTCATGCAGATTGAGTGAAATAATACACATTTTTAGCACTATGCGCAACATAAAGTGAGCATTCAGTAGTGATGGCTATAAGGCTGTAGCTCACCCAGCCCTCTTATTAACGCAGAAGGAAACAGCCTTGGAGAGGGAGAGGTTGCCTGCGAGGTCGCAGTTGTCAGAGCGTGGCTGAGCAGGGGCTGGAACTGGAGCCACAGGACACACACGCTGAATCCCTGGGTCGAGAAGATCCCCTGGAGAAAGAAATGGCAGTCCACTCCAGGATTTTTGCCTGGGAAGTCCCATGGACAGAGGAGCCTGGTGGGCTCCAGTCCATGAGGCCAAAAAGAATCATTACCTGACGGAGCACGCCCAACATGACTGAGCAGACACAAGTGTAGTTGCTTTACAATTACTGTACAGCAAAGTGAATCAGCCACACAGATACATATATCCCCTCTCTTTTGGATTCCTTCCCATTTAGGTCACCACAGAGCACTGAGTTCCCTGAGCTATGTAGTGGCTTCTCATTAGTTATCTATTTTATACATAATGTCACTATACCTCCACAAATTTTAATTGTATTTCAGAATTGCATAATGGCTCTTATGAAGCTTTCTCCTTCCCCCTTGTCTCTCTGTCAGTGCCTCTGCTTGGCTCCTACTTATGAACTGGCTCTGCAAACTGGCCGTGTGGTCGAACGGATGGGGAAATTCTGTGTGGATGTTCAAGTGATGTATGCCATTCGAGGAAATCGAAGTATGTACCAGCGAGCCAGTCCTGGCTGATATATATGTGTGTGTGTGTATTTAACTATTTTATTTATTTATTTTTATCTGACTTAGGAGAAGGCAATGGCACCCAACTCCAGTACTCTTGCCTGGAAAATCCCATGGATGGAGGAGCCTGGAAGGCTGCTGTCCATGGGGTCGCTAAGAGTCAGACATGACTGAGCGACTTCCCTTTCACTTTTCACTTTCATGCATTGGAGAAGGAAATGGCAACAGTGTTCTTGCCTGGAGAATCCCAGGGATGGCTGGGATGGTGGGCTGCCATCTGTGGGGTTGCACAGAGTCGGACACGACTGAAGTGACTTAGCAGCAGCAGCAGCCAACTTTTAAATTTCATCTTTTCTTTTGGCTGAGCCCTGTGACATGTGGGATCTTAGTTCCCTGGCAGGGGATCACACCTGCGCTGCCTGCATTGAAGTCTTAATGACTGGCCTGCCAGGGAAGCTTCCCTGGCTCATATTTTAGATCCTGACTCCACCAACAATCATGGTATATTAATACCTTCTCTGCTTTCTCACCTCTAAAATGAGGACATAATGGCACCTGTATCATAGAGTCGTTAACTGGAATTTAATGAAATGATAGAGATGGAGCACTGTGTGCACCTCCAGCATGTGGTAAAGATCCAGTGCATGTTAGCTTATCACTCCCACAGCTGGAGCAACAGCTCAGTGCTTTTGCCTGTTCTCTTCTGTGAGGCTCAGTTGTTTTGTACAGAACAGCTTTTATTGTTTTACTTCTTCATGAAAGTGCTACATGCATATAGCTTTAAAAAAGTCTTTAAAACCCAGAAAATTCAAAGGTAAAAGTATAAGTTGTTCCTTCTCATCTTTCAAAAACCTGTTTCCAAAGACAACTATGGTTTTGTTATCAAATCTGTGGGGTTTTTTGTTTTTGAGTGTTGACAAAACATGGGAACATTTTTTTTTGTACTGTTTAAAAACTTACGCATCTTAAACATCTTTTCGTGTCAGTGTGTATAGCCCCACGTCCTCCTTTTCACCAGCTGTATAATATTCCATCATTTTTTTTCATGGGACCTCTTGATGGACTTTGTGGTGGTTTTCCGTTTGGGGAGGGTCTGTAGGCCTTTCCCTGCTGTGCCACTTTCCTGTAGGACAGTGGAGATGTTGCAGGCCGGCTTTTTAAATGACTGTGAGGCAGAATCAGTTACTCAGGACTGTTACCGTTACTGTAAACCAAGAAACTCGGAGACTTCTCCTAAAACTCTGTCAAAAACCACAATGACCCTCAGGGTTTGCCCTTGGGAAACCAATAGGAAATGTGTTGCGTGACTCAGAATTCCAGACGGTTAGAGTGGTTTCCAGCTAAAGAAGACCTTCCAACCCTTTTCTCCATAGTTCCCAGAGGCACGGATGTCACCAAACAGATTGTAATTGGCACTCCTGGGACTGTCCTGGATTGGTGTTTCAAGCGAAAATTAATTGATTTGACTAAGATTCGTGTGTTTGTCCTGGATGAAGCTGATGTGATGATCGACACGCAGGGATTTGCAGACCAAAGCATTCGTATTCAAAGGTAACTTTCACATCCATCCTTTTCTTCCTGGATCTTCTGTCCGGATAAGGGATTTCATTTGTCCACTGCTCTTCATTGTCTTTACTGCTTATTCCCCACTTCCTTCTCCTTCAAAGCAGATTGGGTTTTCATGATTTTTAGCAGCTCAGTGAGCCTTCGACCTGTAATTTCCCACTTCATCTTATAACTTTGCTTTACTCTTGTGCTGCAGGCTCACAGATGAAATCCATATAGTGGGTCTGCACCAAAGTTTGCCAATAATCTTATATTTGAGCAAAATTCTAAAGAGAATTTACTAAAACCCCATAGCGCTATTGTAAAGACGCAGTAACATGGGGTCAGCAACCTCGTGGTCTAGTCCTGACCTTGCCTGTAAGTTATTAAGTAAATCTTGCCATTTTGCTAGGCCTCTCTCCCAGGATCACCATGGGGCTTAAAATTTCAGATTATCAGGCCTAACCTGAACCTTATGGAATCAGAATTTCTGGGAGTGGGCCTCTCTGTATCACTTATTTTTAAAGCATTATGGTGGTGGTCGTTTAGTCGCTAAGTCATGTCCGACTCTTGCAACCCCGTGGACGGTAGCCCACCAGGCTCCTCTGTCCATGAGATTTTCCAGGCAAGAATACTGGAGTGGGTTGCCATTTCCTTCTCCAGGGGATCTTCCCAACCCAGGAATTGAACCCGGGTCTCCTGCATTGCAGGCAGATTCTTTCCCAACTGAGCTACAAGGGACTGTGTTAAATTCAAATAGGATATTGAAAGACTTACAATGAAAACCAGTAATCCCCTGCCCCCAAACCCTAGAGAACACTGTCCGTTTTGGCATTAACTGTCATATCTTTAAATAACAAGCTCTCATTGCTGCTTCTCATTGTATATTGTCTCTTCCGAGGTGGCTCAGTAGTAAGAATCTGCCAGTGTAAGAGATGCAGGTCAAACCCTGGGTTGGGAACATCCCCTGGAGAAGGAAATGGCAACCCATTCCAGTATCCTTGCCTGGGAAATGCTATGGACAGAGGAGCCTGGTGGGCTACAGTCCATGGAGTTGCAAAGAGTTGGACATGACTGAGCAACTAAACAGCAGCTGGCTTCCCATTAGAGAAAGTGGGAATTTAGTCCTTCTATACCACCCTCTTGGAGAAGGCAATGGCACCCCACTCCAGTACTCTTGCCTGGAAAATCCCATGGACAGAGGAGCCTGGTGGGCTGCAGTCCATGGGGTCGCTAAGAGTCAGACACAACTGAGCGACTTCCCTTTCACTTTTCACTTTCATGCCTTGAAGAAGGAAATGGCAACCCACTCCAGTGTTCTTGCCTGGAGAATCCCGGGGACGGGGGAGCCTGATGGGCTGCCGTCTATGGGGTCCTACAGAGTCGGACAAGACTGAAGCGACTTAGCAGCAGCAGCAGCATACCACCCCCACTCTCACTATACTGTCCCCTCTATGGCTTCGGTGGTTGTATCATACGAGTTTGGTTACATTAATGGTCAGTATTAATATTATTATCACAACACAAGTATTGTTCACTGTGGAGCATTGAACTATTATGTGGGTTGTTGTTGTTTATCTTGGCTGCACTGGGCCTTTATTGAATTTCATGGACTTTCTCTAGTTGTACTACGTCAGCCCCAGGGCTTGCAGGCTCAGTGCTTGTGGCTTGTGGGCATGTGGGATCTTAGTTCCCTGACCAGGGATCAATCCCTTGCCCCTCACATTGCAAGGTAGATTCTTAACCATTGGACCACAAGGGAGTCTCTAGTTATGTTTTTTTGTGTGTAACTTTTCCCCCTAAATTTGCCTGTTTTCCTTTTTTGGCCACTGTCGTCATGTAGAGGTGTCATATGTCAGTGATATCTCTAGACAGTCAAATGCATCTTAAAGCGCCAGTGGTTTTTTTCCAGGAGATCCTCCACACACACTGTCTCTGGTTTTAGCTGGGCTGGTTGCACTCCTGCAGCCACAGTCGTGTCAGTTTCCTCGGTCCTCAGTCCCAGTTTTGAATCTCCTGTCCTGTGGGTCCTTTGTCTTGGTTTACTGAATATGCTGGAACATACAGTCCAGTGACTTCCTGCAAAAGGAGGTGTAGGAAGTCCATTTTCTAGCCCCTGCATGTCTGAAAATGTTTTTACTGTGCCTGTAAATTCGATCTCTGAGTTGATTTTGCCTGGATGTGGAATCTTGTCCTAGAAAGCTTGCTCCCTATAAATTCAGAAACAGTGTTGAAAACAGAAAAATGGTAGTTGTTTTTTTTGTTTGGTTGGTTGTTTTACTATAGTTAATACTCTGTTTCTGGTGTTGCTACTGGAAAGTTTAATGTCATCCCTATCCCCAGACTTTTGTCTGTGATGTTCTTTTTTCTCTAGAAGATTTTGGAATCTTTTTATCCACAGTATAATGAGACCTCTCGGCTTGGTTCAAATTTTTTTTTCTTCATTGTACTACACACGTGGCACATGCTTTTCATTTCCAAAATTTGTGTCGACCAGATCTGGGGAAATTTCTTACGTTACTTCTTTCCCTACGGTGACCAACTTTTTAGGAAGCCAACCCAGTCACAGCAGGGAAATGCACACACACACATACATGTCATGTATATATAATAGTATATATAATACAGAAGAACTAATCATGCACATGTGTTATTACTTTAACATAAAAATATGTAAAATATGTGTTTATTTGAAATTATATATTATGTGCTTTTCTGTTTAAACAAAACAAACCGTCGAACTAAACTGTGGCAATAAGTAGTAATTCATAGGAGAATTAGGTAAATATGCATGAGAAAAATAAAATAATGTTTTATCTCTGATACAGCAATTTAATCTTTTAAAACATTGGATGCTTAAATTTTGGAGGCTGTGCTGTTGGTTTTTTTTTTTTTTTTTGACCGCACCACACAGCTTGTGGGAGTTTAGTTCCCTGACTGGGGATCGATCCTGGCTCTTGGCAGTGAGAGCACAGAGTCCTACCCCCTGGACCACCAGGGGAGTCCCTACTGTATATTCTTATAATACAGAATTACGGAGCTTTTTACGAAGAGAGTGTAAATCCATTAGAACTAATTACACATACTACCTGTATTTAATGACAGAGATAGTCGTGACACTTTGCTTTGTGTCTCACAGAGCTATAGGATGTTTCTCTGCTCTAGTGTCCTTGGGACTCCTTGCAGCCTTCTCTCCTTGTATGTGGCAGTAAAAAAGAATATAGTCAGATGTAAAATTCATTTTGACTTGGAGCTCTGCCATCAGTAAGCCCACACTGATTCTTTTTTTAAAAAAGTTTTTTGGAATGTAGCACACATACACAGTAATCTACAACATTGCGTTCCTTTCTGCTGTACAGCATAGTGACTCGGTTATACATATGGCCACTCTCTTCGATTCTTTTTCCATATATGTCATTACAGAGTTTTGAGTAGGGTTCCCTGTGCTATACAGTAGGTCGTTATTAGTTATCTGTTCTATACACACACACACGTGTGTGTGTGTGTGTGTGTGTGTGTGTGTGTATATATATATGAGAAGCCCACAGTGATTCTTGGTATCGGTCCAGTGAGATAGCCTCCTAAGCATAGAATACTTAGGAGCCAGCAACAGTGGTTTTTAGACCTGTAAGAATTTCCAGCTCCCTTGGAATGTCCTTCCACGCATCTGCACACTTGTTTTAGTAGACCAAGTGTTTGTCATTCAGATCCTTTGCATCCATAAATCCATCGTCTGGGTCATCCATACCTAAAATGTCCATCATTTTCAAACACCCCAAAGTCTATTAGATCTCATCATAAGTGAAACCTCTCCTCAGGGAAAAAGATTATAAACCACAGAGATGACTTAAACTTGAGAAATTAAAAGATGGATTCCTTACAAAGTTAGTAAAGAAATGAGAAAGTCCTCAACTTGGCTGGACTTCAGAAGCAGTTTTATTTCTAAGAAAGGATAAATAAGTCATTTTTTCCTGCGAGTTTTTTTTTCCTTTTGAAGTATTTATTTTGTTTTGTAGTATGGCCAGTGAACAATATTGTGATAGTGTCAGGTGAACAGCCAAGGGACTCCGTTCAGTTCAGTTGCTCAGTCATGTCCAACTCTTCGTGACCCCATGGACTGCAGCACGCCAAGCTTCGTGTCTATCACCAACTCCCAGAGCGTACTCAGACTCATGTCCATAGAGTCGGTGATGCCATCCAACCATCTCATCCTCTGTCGTCCCCTTCTCCTGCCTTCAGTCTTTCCCAGCATCAGAGTCTTCCAGTGAGTGAGTTCTTCGCATCAGGTGGCCAAAGTATGAACTGGTTGGATCTCCTTGCAGTCCAAGGGACTCTCAAAAGTCTTCTCCATCACCACAGTTCAAAAGCATCAGTTCTTCAGCACTCAGCTTTCTTTATGGTCCAACTCTCACATCCATGCATGACTCCTGGAAAAACCATAGCTTTGACTAGACAGACCTTGGTTGGCAAAGTAATGTCTCTGCTTTTTAATATATATGTATTCATTCTTCTCCAAACCTCCCTCCCATCCAGGCTGCCACATAACATTGAGCAGAGTTCCATGTGCTGTACAGTAGGTCCTTGTTAGTTCCCCATTTTAAATATTTGCTGTGAGTTTTTGTTGCAGCCTTTACAACCAGACAACTCGGGTGCAGTCAGTATATGGCATCTTCATTGGTCATCAGACCGTTTTGGAGATACAGTGTGTTAATTCTGTTTTACTATAATCTCTTTCTCATCCTTAATTTATTTCTAAATTAGAGATGGACATTGTTTTTATCTCAAGCTTTGAAAATAGACTAAAATTTTAAATCCTTTCGGTGGCCAGCTACAATGCCTGGCATCTTGTAGACACATGTCCAAGGAAGCACTCTGCTTCCATTTCTTCACAGAAAGAAATCTTATAAGGCTTCTGCAAGTTTGACCTAACAAAGAGCCCCAAAACTTTGGTAGTGAACAGTTCAGTATCACAGGGAAGCAGATCATATGCCTTTTTAGTAGTGTTGTGTACAAAGATGCAGACATTTAGCTGGTAAGAGCTGTTCGTGTTCTTTGGTAAGGAGTTCATAGGTTGAATGGAATCTGCCAGAGTTTATATTTGCTCTGTCTGCTGCTCCTGCTAGGGTTGAACAGAGGCTGGTTTGTGTTTGGAAACAACGTCTAGCAGCCTTTTGTTTTATATTTTCTGTGTTGTATAAAAACTTCATAGAAGTCAAGATGTTTTTAAGACTCCAGTTTTTAGTTTTTCCTTCCTTTTGTTTAAAATACATTAAGCCACAGCACTGTCCAATAAAAATACAATGCAGGCCACATGTGTAATTTAAAATTTTCTAATAGCCACATTAAAAAAAGAAACAGGTGAAATTCATGTTATGAAAAAAATCATTTAATTTTATATCAAAATGAGTGTCTTAACAAGTAACCAATATTTTATCAGTATAAAAATTATTAATAGTCTGCATTTTTTTTGCATACTAAATCTTTAAAATCCAGTGTTCTACAGAACAACCCATGTTTCTTTCCCTTGGATGATTTGTATAAATTTACTTTTTGGAGGGAAATGGCCCCAGCCTTGGGGTACCAGTCCTGGGGCCGTCTTTTCAGATGAAAGATTGTAGTAGAACAGATGGCCAATGCAGATTGTCCTCCAGTCTCTTCAGAGGCCCCCAGCCCCTGCCAGTCCTTCCTCTGAATTCTCTGGTCTCGCAGGTCTTAGACCTCCCAGGGTTCTGAGACATCTACTGCCTTTCCATCAGCATTTCCCTCTGTAGCACATGTATCTTAGCTTCAAGCACCTTCTCCGTTATCATGCTTTTCCATCTTGCAAAACTACATTGAAATGTCTCTTCCACCCATTTCTCTTCTTGGATTCTTCACGTTTTGTGAGTTCATATCTTCATCCCTTTATAATCACATAAGTGTGATGTGGGACACTGAGAAGGTAACACATGTAGTCAGTTTCCCACAGTCAACCCGAAATCGGTCCAGTTGTGTGAAAAGCTCCTGGGGATTCAGGTCCCAGGCTTGGTATAATGTTTGGGAATCGCTGAGTTGTATGAACTCTCCTGTTCCCTTTTAGCACTAAGGACTTTTCCTCTTAAGTGCTCTGTTGTCTTCTCAAAGGCAGTGATTTCTCTCTGGTCTCTTCTGTTTTTTTGAAAACTAACTTTTTAATTGATGTTTAACATATGTACAGAGAAATCCTAAGTGTACACTGGGTGAATTATCGCAGAGAGGCTATGCTCATGGAACAGTGGATCTGTCAAGACTGAAATCTTTCTCAGAGTGCTCCAGAAAGTGCCCTGCAGGCCGTCTCCTGTCACCAGCCCTCTCTCCTCCCCAGACTTAGCTCTGTCTTAACTGCTGACTCTTTGGGTTCATCTTACCTATTTTTGAACTGGGGTATCAATTGTCCTGTGTTCAGTGTGGGTTTAGCTTGCATTTTCCATGCAGCAGCATCTTCCCCTTCTGCACCCTTTTATTTATATCCAGGTCTTCCCATTCCACATAGACTTTACGTGACTGTTCTTTCCTGCTCAGTAGATAGAACACCTGCCTTTGAGTGATGAGCCTCTGTGCCCCTCATCTGCATGGAGCTCGTGTGAGATGATTCCCATAAACAGCCCCTGGATTGACACACTAGGCTCTATAAGCCGTCTCTCCTAAGGAGGTGACTGGCTTGGAAACCCCCAAGCCCTCCAGATCTCTTAGCTGACCTCCACTCTGGAGCCCTGTGTTCAGTTTATGCATTCCCCAAACCCTGGGTGGGAGGGAGGGGCTGACGCGTGGCCCCCTGCAGCAGGTGTAGTTCTTGTGTCCACAGCGCCCTTCAAGGTGACCCTGGGGTGGGAGCGGGGGCATGGGGGACAGCTGATGGCCGTGGGCGTCCAGTGCTGGGAGCTGCCCCCTGGAGTGGGACAGGCCTGGCGGTTGGGTGATGCCCTTTTCCCTTCTCTCTCCCAGAGCTTTACCCTCCGAGTGCCAGATGCTCTTGTTTTCGGCGACCTTTGAAGACTCTGTGTGGCAGTTTGCCGAGCGAATCATTCCTGACCCCAATGTTATCAAGTTACGAAAAGAGGAGCTGACCCTGAACAACATCCAACAGTACTACGTGTTGTGCGGGAACAGGAAAGACAAGTACCAGGCTCTCTGCAACATTTACGGCGGCATCACCATAGGCCAGGCCATCATCTTCTGCCAGGTAGCTCCACTGGGACTCGCCTTCCTCATGCCCAGACTTCCGTGCAGATGGGGGCAGGGGACAGTCAGATGAGTGAGAACCAGGGAGCCGGGCACTGTGTTCCACACTGTTTATTCATGATGTCGTTCAATTTTCAGAGCAACTTTGAATAGAGATTACTTGTGTTTTATGGGTCACACTGAAGTGATGAAATAGGACTTCAGTATGACACGAAACAGGGCATCCTCCTTTTATGTTGATTTAAATTTTTTTTCTTTTTTGGTTATGCCATGCAGCTTGGTCAGTTCCCTGACCAGGGATTGAACCTGGGCCATGGCAGTGAAAGCCCAGAATCCTAACCACTGGAATTAGGATTAGGGCCCCAGGGAACTCCCCAGGCATGCTTCTTTTAGAGGGACTGCTTCTAACATGTGCCCATTCAAATTGATGTTACTGTGGCTGTTTTCACAGATACCCTTTATCAGGTTAAAAATGTTCTCTTTGTTTCCAAACTTACTATGAGCAAGGCAGCCACTCAGTTACTCGCTGTTGATAGCCCTTTATTTTTCTTTTCATATTTACTTTTCTCTCTGACATTGTTCGTGTTCCTGTTCTGGATTGTATTTTTTCACCACCACGTGAACACTGTCAGCTCCATGAGAGCAAAGTCTGTTCCACATACCTCCTTGCCCCCATCCTGGAAGAGCCCCGCCCAGCAGTGGATGGCCTTGGAAACACACCTGTAGAGTAAGGGAAAGTGCAGCCCTGCCGCAGAGTAGCCATGTAACCCTGGGCAGAGCACTTAATGGTTTTATGCTTTAGGTTAATTTTTTAGTGTTTTCAAATGAGCTTAGACACCTGCTTCATCAGATCATTATGGAAGTAGATGAGTGTGATGTAAGTAAAGGTTTTTGCAAGGTGCCTGGCACACACAACAACTTAATCATCGTTGTTGTTGTTCAGTCACTAAGTCGCGTCTCAGTCTTTGGAGACCCATGGACTGTAGCCTGCCAGGCTCCTTTATCCATGAAATTTCTCAGGCAAGAATAGTGGAATGGATTGCCATTTCTTTCTCCAGGGGTCTTTCTGACCAAAGGATCAAACCCACATCTCCTGCTCTCTTGCATTGACAGGTGGATCCTTTACCATTGAGCCCATCATCATTGTTAGGTTACCTCATTTTGTCATCTGACCACCACAAGAGGTGGACGGAGCATTTTATTCTGTTTCAGGGCTGAGAAGCAGAGCTCTGACAGGTTGAGAGGGTGTGCCCCTTAGAGGCCCGGGGGCAGGGGAACTCCCTGCCACATTCACAGGTCTCTCTAGGCCTGAAAGGAAGGAGGAGCAAAACCCCTCTACAACCCCTGTACCCCCAGCTCCCATGCCCTGCAGACATGAGCGCTGCACACACAGTGAGGCTGCTTCAACTTGGGTGTGGTGCTGGCCTTTGATTTTCCTGCAGACTCGTCGAAATGCTAAATGGTTGACTGTGGAGATGATGCAGGATGGCCACCAGGTGTCTCTGCTGAGTGGAGAGCTGACTGTGGATCAGCGAGCTTCCATCATCCAGAGGTTTCGGGACGGAAAGGAGAAAGTCCTTATAACCACCAATGTCTGCGCTCGAGGTGTGTATGTGTGTATTTAAAGTCAGGTTTATTGAGGTTATCATTTACATATGATAAAATTCACTCTTTTTAAGGATGTGGTTCAGTGAGTTTTGACAAACATATGTAGTCATGTACCCATCACTGTAATCAAAATGCAGAACAATTCCATCTCCCCTCAGAATTTCTCTGTGCTTATTTGCAATCAGTCTCTGAAACTAATGGCCCCTGACCACTAACTACTGAGCCAGATCTCTGCTTCTGTATTTTTGTCTCTTCCAGAATGCCATGTACATGTAATTGGTAACCTCAGTGTCTGATTTATTCCTCTTGACGTCATACTTTGGAATTCATCAGTGTTGTTACATGTATCAATAGGTCATTCCTTTTTATTGCTGAGTAGTATTCCATTGAATGCGTGTACCAAATTAGTTCATCCGTTCACCCGTTGATGGACATTTGGATTGCTTACAGCTTAGGGCTATTTTGACTGAAGCTGTAATAAACATTCATGTATAGGGCTCATGCAGACATACATTTTCTTTTCTCTTAGGTAAATACCTAGAAGTAAGATTTTTCAGTCATAGGGTCAATGTATATTTAGCTTTAGAGGCAACTGCAGAACTGTTTTCCAGAGTAGCCATGCCATTTTGCATTTCTACCAGCAGTACCGGAGGGTTCTAGTTGTTCTCCATCCCTGTCAGTAATTGGTATTGACACTTTTTCATCTTAACTTTTCCAGTAGATGTATGTGGTGTCTTGTGTTTTTTACTTGTGTTCCCTAATGACTAATGATGTTGGTCATCTCTGAGGTGTTTTTAATTTTAAAACTATTGACTGCTGGGGAAAAAATCTTTTTTTCAAGTAAAGGGTCTTCCTACTTTCCTCACTTCCCCATTGTATCCTTGCCTATGCCACATACTCAAACCCTGTTTCCTAGTTTATTACTGGTTCACCCGACAGAACTGAGGACCTGCCGTGAGGGCTAAGCCTGGAGGAGGAGCAGCCTGAAAAACGGCCTTCCCTTAGGGAGCACACCACCTCTGACCCTTTAGACCAGCGCTGTCCAATAGAAATGCTTGCACTGAGAGAAATCTCCTATTCTCTGCTGTCCAAGCCATAGATAGTAGCTTTTGAGCACTGGGAGTGTGGCTAGTGTGGCTGAGGAACTGGATTTTTAATGTGAATTAATTTAAATAGCCTCGTGAGGCTAATGGTTACCATACTATACTGCGCATCTGCAGAACCCCAGAGGAAAGGGGGCACAGATAGCTCGAGTCAAAGCACAGTACAGGGAGGACAAGGATCACGAGCCAGACAGCGTGTTAGTGTTGGGCGTGGAGGCCCCAGGCGAGCCCAGAAGTCTTCCTGGAAACATTAGGTGTGAGAGGTATGGATGGAAGAGGAGAACCCTTGGAAGTCTTGAGTTATTTGTACTTTATCCTGTACGGTTTGGGCAGCCAGGTTCTAAACACAAGTGCTCTGGACATCGCTGTGGCAACCATGGTGAGGATTAGAGGAGTAGGACATGAGGGACTGGGGAGCCAGTCCAGAAATTATTATGACAATTGAGGCCATGGATAAAATTGATGAGAACAGTGGCTGTGGAATGGGGCAGAGCTGGGCCCTGATGGGGAAGAGAACCTGCAGGGGACTCAGCACAGCGGGAGCAGAGAGAGGGGCTCTTTGGCTCAGTGAGAGCCCCAACCGCCTGCCACACACGCACACACACACTTTGTACATAGTTAGACTTCTGTAGAGTTCACTTCTACTGACACTCTTACCTAGCATTGTAAACATACATCAGATCAGATCAGATCAGTTGCTCAGTCGTGTCCGACTCTTTGCGACCCCATGAATCGCAGCACGCCAGGCCTCCCTGTCTATCACCAACTCCCAGAGTTCACTGAGACTCACGTCCATCGAGTCAGTGATGCCATCCTGCCATCTCATCCTCTGTCTTCCCCTTCTCCTCCTGCCCCCAATCCCTCCCAGCATCAGAGTCTTTTCCAATGAGTCAACTCTTTGCATGAGGTGGCCAAAGTACTGGAGTTTCAGCTTCAGCATCATTCCTTCCAAAGAAATCCCAGGGCTGATCTCCTTCAGAATGGACTGGTTGGATCTCCTTGCAGTCCAAGGGACTCTCAAGAGTCTTCTCCAACACCACAATTCAAAAGCATCAATTCTTCGGCGCTCAGCCTTCTTCACAGTCCAACTCTCACATCCATACATGACCACAGGAAAAACCATAGCCTTGACTAGACGAACCTTTGTTGGCAAACTAATGTCTCTGCTTTTCAATGTGCTATCTAGGTTGGTCATAACTTTCCTTCCAAGGAGTAAGCGTCTTTTAATTTCATGGCTGCAGTCACCATCTGCAGTGATTTTGGAGCCCAGAAAAATAAAGTCTGACACTGTTTCCACTGTTTCCCCATCTATTTCCCATGAAATGCTGGGACCGGATGCCATGATCTTCGTTTTCTGAATGTTGAGCTTTAAGCCAACTTTTTCACTCTCCACTTTCACTTTCATCAAGAGGCTTTTGAGTTCCTCTTCACTTTCTGCCATAAGGGTGGTGTCATCTGCATATCTGAGGTTATTGATATTTCTCCCAGCAATCTTGATTCCAGCTTGTGTTTCTTCCAGTCCAGTGTTTCTCATGATGTACTCTGCATATAAGTTAAATAAACAGGGTGACAATATACAGCCTTGATGTACTCCTTTTCCTATTTGGAACCAGTCTGTTGTTCCATGTCCAGTTCTAACTGTTGCTTCCTGACCTGCATACAAATTTCTCAAGAGGCAGATCAGGTGGTCTGGTATTCCCATCTCTTGAAGAATTTTCCACAGTTTATACATACTTACAAACAAATATGTGTCAAAGCAAGCTTGATTCTAGACTGTGTCTGTCAAGTGAGAATTCCCTCAGCAAATGTGGTTCTTGGATAGCTGGGTCCTGAGGTGGAAGCTTCAGGGCCCTGTGGTGTCCTTTCTCTTCCAGGGATTGATGTGAAGCAGGTCACGATCGTCGTGAACTTTGACCTCCCTGTGAACCAGGCAGAGGAGCCGGACTACGAGACCTACCTCCACCGTATCGGGCGCACGGGCCGCTTCGGGAAAAAGGGCCTTGCCTTCAACATGATCGAGGTGGATAAGCTGCCTCTACTGATGAAGATCCAGGACCACTTCAGTGAGTGGCACCCTTCAGTCAGAGCTGTGGACCTGCCCACGTTGACAGTGGCCGTGTGTTGCGGGCCTCAAGTTCAGGGTTCATGATGTGATAGGATGGGGGCGGGAACCAGACAGTAGGAGCTGTCCACTCTTCAGTGTCAGAGCTCCTAACCTGAGACAGGGGTAGAGAAGGACCCAAAAACCAAGTGGGATTCATGTGAGCTCAGATTTCTATCTTATTGCTCGTTCTGGGATCTAAACCAGATTTTACATCATAAAGAACCGCCGTAAGTAATGAGATCCTGGAAGATTATATTGTGTCCCCAGCTTTCTTTTTTGTCTACATTTTCCTCTTCCCTGTTGTCCCAGCGACCAACTTGGGCAATCCTAAATCCTGAGTCTGGCTGCTTTCCTCCAGCCCTCCTTCCCCTCATTTAAACAAGACAGGCTCTGATAACCTGCTGGGAAGATGGCTGGGGAGCAGGGGAAGAGGAACCCTTGCAGGACTCCAAACGTTATCTTTCACCTTTAGGACAGTGGTACTTATCCTCTGTGGGAAACAAAGAATACTGTCCCTGGGGGAGTGCACATAGGCACAGATGTGGAATTTGAAATATAATTTTAACAGGTTTGCTTACTAACTGTGGACCCTTCAGGGAAGTTGGTTAAGCACTCCTGTGTTAGGATAGCAGAGCAGGGATGGGTGTGGAGAAAGACCCATTAAAATTGCCGTTGCTGTGGTGATCAATGCTCCCTGTTGCCATCCAGCAACGTCCCCCCCATGTATGTCCACACCCACTTCACTCCCCATGAACTCAGCCAGGCCCCTTCCCAGGCCCTCACTGCACTTTGGCCTTTTTTTTGCCCCAGGGTATATGGACATGCATGTTCTCTTGTCTGGTGCATTTGATGCTGTTGTGGTTGGTGTGAATTGCTTGTTTGGACACCTGCCCGTCCTTACCTAATCTAGAGAATGTTCCTGTCTTGAGGATTTCCATATGAGGTGTCATTGTCTTCAGAAATGTAGTTGGATGGAATGAAATTTCATTTGGGCCCTGGGATAAGACTGTTCCATTCTCTTTTGCTCTTTTAGACAGCAGTATTAAGCAACTCGACCCTGAAGACATGGATGAAATTGAAAAGATTGAATATTGAAGAAATAACTTTTTCACTTAGATGTATTTTGGTTTATGTGAGAATGTAGGTTTTGAAGGTAATTTTTTATGTTGAGCCTTTTACAACATGAAGCTGTTACGTATGGCAAAATAAATGTCATGGTAGCCTTAGTTTTAAGACCTGAGGTTTTTTTGAACCAAATTGATGTGAAGCAGTTGATTCTTTTGAATAAAAAAGTGAGATAATTTCTTACTCCAGTCTCTTCACAGATAAACATCTTTGCAGGGATACTGGGATGTTGTGGGATTTAGTTCATATAAAGCACCTGAGTCGGTCGTGCCACCTGTGAACAGCTCAGGGCGCCACGAGATGGCAGTAGAACATCACTGTTTTGGAATTTGAGTGGTTGACACGCGCTGCACCTCCCACCCCAGGGTCTCCACCCCACCCCCACCCCCTACATGCACACCCCCCCACGCACAGGCACACACCCTTCTTCCCTGTGAGTACAGGGTAAAATCTTTACAAAGTAAAACAGTTTGAAAGAACATTTTGCTTCTTTTTTAACGTTTCAACTGACAGAGAATTTCAAAATATTTTTCTATTGTAGTTCTTAATGTCTTCAAATTAGAGAAGATTTAATCCATCCTCAGTTATTTTATAGTCTATGAAAATGTGGTTTTATTATAGGCATTTCTTTAAGACAGGCAGTGGGGGTTGGGGGAACCCACTTGCCTTATTAAGGAGGTGACATTTCAGGGAGTGGTCAGGTTTGCTTTTCAGAATCTCAAGGTGGGTGTGAGAATCCTAGACATTTTCCTACAAGTCCCGATGACATGCTTTTCATTTCTCACATTTACTTCTAGAAAAATGAAACAGTGGGCTTGAGAAAGCAGGGTGGTGGCGGGGAATCAATACTCTCCCAGAAAGCCTGAGCAGGCTTTGCAATCCGCGGCCAGAGTCAGGCTGCAGTTCTGTCACGGCAGCGGCCACCAGCGCCCTTGGGGAGTGTGCCTGTCATCCCAGGTTGGAGGGTGGTTCCCGGCCTATCTCTTCTGGTATTCCACGTGCATGTCGCCTGCCATTGTTTTATTCCCGTGGGCAGGGCTCAGACACAGATGAAATTCACCCGACATCCTCATCCTCCAACAGGTGTTTATTGTGCATCGTGTAGGCTACACACCAAGGGGAGAGATGAGTCAGATGGACCAGTCATTTCCGAATTCAGAGCCTCACGGCTGAGACTCCGAATTAGCAAGCTTTGTTTTAATAATGGTGTTTGCTTAAATAAGGGGCACAGAGGAGGGACCACCAGCACCATGGGGCCAGCTTCCCAGAGGAGCAGACACTGCATTTCCTTTTACCGAGAGGACATGGGCTGCAAGATGCCTCAGGTACTTGGTACCACCTTGCTGTTACCTGACAGGTCCAGATCCAGTTCATCACCAGAATTACCTGGAGAACTTGGGAGAAAAATACAGATTTCTTCCCCATACTGTACACAGAAGTCCAGACTCTCTTAGGGTAGAGCCCAGAAACAGTTACCTGTCATAGCCGAGAACAGGTAAAGCCGCAGGTCCTTAAGACCACTGTGTTAGGGAGGAGATGCCAAGGCAAAGACAAGTCCCAGGGACAGAATCTGTAAAACGTGGAGCTTCTGCCTCTGAAGGTCCATGCATGTTCTCCATTTACGTGTCTGCCTTCCTCTCTGGGACAAATCAGCTTGTCCACTCGGTACCCAGCCCCCAGCGCCTAATACGCACTCTGTGAATACTTGTTCTGTTGCGTAAATATTCTCTTGCCATTTCTTCATTCACTAACGTCCTTCCCTGATGTTTGCCATCTTAGTTTTGAACCCCAGTCCTGTAGCACAAGATGAATAACCATAGGAAGTGTATCAGGATCGCTAGACCTCTCGCACTATTTGAGAATTGAGTTGGATTTTGCATCACAGTCAGCTGAGCACTGGGGTCTCCTAAACAAGACTCTACCACTTCCTCTTCTGGACCCGATCTCTAATGGAATCTCTACCAGTTACCCTGGCAAACGCCTTCCGTTTGGCAGCTGTTCCCACGGCGTCTGCACACAGTGTGTGTCCTTCTCCTCCCCCTTTGCCCCTCTCCACACTTCCCTTTGTCTCGCTATCAAGGAGGAACAAAGCCACCCCCGTTCTGTGTACATCTCAGCTGTCTGCACACTGATCGTCTGGTTTGGCAAGTCAACATTCCCAAGGCTTGTCTCGGGGGAGCAGCACCCTGCTCAGAACTGCCAGCAGTCTCCGCGTCCTCGTGCCTGGCCGGGCCAGATCGGCTCCCTCCGTGGATGCCTGTCTGAGAGAAAGAGTCCATGGAGAAGCTGGGAATGGCCAGATGATTCCAGCGCATCTGGGAGCTGGGTTAATCAGCTGTGTATTACTTGGCACCAGATACTAAACCAGACCCATTTGGTTTATCTTGGCCAGCTTCAGACCGTGAGCATATTGAAATTCCCGATTACGTACAGCAGGGTTATGATTTCCAGTGGGAGCTGTGAGTGAACACCTCGCTGCAGGGGGCACAGGTCCTGGACGTTAGGTGCTGGATCAGAGGCGACCATGAGTGACAGGAAAGGCGAATGCGTGGGTCCTGGTCTGGTAGGATGTCTGACAGCCCTTCCCAGGAGATGCGATGGCTTTTGCCCTTGAGAAAGTGTTGATGCTCCCAGCAGAGCTCAGGCCCCAGGAGAGCCCTGGCCACCTCCACACATGTCAATGGTGGAAAGTCTGGAGTGTTGCTGGGGAGATGTGTGGTACCTTTCCAGACAAGATCCTGGGAGAGGAGCCAGTGTCCAGCCTCGTTTCTGCTTTTGGTTCCCTGAGAGGCTCAGCCTCCTTCCCTTGGACTCAAGGCACGGGGTGAGGTGGGGACAGGGGCAGGTCAGCTAGAGGACCCAGATTTAGCACAACTGCAGGCACGGATGCTACAGTGGGTTCCAGGGCAAGGGGCTCCCCATGGGCCTGCTCGTCTTCACCCTCCGAGCTCAGGGCCCTTGCTGCTACCAAACAGACAACCCTGCAGACTGGTCCAGAGGCCACAGTAGTTTCCCCCGAACAACAGAAGAGTTGGGTCCTCTTAGCTCCTCCCCCTATTCCACCCTCCACCACCTTCAGGGAGTCAGCTTGTATACTGAAGACCCTCATGACATGCTAACCCACAGACCAAGAAAAACCCCAGCCTTGCGCTATGCATTGGGGAGCACCAGCTCTCAGCCTTGGGAAGGACTCCTACAAAACTCAGCCCAGCATCTTTCTACATTTTTTACTCACGGGCTGAGAGAAGACTTGGGGCTCCCACTCCTCCCTCCCCTCCGCTGACTGCTCCTCCCCCGTGGTGCGGCTCCCTCAGGCCAACATTCTCTTTTTTGTTCTCCCGGGCTCTCTAAGGAGGGTTGGGGCAGCGAGACCACTGTCAGAGACACCGCCCTCTTCCCCCATTTCCCTTCCTGCTTCATGTCTCAGTGGGCTCGGGCTGCTATGACAGAATGCCACACAGAGTGAACCAAGTCAGAAGGAGGAAGACAAACGTCATACATTAACACATACATAGGGAATCTAGA
Source organism: Bubalus bubalis (assembly GCF_019923935.1). Lineage (NCBI taxonomy): Eukaryota > Metazoa > Chordata > Mammalia > Artiodactyla > Bovidae > Bubalus > Bubalus bubalis. The sequence continues at coordinate 109,978,223 of NC_059161.1, forward strand.
AAGATGATGCGATCCTACGTGTGGGGCAGCAAAGGAGATACAGACAGAACAGACTTTGGAACTCAGTGGAAGGAAAGGGTGGGATGATTTGAGAGACTAGCATTCAAACATATATATTACCATATGGAAAATAGATAGCCAGTGGGAGTTTGATGTAGGAGGTAGGGCGTCCAAAGCCAGCATTCTTTGACAACCTGGAGGGATGGGGGGGTTCAGGAGGGAGGGGACGCATGTATATCTATGGTCGATTAATGTTGCTATATGACAAAAGCCATCACAATGTTGTAATTATCCTCCTGCTGCTACTGCTAAGTCACTTCAGTCGTGTCCGACTCTGTGAGACCCCATAGACGGCAGCCCACCAGGCTGCGCCGTTCCTGGGACTCTCCAGGCAAGACCACTGGAGTGTGGCTGCCATTACCTTCTCCAATGCATGAAAGGAAAAGTGAAAGTGAAGTCGCTCAGTCATGTCCGACTCTTAGTGACCCCATGGACTGCAGCCTACCAGGCTCCTCCTTCCATGGGATTTTCCAGGTAAGAGTACTGGAGTGGGGTGCCATTTCCTTCTCCAATTAAATAAAAAGATTTTTTAAAACAAGCTATTAAAAAAAACAACAAAAACACACCACATAGACTGGGGGGCTTAAACAACAGAAATGTATTTCCTTAAATTTCTGGAGGCCGGGAAATTTGAGATCAAGGTCCGGCAGGGTCGGCTTCTGGTGAAGTGCAGACTGGTCTGGCTTCTCACGGTGTCCTCACGTGGCTGAGAGAGAGGGACATGGCTTCTACCTGGCGTCTCTAATCCCACTGTCGCACCATGGGGGCCCCCTTCATTACCTAATTACCTCCCCAAAGCCTCACCTGCACACACCATCACATGGTGAGGCAAGAGGCAGGCAAAGTTTCAACACATGAATTTGGGGTGGAGGATAGTAGGCTTTCCTGGTGGCTCAGATGGTAAAGAATCTGCCTACCATTCAGGAGACCTGGGTTCAATCTCTAGGTCAGGAAGATCCTCTGGAGGAGGAAGTGGCTACCCACTCCAGTATTCTTGCCTGGAAAATCCCATGGTCAGAGGAGCCTGGTGAGCTACAGTCCATGGAGTCACAAAAAGTCGCACAACTGAGCGACTGACACACACACAGGCACCATTATCTCTTTTTAATGCGGTCTTCCACCCCACCTTTAAACATGAAACTTTTGAACTCTTCTCACAAAATACACGTGAAGTGAGACGATTCCTGGTTAAGAGAAGCACTCGTGTGTCTTCAAACCCAGGGCAGAGTTCCACTGCCCATGTGGGGCTGCCGGCCCTCCCTCTCCGCTCATCAGCCTTGTACTTCTGGTGCTGAGCTTAGACTCAACCAGAAGCGCTAGGATAATGTGAAAGACGAGCACGGAAAAGATGGCCTTCCCCATCTGGTATTCAGAACAACTGAAAGGATTTTCTAAATGAGAGTCTTTATAGATCTAAAAGTCTTTTGTTTCAGGACCTCCCTGGCTGTCTGGTGGTTAAGACTCTGCTGAGCTTCCATTGCAAGGGGCACAAGTTTGATCCCTGGTCAGGGAACTAAGATCCCACATGCTGCACAGCATGACCAAAACAAAGAAAGAAAAAAAAACGTCTTTACTTTTTAGGGAGAAGCATAGGCAACTATCTGTTGCACTTTAGGGATTCATTTCTTTCTAATAACTTTTTTTTTTTTTCTATTCAATAGAATAGCCGTGGGTTTCTACATTCCCATTTCTGCTATACATTTGACATGAATGGGGATTGTCTCTTATTTTGTGTTGGTTTTCCTTTTGTTAGGAAGGTGATGCAGTCTCACTCAGTCCCTTAGTTTGTGATTTGTGACTTGAAATCTCAGTGGAAGGAAGCGATTGACAAGGGAGCCCCGCGTTGTGTGAGGGTTGGAGGTGTGTTTCTACACGGCAGCCTTGGGTGTGGCTGAGAAGGCAAAGCCTAATCAGGCTGCTCTGCGAGGTGCTGAGCTCCCACTTGAGGGAATATTCAATCATTCAGAAGCATCCATTACACTTATTTGCAATGGACACTGTAGTTCTGGTTGTTGAATTAGCTGGGAGTCAGAAATAAAATGATCTCTGAGACTCCACCCATTTAAAAACGCTAAGTTTCCATGACCCCACAGAGCAGACCTACACACACACACACACAGGAGAGTATGAGCCATGGGAGCTTCGTACAGAGGAAGATTGTTTCCCACAAGCGAAAAGAAAATGGAGTGGCTAACTTTTCCTTTTAAGATGTGTTTACTTATTTGGCTGCACCGGGTCTTAGTTGTGGCACACAAGATCTTCAGTTGCTACATATGGGATCTAGTTCCCCCACCAGGGGTTGAACCTGGGCCCCTGGGCATTGGGATCATGGAGTCTTAGTCTCTGGACCACCAGGGAAGTCTCTGGAGTGAATAACTCTTATCTGCCTTAATTATCAGATGTGCCAACTTCCCTGTGTAACCATCTTCTCTGTGTAACCATTATACCTATTTTCATCAGTTTATGCAGAATGTGAGGACTTCCCTGGTGGCTCAGATGGTAAAGCATCTGTCTACAATGCAGGAGACCCGGGTTCAATCCCTGGGTTGGAAATATCCCCTGGAGAAGGAAATGGCAATCCACTCCAGTACTATTGCCTGGAAAATCCCATGGACAGAAGAGCCTGGTAGGCTACTGTCCATGGGGTCGCAAAGAGTTGGACATGACTGAGCAACTTCACATGCAGAATGTGAATGATTTTTATTTAATATTTACATTATAAAAGCAAACAGAGAAGGAAATGGCAACCCACTCCAGTATTCTTGCCTGGAGAATTCCATGGACAGAGAAGCCTGGCAGTCTGCAGTCCATGGGGTCGCAAGAGTTGAACGCAACTGAGTGACTAACACAATAAAAGCAATAAAACAGCAAACAAAAGTGATGGGGATAATTATCAAAATTATTATAACACCTACTGTCTGGAAATGGTCCTTTTCCTCTTAATATGACTCTGGTTGATTGTAGTGCATAGATGGTATTGTGTCCTTTTATTTGAAACATTCACTGGAATGACTGATGTTGAAGATGAAACTCCAATACTTTGGCCACCTGATGCAAAGAGCTGACTCATTGGAAAGATCCTGACGCTGGGAAAGATTGAAGGCAGGAGGAGAAGGGGATGACAGAGGATGAGATGGTTGGACGGCATCACCGACTCAATGGACATGGGTTTGGGTGGACTCTGGGAGTTGGTGATGGACAGGGAGGCCTGGCGTACTGCAGTTCATGGGGTCACAAAGAGTTGGATGCAACTCAGTGACTGAACTGAACTGATTTGAAACATTAAAGTGTTTTTTTCATGTTACTACATAGTCTTTGGAATTATTATAATAACACTGATTGATCAGATTATCCTATCAGGTAAATATAACACAATGCATATTACTATCCTGGTTGAACATTTATGTGGTTGTCCAGTTTTTCAACATTATAAATAATGCCAGAAATTCCCTGGTGGTCCAGTGGTTAGGATTCCAACTTTCACTGATGAGAGCTCAGGTTTGATCCCTGGTTGGGAAACTAACTCCCCAGGTCAGTAGGTGCCCAATATCCTACTGGAGATCAGTGGAGAAATAACTCCAGAAAGAATGAAGGGATGGAGCCAAAGCAAAAACAACACCCAGTTGTGAATGGGACTGGTGATGGAAGCAATATTCGATGCTGTAAAGAGCAATATTGCATAGGAACCTGGAATGTTAGGTCCATGAATCAAGGCAAATTGGAAGTGGTCAAACAGGACATGGCAAGAGTGAACGTCGACATTCTAGGAATCAGCAAACTAAAATGGACTGGAAAGGGTGAATTTAACTCAGATGACCATTATATCTATTACTGTGGGCAGGAATCCCTTAGAAGAAACGGAATAGCCATCATAGTCAACAAAAGAGTCTGAAATGCAGTACTTGGATGCAATCTCAAAAATGACAGAATGATCTCTGTTCATTTCCAAGGCAAACCATTCAATATCACTGTAATTCAAGTCTATGCCCCAACCAGTAATGCTGAAGAAGCTGAAGTTGAACACTTCTATGAAGACCTACAAGACCTTCTAGAACTAACACCCAAAAAAGATATCCTTTTCATTATAGGGGACTGGAATGCAAAAGTAGGAAGTCAAGAAACACCTGGAGTAACAGGCAAATTTGGCCTTAGAGTACAGGCCTTAGAATGAAGCAGGGCAGAGGCTAACAGAGTTTTGTCAAGAGAACAAACTGGTCATAGCAAACACCCTCTTCCAACAACACAAGACTCCACTCATGGACATCACCAGATGGTCAACACTGAAATCAGATTGATTATATTCTTTGCAGCCAAAGATGGAGAAGCTCTATACAGTCAGGAAAAACAAGACCGGGAGCTGACTGTGGCTCCGATCATGAACTCCTTATTGCCAAATTCAGACTGAAATTGAAGAAAGTGGAGAAAACCACTAGACCATTCAGGTATGACCTAAATCAAATCCCTTATGACCATACAGTGGAAGTGAAAAATAGATTTAAGGGACTAGATCTGATAGACAGAGTGCCTGATGAACTATGGATGGAGGTTCATGACATTGTACAGGAGACAGGAATTAAGACCATCCCCAAGAAAAAGAAATACAAAAAAGTAAAATGGCTGTCTGAGGAGGCCTTACAAATAGCTGTGAAAATAAGGGAAGCGAAAAGCAGAGGAGAAAAGGAAAGATATACCCATTTGAATAAAGAGTTCCAAAGACTAGCAAGGAGAGATAAGAAAGCCTTCCTCAGCGATCAATGCAAAGAAATAGAGGAAACCAATAGAATGGGAAAGACTAGAGATCTCTTTAAGAAAATTAGAGATACCAAGGGAATATTTCATGCAAAGATGGGCTCATTAAAGGACAGAAATGGTAGGGACCTAACAAAAGCAGAAGATATTAAGAAGAGGTGGCAAGAATACACAGAAGAACTGTACAAAAAAGAGCTTCACAACCCAGATAATCACAATGGTGTGAACACTCACCTAGAGCCAGACATCCCGGAATGTGAAGTCAAGTGGGCCTTAGAAAGCATCACTACGAACAAAGCTAAAGGAGGTGATGAAATTCCAGTTGAGCTCTTTCAAATCCTGAAAGATGATGCTGTGAAAGTGCTGCACTCAATATGCCAGCAAATTTGGAAAAAACAGCAGTGGCCACAGGACTGGAAAAGGTCAGTTTTCATTCCAATCCCAAAGAAAGGCAATGCCAAAGAATGCTCAAACTACCGCACAATTGCACTCATCTCACACGCTAGTAAAGTAATGCTCAAAATTCTCCAAGCCAGGCTTCAGCAATACGTGAACCATGAACTTCCAGATGTTCAAGCTGGTTTTAGAAAAGGCAGAGGAACCAGAGATCAAATTGCCAACATCCTCTGGATGGTGGAAAAAGCAAGAGAGTTACAGAAAAACATCTATTTCTGCTTTATTGACTATGCCAAAGCCTTTGACTGTGTGGATCACAATAAACTGGAAAATTCTGAAAGAGATGGGCATAGCAGACCACCTGACCTACCTCTTGAGAAACCTGTATACAAGTCAGGAAGCAACAGTTGGAACTGGACATGGAACAACAGACTGGTTCCAAATAGTAAAAGGAGTACGTCAAGGCTGTATATTGTCACCTTGCTTATTTAACTTGTATGCAGAGTACATCATGAGAAACGCTGGGCTGGAAGAAGCACAAGGTGGAATCAAGATTGCCAGGAGAAATATCAATAACCTCAGATATGCAGATGACACCACCCTTATGGCAGAAAGTGAAGAAGAACTAAAGAGCCTCTTGATGAAAGTGAAATAGGAGAGTGAAAAAGTTGGCTTAAAGCTCAACATTCAGAAAATGAAGATCATGGCATCTGCATTACTTCATGGCAGATAGATGGGGAAACAATGGAAACAGTGTTAGACTTTATTTTGGGGGTCTCCAAAATCACTGCAGATGGTGATTGCAGCAATGAAATTAAAAGACGCTTACTCCTTAGAAGGAAAGTTATGACTAACCTAGATAACATATTCAAAAGCAGAGACATTACTTTGCCAACAAAGGTCCGTCTAGTCAAGGCTATGGTTTTTTCAGTGGTCATGTATGGATGTGAGAGTTGGAGTATAAAGAAAGCTGAGTGCCGAAGAATTGATGCTTTTGAACTGTGGTGTTGAAGAAGACTCTTGAGAGTCCCTTGGACTGCAAGGAGATCCAACCAGTCCATCCTAAAGGAGATCAGTCCTGGGTATTCATTGGAAGGACTGTTGCTGAAGCTGAAACTCCAGTCTTTGGCCACCTGATACGAAGAGCTGACTCATTGGAAAAGACCTTGATGCTGGGAAAGATTGAGGGCAGGAGGAGATGGGGATGACAGAGGATGAGATGGTTGGATGGTATCATCGCCTCAATGGACATGGGTTTGGGTGGACTCCGGGAGTTGGTGATGGACAGGGAGGCCTGGTGTGCTGCGGTTCATGGGGTGACAAAGAGTCGGACACAACTGAGCGACTGAACTGAACTGAACTGGGAAACTAAGATCCTGCAAGCCATGCACAAGGCCAAAAAAAAAAAAAAAAAGCTGCAGCAAATCTTCTGCCCATTATTTTGAATTATTTCTTAGAATTAGAGATGTTTATATTAGTCTCACTCACTTCACCTTACCTACCCATTTTCATTTCAAAATTGCTTGGTAACTTTTTCTGGTTTACATTTCTTTTAATACAAAATTCCTTTAAAAAAAAATTTTTTTTTTGGCATGCGGTTCACTGTTTGAAAAACATCTGTGATGTCCTTTGCCCATTTAGCTTATGAGATCTTAATGTTGTCCTTATTAAGTCTGTGAAATACCTGGGTGACTTGATTTTTCCAAATAAAGAGGTTAACTTTTTACTGAGCATATGCTTTTCTAGTTTGCCCTTTTTATTTGTACTATGGCTTTTACATACAGAACTATCTCATTTTCGTAGTGAAATAATTCAATAGTTGTATGGATTTTGTCTGCTGGTTCTAGAATGTTGACCCTGCTCTAGGACTTGTTCCTCCTTTTGCTATGTTAATTCTCATCTTTTAAAAAAAGAATCATTACCAGTTTTATTCTTCAAGAGTAATTTTAGATCCATGTCCTCAACTTTCAAAAACCCTCTTAATTTTTATCTGTACCCACTTGGCAGTAATAATTTATTTACTCAGTCCATACATTAATTGGTGGAGAACTGATTTCTTTACAATATTGAATTGTGAGGTAGATCTTTCCTGTCTCAAAAAGGTCAGGAAGCACACCTGGAGCCAAGACACAACGGGATGGACAAGCACAGCCTGCCCAGGAGGCTGTGACCACCAAGGGTGGGGAAGTCAGGAGTCTTTTGAGTGTTCCCAGGTTGGGCCGGGCACGCCCACTTGCTGACTTGTCTGCCTGAGGGAGTCCAGGTGAGAGACTGACACGTCTGGAGGGGTCAAGAGACCTGGTTTCTAGTCCCATCCCCCAAGGTCCCCTCCAGCTCTGAAATCCTTCTCATCTCTGCTTCATGAGGGGTAAAACATGGTGGTGCTAGAAGGTACCCTCTTAACCCATCCTGCACCCAGACCAGTGCCTGCTGCTCACTCGTGCCCCATTCCTACAGGAGGAGCGGGAAAGGAAGGAATGGCATCATCCCAGTTTATAGAAGAGTTTAGACTGTGCCTCTGTGTTCAGAGTCCCCTCTCCCAGCCATGAGTGTAATCGAAACCACCAAGGGGCGTGTTAAGCTGGGGCCCTGAGAGCCCAAGTCTGGGTGGCTATGATGCCCTTCATCTGCAGAGCACATTCTGAGTAGTGAAATTCTAGAATACCGATCTAGGTGAGACTTCTTTGCTAAAAAAGGAGAGGTAGTGGACAGGAGGTTTGCCTGGAGTCTTAGTCACAATGATGCTTTAAAAGTTTGTGTGTAGACAAGAAATGTGGAAACAAAACAGTTGGATACATTATAGCAGGGGTCCCCAGCCTCTGGGATCTAATGCCTGATGATCTGAATTGGAGCTGATGTAATAATAATAGGAATAAAGAGCAAATAAATGTAATGCACTTGAATCATCCTGAAACTATCCCCTCCACTGTGGAAAAACTGTCTTCTCATGAAACCAGTCCTTGATGCCAAAAAGGTTGAGGACCCCTGCATCATAGGGCTGGTGAGGTTGTGGGTGACTTTCAATTATGTGTTTGTTGCTTTAAGTGTTTGCAAAGACTACAAACTCTAAGGACCTCTCTCGGTGCAGGAAAAGCAGAAGCAGTGGTTGGTCTCGTGGAGACTGGGGCTTGGCCAGGCCGCATCACTCATTGTCCTTTCCCTGAGTGACTACACCCCTGGAGGTAAGGTTGCTCTCTGGTTGGGGAGTTTTCAAAATGTTTTCCAACAGCCTGCCTGAGTTTGCTCTAGTTTAGAAACATCTGAGGCTGTACCCACAGCACTGAGGGTGAAGCGTGACCAGCTGCCCACCTCTGGTGCAGACACAGCCTTGAAGGATTTAAGGAAACCCTTGCTTCCCCCTTTAGGGTTAACCCGCTCCCCTGCCAGATGACCAGCAACACCTTCCACCCTACTCCCCGCTCCCGAAAGCCCGCTCAGGAAAATCTCTGAGTTAAAAGTTTGCCTTTGTGACTGGAAGAATTTTTATTAGGCAAAAGCGTTGACAAGTTTGTCATTCCCAGAATCTGCTAACACCCTCCCCCGACTCCCTTCGATTTTTAGTATTTTTCCCTCCTCATTTCTAAAAGGGGGGAAAACTGTCTCGAACAGGCAGAGAGTTTTATCCAAGGTGTTTGGCAGTGACTCCGTGAGCCAGGAGAGATTTATGTCTCCTCCGTTCTCTGGCACTGCCTGGTGTGAGCTCACTTAAAACAACCGAATAAATGAGTTCACTTTATCCCGTCAAAATGGAGCCAAGGGCGGCATGGTACCCAGCTGGGGTCCTCGGGGACCCTGAGGCAACGTTCCTGTCTCAGTCGCCTGTGCTGAGCTCAGCTGTTTTTATGTCTGTCTGAGATCATTAAAATGAGGAGGGCAGAGAGCAGAAAGCCCCGTGGAATTGGGGGCAGGACGGGAACCCCCTTGGAGTCTGGAGGCCTCAGCCAAAAGCATGAACCCAGGGGGTTGGCTTAAAAGGCCACCTCTCCCCAGTTGGATTTGGTCTGAGTTCCTTGAAGTGCCCCACCCCCAACAGCCCTCCGCCCCTCAGTGTGGTTTCTTCTTGCAGATAGTCCCAAGAATATTGGGTTTCCTGTCTCATGAAGTCATATTTTTTTCTTTCCTGCTGCCCTACTACCACTGACAGCAGGCCCATGAATTCAGCCTTGTTGCTCTAAAAAAATGAACGTGAAAAAAAAATAAATAAATAAAAAATAAAAAAATGAACGTGGATTCTTCCTGGGTGAATTTTCTGGGCCAGGCCTGGTCCTGCCCTCTCACATGGGTTTGGGCTCAGGAGTCACCAAGCAGCTGTGTTATTAACCTGAGGCAGTGTGATTAGGAACAGAACAGCTGCCCCAAAGGGAAGGACTGGTCTGCCCATCCAGGAGGGGATGCCCGTGCAGCCCTCCACTCGCCCTCTAGGCTGGGCTTATCGCTCCTTCCAGAGTCCTGGGCTGCAGACAGAGGGAGGGAGGGCTTTGGCTTTTGTCTTAGGATGGGGAATCAGGACTGTAACAACTCCTAGGATCTTTAAGCTTTTAAAGATGATAGACAGAGTGTGTCTCCTAGACTGTTAGCAGCCTAAAGGTGGGGGTTGTGTCTGCCTCCTTAGGAAGGATGGGAAGGAGAGAGGGAGGGAGTAACTCGATCCTCACTAGCCCAGGGAAACCTAAAGATACCATTTGACTATCAATAGATCAATGGAAAGGGCTTCTCAAGTGGCTCAGTGGTAAAACAAATCCACCTGCCATTGCAGGATTGAACATGAGTTCAATCCCTGGATTGGGAGAGATCCCCAGGAGAAGGAAATGGCAACCTACACCAGTATTCTTGCCTGGGAAATCCCATGGACAGAGGAGCCTGGTGGGCTACAGTGTATGGTCTATGAAGTTGCAATGAGTCAGAAACAACTTAGCAACCAAACACCACCAAGATCAATGGAAAGGAGGTGTAGTGTATATAAATGAAATGAAATGTATCATTAAACCTTGAGAAAGAAGGAATACCTGTCATTAGTAACAACATGGATGAACCTGGAGAACATTATGCTAAGTAAAATAAACCAGACAGAAAAAGAAATAAGAAAAGATCCCTTTTGATAAATGCAGCGGCTGAGAGGTTGTGGTTTCCATCCTGCAGCAGATCTGGCGTTGGACTGCAGGCCTGTCTGAATCCTTGTTCTCCGCCCTTCCCTGCATCAGTATTGCCCAGACTTCAATCACTCTTTGTTTTCACCGTCTTTGCCAATCTTCACACGACATAGATGTATAAATATACCCTTAAATCAATTTATTTTTACTTAAAAATATAATTAGGTAGGACCTACCTGGTGATTCGGTGGTAAAGAATCTGACTGCCAACGCAGGAGACACAGGTGTAATCTCTGATCCAGGAAGATCCCACATGCCTCGGAGCAACAAATCCTGTGTGTCATAACTATTGAGCCTGAGCTCTAGAACCTGGGACCCGCAACTACTGAGCCCACGAGTCTCAGCTACTGAAGCCCACATGCCCGAGAGTCCGTGCTCCGCAGCAAGAGGAGCCACTGCGATGAGAAGCTGAGCACCGCAACTAGAACGTAGGGCCTGCTCCCTGAAACTAGAGAAAAAGCCTGTCCAGCGACAAAGACCCTGAACAGCCAATAAATAAATAAATAAAAGTTATTTAAAATATAGCTAGTTTGACATGCTGGTTATATTTTTCTAACACGCATTAAAGTACAAATAACTTTAAGATAATAATCATCATCCATGCATCACCGTACAAGCAGCTCAGAGTGCTCCCATGGTTCCAGAGCCGTGGTTCTCAGTGTGGTCCCCAGGTTGGCAGCATCAGCACCGCCTGAGAACTTCTTAGAAATCTTAATTCTCAGGTCCTACCACAGACCTCCTGCATCACAGACTCGTGGGTGGGGCTCAGTAAGGTCTTTTTTCACATCCTCCAGGTGATTCTGATGCTGCTAAAGTTCAGGAACTGTTGCAGGAAGGGGGACTCCTTCCAGGGCCTGAAACTGGGCTTTTGTCTAACACTCAGAAATGAATTGTCTGAGGAGACACATGTGCTGACAAAGCAAGAGATTTTATTGGGAAAGGGCATCTGGGTGGAGAGCAGTAGGGTAAGGGAACCCAGGAGAACTGCTCTGTCAAGTGGCTTGCAGTCTTGGATTTTATGGTGATGGGATTAGTTTCCGGGCTGTCCTTAGCCAATCATTCTGACTCAGAGTCCTTCCTGGTGGTGCACGCCTTGTTCAGCCAAGATGAATTCCAGAGAGGATTCTGGGAGGTGGTTGGACAGGTGGTGTCTCCTTTTGACCTTTCCCGAACTCTTCTGGTTGGTGGAGGCTTATCAGTTTCCTATTCCTTACCAGGACCTCCTGTCGTAAAACAACTCATGCAAATGGTTACTATGGTGCCTGGCCAGGGTGGGCGGTTTCAATCAGTGTGCTTCCCCTAAAAGAACCATTGCACTGGAGTGTTGGGCCTCTCAGCAATGTCCTGGTTGAGTCCCCTTTGCCCCCGTATCCTAGATCCTCATGGTGTCCCCAGGACCACAGAGCATAGGAAAGCCCTGGGTGAAGCACCATATACATCTTAACTCATTAGGTAGGAAAGACAGGAAGTGTGGTATGAAAGAACATCTGCATCAGGGAGAACACCTTACCTTGAAACTTATACATAAGGATACAAAGAGCCAATGCTGGCTCGCTCCCCAGCGCCCGCTTGGGTCAGAACTCAGAAGTGACTGGGAACTCCCAGCAAAGCAGCTAGCTCCCCATGGCTTAGAGAAGCTCTGTCCAACAGAACTCTCTGCAGTGATGGAAATGTTCACTATCCACTGTAGGCTGGGAGACAGTTCTCCATGGGTCTCGCATTTCTGCATATTTGAAAGCAGAGGCACTGAATGCCTTTTTTTCTGGACACTTTTTCAAGGGCATTTATATAGCCAACAGCTTTGGAAGGAAAAGGTAGTGTCTTCCTCCAGAGCAAAGGACTTTGTGCATCCTGCCTATTAGAAAAGATCCAGGTCTCCTAAACTCAGAGTTCTAGTCCTACATTGTGACCCACTGCATGTTCATATAAGCGGGTATCTCCAGCCCTCTTCACATTGCCCTGTGGGAACTGGAACTCAGGAAACCAGAGAAAGAAAATGCAGATACTCTGACTGCTGATACTGCTACAAATAATACAGTCCTTATCTCAAATCCTGAATTCTCATGTCTTCTGCTGGCATCCATGGAACTGGCAGATTAACTTCCTAGCTTGCAACTAGGGCAAGAGGTGAGATTCCTTGAATTTCTTGACACATTGTATGACACGTGGTTATTAAAAGCTGGAAATGTTTCTAGTGTGACTAAAAAACTAAATTTTAGTTTTAAATTTTTCCTAGTTTTATTAGATATAATTGAAAATATAATTGTATATATTTGAAGTATAGAAGGTGATGATTCGATCCATTGTGAAATGATGGCCACAGTCAAGTTAATTAACATATATTTATTTAACTCACATAGTTGGGGCTTCCCAGGGGGCACTAGTGGTAAAGAATCCACCTGCCAATACAGGAGATGTAGGAGACTCGGGTTCGATCTGTGGGTCAGGGAGATCCCCTGGAGAAAGAAATGGCAGCCTACTTTAGTATTCTTGCCTGGGAAATCCCAAGGACAGAGGAGCATAGTGGGCTAAGTCCATGGGGTTGCAAAGAGTTGGACACAACTGAACACAGAGTCACATGAGGCCAGGGACTACCTTACTGGACCATATTGCTTAGAATGTTCAAGCATCAACTGGTGTGGCCATTGGTCAAGGCTACTATTGAGAGAGTTTCTGCATTGAGAGTAAGTTGAGACTCAGGTGATCTCTAAGTTAAACTCAACATTTAAAACACTAAGATCATGGCATCCAGTCCTATCATTTCATGGCAAATAGACGGGGAAACAATGGAAACAGTGACAGACTTTATTTTCTTGAGTTTCAAAATCACTGCAGATGGTGACTGCAGCCATGAAATTAAAAGTTGCTTGCTCCTTGGAAGAAAAGCTATGACCAACCTAGACAGCATGTTAAAAAGCAGAGACATTACTTTGCCAACAAAGGTCCATCTAGCCAAAGCTATGGTTTTTCCAGTAGTCATATATGGATGTGAGAGTTGGACCATATAGAAAGCTGAGTGGCGAAGAATTGATGCATTTGAACTGTGGTCCTGGAGAAGACTCTTGAGAGTTCCCTGGACTGCAAGGAGATCCAACCAGTCTATCCTAAAGGCAATTAGTCCTGAATTTTCATTGGAAGAACTGATGCTGAAGCTGAAACTCCAATACTTTGGTCACCTGATGTGAAGAACCGACTCACTAGAAAAGACCCTGATGCTGGGAAAATTGAAGGCAGGAGGAGAAGGGACGACAGAGGATGAGATGCTTGGATGGCATCACTAACTCAGTGAGTTTGCTCATTGAGTTTGAGCAAGCTCCAGGAGCTGGTGATGGTCAGGGAAGCCTGGTGTGCTGCAGACCATGGGGTCGCAAAGAGTTGGACATGACTGAGCAACTGCCCTGAACTTACTGAAGTTATTTTCAGTATTTGAGTTTCCACACTTTTGGGAAGAGTTGAACAGTGAAGAGATATCTTTTCTTTTTTAAAAAATTATATTCAGGGGTGTTTCATGTTACAAGTGAGAGATGAGAGGAAAGAGAAATTGGGCTGAGTTTAGAGCCTGGAGATGGGGAGATGGTCCTCCTGTAGGTTATCTCTTGGAGAGGCTTGGAGGCTAGAGGGAGCTTCCCTGGTGGCTCAGATGGTAAAGAATCTGCCTGCAATGCAGGAGACCCGGATTTGATCCCTGGGTCAGGAAGATCCCCTGGAGAAGGAAATGGCAACCCATTACAGTACTCTTGCCTAGGAAATTCTGTGGACAGAAGAGCCTGGCAGGCTATAGTTCATGGGGTTACAAGAGTGGGACATGACTTAACAACTAACCTTACCACCACGACACCTTAAACTTGGAGGCTAGAGAGACAGAAAATATGGCCGGAGAAAATGAGCAGACCAGGGGCCCTTAAAGAATTTTCTCAGCTCAGCCTCCCCTTCCCCTGATCCTGAGAACACCTACATCTGCTCCAGGCTGGCTGAAGACTCCTCAGGGCCCTTCTCAGCTCCCCAGGTTCCTGCCCCTCTCACCTCCCAGCTCAGAACAATCTCCCCTTTGACTGGGACTCAGGCTCTGCTGACAGGTCAGGTCATATGTACCTAATCAGGAGGAGCTAGGGCCTGAAGGATGATAAACAGGGCTTCTCCTTCAATAAAGTTTGTGCAGAATATTGGAAACAGCTGTACCAGGTAGAGCCTGTGGGGACCTGGAGGGGGAGGGATGAGCTGGGGGAGCACCAGGGCAGAAGCCTAAAGGGTGCTTTGCCGCCCAAAGGCTGACAGAGCTAGTGAGCTTAATCCAATGCTAGTCTAGAATCCTGGGCTTTGAGGAGAAGAGAGAATGCCCTGGAATCAGAGGACATGGGTCATGGCCAAGCAGATCTTGACTACCTGGCAGACATTTATTTGCAATCATTGCTCTTTATTTCATAAATATCACACCAACTTCTCTGCAAGTTGCTTTTCTCACTTAACCTCACGAAAGAAAGAGAGAAAGAAAGTGAAGTCACTCAGTTGTGTTCGACTCTTTGCGACCCCATGGACCGCAGCCTACTAGGCTCCTCAGTCCATGGAATTTTCCAGGCAAGAGTACTGGAGTGGGTTGCCATTTCCTTCTCCAGGGGATTTTCCCAACCCAGGGATTGAACCCAGGTCTCCCACACTGCCGGCAGACACTTTACTGTCTGAGCCACCAGGGAAGCCTAATGAAAATCCTTCTAATTTATTTTTTCTTATATTGTGGTAAAATAGCTTCCCAGGTGGCTCAGTGGTAAAGAGCCCGCCTGCCAATGCAGGAGGTGCATGTGGGATTCCTGCGTCTGGAAGGTCCCCTGGAGAAGGAAGTGGCAACTCACTCTGGTATCCTTGCCTGGAGAATCCCATGGACAGAGGAGCCTGGTGGGCTACAATCCATGGGGTCGCAAAGAGTCGGCACGACAGAACACACACACACACATATAACACAACATTTATCATCTCAACCGTTTTGAAGTGTAACTTTCAGTAATGTTAAAGTATTCACATTGCTGAACATCCAACCTCTAGAACTTTTTCATCTTGCAAAACTGAACTTCCATACCCCTTAAACAATTCCCCATCCCGCCTCTACCCCAGCCATGGACAACCACCATCCTTTCTGCTTCTGTAAGTTTGACCATTAGAGATGTATCTAAACTGGAATCATACAGCATTTGTCTTTGCGCAATTTATTATTTTGAATAGCTGCATAATGTTATAGTACTGGCGTGGTGGGAAAACCTAACACAAAAAAAATGTTATAAAGAATTTTTTGTATCTGTAACCTTGTGTACTGGAGTTTGTCAGGGTTTTATCCTACTCCCCTGTAGGATAAACTCCAGAAATGACATGACTCTATTAAAGAGATGCGTATTTTTAATTTTTATATATGTTACCAGATCACTTTCTCCAAAGTTCAAGGTAATTCACATACCTGCCAGCTGTATTTGAGCGTGCATCTCTCCCATATCTTCACCAGCCCTAGCTATCATCATTCAAGTTTTGCTATTTCAATAAATGAAAAGTGATGTCACGTCTTAAAATTTGCATCTCCTTGACTATTAGTGAGATTGAGCATCTTCCCATAAATGTACTGACCATTTGTTTTGTCCGTTTTCAACTAGGTCTTTTCTCTTTCTTATTGTGTATAAGAGCTCTTTGTGTATTATAGATGTTAACTCTTTACTGGTGGTAATTGAAATATTTGCTCCAGTATATAATTTGTCTTTTGATTTTGTATATGTTACCTTTTATTCTTCCAAAATTTAAACATTTAAAATTTTCCTCTATAGCTTCTGGACTTTCTGCTTTGTTTAGAAAAATCTCCTCAAACCCTAGATTGTATAAATATTCTCCTAATTTTTTCCTCATTAAATTGTTTTAAATATTTAAATTGTTTTAAATATTTCCTTGTGAAATTGTTTAAATATAAAAACCAATATTTAAATTGTTTTCAATGTTTAAATTTAAATACATTTAAATCTTTCATCTATTTGAAACTTGGTTTTAATAACTCGTGGGGTAGAGAGCTTAACCTTGTTTTGTTTTTTCAGCCAGCCAGCCAGTTGTGTCTATACAATTTATTAAATAAACTATCCATTTTCCCCACTGGTTTGAAATACCACCTTTATTCTTATACTATAGTCCATATGTTCTGGGTTATATTTCCTGACTGGTTTCTATTTCCATCCCCTGGATCTATTTATCTTGTCTTTTACCTTTAATGTATGATTTGATCACAGTGATTTATAGTTCATTTTCTTAAGGCCACTTTTACCTAAATACTTCTTCACTGATGTTGTTTTCATCTCGAACATTATATAAATTCCTTCCAGCTGTCAGAGCCTGTGAATGTCAGTAACTCTTCAAGACAAGCCAGAGTCCATCCAGGGAAGGCTGCCCATGTGCCCTTTCAGGAACCAAGTAAGATGGAGGCCAGACAGTGATATTAGATGCTGCTGCTGCTAAGTCACTTCAGTCGTGTCCGACTCTGTGCGACCCCATAGACGGCAGCCCACCAGGCTTCCCCCACATCCCTGGGATTCTCCAGGCAAGAACACTGGAGTGGGTTGCCATTTCCTTCTCCAATGCATGAAAGAGAAAAGTGAAAGTGAAGTCACTCAGTTGTGACTGACTCTTAGCGACCCCGCGGACTACAGCCTACCAGGCTCCTCAATCCATGGGATTTGCCAGGCAAGAGTACTGGAGTGGGGTGCCATTGCCTTCTCCAGATATTAGATTAGTACCAACTATATGCTCAGCATTGCTTAGCACTCTGCCTGGCCTTATTAAAAGTGCTTAGTAAAAGCTAGGCATAATCACCAATTTAACATTTATTGAGTGCCAATTATAAGGCTGGGCCCTGCACTTTGTGTAAGAGATTCAAAGAAGTAAAGATCTGGACACCGCTCTTTTTCTTCTCTTGTTTATTTATTTATTTGGCTGTGCTGGGTCTTCTTTGCAACACATGGGATCTTCAGTCTGCATTGAGACATTTGGATCTTTAGTTGCAGCATGTGAATTCAGTTGTGGTATGTGGGATCCAGTCCCGTGACCAGGGATCAAATCCCAGGCCCCTACATTGGGATTGTAGAGTCTTAGCCACTGGACCACCAAGGAAGTCCCTACTCTAAGGGTTTCACGTCTTAGGTCCAGACCCATCCTCTGTCCATTGCTTTGCGATGCTGACCTTGGGCCCTGTGAACCCCATTTCTGCTTTGCTAGCTGTTTCTTCACGATTTCCCAGTAGGAGCTGCTAAAGGGAAGCTACGGGATGGACAAAGAAGGGTGGGCATCTCCTTGAGCCTGTGTGTTCCCCATACGCCTCACTCCACACTTCTCCATCCCAGCAGCAGCAGGCCCACCCTGAAGCAGCGGCTGAATGCAGTTTGCAGTTTTTCCAACACTGACAGCTTCATCATCCACCACCCACTCCCACACGCCTGCCCCAGAGCACCAGCACCAGCTGGCAGGTGCCTCTTCCTGAGGTCTGGGCACAAGCCCAGGGGTCTTCACTTCCTGCTCAGAGCCTCCTCCTCAGGGGTCTGAGGCCCAGGCTCTGGGTCCCCCTCCTTGCCATGTTGAAGGTTCGGTGATTCCAGCCTCTTCCTTTGTTTTCCCAGCCCCTACCGTTGCCAGCTCCGTGACACCCAAGCATGCTCTTGTGTTACCTAATTAGCAACTTTATACCCAGTTACCAATTCTTTATAGTCAATTCTCTTTTCAACTGACTGATGTGGTTTCTGTCTCCTGCCTGGACCCCGACTGACACAGGTAATGAAGAATTAAAGTTTTCAGAAGGCTGGGGATCTGCTTCTCTTGGCCGCCCTGCAGAGCACTCCCCCCTCCTCCATTCCCAGAATTATTTGGCTGCCAGTTGCCAAGGAGACGGCTGACAATCTCCAGTTGCCAAGCGTCCCCCTGGAGCTCTACAGAGACATTCTGGAAACTCCCTTCTCCTTCCAGCTCCACAGCCAGGGAACTTGGAGAATTGAGCCAGGTTGGGGAGCAGGGGAGGGGGTGGCGGGGAGCACGCTAGGCCTGAAGATGAAGGGAGAAGCAAGAGCTTTCCTTGAGCCCTGACTTTCTCTGCTGACCTTGGTGCCTGGCTCCCCAATGGCCCTGTCCAGACAGATGCTCACTGGGTCCAGCCAAGGCTGGGTTCTCCAACCAGGCCCTCAGTCACGGAAAGCTGTCTCCACACTGTCACTCCAGGCATGATAGAAGCCCCAGCGCCAGCTGGGGCAGGGAAGGCCTTGGAACCTCTCTTAGAGAGGACAGTCTACTGGAGCAGCATTCAATGTGCTCTCAAATCTGGTGTCCGGGCCCAGGCTCCAAACTATTTCATAATAGCAATAACAGTAACACTGATGATAACAAGAGCAGGCAGGTGGGTGTGAATCTCACTTCACAAACTTATGTGTGCAAGAGTATCTGTTCCTTTATTTCACTAAAATCAGATAAAGTGGATTCCATACTGGAGTCCTTGCCCCTCCCAGGGGTTTCCTGAGTTACCAAAAACAGAGAAGCTTCGAACCTCGGGTTCCTTGTGGTTGCTGCTGACTTTGTAGCCTGAGCCTCTGGGGGGCCTCTCCACTTCTCTGCCCCCAGCAGTCATGGCCCTGACCTTGATCCTTTTCCAGGGACCCAGGGACCTGTGACTTATCCTCAACTCAGGAAAATCTCTCCCTCTCCACTCTACCTCCAAACGCCTTTTCCTTTCTCTTACTCATCACTTCCACTGAGACTACCTACCATGACTTTTCAATGAATTTGGGCTTCACAAAAATAGGGAAATGCTAACTTTGGTGTCGGTCTTCCTTGGTGGCTCAATGGTAAAGAATCTGCCTGCCAATGCAGGAGATGCAGGTTCTATCCCTGGATTGGGAAGATCCCCTGGAGAAGGAAATGGCAACTCACTCTTGGGCAATCCCATGGACAGAAGAGCATGGTGGGCTACAGTCCATGCGGTTACAGAAAGTCGGATTCGACTTAGCTAAACAACAACTTTGGTATTAAGCAGGTTTTGCATCTGCCCTGTAAAAACCCCTGAAGCAATGTGGAACTAAAGACTTGGCTGAAGATGCTTCATCGATTTTATTTTCACATAGGGTTTTTTTTTTTTTTCTCTCAATAGCGTGTGCATGCTCAGTTGTTAAGTCGTGGCCGACTCTTTGCAACCCCAAGGACTGTAGCCCTCCAGGCTCCCTTGTCCATGGGATTTTCCAGGCAAGAATACTGGGGGTGGGTTGCCGTTTCCTTCTCCAGGATTCTTAATAGTAGTTGTATTTAATACTTTCCCCGGTGGCTCAGTGGTAAAGACCCTGAAATGCGGGAGATGCAGAAGACATGGGTTCGATCCCTGGGTCAGGAAGATCCCCTGGCGGAGGGCATGCAACCCACCCCCGTGTTTTTACCTGAAGAATCCCATGGATAGAGGAGCCTGGAGGGCTATAGTCCATAGGGTCACAAAGAGTCGGACACAACTGAAGCAACTTAGCACTCACACATGCATATAACACCTTCTTCTTGATTCTCCTTCCCATCCCTCATCCAACCCCTCTAGGTTCACGAAGGTGTTTTAGAGATACCATTACATCTCATCCCTGAATGTCTTAGTATTCACTAAAAGACAAACAGGACATTGTCTTATATAAACACACAGCTATTATCACACATAACAAAACCAACAGTTTTTCTAAGAGCAGCCTCCTTTGATAGGGGAAAACTGAGACTTGGAGTAAGTGACTTGTTTGCTGTAGCCAGGCTGGTGGATGATGGAGCCAGGATCTCAACGCTGAGCTGACTCCAAGGCCTGCCCTGGCCTCACGCCCCCATCTGTACAGTGGTTTTTATGCTTTTTACAGTCCTCTCCTCCTTCACCACACTCTTACAACAACCCCCAGAAGCAGCTGGTGGGTATGACAACCACATTGTTAATCCATCAGGAAATGGAGGCCAGGAGAAACGGGGTGTGCTGCGCACAGCAGCCCAGGAAGGGACCACTGAGAGTGGTCGAGCAGAGGGAAGGAGGGCTTGTGCCCAGGCAGAGCCAGCAGAGACCCCAGGCCCCGAGGAACCTCTGTCTTCAGGGTCACACCTCGGCCTCTGCCTCCCCTCCCTTCCTCCCTTGCTCTGTGGTTCTCCCTCTCTTCACCCCTCCACCTAGGCCTTGTTCATTTCCTCTCCAGCCTCCAAGGAGCAGTTTACAAAGTGACTAAGCGGTGACCCCTGCTGGACCCTCTGTCCCTCCGGCCCACCCCCCGCCCCTCCTCTCAGCCGTGAACTCAGCGGGAGCCGTGTGGACCGCAAAGCCTCTGGCCCATTTCCTCTCCAGCCCTCGGCTCATCTCCCGCAGGGGTCCCCAGGGCCTACAGTTGGCCTCCAACAAAGCCCACGTGAACACACATGGAAAAGCCGTTAATTTCTAGGAGCATCTGCTTTCTCTGCTCCAGCCCAGCTGTCCCCATCCTTCCATACTCTGCTCCTTCCGAGCGAGGTCTGGGGCTCCAGCATCAGATTCAAGATGGTAGTGACAGGCTGGCGAGCTGGTAAAACCACAGCACAGAATGAGGGGCCTACAAGTTGGCTCAGAGAAGCAGAGATGTGAGGGAAAGACAGGAAGAGACTGGCATGAGAGTCCCTTGGCCCCAGAGCTGAACAAAGTGTCACAGTGTGGCGTGATGCTGCCCACAGCAATGCAGAGGTTCCTGGAAAGTGAGGCAGTGGCCAGAAACCTGGAGAGTGCCTGCAGCCACACCGCTCCCTCGTCCAGAGCTTGGGGAGCACTATGGAGCTACTGTGTCCACTCAGCGTGCTGAGTTACATCCAGCCTTGCTCATGAGCCTGGGTGTGGGCCCTGCAAAGCAGCGGAATCAACACACCCTGGTACATGGTGGCCAGGATGTCAATGTTTACTAGATGGATAAACAGTGGTAGATTTTATTTTCTTGGGCTACAGAATCACTGCTGATTGTGACTTGTAGCCATCAGATTAAAAGATGCTTGCTCCTTGAAAAAAAAGCTTTGATAAACCTAGACAGTGTATTAAAAAGCAGAGACATCATTTTGCTGACAAAGCTATGGTTTTCCCAGTAGTCATGTATGGATGTGAGAGGTGGACCATAAACAAGGCTGAGCACAGAAGAATTGATGATTTTGAACTGGAGAAGATTCTTGAGAGTCCCTTGGACTGCAAGACCAAACCAGTCAATTCTAAAAGGAAATCAACCCTAAATATTCACTGGAAGAACTGATGCTGAAGCTCCAATACTTTGGCCACCTGATGCAAAAAGCCAACTCATTGGAAAAGAACCTGATGCTGGGAAAGATTGAGGGCAGGAGGAGAAGGGAGTAACAGGATAAGATGGTTGGATAGCATCACCAACTCAATGGACTTGAGTTTGAGCAAACTCTGGGAGATAGCAAAGGACAGGGAAGCCTGGCGTGCTGTAGCCCATAGGATCACAAAGAGTCAGACACGACTGAGCGACTGAATAACAAGAGATGGATAAGCAAAACCCTAACAGTACAACACTGAAAGAGATAGTGATCTTCTTGCTAGGGAGAAGAAACTTAGCACTTCCGTGGACCCCTAGCCAGCCTGGAGGGGTCGGAGCCCTGGTTGGGTGGGGACAAACTGAAGAAGGCCCAGAGGTAGGGAGCCAGGTGGGAAATGAAGGCATTGGAGACGGGGGAAATGGAGAGAATTTGAGCTCACTGGTGAAATGCAGGCAGCAAGGCTGTTTCCTGGCGGGCTGAGAACACCCGGCACACCCAGCACAGGCCTGTCAATGGACAGGAACTCTGATAACCACTCAGGTGGAGAAGAGGAGGGCCGGATATGCTGTTGCAAATATTGAATGCCTTTCATTTGAAAGTGGAGAAGGAAATGGCAACCCACTCCAGTATTCTTGCCTGGAGAATCTCAGGGATGGAGGAGCCTGGTGGGCTGCCATCCTTGGGGTCGCACAGAGTCGGACACGACTGAAGCGACTTAGCTGCAGCAGCAGCATTTGAAAGAGGAATTCGAATAGTTTTGCAAAGTTTCATTGGAAGAACTCAACCCCAAGGACAGATGTGTCAGAAAAGCAGATTATGGTTCAACCCAAACACAAAGAGGGCAAGAAAGAGACATTGACTGGACATGCACTGTGGGACAGGGTTTACCAGATGCTGGGGGTGTGTGTGTGTGTGTGTTAGGGGGTGGTTTGGGAAAGATTCAAGTGCATTTTGTATACTGGGCACTTCATTTCTGTTAGTTTTACATCAGCTCCACCTCAGATCCTCAGGCA
Source organism: Bubalus bubalis (assembly GCF_019923935.1). Taxonomy (NCBI): domain Eukaryota; kingdom Metazoa; phylum Chordata; class Mammalia; order Artiodactyla; family Bovidae; genus Bubalus; species Bubalus bubalis. The sequence goes on from NC_059161.1 coordinate 110,000,880, forward strand.
TTAGATCCCAGAGGTTGGGGACGCCTACTTTAAGGGTTTCTGATTCACCCTGTCTGGATTCTCAGGTTTTCTCTGGACACAGGGGGTGCCAGCCACCCTGGGTGGATGGCAAGCCCAGATCCCTATTCTCTGCTCCCCAAAGAATGGCTAATGGACATTCTAATGCTCCCCCAGTTAGGATGAGGGCATCAGAATGGAGGGGCCATAGAGCCAACAGGGGACAGCAAACAGGTGACAGTAGCCTATTTGCCCCACCTATCCCCGCTACATGGGACCCCAATCCCCAGGAACCATTTGCCATTCTACTCAAAGCTGAGTTAGGAACGAATGGAGCCTAAAGACCCTGTGGAAGACAGGGAAGAACCTTGGCTATGGGTTGAGTGAAGGACAGGGGTCTTTCCACTGTCCTACGGCCCCTGAGAGGCCGAGAGTACCAGAGCCAACATCTCTGGGCCCAGCGATGCCCCGCCTGGCATCAGCTCTGACAGCCCCTGTCCCGGCTGAGCCCCAAGGAACCTAACACCTGACATCCAAGCTCATCTCCCTGGGGTCCAGGAATCTCACCCTCCCCCAAACCCTGCCATCAGATAATGGAAAACTCTGACCTTGTGTCAGGTTGTCATAAGAGACAGCTACAGCAGCAGGACGTGCTGAGAACACGAGAGGGGAGACAGAGCTGGGATTCAGAGAGGCCAGTGCAGCAAGCTGGTGTCCATTCCATCTCCAGGGCCCTAACTTTGCAGGCCAGATCTGGCCAGGAGCTTGAATGTTGGTGCACCGACTATGTGCACCATTCACACGTGTGTGTGTATAAATTGTATCAAGCATATATACAAAACTAATATACAGCTTGATGTACTGTAACTCCTACCTGAGACAAGAAACAGGACATTACAAGCACCCAAGAAGCCCCCCAGACGCTAGTGTAAGTTTTTCGTTTATAGTCACAATAATCTTTACAAGAAAGGAGGTGTTATTATCCCCGTTTATCTGTGAAGAAACTAACACTCAGAGAGGCTCAGAAATGTCCTAAAATTTTTCGGTTGATCAGTCAAACCTGAACTCTGGAGTGTCTTTGACTCCAGGGCTCCTGCCAACACTCCACCAGCGTCTCCCCCAGAAATGTGAGGAAAACACGAGAAGGCACAGACGACATGAACCTCCTGATCCCCGTGATCTGGAGGGCTGCACACGGGGTCCCGCATCGGACGGGTGGTTGGACCTGGCGAAGTTGGGGCCTTTGCCACATCCATGCTCACACTCTCTGATTTCATATTACTGAAATCAAGTTTCAGGGAGTGCGGGTCCTCCCCCGGCCCGGTCTTGCCCTCCCCAACTCTGCATTATGGATGGAGTGAATCATCTGGTAAATAATTCACCTGTAATCGGGATGGTGAGGGTAACGGGAGATCCGGGGTGGATGTGTCAGGAGGTGCCCCGGTTGGCAACCTGAGCCAGACTGCCCCCCAACCTTCCAGGGCTGGGCTTTGCTTTGGAGAGAGGGAGCCTGAGAGGCAGGCAGGAACCTCGGCGGGGCGGCCACGCAGGGAGATGGGGCCATGGTGGGTCAGGGAGCCCTGCTCAGCCCACTCAGCCTCCTGCTGCTGGCACCCCTCTGCCTTCTGCATCCAGCGGCCTCGGGTGAGTGATGCTCAGTCCGCCCTCCACAGGAGCCCACCTCTACTCACATCCCATTATTTCTTCCCCTTTCTTCCTCTGGATCCTCTTTTTGCCCTTGTGTAGCCATTCAGTGAAGTCCATTAACTTCATCCACCTGCCAGACATCAGCCAGTGTGCACTGAGCGACCTCTCATGCCAGGTTGGGGAGGCAGGGCCGGAGCACCGAGAGTGCTCTGCTCTTCTGAACTTTGAATAGCCGTAACAGCTTGTGCTGAGGGCCACTGTCGGGGTGTAAGCTTAGTGTGACACGGTCAGACCTGGGTTTCAGGACGTTCCCTCCAAAGCTGACAGATTTCAGGGAGCTGGAGGCAGTGGGGAGATCTTTGCAATAGTCCAGGTGGGAGATGCTCATAGCGTCCAAAGTAAGGTCCACAGGGTTGGAAAGAACCAGTTTCTGGATTAAATGCCTTTCTCCTTGACCAGCTGAACATCAGAATCTTGACTGCTCCCGTCCCTCCAACTCCACACCCGTCTCCTCCTCTTCTCTCTCTGGGGAAGCTGACAGCAGTGGGGGAGAATCTGAGGTCAGGGATTAGGCAGGGCTCCAACCCCAGCTCCTCCATGTACCGTGTGGTTTTAGATGAAGTAATTTCATGTTTCCGAGTCTGGGGAGGGCATGTCGTGGTTGTTATGGTGAAGATCAGTAGGTGATCAGCAGGGGAAGAGTTCAGGGCAGGCACGGTACCGGGGGCACTCAGTCAGCAGAAGCTTGTGTGCGGGAGCCCTGGGGCTCGGTCCTCCGAGGCACTTATCTTTCCTAAGTTTGCTGAGGCTCCCTGCAGCATGCTGACCACAAGCGACAGAAGAACAGGGGCCCAGGCAGGCGTGAGGTTGCCTGCTGGATCTGCCCCCATCGCTGCTGTCTACTGCCTGGTGGACCGGAAGCTCCATGAGGGCAGAGATGGAGGGCTCATTTGTCACGGTAGCCCATGCCTGGCCCCGTGCAGGCGCTCCAGATTAACAGCTGATGAATGAATGGGTGCTGGGTGGGCTGACGGCAGGCTGGGATCATCCCTTTGCTGCAGTGGGTCTGGAATCCCCTGGAGTCCTTACGCAGATATCTCCAGAGCCTGAGTTACCAGTGGTCACGTACACCTCCTGAGCCTTGGGGGTCATTGTCTGGCTGGTCATCAGATTGACTTCTGGATGGTTGTTAATATACAGATTCCTGGGCCCTGAAACCCCTCTCCCCACTCGGGGATTCTGACTCAGTCTTCCGAGATGAGGCCCAGGAATCTACATTTTTATCAAGCTTTCCGAAAGGCCTAATGGGAATCTCTGCTCCAATCCATTCCCTGATTGCAAGAAATCCCCTAACCCCACCCACTCGTACAGCACAGCCAGACAGGAAGCTCTGTGGGCCCCTCAGAAACCATCTCTTGTCCACCAAGTCCAGAAGGGCTTATGCTGCCTTATCAAACCCTGACAAGCCGGCCCGCCCTGCAGACCACCAATAACAGAGATTGTGGGCAAGGAACGGGAGCAGGAGACCTCAGACCGGCCTGGATAGTCTGCGTTGCCTCTCTGTCTCCAGGGCAGCCCCATCCGACCCGAGGAGCCCCCAGGGAGACTTCCTCCATCCAAGGAGTGCGAGGTGGCTCAGTGGAGCTGGCCTGTGGCGCCCAGTCTGCCCCCCTGGTGGTCTTCTGGAGCTTCACTCCCCTGGGCTCTCTGATTCCCCAGCCCGTGGCCGTCGCCAGTGGAGGGGAGTTCAAGGTGGAGGCCAGCGCCTCAGCTCTGGGGGCCGTGAGTCTGCGAAACAGCAGCCTGGTGCTGTGGGAGCTGCAGGAGGGGGCCCGCGGCCACTTCCTGTGCCAGGCCCTGCATGAGGCCAGCGGCCAGCTCCACGTCACCTACTCTTCCCTCGCTCTGGCCGTGCTGGGTGAGGGGCCTGGCCGGGCACCCCGGCAGGCTTGAGCTGCTGTGCATGCTGCTTGGAGTCTATTTGCATGTGCCGCCCATTGTGTTCTGCTGGGCTCGGGTTCTATGGGGCCCTCCTCCTGGGAGCAGGGACACCTGGGATCATGGGAAGGGATGCTCAGGGGCCTGCCAGCAAGTGCTGGGCCGCTGGGCATGGCCTTGGTCTGCGATAAACACAGGGCCTCTCCTTCCTCTGGCCAGTGCCCGTATCGAAGCCTCAGGTGTGGCTGAGTGACCCGTCCCCAGTAGAGGGGGCCTCCTTGGTGGCCACATGTATAGTGCGGGAGGGCACGGAGCCTGTGACCTTTGCCTGGCAGCATCAGGCACCCCGAGGCCCTGCAGAGGCTCTCATGGGGGTCACAAAGCGTCTGATCCAGCTGGACCCCGTCAACCGGACCCACCTGGGCTGGTACACGTGCACTGCCCACAACGCCGTCAGCCAGCTGAGCAGTGACGGAGCCTTCCTGGACATCATCTGTGAGTCACAGTGGCCGAGGGGAAGGGGTCAGGGCTGGCACCCACCTACCCACCTGGGCTTGGCCTCCTGACACATCTCGGGACCCCCAGGAGTACCCTAGCCCTCCAAGAGGCTCCAGCAGGCGGGAGTCAGGGCATTGTACCCGTTGGTGTCAAAGACGGCTCTAGTACAGGGCATGTTCACCTTGTCAAGGTCGAGGGCCCTGTTCCCAGGAAAATGTGTATACGTTCAAGGTCAGTTTACCCTAATTTCAGGGGAGGGGCTCAGAAATTCTGCTTTTGACCAATTGGACCCTGAAGAAACAGGGAGGGAGTTTCAGTGAAAAGAGAGGGTGGCAATTTGATCCTAAGTCTGAGGCTGAGAGGTTGCAATTAGAAGTCAGAAACTTGTCTTGGAAGCACACACAGCAAACAAAGGATTAGAAAGATCTCCAAAACAAGTGAGGAAAGAAGCAGCAATCTGTACAAAAGTGGACCGAGGACAAAAATAGCTATCTCAGTAAAGAGAACACATGTAGCAACTTAACTTCTAAAAATTTTTTTCAAAAGATTTTTTTGAATTTAAAAATGAAATCAGGGGTTTGTGTGAAAGATGAAGACTAGGATAGTCTAGCGCTATACTGTCCAATAGGGTAGCCACTGTGTGACTTTGATTTCTTGGGATGTGGCTGAACCTGAGATGTGCTCTGAGTGTAAAGTGCACACTAGACTTTGAAGATTTAATCTAAAAATAAGTATGTATATCTGTGCATATATATGGGCTTCCCCAGTGGCTCAGACAGTAAAAAATCTGCCTGCAATGCAGGAGACCTGGGTTTGATCCCTCGGTCAGGAAGATCCCCTGGAGAAGGGAATGGTAACCCACTCCAGTACTCTTGCCTGAGAAATCCCATGGAGAGAGGAGCCTAGCAGGCTACAATCCATAGGGTTGCAAAGAGTCCGACATGACTGAGTGACTAACACACACACACATCTATATATATACTTATATATACATATATATATATATTCATCAATACTTTTTAAAAATGACTTTTGAATAAGTGTATATTATTTATTGATTTAGTTTTTAAAAATTTTGTCCATGCCACATGACATGCAGGATCTTAGTTCCCCAACTGGGGATCAAACCCATGCCCCCTTCAGTGGATGCACAGAGTCTTAACCACTGGACGGCCAGGGAAGTCCCAATATTTTTTATGTTGATTGTGCATTGAAACTATAATATTCTGCGTGTATGTGGTTCAACAAAATATTATTAAAATTGGTGTTTTTTTTCACTTGGTTGGCTTTGGTTATTTTTCCTTTCTAAGATTTGGAAAATTTAACACATGTGTGGCTCACATATACCTATTGGATAGTGCTGGTCTAGCACATTTAAGGAGCTAGGACTCTGCCTAAGGATGTCCACTAACAATGGTGGCCTGTGGAGATTGTCAGCAGAGGAGCATGGGGGAGACAGGTGAGAAGTTCTTGGGAAGGAATTAGGAGCAGAATGAAACAAGCAGAGAATTCAGTCATTTCTGGGAATCAGGGAGAGAGAGGACCCAGGAGACAGGGGCAGTGAGTCTCCTCCTGGCTGCTAGGGTTATGCTCAGGTCATCTTCTCACCCTGTTTTCATCCCTTTCCAGTCTAAAAGGATCAACTGCCCCAGTTCCAAGAAACCCCTCAATCCCAGGCAGATGGGAAGGACTGGGCGCCCTGCCTCTTTTCTGCCCAGCTGGGTCTTGCCCATCCCCCCACCTCAGTTCAACCACAGCCCCTCAGGGAACCACACCACAGTCACAGCTGCCCTTCTGAGCTCCCCCGGCCCAGGGTGCTCACCTCCACCAACCCTGGTCACCTACACTGGACTGTGAAGGCCCCTGCTCTTTGAGTTCCTGGGGGCCTAGCACGGTAGTTGACACAGCTGGTACATCATAGATACCCACTGGGTAGGGAGTGAACTCAGCGACGACTGTACGAGTGACTGAAGGAATGAAGGCTGGGAGGTATGACAAGCCTTCCTTGCCCTCCAGATGGTCCAGACAATCCTGTGATCACCGTGGAGCCACTGGGCTTCACTGAGGAGGGGTTTGGGGCCAGTGAGAGGGAAGAGGTGACCCTGAGCTGCCTGGCTGCATCCAACCCCCCCAGCCTCTACGTGTGGCTCCATGACCACACTCAGGTGCATGCCGGGCCCACCTACGTCATCGCCAGTGCCAGCCGTGCCCACACAGGTCTGTACACCTGCCTGGCCCGCAACAGCCGCCTGGACACCCACACGCAGACCAGCATCCAGCTCACCATCTACTGTGAGTGTGTGGGGAGGGGGCCCTTGCAACAGGAGCCCCCCGGACCTGTGCTCTGGCAGAGTCCAGGGGCCCTGGTGTGGACGTGGATTGGGAGGGAACACTTGGGAAACCAGATGGAGTTGCTAGGTGGTCAGAGCCGGTCTATGAAAGCCCTCCAAAGTGGGAAGGGGCGGGAAGACGGGATGACCATATGTAGACCCCCTCCCCAGGGAATTGTTCTTTCACCCTGGGGACTGAACTGAGGCACAGAGAAGGGTAAAGAGAAGGGGACAAAGCAGGGAAAGGGAGACTTCCCAGGTGGGGGCCTAGGGGGGCTCTGGAATTCCTCATGGACTCTGAATACCCACCCCTCTCCCAGCCTCTGCCCTGGGCCTGAGAACTATGCCTTTCCCTTATCAGCTCCTCAGACAGATCGCTCTTTCCCCTTTCACCAACTTCTCCCTACTTCCTCCACCCTTGACACCTCAGGCCTCCAGGCTCCCAGGTCCGTGGGGGGTGGTGGGGAGGTTGCAGCGCACTGCTCCAGCCCTGCCCTCACACTGCTCCAGCCCTGCCCTCACACTCTTCTCCACCCAGATCCCCCCAAGGCGCAGCCCTCCTGTGCTGTTCTCCCTGCCCCTGAGGCACTGACTTTGGTCTGCACCTGGCCTGGGGGGCTTCCAGCTGCCCAGCTGCAGTGGGCCGGACCCCAGGGAGCTGGCCCCACTGCGCTCAGCAACGTCACCTGGAGTTATGCAGCCACGCATCTTGCCAACAGCAGCGCCTTCACCTGCACTGGCAGGCACCCAGCTCTGGCTCTGCCCATGCTCTGCAGGATCACGCTGTGTGAGTGGAGATGGTAGATGGCAGGGCAGGCCAGTGCAGGCAGAGGAGTGGGCAGGGGGCCGGGGCCCAGACCACTGGGGCCATGGGGTTGGAGGAGGGGCTGCAGACCACAGTCTCCCAGACCTGCTGCTTAATGGGGAGGTGGCAGCTTAGTCCCCACCTCCAGCTTTCTCTCCTCTCCAGCCCTGGTCTCCACCCACACGGTGGCTTAAGTCTGGCTTAGAGCCCCGTGACACCCTTGTTACCATCTCCCAGCCCCCAGGGAGGACCTTATTTTTACTGGTCTATTCTCGCACGCTTGCAATATCCACAGGATCTTAAAGAGCTGGACACGACTTAGTGACTGAACAGCGAAAAATTATCGCATGTTGGCCTTGAGACTTGCCTTTAGTTTTCTTTCTACATTGGAAACTCCTACCCATCTACCAAGGCCAAGTTCATATGTCGTCCTGTCTTCAGTCCTCTTCCCTGAAGACCCAGAGACTTTGTCTTTCTACCTATGCTCTAGCACACATCAGATTATATTGCACTCTGTTCCCACTGTTTCCCAGGCACATGGTCAGCCCTCAATAAATGTCAAATGAATGAATGAATGAATGAGTGAGTGAGTGACTGTGTACTCAGAGGCATGAGTGAGTGAAGCAATTAATGAAGAGTGAAGGGATGGGTAGGCCTTCCAGCCCTTTCTCCTCCTGTAGCGCCGTGCTGAGCCATGATTCTCTACCCAGGGGAACCGCTCTGGAGCCCCACTTGCTGGACCATGGCCACAATCAGAGACCAGTTCATCATGCTGAGCTGTGAGTGGCCCGGAGGCGAGCCCCCTGCTGTGCTGAGCTGGCTTGATGAGCAGGAGCAGCCTCTGGGCAGCAGCAGCTCCTCCCCGGCCGTCTACCTCCTGCAGGCCCAGGAAGACCTAGTTGGCAGAGAGTTCACGTGCCGGGGCACTCACCCACTCAGGGTCCCTGACCCCCTCTGCCAGCTACGGCTAGGTGAGTCAGAGCTAGAGGCTTGGTTCTGGGGCGGGATGGGAAGAGTGGCTCTCTGGAATTAGGGCGAGGGGCTCTGGGGGTTGGCGGCTGAGGAGAAATGCAGAGTAAGTCAAGACTCTGGGTCACCTCCCCTCCCAGGGCCTCAAGTTTTTTGATGCATAAAATCAGGGGGCTTGGTCTAGGTCTGTGTTGTCCAATAAAAATATAATGTGAGCCATAGATAGAATTTAACATTTTCTAGTAACCATGTTTTAAAAAAGTAAAAAGAAACAGTGAAACGTTTTATTTAGCTTGATATACCCAACACACTGGGCTTCCCTGGTGGCTCAGATGGTAAAGAATCTGCCTGCAGTGTGGGAGACCTGGGTTTGATGCCTGGGTCAGGAAGATCCCCTGGAGAAGGGAATGGCAACCCACTCCAGTGTTCTTGCCTGGAGAATCCCATGGACAGGGGAGCCTGGCAGGCTACAGTCCATCGGGTCCCAAAGAGTTGGCACGACTGAGCGACTAACACAACCCAACACACTGATATACTAATTCCAACGTGTAATAATAAAATTATCAGTGACATTTACATTCTTTTTTCTTTTCATACTGCCTTCAAAATCTAATGTGTGTGTTTCCAGTGGCAGAACGTCTCAATGTGGACTGGCCACATTTCAAGTGCCAAATTGTCATGTGTGGCCGGGGAGTAGGGGAGGGGGGCTGTTATTGGACCGCAAGGTCTAGACTTGGAGGGATGCTGTGGCCCTCGTTTTCATCAATTTGCACAAGGTGCCTAACTGTCTTCTTGATTTGCATTAACGAATCAGGCACCAGAAGTCCTCCCCTGCTTCTCCGACTCCCGCTGTTTTTGGTCTGATTTCTTTCTCTGTCTTCATCAGGCCAGGCCAGTCCTGCTTATCGCCAACTCATAGACAAAGAATTAAACATTGAAGTAAAAATTTGAGAAAAGCAAACGGCATAGCCGTCACCCAGAACGCTTCTGACAAAATGCTTCATGTCTTGGTCTGCAAAGGCTGAGTGACTAGCATGGTTTTCAGGGAGGTCCACCACTCAACATATTTCTTTCCCTTATTACTCAGCCTCAGGACTGGAAATTCCATCATAGGAGATTCATGAACACCTGAAACCCTGGGTCTTTAGGAGTTAGTCCATAAAAACAGCACCTGCTGTGGGCCCGGCCCTGTGCCTGGGGTGGAGGCGCTGTGGGCCTTTGCGGGGTGGGGATAGGAGGCCCTGGGCCAGGTGCTGGGAGGAGGTGGTTAATGCAGAGGTTAAGAAGGGCGGGGGCCCACCTGTAGGAGCTGCTCTGGGGTCGGGAGGGAGAGAAGCATCATGAAATACAACTACTGTCAGTAAAACTTGGAGCAGGTGGTGCTGGGAATACAGCACAGAATGAGAGCCTGAAAGAGGGGGCAGACCGGGCCAAGGCAGGCTTCACTATCAACTCTACAGCCCTCGCATCTGCTTTCTCCCCTCCCCACTCCCTCCACCACTGGCCAGCGCCTCCCCTCTGAGCATCCCCACCAGCACAGGGGGCACCTTCTCACCTATCCTCTCTGTCCCTACAGAAGCCCCTCAACTGGCAGTGGCTGAGCCCCGGGTGTCAGTGCTGGAGGGGGAAGAGGCCTGGCTGGGATGTACCCTCCTGGGGGGCATGCCACCTGCCCAGCTCCTCTGGCTGGGACCTCAGCGACGGCAGGTGGAGCCGGGCACTTTGGGATTCACTCTGCACCCTGAGGGGACCCAGCTGCGCCTGAGTGTCCAAGGTGCCGACCCAGTCCGCCACGGGGGCACCTACCAGTGCGTGGCCCAAAATGCCTTGGGCAACAGCAGTCGGAGGGTCCTGCTGGAGGTCCTGAGTGAGTGAGGGGTGGTGTGCACGTGTGCATGTGCGCACAGAGGGAATGGGGAACCTCCAGCCACTGCTCTTTAGGTGGAAAGGCATATGGATTCTCTGCTTCAAACATTGGATGTGTTATCTTTCTCAGGCACAGATGGACCCTCAAAAAACACAAACCCCATGTGAACGTGAATCAGATACCCTCGCGTTCAGGCAAACAGAACTCCATGTAGTCAGAATAACTTCCTTTTCCTCCATTTATAAGGGGCTTCCCTGGTGGCTCAGTAAAGAATCTGCCTGCAAAGCAGGAGACCCGGGTTTGATCCCTGGGTTGGGAAGATTCCCCTGGAGAAGGGAATGGCAACCCACTCCAGTATTCTTGCCTGGAGAATCCCATGGACAGACCATGGAGCCACGGAGTCGGACACAACTGAGCGATTAACACACACCTCCATTTACAGAGGAGGAAACTGAGGCCAGTGTGTAAGTCTAGGGTAAACAGACCAAAACTACACAGAAGTGGTCGAGACTACAACCCCCCTCTCCGCATCCCCACACCACCAGCTGTATCTCAACGAAACCCTAATAAGCCCTGGAGCACACACATGCATGCACACACATGCCTGTATGTGTCCCCGCCTTCACCCCAGGATACCCCGCTCCCCCCAACGTCACCATCAGCCGCCTGACCTACGGGAGACGCCGGAGCGAGGTGCAGCTGCAGTGGACCGTCCGAGGCCCTGGCAATCTGACGGGCTTCCTGGTGCAGCGAAGGGCCAGCCTCCCAGGCCTGGGGGCAGGGGCTTGGGAGACCGTGGCTGGTGACATCGAGCCGGAGAGCAGGGGCCGGCGGCTGGGGGGCTTGGACCCGGGGGTCCTCTATGCCTTCCGCGTCCTGGCTCTGAATCATCGTACGGCTGGCCATCCCTCTGAGGTGAAGACACCAGGTGCCTGGGCTTGCGCCGTGGAGAGACTTGCTTTTCTCCACTGAACCCAACCCGAGTCATTTTCTTCTCCGCAGGGCATGCGTTCCTTTTTTGTTTCCTCCTGAGCCCCTCCACCCCCAGTCTCTGTCCTCTCCTCTGCCCTCCCCCTCTCAAGTAACCCCACTGCTGTCTTTCCGTCCCTCTCAGAGTCTCTGGAGGCCTGGGCCTAGCAGCAAGAACCATAGTCCAGTTCAGATGAAATAGTGAACGGGAGGTGTAGTTGCTGGTAGTTAAATTAGGGTGAGGGCCCAGCTCTGCGCCTCAGTCTCACCTCCTAGGGCACAGGTGGGCTCTTGGCTTCCTGCTGTTCATTCTCCACCGTGGGTATTCCTTCCCTCCTGCCCCAGGCGGCCGAGATAACCAGACTACTGCCTGCTCTGCCAGATAGAGGGGGCTTGGCTGGGGTCTCAACACCCCAGGAGCCCAGGCAGGCTGAGCACCCTCTCCTGGGGAGACACCTGGTCTCCCGATTCTCTAGGTCAAGGCTTGCTCTTGATCACAGCCCCCAACCCCCAGGTGGAGGGCCAACCGGAGGAGCAGGGCACGGCCTGCGTGATGCCCCAGAGCCGCTGTTGCCGAGCTCAGCAGTGGCTCTAAACCTACCCTGTACACCCTCTCCTAGCGGACCCTCCCTTCAGCGCCTATGCAGCAGTGCTGGGTGCGGCAGGCACAGGAATGGTGGTGGCGACAGTGGCCTCCCTGCTGGTGTTCCAGTATGCTGCCCGGCACCCGGACACCGTCCCGTGTGAGTGGGAAGCTCAAGGACTGGGCTGTTGACCCCAAGAGGCAGCCCCATATTAGATAGGCTTCCCTGGTGGGTCGGATGGTAAAGAACCCACTTGCCAGTGCAAGAGATGCTAGAAACTCGGGTTTGATCCCTCGGTGGGGAAGATCCCCTGGAGGAGGAAATGGCAACCCACTCCAGTATTCTTGCCTTGGAGAATCCCATGGACAGAGGAGCCTGGGCTATGGTCCACAGGGTTGCAAAGAGTTGAACACAACTGAGCAACTTAGCACACAATACGGAGACTCCCCTGGGCCAAGAATCTAGGCTCTTCCTTAGTTGTGACCTCTTCCCAAAGCTGGAGTCCCTCAGGGCTCCAACCCTGAACCTTGGGGCATCTAGGGCCACCCCCTTCCAGGTTCCTGAGCCTGGGGAGAGGAGGGTTATTCTCCCGGGACCTAGGCTGGCTGCTCAAGAAATGCACCTCTTCCTTTTCTTCCTTCAGGCCTTGGGCGCTTGCTCGTTCCCAGGTGCGTGTGGAAGCCCAATCATTCTGGAGGTCAGGATTTTCTTCTAACTGGACAGGAAGGCTGGGAAAGTATAACTTTACTCTCCTACTTCACCCTCAGGGAGCAAAGTCACCAATATCAGGGCTCAAGGGGTGGCCCCGAGGCAATGCCAGGTAAGCCCAATTTTACCCCCAAACTGGGGAGAATAGTCATGAGCCACCCGTGATAATCAGTCTCCCTTGTCCTCTGGGAGCAACCTGGGACACCCCCAGGCACCTCTCTTTCCTTTGCTTGTGTCCATTCTCTGTAGGCACCGAACCATCCCCCACCACCCCAGGTTCAGATCCTGCACAAGAATCCATGGAGCCCCCGGTGAATGTCACCGTCACAGTGACGGCCACACCATGAGGCCCCAAGCGGAAGGTGCCCACAGGCTTAGGGAGATGGTGGGGGGGATGGGAACATCCCCTCGTCACATTGAATCTTAAAGACCCTAACTACCCCTTCCCGCTGGATAAGCATCTTCTTACAACCAGCGGAAGGCTCAGCTGCAGGGCCTCTAATGACTTGGTTATGAAACCAGTCCTGGCCCAGCTCATGGCAGACGGAGGTGGAAAAACCAGGAAGACACATGACTGCGGAGAAGATCGCTGGCTGTCCGAGGGCAAGTGAGAACGGTGTCTGGAGCCATATGACCTAGCTTCCTGCCTCCAGCCTGAGTTCACGCACTGAACAATCTTTCAATAAATCACTCACGATGCTCTCACTGGTGGAGGGTTATTTCACTTGCAGTTCCCACAGGGAGAAGCTGACCAGCTTCAGTCGGGACCCAGGTTTCCCTACTGGGAGGAAGCTAGGAGATGGGAAATGAGATAGGCAGGTGTGTGTGTGCGCCTTCATGCAACGGTAGCAAGAAATGTGCTCTTCTCCCATCTAAGTACTAACCAGGCCCGACCCTGCCTAGCTTCCGAGAGCAGATAAAACTTGGCACCTTCAGGATGGTAGGGCCGTAGAGATGTGATCTTCTGGCTCTTTCCCAATCTCCAGCTCCTTCCCCCTCAAACACAAGCTGCACCAGGGCTGGTAGCAGAGCCAGGTGCCCAGAGCCCTTGCCTCCCTTTCACCTCTCATGCAGGCACAGCACAGAGCCTGCCGTGGCCAAAGGGCTCACAGTCGCTGGACTCGAGAATCTGTGCCAACAAGACGGGACAGGGGTTCCTGCCACCAGGCTGGGGGAGCTGGCTGCCAGGGGCCCGGGGCTGGCCAAAGTCACACTCTGTCAGCCGCCGGCATGACTCACTGGCTCCGAGCGTGTGTGTCTGACATCTGGGTGAAGCACAAATGCGTGCTTGTTCCACTGCCTCCGCGGGGGACGCAGAGGAGAACAAACAGCCAGGCGGCCAAGGGATGGTCCTGCCAGGAATCGGGAGAGTGGCGCCTGAGAGGAAACGGAGCGCTGACAGAAATGGCGCGCTCCTGTTTCTCACGGACTGTCTCTACGAGAAGAAGGCTTTCGGGTTCCCTCAGAGCTCTCAGGACTGGGGCTGCGGGTCAAGGAAGGCCTGTTTAAATCTGGGGAACACGGCGTGACAGGGCCCACCCCAGGCAAAAGTCCCTGGTGGCTTTCTGGTTGAAGCAGCCCAGACACTGGGTTTTTTTGTTTTTGTTTTTGGCTGTGCTGGATCTTGTTGTTGTTTAGTTGCTAAGTTGTGTCCGACTCTTTGCGACCCCATAGACTGTAGCCCCCCAGGCTTCTCTGTCCATGGGATTTCCCAAGCAAAAATACTGGAGTGGGTTGCCATTTCCTTCTCCAGGGGCTCTTCCTGACCCAGGGATCGAACCCGTGTCTCCTGCATTGGCAGGCAGGTTCTTTACTCTCTGAGCCACCAGAAAAGCCACTTGGGAAGTGCCAGACCTTAGCTGTGGCACGCAGGATCTAGTTCCCTGACCAGGGAGTGAACCTCGGCCCCCGGAGCATGGAGTCTTAACCACTGGACACCAGGGAAGTCCCACCCCAGACACTTTTTTTTTAGGGCAGTAAAGCTAAGCTGCTTCTTAAGACTAAATTTCTGGGGTTCACATGGACATGGCTCTAGGTTAACGGTAAAAATAGACAAGGTCTGAGACGGGATCCCTCTTTCTCACTCTCCTCTGCCCCCATTTCCTTCTGAAGAAATGCTAAGCCCCCTAAGGGGATGTATCTGCTTTGACAGAGCTCCTTGCTGCAGATATTTTCCCAGCCACACATAATGTATTTGTCCTGGATCCTTTTTCTTCAGGGCCTGGATCTCTGCAGTCAGATCAGAAAGGATTAATTCACTTGACTCTAAGTTACGCAGAGGAGGTTAAGGACGGACACGTCCAAAACATTTCAAAGACATGCACCCATCTCCACCACAAGCTATAAGCAGCTTCACACAGACAGGGAGCATCAGAGAACTGCATCTTCATGAGCTACTCTACATGAAAGCAGCATTCTCTTTTAATAGAAAATCATATCGACCAAATAAAACCTGTCAAAGCTACGTCATTTAAAATATATACAATTTCAAACATAATATTACAACTTTAAGGAAAATAAAACATACTTTTCAATATGATACAAAAACATGCATCTGAAAATCACTGCTTTAGGAGAGAGCAACACAGGTGAAATTCAGTTAGAAGGCTGACTTCTTGGCAGTCCTGTAGCTGGAATGAGACTTGCGTCACGATCAGCTTAGTAATCTGTATCCGTCTTCGCAGACTCATTTGACAAAAACAAAACTCAGAAAGAAATGCCTTTTGTTTTTAAAGACCACTTCAAAAGGTTTAAAACATTGCCATTTCACTTACATTCTGTACAGCGCCCATCATCAGAGGATCAGTGCATAACCAAAAGAAGGGGGAAAAAAAGGAGCTAGAGAAATGATATAGCAGAAGGGGCAGTTTGATGCTAAAACAAAGACTCACAGAGTTCTAAGAGAAGGGATGTGAAGAGGTCTGATGGATTACAGGATCACTCTCACGCTGAGAGAAGGTCAAATTTCCCGGGAAGGGGTGGTAGCAAGGGAGGGGGGTCACGGGGAGAAAGGAGGGCTCCGGGGAGACCAGGTAATAAGCTCAGAGCTCTGCCCGCGGGGCACAGGGACAGCCTCTCTAGTTGTGGAGCTAGAGCATTGGAGGAATTCTGCGGTGGGGAGGACCGGGGGCTTACAGAACGGGTTCCATCAGCAGAGTGAACCGCAATGGTTTTGGAAAGCAGTCTGGAAAAACAGGAGCTCAGATTCCCGCTCCAGATAAGTTCAGATTCAGGCTCTGTGGCTCACCCGTGTGATCTGGGGACTTTATCACCTACTTAGTAGCTGTGTCTTAACAGGAAGATTTGAGATAGTAGTAGCAAGCACCAGCAGTCTGGTACATAACAGTAACTCCACAAATGTTAGGGCCATTGCCCATGCTGTCCTGTCCTCTGACTTCCTGGCAAGTAACATTAGGTAGGACTGTTTTGGGTAAATGTGCAGAGCATAAAAGTTCAGAACAACTCATAGTTAGAGAGCACTCATAACTCCTAAACATGAAGGCAATTATATATATATATATATTTATATTTATATATCTCAATATATAAAAGCATTTTTTATAAATAAAATACAATTAAAGGGATAACACTTAAAACAGCGTTACTAATAATATAAATAAAGCAGTCCACAACGAGATTGCCCTACAGTTAAAGTCATTTTTCTCTTCCTAGTGGACAAATCCCATATTCAAACTCAATCTTTAAAAGCAGTTTATGACCTAAGGCTCACGCTAATACACCTCTGTTTCCTGAATCAAAATGACTGCTTACAAACACTTACCCCCCAGTTTTCTGAAACTCCCTTTGTGAGTGTAGCACTATAACCTGACTGGCAGACACAGGGGATGTTTTCATATTCCGTGTCCTTTGCTGGCCACAGAAGTAAAGGATGCAGCTAACTCCCTCCAAAGCTAACTGCATCTAGGCAACAATGAAGAATAAATCCAGTACACTATAGGTGTGGATGTCTGAAATGGAGAATTTGACTCTGGAGCATCCGTGGTACCTGACTATGAAACTGTATCCACTACATTCTACTCCAAGTAATCCTTGCATAGTGACCCAGCTCACGCGGCACATTCCGCTAGCGGTTCTATTTCTAAAATATATAGACGTATGTAAGGGAATATGGAGGCATTTACACAGGAAGTCGATTAATACAGTATTCTACTCTATTTTACTGCAATTGTTGGGAAACTGTAAAAATATTTTCACTTATGCTAGAATCGCTTGACTCTCCATAAAGAGAATTGTTTTGTTTTGTTTTTCCCCAAAGGGATGCACAATCCAAAAAAGGGCAGTGATCCATAAAGCTCGAGTCAAGCCATCAAATACACTGAGCGCTGTGCTGTTTTGTTTCGGACGTGGGGAGGAAAAGCCTTTCAACGGCAGCCGCAAATGTCCTTGTCACTCAGGGGCAGCAATAACTGTGATTTACGAGCTCCGCCAATCAAAGCTATAGGAGCCTGTTACAATGACGACATTCGGGAAAAATGTCAGGAAACTTCAGACCTCCAGATTCTTTTCTGACACTCACATCTTTCAGGTATTGCCCAAGCTGGAACTTAGAAAATACGGATTTTTCGGGGGTGTTGCACCACGATACTTCCTATACTAACAGGAGAGCTTCCGCCAAGATGATCCACCTGGAACCTTCCCTTTCTTCTTAAAATATGGATCTTTCTCTTCTAGTCACCATTTGAAAGTCTTATTTTTCTCTTAGAAACAGTCAAAAAGAGCCCCATGGTAACCATGTTATAAATAAATGTGATTTTAAATGATACTGGGTTTGAAGGCATTCTTTTTCTCTCTGGTCCTGGCTCCCTTTCTGCCTTCTACAACAACCCAACCAGACCAGCTTAACCTCCGTCATGTCCACAACACTGTGATTACTGCCTAGAAAACTGGACGTAACCTGTGCCCACATGCAGACAGCCTATAGGTCAACCATCACCTCCGTGGAAGGCACTCATCAAATTTACAAGACATCTATTATAAACATCAGGTGTAACAACTGTGGTTGATTTCCAATGTTCTCAGACAGTCTGATAATGCAATAGTGAAAGACAAGCTTTCCATCTGAAAACTCCCAAGTGGCCTGTGCAATTCCCTCTTAGCTGAATCAGCCAACAGGTAGGATCCTTGCAGGAGGGGCTCTTACTGTCGCTGAGGCTCTTGGACAACACGGTCTCAGGTGATTGAAACTGTGCCAAACGAGGTTGTTTACTGATGAAGGGAAGGAAGGAAGAGGGAGGGAAACTTTTAAGGCATAAATAACATAAAAGGGCACACCTTTTAAGATACATTCATATGACATCACTACGACAAAAAATAAATAACGATCTTTCTCTGAATTGAACTAATGTCCTTCACACAGTCCACTCCCAGGGCTGTTCCGTGCAGTTGCTGGCTTGCAGTGGGGACGTGACGGCGCCCTGCTGCATCCTCAGGTTTCCTGGGGTTGCTGAAGGGCCCCTGGAGGACTGTCTGCAGGAGTGCCAGGAGGACACCATGGTGTCTCTTCAGTACAGGCCTTCGAGACAGGTGGCAAAATAAGAGGATTCCAACGTAAAATGTTGTTCTCAGCTTCTGAAGGCACACAGCTGTCTCCTGAAAAACAAAGGTTTGGAAGCACTATGAAATGAGAAAGGCTGATTTTTATCAAAGCAGTCTAAAAACACTACCCTCAGCAATAAAGAAAGAACCATGAGCAAAATTAGAGCCCAGTTATGTTTATGTTTGAATCTGAGGGAGGCAGAGGTTTAAAATAAAGTTGAGCTCTCATGGACAGTGACATGATTCACCTAAGGGTTACAGCAAACCCCTTAAAAGCCCCCAAGTAACCATGTTCAAGAACTACTACAACTCCAGAATCAACTCAGACGAGAAAAGAAGCCTAGGATCACAGAATGCACCCTTCTAGCAAGTCTACTGTTCGGGTACAAACTGAATCAAAGCCTATTTGGATTTATTTTCCAGAATAGGATAGAATGAACAATCACAGATGAAGGACGTGTATCACAGAATTTCAGGGACCTCCCTGGCAATCCAGTGATTAAGATTCCCTGTATTGGGACTACAGGTTCGATCCCTGGCTGGGGAACTAAGATCCTACATGCCGTGCAGTGCGGCCAAAAAATTAAAAAATGCCAACAAAAGAACATCCCCAAACACCCCAGAATTTCAAAGAATCCTTTACAGAGTCAACTTTTATTGACATATCCAATACCCCCACACAATAATCTAAGAAATATGAGTTGATCACAGAAAGAACGTTCTGAAAGCATCATCTCTCCTGATATAGTTCTTAGTTAACTGAAGACTATTTAGAAACTTGAGATTTACAATGTCTTGCTGTACCTCTGTGGAACTCTGCTGTATCTTCCACACAGTGGGAACTGGCCCCATCTCTACTGTCTTGACAGCAAATCGGCTGAGCAGGTGTTGGTGTCTCGTCCTCTTTGACGCCCTCCTCAGGTGGCTGAACGCAGTCGGGGACGGTGGAAGCCAGACACACAGGCATCTTCATGTGGCCGAAGGGCTTCATTTCCAAACCGTCTTGAGTATAAGGTGCTATCACTGGGACCACAGGAAGGGGGCTGCTGCTGAAAGTGCTGCTGGTTTTGGTGAAACATCTACAAAGGGTAAACCCAAAGAGAGAGAATCGTGTCTAGAGGCATCAATAATTAAAATTCACTTATTTTGAAATATTATTTGGTATTTTGTATCCACAGATTCTTAAGGAAGACTGGTGCTTAAAAATAACTAAATGATTCACTATGATTTGAATTAGCAAGATCTCAAAAATTAAAGTGAAATACAAAGGAGAAGGCATCAAAATGCAAACCAGTGAATAATGGAACAGTACACGATGACTCATCACCTGCATCCTTTGCCTCTGTCCACTGTTAGAAGTTGTCTTTCATAATAAACTAGCTCCTGAATATAGCACACAGAAGGAAAAGGCCATTCATGCTGGAAGGAGTGAAGCAGAAAAAGAGGAAAAGGACAGAAAGCGGAGAAACTTATGGCCACGTGAGAGAAATGACCTTATGAAAGCCAACAAAAATACAGTTTTGAAACCAGCGATGTTCCCTTTCACTCTTGGAAGACACACTATAAGAACTAGACATTCAAAATCCAAGTTTTGTTTATTTTTCAATTTTTTTTTCTTTGCAGAATTAATTGCCAGAATTTATTAGTACTAAACATTCACTTCAATTCTGCCCTACTTTTGTCTCCTGTCTTCATCCAAGATATGTGTTTTCTCTAATTTTTTCTTCCTGTTCTTCAGATTGGATAATCTCTATTGATCTTTTAGTTTATTGACTCTTTCTTCTGTTGTCTTCAATTTTATATTAAGCCCAAACAGTAAATTCTGCATTCCAGTTATTTATGCTTTTCGGCTTTGGAACTTCCATTTGATCTTTACAGGTTCTATTTCTAAGATGAAGTTCCCCACGTGAAGCCACAGTGTGTTGTTCATTGAGTCCTTGAGCATATTTGTAACAGGGTCTGTTTCTATTGACAATTTTCTTCCCTTGAGTAAGGATCACTTTTTCCTATTTTTTACATGTATAGTAACTTTTTTTTTTTAACTGGATTTTTCCCTCTGATTTTCTGGTTGTTCTGTTGACCTCAAACTCCATCTTTCAACACCTTCAGTTTGTGTTCTTAATCCAAGATTGAAGAATGTCCTCAGGCAAAAACCCACAGACAAATGTTACCCATTGTCTTTCAAGGTTAGATGTATTCAGTTTCTGCCTGTTTCTTGTTACTCTACAATACTTTCAGATTTGCCCAGATTCCATCATTATTACCTGTGGATGATAAGCTATTCCATCATTAATAGAAACTGGAGACTGGAGACCCAGAAGTATTTACATATAAAATAAAAATACTTTTTATTTATAAAATTAGGAGTGAGAAAAGTGAAGACATTTTATGTGACTTTGGTCGGGAAGGTTAGGTAGGAAATACGCAAGTACGCTGGAGTTAGGCATGTTAGGGAATACAGGTAAGAACTCTGTGGACTTGCAGCCTTTTCACATGGGATAGCATGCTTCTGGAACATCAGATCAGGAAGGGGAGTCCACACAGCTGTCATGGGCATCTCTGTTGCTTCTAGTTACTAGAAATAACAAATGCTAAGCTTGAAGCCTTGGAACCTGAAAGAGAATAAGATATCTGTCAGTAAACCAAATCCTTAATTTAAATACGTTCAACTTTAATTTCAAAGAGAGAAATATATCGACTGTACACTTAGTAGAATCCAGATACAGTCATCGGGTATGAACGCAAAGTATGTCTGTTAGGTATTCATCTGCACAGAGAAACGTGACTGCAGCGTAATCTAATATGACTGTAATCCTAACCTTTAACACCATCAGAAAAAACACACACCTGATTGAAAGAAAATCTGTATTCCGATGCAAGTGTTAAGGCAGTAAAAAGTAGAGGAAGGACTGGTACGGAAGAAAGTGTGTTGGAGCCAGAATCAAAGCACTGGGCTAGCAGACCATGACTCTAGGAGAGCAAGGCATTCCTCATGGGCCTGCTGGACATTTCATTCAACTCTGAACTTAAAATTTTTCCTGGGATGCTGGGATGCCGACAAAGGTAAACACAGATCTCCTGACATTCATTTAAAAGTGTCCATGTTATCATCTTTTCATGAGTCTCTTCTGCTGTCTCAATACCCAGGGAATCTGAAAACTCTCTTGAATGTATTCAATTCATGAGAAACTACAGAGTCTAAACAGGGTATTCACCTAAGATGTGTGGCAAGGTCAGGGGGAAAATTTTTTGTTTCTTTTTCTGGCCCTGCCATGTGGTTTACAGGATCTTAGGTCCCTGACCAGGGAATGAATCCAGGGCCATGACAGTGAAAAGTGCGGAGTCCTAACCACTGGGTCACCTGGGAACTCCTGGAAAACTCTTTTTGTATTCAAATTACTTCTAGTGAGAATGTACTGAATACTATATCTCTATATAAAAAAACTTACTTAGAAGAACCCTTTATTCTAAAACCATGTGACATGTGAATACCTTCTAAATGTCAGAAACTGTGGTAGACACTGAAAATATAAATATAAATACAACAGGTTCCAGCTCCCAGTCTAGCAGAGGAGAGTGAATAAACAAATGGTTATACTATAGTGTAGTAAGTATAACGTAAGAAGATATAAGACACTGGGAGCACTCAGCTTTGAGGTGGTTAGGGCTGTATGGCTGATGAGAGTAAGGTACTTTCTGCATTCCAACTAGAGACTACTGTGTATCCTTCCATGCTCTTTCAGACTCAAGAGTCTTATAATTGAGGAAATTACATTAGATGATAATTAGAGAGGAAGAAAGATTCTGATTTCCAAAAACCAGAAATATCTCTGGTCAAGGGAATCTATATGACTACCATGATTTGTTGAAAATAATTCTTAAAAATTACATTCCTGGCTTCTGGCTATTACTGATTAGTTTATATCAGAACAACTCTCCTGCCAAGAGCAACTAAAAAAAAAAAGGATGGAGACATTGGAGTTTAAATCTATTGGAGTCATCAGAGAGCTACCCAGCACTTAAGCGGCTAGGATTCCAGAAAGAAGGTAAATGTGAGTTTCAGCACCACTTGTCCTCACAAGGCATCTGCCCAGCTCAGTGCAGGATGGAACACTGAGGCGTCAAGCACGCAGTGGCGGTTGAGGAACTGAGGAGAACTTCTGGCATTTTCACGGGGCTGGACAGACAGAAATTAAGAGTTCAGAGTCTGCCAAAGAGAAAAGGCCCAGTAAACACTCCAGGCTTTTAACTGGGACTCTTGAAGGGTTACACTGTGAAAATAACGGTGAAGCAGGAAGAGACAAGGCTTTTAAAAAGACCTGAAACTCAGCATTAAATCAGCTCAGTCTCTAAGTGGGTTAAAATGATCTGGTCCTTTCCTAATTGCCTGCCAAAAGCAAACGCAAATACTTTCTGGGGGAAGAAAACATCTTCCAGAGCCTCTAGGAGTTTTTATATGCAATGTCCAGAATTTAATAAAAAAGAATTACCAGGCATTTCCGAAGACAGAAATAAAAGAAAAATAAGTGATGCTTATATTGAGTTAGAAGACAATGACTTTAAAAGAACTGGATGATTATATTCAAGAAAAAAGGTGACAAGATGGAGAATTTTAACAGAGACTGAGCATCTAACAATAATTATTATTTGGAATTTCTAAACTAAATAGTAGAATAACCTAAATGAAGAACTCAGTTCATGGAGTTAAGTGGAAATTGAGCACAGATGACCAGAGGTTTAGTGAATGTGAAGTGTGTTCAGACTGAAGACACAAAAGGATGGAAAATATATAAAGAAGCTTAAGAGATGTAAGAGGCATACAGAAAAGCTCATATACAGAATGAAATATTACTCAGCCATAAAAAGAAACAAGATAATGTCTCTTGCAGCAACATAGATGGACATAGAGATTGTCATACGGAGTGAAGTAAGTCAGAGAAAGACAAATATCATATGATATTACTTATATGTGGAATCTAAAAAAAAAAAAAAATGGTACCAATGAACTTACATGCAAAACAGAAACAGACCCACAGATGTAGAAAACAAACTTATGGTTACCAAAGGGGAAAGTGACAGGGAGGGAAGGAGAAATTGGGAGATTGGGACTGACACATACACACTATTATATATAAAATAGGTAACTGATAAGGACCTACTGTATAGCACAGGGAACTCTACTCAGTACTCTATAGTGACCTAGGGAAAAGAATCTGAAAAAGAGCAGATATATGTATACGTATAACTGATTCACTTTGCTGTCCACCTAAAACTAACACAACATTGTAAATCAACTACACTCCAATAAAAATTAACTGAAAAAAAGAAAGGAGAGAATAGCAACAAAGATAATGTTGGGAATTGTGAATAAACATTGCAAAAAAACAGAAACTGTATTGTCTTAAAAGATTTTAAATATTAATAGAATTAAACTATATGATGAAAATAAGAAAGCACTGGAGAAGAAACTAGAGTTAAAACGCTCTAAAATATTTTGCTGTTCTAGGAAGTAATAACACTACTAACGCATGTTAGACTCCAATTGAGGTCACAATGTCCAGTGCCAAGCACATAGTAAATGCCATATCGTAGGACCTCAGCAAAAATGGTGAATGGATACATAAGAAACATTGAACATCGCAAAATTATTATCAAAGAGCAACAACTAAACTAATGGGTCAAGACATCATATAATAGATCACACCCAAAACTAAGACACATAGATTAAAAGTGAGAATGAATCGTATACTTACCCCTGAAGATTTTTGTACAGTAGGAATGATCTCTGTCTTCGTTCATATTGGCTCTGTTGTTTAGCTTTCTTTCTATCTGTTGGCTTCAAAGTTGTCTGACTTAAATGTCAGTCTTCTGGAGGATGGGCAATGTCTGTCCTTGGTGTCAGAGAAAGCTCTTAGATCAGTGAGACACAACACAGTCAGGCACTTAATGAAACCCCCAATCAGGATGTAAAACAAACAAAATGAGCTTCTGGCTTAATGTCCCATTTCTCTGCAGGAATCTGGAAGTAATACAAAGGTAGCTGAAACCTGAAAGACAGAAAAAAAAAAAAAAAAAAAGGATCGGGTCAGAAAGAGACATTTTCATTTAAAGAAGTAAAGTTAAGGTGTAGGAAAAAAATATACTCGCCAGATTTTGAAACACCAGGGCAGTTCCCTAAAAAACAAGATACTGTAAGTTAATAACTGGCTTTCACAGAGCTAACAGGAATGAAATTTCATAATGTTAACACAAAATAATGAAGACTCACCAGATAAGATGCCTTCAATTCTTCTGTTGTCTTTTTCTCCCCCTTTCATTTCTTTTTCGTCCTGCTCATTTCTTTAATTTAAAGCAAAGGATGAGATTTTTAAAGGACCTCTAAGGGCAGTCTAACAGTTTGAGTGTAGAGCACTTTTGCAAACATTTTATTTCACAGATGTTTGATCACTACACTGGCTACCAGCCTGAGAGCTGTTACAATACGGCAGATGTGGTCCTGATGCCGCCTTCACTGATGAAAACAAGTGCCAAGGCTTCACATTTTCCAAATGAACAAACTAGTTTCTTTCATAGTGGGGAAAAAAAAAAAATACAGCACTGTTGTGATAATGAAGGTGAACGACACGGATGGCACAGGACCAAAGGATGGTGAGGATAGAGGCGCCGGGGCCAATTACTGTGAATAGTATCTAGAAAGCTGATACTGTCGTCTGGTTTTATGAGCTGGGAGTTAACAAGTAAATACATATGTTTTAAAAGAAATCACAGATATTTAGCAGGAGAAAAGTACAATTTCCTATTGGATATCCTTTAGCATCTATCTTTCAGGTAAGTGATATAGAAAACCACTTCAGTGCATACTTTTATTCCAAACTTTGAGTCTCCATTATCAGGGTGGTGCTGACAGTAAAATCATCATGTGAGCTAGGCTGGTAAAGTGACGATTACCCAAATTTCAACCTGATGAACCAAACTGGTTTAAAATGTTCTAGTACAGGGAACCCTGACTCATAATTATCAGTAATTAACCACGTAGAGCAGGGCCTCCAGCCACCGCGTTCTAATGCCTGATAATCTGCAGTGGAGCTGATGTAAGAGCAAGAGAAATAAAGTGCACAACAAACGCCATGCACTTGAATCATCCTAAAACCATCTCCCGCCTGGGCCATGGAAAAACTGTCTTCCATGAAACCAGTCCTTGGTGCCCAAAACGCTGGGGACCACTGATGTAGAAAACCGAATATAAGTAATTGAGTCACATTACTTCTAGTTCATTTTTGGATGTCTGCACAGGTCAGCATAAAAATGGCTTTAACCTGGGGGTTACATGCTAAGATATAAACACAGAGGACATAGCCTATAGAAAAGAAACATGATACCTGTTCTGAATGTAATTAAGCTTGTAACAAGTGAAACAATTCTTTTACTGATGCTTTAATTAAAGCATTTACTGATGCTTTAATTAAAATTTCTAAAGCAACCAGATTACTACAAAAATAGTACCTGTATATATGTAAGAGACCCAAATCTACAGGTAGTGAGAGAGAGAGAAAAGGGCAAATGTCTGCATATTTATGACATTATTAACATGCTCTTACAATGCACATCTCACAGTTTATACGATAAAAATAGTTTGTATTTTCTTATCTATCTTAGGCTTCTCAAATAATCTTTCAGTTGCAGTTATTATTGGCTTAAGGTGGAGCGACAGTTTTCAATGGGTTGTCTCTAGCTCAATGAAATGAGTTTGCCTAACTTTGAAAACACTGAGTAATCAGAACTCCGTGCATCTTGCCACATACAAAGATTTGTGCTGCTTTGCAAGAATTCAGGTGGTCTGGGACCTGTTAGTTTATTACTAAGGTATCTTTCAGGCAACAGGAGAGGGCTGTCTGAGCAAAGTAGAAGATAGGAGAATGACTATTACAGTGTCATAAAAAATAAAATATTCTTGAAGCAGCCATCTGAAGAGCACGCACTAAGAAATAAGAAACTGGAATAGTGGTACAGCATTGTTTAGAAGAATACGTTGCATTAGTATTTGACTAAACATATTTTGGACATTCCAGCAAAACTACATAGCACCTCTGAGATGCTTTGCAGAGAAGTATCCCATATCTGATTACATAGTTGAATATTTGTTAAGCATGATTATGTACAGAATTTCTGTGATTAGATAATTGTACACATTTTGCCTTAAGTTTCCTCTTCTGATTATCCCTGGAGGGCAGGGACTAACTACCCACGAACCTCTTGTATGCGTGATACTTATTTTCATGAATGTGTTCCATGAATATTTTCTGAAACCGTCTCATCTTGGTGGTGGTTTGCTTTAGTGTTCACCTCACCCTTGCTGTTTCATCTTGCCACTGTGCCTGTCACTTTGCTGACCTGGCCCTTATCTTGAGGAGGTCATCAGCTACCCTGCAACAGAACCCTGATGACATTCCTCTGGGGCCATGGAGGTCCTCTGTTCTCACCATACACTCTTTGCTACAGGCTGCAGTGACCTGAGCCAGGCAGTGGAAGTCTCCTTTGGGGAATTAGTTTATTCGTGGCTGTCACAGAACAGGCGACAATACATGTTGGCGTTAGTCACTCAGCCATCTCCGGCTTCCCTGGTGGCTCAGACGGTAAAGAATTTGCCTGCAATGCAGGAGCTGCAGGTTTGATCCCTGAGTTGGGAAGATCTCCTAGAGAAGGAAATGGCAACCCACTCCAGTATACTTGCCTGGAGAAGTCCATGGACAGAGGAACCTGGTGGGCTATGGTCCATGGGACTGCAAAGAGTCGAACACGACTGAGCGACTAACACTCCCTTTAAATACATGTTGCTGCTGCTGCTAAGTCACATCAGTCGTGTCCGACTTTGTGTGACCCCATAGACGGAAGCCCACCAGGCTCCCCCATCCCTGGGATTCTCCAGGCAAGAACACTGGAGTGGGTTGCCATTTCCTTCTCCAATACATGAAAGTGAAAAGTGAAAGTGAAGTCGCTCAGTCGTGTCCAACTCTTAGCGACCCCATGGACTGCAGCCTTCCAGGCTCCTCTGTCCATGGGATTTTCAGGCAAGAGTACTGGAGTGGGGTGCCACTGGGTGACTATAAATGACGGAATGCATTACTGAACGTGGCAAGCTCACTCTCTCTCACACACACACACAATCTTACAAATAAAAGACCAAAAGCATGCACTATTCTAACCACATGACTCCTTGACAAAAGGATCAGGTCTCCATATCAAAAGTAGAATATAAGTAACTTCCTCCCAAAAGGAAGGTACCAATCAATTAAAGAAATTAGACACAGTTTTTTGAATATTTTTCTTAGAGAATCAGGGAGATTACCATAGATGGAAGAGAATCCAAATCTTGGGCTCTGTGTATTTCCTTCCTTTGGTTTTATGGCTAGTTTGGAAGTAGCTGAGTGGTCAGGGATAGGAGATGGGTTGAATCATAACCAATTAACCTGCTGGAGCAGAGTCTAATTGTCTTTAGATAAGCAGTAGTTTTCATATTTCACAAACCAATTGGGTAAACCAAACCCTCCACCTAAAAGATCTACTATTATACTGGAATGTTTTCATATTCATCTCTACACACTTACGTTTATCTGGGTATATCTGATTCAGTGGAAGGTTTCAAGTTGGTGAAGGAGTACCTTCAAACCCAACAATACCCAGACTTTTAAGGTGACCATTACATAAAAACTTGGAGGTCATTTATAATATCTATGTTTTCTAAAGCACTATTCCCAATAGTTTTCTTTCTCCTCTTGACCACCAGCCATGTATAGCTCATACTTTTATCCCCAGATGGATTATATACATTTTTCCAAGTTGATTTTTACTTGGCAAC
Organism: Bubalus bubalis; assembly: GCF_019923935.1. NCBI lineage: Eukaryota > Metazoa > Chordata > Mammalia > Artiodactyla > Bovidae > Bubalus > Bubalus bubalis. The sequence continues at coordinate 110,028,604 of NC_059161.1, forward strand.
TTCCTGCCCATTTCCAATCTCTCTAGGACACTTAAAGTTAATTTTTGTTCCTTCCTGATGGGACCACTCAGTTCATTCATCTGTGAATTTCATCAGCGTCCTCTCTTACAAATTATCAAGACTGATGGTAAACAGAGCAGATTTAATGTCAATCCCGTCCCATTAAACTAGCCAAGCAACTGACAAACCCCATTTAATGACATATCCAGACCTGCACTACTGTTTTCTGAATTGAAGAGAGAAGAGTAGAAAGCTATTGATTTATTTGATTAAAATCTGTTTAACTCTTGCAATGCACAAGGATTTCTCAACTGAGTTGTTCATGCAGGGGGCTGGCTCCCCCAAAGCTACATTAAATATGTTTCTTTCCAGCTGTTCGTAGTGAGTCGTTACATGAAACTTTTAAACCTGAAAAGCATTCAAATGGACTGAACGCAGTGAGCAGACTGCTGCTGGCTAAGTTGCTTCAGTCGTGTCAGACTCTGTGCGACCCCATAGACGGCAGCCCACCAGGCTCCTCCGTCCCTGGGATTCTCCAGGCAAGAACACTGGAGTGGGTTGCCATTTCCTTCTCCAATGCATGAAAGTGAAAAGTGAAAGTGAAGTTGCCCAGTCCGTGTCCCACCCTCAGCGACCCCATGGACTGCAGCCTACCAGGCTCCTCCATCCATGAGATTTTCCAGGCAACAGTACTGGAGTGGGTTGTCCTCTACAAATGCTACCAAAGCCCTAGAAGCAAATAAAACTCTAGAATGCTAGCGTGTGCACTCCCCTTTCGTTGTTCGGTTGCCACGTTGTGTTCAACTCTTTGTGAACCCATGGACTGCAACATGCCAGGCTTCCCAGTCCTTCACTATCTCCCAGAGTTTGCTCAAACGCATATCTATTGAGTCCATTCCCCTTTGACCTGTTCTCAAGTTTTCACGTCAATATGCCAGTTTAAGAAAGGCAAAGTTTTCTCTTACTGAAATAGAAAGAGGATAAAAGGACCTTAAGGTTAGCAATGACTTGCTTTTTAAAAGGCCACTCCAAGAAGTACATTTGAGTTTAAATCTATAAAGGCGGGGGGGGGGGGGGGGTGGTGGGGAAAGCTAGGGCGGCAAGATACAGGGCAGGTAGATTCCAAGGGGAAAGGCCTTCATCAATTCTTCACCCATCAGTAATCTGTAGAGTAAGACACCTGCCCTGGGTCAAGGTGAGTTTGATGGGGCACCACCGGGGTTGAAGGGGACAACTCCCAGGTGTGTGAGGGGTGGACGGGCATAAGCGTATTCCCGCAGTGTCTCCTCATTCAGTGATTACATCCAGTTACCTGGACACCATCCTTGACATCTTCCCCTCGGCGGCCTCATATCTTTTAAAAAAAAATTGCACCTTCTAAATCTCTCCAAACCACCTACCTTTCTCTGCATCTGCTGTAGCTATCTTAGTGCACCGTTTCTCATCTGGACCGCTGCCACAGCCATCCAACTGATCCCCTGTATCCTTTCTTGTGCCATCCAACGGAGTCTCCAAACTCTATCCTCCAGAGTGCTCTCATCATGCTAGCTTTCGCTGACTCGACTGTGGCTCCATATGGTCTTAATTCACTCATCTACCTCTGACTCTTTCCCTTACTACGTTCCTGCCACATTAGCCTTCTTTGATTCTGTAAGAATTCCAGCATTCTTTTTATAGCTTAAAGTATCTATTACCAATGACTTTAAGATTTTTTTTATTGATGTGGATCATTTTTAAAGTCTTTATTGAATTTGTTGCAATATTGCTTCTGTCTTATGTTTTGGTTTTTTGGCCACGAGGCATGTGGGATCCTAGCTACCCAACCAGGGATCAAACCCACGCCCCTCACTCCCTGCATTGGAAGATGAAGTCTTAACCATTGGTTCACCAGGGCAGTCCCTTTTTATTTACTTATTTATTTTTAGAAATATTTATTTATTTGACTGTGCTGGGTCTCAGTTGGGGCACACAGGATCTTTTAGTATGGCATGTGGAATCTAGTTCCCTGACCAGGGATTGAACCAGGGCCCCCTGCATTGGGAGTGCAGTCTTAACCACTGGACCACCAGGAAAGTCCCAGGATTTCAGTATTCTGCTTTAAAGGTTTTGCATAAATAGTACCTTGCCTTTCCCTGGAAAGCTTTAAACCCATCCCTATTCTCTTTGACCTAATTTTACAAATTCTTCACATAAGGTGCCACTTGCTTAGTGAAGTCTTTCCTTTCTAATGCATTCTTTATATTGTCTTTAAAGCACCCAGTTTGAATTATTTATTCATTTTTATGATTTATTTATGCCATTTTGAAAAAAGATGTGTCTCCCCATCAAATTATAAGCTCAGTGAAGGCAAGGACAATGCCCGTTTTGTGCACAACTGTAGCCTTGGGACCTAGCTCGGCACCTGGTCCACAAAAGACTTTCAAAAAAATGTCTGTTGAGTGAATGATGAATGATTGAATCCTCTTTATTTTTCACTCTCCTGATTTTATCACACCCCTTGCCTCATCTCTTTGAAAATATGTCAAGGCAGTAAGCAAAAAAATAATAACAATATGAGAGGATTATGAAAAGAGTGTCTAATTACTTCAAATACTTAAGAAATAAAAGCCTTTAAAAGTTAAATATATAAAAATAATCACGGTCTCCATTAGTATATCCACTTATTTTTAAGTTTGTTTTCCTTTCAAACTTTGTTTTATTAGGCAATATGGAATTGGTGGTATTCAAACATTTTTATCCTACAAAAACAGCAATTTCTGTATATATGTGTGTATACATATACACATACTTATGCATTTCCAAATAAATGTCTTATTGATAAAACAAAAATCTCCCCCCTACCACCACCAAATATCTTTAAAATGGTCAACTTTTACATGCAGGTAGAGAACTTCAAAATGTCCAACCCATCTTTAAGTTCTATTACTTTGATACAAATGACTCGTAAATATAGAGATCATTGTCCCAATCTACTCCCTGAACCCAAGACCAGCATTTTCATCTGTCTGCTTGACTTAGATGTTTAACTAGCACTTGAAACTCTAAAAACATCCAACCAATATCATCACCTTCCCTCAATATACCATTTCATTAAGTTTCTTGTTTCTATGACTATCACCATGGTGACTACCAGGCCATTCACATCTGAAACTCTCTATTCATCTGAACCTTTTCCTAGATTCCTATCAGTGCATTCCAGTCAATGGCTAATCCCCAAAATTCTAACTCTAGAATCTAACTCAGCTCTCCTTTTCTAGCCTCATTCCTTTCATGAAGCTAAGGCCTTCATTACACAAGTAGTCACACTGGTCTCCTCCCTCCAATCCCACCACCATTAACCAGCCTAAACACATCTCTGCATAGCTGGCTCCCTTTCTCAAACATCTTCAAAAGAATCACGATGCCACTAAGCCCAGCGTGTCTCAACATTTAACCCATGTCCCCCGCTTTTTGATTAAGGCAAAAATCTCATATCTCTCCTATGTTATATTACAGAAACAATGGGGACTTTTCCTATTCCTTAAATAAAACACAATGAGATTCAATGTGCTTCTTCAAACTCTGCTCACCATACTTCAAGCTCTGACTGTGACTCCCTCTTATTAACTGTTGCCTCTCTGGAGGGAGGTCTACTACGTGGTGGGCACTCAATAAATGTTGATTAAATGAACTACTAAACCCTGACAGTAAGGATCATCCATGATATAAACTCAGCCTGGTTTTCCAGTTTTATGATCTGTGATGGGCTTCCCAGGTGACTTAATGGCAAAAGAATCTGCCTGCTAACTCAGGAGACGCAGCAGACGCAGGTTTGATCCCTGGAGGAGGAAATGGCAACCCACTCCAGCCTGAAAAATTCCATGGACAGAGGAGCCTGGCTGGCTACAGTCCATGGGGTCGCAAAGGGTCGGACATGACTGAGCACGAGTACTGTACTTTATTGAGAGGTAGAACTTCAGCCCCTGATGTGGAGCATGTGCTTAGGTGCTCAGTCGTATCTGACTCTTTGACCCCATGGACTGTATCCCACCAGGCTCCTTTGTCCATGGGGATTCTCCAGGCAAGAATACTGCAGTGGGTTGTCATACCCTCCTCCAGGGGATCTTCCCAACCCAGAGATCGAACCCAGGTCTCCTGCAATGCAGGGAGATTCTTTAGAGGCTCATAAAATGAGTTAGGGGTTCACAAGTAATCACCACTTGGCTACTCCAGCCAAATTATGCCAGTGGTTCTCAAAGCATGATCCCACAAACAGAGACATCAGCACCCCTGGAATGCACTAGAAAAGCAAATTCTCAGTCCCCACCTTAGATCTACTGAGTCAGAAACTCTAGAAATAGAGCCTCATAATTTGGTTTTTACAAGTGCTCCAAGCAACTCTAGAGCATGCTAAAGCTTGATAACCACTGAACTAGACTATTTACCCTCATGTAAGTGTTATCTTTCCTCCTTCCATGACTTGATTCCTTCTGCCTGGAAACTCCAGTGCCTGGCTGCTGCTGCTGCTGCTAAGTCGCTTCAGTCGTGTCCGACTCTGTGCAACCCCATCATAGACGGCAGCCCACCAGGCTCCCCCATCCCTGGGATTCTCCAGGCAAGAACACTGGAGTGGGTTGCCATTTCCTTCTCCAATACAGGACAGCGAAAAGTGAAAGTGAAGTCGCTCAGTCGTTTCCGACTCTTAGCGATCCCATGGACTGCAGCTCACCAGGCTCCTCCGTCCATGGGATTTTCCAGGCAAGAGTACTGGAGTGGGGTGCCATTGCCTTCTCCGAGTGCCTGGCTAGTACTCAATAAATGTTCATTTTGCCTGAACAGCCAAAAACTCTAAAATGCCCCCTTGATACACTCACATAGCTGAACTGACATTATGCCTCTTTTTGTGTACATACTCCTTTCAGTTGGCATGAGGAAATGCAAGCTTATTCTGAGCAATAATGTCAATATTTTAGAAGTGTACATTGTCTAAAATTGTGCATATTTGGGGGAATAAATGATATATCATCTACTTCTCAGTATTCGAAGCTTATTACAAATTTTGCCATCTCGAGGATCTTGAGAGGAGATGCCTGTTTTCAATTACAATGTTAAGATGAATCAGAAACCTTTAGATTTAATGATTCCAATTTTGCAGAGTTGAAGATATGTACTTATTGATGTTAATCTGTGTCAGAATCACGTAAGTGTTCCAAGAAGCCAGATGAGCCACTTGGCTAACCTCGGAGCCCAGGCAGGAAACTGAAGGTTTGCCCTAAAAGGGTAGATTCTGAGATAGGAAGAATATTTGGGCCAGGGAGAAACTGATGCTGGCTTTCTAAGGCTGCAGAGAATTCATCTGTGTTTCCAGATAAAAGTAAAATCCCAAACATGAAATACAAGAGGTCGCTAACTTGAAAATCAATAGAAATATTGATTGGCTTAAAGGAGAAAACCATGTATAATAAAACCCCAAAGACCACACACACACATACACACACACACACACAAGCTCACATAAACAAAAATGGCAGTGAACACAAGATGACAGAAGTCTTTCAGATTCTTTTAAGGAAATGGGATATATTTCTGGTACTAGGATATGATACCTCATTATAAAGATGATTAGCAGCAAATTACCAAAAGCTATAATCAGAGTACACTGTGAGCAATTTTACACTATCTAGACAATTCACTATTTTTCAGATAAGGAACAGCCTCAGAAAGATTACATAACTTTCCCAAGAGCATAGATTTAATCAGCGGCAAAGCCTATGTTGATTTCTTCTTGGACCTGAGGTCTTCTTGCTACATCATTCTAATGTCTGGGTTGAATCGTATTTGCTGCTGGCCACAGAAGCCACCGAGAATGTGTTTTAATTAAATCCATCTGATTATTCACCGGGCGTATGAACTATCTTAACCGATTCTTTAGCATGTTCCTAACAAGTTGTGATAAAGCCTTTGACAAACTCAGGACAAAAACGTGGCTTTACTGGTACAAGCATCTTAAAATTTAGTTAAGGTCATACAGCATTTTAAAACATAGCAAGCAAATCTTGGTACACAAAACAGGCAGATGGCTTTTGCTAATACAGAAACCCTAAAATGGGTTAAGCAAATGATGAAAAAAAAATCTCTAGGAAGCTTTATTGCTTTTGCTCAGCAACTCTCAAAACACAAGATGAAACAATGTAATTTTAATTCAGTGGCTGATTGGATCCTTCTTTAAGTTCTGGCTTTGATAGCTCCCAGATGCAACTTTTAATTTCATAATTCATTTTTAAAATATGGGTCAAATCCCATTTCACTAATGAAATATCCAAACTCTAGTCCAATACTCCAGGTATTTTATGTACTAACTGTAATATGATTTCTAAATTGCAGAGTTCTAGAGCTGAGAAGGACTTTTGAGACCATGTAATCAAACACCATCATCTTGTAAAAGAAAGAACTGAGATTTCCGACAGTCGTAACTTTAGTACAACAAAATATCTGATAATCCTTCAGGATTAATATATAAAGAAGCAGCATGAAAGCTTTCTGACTATTCTGTCAGAAATTAAATGCATATGTCACTCTACATATTCTTATCTTGTTTGAAATATTATGAGCACATATAATTCTTAATTAAAAAAACCCAGAAATTAAAAGAAAGCAAGCTTGTGCTACTTAATTATTAATTATCTTAAGGTCTTAAGATTTTTTTTAAAATATTGAACAACCTGATAAGAAAATTTCAGTAATGTTACCATGAAAAAACATTATCACACACACAGGGTTTTTCCCCCCTGACATTCAAAAAGGCTGTCATCTACAATAAAGAGTAGAAAGTATCACACAGCACAGAGAAGTCTATTGAAAATAGAATATGTGAGAAGAGATAAAGTCTATCTAAAGAGAAAGACACTGATTTAAAGGTTTCAAAAAGATCAAACCTTCTAACAGTATCTCAGTGAGAAATACAGCCTTTATATTGTCAATATATCAAAAGAAACCAAAGCACGAAGCTTTAACAATTGTAAAGCTGGGGCAACAACTGGGTAACAGCCTTAAACCTAAGACTCCATACTCTGAGATTTATACATAACTTAGGTAGAAAACTGCAAGAACTTTCTCTGCTGAACACAGCATAACAAACGGAGTCACACACCCCTATTCACAACTCGCAATTACACACCGACATACCTATTGTTGTTCCGACAGTTTCGACAGTTGATGCACTCCATCGGGTCAGCCGGAGGTACTGCTGTGTACAGGCCACCACCCTTGTCAGGAAGGAAGTAGAGGGAAAAGGAAAAAAGAGAGTGCTAAAGGTGTCACAGACTAGAAATCAGATCATCTCTCAAGTTAAACAAAGCCACACCAACAACAAATGGTTACGTGGTATATGTTAACCATCTCCTTGAGCTGTGTTATGTTTATCACTATTTACCTATATTCACACAGGAGTTGTACACAATACTAAAACTGTTCTCCCCAAACTCAACCACCATGGGTTTTTGCATGTATGTTTGTACTGGAAAGAGGGAAATAAATGAAGGGAGAAGGTTAGTCATTTCCCTTCAGTGTTTCAAATCTAATGGGCCCAAAATACACTATACGTTATAAGCTCCTATTCATTTTCACTTTCCTAGCAGTCATGGAAAATTTTTATGGGATGCTAGCTGGAGAAATAGGGTGGAAATCTGTTGGAATGATGTCACAAGATAAACCCATCTTCATTTTCCTGTAATTATTCCGATTAGGTTTGTTCACTTGACTCCATGAAGTCTTAAAACATGTTATATTTTTCCAGATGGAGTAGAGTCTCAGCCAGCGATGACCTGGAGGGGAGTATTAATATTGTGCTGTTGCTTTTGGCGGAAACTGCCCAGCAATTAAGAAAAATGCCCAGATTAACACATACCTCACTGTAAAATGTTCACTTGACATATACAATGGCAAGAGTTCTTCAAAACAGGTTAAGACTTGAATCAGCCTCATGGTCAGAGTCAAAATTCTGCTTTCAGAAGCAAAACAGCACAGCTGAATTTGATAAGGGTGGAGGAGGCTGTTGCTCTGCTCCCCAAGCCCAGAGCAGGCCCTCAAGGTTAGGAAAAGTTCAGGCAATTGTTTTTCCCAGAATACTTTCCATTTCCATTCATCTCATAACAACAGCCAGAATCTAAGCAAACCAAAAGTACTGAAAATTTCTTTGCAACATTCCTGATCCAACTAGCAACACGAGCTTTTGAGAAAACAGAGAGAAAAAGAATATTCCTATGCTATATTCAGTCCAGGAGGATAAACTCCAAAGCTGTAGAAAAACCTGAAGTTAAGAACCTATAGGATAGCATATTTATTGGACTCACCAAACATATTAAAGTTAATTCAATCATTTTATGATCAAAAGCGTTTTAAAAATATATCCAGAATATCCACATATCCAGAAGAGTAAGAAAATGAATGAGCTAAGATCACAGAGGATAACATCTAGAACTGCACACTTACTGGGGCAGCTATTATTTAAATAGCAACTCATTGTTCAAAAAACACAAAGTACTGTGTTCAAATACTAAAGCAAACATCAGACTTATTTTTTTTTTTCTTATGGAAACAGCATGTGCTATTTAAACGGGTAATGCTCTCTCCTTCAATTTCTTGGACAATGTTAGTAGTTTGGATTAGGAATGGTGACAAAAAAAAGTTTAGAAAGTCTGAATATAAGCCATGTCTTTCCATACAAAATAATGAAATCATTATTCACTTTTGGTAATGATGTACTAAAGCAAATTAAATATTTTTTCTACAACATACGAAAGCTAGGTCACAGGAAAGCCATTAGATTTCTAGCTTTAAGATACAAATATATATCATAGTTTTGGTCTCCAAAGGTAAGATTTTAATAAATTTTTACTACTGTTCAAGATTTTTTAAAAAATCTCTATAAACTTCTTCATTTCTAGCACATTGTAGGTTATGACAGATTTATCTGTAATTGAAACAATGACAAAAATGTAAATGAGTGTTTAATTTGATCAACTAAACATTTTATTTATGTGATTGAAAATAAAGTGGCTGACTATCCAAACATTGTAATAAATCAAGCTTCCTGGTGCAGAGAATCTCTTAAACCAGTACAAATCTAAAATGCATTAGTCATTCTATTCCCATTTCAAAAATGAAAGTATATCAGCTGGTTGAAAGTGAAAGTGTTAGTCACTCAGTCGTGTCAGACTCTTTGTGACCCCATGAACTGTAGCCTGCCAGCCTCCTCCGTCCATGGGATTCTCCAGGCAAGAATACTGGAGTGGGCTGCCTTTCCCTTCTCCAGGGGATCTTCTCAACCCAGAGATCGAGCCCGGGTCTCTTTCACTGCACTGAGATAAAGTAGTACTAAAGCTTTATCACTCCTTGTGGGAAGAGAACACTAATCTTATAAAATATAAAAATCTTACAGCCAACCACAAAACATACATGGGCAAAAAAGATTAAGAAAACCTCATAGGAGGTCAGAAGTGACAATCTGGTGGTTCCCAGCCATGCTGTGTACGGCCCATGCAAGGCTTTCTTCTAAAAGTGGAATTAGTTGCCAACATGTAAAAAAATCTAGATTTCACCTGGATTTACAGATGTGAAAATTCAGAAGACCTGGCCACACAGGGTGTGTGGACAACAGGCGCTGAACCTGGGCCGCTTCTTTTTTTTTTTAATTTTATCTATTCATTTTTTGGCTGCGCTGGGTCTTCATTGCTACAAGGGCTTTTCCCTAGTTGCAGCGGACGAGCGGGGGCTACTCTGTAGTTGTGATGCGTGGGCTTTCACTGCGGTGATTCTCTTGTTGCACAGCGTGGGCTCTAGGCCGCGTGGGCTTCAGTATTGCAGCACGTGGGCTCAGCGGTTGCGGCTCCCAGGCTCTGGAGCACAGGCTCAACAGTTGTGGCCCAGGGGCTTAGTTGCTCTGCAGCACGTGGATCTTCCCAGATCAGGGATCGAACCTGTGTCTCCTGCATTGGCAGGGCGATTCTCTACCACTGAGCCACCAGGGAAGCCCCCCAGGGCTGCTTCTACATGGCTCTCCCATACCTTTACTACTTCCATCTCATCCCCAACTTGTTTCACTCAATTTCAGGATCTGCCTGACTCCTCTAAGCGTATAAGCTTTTAGACTTTGCTCTAAATAAATCAAATTTAAACTGTGTGGCTTGGTCCATGGCCAATAGTATTTCCGCTTCATCTCAAGAATAACTTCCAGTCTGTTTATAATTGGCCCTTCACTTTCGGTGCTAAATAACTCTAGATATAATTCAGATTGATGAATACAACTACTGCTCGATAATAGAAAGCTTCCAAAGATGTCTGGATCAAGGGGCTACCGGTGCCACAAGCTACCCCAGTGACCCTGTGAGGTTTCTCTATTGGGAAAAGCACATGTGCTGACCATGTTCTTGCACCCTGACATCGTGGGGCACAGGGGGGCTTTTATTTATAAGTAGGTCTCTTACATTCACTAGATGACGAGGATGTTCAAAATCCACACGTGTTCTGGTTAGAGAGCTCACGTGCCCGGAGTAGAGCCCTCCGTTTAAGCTCCCGCTGACTCCATTGGGGACTTTATGGTGCAGATGCGAGCAGCCATTGCTGAAGCTTCCATGAACACTACCGTTTATCCGGTTTGTGCCGGGCAGAGTGGTGTATTCCACCATCTGCCCGTTGACATCTGACCCTTGGTAGAGATAGCCTGGTGGGTCGTATTCTGTTGAGAGAGAACAAAAAAAGCAAACAAACAAACAGAAAGGGTAAGGGACTGAAAGAGACAATTCTTCTTGTTCGGGAAGTTTTATTAATTAAATCCCTAATAAACTACAACTGTACTAAAATACACTCTTAAAAAGTGTTCACTTACAGCTTCTTTGTGAGATTTGCTTTAATCAAGTTATTACTGTTATTTCCTTAACGCTGTAGAGGCAGCCAGGAACTATGAGTTAGTTATGACTCTTTTAATGGGAAGAGAAATCAACCAGAGAGAAATTGCTCAAAAGAGAATGAATAAATTGTGCAAGTTGCAACTATCGAAGTACCGGCAACACTAAGAAAACGTGTTTAAATTCCCCGATGCGTCAAAGTGCTGAAAGAAATTGTATAGAACACCAGCAAAAGGCTAACTTTAGGTAGAATATTTCAAAAAGCAATAAACACCACTTAGGTAAAAGGATGGGATTGGGGAAACATTCACTATTCATACAGGTCCTTGGTTATTACAGCCAAGTTGGAAATTGTGGGGCATGCAAGTCTAATTATTCCCTTTCCTTACATTAAAAGTATTTCCATAGCTGCCTCAAATATCTGGTTTCCAGAAGCACACCTACCAGATATATTTAGAAAACGTGAAACGTTCTTTAGAATATATATTATCTACACTGCACAGGATTTGTTGCCAGAGTTTTGATCAGTTCTTCAAAGGTCCTGCAGGAGAGTGCCAAGACTGGAGTAGCTGTGCTCCTTCTGTGGCAGCTGTGTGAGCAGCGCAGGCGTGTTCCTGTCAGTGCTTCTCTCCCCACTAAACCACACAGTGTGGGGCACACAGGTGATTCAGTGCGTCTCTTCCCCACTAAACCACACGGGAAGGCGTTGCACCTGCACTGTCCACCACAGTGTGGGGCACACAGGTGACAGCCACAACGACTATCTTCTGAATCAATGACTCGATGGACATTTCCATCAATGAACATTACCATTTCCCATCTTTCAACATATTATCAAGTCACAAAGAAAAGTAACTTTAGCCAGATTAATCTTGCTCAGACAAGCAGATCAGTACTCTTAGTGATTTAGCGCACTCTCACACAATTAAAGTCAATGACATCAGAACCATTTAGAAAAAGACCCAAAAGATGGCCAGCTCTTCCAGTCTGGCACCACCATCACCATCTCCACCACTTCTCACCTTGCCTATCCCTTGGAAGGCAACAAGGTGATAAAAATAAATCACTTTTACCCCCTGAGCTGTTCACTAAAAAGTGACCACAGGCAGGAACCAGCTAAGAGGTGCTGAGCGCTTATCACTGCTGGGGTCTTTGCTTTCGTTTCATCTCTTTACTCTGGGGCCAAAGAGGAAACTGAAATACTTCCTCCCAGCAGAGACTAAAGCCTCTGATTGATCTGACTGTCCTCTTTTATAATAGCTGGGGGAAGAGGAATGGTAAGAAGGTGAGGGGATGAAAAAAGAGGAAAGAAAAGGGAAGAGGGTTCTAGGTTACATGTTTTACTACAGCGCCATCACTGACCGCTCCAGAGCTCATGGACACGTCTGGGGGGTGGGACACCACTCTGGAGCTATTTTGGTACATGAAGCGCCGAATCAGGAGCGTGGTGTCTTCATCTGTGTCATCCCAGGACAGTAACTTAGAACAGTCTTCACTAGCTTCCTTTCCATCATGTCTTTTTCATTCCTTGTTGACAAGATCTGGAGCAGTACGGAGGGGTTCCTGCAGCAATTCCAAAGCTCCACGCTTCGAGTCCTCAGCCTCTTTGGTGGTCCAACACCACCAGAGTTTCCTAGCACTGAGTCAGCTATTTACTTAGAGACCTGCTTAGTTTGGGCTTTGCTGTTTATTTCTCCTGGGCAATTTAATTTGATGCTCCACTTATTTTGGCTGACAGCTAGCACCATCTTAAAGTCATCTCCACTGAATGAAGAGCATCTGATGTGTTCTATCCCACAACACTCATGCACAAACGTGTTAGAAATCAATATTTATTCTGACAATATTTTTCTACCCATCTTTAGAAAAAAGAGGAGGAGACACCGATGAATGGCTTACTCTGTATGGTGCTCTGCTGGCGGTTCTTCCACAGGCACATGGCGATGAAGGCCATGAGAATGAGCACCATCACACCCAGCACACAGCCCACGATCAGGTACAGCATGTCGCTGCTCCTGGTGGGGCTGGTGGCAGGGCCCACGTTCCCTCCACTTCCCGAGGAATTCGGAGGGGTGCTCAAGTCTTTGATGGGATACTCAGAAGCTCCAGGGACCCGTTTCACTAGTTGAAAAACAGAAAGGAAAACATGATGTCAGGGTGAAGACAGTCTCTACGAAATGGTTTACTCTCCGAAGGAGGTCTGGTTAGGAAGGCGAGCCAGCCTGTTTACACTTATGACTGAGATGATCTGACCACCAATGAGTCACAAAGAGGGCTCCAAAGCTTACAAGTCTAATGTGCCAAGGTTTTAGGCCACAAATTCTAGAGAAATCATCAGATCAGAGACACAGATGCACTTGGTCTAACCCAAACTGCTGTACGATGATCTGCTCAATTGTACTGGCAGAAGGCTCCCAAAGAGTTGAAATAAAAATATTTTAACCTACAGATGGGACAAAAACTCCTTTATGTCTGACATACTTTGAGCTGAACGAGACTCACAATTACGTATTTTATGCCTTTTGCCTGTAAATCACATTAAAAGACATGACTTTGAACTACTAGAACAATTATATACAATTCCAAAAACTGCACACATAATACTAAGCATTCCCAAACCAAGAACTCTTGAGGTCTACGTAACCACAGTCCTTTCACCTAATTCACTAGTATTCTGGATAATGGCAAGAGCAAAAGCTAAAAACAGGTGGCACATAAACCCCACTTTCTCTGTCCCCAGAAAACATGCTCTTAATGCTCTACATGTTACAGAGAAGCAGCAGACAGCACAATGGTTGATGGCCTGGTCTCTGGAACCAGACTGTCTGTCCGGGTTTCTATCCTGTTCCACTGTTCACCCCTTAGCCATATGACTTGACTTCCATAAACCAGTTTCTGCATGTGGAAAACAGACATAATAAATAATACCAGCTCCATCATAAGGTTGTGATGAAGAGTAAATGAGGGGACTTCCCTGGTGGCCCATTGGTTAAGAATCTAATTTCCAATTAGAGGACGTCGGTTTGATCTCTGGTTAGAGCTGGACCATAAAAAAGGCTGAGCGCCAAAGAACTGATGCTTTGAAATTGTGATGCTGGAGAAGACTCGAGAGTACCTTGGACAATAAGGAGATCAAACCAGTCAATCCTAAAGGATATTAACCCTGAATATTCATTGGAAGGACTGATGCTGAAGCTCCAATACTTCAGCCACCTGATGCAAAGAGCCGACTCATTGGAAAAGACCCTGATGCTGGGAAAGATTGAGGGCAGGTGGAGAAGGGGGCAACAGAGGATGAGATGGTTGGATGGCATCACCAACTCAATGGATATGACTCTGAGCAAACACGGGGAGACAGCGGAGGCCTGGGAAGCCTGGCATGCTGCTGTCCGTGGGGTCACAAAGAGCTGGACACAACACAGCAACGAAACAACTGAGAACTAAGATCCCACATGCAACGGGGCAACGAAGCCTGCAGGCCACAACTAGAGAGAGCCCTCGAGACGCGACTGGAGAGGTCTACATGCTGCAGGGTCTATGGCACGACTAGAGAGCCCATGCGCCACAACTACTGAGCCTGTGTGCTCCAGGGCCTGTGTACCACGACAAGAAAGAGAAGCCCGGGCAGCACACTGGGAAGCCCATGTGCCACAGCAAGAGACGCCCTCGCGCACTACAACTAGAGAAAGACTTCACAAGAAGACCCAGAGCCGCCAAAACTTTTTAAAAAATTAGAATAAATAAATAAAATCATAAAAGAATAAATGAGTTAATCCGTGTAAAAAAGCTCTCGGCTTACAGCCTGGCATGTGGTAGCGTTCAATCAATTTTGTTACTGCCATTAGTTAATATTCTACATTTCTTGTTATGGTTCCTAACTACTTACAGGAGCAGAGTGATCTTTAAAAACAAACCTACTTCAACAAATATTACATGGGGGTTCCATTTTCTAGCAACTTCAACTCTATAGAACAGGGCTGGAAATCAGTCAAGGAGAGGCTGCCTTTCAAAGGAAAGAGCTCTGCAGCATTGAAAGCTAGAAGAATACCTGGCAAAGACTCTAAAGGAAATTTCTACTTTGGGTGGTATGTTGGATTATACAATTCTAAGGTCCCTGCCAATTCCTAAGACAACAAACAAGTTTCTAAGGCAAAATGAATGTTACAGATTGTACATGAAAGACCACAATTACTCATAGGGAAGTCCTTCAGGTTTGTTCACTCTTCATTTACTCTGAATTTATTCATAATTCCACCAAGCTTGATGAGCGGTTGCCAACCTTTCGCTGAACTTAAAAACTTTTGCAGTGGGTGAGACGGTCCCACGGATGTGAATGAGAAGAGAGAGCCAAGAGCAAGACATGAGCAAGGTAAGGGGCAAAACAGAAAGAGAAAGCAGAGAACTAAACAAAAATCACGATGGCCTACAATCTTTAACAGTGGGGGGAAGTGGCTGGCCTCCAACCCTGTGTCATTCCCGAGAAAACTGTACGGAATTACGAAGATAAGATAATCACTGTTCACAATAAGAACCTTGAGTCATTTCTTTAAAAAGGTGAACTCATGCATCTAGCGTTCTACTTAAACAGGCTGGGGATTGTGTAATACATTTTAGAAAGTCATTCAGCGTGAATGGTTAAAATTTTATTTTTTTAGATTTTTCGTTTTTTTTTTAATGTGAACCATTTTTTAAAGTCCTTATTGAATTTGTTACAATATTGCTTCTGTTTTATATTGCTTCAGTTTTTTTGGCCATGAGGCATGTGGGATGTCAGCTCCCTGACCAGGGATCAAACCTGTACCCCCTGCACTGTAAGTCTTAAACTCTGGACCACCAGGGAAGTTCCAATTAACGTTTTAAAGAAGGTTTTTGCTTTTCTCTGATCTGAAAGTCTATAGCTGGAACCTTTGATTCCCCAGCAGAGTCGATTAATGATGTATACTATAGGACTATTAAAAACAATACAGTTATTTCATTGTTGTCTGTGTTTTATGTTCTGCCTGGCTAGATTCTTAAATGTCTTGGGAGCAGAGACAAGAAATTTCATTTTTATGTAATTCTGTTCTGAGTTTCACAGCATCTGGAGGCAAGTAAGAAATGTTCATTAAACAGTGTCCAGTACAAAAAGGTACTCAAATATATGCTAAACAAATGAAATTCAAGGTTAGTCTACAGGTCTGAGTGTATAAACGTTTAAATGTGAATTTAACATGTGGGTTTTGAAGCAGAAAGACACGTGATTCAGAATTAAACGATGAAGCTGAGTCCTGGCATATGAATTCAACCTTTCTGAGCCTCAGTTTCCACTTCGGCTGCTTCTGTTACTCAAATGTGGTATCTTCTGTTTTCAACAATTGTAGTATTTTACAGCTAATCTATGTCTGCAAGCAGTTGAAATCTTATTTTAGAATCATCGACTAATTCTGAACTTAACTACTACACTTAACTGAACAGGTAGGTAGTATACATATCTGTCATTCAAAAACCACTTTAAACATAGGTAGCACCTTCTCTTTAACTTTTTTGGGGAAGCATTCTAATTCTCTCCGCAATCTCAGAAATTAGTCAGCAAATATTTCTATTCCTTCATAGAGGACCAAAAAAAAGGGGGGGTGGGAGTGACCTACCCAGAGGCATGCAGAAATTTACAATGAATACTTATCTAAACTACTTTTAAGGCAAGTTTTCTAGCCCAGGGGTCCTCAACCTCCAGGATCTGATGCCTGATGATCTGAGGTGGAGCTGATGTAATAATAATAGAAATAAAGTGCACAATAGATATAATGCACTTGAATCATTCCAAACCACCTGCTCACCTCCCTGGTCCATGAGAAACTGTCTTCCATAAAACCAGTACTTGGTGTCAATAAATTTGGGGATCGCTGCTCTAGCTGACATAAGGCTAGACTGTTGAGACAGTCTAAGTGGATGTACCTAGAAAACAGTCCAAAGTATCTTTGGAAACACATCGATAGTCAGAAGGAATCCAGAGTTCAAAATCCTAGCTCTGTCCAGGCAAGAACCACTCATTCTCACCCCTCCCTACCTTTCGTTTCACAGATCATCACGTTACTGAACTCGCTCTCTCCTCCTTCGTTGAAGCATTGCATTTTAATATCATAGGAGGTTTCTGGCTGAAGGTGGCCGATCATGTGCCACTGCTTTGAACCTAGAAAGGAAAAATAGATGATAAGCTTTAAATACCCCACAACCTAAACAACAGAGTCAATAAAATTATTTAGTAATTTCAAAATGAAGTTGGAGCAGGTGCCATCACCACATAGTCAATTTGAGCAATAAAAATGTCCTTATACTTTCAGCAATACATGACAGATGAACAGCATTTCTATTGCATGGTATGAAAAGAAATGGTAAAGAGAAGACAGAAACTGAATTAAAGCTAAACCTGTCTGTGGGGATTCAGACTTTGTTTCATTACAAGTAATTAGTAGTAAGTCTTTCATAAAATACATATTAATTTTCTGCATAAGTTAAAAGAAAACCCTCAAGTCCTTTGATCCCATACTTCAGTGAGCAAGTCCACCCACTCTGTTCATCCACCAGAAAGCAATGCCATGTACGAGGTCAGAAAACAATGTCTTACCCAGAACAAGTGACCATTACAAGACAGACCTCAGCAAAACTCTCAGTTCCACTCTACTGGGACACAATGTGTGTGTGTGTGTGTGTCGTGCACGCATGTGCACGTGCTCAGTCATGTCTGACTTATTGTGACCCCATGGACTGTAGCCTGCCAGGCTCCTGGGTCCATGGAATTCTCCTACCAAGAATACTGGAGTGGGTTGTCATTGCTTTCTCCAGGGCATCTTTCTGACCCAGGCATGGAACCCGTGTCTCTGTGTCTCCTGCACTGCAGGCAGATTCTTTACCCCTAAGCCATCAGGGAAGCCCTCCAACATATAAATGAATGCTCAAACAGCAAAATCTACTCTGGGAAGCTCTTGGCTACTGCTCCCGCCATTTCTTTCCTTTTGAATCTGGATCTCCAAACCACACAAGTAAAGAATGAGGCTGTGATCCATGGCACACAGCCAGCATTTCATTTAGAAACACTTCTAAACTGAGCAACTTCAATATAAATCACTCTCTGTTTTTACTTCCGTGGACCTGTGACAAACTTTAATAAACAGGGACACGTCTGCCAGACTCAATGAACTCTTCAAGCACCTTTAATCCTTCTTAGAAAATACCTCTTCAAACTGTTTTCACTGTTTCTTAGAAACTCAACTATACCACCAACTGATTTAAGAGTCAATTAAAGAGAGAGAAGGAAAAAAATAAATGAAACAAAACCATGCACACAAGTCAAATCGACTTGGCTGACAGAACCAATGGCTCTGGGATTCTTCCTGATTCAACACAGACAAAAACATCCCAACCCGGAAGCATACCCCTTTCCAGGCCACCAACACAAAGCCCCTCATTCATATTCTACAAGCCCCATATTTTATAAGGAAGAGAATCTGCTTACTTTAGGATCGAAGGACTATGAAAAACTCACAGGTGGGGAATTCTAGGCCCCGTTTATAAGTGTAAAGAGGATCCTAAAAGAAACTTGACTCAAAATCTACTTGAGATAGGAACAGATTCATTTTTAAATTCCAAAAACTGTGCTAAAAGACTTCTACTTTTTTCTCTATCTTTAGTTCTTTCCTGGCCCAGCCCCCTTACTCACTTATCAACATCCACTTGAATAATTATTACACTAGATTTGAAGTTTTCCTTTCATAGCACTAGTAAAAATGGAATTAAACTAAGCTTCTGATACCTTACTAGTAAGAGAAAATGAACTAATACATATCTTATTAGAATAATATCCCATTGTTATTGAAATTATTCCAATTATAGGAAATATCACCAGAAAGGTTTTACAGGTCATTGACAAATAAGACACCTAAGTGTTATTATTAGGTTTATAATCAACCAACCAGCATGCTGTTTGCTCAGCAGGCAGTTTTTTTCACCAAGAATGTTTTAGAAAAGGTGAAAAATGAAAGCACAGGCTTAAAGATCAGGATGACATATTCTGATTTACTTGGAACTCAACTTAATTTACAAGATTAAAATAATCATCATAAAAACACTGGTATGTTCAAAACGTTTACAGCTTATCTAAACGTGGAACTTAATTCAAAAGGTAGGGTACCAGTATAATTGCTCTTCTCTTACTGTATTCTTTAACAATGTAATTGTGTTTCAAAGCTTAAACAATTTTGAGTTGATATACGTAAGTAATCTAAAACTTTAAAGAAAACTTTACATAGAAAGGATAAATACTTCTGTTTCTCGGCTCAGGAGAGCAAGCCAATAGTTTCCAACTGCCACAAAAAGAATTTCAAGTGCATAAACTTGAAAATAAGGAATAAGCAAATTACACAGCACAGTGAAGCCCACTTAAACAGCTAACTGCTCTATTACATTCATAAACAAGTTCTCGTGAACCACAAGGCAAAGCTTACATGTACAGATGCTAGTAAGAGAAACAAAAGCTCCTTTAGAGGAATTTCCCTGCTCCACACTCCACAGGCGCAACACTCAAGTCTGT
Organism: Bubalus bubalis; assembly: GCF_019923935.1. Lineage (NCBI taxonomy): Eukaryota > Metazoa > Chordata > Mammalia > Artiodactyla > Bovidae > Bubalus > Bubalus bubalis. The sequence continues at coordinate 110,048,053 of NC_059161.1, forward strand.
AAACGTTCAAAGATTTAGCTAGAGAATATAGAAAGCGTTTCTCAGCGGATTTCTAGAGTTGAACCCGGAAGGGGAGGGGAGGGAGTGATACTGACAGAGACAGAGAGGGAGGTTTGTTTTATTTATATTTGGCTTGTTTAGAACGACCTTCTAACCAAAGTGTAACCTCTCTCAAAAGAGTTTAAAACTAAAAACCAGACACCTCCACCTGCCTAACCCAGACAAAACTAAAATGAAGACTGAGCCAAGGCTACAGTGTGGATCGGTCACTAACAATGCTATTTCCTTCATGGACATGCATATGAAAAAGTATCCATCACTGTGGAGATGAATGTTCACACACACAGACCACAGTCGTGGGACCAGCACCCGGGTGAAGCACGTGTTCCTGGCCCCCCACGGTCCCCTCATGCTCCCTCCAGCCACTGCCACCTCCAGGAAGCCACCATCCTGACTTCACTGAATCTTTTTTGCCACTAACAATGATCTTTCCACACTTCCCCAATTCTTTATGAAGAAGGCAGGTTTGGGGAACTCATTTCTTTCCTACTTTTCCAGATTAAGAAAAGAGAAACAATCACTCTTCCATTCAAAAAATATTTAGGGAGCACCTACTCTGTGCCAGGTATTAAAACTTAGATAACAAATTTTTCATCATATCACAAAAATAATGGATGCATCACATCACAAAAGTAATGGATGAACAATAAAAAGAAAACCACAATATTTAAAGAAACATGATGTCACCTATTAAAAGTAATTTATTATAAGATTACTTACAACAAAAAAAACTATTGGACGTTGAAAAGTCAGAGGCAAGTCACCTTGGCTTGGGACAATTTTTTGAGATGATTCATTAGGAAATTAATACTTCAAAAAAAAAGAATCTTAGAGTGAAAAAAGACCTCAGAAGAAGCCTTCCTCCCAAAGCAAGAATCTGTTCCAACTTAGCACTGAGAAACAGGTATCCAGCTTCTACTGAACACCTCCCAAACTGGGGAGTTTATTATTTTGTGAGGGGACCCACGTTAGAGAAATATGGTATGACAGGGTTCTTCCTCACTCGATTTCCTTCTAGCTGCCCTCCCCCAACAGACTGAGTACCTCTTCCACATTCTAGTCCTTAAATACTTGAAGACACGACTTTCCTGGTGGTCTAGTGGTTAGGAATCTGCCTGCCATGCAGTAGACACGGGTTGATCCCTCACCCAAGGAGATTCCACATGCTGTGAAGCAACTAAGCACAGCACCACAACTACTAAGCCCACAAGCACTGAGAGCCCGTGCTCTGCAAGAGGAGAAGCCACCACAACGAGAAGCCCGCACGGCGCAACTAGAGAGCAGCCCCGGCTCGCTGCAACTGGAGAAAGCCCAAGCCCAGCAACGAAGACCCAGAGCAGCCAAAATAATAAATTAAAAAAAAAACACAAAACTTGAAGACAACTGTTCTGCTGCTGGCTATCATAGATGTCTTTTTTCCAACCTGATCACCCTAGACACACTCCATTATTCTTTTCTGGACTCTGAGCATTCACCCATTCATTCACTCAATAAATACCAAACAACTCAACAGTGTAGGGCTTGGGATACAGACGTGGGAAAGAAGGCCCTCTGCCATGAGGAGAGTACCATTTAGTGGGAAAAGCAAATGTTAAGCAAATAATTTCATATACACACACATATGCAAAGCTGAACCAGGACGCATACTTGCAAAATCTCTTCAATTGTGCCTGACTCTTTGTGATCCTACGGACTGTAGCCTGCCAGGCCCCTCTGTGCATAGGATTCTCTAGGCAAGAATACTGGAGTGGGCTGCCATGCCTTCTTCCGGGGGATCTTCCCGACCCAAGGATCAAACCTGTCTCCTGCAGCTCCTGCATTGCAGGTGGATTCTTTACAGACTGAGCCACCAACCCCTCACTCTTCAAGGGTCCATTGTATTAAATTGGACAAATTAACTTTCTTTGGAAAAAATTCAACGTAGTAGCATATATGCCATTTCATTTTTTACTCTATTTTACCCTGGGACATTTTTCATAATATATATAAACCCTCTCCGTCCAAAACTCCCTTATTAAGACTCGAGCTTGTCCGCGGCTCTTACCTTCCACAATATCCCTCTTGTAATCACTGTCATTGTCACTATCCGTTGGCCGGTAATAGATATAAAATCCTTGGATGGGAGTGTTATTGTTACTCGATGGAATGTACTAGAAAAGGGAAGCAAAGACTTGTCAAAGACAAAAATAAATGCAACTTTTACATCCATTAAGATTTATTTATCTGTGTGGCAGTATTTTTTGAGCTTCATTTGATAGAAATCCTTGATAGCCATTTAAAGTTTAATTTAAAGGTATTCAAAGTTGTTGAGAGCATTTTAGCTCACTGCAGGGCTAAACAAAAATAAAGCACTATGTCTCACTCGGCTCAAAGACAAAGAAGTACAATGGGCTCAAAGACAATAAAACATGAAATGGTGATTATGTTAATACTTGGATGAGAGCTGAAGAGACAATCATTTTATTTTTAGCCCTGCCCCCTGAGCCTGGATGGGAGGGGAATTGGGGGGAAGAATGGATATGTGTGTGTGTACAGCTGAGTCCCTCTGCTGTGCATCTGAAACTATCACACTGTTGATCAGCTATGAGTGTGTGTGTGCTAAGTCGCTTCAGTTCAGTCGTGTATGACTCTGTTCAGCCCCATGGACTGTAACCCACCAGGCTCCTCTGTCCATGGGATTCTCCAGGCAAGAATACTGGAGTGGGTTGCCATGCCATCCTCTGGGGGATCTTCCCAACCCAGGGACTGAACTCACATCTCTTATGTCTCCTGCTTTGGCAGGTGGGCTCTTTACCACTAGAGCGCCACCTGGGAAGCTCTAATCAGTTATACTCCATTATAAAATAAAAACTAACACAAAACAAAACCTGCCCCTCTTATAATATATGCTCTTACACAAATTTGTGGCCCTCAATTTCCTCTTACTTAGAAGTTCAAAAATTTCCCATTCATAGTATCATGTCCTGATATTAAATTAACATGGACACATCAGAAACTTTTGTCATTAGAGAAGATGTTTTACTTACCGTCCACTTTAGCATGATCTGAGTATCACTGACAGCTTCTGTGTAGGCGATGTGAGGTCCAGTTATTGGACGGTTAGAAAAGCGATTGGGGAACCCAGCCACCTGATACGGACGAGAAGCTGAACTCCGAAAACTCTCACCATAGTGGTTGATAGCAATGACCCTAAACTTGTATGTTGAGCCTTTCGAGGGAGGGAAAAGAAAAACGGAATTTAAGGGACAATATTCAAAACACAACAATCATACTTAAACATCTCTCTGCAATAACAATGACATGCTCTAAAGCCTAGACAGTAAACAGATTTCAACCCACTTGTCACTCTGGTATTGCATGCGTTCATTGCATGTGTTCAAGATTCCAATACCTTACTGGGGGTCCCTGGGAGAGACAGATGCTGTTCCTCGTGAAAGAAGCAAGGAGAGAAGAGGAAAGAGCACATTTCTCTTTCAGCATCCTGTTCTAAAGTCATACCCATCAAATACAGGACTAGCTGGTGGTGATGATGATGGTGTTAAGTCACTAAGTCATGTCCCAGTCTTTGAAGCCCCATGGCCTGTAGCCCACCAGGCTCCTCTGTCCATGGGATTTCCCAGGCAAGAATACTGGAGTGGGTTGCTGAAACTATTGGGTTGGCCAGAATATTTGTTTGGGTTTTTCTGTAAGAACATAGGAAAAATCCGAATGAACTTTGTGGCCAACCCAATAGGGTTTTTTTCACTTTGAAAGAAACAACTGAAGCGAAGTTTAACACAGGGAATACAGCTATGAAGAGGCACTGTGTGGCTGATCACAGATGTCACTCTGCTCCCTCTAATAAGAGCAGAAGAAAGATCAGATTTAAGCTACAACAGAAGGTATTTGTTTGGCTTAGATATTAAGAACTTAAAAAAAAAAAACAACTCTAAGGATTGTGAGTTTCTGAAAATCTGAATCTAAAGAATAAATTAGACCCCTAAAGCAAGTTTCCCCAAATCTCAAAAATAACCCCTGAGCTTCTGAAAACAGTCTTTTCTATCTATAAAATGTTACTTAGCTTTGCCCATATTTAAAACTGCCACCTTCTCCCGAATGTACCTACATATTCCTGAGCTCCTCTTGTTACCTGTCAGACAAACACGGGTTTTTGCTGCTAAAGTACATTTAAAAGTTCATCAACAAAAACAGTCATGAAACCCAAACAAACAGAATTAAAGAAAGTTGATTCGTGATTAGTGCTTTCCTCTTTTATGGGTTGTTTCATATATTAGGGAGTCTGGATGGGCTTCCCCGGTGGTTCAGATGGTAAAGAATCTGCCTGTAATGCAGGAGACCTGGGTTTGATTCCTGGGTTGGGAAGATCCCCTGGAGGAGGGCATGGCAACCCACTCCAGTATTCTAGCCTGGAGAATTCCCATGGACAAAGCAGCCCGGTGGGCTACAGTCCGTGGGATCACAAAGAGTCAGACACGACTGAGCAACTAAGCACACAGGGGGTCTGGAGAAGCTCCCCTGATGCTGAAACAAAACTTAGCAGAATGAAGAGGTGCTGAATGTTGTCTCATATCCATAAAGCAAAGTAGTGGGTTTAACCATGCTAAGATGCATCATCAGATCAACTGTAGTCAAATAACAAGTAATTTTCCTCTTAAAACATTCATTCATAGCAGAATACACATACATACACACACACAAAGATGTCACCACAACCCTGCTTCCATTCATTTGCAGTTAGAAATAGTCTAAAGCCCAGAAATAAAGACTAGGTTAAGTCAATCATGGTATACTTACACAGTAGATACACAGTTATTAAACACTGAGTTCTGAAGAATTGTTAATTATGATATAACATGGGAAAAGGGGGTCACAAGACAATATTTATGGCATGATCCCAGTTTGTATTAGAAAGGAAAAAAGACTAGAAAGAAATACAACATAATATAAACAATGGTTATATCTAGATGGGTGGGTTTGGGGTGAATATTCTCTTTTTATATTTTGCTTTCAGATACAATTTTGCTTTTTATACAATAAGCTCACATTACTTTAACGATTAGAAGAATATACGATTCTTACAAACATGTATTTAGGGATTTCCCTGGTGGTCCAGTGGTTAAGACTTCCCAATGCAGGGGACACAGACTGGATCCCTGGTCAGGAAACTAATATCCTGCATGCAGTAGGCATGGTCAAAAAAAAAAAAAAAAAAAAGACGAATATGCGTCTAAAGTCAGCACTGCTGGCCTAAAACCAAATGTGTGAATATTACTACCTGGCTCTAAACTACGAACTTCCACAGAAAGCTTAGAAGGAGGGATGTCTTCAGCTGCCACCAGCCAATCACTGGTCCTCATCCGTTTATATTCGACCTTGAAGGCAGTGATTGGAGAGCCCCCGTTCGCCCGAGGAATCCACGTGACATAGACAGACGTCTCTGACGCAGTGGAGATAGTAGGCCGGTCAGGTGCCTCTGGGACTGAAAATGGAAACATTCATTTCGATAACCCTCAGCATCAAAAACAAGAATTACTCAAATGAACTGAAAGGGATAAGTCCCCAACATCACTTTATTAAAGGCTCTTCACCAAAATTCTTGCCAGAGTTAATAACATTATGACTTTCTTTCTGTCCTCTGAAAAGTTAATGTGCAATGAAATAGAGGAAGTAGCAGGAAAAGTGAGATACTTTATAAACTTGATAAGTATCTCTGAAAATCTGAAAGTTAATGAGTATGATCACTGACGCATGCTAAAACAATATAAGTAATTATTATTTGGTGCTTCAAGTCTGACTGTGGTAATAATTTACAGTAAATTTTCAAAATGATGTGTTATTTAAATGGTTTTCATTATCCAACTGAGCTATAGAAAACATATTCAGCCAACAGTCTATAGATTGTTCTGTTTATTAGCTGTTATGATCATAGCCTGTCAATAATCAGCAATGTAGCTATTAGTACTGTACATATCTTAACACACTTAAAGGCTACAAGAATGCTAGTCCAAAAAACAGACTGCAAGCAGTAAATAGAGATAAAATGAACCAGTAAAATCAATACTGATAAAAATGGGAAGGGAGAACCACTGCTCAGGACGAAAGCAGGAAGACACATTCACAGTTAAATAAAGACAAGTGTTATCAGGAAACAGATGATCCACGTGATCATCCACGTGAACCCAACACCTGGCAGCTGTCGGTTAGCATGGCCAAGAGGAGGGATGTTTCCAGCCCACAGACAAGACGGTCTCGATTCTATGGCAGGTGGAAACCTCAGGAGTAAGTCCATCAGCCATTTAAACTGTGTAGCCAACACGTGTCCCTAACTGCTGGCCAAGCAATCTGGCGGTTCTAACTGGCTTCCCACCTGATCCCTACAGAGCAAGGGTGCAGACAGAAACAACCTGGGCTGTACGACAGTTCAGAAGTCGTGAACCGCCACCCACTTCACAGCAATCACCTGTGAGCTTTTTAAGAATGAGCTGGTTATCAAGACCACTGCCCTTCCACATGCTCACTGTAATGTTTCTAGGGCTAGAACAAGGAGGACCAGCTCTGGACCACAGTTCCACTGTTGTCGTTTTAGTCGCTAAGTCATGTCTGACTCTCTGCAACCCCATGGACTGTAGCCTGCCAGGCTCGTCCGTTCGTGGGATTTCCCAGGCAAGGATACTGGAATGGGTTGCTATTTCCTTCTTCAGAGGATCTTCCCAACCCAGAGATCGAACCCTTATCTCCTGCATCAGCAGGTGGATTCTTTTTTGCTGAGCCACCAGGGAAGCCCCCATGGTTACATTACTTCAGTGAATTACTCAGGAAGCCCTGTCTCTGTCTAGCCTGGGTCTGGCCTCCACCAACACCCCTCTGTCTCAACATCTTTTCAATCTGAATACAAACACATGACAAAATAATGTTGCATATGGTGCCTGTATGAAGGAATCTGTGGCATTTTAAAAACAAATTGTTTAATGGATGAAAAGATGAACACATTCAAAGCAGGCAACTTGGCATGATACTTACTGTATTCCTTTCAAGTTAGAAAGCAATGGAAACAGAACGAATAGAAGTTAATGAATTTCTCTTTTAATACGAAGATAACCAAACAACTTCCTTTGTTGATTCACATGAGGTTAAAAACTCATAAAGAATACCACGGACCAAGCAGAAAAAGAACGTTATTAGGGGAAAGTCCCTATAGAGAAGGATACCATCAATACCTAAAAGAAACAGCATGTGAAAGGAGATAAAGAATATTGCTCTTGGAGTCTAAATATCTGACTGTGGATAGCAGTTCCACCACTCTCTGGGTGACCTTAGGCAAGTTCCATAACCCCCTTGAGTCCCAGTTTCCTGATTTGTAATATGCTGATGCTCCCTTCCTCACAGGGTTATTGTGAAGATTAAATAAATCCTTTCTTTAGGGTTATCTCTGCTTGGATAACACCAAACTCATGATTGCCAGAATAGAATCCACAACCTTCAGCAACAAATTCTTATCACCTATCTTGGTAAATGGTTCAAGTTGCCCAAGTCACCGTATTTCTCGCTTTCGTTCAGGGAGGATTCAGTTCCCTTCATCTCTGGTCTGTGTCCTTCTCCACCCACACTGTCACTGTCTGTATTTCCAAGCCTCATCTGACGCCACTCCCCCGTCTCATCTCTAAAATCTTTCAGGCTTCTTCATAGCTTTTAGGGAAAGACTGAATCTTTAAGGACATCATACAAGGCAACTGCTTTCCTCCCCGACTGTAGCATGATTCCCCATAGCACTAAATAAAAATCCCTGAATCTCTAAATGAAATAGAACATGTCCTTCATCTGTCTCTGCATGAGAGGTCTCTGCCCAGAACTGTTTCTCCTGCTTCTTCATTCAGCTATAACATTCTTGCCTTTGAAGCTCAGCTTAGGGAACATCTCTTATTGCCAGCCACTGGGCCTCCTTCCTATCAAGTAAGTAATTTAGGTAAATCTCATGAAATGTTTGATTCCAAGGCAGAATCAAAACCATCGTTGCTGGTTGATCTGTCTATCTTCCCTGCTATATTGGTATTGGCTTAGTTGTCTGCATCATCTCCTATACTGTAAGCCTCCCCAAGGGCAAGATTTATTTGATCTCTGCTGCTCCAGCATGTAGTACTGCGTGTTAGTTCATGAGGTTTATGTTCTTCTGATCTCAGAGGTGAAAGGACTCAAGAAAAAGCAGCTGATACTGAAGATGCAGAGGCATTCCACAGAGGTGTTGAAATGTTATGACTTGCTTCTGTCTGAGACCAACTCATGGAAGACTATAAAAATAGGGAAGAGAAGCTTGAAAATTCTTAGAGCTCAGTAATAAAATGTTAAGCCTTTCCTAGATCACAAAAAGCACATTATGTTGTAACGGGAGAATTCATGTATGATTAAATACAAAAAAGAAGTCTTTTAAAAATCTTATTGCTTTAAAAAAAAATCTTATTGCTATGATATCTAAACACTCTAAGATCAACATGATGCAACAATAAAGCTGAGAATGACATGTAATCATTCGATAAAAAACTAAGTCATACTATAGGTACCATGACATATTTTGACAAATCATTAAAAAAAAACAAGTCAGATGTTCAGGGTTTCAATGTAAATTTGGTTTCCATGCCAGAGAGGAGACAGAAAAATCCTTTTTGTGAGTTATAAAAACTTAGTATCATAACATTTGAAATCTGAATTTATTACCTTGAATATCAATCATGGTACTGGGTATTCAAGATTTCAAATTCAAGACATTTTAAAATGGTTGAAATAAAACCTAAAAGAGTTATATGGTAGGATATAATTTGAATAATAAATATCCTGTCCCACTCCACCCCCTAATAACCTGAAACAGGTCAGTTACATTTGGAAACAAACAGAATGAATAAGTGAAGAATCTTCTCTTTACCTCCACTATGCCTAGAGGCATCTGTGAGTACCACTCCGAAGTTGTCTGCAGCCTCTGAAACAACAGGGCGCTTAGGGATGCCCACAGGTGGAGAGGAGGCCTGGGTATTTTTGGATGATGCTGTTTTCTCTAGAAAGGTACAATATAACATAATATAATACAAATAAGCTTCTTTGCATAAGAAAAGATACTATGAAACTCAACTGGCATATAAATATATGAATTTATTGGTTACAGTGTCTAAATTTAAAATCTACATTGTAATTACTTGGCTAATATGAGGAATTAACTTGAGAAGTTACTTTGTCTTTTTCTAGTACCTATAACAAAAATGTGTCTCTCTTCACCAGGATAGCTTTAATCTACACACATAAAAAAGGACACAAATGAAAAAGCCAAATGACTAAAGGTTTTCAAACTATTCACCCACTTTTATTTTTACTGTACATATTTCTTAATTCTGATGCAGAAAATTCATTATTTAAGAGCTTCGGTTAAGTTTCTTCATGCAAAAGCTGTCGTGCCGTTTTACAATTTCAGAGGGGGAAAAATGAAATTGATTATTTCAGAACTGAAATACATGCTCATTATTCAGTATTTGCAGGTCAGACTGTATAAACAACTAAGGACTAATTATGGGTAATAACTCAAAATACATTTCAAATAAGAAATACTCACTATTTTTCTGTCTAGACACAGTAATTAAATAAAAGGATATTTTTCAAAAGTCAATAGACAATTTCTTTTCAATCATCAGAACTCCTTCCCAACACTGTGCTACACCAAAATCTCTTGTATCCAATTCCCGTCTCTGCTCATAGAAGTCTTTTTGTTCATTGATGGCCAACCTGTGATGGCATCTTTTGAAATTGTTTATTTTCTTTATTGATTTATGCCAGTGCTGGGTCTTGGCTGCGGTGCAGGCTCTTCTCCAGTCGTGGCGAGCAGGGGCTACTCTGTAGCTGTGGCGGCTTGGCTTCCCCGCTCACGGGCTTCAGGGCACACGGGCCTCAGTAGTTGCGGCACGTGGGCTCAGCAGTTGTGACTCCCGGGCTCTGGAGCTCAGGTTCACCGGCTGTGGTGCATGGGCTTAGCTGCTCCGAAGCATGTGGGATCTTCCCAATGAGGGATTGAACTCATGTCTCTTGCATTGGCAGATGGATTCTTTACACTGAGCCACCAGTGAAGCCCTGAAATGGCATCTTTTCAATCAAGCTACCCTCACAACCTGGGTGGGCTTCCCTTGTAGCTCAGTCGGTAAAGAAACTGTCTGCAGTGCAGGAGACCTGGGTTCGATTCCTGGGTCAGGAAGATTCCCTGGAGGAGGGCATGGCAACCCAATCCAGTATTCTTGCCTGGAGAATCCCATGAACAGAGGAGCCTGGCAGGCTTACAGTCCATGGGGGGCTCAAGATTTGGACATGACTGAGCGACTAAACCACCACCACCACCCTCACAAGCTGCCCCACAGAAGACTATCCCCTGGCATCTTGTCTTGCCTGGACCATGTCAGATCTGGTCCCTCCCTATCCCTTTGCCCTCCTCCAATCTATCCTGACCCTACAGTCAGCACGGCCCTACAGCCAGCATTGAAACACACAAGAGGCAGTGTCAAAACTCTGCTCAAAACTCTCCAATGCTCCCAGTTCACTCAGGGTCGAAGTCGGTGTCCCTGCAGGTTAGACAATGTGCCTATGATCATCCATCTCCTTGAGCATTCTCCCCTCCTCACTTACTTTACTCCCATCACTGTGGCCCCTCAGTGCTCCTTGGAAACACCAAGCACACCCACTTGCTATCCCCTCTACTGGGATATTCCAGCCCCAGATACTCACATGGGTTTCCACACACCTCCTTAAAGTTCTGCCCTGCTGTCCGCTGCTCAGTTCTCTGGCCACCTGTTCAAACTGGGACAACCGCCACTACCCCATGTGTTTGCATGTAAGTCATTTCAGTCGTGTCTGACTCTTTGTGACCCTGTGGACTGCAGCCCACCAGGCTCCTCTGTCCATGGGATTCTCCAAGCAAGAACACTGGAGTGGGCTGCCATTTCCTCCTCCAGGGGGTCTTCCCGACCCAGGGATCAAACCCATGGCTTGCAGGTCTCCTGCATTAGCAGGTGGATTCTTTACCACTAGCACCACCTGAGAAACCCATGCTACACCCATCCCTTAATTTATTTCTCTTGTTAACATTCAACACCTACTACTGTTCTTATAACTTATGTGTAAACTTCTCCCAACTAGAATGGAAGCTCCATGACAGCAAAGGAATATTATCTATTTTGTTTACTGCCTGGCACTGAGAAGTCATTCAGTAAATATTAGCTGAACTGAAATTTTGCCTTGAGTTGGCATTTATGTGTATGTCTTACCTTTTTTAGCAAAGTAGAAGCTCTATCAGGATGGATCTTGTCTTGATTATCCTTGTTTTCCCTGTGTCCCTTACCCTAATGCCTTACCTATCATAAGCTCTCAAAAATACCTGTGAAATGCTAGATGGACTAGAAGAATACAACCATCTAAATGTGGCCCCAAGAGGTACTATAATAGGTTTATCTAGTAAATTTATATATAAGAAACTTTGCTACCCCAAAATGACACTAATTATTAAAAAGTGACATCAATACAGCCAACTCCCTCCTCTTAGGGAAGATTATACTCACCTTTGCTGGTTCGGAAGGTGAGCATGGCAGGCTGTCCTTCCCCGGCTGCACTCCTCGCCACCATCAAAACTTCGTAGAGACTCGATGGCTCCAGTTCCGTTAAATGGAGCTCATTCTCACTTCCTGGGACTCGAACTGTGTGCCAGCTTCCCACGACACCAACACCATCCTCCAGCTACCCAAGCGAAAACAAGGCATTTTTCAAAATGGAGATACAGGGCAGAAAAATCTTTCCATTTCAATTGGATAAAAACTAGAAGTCCTTCAATTCCAAAATGAATCTGGGGAAGCGATGCACCGTCAAAAGTGAAAGAGACACAATGCCTCTTCCAATTAAGAACTAGAAGGGGACCTGTAGTGAGAAGTTTGGGATTCTCACTGTTTTTGAAAAAGGCTACCGCTCATCAGCTGCCACTAACTTATGGCCTCAAGGAAGTTACTTGATTACCCAGTCATTTCCTTTCCTGATAATGGAAACGTTGCTCCTTTCTTACTGGACTAATGGGAGAATTAAGTAAGTAAACAATAATATGTACTAATGATAATATATAATATACACAATACCTGATAAATCATAGTTCATGTTTATGGCTGTATAAATTATGCAATTATGCATTATATATTTCTAACAGTCTTGCTTCATGTTTTTATACTGTTTATTGAGTTGAAGGAAAGAAAAAGAGATCCAATCTGTTATGCCTTCCTTAATAAAACCAAGAGCCAACATTCATGGAAGTTTCCATGTGGACAGGATTACCAGTGAAACTTCCTTCATCTAGAGTCATCAAGTTAAAAACAGTGAATAAACTTCCAAGTATCATTATGTTAATTTTTCCAGATATTAAAAATATTACTATAGGGGGAGAAATGGAGTGGGAGGCTGGAATAGCAGATGTAAGCTTTTATACAGAGAATGGAAAAACAACAAGGTCTTACTATTTAGTACAGAGAACTAGATATTCAATATCCTATGATAAACTATAATGGAAAGGACTATTTTTAAAAAATGTATATATAGGGATAACTGAATCCCTATGCTGTACAGCAGTAATTAACATTGTGAATCAACTACACTTCAGTTAAAAAAATACCTAAAGGATAAAAAAATATTCCTATTAAATGATGGATACCAAAACATCTTGAATATAGAAAATTATTTTAAATACGAGTACATCTCCTCTCATTTCATTTACTAATCTCATTAAACAAAGGGAGGATTTTTATTTTGTTTTAATATAAGTCTGTGGATAAAAAATATCATCTGAGAAATCAATTGAGACAGACCAACATTTACCATAACAAATAATCAAACAATGAAAAATATTAATACAATTAGGAAGACAACTGGAAATGAACATATTAATCAGAGATTATAACAGACAACTTTGTTCAAACAGTGGTTTCTAATAAGAAATTGCTTCTTTGCTAAATAAACTGTCTTCTGCCACTTCACAGAGGGAAGGAATTACTTTTTAAAAAGTGGTTTATAAAGCTTTACACCCAAGGGGTTAAAATGTTTGATTAAAAAGGTCAAGAAGCAAGGAATCCCTGGCAGTCCAGTGGTTGGGACTCGGGGCTTTCGCTGTCAGGGCCAGGGTTCTATGCCTGGTTGGGGAACTAAGATTTCTCAAACCCCAAGAACGGTCAACAAAACAACTGTCAAGTTACTCGGTTCTTAAAATCCCAATCTGGGGGAGGTTATTTGTACTTCACTCTTACTGTTTTTATAAGACTGGTGAACCCAGTGTGACTGCTGACTCTCCCAAACCCATCGCCCTGGGATACTCCTGTTCTGCTTCCTGCCACTCCACTAGTGTGAAAGATAGCAAGTATGTGTTATACACAGGATGCGAGGATGTGAGAAGAGAAAGAGCACAAACGACAAGACATTACCTTTCGATACTTCACGAAATAGGCATTGATGGGCAGCCCGCCATCCTTCCCTGCCCTCCAGACCAGGTTGTAGGTGTCTGGCGTGTGTGTCTGAGGGGGGCTCAGAATGATGGGGGCATCAGGGACAGAGGTGCCGCTAGCGTTTTTCTCTGATGATGATTCCTTGGCACTGGAATGTTCTTTCACCGGAAATGAGCTCAATAATCCAGTTTCTGAATCATCACTTTTATCATTCTGAGCGGGATCAGAAGATGTGACTATTTCTGCTTTGGTGTCTGTCTCAAAAGGAACTGCAGAGAAAGAAAGAGGAGATTGAAGGACTTCATGATTTCAGGGTCTCTCACACATTGTGCTGTCATCTAACACAATGTTAGCGCAATTTGAGCCCTAGTAGTTAAAACAGGTAACAGTGCACCTTATAATTCATGGAGACGTCTAATCTCCAGTTGCTGTTGTTGTCATTCAGTCACTAAGTCATGTCTGACTCTTTGCAACCCCATGGACGGCAGCACACCAGGCTTCCCTGTCCTTCACTATCTCCTGGAGTTTGCTCAAGTTCATGTCCATTGAGTCAGTGATACTATCTAACCATCTCATCCTTTGTCATCCCCTTCTCCTCCTGCCCTCAATCTTTCCCAGCACCAGGGTCTTTTCCAAGGAGTCAGCTCTTCACATCAGGTGGCCAACATATTGGAACTTCAGCTTCAGCATCAGTCCTTCCAATGAATGTTCAGGGTTGATTTCTTTTAGGATTGACTGGTTTGATCTCCAGTAGCTATCTACTGGAGAAGGCAATGGCAACCCACTCCAGTACTCTTGCCTGGAAAATCCCATGGGCGGAGGAGCCTGGTAGGCTGCAGTCCATGGGGTCGCTACGAGTCGGACACAACTGAGCGACTTCACTTTCACTTTTCACTTTCATGCATTGGAGAAGGCAATGGCAACCCACTCCAGTGTTCTTGCCTGGAGAATCCCAGGGACGGAGGAGCCTGGTGGGCTGCTGTCTATGGAGTCGCACAGAGTCGGACACAACTGAAGTGACTTAGCAGCAGCAGCAGCAGCAGCAGCTATCTACTATTCATGAAGGAGCAAATTAATTTTCTGAAAAAGCAGTTCTACAATGCAGTAGTTTAGTAGCTAGTACTAGTGCTAAGTTGCTTTAGTCGTTTCTTACTCTTTGCGACCCTGTGGACCATAGTCCACCAGATTCTGTTCAAGGGATTCTTCAAGCAACAGTACTGGAGTGGGTTGCCATGTCCTCCTCCAGGGGATTTTCCCAACATAGGGATTGAACCCAGGTCTCTGATGTGAAAAGATGATATTTTCCCCTGCTCTCTGCGAGCAGTCCCTCTTTTACAACAACTTGCTAGTGTAACCTCTGGAGATTTTAAGTTGGCGAACAAGGAACTTTTACTCTAATTGGTAAATGAACACAATGAGTAATGCACTCCCTTAGGAACAAAATAACACAAGTAGCAAAGAACAGATCAAGACTTAGACCATTACCTACTGGGTAGCTAGTCCCCAAAGGTCCCTTAGTATTAACACCCTTGGACAGTCCTCTCCTATGCTGAATTGGGCTACCCCATGAGTGGCTGTAACCAATGCCAAGCCCAAGAGAGGCTGTAGTCTTCCAGGCTTAAGCCTTAAGAAGGCCTGGCACCCCTACCAGAGCACCACCACATAGACATCCAACCTAGCCATGGAGAGAAGTGACCAGGGAAGGGAGAGAGGGAGGAAGGGAGAGAAATGGAGGGGGGCGGGAGGGGGAGGAGGGCATGCAGGTGGAGTCCAGCCCTCACAAAGATGCCACACGTGTGAGTGGAGCCTCTTGGGCAGTTCCAGCCCCAGGTGCTATCTGATTACAAAGGTCTAAGAGACCCCAAGCAAGGCCCACAGAATGGCCCACTTTATCCATTTAACCCACAGACCTGTAAGATAATAAGGGACCTGTTAAGTCATTCATCAGATATAACTATCCCCAAAGATGGTTTTTCCAGTCGTCATGTACAGATGTGAAAGTTGGACTACAAAGAAGGCTGAATGCTCAAGAAGTAATGCTTTTGAACTGTGGTGCTGGAGAAGACTCTTGACAGTCCCTTGGACAGCAAGGAGATCAAACCAGTCAATCCTAAAGGAAATCAATCCTGAATATTCATTGGAAGGACCGATGCTGAAGCTGAAGCTCCAATACTCTGGCTACCTGACGCAAAGAACCGACTCATTAGAAAAGACCCTGATGCTGGGAAAGATTGAAGGCAGGAGAAGAAGGCGAGAACAGAGGATGAGATGGTTGGATGGCATCACCGACTCAATGGACATGAGTTTTCGAAAACTCCAGGAGATGGTGAAGGACAGGGAAGCCTGGCATGCTGCAATCCATGGGGTCGCAAAGAGTCAGACACGACTGAGCAACTGAACAACAACAACAGATGAACAACTTAACACATGGGCTTCCCCAGTGGCTCAGATGGTAAAGAACCTGCCTGCAATGCAGACTTGAGTCCAATCCCTGAGTCGGGAAGACTCCCTGGAGAAGGGAATGGCTACCCACTCCAGTATTCTTGCCTGGAGAATGCCATGGACAGAGGAGCCTGGTGGGCTACAGCCCATGGGGTTGCAAAGAGTCAGACAAGACTGAGCGACTAACACTTTCACTGCATACAACAACAGATAACTACCTCCCCTCTAGTATACTCGGAAAACAAGTCATAGACAAGAGGGAGGAAATGAAACAAGACTAGCAAAGGTAAAGGAAGAATTTACTTGTTTCCAATTTTTTTTTTCTAGATAAAATGGAAGGTTGGCTTAAGAAATTGCCAGTCTATATCATAGTAAGCGAAATAAGAAAAAGGCAAATACCACAGGATATCACTTATATGCAGAATCTAAAATATGACACAAATGAACTTATCTACAGACACAGAACAGACTTGCGGTTGCCAAAGGGAAAGCGGGGTGGAGGAGGGACGGCCTAGTCGCTTGGTATTAGCCGAGGTGCAAAGTATTATATATAGAATAGATAAACAAGGTCCTACTGTGTAGCACAGGGAACTATATTCAATATACTGTGATAAACCAGAATGGAAAAGAATATGAAAAATGTATTATATGGATAACTAAATCACTTTGCTGTACAGCAAAAATTAACAAGGCACTGTAAATCAACTATCCTTCAGTAAAATAAAATTTTTAAAAACTGCCAATCTAAAAACAGCCTTAATATTCACTACTAAGAGCGTACAGAATACATAGAAGAAGGTAAAAATAATTTATTTGTGCTGAAAAAAATAAATAGGTCGCCTACACCCAAAAAGAATTACAGAGCACATATTATGTGCTCAGCATGGAGCCAGACATTAAATAACCATCATCTCATTTAATTCTCAAAACAACATTCTTAGGAAGATAGTAATACTTCCATTTTACAGATGAAGAAATTTGGGTTCTGAGAGATTAAGCGACAACAGCTGGCAGAAGAATGTTAGTGGTGCTGCCGTGAAAAAATGAGAGAGCAATTTATGAAAACAAATAAACTGCCAAGACAATAAAACCCGAGGACTGACAGCCTGGTCCCTCTAAAGCGCTGTTAATACAGACAACGAAAGGTCTCCGATGCTGCGGAGGAAGGGAGCCTAGGAAACAACAGCAGAGTCTCTTTTCCACAATGAAGTCAGATTCCTGGTAAAAGGTGGGAGTATTTTTAGAATGACTGCAGCTTCATAGAGAACCAACCAGAAAACAGGGCTAACAGTGGGAGGTCAGTTCTCTGTTTGTTTAAAAGAGAGAAAAGGTGTCCCAGAAGCTTTCTCCATCAAAGAAAACAAGAAGCTAGTGGAAAAATAAGATAGAAGAAAATTAATTAAGTTCACTGAGACAACTTTCAAATATTGCTCCTGGAACAGGCGTGTTTACTTAGTGAGTCAGAATGAGGGCTGGATGTGAAGGGTGTGGCTGGGAGCCTGCTCATGCAGAGATGGATTCTAGCAAGTGGAGGCAATTAGTTGTGGCTTAGGGTAGTGGAGAAGGACCTTTTTATCATTAGTGTTTCATGCATCCTCTGGGCAGGTCACCACTGGGAAGTGGTATTTGGCTGTAGATGAGTTTGAATACCACATGCCGCAGTTTATACAGAAGCATGAGAAGAATGCAATGTTACAGCCTGTGTCTACTGCAGGAGTAGCAAAATTCCACTTGTGTTATTCGGGCTGCAATGACACTTTTCCGTAACTTTTATTGAAAAGGAGCTTCAATTAATTTTCTTCGACTGTTCCCAACAGCACAGTTAGAGCGCTCACAAGATGCTAGATACAATGCATAAAGCCTTCACAGTACTTTCCAAAGGTTCTTCACATCCATGATCTCAATTTACCTTCAAAGCAGCTCTTTGGAAAAGACCCTGATGCTGGGAAAAGACTGAGGGCAAGAGAAGAAGGGGGCCACAGAGGATGAGATGGTCAGATTGCATCATGGACTCAATGGACACACGAGTTTGCAAAAACTCCAGGAGACAGTGAAAGACAGGGAAGCCTGGTGTTCATGGAGTCACTAAGAGTTGGACATAGCAACTGAACAACAACTCTTTTTATCTTCAAAACAACTCTGCAATGGTCATCTAAAAGAGATATCTAGCATTTTTTATGGTAGAATGTTTTTTGAATTGGAAAAGAGATTGATAAAACACTGGCTTTCTGAGTACTATGACGGTGGCCATGTTTATGAGTTAATGACTCTGAGTTGAAACCAAGTCAACAGGGAATAGAACCAAATCTGCCTAAGTGGTTCCCACTGTGACCACTCAAACCAGCAACCCCACCCTCAACTATTTAGGACCCTAGGCCAATTCTCAATATAGTTTTGAAGAGTTACAACTCCCTCTACACATATTTGTACATCCAGAAACTCAAAAACCCAAGGTCTCTGGGAAGAAAAAAAGGTGAGGGAATGATTCATCTTGCTTACTGCCCTCTTCACAATAAACAAAGAAAAGGCTGTCAGCACGCTAGGATTTAATAATAGGCTCAGACTTCCAGGGAAAGAATTGGGTTGTTACGTGCTGTTTTGAGCTTTAATAGACTCAGCTAGACTTTGATAATTATTGTAGAGCATGTAAAAGGGTCAATGGAGGACCACTCAGGCAGGATATGGTTCATGGGGTTACTATACATTAAAAAAATGATATTTATCAAGATATAAAATCCTGGGGGTGAGGGGGAGCTTCAAAATCTAAAAATATCTCATCTAAGGCAATGGCAAACCACTCCAGTACTCTCGCCTGGAAAATCTCATGGACGGAGGACCCTGGTAGGCTGCAGTCCCTGGGGTTGCTAAGAGCTGGACACAACTGAGCGACTTTACTTTCACTTTTCACTTTCATACATTGGAGAAGGAAATGACAACCCACTCCAGTGTTCTTGCCTGGAGAATCCCAGGGATGGGGGAGCCT
The DNA here is from genome assembly GCF_019923935.1 of Bubalus bubalis. NCBI lineage: Eukaryota > Metazoa > Chordata > Mammalia > Artiodactyla > Bovidae > Bubalus > Bubalus bubalis. The sequence continues at coordinate 110,067,031 of NC_059161.1, forward strand.
GGTGGGCTGCCGTCTCTGGGGTCGCGTAGAGTCGGACACGACTGAAGCGACGTAGCAGCAGCAGCAGCAAACAAATTATATATCTTCAAAGAGCTTCGGATTTCTCATATTTAAAGTGAGGCAGTTAGGGGGACTTCCTGGTGGTGCAGAGGTTAAGACTCCGCACTTCCAACGCAGAGGACTTGGGTTCGATCCCTGGGTGGGGGAACTAAGATCCCACATGACACAGTATGGCCAAAAAAATTAATGAGTAAGTAAAGTGAGGCAGTCAGACAACTAGACACTTACTTGTCCCAACAGCTATGACTGTGATGTCGACAGCTCCATCTTCCCCTTATTTACATAAAATAACCACGTCAGCCAAATGCTCCACCCTAGCAATACCTGCATTACACATCTTGCAGCTAACAATTTTGAGCAGAGCCACTCCTATTTTTGCTTGGCAGACTGATACATAAACACACACACGTATATATACATATACACATCCATAAGTGTGTATAAATTTATATAACACTTAACTACTTTTCTATACTTAAGGATTTTTTAAGGTTTACTAAAATCAGGAACTATTTCTTCATGCCTTAGACACTATCACAAAGTGCTAGTTGCTCAGTTGTGTCCGACTCTTTGCAGCCCATGGACTGTAGCTCTCCAGGCTCCTCTGTCCATGGGATTCTCCAGGGAAGAACACTGGAGTGGGTTACCATGCCCTCCTCCAGGGAATCTTTCCAACCCAGGGATCTAACCCAGGTCTCCAGCAGATTCTTCACTATCTGAGCCACCAGGGAAGCACAAGGGATAATTATAATTTAACAATAATTAGATGGCAATAATTATACCCAATACTTAGTATTTATTGAAGGCTTTCTATTAATACTTCCAGACAGTGTTCTAAGCACTTTACAGATATAATCTCCTTTAATTCTCACACCAGCCCTATGCATAGGGCATCTTCACTAATGCCCATTGGTATTAGATTTGATTGTGAATTAAGTCAAATCTGAATTAATTTGAATAATATTGATATTCTAAATACCAGTACTCCAAATTAAGTCATTATATCCAACATCAGTAAAAATAAAAAGAACAGTATACATCTTGTTAGAAAAATAACTGTGAAGAAGGGTGAGGCAAATATATAGATGGGGACTTTCCTGGTGGCTCAGCTGGTAAAGAATCTGCCTGTCAATGCGGGAGATGCAAGAGACTTGGGTTTGAAGTGCATTTTAATAAGTCTGGGCTTCCCTGGTAGCTCAGCTGGTAAAGAATCTGCGTGCAATGCAGAAGACCCCGATTCGATTCCTGGGTTGGGAAGATGCCCTGCAGAAGGGATAGGCTACCCACTGCAGTATTCTTTCTTGGAGAACTCAATGGACAGAGGAGCCTGGCAGGCTACAGTCCATGGGTTTGCAAAGAGTCGGACATGACTGAGCGACTTTCATTTAATAAGTTCAACAATCTCTAAAAAATGTATATTTAATTTTATCCCCTACTATCAAAGAAACCCATTCACCTGGGAAAAGATACTAATGACAACTCACCAACCACGAGGACAGCTTCTGACCGTGCGGTGCCGTGCGCGTTTGTGGCTTCACAGGTGTACTTCCCGGCGTGCTCCCGAGTAACAGCCTGAATGTACAGAGAGCCTGAGCCTGCCCGGGATGTGACAGGCTCTGGGTCAGAACTCCCAGGTCTTAATAAGTGGGATTTTCGGGATTTAGATCTAAGAGCTTGAGACAGATGACTGGTGATCAATCCATGCTTGTCGTACCAATGGATGGCAGGCACCGGTAGCCCAGTGGCATCGCAGGACAAAGTCACAGAGTCACCAACGGCCACCTCTACACTTGCTGGCGCTCTAGTTATAATGGGCTTGAGTCCACTGCCTATGAAAGAGAAATAATTCACATATAAAAATTAAGTACATTATATATAGTATCTACAATGCAAAATAATTTCATCCTATTGCATAAATGTAAATACAGAACTATGAAGAGAGCTTGCCACTATAAATACAGAACATCTGAAGAGAGCTTGCCCACAGGTATCTTCAGCACATCTGGTCACTGCAAACACAGAACATGTGAAGCCAAAGCCTCAGACTTTACCATGAAAAAGGTGTAAAGAAGTATAAGACTAAGCAATAGGCCTTCAAAAAAAAAAATAATAATAATAGTTGGTTCCAGGAGGCAAAAATCTGATCACAAAAATTCTGGGAGAAAAACCTATTCTGAATTATAGTTGATAAATGTATTTCTGACCATATACATCAACAAATTTTTGTTTCTAAAGTGGCACCACCTCCTTCCTTTTGGTTTCAGATATTTTAGAAGCATATATTTCATGACCTTACAATAGAATATTGACATTTGACATTTTCTCCAGCACATCTTTCTCCTTTTCTAGTCCTACTTCCTGCGTTTGACAAAGTCATTCAACAATTACCAGATTTCTGAATTTTTGCCCATCTAGTACATGTAAAATGCTATCTCATGGGTCATAACCTGCATTTCCCTCAGTACTAATGAGGTTGCACATCTCTTTTGTCCTTTTTTCTATTGGGTCCTTTATCTTTTGCATAATGGTTCTGGACTCTTTGTAACTACATACTGTTGTTTTGTGAGTTACATTTGTTACTAGTATTTTCTCTCTTTTCATTTTAATGGTATCTTTTAATAATAAGGATGCTTTAATATTAATATGGTCACACCAATCTTTTCTTAAAAATTAGCCTCAAATTTCTTGTTAAAAAGTTTTACCTAGATCATATATTCTTCTATATTTTCTTGAAAAACTTCACCATTTTGCCTTTCATATATAGGTCTTTAACCCACTGGAAATTAGTCTTTGTGCATCAGAGATTTAATTTCTTCTTCTCCATTTGGATAACCAGTTATCCCACATGGAAACCTGAAATGGATATCCTTCCCTTGGTGACCTGCAGTCCCACCTAGGTCAAATCCTTACCTGCATATCCTTCATGACCGTCTCTGTCTTGTTCCAAGAGTATACTTGTCTTTTCCTGCACCAATAATACATCACTGTCTTTTAAAAAAATTTTTATTTATTTATTTATTTGTTTACTTATTTTTGGCTGTGCTGGATCTTCCCTGCTGCTCAGGCTTTTCTCTAGTTGCCGGGAGTGGGGACTTCTCTCTCGTTGAGGTGTGCAGGCTTCTCACTGTGGTGGCTTCTCTTACTGCAGAGCACCGGCTCTAGGGTGCCCGGGCTTCAGTAGTTGAGGCTCCCAGGCTCTAGAGCACAGGCGCAGGAGTTGTGGCACATGGGTTTAGCTGTGGAATCTTTCCAGATCAGGGATCAAACTCCAGTCTCCTGCATTGGCAGGCGGATTCTTCACCACTGAGCCACCAGGGAAGACCTACAGCACTATCTTAATTACTATAAATTTTTGTATATGTTCTAAAATCTGGTAAAGCAAGGGCCCCCACATTCATGTTCTTCTTTTAGAGTATCTTAACTATTGTTGGGCTTTTGATCATCCATATGATTTAGAATTAGTTTGTCTAAGTCCTCAAACTAGTAATAGGATTTACTTGAAATTGCCTGAATCTACAAAAAGCCTTTGGAAAGCCCCGGGAAGTATGTTAATACTGAATTTTGGTATCCATGAACTGTTATATATTACTATGTACTTGGAACTTTTTAATGTTTCTAATATAAAAAGGTGACTTTTAAATGACATTTTTTGTTGCTGGTCGTAATGGTTAGTTTTATGTGTCAACTTGACTGGGTTAAAGGATGCCCAGATAACTCGGTGTGTCTGTGAGGAGTGTTTCCAGAAGAAATTTGCGCCTGAATTGGTAAACTGAGGATAGCAGATGGCCCTCCCCAACGTGGGTGGGCACCATCCAACCTGATGAGGACCTCAGGAGAACAAAAACGCAGAAGAGCGAATTCTCTCTATGAGCCTAGTCATCCTTCTTCTGCCCTAAGGACACTGGACTTCAGTGCTCCTGGACCTCTGGCTATGGGGCTTAGGTTGAGACTTACACCATCACTTCTCCCACAACTGATGAACTGGCTTCATCAGCTGACCTCCTTCTCCAGTTTGCAGACGACAGACTTGACCACCTTAACTGTGTGAGCCAGTTTCTACAGTAAATCTCCTCTGATGTGTATCTTATTATCTTATTATCCTACTGTGTTCTGTTTCTCTAGAGAAACTTGCTAACACACTGGTACAGAGAAAGGCAACTGATTCCTGTTTATTGGTCTCCATCAGCCACCTTGCCAAAGCTTTTATTATTTTTAATAATTTGCCAACAAACTATAGAGGATTCTCTCTAATGACAACGATAGGAGCTGTGAATCAATAACATTAATAACAGCTGGGTTTCTTTCTCTCTTATCTTTATTGCTGTTCAGTCACTAAGTCCTGTCCAACTCTTTATGACTCCATGGACTGCAGCATGCCAGGCTTTCCTGTTCTTCACTATCTCCAGGAGTTTGCTCAAACTCGTGTCCATGGACTTAGTGATGTCATCCAGCCATCTCTTCCTCTGTCGCCCCCTTCTCCTCCTGCCTTCTTATATCCTAATATCTTTATTTCTTTTTCTTATTCTGTGCTGGTTAGAATCTGCACTATGATGACAACTATAAGATATTTTAAAGGGAATGTTTAACATTTTGCCACTAAAGGTAATGTTTCTTCTAAGTTTTTTATTGGATATTCTTTATCAAGTTAAGACAATTTCCTCCTATTTCTATTTTTCCAAGAGTGTCTAACATGGATACTGAATTATGTCAAATGGTTTTTCTGCTTCTATTGAGATCATCATATTATTCTTCTCCTTTATTCATTAAATTGGATGAACAATACTTTAAATTTTCTGACTGATTACTGGGCTAACTCCTTGGTTTAACTTTATCCCTACTGATCCTATCTATTTTATCTTAATTTTCTATTTAACTGATTTCTGTCCATATCTTTATCATCTCTTTTCTTCTGTTTTCTTTAAATCTATTCTGTTATTTTACTTAGTCCACTAATTTTTAGTTTTACTAGCTTTCTTTTAATAAGCATTTAAGGGTATAAATCCTTTTATATTCTACTCTCCTATATCCCACACAATTTGATTTTGATATTCATTATCATTTTGAATTTTAAATTTCCATTACGATCTTTCCACCCAGCCATTGAGAACTATAATTCTAAATTTCCAAATACATGCCATTTAAAAATTCTTTTTTATTATTAACATCTGAAGTAATTCATCGAAGTAGCAAGTTCAGAGTCTAAAGTAACTGCAACAAGTTCAGAGAGTTGGTCTCTGTCATACTGATTCTTTGAAATATTTCTAACTCTCAGCAAAAGCTTAATTTCTATAATATATAAAGGCAACCTAGATATCCATCAGCAGATGAATGGATAAGAAAGCTGTGGTACATATACACAATGGAGTATTACCCAGCCATTAAAAAGAATACATTTGAATCAGTTCTAATGAGGTGGATGAAACTGGAGCCTATTATGCAGAGTGAAGTAAGCCAGAAAGAAAAACACCAATACAGTATACCAACACATATATATGGAATTTAGAAAGATGGTAACGACAACCCTGTATGTGAGACAGCAAAAGAGACACAGATGTATAGAACAGTCTTTTGGACTCTGTGGGAGAGGGAGGGGGGAGATGATTTGGGAGAATGGTATTAAAACATGTATAATATCATATAAGAAATGAATCGCCAGTCCAGGTTCGATGCAGGATACAGGAAGCTTGGGGCTGGTGCACTGGGATTACCCAGAGGGATGGTATGGGGAGGGAGGTGGGAGGGGGTTCAGGATGGGGAACACATGTACACCCGTGGCGGATGCATGTTGATGTATGGCAAAACCAATACAATATTGTAAAGTAAAAATAAATAAATAAATAAAAGAATTCCTATAAATAATAAAAAAGATGAACAACCTAATATAAAATGTACAAAAGACAATGGGCAGTCGATACACAGGAAAGCAAATTCAATGGCTCAGAAACACATGATGAGATGCTCAACATCACTCATAATAATAAAAAATACAGGGGTCAAAAGGTAATTTAGAAAAACCTATCAGAGAGGCAAACATTAAACAGAATTCTGACAACCCACTGCCTTGGTGAAGATATAAGGAAACATTGCTGGTAGGAGTGTAAAATGATAACAAGAGAGAGAGAGCAAGGTATCTGTCAAAATTACCATGGCATATATGCTTTTATTTAGCAAGTGTATTTCTAGGAATTTACTTTAAAGATGTTCACGAGTGTGCAAAATAATCTATGTAGAAGGACATTCATCACAGACTCCTCGTAATAGCAAAGGATTAGAAACAGTCATCCGTGAGGTATCAGTCAGACCTTCACAGCTGTACAACAGAAGACTAAGCAGCCATTTTTTAAAAGAAATGAAAATATTCTTTAATGTACCATATGCGAAGATGGCCAAGATATATGTTAAGTGAAAACAATCAAGGTAATTTTTAAGGTAAAATCCAAGGAAATTTTTAAAGGAGAAATTCAAGGTAATTTACATGAATGCCAGCATCATTTGTGTAAAAAAGCTGGTTTGCTATTAAATGCACACAAACTCACGTTATATGTAATTAACCATATACACAAACTCACATTATATGTAATTAACCATATACACAAACTCACATTATATGTAATTAACCATATACATGCATACAAGATTAGTCAGGACAATTATAAAACTTGTTAGTTCTAAGAGATATCTGACTGGCTAGGGAACACGAGTGAGATTTTTACAGCATACTTTTTAAAAGTATACCTTTTTTAAGCAATGATGTATCTGTTAAAAAATATTTAAAAACATTTTTTTATGAGCCTGATTCAATAAGGTTGCTTCTTCATGGAAAAGTCTACCAGCAGGCAGAAAAGGAACATGGAAAATGAACACAGCTCTGTTATGCTGATAGGATTACTTCCTTTTTGTAAAGAGGATTTGATTTTTAATCAAAACAAAATCCCATCTATACAGTGAAATTTCCTAGGATGACATGACCTAAAAGCCTACCTTTTTCAATTTCAAGTCTCCCAGTAGACTGTGTAAATCCAATGCCATTATCTGCGACACACTGATACAGCCCGGAATCTTCCTTGGTAGCACCACTGATTTTCAGCCCATTGCCCACAGTCACATGTCGTGGGGAGGGGCGAATGGGCTGGGCGTTGTGAAGCCAGGTGCGGTTGGGCGCTGGGTTCCCATGAACTTCACAGGTGAACTGTACTGTCGCACCCAGGGACACTGTCTGATCCTGCAGTCCTTTAGAAATTGAAGCATGTTCTAAAAATAAAACATATTATGATTTAAAAGGACATACTGTATACCACAGGGACCTGTACTCAACCCTCTGTAATGACCTATATGGGAAGAGAATCTAAAAGACTGGCGATATGTATGTGTATAACTGATTCACGTTGCTATATACCTGAAACCATCACAACATTGTCAATCAACGAATACGCCAATAAAAATCAATAAAAAATGAAAATAAAAAATATAAAGTTAGCCCTCACACAAGTCATACAAACTCTCTCTACCAATAACTAGTTAAAACCAAAATGTATTGTTTCCTCACATTCTCCCATCCACTGTGATCATCAACAAAAAATTAGAAATGTATTGACTTCCCTCCAATAGGATAAACCATATGTTACTAATATGTTGCAGTCCCTTTTTATGTAATAGATCTCTCCACCCAATTAACCACCCCCCAAGCCAACATATGTGCGCGCACACACATGCACATATGCAGAGTTTCAGATGATCTGTTTTGAAATAATAATTTCCTTTACTATACAAGAGCCAAAATAGAAGAATGCTTATTTGGAAGTGAAAAAAAATTTTTTTTTTTTCCCCTGGTGAATTCTGCTTTGAGGTTAGGTGTACTCTGGGCAAAAATCTTCTTTTAGTATCCATCAGGCCACTTTTTACTTGGACAAAGTAAATCATGTATCGGCATTTGTAACATATGCCAATATTAAATGATTAAGTATATTAATCTAGTTCTCATTATCATGAAATTTTAAAGCCTGCTTGCCATACACTTAAACTAATGCCAATGTAACCTGCGTCAAGCCACTGTTGCACATACACAGGGACAGAGGGTTGACAAAAACTATAGTATGAAACTTGTTTCTGGTTTTCATGCAAATTTGTTTCGATAAAACACTTTTGCTGCTACACACGACAGTGAGATAGGTAGCTGGAAGAAAGGAACGTCGTTGAAATAAATAGTGCACATAGAATGTGAGTGAAAATAACACAAATTTTATGAATCAGCGATCGTGAAACTATTTCCAAATGGAAAATAAAATGAAACCCACTTCCTTTTGAGATGACATTTTCTAGTCAGTACCCTGTCTTAGTTGGGCTTCCCAGTGGCTCAATAGTAGAGAATCCGCCTGCTGATGCAGGAGATGTAGGAGACACGAGTTCGACCCCTGGGTGGAGAAGATACCCTGGAGGAGGAAACGGCAGCCCACTCTGGTATTCTTGCTTGGGCAATGCCATGGACAGAGGAGCCTGGTGGGCTACAGTCCACGGGGTCGAAAAAGAGTCAGACATAACCGAGCACCCATGCACTCTGTCTTACTGTTGCTGGACACTACACACCAATACAGCCCAGAATCCTCATCCTGTTGAACTCCAGTCTCTTTCCTCCATGTCACTGAGAAGAACCAGCTCCGTTTTGTGTAACAGGTTAGGGGTGAGGTTCCAAGAACATCCCAGGCGAAAGGCTCTGTGCTACACAGAAATACCACCCAACTCAGCAGTCCTCTTTCTTCCGTGGCAGCACCATGCAGTATGTGGTGGGATCTCAGTTCCCTAACCAGAGACTGAAGCCCACCTCCTGCATTGGGAATGCCAAGTCTCAAACCACGGGACCCCCGTGGAAGTCCCAGCAGTGCCTGAGAGAAATGAAGCTTGTTCTGGCTACTGGGGGAGCTATTTCTAGATAGTCTCTACTCCATTTAGTGTTCACAAATAGATCTTCCATTCAAACATCAGTTAGATCGGAAAAATAGCCTGACTTGAAAAAACGCTTAACAAGTAACGTCTTACCAAGTACATTCACCACGTAAGTCACATGTTTGGCATCTCCAGACTTGTTTCCCACCACACAGGAGTAGTTGCCAGAGTCCGCTGGGTCGATGCTGTCCGTGGCAAGATGCGTATACAGCCTTCTCCAAGTACTTCCCACCACAGCATCCTGACCACCCTTTAGCCAGCGCACGTGAGAAGCCGGGACCCCACTCACCACACACTCCAGGGTCACAGGGCTACGAGAAAGAACGGCTAATGTCTGTGAAAAGGTGGGGTGAAGAATGTGAAAGTCATCTGAAGAAGGACCTGGAGAAAGAAGGCAAAGCAAAAAAATCATTATCATTAGGTATCCACTTCCACTTTCTTCCTTAGCAAAGCTGTGAGCGTCTTCATCTTCCCATTTACTCTTTTTTACACTACAAGGTCCTATTTGGTAACGAAGCCATTTTCAGTTGAGAATTAAATTTAAAAGACTTGGGGATCCTTTAGGACTACTTCTGAATTAATAGTTCTGAAATGTCAAATTCACACCAAGCACGTGGACCACTCCTTCACTGTGCTTTGACTACTGATCCACTCACAACTTGACTACCCTAAGCTAAAAATCAGCTATGACTTACCATATCTCAAAAAGAACTGAGAAATATTTTTTCGTAATTCACAGTCAGTCACCAATTTGATTACCACTGATACACAGTGATACTTGCTCTCCGATTTCTTTTTTTTTCATTTTAAAGATTGTGTTTGTCGTGGACCATTTTTAAAGTCTTTACTGAATTTGTTACAATAAATTTCTGTTGTTTATGGTCTGGTTTTTTGGTTCTGAGACACATGGGATTTTAACCCCCCGACCTGCATTGGAAGGCAAGGTCTTAACCACTAGACCACCAGCGAAGTCTCTCTAATTTCTTTTTCTCTGGGCAAAAGGCAGAGTCCCCCGCATGAATTCTACTCTGTCAATTCGACCAAAATTCTCCCCTGGAAAGCCATTATATTTGTATTAATAAAACATGTACAGAATTATGCTATTTAGGCATGTAATTTTTTATAAGACTTTCTCATGATAAACAAACAGGATGTGAAAGAAAAATGAACTCCCATTTCCCAACTCTTCACGTGGAATGCTTCCAAGGACTCTCCCCAGTGACCATGATTCCCCCAAATACTTACGACTCACAAGGAGCTTTTGGCCAATGGGTTCAACTTTTAATTCATGTGTGACAGGATTAAAAGCTGCACATTTATAAGATCCTTTGTCCTCTAAGGATACATTCAAAATCTGAAGATTTCCTGATGGAAGGATTAGATAATTCTCTGTGGAAGGAAGGGAATGCAGTTAGGCTTCTCTCTTTATGAAGGACACCAGTTAAAATTTACAAAGGTTGATAGTTATGCTTTAAATGTAGACATGACACAAGCAGCCGATAAGCAATCAGGGAAAAAAAACATTAAATGAAGGAAAAGGAAAGCCAAGACAGGAAAAAAAAGTCAGCAGCACTTGAGTAACAAAATCAAGCCCGTGACTACAGACCACTCACTGAGAAAATCAAAAGCACAAGAAACATATTTGGACAAAGACACAATGACCGCAGTTATCACCTTGGGCAAACCTCTGCCTACAGAACTGACCACCCAGTATTCATTCACGTCTTCATTCCTTTCTTCTCAACAGTATGTACTGAGAGCCTACTTTCTGCCAACAGCGGCCTGGGCCCAAGCGATACAACAATGAAGCAAGCAGATAGAGCAAACCCTGCCCTCCCACGGCCAGCATTCCAGTGCAGGGATGGGGTAGCCAAGAAAGAGGCAAAGAAAAAGCAAGCCACCACTGACATAATACAGTGCTACAGAAAAGAGGAAGCTGAATCAAGGGGGCAGAGAAAACACGGCCTATCATTTTAGATAGAGCCAGGAGAGTGACCTTGAAGGAAGCATTATCTGAGCAGATTCCTGAACAGGTTGAAGGAGTGAACCTTGGAGGTGCAGGGTTGTAATTATTTCTTTTTAATTTTTACTTTTTGGCTGCACCTCTGAGCATACAGGATCTTAGTTCCCTGACCAGCGACTGAATCCTCGCCCCCTGTGTTGGAAGCCCAGAGTCTTAACCCCTGGACCACCCGGGAAGTCCCTATAATCATTTCTATCCTGTTCTCTATATTATGTTCTATCTTATACTGTAACCATTTGTTCTAGTCTCCTCCACTTGACTCTCAAGAGGAGAGACAATATATCTCAAGTATTTTTGCGTCCCCAGCCCCCAGCACACAGAGCTTAAAGGAAGCTGGTGAATGGCATTTGTTCCATGGGTGCCACTGGCTTTTCATTAGAGTTCTCACCTGTGGACTGCTTCAGCCACTTTCCCCGGATTTTATAGCGCACTTCGGCTTTGGGGTTACTATCTGGTACCTTGCAGCCAATGAAACCAGTACTCTTTTCTTCTGCTGTAATAACATGTTTTCCAGATGCACCAAAATCACCAAGAACTGAAATATATAAGTAAATAAGTAGACAGATCAATAAATAAATGCAAATTTGAACTCTCTTCCCCAAAGGACATTTTAAAACCAGAAAAAATATTGGCACCACAGCCGTGTGTGGCAGCTAATCCCAGTTCCCAGAGTACAGAATCTTTTTATCTCAGTAAGCAGTTGGGATAGAGGTGCATGGTTGAGAGCTGGGGCTTAGTCATGGCACCTTTTTTGAGAAGTCAATGCTTCCAGGAGACTACGAGACAAGCAAACTGTTCCTGAAACATTAGGGAGGACTATAAAGCATAACTGTTCCCCATTCTATCAAGATGAATCCTTTTTAATCCAGTCTCTCATCACAGCTCACTTTCCCTATGCATCTTTATTCTGTTTGTAGCTACTCACATAGCAATAAAATGGTTTATAAGAATGAACCTAGGACATAGAAGAAGAAAAAAAAAAAAAGCAGTGTATCATTTGAATTTCCAGGGAGAGAATCCAGTCTCCTGCATTGCAGGCAGATTTTTTACTGTCTGAGCCACCAGGGAAGCACCAAATATACTATTAATTCTTTTTTTTTTTTTTTTTTTAACTTTTGTGTGTGTGTGTGTATGTGGGATTTTAGTTCCCAGACCAGGGATGGAACTCAGGCCCCTTGCAGAGGAAGCACTGAGTTTTAACCACTGCCAAAGAAGTTCCCTAACTAGGTCTCAATTTGCCCCTGTTTAAGTTTACTACAGATGGAGCCAGCACCACTCTTTATTATGGCCAATGGTGAAAGCACTCTGCAGCCTGCCCCTAGGAATTCAGCCCTCCAGCGTGTGACTTGGAGCTGTCCATGGGTCACAGCTCTACAAAAACATTTACTCTTCTCAGTTATGACAAACTCACTACTCCTGGGGAATCCAGATTTGTTCTGTAAATAGGGGTGCCCTCACAAAGACGTTTTCCATTACTGGAAGCCATCATCGTTTGAAAGGCAGATGGCTCAAACTTACTAAGAAAACCACGCAGTCTAGATTTACCATAAGTTCAATACTCAACATTCCTTTCTTTGCCGTTATTTCCCCCCCTCCCCACTTCTTTAACTTGGTTTCAATTAAATACACGAAAACCACTCTGCAATCAAAGTAAATAAAACAATTAGATTTGAGAAAATGATAAAGGACTGCAGGAAATAACTGTGTCAAAGCAGACAACAGCTGTTGTTGCTGATATTAAGAACTTTAAAATACAAGGAAATTCAGTTTCACGTTAGAAAATTGTCCTAAGTCTGCACAAAATAATTTTCACATCCCTTATTACAATGGAAGACACCAAGCTAGGCTCACAGAGGTTCAAGTATCATTCCCCTGGGGTTAAACACAACAAATGTCAAGGCTGGGATGAGAACTCACATGTATCTTACTCCAAAGCCCATGCTCCTTCCACAACTCGAACAACGCAGGTACCGAGAGTAATTTCAGGAAAAAGCATCTATCACAGGGACACAATTAAACTCACCCGCAGTGGACACGGTTGCAGGACCACTCAGGATGGCACCGACGCTGTTGTTGGCAATGCACTGGTAATAACCCGAAAGTGAGGGGTTAAGAGAAAGGATAGTCAACGTGCCCTGATGAACCTTAATCTGTTCCACGTTTCTGTCCAACCTTTTTCCATTATGCAACCATGAGATACGAGCAGTCACAGGTTTAGCAGAGCAATGCAGTACTACAGGTCCACCAAGTTTCTGGACAGCAGACAATGGCTCAGAAACAAAATAAGGTGCCAAGTCTGCAAGGGAACATTCCCCGTACACAAAGGGTGGAGGTGGGGGAGGGAATGGGGGAGAAGAGGGGATATGGGGAGAGAGAAAAAGAGCACAGTTAATATACTTATTGGCATATACACAACAAAAGGCAATCCCTTACTGCATCTATATGCTATGGTCCTTAAGAGCTTGTATAAGTTCTAGGAACAGCTTTACATTTGTAAAGAAACAAGGCAATGTCCTGATATAGAACATAACAATTAGGGCAGTACAGATAACAATCCTTACGATCTAAATAAACAAAATACTAATTCTGTAGATGAGAAATGGTGAGCTGCTCTTTGAATGAAGCAGTTTTTAAAAACTGGAAATTAGGCATCTGAAAAAAAGATGACTTTCAAAATAAAGAGAATTCTCTTCCATATTACCAATAGGATTTGACTTTTAAGAGCAAATTATTTTATCAATAAAGATTATGGTACTTCTCGATTGGGCTTCCCTGGTGGCTCAGTGGTAAAGAACCTGACTGCAATGCGGGGGGCAGGGGTTCGATTCCTGGGTTGGAAAGATCTCCTGGAGAAGGAAAGGGTAACCCATTCCAATACTCTTGCTTGGTAAATCTCATGGACAGAGGCGCCTGGCGGGCTATAGTCCATGGAGTTGCAAAAGAGTCAGACACGACTTAGCGACTAAACAATAACAACCACTTCTTGACTACTTCTCTTTAATATAAATCATGTTCAACTTTTAAGAAAGCAGAAGTAGAAAGTCAGGAAGCCACATTGAAATACAAAGCCTATCCTTTCTGGGATGTAAGGATAAACGGGGTATCAATCTGAACATTTTTATTTGGTGTTTGGAATAGTTTCATTTGTTATGTCTGTTCTTCCAGGAATTTGGGAGAGAGAAGTTCTTGCACTCAAGTATCAAAACAGATCCCTCTCCTCCACCCATAAAAGAGGATGGGGGAGGAATCCTGTTAATCTGGTATAATAAAATACTTAAAAGAAAAAACACAATAAATTGTTGAATCTACTTTTATAGGGTATTTTACCAGAAATAAAGATTAAGGGAAATGCCTCAACTGAATCTGAGGTTGCTATTTAGCCCAACAAAAAACAAATAAAACCACTAAATCAATTTTCCCTTACTAAATCAAACACAGTTATATAGTATTTTTAACAAAGATTATAAAGATATTAATAAATAAACATCACCGTATTTGTATATACTTCTATATAAATCTTCACGCAAATCTAAAATAAAAAGAAATGCATATGGGCCATGTATCAGCCTTGGGCTTATATGTACATTTAATAATAAACACATTAAAGCTTTTCAGTAATGCAAGAGATAATAAATTAGGTGAGGTCATGAGACCTGGGATTCAAACCAAGTTCTCTCATTCCAAGTTGAGTCTTCTTACATACTGATTCTAAAACTCCTCTGCGGTGGTATGTAGTCAGCACTTTATTCCTATTATAATTTCCAAATTCAGAAATCTGTAACATATCCTCATTGGAAAAAAAGCACGATCAGAAAATATTTATTTTCAAGGCAACAAAAGGAATAAATTACAAGGACAATGATGGGAAGGACTGTGAGTGCCTAGAAGTACTACTAAGAAATCCTTAAATTGTTTAATTAAAGTTTTAAAAATTGTTCCGTTGGCCAAACAAATCTTAGAAATGTCTTTATAAACCATTACTACTGGCAAAGCATTAAAGTTGAAGTTTTTCATAGGATTAAGATGAGGACAAGCTTCAGCCCAAAAGTTACCATTCTCTCTTCTTACCTGGACTCACAGAAGCGCACAGCATCAGGAGAGTAACGTACAGCAGCGTCTGTAAGGGTCTAGAATCTGGATGCATAGCGACAGATTACAGAAGCGGGCAGGGCAGACTTCCAGGGCAAAACCCAGGCTTTGGCTCACTAAGAGACATAGGGGAAAAAAGAAGGAAATTATAAAGTACAAAGACAGTTGAAATCTATTCTCAGAAGAGCCAGAGTCCTGCACATGGAGGCTGCCTTCAACTTCGCAAGCTTTATATAGATCGCATCAAATACAAGGCATTTAATGATCCACATCTTCCCAGTTCACAAAATAATCTGTAGGCATTAAAGTCAGAAGTTCCGCTTATTCTTCCAAGATACTAAGATACTTATTTTACACAGACCCAATCATTCCAAATGAATCCATTATGGTCTTTCGCCCATTTCTGTTTGTACAACTCACAACCATCTAAAACTCAACCAAAACGCATTCCTTCTCTACATTCCTTACAATACAAACAATAACAAAAACAACAAAATTTTAACTACCGTTTATACAGTGTTTCGCATGGGCCAGACACCATCTCAGTGGTTTTCATACATTAACTGAACCTTCGCAACAACACTATGAGTTGGGGACTCCTGGGTTTCTTCCCTTTTTTTCAGATGGGGACTCATGGATTGCACAGAGAAAACTAAGGGCTGGCTTGGGTGGGGCCTGAGCCTTCTGCAGAACGTCCAAAGACCCCTGTGGTGAGAGTGGGATGAGCCAGAAAAAGAGCACAGAGGAGAGCCAGGTGAGATCCCACCCAGCTTCAAAAGCCACGGTGAAGATGTCGGCATTTCTTCTCAAGGCAACGGCGGGCCCATGGAAGGCTTAGAGAAGGGAGTAATGGGGTCTCATTATGCTTTAAGATCCCTGACTGGAGGATGACTGAAGTGGGGCAGGAACGGAAGAGTGTGGACAAGCTGGTGCAAGCACCTCGTTAGTGGCTGCCTGTCTTGTATGGGAGGCTCTCTACACAAAGCTTGCAAAATGGTGGGCAGCCACTGAACCCAGTGATTCACAGGATGAAGATGCAGAAAAGCTTCAGCCCCCAAACTGCCATTCTCTCTTCTTACCTGGACTCACAGACGAGCACAGAGTTGGGAGAGGAGCATACAGCAGTGTCTGTAAGGGTTCAGAATTGGGATCTGAATAACTGAATTTTCAACTGACCAAGCTGCTTCATTCAAAGAGCTGTTTACCATTTCTCATTTATAGAATTAGTATTTTATCTCATTTATATCATAAGGATTCTCTCATCTATACTGCCCTAATTGTTAAGCTCTGTATCAGGACATTGCCTTATTTCTTTTAAAATGTAAGACTGTTTCTAGAACTTTTACAAGCTCCAAGGACCAAAACATATAGATGTAATAAGGGACTGCCTCTCACTGGTCTATAGGGTGCATCAGATACAACAGAGGCAGTCACTGAATCACTAGATTTAAAGCAGACTCTAAAG
The DNA here is from genome assembly GCF_019923935.1 of Bubalus bubalis. Classification (NCBI taxonomy): domain Eukaryota; kingdom Metazoa; phylum Chordata; class Mammalia; order Artiodactyla; family Bovidae; genus Bubalus; species Bubalus bubalis. Next base: position 110,083,608 of record NC_059161.1, read on the forward strand.
GTAAACGGGGCTTCCCTGGTGGCTCAGAGGTTAAAGCGTCTGCCAGCAATGTGGGAGACCTGGGTTCGATCCCTGGGTTGGGAAGATCCCCTGGAGAAGGAAATGGCAACCCACTCCAGTATTCTTGCCTGGAGAATCCCATGGACAGAGGAGCCTGGTGGGCTACAGTCCACGGGGTAGCAAAGAGTCGGACACGACTGAGCGACTTCACTTCACTTAAAGGTAAACCAGCAGAATCTGCTGAAGGCTTGGGTAGAAAAGGCAAGATAAAGAGATGTCAAGGATAACTCTTAGTCTTTGATGTTACAGAATAAAGTTCTGTTTCCTGAAATGGGGAGGACTACAGGGGGGAAAACAGCTGAAGAGCAGGTTGCTCAATAGCCATGCTTTGGCCATCTGGATCTTCCCTACCCAGGGATAAGACCTGGGTTTCCTACATTGCTGGCAGATTGTTTTACCATCTGAGCCACCAGGGAAGCCCATTGCTATCAATGGCAGCAGAAAAATTGAACTGCTAAGGATAGATGGATGACAGCCATGGAAATATTGGGTTCTTTGTTTTTGGTTTTTTAATATAGAAATTCTATAACACATTAACAAAGCTAAAAAAGAAGTTTCACATAACCCAGCACTGGTAAAGATGTGGGTAAAAATCACTATAATATCTCATTGGTGGAAATAAAATCAGTAAACTCCTTTCAAAAGGAAAATTATTCATTCATTCAGCAAGTATTTATTGAATTTTTTTACAGTTTTTTAAATTTGTTTATTTTTTAATTGAAGGATAATCGCTTTATAGAATTTTGTTGTTTTCTGTCAAACCTCAACATGAATCAGCCATGGGTATGTATATATATATCCCCTCCCTTTTGAACCTCCCTTTGAATGTTTACTATATGCTGGGTACTATTCTAGGAACTGGGGTCAGAGTAGCTTAAATACATATATAAGTAAAAAATAACAGACAAAAATGTATACCTTACATTTTTGTGAGATGAACAATAAACCAAACAAATAAATTAGGAATATTCACAAGGTCCATGCCATTCTCCAGATATGTTTTATTCCTTCTCCTCTGTGCTAACTCTATACCCTGGTCACTGCCTACCACTGCACTCACTGCTCTGTGCTGCAAGTTATCTGGTTACATAACTGCTACCTCTTTAAAGGCAAGAATGACGTCATATTCAACTTTGCAAATTCTAATGCCTAGCAGAAAAGTTATGACCAACCTAGATAGCATATTGAAAAGCAGAGACATTACTTTGCCAACAAAGGTCCGTCTAGTCAAGGCTATGGTTTCTCCAGTGGTCATGTATGGATGTGAGAGTTGGACTGCAAAGAAAGCTGAGTGCCAAAGAATTGATGCTTTTGAACTATGGTGTTGGAGAAGACTCTTGAGAGTCCCTTGGACTGCAAGGAGATCCAATCAGTCCATTCTGAAGGAGATCAGCAGTGGAATTTCTTTGGAAGGAATGATGCTAAAGCTGAAACTCCAGTACTTTGGCCACCTCATGTGAAGAGCTGACTCATTGGAAAAGACTCTGATGCTGGGAGGGATTGGGGGCAGGAGGAGAAGGGGACGACAGAGGATGAGATGGCTGGATGGCATCACTGACTCGATGGACGTGAGTGTGAGTGAACTCCGGGAGTTGGTGATGGACAGGGAGGCCTGGCGTGCTGCAACTCATGGGGTCGCAAAGAGTCGGACACGACTGAGCGACTGAACTGAACTGAACTGAATGCCTAGCAGAAAAGAGGCACGTGATGTTTCTGAAAATGAAAGGAATACCTTCATAGAATGTAATTCCCAGAAGTACCTTAACAAAGTAATATTTAGTGAGAACTGTTATATCAACTGAATTCCGTGTGACCTAGCTATATTTTTATTCCTTCATTCAACTATTCATTCATAGATATGATTTCAAAAATCAGCAAACATACAGTAAGTACCTACTGTATACCAGGTACTATTGGTAGGCTAGAGATCCAAAGAGTGGTTATTTTGATGACAAATTCCACTTCCCATATTCCTGCTTGGCCAGGACACAGAATTTGTGATACAAAACACAACAAAATGTAAGGCCAAAGCTACATTAATGACATTTTAGTAGTGAGAATTCTACATGCATACTTATTTGTGAAAAGAAAGGTTAAATCTAACCATCGATAAAACTGGGTATAGCAATACAAGGCAAGGCATCTTAAGAATGTCTCTGAATAAATCAAGTACTTCTCAGGATCTGCTTGCTTCTTCTCTATACTACGGACTCCAAAAATATCCAAGTTGCAAAGTCAAGTTCATCTACTATCAGTTCAAGGACTGCCTTTTTTTTTTTTTTTTTTTTTTTTAGGACTGCCTTTTAAATGTTTCCTTGATGAGCTCTTTTAAAAAGTGGGAGAAAATACTACAGTATCACTCACTGGCAGAAAGGGCCAGCTGTGTGAAAGCCTTTTTTGGTTTATTTGAATTCTCCCCTGTTTCAAGGGCAAGAACTGACACACCGCTGCTAAGCAGTCAAGGCAAAGTAAACATTCAAACAACTTGTTAACAGCAGACACTTTCCTGAGACGATGAGGACAAGGAGGAGAGTTTCTTCCTTTTGCCAAATCTTTCCTCAACTATTTATTTATTGAAAAGCAGTGAAACAAATTCCAGAGTCAACTTTAACCCCAGCATGAGATCTAGTGAGTTACTTTACAGCTGTCCTTTAAAACGTCACAGCTCATTATTGCTACCTAAACAGTATCACACAGGAATATGCCCATGTTTTCTATGAGACTCTGTCAGTTAATTTGGGTGGTTGGAAGGAATTACAACCCTAACCGTTACTGACTAAGTATTTGTTGACTTGGTTTATATTTATCCCTGGCAGGCCTGCTCAGCTTGTTAGAGAATTGTGATATTCAGAAAAAGGACCTGGATTCCATTGCCCTGCTCATCAGGTAGCTTGAAATTATATTCAACAGCCACCAAGGGAAACCTAGGTCCAGCCTCACAAACATCCCTGACCACAAGAAGAGTAACAGACAGCCCAAGTGCTGCTCCTTGAGTCCTAACTCAAGATTAGCTGGTACCTCCTGAGTTTCAGGGCTTTCTGTAAGCCCTTCCCGCATGCCTACAGAGAAGCCAATTTGTCTTGCATTACAAACTGTACTTTTAAGCCATCCCAGGCTTAAGAGAATTTCTGTCGGCAAGGGGAAACTAAAGGTATGCCTCATCTCAGAATAAGAAAGGAAATAGTTCCCTAACATTTATTTAACTTATTGTTCAGGTTGTGAACTTGTTGCTTTTATAACCCCTTTTCAACACACTGCCAGAATAATCCTTTGGGAAAAGTCTTTCCTGAATTTCTAGATTTGATTCCTCTGTTTTTGAAGGAACGCCTCTGCTTTCCTAAGGATGATCAAAGCGGCCTCTCTGCATTATCCCCTCCCTAGACTCCTATATCAGATGTTCTTAGAGTTTTCTTTGAGGCTTAGGGAATAACTGTGATTAATTTGTGAACAAAAAATTCGGCTTTGGGATCAGTACTGTTCTTCAAAACATAATATTCTTACTTTTCTTTCTTAAAGGCATCTTTTTCTTCATAAAATAATAATTTCCTTCTTTTTTAAAAAAAAGATAGATTCTTATTTTCAAACTATTTCAAAGCATCCTATTTCTCAACTGTGGAGGGGAAAAAAATGATATTTTGGCAGTAACTAAACAAAAGAATGATGCTAAAGCTGAAACTCCAGTACTTTGGCCACCTCATGTGAAGAGCTGACTCATTGGAAAAGACTGATGCTGGGAGAGATTGGGGGCAGGGGGAGAAGGGGACGACAGAGGGTGAGATGGCTGGATGGCATCACTGACTCGATGGACATGAGTCTGAGTGAACTCGGGGAGTTGGTGATGGACAGGGAGGCCTGGCGTGCTGCGATTCATGGGGTCGCAAAGAGTCGGACACGACTGAGCGACTGAACTGAACTGAACTGAAACAAAAGAAAAAATAAAGCATGTCTACTTAAAATTTTTTTACTAGATACTGCTTAATTCTGCACAATTTCGGTTATGGAAGTCAAAAACCTTTTTTTAAACCCGTTGAACCACCTTGACCTTAATCACAAGCAACTGTAAATCTCTCCAAGTTTTCTTCATTCTGAATATCTGAGTAGTTTAGCTAAGCAAACAACATTTCCTGCACAGACTTCTCAGAGAATCTTACTTTTTCCAATATTCATTCAATCAGTTAATTCCATATGCAGGGTATTTACTTGGGGCAAGATCCTGGGAGAGGTACAAAGATGAGGAAGATGAGGAAGGCATGATTTCTGAGCTGGAGGAAAGTGCAGCCTAATTTGGAAAAGAGGGCTTGAATTAATGAACTCTGAAATAAAGAAAAATATAATAAGTAGATGAGAATGTAAAAAGTATTGAAAGAGTTCAAAGCAGAGGAATGCATCCTTCACTGGACAAACATTAAGCCTCCTACTCCGTGCCAGGCGCTGCGCTGGCCTGGGAACCCAGCCAGCGGCAAAACCAGCAGGACCGCTGCCTTCAAGATGCTTCAAATCAGGTAAGCGCAGGTGACAGCTCAAGAAGCCCGTCCAGTACTGATTCACCCAACAGAGCACCTAAGCTTGCGGCTCCAAGGCTACTGCATACTGTGGACGGCTTCTTTGTTCCTCTTTCTTTTTTAAATTATGAAAGTATGGTAACACATTTACAGAAGACTTGGAAAATATGAAACAAAGTTACAGACAGTTTCACTATATATTACAATTAAGTATTAAGATGTTTCGTTGGAGTTTCAATATCAAACTCTCAAAAATTAACAGAATGAATATACAGAAAAGTAGAAGGATACAGAAGACCTGAAAAGCACCATGAACCAATTCAACAGAATTAAGATTTATTCCATTTTCACACAACAGTAGGATACAAATTCTACTCAAATTTCCATAGACTATAAACTAGGAGACACTGGAACATATCCAAGGATGTGAAACAAGATCCAAAAATTTCATGGCCTAAATATTGAAATCATACTGAGTCTGTTCTCTTATCACTGTGGAATTACATTAGAAGTCAATATCAAAAGATATTTGAAAATACCCCACACAGTTTTAAATGCAGTGTGACATTTACCAAGAGAGACCTTTGACTTGACCGTTGAAACCCTCAATAAAGTCAGAAGACAGAAAACACAGGGTGATTGCAGAGAAGAAAGCATTTAAATGAGAAATTAATGCCAAAGACACTTTAAAAACCCCATGTGTTCGGAAATTAAATGTCCAGTTTTAAATGATGGCTGTATCTAAGCAGTGGATGGCCTCTTTTTATTCGGTATAAACTTTTATATAACTTTTACAATCAGAAACTAAACAAGGAGACGTGGACAGCTGGGGGCAAAGAGACACCCACCAGTTTATACGACGCCACAGTCTTTATCAGAGAATATCTAGAGGATCTGAATGGTCCGCTATATTTATTTGGATGTTTTGTGAACAGATACCAAGAAAGAAAAGACGGTGAACGCTTAATCTTCTGCCTGCAGCAGGAGTACATCGTTTTCACAACTGTGGAACACCCTGATGCTTAGCCTTTATTCTGCCATCAGGTGCTTTTGTGTGCTATGACTTGACGTGCCACGTGAATGGAAGGTAACTACATGCTTTAAAGGACTTCCTGTCTCCAAGTCCACTTCCCTGCCCCACCTCGGCAGGACTCCCTCACCAGCCCTCCCTCACCAGCCAGCACCCTCAAGTCTTCTCTTTCTCCTTTGCTAAGTGAAATAAACTCATTGCAACATATTTAGGAAGACACTATTTGCTTTCAAAATAGTATCACCTATTTATCACCTACACAAATTGGTTTTTATTGCTAAGTTGATTTACTTTTCTATCCATGGAAATAGTTTAGCTCTCCTGGTTTGGGATGGAACATGTCATGACTTTTTTCCCCATCAGAATCAATGGAAATGGTTTTCACTAAGAAGCAAGGCTTTCAATGGAATTATCTGGCAGCCCATGGTAAGGATTAGGTGCTTTCACTGCTGGGGCCCGTGGTTCAATCCTTGGTCAGGGAACTAAGATCCTGTAAGCCGTAGGGTGTGGCCAAAAACAAAGAGAAGAAGATAAAGAAGCAAGGCTTTTAGGATATACAAGTTTTTAGGAATTAAAGTAGGTAAGGAGGGGTTAGATGAGCCACAAAATAAAGCAAGCACAGGTGCTACTGGAAAAACAGAAGGGTCACCCAATCAAGACTCAGAGGCTGAGAAGACATCCCAGAGGAGACGATGATTAGGGGAGTCAGATGCAGAAGTTTGGGGGAAGGGAGGAAAAGCAAGGGGAGGGGCATATTCCAAGCAGAAGGAAGAGTGTGTGCACAGAATTAGACACACAGAGAGTAAGGAAGAACAGACTAGAGTGGACAGTAAGGACAGGGAGACAATAAGGCCACATAGTTGAGTAGATGCCAGAGTATCAAGAACAAAATAAATCAGGTTATAGCATTTGGCTTTTTTCCTCCGAGTCGAGTATTAACAGCTTTTAGGCAGCAAGAGTCAAGATCAGACTTGTGCCTTTGACAAACCATTTACCCTGCCATGTGGAGAAAGGCTGAAGAGGGTTTAGGAGGTTGTTGTGAAAAAGAAAGGGGACCTGTACTAGAGAAATAACAGGGCATACATGTGAAAGATTTTATTTAAATGTTAAGACATGGACAAGTTCAAAAGCTATTTAGGAGGTGGGACTAATGGAACTTGGGTAGTGAACGATGTGACCTGGGAAGGAATACATCTCTTAGACATCTTTGGAATCCACTGTCCGCTCACTTCTGTTTCCCTTTGGCTTCGGCCATAAATAAAGGCATTGAGGCTGCTGTCCAGATTTCGGACGTGGAAGAGTGAGTATATGGACGACTGCCTTCACTAAGACAGGAAACACATGAGAAACCACAGGGCTTTCCGTGGTTTGTTGTTGCTGTTTGGAGTTAGCAGGGAACGAAAAGGATGCACCTTAAGGTGTGGAACTAATAAGTTGAGTTGGAGCTAAGAGAAACTCTAGAAAAGACCTAGCAGGCAAGCTGAAAAGCTTAAGAGTAATGAGGGAGGCAAGGGCAGACAGAGAAACTGTGATTCCCTAAGGGGGAAGGAGTCTCAGGCTAAAGCCTAAAAATGAAATAAAATCAACTTTAAAGGGGTATCCATTCCTCTCTCAAAAATAAAGCTCATGATCAATGCTAGTAAAAGTTTTTTGTCTTAACAAAAGAGGAAAAGACAGAAAATTATATTCCAGGGATGGAATCAGACACTCAAGACTTCTTAAAAATGAGTTCCCAAATGTCCCTGGACTTTCATGCCCCCGTATACCTTTCAAAGGTACCAACCATGGTTTAGGGTAACCAGACACATTCCTTCCCTGCAGCCTTTGATCAGTGACAGTCTTCAGGCTGCCCACATGGGGTTCCAAGAAATGAGAGTAACAGCTGGCAGGCATCCTTCAGTGGTCTGACTGGAGGCGTGGGTAGGGGCAGGAGGAGGGGGAGGGAAGGAGAAGGGAAAAAAGAGCTCTCCTAAGTCCAGTGGCAGCAAATGCAGCCTCTAAGAGTCAGCATGTTCCCCTCTGGGGGCTATTCTCAGCGCTTTTAGAAACCAGAGCATCCTTTCCAGCAGTCATGTGCAATTGACAAGGACGCATTCTGCGACCTGCTGCAAAGCTCGAGGGCAGAATGAGTGTATAAATTTTGTGCAAGCAGAGATGCAGGATGTCCAGCATGTAGGCCAGGTCAACAATGGGTAGACCTCTCTTCTCACCAGAACTCAGCACAACTGGCCCCCCCGCCAACCCTTCCACCCCCACCCCCACTCCCCTACCTCCACTGCTGTTGGAAACGCAGCTCTTGGTGGTATCTGCTTCCATGAGCTTGGAAGGATCACGCAGTCATAAGCATCTAGTTTTTTAAACCATTGACACCTATAGACCTCACAGCCCTTCCCCCACTTCTCCAGAGCCTCAATCAAGTCAGCCGAGCAGACACGCTGATCCTGCTGCCTCCACAAGCATTTCCTTTCACTGTGGACCATCAAAAGTAGAGGAAGCAAATGGAAGTGACTTGGAGTTATGGCACCAAAAAGGCCAAATGAGCAAAGAAATAATCAACTGCACATGAGCCACTTCAGCTCCAACACAATGAAAAGGGCCTAGGACTAACCCCAGGAAAGGTCACTGAGATCAAAGGTCATGAGCAGAAAAAGGCACCCGTGAGGGGCTGCCAGCTGCAATGGGAGCCAATGTGGTCTTAATTACTCACCAAAAGAGAAGGAGTCTGAGCCAGGGTCGAGTTGGGTTCTAGTCACATATTTGTGTGTGTGTGTTTTTTTTTTTTTAAAAAGTCAAGTGTTCCTGTTCCACTCTCTTTCAAAAAGGCTATTTCTTCCTGCTTCTAGAGCACAGGAAACCAAGAATTGTGGAGATAAGATAATTCTGGCATCCACAGTAAGCTGTACAGGAGTGTTCCAAATATTTAAAAGCATAGCTGCATACAGACAAGGGAAATTCTAAAGCATGACTTAGGAGGGATCATTAAAAACACAAAATACAGCAAGTTTCAAGGAGATTATTCTTGAATCCCTTGAAAGCATCACAAAATCAACACTTGCCACAAATCCAACTCTCCGTCGATTTTCGGGTTTGTCATTGGAATTGGCTTCGTGGGAAAACATAACACAGTAATGGTAACCACAAAACAAATGCCAAATGCAAAATTTTAAGTTTGCAAAGAACTAGCTGAACTTGAACAGGCTGATGTTATAAAGATACAGACAGACACTGGGCTAATGCTCTTTGATGGAGAATAAGAAGAAGGAAGGTGAAGCCATTTTAAAAAGAGCTCTGGATGATAAGTGTTAGGCAATAAAATTAATATAGTTGTTAATAAGGACAATGCCTTGCTCAGACCTTACCAAATGGAATGAATTTTCCTTGGCCATGACGAATGACACCCTCAAGGGGTTTTGGCTTAGATTTCATTTTCATAATGAGGAAATAAGGACTGAAGGAGAAACTCATTTCCATGCAATATATTCTAATGTATACAGTAAAATACTGAGGAAAAAGCAAAACAACAACAACAACAAAAATTTAGAGATCTAAGAATAAATATCTTGGCTGCAAACAAACGAATCAATGATGGTTGGGCACTGGACCTCCATCAGGATGATTTTTATATTATATGACCTGCTGAATTATGAGTTTCCTAGAGACCTGGAACTTAGTGATACTCGTCTCCAAGTACCTTCTTCCACCTTTAAACTTGGCTGCATAAAATACAGGGAGCTTAGCCTGGTGCTCAGTGATGACCTAGAGGGGTGGGATGAAAGAAGGTAGAAGGGAGACTCAAGAGGAAGGGAATATATGCATACATAGAGTTGATTCACCGGAGAAGGCAATGGCACCCCACTCCAGTACTCTTGCCTGGAAAATCCCATGGATGGAGGAGCCTGGAAGGCTGCAGTCCATGGGGTCGCTGAGGGTCAGACACGACTGAGCGACTTCCCTTCACTTTTCAGTTTCATGCATTGGAGAAGGAAATGGCAACCCACTCCAGTGTTCTTGCCTGGAGAATCCCAGGGACGGCGGAGCCTGGTGGGCTGCCGTCTATGGGGTCGCACAGAGTCGGACACGACTGAAGCGACTTAGCAGCAGCAGTAGCAGCAGAGTTGATTCACACTGTTGTACAGCAGAAACTATAACACAACATGGTAAAGCAACTATATTCCAATTTAAAAAAAAAATAAAATAGGGACTTCCCTGGTGGTCCAGTGGCTAAGACTTCACACTCCCAAAGCAGGGGGTCCGGGTTTGATCCCTGGTCATGGAACTAGACCCCACATGCTGCAACTAAGACCCAGCATGGCCAAATAAAGAATTTCTAAAAAGCAAAATAAACACAACCAAAAATAAATAAACCTAGCTGAATAAAATAACGGAAGGGGTGTATATTTCTTAGGAGGCCCAGTTTGTTGAAGCTGGTGATGGGATTGGGTCAGACACGGCTCTGTGAGAGCTGGCCACAGCAGCACGCCCGTGCTAGGCGCTGAGAATGCGGCCCTTCGCGCGCTGCCATAGGCTGGCATGCGTGTCAGTCACAGGTTCCTGGGCACTTAGCACAGTCACCACAAATGGACTGATAAATACAGAAACAAGTAAAAACACACAAAGCCCTGTAGGAAAAAAACCCTGCATTCTTAGAAGCTTTGACAGACAGATAAAAACCAAAGAAATGATCAAGATACAACGTCCTGACGAAGTGAACATAGAAAAATGGATCAATTAAGATTGGGATATCTTTGTAAACACAACACAATAGTGCATGAAGTTTTAGTCCAACTGGGAGAGCCTGAGACGCCGTTTTAGCAGTGGGTCCACCTTGTCCACCAGAAATGAAACAAAGCTTGCTGGAACAACTCTGCTGGGCTGCACGCAGGTACACCAAAGAGCAGCAGCTGCTTTGTGACATTATATTGGACAATGGGAAACAGGAAGGTCCAAAGAAAGAATTCAAGAGCACACTGATAGAGGAGACACACACAGACACACACAGTGCACGTGGACATGAGCGGAAAAGCAGCACAGCAGACACACACAGTGCACGCGGACGTGAGCGGAAAAGCAGCACAGCAGACACACACAGTGCACGCGGACGTGAGCGGAAAAGCAGCACAGCAGACACACACAGTGCACGCGGACGTGAGCGGAAAAGCAGCACAGCAGACACACACAGTGCACGCGGACGTGAGCGGAAAAGCAGCACAGCAGACACACACAGTGCACGCGGACGTGAGCGGAAAAGCAGCACAGCAGACACACACAGTGCACGCGGACGTGAGCGGAAAAGCAGCACAGCAGACAGACCCACCCAGGAGGACAGACAGACTTATTCCAGTGACGCTCCTCTGTGTAAATCTTTTCTGAAAATCCCCTGTTTATTATTTTTGGTGTCCATGTATAAACAAGGCATAAAAATCATCTCATTAGATTATGATTACACTTGATTTTTAACCCCATATAGTTTTAACTCCATCAACATCACCCAATTAATTTATTAATGGTTCGTTCCAAAATACTCAAGAATACAAAAAAACATTTTTTAAGTGCCATAAACAATAAAGGCAATTCCAAAAGAACACCAAATTTCTTGGTACAATAACAGCAATGTGATATTAAATACACAGCTTCCCAAGGTAACAGACTTCTTTAAAGACATAATTCTGATTTAGATATTTTAAGTTCTGGTATACTTCTGATATATATTTTTTTCATATCACACTATACTCACGTCATAGCTGACATTTGTAGAACATACATGTTGATACAGGCATATACCTTGTAGCTGAACTCTTAAGGACTTATTATTGGCCTCTAGAACAACTTGAGGAGTTTTTGGTTTTCATTCTTGGTGAGATTTAGAAGAGAATGATTAACTTGATTGTTCATATAATGACAGGTGATTATTTTTTTTTAATTTTATTTTATTTTTAAACTTTACATAATTGTATTAGTTTTGCCAAATATCAAAATGAATCCGCCACAGGTATACATGTGTTCCCCATCCTGAACCCTCCTCCCTCCTCCCTCCCCATTCCATCCCTCTGGGTCGTCCCAGTGCACCAGCCCCAAGCATCCAGTATCGTGCATCGAACCTGGACTGGCAACTCGTTTCATACATGATATTTTACATATGGAATTTAGAAAGATGGTAACAATAACCCTGTGTACGAGACAGCAAAAGAGACACTGATGTATAGAACAGTCTTATGGACTCTGTGAGAGAGGGAGAGGGTAGGAAGATTTGGGAGAATGGCATTGAAACATGACAGGTGATTAATTTGAATCTTATAAGAATGCTGTGGGTTGGATCCTTTGCTTAAATTTCTAAAATCTCTTCCTTCAACCCATTTTCTAAGACATTATGAGTAGAGTTGAAAGTTGTAGCCTAAAAACACAAAAAGCAGTTTCTCAATTCATTTATACAACAAAAATGTATTGAGCGTCCATATTCAAAGCAGGTGGGGAAAAAAATGATTAGCGAAAAGATGACATAGAAGTAGAATAAGATAACAGAGACCTTGATCTCATTTCTTAAATCTCTGACATCTTTAACTCCTGGATTACATATAAACAGCAGCATTTAAAACTTTTTTGACATTAAAAAAGTTTCCAAAAGTGACAGGAGTTTGAACTTTTTAATAACATATTTTTAAAGTATTTAATAAGAATATTCAAAATATATTTTTTAAAAATTAACAGTTGGTAGTCTACAGTGACGTATTTCTTTTTCCTAGAGGATTCAATCAGGTAGAACATTTAGTAAATTAGTGTGGCTTAGGTTCTGTCTGCAAATAGAGGGGGGAAAACCCCCACAATTTTCTCTCAGTTTTAGAATTCTATGACAAACATTTTACAAGGGCTATGTTTAAATGAAAAAGCACTTGAAAGCCCGTGCGCACCTCTTACACTAGTTTTGCCTCATCTTTGGCAGACTCCAAACATGACTGCATTAATGAACGAGGAAAGGGGGAAGAGAAACAGCCAAGGTGTCCAAAATCAACAACAGTTCAGCTCTAAAAATTAAGTCAAAAGCATATAGTTCAGCCCTCCAGTTTGCAAGCAAAAAAGAGAGTGCTTGTGTTCACTCTTATTAAAAAAAAAAAAAAAAAAACCAAAACACCAAGTTGGAAAAAAAAGAGCAGGAGACAAGTTTATGATTTCATTGTAAGAACTTGAAGAGGCAGACCCTTTACTTTGTATTCGGGTAAAGAAACTGAGGTTCCCTGGTGGCCCAGTGGTAGAGAATTCACGTGCCAATGCAGGAGACAGGGCTTCGATCTCTGGGTCAGGAAAATTCCCTGGAGAAGGAAAAATCCACTCCAGTTTTCTTGCCTGGAAAATTCCACAGACAGAGAAGCCTGGCAGGCTACAGCCCATAGGGTCCCAAAAGAGTCAGACACGACTTAGCGACTGAACAATAATAACAAAGAAACTGAAGAAATTTCCCTACAAATTTTTCTTGCTTTGTGAAAGTGTCATCCACTATTTTACAGTCAAATTGTCTGTGAGGTTTTCACAGAATTCTGGGAACACTGGTAGAAACATATGCACAATGGAAAAGACAGAACTTCTTGTGAAAACTCAGGGTTGTCTTACAAAAGAAAGACTGATCATGAAGCAAACAGCCCCGCTGATTTGAAAACTACTAAGTTATCAAGCTTTCCAAGAACTTACATTGAAGAAAACATTTCATAACCTACATAATCACCTCCTTTTTCTCTGCCCAGCTTCCATGCCAACCTGAGTAAGAACTTAAGAGGAAGGCCCAGCTGGCAGGTGTGGGTGTTCCAAAAATCAGATATTATTTTGTTTATTTGAATTGCATTCTTTGCTTGAGCAGCCTCAGGGTACAAATAAAACATACAAGTAATTAAAATAACCAACAGCAGGACTAATAAAACAGCTAAAAGCAACTCTTACAGAGAGAGAGAGACTCTCTAAGTGTTTGCCTCCTGACCTCAGTATATGGAACAATGAAGGTACATGTAAAACTAAGTGAGGCATTACCATTTCTGCTGGAGGAGGATAAAAAGCCAACTCAAGTCTGTGGTCAGAGGGAGAATCCGACTTGATGCTGACGCATCATAAACACACGGCTGTAAACACTACAGATGGAGAAACATTCAGCATGAGACACAGCAAAGACGCCACACATCCAATTTGGAAAACTGTACACTGATAGTTTACCAAATTTAATCGAGAGCAATGGTTCCCAGAGTTTTGGATTTCAATAACCAGAGACACCTAAAAATAAAACAAAACACCCGTATGTCCCATGTAAGTATACCAACCATTTACCAAGTTAAAAAAAAGAAAAGAAGAACTGCCATCTACAATCATTGTTCATTGGAACAGAACAAAACATGAGCCAAAAAGTAATTTTAGAATAAATTTGGCTTTAGGAAGTAATCACTCCATGTCTTTCAGCTGGCTGTTTCTCATTTTACTCCATATGTATATAAAATCCTCACTATAAATCAAGCTGATTTAAAGATCAATGTTGAGAAACAGTGATCTCAAGACTTTAAAGTCTTCAGTCTGAAAAATCAGTAGATTATGTTATAACAGCTCATCACCAACATTTGGTTATAAAATAGGTTAAATCATGTGTCTCTTAATGGAGCATTAAACACACACCCCCCTCAGATTTTTGTCTTGAATGTCAACCAACAAATCTTCCGAAAGCAGCGTTTTCGCTCTTAGTACTGACAGGTTTCTGCCACTCAAAAAGACCCCACTGGTCCCAGTAGCACCTGCACTTTTCATTATTAACATTCCTCTCCAAAATAGGCCAAACTTCTAGACCTTATTGGGAAGCAAAATTCCCGTTATCCCCTTACTTTCTCTGCAGACTATTTTCAAACTCTGTTTTAAAACTTTACAAAAAAGAAAAAAAAATTTTTTTTAAGAAATTACTGAGATAAAACATAAGGAATTTCACTCCAATACTATGTTATAGAAGTCCTATATCTCCCTGTATGCACATTAAATTTAATCAGTGAACAAGTATATACCTGAATCTGTAGCATTTCCATAATAAATTATTGTAATCTTCTATAAATTAAAGCAATTTTCTCTCTGTACCATCATGTTACATCAAATAAAGATGGCCCTGTCTATAAGATCTTTAAAAAAAGATAAAATAAAACTTCTTCCCTTCTTCAGTAATGGCTTTGATTTTCATTTGAATCTGATTTCCTGAGAAAAAATGGTAACCAAGGAACAGTATTGAAGGGAATGCACAGAAGTTGGTTTTACCTGACTCATTACACTGTGAAAATAAGGAACTAGGCTAGATATCTATAGGTCATATAAATGTAAAAAATTTCTACCGAACCTGGATTAAATATTAGGTCCACGAGGGAAGGGAACTACATCTAGTTTGGTCACCTCTGTATATCTAACACCTGCGAAGTAAGCTGCACAAAATGAGTGCTCAGATAATCTCCCCAAGATTGCATAGCTAATAAATGATGGGGGTGAGATTGAGCCCAGGGTGAGCCCAGGCCTCCACTTCACCCTTTCTACACACAGCTTCCTAAATAAAAGGAGAGCCTTGAGTATAGTCTCTTCTTTATGCCTGTTGAAATCACTGTGAATCCACAGCCACTTCTTATTCTGGAAGGATGCTTCAATCTACCAGGTTTTAGTTTTCCTTCTCTATTTTAGTTTTAATCTGCAGATGAATTTCTGAAGGTATGAAAATCTTTTTTTTTTTTTAAATTTTATTGTGTTTCCTGTATTGCTGAAACCTGAATTATTGTTATCTTATTCCAGGTCATCAGTCAAAACGATAAAGACACAACACAAGATTTCCATGCCCGGTTTACATTTGTGTTCTTGGATCATACCCATGACATGTGAAGGTCAAATGATGTTACATAATACCATTCAAAGAAAGTTCTGAAACAGGTGAAAATAAAAGTAGGAACTGTAAATCATCTTCTAGCTCATGGCAACATAAGTGCGCCAACTTGAAAAGCAGATGACATCGCAGATGGTATAATATAACATTAGAAACACATGTACTACAAAGATCCCACATTACCATGGCTCATCAACAATAAGTAAATAAGAATGCATACATGCACTTCATCAAATGAATTCTAAATTTTTTTTCAGTATTATGTATCAGAGTGTACTTTTAAAGTGGCCCACAAAATACTAGACCAATAGTTAAAAACAAGTTCATTATTAAAAAGAAAAAATAGGGGCTTCCCTGGCAGTCCAGAGGTTAACGATCCAGGCTTCCAATGCAGGGGGTGTGGGTGTGATTCCTGGTTAGGGGACTAGATCCCACAAGCTTCAAGGTGCTGCTGTTGGTGCTAAGTCACTTCAGTTGTGTCCAACTCTGGGCGACCCCATAGATGGCAGCCTACCAGGCTTCCCCGTCCCTGGGATTCTACAGGAAAGAACACTGGAGTGGGTTGCCATTTCCTTCTCCAATGCATGAAAGTGAAAAGTGAAAGTGAAGTCACTCAGTCGTGTTCAACTCTTAGCGACCCCATGGACTGCAGCCCACCAGGCTCCTCCATCCATGGGATTTTCCAGGCAAGAACACTGGAGTGGGGTGCCATTGCCAAAAATTAATAAAATCAATTAATTAATTAAAATAAAAATGAAAGGTTTAAAAAAAGAAAAGAAAAGAAAAATAATGTTAAACATGCTTAAAATCAAAGAATCAAATCAAAAGGCCAAGTCTTCCTATTAGGGCTTCCCAGGTGACTCCAGTGGTTAAGAACCCACCGGCCAGTGCAGGAGATATAAGAGACACAGCTTCAGCCCCTCGGTTGGAACGATCCCCTGGAGGAGGGCATGGCAACCCACTCCAGTAGTCTTGCCTGGGAAATCCCAGGGGAGCCTGGCAGGCTACAGGGGTCGCAGAGAGTGACACAACCGAAGCGACTTCGCACACATGCATCTTCCCGTTACTCAACTCAATACTGACAATGTAACAAGACAGTTTTTAAGATTTAACATTTTGAATTACATTGGTTTTGTGATTTTGTCACAATGTGCAAATTTAGTTTTATAAGAAGTTTGCATCTAGTTTATTTTTTACCTAATTAAATGAGGTTAATAATAAAATTTTTTAAACAATATTGGGGTTTATAAAAACTTTTCCCTTTGATAAGTGAAAGTGAAGTTGCTCAGTCATGTCCAACTCTTTGTGACCCCATGGACTGTAGCCTACAGGCTCCTCCCTCCATGGGATTCTCCAGGCAAGAAGTGGCACATTATTCAAGTTTAAGTGTCCAGTCCTTTTTAGCAAAATACAGGACATTATCACCTCCGTTAAGACGTTAACTAATCACACACAAAGCTAATTCCTTGATTATGTACATCTTTGCAAATCTCAACTGAGACTGGGGGTGACAAGACAAGGATTATAGTTTCAAATACTAGAGTCACATTCCCCCAAATCAAAAAGGTTGAAAGAATCTTGTAAATGCTACCCACCTCCATAGCCACCAAGACCACTACCTTAAGAAAATTCTATAAATGCAATTCAACTAAGCTTTATCCTCTATTCCATAGGCCCCAGAGGGAATATCTTAAAAATCTGTGCATGTTAGAGTTATGGTACAATGTTTTTTTCTGCAAACAGGCTCATTATTGCTGCAAAATTTACTGTGCTTCCCTGAAAACCTGGATTCCAGTGATATAATAAAAATACAATAATGAGGCCAACCTGTAAGGTAGAAGAAACAGATGAATTCTCAAACCTTAACTAAAGAAAATATTTAAAACAACAACAAAAAAGTAAGACAGAACAGCATCTCCTTCCTGAAGCATTAGTACTGTCAGTGCTGATGACAGAAAGGAGCTCCAGGACAGACAGGCCACAGTCAGGTAGAAAGTGATGCCTGCAGCCCCCACCTTTCCATGTTCTGATTCCACAACTCCGGGCTCCAGTTCTTTGGATTCCCCTCTACTGCTAAACTCAATCTTCAACAGTCACTTGAGGGCTTATCCCGGCCAGAACTCAAGGGCGTGGCTAGGGTGGGGCTGACAGTGCACCTCTGGCCTCCCTCCAAATCAAACATTTGCATCAGATGATCGAAGGTCTATTCTATTTCTTTTTTAGAAACAACTTGGGAATGACACTTTATTGGTGGTCTTCAAAGCTATCAAGCCCAGTTAAGTATTTATCTGCTGTGACCATATCTAAGCCCAAGAGAAAAAAAAGTAATTTGAAAGAGACTTGAGAGCCAAACTCATTATTAAGTACGTATACATCAAAATCCTAGAAAGCACTGGGATTCCCCACAGATAAGAACATTTGTACCTTTGGTGGGAAAATTATCAAGAAGAATTAACAAAAGGTTCCAACCATAGGTAGCTCTTGCTTTTAAGAACGTGTCAATAAGACTAGGCAAGAAGTTCATCTCGTATCTAAAATTTTATTTTCCTGGTACTAAAGTATGTTTCTATTGAGTCTGGGGAGATGAGGAGAAAGGGGAGATCGCAAAGAAACAAAATTGAAATTTAGGTAAGAAAGGGGATATGGGAAAATCACCACCAGCTATTATATTATTCACGTAACCTAACCACTCTCTGCGATGGAAGCCAAGTCCTAACCAACTCAGTAACAGCAACATATAATCAATTCTAGTTTCTTTCCACGTTTACAGTCCCCAAAGTTTAATCCCAACTCATTTTATTTTGAAATGACTATCTTGAATTCAGCAACATCACAATAATATTTTGTCACTATTAGACCAGAACTCACAGATAATATAACAGCAGCAACCCCTCACGTGCAAGAAGCACCTATCAAGCACCTACCACTCTGTGAGGATTAACTGAGGTGATCCCATTATACAGACAGGGAAAGGAAGGCATATAGAGGCCTTGTCACAGAGATGGTGGGGTCAGGCTTTGATCCCACTCACACTGACTCCAGAGTTTACTGTAGTCTAAACCTGTATGGTCAATAGCCTGAAAGCTCCCAGGTTATGAAAATTCCATTTACAGAAAATGAATTCATTCTCAATTGTTTCACTCATCTGGAAATTCCTTATGCTCAATTTACTTAAAATAAGGTGGAGAGAGTTCTTCTGGTCCTATACTCATTTCTACTAAGCAACATATGAATGATTAAAACACAAGAAATCATGGTGGTTGGACAGAGAACTACACGTAGACTAATGATTTAAAGCGTTGCCAAGACCCTGGATGGGAGGGGAGTTTGGGGGAGAATGGATACATGTATACTTATGGCTGAATCCCTCTGCTGTTCATCTGAAACTATGACAACATTGTTTGTTAATACAAAATAAAAAGTTAAAAAATTTTTAAACAGTAATTAAAAAGAACATCTGCACATTTCAGTCATACAGAGAACCTGTTGGTAATGAGAATAAGGAACAAATAACGTAGCAAAGGTTAGCAGGGATGCTCAGTGACACTATTACACGTTTCTAAATCATGGTTGTATGGTAAGACAGCAAGAGGGTAAAAATGCCTTAGGTTAAAGCCAAAAATTGGCAAAGAACTCAAATTTCACTAGAAAATAAATAAGAAAATTCCTTACAGGTTAAAAAATTCCACTAGACAAAAGAATATATATATATAACGTCAAAGAAAGTCGTAAGAAAGATGTTAGGGTGTGAAGCAAGATCTCCAAAATTTCAAGAATTTAATCATGTAGAAGTCAAATTAACCTACTGATCTAAAAATATTCTTTTAAAGCCATTTAGTTATACCATTAAAAATAACATATAAATTAATACCTATTAACCCCGACAGATAAAACTACATTACATTACAGACTTGGCTGATACTGGGCAGTTGGAGATCTGAACAAGTATTCATTCTTGCTCTGTTTTTGTCCTTTCAAAAAAAAAAAAACTTACAGACAAGCTTCATCAATCATTAAGAGGGCCTGGTTCTGATATTATATGAGTTCTGTCAACCTTAATCAAATCGCTTGCCAGATCGTAGATAAGTAATGACTTGCTTAGGTTAAGCAAGGCCAGAGTCTTCCTTCTGTAGTATATACAGCTCCAGAGTGAAAATAAACAGCCTCACACCTCAAACTAGGAGCTGGACTCTGTGCTCTTATAACTCAGCTTCTCCAGCCCAGGAGGAGGGGCAAGATTTGCCTTTAAGTTAACTATTTTTCTTTCTTTCCTTCTCCATTTGGTCATCAAAACTTTTAAACTATCTCATTAAACTAGTTTGATCTACAATGAAAGAATACAAGTAAGCTATCCTTAAATGCTGTAGCATTAATATTTGTTTTAGCCAATATTATACAATGATATGGGGCTTCCCTGGTGGCTCAGATGGTAGAGAATCTGCCTGCAGTGCAGGAGACCTGGGTTTGATCCCTGGGTGGGGAAGATCTCCTGGAGAAGGGAATAGCTACTCAGTCCAGTATTCTTGCCTGGAGAATGCCAAGGACAGAGGAGCCTGGCGGGCTATAGTCCATGAGGTTGCAAAAGAGTCTGACACAGCTGAGTGACTGACACTTTCACTTTCTTTCATACAATGATATAAAACAGAAAAGAAATAGCTACTAATTGGGAGGCAGGCTCAAGCTGCTGCTGCTGCTGCTGCTGCTGCTGCTGCTAACTCGCTTCAGACGTGTCCGACTCTGTGCGACCCCATAGACAGCAGCCCACCAGGCTCCTCTGTCCATGGGATTCTCCAGGCAAGAACACTGGAGTGGGCTGCCATTTCCTCCTCCAATGCATGAAAGTGAAAAGTGAAAGTGAAGTCGCTCAGTTGTGTCCGACTCCTAGCTGACCCATGGACTGCAGCCTACCAGGCTCCTCCATCCATGGGATTTTCCAGGCAAGAGTACTGGAGTGGGGTGCCATTGCCATCTCCAGCAGGCTCAAGAGGGAGGGTATATATATATGACTGATTCAAATTATGACTGATTCAAACTATTATAAAGCAGAAACCAATATGATATGGTAAAGCAATTAACCTCCAATTTTAAATAAATTAAAAAAGAAAAGAAATAGTTAATGATTGACAAAAGAAATATGAGAAGAATCACTTAAAGTTACAAAGTTTGTATTCATTTTCTAACATATCCAAGAAACAGAAAATAAGATTAAGCATTGACCTCATCTGTCATGCTCAGAACACAGGGGTACCATGGAACAAATGTTAAGAAAAAGAGCATTCAATTTGATTTGATATTTATTTCACAAGCAAAAATGTATATGTAAAATGAGATTTATTTCTAAAAGCCCCCTTTGCTATTTTCCTTACTGGGCATGTAACTGGATAGGGCTTTCAAACTTCATTTTCAGCTGGAATATACCATTAAAGAATTTCTAAGAATCCAGGTACCTGCTCTAAAAAAATGGAAAGTAAGGATCCCTGTTGCTGGGGGGTGGGGAGAGGGGCGCGGGGAGCGTGGTGGTAATTAAAGACCTCTTTAAAGAGGAAAGAGCTTAAAAAAATACAAAACACCTGGGGGTCAATTTTACCTTGGCAAAATTTACTTCACTATCTCAGTATCTTCTATTAGGTCAATAGAATCTCAGATGCAGTTTGTGGTTTACAAATGTCATAGACAAAAACAAAACAAGAAACTTCCTGGCAGTCAAATGTTTAGGACTCAGTACTTTCACTGCAGGGTGCCAGGGTTCGATCCTTGGTGGGGAAACTGAGATCTCATGAGTTACATGGCACAACCAAAAAATTAAAAAAAAAAAAGAAAAAAACCTTAAAATTCAACTATTTCATTCTATTCCTAATCAGACAAACGTGCACTTATAATCTAAATTAAGCTTAAAAACAAAGACCCCAGTTTCAAATAATCTCCTCTTCCAACATTAGAGATATTTTAACCCAACTTTGAACTATATTAAAAACTCCTGTGTGTGAAACCAATGCTCAATCTTTATTTTCCTCATGACTTCCCTTCTTATGAAAACTTTACTATTTCATACATTATTGCAAACAGGAAAAAAAAAAAAAAAGCTTTTAAAACACTCTGCAAAGTACAAAGGACCCTATAGAATTATTTAAGAAATAACAACCATTAGAAATAGAGGGTAGGAGACAAATATTCTGTAAATAGAATGAAAAGAACCACAGGATAGGCGTCTAACTGAACTAGCAATTCCTCAGCACGGAGCTGCGTGAGCACAGGGGGGTCCCGGTTCCACCCAACCTGTCTGCGCATGCACTGTCAGGACCGTCTTTCGCTCCCCAATCCTCTGGAAGCATCATTCTGATAAGTCTGCAGGGCACTCATTCAATCAAGACCCCTGGCTTAACCAAAGCAATACTTTGCTCCTTTGTCACCACACTGTTTATTATTAAATTGCCCAAGTATTCCTGTAGTACAAATCCCTCTAGATGATTCAGGCACAAAAGATGCTAGTATTTCCCAGTGAATTAGAAAGAACTTTTAAAGCAAATGGGGACTGTTTGTCTAGGAAATGGCAAGTGAATGGATTCTTTCTCCAGAAAACTCACATTTCGACATGAAGGGGGGAAAAAAATCTTAATTGCACAAATGAAAAACTCAGAACTCAGTCTCTCATTCTTGATCGTTGAAGGCCTCAGGAGTTTAGTATGTGGTGTCTGTTAATTTGATTCCATGCCCAGCTGACATCTACAGTCACAACTCATTAAGTATTCAGTATATGTGTACAACACCGAGCTGAGAAAACATGGATCTGATCAAGGGCTGTCTTTGTTCTACAGGGTCAATTGTTTCCCTATCTTTTTCCTAATAATCTGCCTATCTGGAAGAGAAAATCTCCAAATAAGTAAAACCTTGACAATTTTTCTTTAAAACAATTTCTACTGTTACTTTCCTGTGGGTAGGGTACAACCTGGACTTACTAAGCTCATATTTAGAAACTCACTTTGGGAGTTAGCTACAAGACCTTATTAACATCAACAAGATGTATTCAGTCAAATCCCTGAGCTAAAATTTATTTGATGCTGCAAAAAAAAGATTGTCAAATCTCTGCACAAGCTTTATTGTTTACGATTAAAAATCCCACCGCGGCTGCAGTCACAGTGACAAAATTAAAATTATTTTAAGGCCTAACCACGGTGACAACAGCTCTTTTAAAATGCATCCTCGAACACAAAAGGATAACAAATAATGACAATTTCATTGGCTAGCCTAATAGGAGACCACAGTTAACAACCCATCTTAGAATGATTCAAAATTGGCTTTAGTTGCCATGAGGCTAAAAAAAAAAAAAAAAAAAACTTTGGCTCTAAAGTGTATGAAGAAAATTCTATGAAAGGCGTTTATATGGATCTACAGTCAAAACATGAATAACTTAATAACTAGAGCTTGGAATTAGGGATTCAGAGTAGAAGTTTGATCTGTTTTCGTTTTACTCTCAAAAAGGACTTGACCATAGTAAAGGGAGTGTGCCTAATATTCAATGACTAGAAATCAAAAGAACTGATTTAGAGGTCAGGCCCAATTCTAATTAGATTATAATATGACTTGAAAATATGTTCTTCAGGAGGAGCAAAAATGCAGAATTAGGTCTAAAATCTAACCCATCCGTACTATAATCCTTCTTATTGTAAAACAAAATGTGTAATTTCATTTTGGAAGACCATCTAAGACTTAATGGAAGAAACAATAAAATGATCTGGTTTAAAAAAGTGATCAGGAATAGGAGAACCCACATGGTAATTTATGGACACAACACAACGGTAAGACCAGTGTGGTTCTACTTGGGTGTTTTAATAATCTATTAAGAAACATAAATCTATTTTCCCAGGACTCAGCAGTCCCAAGATCTACTGGAACAACTGTTCAGATGCGTGGAAACCAATTTGAAATCCTGGTGCATCAGTTGTCATTAAATCATGGCAATATCTAAAAGCCTAATTAGCCTAATTTCAAGAGTGAACAGGGTGATACAGGCAGGAGGAAACACTAGATTCAAACAACGTCATTTTACTGGTGTTTACTGGAATAAACAGCACTTGTCTGACACAATCCCACTCATAGTCACATTTAGACATTCCCCCTCATATGACCATTTCAACAGCTAATTATCAAACTTTTTCAATATATTGAAAGCTATGTAATATCAATAATGAAGCTTAACTTCACTTCATAGAGGAGGATTCTTCATACCTACTCTCATAACTTCACACTCACCAACCTAGGAGGAAGTTTAAACCACTGAAACAGAGGTGAGTGAAAAACAGCGTATCTGTTCCAGCTGAAGCTATGTTCACTCCTTCTTATTGCCTGTTATTCACTGTGCTATTTTGTTGCACACATGCCCTGAGGCTAAAACCATGAAAATAATCCAAAATAAATGGGCAAGAAAAATCTTATCCCTAACTTATGATGCTATTTCTCTTTTTATTGGAATACAAGAGGCTGCCAAGTTCTGATGCCACTACAGTAATTTCATGGCCTGATAAAAGTAGTATTTTATCCATTAGACATTCGTCCCCTTTGCCAATTTCACCTCCAACCAGGCAGTGTATGCAATTACTCACTGAACAGATTTCAAATGATAGTAAAAGAGAAAATACTAATTACTGTTATTCTGATACCTAAAAAGCCAATAACTGTTAGAAATTTCCCTGGCAAGAGACAGAAGGCAGAATGTACTTTTTAGTGCCAGAAATCCAGGAAAACTCCTCTAATACTACGTATTTAAAAAAAAGACAATATCTGACATCAGCTCTCTGGGCACAAAATAACAGCACAGAACAAAATTAAACATCTTAAATACATAAAATGTTTGACAAGCATTCCAGTGATAATGTGATGATAGAAGTCCTAATATCTTTAACATTTAACTTTTTTTTTTTTTTTAATCCTAAGCTTTCTTTTAATTACACACTTCTGCCCTTAAAAATCCAGTGAGATTAGTGACTCTGCATGTCCCTGGGATTTCCCAGACAAGAATACTGGAGTGTGTTGACATTTCCTTCTCCAGGGTATCTTCCTGACACAGGTATCGAATCCTCTTGTGTCTCCTGCATTGGCAGGCAGGTTCTTTACCACTGAACCATCTGGGAAGCCTCGTAATTCTCTGTAGGAGTGAGTCAGTTACTTGGCCAGTGGTGAAGCTGCAAGTAAACTCAGGTGTGTACCTACCTAAAAAGGTAGCAGATATTTGTAAAGTGTTCGCATTTCTGCTAATGATATGCTTAGAATACTGGAAAGGGCCCCGTTTTCTCTTTAAATAAAAAAGAATATTTGACATTTACTTGTTATTGATAAACTAAATTACCTTTAAAGTGAAAGGGTCAACAAGAAGAGGCAGTCCTCAACTTTAAACTAGGGCTGGTTTGAGAAATTTTATTTATCCAATGGTTGTTTGGAACTCTACACATTTTTTCCCTCCAAAATCATGTACAGTTGCCCCCCGCTCTTATCCACAGGGGATACATTCCAAGGCCCCTAGTGAATGTCTGAAGCTGTGGATAGTACTAAACCCTATTTACACTGTGTTTTTTCCTATACATACATATCTATGATAAAGCTGAATGTATAAATTAGGCACAGTAAGAGATTAGCAATAAAATAGAGCAATTTTAACAATATGGTATAATAAAAGTTATATGAATGTGGTCTCTCTCTCTCTCAAAATATTGCACTATTGTGAATATTGCTCTTATGATGATGATGGTAGGAGGTGACCAAGTGCCCAACTGGATGTGATGAAGTGAGGTGAGTAACAGGCATTGTGATGTAGAATTAGGCTAGTACATATCATCAGAAGGACGATCACCAGCTCCTGATAAGCCTGGTCACCCAGGCGTGACGAAGTGAATGGCTGGATGTCAGCGGCAGGACAATACTGAAGGTCTGGGGATCTATGGTGGCAGCGGTGGGGGGAAAGTATTTCATTACACTATTGAGAACAGCATACAACTTGCAACTTATGAATCATTTATTTCTGGAACTTTCCATGTAATATTTTTGGACTGTGATTGATCCCAGGGAAATGAAACTGCGGCAAGTGATCCCTGGGGTAAGGGGGAACTATTGAATGTGATGGTTAAGTAGCACAGCCCCCTCAGGAGAGCCTGTCTCATGGGTTCATACCGAAAAGGCCTTTGGGGGTCATAAGGTCCCAACTCTCACCCAAGGGAAAGATTTCTTCCGCAGCATCTTTTGCAAACACCACTATAACACGTCCAGCAACAAGGAGCTCACGCCCTTTAAAAGAGCATTTTCTATCCTGAGGCAGCTTTAGTTGTCAACAGTTCTTCTTTTGAAAAAAATCTGCATCTTTTGAGTGCCCCCTCTGGGACGAAAGATGAATCATATATCACTATTTCAACTCTCCCCACCCCCAGTGAAATCTTGGCTGCTGGGGTTCTGATTTAAGAGAAAAGGGGACCACTTGCCCCCTGTAGTCCAAAGGAACCCATCCTGTACATGGCTGTATGTGAAGATGGACCTGGTGTCAAGGAGCTATGAAAAAGAAGATTTAATAAAATTACAAACGTTGAAAAAGACAATGTCTCCAGAGAGAGAGAAGTGGCTTGTATCCCAGCAGAACACCCAGAAAATGCTTCATCAACATTTCCAAGAGCAGAAACACACACTATTAACCTCAGCTGCAGCCCCTTCCAAAATTTAAAAACAAAAAACACACTTCTGATTCATCCATATCATGTGGTATTCTTATTTCACTGTTTGGTGAAATCAATTTTACTTATTTTGTAATAGGGAATTCCAACAATACCAATAGAAATTCCAAATATATAGGCAGAGACTGACAGCAACTGTTCAGAACGTTAGTGACTAAAATTCTTCTTCCTGATTCAACTGTGGGGTCCCATTCTTCAAAATTTTCCTGCAGTATAACAATATCCTTGCTCCATTTTCTTCCATTATGGGTGGATTCCCCCCCCCTCCCCTCGCAAGAATCCACTGTGTTGCTTCGCTTTCTCCTAAGAGAATATGACGCTAATGCTGAGCTAGTTATTGCTTTCCTTGAATGCACCATGCTAAGTATTGACTTTGACATTAAATCCTAAGCATGAACATTATCAGCTACCTTAGATGGTCCTTATTTTGAGGCTCCGTCTCTCCCTTTCTAAACACACAAACAAATGAAGGCAGTTATCAAAGGATTTGGTTCATGGAACTGTCACTGAAGGTGACGGAACCTTCAACCCAACTTCATGTACAAACGTAAGTTCTTTCTAAGATAGTGACTAGGATCTCATTTTCTAATGACTGAGGAAGAGATGTTGTTATTTTCTTGTTTTCCCAATAACCACATACCTAATGTGCCAATAAAATGAACTACTATGAATTTCAAAATAGGCAAAAGATGCTAAAACAATTTGAAAAGCATGAATTCCTACCATACACAGTAACAGAGATGGCTCTCAGACATAAGGAACAGTGCAAGAAACCAGATATAAAGAATATTTATCATGTGAGTCTATTTTTACAAAGTTCAGGAACAGGCAAAACTCACGTATGGTTGAGACTAGTCAAAATAGCTGTCCTCGGCTGGGGGCGGCAGACAAGTCCGTGAAGGGGCACCAGGGTGCCTTCCAAGATGAAGAAGTGTTCTACATCTTGATCTGGGTAACGGTTACCACACATGTGCATATATAAAACTTCATCTGGCTGTTCGCTCAGTATACATTAACTGTACACTTGTGTACATTTTTCTATTATACCTCAAAGGGTGGGGGGGGTGGTATGCAACATTGTTTCCAAGTGCCTTTTAAGTCTCAATTGCAAAATGAAGAGAACTGTAGCATACTAAAACTAGAGCAGTTCCATGTGCCCCCACTATTACTAACGTCAGAGAATTCCTCATTGTTTAATCTTCAAAAGAAATCACTTCTGGATCAAAGTAACAGACTAATGTGTACAGGAGGAGTTACCTAAAATAGCAGCTAACATTCATAGAGGTCTTACTATATGCCAAGTGCTTTACTTTCAGAATCTCATGTAATCCACAAAACAATGCAAACAGTTACTACCGTTATTAGCCCCATTTTAGGGATGAGGAAGTCAAGGCTTAGATCAAAATCACTTTCCCAACTCACACAAATAAAAAGAGATGAGCTAATCTATGACAAGAATGGCTGAAAAGCAAGCTGTATGTCAGTTTCTTAATTCTGTTTACACAAGAGCAATATAAAAATATTGTAACCAAATGTAAGCAGAATATGTCTCAGTTCAGTAACATAACCTGTGTGTTTTCCCCCTCTCAAGTAGTAAGGAACTGGACAGTTTCCTAAGTCTATGGTTAAAAGCACAACACTGGTTCTCAAGAACTGAAGTCCTGACTCACATTCCAACTGACAGGTAGCAAAACAAAATCTGCTTTGCGATAGTTATTATCTCTGGCCATCAAAATACACCACACAGCAAAGTTCCTGAACAACTGTGAACAGAGAGGGGCCCAATGCTAACTTTAGTATTTACTCCCATTCATCCCAGAGTCTTTTCAATCTGGCCGTACTAGTAGACGGAGAAGGCAATGGCACCCCACTCCAGTACTCTTGCCTGGAAAATCCCATGGACAGTGGAGCCTGGTAGGCTGCAGTCCATGGGGTCGCTAAGAGTCGGACACGACTGAGCGACTTCACTTTCTCTTTTCACTTTCATGTACTGGAGAAGGAAATGGCAACCCACTCCAGTGTTCTTGTCTGGAGAATCCCAGGGACAGGGAAGCCTGGTGGGCTGCCGTCTATGGGGTCACACAGAGTCCGACACGACTGAAGTGACTTAGCATAGCATACTAGTAGAATGCAAGCCCAGGAAGAAGGTAGAAAAAAAAGTTAAACATATTCTCTAAAAGACTTCTTTATTTTTTAACACTTAGTGTTATACATTTAGGACGCTCTAGTAGAGGACTACACAGGAATCGGATGGAGAGATCTGTGACACACAAGATTTTAATCAGAAACAAAATCTATCAAATAGGCTACTGCTCTCTGCTCTAGTTGAAAGCTACAAACACTGGAATTCACACTCATTTTTAACTATTCTTGGAAGATGAAAATCAATTAAGTAGAACGTCCAAGATTCAGAACTGCTCTTCCTTGAAAAACACACAAGAAACAAACCAGGCTCATAGTCTGTATTCAAAAATCATTCATGGGCAGGGGAAGAAGGGTGGGGTGAGGGCTGGGGTAGGGGTGGAGTGGAGAGACATGCTGATGTTTCTCAAAAATTTTTCTCCAAAGATTTTACAGAATATTTGATAGATATATATTTCATTTATTTGTGGGCTGCTGGCAAGTGTGCAAAGCGATGTCTTAAAAAATCCTAGCAGAGAGAAATTTTTCAAAAGACAACAGAAGAGACAGACATACCCTGCACAAAGGTAAATTCTGCGATAATGTTACAAAAACACAATAAAAGTCATATAAAAACAACACAGCAAACTTAAATATGCCTATTCAAACAAGCATTTCATCTCTGCAAAACACTCTGCTTCACAGAAAAGTCTGATTCTGCTCTTGGCTGAAAAAGTTATTAAAACAATAAAGCGGCCCTTACAGGCGAGATCGAACTGTACCATGATTTTACATAGTTATCAAAAGATCATTCAGAGAAAACTTACCAGGTCTGCAACGTGTATATGCTTGTGCTTCAGAGGGAAAGCAGAAAAGTGACTTTCTGTACTTACAGTGGCGTGCACTTCAGGATAAAGACGCATCACCACAGTCGTGCTGGTAAGAAAGTCCTGGCCAGCAATCTGCCTATGGGTTGGGCTCTTCTCGTACAAGATAAGCTGTTAAGTCCTGCCTTGATTTTAGATCCGCTAACATATGGAGTCTTCTAATGTAGCCTCTCTCCATCCCCACGCCCACCACCACCCGCCTCCCCCATCACCACTCGCCTCCCCCATCACCACTCGGCTCCCCTCCCTCTCCACACACACACATACACACATACAAAAAAGGCACTGCAGGGCAGAAATTCCTCAGGTGCTCGCTAATGGAATTCCCAGGGTCTTGGAGCCGCTTCGGGGATCAAGAGATCTCATCGCCCCTGCTGGGGTAAGGAGCAGCAAGTCTGTTCCATTTAATCAAATACAGAATGAATTTTCAGCTCTATTCACTAGCTTGTCTCCAGGGCTCTCAAAAGGCACCAGGCAGCTAGAATCACACACATGTGGCTCTTTTAGGCAAGTATAATTAGTTTGATTTTAAAAAGCCACATTAATAATATCACCTCAGGACCATTATTCAGGGGACAGATGACAATGATACTGTATGTTTTAAGCCTGACAATGGGGGGAAAGAGCACAGACAATGAGGGAGAACTTGAAGGATTAAAAAAACCCAACAAACCAGTTTTTCATTTAATTGTAATCCAATATATTTAAAGTGAAATTAAATATATCCCATATACTATCTCTTCATTGTAATTGAAGAGAGTCAAGCTCTCCTTTCTGTTCTCCTGAAAAATGAGTCAGTACCATATATACAACATTTATAAATGGAGTGCTTATAAATCAATGAAATGTTTATGTATAATGTAAAATTTAAAATACAAACAATAAAGCATTCTCTAATTCAAGTTAATAAAATTTCTTGAAAAAAAGCACCCATCAAAACCCACATTAAATCAAGTCCTTCAGAGCAATCTGTTTACCAACCAGACTCCAAATTTCCTTTCTAATCTAATTAGTTTCTATTAAGTAGTAAGATCATATGTCTATAGAAAGACTATCCCTAGACGTCAAGGCTTCTCTTCTGATGTGTTGCCTTAGCTCCACTCTTACACAGTAGAAATGCTAACGACAAGGCAATAGCTAATGTAACAATGTGTTAAAAAATAAAAAATTTTTCACTTAATCGTTTTAAATTTCTGATCTCCAGCCTGATTTTGCTACAATAAGGCTTAATTCTTGAGATCATTTTTCCAGTATTTTACTTAAAAACAGTACCGATTCACTTACAAACAGTACCTAAAAATCTTAAAGATTTTTAGTCCAAACGTCTGCATAAGAAACATTTCTAAAGAAGCAACATTATACTTCAACTTCCATTTTGACAAAACCATTAATGAAATCATCTAGAAAGTCGCGAAAGCATAAGGGCAAAAGTGGGAACAGAAAAAGAAAGCATGAGAACTAGTCAACAAGTTTTACCTGAAATTCTTGGAGCCCAGCCCTATGGCAGAAGTTCTTACTCCAACATAAAGATTCCTCTTACAGATGGGACGGTGGGGAGTGTCCTATCTTAAAATGAACTTAATTCCTTCCATGCACAGGCAAGCCACCTGCAAAGAAGACAAGTAACACTGATTTAGAAGCCAACCTACACAAGGTAGATCTGTATGCTCCAAGTCCTAAGGGTTCTCTGTGCTTCCTGGCTGGAGGGTCAGAGCTGTTTAAGTACTTTCCACAGAAGAGGAGGCTGATGAGAACCATGGCAATCAATCAAGGCGTCCCAAGTGAGTTACTATACAAACAATAGCACAGTACCTCTAGTAACTGATTTTCCTGGTTGACTAAACTATTCAAACAAAGACAGATTTCCCAAATACTATATCCGAGTTTTTGCATGAAAGTTAAACAATATACACATGTGTGTGTCTGTGCGCGCGTGTGCGTGCATGCGCGTTTTACAGAAATATAAATGTTTCTGCTCCACACGCTGCCAAACACACACCCAGGGCACGTCTTTACAAAATGAAACAGGTTTTCTCCATCCTTCTCATATAACTTAGAGTATGAGGCAGTTTATTTCCACATGTGCAAAACAGAAACTACAGTATTTGGTGCCTCTCTGGGTTCCTAAGAATGCTTTCTAGTTAAGCACTCATTTAAATTTTCCAGAAATTTTCTAGAGGTCGCTTTCATCTTGTCCTAAAAGTTGAACTACTCCCACATTCTCAGCTAAAATAGACTACTCCCCCAAAAATGAGCTATAAAATGTAATAGACTGTTTAGAATTATACTGAGAATAAACCCATTTCATGCTCCAGCCCCCTCCCACCCTCTCCTACCAGACACTGTCCACTAGGTATGCCAAGAGTCAGCTGGAAAGTCTGCGGCTTGTGGCATCAGTGAGGCAAGGAAGGAGAATTGGCCTTGTTCACCTTTACTGGCCACTGGCCTCAGACTGTATCTCATGTTTCCTTTTAGTCCAGTCTTCTGTTTCTCAAGGTGTCTGATTTAAGGACACAGAGGTTAATGAGGTTCCCTCAATTCTAGATGCCAACTTGGAAGGCAGCCTGCCCTTCAGGCACCTGCCACCCTCTGGAGTCTGAACTGGGAAAAACAGGCATTCTGGAGAAATCTCTTTTTGAAGAGCCTTCCACCTGATTTGGTGGGCTGGGGAGAACAATGAAGAGAAGGGCGAGAGAGGCTCTCTAGCCCCTCGGTGATTTATTACTGAAATTCCTAGATGTGGAGAGAATGCAACAAAGGTCTGGAAGCTGCAGAGTGAAATAAATAGCGGGCTGTAATGTATTTAGCAAATGATAATGCAATCCACAGAATGCTTTACAGAGGAGAAGGAAAAAATACGCTCCCTGGGGCTGGGAAGTCACTGAGTCTGTGAAGGCAGAGAAAGATACATTGTGCAGGAAATTTCTCTTGATTCTCCCTACACATAAATCACTGTCTCTCTCGGGCGCTCCGCGGGGATGGAGGTTGAGAGAGGCGAGAGATCCGGCTCCCTTGGGAAAACGTGCCCGGCGCCCCTTGCACCCCGCTATGCTTCATCTCACCTGCCTCAGCGGATCATTGTCAAAGAGATTGTATCGTGTCACTGACACCTCACCCCGCCTCCTCCACGAGGTGGCTCAGAGTCCCCAGGACCGGGAACCTAGGAGCTCCCCGCTGCGCATCCTTCAGTTACCCTTTCCAGACCCCGCACGCAGCCTGGACCCCCAGCCCTCCCAGGCAGCCCGCTCCCCCGGACCTCCAGCTCCCAAGCCTCGTGGCGCCCAAGCCCGGTGTCCCCAGGCCACCCCTCCCGCCCACCCTTAGGTGCGACCCCACCCCCGCACCTCTCAGCGGGGCTGGCTAAGCCCCCAGACCTCCTGCGCGGCAGCCGGCTCCGAAAGCCACCCCCAGGTCATCCCCCGCGTGCTGGCGGCGGCTACGGCGGCGGCGGCGGCGGCTGCGATCCGAACGGGCCCCTCCATGCACCGGGCAGGGCAGCGGGAGGGCGTGGCACCTCTCACGCCGGGGCGGGGGGCGCGGGGGCGGGCGGCGCGGGGTCCCGATCTCCTCGCACCAAGCCGCGCGAGCCGGGCACCCGGGACTCAGGGGAGGGGAGGCGGGGGTGGGTGGGCGGAGTCACCGGGGCGCGCCCCCGAGGCCGCGCTCCTCCCCGCCAAGGCGCGCGGGCGCGTCACCCGGCGGGCGCCGCGCCAGCGAACAGCACGCGAGGAGCGGGAGGAGGGAACCGGGCCGCGGAGGCCGCAGCTCCCCGCCGGCCCGCGCCCCGCCAGAGGGTGCGCGCGCAGCCTGCCAGATCAGCGGCGGGGGGACGGGCCATACCAACGAGCTGGGGGGAGGGGGTGCGCTCCGGGCAGGCCCTTCTCCCTGTCCCCCTCTTGCTTGCGCTACAAGGTAGCCCCCCCAGGAAAGGAGAGGACAGTCTCTGCTTTGGTTTAGGATCGGGAAGGATGAGTTGCCTTAGCAATTCTCGGAGTTTCCCATAATGCCTGCACTCCCTTTCCCCTCACCTTTACTTCCCCGGGAGAGGCGGCCTTTGGGGCGGTCCACTACTGGGCTCGAGCACGAGCACTACTGGGTTATACTGGCCCCGGTTTCCCCGCCCAGGCCCCGCCGCTCATCCCTCCACCTAAGCCGTCTGCGGAGCCAGCCAGTCCATCTCTTCTCTTGGCTCGTGCCTAGTGTCTGCCTTATGGCTCCGGCTTCCCGCCGCTTTTGGTTCCTTCGCCTTTGCCCCACGTTTAGTATTTACATTCTTAGGCGGTGAATCTTCCTCGGATTCACCGCTTCTCCCGCTCTGCCTTCACATATACGCAGGCAGGTAACAAAACTTCCTAGAGACTAGGAGAGGCTCAGCGTCGCCTCGTGCAACCACCTCGGCCTTTGGCCCCAGAATCTTCCCAACTTGTCCTTTGGACGTGCCCCAAGTGATCTGATTTCACTGAACTTCAGTTGTTCAAACAGAAAAGGAAATAATTTCTACTGTATTTAAAGGTTGCTGTGAAGCATAAGTATGATACTTAGTGGAAAGCACCTGCCACATATGGGCATTCGAGGATTGTGACCTCTATATAGTAATAATAATAATAGCAGTTAATTTTTTTACCATCGTCGTCCCTTACTATTTAATTACAAAAAAGAGCTCTAATGATACTTGGAGTTCAAAAACACTCAGTTCTGAACATCAGGAGAAATATGACATTCCTAACCTTCCATGGGATCGCAAAGAGTCAGACATGACTGAGCAACTTTCACTTCACTACCTTCTTAACTGAATTTCACAAGCAAAGGCTATGAAAGTGTGGTGTTCAGACAGTTTAGTTTTTTACTTTAGCTACATCCAGGGTCTTTATGAAAGCATCTGGTCCTAAGAAAGTCAGTATAGGAGAGGGAAAAAAGAACTCTACTTCATTGTTCTCTATTGTTTCATTTATGATTTTTTCAATCAGTAAATAAGATGTCCTGTAAACAGTGAAGGTTTATTTGAACTGAGAGTTTTATATGAATGAGATGGAAGTCCTGCAGGTTTCTTGCAGCACTCTGAGAATCCCATAGCAGTTTCTCTACAGGCTCTTGAGGGTTCTCTCCTGGAGCCTCATTGATTCTGGGCTCTCCCAAGACTCATAGTGCCCTTTGAATATCACTATGCCTATTTGTGGCACTAGTGGTAAAGAACCCGCCTGCCAGTGCAAGAGATGGAAGAGAGGCAGGCTTAATTCACAGGGGCTTCAGTTCTTGCGTTGGGAAGATCCTCTGGAGGAAGACATGGCAACCCACTCCAGTATTCTTGCCTGGAGAATCTCATGGACAGTGGGCTACAGTCCATAGGGTTGTGAAGAGTCAGACATGACTGAAGCGACTCAGCACACACATATGGTATTGTTACTCTTAATCAGGCCTGAGAAATAATCGTGATGTTTCTGGATGCTGATTACTCCCTTGCTACCTTACCTGTAAAGTGGAGAATTCATTTCAGGGGCAAATTGTTTCCCATTAATGAATTATTCACTTATTTGTTCACTTACAAATGTAAAGTAATATTTTACAAGTATTATCATTGAGCGCCTACTCTATGCCACTGCTAGGCAAAGAGGTACATGGAGAAATAGGATCCAACACAAGCTTCAAAGAGCACACAATCTAATTGTGATACTGATCCATCAGTGGATAAGTATTTTGAAACATCTTCAGTGCAATGAACAAGCAAGGCGTGGGAGCACAGGGTCAGTGTAGCTAACCCAGTTTAGAGTTTGGGGAGAGTGGCTTGTCAAGAAAGGCTTCCCAAAAGAAGTGACCCATGAACTAAGCCTTAAAGGACAATAGGGTTGGCCAGGTGCTGGTGAAGGAATGGGAGGGTGGTCTAGCAGAGGGAATGTTATGAATAAAGACAAGAAAGGAGGCCGCTCAAAGGAACTGCAAATACTCATTTGTGATTGAAGTGTGAAGGGTTAGACTGGTAAGGAAAGGAATTGCAGGAGGAAGCTAAGGCCAGATCACAGATGGCCATGCATGTCATGCCAAGCAGCTGAGACTCGATTCTGTAGACTGTGGGAGTCAGTGCAGTGGGGAGTGTGATATGGGCAGATTCATGTTTAGAAAGATCACCAAGCAGCAGCTATAAGGGCAGATTTAAGGGATCCAAGCCTGAGATCAGACAATTTGGAAGCTTCCAAAGCAATCCAGGCTGTCCAGTTGGATCAACTGTAGAAAAGTGAAGAGAAAGGAAATTCCCAAAACAAGAGGAAATCTTGGCAGGATTTGGAACCTGATGACATGTGGAAGGTAAAAAAGAGAGAGGACTTGAGGATGATATCAGCCTTCTAGCTTGAGAAGTTGGTGACCTCTCTCTACACCCATGTACTCGGGAAGAGAACCAATGCCCTGCGCGACAGATGGATTTTAGAGGAACAATGGTGTTTGATTTGGATATTTTTGAATTTGAGGTGTCCATGGACCTTCCAAGTAAAAGCGTCTATTAGATAGAAGAGTCCAAGCTGCAGGTTCTAGATTTGAAAGTCATCAACAAAGAGTAGTTTTTACACTATGAAAGTAGAGGTGAAGCCTCAGGAAGAATATGGAATCCTATAAAACTGTGGCCAAGGATAGATCTCTAAAATTCTGAAATCTAAAGCCTTCAATTATCCCGATGAATTTGGAGGGTGGGTTGCTTAGAGAACTCAAGGTGTAAGACTTGAAAAGGATGCTCGGGGAAGGTGATGGCGGGTTGGAATAGTCATTAGAAAAATGAGAGTTGAAAATTGAAAGTTGAAAAGCATTTATGGGATTGATGAGGGACAGTGAGGGCCTGGCTTAGATTGGAGATGGTGAATTTGTAGTGATGGAATCTACATGACTTTATCAAAATTTAACTGCTCAGGCATAAGGGGAAAGAAGCACTAGACTGAACTAAATTTGGAGCTGTGCTGGAGGATGTGCACAAAGAGATTAATATGCAATATTTGTAAGAAAATAATTTAAATCATCAATCACAAAATCTGGTCTGTGAGCTGGAAAGAAATGACCAAACCCAAAAGTGCAGGTGTGTTATCACCTATCATAGGTTATCGTCCCTATGACCGTGAGAAGGGTATGGCACACCACAGTAGCTCCCTTGTCTATCCATGTCCTGTTCCAAGGCTTGGTTTTTCAGTTTATCCCCACTGGAGGCAACTCTCATGGCCAAGCTGGAGCACCTGGTGAGGGACCAGCTATGTCTCTTGTGATATATCAGAAAGCAGTGGCCAGGGTGGTAACATGTTCCCCCTCACTTGTCTCCAAATTTGCCTG
Organism: Bubalus bubalis; assembly: GCF_019923935.1. NCBI lineage: Eukaryota > Metazoa > Chordata > Mammalia > Artiodactyla > Bovidae > Bubalus > Bubalus bubalis. Next base: position 110,120,096 of record NC_059161.1, read on the forward strand.
TTTCATATACAAGGAAATGGAGGTAAAGAAAATGCAAGATCACCGAGTTAATGATATTCAAGCTGGGCTGAAAACTTGTGTTTGGCGGCATCCTGCTCATTTGGTATTTATCAAATAGTTATTTGTATTGTAACTTAAGATTGAAGGCAGGAGGAGAAAGGGACGACAGAGGATGAGATGGTTGGATGGCACCATTGACTCGATGGACATGAGTTTCAGCAAGCTCTGGGAGTTGGTGATGGACAGGGAAGCCTGGTGTACTTTCACACATTGATGGTAAGAATTAAAAATGGCACAACCACCAGGGTAGAAAATCGGAAGATATTTATAGAAATTAAGTGTGCTGTCACCCTTTGATCCAGCAGTCCCAGCCTCTAAATCTATCCTACAGACTCTCCTACACACATGTGCAAGGCTGATGTGAACGTCATTCACTTCGGCCTTGCTCGTAACAGATCAAGAACAACTCAGGTGTTCATCATTAGACAAAACCCCAAAATTTGATAGGAAAACAATACCCCCTTTTCCAGACTTAAATGAGATCACCCGTGTCAAATTCCTAGCACAGCACCTGATGCATAGTAGGATCTCAGAACATGGTGAGTACAGAAACAACACCCAGTTGCAGGGAGAGGTAGAAAGACTTTAAGAAGGAAGGAGAATGTGACCTCAGCCTGGAGGCTGGGGAAGGCTCCAAGAGAAGTAGAGAAATGGGGAGGGTTCCCAACAAGGAGTGAGGGGCACAGGGAGTAAAGCTGTGAGTGCAGAACAGAAAGAGGAAGGAAGGTTCTGGACAGCGAGTAGCCCGAGTAGCCCGGGGGATGAGAGCAGAGTGGTACTTAGGAGCAGTGGGAGGTGGAGTTGTTGAGAGCAATCGGGGCCACAGGGGAAGGACTGAATTGTATCATGAACTTGAGAATTTCTTCTTTGGGTCATAAGAGTAATTAACTTATATTTGTCTTGTATCTTATGGTATAAAATCAGACCTTACTGGTTGGATTTGGTACCAACCAAAATGAATGTTATGAGCTTCTCAAATATTCTTGGGCTGGAAATGACCTTATAAGGGACATCCCCGGAGGTCAAGTGGCTAAGACTCTGTACTCCTAATGCCGGGGGCCTGGATTCAATCCCCAGTTAGGGAACTAGATCCCGTATGCCGCAACTAAGATCTGGTGCAGCCAAATAAATAAGTAAATACATAAATATTTTTTAAAAAAGAAGAAATGACTGATAGACGTGGCAAATGTCAGAGTGTCCCTCTTAAGCAAGAGTGGTCAGAGTTGGTCGTCACCAAGCCGGCTCAGTCTGTTAAAGGTTTTCAAACCAAGCAGTGATTTCACATGTTTCGATGTTGGTCATGGCTTTGGATTTTATTGGATCTTATTTACATAAGAAAAAACATTAACCAATTTAAAACTGAAAGAGGGAAGGGAAAATGACCATCTAAAAGTCAATTGGTTTAGGGCCTTTCTCTCTGCTAAAAGTTCCAAAGTTCAAAATAACAAGTAAATCCCACAAGAAGTTGGGCCCGGAGGGCTAAACAATAACAAAAGTCGCTTGTCTCCCTTTGGACGGTTTCCAAATTTATACAACAAAGTTCCCGTTAAATATGCAGGAAGTTCTGATTATTTATGATGTAATTTAATATTGACATGTTATTAAGGGAGCTGACCCTCCTCCAAACCTTTGGAATTTCACATCCAAAGACTGCAGGATAACTTCCCTACCAAAGCTCAGAGGTGGGTCATCAACAGTTTTCCTCTGCGAGATATTTTTTTTTCCTTCAAAAAGAAATTCCAATAGGTTGACTGTACCCTCACTGTCTTGTACATTTCCTGAATGTGTGCAAGAGGATTTCACGGAGAGAGAGATTTCTATGGCCTTTTTAATGCTGAGCAGGCTAAGCTCCGGAGGTTCACGGCCTAAACCCATTACACACAGATCACCTAATGCTGTGACTGGGTTTGTGATGTCAGATTAATTTACCCACACACCAGGTCGGGAGAAAATGACTTTACGCATCTCCTTTGCACCAGCAAAGAATGTGGAGATCATTTTACAGGAAATGTAAAATGTAAAGAGAAAGACAGGTCTGTAATGAAAGCTGGTGCAACGTGTTTGCTCTTTATATGCACCAGCTTGCTTTAGACAGCCACGGTTCCTCATCAGTTATTTTATTTCTTAAATCAGCAGCAAAGAATTTTACAGAAACTGATTTGCCTCTCAAACAAATTACTTAGGCTTTGTGCAGCAGTTTTCTCATCTGCGAAACAGTAATAATGATACCTGTTTCCTATGACTGTGGTGAGGATTAAATGAAATAATGCATACAAGCAATGGGCTTTGAAATAATAAAAACATTATCAATAATTTAAAATAGCTACTATTATTACCTTTATCATCATGGTAAAAATCACTGTGAATTCTCCTCCCCCAGACTAAAGTTTTCTCTCTCTGCTTTATGTTTTTTTCTCTCTCTCTCTGCTTTCATTGTGAACAACTATCATGCTACATGAGCAGTGGAAGACTGAGCACATGTGAATTAATGATCTGTTTCCTGATGGTTCACGTTTTAGTAATAAGGATTATACTTGGTCTTCATATGAATAGCTAACCATGCTGCTGCTGCTGCTGCTAAGTCGCTTCAGTCATGTCCGACTCTGTGTGACCCCATAGACGGCAGCCCATCAGACCCCAGAGACCCCATAGACGGCAATCCCTCCGTCCCTGGGATTCTCCAAGCAAGAACACTGGAGTGGGTTGCCATTTCCTTCTCCAACGCATGAAAGTGAAAAGTGAAAGTGAAGTCGCTCCATAAATGACGTAAATTTAGAAGCCTGTTATGAGGATGAGATAAGCCTGGCACACGGCAAGCCTTCTATGGTGCTTGTTAACCAGATTAACACATACATACATAAAAAGACAAGGTGAGCTCATGACTCATCATCCTTAGTCTTGCTCGCACCCCACCTAACCAAGTGTTTTCTCTAGGTTGGTTAAAAGTATTTCCAGAGAGCCTCAGTGCTAACACGCCCCTCCTAACAGAGCTCCCTGAGTCCCTGGGTCTCCCTCTACCTCATGCCTTGTACTAGCCACCATGCTTCCCCGCATCCCCTCTTCTGCGTCCTGTCCTCTCCCTTGACCACATGTTGACCAGGTCATTTACCAACTGCCTGCCACTGAGAGCTAGCTACCCCAGTGAGGGAGGTTTACGAGTGGTGGTGGGGAGGGAGAACAATTTTCACTGTGTAAGAACTGTCCCTCGCCTCCCTGCACCAGGGACTGCCTTAGTTAATGAGGGAGTGGGATGGAGAAAGAGACAGATTTTCTCCACGTTTCTCCAAGCTGCCAATGTAAACTGGCCATGGGCTTCTCAGCGTGTTTTCAGGCTAATTCAATCTAAGGGGTTAATAACTGAGACCAGCTTTGTAATTGGTTCTCCTGGGATCTCAGGCCATCACTCTATAGGAGCAGACTTCCAAGCGCTACAGCAGACACCCCTGGAGATATTTTGGCTTTGGGCGGGGGGCGGTCTTCTGTCTCCTCCACCACCGTTCAGATCACAGCACATGTTTGGCTCTGTGCTGCCTACATTTAAGGCCAAATAGAGGAGCCTGGCGGGCTACAGTCCATGGGGTTGCAAAGAGTCAGACACGACTGAGGGACTAAGCACACACACAGACACACACACACACACACACACACCCTTTCTCTGGGGGCTTCCCAGGTGCTGCTAGTGGTAAAGAACCCACCTGCCAGTACAAGAGATGTAAGAGGCATGGGTTCGATCCCTGAGTCAGGAAGATCCCCTGGAGGCGGGTATGGCAACCTACTCCAATATTCTTGCCTAGAGAATCCCATGGACAGAACAGCCTGGCAGGCGACAATCCAAAGGGTCTCAAAAAAATCAGACAGGACTAAAGCGATTTAACACACACACACACACACACACACACGTGCACCCTTTCTCCGCTTGCCCTATGGCCACTAATCTCCTAACCAGCAATGTGGGGACTGAAATTAGCAACCTCCATCCCCTATGTGGTCCCAGACTAGGTGTGGGCATGAGAAGACCTTTGGAAGAACCCATTCACAGGCCCTCTTGATGTCTCAGACTCCACCTGCATTCAGAAACATCTCTTGGCCCATTCTCTTTGTATTCATTTCATGGATTTGTCAAAAGGCTCAACACTGAGCCAATTAGCCCCTCCTGCAGCCCAGCTTCTCTTGGGCCCCTTCACAAAGGGTTTCCACCTTGATTAAAGGACTGTGCCTGGGGAGATCTGTGCTTAGCATTTTTCAAAATGCTGCAGAAGGAGGACTGTGGGGCCTTTCGCAAAAGGAAGGGAGGAATGGACACGGGGGCATTGCGACTTAAGTCCCAAAATAAGCCAGAGCAAGGCAGAATGTCAGGACTCTGGGACTTTTTTCTGCAGTGAGATCATTTCCTTTTTAACCATCAGAACCAAGCCTCTGGGGGCTATACATGCCCATCAGGTCCAATCCACTGCCTCCACGCATGAGGCTGGCTCAGAGATAGCTCACTCCTCTCACAGGCCCTGTTTACCCTTCTCTCCCCATGTCAACATCTTGCAGCCTGGTCCCCTTCCAGGCCCAGAGGTTGGCTTCACCATTCTCCTACACAGGAAACATTTCAGAATGTCTTTAGGATGTTCAGCCCGGCTCGATTCCTGTTGGTGAGCCTTGCGACCATCTGGAGTCACCAGGAAGGTGGCCATTCTCAAAATTCTCTTTCTACCGCAATCAGCAGCCCCAGTCTGGAGAGTCAGCCCTGTGTTTCCTCTCGAGCCCGGGTCAGTGCACACTTCCACCTCATGGCTGCCTCAGAGATGGCTCAGAAGGTGCTGAGCTTAACAAACACTCTGAAAACACAAGGCAAAGGCTAGAAGGAGATGAATTGATCATTATCCTTCTACTGTCCTTTTTCTCTATTTCTTTCTCTTCCAGTAAACACTGAAACTGCCGTAGTTCTCCATAGTGCTGATCAAGTGTAATGAAATTATTCAATGACATTTACTAAGTGCTTACAAGATATTATCAAGATTCTACACTTCTTTGTGTGGACTTCCTACTTTGCTGCTTTCCTGGGTGGAGTCCCAGGAAGACACATGTATCTTCTCACCGTTTCTTTGAGCAGCCAAAGACCCCCACAAATGCTTATCAAGCTTTCTCTGTTTGTTTATCACTAGCTTAGCACTCATATAAAGACACAATAGCATCTCTGCCCTTGAGACATTTAGTCTTTTTTTAAGTGAGATAACATCACACTTAGCTAGTACCTATTATGTCCCAGGCACAGTTTGATAGCACTCACTCAGCGTTCCTCTGAAACAGGTATATTATTCTCATTTTATAAAGGAGGAAACCAAGGCTCAGAGACATTGAGTAACTTACCCAAGGTGACACAGCTAGAGATATAGAACTGGATTCAAACCCAAGCAGGTGAACTTCAGAATAGACACACACTTAACTCTCATGCTTCATAGCTTTTTAAATGTGGGTTCCACAATGAGAAAACCAGGCAAAGCAGCACAGAAGCAAGCACTCAGTGGTTATGGTAAAGACTGAGGTTATGGGTTTAAAGATCAAGAAAGAAATGGTCCTTGAAGAGAAAACCACTGAAAGAACTGGGTTGGACTGTTTCAGGGCTTCCCAAGTGGTACTAGTGATGAAGAACCCACTCGACGGACAGGTTCGATCCCAGGGTCGGGAAGATCCCCTGGAGGAGGAAATGGCAACCACTCCAGTACTCTTGCCTGTAGAATTCCCATGCACAGAGGAGCCTGCTGGGCTACAGTCCATAGGGGTCTTAAAAGAGTCAGGTAGCACTGAAAAGAAGGACTGTTTCAAAGCTAACGGAAGACCTTGGTCACATTCAGAATGAAGGAGGTAACCTGGAGATCTGAAGAGAAGCTACGGGGGAGGGAGGGAGACTGGCCTGACTTAAGAATAAGGAAAACAGGAGAGCTCCACTTTCAAAACTGACGGTGCTAGGAATGCCTGCCTCCTGGTTTTGTAAGGATTAGAACAATGCCTTGTACGTAGTAAGTGTAAGTTTGGGCTATACCATTACTATTATTGTTCTTGGATGAACTTTCACTTTGGGACTTGCTCGAGGTATGGACTGGGGAGCCTGGCTTATATTATGGTGTCTTAGGCTAGTGACTGAAACACAGTGAAAACCTTTGTTCCTGGCAAGGCAGAATTATGCTCTCATTTCAAACCCACTTATAAATCCTGCAATGGAAAAAACAGGGCTGGCCCATAGGGAACTCACTGAAAAGGTCTGACACTTGGGCCACACTCTCATGAAATCCACTGGCAGAAGGGCCTTCAGGCTACCCAGCCCCACGTGTATGTGGGAGGCGATTAAATGGGCGATCTCACTGGGTCCCTCCTGATTGAAGAGAGAGCCGAAGTCCTCGGTCCTGTAAACACACTCCTATCCACTGCAAACCATAGGCGTTTTTGTGGATTGTTCTTTGTTCAGAAAAAGCCAGAGCAGTTCCGAGGAGCCTGCAGAATGTTAGAGCTGTCAGTCCCAAAGTAACAGAACTCTGTTACCCAGCGGACCAGCAAAGCAAGGCAAGGTATCCGTCTCCGTGAGTTAGGGTTTACTTAATATTCACAACCCTGGCAGTTTTTTGACTGATGAAAATGTTTTGCAAACAGAACCTGGTCCTGTTTTTCTCCTCACTCCTTCCCCTGCCAAACGTCGAGTGAGATGTTGGCAGAGGCGGTGCTAAACTAGTAGGGCTGATGAGATAGTATCTCTGTCTCCTTGTAACACAAAACATTTATTTTGCAGCGAGTTGAAAACCAAACTGAAAGAGGTCCAAGATTTCTGGGAGCAAGAGGCTTGATCTTCCCCACTGCTGGATGGCCTGGTTTGTTGACTTTCTGCCTTTCGTCTCCCCCACAGCAATGCACCAGCCCCACCAGAGACTCTGGTTCAGTGATAAAGAACCCACCTGCCAATGCACAAGATGCAGGAGACGTGGGCTAGATCCCCGGTTTCAGGAAGATCCCCTGGAGAAGGCGATGGCACCCGACTCCAGTACTCTTGCCTGGGAAATCCCATGCACGGAGGAGCCTGGTGGGCTGCAGTCCATGGGGTTGCTAGGAGTCGGACGTGACTGAGCTACTTCGCTTTCACTTTTCACTTTCATGCATTGGAGAAGGCAATGGCACCCCACTCCAGTATTCTTGCCTGGGAAATCCCATGGATGGAGGAGCCTGGCGGGCTGCTGTCCATGGGGTTGCAAGAGTAGGACACGCCTGAAGGACTAAACAACAGCAAAGGTGTGAGTAGGGTTCCCTCTTTACCATCTAGGAGCCGCCAACACCGGCTCTCAGGGGCCTCATTGTGCCCACAGGCTGGGGCCTGAGCCTCTTCTCATGAAGGCCCACTTTCCTCTTCTGTCTGAGCAGACTCTGTGTTATCTCTGAGACTCCTTGGGTTCATAATTGATTTTTTTGGTCCCGCTTCTTGCACGGGACTCCAAGTACCCGCTGGCACTACTCGGCCTCAGCCTGTTTGTTCCATTACTTAAAACACAATTATTATCCAAATTTTTTCTTTGAGAAAACAGAAACACCCAAAGAGCTGGTTCCAAGGTGACTTGCAGCCACACTGCTGTGGGCCTGCTCTAGAAAGCATACCATCGCTTCATGACTTCTTCCTCTAAGTCAGGTTTACTAGGTACTGTTTAGGTCAGAGCTTCTCAACCTGAGCACTGTGGGTATTTGGGAGCAGATAATTCTTTGTCCCATGCACCTACTGAGCAGCATCCCCTGCCTCTATCCAACAGATGCCAGTAGCCCCCACTTATCCAGTCGTGACAGCCCAAACATCTCTGAGACAAGCCAGTGTCCCCAGCGATAAGGTTGTTGGATTTAGCAAATAAAAATACATAGATACATCTTATCTGTCTCCTTGTGGAAGTAGGCCACCCCATTCAGGAACCATTAGGTTAGGCGTGAAACCCTGAGCCTGTTGCATTCACAACCACTTACTTACATGATAACCGTGTCAGGCTCTTGTGAGCACCCCATTCCGAAGATGAGAAAATGCACTGTGGTGTCCTAAATGGGAGGGAAATCCAAAAGGGAGGGGGTATATGGATACTGTACGGCTGATTCATTTTGTTGTGCAGTAGAAGCTTCCCAGGAGACTCAGTGGTAAAGATTCTGCCTGCCAACGCAGGAGATGCAGGAGATGCAGGAGACTCAGGTTCAATCCCTGGGTCAGGAAGATCCCCCGGAGGAGGTCTTGGCAACACACTCCAGTATTCTTGCCTGGGAAATCCCATGGATAGAGGAGCCTGGAGGGCTAGAATCCTTGGGGTCACAAAAAGTCAGACACGACTGAGCGACTGAGCTCACAGAAACTAACACAACATTGTAAAGCAACTATACTGCAATAAAAATTAATGAATAATAAACAAAGATGAGAAACTAGGTCTTGGAGAGAAAGTGGTTTGACCTAGTCTGCCAGGTGGGTGATTCATTTCAGTCTCTTTCTGTTCCATTAGAGTCTGGATGGTGCTCATCCCTTTGTAGAATCCTCCATGTTTATGGACACAGAGGAGCCCCCATTCCCACACATTCCAACCCGTCTGTGCCCTGATGCTCTGATAACTGGGGCGTTGATTGTACAAAGGACCAAACCAGACCTTGTCCTACAAACCCCTCCAGCCTGTACAGCTCTGAAAGCCTCTCTTGGAGAGATGGAGGGGAAGGAGAAGCGGGAGGTGCGGGGTCCCTGCCTCCCACTGCTCTGCAGCCCAGGCCCAGAGAGACAAAGGGCGTGCGGTGAGGCGTGATCGCTTCCCGGGCTCCGCCACCCAGTCAATGGGGCATCCTGGATCCCTGCCCTCCAGCGCTCTGGGGCCTTATTAACAGACCTCAGCTGTTGCCCAAAGCCCTTACCTCACCCGAGAGGGCTCTATTTGCATGATAATACGCTCTTTGGGGGGATGATTGCTTAATTAAAGAACAGCAATCACGTTAATTAGCATGTCTCCTTGCGCCCTGGTCCTTCGGCGGATTCCAGTGAGCTGCTCATTAGATCTGGGCACTGGGACAAGCCCGGGGCCTCTGGCAGTCGGAGGAGGCTCCCAGGGCCGGCGGCCGCAATCAGGACCTCAGGGATGGGAGGCCCAGAGCTGCCAGCCGCACAGCTCAGGCTTTCTGAGGAGGGCAGCTGATGGGCCTGGGCCAGCAGCACCTTCTGGGCCCACATCCTGTGTGCAGGGGAGGGCCGGTCCTGGAGGGTGGCTTTGCTGGCTTTCTCTGGGCTCCTGCTCATCCACTCGGCCACACTTCCCTTCTCAGCTCCTTTGTCCAGAACCTTCTGCAGCCTGACACTATCCTCCTCCTCCCATGAGCCACTTTCTGTCACCCACAACCCATATCTCTTCTCCTCCGGCCCAACGCCGGAATCTATTTTCATCTCATTGCCCCGCAGAGCCCTCACTCCCAGTTTTAGGGGCCAATTTTTCTCGCTTAACAGGTTTTGTGGGGGCTGGCAGGTAAAACCAAACAGAAACAAACAAGGGAAAACACCTGTCCTGATCGAGAGATGGTCCCCTGCCCCAGGCAAGATCACCACCTTTCTTTAACTTCTCTCCCCTGAAATCCACTCCTCTGAAGAGGATTTCCAGAAATATGGGCCAAGGTGGATTCTTACTGCCAAAGCTCACCCTTCCCTGATTATTAATAAAATAGAAGGTGTTATGTCGGCTGCTGGTCAGACATTTCTTGTACCTTACAAGGGATATCAGCTGAACTATACTTTTATATCTCTCTTGATGTTTTCTGGAAGATCCTAAGGACAATAGCCTTCCCTCTATTTAAGAAGGAAATCTTATATATTTCTACATAAGACAAGAAAAGATCTGTCTTCTACCTGGATGTCAATGTACCTAAGATCAATTGACCCCCTTCTACATTACATACACTCTCTCCATACTTCAAGGACTGTGTCTATAAGATTCTGTCTATTGCAAATTAAAGTAAAATACACATTTTAGAAGTAATGAAAGAAATAGCCCTGAATTTGCACTCAAAGAGATCTGGCTTTCAGTAGTTTAGCATTTTCTGGGACTTTCAAGTAGAGACTGAGATGGATTTCCCTAGTGGTCCAGTGGCTAAGACTACACACTCCCAATGCAGGGGCCCCAGGTTCGATCCCTGGTCAGGGAACTAGATCCCACAGGCCGCAGTGAAGAGTTTGCACACTGCAACAAAAGATCCTACATGCTGCAATGAAGATCAAAGATCCCACATGCTACAACTAAGGCCCGACCTGGTGAAACCACATAAATAAATATTTTAAAGAGACGAAGAAGAGAGTGAGAGGCTCTCGGACTCCAGTCCCAGAGAGGGACCCAGCCCAGCCTCCCCCATCAATGCAGGGCTTTCTCCTCCCTCAGCCTGGCGAACGCACACCCAGCCTTTAGCATCTCCATCTTGCTCGCCTTGGTGCTCCTAGACAAGCAGACCTGGGCCCCCCATCACTGGAGCCTCCATCTTTGCCCATGTGGCACGAGAATTCAGAGGGGAGAGGAGTCAGAGGGGAGAGGAGGTGACCGGGACTGACTTTAGGGACTTAGGCTGGAGAGAGAAGGGGGAGGGGAGGGAACACACAAGGCAGGGGTCTCTGGGGAGAAAGAGCCCCACTCCCCCTGGGTATGGTCCTGTGGCGAGAGTAACAACAAACCAGGGGTAAATCCACTTCCTGGCAGGAAGCTGAGCCTGAAACCAGATGAAGCCACGGCAGTTCAAAGGGAGAGTGACACCCAAACAAGAGAGCAGCTCTTAATCCCGCACAGAAAGACGAGAATGGGGGGCTCAGGCCCAGGAGGGAGGCGGCCCGGCTTTGTTTAACCGGGACTGAGAACACAGCCCTATTGAGAGGCTGGGCCTCCGAGACACAGACCCTGAGGGGTAGTTGCCAAGTTGAAGGCAGCCTAAGGCTGCCAGCTTTCACCTCTTTAGTTCTGGGCTTGGCAGTAATGAGGCGAAGGGCCAGGACTTTTAACTGGCTGGGTCAGAAAGGTTTCTTCATTAGACAAACAGCTGGGGGTGAGGATGGAGGGTGGGGGGTGCGTCTCAGTTTAGAAGGAGCTTCCAGAAAAGAGGCAGAACCTGGGGCCTGTGGGGCAGTCTCCTTCCATCCCCTCCTCGCTGACTCCCCAGGCCCTTCACCTCCACCCCAGCCCCACCCATGCCATCTCCACCACAGCCTGAAGGAAGTTGGAAGCAGTGTCCAGTGGGCAAGGAGAGGGTCCAGACAGACCAACAGGTGGCCAGGGGGAGGGCCCTGCCCCAAGCTAGTTCTTGACCTGTGAGTCAGCACCCGAGCTCAGGTACACTTGGGCAGGACAGCCCTCGGCTGGTGGGCAGACAGGCCCACGGAAGGGAGGGGTCCCTCTCTCCTGGGTGGCAGCAGAGTGGCTACTGTAGCCCAGCCCCAGCGCTGGGGTTCAAAGCCCCATACCCTGCTGGGTTTTCTCCAGAGCTGTTGGGCAGCCTGCTCCCAGCAGGGATCTAAAGCTTAGGAGGAGGTGATTCATGCAGATGAGGAAGGGGGTTGTCCAAGCTGAGTGAGGGGTCCCATCCTCTTGTCCACATGTCTGTACTGGATGTCTGCTCACATTGGCTTGATCTGCCATTCCTGTCGGCTGAAGAAACAATCACAGAATCTAGAAAGTCTGGGATGCACTGCCCTAAGGGGTAAGATGCTTTGGAGGGGAGATTCATACATCTGGGTTTCCAGGACTGGATCTCTGCAGAGTTGGCATTCAAATGTAATTCATTAAATGCTTATTAAACACCTTGTTTAATATACCCACTAATTCTGCAGAAGATTTGAGTCAGCTTACAAAGAGATGCGCATAAAAAGGAGAGGCAGGGATTTCCTTGGTGGTCCAGTGGCTAAGACTCTAAGCTTCCAGTGTAGGGGACCCTGTTCAACCCCCAGACAGGAAACTAGATCCCACCTGCCACAAATTTAATTTGGCACAGCCAAATTAAAAAAAAAAATTAAAGTAGAGATAAAGTAGAGATATAAATGGAAATAAATGATCAGGACCAGAGAAAACATACCTTAATTGATATCCAGACTAGGGAAGAGAAGTATATAGATGCAGGTGATAAAGTTCTGTATATTTACTATAACTGAACTCCAAATTGGCTTCTGAATTTCCTATAAGGGAGAGAGAGTATGTAGGTCTGGTATCCAGCTCTCCTTATCAGAATGCAGGAATGATACCAGCTTCTCAGGCTAAGCAAAAACCCTTTCCATCTTAAAATTTTAGAAGTAATTCTCACAATGAATGTCATATAGCAAGTGTTGTGTAACATCTTTAGCTGGCTCCTGAAGGTATTGGGCTCCTGTGGCAGCTTCTGGGCATAGTCAATAAAAACCAAAAGCATTACCATTAAAATGCACCTCTGTAAAAACACGCTGATGGGGAGTCCCCTGGTGGCCTAGGTGGTTAAGATTCCAGGCTTTTGCTGCCATGGCTCAGGTTCAATCCTTGTGGGGAGCCTGAGATCCCCCAAGACTCAGTGTGGCCAAAAAAAAAAAGCAGTTCGATGAATATTCAAGATAAAGCATCCTGAAAGAGTAGCTTTGTGTTGCTTTACTTGGCTCCAAGTGTAACCCATCTGTCTTAGTTTGGGTTCCCCTAGGAATAGACCTTAAGAAAAGGATTCAAATGCATGTCATTTATTTGAGATACAGTCCCAGTAAGCAATGGTAGTGGGTGGGCAAGTGAGACAGAAGAAAAAGAAGCCCCCCAAAAGATGTACGGTCAAGTTAGTTGCTACAAAGGAAGATTAGAACTTTCCCATTGGAAATGCAAGGCTTGTTAAACAGCCTCAGAGTAATCCTACCTGGGTGGGGAGGGAGCTGGGGCATTTGTATACCAACTTCCATCAGTCATTGGTTGAAGGCTGCTCCTAGAAGCATTAATCCCCAGGCATTTTCACCCTACCAGGCAGGTGGAACAGAGCAAGCTCCAGGAGGCAGAGAAAGCCTTTAGCAAAGAGATGCAGATGCTGCCAGGGACTTGTGGGCCAGCGGGCCTTGAAGTAGTCAAGGAGGTATGGGAGGGGGCTGACAGCATCCGCTACACCATCCCGCTCTGTGACATACGCGCTGGGGGACACATGGTGACACTCAGCAAAAATGGTCTACATCCTCCTGGCTCTTATTCAGACCCGCTGATGCAGGACTTCTAGTTCTCTGCAAAGTCTTCCCATAATTATTCCTAGGAGAATCCAGGGAGCATTTTGCATGTCCTCACAAGCCAGTTGGGTCAGCTGGGCATCCGCTGGGCACTGCCACCTCTTCTGGGAACAGTTTATCCTAAGTCCCAGGTCAACTGCCTTTTCTGCTGGTTCCCAGCAACGTCACAGGGAGCACCAGGCCTGTTCAGCATCATCGTCTAGGCTGGACATTGACTTTCTTTCCCTGCAAGTTCAGGGAGACATGGAGCTCTCAGAAGGCCCTCCACTGAAAAGGAGAAAATGTCTCTCTCCATCACATCATATCTCATTAGAGATCCACCAACATGATGCAGTCTTGTGTCCTGATATGGACCAAAATTTTAATGAAAACAACTCTTTTGCTTTTTACATGAAGCTACCTCTTTTCATTTCTTAGGCCCAGACAAAGCAGGGGCCAACCCAAAGAATATTGTACACATGATTGTTCCTCCTGGCCCAAGAGGTTGTATTCAGAAGTCCTCTCTCTTCCCCTTTGACACTGAGCTTTGTGATTAGATCAAATCCAACTTCCTCTCTTTTTCCTTGGGATTATTTTCTGGGAGGTGCCTTGGTCCTTCACACAAATAGATTTCTAGACAGTTTGTCTCACCAGTCTTGCCAAATTTGCTTAGACTTGTCTCAAATTGCAGCAGTAGATACAGCATAGACCAGAACCGGCATCTCCACTGGAAAAAGATAGAAATTTTAACCTTTGAAGAAATGGATAAATTCAGTGTTTCTCAGACAATCTCCCATAAGTGTCACCTTTCAAAGATGCCAGACGGCAGGTAGTTCAATATTATATTCCGTAAAGAGACCCTGGAGCAATGACGTTCTTTGTTGAAGAATGGGACTAGATCCATAAGTATGGAAACCAGTTGAGCAGGTAACAAGTTTGATATTATTTTTAAGATGTCTAACCAGGACTCTCACCTGCATGGAGAGTCACACAGGAAGGCTGGAGGAGCACCCACAAGTAAAAGTTTCTATGGATTTTTCCTTAGACACACATTTTATTTTGGTATAGTCCATGAACAAGTGGTCAGTGAATTTACAAAGTTCTACCCTGTAGAAACTATCCTACCTTTCTCATCAAAGCAGTCTTTATCGAAAGGCGTGCGCCCTGGGTTCTTTATTATTTAAGTATTTCTGTCCGAGTCCCCACATAGTTTTGAGGCTGGGTAGGGCATCTGGTCCCATCACTTCATGGGAAATAGATGGGGAAACAGTGGAAACAGTATCAGGCTTTATTTTTGGGGGCTCCAAAATCACTGCAGATGGTGACTGCGGCCATGAAATTGGAAGACACTTACTCCTAGCATGAAAAGTTACGACCAACCTAGATAGCATATTGAAAAGCAGAGACATTACTTTGCCAACAAAGGTCCGTTTAGTCAAGGCTATGGTTTTTCCAGTGGTCATGTATGGATGCGAGAATTGGACTGTGAAGAAAGCTGAGCGCCGAAGAATTGATGCTTTTGAACTATGTTGTTGGAGAAGACTCTTGAGAGTCCCTTGGACTGCAAGGAGATCCATCCAGTCCATTCTGAAGGAGATCAGCCCTAGGTGTTCTTTGGAAGGAATGATGCTAAAGCTGAAACTCCAGTACTTTGGCCACCTCATGTGAAGAGCTGACTCATTGGAAAAGACCCTGATGCTGGGAGGGATTGGGGGCAGGAGGAGAAGGGGACGACAGAGGATGAGATGGCTGGATGGCATCACTGAGTCGATGGACGTGAGTCTGAGTGAACTCTGGGAGTTGGTGATGGACAGGGAGGCCTGGCGCGCTGCGATTCATGGGGTCGCAGAGTTGGACACGACTGAGCGACTGTACTGAACTGAACTGAACTGAGGGGAGACAAGTGCTATTATAATGTGAACATGTCCTCTAATGAACGGACCACTCATATAACCAGCCTCCCTCCTAAACCTAGCATTCATCTCTTCGCCCCCCATAGCTGCATCTACCTTCTTGTTCACAAGACTGCCTGGTGGTCTGGGCGGTAGATGTGGTGAGTATCTGACCCCAAAAGGCAAAGACAATGGCAAATCTGGCACAAAACGCAGGGATTTCATGAAGTCAATGAAAGGGGTGTTGGATAACCACTGAAACTCACGCAAAGCCCCGAGAAAACCATAGGTCACTCATAATTACAGAGAAAATTGACAAAATTTTTAACTTGATAGGTGCTCTGAAATAGAATTAAAAAAAAAACACATTTATTTATTTATTTGGCTGCACCAGGTCTTAGTTGCAACAAGTGAGATCTTCAAATGCGGCCTGCTAACTTCTTAGTCGTGGCATGTGGGATCTAGCTCCCTGGCCAAGGATTAAACCTGGGCCCGCTGCTTATGAGCTTAGAGTCTTAGTCAGTGGACCACCAGGGAAGTCCCTGAAAGATAATTTTTGAATAACAGAGGATTTAATTCCCTTGAGAAATATAACATTCTTTATGATCCTGCTGTGAAAGTCAAAAGGCAAGTGATGTCTCAGGCCATATTATATCCTGTCAAAAATCTTCCCAAAGTGAAGATTTGCTTTAAAAAAAAAAAAAAAAAATCATTTGCTTTTTAAAAAAAAAATACTGCATGGTTGCAATTAGAACTTAACGTTTTGTAAAAATGGGGTTAAATGAACTTACTTTTCACATTTTTTGTATAATTTTCAAGGTAAAATTTGAATCTACCCCTTTCCCCCTGCTATTTACTATGAACTATTTTTGGTCCTCATTCTAAGTGGATTCACTTTCAGTGACCATTTCCCAAGATCAGTGAAAAATCTGTGTACCCTGAGGAGTCTGAGACAGTAGCTTATCACTTGTATGAAATCTTTTTAAAGTTTCACACTTTATCTTAAAATTTCATGAAACTATTTTTATACTCTATAATTGTATCTGATAAATTACTATCTGTTCAGTTACTCACATGATTCACTAAAGATTCACTGTAAGTCTTTATGAAAAGGACACGCTCAGAAAATGAGTGTATTTATCCTGCAATTTTACAGGTTCCCATGGCATGTTGCCTGTTTCCCTCCGGATATATGAACTTCATTTGAAACGCATGGCCATAAAGAATGATCAAAACTACTTGGGTCTTGACAATGTCCAGAGGGTAATGCTGCCATTAATTACTGTACTCATATAATAGAAAAAAAATCTCAAAAATGCTCCCTTAGGAGATCTAGCCTGAAGCAATGTTCTTACTCTAGGAAGGAAATTAATTGTAAATATACTCCTAAATTGCTAGGCTGATTAATCTGATCTGTGGGATTACCCTAGGTGAGACAGTTCAATTTTGGAGGATGATACTTGCAGATGTGAGAGTTGAACCATAAAGAAGATTGAGCGTCCAAGAATTGATGCTTTCAAATTGTGGTGCTAGAGAAGACTCTTGACTCCCTTGGACTGCAAAGAGATCAAACCAGTCAATCCTAAAGGAAATCAACCCTGAATATTCTTTGAGAGTACTGATACTGAAGATGAAGCTCCAATATTTTGGCCACCTGACGGGAAGAGCAACTCACTAGAAAAGACCCTGATGCTGGGAAAGATTGAAGGCGGGAGGAGAAGGGGTCAACAGAGGATGAGAAGGGGTCAAGAGAGGATGAGATGGTTGGATAGCATCACTGACTCAATGCACATGAATTTGAGCAAACTCCAGGAGATAGTGAAGGACAGGGAAGCCTGGCATGCTGCAGGTCATGGGGTTGAAAAGTCGGACATGACTTAGTGACTAAACAACAACAAATCTGCCCCAGACAGTAATTCTATTATAGAACAGCAGTGAGTCACTCAGCATGGTATTCTAGGAGTCTTGGTCCCTTCAATATATCTACTCCTAGAAGACCTATCACATCTGTAGTCAGAGGACTCTTTCCCCTCCTACTTTTAAAGCAAGAATATTCATCCATAGATAATCTTAGAGCAGATTACTGGGGTATACTTTTTAAAGTTTTAAATTTAAGGGACATCGCTGGCAGTCCAGGGGTTAAGACTTCGAGTTTCCACTGCAGGTTAGATCCTTAGCTGGGGAGCTAGGATCCTGCATTCTGCATGGTGTAGCAAAAAAAAAATTTTTTTTAATTAAAAAAATCATACTAAAGTTTTAAATTTAAAAGGTGAAGAAGGTCAAAAGAGAAAAAGAAAAAGAAATCAAAATGGTTTTGTGGTTCAGAATGTTCTAAGCTGTTATTAGCTCTGATTCCTGATAACTTTGATTTTCATGGTGGTACCCAAATTAGATTAGTATAAACGTTGACAGCTAGGGATTTGTCCTGTTCTTGCATGAGTGCTGGGTCGCTCAGTCATGTCCAACTCTTGTAACTCCATGGACTGTAGCCCACCAGGCTCCTCTGTTCATAGAATTTTTCAGGCAAGAATACTGGAGTGGGTTGCCATTTTCCTCCTCCAGTGGGTCTTCCCAACCCAGGGATGGAACCTGCGTCTTCTGTGTCTCTTGCATTGCAAGCAGACTCTCTACCCGCTGAGACTTCAGGGAAACCCATCTTGTTCTTCTGTGATCCATTTCCTGTCCATTGAGTCAAGGCCAATGAGAAGCTGGCGGAAACCTCAAACAACCTACATTGGCTTTGATAGATTCCTCATAACCACAGGGAGAAAACCAATCATTCATGTGGAGTGGATGTGCTTGAAAACTCCGGATGCTCCCCAAGTAAAATATTGCCCAGGAAACACAAAACTATGACTTGCCAGGAAGAAAGAGTGCACAATTTTATTGAATGCAATGTGTTTCATTTTATTGCTTTAACAGAAAGAATGTTCCATATCATCAAATGCTTATAAAAAAAAAAAAGTTGTGTAAGATGAAAGCTAAGAAGAACCTGTAAGGGTCTCCCTTCAATTAGACGAGAATATTTGAGCCCTGGATAGTTATGTGGGAACTGAATCTTGAACTACGGTCCAGTTGAAGACAAGCCCAGTGAAACCACTGGTATTTGAAGACTGGTTAAAGGGTGTGATGGTCAATCACATCATAAAACTAATCCAGGTATTAAGTTTAAGATGGTCTGGTTTAATGGAAAGAGATTGAACCTTATGGTGGTTCCACCACCTCTGGCTGTGTAGCTTTGGCAAAATTGTTCATCCTTTTTGTTTTCTCATTTGTAAAAAGAGGGTAATATTGAAATAGCATCTACCTTCTGGACTGTCGTGAGGATTAGAAATCTGCCAGCCTTATTTCTGTTAAAAGCGTGGTGAGAAGAAACTGTGATTTTCACCATAGAAGACATTCTAGACTTCAGAAGTGCAGTTCCTGGAGAAATACTTCCATTAAACACTGTTTTAATGTCTTGATATCAATTTTAATTGAGGATTATCATAAGAAGTTATCATAAGAATTCTGTACAATGTTATTCATTCTGGGTCTTTGGGATTCTTTTCCAGGATAGAACACATTACTTTGAATTTAGCCCCAGAAACAGGCATCTTATTTTCATTTGCTTTTTATCAATAAGAATCACAGTGTTTTTAGTTTTCGTTTAGTTGCCAGGAAGTCTAGGACTAAACTAACTAAACCAAATAAGTTTTTGTTTTCCTCTTCCTCCCTATATGGTTTTGGGGGTTTTATTTCTATGTTAAGTCTTATTTGCTATGTGTATATTACCATTACTATTACTTCTACTTCTGATCCCTTGGAGAAGGAAATGGCAACCCACTCCAGTATTCTTGCCTGGGAAACTCCCTGGACGGAGGAGCTTGGTAGGCTACAGTTAATGGGGTGAAGTAGAGATCTGAAGCCAGATTCTTTGTCTTTTTTTGTCTCAAGTTTCTCGGAGGTGCCATGAGGCATGTGGGGTCTTAGTTCTCTGACTAGGAATTGAACCCACTGCCTCTACAGTGGAAGCACAAAGTCTTAACCACTGGACCATCAGGGAAGTCCCCAGATTCTCATCTTTAAGTCCTGGGTTCCTCTTGCAGCTCCATCACTAATCTTTTTTGGAAGTGGACAAGCTGTACAAAAATAACTTGCACTGTCTTTCTGGTCTGTTCCACTCTGCCCAGATGTGATTACTCACATGCATTATGATGGCTGGTGTATGTCTGTTTGAACAGCATACACGGGTGTTCTGGTGATTAAGGACATTCTGCCTGGGAAGATGAGGGACAAGCCCATGGATGGAGCTCCTCAAGGAGTAAGCTCTCTGTACACAAGAGCATCATCACTAGGCACCAAGTTGGATATTTGACCAAAGTCCTGTCCTGCTTGGTCCCAAAGCATTTGTGGTTGACCTTAGTTACTTCATTTAATCTCTCAACAGCTTAATGAGGCAGGTGATGATCTCCATTGTCTAGATGGGAAAACAAGGGTTAATTCTTTGATGACTCTGTCTGTGGTTCCAATAATATTAATTACTATATGTCAGAGACAAAAAGAACACTGTCAGTTATGGATTATTGTCCTCATTTTTTGAGGAGAAAATCAGAGAAATTAAATAATTTAAATCATTTGCCCCAAATACAACAGAACCGTCTTTACTGGATCCTTCTGAGTTCTTTTCCTCCACCTCCTGCTCTTACTTCTGTTCTTTATCATTTTTTTTTAAATAAAATTTTCCTGGCACATAGTTTAAAGATACCAAGAGTTCTACAAAGCTTGATAAGAAATACAGTACAGCCCCTGCTCCAGCCAGTTCCTTCTTCAACTCCTTTTAACTAATTCATTACTTTCATATTGTTAAGTAGCAAGATTATACCACTACTTTTAATTTTTCAATGTTAGGCATTTCTTAAAAATTTTAACGTAGGTATTGCTTTATTCCCCATTATGGAAGAAAAGGATTTATCCGTCTTTGGCCAAATCCCCCTGCCCTGGTCATACACCCACACATGTTTTCTGACCCACTCAGCCTGCCTTTTCCCAGTATAACTGGATCATGTTTTGGGTTATATCAACATTCAATATTTACCTTATTATGAATATATAAACACTATTCACAGCCAAGTCGTAAGTACATAATGATTGTTTTCCTTTTTCTGCTAAATTTTTCTCTTCATGTTAAAAATGATTTTGGTTTGTTTGTTGAGATGTTTTGTTTTCTATGTGTTTGTCACTTACTTAGTCCAAACTCTTCCCACATTGAGTGTTGCTCCTCATTTATCTCAAATGCTGAAACTTAGGTATTTTATCCATCTCATTTCCTTTTTTTTTTAATTTTTAAAAGTATGTATTTATTTACTTGGCTGTGCCAGGTCTTGCAGCACATGGGGTCTTCAGCCTTTGGTGCAGCATGTGGAATTTTTAGTTGTGGCATGCAAACTCTACCTGAAGCATGTAGGATCCAGTTCCCTGACCAGGGATCCAACCAGCACCCTCTGACTTGGAAGCATGGAGTTTTTGTCACTAGGCCACCAGGGAAGTAAGTCTCCCTTTGGAAAACTCTTGATGTCATCTGGTAATATTTCTCGGCTGCTGCTGCTGCTAAGTTGCTTCGGTTGTGTCTGACTCTGTGCCACCCCATAGATGGCAGCCTACCAGGCTCCCAGTCCCTGGGATTCTCCAGGCAAGAACACTGGGGTCGGTTGCCATTTCCTTCTCCAATGCAGGAAAGTGAAAAGTGAAAGTGAAGTCGCTCAGTCGTGTCTGACTCTTAGCAACCCCATGGACTGCAGCCTACCAGGCTCCTCTGTTCATGGGATTTTTCCAGGCAAGAGTACTGGAGTGGGGTGCCATTGCCTTCTCTGAATAATATTTCTCAGAAAAACTTTATCTGGTCTCCTCCCTGAAGAGGATGAGCCTGGCTTTCACCATTTATGGGGAAAAGGCTGGTGGTCTCCACATTCAGTCTGTAAACTGGCACTTAGTTCCCATGTGTTCATGTACCTCTGATTGTGCATGGTATGCCTCAGACTAGAAACTATCTGTTTGATCTCTTCTCTAGAGAGGTCCAGTCTTTGCTAGGGATGGGAACGTGGAGTAGGGGAAAGGATCTGGGGCTCATCGGCTCTTTGAACAAAAATTTTTTTATAAGCTGACATTTAGAAAAATAATTTATTTTTGGCTGCGGGGGGTCTTTATTGCTGTGCACGGGTTTTCCTAGTTGCAGCAAGAGGGGGCTCCTTGCTGGTTGCAGTGCACGGGCTTCGCATTTCGATGCCTTCTCTCCTTGAGGACCATGGAACCTAGGCATGTGGGCTTCAGCAGCTGTGGTGCTTGGGCTTAGTTGCTCCACAGCCTGTGGGATCTTCCCAGAACAGGGATCGAACCTACGTCCCCTGCATTGGCATGTGGATTCCCAATCATTGAACCCCCAGAGAAGTGCTTGAGCCAACTTTTAATCTCCTTGTTTTCAGTGCTAACTTTGCCCCTCTCTTTTCTAGAATTATCTTATATCACTAATTCCTGAGTCTTTGGGAGTTCTGAGGTACAATTTTCAGTGTTCATGTCTCAGGATATAACTTTCTCCATCCTGCTTAGACCATTTCCACATATTAATGTGGTATTTATTAAATGTGCTTTCTAGCCTCCAAAATTGTGTTGCTATTATCTCCTTTCCCATGTCTTTGTGGGTTTATACTTTTGTTTGTTTATTTGTATTCTTTAATCTTTGTTTTAGTGGGATTTGAGGAGGAATGAAGTTAAGGAATGAAGTTAATGTGTTCAACCTGGCATCTTTAACCAGGAGTTCAAGTCTATGCTTGGATATGATCTCCACTGTTCTATCCTGCCTGCCGAGACACAGCCATAGTGATGATGATGATGGTGAAGATGATAAGACAATTATTCAGCTTTTATGATCTGTCAGATACTATTTTAAGCTTATGCTGCTGCTGCTGCTAAGTCGCTTCAGTCGTGTCCGACTCTGTGCGACCCCATAGACGGCAGCCCACCAGGCTCCCCCGTCCCTGGGATTCTCCAGGCAAGAACACTGGAGTGGGTTTCCATTTCCTTCTCCAGTGCATGAAAGTGAATTAAGCTTATGAACAGTAACCATATACTAGTTGGGTCACTGTGAAAACTTGATAGTCCCTTAATTTTTGGCTTCACCTCTACCAGCTATGCAACTAACTTCTCTCTGCCTCAGCACCTATCTGCCTTTCAGGGCTGTCTTGCAGATTTCATAATATAAGACGTGAAGTTCTCAGCACGGTGTCTCCAAGTAGCAAGTATTCAGAAAACAAAAAATGCACTAGGATAGAGAAAACGGAAGGACTGTCCCCACAAGAAGTCGTGTGTGTGTGTGTGTGTGTGTGTGTGTGTGTGTGTGTGTGTGTGTGTCCTGGAGACAGATCCCAGGGTGGGGGATGTTCTGAGGCCCCAGGAACCACCTGAGATTTCCAAGTCTCCACGTGTGTCCCCCTCACCCTGTGACTGGACCTTTCTCTGTCTCTCTCTAGCTCTGCCTTTTTTCTTCACCATCCTCCTCTCCATGTCCCAACCCTTCTGTTAATATCTTGCTTTGTCTCTGAAGCCCTGTAAGGCAAGCATTTCCATCCTCCTTTGCTAATAGGGAAACTGAGGTGGAGAAGAGCCATGGCCAACATCACACAGTGTGGTACCCAGGCTGGCCTTAATTTTCCCAGAGCTGCCTTGTCTGTATTTTAGATCATCCTTTCTTCTGCCACCAAACCTACTGACCACTTTGTTTTCATTCTCCTTAGGTTATTTCCTTCTCCACGAGCCTTTCTCATGCACAAACTTATTGTCTCATCACTTTGTCTCATTTCTCGCTCCCAGGGGAGTTTTCCAACACGTCTTGGGCTCAGAAGCCTAATATGTAAAAGTGGGGCTTGGCAGGGCTACAGGAAGTCCTCCTCGGAGTCCAGACCAAAAACCACAGACACACACACAGACCCACTGCCCTCAGGCAGCTGTCTCACGCACCTCACTAAGCAGACGGATGAGAAGTCCCTGCTCCCGGTTACACGTGGGTAGCCCTCGTGATTCTGCACATCGGCTAGGATCAGGTTTGATGTCTACTCGCCTCGTCTTGTGGTTCCCGTATGCGCTTGAAGACCACTGCCATTCTCCTGCGGTCGTCTCTCCCACCACTTGGTGACTGAGAAATTGATCTCCTCTGTGGAGAGCCCTGGCAACATACCATCCAGCCGCCCCCTCTTCTTTGGGGTGACTGGTCTACAGGATCGTTGTCAACCAGAATTCTGCCTCCGCTCCCAGTAAACACCTTCTGATCCGAGCTCCCCAGGGGTCTCCTCTCTGCAGCTACTCCCCTGTCCTTTAGCAGATCGTGTTAATTCCCTTTACTGGCTGTAGGGATGAGGCACACAGGGGCGGGAGAAAAAGATCTCCTATGGACTCAGCTTTCCATATATGACTTACTCATGGACTCCTCGCCTTGAACCTCATTTTATAGTATGAGAAACTGAAGCCCAGAAAGGCTCATGAAGAAAATGTTCCTAAGGGCTGTAAGGTGATACAGCCAGAAAATGCTAGAACTGGAATTCCTCTCATCTTTGATTTCAGAGGAAGTGAGACGATTAAGAGAGAAGATCGCAGGAGTGATCAGGTGGGAGGCTTCTGATGTGGACACTCAGAGAGTACTTGGAGAAAGAGGGCTGGTGGAGACCTCGGACCCCATTCGCCTGGACAGACATTGTAAGTCTGAGCACTGTGAATGTGGGAGGGGCAGTGGGAGAGGGGAGATGCCCAGCCATGGGGATCCGGGCTGGGGGCTTCTGCTGCTATCAGAACCTGAGCATCTGATGCCTAGCAGGACCCCAGATCTCTCTGTCTGTCCCCCAGTGCTGGCACAGGCTCTGGAGTTAGGAGTCAGCACAGGCAACCCTGGCTGCTGAGGGCTCGGTGTCAGCGGCATCCAGGAGCACGGAAGAGGGCGGGCTGAGCTGCCCGTGCTCCCCACGTGGGCCGGGGCCTCCATGCAGTAGACAGACGGCCGTGGCCTCCGAAAGGCAGCCACTCCAAAGGCTGCATTGTTCTCTGGTTCTTCCTCTGGGACTCCAGGACCAGGACGAGGGAAAGGGGCATTTGGGCAGGAACCTGGTTTACATTTCAGATAGAGACTCTAATTGATTCAGACCTGAGCCTCTTCATTTCTCATTATCCCTGGAGCCACTGAGTTCCTTTCATGTTCCTGGAGACCTAGGCTTCTCCCTCTCCAGCAAGACACCAGGTTAATCCATTCCTAGCATTTAGATGTAAACATGTGTCCCCAGGCCAGTGTTTGCTGGCAAAGGAGGGGTGGTGGGCAAAACCTGAAAGCATCAGCAAGTTATAGAATCAACAACCACTCTGTTCCTCCACTTCAGGCTCCCTCCTTGCTCCCGGGCCCGCCCCTGGTGCCATCTGGACTGGATCCCTGTGGGTTCCCACCACCTCCGTCCCTTGCTGCTAGACTGGACAGATAATGAAAGAAGGCCACCTCCTCGGCAGTTTGAACATCAGACTTTTATTTTTTTGTGATTTTGTGCAAGTCATTTAATTTCTTTGTCCTCCATGTTCCTTAACTGCAGACTATGAGCATTAGACCTTTTCCTTCCTGTGTATATTCATTTTTTTTTTTAATACAAAAGCAATGCATACCTTTGGGCTTCCCAGGTGGCTCAGTGGTAAAGAATCTGCCTGTCAATGCAGGAGACATGGATTGGATTGGGATCGGGTCAGGAAGATCCTTTGGAAAAGGAAATGGCAAGCCACTCCAGTATTCTTGCCTGGGAAATCCATGGACAGAGAATCCTGGCAGGCTATAGCCTATGGGGTCACAAAAGAGTTGGACACAAGTTAGCAACTAAACAACAACAATATATATCTTTGGTAAAAGAATTTTTTAAAATATGTACATATATAGAAGTCATCTTCTTTGACAGTTTGGTATAAAGTTTTACCAACTTTTTAAAAGTAAATTTTAAATACATATATATATATATTGCTTTGTTATACATAAATACCATATACAGACTGTTCTGAAACATGTTTTACTTAATATAGTATGGAGATTTTCCATCTAAAGATGTACAGCTCTTCTTCAATCTTTTTAACAGCTGCATAGGATTCCATAAGAGGTACCATAATTTATTCACCTATTTCCCTGTCAGTAGACAACAGAATGTGTTTAAATGCCATAATGAGCTTGCTTTGTAGTAGACTTGATACAGGGTGATTGCCCAGCTCGGGGTTCACACAGAGGCTAGTTATGTGATGACCCTCTGTCTTGGGGAACCATTCTCCATCCTTTAACCTGTTGTCCAAATACATGCAGGGTCACACTGGCTCCAGGGTCCTAGGGTGGTGAGCATCCCTCAAGCTGGACCAGCATGGAGTCCATTCCCAGGATCCTTCACACCAACCTCATCCAGGAGAGAGAAGCCTTATTTTCTTTCTGGTTAGGAAGCCTGAATGACAAAAACCAAGGAGCTGCCAGGGGGCCTGAGTGAACGAAACCAATACACAGAACAGGAGAAATAAGGAACTCTTCCTTCCTTCCTTTTTAAAAAAAACATAGGGCATTTTGGCCATGGTAGAGATTTCATTTATTTATTTTGGTCGGAATACAGGGTATGTGGGATATTAGTTCCCTGACCAGGGTCGAACCTGTGCCCCTTGCAGTGGAAGTACAAAGTCTTGACCACTGGACCACCAGGGAAGTTCCCACTTCCTTTCTTCTTAACCAAAGGTCTAGATCACTTCTAAGGTCCCCCAGCCTCTTACATTCTATGACTCTGAACTCTGGGAGGGGGTCTTTGGAGGGGACACCAGAACTTCTCCCGGGCTTCCTTTCTGCTCCATCAAAGTCTCCTTCTTCTCCCCCCACCCCCACCACTGCCAGCTGGGAGCCCTTGAAGCCTTGGCAAACCCTCTTTTCCTCTGTCTTTGTCTCTTGGGTCTTCCCATTGCAGAGTCTCCAGGGTCTGCTCACTGGAATGGGATCTGTAACATAAGAATAGACTCCTTTGAGGGGCATCATTTGAAAACTACCATCAGTTACTTATATGTCAGTGTAGGTCTCAGGTCTTTTCATAAGAGCAAGTATAAGGCAGGAAGATCAAGAGAACTCTGGGCACATTCGATCAGTCAGCGAGCATTTACTAAGCGCTGCCAGAGCTCCAGACACTGGGGAGAGAAAGTTTCAAGCTCCTGGTCCCCACATTGTGGGCTCCTTTAACCACTGGCTCCCTGTTAGCTTCTCCATCTCCACTCCTGCCGTCTCTTGAGGCAACTGGATCATCCATACGAGCACTCCCTCTCATATCCTTTAACCTCTTGCCTCCAGAACTCCTACCGCCTCTGTTCCTTCTTCCCTACCTGCATAACATGAGGGCAAGAGTACCTACTTTGTAGAGTTCTCAGGATCAGATGATCTAGTGTGTATGGATGTGCTTTGTGAACACTGAAGCACCCCGGTTGCTAATACCCAGAAAGAGAGGAAGTGCAGGAGGGGAGGGGCCAGAGGGTAATTGGGAGGGCAGAGAAGGGTAGGCCCAGAGGACCCCACACTGGTGGAACTGGGCTGGCAGGGAGAGGTGAAGAGCTTTGGAATGCAGAAAGCATTCAACAGTCAGCCCAGGGGTCAGCACCCGCCTCCAACCCCAACATTATTTATCTCCCTGAAAAGGGTAGCCTCAAGAGGCTTCTAGGACCTGTCTTCAGCAGCGGCTGCAGAGGCCTGGCAGCCTCCCCTGTGGGACATCAGTCTGTCTGTCTGTCTGTGCATCCATCTCGCAAACCCCTGAGGAGCAGGCAGTAGACTCGACCAAGCTCCCCCTCCCCACCCGCCCTCCCAGGGCCTATTTCTCAGACTTCCAGAGATTGATGATGGATGGAGATGGACAAGGAGATGCGAGCACCTGGGAGCGCTGTTGGGGCTGGGGTGTCTGCATCTGGACTTTTCACTCTCCACCCCACCACCACCACCACCACAAAGGGCCACCATGGGGCAGCGGGGCCAGACAGCTCCGGGATGCGGGGCTCCCCGGAGGCAGGGCTGGGATATCAAAGCTGGAAGCGCGAGGCCTGTCCACTGGCTTTGTGAGCCCGCTCCCATCGCGGCAGGAACGCCTGGCTGTACAAACTGCATTCGTGCCGCACTCCCAACCTGCATTCCTGATTGGTCACGGCCTGGCCCCAGCTGCATTCCTGGGCTAGAGGAGGCAGAGGGGCCTGGCCTCTTTGTTCTTCCCAAATCAGGGCTCAGAACCATGACAGGCTGATCACATTACCCCGCTGAGGTCAGCCTGGCAGGAATGACCCCTCCTTCTCCTCCCCCACCTTATCAAGACAGAACTGGCTGCCCCACACCACCTAGCTCCCTTACCTGGGTCCTTATAACAG
Organism: Bubalus bubalis; assembly: GCF_019923935.1. Classification (NCBI taxonomy): domain Eukaryota; kingdom Metazoa; phylum Chordata; class Mammalia; order Artiodactyla; family Bovidae; genus Bubalus; species Bubalus bubalis. The sequence goes on from NC_059161.1 coordinate 110,147,663, forward strand.
GCTCCAGGGGGTCTTAGCTGAGGAAGGAAAACCTCCCAAACCACAGCTCTGCAGCCTCCTTCCAAGGTCAGATGCTGGGAGGGCTGCCCAGATGCTCATTCCAGGGCTTGTCCGATTCTGGGCCATCTCTGAGGGCTGGGTGGGTCTAGCTGTCCTCTTTGTTGCTGGACCCTTCAGAACCCACATGTACCTGGTAACACTTAAGATCTGTGCCCAGCATCAGAACGAGCCCAGCTTTCAGAATTACCATAGTTTAGATGCTATTCTGTTATAAGCCCCATTTGAACCACTGCCCACTTTACCTGAGTAAATTCTTACCATCTCCCTTCTCATTCTACTAAGCCTGGTTGCAAAAATGCAAGCTTTGACATCTGGCCTGGTTGATTTGATATCCTGGCTCTGCCACTGACTTGGTGTGTGACTTTGTGTGACTTCGTGACTTTGACTTTGGTGATGACTTACTTAACCTTTCTGGGCCTCAGTTTCCTCATTTGCAAAACTAGAAGATTTAACTGAAGATTTAAAGAGATGTTGTGTGATACGTTTCTGGCACATTGTGGACACATGACAAATGTGACTTTTCCTGCTGTCTTCCATCTCCCTGGAAGGAGTGACCCCAAGCTGAGTCTTCACGAGGTGGCTAATACCCTTTCCTCCTTTCTCTGAATTCCTGAAGCCTCAAGGGTGAGGGCCAAGCTCTCTGGAGACGGGCTAGACACAAATTATCCTGCGTTGTGCTGAACAGTTTTCTGTGTCAGTCTTTGCCTCCCCAGAGAGCTTGCTGGCATTCCAGGAAAGACCTTTTACTTTGTTATTCCTTTAACAAATATGTGCTGGAAAAGAGCTGCACTGGGGCCACTGGGGACTGAGCAGTGGGGAAGCCAGTCGAGTTTCCTGCTCTCACGATGAAGCTCCAATCCATCCCATGAAGAGTTGCAATATGTTTTCCCCGGATGCAGTCGCTGCTGTGATGGGAAAGGACAGCCACCATGAGAACATTACGGGGAGTTTGGGGGCTTTGGGAAGCCTCCTCTGAGGAAATGACATTTAAGCTCAGATCTGAAACCTGGCAGGGATAAGGGGGAGGAATACAGTCCTAGCTGAGAACGGAAGCGCAGCTGTGAGATGGTGGCGGACATCGCAGCCCCATGAGGAAGCTGCATTGTGTTCTAAGTGAAATAAGAAGCCATGGTGAGGCTTTGAGCAGAGGAATGGCATAATCCCATGTCACTGGGTAGAGAAAAGAAAAGAGGTGGGGTGGAGGGTGGTGGCCAGAATGGAAAATGGTGGGATTTCTCAGGCTGCTTGAACAGCTGTCCAGGTTGGGGGTGCAATATCTTTTTTTTTCCCCTCCTTTTTTTTCATTGTGTTTTCTTTTTAAAAAAATTTATGTATTTTTGGCCATGCTAGGTCTTCGTTGCTGCTCGGGCTCTCTCTAGCTGTGGTATGTGGGCTTCTCCTGTCTGAGAGCACGGGCTCTCTGGCACATGGGCTCAGTAGTTAGAACTCACAGGCTCTAGAGTTCAAACTCAGTAGTTGGGGCACGCGGGCTTAGTTGCCCCCAGGCATGTGGAATCCATCAAATTCATGTCCCCTGCATTGGCTGACAGATTCTTTTTCTTTTATTCCCCGGAGGGGGTGCACCATTCCTGGAAGTATTGCAATACCAGGTTGATGTGTGGAGTGTCTGGAGCAAGCTCCTCTTCCAACTGCCTGTTCCAGTTCAGTTCAGTTCAGTTGCTCAGTCATGTCCGACTCTTTGCAACCCCATGGACTGCAGGACGCCAGGCTTCCCTGTCCATCATCAACTCCTGGAGCCTGCTCCAAAAATCCATTTAATATATTGTCCTCAGATAGAGGATGTATCAGATATTAAAATGATAAGAACAGATGCTATACTTGATCTTAGCCAAAAGGCTGAAAAGCTACGGAAGACAGATTCTTAACCACTGGACCATGAGGAAAGTCCTTTCTTTTCTCTTTCCTGGCATCCAGTCCAATCACTTTATGGCAAATAGAAGGGGAAAAAGTGGAAGCAGTGACAGATTTTATTTTCTTGGGTTCCAAAGTTACTGCAATGGTGACTGCAACCCTGAAATTAAAAGACACTTGCTCCTTGGAGGGAAAGCTATGACAAATCTAGACAATGTACTAAAAAGCAGAGACATCACTTTGATGACAAAGGTCTGTACAGTCAAAGCTATAGTTTTTCCATAGTCATGTATGGATGTGAGAGTTGGTCCATAAAGAAGGCTGAGCACCAAAGAAGTGATGCTTTCGAATTGTGGTTCTGGAGAAGACTCTTGAGAGTTTGTTGGACTGCAAGGAGATCAAACCAGTCAATCCTAAAGGAAATCAACCCTGAGTATTCATTGGGAGGACTGTTCTTGAAGTTGAAGCTATAATACTTTGGCCACCTGGTGGGAAGAGCTGGCTCATTGAAAAAGGCCCTAATGCTGGGAAAGATTGAAGGCAAAGGGAGAAGGGAATGGCAGAGGATGAGACGGTTATATAGAATCACAGAGTCAATGAACATGAATTTGAGCAAACTCCAGGAGAGAGTGGAGGACAGAAGAGTCTGGCATGCTACAGTCGACGGGGTCACAAAAAGTCAGACACGACTTAGCGAATGAACAACACCAACAGGGAAACGGTAGCTTTATTGCTTTGCCAGGCAAAGGGAAACACACTAGGCTTCTGCCTCGAAAAACTGTGTTCCCTGATATCTTTTTTAATCTTCATAGTTACCCTACTTTTACAAATGAAGAAACTGAGGCCCAGAGACGCTAAGTAAGTCATCCGAAGTCTCACAGGAAGTCAGTGCAGAACCACCCTGAGGAGGTATTGTGGCCTGTGTCCCCCCAGACGCATATGTTGAAGCCCTACCTGCTCCCAACGTGAAGGTATTTGGAGGTGGGCCTTTGGGAGGTGATTAAAGTTGGATGAGGTCATGAGGCTGGGGTTTCCCACTTTGGGATCGGTGCCCTTATAAGAAGATATAGGAAAACTCTCTCTCCCCATGTGCGTGCATTGAAAAAAGGCCATGTGAGGACATAGTGAGGAGGTGGCCATCGACAAGCCAGGAGGAAAGTCCTTGCCAGGGACCAAATTGACCAGCACCTTTATCTTGGACTTCCAGCATCCAGAATGGTGAGAAATAAGCTTCTATTGATTAAGCCATCCGGTCTATGGTATTTGATTATGGCAGCCCAAGCTAACACCAGAAGTAGGCTAGATATTGTCCTTTGTCCCTCCAAATCCATGCTACTCCCAGATCACCCAGCCCTGGACCTTGAGGCCTGACTTGAAGGACTGGATCAATGGCTCTTGTGCCCTCCAGCTTCCAGGTGGGTGCTGCCAATGGGAGGCCCTGGCCTGGGGAGAGTGTCAGCTCCCTCCCTGATCAGCCACCATGGGCTGGCTGAGGCTGTGATCTCTTCTAAAGGCCACAGAGCCTGCCAGGCAGCCCCTTCTATCACAGCAGGTCTTGCAGGGGTCCGGTCACTGCCTCTTTCCCTTGTCTCTTTAGGGTTCGGGTAGGTGAGGTCTTGAGATGTTTTCATTCGTGTCTCTTAATCCTGCCAATAGTTGTTTTTTTTTTACCATATACATCTATTTATTCTTACTCAAATTCTCTTCCCATTTAAGTAATTATAGAATAGTGAGCAGCGTTCCCTGTGCTATGTAGTAGGTCCTTTTTGATTATCTATTTTAAATAGAGCACTGTGTACATGTCCGTCCCAAACTCCCAGCCTACCTCTCTCCCTGAGCACCCCCTCTGGTAGCCATAAGTTCCTTCTCTAAGTCTGTGAGTCTGTTTCTGTTTTGGAAATAAGTTCATTTGTATCTTTTTTTTTTTTTGAGTCTGCATATAAGCAATGCAATATCTGCCAATAGATTTTTCAGTAGCCCCTTCTGAAATTCTCAGTTACGCAGTTGCAATGAGCCATCTGTTCCTGCTGGGATCCTGACGTGTGAAAGGTCAGGAAAGCTTCCCAGAGGGGGAACATTTAAGTTGGGTTTCTGAAGGATGAACAGGAGTTAGCCTTATGACAGAAAATATATGATTTCTGTGAGATGTGTCTATAAATACTAAAATAGCTCACCAAAACTCCAAAACTGCCTCCTGGGACACTTGGAGCCTGGGGATGACCAGGTGGGAAATCACTGGCCCGGAGTCCCACAGGGCTGCACAGACCCCAGTTCAGGGTCCGTGGGAAGAGAAAAGCTGGGGACTGCATCCAGTGGCGGTTGTTTTTCAGTCGCTCAGTCGCGTCCGACTCTTCACGACCCCCTGGACTGCAGCAAGCCGGGCTTCCCTGTCTTTTACCATCTCCTGGAGTTTGCTCAAACTCATGTCCACTGAGTCGATGCCATTCAACCGTCTCATCTCACCCAAGCGGGGCAGAGACCCTGTCACCCTGCTTTGTGACTCTCCTGGGATGCTTGTGCTCTCAGAGAGTTGGTGGGATGCTGGTGGAAATTATGCCTTGGGAAGGGACAGCCCGTGCGTCCCCCACCCCCTCCTGTGGTCCATTAGGCTGAGGGGGACAGCTGCTTGAAAGATCAGGTTTCAGGACAAACAGGCCTACTTCCTTCTGCCTGCAATCCTGGGCCTTGGGACACCTGCCCAAGGCCCATCCTATCCCAACCCCTCTGGCCCGGCTGTGGGCCTGTCGTGCTCCTCCCTCCCTCCCCGCCGGCCCCAAATCCAGTCCCTCTCCCGCTCCCTGTCACCTCCGATTAGACAACGCCTGTTCATGCTCTTCAGAATCAGGCCTTCCCACCAGCTTGATCCTGCACCTGCCCAAGCCTACCCCTCCACCAGCTTCCATCTTCAGTGTCCCACTGACCTCACCCTGTGTGTCTTTGTGACCTTGAACCCACCACTTATTCCGGCCCCTGGGTTCTGCCAGCTCCCTTCCTCTACCTCCTGACCCCCATCCCTCTGGTAGTTAGCTGTTTCCCCTGCCTTGAAGGAGACCACAGACTCCAGACCATCAGCTGCTATCTTCATCCTCGAAAGTGAAAGTTGCTCTGTTGTGTCCGACTCTTTGCGAGCCCATGGACTGTCCATGGAATTCTCCAGGCCAGAATACTGGAGTGGGTAGCCTTTCCCTTCTGCAGGGGATCTTCCCAACCCAGGGACCAAACCCAGGTCTTCCACATTGCAGGCGGATTCTTTACCTACTGATCTTCCAATGAAGAGTCTAAAACTACCCCATATTATTATTCAATAATAACATAGCCACTGTTTTATTTTTCTGACGCTGGCACTATGTGATGAGCCAGGCTTCAAAATCACCCCATCAGGTAGGTGTGGTCATGGCAGTAGCTGAGAATTTGGGTAATTTTCCAGGCTGAGAAGCAGAAGAGGGAAGACTTAAATCCAGAGTTCTGTCTTAAAGTCCCGGCTCTTGCAGCTCGACACACTGCCTTGCTGTGTCTCCCCAGCGCTGTAGTTCTCTGTGGATGGGGTCCGTACCGGGCAGTGACCGTGTATCCCACACCCTGTCTGGCAGTTCTGGGCACACATCATGCCCACCGTCGAGTAGCTGCAAAGACTATTTAATACTTGAAGCAGATCATGCTAGCCCTCTGCTCAGAAACTTCCACAGTCTTCCCTTCCCACCCAGGACACAAACCACAGTCATTTTGATGGCCTTCAAGGCTCAGTCAGTCCTAAAGGATATCAACCCTGAATATTCATTGGAAGGACTGATGCTGAAGCTGCAGCTCCAATACTTTGGCCACCTGATGGGAAGAGCTGGCTCATTGGAAAAGACCCTGATGCTGGGAAAGATGGAGGTGGGGAGGAGACGGGATAGACAGAGGATGAGATGGTTGGATGGCATCCTCGACTCAATGGACATAAGTTGGAGCAAACTCCAGGAGATAGTGGAGGGCAGAAAAGTCTGGGGTGCTGCAGCTCATGGGGTCACAAAGAGTCGGACACAACTGAGAAGCTGAACAACAGCAAGGAGCTGATAGCATCCCGCTGCTAACAACCAGCAAGGAAACCAGATTCTGCATCTTACAACCGCAAGGAACTGAACTTAGAAACTCAAAGGAGGAGGAGCGGGTACATCCCAGAGCTGCTGGCAAGGAATGCAGCCTGACCAACATCTTGATTGCAGCCTGTGAGACTCTAGGTAGAGGACCCCCATGAGTCACATGGGCTGAGTTCCGACCCACAGAACTTGGAGCTAAAGAATTTGTATTGTTTAAGCTGCTACCTGTGTTGCATAGCAATGGAAAAATAATACAAGAAATATGTCCCAAATATTTCATGGGATGTACTTATACTAAACAATTATTATTGTTGACCTGTAAATCAATTTTAACTGGGTCTTCTATAATTTTGTTTGCTAAGCCCTAAAGCCCAGGACAGGTCACAAGGACAGATTATTTAGAGCTGGGCTAAGGAGCCACTCAAGATTCCCCAGCAGGCACGGAGCTCCACAGTCTGGAAGTGGTCTGCACACCCCTTGCCACCAGGGCAAAAAGAGAGGCTTCTAGTTCTGCTTAGAGTATGGACCTCTGACTCATCCTCAGAAATCTGGGGGCCTGGGAACACGATGAGGGGGAAAAAAAAATCACACCTTTATTTTCACAGTTCTCTAACTGAAACATGACATTGCTTTCAGTTAAGACTATCCATGGACTTCCCTGGCGGTACAGTGAATAAGAACCCACCTGCCAACGCAGGGGACATGGGTTCGATCCTGAGTCTGGGAAGATTCCACATGCCTCGGGACAACCAAGCCCGTGTGCCACACAGCTCCTGAGCCTGCGCTCCAGGGCCCGTGCTCTGCAACCAGTGAAGCTGTGCGGTGAGAAGCCTGCGCGCTGCAGTGAGGGCAGCCCCCGCTCACCACGACCAGAGAAAGCCACGCAGCAACGAAAGCCCAGCACAGCCACCAGTCACATTGAAATATGGCGCTCAAAACATGGAAACGTGTGACATAGTATTACATGTGCTTTTTATGAACACATTAAATAATAAGATCTAATAACTATCCTAATTTCAGAATGGCGATGGATGCAAAAATATTTCATGATATCAGAGAAAACTGCTGTGTGATTTCTCCTGATGGTAAAGTTATGGGTACTGATAACATGGATATTCATTTTTTTTAGTTAATTAATCAATTAACTTTGAAAAAAAATTAATCAACTAAAATAATATTAACTAATTGAAAAGAGTTAATTGGTTTATCTAAGAGGATTATCTAAAAGAATTACTAAAAAGAAAATTAACCAACTAATTAAAAGAATATTCATTAGTTTAAAAGAAGAGTAATTAATTACCTAAAAATATTAATTAATTAACTAAAAAAAGAATGTCTGTGTTATCAAAACCCACAGCTTTGCCACCAATAGAAATCACACAGCAGTTTTCTCTGATATCGTGAAATACTTTTGCATCCATCACCACTTTGGGACTACGATAGTTATTAGATCTTGTTATTTAATGTGTTCATAAAAAGCACATATAATACTATATCACATTTCTTCATGTCTTGAGAACTATATTTCAATGTAATTGGTTTCCTTTGTGAATCTATTCCATTTTTTATAAAAATGTTTTTCTGAGAAAGGCCTCTCAAGCTTTAACGGACCATGCCCAGGGCAAGAAAAAAGATCAGACCTTGGTAGAAGCACTGTTTTATAATGCAAAAGATGTCAGAATATCAGAAAGCCTGGGTTCAAATCCTGGCTCTAATGCTTGATCATTATGACAATAAGGGCCTTTACTTAACCTTTCTGAGCTTCACTTTCCTCACCTGTAACACTGAATTATTGGGAGAATTTAAGAAATAATATACACAAGCCACATCGCTCAGGCCAGCCCTCAGGAGATAAATGCTAGTCATTCAGCGTTAGTCACTCAGTCGTGTCCGACTCTCTGTGACCCCATGGACTGTAGCTCACCAGACTCTTCTGTCTATGGGATTCTCCAGGCAAGAACACTGGAGCGGGTTGCCATTTTCTTCTTCATGCTGCTGCTGCTGCTGCTAAGTCACTGCAGTCGTGTCCGACTCTGTGCTAGTCATTACTATTAACAACAATTACGGCCAAAAAAAAAACCCCAATAATTACGGCCAATAACTAATCCTAGCTTCACTGGGGGCTCCCCAGGTGGCGCTAGTGGTAGAGAGCCCCCTGCAGGTGCAGGAGATGTAATAAGATGTGGGTTTGATCCCCGGGTTGGGACTATCCCCTGGAGGAGAACGTGGCAACCCACTCCAGTATTCTTGCCTGGAGAATCCCACGGACAGAGAAGCCTGGCGGGTTACAGTCCATGGGGTCGCACAGACTCAGACAAAACTGAAGCGACTTAGCATGCATGCACAGCTTCATTTGTTTCTCTTTTCCTCGTGTCTCTGCAGAGCTGCCCCAAACTGAAGCGACTTAGCATGCATGCACAGCTTCATTTGTTTCTCTTTTCCTCATGTCTCTGCAGAGCTGCCCCTGGGCTCCAGCAGGGACCGTGGCTTCCTGAGGCCTCTGAAGGCTCTGCCCCACGTGGTCGCAGCCCCGTCCTGGGTCCCGCAAACCTCATCCCTAGCCCAGCCTGCAGGTCCCCACCGCTATCTACCCACGACTCCAGCAAATAGGACAAAAATGCACATCCACCCTACGGGGATGACATAGTGCCATTTGCTAATGAGAAACAAGTGGCCTGCTGTGCTCCGTGCGGAGGGAGGGGACACACTCCCACCGCAGCCCAAAGCCACATTGCCGAGGTGGCACAGGCTGACCCGGCCGGAAGGTGCCAGGGCTTCTCAGCCTGGATGTCTCCTTCCACCCCGAGGTCCCCGACCGCGCCCTGTCCTCTGCACCCACACCACAGCCCTTCCTGTGCTGGGGCACCGGACCCGCCCTGGGTGTGGGCAGGACAGCAGCCAGGCCTGAGTCACTGGGAGGGGACAGCTGGGTCCTGAGCTGTGGTCTCTGTGGGAAAGACTGAGAGGACAGGAGGGGTGCAAGCCCCTGCCTCCCACCCAAATCCCTGTGGCCCCATGTGGGGTGAGCTGGAGCCCTGGGCAGCTGTCTCGGCCCTCACCACCCTTCTCCTGTGTGCCCTGCGCTGCCCGCAACCACCTGTTCTCCCGAAGCACCAGCACCCAGCCTCCTCATCACAAGCCCCTTCTCTGTCCCCAGCATCACTCGTCCAGCAGGAAAACAGAGGGCCGCTCACTCACTCACTCCAGATAACAGGGCCGTGTGAGGACCAAAGGCCACTGCCCTGGACTTTGGGTGGAGCTGGAGACACAGACTGGAAAGGGGGACCGTCCCTGAGGCCACGTGGCCTGGCGTGTCTCTCCCCGGCCTGGCCAGTTGCCTGCCTGCAGTCCTTGCTTTCTGTCCCATGCCCAGACCGCTCCGTCCCCATCCTTGGCTTCCCACCCTGGCTCCTGCTACCTGGATCAGGTGTCCACCCCACCACACGCTGGGTCCCCGATCCTTTTGGATGCATTTGTTAGACATTGTGGCTTGGGGACCTCAGCTGCCTGTCTTAACAAGGCTTGCATGGCCCCCTGCGAAGAGGGGCGGATTTGAATGCTTGCAGCATGGTTTCCAGCACACTGCCAGGGACTCCCCCCACAAACTACTCCCATTTATAACTGCCTCCTTGGGCACCAGGTGGGAGCCAGCCATCCCAGCCCTCACCCCTGATCTCCAGGCTCAGAACCCTGTTGTCTCCTTTCAGCTGTCAGCACTGGCCCCGCCCACTCGAGTCCAGACAGGTTCTGGGCTAATCCTAACAAAACCAAGAAGCACATTAGTTTTAGGGGAAGGGTGTGGAACCATGTCCCCTTCCGGGGAAGCAAGAGCTCTGTCAGCCACCTCCCATGGGCTCTTAGACACCGTTCTTTCTAAAGAACATCTTGTGTGTGCGTGCTAAGTTGCTCGGTCGTGTCCGAGTCTTTGCGACCCCATGGACTGTAGCCCACCAGGCTTCTCTGTCCATGGGACTCTCCTGGCAAGACTACTAGAGTGGGTTACCATGTACTTCTCCAGGGCATTTTCCCAACCCGGGGATCGAACCCACGTCTCTTACATCTCTTGCGTTGGCAGTCTGGTTCTTTACCAGTGGTGCCGCTTGGGAACATCTTAGTTACTCCTTAGCTGCTGTTGTTCAGTCGCCGAGTGGTGTCCAACTTTTTGTGACCCCATGGACTGCAGCACGCCAGGCCTCCCTGAATCTGCAGAATCGGTATGTTTTCCATTTCACAGATGAGCACACTAAGGTTTAGCAAATTCTCGAGCTTGTCCAAGGCTGAGTGGGGGAGCTCGATGTCCAGCCGTGTCTGCTTGCTTCTCCACACTGGACACGCCTCAGCCTGCCCACCCACTGTCGTCCCCGAGCCTCGGCTAACTTGGTCTTGTCTCAGTTTCCCATTTGGCCTTTCAGTGCCTCCCTGGAAACAGAGCCTCTCCTGAGTCCTGTCCAGTCTGACTGAGGCTCTGACACACCACCTGATTCTGGACAGGCCCTCTCTCTGAGACCTGTCCCTGTCCCCCGGCCCCTGGGACCCTCTCAGAGCCCAGAGGGCCCCTGTAGTCTATTGGCTGACCCCTAGAGCCCTGGTGCTGTTGTCTCTTCTGACTGTCTTCCTGCTGGTCTGTTTCCTCCACAGGACTGAACCTCTTTGAAAGGCACTGGCCCAAGAGAAGGCTGATGCGCTGTATTCTCCTGGATGCTGGCCGTGTGACAGCAGACTACTGCCCCCAGGGCCCCACCCAGTGGCTGTCTGGCCAGCCTCTTCCTTTTCATCCTGGGGCCCATCGCTCTTGGGGACTGAGCCTGTGGGAGCCATGATGGTGGCAGTTTCTGATTCAGCCACCAGGTTCTGAGTCTGACGCCACTTCTCCTCTCTCCTCCAAGCAGTCCCATGGGGAGAGCCAATCCTGCCTGAATATCTGGGTCAGTAGAGTACCCAGGCCAACCTTGTTCAGGGGGTGGGCACCAGACCTGATCAGAAACAGCCGAGGACAAATGAAGATGAGTTGGGGAGGTAGTCTGGAAAGGCCTTTCTGGAGGGTGTGGCTGCAGACACTTGGTAGAGAGCAGCTGGCAAGAGCTGCCAGGCCTCCTGGGCAGGGAGGGAAGGAAGACCCAAGGGCAGAAGGGGGTGGGAGAGCCAGGAGACACCCTCACCTCCCGTGGAGCTGCCTGTTTATATTCCGTCTGCTCACATGGCCTTTTCCAGATGACTGGCCCAGCTCCCTCCCAGGCTGTGGTTGTCAACACCCTTCCTGTTGCCCCATGTCCCCGCAGAGGGACACTGCTGTCCATGATGGCTCTGCCATACCCACAGCCCTAGGAGAAGGACTGGGAGCCGCGAGGGCCCCGGGAAGGCAGGGTACCTGGATACCTTATAGCTCCTCCTTCTGGGGGACTCCTCAGCTTCTCTTTGCTTCTCTTGCGTGGCTTTTAGCTCTCTTTCCCTGGCTCTATTACTCTACGCCTATCTCTTCTCCAAAAGTCCAGGGAATGAGAGCTCTGGGAAGCAGAGACGATACACTCCCACACACAGTGAATGTCAGGATCAGAAGCTCGAATCCTAGGACTTTCCCCGGTGGTTCAGGGGTTAAGACTCCATGCTTCTGGACTCCTTCTACTCTGTTGGTGGAAATGTAAACTGATACAGCCACTGTGGAAAACAGTGTGGAGAATCCTTTAAAAACTAAAAGTAGAGTTACTGTATGACACTGTGATTCCACTCTTGGGCATATATCCAGAGAAAAACATGGTCTGAAAGGGTATATGCACAATACACCTCAGTGTTCATTGCAGCACTGTTTACAGTAGCCAAGACATGCAAGCAACCTAAATGTCCATCGACAGAGAATGAAGAAGATGTAGTGTACGCGCGCGCGCACACACACACACACACACTGGAATATTACTCAGTCATTAAAAAGAATGAAATAATGTCAGCTGCAACAACATGGATGGACCTAGAGATTGTCATACTGAATGAATTAAGTCAGACAGTGAAGTGTCATATGATGTCACTTACATGCAGAATCTAAAAAGAAATGATACAGATGAACTTATTTACAAAACAGAAAGAGACTCAGACTTAAAGAACACAGTTATGGTTGCTGGGGTAAGGGATGAAAGGAAGGGACAGTGAGGGAGTTTGGCATCGACATGGACACACTGCTATATTTTAAATGGATAAGCAACAAGGACCTACTGTAGAGCCCAGGGAACTCTGCTCAATGTCATGTGGCAGCCTGGATGGGAGAGGAATCTGGGGGAGAATGGATACATGTATATGTATGGCTGAGTCCGTTCGCTGCCCGCCTGAAACTATTACAACATTGTTCTGCGGCCGTACTCCAATACAAAAATAAGAAGTTAAAAAAAAGAAAAAGACTTTGTGCTTGCAATGCAGGGAACACCAGTTCAACCCCTGGTCAGGGAACTAAGACCCTGCATGCTACACAGCGTGGCCAAAACATAAAAGTTTTTTAAAAAGAATTAAAAAAAAGAGCTGCTTCATTAATTTTTTTTTTTTAATTTAAACCTATGTTTAAAAGAAAAAGCCCACATCCTTCTAACCAGTGTCTCCCAGAACCTAAGCCCCTCCTTCCCAGGGGCCTTCAGCAGGCAGGGAGCCATTCTGTCAAAGAGCCCAGAGCCTGGCTGAGCCCTTCCCTAGCCCAAGGCCAAGCTCCTGCAGTTCCCGTGCTCCCATCCCTTCTGGGACGGCCTTAGCCATGGATGCCAGAAGGAGATGAGGGAGGGCTGTCTCCACCTACAGCATGCAGGGAAGCACAAGCAGTTATTTCCTGGGAGAAGAAAAATAGAAAGGCCTAGAGACAGGCTGAGGAAAGACAGAGACAAAAATGACAGAAAGACCCGAGCTGGGGGAGACAGACAGAGAGACAGAAAAGCACCACGAGGCCCAAATTGACACCACATGGCCGCTCTGCCGGACCCCGGGGCCCAGCAAATGAGGTTTCGTGCTGAGTCAGTTGCCATGGTGATAAACACGCAGGAAATATCCAAGATAACTAGAATAGTGGCAATAACATGTGTTTTGGATAAAACCTCCTCCTCACCCCACTCCCTCCAAGATATTCATTGCATTTCTTGAGATAAACTTGGCTTTCGCACAGTCACCTTTCCTGAGAGGCCTGGGGTGGGGATGTAAAGGTCACTGGGTGAAGGGAACGGCTGCCTTAGAGAACCGGATGGATGGGAACTGACTTCTGCTCTGGAAAAAAGGATACATTCTGTGCCTCTCACCTCGCTTCTGCCTCTCAGGTCTAGATTTGGGTTGGGTTATCTTGCTCCAGAACAGAACGGGAGGTCATATAGTGAGTCTAAGGGTCAAGGTCACGTAGTGATTCTAAATGTGGGGGTAGGTACTGGGGGTTCTTTACAAGCCCCGAAGCATCCAACAGAAATGAGTTTCCATGGTGAGGCTACAGCAAAAATGAGGGACATGAGGCAGCGCTAGAGTCAAGCACCCCGGGAATGCTGGCACCTTCACTGGGGTGACTCCTGCCCTCACTTCTGAAAGAGAGGCAAGAATATCAAGGGGAAGAAGTGAAGAAGCAGGGACTTCTCTGGTGGCCCATTGATTGAGAATCTGCCTTCCAACTCAGGGGACATGGGTTCTATCTTTGGTCGGGGCACTAAGATCCCACATGCTCTGGAGCAGCTAAGTCCAAGCATCACCACAAGAGAAGCCTGCCTGCCACAACTAGAGAAAGCCCACATGCCACAACGAAGACCCAGCCAAAAAATAAAAAAAGTGGAGAAGCAGGGAAGGAGCATGGGATCTTTGGGGCAGGTGACCCAGAGAGAGAAAAGGACAAGCTTTGGCCTGGCAGACACCCAGGAAAGAGAGCAGGAAGTCCTCCCAGTGATCTTCGAGGGCTGAGGCCATCACCAAAGGCCCAGCTGGAGGGCAGTCAGCCCCTTCATCCCACGGACGATCAGGAGGGTGCCGATCCCGCCCCCATCTCTGGGTGGCCAGCAGAAAGGATCCAGGGAAAGAACCCAAGATTTCAAGTCAGGCCCTGCCTTTGCCTGATGCTTGCTCAGTCCCAGGCGGGCCACAGCTGCTCTGAGCGTTCTGGCCTCTGATGGGTGGAGCACAATATCAGTTATCTTGCAGGGGCAGGGTCAGCAGGAACAGGGGCTGTGGGAGCACTTGGCCCAGAGAAAGCCCTGTGTCCAAGCTGTTCATCGTCATGACTCAGGGGAGAGGAGTGGACGGGCTGGGGGAGAAAAAGTTCATGTGAGGAGACTTTCTGGTTTCTCTAATGACACTACACCCAGATTTTCCGATCTAAACAACCAGCTTCGATTGTGATTGCCCATCCTGAAAAGTCTCAGGAAAATGATCCATGATAGAAATGGGTTTGGGAATCGTCCACCTGGACACAAGGGACCTTGTTTGGTTTAAAGCATTCCCCTTGGGAATACCAGAACCACACTGTGCCTGGAGGGGGAGGGGGAGGGGCAGACACCAAGGGAATTCTACCTTCTGACCCTTGTCAGTGACCTGAGTCATGCCAGCCCCTCCTGCATTGAGGTCTGCACTGAGTCAGGTCTGGAAGTGGCCCTTAAATGACCCTCCAGGCTCAAATGAGGTGCATGGCACCAGCTCCCTTGGGAATATAGAGATCTCTCAAACCAAGACCAGATTTTCTTCCTTTTGGCTCTTGGGAGCCCACTCATATCCCAGATTCAACTCCTGGCTTTGGTTCCATGCCGGAAGGGAAGTGGAGGCAGAGACAAGTAGGAGAAAGCAAGAAATAGCTCGACCCTTGGGACCTCACTCTGGACTTCCCTCATGGCTCAGATGGTAATCTGCCTGCAATACAGGAGACCTGGTTTCGATCCCTGGGTTGGGAAGATCCCCCGGAGAAGGGAATGGCAACCCACTCCAGTATTCTTGCCTGGAGAATTCCATGGACAGAGGAGCCTGGCAGGCTACAGTCTGCGGAGTCACAAGAGCCAGACACGAATGAGCGACTCAATAACACTTTCCGTTTTCTTGAGACCTCGCTCACCAGTGACAGCCAAGCAAGAGGAGGGATTGTCTTCTGGGAAAGACTCTCGTTTCCCAGATCTGAGACTAAGGATCCTAGAAGCAGGGCCTGGCAGCCCCTCTCAGGTGACCTGTCAGTTGAACAAGCGGGAGAAAGGCAGGCCAAGGCTGGCCTGGACCCCCACCCAGCCTCCAGTTCCAGGAGGGGCTGGCAGGAGGTCTTCAGGGGGGCGGGGGGCACCTCCCCCACTGGCTGCCTTCTCAGTATCTGGTTTCACTCTCTCCTCAGCTTTTTCCACACTGATTCTCTTTGGCCTGGGGGTGATTTTTCCAGCTCTTCATCTGTTTCTATGTGGTACCAGCAAGAGAGGCAGCCTCACTGGCAGAGGGCTGACTCTGTGTGTGAGTTTGTGTGTGTGCTGGGGGCAGAGGTGGGTGGTGGGGTGATGGGTAGGAGGAAGGAGAAGGAATTACTAGCCCCGGGCTTCCCTGGTGGTTCAGTGGTAGTGAATACACCTGCCAATGCAGGAGACCTGGGTTCGATCCTTGGTATGGGAAGATCTCATATGCTGCAGAGCAACTAAGCCCATGCACCGCAACTCCTGGGCCCACTCTCGAGAGCCTGGGAGCTGCAACTGCTGAAGCCCCTCTGCCCTGAGCCTGTGCTCCACAACAAGAGAAGCCACCGCAATGAGAAGTCTACCCCCCGCAACTAGAGAAAGCCCGAGCCGCAACGAAGACCTAGCACAGCCCCAAATAAATAAATATAATTAGTAGCCCAGCCTGGCAGTCCTGGCCTCCTCTTCAAACACTGTCAGGAAAGCCCACAGGCTATTGGGAGCTAGAGAAACCTGGAGCCTGGAGAGGGCAATGTACCCACCTGCCTTCTTTTCTTCATAATTCCTCTGGGTTTTTGAGACGAATTGGGGTAAGCCATAGATTGCACAAGAGCCTTAACCTGGAAAGGAAGAACTCGGTCTCTCTTTCTTACCCGACAGGCTCAGCTGGGATCACAGCCCCGACACCTGTGAGCAGAGCACCGAGACACAAAGCCTGCCTGGAACACGCTGGGGTATGGCGTCCATGATCCCGGGCAGGGGCGGAGGGCAGGCATTCACTCCTCTCTGTTTGCCAAGGAGGTTTCTCCCGGGGGATTAGCAGGGCCTTCCTGCCACCCCTCCTTGCTGGTGTAGGAGCCAGAACACCAGCCCTGGCTGCCAGCCAGCCTGTGTTTGGGGGGCCGTGCTCCCTTAGAGACTTGAGCAGACGCACTGCTGGGCCTTGGGGCAGTGCTGAGGGAGGGAGATGCCTCTGGGGAGTCCTTGGGGCCACCCAGCTGGGAAGAACCAACTCTGAACTCCAGCCAACTCTGGCTTCTTGGGGAACAGGCCTGCCTGGCCTGTAGCCGATGGCAGATAGGGTCTTGGGAGGGTTTCTTGTTGGTTTGTCCCCTTTATTTCTCTCTCTCCTGAAGTCAGAGAACCTGTGGCCAATATATAACCTGGAAGATGGACGGACGGGGGGCGAGGAGGCTGTGAGCCTCAACCTCACACAGATGCGTTACCTGGTGCAGAGGCTGGTCTAAGCTCGGGGTAGGGGTGCGGGGGTGCTGTTAGGCGAGGAGGGAGTGGGGTGAGACCAGAGCAGCGGCTTGGTGCTCACAGGCCCCAGGGGATGGGAAGCAGCTGGTGTGTGTCTCCAAGTCCTGGAAGAAATGACACAGGGCTGCAAGGAGACTCTGAAATCACTCATTCTACAGACGAGGGACCAGGTGAGGCCCAGGGTGGTGAAGTGACCTGCCCAAGGTCCGTGGAGCCTAACTTAGAATCAGTTATCCTGTCATTACACTCCCTCCCCTCCTGCTTCTCCTCCACCTTCTCTCAGGACCCTGCCACCAGGAGACCCCCCAGCACGAAGGGAAGATCTGAGTGCATGCTCAGTTGTGTCCAACTCTTTGCAACCCTATGGACTGTAGTCCATCAGGCTCCACTGTCAGATTCTACAGGCAAGAATACTGGAGTGGGTTGCCATTTCCTCCTCCAGGGGATCTTTCCGATCCAGGGATTGAAACTTCGTTGGCAGGCAGATTCTTTACCACTGTGCCACATGGGAAGCCCTGATGGAAGATGGGGGATTAGCAATTCTATCCTGCTTGGGCGGAGGATCCCAACAAACTGGTAAGAAAGGCACACCTGAGCCAGTGGGCCTGAAGGGGGCGCTGTCAAACCAGCAGCACCCAGGCCTGGGCCCCTTCAGAGTAGCCCCCAGGACCAGCTCCAGTTGTTCAGAGCCTGCACTTGTCTCTCGCCTTGTCCTTCCCTGCACTCTGCTAAGTAAACAAACACGGCACTCAGGCAGCTTTCTGCTGGCAAACACCCCTGACTTAGCAACAGCTCCTAGAATAAATAAACACGCTGCACGCTTACGCACGCCTGTGCTCCCTGCCGTCCGCAGAGCCCCCATGGGGCCCCGGCCCTGACAAGCTACCTTCAGCCTTGTGACCGACACTGCCACCGTCCCCCAGGATGCTGGAACATCAGGGGCCCTGGTGCCTGGAGACCCAGCCCCCAAGCTCCATAGAGGCTGGCTCTGGCAGCCCCAGCCCCAGCCTCTTCTAAGAACCGTGTGAGGTCAGCCCTGAGGGTGGCCGGAATATGAGGGCACCTTCAGGATGATCTAGAAACTCTTTTAACTAATGGGAGCCCTGGGAGAGAAGACAGCTTCTCCAGGATCTTAAGAATGGGCCTTCCCTGGCAGTCCAGTGATTAAGATGCTGAGTTTCTAATGCAGGGAGTAAGGGTTTGAACCCTGGTCTGGGAACTAAGATCCCACATACTGCGCAGCCAAAAAAAAAAAAAAAAAAGCTAAATAAATAAAAATAAACTGCCTAGCACAGAAAAAGTACATAGTAGGTATATATATATATATATATATATATATATATATATAAAAAGAATGGGTCTTCAGGAGGCAGGATCAGAACTCTCTCTACTTCCCCCAAAAGACCCCTTCCCCTGCCAATCTTCTGGATCATTTTCACTCGAGGTGGCCCTCTGCAGTCAGGACAGTTTAAAGCAGACAAGCACCATCCAGACAGCCGAATCTCAACAGACGACCATTAGATAGTAACGTCTCTGCCTTGTTCTGGAATGATGTCCTCCTGGGTGACCCGGAAGAGTTCTCATCGCGTTCATAGTGGCCGTACACTGGGGCAACCCAGGGGTTACCCTATCTTCTCAGGAAGGGTGGCATCCTGCAGCAACCAGCACACAGCTAAGCACCAGGCACCTCACCATCAGTGAGTCAGTTGGGAAGGCTCGTTACCTAGAGCTTGAATTCCAGCTGGGGGACAGCAGAGGCGAAGTCATCTTAGGCCAACGGGACTCAAGAGGAACACCAGGAATTTGCGTTTAATGCACAAGAAAATCAGGGGACTTCCCTGGCAGTCCAGAGGTTGGGACTTCTCCTCCCAGGGCAGGGGGTGTAGGTTCCATCCCTGGTCAGGGAGCTAGGATCCCACATGCCTCTCGGCCAAAAAACCAAAACATAGAACAGAAGCAGTATTGTAACAAATTCAGAAAAGACTTTTAAACTGATCCACATTAAAAAAAAATCTTAAAAAAAAAAATCCACATAAGAAAATCAAACCCCCTGAAGGGTTCAGGGGAGTGGGTGGTGGTAAGCCTGTGTGGAAGCCCAGAGCCCAAGTCAGGGCAAGGGGCAGTGGACAGAGCCCAGGGCCATAAGCGCTAACACCAGGCAGATCTGGTTTCAGGTCCTGGCCTTTCTGTTATTAGCTTCAGGACAGTGTGCAAGTTACCAGACTCCTGTCTCTAAAATTCTCATCTTTAGGTGGTTGTTTTAAAGATGAATCGATTGCCTTATATGAGGTCTCCAGCATCCCTTCTGCTGCGGGGTACAGAAGAACTAATAATTCATACTAACTAATTAGTATGTTTATACTAATTCAATCCCAACTCTATTCTCCCTTATTGTATGAAAAAAAAAAAAATGAACCAAATTGGAACAAGATGAAATGTGGGAAAGTGCATTATAGAAAAATGACCCACAAAATGAGGCATTAGCTTTTAAAACAGTTTCCCTGTTGAGATCAATCAGTGTGTTCCTGAAGTGTGTTCCTGAAGTCCAAGTTTTCTTCATGAGTGACTGCATATTGTTAATATAATTTCTGTAGTCAGATCCTAGTGATCATTAAGGGCAATCAAAGCTGGATTTAAAGTATTAACCCTGTTGTCAGGAGCACGTTCCTTGTACTTTCACTGTAGCTTTGCCGAAATGACAAGCAAACAGCAGCGGAGGGATAAAAAGCACAGAGTGGGCCCGGGGCTGAGTCAGGTGTGAACTCTCCAGTTGTGGGTGTGGGGGACCACCGGCTGGAGACCTCTGTCCTGGCGTTTCCCCGATCAGCACTCATAGGCCTTTCCAAGGCCTCATCCTCTGTCTCCACCTGCTCTCTGGTCCCTGAGCTGCTGTCAGTGTGAGGAAACAACAAGGTCTTAACTCGGGACGAGGAGACTCAGAGCAAAGCAAGGAGGCCCTGGGCTAGGTGGCAGGCGTGTAAGAGCGCTGTGTCGATGCAGGAAGTGTTCGCATCAGAGCTGGCGGTGTGGCCCGGCCTGGGGTGCACACCAGGTCAGAAGGCCCAACACAGACCTACTGGCTAGACAAGCGGAGAGTTGCGGCTCTCCTCTAAGCCTCAGCTTTCTCATCTATAAAATAGGCATTAAGACTTCCCTGGCAGTCCAGGGATTAGACTCAGTACTTTCACTGCCATGGCCCGGGGTTCAATCCCTTCCAGGAACTAAGATCCCACAAGCCATGTGACACCACGAAGAGAATAAAATACCATACAATAAAGCAAAATAAAATAGGAAAAGGACATCTACCTCATGGGGTGATTGTGTGAACCAAATCACATAATGAATTAGAGGGCTTAGCATTCCTTCTGGCCTTAGTAAAAGTGCTTAATAAAAGCTAGGCATAATTACCAATTAAACAGTTATCAAGTACCTATTATAAGGTCAGACCCTGCACTTTGTATAAAAGGTACAAAGATGAAAAGATCTGGATACTGCCCTCCTCTCGAGAGGCTTAGATGCAGAGGTGGACAAAGGCCCCAAGTTCACATTGGCACTAAAAGTGAGGTCCTGATTCACACGGGGGCAGGGGTGAAGTGCAGCAGAGGGAGATGAGGGAAAAAGCATTCCAGTTGCCTTGAGAAATCAAGGAAAGCTCCCAGGAAGAGGCAGCACATTAGTTGCACCTGGAAAGATGAATAGGAGTTTTCCAGGCAGACAAGCCAAGAAATAGGAACACAGACAGAGGAAGGAGCAAGAACAAAGATGCAGAGCCATGAGAAACCCTCCGGGTTCTGGGAGGCAGAACAATGAACTTCAATGTTACCGCATAAAGACGAGGAGTGGGAAGGAGAAAGGAGGCTGGACTGACAGAAACCAGATCCCACAGGATTTTTTGTGCTGAAGGGTTGAGATGTGATCCCAAGAGTGATGAGAAACCACTGGAGAAGTTTAAGTAAAGATCTGAAGGACAACATAACAATATCGCTCTTTACTGCCCTGTGTGGTACGTACGGATGGAGCACCGCCAAGACCGGCCAAGGGGAAGCCAGCTAGGAGCCTGTAGCGATAGCTATCAAGAAGGGAGTGCTCCACATGCATGATGTCATTGAAATTAAATACACGAAACTGACAAATCTACAGAGACAGAAAATAGACTGGTGTTTGCCTAGAGCTATTGGGGGAAGTTGGAGAGAATGATTTCTAGTAGCTATGGGGTTTCTTTTCAGAGTAATGAAAATGCTCTAAATTTGACTGTGAGAATGGATACACATATTCGTGAGTATATTAAAAATCATTGATTTGTATACACTTTCAATGGGTGAATTGTATAGTAGGTGAATTGTAACTCAATAAAATTATTATTTATTTTTTTAAGGTTAGAAAAATAGTAAATCATGAGGATCCTTACATTGTACTTAAAATGTTTTTCCCTTTGGCCATGCCCTACAGCATGTGGGATCTTAGTTTTCCAACCAGGGGTCAAACCTATACCACCTGCATTGGAAGCACAGTCTTAACCACTGGACCTCCAGGGATGGCCCGGTCATGCTGTACTTTTATAACCACACCCACCTTCTTCCCACCCGCCTCTCCAACCTCATTTCTTTTCAGTAGCAATCGCTACTCTGCCCTCTATTCCTAAAATTTTTTTATTTAAAAAATATCACATACATTGAATTATACACAGTGTGACTTTTGGCGATTGACTTTTTTCACTCAACACAATTTCTTGGAGAGTCATCCAAGTTGTTGCGTATAGCAATAATTTATTTCTTTCTAATGCTCAAACTACTGCACAATTGCACTCATCTCACACGCTAGTAAAGTAATGCTCAAAATTCTCCAAGCCAGGCTTCAGCAATATGTGAACCATGAACTTCCCGATGTTTAAGCTGGTTTTAGAAAAGGCAGAGGAACCAGAGATCCAATTGCCAACATCCGCTGGATCATCGAAAAAGCAAGAGAGTTCCAGAAAATCACCTATTTCTGCTTTATTGACTATGCCAAAGCCTTTGACTGTGTGGATCACAATCAACTGTGGAAAATTCTGAAAGAGATGGGAATACCAGACCACCTGATCTGCCTCTTGAGAAATTTGTATGCAGGTCAGGAAGCAACAGTTAGAACTGGACATGGAACAACAGACTGGTTCCAAATAGGAAAAGGAGTATGTCAAGGCTGTATATTGTCACCCTGCTTATTTAACTTATATGCAGAGTACATCATGAGAAACGCTGGACTGGAAGAAACACAAGCTGGAATCAAGATTGCCGGGAGAAATATCAATAACCTCGGATATGCAGATGACACCACCCTTATGGCAGAAAGTGAAGAGGAACTCAAAAGCCTCTTGATGAAAGTGAAAGTGGAGAGTGAAAAAGTTGGCTTAAAGCTCAACATTCAGAAAACGAAGATCATGGCATCCGGTCCCATCACTTCATGGGAAATAGATGGGGAAACAGTGGAAACAGTGTCAGACTTTATTTTTCTGGGCTCCAAAATCACTGCAGATGGTGACTGCAGCCATGAAATTAAAAGACGCTTACTTCTTAGAAGGAAAGTTATGACCAACCTAGATAGCATATTGAAAAGCAGAGACATTACTTTGCCAACAAAGGTTCATCTAGTCAAGGCTATGGTTTTTCCTGTGGTCATGTATGGATGTGAGAGTTGGACTGTGAAGAAGGCTGAGTGCTGAAGAATTGATGCTTTTGAACTGTGTTGTTGGAGAAGACTCTTGAGAGTCCCTTGGACTGCAAGGAGATCCAACCAGTCCATTCTGAAGGAGATCAGCCCTGGGATTTCTTTGGAAGGAATGATGCTAAAGCTGAAACTCCAGTACTTTGGCCACCTCATGCGAAGAGTTGACTCATTGGAAAAGACTCTGATGCTGGGAGGGATTGGGGGCAGGAGGAGAAGGGGACGACAGAGGATGAGATGGCTGGATGGCATCACTGAGTCGATGGACGTGAGTCTGAGTGAACTCTGGGAGTTGGTGATGGACAGGGAGGCCTGGCGTGCTGCGATTCATGGGGTCGCAAAGAGTCGGACATGACTGAATGACTGATCTGATCTGATCTGATTAATTACCATTGGTTTGGATGTACCATGATTTTTTTAACCATTCACCTATTGAAAGACATCTGAGATGGTTCCAGTTTGGGGCTGTTAGAAATAAAGCTTCTATGAATATTCATGTGTTAAAAAAGAATACGAAGGAGTGACTGCTGAACTAAGACTGGAAATGGGGTCAGTGGGCTAGAGCAGAAGGGAGAGGTGCTGAAGGAGTGGAATTGCCAGGGCTGAGTTGGGGATGAGGTGGTGGCCCTGGGGAAATGTTGACACTCTCCTCCAAGATGGAGGTCTGCACAAGGTTGAGCAAATTCAAGGGGGAGAGAGAGTTCTTCTCAGGAGTCCTGCTTTATCTCAGAGAACTACAGGTGGAGTTTGGAAGAGAAACCTTGGCTGGAAGTACAGATATGGGGTCATGGGCAAGAGGGTGCAGCTTTGCCAGAAGAGGGGAGTGGGTAGAGTGAGAAGCGAAGGTGTGCAACCCCCCATCACATGTATGGATCTAGTGGAAGGGGGGTGGGGAGTAGTTGAAAGAGACTCAGGAAACAGCAGTACCCCCCACAAGCCAAAGGAGCAAAGGAGGTCAAGATTGAAAGGCCACTGGTAACAAAAAAAAAAATTATGAAAGTCACTCAGTTGTGTCCAACTCTTTGGGACCCAGAGACTATAGCCCACCAGGCTCCTCTGTCCATGAAACTCTCCAGGTAAGAATACTGGAGTGGACAGCCATTCCCTTCTCTGGGAGACCTTCCCAATCTAGGGATTGAACCTGAGTCCCCTGCACGGCAAGCAGATTGTTTACCATCTAAGCCACTAGGGAGGCCCGTGGCATTGAGCAACCACTGACTGGTTAAGTAAAAGAAAGACTGAGGAGCGCCTGCTGGTGGTGACTTGGGGGAGTGCACCTCAGTGTTGACTGTGGAAGCCAACACCCTGGGTTGAGGGAGTGTGAGATGAAGGGCATGATGACAAGTCACTAGTTTTGAGAAGCTTGACCAAAAGGGAGGATGTGAGGGGTCATCGATAGAGAGGGCCTGCAGGTACAAGCAAAGTTTAACTTTCATGTTTTAATATGGGAAGGACTTGAAGATGTATATGTGCTAAAGAGAGGTCGAATTTGAAGATTCAGGGGAAAAAGAGGAGGAAATGAAATGGAGGAGGAGATGGGATACCAGCTGCACATTCCTTGTGCCTGAAACACTCCTTCTCCCAGGTCAGGTTCCCCAGGAAACGGACTCGGAGATTTTCTCATAGGAGAATGACCAGAGGTGGATCTTGGGGACCACACCTGCCGAATGAGGGAGCCGAGGAAGCAGGCCTGGCAGAGAGAAGTTGAAGGTGATGCTGCTGGTAGAGAGGAGGGCTCTGGAGCTGGGCTCACCCTTCAGAAGTGGCTCATGAGGAGGAGGGGTGCAGAGGCAGGCAGGTTTGCAGAGAGTGACAGGTGATGGAGGGAAAGGTCTTGATGGACCCTCCCCTTTTCTCTGCAAAACAGAAAATTGTTGAGAAAGAGGGACTGGGGTCTTGAGAAGACCCCAAGATAGGTTGAGGTCTGGAAAGGCCATGGAGACTGACCTGATGGGGTCGCTGTGTAGCTCTTGGGGGTGCACCAGAGATCAGATATCATAAATCTGTGATGACACCATCTCCCAGGCTGGGTGAATTTCTGTAGTAGGGCTCAGCACTCCAGAAGTACAAGCAGAAGGGACATTAATTAATTGAGGTAGGTTTCTGGGTTTTAGGTGCTCTCCCTGCCCTGACGTACATCCTGTCCCCAGGTAGACCTAGGGGAGGAGCCTGCAGGTCATGCCTCTTCTTGAAACTTGCTTCTGTCTTTCTGCGTAGCTGTTTATTTTGTTTTGGCCAACTCACCAATCTAAGAGTTGAAAAAAAGCAGAATACATATCAAACCATTCCCAGAGTCAAACACTGGGATAATTTATAGTTCTGTGAATCAGTTGTATGTGGGTTACATTTCCTTCTAATGATATGCTTGGTTAAAAAGCACTAGTCTGGGATTTGGGGGTGATGGGTGCTATTTGGGACACTCATTTAATTATGAAGTCCTTGAACACTGAACAGTGTTTGAACATCTCACTCAAGATTGCATAAATTCCCTTATCTGCACATCACTGGAAACTTCTAGAGGGCAAGACTTGACACCTCGGTAAGAGCCCAACCAACCAAAACATCCCATGGATTCAGCCTGGTGTAAAAGTGGCCCCATGTGGTTGGCTACCCTCACCCAGCCTTCAGTTTTAGTGGGGTGACCTTGAGGCCACAAGGCAAATGCTTACATGGACTCAAGAATGGTGAGCTCAAGTAGGTTCAAATTACTTTAGGGTTAATAAGCCCACCAAAAAAGGATCCCCAGGTTAGGTAAGGTGCTTTTCTGAAATCAGTGAATTTGAGGTGAGCATGGAGAAAAGGAAATGAATGTTTTGTCAGGGACAAAACAATCAAGAAATTCAAGACCTCAGTCTGGCTCTGTGATCTTAAGGAGGTCACTTGGGTTGCTGTCCCTTCAGGGTTTTGGTGCCTCCCCTGAAGAATTATAGGTTTTGAATTAGATGTGCTGCAAGGAGATCAAACCAGTCAACCCTAGAGGAAATCATTCCTGAATATTCATTGGAAGGATTGATGCTGAAGCTGAAACTCCAATACTTTGGCCACCTGATGTGAAGAACTGACTCACTAGAAAAGACCCTGATGCTGAGAAAGATTGAAGGCAGGAGGAGAAGGGGATGACAGAGTATGAGAAGGTTAGATGGTATCGCCGACTTGATGGACATGAGTTTGAGCAAGCTCTGGGAGTTGGTGATGGACAGGGAAGCCTGGCGTGCTGCAATTCATGGAGTCGCAGAGGGTCAGAGATGACTGAGCAACTGAACTGAACTGAAGGGCCCTTTCCCATCTTACTTAACCAGTTCTCTATCCTTTATGCCTCAATTTAAACTCATCCTTTTCTGCTTCTCCCATACAAATCTTTCTTCTTCCCCAAAGGCATGAGGGCATCTGATGAGCTACACTGGCTTGGTCTTGTCTTCCTGTCTCTTGCTGAAACTTCAATCACTTCTCTAAGATACCATCCATCCCTGCATTCATTCATCCTTCCATTCAGCGAAAGTTCATTGACTCCAGTCTCCCTCCACCATGCTAGCTAGAGCTGGGCGATTAGACACATGGAAACCTCCTGGGCAAGAAAACAGTAAGTCCAC
Organism: Bubalus bubalis; assembly: GCF_019923935.1. Taxonomy (NCBI): domain Eukaryota; kingdom Metazoa; phylum Chordata; class Mammalia; order Artiodactyla; family Bovidae; genus Bubalus; species Bubalus bubalis. Next base: position 110,173,583 of record NC_059161.1, read on the forward strand.
CTGGGGCATCAGGTTCAGGTGAGATAATGTTCAATTAGATCAGGTTAGGTTAGGGGTCGGCCCACTTGGACCCCAAACTTCCTCCTACTTAGCCATGTAAGGGAGAAATCTCTTTTTCCAGCCCACGTGTCCTCTGATCTCACTGTGACTAAAAGGAAGAAACGTCCCTCTTCTTGACACCATAGTGAGGAGGAAGAGGGGAGAGGCTTAGGCAAAAACTACGAGGCCTCGCGTCAGGTGGCAGTAGCTCGCAGCTCTCCACGGCTTGATCTCCAGGCCACGTTCCCTCAAAGGAATGATGGTGGGAGGGAAGTCAGCAAGGGGTCCTTGAAAAGGAACGCGAGAGTTTGGGGATGGAGGGGTGCCACAACAGCTGTCCTACAGATGGGGAAGAGCATCTGAACTTTGAGTTTATATTTCTAGAAAAACTCCACACTCCCCACACACCGCCAACCGCCCCCTCTCCTTCTCGCCTCATTCTCTTGCTATATTATGGGGCTTTTGTGAGGTTTAGAAAAATAAACAGATTCTAACCATAACTGTCTGAAAGTGCTAAATTACCGAGGAAGACGTAACAGATTAGCTGTGCAAATGAGGCCTGGGTGGGAGGTGGCCGGCACACTGGGGAGCTAAGAGTCCCCCAGGAGAGCAGTGCTTTCCTGCCCCCCACCCTCCTCCGGGGTGAGCTGACCTTGGCCGCTGCAGCTTCTCTGGTGGTACTGAAGACTGGGTCCAATTGTCTATGGAGATGAGCTTTACAGAGGGGGCCCATTCACCCTACAAGTAGCCACACCTCCAGGCTTGAAGAGATCCCCCTAATGACATCTCATCCGTTCTCGCCTTTCAAGGAAGATGGCCCCTCACGCATTTAAGTTGGAGGTGAAACTTTTTTCTGTTGTCTTATTTTTAATAATTTATTTTTGACGGCACTGGATCATCATTGCTGCACGCAGGCTTTTTCTAGTTGCGGTGAAGCAGGGCTACCTTTCTTGGGGTGTGTGGGCTTCTCACTGCGATGGCTTCTCATGTTGCGAGCAAGGGCTTTTGCCCAGGAGTATGTGGAATCTTCCCAGTCCAGGGATCAAACTCATGTCCCCTGCTTTGGCAAGCGGATTCTTAACTACTATACCACCAGAGAGGTCTTTGTTTTCTGTTTTAAGAGGTGACTTTCGTTATCTTCCCCTGGAAACTGTTGGGATGGGGAGGCTAATGATGTAAAACTCTTGCTGTGCTAAGAGTTGAAAGGCATCCTAGAACACTGGTCCAACCCTTCACTTTACAACAATAGTAAAAGGCTCGTGGAGAGGAAGCCACTTGCCTAAGGTCCCTCTGCTGGTGAGTGACAGAGCTGGGACTGGAGCCCAGGTCTGCACAACCCCAGGAAAGATGCATTTTCTGCCACAGCTACCTTCAAGCCTCCCACCTAATTCCCACCCAAGTCATCTTTCCTTTCAAAAACCTGTCTCTTCTGTCCCTGAGCTCTGCTCTGTGAATTCACATACTTTTGGCCAGTCTGCCAATATAACGTCTCTGGTTTTGAGCCACAAGATGTCAAGGCTCTAGTCCAAGTCAGCCTGCACTTAAAGAGCCCCTACTGTTATGCCAAGCACAGTGTTAAATACCAGAAATGTGAAGATGAATAAGCAGAGTCACCGTCTTTAAGGGCTTCTCTGGTGCCTCAGTGGTAAAGAATTTGCCTGCCAATGCAGAGATGTGGGTTCCCCTGGAGAAGGCATGGCAACCCGCTCCAGTATTCGGCCTGGGAAATCCCATGGACAGAGGAGCCTGACGGCCTACAGTCCATGGGACAGCAAAAAGTTGGACATGATTAGTGACTACACCATCACCGTCCTTAAAGATTCACACGTGGCCAGCAAGGGAGCATCTGGAGTTCTTTCGACAAATCACCTGAAGCCTTCCTGCTAAATATTTTCTCCCTCTAAATCTTTAGGATGTGTGCAGGGCAGCTTAGGAAGTAGAGGTCACCTGGTTAAGCTGTCATCTGTAAGGTACTGTTCTGGGTCTGGGGATAGAACCCCCATTTTCCCATGCTCCAGGGTGAGAAAGAAAGGCTTCCAGCTTACTAACAGATCTAGAGTCAGATAACCTGGATTTGAGTCATAGCACTACCATTTACCATCTATAAGACTGTAAGCAAATTATCTAACTTTTCTGAACCAAGCCTCATGAAACCTCCCTTGTAAGACTGTTGTGCAAATCAAAGCAAGTAAGTAACTTCCCCAGCCCCTTGCCTGGCACGCAGGGAACCTCACTAATGCTACTTGCCTGATCTTTCTCTTGAGTGTTGGCCTTACATGGCTTTGTGCCATCCCCAGCATGATGCCTTCTGAAGTTTCAAGGCTTCTTTGTTGAGAAACTCACTGTTGATTCCCTTCTGGGCCTGAGAAGGCGTGGATGTCCACTTTCTTCCTTCCAAGTGTGACTTTTGACCTCAAGTCTGCTGGACTTAGACCCTCAGCCCCTCACTCAACGCAGCATCCCTTCCTGTCATCTATGTGCCCTCCAGCATTGCCAAGGAATGGGCCACCCTGATCTAAGCCTCAATTCTGTTTTGAAGAAGTAAAAATGAAGAGAAGGCATGTGGGAGATGCTTTCTGCAAAAGAGAAAACCCTCTTCTGCTTGATGCATTGTGAAAGACACATAGGATTTAAAGTCAGAAGACACAGGGAAGCTTCTGGTGGTCCAGTGCTTAAGACTCCATGCTTCCAGTGCTGGGTCATGGGTTTGATCCCTGGTCAGGGAACTAAGATCTCACATGCCGTGTGGCATGGCCCCCGCCAAAAGTGATAATAAATAATAAAGTCAGAAGACACATGTTGGATACCCAATTCTTCACTAATTGTCTGGGTGACTCTAGTCACACTAAGCTTGGACTTCCTTATCTGTAAGAATACAAAGTGATTTTTAGTTGTGAAGATTAAATTTAAAAAGACATATGAAGGATCATAATGAAAAGGAAAGTACCACATCAATATTACTATTCTGCTTCCCTTCCTGTTCCCCTAACACATCTCAAGGACAGGCCTGGGCCAACTCTAGGGGAAGGCAGTTTTCTCCTTGTGGAGTCTCTGAGTCCCGCCTCACCCTCTGCAATCTGAAAGAGCAGAGTCTTCTGCTCTCTGCTTAGCTGGGGGAGGCAAGGGTGGGTCCCGGAGCAGGGATCTCAGAGCTGTCTCCTCCATCTGTCTACTGGGGAGTGCTCTTGGCAAGGAGCAGCCCTCCAAATGCCGGAGGTGAAATCCATCATGGGGCCCCGGACTGAGATAAGATAGAGGAACGTAAATCAAGGCTCCCTGAGATAAGCAGGCAGCTTGGGGCCTAAAAAATGCAGCTCTCCTGCCAGCTGCCCACTTCTACAAAGCTGCAAAGCAAAGAGCTATACTAGGCAGGGAGGAAATCCACACCCTGGGATCTTCTTAGAAAAGAAGGAGGGACCCCAACCTTCTCTCTCCCCGTCACCAAGTTCCAGCCAGAAAGGAGGAACAGGCATATTTACTGAGCCCCTTACAGCAAAACAAAAACAAAAAACAAACTCCCCCGACCCCCAAACTGTGAGGCCTACTGGCATCAGAATCTAAGGGCAAAGTTTTGGGGTGGGGGAAATCAGGCAGCCTGGGTTCAAATCCTGACACCCACTGTGTAATCTTGAACCTTTGAACCATCTCCCTCATCTCATTCCAAGAGTGCTCTTGGAATGAGAAGCGTCAATTTCCAACAGAAAGGATACTAATGCTAATTTACAGAACAATTTTGAAGACTAAGTATGATCACTTTTGTAGAGCATTTGTAAAATGTCATAGGAAGTGCTTCATCAATGGTAGCTATACCTATGCATCATGTAGTTATATATATAAGAGTGGTAGTGATCGGGGAGACCAACATATCACTAACTGTTCATCCAGTTTGTATAGAATTTCTTTAATTCTCTAAATGATATTCCCAAGAAACAAATCTGGTTGAGTGTTACTGAGGACTGGACCTTCTCTTTGCCACCCTTCCCCGGGCTGTGACAGGCATGTCATCACGATATGTAAAGAGCTGCTTCTCCCCCACCCCCTCCCCCATATCGCATATGTATATGTGTGACAGAAAACCTGTTAACGGACACCTAGAGAGCACTCTTGGATTGGAACTCATTTGTAAATCCAATCTCTTCATAAGCCCAGCAAACTTAATCTAAGCACCAGATTAACACAATCAGCTACACAGTACTGTACAGAACTAGGTTTATAATATTTTTCCCACAAATAATATATAATGAACAAACATACACAGAGAAAACATTTTTAATCTTCCAGTCCAGTACCTTGAAAAGTACAGCAGTATAGTACAACGGCTGGCATAGGGGTCTGGCCTCGAGTGAACAGGCAGGGAGAGTTACTGATGGAGAAGGGAGATGCGATGGGAGAGGGTAGAGCTGAAGGATCGTCAGCAACAGGAGACGGAGGACGAGATGCAATGTCACTAGAGCCTGACGCTGATGGAACCCATGTTCACATCTTTGAAAGTTTGCAACTTGGAGGTTTCCATGTAGGGAACTTACTGTAATGACCTGGGCGGGCGTCCCCATGGGCAGACTCATTTCTGCCTTGGGAATAAACCCTCATTTCCTTAGCTGTCCTCCTAGCCACATAGTCATGCTTCCCTCCTTCATTATCAGTCATGGCAAAATCACTTACTTTGTGCCTGGGCTGGGAGGATGGTGGGGGAAGTTGGTCTCTTGGTCCCTGATCTAAAGATACCAATCTGATTTGAGAGGGAACCAACAAACTTGAGGTATTTCCAGCAGTTAGGAAACCAGGACTCAGTCCTGTAGAAGCTCATGATAGAATTGAAATGGGTTCATGGGGGATTGGAGGAGGGGATGTGGGCAAGTCCTGGAGGGTCCTGAAAGATGGGCAAAAGCATGAGAATGGACTGACCCTGTCGGCCAAGGGGCCCCTTCATGGCTTCTTGAGCAAGGAAATTCCTTGAGGGATGTGGTGTGTCTGGTGGGGCAGACTGACAGACCACACAGGAAAGTCAAAGAGTGGGACGCAAGTTCAAGGCTTGGCTCAGCCACTTCCTGACTGTGCGGGTAACGCCCAGAGAGTTATCTGACCTCTCTCTGGGGTTTCCCATTTACAGTAACAAAACCGAGCTTCCAGGCTTGTCATGAAGCTACATGGTAACACACGTAAGCCCACTTGCTGCAGATGAATGGGTTATGATGACTGGAATGGGTGTGGGGGCCCTGCAGGAAGGGGTACTAGCTGCGGATGGGCGGGCCGTGATGAGGGTGGGGCTGGGGCTGGGGAGTGTCCCTCCTGCTGCCCTGCTCTGCTGGGGGCCAGGGAGAAAGCGTCCCCTCCCGTAGACTTGAGCCCTCTTTGGGGCTAAAACTGACAGTAAGAGGCAGACAGCTGAGCAGATCAGGGAGTGAAAGAACATGAGTGGATATACAAATAGACAAGATGAACGATCCCCATTGTATACACAAGAGCCTTTGGTAACACTCAGCCAATTAGAAAACTAATCTAAACAGCCACCGGCTTCCCGTCTCTTCGGAGCTCCTTCAAACAGCTGTTCAGTCTGCACTTGCTGCCGCTCCCAGCAAGCGCCCTAGGTCTGTGTTTCAGTCTGGTTCCCCACTTGAACCTCAAGGGCCCCTCAAGAGCAAAGGATCGTGTCTTCTCCACCCCCTGGACTTCCTCTAGGGTACCGCTTACTTCCTGAGCGGTGCTCCTTCTCTGTCATCACCTCTGAAGCCCTCGCCGGTGCCCCAATCACAGGGACTGTCTAGTCCTGTCCAGGTTATAGTGCCCTTCATCTGGGAGGCAGAGAAGACGGTGTAGGAACAAAGCCTTTAAAGTCTGACAAATGTGAGTTCAAAATCTCCTAGATCTCTGGCTACTGTGAGCTCTCTGAGACTCTGTTATCTCACCCAGAGAGAAGGTAGTAAGTGTACCTCCTAAATAGGGGTTGGGCTTCTCTGGTGGCTCAGACAGTGAAGAATCTGCCTGCAATGCAGGAGACCAGGATTTGATCCCTGGGTCAGGAAAATCCCCTGGAGAAGGGAATGACTACCCACTCCAGTATTCTTGCCTGAAGAATCCCATGAAGAGAGGAGCCTTGCGGGCTATAGTCCATGAGGTCACAAAGAGTCAGACATGACTGAGGGACTAACACTTTCAATTTTTTCAAATCGTGATTAAAAGCAAATATATATAAAAGAACCTAGCACAGTTCCTGGCACACTATAAGTGCATGTAAGTACACCGCACTTGCCATAACTATTGTGATGGTCATTGTTAACTGAGTCTTCTAGAAGCAGGAAACCACTGGACTTGTGTGTCAGGCAGACTCTCAGATGGTCCTGGACAATTCACATGTCCTGGTATTCACATTTTTGTGTAATCCCCTCCCTTGAGCTTGGTAGGACCCACTGCTTGTTTCTAATCAATAGAACATGGAGAAAGTGATGTGACATCACTTCTATTATTACGCTACACAAAGTTGTGACTTGCTCTTGTTGTTGTTTAGTTGCTCAGTCATGTCTGACTCTTTGCAACCCCATGGACTGCTGTCCACCAGGCTCCTCTGTCCATGGGATTTTATAGGCAAGAATACTGGAGTGCGTTGCCATCCAGGGGACCCAGGGGATCTTCCTGACCCAGGGATTGAAACCACATCTCCTGCATCTGCAGGCAGATTCTTTACCTTTGAGCCACCTGGGAGGCCCTACTTGCTAGCCTACTCTATCGTCTCCAGCTTGTGCTTGTGGCAAAGACTGAGAGCAGCCTCTGGCTGAGGACAAGCTGGCCACCAAGGCCCTAAATCCAACAATTCTTGATCAGCTAAACTCTGCCCACTGTCATCTGAGCCCAGAAGCAGATCCTTCCCCAGTGGAGTCTGCAGATGAGGCTCAAGCTCTGGTCAAAGCTTTGATCAAAAGCCGTGTGAGATCCTCTGAAGCAGAGGGCCCAGCTAAGCTGTGCTGGACTTCTGGCCCACAGAACCCCTGAGAAAATAGACATGTATTGCTTTAAGCCACTGAGTTTTATGGTAATTTGTTACACAGAAATAGATAACTAATGTGATTTCTTGTATTTCTGGCACAGCACTTGGCATAGCGTAGCAGTTAAATGTGGGTTGAGCAGATGGATGAATGAATGATGGTGACAGGTAAACCCATCAGGGTCTGAGGAAGTCTAGGCAGGGCGACACCCCCAGAGTGGGCTCTTTCCCAGACCTTTTTCCTGTCTTTCATCCCTTCCTCTCCCTCACCAATGACCCCAGGTTCCCCTTCCCTTCTCCAGTCCTCAGGACCTTTCCCTGCTTCTAGTTTCTGCCTTCAGTCATTCTCTCTGAATTTTCATTTTCTTCCTTAAAAAACAAAAACAAGAAGCAATCCAGCTCTCTATAAAATATCTGACCCTGGTGAATTGAATAATTTCTGATGGAAAGCAGTCTTGTCCAGAAAGCCTCCTACCCACCCTGTTTAGGAATGTGGTTGCTGCAGATATTAAAACAGACCTGCAGGCGTCTGCAACGAGCGGGAAAAGCGTGCCAGGAATGAGGTCAGCCTGCACAGCAGGGTTTTTTACCTATGAAAAGTGCTGCTGCTCTGGACTGGAGCACAACAGGGCCCTCCCTTTCCCAAGCCTTCCCCTTCGAAGTACCCCATGGTGTTCCCATAGTTTAATGCCTGAGCCATAACTTCCAGCCCAATGCTGGTACTCAAGGTCAGGAGGGCTGTGTCACCAGGCCTGCCAGAGATGATGCCAGGATGCCTTTGTCCAAGTGGCTCCAAGTGGTTTTGGCTGAAGTATGTGGCCTCATGGCTGGCAGTAGGCACCCCTCCCCTGCAATCCTGACTCCTTCCTCTTCTCGCCTCCTGGCTCCACTCTTACCCTCCGGATAGTCAGAGGGACCTTGTTCAGGTGGAGAGGTATCAGGCTTCATTCCTCTGCAAGAGGCACTTCTCAGGGAAGCCAGAACTCCTGGGGCAGAAACGGGAGACTAGAAACCCTCATCCTGAAGGCTCCTCACTGTATAGCTCAGCTCCCACCCAGGCCTTGGGTTTTGCCCTAATTCTGCTCCTACAGCTGAATCTAGATGAGCCCAAGATGAAGTAGAACCCTTGTCAATGATCAGATTTCCCTCTTCTGCTGAGAAGCTCAGAGAACTAGGAGAACCCTAACTCTATTTTTTTGTTGTTCTTGTTTAGTCACTAAGTCGTGTCTGACTCTTTGGGACCCCAAGGACTTGTAGCCCACCAGGCTCCTCTGTTCATGTGTTTTCCCAGGCAAGAATACTGGAGTGGGTAGCCATTTCCTTCTCCAGGGGATCTTCCAGACCCAGGGATTGAACCTGAATCTCCTGCATTGACAGGCAAATTCTTTACTGCTGAGCCATCAGGGAAGTAACTCTAACTATTCCAGTCTTAAACTTAACAGCCTCACCCGTAACAATCCTGAAAACCATAATAACGACTAACATTTGCCTAAATGATTCCTGTACACAAAGTACCTTCACATGTACTATTTCTTTCAAGAATCCTGCAGTATATGTTAGCCCCATTTTATAGGTGGCTCAGAAAGACTGTCACGTTTTCCCTGTTAAACAGGGGACAAGACTAGGAATCTAAACCCCAGTCTGTAGACTCAGAGCCGTTTGTTCTTCTCACTGCTCACCCTGCCCCTCTATCTGTAATGCTCATTAGCCTCTAATTTTGCACCTCATTTGTACACTGATCAGTTTATATTGAAATAGATCCACTGTATTGCCCAATTCCTGCCCCTTTTGCCTTAATCTTGGCCACTGCCAGCCTCTGGAGAGCTGGATTGAGTGTCCTCATCCAAAAGAGCAATGGCCTGACCCCTGGCCTTCAAATTCTGCCTCTGGCATGAACGAGGGACATGACTCTGAGTGGGTTGCCTCACTTTTCTAGGTATTGTAATGTGGAAGTCTCAAATAGGCTGCTCTTTGAGGTCCTTTTTCACTTCTGGTTCTTTCGCTCAGAAACTGTCTGGTTCTTTGACTCAATTTCTGGTTGGCCTCCCTCTTGGGGAGGGACGATTTCCCAAGTCCTTGGGAAAATGACTCAGCCCGTTGCCATCCGGAGCTTGGGCTGGGAGAGGGGAGGACTTGGCCAGCTACTCCAAAGATGATATGAGGACACTGTTCCCCCCACTCCACCCTAAAGAGTCCCTCTATCTCCCTTTCTCCAACCTTCCATGACATCAATGTGATGTCTTTTCATTTAGGATACAAGCTCTTTAAGGCCTTTGTCGTTGTCATTGACCAGCCCAACCTGGGTACCACACCAGTCAGCCTGGCACGCCACTGATCTCACCAGATGTCTGTGAGCTTGGGCTGAAGGTTATCCACAATACCCATGCTTGGGGAGCCCCGGGGGCCCTGCAGCTGCTCCCAGCTGTACAGCTGAACAATGCAGTGTCTGTCAGGTCTCCCACTGAGCTTCTTTTAGGGAGTATTCAGGTTGCAGCGCTAACTGGAGGCATCTCAGCTGCTTCCTGCCCCTTGAGTCCCTGCACAAATTCCTAAGCAAAGATGAAAGTCCATACAGCTCTGTATCTGATCGCAACCCCAGGAGCTGGGGGTGGGTCACCAAAGTATTTCCCCATCAACTCAAAGCAAACAGACAAACTTTCTAGGCTGGATAGATCTCCAAGGATAAAGTGCACCTGGGTCTCTGCTTCCAGGAACAGAGGCAGGAGCATAGCTAGATTTTCAGAAATCTTTGGGCAATATTGTGACCTCTACAACATTAAGAGAAACCCAAGTAAGATGGTAGGTGTTGCGAGAGGCATCAGAGGGCAGACACACAAACCATAATCACAGAAAACTAGTCAATCTAATCACACAGACCACAGCCTTGTCTAACTCAATGAAACTAAGCCATGCCATGTGGGGCCACCCAAGACGGGCGGGTCATGGTTGAGAGGTCTGACAGAATGTGGTCCACTGGAGAAGGGAATGGCAAACCACTTCAGTATTCTCGCCTTGAGAACCCCATGAACAGTATGAAAAGGCAAAATGATAGGATACTGAAAGAGGAACTCCCCAGGTCAGTAGGTGCCCAATATGCTACTGGAGATCAGTGGAGAAATAACTCCAGAAAGAATGAAGGGATGGAGCGAAAGCAAAAACAATACTTAGTTGTGGATGTGACTGGTGATAGAAGCAAGGTCCGATGTTGTACAGAGCAATATTGCATAGGAACCTGGAATGTTAGGTGCATGAATCAAGGCAAATTGGAAGTAGTCAAACAGGAGATGGCAAGAATGAATGTTGACTTTCTAGGAATCAGTGAACTAAAGTGGACTGGAATGGGTGAATTTAACTCAGATGACCATTATATCTACTACTGTGGGCAGGAATCCCTTAGAAGAAATGGAGTAGCCATCATGGTCAACAAAAGAGTCCAAAATGCAGTACTTGGATGCAATCTCAAAAATGACAGAATGATCTCTGTTCGTTTCCAAGGCAAACCATTCAATATCACAGTAATTCAAGTCTATGCCCCAACCAGTAATGCTGAAGAAGCTGAAGTTGAACGGTTCTATGAAGACCTACAAGACCTTTTAGAACTAACACCTAAAAAAGATGTCCTTTTCATTATAGGGGACTGGAATGCAAAAGTAGGAAGTCAAGAAACACCTGGGGTAACAGGCAAATTTGGCCTTGGAATACAGAATAAAGCAGGGCAAAGGCTAATAGAGTTCTGCCAAGAGAACGCACTGGTCATAGCAAACACCCTCTTCCAACAACACAAGAGAAGACTCTACACATGGACATCACCAGATGGTCAACACCGAAATTAGATTGATTATATTCTTTGCAGCCAAAGATGGAGAAGCTCTATACAGTCAGCAAAAACAAGACCAGGAGCTGACTGTGGCTCAGATCATGAACTCCTTATTGCCAAATTCAGACTGAAATTGAAGAAAGTAGGGAAAACCACTAGACCATTCAGGTATGACCTAAATCAAATCCCTTATGATTATACAGTGGAAGTGAGAAATAGATTTAAGGGACTAGCTCTGATAAATAGAGTGCCTAATGAACTATGGAATGAGGTTCGTGACATTGTACAGGAGAGAGGGATCAAGACCATCCCCATGGAAAAGAAATGCAAAAAAACAAAATGGCTGTCTGGGGAGGCCTTGCAAAAAGCTGTGAAAAGTAGAGAAGTGAAAAGCAAAGGAGAAAAGGAAAGATATAAGCATCTGAATGCAGAGTTCCAAAGAATAGCAAGGAGAGATAAGAAAGCCTTCTTCAGCGATCAATGCAAAGAAATAGAAGAAAACAACAGAATGGGAAAGACTAGAGATCTCTTCAAGAAAATTAGAGATACCAAGGGAACATTTCATGCAAAGATGGGCTCGATAAAGGACAGAAATGGTATGGACCTAACAGAAGCAGAAGATATTAAGAAGAGGTGGCAAGAATACACAGAAGAACTGTACAAAAAAGGTCTTCATGACCCAGATAATCACGATGGTGTGATCACTCACCTAAAGCCAGACATCCTGGAATGTAAAGTCAAGTGGGCCTTAGAAAGCATCACTACGAACAAAGCTAAAGGAGGTGTTGGAATTCCAGTTGAGCTATTTCAAATCCTGGAAGATGATGCTGTGAAAGTGCTGCACTCAATATGCCAGCAAATTTGAAAAACTCAGCAGTGGCCACAGGACTGGAAAAGGTCAGTTTTCATTCCAATCCCAAAGAAAGGCAATGCCAAAGAATGCTCAAACTACCGCACAATTGCACTCATCTCACACACTAGTAAAGTAATGCTCAAAATTCTGCAAGCCAGGCTTCAGCAATACATGAACTGTGAACTTCCAGATGTTCAAGCTGGTTTTAGAAAAGGCAGAGGAACCAGTGATCAAATTGCCAACATCTGCTGGATCATTGAAAAAGCAAGAGAGTTCCAGAAAAATATCTATTTCTGCTTTATTGACTATGCCAAAGCCTTTGTGGATCACAATAAACTGTGGAAAATTCTGTAAGAGATGGGAAAACCAGACAACCTGACCTGCCTCTTGAGAAACCTATATGCAGGTCAGGAAGCAACAGTTAGAACTGGACATGGAATAACAGACTGGCTCCAAATAGGAAAAGGAGTTCGTCAAGGCTGTATATTGTCACCCTGCTTATTTAACTTCTATCCAGAGTACATCATGAGAAATGCTGGGCTGGAAGAAGCACAAGCTGGAATCAAGATTGCCAGGAGAACTATCAATAACCTCAGATATGTAGATGACACCACCCTTATGGCAGAAAGTGAAGAGGAACTAAAAAGCCTCTTGATGAAAGTGAAAGAGGAGAGTGAAAAAGTTGGCTTAAATCAGAAAACGAAGATCATGGCATCTGGTCCCATCACTTCATGGGAAATAGATGGGGAAACATTGAAACAGTGTCAGATTTTATATTGGGGGGCTCCAAAATCACTGCAGATGGTGACTGCAGCCATGAAATTAAAAGACGCTTACTCCTTGGAAGGAAAGTTTTGACCAACTTAGATAGCATGTTTAACAGCAGAGACATTACTTTGCCAACAAAGGTCCATCTAGTCAAGGCTATGGTTTTTCCAATGGTCATGTATGGATGTGAGAGTTGGACTGTGAAGAAGGCTGAGCGCTGAAGAATTGATGTTTTTGAACTTTGGTGTTGGAGAAGACTCTTGAGAGTCCCTTGGACTGCAAGGAGATCCAACCGTTCCATCCTAAAGGAGATCAGTCCTGGGTGTTCTTTGGAAGGACTGGTGTTGAAGCTGAAACTCCAATACTTTGGCCACCTTATGTGAAGAGTTGACTCACTGGAAAAGACCCTGATGCTGGGAGGGATTGGGGGCAGGAGAAGAAGGGGATGACAGAGGATGAAATGGCTGGATGGCATCACCAACTCAATGGACATGAGTTTGGGTGAACTCCAGGAGTTGGTGATGGACAGGGAGGCCTGGCGTGCTGCAATTCATGGGGTCACAAAGAGTCGGACACGACTGAGCAACTGAACTGTGGCCTCCTAGGTCACACTTTCAGAATTTAATTGCTCTGACAACTGTTCTCCCCACAGTCAAACCACTCACACAAACCTACTTGTGCTACTCACACTAATTCAACCCTCCACTTCCGCGAAATGTAGCCTCCTGCAAGTCTCCCCAACTCAGCTGTGCCCCTCCATTACCACGCCTGGCAAATGCTGTCACCCAAGAGCAAATATCCACCTGCTCCCATGCGAAATGCCAGGCCAGGTGACTCAAAAGCTGGAATCAAGACTGTCTGAGGGAGAAATATCAACAACCTCAGATATGCAAATGATACTCCTCTAATGGCAGAAAGGGAAGAGGAACTAAAGAGCGTGTTGATAAAGGTAAAAGAGGAGAGTGAAAAAGCTGGCTTAAAACTCAACATTCAAAAAACAAAGATCATGGCATCCGGTCCCATCCCTTTAAACAAATAGATGAGGGATAAATGGAAGCAGTGGCAGATTTTATTTTCTTGGGCTCCAAAATCACTGCAGATGGTGATTGCAGCCATGAAATTAAAAGACACTTGTTCCTTGGAAGAAAAGCGATGACAAACCTAGACAGCATGTTAAAAACATAGACATCATTTTGCCAGCAAAGTCCGTATAGTCAAAGCTATGATTTTTTCCAGTAGTCATGTATGGTCGTAAGAGTTGGACCATGAAGAAGGCTGAGCATGGAAGCATTGATGCTTTTGAATTGTGGTGTTGGAGAAGACTCTTGAGAGTCCCTTGGACAGAAAGGAGATCAAATCAGTCAATCATAAAGGAAATCAGTCCTGAATATTCATTGGAAGGACTGATGCTGATGCTGAAGCTGAAGCTTCAATACTTTGGCCACCGGATGGGAAGAGCCGACTCACTGGAAAAGACTCTGATGTTGGGAAAGATTGAGGGCAGGAGGAGAAGGGGATGCCAGAGGATTAGACAGTTGGATGCCATCACCAACTCAATGGACATGAACTAGAGTAAACTCCAGCAGATAGTGAAGGACAGGGAAGCCTGGCATGCTGCAGTCCATGGGGTCGCAAAAAGTCGGACATGACTTAGCGACTGAACAGCAGCAACTCATTTCCATAGCTAACTTAGTCTTCTGGGCTTCAGGTCTCAAGACTTGAGACCTGAGTTTGCAAGACTCATCTTCTCCCCAAAAATGCTGTGAATGATCCCAGCAGACTCAAGCTGGTCTGTTCATTTCCATGGTTCTTTCTCTGCCACTTCCTCGATGCTAAGGGCTTAGTTGATAATTTTTGCTGATGCACTGACCTTTGCATTGTCTTTTCTCAGTTTTGTTTTCATGCTCATGTCAGTGTCTGTCCCCCACACCCCATAAACCAGGAGCACCTCCAGCATGCAGGCCAGTTCTCCTCCTTCCCCTCTCAACTGCTGTCAGTGTTTGCCTTTCTGATCATTGACTCTCGGCAAATTCCACCTGGGAGCTACCCTTTGATTAGAGTTCCAGCTCACTTTCTGTTGGGCTGGGGCCTGGAAATAAGGTTTTGATAAGGTTTTGGCTGGCTGTCAAGGGACTGGCTGGTCCCTAAGGCCAATGTGGGGGAGATGAAGGGGGAAATGACTCCCATGATATAAATAGTGTTTCAGGTGGAAATGAAGTCCCCCCAGCACCCCACCCACTCTAACCCTCCTCCTTATACCAGGCATCCTGGCCTGCCAAGACAGCAGTGCTTGTACAACACCCAGAGGGAGCATTACTTAGGGCAGTTGGCCCCAGGGATGTGTGGAAGGGAAGAGACCAGGCAGGGGACATACAGAGGATTAGAGGAGGCGAGACCCAAGCCAGGTGCCCAGCTCCACCCCCTGCTGCCTCCACGAACAGTCTGGTTTCTTTAGGGCTTGTCGTTGAGTCTTAATGAAAAACAAGTAGGAGCAGAGATGGGGGGTGGGGTTTGCAGAGCCAAATTTATAGGCGCTCACGTATTCTCAGCGGCTCCCTCCTCACACATTCCTCTGCATTTTTCCTTTTATTAATGTGGCATCTTTCCCAGGCCACTTTATGGAACCATGTATGTTTTTACTTATGCCCTGATTGGGTCTGATCATGTCTCTCTCTCTGAAGACCCCTTAGATCTTGTTCAAGGCCTCCTCACAGCCCCTGCAAGGACATGCCAGTCACCATGGGATCCTGGGGCTTCCCTTGTGGCTCAGCTGGTAAAGAATCCTCCTGCAATGTGGGAGACCTGAGTTCAATCCCTGGGTCGGGAAGATCCCCTGGAGAAGGGAAAGGCTACCCACTCCAGTGTTCTGGCCTGAAGAATTCCATGGACTGTACAGTCCATGGGGTTGCAAACAGCTGGACACGACTGAGCGACTTTCACTTTCCCAGAGGACCAAGACCATGGTCTGAAGTTGACTGACACTCTTAGAGCTCTGTTTCATCCCTGTTTGCCCATGTATGTTAGTCGCTTAGTCGTGTCCAACTGTTTGTGATCCCATGGACTGTAGCCCACCAGGCTCCTCTGTCTGTGGGATTCTCCAGGCAAGAATACTGGGGTGGGTTGCCATTTCATTCTCTGGGGATCTTCCTGACCCAGTGATTGAACCCGGGTCTTCTGCATTACAGGCAGATTCTTTGCCATCTGAGCTATAGGGAAGTCCCATAGTGGTCCCCTAGTATCTAAAAGACGTTCTGTTTCAGAGACATGAAGCAGCAGGCAGGGTGGCATGCCCGTGGTCGTTGGAAAAATACTTGCCCTCTCAGAGCTGCATTCTCCTCCTCTGAGAAAAGAGGAAAGCCGTGCTTACTCTGGAGGGTAATGAGAACTAAATGAACTGACGTTTGTGGGAGGCCTGCTACTTTGGAGGCATTCCGTAAATGGTAGGGATTTTTGTTACAGTGCAGGTAGGGACCTCTTTTTGTGAATATGCTTTTGCATATTCTCCCCATGTTTGTCCTGGCCTCTCCCATCCCTCTCCCGTTGCAGGAGTCCTTCCTGAGATGTCTGTGGACAACATCGAACTCCCTGATCCCTTCTCGACAGCAAACATCTCTGAGCCCTTCGGGAAATGTCATTCTGGGATTGTTTTTCCTGTTGTCAGCAGGCTCTGGAAGAGGCTTTAGCTCCATGGGGCTTGACGTGGGAAGTTTTTACAGGTACCATTCATCTGGCTGGCAGATGGAGCTTTGCCGCAAGATACAGTTCTGTCTTCCAGATGGGAGATGGGACCTGGGGTGGGACTGGTCTCTCTCTGCTTGGAGCCAGTGTGGGGTACACTCAGGGTCTGTCACCCTCTTCCAAACCCCCGAGTCCCTTAATCAACTTAGATGGGCATGATCATATCTTTGACCCTCAAATTCACATTCCAGCAATCACCTGACTACCTTTCCCCACCCTCAGCACACACACACACACACGCATGATGGTATTTCCATTGTGCGTGCCTGTTCGGTAGCGTCCAACTCTTTGCGAACCTGTGGAACCCACCAGGCTCCTCTGTCCATGGGATTCTCCAGGCAAGGATACTGGAGTGGGTTACCATTTCCTCCTCCAGAGAATCTTCCTGACCCAGGGATTGAACCCAAGTCTCCTGCATTGGAAGGCGGCTTCTTTACCACTGAGCCTCCTGGGACATTAGAGAAATACTGGTTAACAGTCGTGAATACAATAGATATTTCTCCACCAAGAAGAACTACATTCATTCCAACACTCTCTAGGAGGTGAAACAGGATACAGAGAGCTTCTCAAGTGAGAGTCTCCACAACAGAGGAGCTTTCTGTCTGATGGAAGATGGAGGAGTAAGTCATGGTCTGTAACCGAGTTCTCTTCTCCTAGTAACATGGCATGGGATAGCCATGTTAGGGACCATGTTTAGTGGTCCCTAAATTCTGCCCCCAGAGTCCCATCTCTGCTTTGACAGAGTGGGAATATACCTTTCCCATTGGCAGCTCTGGTCCAGTCTTATTTGAGTCAGGCTTGTTCGGGAATTTTATGCTAAAACACTCCCTTTCTCATCACTTCTGGTCAAAGTGCTTTGGGTCCCAAGGGGCAGAAACCCATTAACGTACAAAAAGTGGATAGGGACTTCCCTGGTGGTCCAGTGGTTAAGACTCTGCACTTCCACTGCAGGGGATGCGAGCTTGATCCTTGGTGGGGAAACTAAGATCCCGCATGCTAAGCAGCCAAAAAAAAAAAAAAAAAAAAAAAAAAAAAAAAAACTATTGGAGGACAAATAAGTGAAGAACCACGCCTCGCCTCATAGTTCTCTGGGCTACAGAGTCTCCTGTACAAACTTTTCTGTGCATTACTTGGTTTGCCTGTGGTTTCACCCTAGGGGTCCTGGCTCAAGTCCTCATTGAAAAAGAAGTTTTAGTCCAGCTCTCTACAACTAAGTGGCTGAAGAGTCTATGATTTTTTATTTCAAACTTAAAATTTTTAATTTATTTATTTTTGGCTGCTCTGGGTCTTCGCTGTTGCACACGGGCTTTCTCTAGTTGCGGCGAGCCCGGATCTACTGTTCATCGTTGTGCGCAGGCTTCTCATTGCGGTGTCTTCTCTTGTTGCAGAGCACAGGCTCTGAGTGCATGGGCTTCAGTAGTTGTAGCGCACGAGATCAGTAGTTATGGCACATGGGCTTCGTCACTCCGCAGCACGTGGGATCTTCCCAGACCAGGGATCAAGCTCATTTCTCCTGCATTGGCAGGTGGATTCTTTGCCATTGTGTTGCTAGAGAAGCCCCTTATTTCAAAGTTTTCAAGAGGAAAAACTGAGTGGCTGTAAGTCCTGCCAATGCCCCGCTGACCTCAGGCATCCACTCTTTGTCGAAGGCGCTATGGCTGAGGGTGGAGCACGAGGGACACAGCCTCTACGAGAGAATGGGGGTGACCATGGGGAACAGCTCCCTGAGAAGCAGACATGTCCCTCCTGGAGGTGTGTCTCACCCCTGTGTGGTGGTGGGGTTCATCAAGGGATGGGGGGCATTCATCCTCAGAGAACCTACCCCTCTCAGGAGCAGATCTCAAAAGCTGGGAACTGGAGTCCTGTGGAAACACTCTCCCTCCACAACTCTGGGAACGGGGTGAAATTTCTCATGGAGAACTCAAGGGGGTGGCGTCTTGGGAAAGCAGCACTGGACTGGGAATCCAGGGCCCTGCTTCTGACTCTAGCTCAGCCCCTAACCCAAAGAATGCCCTCCAAAAAATAGTCTTCACCCTCTGGCTCTTGTAGCCACCTTGGTGGCTCAGACAGGAAAGAATCTGCCTGCGATGCAGGACACCTGAGTTCCATCCCTGGTTTAAGAAGATCCCCTGGAAGAGGGCTTGGCAACCACTCCAGTATTCCTGCCTGGAGAATCCCATGGACAGAGGAGCCTTGCAGGCTACAGCCCATAGGGACACAAAGAGTCAGACACAGCTGAGTGACTAATACTTTCTACTTTTCTGGCTCTTAGATTCACCATCAGTGAAAAAAATTAATAATAGTAATACATTTACAGTGTTGAGTTTAAACATCTTCAAGGCCCTTTCCAATCCCTGAGAATTCCCTACCTTCACCGGCCAGCCCCTCCCACCCCCCCGACTGCCAGCAATTTCCCAGAATGGAGCTCTATGACCCATGACTTAGGTGGGGTCCCTGCCAGCCACGTCTCTGTTAGGACAGATCACACTTCCCTGGCGACTTGTCCCTGCCAGAAACTTCCCAGCCTGGCCCTGCACTCATCCAAGAAAACCCAGGCAGGGCGTCCCACGGAGAAGGGTGAGGAACCCACACTTCAACAAGCCCACTTATTTCTGTGCTTCGGAGAAGCTAAGGGCAAGTCCTGAACTTTTGCTCTCTGACCATGCTCAAGAGGGCAGGCGAGGACCCCTCTAACAGGGGGTTTTCAGTGGGCCTAGTGAGGCCGGGGGAAGCTGAGGGAGTGGGTGAGCAAAAGCCACAGAAGGCAGGGAGGGCAAGTCACAAGGAATCCCAGAGGGAGAGCAGAAAACATGGGTCCCAGGGAAAGATGGTGAGGGCCTCTGGGCTGGAAATGAGTTACATTCAGAGAAAATAAGCAAAATGCCACACTAATCAGCACCTGTTCATTTGGGAGTCAGCGGCCCTGGCCCTCGGCGGCTGAGGTCAAGCCTAGGTTTGGGTCTCCCCAGGGAAGGAAATCCAGTACATTGAGATCCACTAGAGTGTTGAAAGAGGCCGTGGTCATAAGTGGGGTGGAGAGAATGAAGGTGCTCTCAGCCTCCATCGCTCTATCCTGGCCCCTAATGGTCTGTTACACAAACCTCCTCTCCCCCACCCCACCCCAACCACAACCCCAGGCAGATGGCTGCAAATTCTGCAGGGGCCTCTGAGCATTCCCTTGGCTCACAGCCACATTCCAGAACAGCATATGTTTCATCTCAAGCCCTCAAGGTTTGCACTTCCAAGTGGAGCCAAAGAGAAAACCTTGGCTGGGCTGCACATGCCTTCGGAGAGGTGGGGGTGCCGGAGGCCAGCAAGCGGGGCAGGAGCTGTCACGTCAAGGAACATCTGTGGGTGTGTGTTAGTCGCTCAGTCGTGTCCAACTCTTTGCGACCCCGTGGACTACAGCCTGCCAGGCTCCTCTGTCCATGGGATTCTCCAGGCAAGAATACAGATGTAGGTTGCCATGCCCTCCTCCAGGGGATCTTCCCAACCCAGGGATCGAACCTGCATCTCCTGCACTGCAGGTGGACTTTTTACCATCTGAGTGCAAAGCTATCCAGCATCAGGGACACCCTCCTTCCTAACTCAAAACTCCTCTGGGCACCCACCCAGGAGCCTGCGCATTCCTCTGACCTCATATTCCAGTTCTGCACCTCCATCTCAACTCCTGCCCCTCCTAAATGGAGGGCTCATAGCCCAAGGCTGCATGGAATGAGGAAGGAAACGGGGGTGTACCCCGATGCCTCCGTGTCCTGTAAAAATGCCTGGATTTCAGCCTCCCTTGCCCCATCGCTCTGCTCTGAGGCGTGAGTGCCCTGGCCTTGAGCTGCTGAGAGACACCAAGTCCGGAGGAGGATTAGGAAGGATCCAGGGTTGGATGGAAAGAGACAGGAGAAGGAGGAGACCTGGGGTGAGGAGGAGAGAGAAGAGGTCAACTGGGGGCTGAAGCTCGGAAGGGTGTCTGGCTGCAAGAGAGAGGTGGGGTCTCCTCTGGTGGGCGGGGAAAAAGGGGGTCCCCTTCCTCGGGGGTTCTGCTCTGTGGTAAGCAAGGGGATTTCTGACAGCAAAGTAAACTGTGGTGTGTGAGTTTACCCAGCTCCAACAAGCAGTGTTTGGAGTGTTTAATGTTTCCATCCCACCAAATTAGTTGACAGGCACTGAACTGCAGCCCGCCCCTGGCTGTCCTTTGGGACGGTATAGGGTGGGGAGGTGAGGAGAGGGCTGTCAGCAAAGCCAGGGTCCCTGACACAACCCAGAAGGGGAGGCTTGGGTGGGACCTGGGAGCCAAGCTATCACAGTCCCCAAGTTCCCCAGCAAGGAAGAAGAGGCTGAACTGCAAGTCACCCCTTCCTCCCACCCCCTCCCTGCGTTTGGCCCAGCCCAGCCCGCAGAGGCCACCTTCTACAGGGTCCGTTTGTTTTTCTCATTGTAGTCTCTGTACGAAATGCCCACCTGTGGGCTACGGTGCCCTGCAAAGACAGGCAGAGGGCACTTGAACCGCAGAATAAATCAGGAAGACACCAGAGCGCAGCACCCAAGAACAAAGTAAACTAACCCTGGCGTGATGCCCGGGGACAATGTGCCGGTGGGTTTTGTGCTAAGTATGGATGAATGGGTGGAAATATTAGGGGAAAAGAGTTCTACTTTTCTTTAACCCAGGGACGCTCCCGGGAAGCAAGTGTCTTCTGAAAGGCCCTTCGAATGAAACAGAGAAGAAAAGTTCAGAGAGAAGGGCATTTCCGGGAGTGAAATGAACAGAACACAGAGCAGGAGGGAAGAGAACCAGGTGGTGCCTCCGGAAAGTGAGTGCACAAAAGGGCAGGGACAGGTTCAGAGAAGGAGGAGATGGGGAAATAGTGAGTGAGCCATGGGCACAGAGCCAGGCGCTGGTCCAGCTCAACAGCAAAGGGTTTATCCTCTGCAGTCCTGGGCTGCCGCTGCTTCCTCCTCCTCACACACACAGGGAATTACAGGTGACTGTGGACCTACAGGGGCTTCCTTGGTGGCTTAGACAGTAAAGAATCTGCCTGCAATGCAGGAGACCCAGGTTCGATCCCTGGGCAAGGAAGATCCCTGGAGGAAGAAATGGCTACCCATTCCAGTATTCTTGCCTGGAGCATTCCACGGACAGAGGAGCCTAGCAGCCTATAGTCCATGGGGTTGCAAAGAGTCAGACACACTGGACCTACAGAGCAAGGGGAGGTGGGCGGGTGATGGGGAAGAGGGATGGCACCACGACACAGCCCAGGCTGAGGTCTAAGACATGGATGCCTATCGAGCTGTTGGCATGGAGAAGGGCATGTGGCCACGTTGTTAGGGCAGGTGCAGCAAGGAGTGGGGGAAGCCTGGACCTGTAAGGTTAGAAAGAAAAAAAGCAGATGGTGGTTCACTGCTCAGGACAAGGGGACTGGAGAGAGCTTGAGGACGCAGGTTGGGGTAATGGTATGTATGGAGGTGTATCAGCATGACACAGCTGCCAGGATAACTGTGCACCAACTCAGTCTAATTTAACTCAGACTCCTGAGTCATAACTCTTCCACCTCTGCATAAGTGTTTTAAAATACCCCCCTAAAAGCAGAGAGAAAGGGTAGATTAGTAGCTTCAGACGGGCTCCCACGAGTTTCTGGGAAGCCGGCAGAGGACGGGGATAGGAAGAGGGTGGCATGGGAGGGACGATGCTCACAGCTGGGAGGGCCTGCATCCCACTCCCCTTCTCAACCAGAGCAGCTCCACATTATCTGTGCATTTGTTTATGCTTTTGTGCAAGATTTCCCTGAAAGAAAGGTTTATCATTGCAAGCCTGTATGAGTGTAGTTTGCAAACCACTAAGGTATAATTTCTCTTGGGAGTCCCTACCAGCTGCAAGAACTCTGATTCTGTGAAGGAACATGCACGCAGTGAACACACAGGTGAGCTTTGAGGCACATTTCCCAGATTCAAATAATCCCGTCTCACTGTCAGATTGTTCGTTATCTTTTTTATTCAGAAAAAATATAGTCAGCACAAGCGCTGTAAGTCTCACCTCTTTTCATCTGGTTCAGGAGTGGGAGAAACAGCACCGATTTTTATCATTCCTCCAACCTGGACCCTTGGCAGACGTCACAAGTCAATAGCGACACTCTCAGAAAAATAACAACAACGAGAGTCTTGGGATGGGTCTAAACAGAACATTGCAGACACCCACCTTCCCAGTCAGGAAGAGTCAGTACCTGAGCTTAAATCTCCCTGCCTGCCCAGATTTGGCTTGTGTCTGACTCCAAGAAGGCTAAGCTTAAAGGACCACCACTCACTGCCCAAACCAATGTCCTTTGTGGTCTCAAGGACCTGTAAGGTGCGGGCCCGTAATGCCAACAGGGGATGAGAGTTGGCCTTAATTTGGGAGGTAAGTGCTTCAAACTTGCCTGCGAGCCCCCTGGGCCCTGGAGAAAGAGGCCCACAGTGTAGGGGAAACACAGCCATTTTTCATACCTTGCACTCTATTCAGGGCCAGGGACAGTTACCATATATGACTTTGAACTCTAGCTTTATATCTTCAGACTGCCCCCATCTGTTTATTCTCTACAGTTACTGAGGAGCTTAGGAAAAACTATAAAGGACTTTGAACTTGTTTGAAGGGGAAGTATAAAAAGAGGCTGATGGACTTCCCTGATGGTCCAGTGGTTAAGACTCTGTGTTTCCAGGACAGGGGGCATGGGTTCTATCCATGTCAGGGAACTAAGAGCCCACATGCCTCAAAGCTCAGCCAAAAAAACATTCTTTTTTTTTTTTTTTTTTTAACGAGGGTGGGCAAGACAGACTGGTTTCCAAATCAAAAGTCATCTTGGGATACAGCAGTCTCCTATTGGGGGTGGGGGTGGAGAAAGCAATCTCCTGTGCTCGCTTCCCTTTCCTTAGGGAGAAGGAAGCAGCAGCCTTGGAATGATATGGAAAGGGAGCACAGCAAATGAAACAAGACAAAAGAGTTGAAAACAAGGTGTTGAAGGGGGTTTGAGTGATGATTTTTGTTTTAAATCAGGCGAACTATCTTTTCAAAAGAAATTGGACCACGAATTTGCAAGGATATAAACAGGTCAAAGGGGCTGCTCTGGTCCAATGTCGCGCTCTCTTGGTTCTGCTCCTTCCCCCCTATCCTCCCACTCTGGACTCAGAGCCCTGCGGTCATTGCCTGGGGTCACCAGCCTGTTGATTCCAGAGCAGTCGCTTTCACAGCCCCCTGGCCGGCTTTGCTCCTCGCCTCTGTTCAACGTCTGGCATCGTGTCTGGCACACAGGAGGCCCTCAGTAATCATTTGTGGAATAAACGGATCCACCACAACTATGCTATCCATTGACACAGTTTACACAGCACTTTCACAGGAGTTTTCTGGGCTGAAGGTCGACCTTCACCCCACTTCCATGGGCCGTCTCAGCCGGGCCAATCCCTCTGGAGTTGGGGGCAGGTTCCACTGAGCATCAGCCCGTGTGACTTCTGGCCTCTCCATCTGAAAGGGGCTCCAGGTGCCAGGAACTCGAGGCTTCCTCTGAGAAGCCCCCTTCCTGCCCTGCCTTGTCCCTGAGCTGTGACCCGGCCTAGAGACCCTCCTTTCCTTGCCCCCACCGCCTCTCCTCTGGGTGGAGAGCACTAACACTTGGGAGAGGCAGTGCGGAGACACGGTCCAGCAGGAAGTAGACGGTGTCCTGTGGGGCCCAGGGAGAGAAGGCCATGTCACTTGTGCGGGGTGAAGGGTGCCCACCTGGCTCAGGCCCCCTCTCTCATGTTCCCCACCCCCCGCCCCGCCCAGTCTTCTGGAAAAAGATGCGTGTGTTCTCTCCAGGGCCTCCAGGATCCTCTCCCTGTCCCTGGCACAGGCCCTTCGATCTGGGAACATGAGAACAGGCCAGGTTCCCCACGGGGCGGCTGGGGGCAGGGCGGAGCCAGGCCTGCCTGGGCCTCCAGGCCAGCCTGCCCTGGCCCCGGGGTTTAATAAACTCCGAGAGAGGTTTTCAAAGGCCACTTGATCTTCCCCATCAGGCAGCCCCCGTCTCCCTTTCAGGGCCGCGGGACTGGAAAGAAAAAAACCGCTCAATGAACAAGGCGGCCAGAGAAAGCCGAGCTGCAGGGCACCTTCTATGAATTTCTGATGAGCACACGGTCCTGACTCCTGGGTCCCGGCCCAGTGCAGTCAGGGATGTTAGTTTAAGTCATTTCGCACGGTTCACTGGCTCTCTGAGAGCCGCTTGTCTCCAGCCTGGCCCTCTCTAACAAGCTCTTTTTACTCGGGGCTTCTCTGAGCAGAGACCTCAAACAATAGCAGCTTTCAAGGGGCTCGGCCCCTCCTCCGGCGGCTTCCCTCTCCCGCCCCTCGGCCCTGCTCCGCCCTGCTCCCTGGCCTCTCTGCCTTGCCCACCTGAATGTCCCACCCAGTGCAGGGCCTGACACAAAGTAGAGATTCAGGGAAAATGTGCCCCTTCCTCCCTTCCATCTTCCCTTCCTCCCTCCCTCCATCCCTTCTTTCCTTCCTTCCTCCTCTCCTTCCTCCTCCTCCGCTGTCCTCGCCCTTCCTCCCCATGAGTGGGCACACGTTAAGTAACCACACTCTCAAGAGCAGGCCACCCTGTCCCTCGAATACTTCTGTGGCTGACGTCCCCTGGGGTTGTGCAGTGAAGAGGTCAAGGACGTCTCACCTGACACTCTAGGCCTGTTGGGCCCCTCAGCCCTCTTGAAACTTGGAACAAGTCCCTCCTCGCTCTACTCTGAGCACCATGGGCCTGGAGGGGTGTGGATCCAGGCAGGTCCTTCTGCCCCTGTGGCAGGTGGGCATGTCTCCATCTGGCAGGTGCTCTCTGTGTCCCCTGTTCCAGCTGCTTTTTTTCCACTGTCCCCTTGGTTGCCGAGGACAGTGAGGAGCCAGCTCCCTGTCCTCCCCACTCCTGGTTTCCTTGCTGGGTAACGAGTCTTCAGAGTAAACTCCTGGGGAAGAGGAGACGCTTATCAACAGACGTTTAGATTAAACCTCCAGCCAAAATAAACAAAGTTCCTACCAAGACAAGTCACTATTTTGGCTTAATGAGAGCATCGCCTTAACGTTTGGGTCCTTTGTTGGTGACCTTTGACCTGGGGACTCTGGATGGTGACCTGTGACCTGGGGACTCTGGAATGCTTTGGACATTCCCTCTGGGAGAGGTTCTGCCCCACTCCTGAGGCACCTGTCAGCAATTAAAGGTCTCCTCCCCAGAGGCCTGGGCACCGCCTTTGGGGTCCGGGGTCACTTCTCTTTCAAGAGTCCGAAGCAGGGGGGCTGTGTGTGTCCCCGACAGCTTCCCTCCCATACAATCCCTGCCTCTCCCTGCTTCACACCCGTCATGTCTCCACCCCCACATCAACAACCCAGCTACTTCCAGAAGTGAGGTTTGACTTGAAGGAATGCGGCAAGCTGAAGGACTGGTGAACTGGGGAAGCAGACCCCAGCTCTGCCTCAGGCCCAGTCTGGCTCTATGACTATGGCCAGGCTCCTCGTTCTTTACCATAACCTCCTTAGGACAGTGTTGGGCTGGGTCAGTGTTTCCTGGAGATTAATCCCCAAACATCCAGGCTCAGACTCCTCCAGATGACCCAGAGTTTAAACGCAGGCTCCAAGTCCCAACCCAGATCTATAGGGAAGCAAGGTTTCTGGGGGCGAGTTCCTGCCCACATTTTATACACCCTCTAGGTGTGTCTTGGGCCCCCTAAAGGTTGATAACCACCGTCCTGGTCTGTTCCAAACTATACAGCTTCCACTGAGCATCCACCTATCTGCTCTGTCTGAACTTGCTCGAGCTCTGTTTGGGGCGGATTTTCCAAGAACTGCACGACCTTTGCACAGGCTCCTTGCAAAGCCTTGGGAGGGGACTTGGTAACTCTGTGTTCTTACCTGTGAATTCTTTTACTTAGAGAGCCTAACCATCACATGATAAAAGCTCAAGTTCCAGAAAACCTGGCCTGGCCCCTGGTTGACCTAGTTGATTGGTGACTGTTAAGGTCTTAAGCCTTGGTCCACACCTCCTCTGATGCTAGGCTGTGTCCAGTTTCTCTTACAACTCCTTTCCCTCATACAGTCTAGTATCCTTCGGCCAGTGAAAGCTATAACGTCACCTCTGACAACCACTGAGGTAAGCCCAAAGGTCAAATTCCAATGGCCGCCCTCCCTGCTATGGCCAGAGGTAGAAATGATCCCAGAAACAAAGAGGCATGTCCCAGGATGGTTGATGCCTCAACACCCACACACTCTCTATTTGTTGTTTTGTGTTTTTTAATATTTAGTTCTAATTATTTACTTATTTGGCTGTGCTGGGTCTTAGCTGAGACACCAGGACCTTCGATCTTCATGCAGAATCCTTTTAGTTACAGCATGTGAACGCTTAGTTGCAGCACGTGGGATCTAGTTCCCTGACCAGGAATTGAACCTTGGCCTCCTGCATTGGGAGCAAGGGATCTTAGCCACGGGACCACCATGAACGTCTCCTCTATTTGTTAAAAAGAGTTTCATTCCCACATCTTGCAACAGGGGAACTTTGAAGGGGCCAGGTGGAGAAAGGCAGATCCAGTTTTTAAGCTCATCAGCCATTCTTCACATGAGATCAGACTTGGGTTCAAATCTTTACTTGGTCTTTATCAGCTGAATGATATTGGAACCTGAGACATGTCTGTCATGAGGAGCTGATACCCCTGCATCTCCAGGACTGTGGGGAGGGTGGCTGAGACTGGAAATAAAGGCCTCTCAGAGCCCATAAGTACTAACCAGTTGTAAGATATCGCCAATCAGACAATATTTAGGCAAAGGGGCCTTGACACAACCTGCGGTCAAAGAGTTTGAGATACTTAATGTCATTGTGTATGTGTATCTGCTCCGTTGCTTAGTCGTGTCTGACTTTTCAACTCCATGGACTGTAACCCATCAGTCTCCTCTGTTCATGTAATTTCCCAGGAAGAATACTGGAGTGGGTTGCCGTTTCCTTCTTCAGGGGATCTTCCCGACCCAGATGCAGGATCAAACCTGCATGTGCTGCATTGGCAGGCATGTTCTTTACCACAGAGCCACATGGGAAGCCCCACTTAATGTCATTGGTTGAACCTGAATCCTTCTGGGGCAGCTGTGTTGCAGGAGGGACCAAGGCCTCTGCAAGGTGAGCTCTCAGGGGTAAGATTCCTGCCCAGCATCGCCCACTGCCCCCTCACTGTGCTGAGCCATGCCCAGTCACTCAGTCGTGCCTGATTCTGTGACCCCATGGACTGCAGCCCACCAGGCTCCTCTGTCCATGGGACTCTCCAGGCAAGAATTCTGGAGTGGGTTGCCATGCCCTCCTCCAGGGGGTCTTCCTAACCCAGGGATCGAACCCAGGTCTCCCGCAGTGCAGGTGGTTCCTTTACCAGCTAAGCTACCAGGAAAGCCCACCACCCCTCAGTGCTGGCACTAAACAGACGCCCTGTCATGCACTGCTTGCTTCCCCTTGGCCTGGGCCGAGGAGCGGGGCAAGGAAGCAGAGGAGGGGGAGCAGGATGTGGGTGGAGGGCCTCCCCTCCCCCTCGACCCCGTGCAGGCCTTGGCAAAGCAGGGGAAGAAGGAGGAAGAGGAGGAAGCCACATCTGGTTTGAGTGAGGTTCCCAGCAGGGAGAGCAGGGCCCCGGGACACCAGCAGAGGGGCCCGGCACTGGGGAGGAAGGAAAGCAGGGGGGCTGGCATGGGCCCCGGTAAATGTGGGACAAGAGAGGGAAAGTGGTTGGGACTCGGGGGAAGCAAATAAACAGAGCGGTCGAGACAATAATAATAAAGAGAAGAGTCACTGAAGTGAAGAATGGAGATGGTGTCACACCCAAGACAAACAGAAAATAAATGGCCAGCAGATCTACGCTACAGATGTTTGGCACCAAGGCACTACAGATTTAAGATGCGTGGAAGATGCCTCAGCCGACCAGGGCTCCACCAGCAGCAGCTGGAGAGCAGGTGGACAGGAGCCCCAGCCAAAGGCCTTCGTGGCTGGAGGGGTGCCAACCCCAGAGGCCAGCACACCCTCCTCCAGCCTTAGACAAGCCTGCCCCTCGCTAAGCCCAACATGGCATCTGCACATACCAAGTGGGAGAAGTGGAAGAGGGTTGCCATCCTTCCTGGGCCAGTTGGATCCCTGGGCAGGGGCAGCCTCTGCTTCCCCAGGACAGTTTCTTCCCTTCAAGAAGGACCCAGAGTCCCCAGTACTCAGATGGAGTAACTTCTTCAAGTGGTCTCAAGGAAGCAGAGACTGCCTTTCTATGGGCTATCGCCCGCTTGCCACATACTCATTTTAATGACCTCGGGGACTCAGCATTTTCCTTTCCTGGCATCTCAGGCTTCTGAGCTAACCTTTGACCTGCTCCAGTGTGGGGCTGGGGGCTCAGTGTGTAGGGGATTCACTCCCTCATTTACTCAACAGTCACTTTTGTGTGCCTGGCTCCACAGGAGGCTCCTTGAGGGTTATAGAGATGGACCAGACGCCATCCTTCCCCTAAAAGGATTTACAGTCCAGGGAGAGAGAGAGTTATTTTTTGAGTGTCCGTTACCATAATAAACACTCTGCTGGGTGCCTTCGAGTGGTCCACCTTGTTTATTCATTGCAGTAACCGTGTTAGGTAGATATGATTCCCTCATTATTCATACAGAGATTTGGGACTTTTTTTACAGCCACAAAGCCAGGAAAGGGATCAGACCAGGTTCATCTGGTCCCAAAGCCCAGTGCTCTTTCCCTGACGCCATAAACGGCCATAACGTGAAGAGGAATTCAACAACTCCCAGATAAAATCACATGCTCTCAAAGATACAAGAAAGAGGTCTCCTGTCTCACACCCACCTCTGCTCTCTGCCCCCTTAATTGGAACCAAACCTCATCTTTCTGTTCTGTGCACCAGCAGGGAGGAGCCAGCCCAGCCCATCCCCAGCCAGGGCCAAGAGCCTGCAGGTGTCTGAGGAATGCTAATGCCATGAATTGGGGGAGGGTCCCCACCAGGCTCTTCTCTGGCATTTGCTTCCCATTAAGCCCTCTCCCCATTCCTCTCCAGACCCTCCCTCCCCCTCCAGCAACATGCAGCTTTCATGAGCCAATTACCATGGCCAGGTTGTTCTTTTCCTCCGAAGCCGCTGGCCCTGCTAACCAGGCACAGATGCAGCAGGGCAAGCCCCTGCTGTCCACGTCAGAGCAGGGGCTTTCTTTGCCCCGAAGGACCCCAAGTAGACAGAAGGAAGGTTGGACAATCCAACTTCAACTCAGCCCCCAAAGGAGGGGGAGGCCTCAAAGGGCAATATGGTTACAAGTGGTCTCAGAAAGGGACCTTCCCAGGGCTGTGGAATCATGGTGGATCTCAGAGGCAGAGCAGGGTACCTGAACAGGAAGGTCAAATATCGGACTTCGACTTTCCTCGTGGCTCAGTGATTAAGAACCCGCCTACCAGTACAGCGGACAGGGGTTCGATCCCTGGTGCAGGAAGATTCCACATGCCACAGAGCAACTAAGCCTGTGGGCCACAACTGCTGAAGCCTGCGTGCCTAGAGTCTGTGCTCCGCAACAAGAGAAGCCACCGCAAGGAGAAGCCTGCAAGCTGCAACAACTAGAGAAAAAAGCCCACATGGCAGCAAAGACCCAGCATAATCATAAATAAAACAAATAAATAAACAAATTAAAAAGAAAAAGACAGGCTTGAGGGAAGATACAGAGCAGGGGTGGGTCCCTTCAAACTTTTGGTTAACAGACAGGTATCCAGGGTCTAGGTAACTTAATTCAAAACAAATAGTTGAAACCTGTTCAGAAACTAGTCCCACAGGCTGGAATCTCCTATTTTCCTATTTCTTAGATCTCCTCAAAAGCTTCACCGTACTCTCTGTCTCTGAAAATTCTACTCAGGCTTAAGCCTCAGTGACCCACGAATTTCCCAGACTTTTCTGGGCAATATTATACACTGGTTGAGTTTCTTTGAATCGAGTGTCACCATAATATATCTGAATAAGATTTATTTATGTATGTCCTCTTCAGAACTCCCAACATTTCTTTAACCTGAGGATGAATGTCTTCCGTCAATTCCGGAAAATGAAATATTGCCATTCCCCCTTCTCTCTATTCTTCTCTTTCTGTACCTCCCTGTAGAGTAGTTTAGATCCCCTTGTTCTCCCCTCCATGCCTCTTAGGTTCTCTTTCATATTTTCTCTTTCCTTATCTTTCTGTGCTGCATCTGCGGTAATTTCCGTTGATCTTTCAGTTCACTAAGTCTCTGTTCAGCTTTGTCTATCCTGCTGTTTGACACATCCACTGAGCTTTTATGTCAAGGACTATTCTTTTTCACTTCTAGAAAGTTCCATTCGGTTCTCTTTGTAAATTTCTGTTCTCTTTCAAAATAACCTATCCTTTACTTATGGTTTGCATTGCTTTTTCACCTTTTAAATCATTTTAAACATGATTACTTTAAGGTCTCTTTTAGATTGCTGTATCATTTTATGTTATCAGGATGTTGAACTAGTTTGTTATGTTTGCTGATTTTCCCTACAGGCGTAATGTTTCCTCATGTGGTTTGCAATTTCTTTCTATTGTTGGTGCAGCTTCAAAGAGGATTATATTTTGCTGTGAGAATGCTGTTTCTCTGGGGCACATTCTTCTAGGATAGTCTTGTCCTTCTTCCTCTTGATACCCCTGAGTTTTACTGGTCTGGAATCTATTTTTACATTAATTTCTCAGCTTGGGAATTCCAACAGAGGAAATTCAGACACTGTAGTCACATATGGTTTGGATCTGGAACTGCTTCTTCTTCGCACTGGAGACTATTTTCTATTCAGAGCCCCGGTATGCATAAGCTTAATTGTCACTACCCTAAGGACCTGAGTGATACGTTTCTTGTCTTGATTTCTCTGGGGACTCATCCCTCCCAGGGTCCCAGCTTTTTCAGAGGTCTCTATTTAGCTATCTGCCTCTTATGAACGAGAGATCCTGTCATCTACCCCCTTGTTGGCCTCAAAATCAAAGTCCCTAACACCTCAGATTGCATCTGATCTAGTAACTCCCTAGGCAACATTATCATGACTCAATTGGTGGAACTTACTGCTCAGACTTAAAGCTCTGTGTTTACCTACTGGTAACTTTTTTTTTATTGTGCTTTGTATTCTAGGTCATAAATTTTTGCAAACAGACCAAGTACTTCTTGAAAAGCCCGCCTGCTTCATCTCTGTCCCTCCTAGTGCCTAGCACAGCGTTCTGTCCCAGCCTCCTTATTTATCTGCAGAAACAGACAAAACCCTTAGGTACCCACACATGGCCCCTCCCTCTATGCAGAATCCCCTAAGCCGGGGGCATGCAGGGTGATCACGGGAGGAGGAACAGATGCAAGCACTGGCCGTTGCTTGCTTCTTCCTAGGACACCTCATTGTTCTCTTCCAAGCCACGGGTTCTTTCATAGGAGGCCGTGCAGGTAGCAGTTTGGATCAAGAGTTAGACCTCATTCTAGTCTGATCTCAGGTACTTCTGAGCCCAGTGGACTTGGAAAAGTCACTGCACCTTTCTGAGGTGTTAGATTCTGCATCTGCAAAACAGAGGCAGGGGAATGGCCTGGGTGATCTCCAAGACCTTTGTCAGGTCCTTTGAAGCCTTTGAAGCTGCAAGGTAAGAACATAAGCTAGAGGAAACAGCCAGGCTCTCACTCAAGTGTCCCATGGATATTCCCCATCCCAAATCACCCCTCGGAGTGGCCTCACTTTCCTCCAACACTTAAACCTCTCCCTGCTCTCCAGCCTCCTTGAACTGTACCCTCCTGTTCCTCAAGTCCGCTGCCTGGGAGGCCTTGGTCCCATGTCTGTGTCTTAGGAAATTTGGGGGTGGGGTGGAGGCTGGGCTGGAAGTTAGTATCACCTCCAGCAGTGGGGATGAGCCCCATGGGGGATCAGGGGGGAAAGCAGATGACACGGTGACCTACCAGCACCTGGGCCTGCAGGAGCCCCATCTGCCTCCAGCTTTAGGGGTTTCCTGAGCCTTGGGCTCAGGACCCTGCATCTTAATGAGCCTCTTGAGCCAGTGCAGAAACAATGAATGAAATCCAGCTGGAAGCTGCCCTCCGACCCGCCTAATGACTTGTTTATTGTCAGAGCGGCAGTGCGTCATATAAGGGAATTTCAAAGTGTCACTAATTGGCAGAGGGCCAGTAAATAGCACCATATAAATCTGAAGCTGCTTCCACTGGGGCCGAGGACTGTGGAGCAGATACAGAAGATGCAGGAGGAAGAAGGGTCCCGCCAGGGCTGTAGCGCCTTGGCAACTGCGGCTGCCCTGGGACTCTGCTGCCCAGGGAGACTGGTGTGCTTGTGCTGTGACAGGAGAAAGGAGAGGAAAAGTCCCACAATGGTCCCTGTGCCCTTACTGACATCATTTGCGTGTCCACAACCCCATGATGCCTGGCTTCCTACTGTGCTGTGGGAAAAGATGCCTTCTCTCTGAGAGAAGGACAGAAACTCGCACTTGAGGCAGGATTGATGGAGTCTGTAAAACCCTGGATCCATTACCCAGAAATGTTCTACTTGCAGAAGACCCTTGACAAGACCCCTACTCCAAGGCCTATTAGGGACGGAGCTGGCAGGACCAGGAAGGAAAGACAAATAGGATACAAAGAGCCTCTTCTCACTCAGGGTAACCCACAAGTGCCTCCAGGGAGCAGGACCAGATGATGGGCCAGAGATGGGAGATCATGGGTGTTCCTTCCATGCCCGCCCTGCTCCTCTCACACACACATTGCTCTGCAGATTCAAGCCGAGGGGTGACATGGAGAAGAGGCAGCAAGAGGGAGGGAGAAATGGGGCTTCCCTGGTGGCCCAGTGGTAAGAATCTGCCTTCCAACGCAAACGATCCAGGTTCTAAATAAACATTAAAAAAAGACAGAGAAGGAGAAAAGGAGAAAGGAAGGAAGGCATAAAGTGGGAAATGAAAGACGGGATGGAGCGTGTAGACATGAGGTCTGCGTGTGGACACTCTGGCAAGGCCGCCTCCAAGCACGGGCCCTGAGGCTGTCAGCAGGCCGCAGAGTCAGGAAGCTCTGCCCTGAGGTCCTTCTGGGGAGCAGGGGGTGTGCGGGATGGGGCAGAGGGCTGAGTCCTTGGGGTAACTACTCTGTGTCTGGGGGCGATAGGCCCTAAAGCTAAGTCTATGACCTGTGACATCAAGGAGCCATGTGGGAAGTGGACAAAAGACATCTATACGCGGTAGAGCTGACATCAAGTTTGAGGGCCAGTGCTGCCCACATGTACTGGGCGTCCATCAGGGCCCAGCTGCATCTTCTGGCACAACCCAGCTGATTTCTCCCAGGTGGCTCCATTATTTCAGTCCCCATTTTACAGCTGGAAAACTGAGGTTCAGAGACAGGACATATCAGGGCCTGTCTAGGAGGTCCTGGGGGCTAAGAGCCACTCACTCACTCACTCATGCTTTCTCAAGCATTGATGGAGAACTTAACGATGTTCTGGGCCCTGAGCTGGGAACCCTAGAACTAGTCTGAGCTGTGGTCTTTGTCCCTGGGGGACTTCTAAGTCAATAGTGGGTGTAGCATCCAAATGACTAGAGATAACGTAAAACAGGCTGGAGGAAAGAGCTAGATTAGAGAAATGAGCGAAAACATATATGGAAGGATAGGGAGGTGAATTCTGATTTGGTAGGAAGAGATAGGACTTCAGAGAGGTGGGATTTGAGCTAAACCTTGAAGAAAAGACATGCATGCATGCATGCTCAGTCGCTAAGTCGTGTACATCTCTTTGCTACCCTGTGGACTGTATATATGTACATACATACATGCAATTGACTACTACTCACCCTTACAGGGCTTACCTCATAGCTCAGTTGGTAAAGAATCCCCCTGCAATGCAGGAGACCTGGGTTCAATTCCTGGATTGGGAAGATCCCCTGGAAAAGGAAATGGCAACCTGCTTCAGGATTCCTCCCTGGAGAATCCCATGGACAGAGGAGCCTGAAAGGGTCTATGGGGTCACAAGAGTCGGAAAATGACTTAACAACTAAACCACCACACCACTCAGCCATACAAAAAGAATGAAATAATGCCATTTGTAACAACATGGATGCAACCAGAGATTTTCTTACTAAGTAAGTCAGAAAGACAAATACCATATAATATCACTTACATGTGGAATCTAAAATATGGCACAAATGAATCTAACTATGATTCAGAAACATGATCAGAGTCATAGAGAACAGACTTGTGATTGCCGAGGGGTATGGAGGGTGAGGGAGGGTTGGATTGGGAGTTTGGGATTAGCAGATGCAAACTATTTTATACAGGATGGATAAAAAACAAGGTTCCACTGTTTAGCACAGGGAACTATATTCAATAGCCTGTGATAAACCGTAATGCAGAAGAATATGAAAGAAAAATAAATATATATGTAAATCGAGTCACATTTCTGTACAGCAGAAATTAACATAACATTATAATTCAACTATACTTCAATTTAAAAAAAAAGCTTAAGGATTGCTGTCCCAGTGTGTCCCCTTGTATGTTTTTAATATTTAATTTTTAAATGTTATACTTTTTTTTAAAAGTCAGTTTTGTATAATGTAGACACAGAACAAGAATCAAAAAGACCCATGATGGAGTGTATTCCTCCCACCCCTACATTGTGGCCATTGCATTCCTTTTCCTGTTCCCAATATTCACAGGGCCTTGTGGATCCTTTCTACCTGCAAGTCTTCTTTAGATTAAAAAAAAAAAAACACCTTTCCCTGCTGAAACAAACTTTCTAGGCCATTTTTGGGCTTCCTGCAGGGGTGCAAGTGGGAAGCATACATAATCCTATGTCCTGACCCAGGTAGAAGAGGGCACACCTCGCTGAGACTCTATGTACAAATGTACATTGCTTGTCCTCGGGATGATAAAGCTGATAACATATGTGTTACGGGCATTCTTTCTTGTCAAAGCTCAGTATTACTTCCATCACACCCATTTTCCAGACATGGAAACTGAGGCTCAGAGCAGATCAGAGAAGTTCCCCTGTTAACCAGCTAGCAAACAGTAGCAACAGGATTTGCACCCAAGCCTATCTGATTCCACTTCTTTAGTTCTTAACCACTACACAACTGATTCAAGAAAGTGGAAGGGGAAAGCACTTTGGATTTTGCAGACTGAAATTCAGGGGTGGAGGGAGTTGGTGTACAGAGAAGAACCTAAAATCCAATCTCAGATGTCCAGGAAGAAATCTGCCTGTAAAGGACATCTTAAGTTCCTCGTGAAATTTCTCTTGCCCAGTTCAAGTTTTGCACTGACTTTTAGGAAGGGAGAGAGCTGTATGCAGGCCCACAAATACCTTCTGGGTGACCTAAGTAGATAGTGGGAATGTCAACTTAGTGCCTAAGTTGACCTGAGTGCCACCAGGAATGGAGTTTCTTCACAAAGACCAGGCCGGCTTTGAGGGAGAAGGTACTACAGACCTAACTTTGGCATCTGACCCATCAGCTGCTGCCTCCTTGGGGCCCTGAGAAGACCTAGGCAGTCCCCCCACATCCACAGCCCCTTTGTGTTAATGACCACAGCGGAGAAATGTCCTAGTCATACTGAGGACACAAGGCAGAGTTTCCAGGGCCTCTGAGGGGCCTCTGTGCAGACAGGCTTCCAGGAGAAGCGCAGGCCATCATGCCAGACAAATGATTGTGCTAATAAGGAGAGAGGTGGCCTGCAAGAGCCCTGCCTTGGCCCCAAGCCTCCAGTTAATGAGACTTCACGGGGAGAAAGAGCCTGTAGGGTGAGGGGGTGGGGCCCAAGGGGCCGCCGAACAGCTGGAAGCCAGCCACGGCTGAGGCTGTTTATTAGGACACAAAGAAAAGACTTTGCTCCCTGTGTGGAGGTCAAAATCAAGGTATCCCAGGGAAATGGCAGGGGAATTTATGAAGTGAGGAGGCAGCCGCTGCGACAGCTGTCTGTTGGTCCTGCCCCAACCATATGGCCTCAACCCTGAGCTGCCCTGGAGAATGTTCACCTCAATGAAGCAAGATTCTCACCACCAAGTGGGGCCAATCCCTCGGATTCCAGGCCCCCGAAAGGGCTTCTGGGAGATGATGCTCAGGTGGTGGTGCGGGTTGCAGAACAGGTTGGAATGGGGAAAAGGCCACTTCTAGGTGCCCGCAAAGGTCCACTGACTTCCCGATTCCCTCTCACTCAGACACATGGATATCCCCGGGGCTGGCTGGACGCGCCCCCCAACTACGGCACAGCAGCCGACCTCTGAGGACAGGGCAACTGGGTCCCGGTTTTGTGACCACGAGGCAGAAGTTGACAGGACTGCCCCCCTAATTCCCACCCTGCAATTCCCGGGCACCTGAGGAGGGAGGCGTGTGGGGCCTGTACAGGAGAGAGTGGACCCTCAGGGACTGGGCAAGAGGGAATCCAACGCTGCACTTTGGGGCGCTGGAGAAACAGGTGGGAGGAGAGACCTGATTTACATCCAAGAATGTCAGTTTAGACGCCTCAGATCTATAAGTGGTCAGGTTTCCATGGAAACCAGATTCCCTCTTTTTAAAAAAGTAAAAGGAGAGTGTATGTGTGTGTGTGTGTGTGTATGTGTGTGTGTGTTCAGCTTTGTGCTGCCTTTGGACTCCATCCTTCCCCAACATGGGCACCCTGGAACCCACATAAAATACAGGCATGTTAGTCCCTTAGGAAGCCCAGCAACACAAAAAGTGATCCTCGCTGGGCACATTCCCCAGACAATCATTTACTCCCCACCACCGTGTGGGACCTGTCCTTTCTCTCTCCCCCTGTGCACCCACCGCTAGAGCCCTGCAGGGGGGCCGCCCCCCTGCCCCCCACTCCATGAACACTTCAGCCGCCAGAGTCCCTTCGCCCTCAGCCTGACCTTGCTTGGAGAAGCCTGGGCCCCAACCCCCAGCAGGGCAGCTAGAGCTGCTGCCAGGGCCCATCCATCAGGCCCAGCACCCCCCACCCCCAGCCCCCTCACACCCGGCCTGTGAAGTCAGTGCTTCCATCAGAGGGCCCACGGGAGGGACTCCTGGGGTCTATCTGCCGCCAGTACCCCCTCAGCCCCTTCGGGGTGCAGCTACTAGGCAGAGGAAAGGGATGACCCCTCCCCTCCCATCCTCCTCTTTCGGAGGCTGCCAGCCCCCCTCCCACCTGGTGACCTGCTGGGAGCTACAGAGACCAAAGCTTCCAGTCAAAGATAAAAAATGCCTGGCTATTGACTAAAACACAATAAAGGGCCAATTTGCATGTTATTTGCATAACCAGCTAACGTCAAAATGGATCGAATGCCCCCCCACCACCATCACTGCCGCCTTTCTCAGCACCCCATCTCCAACCTTTCCTCCTCAGGGCTGCCTGCACCTTCTCCCTCGCCCTGCAGAGTGGACTCCGTCCAGCATCAAACTCCTTACGCTTCCACCCCGCCCTCAGGGTAAGGAGGTGTATCCTCGTGGATGACAGGGGTCCCGAGTGCCTGTGCCCCTCCTCTGGCACGTTTCACAGCACCTGATCCCTCGGGAAAGCCCTCTCCTAGTTGGCTGACCTCTCCCCCACCTCCCGCCCCTGAGACCAGCTCTATTTGTGCAGGAGCCCAGAGCAGTCTTGAGAGGCTGATGTTCCTGCAGCTGGGCTGTGTTTGGGCTCCGTCGCGGGTGAGAGGAGGGCGGCAAGGCAGGTCAGAGAGTGCAGAAGGGCGAGGGGGCAGCAGGATGCTCGGGAGCCGGCAGTCACAGCTCACACACGATATTTCTCTCCGCAGTGTTCTCTGCTCCAAGCCAGTGGGCCCCCGAGTCAGAGGCTTCCGGGGCTGTAAGGAGCTTTAGTTTATACACAAACAGCTGCGTTTTCCTACTACTGTTTATTGCAAGGGGAGCCAGGCCGAGCGTCCTCCCAGCTGCACTTGGCCTCCGTCGTGGGTTTGGAGCTCCCTTGGCTGGTCTGGGAGAGCAAGGACAGCACAGTCCGTGAATGGGGAGCATCCCAAGGCGGGGGTGGAGGGGAAGTCCTGGGCCTGTTAGCTAGTCTCCTCCTGCTTCTCCATCCTCCTGGACCTTGGATCGCCTCCAACACCCCTCAGCCCTCTCCCTGATGAACACACAGATAGAGGGACAAATCACCTCCATTCGAGGTCAGGTGTCCCTTCCACATTGCATGGTCACCAAGGCCACTACAAATGCCCTGTGCCCTGGGGCTGCTGTAAGCCTCCTTTGTGAGGCACGAATAAAGCTCACAGCCCTGGAATCCAGGCCCTGGGGTCACCCTGCCACCACCAGGCCCAAGGGAGGCAGGAGAAGGGAGGGGCCCCCCTCCCAAAGCAGGGCCAGCCTTGCCTCACCTGACCTCTGGGTTCCCTGCAGCTGAGGGCGTGGGGCCGCCCCCTGAGGACCAGAGGATGCTGGCCCTCCCGCACCCCAGCCGTGGCGTGGCCCCCTTTGCAGACGTGGCCATGGACCTACTAGTGGCAGCATTCCCCTGGGGGCTGCGTGGCTCAGTGGTCAGTGCCGGGCCCAGGAGGCACACCCCAGGCTCTCTGAGCGAGTGAGAAGTTACTCAACATCTCCCTGCCTCAGTTTCCCTCTTAAAATCGAGTGAGGCCCCCTTACCATGACTGCAGCAGGACTAGGGGAGTCACTTGTCTGGGCCAGTTGCAGTGGGCCTGGCACACAGTGGGTGCTCAGTGATAGGCTGTTGGTATCTCAGCACAGGCCAGGGCAGGGGGTGGGGTGGGGACGATGCAGAGGAGGGGAACCGGATCTGATACAGACATCGTCACTTCCATCTTCGCACCGCTAAAGACTTAGAGTCACCGGCAGCAATTTCATGTCTCTCTTCCCAATCTTTGTTCAGAGAGAAAGGTAATAGAATCCAATTTCCTCATCTATAGACGGATTTGAAAGCCCCTACTCC
Organism: Bubalus bubalis; assembly: GCF_019923935.1. Taxonomy (NCBI): domain Eukaryota; kingdom Metazoa; phylum Chordata; class Mammalia; order Artiodactyla; family Bovidae; genus Bubalus; species Bubalus bubalis. The sequence goes on from NC_059161.1 coordinate 110,212,676, forward strand.
TCATCCTGCTTCTCCATCTGGTGTAAGGGGAAGGGCAGGCTTTGGAGGAGACAAACCTGGGTGAGATCCCAGTTCTGCCTGGAACTGGTGCGTGGGCTTAAGAGGGTGACTTGTGACCTAACTGCTGTCCAGCTCTGAGGTCTCGTCCAGAAGTACCTGTCTTAGCAGGCCAGCCCCTGCAGGTGGCTGCACCTGATGCCCACAGAGCCGTGGAGTGCCAACCCGGGGCCAGTCCCCCAGCCTCTCCCTCAGGGGACTGTCTCGAAACTGCTCAGGTAACAAACAATAACATTCACAGGGACCTCAGGCGGTGAACAGGGGGCACCTCGAGAAGGCTGGAACCCAGTCAAGTCCCCACTTCCAGGCAGACTCTCCCAAATGTGGCCCGACTGACAAAATTCAGGCTCCACTGTGAGGACAGTGGCATGAAGAATGACTCATCCTATGCCTTCCAAGGAGAGGGACTGATCTGTGGCGTTTCTCAGGGCTTAAAGGGTCATACATTAGGCGGCCAGTGAGTGCCCTGGCTGGTGGACTCTGTCATCACTGCCGTCCTGACCAGAGCATCTCTGTCACGTGCCAGGGGCCTTCCACAGGGACCTCATCACGAACCCCTGTAACATGATGACCTCACACACATAGGAACCTGTGCACCACACACTCCCACTGGGCACAAATGCAGGCCATCCTCCCCTAGCTCCTGATACCAGGCAGGGACCCAGAGAGCGAAGTGCCCAGAGGACAGTGCCCAGATGGCCCACAGCCTGTTGTCCCTTTTCCTCTGCAGGGAGAGAGGAGGAAGGGAGGGGCCGTTTGGGGAGGAAACAAACTTCAGACTCATTATCCCCCAGGCCTGCCCCCAGCCCCAACCCCCGTTTGCTTTCAGCACAATTAAAGTTCTCTAATCCAGAGCGAAAAGTAGACACAGTTCTCCCTTTGTGCCCGGCTCGTGTTTTCAATACAAATATTCAATTAAACTTTCCCGGTGTGTGCTGTGCTTATTTGCTCAGTCGTATCCGACTTTTTGCGACCCTGTGAACTGTAGTCCGCCAGGCTCCTCTGTCCATGGGGATTCTCAAGGCAAGAATACTGGAGTGGGTTGCCATGCTTCCTCCAGAGGATCTTCCCAACACAGGGATCAAACCCAAGCCTCCCACATTGCAGGCGAATTCTTTACCCTCTGAGCCACCAGGAAAGACCAAGATGCTGGAGTGGGTAGCCTATCCCTTCCCCAGAGGATCTTCCTGACCCAGGAATCGAACTGCAGTCTCCCGCATTGCAGGCAGATTCTTTACCAGTTGAACTATCAGGGAAGCCTGATTGGGTCCCAAAGGGGGAAGCTTCCCAGAGAGACTGAGACCCAGAAGCTGCAGATGGACAGCCACAGGCAGATTTGTCTTGATGGTCAAGAAACACTTTTCTAGAACTCTGTGCCCACATAGTCTGCTTTCCTTTGAAACGGGCCCAGGAGAGGAAATGAATCTTTGAAAACAGGCCGTGGACCTCCCTGGATTTGCCTGGACTCAGTGACTTCCGGCAGGTCCAGCCTCAGCTACTTTCTCCAGCCAGCAGCTCTCGCCCCCAGAGCCAACATCCTCTCCATATTTTAAGCAAAACAGGCCAGTGAAAGTTGCTAAGTCATGTCTGGCTCTTTGTGACCCCATGGACTACACAGTCCATGGAATTCTCCAAGCCAGAATGTTAGAATACTGGAGTGGGTAGCCATTCCCTTCTCCAGGGGATCTTCCCAACCCAGGGATGGAACCCAGGTCTCCCGCATTGCAGGCGGATTCTTTACTGTCTGAGCCACCGGGAAAGACCAAGATGCTGGAGTGGGTAGCCTATCCCTTCCCCAGAGGATCTTCCTAACCCAGGAATCGAACCGGGGTCTCCCGCATTGCAGGCGGATTCTTTCCCAGCTGAGCCACCAGAGAAGCCCCCAAACAGAAAACAGACCAGCGCCACCACAAAATCCTATAAAGCATCATCCACCTCTCAGGAACTACTGCTGGCAACAGTCATTCCTTTTCCTGCAGTCGCTTATCAGAAGTACCTTCAAAAGCAGAAGTGTTCTCTTTCTATGAAAACACTGAGACCCAACGAGGAGAAAAATCTGGTCCAAGGCCACCCTGCCAGTTAGGGCTCATGCCTGCCCAGCCCTCCAGGGCTCCCCGTGGCCTCCTGGCTGTTTCTACCCCATTAGTTCCAATGGAGGCTGGAGTACAGGGACATCTGGGTTCCAGGCCCAGCCCCGCGGCTGTAACACAAAGGAGAGAAACCTCCTTCCTCGGACAACCTCCAGGAATCAGTTTCCTCCATCAGACACTTTGTCCTGTGAATTCTAAGGACATTTAAAGACACCAGGAGTCAAGAAGTAAGACCTGGCACAAAGCGATTTTTAGAACATGGGAAGGGGATGAAGGTTAGTAGTCCTTCTATCTTTTTTTTTCTCTTTCTTTCTTTTCAGTTTTTAATTCCATCTTAAAAAGTCAAGTTACAAGCCAGGGTGTGTGGAGGGGGTGGGTAGTGAGGGAGCCAGAAAAGACTAAGGAAGGAGGCCATCTGGCCCTCCTAATTACAAACCCTAAAGCCTTCTTGACAGATCGGCTTGACAGTGCGGGGTTGACTCTTCTCATTGAGCACAGGCTGCACCTGGAGGCCCCTGCGCCTGACCTCTAGCGGAAGGACAAGGTTGACTGGAAAAGGAAGAAGGGAGGACTTCCCTGGTGGGCCAGTGGCAAAGAATCTGCCTGCCACTACAGGAGACATGGGTTGGATCCCTGGTCCAGGCAGATCCCTCATGCCTCAGAGCAATAAGCCTGTGCACCGCGACTACTGACCCTGTGTGGCCACAGCTACTGAAGCCTGCGTACCTGGAGCCTTGTACTCCGCAGCAAGAGAAGCCTCCGCAGTGAGAAGCCTGTGTTCCACAACTAAAGAGTAGCCCCTGTTCACCACAACTAGAGAAAGTCCACACAAAGCAACGAAGACACAGAGCAGCCAAAAATAAACAAATAAATAAAATTATTTTTTAAAAAAAGAAAGGAGGACGAGAGGGGAGGGGCCAGGAGCCCCCTGATCAGAGTGGCAGAGAGACAGATACTCAGATGGACAGCTGGACATGGAGGGAGATCAGGTCCCTTGGATGGGGCCACAGGAGGAACTGGTGGACCTGTGTGCCTGGGCCTCCACTTAAGGAAAGGGAAACTGTAGGTAGATTTCATCTAAACTTTTGGTTTGATGGCTGTCCGGGACCACTCCAAACTTCCTGTCTCAAACGTTCCCCAAAATGCTGGGTCAGCATCTCTTGATCCAGCAACCCCAAGTTTCAGAGGGCCTTGAGGATTAGAGTTCAGCCCAAAGATGCTTACCCTTAGTAACCAGAGCAGGCCCAAGTCTGGGCCAGGCAGTCTCGACTGCCTGGCCAGAGCCAGAATTCAATGCATGATGAAGTCTGGGAGAGAGGGCGGGCAGATGGGAGACGCTCCCCGTGGCAGGGAGCCCAGGAGGCAAGCGCTGAGCCAGGAGCTTCCAAGGGAGTCTGGCTCGGGGATTTACAAGTCTCTTGTTCCCATTAAAAAAAGACGCTAGGCCTCGAGTGCTCTGGAGAGGATCATCAGACGGAGCCAAGACCCAAGGCAGGAGGGGAGCTGGCTTTCTTGCGAGGTACCATTCTCTCCTCTCTGAGACCAGATTCAGGACTCCTTGACTCCCTCATCCCAGACTGGGGTTCAGGACTTCTCTATGATTTAGGACAAAGGAAGTGCAGGAGAGAGGGAAAGGGCATTGTATCCTTGGCCCTGAACCGAAGAAGGAGCTTGAAGTTCCTGAAAAGTGGCAGTGAAGGGCAAATGTGCTGAGATTCTTGAACCATCTGATTCAGAAGGGTAAGCATCAGTGTTTCTGACCTCGCCTTCTTCCCAGGATCTCTTTTCTCAGCGATTCTAGAAGTGTCTCCTTTGTGACCTAAATCGTGCTAGCAATTCTCCTTGCTCTTCAAATCCCCTCTCCATTTCCTATGGTAGGGTTTGGGTACCACAGAAAGCCTGTGGTTTAGATTCCACACAAATCCCAGTTTGGGCATCACATTGTCAGAAGACGCTGAGTGATATGGTGTCCAGCCCTGGCCAGTCACAGATGGACACTGACCACACCTGCTGCTGTGGCCCATTTATCTTGAATTTGATGAACTCTCTGGGCTGTGAACCCTGCCTTGAGACGGTTCCAGGTGGACTAGGACTCAAAGAGAAGAGATGAGAGAGACCTTGATGAATAGCTCCTCGAGAAAATGAGCTGTTAGGGGAGGAGAAGGAGTCAACCTAGGAGGCTCTAGACTAAAAGTGAGAAAAGAGCTTCTGGAATCAATTTACAGGAGCAGGGGGAAGAGCAAGAAACAGGAAAATGATGGCAGTGGGGGTGAGCAGATTAATAGGCTCCCAGCCAGCTTGCTATTAGATAAGGTGCAAATCCAACAGGAGACAAGGCTATTGCAGGAGTCTGTTTTCAGTGAAATAAAAATGCCCTGGAGATGCTTGAAATCCATCTTATAATCAACAGGTGTAACCAACTTCAAGATATTTGCAGGGATCTTTTCCTCTGGGGCAGAGAAAAAGAATTGCAGAAAGAGGTAACCAGACCCCCAGACTTGATTTGTGTGTGGGTGGGGGCCTCCACATCTTTTGAAAGAAATACTGTGTTTGCTTATTTATGTTTTGCTGCATCCGGTCTTAGTTGTGGCATGCGGGATCTTTTCATTGCGTTGCAAGGGCTTCTCTCTAGTTCACAGGCTCAGTAGTTGCAACTCGAAGGCTTAGTTTCTCCTAGGCTTGTGGAATCTTAGTTCCCTGACCAGGGATCGAACCCATGTCCCCTGCAATACAAGATGGATTCTTAACTACTGGAGTGCCAGGGAAGTCCGGGGCCTCCATGTTTTCAGAAATGCCAGTCCCTCTGCTTGGATGCCCTTCCTTCCCTTTGCCTTTCCTTGCCTTCCTGCTCTTTGCTCCCTCTCCACACTAAATTAGGTGGTCCTTCTCTATGCTCATAGAGTTATTGTGAGAATTAAGTGAGCAAATTCATATACAATCCTTAGACAGAACCTAGACTGGAATACTCAAAGATGAGTGCCCTTCGCATACCTGTACATGGGTCTCATGGGTTGGTGGTCCCATGCTGGTCCATCACACCTACCTGATTGGAAGTTCTCAGCAAGCAGAAGCCATTTGTTAGATGTTTTTCTACCCTTAGGACCTAGAATATAGGATAGTTCAGTGTCTGGGGATCACTAAGTGATCATTAAATGTTGAATGAATATATAAATGAAAAAATGAATGCCTATGCATTTTTCAGATATACTATGAGCAAAACATGTGCCTGCCATCAGAGGTGGGCATATCCCCTTGGACATATGTGCCTTCACCCCTCACCCGCTGGCTCAGGCACTCAGCCAACAGCCTGTGGTCCGCTCTCTTAGGGAGAGAGTTCATTTTGCTTTTCTCCAACGCAGCCAACATCAACAGCAACATGGAGATGGAAAACATACCAGGACCAATGAAAGTGGCTCCTCCTCCAACTGAGGTTCCAAATGTTTTAATTCCACTAATGAGGTCCAGAGAGGAGTAATCAGGAAGTGTCTAAAATTAGCCATTTTAATTTGAACAAGAGATGGGGGGACTGGCTGGGAAGGGGGCACAGTCTCTGGTGGAGAGAGTGAGATCCCAGGGAACCCCAGGAAAACCAGAGCGATATCTGGTGCTCCAGGACCCCAGAGAATGCATGGAGGGACTGAAGATCCATGTGATTCAACGTGTGGTCACACATATTAGAACAATTCATTGATCAATTGTCCCAGAATCCATTGTGTTTCAAGTAAGCGGCCATGCCTCCAACCTGGAAAAGATTAGCTGGAGTTGGACAATGGGAGACCTTTCTCATTCCCAACTCACCCCTTTCTAACCTCATTATTTCGGTTCCCAGTTTCCATCACTAAAGTTAGGCGTATGGTAGGAGCCTCACTCGGAGAGGGCAATGGCACCCCACTCCAGTACTCTTGCCTGGAAAATCCCATGAACGGAGGAGCCTGGTGGAGTCCATGGGGTCGCTAGGGGTCGGACATGACTGAGCGACTTCACTTTCACTTTTCCCTTTCATGCATTGCAGAAGGAAATGGTAACCCACTCCAGTGTTCTTGCCTGGAGAATCCCAGGGATGGGGGAACCTGGTGGGCTGCCGTCCATGGAGTCTCACAGAGTCGGACACGACTGAAGTGACTTAGCAGCAGCAGCAGGAGCCTCACTGTCTTTGTGAAACCTGACTGTTCTGGCCCACAGGGGTCCCTCCATTCCCTGAATTCCTAAGAGAAATACACAGTCTTTGTATTATTTTGTAAATATGCTGTGGTTGTTCAGTTGCTAAGTCGTGTCCGACTCTCTGGGACCCCATGGACTGCACCACATCAGGCTTCGCTGTCCTCCACTATCCCCCAGAATAGAATCAAACTCATGTCTACTGAGTCGGTGATGCTATCTAACCATCTCAGCCTTTGCCACCTCCTTCTCCTTTGGCCTTCAAGCTTTCCCAGCATCAGGGCCTTTTCCAACGAGTCAGCTCCTCTCATCAGATGCCAAAGTATTGGAGCTTCAGCTTCAGCATCAGTACTGAATTTACCATTCATTTATTAATCTATCAAACATTAACTGAGAACCCAGTGTAAGCTAGATACTGAGATAGGAGGAGGGCTTCGGACAGAGAGAAAGAGGATATTCTGTCTTAAGGAGCTCAGTCTTACAGATATATTAATGAACAATTTTTAAAGTAATTAAAGCATGTATATGTTTTTCTTTTAAATTCTATGTAATGAATAAATAAAAGCATGGCTATGTATTGAAATACAAAATATATTTGCCACAATATCTCAGGATAATTGCTATGTGGAAGTAATGTGTGTACCAGGAACAGGGGAACACAGGCAGGGAACACCCCAGATCTGTCCAAGGGGATCAGGAAGATTTTGTTTGGCACTAACTTAGCATATATTTCCCGCTGTTACAAGCATTCTTTTTTTATGTCCTGACTCATCAGATAGAGCAACTCAAACCCAAAGAATACGCCTTCTATTTCTTTACCATCAGGTCAACACAGAACCTTCACATAGTAAGAGTCCAACAAATGTTTTTTACTGGTGATTACCTAAGAGTGTAGACATCTTTCATTACAGAAAATGGTAGCTGTTTCCATTCCTTTGAGAATCTACAAAAATAAGTTGAAACTATAGAGGAAAAGAATTAGAATGAAGTCTCCTGTCAACCAACATATGACCCAGTGAGGTAGAAGGATTCAGTGGGGGAGGAGGAGTGGCCATGCCATGTGGCATGTGGGATCCTAGTTCTCCAACCAGGGGTTGAACCTACACCCCCTGCATTGGAAGTATGGAATCTTAATGACTGGACCACACAAGTCCCTCTTTCTTTAAAATGCTTCAAATATAGGAAAGTTTCTCTTGTGTTCAGGACAACTTAGATCTGGTGCCCCTAAGAACAGAAGAATGGATTAGATGACCTTCCAAGAGCCCATTGGCTCCAAGGATTCTCTGGTGTTCATAGGCCCCCAGTTCAATTCAGTTCAGTTGCTCAGTTGTGTCCAACTCTTAGCGACTCCATGAACCACACCACGCCAGGCCTCCTGTCCATCACCAACTCCAGGAGTCCACCCAAACCCATGTCCATTGAGTCAGTGATCTGACTCTATCTCATCCTCTGTCATCCCCTTCTCCTCCTGCTCTCAATCCTTCCTAGCATCAGGGTCTTTTCCAATGAGTCAGCTCTTTGAATAAGATGGCCAAAGTATTGGAGTTTCAGCTTCAACACCAGTCCTTCCAATGAACACCCAGGACTGATCTCCTTTAGGATGGACTTGTTGGATCTCTTTGTAGTTCAAGGGACTCTTAAGAGTTTTCTTTAATGCCACAGTTCAAAAGCATCAATTCCTTGGCACTCAGCTTTCTTTATAGTACAACTCTCACATCCATACATGACCACAGGAAAAACCATAGCTTTGACTAGACGGTCCTTTGTTGACAAAGTAATGTCTCTGCTTTTTAACATGCTGTCTAGGTTGGTCATAACTTTCCTTCCAAGGAGTAAGTGTCTTTTAATTTCATGGCTGCAATCACCATCTGCAGTGATTTTGGAGCCCCAAAAAATAAAGACAGCCACTGTTTCCACTCTTTCCCCATCTATTTCCCATGAAGTGATGGGACCAGATGCCATGATTTTCATTTTCTGAATGTTGAGCTTTAAGCCAACTTTTTCACTCTCCACTTTCACTTTCATCAAGAGGCTTTTGAGTTCCTCTTCACTTTCTGCCATAAGGGTGGTGTCATCTGCATATCTGAGGTTATTGATATTTCTTCTGGCAGCCTTGATTCCAGCTTGTGCTTCTTCCAGCCCAGCATTTGTCATGATGTACTCTGCATATAAGTTAAATAAGCAGGGTAACAATATACAGCCTTGACGTACTCCTTTTCCTATTTGGAATCAGTCTGTTGTTCCATGTCCGGTTCTAACTGTTGCTTCCTGACCTGCATACAAATTTCTCAAGAGGCAGGTCAGGTGGTCTGGTATTCCCATCTCTTTCAGAATTTTCCACAGTTTATTGTGATCCACACAGTCAAAGGCTTTGGCATAGTCAATAAAGCAGAAATAGATGTTTTTTCTGGAACTCTCTTGCTTTTTCCATGATCCAGCGGATGTTGGCAATTTGATCTCTGGTTCCTCTGCCTTTTCTAAAACCAGCTTGAATATCTGGAAGTTCATGGTTCACGCATTGCTGAAGCCTGTCTTGGAGAATTTTGAGCATTACTTTACTAGCGTGTGAGATGAGTGCAATAGGCCCCCAACAGAAGGTCAAAGACCAAGTCCTGTGAGGAGAACTTACAAGTTAGAGGAGTAGAACCAAAACGAAAATCCAAATCCTTTGGCTTCCACGGCCCTTCTCGGCTGGTCCCAGTTCATCTCTCCATCTTGCCCTGGTTCCTCTCCCGGACATGCCTACATCGCTCCCACTTTGACCTCCTCAATGCTTTCCAGACTCAATGGATCCTTTACAACCCTGTCCCTCCTACGCACTTAGGACACCCTCTTCCTCCTTTGCCTGAGAACAACTATGACCCTTCCCCAAACCAGCTCCGGGGTCACCTCCTCAGTAAAGCATTCCCTGACGGTCCTGGCATAATTAGTCCCTCCGTTCACCCAACATCTCTAGAGCTTTATTTCTGTCTCTGTTGTGACACTTGACATGTTGTATTGTAAACAAATTAATTAGGATATTTGGGTTACAAGGACCAGAGTGACGTGGTTTCAAAACCTGGGCAACCTTCAGGGCACAGCTGTGCTCACTCTTCAGATGGAAGCTCTGGTCTTAACAGTAGTGTCCACACAGCAGTCTCCTTCTAAAATCCGACGTCCCTGGACAGCTCATCTGGCAAGTCTCCATTTCCATCACTTACCTTCCTCTCTTCATCCTCAGTACCTCCCTGCCCTGCCCACCAGGCAACACTTCAAGTCCTAGAAACTGAAGCCCAAGGTCCTTCTCTGGTCTGTCCGCTTCTCCTTGCCTTAACTGCCACCATCTTCGTCCCAGAGGTTCTCAACCCTGAATGCACATTAGAGGCAGCCAGAGAGCTTTTACAACCTGCCAGCGGCTTCCCTCTGCTCTTAGGTAGGGGGCCACAGCCTGGCCTTGGTATCACAGCCCTTACAGTCTGGCCCTCACTAGCCTGTCCAACCTTGCCTTAGGCCTGGAGAGTCTTTTTTTCCCTTTCTCCCTACCTAAGTAGCTGCTCCTCCCCTGCTAGAGGCAGCAGAGGTTAAGAACAGGAGCTCTAGAGCAGGACAGCAGAGATCCCATGAGATCCTACTCACAGCTCCATGGCTGCATGCAGTGCACGGGAAGCCTCAGGCACGGCTCCTGACTCCTCAGCCACCACATCTTCATCACGGTGTTGCTCAGAGCAAGGTGACAGTGGGCAGAGGAGTCGCCTATAGGAGAATGGCATGGTAAATGATCTAGATGTCTCTCTTCCTCCTTTCCTACACTGATGGAAGATGCTTGTGAGTCATCTATCTTGGACTTTTCACTGTGCCTGACACTTGCTAAATAGCCATTGCACTTTTTTTTTTTTTTTAAATGAGCATGAGTCCTACCCAGGTTCCTAAGGCAACCCACCCCACCCCACCCCCCAGCCCCCTGCTTGGAGCTTCCTCAGTTCTTCCGGTATTTGGGCAATGGACCATCTCCAGCTTTGCCCAAACCGGGCAATTTACAGCTAAAGAATCGTGACTTCCTCTCTCTCTCCCCCATAAAAAAGCAGAAAGCGAGTTAGACTTCAAAAGCCTCTTTAAAAACCAACATTTTGATGACTTAAGAATAAATGAATGAGAAACATACGGCTTAAATTTCCTTTATGATACACAAGGGCTCTTTCTGGACTCACTTTCCATTGCTGCCAAGCTCGTGATGAGAGTGGAAGTTGCCCAGTGTTCACATCATCAACAGATGGCTCCCCATATTTGGAAAATGTTCACATGGCCAAGGGAGGAAGCTGCCGGTTCCCCAAACAGTGATGTGCCCATTGGCGCTTTTGTCTGCTTCTACATGAGACCCTGGTCAAGAGCAACTCCACACCCAGTGGTCCCAAAGCCAGGGCGGAAGGGATTGCCCTCCTGGAGCTAGCTAGCACTGGGGCACAGCAGAGGGGTCTCAGGCCCCAGCAAAGATGGGAGGCAGCGAAGTCAGTTCCTATAACTTCCTTGAGCTTCAGTTTTGTCAATTGCAAGATGGAGACAGCGATCCTTACTCTATCCAGGACGGAGGTGTAAGGATAAATGAGATGACATACAATATCATGTCTGTCACATAGCAAATAGTCAACACTAATTGGCTAAAATTGAAAACAAGTATAAGGGTGCCAGGAATCTTCACATTCTATGTTGAGCACAGTCATTCGCTGACTTCTTTTATTCCCCTTAGTTCTGAGGACTTGGCACTGCTCCCGTGGGATGCAAGGAGGACCCGGGAGGCCTGGCCTTGTCCTGGCGCTGTGACCAGCACAGGACCACATGCAGGGACAGGGTCCAGGTGGTAACTCCCAGAATACCGTGTTGTCAGTGCAGTGAAATCCCCGATTCCCCAAGGCTCATGCTCACTTTCAGCGTCATTGGTGGATGGCTGTGATATGTCACTTTTTAATATTTGTTTATTTCTTCAGCAGCACTGGGTCTTAGTTGCTACATGCAGGATCTCTGATCTTCATTGTGGTCTGTGGGATCTTTAGTTGTTACACACAGGATCCTTTTTAATTTTATTTTTATTTTAGTTGTAGCATGCATAATCTTCTGGTTGCAGCATGTGGGATCTAGCTCCCCAACCAGAGATCAAACCCAGGCCCTTGTATAGGAGCTTGGAGTTTTAGCCCCTGGGCCACCAGAGAAGTCCCTGAATGGCATTTTAAAAAACCTTCCCAATACTGACTTGCTTGCACTGGGGGACAAAAAAAAAAAAAAAAAAAAAATCTCAAAGCCACAGACAAACCAAGCTGGCAAGCTTGAGGCAGAAAGCCTCAATATCCTGCCACAGAAGGAAAGCCCAGCTGCGTTACCTGGGCAGTGCTGTTCCCAGACAGGGACTGACCTGATCTCTGTGGGTTCTCATTTCCCATTAACATCAGGTGATGGTGAAACCAGTTCAAGTGAACATCAAGCAAAACCCAAGGAAAGGCAAGGAGAGGCTGGGAAAGATGAGTGACTGGGGCTGGGGTTGTACAGGAAAGACATGGCAGCTGCTGCCCTCCTTCCTCCACCTACTGTGTGTGTGTGTGTGTGTGTGTGTGTGTGTGTGTTAGAAGCATAGGTTCGGGTCCCTATCATTTTATTTTATTTTTTAAATTTATATATTTTTTGGCTTCACCACATGGCATGTGGGATCTTAGTTCCCTGACCAGGGATTGAACCTGTGCCCCCTGCAGTGGAAGTGAGGAGTCTTAACCACTGGACTGCCAGGGAAGTCCCCACCTACTGTTTTCAAAATCTGTTTGTTGATTTTCTGAGAGGAGTCTCCCCTGGGCCGGGCTGGGAGCTGGGTCAGAGTAGAGAACAAGTCAGGTAAGGGCCCTGCCTTTGTGGAACTCATAGTCCAGCAGAGGCCAGACAAGGAATGAGCCACTCCAAGGGGACTGAGCATTTAGGAGAAGGGCAAGGTGCTCTAGGAACTTATACCAGCTGGACCAAATGGTCTGGGGAAGCAGGGGAGGCTTTCTAGAAAGAGCGATGTTTAAGCCGAGACTGAAGGATCAGTAGGAGTTTGCTCGGCAAAGCGATTTGGGGCTGGGAGGAGTGTTAACAGGTGTTCAGATAAAGAGACTGCAGGGGCAAAGGCTCTGGTCAACACTTGAGGCTCTGATTTCTTTTGGTCCCGTTTTGCCTCCCTGCATTTACAGATATTTAGATGGATCTGGACATCTGTAGCTATCTGAGTTCTTTCCTGTGAGGTTCCTGGATCCTTTGCAAATGGGTTTGCATGGTGCGAAACAGACGATGTTACTCCCTTCACATTCTAGCGTGTTGGAACCTTCATTCTGACACAGGTCACTCCCTGCTTCCAGGCGTCTCCACGTTTATCCCCTTGGCAGTATTGCCCCTGAGTCCTTCCTTCCCATCATTTAGTGAATGATTTGGATGAAAACGTGGAGATTGAAAACTGTTGCAGTTAACAGCAAGGGCTGGAGTCAGATAGATGGGTTCACAGTCCTGCTCCACAATTTAACTCTTGTAACCTTGGGGAAATCCTGTTTATCTATAAAATGAGGCCAATAAATGTACCTACCTCATAAGTTGCTGTGAGGATTAAAGAGGGAATTAAAAAAAATCCACGTAAAGCGATCCACATATACAACCCTGATGATGGGAAAGATTGAAGGCAAAAGGAGAAGAGGGCAGCATAGGATAAGATGGTTGGATGGCATCACTGATTCAGTGGACGTGAACTTGGGCAAACTCTGGGAGATAGTGAAGGACAGGGAGGCCTGTCATGCTGCAGTCCACGGGGTTGCAAAGAGTCCAACACAACAGCGTGGCTGAACACCAGCAGCAAAGTGACCTGTCACACGCTGAGCACACGGTACATACTGGCAATTTTAGAGAGAAGGTCAGAGACAGGTATGAGTCTGAGCGCAAAGGAAAATTTCTTGGTCAAAAAAAAAAATCCAGATTTCAATAGCACAAATTGGGCAAGATGCAATTTAATAAGAATAAATAAATGCAAGGTCCTGGGACTTCCCTGGTGGTACAGTGGCTAAGACTTCATGCTCCCAATGCAGGGGGCCTGGGTTCAATCCCTGGCCAGGGAACTAGATCCCACATGCCGCACCTAACAGTTTGCATGCTGCAATAAAACCTGACGCAGCCAAGTAAATAAATATCTTTTTAAAAAAGGAATAAATGCAAGGTCCTACACTTACATTTCAATCTCTCTCTCTCATACACACCCACCCAACCACCCACACATATATAAGGGAAACTAACAGAACATGTTTGGGAAGAAAAACCTCTGAATTTGGGTTTGTTATACACACTACAGGAGGCCAAGGTCTCTGCAGCTACTAAAAACCTCAGACTGCCTTCTAGAAAAGCAGTATCCATACTTGGCAAAGTAACAACACAGCTCAGCTTCGTGGGTCAAACCACCCTGGAGAACTGCTGTGAATTCTGGGTGTCAAAACTTAAGAGGGATTGACTGAAAGTAGAGGATAAGACAGAAAGCAAAAATCATTGTCACGTGAGCGATGTTTGAAGGATCTGGCATTTTTAGCCATAAAAGAAAAGGCTATGAAAAGCTATGTTTCATTTATCCCTTGGAATCATTGTGGAATGCCTCTTAACTGTCAGGTAATGTGCAGAGTGTTACCATGGCAACCAAAAAGTCTCCCAGCTACTGGCAATGCCAGGGGGTTAGTGGCTCACACCCTGACCCTCGCTGGATGGGACCTGCCTGGCCCAAGGTCAGACTTCTTCCCAGGAGTGGCCTGCTGGAGAAAAAGAGGCCTGGTATCCTGGCCATCTCTGGGCATTGCAGCTCAGAGCCCTCATGGGACCAGATGAGGGGATTGGGTGCTCCTTCTCTCATGCCATCATTCTCATTCACTTACAGGGGTGTCTCCCCATCAGAGCTTGGGCAGTGGATGGAGGCAGACAGGCAAGCTGGCAACTGCAGTCAATGAAAGGCTAGGCATGGGGGCAACCCAGGGCACTATGGTTGTATGGACCTAGGAGGGCACCTGATTCAGACTTGGGGGATCAAAGAGGTTCCCAGGTCTGATCTGAAATGAGATCCAACATGGGGCATGGGTAGGGCGGGAAAAACAATTTTTAACCTCTAGCTAGTTTTAAATGGAGGCTTCCCTGGCGGCTCAGTGGTAAAGAATCATCTGCCTGCTAATGCAGGAGACTCAGGTTTGATCCCTGGGTTGGGAAGATCCCCTGGAGAAGGAAATGGCAACCCACTCCAGTAGTCTTGCCTGAAAAATCCCATGGGCAGAGGAGCCTGGTAGGTTACAGTCCTGTAACGCTTTGTAACCATGGGGTTGCAAAGAGTCAGACACAACTGAGCAACTAAACAGTGACAAGTCTTAAATGGAAGAGGAGAGACCCGGGCTCATTACCATGAGTGCAAGCTGGGTGGACACCTTGGAGGAGTGGCCCTCTCTGCTCTGCTCCTTCCGCCTTTCCGACCTCTGCCCAGAGCCCGCAGGCACAGGACAGGGCCCTTGCTCTCAACTGCTGGCTCCACCAGCCCGCCAGAGCACCCCAGGTCAGAGCGAAGAGGCTCTGCTTTTGAGGATTTTGTTTTTCTGCCCCAACCCCACCCCATCTTAAGAGAGGTTGAACTCGGAGTTTAAAAGGCCTTGCCTTACAGGAAATGAAGAGCTGTTGCCAGGACCGCCCAGCCAAGAAAATACGAACAACATGCCTCGCTCTGCTGCCGAACTCCCAACTCTCAGCCCCTCCAGGGAGGGCAGGGAGATGGGCCTCGGCCCAGGCCCTCCCACGTTTGTTCTCGGCAGGCTTCCCCCCAGAGTGTGGGAAGTCCCTGGCTGTGGTTGCACCCACATAAAATGTCCTGGCTCCCATGTCCATAAATTGTCCCCATCCAAGGGGTGGAGAGGCAGGGAGTGATCCAGAGAGGGCACGGGGCTCCAAATCAGCCTTGCAACCCACTGGCTGTGTGACTCTGGGTAAGTCTGTCCACCTCTCTGGGCTTTGGTTTCTTTACCTATGCAATGAGATGGTTGGGCTTCTGGACTTCAAAGCCTTCTTTCATATAATTCTAATTTCTGAGGAAGGAAATGGAAAAGCTTATCAATATAACTGGAATCTCAGAGCCCAACAGCTGAGATCTCTAATCCTCTCCTTCCTTTCTGCTCCTCTCCTTCCTAAAAGAGAGGAGAACCCGGGGAAATTAGTGCGATGTCTCTTTGAAACAATTCTGCTCTTTCCCCAGGCCTCCAGGTCAAGGTGAAGACTGATGAAAGCCTTAGACTGAAAAGGCTGATGTTTTCCTTATAGATCCAGATGTCAACTTGGGTCATTATCTCTCGCTACACTCTCCGCACCACGAGTCCTCTTCAAAGGCCTGACATTGACTGCCCCTACCTTTTGGGCCAGGTGGACTGTCCTGAAATTTAAGTAATAGGTGCCCTTGATGGGGCCTGGCACTTCTTCATCAGCCCCAGTTTTAACTTCAGGAGTGACTGGATCAAATGAATTGGCAAACATGTACTGAGTAACTACTGCTGCTGCTGCTGCTGCTGCGTCGATTCAGTCGTGTCCAACTCTGTGCGACCCAGAGACGGCAGCCCACCAGGCTCCGCCGTCCCTGGGATTCTCCAGGCAAGAACACTGGAGTGGGTTGCCGTTTCCTTCTCCAGAGTAACTACTAACTACAGATAAACATGCTGGAGGCAAGGGGCTAGCAAAGACTGTGAAACAGCCTACTGTGAGTAAGGGCAGAGGAAATTGTGGGATTCGAGTTCTCTCTTGCTTTTACTATATCCTGATTGTCAATTGTCAATTCCCAGGTGGTATCCCCTAGACTGGGGCTGTCTAGGTGGCCACATTTTCTAGCTGGGTAGCTCAGCCAGGACAAGATTTCCTCAGAGAGGGGTTGCCAGGCCAAGAAATTTACTTCTGTAAATGATAACAGACAGCCAGTACAGATGGTGTGAGAGCGTCTGGGAGCATGTCCCATAATCTGGGAAGAACATCCTTTGTGATAGAGTGATACAGCATCAGAAAAAGCTAATGAGAGATGTGTTAGTTGTTAATTGCTGTGTAATTACTACAACCTTCGTGGTTAAAGCAACATACATTTATTATCTCATGGTTTCTATGGGTCAAGAAATCTAGGCTCAGGGAATTCATCATTTCCTAGGATAAAGATTCTTAGGGTGCATGAACCCCCTGGAAGTGCAAAATAGTACGTGGGAGAGCATTTGTGCAATTTCTTAGAAGGCCAATAGCTTTCAAACGATTCTTCCAAGGGTCCAGGTGACAAATAGGAGTCTCTGGCCTCAGGCTGGATGGAGGTGGGAGGGTGGGAAAGTGTATCCTGTGAAGTCCCTTGAAGCCTCTTTTACACCTCTTCCCTTGGGCCCCTGTCCCCAAGTCATGGGAGGAGAGTGGCTTCGCCCAGCCCAATCCCCCAGCTCCCCTCCAATTCCCAGCCCATTCTACTCTTGCCTCTATTGTTCCCACTGTGGTGTGGAGTCCGGTTGCCTGCAGCTCCCCGCAGAGCAGTGCTCTGACCACAGCCTGGAATCCCTACTAAGACCCTGCCCAGTACCTTCCCCCCTGGGACTAGGCTGTCCCTTGAGACTCCCCAGAAAGGAGGCTGCCCCGCTTCCTGCTGCTGTCACTTGCTCTCACCATTAACTGGAAACCCGGACTCCTGGCTTTGAGGGCCCCCAACTCCTAGGGGTGACCCACAAGTAGATAACCACAGTCCTGAACACCTGCGGACAGTCTTGGTTTACGCTTGTGTCCGGGAGTGATTTTTGAGTGTCAATTTTGTTCTCAAAAGTATCCCTGTTGGTAAGACATTTAATTGGCCCCTTGCCTAAAGGCGCTCAGACAGTAAAGAATCTGCCTGCAATGCAGGAGACCGGGGTTCCATCCCTGGGTCAGGAAGATCCCCTGGAGAAGGGAATGCCTACCCTCTCCAGTGTTCTTGCCTGGAGAATCCCCATGGACAGAGGAGCCTGGAGGGCTATAGTTCATGGGATTGCAAAGAATCAGACATGATTGAACGACTAACACACACGTTTGCCTAAAGGGAGAAGGGACTCCAGCCTTCCCGCGGGCAGGATGGCTGGGACGGCCTTCCTGGCCCTGTGTGAAGACCCCACACCTGGGATGTTGCCATCCCTCGAGGTTCAGGTGCCTCAGCATCACCTCCCGCATCATTTACCCTCAGCGAGGAGCCTTCCCAGGCCGTTCCCTAAGATCTCTGAGAGCAGTGGTGAAATCTGCAGACAGGGCAGCCTTCCTTCTCCTCCTCACCCTGAAAAAACACAGCTCCTCACATCTCACTTCTACCCTTCACCAGTTCCTCATCCTCTCTGCTTCCTACCATCCCACACCGCATGCTCTCCACTTCATGTAGCTAGCTCCTTCCAGTAGTCATGCATGGATGTGAGATTTGGACCATAAAGAAGGCTGAACACTGAAGAACTGATGCTTCTGAGCTGTGGTGTTTGAGAACACTCTTAAGAGTCCCTTGGACTGCGAGAGATAAAACCAGTCAGTCCTAAAGGAAATCAGGCCTGAGTATTCATTAGAAGGACTGATGCTGAAGCATCAGCATGCAAAGAGCCAATTCGCTGGAAAAGACCCTGATGCTGGGGAAGATTGAGAGCAGGAGGAGAAGGGGATGTCAGAGGATGAGTTGGTTGGATGGCATCACCCAACTCAATGGATGTGAGTTTCAGCAAGCTCCAGGAGGTGGTGAAGCACAGGGAAGCCTGGTGTGCTGCAGTCCATGGGGTCGAAAGAGTCAGACACGACTGAGCATCTGAACTACAACAAAGCTAGCACCTATATGAAGTAGGAGGTGCTCCAGGAATGACTCTTTTTGAAAAGTCATTTTTGAATGAATGAAGCGTTGGCAAAATTATGCTAAATCTGCCAACGCATCGCCCTGGGCATGGGCCCTGCAGAGCCGGGCCTCTAGGCGTGGACAACCCTGGATAACACCCTCTTCAGATTAGCACCGAGGGTGGTGGATCCCACTGAAACCTGCCCTGGGGGATGCAGGCAGGAGGGACGCAAGCCAGAGGGAAGGGGCCCTTCTTCTGTCCCCAGAGCGCTGGCTGACACAGGACCCTCCCCAAAGCCTGTCCTTTTCAGCCAAACCCACTTCTTCTGCTCAAAAGAAAAGGAAAAAAAAAAACCAAAAACCTCTTTTGTTTTATGAAGGAGTGTCCAGTGTAGAACGGGCCATCTTACACTTTGCATCAAGGGATTTTTCCAATTTCTTTTTTACAGTATTTACTACCCATCCCATGAGCATTTATTAAGCTTATCCTATGCATCAGGCCTGTGCTCAACCCTGGGGAGGCAGTAATGGACCAGACCAGTGTGTCTGCCTGTGGGGCTGTGTTAAGTCATGGCATCCAAAGCTGGCCCCAGGACGACATTTAGAAACCAGTAAGACTGTGATTTCTTGGTTCCTACACACTAGATATCTCAGTGTTAATGAGACCTTTACACAGGTCTGTTGCAGAGAAGAAACCAATTCTGACTCCATGTTGGAACTATTTCTTTGACTTGCTTTTCGTTGTTTTTGTTATAATCATACAGACTGGTTTGCTTCAGAGAACCCTGCCCCTTTGCCTGACTGTTAAACTAAAGTGCCTTTTTGTTCAGAACCCTTTCCACCTGTGGATGATAGGAAAGAAGAAATTAACGCATCCCCTGCCTGAGGCTTGCCATTTATTCTAGGAGATGTTTGCAAGATTAATGGCCTTCCTCACCTCCTGCCATCTCTGATCTAGAAAAGAACCTGGTATCCCGACCCTGATAAGATGCTTATCTTGAGGCTCTAGCCTGCCATATTCTTGGTCAGCTGGCCTTCCAGATAAAGTCTCTTTCTTGCCTCAACACCTCATCTGTTGGATTCATTGGCCTGTTGGGCAATGAGCAGAGCGAGCTTGGACTCAGTAACAGGTCCATAAAGGCAATGGAATAGTATCTACTTAATGGCAGAATTTTTGGAGGCAGGTTGAATCGTTTTCAAATCTCAGTTCTGTGTCCTCTTGGGTGAGTTATGAATATTTAATCTCCATCCCATTTTTGAAATATAGATCATGCCATCCACCCTGCAGGATTACAAGGAGGGCCAATCAGGGCAATGGTTGTGAAACAAGGCCCAGCCAGTGCCTGATGCATGGGGACATCAAGTAAACAGAGCCGGGGACTATCCCTGAGAACTGGAGTTCGCTCGCCTGGTGAGAGGATGACTCGGGCCAGGCCACGTTGCTCTGTGGTCCATGATGGTGGTTGCTAAACTTGGCTGTGTTTAAGAATCACCATGGGAGCATTTTAAAACTACAGATTCCAAGCCCCGCCTCAAACCTGCTGTTGCTGTTATTTAGTAACTCAGTCATGTCTGACTCTTGCAACCCGTGGACTGTAGCCCACCAGACTCCTCTGTTCATGGGATTTCCCAAGCAAGAATACTGGAGTGGGTTACCATTTCCTCCTCCAGGGGATCATCCCAACCTAGAGGTAGAACCCTCGCTTCCTGTTTGGCAGGTAGATTCTTTACCATTGAGCCATCAGGGAAGCCCCCACCTCAAACCTACTGAACCAGAAACCCCAGGGTTGGGGCTTGGGAGTTTGCATTTTTAGAAGTCTCCAGTTTTGTAATCTATGCCTCTGGGCTTCCCTGGTAGCTCAGCTGGCAAAGTATCCTCCTGCAATGCAGGAGACCCCAGTTCCATTCCTGGGTCAGGAAGACCCGCTGGAGAAGGGATAGGCCACCCACTCCAGTATTCTTGGGCTTCCCTGGTGGTTAAGCTGGTAAAGAATCCACCTGCAATGCAGAAGACCTGGGTTCGATCCCTGGGTTGGAAAGGTTCCCCTGGAGAAGGGAACAGCTACCCACTCCAGTACTCTGCTCTGGAGAATTCCATGGACTGTATAATCCATAGGGTCACAAAGAGTCAGACAGGACTGAGCGACTTTCACATTCCTCCTCAAATCCAGGCGCCCCACCCACCTTCCATTCTCCAGCGCTCCTCTTAGGGAGGCAGAGGTGCAGGGGCTGGGGGAACCCTAGCCTGTGCCCTGGGCCCAGCCCTTCTTCTCACCCCGACTCTCCCTGACCCTCTCAGGCGAAGCATCCCCAAGCTGCGGTGGGTCCCTTCTGAGGAAGCGGCCGCTCTCGTAAAGCTCCTGGTGAAAGGCGGGATGGACAGGAGAGGTCAGAGTTCACACAAGCTGCACTGCCTTCTGTTGCATTTACAAGTGGCAGTCACCTCATGAAACCCAGGCCCCTCCACCCACCCTCCTCACCCCACGGCCACCCCCCCAACCCACGCCCGTGCCCTCCTCCCTTCAGCCCTGGCCCATGGGCAACGCAGACACAGGCAGCGTGGAGAACAGTGGTCCCAAAGCAGACAGGTGGCCCCCTGGAGGTGCCACCCACACCCAGCTCTCAAACTAGCCCCATGCCTGGGGTAGAGAAGATGCCCAAAAGCAGTTTGCTAGACTCGGGCATTTATAAACGCAGAAACTGCGGGTGGGAGGCAGGAGCGGCCTGCACTTGGCAGTCGGCCTGGATGGCGTCAGGCAGTATCCCAGGAGAGGTGGGCGTGGAGAAGAAAGGCCACCCCAACAACGCCGGCAATTTGCTGTGTGTCCTGGGCTGAATGTTTGCCTCTCTGATCCGCGGTTCCCTCTTCTGCTGTGCGATGCTGTTTTCAGTCAACCCTCTTCCCCCAGCCCACGGAGGGCAGTGTCTGAAGGGGACGCACAGAGGAGGCTGTGGCGCGGCACAGGGTCACCTGGGGGCCGATGCTGCGGCCAGCCGTGCCCCTCGGTCCTTTTAGTCTTCAAGCCAGTCTTTGGAGTCAGAGCCCGGTGTTCTCCCCAGGAACCAGGCACATAGGACTCCCTCCTCCCCTTTCCTTATCGTCTTCCCTTCACAGCAGAAAAGGGACCCTCCATGTGTGGGGCCTGGGGACACAGTGTAGCATCGGGGACTTACGGGAGCAGCCCCACTGGAAAAGAGGTTAGGGGACTGGTCTGGAGACCTTAACCCCAGCAGGCACCTGAGCACTCAGATTGTTTGCCGGGGGAGCAGGGGGACACTTTCAGAGGTTAAAGCCCACCGCCCATTCCCCCACCACAGGGCTGGCTTCCCGGTGCCTAGAGGAGAACCCAGGGGTCTCCCGGTCTCCGTGAGGGGGTCCTGGGGACAAGTCTCCTGCTGGACGGGGGCAGGGGTGGGGGGCCGCAGAGAGGATGTGCTGAAGCTGCGGGTGGAGGAGAGGAGGGACTTCACACAAAGGAAGACCATCAGGACAGAGAAAAAGAGGGAGACAGAGAAGGGGAGAGGCGGTTCTGCACAGGAAGGAGAAGGCACCAGAGGGGGCCCGACCGAGGGGCAGATGCAGAGACCGCAAGGATGAGAGAGGCAGAGAGGCAGGGGAGAGACAGAGACAGACAGAGACAAAGAGAGACAGACGCAGAGAGAGAGGATAAGAGGATGAGAGAGACAGAGGCCACAGCAGAAACGATGGCAGACGCAGGGAAATGGCTGAAGGGCAGCCAGTCACACTTCGGACCCTGACTTTGCATGAGAATTCTTGGCCTCCGTCCCGGGTCGGGACCCAGGAGCGTGCCTGCCAGTGGGTGCCTTCCTCTCCCATCTTTCCGACTGGAACCCTAGAGGCCTCTGCAAGCCTCCCCAGCCTCTCTGTGCAGCTCCAGCGGCAACCAGAGACCCCGGAGTCTGGTCAGCTGGGTGGCTGGTCTGCGGGGTCCGTCCAGGGCCAGCTTGGGCAGGAGGGGGAGGCTGGGAACAGAGCCCCTGGAGATCACAGCAAGGACCCTGAGAACCACCAGTCAGACGGACACTCCCAGGCTCCTTCCGGGCCCAGGGGGACACAGCAGGGCTGAGTAGGGTCCTCAACCCAAGAAGAGACAGGGACAGAGCATCTCTCAGGGGGGTTTGAGGCTGAGAGGCAGCCTGTCAGAGCTGCCAGTGTCCCCCAAGCCCAAGCCTGGAGCCCACCCTGGTTGATATTAGGGCTGGTCAGGAGGGGGCGAACGAGAGAAGCAGTGATGAGGCACATTTCTTTGGAAAATGTGAGACGGAGGCGGCAGAGAGCAGTCCAGCGGCGAGTTTCCTGCGGAGACCACGGCCACGCTCGGCTAACAAGCCAGCACGTCAGAGCGATGCTGTCGGCCTCTGTCGCCCATCCCCACCTGCAACTGCAGTTACCCAGCCTCCTGGTTTAGGGATGAGCTGGGCTGGGGCTCAGGGCCCAGAGCTTCCATCCCCAGAATGTCCTCACCAAGCATAAATACAAGCACAGTAAGGTCCCTGCTCCTGTAGGGACGTGCCAAGCCACAGGGACCAGGAGGACTTGGGGACCTCGAAGAGGCTGGTCCCCAGGTGCTTTCTGCTCCTCTCTGGTGGGGGCCCGGCTCCCACAGAGGCTCAGCTTCCTCCCAGGACAGACCCACGTGGGGATCTGTGGGTTGCCCCCAGGAATATGACCCCACCATTCACATGCTTCCCAACTTCAGCTCCAGGAGTTTGCAGCTGGTTGGTATTGCCCAGTACAGTGCTGAGAAGAGAGGCCGGGAAGGCAGGCACTAGACGATGGCCAAGACAGTCACTGTCACCTGCTTCTCCTTGAAGCTCATCCCCATCTTCATCCCTGCAGGACGAGCTCCCAGGAGAAGCGGAGAGCCTGGTCCCAAGCGGTGCCAAGGTAGGGGTGGAGTGGAGCCCCTGGCAGGAAGCCATCTGTGGCCAGGGCCGGTCAGGGGTGCACAAAGGTTGCTCTGTTCCCACCTGTACTGCCCTCCTCGAGCCCTGGATACGCTCTCCCAGTCCTGTCTTTCCCAGGGGTCCTGAGCTGCCTGCCTTATCAGCACTGGCTGGGACTGGACCCCAGCACTGACAGGTCTTGTCACAGCCCGTCAGGCCCCATTCTTACTGGGGAGGTGAGGACAGCTTAATTCCCTGACCCAGACACAGGGCAGCGTGCCATGTAGGGTGGGGGAGGTGGGCACCGACAACCCCTGTCCTTCCCTCCCTCAAAGGTGGGCGTAAGAGACAAAGCTGCCAGTGTCCCCCACGCCCGGGACGCTCCTCTCTGCCCTCCCACCTGCTCTAACTCCCCTTCCATCTCCTGGCCAAACAGCACCCCCGATGGCAGCTAAACTGCCCAGGGATGAGTGATGCCAGGCGCTGAGCGAGCCTGCTCAGAGGATGGGAAGGAAAGAATGCTTTTGATAGAGCAAACTCATCCCTCCTCCTCTGATTCCAGGAAGGATTTGCTGCCGGATCTTGGGGGTTTCTTTAGCCCTGGCATCTTGGGCTTCTGACCTTCAAATCAGGAACCGAAGAGTCCTGGCTTCATATCAGCACCTACAGATCAGCTGCACACCTCTCAAGGGATCCGCAGCCCTTCAGGGGCTGCCCGTGACGCTGTGCTCTACCCAGGAATCTACCCAGTTCCTGGCTGCGCGCAGGGAAGGGGGCTTGGCTGGGGGTGACCGCCGTGTCCTCCACTCCCAACATGGTCTCCAGCTCCGTCTTTAGTGGGCCATCCAGTCTGGGGCACGCCAGTGTATTTACTCTGTTCTGAGGGTGATCCCCTGAGCTACACTGCAGTCTCCTCACATCCTCTCCTAGGGGTCTAACTGCTCAGGCATTGCCTGGCAACTCCCAGAACCAGCTTGACTCCAGTCTTTCTGGAAATAAAGAGTCAACGTCCTTTCCTATGTCTCCCCTAAACTGTAGTAAGTTTGCAAGTGTGCAGGGCCAGGCTGGGCATTGCCGGCGAGCAGTATAGCTGAAGGTGGAGACCTCTCCCAGTCCTGTGCTCTAGAAAGGACAGCACAGTCAGGGCTATTCTTCATCCCCTGGGACTCTGGGGGATGACTCCAGCGTTCTTGCCTGGGGAATCCCATGGACAGAGGAGCCTCGTGGGCTACCATCCATGGGGTCGCAAAGAGTTGGACACGAAGCGACTTAGCACGCATGCATGTAAATAAGTTAACTCATGCAAGAGGCTCTGTGCAGGCCACAGGCTTTGGTGTTGCAGGTACTCAGGCTCCGGGCGCTCCAAGCAGGAGGGACAGAGACAAAGGTCAGCCTTGGGTGTGAGACCACAGGCCCTCTGCCTACTTGCTCTCTCTCTCCGGCTTTTCTTCTCTAGGCCAGTGAAGTAGAAGGACAGGGGAAAATCTGGTTTATGAGTCCAGAAGAAAAAAAAAAAAAAAAACCAGGGAACTTCTGGAAAATTCTGTAACTTTAGACAGGAAAAAGGCCAGACTCTCCGACTGGGCCAGGATGAACTGGCAGCCGTTCAGGCCTGGCTGTAGGAGGTGTGTGTGTGTGTATGTGTGTGTATGTGTGTGTGTATGTGTGTAACTCGGGCCACATCCAGGGGAACCCATGGCTCTCTCCCTCTGTCCTTCTGTCCTCCATCTCCCTCCCTCCCTGTTCTCCCATCTCCTCCCCCCACCAGTGAGCATGGGAAGCTCAGGAGGTAGTGCCCCTTGAATGCAAGCATGCAGGGCCAGGCTGGGCATGGCCTGCGAGAAGTGTAGCTGAAGGTGGAGGCCCCTCCCAGTCCTGCGGTTCCTGGTTCCGAAGGGAAGGTTCTCTCCTCTGACTTTCAGATCCTGTGCTTCCTGTAGGAAGCAGTCACCACATGCCTCTTAGAATCAAGCGGGTTTGGCCCCCGCCCCAGGGGCTCCCTGCTTCGTCCCCCGCCCACCCCCTCCCACCCTCCCACTGCCTCACTCCCCATCCAGGGAGGGTGTGCGCACAGGTAATGATGGGTCCACAATTGGGACATGGGCTGGAGGAGTGGGAACAGGAGCCCAGAGCAGCCCATAGGCTTGGGTGGAGACATGGCCCCAGAGCAGGGAGACTGGAAAGGGGCGATGAAGGCAAGCTGGCGTCACTATGGAAGCCTGGCTGGGAGAGGAGACTGCTGCCTGCAGCCCGGGCCTGGCCCTCACCTCCTGCTCCCTCTCTGACCCTGTTGCTTACATCAAAGTGGGGGCCCATCCCCTCGCTCGCTCCCTGAATGGTCCAGGTCATGGCTCCTGGCTCCTTGAAGCTGCTGATGGACAGATGGTAATAGCTCCCAGAGTGTTGAGAGACGGGCTCCGGGTTAGCACAGCCCCCGCCCACAATCAGAGCTGGTGCTCATGGCTCCCTGCCTCCCACTCCTGCATCCACACTTGCCCCGGGACAGACTGGTCAGCAGGTGTTGGCGAAAGCGGGTGCACGGTCTGCTCTGATGCTGGGGTTCAGGGCCCACAGATGCAGGTGGGAGGTGTGGAAGAGGCAGGAGCCTGAGGACTCTGAAACCCATTTCAGAAAGGCTGTGGGGAGTAGAGGGGGCAGGGAAGAAAGGAGGGGCAGCAGCCTCTCACACATGTCGGCTACCTGAAGCTCATCAGTGCAGCCCCAACCTCCAAAACTGCCATCTTTATTTCCCCCCATTATTTATCAAATCACATTTTATCAGCCTGCTTTTATTAGTCAAAATCATGTTAACCACTAATCACACATATCACTGAGTGCTTCCGATCAACAAAGAGATTGCAATTTTTTACTACGACACATTGGGCCAAAATACAAGCAGCCAACTGCTAAGCATGCTTGATATTTCAGCTGAGCTCTGCAACCACGTGGTGGGTAAATGAATATTTCCATTAGGCTTTTATTTTAAACAGTGAAAAATTGAGCGCAGCCATGACTTATAAATGAATGGAACATGCCTAATATGGAAGAGGTCCCGTTAACAGAATTCACAGGTAAATTCAGCTGTCTCTAGGCAATCTGGGAGGCAGACAAAGGTGGCCCTTCAACCCTGTGTACAGTTGGGAAGCCTGGACGTGGTGGGGTGAGGAAGTAGCAAGACCCCTCCCGGGCAGGTTTAGGAAACTCAGAACTGCTAATACTTTGAGAAACTAGCAAGAGAGGCCAGTGAGTCAGAGCAGAAGGTGTTTATTCCCGAAAGGAAGGTGGGCCTTTCAGATTCCTACTCTTTTACTTCTCTCACGCTTCTCCCCTGGTGCACAGGTGGGGCCCCATAACACAGACCTGGGGCTGATAAGGCAGTGCTCCCATTGTAGGGCTGGGTGTCACTGTGCCCCACCTAAGATGTACTCCTATCTGGGCTTTTCCATAACTGAGAGCAGCTTGATTATACTTTCCACGTGTCTGTAGTGAACTTGTAGTCCTCTTATAACTGGGTGTTTATGAGTCTCATTCTAGGGTGAATACACTTGGGGAGCTTAAACCATGACCTCCCTCCACTGTCTCACTCTCCACCAGAGAACAGAAAATTTTAAGTTTGAAACTAACTTAAAAATAAAAGGCCTGAGATTTACTGTCAATGTCAAGAGTATCTGGAGGTTAGAGGAAAACAGGGAAACGCTGTTGTGGAAGATGCTTGATTAAAACCTGTTCCCGCTTTCAGGCCAGAAAGGGAGAATAAATTTGGGAGACTGCTGCCATCTCGTGGTAGAATGAGAAATTGCAATTACTCCTCATTTTGCTTCTTTCGTAGGAATACTGTAATAAAACTAAATCTTACCCAATTAAATTAACTATAAATCCTAAAGGAAATCAGTAATGAATATTCATTTGAAGGACTGATACTGAAGCTCAAATACTTTGGCCACCTGATGCGAAGAACTGACTCATTTGAAAAGACCCTGATGCTGGGAAAGACTGAAGGTGGGAGAAGGGGACGACAGAGGATGAGATGGTTGGATGGCATCACTGACTCAATGGACATGAGTCTGAGTAGGCTCTGGGAGTTGGTGATGAACAGGGAGGCCTGGTGTGCTGCAGTCCATAGGGTTTCACAGAGTCGGACACAACTGAGAGACTGAACTGAACTGATAGTCCCAAAATGTAAGAGCTAAACCTAGAAAACTATTGAGGGAAAAACAGGTAAGTCTCTGAATTTGGATTAGGCAATTTTTAAATATATGACATCAAAAGCACAACAAGCAAAAGGAGATACATTAATTTAAAAATGGATATTGAGTTTCTTTTTTGTGAGAATTAAAATATTCTGAAATTAGATTGGGGTGTTAATTGTCCAATTCTAGGAATGTACTAAAGCCACTGAATTCTACACTTTAAATGGGTGAATTTTATAGCATGTGAATACCATCTCAATAAAAATGGCAAATTTAACCTGTTTTAACCTAACATTACCAGATTCCCAGGTGGTTCAGTAGTAAAGAATCTGCCTGCCAATGTAGGAGACACAGGTTCAATGCCTGGGTCAGGAAGATCCCCTGGAGGAGAAAATGGCAACCCACTCCAGTATTCTTGCCTGGAGAATTCCATGCACAGAGAAGTGTCATGAGCTACAGTTCAAGGGATTTATAAAGAATCAGATACAATTTAGTGACTGCGCACACACACACACAACCTATTATTACATTAATTGGGTCCTTGCCATCTGTCAGGAACTCTTCTGGGAACTTAATATGAGTTGTTTCAATTAATCCTTCAAAATATCTGTGTCATAGAGGTACTGTAATTATGCCCATTTTGCAGGTGCACGAATTGAGGCTCAGATAAGTTAAATAAATTATCCACAGTCAGCCAATAACTATCAGAGCCATCATTTGAACTGAAAGCCCATCCAGATCCAGAGCCTGAGAGCTACCAGAGTTGGGGGACTGCCTTACCGTTCAGTAGTCACTTTTCAAGAGTTTACAGGTATAGGGCTTGGGGGCCAAAGAGGAAAGCACCATGCCTGCCCACGAGAAAGGAGGAGACAGGTATAATTATGGGGAATGATTAGGATATGCGGCAGGAAGTGTGGAGTGACGAGTACTTTTCGGTGCTCAGGGCACATGGGGTAATTGCCCTCCCCCAGTGCCCCTCTCGGAGAAGGCAATGGAACCCCACTCCAGTACTCTTGCCTGGAAAATCCCATGGACGGGGGAGCCTGGTAGGCTGCAGTCCATGAGATCGCTGAGAGTCGGACACGACTGAGCGACTTCACTTGCACTTTTCACTTTCATGCACTGGAGAAGGAAATGGCAACCCACTCCAGTGCTCTTGCCTGGAGAATCCCAGGGACGGGGGAGCCTGGTGGGCTGCCGTCTGTGGGGTCGCACAGTCGGACACGACTGAAGCGACTCAGCAGCAGCAGCAGGGCCCCTTGGGATACACGGCTGCCTGACAGTACTGACACAGGCTTGGGAGCCCCAACCTCTTCATCCTGTTTACGGGGACGCACCTCATCTACCCCGCAACTCAGGAGAGGCTCCCCAGGAGTCCCCCTAGATCCTCCCCCTACCCCACCCGTATCAACCCCGTCAGCTCTAACCGCTCTCCCCAGCAGTATTTGGAGCCTGTTTACTGTGCCCCCCAAGGCCTCCGTGAGGGTTAAGTGGTAAAGAATCCACCTGCAAGGAAAGAGAGGCAGGAGACTCAGGTTCCACCTCTGGGTGAAGAAGATCCCCTGGAGGAGGAAATGGCAAGTCACTCCATTAGTCTTGCCTGGGAAATTCCATGGACAGAGGAGCCTGGCGGGCTACAGTCCGTGGGGTAGCAAAGAGTTGGACATGACTGAGCACACACAGTTTATTGTGACTGGGAGCACAGCAGAGAATATCCCCAGAAAAGCAGAGTTTCACCCTCTTGGGCGATCAGGCTTGAGTAAAACCCCATTCTCACTGCCCTGGATCACAGCAGATAAGGGTGTGCCGAGTGGGGTGCGAGAAAGGAAGTGAACAGAAGTATTTCAAGGCCACTGGTCCAAGAGAACCTTAAGGCTCTAGCTGATGGAGGCGTATACAGCCAGCCACCAAGGAGACCAAAAGGTGAAGCGGTCCCTATCTAGGACGTGGAGAGGACTCCAGGAACAGGAGTGCAAGGGGCAACGGTGTTGTGTAGTAAGGGATTTGCCTGGCTTGTGTCCCTGCCTCCTGGGAGGAAGCCTCTGAATCTTTGGAATGATAGGAGTGTCTTTGTTACTTAGGATGGGTCCTGACACTTTGTGTAACCCCTGGGGAGTGTCCGGGTGCAGCCTGTCAATGGTATGTCAATAGACCAACCATGTGATTTGAGATGGAGAGTTGGACTGAGTTCAATAACCAGTGACCTAATCAATCTTGCTGACATGATGAAACCCCAATAAAGACTCCAGACATTGACGCTTATGTGACCTTTATGGTTGGCACCCTCTGTGTACCTGGAGGGCGGTAGTCCTGAATCCCCAGGGAGGGGCCAGGGTAGCTTCGTGTCTGGGACCCTCACAGACCTCCACCCCATGAGTCTCCTCTTTTATTGCCGTAATAAAAACTGCAATAGCAAGTATAGCTGACTTTTGAAAGTTGTTCCAGAGGATTATCCAGTCTGAGAAGGTAATGGGAACCCCTGACTTTGTAGCTATTTGGTGATGGGGTTCAGGAGATGCTACCCCCAAACCTGGCACCTTGAATATTTTTTTTAAAAACACTTAAAAATTTTTAAAATTATTTTTAGATGCACTGTGTTTTGGTTGCTGTGCGAGGGTTTTCTCTAGTTGCGGCGAGTGAGGTTGTGATGTGAGGGCTTCTCATTACAGTGGCTTCTCTTGCTGCGGAGCACACACACAGTGACCTCATCTGTACTGTTAAAGTTAAGTCCGTGGTGCAGGGTAACAGTATTATGCAAACAGGAAAGTGGGTTTAGAAAGTTGTTTTCAACACAGAGAGAGCATCTAATGGGGTCCCTCCCCAACTCTGCCATCAATCCGAGTTTTCTCAGCTCAGCCAAGGTAACATGAGGTGTATTTATTTGCAAGACAGTACTGTTGCAAAAATCCAGAGAGGAGCGAGCCAGACCATGAAGAGGAGCGGTTAAAATCATTTTCCTCCAAGTGGTGCTTGGCTCAGCCGCCTGAGACCCAAGGACAGGCTTGCTTCTGAAACAACGAAGATTCGAGAAATGGCAGCTCCTTCACAACACTAACTCCAGTGTTTACAGACTAACCAAAGCCATCCCCTAGTCTAGAAAGGACAGATGCTACATGAAGCTAAAATGTCAAACACTGATGCAGAACTCTCAAGATGGCCCTTTCCCAAACATCTACACCAGTCTTTAAACATAGACTGCAAACAGACCACCTGCAGATGAAACCCAACCTGCAAATAGGATCTGCTAGCCTATCCAACGGAGAAGGCGATGGCACCCCACTCCAGTACTCTTGCCTGGAAAATCCCATGGATGGAGGAGCCTGGTAGGCTGCAGTCCATGGGGTGGCTAAGAGTCGGACATGACTGAACAACTTCCTTTTCTCTTTTCACTTTCATGCACTGGAAAAGGAAATGGCAACCCACTCCAGTGTTCTTGCCTGGAGAATCCCAGGGATAGGGGAGCCTGGTGGGCTGCTGTCTATGGGGTTGCACAGAGTTGGACACGACTGAAGTGACTTAGCAGCAGCAGCAGCCTACTCAAGCTAACTAAATCCTGACTTAGCTAGCGAGATGCTGGCAGATTTCACATGAATGGCTGGGTTTCCTCACTCTGAAAAGTGTTATGAAATCTGTTCCCCCAGAGTGACACTCAGCTGGAGCTAACTGCTTCCCTCTTTAGGTATATGGGTGCTCCCATCACGGCTCCCGCCACGGCCTAACACCCGGCCTGCTCCACGTGCTTCTGTTACCTGCCCGTCGTTCACACCTGCTTTCCTTGCTCACTGAACACCCCTTCACAGGCTCCACGATCACACACACAGCTAGGCTCCTGGGCTGAGCCAGGCGAGAATCTTTGTTGTTTGTGACGACTGTCTACAGAATCTGCGACTGATCCATCAGCAGATGAATGGATAAAGATGTGTACATATACACAATGGAATATTACACATAAAAATGAAAGAAACTGGGTTGTCTGTAATGATGTGGATGGACCTAGAGACTGTCATACAGAATGAAATCAGAAAAACAAATACCGTGTATTAATGTATATAGATGGAATCTAGAAAAATGGCACACCTGAACCTATTTGCCCGGCAAGAATGGAGATGAAGATGTAGAGAATGAACATGTAGAAATGGGGTGGGAAGGAGAGGGTGGGATGAACTGGGAAGTAGCACTGACATATGTACATTACCATCTGGATAATGTAGATAGCTAGCGGGAGGCAGTTGTATAGCACAGGGAGCTCAGCTTGGTGCTCTGCGATGACCTAGAGGGGTGGGATGGGAGGGTGGGAGGCTCAAGAGGGAGGGGATGTATGTATACGGATAGCTGATTCACTTGGTGGTACAGCAAAAAATAACACAGCATTGTAAAGCGATCAAACTCCAATAATAATATTTTTAAAAATCTGGGACTGAACAAATCAAGCAGAAAGGCTTTGCTGAGCAGTCCCATGACTCCATGAGGACAGCAACTGCTCCTGAATCCCTCTCTGAGCTAGATAACCATCACGTTCTCTCCAACCACAGGAACCGTCCTGATAGATCACGTGCTTCATTGCTGGGTAAAAACCATGCCTGATCAGCAATCTCGGGCTTTAGCTCTCCTGATCCTGGACTCCTGTCGCCTCGGAGGCAGGGAAGCTGCCTGCTGGCTTTCCAAGAGTGTGACCAGAGTGGTGGGAAACAGATGCTAGCCTCCAGTAAAAGCCCTGAAGCAGCAGTTTCTCCAACTCTTCACACCTGGCTCTTCTGGAGTCTGGCCCCAGTGAGAAGTCGGCAGAGTCCCTTAAACAAAGTGAAGAATTCAGGGCAGACTGCCCGACCGTCTTCACTGGGCTCCTGGCTGTGCGGCTTCCTCGTCCGCACTGTGGTCCTGACTCGGCATCTTTAAGCCCAGACGGCGCAGGGAGTTGACAAAGTAGCGAGGAGGCCTGCAGAACAAGGCGAGTTCTTCCTTCTGGGGCTGCAGGGCAGGCAGGGTCAGCTGGCAGGCGTGCAGGTGCAGGGGGAGGTGGCGGGCCTTGGACTGCTGCAGCCCCAGCTTCTTCAGGATCCCGACAGACAGTTTCTGCACAAAGGAAAGAGCTCGTGAGAGCCGGGCTGGTGGTGCCTCTGACCAGCAGCCAGGGGTAGAAGACTTCCACTTCCGGGGCCCCATCACTGATCCCCACTGCATGACACAGTGAGGGACAGCCTGCTTCGGGGCCATCTCTAGGAAGGGTTCAGAACCCACGTGACAGAAAACCCACCACACTGGGAAAGCTCTCTTTGGCCAGTTCTCTGGCTTTCCAAGAGAATGAGCTGTAACAGTGAAAAACAAGTTTCCACCAAGACTCGAGCAATAGCATGAAAGGCTGCTTTGAGCCTTCAGAAAGTCTCCTGTCTGCTTCTCAATTCCTCCCTAACCGAAAGAGCTAGCAGGATTATTGCTGTTTAGTTGCTTAGTAGTGTCAGACTCTTTGTGACCCCATGGAGTGTAGCCTGCCAGGCTCCTCTGTCCATGAGATTCTCCAGGGAAGAATACTGGAATGGGTTGCCATGCCCTCCTCCAGGGGATCTTAATGAACCACAGATTGAACCCGCGACCCCCATGTCTCCTGCATTGCAGGTGGATTCTTTACTGCTGAGCCACCAGGGAAGCCCAGCTGGCAGGGCGTTGTGTCTGAAAACAATCAACACGCCTTTGCTGCAACTGACATTAGGGATTTAACAAGGGGAAAGCATAAGTTTTCTCCCTTATTCTGTTGCATCTTGGGTCAAAAAGATATTACCTGGGGGGCCAGCCTGTTCCAGTCTGAGTACTTGTGATCACCAAGGATCGGGCAATCCAACCCAAAAGACATGTGAACGCGAAGCTGATGTTTTATTCCTTTAAAAAGAGAAAGGGAGGAGACTTATGAGTAGCTATAGAAACGATACCACTGGCGGCATCTGCTTCTAATCATATTAAATCAAAGCACAGTAAAATTGGCAAAACCCCAGCTACAATGAAGTGTAAAGGATAATATAACAAATGATAAGCTATTAGGAAATAATACTGTTAAGCCTCTAAGTACCCCTCCCCGTCACAGTTCCCTTTCCACCACACATAACCACTCCGATCAACTTGAGGTCTATCGCTGCCATGCTTTTTGCTTTTGTAAAAAATAACTTTATTGTATAACATTGAATAGTACTACTTGGCACATTTATTTTTATATTATGGCAAAATATACATAAAATTTGAACTTTTTTTAAAAACAGAATTTGAAAGTAGTGCATTAAGAATTCTCTCTTTTTTTAAAGGCTGCACAGCACGAAATGCAAATTCTCTTTTTTAAAGGCTGCACAGCATGGCATGCAGGACCTAAGTTCCCCAACCAGGCATGGCATCTGTGCTCCTGCAGTGGAAGCTTGAAGTCCTAACCACTGGACCACCAGGGAAGTCCCAAGGTTTACCATTTTAATCCTTTTTAAGCGTTCAATTCAGTGGCATTAAGTACACTCACATTGTTCTGCAACCATCACCACTGTCCATCTCCAGAACCCCTTCACCCTAAACTGAAACCCTGTCCCCAAAAACCATAACTCCCCACCCCCTCCTCCCTCCAGCCCCTGTAGCCACCACTCTGCTATCCGTCTCTAGGAACCTGACGACTCCAGGTATCTCACATAAGTGGAATCATACAGCGTGTGCCCTTTTGTGCTGGGCTTCTTTAATTTAGCGTAATGTCTGTAAGGTTTGATCCAGCTGAAGCACGTGTCAGAACCTCCTTCCTTTCTATGGCTGGGTAATATTTCATGCATGAAGTACCACTGTGTCTTTCCAATCATCTGCTGATGGACATGTGGGTTGTGTTCACCTTTTCGCTACTGTGTACAGCACTGCTATGAACAGCGGGGACAGACATCTTTTTGAGGAACCCGTTTGCAAATTTTTAAATAAACGTAAGCAAACTGTTCATATTCTTATGCTACTGTTTTTCACAATCCCATCCCCATGGGAGCTCCCAGCCTTGGATCAGCACCGGAAGCACACTCTGGTACAACCTCAGCGGCCCATAATCCCGGGAGCTCAGAGGCAGGGCGGGGCCCAGCACGAGGCCCTGCGTGAAGCCCTGAGGAGCCCCGCGGCTCTGCCCGCTGCCGAAAAGCGGCGCCCTCACCGGTGATAGGCTGGAGCTCCAAGAGGGCGGCGGACAGGCTGCTGCTCAGCACCTGGTACTGAGTCGCTGCCCGCTGTGCATTCCGGCTGCTCCGCACCCTCACCATCTTCCCGTCGTCCATGCGGTAGCTTGGGGACAGCGTCATCTGCAGCCAAAGAAGTCGAGATGTGACTTCAAAGACGAGCAGAAAACCCGTCCCTCCAGAAGTGCTCCCCCACCCACCTTGTGGTGATGCTGCTGGCCCTGCGCCTCCTTCTCGACGATGGGGATGTCCACGACTCCCGCTTCAGGCATCGGGACGCGCACCGTGATGGCCCTGGAGGACACACAAACCCTGGCCTGAGCCGTGAAGATGAGGGAAGTGCTCCTTGGTTATTCGGCTACTTAGAGGTTTCATGCTGGACTTTCTGCACTACTATAGTGAGTTCTGAGGGTCAGAGGGTCCCAAATAATCTCTTGGTATAGCGCTTAGCCTGACAGCTATCACTATTCTTTCAAACCTATCTTTTCTGCTACTAAAGTAAATATGCTGATTGCAGAATACTGGGGGGGCGTGGGGTGCGGAGAGAACAGGAAAACAAACAAAAACAATTATATTAGTAACATGGTCTTTCATCCAGCCTTTAAAAGTAAGTATGGGCAGTTTCATTTTAAAGGGGGATAATATAGTTTTGTATCTTTTATATCTTTCTTTTTTAAAGGATAAAAGATGGTAAATTCAAGTTGCATAGGAAATAAATGAATAAATAAAATGAACTGAATGAAAAACTCATAGGACTGCTCCTGCTCTATTTGCCAGGTAGATGAAACAGGGAGGAAATGTGCTCCAAAAGTCACAGGAACCCCAAACACAGTTCAGTAACTCACTCCCAACCTCTCTTGTTGGAGGTCCATCACACCGCAGACAGGTAGAAGACTCTGATTTGTCCTTACATTTACACCTCCTCCAGGTCAATCAGCCTAACACAGAATCGCTGGCCCAGGAGTCAAAAGCCCTCTCAGATATAACATCTCACACTCTGGACACCCAGCTGCAGGTTGGTAGCAGTGTAGACTGCTATCTGATGCATTTCACCATACTTACACTGATTTATAACCACTAGATGACCCTTCCTAATGACCTAACGCTCCTGCTCAGAAACGTTCAGCCAATAAATATTCACTGAATGTAAACAGGCACCGATTTGGGTAGGCGCTGGTTTTATATGGATGAATGAGACAAAAATCCCTACTGGTCAGCCTTCCCTGGCCACCCAGTGGTTAAGACTCTGTGCGTCCACTGCAGGGGGCATGGGTTCAAACCCTGGTTGGGAAAATTCCCTAAGCCACACTGTGTGCACCGCATGCCCCAACCAAAAAAGGAAAGGAAAAAAAAATCCCTGCTCTCAAAGAATCCCAAATCTAGTAAGAGGGGTTCAATAACTTACCTAAAGTCTCACACTGGCAAATAACACAGGTGAGAGCTGAACACAGATCTTTCTGAGCATTTAGCTACCATGCTAAACTT
Source organism: Bubalus bubalis (assembly GCF_019923935.1). NCBI lineage: Eukaryota > Metazoa > Chordata > Mammalia > Artiodactyla > Bovidae > Bubalus > Bubalus bubalis. The sequence continues at coordinate 110,248,575 of NC_059161.1, forward strand.
GCTCCATTATCTGTCATCTCTCACTGAGGTGATTCTTAAAACTTCATTCCTCATCACAGTCATTGGTGGAGCTTTTTAAAGATACAGATACCTAAACCTCACACCCACCAGACTTATGAATCAGAACCTCTGTGGGTGGGTCTCAAGCTTATAGATCTTTTTTAAGGTTCCCAAGATAGCAAAGCAACTTCAAAATCTATCATACAAAAAAGGACTAACATCCAAAATATGAGAAGAATGCTCACCAATCAAAAATAAAATAATAACCTTATAGAACACAGGCAAAAGAAAACAGTCTGTTTACAGAAAGGAAAACTAAAACCACCGATAAACAAACACACACACACAAAACCAGCCAACATCACTAGTTAACAGGGAAACAGAAAATAAAATATATATTTTTTTACCCATCAGAGTGGCACACCTTTTACAAATGCTTGGTCAGGCATAATGGGGAGTGGCTACCATCACTGCTAGTGGGGATAAAAGCTGGCATCATCATTTTGGGGAGAAGGCGATGGCACCCCACTCCAGTGCTCTTGCCTGGAAAATCCCATGGACGGAGGAGCCTGGTGGGCTGCAGTCCATGGGGTCACTAAGAGTCGGACACGACTGATCGGCTTCACTTTCACTTTTACTTTCATGCATTGGAGAAGGAAATGGCAACCCACTCCAGTGTTCTTGCCTGGAGAATCCCAGGGACAGGAGAGCCTGGTGGGCTGCTGTCTATGGGGTCGCACAGAGTCAGACATGACTCAAGTGACTTAAGAGGCAGCAGCAGCATCATTTTGGAGAGCAACTTGGGTAGTAACCATTCAAATTTTATAAAGTGTGCACCCTTCAACCCAGCAATTCCATTTCTGGGCTTCTGTCCTAACGATATACTCACATATTCTTTGCAAGAGGCTTTGAAAAATGGAAAACTACTTAAACATCAATAAGGAAGTTATGATATATCCACACAACGAATACATACAATAGAGCCATTGAAAAGGAGACAGCTCTAACTGTGCAACACAAAAGGCCCTCCAAGATACACTGTCCAAGTGAAAAGAGCAGGCTGCAAAGCAATGCGAAATATGCTGCCATACAATCATCTGCTTACACATATCCCACATAACTCAACAAGTTTACACGAGACACTAGCAAGAGTAACTGCTTCAGGAACAGGAAATAGAGTAGATGGGGGATAGGAGTGGTTTCGTTTTTGCTCATGTACCTTTCTTCTATTAAAAAACTAAGGTTGACAAAATTGAAAAAGACTCATATCCCACTGTTCATTGCAGCACTATTTACATTAGCTAGAACACGGAAGCAACCTAGATGTCCATTGACAGATGAACGGATAAAGAAGTTGTGGTACATATACACAATGGAATGCTGCTCAGCTATAAAAAGGAACGCATCTGAATCAGTTCTAATGAGGTGGATGAACCTAGAGCCTATTGTACAGAGTGAAGTAAATCAGAAAGGGAAAGATAAATATCACACGCTAACGCATACGTACGGAATAGAAGACGGTACTGAAGCATTTATTTGCAGGACAGCAATGGAGAAACAGACATAGAGAATAGATTTATGGACATGGGGAGAGGGGAGGGGAGGGTGAGATGTATGGAGAGAGTAACATAGAAACTGACATTACCATATGTAAAACATAGCCAATGGGAATTTGCTGTATGTCTCAGGAAACTCAAACAGGAGCTCTGTATCAACCTAGAGGGGTGGGATGGGGAGGGAGATGGGAGGGAGGTTCAGGAGGGAGGGGATATACATATATCTATGGCTGATTCATGTTGAGGTTTGACAGAAAACGACAAAATTCTGTAAAGCAATTATCCTTCAATTAAAAAATAAATAAATTATATATATTAAAAAAACCCCTAAGATTGGGACTTCTCTGGTGGTCTAATGGCGGGGGCCTGAGTTCAATCCCTGGTCAGGGAATTAGATCCCACATGCCACAATTCAGAGTTCCTAAGCTGCAACTGAAGATTCCACATGCCACAGTGAAGATCAAAGATCCCGCACACTGCAACTAAGACCCAGCACAGCCAAATAAATACAAACTGAGGTAAATCTACATGCACCAACATGGAAAGAACCTACAGACGAAGGGTTAAGTCGGAAAAGCACAGTGTACACTGTACAATGTCACACACACACACACACACACACACACACACAGAGTGTACAAATCAGTGTGCTCACTCACTCCATCGTGTCCTGCTCTTTGCAACCCTGTGGACTGTAGCCCACCAGGCTCCTCTGTCCATGGGATTTCCCAGGCAAGAATACTGGAGTGGGTTGTTACGCCCTCCTCCAGCGGATCTTCCCAACTCAGGGATCGAACCTGCATCAGACATGTATGTAAATAGGATGAGTAAGCTCCACAGGAATAAAAACCAAACAACTCCAAGAGAAGGAACGAGAATAATAGAATGAGTGAATTCTCCAGGACTTTTTTTTTGCTTTATCCATGTTGTCTGACATTTTACCACAACAATCAAATCATATTACTTGCATAATTAGTTTTTAATAATTTTTATGTACAGCCATAATTAGGAACCACTCCACTCCAGTACTCTTGCCTGGAAAATCCCATGGATGGAGGAGCCTGGCTGGCTACAGTCCATGGGGTCGCTAAGAGTCGGGCACGACTGAGCGACTTCACTTTCACTTTTCACTTTCATGCATTGGAGAAGGAAATGGCAACCCACTCCAGTTTTCTTGCCTAGAGAATCCCAGGGACAAGGGAGCCTGGTGGGCTGCTGTCTATGGGGTCGCACAGAGTCGGACACGACTGAGGCGACTTAGCAGCAGCAGCATACTATCAGACTCTAATAGTCTAAGCACTAAATCTATTTCCTATAATTTTTATATGTCCAGAGATCCTAAGACAGTGCCTTCTGTCACCAGGGATTCCTGATGTAAGAAGAGCTGAAGAAATGAAAGAGGCCCTACACCACCTCGACCGCTAGCGACAGGTTTCATACCAGTACTTCTTTGTCACCTGACGGGTTCTAAACAGCTCTTGGACTTGATGCGCCACTTCTTTTTCCCAAGCCAACACCATCACACCTGTGGTTTCCTTGTCCAGCCGATGGCACAGGTGCAGCGGCTTTGCCTTGGGGCCGTGGAGTATCTTTGCCAGGACAGGCAGTACATCACTGATGCAGAGCTTGACCCCAGGGCCACCTGAGAAGGAAAGAGCCAGAGATCTGAGTGGCCAGGGAAAGATCCCATCAAAGACCTCGACTTGGGAAAAGCAGATTATTGGATTAAGAGCAGATGCTCTTGAGGGCAGTAAAACTTAAGTGTGGTCCAGGGACTAGCAACATGTCGGTAAGCCCGGGGAACCTGCTGGAAAGGAATCTCAGGCCCCCCAACCCAGATAATGAGTCAAACTCTGCATTTTAACAAAACGCCCAAGTGACTTATATGCATAATAAAGTTTAAGAAACAAGATCCCAGGGTATGTGGCTTTCTCCTCACACATAAACAATTTTTTTTAAAGGTACTTATGTACTCAAACTAAAATTAGCAACCAAAATGAGGAGGTCTGATATTTCACTATATAAACACAGGTTCAAGAATCTGCCAAGTAAACCCTAGTGAGAAATGCAAGACCATAAGGCCCTCCTGAGGCATTACCGAGGAGTTGAAAGGATGGGCATTCCTGGGTTCCACGCTATGGAGCCTCCTAACTAGCCACTGACCTTAGATTACTTACCCTTTTCAACTTTTAGTTTTCTTATCTACAAAATGTAAATATCAGGATAATAATTATTTCTTGGGGAACGAAAAGGCAAGAAACTTAATGGAAGGATCAAGAGAGAAAAATACACACAAAGCACTAGACAATGTCTAACTTAATTCCTTGTTTTCATGTACAACCATCTCTGTATCTCCCCCCAAAGCATTTGTACTTCTAGCTAAAACATGCCTTTTCCTCCAGCAAAACCCCTTCCACAAATGCATTTTTTCTATCAATTTTTTCTGACTCACTCCAGCTATCTCTGAAAATAAAAAACATCAGGGTGTCCATTAAGGTCGAGGTGCCCTGGGGTTTTGCTAGTTATACACCAACACACGTTATGCCCTTTCTCCCAATTTTGATGGAAAATAATTTGAAGACAGGAACTACACAGCTTTGGTCCTCTATAGCAATCCCTGGTGGAGGCTGGCACACAGCAAATTCCATACTGCTGGCTGCCAGATGCTTGGAAGATGGGGACCGTCTTCTTTATCTCTGTGTCCTCTCTGGTGCCTTACATAGGTCAGTATCCTTACAAAAGTTTAATTACTCTGAAAGCAAAGCTTCAGAAAGCCCCAGGAGTAATGTCAGAGTTATCCTTCCTTGTAACAGAAAGCAGCAGCGCCCCTCCCCCTTCCCCGCCACGTGCTCCTCACCGTGCACAGGGAGACCGTAGGGCTTATTGATGACCACAAGTTCCTTGTCCTGATGTACAATTCCCCGGCTCAGCGCCTTAGCCAGCACGTTGGGGTGGACGCGCTGCAGCTGCTCTGTGAACCGCACTAGTTCTCGCACTCTCCGCTGAACAGGGTTTGTGGGCGCCTAGAGGGAGAGAAGGAGAGACGGGCAATGTCCGGTGAGGAGGTCTTTCACTAAATCTGGGTGAGAATTTGGGAAGGGAATGCCTGTATCTCTGCACTAGATGAGCGCCTTCCTCGAGTATAATTTGAGAGCAGGGGTGCGTGTCTGTCCCACTGGTACCCAAGTAGGGCTTAAGGCCGGGGTCGGCAGGAGCCAAGGACCCAGCCCACAGGAAGATCCTGCACCCTGCTGAGCTGTCCCCTTCGCTTTCTCCCAGTTTTCCCACCACAAGCCCTTGACATTTACCTGACAGGTGTCAGAGGACCCGCCTACCTCCCTCCCTCACCCCAGTGAGCGCACTGCCTCTTGGGAGTTGTGGTCCTTCTGGACTCACCGGCTCCTTAGTCTTTTGTTGCTGTTTCTGGGCCCGGAGTCTCTCTGCTAATCGCTGAGCATCCAGGGGCTGAGAGGCAGCAGCAGCAGCGGAACAAAGTGGCTTTGAGAAGAGGGTGAAGAGACTCCCGAGACACTGCCCGGAGCCTCGGACCCAGAGGCCCGGCGCACTACAGCCGGGCGCCGCCATCTTGCCGAGAAGGGAGGGGCGAGGCAAGGCCACGCCCAGAGGAGAGCAACAAAAGGGCCAGCGGGAGGGCAGGTGGGCGGGCCCTGAGAGTCACGTGGGCGGGGCGGGGCGGGGCCCGGGGCGCGTCACGTGGGGGCGGTGCGCGCTGAGTGCGGCTGCGCCGGCCGGTAGCTGCAGCTGGAGCGGTGGCGTTTGGAGGAGACGCGGTGAGTGTGTGCGAAAGCCGGGTTGGGACTGCGGAATGCCGGTGCCTCAAAGCTTTAACGTTTCTGCGGACCCGGGGTTTCCGTTCTCGGAGATCCCTGTCTTGGGAAACCGTTTCTCCCTTTGAGAGACGACCCCACTCAAAACCACCTCCCCGCCCCCGCGCCGGGTAGAAGAGATACCCGATGAATGCTCGCCCCAGAGCCGTCTTGAGGCGCCCACCCTGTCCCTCTTGCCCCGAGGGACGCGTGGCGTCTCTTCTCCTTTCCTTATGGCTCGACCTTCGGAGATGCGGGATCAGTGAAACCTCTCCACCCCTCACCTCCTGACTCCCAACCTTTGTTTCACGTTGTAACTAGTCCTTCTCTCCCAGGGGTGATGGGCAGCCCCTTCCGTTACCCAGGGGCCTATATGTCCTTCCTAGCGAGCACCTTGAGTTTCTTCTGCCGCTTTCAAGAATTCATTTCTTGGAGTCTCCTCCTTCAACTCCCCCCCCTCCCCCATGGCTTCCAAAGAGAAGACAAAGTACAGAGCAGGAACCTTCCCTTCCCTTTTCTCCTTCCTTCATTTCCTCGTCCGCTGTTTGCAGTCCCTCCAGACCCTCCCCTTCTCTTACAAGGGGACCCCCATGCCCAAACTGCGACTAAGCGAAGTCAAGACTGTGACTTCACTAAGGGGTGGCAGGGAAGAGGAACATCTGGTTGGGATAGTAACACTATAAAAGTAGCTTGGGACACACCTGGCATTTGTTAAGGATGGTGCCCGAGCCCTAAAGGGATGTCAGAAAGCGAATGGGTCTGCGCTGACGTTAGAGAAAACAGTGACTGCTGAGCATGAAGGTTGCCAGACGAGTTAGTGGAACTAGGCTTGTGTCCTACCCCTCTAAAACGGATTGGCATGAAACAGAGTTGAATAGGTAAGTGGAGCTAGCCTATAGAAGACTTTAACCTGAAGAAGAGTTTGATCTAGATGTGAGTCTGTGATCTAAGGCGTCTGTGAAGCTTCTCAAGCAGGAGGGAGACTCCTTGAAAGGTAGAAACGAATCTGACAGTTGAATGCAGGACACATTGAAAAGGAGGGGGCTTTGAGAGCGGGGAGATCAGCTAGGATGCTGCCAACTAGGTGGGCAGTAGTAAGGCTGTGCTTGGTTCAGTGGTCTTCTTCCCTACACCATACTGTCCTTTGAGTTTAAATTGATTTTGAGTTGTGCAGGTCAAGATGTATCAGTTGGCAGCTGCTGTTGAACAGTGAGTGCCTTATAGATTCATTCATTCATTCTTTTTTTTAATTCCGCCCATCTGGTGCAGAGTAAACTCACAAATACCCTTGGACTGGGTGAGGTGCATTGTAGGCTTGTATTAGGTGTGTCCGAACATTTTGAATCATCTGATTTCTGTCCATTTTTTTATCTAAAGAGTGGAGGAAGGAGTAGATGTATTTGTAAAGGGGGGGGAAAGAAAGCCTGTGTGTGTTTCTGTAATGAGAGGTGATGGTTATAAATGTGAAGAATTTCAAGGGAGACTGGGGAAACAGCCTCTGTCTCTCCTACTGTTTTTCCTCCGCAGATTCACAAGAAAAACACAGATGTATAGAAGTTGAGAATTACCACCTTTTGCTGATAATGCCCCAGACCCAGTTTCTAATTTCAGTAAACAGTCCCATATTATATGTTAAGTAGGTACTTGAAGCCTCCTTTCCAGGGACTCTCAAATTTGGACATCAGAACTTAAGTTTGTGTCCTTATGTTAATTACAAGCCTGTTTTAGGTGAAGGACTTTTATGGTTTCGTCCGGGCCAGGGAACGTATTTCTGCCTTAACCTGTCCTTAATAGTGTTCAAAAAGTGACCCCTGTTCCTGCAGGATTTTCTTTGTGCCAGGAAACAAAATGAAGCACCTACTCAGATATCATTGCCAGTGACGCAGACCTTGTGTTCTTGGGTTTCACCTTAACCCAAGGCATACACTGTAGTGCCTAGGAATAACAACACTGGTTCCCCCTCCTTTTTTTTTTTTCTGGAGAAGGAACTTTTAGATTTTTCTTGTTGAAACTTTGTGAGAGAAATTTGAAGAGTTTTTTTGCTTGATATCACAGTACAGCTTTAGCCAAGATGGATACAAAACTTTCTGTTTCCTTAACGTTTAAGTCTAGGCACTTGCTGGTTATTGAAATAAAGTTGCTCTCAATACACAAGAATTTATGCAGACCCCAATGTTCATCGCAGCACTGTTTATAATAGCCAGGACATGGAAGCAACCTAGATGTCCATTAGCAGACGAATGGATAAGAAAGCTGTGGTACATATACACAATGGAGTATTACTCGGCCATTAAAAAGAATACATTTGAATCAATTCTAACGAGGTGGATGAAACTGGAGCCTATTATACAGAGTGAAGTAAGCCAGAAAGAAAAACACCAATACAGTATACTAACGCATATATATGGAATTTAGAAAGATGGTAATGATAACCCTGTATGCAAGACAGCAAAAGAGACACAGATATATAGAACAGTCTTTTGGACTCTGTGGGAGAGGGAGAGGGTGGGATGATTTGGGAGAATGGCATTTAAACATGTATAATACCATATGTGAAACGAATCGCCAGTCCAGGTTCGATGCATCATACAGGATTCTCGGGGCTGGTGCACTGGGATGACCCAGAGGGATGGTATGGGGAGGGAAGTGGGGGGTGTTCAGGATGGGGAACATGTGTACACCCGTGGCGGATTCATGTTGATGTATGGCAAAACCAATACAATATTGTAAAGTAATTAGCCTTCAATTAAAATAAATAAATTTATATTAAAAAAAGAATTTATGCAGAGATACATATTGTCTTTTTCCTCTTCCTCATTCAGTTGATCCTGTCTTGGTAGCTCATTTTTCAGCTTCTCCACCAATCTCATGTTCTCTTTTTGGTTGGGGCCTCTTTTGTCTGGACTGTTTTCTTAGTACAAGGAAGGGAATTTTATTAGTGATGTCTTCATTCTTACAGAGTACAAACATAGCTTCTAGACATAGATCTTGATATACTTATCATATGTGCCCCCGCCATAACTATATAAAGAAGACCATGGTAGTTTGCTTTTAAAAATATTTTCTATCCTGTGCAAGAATGACAAAGCCTCCTTTTTAATTCATAAATATAAACAGGAACTGACTAATAAAGGAAATTGTGTTTAAATATCACAAATTTAAGGTTAATTAGTGGCATGAGGTTAACTTCTGGTTCCTTGAACAGTGGTTTGCTAGTTGCAGATTAACCAGCGATTCAGTCTCCCTGCAAAGCAGGAAGTACTTGGAGATTGTTTTATGGTTTTAGAGAGATTCAAAGAGGCAATTAACAAGAGGTCTCTGGAGGTGTCCTGGGAAGTGCAGTTGTTGGCCGCTGGGGACTGGCCCCAGTTCAGCTGCTTGTGAACTTAAGTGAGTAACTTGGGCTTCATTTTATTGTCTTTTCAGAGTTCCCTGGTGGTCCAGTGGTTAAGACTCCACACTTCAGTGCAGGGGTGCAGGTTTGATCCCTGGTCAGGGAACTAAGATCCCACATGCCGTGAGGTGCAATAAAAAATTTAAATAATGATAAAAGAAGATCCTTATCAGCTCTAAGCTTCTACTCTATGAAGACTTTCCATCCACTGACACTTAAGTATGTCTCTTTCTTATCAAGTGGAATTTATGTCAGACTTACCTTGAACACGTTTAGCATTGGCACAGGGATTCAGGATTTTGCCCCTGTTCCCACAGTTTAACCTTACGCCGCTGAGCTAGCATTTATGTTCGGAGGTTTGCTTCATTGAATGCTCTGGAATACACCTGCAGATTTCATGGGTGGGGTGTGGGAGGGAGTGTAGATGGGGAAAAAAAAAAGAATGGAAACACTGGTATTGACCTATAACACGGTGTGTGCTTTTTTCTGTGCCAACATATTTCAAAAAGAGATTACGATGTACCGTTGCCCCTTGTTACACGTTTATTCAGCTTTTGAGCAGTGATCGGGATAGTTCGAGCTTAAGCCACTACTTCCCAAACTTTATTTTCATACTGTGACATGTGGAAATTACTGTTGTTTCACTGAAGAAGAAGACAGCTGTCCCGGGAGCTGTGGCTGTCCCGTCCCCAGCTGGCCATACACAGGCGAGGAGGAGCTCCCTGTGCTAAGGTCCATGCGAAGGGCAGCCTTACACGTTCAAGGTCTTCGTCCCAAACTCTGCCTAACTCTCAAGAGTAACGGTGTCACTAGTTAGTTTTGTTCTGTTTTTAAACCAAAGCATGTTATATATTATCCCTTGAATCATCACCCATTTTTACTTGACCATATCTGTTTTGGGGGTTTACATTCTCTTTACTATTATTGTTATGTAAGTTTCAGTTGTACAGCATTACAATTCAACATGTGTACCACAGTACCAAGTGATCACTGCCATTAGTCTGGATGACTATCGTTATTTTTATTAAATCTGTCTGTAATCTGTTCTGCGTTCATGTGCCTTTGTGCTCTTGACCCGTTTAAAGACCATATTTGGAGACTTCCCTGGTAGTCCAGTGGCTAAGACTCTGTGCTCCTAATGTGGGGGGCTGGGGTTCTGGCCCTGGTTGGGGAACTAGATCCCACATGCTTCAGCTAAAGATCCTGCTTGTTGCCATGAAGATCGAAGATCCCACATGCTTCAAATAAGACTTAGCACAGCCAAATAGATAATAAATATTAGAAAAAAAAAAAAAAAAACCATACTTGTCCTCAGAAAGTGGCCCATTTTAAAGTGTACGAATGGGTAGTTAACTGGTTAAGAGGTGGGAAATGCGTTTCTCATGATACTTTAACCTCATTAGATTATGGGTTGACTTGCTCTGGCTCTTTTGAGAAAATAAGGAATTTCTTTAAGTAGCTTATTTTAAGTTTTCCATTATAAAAGTATTATAGAAAATTGAAAATAAAAAAGTAGAGGAGGGAAAATCATTCATATTTCTGTTTTCCAAATACTGTTAATATCATGGTTTTTCTTGCCTTTAAAAAAAAATCATGCGTTCTTTCTTAATCATAGAAATTTTCAAACATTTGCATGATAGAAAAGAACTGATAAACCTCATGTACCCATCACTAGCTTCTGGAGCCAACCAACACCCAGGCAAGTCTTGTTCTCCATCCCACCGTTAACTCCCAGATGGTTTTGAATCAGATCCCAGAAATAATCGTTTCATCTGTAAACACTTGGGTGTGTATCTGTGAAAGATAAGGACTAGTTTTCAACATAACCACAATACTGTCATCACACCTTAAAACACGTTCCTGGGTGTTACTGAGCAACCAGTCAGTGCACAGATTTTCCCGTTGGTTTCACTTCCTAACAGTTCATTTGTTTGAATCATCTGGATTCAAGAAGGGTCCACCCATCGTGTGTACACTTTTAATTAGAAGACTAAAACCATATGGGCATTCAGAAGAGATAATGTGAACTGTCCACCTTGGGGATGCTAAGAGCTTGCACTTCCGAGTCAGACAGACTGGGTTTCAGACCAGCTCTGCTGCTTGCTAGCTGTGTAACCCTGTGCAAGTTACTTACCCTCTCTCACTTTAGTTTCTTCGTCCTGTCAAATGGAATTAATCTATACCCTAGGACTGCCGTGAGCATTGAGTGAGTCAGTGCAGGTTAAAGCACGGTAGAGCCCCGCACAGAGTTAATGATAAATGCTAGCTCTGTCCAGCACCTAGGATAGCACCAGGTGCATAGATTTGTGGAATAAAAATAGAGTAGGAGTCGAGAGCCAAGGAATTTGGTCTAATTCTGCCATTTAGGGGAATCACTTCAAAGTTTTGGACCCCAAATTTCTCATTAGAAAAGGGGACGGAATGAACAACTAGATGATCACTGAAATTCCAGAACTTGCAGGAAATGGGGCAGGCATGATATTTTAGAAACAACATGAGCTTCTAAAACAGACTGGGGTTTGCATCTTGCACTTTATTATTTACAAGCATTTAATCTCAACCTCAGTTTCATCCTATGTGCAATGGAATTAATAATACTAATTTAGTAAAATTGTTGCGATGAACAAGAAGATAAATATGTCTGGTTCCTAGTGTGTAGTGGGTACTCAGATTATTAGACAGCATTTTATGATTGTAAAACAGGAATGTTACATTGGAGCATTTTCAACATCTTAAGAGCTGTGTGTTTTGTGGCATTTGTATAAATGAAGATGACCAAGTGTCTTACGGCAAATGGAATATACACTGAAAGGGTGAACCTGGAAACTGTGTTTCCAGTACATGAATGATGGAAAATTAAGGGACTATTCAATGCTGTTGATAAAAGCCAAAGGATATGAGGATCCCTGGAGAAATTCAGGGAGGTCTTTGCAACAGATGGTTACTTAAGTAAAATAAACCTGTTTTCTGTTATCATTTGAAAATTTCACAGTGAGTCAAAAATGGCTTTTTTAATTGCAATATATGCAAGCATTATGTTAGTTTCAGGTGTGCTACATGGTGATTTGATATTTGCATGTTTTATGAAATCACCACAGGAAGTCTAGTACCCATCTGTCCCCACACAAAGTTACTAGACTGTTATCGACCATATTGCTTATGCTTATATTACATCCCTGTGCTTGGTTCATGTTTGTTTTTGCTTTTTTTAATTGCATGTATCGGTGAAATCATATGGTATTTGTCTTTCTCTGATTTATTTCACTTAGCATAATATACCCTCTAGATGTTGTCACAGGTGGCATGATTTCATTTTTGTTTGGGCTGAGTAACATTCCATTCACCTATCAATGGACTGTTAGGTTGCTTCCATATTTTGGCTCTTGTGAACAACGCTGCAGTGAACGTTGGCGTGCGTATTATCTTTCTGAATGCATGTTTTTGTTTTCTTTGGGTGAATACGCAGAAGTGAAATCTCTGGATTATTTGGCAATTCTATTTTTAGGTTTTCGAGGAACTTCCATACAGTTTTCTGTAGTTTACGGTCCCACCAGCAGTGCAGGAAGCTTCCCTTTTCTCCACGTTCTCACCAAAATTTGTCATTTCTTGTCTTTTCGATACAGCCATTCTGAGAGGTACAAGATGGGATCCCATTGTGGTTTTAATTTGCATTTCCCTGATAGTGATGTTGAGAATCTTTTCATGTGCCTGTTGGCCATCTGTATATCTTCTTGGAAGAATGTCTGTTCAGGTCCTCTGCTCATTTTTTAGTCAGGTTGTTTTTTTGATGTTGTGTGAATTCTTTGTATATTTTGGGTATTAACCCTTATCTGATGTGTTTGCAAATACAGTGTCTTTTTTTAAGGAACTGTACTTGACTTTAATTGTGACTGAAGCAAATACAGTCTCTTCTCCCACTCAGTAGGCTGCCTTTTTGTTTTGTTGATAGTTTCTTTCATGTGCAAAGACTTTTTTAAGACTGATGTAGTCCCATTTGTTTATTTTGCTTTTGTTTCCCTTGCCTGAAGGGACAGATCCAAAAAAAATTGTTAAGATCAAGGTCAAAGATCTGTCTGTGTTTTCTTCTAGAAGCTTTTGGTTTCGGATCTTACATTTAAGTCTTTAATCCGTTTTGAGTTTGTTTTTGTCTGCAGTGTAAGAAAGTGGTTTAGTTTCAGTCATTTGCTAGTTGCTGTCCCGTTTTCTCAGCACCATTTATTGACAAGGATATCTTTTCCCTATTGTGTATTCTTTGTCATAGATTCATTGACCATATAAAAAGATGTCGATTGGATGTGTGTGTGTGTTTATTTATCTTTAACGTTTGGAAATGCTGCATTTGCCCTAATGATATTTTTGGTTTAATGAAAATAACTTACATTAGCTGTTAAAAGGAGAGCTGCACTGTTAACTGACTTAGAAAAGCAAGTCAGTTCTGAGTTTACTGATCCCAGTGTACTGGTCAGCATTTCCCCAACATGCTTGCTAAGAGTCGCCTGAGGAACCTGAAAGCTGCCGCAGCTCACTCTTCAGGGCTGGGTCGGGGCCCAGGAATCGGTGTCGCCCCCTCGCCCCTGCGCAGGAAGCACCCCTGCGTCTGCACCTCTGCCCCGAGCCCTTCACCACTGAGCCCGGTGCTCCTGCTCTGCTCGGCCTTCACCTTTGCCCGGTTTTTCGCTTGCCTGTGTTAATTTTTTTTCCAGATGCTCCAAGGTATGAATCACATTGTTATCAGCAACATCATCTGTGCGCTCAGATGCGTCACTTCCATTTTTCTTATGGAGCCTGCGGTCTTCTTCCTGCTCCCTTCACTGCTCCCTGTCAGTGCCGTTCAGGAATGGACCTTTACTCTGCTCCGGGCTGGCTCCCATGGCGTCGCATTTCTTGGTTGCGTCCTTATGTCCTAATAAAAATCTGAAGGACTTTATTTTGCCCACAAACTTGCTTGATAGTTTGGAAGTAGAGTCGAGTCCCAGGCTAGAAGTGATTTTCTCTCAGAGTTTTGAAGGTGTTCTTATACTTCCCAGGGTCTGTAAGTGTTTTTGAGGCGTGGAGGTTCACACCCTTTCTGCATACCCTTGTTCTGCTGGCTCGGTTTTTCTTTTCTCCTTCACTGGGAGTTTGAGGACAGTCCCTCCATCCCTGGTGGTCTGGAGTTCCATGATGGTGTATCCTGGTGTGGGTCTTTCCTCTTCTGCTATTCTTGGTCCACAGTGGATCCATTTATTCTGAAAATTCATGTCCTGCAATCCTGGGACATTTTCTTCTATCATTTCTGTGATTTTTCTCCCCATCTTTTCTTTTCCTGTGATCCTTTTTCATACTGTCCATTCTTGTCATATGGATACAATAGCTCCAAAGAGGGCCCATCATAACTTTCTATAAGACATTAAGGTAAACAAAGGAAGAAAAATTGAAAACAAAACAAAACCATGAAGGGGACTTGCATATAAGAAAATGTATCCTGTAGAAGCAGGGGCAAGGTCCCAAGAATACTGTTTTTTGAATTGATGTCAGCATGAAACCAGGATGCTTTAACTTGCCCCAGAAGTTCCTCCTGAAAACTGCTTTTCTCCTTATAAATGAAAATACCCACAGCAGTTCTCTCCAGGTGGGATCACTTGCTCTTTCTACTTCACTGTCCCTTTCGTATTCCCCAGGTGCCTACATGTGACCTGTCCTTTTCTCAGAAAGGAAAGGGGCTCCCCACTGCACCCCACTCCCGTGCAGTGTCCCCCGGCACCCAGGCCACCCAGCCCTCTGTTGTCGCTCCCTCTGACTCCTTGGTCTTGCATTGACCTCCTTCGCTCTTTATGAAAGTATGTTTTTAGGTCTTCCTAACCTGTTTTGCTCTCAGCTTTTCTCCTCAATTATTTTCACTGGCTACTTTTTAAGACTGATGCCACCTGCTCTGCAAAGCAGTGCTGTTCAGGCTTTCTTCTAAGTCAGCCTAGTCATTCTAGCTCCAGTGGCCCTTGTAGCAGATAATAGCCTCTTTCTGGAGCTTTCAGATTCTAGTTTCAGGTATAAACAATGTTTTTATCACTCAGTTCATTTGCAGATCAAAGAGAATATTTTTCAGTTAATTTTTATTAAGAGAAAAAAATCCTGAAAAGAATACCGGCTGATTTACGGTCATAATGGAGTAGGACATGGCAACCCACTCCAGTATTCTTGCCTGGAAAACTCCATGGACAGAGGCGCCTGGTGCATTACAGCCCATGGGGTCGCAGAGTTGGACATGACTGAGCACACGCAGTCGTAAGCTTAGCCACTTCCCTTTGTTCTGGCTGGTCTGTCATTCTCTCATTCTTAAGGGATTACTGAAATTGATCCAGGGAAGGTACTCGCAAAAACTTTCCTAAAGTGGAGGACACTTCTTTCAAAATCAGTAAATACTTGCATTAGTGCTTGAGACAGAAAGAGGGAGATAATCACCAATAATCCTATCACCCAGAGCTTATTTCTGCCACTCAGAGACCTCCAACACATGATAAGGAACAGGGTGTCAAACGATGCTTTGATCTTTAAGGTTGAAATAGGACTGTCTAAAAGTGTGTTTGTGGTTTGAAGGACTGTGTAATGAAACTCTGAGTAGGTACCTCATGGGTCTGAAACAAAGGCAAGATCTGGGCTGAAGACACAGATTTGGGAGACATTAGCGTTTAGTTGGCATAGTAAGCCACTGGAATAGATGCAGTGGGGAGAGGAGGGAATGGTTAAAGTGGCTGGACTGGAGAGCCTCAGATGCCCTGAGGACAGTCCACATTCAGGGAATGGGCAGAGTAAGAAGAGATTCCCCTACAGGAATGGGAGGAAGGCTGGGAAAACACAGCATCCGCTGGAGATGAGAATGGAAATCCGTGTTAGATGCTTCCAAAAGGTAAAGGAGGATGAGTCCTAATGATGTCATTGAATTTTACTACAATAATACCTATTTACCATAAAGTATTTCTTGATCTTACTACTACTACTGAGTCGCTTCAGTCGTGTCCAACTCTGTGACCCCATAGATGGCAGCCCACCAGGCTCCCCTGTCCCTGGGATTCTCCAGGCAAGAACACTGGAGTGGGTTGCCATTTCCTTCTCCAATGCATGAAAGTGAAAAGTGAAAGCGAAGCTGCACAGTCGTATCCGACTGGCAGCGACCCCAGGGACTGAGGCCCACCAGGCTCCTCTGTCCATGGGATTTTCCAGGCAAGAGTACTGGAGTGGGGTGCCATTGCCTTCTCCATTCTTGGTCTCACTCAAACACAGTTGTTAATCTCCTGTGTTAATCTATTCATACATGCATGATAAACTTAGCACAGATGTATTTTATTGGGTTGACTAAAAAGTTCATCTGGGTTTTCCCATACCATGAAAAACCTGAAGGAACTTTTTGACCAAGCCAGTATGTGTGTGTGTGTGTGTGTGTGTGTGTGTGTGTATGTGTGTATTCAGTTCAGTCGCTCAGTCGTGTCCGACTCTTTGCAACCCCATGAATCGCAGCACGATTCATGGACAGGCCTCCCTGTCCATCACCAGCTCCCGGAGTTCACCCAAACTCATGTCCATCGAGTCAGTGATGCCATCCAGCCATCTCATCCTCTGTCGTCCCCTTCTCCTCCTGCCCCCAATCCCTCCCAGCATCAGGATCTTTTCCAATGAGTCAACTCTTTGCATGAGGTGGCCAAAGTATTGGAGTTTCAGCCTCAGCATCAGTCCTTCCAACGAACACCCAGGACTGGTCTCCTTTAGGATGGACTGGTTGGATCTCCTTGCAGTCCATGGGACTCTAAAGAGTCTTCTCCAACACCACAGTTCAAAAGCATCAATTCTTCGGTGCTCAGCTTTGTTCACAGTCCAACTCTCACATCCATACATGACCACTGGAAAAACTATAGCCTTGACTAGACGGACCTTTGTTGGCAAAGTAATGTCTCTGCCTTTGAATATGCTATCTAGGTTGGTCATAACTTTCCTTCCAAGGAGTAGATCAGATCAGATCAGATCAGTCGCTCAGTCTTGTCCAACTCTTTGCAACCCCATGAATTGCAGCACGCCAGGCCTCCCTGTCCATCACCAACTCCCGGAGTTCACTCAGACTCACGTCCATCGAGTCTGTGATGTCATCCAGCCATCTCATCCTCTGTCGTCCCCTTCTCCTCTTGCCCCCAATCCCTCCCAGCATCAGAGTCTTTTCCAATGAGTCAACTCTTCCAATGAGGTGGCCAAAGTACTGGAGTTTCAGCTTTAGCATCATTCCTTCCAAAGAAATCCCAGGGCTGATCTCCTTCAGAATGGACTGGTTGGATCTCCTTGCAGTCCAAGGGACTCTCAAGAGTCTTCTCCAACACCACAGTTCAAAAGCATCAATTCTTCGGCACTCAGCCTTCTTCACAGTCCAACTCTCACATCCATACATGACCACAGGAAAAACCATAGCCTTGACTAGACAAACCTTTGTTGGCAAAGTAATGTCTCTGCTTTTGAATATGCTATCTAGGTTGGTCATAACTTTCCTTCCAAGGAGTAAGCATCTTTTAATTTCATGGCTGCAGTCACCATCTGTAGTGATTTTGGAGCCCAGAAAAATAAAGTCTGACACTGTTTCCATTGTTGGCCCATCTATTTCCCATGAAGTGATGGGACCGGATGCCATGATCTTCGTTTTCTGAATGTTGAGCTTTAAGCCAACTTTTTCATTCTTCACTTTTATCTTCATCAAGAGGCTTTTTAGTTCCTCTTCACTTTCTGCCATAAGGGTGGTGTCATCTACATATCTGAGGTTATTGATATTTCTCCCGGCAACCTTGATTCCAGTTTGTGCTTCTTCCAGTCCAGCGTTTCTCATGATGTACTCTGCATATAATTTAAATAACCAGGGTGACAATATACAGCTTTGACGTACTCCTTTTCCTATTTGGAACCAGTCTGTTGTTCCATGTCCAGTTCTAACTGTTGCTTCCTGACCTGCATACAAATTTCTCAAGAGGCAGGTCAGGTGGTCTGGTATTCCCATGTCTTTCAGAATTTTCCACAGTTTCTTGTGATCCATACAGTCAAAGGCTTTAGCATAGTCAATAAAGCAGAAATTGATGTTTTTCTGGAACTGTCTTGCTTTTTCCATGATCCAGCGGATGTTGGCAATTTGATCTCTGGTTCCTCTGCCTTTTCTAAAACCAGCTTGAACATCAGAAAGTTCACGGTTCACGTATTGCTGAAGCCTGGCTTGGAGAATTTTGAGCATTACTTTACTAGCGTGTGAGATGAGTGCAATTGTGCAGTAGTTTGAGCATTCTTTGGCATTGCCTTTCTTTGGGATTGGAATGAAAACTGACCTTTTCCAGTCCTGTGGCCACTGCTGAGTTTTCCAAATTTGCTGACATATTGAGTGCAGCACTTTCACAGCGTCATCTTTCAGGATTTGAAATAGCCCAACTGGAATTCCATCACCTCCACTAGCTTTGTTCATAGTGATGCTTTCTAAGGCCCACTTGACTTCACATTCCAGAATGTGACTCTAGGTGAGTGATCACACCATCCTGATTATCTTGGTCATGAAGATCTTTTTTGTACAGTTCTTCTGTGTATTCTTGCCACCTCTTCTTAATATCTTCTGCTTCTGTTAGGTCCATACCATTTCTGTCCTTTATCGAGCCCATCTTTGCATGAAATGTTCCCTTGGTATCTCTAATTTTCTTGAAGAGATCTCTAGTCTTTCCCATTCTGTTGTTTTCTTCTATTTCTTTGCATTGATCGCTGAGGAAGGCTTTATTATCTCTCCTTGCTATTCTTTGGAACTCTTCATTCAAATGGGAATATCTTTCCTTTTCTCCTTTGCTTTTCGCTTCTCTTCTTTTCACAGCTATTTGTAAGGCCTCCTCAGACAGCCATTTTGCTTTTTTACATTTCTTTTCCATGGGGATGGTCTTGATCCCTGTCTCCTGTACAATGTCACGAACCTCCCTCCACAGTTCATCAGGCACTCTGTCTATCAGATCTAGTCCCTTATCTATTTCTCACTTCCACTGTATAATGACAAGGGATTTGATTTAGGTCATACCTGAATGGCCTAGTGGTTTTCCCTACTTTCTTCAATTTAAGTCTGAATTTGGCAATAAGGAGTTCATGGTCTGAGCCACAGTCAGTGCCAGTCTTGTTTTTGCTGACTGTGTAGAGCTTCTCCATCTTTGGCTGCAAAGACTATAATCAATCTGATTTCGGTGTTGACCATCTGGTGATGTCCATGTGTAGAGTCTTCTCTTGTGTATATATATATACGTTCACAGCTCCACTTCCCCTAAAAGGTGGAGACTTCTCAAAGGTATGGCCCTTAAGGGCATGATGTTAGTCATCTCTGGTGAGACAGTATTGACTTGTGTCTCCACAACATTGACTGCAGTCAGCGTGCCTTGTCTACTCTGTGACTGCCATGTGAGTACTAGCAAGCTATTTAATGTCTCTGTTATCTGCAACATCTGTGACATGTAAGGGTGATGGTGGTGTCTCCTTCATAGAGGAGTGAACATTCCCAAAGTGCAGAAGACCATGCCTGGCTCACTGTAAATGCTGCATGGAGTTCGTTGGAGGTGAACTGGATGCTGTAATAATTGCATTAGTTTCAGTGCAGTGCCTGGCATTTAGCATTTAACAGGTATTAACATGAAAATTCAACACCTTGTAATTAATACAATAACTGTCAATTTAAACTGCCAGCATGTACAGAATATATGTGGTCCAGGCCAGAGGGAAACCTCAGTGGACTGAGAATTCTCTGCATGTAACTTTGTTTTATAAAACAGTCTATAGACTTTTTGCAGAGGTACTGTGTAATCTTTGTGTTTTTTTCATGTAGTTGGGAAAAAGAAAACTGAAAGGTAACGACAACCCCTGCAGAGCGGGTGAGCATGCTCATATGCGGGAGTGAGCATACCCTGAAACAGCTGAGCGACACACGTCCGTCACGGAGTGCGTTTGGCGTGAAAGAAGCAATACCACACTTTACCTGGTCACCCTGGGTTTTTTGTGTGTGTGTGTTTTTTTACAGCTCATAGAATTAAAAATATCAGTTGCTCTCTTAGACTTTGAATTAACTCCTGGTGCGTATACACTCATTCATTCAGCAGATATTTAAATATTTACTCCACTGTGCAAACACTTACTGTGTGACAGAAACTGAGCTGAGGGCAGGTGTTTTGAAAGGTGAATAAGGCGCTGACATGTAAATGAGGCCTCCGTGGGAAGGGCAGGCTTCAGCGATGGGATGGCGGGGGGTAGAGGTGCTCACAGAGGACAGTGAGCACCTGCCCTGCTCAGGGGAGACTGTGTGAGCTGGGGGTGTGGCTGATGCGTCCTGTGTGGATAGGGTCGGGGCTAGAAGGGAGGTTGTTGAGAAGACTGCAGAGGCCAGGCCAGGTCTTTCCGGCAGGATGAGGTGTTTCATATTAAATACAGAGAAGCCATTGAGTGATTTCTAAGCCATGACTTAATCCAGTTTGTGTTTTGAAATCTGTTCTGCTGCTGCAAAAACCTTTCTTCTTCTCTATTTGTAAAATAATTTAGATTTAATATAGTAAAAGTAAGTGATTTTTTTTTAGAATTTTCTTTTATTATTTATGTGGCTGTGTCAGGTCTCAATTGCTGCACGTGGGGTCTTAGTTGCAACATGTGGGTTCAACTCCCCAACCAGGGATCCAACCTGCGCCCCCTGCATTGCAAGGTGGACTCCCAACCACTGGTCCACTGGGGAAGTTCACAAAGAAACATATTTTTAGCCCTAAATACTGACCTCTTTGAGTTGTTTACCAGAAAGAGTTCTTGCATTAAGAATCCACCCGTAAAAATCAGTTTAGGGACTTCACTGGTGGTCCAGTGGTTAAGATTCTGCAAGCTCAGTGCAGGGGACCTGGGTTCAACCCCTGGTCAGGGAACTAGATCTCACATGCCATAGCTAAGACTTGGCACAGCCAAATAAATAATCAGTTTACATCTTAGATATTAGAAACTTGAGTTATAAAAATAAGATGATATATATCTAAAAATGTTCAGTTAGTATTGGAGAGGGTTCTTAGAACTTGAGGTGTGAAATCCTTTTGCTTGCTGGAATCAGATTCCCTTCAACCCCTGTTCTGTTAGTGTATCTGAAAAGCGATACAGTCTGAATGTTGATTTACCATGCACACAATTTCCACAGGAATTTGTCTTTTCCCACTTGTTCCATTTTAAAAAGAAGTCAGCCTTTTATGGTCCTGACTGCCTTAAAAGCAGTAATAGGATGTTTCTTTTAATTGGAAATGCTTTGTCTGTTGCACAGTAAATTTCTTTCTTGTAATTGTGATCATGAGCAACATCTTACATTTCAGTTAGTTCATTCAGGAAGTATTTGCTCACCTGCCCTGTGCCAGGCAGTGGTCTGGGATCTGAGGATGCTTGTGAACTAAACTGAGAACCTTACCCTTTGAGGAGTTTGTATTCCAGTGGGAGGAGGCGGATGGCAATTAATACGCATAATTAGTATCTTCATTATACTACTAATAAATATAATTAGTGTGCTGGGGGTAGCACATGCTATGAAATTGTAGAGCAGCTGGTGCAGGGAGTGAGGAGGCTGCAGCTTTAAATACAGTGATCAGGGTAGCATCATTGAGAAGGTCTGAGTGGAGCAAAGGATTGGAAACGTGTACTGATGGGGGACGGGGGTGAGCAGATCCAGGAAAAGGAACAGTCCACACAAAGAAAGGCCCCAGGCCAGAGTGCTCCAGGCCTGTTAGTGGAAGAGTAGAGAAACCTGCAGGTCTAGAGGGAGGGAGGGAGTTCCTCTGCCTTTTAGGAACAGGCTTCTCAGTCTAATTCAAAAAGTTCATAAGCCAAAATAAATGAGTAAATTAGGGAAAGAATTTTCATCCTGTGAATGCTCTGCAGGTGGTAATCTATAAATACCCCAACTCATGTCTTAATTTGAATTAGGTAATTCCTAAGTAACACAGAAGTTTCTTAAATTCATTTCATAGGGCAGCTAAACAAACAAAAGAATCTCTTTTTCTTCAAATAAGAAACTGATGTTGGATCACAAGCTCATATGAACTAGCATTTAGTAAAAGGTGAAAATTTACCCTTCCAATGAATAGATTTCAAAAGCCAAAGGCTTTGTTTTATAGCAGAGATTGGCAAAGGCGCACTTGTCTCAGAGAGGGGTGGTGATGGAGGTGAAGATTGGGCCGAGTCTGAGGGGACTTTAGAGCAATTTGGTTACCTCCCTTCTTTCTTTCAAGCTCAGTAGCTCCAGATTGTTTTATCATTTTTATTTGGTGATCTGTGTTTTCTGTTCTTGAACTCAGTGAGATTTTCCTTGTGTTTCTTAAGTTGGCAGCCTAAATCAGGTACACTGTAACGGAGAAGGCAGTGGCACCCCACTCCAGTACTCTTGCCTGGAAAATCCCATGGATGGAGGAGCCTGGTGGGCTGCAGTCCATGGGGTCACTAGGAGTCGGACATGACTGAGTGACTTCACTTTCACTTCTCACTTTCTTGGACTGGAGAAGGAAATGGCAACCCACTTCAGTGTTCTTGTCTGGAGAATCCCAGGAATGGGGGAGCCTGGTGGGCTGCCGTCTATGGGGTCGCACAGAGTCGGACATGACTGAGGCGACTTAGCAGCAACAGCAGCAGCTTTTCATAAGGTCCTGTTCCCAAGTCAGGGCCGGCTGCTGGCTGCTCAGAAATCAGTACTTGAGAGAGAGACAGATGTTGGTGGAAAGGAAAATTACTGCTAATCAGAATGCTGGCAATATGCAGATATGGTAGGTTCAGTGTCCCTCCAAAAACCATCTCCTAGGATTCTGCTTGGCCATGAAAGTTTTTAAAGGGAAAAAGGAAGGCATCTCGGTTAATCCTTGAGATAGAGAAGCAGAGTCCTCCTCCTACTGTGTGCAGTCTTGTCTCCCCCCACCCCACCCCACCTCCGGCTCTGCAGCGTGAAGGATCTTAGTTCCCTGGCCAGGGATTGAACCTGGGCTGCGGCAGTGAAAGCACCAAATCCTAACCACTGGACCACCAGGGAATTCCTGGGGTTTTTCTTCAGATGCTGTCCTGTTCCCAGTGTGTTTCTGGGAAAGCTGAAGGAGAAGCTCGGGAGGAGATCTGGTCATCTGTTAGTTACTTATTCTTAATTTCTACTCCTTTGATCTACAAAAAAATCCAAGAGATCAGGATTAGGCAAGGTGTCCTGTGGTCAGAAGATTTGAAAGGTGTGCTGGGGCCGGAGATGAGTAGAGCATGGGGATGCCTGATCTAAGAGGGGCCTCCTGCAGAGAGCTCTTTCCTGCCAAAAGCTGCTTCCAAATCCCCACTTCTGAGAACATCCTTCTATTTCTATGGGATCACGGGTCTGACTTCTGCTGGCATGCAGTGCCATATCCTTAGAGCAGAAGATGTCCACGTGGGCCCGTTGGTGACAGTACTGTCGCCTGTTTACATAAACAAGCAGAACAAGCTTATGAGCAGTAGGGTTAATCCCATTTTCTTAAGGTCATTCCTTGGAGCTGTTCACCGTAGACTCAGTACTGCTCAGGATGCAGCTGTTTACGTCACAGCTGCAGTCTGGTCTGTACAAGACCTCAGGAATGTGCAGCCCACACTGCATCTATGGCTCCATTGTCCTAATCTCGAGCTGCCTGAGCCTGCTCCTTTGTGACTCATTGAGGCCTGGGAGATTTCAGCTTCTCTACAAACAGTAGGCAGGGACCTTTGTCCTTGGGTAGGTGGGGGCAGGGGTTTAGGCACAGGGTTCTGCTCCTTTCCAGTCCTAATCAATGACTGAAACAGTAGAATATTGTCAAAGTCACGCGTGTATCAAGTGTATTATATTGGTGTGTATATTCCGTATCACCTTTGTTCCGGATGCATGGTACTAATTGTAAAGAAGCAGCCTTAGTTTATCCAGTGAGATACTTGAGGTGTTCCAGCTATGTGTGTGTGCTAAGTCTCTCAGTCGTGTCTGACTCTTTGCAACCTCATGGACTGTGGCCTGCCAGGCTCTGTCCATGGGATTCTCCAGGCAAGTATACTGGAGTGGGTTGCCATACCCTCCTCCAGGGAATCTTCCCGACCCAGGGATTGAACCTGAGTTCTTATGTCTCCTGTATTGGCAGGCGGGTTCTTTACCACTGGCTTACCTGGGAAGACAGGACTGATCTTTTCTCTTGTTTCTGAATTTTATTTTTCAGAATATCCTCTTGTGGTTTCTTAAACTTTTTTCTTACTGATTCCTTTCCCCATTTGTCATGGTTGTTTCGTACTTGAGTCCCTTCTGCAAAATTGCTGTTCATTGTTTCTGGCCTAGTTTCCTATGAGGTTGAAGCTGAGGTATGATCACTAAAGAAAATGCTAAGACGCACAGGTCTTTGACTTTCTGAAGCAAAACATTCTATGTTCATCTCGCAGTAAAAAAGGAAAGTGATCCAGGTTAGTATAACTGAGAGTTAGAAGGGCCCTTAAAAAATTGGCAAGGCCTTTTCTCCCTTTTTAAAAAATAGAACGCTGTGCATCACCCCCAGATGTAATTGCCCACCCTCTTTTTCTTTAAAAGGAAATGCCACGACCTCTTTAGGCCTCCTGTTCCACTGCCATCCTGAGTGGGAAGTTCAAGAGCGAGTGTTTTGATTTGCTGAATGACAGGATAAAAAGATTGAATGCACTCAGAGCAAGCTTAGTCCTATATCTCTCTTGATTGGATATTTTGAGAATTGAGTTTTAAACATAAGACCCCCAATTTTTTAATGCATTCTATCAGTTTAAGACACCATGCAAAGACAGGTCTACTTTGTTTATCTTTCTTATATTCTGTCCTCGGTTTGGTGTGAAATGGGGTTTGGGTTACATGACCACAGTGTGGGGACCTCTGAGATGTCTAACCTGGTGTTGACACTTCACTTAATCACTATTAACATCCAGCTACACTTGAGGTTTTTAATCATAACATTTGCCAAGCTGTATGTCAAAATGCAACTTAAAATTTTTTTTTTTTTTTTTTTTTTTTTCAAAATCAGTGGTGTTTAAGTCATGACAGGAAAGTCTTCCCTTTAAGACTTGTCAAATTTCCAACTCCGAGAGAGATCCTCTATAATGGTGACAGCTTGTGGGCCGCCCGGACTCGGAGGAATCTGCATCTGTTCGCTGTCCTTTTGTTCTCGTGAGAAGGAAGCAGTTGAGGGCACGGTCATTCATAATTCACCTGCCTTATTAGGAGGAGGACGTCAGTTTTTAAGGACTGGCTAGAGTGTCCAGTCTTATCCTTGAAGATTTATTTACTCTCATTTTTAATGAATTGCCTAGGTCATTTGTGGTAAATTTGTTTGCATGGTCATACTACTTGGATGTGGAAAATTTTTTTATTAAATATTTTTAAAACCTCCTTGTTTAGCATCATGTGTCATTGTTTTCAGCATGTAACTTCTCAGAAACTTCACAGGAGGGAAAGTAGTGACGCAGAAGGAATCTTATCAGTTATCCTTTGCACAGTAAAACCATCGGCATCCATCACCAGCTTCTGCTTCAAATCAGATTTTAATTCAGATGTTCCATTACTCCTTCTTGAAACAGTTTTGTTCCCTGTACATGCTGTGTTACTTTGGTTTTATAATCGAAAATAACTGATAAAAACAACATCTGAGCTCTTGAGCCCGGAATATCAGTGTAGTTTATTTTGGGATTTGAGTTTAAAGGCTTTCTAGAATTTGTGAATTTACCTCTCAATCCTGAAAGTCTTCCCAGAAATCCTGTATCTTATGAGTTCATTCTCACATTTTTCATTGCTGGGTCATTGTTTACTGGTGAAATCCCAAGAATAAGTAGTATGAATCTGGCATTTTATCAGTGACTGTATTAAAGCAGATTTCCAGGAAATGAGTGTAATAGGTCTCATCTGACAGAAGGGAGAGGGTGTTGGTCACATGCAATTTAGGGATAAAAGTAGGAGCAAACTGAGTTAACCAGAGATAGAGGAAAGACTTCAAGACTGGTGTACACAGAGGAATCACAGTCGAGGCACAGCTCAATACAGTTCATATATTTTATATATATAATTGGAGTATAGCTGCTTTACACATTGTGTTAGTAGCTGCTCTGTGACATTGTGAATCAGCCTTATGTGTACATATGTCCTCTCCATCCTGCACCTCCCTCCCGGCCCCCGCCCCCGACCCCTCTAGGTGGTCGCAGAGCACAGAGCGAGCTCCCTGCGCTATGCAGAGGGCTCCCATTAGCTCCCTGCTTTAATCCGAGTCAGGTATGTATGTCAGTTCCAATCTCCCACTTCATGTCCCGCCACCTCCCATATCCACACGTCCTCTCTCTATGTCTGCATCTCTGTCTCTATTCCTGCCCTGAAAATAGGTTCATCTATGCCATTTGTATAGATTCCACATACAGTTCTTATATATCAGTTCCATTTTTGTGTGTGAATGAGAAGGATGAGAATGGCAACTTCGTTCTGTACACAACAGATAGGATAGGCTGCAGTCTCCAGTAGAACTGAATTCATCAGTGCCTTAACCTGTGTCAGTGAATTGTTAATTGCTCGCAAGCTCGTTGGATGCCCTCTTGTAGTACCTTACACTGCCTGTCTCTTCCTTCCTTCCTCTCCCGTAGTTTCTAAAAAAACAGATGTGTTGGAATTAGTCCAAAAGCCACAATCAGAGGGGCTTGGTTTCTTCCAAATCAGAGGATGACTATCTTTTCCCTGAGAAAACAGTTAACCCTTTTCTATGTTTATGCTGGAGAAATAAGCCAGTCTATTCCAGTCACTGTTCTATTTGTTTATACTTTTAAATAGCAAAGGGTAAAGCTTGCTATAAATATAACTGATCTTTTAGACCAAGCAAGGACCTCCTTCGCTAGCTAGTCATTTGTACATCTTTTGTTTCTAGGCAAAAATGTCATGATTAGAACCTTTCTCTTTATTTATTCCATCCATTTGTATCTGAAAATGTGTTATTCTGAATTCATTGTGCATGTCAGTGGTTCATTAGAGCTGAAGACCACACACTAGAAGCAGAGGGAGACCCCCAGATCAGCATGAGGAGAGCAGGTGAGAGACCCCACGGTCATCTCTCTGTGGAAAAAGAAGCCATATTTTGCCATCTTTCTAGAACCAAAATGCTGTGAAAGCAGGGACTTCTGGAATTCTTTCATGTTTTCAAATCTATAACTGCTATCTTATGTAATCTTAATTTCATTCATATAGCCAATTCTTTTTCTTTTTTCCTTTTTCCATATCTCTTACTGGATTTTTCCTAGAACACTGGCCTCAATTTTTCCCGTTTTCATCCACCAGATATAAGCACCCTATTTCTTACCAAGCTGACATATTTCGAAGTAAAAGTATCCTATCTGATATGAGGATTTAGGCCTTAAAATTTTTGTTAATAAGGTTACTTGTCTTGGCATTTGATGAGCGTCTTTTGTTTTGTTGAACTCTGTTGGCCTTGAAGGATTTTTCAGTAGCTTGGCAGTAATTGGAGTAATGAAGACACCGGCCTTTGTTTTCTTATGGCAGAAAAGCTTTTCCCCACCTCTGCTAAGTCCCACTGAAATGAAAACTCCAGTGGCGATCACTCAAAGAAATGAATGTGTGAACTAGTTGATGCATGTTAGGAATTCTGTGCAAGATTTTCACAATCAGAAGTTCTTTAGCAGTAGCTGCACATTGTTTAGGGTAAATGCTAAACTAGAGTTATTTTTTCTGAAATTGCACTCTAGAAGGAGTAAGATATGGCTTATGCTTAGATGTCACTGGGATGTACATGTAATATTGTATCATATGAGACATCTTTCAGACTGAAGAAAAAATGTTAGAAGACAGAATGAGTATGTGATCAAATATAATATGGGCATATTGAATTACTTTGCATTTAGTCCTAAGTAAAAGGACCCAGAACATTCCAGTAACAACTTGTCAAGAGCTGTTGGCCATATTTAATTCTCATAAATTATGTAGTTGGAATGGACCTTTGGAATAGTTGACTCTGTAAAGAAAAAAAATGGAAAAGCTTAGTATTCAGGTGTCAACACCAAGAATTGACCATCTGTCAGAAGAGAATTCAGCAAAACAAGTACATTTTCCAGGGGAAAATGATGGGACTGATCTGGGGTTCTGGTTAGTTGGTACTGCTGGGAGGTTTGTAACATGTAATGCTTATCACCAGATAAAAATGATTTCCTTCAGCTCCTAAATTTAACTGACTGCTGTAACTGTATCAGCAGAGCACCTAGTCATGCAGCAGCTCTGCTGCTGCTAAGTCGCTTCAGTCTTGTCCGACTCTGTGCGACCCCATAGACGGCAGCCCACCAGGCTCCCCCGTCCCTGGGATTCTCCAGGCAAGAACACTGGAGTGGGTTGCCATTTCCTTCTCCAGTGCATGAAAGTGAAGAGCGAAAGTGAAGTCACTCAGTCGTGTCTGACTCTTAGCGACCCCATGGACTGCAGCCTACCAGGCTCCTCCATCCATGGGATTTTCTAGGCAAGAGTACTGGAGTGGGGTGCCATAGCATTCGGCATCACAATTACTTCAACTAAATCTGAACGTGGGATTTAGTTTTTAGATTTCTAGAATGTGGGAGCTCCCTTCTTTGATGGTTTTGAACTGCATATTAAAAATGGGGTGGGGGGGAGATGAGAAGATAATACTTGGACAATGTTTTTAGGTTATAATAGCGCAGTTAAGAGCGCAGACCTGGGAGGCAGACCGCCTTGGTTTGAATTATGGTACCGAGAGTCAGACACAGCTTAGTGACTGAACACGCACATGTTGAGCTTCCTGTGCCTCAGTTTTCCCATCACTAAAATGGGGCGATAATAGTACTTCATAAGATAATGGGGATAACATGAGTTCATGTTTGTAAATCGTGTTTGGCACGTGGTAAGCATTATTATAGAGTTTGTTAAAACTCTGATTTAGTAGCTGAATTAATCATTGGACTTGATTTACTAAACATTAAATTACTTCCCTCTATATTTTACTTTCATCTTTCTCAAGTCATCTTGCTCAATTTTTTATGTGAGTGTACTTTGTCCAGATTACAGATGTTTTTAGAACCATTGTTAAGGAAAGAGAGTAAGCATATGCTTAGCTTGAGAGTCATGCTTCCCCGGCATGAGGAACCAGTTGTTCAGAGACAAGGAATGTCCAGCAGTCAGCAAATTAGTATTGATTATCCTATTCTTGATCCAGTGATTTCTTTAGGTGATAGTAAAGGATATTAATAATATGGGGATGTGTAGCACAATCACCCATGGGTTTTCCCATAAGCCTTCCCCAGACCTGTCTCAGGTATTTCTTAGGCTCCACAAAGTGGTGGCCGATTGACATGAGTTGATGATGGTTTGCTTCTGTTCTGTTTGTTTTTGAAGCAGGGTCGGGGAGTGTGGGGGAGCCTTCAGAACATATATTTAGCTATGTATGTCAGATAACAGTATAGAGCTTCAAAACCCTAATTTCAAGGTCACTTTCTTTTGGATGAATTTAATTGCATACGTTTGGGACACTCATTGATTAATGAGTTTCTGTTAAGCCAGTTATACCTCTAAATCGCTTTCAGGATGTATAGCTTATTAAAAACTATTTAATGCATGTGCTC
This sequence comes from Bubalus bubalis, assembly GCF_019923935.1. Lineage (NCBI taxonomy): Eukaryota > Metazoa > Chordata > Mammalia > Artiodactyla > Bovidae > Bubalus > Bubalus bubalis. The sequence continues at coordinate 110,277,971 of NC_059161.1, forward strand.
TTTTGAATAATGTACTTTACACATCTAATTGTGGTCCATGGTGTTTAATCTGTTTTAGAAACTGGATGGCTTCCACAGGGAGCCAGGCCTCGGATATAGACAAGATTTTGGGATTCTTCAGTGATGGCGCACCCCCCACCAAGAAGCCCAGGTAAACAAGCGAAAGAAGTCTGAGGAGCAGAGCAAACCACCAGTAGTGGGAGCTGATGAAAAATGATAAACTTGCCCTGCATCCCAGTTGGCGTCACTAATTAATACTGGCCTTCAAAAAGAAAAAAGAAAACACTGGCCTTCATATAAAAGTCAGACTGTTTTTATTTTGCATTTAATTTTTATTTTTATCAAGGTCAGAAATGTATGTGATTTTAAGTCAGTTCTTCAAGGGTTGTAGTGCCTCAGCCCTCCTTGGAGCTAATTCACTTTCAACTTTGTCTGTTTCTTCTGATGTTTGCATCCAGATTTTTAGTACTCTTGTGTTTACTGCTGTTTTTTTTTTTTAATTTTTGGTTTTACCTATTTTAAATTATGGAAAATAAGTATTAGGTTTGCTATCATGAATCCTCCCCTCATAGCTCCCAACACACACCCCCCCCCACCACACACACACACAGCCATAAGGATTAGGTTTGCTGTCATGAATCTTCCCCTCATAGCTCCCAACACACACACACACACACACACACACACACACACACACCCAAAGCCTCTCCCCACAACACCCCCCCACCAAAGCCTCTCCCCACAACACACACATACACCAAAGCCTCTCCCCACAACACACACATACACCAAAGCCTCTCCCCACAGCACACACATACGCCAAAGCCTCTCCCCACAACACACACATACGCCAAAGCCTCTCCCCACAACACACACATACGCCAAAGCCTCTCCCCACAACACACACATACGCCAAAGCCTCTCCCCACAACACACACATACGCCAAAGCCTCTCCCCACAACCTCCTCGCATGTTTTGTGTCACAGTTTTCGGTTTGATACTTACGTCGTATGACTGTATAAATAGTGTTCATAGCTGAGCCTAATATGTGATGATTACTTTTCTTGTCCGTTTTTCTCCTCCTGTTTGTTAAGAGTGTCCATTTTTTTTGGCTTGCTTTGTTTTCTTTGAGCCTGTTAATTGAAACTCGGACTGTGACAGAGAGTAGACCTCCTAATCCGCTGGTCCACGCCAGGGACGTGCTGGCTTAACATGGTTCTGTGGACTCTTCCCTCTGGCAGTTGGCTCCCGGCCTGCCGCCTTGCAGCTCTCTGCCATTTCCTTTCCCGTCGCCCTGAGCATTCCTTTCACATCTCTCCTGTGTTGAATCCTCTGTTTCCTGGATTGTCCTTTTTCAGTGTACGCCTTCATTTTGCTGAAAGATGTCTCATCAGCTTCTTTAGTAAGACTTCAGAGGGAAAAAGTTTGGGGAGACATTTGACAATGTCTAACTGTACTCTTCACATTGATTTGATTATCTGGCTGAGAAGAAAACTTGAGGTACAAAATCATTTTCCTTAGAGTTGTGAGATCGTTGTCCATCCTCTGCTAACATCTAAGTGTTCCTGCCAAAATAGCCACTCTGATCTAATTCCCAGTCCTTTGTAACATAAGACCTCTTTTTCTTTTCTCATTAGATGCTCATAAGGATGGTTGTTTTTTTTCTCAGTAGTCTGAAATTTCACAGCACTGTATCTTCATGTGAGTCTGGGTATCAGGTAGCTCTATTAAGCAGACTGCTGGTGATTTCACATTGGAGACGTTTTCCTGTGTTACTTACTTGATAATTTCCTTTGCAGTTCTTTTCTGTTTTCTGTCTTGATAGAACTCTGGGTATTTAGATGCTGGACCTTCTGGATAAGGCTCTAATTTTCTTATAGTTTTCTGTCACTTTTGTTTTCATCAGTCTGCTTTCTCAAAGATTTTCTCAGTTGTATCTCCCACCTTATGAATTTTGATTTCTGTTATAGTTTTAATTTCTAAGAAACCTTTTTGTTTGCCCAGTTTTTTTTTTTCTTTTTTATAGCATCCTGTTCTGTTTCACAGATGCCATTTTTTAAAAAAACCTTTGTGAGAATGTCCGTTTCCTTTTCAGTTTTTCTTCTCTTTCCTGTGTTTTCCCTTGTTTTCCCCAAGTTCCTCTCTATCTGCTGGCTTGTTTGGATGTAACTCACACGCTGGGAGTTTGTTCAGGGTAAGGCGACCCTTATTTTTCTGCTCCTGTTTAAGAGAAAACACTAAAAAGCCAATTGGAGACTCTGTGGTGAGGGGCTTGGTCACTGGCAGGCCTCTGTGGGTCTTTTCTCTCATGTGGGTCATTTTTCCCCAAAGGGGACTCCTCCTGTCTCCTGACCCAGTGGGGTTGGGGTACAGGTCTGAGGTTGACTGCCCACGCCTGGGAGTCTTCTTTTAGGAGGGGAGGGCAAGGGAAAGTCTCATATTTCTTGTACAGAATTTACACAGGCACCTCGTCAAGCTGGGCTGTATGTTCTCAGATACAGAAGCCTCTGGTCAAACCTCCCTAGAAGATAGGCGTCCCTTCCTAGTGTTCTGACCGCATCTGACACAGCCTTGCAGTGCAGTGGCCCTCTGCCTTCTGATGCTCTACCTGAGCACCCCAGGCTTCTAATCCCCAAGCTTCTACCCAGGGCTCGGCTCTTGGCAGCTCCTAAGCTCTGTGGACCTAGTTTGTCTACTTTTCCTGTTTCCGTTATCTTCTCCTATTTGACTTTTTATGAATGTATGCCTTCTTTAAAAATTACTGTTATTTAGTGTTTTAGGAAGAGCTGAAAATGAAACAACTGTTACATTTTCCCTTTGTAACCGGAAATCTTAAATATGGAAAAATCATACCTCAAATCTGTAATGTCTGAGGTAAAGAATTCAAATAGTACAGCACATTCAAGTTCCAAGCAAAAGTCCTGTTCTTCCCAATCCCCAGAGTTAACTACTCTGTACAGTTCTTGTAAATCCTTCTAGAAATTTTCTTAAGTATATGTTTGTGTCTGCTTCACTTCCTTGATCCCCTTGAACCGAAGCGCACTTTTCATTGTTTGCTTCTAGCCTCCATTATCTGTCTTCCCCAACAGACAAAGCTTTTGCAGTCAAGGACTGCACTGTGTGTGGTGCTGGATGAGTTTTTCATCAAGTTGGGAGTAGGGAAGGCAGTTCTAGAGGTAGAAAACCAGGTTTCAAAACCAGGTTTCTCAAGGCTAAAAGCCCTGCTCCTTTCTTGCGTTAATGCCAGCATACAGATCCTCTTTCTGTTCATTTCATTATTTGGACAAAAGGCTGAGAAGGGCAGTTTCCTAAGAAAACACATGCCTTCAGCAAAAACTAAAGTGCATAAATGTATTTCAAACAGGTTTTATTAATAATACAGTTTCAGGATGAAGGCGTGGAGAAACAAAACACAAAAACTCGCACCCTTGCTGTCTCACACAGAAGTCAGGATTGAACGCAGTGCTTATCACGGGAAGAAAGGAATGTTTTCCACCTCGCGTCACGTCCGTTGAATAGTTATTTCTTTATTTAGGTCTGTAAGGCTCTTGTGTTTTCAGAATTCTGTTGGCTACTATTTCATTTTTTGCCTGAGGATGTCTAGAACAAAACCAAAGGCAAATTTGTTCCCATATTTGACTATCTCGTGCTTCACTTTAGTCATGCCCATTTTCATCTTAATGTTTTCAAATTTGGGGCTTAGGTTTGTATTGGCTTTTCTTTTGTCTCCTGTTTTACATTTCTCAACGGTAGGAATTTCATGTTGGAGAGAGTTCTTTTCTCTCTGGAGTCCAAATCAAACATGTCTTTTTGAAATGTATGTTGATTTAAAATATAGTTTAGTTATCAGAACTCAGCTGAGCTGTGATAATCAGACCTTTTCCTAATGTTAGTGGGTTTTCTTAGATTGTGAGGATTACGAAAGAGAAGATTGGTCTCATCAGGCTCTCTAGGATTCCCACAGTAGGATTTTTACTCTGGTTTTCAGCAAACGCTGGCATGGTACTCTGGTCTTTTTGCTCACTCTGCTTTGTAAAGGCGTTAGACCCGTGCTTGTCACCTTTGCGGCTGCAAGAGTGGAGCTGAAACGGTGGCTTAAGATAGCCTTGCTCTGCGCCTCGTGTCTGCTGGGTGTTCCCAGGCGTCTCATTTGTTTGACCCTTTCAGGAAGCTGCTCCCAAGCCTGAAAACTAAGAAGCCTCGGGAGCTCGTGCTGGTGATTGGAACAGGCATCAGTGCTGCGGTTGCACCCCAGGTCCCAGCCCTGAAATCCTGGAAGGGGCTGATTCAGGCCTTACTGGATGCGGCCATAGAGTTTGATCTTCTAGAAGATGAGGAGAGCAAAAAATTTCAGAAGTGTCTCCATGAAGACAAGAACCTCGTCCATGTTGCCCATGACCTCATCCAGAAACTATCTCCCGTGAGTACTCTGTATGCCTTGGTATTTGATCTTCCCTAAAACAGGACACGCATGCTAAATGCAATAAGGATGTTCATTTCTGGTTTGTAGATTTGTATAACATTTAGCTCGTCTCCAAAATGTCTGTCCACGGACCTGATTAGGGTAGTTACCTTGACCCCATTTCAGTGTGGGGATGGGAGTGGCAATGATGATAATGTTGTTGTTGAACCTTTTATATATACAAAGTGAGGCCAGTGTCCCATTATTGCTGTTTTAAATTTACTTTTTCTATAGTAGTAGTATACTCACTACTATAAAAGCTGTGTTCCCTGGCATCCGTGTCTTTTAGAGAACCTCAGAAAGATTAAAGTTAGTTCTTATTTTGTGGATGAAGCCGTGCCAGTTTTTAATGTTTCTTTTAAAGGCAGTCATTCATTCATTTATATATATATATAGAGAGAGAGAGAGTCATGTTTTGTCAAATTGAGCTGGAAATCAGTTCCTGAATGATATAAGGGCCTTCTTGTCTTGCTTTGTTTTAAAAATGTTTAAGAATCAGGATTCAGTTAAGATATATTTGGATATAATAGAGTAGCCAAAGCATGTTTTAAAGCTTAGTAGATTAAGTGCACCTTGGAAAAAAATAGAACTCTTAACTCCTTTAAAAGTCAGTCATCACCATTGCTTTTTACTCCTACGCCCTAGGGCCTGTAGAAAAGAAGTGTTATCAGGTGTTAGCCTGAAAGGCGTTTAAAAGTAATTCCTTCCTAGTTCCTGACTCATTCAGAAACTTAGGGCCTGTTACTTCCTCTTTTCATTTCATTGTCCTTAATTGGGATAAAATGTTACTAACCTAGAACAGTATAAAAAATTAATAGACTTTTAAGAGTTCCTGATACCTCTACCTCATACCATATACAAAAATTAACTCAGTGGATTAAAGACCTAAATGTTAAGAGCTAAAACTTTTAGAAGAAAGCATAGTTTTAAAGCTTCATGACCTTGGATCTGGCAGTAGTTTTTTAATTGTGACACCAAAAGCCTAAGAAACAAAAGAAAAATTAGGTTAAACTGCACTTTGTCAAAGTTATGAAAGCTATTAGGCTCACCAAACATTATCCGGAAAGTGAGAAGACAGCCCCCAGAATGGGAGACGATGTAAACAATTCATGTGTCTGGTGACAGTGTGGTATCAGAATATATAGAGAACTTAACAATGCAAATAATCCAGTTTTTTAAAAAAATTGTTTTAAATACAGTTTATTTACAGTGTTCTATACAGTTTCTGGTGTATAACAAAATGATTCAGTTGTACATATATTCTTTTTCATATTCTTTTCTGTTATAGTTTATTTTAAGAATATTGAATATAGCTCTGTCTACTATGCAGTAGGGCCTTGTTTATCTGTCTTATGTGTAGTAACTTGGACCTGGTAATGCCAAACTCCCAGAACAGTAAGTTTGTTTTCTATGTCTGTGAGTCTGTTTCTGTTCTATAAATAAATTCATTTGTATAATTTTTTAGATTGCATCTGTGTTATCATATATTTGTCTTTCTCCTATATGATATTTGTCTTTATCGTATGATATTTGTCTAAGTAAGTCTGACTGACTTAGTATGATAATTTCTACATGCATGTCGCTGCAAATGACATTATTTCATTCTTTTTCATGGCTGGGTAGTGTTCTATTGTGTGTATGTACTGTATCTGCTTTACCCATTCATCTGTCAGTGGATGTTTAGGTGGCTTCCATGTCTTGGCTGTTGTAAATTGTGCCACTGTGAATGTAGATGTGTGTGTAATTTTTTGAATTAGAGTTTTCTCCAGATATATACCAGGGAGTAGGATTGCTGGATCACATGGTAACTCTATTTAAGGAACCTCCATACTGTTTTCCATAGTGGCTGTACCAATTTAAATTTCTACCAATAGTGTAGGAAGGCTCTCTTTTCTCCACACCCTCTCTGGCATTTAAAATCAGTTTTTAAATGGCAGAGGATTTGAATAGACATTTCTTCAAGGAAGATATACAAATAGCCAATAAGTACATGAAAAGATGCTTGACATCATTAGTCATTGGAAAAACACAGATCAAAAACCATGTCAGGGGCTTCCGTGATATGGTCTAGTGGTTAAGAATCCACCTTCCAATGCAGGAGACGTGGGTTCAATCCCTGGTCAGGGTACTAAGATCCCACGTGCCTTGGGGCGGCTAAGCCCTTGCACCCCAACTAGAGAAGCCCCCGTGCGCCTCAGTGGAGACCCAGTGCAGCCAAAAAAATACCGTGTCGGATACCTCTTCATGCCTGGGATAGCTGGAATCAGAGTCAGATAGTAAGTGTTGGCAAGGCTGTGGAGAAACTGGAACCCTCATTGCTGGGATTGTGAAACTGTACAGACAACGTGGGAAACTGGCCATTTCTCAAATAAATACAGAGTTGTCCTGTGAGCCAGTGGTTGCATTTGCATACACACACATATCTACACACCAAGAGAGATGAAAGCATCTGCCCATACAAAAAACTTATAAACAAATGTTTATAGCATTGTTCATTATGGACAAAAGGTGACATTCACGCAGTGGAATATTACTTGCTGGTAAAAAGGAATCAAATTACCGATACATGGTGCAGTTTGAATGAACCTTTAAAATATTATGCTGAGTGGAAGGCAGTCACAGAAGACCACGTATTAGAAGATTCCAGTCATATCAAGTGTCCAGACTAGGGAAATCTGTAGGAGCAGAAAGCAGCTTAGTAGTGGTTTAGGACTGGTGGTTTAGCAGTAGCAGGGGTTGGTGGGCAGGAGGCGAGAGTTCCAGGGTACAGGCTTTCTTCTTGACATGGTGAAGATTTTCTAAAACTGACTGTGGTCGGGAGTTTCCTGGTGGCCTGGTGATTAGGATTTCGGGCTTTCACTGCTGCAGCTGGGTTCAGTCCCTGATTGGGGAACTGAGAATCCCACAAGCCCCATGATATGTGGCCAAAAAAAATAAAACAAGACTGTGTTGACAGCTGCATGTGTCTGTGGACCTGCAGATGCACTCAGCTGTGCACCTCAGATAAGTGAGTTGTATGTTATGTGCACTGTATCTCCATAGAGACAGCAAAAGGATGAGAAAATTATGATTTGAACACTAGTCAATGAAAGTGAGAGTGACTGTGTTAATACCTGACAAGTGCACTTGAGAGAGAAGAAAGCATACATAATTTTTTAATGCTCAAAAAAGTACAAACTTGTATAAAACAGTAATGAAAAATTATATCGCCCCAAAATATAAGGGAAAAGTATTAAAGAAGTATGTCAGCCAGTCAGTAAAAATGTTGTCAGTGAGAACCTACTGTGTAGCTGAGAGAACCCTACTCAGTGCTCTGTGGTGACCTAAGTGAAGTGAAGGGTTAGTCGCTCAGTCGTGCCCGACTCTTTGCGACCCCACAGACTGTGGCCTGCCAGGCTCCTCTGTCCGTGGGATTCCCCAGGCAAGAGTACTGGAGTGGGTTGCCATTTCCTTCTCCAGAGGATTGTCCCAACCCAGAGATGGAACCTGGGTCTCTTGCATCGCAGGCAGATTCTTGACTGTCTGGGCCACCTGGAAAGCCCTAAATGGGAAGGAAATCCCCCCAAAAGAGGGGATATGTGTGTACATTTAACTGATTGGCTTTACTATACAGTGGAAACTAACACAACATTGTAAAGCAACTGTGCTCCCAATAAAAATTAAATAGGTAACAATAAAAGTGTTGTCTTTCTAGGGGGAAAAGAAAGAGCTCATGAGGACAAAGAATGCTGTATTACGTATTAGTCCAGGAAGACTCGGAGGCATGGACTTGTCTGCCATGCCACTTGTCTGTTGGAATGGTCTCCGGAGAGTAGAAAGCATGACCTTGTTAGTTGGGTTGGTTACCATTGAAAGTAATGAGAGAACTTAAAGTCAGTGTCAGTATATACTAACCAAGCAACAGACTGGACTCACTGATTATCTCTGGATGGAGATTTATTACTCACCTCAAAGTGTAATTGTCAGTTCCAGCAGAACAGCAATTATCAAACTTTTGGGTCTCAAGACCCTGTTATACTCCTAAAAGTTACTGAGAATCTCAAACAGCTTTTGTTTCTCTGGGTTATATCTCTTTTATATTATATATAAATTATAATATATATGTCTCTATTCACTATTAGAAATTAAAACTGAGAAATTGAAAAAATACTAAATTCTCTTAAAAATAATAATAAACCTGTTATATGCTAACATAAATAACATGTTTATGAAACACAACTATATTTTTCAAAACAAAAATAAATTAGTGAAAAAGAATAATAAATTAGTGAGAAGAGTGGTATTGTTTCACATTTTGCAAATCTCTTCAGTGTTTGGCCTAATAGAAAACAGACCCTCACATCTGCTTAATGGAGTCAGTTCCGTGTGTTTGTGGGGTTTTGGTGTAACTGTGCGAAAAAAGTGAGGTCTCACAGGTACACACTTGGAAAAGAGGAAAGTATTTTAATACTTTTTTTGGATAACTGTAGATATTCATTGTTGATACTACACCAAAATTTTGTAAGTGATGGCTTCCTGGAGATTAATAGCCATAAGGAATCTGAAAGTCAGATTATAGCCATGTCAGTGGCGATATAGAATCTGAACTTCCCTTACTCTGATGTGTTAAGCTCCATGATCCATCTTGCATTTAGAAGAATCTTCTTATTCTAGAATTTGACCCATTTCATTATAACATACAAAAAAAAAAAATGCATCCTTTAAAATCACTGCCAGTCCTATCACAAAGGTATTTGGAAGCTGTCATGCTCATGGTGGCAGGTAAACATTTTCTAGAAACCTGATTCTTGCTGGAAAGCTCAGCTTTTATCTTTGGCAGCAATGGCAGCAATCATTGGGTTGTTTCTCCTTGAAATGACAGGCTCACTTCATTTATTTTTGCAAAAATGGCCAGAATACTCAAATCTGAATTATCATGGTTTGTCTGCCAGTCATTCTTTTAAGTAAAAATGAGATTTGATGACAAAATCTAGTTCACCTAGTTCAGCTTAAAACTCAAAATAGTCACCGATGTTTTGCCTCAAGACCCACATCAGACTTCAGTCTGCAGAAGTGCTTCTTGTGTACTTCCTGTTCTTTACACAGAGTATTAGGAGGACGTGTACTCAAGGGTCCGCGTTTAATACAACTGATAATGTTCACTGCTTTATTAAGGATGTTCTCGAGTGAAACTGGCATTCTTCTCTACCGTAGTCTTTGGTGGTGAAGGACACTGTGATGACTGGCAAGCTGGGTTCCCTGAGTCCCGAGTCATACCAAGACACCAGCAGGTCTTCCTTTCATTGCTTTTGTGAAAGTGAAAGTCACTCAGTCGTGTCTGACTCTTTGTGACCCCATGGACTATACAGTCCATGGAATTCTCCAGGCCAGAATACTGGAGTGGCTATTTCCCTTATCCAGGGGATCTTCCCAGCCCAGGAATCGAACCCAGATCTCCTGCATTCCGGGTGGATTCTTTACCAGCTGAGCCACAGGGGAGGCCCGCGGCTTTTGTACCATCAGTGCACATATCAACATGCTTCTAAACCACAAGCATTGCTTTCATATTGTTATGAAAATAATTTTGACTTTGCAGACCTCTTAAGGAATCTTAGGGATCCACAGTATCCATGGGCTGCATCTTGAAAACCAATCCAATAGGAGATATGTAAGAAACACACACACACTCATTTGGGGAAATATGAACACTGAATACTTGCTACTAAGGAATTGGTATTATTGCATTTTTTAAGTTGTGATAGTGGTATTGCAGATGTTTTTATATGTCAGCAGGAGTCTTTATCTTTTAGGAAACTGTTGAAGTATCTGGATGATATGATGCTCGGAAAAATTTCAGTGAAGGGGGCTAGGGTTATGGTGAGGGGAGTTTAGGTTGAGCAGGATTGGCCATTGGTGATGATTGTTGAAATCAGATGATGGTTACGGGGGAGGTGTATTATACATTCTTTTTTTTTTTTTAACTTTTGTGTGTCTTTGAAAATGTCCTTTTTTGGATTTTGGAGTTTTGTTTGTTTGTTTTTTTTAAGAATCTTAACAAACAATAGTAATATGACACGGCAAAAAGGCCCATCCACTGAGCCAGTTTCTTATAGTAGGGAAATGACATTGCAAAGACCTTGGATTTCAGGAGCAGAAAGACTGTCATTTAAAGGCACCGGGACCCTGGGCACATCGTTTAACATCTCAGAATCTATTTTTGCTCCTGTAAAACTGGAACGATGTTACTTATCCCACTTGAAAAATAAGTAAGAACATTTTCTGTATGTGAAGTGTCTGGTACATAGTATGCTGCTGCTGCTGCTGCTGCTAAGTCGCTTCAGTCGTGTCCGACTCTGTGCGACCCCTGAGACGGCAGCCCACCAGGCTCCCCCGTCCCTGGGATTCTCCAGACAAGAACACTGGAGTGGGTTGCCATTTCCTTCTCCAGTGCATGAAAGTGAAAAGTGAAAGTGAAGTTGCTCAGTTGTGTCCGACTCTGAGCGACCCCAGAGACTGCAGCTACCAGGCTCTTCCGTCCATGGGATTTTCCAGGCAAGAGTACTGGAGTGGGGTGCCATTGCCTTCTCCGGGTACGTAGTATAAGGCACAGTAAATGTTAATAACCTTTTTGTGTTGTTTTTTATTATGTCTGGGATTGGAAGGATGAGAGTTACAGGGTGGGAGGAAATGAAGCAACCTTGGACGCGGTCCACTGTTTCAAATGAGTGAGAAAATGTCCATAAATGTGTGTGGGAGTTCAGCATCTCCTTTTGACCACGGAACCTCCTTATTTGTTTTCATTCCTTTGTCTTTACTTAGAGAGGCCACTGTTGGGAAATTGAGTTCTGGGGTCACCTGTTTGAAGAGAGAAGCAATTCACTCCAAGTCTGAGGGAATTGATGCTGCTCCAGTAGCTGGTTTCCTTCCTCTTTGTGTTGAGATGCAAAATATAATAACCAAAAGAAGTAGGACCCAAAGATAGTCAGCTAAAATACGTGACTCATGAATTTTCTTTCCAGGCTTTAACCTTTTGTATTTCTTTTCTGAGAAGCAAAGAAGTATACCCACACCCATGCTTACCTGATTGTATACCCAGGTGTTTCTGTCTGTGTGTATAATGATTAAATTGGTGCTGGATTACCTTGTTTAACTGTGTGTGTTTGTGTACGCATCAGAGTACAAAATGAAGGTATAAGAGACAGCAAGGCAGTTCTTAAAGTCACTGTATTGTTTAATTTTAAACATAATTTGGTTTTCTGAATGGGTACTGTTTACACACATTGCAGAAATCAAAATGACGAAAAAGATTTAACAGCTGTTATGGCATCTCACTTGCATCCACAGCTTTGTCCACCTCCTTTCCCCAGACTTGCCTTCTATGGGTCACCACTGTCTTGAGTATCGTTCCAGTGTTTCTTTCTGTGAAAACAAGTGAATAGGATTCTATTTATTCTTCCCTCACTGCTTCCACCCGCATGTCAGCAGGTAGCACTCTAGACATACTGATCTGCACTTGTTCTACCTAACAGTATATCCTGGTCTTTCCATACCAGTTTCCTGTATGTGGCTACTTGGCTTGTTTCCAGTCTATTACTGTCACAGATAACAGAGCAGTGACAATGTTCATAAGTCATTTTATTTGTTTGTAATTACATCTGTGGGATATATTCCCAGAAATGAGATTGCAAGATTGTAGGATAAATGGATTGTAATTTTGATAGACATTAAAGGGGCATTGTATTTTTGATAACAAATTGAGAAAAGTGCATGACATTCATTAGTAGTTGCCTTGGGACCTCCCTGGTGGTTCAGACGGTAAAGAATCTGCCTGCAATGCAAGAGATCCACATTCGACCCCCGGGAGAAGGGAATGGCTACACGCTCCAGTATTCTTGCCTGGAGAATTCCATGGACAGAGGAGCCTGTCAGGCTACAGACCATGGGGTCGCAGAGTCAGACATGACTGAGCGACTAATGCTTTCACTTTCCCTTATACGTAGTAAAATTCAGTAACTAGAGTTTATTTCTGATCAGGTCACTAATTCGGATTAAGTATTAGAGTCCCCAGTTGGTTGTTCATGGGCTGCTAATATGTGATATAATAATTTATGCCGTGATATAAGCAAATGAGCAAAAGTTAAAAAACGTGACACGTAAAGAGAATGAGCAAAAGTTGACAAATGTGATGCACGTCCTTAGCCACATAAATTGTGGGCTCTGCCATCCAGTTAGCCCTGGAAAGGAGGCTGAGCCGCAGACAACAGGGCCAGGGTAGCTGCAGCACAGAGCAGCGACCCGCAGGACCGGATGACTCCTGGCTGGGTCAGCACCTGCAGAGGCAGGCTGCACTTCTGTGCTCTCACGTTTCTCCTGCGAAGGTAATTTACCCTTTATTTGGCAGATATAATGAAAAAATCGGTTATTTTTATAAAACACTTTGAAAAACAGGAGGTACATTTGGCAAATTGAAGTATGTTTTATGAATCTGTTTACCTGGTTCCATGGAACCAGATCTTTATTGGAGCACAGTGCTATTAGGGTGGTATACAGGTGAAACCTGTATAGGAAGGTAAGAGGGCTGCTTTGAGGATTAATAGAAAGATTATTGCTGTCTTCTATCTAGCAGCTAGCTGCAGTTACTTGGAGTTTGAACAGGGATTAATGGGACCTTTAAGAAGTGATTCTCTGCTTAGATATTGTCTAAGGGATGGTGTGGCAGGAATAAGATATGGATTGGATATTTATTATAGCACATTACATAGCTACTTCCCTGTTTCAGATTCCTTTGGTCCCAGGGATTGCTTGGTCTTTTAAATTAGAAAGCCAACTTCTCACTTGAGATTGATATTCTGTTTCCTCACTAGCCCTCAGAGATTTTACATGTATTCAAAACAAAGCTGGGAAAGCAGTTATTTAAATGAACATATGTTAAGAAATAGGGAGTCTGTTCAGAACTGATTAGTGTTTGGTATTTTTACCAGTTGCAAAATGCAGGTTTTTGGAAACCTTTTATCATATAATAAATATTCTTCCTGGAAGACTTGTAAACAAGTTGCTGGATTATACTAGGGAAAAACAGGCACGGAGAAGCTAAACCACTTGTTCTTTATCTATCAGCATCTGTAAAAAGCACCTGGGATTAGAAAAAGACATGTTAGACCACCTTGAGAGCTATCTGGTGGTTATTCCCCGAAAAAGGAAGTTTACAGAAAGTGTTGTCTTCTGACCTGAGGCCTGTTTAAAGGGTGGTTGGTGCTCTGTTTTCTACCTCAGCTTTTCCTGTTAATAGTCACCTCTCCTAGCCGTGCCCACCATCTTCATTCATAAATATGCCTATTTACAGAGTGTATGCTGCTTTGCATATGATGTAATAGTCTGGGTCACTTGATACGGACTGAGTGTTGTGTTGGCACTTGGCACCTACCTGGTCCACCCGTAAGGGAGACAAGTATTTTACCTGTGAGTGCAAAACAAATGACCTACCAAAATGCCGAGAACTAACTTTTCCCTTTTATATCCCTCCCCAGCGTACTAGTAATGTCCGATCCACATTTTTCAAGGACTGTTTATACGAAGTATTTGATGACTTGGAGTCAAAGATGGAAGATTCTGGAAAGCAGCTACTTCAGTCAGTTCTCCACCTGATGGAAAACGGAGCCCTGGTATTAACTACAAACTTTGACAATCTCCTGGAACTGTATGCGGCAGATCAGGGCAAACAGCTGGAATCCCTTGACCTTACTGATGAGAAGAAGGTAAACAGGAAAGGGTTAGCTTGTCTCTTCTTCCGGCCAGCAGATTGAATCCTCATCAGAAATAACTGTTTTCTAGTTGGGATGTTGTATAGCACTCTATTCATGGAAAGGTAGAGAGGGAGACTCTTATCCCTGGTTGGATTGTTGCTTTTTCAGATTAAATCAGTGTACAGTAAAAAGCATAGATCTTAAAAGTGTTCAGTTCTGTGAGTTTGGACAGTTTCACCCAATTTTAAAGCAGGATGATAGGAAGCCAGTTGAACTGTAAGATCTAAATTGTTAACATTTGATAATATCAGGTGGGTGTGATATTAATTTAGTTTCTCTATTAGGACAGATTCTTCATAGCATCTGTTAGAAACGTACAAAAACTACTTTCTGATGTCTGACAATCAAGTTTCAGGCCAAGTGACAGCTGGATGAGGTTAATATTTAAAGGACACCTCAGCAGACATTAAATGTAGCCCATACTATACCTAAGTCATCTCTCATAGTAATGAAATTATAGATGTCCACCTCTGTCATCTAATGGGAGAAGGCTTGTATTACAGTGGTCGCTAGGGCTTGCAATTGGAAATCTAGCGCCAATAGGAGAGTCTATAGATGACACCATTAAATTGATTGATGAAATACACTAAAGCCATGAAAGGGAAAATGTTTTCATTGACATAAAAAGATGTCAGAGATTTAATGATTGAAGGGGAGAGAGAAAAAAAAGGATTATAAATCTTCACTGGGTCTCATTTGTCCTGCCCTGCAGTTTTTGTAATTTTACTTGTATACTTTGTTTTCCCGGGAACCTGCCTTTGTGTCCCACTTAGAGCCCATCTAAGTAGAGTTGGGACAAACCAATGATTTCCCCCACTGGCACTCATTGTCATAGCACTGCCCTGGCCAGAGCAGTGGCTGTGATACCAGTCTTGTGGCTTTGCTGGCCTTGAAGTCAGGTTGTAAAAGGAAATCCAATTCAGAGAAATGGTGCTGTGAAGACTGGTTTTGTCTGGCTGGAGTGTTTTCCTCCTGCTGCCCCCATGCTTTGTACGTCCTGCTCCTTCTTCACCTATAAGACTCCACTTGTGAATCACTTCCTCCGAGAGGTCTTCTCTGACCACCCTAATTTAAAAGGGACCCACCCTTATTTTTGGATTCAGTTTTTCACTGGAGTACGTGTCGTAACTTTCCATTTTCATCTTGGGTTGTTGTCTGCCCTAGAGGAAAGCACCTCTATTTGGACAGGGACCATGTCAGCCCTTCTTACTCTGATGCCTAAGAAAGTACTTGGCACATACTAGTAGGTGGTCAGTAAATATTTTGTGAATGAATAAATGATTGAATTAAATTTAAAAATGAATGGCAGTAAACAACTTCCATCCTGTTTCTGATGTAATCTCTGAAGATCATAACCAGCATCAGACGCATAAGGGTCTTTCTTAAGTTAAGGATCTCCTGGACTTCCTGGTGGTCCAGTGGTTAAGAAACCATGCTTTCATCACAGAGAGTGCAGATTCAATCCCTGGTAAGGGGACTAAGATCCCACATGCTGCGAGGTGCAGCCAAAAAATAAAGTTAAGGATATCTAGCAGACTTGAAATTTTCCTTTTCATTTTCATCCCGGAGTCTCAAGATTTGCTTTTGTAGTTAGTCCACATTAGGGGCAGTATTGAAGTTAAAGGGTTAAAGCCACTGACTGGTAGTCAGAATAGAGCCAGGTAATACTTATGATTCTAAATCTCTGTGCCTCTTTTTTCCCTAATCATACCTTATTTCTCTAGAATGTTATAAAAACAAATTTATACTGTCTCAAGTCCTTGGGAAAATGGAAACCATGGGACCCGGTTGGTCCTTACCATTGGCATCTAAGTGGTCATTCTTCCTTGGTGGCCTCTTAGGTAGCTCACAGGTGACTGAAGTGATTCTTCTACTGCTTATCAATTGCTGCACAAGAAATCACCCTGAAAACTTGGTGGTTTAAAACAACACTTTATTTGCGCATGATAATGTGAAGTTGCCACCTGAGCTGGGCTAATGGGCTCCACTGGGCCATTCTGCTGGTTTTGCCGGCTACCCACATAACTGTGGTCCTCTGGTGGCCACACTGGGTGGTGTGAGATAACCTTGCTTGTGTGTCTGTTGGTGCGGGCTGTTGGCTGGGCCGTCAGACTTCTTCACATGGTAGCTGGGTTCCAAAAGCAGCAAAAGAGAAAGAAGGCACGTTGTGCCAACGTTTTCCAAGTTTCTTCTCCTGTTTGCTTATGCCCCGTTTTCTAAAGCCAGCCATATGGCCAAGCCTGGAGTAAATGTGAAAGGGGACTAGATCAGGGAGTCACTACAAGGCTTGACGTCTTGGGGATCCATACTGAAAGGGCCACCCGTGGCTGTCATGTGTATCACCAGTGGCAAGAGCCCATGTGGTTTTTGCAGACGATGACATATTCTGATTTTTGATTGTTTCTTTGCAAGAGAAATTACCAGACTTGCCATCATTCCTAACAGTCATGCCTGCAGTACAAAGGCCACATTGAGTGGCCACATTCTTGCCCTGTGATATGAAGCTGGAGAGTTGTTTCAGAAGCCTGGTCCTCAAAAGACTGTCTTGCCCACTGGGACCTTGAAGCAGGTGCTCAGCCCTGCCCACCTGGTTAAGCTGTGCTTATGTTGTGCAGGTCCTTGAGTGGGCTCAGGAGAAGCGGAAGCTGAGTGTCTTACACATCCATGGGGTCTACACCAACCCGAGTGGCATTGTCCTTCACCCAGCTGGTTATCAGAATGTGCTCAGGAATACTGAAGTTATGGTAAGTGGTGCTGACCTAGCTGCTCTTGGGAAAGCCTTCCTGGGAACCTTCTGAACACACCACTGAGCTTCCAGGGCTAACAGTTTCTTTTCATCAGTTAAAATTGGAAGGCCAAGCATTCTTTTCTGTGCTTCTTAGCTTGTGAACGTGTGTGCCATCTTGGGAAATGTCAGACATCTCTTCAGGTGTCAGGCCCTGTGGTTTTACTTTGTTCTTGATTGACAGCCGGCAGTTGGCACTGTTACTGGCATCATCTTCACATACAAAGAATGTATATTTGTATTCATTATTTGGTATACGTGGTATACCCAGCTGACACAGTGGTAAAGAATCTGCCTGCCAGTGCAAGGAACACAGGAGACACGGGTTCAATCCCTGGGTCGGGAAAATCCCCTGGAGAAGGAAATGGCAACCCACTCCAGTATTCTTGCCTGGGAAATCCCATGGACAGAGGAGCCTGGCTGGGTTCACAAAGAGTCGGGCACAACTGAGCACTCACAGACACACATACATGGAATTAGTAACCCTCTCTATGCCAAGACTAATTTGTGCAGTTTTTCACTGACCAATTACTACTAGAGCATACATTCTGAAGAGTTTTTATATAAACGGTGGCTTTGTATTGAATCATCATACATATTCACTTATTGATCACTGGAAAAAAATTTTTTTTAATTTGCATAGGGTAATAAAATGGAGGCTTCATGAAAAAAGACCAAGAAAATGTGATTTTTTTTAAAGCACAAGGGGACTTTTTTTCACCCGGTCTTTCCCTGACATCTGTTACAGCTTTATCTGTAACTGACACTGAGTGATCCCTTAAGCAAAATCATTTCTAATACTTTATACATACGTGGTGTGTGTGATATATATGTACATACATGTGTGTATAAATGTATACCCACAGGGACTTCCCTGGCAGTTCAGTAGTTAAGACTTTGCCATCCAATGCAGGGGCTCAGGTTTGATCCCTGGTCAAGGATCTAAGATCCCACATGCCTTGTGGCCAAAAAACCAAAACATAAAACAAAACAATGTTGTAACAAATTCAATAAAAGACTTTAAAAATGGTCCATATCAAAACAATCTTTAGAAAATGTCTTAAAAGTATATACACATGTACATTAGTGTTCTAAGGGCCAGGTTTTCTTTGAGCACTCTGGTGATGGGATTCTCTGGTTATTCATGGCTCAATTTGTAAAGCAGAAAAAGCAGATATGGTCAAGAAAATGGAAAGAGTAAAATGAATACAGACCCTGCGGGAGAATGCCAGGTAAAGACACAGTTTGAGAACAGTCATCAAGGTACAGCAGTAGACAGTGAGAAGATCGTACTCCTTCATGGGCGTGTCTGTCCTCTGACTCTTCACCCTGGTTCACGGCTCATCACAGTCTGCTCGATGCAGCAGTTGCCGACCTGTCTTCACAGTGTGACTCACATGTTGTTTCTCTCCCTACCAGAGAGAGATTCAGAAACTCTATGAAAACAAGTCATTCCTCTTCCTGGGCTGTGGCTGGACTGTGGATGACACCACTTTCCAAGCCCTTTTTCTGGAGGCCGTCAAGCATAAATCTGACTTAGAACATTTCATGCTAGTTCGGAGAGGAGATGTGGATGAATTCAAGAAGCTTCGAGAAAACATGCTGGACAAAGGGATTAAGGTCATCTCCTATGGAAATGACTATGCTGACCTTCCAGAATATTTCAAACGACTGACATGTGAGATCTCCACGAGGGGAAGGTCAGGTAAGTTGCGTTTGGAGACTAAGAGGGGTCGGAGGGCAGCTGTTCTTCAGCCTGTTATGTGTTTGTGGTGGGTCAGGTCACCACCAAGATGCAGAATATAATCCTAACCAGATTATGAAGGGAGATCATGGTTAGTTTTCAGGTTAGACTAATCGGTGAAATGCAATTGAAATTTAGATTTCAGGGACTTCCCTGGTAGTCCAGTGGTTAAGAATGCACCTTCCAGTGCAGGAGATGTGGGTTCGATGCCTGGTTAGAGAACTAACATTCCCCATGCCGAGGGGCATCGATAGCCTGGAGCCCGTGCACTGCAACAAAGACCCAGGGCAGTTCAGTTCAGTCGTTCAGTCATATCCGACTCTTTGTGGCCCCATGGACTGCAGCACGCCAGGCCTCCCTGTCCATCACCAACTCCCGGAGTTTACCCAAACCCATGTCCATTGAGTTGGTCATGCCATCCAGCCATCCCATCCTCTGTCGTGCCCTTCTCCTCCTGCCCTCAATCTTTCCCAGCATCAGGGTCTTTTCAAATGAGTCAGCTCTTCGCATCAGGTGGCCAAAGTATTGGAGTTTCAGCTTCAACATCAGTCCTTCCAATGAACACCCAGGGCCAATCTCCTTCAGAATGGACTGGTTGGATCTCCTTGCAGTCTAAGGGACTCTCAAGAGTCTTCTCCAACACCACAGTTCAGAAGCATCAATTCTTCTGTGCTCAGCTTTTTTTATAGTCCAACTCTCACATCCATATATGACCACTGGAAAAACCATAGGCTTGACTAGATGTACCTTTGTTGACCAAAGTAATGTCTCTGCTTTTTAAATATGCTGTCTAGGTTGGTCATAACTTTCTTTCCAAGGAGTAAGCGTCTGTTAATTTCATGGCTGCATTCACCATCTGCAGTGATTTTGGAGCCCAAAAAAATTAAGTCAGCCACTGTTTCTACTGTTTCCCCATCTATTTCCCATGAAGTGATGGGACCAGATGCCATGATCTTCGTTTTCTGATTGTTGAGCTTTAAGCCAACTTTTTCACTGTCCTCTTTCACTTTCATCAAGAGGCTCTTTAGTTCCTCTTCACTTTCTGCCATAAGAGTGGTGTTATCTGCTTATCTGAGGTTATTGATATTTCTCCCCCCCAAAAATAATAAATTTTAAAAAAGAAAGAATTTAGATTTGAAAAATAGGGAAGAATGGTAACTCCCTTTTGGCTAAGGCTGTGAGGAAAAAAATATATTTGTGCAATTTTGGTGGGAAGGTAAAGTTATAACAACTTTTCTGAAGGGTAAATTTGGAATATGTTCAGAATTTTAAAACCTTTGACTTAGAAATTTCTCCTAAAGGAGATCACTGGACACTCACACAATTATACAACACAGTTGCACAAAGATACAGGCGTGGGGATGTAGTCAGGGTTGTGGGTAAATGGCAAAAATTGGAAGCAGTCTAAAATGTTCCAGAAAATAGGTGATTCTATAAATACACCATTTATTAATTGATTAAATATTAAATACATATGAAGCCATAAAATAAAAAATGCTTTTACTGCCCAAAATAATGTCAGAGATATAGTATTCTGAGTGGAAAAAATAAAATGCAGGTTGTAAAATGCATTTTTGTATCCCAGTCCCTGGCATACAAGATTGTAGATGTTTTCTATTTTTGTTCGGTGTGCATGGCTTCTCTGGTGCCATAAAGAATCCACCTGCCAATGCAGGAGATGCTGGTTCGACCCTTGGGTCGGGAAGATCCCTTGGAGGAGGAAATGGCACCCACTCCAGTGTCCTTGCCAGAGAGATCCCGTGGACAGAGGCACCTGGCGGGCTACAGTCCACAGGGTCGCAGAGAGTCAGACAGGACTGAGCGACTCAACACAACATAGAGACACGCCTGGCATGAGGCTTAGAAAATTAACTGTGGCTGTCTCTAGGCAGTAGGAGTTAATGTGTTTAATATTTTTTCCTATGGTATGAAATATGAAAATCTATTTTTTATGATTATGCTTTGTCTTTATAAACAGGGAAAAAAAATGCTTCAAAAATGTTATATGGAAACTGTTGTGGTGGCATTAAAGTCAAGTTGGGGTACCATTCCCTTGACATTTTACCTGTCAGTTCTAACTAGAAAGCCAAATGCAGTTAAAAGTTTCCATTTACTAATGGCTCCAGGCAAGCTTCCAGTCAGCCTACCAAATGCAAAACTTTTTGGTATAGCTAAATTGGAGAATGTTTTTTAAGACCTTACTTTGAATAAAGCCAGGCCCCAAGGTATGCCCATTCTGACTCAGCACACAGTTCCAAAGAAACTTTGCTGCTGTTATGTAGAATATGTTCTTGAAAAGTTATTTGCTAATATGCATTTTCATGGTCAATCTGAATGCATCTTAGGGGCCTCTTAAAGGATGGGTAGTTTAATATAGAGAGAACTTGTCCTATGCAATGGGATTCTCATGTGATGAGAAATTCCACAAACTGTGATTATCCATGGCTCTGTTTTGATGGAACAAGATTTGTAAAAGACACCACCATAACTAAACATTTTGAAAACTTAAGTCTACCCTTTTTACAGAAGACTTTTCAAAACCCTTAAAAAAGGAAATTTTCCAATTTATCTTTTTTGTGAAAGCAGTTTGCTAATCTTCTTGGTGACGTTTTCTGCTGTCCTGCAATATTCCAGATTCTTCTACTGTTTGCCCATAGGTGGGACTCTCAGTAGGCTTTTCCACTGGGCAAGGAGTACACACTTTGTGCTTTTGATCTGTGTTCTTGAGATCTTCTAGCCAGGGAAGATGCTAATGTGGAAGAGAACAGAATCCCGCCAGACAGCTCTTCCTACGCTAAGTCTTTTGTTGACAAAAGTCATCAGAAGTATTGCGAAGCTGCACAGACTGTCCTTAGCTGCATGGGTTTCCTAGCAGAGCGACTCCCCATGAAGTTACCACTCATTGCTGCTGCTGCTGCTGCTACTACTAAGTTGCTTCAGTCGTGTCCGACTCTGTGCAACCCCATAGACGGCAGCCCATCAGGCTTCCCCGTCCCTGGGATTCTCCAGGCCAAGAACACTGGAGTGGGTTGCCATTTCCTTCTCCAATGCGTGAAAGTGAAGTTACTCAGTCGTGTCCGACTCTTCACTACCCCATGGACTGCAGCCTACCAGGCTCCTCCGTCTGTGGGATTTTCCAGGCAAGAGTACTGGAGTGGGGTGCCATTGCCTTCTCCGTACCACTCATTAGGGTATTGTGAATTGTTAAACATCAAGGATTTTCCGTGTGGCCAGGGGCTTTAATTAGAATGGTCAGCTGAAGTTTGTGATCTGAAATCTAGCAGAGCAGTTTTAGGTTAAAGCACTTCAAGTCAAATTTACCTTCCATCCACAGTTAGGTTTTGAGTCTATAGGTAAACACCAGTGAGAGGTCAGAGGTCTTTGACTGCTGTTGTTTTATAACCCTGAGCTCTTGCTCTGTACCGGGCATTGTGCTGTGTCCAAACTTTTGCATAGTGAAAATTACTTAGGTTGGAAGATTCTGTAGGCTGTAAATACATTTATTTCAGGAAAATCAAGTAATGGGGAAAAGAAGGTAATTCTTTTATAATTCACTACTATCACAAAAGCAGTTACTTTGGTATATTTCAGTTAAGTTTTCCTTGTGCATTTCCTCATGGTTGTAAACAAAATCTATATACAGTCCTGGTACTTTTTAAATTCAGTGATACATACATATCATACATTTCCGCACATGGCTGCAGTCTTCATAGCCAGTATGACTGTGTTATAATCCACTGTGTCACAGTTACCTAATTATTTCCCTGTTTTAGGCAGTATCTAGTTTTTTTCCTACTGTAAGCACTGTTGCAGTGAACATATCTTCATCCCTGGAGTTTTTCCTTTTGCCAGTAATTTCCATAGGCTGTATTCTCAGTATAATTATCAGGTCAAAGGTAACATTTTAGTGGCTGATAAATACTGCTCTAGTGTTTTCCAGGAGGGGAATCCCAATTTGTGTGTTCGAGCGCTGTCTCTTGCTTATTTTTACTCCAGCTGTCCATGTTTCTGTCTGCTATTCTTTTCTCCTGTGTATTCAGTTTTAAACTTCTTCCCACGCATTTATTCCAGTGCTGTCCAACAGAATTTTCTGCACTGACTGAAGTATTCTATCATCTCTGTCCAGTATTGTAACCACAAGCCACACGTGGCCATTGAGTTTTGAAGTGTAGTTAAGTGTGACTGAGGAGCAGACTTTTTTCTTTTTTTGGCCACCCCATGCCGCTTGTGGAATCTCAGTTCGCCAGCCAGAGATCGAACCCACCCCCCACCCCCCACAGTGGAAGTGCAGAGTCCTAACCACTGGACCTCCAGGGGAGTCCCCGAGGAACACAGTTTTTAATTAAGAACTAAACAGCACATGTGGCCAATGGCACTTTATCAGACAGCAAGGCTCTAAGCCCATTCTGGGGGTGTTAGCTCAGCTCCTAGTCACTCTTCTGCTTGGCTGAATTTTCCCCCTTGCATGCTGCTTCCTGTCCCCGGCTGGAGTAGTTTTATTTACCTAAACTTGGCCTTCTGGACTAGTTAGGGACACACTTGTTTTTTCACAAGGAGTGTTAGCGCACTCAGGGACCTCAGTGCTTCCGTATCATCTAGTACAACAGTGTGAAGACTAACCTGGTTTATGCCCCTGCCTCGGAGAAGGCAATGGCACCCCACTCCAGTACCCTTGCCTGGAAAATCCCATGGACGGAGGAGCCTGGTAGGCTGCAGTCCATGGGGTTGCTACGAGTCGGACACGACTGAGCGACTTCACTTTCACTTTTCACTTTCATGCATTGGAGAAGGAAATGGCAACCCACTCCAGTGTTCTTGCCTGGAGAATCCCAGGGACGGGGGAGCCTGGTGGGCTGCCGTCTTTGGGGTCGCACAGAGTTGGACATGACTGAAGCGACTTAGCAGCAGCAGCAGCAGCAACTGTGCATTAGTAATAATTTCATCCTTAGACCATGTGCTTTCACCTCCCTTTAGTTGGCTGCTTTGCTAAGTGTTAGCTGTTCGGTCATATTATCTGATACTGATGTGTGTTCTGTTTAGCAGGGATCGTGAGAGAAGGCCAGCTGAATGGCTCGTCTACAGCACACAGTGAAATAAGAGGTATACTGTTTCCTGTTCAACCATTTGTCAGCAGAAAATGTTTTCCCAGCACTCAGTTAAGACCTTGGAGAATGACTTAGCTCTCCCACCTGTAGAGTCTAGATTTTCCTACCAAGTCCATTCACAGGTTTCCTAGTATTTGGTGTCTTGTCCTCTCTAGGATTAAGCTTGACTTCAGTTTCTGGAGAAGGAAATGGCAACCCACTCCAGCACCTTTGCCTGGAAAATCCTATGGACGGAGGAGCCCGGTAGGCTACAGTCCATGGGGTCGCAGAGTTGGACACGACTGAGCGATTTCACTTTCCTTTCAGTTTCTGCAGCTTTAGATGGATAAACCTGACATGTGAAACTTCACTTACCGTCTTTTTTCTCTCTGCAGACCATAGTACCTGAGAGAGCTAGAGGAACAGCCACCATTAGATCAAGCTGTCAGGGCCTACCGTGGAGTGTTTAACAAGTGAACTTACAAGAACCCGAAGCAGCTCCTAGGAAGTACCAGTACCCAGAGGCTGAAAGCTGGGGGTTAGCAGAGATGTCCAACTTAATCCTTCATGCCGGCTCGTTCCTCTGCAGCCTGTTCCAGTTCAATACCCAAGTGACAAGGGGCCCAAATGGAGCCCCCACCCCACCCCAGGCTGAGTCCACACAGCAGGTCAACAGGACATTTCCACCGACCGTGGCTGCACAGAGGACTTGGGCTCTCGACGCCACGGGTTCGCCGTGGCTCTTGCGGCAGTTTTGTACTCTATACTTGGTTTTTCAATTAAGCTTAATGGCTTTTTTAAAATATGACTTGAAGCTCTAGTTTTCTAGACCTTTTACAGTGTACAGTATTTTACATAATTGAGCTGTAATATTAAAAGCTTCTTCATTTACTTCCCAGGGCCCCAGCTCTACTTTGAGTCACTTTAGAAAACTCCTGACCTGCAAAGGTACAGGCCGAATTTAAATTTTAAAAGTTCTATTCTTGTACCCTGTGGGGAAGGTGATCTCATTCTCGGGACAAGTGCTGATTTTCACCCGATTCCTCAACATTATCAGTTCCTGTTTCCCTTCCTGCCATGTACCCTAGAAACTCTAGTTAGTGTGCTGTAGGAGTTTGGTTTTGAATCCTCTGTAAAATGACTCCAAGACCTAAAAGGCAATTTACTTATGAAATTTATTTTCTCATATAAATTATGTATTTCTCTGGGCAGACAGCTTCCCCTTATTGCACTAATAGCACATCTGTAATGCCAAGCTACAGGACGAGTCGTAACAAGGTCTGTATTCTTCAACGTGGCACTTGTCTACCAGGCACTGTAGAGGAGGGTGAGGAGCCAGGATCCGCTGGGGAGCAGAAGGGGGAGGGGGCAACATGTACCCCTCCTGACAGTTGGTTTTTTCCCGGGAAGGGGAACATGCAGTTACATGTGGATTCTGGAAGTGGGAGGTGGTCTTGGAGGCTGAGAAACCCAATGCAACACTGCAGCGCGGCTCCTTTTACTTCTGTGGGAGGCGGGGACCCCTCTCACTCATCTGTAACGCATCACTCTGGCCTCGCTGAGGCTTTGGGGAAAAGGGGAAGGGACCATTGAATTAGCAGCAATTAAGAAGAGGCCATACACTGCCACAGTGTGGGGGTGTTATCCTGGCCCTGCAGACCTGAATGCTGTGTATCCTACGGAGAGGGGCCATCTAGACCCAGAGCAGGCTCTCAAGCCTCTTCTCTAATGGAGCAGGGGACGATGCTCGGATGTCCCCGTGACCCCACTAACTAGCAGAGCTCTGGTGTTGGATCTACTAACCATTGGTCAAAGCTGTAATGAGACCGAGTCTGTAGGCAGAGTGAGGGATGCTGGATTAGGAAGGGGGAAGAGCACAGGGGTGGGGCAGGGAAGGGTAGTGGGCAGTGACTGTAACATGATTAGGCCCCCCTTGCAGGTGGAGGCTGGGCTGAACAGAGAGTGGGGTTACGAGGGGCTGCAGGCCCCGGAGCCCCCCTCACTCTGCCTTTGAACTACACTGAAGACAAGCTGCTCACATACTCTAAAGCACATTCTTGATACAGGGATAGGGACTTTGGGGGAAGCGGTGATTTGGTATCAGGCGAGAGCCACATTAAGCCTTCATGAGGGCAGCCACCACAGCCTTGGCGTTTAGACTGCGTAGGTCACAGTAGGTCTGGCCAGTGCCCACAAAGACGATGGGTTTGCTTGTGATGTAGGTCATAGAAATCGCAGCTCCCACCTGAAGCAGAAACAGGATACCCAGTCATCTCTGGACCCTGCTTCTTCACTCCCTCAGCAACGGGAGGCTCTGGAACCCATGTGCCCTTAGAGCCTCCACTCCCCTGTGAAGGACGGCCATTCCCCCTCCTGGTCCCACTTTGCCCTATGTCATCCATGTTTACCTTGTCATCAATGGTATCAAATTTGGTAAGGACAATGCCATCAATGAGCCGAGGTGTCTGGGCCATAGAATGGTCAGCCAAGGCTCTGTTGAACTTGACCTGAAAGGAGAAACATGATATAAATATAACATACCTAACTGGCCAGAGCTGAGGTTGGAAAGAGAACCAGGCCCGAGCCCTCACCAGCTGGTCCACGGCCTCGTTGCCTACTAAGGCCTCCCCCACAAACAGCACCAGGTCGGGTGTGTTGACAGTGATGAGCTTGGCCAGGGCAGTCATCAGGGGAGCGTTGTCTTGCATGCGGCCAGCTGTGTCCACCAGCACCACATCAAAGCCTTGGTTACGTGCTAGAAAGAAAAAAGTGGTCAACTCAAAACTCCTGGACTGTTGCACTCATTTCCAGCTTCCTCTCCACAGGTCCTAAACTGGCCCTATTAGAAGTCTGCCTGTTTATTTCCTTAGGTTCTGAATCAAGTTAGAAGGTGATGTAAGAAACAGTTTCCACACTGTCATTAAGCATATTTAGGGAAAGGAGAGCAGGTGGGTGTGTGTGTACACTCAGTGTGCCTGACTGCAACTCTGTGGACTGTAGCCCGCCCGGCTCCTCTGTCCATGAATTTCCCAGGCAAGAATACTGGAGTGGGTTGCATTTCCTCCTGCAGGGGATCTTTCCGACCCAGGGCTGGAATCTGCATCTCTTTTGTCTCCTGTATCGGCAGGCAGATTCTTTACCACTGAGCCACCCCCGGGAAGCCCTAGCAAGAGGACAAAGGTGACCAAATATTGAGGTAACAAAATGAATATATGAGGTTTGCCTGCAACTATACGTGTTACCCCAAAGCGGAGCATGGCATAGCACATCACTAATTCTGAGCTGCTACTGAGCAGAAAGTTGGTGGTAGGGTAACCCTGGTCCTCTGCAAGTTCCAAGAGAACCCCTGGAGCAAAGGGGCCCGCTTGCTGTGCACTGTACCAAAGGCAATGGCCTCCATGGCAATGCCAGCAGCATCCTTGCCGTAGCCCTTCTCAAACAACTGCACCATGGTGCGGCCGCCGTGGTTCTCTGGGGGGTGCAGGGTGCTCAGACGCCGGGTGTGCGTCCGCAGCTGTTCCACAGCCCCGGCACGAAACGTGTCGCAGGCAGCGATGAGGACACTGAAGCCGTTCTCTAACAGCCAGAAGGAGATCTGTAAACGAGGCAGAACTGTCAGCCAGCCCCAGAGCGGCAGAGAAGGAAAAAGCAGCAGAAACAATGTCAGACTCAGGCTGGGGAACAGCACCCACCTTGGCAAGGTTGGTAGACTTCCCCACGCCGTTCACACCACAGAAAGTGACCACGTACGGGCGCTGATGACGCTGGGCATCCATGATGTCCCGGAGCATGTCTACGCGGCGCTGTGGCTGTAGAATCTGCACCAAGGACTCCTGCAGAGCTTGCTTGACCGTGGAAGTCACCGCTGGGGGTGGGGCAGGGAGATATACCCATGAAGCCCAAGTCAGGTGCTCCGAATACCTGGCATCTTGCTGAACTAAAGGGAACTAGGAATCCACACCATATCTGACAGCCCTAAGCACCTGACAAGTAATTGATTCAAATCCTCTTAAGTTAGATGTCATGAACACCTGAAGTCTAAGTGAAACAACAGAGATTTAGAGATTACAGTTTGTCAAAAGTCACGCACCTAATAAGAATGGTGGTGACTTCATAACCTCCACCCAAGCACTTCCGGGTCTGGGGAGATACTTACTGCTGAACGTCCCCATCACCTTCCCTTCCAACTTGTTGGCCACAGATTCACAGAGCTGGACTGCAATGTCTGCTGCCACATTCTTAGCTAAGGAGGGGGACAAGCGTGGGGTGAATGCCCCGGCAGGAGTGAACGACCCCCATGGTACAGCCCTTCTACCCCACCATCCTTACCCCAAAAACACGAGTCTGCCCTGTCCTGACTCACCAATGAGATGATCACGCATCTTGTCCAGCACAGATTCCATGTCTTCACGAGTCAAGCTCTTGGAACCCACAAGGCCCTTCAGCATCCCAAACATGCCACCCAGAGTCCCCTTGGTAGCACTGCAGGCACAGAAAACCACAGATGCACAGAAAGCCAGCAGGCAGCCAGCAAGTCCTGTGCCTTCGGAGCTGTACCCACCACCCGCCACCAAATCCCGTACCTAGGTTTGGTGGAGTTCTGAGCAGCTCCTTCATCATCTGAGCTACTGCAGTCCAGATCCTGAAGCTGCCTCCCGGGCCCAGTCCCTCGAATCTGGAGGGTGTGGGGAGAGGAAGAAGGGATCAGGAAACCATGAGCTGGCGGGGAGGGAAGCCTGGAGTGACTCTGTCCCACACTGCTCTGCCCCTTTGACTCCAAAAGCTCCAAATGTAACCCACCCTCTGGCTCCAAGAAATCAAGGGGACTGCCTTCCTCATCTCTCCTTCCCCCTGCTTCTTATTACCATTAACCCTCACTTGGGCCCCTGCTACCTCTTACCAAGTTGATGTCCTCGGGCGGGGCCACTTCGGGGGCTCCGTTGGTGGTGGGAGTGCTGTAGTCCAGAACTTCCTTGTTAGCAGAGCCTCCCAGTGCCCACACCCGGGGTGCCTTTTTGCCCTTCTCCTTGGGAGCATCTGACTTACTGGACTTGCTGTGAAGGGTTACAGTAGAGAGGGTTATGGTGGAGCAGCAGGAGAGGCAGCATCCACCTCAGAGACAAGGACTCCCTCACCCCCAACGTGTCTGGATAGCAAAAGCTGAGGGCAAAGCTGGGCTGCTCACCCGGACTTCTCCATACCCCTCCCATGCTTCTGAATGAACTCTTCCCGCTTCCTGCGGATCTGCTCCTCTTTGGAAAGTTCCTCCCCGTTCTCAGGTCCTAATGGGAGACCTGACTTTTCTGCGGGGGCTGCTTTGCTAGTAGCCAGAGGGCCATCAGAACCTGTCAAGGAGAAAACTCACTGAAAAAAAAAGACCAAATTCCAACGAAATAGACAAATGGGGAAAACCCTCCCAGATCATTCAGAGAAAACTGAAGAAACACCTGGGGGATCACCGAGACTGGGGACAATAATGAGGGTGGTGGGCACCTGAGCCAGGGAGGCAAATGACGACAAAGGGAAGGACAGGGAACCACTTCAGTGCCACCTTAACAACTTCTCATGCCCCTGGATGTCCAAGTTCAAACTCACCTTCCTTCTTGGCCCCCTTGTTTTTTTTGTTATTCTTGGCTTTTTCCTTAGGCTTTTCACCCCGTGTCTCAATCATGGATCTCACAGGTTTCTTCGCCTTCTCAGAATCTTCAAATTTCTTCATGGTAGTGGGAGCACGGATCTTACTGCTCTCCTCTGCTTCACTAAAGAGAAAAGTTCATACTAAGTCGCTTCAGTCGTGTCTGACTCTGCGATTCTATGGACAGAGGAGCCTGGTGGGCCAGGATTGGATTCTCCAGTCAAGAATTCTAGAGTGGGTTGACACTTCCTTCTCCAGGGGATCTTCCCAAGCCAGGGATCAAACCTGGGTTTCCCACATTGCAGGTATTCTTTACCATCTGAGCCACCAGGGAAGCCCAAAGAGAAAAGGTTGACAGTCTAAATCCAGGGGAAGGGCCCTCACACCAAGCAGGCAATCAGAACTGGGAAGCCAACTCAGGAGCCCCTTTCAACTCACAGCGTACTATGCCCTCTTGGGAAGGAAGGGAACTCATCAAGTCTCAGAAATTGACTTTGCAGAGGGGAGGCCTCTTACCGAAGGAGCCGCAGAAAGTCATTCTGGAAATCAAAAGTGCCATTCAATAGACTTAAGGCACTCTGCTGTTGGATCTCAGTGCGGTACTTGTCTCGAAACAGCCGGTGAACGTCGTCTATCAACTTGTCCACATATGTCAGTGTTAGGATCTTCTGAAAACCTACCTGTTCAGGGAAAGGAACAGAGCCAGCAGATCTGCTTACATGCCGGCCCAGAACAGAGGGAAGCCAACTTGACCCAGGCCTCCAGGGACTGGCTCAGCCCCCTGGCCGGTTTCCCTGACCTGAGGAGCAGCCAAGCCCTCTGACTGGGCCCAAGAGCGGCTTCCCTTTTCCCCTCCACCCTCCTTGTTTTCTCAGTTACTTCATCGTAGACACTGGGTGCAATTAATCAGGATTTTCTGAATCATCAGGACTGCCTGTCAATGTAATCGTTACCCCTCTAAAATACTCTCACTTACCACAAACACCAACTCAAACTGGTTGTCCAGTTTATACTTGAGAGTGAGTGCCTCATGGGTGAAGGAGTTGTTACCTCCTCTCTCCTGGAAAAAGAGTGTATATCAGAATTCAGACTGTCCCCTCAAACACCTGGAGCTGGGCCCCTCCAGGACTACCTTCGGGAAGGAACCAGACATTCCCCTAAACTCAAACCTGTCCCCCAGGGCCAAAAGATTCAGGGCACTGCTCTCCAGCATTACACCTGGGAGAAAAGTGTAGACACCCAGCTGGGGGGGTGGGGGAAGGAGGGGAAAGGTGGGAGGAACCGACATGTGCCAGCGAGAAGAGTCCTCATGTAAACAATCAGGTTTACCGGCAGCCGGACACTATCTACACTTCTTAAAAGACGTTCTTTCATCCTTTATCTCATCCAGCCTTTGCGACAACAGAAAAGCAAGCCGCTGGCAGTGAAACTGGGGAACGAAGGGAGGTCTCAATAGACTACCGAATCCTGCCAGAGTCCCAGAAAGCGGAGGGGGGAGGGGACATCACAAAGTTGAGGGATGGTCTGATAGGAGCGGGAGAAAGAAGTGGAGTTCTGGCTACGAGCGAGTGGCCAGTTTGAGGTAGGCAGACAGGGTGAGAGGGAGGCCCGGGATCAGTCAAAGGGGACTAGGGGTCGGGTCAGGGGGGAGGGGGACGAGCCCGGAGTTCTGATCCCGCGGGGGCGGTACCTGCAGCAGCACGGAACGAATTAACGCGTTAACAGGCCCGGTGCATGAGTCGCTCACGCCCTGAAAGCACCAGAGAACGAGCCCGCCTTTGGAAAAAATGGTGAAGAAGTCGAGCATGGCGGCAGCGGGAAAGGAGCCGGGGCCGGCGCCGGGAACTCAGGCCTCGATCGCCGCCGCTTCCTGCTGCGCCAAGCGCGGGACACGTCACACCAGCGGCCCCGGAAACCGGCGCAGCCGCACTTCCGCTCAGCGCCGCCGGGATCCCTCCCCGGCTCCGCCCACGGGCGCGCAGGACTGACGTAGACGCCCAGCTGGCCAATGGAGGGTGGGGGCGGGCCTCGGAGGGGCTCTCAGCAAGTCATGGGAGGGACCGACCGCCTATAGGGTGGGGGGGCAAGGCCCCGTGGCGTCGCTGGCAATGGGAGTGCTCGAATGAACGACTGGCGTCGCGTAGTAGTGACTGCAGGCTGGGACTGTACCCGGGTAGGGTGCTGCTCTCCTAGCGGCCAGGAACAGCAGGGCCATGCTTTGGAGGGCGCTGCGGCTCCGCCTGGGCCCGTGCCTCTCCGGACGGGGGCTAGGCACATACAGAAGAGGCTCTACTCTGGGTAAAGTTGAGGGCAGCGGAGGGTATCGTGGTTCTGGGGTGTCCCCAGTCTCCAGCCTTGTGACCTTCAGGACTCAGAATCCCAGCCCACGCTGGGAAGACAGTGGGTCCCTCGGAGTAGGGGGTAACCTTGCCTGCCGCCTGCCGGAGCTTGTAGAGCCTGGACAGGGGTATGGATCCCAGAGTTGCCTTTCTCAGGTGACATATCCCAGATGATTCTATGCCTGAGTTTGCCACCAAAATTGCAGCCAGGCTGATTCTTTGGTTGCACAGAAATTAATGAAGTCCTGCTTGCACGCAGGATGCTGTTTTGTGGCCGTGAGGAGGAAAGAAGAGAGAGGATTCGATACACGTCCTGGAGGTGTCTGAGGTGTAGCTGGAGAGGGAAGGCTTCATAGACCAGTTGAAAACTGAAGAGAAGCCAACTAGGACGATGTCCTGCAGGGCCAGTAGGTAGTGTTGGTAGCCATACATGGAACGGCTGGGAACTGAGATCAGCCTTGAAAGATGGTGTTTACTGGCTCAAGGGAAGTGTGAGCTCCAGGTTCTGGAGAACTGAGCAAAGGTTAGGAAAAAGTATCGTTTTCGTGCAAGGAATTAGCAAAGGCCATCCGGATAGAGAGTTGAGTAGTAGTATGAAATGATGGGTAAGGTTAAGTCCAGATCAAAGAAAGACTTGAATGCTGAGAAGAGTTTGAACTTGGGATTGGAGACAGTGACAGGAGACTTGGAGATTTATGAGCTTGGTGTGAAAGACAAAAAGATTCATGTATTCACGGCATTTATTGAGCACTTAGGATGTGCCAGGCACTGTGCTAGGCTGGAGATTTGGTGGAGAAGATAGACATAGCGCAGTATGAAGCAATCACAGATGAGTTCAAAGTTGCAAGTGTGCTGCATGTTGCAAAAGAACAGTTCAC
This sequence comes from Bubalus bubalis, assembly GCF_019923935.1. Taxonomy (NCBI): domain Eukaryota; kingdom Metazoa; phylum Chordata; class Mammalia; order Artiodactyla; family Bovidae; genus Bubalus; species Bubalus bubalis. The sequence continues at coordinate 110,310,681 of NC_059161.1, forward strand.
TGAGCTATGAGATAGCTATGAGATAATAACAGGATTACTTGGCATAGTCTAGGGGAGGTCAGGAAAGGCATTCCTGAGAAAATGATAACCGAGCTGAGATCGAAAGGAACCAAGGATTCTTAACTGGGCAAAGAAGTGGGCGCAGAGTTTCAAAGCAGAGAGAACACCTGTGTAGGTCCTCTGTGGCAGAAATGAAGGGGTGAGGTTGGAGGGTTCTGGGAAGACAAGGTGAACAAGAGCTAGATTGGGCAGTGTCTCACAGGCCACGTGAAAGATTTTGAACCTTTATCCTTAGAGTGATGGAAAGCCATGGGAGGTTCTAAGCAAAAGAGTGTTTGATTAATGTTCAGAAGAGGTCATTCTAGCTGTGATAGACTCATTGGAAAAGACCCTGATGCTGGGAAAGATTGAAGGCAGGAGCCGAAGGGGGCAACAGGATTAGATGGTTGGATAGCATCACCGACTCAGTGGATATGAGTTTGAGCATCCTGTGGGAGTTGGTGATGGACAGGGAGGCCTGGCGTGCTTCAGTCCACGGGGTTGCAAAGAGTCGGACATGGCTTAGCTATTGAACAACAACAACAAAGCTGTGATACAGGAAAGAAGTTGGGGGGTAGGACAAGAGGGGAATGAGTGGAAATGGGAGCTCTTAACAGCCTTCGTGGGAAAGACATCATCGTGGTTTGGTCCAGGGCAGTGGTGGTAGAGATGGGGAAAAAAAGGGGGACAGATTGGAGAGAGATTTAAGAGGCAAAGCCATAAGAACTTGATAACAGGCAGGATGTGAGTGTAGATTTGCTGGTGGTGATGAATATCCAGGAGAAGGTGCCACTCAGAGATCCATGCTTCTGAGGGCCCTGTGGCTCTAGATGTGCCAGGACTTATTGGTCCAGAAGCCCAGGAGAGAAACGTGTAAGTCCCCTGGCCTAGGGAGAGAGTAGAGAGTGTTCACTTTAGGAAGCTGAATCTTGCAGAGCTAGGTATAATGCACTCAAAGGAAGTGAGACTTGGGCACAGAGACCATGAGGCAAAGCTGTGGAATGCTGCTGGGTGCCAGCTGACCTTGTGAGGACTAAAAACTCAGTGTCAGTTTAGCCCACCTTTTCCTGTGCCCATCTTCTGACCACGATACACACATACCCCACCCCGCCTCTTGGAAAGGAGATGCATGGCCCTCTCTGACCATAACTGCGTCCCACAGACTGGGATGGAAAGGTGTCAGAGATCAAGAAGAAGATCCAGTCCATCTTCCCTGGCGGGGCTTGGAGCCCACTGTATGACACCAGCCACCTGCCCCCCGAACGCTCAGATGTGGTGATTGTGGGGGGTGGGGTGCTTGGCCTGTCTGTGGCCTACTGGCTGAAGAGGTTGGAGAAGCAGCAAGGTGCCATTCGGGTGCTGGTGGTGGAGCGGGACCACACGGTGAGGTCTGGGGTGGGACAGAGTCTGGCAACTCAGAGTCAGGGGCAGGGGAGGAGAAGAAAGACTGAAATTTCTGAAGGGACAGGACTTTGGCCCTTGTTGTGAAACAGCCCCAGCTTCTTCCTCAAACTAGTGACCTTGACAATAAGGTTTTTGCTTTTGAAAGCAAATTTCACAATTGTTGTGTGTTTTGAGATTGCAGAGGTCTGGTCTGCATTCCAGCTGTAATCAGCGCAAACAGTTATTACAACCCCCTTGCAGGCTTCATTGCTTCTGAGGTTTTTGTGCTTGAATTGTTCCTGTTTACCACTGCTGGCTAGTCACAGGTTTTGCTCCATTGGCCATGTCCCTCTATTTTCCAGTTAGCAGAACCAAACGTCAGTCTCCAGCCTTGGACTTCAGGGCCATTACCATTTTGTAACTTTGTATGAGGGTGTCCCGCCCTTTGATGACTGACCCTCTGTTCTGTACCTATCCTAATAAGGATTTTAATGACCGTTGTTCTCACTGCCTTCATTTGGGTTTGTTCACTTCAGCTCCTCTTAGATTATAAAACCTGAGGGTAGGACTCCCCTTCAACTTTGGACATGTGACTCTCACCCTCCACGACAGTATTCTGCTCACGCGGGACGGGCCCGCCTCACCTTCTCTCGTTTCTGCAGTATGCCCGGGCCTCCACCGTGCTCTCCGTGGGCGGGATTCGCCAGCAGTTCTCATTGCCTCAGAATGTCCAGCTCTCCCTCTTTTCGGCCGAATTTCTACGGAACATCAATGTGAGATTGGAGGGGTGCGGGTGGCGACCCCTCCTTTAGCCCAGAGAGGGGGGCAGTCCTGCTGGCAGGGGAGACAGGGCAGCTAGGAGTTGGAAACACCAGTTTTCTTCCCAGTGGCAGTGCCTGGAGGGGGCTTTTCTCTGGGTTAGGGCACTGAGCTGAGGGTTGTGGTAAGAAAGCCAGAAAAGCTCTCTCTCCCTTTTATTTTTTTTAATATTTATGTATTTCCCTGCACTGGGTCTTAGTTGCAGCACACAGAATCTTTGATCTTTGTTGCATCGTGCAGGATCTCTAGTTACAGCTTGTGGGATCTCTAGATGTGGCATGTGGAATCTAGTTCTGTGACCAGGGATTGAACCTGGACCCGCTGCATTGGGAGCTCAGAGTCTTAGCCTTTGGACACCAGGGAAGTCCCACTGCCTCCCTTCTTGAAGTCAGTTTCTTGGACGAGCTTTTCTTTGCACACAGGAGTATCTGGCAGTGGTCGATGACCCTCCCCTAGACCTCCAGTTCAACCCCTCTGGTTACCTCCTTCTGGCTTCTGAGGAGGGGGCTGCGATCATGGAACGCAACGTGAAAATGCAGAGGTGGGTGCCTGGCGCAGCCTCCGTGCTGCATCCCAGCGCCCTCTGACTCACTTTAGAGGCCAGGGTGACAGAGCTGATGAGACGGGCCCTGCTCCCTAGGAGCTCAGTCTGTCAGAAGGATGGACATGGGCAGACCTCTAGTGTCCCATGCTAAGTGCTGTATCCAGACACGGACAGTCGCTGTCACAGTGGTTCCTAAATTTCCAGGCAATGAGAACCCCCCAGGACACATCCCTTCTACCAAGTCCCACGAATCCACAAGTGTTTTCTCTAACAGCCAGAAAGTAGAACTCGTAAGCTTTATGGAGGGCTCGTGTCAAAGGCTGTGGGGTCTCATGACCAGCTAGTCAAGAGCAGGCATCTTCACCAGATGGTTCTATGACTTTGACTAGTGACATCAAGTCACATCCTAAATGCATTACAAATATTAACTCATTTAGTTGTCAGAACATCCCCATTTCCCACATGGGGAACCTGAGGCACCCGGAGCTAGTAGGTAGTGGCACCAGGATTCGAACCAGGCTCCCTCGTCTGGCTCGTGTGTCCTTTGGGTACCTGTGATGCTGCCTTTGGGCATCAGGGTTGCAGAGGGGACAGTTGTGTTGTGAGCAGGACTGTACTGGAAGGTGGACGGGGAAGGCCCCCTGAGCAGAACAGAGTGACCCTCCCTGTTGTGAAAGCACAGGGAACAGTTGGCGGGGGGCAGGGGGCTTGGTGTGGCCAAAGGGAGTCTAGGGTGTCAGAGTGGAAAGGGAGGGCAGAGGCTGGACTCTTGACCAGGCAGCAAGGAAGAGTGGCATGGGAGAGCTGACTGTGGAGCCAGGCCCCCCTTCTCTCCCTCCTCCCCCGCCCCCCATACACATGCTCACCGAGCAGACATGCACAGACCCACACACTCCTCCAGGCAGGAAGGAGCCAAAGTCTGTCTGATGTCTCCGGAGCAGCTTCAGAAAAAGTTTCCCTGGATCAACACAGAGGGAGTGGCTTTGGCATCATACGGTGAGCCTTGCTTGGAGAGGGGGTCAGAGGTTGAGGGGCGCCTCAGGGTGAGAGGTCTCCGCGCCCCACAGCCAAGTCAAGGAGGAGCTTGTCCCAGGAGGGACAGCTCCTCCCTCCTGGCCAGCAGGACCTGCCCCGGGCCAGGCCGGCTCTGTCCTTTCGTAAGATCCAGCTTTGGTACAGTCGATCAGTGTGACATTCCCCAGCTTACGAGCCCTGAAGAGGAGTCAAAGGGTGTGGGAAAGACAACAGGAGAGGAAGGTCCTAGGCCCCCTTCACGAGTCTTCTTTCTCCTCACAGGGCTGGAGAACGAGGGTTGGTTTGACCCCTGGTGTCTGCTCCAGGGGCTTCGGCGAAAGTTACAGTCCATGGGGGTCCTTTTCTGCCAAGGAGAGGTGACGCGTGAGTCTGAGGCCCGGTACCCGTGGCTTATGTCCTCTGGCAGCGGGGAGGCCAGCCCACACCGGGTCTCGCCTGCACACACAGGCTGAGCAAGGGGAGTGGGGGCTTCTCCCCGGGTCTGGTCCTGAGCATCCTACCTCCAGCTCCTAAGCAGATTTTTCCATGACTCGTGAGCTGCTTGAAGTTCCGGCATCATCCTGTCCTGTGTGGCCAAGTTCGTCCCGGCTGCCCTGTCCCTTTTGGCTTCAATGCCTGTGGGACAGCTCCTAGCCTCCAGCTTTCTGTCCTTAGGGAACCAGTGGAAGCTCCATTTCCTTCCTCTTCGAGGCCTCAAGGACTTATCTTCTTCCCTTTTTCTGCAGGTTTCATCTCTTCATCCAGCCACATGGAGACTGCCAGTGGGGAGCAGTTGACTTTGAAAAGGATCCATGAGGTCCATGTAAGTTCTCAGCCTAGGGGCCTCCCTTAGCAAAGTGCAGAGTGAGGAAAGTCTTGACTGTCCTTGTGTTTATGCATTTTGTTTAAATTGTTTTAATTATAGAGGAAAATTGCTTTACCATGTTGTGTTGGTTTCTGCATACAACAACGCGAATCAGTCATAATTCTTTATATCTCTGCTTTCTTGATCCTCCCTCCCCCCTCCCATCCCACTCCTCTGATTGTCACAAAACGCCAAGCTGGGCTCCCTGTGTTACATAGTCCCTTGCCACTCGCTGGCTGTTTTACACATGCCTGTCCTTTTGATCGTCTTCTACCCGCTTCCCGTGTGGGTAAACGAAGGCTGGGGTCCGCAGGTGAAGATGGACCACAGCCAGGAGTTCCAGCCTGTGGAGTGTGCCATAGTGGTCAATGCAGCGGGGGCCTGGTCTGGCCAAATAGCAGAGCTGGCTGGTGTTGGGAACGGGCCGCCGGGTACCATGCAGGGCACTAAGCTGCCCGTGGAGCCGAGGAAAAGGTGACTCCTCCAGGGCTCTTCAGGGGGTGGTTACACGAGGGTCGGGGTGGGGGGTCACTGTTCTCGCCACTTCTCACGCTGCTGGTCGCGACAGGTATGTGTACCTGTGGCACTGCCCCCAGGGACCAGGCCTGGAGGCGCCGCTCGTCGCAGACCCCAGTGGAGCCTATTTCCGCCGGGAGGGATTAGGCAACAACTACTTGGGCAGCTGTAGCCCCACAGAGGTAAGCTCCGTGCGGTCAGGGTGCCGGCGAAGAGACAGAGAGCGGGTGTCACTCAGGAGTCAGGCTTCCTTGGAGGGCCCCACGTGGGAACTGATGTCACAGTCCCCTCTGGCTTTGAACTGGGGTCTCTTCCCCCCCAGCCCCTGCCCACCAAGGGGACCAACTAAAGAGGTCGGTGACGTCTGGATCTGCCCTTGTGTCCTGGACAACGTCAGCCCTGTCCCCACCTCTCCCTACCAGGAGGAGGAACCAGACCCAGGGAACCTGGAAGTGGACTACGACTTCTTCCAGGAGAAGGTGTGGCCCCGTTTGGCCCAGAGGGTACCAGCCTTTGAGACTCTAAAGGTAACTGGACTGAGACAGATGACCCTGGAGCCTCTGGGCCTGCTCCCAGAGCTTGCCACCTGCCCCACACAACAGGGGCCTCCGCTTCACAATGGCTGAGGACTATTCCGTGGGCCCACTCAGAGGTGGTAGAGGGTACTGGGAGTGAGATGGGGTGCATGGGCAGCCCTCCCAGGAGCCCCATGTCTCATGCCCCCGCAGGTCCGGAGTGCCTGGGCTGGCTATTATGACTACAACACCTTTGACCAGAACGGCGTGGTGGGCCCCCACCCCCTTGTCATCAACATGTACTTTGCGACGGGCTTCAGTGGCCACGGGCTCCAGCAGGCCCCCGCCGTGGGGCGGGCTGTGGCCGAGATGGTGCTGGAGGGCCACTTCCAGACCATCAACCTGAGCCCCTTCCTCTTCAGCCGCTTTTACTTTGGAGAGAAGGCCCAGGAACACTGTATCCTCTGAGCTCGGGAGTGCCTCACAGGCCCACCACCCACTGTGTCACCCTGGGCTCTGATCCTGGCCATGCTCATACCTCCTCACAGCTTGGGCCTCCCCAGCACCAAGCCAGGGTCTCCTCCACCCGCCTCTCCTCCAGGGCGCCCTGCCCCATATGGGCCCAGGCCCACACTAACGGAGAACGATGGGGCGGGACCCAGGACTGATCACGGCCCAGGTTGATGCCTCCCACCAGTAGCCCAGCAGGACAGAAGACCTCAGGGGACCTGAGCATCAGGACCCAGGACTGGCTCCTTCCTGGTATCAAACCAGAGAGACTGCCTCTGCCTCTCTCAGCAGAGCCCAGGCCAGAAGCAACCTGGGACAGCTTAGCCTAGGTCTGTTGACTTTTCTGTTTACCCTCCTCATTGATCAATAAATATGATTAACTCCTTCCTTTTAGCAGTCTTCTGTCCCTTCGTCTTTTCACCTAATGGCAGTCGCTTTTGAAACAGCACCCTAGCCAGTGGCCTTCCCAGATCATCCGTTGGGAGAGAGAGGGAGGAGAGGGCGGTTGTGTTGCGGGGGGTGGGCGGGGGGGGGGGGCGCGGGCAGTGGAACCCCTGAGTAGAGGGTGGGTAAGCGCCAGGACTTATCAAGTGAGCAGAAGAGGAAGAGGCACCTGAACGCAGAATGAACGCAACAAACTCTCGCTGAAACACAGGAAGGAAGTTGCCAGGGGCAGGGGGCAGGGATGGGGCAAGCTGAACCCAGTATCTGTGTTAACCCTATGAGGCTGCCTCCTTCAGTGTCCAGTATCCACTCACCCTTCCTTCTGTACAGACACCCCCACCTACAGTCGGAGGAAAAAGGCCTTCATCTGGCTCCTCCTCCAGCAGCTACTTCCTCCAGGACCACAAATGCTGCACTTGTTAGGAAGGCAGGAATGAAACCTCTGTGGCTCAGATGGTAAAGAATCCACCTGCAATGCAGGAGACGTAAGAGACAGGGGTTTGATCCCTGGGTTGGGAAGATCCACTGGAGGAAATGGCACCTGGGAAATCCCACGGACAGAAGTCTGGCAGGCTACAGTCTATTTCAGTTCAGTTCAGTCACTCAGTCATGTCCGATTCCTTGCGACCCCATGGACTAGCATGCCAGGCCTCCCTGTCCGTTACCAACTCCCAGAGTTTACTCAAACTCATGTCCATCGAGTTGGTGATGCCATCCAACCATCTCATCCTCTGTCGTCCCCTTCTCCTGCCCGTAATCTTTCCCAGCATCAGGGTCTTTTCCAAGGAGTCAGTTCTTCCCATCAGGTGGCCAAAGTATTGGCACTTCAGCATCAGTCCTTCCAATGAATATTCAGGACTGATTTCCTTTAGGATTGACTTGTTGGATCTCCTTGCAGTCCAAGGGACCCTCAAGAGTCTTCTTCAACACCACAGTTCAAAAGCATCAATTCTTCGGCACTCAGCTTTCTTTAGAGTCCAACTTTCACATCCATACATGACTACTGGAAAAACAATAGCTTTGACTAGATGGACCTTTGTTAGCAAAGTAATGTCTCTGCTTTTTAATATGCTGTCTAGGTTGGTCATAACTTTTCTTCCAAGGAGCAAGCGTCTTTTAATTTCATGGCTGCAGTCACCATCTGCAGTGATTTTGGAGCCCCCCAAATAAAGTCTGTCACTATTTCTACTGTTTCCCTTTCTATTTGCCATGAAGTGATGGGACTGGATGCCATGATCTTAGTTTTCTGAATGTTGAGCCTCAAGCCAACTTTTTCACTCTCCTCTTTCACTTTCATCAAGAGGCTCTTTGGTTCCTCTTTGCTTTCTGCCATAAGGGTGGTGTCATCTGCATATCTGAGGTTATTGATATTTCTCCGGGCAATCTTGATTCCAGCTTGTGCTTCCTCCAGCCCAGCGTTTCTCATGATGTACCCTGCATATAAGTTAAATAAGCAGGGTGACAGTATACAGCCGTGACATACTCCTTTCCCTATTTGGAACCAGTCTGTTGTTCCATGTCCAATTCTAACTTACTTCCTGTCCTGCATACAGATTTCTCAAGAGGAAGGTCAGGTGGTCTGGTATTCCCATCTCTTTAAGAATTTTCCAGAGTTTGTCCTGGTCCATGGGGTCACAAAGAGTCAGACACAACTGAGCGGCTGGCCAACAATAACTGTCTGCATTCCTGTGGGGCTTTATTTAGGCTGCTGCTGCCAAGTCGCTTCAGTCGTGTCCGACTCTGTGCGATCCCATAGACGGCAGCCCACCAGGCTCCCCCGTCCCTGGGATTCTCCAGGCAAGAACACTGGAGTGGGTGCCATTTCCTTCTCCAATGCATGAAAGTGAAAAGTGAAAGTGAAGTCGCTCGGTCGTGTCCCACTCTTCGCGACCCCATGGACTGCAGCCTACCAGGCTCCTCCATCCATGGGATTTTCCAGGCAAGAGTACTGGAGTGGGGTGCCATCGCCTTCTCTGTTATTTAGGCTACAGGACTGCAATTAGCCTGGTGTCTGTCTTCCCTTTGTGAGGGACACAGACCCCTAGCTTTCACCTCTGCCCCAATACCAAGTGTGACTAGCCTATCCTTGGCTCTCAGTGTGTTTGCCTGAGCTCCTCTCTCTGCTCCTGCTGGAGGCAGATCCATCCCTGGCCCCAGGGACTTTTCAGTCTAACAGAGGTTAGCTGCTTGAACACAAGGTTCAAATAACAAGGTACTAGGATGTATTGGGGGTAAGGGGGTGGAAAGGGCAGGTTAAGACAAGGTTTCCTGCACAAGCTGCAAAAATGACCCTTGCCAGAAGTGGTGGTGTTTGAAGAGTGGAGATGGGAAAAGGGAGGACACCCTGGGAGAAGGGGACCCGTGGGTGGCAGGGAAAGCAGAGGTAAACACTCCATGCAGAGTAAAAGGAACCCTTCCTGCACACCTGGGCACTGGGGGAGCTGTCTGACGGGCTTAATCTCATCTCTCATCTACTCCCCACAACACTGGGAACCAGATACCATAATCTCCGTGAGGAAAGCGAACCTAGACAGGCCCAGCACGTTCCCAAGGTCTCACCTCCAGCAGGTGATGAGCCCTGGATGTGAACCCCAGCATCTCACACCAGAGCCCCTCTGGACCAGCTTACGGCACACTGCCTCCCAGAATTCCCACTAAGTCCTTTTGGCTGGCTGCTGAGAAAAGTAGAAAGTCAGATTGAAAGGGAGGTCATGCATCTTCTTCCTTGTTGCTCAGTTGCGTCAGACTCGTTGCGACCCCATGGACTGCAGACCCCAGGCTTCCCTGTCCTTCAGTCTCCCAGAATCTGCTCAAACTCATGTCCATTGAGTCAGTGATGCTATCTAACTCTCTCATCCTCTGTCATCCCCTTCTCCTCCTGCCTTCAATCTTTCCCAGCATCAGGTGCCGAAGTATTGGAGCTTCAGCTTCAGCATCAGTCCTTCCAACTAATATTCAGGACTGATTTCCTTTAAGACTGACTGCTTTGATCTTCTTGCAGTCCAAGGGACTCTCAAGAGTCTTCTCCACCTTTGCCCTATTCAACCACCTCCACCCTCCAGCATTTCAGGTGCACAGCAGGAGGGTTTCCCATACGGACATGCCAAGGAACACTGCTCAGGAAGATACTGACATTCCCTCCAGAAGGAAACAAGCTCAGAAAATGTCACTCCCTATATCCCCCGCCGCTGCTTCACACGTCCATCAACATCCCAAAGAGATGTCCCTTCACTGTTTAACCCAGCACTCGCCACTGTTTGCCCATCTCACTAGACCTGGCTTCAGTGCCTGCAGGGCAGTGCCCGGCCGTGTACTTGGACTTGAACGTGAACTTCAGGGGAGCGTGGTAGGCCCGGTCGCCCTGGGGGTTGGCTGCCTCTCCGCTGTTACCACCGACCCGACTGTGCCTGGCCTTTGGAAAAGTCTGGCATCATTTTCCTCACTTGCCTGAAAAGAAAAAAGAAGGTATAAACGCTTCCCTGGCCGGGTGTTGGGGCTTCCCTGATAGTTCAGTTGGTAAAGAATCCGCCTGCAATGCAAGAGACCCCGGTTCGATTTCTGGGTCGGAAACCCCGGTTCCATTCCTGGGTCGGGAAGATCCGCTGGAGAAATGATAGGCTACCCACTCCAGTATTCTTGGGCTTCCCTTGTGGCTCAGCTGGTAAGGTGTTGAGAGGACTCAAATGAGTGAATCAAAGGTACTTTCCTTGTTTGACAGAGAACAGCCCCGAGCCTGCAATTTCCGCTGCTGGTTTCGGGGAACTCGGGAGGAAAGACCTCGCTAAGCTCACGCCGGCTCAGTGGCTGCGCGGATGCTCGCGATCCTCACCGTGGGCCCGAGGACGCTGGCGCGGAGGACTTGGCCGCCGGCGGGCAGGGCGTCCCCTCAGGCCCGGCTCCGCGCGCCGGAGCGGCGGGCGGAGGAGGGGCCGCGGGGCCTGGCGCCTCCGCGCTTCCGGGGCAGCGGGCAGCCGAAGGCACTTCCCCCGGACGGGCGGGCGGCCTCGGGCCGGAGCCCGCGCCCCGCACTGGTCGCACCAAGGTGGCGCCCGGCGCACCCAGGAGCAGGTGAGCGCTCGGGGCCCCGCGGGCCGCGATGGGCGGGGAGAGCAGGGGGCGGGGCCGGCAGTACCCCCGCGGGCAGTGGAGACCCTCTTTAGGCCCGCGTCCGACCCAGTTAGCGGCCGATCCCTGGTCCCCGCTCCCGGACTTGCCCGTCCCCTCTGGGGCACCTCTGCCGGGTTCGCCATCATTCCCTCTCCGCCCCTTCACCTGGCCACCCGTAGCACTCACACGGCGGAAACGGGGTGAAAAGGCCCTTGGAGAGCGCTGTCACCTTCTCTGTCGCCAAGAAGCTCGTGCAGAGAGTCCTTGACCCTGCGCGGCCTGGCTCGGTCAGGTGGCTTCCGTCTTGAACCGTAGATTCTTTTCCCTCCAGTCTCCCCGCCTCTTTCTCTGCTCGCAGCCTCTCTCTCCTCTGATGGCCTTTGTGACGGTGTTTCAGCAAGAGCAGGGCTTTCCTTAAGGGTAAGGGTTTATGAGGGGGGATCCCTTCCACAGTCATTTCGTGAACCTAGGCCATGGGCTGCGCATCGTGTGACAGTACTGAGCGAGACAGTCAGCCCCCTGTCCTCCACCTGGAGACACTAGGAAACACACACACCCAGCCAAGTGCAGCTAAGAGACCGGAGGATGGGGTACACACTCATTGAGCTGACCCAGGGGCTACGGAGAGTCAGAAATGACCCACCATCAGAGGAAGTCACGGTCTAGTTAGTTTTAAAACCTTTTATAAAAATTGAAGTACAACCTACACAGAGAAAAGGGCCCAGATCTTAAGTGTACAGCATACCCAGCGTCACTGCAGGATAAATAAAACATCACTCACACTCCAGATGCCCTTTTGGGGGAGGTGTCTTCCAATCACTTTCACCTAAAGGTGACTGCTACCCTGGCTTTAACATCATAAATAATTTTATTTGGTTTTGAACTTGGGAAACTTAGGGTCATACTTCTGTACTTTTGTGTGTGATGTTTTGTGCTCAATATGTTGATTAACTCTTGTTGCATTTAGCGGTGGGGCTTCCCCGGTAGCTTAGCAGTGAAGAATCTGCCTGCAGTGCAGGAAATGAGGGTTCGATCCCTGGGTCGGGAAGATCCCCTGGAGGAGGGCATGGCAACCCACTCCAGTATTCTTGGCTGGGAAATGCCATGGACAGAGGAGACTGGCAGGCTACAGTCCATGGGGTCGCAAAGAGTCAGATATGACTGAAGCAACTTAGTACACATGCATGCATTTATTGGTAGTTCATTTATTTTCATTGATGTGTAATTTTGAGCTGAATGGATAGACCCCAGTTTATTTCTACATTCTACTGGATACATAGATTGATGGATATGGATTTTTTCCAGCGTGGGGTTGTTGTAAATAGTGCTGCTGAGGCTTTCTTATGGTTGTCTTTTGGTGAGCATGTGTAAGCGCTTCTGCTGAGTATATTCCTAGAAGTGGAATATAGCGCCAGTTTTTCAAAGTCCCTGTACCAGTTTACACTCCTACAGGCAGTGTATGAGTTCCTGTTTCTTCACGTGCTTACCAGTTCTTGATACTGTCTGTCTTCTTCATTGTAGCCATCCTGCTGAGTGAGGGGGAAGTCGGGTTGCACTGAGGTTTAATTTGCATTTTTTTCTGATGACTAATGAGTTGTGCATCTTTTCATGTCTGCTGGACATTTGGATATCCTTTTGTGAAGCGTCTGTTCGATTGTGCCGCCTGTTTTTCCAATGCATTATTTCTTTTTTCCTTACCAGTTTGTAAGAGTTCCTAAATATTATGGATATGAGACATATTGGATATGTGATATTTTCTGTCTCAGGAGATTGCTTTTTCACTCTCTTGATGATGTCTTTTGAAGAACAGAAGTTCTTCAATTTAACATTGTCCAGTTTATCATTTTTTCCCTTATGGTTCTATTACTTATGTCCAGTTTTTTTCTTTTTTTTAAATCATTACTTATTGGGGACATAGGGAGTGTGTGAAATGAGTGATGGTGGTCAAAAGGTATAAACTTCCAGTTATAAAATAAAGAAGTTCTGGGGATGTAGTGAACAGCATGGTGACTATAGTTAATAATACTGTATTGTGTATTTGAAAGTTGCTAAGGCAGTAATGGGAGAAGGCAATGGCACCCCACTCTAGTACTGTTGCCCAGAAAATCCCATGGATGGAGGAGCCTGGTAGGCTGCAGTCCATGGGGTCGCGAAGAGTGGGACACGACTGAGCGACTTCACTTTCACTTTCCACTTTCACGCATTGGAGAAGGAAATGGCAACCCACTCCAGTGTTTTTGCCTGGAGAATCCCAGGGACGGGGAAGCCCGGTGGGCTGCCATCTATGGGGTCACACAGAGTCAGACACGACTGAAGCAACTTAGCAGCAGACTTATTGTGATGATCGTTTCTAAATATATAAATAAATTGAATCATTATGTTGTTCACCTAAACTAGTACAATGTTAGATGTCAATTATATCTCAGTTTTTAAAAATCAGGAAAATAATCATAGTCAGGAAGATAATCGCCTATATTTTCTTCTAAAAGCTTTGTTGGGATTCTCATGTATATCTACTGTCGACTTGAAATTAACTTTTTCAGTATGTTGGAGTATGTGGGTCAAGATTCATTTGGTCCTACAAGGCGGTCTAAATTGACCCAGACCACCTTTCTCACTGTACCACAGTGTCAGCTTTGTTATAAACCAGGAGAGTATATAGATGTGGGTCTGTTTCTCAACACCCTATTCTTCCATTAGTCTGTCCTTGTATATGAATATCATTGTGCCTTTTACTGTTGTTTTATACTGTCTTTATTATGCTGATAGTGGAAGTCCTCTCAAAGTTCCTCTTTAAAAATTTTAGGTTGTTTTTTTTTTTTTATATCTGATGTCCCCACTCCCAAGCCTTTTTCAAAAATATATAAAAAGCAATCATTTTGAAAGCTCAAAAGGAAACTAATGTATAAAGGCATAATTTATAAACTGTATCCATCGTTTAATTCATTGCTACCACAGTCTATATTACATTCAGTGCCTGCATATTTACATGAGACCTATGGCAAAGCACATAAAAAGTAAATTCACATCATTTTAGTTTAAAAGGACCTTTAGGATATAGTTTTAAAACAAAGGGAGTGTTTTAAAACTTAGGAACTGCATTCCAAGGACCAGTTTGCTACATTTGACAAAATATAGCAACACATTAAAATACTTCCCATTCATGTTTGGTCAGTAAGATATATTCCTATGTGACTGAAATACAGCTAAAGCTTTAGATTTTAACAACCAAAGTCACAATGCTTTTGATTTATAATATAGGGAGTTCCCTGGTACATTGACTAGTGGTTAGGATTCATCACTGTCAACTGCTATGGCCCAGATTCCATCCCTGGTCTGGGAACTGAGATCTCACAGGCTGTACAGTCAAAATATAAAAAAAATAAAATAGCGGCCGCTTCTATACACACATGCACACACACACACATATGAAAAATTTGACCTGCTATTTATTTATTTCTGGCTATGCTGGGTCTTCATTGCTGTGCGGGCTTTCTCTAGTTGTGACAGGCAAGGGCTCCTCTCCAGTTGCAGTGCATGGGCTTCCCACTGCAGCAGCTTCTCCCCTTATGGAGTATGGAGGTGCTTGGGCTTCAGTAGTTGTGGCCTGTGGGCTTGGTGGTTGTAGCTCCGGGGCTCTAGGGCACAGGCTCAGTAGTTGTGGCGAACAGGCTTAGTTGCTTCTTAGCTTGTGGGATCTTCCCAGACCAGGGACTGGACCTGAGTCTCCTGCATTGGCAGGCGGAGTCTTTACCACTGAGCCACCAGGGAAGCCCTTGACATGTTTGGTGGTAGTTGAGTCGCTAAGTCATGTCCAACTCTTGCGACCCCACGGACTGTCGCCCGCCAGTCTCCTCTGTCCATGGGATTTTCCAGGCAAGAATACTGGAGTGGGTTGCCATTTCCTTCTCCAGGGGATCTTCCTGACCCAGGAATCGAACCCTGGTCTCCTTCATTGCAGGCAGATTCTTTACCAACTGAGCTATGTTTAAAAGTCTTCAAAATTTACAAAATGTAGTGCTGAAAGCATTTGTACTTTGTTATATATTCAGCAAAAAGATTTAGTTTAATATAGATTATAAGACTTCAGTTAATTACCCAGAGTTCTATGACTATTTTCTGCCTGCTAGAGTCCCATCTTAAATCTGACTTTTTAGCAAAATCAGTAGTTTGAAATTTATTTCACAAAATCAATCCCAGGATTTGCTGGGCACTTTTCAATTATTCCACTGCTTATATACATCGAGACAAGTGGTTCCCTGTGTCAGAATTACCTGTAGAGCTCTTAAAAAATACAGATTTGCAGGCCCCACTTTATTGAATAAGAATTTCCAGAGGTAGCTACTTTTAAATTAACTTAATTATTTCTTATTTCTGGCTGTGCTGGGTCTTCGTTGGTGCACACAGGCTTTCTCTAGTTGAGGTGTGTGGGGACTACTCTCTAGTTTCGGTTTGTGGGCTTCTTGTTTCTGTGGCTTCTCTTATTGCCGAACACCAGCTTTAGGGTGCACAGGCTTCAGTGGTTGGGGCATATGGACTCAGCTGCCCCGCAGCATGTGGGATCTTCCTGGAGAGGAGATCGAACCCATGTCCCCTGCATTGGCAGGCAGATTCTTAACCACTGGACCACCAGAGAAGTCTGGTAGCTCTATTTCTTTAAAGTTTTCTCGGTGATAATGATATGCAGCTTCATTTGGGACCCACTGCTGCAGCCCATTAGACCAATCTTTAGGAGCATCAGAATCCTGGAGTATTTGGAGGGTTTTTTGTTAGTATTTTGTGTGTGTGTGTGTGTGTGTGTGTGTTTTGTTTTTTTGGCTTTGTGTGTGTGTGTGTGATTTTGGTTTTTTTGCTTGGTTGGTTTTTGTTTGTTTTGCTGCAATATGCGGCTTGCGGGATCTTAGTTCTCCAGCCAGGAATTGAAACCAAGGCCCCAGCATTGAGAGTACTGAGTCCCAACCACTGTACTGCCAGGGAATTCTTGGGGGTACTTGTTTAAAAACCAGGTTCCAAGTCTTCCTCCCAGAGATGTGATTCAGTGGATTTGGGGTGGGGCATAGGAACTGGCATTTTTAAACTCTTCCTTGTGATTGGTCCCTGTGTTCACTTTAGTGATGCATGACGAATTACTACAAATTTAGCAGCTAAACCAACACCTGTCTGTTACCTCAAAGTTTCTGTGGATCAAGGGCCGGGGAAAGGCTTGGCTGAGTCTTCTGCTGGGGTCTTACCCAGCCGCAGTCCAGGTGTTAGCTATGGCTGCGGTGCCATCAGAGACGCAAATGGGAAAAGAACCACTAATAAGCCCCCTCAGGTTATTTGTTGGCAGAATTCATCTCCTTGAAGTTGTAGGACTGAGGTCAGTTTCTTGCTGGCTGTTAGCGGGACACCACTCTTGGCTTCTCGAGGCTGCCCGAAGTTCCTTGACACCTGACTCTCTCATGACATAGGAAATTCTCCCAAGTTAGCAAAGGAGTCTCTTTCCAGTCTGTTAAGATGGCCTTTTACACCCACTCCCATGCACACACATACATCTGTATTAATACACAATATCCATATATTGTGTATTATCTATTCATCAATAGGTATTCATTATACCTAGTGATACATACATGCAGTATGTATATTTGTTATTATATATAAATATTTATATATAAGTTATATATAATATAAAATCTTTATATTGTTTATAAATATACATATATAAATATTATTTACATACAATATAATATAAACAAATATTTATATATACATCTTATATAGCAAATATACATACTATACGTATGTCAATAAGTATAAACATATATACACACATGATCATGTTACTAATTATATGATATATATATGTATACATTTATAAACATATGCTTGCACACACACACGCCCCATACGCATAGTAACATAGTATGTGAGTGACATACTACAGCCTTCGCTTCGCCATACCCTGTTGTAAGAAGTTATATGTCCTGTCTGTGCTCACAGTTGTGAACACTGGGGCCACCTTAGTGTCCTTACCTGTGTCTATCAAGCTATTAACAGTTAATTCCAGCACTTTAAAAAAATATTGATTTTGACTGTGTCAGGTCTTAAGTCGCAGCATACAGGATCTTTAGTCGTAGCATTCAGTGAACTCTTATGTGGGATCTAGTTCCCTGACCAGGGATCAAACCTGGGCTCCCTGCATTGGAAGTAGGGAGTCTTAGCCACTGGACCACCAAGAAAGTCCCATGATTTCAGCACTTAAGGGACATTGTCCTGCAAGTTCTAATGAATCCTGTCCTGACAAGCGTTTCAGCAAGCGTTTGAGCCTTTGAAACCAATGTTCTTAATTTTGAAGTCAAAGATCAGATGAAGTGTAGATGATACTATATCCATCAAAGAAGTGAAAAACTCCCTCGAACAGTTTAGACCTTTAAGCAGACCAGTTTTTAGCACTTAGAGTCAATGCTCTCTCTATTCAGTAGCCTCACATGCAATCAAAGATTGTGTATTACTTTCCCATTGCTTCTGTAACAAAGTACTACAAACAGTGGGTTCGTACTGAACACATTTGTTATCTTATAGATGCCGTGCATCCCTTCTGGAGTTGCTAGGGAGGAATCCAGGTCTTTGCCTTTCCCAACTTCTGGAGGGTGCCGCGTTCCTGCTGATAGCCCCACGTTGGCAGAATTCATCTTGAAGAGGCGCCCCACAGGACCCCGACCTCTGCTTCTGCTGTCACATCTCCTCTCACTCTGACCCTTCTAACTCTTCTAAGACCTCTGTGATTACATTGGCCCCCCTAGATAATCCAGGCTCACCTTCCTATCTCCAGACCCTTAGTCACATCTGCAAAGTCTGCTTCTTCCAAGTAAGGTAGCTTATTTTCACCCAGAATTAGGATGTGGATGTCTTTGGGGGACCACTGTGCCGTCTTCCACAGATAATATTTCCTGTTTAACAGAAATGGAATATGAATTAGATAAGATACATAATTATATATCTTCATAGGTTTCAGTACATTCCCTATACAATAGATACTGGTGACCAGTTAGATATTGAATAATACTTAATACACGTTGGGTTTTATTCAGTGAAGCTTTATAGTATTTACCTCACATACTAAGTTCCTTCTTATAATATTGAAAAAGTATTCTAAAAACACTGACAGTAACATGCTACTTTTTTTTTTCTTTTTGGTTTTGTTTTGAAGAAGCTCTTTACTAATTTTCTATCAAGTTTTTGTAATTATCTACAAAGTAGGTATTTAGGTCTATATCCTTCTACTTGATGAGCTGTTTAAAGGAACAGGGAAGAGTGACTACAGAACAAATCAGAGACTAGACAGAGCGAGTGATGAGAACTTCCAGTTGGAGATTTGGGTTCATTAGCTTCTTGTCTGCCTGACAAGTATGTCTTCTACATCTGCTGCTGCTGCTGCTAAGTCGCTTCAGTCGTGTCTGACTCTGTGCGACCCCAGAGACGGCAGCCCACCAGGTTCCCCTGTCCCTGGGATTCTCCAGGCAAGAACACTGGAGTGGGTTGCCATTTCCTTCTCCAATGCATGAAAGTGAAAAGTAAAAGTGAAGTCGCTCAGTCGTGTCCGACTCTTAGCGACCCCATGGACTGCAGCCTACCAGGCTCCTCCATCCATGGGATTTTCCAGGCAAGAGTACTGGAGTGGGGTGCCATTGCTTTCTCCGCTTCTACATCTAATACACGACAATTACTAAAGCCTGTCAAGATTAAAGCATATCTGCGTGTGATCGCTCCATAACCTCGGCTGCACAAGAACTGAAAAGAAACAAGGAAAATGCAGTAGGGTTTCAGATTCTGGGAAACAGACAGTGTACACAGTTAATGGAACTGATCTTCATTCTTGCTCAATTTTCCTTTGTCAAAGATGCTGTTTCCTGTGTTTGAACTTTTCCATAACGTCAGTCACTAGGGCTTATACCAGTCCACTTCCAGTGGCTATTGGGCAATTGGACTCCTTCTTAAACAAACAATGAAAAAACACAGCTACCAAAAATCAGCATTAGTGTCAAAAGGGTAAGTAATTTGATAAACTGAGAAACTGAATCTTAACTCTACATTGGTTAAGTATACTAAAGTTTTATGTCAATTTTGAACCTTTAAGCTGTTTAAAAATATCAAATCAGTCTCCAGTTTGTGTGTCAAAGCCAAATAATGAATTTTCAAATTAAAACACAATTGAAAAAACGTTTAAGATAAAAAGTAAGTAGCATTGTGTCTACTACTGGGGGGCTGGGGGCGGGGAGCGGGGCAGGGAGCCGAAGGTCATCTTGAATGGTTGAAATGAAGATATTAAGAGACAGCAACTCCTAGACTTCCTTGGTGGTCCAGTGGTTAGGACTCCCTGCTTCCAATGTAGGGGGCCTGGGTTCGATCCCTGGTCGGGGAACAAGAGCCCATGTGCCGCAACTAAGACCTGGCACAGCCAAATTAAAGCAAAAAAAAACCCCAACAACTCCCATATCTAACAGTGGTTACTAGGCACTGCCTCAGCCTCTCCACTTAGGGGGTCTGAAATCCAAAGAATATTAGGTAGGAAAAGAAACACACATCTTTGTTAATGTTCCCATTTTCGTGTCCTTTTGGCTGGCTTAGCAGCTGTCTGCTTTGCTCTTTAAAACATGCCTCTTCCCAAGCCCATCCCAACTCCTCCTTCTGCCCCTGAACACCTGCCCCGCCCTCTGCTGCTGCAGTTCAAGTTCTCTTTTTGAACTTTTATGTTTTCATGAATCATCAGTACCTCTTGTCGTCTCTCTGTCGGCTTGGCATAAGGGTGTTCAGCATTTAGCTGAATGAAACATGTTTGTCCAACATTGACTTTCTTCAACTTTTGAAAACTCTTTATCTCAGTGTGTCTATTCAGACATATCCTTTCTCTGTGGCTTCCGGGGGCGGTGGGCGGGGAGAGGGCCGGGCAGGGTTGTCTTGACCTCTGCAGATCCATCAAATAGTGAGACAGCAGTCTCTGCTCTAGTGCCCAATCCTCTACCAACCCTTCATCTCCAGAAGCCACTAGATCGCAGTGACTCTGTTTCAGATCAGGGTGGGCTCTGCTCCACACAGTATCCTCCCAGAAACCTAAGCAGAAAGAGTCTCCGCCATCAGGGACATTAGGTCATTGTGGTGGGAAAAGAACACAGCGAGTTGCCGTCTGAGGTAGTCTTGGTCCTTTGCATTTCCATATAAATGTTGATGCCTTTTGACAATCCCTTCCCTCCACCTCCAAAAAGTAAACCAACAACCTTCTGGAATTTGGAAAAACATTGACTATATCCCTCCAGTATCTGGCTTGTTTTATTTTTTAAAATATTTATTTGCTGCATTTGGTCTTAGTTTCATCATACAGGGTCTTTCATTACGGCATATGGGCTCTCTAGTTGCGGCTCTTGGGCTTAGTAAGTCTGTGGCATATAGGATCTTAGTTCCTCCACCAGGGATTGCACCCAGGTCCCCTGCATTGCAAGGTGGATTCTTAACCACTGGACCACCAGGGAAGTCCCTGGATTATTTTATTTTTTCATTTTTATTTATTTATTATTTTCTCTATTTGTGAAGAGCAGGTGCTTGGGCTTCTCACTGCGGTGGCTTCTCTTGTTGTGGAGCACTGGCAGGCTCTAGAGTGTGCAGGCTTCAGTAGTTGTGATTTTCAGGTCCTAGAACACAAGCTCAACAGCTGTGGCAAATGGGCTTAATTGCCCCAGGCATATGGAATCCTCCCGGACCAGGGATCAAACCCCTGCCTCCTGCATTGGCAGGCAGATTCTTTACCACTCAGCTACCAGAGTAATTTTTTCCTGAGCATTCTATACCATGCACTTTACATAAATCATCTCATGTAGTCTTCACAATAATGCTGAGCAGGCTGTAGTATTTCACAGATGGAAAAACTAAAGTTTTGCAAGAGTAAGTAGTTTACCAGAGGCCACAGTTCATAAGAGATCTAGGAACTCTGCCTGCGAGTCTGTAAACTCTACCACTTTGTGCAGCTGAGGGAGAGAGGGAGGGAGCAAAGGTTGGATGGCTGGGGGGCAGATGGAGGGAGTTATTTGGGGAAAGGCAGGCTTGGAGGAAAAGTCCTCTAAGGTTTCTTACATGAGCTGGCTTTCTACTGCAAAATATCTGTTTACCTTGACACATAATTATTTGTTCAAATAGCAACAGACCTTCTTCTCTGATTTCAGCATTTACACAAGAAGTTCCTACAACGAGGTGCTTGTCAGCTGCCCTTCCCCAGATCCCGAATGCAACCCTGGCCAGGTGGCACAGAGGACAGTCACTCTGCTGGTCATGCTGAGCTCATACTCTGTAAGTCTGATCACTACACAGATTGGGGTTTCACTAGAAACCAGCTCTAATCCCAGTGGTGGCTGACCCTAATCCCATAAGGGACCCATTTAGAGACTGAGCCTCTATCAGGCACCCAGAGAGAAAGAACTCCCAGAGCCCATGCCCAGGGACTGGGAGTAAGGTAGGTCCAGCTTTTGTGACCTGCTCTCTCTGTCTCTTGTAGAATGGCTGTTCCATGAGGTCAAGACTGGGGTCCCTCCCTTCTCCCACTTTACCAATGCCTGGTCTCATGGGGTTAGTTTGGACCCCACCACGATGGCATCATCAACCTCCTCCCCGGCTCCTGGCTCCAGGTCCAAGAAGCCTCTGGGCAAGATGGCTGGTGAGTAGACAGACTCCTAATTCCAGGAGGCTGCCTGGCTCCCAAACATAGGTGCTGAAGAGATACGAAGGAGGCTGATGGTTGGGGGGAGTGGTCCTGTCTTGACCTCAGTGCCCAGGGCTCTGTGGGGAGTGAGGAGGTGTGCCTCTGGGAGCCTTCAATCATTTTGGCTCACTGGTCTCCAGGTGTGCTCAGCTAATCGTCCCAGCCTGGAAACCACCATGCTGAGTACTTAACTTGATGTCTCTTGTCATCTAAATCACTCAGAACCATTCAGAGGAAGGAGATAAGCAGAGCAGAGAGAGAGGACAAATCCACTTCCAGAACACCAGACTTTGTGTCCTGATCAAAAGCTGGAGAGGCTGAGTTGAAATCATTTGGAGTACTCAACAATATGCCAGATATGGCATTATTTCCTCTAACCTTCAACAACAACTGAAATGAACCCATTTTCCAGATAAGGAAGTGGAAGCATTGACTGGCTTGTTTAAAGTCATCCAGAAAGCAAGCGGTCCACAATCAAATCTATGGGGCCCTCCAAAGTGTGGTTTGGAATCAATCAGTGCTAAGGTCTTCCACATTTCCATTTTACCCAACTGGCAGGAAGCTAGGATTTCTCAGGGCTTCCCAAGTGGCACTAGTGGAAAGAACCTGCCTGCCAATGCAGGAGATGTAAGAGATGTGGGTTCGATCCCTGGGTTGGGAAGATCCCCTGGAGGAGGATATGGCAACCTACTCCAGGATTCTTGTCTGGAGAATCCCATGGGCAGAGGAGCTAGTGGGTTATAGTCCACAGGGTCGTGGAGTCGGACATGATTGAGGAGACTTAGCATGCACGTACCTAGCGTGTAGGATTTCTCATGGCCAAACAGGTGCCAATCCCTGCCTCTGTTTCGCTCCCCTTAATCTAAATCCACCTCCCCTGAGTGCTAAAAGTGGGTTTGGGGACTAACTGACATTTACCAGCTTAATACAATTCTGCTTACAGATTCACAGATGGTTGACTAGTCATCTCGTGGGACGTTCTGGTTAGGATGAGGGTATCAGAAACCAAAGGGTGTGGAGCAGGCAAAGCTATCTTTCCTAATCAGGCTGGTAAAACAGCTAGAGTTGTTGTTTCTCATATTGTTGTTATACCAAAGATTTTTTTTTAATTATTGAGGTATAATTGACATACTCTATTCCATTAGTTTCAGATGTACAACATAATGATCCAGCATTTGTATACATTGTGAGATAATCATGACACTAAGTCTAGTTAACTTAGACTTAGTTAACTAGTTAACTAAGTTAACTCTAGTTAACATCCATTACCTTACAGTTCCTTCTTGTGATGAGAACTTTTAAGATCTACTCTCTTAGTAACTTTCAAATATGCAGTACAGTAGGACAAGCTGGTATTATGTCTCTGCTGACTTATAAAGCTGCCAGCCTTATTTATTTATTTTGGCTGCTCTGGGTCTTTGTTGCTGTGTATGGGCTTTCTCTAGCTGCAGTGCACACAGGCTTTTCATTGCGGTGACTTCCCTTGCTGAGGAGCTTGGGCTCTAGGGCACGTGGGCACCAGTAGTTTCTGCTCGTGGGCTCTAGAGTGAGGGCTGGAGCTTAGTTCCCCGGAGGCACATGGAATCTTCCTGGACCAGGGATGAAACCTGTGTCCCTTGTATTGGCAGGCGGATTCTCAACCATTGGGCCACCCGGGAAGTTCAAACAACCAGTTTTTATGTATTCCCCAAACCTTTGAAGACAAGGGGAAGTTTGGGGCAAGTCCTGAGGGATGGACACAGTGCACAGAACAGCTGGTGTGAGAAGGTGGGCAGGGGAGACGGACTGGGGTCCCTCCTGAGGTGACTCTTCTCTGGTGGGGTCGGGAGGAAGCCCCTGCTGCGAACTCCAAGCCTAAGCAATGCCTCTCTCCACTGCAGACTGGTTCAGGCAGGCCCTGGCGAGGAAGCCCACGAAGATGCCCGTCTCCCCAGAAAGCGCCCTCAGTGACGTTTCACACCCGAGCTCACCGGACAGCCCCCCATCCCTGGGCTCCAGCTCAGAGGTGTCTCCCATCCCTGCACCTTCGCACGGGGGCGCTGACGGTGGCGGCGGCAGCAGCAGCGGCAGCAGCAGCGGCGGCCGCTGGAGCAAGGACTATGATGTATGCGTGTGCCACAGCGAGGAGGACCTGGCGGCCGCCCAGGAGCTGGTCTCCTACCTGGAGGGCGGCGCCGCCAGCCTGCGCTGCTTCTTGCAGCTTCGCGACGCCACCCCCGGCGGCGCCATCGTGTCCGAGCTGTGCCACGCGCTGAGCAGCAGCCACTGCCGCGTGCTGCTCATTACCCCCGGCTTCCTCCGGGACCCGTGGTGCAGGTATCAGATGCTGCAGGCGCTGAGCGAGGCCCCAGGGGCCGAGGGCCGCACCATCCCCCTGATGTCCGGCCTCAGCAGAGCCGCCTACCCCGCCGAGCTCCGATACATGTACTTCGTGGACGGCCGCGGTCCCGAAGGTGGCTTCCGCCAAGTCAAGGAGGCTGTCATGCGGTGTAAGCTTTGAGGAAGGGCTTGCTCTACCTGGGCTTTTAGGAGACACCCAGTGTTGTCTAGTATGGGCTTCACTCTATTTTATCTTTTTAGGAAAATATTTGTCTGCTCAGCATCTTTTAGCTTGCGGGGATCTTCCTTGAAGCGTGAAGGCTCTTTCAGTTGTCACGTGAGAACTCTTAGTTGCAGGGAGGCAGGATCTAGTTCCCTGACCAGGGATGGAATAACCAGTCCCCCCTCCGCCCTGCATTGGGAGCACAGAGTCTTAACCGCTGGACCACCAGGAAAGTCCCTAGGCTTCACTTGATTGCACTTGGCAAATACTGTGTTTTTTTTTGTTTGTTTGTTTGTTTTGTTTGTTTTTCAAACAGAAGGTTTGTGGCAACCTTTCCTGGTCAGATGATAATTAGCATTTTTTTTTTCTTTTTTAGCACTATGTATTTTTAAATTAGGGCTTCCCTGGTGGCTCAGATGGTAAAGAATCTGCCTGCAATGCAGGAGACCCGGA
This sequence comes from Bubalus bubalis, assembly GCF_019923935.1. NCBI lineage: Eukaryota > Metazoa > Chordata > Mammalia > Artiodactyla > Bovidae > Bubalus > Bubalus bubalis. The sequence goes on from NC_059161.1 coordinate 110,335,161, forward strand.
TTTGATCCCTGGGTGGGGAAGATCCCCTGGAGAAGGAAATGGCAACCCACTGCAGTATTCTGGTCTGGAGAATTCCATGGACAGAGGAGCCTGGTGGACTACAGTCCATGGGGTCACAAAGAGTCAGATACGACTGAGCAGTTGTTCCTATTCCTATTTTTTAATTAAGGCATGTACATTTTTTTAAATCAACTTTTTATTGAAGTATATTTGATTTACAATGTTGTGTTAATTTCTGCTCTGCAGCAAAGTGATTCAGTTATACATTTTTTTTTAATCTTCTTTTCCATTATGGTTAATCACAGGATATTGAATATAGTTCTCTGTGAAGGTATGTACATTGTTTTTAAAAACATAATGCTTTTGAACACTTAATAGACTACAGGAGAGTATAAACATAACTTTTACATGCACTGGGAAGCCAAAGAATTTGTGACTCACTTGACTGCAATATTTGCTTTATTATGGTGGTCTGTAACTGAACCTGCAGTGTTTCTGAGGTCTACCTGTAGTTCAGGATGCAGGCTCTGGAAAAGACTGTGTTACCTGGGTGAGTTACTTAACTGCTCTGTGCCTGGGTTTTCTCATTGGTTGAATGAGAATTATATTATATACCTAAGTAAGTATGTACAGTAAGTAGGTATTCAGGATACTGCCTGCCACATGTAAAATATTTGTAACAGGCAAGGCCTAGCACATGTCAAGTCCTCAATAAATATTAGCCATTATCATCATTATTGGGACTTCCCAGGTGGCTCAGTGGGTAAAGAATTAGCCTGCAATGCAGGAGTCATGGGTTGGATCCCTGGGTCGGAAAGATCCCCTGGAGGAGAAAATATCAACCCACTCCAGTATTCTTGCCTGGGAAATCCCATGGACAGAGGAGTCTGGTGGGCTACAGTCCATGCGGTCGCAAAGAGTTGGACATGACTGAGTGACTGAACATACACACACATACACATCATCATTACTAGTATTAATAGTATTAGATTTCTCTCATTGAGGTCAGGTTGGCCTCAAGAGCTAGGAATGTCCACCAAGAGCCAGGAACATGTCAGGAGGGACCCTGGTTTAGTATTGGTTTAGTAAAGCAAACAGGTGTAAAATAATAGGAAAGGATTGCCCATGATAAGCATATCCAGGGAGGGGCAATATGTAACAGTGGGTTTGGAAGGTAAAATATAGATTAAAAAGCAGTGGAGGCAGGGAGCTGTTGGGGAAACAGAGATGTTGGGATCTGAGGATGGTGACAAGCCCTGTGCCTCTTGGATCTCTTTCAGACCTGCAGACCCTTGGCTGACGCTTGATCCATCACCACAGCACCCAGAAAGTTGGAGCAAAGTGGGAAATGGAGTTAGAGGGCCCAGGGCCTGGGATTTCAGCAGACACACTGAGTTGTAAGGAGTGAGTTTGCAGGACACTGTATATGACCCAGGGATCAGACTGTCTGTGGCCTCCATATCCGTGGGCTCTCAGGAAGGACCCAGGGAAGTTGGGGAGTCCCCCCAGGAAGGCCTGGAGAGGCTGGGGACTCCCCCAGGAAGGCCTGGGGAGACTGGGGACTTCCCCAAGAAGGCCTGGGGAGACTGGGGATCCCCCAGGAAGGCCTGGAAGAGCCAGAAAGTGGAGGTAGGAGGAAGTGCTGATACCAAGATATGGCCCACGTGATGCTGCCTGCATGACTGGACATGAAGCCTGGCAGGTCGTGTCTGTGTCTTCATCCCCTGGAATTGGGCACTGGTGTTGAGGTGCATTCCTCTTGAAGAGGTGGCTCACCTGAGTAAGGAGCTGGAATCCTGGACCACTTGCCTCAGCTGCATGGTTTTCCGCGGTGCTGGGGGAAGCCCTGAGCAGGCGTCAGGAGAAAGCAACAGGTATGGTGTCTTTCACACTCACACTCCTGCCGGGGTCTCCCTGTGACGTCATTCACATCTGAAAGGCACGAGGAAGATGCCCTCAGCACTGTTGTTTGTTTCCACTGCACACCTGTCTTTCGAGACCCACTCCTAGAGACCATTCAGAAGAGACAGGAGAGAGCAGGGAGCAGGCGGGGCGAAGAGAAGGGAAACTCAGACCTTTTAGCTGGGATCAAAAGCCCACTCATCGATGCACCGACACAGGGGCTTCATCAGGGGTCTGGCCAGAACTCATGCTTTCTCATGCAGAGAGCTCCTCACCTCTGCACTCAGAGGAATCAGCATATTCCTCTGGAGGATGGTATGTTTTCAATAAAACTTGTTGAGCTGAAATGAACTTATTATTTCCCTGATGTATACTTTTGTGTCTCTTCATCCACTCCCCACCCCCACATCTCCTTTTACTGAAAAAATATATACACATATATATTTTTTTAAAAACTGAGATATAATTGACATATACTATCTGCATATATGAGAAAACCTTTAATTACAAATTATCTTATTATATATGAAAGGACTAAAGAATAATGTACACTCACGTACTCTACACCCAGCTTAGAAACAAACTCTCACAAGCCCTTAATTATATTCTCCTTCCTTCTCCTACTAGAAGTAACCACTACCCTAAATTTTGAATGTTATCACTCTTAGCTTTTCTCTAGAAATTTATTACATATGTATGCATCCCTGACAACATACTTTTACATGGTTTTGTATTGTAAATAAGCGGTGTTATGTTTACAGATTATGCAAATTCCTTCCTTTGGCCATATGTTTGTAAGATGTATCCACGTTGATGCATGGAGCTCCAGTACATTCACTTTCATCCCATTATGTAAATATACCACTGTTTAGCTGCACATTCTTCTACAAATGGACACTGGGTTGTTTCCATTTTTTTTGTTTGTTTGTTTGTTATTGAAAACAATAAGCCTGTGAACATTTTTATTCTTGTATATGTTTTCCAGGGCAAGATCTAGGATGTAACCTAGATGGGGAATAGTTAAGAATAATGGTCTTGGTAGAAGATATGAAATTTTCCTCCAAATTGATTCTGCCAATTTCTGTTCCTACCCTGTGTGTGTAAGAGTTGCCACTTTTTCAAGTTCTTGCTAACAATTAGAATTATCAGATTTTTTTATTTTTATTTTTTGCTACACTACACAGCTTTTGGGCTCTTACTTCCCTGACTGGGCATTGAACCCAGGCTCTGGCAGTGAAAGCACTGAGTCCTAAACACTAGACTGCTAGGGAATTACTTAGAATTATCAGTTTTTTAGGGCTTCTCTAGTAGCTCAGACAGTAAAGCATCCGTCTGCAATGCAGGAGACCAGGGTTCAATCCCTGGGTTGGAAAGATCCCCCTGGAGAAGGCAATAGCAACCCACTCCAGTATTCTTGCCTGAAGAATTCCATGGACAGAGGAGCCTGGTGGGGGACAGTCTACAGAGTCACAAAGAGTCAGACACAACTGAGTGACTAACACATACACACACGTCAGTTTTTAAAGTGTGTGTGAATTTGGTGTGTGAATACTGGTATCCTATTGTCATAATATTCTTTCTTCTCTTTTGCCTTTATTATAAAAAATATACACTAAAAGGAAGGAGGCAATTTGACAAATCCCTGCATACCTATCACCCAGTTTCAACAATTACCAGCTCAGAGATAAGCTTTTATTAACAATAACCCTACCCATAAGTCACCTCCAGATCCTTTGAAGCAAAACCCAGGTGTTATTTTATTTCTAAATATTGAAGTATGTCTCTCTAAATTATTAGAAGTTTTTTTAAAAAAAATGACCACAATATAACAGTATCTTTTAAAGAAGTTTTATTTTTTAATGTAAACACTTCTATCTATTTGTAGTTTGTGCTTTTTGTGTCTTCTTTGGGAAATCTTCCCTACTCTTGTATTTTCTTATGGAAGTAGTTTACATTTGGTTCTTTAATCCAGCTGGATGTTTGGATGTTTGTTCGGGTTTGTTTTTGTTGCTCTTGATTTGTAAGTCAGAGAACCGTTCCCCCGCCATTTGAATAGTCATTCTTTGCTGGCGCCCATCCTCCCCCACTGACTGTGCTGTCTCTGGTGTCTTTGTCATGTATCACACGCCTAGGTTCTCCAGGCTCCTTCCTTCATTTTCATGTAGCCTATGTCAGTGGCGCCCTGGCTTACTTACCGTGGTTGTTAGTAAACCTCGATAATTTACAGTCAGCTCTTCCCACTTCTTTTATTCCTCAGAATCACTTCAACCCTCCTTGTTCCTTTATTCCTTCATTTAAATTGTTTATTCAGTGTGTCAGATTCCAAGAATGGGCCAATTAGTAATTTTATTGGACTTACATTGAGTTGAGAGATTAATGTGGAAAGAATAGATGTTTTAATACTTTATAAAAATGTTATGACTCCATTTCTTTGTCTTAAAATGTATGTCAATAAACTTTATATAAATCTTTTCCATATTGGTCAGTCACATTTTTTTATGAGATTTATTCCTTAGCATGTCATATTTTCTGTTGCTAGTGTAAAAGGTATTTTTATTTATTTTGTGCTGCAAAAAGCTTTACTTTTTCCATTTGGTCCAAAGCTTGAGAGAGGGCTCCAGGATGTTAAAAAGCTGCCTAGTGGCTGTAGAGAGGGGCTTCAGGCAGAAGCCCTGATGTTAGGGTGGTTCCTAAAAGGCCCCTGGGCTCCAGAGGGTCCTAGTCTTGCTTGAGGGTGAGCCTTTTGAAGAGATATTCGTCCAGTCTTGCCTGGGGACAAGCCAGCCTGTGAAGGTTGGTCAGGTGGTCACCTGTCTTCTTGATGAGTTTCACCTCCTTATCTAGGAAGTGGTTCTCCAGGAAGTCACAGATGTGGGGGTCTGCACGGGCAGAACGCAGGCCATGCAGATCCAAAATGGCCTGTTCTAGGTTCGTCTCCAGGAGAAGGGCAGCTTCAATAGCGTCCTGGCTTTTACCCCACTCCTCTTGAGACGGCTTCTGCACCTCCAGGAAGAGGGTCCAGCTGCTGCCCTGGCTTGGCATTTTCAAGAGATGCTTGAGGGCCCTCGTGCTTCTCCTTGGCCAATTTGCAAAAGAAGTGGCCCACACCCTCCAGAGCCGCAATGTTGCGGTCCAAATAGAAGCCCAGAGAGAGGCAGGTGTAGAAGGCCTGCAGTGTAAGTGAGTGACAGGGGCCACCACCTCAGTGGAATAATTCTGACCAATCTGGGAGCTCATGGTTAATCTGTAATAAGGAGTTAAGCTCCCAAAAATGGTGGTGGCTGGTCCTGGTGATCGTGGACAGCTGAGTGACTGATTCTGAAGGCTCCACTGGTGGTCGGAGGCTGGAGCGAGGGGCATCCCTGGGTCTGTTCCGTCCAAGCACTGTTGAAGCAAGAGACGGATCCACTGCAGAGGGAACTACAAGTTATTTTTAAATTATACTTTTTGTCTGTTACTGGTAAGCTTCCCTGGTGATTCTGCTTGCTGATGCAGGAGACACAGGTTTGATCCCTCAGTGGGAAAGATCCCCTGGAGAAGGGAATGGCCACCCATTCCAGTATTCTTGCCTAGAAAATCCCATGGACAGAGGAGCCTGGAGGGCTACAGTCCACGGGGCTGCAAACAGTTGGACACAATGCAGCGGCTAAACAACAACAAGAGGTGAAGACTACAAAACTGGCTGAAATAGATTTTTCAGTTTGAATTCCTGGATCATGTAGGCAGTATGAATCTGAATTCTAAACCTGAATGGAAATTGACCAGTGATTACAAGTTTTCAGGATTTTTGTTTTTCCCCCTTCTCTCCAGAGCCAGAGAAGTTTCCTAAACATCTTGTTTCCTCCAGTGGGACAGCTTTTAAAAATTTTTTTAGGTAGTTGGCCTTTTATTGAGGTGGTGGCCCTTTAGAGATGTTGCAGAGAAATTATAAATAGAATTTTTACATGGCAGTCTCTCTAGCCTTCCTGTTTAGAGACCTGCTGCCTTCTCTTTTCCCTCAGCACCGGCATCCACGAGGGCGGGCCAGCACAAGAGGATCAAGGACAAGTAAACTCGAATTAAAACGCTGGATGGGAGCAGGTCCCAGGCATCTGAGCCCCTAGGCTCCTTAGCGCCAGAAGAGCCCCCGTCTCTGGGCCCGAAGCACGTCGGGAGGTGTAGTCGCCACTTCTGTCGGAGGTGGGAGGAGCTTGTGAGGTTTGCGCAGGCGCACACCTCCCGCCCGGCAGCATGGCGGAGCTAGCCCATCAGCAGAGCAAGAGAAAGCGCGAACTGGACGCCGAGGAGGCGGAGGCATCCAGCACAGAGGGAGAGGAAGCGGGCGTTGGGAATGGTACTTCTGCCCCTGTCCGCTTACCTTTTTCCGGCTTTAGGGTGAAAAAAGTGCTGAGGGAGTCTGCGCGGGACAAAATCATTTTCCTGCACGGGAAGGTACCAATAGGCAGTTCTGGGGAGGGGATACGGAAGGGGGTGACCCAATCGTCGCCTCGGAGGCGGATTTTTTTTTTTTTTTTTTTAATAGATTCTTTGGAAAATACCAATCGCTTCCTGGGACGGGGGAGGCAGAGTGCACTAAAATGCATCCGAGGGTTGGTTGGTGGAAGGGACAAGATTATCCGTGAAATTAAGGGAATTAACAGGCGTAAGGCTAAATTTCTTAATTCCTCTTTTACTAAAATAAAGAACTAACACCAGTAGAGTGTATTGCCGATTAAAAATCACATGTTGAAGTCCCTAAGGATTCATCGTTCATTCATTAAACCTGTAAGATGCTAGTGAAAGTGAAAGTGTTAGTCATTCAGTCCTGTCCGACTCTTTGCGACCCCATGGGCTGTATCCCACTAGGCTCCTCTCTCCAAGGGGTTCTCCAGGCAAGAATACTGGAGTGGGTTGCCATTCCCTTCTCCAGGGGATCTTCCCAACCCAGGGATGGAACCCACCTCTCCTACATTGCAGGCGGATTCTTTACTGTAAGACTGTAGTTCAGTTCAGTTGCTCAGTGGTGTCAGACTCTTTGTGACCCCACGAATCGCAGCACGCCAGGCTTCCCTGTCCATCACCAACTCCCAGAGCTTGCTCAAACTCATGTCCATGGAGTTAGTGATGCCATCCAACCATCTCATCCTCTGTCAGAAGCTAGTAAATGTTGCTGGATGGTCTTGTTCATCCAGGCCCCAGGCAGTGACATAGAGACTGCCAGGAGGTTTGATCCTTGCTCTACAGGACTCCACCCCAACAGGGGAGACCGTTTATTCAATTGCTGGTCCAGTTCTACATGCCATGAGCTGACAGGCCAGCACGGATGAGAATTACCATCTTTGATCTCCAGGAATGCACAGTATCTTCCAGTAGACAAGACGCTGCTGGCTCAAATACTATGTGCTCAGCTTTCTAGCAGGGACTCAGGAGAGACTGAAGACTACCCCAAGAACTAGTGAGGAGGCTGTCAGAGGGTTCTCCAGAACTCCTGGCAAGAGCTTTCACTTTTGGAAGCTCGGAGGAACCTGTCTGAGGCATCTGAGCCTATCTCTGTGTCTCATTGTTTTGGCCATGCGGGATCCTAGTTCCCTGACCAGGGCTGGAACCCATGCCTCTTGCATTGGAAGTGTGGAGTCTTAACTACTCGACCACTGGGGAAATCCCTGCATATCTTGTTTTTTAGCAAGGTTCTGTGTGGTTCTCTGAGCCCACCTGTCTTCAGTCTGCGGTTCCTGCTGAAGATTTTAACCAAGAGAACCTTTGAGCTTGAAGCTAGTTGGGATACCCAAGAGATTCTACTTTCTGTTTCAACGTTGACTGTTTGTGTCACTTTGGGCAAGTCACTTAATCTTCTCTAGACCTCAGATTCTTCATCTGTAAATTGGGGAGAATTTGACAGAGGCCTTATGAGCCTAAAAGAGAAGACAGCGGAGAAGCTTTGCATCTTTCAGAAGAAGGATGCCACAAGGATTTGGGCTGATGAGACGTCTTCTGTGGGAGGAAACATGAGTACCTTGGGCTAGACTTCCCCAGAGGGAAGACTGCAGGGAAGGAAACCCCAAGTGTTCGGATTGCAGAGGCCCTGGGAGCATTTACGTTTGGTCTCCGGGTCTCCCCAGTGGTTCTGCCTCTGGGCCCACTGATGGTGTCTCCCCCACAGGTGAATGAGGCATCTGGGGACGGGGATGGGGAGGATGCTGTCGTGATCCTAGAGAAGACGCCTTTCCAGGTGGACCAGGTGGCCCAGCTCCTGAAGGGCAGTCCTGAGCTCCAGCTCCAGTTCTCCAATGATATCTACAGCACCTATCACCTTTTCCCTCCAAGGCAACTCAGTGGTAAGACGGGAGTGGAGGTGGCTGTCTGTGGGGAGAATGTGATGGTGGGGAAGTAGGGGAACGATGACCACTCCACTACAGATTTACATGTTCCAGTTACAGTGGTCCCCTGTGGAAGGATGAGGGGACGCTTGGCATTCTATGAAGACATTTTTGGTTGTCAGAACTGGGGAGGTAGAGTGTTGCTGGTTCCTAGAGGATGGAGACCAGCTGCTGCTGCTAATTTGCTTCAGTCGTGTCCAACTCTGTGCGACCCCATAGACGGCAGCCCACCAGGCTCCTCCGTCCCTGGGATTCTCCAGGCAAGAACACTGGAGTGGGTTGCCATTTCCTTCTCCAATGCATGAAAGTGAAAAGTGAAAGTGAAGTTGCTCAGTCGTGTCCGACTCTTAGCGACCCCATGAACTGCAGCCCACCAGGCTCCTCCATCATGGGATTTTCCAGGCAAGAGTACTGGAGTGGGGTGCCATTGCCTTCTCCAGATGGAGACCAGAGATGCTGCTAAATAACCTACAAAGCACCGGATGGGCCCCCACAACAAAGAAATGGAGGTGGTGTCAAGGCTGAGAAACCCAGCTCCAGCATCAGTGCTTTGGGGCGGGAGTGTGAGTCATAGAAATAATGGTGATTGTCTGTACTTCTTAAACCCTTTATGTTGTACTGGCCACCAGTTTTAAGTATTCTACATGTGTCATTGTATTTAATCTTCAGAACAGCCCTATTTTGGTAGGACTTTACAGAGGAGGAAACTGAAGTTTGGAAAGGTTAAGAAAGCTGTCCAAGCTCACACAGCAAATAGGTAGCAGAAAAACTGAGATCTTTAGTTGATCAAGGAGTTGCTTTCACCGCATGGCTATGGAATGAGCAGTGTGTTGGGTGCTGTAAGATCAGTTAGTTTCCGGAAGGAACTCACTGTCTAGGGTGGGGAGACAGGAAGTGTAATTGAGGAGGGACTTGAGAAGGGGAGGATTTTGTGAGTTAAGAAGCAGAGATTTTTGGTCATTTATGGTTGCCTGAAACACAAGACTTGTCCTTAGTCCAAATGTGATGTGGGACCAGGCAGGCCTTTCCTGCAGAGGTTGGCGAGGCCAGCCTTTCTTCTTCTGGAGGAAATGGCCTGAGCTGTATTATGGGCAGGCCAACTGATGTGTACAGAGGTAGGGTATCACTTTCGATCTTTTGTAGTTTTATTACACTTGAACTGAGGGGAAAAAAAAAAGCAGAGATTTGGGTTTTTTTTTTAATGATTTCTTTTTTGGCTGCCCTGGTTGGCATGTGGGAGATCTTAGTTCCCCAACCAGGGATTGAACCAGCGCCTCCTGAAGTATAAACGTGGATGCTTAACCACTGGATCATTAGGGAAGTCCCAGAGATTTGGTTTTGATCACAAGTATTAATACTTTTTAATTTGTTAAGAAGAAGAACTGATTCATTCTAAAAGACCCTGACACTGGGAAAGATTGAAGGTAAAAGGAGAAGGGGGTGACAGAGGATGAGATGGTGAGATCGCATCACCAACTCAATGGACATAAATTTGAGCAAATTCTGGGAGATAGTGGAGGATAGAGGAGACTGACGTGCTGCAGTCCACAGGGTCACAAAGAGTCCGGCATGACTTAGTGACTGAACAAAAAGAGGAAGAATATTCCATGCCCAGCTAGACATGCTGTGAGCTCTTTTCCTTTCCATGATTAGATTCAGGAGGCAGCTTTGTGGAAAACATGAGGGAGGCTGGTTGACCTTGAAGGTTCCTTCCAGCCAGGAAATCCTGGGATCTGCTTTGCAGCACAGGGCAGTCTTCTAATAGCCTTGTGTCTTTTTTTGCCCTCCAGCATTTAGGAACAGCTTGGCTTTACAGATATCCTGCCACAGTCTTTTGGATAGGCGTAGTCTTTTCTGTACCCCCAAGAAAGGGTGCTGTTGTTGTCCTTAGGAAATACATGTGAACACTTGATGTGAGACAAGCAAACCTTTCATCAGTTCAGTTCAGTTCAGTCGCTCAGTCGTGTCGGACTCTTTGCGACGCCATGAATTGCAGCACGCCAGGCCTCCCTGTCCATCACCAGCTCCCGGAGTTCACCCAAACTCACGTGCATCGAATCGGTGATGCCATCCAGCCATCTCATCCTCTTTCGTCCCCTTCTCCTCCTGCCCCCAATCCCTCCCAGCATCAGAGTCTTTTCCAATGAGTCAATTCTTTGCATGAGGTGGCCAAAGTATTGGAGTTTCAGCCTCAGCATCAGTCCTTCCAATGAACACCCAGGACTGGTCTCCTTTAGGATACACTGGTTGGATCTCCTTGCCAAGGGACTCACAAGAGTCTTCTCCAGCACCACAGTTCAAAAGCATCAATTTTTCAGCGCTCAGCTTTCTTCACAGTCCAACTCTCACATCCATACATGACCACTGGAAAAACCATAGCCTTGACTAGACGGACCTTTGTTGGCAAAGTAATATCTCTGCTTTTTAATATGCTATCTAGGTTGGTCATAACTTTCCTTCCAAGGAGTCTTTTAATTTCATGGCCGCAGTCACCATTTGCAGTGATTTTGGAGCCCAAAAAAATAAAGTCTGACACAGTTTCCACTGTTTCCCCATCTATTTTCCATGAAATGATGGGACCAGATGCCATGATCTTGGTTTTCTGAATGTTGAGCTTTAAGCCAACTTTTTCACTCTCCTCTTTCACTTTCATCAAGAGGCTTTTTAGTTCCTCTTCACTTTCTGCCATGTAGGCACTTAGCACTTGTGAAATAGTAGCCGCTATGACTGTTCTGAGGTGCCGGGCCCTGTCCTGGTGCTGGGGCTCCAGAGATGAGGGACATACCATCTGTGCCCTCTGAGGCCCATTTGAGGGAGGTGGCTCCCTGCCAGTTACTTAAAATGGGGAAATAAACCTGTCAGGGTGGGGTCACTGCCTGGATGTAGGGAACAGCGGTCCTTGTCAGTTGGAGCCATGTCAGCCTCATTTCCAGTCCCCAGCAACCAGGCCTACATCAAACTCTCAGTAAATGACCTCTGAGGAGTGGATCCCACAGGCCAGCCCACCCTTTTTTTCCCCTCTGGGGGCCAAGCATCCCACAGCCACCAGGGGGCAGCAAGGCCACAGTGTTCCTGTGGACCGCTCCTCTGGACTTGGTCCTCTGGCTTTTTGGCCCCGCCTCTTGAATCCTGCTGCTGCCGCCAAGCCAGGTCACTTCAGTCGTGTCCGACTCTGTGTGACCTAGTCACCAGCTTATTTCTGAGCTGGCCGCCCGCATGATCTTTGGCCGCCCGCATGATCTTTTCTGGTATTTCTCCATTCTTTGGCCAGTTTCTTCTAGCCTTAGGATTTGCTGTTTCCTCGCTTATCTCTCCCAGGTTCTCAGCTGACCACAAGAGCCCAGCGTGCCACTCCCCCCCCCCACCCCACCACACACACCCTGTTGCCCTAGGAGAGCACTGGAGGTTGGAGCCCCATCCAGCCAAGCGCCCAGACTTCCCTGTGATGGGGCCAGGGTCAGTACGTGCTGTGTCTGAGTTTTCCTGTGTAGTGCAGGGGTCAAGGGCTCAGGCACACCCAGGATGGGACCCTGGCTTTGCTCTTTACCAACACGAGGACCTGAGAGTGTCTGTATTCATCCAACAAATTGGGAAGTTGTTGGCCATGTGACATGAAGAGCTGACTTATTAGAAAAGACCCCTGGGCTGGGAAAGACTGAAGGCAAAAGGAGAAGGGGGTGAGGATGAGATGGTCGGATGGCATCACCAACTCAACGGACATGAACGTGAGCAAACCCCGGGAGGTAGTGAAGGTCAGGGAAGCCTGGCGTGCTGTGGTCCACGGGGTCACAAAGAGTTGGACACGACTCAGCGACTCAACCGCAACTGTGCGCCTGGTGCCAGGTGCGTCCGCAAGGACCTCAGATAGCGTGTCCTTTGGGCTCACACAGGGAAGGCAGACAGCAACCAGGAGACGCACGTCCACACCACCCAAGAACAGGAAAGGGGCTGCTCGGGCCACAGGCCAGGAACTCTGCGGACATGACTGCCACGCTGGGGCCGGAGCGATGGAAAGGAACCAGCTGTGCAGAGAGCTGGTGAGGGGGCGGGGAGAATGTTCTGGGCTGAGGCCGCAGCACTGGGGGAGGAAAGAGGAAGGGAGGGGAGGCCGCTGTTTCAGGAGCCTGGTGGGTGGGTGTTGACCAAGGTGTGTGAACCGAGATGAGGCTGAGGAAGTTGCTGCAGTTATTTTCTTGTTAAATTAGGTTAGCACCTGAACCTACGTCAGTATAAGACAGGAAGGGGCATTGTAAAGTTTTTTAACCTCTACCCACAGTGAGAGGATAAATTTTACATTTTGACCCAGCCCAGGGAAATAAATATACGTGAATTGAAGGGAAAGAAAAAGTTCACAAAGCAATACCTTTACATTGTGCGACATGCTCTAGTGTACTCATCTTTATTCCAGTCTCGTCTGTTTCCTTTTTTTTTTTTAAATACTGGTCTTAACCTCCTAAGTTAATTTAATCACCACTATTGTGGTTTATGACTCACTGGGATAAGGTGTATAAAGCCTTTAGCACAGTGGCATATGGTGTGTATTCACAAATGTTTGTCATCTTTTATTGTTATTTCCCCACCTATAAAATTACATGAGCCTTAAGTGGAACAATATATGTAACATATAGAGAAATGCCTGGCTCTGACCATGGGTGTGTTTCCTTTGTTCTCACGTGGCCAGTGTGAGGACCGAGCGGGCCAGGTGGCTGGGTCCAGGCAGGCAGAGGCGGGGTCCCCTCCTGCTCTTGCTCTCACGCTCTCGCACCCATGGCCGGTCAATGGAGCCCTTTCATTGAGAGCTGTGTTTCCTTACCTGGGGAAGAAGGGGCAGACAGTAGGGAGAGGGGTGTGACTCAGAAATCCGGACTGCCTCAAAGAAGGCCATTGTTTTTCTGCTGTTAGAGCAGGGGCGGGGATCTCAGATTCAGGGCAAAAGGCTTCTGTGAGTGAGTAAGGCCGGGCCACGGAGAGAGGGATCCCAGGAATCGCATCATCTCGTGGCTGTTGGGAACTCCCAGAACTCTAGCCCGTGTGCTCAGTCATGTCCAACTCTTTGTGACCCCGTGGACTGTAGTCTGCCAGACTCCTCTGTCCATGGGATTTCCCAGGTAAGAATACTGGAGTGGGTTGCCGTTTCCTCCTCCAGGCAATCTTCCCGACCCAGGGATTGAACCTGCGTCTCTTGCATCTCCTGTATTCGTGGGCGGATTCTTTACCACTGGCTCTACCTGGGAAGCCCCAGGAACTCTTAGCTACTGGCCTGGTGTTCTCTGGAGAAGGAGCACGTTAAAAGGCCAACCACTCCTGGAAGAGTTTTCCTGGCAGCATAGAAGAAAACTAGAAACAGTCCAGATAGCAACTGACAATAGAGTCTGTAAGTAAATCCTGCATGGACTACTTCTCCATCCAGTGAACACTGAGGAGCTGCGGCTTCATACACTCTTCCTGAAGGATGACTTCCCTGCCGCAACCCCCACCCCACCTCCACCCCCCCACCCCCACCCACCTCCACCGCCCCCATTCCCCCTGCCACCCAGAGGGCAAGACAGAAAGTATGAGTTGCAAGATTCTGATTAGATAAGGTTGCAAAACAAGCAGAACTAAACAATACACTGCTTAGGAATGCACACAGGCCTCATGAAACTAGGAAGATAAAAAAAGAAATGATCAACCCCTAATTCAGCAAATGATTATCCCTGTTGGGGGTGACACAGAGTTCAGGTATTATTTGTTTCTAGGGCTGTGTGCTCCATAAGCGGATGTTCCTTTAGGTCTTTAAATGGAATATAGATTTATGGACATATATATATATATAAAATATTGGTGTACTTAGGGACTGAATAACTCTCAACATCCGTACTCAACATGTGCGAGTTGGACCATAAAGAAGGTTGAGCGCCAAAGAATTGATACTCTCGAATTGTGGTGCTGGAGGAGACTCTTGAGAGTCCCTTGGACTGCAAAGAGATCAAACCAGTCAATCCTAAAGGAAAGCAACCCTGAATATTCAATGGAAGGACTGATGATGAAGCTGAAACTCCAGTTCTTTGGCCACCTGATGCAAAGAGTTGACTCACTGGAAAAGACCCTAATGCTGGGGAAGATTAAGGGCAGGAGGAGAAGGGGACAATAGAGGAGGAGATGGGTATGTAGACTCAATGGACATGAGTTTGAGCAAACTCCAGGAGATAGTGAAGAACAGGGAAGCCTGGCATGCTGTAGTCCATAGGGTCGCAGAGTTGGACACCACTTAGCATGACTGAACAAGTGACTGAACAACATCATATATATATGTATGTGTATATGTATACATATATGTGAACATGAAGTGTATGTATATGTGTATATACACATGTTAATATGTGCTGTATATTTCCCAATTAAAAATTAAAAGCTGGCAGGGCCTTAGAAGAACTGAGAACATACCCTGCTACATTATAGGCCTCTCCAGTTTGGTTTCTAGTCACTCTTGCTGAAAGTGAAAGTGTTTGACTAAGGCCCCTTCCTCTCTCCCGGTTTGGGGCACCAGTAGACTTTCGGTTCTGCTCCCCTTCTTCTGTGGACGAGGGAGCCCCGTGGTGTGCGGTTCCCACTTGGGGCCGATGCGGGCAGGCAGAGGGGGATCGCATGTGGTCCTCCCGCCAGGAGGACAGAGCTGGCACCAGGCTCCGTGGGTCCACTCCAGCACAGACTGGCACTGGCTTCTCACCCATCCCTTTGGGTGTCCTTGGCGGCCCTCCCAGCCCAGCTGAGCCAAAGGACAAGTGCTGTCTGAATAATGACCTGCGGAGGAAGCCTGGCCAGACAGGTCTCGGCTGGCCAGTCCGGAGCAGGGTGTGGAAGGGCGCCAGCCTCATCAATACGAGAAATAGCCCAGGCTCAAGGCCAGCGGGCACCTCCATGCCAGGTCACGGAATTGCTCTGAGACTCAGTTTCTCTGAATGAAAGTCCACATCAGGGGGCTTCTATGTCATAGGAGCTTGGAGAACCATCATTTCTCAGCTTTGAATAGGATGCAGAGGAGATATTATTTATGTGGTTCTTAAAAGCACCTCAGGGCTTCCCGGGTGGCGCTAGTGGTAAAGAACCTGCCTGCCAATGCAGGAGACATAGAGATGTGGGTTTGATCCCTGGGAAGATCCCCTGGAGAAGAAAATGGCAACCCACTCCAGTATTCTTGCCTGGAGAATCCCATGGACAGAGGAGCCTGGAGGGCTGTAGTCCATGGGGTCGCAAAGAGTCAGACACGACTGAAGCGACTTAGCACAGATGGTTGTTAAAGTAGCACAGATCATCAGAATTTCAAATTTTGAATGCAGAGTTTGGACCTACTAAATAAGAATGTCAGGAGTAGGCTGGGGCATTTAACAAAGTCACGCAGTCACATGGTCAGATAATCAAGTGGTGCTGAGGCTTATCTGGACAGACAGGCTCTAATACCACTCTCCCCCACCCTGATTCTGCCTTCCAGAAGTGACTACCATTAAGACAATTTCTGGGATTTAGTGCTTCTAGTGGTTTCTTCCAGACACATAATTGAACAATATGCTTATGCAGCTCTTCCTTGATTTATCAGATTTTGACATTATTGGTTTCCCACAGTGGAAGATGGAAGCCTCCTTTATATTTTCCTCACCCCTCTCCCTCCTTCTCCCAGCTTTTGATATTTACATTATTATTTTCAAGTTGTTGTTGTTTTTTAATTGCCTTTGGAATCCTAAATGTACTGAAATATTTAGTCTTTATTCCACATACTCTGGGTTTCCCTGGTAGCTCAGCTGGTAAAGAATCCTCCTGTAATGCAGGAGACCCCCGTTCGATTCATGGGTTGGGAAGTTTCCCTGGAGAACAGATTGGCTGCCCACTCCAATATTCTTGGGCTTCCCTGGTGGCTTAGCTGGTAAAGAGTTTGCCTCCAATGTGGGAGACCTGGGTTTTATCCCTGGGTTGGGAAGATCCCCTGGAGAAGGGAAAGGCTACCCACTGCAGTATTCTGGCCTGGAGAGTTCCATGGACTGTATATAGTCCATGTCACAAAGAGTCAGACACAACTGAGCGACTTTCACTTCCACATACTCTAAGTTGTATCACTCTGTCAGGGGAAATATCGAAAAGCCTTCCCTTCCCTTCCCGGCGCTTCTATCCTTTGCTGTCCGTCAGCTTCTCTGTCAGCCCTACTTGTATTTTCCAGGCAATCCCGAGACATGGAGGCAAACCACTTACAACCATCCGGTTTTTAACTTTCAGTATAGTATTCAGTTGGGCTTCCCTGGTGGCTCAGACAGTAAAGAATCTGCCTACAATGTGGGAGACCTGGGTTCGATCCGTGGATGGGGAAGATACCCTGGAGAGGGAAATGGCTACCCTCTCCAGTATTCTTACCTGAAGAATTCCACAGATAGAGAAGCCCGGCGAGCTACATGCAGAAGGAAATGGCAACCAACTCCAGTATTCTTGCCTGGAAAATCCCATGGATAGAGGAGCCTGGGGGGCTATAGTCCATGGGGTCGCAAAGAGTCGGACACGACTGAGCGGCTAACATTTTCACTTTCATAGTATTCATTTATGTGAGATTCGTGACACTGTATAATAAAACAGACTCTGTGGTAGATGGTGGTGCCCAGCTGTAGGCTAAGATAAGTGTTCTGAGCATGTTTGGGGTAAGCTAGACTGAGCACGATGCTCGGTAGGTTAGGTGTTGCAAATGCATTTTCGACTTACGATGGCTTTATCTGCATGTAACCCCATCGTAAGGTGAGGAGGATCTGTACTCTGTTTTTGAAAGTGCCTAGCCATTTAATTTAATAATCTGTTGAATGGTATTTCCTTTTTTCTTTCTGGAAGTTTTGTTTCTGGAACGCTTTTTCCTGGCTTCAGTCTGGAGAGCTGGTTCTTGAGGCATGCCTCAGACTCATAACAGACTTCCCTCCACAGCTTCCCTGGGTTAGAGCCACTGTCTGTCTTCTGGGCACTGTGTCTTTTTCATTTTTGTTTTACTCTGGTTTAGCTGAAGTGCAGTCCTTATTTACTTAAAAAAAATTTTTTTGGGGGGAGTGTAGCTGATTTACACTGTTGTGTTAGCTTCAGGTGTACAGCAGAGTGAAATCAGTTGTCCATATCCATATCTCCACTCTTTTTTAGATTCTTTTCCCATGTAGGTCATTACAGAGTGTGGAGTAGAGTTCCCTGTGCTACACAGCAGGTCCTTAGTAGTTATCTCTATATATAGTGGTGTGTATATGTCAGCCCCAGTCTTCCAGTTTATCCCCCGCTACCCTCACCCCCTGGTTTCTTTGTTCCCTACATCTGTGACTCTATTTCTGTTTTGTAGGTAAGTTCATTTGTACCCTTTTTTAAGATTCCACATATAACTGATGTCATCTGTGACTTATTTCACTCAATGTGGTAATTTCTAGGTCCATTCATGTTGCTGAAAATTATATTATTTTGTTCTTTTTTATAAAATGCATTCTTAAGTACTTTCTCAGAAAGAATAAATGGGAGGAAAACTTTTGAGTCTTTTGTTTTGCCCTCACTTTTAATTGATGATTCGACTGAGTACAGTATTTGAATTTATTTCCCCTGCAAACATCAGATGCATTAATCTCTTGTCTTGTAGCATCCATCATTGCTAATAAGATACCCCATGGATTGTTGCCCACCAAGCTCCTCTCCGTGGGATTTTCCAGGCAAGAATAATGGAGTGGGTTGCCACGCCCTCCTTCAGGGGATCTTTTCCACCCAAGGATTGAACCCGTGTCTCCTGCATTGGCAGGTGGATTCTTTACCACTGAGCCACCAGGGAAGCCCAGTAAGATATCCAATACCAGTTTAATTCTCATTTCTCTGTAGTGAACTTCATTTTTTTCTTGTTGGATTTTCCTGTTTTGTTTTGCTTTATTAGTTTCCTTCTTTGGAAGCGTATAGGATGTCCTCTGTCTTTAGTGTACCAGGGTTTTGTAAGGCTGTGTTTCGGTGAGACTTTTTTTTTTTCATTCACTGCTGGGTGCTTTTGGACCCTTTCAGTTTAAAGTGTTATGTCAGCCTTTCACTCTGAACATTTTTTCCTGTTATTTCTTTGATAATTTTCTTCTCTCAGTTTCCTTTATTTCCTCTTCCTTGAAATCCTGTTAGTGGTTAGACATCCTGGATTGGTCCTGTGTGCTGATTCTGTCCTGTCCCTGCTCCCATCTATGTCTTTCCTTTCTGGAGTCTCGTGGATGGTCTTAACATTGTCCTCCAGACTTCCTAGTAAAGGTTTTCATTTGGGAGCCTCATTTTTTAATTTTTCTCCCTCTGGTCCTCTGATTATTTCATTTTCATAGCATCTGGCTCTTGCTTCACAGAGGCCAAATTGGGTTGACATTCTCGGACACACTAATTAGAATTGTTTTAAAAATTATCTCCTGACCCTTAAATGATCTCGTTTCCTCTGGGATCTGGTTCTGGTTGTTTATTTTGGTCATTCTTTTTCAGACGGCTGGCTTTCCCTTAGTGCCTGGTGAATGTTAGTTCAGTTATATTTATTATTTTTTTTAAGTTAAAAATTTTTTTTCAGCCATGCAGTACAGTTTGTGGGATCTTAGTTCCTCCAGTAGGGATTGAACCTGGGCCCTCAGCAGCAGAAGTGCAGAGTCCTATCCACTGGGCTGCCAGGAAAGTCCCAGTTCATTTGTGTTTAAAAATGAAGAACCAGGCTGATAGTCTAGCAAACTGAGTTAGGTCTGTTGCCCCACAGGTCTCTCTTGGACAGCTAGCTGTATAGACAGAGAGCAGGGCTTGCTAGCTGGCCTTGCCTGAGTTTGGAGGTACCAGCCCAGTCTGGAGCCTATATATTCTCTAGTCCACGGTAGCTCATGGACCACATCTGGCCTGCTTCCTTTTGTGAGGCCTGTGAGATAAGTGTGGTATTTATAGTTTTAAAGGGTTAGTTAAAAAAAAAAAAGAAAACTAAGAAGAATGTGCCCAAGAGGCTGTATGTAACCAGCAATGCCCCGCAAATTGACTGTCGCACTTTGTACAGAGTTCGTCTGCCCCTGCTCCAGTCAGTTCAGTCGCTCAGTCGTGGCCGACTCTTTGCGACCCCATGGACTGCAACATGCCAGGCTTCCCTGTCCGTCACCAACTCCCAGAGCTTGCTCAAACTCATGTCCAAAGAGTCGGTGATACCATCCAACCATCTCATCCTCTGGCATCCCCTTCTCTTCCTGCCTTCAATCTTTCCTAGCATCAGGGTCTTTTCCAGTGAGTCAGTTCTTCGCATCAGGTGACTGAAGTATTGGAGCTTCAATTTCAGCATCAGTCCTTCCAATGAATATTCAGGACTGATTTCCTTTAGGATTGACTGGTTTGATCTCCTTGCGTTTCAAGGGACTCTGAAGAGTCTTCTCCAACACCACAGTTCAAAAGCATCAATTATTCAGCTCTCAGCTTTCTTTATGGTCCAACTGTCACATCCTTTCATGACTGGAAAAACCGTAGCTTTGACTATATGGACCTTTGTCGCTAAAATAGTATCTCTGGTTTTTAATATCCTGTCTAGGTTTATCATAGCTTTTATTCCAAGGAGCAAGCATCTTTTAATTTCATGCCTGTAGTCACCATCTGCAGTGATTTTGGAGCCCAAGAAAATAAAGTCTGTCACTGTTTCCATTGTTTCCCCATCTGTTTGCCATGAAGTGTTGGGACCAGATGCCATGATCTTAGTTTTTTTGAATGTTGAGTTTTCAGCCAGTTTTTTCACTCTCCTCTTTCATTTTCATCAAGAGGCTCTTTAGTTCCTCTTAATTTCTGCCATAAGGGTGGTGTCATCTGCATGTCTGAGGTTATTGATGTTTTTCCTGGCATTCTTGATTCCAGCTTGTGCTTCATCCAGCCGGGCATTTAGCATGATGTACTCTGCCTATAAGTTAAATAACCGGGGTGACAATATACACCTTGACGTATACCTTTCCCAATTTGGAACCAATCTGTTATTCCATGTCTGGTTCTAACTGTTGCCTCTTGACCTGAATACAGGTTTCTCAGGAGGCAGATAAGGTGGTCTGGTATTCCCATCTCTTTAAGTTTTCCACATTCTTTAAGAATTACCCCTGCTCCAGTCCAAGGGTTAATATCTTTGGAGCACAATCCTCTGTTTTCCCCTGCATTAACTGCCTGCCCCCACGATGGAAGTAGGCCATGGATGAAGCTAGTTGGTACAGCTCTTCTCTAGAGGGACTCTTTATTATTTTTCTTTTTAAAGAAATATTCATTTACTTAGCTGTACCAGGTGTCTGCTGTAGCCTGTGGGATCTTCACTGAGGCATATGGGATCCTTATTTGTGGTCTGTGGGATCTAGTTCCCTGACCAGGGGTCGAACTCAGGTGCCCTTGCATTGGGAGCATGGAGTCTTAAGCCCTGGGCCACCAGGGAAGTCCCTAGAGGGGCCCTTAGTTGGTCCTGGTTTCCAGCTGTTTCCTGTCCTGCCCTCTGTCCCTGCTTGTTCAGAGTCCACATCCTCTTCCTGGTTCGCGTGGGGAGGCTGGCGATGCTCTGCCTGTGGCCCTGATGGTGGTCCAGGCTACAGCTTCCTCCCCTGTGGTCCTCATCCACTCACACCCTGCCTTCCACTTCCTAACCTTGGGAAATGGATTGCGGTCTCTTGTTTTCTGCTGCTTGCCCCTTCACGTTCCCTCTTATGGGTTTGTTCCTATTTGTGTTTCATCACTGCATTGCAGTGGGTTTTTGAAATGTTCCGAGAATCACTATTAAATAGGAAATGGGGGCCTTCCTCACATGTGTTCGTGTGCCGGGCGGGGCTCAGGCCACAGAGACGTTACTCCGTTGGGGCCACAGCCAGTGGGGCTGGTGTTGGGGAGCTGAGACAGGCACCTTGTTTCTCCCGAACTCTCTCGCACGCAGAGTGTCCTCAGCGCTCCTGCACAGGGGGCGGGGTATTGGCTAGACATGGCCAGATCCGTAAGATTGTGAAACCTGGGTCCCTCTCTGCCTCCAGGGGTCTGACTTAGGCAGTCATTCATGCATGTCAGAAAGAGTGGGCCAGGGTGTCCATTGTAGCATTGTTTGTGATGTAAAAAATGAAAAGTAAGAGCAAAAATAACCTAAATGGCCCTGTGTGTATGAAGGGGTTAATAAGGTGAGGTATGTGTGTATTGATTGTTACAACAGAGGAAGATGATCTGCCTGGACTAACGAGGGAGGGTTCTGAGGTCACAGGTAACATAAAGGGTCCTCCCTCTTGTGCTAGAAAAACACCTTTATGTAGATACGTTCATATATATCTACATTCATTAAATGTCTACATTTATTCTACATGAATATCTACATTCATTCATCAAAAGGCTGGAATAATGAGCACCCACCTATTACTGGTGATTACCTCAATGAAAAGGATTGGGGGCTAGACTTCTGAATCATTTGAGACTATAATCCTGTGATGTTCTGATAGAGATTGTTTAGGACGTTAACCTCTTCCCCAGACAAACCAAACAAAGAAGCAGAGCAAAAGTTTAGCCTGGGGATGTCTCTGGTGGTCCAGTGGTTAAGACTCTGCACTTCCACTGCAGGAGTTGCGGGTTCAGTTCCTGGTTGGGAAACAAAGATCCCACGTGCCACATGGTACGGGCAAACGATAGTAAAAATTATTTTTAAAAATAAATCAACCCAAAAGATGAGGTGGAACTGGGGCCTCTGGCTGTGTCTTTACTTCACAGCCTGAATGCTTGTCAGTTCATCAACAAGTGCTGTGTACTCCCAAATACACTCACTCCAAACTCTGGAGGTTCTTTATACCTGCCTACAGCGACGTACCTGGGAGATGCTGGTGAGGAGCAGGTGGCCGTGGAGGGGTGCCGCTGGGATGGGGTGGACCGTGCAGAGGCAGCGCCTCCCACACTTGGAGTCGGGGAGGCAGGTGGGGCCAGCAATGTGGACAGAGCAGCAGAGTGGGCTCCTAGCATTAGCTGGGCTTTGAAATGGGGCTGCTGCTTCTCTTTTTTGTGAAAAAAAAAAAAAAAAAAAAATTTTGTTTGGCTGTGCTGTGCCTTATTTGCAGCATGAAAACTCTTAGGTGTGGCATATGGGACTGAGTCCCCTGACCAGGGATCAAACCCAGGACCTCTACCCCCTACCCCCCCGCTGCATTGGGAGCATGGAGTCCTAGCCTCTGGGCACCCGGGAAGTCCAGAAAGGGGCTTCTTTTTTAAAAGAAAAATATTTATTTCCCGGCACCAGGTCTTAATTGCAGCATGCAGGATCTTTAGTTGCAGCTTGCAAACTCTTGGTTGCAGCACGTGGGATCTAATTCCCTGACCAGGGACTGAACCTGAGCCTCCTGAATTGGGAGCACAGAGTCTGAGCTACTGGACACCTGGCAAGTCCTGAAAGGGGGCTTCTTTAATGGAGCTGGGGAAAGGTGAGTGAGCCCACAGGAGTCTCTCTTGGTCAGTAGAGGCCACCGAAAGATGGCAGAGTTCTGCTTCTCTCCCTGGGTGCTTCAGGGCTTCTGACACTAGCGAGCCAGGGCCCCCTCTAGGGCTTGGAGGGACAGTGGGATCAGAGCAAGCAGAAACTTCAAGATGGGAAGTCTCTGCCACCCGAGTAGAGTCCTTGACCCAGAACGGGCTCTGCCTTCCTCTCAGCTATCTGGCTGGCCTGCACTCATCCCCTCTGCCAGCTCCACTCAGAGAGCCCACGAGCGCAACCTCTTGTGTGCCCCGTCTCTTCCCTCCACAGGCTGGAGCGGAAGCCTCTGTTCAGTTCTGTGTTTAGGCTCATGGCTTCCACGAGGCTGGGAAAAGCCGCTGTGTTCAGAGCCTGTTTAGAAGCAAATAGAGCCTGAGCTGAAATGTGGCCACCACCACGAGGCCTGTGTGTTCTTGTTCCCTCTCTCTCTCAGAAGGGGCAGGACGCCAGGACTCTGTGGCTATCTTAAGGCTCGAGTCAGCAGAAAGTCCGCTCTCTCAGGGCCAGTGGGCGAGGGTGGATTACCCACGGGATGGCTGCTCCACTTCAGCCTGGGCAGCCCGGTTCTAATCCATGCTTCTCTGTGTGTGATGATGGCCTGGAGTTCCAGTAGCCCTGACTCCCAGGAAGGCCTGTGCCCGTGGCCTTCTCTTCCCTTCGCGTCAGCACTCAGGCTGCCCTGAGGCTTGGCACTTTTGCCCCTCTCAGAGTGAAGCCAGGTGATGCCTTTAGACAGGAAGTCGAAATTGAGGCCGTATTTTGGAACTCCTGAATAGTCAATCTAATAGATCTTATAGTCTAGTCTGCTGGACTGCAAAACGGTTTCTTCTTGCCTGTGGGGGAGA
Source organism: Bubalus bubalis (assembly GCF_019923935.1). Taxonomy (NCBI): domain Eukaryota; kingdom Metazoa; phylum Chordata; class Mammalia; order Artiodactyla; family Bovidae; genus Bubalus; species Bubalus bubalis. The sequence goes on from NC_059161.1 coordinate 110,358,731, forward strand.
GGGTCTCGGAGCTCTAAGACCAGGACTGTCGGTTGGCAGTTCCATTGTCTCATTAGATAGCAGATCTCTCCCTTCTGTTCAGAGGGACCTTTGTGGAGTACCATCCTGCTGCAGCCGCCCCATATCCGAAGATGTAACTCCTGGGGCTGCATCCAGAGTCACTGAGTTTGTGGCCTGGACCTTTGGGTCTCATCAGACCCCCCTCACGACCCTCCCGGGCCTGGGAGGACCAAGGAGGGGCGGGAAGGAAGCTGCCAGAGCCAGGATCTTGCTACCATCAGCATCTGCATCTTCCCCTGTCTCCTGTGCTTTTCACTGAGATGGATAATAAGCAGTTTGGAGGTTTGCTGTGGGGTGGTTGGAGCTTCCAGTTAGATCCCAACCACACCCTTTGACGCTGTTTATCCTTGATCCGGATGGAGGTCTTTTCAGGCCTCACTTGAGTACTTCCAGCACCCCCAGCGGGGGACAGTGCACACCCCGCCCCAGGCCTCCTCTGCGGCCTCCAGCCAGCTCTCTGCTCACCATGATGCCAGGGCTGAGGAACGTGTCGTCCAGCCGAGGGAAGTCCCCAAGAAGAGGAACGAAAATGGCAGGTCCTGCGAGACCCCCTTGCCGGCCTTCTCTTGCGGTGCTCCAGCGGGGGGCCCTGCTGGCCTGGGCCGCAGCCCATCGCCCGTGAGGCTCTACGTGGCTCCTGTGCAGGGAGGTGCAGGGTGGGCTTCACACCCCTCTCACGCTTCGCTCTTGCCTCTCCCCTGTTCCCTTGGGCCTGCACATCTGGGTCAAATAAGTTGAAACTGGCCCACGATAATGAAGGGGGAGCCGAAATCACAGGCCTGGCCGTAACAGTGACCTCATCGTGGAGAAGCCGGCAGCCGTGCTGGAAAGCAGGCTTGTCTGAACATGTGTGTGGGAAGGCGGGCAGACTGTCTGTGGTTTGCATTTTCATGTTTCATGTGCAGCAGCATTTTCCTGGGGATTTGGCTAAGCCCGCTCTGGCAGAGAGCAAGAAAGACAGCTGTGCTCTCCTTCCCAGAGCCCTGCCTGCCTCCCATCTCCGAAAGCAACTGGGCCTTCATGTCTGCATGGGGTGGCAGGGCTGGCTTCAGTTATCGGAGAAGGGCATTCAGGAGACCCTCACCAAGGTGTGCCAGCCATGGGCATGCCGGCCCGCTCCTCAGGCTGCGGAGAGAGGGAGCGGGTGTGGAAGGGCTGGCTGCTGTCATCTGGGGCGCGTTGCTATGACCTTTCCCACTGCCATAGCATCCTTACAGAGAAAGAATGGCTGCCCTGAGTCCTACAAGGGCTGCGACCACCCCGCCCCAGGCCTCCTTCCCCACCGTCCCACGCTGTCAGACTGGGAGGGTGCCAGGGCACTTGGTACCACCCCCGGAAGTTGAATGAGTCATGGATCTCTGTTGTGAGGGGGGTCATCCTCACCCATCCATGCTCCCATCTGGAGCCCATTCCAGCCCCGCCTCTGGCTGCACACCCTGTGGGGGGCTGCTCCTCAGACAGCCCCCCCACGCCGGAGGGGAGTGTGCCCCCACTTCCTGCCCTCCCGGGGGCACTATGGCCCGCAGCCCGTGGTCGGCCTCTGCTCGCGCCGACATCCTCCCAGACCTCCCAGTCTGCAGCTCCCATTGCTCTGGCTCCTCGCTGAGCTCTTCGGTTTTGCTGGCAGCTGTTTCTGTGTCTCCGGGAGGGGCTGGAACAAATCGTGTTTCTCCAGTCTGACAGGGCTGCTTTTTGGGGAAAGTGGCGGCACCACAGGTTTCTTAGGAAAGGGCCTGAAAAGGGCTAGCCCTGCGGCAGGGAAAGCTTTGTTGCACAGAGGAGTCAGACCGCTTGGGTTCAGGTCTCAGCTCCGCCCCTTGCCGGCTGTGTGGCCTTGGGTAACTTACTTAACCTCTCTGGGCTTCGGTTTTCAGGAGCAGCTTATTTTTATGTTCTTAATAAGTGTGTTATAAAGTGATCCATAGTTGTTTTAGAAAATGGAAAGTGAAAGTTGCTCGGTCGTGTCCAACACTTTGCGACCCCACGGACTGTAGCCTGCCAGGCTCCTCTGTCAATGGGTACCCTGAAAAACTAATTTTAAAAATTACAGTTGCATTCAACTCGACTGCCCAGAGATAGGTCACATCTTAGAACATGTCCTGACTTTTTTGGACCGTTCTCTGTGTGCACTTCTGTGCGTGTAGTGGTCCATGCACACACGCTTGTAACAGTAACTTCGCACAGTATATATTCTGCTGTGTAGACCGTGTCACGTTCATGTCGGGTCTGTTTCAGGCATGGCACACCCAGTGCACAGAACAGCGTTTCTGCTCTCAGGGAGCTGAGGTGCATGCAGCTGCAGGGCGGGGAACATAAAGAACAGATAAATAGGCCAAGTGGCAGTAAATGGCTAAGAAGAAAAAATAAAGTACGAGGAGGGAGACAGAGGACAGGAACCTGGGCTTCCAGTTAAAAGTGGGCAGTTCAGGTGCCCAGCTGCTTCCTTTAAAACGCTCACTCAAAATGGCTTCAAACGATTTGCCTTTAAATAAAGTTAACCCATAAAGACTTGAGGGAGAGGAGACAAACCAAGGAGGCGAATGGAGGAGGAGGAACTGGCGTGGCAGGTTGGAGAGGGGAAACCTGAGCCGGCCAAGGGGAATGCGAGCCACAGCCACCGAAATCCCTTCTCCACTTCACAGGACTGGTCATCGCTGGAGAGGTTAAAGCGGAGGGTCTAGAGATTTTTGGTGTCAGTGGGGTCACGGCACAGAAATGCAGATGGTTAAGTAGCAGTCTGCAGATTCGGTGAACCCTGAGAGGAACCCTGCCCGCCCTCCCTCTGCCCACCTGCTTCTCTTCCTCCTCACTCAGTGCTGTCTGCCAGGCCCCTACCTCCATGTGTGAAATTGGAAGAATTTTCTGGGGAATCTGAGCAGCTCAAGAGAAGAGACTTCAGTTCTCAGGGGCTCTATCACGTGCAAAGGAATAGCCTGATGGTCATGAAGCTGTCCTGTGTCAGCAAGCTTCCCTCCAGCATGTTCACACTCTAAAATATGAGTGAGCAGACAGGCTGGTTGGCCAGACTTTTGAGTAATGCCTCAGTTGAAAAAGAAGAGGCAAGGAAAAGGAACCAAGGACAAGAAAGAGACTTGGAGGATATAGAAGCTATTCAAGGAGAAGAAATTTTCAAAGATATCATTAATCTCAGAGAGAAATTATAAAAGCAAAGAAAGCAAAAGATTAGACAAGGTTAAACTCACTCTCAAGGTAGGAAACTTTATTTAAGTGTAGCTCATTATGTTTCCACATAGCCCAGGCCTGAGTCATAAAGTCTTCCAGACATGGAGATTAAAACATCATGGCAGGGAAAAAAAAAAAAGCAGAAGAACAAAATACTACCAAAAAGGAAGTTTTTAAATGCTCTTAGAAATTGAAAGTATGGCGGAAATGAAAACAGAAGATGAAGAACAATTTCTGAACAGTAGAGCAGAAAGATATAGAGCTGGAAACGAGAGAGAAAGGAAAACTATAAGACGAATCAAAGAAGTTAAATATCTAAATAGTGTTCCAGAAAGATAGGGCTTGAGAGAGTGGGGAAGAAAATGATCGAAGAAATGGGTCCCAGATATGTATACCTATGGCTGATCCATGTTGATGTATGGCAGAAACTAATCACAGTATTGTTAGTTAATTATCCTCCAATTAAAAAAAGAAAGAAATGAGTTCCAGAACTGAAGAACATGATTTTCAAGATTGAAAAGGCCTGGCACTTAACGCAGCTTGATGGATGGAAATAAACCTGCTTTACCACCCATCAGTACAATCAGGACACGGGACAGAGAGGAAAAAAACAGGTCAGTACAGAGGCTTGGGATCAGAGTGCCTCAGAGTTCTTAATAGCAGCAGTACAGCCTGGAAGGTTGCAGAGATTGCTTTCAGACTTGGAGGACCATTGCTATCCTAGAATTCTTTAGCCGAGCTCTTCGTTAAGCATGACAGTAGAATACAGACCTTTTCAGATGTTCCAAGCCTCTCAGTGTATCTTCATTGTGCCGTATCGCTGGACACATCTTGAATTTGTACTTCAGTTCTTGTTGCATGGTCCCCAGACCAGTGGTAGCATCTTCTGGGCACCTGTTAGACATGCAGGGCTTCCCTGGTGGCCAATGCGGGAGACACAGGTTTGATCCCTGGTCCGGGAAGATCCCACATGGCTGTGTGCTGCAACTACTGAGCCTGTGCTCTAGATCCCGGGAGGCTCAACTGCTGAGCTCACATGTTGCAGCTACTGAAGCCTGTGTTCATTTGCCACAACTAGAGAAAAGCCCACACAGCAGCAAAGACCAAGCACAGCCAAAAATAAATATAAAATTAAAAAAAAGAAATGCCCCACCCCAGGCGTCCTGATACACGCTTAAGCTTGAGAAGCACTGCTTCAGCAAAATGAGGACAAGGATCTGAAAGAGGAAGATAGTGGATCCGGGAAACAAGGTACACAGCAAGGGGGCGGCCCCTCAGGATGGCAGTGCTTGGAGCTCCCAGGCCACAGCTCTGCATGGGGTACCTGCAGGCTCTGGTCCCAGGCTCTGTGAACACACCATTGTCCTTGTGTCTGATGAATTTTAACATCAAGAGGAGACATTTATAAAAAGGGAAGTCCTTGTGGGGATAAAACTTGTGTGACGAGTTTATAGAAAAGTAAACAAGTAAATGTTAACTCTGTATACCAGAAGTTGTGCTGAAAGGAAGAATACTCATGGTGTATTCTTCAGCAGTGGACAGCATTTACATCATCATAATGGTGTTGATAATGCTGAGTACTGATTTATCCAAAATTGTGATCTGATTGTGTTGTGAAAATAGGGTAGAGAAGAGCATGTATACACGTATACATGTGCACTCACACTCGTTTTGTAGAGAGCTGATTTTTGTTGTTCAGTTGCTAAGTTATGTCCAACTCTGTGACCCTGTGGACTGTAGCACGCCAGGCTCCTCTGTCCTCCACCATCTCCTGGAGTTTGCTCTGATTCATGTCCGTTGAGTCAGTGATGCTAGCTAACCATCTCATCCTCTGTCATCCCCTTCTCCTTCCCTCAGTCTTTCCCAGCATCAGGGTCTTTTCCAGTGAGTTGGCTCTTCCCATCAGGTGGCCAAAGTATTGGAGCTTCAGCTTCAGTATCAGTTCTTCCAATGAATATTCAGGACTGATTTCCTTTAGGATTGACTGAGAGCTGGTTTTTAAAAAAAAAAAAAAAGCTAAATCCTTATCTTCCCTAATTGGAGGTTAACTAATAAAACTGAAAAATCAAAGTGAAACAAGATATAAAAATATTTGGAACTGTGGAAGTATGAGACCAAAGAAATGGCTGGAAGAGTTGACATTGGTGCTCGGGAAGGAAACAGAAGATGTTTGAAAACAAGCTTTGTTTGACTTTTATGTGCAAGATACACCTTAAAACTAAAAATAAAACCAAAGTTTGAAAAAGCATGATAGGAAGGGAAGCTCTGACAAGGAAGCTCTCTTAATAAACTGTGGTCATTTTTGAGAAATGGGTTTTAGAGTTTTTTTGTTTTTGTTTTTTAAGAATGTCAGCAGGAGGGCTGGGTCAGAAGATTCCTCGTTGCTTCTCTAGCCACTGGGAGATGCTTCTGGGCTGGGAGGTGCCAGGAACTTCTCGTCCTGGGCAGGGGGCCCCTTAAGTCATTTTGCTGAATGGGGTTTGCAGAGAGGGTGCCAGGCAGGTGGTGAAGCACCATCTGCTGACCTGCGGGGGCCGGCACATGGTGCCAAGGCCAAAGCCCAGCCCTGGCCTCAGCTTCCCTGTGAGCAGCCCGGGCACCAGAGTGAGACCCGCCTCACACTGGCTGTGGCGAGTGAGTGAGTTCATGGGCACACAGGGCTCAGAACAGTGGCTGGCACTTCTGCTGGCGGTGAGCAGCCAGGGAGTAGAGGGTACCCACACCTTTTTATTTATATTTTGAAAAAAATTTTCAACCTTACAGAAGCATTATAGAAATAGTACAAAGAACTCCCTTAATAAAAGCTCTTCAGGGGACTTCCCTGGTAGTCCAGTGGTTAAGAAACTGCCTTCCAATGCAGGGGACTCAGCTTCAATCCCTGGTTGGGGAACTAAGATTCCACATGCTGCAGGGCAACTAAGCCCACACGTTGCAACTAGAAAGGAAGACCCAGTGAAGCAAGAAAAAAAAGGCTTTTTTTTTTTTTAAATCACCATTTGATAACATGGCCACATTTCCTTTTTCTCTCTCCACGTACACATACAGTAATATCTTGTCACCATTACCTCTGTTACTGAAAAGTAAGTTGCAGACATGGTAGCCACTCATCGCTAAGCATGTCAGTGTGTGTCTTCCAGAAACCAGAGTAAAATGGTCAATTTGGGGAACTTTCACATTTATACGAAACCATTGCATGATGTGGAGACCGTTATTAATCTTACTGCTGTTTCAATGCCACTTTCAAGCAGGAAACTTCCCCTGCCCCATCCTCCGCGGTCCATGATCCACTCCAGTCTCCAGTGTCCTTTAATCTGGAGCAGTCCCTCAGCCCTAACTTTGACACCTTGGAGGAGCTGGGAAGCCACTTGTCTTATCGGGAGTCCCTGGGTTTGGGAGGTGATGTCATCTTGCAATGGGATACAGGTTACTTTGGCAGGCGCCCCATGGCACGGGCTTCCCAAGTGACCTCAGTGGTAAAGAATCCATCTGCCAGTGTAGGAGACTTGGGTTTAATCTCTGGGTCAGAAAGATCCCCTGAGGGAGGAAATGGCAACCCATTCCAGTATTCTTGCCTGGAAAATTCTACAGACAGAGGAGCCTGGTGGGCTGCAGTCCATGGGGTCACAAAGAGTCAGACATGACTGAGCAGCTGAGCACGCACCTCAGCACAGCTCAGGAGGTCTGTGTGGTCAGTTCATCTCACAGGGATGATGCTCTGGTCACTTTGTGTCCCCGTCTGCAATTAATGAGTAATCTCAAGGGAGCTGTTTTTGAGGCCCTGGGTCGATATCCTGTCCCCTACATATTTTCATCTGATGTTTGAGTGTTTATCAGGCCTTGACTCTTGACCAGATTCCTCCTGAAGCTCAGTTGCAGGTCATTTGGATAAACACCAGAGCTTGCTTTTGGCTGCCAGTGAGAAACTTAGCATTGGGAAATATATTGACTTTTTTTTTCCCCCTAGACAGGTATTATTCCATTTGGGATAAGAAGTGCACTTCCTGGGTTTAAAGTCTAAAAAGGTCAGATTCCAAAAAATAAGGAGGTCGGATTCATTCTTTTGTTTGTTCGGTATTTGCTGAGTGCCTAGTGTATACTCGGCACTCTTCCGGGTGCTGGGGATAATGCGGTAAAACAGGTAGACAGACATCCCTGGGGGGATCAGACAGGAAACCTGTCCTCCGTGGTCAGGTCGTGCAGGGTGAACCCCAGGGTGTGGTGAGGTCAGGGGTGCCGTGCTTGGATGGAGACCTGAGCGGGTGAAGCAGGGGAACAGGTTCGAGGCCTGGAGATGGGAGTCAATGCAGGTGTGAGGAGGTCGCTAGGAGGTCGCTAGGACTGGAGCTGAGATGGTGCGGGGAAGGACGGTCAGCGGGTTTGCAGGGAGGGCCTGGGCGAGACTGGGGGGCAGTGTCCATCTGGACGCCGGGAGTGAGGGTCTGACTGAGACCCGGCTGGGAGTGATGACTCTTTGGGGCTCAGAGTGCGGCAGGGCAGGTCTCCTCTGGGCAGAAAGGGAGCAGTTGGACGGGGCCTTTTCATTCTTCCCTGCTGCTCAGGAAAGGACAGGAGGGGCCGGCCTGGCGAGGGGCCCGTCTCGCCCCCTTCCCAGCAGCTTGGACAGTCTCTGGCAAGCCTTGGCAGGTGGGCACGCCTGCAGGCCCTGTGGGTTTCCGGCCTGAGAGCCCAAGGCGGTGCGTGCGTTGCCAGTGGGGCACAGCTCTTCTCCAGGTCGTCCCTGCCCGTCTCCCCATGAGAGAGAGCCCCAGGGCTCACAGCCTTGGTCCCCATGCCCCACCCAGGCGACCCAGAGGAGTAAGCTGAGGACATTCGAGGAGGACTTTTCCGTGGGGGTGCAGGTGGGATTGCTGTTCTAGGGACTTCCCACCCTCTGCTCTTTGGCGTCTCAGGTGCCCGAGGTTACACAGTCAGGATTTGAACCCGGCTGATGGGTGTCACAATCTGGCCCTTCTCCACCAGGCTACACTGCAAGGGGCCAAGGGGGTGACATCCCATCTATTTCAGGCAGTCCCCTGCCTCCTGAGATCTTGTTTGTGCTTGGTCTTTGACCTCTGGCCTGTGACCCCTGGACTGTTAGAGGGTGGTGGGCGTGAGAAAGGCCCCGAGGGTTGTGAAGAGGCCTCCGTGCCTCCCTTTCAGGGTCAGATCAGCGAGTCCCAGGAAGTGGGGTGACATTTACTTAGCGCCTCCAGTGGTTCTGAGGAAACACCTTAATGTTTACAGCCACACTGTAGGCTCGGTTTTATGACCATCCTTAACTGATGAAGAAGTTGAGACTCCGAGTTAATGACACAGCCAAGGTGGCGCAGCCAGGAAGGGGAATCGTGTGTCAGCCCGTGGGCCTGCTACATCTGATGGGCCCGCGCCCTTGGTCCTTCTGGAAGTCATGGAAGTGCTTGACATGGTGCCTGTGGACGCCCATCCTGGGCTGGGCTGCCACACGGCGATGCTGGGCCCACAGGCAGGGGTGGAAAGAGCATGGACCTCAGGGCGGGAAGACCGTGGCTCCAGCCCTCCTCTGCCCCGCTGTCCCAAGCCTGTCCCGCAGCGTGGTGTCGGGTATGTCTGGAGTCCCTGTGACCTCGTCCCTCACCTGTGGAATGAGCATCACCTTCATCCTGAGACCAGACATGCGTGTGTGGATGTGGTTCTCAGCTGGGTCTTGAGGTGTGTAGGCGAGCCTGAGAATCTCCTGGAGTGTGCGGTGCCTGTGCTGGGCGGCCCCCTCTCAGGGGCCCCTCCGGGGAAACACATCTGAATCTGGCATCGGGGAGGATGTTGGTCTTCTGAGAAACATCCCAACTGATTTTTAAGACACCGTTTCCTGCTTTTCGGATCTACGTTCAAGCTCTTGCGGCAGATGATAATAGAAATAGGGAAAAGGACTTAACCAAAACCAGGTGGTTCTGGGCAAGGACCCTAGCCTGGAGTCTCTTTGGGAAAACGACCAGGTTTCCTTGCGATGAACACAGTGCTTCTCAACGAGGGGGCAGTGCCCCCGGGGACATTTGGCAGCATCTGCGGCATTTGTTGTAGATGTCACAACTGGAGAGAGGGTTTGACTAGCATCTCAGAAGCCTGAAGTGCTGCTCAATAGCCTGCAGGGCACAGGGTAGCCCCCACAGCAAAGGATTACCTAGGCCTTGATGGTGCCAAGGTCAAGGATGAGTAACCCTGGGTTGAGAATAGCCAGTAGTTAAATAGTGTTGGTTAAGTGTCAGACGTTGTTGGTCTAAGAGCTCCACGGGTATTGACTTGCTAATCCTCCCAACCCTCTGACGCGAGCTGTTATTATCCTGAGCTGACAGATGGGGAAGCAGAGGCATAGGGAGCTTAAACACCTGGACCCAGGTAGGGGTCCCGAGGAAGGAGCAGGCAGGACGAGGACTTTGCTTCCCAGGCGTCTGTGCCTCCCCCCCCTGCATTAAGGGAGTCTGACTTTAAACCAGATTTTCAGCTTTGGGTTCAGAAGGCCACATACTGGAACGTTTGCTATGTGAGAAGAGTCAGAAACCTTTCATTCCTGTGCCCAGAAAGTAAGAGAGAAGGGCTGGGGTTAAGGGTTACGAGGGGCCCCATGACCCATCCATGAACGTCTATGTTTTCCATATTCTGAGAGTGATTCACCTTCATGAATTTAACGGCATGAGACGCCTCATGGGAGTGGAACACAGGTGAATCATAACTTCTTAGCGTTCGGCTCCCGTCACTGGGGAATCAGAGATGAGACGGTGGCCGCCTCCTCACCGCGGTGCCAGGGGGGCTGGAGGGTAGCAGGACTGGGTGGAGAGCGTGGCTGACCGCGGCCGGGGCTGTGCTGTGTCTTTGCAGATGTGAAGACAACCGTGGTTTACCCTGCTACAGAGAAGCACCTACAGAAGTATCTGCGCCAGGACCTCCACCTGGTCCGAGAGACGGGCAGCGACTACAGGAACATCACCTTGCCCCACCTGGAGTCCCAGAGCTTGAGCATCCAGGTACCGGCCACCACCAGCTCAGGCAGGCTCCACGGGTCGCATGCAGAGTGCTGTTCCCGAGGCCAGTGTTTGTCTTCTCAGGCGTCGGTCAAGATGGTCCCAGGGGCTAGCAGTGTCCCTGCCTTCATGCCGCTTACCTCCTGTGCAGGCATCAGATAGGACATGGATGTATACGTAACCACACCAGACGTGAGACTTAGAGTGCTGTGGAGAGGAAAGGGCAGGATAAGTGGCATAGAAAGTGCTGGGCTCAGGCGGCCGTGTTTCGTGGAGGACAGTCATCTGCATGGATAAGGGAACTGACGCTGGTCTCGGGCACACCACCGAGGCAGTCTGGGATCTCAGAGCAGTCCAGTCCCTGGGAAGAACTTCTGGCTACTCTCTAGTAGCGCTGATGCTATCTCAAGAATGGCTTACCCAGACCAGAGGTCTGTAAATGGTAAATAAATGCTGGTTAGGCCTTCCCCATCCAGGTGCTCATTCCTGGTTTCACCCACAGTTAGCCAGCCTCCACGAGTTGAGTCCCAGGGGAGAAACTTCTCCTTCCCTTTCGCCCCCTGCATCCATCCTGGGGGGCAGGAGCTGGGGGAGGGACTGGTTGCACGGCCTCTTCTTCCAGGGCTGTGTTCACGGTTGGAAGCATCTTCAGAGTGTATTCAGTCCCTGGGCCAGACGCAAGGCCATTTTGCTAACAGATCTGATTCTCCTTGGGTCTGTGCCCAGCACCAACCAGAGCCTTTCCCGAAATTGGCCCCATGTGCATGCTCAGAGTTAATGTGATGGATGAGCTGTTTTCCTATCCTGTCTCTTTATCACTCCTGTTCCCTGAGCATTTGTATGTATTCCAGCCAAGAGTGTGGCCACGGTGGGGCAGGGTGTCCTGATATGGGAAGCTCACGGCCATTTCTCCCAGGCCCAGAGGAAGGGAGGGTGTCCTGAGTGTGGGGTCCTGCGAGGTGGATTGTCCTTGGGAGGAGGAAGGACAGGAGGCAGACAGGGGCTGAGAGAGGTCCCACAGGGAAGATCTGGCCAGGCTGTTAGCCGTGGTCCCCACACAGGATTTGCACAAGGCTTCTCTAGCTCACTCTGGCTTGATTTTTTTTCTGTTTTTTAACAAAGACATCCGGCATTTGTTATGTCTTCTAAGTAGGAAGGAAATTGGTCTCCATCTTTCCTAGAAAGCGTCTTGGATCGTGAAGTGGCTGTCCTGAAATGTGTGTTTTGTTGCACTAATTGCACATATATGTGATTAAAGAGGAAGTCCTTAATACAGTTTCGGCGTTAGTCATATATGCACCTTCTTAAAGACCACTGTACACATTCTCTTGGGAGATAACTCTACTACTCTACCCACTTCTGGGTGACATGAGTGTTCATGTGTTCTTTATTATTTTAAATTGGCCGAGCTGTGTGGCTTGTGGAATCTTAGTTTCTTGACCAAAGATTGAACCCAGGCCCTCAGCAGTGAAAGCACCGAGTCCTAACCACTGGAGCGCCAGGGAATTTCCCCCATGTATTCTTTTTTGGCTGTTTCTAGCAAGTTTACAAGCACTCGGCTTAATTGGCAATCAGTTCAGTTCAGTCGCTCAGTAGTGTCCAGCTCTTTGCGACCCCATGGACTGCAGCACGCCAGGCCTCCCTGTCCATCACCAACTCCCGGAGTTTACTCACACTCATGTCCATCGAGTTGGTGATGCCATCCAGCCATCTCATCCTTTGTTGTCCCCTTCTCCTCCCGCCTTCAATCTTTCCCAGCCTCAGGGTCTTTTCAAATAAGTCAGTTCTTTGCATCAGGTGGCCAAAGTATTGGAGTTGCTGCTTCAGCGTCAGTCCTTCCAATGAATATTCAGGACTGATTTCCTTTAGGATGGACTTGTTTTATCTCCTTGCAGTCCAAAGGACCCTCAAGAGTCTTCTCCAACACCACAGTTCAAAAGCATCAATTCTTTAATGCTCAGCTTTCTTTATAGTCCAACTCTCACATCCATACCTGACTACTGGAAAAACCATAGCTTTGACTAGACAGACCTTTGTTGGCAAAGTAATGTCTTTGCTTTTTAATGTGCTGTCTAGGTTGGTCATAACTTTCCTTCCAAGGAGTAAGCGTCTTTTAATTTTATGGCTGCAGTCACCATCTGCAGTGATTTTGGAGCCTAAGAAAATAAAGTCTCTCACTGTTTCCACTGTTTCCCCATCTATTTGCCATGAAGTGATGGGATCAGATGCAATATATGTTGTAATGAAAACTGACCTCTTCCAGTCCTGTGGCCACTGCTGAGTTTTCCAAATTTCCTGGCATATTGAGTGCAGCACTTTCACAGCAGCATCTTTTAGGATTTAAAATAGCTCAACTGGAATTCCATCACCTCCACTAGCTTTGTTCATAGTGATGCTTCCTAAGGCCCACTTGACTTTGCATTCCAGGATGTCTGGCTCTAGGTGAGTGATCACATCATCGTGGTTATCTGGGTTGTGAAGATCTTTTTTGTATAGTTCTTCTGTGTATTCTTGCCACCTTTTCTTAATATCTTCTGCTTCTATTAGGTCCATACCATTTCTGTCCTTTATTGTGCCCATCTTTGCATGAAATGTTCCCTTGGTATCTCTAATTTTCTTGAAGAGATCTCTAGTCTTTCCCATTCTATTGTTTTCCTCTATTTCTTTGCGTTGATCACTGAGGAAGTTTTTCTTATCTCTCCTTGCTATTCTTTGGAACTCTGCAGAGCTAATTGGTAATAGCTGTTATATTTATTGAGCATCCCCTAGGTCCCAGACTCTGTGCTAAGGTCTGGAGGGTCACCAGGATAAGCGCTGATAATTTCCCCACAGTCTTGTAAGGAAGGCAGGCGTGCAATGTAATGGGATGAGCACTTCGGTGGTTAAACATAAGGTAGAGGTGTGACACAAAGGGGAGTGATCAGCCCAGATGGGGGGGGCTTCACTGGGGACAGGATCCTCCGGTTGGATCTTAAAAGGACAAAGAGAAGTTTGCCAGGTGGACAGAATAAACAGGGCACTGCAGCCAGAGCAGAGAGAAACTCCAGGGCCTCAGAGGGCTGGACTCTGATGCATTTGGGGAGCTAGCAAAAGACAGGCAGGGCCCAGGAAGAGGTATGTGCACTTTACCCAGGAGACCAGGAGTTCCCAAACCTTGCCAGTCGTCAGCATGGCCTCTTGAGGTTTTATAAAATACAGAGCACAGGGCCCTCCTTGGTATCTACTGACTCAGGATGGACCTGGGAAATCTAGATTAGAAAAAAACCATCTCTTGTCAGATTTTTGGACGAGTGCTATAGGCACTGAGGGTCCTGTAAATGGCTTTAAGCACGTGGGTAATGTGATGAGATTTAAAGAAGCAGTTGGAAGTGGTGAGAGTAGAAGGAGGAAGAGGCAGAGGGGAGCTTCTTTTTTGATTAAGAGGCAGGGCCTAGATGGGGGCTGGCTTGGAGCAGCGAGGGGGCCCTGGGGGTGACTCTGGGGTTACCTTGGGCAATGAGTGGCAGATGGTGGGATGGACGGCAGAGTGGGTTTCCGTGGAGGACAGTGAGTTAGCTTGGGATGTCTCAGCCACGAGGTGACTTAGAACAGCAACGGTCCTGAGCATTTTGCGGGCACCATATCTTCAACAACAAGCTTTTGGAGACTAGCTTCAGAGCCAGGTCGCCTGGCCCCAGTGCCTGTGCTCTTAGCCATCGATGCTACTTGGATACTCAAATCTGAGGTGCTTGTAATTTCCCAGTTAAAAAAAAGAATGCAGTGGGATGTCTGAATCCAGAACCTTAGAGATCCGTTTGTGAGCCCAGGGTTTGGCCTCTTGTCCTAACACCTCAGCGCCTCGAGACCTTGTACTTTATATTTATTTTTGACTATGCTTTGTTGCTGAGCGGGCTTCTCTCCCGTTGTGGTGCATGGGCTGCTCATTGCCATGGCTCCCTTTTGTTGTGGAGCACAGGCTCTAGGCAGATGCATGGGATCGGTAGTTGCAGCTCATGGGTTTAGTTGCCTCACAGCATGTGGGATCTTCCCAGACCAGGGATTGAACCTGTGTCTGCTGCTTTGGCAGGCAGATTCTTATCCACCACACCGCCAGGGAAGTCCTCGTCTTTCACTTTTGAGTCCCAGTTTCCCTGTCTGGAAAATGTGATGGACAACACCTCCCTCCTGGGGTCCTGGCGGAGGCTGAGCCATGCCACATACCACGTGGCTGCTGCTGTTTCCCGCACGGAAGAGGCGCCAGAGGGGTGGCCACTATTGTCCATACGGGGCAGTTGTGAGGAGGAACAGGAGGGCGCAGAGCTGAGACCCGGCAGGGGAGGGGCGGCCAGAGGAGAGGGGCCAGCCAAGGAGCAGGAAGGCAGGGAAGAAGGAGGAGAGAGGCTCCCGGGGAGATGCCAGCATCACCCACGGGGAGGATGCCATGCCCAGATGGGTCCAGAAGCTGCCAGTGTCCCCACAGCCTGTCATCCGTGGGGCTGAGGCTGCCGGGCTGGCTTTCTCAGGGTGGCCCTCCCCGTGACATCACCCTGTGATGCGTGTGAACTGGGTCCCCTGCTTCTCCTCCCTTGTCTGAGCTGAGCTGTCCTGTGAATCCAGGCCCCTCCTGCTCTTCCAGGGGCCCTCCCCACATGGACGGCGTGGCGCTTGGTGGGCTCTGGGGCCAGACTCTGGGTCGGAACTGTGTGAACTTGGGTGCACGTCCTCCCACCCGCAGGCTTGCCTGGTCCCCGAGATGCTCTCACCACAACACGCCTTCATCACACCACACCGTCCCAGCCCTTGGCCGCCCCTCCAGTCTCACACGTGGTTCTTTCTTGCCCCAGAATCAATGCACTTCCTTTGCTCTCATCCACTCTCCTTCTTCCCCTTCCCACAGCTGGTCTTGCAGCCTCAGGCATGCCCAGCCTGACCTTTCCCAGCAACTTTTCTGCTTTCCCTTACCTTCCTGGGCAGGGCTCTGTTTTGGATGCTTGTGTGAGCATTTTCTCGCTTAGTCCTCACCACAGCCCTAACCTCTGGGTATAATTAGCACCTCTTGACGAAGGAGGAAACCAAAGCTTAGATGAAATCACTTTGCAGCATGCAGCTAGTTAGTGTTGGAGGTGAGAGATGAGCCCCATGTTGTTGGGCTCCAGAGCCCATTCATTCTCCCCCAGATGATATGTTGTTTTCTAGGTGGAGGCAGGAGCTGTGGGGGAAGGCAGGGCCCTGGGGTGGCCTGGCCCGCTGTGGGCTGGGCAGTCCCAGGGCTGTCCACGCAGAACCACCATCCCCTCCCTCCCATTTGTTTTTGGGAGATTTCCGATCAGGATCTGACTGACTTTTTTTCTCAAGTGGCACATTCCTAGAGACATGTCCAGTTAGAGAGGAAATGCTTCCCCTGGGACATTCTCAACTTGCTGGGCTCTGCATTGCTCTTGCCCCAGGGTTGCACAAAGAAGCCACTGCAGGATGGCCTCCAGGCCTCACCAGGAAGTGGCATGGCCAGGCTGTCCTTGGGAAAGCCCCTCTTTTCTACTGTGACTGGCCTCTGGGTCTTACTGGAGGGCCTGGGAGGCCCAGATCGTCCCTGGCAGGTTCCCTCTGCCTCGTCCCTCTCCATATCAGATGGTTGCACTTGGCCTTGGCTATGCTGGCCGAGAGTGCAGGATGTGGACTTGGGGGGCAGTGGGAAGGGAGCCCCCACGGGGTTGCGGGGACAGCCCTGGCTCTCGCTGACCCTGCTGCGCCAGCACTCCTGGTGGTGGGCTAAGGAGCCCCGTGCTGGCTGGCCGTGTCGGTGCCCTGTCCTCCGCTCCAGCCCTCATCAGCTTGAGTGCCTTCCTGACCGTGGGGCAGAAGGGGCAGCTGGGTGAGCCCAACTCCTGCCCCCTCTCTGGCTGTGCAGCAGGGTTCACTGTCAGATTTCGGGCAGAGTTCACTGGCCAGGAAGGAAGTCACGTTGGCAAAGGGTTCTCAGCGCTCAGGGGCAGTGGAGTGGAGTGGGCTCCAGGGCTTGGAGCCCCATGAGAACAGGGCCTTCGTATCTTGACCTCCAGGCTGCAGGCTGGCTTCCTCAGAGAGGCCACCAGGACCTTCATGGTAAAGTGATGCTCTTGGGGTCCATGCAGTGCTCAAGGAAGGGTCCTTGAAGACAGTGGACAGCAGCTGATCAAAGGCCGTGGGAGAGCTGGCAGCCCAGGGTTGACAGGAAGGGAGGAAGGGTCTGTGTCGTTGCCTCTCGTGTGGCGTTTCTTCTGCTTTGTCGTGAAGGGTCCATATCGGGTGGGGTAGAGGCGCTAACCCCACCCTCACAAGAAGCCCAGTGGGGCTGGGAAACCCAGCACGGTTACTTCCAGAACATAAGCCCTTCCTTGCCCTGGCACATGGCAAGCTCCCTCTGCAGAAGGAACTCCCAGCAGACTCTGCCCCGTGGTCCTGTCGGGGTGCAGGGACACTTCACCAGAGTCCCGTGGGCAGTGGAAGGGGATTGCAGACCAGGCCTGTGAGGCCAGAGCAGAGCGTGTGCACAGGGGTGGTCAGGACTGGCCTAAACAGGGAGCTCCGTCTGGACCCTTGTGGGGGCAGCTGTAGTGATCCCTGTGGGAATGGCCATGGTGGGAGGGGGAAGTCTCTTCTGGACCCAAGAGCTGATATCTGGGACAGGATGGCCTGAGTGTGGATCCCCTGAGCTTCGTGCCCCTTTACCATTGGGTGTCCTTCCCTGAGCCTGCCTCTCCCAGCGTGGGCTGTCTCTCGGGGAAAGGACTGGCCTGTGAACCCCTTCTCTCTGCCCTCCTTCCAGTGGGTGTACAACATTCTTGACAAGAAGGCTGAAGCCGACCGGATTGTTTTTGAGAACCCGGATCCGTCCGACGGCTTTGTCCTGATCCCCGACCTCAAGTGGAACCAACAGCAGGTAAAGGATTTCGTGCTGGGCCTCTCTGGTCTCTGAGTGGCCCGCTCCAGCTGCCGCTTCTTAATCCTGCCCTTCTTCCTCCTGCTGGTCTCTCTCTCTCTAAGCAGATTATAATTAACTGACAGGGGAGGCTGAGCTGTTTGCAGTAGGACCACCTACACAAATGTTTACCCTTCAGTGGGCCAGTTAAAGCCCTTCTGGCTTACCTCCCATGCTAGGGGTGAGGATGGGCAGTGTTTGCGTCATGACGTCACGGGCTATTCCTTCATCAGCCAAGTGCAAGGCTGCCACCTTCCCTTCCAGGGGCACCCGGAGTCCTGAAATGGACAGTTTATCCCTCTCCATGCCCTGGACACCAGCACATCCAGGCAGCACTGGCTGGCAGAAACCACGGGGACCAGCCGGAGGAGTCCCCTGCACTGCCCGAGCCAGAGAGGGGGCCTCCAGCAGCCTAGGCACCGCACCCACCAAAGCCTCTCGGCTCTGCTGCCTGGCCCCCGAGCACCCCCCTCTCCTGGTTCCCCAGGAGCCGTCTTCACTCACACTGCGCCTCCAGTCCTCTGCATTCTCTATGCACCTCCTCTCCTCCTCCCTCATCTCACACCGAGAGGCCCATCCCCAGGCTCGCTGGCTGTCACCTGTTTGGGTGGACTGTCATGCCCTGAGAGTAACAGGAACCAGCAGGGCACCGGGTCCAGGCAGCGCTGTGGCCACACAGGCTGGAGTTGGGCCCGGATAAGGCCCAGGAAGCCAGCCCTGGGCTCTTGGGGGCTGGCGGTGGGGGGCAGGTAGACATCCCCCCTCCTCCTCCCAGTTGAAATCTGTGACTAACCCAGGCTCTTGGGTGGGCCCCTCTGGGCTCTGTGTTCCTCACATCATTGTTAGGTTTCCCGGGGACACTGATCTGGAGTCGGGCCCATCCCGCCAGGGGGGACGCCTCCCTTCTCACTCTCTCAGCCGCTGGTCAGGCCTCAGTGCCCTCTGCCAAGCTCACCTGCATTCTCTTGGCTGGGTGGGGTGGGTTTCCTGACCACTCCAGTTGCCAAGAGACGGGGGAGCCGAGCCTGTGGCTGGGGTGAGGGGAACAGGATTCAGGCTCAGAGGCACAGGCGAGCCAGTGCCAGCTGTCTCCTGGGGTGGCTCGTGGGACTTCCTGGATGTGGCTGGTGCGGGAAGGAGGAGGCAGGTAGGGAATCAGAAGGGAGTTTCCAGAGGTCTCAGTGCTGAGCCGGGAAGGTCAGAGGAGCCCGCCCTCCCCTCTGGGTGATGATGTGCAGAGGCCGCCCCCCCACAGCTGATCGCCACTCAGGCCGGAAGGGAGGGCAGAGGACCGGAGAGGGAACGAAGCCAGAGCCCCCGTGGGGTAGGGACGCCGGGGAGCTCTGTCAATCCCGTCCACCCCCTTGGGCAGCCTTGCACTGGCCGTTCTGGATCACACACACGGTGCAGGGAGGTGGGGGTGGGTGGGTGCGGGGGAGCTGGTAGGAGGAATTTGGATTCATGAGGTCCCTGAAGACCTTGTGATTTGCAGGAGGTGATTTGCATGTGGGGATAGCCGCAGCCCCCCCATGCAAGGAGCACTAATGCTCTGGCGCCTGTGGCACCGAGAGCGGAAGCCCGTGCTCCTCCTTACCTGGTGCTGGCAGGCGTCCTGCCGGGCCTGCCCAGGGCACTGCCTGCTGTCTGTCCTCTTAAGAGAGAACAGGCTTCCGGCACCGCAGCAGGGTCCCAGCCATGTGGTGGGCGACTCGCCCCTGGGCTCTGAAGGGGCCAGCTTGCGTATCAGACTTTTAACTTAATGACTGGACAGGTGTGACTGTGCCTGACCTTTGCTTCTTTATCGCTCGTCTCCTTGTGGTGCCACAGTTAAGGGCCTTACATGCCTGACTTGTGACAGACACTGAGGCCCACGGCTCCCTAGAATTAGTGTGTCCAGCAGGGAGGTGGGCCAGGCCTGGACTTCTGTCCTCATCCTCATCCACTAGAGGAGGACAGAGGAGAGGGCGGTCAGCAATGTGCTCTGAGGGGACTTCTAGCCACCCTGGTGGCCCCTCATGCCGCTGCTCTGCCAAGAAGCGTGTCTTTTTCCGCTCACTGGTGGCCCATGATTAAAAAAGTCCATCCATCCATTCATCTGTCCGTCCGTCTCACAAATATTTTGTTGTTATTGTTTAGTCACTAAGTCGTGCCTGACTCATCTGGAAGCTCACCGGGCTCCTCTGTCCATGGGATTCTCCAGGCAGGAATACTGGAGCAGGTTGCTGTTCCCTTCTCCAGGGGATCTTCCGACCCAGGGATCGAACTCACGTCCGCTGATTGCAGGTGGCTTCTTTATCACTGAGCCACCAGAGAAGCCCCACAAATATTGATCAAGTCCCTAATGTCTGCTGGAGACTCTGGCTCCCTGGAGATTAGAGAATCCCTTCCTCAGTTCTCTGTAGAGAGAAACTGTATATTCCTTCTTATTGGCTTATTTGGGGATGTAGGGATTGGTCCAGTTAATACATCTACATGTGTGTTAGAAGCTCAGTCATGTCCAACTCTTTGCGATCCCATAGACTGTAGCCCTCCAGGTTCCTCTGTCCATGGAATTCCCCAGGCAGGAATACTAGAGTGGGTTGCCATTCCCTTCTCCAAGGGATCTTCCCAACCCAGGGATCGAACCCACATCTCCTGCATTGCAGGCAGATTCTTGACCATCTGAGCCTCCAGGGAAGCCAACACCAGCATGTACATGGTAACAATACAGATAGCACCCAGAGCGGGCAGTGAAGGTGCATTCCCTCACCCGACATTCCTCCACGTCCCTGCCCCAGAAGAGATGGTTTGTCTCTCCTCCATAGTCTTTACACACTATACATGTCAGCATGTATGTGCGTGTTCATGGAGTCACACAGACACATTCAGCTCACGGAATGTAGACCCTTGTGTCTAAGGCACTCAGGCAGGAGCCTCGATCTCCACGTCTCTCCTCAGGTGGAGCCATGGGTGTCCGGAGCTCCAGCTGTTCTCCGTTTTGCCCCTTGCTAGGAGGCTGTTGCTTCGACTTTGCTGCCCTGCCTTAGAGTAGACAAGGTTGATGGCCTCTGTCTCCCCAGAGGGGTTGATGTGCTGCCTTCTGGGATGCCAGTCTGAGACCCTTGCCAGCCCCTCCCCTGTTTTTTTTCCCAGATCATTTCTCTGGGCAGCCGGGGCCCTTTGGGGAAAATCCGGGGTCATGTCTGCTATCAAAGGACAGGTTTGTCTTCCTTCCCTCACTCAGCCCGTGAGCTGGCACCCAGCACAGGCTTCATGCTTCATTCCGTGCCAGTGGAGCAGAGAGGTGTGACTTAATGTCATCTTTGGGATTTGCCAACAGATACCATCTAAACAAATGTTACTGTTGTTTGGAGGGCCTGTGGCAGTGACAACGTGGAACGGCTGGGGACCCCCACAGACACGCACACACTCCTAGTTCAAACAGCTTCGTCTCCTGCTGCTCCTTGGGTCTCAGCTTATACAAGAGTCCTGGACACAGGCCATGAGAAGGAAGAGTCCAGAAGGGACTTGCAGGCAGAGCTGAGGCCCAGGTGGGCACTGCTTAGCTGTCTGCTGGCAGGTTCCCACTGCGCTCGTGTGGCCGGTCAGGGGCAGAAAGCCTGGCTCTTAGGGCTCTGGCGGAGACGAGTGTGTGTGGCATGGAGAGACTGTTGGCATGAAGAAGCACAGCTGGACATCAGGCACCATCTGGAAAGTCTCATTCCCAGTTTTTTAAGTTGGGGCCCTTGGGGACTTGGTCAGGTGACTCATGGTCCCCAAATTATCTCACTGAGGAATCTAGCAGCTTGGCCTGCAGAGCTGAGGGCCGGTGGATCTGCACCAGGCCTTGGCCCTTGGAGCCCTGGTGTCTGGGGCTTGCTTTGCATGAGGATGTGAAACTGGCCAAGGCCAGGGTTTCGGCAAGTGGAGACTGGGACAGGAAGGGTTTTCTGGGCAAGAGGAAGAGTCATTTTGCTCTCTGGCTCAAGGTTTTGGCTCAAGCTCTTGTTGGCCTTGGGTCTTTGTACCGCTGTGACCCCCAGGTCTTCGGGCAGCCGCTGTTTTCTGGAAGGACGGCTGTGTATGAGCCCTGTGAGATACGGGAAGGGAGACAAGGGTGAAGCAAGGTGGAGCTCACTGCCCCGTGGGCCCCAGGCTCCCTTCCCCCGGACTTGCCTCTCCACCTGTCTCCTGCCTGGACTCCAGGCACACGGAGCCCCCCTCCCCCGACCAATGCCGTTGAGTTCCTTTGCTCAGTGCTGTTTTCCCAAGCCCTCCCTCTTCTTCCCGACCCAGGCCCCCTGTCCCTCTCTGATCACTCTCACTGGTCTTTCCTTCTTTCTCCTGCACTCTTCTCCCCTTGTGTCTTACGGCACTTAGTACAGGTGATTAGACCATAAAAGTGGTTCATGGTGTTTTCTTGAATCCCCCCTACTTCTGCCCCCCTACTTCCCCATCAGCTGTGAGTATGTAAATACTCTCCTGTGATATTTTTGAGCAGGAAGAATAAACACAGGCTTCTTCCCTCACACTACCCTCGCTCACCCGGGGCAGGTGGACGCCCACCTTGCCTGGGGTTGGGTCCGGCCACAGTGTCCCTGGGATTGGCCGCAGCTGGCCCTGCAGGCCTTGGGGTGGGGGTGCTTCCTGACTTCTGGGGGGGGAAGTTCCAGGATTGGCAGCCTCCGCGGTTGGCCCCCCTGCTGAGCCCAGTTCACCCCACCTGTCTCCGCACAGCTCGATGACCTGTACCTGATCGCCATCTGCCATCGCCGGGGCATCAAGTCGCTTCGGGACCTCACCCCAGAGCACCTGCCGCTGCTCAGGAACATTCTCTGGGAGGGGCAGGTGAGGTTCCCGGGGCCAAGTCCACGCCAGGGCCCGGAGGGGTTACACTCCGATTCCCATGTGTTCCTTTCCTCACCCCACCCTTCTGTGAAACGGCTTCTCTCTAGGTGCCCTGCAGGGGCCTGTGAAGCCCCTCAGGGCTTCAGGAAGCCCTGGTCCTAGTCCCACCCTGCCTTCCAGCTCTGCACTCAGCCCCCTCGCTTCACCCCACACAGGCTTCCTCAGCTCGGGTCCTCGATTCTGCTCCCTGACGTTGTCCTGCAGGTCACATGTGGGGTGCCCTCCCATCCTAGGGTTACCCATGACAGCTGCATCATGCTACACGTGTTTCTTGGGTAGATGGTCCACGACCTGACATGGATCTGTGTGTGTCCCCTCGTGTACCTCGAGGGCAGAGACTAAACGCTCTAGCACCTGGCGTTCTGGGACACTTTCCCTCTGGGAGATTTGCTGAATCGGATGAAAAGACTGCTAAAAGGAGCCCTGGGGGCCCAGGCAGATGGTGGGGGAGAGGAGAGTCTCAAATCGGGGGCTGTGATCCTGGTTCTGACACTTTGACCTTAGTCCACTGGTGGCCCTGGGCAGGTCATTTCACCTCTCTGGGCCTGGGTATCTGGAGGGGTCCTTCTGAACCCGTTATTCTGTGGGGTTGGCCTCAGCCTTGTTTCCACTCTGAGACACTGGATGGTGCAACCTCCATGCTAGGCCTGCTGTTACCAAGGTTTCCAGCAGGGGAGAGGCTCCCCCTGGTCGAGGTTCAACAAGCCCTGCTCTGAGGCTCTGCCTGGGGTCACTCTCCTTCCCCTCTGGCCCCCTCCCCACTGTGCCCACCTGCCTTCCCGCCCATCTGCTCACCCCACCACGTCCCCAGTTGTCTTTCTGTTTTCTCTGGATGCAGGGCACCTGGGAGATGTCAGGCCAGCACTTGCATCTGCCCTGGCAACTCCAGCACCCTCTCAGGTGGGGTCAGCCTTCCAGGAAGCCCTTGGGTGTCCTGGTGGTCACCCTGATGCCCAGATTCCTAGGGGCGCACCCAGTCAGAAGAGCACAGTACAATCGCAGCGTGTATTCTGAGCTCACTGGGGCCCTGTCTTTCTTCACCCCTGCCACCTCAGAGATTGGCCTACATTGGAAATTAAATCTTCTCTTAATTCCAAGAGGCTTGGAGGCTCCTGAAGGCAGTTGGAAGAGAAAAAGCTCTACCACTATGCAAGGTTGGGGTGGGCCAAGGGAGCTGGGGTTAAGGGTGATGCTTTCCTCTTCTGCTGGGAGTCCAGCGAGAATCCAAGGATCCTGTGATGCCTCCCAGCTCTGTCCAGCCCTGCCCATCCCTGCCCACGTCCCCTCCCCCGGCATTTCTCTGCCACCAAGCCCTTAGCTCTGTTGCAGCCTGGCTCCACTCTGTTCTGTGCTGAGCAGGGAAAAAAGGCTTCCTGCCACCCACTTGATGATTTAAGCCTGGTAACTCCTCCAGGGCAGGCAAGTCCCCCAGTCTTGGGAATCCGGGCCCCTGTGCTTAGCCCCGAGACTTCCTAGAGACCCAGCTGCGACCGAGGAAGCAGGTGTTCCAGCAGGTTGGAGCGGGGAGCCCTGCTCGAGGCCACCGTCCCCTTCCTTGGGAAGAAAACCTCCACCTCGCTGCTTGTCACCCACACCTGCTGACTCCCTAGAATGGCAGACAGGGATCCCGAAGCCACCCATGGGGTGACGGAGAGGCTGGTGGGGGCTGTGGGCAGGAGGGGGTGCTGGCGCCCGCGTGGGGGCAGCAGCTGACCCTCCCGCCCCCCGCTCCTTGCCAGGAGGCCATCCTGCGGCGCTTCCGGGTGGCGGCAGACCGCCTCCGCGTGTACCTGCACTACCTGCCCTCCTATTACCACCTGCACGTGCACTTCACCGCCCTGGGCTTTGACGCCCCGGGCGCCGGCGTGGAGCGCGCCCACCTGCTGGCGGAGGTGATCGACAACCTGGAGCAGGACCCCGAGCACTACCGGCGTCGCACGCTCACCTTTGCACTCCGGGCTGACGACCCCCTCCTGGCGCTCCTGCAGGAGGCCCAGAGAAGCTGAGAAGAGACCACCCTTGTGGGGGATGGGGGCAGCAGGATTTTTTGTACCAAGTGAATTTTTTTTTTTAAATGTATTTTGTACTGGCTTCTTCCTAGCATGAGAATAAACTATCAGTCTCATTCAGTATGGACCCACAGTGTGGCCTGGGGAGGTGGAGTGGGCGACCCTAGCAGGGTGAGGGCGGGTGGGCATGGCCAACCTGGAGGGCTCAGGGCTTCCTGCAGGTCCCCTCCTGGCTGACTTCACGTCCTGGGCCTCCCTGCTTTCACTCCTGCTGTTCTGCTATCACCTTTCTCTTCCTTCTTCCCACTTAGTGTTTCTTCCTGATGGTCTACATGTCTGGGAGTCCCCCCCAGAAAAAACCACATATGAAACTTTTCTGGAAGTAGTCTAGTCTTTCTGACAGCACTTAACTCACACTTCCCATGTGTGAGCCGGTCCTGTTGATAAACTCTTGTTGACAGGGCTGGAGGCTGGCCTCCTGGAAGTGGGAAGGCCTTAATCAGAATCAGATGATGCAAGCCCAAGACGCCTGCCTTTGCCTCTGTTCCTTGGTCAGTGACTCTGTGGCCTTGAGTTCGTTATCTGGACAGGAAGACAAAACACACTTCTATAGAGCAGCCGGAAGATAAATCCAGTGTCTCAGCAGGGCACAGTGACATGGTTGCAGTGAAGTCCGAAAGCCCTGAGTCACGGATCAAGGTGTGACCGCTGTCCTAGATCCCTGACCACAGAATTGCCAGGCCAGGAAGGGACTTCAAAGCACCAAAGGCTGATAGCCTGTAGGAAGACATCAAGGGCGTGTCTGGCAAAGTGACGTCTCCCACTGCTCCAGAAGAGCAGGGACACGGGTGCAGACATTGGCAACGTGTAGTTAAACACACGAGGCCCTCTTCCCAGACGCATCACGCTACCCGAGAGGGGCCGGCATTTGGTCTTCGGTCAGCGTGGGGCTATGAGTTACCGCATCTTGCGTCCTCGGGACACGCTGCCAGGGGAGGTAGGATGTGGGTCTTGCAGAGTGAAAGGAAGATGAAAACGGAGGGAGAGGAGGCGGGGTGGCCCTTACTCTGCGTACCCTGGACCGAGAACCAGGGTACGATTCACAGCCAAGCTCCATTCGCTTGTTCCTCATGCTGCTTATTAAACACATACTGCACCAGACCCAAGGCCTCCTGAGCCTGTTTCTCTGTCAAGGGGTGCAGTGATGAGGATCCACCACTGAGGGATCTGCTGGTGATCATACATGCAGCAGGCCAAAGTGGCATGATTGCAATGGAATCCAATGCTTTGACTCACTGCATGCCTTTTGAGCCAATGTCCTAAGGGCTGGGAACCCAGAGACGACTATAAAGACACTCCCAGCCTCCCAGGCTAGGGGGCAGACAGACAGTCCTCAGCCCGAGGGATGCAGAACGAGAACCGTCTCCTCTGCCTTAGATTTCCTCCTGCCTTCACTTAGCAGGACCCACCCAGCTCCCCACCTCCGCTGAGACAGCATCCTGAGCAGAAAGTCCTTAAGCCTCAGCACCGCTTGACTGATGAGCCACCGCCAGCCCTCTCTGACGGCATGGACGTCTGTCCCTATGTGTTTAGCTGCGTGTCCTTGGTGAGTGCAGCGGAGGTGGGTGTCACCTTCTCATAAACTTCAGAGGGCTCCCCACCGGCGCCAGGCCCCAGTCCTTGGCCGACTTTCTTCCTGGCTGGGTTGGGAGGGAGGAGAGTGATTGGAGACGTGACTGCTTTTCCTTGGCTCCTCTCAAGTTTGCCCAAAAGTTTCCTCATAGGGCAAAATTGCTGAGTGTTCTATATTTGTCAACATTCCTTCATGAAACTGAGAAAAATAACATTTCAGGAGGAGTTGGACAGTTAGCTCCACGTTGTCTAGTTCTGTTGAACGCAGATCCCGGGAATGGAGAAACAAATCAAGAAACAGTTGCGAACAAAGTAATATTTGAAAATGTTTCTCTTGTGATATTTGTATTTCCAAACGAGTTTAATGGATCTGTTTTATTTATGAATAGGTTGATGTGGGTCTTTTAACTCTTCCTTCTCAGAAAGGACTAAATCTTTATTCCAAACATGTATATAGAACCCTAAAAGGACCTTTCTTCTGTAAGAAGATGGTGATGATTAACAGTAGCTGTTTTCAGAAAATCCTCACATAGCAAAATAAATGTTGGCAACCCTCTGTTTGCTCCATATTCTCATTGAAATTACATTGGATTCTGAAGTCTATGTAAACTTGAAGTTACCAAATTTTTAGCCACTGTTAAAAAAGAAACATGGACTAAATTTGTTTAAAGTGTTTAAATTCAAAGAACAAGGTTTTGAACATCTACCCTGTTTTTTTTTTTTTTTTTAAAGACAAGAATATGGAACTAGAACTCATGGAGCTTACAACTTAGTGGGACACATAGACATAATTGGGCTTCCCTGGTGGCACAGCAGTTAAGAATCTGCCTGGCAAATCAGAAGACTTGGGTTTGATCCCTAGGTCAGGAAGATACCCTGAAGAAGGCAACCCGCTTCAGGATTCTTACCTGAAAAATCCCATGGACAGAGGACACTGGCCGGCAACAAGAGTCCATGGGATCTCAAAGAGTTGGACACGATTTAGCAACTAACAACAATGATAGACATAATTACAAAGTAAATCCACAAACAACTCAAGTTCAGTTGCTCAGTCATGTCTGACTCTTTGTGAACCCCATGGACTGCAGCACGCCAGGCTTCCCTGTCCTTCACCAATTCCTGGAGCTTACTCAAACTCATGTCCATCAAGTCAGTGATGCCATCCAACCATCTCGCCCTCTGTCGTCCCCTTCTCCTCCCGCCTTCAACCTTTCCTAGAATCAGGGTCTTTTCCAATGAATCAGTTCTTCACATCAGGTGGCCAAAGTTTTGGAGTTTCAGCATCAGTCCTTCCAATGAATATTCAGGACTGATTTCCTTTAGGATTGACTGGTTGGATTTCCTTGCAGTCCAAGGGATTCTCAAGAGTCTTCTCCAACACCACAGTTCAAAAGCATCAATTCTTGGGCACTCAGCTTTCCTTATAGTCCAACTCTCACATCCATACATGACTACTGGAAAAACCATGGCTTTGACTAGATGGACCTTTGATGGCAAAGTAATGTCTCTGCTTTTTAATATGCTATCTAGGTTGGTCATAGCTTTTCTTCCAAGGAGTAAGCGTCTTTTAATTTCATGGCTGCAGTTGCCATCCATTTGCAGTGATTTTGGAGCCCAGAAAAATAAAGTCTCTCACTGTTTCCATTGTTTCCCGATCTATTTGCCATGAAGTCATGGGACTGGATGCCATGATCTTAGTTTTCTGAATGTTGAGTTATGAGCCAACTTTTTCACTCTCCTCTTTCACTTTCATCAAGTGGCTCTAGTTCTTCTTTGCTTTCTGCCATAAGGGTGGTGCCATCTGTGTATCTCAGGTTATTGATATTTCTCCCGGAAATCTTGATTCTAGCTTGTGCTTCATCCAGCCTGGCATTTCGCATGATGTATTCTGCATATAAGTTAAATAAGCAGGATGACAATATACAGCCTTGACGTACACCTTTCCTGATTTGGAACCAGTCTGTTGTTCCATGTCTAACTGTTCTTCTTGTTCTAACTTGCTTCTTGACCTGCATACAGATTTCTCAGGAGGCAGGTCAGGTGGTCTGTTATCTCTTTAAGAATTTTCCAGTTTGTTAAGATCCACACAGTCAAAGGCTTTGGTGTAGTCAATAAAGCAGAAGTAGGTGTTTTTCTGGAACTCTCTTTTTCAATAATCCAATAGATGTAGGCAATTGGATCTCTGGTTCCTCTGCCTTGTCTAAATCCAGCTTGAACATCTGAAAGTTCACGGTTCATGTATTGCAGAAGGCTGGCTTGGAGAATTTTGAGCATTACTTTACTAGCATGTGAGATGAGTACAATTGTGTGGTAGTTTGAGCATTCTTTGGTGTTGCCTTTCTTTGGGATTGGAATGAAAACTGACCTTTTCCAGTCCTGTGGCCATTGCTGAGTTTTCCAAATTTGCTGGCATATTGAGTGCAGCACTTTCACAACATCATCTTTTAGGATTTGAAATAGTTCAACTGAAATTCCATCACCTCCACTAGCTTTGTTTGTAGTGATGCTTCCTAAGGCCCACTTGACTTTGCATTCCAGGATGTCTGGCTCTAGGTGAGTGATCACACCATCATGGTTATCAATGGTGTGTGTGTGTGGGAGGGGTAACCACACCCATGGTTATCTGGGTCATGAAGATCTTTTTTGTATTGTTCTTCTGTGTATTCTTGCCACATCTTAATACCTTCTGCTTCTGTTAGGTCCATTCCATTTCTGTCCTTTATTGAGCCCATCTTTGCATGAAATGTTCCCTTGGTATCTCTAATTTTCTTGAGGAGATCTCTAGTCTTTCCCATTCTATTGTTTTCCTCTATTTCTTTGGATCGCTGAGGAAGGCTTTCTTATCGCTCCTTGCTATTCTTTGGAACTCTGCATTCAAATGGGTATATCTTTCCTTTTTTCCTTTGCCTTTTGCTTCTCTTCTTTTCTTAGCTATTTTTAAGGCCTCCTTAGACAACCAGTTTGCCTTTTTGTATTTCTTTTTCTTGGGGGTGATCTTGCTCCCTGTCCCCTGTACAATGTCACGAACCTCCATCCATAGTTCTTCAGACCCTCTATCAGATCTAATCCTTTGAATCTGTTTGTAACAACAACAATGATAGACATAATTACAAAGTAATTCCACGAATCTGAATACTTTGAGAAAAGCACAGGGGGCCGCGA
Organism: Bubalus bubalis; assembly: GCF_019923935.1. NCBI lineage: Eukaryota > Metazoa > Chordata > Mammalia > Artiodactyla > Bovidae > Bubalus > Bubalus bubalis. The sequence continues at coordinate 110,387,596 of NC_059161.1, forward strand.
GAGCTTACGCCAGGAGAAGCCAGACTTCCAGGCTAAAATGAGAGCCAAACGACCACCATGAGCTAAGACACAACACTCAGGGAAAGCATGGCTCAGCATGGCCAGAACCTCAAACGTGGCTTCCAGCATGTCCAATAGCACCCTGAACAGTTTTTCCCTCAGGACCAGGAAGAAATGAAAGGCAAAACTATGGAGAAATGTATTATCCTGTTGTACATTCTTTTCAGTGCCAGCATGGTCTGGTAACCCCTGCACAGAACCTGCACCGTATCCACATGTAATCTTGGGCAAGTTAGGTAACTGCTCGTCAGCCATGAGTTAGTGAAAGCCGTGCTTACCCCGAGGGGCTTCGTGAGGATTCAACAAGAGGATTCTGTGGACATGGTAAGAACTCATAAATGTTAGCTGCCATTTTCCCACTGCCAGAAAGGCCTAAAGGACCCAGCCAATATGTTTGGGTTAGATATTAAAAAGGACTTCCGGATTAGAAGGCCATGAAATCCTAGACTGGGCACTGAAGTCATGGCAACCGCGACTTGAAGGCAAAAAGCGAGCCATAAACTCTCTGTGGTTCATTGATTGTGGCCCTAAAAGAGACGAGGGCCGCGTGCAATGACTTCTCAGGATCTCTTCCAGCCGACAGGTTCCTGGAATGCATTTTAGCCTTGGCCTTACGGCAGGTTTCTACAATAGTGATGTCAGCTGCTATTGAGATCCCTGGGAACTGCACAGCTCGAGCGTCCAGCCGTATAAATCTGATAAAAATAGGAGCTGAAACACCATCCCCAAGTTGCTATTTTTAAAAGCGTCTGAGATGCTGGATTGGGTTTATTTCTTCTTCAAACAGCATCTCGCCGTTCCCTCCTTCCGGTGGGCAGGATGCTAACGTGGCAAATGCAAGGGAAGGAGCCAGAGGCCTGGGGAGGCGCATGTGTTAAGGGCTCACGTCCTGGCTCACACCCTGGCCTCCCAGCTCCAGATGCACCTGCCCCTCCCACAACCCTTGCTCCGCTGTCTCCTCCCTCTGCTCCCTAGAGAGAGAGAGAGAGGCCCCCTGAACGCCCCAGCAGAGCTGTGTCCGCCAACTTCCTCCACAGCAGAGACAGAACCAGAGAGGTAAAGGGGGTGCTCTGGAGGTGGGAAAGGAGGCAATATGGCTAGGAAGCGGGGCAGGAGCCAGACCACTGATCCTCAGGGTGTCTTGACTCATCCTTGGCACAGCTGGCCCCAAAAGGAACAGTTTTAGGAGCCGAAGCTGGGTCACCCCACCATACTGCCTCTTGCTAAGCAACTCCCAGTGCCCTGCTGATGGGCAAGTGGGCTGGGAGGGGCTTCAGGTGAAAAGTACCAGAATCACTTTCCTCCTGGCCTACAGATGATACGGTTCTAGGCAGCCAGCTAAGCATCTGGCTGTGTTGAAGAACTAGAGGGAAAAGACCCTGAGTGAGCACACTGCGGCCTGAGGGGAGGAGTCTAGATGACAGTTAGCTTCTGGGCACTCAGTAACCAGGCCTAGGATAAGCTGGGGAAAGGAGAATGGAGGAGAGCTGAATACAGTTTATTGGTTAGAGGAAGGGGTGCCACGTGTATGATAAGAGCACACACTTAACAGCACCTTATACTGCTGGAGCAAATTTATATCCGTTGCCTAATTTCACAACAATAGCCCTTTGAATAATTTACAGTTACTTCCATTTTTTTTTTTTTCCTAACAAGAAAATTAAACCTATTTAGTGACCAAGGCAGAGTTGGAAATCAGGTCTCCAAGAGCAAGGCTGGCCCTTCAGTTTGATTTTTCCCACAGGGTGAAGTTTACGTGGTTCAGAACAAGAACTGCCAGCTGTGTTTAGATCGAGTTCATTAAAGAGTTTGCAAAGTTGCAAAGCTAGGTTGATTCACAGTTCAGCTCTGCGATTCTAGTCGCTTCGGACAATTGCTTTACTCTCTTTGGGTCAGTGTCTCCCCTCTGACCTCCACGCCATGCACCAGGGAGGCTGATCTCTCTCCCTTCAGCCTTGCACCCCGGCAGGGACTTGAGTCACTCTGCCAGAGCTGGAGCTGATACCAGATAAGTATTTGTTGTGTGAATGCTTGATTGACAAAACCAAGCATTAATTATGCTTGGACACTGGTGAGATGCAGGAAAGACCTCCACCATGCACGGTGTGATTTAGGATGAACAGCCATCTGTAGACGTGCTCAAGGCCCCTTGTCTTCACCTTGCCTCCTTTGCTGTGCTCACGCAGGCCAGAGTGTTTCCTCAGGTACCTCTTCTCAGACCATGAACCCTCCAGATTCGGCTGAAGCCAACTTAGAGCTGGCATTTCTGTGAACCCCCCTCGTCAATTACCCATGCCTTATACTTAGTTATATCCTGTGCTAACTTACTCTATTTTTCTTTTTAGGTATACCTATGGCCGATTCAAATGCTGATTGCCAAAAACCAACACAATACTGTAAAGCAATTACCCTTCAATTAAAAAGAAATAAATTTAATAAAAAAGATAACAAAAAAATAGGAACAGATTATTTTAGGTCTTATGCAGTTTAACTGCAAGAAAAAGATAAAATGAATTTATAAGTACATAAGACTAATCAAATTCTTTAACACATAAGAAGTAAACAAACCAAAAACCTCTACCTAAAAGACAGCTAGTCTTCCCAGGTGGTACTAGTGGTAAAGAACCTGCCTGCCAACACAGGAGCCATAAAAGATGTGGGTTTGATCCCAGGGTCCGGAAAGTCCCCTGGAGGAGAGGGCATGGCAACCCATTCCAGTATTCTCACCTGGAGAATCCTATGGACAGAGGAGCCTGGTGTGCTATAGTCCATGGGGTCACAAAGAGTCAGACATGGCTGAAGTGACTGAGCGTGAACACAAAAGACAGCTAGGAAAAGAAAGGTGAAAATAAAACCCTACAACATTTTTTCCCCTTTTTAACGACTTTAAGAACACGGTAACATGGTATTTGCATCTGATTACATTTTGTATTAACATCAGTATTAAATGAAATGTTGGTTTAAAAAAAAAATCATTGGAGTATATAGTTGCTTTACAATGTGTTGGTTTCTGCTGTATAGCAAAGAGAATCAGCTCTATGTATACCTGTACCCCCAGGACACTGAGTAGAGTTCCCTGAACTATAAGGTGGGGTCTTATTAGTTATCTATTTTATATACATAGTATCAATAGTGTGGGGCTTCCCTCCACTATTGATAAAGAACCCCCTGCATTGCAGGCTACTCTGTATGATACTATATGGGTGAGTATGTGTCATTATGGGCTCCCGTGGGTGTTCAGGGGTGAAGAATCCACCTGCAATGCAGAAGACACGAATTCCATCCCTGGGTCAGAAATCTCATGGCCAGAGGAGCCTGGCAGGCTACAGTCCATGAGGTCTCGAGGGTCAGACACTACTTAGCAACTAAACCACCACTACCATTGATAGTGTGTACATGTCAACCCCAGTCTCCCAGTTGGCCCCACACCCTTTTCCCCCCTTGGGGTCCATACATTTATTCTCTACCTCTGTGTCTCTATTTCTGCTTTGCAAATAGGTTCATCTGTACTAGCTTCTATCCTAACTTATCCTTGAGTGGGCATCCACGTGAGTCTTCTCTCTGCCACTATCTGGTTAAGCTTTCTTGGGGGGTGGGGTCTTACATGTTCTTTGGAGCTCTGCTACCCGCTCCCCACTCCACCCCCCTCCCCCAGCTCTTCACACGAAGGGCTCTTCACACTAAGGGCTCTTCACTTCTGAGAGAGTGTCTTGGGGTCTGGGGTTTGTCCTGTGGGTGACTTCTGGACGGTTCTTCAGCCTAAGTAGTTTCCTGGCTTGATTGGGGGAGGTGGGGTGGGCCCCAGGCACTAGGCTAAGGGCCTGGTGGGTTTTCCCCCTGGGGGCAGGATGCCTGGCGCCTTCAGTAAGGAACAGAAACTGAGACGCTTTCTCAAAGCCAAGAAGGGGTGTGCAAAGGAGGTGCACAGGGAGAAGTTTGGGGGTGGCAGGGCCAGACTCGTGCAAAGGGAGGGCGCAGGTCTCCGACCAGGGCACCTGGCCACTGTGCGTGGGAGAGGTGTGCCTCACTTTCCCGAGAGGGAGAAAGACGGTTCTACTGCGTGGGAGAGCGGAGAACGCTTTGTAGGGCTCATTGTTTCCAGGAGGGTGTGCATGGGGCTGCGCTGGGCACATCCATCCTGGTGCTACTCACAGGCTGCGCCCGTCTGAACTCTGCGCCCTCATACCACCAGTCTCTTCCTACCCGCCCCTACAACACCACACCTCCCCCACAACACCACCCCCACCCCACACCCCTTCGCGCTCGCCCGATCGGTCTGTTCCTCCGCTCCTCTCGCCCCGGGGCCTGCCGGGGGCCGGCTCCGCCGGCGCACCATCCCGAGTCGGCTGCCACCGGCCCCGCCCGTAAGCGGGATCACCCCAGCCCTTTCTCCTCCTCCACCCCGCCCTTTCTTCTTCTGTCTGCCTACTCCCCGCTCGGCTCCCCGGCAGTGTGCGCAAGCGTGTCCGGCCCCCTTCCCCGCCCCACGCCGGGGCCCGGGCCCCCGCCTCCCAGCAGGCGGACTTGTCCGCTCCCAGGCCGGCCCCGCGCCTGGGACAGGGACCGGGCCGAGCGGAGCCGCCGCGCCTCCAGCCCGTGCGCCTAGCGGATCTGAGCTGCGCGCGGAGCCGTCCTGCCCCGCCCCGCGCCACCCGCGAGGGTGAGTACGCGGCGGCCGGTCCCCGTGGGGCCCGCCAGCGAGGGCTGGGAGCACCTCCGGGTCCCGGCCGCCCGGTTCCCCGCCCGGCGCCGCGATAGGGGAGGTGGTCGGGCCGGGCACGTGGGCGCCGCGCGGGTCCGGGTCGGGGTCCCGGAGGGGCGGCCACAGCCCAGGGATTCCTTGCCCTGGATGGGATTTTCCACGGAAAGCCAATTGTCTTTGCTCCCTGGGAGTGAGCGAACGGGACGGTCCTCTCTGGAAAGTTTCTAGCCCCCAGCCTTGCGCCGAGGCGAAAGAGGCCCCCCGCCTCCGCTTTGGGCATCCTCTGAGCCGCGGTTGCTCCCCACAACTGCCCCACCAGGTCCAGGAGGTCGGCGGGCTGGCTTGGCTGGAATTGACAGGCTCTGCTGGGGCCGCCTGTGTGTAGGAGACCCAAGGTCGCCAAGCAGAGCCCAAGCGTGGGGGTCGCTAGCTGCAGGCTGGCTGTGCCCAAGACACCAGTCCACATTCCTGGGGGTCTTTGGGCCTAGGATACTGTGTCTGGGACCTTCTGGCTGGTGGGCAGTGGGGAGGAATGGGGTTGGGGTGGAGTTCAGTCCCGGGTAGAGTCTCTGGGCTCAGTTGTCAGAGCTGGGTGCCCCCTGGGGCCCCTGCAGGCTGGGACCTCCATTGCCAGTCTTGGGGGAAGCTCTGCCTGGGCCATCTGAGGCCTCATCCACTGCCGTTGCTCCCCTGTCCCCCAGACTGGGTCCTGAGCCAGGGTACGGGGCTCCCGCCAGAGGGCTGGGGCTGCAGACAGTGTCAGGGGGCTCAGTTGTGCCCGTCTGACCTCCTGACCACCCACAGGCCGGCACACCCTCTCGCTTCTCAGGGCAGCCTGTGCTGTCCATCCCCTGGGGTGGGGTGGGGGGTGGAGGCACAGTGTGGAAGCCAAGTTTAGGCAGACTTATTCTCTGCAGAACCTAGGGAACGGGCCTGGCATGGCTAAGGTGGCACAGAGGCACAAACCAAAGCCACTCTCTCCTGAGCTGTGGTCTGCCGCCTGCCCTGTCTAGACCACCGCCCTGGCATCTTTTAGGGGGAGTGGCGGGGAGGAATCGTTAAGGTGCTGAGTGCCATGGAAGTTACCTGCACAGAGGCAGAGGTATGTGAGTATTTGCTCTTAGCAGCATTTCTCCCACACTCTCCAACGAGACTCTCCAAAGGCTGCCCATAATTCTAGAGAGGTTGCCCGCGAGGTGCCAGCTGCTTGGGGCCTAGAAATGAACTTCTGGGGCTTCTTCTCTTTGCTGGAAGCTAATCGGTGAATACCCCCTGCCCGAGTTAATATGGCTCAGGTCCCTCTGGCCTGTACCTGGCTTGGTTTGAGTTTCCACTGCGAGGCTCTTCGTGCCCCATCCCTCAGCATCTGTGTGCTGGGCAGGAGATCTGAGGCTGTCCCCTGGGCCCTGGGCCTCCCTCCCAGCACCCGAAGGAGAGCCAGGAGTCTGGACCTCCCTCCCAGAGTTCAGGTCATCAGGGGTTCAGAGGGGAGGGTGGATGGTAGGAGTTAGAAAGTAGCCTGGGGTCTCGTGTTAGACCTGGGGGCTGAGCAGCGTCTGTGGCTTGGCAGTGGGCTGCTGCTTGGTGCCATAGGGTCCCTTGCCCGTGAGTGGAGGCCCAGGCCGAGGCAGTCCTTGGCGCCTTCTGAGCTGATTTCCCTTTCGTCCTTCACCCACTTCCCTTCCCAAAGCAGTGACTCACTCCCACTCCTCAGAAACAGACTTCTTTGGCCTCTCCACCCTCCCAGCCCTTTTAGATTCCTAGGATCCAGTTTTCTGGTTTAGAACCGAGAATCTGCTCCTCTTAGAACTGTACCAAGTCCTAGAAAGGGAGGGCTTCCCTGGTGGCTCTGCCTGCAAGAGAGGAGACAGTCAAGACTCTGCAATACAGGAGACCCGAGTTCGATCCTTGCGTTCGGAAGATCCCCTGGAGGAGGAAATGACAACCCACTCCAGTATCCTTGCCTGGAGAATTCCATGGACAGAGGAGCTTGGCAGGCTACAGTCCATGCGGTCTCAAAGAGTCGGGCATGACTGAGTGACCGACACTTAACACTTTCTTCCTCGCTTTTCTACAGCTGGGGCCAGACCTCCCTTCCTGGGCCCTGTGATTATCCGTGGTTTACCCACACTGGCCCGGCATCTACCTTGCACTGTGTGCCCACCCAGGCCCTATGTGGGTGCATTGTCTGGGTGGACTCCTCCACTCAGAGCGGCTCAACAGTTTGGCCTCTCTGTCATGGAGAAGGGGTCCCTCCTCCTTGCAGTGATACACCATGATCCCAGCCCATGAAGGTGGGGTGGGCACCTCCAATCTCCTGAAAGGGATCCTTCAGATCAGTGTCCCAGAGGGTCCCAGAGACTGAGGACCAGACCTACAGCTTGTGACAGCCACCGGGACCCAGCTGAGTTCCCAGGCTCCCGGGGTTGGACTGTGGGTGCTAGGGAGCAGGGCAGTCAGGTAGGGGGACACCCAGAAAGTGTACAGGGCCTGACCCTCCCCTGCCCCCCGACTCCTCAGCTGCCTGGGGGTATGCATTCTTCTGCAGGAACTAGCTAGCTTCTCATACCTCTCCACCTCAGATCCTTCTCCACTCTTGTCCTTTTGGTTTCCTTGAGGAAGTGCCTAGGGCGGGCAGATTTGGGTGCCTGTAGTCATTAATTCCCCTCTCTCGTTGGTCACCCTTTCCTGGAGGCACTCAGCACTTGTGCACGCTTGTTCTGAGTGTGCCAGGAGGGGCTGCTGGCCACGCCTGGACTCCAGTTCACTCCTGACCTGTCCCGCAATCCGTGTGTGTGTGTGTGTGTATGTGTGTGTGTGAGACGTCCTTTATTCTACAGACGGAGGAAGTGGTCAAATGTTTGCTACAAGTGGGAGCAGCTGTAGTGATGCCTGGGCCCCAGGCAGGTGCGACGGGCCTCCGACTGGCGCCCCTGAGGCCCACAGAGGGGGAAACTCTGCCAGGGGCTGCCCCGTGTTGATTGCTCTTCAGATGAGGAAGGCCATCCTGAGCTGCAGGTTTTCTTTCGGTCTTGGCCCCTTGCCTGGGACCAGTAGCCCTGCAGCCAGATGACTGCCCTATTTCTGCCACTTCTACCCCCTGCAAAGCCACCCTGCAGAGACGCGATGTGATTGTTCTAGAATTTGAAGCCCTGGCTTCTGCCCCAAGCCCAGCAGGGAGGAGGGTGCTGCTGCGGGGGGTTGGAGGAGGTCCACTTAGACCTCGAGGGTGGGCAAGGCCTGGTGCCGCTTCCCTCCTAAGCCTGAGTGGGTTGGGGACTCTGGGATCTTGCTCTCCTGTGGAGGGTGGGGAGCATGGTTGCTAGAAAGAGGACAGGAAGCTGTTTGCAGAGTGTTGGGCTGGCTCACTGTTGTTTCTGCCGTGGGTCCAAACCCTCCACAGGGTGCGGGCTCCAGGGCCTTCAGTGATGCTCCTGCATCCATGGTCCGCCCTGTGTCCTCCGCCGGGGCAGCCTTCACAAATACCTGGCCTTCTAGTAAAAAGGGACTTAGCGAATAACAAAAGTGGTTACAATTTACCTATCAAGTGCTTATTAAAAGCCTGGCCCAGTAAACCTCTAAAAAAAAACAAAACAAAACTGTGCTGTTCACTTATTTACATCGCTTCGTGTGACTCTTTCATTAAGCCCATTTGTAAACGAAGACAGGGAGGTGTGGGAAGATTAGACCACTTGGCCAAGGTCACACAGCTCCTAAGCAGCTGAGCTGGGACTCTGCCTGCATCCAAAATCTTGTGCTTTTCAGCCCAGTTCTTTACTGTTCCCCAAGCTTGTCTTACCTTTCCCTGAGATCTGTGAAGAAGATGCATCTCGGAGATGTGAAAGGGTTTGCTCAAGGCTACAGGGTGTTGGTGACCAAGGGGGACACGGCCCTCCTGATTTGCAGTCCAGAACTCTGTACAGCCCTGAACCCTGCATCTGGCCCGGCTGGTCCTGGGCTTCCAAACCCTTGCCTCTCTCACCTGGGCAGGGCCGGGTTCCCCTTCCTCCCTCCCTGCTCCTGCGGCCCCTCCCAGCCCCTGCCAGCACCCACCTCTCCTGCTTTCCTGCCAGTAATTGCTTCCATCTGGCCTGCCCGCCCGCTCCTATTCCTTGGAAATGCGGCTCCCTGGCTGCTGCCCACAAGGCCTCATCCGGCAACAGCGGCGACACGTGGGGATGGGGAGGGGTCCTCTGGGGTCTGAGCTCGGGGACCTGCCTTGGCAGCTGCTCCTGACACCCCCAGATTCCTGCCGGGCCGCGGCGCCTTTGTTCCAGGGTGCTCCTGGACCCCGTCCTGGGCTGGCTCAAGACCAGAGAGGATCTTCAAAAATCCACATCCTTTTTGCTTCTTAGAGGTTGCTCCGATCAGGCAGAGGGAGGCCTGGTTGGCAGGGTTAGCAGGAGAGAAGTGGGGGTGGCGGGGCTGTGCCCCAGGGACCCATTGCTCAAAGGTTACAGGAAGGGAACAGCGGCAGATGGGCAATGGCAGGGACCCAGAGACCTGGGAGCTCTGGGCAGGTGAGAATGGAGCCGGCTCGTTTCCTTGGGTTCTGAGCAAGTGACTCAGAGCCAGCAAAACTAGAGATGAAGCTTCGTCCTTTGTCGTGATGAAAAATAAAACTGGCACATTTAACAATGCTTCCAGCGCTCTGTGGGCTCCCTTGCCTAGGGAGGGGAGGAAACAAGGTCCTCAGTGCGGCCATCTGGAGATTCCAGGAAGAAGACTCTGCCTGGGGGTGGGTGGGGAACGTGCTGTGTCACCGATGATGTTCAACCGTGACCCTGACAGGGATGGTCCCCAGGCGATACAGGCATGGGAGGGGCGTGTTTGTGGTGTGAACGGGTTTGAAAACTTTCAAGGCGTTTTCCTCCTTGACTCTTGAGTGGTTTCATGTAAGTTCCAGAAACCTGTTGTGTTCTTTGCCGTGTTATTCTTGCCTGGCATGGTGTCTAACATAATAAATGCTTGGGAAATATTTGTTTGATGAGCGGATGGAGAATATAGATCGGATATGACCTTGTCTTCACTGTGTCCCCGCTCCGCTTCCCCCTTTTCTTAGGCTGAGGGCTTCCCAGGTAGAGCCAGTGGTAAAGAATCCACCTGCCCATGCAGGATATGCAGGAGACATGAGTTCCATCCCTGGGTCGGGAGATCCCCTGGAGGAGGAAATGGCTGCCCACTCCAGTCTTCTTGCCTGGACAATCCCATGGGCAGAGGAACCTGGCTGGCTGCAGTCTGTAGGGTCGCAAAGTGTGGGATTTGACTGTGCGCACACACCCTTTCTTGGGGTGAAGGGAGAAGAGTTTTGCCTTTGACAGGCCGTTGAGGACCTGGCCCAACAGCCTATTCAGACCTGGGAGAGGCAAGCAGGAGAGGCAAGACCTGGGATGAGCAGGAAGCTGCCCCCCAGGAGGGCCTCCCCTCTGTGCCCCCACACCAGGGCCAGCTGGTCACCTTCTTGCTCCCATCCCCCTTCCTCAGCCCTGCCTTCGGGTCCTTGCACAGACTGGTCCTAATCTCCCTTCCTGCCTGACACTTTATTTGGGTCCAAGAAAAGCGCCCCTGGAATGGAACCCTCTAGGGTCTCATGTCAGGAGTAAGGGCTTGGGAGGGGGTTCACCCCCATTTTTGCTTCAACCCAAACAACTCCACTTATTCCTTCTACATATTGGAGTCCCATATAAAATTGCATTTGAAAGTGGGACAGAGGGTGTCTTGACTTAAAACTCTTTTTATTCGAAAACCCGCATTGGGTTCCAGCAGGACTGTCCTTACCTCCCGGCCACGTGTCCATGTCCTCAGCTCTGGCCTCTGCTTCCGCTGGCTCCTGACAGTGACTTGGGTGTCAGTGGCAGCCCCCTTCCTAGATTGCGGGTGTCCTTCAGCATCCACCTCGAGCCCATCCTGAGGCTTCCCTGATGGCCCTTCACACCCCTCACGTCCTAGCTCGAGGTCCGGCTCTATAAATGCTGGCTGGTGCGCTTTCTGTGATTCAGGGTGGGGCCCAGAGACTGAAGAGCACTTTCTTTGGGTTTCAAGAATCTGGGCAGGTGGTCTCTGTCTTCTCTGTCTGGAAGGAAGGTCGAGTGCCTATGTGTGTGCTGGAGTCAGTTCCTGTGTATTCCCAGCATTTATTCCGGGGTGTGTTTGAACAGGGATTCACATGTTTGAGCTCAGAGATGTGTTTGTAGGTTTTGACACAGAGTGGACCAGAGCAGAGCAGAGCTCACCCGATAAAGAACTCAGAGTATCTTCTGGGTGCCTCCCGGCTCTGGGGTGGGGATGGGGCTGTGGGGTCTCAGATCTGCCTCCTTGTTTCCCCATAGAGGCTTCAGGAGCCCCTGGCCAGGGTCATATGTGATGGGCTGAGCATTAGCCCCCCTCCCAGCAGTTCCACCTGCTCTTTGCTGGTCCTACCACAGAGGGATCACTGCTGAGACTGGGGCGGCGGAGGGCGGTCTACACATTCCCCAGCAACACCTAGAAGTCTGACAGCCCATCCCTTTCCTCATTGGTGACCTTTACTTCGAGAGCGCATATCCGATAACGTCCCAGGGCCTGGGGTCCGGCTCTGTAAACGCTGGCAGGTGCACTTTCTGTGATTCAGGGTGGGGCCCAGAGACTGAAGAGCACCTCTTTGGGGGCCAGAAAGCCAGGCAGGTGCTTTCTGTCTTGTCTGTCTGCCTCCGGCTGTGTGATCTTTGGCATGTCTGGAGCTCTGATTCACCAGCACATCTGATAACAGGGCTAACAGTGCAGCACACGGGATTGGTCACGCAGCACAGATGATAGACGTGAGCTGGGGAGGCCTCAGAGGCCTAGGCTGATGTTAGACTGACTCTAGGGTAGGACCTTCGACCGCCTGACTTCCCGTTGCATCCCCGGCACCAGGCTGGCACACAGTAGCCTCTCAGTAACTCCTTCTTACAAAGGTGGGAGCTGAGACTCAGAAAAGGAACTCACTGTTCCAGGTCACAGAGGGACTCTTGCCCCAGGCAGGAGCTACCTCTCCTGTGCACCCCCTGCCCCCATCTCTCCTTTCTCTGAGGTCCTGGTTTATCTTCTAGGTTCCAAAGATGTAGGATTGTTGAGGCTGAAACCCCTGGGGCATGGCTGATGGTGGCGCTGGCTGGGCTGGGACCAGTTCTCTGGAAATGCCCCCACCCTGTCCTGCTTATTGTGGACCACCTATCTGGCTCAGAGGGTGTGGGAGGGCTGCCAGGGGGCATCCTCTCAGGCTGGGTGGGCCCTTCTCTCACTTCTCCTTTATGCTAAGTCATGTCCCGCTCTTGGCGACCCCATGGATGGTAGCCTGCCAGGCTCTTCTGTCCACGGGATTTTCCAGGACATGAATATTGGAGTGGGTTGCTATGTCCTCTTTTCCTTTAGTCCGTCTTTGGTCCTTTTCCTGTTTCTCTCCTTTTTCTGAGGCCCCCACACTGCCACCGCCTTCCTTCCCTCCTCCTTCCGATTTCTTTCCCCTTCTTCTCCAACCACCCCTCTTCCTTTGTATTTGCCTTCCCTTCTTTTCTTTGCCCCTCTGCCCCCGCCCTGCCGCAGGTCTTGGCACCCACACCGTTCTGCTTAACGTGGCAGCTGGACTTCGGGTGGGCTGGGCGGGCACCCTGCAGGCCGTGGAGACTCCGGAGGGCCTCCTCCTTGGCAGCCCCAGCGTTTTTGACTGAGATGGCTCGTCCAGCAGTTGCATTTGGTGAAGCACAAGGGCCTGCCGCCCCCAAGTGCCAATGCTCTCATCTTAGGCTTAGCTTCTTGGGCCCTCACCTGCCTCCTTGGACATCTTCCTGGGCAGGAAGGCAGGCTCTCATCCTGGACCTACAGGGTCTGCCAAGAAACGCTGGCTGGTGGAGCTTCTCTAGCCTCTGACCTCTGCCCCCCACCCTCTTCTCTCCAGAGCACAAAGGCTTTTCCGCAGAGGTACCTGGGGTGGCAGAGGCTGGTCAGAGCAGAGAGGAGAGTTCTGCTCAGATGCCTTTTAAGTGAGCACAGATGAGTGTGTCCATGGGCTGTGTGCCTGGCAGAACGCAGGCCCGCATCCATGGGCGGACAAGAATAGGGTGCAGTGGTATCGGTCTGGGTGCCCCCTAGGCCTTCACGGTACAGCCCTGTCCCAGCCCTGAGCTCTCCTCTCTGGGCGTTGGGCCCCTGGCTTTGTACCCAGGCTCTGCTCTGTCTTGGGGGCCAACTGGTCCCCTGCTGTGGTCCCACGCAATGGTGACTGATCCCTGGCCACCCGTTCAGCTGCCTGGGGGCCCTGGGGCCAGCATTCGCCCCCCACCCTCCAAAAGGGAGGCGTGCGGGGGCTTCCTGCCCGGTGTCTCACCCCTGCCAAGGCGGAGGGAATAAGGAACAGCTGCGCTGGCCGTTCCCGGCTCCGTATGGATTTGGTTTGACAACAAAGCTCCCTCTGTGTGTTCCCGGGCCCCTTACATAACCGGGGCGGGGGAGGCAGGCAGGAGGAGTTGGGGACAAGGAGACACCAGGATGGGGCGGCTGGAAAGGGGACAAGGACTGGGAGGAGAGGGGAGGCACGCGCGCGAGACCGGCTGTCGAGGAGGTAGATAGGAGGGTGGAGGGAGGAGAGGCGCTTAGCTTAACCCTACGGTTCCACTTCTTGCCTCCCAGGGTGGGAAGAAGATCGGTTTCCAGGTCCTCTGCCTTTGTCCTGTGGATGCCTTGTCTTCCTTGCTGGAGCCCCCAGCTGTCAGCCCGGGACCTGCAGAGCAGGGGAGCGGAGCACGGGGGTGGGATGGGGCCTGGGCCTGAGAGGTGTCCTCACCTGACCTGGTCGCTGATCACTTTCCCTAAAGATGGGAGTCTGTCTCCCAGGACCTGGGCCTGAGGAGCCCCTCCGGCTACTCTCTCTGTGGTGGTGCTGAGGGGCTCTGACCCTGTCGGGGAGGGGGGCCCAGGCTTCCCAGGTCCAGGCCCTCAGCCCCTTCAGAGGCTGGTGGCCCTGCACCCCACCTCCATCAATAATCAGACCCTCTCTGCTCCCTGTGGCTGTCCCTGCAGCTATCCAAATAGAGTGAGAGGAAAATGTTCCCTTTCTAGAACAGCTGGACTGACAGGCTGGGAAGGCCAGGTGGGCTGGCCAGGCTTGGGTGTGTCCCGGGACCCTGATCCTGACAGCTCCTAGGCAGAATGAGGGCTCTCGGAAGAGGCTGGTTGGGGCCTCCCACTTGTGGACGGGGCCAGGGCCCCGCAGAGGCTGGCCTCCTGGGCCCTCTCGGGGTCGGCGATTCCTCCGTGCCTCGGTTGCTCCAAGTCGGCTTATGGCCCCAGCTTCCTTGGAAGGAGACTCCGGTGTGAGCTGGCCCCAAGGGGGTTGCTCGTGCACAGGCCACCCTTCCAGCCTGAGAACAAGGACGGCTCTTAAAAGGGCAGAGGGGAGGAGCTGCTGGCAGAGCCCGGGGTTTTCCTGGGCCCGAGAGCACCCAGCGGTCTGGCTCATGGCTTGACCCTGGGCACCAGCCTCCATTAGATTTAGGGTGCCTGCCCAGGGGCGTCCCGTGGGACCCTGGGCCAGCAGCTCTGGGGAGAGGCGGTGTGGGCGAGGCACAAACTGGCCGAGCAAGCCTGAGACTCTGGAATCCTCAGTCTCCAGGCCCTGACCGCCCGAGTCTTGCCCTCCTCCACCCCCAGGACTGGGTGCCAGGTTGAGTGTGGAATTGCTTGTGCCTTAGGGCTTGAGCCCACAAGGGCTCGAATGGGGCAGGAGGTGGGTGGGGGAGTGTCCTGGATTTGTGTGCGGGCGGATGAAGATTAGCTGCAGGTGCAGAGAGGCTGGGACAGGCCAGGAGGGTGGTGAGTGAGCACGAGGGGCTGGCGGGGGCATCCTCCTCCGGGGCAGGGGCCTTTGCCCCCTGCCTGACCTCGGCCACCGGCTGCCCCAGGACACTACCCCACCCCTGAGGACACCTTTACAAGACCGTGTATCCTCCTCCCTTGCTTTCCTGCAGCCTGCCTCCCCTACGGCTCACCTTCCCAGGTACCTCTAAGCCCAACAGGGGTGTGGGGTTCCTGGCCAGGGAGCTGGGCTTGCCCGCCCCGAGCCAGGAGCCCAGGGTTTCCCTTTACTCAACTTTTGGAGATGCAGAGCTCCCCAGAGGGCTGGTTCAGCCACTCCTGGCTCCTCCCGAAGCTCAGGCTCCTTGGCTGACGGCCCAAGGGACCTGCAGCCTGACAAACAAACTCCGGTGGAGCTGGAGCTGAAGTTGAAGGAAGCCGGTGGGCAGTGCCCTCCTCAAGGGATGGGGGAAGAGAGTGCCCTGGCAGAGGGGGCCCAACTGGCCCCAGAAGCTGTATGTTGGGGCTGGGAGTAGGGTGGGCAGGGAGGAGGAGGAGGACGAGTGTGTGTGTAGGAGTCAGTTCCTGTGTATTCCCAGGATTTATTCCGGGGTGTGCTCTTGTGTTTGAACAGGGATTCATGTGTTTGTGCTCAGAGATGTGTTTGTAGGTTTCAACACACAGGGTCTGAGTGGACCAGAGCTTGAAAAAGAGCTCAGAGTGTCTTCGGGTGCCTCCTGGCTCTGGGGTGGGGATAGGGCTCTGGGTTCTCCTGCAGGAGCCCCTGGCCAAGGAGACCCTGGGTCATATTTAATGGGCTGACCCTCCTCCCAGCAGTTCCACCTTCTCTGCTCCGGCCCTACCCCAGAGGGATCACTGCTGAGGCCGGGGTGGCGGGGGGGTCTACACGTTCCCCAGCAACACCTAGAAGTCTAGTTGCCCGTCCCTTTCCTCATGGGTAACCTTTACTTCAAGGAGAGTTGAATATACAACTAATTCGTGGGAAAGCCTTACTAATGTAAAAAGGACTTCAAAAGGGTCTCTCTCACCTGATCTTTACTCCCAGGGGACAGGCTGATGCAGGAAACAGAGGTCATGTTTTCCTTCTCCACGGTTTCATTTCTCCTCTAGGCACCCTACCCTGGGGGTTGTGTACCTGCCACCTGGTCAGCATGCACAGCCCTCTGCGGCTCTGACCCCGTTGGGCTCCTACTAGGAATTCAGATGTGGACTGACCTTTGCCCTGCTGGGGGACTTTGGGAGTTCCAGCCCTGGAGAGGGGCACACCACGCCGCACTGAGCTGAGGCTCAAGTGGAGAGGGCGCTGCCCCTGGAGCTGGGGGGGCAGAGGTGTGGCTCGTAAAAGGAGTGTCACTCTGTGGTGCTGGCTCGGGGGCTGTGGCCACGCCCCGTTGGAGCCTGACATCTTCTCCAGGAGGGGCTGTACCCGCAGAGGGAACGCAGCTTCTCCTCTGAGACCTCCAGCGGGCTCCTACGTGGGATCCCCGTGTAGTGAGGGCAGGCAGAGTGTAGGTGGCAGTCTGTCGGTCCCCCGCACCCCGGGGCAGCTGTGTGTGTTCCATGCAGTGTGTACAGTGGACCCAGCGGCCAGGAGGAGAGGTGAGTGTGCGCATGGTTGTGGTGGCAGGCGGGAGCTGTGGACCCCTCCCTGTGCCGGGCTGGGGGCAGACCTTGAGTGGAGAGGGACTACCATCCGTCAGGGGAGGCCCAGACCAAGAGCGTCCTTCAGCTTCCAGGGCCCAAGTGCTTGCTCTGGGCCAGGCTGGTACTGAGGCTGCGGGCTTTCAATCCTGGGTTGCGTTTTGAGGCTCCCAAACCTCCCAGAACTTGTTCTTGCTGCTCCCATTTTACAGATGGGAAATCTGAGGCCTAGGAGATGTAGGAGCTTGTCCAGAGCGACCCCAGACAGCTCACCCCAATTCATGGGT
The DNA here is from genome assembly GCF_019923935.1 of Bubalus bubalis. NCBI lineage: Eukaryota > Metazoa > Chordata > Mammalia > Artiodactyla > Bovidae > Bubalus > Bubalus bubalis. The sequence goes on from NC_059161.1 coordinate 110,404,117, forward strand.
GCCAGAAAGTGAGCAGTTCAGACTGCTTGAAGTCTTTATTTCTGGAGACCTCAGGAACCCTTCATGTGTCGCTCTGTGCCTCAGTTTCCTCGTCTGTAAATTGGGATTCTTTACCACTGGGCCACCTGGGAAGCCCCACGATATAGAGTGTTTTAAAAATTAAATAAGATGACACACAAGAGCTGCTGGACAGCCCCAGGGATCTTTTTAAAACTGAATCCAGAGGGTTGTGCCTCTATTAATACCCTCTGGTGACTTCTCAAGGACCGTGAGTAACGTCCAGGCTCCAGGGTGGCCTGTGACGTCCTGGACTACCTGGTCAACAGGCCTCCCTGGCACCACCACCGGCCCTTCCTCCCCGTCTCCGGTCACCCGGGACCTGTTTCTGTTACTTGACAAGCCTCAGGGTCTTTTGCTCTTCTCTTTGGCTGGAAACTCCGCTCCCCTCAGTGCCAACCCTCCTTCCGCCCCCTCCTTTCCACTGTCTGAGGTCTAAGCCAAGGACCTGCTGACTTTCCATCCTAAGGTACGCCGGTCTCTCTCTGCTCCACTCCCCTGTTCTACTGGCCTCACCCTTGGGTTTCACCATCGCCGTTTCTTATTTATCTGTGTGGTCCTAGGGTGTCTTCCCCAGCACGTGTCGCTGCAGGAGCCCAGGCCTGTTACCTGGCTCCCTGCTGTAGTTCAGTGCCCAAGCAGTGCCCCGAGTGCAGCAGGCCCACAGTCTTCAGCTCGTGCTTCTTCTCTGCTCCTTGGCCTGCCCGTGTCCCCAGAGGCCTCACAGCCCCAACCTGCCTTGGTTCAGGGCTGTTCCTGCTGACTCGCCCTTCTGAGGAAAGCAGGGGACAGGGAGGTGTCCCCTTGGGACTCTTGGCCTTGCACACGATTCGTCCCCAAGGTGACCTCCACTTAGAACATCGCCCAGCAGCCTGAGGTTCAGGAAGTGGGTACCAGTGGGCCAAAGGTGGCAGAACTCTTTCCCTAGAAACCACATCTGCTGGTAAAAAATAAAAGGGTATCTGTGAGTTCAGAGGAAATGACACAGAAATATAAATACGAATGAGCTGACGATGCCAACTTTCCCAGGACAACCCCTACCCCACCCCCCCGCACTTCAGTGTATATTTTAGATCTTTGCATTTTTCTCTTTGTAACTTGGCAGGGATTACAGAGGAGTGTTTAATTAATTGCCTGCTATAATTGAGGTAGCTCCTAGCCCATACAGAGACATTATGGAAAGCAGGATGAATGACCCCTGCAACTGGACATAGCTCTGTACCCAGGTGATGGCTTGACAAGCTGAGGGAGGGCTGGGATTCAGCCTCCACTCCCCACCCAGGCCGGGCCCTACACCCAGCGTGCAGGGCTGTGCCCGGCTGCCCCTGTCGTTCCCTGTCTGCAGAGTGGGACGCAAAGAGAGACAAGAAGGGCTCGTGTCCGCTGGACCCCTGAGAGGGAAAGACAAAGTGTGTTCTGGAGTCTGAGACCAGCAGCTTCTACTTTTCTATGATAACCACCTTGGAGCTCCTCTTACCTAGCCTATCCAGCCACTCCAGGAGGAAGGACCTCGTTTTTAATCTCCACTGGACACAAACTTGGGATCCAGAGAGGGGACTTGTCTAGTACTTGTGCAGCCAGTAAGTGGTTGATCTGGAATTCAGGTCCGGGTATGTAAGTACTCCAGAGTTTACATCCCTTATTTTTTTTTTTTCCCTTCTTCTTCTCTTTTCCTTTTAGCAGAACTTGAGTTGAAAGTGTATCCCACGCACCCATTAAAAAAAAAAAATTAAGCGTAAAAGGTCTTAAACATAAAGGTCTTTCCCCCATTCTCAACCCCTGCCCTCTTAGTTTCTTTTGCATTCTTTGAATATTCGATTCCTGTAGAGACATAGCCACGTCAGCATGTAGGTCATTTGGTAGAAGGGCATTGGAGATACACGGAACACTGCTCTTCACCTGCTTTTTCGAAGTTTCATCATGTGCTCGGGCAGTCTTTTGGTGGCATCGTGTTGACACGTGCATCCGCTTTTTCACAGCTGCATAGTGTTTCGTGCGTTATTTGTGTGGTGGTGCTTCTAAACAGGTCCTTGTGGATTTTCGGTCGATTTTCAAGTCATTTACATCTTTCGCTGTCGCAAATGGTGCTGTGTGTAAAGATCATGATGGAAATGTTCATGCAAACACAGGAGACTTTTCTGTAGAAGTAACGATGGAATTCCCGGGCTAAGGGGATTTCAACAGATATTGCCAGGTCACTTCCAAAAAGGTCACCGTGATTCACCCCTGATCTTAGAAAGGGTCTGTTCCCCACCTCCTCCAGCTCTGGCAGGTCTCTGGAGCTTTGCTATTAAGATCAGTGAAGAACAAGCCTTTCCTCTGTGCCATTACATTATGTATTGTAAGCTGCTCATTCATGTCCTTTGCTCATTTCTCTGTTTGATTTGTTGACTTGTTTCCTTATTGACTTGCATGAGCAGATTATAGGCTAAAGGGAGTTCTTTGGTCGGATACGCATCTGTTAGGGGGGTACTTTTCCTAGCTTGTCATTTGTCTTTTAACTGTTCATTCTCCCTCTCTCTCCCCATTCTTCCTTCCCTTTGCTCCTTAAATCTTTATGTTGTTGAATTTCCCTTTTCTTTTATAGCTTCTGAATTTTTGACTTAAAATCTGTAACTCGGTGTCTTCAATATAAAAATATTTCAAAATAGAAAGGAAAACAGAATTCCATATGACAGCCAGATTTGCAGATGTTAATGTTTTTGCATATTATGTCTGATGTTTTAAAAGAAATAAAGTATTTAGAAGAACACAACGGAGCCCTGACTCTATAATCCATCCCAGTCTATTTGATCTCTTGGTGAATGTAATAGTCACCAAGGATTGGGCGATTCCTCCATTTTTTTTTTTAACTTTTAATTTTATATTGGAGCATAGCCAATTAACAATGGTGTGACAAGAGCCAAGAGACTCAGCCATATATATACCTGTATCCACTCTCCCCCAAACTCCCCTCCCATCCAGGCTGCCACATAACATTGAGCAGAGTTCCCAGTGTGCTGTACTGAGGCCCTTGTTGGTTATCCATTTTAAATGTAGCAGTGTGTACATGTCAATCTTCATGGTTTTTTTTTTAATTCTTATAGCTCACATACCCTCTGTATAGTCTTGTTTTATGTGTTTTTAAAGTTAATGAGATCATATACCTTGGAAGGAATGATGCTAAAGCTGAAACTCCAGTACTTTGGCCACCTCATGCAAAGAGTTGACTCATTGGAAAAGACTCTGATGCTGGGAGGGATTGGGGGCAGGAGGAGAAGGGGACGACAGAGGATGAGATGGCTGGATGGCATCACTGACTCGATGGACGTGAGACTCAGTGAACTCCGGGAGTTGGTGATGGACAGGGAGGCCTGGCGTGCTGCGATTCATGGGGTTGCAAAGAGTTGGACACGACTGAGCGACTGATCTGATCTGATCTGATCTGATACTTGTATCTTTTGACCGTACAAAAGCTTAAGCATCAGGTTTATCCTAATAGATCCATATGAGGAATTTTTTTCAATTTAAGTCACTGTATAGTATTGAATTGTGTGATGATGCGGAGTTTGTTCAGCTGCCCCTCAGTTTGTGGGTATGTAAGGCATTTCTGTTCCTTTGCTGTTGCCACAGTGCTGCAATAAACATCCCTGGTGTGTGTACACATACAAAGGTGAGTTACTGTGGACTATACAGGGAAGTGGAATTACCAGATTGGAGAGTATGCACACCTTCAGCCTTACTATTAATAGACATGATGAATTACAGTTCTAAGCCTTGTGTCAGTGAACTCCTGCCAGCAATGTGCAAGAAGTCATGTTTGGTTTTAATCTGCTTTCCCTGGTCACTTTGTGAGGTTGGACATCTTTTCACGTTTATGAGGTGTGTGGGTTTAAGCTGTGAATTGCCTTTTCCTGTCCTTTGCTTTATTCTCTTTGGTTTCTTGGTCTTTTTCTGATTGATTGGAAGGATTACTGCTATATCCAGGTATTTGTTGATGATGTGCCGTCTCTGACTTGTCCAAGGCTGAAACTCTTTACCACTGCACCACCGCTTCTGCCTGTGGCTGGGCAGTTTTGTGAGGATATATTCTGCAAATGGGGTACTGCTCAGGAGAGGGGTCTGATCAGGGGTCTGGGCACCTTCTCTAGGAGGTGATATACCCAAAAAGGGAGAGTGGCTTCTCCAATGAAGCCTCATCCCTCTTCTCCATCCCATGTTCTCCCCATCTCAGCAGCGCACCCTGAGCCTGGCTAGGACATGGGATCCACATTTAGTTCATGCAGAGTCTGGGTGGCAGTACCCTTTCCCTGGGCAGCTGTGTGTCCATGCAGTGTGTGCAGTGACCCCAGCAGCTGGGAGGAGAGGTGAGTGCAGTTATGGGTGTGGTTGCAGAGGGCGCTGTGGTCTCTTCTCCATGCTGGGCTGGGGCAGACCTTGAATAGAGAGGGACTGCCACGTGCTCAGGACAGGGGGCGGGTGGGGAGTGGCCCAGACCAGAAGTCACCTTCAGCTTCCCGGGCCCAAGTGCTTCCTCTGGACCCGGCCGGTATGGAGGCTGCAGGCTTTTAATCCTGGGCAATGTTTTGAGTCTCCCACGCCTCTGAGAACATATTCTTACTGCTCTCGTTTCACAGATGGGAAGTGAGGCCCAGGACGTGTTGAACCTTGTTGAGGGACACCCGGACCCGTGACCACCTGGGTTGAACCCCAAGTCTGTGTCCAGACCCCTTTCCTCTACTTCCAGGAGGCCAAGGGTACTTGGAGGTCTGGGGCTTGCTGGCTGGGGTGTTAGCCCAGGCTGGCCCTCTTGAGCAAGTAAGCTGAAGGGAGATTTCCTGGTCACAGGGTGTCTCCAGGCTTGGAGCCCTCCTGGCACCCCACAGGGTGTGCTGGCATCAGCTTACAGTGTGGTCCAGGCACCTTGGAGCTGGTAGTGATTGAAGTGAGTCAAAGGTAACAATAGCCAGTTCTGCAGAAACAACACCTTCTTGGTATAAAGGTGTGTTTGTTAGCATAGCATCATCCACTTGGCAAAAAAGCATGGCCCTGGCTGGCTCTGCAAGGTCCGGAACTGAGCCTCTAACAACCCCCAGCGCCTAATTTGCCCAGGTCATTGCAAAGGAAGGGTCTGGAATGTTTTAACTTGACGAAACTTTCCGTTCATACTTGTTCTGCTAATTTGCTCATTCATTTAGACATCTGTTCATTTCAATATTCGTTACTTACCCACCACGCATCAGGTGTTACATTTGGTGCTGGAGATACTGTGGGCCCAAAGAAGTCGCTGCTTTCCTGGGTCGGTCGCCAGATCTCCTGAGTACGGGAGACGGTGTGGTGTACCTTACAAGAGGAGATAAAACCGGGCAGCGGTGCGGAACAGACTGGGAGTGATGGGGAAGCCCGGGACCCTGCGCCGGGAGGAAGCTTGAATACCAGGACCCTCGAGGGCTGGCTGGGAGAGCAGCCTGGGCTTGGGTCCCACCAATGATACCACCTCCCTCACCGTTTATATTGTAATCAACCCCGACAAGGCCCCAGATGTGAAACTGTTGACTCTGACCTCGCCTCCACCTCTATCCTCAGATGGGACTGGGGTGCAGATGGGGGCTTGTGAGCTAAGATTCTTATCTTTGGGGAGGAGAGGGTGTGTTTAGGAGGTCTGGTGAAGCCTTGGGGATTCACCCGGGACTTCCTCAGTTCAGTTGGCATCCAGTTCTGCACCATGTAAGGTTCAGCCCTTAATGCTGTGCTTTTTGTCAGAAAACAGACTGAAAAACAGTGTTTTTTCAGTGATGTTCTGATCTACCCACATGCCACAGAGTTGTGGCCTTTGGATTCCACTTAGCACACGAGGCAGGAGTACTGTCTTTCTGGGTGTTTCCTGGGTCCCTGGAGGATCAAGTAGTAATCTGCCTGCAAAGCCAGAGACCCAAGTTCAGTCCCTGGGTGGAGAAGATCCCCCGGAGAAGGGAATGGCAACTCGCTGAAGTATTCTTGCCTGGGAAATCCCATGGTCAGAGGAGCCTGGTGGGCTACAGCTCATGGGGTCACAAAGAGTCAGACACGACTGAGCGACTAACACTTTTCTCTGTGTGCTTTAGCTAACTTCTCTTGTTTACCACCACAACCAAACTGGTAGGGACTCTCTACCTCCATTTTGCAGATTGGGAGACTGAGGCTTAGGGATTCTTAGGGGGTTTCCCCAAAGTCATAGTCTGGTAAGTCAACAAGGGAGGGTTCAGTACTGGAGGCCAGTCCCCAGTCACAGCTTTTGGCCAGAGCAGGCAACAAGGTCCTGGGGAGGCAATTCTGCCTGACCAGCTTGCCAGCCATCACAGCTGTCCTCTGGACACCTGGGAAGAGCCAGCCAGGTGGTTGATGCTATGCTTACAAACACACCTTTATACCAAGAAGGTGTTGTTTCTGCAGAACTGGCTATTGTTACCTTTGACTCACTTCAAACACTACCAGCTCCGAGGTGCCTGGACCACACTGTGAGCTGATGCCAGCGCACCCTGTGGGGTGCCAGGAGGGCTCCAAGCCTGGAGACACCCTGTGACCAGGAAACCTCCCTTCATCTTACTTGCTCAAGAAGGCCATGCAGGGAGGGGCTGAGAGCCAGTCCCGGGTGGCATGCCAGGGTCAGGAGGAGGTTAGGTGCGGGCAGAGTGGAGGCTGGGCTGCTGGGCCAGGTGGTACTGACACCTTGAACTGTGCTGCGGAGGGTACGTAGACAGAGGAGAGGAGGGTCTTTGTGACTCTGATGCACTTGAGACCTGAGGATGGTGCTCACTGTGACCAAGAATCATTGTAAAGGAGCCCTTGGCCTCCCAGCTGTGGTGTAGCCCTCCAGAAGCGGATTCACCTTCATACACGCTTCTGGTGCTTCTAGTGGGGTCTGGGAGACTGGTCCAGTGCTGTCCAATAGAAATGCAATGGGAACCACTAAAGCAAGTCACATAGGTAATTTTAAATTAAAAAAAAAAAAAGTTAATTTAGCCACATGTTAAAAAGTAAAAATAAGGTGAAGTTAATTTTACTGTTTTAACCCAGTATAGACAAAAGACTTTCAGTGTGAGGTCAATGTAAATAATTTTTAAAAAAAAAATATGATTGGTTTCTAAAATGACGGCTCTCAGAAGGTCAGGCCAAGGCTTTTGCCCCTGGGCCGCCCACGAGGGGAAGTGTGGGCTGCTGGTTGGCCACATCAGTGTAAATGAAGCTTCTCTGGTGGCTCAGCAAGTAAAGAATCTGCCTACAATGAAGGCGATCCAGGGACCATCCCTGGGTTGGGAAGATCGCTTGGAGGAGGAAATGGCAACCCACTACAGTATTCTTGTCTGGGAAATTCCATGAACAGCGGAACCTGGTGGGCTTTAGTCCATGGGGGTCTCGAAGAGTTGGACACGACGGAGCAACTAACACTTTCATACTTTCACACACTTTCAATGGGAGTAATTTTTAAGGCGATTGTTTACTGTTTTTGGTAGTGAGTCTTTGAAATCCAGTGTATGTTCCCTGGCCAACAGCGCTCCTCGGCCTGGTCTGGCCACTTGAGACTGCGGTCACCTCTCCCCGGATGGGACGCCACGGGGCTGGTGCCATCCACCGTCTTCAGAAGGGGTATCTGGAAGCCAGAGGGAGGGAGGGGACTGGCCATACTGGTGGCTTCAAGCCCCAATCCTGTAGGGCCTTTAGCTTAGACTCCTGGGAGCCGGATTCATCAACCCCTGGGTGGGAGGCATGGGGGAGGAACAGGGCAGATCCCCGGCCACACAGGTTTCACTTTGTTTATGCTCATGAACCTGTATTATTGATTCTCCACCCAATCATAACATGCAGCTTTTTTACTGAGCGAATGGAGTTCAGAGCTCCTGCCCTACCCGGGCCGACTCCAGAAACATGATTTTCATGTGGCGTCTTGTGGTGTCTGTGGTGTCTTGTGACTGGCAGCTGATAAAGTGGACAATATCAGTGTTTCTTTACAGGAGGTTGCAGGCTGGGGCTGTTTGAGATGCCGGTTGTGGAGGCCGGGGTACCCTGTGGACCCCACGGGTGGGGATCAGAGAGGCTTCCTGCCCTGCATGGGGAATCCTCTCCTTTCCTCCAAGCTTGGATGTCTGGAGAGGTGCCACGTCTGCCCACTGGTGGGCCTTGAGGCAGTTGGTCAATTACTCTGCCCTTTGCTGCCTCACAAGAGCCTGAGGCCAAGACCAGCTCACTCCCCACTGGTCCTGCGAGATCATGCTGTGATGTTTAGGACGGAGAGAAGGCACAGTGCAGCCTGTGTCTAGCTAGCGGTCAGGCCAGAGGGGCTGGAGTGGGTATCTGATCTATTACCACTGCCTCTTCCCCTCTCTCTTGGCCTGCTCTGTGACAGTGAAGTTCCCGACGATTAGATCCATTGATAAATTCAACACATTTGTATCTAGAGCCTGCTGAGTGCCAGTCACTGTTACAGACATGGTTGATCCAGCCTCAAACAAAACAACAGAAGTTCTTTGCAGGCGGGGAGTACAGGTGCGCTAAGTTGCTTCTGTCATCTCTGACTCTATGCAACCCAGTGGGCAGTAGCCCACCAGGCTCCTCTGTCCATGGGATTCTCCAGGCAAGAATATTGGAGTGGGTTGCCATTTCCTCCTCCAGGGGATCTTCCTGACCTAGGGATCAAACCCATGCCTCTTATGTCTCCTGCATTGGTAGGTGGGTTCTTTACCACGGGCGCCACCCAGGCTAGGCAGTCGAGGAGAGGGATCTAAAATGTCAGGTGTCGGGGGGATTTTTGACGGGAGGTGGGGAAGATGAGTGGAAAGCTGATGGGGAGGTATCAAGCCTATGTCTGGGGGAAAACATTCCAGGCTGAAGGAATAGCCAGCGCAAAGGTCCAGAGCAGGGGGTAGGCCCAACCCAATCAAGAACAGTGAATCCTGTGTGAGTGAGGCAGAGTAAGTGAGGAAAACAGGGAAGGAGGGCAGAGAGGTGCTGGCCAGGAGATCGCATGCATCCTCACAGATCAGAGCAAGGGCTTGGCCTATCTCTCTGGGTAGATGGGAGCCATAGAGGTGATTTTGAGCTGAGGAGTGGTGATTCAGATGACTGGGCATTCTAGAGAACTGCAGTTAGTGGACCACACCTAGGAGTTGTTGAATATAACAGAGCAAAACTCCAACGACTTCTGTCCTCACCTTGCGTTACCTCCCAATTGTATTAGTTACATTCAAGTCATCATCCACACTAGGCCCTTGTTAAGAAATAAAATACGCCTTGCAGGTTTGCGTCTGTTGGAAAATATGCGATTTGACATTCTTTATCTTTAATCACAATCTGTCCCAGATAAATAATAGTTTGGGGATGTCTGTAACTTAAATACTCATTGGGCCACCTTTGGAAAAGAAATGCAAAGAAACAGCTGTACCTGGAAGCTAGATGCAGATTTCTGGCGGAATAGAAAATATTATTATAACACGGGCATAATAAAATTAGGAAATTAAATTTAAAACGTCACCATCCAGCTCACACCGCCCCCTGGAATCATAGCAGGGGACTCTTAAGCTGAGGAACCGCTGTGGGTTTAGGTGGCACCTTCAAGATTCAAACACCTCAGCGGGCTGGAGACCTGACCAGAGATTCCCGAGGTGAGGTGTTTGCAAGTAAGATGTAGCACAGACCTGATCTAAGGTTCCACGGAGTAGCCACACCAGTTCATGGTCCAGGAGACCTGGCTTACCAGCCAAGGACTGTTGATTCCCTGCCAGTGAAGTGGCCTGACCGTGAGAAACTGATCGCAGGCTTTGCCAGCATTTGTGGAAGTCTGGTGTCCAGATGTAGGGTGATGGTAATCCCATGAACACAGCTGCGGGCATTGAGGATAAGCTAGAGGGCTTCCAGGGGAGCTGGGGGATGGGGGGCGGGCTGGAGACTGTGTCACTAGGAAGCCTGCCTGAGAAGGAGCGAGGGAGGCTCCTCTGAGCTCTCATAAGCCTTGGAAGTAGTTTGATGTAATGGATGGCAGCTTCCTCGAGTTGCTCCAAAGGGCTGCAGGTGGGCTTTCCAAGGATCTTGGCATCTTCACCAGCTGGTTTAGGGGTGGTAGAAGGCAGGGGTTAGGAGTGTGGCCTCTGGAGCTCAGCTCCTCACTAGCTCGGCGACCCTGGGCAAGTTGCTGACCCTTTCTGCACCTCATTTCCCTATCTCCACAGTGGAGATAATAATAGTGTTTAACTCACAGGGTTGAGATCATGCTTTAAAAAGAGTCTTGCAGTGTAGCTTTCATATTCAGTAATGTCTGGAGACATTGTGGGCATCGGAACTGGAGAGTGGGAGTCCTGACACCTAGTGGGTAGAGGTCAAAGGTGCTGGTAACCAGCCTGTAGTGCCCAGGACAGTCCCCATGGCGACGACTCACTTGGTCCCTAAAGCAATGGCAGTGAGGTTGGGACCTGCCCCCTGCTGTTGTACACAGTGAGTGCAGAATACGTTTCAGGATCAGTAAGAGATGTTAGGGGTTTCCCAGGTGGCTCAGTGGTAAAGAATCCGCCTGCCGATGCAGGAGACATAAGAGATGCAGGTTCCAACCCTGGGTTGGGAAGATCCCCTGGAGGAGGAAATGGCAATCCACTCCAGTATTCTTGCCTGGAAAATCCCATGGACAGAGAATCCTGGTGGGTTACAGTCCATGGGGTAGCCAAAGAGCTGGACACGACTTAATGACTAAACAACAACAAAAACAAGGGATGTAATACATTTTTAAATCTCATCTTATCACTTGTGTGTCAGATGTTTATATTGGATTGGCTAAAAAGTTCTTTTGGGTTTTTCTGGAAGATGTTATGAAAAACCCAAACAAACTTTTTGGCCATCCTGATAAAATATCTGCTAGGTTCTAGGCACTGTAATAGAGTCTGAAGATATAAAGCTGGCCTGGACCTCAGAGGTCATAGTCTCATGGGCAAGATACGAAAACACTTAACAGTGTAATATAAAATTATATTATGTGATAAAGCATCTTCTTTAGGCTACATGCTGTCATAGACTGTTGGTATAAACAAGCTCATAATTGGAGAGGTCAGAGGATAGTGGGCAAGCCATGAAAATAGTAATTATATAATACAAAATTTTACTATCTGATAGGTGCTAAAATCAAGACATAAATGATATTGTGTGGAAAGAAAAACATTGCCGAGAATTGTCAGAAAACACTTCATAGAGGAGGGGCTGTTTGAGCCAATGGTGCAGGAGTGGGATTGTTGAGGCCAACAGTGGGGGCCTGGGGTCTTCGTATAGGAGGGAAGCCTGTGCAGAGCGGTGGGGATTCTGCAAGAAGATGCTCCTGCAGGCACTAGGAGGAACTAGGAGATGGACGTACCAGGCTTGTGGCCTGGGACCGAAGCACCCTTGTTGCTGTTTAGTCGCTGTGTCCGACTGTTTTTGACCCTATGGACTATAGCCCGACAGGCTGCTTTGTCCATGGGATTTCCCAGGCAAGAATACTGGAGTGGGCTGCCATTTCCTTCTCCAGGGGATCTTCCTAACCCAGAGATCAAACCCTCATCTCCTACACTGGCAGGCAGATTCCTTACTGCTGAGCCACCAGGGAAGCCCAGTGAAGCACCCTGGTTGCCTCTACAAAGAGCTTTGGTTTTTCACTGAGGGAATGGGGAACAATGAAAGCAGGAGGGTGGTTTGGTCCACTTTGTTTCTTAGAAAGATACTGTGTAGGTAGTTCTGAAGAAGTGGCTCGAGTGAAGAAAGACTTGAGGTGAAGGGACCAGTTAGGAAGTGGAGAAATTGAGATGAGATCTAGAATCAGTCTATGGTTCAGGAAAAGGAGAGGAAAGCTGCTTTCAGAAGAATTGGGTTGGCCAAAAATTCCTTCGGGTTCTTTGGTACCAGCTTATGGGAAAACCCGAACGACCTTTTTGGCCAACTCAGTACTTCCGAGGCTCTAGACTATGTGACCTTTATGCTGCAGAGAGCTGTATCAGGCTTTGCACCCCAGTGCCTCCACAATATTTAGTGGGAGTTCAGCAAGCATTGCTGGAATGAGGAACCAGGGGTAGAATTGATGGCATTTAGCAGGGATGGTGTGAAGGGAAGGGGGACATTGGATGGATGAGCTGATGAGAATGTGGGGTTGGGAGGGTACGGACAGACGGGGGTCCAGTTTTGGACATGTTAAGTGTGAAAACTTTAAGATCATTAAGGGAGGATGAGCTGGAGAAGGAAATGGCAACCGACTCCAGTATTCTTGCCTGGAAAATCCCACGGACAGAGGAGCCTGGCGGGCTACAGTCCAAGGGGTCACAAAGAATCAGACACGACTGAAGCGACTCAGCATACACACAGGGAGGATGTGCAGTAGAAAACTGGAAATATTAGGATGGGTTCCAGGAGAGAAATTACAGAGCTGAAAAAAGAGCTTGAATCATCAAGGTTTGAGTAGTAGTTAAGCCTCTGAAGATGAACGAACCTGGCCTGGGAAAACAAAACAGAGAAAGAGCAGGGGTTCAGGGGCAGCTCCCTGGAGAATGCCAGCGCTTAAAGGAAGTGCAGCCAGCGTGGCGGAAACCTAGAGAGTCTTGAGCTAGAAGCCAGGGAGGCCTCGGCTGTTAGTAGTAGGGGCCTCGGGATGGGAGATGAGTGAAAATAGACCTTTTTCAGGTTGACAGTTAGGAGGCCTCGGAGGGCTGCGGCAGGAGTGAACTCAGCATAAAAACAAGGTAGGGATGGGGTAGTGGACCGGTAGAGGGCTGAGGGGCACGTGAGCATGTGGCACAGGTGAAGGAGTTTGACGATTGGAGCTCGAGACGGAGATGCAGGGGTAACTGGAGGAGGAGACAGAGGCAGAGGGTTTTTTAAAAATAAATTTTATTTTATTTTGCTGTGATGGGGATGTTTTCATTGCTGCACGGGCTTTTTTCTCTGGTTGCGGAGAGCCGGGGCTACTCGAGTTGTGCTGTGTGGGCTTCTCATTACAGGGGTTTCTCTTGCTGTGGAGCACGGGCTTTGGGACATGCAGGCTTCAGTAGCTGTGGCACGTGGGCTCAGTACTTGCGGCTCTTGGGCCCTAGGTCACAGGCTCAGTAGCTGTGGTGCATGGGCTTAGTAGCTCCGTGGCATATGGGATCTTCCCGGATCAGGGATCCAACCCGCGTCTCCTGCATTGGCAGGTGGATTCTTTACCACTGAGGCACCACGGAAGCCCAGAGAGGGTTTTGTTTTTGTTTTAGGTACAGGGAGTGTTGAGTCTAAGTCAAAGGGAGTGGAGGAGGGGGAGAGATGGAAGCAGCAAGGTAGGGGGATCAGTCACTGGTTGGGAGCAATGCTGGAAGGGTGGGTGGAGACCGGTGTCCACGTGGTGGAGGGGGCAGGAGGGAGCAGAACTGGCAGGTGAGTGTGGAGGTGGCAGATGGGCAGCCTCGGATTTCCGCCCAGAACTGAGGGACACGGACATAGATCGTGTGACTTGCTCAGGGTTTCTGAACCAGTAAGATCGCAGTCTGTGCTTCTGCCCCACTGGTTTTCCCATCCCCCTTCTCAGGAACAGTAAGCCACAGCCCTTTGATGGGCCCAGGGGCTTGGAGGGGCCCTGCATCAGGCCGTGTCCACGGGTGACACCCAGTCCTGTTCCTCTTGGTATAGCGGGTGCCTGCGGAGTGCTTGCGGAGCGTGTGAGGCTGCCAGGCTCCCAGGGTTGTGGGAGGCCTCAGTTCTTCCCCCTCGTCCCCCAGGTCTGCCCTTCGGCGAGTCCCAGGCGGGGCTCAGCATCTCTGCAGGCAGAGACACCGTGGTTCTCAGCAGAACACTGGGAGGGCACACGGTGTTCCTGCCTTTGGGTCGGCTTTACCTGACTGAGCTGGATCTCCCGGGCAGCTGGTGGCAGGCAGAGGTTGCCACACCTTGGATGTGAGTGGATCAGATTCCTGTTCCCCTGCTCAGGTACCCTTCTGTGACTTTCCTCATGGCCTTTTGTCCCCAGGAGCTGTCAGGGATGGGGGACAGCTGCTGGGAGAAGGCTCCGAGTGGTCTTGAAGGAGCAGCCAGCCCAAGAAACCTGTCTTCCTAGAATCCTAGAGGGGCTGAGCCTTCTCGTGGCTTGGCCAGCCAGGGGAAGGCATGGGCAGATGGCATCCCTGGTTGGTTTCTTGGAGCAAACCCCAGGACTAGCCAGTCTACCTAGCATAAGTTTAGGAAGAAAGTGTAGAACTGTACTGGGCAGGAGGTTCAAAAAAGAGTAATCGTCCTGTTCCTGGAGACCCATCGTCTCTGACCAGCAAAGATCTGCTCCATCGAGGACGGCTGAGACCTTTGACTTTTGGTGACCGCGGAACACACTCTCTATAGTGCTCTCCATCTTGGCTGCATGTTCAAATCACAAGAAAGGCAAGGCTTTTTGTTTGTTTGGTTTTTGCTGGCCAGTGCCTGGGCCCCATCCCTCAACCAATTAAATAAGACTCTTGGAAAGTGGGGCCCAGATATCAGTAAATGCTTTAGCTTCTCAGGTAACTGCCCTGTGTATCCAGTGCTGTGACCTCTCGATAAAGGGAGCCAGAGTGTGATGTGCTGATTTGTGATCAGAAAAGAAGAGTGAGGGCTCAGGGTGGGAGAAGGTGCGGTTCACAGTGTAAAGAAATGGGCGAGCCTGAAGGATCTGGTTTCGAGCTTTGCAGCTCAAAGCGTGGTCCCAGTCTAGCAGCAAGCACCACTTGGGACCTGGTTAGAATGTGGATTGACAAGACCCACTGAGTCAGAATGCACGTATTGAAGATTGAGAAGCCTGCTTCCACCATTATCTGGACCAGTGGTTCTAAACCATTGACAGGGTTAGAATCACCCCGGGTGCTTGAACAAATTCCAGTGCTGGGCCAGACCAGTTCTATTAAGAATTAACAGAATTCTCAGGTAGGGAACCCCAGATACTGCAATTCTCCTCTTCAACCAAGTTCAAGGACATCCATCTTGACAAGTGCTTCTCAAACTTGACTGTGCGTGTGAATCATCAGGAGATCTTTTGCAAATGCAGGCTCTGATTTGTGCATCTGGGTGGGACCTGAGGCTGTGTGTGTTAGTCACGTAGTCGTGTACGACTCTTTGTGACCCCATGGACTGCAGCCCACCAGGCTCCTCTGTCCATAGGATTCTCCAGGCAAGAATACTGGGGTGGGTTGCCATTTCCTTCTCCAAGGGATCTTCCTGACCCAGGGATGGAACCTGGGTCTCCTGCAGGCAGATTCTTTGCCATCTGAGCTATAGGGAAGTCCGACCTGAGATTATACATTTCTAATAAGGCCCCTGGTGAAGTTCAGGCTGGGGTCTGATAAATATTGATATAGTGGAATCACAAGCATTTGTTAGACCAACTTCCCAGTTTTACAGCTGAAGAAACTGAGGGTCAGAAAGTGAACAGTGACTCCCCCAAGATAACCCAACATGTTATTTATTCAATACTTGCTGAGCACGGGCTGTGCTGGATGCTGAGGCTTGAGCTGGGGATAAGACAGACCCGATTCTTCCCCTCCCGGGGCTTATTTGCAGTGGGGGAGACAGACAGAGAGCAAGTAATTAAACGAATTTCAGTTAGGGAGAAGCGTGTGAAAGGGATGATGTGGTCGGGAATGACTTGGCAGTTGCTTTGGGTGGATCGGAAGGCGGGCCACCCTTGGAATAGCAGTAGGTCTTGACTTCCACTGAGGTCTGCTGATTACAACTCTAAAGCTTTTCCTTTCTGGACACAGCCATCCTCCAACCGCCCTGGGACTCAGAGATGGGCCCTCCTGACTCTACTGATAACATCTGACTCTGGTCCACACCCTCCTCCTCTTCCCCGTCCGCTTTCCCTTCCCCTCGACATTCTCATTGCATGTTTGTGGACTCAGGGTGGAGCCTGGGGAGTGCCCCCCTCGCCCACCCAGAGCAGAGCATCAACTCCTTAATAGAATAGCATTCAGGATAATCGATTTATGGTTTCTAACAAGAACCAGATCTCGTCCTGATGCTGGCCCCCACCATTGAGAAATCATCTGAGATTTTTCGTTTATCTCCAAGAGAGCACAATCACGAGGGCTTCTCTTCCTTTCCTGATCTGTCAGAAGAATCAGTCGGGCTGCTTGTGGAAATGACTGTCACAGGTCCCACCCCAGCTGGCCGAAGCAGTCTCAGGAAGAGGCACTGGAATCTTTGTTTTTAGTACGTGGCTCTCATGATTCTTATGAACCAGATCACTGGGGGAAGTGAAAATGGCATGGAGAGAAGAAGCTGGTGCCCTGTGTCCCATATCTCTTTGTGTGGCTCTTTGAGCTGCAGAAATGAATTCCCGGTGACTCAGAAGCATGGCCCTTGGCTGGGTGTGTGATCAGAAGGATGTCTTTGTGTGCATGTTGCAACACACCCTGCTCCGTCCTCACCTTGCCGGCCTCTGCCGTTTCCTGAAAGGGTCTCCTGTCTCCTGTGTGACCGAACAGACCCTTCCCACTGCCCGTGTGTGTGTGTGCTCAGTCACTTCAGTCGTGTCCCACTCTTTGCGACCCCATGGACTGTAGCCCTCCAGGCTCCTCTGTCCATGGGGATTCTGTAGGCAGGAATTCTGGAGTGGGTTGCCATGCCCTCCTCCAGGGTATCTTCCCTACCCAGGGATTGAACCTGCGTCTCCTATGTCTCCTGCATTGCAGGCAGATTGTTTTTACCACTGAGCTACAGAGGAAGCCCCTCCTGCTCTCCATGCTCCCATTAAAACAGTCGCCTCCACTGCCTTCCCCAGTGCACCTGGGCAGTGAAGGCTTGGACGCTGTGTGCACTCAGCCAGAGTCTACAAGGGCTGCAGGAGGCCTCCTGGACCATCTGGTGGCCCCCACCCTCACCAGGGTGTGGCCCCAGTGGACCTATTCCGGTGGAGTGGCAGGAGCTTGGTGATGGAAGGGTGGTTGGTGGCCAGCACCAAGGGAATGCCTTGAATGTGCAGAAGAGATAAACTTCACTTCACTTGTGCAAATGTGAATCCCACCCTTGTACCTTTGAGCTTAACTTTCACATAGAAAATGGGTGGATGTACATCTGTTTCCTAGAGCTGAACCTTCTGAGGTCAAACCAAGGGAGAGGACAGTGAGGGGAGCCGCGCCTGGGAAGCTGGGGTGGGCCGGTCTGGCCTGGGATGGAATCTGTGAGCAGTGGGATGTGGTTTCCCTTTCTGGGGCATAGGATCCCTCTGGACCCCTGAGGTCGCCTTTGAGGGGTTAGGGGGACATCCAGAGTGAGGAGGGCTGCTCCCTGGATGGCAGGCTGTGGGTGTGCCCTGGTCCGGTGCCGAGGCCAGAGCGTTCATGACGCTGACCGCACACTTGTGACTCCTGCCTCCTAGGTGGCCCGAGGCAGCCGGGATGACAACTCTCCCCAGGAACCCTGGCACCTGAGAAACATGATCAGCAAGTCCCGTGAGTGTTCGCCATGAGCTCCCCACCCTCAGGGATGGGCTCCCCGGAGGCAGTCTTCAGCATCTTCCCTCCACCCCTCCGGGGGTTGTGGAAGGGCAGATATGGAGCTGGGGGCACCTCTCTTCCTCTTGAAGGATGGCAGACATGCTCAGGTCCAAGCCCCGAGCCAGAGAACTATGGCCCAGCAGGGGCCTGCTCTGAGCTGGGGTTGCGGGAGCCCCAGGCAGGGCAGGTGTGGCAGGTGGCCTGGGGCTGTGCCTGCCTGTTCCTGCCTCCAGCTCTTGTGTGCATTCACCCCGCAGGCTGGAAGCTCCTGGCCATGTTGGCTCTGTTCCTGGCTGTCATGGTGTGGTACTCTATCTCTCGAGAGGACAAGTACATTGAACTGTGAGTCCATCTTTCATGTTCTTCTGTGGGTTTTTCGTTTTGTTTTTTTTAGGAAGGGGGCTCAGGGATGGAGTGTCATGGAGTGGGGACCTAGTGGTAGGGAGGAGGGTTCAGAGAGCCAGGGGGTGGCCTCTCCCTTACCCTATTAGCTCAGAATCTTTCTGTGAGCGTGGTTGGGAGGGTTTGGGGAGGTAAGGTCTGGGATGGGTCCCCAGGTCTCTTACCCAAGGGGTTTAGGAGAAGGAAGAGCTGGGTTCGCAGTGATTTGGCTTCAGGGTGGGACTTGGGCTGAGATGATTCCACCTTGTGAGTCACTCCCCAGGGCCTTGGAGCCTTCATGCCCTGGGAGGAGGTGGGGGCTGCCTGGAACACAGGCCCAGGCCTGGGAGGTCTGACTGGAGCTCCTATCTCCTCTTCTTTTCTGTCTCCAGCTTTTATTTTCCCGTCCCAGGGAAGAAGGAGCCATGCCTCCAGGGTGAGGCGGAGAAGATGGTCTCCAAGCTCTTTGGCAAGTACGTGAGTGAGGGTGGGGGTGGGCTGAGTACAGCTAGGAGGAGGAAACCATGCTGGAGGACATGGGTCAGGTGAAGCCAGTGAGGGCGGGGGAGGCCTTGGACGTGTATACATGATGTTAGTCTGTGGTCTGACCCTGTTTCTGGCATCAAGATTAATCACTTTCTCATCCCCTCCCTGCCTTCACCTCTGCACAGCTACTCCCGGGAACAGCCTTTCTTCCTGCAGCTTAAAGATTATTTCTGGGTCAAGACCCCATCTCTCTATGAGCTGCCCTATGGGACCAAGGGGAGTGGTAAGTGCCTGCCTTGGGGAGCGGGGTGGGTGGGAATGGTGGCCTCACCTTGGCCACACTACTTCTCAGTCTTTGCTACCCACGATCCCAGCACCCAAGTTCTCAGCCAGGCTCAGACATTGGGGTCAGGGGAGGAAGGGCTGGCAGCCTTTGGAGAGGTTGCTGTTGTGATCAGCCCTGTCAAATCTGGTCCTTTTGCAGAAGATCTGCTCCTCCGGGTGCTAGCCATCACCAGCTACTCCATCCCAGAGAGCATCCAGAGGTAAGGAGACACGCCTTTCTGCCTCAGTGAGAAACAGTCATGGTCCAGCACCTCCCAGTGAGCCTGCCTGTCTCCAGGGAGGTGGGGACACCGGTCCCTATGGCAACTGAGCCTGGGTATCATGTTGCTAGGGTGGGCAGAGGTTGCTGAGGGTATTGCCGTGGTAACAGGCCAGCCTTAGGGGCAGTCAGGGACTCTGAAATGGGATTGCTTCACAGTCCTTCCCAGGCATCTTCCCTCCTCTCCTCCTCTCTCTCCTATGCTCTGCTCAGCTTCCTCTTCCTTGAAAGCCCAGGGCTGCAGAGTCAGCATGACCAGGAGCAGAACTCTTTGGAGATGCCTGGTCCATGTAGGGGGCTTCCCAGGTGGTGCTAGTGGTAAAGAACCTGCCTGCCGATGCAGGAGACTTAAAAGACACGGATTCCATCCCTGGGTCAGGAAGATCCCCTGGAGGAGGGCATGGCCGCCCACTCCAGTGTTCTTGCCTGGAGAATCCCATGGACAGAGGAGCCTGGCGGGCTACAGTCCATGGGCTTGCACAGAGTTGGACACAACTGAAGCGACTTGGCGTCTGCATTGTCCATGGGAAGCAGGGGCTGAGGGGGCCTGGGGCAGACGGGGGCAGGAGAGCAAGGTGAAGCCGCAGCAGGGGCTCCTTCCGGGTCTCATCACCCTGTTCCCATGGCAGCCTGAAGTGCCGCCGCTGCGTGGTGGTGGGGAACGGGCATCGGCTGCGCAACAGCTCGCTGGGGGAGGCCATCAACAAGTACGACGTGGTCATCAGGTCTGTATGGCTGCCCTTCCCTCTTCTGTCTGGGAACAGACCAGCGGAGCTCAGGGTGACGGGCATCCTCCTCCCCGCCTCCCAGGTTAAACAGCGCCCCTGTGGCTGGCTATGAGCAGGACGTGGGCTCCAAGACCACCATGCGTCTCTTCTACCCTGAATCCGCCCACTTCAACCCCAAAGTGGAGGACAACCCTGACACACTCCTCGTCCTGGTGGCTTTCAAGGCCATGGACTTCCACTGGATCGAGAGCATCCTGAGTGATAAGAAGCGAGTACGTGGGGAGACTGGGAGCGGAGCGGTCTCGGCCTGCGGTGGGGGAACGCTGCCCGGACTCGGGCCCTCCGGCTCTGTCACGTGTGCCCGAGATCCTCAGGAGCCAGTGAGGGCGAGGCGTGAGCTCAGTGTTCTGCCACAGCATGCAGGCAACGGCAGCCCAGGGCGCCCCAGTGAGAAGCCTGGGAGCAGAGGGACCAGTCTGTAGGCATCTCCAGGTGCGGGCAGGTTAGAAAAGTCGAGATCTCTGTCCTTCTAGGTGGACACACCCCAGAAAGTCCACTCTCTCCCTTTGCCATCGGTTGAATGTTGAACTGTCCAACTGACCGTTTTCTGCCAGATGTTGACCTAGCCTCTTCTACCTGTGTGGATGTCACTGGGAGTGAGCAAGGCTTAGACCCCATGCTCTCCACACCATGTCACCTGGCCTCCCACGGGGACTGCCCCACTCCCCTCTCGCCCTGCTCCTCCCCTCTGGTTCCAACTCCCACCCCTCACCCTGCACTCGTGAGGATTCCATGCCATCCCCACATGGACCCCTTTCCCTGGAGGAGCCCAGCGGCCGGACTCGAGAAGCAGGTTTCAACCCACTCCCCTCTCGCCTTCCGTCCCCACCCGCCTAGGTGCGAAAGGGCTTCTGGAAACAGCCTCCTCTCATCTGGGATGTCAACCCCAAACAGATTCGAATTCTCAATCCCTTCTACATGGAGATCGCAGCCGACAAACTGCTGAGCCTGCCGATACACCAGCCACACAAGATTAAGCAGGTGATGAGGGGTTGCGGACGGATGGGGAGGCCAGAGGGCTGGGGTCCTGGGTGGGAAGCAGGTGGGACTTCCAGAGGCTTGGGGAGGTCCGGAGGACCCCAGACGAAGGGAGAATACCAGTGGAGAGGGCGGCATGCGTCTGAATAACACAGGCCCCAGGCACACACCTGTCTGTAATGAGGCTGCTGCACTGATGTTTACAGCAAGGCAGAGTTCGTACTCTTTCTTTGTTTTTCTTTAAAAGAACAAATGGCAAGTTTTTAATTTTTTTTAACTGTATACTTTTATTTATTTTTGGCTGTGCTGGGTCTTTGTTGCTGCGTGGGCTTTTCTCATTGTGGTGAGCAGGGGGCTACTGTCCAGTCATGGTGCCTAGGCTTCTCATCTGGTGGCTCCTCTTTTTGCAGAGCACAGGCTCTAGGGTGTTTGGGCTTCAGTAGTTGAGGCACGTGGGCTCAGTAGTCGCAATTCCCAGGCTCTAGAGGACAGGCTTGGTGACCGTGGCACACGGGCTTAGTTGTGGCGAGGCATGTGGGATCTTCCCGGACCGGGAATTAAACTTGTGTCTCCTGCATTGGCAGGTGGATTCTTCATCACTGAGCCACCAGGGTAGCCCAAGAGTGCGGATTCTTGAGATGCCCAGAGGCGTCGCCAAAGTGGGGCATCAGGGAAGGGTGTTTTTACGGCTTGGGGGCTAGAGTTAGAGGATGGTTTTGGCAGGCACTGATCAGAATCTGTACACTGGGGATTTACTGGGACAGGCAGTAGTTTTTTTTTTTTTTTTTTTTTTGACTATGTGGCTTGTGGGATTTTAGTTCCCAACCAAGCATGAACCTATACCCCCAGCAGTGAAACTGTAGAGGCCTAACCACTGGTCAGCCAGGGAATTCCGGACAGTCAGTAGTCTTATTTTTGGAGCCCAGCCCAAATGAACATGGAGCCCAGCCCAGATCCTTCCATTACTATTTGATCACTTTATCTGTGATCTGATCTTGGAACATTTTGGTCTAAGGGAGTTAGAATTGCAGATGGGCCTGTGTACCGTGGTTTGCTAGGTGTGGCAGTCTGGGGAGGCAGGGTGCATCCGCAAGTTATGGTTTTGGTTTTGGCTCTCTAGTGGTCTCTGGCTGACGGGCTTCGTCATACTAGGTAGCATCTCAAGCAGGTACTTCCTCATGTCTTTGAGCCCTCGGGTTGTGTGGGGTAGGAGACAGAGGTAACTATCAGAGAAAGGACTCAAGGTGCTGCCTGCTGTATGGCCTTGGGCTAGTCAACCACTTAGAGGCTTTTTCTTATCTGAGTGGTGGGGAAATTATCAGTACTGACCTTTCCAATAGCCATTCTGGGATTTAAAAACATAATTATGTAATGTGCTTATCATCAAGATTGGAACACTGTGAATGCTCAATAAATATTAGCCAAATTTTGTATAAATGATTTTATTCTTTTTTTTTTTTTGCTGTGCCACACGGCTTGCGAGATCTGTTTCCTGAGCAGGGATTGAATCCATGGCATCAGTGGTAAAGAACCCATCTGCCAGTGTAGGAGATATAAAAGATGTGGGTTTGATCCCTGGGTTGGGAAGATCCCCTGGAGGAGGAAAAGGCAACTCACTCTGGTTATTCTTGCCTGGACAATCCCATGGACAGAGGAGCCTTGTGGGCTACATACAGTCCATGGGGTAGTGAAGAGTTGGACACGACTGAATCGACGTAGCACGCATGCATGGCAGTGAAAGCTGGACTCCTAACCACTAGGCCATCGGCCACCAGAGAACTCCCTATGATTTTATTTTTTACTGAATATCTATTATGATTCAACTTCCTGTGTTGAATGCCTGCTTTCGTGACTGCTTAGCACCAGGCCCCAATTTTGAATACACAGGGAATAAGACATGCTCTTTGCACTAAGGAAACTCAGCCTAGCAGAATAAACACACAGGTTGCAACCTGGAGTGGTAAGATGCTCTGGCAGAGAGTTGTTCCAAGTGCTGTGGGGTCTTGGAGGAGGCGTAGACCTCTGCTTGGGGCTGTCCGGAGAGGTACCATCAGAAAAGGTGAGACCAGAGTTGGGCCTTAAGGGGTCATGGGGCCCAGGGAGCAGACACTTGGGGAAAGGTATTTCATTAGGCAAGACCAAGCAGCGCCCCTGGCACTGAGTTCTAGTGCTCGTGGAGGTGGATGGGGGACAGCAAGGAGGAATTTTATGCCCCTGATGGCAGAGGGTGAAGGCTAGAGGGAGATGAGGACCAGAACCTGGCTTCTAGCAGAAGGAAGAAGAAATGGATGGACCCGACATCCATGTTGGTTTCCTGTCACTGCCTAACAGATGACCACAGTTTAGCGGCTTAAAACAACACCCATGTATTGACTCATAGTTCTGGAGGTCAGACGTCCAATACAGCATGGCTGGATTCTCTGGTTAGAATATACAAGGCTGAAATCAAGTTGGCAGTCTGACTGCATTCTTGTCTAGAGGCTCAGAGGGGGCAATCCACTTCCAAGTTTATTTCTATTGTTGGAAGAATTTGGTTCCTTGTGGTTGCAGGACCGAAGTCCCCATTTCCTGGCTGGCTTTCAGCCTGGGGTGACACCCTCCGCCTGTTAAGAGCTGCCCACATACCTTGCTGTCCGGCCCCCTCTATCTTTAGGCCAGCAATGCGTGATAAATCCTTCTTTTGTTTCACATGTCCGACTTCCTCCACTGCTGACCTCTAGACCAGGATGTAAAAGCTCATGAGAGGAGGTCAAGCCCACCAGGATTGTCTATCTTCCGGTCCTCTGTGCCATATGAAGCAATCTAACTCAGAGTAATATATCTCATCATTTTCGTAGGTTACACACACTCTCAAGGGCAAGGGTCATTGGTGGTCATCTTAGAATTCTCCTGCTATAGCATTGATTTTCGGAGAAGGCAATGGCAACCCATTCCAGTGTTCTTGCCTGGAGAATCCCAGGGACGGGGGAGCCTGGTGGGGGTCGCACAGAGTCGGACACGACTGAAGCGACTTAGCAGCAGCAGCATTGATTTTAAGGTGAAATTGAGGGCTGTATGATAGTTCCAGGTTTCCAGCACGACTGGGTGGATGGTAATATGTTTAACAACGACAGGAATACAGGGGGAGAGGAGAGTTTGACTAGTTTAAAAAGCCCACGTCCAGGCAGAGCTGCTAGAAGGTGATGAATGTGTGGTTTGGCAGAGGTCTGAACGGGTTGAGATAACACAATGGAGGTAAAAGCAACAGAGTTGAAAGGGAAGGCTGGGGCAGGAAGTGACAGATAGGAGAGCTCAGAAAGGGGCCCTGGGGAATACCCGGCCTCGCGGGGTCTGACAAGTTTCGGGGAGTGGCTTGTCAATGGGAGTGGGCACTGAGGTGGGCTGGAAGGCAGGTCATCCCAGCCAAGAAAGAGGATGTGTGAGGTTAGGCTATCAGGTGGCACATCCCCGTGGATGAATTAGGGGCAGATGGAGAAACTGAGATCTTCATAGCAGCCCCTACGGTGGGGGGTGGGGGGGGTACTGCCAACCCCACTTTATGGAAGGCAGAGCCCACCCTCATGAAGGGCACACAGCCCAGGAGTGTGAGCGCCCCGGGGCTTCCGGGAGAGGTAAGGTTCTCCAGAAAGGAGAGCAGAACCTAGAACTCCTGGAGAGACTTGTTTAACAGTTCTAAGCCTCAGTTTCCCAGCTGTATACAATGGGGCTAGTAAAAGTATCGATCTCAAAGTGTTTTTGTGAGGACTGGATGAGAGGTGGTGCAGTGGTAAAGAATCCATCTGCCAAAGCAGGAAATGTGGGTTTGATCTCTGGGTTGGGAGGATCCCCTGGAGGAGGAAATGGCAACCCGCTCCAGTCGTCTTGCCTGGAGAATCCCATGAACAGAGGAGCCTGGTGGGCTGCAGTCCGTGGGGTCACAAAGAGTCAGGTGCAACTGAGCAAGCACACACAGATGAGATGACATGGGGGTAAGATAACATGCTGTCTGGCACATAGCAAGTGGTGTGAAAGTCACAGATTCTATTATTATTGTTGTCACTACCATCATTCTGTAATCATCCCCAAAGGTCTTAATACATCCCTCCCCAGAGGTATTAAGCTGTATTATGCCATATGGTAGGGCTGCCCTGGTAGCTCGGCTGGTAAAGAAACCACCTGCAATGCAGGAGACCCTGGTTCGATTCCTGGGTCGGGAAGAGCCCCTGGAGAAGGGCTAGGCTACCCACTCCAGTGTTCTTGGGCTTTCCCGGTGGCTTAGACGGTAAAGAATCTGCCTGCAATGTGGGCACCTGGGTTTGATCCCTGGGTTGAAAAGATCCCCTGGCAGAGGGCATGGCAACCCACTCCAGTATTCTTGCCTAGAGAATCCCTATGGACAGAGGAGCCTAGTGGGCTACAGTCCTCGGGGTTGCAAAGAGTTGGACACAACTGAGTGACTAAGCACAGCTTTAGCGTGCCATTTGGTAGTCATGAGCCACATGTGGCTATTTTTTGTCTTTTTTTTTTTTTTTTTTTGGCTGTGTCCCATGGCTTGTGGGATCTTAGTTCCTCGACCAGGAATCAAACCCAAGCTCTTGGCAGTGAAAGCTCAGTCAGAGTCCTAACCACTGGACCACCAGGGAATTCCCCACAGGAGGCTATTTAAAATTTAATTAGAATTGAATCAAATAAAAAGTTCAGTTCCTTAGCTGCATGAACCCCACGTGGCTCGTCGCTGCCATATAGGACAGCACAGATGATGAACATTTCCATGATCCTAGAAGGTTCTGTTGCAGAGCGGTGGCCTAGAGGTGCTGAAAGACTCTGGCTCCCTCTAATACCTTGCCCACCCCTTACCCCTCAGAAGCCCACCACAGGGCTGCTGGCCATCACCCTGGCCCTCCACCTCTGTGACCTGGTACACATTGCTGGCTTCGGCTACCCAGACGCCCACCAGAAGAAGCAATCCATTCACTACTATGAGTATATCACACTCAAGTCCATGATGGTAAGTGGTCCCTGCTGGTGAACTGGGTGGAGCCAGCTGGCCTGGGGACATGGAGTGAGTGAGGGTGGTGCTGGGGGCCCAGAGATGGCTCACCTGTGAGTCACACAGAGAGCGGCATCTGGACTCCCAGGCCAGCATCCTCCGTATTCTGTCTTCCTTACGAGAGCCAGCCTGGGGAACAGAGCTCCTGGGCGTGGGGTCACGGGAGGGCCAGAGAGCTGCTTAGAAGTTCCTCAGTTTGCTTCCTTGGCTGTCTCCACAGTGGTCAGGCCACAATGTCTCCCAGGAGGCCCTGGCCATCAAGCGGATGCTGGAGATCGGAGCGGTCAAGAACCTCACTTACTTCTGACTCGGGCAAGGGCTGTTCCCATCGGCTCACCCTGCTGAGCGGCCCCGGTCCGTGCCTCTGGGGGTGCCGGGTGCCAGCATGGCCGGCTTGGACTCACCTTCTCCTGTGTGGGGAGGGGGCCAGGTCTAAGACGAGGCCGTGCCCCTGGCTGCTCTGGTGGAGGCCAGATGGAGTCAGGGTGGAGGCCCTGGGAGGAGGGGCTGCGCCTGGGCACGGGGGCTTGCTTCTGTGGCATCCCCTCTCTGCCAGTGCCGGGAGATTATTTAAGGGGCTATTTAATTAAGGGGTAGGAATGTGCTGTGGGCTGGCCCCATGGCATCCAGAAGAGGGGGCATATGACAGTGTTCTGCTCACTTTTGTCACAGACAGAAGTGATGCACCCACTACGGCCTAGGCCCAGAGCGGGCCTCCCAGGAGGGTGGGGCGTCTGAAGTGGGTGGTGCCCCACCCCCCCACAGAGGGGCTGCTCCCTCCCAGCAGGCTTGGGAAGAGCACTGGCGCAGGGGCTCCATGGTGCAAGTGACCTAAAATAGGTTACAAATTATTAAACTATTTTTCCTAAAACAGAAGCAGCTGTGATACTCTTTGTCCTTTCGGATTGAAGAAGACGTGGATGGGGAGCGGGCCACAGTGGTGGGCCCCCTCGCCCGGTAGTGGGCAGGACGGCCAGGGTTATTTGGGAAGTCATTGTTTACTGAATATGATGCTTGGGTGGTGCCAAGTCATGAACTGTCACCCTGGCATAGCAGGCAAGTGACTGGTGCCCAGACGGCCCTGTCTGCTGGACACCTAGCCTGGCTCTGCATCCTGGTTTACTCTCCAGAGGCAGGAGGGGCAGCACCCTCATTCCCCTCCCTCTCCCTCACCAGCCTTATTTCCAGAATCACATGTTGGAAGGTGTGTGTTTGAGGACAAGGGTGGAGACAGACAAAGAAAGCCAAGTTTCCTTCTCAGATTAAGTGGGAATCATAAAATGGAGTTTACAGAAAGTCCTGCCAGGGGCCCAGGCAGCCAGAATTGGGATGGGCAGGGCACGGGTGTTGTCTGAGGGCTTGGCAAGGCCTGTGAGCAGTCGATGGGCCAGGCGATGGAATGATGGAATGCTTTTGTCCTCCACCCCTTCTCCCCGCGGCCCAGGTTTTTATAATCGTGATAGCCCTGCTGTCTGCCGGTCTCTGCCCGGCTTTCTTTCCCATCTTCCCAGACCCTACTAAGCTGCCAAGTGGGCTTCCTGCCACTCTCCCAGCTGTGCCTTTACATCTGGAGCCAGGAGGGAGAGCCGGACCTCCCCCAGAGGGAAGGGACTCACAGCTGTGTTCCTGGCTTTCTCGGAAAGAGTTGCAGCCTTGAGGTTTTGAGACGGTGAGGCTGGGACAGGACAGATAAGGAGGGGCAGAGATTTCGGAGGAGCAGAGGACCATGGCAGGGGATGGACTTACTCTCTCAGAAACCTGGCAGAACCCCTCTGCTAGCTGCTGTCCCCCCAGGGGTGAGAGCAAATAGGGCCGCAGCCCCAGGCCCCCTGCTTTCTCCTCCACATGGGCCAGCTTTGTCTCCAGGCTTTGTCCTGGGGAGCCTTGCTGACCCCGCCGGGCTTCAGTGTGTGCAGGAACCTCAGCTCCGCTTATTCTTGGTGCATTTCCAGCTGTTGCTTGTGAGGGTTTGCATGGGAGTGTTCAGTTCCCCATGCAGGCCATTGAAAGTGGCTGTCAGCACGTATGATCCAGCTGTCCTGGATTGGGGCCACTGCCTGTTACTGGATGTGCCTAAACTCGAGCCAGAAACCAAACTCATATCACCCCCCTCCCCCAAACTCCACACACACACACACATGTAGACATGGGAGTGATTTACATTTTTGCATGAAGCGTGTGATGCCTACACACAGACAGTCCTCCATGATTACATCCACACAGGAGTGTGTATGGGAAGGGGCTGTGTATACCCCCCAAACTGGCCATTGCTCCCTGGGTGGGGGCGTGGGCTCAGCGTTCTCCAGGGTACCCCAATCGCAGGTGGACAGAGGCAGCACCAGGGGTCCCAGCACAGACAGTGGAGCTTTGATGAGGAGTTGATGGCTGGGGCTCTTTTGAGTTCTGAGAAAGGGCCCGCCATTCTTCAGTTAGCCTGACCAATGCGGATGAACTGCCCGCCAACCCACCTGCCCGGAAAAGGAGGCAGGAGAGACGCAGGGCAAGGCAGAGGGAAAGCACTTGACTGCCGACCCACAAAGGTGGGTCCTCCACCGGCCTTGCCACTTAATTCTGTACGACCTTGGGCTGATCACTTCACGTCTGTGCTCCAATTCCTACATTCCTTGAAATAGGAGGGAGGGTCCAGCCAATGAGGACCACCTGTGCTGAATCATCTGGGTGTGATTTAAGAATGCAGATTCTCGGGTTTTACCCAGGCCTCTGGGGATGGAGCCCAGGAATCTGGAATTTTAACAAGCACCCGCAACCACTGCCCTGGTCGTCTAGACTACAGGATAATCTCAAGGGCCTCTTCCAACTCAACAGACTGCGTGAAAAACCCAGGCTAATCCCCGGTGCCCTTAAGCCGCGTTAATTACGCGCAGGCGCGGTTTTGTCCCGCGGGCGGGGGCGGAGGCTGGATGCAGCGCACGCGTCGTCGGCCCCGCTATCGCGGGGCAGGGGCCGCCCAGGCAGAGCGACGCCCTAGAGCGGTGCGCCCGGGGGCATCCCGGGGTGCTGAGAGGCGGGCGCCTCCCTGGCAACCGGCTCCGGGCCTGGCAGCGGCCGCTGAGCCCGCGCCCGTCTGTCTGCCCGGTTTGCAGGCGAACCACGGTTTTTTCCAGGGGGCTTGTCTGAACTCCCGCCGGGGCTGGCTCATGTGACCTACGTTGATGTCACCGCTGGGGCGGGGGTGACACAGACTCGGGCTGCAGGCCATCGGAGGAGATCCGCCCAGTGCGGTGTAGACCTTGCGCCCCATCTCTCCGCCACAGAGGCCGGAGAAGAGGCGGAACAACCAGCTCCACCTCCTAGCTGGGCAAGACAGAGCCTGGGTCTTTAGTCCGTCATCACGTCGAAATGATGTTCTGTATTCACATCAAGCGAAAGTGCTGAGCACTTCGGGTTTTTATTGACATTTTCCGAGGATATGAATACATCCAATTGCCTTCCCCCAGAGACTGGCCAGCAGCCTGCGAAAAGTTTGAACTCCGAAGCGGTTTTGTCTGTGAGGCAGTTAGGTGTAAGCTCACACACACAAAACCGTGCTCTGTCACGTGACCTGTAAAATAGTGATTACGCATGCCTGTCCCACAAGGAGGTTTTAAGGATCTAGTGGGAATATGTCTGGAAAAACATCGGGTCGACTGTAAAGTATGATGTCAATGTTAGACTGGAAAGCTACTTTTTGCATGATGGAGAATACCTGAAAGCATATGAAACAGGTGAGGTCCATCTGGAAGGTCAAACGTATGTCCAGGTAGGGCTAGTTACAGAAAAGTGTTTGTCTTCAAGTCACCAACAAGCTCAGCAGAGGAAGGTAAGAGGCTGGTAAGAGGACTCAAATGCAGGCTTCGCAGAAAACAGCAAAGAACTGTGAGTTCAAACTGCTCTCTGGCAATGGTTTTCAAGTTGAAATCAGACACTCTCAGGTGCTTTTGGAGAAAGGTGTTTTTTGGGTGGCATTATCTGTTTCTATGGACATGAGTTTGAGCAAACTCCAGGAGATAGTGAAGGACAAGGAAGCCTGGTGTGCTGCAGTCCATGGGGTTGGAAAGAGTCTGCGGGGTCTGAGGGCTGAACAACAACATTTCCATGGCAGGCAGCCTACCAGGGCAGCTTGCTAAACAAAGGTTGAGAAGCACATCTTAATAGTTGGTAAGCTCCCCCCAAACCATCTGTTTTGATGTCTTAATTATAGCTTCAGAAAATTATTTGTTAGTTTTGAGCATTTCCTTGGTTTTGTACCGGACGTGATTCCAGGAAATCTTTCCAACTTGAGTTTGAGGAGGGATCTGTGTGTGTATGTCAGTAGTTAATAGACTGTTTTCCTGACCAGATCTTTCTTAGTGACTTGAACTCTCTTGTTAGAGTTTATGGGGATTCTGCACTTGAGAATTGAGGCAGGGAGATGAACCTTAGGTCTTATTAGATGACAGATTTGGGGGGGGCCCTAATGTATTGGGGGCCCCCCTCTTCAAGTAAAGGGAATGCAGGCAGCTGAGAGCAAGCTGGGGAGACTGCAGTCCTGTATAGGAGGGTTAGCACAGAGGATTTGACAAAAGGCTTTAGGAAAAACTACTTTGGGAGCCAGATTTCAACTTTCCTGAGAAGACCAATTTAAAGTACTGCACCCCTCAACAGAGACACTGTTTCCTCTCAAGAATCTTGCAAGACTGGCAGAATAGAACTGGTGGAGGGAATGATAGGAATCACCCCAGGGAGTTGAAGTTGGAATTACTTAACTAAGCTGCTCCAGAACTATTATTCTGAAGTTTCCTAAAACATCATTTATGTACCTCACCAACTTTAACGCTTAAGGAGTGTCTTCACTTGCCTAAAAATGTGTTTCTCTCCTAAAGAAAAATATCAACAAGAGGACAAGTTACAGTCTGGTAGGGAGATTCTTTCCAGTTCTGTGCTTTTTTTTCTGTACATTTCTGTTCCACTTGTAGCCCTGTATGGCAAGAGAGCTAGAGACAATTTTAATTAAAAGTCAGATAGGAAATTCTCATTTGAAAATTCTGCTGTAGAAGCCCTGAATCTTTATCTGTATCACTTTGTCACTAATGCCTTCTCCATTCAGTATTTCTCCCAAGTGCAGACCCCACTAGTGTTGTGAATTTATCTTCTAATCCTTGGGCAGCAAGGCCCTGGCCCTTTAATTTCTTTACAAAGGTGATGAAGATGGTATCTTGAACCTAGTTCCCTTGAACCTGTGTTTGCTTAATGGAGGATGACCTTCGCAGGGATAAATCCCTATATTCAGCTTTTATTCTGAGTGGCACTCCTAGTCTTGTATAAGGAGGAGTAGATTTCAGGTAAGGTCTAGTTAATAAGACCCCAATTCTCCCTAAGAAGACCTGTTTCTTGAAACTTCACATACCTTGTCTTTGAATCTTAGTACTTTAGAGTCACTCCAAAGAAGACAGCTATAGAGAAGCCTTAATGTGATTGTTCTCATAGCTTTCCAAGGGCCATAGTTTGAGAAGCAACAGAAGGAGGTTCCTTTGTGTGGCTGGGGCTCCCTGGACGGTGAGCACAAGGGAGGCATTTGGGCCAGGGATTGAGGCTATCCCAGCCCTGTGGGTGGGCTGAGCCGGCTGGCCCAGGGAGGAGCTCTGAGAACATGGAATGGCAGGCAGATACAGGCCCCAGGGATGTAGTCCAGAACTCAAGGATGGATCTTGTGAATCTCATGTGTTCACAAAAGGCCTTGTAAAGATGAGGGCTGTGGTAGGTGTGAAACCACAGGACCTGTGGCCCAAAAGCTTTCAGTACATGTCCAAGATTTCACCAACAGAGAGGAGGAAGAGACGGAGCCAGGACGAACAGCAGTTAGAGAGGGAAAGAGTGGACGGGCCTCTTCCTGCAACACAAATGTGTTCATCCAGGAAAATAAATCCTTATGTTTAGAAAGAAGAGTAGCTTGGGATTTGTCTCATTTCTCCCAACTGATGACCTAGTTAGGAAAATGGAAACACGGGGAGTTGGGGAAAAGATGAGTCTTACTGAATTTGAGAAGTAACGTCAGAGCAAGGGAGTGTGTGATCAGTGACTCTCAGACATCTGTAGTTTTGATGCTGAAGCTGCAAATGGCTGGCCTGTGGTTACAGCTCCTAAAAACAGCTTCCATAAGAGGCTTCTTTAAAGGGGAAGTAGACATGAAGATTTAGTTGAAATGTTCTCGGTTTATATCTAAACGTTCATGTTTTTGAAATAAACATCTATATGCAAATTAGGATCATTTTTATTTAAATATTTATACTTTTATTTCAATAAAGAGTTGATTTTATAGGGAAACTTCCTAGAAGAAACTAATTACAGGACTCCCCCCTCGTCCTTTTTTCTGGTGGCATCACAAACCATGCACGGTACCTGGGAAGGGCTGGTGGGACTCCTGGAGTGTGTACCTGGCGTTTCAGTTCTGATCATTTCATAGCAAAGGCCATGTGCCCCGTGTGTACCCCTCCCCCACCTCCATATAGGAAGTGAAAAGGAATTTTTGTTGGCTTCTTTTCTCCTGTTCTGAGAAATCTCCCAAAAGCCTCATTACGTTTGCTGTTATTTCTCATGCTCCCCTCCACTCTGGAAGCTCCCAGGCAGCTTCAAGGCCTGTGCCTTTAGAGCACTTGTCTCAGTCGTCTCCATCAGAGATGGGTTTACTATGGTGCCTGCTGCTTTGTATGAGACCACCTTCCATTCCATGAGAGTTGAAGACATGGTGGAAATAAGCCTGGGCTTTCCAAACTGATAACGAGCCTGAGAGTTAGAAACCGGGCCCTCGGCCAGTGACTCAGAGCCAATAACGAATTGTAAAGCTATCGGAAAGCTGGATCCTGGCCTTGGGAAAGGGACGTTGCGGGTGGGAGGTGATTTGATACACAGACACCCTTTCCCAGGAAGTTGCTCCCGGTCATTCGGGGACTGGGGGTGGAGGATGCCAGTCCTGCTTTCCTACTGGAGCTGCAGCCTGCCCTTCCTCTGCCCGCCCCCGAATGGGTCCTTGCTTATGGCCTTCAGCACCGGCCGTTTTCTAGGACGCAAGCGCCCTTGGGCCTTTGCTGTGGATGGAAACATGTCACAGAGGAAAGCATCTGTGTTTAATCTCACGCACGTCACTTGTTAGCTCTGTGACCTTGGGCTGGTCTTTTGGTTTCTTAAGCCTCACTCCCTTGTCTGTTAAATGGTGATACTTTGTAGAAATGCAGGAATTAAATAAGATTACAAATGTGAAGCACTCATTTCAGTTGATGTGAGGTCACTTGTAGGGAAATTCAGGGCTTCCCACTGCCTTCATTTTTTTTTTTAACACTTCCCTTTACCAACTTTTTTTGCCTTTCACTCCTGCATGAGAAGTAAATGGGGCCAGAGGGGTAAAAGGATGCGCACGGCTCAGTCCAGCATCCTTCTCAATGCCTTGGTGATAGAGCTTACTGATTTCACCTACCTGTGTTCTTCTCTTTCACCAGGGCCTTACGTGTGAGCTCGTAAACTTTCAGTGATTTTCTGCTGTGTTTCTTCCTTGGAGAGGGCTCAGGGAGTAGCCCCATGTAGCCAGGTCTTCCCTGTGCAGCCCCATCTTCTGTAATGTCCACAGCCCTGCCCTAGGAGTGTCTGAGCCTCTGAGGGAAAAGAGGGTTCTGTTCTCCAGAAGATCATATTTCTTCCCAGGTTATTTTGTGCCATAACCTTGGGCTCCAAGAAAAGAATGGGCACCTCCATTCTTTTAGAAGAACTGTGTATTAGCGGTGGTGATGATTGCACAGGGGGTAAGGGGCAAGGTAGTCTGTGGTGAGGATTAGAAGGTCAATTTTTCACCCGCCTCCAAGGGGGGGAAGCGTAGAAGTGAATGGACAGATTGTCTTTAGGTCATCTTCCTCCTATTCTAGCACACCAAGGCATTCTGCATTTGATCTTAGACCCTTATTCTTTAATAGCAAAGGCAAGACATATATGGGAAAGAAGGCTTATGGGGTTAGAGGGCTTGTGGGGTTAGAAGACAGAGGGCTTCCCTGGTGGCTTGATGGTAAAGAATCTGCCTGCTGATGCTGGAGACACGAGTTCGATCCCTGGTCCGGGAAGATCCCACACGAAGCCCATGTGCCACAAGTATTGAGCCTGTGGTCTCGAGCCCTGGAACCACAACTGCTGAGCCCACGTGCTGCAAGTACGGACGCCTGTGCATCCTAGAGCCCATAGCCCGCAGAGCCCTTGCAACAAAAGAACTCACCTCAATGAGAAACCTGTGCTAGGTAACAAAGAGTAGCCCCTGCTTGCCACAGCTAAAGAGAACCTTGCACAGCAATGAAGACCCAGCATAGCCAAATAAAATTTTAAAATGTTAGCAATTATTGGGAAAAAAAAAAATTAAGCTGGAGCCCACAGGAATCTGTGCTGGGCCAGAAATGGTGCTCTGGTACCAGGAACAAGCTGTGGGGCTGGGATGCACACTTACATTTCTTAATCAGTTTCTACTCCCTCCGGTTTGGGGGCTATAAAGGAAATGGGAGGTTCTGAAGCAATAGGAAGTATGGTGGAAACCGATAAATCCTCTGAGTGGAGATGCTACGAAGGCTATGCATAGAGTCTGTGGATTGAGGCCGTCCAAGGAAGCAATCGGAGAAGGCAATGGCAACCTACTCTAGTACTCTTGCCTGGAAAATCCCATGGACAGAGGAGCCTGGTAGGCTGCAGTCCATGGGGTCGCTAAGAGTCGGGCACGACTGAGCGACTTCACTTTCACTTTTCACTTTCATGCACTGGAGAGGGAAATGGCAACCCACTCCAGTATACTTGCCTGGAGAATCCCAGGGACAGAGGCGCCTACTGGGCTGCCGTCTATGGGGTCACACAGAGTCGGACATGACTGAAGCGGCTTAGCAGCAAGGAAGCAATGGTGGAGAGAAGCAGCCTTTCGTGATGAAGGTTCCCATGATGGGTAAGGACTCCAGGGAAGGTTGGAGGAGAAGGGGCTGAAACTTAGGAGGAAACTTCAACCTTCAGGACAACATGGCTTCCGCAAAGCTCACAGAGTGAGCATTCTAATTTGGCCCTGTTTATCCATGCCAGCCTGTTGGCCATCACCACGCCAAGCTTTCCACCCAAACAAAGCCATTCTTGGAACATCATTTGAGTCTTAGTGTTAGGGTGCTTGGTGGCACAGGCTCTTTGAAGAGGGCCTCCTCCCCTAAACCCCCAATGGAGGGAGCTGACCTTGCAGAATACTTCCAGAAGAAAGGCCTAGAAGGACCCCACCAATGCCCCTTTGCCCCTGAGCTGTATCTGGCATGAGTCAGGTGGTTGGTGAGGCCCTGCCCTTCCTGCGCCCTCTGGGTTGGGCACTTCCTAGAGGAGTCTGCCTCTAGGTCTTGTTGCCATCGCAACCAGAGCTCTCCACTGCCTGGGAAAGCCGAATGAAAGCCAGGCCAGGAACCCTGGGTTCCCAAAGCATCCTCTGAGTTCTTGGGGTCTCCCCTTGTCTCAGCAGGAACAAAAGAACAGAATGGATCTATTGGAGGCAGGGCCCCTAATGTTTATTCTCAGGTGGCAGGTAGGCATGAGGAGCTGATTGGCATCCTCTGGTGCCCCTGCAGTTGTACTGAAGACAGGACCACGGTTCTGTGAATGCCTCTAGGCTCAGCTGAGAAGGCGAGTTTCATCACTTGAAAGGCCTGCTTGCTGATCCCCTCAAACCCCATGCATCCCCAAACACAGTCTCTCCAACCGCTGTTTAAAGAACCCTGACCAGAGCAGCTCTCACACTCCTTATATTGACTCTGAATGTGCAGGGGTGGGGGAGGAGGAGTACACGAAGCAGGGGTAGGGAAGGCTCTGGGTCACACAGCCTGGCGAGGGGTCCCCGCGTGTCACACTCCCCCTCCTTCCCTCTTTCTCCCCCCAACCACCACCATCCGCCCCCCCTCCCCGACACAGTCTCTGATTAGACCAGTCCCACTGCAGAGCTGAGAGGCCTCCAGTCCAAGGACAGAACTGCAAGAGTATGGACACAAAACACCGAACAAATTGGGGTGGCGGCCAAGGGCCAGGGCCGGTTCTGGCTTCCCAGCCTCGGAGGGTCTGGACTATGAGCGGCAGGGGGCGCTGGGGTAGCTCAGCACCGGGGAGCGCTTGACCCCCTGCTCCCCAGGGCTGCGGTACTGAAGCACAAGAACGGGGAGAGGGCTGGCGGGCAGCAACGGGTACAATTCACAAAAGCAGAGTTTTAGCTGCCTCTGGAGCCTGTGGGAGGTGCAGGTGGAGGACGGCCTCCGGAAAAAGGCCTTCCGGGACTGAGAGGCCGGTAAAGAGCACACCTCCTCTCGGCTGCTTCCTCCTCTCGGCTGCTTCCTCTTCCCGCGTCTCCACTTCTAAGTTGTGTGCGCTGCCGCCAGGCCCACGTTTGTGCTCCATCGGTCGGGGCTGCGGGGAGGGTGGTGGCCCTCGGGGCTGTCCTGGAGGCGGCTGCTTCCGGGGTCCTTTGCCAAGTCTCTGCAGAGCCAGACCGAGCTCCGACCCGTCCCCCACCCTCGGTCCCGGATGCTCAGACGTGCGTCTGCATCCGCCGCTGCAGGGGCCGGCTGGGGTCGGAGTTCTGCGAAGAGGACTGGGAGTGGTGGGAGGAGGAGGCCGA
Organism: Bubalus bubalis; assembly: GCF_019923935.1. Classification (NCBI taxonomy): domain Eukaryota; kingdom Metazoa; phylum Chordata; class Mammalia; order Artiodactyla; family Bovidae; genus Bubalus; species Bubalus bubalis. The sequence goes on from NC_059161.1 coordinate 110,440,526, forward strand.
GGCCTTGCTCGCCTTGTCGAACTGCACGTAGCCGTCCTGCTTGCCGCTGCTGCTGACGCTGCTGTCACACTGCGTGTCCAGGAACGAACTGCTGTCGCTGAGCGAGCCCCGCTGGAACTCCCGCTCGCAGAGCTCGATGGACGAGCTGCCCATGCCCAGCACGAACCTCTGCCCGTAGTCGTAGAGGCGGCCCTGGCCGCTCAGCGTGCTGTAGATGTTGGTGAAGGACATGCCAGTGGGCACGCGCTGCTTGCCTGTGGGGCGCAGGTCCGGCTGGCAACTGGACAGCGAGATGGTGGGGGTCGAGTGGTGCTCCTTGAAGGTGTTGACGCTGTAGTAGCCATTGGTGGGGTCCTGCAGGGGCCGGAGGGAGAGCCTTGTCACATCACCTGATGGACAGTGGGGAAGGGCCAGGGACAGATAGGAGGAAGGTAGGGGAGGTAGGCAGGGGGCCAGAGTGGGGGTGTGGATTATTAGCCTGGGCAGGATGCTGGCAGGTATTCAAGTAGGGTCTTGCCCCGTGTGTGCTTAATCGCTCAGTCATGTCCAACTCTTTGCCACCCTATGGACTGTAGCCCATCAGGCTCCTCTGTCCTTGGAATTCTCCAGGCAAGAATACCGAGGTGGCTTGCCATTTCCTTCTCCAGGTGATTGTCCCGACCCAGGGATCGAACTCCTGTCTCTTACGTCTCCTGCATTGGCAGGCGGGTTCTTTCTGCTAGCGCCACCTGGGAAAGCTAGTCTTGCCCAGCATGTTTTGTTATTTCAGGGCAGCTAGCTCAAGGTCCAGAGAAGGCAATGGCACCCCACTCCAGTACTCTTGCCTGGAAAATCCCATGGATGAAGGAGCCTGGTAGGCTGCAGTCCATGGGGTCTCGAAGAGTCAGACATGACTGGGCGACTTCGCTTTCACTTTTCACTTTCATGCATTGGAGAAGGAAATGGCAACCCACTCCGGTGTTCTTGCCTGGAGAATCCCAGGGATGGGGGAGCCTGGTCCGCTGCCGTCTATGGGGTCGCACAGAATTGGACACGACTGAAGCGACTTAGCAGCAGCAGCAGCAGCAGCAGCTCAAGGTCATGTGAGAATCTTTCATTATTTTTTGTTTTTAGTCCAGAACATGGAAATTCATTATAAATGTGATTGGCAAGGAAGTTAACTCTCTCATCTCCTTGTTGGGGGGGGGTGGTGATCCCAACTTTATGGAGAGGAGAGATCCCAAAGGTGAGTTCTGGCCTTTCTCTTCTTATTTGCTGCTGTGGTTTGCTCGGATCTGGGGCTGGGGTCATCAGCGCTGAAGCCTAGAATCCAGGCCATGCAGTGACTGTAAGCAGGGATCTTCTTACCTTCAGGTTCTGAAACTCCTTCTCTTCTTCTTTGAGCACCTCCAGCTGCTTCAGCACTGAGTCTTGCTGGAATTCGCCACGGTCCATCTACAACCCCAAAACAGCTGCTCAGAGGGTAGGAGGTGGGCTGACTGTCCACTCATCCCAGGGGAAAGCTGGAGAAATGAACTCAAAAGATGCTTGCCATCTTTGCCTCCCCCTCCCCCCAGAGGCAGGTGACAAGAGTCCGGAGGAGATTCCAGATCTCACTGTTGTTCTTGGACCCTTGGATCCCTATCCCCATCCCCTCGTGAGAGCTGGAGACAAAGAGGTGGGTGCGGGCAAGGCCCGTTTCTAAGAGGCACTCCCTTCCTTTCTTCCCTTTCTCTGTTGGCTACCGTTATCACCTCCAGGGATTTGAACACAATAAACTGTGGAAAATTCTGAAAGAGATGGGAATACTAGACCACCTAACCTGCCTCTTGAGAAATCTGTATGCAGGTCAGGAAGCAACAGTTAGAACTGGACATGGAACAACAGACTGGTTCCAAATAGGAAAAGGACTACGTCAAGGCTGTATATTGTCACCCTGCTTATTTAACTTATATGCAGAGTACATCATGAGAAACGCTGGACTGGAAGAAACACAAGCTGGAATCAAGATTGCCGGGAGAAATATCAATAACCTCAGATATGCAGATGACACCACCCTTATGGCAGAAAATGAAGAGGAACTAAAAAGCCTCTTGATGAAAGTGAAAGTGGAGAGTGAAAAAGTTGGCTTAAAGCTCAACATTCAGAAAATGAAGATCATGGCACCCGGTCCCATCACTTCATGGGAAATAGATGGGGAAACAATGGAAACAGTGTCAGACTTTATTTTTTTGGGCTCTAAAATCACTGCAGATGGTGACTGTAGCCATGAAATTAAAAAGACACTTACTCCTTGGAAGGAAAGTTATAACCAACCTAGATAGCATATTGAAAAGCAGAGACATTACTTTGCCAACAAATGTCTGTCTAGTCAAGGCTATGGTTTTTCCAGTGGTCATGTATGGATGTGAGAGTTGGACTGTGAAGAAAGCTGAGCGTTGAAGAATTGATGGTTTTGAACTGTGGTGTTGGAGAAGACTCTTGAGAGTCCCTTGGACTGCAAGGAGATCCAACCAGTCCATTCTGAAGGAGATCAGCCCTGGGATTTCTTTGGAAGGAATGATGCTGAAGCTGAAACTCCAGTACTTTGGCCACCTCATGCGAAGAGTTGACTCATTAGAAAAGACTCTGATGCTGGGAGGGATTGGGGGCAGGAGAAGAAGGGGATGACAGAGGATGAGATGGCTGGATGGTATCATTGACTCGATGGACATGAGTCTGAGTGAACTCTGGGAGTTGGTGATGGACAGGGAGGCCTGGCGTGCTGTGATTCATGGGGTCGCAAAGAGTCGGACACGACTGTGCGACTGAACTGAACTGAACTGACTGACTTCAGGCCAGGCATTGTGCTGAAGGCCAGGCAAACAAAGATCAAGAGACTTTATGAAACAGCTTTGCTCAGCAGGAGGTGGACCTGTAGATAAATAACTGCAGAACCTCTGGGCAGCGGGCAGGACCTTGAGAAGGAATCAATGGAAGCTACTTGCGAGGAGGTGGCAACTAGGGCCTCACCTGTTATTCATTGCAAGGACTTAGATTATTATTAAAAGTTATCTTCCTGAATGGAAGCCAGAGAGTCAGGGGGCAGGGATCTATTTTTGTCTCTCTTTGGGTCTCTAGCATGCCTGGTACAGTGCCTATGGTCATTGACCAAAATCCTTTTGGAATGGAATCATATTTAATTGTGTTGTATTAATTCTTTGACTTGCTGGTGCCCAGCGTGGTGCCTGCCATACAGCAGGGCTGTCAGAAATGTTATATTTATGTCAGATGAATGAATGAAGGGACATGCCTCAAAATTACTAAAAATTAAAAAATAATGCACTTAAGGTGAAAAATAAAGCATACTTGGCACACAGTGGGTGTATTAATTAGTCTGAATAGCCACAGTGGTGCCTGTCCCATGGTACAGAATATCCTTCCCGTGTATCACTTCCGCACCTAACACAGTCTGGTCCAGGTTCCCACCCATTCTCGGAACTAGGATGTGCCTTCTTCTTTGTGACTCATTTTCCTGATCTACCTTTGGAGCACCAGAGAATTAATCAAAGCAGTTCGGTCCTGTTAGCTCCCCATTAATGCTTCTTTTTTCATTTTCCAGTAAATGCTGTGGCTATCTGGATCGAGTTCTTCTTTCCCACCAGATTCAACTGCTAAGCCTGCCTTTCTTCCATACTGGGGCTGTATCGGGGCGGGGGAAAGAAGGTCTCCCCACGGGGAGCCCTCAGTGGGTTTCTCTGCTGGGGTTATCCCCTACTTTTAACTGACTGCTGAGTGACCCCCACTCTTTAGGGTCTGGACGGGAGAGTGGTGTCAAGACAGTCAGGGGAGTTCAGAACATCCCACTGGGAGGGAATACAAGGTCCCTGGGGGATGAAGGACAGGCATGGGGACCTCCACACCAGACTTGATAAAGCTCATCAACAGAGATGTCCACTCCTGCCCAGGTCTGGGCTGTGGTCCCCTCCCTTTTAAGAGTGACTGTTCCATGTGTCAGATCTTGTGTTCGCCTGGGTGAAGTAGACATTAGCAGACCTTTGAGAAACTCTGGGATATTTGGTGATGCTCACAGGTAATTAGAGAAATGTACTATGGAAGAGAAACATGTGGGACTTCCCTGGTGGTCCAGTGGTTAAGAATCTACCCTTCAATGCAGGGGATGTGGGTTCGATCCCTGGCTGGGGAACTAAGGTCCCACACACCACAGGATCAGATATGCATTTTAGAAAGATTCTGGTGAGTCAAATGGTAAAAGGCGAGAATGTGGGACTGCTTGGGACAATGCTGTCTGTCATGGACCAGGGAGGCCTGCGCTAAGGAGGAACAATGAAGAAGTGGCAGAGGCACCTCTTTGAAAAGATGGTGAAGTGGGGATTGACAGGACTGGAAAATCAACTGGATAGAAAAAGAGCAGCAGAGAAGACGTCAATTTAATTCACTGAATGGCGGCGAGCATCTTCCAGGGACTGTGGAAGGCGCCAGGGACACAGGGCTGACTTAAGGCGGCTTGCTCACCCTCTCTAGTGGAGGCAGATAAGGAAACAGGTGACTTCACATTGATGTAAATAGCTCCCCTTCCTTGGTGCCCTCACTGTGTTCCCCTGGCTCCACACTCTTCAGGGGTTTACCCACTGAGCCCTCACCCTACCATTTCATCCCATTTCCTAGATAAGAAGATTGGAGCACAGAGAGGCCCAGGCTGTTAACCCACTGGCTTGCTGCGGCTCCTCTGACATATTATAACCATGACACACTATGCAACCGAGCGTTCTAGCAGAGTTTTCCAGGGTCTGTCTGCACAGAGGGATGAGTCACGGTCTATCAGTGGGAATCAGGAGGAGGAGAGGGAGTGGCCTTGGGGTTGCCAGAGAAGTTATGAGTGTACAACAGGCCGGCTCCTGAAGAGGAACCTATGCTTATTGCAGACTTTCCTTGGGGGCGGGGGAGAAGGCACGTACTGAATGTTGATAATACCTGTGTGTGTATGTGTATAGGATTATATGTTATGTCACATCATATTATGACAATTTATGTACATCACTTTGCCGACAGAGGTCCTAATAGTCAAGCAGTCAAGCTATGGTTTTTCCAGAAGTCATGTACAGATGTGAGAACTGGACCATAAAGAAGGCTGAGCCCCCAAAGAATTGGTGCTTTCGAATTGTGGTGCTGGAGAGGACTCTTGAGAATCCCTTGGACTACAAGGCTATCAAACCAGTCAATCCTAGAGGAAATCAACCTTGAATATTCACTGGAAGGACTGACGCTGAAGCTGAAGCTCCAATACTTTGGCCACCTGATGCAAAGAGCCGACTCATTTGAAAAGACCCTGATGCTGGGAAAGACTGAAGGCAGGAGGAGAAGGGGCAGTAGAGGATGAGATGGTTAGATGGCATCACTGATTCAATGAACATGAATCTGAGCAAACGCTGGGAGACACAGGAGCCTGGTGTGCTGCAGTCCATGGGGTCACAAAGGGTTGGACACGACTTAGGGACTGAACAACGACAACAGTGCAGGTGTTCTCTGCTTACTGGACAGCTGGGTTCTGAAAGCTGGAAATGCATGTTAGCTGTCTTTGGGTCTCTGAGAGCTCCAAACACGATAGAGTAGACACACTATACACCTTTGTTGACTGAGAATACAAGCATACTTAGTTTTATTGCACTTCGCAAATTTTTTTTTTTTTTTAATAAATCCAAGGTTTGTGTCAACCCTGTGTTGGCCAAGTCTATTGGCATTATTTTCCCAAACGTGTTTGCTGCTTACTTCATGTCTCTGTGTCATGTTTTGATAATTCTCATGACAATTCAAACCTTTTTTTTTTTTTTTTGGCTGGGCTGTGCAGCATGTGGGATCTCAGTTCATCAACCAGGGATTGAACCCACTCCCCTTTCAATGGGAACCAGGAGTCTTAACCACTGGACCACCAGGGAAGTCCCCAGACCTTGTCATTAGTATAATCTTTGTTATGGGGATCTGTGATCAGTCGATCTTTGATGATGTTCTTACTCACTGACGGCTCAGATGATGGTTAGCATTTTTTAGCAATAAAGTACTTTTAAATTAAGGTATGTACACTTTAAAAGACACAATGCTACTGTGCAGTTAACTAACTGTATAGTGTAAATGTAACTTTGGTATGTACTGGGAAACCAAAAAAAAAAAAAAAAAAATGCATGCGACTCGCTTTATCGTGGCGGTCTGGAACCCAACCCATGGTGCCTCCTAGGTCTGCCTGAGGATGCCTGGCCTAATAACTGAGGTGGGGGGCCTGGGGGAGGCGGAGAAGCACATCTTGGCTGATGCTTTGTTCTCAGGAGCGTCTAGAGCATCAGGAAGCCTCTGGTTCTCGGGCCTTCAGGGCACAGAGGTCTGGGTGGGGCAGGGATACGATGACATTCTCACCATCAGCTGCTTGATGGTGGGGTGTTCCTCAGCCTCCCGGCCCGAGGCGGGCTCCTTGTGGACAATCTCCACCCGGATGTCATTCTTGGCGGACACAACACCTTTGAGATCTGGACATAAAATAAGAAAGCGTAGACGACAGACAGTTGTTACCTCAGACTTCAGGGCCTGAGTTGTCAAGCTCCCTGCTCCCCTTGGGTTTACTCTCTAGCCCCTGAACTCAGCAGTTTCATGAATCCCCCCTCCGCCCCTCCCACCCCCGCCCCAGTAATAGAACACCTGTCCAGATGTGCTGTGGGCTGCTGTAGGGGCCTCAGAGTGCTTTCTCTAAGGGCTCCTGGTTGCACATTTCTCAGCCTTTCACTGCTGCTCCCATGGCCACTGGTCATCCTACTAAATTCTCACCTCCTTCTAGAAGTCTTCTCTGACCTGCCCTACCCGGCTCTGGTCTCTCTGTTCAGAGAATCACACCTCCGATTGTTGGAAAGGACCTGGAGATCCCCTGGTCCAGCTCCCGTCCGAAGTGGAAACACCCCTGTGCTAGTGTGGTCCAGCTTTTGTCATGAAAAGCTTACTGGCTTCTAGAGGAGGAAGCCCATTGATACCTGGAGAGCTCTGCTGGGAAATTGCTGCTAAAATACACTTTCCTATGAAGTCCACTGAGTGGGCAGGAAGGGAGGGCTTGACACTGCATCCTTGGGAGCCCTCAAGAGAGCAAGGCTGCTCGGCTTGGAGGGGAGGACACAGGCAGCCTTCTTCCAACATGTGAAGGCTGCCAAGTGGAGGAGGGCGCAGGCTTCCTCCACTGATTCACTTGGTGCCTTATGCTCACAGAAGGTTAGTGCCAGGTGGGACCCTGAAGGTCACTCCAGCTGACCCCTTGCTGTCACACAGGAGGGAACGGAGGCCTGGAGTAGCTGTGGCTTGCCCGGAGGTCATGGGGCAGAAGAGGTGGGGCTGCAAGACTGTGTCTCTATTGTTCCCACGGCGGCTCCGCCGTCCCATCTACCCTTCCACGTGTCTGTCTAGCACACAGAATTTCAGAGCTATGCTCAGGATGGAGACTACAGGCACACACAATTCAAGAGGGCATCAACATGCGCGTTTTATGCCTAATGACTAAAGGCCTTTTAAGAATCCACACGAAGCAATTCCCTGAATGCTTTTGTTGTTTATTTTCGTGTGTGGGTGACCTGCTTTTCTGGTTGGACTAGCAGATCTTGGAGGGCAAGGATTCCCCCCCTCCCTGCCCCCGCCGAGGGATTTCAGTACAGTTCTCAAAGCACAGGGAGTGTGGTGTGTTCGATCCAAGGTGTCAGCTGATGGCCCTGCGGGAGGACGTCCTCTTCTGTCCAGCCCAGCATCAGTCGAGTGCCCACTGTACGCGGGAAGATACACGTGAGACGCGGCCCTGGCCCTGAAGCTCACAGACTGGCGGGGCCCCTGTTGCTCCTGCTTACTTGCTCTCTGGGGCAGCCCAAGCCTTGCCTTTTTCTCTGTCCCCCTCCCCGAGCTCCCGGGTCTCCCTCCCATACTTCTCTGGGAGCGGGCGCAGCAGAAGGCCACGATGGTTGCCAGAAGGACGAGGAAGGCCACGCCAGCTCCGACGGCCACCCCGATGATGACGGCCATCGGTACAGCCTCTGTGGGAGAGAAGCAGGCAGGCTGACGGGGAAGCCAGGACAGTCAGCTCTCCCCTGGGGGACCCCACCCAGCTCCTTGGGCTCAGCCCCTGCCCAGCTCTGGGCACAGGCACGCTTGGGAAAGGCCGCGGGGGCCTGGGCAGGCTCCAGCAGAGGCCACGGGGGTCAGCTCGGGCGGGGACAGGGGTCACGTGGAGGGGGCAGGGGGACTGAGAAAGATGGGGAGTGGTGATGAGGGGGAGACGAAGCAAGCAGACATGGGAGGGGAGGGGAGCGTGGAGATGAGAGGCGAGCCTGGGTGCAGCTGAGCGCTCCACGGGGGTAAACCGCGAGAGTCTAAATCCCTGGCTTTTCTTTGGCAGATGACTACGGTCACTGCTGCTGCTTTTGTTCATTCTATTTTTCCTTCTCTTCTGTTTCCCGGGGTTGGGGGTAGACACGGACAACCAGCTTTCAGAGACTTTTCAGGTCTGAGGTAATTTGAGGGCTGGGCATTGCAGGTGGAAGGTGCCATAGGCAAGTCTTAGAGGCCGGAGGGCAGGATCACAGCTCCCTGCCCACCTCTTTTTGGGGGGAAAAAAAAAAATCTTTTTTTTTTTTCCAATTTTTTTGGTCACGCTGTGCAGCATACAGGGATCTTAGTCCCCCAACCAGGGACTGAACCTATGCCCTCTGCAGAGTCCTAACCACTGGACTACCAGGGATTTCCCTCCCCCTACCTCTTTAAGGAGAGAGACCCAGTCCTGCTCCCGCCTCTCCTGGGCCAGTCTCCCAAGCAGGAATCCTGACACCCCACCCTGCCAGAGAGGTGCCGGGAATGCCAGCCAGGCAGGGCTCCACTTCCTGCCGAGTTCCTGGAGTCTGTCTCATGCCCTCCTCCAGTAGAGATGGGTGGGGAGCGGGGAGGGTGATGTTAGGGTGGCAGGGTCTCTCTTCCAGACGGTCCAGACCTTTCTGTGGTGACAGAGGGGGCCTGAGCATAAGATGTGGGGCCCTGAAGTATCCATGGGGGGATAAACTAAGGAATGCAAGGAGAGGGACAGCTTAGGGATCACAGAGTCCAAGCCTCCCATTTACAGATGGACACTCGGAGGCCCAGAGAAGTCAGGTGACTTGGTTAAGGACACGCAGATGCAGTAGAACCAGTGCAAACCCAGGTCTCCTCTTAACCGCCCTCCTCGTCCTGCCCAGCTCTGCATACTGCGTCACATGGCATCTTCCACTCTCACAGTCTTTGTACAGCCCAGACCAACCAACTTTACCTCTCCTTTCTCATCTGTAAACTGGCATGGTAACAGCACCTGCCTTGAGGATGGGGGAGAGCTGGGGTTTTTGTTGTCATTGTTTAGTTGCTAAGTCACATCCGACTCTGCCACCCTATGGACTGTAGTCTGCCAGGCTCTTCTGTCCATGGGATTCTCCAGGCAAGAAGACTAGAGTGGGTTGCTATTTCCTCCTCCAGGGGGTCTTCCTGACCCAGGGATAGAACCCACATCTCCTGAATTGCAGGGGGCTTCTTTACCACTGAGCCACCAGGGGAAGCCCTTGGGATTCATACAGATGAATGCAGGCAGGTAAAGGCTGGCACAAGCTGGTACCCAAAACTATCCAAGCCTTTGCCCCCGTGTCTGTGTGGGAAGGAGGACCACAGCAGATGCAACGAGAGCAAATTCCCTTTTAGAGGACTTTTGAGGTCCTCTCCCACTGCTCTCAGGGGTAGATGATGTTCTCAGGGTAGATGACTGGGACTCCAGGTTGTCTGTCTTCAACTGGGGTTGGCCTCTCGTCTCTCACTGTTGTTTTCTTTAAAGAGAAGAAAAGAGGAGGAACCTGGCAGACCGCAGCCCCTAGAGAGGCTGGCGGGAGAGGGAGGGTCCCTCTCCCGAAGGAGCGGGTTGCCGCAGTGGTGGGCAGTGTCGGCTGTCACTGTGGGATTTCCCTTCTAGCCCAGGACTTGCACGCAGGTCCATTCATCACCTGCCTAGTGGTGGCCGAGACCCCTGTAGGGGCGCCAGGGGAGGCAACAAACGGGAGGTGTTGGCCTGGTCTCAAGAGTCAGGAGCGAGACAACGGACTTGACCTCAGCCAGCCCCATGAGTTGGTTCTGCCAGTGAGATGGTTCCATCTCAGGTTTCAATTCCTCGCAGGAAGGAAAACTGCTTTGGAAGTTCGTTGGTGCAATGCTTTTGAATTTGATGAATTTGGGTTGGACTTAAGTTTCTCCTAGACTCCTAGGAAGTCTAGGAGTCCTTGGAAAACTCTGGTATTGTTTCAGCTGAGCCCAGAGCAAAGGAGGAAGGTGCAAGGTTCCTTAACCTGCCTGGGCCTCAATGACCGTGAAATCCAAGAATCAGGAAAGTGGTATCTAGGGGGGTCTCTGCCTCTGGTGTCCTTGAGGCCACATTTCCTTAGGTCATTAACAGCTGGGTGGGGCATGGGTGTGTGACCATCTTATTTGGAGAACTGTCTTAATCGGGGGGACGAGGCAGAGGGAGAGGGTCCCGTGCGGCGGGGCACTCAAGGGCAGCATTCCCTCCATAAAGGCCTGTGCGAAGTTCCTTGCTGGGTCACCTGTACAGGGTGTCCCTCTCTAGACATCCTCTCTGGGATGTCCCTGGAGAGGGACTGAGTCTTCTCTCCACCCTAGGAGTCTCAGCCACCAAGGAAGGTGTCAGGGAGCTCAGAGGAGTGTGCAGACCCAGGAGAGGTGGAGACAGGGGGAACACCCCCTTGAGTGGTCTGTGTAGGGACTGATGCTCTTAAAGTGGCTGTCTGCCCAGAGGGGAGGGTGTGCGTGGGCCCCACCAGGAGCTTGTGGGAGGAACTGACCAGTCCTAACTCCTTCTGGGCCAGTGTGGTGGGAGAACCAGGGCCGAGCATCCCACATCTTCATCAGGGCCTTTGTCAACACTGTGGGGTCTGGCTTGCAAAGTCCTGATTCTCTTTTCTGGGTTTCTCCCTGGGAGTGGGGGCTTCTCCTCTTGAGGAGGTCCCAAGACAGAGCAACTTAACCCAGGAAGCCTGGTGACCCCTTGGCTGCCGAGTCCCTGGGGAGGGAAGCAGTGCCCAGCGGCCTGGTGGTGAGATGACAGTTCCACGGGGAATGCAGGAGTGGCGTTAGGAGCCAGCCATCGGAAAGCGTGAGGTTAGCATGGATTGTGCGGGTCGCAGCAGGGTGGGGCAGCCCTGGTGTTCTGGAAGCGATGGCCAAGCTGGTGGTGATGGTGAGAAGCGGGAGGTGTTGGGCAGGCCAGCTGCTGACCCCAGAGGGGAGGAGCTGACCCCAGAGGGGAGAGCCAGGGCTTCCAAAGAGGAGGAACGGGAGGGAGGACAGGGAGGAGCAGGAGCTGGTGTGTGGAATGCAGGGAGCCTGCGGGCGCAGCCACAGAGGAGACAGGTCTCGGGAGTCCCTAGACCCACCCTGCCTGGGCACCTCGCCCTGATGCTCTGAGTGCACTAAACCCTCAAGATGGGGGGGAGGGCAGAGAAGTTAGCGGCCTGCCCCGGCCTCCCTACCCCCGCTTTGGGCTCCCTCCCCGGCTAGCCCAGCGGTCCCTTCCCCATCCCGGGAGTCTCATGTCTCCTTCGTACCTGCTTCCAGCCCGGCTCCCGACTTCATTTCCGAACCTGTTTGGAAATAAAGCAAGCGTCCACAGCCAGGGCCTGGCTGGCCAGGGTGGGACGGGACTGGAGGTGGGGGTGGGGGTGGGGGCAGCCATCTGGAGGGTCAGAGGGGTGGGGGGGGGGGTGCCCTCTCCTGTCATGGCTCTGTGACACCCCACAGATCTGGACTAGCCAACCTGAACTTGGAGTTGGCTCAGATTGACTTAAAGGCTCCAGGGGAGTGGGGCTAGAGAGAGAGAGAGAGACGTGGGGTGGGGTGGGGGGTGATTCTGAAGAGGTAGGGGTGCGGACACTAAGGGGAGGGCTCAGGAGTGGGGGCACTGAGGGGAAGACACGGAGGGTAAGCCACAGGGGACCGGGAGGGTTGGGATGATGTGTGGATGATATTATGCAAATTATGTGGGCAAAGCATTATGCAAAGCAGCATCTATTAGGGAGGCGGTGTTGGGAGCAGTGTGGGATCCACAGGGTAGCCCTGAGGCCCCCTGCTCAGCCCAGAATCTCTTCCAAGGCATGGCAGCCTGTGGGTGGGCCTTCATCTTGGAGGGGTCAGAGGCTGCCGGGGCCCAGGCCCCCTGGACCGTCCTGTCTGCCATGGACTAAGCCTCTGGAAAAGGGGCAAGACCTGCAGCCAACCTCAGGACCCAGAGCGCCGCTGGCAGACTGCCTGCCCAGCTTCTCTGGAATCCCCTCCACGCCCTTCTGAGGCTCCCTCCTCCGAGCCTGAGCACTGCCCTCTGGCATCTCCTTCCCAGCACAGCGGTCCACGTGTCTCCTGTGTTCTCTCGGGGAGCCGCAGACGGCTGAGCCCAGCCCCCTGCACACCAGGGACTGGACAAGGCAAGGGTCACCCCTCCGCTTAGCAGGGGCACCCTGGAGGCAGCTCTGTGCCCCCAGGACCCTGGAGGACCTTGCCTGGGGCCCTGCCCTCACAGGGAGCGGCCGCAGCCCATGGACCTGGCAGTCCTGGCCACCCAACCTTGCTCCTTGAGCCGGATGATCTCCGTGTCGGAGCCGAAGCTGTTCCAGGCGGTGCAGTTGTAGATGGTCTGGAAGTCCGCCCTCACGATGTTGCTGATGGTCAGCGTGGAGATGACGCCCTCCTCTGTGCTGACCGTCTCCACCGTGTAGCGGCCTGATGTGCCCGATTCCAGCACATTCTCCTTCCAGGACCAGGCCTGCCCGAGTGCACAGAATCAGGAGGTCACCCCCCAGGACCACCCCCCAGGACCACAAGGCAGCCTCCCCACCCCCAGGTGGACGCGGCCAGGTCCAGTCGTGATCACTGCCACACAGCACACATAACAACACGTGTGCACACAGCACAGCATGCACACATATCACAACATGGATACACACACCACCATACACACACATACCCCACACACACCACAACATGGATACACACCCCCACACACACACACATCACAACACGGAAACACCCCCCCCACACACACCACAACATGGATACACATACCACACACACACACATCACAACACGGATACACACACCCCCCACACACACACATCACAACACAGATACACATACCACATACACACATCACAACACGGATACACACACCCCCCCCACACACATCACAACACGGATACACATACCACATACACACACATCACAACATGGATACATATCCCCCCACACATACACATCACAACACGGATACACACACCCCCCCACACACACATCTCAACATGGATACACATACCACACACACATCACAACACGGATACACACAGCCCACACACATACACATCTCAACACGGATACATACACACCCCCCCACACACACACACATCACAACACGGATACACACACACACCCCCACACACATCACAACACAGATACACATACCACACACACACATCACAACACGGATACACACACACCCACACACACACATCACAACATGGATACACATACCACACAGACATCACAACACAGATACACACACCCCCCACACACACACACGTCACAACACTAATACACCCACCACCCCACAGACAGCACGGGCGCGTGCCCACACACACACACGCACGCGTAGAGGCTGGGCCACCTCAGAGAGTGTTTCCATCGACAAGGGTCTCTATGCGGCTCTGGGCTGGAACATTTTCCCTGGGTGAGCAGGGGGCCCTGGGGTAGCGATGGGAGCCCCTCCTTCAGATGACGCCCCTGACAGGTGAAGACCAGCCCCAGGCTGGCTGAGTCTGGTTTTGTTACTCTGTACAAAGGCTGTGCTCTGAGAGAATCTTCGTCTAGCTCAGTTTAGGATGGTGATGTTACTGATTCTCAGACCCATTTCAGGTACACGGTACCCACCCTTCTTGTTGCAGTGTTTGGCGACAGAATGAGTGCTAGAGGGTGGGGTGGATGAGCCCCGAGCCGCTTCCAGGTCACTCCTGGGGTGCCCTGGGCTCTGTGGGGGTGTTTAACTGCATCCAACTCTGTCACCAAATGTTCCCCGGGGGCAGAACTCCGCCAGTTGAGAATCCCTGGCCTCGAGTCCCATCTCCATGAAGACAAAGACTGTGTGAACATGCTCGGGGTGGACTGGATATTATCTATAATGGGATAGTGTTGATAATGTTCCATTGACGATGAAATATAATTACACTTACATTTTAAAAACAATTAAAAGAGCGAAAGGAACAGAGAAACATAGGTCTTAGTCCTATGCATGAACTCTTGCCATTTTTGTGTGACTCACACAGTGAATGAGCTCAACCCCTGAGGAAGGCTGTAACTGTAATGTCTTCATCTACAGGAGGGCACCTTACTTGTCGGGCATGTGCCCCCAACCGCCACTCTGGCACCGCCGTCCCTGGAAAAGGTAAAGCTGCCCTGTGAACTTGAGTCTTCCGGCGGGACCACCCGGGCCCTGGGGCTTGCCTCTCTTTTTTTTCTGCCCCAGCTCCCACCAGTTTCAGCTGAACTTGGCTGGAAGACCCCCCTTTTACAAAAGTAAATACCCAGGGGGGCCAGGAGTGAACTAGTTGGGCTGCCTCAGCCGCACTGCCCTGCGGGGAGCAGGGTTTGGAGGAAGGGGACAGGGAGAATGGAGTGATGCTTTTGCAGGGAAAACTTGATAAATGGGGCAGCATCCTCCATGGACAGCCAAGCAGAGGAGGCCTCCGGAGGTGCAGAGAGGGGTCTGCTGACTATAACTGCTTCCTGTTTATGACTTTGCTAACGGCTGGCCTTGAACCCAGGAAAGGGAAGAGATGGTTTATCTTTTCCTTCTGCTGCCCTCTTTCCCCTGTGCCCTCAGGATGCAGAATGTGGTCAGAGGCACAGCTGAGAGGCAGAGCGGAGTTAAACACACCCATGGGCGAGCAGCACACCCCATCCTGAGAAAAGAAATTGCCCGTGACTTTTGTCTTCCTGATGCTTTCCCAAGGAATAGTTTTTCCCAATAAGAAAGGGAGAGCAGAGGTGAGACTGACCAGCCAGATGGCTGAGTAGCTGCAGGCAGAGATAACCCACCAGACTGTTCAGTGTGTGTGTGTGTGTGTGTGTGTGTGTGTGTGTGGTGGCTGTCCCCCTTGCTCACCGCCCCCCTACCAAGCCCACCCCCAGGCACTCACGATGCGGTCGGGAGGTGGCGTGCTCCGGATGAAGCACTTGATCTGGCCCTTCTCCCCATGCAGGGCATGCTGGGTTTGGGTGCTGGAGATGATGGGGGGTCCTGTTGGGGAGACAGCATTATATCAGAGAATCGGGAGGGGCGGGCCCCCGGCTGGACCCCTCGCAGCAAGTTCAGAAGTTTATACATCCATTCAGCAAACATGTAGCAGGGGCTTCAGAGATAAAGGAGGTGTCAGTCATAAACCTTTCAGGAGAAGATGAGTGAGCGAATGCCTCTAAATCAGGATTCCCAGAGACATGAAGAGCTGTAATAGAAGATGGTGGTGGTGATAGAAGGAGGTGAGGCTGACACCAGGCAAAGTGCTAACGGACCTCACAGGCGAGAGAAATCTACCTGGCAGGCGGGCAGAGCTTTAAAAAGGAGGCGGCAAACCTGAGAAGGGAGTGGGGGAGGTGTCAGGAAGGAAGGAAGTAAATGTCACCTCCCCTAGCTAGAGTCAGTTCAGTTCAGTCACTCAGTCGTGTCCGACTCTTTGTGACCCCATGGACTACAGCACACCAGGCCTCCCTGTCCATCACCAACTCCTGGAGCTTACTCAAACTCATGTCCATTGAGTCGGTGATGCCATCCAACCATCTCATCCTCTGTCGTCCCCTTCTCCTCCCGCCTTCAATCTTTCTCAGCATCAGGGTCTTTTCAGATGAGTCAGTTCTTCACATCAGGTGGCCAAAATATTGGAGTTTCAGCTTCAGTATCAGTCCTTCCAATGAATATTCAGGATTGATTTCCTTTAGGGTGGACTGGCTGGATCTCCTTACAGTCCAAGGAACTCTCAAGAGTCTTCTCCAACACCACAGTTCAAAAGCATCAATTCTTCGGCGCTCAGCTTTCTTTATAGTCCAACTCTCAAATCCATATATGACTACTGGAAAAACCATCAGATCAGATCAGATCAGTCGCTCAGTCGTGTCCGACTCTTTGCGACCCCATGAATCGCAGCACGCCAGGCCTGCCTGTCCATCACCAACTCCCGGAGTTCACCCAGACTCACGTCCATCGAGTCAGTGATGCCATCCAGCCATCTCATCCTCTCTCGTCCCCTTCTCCTCCTGCCCCCAATCCCTCCCAGCATCAGAGTCTTTTCCAAAGAGTCAACTCTTCGCATGAGGTGGCCAAAGTACTGGAGTTTCAGCTTTAGCATCATTCCTTCCAAAGAAATCCCAGGGCTGATCTCCTTCAGAATGGACTGGTTGGATCTCCTTGCCATAGCTTTGACTATGACCTTTGTTGGCAAACTAAAGTCATCTCTGCCTTAGTCAGCTTTTGGATTTCAAACCATTCCCTCATATCTCCAGTAGAGGGCACGCTTGCCTAACAAATCAGTGTACTTGGCCGGCCAGGCAAACCAGGCAGGAAGGGAAATAAAAGGTCTTCCTCCCCCAAGTGGGGAATCACCCCACATAGATGGACTGGGCTGGATATGCTCACAGCCTTCATCTCACAGGTGTCTCAGGAGATCCCTTAGTTCATCATCTTGTCTGCCTCCATGTACATACCAGCCAGCCCAGGTGGGACCATGGCTCCAAAGCTGACCTCAACGTTATCATATCCAGCCCAGGTGTGCGTGGGTGTACGGGTCATGATCATGGATGTCCCTGGGGACACTTGGCTCATTTGCCGCATCAGACAGCCTGGAAGATCCACCAGGAATCTGGCAGTGCTTCCTGTCCATTTCTGCCTGTTTGTTAACCCAAGTCGTTAATGATGCCCATCTGGGAATGACACTGGGAGGAAGGAGACTCGGGCTCCTGGCTGGGCTGCGTGGCTGAGGCGAAGGATGCGGGGGCAGAAACCCTTGTGCCCTCTTCTCAATCCCTGGGGTAAAGTTTGGGGCTTAGGTGGCAGGAAAGAGAACTAAAGCAAGGGACCTGGAGGACGGGCAGATTTATGCTGGGAACAAAACAAAAATTGCTGCAAATGTATTTGCTGTATATTAGCCACCTGAATTAAAGCAGATTTGCATTTCCACAAGTAGCTTTCAGCCAAGGGGAGAAACGTTGTGGGAATCGCCGAGGTGACTCCTTTTGCGTTTAGGCTGGGAAATGGCTTGGTGCTGGGTGTGGGGGGACCCTCATGATAAGGGCTCCTACCCTCAGGGGTTTCTCTCTTAGATCCCTTAGCTCCAAGAAGCCTTTGGCTTTTGAAAGGCAGGCGTGCTGCTGGGCGGAAAGTGATGATACCATAAAACCTCTTTGCCTTCACTTCCCAGGAACTAGGATTTCCCTGGTGGGGGTGGGGTGGGGTGTCTCAGCTGTTCTAAAAGTGACCAGGGAAGACCCTGATGCTGGGAAAGATTGAGGGCAGGAGGAGAAGGAGGTGACAGAGGATGAGATGGTTGGATGGCATCACTGACTCAACGGACACGAGTTTGAACAAACACCAGGAGATGGTGAAGGACAGGGAAGCCTGGCTGCTTCAGTCCATGGGGTTGCCAAGAGTCAGACATGACTGAGTGACTGAACAACAACAAAATACATACACATATAAGGGCTCCTTATACGAGAACAGAAATCCGGGTGAGGGCAGACAGGGTTAGGGGAATCAGAATGCAGCAGTGGTATGCTTTCCATCCCGTTTCTGCAAATCCCAGGTTTGAGCCCAATCAGTTTAGATCTAGGCAAGTTTATTCCCCAAAGGGCGATGGCCAGCAGTAATCCCCCGGCCTGGGTGCGTTTGGACGAGAACCTCATCTCATTTGGGGTTTGTCAGTAGTGTGGGGCCCTTGGGTCCAGGCCCTGCCCAGAGGTCTTCACCATCCCTCCACCTGTTCTCCAGACACAAGTACAGATAAGTTCATTCCCAAGTCTACTCCAGTGTGGGCTGGCAGGGTCCTCCCTGAGGGCCGGTCCGTTCATCCCCCTGCCTCCTTGCTTTACTTTAGTCTCTTGGGTGTTTCCCTTCCTGGCGGCCAAGGGGAGCCTGTGCCAAAGGATTGGAGGCAGAGGAGGGGGTTGGAACGAAGAACACTGGAGGGTACAGATCACACCCTGGAGACTCCAGGGCCCAGGCTGGGGTGTCCCATCCAAGAGGAGTGTCCTTCGGAGGTGTGTGTTCCCGCCTCGAGAAACCGCTTTGATGCCCATTGGAAAGTGCTTGAAAGCCTGAAGTGACACGCATTTCAGTCCCTCCTCTATCGACCGTGCTTCTCCCAGACACGAGGATGCTCCTTGAAAAGCTTCAGGCTTGCGGGGCCACGTGTGAGTCTGAAGGGCCCCAGCCGGACTGGTCACAGGGCCATCGGAGCGGAGCTGGCTGCAGTCACGGGCCAGCACGACTCCCTGCGCCCTCCCAGAGGGGGCAGTGGGGAGGCCACTGATTTCACCAGGGCCTGGTGCCGGAGGAGCCGAGTGTCAGACACCAGAGCCGGCAGGAAAAGGCTGCAGCCCGTGTTGCCATGGATATACGGAGGCGCGATCAGATGCTGTTATTTTTAGCCCTGCAGCACCAATTTATTGGTGGCATCCTGGGGACACGTAGGAAAGGCAGGAAGGCTCCCGAGACCGGGTTCTGCTGGGGACAGACAGTTCTGGGGTCTGAGCGGATTCACCCTCCCTCTGGGGGTGGGGAGGAAGGAGAAGAAAGAGACGGAGCAGGCTGGCTAATGGGACCAGCAGTGGACGTGGCGGGGGCGGGGTGCGGTAAGGACGCGCCAAGCTGGTTTCAGTCTCTAGCAAGGGGGAGGCCAGATGAGGCTCAGTGGACAGCTTCTTGGGTCGAGATGAAGCCACTTGGGCTGACTTCGGGGTCTTGGCTCAGCCCCTCGCCTGGGCCCTGGTCTGCAGCAGCCCTACAGAGTTGGGTCGGTGGTTCGATTCTTGCCAGGGCTCACCCCGAAATGAAACCCAGCAGAGGGAAGTTGACTGGAAACGTGGGGTCGGGGTGCCCTTAGCATCCTCACTCCCTCAGACCAGCTGGCCGCGGAGCGCGCAGGACGGCAGGAACACGGAACCCCTGTCCCGCCGCTCCAGCCTCCTTGGGTGTGACCTGAGCTAGGTTCCCGCTTCTCTGTGACCTTCTACATCCTGAGATCCAGGCCCTGTGCCCTCAACATCTCACGTGAGAGCTCTCTGACAACTCACACTGTTCTCTCCTGCTCTGCTGTGACCTTATTATATATAATAAGACCAGTTCCCTGCCCTCAGGGAACCCCTTGAGCTTGGCCCTGTGGGGATGGTGGTGGGTCTTCCTGGTTGAGTGGTTCTAACACAAAGGGAAGAGGTAGACCAGGAGTCGCAGAGATGCCCTGAGACTCCCCTCAAGGGCCAAGGTCAAGGTCAAAGGATAGATGTGGGATCTATGTTGGCTGCCCAGTGATCCTCTCACCTTTTTACCTGGTCAGGAAAAAATCCATCAGCCATCACTCTTAGGGCTGAGATCTCGTGGGAGAAGCACACAGGAGGGAGGTGACCAGGAGCCACCCAGGTCCCTCCTCACGTCAGGGCTGGGCTCTGACATGGACGTGAAGAGGTGGATGGAACACTATAGACCCAGAGCAGAAACCAACCCCTCGGAGCAATGCCTGGGACCCTCTTGGCCCCCCACCCCTGCCCTGGCATGAGTGGGGTCTTACCATTGACAGTCAGGGTCACCTCTCGCTCCCCAGCCCCCACCCGGGGCACCACGGCTCGGCACACGTATTTTCCCGCGTCCTCCTGGCGAACGGCTTTGAGTGTCAGGGTCTTCTCATTGCTCAGGACCTGGGAGACGTGGAGAGGGTCAGATACCGAGAGTAGGGGCTGGACTCTGTCTCTGAACCAGAAGGGCTGAGAGGCGGGCGGGGGCAGGGGTGGGGCTAGGTCTGCAACGTCTCAGTGAACAACCCCGGGGTAGGGTAGGGGGCAGAATGTCTTATTACACAGCACGCCAGGCGGACCATCCTATGGGGGGAGCCCCAGCACAGAGGACCCTGTGAAGTTGAAGACACTGCAGCCCTAAGCGGTGGGTTCAAGGGGGAGGCTGGAGTGAGAGAGAAGGACTATCCTGAACCTGAGCTTCTGTGAGGGTCCTGGATCTGTCTGTCCTGAGTCATTTCAGTATCCTTTGGGATGAGGTTTGGGGCTTCCCTGGTGGCTCAGGCGGTAAAGAATCCGCCTGCAATATGGGAAACCTGGGTTTGATCCCTGAGTCGGGAAGATCCCCTGGAGGAGAAAATGGCAACCCACTCCAGTCTTCTTGCCTGGAGAATCCCACGGGCAGAGGAACCTGGCGGGGCTACAGTCCGTGGGGGTCACAAAGAGTTGGACACGACTGAGAGACTAACACTGACTTCTGGAGGGATGAGAAGGAAATAGGCTTTGGCATTCGATGTCTGAGTTGAGATCCCGGCTTCAGAGGTGCCTGCTGGTGTGGCTTTGGGCCCTAGTTCTCTTCTCTGAGGCCCTTTCCTTATCCCTATAACGGGGCAGTAACACTCGGAGGACAGTGTAGTGTCCAGCAGGCAGTAGGGGACACATAGGCCACTTTCTCCCCGGCTTCCCTGCCTGAGGCTCTCCCTGTCCTCCTGGGAGAAGGGAGGTCTGAAACTCTTGGTACTTGAGTCGCTCAGTCGTGTCCAGCTCTTGCGACTCCATGGACTGTAACCCACCAGGCTCCCCTGTCCATGGGGTTTTCCAGGCAAGAACACTGGAGTGGGTTGCCATTTTCTCCTCTAAAGAACACACACACTTTAAAAGAGGAAAAAGCAGGGAGAAGGCCAGGCTTAACTGCAAAGCTGAAGGTAATGACTATTAGGGGAGAGCTGAAAAACCTCTCTAGGGACTTTTCACCCCCAGCGTCTGGGTGACCACCTGCTTTTCTCATAAGGTTCACGACAGGGCAAAATTGTACTGGCTGAACATGTTTAGGCCTAAGGGGGATAGGTGTGGGCACCTGGGGCTCCCTCTCCCCTTTCTGGGGCTCCTCTTCCTGCAGTTTACACGGGAGGCTCTCATCTATAGTGTGTGAGTAAGAGGGGCCCCGGGAGGCAGTTTCCGCCCGGGCCTGAGGTCCCCCCACTCCTGCCAGGCTCTCTGTGATCCCAGCTGTGGACTCACCACGCCCGAGCCCCGCTTCATCCAGACGATGGTCAGGGATGGGTTGCCTGTCCAGGCGCAGCTGAAGACGGCGTCCGAGCCCAGGTCTACAAGCAGGGACTGGGGCTCTGTGGTCATCCTGGGCCCAACTGCCATGGGAGGAGGGAGGAGCCGGGGCTGTGGTGGGTGGGGTGCGGGACGCTCCTGTCCACCCCTCCTCTCCCCCACTGTGCTTGCCCCGTCTATCCACGCTGGCCCATTCCCTTACAGGTCAGGCCTCTACCTGTCTGGGCCTGGCCTGGGAGCTAAGCAGGAGGCCCCCTCTCCCCCAGCCCAGCCTCCCTGGGGCCCACCGTGGAAGCAGGCAGCTCCAGGCCCAGAAAAAGCTGCTCTGGTCCCATTTCTGCCTGGATTTGCCCCCCAGCACTCTCCCATCCCCTTCCCTTTGTCCTGATTCCAGGAAGCCCCATCCTGGCCCCAGGGTGTGGACAGAGGGGCCTGCCTCCCACCCCAGAATCTCTGCCTTCAAGTCAACTGCCCACCTCCTTCAGGCCTCAGCAGGTGACCTGGAGCCAAGTTCCCCGTGCACCGAGCCCAGCTCCTGGGCCACCGCAGGGCCACTGCAGGGCTGGGAGATAAGCAGTGGGGGACACCAGGCCTCCTGTGCGGTGTCACCCCGCCCCCCATTATCCTCTATTCCGGCCCCACCCCGCCTCCTTTTCAACACTGAAGGGGAGGCCTTCAGGTCCTTTGCGCACACTTATCCAGTTAGTGGAGGCGCGTCCCCCCCTGCCCCTCCCCCGCCCTAACCAGAAGCCCCTGCAGATGGAGCCTGGGTCCCCAGGGCAGGTGCAGCAGTGGGATTTCAGGGGCAGTGACAGGAGGGTGTGCAGAGAGCTGCCTTCAGGGAGCAGGTGTGAAACCAGGGTCAGGAGGCCGGCAAGACTCCCCTGATGCAAACAGGGAGTCATCGCGCTTCCTGCTGAGGCCAGTGTGGGGGCGGTCAGGAATAAAGTTTGTAAGAGTGCTTCTGAATCTGTACAGGGCTTTGGATGAGCTGACGGTCAATGCTGTGAACACAGCCGAGGGCTGGCTCCCCCGAGGGTCCCTGCCTGGTCAGTGGCGAGGAGGGGGCGCCCCTGATGGGAGGCTGACCCATCTTGGTCCTCATTCTGCTCATTTGCTGTGTGACTTCGGGCTTCCGTCCCCTCATCTGGGTGCTAGGAATAAGAATTCTAGCCTCCCTAGATGATTTTTTTTTTTAAAAAGATTTAAAAGATTTTTTTTTTTTTGGCCATGCTGCACGGTTTGTAGGATCTTAGTTCCCCAACCAGAGATGGAGCCTTCACCCTCTGCAGTGAAAGCAGAGTCCTAACCACTGGACGCCAGGGAGGTCCCCTCCCTGGGAGATTATGAGGGTCAAGATAAACATGAGACAGTATGTGGGGACGTTTTCTGCAAGGGGCATGGATTCCGAGCTTGGGAGGCATTCTTATGTTGTGTACAACAAGCCCACGATGGTTCCTCCAGCTGAGAGCAGAGACCAGCCAGAGCCCATAAGTCAGGGAAGGCCTGAGCCACTCACAGTAGACGTCGACCGTGCGGCTGATGTTGGTGCTGCCCAGGGCATTGGTCACCTCGCAGGAGACAGGCTCTGAGAAGTATGTGTAGTCCACGGTGGTCCGGTACACTTCCCCCGAGGCTTCCTTGATGATCTGGCCCCGCTTGGCCCACCTGCAACACAGGCACAGGGGCTGGTGCGGACCTCCCGCCCAGGGGGGCAGGATGCGTCCCACCCGCTGGAAGATGAGGCCTGACGAAGGGCAGGGCAGGGTAGGCCCCCGAGGGGTCCCTTGGGGGAGCCTCCACAGCAGGGTTACTTCCGGGGCTCAGGAAGGGGTCAGTGGTGGGCTCTGGGCTGTGGGTCACCGGGCAGCCAGCAGCAGTTGACTGATGGGTTATTCTGGAGGGAGGTGGGTTAGCTCTTCAGTGAGTCCGCCCATGTGGCTGGCCAGGCAACGGCTAACCCAACTGCCAGACCCTGGGCAGCTTGGCTGTCCTGCTCTGAGCTCCCTGGGGGTCTAGTCCTGGACCACATTGGAAAAGGAGGCCAAGCCCGTGACTGAAGAGGCCAAGGTCTAGTGGTTTGTGCCCATTCATGCGTGTACACCTGCACACACACATGTACACATACGCACAGGCATCAGGAAGCTTGATTTCCAGACAAGACAAGACGCTGATGGAGCGGTGATAGGCGTGGTCTCGATTGCCCACCCTCCTGCTCGGGCAGCTCTCCCAGTTTCCCCGTCCTGACTCCTGTCCCCAGAGTGGGTCCCATCATAGTGCCCCTCTCTCCCAAAAGCCCTTGTTCCTCCACACCCTCTGCCTCCCATCCTGGCTCTGCTCTTTGGGGACCTGGGCTGTCTCAGCACTGCTTTTATGGGACCAGCAGTTGGGTTGGTGGGGATGATGGGAAAACAGCTATGCTGACTTCTTTCATTGGCCAATTGACTGATGGGTATCTTGGGTCTGGCCCTGGGGCGGTGATCACTGTCCTGGTGCAGCAGACAGCAGGCAGAACACCCCAGGGGTGCGTGTGCCCATGTGTGTGAGGCTGGGGGCTCTCCTTATAGCTGCACAAGGAGAGAGAATCAGAGCTTTCCCTGGTTTACTCTTATTATGGTTAAAACTTTTAAAAAACACACAAGTTCTCAACAGGTACTTCCTACTGTAGTTCAGGCCTGTTTTGGGGTATGTGTCTTTTAAAATTTGTTTTGTTTTTGGCCACTGTGCGGCACTTGGGATCTTAGTTCCCTGACCAGGGAGCAAACCTGTGCCCCCTGAAGTGGAAGCACAGAGTCTTAACCACTGGACCACCAGGAAGTCCCTGGAGTGCATGTCTTTGCCAGGGCTGGGGAGGCCCCCGTTATCCTGGGGCTACCATGACTCCAGATAGCCACATTCTTAGGGGCCCCTTTCCTGGGGTCACAGAGGCCTGGGCCCTGCCCTTCCCTCCAGCTGCTCCTGCTTAGCCAGTCCATCCGGCTCGGGAGGTGGCCGTCTCCCAGTACCGCACAGAGCACCAGGCTGGCACTGTGCAGTTATTATCTTGAATTAGTGTCAGATTGTTATTAAGAAGACAATTAATAATAACAATTACAGTTTAACAACAGAGCAAACCATAGTTCCCCGAGAGCTGAAGGAGCTTCCCAACAACCCATTATGAGTTATTCATGAATCATTTCAATCTCTAACTTTAATTTAATGACCACACTTAACAGTCAGGCACAGCTCCCACCTGAGGCGGATGAGTTCAGTCCTGGACACACGGTGGTGGATCGGAGTCCAGCCCCTGCTCCACCCACCCTGCAGCTGTGAGGGGGCAGGTGGTGGAATGCTACGAGGAGGGGGAAGCCGGCTGGGCTGGGAGGAGGCAGGTGAGACCCTCCTGCCCCTGGTTGCCCACAGCCCCAGGCAGCAGGCTCTGCTGGGCACTCCTCTTCCATTATTGGGGGTTCCTGGGGGAAGAGGGGGCTTTCTCCCCACCTGTCTGAGGTCCCTCACAGTGTAAGCAGGGTGAAAGCTCCCTACTGGGGCTCCCAGGAACTCAGAACTCAGAACAGATTCAAAGAAGGGAGACTGAAGAGACGCTGGAGGGCTGTGCAGATGCCGCTCCCAGCTCCCCAGGGCCGATCCCCACCTTAGAAATGGGGGGCCACTGAGAGGAACTCAGCCGCTGTGGGGCTGGGTCTCTGGGGGTCACCCCACGAGTCCCTAGCTCACCTCTCACTCAGCCACTCTTCTTCTTCCCTGTCTTTATTCCCCTTCTTTACCCCAAAACCCCATAAAAAACCCTGAAACAACAAAAACCCTCGGAGGAATCCCTTCCAGAAGCTCAACCCACTCACTGAAGCAGCAGGTCACATGACCAGGGTAAGCCAGAGAGCAAGTCCCCGCATCTCCCAGCTCCCCTCCCGTCTCCTCCCCTCTCTGTCCCACCTTCCGGTCTCATCTCCCCTGCTCTCCCCTCCGCTCCCATCTCCTCTCTTCTCTAGTTTCTCAGCTAGGCCTCCTCCTCCTCTTTCCTCCAGTCCCTTCACCCTCCCACCACCCACCTGCCCCCTGCCCCTCCCAACCACTGTGTTCACCCCCTCGCCCAGCCCCGAACAGGAGTCAGATTAAGCTTTTCCCAATCAATGTGTAATTTGGCCCGGGCAGATATAAGAGGATTAATTATTTACATCACACAATCAGGAGGCTGGCGTGTCACTGCCAACAGGCTGTCCTCCACAGCCCCTCCTTTCACACTGGCTGGCAGACCCCCCGCCCTGTTCCCTGCGTGGTGGGGCAAGGGCCCTGAGACCTCAGAGGGGCGCAGAGAAGCAGGCGGAGACGTGCTTCAGGTGCGCTTGCCCCAGGCGGCCGGTCCAGCCAAGTGATGGCTGAGTCCAGTTGGACAGGCTCCCACATCCACCCGGGGCCCCCTGCTGGGTGCTGGGGTGGACCAGGGCACATCTCTGATTTTCGAAATCACAACCTCTTGGTTGAAACAGGAGGAAGCAATCAAGACCAAGGCGGAAGTTAAAATACAAAGATCCCTTAGTCCTGTCCAGGTCAGCTGGAAAAAATCCAGTACTCAAGTGCTGAGATTGCTCAAGGCCCTTCCTCTTGGATCCCAACACTGCATTTAGAAGGACCATCTGCCTGCTGGGTCCAGCTCCCAGAGGCCAAGGGGCTGAGCCACAGGGGTGGGCATAGACACCGGCCTCCTCTCACCACCCCCTTCCTCCTGGGCTGCCGGGGCTCCCTGACATGTCCCTGGAGGCCGGAAGGGCTCCCCAAAAGCCTCTGGAGCCCTGGAGGGTGCCTGATCCGCTCTGAAGCATTCTGGGGCCTCCGGCGAGCTGGAGGGCCAGGAGGGAAGGATGCAAGTAGGAGCAGGCGCACGCCTGTCGAACCTGCAGGGGCCCGGCCTATGTCTCTGGCTCCTCCTCTGTGACTGATGGTTGACCAGGCTCTGAGCTGCAGGGAAGGATGGAGACAGAGGGAAACCACAGGGACCCAGAACCTGTGGAAACCTGCAGGTCCTGGCTCATTAACTCTGTAGTTTAAAAACTAAACATAACTTTGTATAGAGAAGTCACAAGACCGATGCAGGAAACTGCCATACTTCCTTCGCCTAAACTCACCAAACGTGGTCAATATCTTGCCACATTTGCTTCTCGATGATCTTTTCAAATGTAGACTTATCCCTTATTACTGTCATGATATGAGAATGAATGTGGGTGGGTCTGCTTGGGTAGCGTGTCAGTGGGAGAGAAGGGGTGCCCAGGGAAGCTGGCATGAGAGATCTCTTCTGGGCATGCGACACCTGGTGTGTAGGGCCTGTGAGCAGAATAGCAGAGCGAAGCCCGCCTGTGGATGGAGCCCAGGCCTCGCAGGTGCAGGGTGGAAGCCCAGAGAAAAATACAGAAATCTCCTGCCGCATCTTTGTCATTGTCCCAGCCAAGCCAGACCTGCTGCCTGGACCCACAGGGCCGCGGGACTCCAGGGAGCCTGGAGGCCATCTAATCTTTCTCCTGCCTCTAGCCTGATGAATGGTTAAACCCAGAGGACACATGGTTTTCATCCTATTTAAAAATATCCTCAAGGATAAAGGCTCTGTACTTTCCCTGGGTTTCAGGCTCCAGCATTAATTATCTGCACTGCAGGGAGCATCGCCTGTGTCTAGCCTGAACCTGTGGCTGCTTCTTTGACCCGTTTCCTCAGGTTCTGCCCTCTGGGGTCATGCCGCCTTTCTTTGGCTCTGTCCTCCACTCCCACCGGCGGGTTTGTTTCCGAGTCTGGGACCATCAGCATCCCTGGCACTGGGTGATGCTGGGGCTTCCTAACCATCTCAGTGGTGGGGGGTGGGCACCATCAGGTCTGGGCTGGAGGAAGAAGCAGGGCAGAGTGAGGGCCGTGGCGGGGAGTGTCTGAGTGTGCCCTGGAGCACCTCTGAGGCCACTGGTGTCTGGAAGTCTCGTGCAGTGGTGATGCCCAGGCAGGAGGCCCAGAGGTGCCGCTCTGTGTGTTTACAGAGTCCACGAGCCCACATTCTGGAGCGCTGAGGGCCTGCCACACGAGCTCCACGCTGACAGCTGTAAGTGACTAAACGGCAGTTCCCGCCTTCAACAGGGAAGGACAGGCTTGTGAAAAACAGTGAGACGTTCATCAGTGCGGCAAGCAACAGCTTCAGGGGGACCGTGTGGATGATGAATCTGGGTGCCCGATGGTCAGGGCCGGCGATCCCGGCAACCCCACCCTACCAGGGGACCGGTTTGGTGAGCACAGGACTAGAATCTGGATCTGAATGACCATGATGGCTTGTTTTAGCTTTTTCTCCTGAGTCTCCTTCCTTTCAGAAATAAGGGGTACAGAAGCTGTGCAAACAGAAGGAGTGACATCTTCTGTATCAGAGGAAGGGAGTGTGTGTTCATGAGGAAAAGGCGAAGTCCACCTGGCCAGGGAGAGGTGAACGGGTGTGCTGGAGAAGGGTCCCGGACACCCACAACGGACCAAGCACCGTGCTGGATGCCTGGACCACAGATGACAGCCCTGCGACAGGCAGGGGTGTCGAGGGGGCCTCCCCAGCAGGGCCTCTCACCTGTACTGGGTGACCGCGGGGTTGGCCTTGGCAGAGCAGTGGAACGTGACCACGTTGTCCTCCAACACTGGCTGCGGCTCCACCGACAGGTTGACGAGAGGGGGGTCTGCGGAGAGAAGAGGCGCCTTTGCAGACTGCGGTGCTGTGTGCACCATGGTTTGGGGGAACATGAGGGTAAAGGCCAGCAATTCACCCCCAGGGTCTCTCAGAGCAGCCACTCCCCTGGTGGTCCCCAGAAAACTGGGGGCCTCAGCAGGGGGTTCCCTCTGTCCCTGGAAGTGCCCGAATCAGGGTGTCCTGGCAGTGGGCTCAGGACTCCTGCTATGGATTCAAGGTATTGTTGTTCAGTCACTAAGTTGTATCCATCCAACTCTTTGCGACCCCATGGACTTCGGCATGCCAGGCTTCCCTGTCCTCCACTATCTCCCGGAGTTTGCTCAAATTCATGTCCACTGAGTTGGTGATGCCATTCAACCATCTCGTACTCTGTTGTCCCCTTCTCCTCCTGCCCTCAATCTTTCCCAGCATCAGGAATGGATTCAAGGCTGGTGTTTAAATGAACAGCCACCCCGGAAGCAGGGCTGTCTGGGCCCCAGAGGGTGCTTGCTGCCTCCATTCCAGCTTTGGGTGAACAAACCACTGCAGGAAAGAGAGGTGTGAAAAGGGCGTGGGGGGTGCACGAGGAGGATGTGGATACTAAGTCCCTTTAAATACGAACTTTTCTGTCTTTGAAATGTCCATCTCGCGTCTTTTTGTGTAAAGGTTCTTTGTGTAAAGGTGCATCTGTTACCTTGGCACTAACAGCCTTCCCTGAGCCTAACCATCTCTGCTGAGTCCTGAAGGATGTCACTCAGCCCTCAGCTCCCTAGGCAGGGCTCATCTTTGTCACTCAACATGATGAAGCCCAGCTCTCAAGTGCGAAATGATCAGAGGTGGAGGAAACAGGAAGTCAGAGAGGTAGAGAGAGACGGGGAGACAGAGACACAGAGAGGTCATGCAGAAGGGAAGTGGGGGAGGAAGGGGGGCAGAGAGATGCCTATGTAGGAGAGATGTGAAGATGACGGAGGGAAGGAGAAGGAGAGAGACCGAGAGAGAGAGAGAGAGAGAGAGAGAGAGAGAGAGAGAGGGAGAAAGTGCAGAGGCAGAAACATAGAGAAGCAAAGAGCAGACACGGATAGGCTCAGAGAGACTCACGTGTTCAGAGAGATACACGATCAGACAAAAATTTTAGACTTAAGGCCAAAAGACCAAGGGGGACTGAACAGATGGAGACAGAAAGTGATAAGGTGCTGGGGAAAAAGCCAAAGACAATAATGAGACATAGAGGAAAGAGACAGGATGACAGAGAGTTGGAAACAGAGGAGACGGTATTCACAGCAGAGATCAGAGATGGGGAATCAGCCTGGAAAGAGACCCTGAGGCGGCCTGGCCCTCCTGAGCTCAGGGGAGGCCAGTTCAGGACCTGCTCTGAAAGCCGGGCATCCTTGTGCTCTGGGGTAGATGCCCAGGCCTTAGCACCCCGGCATGGTCCACGTTCCGGGGAAGCAGAGATGACAGGCCTGGAGGTCTGGCTGGAGCTCAGCTCTAGGCTGAGTGAAGAGAGCAGCTTGATCCCTGAGTCCTAGTCAGGCCCTGGGGCCGCATCTTCTGCCAGACCTCATCTATAGGCACAGCTCTATGCTGGGAGGGCAGGAGGACTTGCTGGGGGTTCACCCCACTTTCAGAAAAAGAAGTAAGAAAGCTGGTTTCTCAGAGACCATCTGGAAAATGCTGACCTGCTCTGGGTCCACATGAAGCAAGACTCCAGCTACCTGGCCCAGCTCCTGGTTGAGACGACAGAGGGCTCCCTGAGCCCCTCAAGAGTCAACTGTGCAGCCGCCTAGCTGCAGACGGAGCCTCACCCACCCCGGAGTTGGGATTGCTTGGCAGCGTGCTCTCCCTGTGCCCTGCTGGTGTTCAAGCTGCCTGCTGGGGTGCCGGGCTTGGGGGGAGATGACCCACAGGGCTGCACTGGAGTGTGCAGACAGCTTGTTAAGACGCAGGAGAGAATGCTGGTTCCTAACAGCGGCAGGTGGTCGGCCAAGCTGGAGCTGTTCTCCCCGCATCCGTTCTGGATAGGACCACAATTCTGGGAACGTCTCCTATGACTTGCTTGCCTTTTCCTGGAGAGTTAATTATAGGGAAGTGTTGGCTACGTCAGTGACCTCAAAGTTGGTTTTTATTCATTTATTTTTAAATAGGAATTATTTCAAAAAAATTTGTATTTATTTGGCTGTGCTGGGTCTTTGCTGCTGCGTGGGCTTTTGTCTAGTTGCAGCGAGCGGGGACTTCTCTCGAGTTGCAGTGTTCAGGCTTCTCTCTGTGGTGGCTCCTCTTCCTGCGGAGCACGGGCTCTGGGGCGCGCGGGTTTCCGTAGTTGCGGCTCGTGGGTTTGACAGTTGTGGCTCCTGGGCCCGAGAGCGCAGGCTCAGTAGTTGTGGTGCAAAGGCTCAGTTGCTCTGTAGCACATGGGAGCTTCCCGGAGCAAGGACTGTGAACCCACATCTCCCGCCTTAGCAGGCAGATTCTTTACCACTGAGCTACCAGGCAAGCTCAAAACCAAGCATTGGTTTTTAAAGCGTGACTCCAGCGGACCCAAAGATGCGTGGCCAGGACTTGCCTTGAAAGCTCTGCCCCCATCTCCCAAGACAGCTACACCCCCAGAACCCTGCAGCCTCCTCCTGGCTCTTCCCCATCACCTGAGTGGGTTGTCTGCTGGCCCACCCAGCTGAGAACCACCAGTTTTCAAGGCTAGTTCAACAGCCTCTAGAAACCAGTCATAGAACGTGCAGGGCAGCTCCAGGAGGCCTATCCCCACTTGGCTGTCCTTTATAAAGTGGTGAGACTTCCAGAGACAGAGAGATGAAACACACGCCTGCTGGAGGACCCTTCCGGCTGTCTGCTCCCCTCCCCTGCTCCCCTCTTCTACCACCAAGCTGCCCTTCTCAGTTATCCTGGGGGCGCCTGTCTCCTGAAGCTTCCCCACCTCTTTGCAGCATCCTCGGTACCCAGGAAAACAGGCTCTCCCCACACCCCGGGAGCCTTCCACACTGGCTGGTCTCATCTGAGCCTCCACCCCAGGCCCAGAGGTGCCCACATCCCTCTCTCCACACTTCTCCTCTGCATGTGCAGGATATGAATTTTCAGAAGTCCACCAGGCTCCGAAGGTATAAATAGTTTATGTCATATCCGACTATTAAACATGATTTTAATCCCATTTGTGATGTCGGTTGCATAACTTGCAGGGGGGCAGCTTTGATGTAGCTGGCGGAACTGAGATCGCACTGAACAGATGTTACAGCTGAGAGTCTGTTAGAGTTTCCATCAGCAGCCTGCCTCCGCACGCGTGTATGTGTGTGTGTGCGCGCGCGCACTCGCATGCACGCACATTCAGGGGAAGTATTACATCCAGGAAGGGATGAGAAAGGAGAGAAACTCCATGACTCAGTGATTTTATAGCACATCCATTTGAAGCTTGGCAGCTGGATGCAGAGTCCAGATGCAGCAAGACTTTGGGGGTGTTAGCTTTCTCTCCCATTACTCAATCTGGGGGCTTTGTCTTCCGTTGGGTAACATCTAAAGACCAAGGGAAACAAACAACAAATGTGTTTTTGCTGAGTTTGGATACTTCTTGGTTGACTGAGAAAATGAGCAGGTTTGCAAAGGCAGCTCTGATCCAGCCTGTGGTGTCCACAGTAAACAGCTGGACGCTTACTGAATGAACAAAGGGATGCATGGGGGTGGGAGGGTGGAGAGCAGGAGGGAGGGGGCAGAGAGAGCCTGCTCTTTTGCTCAGCAGGCGTGTGTAGACACCTTGGGGAGCGGGGACAAGTGGATGCAGACCTCCCCTCCCTGTGGGGTCTGGGGGCACTGGGGAGGGGCAGCTGCACCCCCATGACAGGTGCTAGGTGCTGCGCTGGGGTCGCTGCCTGAATGCTTTAACTGAATCCTTCCAGCCAGTGTATGTATGAGCCAAGCACCTCCACATACAGATGAGGAAACTGAGGCACAGAGAGGTGAAATAACCAGCCCAGCATCACTCAGTAAGTTGCAGAGCCAGAATTCCAACCAGGAAGGATGCTGCAGCTTTAACCACGACTCCGGACTGCCTCGGACGGGGCCCATCTAGGAAACTGGGCACCTGGATTCTCGGCTTCACTTTGACCTCATTCTTGCTGCTTCCCTCTTGGGGTGGCTGAGACGTCCCTGGAAAGAAAGTCAGCGAGGCCCAGAGACCTGGCAAGGCCGGCACCCTCCTCCGGGGCAGACTGTCGTCTGTGCGCCCGGGTATTAGCGCGCGTTCAGGGGAACGTGTTTTAATAGTCGGTGGGCTGTTGTCATGATGATGACTTTCTTGTTGACAGAGAGGTTCTGCTTTGTGATGCAGAAACATAGCTCCCCCCAAGGCTCTCCTGCCAGGCCCCAAGCGCCGACCCGGTGGTTTCTTCCGTGGGGGTTCTGTGGCTGGCACAGGCCTCCTGACCAGCTGGGCGGGGGTGGGGGGAGAGGACGGAGGGGCTGCACAGTGGCCACGACAGGCAGCCTGGTACAGGAGGCTTGGATGTCTGTGGCTCTCTCCCTCATTCCTCCCAGATTTGGCTTGTGTCTGGAGAGAACTCTGATTCATGGTCAATCCCAGGGCAAGAAGAGACCTTGGATGTCACTCAGTCAAATGAGACTAGGAACCGGCATCCCCAGGATGACATGACCAGCTCAGGCCCACACAGCTCATGGGTGGTAGAGCCTTTCTGGGCTGTAGACTACCCCATCCCCTCAACATCTTGCTTTCTTTCCATACTTGGGCCTGCAGCTTGATGCCATATCTGCTACAGGTAAGAAGCAGGTGGGTGTGGACAGTGGGGCCTAGACTGGGGCAGGGGAGGGAGACACTCCTCCCAGGGTGACCTTGAACTTACACGACCTTTAAAGCGAGAGCCTCCCTCCCATCACCCTGGTCCTTGGTCCACAGCCCTGGAGATCCTGGCTCTCATTGGATGAGGAATGGAAGAGCCCTCTGCTTGGTGTGGATGGAGGTGGAGGGGGTTTTAATAGCTGGTGAAGAAGGTGAATGCAAAACCAAGAATCAAACCTGTGCTTCCTGTAGTGGAAGTGGAAGTGGAGTCTTAACCACTGGACTGCCAGGGAACCCCCAGTGATGTCACCCTCACCTGTGACAGTAAGAAGGACAAAACGGTCCTTGGGTGCCAAACAAACCCGCTAGCCCCTAGGATTGGCGGATCCAGGTTCTGCCTCCAGCTGTCCTGTAGGGGTCTGGCCCCGGCCTGGCTACTTCCCCCCACCTGTGCTCCGGGCAGGAGTGCAGGGTGGTCCCTGCCCCCAGCCAGGTCAGTACTCACGCTGGATGTCGATGGTGACTGAGGTCTCCTTCCCTCCAGGGATGGCTTTGTTGGTGGCTCGGCATACGATGCTCTGCCCGTTCTCCACATCGCCGGGGGAAATGAAGAGGGTGCTCACAATGCTCTCACGCTTGCCATCTCGGAGAAGGGTCTATGGGTCGGGTGGGGAGAAAGAAGGCCCCAGGTCACTCATCACTGGGACAGCTGGGCGGGTGGGGCAGGACACGCGCCAGCCTCGGAGAGGAGGAAGGAGCTCCGTGGATAGAGGTAGGTCAGCTCAGGACACCCGGGGGCGCCCATCTCCATGCAGAGCCACAGGTCACCCTTGGCTCCCTGGCCTGGCTGAGCGCCAGGCTTCAGGAGGAAAAAGGAACTGGAAAGTGACTTGCCCACCCAGACACAAAAGAAACCAGCTTGGGCCCGGTGGAAACCAGGCTGCCAGTGCTATGTAGAAATGAACTTGTAACTATTCTACCTCTGGTCTGGGGGTGTCTCTGTGTCTGTAGGGAGTGCTGAGATGGGGATAACAGTCAGGTGCTGTGGCCCCGGGAATGATGCTGGCTGCAGAAGGGTGCACGGCTTGGGGAGTGGGGGTAAAGGCAGGGCTAGGGTGGAGACGCGTGAAGAATCAGCGCACACTGACCATTTCATTACTTTACCTGTATAAACACGCTCAACTTTTCAATCATTTCACTACCAGACCTCATTGGAGCTCAGACTAAGCCATAGACACGACAGGTGCCATCGTCTTTCATTTAGCAGTTGAGAAAACAGGTGTGATCAAGAGAGGCTATGGAGCTTGATTAAACTCACTTCGAGTTGGTGGCGGCAATGTAAGTAACAGGATCCTGGACTGTATTGAAGAGCATCCACCCAAATTCATGTCCACCCTGAACCTCAGAATGTGAAATTATTTGGAAACGGGGCCTTCACAACTTAGTTAAGGAATTAGTCATTAGTTAAGGATCTTGAGACAAGATCACCCTGGATGTAGCGTGGGCTTTAAATCCAATGATGGGTGTCCTTGTTAAAAAGAAGAAAAGACAAGGAGACACAAGGAAGGAGGCTGTAGGAAGGAGGCAGAAACTGGAATGATGCTGCCACAAGCTCAGGAAAGCCAGGAGCCCCTAGGAACTAGAAGAGGCTAGAAGATTCTCCCTGGGGCCTTTGGAAGAAGCACAACTCTGCCCATGCCTTGACTTCAGCATTTTTGCCTTTATAAGGGTGAGCCAATAGATTTTGGTTGTCTGAAGAACCAAGTTGTAGTACTTAGTTACAGCAGCCCTAGAGACTAACCCAGGCCTAAAGGTCCCCTGTCTTCCTCTTGACCACGTGCTGATTCCTCATGGCAGCTGTTCTCCTTCATTGCAGGTACCCACTCCCCCAGCTGAGACTGCCTCCAGCTACTGCCCCATCAGTTTGGTACCCGGCACCCTTGACTCCCTGGTGGCCCACAAAGGTGGGTGACCACTGGAGAGGTGCAGTGGGCAGGAGGGCCACTTTGGTTTGGGGTGGGGGCTGGACTTGCTCAGTACACCCCAGGAAGAAACTTGATCTTATTTTCCCCATTATTGGAGCTGAGGAAGAGATGGATAGACTACTTCCTCAAAACCTCCCTGAAAATAACCACAACATCGTCTCTGATCCTTGCAGGACCCCGGAAGGAAGGGAGCCTTGTCTCCCAAATAACTGGAGAGAAAACTGAGTTTGGAGTGAGTCAGGAACTTGCTGGGCAGGGCAGGGATTTGCATAGGAAAATGGTGAGCTCTGAGCCACGACCTCCCCACTGCAGCTTCCTGGGGACCTGTAAGCCAGCAGGGTGGTGTGATCCCCTCTTTGAGATGGCAACAGTTAGCGGATTAAGTAGCCTCCCTTTAGTAGAGACATGTAGGCAGCTGAGGGCTTCCCTAGTGGCTCAGCTGGTAAAGAATCCGCCTGCAATGCAGGAGACCCTGGTTTGATTCCTGGGCTGGGAAAATCTTCTGGAGAAGGGATAGGCTACCCACTCCAGTATTCTTGGGCTTCCCTGGTGGCTCAGATGGTAAAGAATCTGTCTGCAATGAGGGAGACCTCATCCCTGGGTTGGGAAGATCCTCGGGTGGAGGGCATGGCAACCCACTCCAGTATTCTTGCCTGGAGAATCCCACGGACAGAGGAGGCTGGTGGGCTATAGTCCACGGGGTGACAAAGAGTCGAACATGACTGAGCGACTAAGCACTGGCTACCACAGGCAGCTGGACCCCGACTCTGGGTCCTCAGTTCCGTGGCCTGCAGTAGAACAGGCTCGGAGCCTCCATCTAGGATACAGCATCCCGCTGTAGACAAAGCCAGACTCAGGTGTGGAGACACCACAGAGCAGGGCAGCAGTCCCTCGACTTTTCTCCTCTGCTCGAGGAAACCGCCGGGGCCCAGGCCTGCTCTCATCCATCTTCCTTCCTGGGACGTGGGGTCGTGGTCTCAGCCCTGCTGCAGAGGGATCTGGGAGAGAGGTTGGGGGAGGGTGTCACGGTCAGTCCCAGAAGCCCGAGGGCTGAGTGTCTGGAGCTCAGCCTCAGGGCCGGGATGCTAATCTGGAGGCTGGCCCCAGGGGTTGGGTCAGAGTGGGCGTGGTGTCAACCGGCCCAGCCGGAACCTCTCCGCTGCACCTTAGTAACCGGCTGGCTCCTGGCTCTTCAGCAGACCTCACGCGTCTATAAATAGCCAAGCGATAATAAGCACAATTTCCTGGATGAAAATAAGACCGCGGGGTTGGGGTAGGAGAGGTGGGGAGGAAGATGCTTTTGTTCTTTCCCGCTTTTCTTTTCTTTACTTTTCCGTTGTGCTAACCAGGGACATTTACATCAATTTCAGTCTGCCGGGGTACCCTCGCATTGATCTGCTTGCTGGGGAGCAGGGCCATCTGGGTGCCAGTAGGAGGGGAGTCAAGGGCCCGAGTTCCTAATTAGGCCCCTGACTGCTGCCCGCTCCCCGCACCCAGGGTGCTCCTCGCCCGGAAAGATGATTAATGACATATTTACTGTGTCCGGGCGTGTGCTTTTCTGGGAAATAAAAATTCTGGCTCAAGTTGTTTGTTCCACCTAATTAGAGATGGGGAGATGTGTTCATTAAACCGGGGGAGGGCACAGCGCCCGCTCCCCAGGGGAGGGCCCCTCCTAGCTCCGGTGGGGGGTGGTCCGTAAAGCCTTCATGGTAGGGGGGAGCCGAGCTTGGGGCAGAGAAGGGGCCTGGGTCTTCTCACCCTGATTTTTCCTCCCTCCCTTGTTACTTCCGCATCTCCTTGCCCCTGCTTTCTATTTTCTTTTCCTTCATTCCTGGCTTGTCAACCTCCCCCATTCTCACATGCAAATGAAGCCCTGGGACCTCCCGGGTCCAGGCCAGGTAGACACTCTCTGATTTGCTGATTCTTGTCACAGCCCCTCTTTGCCTGTCCTTCTGCCCCTTCTCCTGCTTCCCTCTCCTGAACTTGGCTCTGGGGACACACAGGGCCCCAACACCCCCATCTCATGCTTGTGAAACCGTCATTAGCTCACCCTCAGCCAGAGGGTAAGTGGGTTATTAGTGGTGAGTCGCTCATTTCTGGGGCCACCACCTCCAAGGCCTGGGGCAGTGCTCCCTGCAGCTTGGTGGGCACTAGTGTGACCCTGATGGCCTCTCCTGTGGGTCCCACCTGTGTCTGCAGATATGGACCAGGAGTGGGCGTATATACCTCACCTGCTCAGGGGTGAACACGCCAGGGCAGGGGTCTTCCTGGGTGTGCGTCCCCTGGCCGCTGACCCACTAGCATCCATAGAGCCTTCCCCACTGTCCCAGTGGCTTAGGGCTCATCTCTGGACCCTGCCTATCCCGTGCTGCTTCCTTCTCTGCACCCCTGTCACCGATGGCAGGCACTTGGCATTCAATCAGCAGTGGTAGTTGGCGGTGGTGGGGGGCGGGTGAGAAGCCTTGGGCTTTCTGGGGGAGGAAGACTGCACCCTGTGTAAGGTTGTCCAGTGTGGGCCGCTGCCCCCAAGGCTTCAGCTGGGCAGTGGAGAGCCAGGCCGAGCTCTCCAAGGCCAGAGATGACCACTGGTGAGGGAGGAAGGAGATTTGGAGGGTACTTAGTGGGTGCCCCCAGCTTGGTGCTAAATCTGTGATGTTCATTGATATGCAAACAGCCTGGAAAGGGCTTGCGGGCCTGATTGCCTGGCAACAAGGCCTCCTCTCCTCCTTCCTCACTCACCTCACTCACCACCTGCTGTGTCCCTTAATTTTTCTTTTCTTTTTTTTTTTTTATCATCTCTCTTTGCTTCCCCTTTTAAGGCTGCCTGGGGAATCCCCTGGGGCCTGTTATCACTAAGGGCTGTCGGAGAAGGTGGAGATTTGGGCCGTGCTTTGTGTCCCTAGACTCTGTGTCCTCACGGACTGACCCCTAGTTTTGTGTCCTGGGGGCAGGAGGGATGCTCCTCATAAAGGCCAGGATGAGTGGCAGCTGGACACTGGGAGGAGGCTCCAGGTGCCTGAGATGAACAGATGGGATGCAGGGAGCGGGGGATGCTACGGGGACCGGTGGGGACAGAATGCAGAGCTGAGCCGCAGGGAGGGCCCTGGGAGGTGCTGTGCCAGAGAACTCGTAAGTAGCTTGGGCTCTAATAAGTCTTGTGGTCCTGGTGGTGGTGGGTGGGCGCCCCTGGGGCAGGCAGCAGTCTCAGGTTGGAAGTAGCAGAAGTGCAGGGCTGGAAGGTCAGGGGCTTCAAGGCAGACATATACACGACTGTGGACATCCAAGGTCAAGCGACCCTCCCCCTGTCCACCGTTTCAGGGTTAAGACCTCCTCCCACCTGGCTGCGGCTGCTGGGGAGCAGCAGATGGAGCAGGAACCTGGCTCCCAGGGAAGGTTTTTCTCTGGTCTCAGCACAAACTGGCTTCCTTCCTCTTCCACAGCCTGTCCTGCCTCCCCGGGTCTGCCTTCCAGATGACCGCCATGTGGCCTCCATTCTGGTGCCAGGCCCAGAGAAGACGGCCTGAGGCTGGGTGTCCAGGAAGAGAGGACTTGGAGAGATGGCTTTTCATCAGTTCCCATGCTTCTGCAGCCAGACACCCGCTGGGAGCTGCGAGCGCTCACCCAGGCACCTGGGCCACGAGGGCTCTGGCCGCCCTGGGTTCAGGGAGAGGCACCCCAGCCTGTGCTGGGTGGCGGGGTGGGGGCTGGCAGAGCACCCTTCCCCTGCAGGTCACACGGTGGAGCAGCGAAACAAAACCTGGCCTTCTGAGCAACGTCTGCGGGGGGAGAGCAGGGTGGGGGAGACAGGGCTCTGGGAGGAAGGAGCCAAGGATGCTAGCGAATGTTTACAAAGCCCTTACTTTCAATGCACTATTCTTTTTTTTTATTTTTGGCTGCGCTGGGTCTTCATTGCTGTGCATGGGGCTTTCTGTAGTTGCAGTGAACAGGGCTGTGCTCTGTTGTGGTGCTCAAAGGCATTATTCTTCTTAAGTCTCGCAGCAGTTGTAACAGGTGTCCATATTACATGGACACCTGTTATGTCATAATACCTATTATCATCATCCCATTTTGCAGATGGGGAAACTGAGGCAGAGATCTGCTGTTACCATGACATGTGGTGGAGCTCAGGTGTGAACCAGGTTTGTAGGACCCCCAAGACCTGCTCTACGATGACACTAAGACTCTCACCCAGGAAATGCGCCGAGCAGATCCAGTGAGGGCAGGCAGTGATCCTAACAGCCATGCTCCCCTCTGCTCATTCCTGAGCATCCTCTGAGGCAGGAGCCATTGGTCCCATTGTACAGATGGGAACCCTGAGGCACAGCAAGGTTAGCTAGCTTGCCCATGGCCACAGAGCTAGATGGTGGTGGAGCCTGGATGCCAGCTTCTCAGCTGCCAGGCTCAGTGGCTTAACCATGTACCATGTGACAGACGCTGAGGCTTCCGCCTCGAGGGCTGTCAGGGTGGCCCCGTGGGGTTTTTCCTGTAGACCGTGACTCCTGCTTAACTGTTGGAACTGCGTGTCCTCTCGGCCTTTCTCTCTCCCTGTCTCTCTGTCTCTGTCTCAGCTTCTCATGCCCCCAGCCTCTTCTCTTGCACAACAGTCTGGGTTGCTCTGCCTTTGGGACATCACAATTGCCGAGGTCAATGGCACCTGCAGTCCTGGGGGGAGGGAGCCGCAGAGGGCTGAGTCCATGGAGCTGCTGGGTCATCCATCCTTCTCGGTAAGCCCAAGTCACAGGTCTGTAGCTTGTCAGAGCTGCCAGGCCCCTGATATATATAGATATATTGCCATGCCTCACAGTCCCCATCTGTACAGTGGGAGCAACGGCATCTGCCTCAGAGATGGTCAGGAATGAGCAGAGGGGAGCATGGCTGTTAGGATCACTGCCTGCCCTCACTGGATCTGCTCGGCGCATTTCCTGGGTGAGAGTCTTAGTGTCATCGTAGAGCAGGCCTTGGGGTCCTACAAACCTGGTTCACACCCGAGCTCTATCACATGTCATGGTAACGTCAGCTTTCTGCCTTCGTTTCCCCGTCTGCAGTGTATATGTATATATGTATAGTCCCCCTAGATTTCACAGGGTGAAGCCCTAACCTCACTGGAGCATATTTGGATATGGGGCCTTTATGGAGGCAGTTTAGGTTGCGTGTGTGCTAAGTCCCCTTAGTCATGTCTGACTCTGTGCGATCCTATGGACTGTAGCCCACCAGGGTCCTCTGTCCATGGGATTCTTCAGACAAGAATACTAGAGTGGGTTGCTGTGCCCTCCTCCAGGGGATCTTCCTGACTCAAGGATCCAACCCGTGTCTCTTACGTCTCCTGCTTTGGCAGGCACGTTCTTTGCCATGAGCGCCACCTGGGAAGCCCTTCAGCTCACAGCACCTTGTGTGAACTAGAGAAAAGCACCCCAGCAGGTAGGTACAGCAGGTACAGGGCTGGTAAGGGGTTATGGGCTGCATGCAGCCCTCCTTGCCCCCTGAGCCAGGTACCTGGGACAGGAAACACCTAAACAGCTTCAGCTGGCAGCACTGGGAAGGTAGGCAGATTGAGCAAATGAGAATACAGACATCAGTTAAATTTGAATTTTGGTTAAACAATGAATAATCTTTAGTATAAGTATGGCCCATGCAATATTCGGAACATACTTACACTGAAAAGTTATTTGTTGTTTAGAATTGATGCTTTTGAACTGTGGTGCTGGAAAAGACTCTTGAGATTCCCTTGGACTGCAAGGAGATCAAACCAGTCAATCCTAAAGGAAATCAACCCTGAATATTCATTAGAAGGACTGATGCTGAAGCTCCAATCCTTTGGCCACCTGATGCAAAGAAACGACTCGTTGGAAAAGACCCTGAGCCTGGGAAAGATTGAGGGCAGAAGGAGAAGGGGGCGACAGGATGAGATGGTTGGGTGGCATCATCGACTTAATGGACACGAGTTTGAGCAAACTCA
This sequence comes from Bubalus bubalis, assembly GCF_019923935.1. Lineage (NCBI taxonomy): Eukaryota > Metazoa > Chordata > Mammalia > Artiodactyla > Bovidae > Bubalus > Bubalus bubalis. Next base: position 110,481,331 of record NC_059161.1, read on the forward strand.
GGGAGATAGTGAAGGACAGGGAAGCCTGGTGTGCTGCAGTCCATGGGGTTGCAAAGAGTCGGACACGACCGAGCAACTCAACAACAAACCTGAGATTCACTTTTAACTGGACGTCCTGTATTTTATCTGGCAACCCTCGGCTCTGTCCACTTCTGCCCCTGAGTTGCTTCCTCTGACCATACTCCATTCTTAGGGTTGTCACCACGCCCAGCAATTCCCCCAGGAAAGAGAGGAAGAGGAGGAGAGACAGAAAAGATTGGATAAATAGAGCCAGAGCACTTGAGAGAAAAAGTGAGAGAGAGAGAGAAATAGAAAGACACAGAGAGACAAAGAGCTAGAAGCCAAAGGCGACACAAAGTCATCCAGGCAGAGCCAAGAGCTGCAAAGAGATGGGGCGAGCTGTGCCCTGCCCCCAGCCCGGATTCCTCCCCTCCTCCACATCCCCCCAACCCCGCCTCACCTTGGAGTAGGTGGCCCCGTTGATCACCTCTCCCTTCCTCAGCCAGATGATGGAGGCAGCAGGCTTGGCATTGTCTGCATGGCAGGTGAGGTTGAGGGGGTCCCCAGCCCGCAGGCTGATCACAGGCCCCCCGAGGATCACCGGGTCGTCGGGTGGCACTGTGGGGGCAGAGAGAGAGGGGAGAGGTCAGGCTGAGGGCACCCCTCCTCTCGGGCAAGGCTGAGTGGATTTTTGGAGCCGCTGACAAACAGTAATTATCATCGTTTAATAAAATGTATAATCCTCTTGTACTATAACAGTAACAGCGACAACAGCAGTAATCCCGACACAGGCGTCGCGTGTTTATTTGCAGAGGACGCTCATGTCATCATCTCATTCCGCGCGGCAGCCTGCGAGGGGACAGGGCAGGCGTCATTAGCTGCGATTTGCAGATCGGAGAGCGTGCCACTGCTGCCTGGATCCTATCCTTCTTTCTAACTTCTCTCTTTGAAAACAAAGCCCTGTCACATCTGTCATCTGATTTAATCCTCACCGCAGTCTTGCGAGGTAAACATCATTATCCCAATTACCCAGATCCGGAAACCGAGGCTCAGCGGTATTAAGTGACTTGCTCAAGGTCACACAGCGATCGAGTGGAGGGGGCCAGGGCTGGAAGTAGGTCCCCTGACACTTGGAGCACCAGGCTGGCCGCTTCCCTCGCAGGGGACAGGTGACAGGCAAACTTTCGAGGCTGAGACAGCGTTCCAGAGAGCTGTGCAACCCTGGGCATCACCTTTGGACCTGATTCTCCCAGAGCGGCTTCAGCTCCCTCCTCCCAGAGCTGGAATGAATCTCTCCTGCTTGGTCCTTCCTCTCTATTTCATGGCAGTACAGTCCCCGCTGAGAGATGGGGGCTGCCAGGAGGAGAGTGTCGCCTCCCACGGAGCCCAGCTCAGGGCCCGGTGCCTGGCGCAAGCTCCATAAACCTGTGCTAAAGTGCAGTCATGTCTCTGACCCGCATGACAACCATGGGACGCTGCGTGGGCACTGATAGTGATGGGTGACTACTGTTTGGAGAAGGGGCCCAGAGAAGTTAAGTGACTGGCCTAAGGTCACAGAGCCTCTTCTGAGGTTCGTGCTTGTGGACGCTCGAGGGTTTCAGGCCCCTGCTGCGCCCTGCCTCTCCTCCCTGGACAAACCAGAAGGGGCAGGGTGCTCCCTGGAGACCACCTGATGGGTCCCTGGTCTTCTCCCTGGGGAGGGGCTGGTCAGTCAGTTCTGGAGGGCTGAGGAGGGCTGAGCTGTGTGTTTGCTCAGTGAATGGATGACGGGGTCGTCAGGTGAGGGCTGAGGTCTTCATGCAAAAGGCCTTCTTTTTCCAATCTCCAGAGGAAGTCCATCCTCCCACTCGGGCCCCAAGTGAGCTTCTGCACCTCTGGGCTTAGGCAGCAGGCCACAACTAGAGAAAGCCTGTGCTTAGCAACGAAGACCCAGCACAGCCATAAATAAATCAATCTTTAAAAAGAAAGAAGCTCCTGGTGGCTCAGACAGTTAAGAATCTGCCCGCAATGCAGGAGAACTGGGTTCGATCCCTGGGTCGGGAAGATCCCCTGGACAAGGAAATGGCAACCTACTCCAGTATTCTTGCTTGGACAATCCCATGGACAGAGAAGCCTGGTGGGCACGGTCCATGGGGTTGCAAAGGGTCAGACGTGACTGAGCAACTAACACTTTCCCCTTCTTTCCAGGAGGCTCTGGGGCAGGTAAGTATCCTGAGATGCATGTCTTAAGCCAGTGCCCCTGCCTCTCCCTTCCCGGCCTCCAGGAAGCCTGGTTCAGAACCATGGCCTGGCTGGTGCCAACCCTCAAGTTTCTATTGCTGAAGGGAAAAAACCCTTCGGGCTTCCAAGCAGCTTTCATCAGCCTCAGGCCTCTACTGTGATCCTGGCCCAGGGAGGAAGATGGCCTCATTCAACCCTGCCCAGCCTCCCAGGGGGCCTGGGTGCAAGCAGATGGTGGGTGTGGGCTGGACGATGAGGCCAGCCCCCCACCCCACCCTCCCCTTACCCCCTCATTAGTGCCGGAGGCCTCCGTGGTGCTCTGGGGCCAGAGAGCCACAGGGAGGCGGATGAGGGCTTGCGGTAAATGGGGGGTGGGTGTGACAGTGTGTGTGAGGGGATTTTATCTCTGTGCTTCGGGCCACCCTTCCAGCAGGGCTGGCCTCCTGCTTCCCCTCTCTGTTGCCTCCCCTCGAGCCGCCCAGGATGGAGGTACTCAGACTGAGCTCGCCGAGGGCCAGGGAAACTGGAAACGACCACCGGGAGCTTTGGTAACAGCATCGACACCTGGCCGTCCAGTCTCTGAGGCCTCCCAGGGTTGAGTTGAGGGGGCGGGATTGTGGAAATGGCCCTAAATCAGAGGCTGAAGTGGCGAGGCAGCCCCCTGTCCGGTTTAGTTTCCTCAGCCATCTAATGTGAAAGTACACCAGGGGATCTCGAACGTTCCTCAGCACTGACCGGCCTTGGGCCCGAGACAGTGGTTCTTTCTCACTGCAGTTTACAATATTCCCAGAGAGGTTTTTAATGTCCTGTCGCCAGGCTACACCCTGAGCAGCTGCATCCCCATCTCAGGAGGTGGACCAGAGCATCAGGGCTTTTTAAAGCTCCCAGAGAAGGGACGTCCCAGGTGGTCCAGTGGTTAGGACTCCATGCTTCCACTACAGGGTCATTGGTTCAATCCCTGGTCAGGGAACTAAGATCCCACAAGCCACGTGGTGCGACCAAAACCAAAAATAAATGCTCCCAGCGGGTTCTGCTGTGAGATCAGGTTTGAGAACAGGCTGTCTCTGGGCCTTTGCTCAGTGAACCAGCCTGTGATCAGGGCATGGAGAGCAAGGAGGCCTTTCTAAAAAGCAAGCACAGCGAGGCTGGACCCTTCCTTCATGCTGTGTTTATAATATCGGGTTAGAGGAGGGGAGAGGGGAGTGGGACTGTGTGGTGTGAGTGCATAGGCACGCTTGCACACACATACACACGCACACACACACACCCTCAGAATGGGCCCTGATTACATCTTCCCGAATAAGTGGTTATCACGCCGGTTATTCATGTAACCATGCATTATTGATCGGCCTTCGCCTCGGTGCACACCAGATGGGGTAGGAGGCGGTGCGGATGGGGCTGGGGTGGGTGAGGGTGGTGGGCGATGAGCGGGGGAGGCTTGGGGGCAGCGGGCTGAATAGAAATCAACAGTCCTTTTTCGCAGCTGTGGCTCCCGACGGGAGGGGACCTCTCGTTACCTCCCCATTCAGACCCGGCCCAGAGCTGGGGGGCCAGGCGGGGAGAAAGTCTCGAGCAGCCGGAGCCTGGAGCCTGGAGATGCATTATTCATCCACCGCCCCTCCTCCCAGGATTGGTTATTATCCTGAGCCACTGTAGAGCTTGGTCTCCTAATTTTTAATCACAGGGAAGGTGGAAGCGTTAGCCTTTTGTGATTAATCCGGAGATAAAAATAGTTGACTGTTGTGGTGTTGAGCTTGTTGTCAGTCAGGAAAAACTCATTAACTGTTGGGTGACTGAGGCCTGAGAGGACCTGATGGAACTCAGGCCAAGCTGGTGCCCAGAGCTGGAAATCAGCCCCGGGGGTCACACCGTGCCTGGGACGGGGGCTGGCTCCCGGGCGCTGCTTACGAAATGGACACATCGTATGAATTTCGCAGTCCTGGGCTGGCTCTTTGCCATTTATTCACCTGTCTTCCAGGATTCTGGCAGGCGGCTGGGGGCCTTCCTCCTTCCTCTGCCCCTCTCTGGCCACCCGCCCTGTGGGTGGTACTGGTTGCATCTCCCTGTGTGGGAGGGAGCCCCCGAGGACCTTCTCCCAGCTGTGCTGCCCAGGACAAGGGGGGACTTGAGCAGAGAGGCCAGAGGGCACATGCATGACTGGTTGCTCAGTCGTGTCCGACTCTGCGACCCCGTGGACTGTACCCCTCCGGGATCCTCTGTCCATGGGATTCTCCAGGCAAGAATACTAGAGTGGGTTTTCATGCCTTCCTCCAGGGGATCTTCCTGACCCAGGGATGGAACCCACATTTCTTGCATCTCCTGCATTGGCAGGCGGGTTCTTTACTACTAGCGACTCCTGGGAAGCCTGTCCTGCTCACTAAACACCGGATTTAAAGATAATGTGTTGATTCAGGTTTTTCTATAACATCGTATGAAAATCTCAAACGAACTTTCTGACCAGCGCGTAGACCCCCGCATGAATGTGTTACCTAGCAAGTTCCTTCGCACAGCAGTTCTTTAACTTGAGATGCTGGAGTTCCTTCTTTTCCTGGATCAGTCTTACTCAGCCCTTGCAAATTTAGCTAAGGGGTTACTGAGTCCATAGAGAAGATCCCCTGGCGGGGGGGATGGCAGACCCACTCCAGAATTCTTGCCTGGAGAATCCCATGGACAGAGGAGGCTGGTGGGCTACAGTCCATGGAGTTGCAGAGTCAGACATGAATGAGTATGATGCATGGAGGGTCCAGTCCATCTCTTTCTGCATTTCCTGGTTGGACCAGGTGACTGTTGTCTATGATCCCATAGCATCCTGGATATCATTCTCAGTATCCCACCTCTTCTATGGAAATGATCCAGATGTGTTTGTCTCTCGCTAGACTGCAGCCTCCTTCATCCTGGTCCTCGTCACCTGGCAGAGCACCTGCTGCTCCAGGGTGGTTTCATGCACGTTTGCTGAGCAGAACCTGGCTCGAGGCCACTGCTTCATAAGCGGTGCGATGTGTGCACAGAGTTATACAAGTTGACAACCTTCGCCCTCTTATCTGGAAAGTGAGGCAATCAAGATACCTGCAGGTTGTTATAGGATTACTTTTATGCTACAAAGAATGAAGGTGTAGCTTGATAGGGCTAGATAAATATTGAGGATCAGGTCCAGTTTTTGAAAACAATATTTAGTTTTGTTTCTGCAGATGACACCGGGCCAAGGGCTCTCTTGTTTTATTCTCGAAATAAAACCAAGTATCCTTCGGAACTGGAGAAGGGAATGACAACCCACTTCCAGTATTCTTGCCTGGGAAATCCCATGGACATGGGGTCGCAAAGAGTCGGACACAACTGAACACACACACACACATCATTCTAAACAGCTGCTATTCGGACTTCCACTTTATAGATTAGGAAACAGGGGCTCAGAGAGAGCAAATGACTTTGCTAAATAACACAGCAGGTAAAGGCTGGAATTTAGAACCAAGTTTGTCTGACCCTATGATATGTACACTCTACCAGCATCAGAGCGGCACACAGACCTGCCCGTAAAACTGGAGTTCTGCTCAAACCTCCTGCCTGGGTCCTGGCTCTTTATCTCAATGCATTCAGACCCCACATTCCCGTCCCCCAGCCTGACTTCAGAGGGCTCGATGGAGCACAGGCCTGGCTCCCGGTGTGTGCTGGAGAGACGTCCGCTAAGGGAGAGGAGGAAGGTTTCTGCCATTCACATCTCGCTTTGCTCACTTTTCCCATTCTGCCCCGTTGTCAGGTTCTGGGCTTCTGCCCCGTTGTCAAGTTCTGGGCCCTGTGTGATCCCCGCATCCAGAGGCCTCGAGCACATCGACGCGCCACCTGATGGCCAGAGTGCGGAACCACAGACTGTAAAGACAGATGCGCCGGTTTTTCAGAGTCAGCTTCTCAGGGCCAGCAGGCATTCGAAAAATCCACACTGAGTACCTACTGTGTACCTGGCCCTGTTTGAAGCAGCAGGGACGCAAAACTCCTGCCTAAGTGGAGTTTATATTCCAGTGGAAGAGTTAGACAGTAAATGGATAAATACACAATACAGTACGTCCCCTACGTATGAACCTTCCAGTTTCGAACTTTCAAAGATGTGAACGTGCATCGGGATCCAGCAAGGAACTGGAACCTGGGCCATCGGGTGTGATCACACTGCAGCCTGTCCTCCGTCTTCTGTTGCTGACGATCCTTCAGCTCTACCATCTCCCACCTCTTCTCCCTCCTCCAGCCAGTAACTCTTCTTGTCTGTTCACTCGAGGCCAGCCCCTGTGTGCTGGGGTGATCTGCTACCCTGCCTGCTTGGCCCTCCCTCCTCTCCCGTCCCCTCAGACTCTGTGCCCACGAAAGTGAGGCCATCACACTAGAAAGATGCAAGGGCATGTGTGTGCCCGCCTGACCCCGTGTGATCATCTCAACTGGGCATGGCCATATCACTGACTCGTAGAATCATTACGTTTGCAAAGACTAACCGATACGCTCAGCAGTAACCTACTGTCTGGGGAGTTCCTGAAAGACTGCCCAGAGCTCTGGGCTCCTGAAGTCACCCCAGCACTGGATCCTCAGCAGCGAATCTGTCTGCTCCACCCCAATCCTTTCTACCTCCCTGATGGACGGTGACTGGCTCCATCTCTGCTTCTCAGTGTCCACTGCTTCCCGCTGCTCCAGGGTAAAACCCAGTTCCTCCTCATAGAGCCCAGCCAAGGCTTTCTTCAGCTAGGCCTTCTCTCTTCAGCTTCCTCCCGTGCTTTCTCTGGACAGGTCCGTTCACCTGTCTGCAAGGATACCCTGGCCTTTACAACTACATGCTTGGTGAAGTTCCCTCTGCTGACAGTGTCTTCATCCTGAGATGTAACTGGCTGGGATCCTGTCCTCTTTCCAGCCCAAAGGCCACCTTTGCCTGGTTAGCTTTGGTCATTCTTTTTATTTTTTTTTTGGTCACACCGTGCAACATGTGGGATCTTAGTTTCCCAACCAGGAATTGATCCCACACCCCCTGCATTGGAAGCACAGAATCTTAACCATTGGACCACCAGGGAAGTCCTGGTCATTATTTTCTATCACCTCCTCCAGGAAGCCCTCTCTCAAGCTCAGCCCCAGCCCTAAGACCATGTGCTACCTCCATGAGCTTATGTGGCTCTTGGTGCCCTTGGCCATCCCACAGCTGTGAGCTCTTTGAGGGATGGTCCTTGCTGGATTCTTCTTTCTACGCCTATACTCAGGAGAGTGTAGCTCAGAGCAAGCCTCAATACATCTTGGTTGCCTGGTGCCTTGCCTGACCCCACTGAGCAGGAAGCAAATGTCCACGCTCCCTTAGTACCAGCTGGCGCCCACTGCAGTTCCTGGGATGTTGATCTGTGGAACCTGATTCAGGTTCCCAACAGCTAAGAGGAGGGGTCTTAATGCATCTTTGCATTTATACCACCTCCTGGGTTATAACCTTGGATGTACTGATAGTAATATCAGTAGAACAAGAACATTGACAAATAGTAATAATGTAGATAATAGCTAACATTTCTACAGAGCTTACAACGCTTCCAGAACTCTTCCAGTGCTCCAAAAGTCATCATTTAATCCTTTCAACAGCCCTATACAAAGTGTGTGTATGTGTTCAGCCACTCAGACATGTCTAACTATTTGCAACCCACATGGACTGTAGCCCACCAGGCTCTGTCCTGGAATTTTCCAGGCAAGAATACTGGAGTGGGTTGCCATTTCCTCCTCCAGGGGATCTTTCTGACCCAAGGATCGAACCCGTGACTTCTGTGTCTCCTGCATTGGCAAGCGAATTCTTTAAAGCTAGCACCACCTGGGAAGCCTTGTACAAGGTCGACGCACTTACGTGTAGTTTAGAGATGAGGAAACAGAGGCCCAGAGGGGTCAAGTCACTTGCCCAGCATCACACAGCCAGTAAGCAGTGGAGCTAGGAGACATGTGGGATTGCCAGATTTAGTACATAAAAGTACAGGGCACCCAGATAAATTAGAATTTCAGATAAGCCACAAATAATTTTTAGTATGTTTATTTGAGGTTCAAATATAACCAGGCATCCTGTATTTTCTCTGGCAATCCTGTATGTGGGTTTATTAGATAGATGTAATTTGCTAAATGTCAGTGTCTTTTGGCTTCCCTAAGTGGCTCAAATGATGAAGAATCTGCCTGCAATGTGGGATACCTGGGTTCGATCCCTGGGTTTGGAAGATCCCCTGGAGGAGGGCATAGCAGCCACTCCAGTATTCTTGCCTGAGAATCCCCATGAACAGAGGAGCCTGGCAGGCTACAGTCTATGGGGTCGCAAAGATCTGGACAGGATCGAGCGACTAAGTGCACGCACAGTACAGGTGTCTTTACCTCCTCTTTGGATCCTCCCCACTACAGTCAGGTCTGCCTAAAGGAGATTTGGGTAGGATGCAAATAGGGTCTTTTTAAGGGATGTCATCCATGGAGGTGGCACCATTGCCCAGACACATTTCCTGGGAGGATGGAGGCGGAGGGACCAGGGGAGAGAGGCCTGGAGGCTGTGTTTTAGCTCTATCCCTGCCCCAAGCCTGGGGATGCCTGGACTAGCTGAACTCAGGGAATCGTGACCCCTGTGACCTGCAAAGGTGAAGCGTGCCTCTCCCCCGGAGCTCTTGATAAGCGGGGAAAAGACGGGAGGCAGGTGCCTTGCTCGGCTCCTGGCTGCCTGGTGGTGGGCAGGTACTTCATTCTTTGGGCAAGATAGCGTGGATGGCATAGATATGACAGTCTCTGTTTCACAGGGCCGGGTGCTGATGACCCGCGTGAAGAGGAGTGCCTCGTCCCAGAGCTCAGTACCGCACAGGGACTCAGCCCCTGTTAGCTGCCCATAGGATCACTGTCTGCCCAGTAAGCCACTCCACGTGGACAGAGAGCAGCAGCTGACGTGAGGTCACTGCTTCAACCTCTTGTTCTGCTGCCTCTTTGTTCTGCACCCCAGCCTCGGCTCCCAAGACGGAGGTCAGCACCTCCCCGCAAAGCAACGACAGCACGGGGGGACGAGGAGAGGTGAGAAGCTGGGACGGGCAGGGATGCAGATGCTGCAGGGACAACGTCAAGCAAAGCCACTTGCCTCCCCCTCAAATTAGGCAGGGTGTGCACTCTTGTTTCCTTCCCATTAAACCCTGAAAGGGACTGAGCCGTCTCATCAGCGAGGAGCTGCTGTGGAGGAGACGGATGTTCATTAACCCCGAGCAAACAAGTGAGTCACAGGATGTTTGCCAAGCAGGGGGATGGGGTGAGAGAGCAGGAGGGCTCGGACAGCAGCTCCATGTAGCAGAGGGTGTGCGTATGTCTGTGTGTGTGCACATGCGCGTGTGTCTGTGTGTGTGCGTGTGTGCACCTGTGTGTGTGCACATGTGCTTGTGTCTGCTTGTGTGTGCGCCTGTGTGTGAGTACACGCACCTGTGTCTGCTTGTGTGTGTCTGTGTGTGTGCGTGTGTGCGCCTGTGTGTGTGCACATGCGCCTGTGTCTGCTTGTGTGCGCGCCTGTGTGTGTGTCTGTGTGTGTGCGTGTGTGCGCCTGTGTGTGAGTACACGCACCTGTGTCTGCTTGTGTGTGTGTCTGTGTGTGTGCCTGTGTGTGTGCGTGTGTGCACCTGTGTGTGTGCACACGCGCCTCTGTCTGCTTGTGTGTGTGCCTGCATGTGTGCCTGTGTGTGTATACCTGTGTCTGTGTGTGTGCACATGTGCCTGTGTCTGCTTGTGTGTGTGCCTGCATGTGTGCCTGTGTGTGTATACCTGTGTCTGTGTGTGCACATGTGCCTGTGTCTGCTTGTGTGTGTGCCTGTGTGTGTCTGTGTGTGTGCGTGTGTGCGCCTGTGTGTGTGCACATGCGCCTGTGTCTGCTTGTGTGTATGCCTGCATGTGTGCCTGTGTGTGTACACCTGTGCCTGTGTGTGTGCACATGTGCCTGTGTCTGCTTGTGTGTGTGCCTTTGTGTGTGCCTGTGTGTGTGCACATGCGCCTGTGTCTGCTTGTGAGTGCGCCTGTGTGTCTGTGTGTGTTCTATGTGCCTGTGCCTGTGTGTGTGTTCACAGCAGGTGGCTGACGTGTAATGGTGTGTCGAGGGCAGGTGGGGGTGCACGTGGGACCCTGGGGACAGGTGCGGGGGGACATCCCTCAAGCCACCTGGGAGGTGTTTTGTCCCGAGGAGAAAGGGACTTTTCCCTTTCCAGCTTGGCTCCTGTGCAGATGGCCCCAGGATGGCGTGAACGCCCTTCTCAGGCCCATATCTGCCTCGCAGCGTTCCCCAAGGCTCCCCAGCTGGCGTTGACCTTAACTTGAGTTTGGGCTTTGCCTGCTCCACAGAGCTGGGTCTGGGGGGGAAGTCTGGCGTGGTGGAGGGGTTGATTATATATTGGTTTAAATCTTACAGTGATCTCGTGCCAGTGGGCCTCGTAGCATCCTTATTTTACAGATGGGGAAGCCGAGGCATAGCCTGGCAGACCACCTGGGACAAGTCGCACAGTTTATGAGTGGGGGACCCAGGGCTCTGGCTCAGGCCGCTGAGGGCCTGGCTACCCTCACCTTGCTCTCCTAGCCTCAGTGCAGCCTGGCTGCTCCCGTGTGGGATGCTGTCTCTGTGTGCTCTGCCCTTTCACAGAGAGCCCTTTCACAGCATCACGGAGTCCGTCCTGAGCCAGTTCAACAATGCCCGAGGGACTTGAGCGGGTCTGGGTTGGTCCCATAAATAGAAAGCAGAACTGATATGGTTGGTTTTGCTACAGTCTCCCATCCAGCAAATCCACGTCCTCAAGAGGCTCTGTGGCAGACAGAGAACAAATATGTGGGCACCAAGTGGGGAAAGAGCAGGTGGGATGGGTTGGGAGATTGGGATTGACACCTACACGCTGTGTATGAAACAGACCATTAAAGAGAACCTACAGCACAGGGAACTCTACTCAGTGCTCTGTGGTGACCTAAATGCGAAGAAAATCCAAAAAAGAGGGTATATATGTGTGTGTGTGTGTGTGTGTGTGTGTGTGTGTATACATCTATATGTATATATAGGCTTCCCAGGTGGTGCCAGTGGTAAAGAACCCATCTGCCAATGCAGGAGACATAAGAGACGTGAGTTTGATCCCTGGGTTGGGAAGATCCCCTGGCATGGCAACCCACTCCAGCATTCTCGCCTGGAGAACCCATGGACAGAGGAGCCTGGCGGGCTGGAGTCCATGGGGTCCCAAAGAGGGGGACACGACTGATGCGACTTGGCACGCATGTGTATGTGGAGCTGATTCACTTTGCTGCACAGCAGAAACTAACACAACATTGTAAAGCAACTATACTCCAACAAAAACTAATTAAAAAAAAAGAATCTGTGGCTTCACTAAGGAGGGAAGTAAGGCCAGTGGAACCTTCCTGACTAATACTTGTAGCTTCAGGAAATTGAGGGGCACGGGGGAGAGGGTCACCTTATTAAGGAGCTTAAAAAATAAACACACGAAATCACAATAATTGGCTTTTAAATGGGGGATTAGGAATACTGATTTTTGCATTATAAAACTGTGTGTTTGTTCCCATGGTAGCTGGCTGAAGCAGTGTGGAGAAGACGAGAAGACAGAGAAGTGATGAAGACAGTTTGGTTTGGAACACAGGGCCAGACGGGCAGGACGAGAGGATGAGAAGAGATGAAGCCTGGTGATGGGCAAGACACCCACTTGGGAAGCAAGATAAATGGGAGCAGAGAAAAAGAGAAAACACACTGTCCCTTGTCATGGGGAAACCGTAAAGCCAAGTGGCAGCATGCCAAGTGGGCAAAAAAGCACAATGCTTTCTCTGGGCTTCTTGCCACCAAAATTCATTTCGGGGAATCCCAGAAAACCACTAAACGTACCTTTCAACTTTATGCAAATTTATCAAATCCACTATTTGCCAGCATCCTAAGAGAAAAAAAGTCAAAGTCTTTTTCTACTCTGTTTTTGAAAAAGCACAAGCCTCTAAATTCGAAAAAGGGCAATTCTTTTTGAATTCATTACAGAAAGCATTTCACTGCTCATCCGAACTTTAGCATTATAGATATTTTTGAAATCTCCTATCTTCCTCATTTTTCACAGAGAGAGCCCACATTTCTCCACAGAAATTGGTGAGCATTGCCTTGCATTTTATACGGAGAGGGTGCATTTTATAGGCGAACATTCCTGCTTTAGGATCTGCCAGGGTGCCGCCATGTGGAACGGGAGAAGGCTGAGCCCTCTCTGCAACTGCAGGGAAATCAAGTCACGCTCATCCTCACCCTGGGGAGAGTGTGGATGAGGGGCAGCACAGTAGACAGAGACCTGAGGATGCTTAGTGGGGAGGCCTGTTGGGACCAGCTCCGACGGGGAAGAGGGAGACAGGACTGGACAGAAGGGCGTCTGGCCATGGGGGCGGCACCTTGGAGATCTCAGTGGATCCCAACAAGAAGCAATGATGCTGCGCGGGGGGCCCTCCGGCTGTCCCATCCCAGAAAGGCAGGCTGGCTTCTGCCCTGAGGGGGCCAGTCACTGGGGGAGGGCTTCCTCCCTTTGGCCACAGGTAATCCCCAGAGGGGGCTCAGCAGAGAGCTGGCCACCCCACAGCCTAGCAGTTGGGGGAAAGGAGTTCTTCCATCCTGAAAGGGAGACTCAGGCTGGCCCTCACAGCACCCACTGCAGGGGGTGCGCCTGGGCAGGGCTGCTCATCACTATAGTGGGAGTGGGACTGGGGCTGGTTTTGGGCCTGGTGTGCTCTGTATCAGAATACTGCCCTTTTGGAGAAGAGCTGGGTGGTTTGGCCAGAAGAAGATGTTGGCTCTACTCTGTGCTCTGGGTTAGATTCTCCAGGGCAGGGAACGATGCCCCACTTGCCTCTAGTCACCTCTACACTGCATTTGCTGGGGTTGGTGGGCTGGGTTGGTGGGCTGGGTTTGGGGCTGCCAACCCCTGTCTCTCCAGCCCCAGGGAAGTGGTATGGGGGTGAGGAGTGGGCACCATCTTTGCTCTCAGACCTGGGAGCGTCCTCACTGGGTGACCTTCAGCAAGTTTGTAAATTTCTGAGCTTCAGTTTCTGCATCTGTAAAGTGGAGCTACCACGGGCTCTTCGTGCGGGATTGAACAAGGGGACACGTGAATGGTGCGGGGTGTAGGAGGTCCTTGGCAGCTGGGACTGCGAGCTGGGGGTGCTGAGGTGGAGGCTGGCTGCCTTCTCTCCCCATGTGCTGGGTGCTCCCTGGGGTGGAGGCAGGGTGTCCACAAGGCCCAGGTCAGGTATGTGACTTGCAAACATTTTCTCCCATTGCCTCTTCGTTTGGTCGATGGTTTCCTCTGCAGTGCAGAAGCCTTTTAGTTGCAAGTGATCCCACGTATTTATTTTTGTTTTTGCTGCTTATGCTTCTGGTGTCACATCTAGAAAGTTGCCGCCAAGAGCATTGTCAAGGAGCTTCCCCCCATGTTTTCTCCTAGGAGTTTTAGGGTCTGAAAATATTATGTTTAAGTCTTTAATTCATTTCAAGTTCATTTGTGTGAGTGGTGTAAATGGGCGTCCAATTTCATTGTTTTGTCTGTGATTATCCAGTTATCCCAACACCATTTATTCAAGAGACTGTCCTTTCCACATTGAATATTCTTGGCTCTCTTGTCAAATGTTAGTTGATTGCATATGTATGAGCTTATTTCTGGGCTCTCTATTCTGTCCCATTAGTCTATATGTCTGTTTTTATGCCAGGACCATACTGTTTTGATTACTATAGCCTTTTTTACTTTTATTTCTTTTTTTTTTTCTATAGCTTTGTCGTATAGTTTGAAATCAGGAAGAGTGATACCTCCAGATTTTTCTTCTTTCTCAGGCTTGCTTTGGCTATTTGGAATCTTTTGTGGCTCCATACAAATGTTAGGATTTCCTTCTTTCTCATGGCTGAGTAGTGTTCCATTATATGTATACACCACATCTTCTTTACCTACTCATCTGTTGACGGACGCTTGGGTTGCTTCTACTTCTTGGCTACTGTGAGCATGGGAGTACAGATATTTCTACAAGATCTTATTTATTTGTTTGGCTGCACTGGGTCCTTGCTGCTGTGTCAAGCTTTCTCTAGGGGGCTACTCCTCATTGCAGCGCGCAGGCTTCTCACTGCAGTGGTTTCTCTTGTCACGGAGCACAGGCTCCAGGCACACGGGCTTCCGTAGTTGCCGCTCGTGGGCTCAGTAGTTGTGGCACGGGGACTTAGCTGCTCCATGGCATGTGGAATCTTCCCGGACCAGGGATCGAACCTGTGTCCCCTGCATTGGCAGGAAGGTTCTTATCCACTGGACCACCAAGGAAGTCCTCTACGAGATCTTGATTTCAGTTTCTTTGGATGTATCTCAAAAGTGGAATTGTTGGATCACATTGTAGTTCTACTTTTAGTTTTTTAAGATCCTCCATACTGTTTTCTATAGGGGTTGCACCAATTTACATTCTTACTAAGAGTATATAAAGATTCCCTTTTCTCCACACCCTTGTCAAAGCTTGCTATCTATCACCTTTTTTGATGACAGCAATTCTAACAGGTGGGGAGTAACATATCATTGTGGCTTTGATTTGGAATTCCCTGATGATAACCGATATTGAGCACCTTTTCATGGGCCTGTTGGCCATCTGTACATCTTCTTTAGAAAATTGTATTCAGTTTCTCTGTCTGTTTTAATTTTGAGTATTTGTTTTTTTGCTATTGAATTGTATTAGTTCTCTATATGTATTATATATAGAGAAAGAAAAAAATATATATAATGGAATACTACTGAGCCATGAGAAAGAAGGAAATTTTGTCATTCGTGACAACTTGGATGAAATATTGACAGCACCATGCTAAGTGAAATAAGTTTGACAGAGAAAGACAATGATTGTATGATATCACATATATGGGATCTAAAAAAAGCTGAATTCTGAGAAACAGACAGTAGAGTGATTACCAGGGGCTGGGGGTGGGGAAAACAGAAGAGATGTCAGTCAAAGGGTACAAACTTCCAGTTGTAGGGTTAACAAGTTCTGGGGCTTTAATGTACAGCGTGGTGATTATAGCTAATTACACTGTATTACTTACGGGCCAAGGGAGGACCTACTCTCTTTTCTCGAAACACCCATTCTTCCTTCCTGACTTGAGGGCGCAGGCGTGACCTTCAGGCTTTGCTGAAGTGCCTCACATGAGCCCCTCTACACTGTGGCCTGGTATTGGAGGCGGGGAGCAGTCTCGTCCCTGTGTGACCTGGTTCCTCAGCCAGTGCTGAGGGCGAAGCTGGGTGGGAGCCTTCCCTTGGCTCTTGCAGAGCTCCTGGGTCTCTCGGATGACTGGACTCAGGGGTCTGGCTGGGGGTGACTTCTGGAGAGCAGCAGGCCCATTGTATTCCTCCTTGTCTCTCCTGCCCCAGCCGAGAGCTTGCACAGAGTTGGTGCTCAAGAGATGAGTACTGAGTAAATGAGTGGAGGGTAAGACTAGAAGCCAGCAAGAAGGGGAACTGGGTAGGAAAAACAGAGCCTCCAGATGGGGGTGTTTGGAGAGGTGCAGGTCCGGAAACACTAATGAACACTAAGATGTCTTGAGGACTCCTTTGGCCCCACTGGCACTCGGTGTGGACTCACAGGCCAGTTTTAGGGCTTTGCCTATTTGGAGATGACTACAGGGATTGGCTCGGAGAAGGCAATGGCACTCTACTCCAGTACTCTTGCCTGGAAAATCCCATGGACGGAGGAGCCTGGTGGGCTGCAGTCCATGGGGTCGCTAAGAGAGTCAGATACGACTGAGCAACTTCACTTTCTCTTTTCACCTTCATGCATTGGAGAAGGAAATGGCAACCCACTCCAGTGTTCTTGCCTGGAGAATCCCAGGGATAGGGGAGCCTGGTGGGCTGCCATCTATGGGGTCGCACAGAGTCGGACATGACTGGAGTGACTTAGCATCTTAGCAGCAGCACAGGGATTGGTTACTGGGAGCCATCCAGGTGGCTCCGTGGTAAAGAATCTGCCTGCCAATGAAGGAGACACGGGTTTGATCCCTGGGTCGGGAAGATCCCCTGGAGAAGGAAATGGCACCCCACTCCAGTGTTCTTGACTGGAGAGTTCCATGGACAGGGAAGCCTGGAGGGCTACAGTCCATGGGGTCCCGAAGAGTCGGACACGACTGAGTGCCTAAACAACAAGAAGGATTGGAGTCACCAAATGGAACCCAGGACAGCTGGTGTCCCCTGAACTTCTGAGACATCAGACAAATCTTTTTTTTTTTAACCTTCTGTGTCCTCCACTCTCCACCATCAACCACCCCTCTCTCTGGGACCTGTCAGCTACACCTAGCGACCCCTGGATCCTTAATCACCTCCCTGCTTTCCTCTGTCTCCCTTCTAAGGTATCCCTTTCTATTTGATTAGCAATTGACTGACTGTTGAGGGTTCTGTGCACACATAAAGAGAGGCAGGACAGCACTGAGTGGCTGGGAGTGCCCTGCGATCAGAATATATGGG
The DNA here is from genome assembly GCF_019923935.1 of Bubalus bubalis. Classification (NCBI taxonomy): domain Eukaryota; kingdom Metazoa; phylum Chordata; class Mammalia; order Artiodactyla; family Bovidae; genus Bubalus; species Bubalus bubalis. The sequence continues at coordinate 110,498,025 of NC_059161.1, forward strand.
TTTCAGCTCTGATCTACATCACTGTCACAGCGTAGGAATCAGCGCTGCATACGTACGTGTCGCTGGGGAAGTGCCCATCAGCTGCTCAGAGAAGTGGGTGTGTGAGGTGTTCAGGGCTGGTTTGAAGTGAAGCGTATTGGATGTGTCTTGAAGCCACTGTCGGCTTCCGTGATGGGCATTAATGTTCATGGCCAGAGGCATGGATGGTCCAGATTTGGTACGTAATTGAAAGTATCATTTGCATTTGACTTTGGAACACACCGTTTGAGTGAATGAGTGAGTGTGTGTGTGTGTGTGTGTGTGTGTGTGTGTAGGGGAGTAGAGGAGCCAAGGTGATTTTCCTTTTTGACCACTTTTATTCTATTTTTAAAGAACTTTATTTATTTTTAGTTGGATGATTGCTTTTCAGTGTTGTGTTGGTCTCTGCCATATATCAATGCAAATCAGTCATAATTGCACATATGTCCCCTCCTTCTTGAACCTCCTTCCCCACCTCCTATCAGAGAGCACCTGGCCGGGCTCCCTGTGCTGTACAGCAGCTCCCCACTGGCCCTCTGTTTCAGACGTGGCGGTGTATATATGTCCATGCTGCTTTCTCAATTCACCCCACGCTCTCCTTCCCCCACTGTGTACACAGTCCATTCTCTACGTCTGTGCCTCTATTCCTTCCCTGAAGATAGCTTCACCAGTACTATTTTTCTAGATCCCATCTATATGTGTTAATATACAATATTTGTTTTTCTTTTTCTGACATTTCGCTCTGTATAACAGGTTCAGCCACCTCACTGCAACTGACTCAAATGACGATGTTTACTTTTGACTCCCATTGGAATTCATTTGCATTCATAGGTCATAGCCTTGGGCAGAGATGGGCAAGGCTTTCCCTACATGAAACAGCCAGAGATGGGCAGGGCTTTCCCTGAATGAAACAGCCCTCAGCTTGGCCTTGGTCACAGAGTGGGTCACTCACAGGTGCTCAGAATTCCCGGAGGCTAGGAGGCTGCCTCTGTGGACCGGTCAGCGGGCCAGGGAGGTGGGCTGTGCCCGGAGTTAGACCTGTTACTAGCTCCCATCTCTCTGGGGGCCCTCCAGTCCAAATGTGTGTGTGTGTTTCTAGAAAGGGTGATTTCAGAATCCAGACTATTTTTTTTTTCTGTTTTTTAAAAAAATTTTTTTTAAAATTAATAAATTTTAAATTACATAGAGGATGGTCAGTGTGAAGTCGCCATCTGCACTGAAAGGGAAGAGGGGCTCAAGTGCCCGGCCAGGGAGCGAGGTTAGACGTTAGGAAGAACTGACCCAGAGAGGGGAGAGGCGGCAGGCCTCTCTCTAGAGCCTGTTTTCTTTTTTAAAATACTTTTATCTAAAAACAAATTTAAACTTTTTATATTTGTATTGGGGTAAGCTTTTCCGGTGGCTCAGACAATAAAGAATCTCCCTCAATGTAGGATACCCAGGTTCGATGGCTGGGTTGGCAAGATCCCCTGGAGAAGGGAATGGCAACCCACTCCAGTATTCCTTCCTAGAGAATCCCATGGACAGAGGAGCCTGGCCAGCTGTAGTCCACAGGGTCGCAAAGAGTCAGATATGACAGAGCGACTAACACATAGCTGATTCAAAATGCTGTGATAATTTCAGGTTTACATTTTTGTTTTATATTGGAGCAGTTGATTAACAGTGTGGTATTAGTTTCAGGTGTACAGCAAAATGAATCAGTTGTACATACACATATGTCCACTTTTTTTTTTTTAAAGATTCTTTCCCCATACAGGCCATCACAGAGTACTGAGAAGAGCTCTCTGTGCCACACAGTAGGTGCTTGTTGGTTATCCATGTTAAATACAGCAGTGTGTACATGTCCATCCCAAACTCCCAGTCTGTCCTCCACCCCACCTTTTGCCCTTGGTAACTGTAAATTTGTTCCCCAAGTCTGTGAGTCTGTTCCTGTTTTGTAGATAAGTTCATTTATATCCTTTTTTTTTTTTTTTAGATTCCTCATATAATCAATATCATATGATATTTGTCTTTCTCTGACTTACTTCACTTAGAATGATAATCTCTGGGTCCAATCATGTTGCTGCAAATGGCATTATTTCATCCTTTTTCATGGCCAGAGCTGGTCTTTTTTTCCCCTGTTAGGGATGAGTTGCATGTGGTGGGCCACATGGCCCCGAGGCAGGGGGTGGACCGGATGGCTTCCCAGAGCCCCTCTGGGCTCATGTCCACTCCAGGCTTGCTCATTAGCTTGCCTGAAGTTTCTTCTTCCTGGCTCCCAATTAGCTCTGTCCATCTAGTTTTCTGAGAGGAGCTTCCTTTTGAGGAGGAAGAAGGCAGACAAGAGCAGAGGCCAGGGCTCCGGGAGGGATGCGGGGCTGGGGTGGGGAGGGGGGAACAGATGCCAGGCAGCTTGTAAGGTTTCCCATCAAACTCTGGCATGAAAGAGCCTTTCCTCACAAGCGGCGTGTGCCTGCACAGGTGCTCGCGGCGAGGTGTCAAGGTGCTGAGAGGGGCTGTGAGGTGAGCCATGCGCTGTGGACACCAGGCCCTTACTGCTCTGAGTCCCCAGCACCCCCACTCCATGCTAAGGAGAGGGGTGTTCAGGTGGCTGACTTGGAGCCGTGGCTGGGAGCCACTGGCTGCAGAATTAAATAGGCCCTCTAGGCTAGTCTTCCAGAAAAGATGGACCAGGGAGGGAGGGCAGAGGAAAGAAGTTAGACATGAAGCAGAACTTTCTGACGCTGCACTGAGTGAACAGAGAGGCTGTGGCATAGCCTTGGCTGCCCTCGCTGCCCAGCACGGGGGTGGTTATTCATATGGTTTACCTTGAACTTCATCATGACCCAGTGAGGTGAGCAGGGCAGGGGAGGGCCAGCCTTAACAGCCCTATGGGACTCAGGAGCAAAGAGCTGAGCAGGGATCAGAGAGTTGCTTGACGTCACACAGCCAGAATCTGAGCTGGATCTCGAACTTTAGGCCCAAAGCAGTGGCCCCACCTGAACCTTCACTCACCATCCCCAGCCAGCTCCTCCCTCCAAGACTCATGGTGATGGTGACTGCTGGTTGCCCTAGAGCTGGCTCATTCCCAGGGCCCCCTCCTCCAGGCCCGGGGGTCCTGGAACCCTTTTCTGGCTGGGGGCAGGCTGCCCAAGGCTGGGCATGAAATTTACGGGCTTGCCAAAAACCTCAGAAATGGAGAGAAATCATAGTTGAATGAAAATTACAAAACAATACCAAAACGAATGCAAAAATATTCACAGTGAACAAACCATCACAATTTTAAATAAAGGCAGGCTCTTTATCTAAACTGAAATTAATTTAAAAAGACTTAAGATGGTCACTTGGTCATGAGAAATGATCAAATGTGGCCATTTTTTGTTCAACTGAAAATGAGAGAAGAAGAGGAAAGCAGATGATTATCATCATTGATGCATTTGCTTCCATCAAAGCCAGGAAAGCGAAATGACAATAAACTCTATTTTTGCTGTAAATAAAATACTTTGGTTTGAAATAATCTTGTGAGTTTAAACACACCTACTTTTAAATGTTTCAATATTTTTTCAAGTACTTTAGTGTTCTGAAAAGAAAATTAACCATCAAAAAATATGTAGAATCATGGAACTAGGGGCACACATTTTTCCTCCCCACATTCAATGTTTTGATACTTTTTTCAGAAATTAAAGATTAAAAAATTTTTTTAAATAGTGATTTTTATATCACTTGATTTTATATCATTTTTGTATCATCTTTGATTTTTTAAAAAGGTTGCATTAAAATAGTCATCTCGATTACTGAGTTGTGGGGTGCCCCTTACATTTTGTGCATCACCCCAACCTTGGTCCTGTTTTGATACCCTCCAGGGAATGAAGCTGTCCCTCTCTCCTGTCCTTGGTGGGGGACAAGACACAGGCTAGTCCTTGGGGCCCACGTCAGCCTAGGATCGTCCCCGGAAGGTGAGCACTGGGGCGGGAGCAGGCTGCCAAGAGAAGATGGATGGGCTGCGAGGCCCTGCAGACAGAGACGAGCATCCACTCTTGAGCCCATCCATCAAGTCCCCTGTGTGGTGACACTCGCCCTAAGCAGGCCAGGAGGCCCCAGGTTTCAGGGGCCGGGAGGCAAGGAGAAGCCAGGTGGCAGATGCTCTGAACTGGTGCCTCGAAGGGGTGAGGTTCAGCCAGGGCCGCCAGGCTGGGCACAAGGGGTACTGTGTACTTGGCCTGGCCCTGTTTATTTCCCATCGTCTGGGCAGGCTGCAGCCCTGCTGCTCAGACCCTGGCCTGGCTGGGGGCTGGGAACCAGTGCAGAAAGAGAGGGGAGGAAGTGGACAGGTGGAGGTGGACAGCTTCGGGCGTTGTGCACCCTCTTCTCTGCTTTATCTAAACTGAGTCCTTTGAGGACCCTCAGAGTCCTTTAGGGGTGCCCCCGACTGCAGAAAAGACCTGAACCTGCTCCTTGATGTCAAGGCCCTTGATCACCTGGCCACAACCTCTCCTGTCCTCTGACCCACCAAAGGCCCTCCATGTGAGCCCCCTCCTCCCCTCTGCTGCCTACCTCCAGGGCCCTCCACCCTCTCTGGCTGACTCCACAGTGGTTCCTCCTCCAGACCCAAGTTCTGCTTCCTCTCCGAAGCCTCTCCTGACTGTCCACAGCCCCCACTGTCCCACTGATTCTTTTATTTTTTTTTCTGGACACTCCAAGAAGAATGTGGGGTCAGGGATTGAACCTACACTCCCAGCAGTGGAAGCAGCGAGTCTTAACTGATGGAGAGTCCCTCTCACGTCCACCAGCAGGCTCTGAATTTCCTGAGGGCCTGGATGATGGCTTATCCCCGGGGCTTCCTTAGAGCCTCCCACGTGCTGGGGTTGATACCTCAGGATGAGGAGACCCCATGGATGCTCTCGGACCCGTGGTTCTCAAGTTGTGTGGAGGGTGGGAGGCAGGGGTGGCCGCTGAGGGAGGGGCCCCGTCGGTGTTCCAGTCAGGCCGGTGGAGCAAGAGGGGAGCTCAGAGGTCTGGTTGTTCCGTGAACCTGTGTAGGTGGGGCCTGCCCCGCCCCTTCTCACCAGTCTTCTCGCAGACGACATCACCCCGCCTTGCCTGAGGCGCAGGACGCTGGTTTCTACCCCCGAGGTCTCAGCAGATGGCAACTGAACCCACCAGCAGCTCGCACCAGACTCCCTCCTGCGCCCTTGACTTCGCTCTGTGCCTCACACCCCAGTTGCTCTAGGTCCACCTCTGAAATGTACACAGATCTCATCGCTTCTCACACCTGCACTACCGCTGCCCCGTCAGGTCACTCGACAGGACGCCTGGTCCACACAGGGGCTTCGGACTGGTTTTCTGCATTCATTCCTGCTCCCTCTGTCTCTCCTCCCCTGTCTCCCATCCCAGTCTCCCCTGATCTCTTCTCAAAATAGCAGCCAGCACGACCTCTTTCACATTATGTCTCCCCTCGAAGTTTCTGGTGGTTTCTTTTTCTTTCCTTTTATAAAAAATGTTGGTTGCACCCTGGGGCACATTGGACCTTGGTTTCCCGACCAGGGATTGCACATACACCCCCTGCATTGGAAGGTGGAGTCTTAACTGCTGGACCACAGGGGAAGTCCTGAGTGGTTTCTGTCTTAAGCAGAGGAAAATCTGAGATGGTTACTGTGATCTACAAGAGCCCACAAGATCTTGCTCTCTCCGACCGCCCTTCATCACTCTCTCCTTTATTCACACTGCATCAGCCAGGCAGGCCTGTTTGCTGTTCCTGGAACTCTCCTACCTTGGGGGACTTTGCTGTACCCACTTCTGCCCCACCTCGGCCTGGAATGCTCTTTTCTCCACACGTTTGCTCCTTTACTTTCCTCTCTTTCTCCAGGTTTTTGGTGACGGGTTACTTCCTAAAAGAGGCCCTCCAGGGTTATCCATACAAAATCACACCTGTGCTCGACCACTCTCTTCCTCCTCACCCTGCTTCGTTTTGCTTTATGACACTCAGAATGTAATAGTATTTGTCTGTGTATCTCCTTCAGTTCAGTCACTCAGTCATGTCCGACTCTGCGACCCCACGGACTGCAGTACTCCAGGCTTCCCTGTCCGTCACCAACTCCTAGAGCTTACTCAAACTCATGTCCATCAAGTTGGTGATGCCATCCGACCATCTCATCCTCTGTTATCCCCTTCTCCTCCTGCCTTCAATCTTTCCCAGCATCAGGGTCTTTTCCAAGGAGTCAGTTCTTCCGATCAGGTGACCAAAGAATTGGAGCTTCAGCTTCAGCATCAGTCCCTCCAATGAATATTCAGGACTGATTTCCTTTAGGATGGACTGGTTGAATCTCCTTGCAGTCCAAGGGACTCTGGAGAGTTTTCTCCAACACCACAGTTCAAAGGCATCAAATTCTTTGATGTGTCTCCTTACATTGGTGGAAGCTCCACGAGAACAGTGACTTTTTCTGTCTTGCTCACTGTCCTATCTTTAGTGCCCAGGAAAGCAATGATGCACTGTAGGTGCTTAATCTGAACAGCATAGTGCTAATTACATACACGATGAGTACAAAGTTCTCCCACCTGCACAGGGGTGGATGGACTTGCATCCAGCTCTCCCGCCCTGCTGGAAGACCCTTTCTGCACCCACGGTCCCTGCTTTGCATTGGGTTGGCACTTTATACTTTTCCAATGGCTTCCAAGGAGATCCAACCAGTCCATTCTGAAGGAGATCAGCCCTGGGATTTCTTTGGAGGGAATGATGCTAAAGCTGAAACTCCAATACTTTGGCCACCTCATGTGAAGAGTTGACTCATTGGAAAAGACTCTGATGCTGGGAGGGATTGGGGGCAGGAGGAGAAGGGGATGACAGAGGATGAGGTGGCTGGCTGGCATCACTGACTCTATGGACGTGAGTCTGAGTGAACTCCGGGATTTGGTGATGGACAGGGAGGACTGGTGTGCTGCAATTCATTGGGTCGCAAAGAGTCGGACACGACTGAGCGACTGAACTGAACTGAACTGAGTGGCTTTCAAGGTAGGATCTTACTTCCTCTTCTTGCCCATCCCTGGAGGCTCAGGTGGTAAAATGGGATGCCTGAGGCCACCTATGAATGAGGGGTAGAGCTTGGATCTGGGTCAGGCCCCCTGGGGCTCAGCCTCATCATCTCAACCCTCCGGGGTGGCCTGGGGTCTGAATCAGGAGTGCTCTCCAGGGCCCACATCCAGGCCAGCCCCTGGGAGGCTGCTGGGCGAAGCCTCAGCCTCTCCAGTCCGGGCGCGGTTCCCGATGTGAGTCACAGGTCTGTCACTGCTCCTGCCTGCTTTATGACGAAGGCTGATTATACTAAGGGACATTAGTCACAGGAAATAAAGGCTCACACTTGGGACTTCTCCAGCCTGGTTTTGCTAAAGAACTCAGGGCACTTCCACTTACGACACACAGCCTCTTTGAACAGTGGGGACGGACGGGAAGACTTGTTCTTCAGAGACGAAGCCAGGGGAGGGGCCGGGGCAGGGCTGTGCTGTCAACCCAGCGCTCCAGACATGACACAGGAAAGAAAAGAAAAGAAAGTGAAGTCGCTCAGTCGTGTCTGACTCTTTGTGACCCCACGGACCATAGCCCACCAGGCTCCTCCGTCTATGGGATTTTCCAGGCAAGGATACCGGAGTGGGTTTCCATTTCCTTCTCCAGGAGATCTTCCCAACCCAAGGATTGAACCCAAGTCTCCTACATTGTAGGCAGACGCTTTACCATCTGGGCCACCAGGGAAGTCAGATGGTAAACACACCCAAGTCAGATGGTAAATATGACACAATACACCCAAAAAACCCTGACTGTGGTGTCTGGCCATTTTTGTGGTGTAAATTCTCCCATTACAGCCAGTTATGAGCTGCTGACGTGCCGTCAGCAGAGCTAAATGAATTCAGCTGACGGCTGAGTGCGGAGCTGGGAAGGAGCGGGTGCCAGCCCCTCTCTCGGGAAGCACACAGAGCACCCGGTGACAGACCCCGGCTTCTCTTCAGACCTGCCTTCACAGTCCGTGGAACACGTCGACGCCCTGCACTCATCTGATTTTCAAACAACCTTTTATTATTTATTTGGCTGTGCTGTAGGGCATGAGGGATTTTAAGTTTCTCCATCAGGGATTGAAACTGTGCCCCCTGCATTGGAAGCAATGAGTTTTTTTTTTTTTTTTAAATGAAAGAACCACCAGAAAAGTCCCCATAACAACCTTTTAGACAAGCAGCTACTATTATGCCCATTTATCAGATGAGACATGGCACTAGTGGTAAAGAACCTGCCTGTCAGTGCAGGAGACGTAGGAGACTCGATCCCCTGGAGGAGGGCATGGCAACCCACTCCAGTATTCTGCCTGGAGAATCCCATGGACAGAGGAGCCTGGTGGGCTATAGTCCACGGGGTCGCAAAGAGTCAGATACGACTAAAGTGACTATGCATGCATATCAGATGAGAAAACTGGAGCTCAAAGATGAAATGACTTCTTCAAGATGCACGTGGAGGGCTGTGTGCCTCTGCTGGGAATGCTGGCCAAGCTGGAGGAGGGAAGCAGGCTGGAAAGGAACAGTGGGCACCTGGCTTGTTTAGCCCTGTGGCCGCACCTCACTCAGTCTGACAGGACCCTGAATGAGCCCCCAGAATGCGCTGGACAGTCACAGCGGAAGGTAAACTCGCTGAGCTAATGGTGACCTGGGAGGTCACTCATCTGTTGTGTGAACTGCACTGAAAGCTGCCGTCTGCTGGGCCTGGGCTCAGTGCTGGGTGCAGAGAGCAGGGAGACCTGGTCCCTGACCACAGGGACCATGTAGTCCGGGTGGGGAGAGACCCGCACGACGTAGACTGTGTGGGGAGGGCCGTCACGGGGAGTGCAGGATGCCGGGAACCTAGAAGGGACCCTAAAACAGAGGCTGGGGAAGGAAGGCTGAGGCCTGGAGGGGCCCGGTGGCAGGTGGGGACATGGAAGAGCTAGGAGACGAGTCTTCCATGCAGAGGAAGTGAGCGAATCGGGTGGCAAATGCCTGGGAGAGGATGAGTTGGATGGGAGACCCCAAGGTGGGGGTAGTTGAGGCTGGAGGGAGGTGGGTCTTAAGCTGGACGCTCTTGGCCCCCAGTGCCTTTCGAGCCCTGCCACTCCATGGCTGCATGCCCCGAGCCCGCTCAGACTCTGAATTCACTATGAGAACCTGGAGCCTAGTCAGCCAGTCAAAGCCACATTTGGATTCGGGATCCTGGGAAACTGACCTCCTATTTGTTGATCTTAAATCCCAGCTACCCAGAAACCCTGGAGGCAGGAAAGGAGTCTGCTGACCGGCCCTCCCCCAACCCCAGCCCTAGAGTACCTCCCTGTATAAGGCGGCCCAGTGTGTGGTCGGCAAGTGCCCACATGTGGATTCCGGCCCTAGCATGCCATGGCTGGTGGGAGCTCATGGCGTGGGCTGTATGTCAGGGAGAGAGGCAGGGAAGGGGCTCCCTTTGCAGATGGCTGAGCAAGGGCCAGGTGGGCGAGGCCCCACCCTGCTTAGGTGTCCCAGGGGCCACAGGGCACTTCTGGTACATCTACCTCTGGAGGCGGGACATGTGCTTTGGAAACCTAAAAGGGTTAGCCATTCAGTCGTGTCCAACTCTCTGTGACCCCATGGACTGTAACCTGCCAGGCTCCTGTGTCCATGGAATTTTCCAGGCAAGAATACTGGAGTGGGTTGCCATTCCCTTCTCCAGGGGATCTTCCCGACCCAGGGAACGAACCCAAGTCTCCTGCATTGCCGGCAGATTCTTTACTAGGAAGCCCTAGCAGCCATGTAAGAAGTTCAGTGCCTTGAGGCCACTGCACTGGAGAGACCACGTGGAGAGACACACAGAGATGGAGGGAGAAGTCGAGGAGCTGGTACCCCAGCCCCCACCCCCCGCCACTCGCCGTTCACAGCTTCCCAGCCTAGTTACCAGACACACAAGTAAAGCAGTCTTTGACATGACCCAGCCTCTCTGCGGGTCTGATGGCCATGACACACTCTGAGCCAGAACCGTCTGGCAGAGCTGGGTTTAGCTTCCTGATCTGCGGAAACTATGAGAGTTGATAACTGATCACTGCTGTTTTAAGCCCCTGGGTTTGGGGATGAGTTGTTATGTAGCAACAGAGAAACGGCAGGGATTTTGCAACGGTATCTGTGCTAAACCATTGTGAGGCGCCATGCTGCTCGTCATGCGCCTTCCCACACACAGTCACCTTTCTACGATAACCCTGAACACTGGTAGCGCAGGTATTCTTAATCCTCATTTTATAGACAAGAAACTGAGAGTCAGAGAGGCCGAGTAATGTGGACAAGGGCAGGCGGCACTAGGGCTCAGGGGTCTGATGATAAGTCCGTGTTGCTCTGCCACTCAGCTCATTCCAACTCACTGCTCACCACGTGGGAACCTAAGTCTTTGGCTAAGTTCAGAGTGAGAGGTGGGTGTGATGGAGGCAACAGGAAGGAAGACCTCTGGGGCGGAGGTGAAGAGGGGGTTGTCCTGGAAAAGGAGACTAAACCAGTGGGGATATCAAGGGACCAAGGTCTAGCTCTGGACTCCTATCTCCTCCAGGTCAGCACCAAACAGGAATCCTTAGGAAAGGTGTGTGAGTTCTTGGGGTGGCAGGCATGGGTGCCAAGGCTGGGGAAGTGGGAGATAGGTAGAGGTCCTAAGTCTGTATGAGTCCCTGGGAACTGGGGAGGCCCCTTCCCCAGAGCCATGATCATCCAGAGCTCCTTCTTGGGGGCCCGAGAGGGCAGAAGGCTCCTGCTGGAGAGGAACCAAGGGTGGAGGGAACAAGGGACTCGCTCTTGGAGCTGGTGTGATGGTGGAGTAAAGACAGTCCTGGATTCCCTGAGAATCCTTCCAGGGAGCAGGTCAAATGCTCAGCCCGAGCAGCTGCATAAATTAGCAAATTTTACATGGGGGTGTGTGTGTGTGTGTGTGACCTTTGCAGGTACCTGAGTCTAGGGCCTGTTTGGCTGTGTGTGTGTGCTTGCATGCGTGTGTCCCTCTCTCCAAACAACAAGAAGGGCTGTTTTCTGTGAGTCTGGCATCTCTGCTGTCTCTTGCCAGCATAGAGCAGGTGGCGGGTGGACCCGCTTGGTAATCTGGGTGGTTTAAATAAGTCCTTTAGGTCTCCTCAGGGCACCGGCCCACAGATTGTGTAATGGTCACATTGCACTCTTCCAGGGCTGTTAGAGCCTCCCTCTGCTCAGGGAGACTGGAAGATCTTCATAGGTGAAGATGCTCAAGCCCAGAGAGGTAAGTTCACTTCCTTAAGGATGCACAGCTGGCTCCCAGGTTTCCTCTCTTTACGGTGAACCACTTTGGGAGGTTGTCACTTTATCCAGCAGGTGAAGGGGTGAGACTGCCCAGGGATAGTTGTTCCCATCTCAGCTGGCATCTCTTCTCCATGCCGGCCTGCTGCTCTGGGGAAGGGAGAGGCCTCCCTATCGGTCCTGGGTGGGGGTTAAGTGTGGTTCCTCCTCCAGCACTTTCTCTGGGCCAAGCTTGGGACTGAGCCCACAGATCCCCAGAAAACTAAGCCATGGTATTTGGCATCTTCACCCCCATCCCCCGACTCTCCACCCCCAAGTCCTGCACATAATTGGGGCAGGTGTCCGGCTCAGAGCCAAGCACTGTCCCCATTTCACAGATGAGGAGGCTGAGGCTCAGAGAGCTCAGGTGATTTTCCCACATTCACACAGCAGTGAGTCCTTTGGTCACGTCCACTGCGTCACTCTGGGCAGAGACGGGGTGGTCACTGAACCCCAAAAACCTGAGGCGGAGAAGCGTAGGGGAATTCAGCTTCTTCCCCTAAATGATGTTATCAACTGACACACAAAAAGAGGTGGTTGAGGGGAAAAACTGCATTTCTGCACTCCGAGTTTCCCCCCTCATTAATTTTCATCTAATTTGATTACTGATTCCTAGGTAAACAGCAGCCTGCCTCTAACAAGCCAGGCTCTTCCCCTACGACCCCGCAATTGTGTTGCTAATCAGCCAGCGTATCAGGAAAGACTCACTGCTAATTGTCGAGGGGCCCTGTCCTATCCTGGGTGCCAGGTAAGGGATGGCGGCGAGAGGTAATTATAATCAGACGGAATTGGTAATTATAACAGATCACGGCTAGAAATTGTCTTCAGTTAGACATTCCTAGAGAGGTGCTGATGGTCTCCGGGGCGTCTGAGAGTCACAGGCACAGGGGAGGGGTCCTGTGAGGAGTGGGTGGCCTCACCCTCTGACCCTCCACTGAGGACTGGCCCCTGGGCCAGCCTGGCTCCAGTGCTGTGCTCCCCTGCACCCGAGGCTGAGGCCTCTCACCCGACACGGCTGCCCGCAGTGGGTGTGCAGGTAATGCCAGTGACTAAGTGGCTCAGGACCCTGAAGCATGGAAACTTCTGGATCATTAAAGAAGCCGTAACATTGCTCAGGCACCATGGGATGCCTGCTGGTAGAATCACTGCTGAATTGAGGCATGCGTGGGAGTTCCCTGGCTAACAGAAATGGTGGGGAGTGACTCTCATCGCCACTTGGGTACCCTTTATCTGGGCACTTACTTGCTTTTTGTCTCTAGCAAGGGCTTTGGGGAGTCTATGTTGTCCTACTTTCTGTTAACTGGCATCCAGCTAGCCAACACTTTCTTGCTGTCAGACCCGGGCCCCAAATACCATGTGGTTCTCTTCTTTGGGGCCCTCATATGTGGTCATGAATGTCTGCAAGCACCTGCGATGGCTCCCCACTGCTCACACACAAGTTCAAGCTCCTTGCACGGCGCTCGGCCTTTCCTGATGAACCCCACCCCCCACGCTCCTCTTTATCCCTGACAGCCGTCCCTAGGCTGACCCCTCAGTCAGGGCACGCTGTTCTTTCATCCCTCCGTGCCTTTGCTCCGGTTCTTATGATCATTTTTTAAAAACAACATCACTCTTTATAGTTTCCCAGTCTTGGCGGATGTTCTCAAGTTTGCACGTCTTTATTTTTATTTTATCTGTTTATTTTTGGCTGTGCCGCTTGGCTTGAGGGATCTTAATTCCCCAACCAGGGGTTGAACCTGTGTGCCCTGGGCAGTGAAAGCATGGTGTCTTAACCACTGGACCACTAGGGCATTCTTTGATGACTTTTATTTTTTAATTGAATGAAATTAATTAATTTATTTACAGTATTTGTTTACCTTGGCCGTGCAACCTCGGGGCATTTGGGATCTTAGTTCCCTGACCAGGGATTGAACCCGGGTCCCCTGAAGTGGAAGTGCAAAGTCTTCATCACTGCACTGCCAGAGAGGTCCCCCGATTATTATTATTTTTTATTATTTATTTATTTGGTTGCTCTGGGTCTTTATTGCTGCTCGTGGGTTTTTCTCAATTTGTGGCGAGCGGAGGCTATTCTCTGGTTGCGGTGCTCGGGCTTCTCATTGCAGTGTCTTCTCTTGTTGTGGAGCATGGGTTCTAGGCCACACGGGCTTCAGTAGTTCCCCGGCTCTAGACCACAGGCTCAGTAGTTGCGGCACACGGGCTTAGTTGCTCCATGGCACATGGAATTTTCCTGGAATAAGGATTGAACTCATGTCTCCTGCCTTGGCAGGTGGATTTTTTTTTTTTTTAACCACTGAGCCACCTGGGAAACCCTGATTATTTTTAAATAATCTACCAAATAAATAAGTAGTCTACTAAAATTCTACTCTTCCTACCAAGGGAGAGTTCAGCAGTCACTTCCCTAGTGAGGTCCTCCCAGGTTTTCTTGGTTGAAATGAACACTTTCTCTGTATCTTGTTTATACTTTTAAATACTTCTTTCATTCTGTCTTATATGACTGTAAAGAGTTTCTGTGTTTTCTCTTTCCCATGACCATAAACTCCTTGAGGGCACAGATGATGTTTTATACCTCCACTCTGTATCTACATGATGCTTTTACACATAGTTGGCATCTAGTGAAGATTTGGTGAGTCAAGGAGTGAGTGAATTGATGAGATGCCTCCCCTTCCAGGCTGCATCATGACATCAGTGGAAATGTTTGCAGGAAGCTGACCTCCATACCTCCAGGTCTAAACCTTTGAATCTGTGTCTAATATTGGATGCTGTTGGGTTTCTGGAATTAGGATTAGGTGGAATTTGGCCAGGAATGCCTGAATTCTGTTTAAACCAGCCTCCCTAAAGTCCCATATGGCTACTGAGCACTTGACGTGGGCTTAGTGCCACTGAGGAACTGTATTTTTAGTTTTATTTGATTTTAATTAATTTGAAATTAAAATTAAACAACCACTTGTGGCGGGTGGCTGCCATATTGGACAGCAGGCTCCAGAGGCTCCACTGGGAGTCCTCAGAGACCCATTGCCCAGGGCAGCACGAAAGGCCTGGAACCAAAGCCCATTTTGTGTCAGATGAGGCTGCTCACAAGCTATTCCAAAGACTCACATTCATCCGATTGAAAATGGGATCTATTTTTAATGCATTGTTATTTTTTCAGTTCTGAAGTGGGTATGACATTAATGATAACTCTCCATTAGCTGGAATGCAAGCTTAGCCGGGGAAGAGCCTCTCCTTGGCCATGTTGGGGAACATGAGTCATTTAGTTCACTGACCGTGGAGCAGATCCCACTCCAGCCCGTCCTGGGGCCCATTTCTGCACCACACCCTACAGGGGGCATTTCCAGACCAGGCAGTGAGTGGCAGAGAGAGTTCAGCTCCAAGCTCTGGGCTGTTTACAAGAGATCTGCTGTTAGCCGGGAAGGAACAGGCTGCCCACTCTTCTAGGCCAAATCGATTAAACTGTCCAAACTCTTCTTATGCTTGAAACCTCACCTAAAACCCATTCAAGCCTGCCCTTGGTGACTCCCCGGGAACGACTGGATGCCACTGGCATTCTGTCTTCCCTCATCTCCTTTCTGTTTCTCTTTTAGCTGCTGATCCTCACTATGAGCTCCCTGAGGGCAGGTCTAGGGTTGGTGGGATCAGGGCGGCAGACTAAATGTAGGTAACAGGAATGCATGGAGTGACCCAGGTGAATGGAGGCTGGTGACCACACTGCCATGAAGGGAGCAGCCATCGCACGATTATTGACAAGCAAGAGAACAGACTTAATGTTGCCAGATCTTTGCAAGAGAAGCCCAAAGATTTCCCTGGTGGTCCTGTGCTTAAGACTCTTTGCTTCCACTGCAGGACACTCAGTTCAATCCTTGATTGGGGAACTGAGATCGCAAATGCTGTAGGCATGGCCAAAAAAAAAAAAAAAAAAAAAAGAACCAGAAATCTGAATTTTTAATACATAACCCTCTAGAATCTAAAATGTTGGCCATGAATTAAAAAATCTCTAAAGATGCTTTAGGACCCTGATGCTGGGAAGGACTGAAAGCGGAAGGAGCAAGGGCAGCATAGGATGAGATGGTTAGATACATCACCGACTCAGCGGACATGAATTTGAGCAAACTCCGGGAGATGGTGGAGGACAGAGAAGCCTGATGTGCTGCAGTTCATGGGATTGCAAAGAGTCAGACATGACTTAGCGACTAAATAGCATCAACAACAAAGATACTTTAGAAGCCGACCGGACACGGCTGTGCGCCGGACCTGACCTGCTGGCAGCCAGGGCCACTTGTGAATCTGGACTCTGTGAGTCATAGAGTCTCTGCCCACTCTGACATCTCTTATTCTTGGGCAGACCCCACACCACCTCACACAGCGGAGGTGTTTGTCACATCTTGTTGGAAAGCTCCCGACTCCTGTGTGTGATGCCCAGGGGCCTGTCCTGGGAGTGCTGCCCACAGCCCCTCAGCCACTCCCCCAGGGAAGATAAGATGTGGCAGCTCCTCTGTGCAGCAGCCAGAAGAGTCCACCCACTCTGGGCGGGCACCCCTTGGAGAGGAAGCGATTCAGTTAAGCGCTGGTCCACTGGAGTGCTCAGATCCCTGCTCCAGAGAATCACTGCCTGCTATGGAGTTTTAAGACTAGCGGCTGGAGGATCACTCTCCCCCAGCTGTTTATCTTTTGTTTTGGTGCCGATGTCTCTAGTCAATAAATAAGTGGGAAATAAAGGATTTTCAAGAAAATAGAATGCAGTCAAAAAGTAAACCGTGAGCTTAATAGGCCCTGGGAGACTGCTACAGACTTTGAAATGATTCCTGGTTTGATGCACTCTTCTGTTAAGTCCGGCTTTTTGAGCTCTGATTTGCATCTTGGGGGTTCCCCTGATGGCTCAGATGGTAAAGAATGTGCCTGCGATGCAGGACACATGGGTTTGATCCCTGGGTCAAGAAGATCCCCCGGAGAAGGGAAAGGCAACCCACTCAAGTATTCTTGCCTGGAGAATCCCACGGATGGAGGAGCCTGGTGGGCTACAGTCCAGGGGCTCGCAAAGAGGCAGACAAGACCGAGCAGCTAACACGTTCACTTTTTACACTCTTGCATCTCAGAAAGGTAATCTTTAAAACTGATTTCCCTTGGCTGCATCTTTCTGGTGTAGAAACTGAACAGACTGTTGCATTACACTAATAACATCAACATTTCACCTACCTTTGCTTTAATTATTTTTCTTTCTTGCCAATGGAACTCGTTTAAATAAGATTTATAGGTGGTGGGGAGGTGGGGTGAGCGGGTGTGCAGCTCAGATAATAGGAAGCTGATTTTCCCTCACTGGGTGTCACAGGTATAAAAACATGAACTAAAAGCGTCGCAGCACTTAAGTAATAATAATGTCAACACTTCACCTGCTTCCCCTTAATTATTTTTCTCTCTCATTCTTGCCACCTGAACCTGTTCAGATAAGATTCGTGCACAGATTAAAAACCAAAGGTCTTACTCTCTTAGGCAGATACGGTGCTGCTTTTCTGTGATTCTGTGTGGAGAGAGAGCTGTGAGTAGCAGAAAGGCTTTCTCTTGATCTTCCTGGGGTGAGGTTAGAACCTGGGGATCCCAGATAGACCAATGGCCATGGACAAAGAAGGCAGGTGACTATGAAGGCAGATGTGGGCAACAGAAGCTGGGCACAGAGGAGGAGTCATTTCTGTACACCAGCTCTCTCCCATACGTGCTCCTAGGCAGGGGTGAGTGGGTCTCATTGGATTGCCAAGGAGGGGTCCTGATGACACATACCACTAGGCAACCCCCTGAGGTGGTGGCCAAGGCAGCTGGGATAGCCCTGGCTTTGCTGTGTGGCCTTGGGGAAGTAACCCAACCTTTCTGAATCATAGTTTTCCTAAAAATGAAGATGCTGGTCTAGATTAGCCATTCTTAAAATCTGGGGAGCTAATTGATTTAGTCCTTTGAAAATATGAAACCTCTCCCCAGAAATGCACAACTTCATTCAGAATTTCGCATCCAATTTTATAGGGATAAAAGGCTCCACACCCCAATCCTTGGCATCACCGTGGGCTCCTGCCGTTCTGGACTGCTGTCTCCTGGCCCCACTGCCACCTTCCAGTCCGGGTCCCCTCACTGCTCATCTGTATCCCTGCAAAAGCCCCTCACAGGCCTCCTCTCCTGGTGCTCTTACAGTCTGGTCTCAACCCAGCAGTCAGGGTGGGGCTTTTCAAATGTAAGTCAGAGCCTGTCACTCCTCTCTTGAAGACCCTTCAAAGATTCTGCTTTTTCACTTCAAGTGGAAATTTTCCTCCAAGATTCACAGCTAAATTCTTCACCTCTCAAGTCTGTTCAGAAATCAGCTTCTACAGAGAAAATCTGACTAGAAACTACATCAAGTACAGAAATTGAATTAATAATGAAAAATCTTCCCATAAGGAACACTGCAGGTCCAGACAATGTCACTGGTGAATTCTACCAAATATTGAAAGAAAAAATATTATCAATCCTTCACAAAATCTTCCAGAAAGTAGAGGAGGAACACTTCCCAACTCATTCTAATAAGACTAGTGCTCAGATCAGATCAGATCAGTCCCTCAGTTGTGTCCGACTCTTTGCGACCCCATGAACCGCAGCACTCCAGGCCTCCCTGTCCAACACCAACTCCTGGAGTTCACTCAGATTCATGTCCATCGAGTCAGTGATGCCATCCAGCCATCTCATCCTCTGTCGTCTCCCCTTCTCTTCCTGCCCCCAATCCCTCCCAGCATCAGAGTCTTTTCCAATGAGTCAACTCTTCGCATGAGGTGGCCAAAGTACTGGAGTTTCAGCTTTAGCATCATTCCTTCCAAAGAAATCCCAGGGCTGATCTCCTTCAGAATGGACTGGTTGGATCTCCTTGTAGTCCAAGGGACTCTCAAGAGTCTTCTCCAACACCACAGTTCAAAAGCATCAATTCTTCGGCGCCCAGCTTTCTTCACAGTCCTACTCTGATACTAAAGACAGACACATCACAAAATAATTACAGACCACTGTCCATCATGAATACTGATGAAGAGTCCTCAACTCAAAATTGGCAAACTGAATGCAGCAACATAAAAAAGATTATACACCATGACCAAATGGGATTTTCCCCAGAATTCAAGGTTGGTTTGACATTTGAAGATCAATTAATAAAATCCATATTAATCGAATAAAGACCAAAAAAAAAAAAAAAACACATGATCATTTCAATTGATGCAGTAAAAGCATTTCACAAAATCTAGTATCATTCATGGTAAAAGCTCTTAACAAAGGAGGAACAGATGGATACTTCCTCAACCAGATATAGGGCACCTATGAAAAAAGCACAGCTAACATTATCCTTTATGGTGAAAGACTGAAGACTTTCTCCTAAGACTGGGAATAAAGTCAACTTGTCTGCTCTCAGCAGGCTTCCCAGGTGGCGCTTGTGGTTAAAGAACTTGACTGCCAATGCGGGAGACCTAAGAGATGTGCATTCAATCTCTGGGTTGGAAAGATCCCCTGGAAGAGGGCATGGCAACTCACTCCAGTATTCTTGCCTGAAGAGTCCCCATGGACAGAGGAGCCTGGTGGGCTACAGTCCGTGGGGTCTCAAAGAATCAGATACACTGAATCGACTTAGCACACACACACACACACATACACACACACTGCTCTCATCACTTCTATTCAACTTTGTACTGGAAGTTCTAGTCAGTCCAGTAACTTAAAAATGGGCAACAGATTGGAAAAGAAAAAATTAAAGCTATCTTCATTTTTAAACAAAGTGATAGTACACAGAGAAAATCTTAAGGAACTCACAAAAATTATTAAAACCTAAAAAACAAGTCTAGCAAAGTTACAGGATCTAAGATCTATATATAAAAAGTACATTTCTATATATTGGCAATGAAAAATCTGAAAATAAAACTAAGAAAACAATTCCATTCAGGATAACATCAAAAAGAATAAAATAGTTGGGAATAATTTTACCAAAAAAAATATGACATACACTGAAAACCATAAAATGTCATTGGAAAAAATTAGAGAACTAAATAAATGGAGACATATTCTATGTTCATGGATTGGAAGACTCAGTATAGTTGAGATGATAATTTTCTTCAAATTTGTCTATAGCTTTGGCACAGTTTCTATAAAAAATTCCAGCAACCATCTTGCAAACATTAACAAGTTGATCCTAAAATTTATATGGAAGTACAAGGGATTCAAAATAGCTAATACCATTTTGAAAAAGAACAAAATCAGAGAACCTATCTTTCCCGACTTTAAACTTTAGTATAACGTTCTTAGCAGTTAAGACAGTGGAGGGTTGGCATAAGAATAGACATACAGATCAATTTATCATGATTGAGAGTTGAGACATGAACCCTTACGTTTTTGGTCAATTGATTTTTGACAAATACAATTCAGTAGGGGAAAGGGTAGTCCTTTTCAACAACTGAAGTTGGGACAACTGGGTGGCTATATGCAAAAATGATGAATTTAGTTCCTTACTTGACAAATTACCCAGAAATTAATTTAAAATGAATCATAGACTCTTTGTTGGCACCGATGAACTTATTTGTAGGGCAGTAATAGAGCGGACATAGAGAAAAGACTTGTGAACACAGCTGGGGAAGGAGAGGGTGGAGTGAATTGAGAAAGTAGCATTGAAACATATACATTACCGTGTGTAAATTAGACAGTGGGAATTTGCTGTATGATGCAGGGAGCTCAACCTGGTGCTCTGTGATAATCTAGAGGGGTGGGAGGGAGGTTCAAGAGGGAGGGGACGTATGTATACCTATGGCTGATTCATGCTGATGTGTGGCAGAAACCAACACATTGCAAAGCAATTATCCTCCAATTAAAAAATGAATACAGTTAAAAAGGATAAACATAAAAAATGAATCATGGGCTATTTGTAAGAGCTAAAACAACTTGTACAAGAAAAATATAAAGTTTTGTGACCTTGTGTTAGACAGAGTTCTTGGATGGAATACCAAAAGCACACTCCGTGAAAGAAAAGAAACTAGTAAATTGGGCTCGATTAAAATTAAAAGCTTTTGTACTTCAAAAGATACCATTAAGGAGACGGCAAGACAAGCCACAGACTAAGAGAAAATATTGCAAATTATATATCTGATAAAGGACTTGTATCTGGAGTGTATGAAGAACTCTTACAAATGATAATAATATGACAAATGATGCAGTTTAAACATAGGCAAAAAATCTGAATAAATGCTTCACCAAAGAAAATAAACAATGGATAATTAGCAGATCCAAAGATGCTCAACACATAAGTCATTAGGGGAATGCAAACTGAAATTGTAGCAGAATACCACTTCAACCTATTAGATGGGTCATCACAGAAAAGCCAAGCAATACAGTGTTGACTAGGATATAGAGAAACTGGAACTCTCATACACTGCTGGTGGGAACAAAGCAAAATGATGTAGCCACTTTGGAAACTTTGAAAGCCCTCAGTCCCAAATTAGCAAACTGAATGAAGCAACATAAAAAAAAAAAAAAAAAAAAAAAAAAAGATTGAATACCATGGCCAAATGGGATTTCCCCCAGGAATTCAAGGTTGGTGCCACTTTCGCACTTTATTAAAAAGTTAAGTGTAAGCTTTCCACATGGTCTAGCTATTTCACTTCCTAGGAATCTTACCCATGAAAAACAAAAACATACACATATACACGGGCTTGTATGTAAACGCTCGTGTGTGCTCGCTAAGTCACTTCAGTAGTATCTGACACTTCGTGACCCTAAGGACTGTAGCTCACCAGGCTCCTCTTGTCCATGGGATTCTCTAGGCAAGAATACTGGAGTGGGTTGTCATGCTCCCCTCCAGGGGATCTTCCCAACCCAAGAATTGAACCTGTGTCTCCTGCATTGCAGGTGGATTCTTTACCCACTGAGCTACCATGTGAATGTGAATGCTCATAGCAGCATTAGTCATAACAGACTCAAACTGGAAACAATTCAAATGTCCATCAGGTGATGAAAGAATAAACAAAATATATCTGACTATACAACGGCAGAAAGCAAAGAGGAACTACAGAGCCTCCTGATTAAGGTGAAAGAGGAGAGTGAAAGAGTTGGCTTAAAACTTAACACTCAAAAAATGAAGATCATGGCATCTGGTCCCATCACTTCATGGCAAATAGATGGGGAAAAAATGGAAACAGTGACAGACTTTATTTTCTTGGGCTCCAAAATCACTGCAGACCGTGACTGCAGCCATGAAAATAAAAGACGCTTGCTCCTTGGAAGAAAAGCTTTGACAAAGCTAGACGGCGTATTAAAAAGCAGAGGTATCACTTTGCCGACAAAGGTCTTTATAGTCAAAGCTATGGCTTTTCCAGTACAGATGTGAGACTTGGACCATAAAGAAGGTCCATCTGTGGTGCTAGAGAAGACTCTTGAGAGTCCCTTGGACAGCAAGGGTGTCAATCCAGTCATTCCTAAAGGAAATCACCCCTGAATGTTCATTGGAAGGACTGGTGCTGCAGCTGACACTCTAATACTTTGGCCACCTGATGGGAAGAGTCAACTCATTGGAAAAGACCTTGATGCTGGGAAAGACTGAGGGCAGGAGGAAAAAGGGGTGACAGAGGATGAGATGGTTGGGTGGCATCACTGACTCCATGGACATGAGTTTGAGCAAGCTCCGGGAGATACTGAAGGACAGGGAAGCCTGGTTGCTGCAGTCCATAGAGTCGCAAAGAACTGGACATGACTGAGCGACTGAACAACCACCACCACCATACAATGGGATACTACTAAACAACAAAAAGACATGAACTATAGGACTTCTCTGGTGGTCCAGCGGTTAAGAATCCACCTTCCAAAGAGGGGACATGGGTTCCATTCCTGGTCAGGGAATTAAGATCTCACATGCCTTGGGGCAACTAAGCCTGAGCATCTAGAGAGGCCCACATGTCACAGTGAAAGATCCTGTGTGCTGCAACTAAGACCCAATGCAGGCAAATAAACAAGTGAGTAAACATTACAATAAAAGAGAAATAATTTATGGACACTTGCTACAACACAGATGTCTCAAAAACATAATGCTAACTCGAGAAGCCAGACACAAAGGCCACTTAAGAGTCTGTTTGTATGAAATATCCACTCAAGGCAAGCTCACGGAGACACGAGGCTTATCAGTGGTTGCCTGGGCCTGGAGACGGGAGCAGAGATTGACAAGAGACCTTTTTAAAGAAATGAACTAATAGTAGGTTATGGCCATGGTATAACTTTATATATTCACTGAAAACCATTGAGTTGTGCAAGTAAAAGGGGGTGGATTTAACGGTATATAGATTAACCTCAGTAAAACTCTTAAAGGGGAAGATGAAAAAGGTCACCTCCTCTGAGAAGTCCACCCTGACTGCTCAACTTGCCATTTTCTCCAGGAAACCCTATCTCTTACACTCTGCTTTACATTTTTTGATAGCCCTTAACACCTTCTAATAAACTATAACATTCTCTTCTTATATTTATTGTTTATTGCCCCACTCCCTTTGCTAGATTATAAGTTCCACGAAGGCAGGAGATTTTAATCTGTTTTGATCATATACAGGAGAAGGCAATGGCACCCCACTCCAGTACTCTTGCCTGGAAAATCCCATGGACAGAGGAGCCTGGTAGGCTGAAATCCATGGGGTCGCTAAGAGTCGGACACTACTGAGCGACTTCACTTTCACTTTTCACTTTCATGCATTGGAGAAGGAAATGGCAACCCACTCCAGTGTTCTTGCCTGGAGAATCCCAGGGACGGGGGAGCCTGGTGGGCTGCCGTCTATGGGGTTGCACAGAGTTGGACACGACTGAAGTGACTTAGTGGTAGCGTAGCGATCATATACATGTTTCCCGTGCCTAGGACAGTGCCAGGAATACAGAAGGTGCATACAGGTATATTGAAAAAACAGAATGAAACGGAACTCTCCTGGTGGTCCAGTGGCTAAAACTCCACACTCCCAATGCAAAGGGTCCAGGTTCAATCCCTGGTCAGGGAACTAGATCCTGCTGGCCGCAAGTAAGACTTGGGGCAGCCAAGTAAATAAATAAATAATAAAAATAAATATTAAAAAAAGAAAAAGAATGAAGGAAGAAGGCTTCATTGGCAGATTCCTTCTGAAATGGAGCAGGACCCTATGGTTTGTCTTCCCCTTGTCCTCCACCTGCCTTTTGTCTGTAGAAAAACTTTAGCCAAAGATGAAGTTTAATCAGAGAAGTGAGAAAATGCAGAAGCAAAAGAAAACAGCTAAACAGGACAAAAAATAATAATTGTTTAGTCATTAAGCAAAGTCCAGGACTTTCAGTTTCCCCTCAAGAGCTATAGATGATATTCTGAGCCATATCCTGTGAGCTGTTTTGCAGACACCAGAACCCCCACCCAGGAGAAGTTAATTACATGATGACCACACTGTAGCCATGACATAAGCTTCAACGATTCCGAGAACTGACCTCAAAGGGAGGGGAACAAACCGACGCCGGAACTGAAGACTAACTGTTCTTCAAAGAGTCAAGATGACACTGGTCAGACCACCAATGCCCAATTTCAAGAGGACCACCTCCCTCCACTTACAAACCCCGGAAGCTCCCCTTTAGAAGCTCTTGCCCACTGCAGGAGTCAACCCTTGGACACAAGTCCAGCCTCTTCCTCGGATGCTGACCTCTGGAATAAAGCCAACTTTCCTTTCTACCAACCTTGCTTCTTGAGTATTAGCCTTTAAGTGGTGGGCAGCCAGACCCCACTTTTGGCAACACTTCCATCTCTAACATTGTCTAACCAAGGTTTGGTTCTGGGGGGCTCTTATTGGTTCTTAGAACTGTTGCCCAGGTGAAGTTGGTATTTGAGGCTGGGGCAGGAGGAGGGACAGGGTAGTCTCAGGTGACCCTTGCTCAAAGCCCACTGTTCTCTGTCTCGCAGAGTCAGAGGGGACTTGTTTTCCCTCTCCAGGGATCGTGCAACCCCCCGCTTATTTCTTTCTAGACTGCCGTCGACCCATGTGCAAAACAAGTTTCCTCCATCACCCTGCTGAATGTGTGTCTATCTCTGTGTGTAGACAGAGGGGAAGCGAGCGGAGGGTGTGTCTGGGGCTCGAGCAGCGCCAGCTCTTTCGGGGGGATGGCTGTGAAGTCATAGCCTGCGCCCCCGTTTCTTGCCTTACACCTTGGAGGCTGCAAGGGTATTCCTGGCACTGGTGATTTCTCAGCCGCTCACATCACACCGCTCCTGACATATTTACATATGGAAAGTTCTCCCTTTCGATAAACATTTACAAACACCTTGATCGACTTGTGAAAATGTGACACTCTTTTGGAAGCCAGTCTTCGTGGGCTGTGGGGCTCGGCTATATATTTTCGTGAGAAGGAGGCAGTCGTGCGGGTTTCTGGGGGCCTACAAACCTCCCAGTCAGGAAAACCTCCCCCGCAACGGACAGAATAATTTAGAGACCCAGAGCAGTTCCCCTGATGATGAGACTTAATGGGACGGAAAATGGATGCTGTGGGTCTAGGGGCCCTGGCTCCCAAGGCGCATCTGGGGACCAGCGCTGCCAGGAAGGGTTTTCTGAAGCCTTGGTTCTTTGTGCAAGGCTGCCCCTCTGACTCTGGGGGCCTGGGTGGCCACAGGGCTCAGAAAATGTTCCCGGAGCTCCTGGGGCTGGAAAGAGACCTGTGATCGTAAGGGGAGGAGTCATGCAGCAGTAATTCTCAACAGAATTTGGGGAAAGGGGAGGGGCATGACTTAGCAAGAAAGGGCAAGGGTTTTTTAGCCAGAAAGACCCAAGTTCAGATTCTAGCTCTTCTTAACTGTTGAGTGACCTGGGGCAAGTGAATGTGCTTCTGTCAGCCTCTGCATCTGCGAAAGGAAACCTCAGGCCTGCCTGCCAGAGATGGTGAAGGGGTAAAAAAGCCCCTCTGTGTGGATGGCCCAGCAGTGGGTCAAGGTCCCTGAATCGCGCCTCTCTAGCTGGACCTATGACACGGGGCTCATCTCGACACAGCGGCAAGACGACAAAGGTCTGGCTGCCCCCAGTCCTGACGTAGCTCCGTGCATACTTCCTCTGCAGAAAACTGCCCGTGGGGAGAGACTGGCTCCTGGTTCCTGCTGGCAGCGCCACATCCTCCACCTCTGTGGGGTCCTCCGTGGGCCCCGGGTGCGGGGGCTCTCAGGAGTGCTCCTGGGAGCCCGCCTCGGGTTGTGTAGCTTCGTCTCTCTCCTCCCTCCTAGCACGACACCCTCCCTTGCCCATTGGCTGCTGGGGGAAGGCTTCCGTTTAGTGGCATTTTCCTTTCTCATTTCATGCTGTAATGGAGATTCATTGCTAGTTTTAAATCCATAATTTGCCATGAAACCCTCCTCTCAGGCCGGGCTGAGGTCGGAGCAGAGAAGTAGTGAGTTATTCTTACCCTTTCAAGGTCTCCCTGCCCAGCCCCGGTCTCTCAAGCACTCCCCAGCTCTGGGCTTGGGCAGAATCCCAGGGGTGACACCCACTCTGCCCCACAGGTTGGAGCCAGGAGGGGGCCCTTCACCCCCGGGGGGTTGGCTGGCCCTGCCCCTCCCTCTAAGTCCACTAGGACTCTTCCTTCAGCTTCATTTCTCATTAGGGGGACTTGGTAGAGAAGTGGGCCTTGTGCTGGGGTGACATGCACCATCAGCTCCATCCTTTTCTGGGCCTGTCAAAACTTTTGTGGCATCACTGAGATTTCTCCATTTCCCAACAGTGACTGGCCTTCCCGGGTGGCGCTGGTGGTAAAGAACCCACTTGCCAATGCAGGAGATGTTAGAGACACAGGTTTGATTCATGGGTTGGGAAGATCCCGTGGAGAAGGGAATGGCAACCCACTCCAGTATTCTTGCCTGAAGAATCCCATGGACAAAGGAGCCTGGTGGGCTGCAGCCCACAGGGTCGCAAAGAATCAGACACAACTGAAGTGACTTAGCATGCAGCAGTGACTATAGTCTTAATTGAGGGGCTTCGTGTCTTTCCACCATGGGGGCACTGATGAATCTGCCAAGGTCTGAACTTGTGTGTGTGTGTGTGTGTGTGGGTAAGTGTGCACACCAGTCCATTTGTCCTTGGTGCACCATGTATATGGATGCACAAATAGGGACCCTGTTAGGCTTCCTGACAGAGGACCCAGGAGGCTACCTGGAGAGAGGCAGGCTCTTGATGGGGCTTTTTCAGGCGGGAGGGATGTGGGAGGCCAAGTCCAGGCCAGAGGAAGTAGTGATGGCAGAACTGGTGAGGGCCGCCTCGAGGCAGCTGCAGTCTGAAAGTGACAGGCAAGTGGCTGGAATCTCACACGCAGCCGTGCAGCTGCTGGTTTCACACTGAACGGTGGACGCCAGAGGATCCAGGGCCTCATTTCCGCAAATCTCCATGGTCTGAGCCCACATTCCTCTTGGCTGAGCAGTGGAGTCTGTTCAGCATCTCTTAGGGTCATGCTTGATTACAGCAGCGGAAGGATGTACTATCCTTGCTCTCAGGAGCAAGGGGAAAGGACTCAGGGAACAATGACCCCTGAACCAGGATGGAATGAGAAAGAAGCACAAACTGTGGAATGGCTCTGTTATGTCATCTTTCCAGCTCCTCATTTTCCCCAGGAGAAGGAAAGCAGGTCCCAAGAGGTTAAACTTGGGGATCCCATGGCTCACCGCTGGTCAGTGGCAGGACTGGGGCAACGATGCTCATTGCCTGACTTCCAGGCCAGGGTCCTGGTCCTGCTTGGACCTGGAGACGTGCTGGTGCCCCGGGCACGGTGGACTGCAGGGCTGTCCCAGAGAGCCCAGGTCACTTAGTGGTGGCGGGGGGCGGTGTTGGGGGGACAAGGAACTAGAAATGGAGTGGTGGAGGGCAGGAGCAGGAAGCTGAGTGCCTTGCATACAGCAGACCCTGGGTGGCCTCCAATGAACCTTCCTGCCTTCCCTTGGGCTGGGGTTGAAGGCAAGAGATACTGGAATGGGGAGGGGAGGGGCGGGGCTGGCCCTGGGTTGGCTGTGTGGGGGCACCTCCAGTGTTGAGTGGTAAGAGCTTCCCGAGGTGACATCAGGCATCAGGTCACCTGGGCAAGGCCACTTGATCAGACAGCTTAGCTCTTCTCTCATTGGCTGAGTCTGTTCCAACTGCCCTTGGTGATGCTGGGTGAGGTAAGAGGGGGTGTGTGCATCTCTTGCATCAGGCTTCCCTCTCCTTTCAGAGGGACCCACCTGACCCCTACCACCTACATTCAGGCCAAGAGGGGAAGCGCTGGGTTTGACTCCATCCCTGAGGGGTCTCCAACCTCTCTGGAGCCTTGGGGGTCACCCAGCGTCTGTGGGTCCCCTTCTTCCCCGCACTCTCCTCCCTTATGGATGGGCCCTGGCCAGGGAGGAGCAGCCCACTGAGGCTGAGATGAAGAACAAGGAGACGAGGTTGGGCTCCTTTCCATGCAACATGGCCGATTAGAGGAAAAGGGGGGCCGTGGTGGGGGGCGCCGTTAGACTCAGAAAGAGGGCCATCATGACTCAGCTCTGAAGTCCACACACCACCCAGTGGCTACAGGGACCTCCAGGCAGACACCCCATCTCTGCCGATCTCTCATCAACAACTGCTTTGGGGGGAGCATCTGGCCTTGAATCCAAGTATGGACCTCAGAGACCAAGACTCCACCCCTAGGGAGTTTATACTATAATTTGGAATCGAGGGGCCATTCGTCAGCTTCACGTAACTCAATGATCCCTAAAGCCACGCCCACCTTGTAACCTACAAGAGCAGGTGGGCACAGAGTTAGAGCAAGAAGTCAAAGCGGGGTGCACAGTGGCCAAACAGGGGGAGAAGCAGAATCTGCCACTGGCCCAGCGGGACTTGGGGTGGCCTGGGATCCCGAGAGGGCAGAGGAGCAGGAAGAGGCTGGGGAGACCAGCTGGGGGTGGGGGTGGGTGTGCATGAGGTGAGGTGCACAGCCGCCCAGGCACCACCTCTGTCCTGGAGCTTCGGGAGATAAGGGTGATTGTTCTTGCTCTTCTCTTTCCCACCTCTGGCTTGCTTGCTGCCCCAATTTGGGGGTGACTGCAGGGTAATGAATGTGGCAGGAAGCAGACGCACAGCACAAATGCGATACGGCACCTAAGACCAAGCTGGGGCCCAGGCAAAACTCACTTAATGAGGAGATAAGGAAATCAATTCTGCTTGTCTTTCCAGGTGCGCGAGCCTGGAGAGGCCTGCAGAATTCGTGGATTTCTGCCTGCTTGTTGGATGGAACCGCTTCTCCGGGACACAACCGACTGATCCCCCAGGAAGGAGGAGTCGCTTGTTGGTTTCTCTTTGCATTGCAGGAATAACAGTAACAACAACAGGTATAGTAACAGCAGCCAATGGCATAGCAGGTGCTGTTGTGAGAAATGCCTTATGTGTACTATTTCATGAAATCTTCTAAGACTAAGAGGACAGATAAAATTATCTCCCCATTTTACACACATGAGGCACAGAGGGGCTGAATACCTGTCCAAGGTCACACCACAGGTTTCAAGTGCAGGCAAGTTGGCTGTGGGCTCTTAACCGTGAAGCCCTGTTGCCTCTATAAACACAACACAACTCTCCTGTGTATTGAGGATGTATATCTACCAGGTACTGTTCTCATGGTGAGGGTCAGTGTGATCCCACTAGTCAGTTCCACCTCTGTCACTACCGCCACCTGGGGGACACTTTCTGAGGCCCTGGCATGTGCCTGTAGGCTGCCCGTGAAGGCTGCACACTGCCTTTCAGACACCCAGTGTAGGAGCCAGATGTGTGAACAGTGGCTTTCAACAGAATGTGGCAAGTGCTGTAATGGAGGTGGGGCAGCAGGCTAAGGGAGCCCAGAGCAGGACAGCCAGGCCACGTGGTGGTCAGGGAGGGCTTCCTGGAGGAGGCGATATCTAAGCTGACTCCTGACAGGTGAGCAAGAAGCGGCCAAGGGAAGAGAGGTTGGGAAGCGCATTCCAGGCAGAAGCACATGCGAGAGAAGGCACAGGGGTGTGGTGAGTGGAGGGTGCCGCGAGCTGGTTGTTATCCGGGAGCTGGAGCTGGAGAGCAAGCTGAGGGCCGGCCTTAGGGGCCCCCACATGCCACGGAGCTTGGGCTTTGTTCTGTGGCGGTGCTTCCTCACCCCTGAAGATCTGCTCAGGCTGCGCCCCCATCCCTGACAGGCTGACCGGGTGGCGCTCTCACCACTGGTTTCTGAGAGAATGACTTTAGAAGCCAGTGCTCTTGGGCCTGCCTTTGCTGTGGGACCTGGCTTGTGTTCCGTCTCTCTCTGGAGCCACCTGCCCAGAAGGTTAGGGGACTGGGGACTGGGGGATGCTGCCAGCTCTATGGACATACAGGCCTGAGAGCTCCCCAGCTGGAAGAGCTGCAGACAGAGATGAAGGGAAGACACATTTGGACCTTATTTGTCTGCTCCAAAGTATTTGGGGTTTACATCGTCTTAAAGATGCCCTCTTCATTTAAATTGACTTACTCTCTGTCGTTAAATAATTCATGTTGATGTAGGAAGCGTTGTTAATACTGGGAGCCGCAAGGCAGTAGAGTTAATATTAAAACGAACCAGGAAGAAGAGGGAAATGGGGTAGGAAGCTGGGGAAAATCCCTTCTTTAATAATTAACTTGACATCCACAATCCTCCTCCTCCTCCACCCCCAGACTTTCAATCCCCCTTACCTTGTTCTGCTTCCCCATTTTCATGGCACGTGTTTCCACCTGATATCCTTCGCAGCTACACAGCGTGCTGGCTCAATATTTACTGTGCAGCGACTGTCTCTCTCT
This sequence comes from Bubalus bubalis, assembly GCF_019923935.1. Lineage (NCBI taxonomy): Eukaryota > Metazoa > Chordata > Mammalia > Artiodactyla > Bovidae > Bubalus > Bubalus bubalis. The sequence continues at coordinate 110,528,120 of NC_059161.1, forward strand.
CTCGGCTCGAAAGCGAGCTCCACTAGGCAGGGGAGCTTTTCTCTCTCATTTACTAATGAGTCTCCAGTGTCTGGGACCTAATACCTGCTCAGCAAATGTTTGTTGATCAGATTCTTGGTGCCTATGTCCTCCTGCTCTGGGTCCCCTCCCCAAATTCCTGCCATCCAGCTTTCATGAAGTTAAAAGGATCAAATGCTATTGCCCCCTTACCCCTCTGGCCCTGGGACGGTTTTGGTATTTTTCAATTCAGAGGTTCCTGCAGGAGGGAGAAACGGAGTGTGCATCATTTCACAGATGTGGAAACTGAGACTCAGAGAGGCTGAGTGACCAGCTCACAGCTGGTTAATGGCAGGACCATGACTGTTGTCTCCAGGCCTGTGGCTCTGTCTCTGACACCATGATTCCAGGGATGGTCTGGGGGTGGGAGAGTGCCCAGTCCTTACCTTGCTCAGCTTCATAGGAGCTGCCTCTTCCCCTTCTTCTTCTCTGTCTCCCTGGCTCCCTCCCTCTGTCTCCCTGGGGTAGCAGACCCTCAGCTCACAGTTGCTCCCCACCTGATTGCATCTGAGAGCTGGAAACACAAGGCTAATTAACGTGTCTGTGACTCTAGGCTTGGCTGCCGGGCCGGGTTCCCAGGCCCTCCCTGGAGCACTGCAGACTCTGAGTTAGCCCTTTGGCTTCTCCAAGCAGGCTGCCGGCAGATGCATATTTTAACAATGCACATCTGTTGGCTATATAATCTCTCGTATTTGCCCTCTCACTTGGTGCTCTGATGGAAGACCCCTGGGGGTCTCCCTCTGGTCCAGCCAGTGTTTGCTTTGCAATTTTGCAGGAATACCATCTGATTCTGCTCTCACATCTTCTGCAGGTTGTAATCAGGCTTTTACTTTATTTAATTAAAAATCTATCTCAGGCAAATGCAGACAAAATTAGAAATCTCTCTCATCCCTGGAACACAGGGAAGGCAGAGACCCTCCTTGGGATCCCCCTTCCCCGGCCTTGGGGATCTGGCTGGAACACTCCCAGGCTGAGATGTCATGGCAAAGCAGATGGGATCTGGGTCAGGAAGCTGGCTGGCCAAGGTAGCAACAGCCTTCTTTCCTCCACTGGCAATGGAGAAGCCCTTTTGGTCCACCACTGTGAGTAGACCAGGCTCCCTTTCCAAAAGGCTGGGTCAGTGTCTGCATGCAGGGCCGCCCTCCAGGGCAGTAGGTGGGGCTGTGTACCACAGAGAAACTCAGCCAGAGCCCTGCAGGGCCAGCTCAGGGACGGGACCCATAGGACTAGCTTTAGGGTGGAGACCCACAGGACCATTCAGGGCTGGGGACCTACATGAACAGGTGAGAGATGGGGACCTGGGGTACCCTTGAGGAGTCAGGGGAGACTGTGGCAGAGTCTGGGGAAGCTGGAGGAGAGGTAGTGTGGTCTGTGTGAAAGGCTGATGGACAAACGCCAGCTTAGGCTCCCTTTCTGGCCTTAGGAATTCCACCCAGGCCATCCTGCTGGGGTCTCCTGGAAAGTCGCCTTCCCTCTCCTCAGCTGATCTCCCGACTCACGAAACATCTCCCCCCACAAACCAACTCTGCCCAGAAGGCAGTGCCAGGTCAGGCCAGTGGAGAGGGAGACGGGGGGCTGAAAGCCTTCTAGATGTGACCCAAGACAAAATTAAGTCTGTTTAGATCAGACCCTGGGGCCCTGCTTGCAGAAGCCTGGCTCTTCACCAACCGGACAAAGGCAGTCCCACTGGCATTTAGAAATGTGGACACTGGGCAGAGAGCACTGGTTTGGAGTTGGAAACTCGGGGGTCTGTTTTGAATGTTAAGTGAGCTGTGTGACCTCCCATGAGAGCTTTTGCCTCTCTGAGTCTCAACTTCCTTATCTGTAAAATATCTGGGATAACTTGGACTTTGTAATCTACCTGAGATAGTACAGATGAAAGGAGGCTGTGGCTTGGTGTGACCAGGTGAAGCTCTGATCCCAGGATGAGAACTTAAGGACCAGAGGCATCCCCATCTGTTTTAAGTCCTGTGTGAAGTCAGGAGTGGGCGATGCTTAGGGCCCTCTCAGTTTAGCATCTCTGGTACTCTCTAGAAGGGTTTCCCTGATAGCTCAGTTGGTAAAGAATCTGCCCGCAATGTGGGAGACAGGGGTTCATCCCTGGGTTGGGAAGATCCCCTGGAGAAGGGAAAGGATACTCACTCCAGTATTCTGGCCTGGAGAACTCCATGGACTGTATAGTCCATGGGGTTGCAAAGAGTTGGACACGACTGAGTGACTTTCACTTTCACCCTCTAGAAGGGGTCCAAGAGTGGAGCATGGTGCTATAAAACCTCTGGAGATAAAGATGTTACAACCCCAGGACTTCCCTGGTGGTCCAGTGCTTAAGAATCTGCCTGCCAATGCAGGGCACTCCGGTTCCATCCCTGGTCTGGGAAGATTCCACATGCCACGAAGCAACTAACCCACTTGTGCGACAACTACTGAAGTCCATGAGCCTTTGAGCCTGTGCTCCACAAGAGAAGCCGCCACAATAAAAATCCGCACACAGCAATGAAGAGCAGCCCCTGTTTGACGCAACTAGAGAAAGCCCATGCGCAGCAACCAAGGCACAGTCCAGCACTCCCCTCCCACAACTCCCAAATAAAATAGGATCCAGTCCTCTTAAAAAAAAAAAAAAAAAAAATCCTACAACTCTGCTTAGCAAATCTGTACTGGCCTTTTGCAATCCTCAAAGATCAGAAAATATGTTAGGCACTAAACCCTCCTTCTCTTTTCCCTCAATCCCCACAGCAATCGAAGGCCGGGTCCCATTTCAGCCATATGTCAAGAGAGACGCAGGTGGCAGACTTTCCTTCTGACACAGGGGGCCCGCCACTTTCTGGTCAAGGGACCCCAGTTCATTGACCCTCCAGAGAAGGTTTATTTCTCTCATCCCTTCTGGGGGAGACTCAGAGGTTGAAGGGGGTCTCTGAGGTTGGCCCCCAGTTCCTCCTCCTCGTCTCAAGAAGCCAAGCTCCGCGCTGGGTGAGTGGTCCTCCAGGGCCTATCCCAGCGTGCTGGCCATGTAGATCTGACGCCCTCTTAAATATTTCATCCCTGAGCAGTCGTGCGCCTCAGCTGCCCGGTGGTGAGGAGGCAGCACCCCAGCCGTTGACCCTGTTGTCAGACTTTTCAACAGCTGCTGGGGGCAGGTAGTGGCGGGCCAGGGGGGTGGGGGTGGACTTCCCTTTTCCGGCGGCCTGTGTACCACCCCCCTACATCCGCCCTTTGCTTCTAGGAGCCTCAAATCCTCACTTGGGGCCACCTTCCCCATCCCCCAGGTCGGCGTCGAAACAGCGAGGTAACGTAAGTGGAGGGACTGAAAGGGTTGCTGTGCGGCGCGATGCAAACGTGAGCTATTATTACTGATGCACCGGCGTGGCTCCCAGCAGGCCTGGCTCGGCGCTAACATCTGGCGGGAGGAAGCAGTTGATGGGGCTGAACTCTAAATGAGGATGAGGCGGTTGAGGGAGTAGCTGAGCCCGTCCCCTGGTCTCCAGGCAGGTGTGCCTGGGTCCAGTAGTGGGGACCTCTTCAGGAGGATGTCCCCAGGGAAACCGAGATAAAAACCAGGAGGGCAGGGGTGTGATGTGGCCTAAGAACCTGTAATGGTTCTCCTGGGGATGACGTAGGCAGCCAGCCCAGGCCTCCGCTGAGAGCCGGGATTCCCAGGGAGCAGTGGTGGTGGGAAAGAGCAGGGCCAGGGTCGTCCCTGTGGATGCTCTCACCACGAGAGCCTGATGGGGGAGGAGGCTAGATGGGGCTTTGCCAGCACGAGGGGAGGGCAATTCGTAAAGAAGCGACTCAAAGATACATCCCCTTCTTCTCTGGGTCTCCATCATCAAACACAGCGCCTGGCTTAGACCATGTGCACAGAACACGCTTCCTGACTGAATAAACAAGCACCCAGGAGCCCCTTTAGCTTCCTCAGTGGCAAACACGCTGGAGTTGGGCAGAGTCAGGGGTCGGCTGGCACTGGCTTCCCGATGTCCAGCACAGGGATGTTGACTTTCCCCCTTTTGGTGGGGAGGGACGGACACGGTGGGGCAGCAGCCCTGTTGTCCAGTAGGCAGGCCCCTCCAGGCTGGCCCAATTTCTGGAGCTGAGCCCTGGCTGCTTCTCACAGCATCCTTGGCCGGGTGCAGGGATAGTTCTTACCTAGGACAGTGAGGCGTGCAGGGCGGGACCGGATGGCGGCCTGGATGGCCTGGCACTCGTACACAGCATCGTCTTGCAGCTCCGCCCGCAGGATCTTCAAGTGATGCTCGCCTGACAGGTGGTTCCCTACCACCAGGTACTGCGGGTAACCTGTGGAGAAGGCAGGTGCATCAGGGGGGTGGGGCGGGGTGGAGAAGCCGGCATGACTGACGGGCACAGCAGGCGGGACATCCAGCGGGTCGGGGTGAGGGGTTGAGGGGCTGGTCTTAGGGGGCCGGCAGAGCAGGAGGAGACCGCGCAGATCCTTGGTATCAGTGTAAGGAGCACAAAAGTGAGCTTCCCCAGGGAGCTAGGATAGCGTGTGTGTGTGTGTGTGTGTGTGTGTATAAAGGTACTGCAGGTTTTAAGTTTAGGGATGTCAGAGAAGCTGTTATTAGAGTGGGAAGGAGCTGAATGTGGACAGACACAATGGGTTGTCACCCTGGAAGGCAGCATGCTCGGCTCTGAGGCTTGCCAAGCAGACACACATCCTGATGAGGAAACACACACAGAAAGACAGAGAGACCCAGGCTCAGAGTCACAGAGAAGACAGGGCCAGAGGGAGAGAGAAGAAGGAAACAAAAATACTTGGAAAAAGAGCAAGAGTGGCTTTGGGGGAGAACTTTGGTTGCAGATGGACAGGAAGTAGCAACCGAGGCCCACTCACCAGAGCCCAGGAGCCTCTGGTCACTCTGAGCTGTAAGTGACTATTTTCTGGTCCTTCTTACTATGACCCCCCAGGACCCCAGGGCCTGATTAAGCACTTAGGTGACACTCAGGACACTTAAAAATTGGGGGCCTCTTATACCATTGGCGATGAATAATAGATGAATAAAGGCTTGAAAATGATGAATCATTAAGCAGTTTTCCTGGGGCTCTGTGGGTTGAAATACATCAGGGGTGTGGTTGCCAGGTTGGGCAGAGCTTCTCTGTCCCGGGTCTTGGGCCCTCAACCTTCTTTTTTTTTTTAAATTTATTTATTTTTAATTGAAGGATAACTGCTTCACAATATTGTGTTGGTGTCTGCCGTACATCAACATGGATCAACCATAGTTATGCCTATGTCCCTTCCCTCTTGAACCTCCCTCCCACCCCCACCCTTTCCCGCCCCTCTAGGTTGTTAGGGAGCCCCGGTTTGAGTTCCCTGAGTCATATAGCAAGTTTCCATGGCTGTCTATTATGCATAAGGCAGTGTATATGTTTTCATGCCACTCTCTCCATTCGTCTCGCCCTCTCCTTCCTCCCCTCCCACTGCGTCCATAAGTCGGTTCTCTGCATCTGCATCTTCACGGCTGTTGGGCCCTCGATCTCCTTAGTTCCTTTCCACAGGACCTGTTTTCCATGCACCCCTTTCCCCGACCTCTGCGTGTTCCCACATACAGGGTCCCTCTCTTTCCAGAGGCCCATCCACCCTCTGACAGCCCCAAACTGCTTCTCTTTCTGAAGGGCCTTCACTGGGGCAGAGTGAGTTCTCAGCAGGAGGCAGTTGGGCACGTTTCGCCTTTTAAAGAGAAGACTAAGTCTTGAGAGATAGAAACAGACAGGGGATGTGCCATAGCTCTCTTCAAATTTTTCTGTCTCTTAGTAGGGGTTAGACGTGTTTGCGTAGCTTCTAAGGATTGGACCAAGGGGCACAATGAATGTGGGGATGCCCTTTAGGTTACTGTTAGCAAGGTACTGGTGTCAACAGAGATCTGGGCAGCCAGAGGTGGTAGTGAGGTCCCCGTCACTGGCTATATTCAAGCAGATGTGGGACGATCCCCTGTCAGGGACACTACAGAGGAGATTTCTTGGGTGCCCTAGGGCCCCTCTTACTCCCATAACCTACGGGTCTTCCAGAGGGGAGCGCAGGGTTCCCTGGGGGTGGGCTGCTAAGGGGCACCCATTCCTGGTCAGTGGAGGCAGCAGTGATCCTCCGCCAGGCTCCCCAGTATGCTTTTGGGGTGCATCCTGTGTGGCTGAGCCTGTTAGGCTCACGTCTTCACGGCTAGCATCGTCCCCAGCATGCCCTCCACAGCTGTTCAGGCCTGGCCGGAGATGCTATAGGGCCATCAGCTGTAGCCCCAAGAGCACGGCTTCCCCTCCTGCCCGCCCTTCCTGCCCTCTGCTGGGGTTTGGGGAGGAGCCTGGTAAGTTGAGCTGGCTCTCCACGGGGCCCGGTGAGGAGCTGGGGTGGGCACTGGTCCAGCCTCGCCCGGCTGCAGCTGCCCTCAGTGTAGCCGGTGGGCGGCCCTCAGCCCCTCCGACCTGCTGCCTCGTGACCAGCTCCTGGTCCCCTGTAGGCATCCTGGCCGGAGCTCATGTTTTGCTGTCTCTCAAGCCAACAGCAGCCGCCTTCTGCTCTCCTAAGCTGCTGAAAACATCAGTGATGGGTTTGTCTGTATTTGCCTAATTAGGTGACGAGTCGTGATGCTGTTCTGAGGACTGGCAGCATCTTTGGAAAACACAGGCCCAGGATCACAGATTCAGAGCAAGTTCTAGCTCCTTCCACTAGTACCGTCACTCTCTTTTGCTACTCTCAGGGGAGGTAAAATTATGGGTAGTCTGGGTTCTACAGACAAACTGCTTGGGTTTTAATGTCAGCTCTATCAGTCCCTAACTCTGCTGTCTCGGGCAAGTTACTCTAACTGCTTTGTGCTTCCATTCCTTGTCAGTAAAATGGGACAGTGCTAGTACCTGGTAGAATTATGAGGAAGAATAGATAGGATTATCTATGTAAAGCACTTGACACGGTAAGTAGTCTACAAATGTTAGTTTAAACTCTGTATGACACAGGAAGCTCAAATTGGTGCTCTGAGACAATCTGGAGGGATGGGATGGGGTGGGAGGTGGGAAGGAGGTTGAAGAGGGAGGAGACGTATGTATACCTATGGCAGATTCATGTTGATGTGTGGCAGAAACAACACAATATTGTAAAGCAATTATCCTCTAATTAAAAGTAAATTAAAAATTGAACATGACAGTGATCAAGGTAGCCAGAGAGGTTCCTGTCTTTAACAGACAGGGTACAAGCGTTTTGGGGGTTGGGAGTCAGGATCCCATGAATTTGCTGTTCTGTCACTAAGTCGAGTCTGATTCTTTGTGACCACATGGACTGCAGCACGCCAGGCTTCCCTGTCCTTCACTAACGATCTCATACTCATGTCCATTGAGTCAGTGATGCCGTCCAACCATCTCATCCTCTGTTGCCCCCTTCTCCTCTTGCTTTCAATATTTCCCATGCATTGGGCTTGAGATATGTTTGAATCAATTTCTTTCTCAGCTGTGACTTTATTTACCTGCCAAGTAAAAAGAGGAAAAGACTTCTTTTTCTTTTTTATAACCCATGGATCATTGTAGATTTATGAGATAATGTCTGAGCAGAATTTGAGCTTCTTAGAAGAAAAATGTTCTATCAATATGAGGGAGTGTATTTATAAATCACTTCCTTCGACTGATTTTTTTCCAGTCTCGGTGGCCAGGAAGACAGTAAGGTCTTCAGTTAGGGATCATTCCTGGTGGACTGGATGGAGCCACGTATTTAAAATAGAAGAGGGCGGAGCTGCAGCAGACCAAAACCCCACAACCCTGGGCCCAGTAATAGTTAGTGCTTGCTGCACTGTTACCGTTACTTTCTTCTCAGGCAAGCAAACAATGTTTATGAAGCACATAGCTGTCATCGCTGTCATGATGCTGTTTTGGGACAAGTGATCAAATCCAGAGAAAATGTGTTACTAAGAGTTTGCGTTCACTGGTTCTGCAAGGAGAGGGCCAGACTTCTTTCTATCAATGGAGTCAGGTTGGAGAGGAAGCAGACCCCAGTCCATGAGAGCCTGCTGCCCTCCAGCACTTCAAGACCCAGTCTCCGGTCCCAGAAAGTCATTTGTGGAAGTGGATGCCAGAGGGTCAATGATCTGTATGGCGATGACCACCCTAGGAACCATCCACAGTGACCTGGGGCCTCCTCTTGGCCACTGACCCAACAAGAACCCAGTCCCTGACTGAAGCCGAAAACAACGGACCAGGAACCCAGAGAGCCTTCTTACCCAGCAGCGGTGTTGAGCCTGCTCGGAGTCACGTGAAGTGTGAACCGTTCTGGTTCGGGAAGATCGTGTCGTTTCCCCAGTTCCTCTCAGGTAAGGGAGTTCAGAGTCCCTGAAATTGGCTGGTTCCCATAATACTTAAATTTTATGGCAGCACGGTATATTTTGGAGATGTGATTGTGTATTTTATCCATGCTCAGCTGGGCTGTAGCACTCAAACCTCGGGATGCTATTGACCATTGCTATAATGTTTCCATATACATTTCTGGCAAGACATAACTCACATCTTAAAATATTAATTTCCCAACCATCCTGTTCCCAAGTGCACTTCGATTTTTATTTTCTTGCAGCTGTACACCAGGAGAGAGGCAAAGCCACTTCTCAGTTGAATACATATTTTTCTCTCCTTCTCCATCCCCAGACATTCCTTGATGGCAGGGACACTCACATCCCTTGTTCTGCATTGTGCAGTTCATGCTAAGCTTAGTAAACGGCTACATGCTGACCCTCGCCAGGGGAGGATTGCAGTGACTGATGGGTGAGTGACCAAGATGATTTCAGTCTTTTTTCTCCCAGGGGAGACGATGGGTTGGAAAGACATCTGTATGGGCGTAAGGGTTGACATTTACAATCCTTAACAGGTGACAGGGCATGGTGCCAACCAGGCAGCTCAGACGCCAGTCGTCAATAGGCACCAGAGCCCACCAGTGCATCTTTGCGGAATGCCAGCCTGGGTGGGCTGAACAGGGCCTGGGATTTATTTCAAACACTTGTTTTCTTTTCTCCCCATCTCATGGTGACCTCTAAGCCCTACCAGCTTTCTTTGCATTTTCAATCTACTTAGTTCCCTTTAATGGATAGAGAGGGGCTTCCAAGGTGACTCAGTGCAAAAGAATCTGTCCGCCAATGCAGGAGATGTGGGTGCGACCTCTGTGTTGGGAAGATCCCCTGGAGAAGGAAATGGCACCCACTCCAGTATTCTTGCCTGGAGAATCCCATGGACAGAGGAGCCTGGTGGGCTATAGGCTATGGGGATGGCAAAGGAGTCGGACACGACTTAGCAATTAAAAACACAGCAACAAACAACAATGGATGGAAGAAGGGAAGAACCAGGTTGTCTCTTAAGTGGGCAATACATTTGGGATCAAGAAAGATGAAGGCTTTACTTCTGGAAATCTGACTTTACATGAGACATGTTTGACTTTGGAATAGACACGCCAAGCCAACACTGTGTTAGGTTTAGGACTGACAGCCAGAATGGAAGGTTTACTTGTAATTCACCACCGGAAGTCAGAGGGGCCCTCAAAGTCCTGTGCATCCTGGACCAGGGCCTGCCTTGCCTGACTCTGCTCATGGAATCTACAATGAAAGCTGAGACTTAATCCCCCCAAATGCCTATGAAGATGGGGTTCCCTAGGAGGGTGGGTGGGTGGGTAGGGCAGAGGTGGGTTCCAGGCCTTCCTAGGGAGGCCTGGGGGTACTCACTCGAGAGGTCCCTGCCCACGCCCAGAGCCAAGCCATCCTTGATCCACAGAACGAAGCCATCGTATTCAGGGATGGCGCACAGCAGTGTCACTGGCTGCCCCGACACCACGGCCTGGTCCTGGGGCTGCTGGCTGAAGGAGTACACTTGACCTAGGAAGGAAACAAGCACGGCGGTCAGTTACTTGCCAGAAGGGCTTCTGTTTGATCTGTGGAAGTGGAGAGCAGGCTGGTCCAGGAGACAAGAGCCCCCCAGAGTGCCTCCCTTCCCGCTGGGGCCCAGCAGCGGCTTCCTCACTGCCTCCAGCTCCATCTCCTGCTCACAGGAGCTGGCCACAGCTGCAGGCTCCCTGCGCATCAACCCCCAGTGCACTCACGCTGTGGATTCGCCATCCTCCAGCCCCAAACGGGCCATGGGACACCCTATTCCCCTTTCCACCTGACGACACTCCTTGGCACTTACTTCCACAAGGGGGCAGAGGCAGGAGACAGACCTCCGGCCGGAAGCACTCTGGGGGTGTGCTTCAACAGGGCTGTGGGCATGGAGGAGGGTGGAGAGCTATGAGTAAACCTGGGAACCCAAGGAATAATATCATCCTTTTAGTGGCTTCCAGGATGGGAAAAGGACCAGCACCCCAAGGAGCCAGGCCCTGCAGAACAAAAAGAATGGAGCTATTCATGGAGGATTAACTGCAACGCTAGTTAGCTGTTATTACCCACAGTTTACAGATGAACTGAGGCTCCTAGGAAAGGAGTGACATGCCTGAGGGCACACAGTGGGCTCAGGTGTAGCTCAGGGGCACACAGTGGGCCCAGGTGGAGTTCAGGGGCACACGGTGGGCCCAGGTGGAGTTCAGGGGCACACGGTGGGCCCAGGTGGAGTTCAGGGGCACACGGTGGGCCCGGGTGGAGTTCAGGGGCACACGGTGGGCCCGGGTGGAGTACAGGGGCACACGGTGGGCCCGGGTGGAGTTCAGGGGCACACGGTGGGCCCAGGTGTAGCTCAGGGGCACACGGTGGGCCCAGGTGGACTTCAGGGGCACACAGTGGGCCCGGGTGGAGTTCAGGGGCACACAGTGGGTCCGGGTGGAGTTCAGGGGCACACAGTGGGCCCGGGTGGAGTTCAGGGGCACACAGTGGGTCCGGGTGGAGTTCAGGGGCACACTGTGGGCCCAGGGCACATGGCGGGCTCAGGTGTAGTTTTAGGGCCCTCAGTGGGTCCAGGTGGAGTCTGGCAGATGATGTGGCTGAGGGAGCAGGTCACTGTCTCCACCCATCTTCCCGTCCCTTTCTTTTCTGCAGCAGACCCTACTGCAGCCTCACTGTCACTTGGAAGCAGACCATCAGTGTGACCCCACCCCTCCCACACACTCCTCCCTGAATCATCTCCCTTAGCCAGGTCATGACTAAGGTAACCAGACACACCACAGTAGGTACAATTCGCCAGGCATTGTTCTGAGATTTAAAGTATCAGCTTGTTAGTATGTTCATCTTCATAACAACCTATGAGGTTGGTGCTATTTTTATCCCCATTTTCCAGATGAGGACATGAGGCCCAAGGAAGGGAAAATATTAACAGAAGCCTCGCATATTAGTCACTCACAAGTGCCCTGGGTACCTTCCCGTGGCGGTCACGGGCCCACAACACCTGTGTGGAGCCTCATCAACCCCGTGTCACAGGGACTCAGCACACGGAGGCTTGGAGGTTTCTCAATTGTCCAGGGAGGCTCTAGTGGCAGGACCTGGGCTGTGAATCCAAGACTCTGGCTCTAAGGACCGTGTTCTCCTCTACAGCGAGGGGATCTCTATGCCTGGACCTGGAGGGATTGCCGAAGAAGAGGGTGTCTTGTGACCTACGTTTCCTGGGAAGCCACAGCTGAACGGACAACGGGACTTGGGACCTTGACGTCCACTGAGCTCCTGGCCCACAGTGCCATCTGGGCTTCACATGCAGTCCCTCCTGTAACTGACTGATTACTGTTCAGAGCAGAACAGCTCCCATTTTACACCAAAGAAACCCAGATCAGAGAGGCAAAGTAACCTGCCCAAGTTCACACAGCTAATGAATGGGGTTTGATCTGAGGGTCGTGACTTCTAAGTTTGTATTTTTTTCCTACACCCTACTCTGCAGACACAGATGCACAGCCGAGGAAAACAGGACCTGGTGGGTAGGCTGTTTCTCCACCGGGAGAGAGTTCGGGTGGCCACAGAGGTCTCAGACACTGTCTGCTGCCCATCCTGGGGACACACAGCTCCATACTGGGGCCAAGCTCTCAGCAAGAGATGGCCCTGAGAAGGGAGCCGCTGAGGAATGTCCCCGAGGGGCCACTGGGGATGGCAGCGGGGGAGAGACAGAGGTCCACATGGCAGAGAGAGTGTGTGGAAGGCAGGAAGGTGGTAGGTTTTCAACCTGATAAGATCTTGGCTGGGTCTCTGAGGAATCTCATTAAAAATCAAATTGGCCCTGAATTGTGGGAGTAACACTTTTTATTCTGATTTGAGCTTTACAAATTAGATTTCATAGGACATTTTCATCAGCTCTATGTGGTGGGGTGTTTTTTTTTTTTTTTCTTTTTCTGTCTCTTCAAGTTCTCTGTTGTAATTAGACTGCTTCTGGCACCAAAACAAGAGAGAGAGAAGGAGGGAAAAGATGAGAGGAGACAGGGAGGGAAAGAGTGGAGAAGGAGCCAGAGGGTGAGGGGATGGGGAGAGAGGGAGAGAAGGAGTGGAGAGGAAGAGAGAGATGAGGGAAGACGGCAGAGAGAAGTGGGGGAGGAAGGGGAGAGGGAGGAGCTGGGATGACGGAGAGGCTGCGTGGGCGGCAGACCAGTCCTCTCCCAGGCCCCTTCTCCAAGGCTCTAATGATGATTTCGCAGCACATTCTTTTATCTCAAAACCTTTCTTGCAAGAAGGACAGTGGCAAGACAGCCACCATAGCTGCCAGAGACTGTGTGATCAGAGAGAATTATCAGGTTGTCAACTGAGAGCCAGGGGTGGGGGTGGGGGTTGAGATGAACAAGCCCTCCGCAGCAGAGCCTGAGCCCCAGGACTGCCCGTGAACAGGGGGGCCTGTGGCGGGAGCACCCCTTTGCTTCCTCTTGGTATCGGCGAGGGGATCTGGAAAGCTGGGGTACAGGGGGCATCCCAGGTGGAGGTGTGGGCCAGGGCGAGGGTGAGAAGCTTGAGGATGGCGGGGGTGGCGGTGCCCCAGGGAGAAGGGCTGTCACCATGGAGACCGGGGCTGGAGGGGCTGGGAGGGGAAGGTCCCGGGAAGCCGGTGTGGAGGTGGACACTGAGTGGTCACTACTCCTTGGAGGCTGCCTCAGAGCCAGGAGTTGGGGCAGGGCCGACGGAAGGGAGCCTGAAAGGAAGGAAACAGGAGTGAGCCTCCAGTGGACTAGGGTCCCCTGATCTACTCCAGCAGGCTTCAGAGAGAGCTTTTGGCTCTCATATGTTGCCTGTTTGGATCCCCTCAACTTTTCCACGGAAAGAATGTTTCTGGAGGGAGATTGGCACCCAGGATAGTCTTAACTGCTGCTGCTGCTGCTGCTAAGTCGCTTCAGTTGTGTCCGACTCTGTGCGACCCCATAGACAGAAGCCTACCAGGCTCCCCCGTCCCTGGGATTCTTCAGGCAAGAACACTGGAGTGGGTTGCCATTTCCTTTTCCAATGCGTGAAAGTGAAAAGTGAAAAGTGAAGTCACTTAGTTGTGTCCAACTCTTAGTGACCCCGTGGACTGCAGCCTACCAGGCTCCTCTGTCCATGGGATTTTCCAGGCAAGAGTACTGGAGTGGGGTGCCATTGCCTTCTCTGGATAGTCTCAACAGGCTGCCCCAAAATACATGGTTTGCGAATTATTTGGGGGGAGGGTGCACTCTGACAATTTGCCTTTTCATCATGTTTATTCTGGCTGTACTGACTGGCATGTGGAATCTTAGTCCCCCTGACCAGGGATCGAACTTGTAACCCCTGCAGTGGAAGTGTGCCGTCTTAACCACTGGACTGCCAGGGAAGTCCTCAGCAAAATTTTAATTTTTGTGGATTAAATTCAAGCCACTAAGAATGATTTTGTCTTTCAAATCAACGAGATGCTTTCTCAAGTAGCACCTACGCTGGGTGTCCGTTCTAGAGGAGATGAAGGTTACAGCGTTGAAGATGGAGAGGAGATGAAGGGATGGACCAGTGGGACAGGCCCAGGGGCTTCCCCTTCAGGCTGAGGAGCCCCAGGAGATGTGATGGGCAGACCACGGAGGGAGGTTCTTGTCTGAAGAATCTCCTTACCAGTTCCTTCACTTTCGACTTTCCAGTCCAGAGAGGTGAAAGGCAAATGATCATTTTCTATAACTTCCTGGGCATTATATTGCATAGGCAAGAAGCTCCTAGAGACACGTCGTTTATTCAGCACACACTTTTTGAGACCCGCCAGGAGGGAGAAATTGCCTTGTCTGGCGAGAAGGGGGTGAGTGCGACCTGGTCTGTCCCTCCAGGTGCTCACATCTGTGGCCTCTGCCCCCTCGTCTGGCAGCTCTGATCCAAGCAGAGCGTACGCTGCACCCACCAGGGTCCTGCTCTCACTGTGGGCTCAACCCCCTCTCAGGTTTCTGCCTCAGCTTCCTATCTTGTCCAGTGACCTTCTCCTGCTGTGGAGCCCGGCAGCTCAGGTGACCTCCCTTCTCAGGCTTTATTTTTGTTTAGTTACTTTTTTTTTTTTAAACTGGCATATAGTTGATTTACAATGTTGTGTTCATTTCGTGTACAGCAAAAGAGATTCCATTATATATTTATATGTATATACTCATTTCCAGATTCTTTTATATTATAGGTTATAACAAGATATTGAATATAGTTCCCTGTGCTATACAGCAGGTCTATTTTATATATAGTAGTTGTGTATCTGTTAATCCCAAACTCCTAATTTATCCCTCACCCACTTTCCCCCTTTGATAACCATAAGTTTGTTTTTTATGTCTGCAATTCTGTTTTATAAATAAGCTCATTTGTATCATTTTTTTAACTTCCACATATAAGTGATATCATATGATATTTGTCTTTCTCTGTCTGTTCAATCTCTGGGTCAGAAAGATCCCCTGGAGAAGGGCATGGCAACCCACTCCAGTATTCTTGCCTGGAGAATCCCATGGACAGAGGACTCCGGCGGGCTGCAGTCCAAGGGGTCCCAAAGACTTGGACACAACTGAGTGACTAAGCATAGCATAGTAGTTACTATTATACAACTCATTACTATGTTGGAGAAGGAAATGGCAGCCCACTCCAATATTCTTGCCTGGAGAATCCCATGGACAGTGGAGCCCAGAGGGCTACAGTCCATAGGGTTGCAAAGAGTTATTATATATTAATATACAATTATTATATTAATAATATATTATTATAGTTATATTAACAACTATATTATATAGCTATTTTTATATTAATATAATTATATTATTAATTATATATTAACATACAACATTATATACTAATATAGTCTATAATGCTTTATTGACTATGCCAAAGCCTTTGACTGTGTGGATCACAATAAACTGTGGAAAATTCTGAAAGAGATGGGAATACCAGACCACCTGACCTGCCTCTTAGGAAACCTATATGCAGGTCAGGAAGCAACAGTTAGAACTGGACATGGAACAACAGACTGGTTCCAAATAGGAAAAGGACTACATCAAGGCTGTATATTGTCACCCACCCTGCTTATTTAACTTATAAGCAGAGTACATCATGAGAACTGCTGGGCTGGAGGAAGCACAAGCTGGAATCAAGATTGCCGGGAGAAATATCAATAACCTCAGATATGCAGATGACACCCCTCTTATGGCAGAAAGTGAAGAGGAACTAAAAAGCCTCTTGATGAAAGTGAAAGTGGAGAGTGAAAAAGTTGGCTTATAGCTCAACATTCAGAAAACGAAGATCATGGCACCCGGTCCCATCACTTCATGGGAAATAGATGGGGAAATAGATGGGGAAACAGTGGAAACAGTGTCAGACTTTATTTTTGGGGGGTTCAAAATCACTGCAGATGGCGACTGCAGCCATGAAATTAAATGACGCTTACTCCTTGGAAGAGAAGTTATGACCAACCTAGATAGCATGTTCAAAAGCAGAGACATTACTTTGCTAACAAAGGTCCATCTAGTCAAGGCTATGGTTTTTCCAGTGGTCATGTATGGATGTGAGAGTTGGGCTGTGAAGAAAGCTGAGCGCCGAAGAATTGATGCTTTTGAACTGTGGTGTTGGAGAAGACTCTTGAGAGTCCCTTGGACTGCAAGGAGATCCACCCAGTCCATTCTGAAGGAGATCAGCCCTGGGATTTCTTTGGAATGAATGATGCTAAAGCTGAAACTCCAGTACTTTGGCCACTTCATGCGAAGAGTTGACTCACTGGAAAAGTCTCTGATGCTGGGAGGGATTGGGGGCAGGAGGAGAAGGGGATAACAGAGAATGAGATGGCTGGATGGCATCACTGACTTGATGGACATGAGTCTGAGTGAACTCCAGGAGTTGGTGATGGACAGGGAGGCTTGGCGTGCTGCAATTCATGAGGTCGCAAAGAGTTGGACACGACTGAGCGACTGAACTGAACTGAACGGATAGTCTATAATATTACATATGATATATTATTATACATAATATATTATATTATTACATATATAATATTACTTATTAGCAATATTATATTAATATAATGAATGTTATAGTTATTTATATAATACCATTATTGGGCCTTTCCTGGTGATCCCATGGTTAAGACCCTACACTTCCACTGCAAGGGGTACCGGTTCCATCCCTGATCAGGGAGCTAGGATCCCACATGCCTCAGGGCCAAAAAACCAAAACATAAAACAGAAGCAGCACTGTAAAAAATTCAATAAAGACTTTAGAAATGGTCCACATCAGAAAATCTTTAAAAATATAATACTATTATTATATAAATACTATTATGTAGCTGCTAAGTCGCTTCAGTCGTGTCCAACTCTGTGCGACCCTACAGACAGCAGCCCACTAGGCTCCCCCGTCCCTGGGATTCTCCAGGCAAGAATACTGGAGTGGGTTGCCATAAATATTATAAAGAGTATTTTTATTCTCATAGAATTAATAAAGAGCTGACTTTCATTGAATGAACCACATTAATTAAGAGGTTTACAGGGGTTATTTGAATTCTCTCCACTCCAATGTTCTTGCCTGGAGAATCCCAGGGACGGGGGAGCCTGGTGGGCTGCTGTCTATGGGGTCACACAGAGTGGGACACAACTGAAGTGACTTCACAGCAGCAGCAGTCCTATGGAATGGGTACCCCATGAGACCCACGGGAAGATGCAGTTGCTCGGAGCCCAGGGCACTGAGTGATGGAGAAGGGGCACCAGGCCAGCAGTCCTGTGTCAGAGCCGCAGCCTGCGGTCCTTTACTAGACAGTCCTCAGCCCCCAGGGATGCACAGACCTGCCTGAGACCCCTTTCCCCTGCCCTCGACTGGAACTGAAAAGTCTCGGGAAACTTCAAAGGAGAGGGCCAGGGAGGAAATCCATGTGGAACTCTCCTGCATTTGAGGGGTTGGGGGGAGGATGGGGTGTGGTCCTGGTGGTGGCCGCAGGCCATCTTTCCTATCCCCCTCCCTGGAGGATGGTCCCATCCCAGGAAGGGAGAGCCCTCCAGGGTCATTTCAGAGCTGCTGAGGTCACTGTCCCTGGCCCATGTGTATCCTGGCATGCCCAGGCTGCTGTGACCTACCCATGCCAAGACAGCACCTCACCAACTCTGCGACTTGCCTCTACCACACTGAGGCGGGGCGGGGAGGGGGAGCCTGTGTCTCCACACTGAGCCCAGAAAGGGCTGTGACCCCCCAAGGTTCACTGAGTCAGGATTAGGGTCTGGCTCTCACAGAACCCCTAGCTCAAAAGGCCAGGGGCGGGAGTGGAGGTGGAAGTCTGAGCAGGTGGGGGCTTTGGGAGCCTTCTCTCCAAACCTCAGGAAGCGGGGGCTGCCGCTGGAGGGAAGGATAAAGAGCAGGGAGGGCTCTGGGGAGCCCCAGGCTTCGAGCCACGTGTGTGTTCCTTGTGTTCTGAGTCCAAGTGGGGATGGAGGCGGGGGCTGTCGAGGCGGGGAGAAAGGATGAGGTGGCGGCAGGTGGTGGCAGGACTCTCAACTCCTCAGCGCCGGGAGGGACAGGTGCAGCTGCTGCCCGGCCCGAGGTGGGGGGAGGCACTGGAAGAAGCCCCCCCGGGCCCCCTCACCCCTGTACCAGCCCAGCTCGGAGCAGCCCCTCCCCAAGCCCCGCTGGCCTCTCCTGCAGCCGGCCGCCCCCTGCCCTCTGCTCATTGCGCAGCATCTCTCATGACTTCTCCAGGCTGTTCTCAACACCCTCCTCCACTACCTGCTCAGTCCCTCATCTCTACCAGCCATCAGGCTCCCTAAAGGGGCCGCCCCTCTCAGCCCTGACCACATGGTCCCTCACTGCAGTCTCTGTTTTGGGGACTCGCCGCAGGTCACATTAACATGGAGCGAGCCATCACCATCTGGCTCTGGGAGGTCCCCACTGTCTTCCAGCAGAACATTTAAAATGCTGAAGACCCCATGACTGTCTACGAGCTCACACACCTCTGGCCCCTGATCTGAGGTCACCTCTCAATTCCCAACTACCTCCTGGGGAGGGGGAGAGGCACTCTGCTGGCTGAGGTTGGGAGGACCAAACCACCAGGAATGATGTCTTTACATCAGTGTTCCGGGGACCTGGCTACCTCAGTGTGTGTGTGTGTGTGTGTGTGTGTGTGTGTGTGTGCAAGTGTGTACGTGCATGTGTGTGCATGAGTGTGTGTGCATGTATGTTGGTGGGGTTGAGTTGGTTGGCTTCCAGGCCCCACCTATTCTCTAGCCAGACCTTTTCTGCTTCTATTCCTTGTCAACCACTCACAATTTTGCTCAAATAAACACTTCTTACTCTTTTAGAATATTTGAAAGCCTCTGGTTTAGAATTTTTTGGGGTGGAATTTTTCCTGGGACTGAAATACAGGCTGAGAAGGCCGAGGCTTCTCTCTGCTGTCAGGGTTGCTGTGGGTCTGGACAGTCTTTAAGGTCCCAGGGGCTCCCGGCGCTGTTGCCTCATTCTGACTCTGTGTGTGTGTGGCGAGGGGGCAGGGAACAGGTAGGAAGAGGGCCCCGTGGCCCTGTGCCGATGGTGCCCGGGGTCCTCCATGCCAGACTCCGAGGAGAGTGCTCACCCAACCCTGCCAGCCATAACTCTCAGCCCTGACCTTCTGCGTCACTGGCATGCCAGTGTCCTAAGTCTGTTGCTACGCCTACAGGCACGCGTGTTTGTGCCTCTCCCCAGTCACCGATCTGGTGCTCAGGTGGTCCCACGGTGGTGTGAGAGGCAGCCCTCTGTGGGGGGTCAGTGTGGACTAGTTCAGAGAGCAGGGGTTAGTTAGTGTAACAGGAGAGAGGCTCAGAGCCAACTGCGCTGGAGCCTGATGTGCGGAGCAGGGGGGCTGATGTCCACATGTGCCCTGGTATCCCCTGGCTCCGTCGTGCTCAGAGGTCAGGTAGGATGTGGTGTGGGGCGTGCACACCCTCCTCCTTCCCTCTCTCTGGGAGACTTATTTTTGTAGTTTTCATCACTATTTGTGAGCCTTTCCTGAGCCTGGGACTGTTAAAGCTGGAGCCACAAGGGGGTCCCAGAGCTGGGAAAGGAGGCTTTGCAAGCCTGAAGCTGGACCGATTAGAACCTGCTTCTTCCCATGAGTCATGCAGATGAGAGATGTGAACATCTGAGCCTCCTGCAGCCCTGCATTTGCTGGCTTCAGTCTCCTGGAGCTGCCTGCCCAGCCACGCAGAAAAGGCTCAGATGTCACTGTCTGCTCTGTTATTAGTGACCAATTGGGGAAGGTTTAAGAATACTTGTGCCGGGGCTATTTGTCGCCAGCTTTCTCCCAGCCCAGAGCACGCAAATTGCCTCTTATGAGATTAAGGGAAGTTGCCCTGGTCCTGAGAAGCAGACAGATGGAAGAAGGGAAGGGGAGGCAGGAGCCAGCTCAGTGCCCGGCTGTGGAGTGGGAAGGACCAGGGCAGGATGGCTCCGGTCGTGCCTGGAAGCCTGAGCCTTGACTTCTGCAGCTCTCTGGGGGCTCAGCACATGCCCATCTCCTGATGCAGTAGAATGAGCTTTGATAAATTTCTGGAACATCCTATTGTGACCCACTTGGGGCTTATGGGGTTATATTATCCCCCCCAATAATAAAACTGGTTGATACGGGGTGTAATGGTACCCGTGATGTGCCATGGGCCATAGGCAGGGGACAGTCCCACCCCAACAACCTCCAAGACCCCTGGCCAGGTGAGGGACTGAGATATATTCCAGGACAAAGAGCTTAGTGTCCGGAGGAGACAAATCTATGCATGCGGAACTAAAATAAGAGGTGCCCCAGGACTTCCTTGGCGGTCCAGTGGTTAAGAATCTGCACTTCCATTGCAGGGGGCACAGGTTCAATCATGGGATCGTGAGATCCCACGTGGCGCATGGTGCACCCAAAAATAAATAAATAAATAAAACCCTTAAAGTAAAAAGTGCCCCAAATGAGGTATAAAGAAAGTCCAAAGGATGTAACAAAGCAGAAACAGACTCAAAGATACAGAGAACAGACTAGTGATTACCAGTAGGTGAAGGAAGAGGGGAGGGGGCAGGGAGGGGTAGTGGATTAAGAGGTACAAATGACTGTAGAAAATAAATAAGCCACAAGGATATATTCTACAATACAGGGTATGTAACTAATATTTTGATAACTATAAATGGAGTATAACCTTTGAAAATTGTGAATCACTATGCTGTACATCTGAAATTTATATAATAATAAAGAAAGTCTCAAGGAAGAAAGATCTTTCCTTTTGGGGAAAAGAGTCACAGAAGGACTGGCCTTTTTTTTTAAATATGTATTTATTTATTTGGCTCTTTGTTACAGCACACACTTAGTTGCCCTGTGGCATGTGGGATCTTAGTTCTCTGACTAGGGATCAAAACTGCATCCCCTGCAATGGAAGGTAGATTCTTAACCACTGGACCACCAGGGAAGTCCCAGGGCTGGCTTCAGAAATAGCCTGGAAGGGTAAGAAGGTGAGGGCAAGGAGGGAATGTTTCCTGGGATGTGGATGGCGTAGGTAAAGTATGGAAGTCACAATGCGTTCAGGGAATAACAGGACGGATGCTACAAGGTCCAGCCTGGATCTCTGGCTCTGTCGCCACAGCTGTGCACCCCTGGGGAAGCTTCCTAGTCACTCCGAACCTTAGATTCCCCGTAGGATGGAAACCATGCTCGTCAGGTTGTCTGTGAGAACGAACAGGACACTTGAGGAAAGCACACAGGACCCTGCACACCCCCTCACTGCGAGCCTGTGTAGGATGCCCAAGAGAACACAGTAGGTTCAGCTGCACAGGCCCTTGAATGCACACTAAGAAGTTTTCACCGATAAGAAACCATCCCCCGTGTTGACCCACAGGCTCAGATCTGAGTTTGAGAAAGATCACGGTGGCAGCAGGGAGGCAGATGGATAAAGGAGAAGAATCCGAAGGCAGGAAGACTGATCTGGAGGATTCTGCTCATAAGGGATCAGGCTAAAGCTGAAAATGGATTTAGGAGCCACTGGAGGTGGCACTGAGCTAGCAAGCTATTGAGTTTGATGGGAGATGAGGAACACAGAGGCATAAAGGTCCCCCCTCTCCCTGGGCTGCAGGACGGGGTGAATGGGTAACTGGGGGAGTCACTTCTGTCTCAGGGAAAGAAGCCGGTTGCAGGGCTAGTGAATTTGGTTGTAAATATGTTGATGGAGAGGGGTGCAGAATCGCTCAGGAGAAGACACCCTGGATGTGGTAGGTCTGGAGGAAGAAGGTGGGGATTCACCCACACTTAACTGAGCATCACTACGGCTCAGGCAGTGGGAGGTGTTTTCACTACATGTCCTCTCATTGAGTGTTGACCTGAGAACTCATCTGCTAATCTGGAAGGTTATAGGCATTGATGTGACTGTCTAGGAGGGACACGGCTGCTCCAGGCTGGGAGTATTGGGGGCAACTTCCTTGGGTAGCACATCTAACTCCTGTCAAAGTTCGCACAGGCTTTGAACCCTGTTGGGTTGGAAAGAAGTCAATCTTCTTTTGGACCAGGATTGGAAATACAGAGAAGCCGGAAGGACAGACAGGGGTGGAAGACAGGACTTCCCTCCATTGTCTGTTTCTCCTGGACCTCTGCTGGGAGAGAGAGGGGCTGGGACAGATTTCAACCTCCACACTGCTGTCTGCAGCTGTTTGTCCCTTGATTCTGAAACATGGCTGAAGAGAAGCTTGCCAGTATCATGAACGTTCCAGAAACTGTGCTGGACTTTTATGGGGGCTTATTTGGGAGAGGCTGACTGTTCTTCCCAGGGCTGGGTGAGGGGTACAAGTTCCTAGCTCTCCCACTTCGTTCCTGGCCTGAGCCGGGGCGGCCAGGCAGCCTGTGATTCTCCCAGCCTCTCTCGACTCTCCCCAGGACACGCAGCCCGCCAAGGTTATCCTGGACAGCATGGGTCTCTAATGAAAAACAATGGGGCTGGCCGAGGCAGGGTGACTCCAAAGGCACTATAAATCCTTCGCCTCCTGATTATCAGCCTGTGGCCCCAGTTCCAGCCTCCGCTGAGCTCATTAGTGGCCGGGAGAGGATCCTCCATCCATTCAGTCAAGCTCTGGATGCCAAGAACACACTGATAAGGGCTGCCGGAAACACTGGCGCGTGCGTGCCTGTGAAGGAGCCCATCCACATCTGACCAGGACGGGAAAGAACAGTGTGGGCTTCGGCAGTGGCCATGGGGGTCGATGGAAACGGGAGACCATGGGGCAGCCCGTGAAGGCTGGGACCCTGCATGTTGTCCCAGCAGGAGGGCCCTGCTGCTGGCTGGCCAGGGGCCTGGGCTAAGCCCCGCGTCTCCCTCTGTGTCTCGGGGCGCTGTGTCTTCGGGACTGGAATGTGTGCTCCCTGAACCATTTTGGGGGCAGGGTACGGAGCAGCATGAGACAGAGAAAGCGCATCTGAAGAGCAGCGATGGGCTGTCATTAACCCGAGAGGCAGCTGTCGGCATCGGTTACAGGCACACAGAATTTCCACATACCCTCTTAGAGCACAGCAGCTTGGGAACCACTGGGATGGGCTGGAGGCGGGGCTGTGGACCATGGACCCCACGATGTCCCAGGAGCCTTGTTCCCTTTTATAAGAGATGCTCTCTGGACACAGGAAGCTGTGTCCTGACCCTGAGCACCCAGGCCCAGAAGGAACCCACGTGGTGCTGCTTCTGCTGCCTCTTAGCTGTGTGCCCTTGAGCCTGACCCTTCCCACCTCCGAGACTCAGCTCCCATCTGTAAATGCAGGGTTCAGACTGGAGTCAATTCCTCAGGTGCTCTCTTTTAGCCCCGATGTTCAGTGTTCTGATTTATTCAATGTATTAAAAAATTTTTTTAAAAATTTATTTGTTTGGCCACGCCACACGGCATGTGGGATCTCAGTTCCCCGGCCAGGGATTGACAGCAGGAGAGGTTAAGGCTGAAAAGAAAAAAAAAATACAAGGCACAAAGAAGTAAAAGCAAATCTCCCAAGCCAATTTGGTCTGTTTGGGGAAGATCTATGGCCTAACTATCTTTTTTTTTTTTTAAAAAAAAAAAACAAGGGTTCATATTACTTGCATCAGTCCCGTATATGTCTCTTTCTGACTTACTTTACTTAGTATGATAATCTCTAGCTGCATCCATATTGCTGCAAATGCATGGTTTTGTGTTTTTTTAATGACTGAGTAATATTCTATTGTATATATGTACCGCATCTTCTTATTCATTCATCTGTTGGTGGACATTTAGTTCGCTTCCATGTCTTGGCTATTGTAAATAGTGCTGCTGTGAATATAGGGGTGTGTGTATCTTTTTGAATTACGGTTTTGTGCAGGACTGGGATCGCTGGATCATATGGTAATTCTATTTTTAGTTCTCTGAGGAACCTCCATACTGTTCTCCATAGTGGTCGCACCAACTTGAATCCCTACCAACAGTGTAAGAGGGTTCCCTTTATTCCACACCCTCTCCAGCCTTTGTTATGGGTAGATTTTTTAATGATGGCCATTCTGACTGGTGTGGGGTGGTATCTCATCGTGGTTTTGACAATCCATTCTTAAAGATCTTGTGAACAGAGAGAAGCAAGTGTGTGAATAATCCAAAATGATGGATATTTCAAAACAACAAATAATCCAAAGTAATAACATTTATTTTCAACATTGGAATGCATTTTGGTATTCATGTTTGGATATGGATGTGTTTGATGTTCTGGGAATTTTTAACACTTAAAAAAAGCCACAAAAGAACCCAATGATGACGCTCCCTCTGGCCTCTTGCTCAGCTGGGTGGAGAACATCACCCTTCGTACTGATCCACTCACCCTCCCCAGCCTGCTGTCGCTGTGGCTCACACTTTCTCCAGAAGAGGATGCAGATCTTAGCTAATTTTGCCTTTAAAGGACTTTCATTCCCTTTGGGCCTCATACAAATAAGAAAAAAATAAGAAGCTGTGAAATGTTAACAGAGGACTTCATTAAGTAGTCTTGGTGATAGCATTCGCCAGGAATGGGGACAATTTGCTAGCAGACAATTGAGAGCTGACTATATATGCGTCCTAATTAAAATCGTAATTCTTCTTCTCCTCGCGCTGGGATTCTGGGTCCTGTCTTCTGGCTGCTCTAAGATATTAACCACAGCTAAAGTCTCGCATGTGCTTTACACATCACAAAGCTCTTCACATACCTTATTTTACTTAATCCACCCTCCTGACACTCTTTCGAGAAGGTTCTATCATCACCGTGAGGTAGACACTTGAATGCCAAGGTTTAAAGCCATGACCAGCCAAGGTCCCACTGCAAGAATGTGCCCATGCCAGCCCTTTTCGGTGTCACCTGACCTCTCCCATCACCACCTAACCATGGCCCTGGTGGGGGCTCAGAGTATTCACATCAAACCCTGAGAAGGCAGCAGCAAAGAAAACAAAATAAAGTTAAATTTTGTCACTGTCCCTTATCTTTGTTTTGAATGTTTGAAATGGAGATGTTGGTAAAGGAGAGATGCTGGAGGCACTTTGAGAGGAAGGGGTGTGTGTGTGTTAAGGAGTGCCAGATGGGCTGAGGCTGGGTCACTGAGCCCAGGCATTGCGGAGGTGAGCTGGTGGCAGGAAGGATGGGACTGGCAGACGCAGAGCTCCCTGGAAGCAGTAGCCTCAAATCCAGGTGAGCTATTTTCACGGCAACCATTTCGAGGAATAGAGAGAATCCCTTCCACTTTATGGATTAGGAAACGGAAGCTCAGAGAGGTTAAGAAACCCACCCAAGGTCACAGCGTGTGCTGGAGGCTGGTGTTTGAACCATCTGACTCCAGTTCTGGACTTCAGTTGACAGTCTCCGGTAAGCATAGACCGTGATTGAGCTATATAGTTTCCTCTTCAGAAAGCAGAGGCTGACAACTGTTTTTCCCAGCTGTGCTTGCAAAATACACAGGAAGCTGACGGGACACCTGCTTCTTACTGCTGGACACAAGCCCCATTTCACCTGCAGATCACAATCAACCAGAGACACCTCTCATTATCCCAGGCACTCCTGGGCCTGAGATCACCTCTGTAAACGACCATTTAGGGCAAAAGTTGTCCGCAGCCAGGCAGAGGAAGCCCCGCCCGGCCCTGCTGCCTCCTCGTTCAGAAGCCTTTTACAAAGGCCGACTCCCTGGAATGGCTTTCTTAGCTCAGTCCGGGGCTGTGAGAAAAATGACTTCCATTCCCTGCACGGCTGGAGCCTTGGGCCTTTGCCACAGCCACTGTGATGGGGAGCATCTCCTCTGCTGTAAAGGCAACCCGAGGAGGACCAGCTGGTACCCAGTCATGCCCTTCCACTGGGCATGGGATGGGGGACCGTGAATGGGAGTCTTCATGGGAGCTGAGGCCTCATTCCCGTCTGGCCCCCCACCCCCATCCTGGGACATCTCCGTTTCCAGTCTGGAGTGCCAACAGAGGTCCTGACGGCTCCTCTAATAGGAAAGTTACTCTTGGCTTCACTGGAGGGGACAGAGCAGCTTTCAAGCCCCCTCCGTGAAACGCAACAATATCTGGTACCACTCGGCGTCTCAGGGAGAGAATTCATGTCCATAATTAGTTACTGTATATCACCGTTAGTGCTCTGCTCAGGATTTACTGGGCAAACACCGTTTAACTGCGCAATAACTACAGTCCTCGTTGCTTATTGGGTAATTTACTAAGGCTGGGAGGATGGGGCAGGAGGGATCTGAATAGGAGGCATTGTAACCCCTTGAATCAAACTTCATGAGTTTGGGTTTGGCAGGGAGGAGGCAGCTGGTAGCCAGCTCTCGTTGCTTTGTTTTGCAGAGTTGGCTGGCAGACTGCTTCCTTCCCTTTCTTTATTGCAGGAGAGGTCTGGGGACTCAGATCTGGGGCTGCCCAGGGCTGCCTGGGGCTACAGAAGGCTTCTGGTAGACAGGGTCTTTGGATGAAGACAAAGAAACTCAGCAGGAAGCCGGCAGCAGGAACCGGGCTTGGTGTCCTAGGGGCTCCATCCTGTCCTTCCATTTATCCCCTCCATCAGGCCTCTTTCTGTATCTGGGCCAGTGGGGGGTTGGGTGGGGGGGTACAGGGAACTGCCTTTGGCTGGCAGCATCGTGATAATCTGAAACCCTCTCCCCTCTCACAAGTGCCATGTTGTTGGGGAGAAGCCATTCCTGGACGCCTCCCAGCCTCAATCTGCTTGAGCAAAGTCTGTCTTTGTTTGGCCCTAAACTCCCCTAACCTATTTAGACCACAGAGAAGGGGAAGAGACACAATAATGAAAAACGCAACGTGCAACATTGCCTTACGCAATCTAATAAATTACTCGATACCCGGCTGCCAGCTCAAACTAAGCCCAATATTGCCTGCAGTAATTATTTGGATCAAATGCAGTTTATCTGCTTCATATTTGTGCTTCTGTGCTCAGTGGTAACTTATAAATGTCATTGTGGTGTTTATTCGTTATAATGAAACTTAATGGCATCAGAGGCCAGGAGAAGAGCTGGTGGGGCGGCAGGTTTAAAACAATCTCTTCCATCTCTGAAGAAGGGATGAGCCAAGATAACATGGAACTGCCCTACAGGTAAGAGGTCTGTAGGGATGGTAGAGTCTTCATGCTGCGGGATGGATGGAAAGAGCCCGGAGCCTCCTCTAGAGGCGTCCATTAGGAAGTGGAGAAGACGTCGCTGGGTTTAACCGTGGCACTGCCCCCATCTGTCCTTGCTTCATCTTCTGAGGGCACTTAAGTGGGGACGGTATTCAGTCTTTACACCACTCGATGGCTGGCCAGATAAGAGATGGAGGCTGTCCAGGGTCTTGGGAGGCAACAGTCTTGATGGATGGGGACAGAAATTAGAACCTCAAGGGCAGATTGTACAACCTCTTAAAGGAGGTTTAGAAGAAGGCAGTGGGGGGCACGTAGAGGGAGCACCAGGCATGAAGAGAATAAGGAGGAGCTGGCAGGGTGGAGGGAGCGTGCCCACCAGCTCTGCATAAGTACAGACCAAGATATGCCATTGGTGTAGAATGAAGGGTCTTGGCTTCATACACACCTGGACTCTACCATCGACTAGCTGCATGGCTTTGGGCAAGTGATTTATCTTTCCTGAGTTTTATTTTCTCCTGTGGAAAATGGGAGTAATGACAGACACCTTTCAGGATTACAGTGATGATTATACGAGGTGGTGTGTATGAAGCGATGGACGCAGCATTTGGCACTCTGTGGCCATGGCAGACAGAGTGGTGGGTGCTCCATGGCGGTCTGCTGCGTGAAGACATGAATAGGACACTTCCCACCTGTGTGCATGGCAAAGCCGTCTTCCCAACAACAGGGCTTGGACTGGAACCTTGCGGCCAGGCAAGGCTGAGCTTATCATGCCTTTTCACAGGGTGGAAGCAGAGGCCCAGGGTGGTGACAGTCACTCGCCCAAGGCTACCCAGCCGGCGTATGGAGTGGGCACCGGCTCTCCTGCCTCCCAGGACAGGGGTCCCTTGGCCAGTACGTGCTGGACAGCTCCCCATCTGGGCGGAGGCCTGAGCTCTTCCTCCCGACTGGCTGCCCTGCTCCTTGGGGTCAGTCATGGGCTTGGACCTGTGCTGACATCCCAGCTGAATGTGGCGGCAGAGGCAGGCGGGGGTCTCTCTGTCCATTTCCTCTTAATACTACCTTTGGTGTTCACTCATGAAATATTCATCCTGTCCCCTCAGTGAGAAGCTCATACAAGGCTCCCAATGTCATAAATATGGATGAAAATGATTAGTCATTGTTATTTCTCCCACTAGCCAGTCCTCTCCCGCGGTACATCTCCTGTTCTGGTCTGAGCACAAGTGGGACTGAATTGAGGGTGTTAACCTAGAACTCTTATAAAGGTGCCTTGTGTTTTATGGTTCATCATGCAAAGCACCGCTATAACCATTGTGCGTGTTTTATCACGGCAACAAATTCATGGAGGAAAGAGGGTGAGTCTACCCATTTTGCAGATGAGAAAACATAGGTCAAGAGAGATCAAGGTCAAAATAAAGGTCACATGACTAATCAGGAGCCAAACCTGTTACTGAAAAAACACTAATAATAACTATTATTTTTGGACTCCTAATGAAATATTCTCTGGGAAACTGAGTGTTTCTCTGGGAACTGAGCGTTCACATAAAACTTTGTTTTATGTGAATAAACCATAGCACCATCTTTCATGTAAATAAATAATAGCATCATTTACTTTATGGTTTGTAAAGAGTTTTCATTCCTATTTTTTTACTGGGCCTCATGAAGTGAAAGTGAAAGTTAGTCTCACAGTGCGGTCCAATTCTTTGAGATCCCATGGACTGTTGCCCGCCAGGCTCCTTTGTCCATGAAATTTTTCAGGCTAGACTACTGGAGTGGGTTGCCATTTCCTTCTCCAGGGGATATTCCCAACCCAGGGATCAAACCGGGTCTCCTGCGTTACAGGCAGATTCTTTACAAACTGAGCCACTAGGGAAGCCCACTGGTCCTCGTGAGGCAGGCTTAATTTATTCTCATTTGACAAAGCTCACACAATGAGTCAGTGGCAGAGCTGGCCTTAAACCATTATGTCCCAAAGTGGATTCCAAGAAATCCTAGTCCTAAAACATGCTCTATGGAAAATATTTTGTGGTCAAGTAAGTTTGGGGAACTCTGAGAACCATATCCCCCTTTGGGGAATTCTCCACACCCTTTGGCCACTTAACGGCTCTGGGAGTCTTTGTAGGAGAGACTTGTTTAGTTAGGGTTCACCCAGCTTCTCTCCACCTTATTTGACCACGCATCCTGTATTTCACAGAACACCTATTAACGTGCGACAGAAATGCTGCTCCAGAGAAGTGTGTCTGTATGATCCCTCTTCGGCCGTATTTTCTGAGGCAATGAGTTTGGAACAGGGCTGGGAGGGCAGGGCAGGGAGGTGAGGACAGGGTAGAAAGAACACTTGTAGGGCCCACTGGAACTGAAACCTTCCTCTGACCCTTCCATCTGTTTCTTCTCTTTCCTGTACTCCTAGGACTGTGAGTTTCAGATAATTCACTCAAGGTGGGTATCGGCAGTCCAGCTTACATCTGGGGTGGGATCAGAGGGGCTACCTGACTGCCTGAGTGGGGGTCCATGGACAGCACAATGTGGGGAGATATGAGAAAGGGAAGTCTATGGCCATGCAGAGAGATCCACATGGGTATATATATATAGCAGGCTCTTGGTCATGTCTGCCCTTGATGGTGAAGGAGCTCCCCAAGGCAGAGTGGGAGTAAGAAGTCCAGGGTTTGGAACCTATGGTTGCTGGGGGGAAGGATGGGGGTAAGGGATGGTTAAGGATTTGGGGATGGACATGTACACTCTGCTATATTTAAATTGGATAACCAAGGTCCTACTGTAGAGCACAGGGAACTCTGCTCAAAGTTACGTGGCAGCCTGGATGGGCCAGGAGTTTGGGGGGGTTAATGGATACATGTACATGTATGGCTGAGTCCCTTTGCTGTCCACTTGAAAATATCACAACATTGTTTGCTAATTGGTTATGCCTGCTAAGTCACCATAGTCATGTCCAACTCTTTGAGACCCTATGGTCTGTAGCCTGCTAGGCTCCTCTGTCCATGGGATTCTCCAGGCAAGAATACCAGAGTAGGTTGCCATGCCCTCCTCCAGAGGCTCTTCCTGACCCAAGGATCAAATCCGTGTCTCTTATGTCTTCTGCACTGGCAGGAGGCTTCTTTACTCCAATACAAAATAAAAAGTAAAAAAAAAAAAAAAACCACAAAAATTAAAAAAAACAGGGTTTGAACCTTAGCTGCGTGCTTTTGGTAGATAACTAATCTCTCTGAGCCTCGCTAACCTCATCTTCACAATGGAGGAAACACCGCCCAGCCTGTGACGGCATGAAAACTAAACGGTGTGTGTCCTAGGTGCCTCCCGAGCACCAGAACTTGCAGGCTAGCTCCCTCTCACCTCTCCCACTCTCCCCAAGTTCCCCCAGTATCCAGAACAAATGGCTTCTCCCACCTCTAAGCTGCAAGAGCATCTCACCTGCCCACCCCTCTAGTTCTCCCGTCACCCTGCCTTCCGCTAGCTCACTGTCTCCCCACTGGACGCAAAACTCCCGGGGGCCGCAGCCATCTCTACCAGTGCCCCACCTGTCTCCCTCAGGCCAGCTCCCAACTGCCAAAACTCCCGGGGGCTGCAGCCATCTCTACCAGTGCCCCGCCTGTCTCCCTCAGGCCAGCTCCCAACCGCCAGCACCCACCACCCTTCTCCTGAGGTCTTTCTCTCCATCTGCAAAGGCCACTCGACACAAGTGCGGGGGAGCGAACACCCCAACCTGAACGCCCTCAGTTACTGACCAGACTGCTGTATAGACACCCCAATCTTTGGGTGGCCTGACTGTGAGGCGCGGCTTCTGCAGCACTTCCCAGAGCCTCCCACTGGGATGAGGCTTCCACTGCCCCCCTATTTAAGGCCCGATAGTACCCCCAGCGTGGGACACCTTCGCTTTCTCATGTCAACTCCCTATCATCTTTCTGGCACTTCCTGCACCTCTTGGACGAGTCTGTGCTTAGCATCTGCTTCTGAGGGAACCTGAGCTAAGACAAGGGCATCCTCCATGGGTTTTGCATTGCCACGTCCCCCCACCCCACCCCTCACCAGCACCAGGCACACGGTGGGTGCCTGAAAGGTAAATCTCTGACTCAGACGCACAGGAGCCGTAAGCGCCAGCTCTTGGAGTGCATGTTCTACCTCGGGCTGGCTGAGGGGGGCGCCCGAGGACCCAGGGCAGGAGGGCTGCTCTTTTCATACTTCTGGACAGCCCCATCCTCTCTGTACCTGCCCTACCTGACTCCCTGGTCAAACCCTGGCGGGCGCAGAGGACCCATAGTCCAGCCAGCACCCTTCCTCAACGAGAGAACGGCTTGGTGTCGGTGTTTTGAGACCCTTTCCTGAGTAATGGTTGAGAAGTACCTCTCTTGTACTAAGAATAGTGGTTATTCCTGGTGCGTTTGACTCGGAGGTTGGGGGGAGTACCACCTCGCTCTATTTATCCCACAGTCTGTACGCAGTTACTGAAACTGTCACCGTGTCCTATATTCCACAGGCCATTATGTGTATTTCAAACCATTATATAAATGGACTTGATTTGGTACTTCTGAATGTCATTAAACTCCTCCCATACCAGTAACAACACAGTTACCATAGAAACAAATACATTTGAGGAGGGAAGGCATAGGGAAGAAAGCAGATGGATTGGGGAGGGGGTGGGAAACGCACCCACCAATGACTATTTCCAGAACGCAGGGCCCGGCCGTGTGACACAGCCACTCCGAGGAGATGGGGTGAGCGCCTTCAGGTTTTTATTGACTCTCCTTTGATAAAAGGTCTGGATAATTCATCTCAGCCTGAACCTGCTCATTCCGGTACACAGCTCTAAAACTTTATGGCACCGCAGGCCATTAAGCACTCTCATTTATTCAGACTCTCCCACCCTGGGGAGGGAAGTAGAGGCGGGGGTCTTGGCATTCAGTGATGAAAGCTTTGAGGCTGGCTGAGGCTGGCTGGATGGGGAAGGGGAGGCAGACAGAGGAAAGCGGAGCTTGCCTGGGCAGAGTTGACACAGTGTGAGACCCTGGGATTTTGGCCAGTGGCTGCTAACGGTCACCCGGTTAATTGTCCTCAGTGTAGTCAGAATGACAAAACTGTGGACTCTTGGGGTTGAAGGGGTGTTTTCTATTTGAAACTCCTTTATAAGAGCCTAGCTGAGGGGCTACCCGTGGCCTTGGTAGGTAGTGAGTTTCCTGTCTTTGGAGGGATTCAAGTGTAGGTTGCAAGGGCCTCTGATAATAAAGTTTGCTCCCAGGGCTCAGCTCAGATTATCACTGTCTTCAGGAGGCTGTCTTGGCCCTGCTCACTTGGCCTGCAGTTGGACTGGGTTCCTCTTCTCTGTTCCCAAGGCTCTGTACACACCTGGCTGCAGCCAGTATGCCAGCGTGTTGTGATCGCTGTGCTGTCCTCTGGGGCAGGGACTATGTCTTTACGTGCCAAGGGCCAGGCACAGTCACAGACACAGAGTCAGTCAGCTGGTGAGCGAGTGAGCGCACGGCAGCACAGTGTTGACAAGTATTTACATACATTGGTACTTGGTGGGGATATTGAGCCATCAGGAGAGAGTGTGGACTAGATAACCTTGGGTCCCTTCTGGCCTCAAGATTCTTTGATGGTATGGTTCTAAACCTGCTCTGACTATGCCTAAATTTCAGTCTCCCAAGCCACAGTGCTTAACCCTTAAGCATACTAACCACAAGGCTGAAAAACAAAACAAAACAAAACAACCACAAAATCACCTTGACATGAAATATGTCTAAGCTCCCCCAGTGGAGGACAAAGTTCCTAAAGTCAGAAGCTGTGTCCAGCCCCTGGAGCTCCTGCACCCAACACAGTACTGGGCTCACAGGGGTGCATTTCATGTCTGTATCAAAGGACCTACTTCCTTTCCTTTTCTCCAGAGGTTCTTGCTTCTTGTCCCTTTCAAAACACTGCCCTAAACCCATTTTCAGCATGCGGACCTCCCTGTTGGACCCGCTCAGTCAGTCACACCCACACTTCAAGGACTCAGCACAGTGAGATGGGGAAGTGGCTGGAAGTGGGTCAGAAGTCTGGCTTCAATCCTTTGCTGTGCTCTGGGCAAGCCTATCACTCTCTTGGATCTCAGCTTCCCCTTCTCCAGGTGATTTCTGATGTTTCTTCTAGGAGTTTGTGATTGTCCAGCCGCCTGGTTCCAGCAGCTTGGGAGCCACTGCCCAGGGGCAGAGAAGATCATTGTGGTTACTATTCTTCCAATGTCTACTGTGTGCAAACTTGATGCCAGGCTCCCGGGAGGTAATGGAGACCTGCTGCTGCTGCTGCTGCTGCTGCTGCTAAGTCGCTTCAGTCATGTCCGACTCTGTGGGACCCCATAGATGGCAGCCCATCAGGCTCCCCCGTCCCTGGGAGTCTCAAGGCAAGAACACTGGAGTGGGTTGCCATTTCCTTCTCCAATGCATGAAAGTGAAAAGTGAAAGTGAAGTTGCTCAGTCGTGTCCGACTCTTAGCCACCCCACGGACTGCAGCCCACCAGGCTCCTCCATCCATGGGATTTTCCAGGCAAGAGTACTGGAGTGGGGTGCCATTGCCTAGGAGAACTTAAAGACTGAGAGGGGAAATAGGTCTGAGCTAAATAACTGCTAAATGAACTTCTGGGTACAGACTTAGCTAAGCCCTTGGAAGGAAAGGAATATAAGAGCATGGAACACAGGAAGTTGGTCTAGACTAGGGAGGGGTGGGTCTGAGGAGGCTTCACTGTAGAAGCGATATTTCAGCTGAGATCTAAAAGATGAGCAGGAGCCACTATGGGAAGGGTCTGGGGATGGGGTGTGGGCATGTGCGGTCCGTATCCCAAGAGGAGGGACCAGTATAGACAAAGGCTCTATGGCAGATGGGAGCATGCCCTGTTGGAGGAGCAGAAAGAAGACTCATGTGACTGGAGTTTTACAGAGCGTTACAGGGGCAAGATGGAGCCAAAAAGGTCAGTAGAAACCAGATCCCATAGGGTCTTATAAAACATGCTGAGGATTTGGGTATTTTTCCTAATGGTGATAGAAAGCTACTGGAATATTTTCAAGAGTAATGTGCCATTTTCAGATTTGCATTTTGAAATACTGTTCTGGCTGAAGTGTGAAAAATGAACTGGGAGGGAAGGGGCTGGGCTTGATGGACCCAAGAAGCCAGTTAGGAGAGCGAACATGCAGCCCAGGTCGGGGAGGGTGGTGATGGGTGAGGGCAGTGGCTGTCAGACGGACAGAGGTGGATGGGTTCAAGAGACATTCAGGAGGCAACATTTCTAGGTCTTTGTAAGAACTGGAGAGAAAAGCGAGCGAAAAGAAGTCCGAGAAGGAGTTTGGCAGGGTCTGTGGTCGAGGTGGCCCCCAGCTTGCTTTAGCCAAGCAGGTCTCTTGGTAGGAATGGTGGCTGGAGGAACAGGCCTGGGAAAAAGCTCCGAAATCCACCGTCGGATCAAGGCAGGAGAATGAAAATGGACGACCCATGTTCCAAGGCGCCGAGCAAATTAAATAACAATCATAAAGCACCCTGGAAATCTGAGTTTTGCCATAAATAATCAACAGGGACGTTATACAAATAATCGGCTTTGCAGCCCAGTAGAAGAAAACACATCAGTAAGAAAAATGAAATAAGAAAAAAATGCACCCCCAAAGCCCCAGCTAACAAAATGACAGTATTAGCCAGCACCCCAGGGGCTCTGGCAGGCAGTGAAGAGACTGTCTCAGGAAAATGACTGTGGGCCCTGGCACTAGAAGTAAAGAACCTGCCTGTCAGTGTAGAAGATAGGAGACGTGAGATCTGTCCCTGGGTGGGGAAGATCCCTGGGAGGAAGGCATGGCAACCCACTCCAGATTTCTTGCCTAGAGAATCCCCATGGACAGAGGAGCCTGGAGGGCTAGAGTCCATGAGGTCACAGGAGTCAGACACAACTTGGTGACTAAACCACCACCGCAGGGAGGATGAAAGCAGCCGGGAGGCATACCTGCTTCCCATAACTGAGTGAGAAGCAGAGGGTGCCTGTGCTTCTGAAGATCCCGGACTCTGCCCTCCACCACATACGTAGCCTGGGCAGATGGGAGCCTCACGGGCAGGTCCACCTCGGCCTCAAAGGGACACCCGAGCAGGGAGGCCAGGCTCCACTGCCTCAGACATCCTTTTCCTGCTTCCCCCTCCATTCCCCCTCATTTCCCACTGCTAATCTATGGCCCGGTAGCCTTTTCTGGTTCTGTAGAAAGAAAGGGTCTTCCCTGGCCTGTGTCCCCCTCTCCGCCTTTCCTGACTCTCCCACATCAGGCTGACAGTCTCCTGTGTCCCGCCCCTTCCACCTTCTCTGTATTTTCAAGCCAAAGCCTTAGGGGCGTCCCCTCTGACTGTGGCCTCAGCCCCCTCTTTCTGCATTCTAAGAGCACTGGACTTGACGTCAGCAGACCTGGGTTGTGGTCCTGCCTCTTCCAGCAACTTCCTACTGACCCCGGGCCTCCCTGAGTGAGTGGGCTGCACTGTAGTTCCTGGGGTGGTTCAAGGTTCTAACACAGAGGAGGACTGGGCTTTCTGAGAGGCAGGCAGAGCCCCTCGTCTGACACCATGGTAGAGCTTCCTATTCTGCCCGTGGATAGGGTCCACCCTGGGCGAGCAATGTGCATGGAGCTGGAGAGTGGTTCTGGGCTCTCCAGGAGAAGTGGGTCATGGGGGAAGGATGGGAAGAGAGAAGGGAATGGTGTGTGTGTGTGTGTGTGTGAGTGATGTGAGAGCAATTCCCCTGCAGCTCTGATGGGAAATACCTGCCTAGCGATGCCCTAGATGAGAAGATGGTCCATCAGTAGGAGGGGTGAGGAAGGAGGGCAGCTGGCTACAGGACAGACACATCCCTGGCAGCCTCACCTCCTAGCCCTTTTCTCTGCTGATCTGCGTGGATCCTGGCTTCCCAAGAGGGACTGTAGTGTTGGCCTTGGAGGAGAGGCAGAGAGGTAAGTCATGGGGAATTGCTGGGGACCTGAAGACTGGTGCTCTGTGTCAGAGTGTTCTATCTACTGAGCTCCGTCTCCAGATTCCCCTTACACCCGTGGGTAGCTTTCTGGATTCCTCCATTGTCACTCATGGCACTAATTGTTTTTGTTGTTTAGTTGCTCAGTCGTGTCTGACTCTTTGTGATTCCATGGACTGTAGCCTTCCAGGCTCCTCTGTCCATGCAATCTCCCAGACAGGAATACCGGAATAGGTTGCCTGCTGCTGCTAAGTCGCTTCAGTCGTGTCTGACTCTGTGCGACCCCATAGATGGCAGCCCACCAGGCTCCCCCGTCTCTGGGATTCTCCAGGCAAGAATACTGGAGTGGGTTGTCATTTCCTTCTCCAATGCATGAATGTAGGTTGCCATTTGCTTCTAAATGGGATCTTCCTGACCCAAGGATCAAACTCATGTCTCCTGCATTGGCAGGTGGATTCTTTACCACTGAGCCACCTGGGAAGCCCACAAACTAATTACTTAATTTCAAAATGGTTAGTCTCTAATGTGTGAGACACTGGGCTAAGGTCCAGGGACTGGCAAGGAAAGCAGGATCCTTGCCTTTCTGAAGCTAACTCTTATGTGGGACAATGTAATAAATAATCATCAATTAGGGTAAGTACCACCAAGTAAACAGGCTGGTTGTCACAATGGAGCTCAATGGTGGGGGAAGGGGAGAATCTCACTTAGGTAAGGTGGTCCGGCAGGGTCTCTTTGGAGGTGACAGGAACCCTGAGATGCGACTGTGTTTTTTATCCGGAGCTCGAGAGGGCAGGGACTATAGCTTATTTACTTTTTCCCCCTTGGCCACACTGCCTGGCATGTGGGATCTTAGTTCTCAGACCAGGGAGCGAAGCCATGCCCCCTGCAGTGGAAGCACAGAGTCTTAACCACTGGATCGCCAGGGAAATCTCGTCTTCTTTACTTTTGAAGCTTCAGAGCTTAGAACAGTGGCTGGCACTTATTATGAAAAATTGGTATTATTTTTATGGTGCGTGTTCATTGACTGTTTGATGAATAAATAAATGATCTCCTTCCAGCAGTTCCTACTTAAAGCACCATGTACTTAATCACATGAAGACAATTATGTCAAACAAACGTGACAGTCTCATGCCTAGTCTGTCTTTATTTGCTCCTTTCTTGTTGGCCTTTCATTGATTTTTGTCCATATTTCCACTTGATGCCTCAGATACGTTGAGCACAAACAGGAAAGAACACAGACACACACACACAGACACACACACAGACACACACACACATTTTACCGACCACTTTCATTCCTGCAAATGCTGCAGATTCTACCCGAGAAGCTATTACATGCTCCCAAATAGAGCAAACCTCTCATTAACTATCACATGCCTCCTTAAATGATCTTTGAATAGTGTTTTCTTTTTTATTGCTTTGTGTAGTTTAACGGCACCAATTGCGATTACTCTAGCTTATGATAAACCCCAGATCTATAAAGCTCCTGTTCATTCATTATTTTTCTCTTGCTCCTTCTCAAGCTGTTATTTTTTGGGGGGAATGTAGCAAGGAGGGGAGAGTGGAGGGAAAAGAAAATAAAAAGATACAAAAAGTAACACGGAAACAAATGAAATAGGGGACCACTTCTTCCTGGGTGACAGACATTCTATTAGATACTGTTAAACAGAACAAATATACCTCAATGCAGCACAAGTAGGTCTTGCTTACTTATTCTAAATGGCAAATATAATGATCACCATCTTATCTTTAATAGAAGAAGCAGCTAATTGTTCCAGTATCTCACTAATTTCAACATCTGGGTGAAAAAAAATTATAATTTTTAAAAACTATTGTACCAAGTGTTCAATTTATAGCAAGGTGTGTAGGGTAGTGTGGACAGAGATGTCTGCTTCTTGATCTATGTCATAGCTGCTATTCCAGTTCAATTATTAATATGTGGAAGTTATAATCATTTTGACTATTGGTACAAGATAATTATAAACCATAAAACAGCTCCCCATGCTTGCTGGTGCTTCTTTGTTATGTGCAGACGTGTTGGGGTTTGAGCATGTGAGCTTTGAAAGAGAAAAAAATATGTAATATGGCACTTGGGGTAGCTAGACTGGTTGGAGTGGGAGCAGAGAGACATCTGCCTCCTTTCCAGGCCCCTCCCTCTTCCCCTCCTCATGCCTCTCACCCCTCCAGGGCCAAAGCCCACCGACCTCCAGCATCTCCCCTTCGGCCCCACCGACTCACCCACCTCCTATCCTGTCTCCTCTTTGTTAGCTGAGATTTGTAACTCCTCATACAGGGTGGTTTAACTTGCTTGCCACCCCCTCATCTCCTTGTTTACCTAGAAGCAGCAGCAGCTACTGCGTGTGGGCATGAATGTGCACTGGGGCATTTGGGAGAGCCGAGAAGCACAGGCAGTGAGGAAGGCAGAGATGGGGGGCAAGGTGCTCTGCTACTTCCCGGCCATTGCTGATGCCTCTGTTGCCTCCTGCTTGATTCTCAGTTCATCTTTACTAGGGGGAGGGTATAAATGGGGCTAAAGCACCTAGAATCACTCATTCCCAGCCAAGTGGATCACAATCTGTTGAAAGGAATAACCCATTTTTGTGGCTTGTGTGTGTTTGAAAGGAGGCTCAAAGAGAAGGGGCATTGTTTTGGCATCTTACTTTTTTTAACAAGAAAAACCTATTTAAAATGCCATCTGGGAGATAGTGAACGACAGAGGAGCCTGGAGTGCTGCAGTCCACAGGGTCACATAGAATCAGAAACAACCGAGTGACTGAACAACAAAAAGGATTTCCCTGGTGGTCTAGTGGCTAAGAATCCATCTTCCAATGCAGGGGACATGGATTCCATACCTGTTTGGGGAACTAGGATCCCACATGGATACTAGAGAAGCCCACTGGTCACAACGAGATCTCCTGCATGTATCAACAAAGGTACCGTGTGCCGAAGCCAAGACCCGACCCAGCCAAACTAAAGACGTAAAGACTGTTAAAATGCCATCTTATGACCAGTGCAAGGTTGAT
The DNA here is from genome assembly GCF_019923935.1 of Bubalus bubalis. Classification (NCBI taxonomy): domain Eukaryota; kingdom Metazoa; phylum Chordata; class Mammalia; order Artiodactyla; family Bovidae; genus Bubalus; species Bubalus bubalis. Next base: position 110,567,066 of record NC_059161.1, read on the forward strand.
GCATGAAGCAGGGCACTCAAAGCCAGTGCTCTGGGACAACCCAGAGGGATGGGGTGGGGAGGGGGGTGGGAGGGGGGTTCAGGATGGTGAGACACATGTACATCCATGGCTGATTCATGTCGATGTATGGCAAAAACCACCACAATATTGTAAAGTAATTATCCTCCAATTAAAATAAAATAATTTTAAAATGCTGTCTTAGTTTAGTTGTTGCACAAAGTAAGGCTAGCCATTCTTAGAAGTAATCAGATCCTAGTCTTGCTCCCAAGTCCTCTTCTAGTCCCCTTTCTTCCCCTCTGCTTTACTTGAACAATGTCTAAAGAGCTATTAAGGGTGCATTTGTTTTTCTTACCATTTCCCTAAGCTCTGGTTCAGGGTATTACCATTGTATCTCTCTTAACAGCAAATGTATTTAAGCTTCTTTTTAAGAAGACAGGCTTCCCAGGTGACGCTAGTGGTAAAAGACCCACCTACCAATGCAGGAGACATAAGACATGTGGGTTTGATCTCTGGGTTGGGAAAATCCCCTGGAGAAGGACATGGCAACCCACTCCAGTATTTTTGCCTGGAGAATCCCATGGACAGAGGAGCCTGGCAGGCTACAGTCCATGGGGTCCCACAGAGTCAGACACCACTGAAGAGGCTTAGCATGCACGCACACACGCACATAAGGAGAGACACCAGAGCATTCTCTCTCTGTCTCTGCCGTGGGATGACTCAGTGGGAAGGCTGCTGTTTGCACACCACAAAGAGAGCTCTCACCAGAACCTGACCATGCTGGCACTTTGATCTTGGATTTCCAGTCTCTAGAACTGCGAGAATATAAATTTCTGTGTTTAAGCCACTCAGTCTGTGGTATTTTGTTATAGCAGCCCGAGCCACTTATGAAAAGTGGGAGGAGTCGAATCATGTTCATCATCCTTTGTGATATGATTCTTTACAGGCCCCAAGATCTGGAGTCAGTATCCTTCTATTGGGGTCAGACACTTGGAACCTGAGCTTTCAAATCCATCCCAGCTCGTGACTTTTTTGGTTCCCCCATTCCCTGGGAGCCTCATTTTAGCTTCTCTAATGAGCATTGCCAGCAAGCGAATGTGTATATTCAGCACCATGGACAGAGCCATGCTGTCAGTTCCCACAAATGAGAAGTTACTGCCTTGCACACTCAAGAAGGTGGTGGTGGGAAGGGAGGGCTGAGCTGAGAGAAAAGTCAGGAAGGAAGACTGACTGGCAGGATGCAGAAAATGCAGCCTCAGTCCTGGCTGTGCTCAGCCATGGGGCTCCTACAAATAAGAAGTAGCTTCTTGATGCTGTTGCCTTATACAGGCAGGCAGTGAAACCGGGTGATATTCTTTGTGCTTAATTGCACTGATCTAACTGTTGTCAAACTGTCACCATGATGGGTCCTGGCAACAAAGCTCTAGCTGGTGAGGCATTAGGTCTGGGGAGCATGTGGGAGTGTGGTGTCATGGTCTAGAGGCTTGGAGGAGAGCCAGCTGAGGAGCTTAGGAAGAGGGCGCTGGAGCTATGCTGTGGTCTAAGTTTGGGGCTAGAGTTGGTACAGGTGCACTATCTTTTCTATGCCTGGAATGGGAATGAGGCTACAGGGGGCGCTGGGCCTTGGGAAGGGAGGGGCCCGGCTCACGGCAATCTGGGCTAGTGAGAAGCCAGGGCTTCATTTGTCTGACTTTAGTGAATAAATGGCATCCCCAGCCATTGTTTATCTACTTTTGAATCCTGACAAACAATCTGTGGCATCTGATGGAGAGGGTTATTAGCTGCACGGAGACAGATGGCTGGGGATGAGGGGATTGGCTCTTTATTGCAGCGGGCCCAGGAGTGACAGCACCCCTCTCATGCTGCAGCCTCCACATCAATGCCAATACCTTCTTCACCCCACCACCTCCTGCCTTCTGTGGCCCAGTCAAGCGTCCGAAGAAAGACCCAGTGCTAGAGGAAGACAGAATGGCCTATGAGTAAGAGGGAGAGCTAGGGCTGAAGGAGTTGGAAAAGAGGGCAGGTTTTTGAGTGGAAATCCTTTGAGAATAAAGAGCTCTGCCTTATTCTTCCTTAGTATCCTCCCAAGTCCCCTGTGAGGCGCCGTTAATTCAATTAGCATTCAAGAAATATGAATGTTAAGGAGAAAGGCCATCAGGTCTGGATTAGAAAAGATAACAGAAGCAGATTTAGTTGGGCCAGGTGGGTAGGTGAGGGACAAAGGGAAGGGAAGAGACAGGAAGAGAAGGAGGGGACCTAAAGGGAGGAAGGAAGAGTATGTAGGAAAAAATGCTCATAAATCAGCACACAATGTTTCTTCCCTACATTGCTATCTGAACGGCTTCATGGAAATCAGCCTCATCGGTCTGCTGTCCTTTCTGAGAAGCCCCAGGGTCTTTTTCCTGCTGCCACAGCCGTAGGCAGAGCTTCCTCCCTCCCCATCACCCCTGAGAAGGCAGGTTCCCACTGACCTTCATTCATTCTCCGGAACTTGTCCTTGGCCATGTAGCCCAGCACCAGACAGCATCCTCTTTTCTGGAGGCCCAGCTCTGGAAGAAAAGCAGAAGTGGGTGAGCTTGGAACGGGTCAGGGGTCAGTGAAGGTCCTTTTGCAAGAGATGTGAAGCTTGTTGCTCTTATAAAAGGGTTACTTATTCAACAAACATTTAGAAAGCACTTGGTCCAGGCATGATTTTTTTCAAAACTTTCATCAGGTTTATTTCTAGGATTTTCATAACTTTAAGATGTCGTGAATGTGATTTGTATTTATTTATTTATCAGTGTATAGTTACTTTACAATGTTCTGTTAGTTCTGCTGTATAGCAAACTAAATCAGCTATACTTATACATATATCCTCTCTCTCTTTTTTCTTTTTTTCAGATTTCCTTCCCATTTAGGTCATCACAGAACATTGAGCAGAATTCTCTGTGCTAAACAGTTGGTTCTCATTAGTTATCTATTTTATACAGTCCAGGCATAACTTAAGGCCAATAATTCGCTTATTTGATCTTTGCAACAACTCTTTGAGGTATCACTATGATATACTCTATGATTTACCACTGTTATCCCCATTTTTATATTATATCCTCATTTATGAGCATATTAGGTAGGTGGTCTTAGATGAAAGAGCTGGTAGGTGGCAGAACCAAGAGTTTGAACAGAGGCAGCCTGACTCTGAACAAGAGGCAGAGTCCACAGTCATAACCTTTACTCTCTAGGTTAATGAGTCCCCAGGCTTGAAAGGGGTATGCCCAGATTACATCGGGACTGTGGTAAAGCCAGAGAAGAGGCAGAGTCCAGCCAGTGGTGTCCAGGATGGAACAGCACAACCAGACACAGTGGAGAATTTAGGGGAAGACACAAGGGCCAAGGGGCTTCCCAGGTGGTGCTAGTGGTAAAGAACATGCCTGCCAAAGCGGGAGACATAAGAGAGGCAGGTTCAATCCCTGGGTCGGGAAGATCCACTGGAGGAGGGCATGGCAACCCACTCCGGTATTCTTGCCTGGAGAATCCCATGGACGGAGGAGCCTGGTGGGCTACAGTTCAGGGGATCACAAAGTGCTGGACACGACTGAAGTGACTTACTACACATAGTATACAGGAGTCAAGGTGTAGGTAGAAAGAGTCTACTTTTGGGAGAGAGTGAATGTCTGGGACTGAGGATCCCTGTTCATCCTTACATTCAGGCACAATTCAGCATTGTCATCAGACACTTAGGAGCGTAGACTCAGCATGGAGCACAGGGGTGGGGATGGCTAAGAAACATAAGGCATAGACTCGGGTCCCACAAGACTTTGACCCAATAAAACAACAAGTTAGAACAATGATTCCAGGTACCAAATGCAAGAGACCAATTTTCCCGCACGACGATATTCTGAAAATCAGTGTCCATTGTGTATAAGCCCTGGACTGGAGTACCTTGGTTAACCAGTCAAGATTTCCTCTCCGGTATCTATCCTTTGCCCTAACTGTGGTGCAGTGGTAAAGAATCTGCCTGTCTATTTAGGAGACTCAAGAGACATGTGTTCGATCCCTGGATCCAGAAGATCCCCTGAAGTAGGAAATGGCAGCCCACTCCGGTATTCTTGCCTAGAGAATCCCATGGACAGAAGAGCCTGGCGGGCTACATTCCATGGGGCTGCAGAGTCAGACATGACTGAGTGTGCACACACATCTGTCCTTTACTCCTGATTCGTCATCAGCACTTGTGGGTTCTGAAACAGGTTTCTCTTTGGATTCCCCACAGCCACTGCACGAGGGAGGCAGATCAGTTATTACTATTCACACTATGCAGATGAGAAAACTGACGTTCAAAAATGTTAAGTGACTTCCCATGATTATTGTAGCCTCCCCACCCCCACCTCTTTGCTTTGACATCATACAGATGTGGCAGCTGCCATGAACTGGGAAAACGGATAAGGGGTATGATTTCCAGAGGCCGGGATGGGACTGCAACTCCTCCCAGGCTTTGTCAGCTTCCCAGGTGCCTGGCTACTCCCTCCATCAGTTTCTTAGAGAAGGAGGGTGCCACGGAGGGTTATGTCACAGCATCTTCTTCCCCTACGCTTGGTGATACTCTGAGCCCTGGCCAGTTGGCATCTAGACTGCCAGAGCGTATAGAGGCTGGGCTCCTTCTCCTCCAGCCCTCCCCCCACCTCTTGTGGTCCAGGCCCAGCCTCTCAGAGCAGCAGGATGAAAGGGCTGGAGAGACACAGATAAGTCAAGCTCAGGGGCTCCTGCCCCAGAGGAAAACAAAGCATGGTGGGTGGTGGTGGAATGCCATGGCCCAGGGAGGTCATGGGCTTTGATCTCTTGATTCTTTAAAGGGGTTTATTGACTATCAGTAAAGAGCAGAGAAGCAGATCTGAGCATGCCTTTTCCAAAGGCACTCACTTCTCTTCCTTTCTCTCCACGCTCGCTCGTCTGAAGGCACAGCCAAAACGCCCTCACTTCAAACAGCCTTACATCTCAGGCGCCCAAATTGACGATGTTAAGTTCCCTCATCCAAGGCCTCGGCCCTTTCTTCAGGGGCTCCTGCTCTGTCGAAAGCCATGCGGATCAAAGCCCCTTTGATGTTTACTTACTATATTTGTGGATCCTTTCTAACAACCACCTTCAAGAGGCAGGAATGCAGCCTGCCAGGAGGAGGGGCTGCGGAAGCTCTAGCTGTGAGGCGGCTCTGAGCCCCAGCAAACAAGCCTCTAGCCCAGGACCCTACTGAAACCTCAACATGCTGACGACATTCAGAGGTAACCAGCCCATTATAATTGCACGCGTACTGTTCATCATGAGAACGACACAATTGCTGATGACTCCTATTATATGTTCCACTGACTTCCTATGCTCATCTGAAGTACATCAGTAGTGGCTCCTAATGGAAAGGGAGCTTGGGTTTGGGTTCTTGCATTGAGCCCAGAAACAAACTCTGGCAGAAGAGTGTGGGCAGAAGATTCTGGGTGTATTTCGGCCAGTGTTCCTGCATGGCTTCCTGGACCATCCCCTCAACTCTCAGGGAAATGGAGGGGCATGGTCCTCCTACAGATCTAGAGACTGTAGATCACCTGCTGACTTTGAGTTGACTGTCTCTGCCACGCCAACCCACCCTGTCCTATGTCACGTAATATGCCACCAGGGGTATTGCCCGATGAAAGAGGCTGTATGTACACACGGTTATTATAAGTAAGATTCTCATGGACCATGTATGATTTTTGCAAATGAGCAGGAAAAGACTTTCTTTTTTGTATTAAAAAAACCTGATTAATAAAAGAAATGGAGGCTGAAGCAATTTCTCAATGTATTTGGCTCATTTAATTTGACACGTGTGGGTTAGTCTTAATTATTTAGGCATCTATATTACAAGGCACTAATAAGCACACTGCAGAAATTTATTAAGTGAGAGAGGGCTCTCTGACTAAGTCTTTACTGAAAAGTGGGGAGAAGCCACTGGGATCTTTGCAAGAATGAGCAGGTTGGGGGATTAAATACATGAGAATGAGTTGGTTATCCATATATGAAAATTGAGGATGTTCTTGGGAGAAACTTGCAGAGGTAAATTAGAGGTCCTTGGTGCTACATGAAGAAGCAGGTCAGGGCCCAGGTGTGATTCCAGGAGAATCTGGAAACACAGGTGTGGTCAAAGATAGTGACCAGAGAGAAACATGCAGGGCGCAGGAACCAACAGCTTACAATTCCAACAAGCCAGATCAACCAGGCTATTAGTGGAGAGATGATGGAATGTGATAGAAGAGGTATCGTTCACACTGTGAGCTGGGTCAGCCACCAGACGGCCACCTTCTTTGTCGGGTGGTGTGGGACTGATGGTGGAGTCAGATCCCAGATGCCCATTTTATTTATTTATTTTTAAGACTTTTTTGTTTGTTTTTGATGTGGACCATTTTTGAAGGCTTTGTTGAATTTGTTATGATATTGCTTCTGTTTTATGTTTTGGTTTCTTGGCCTCAAGGTATATGGGACCTTAGATCCCCAACAAGGGATCGAACCACATTCCCTGCATCGGAAGGTGACGTCTTAGGCACTGGACCACCAGAGAAGTCCTCCAGATGTGCATTTCAAAACAGCAAGATGCTGAGGTCTTCTCCATGTAGACTTTGGGGCTGCAGGTTTTGGCTAAGCACTAATCAGTAGCAGAAGCACCAGATGCACTGAATGGGCCCACGGAAAAAGACTGATGTGAATGGAGTCATCCTGGCTTGAAGGGCAGTTCAGTGCAAAGAAGGCCAGGGTCACCTGCCTATGAAGGTGTGGAGGGTGCTGTCTCAGGAGAACAAAGAGTTAGGAGACACTGCTACACAGGGAGAGGCTTCCCCAGTGCCTCAGCAGTAAAGAATCCGCCTGCAATGCAGGAGCCGCAGGAGACATGGGTTCAATCCCTGGGTCAGGAAGAGACCCTGGAGGAGGGCATGGGAACCCCCTCCGCTATTCTTGCCTGGAGAATCCCATGGACAGAGGAGTCTGGAGGGCTACAATCCAAGGGGTCACAACGAGTTGGACATGACTAAAGTGACTTTGATGCACACACCCTACATAAGGAAGCACTGCCTGAGAAGGGGTATATTTCTTAGGAAGAAGGCCAGGTTGCACCCCAGGAACTCCCAGCCTTTAGCCTGTGAGCCACAGAAGGGTGGGGATAGTGTCTTCTTAGGCTCAGGGTCCGTGGTCTGAAGCACAGTGCTTGGCACATGGTGAGCGATCAGGAAAAGTCTGATTTAGTGAAAGAGATGACTGAGAAATAATGGGCAGTGACCCAGGCCAGAGAGAATGGGTCAGATGGGCTTGACCGAGCCACAGTGGATTAGGTCAGGTGAGGACGGCCTGGAGTGAATGCACGCTGTAATTCATGGAATAGGAGTCTGGGAAATGTGCAGTTTCCTCTCGGGAGGTATAAAAAAAGATGGCTTCATAAAAGGAATGGTTTTCCTTCAGTTTCTGAGGGTGAGGATGGGACTTTTTCTAGCCTGAGGATTCCTTTATTCTTCCTAGTAATCCTGATATTGTGGAGATACTACTTCACATTTGTGGGACACTTATTTTTTCACGACACTGTCATACTCACTGTCTTATTGGGTGTTCACAGTAGCTCCGTGAGGCAGGCAAGGCAGAAGTGATTGCCTCCATTTTGGTTTCAGAACTGGCTCAGAGAAGTAAAATGGCAATTCAAGGCCAAAGCACAGTCTAGCCTGGCCAGTGCTCAGGCTGGAATCCAGGTCTGATTTCTGGTTTAATTCCTAGGGTGTGTGCTATGATCCCAGGGCTAGCCGATGCTGTGAATCAAGACAGACACTGAGGGACTTCTCTGGTGGTCCAGTGGGAAAGAATCCACCTTCCAATGCAGGGACACGGGTTTGATCCCTGGTTAGGGAACTAGGTTCCCACATACCTCAGGGCCACTAAACCTGAATGACACAACTGCTGAGCCCACGTGCCTCAATGAAAGATCATGCATTCCATAGTGAAGAGCCTGTAGGGCGCAGCTAAGAGCTGACGCAGCCAAATAAATAAAACAAATAAATATTTTAAAAAAGACAGACATAGAAGTGTCAGCAGAGATCAGCGGTCCTGTGGGATCACGGAGTGAACTTGGTTTCCCTAAACCTGATGCTGAAGTCCTGACTGCAATATCTCAGTGAAAGTGAAAGTCACTCAGTTGTGTCCGACTCCTTGTGACCCCATGGACTATATAGTCCATGGAATTCTCCAGGCCAGAATACTGGAGTGGTAGCCTTTCCCTTCTACAGGGGATCTTCCTGACCCAGGGATTGAACCCAGGTCTCCCGTATTGCAGGCAGATTCTTTACCAGCTGAGTCACCAGGGAAGCCCAAGAATATTGGAGTGGGTAGCCTACCCCTGCTCCATCGGATCTTCCGGACCCAGGAATAGAACCAGGGTCTCCTACATTGCAGGTGGCTTCTTTACCAGCTGACCTATCAGGGAAGCCCGCAGCATCTCATACTGTGTCTTTATTTGGAGATAGAGCCTTGACCAAGGTAATCAAGTTAAAATGATCACTAGGGGGACTCTAATCCAATATGGGGCTTCTCAGGTAGAGCAGTGGTAAAGAGCCAACTGTCAATCAAGAGACACAGGTTGGATCCCTGGGTTGGGAAGATTCCCTGGGGAAGGAAATGGCAACTCACTTCAGTATTCTTGTCTGAAAATTCCCATGGACAGAGGAGCCTGGCCAATTACAGACCATGGGTTTGCAAGAGTCGGACACAGCTGAGTGATAGAGCACACATGCACGTAATCCAATATGACTGGTGTCCTCATAAACGGGAAATTGGGGACAGACACTCACACGGGGACAATGCCATGTGAACATGGAGAAGGTTGTTGATAAGCCACAAGGGAGGCCTAGAACAGAGCCATTCCTCAGGCCCTTGGAAGGAACCAACCCTGCCAGTGTCTTTTGTGGACTCCTGGCCTCCAGAACTGGTGGTGGGGGTGGTGTAGTCGCTAAGTCGTGTCTGACTCTTGCGACCCATGGACTGTAACCTGTCAGGGTCCTCTGTCCATGGGATTTTCCAGGCAAGAATACTGGAGTGGATTGCCATTTCTTTCTCCAGGGGATTTTCCCGACCCAGGAATTGGACCCAGGTCTCCTGCATCGCAAGCAGATTCTTTACCGACTGAGTTATGAGAGAAGCCCTCCAGAGCTGGTAGGCATCACCTTTTTTAATGTTTAAGTCATCCAGTTGGTGGCCCTTTGTCACAGCAGCCCTAGCAAGCTAATATAGACAGGAAGAGGGGAGGAACCAGTCTTCTCTGTGGCCTGGCTATTTCTGTTGGTCAAGACTCTTTGACCTCTGTCCCTTAGTCATGGGGGGCGAAGGGGGCAGCATCCCATGACCACTCAGAAGGCTCCTGAGAGGCACCAGCCGACTAGAGAGCAGTCAGAGGGGCTGCTAAGATGGGACAGTGGGGGTGGTGGGCACGAGAGATGATGGGAAAGAGGGAAGGTGGGGAGGGAGGGCTGGCTATGTGTCTTCTAAATTTTCATTTATTTATTTAGTTATTTCCAGCTGTGCTGGGTCTTCGCTGCTGCTCGGGCTTTTCTCCAGCTGCAGAGAGCAGGGGCTACTCTCTAGCTGTGGTCCATGGGCTTCTCATTGTGGCGGCTCCTCTTATTTCAGAGCACGGGCTTTAGGGTGCACAGGCTTCAGCAGTTGCAGCTCCTGAGCTCTAGAGTGTGGGTTCAATAGTTGTGGAGCACGGGCTTAGTTGCTCTGAGGCACAGGGGATCTTCTGGGACTAGGGATTGAATGCATGCTTCCTGCATTGGCAGGTGGATCCTTTAGCACTGAGCTCCCAGGAAAGCCACTAGCTATGTGCCTTGACATCAACCCAGAATGCCTTGAGCATTCCTGCTGTCAGTGTGTGGATGACATTTGCCCAAAGAGTGCTCGCTTGGTGCCCTAGCCAGAAATGAATGGGCTGTGAAGTAATCACAGGTAGAGCTGGTGACAGTGGATGGGTGCCAGGTCTTGCTTCCTCACCTGAGGCTATCTGAGGCATTTGGAAGCCCACCTGTTCCTGCCCTGCCCAGTCACCATGGTCCAGGGACACTTGCTGAGAACTATCCCTTCACGTTTGCTGTTGTTCAGTTGCTAAGTCATGTCCAACTCTTTGCTACTCCATGGACTGCAGCATGCCAGGCTTCCCTGTCCTTCACCATCTCCCAGAGTTTGCTCAAACACATGTCCATTGAGTGGGTAATGCCAACCAACAACCTCAACCTCTGTCGTCTCTTTATCCTGCTGCCCTCCTGCCCTTTCCCAGCACTGGCATCCATTTATTACCTGAAGCTATTAGATGGAGCATGTCCCTAGGAGCCTACTGAACAAGAAATAGAGTGTGGTGGGCAGGCAGTTTGGTGTGGCTGTAGCGAAGATTTTGGGAGTGGAGAAAGTGAGGCAGGAGACAGAGCCAGGGACGAGATTCTGGGGGACCTGGTGAGCCTTGCCTTGGAGTCTGTATTTTTTCTACAGAGTGCTTAGCAGAAGACAGGCCAGACTTGCATCTTCTAACGGTCATTTTAGCATGGATGCAGATGACGACTGGGAGAAGGCAAGCCCAGATGCGGAAGAGCAGCTGTGTGACCACTGCAACCCACCTAGCAAGAGGCGATGGGTGGATATGTTCCCCCTCTTCTTGCTCTCCCAGGACAGCCCGAGACGAGAAAGCAGGTGAAAGGACCCTGGGCTTCTCAGGGGGACGTTCGCAGCCTCCACACCCCCACCACCTTGACATGGGAGAGCAGAGCAGGGGCTGAAAATAGATCCCCAGATGGTTCCCGAGAGCAGATGGCAAAGACGTCAGCTGGACCTGGCAGGAGTCACGCAGAGCACCTGGGGGCAGTGGGGCCGCGTGGACTGCAAAGCCACCAGCGCCAGCCGGAGCCTTGCTTCAGCCCTGAACAGTCCCCAGGACTTCTTTGGGCTTTAGTTTTCTCATTTACAAAATGTGGATACTGATCGTAAGGCCCTCCTCACTTGGTTGATATGCAAATCCAATGAGACAGCACTTGGTGTAAAGGACCTCGAATAAACCACTGATGAGGGTGAAATTGAAACAGAACATCAGACTGCAGTCTAGAGGTGATCAAATCTTCCCGTCTTCCTTTTTTTTTTTTTTTTTTTTAAACAGATGCCAAAGGGGTGACTCAGGGAGTGATATGCCCTGTCCAGGGTGACTCAATGAGCTGTGAGGTGGCATCTCTGAAGATCAGTGTGGCAGTGACAAGTCAGCGGGGCTGGAGGAGTGAAGCGAGGCGGGAAGACCAGCCAGGGGTGTCGCAGGCGAGGTCAGGGACCACAGGTGCCTGAAACAGAGAGTAAGTGGCAACTCAAGAGATGTTTCTCGGCCCAGACAGTAGGCTAAGGGTCAGAGAGGCTCAAGCAGGGGAACAGGAAGACCCCACAGGGTCTTCAGTGGGGAGATTGGAGGGAGCGAGGGGTGTGTGTCAGGAGCGATCGACAAAGGAAGCTGATTATGGATGACAAAGGTGCATTACGGATTTCCTGTATTTGAAAGATCCCCAAGTAGACAGGTCCTGGAAGATCACATGAGCATGAGTTCAGATCTGAAGAAACACATCTTAAAGCAACTTCACTGCCTTGGAGAGCGAATATCGTGGTCTATAGACCAATTCACGTGATGACAATTTACACACAAAGCAGGAGGGTGATGCAGGCAGCCACCCGTGTCATCAGGTGATGATGATATGATGCTGCCACCACCCGTCCACCACCAGCGCGCACTCACAAACTGGCAGCTACAAAACCCAACCCACAGGACTCCCTGGTGGTCCAGTGGTTAAGAACCTGCTTTGCAATGCAGGGGATGCGGGCTCGATCCCTGGTCAAGGAACGAAGATCCCACAGGCTGTGGAGCAACTAAGCCTGTACACAACAACTGCTGAAGCCCACATGCTCTCAAGACCGTGTGCCATAACTGCAGAGTGTGTGCCCCGCAAGAAAAGATCCCACATGATGTAACAAAGGTCGAAGATCAGCGTGCTGCAACCAAGACCCAACACAGTCAAATTAAATCAATATTTTAAACATTTAACCCCAAACACTTGAGAGGCATGATGCTCAAGACAGAAATACATAACACAAGCTTCCTCCCAATGGGATTACAATCTGGCTGGTTATGTAAGGCAGGGGTCCCCAACCTCCAGGATCTAATGCCTGGTGATCTGAGGTGGAGCTGATTTGATAATAATAGAAATAAAGAGCACAGTACATGTAATGCACTTGAATCATCCTGAAACCAACCCCTCCAGCCCCCTGACCCATGGAAAAATTGTCTTCCATGAAACTGGTCCTTCATGCCAAAAATGCTGGGGACCACTGATGTAGGTAGGACATCAGTTCAGTTCAGTTCAGTCGCTCAGTCGTGTCCGACTCTTTGCGACCCCATGAATCGCAGCACGCCAGGCCTCCCTGTCCATCACCAACTCCCGGAGTTCACTCAGACTCACGTCCATCAAGTCAGTGATGTCATCCAGCCATCTCATCCTCTGTCGTCCCCTTCTCCTCCTGCCCCCAATCCCTCCCAGCATCAGAGTCTTTTCCAATGAGTCAACTCTTCTCATGAGGTGGCCAAAGTACTGGAGTTTCAGCTTTAGCATCAGTCCTTCCAAAGAAATCCCAGGGCTGATCTCCTTTAGAATGGACTTGTTGGATCTCCTTGCAGTCCAAGGGACTCTCAAGAGTCTTTTAGCCTGTGAAAAAGTCAAGTCGAAGACAAGCAGCAGTTCAACTAAAAAAGTGTCACGAGGCTGAGCTGGAGTTATTTCTACATGAACAACAATAATTGCTGTAAGTGTCTTGAGGAGGAAAAAGGAGTTGTGTGGGGTGGGGTGGTCATCTCAAAGGGCCTGGGGGGCTGCTGACTTGTCTAGCATTTGCCTGGGTTGGGTGTCAGTACCCATGGCCTCTCTCATCACAAGCCATTCTGCCCAGCGATGGCCCCCTGGGTGGCAGGATGCTGGAGTGTCATGTTTGGAAAGTTCTCACCGAGATTCTACTAAACTGCTTTCTGCATTGGGTCTGCCTGGTTGTGTTTTCAGCATAATCACTCACATCCCAGGCAATAAGGATGCCCGTAAATCACGCAAAGATCACAGTTTACTGATCAAGCTCTCTAGGAAAGAGTCCTGAAGAGAGGGATAGTAAAGGTTTATTAATTCTGACTAGTGCATGACTCTGGGCCTTGAGGACAAGTAATAAATGTTTAATAGCCCAATAATACCTGTTTCATAATTTTTGAATCTCATTGCTTGCTAATGCTAAGTTTATTAAAGCACTATAAACTTTACATTGTTGTAAAGACATAATTGCTCTTTCATTGCTAATTTCATATGAGTTAATTATATTAGAACTAAGTTTTTCTCCCCATTCATATTAAGTATCAATTAGTTCCCTTAAACTATTGATTTGTATTTAATTAACTATGCTATTACATACCAATTAAATTCTTATAAGAGAAATCTGAAACAGCTGTGGTCTTAAATTCATTTCTAAAAACAAAGAATTTCATACAAAGCTTACATCTAGGGCTCCTCTTTGAGGAAGTGTTGGCAATCATTGAGATAATTCCCAAAAGCTGTTGCAGTCACCAGCCCTTCTTCACTAGCTCCTGCAGGGAGCGAGACTCCTTCATTCTCATTTCTTTGGTCCTATTTTTTGGCTGTGTGGTATGTGGACTCTTAGTTCCTCGACCAGGGATCGAACCTATGACCCCTGCAATGGAAGCGTGGAGTCTAACCATTGGACCGCCTGGGAAGTCCCCTGAGTCAGGCTCCTTCAGAGCCTTATCTGATAGGAAGCCCCTTGTGCTCTCTGCAACAGCAAGGACCAACCTCGGGGTAGCCCTTTGCCCGTCCCTGACTTCTCAACTGCTTCAGCCATGCCATTTACTGCCTGGCATGGCCCTACCACAGAGTGGCCAAGGCAGACGGCATATTAGCCGACTCCTTATCACTAGCTGTAGGGTCCATGACTGCTTGCGTTGTTGCTGGCCCCAGGTCCCATGTGCCTGCAGGAAATCTGGTGCCCATGTGATCCCCAGTCCTCTGGCTTCTCCAAATCTCTGTTCATTGCCCTGTGTCTGTACATCACGGGCAGGAAAAAGACAGCCCTGGGCATTTACTTTCCTCATCTTATTTCACCCTCACATCAACGTTATGAAGCTAAGCATTACTGTTCCTGTCTTTGTGGATAAAGAATTGGACATTTTAGAGGCGGAAGGAAGTTTGCCAGCTGTGAGTGTTGAAGCTTGGGGCATGGCTGGGGACTTCCACACTGGCCTCCCTTCTCTGTGAGAAAGAACTCCTCACCAATTCTGAGTCTTGGCACCCCTGGCTGGTTCTCTGAGACCCTCCCTGACTGTTTTCATCCTCCTTATCTTTCTCTCTGAGGCTGGGCTCACCCCCTACCCTCAGTTACTGCCTGAGGTCTTTCTCCCAGTTGGCTAATTCCTTGGAATCCCAACTCGGTCACCAGCTGACTTGGGCAGTGGCCTTCCTCTGGGCCACTCGGGCATCACAGCAGCCCCCAGCGTAGGCAGAGTCTGCCACACCCCTCTGCACACTGGTCTTGGGACTGGCTGCCCTCTCCTCCCCTAGGGGGTGGCCGCAGCTCAGCCTTGCCCCTCTCCACTGGCGTGTCATCTCCCTGGACCAGGCTCACTTAATTCACCGGTGCCATTAAAGTGGCCATGCACTGAACACTTATGATTGATTAGTCCCTGGGCTGAGAACTTGGCACGCCTTATCTTCTATCATAACAATTCTTTAAGTGAGTACTGTTATTGGTCCTAATAATACGAAACAGATCATTCAAAATATGAAACAGTCACTCGAGAGTCAAACAGCTAGTAAGTTTGGAGGCCAGAAAACCCGATTATAAATGAGGTGTTTGGACTACTAGTATAATGTCTTATGTCTTTGTGAGAGGTGCAGGGGCTTGGGGAAAGTTTAATAATGCTGGTGGAGGAATTTTATAGGGACGTTTTATCACACGTACAAAGTTCCCTCAGCCACCTCTGATTTGAGATGTCTAATCCCACTGGTTAATTGCGCTGTGGGGGACCATGACACAGAAACTGTACCATGAAGGCCATTCCCACCCCTCCCCCACCCCCGGCCTGTCATCAGTCCACTTATCCTGAGAGGAACGGGGACTGCTGACAGCCATATGCCTGGAAGGCTTTTAGACTTTTCCTAGGAGAAAGTTGGGAGTTGGTGACTAATGTCTGAATGGGGCCAGATGCTCAACAGCTGTGGCCTGCCCCCGGGGAGCCTGAGCCTGGTACAGCCAGTCAATCATGCCGGGAGGCCAGGCAGAAAGAGGGCAACCCTCCTGTCTGTTTTCTAGTGGGACCAAGAAAGTCCCCGTGGACCAAAGCTATGGGCAACAGGAGGCCTGAGGGCCCCCATGCCCAGGTGCCCCTGCCCCATCACCTGTATCCTCTTAAAGCCCAGCTCCAATGCCAGAAGGCAGGGGCCCAGTAGGAGCCTATGAACGTGGTTTGTGGCTTTAACACTCACAGAGATTCATAGTCACGTTGATCGGATGGGGCTCAGAGAAGCTAGGCAATTTTCCAAAGTCCCCTAACCGGGAGGTGGAGGAGCCAAGGGAGGAAAGGACGTTCGTGAGGGAGGGGACACATGTATCCCTATGTCTGATGTATGGCAGAACCCCGGCTTTTCTTGGTGGCTCAGATGGTAAAGAATCTGCCTGCAATTCAGGAGACGCGAGTTTGATCCCTGGGTCAGGAAGATCTCATGAAGAAGGAAATGGCAAACCACTCCAATGTTCTTGCCTGGAGAATTCCACGGACAGAGGAGCCTGGCGGGCTACAGTTCATGGAATCATAGAGTCAGACACGACTGAGCGACTAACACGGTACTGTATGGCAGAAACCAACACAACAATGTAAAGCAATTACCCTCTAGTTAAAAATAAATAAATACAGAGAAGAAAATAAAAATCATCTGCAAACACACACAATCCCAGGCCCATTTGACCCCAGGGCCCAGGCTGCACTCTTCTGCTAGGAACACAGCCTGGATGCTGCACACAGAGCCCAGGTGACCTGCAGAGACCGCAGCCAGAGGAAGGGGACCATGTGTGTCTAGAGGGTGCTGGTGAATTAGGTCAGCACTTCTAAGAAGTCAGGGGGTTCTGAGAAGCCCTCGTGGGAGTTAGGGCCCTGGCAAGTCCAGGCCTGGAGAAGGAAGGGTAGCCTGCAGGGAGGCAGGGTGGGGGTGAGGGGTAGGGCAGGGAAGTATGGAGGGGTGGGAATGGGGGAGGGGGAGCAGCGGGAGCCTTGCCGCTGTTTAGTTTTGTGCTTACAAACCTTCCTGTCACCCATTTACAGCCCAAATGAAATCATGAAGGCTGAGGATGAACCAAGAGGGTCCCATAAGGGCGGTGAACTGGCTTTAAAGAATTTCTCACTGGAATCAGGCGGGAATGGCCAGCCTTTGTCCCCAGGCCACTGGTCATGGCAGGGGTGGAGGGAGATGTTTGTTCTAACCTGGCACCAGGGAAGAGGGTGGGAAGAAGGGAAAGGTGTCCTGGGAGAGTGGGGAGTATGGGTCTTTCAGGGTACTTGGGATGGGCTTCCCGGTGGCTCAGTGGTAAAGAAGCTGCCTGCCAATGCAGGAGACCCGGGTTTAACCCCTGGCTCAGGAAGATCCCCTGGAGTAGGAAATGGCAACCCACTCCAGTATGCTTGCCTGGGAAACCTCATGGATAGAGGAGCCTGGTGGGCTACAGTCCATAGGGATGCGGAGCTGGACACAACCGAGAGATTGAGCACACAAGAATGGGATGGAAGGGAGTAGACCAGGCTTTCGCTTCCTCCACTTTCTGGGTAGAAAAGCAGTACAGGAGGGAGGCCAGGCCAGGACAGCTACCATGCCTGTTGACAGTCTGGTCAGCATGCCATGCCTGGTTGCCAGGGCTGCACCCACCCAGAAGCTGCACCATTTCCCTGGGGCAGAGGAGGGACGGGTGTGGGGGAGTGTGTCTTCCTCCAGGCTCTGCCCCTCCATCCATACTTCCCTACCCGGGCCTGCCCACCAGCGCATTGTGGCTTGGACCATCTTGGGAGGTGAGGCTTGTGAGCAGCAGAGGCCTGGGGTTGGCCAGATCTCACCCCCCACAACAGTGCCAAGCTTCCCGCCCACCCAGCAAGGCAGGAAAGTGGATGGTGAGGTTTGGAGAGGAGCCAGCGGGGAAGGCAGGAAACCCTGCTGTCCTCCCATTACTGAAATCCTCCTGGAGCCCCCGACACCCCATTACAACTCTGAATCTTATAATTAAATCGAGTCTGCCAGTTACCTCTCAGCACGGCAGCAATTCAAGCTCATTGGAGGCTTTCTTTGTTTACTTTTATTTATTTATTTAGTAATTATTTATCCAGCTACATGGAGGCGCTAGCTCCATGTTTCTCTTGCCTTCAAAAAGCACAGATGTAGATAAGAAGGGGGGAGAGGTGAAGAAAGCAGAATGGGGGAGTCCAGGGGCTGAGCTCTTGCCGGGGGTACCTCTGGGAGAGGATTAGGGTGAATGCCGCGGGCTGGTTCTAACCCCCTGTTCTTGTCCAAGGCACCTTAGGGAAGGCCCGCTGTTTCCAGGAAGCTCCATGGAAGCCCTTGACCCTGAGGGTCTTGAATGTGGGTCTGAGAATGAGCCTGTGACTGGGTATTAGGACTAACTCACTCACAGCGCTTGGCAGGCTTAGCAACCTGTCAGACACAAGCTCACCACACCTGAGACCACCCTGAAGAAGGATGCCGAGGACCAGAGAGACACCATGACTTGCCCTATCTCACCCAGCTGCTGCTGGAAGAGATGAGATTTGAACACAAGGCTTGGGGGTAAAACCAAGCATCCCCTCCACCTCACCCGGAGCCCCAGATCCAAGTTGGCAGGCCCAGCAACAGAAATCAAAGAGCCTTTTTTCTCTTTAATGATAACCTTTCAGCGGTGAGGGGGCGGAGGAGAGCCTGAGAGCTTTGATTAAGGAATCAACCTCAAACAGATCCAGGGTAGCGATTCCAAACCACCAGCCATCACTTAATAAGAACATGAAAGTTTATTTACCGCAAGGCCGGCCCAGCAGGAGACTGATTGCTAATAGGCATGCCATGGGGCTGGGTGAGCTCTGCACACATTGATAGCCAAGCCCCAGAGAGGTGACCCCTTTTGGGGCCATGAACCTGACGACCCCGCCAGGACAGAGGACGAGGGTGCTGAGATGGTGTGAGAGAGGGAGAGGAAGACACAGGCTTGCCTATCATGGTGGATGGGACGATAGGAAGGAGTTCCAGACTAGCTGACACCTAAACAAATCTCCCTTGAAGGGAAAGTGGGATTTATTCACCACCTGCCCCCCCACCCCAACCTGCTGGTTGGGTCACCTGTGGGCTCTTTACTACTTCTGGGAGCAGGCATGGGTGGTTCCAGGAATGACCTGAACCTCTCCTGCTCTGTTTGGGAGCAATGAAGCTCAGAGGTGTCTGGGCATGTGGGCGGTGGGATCCATGATGCCTCCGATGCCCACTGGAAACAATCATGGACCTTGATTCAGCCTCTGGCCAGTCCACAGAGGACAGCAGCCATGGGAAGGAGTCTGGTGGCCGGTCCTGCCTGCAGGAGGATTTATACTGATATCTCTGGTTAGTCTGGAGAAGGTTCTCTGGCTGGAGGACCCAGTGCTGTAACCTGGTCTTAGACACGCAGAGGCCTTTAAGCCCAGGGCCTGGTGAGTAGGAAGTCCTGGCTTATAAGCTTTGGACAGGACAGCCAGGTCCTCTTCTTCAGGATCCTGAGACCAAGGGGGGTTGACACAGGAACGTTGCACCATTGACCCCACGGCCCGTGGGACTTCTCACACTGTAGTGCGGCCCTCCCACCGCCACTTGGCTCTTAATCTGAGGCTGCCCCTTCATCGTCTCCTAAGTTTATGAAAGGGAGACCTCCTGGGCTGTGATGACGAGTGGAGGTAATTGATGCAGAAAGTTGTGAGGTAAGGAGAGGTGGGTGTCCCTATTACCCGTCCAAAGGTGCGCAACCAAGGCTGGGCACATTGTAAGTGCCTAACACACGGGAGTTAGAACAATAACATGACGAGCTGTTATAAAGGGAAGAGGTGTGCTATAAGTCAGGACAGGAATGAAATTCTCTAGGATGTAGGTTTGTTTGCCTGAGGGCCCTGGTTCTGTAGTTTGAATCAAGGCTTCCAAACTGCTGTAAAGCTAATGCTCATAGCAGCTCAGGGGGCCGCTGTGCTCAGCTCTTGGGGGAAAGGGCTGGGTGGTGGCGGTCCTGATGGGGGTGTCACCCCTGGCTGGCGTGGTAGTGTAGATTCCAGGCTGGTATTGTGCAGAATCAGAAGAGCCAAAGGCCTGAAGGCAGTCATTGCCAACCTCGCCAGCAGGTGCAAGTAACTGCAGAGCAAGCGCAGGGCACATACTAGGCACTGGGCGGTGGAGGGAGAAGGTTAAGACAGACTCTCAGAGTCTTAGAAACTAGGCAAGGAGTCAGAACAAATACCCATATAGATCCAGATAAAAAGCCTTTCATGACATGTCTAGTTTAAGCAAGGGATGGAAGGTTCTGCCCCTCTCAGAACACAGGGAGGGTGGTGCCCAGCCCTGTAAACCCTTATTTAAGAGGCATGTAGACAAAGCTGGGAGCACCTGGAGGATGGTGCCTGGCCGGCTAGGGTCTGGAAGACTGGCCACAAGGGGCCCAGGTGAGGATCCTGGTTGGGCAGGGAGGAGAGGCCAGACTGACCACAGGACTTTGGGGAGAGGTCGGACAGGGTGCAGGTTATAGGGAGGTAGGTGGCAACTCAGTAGAAGGGCAAACTTGCCTTCAGGGCAAGCTGCCCCAGCCTGTTCTTCACAAGGACTCAGGTGGGACTGAAGCCCAGGGATCCCCCAGTCCCCTGGCCTGTCCTGCGGATCTGGGACCTAGCACGGGCTTGGGTATCTTTTCCCAGCACTGTGTCGACTGAAAAAAAAATGCACAACTAAAAGCTGAGAATTATGTTTTATTTTCCAGACAAAACTGAGGATTTAAGCCTGGGATGCAACCTCTAAGATAGTTCTGACAGAGGTAAGGGAGGGACCAGGATATACACAGGAGTTTTTGCAAAAAAGACCAGGTATTCTGAACATCAAAATATGACAGTCAATTAAAGAAAACCAGCCATCTCAAGTTAAGCAATTTAGCATTTTTCTGCTAAATTATGGGGAGATACAAGGAGTCTGGCTCATTCCTTTG
The DNA here is from genome assembly GCF_019923935.1 of Bubalus bubalis. Classification (NCBI taxonomy): domain Eukaryota; kingdom Metazoa; phylum Chordata; class Mammalia; order Artiodactyla; family Bovidae; genus Bubalus; species Bubalus bubalis. The sequence continues at coordinate 110,587,391 of NC_059161.1, forward strand.
ATATGCACCTCAGCTATCTGGAACCAACATCCTGAGCTTTCTCATCCCAGTACCCCCAGGGTGCATGGTGAGGGGTAGTAGCAGTGACTGACTGCTTGATGGCGGGCATCCTGTTTCCATCCTGAGATCCTCAGGGCTCACCAAAGCGGGAGGCTGCCGCCTGCAACATCGCTCATTTACCAGTACGGCAGGCAACATTTTTTCGCTGACAACAGTGTTTCATGATGCCACACAGGCAAGCGTCACGTCGGCCATGGTGGGAATATTCACACCGGAAAAATCGGCGGAAGGGCCATTAGGGCCCCTCTCCCGCCTTTTCTCCGTCCCGAGAGGACATTCTCACCACCAGCGGAGTCTTCACATTTGAGGAGAGCTCTGTCTACCCTGTTTCCGCTTCCAGGCCTTGCATAGGCGTGACTGAGGGCCTCCACCTGCGGTTTCTCATCCGTCTCCACCGCCTCTCCAGGCTTCGTGCTGTGCTGCCTGACCACCGAGCGGAAGTGGCCGGGGTCCAGCCAGGAGAAGCGCGTGTGTTCACTCCCCTGCCGCCTGGCAGAACAGCCATTCAACGGTCTCACGAAGGTCAGAACTTGCTTCGAAATCTCCAGGGAGGGCACGCTCACGATTTCTCCTCGGGCAGCCTCTGACGACCACAGCAGGTTCTTTCCGGACTTCTGCGGACGCCTCCTGCTGCACTCTTCAGCAAATACTCTGAAGATCAGAAAGAGGGATTTCTCTCTACCCTGTTACCACGGTGTCAGCAAGTCGCTGGGTGTGAGATTCAGAAGGTGAGGATCCACAACCCTGGGGACCCCCGGGGCAGTGTGACAAAAACAGCGAAAATGTATTGCCAGGCATGGTGTTAAGCACTCTATATAAATTATCTCCTTTAATTCTTACACCAGTCTTCTGAGGAGGTACCATGGTCATCCGATTGCACAGATGAGGATGTGGGGCTTGGAGAGGTTAAATATATATGGCCAAGGGTCAGCTTATCTATCAAGGGGCTGAGCCAGGATTCGAATCTGGGCCTCTGTCTGACTTCACAGCCTGAGTTCTCGTAAATCCTGCCCCCCTGAACCCTTAATTCCTATAGCATAATTAGCACTCCCAAGCCCAGATCTCCTGCTCACACCATGAGGGGATGTTGGCTGCCCTGTGAACACCAGTAAGGAGGCACAGTTCTCCCGGTTTGGCCTAAGGAGCATTCTGTGTGCGGAGTGGAGTGGAGCCTGCCCGTGTGTTACACTTGCTGTACTTGGAGGGTGCGGAGCCAGGGAGCTCGAGTCCCTTCTCCTGGCTGTGGGGAGACCACAGACAGAGAGGCAGCAGAAGCTGAAAGCTCTGGGGACCGGCCAGTTCCCAGAGGAGAGCACCTGTCAGTGGGGGCCTGGTGGTCCCTTCTTCTCTGTTCCTGGCCAGAGTTTGGCCCTGCCCTCTGCTAGGAGCCTGGCTCTGGGTCAGGCACCAGCGATGATGTGTCCTGCCGGGAGCTGCCCCTGCTTGAGGCAGATACTAGCCCCATTTTCCTAGGGATCTGGCTCTAACTAGCTGGGTGACTTTGGGTAAGTCACCTACTCTTTCTGGGTCTCAGGGTTCTCATTTGCAAAATAGAGAGTTTGAACTAAGGCAGGGGACTTAACCTGGGGTCTGAGGACCTCAAGGGGACTTCCCTCAGGGGTTCTTACACTCTTCTGAATCTGTATATAAAACTGAGGCATAGGGACTTCCCTGGTGGTTCAGTGGCTAAGACTCTGCACTCCCAATGCAGGGGGGCCTGGGTTCACCGCCTGGTCAGGGAACCAGATCCCACATGCCGCAACTAAGAGTCTGCACGCCACAGCTCAAGATCCCATGTGCCGCAACTAAGACCCGGTGAAGCCAAATAAATGAGTGAATTTTAAAACAGCCCCCTCACCCCCAGCAAACAACATGCCCCTGAAGCATGCTGCTGCTAAGTCGCTTCAGTCGTGTCCGACTCTGTGCGACCCCATAGATGGCGCCCACCAGGCTCCACCATCCCTGGGATTCTCCAGGCAAGAATACTGGAGTGAGTTGCCATTTCCTTCTCCAATGCATGAGAGTGAAAAGTGAAAGTGAAGTCGCTTAGTCGTGTCTGACTGTTATCGACCCCATGGACTGTAGCCTAACAGGCTCCTCCATCCATGGGATTTTCCAGGCAAGAGTACTGGAGTGGGGTGCCATTGCCTTCTCCGCCCCTGAAGCATAGGTAGGCATTTTTCTGGGGGAGAAAACTGTGGCTTTCATGTATTGTCAAAGAGGCTGGTGCTGCTGCTGCTGCTAAGTCGCTTCAGTCGTGTCCGACTCTGTGCGACCCCATAGACGGCAGCCCACCAGGCTCCCCCATCCCTGGGATTCTCCAGTCAAGAACACTGGAGTGGGTTGCCATTTCCTTCTCCAATGCATGAAAGTGAAAAGTGAAAGTGAAGTCGCTCAGTCATGTCCGACTCCTAGCGACCCCATGGACTGCAGCCCATCAGGCTCCTCCATCCATGGGATTTTCCAGGCAAGAGTATTGGAGTGGGGTGCCATTGCCTTCTCCAGGTGCTACCCTCTCTCAAACTAATAAGTGAAAGTGAAAGTTGCTCAGTCATGTCCAACTCTGTGTGACCCCATGGTCTATACAGTCCATGGAATTCTCCAGGCCAGAATACTGGAGTGGGTAGCCTTTCCCTTATCCAGGGGATCTTCCCAATCTAGGCATCGAACCCAGGTATCCTGCATTGCAGGCAGATTCTTTACCAGCTGGAGCCACCAGGGAAGCCCAAGAATACTGGTGTGGATAGCCTGTCTCTTCTCCAGTGGATCTTCCTGACCCAGAAATCGAACTGGGGTCTCTTGCATTGCAGGTGGATTCTTTACCAACTGAGCTATCAGGGAAGCCTGGCCTCTTACCAAAAGGACTCTGAAAAGCCCTCTGGATTTAGCAGTTGTTGGGTCTGAAGACCTCCCCTTCCTTGGAGACTGTAGCTTGGAAATGATGCTGACAGGGAACTGGGGGCTGTGAAGGATTCCCACCACTCTTGACCAGGGCATTTCTTCTAAGTCTTGGAAGCTCTGTGGGCTGAGGAGTACTTTCAGTGTCTGCCCCTGGCCCAAAATGAAGGCAGGGAGACCCTTCTGACTGCTTTTGCTGTGCCGTCAACTGGGGGTGTTTAGAGTACTTGGTGAGACTTCCCAGGGGACAACTGGGAGCCTCCCTTTCCTTGAGGGCTGGTGAGGGACCACGGGGCTCTGGGAACTAGGACTTGAGGCTGGGTGATGCCACAGGTTTAACAGGTTTGCCATTCAGTTCTTACTCTGTTTGTTCTAGATTAATCCACGTTTTTTTTTTTTGTGTATTCTCTTATGCCTCTGGTCTTGTGTACATATTTGATTTTGTGCATTAGTCAGAAATGTCATAGAATGTTAGAACCAGAAGGGAACTTAGAAATCACACCCTTCAACCTTGCATGGAGGAGGAAACCAACACTCAGAGGAGTGAGGGGATCTGCCCAGAGCCACGGGGCACAGGGCTGTGTCCTTCAGTCCTGGATTGAGGGGGAGGATGCTCTCCCCTGCATCCCTCCCAGTCTTGTTTCCTGACCTGCCCTCTGCCCTTCCACAGGACTAGTCATGAAGACTGGTTCTGATTCCAGTTTTTGGACCTCACTGTTCCTTCCAGCAGGGATTCCTGCATTCCCCTCAAGCATTCATCCCATCCTGCCCATGGTTCATTCCCCTACCCCCGAGGAAACTCCCTCTCCATGTGGCCCTCTCTCACCCATCCATGCAGCTGGGCACCCCTGCCCTGGGCACCCCTGTGCCTTGCAAGCACTGCGGCTATGAAGCTTCCTGTGATTGCAACATTGATTTGTTATCTTTTGCGCTGCCCGTGTTGACACTGAGGTGGGGACCACCTTTACTGACCTTTGCAAATCTGCTACCTAAGTGTAGAGTCTGGCACATAGAAGGCACTCAGTAAACACACATGATGAGTGACTTAATAGGCTGGGACGATCTACCCTTATGTCTTGGAGGACTGGGGGTGGGGTTCAGATCTGAGACTATCTGATGATTTGGGAACAGGACCCTGCATTTCTTTGTCCTTCACTGGCCCTTCCTTTTTCAGAAATGTGCCTGAATCAGTCCCTGATGGGGGTCAGCCTTATGTGGTTAAGTTTCAAGTTGTTCAGGTTTTCATCTTCGATTCTGTTTTTCATTCACTCATTCATTTCTTCCATATTTGTTGAGCGTTCATTCTGAGTTGGTTCTGCTTGCTATGGATATGGTCAAGGGACAGACAAGACTTGCCCTCCTGAGCTTACATTGAAGACACATCACTTAGGGGTAGGAAGTGACATATCATTTGGACGAGTCTCTGGGCCTCAGCATCACCACCTGCAGAACGCTATCCATAGAGCTGACCTCACCCTGGGAGGGGGGTATGTGTCAGGCACCACCCCTGGGCCTGAGTGTGGCCAGGGCCAGTGTGGCCGCTGCTCTGAGGGTAGGTGCACACGTACATGGGCGCTTGCTACTTTTTTCCTTCTCTTCTTTCTGCTTTGTTTCTGGGGACTTTTTAATCAGCTGAAGTTCAGGAGACTTCTGAGCCACAGGTGAAGTTTTCTGTGTTGGGACGTAAGTTGGAGGACAGGCACTAGGCTTAGTGAACCATTCTTTATGCTGGGCACCATGATGCACAGCTGTGTCAATTACTCCACCCAGAATTGGTGAGGGCTCTGTTAGTCTCCCATTTCTCAGAGGGGAGAACTAAGGCCCAGGGTGGATAAATGCTGGGTCCCAGTCCCATAGCCGTCAGCAGCCAGCAGCCTAGTGGGCTTAGAAATTGTGACTTCTGCTGACTGCCACTCGGCATGTCCCCACGTGTCAGGGAGGTCCTGCTGGCTGGAGTGGAGAGTGACCTGAATGTTGCAAAACCTTCTTTCAATAAAGGGCTTGCAATGCATTTGTCTCAGCAGCATTTCGTATCGACCTGGACTATGGCACGTGGATTAAGTATGCAGTTGGGTGGTCTTTAAAGGATGAACGTTTTCTGTAGGATCAATAAGATGAGTGAGTTTGGGTCTAAATTCATCAAAATGTCACCTAAAACAAATTCAGTCACTAGATTTCTGCACTCAGGTCGATGGCAGGGGGCAGAGGGAAGAATCCAAGGAAGGTCTGGGCCACCTGTTGATCAGTGGGGGTCCAATACCCAGGGTGGGGGAACCTTTCTGGAGACCAACATTCTAGAAACTGGCTGTCCTTCCTCTGTTCTGGACTTCATCCTTCCCTTCAGGGAGAGTAACTGGCCAAGAAACCTAGTGATTACTCCTTGCCTTTGAAATCACTCAGGTGCACCCTCTCAGCATCCCCTCTACAGCATCTCTGAGAAGTAGTCACATGGTACCCTCCTTGGATTCTTCTAGTGACAGGGAGCTCATTACCTCACAGGGCTGTGCTTTTCCTTTTCCCAGGTGGCGCTAGTGGTGAAGAACCTGCCTGACAATGCAGGAGACGCAAGAGACATGGGGTTCAATCCCTGGGTTGGGATGATCCTCTGGAATAGGAAATAGCAACCCCCTCCAGTAGTCCTGCCTGGAAAATCCAATGGACAGAGGAGCCTGGCGGGCTACAGTCTATGGGGTCGCAGAGCTGAACATAACAGAGCGACTAAGCACACACACAAAATAATTTAAAATTCGTTTCTATTTAGCTTAAATATCCTCTACTGCCCTGCAACTATGACTTGTTTGTCCCACAAGGCCACAGAGAATAAGACAAATCCCTCCTCCAACTGACGACTCAGAAGTTGAGCAGATGGTCTTCCTCTTCTCCAAGAGAAACAACCCATAGGAGTTTGGGGCCTGGGACGCTGGCAGCCCAGGAAGGCATCCCCCTAGCCCAGTCTCTCTGCACATTTAGAACACTGTTTTCACTCACTGCTTCTTCCTTAGCATCCTGAGAATAAGGAGGGACAGGGGAGATGGGGAGAGGTGGCCCCCCGGTCTATGCGGCAGGTTCTCATAGTCTCATTTCACTGAAGAGGAAACAGACTTGTCGGGGTTACTCAACCTGCCCAAGATCACACAGCAAAATGGCAGGAAGGCTGGAACCCAAGTCTATCTGATTCCAAGCCAGGATCCTCCCCTTTATTTGGACCTGGTCTGGCCTTATGGGGTGATCTTGACCAAATCACTAAACCTCTCTGAACACCAGGTTTCTCACCTCTCCAAAAGGGGGTGAACTCCAGTGACCTCCTTGCTTGTGTTGGACCAGGGTCCCCCTCCCACCACTGCCCCCTCCGAGGCTGCGCTGTTGCCTGGTTGCTGAGTTTTGCCAGCAGCCCCAGTGGGCACCTTCACCAGCCTCCCTGAGCCCGTTTGTGTTTCTGCATTCCGCATTTTGCCTGTACGAGTTGGTATCAGAACGTGCTCCCCTGATGCTGCTGGAAGCAATAATCCAGATATGGTTAGAGGGTTTAGTGGAAATCCCTGCAACAGTGGAAGAAAGAGAAACCCTGCAAAGCAAGGATTTCAGCAGATGCAGAATCTACCCATTTACCTTTTGAATCCAGCTGCTGGGCAGGGCCGGCTGAGGGGTAGGCAGACACCCTCAGCTCCAGGTCAGGGGGGAGATGGATGCAGGGGGTCCTCCTGGGTCCCCAGAGGACTGTGTATCCCTTCTGCACTCAGGTCCACTGAGAGCTGACCGCTCGCTGGACCAACGCCTCCTGAGCGCTGCACACTCATTTTCTTATTAAGTCTTTGCAACATTGACACAGAAGTAGGACCATCCCTATTCCTGGTCTGAGGCTCAAACGGCTCAAGCAACTCCCCCAAAGTCACACAGCGCAGAGAAGAGCTTCTGATTCCTGCCGGGTTAGGGTAGGGTGGGGTGGATTCTGCTGTCTATTTTTGGCCATCAGACCCTCCCGTCCTCAGTTGCCCCAAACCAGCTACTCCTCATCATGGAAAGTAACCCCGCCACGTTTGGCCTGCTCCCCTGGCCCTCCATCTCCCGTGCGCTCTCAGAGGGCACCTCCTCCATCTGACCAGCGACCTGGTTGCAGACCCTCCTGCTGTCCTCCGCTGGCTGTGGACTCCTGCGGAATCGAGGGGGCGGCGTGGTTACCAGGGACAGTATGCTTCTGCTCTTGGCTTGCCAGCTGCCCCAGGCAACGAGTTATCTTTCTAAAATGAGTTTTTCCATTTCTGAGATTCCAAAATCCCCAGATCTGCTAAAACTGTAAGCCTTCTTCCCAGCGCAAGACAGCAAGGATCATGGCCATGGCCGAGCTGCTCACAGAGCCTTCCCCCTACCACCCCACACTGTCCCAACTCCAGCATCATCAAATCAATTGATAAAAATCTCGCCCAGACCCACGTCACCTAGTGCACGGCCTAACACAAGGGGCCTCTCTCTCACCCTCGTCTTAGATATCAAACCAACACACAGAGAGCTAACATAGTGCTGGTAGGGCGTGCTGTGGACTCAGGCGGGCCCAGCTTCAAATCCCAGCCCCACCACTTATGAATTGCACAGTCCCCAGCAAGACATTTAACTCCTCTGCTTCCTTCTTTGTAAAATGGAAATAATAATACCACCCACTGGAGGAGCTGCTATGGGGAAAGACAGAGATCCGTCACCGAGTACAGTGCCTGGCCTGCTGCAAAGGCTCCACGAGGGTAGCCTCCTGTGATCTGGGGTGGTGGGAGGGGGTTGGAAATGCCCATTCTCCTCTATCTGGGGAGTGACAGCTCGAGGCCCTCAGGGAGGGAGCTGCCTGTGAGCAGAGCACTGAGGAAGCTGCTGGTGACTGCAGCCTTTCAGAAGGCATCACAGGCCATTGTTTTAATCAATACTACATTATTTCCTCTGTGGCATCCGTCCCTGTGTTTATTATGTGTAAATAGGGTTTTTTCAATGATGTGAATGTGTTAGTTTAACGTAGCTGACATTCAGCTTGTGCAATCTGGTGGCTGCCCCTCAGGACCTCCAGGAAAATGAGATGGTATATCTGCCACCAAGCCATCCTTGAGAGCGAAATTCGAGAAATACAACTTGGCGGGGGTCAGGGTACCCGCTGCACGCTGCAAAGAAATAATACCTACAGGTCCTGGGAGCACAGTCCAGCTACTGGGGAGAGGGTGTTCCCAGCCAGTCATCCAGGGCCCGGGTGTAGGGGTTCCCACCCCTCTGCTGCCCAGATCTAGACCTGATACAAGACGACATGGTCTGGCCAACTCCTGCTGATGCTTTTCCTTCCTACTGACCCTGGAGCTTGCCAAAACTCATGTTCCTGGACTCTCAAATGACCCACTTCCTCCTTCTCCATCACATGACCCCCAGGGGCCTGAAAACCCATTTTGCACGTGTTTCTCTGGCTCAGTTCCCATCATGGGTTTGGTCCAGCCTTGCCGGTCAGGCAGCAGAGTACAGGAAATGTGGCTCTTTCAAATTTTCTGCACGGAAGTTTGCTCTCCTCTAGTTAAGAGTTGGACACGACTGAGCGACTTCACTTTCACTTTTCACTTTTATGCATTGGAGAAGGAAATGGCAATCCACTCCAGTGTTCTTGCCTAGAGAATCCCAGGGACGGGGGAGCCTGGTGGGCTGCCATCTATGGGGTTGCACAGAGTCGGACACGACTGAAGCGACTTAGCAGCAGCAGCAGCAGTACTACGGTGCTCAGAATAGCAGATGTCAGTACTACCGGCTCCGCTCCTTCTGTCCCACTGAACCTAAGCTGAAGCCGGAGGGGTTTTGTTACGACTGAGGAAGACCTTCCTCATCATGACTTAGTTACTGTCGCAGGTTGGATGCCTGCTCCATGCACATCTCACAACCAACAGGCTGGACCCCAGTAACAGTAACTCAGCGCATAGGCTATCACATAACTGCACTCATTTGCATGGCTCTTGAAATGAACCTTTACCAAGACAGTATGTGGGGACTTTTATCCACAGGATGCACTTTGATGCCTTGTTTTCTTATCAGTGCTTGGAACCAGAGGCCTGGGTAGGAGGCTGCTTGATTTTCCACCTTCACGCCAAATGGCAAAGGAGGCTCACGGGAAGGAAGGGGCCTGGGCCCAGCCCTTCAAGCTGTCTGTTCACCTGTCCGCAGTGCTCGGCAAACTGTGGGCGTCCATTTAGCTAAACGTCCTTTATAAATGAAACGGGCGCTGTTATCCCTCGTCTCCGTCTGTGTGTCTTCAGCCTTCCGCACAAAGCATTATTGGTTGGGCCTTGGCTCCCCCTCACTGAGAAAAGCCAGGAAGGTGTTTTTCTTGGCAAATAAATACGATATCATAAGGCCTGGCGGGATTCCAACCTGAGTAATGGCCGTCTGCCTTCCCAATTCCCTCGGCAGCTTGGAACAGGAACATGATTCTTGACTTCCTCTCTTTAAAAACAAACTCTCTGTTGGAGAGCATCACTCAGCCCCTGGATCCCTCCCCACCGCGGCCTCCGGTCCATGCCGGGAAGTGAGGGATGAACTCACGTGACCGTGTACGTCTGGGAAAATACAGCAGGATGTTTGGCTGGGAAGAGGCACTGAGGGTCTCGAATCAGAGAGTGCCCTCGTCCCCATGTCCCAGTTTGTGAGGGACCCAGAGCCCAAGTCTATAAGCATCCCACTGCTGAGGACTGCCACCTCTCTGGTCTAAATCTTTATGGAGGAACTGGGCAACGAGGTAACCCGACTGGAGCTGGAGTCACGGTCAAGTTACAATGCTGTCCTGCCGAGAACCCCCTGGCTGTACACGAGTTGGGGGGTGTCTTGTGGGTTCTATGCTCACATGAGTACTGCCACTTTGAAGGAGGTAGCCCCCCTCATACCTTGCTGGTCACTGGATCTTTATACAACCCTTTGAGACAGGTAGAAAAAACTGTCCCCCCGCTCCCCCTTGCAAACCTTACAGTAGAGGTTCAGAGATGGATCGGATGAGTTGTTCAGTCACACCACGTATGTAGCAGAAGTGGGAACTGAACTCACGTCTTTTGGCCTCAAAGCCAGTTTTTACGATGCCACGTCAAGCCTCATCACCTTTTCTGAGCCCTGAGGACCTTACTACGGTCCTGTCCACATCTAGACAGGCGGCGATCACAAGGCAGGGCAGCAGGAAGCTGGGAGCTGGGAGCCCAGCCTGGATTTCACATCCTTTGGCCATTGACCAGCTGGGGGCTCATTGTGGTCCCTCTGTCATACAAGGAAGACACCCTGTTGAGTTCATGCGGAAGCCCACAGGTAGATGTGTGGCTGGGGCTCTGAAAGTGTCAGAGGGGGACAAATCAGTGAGCAAATGCTCAGGGCTGTTGGTCCACCCCGTGAATGTTCATTGAGCACCTACTGGGACCAGGCTCAGGGACAAGACAGAGTCACAGACCTACAAGAGCTGGTGGTGTAGGGGGAGGGACCGTGGACGATTATAACGGAGAGTGACGGCTGCTCCAGTGAGGAGCCTGGTGTCTTGGCAGTGTGCAGGAGAGTCACCACCGGATGCTGTGGTTCTTGGAGAAGGTTCACAGGGGTCATCACATCTAAGCTGAAACCCAAGGGACAAGAGGGAGATGGACGGATAAGCCAGGGATGCAGGGTGTTTCTGACTCAGGAGGTGGCCCATGCATAGGCCTGGAGGTCAGAAAGAGCGTGTCCAGTCTGGACTGGAGCGGGGCTGGAGGGAGAGTTGGAGTTGGGGGGTGAAGGCTGAAGGGTTAGCAGACCCCAGCAGGGGGATTGTGCCATCAGGAGCAGTGAGTCCAAACCCTCAGCCCTTCCCTTGCCCCGACATCACAGCAGGGAGGGTCCTCACCTTGCTCTGGACTTCTGAGCCTTTAACTGTACGTAACAGAGCTACTGGAAATACACCCAAATCAGAGCAGACAGCAACTACCCCTGAGTCAAAAAACCCGGCCGTGCTCTATCAACTGAAGGACTGTAATCGGGGAGACATGCATTTAACATATTTCTGCCTTCTCAATGGCTTTTACTTTTCACTAAATTGAAACCGCAGTACAATATATGTGAACGATTAGACTGTGTAACACATTCCTGCAAATTTAGATTAGGAATGATTATGACTTAAGTAAAATAGTTGAATACAATTCTTATTGCCATCTATCTTTTCTCTTCTTTTTAGTGCTCATAGGGGTGACTGAAGGCAATGAATGAAGGACTTCAAGGAGAGCTGAGGTCTGGCGGCCAAGAGGACTGAAGTCTGTCTTTGGAGGGCTTGGAGGAAGGGGGGACAAGCTGATGTTAAATGTGGGATCTGCTGGTCAGGGAGAGAGCCCTGGGAGCGGAGGTGGATCGGGGAAAAGTCCTGGCTCTGCCATTTGCTTCGCTGTGTGACTTTAGGCAGGTTACTTAGACTCTCTGAATCTTAGTTTCCTGTCAGCAAAATGGGCTTTATTATTCCTGGCTCATGGGATTGTTCTGGGTGGAATGAGATCAGAGAGTGAGAGGCACACTGCAGGGTAGTCAAGAGCTAGGATGGAAATCCACGTTCTGGCCACATTTGAGAAACACCACTTCCCAGACCTGTGTGACCTTGATCTTTGTTACTTAACCTCCTGGAGCCCCTGTTTTCTTAAACCACAAAATGGGAATAGGCACACTTGGCCACGAGTGTCCTTGGGAGAGGAATAAGTGGGATTTTCCTTGTTAAAGGTCCTTTGTACAGACTTCCCTGGTGGTCCAGTGGCTGACTCCATGCTCCCAGTGCTGGGGGCCTAGGTTTGATCCCTGGTCAGGAAACTAGATCCCACATGCTGCAACTAAGACCCAGCACAGTCAAATAAATAAATATATTAAAAAAGTTCTTTGTGAAATGTAAGCTACCTGGGAGGGCTGTCCTGGCTGGTTGGCGTGGGAACAGGAGTCTAGGGGAGGTTGGAGCTCTCTTTCTCTGAAATAGCAGCTGGGGGTGGTTTAGTGGAAACTTGCTGGGGGGCTGGTCCCTGGGTGGGGTGGGGGGAAGGTGAAGAGCCTCGTGGGAGGTTCCCCTTGGGGGGCCCTGCCCTAGCACTCTTGCTCTGCCTCCCTTTGCTTTGTCTATAGTTGCCCTTCCATCACCTGACACTCTGCAGGATTATATATTTTACTTATTTATTATGTTTTGTTCAGAGTCTGTCTCCTCAGTGCAGGGATCTGCTTTGTTCCCTGGTGCATCCCAAGCACCTAGCACATAACTTGGCGATACACAGGCACTCAGGAAATATGCATCCAGGGAGCAGATTTATGAGCGGGGCTAGGATTCTGTCTCCTGAGATAACTGAGGTGAGGCTGGGGAGATGGTGGGTGGGGAGCCAGGGGGAAACTGAGGGCATCAGTCACTCCAGCAGGGAGCTTGCTGCAGGCAGAAGGAAATAACAGCAATCTGGTGCGTGGAGCCCAGAGCCCATTCTTCAAGGAAACCACGAGCCCCCAGGGTTTTGCTGGACCCCCTTGGCTCCGGCAACCCGTCTGCACTTCCCCAAGCTTCCCAGCAACCCGGCAAAACACCTTCCAATCAGGACAATTATTGCTGCCCGAGCCACTGCCTTTTGAGGTGTCTGCCTCCTGCAGCTCTGGCTGGAGACAATATTTCTCTTCTGTTCCTCAAGACAACAGGGACAACAAATAACAGGGAGGCAGGTGAAGGGCCCTCCAAGCCCTCCAGAGCTGAAGAGACTGGGCTGGGTCTGCGAGGAGGTAACAGAGGCGGCAGCCTGTGCAGGGCGTGCGGCTGCACCCTGCCTCTTCCAGGACTTTCGGGCTGCTTGGGTCCATGACCAGGGTCACTCTGGTCAAGGGGGCAAAGGACCGCAGGCGGGGTGGCATCAGCTGTACTGCTTAGGCCTAGGGGACCTCTGCATCTGCCCTGAAGATGGAGCTGGCATTTCATTACGTCCAGAGTGTGGGTCTAGCGAAGTCCCTCCCCATCCTGTGAAGCAGCCACTCTGTTTCAAATGAGGAAATGGAAACTCAGAGAGGTTCAGTAATTTGCACAGAGTCACACAGCTCATCAAGTGGCCGTGCTAGGGGAAGAACTCCTAGGTTTCTGAACTCAAAGCACATCCATCCTCTCTGGGCCCTGGGGTGGGTGTGTACACTCCCTAGGAGGGTTGGAGTGCACCTCAGCTCTCAGCCTCAGATTCCTGACCCGGGGCACCTACTCCCTGTGCTCTGGATAAACACCCTGCCCCTCGGCCGACTGTGTCCTGCCACCTTGCCTCACCTGGCCCACGTCCTCACCCCGCCGGGGTTGGGGGGTGCCAGCCCTGGGCCCTGCTGCTAGCTGAGTCCTGTTTCAATTACAACCCAGAGCCCCTCTCTCTATTGTGTCTCATTCTCAGGACTGGGGCTCCCCCTGAATACCAGCCAGGGCCCAACTGCAGCAGGGAGTATCCTCGGGCACCCACATGAACCCCAACACCAACATGAGTATAAATATGAACGTTAATACTGATGTAGATACAAATAATGGGCTTCCTTGGTGGCTCAGCAGTAAAGAATCCACCTGTAATGCAGGAGACTGGGGTTCAGTCTGTGTTGGGAAGATCTCCTGGAGGAGGAAAGGGCAACCCATTCCAGTATTCTTGCCTGGGAAATCCAATGGAAAGAGGAGCCTGATGGGCTATAGTCCAGGGGGTTGCAACGAGTCAGACATGACTGAGAGACTAAATCACCACCACAGATACAAATAATAATACAGTAATCAATACTAACACTAATGCTGGTTTATATTTGTTGAGCATTTATTTAATCTCAAATGTGAACCCAGGAAGCTGACTCTGGAGGCCTGTGTTCTGAACTATTGTAGGTCCTACCTCTTCCTCCTCTGATGTGGTCCTTCAACCTAAACTACCCTGATGGTCTCTGTTTTGTTAATATCTCTTTTCAAACTGACTTCTAGAGCTGAGGGCAAAATTGCAGATGGAACCTGACTGTGCAAAACCCTGGACCTGTCACATCCCTATGTTTTGAGCATCACTTTGCAATAAATACAGTCTAAGGTTGCGCTCACTTTTTTTGGTCCCCAAATCTGAGATTGGCAACTATAAGTCTTTTTTCATCCAGTCCCCAAGACTTCCGGAAATGAGCTGTTGAGGGTAAAGCCCTTTCCGTCGCCCTCTTGTGTGGCCACGGGCTGAAGCCTACCTTTCCTGCCCCCTCGTAGGCTACGTCTCCGCCGGCTGCACTTGGCTCTGCTGGGGCCTGGAGAGAGAGCTCCAGCTGAGAGAGCACTTGGTCCTGGGCGAGTCGGGGGCTGGATAGAGGTGAAATGGTCTGTGAAGGTCGCTGCCACTGCCTGGTGAGCGATGTGTCCCCATTTCAGCCTCAGTGGGAAAGTGATGGAGGGTGTAATTAGGGCCTGAGCTGAGCCTGGGGAGGGGGGCTGCTGTCCCCGCTCAAGGAGGCTGGGGACACGGACAGCAGTCTTTGTCCTCCTGGGTGGGAGGAGGAGAGTGCCGGCTCGTTCACATCCAAGGGAGGAGGAGTAGCATCAGACCCCGTAACTGCGCATTCGGAGCTTCCCCGGGAGTGTGCAGGTGGAGTTGGGGACGGGAGGAAGATGGGGATGGAGTGAGGCAGGAAATACGACCAGAAGAACTCTGAAGGGAGTAAAAACTTCTCTTGCCCTCTCACTTCCCTGATGTCTTTACCTTGACCCATCATCTCAACTCCTAAACAGCTCAGAGCTGGGGCTTCTCACAGCCCTTCCTTGCTGGGCACCCCACCCGAGTTTTCCCTCCCCTCTTCTCCTTGTATCTTTTCTCATCACAGCTTGCTGGTCCTGTGTGTCTCATTTCACCCTATCCCCTGGGGGACTTGCCTTATTAGAAAGTGATCTAAAGCACTAATATAGTATTAATGCGTTCAGGTCTAACAATTGGCCCCATTCTTTTAACCAGCCATAACCCAAGCGTATAAACACTTCAACAAGATAATTCCTTAACCTCCAGGCATAAATCCCTGGGTGAATCGCCTAGTGTTCTGGCTGGGAACGAGTTTGGGTAGGGTAAGCCCCAGCTGGTTATATCGGCTGGGGCACTGCTTCTCACGGGATAAGCACTTGACATTGTTCAGGGCACAGACATCGCTCCTCACAATAATGCCTGAGGTTGAGAGGGTGAAGGTTTTCCTTGTGCGTGTTAGCCACTCAGTGCTGTCTGACTCTTTGCGACCCCATGGACTGTAGCCTGCCAGTCTTCTCTGTCCATGGGATTCTCCAGGCAAGAATACTGGAGTGGGTTGCCATTTCCTTCTCCAGGGGATCTCCCCGACCCAGGGATGGAAACCAGGTCGCTTTCACTGCAGGCAGATTCTTTACCATCTGTGCCATAATTGGAAGTGCCAATTACTGGAGATTTTCCTTAGGAGGAGGAAATGGAAGCTCAGAGACAGTCTGGGTCTTGCCCAAGCTCACCATTCCTAGAGCCCAAGCAGCCCCAGGCCCGTTGCTAGGCCAACAGCTCCCACCCATCTCCCATCCCCTCAGGGCAACCAAAGATTCTGGGGCCTGCGAGCCTAGGTCTGAGGACTCTCCGGAGATGAGTCCTTGAGTGGGCTAGGGGCTTGTCTGCAGCCCTGGGTGGGCACCATGTAATAAAATCCTAGAATGGCTGTTGGGCTCCTCGGATGGGAACGTAAGTGTGCTGGGCGCCTATGATGTCTCGGACTCTGTTCCAGGCATTTTCCCAACAGTTCTTGTTTTAATCCTTACAATGAACTGAACATAGTGGAGCTGGCACCCTCATTTCCTTTCTACGGATGAGAAAACTGAGGAAGAGCGAAGTCTGAGGTCACACAGCCAAGGAGTGGGGCGGGGTGGCGGTGGGGGGTGGGGTGGGGTGGGATGGGGGGAGCAAGACTTGACAGCTGCAGCTGATTGACAGCTCATGTTCTTTCTCCTCCATCGGGTGGCCTCCTAAGAGGCCCGATCCAGTGAGGAAGACAGCACAGCAGGATGCGAAGGACCACAGCAAAGGAAACATGGCAGGTGAGCCTGCTGCTCAGGGTAGGGGCGGGTGGGGGCAGCGTGCCCGGGGCCAGGAGTAAGTAAGTAGCTGTTTTGTTTGGGTCAAAGCCAAGCCAGCCGGGGCAGTAGGCCAGCAGTTCTGTCTGGGAGGCCTTCCGGAGGAAGTGAGTTTGGAACCTGTCCCAGGTTAGGCTGGGACATGAAACTGCTCTGGGGAGCTGGGTGTGCTCACAGGGGTGAGGGGCCTGGAGCAATGAGAAGAGAAGCGGGCTGTTGCCCAGAGCAGAGGACCTGGAAGGCCTTCCGTGTGGAGATCTAGGAGCCAGGAGGGGCTGAGGGGAGGAGGCACGTGGTCCAGCCACGGTAGGATGCTCGCGCAAAGAGCTTCTCAGCCAGAAGCCTTGGAGCCCATCCCCTCCGCTGAGCGTGGGTCCCCAGGAGCAAAGCGCCAGGGCTTTAGGAGAAGCATATGTTGTGGGCTTGGCCTTCCATGGAGCCAGGATGCTGTTTTCTGCACATCATCCTTGTGTGGACATGGACCCTGGGACAGGTGGCTCTGTGGAGTGGTTCCCCAACAGCAAGTCCAGGAAGCAACCGACTCTGCGGTCACTGCCTGTGTGTCCGGCCATTGTTAGCTGGCGGTGGGAAAATTACCTTTATTTAGCACTGTTATCAGGAGGCTGCAGGGGCCCCAGCACTTTCACTCCATTGGCTCTCTCTGGCTGGTGGCAGCAGGCTGCATGTCACACAGTCCCCAGCCCTGGCTGCAGCCTCTTCTGCTCACGTGGGCACCAGGCGCGGGGCTCAGTGGACGCAGCAGCAGACCTCCACTTCCCAGCCTGCCACTCTCCCTCTGGGCTCAGGATGGGCAGTGGGACACCCGCCTGGCCCCGCTCCCTACTGTCCGGTCAGCCCTACTTGCATGCCTGCTGATCATTTCCCTGCAGCCACAGTGCTCTGTACGAATGAGACGATCAAGAATAGCATCCTCCGCTGGGGTCTGGGCCTGCACAAATGGGGTGATTTGCAGGACTTGTGCAATTTCTTAATTTTGGGTGAACGTGCATAAAAGCTTTCGGGAGGGAGAGCATTGAATCTTCATAGCTCTGAGCAGACGATTGAAAGGATTTGAAAAGTGAAAGTGAAAGTCACTCAGTCGTGTCCGACTCTTTGCAACCCCATACAGTCCATGGAATTCTCCAGGCCAGAATACTGGAGTGGGTAGCCTTTCCTTTCTCCAGGGGATCTTCCCAACTCAGGGGTTGAACCCAGATCTTCCACATTGCAGGCGGATTCTTTACCAAGTGAGCCACCAGGGAAGCCCTGAAAGGATTTGTGCCCCCTCCCCCACAACGCTGGGATGTCATGGTTCTCAGCTACCCCTCCAGGAAGCTGTGTGGGTTGGCTCGCGGGATTGTTTTCATCACTGCAGTGGTCCTCAGGGCATCAGGAGATGCCATCCGACTGTTCTCCTCTGGAGGAAAAGGCCAGACCTTCACTTTGTCCACTCTGCCCAGTGGATGGGCAGGTGTTTGGTGACTGACTGACAAATCACTGGGAAGGATGGAGTAGACAGGCATTTGCAGAGCTTCCTGCCCTTCCTTCTGCTTCTGTGGGGAAGAGAACCCACACCCCTAGACTCCCTTCCCGCTGCTGTGTGTGGCGTAGTGCAGGTCCCTTCCAGTCCCATGTCCCCATCCCTGTGCCAGGCACAGTCTGTGGTAGGACATGGAAGTCCTTTCCCTAGAGAAGGAGGAGGCAGAGGGAGGCTGGGAGGGATGCCTGGTAAAACCTAAGGAGGGAGGTGACGGCAGGGCTTGGTTCTATGAAGGGAGAGAGTCTTTTTTTCCCCAGACAGTGCAGCTGTCCACTGCTGGAGGCTCTGGGCTAGCTGGTTGACCTCTCTGGGCTCCAGAGGCCTCATGACTGGGACTTTTAAGGGTACAAGGAGGCAGCAGCCGAAACGCTGTAAGGCTCTCGGCAGCTCTATGATTTTCTGATTTCTAACACATCCTCCTGGCTCATTCCGCTTCTCTGTCCAGCCCCAGGGTCCTTACAGAAAGACAGGGCTCCTTGGGACTTCCCTGGTGGTCCAGTGGTTAAGAATCGGCCTGCTAATGCAGGGGACACGGGTTTGATCTTTGGGCTGGGAGGATCCCACATGCTGTGACGGGACTAAGCCGACGCACCGCAACTACTGAGCCGGAGCAGCCTAGAGCCCACGTGCCGCCACAAGAGAAGCCCGCTCACCGCGACTGGAGAGTAGCCCCTGGTCGCCACAGCTAGAGAAAGCCTGGGCACAGCCAAACAAATGAATAAATAAAAGGAAAAAATAAAAGCCTTAAAAAAAAAAAAAAAAAGGACAGAGACCCTGACTAGAACATTGGGAAAAAAATCATTGTCCTAAACATCATGCAGAATTCTAAAGCCACAGTGAAGGAACGTGTGTTCAGGGGCTGTTCAGCGTTTTCTGTTCGCCTTCCACTGGGCAGGTCTCTGCCCTCAGGGCCAGCGTGGGGATCAAGGGGAGTGGTGTTTCCTGGCAAAAGCCACTCTGTAGCTGCTCTGGGACTCTGGGTCCGACGGCGGCCTCATGGCTGCAGCACGCGGTTCCCAGGCAGGGGACGCGGGTCCCCTCGGCTGCTGGTGCATTGTGTCCCCGCAGCTGTGGGGAGGGTGACAAGGTCTGTGGGCTGCCAGCCCGACTGGAGAGCCCTCGAGAGCCACTTTATCGACATCCTCTTCTCTCTCCGAGGCTCTTAACCCACTGGAGCAGGGAGGAGGGGCTGACGGGGTGGATGCCCACTCTAAGCAGACAGGAGCCCGAGTCAGCTTCTTCTTCAGGCCCCAGAGACCGGAGATGGCTGGCGGCCAGCCCCGGGGCAGAGCCCTCGAATCCCGTGCGGGCCCGGTGGGAGGAGACAGGGAAGCAAAATGAAGGAGGCAAGGCCCCCACGACTCGAGCAGGTCTCGACCTCTTTCTCCCTTGTCAGGGTCTTCCTATCATAACACCTGACCTTTGATTGGAGCCTTGTCAATTTACCAAGCGTTTACAGAAATCGTTTCATTTCCACCACGACCCGTAAGGTATGTGTTGTTTGCATGGTCTTATGGATGACACGAGTCTGACTCAGAGAGATCAGGCGCTTTGCCCAAGGTCACACAGCCAGTACGTGACTAAGACAGCACCAGAAGGAGGTTTCCATTTCCAAAGCCATCAAGTCCCTTCAGCCAGGCCACACTGCCCCCCTTGAGAGTGACGGGGGAATGGCAAGAAATAGGTGACGCCGTGACAGTGAGCAGGAGCTCTTTGCCAAGAGCTTCTCCAGGCACAGACACCGCCTGTACTTCCAAGGCGATTTCTGGTGCGTGGTCACAGACAATTGTCCTAAGGTATGATTTAAGAGCCAGAGGCATAGGCTAGCAATCGGTTTCTTCCTTTAGGAGCTGGGAAAGCAGCTGAGGTCTTGGCTGCTAGGAAGGCAGGAAAACCTCCCAGGATAAATCCCTCTGCCCTAGGCTCTAGGGGGCCACAGGCAAAGACACAGGAGCTGAGATTGGGGATTCTGCTTCAGGGCTGAGTTGTCCTCCCCAGAGGCTGTTTACAATTAAAAGGATTCCCTTCCAGAAAACTCCTGTGACTCTGATGTCCAGCATCGATGCCCATGAAGGACTGTAGCAAGAATGCTCTGTTCATGGCCTTATGCTAAGATCTGATGAGCGCTTGGCATATCACAGATGCTCAGCAAACTCTCAAAAGAATGAATAAAGCACAGGAAACCTAGAAGATCATCACCTGCAGAATATCATTCACTCTACAGAGGCCCAGAGAGGTTAAGTAACATGTCCACGTTTGCACAGCCAGCTAGTGATGGGAGAAGTAGCAGAATCGAGGTCTCCTTTCCCTACATGCTCTCTGTGGGGGAAGGTAGCAATGTGAGGACCTGGGCCCCAGTGTCAAGCAGCTGATTCAACCTCTGACAAACTCTTCCCATGTTTCTTAGCTGCGTTGGGTCTTTAGTTACTGGATGTGGTTGGGAAGGAATGCTCCTTCCGTCTCCTGGCAGGTACACATGGGCAGTGGGGAGAAGACATGTCTATCCACGCTCTCCTAGGAGCCCACAGCTCCTCACAGCATCCTTCACACTGTGTGGCCTTCTTTCCTCTTTGGGGAAGTGGGAATGACAGCCACGACTCACAGAGTCCAAGGAGCAGAGCCTACCCTCCGACTTGGTCTTTCAGATGGGTTCAGTGGCCTCTGCGGATGGTTTCAGGGAGCGAAAGCAGAGCCCAGGGAGACATGTGTGGGTACAGCCACCTGCCCATCCCTAGAACCTTCAAAAGCAGAAGGAAGGAGCAGGGTGGGGTCCTCACATGGGTTCCGGTCCCCCACTGAGCCACTAGAAGAAGTTAGGACACAGGAGGCGTGCCTTTGATCTAGACTCACCATTACCCGAAGTCCATGTGGCCCCCAATCTCTTCCTTTGAGTCCCTTTCCTGCTCAGACACCTCGGTTTCCCCGATGGGCTCCTCCCTTCCCCCACAGAGCCCCTCAGCTCTCAGTGGTCCTGGGGCCTGGGCCAGTGCCTGCCTGTCACTCTGCAGCTCCAAGTGTGGGGACACCAAAGGGTGGTGCCAAGAGCCAGCTGCAAGCTGACAAGGCTGAGTTCACTTGCATGGCCAGGAGTCGACAGGATCATCTGAATTAAGTGGCCAAGTTTAGTTTTTAATTAAGCCCCCGTGGTCTTTTAAAAAGGTCACCAATGACACCGTCTTCTTCAAGGCCAATATGAAAAGACATTCAAAGTCAGAGTTCTGAGATGGGAGCCTTGTAACTTGAAATGTCACAGGGAGAAATTTGGAAACGGGGGAAGAGAAGCTGGTGGGAAGAATGACCCTGTCACACTGCCCCGCTGTCAGCGTCACTGTTTCCAGTGGGAGAGCCAAACTATTTTGGTCTCAAAGTGGCCCCGCTCTGCTCGTTCAAGTACTTCCCCCCACGACTGGGTGTGGGTTCTTTCTTTGTTGCACTAGGGGAAAATGGGACCCTTGTCTTCCCTGCAATGGTATACAAGTTGGTATCAGTGGGGTGGGATGTGGCAACTAGCTCTGATCTCTGGGGAATTAATAAACATATATGCAACCGACGGTCATTCTTCTGCTATAATTCCTGCATACATTTTTTTCCATAACTTGACCGATTCTGCATAATTCAGAAATACAGTTCAGTGTAGAGTGGAACACAACAGTCACATCATTGTCTCATTGTTGTTCAATGGTGTCTGACTCTTTGCGACCCCATGGACTGCAGCACACCAGGCTTCCCTGTCCTTCACTGTCTCCTGGAGCTTGCTCAAACTCATGTCCAATGAGTCAGTGATGCCATCCATCTGATACTCTGTCATTCCCTTCCCCCATAACATCCCTTAATATTCCTATAGAGGAAACAAAAGACCTATGCATGGTTTTGAGCAGCCCTAAGTGAAGTAGAGACGTGAATTCATTTGATCAGAGTAGACAGCGCTTTTTAGAGAGATGATCTGAGCAGGTCTACAACTAACAGGGCCGGGATTTAGTAGGCAGGGTCAGATTTTTCTGGGGTCCTCGGTGCAGCACCAATGCTTGGGCAGCAGGATGCTCTGAGTGCTGCAGAGTTCAGTGCAGCCGCTGACTTTGTGTTAGAGTCAGGGGACACAGTAGCGCTGAGTAGTCTGACCATTCTGTCCATGCTCACCATAGGCAGTGTAGATCGTGGACAGAATTTTGGATTTAAATTTAGGGAAATTTGAGTCTTATGGCATTAAAAAAAAAACAACACACCAAACTATTGACCTATCTATTATACATTCTCCCATTTATTTGTCATCAGAATCTTTATATTGTTGAGGTGTAAATGTAACTAAACTAAAAAATATGAATTTCCTAGCCCCCTTTGAATAGCTATAGATAGCTAATGAGATGTAATCAGAAACCATTCTTTAAAGATGGCTAATTCACCTAGGAGGGTGCATCTGTTTTATTTTTTCCTCTTCTTCTTCTCCCTGCCTGAAATGTGGAGTGGATGGCTGGAGCCTCAGCAGCCATTTTATGACCATGAAGTATAAACCAAGTATGGAAGACAGTGCTAAGGATGGGCCGCCTACTTTACCGCTAGGCTTCATGTTACATGAGAGAAAAGTTAACCCCTAAACTTTTTTTATGTCGCTAAAGCTTTGGAGCTCTGCTACTAATCACGGAATGACAATGATACAGAATAATTACCTGCTTTCCAATTTATTGCTGAGTCTTTAGATAAATCATTAAATGTCTTTGAGCTTCAGTTTCCATACTTCTACAGTGGGAATAATAATTGCTGTTTTGCCTTATAAATGTTATCTCTGATTCCTGGGGTCTACTCCTAGGCTTCTGAGAATGCTGTCCCCTCTCAGTCTGAAAATCATGCATGTTCTGTATCTGAGCAGTGGCTGTCTCCCTCCCATCGTTGGGATGGATTGTTGCTGGGCTAAGGCATGTGCCTGCCTTCCAAGTTCAATGGCTTGCTTGGGGCTGTTATAAAGTCCCCTTGTGGGCTCCCATTTTCTAGAGACACAATAGCTTTTCCTGGCTTGCCCAGGCCTTGCCCCTCCTTGCCGGGTGTAGAGACGTCTGCCGTTTCAAGCTGCTGAAAAGGAGGCTTCAAAGAGTCCCACATTGGCCTCTCTAGGCTCTGACTCATAGAAACATTTTTGGAAATCCTCAAAAGCCTTACTAATCTGTGAAGACATCCCATAAGCGGGAGTCTGTGCACCCTATTTCCAGGGCTTTCAGCACATCCATTGTCTCAGCTGCATTGTTCCCGCTCGGAGTCTTGGCCTCTAATGGCTCTCTCTCTGAGGCAGGTGCTTTCTGCTGCGCCTGCGATTTCATCCCGACTCTTCTTTGTTGCCTTTAACTCTTAAAGTGCAAAGGTGGCCGCTCTTCTTGGGCTGTTGATTCCTCTCACCCCCTTGTATGGCTCTCTGCTTCACCCCTCTCTCCTGGTGCCTGGCTGGATCTGGGTCAAGGACAAAGGCCTGCGTAGAAACTGAAGCTCACTTTTTTCAAATGAAGTCAGTTTTTTTCCCTTCAAATGAAACTTCTAAGGATCTGTTGAGCCTGAGGAAGTTTCCTGGGATCACCAGGTCCTCTGTAGGGGACCTGCTTCAGCTGTTGGGTAGCTAAGCTCTGGGCAGCCCTCATCAGGACACTCCCCTGGCTCCGGGGCATCCACTGACCTCCTTTCTGAGATATGACCTTCTCTGCAGTGGGATGGGCCCTGGGGAGAGGACCATAATTCAACTCCCAGCTGGGCTTCTGTTGTCTTGGTCCACATTTCAGGGGATCTAATTGGGTAGTCCAGGGACTGTTGACCAAGGCAGCTTCCCAATAATTCCTCTCTCCCGGTTTTCTGTTTGTTTATTTGGCTATTTCAGGTCTTACTTGGGGCATGCAGAATCTGTTGTGTCATGCAAGATCTTTTTTTTTTTTTTTTGCAGTGTATAGGGTAGTTCAAATGTTAAAGAATCTGTCTACCATGCAGGAGACCTGGGTTCAGTCCCTAGGATGGGAAGATCTCCTGGAGAACAGCATGGCAACCCACTCCAGTATTCTTGCCTGGAGAATCCCATGGACAGAAGAGCCTGGTGGGCTACAGTCCATGGGACACGACTGAGCGACTAACACTTTCATAGACTCTCTAGTTACAGCACTTGGGCTTAGCTGCTGCCTGTGAGGTCCTAGCTCCCCAAGCAGGGATCGAACCCATGTCCCCTGAGTTGCAAGGTGGATTCTTAACCACTGAACCACCAGGGAAGTCCCTGTCTCTTGGTTTCTACACTCATGTGTACTCGCTCCACTCGAATGTGGGTTGGACCTAGTGACTTGGTTCTAGTGAAGAGAATGTGGCTAGAGTGGTGGCAGGGCATAGCTGTGATTCAGTCATGAAGGACTGTGACTTCTGTGTCAGTCCAGTTGGCACACACATGCTTCATCTTGTCTTCTCGGCTGCTCACTCTGCAGAAGAAAGCCACCTTGTTGCCGAAACCCGTGGGGCAAGAACCAGAGATGGTCTTTGGCCAACATCCAGTGAGGAGCTGAGGCCCTCAGTCCAATAGCCTGCAGAGAAGTGAATTGGGTTGACAGCCACAGGAATAAGCATGGAACCAGATCCCAGGTGACCACTGAAGTGACTGCAGGCCTGGCCAACACCTTGACGGCAGTCTTGGGTTTCATGGGAGCTGAGGACCCAGGTGGGCCACAGATTTTAAGATAATAAATGTGTACTGTGCTAAGTGGCTAATTTGGGGGTACTTTGTTCCACAGAAGTAGGTAACCAGTACGGGTCTCCATATTTAGACTCAAGGACTTAAACCTTTCACATCCACTTTAGTGATGCATTCTTGCACACACACACACACACTTGTATCCACATGCATGCTCTAATCTATGGGCTATTCACATCTCTTTACTCCTATTCTAACAATATATTATCAGAATAAACAGAAGACAGACACAGCTGAGATGAAGCTCTATAGAGGTGATTCCTGGTTTCTGTTGATAACTTTTGTAAAATCTGAATTTCTGTCGGAACCCAAAGAGCCAGGAGGGGTTTGATCAATGATGCTCTGGGGGTCTGTGTGTACCTCTGATAATTCTTCCATGCTCCACCTTTCAAAGCCTGACTCAAACTTTCTTCCTCTGAAAACAACAACTGCGTGCTCCAGTGAGAGCTCCTATTCCTTATCTGAGTCCTGATCAGTTTGTATCTATATCGGATAGGCATTTCCATTATTTATGTTTCCTCACTTTCTCACCCCTTTCCCAATCCCCCCACCCCCAGAAAGCTCAGAATGAAGTGACGTCCACAGAAAATCATCCAGGATCTCACAGTTGTTCAGAAGCAAAATTTAAAAAACCTTTGCCCTCCTCCCCCTGCCAGCACCGTGTTCCAGGAAGCCAAAGCACAGAGCAATTTCTCCAATCTAGGAAGCAATAAAGAAATGTATTTATGAGCCAACCTCTATCTAAGGGAGGGAATTTATGTCTCTTCATGCTCTTGTTGACAATAATAACGGATTGCTGCATCAATGTGATGCAATATAATTTAAAAACCCTCCAAAACAAGGATCAGGAAACAACCAGCGGAGCCTGAGCCGCGGGCACCCTTGGTTCCGCGGCTGAGCTCCGGGCCTGCTAATGCCTCCAGGCGATGGGGACCCAGCTCCGGGGGCACCTGCAATCTCGTCTTGTTTCTTCCCAAGCACCGGGAAAGAAAAGCAATTTGTTTGCTCTCATACTCTAAAGATGAACTTCCCGTGCTCAATCAAACGTTATTATCCCAATGTAAGTCAATTTACCTTTGAATTTGAAGGCTATTTTCTTCCTAAATGGCTAATTATGGGAGATAGATGGCTGTAAACAGAAGCCTTGTACTTTGCCGCTCAGCCGGTCCTTCTCCCCCAGGCACCCATGGGAACCTGGGAAAGTGGGTCTGCCCTTCCCCTGCCCTCCCTGCCCTGTCCATCCTTCCCCATCCTCCTGCAATGCCCTTCACCCCGCCCCCCTGAACTCCTAGACACCAGTCTGGAGTCTCCTGCTCAGCCCTAAACCACAACCTCCACTGCTGGGCTCGTCTTTGGAGTTCTGTTCCCCCACATCCCTCTGAAATGCGACCCATCTTCTACAGTGACCTGCCCAAGCTGTGCGTGTGAGATGGTTGAAATCAGAGGAAAGAGAGCAGGGAGCAAGGTATCACCATCGGGTGGCCCACGCCGCCTTCCTCGGCACGGCTGTGTCCTTCCTCCGCCCTCACTCTTGTACACACGATGCTCCGGATGAAGGCCAGATCCTTCCAACCTAGCTCCATCCTTCCTTCCTGAGGACCTGGCCCTCCTTAAGGTCTTCTGTACTAAAAGTGGACATCCCAGCCCAAGAGCTGTGTGCACAGAACACCACGTGTTTCAAGAGACACGGGAGGCTGCGAGCGTCTGAGATGAAACAAGGTCACCCGAGGCTGCCTCTTTGATTCTCCTGGCGAAGTCACAGGGGAAACCGGCGGGGCCCGGTGAGGCCCGGCGGGGCAGTGGCCTTTCCCCGGGCACGGCCAACACCACGCAGGAGCTCACTGAATGGCTGGGTTTGTTTACCAGGCGGCTCCCCTCCCTCCTCACAAAACAAAGTCTTTCCCCAGGAGCGGTGGCAAGGAGGTCACCCGGCGGGTCTGATGAATGCTGAGGCTGCAGGTCTGAAGGAGGGCCGCATTGTGTGCGCGCCGTGAGAGGCGGCTCCAGCACGGAGACCGCAGCCCTCTGAGCTTTTTAGGTCTGGGGGTTATGGAGCCTGTGGTGTGTGGAGTCCCTGGGGGAGGAAACGGGCCTTCCAACTCCGCTCCCTGAGGCCTGGCCCATGGCCGTCTGTACTTTCAGACTCACCCAGCGATTTCACAATAACTTGCTTTTGTCAAATGCCTCACGGATTACACAGAACACCTACATATATTCTTCCCTGTGATCCTCACAACCGTCCTGCAAAGCCATCCTCATCTGATGATGTGGGACAGGCTCAGAGAGGTGAAGTGCTTTGTCAGAAGTCACAAAGCTCACCGAATGAGGGCCTGCATCCAGGTTTTTTTGACTTTACAATTCCATCACAGGAAGGAGGAGATGTGGCTCCACGGTCAGGGTGAAGCCTCACCCTAGCTTTGGACCTGAGTCCAATTTATGACCTTCCTTAGGACCTGGGGGCGCGACCCAGGCGTCACTAGTGGTAAAGAATCCCCCTGCCAATGCAAGACACATGGGTTTGATCTCTGGGCTGGGAAGATGCCCTGGAGGAGGGCATGGCAATCCCCTCCAGTATTCTTGCCTGGAGAATCCCACAGACAGAGGAGCCTGGCGGACTACAGTTCATAGGGTCTCAAAGAGTCGGAGTCTACTGAAGCGACAGCACAGAGCACACTAGACCTGGAAACCACCGCCTTGATGAGCCCACTGACCCTGACTTTGTGGTTCTGTTCTGGGGCAGTTCTCGGGAGCTGGAAGGACAAGTAAGAGAGAATAAGATTAAAAAAAATAATAATAATTAATTTATTTTAATTGGAGGATAATTGCTTTACAGTCCTGTGATGGCTTTTGCCATACATCAATATGAATCAGCCATGGGCTGACATGTGCCCCCCACATCCTGAACCCCGCTTCCTCCTCCCTCCCCACTCTATCCCTCTGTGTTATCCCAGAGCACTGGCTTTGAGTGCCCTGTTTCATGCATCAAACTTGCACTGGTCATCTAGTTTACATATGGTAATGTACATGTTTCAATGCTATTCTCTCAAATCATCCTACCCTCTGCTTCTCCCACAGAGTCCAAAAGCATGTTCTTTACATCTGTGTCACTTTTGCTGCCCCATGACACCACCCTTATGTCAGAAAGTGAAGAGGAACTAAAAAGCCTCTTGATGAAGGCGAAAGAGGAGAGTGAAAAAGTTGGCTTAAAGCTCAACATTCAGAAAACAAAGATCATGGCATCCGGTCCCACCACTTCACGGGAAATAGATGGGGAAACAGTGGAAACAGTGTCAGACTTTATTTTGGGGGCTCCAAAATCACTGCAGATGGTGACTGCAGCCATGAAATTAAAAGACGCTTACCTCTTGGAAGGAAAGTTATGACCAACCTAGATAGCATATTCAAAAGCAGAGACATTACTTTGCCAACAAAGGTTCGTCTAGTCCAGGCTATAGTTTTTCCTGTGGTCATGTATGGATGTGAGAGTTGGACTGTGAAGAAGGCTGAGCACCGAAGAATTGATGCTTTTGAACTGTGGTGTTGGGAGAAGCCTCTGGAGAGTCCTTTGGACTGCAAGGAGATCCAACCAGTCCATTCTGAAGGAGATCAGCCCTGGGATTTCTTTGGAAGGTATGATGCTAGGGCTGGAATTCCAGTACTTTTGCCACCTCATGCGAAGAGTTGACTCATTGGAAAAGACTCTGATGCTGGGAGGGATTGGGGGCAGGAGGAGAAGGGGACGACAGAGGATGAGATGGCTGGATGGCATCACTGACTCGATGGACGTGAGTCTGAGTGAACTCCGGGAGTTGGTGATGGACAGGGAGGCCTGGCGTGCTGCGATTCATGGGGTCGCAAAGAGTCGGACATGACTGAGTGACTGATCTGATCTGATCTGATATAGGATCATTGCTGCTGTCTTTCTAAATTCCATATATATGCGTTAATATACAGTATTTGCCTTTCTCTTTCTGACTGACTTCACTCTGTGCAATAGGAGGTTGTGGCACATGTACACAACGGAATATTACTCAGCTGTAAAAAGGAATGCACTTGAGTCAATTCTAATGAGGTGGATGAAACTGGAGCCTATCATACAGAGAATGAGCTTTTTAAGAACTGCTCTGGGTAAGTTTGAAGCCACAGCGAGGGGGTGGCCCAAGGAGGCATGGCCAAGGGAGAAGTGAGCCTCTGTCTACCATGTCTACAGGGATCTCAGTACATAATCACTAAGGGTCTGGCTGGTGGAGGCAGAGAGACCAGCCTGAGATCCTTTCTCTACCAGCTCAGACTGAGCTTATGTCCTGCTTCCCCACCCCCACCCCAGCCATCCTGAGGGGGAGGGCTCTCGCTGCACTCCAGTAGGAAATCCATGTTGCATTGGGGGGACCACGATTCTGAGAATCCTCCACAGGTTTCCAGAGCTGCTGAGCCCCGTGGCAGGGTGAGGATACCGTAACTCCCTGTTTCACTTAGTGCTTTGATTAAAACAATCAATTCCCATTAAATACCAATGAGTGGGCAGGTGTGGGGGCTCCAGCCAGCTCTGGTGCTCCCCTGGCATCATCTCACAGCAGCTGGTTTGAAGAGAAATATGTCTCTCCACAGGTCCCTGAGACATAAGGGAGCGTAAGGGTCCTGGAGCCTGGGGAGGGAGAGGTCACGGGAGGAAGGGGTGGGGTGGGGGCCTTACCAAAGCAGAGGGGTCGTAGAAGGAGAGGGGAGCACAGAGAGTTCAGTGGGTGCCCCCATCTGAGCACCCCCTCTGCTACTTCTCTGCATAGATGATAAGCTGAGCGGGAAGGAACAGGTGGGTGCGGGTCTCGGGCATCTGAGCATCAGAGCATTAAGGTGGTGGCATCTTCCTCTGACAGCTTGGCCGTACTGCTCTCTGGATGTGGCCTGATGCCTGGGCCACGACCACGCCAGCAGGGGAGCCATGGCTGTCCCCTCTCCTGGCCCTGGAGGGCTGGCAGCTCTGGGTTGGCCAGGCCTGCTGATGGGAAGAGAAAATGGTACAGGCCAGCGAGTGGGCATAAGACCCACACTCCCCATCACAAGGCTTTTCCATGTCTCCCAGTTGTCTCCTGGGGGACCCAGTGGTCAAAGAACCCAGCTGCCAATGTGAGAGATGCAAGAGACGCAGGTTCAATCCTTGGGTCAGGAAGATCCCCTGGAGAAGAAAATGGCAACCCATTCCAGTATTCTTGTCTGGGAAATCCCATGGACAGAGGAGCCTGGTGGGCTATACGGTCCATGGGGCCACAGAGAGCCAGACATGACTGAGCATTCGCACACACCAGATGGACACCCCTCCCCTCATGACCCCAAGACGGAGCAGCACTTGTGCTGTCCAGTCATTAGGAGGCCCCTGAATCTGTTGGGATGGTGAGTGACCTCAGAATGCCACGATTCTCATTATCCATCCGCTTTGTGTTTACTTGGCATTTTCGCTCCTTCCCTGCCTCCCTTCTATCCATCTATTAACATTTATTGATAACCCGTCACATCAGACAAGATGCTAGGCAGTGGGAGTAAAAGATGAATAAGCCTCAGCCCCGTCCTTGCGCTGTGCCCCCGGGATGTCCAGTGTTATGACGACTGCATTTTTCAACCCAAAATGAGGACACAGAGGTGACAGAGGTGAGGCTGCTTGGGGGAAC
This sequence comes from Bubalus bubalis, assembly GCF_019923935.1. NCBI lineage: Eukaryota > Metazoa > Chordata > Mammalia > Artiodactyla > Bovidae > Bubalus > Bubalus bubalis. The sequence continues at coordinate 110,617,327 of NC_059161.1, forward strand.
AGACTATGCCTGAAAGCCTGCGAGATGCTATTCCCAAAATAGGACAAAAACCAGGGCAGTCAATAAACCCTGACCCACTGCACAGTTCTGCTCCGGCCTTTAAGAAGAACACCAGGAGCCCTGGTTGGCTGAACACTGCTGCGTTGCCAGGCTGTGTGGGACACGTGCACAGCATCTATTCACCTTCCTCCGTGGGCCTGTAGAGAACTCGCTGCACAGATAAGACAGTGGAGAGGCCAGCGGATGGGTCGGGGTAGCCCAGTGGCTACCTCACTGTCCTTGTGGCATAGCGCATGGTCTGGCCTGAGCCCCTGGAGCACTGGGTGTGTTTCTGATATTGTGCAGAATGGCAGACTCCAAACAGTGTTCGACTATGCCAGGCTCCAGCATTTGGAACTTAATAAAAGGAGCAGTTTGTGAGATGAGGCCCTGAAACAAGACTGGACACCCGGCCGGAGGCCTGGACACCGTCCCAAAGCTGCCACTTAGTGAATCTGCAACCTGGTTTGAGTTTTGTAACCTCTCTGAGCCTCCTCTCGCCATGCGCACAAGAGGGAACCCAAGCTGATCTATTGCCCTGGGAGCAGGCCTTACAAGGAGCAAACGAGATGGTCGATGAGACAGCCAGTTGTGAATTGCAACTTAGATCATCACTGCTTCCTGCAGCAAAGCCCTACGATCACAGATGGCGCACAGGGCAGGGGTGGTCCCGCCGAGCAGCCTCTCTCTTACCCTTCTTGGTCCTGCCCTCTCTTCTCTGTTCCTCCCCATCCTCTTGCCTCTTCTCAGACACCCCCGCTTTCCCACCTGCCCCTGAATGGTCCCCCGTGGGTAACTCTATCTAGTCACCAACTCAAGAGGGCTGGAAAGTGGGGACCCCATCAAGCCACATCTCCAGCGATGCCTCCTCAGCCGCTGCCAGGAGTCTGGTCAGGTTTAACGTGCTGCCTTTAATGCTGTCACTTAGGGGCTCCGTGGCAGCTCCATCTCCAGGTGCAGGGAGTGGAAGGATGAAGTACCTGGGTCTCTGGGGCTCAGGCCACCCGGGTCTAGCAGTCCTGTCTCAGAGGGATGCCAGACAGAGGGCTCCTGCGGTGGCTGCTGTAAGGGTGCAGTGTCGGGGCTCAGGATGGGCCTCCTCAGGGGAAATGACGGGTGAGATGCAAGATGCCGGGGGAGGCCCAGCCCACACTCAGCGGCTCAGAGCAAGCGTGCGGGAACTCGGCTCACAGCCTGCGCTGGGCACTTCATTTCCCAGAGATAACCGGCGTGTTTTAATAACGTCTGCTTGGGTTAATGAAAGTTGTCGGTTTCACTTAATAAATACATCACCATTCTTGGCCATACATATCCGTTATGCTGGTCTGGAGCTGCGCATCCCTGCCCGGGGTGAGCAGGGACCCCGGGGGCTGGGGGGAAGGATGAAGGGGCCTGAGCTCAGGGCACGAGGGTGGAGAGCCCAGGGCTGGGAGGGCAGGGGGACGAGGTCCCTCTTGGGAGTTGAGCAGAGCGATTCCTCTCATGGCACCTTTTCTCCAGAGTTGAAGCAGAGGCATACAGGCAGAGGACACTCAGGATACTCAGGGGCCCTCTGTTCATTCTTTGGCTCACAAAAAGGAGGTGCTTAGACCATCCCCTTTGGAAGGGAGCATGGGAGGTAATGTCTCCAAGTGAGCCGAGGCTCTGGACTCAGACAGACTTGGGAAGGCACCTGCGTCCGTCACTCACCATTTCTGCCACTCTGACCTAGTGACTGAATCTCCCTGAGCCTCCACAGTTTTATCTGAAATAGGAGACCACAGCATTTGCCTGCCAGCACTCTGGTGAGCATTCCCTGACACAAGGCAAGCCAAGCTCTCTGCACAATGCGCAGGGTTAAAATATTAAAACCAGAGCCAGTCATACTAATCTAAAGATCTTTCTTTTATGGAAGACATGGCTTAGCATAGTGTTGATGAACGTGGTCTCTGGGGCCAGCATTCCTGGGTTCAGATTTCAGGTCGGTCACTTACCAGCTGTGACGCAAGTTGCTTCCCTTACTGTGTCCCAGTTTCCTCACCTGTAAGCCACAGGCAGTAATAATACCTGTCTCCAAGGGTTATTGTGGCTCCCCTGCTGGTTCAGGGGTACAGAACCCGCCTGCCAGTGCAGGAGATGTGGGTTCGACCAACGGGCTGGGAAGATCCCCTGGAGAAGGAAATGGCAACCCACTCCAGCATTCTTGCCTGGAGAGTTCCATGGACAGAGGAGCCTGGGAGGCTACAGTCCATGGGGTCACAAAGAGTCGGATGTGACTTAGGGACTAAACAACTGTGGGGACTGAACCAGGCAGGCTGCGTTAATTCTTTAGAACAGGGCAGGGACACAACACAGTGAGGGCTCCAGAAACGCCGGGGGTTATTAGCATCCTCATTGTCAATTTCACAGGGCTACAGACGGGAGGAGAGTCAGGCTCCCTGAGAACTGCCTCCCACATTTCAGGTTGACCACAGGGCCACATCCCAGGTGGGCCTACGTGCTCTGGGATTGACACTAGGCTCAGACCCTCGTCTTTCCAGCATGGGCAGCAAGAGAAGGCTGCCGGCAGAGCCCCAGTCCCCAAGACATGTGACTCGGCTCAAGGCAGCAGGAGGGGAACCCGGGGTTGTGTTTAACATTCCAGGGACGCTTTCCTCAAACTCCGCCGAGGCCTTCCGACGTGGCTGAGCCGAGCCGCCACACGTCAGCAGGCTTGCTCTCTTCCACACCGTTTTTGCTCCTCTGACAGCTTAGACTGAGCAAAGAAGGGAGGGATTTGGGGACATCAGAGGGTCCCAGATGTGTGAGGATGGGTGGGAGCTGGTCGATGATTTCTAGCTGAAATAAGCAGCTTCAGAACCTGCCTGGATTCCAGAGCTTTGTAATTTCACACACGTGTTTACCTCATTAAACAGTTACTTGCTTCCAAGGAGGCTTCCTGGCGGGCAGGGGGCTGTGAACCAGCCACAGGGCTTGTCACAGGCTTAGGGGGGACCCGCCTTGTCAGGAGGCCAGCAGCGGGTAGGACTCTGGCGCCTGAGCCCCAGGGAGAGATGGGATCACAGAGCTGAGATGGGTCTGTGGTCTCCTTTCACAGGAAAGGAAACCGAGGCCATCAACTCCCCTGATCACATTTTGGTGTCAGACCATGTCAGTCTGTGATGGTCGGGGATGCACTCTCATGGGCATGCGAAGCTCCAGGCTGGGAGAGGAAGGGCTAAAGGCGAGACCAGCAAGGAGACAGGGGACCAGAACTTGCTGACCATAACTGTCACCTTCCACTGGAGGGAGCAGCCTCTCCACAGGTGGGATGGTCCCTTGGGAGCAGGAACTCTGGCTCCCAATCGCCCAGAGAAGAGTAGCTCTCCAGGTTCAAGAACCATTACAGCCAGTATTAATTGTTCTGTTTGTCAAATGGGCATCTGGTGGCTTCCCCAGTCTTCAGAGCACTAAACCTCCAGCAGAAAGGTCAAAAGGAGGCTTTGCTATATCTATGTCCAGTGGTTTGTGCAATTAGCCATTCTACAGAGGGACAAACCAAGTCCTCCATTCCTTGCCTAAGGTCCGAATCCTTCCAAGATGGGCTGCCCCTCTCCCTCCTTCGGGCCACTTCCTCTTCGCTTCCTAGCCTGCAGGGTGCACAGGTTAACACTGAGGGTGCGGCACCAACAGGAGCCCTGAGGCCAGATCCACACTCAGCTCAGGACAGTCACCGCTGGACCAGCTCTGCAGGGCTGGGGACCGACACCCCATCACAGCAACCAGGGCATGACAAGCTCTTTCGGCCCTCCCCTGACACGTTCTGCCACCCAATGGGCTGGCCACGCCAGCCTGTTAGCAACCAGGAGGAAGGCTGGTAGGTGCAGGTTCCACCCACACCCTTGACCTCCCTAAGGGGTGAGCCAAGGGGGTCTGAGTCCTCCGTTGGTCCAGGACAGCTACCAGGATGAGGGTGGGTGGGCCAGATGGGAGAGAAAGGTGATGCGTCTCAGATGCTACCTGGGGTGGAGCCTCCCTTTCATCTGGCAGACTGAATAACAAAGGCGTGTGTGAACTCTAATTAGTACAGCCAAAACTTCTGACTTTCTGCTCCAGCTCCTCCTCTAGCCCCAGGCAACCGAGCTGAAATAAGCTGCCTAAGATCACGTCCTTAGTTTTCTGAATGTTGAGCTTTAAGCCAACTTTTTCACTCTCCTCTATCACTTTCATCAACAGGCTTTTTAGTTCCTCTTCACTTTCTGCCATAAGGGTGGTGTCATCTACATATCTGAGGTGATTGATATTTCTCCTGGCGCACACCAGGCCTCCCTGTCCATCACCAACTCCCAGAGTTCACTCAAACTCACGTCCATCGAGTCGGTGATGCCATCCAGCTATCTCATCCTCTGTCGTCCCCTTCTCCTCCTGCCCCCAATCCCTCCCAGCATCAGAGTCTTATCCAATGAGTCAACTCTTCCCATGAGGTGGCCAAAGTACTGGAGTTTCAGCTTCAGCATCATTCCTTCCAAAGAAATCCCAGGACTGATGTCCTTTAGAATAGACTGGTTGGATCTCCCTGCAGTCCAAGGGACTCTCAAGAGTCTTCTCCAGTACCACAGTTCAAAAGCATCAATTTTTCGGCGCTCAGCTTTCCTCACAGTCCAACTCTCGCATCCATACGTGACCACTGGAAAAACCATAGTCTTGACTAGACGGACCTTTGTTGGCAAAGTAATGTCTCTGCTTTTTAATATGTTATCTAGGTTGGTCATAACTTTCCTTCCAAGGAGTAAGCGTCTTTTAATTTCATGGCTGCAGTCACCATCTGCAGTGATTTTGGAGCCCCCAAAATAAAGTCTGACACTGTTTCCACTGTTTCCCGATCTATTTCCCATGAAGTGATGGGAAAATGCCATGACACGACTAAGCGACTGAACTGAACTGAAGATCACGTCCTTACATTCACTAACCTTGCTTTTTGACAGGGAGTTTAGCCCTGGTGCCCTTTCTCAGTCTAGGGGAGGGGCTCGTGTGGCCTCACTAGAGGGGTTCCCAGGCAGGTGTTTTTGGATGGTGCCTCCTCTTCCATCCCACAAACGGATTCCTTAATCACAAAGCTCCTCTGTCAACTGGTAATGATCTGGACAGATACAGACACAAAGGAGCCCATTCTCACCCTTCCTGCCTAAGGGGATAATGGTCCCTGGGTTGGGGGCAGGAGACTCTACCACCAGAGGGAGGCTGGTCAGGAGGCAGAGTGTGAGGCACGCTTGTGAGCTGGTAACTCGCACATGTGATCTGCAAGTTTCCCTGGGGCCTCACTGCATTGGTGCAGGAGTGTGCTTCTGGTGCCCAAATGGGCAACGGGGGTGCACAGTGAGGTGGCCAAGCCTGGGGCAGGAGGGGAGAGAGCCAGCCATGCCGTGACTGAGACAGGCTGAGGTCACCCTGAGCCCCTGATAAAAAACAATCACTGTCGGGGTGGGTAGCAGAAACACTCAGCCAGAGGCGCAGCTATCTGTAGCAACACTCAGCAAATAGTGTAGCAGGAGAACCAGAAAGAACTTCCACGGAGATAGAGATGCGACTAAAGTTACTGCAACTCCAATCCCACGTTTAAGTGTCTTAAATTGACAGCGCTCCGTCCACCTTGGGCATGCATCTCTCCTGCTGGAGCTGGGACCCGAGGAAGGGGGCTGGTGGGAGGGGGTAGTGTCTGAAGGACTGAGGTTGAGCTGCCGTTCCTGTGCAACCCTGGGTGGCTTCCTCCAGGTTTCAGCTTAGCCTGTCCTTGGACTGCAAGGAGATCAAACCAGTCAACCCTAAAGGAAATCAACCCTGAATATTCACTGGAAGGACTGATGCTGAAGCTCTAATACTTTGGCCACCTCATTGGAAAAGACCCTGATGCTGGGAAAAATTGAAAGCAGGAGGAGAAGGGGATGACACAGGATGAGATGGTTGGATGGCATCACCAACATGATGGACATGAGTTTGAACAAACTCTGGGAGATACTGAAGTACAGGGAAGCCTGGCGTGCTGCAGTCTGTGGAGTTGCAAAGAGTCGGACACGACTTAGCGACTGAACAACAAGATGGCTGATGTGTGTCTTCCCCGGGGCTGGTGGCTGGGTTAACTGCACATTGTTTATGTAGCATCTATTACTTACGATTTCCTTTGGTCTACCCTAGAGGGACAGCATGGCGGGCTGATGTGAGTTCTTCCTGCCTTGGGAGAGGAAGGGCGCCTTGCCAGCCTATGTGAAGTGACTCTGAGGCCACGAGTAGATTGGAGAGAGAGGGGAGAGGATGTGTCTGAAACCAGAGTAAGGGGTCAGCTTCGCTTTCAGCCTGGCTCCTTTGTGGGGGAATCTCTGTTCTCTGGTGCTCACAGAGCACTGGTCTTACAGAGCAAATGTAAGCCTCCAGCCCTATAAGTCAGTGGGGTTGGAGGAGCCAAGGAGAGTCTAGGGGGGCCTGGACTGCAGACGGGGCAAAGAGGAACAGGGGCTTGCTGGAGAAATCCACTTCTCTGTGCTCACTTGCGGGGCTCTCGGTCTCCCTGCGAGCAGTTTCATCACATCCATCTGAAGCTGCCTCGGTGGCTCCTGGGTCCCTGCAGGCCTGGCAGGAGCTCCGCCCTCAGGGACTACCAGCTCCTCTCAGAGCCTAAGATGCCCTTGACCTGACTTGGGTGTGGAGTGAAGGTGGGGACTCTGGGCCATAGATCTACGAGCTTCAGGAGGAAGCTGACAGCCCCCAGAGCCTGTGATGGGGAGGATGGGAGACCAGGCCATCTGCCTTAGGTGCTGGAGGGCAGGGGTGGGGGGCAGACTGCTGAGTGCAGGTCTGGCTCCTCTTTCTAGCCCTGAGACCTCGGGAAAATGCCATCACCTAAGCCACAGTGGTTCCATCTGAGAAGTGGCCGTAATAATAGAAGCTTCCTCACGTGGAGGTCCCTGGGGGGAAATTAAATGAGATAACACCATAGCATCTTATGGAAAAGCCCAAATAAACTTTTTGGCCCACCCAATGCTACTGTTATTGTTACTACTATCTTCTCACCACTTTCCTTCTATAGCCAACGTACATTTTGTGCTTCTAACAGCTCTGAAGGATAACGTATTTTGTAGCTTTAGGCTCCTCTATTTAAGGTTCAAATCTGTTTAGATTCTCTATTCAATTTACTGTACAGTCTCTGTTCACCTCTGGTGAGCACACACACCTGGAAGCTAGACTCCCTTCCAGTCTGTGCTTCTTGAAACTGGACTTTGTGAATGACTGAGCATCTTCACGCTTCCCACTCATCCGCTTCATTTTTCACTTTCTTGTTTGCAGCCCTCCCTCGTACCTTCTTGAAGGTGTGGCAGGCGGGATGATGCGCCAGAACCCAGATGCTGTAACAGTGTTGGCATAGATTTGCCCTCCTGGTTCACTGCCATCAGTGCCCTCTAGCCTGCTTGCGTGTGGGGTACATTGTCCCTGGACCCTTTTCCTGGATGACGAGACCACAGTAGTCTCCCAGTTGCCTACTGATGCTGCCTCTTTTCATCTGTTCTCCCCAGATTAGCCAGTCTGAATGCTTCACGAACAGACCACATCTCAGCTGAAGGCTCAGTTCAGTTCAATTCAGTTGCTCAGTCATGTCTGACTCCTTGTGACCCCATGGACTGCGGCATGCCAGGCCTCCCTGTCCATTGTCAACTCCCTGAGTTTACCCAAACTCATGCCCATTGAGTCAGTGATGCCATCCAATCATCTCATCCTCTGTCGTCCCCTTCTCCTCCTGCCTTCAATGTTTCCCAGCATCAGGGTCTTTTCTAATGAGTCAGTTCTTCACATCAGGTGGCCAATATATTGGAGTTTCAGCTTCAGCATCAGTCCTTCCAATGAACATTCAGGACTTATTTCCTTTAGGATGGACTGGTTGGGTCTCCTTGCAGTCCAAGGGACTCTCAAGAGTTTCCAACACCACAGTTCAAAAGCATCAATTCATTGGTGCTCAGCTTTCTTTATAGCACAACTCTCTCTCATCAATACATGACTACTGGAAAAGCCATAGCTTTGACTAGTCAAACCTTTGTTGGCAAAGTAATGTCTCTGCTTTTTAATATGCTGTCTAGATTGGTCATAACTTTTCTTCCAAGGAGCAAGCGTCTTTTAATTTCATGGCTGCCATTACCATCTGCAGTGATTTTGGAGCCTCCAAAAATAAAGTCTCTCACTGTTCCCACTGTTTCCCCATCTATTTGCTATGAAGTGATGGGACTAGATGCCATGATCTTTGTTTTCTGAATGTTGAACTTTAAGCCAACTTTTTCACTTTCCTTTTTCACTTTCATCAAGAGGCTCTTTAGTTCTTCCCTTTCTGCCATAAGGGTGGTGTCATCTGCATATGTGAGGTGATTGATATTTCTCCCGGCAATCTTGATTCCAGCTTGTGCTTCCTCCAGCCCAGCGTTTCTCATGATGTACTCTGAATAGAAGTTAAATAAGCAGGGTGACAATATACAGCCTTTTGACGTACTCTTTTTCCTATTTGGAACCAGTCTGTTGTTCCATGTCCAGTTCCAACTGTTGCTTCTTGACCTGCATACAGATTTCTCTGGAGACAGGTCAGGTGGTCTGGTATTCCCATCTCTTGAAGAATTTTCCATAGTTTGGTTTGGTTTACATAGTTAAAAGGTTTGGCATAGTCAATAAAGCAGAAATAGATGTTTTTCTGGAACTCTCTTGCTTTTTCAGTGATCCAGTGGATGTTGGCAATTTGATCTCTGGTTCCTCTGCCTTTTCGAGTGCAATTGTGCAGTAGTTTGAACATTCTTTGGCATTGCCTTTCTTTGGGATTGGAATGAAAACTGACCTTTTCCAGTCCTGTGTCCACTGCCGAGTTTTCCAAATTTGCTGACATATTGAGTGCAGCACTTTCACAGCATCATCTTTTAGGATTTGAAATAGCTCAACTGGAATTCCATCACCTCCACTAGCTTTATTCGTAGTGATGCTTTCTAAGGCCCACTTGACTTCACATTCCAGGATGTCTGGCTCTAGGTGCGTGATCACACCATCATGATTATCTGGGTCATGAAGATTTGTTTTTGTACAGTTCTTCTGTGTATTCTTGCCACCTCTTATTAATATCTTCTGCTTCTGTTAGGTCCATACCATTTCTGTCCTTAATCGTGCCCACGTTTGCATGAAATGTTCCTCTGGCATCTCTAATTTTCTTGACAAGATCTCTAGTCTTTCCTATTCTATTGTTTTCGTCTATTTCTTTGCATTGATCACTGAGGAAGGCTTTCTTATCTCTCCTTGCTATTATTTGGAGCTCTGCATTCAGATGGGCATCTCTTTCCTTCTCTCCTTTGCTGAGGACCCCAATCCTTAATCTGCTCTACAAGCCACTGCTGTCTCTCTGGACTCGACACGCCCCTCTGCCCTTCTATGGTGCTGGTGGCCATTTGGTTCTCCTTTATTTCCTAAAATATGCCAGGCTCCTACCCCCTTAGAACCAGCTCCTCAAGGAGGCCCCCTGTCCCCTGCCCTTGCCGGGTCTGTTACACACTCATGTCACCTGTCTTCTTCACGTCTCACGCCACTACTGTAATTACACAATTCATTGTGTGTTTGGTGGACTGTCATCTTCCCACTCGAATGTCAGTCCAAGAGACCATGAGTACATGTACTATTTCACTATGGGGTTGGGGGTCGCAGGGCCCGGGGTCCTGGCATATGATGAGCCTCCGTCAATGCTGGAGTGCATAAATACATATGATCTCAATTTGTGTTTTGTGTGTGTGTGTGTGTGTGTGTGTTTGTGTGCTTAGTCGTGTCCCACTCTTTGCGACCCCATGGACTATAGTCCACCAGGTTCCTCTGTCCATGGAATTTTCCAGGCAAGAATACTGGAGCAGGTTGCCATTTCCAGGGGATCTTTCTGACCCAATGATCGAACCTGCATCTCTTATGCCCCATGAATTGGCAAGGGAATTCTTCACCACTGTGTCACCTGCTGCTGCTGCTGCTGCTAAGTCGCTTCAGTCGTGTCTGACCCTGTGCGACCTCATAGACTGCAGCCCACCAGGCTCCACTGTCCCTGGGATTCTCCAGGCAAGAATATTGGAGTGGGTTGCCATGTCCTTCTCCAATGCATTAAAGTGAAAAGTGAAAAGGGAGTCGCTCAGTTGTGTCCGATTCTTCGTGACCCCATGGACTGCAGCCTACCAGGCTCCTCCATCCATGGGATTTTCCAGGCAAGAGTACTGGAGTGGGGTGCCATTTCCAGGGGATCTTCCTGACCCAAGGATCAAACCTGCATCTCTTATGCCCCAACAATTGGCAAGGGAATCCTTCACCACTGTGTCACCTGGGAAACCCCAATTTGGGTTACTTTCCCCTAATTTCAATTTGCTTTCAAAATGCTTACCTATGACTTTGCTCTGCTATTGATTGGTGAACTCGGGGATAGTTTGGGTTTTTTTTTGGACACTCAAAAAATGAGGCTATAATTCACCTAACGTAAAATTCAGCATTTTAAAATTGCGCAATACTGTGGCTTTTAAGTATATTTACAACATCTTGCAACCATTTTCATTAGCTAAGTTGGAACATTTTCATCACCCTAAAATTAAACCCTGTACCCATTAGCAGTCACTTCCAATTCCCAACCCATCCCGGCCAGCGACCACTAATCTATTTTCTGTCTTTAAGAATCTGATCAGGTTCAGGCACTCGGGTAGTCCTCAGAGGTGCAGATTCTCCAAAGAAGACATACAGATGGCTAAAAAACACATGAAAAGATGCTCAACATCACTCATTATCAGAGAAATGCAAATCAAAACCACTATGAGGTACCATTTCACACCAGTCAGAATGGCTGCGATCCAAAAGTCTACAAGCAATAAATGCTGGAGAGGGTGTGGAGAAAAGGGAACCCTCTTACACTGTTGGTGGGAATTCAAACTAGTACAGCCACTATGGAGAACAGTGTGGAGATTCCTTAAAAAACTGGAAATAGAACTGCCTTATGATCCAGCAATCCCACTGCTGGGCATACACACTGAGGAAACCAGAAGGGAAAGGGACACGTGTACCCCAATGTTCATCTCAGCACTGTTTATAATAGCCAGGATATGGAAGCAACCTAGATGCCCATCAGCAGATGAATGGATAAGAAAGCTGTGGTACATATACACAATGGAGTATTACTCAGCCATTAAAAAGAATACATTTGAATCAGTTCTAATGAGGTGGATGAAACTGGAACCTATTATACAGAGTGAAGTAAGCCAGAAAGAAAAACACCAATACAGTATACTAACGCATATATATGGAATTTAGAAAGATGGTAACAATAACCCTGTGTACGAGACAGCAAAAGAGACACTGATGTATAGATCAGTCTTATGGACTCTGTGGGAGAGGGAGAGGGTGGGGAGAATTGGGAGAATGGCATTGAACCATGTATAATATCATGTATGAAACAAGTCGCCAGTCCAGGTTCAATGCACGATACTGGATGCTTGGGGCTGGTGCACTGGGACGACCCAGAGGGAGGGTATGGGGAGGGAGGAGGGAGGAGGGCTCAGGATGGGGAACACATGTATACCTGTGGCAGATTCATTTCCATATTTGGCAAAACTAATACAATATTGTAAAGTTTAAAAAAAAAAAAAAGAATCTGATCATTCTTGGAGAATTCCATGATGGTGTAGTGAAAAGGATGCAACACTTTCACTGCTGGGGCCTGGAGATCAATAACTGGTTGGGGAACTGAGATCCTGCAAGCCATGCCTTGAGGCCAAAAAAAGAAAAAGAATCTGACCATCCTGGATATTTCATATAAATGGAATCATATCATATGTGGCCTTTTGTGATTGCCTTCACTTAGCATAATGGTTTCAAGGTTCACCCATGCTGTAGCCTGTATCAATACTTCATTCCTCTTTATGACTGTATAATACTCCATGCATAAATATATCATATTTTATCTATTCAGCATAAGATGGACATTTCAGTTTCTATCTTCCACCTATTTGAATAAAGCTGCATGAACATTTGTGTGTGAGCATAGGCTCTTAGTTCTACATACTTAGGAGTGGAATTGTTGGGTCATAGAGTAACTTCACATTTAATTTTTTGCAGAATTGCCAAACTACTTTCTGGGGACAGTTTTTAGTTTATTTTTCAAATGAAGGAGGTAGAGCAGTTGAATGGTTCTTGATTTTTATTTCTATTTATTTTTGATGAACAGCTTTTCTAGAAGTATATTAAAAAACATGGAATCTCTTTCTAGATAAGTGTATATGTATGAATACACATAATTTCAGGAGTTCAAGAGCCATCAGAAACTGGCTCTGGATCCCAGTGCTCTGTGATTACAGACTCATATGGGGCAGGGTTTTAAGGTTAGATTATTTTCTCAGACACAGAACTCCATCTGCGCTTCTGGCTTTTCCACATGGATACAGGGAGTGGGTAATTTGACTAATGAGTTCTGATCCAGGTTCTGATTTCCATCTGGGATATGAACATGCGGCAGCCAATCAGCTGCCTTAATTTTTCCCACCCACTCTGTAATCATCTGACTGATGTGCAATTATTCCCGTGTGCTTTGACACATGCTTTCCCCTTCTCATGTTTGCAATCCGATGCCAGACAACCTTCATTTTTCCCCATTTATTGTGTGTGTGTTGGCTACTGGTTGATATAATTATTTTTGTAATCATCTTCTATTAGGTGGAAGAATATTGCAGTAGAGAAAGAAGGAAAAAAGAAAATAAATGCCTTCCTGACAAGTTCTAATATTTTTTGTTCACAAATAATCTCCCAATACCAGAGCAATAATATTATTTTCTCAATGAGCATTTATTAAAATGTAAAGTAGCTCCCTCACATTGGGAACTAAAACCCTTGCACTACCTTGGCCAGAAAATATCACTTATTTATTTCAGATTACATTTCTGGAATTTTAATACTGTTTCTTTTTCGCCCTCCCTTACATAGCCTTTATCTAGCAGAGCACTGAACCTGAAGGGTTGATTTCTAAAGAGTCTTTGCTGAATGCTCAGGACCTTAATTTGGTTTTAAGAATTGCTTTTGGCTTTTGATTTACGGTGAGGTTCTTTCCTGTGTAATTCTTTTGGCTGAAAACTGAATAGAGCTCTCCCTTTGTGGATGGCATTTTGACACCACATTTTAAGACTGGAGTACAGAGGTGAGGGAGGAATAGAAAGACTTAGAAAAGAGAGAGGGATTAATGTGGTGGGTTTAGGGCTTGGAAGAGTAAAATCCATTGTCTATTTCCCTATAGCATCTCAAGGCACACTCCTTGGGTTCTAGTTTGAAGTCAGGATGTTAATCTTCAGGTAGTCCGGTGAAAAGATACTAGACTGGGGGGCAGAAGCCAGGGTTTCTAATGCTGCCTTCTCCTCTAACTAGCTTTGTAACCTTGAACAGATCACTTCTACTCTTTGGACAGTTTTCTCAAGCTCACAAGGAAATGGTGCACTAGACTGGCAGGTTTTTAATCCTGGTTGTGTATTAGAATGCCCTGGGAAGCTCTGGAAATTATTCTGATGGCCAGGCCCTTAGAGCAAGTGAATAAGAATTTCTTGGAACTGTTCTGGCAGTTCAGCGGTTAAGACTGCACTTCCATTGTAGCAGGCTCGAATTCTATCCCTGCTTGGGGAACTAAGATCCCACATGCTGCATGGCACAGCCAGAACTAAAAAAAAGAATTTCTTGTAGGTGAATGGTGCTGGCCATTGGCGTCTGTATAAAACACTCCCCAGGAACTTCTATCATAAAGCCAAGGCAGATAACCCTGGTCCAGATGGTCTCAAATGTTCCTTCAGATTTTTGGTTGCCTGATGCTATAAGCCAGTCAGTGATGTCTTACCAGCCAAAGTTGGTGAAACAGAAAAGAAGGCCATAGCCACTGGACAGTGCCTCTGAGCTGGGGTTTGGCATATCTCAGCTGGGGGTCCCAAATGGAATTGAATCTCTCTTGGTATCAGGTCTGGATCGGGCAAATAAATCTTCCTGTCTTTGTGGGCCCGTTGTGCTGAAAAGATGATTGAGCTGGGGCTGGTAAAATACCTTTTGCTTTTTGGAGAAAGGCATATAGAAAGATAAGCCAGGTTTATTATTTTTAGAGGGGCACTGGGACTGTTTAACTTAGAAAAGAGGGGGGACTTGAGGGGACATGATTTGTGGTCTTCAAGAGGCTGAAGGGCTGTCATGTGGAAAAAGGATTGGAGTGATTTTCAGTTGCTCCAGGGGAATGAACTTGGGCCAGTGTGTAGAGAGTCTGGGGAACCAATTTTGTTGCATTATAAGGAAGAATTATTGTAATATAGAGCTATGCTCCCATATTCCCTGTCACCTGCTTTTATGACCATCTTCTCCACCTTGAGACCATATCTTTTTCACCTCTGTATTCCTAGTACTTAATCCAGTTCCTGACATGGTCTTCAACAAATGCCGATAACCATTTCTATGATGGTGAATGACTGGCATTAATGCCCACTAGGCAGAGCACTTTTCTTGCTTATTTCCTTTAACTCTTCCAGTGCTTTGAGAGGTAGATCTATTTATTACCCCAGTCTACAGTTAAGGAAGGGCTTTCCCAGGTGGCTCAGTGGTAAAGAATCCACCTGCTAATGCAGGAGCCACAGGAGAGACGCTGGTTTGATTCCTGGGTTGGGAAGATCCCCCAGAGGAGGAAACGTCAACGCACTTCAGTATTCTTGCCTGAAAGATCGCATGGACAGAGGAGTCTGGCGGGCTACAGTCCATAGGATTGCAAAGAGTCGGACATGACTGAGTGACTGAGCACGCACACATGCTCAGTGAAGGAGACCAGGTGGTCGAGTAATGCGCAAAGGCACAGCCAGCATGTAGCAGAGACTGGCTGGGAACTTAAGCCTGTCTGCCTCATAATCTGTGCTCTGGGACTTCCCTGGTGGTCCAGTGGTTAAGAATCTGCTCTGTAATCCAGGGGATGTGGGTTCGATCCCAGCTCAGGGAACTAAGATCCCACATCCTGGGGAGTGATTGAGCCTGTGTTGCCACAACTAGAGGGTCTGTGTGCCTCAACGCGGGAGATCCCACGTGACGGAACGAAGATCCCTCATGTGGCAACTAAGACCCGGCACAAACAAATAAATAAATACTTAAAAAACAACACAACACTGTGGCAATTAAAAAAACAAAAACCAAAACTGTGCTCCTAACTGTTGTGCTATCTGCCTGCCAGCACCCTGCGTGGGCTCTTTGGGGTTACAGAGGGCTCCCCAGCCCCAGAGGTGCTCAGATTGAAGATACACAACTATTTAGGTTAACTACGCCATGGCAGTGAATACAGATGGAGTTAGGCTGGTCCCAGATGATAACAGAGCCAGAAGCAGGGCGGATTTTTTAAGTCCTGGGTCACCTGGTTACTGCTCCCATCAGCCTCCTACCCCAGCTCCACTAGCAAGCAAGGTGTGGGTCTGGTCCACAGAGGGAGCCTCACCACCTCTGCCACACAGGCTCCAGGATGGAAAGCTCTCCCGGCAGCAGTGGTCGTCTCCAGGTAATGGGTGTCGTGACCTCCTCTGCCACCCGCCTGCTTTTCTCATTAAAGTCCATGGTGACATGTCTGGGGAGCAGACTTCTGTGTATGCCCCTGGCGACAGGGCAGAATGGAGAGAGGAGTCCTGGGTCTTGGGAGGGAGATGCAAGACTGCTTTGGCCATGAAACAACATGTTACTTCTCTGTTCATGTCACACAGACATAGTGATTGCATTACCGCGTGGCTCAGGGAATAAGGCGGAGGGGTGGAAGCAGCTGATGAAGGAAGGAGTGCTCCCAGGAAGTCTTCCATCAAAGTGATGACATAGCCAAAGGCACAGAAATAATATTCCTGAGATGGCACTGCCAATTAGCAGAATGCTCCAAGGAGCACTGGGAAATGGAGGCTTGGGAGACTGGATGGGAGAGGGGCCAGCACAGGGCAAGGAGAGGCAGGCAAAGGGAAGAGGGGAGGATAAGTCGGTGGGATGGACGATTCCTGTAACACAGGGTGCATTGTTCTAAAGGTCGTGGCATTTATCCTAAACACGGTCAAACTTCACGTGGAAGCAGGGGGGAATTTAGTTGGCTGCAGTGACCACTCTCCTGTTAGATTTCTTAGGCATAGAGGTGTCCCCTCTTTCTCTGGAGGGATTGGGGGTGGCAGTGACTAGATGGTAAGCATAAGGATGGGAGCAAGTACTGGAGAATTGGGCACTGAAAATCCACCTTCCCATATGTTGCTGATTCCCTTTTACAGATGAGAAAACTGAGACTCAAAGGTGTTTGAAGATTAAATTATAAACTAGAGTGAGTCTTCGGAGAAGGCAATGGCACCCCACTCCAGTATTCTTGCCTGGAAAATCCCATGGGCGGAGGAGCCTGGTAGGCTGCAGTCCATGGGGTTGCTAGAGTTGGACACGACTGCGCGACTTCACTTTCACTTTTCACTTTCATGCATTGGAGAAGGAAATGGCAACCCACTCCAGTGTTCTTGCCTGGAGAATCCCAGGGACGGGGGAACTTGGTGGGCTGCTGTCTATGGGATCGCACAGAGTTGGACATGAATGAAGTGATTTAGCAGCAGCAGCAGCAGAGTGAGTCTTATCTAAACACGACTTAACCCTCTGT
Source organism: Bubalus bubalis (assembly GCF_019923935.1). NCBI lineage: Eukaryota > Metazoa > Chordata > Mammalia > Artiodactyla > Bovidae > Bubalus > Bubalus bubalis. The sequence continues at coordinate 110,634,011 of NC_059161.1, forward strand.
TTTTCATTATGTTACATTCTCTTGCAGATGCCATACCTTAGGGCAGTCTGAACTAAAGTTGGGGACTTAAGAGGATATCCTCTGAGGGGGTTTTCCTGGGCAAATAACCCCGATTTACCAAGTGATTGCTGGGAGGGGGTTCTCCTGGCCAGATCAGGTTGAGGCCACAGTCTCAGCCCATGGGAGGGGTGAATCTGGGTTCCCTCGCGAGTTGGAAGGATGCTCTCATCATCAGACAGACGTGGATTTGGTCAGTGAGCGGTTAGATGGCAGTCAGGGAGAAACCCAGCTCTGTCTGCCATTTAAACCTGAGGGAAGGAGTGAAAAAAAGAGGGGAACCTCCAGATCCACTCACTGCAGAGAAATTCAGAACTACATCGATGGCATGGATAAACTGTTATTTGGGTCAGAAATACAAGGCCAGACATTCCTTTTTATGTCTGTCTTCCAGAATTTATACTTATTTACTTTCAAAAAGAATTTGAAGAGGCATATTGTTTTCTCAGGAAATGAAGATGCCCTCCAAAACTTCCAGCTTGAATATTGCCAACAAGTCAGCCTTCTTGTCAAATGCTGGTGGGCTGTAGAGCAAGTTCTGATGCATGAATAGAGATGCCATTGTAGCACCCTTACAAGGCATCATGTTTGGTGAATCATACTTGTTATCTTCTTAAATCCTCCACACAACCCAGCAAGATATGTAGTTTTATTCCCATTTTTCATATAAGGAGTACACTGAAGTCCAGGGAGGTTAACTGACTTGCCCAGAGTGCCCCATGTTTAACTAGCAAAACTATTGATAAGATTTAAGCCCAGGCCTGTCTGATTTAAAAGTGCATGCTCTTTTCCCTCTGTGACATCAGGCTATGAAATGTGCAAATCTCAGAACTGAAAATTAGAGTTGAATTCATTTACCTATTCAACGCTAGGAGCATCCTTGATAAGGGCTGTGACTTGATTCACCCACCTCTGTGGAAAGAAAACCCATGAATGACTTCGTGAGGAAGTTCTGTCCGATTCCTGCCCACCCAAGGAATAAATGCCCACTTTGTTTCAGACACTGTTTCAGAAGCGGTATGCCAGACAAGGCCCTGGTTCTCATGGGTCTTGCATTCTAGTGGGGGAAACAAGTATTAGAGAAGAAAAAGTAAATGAAAGAGTTTCTGGTGGTGATAAATGCATTGGAGACCATGAAACAGTGGCAGAGGGTGTGTGGGTGTGGGGACCATTTGAGATTGAACGTTTAGGGAAGAGCTTGCTCAAGACGTGACAACTGAACTGAGACATACCATCTCCCCAAGATCCAGGGAAGAGCATCTGAAGCAGAGGAAACCAGACATGGCAAGGCTTTGAGGTGAGACTGAGTTTGTCTCTTGAAACAAGGCCAACAGCCTGGAGAAGAATCAAGTTGGAGGAGGATGGGGAGGAGACAAGCCCAGAGAGGAAGGTGGGAGCCAGACGGTGTAGGACCCACCTGCCATAGTGAGGACTCTGGATTTTATTCCAAGGGTGGTGGGAAGCCATCAGATGGGCCTGAATGGGAAAGTGATGTAATCTGATTCATATTTTAAAAAGATGCTATGCGGAGACTAGATTGCAAGGAGGAGCTTCTAATTGTCGGGAAGATTATTATCTTTCCTACTGATCAAACTTGGTTCTTCTAGTAAAATGATTTCTGCACCAAAAACCAACAGAAAACACTGAACAAGGCTGCTTTCTTTTTCGAATTTTTCTTATTAGCCATCGTATTTCCCTGTAGTTCTTTCTAAACTTCCCCTACTATTTCAGTCCATACTTGGATTCTAGATTCCTCACCATCTTGATCATTCTCCACTGACTGATCTCTTGTTTATCCATGACCTTATTAAAATGTGGTATCTTGTAACAAGCATACTTTTCAAAAAATATTTATTTATTTTATTTGCTTGGTTGTGCCAGGTTCTAGTTGTGGTACACAGGATCTTTGATCTTTAGTTGTGGCATACAAACTCTTAATTGCAGCACACGGGACTAATTTCCCTGACCAGGGATTGAACCCAGGCCCCTTGCATTGGGAGCACAGAGTCTTAGCCACTGGACTAGCAGGGAAGTTTCACAAACTTACTTTGGAAGAATAAGATAGTTTAAAGAAAAACTTTGTCAGTAATAGTACAGCTATGGTATTACGGCATGGACATGGTAAATGGATATGACAGATGGGATGCAGAAAACTAAAGTTTGCAAAATACTGCTCATAAATAAATGGGAAATTTGATCAGATCTAAAAAAAAAAACAAAAACAAACCCAAAACCCCTACTTTTGACAAGCCCAGGATTTAAGGCACTCTTAATTGCATGGATATTCACTAAGTAAGGGTATTAGACTAAGTCTTTATGGTACAGCAGTTCTTAATATGGGATTTCCAGGCCTGCAGTTGGGTCCACACATCCCACACACAATGGTGTCTTTATAGGTGTGCATAGGTGTGTTATGTGTGCATTTCTGGGAAGAGAGTTCAGAGCTTTACTCAGATCTCAAATTTTCATCGTTCTCAAAAAATAGAGAACCACTGCCCTAGGAAGTTAAATCAAAGGATTTTTACACAAAGAAGGAGCAATAAAGCCTTGAAAATCCAAGAAAACAACGTCCCTTCTCTGGTCCCACCTTCATTTTCTTTCCTCTTGCTCCAAATGCCTTTACAGGTCTCTTGATCTCTTCTTCCTGCCTCACATCCCATTTTAAATTCCTTCTCTAACTTCTTATAAATCATCCAAACTTAGAGAAGACAACCTCTGCTTTTTTCATTAGAAGACTGCATCCAGCTAACATGAATGAGAACATATGCAGACACGGGCATAGGACTAAGGCTTTTTTCTTTTTTGCCCTGGATGCATAGATCTTTGGAACTGACCTGTGTGCCTGATTTGCGGATTTCCTAAGAGCAGAATGTGGAGTTTGGAAAAGGGCTCATATGTAAGCTAATGCAAAGGGCAAACTCATCTTAAAGGAATTATTATTCATTTCCCATTGCAGTTAATTTTGGCACCTTCATCAGGGTTTAAATTCTAGTACCACATCCTATCAAAGGGGGAAAAAGAGTATTTGATGTACATGTTAATTACTGCTAAGATGTAGCTACTTAAATCAAGAGTTTAATCTTCATTTGACTATTCAGAACAGCTCTGAGTGGGGGATGGGGAGAGCCCTTTTTGATTTGGGTTATTTGAATAGGAGATGAGAACTTCAAGTCAGATGGCTTCCAATTTTCTAAATCAACGTTTGGAATTACTACCCAGATAAATGGAAAGCAGTTCGGAAAACCAAGTTCCTTGTAGGAATTCCCAAGTGTGCATGTTCTATGAAGTAGGAGAAAGGGCATGGGTAATATAATTTCATGTGTTCAAAGACCTGAGAATCTTCAGCGTGATCACCTAACGGTAAAATTTAAGTGAAATCTTAAAAGCATGTGAGAGGCTTAAAAAAGTAGATCTACGAAGAAAATAATATACTATTATTTAAAAGCATAAATTGCCAAAATGATGCTACTCTGAGATATACTCTTTAGAAGAGTTATCTTGGAGAATCCCTAATGTGCATTTTTAATACCATGAAACAATAAAACCCATAGAAATACTGGCTTATTTACCAAGTGATTAAATCATAGTCATTTATCGTAGGTTTACTGGGAACATTGTTTTTTTGGATTTCCAAGGCTTTATTGCCTCTGATATAACACTATGTTCCTAATAATCCCTATTGATTTTACTATAGTACCATATATTTTTAGATTTGCTTTACTGTCTTGCACAAATTCTAACCTTAATGTACTAAATAAAATGAGATCTATCACCATGTTTCTCAAACTGCATGAAGATAATTATCTTGTCCAACTTGGGTGGAAAATGCTCAGTTTTGACTGCTGAGTTGGAGGCCTGTGGGAGCAGTCCCTGGGGCTCTTGTGTGTGTGCTAAGTTGCTTCAATCGTGTCCGACTCTTTGGGACCCTGTGGACCATAGCCCACTAGGCTCCTCTGTCCATGGGATTCTCTAGGTGAGAATACTGGAGTGGGTTTCTCTCTTGGGATTTGTGGCTCATACTGCATCTTTAAGTTACTTTGTATACAATAATTTTCATGTGCTAAACCAGCCAGCAGAGAACTCTGTGTTCTTAGAGAAAAAGTTATCACACCTCTGGGTGCTGTTTTAATCACTCTTCTTAGAGGCGCCTTCTAAATGTTGTTAAAAACGGTGACATATTTTATTCCACGTTGAACCTTGAGTTTCTGTTCTCTGGATGAGGGTCTTGGTGAAAGTGGAAGGAGAGTAGCGGGGTTGTGGTTCTGAGTGATGATGCTCCTGGTCCCTCTGGAGGAAGGGCCATACAGATAACCCCTCCGTAGGACAGCAATTGGTGGCCCGTGTGACCATGGCAAGATCTCACATACTCTTATCAGTTCTCAGTGCAATTAACTTGGCACCTTTATTATCCTTTAAGGGAGACTAGGTCTTGACTCCTAGGAGCTCAAATTCTAAAAGGGGAAAAAAAAAAGTATTCTAACTTTAGAATCCTAAGTACATTCCAGACACTGTTTTCAGTGCTCTATCTATATTCATGCTTTTAATTCTTAAACTAGACCTCATAAAGCAGATTCCATTTGAATCCCACTTCACAATGAAGAGACTGGGGCACTGAGAATTCAAAAGTTTTGCATAAGGTCCACACGACTAAGGAGCGGTGGGTGCAGTATTCGAACCAGGGCAATCTGACTCTCAGAGCCCATTTGTATCACATTTATAATTTATAACATCTCACCCACTAATTATCTCATGTGATTTTCCCCACAACCTTTGCTCCATTTTAGAGATAAGAAAACAGAACTAGGTAGTCATTTGTCTACGGTGACACCGCCAAAACCAGCTGGAGGGCAGCCTGCTTCTTTTTTCCTTGTTTTGAAACACAGCTCCAGGGTAGACACGAAGGAGGTCAAACCAGTCAATCCTAAAGGAAATTAACCATAAATATTCACTGGAAGGACCGATGCTGAAGCTGAAACTCCAATACTTTGGCCACTTGATGCGAAAAGCTAATGCACTAGAAAAGACCTTGATGCTGAGAAAGATTGAGGGCAGGAGGAGAAGGGGGGTTGACAGAGGATGAGATGGTTGGATGGCATCATCGAGTCAATGGACATGAGTTTGAGTAAATGCTGGGAGACAGTGAAGGACAGGGAAGCCTGGTGTGCTGTAGTCCATGGGGTTGCAAAGAGTGGGACACAAATGAACAACAACCAGGGTAGAAGACAGAATAACCTGGAAGTGAAGGGAAGCAGAAGCTCTTTGCACGTGAGCAGTCTGACTCGCCAGGAAACTCTCCCCTTCCTCGGTGCCTTGAGCCAAGCCCCACAGTGGGGGCGGGGCAGCGTCCCTTAAGAGATTCAGCCTGGATTCTGCGCAGATGGATGAAGCGGGGTCTCCTCATTCTCCATGGACACCTCATCCCACGTGTTCCTCTCAGTCTGTTGCCCTTTCACTATAATTTCAAGGTCTTTGAAGGAAGGGACTGGGTTGGTATTTTGTGAGGTCGGCCCCTTGATGTTTGATGAGATTCTGCAGCCCCTGGAATGTGCCTGTGGTCAGGGCTAGGCTGTGTACAGGGCGTCCCTATTGCTTCCTTAAAATCAAAGAGTGGAGAAGCCAAAGGAAGCAGGGAGAAGAACCTCACTGACTAAATATCAAGCTAGCAGACAAAGATACAGGGTGAAATTCCAGGCCCTCAAGAAAGTGAACCGACCAATCAACCAGAAATGTCCTTGTCAACGAAGTGGGGCCTGTGATGAGCCCAGCAAGTAAGTTATGCCCCACCTTCCCCTCAGTTCAGGAGGGGCTGGTGGGTAGATAGCTTAGCCTGTTGAGAAAATAATAGTGAGCAGTCCTCTGAATTCAATAAATAATGCTTGATCTGGTCAGAAGGGAAGAGGCAGAAACTGAGATGAGGAGGACTTGGACTCCTTCTCTTCCCCAGCAATGGCTGTGGTCCGGGAAGCACCGTCCACGCTGGTGATGGACGGTGATGTAGTGCTTTGAGATCCCTGGAGGACAGGCCAGGCTACTAACAAGGAAAATGGCGCTGTGGGTCAAATCAGTAGGAATGAAGGGGCTTCTCTGGGGGTACAGTGGTTAAGGATCTGCCTGCCAGTGCAGGGGACACGGGTTTGATATCTGGTCCAGGAGGATCCCACATGTTGCAAATAAGCCCAAGTACCACAGCTACTGAAGCCCAAGCGCCCTAGAGCCTGTGCTCCACAGCAAGAGAGGCCGCCGCAACGGGAAGCCCAGGCACCATAACCAGAGAGTAGCCCCCGCTTTGCGAAACGAGAGAAAGCCCGCAGCCAGCAACGAAGACCCAGTGCAGCCAAAAATAAAATAAATAAATAAATAAACAAAAATAAACCATAATTAAAAAAATGGATATTAAGAAAATCGGAATGAAGGACATAGAGGTAGGGGGATAAAGCCAGAATATTTGATTGCGGTGCGGGGAGTGGGGAGGTAAATGGGGAAACATTTGCACAGCTCGGTCATCTGTTATTTTCTCTAAACAGATGACTCCTTTCTTCTCCTCCAAAACCCATGTGTCTTTCTTATACGATGAAGCATGATTCATATGCCAGAAAGAAAAAAAAAACACCATCAGGTGCTTTAAAAAAAAACCACAACTATAATTGGAAAGATCAAGAATTTGTGGTTCACTTCCAACCAACAGGTAAACAAAGGCTTGTTCACGCTAGGTCTCCCCTTCTTAGTCTGGGTGCTGTCACCCTGGGCTTGGAACACTGTCCTGTGTTATTCACCTGACAGATTAGGCTCCACGGAGGCAGGCTGCCTGGGTATGTCCTGTAATTCAGCATTAAGTATCCTATTGATTCACTGAAGTGCTGCCACGGATGTTAATGGAGACAAATATTGTGGCTGTGGGTTTTCAAAGGGCTGAGTAATTCCCAAGCATCAATAACATCTGTCATGATGTAATGTGGGGCGACCTCAGGATGCTTGACTTGAGGCCAACCATGAGCGTGGCGCTACTGGAAGGGGCCCTTGGATACTGACTCAGAGCTTGGGGAAGTAGGCCTACTACAGGAAGGATGGTGGGAACCGGGGTGAGGTTGGGTGGTGGCAGTGAGGCAGGGGTGACTGCTGACAGCGTTTCCTAGTGACTCCTCATGAAGGTCACTGAGTATTAGAAAGCACAGGGCTCTTACATGCATACCTCAAAAGCCTGTCGGGTCCTGGGAAATCAGACTCTACCCTGTTGCAGAGAATAGGGTATGCTTTCCCACTCATCACCCAGAAGCATTGCATGCCCCTGATAATACTGAAGCAGAATGCCTCTATTCCTGCAGTAGCCAGCCCTGAGTAACAGCTGCTATCCTGTGCCCCATGATCTGAGCATGGGACTATGCTAGTGCATGACTTTAGTGACTGCTTCCAGAGAGGTTAAGTTACTTATTCAAGGTCACACAGCGAGGCAGTTCTGGCCTGGACTAGAATTCAGATCTTAGAATTTCTTATCCAGGTCTATCCCCAGTCACCTTTAGGTAGGATTGCTGGAAACTATTTGAATATATGACCTGAAACAAGTGATATTTCCTTCTAAAAGGCTCTGTAAAAAACCTCAGGGTTAGTAATTGTAAGAAATCAATTACTCGTAAACAAATCCCATTTCAGTCAAATTTTACAGGCTGCCCAATCTTTCTACATTCCAATTCAGTCTCTGTATTGCTACTCACATTATCTTGCTACAAGATGAATCTGATCTTGTCAGTTCCTGGCATACAGACCTCCATCAGCCCCTCTCTGCGGACAGGATAAACTCCTTGGCATGATCACATTCTCATCCTGCCCACCCCGCCCCATCTTCCCTTTGATGTCTGGCCCCTCCTGTTCCCAGCCACTGTGGACATCGCTGACCCTTTTGTGCCCTCTTTTTATTTTTTTTTAATTAAAAAAATTTTTTTTCTTGATGTGGACCATTTTGAAAGTCTGTATTGAATTTGTTACAATATTCCTTCTGGTTCATTCTTTGCTTTTTGGCCATGAGCTTTTTAGAAGGAAATATCCCCAACCAGGGATCGAACCTGCACTCCCTGCATTGGCAGGCAAAGTCCTAACCACTGGACCACCAGGGAAGTCCCGTTCTGTGTCCTCTTATCCTCTGTATCTTTTGTACACTGGCTGCCCAGGAAACTCTTAGCCATCCTTAAAGACAGCTGGCTCTTCTCTCCTGCCTAAGAACCATCCCTGCCTCTCTGTGCGCAATTAGTAGCGGTTCCTCCTCTGAGGCTTCACAGGACACCATTCAGCCTTTTTTTATCTCTATTATCACAGCCTTCCTGGTGCACTGTGATTGTTTTCTTGTCTAAACCCAGTGCAATGTGAACCTGTGTGTTGAGGCGCTGCACCTCTTCCATTTCTGCATTCCACTGCCAGGCACACAGTAGGTGTTTCCTGCGTGCTTCTTCAGTGAATGGGGGACTGTGTTCTGGAACAGAAAGAAAGCTGTGGGTGGGAGCCATCGGTTGGGTTTAGGGCACATGCGCTGGCCCTGGCCAGCATATATTTCTACAGTCTTGGGCCTGGAATCCTCATGGAATTGAAACCAAAGGAGAGAAAAGCAGAGCTTCAATTCAGAAGCAGGCTGGGGATCTTGGGGGTGTGTGTGCCCTTTTACCATCAAGTTCTTTGCAAACAGTGGCCCCGGGCATATGTGCAACCAAGGACCCCTGGGGGAAGAGAGACTGACATTCTAATGGGGGAAAGAGAACACCCTGCTTTGAGGCACAGCAGACCGGTGAGCGGGGTGGATGTTCAGATGTTCAATAATTGGCAAGGTGAGTGTACTGGCCAATCAGAATGGTCAGGCCATAGGGCCACAGGGCTAGAGCAGGGCCCTTCATGCCAAGCATGAATCCTTTAGGTGCTGGCAGTAGGGGGTATCATGAGAGAGGGTTTGGGAATAGTAGAAGCAGCTTGGATGAGGAGGCTTGGACCCCTTATCTGTCAGCATGAAAATATTTCCAAATTTTAACAACTGGCCCTGACACAGCTGTAGTGGTACATACCAGCCTGTTAATAAGTCTCATTCAAGAATAACAGAAATTCAAAACTTTTTGGATAAAGAAGAAAGTGGAGAGTGAAAAAGTTGGCTTAAAGCTCAACATTCAGAAAATGAAGATCATGGCATCTGGTCCCACCATTTCATGGGAAATAGATGGGGAAACAGTGGAAACAGTGTCAGACTTTATTTTTCTGGGCTCCAGAATCACTACAGATGGTGACTGCAGCCATGAAATTAAAAGACGCTTACTCCTTGGAAGGAAAGTTATGACCAACCTAGATAGCATATTCAAAAGCAGAGACATTACTTTGCCAACAAAGGTCCGTCTAGTCAAGGCTATGGTTTTTCCTGTGGTCATGTATGGATGTGAGAGTTGGACTGTGAAGAAAGCTGAGCGCCGAAGAATTGATGCTTTTGAACTGTGGTGTTGGAGAAAACTCTTGAGTCCCTTGGACTTCAAGGAGAACTGAAGGAGATCAGCCCTGGGATTTCTTTGGAAGGAATGATGCTAAAGCTGAAACTCCAGTACTTTGGCCACCTCATGTGAAAAGCTGACTCATTGGAAAAGACCCTGATGCTGGGAGGAATTGGGGGCAGGAGGAGAAGGGTATGACAGAGGATGAGATGGCTGGATGGCATCACTGACTCGATGGACGTGAGTCTGAGTGAACTCCGGGAGTTGGTGATGGACAGGGAGGCCTGGCGTGCTGCGATTCATGGAGTCGCAGAGAGTCGGACACGACTGAGCGACTGATCTGATCTGATCTGATCTATATCTATATAATATCTATCTATATAATATATATATATAATGGAATACTACTCAGCCATAAAAAGAATAAATTATTGCCATTTGTAGCAACATGGATGGACCTAGAGATGATCATATTAATACTAAGAAAGTCAGATAGCAGAAGACAAATATCACATGATATGTGGAACCTAAAAATGATACAAATGAACTTATTTACAAAACAGAAACAGACTCAGAGATAGGGAACAAACTTCTGGTTACCAATTGGAAAGGTGGGCAGGGGAGGGGGACAAATAAGAAATGTGGGAGTAACATGTACACACTGCTGTATATAAAATAGATAAACAACAGACCTACTGTGTAGCACAGGGAACTCTACTCAGTATTTTGTAATAACCTATATGGGAAAAGAATCTGAAAAAGAATATGTGTGTGTGTGTGTGTGTGCGTGCATATATGCACACTTTGCTATATACCTGAAACTAACACAACATTGTAAATCAATTGTACTTGAATAACAAATTTAAAAAGGAAAAACAAAAGTTTTGAACCCCGTTTAAAGGAAGGGGGTTTGTGTGTGTGTGTGTGTGTGTGTACTTGCCTGTGAAGGAACGAGGCCAAGCTTTACAAGAAGGCAGTATTTGAGCTGCACCTGTAAGCTTTTGTTGTGTTTCCGTATAAGGAGAAAGCAGTGGGGATCGGGGGACTTCTGGCGTGTAGAACTGCATGAGTCCACAGATGTGTGAATGGGCCTGCTTGGGAAGGTGACTGACTGCACGGTGTTTGTAATCGCTGGGGGCACAGGAGCGGTAGCTTTGCAGCCAGACTGTGAAGGGCCCTGGAAGCCTTGTGGACACATGGTTGTCTCGTCCACGTTCCCACAGGTGGGCTCTAACCAAACCTTACTGGTCGGGCTGGCTTCGGGTGCCCCTTGCTGGGACACCCAGTGGTGAGTCTTCACCAAGTCTGGGGCTGTCACCTGGTGAGGGGACAAGCTTTGCCTTAATGAGGGATGTCATGGCAGCCTCCTCAGCTCCGTGGTGACTGACGCTGCCCGTCCAGCTGCCACGAGGCCGATGTGTCCTACCACGCAGCATCATCTCCTAATTAACACGTCATGTCAGGTCCAGCAGTTGGCTTCGGTAAACACGCTCCTAGCAGCTGTCACTGGGACCCCATGTGGGGCCTGCTGCCTCATTAGCTCGAGAGAAGGGAGATGGCATTGGCGGCGGGCTGAGGGGGAGCGGTGCTCTTTGTGGGTGTTGGCAGGCTTAGAGAGATGTCGGATGCTCAGAGAGCACTTGGGGGGCCCAGCGGAGGGCTCCTCTCTTCTCCTGGTGTAGTGACGGCATTGGGTGGGTGGCTGTGTGGTCAGGAATTGGGAGGCCTGAATCCTCCTGCTCTCTCTCCCACCATCTAGCTGGGCTAGGCGTCCTCCTCCCCCAAATGCATTAATATATGCTGAAGCTCTGATCCTCGCTGTGATGGTGTTACGAGGCAGAGTTCAGGGAGGTTTAGAGGAGGTCATGAAGTGGAGCCCCCAGGTTGGGATTAAAGCCCCTTTAAAAAGAGGACGAGGGACTTCCCTGGTGGTTCAGGGGTTACGAATCCGCCTGCCAATGCAGGGGACACAGGTTTGATCCCTGGCCTGGGAAGATCCCACATGCCAACTAAGCCTGCGAGCCACAACTACTGAAGCCTGTCTGCCCTAGAGCCCACACTCTGCAACAAGAGAAGCCACCGCAATGACAAGCCCGAGCACCGCAACTAGAGAGTAGCCCCTGCTTGCCGCAACTAGAGAAAGTCGCGCACAGCAATGAAGATCCGGCACTCCTAAAGATAAATAAAATAAAAAAAAAAAAGAAAGAGGATGAGACAAGTTTCTCTGCACAGCCCAAGGAAAGGCCATATGAGGCTCTGATCAGACACAGAGTCAAGAATCCACCCACGCTGGCACCGTAATCTCAGACTTCAGCCTCCAGAACCAGTGCCTGCTGCTTCAGATGTGAGGTTGGTCTCTGGTAAGTTGCATAGCTTCCCTCCTAGCTCAGTCTGTAAAGAATCTGCCTGCAGTGCAGGAGACCTGGGTTCGATCCCTGGGTTGCCAAAATCCCTGTAGGAGGGAATGGCAACCCACTCCATTATTCTTACCTGGAGAATCCCATGGACAGAAGAGCCTGGTGGGCTATAGTCCATGGGGTTGCAAGAGTCGGACATGACTCAGCGACTAACCCACCACCAAGCTGCATAGCAGCCCAGCCCAGTTGTAAGGGCCTGGGCTCCTCATTTAAAAACAGGGACCGTACCAGCCCTACCTACCTCGCAGGCTTGTTGAGTGGGTCTAATGAGAAAATAGAAATTCTGAGGGATAAAACCCCTCAATACCATGAAACAAGCAGGCCATGGCATGGCTTTCATCTGGGGATGCGTGGGAGCATTCTTGGCTCAGGCACGATCAGTCCCATGGTGTTTCTCAGGACACACTTTCCCTGTCTTTGCAGGGCGTCCTGGCTACATCCTCTGATCACACATTTCATCCAACGCTTGCTTTCCTCTCGTCCTGCCAGGACCCTCTCCTTCTTAGGGGGCTCGACCAGCCTCACCTTCTCTGTAAGATACTAAAGGAAATGCTCTCGTTCCTCTGGCGGTGGGAGTATTGCCCGGGGCACTGGGGGCGAGCAGCCCACCTCCCAGTGACTGTGTAGATATACTTAGTCCACCCCTTCCTCACCCTCACCCCCCACCCCTCCACTCCAGCCTTGGATTTTGAGCACATGTCTAAGCTCTGGACCCTGAGAGTACAGAGTAGGCATGCATGCTAAATCGCTTCAGTCGTGTCTGACTCTGACCCCATGGGCTGTAGCCTGCCAGGCTCCTCTGTCCATGGAATTCTCGAGGCAAGAATACTGGAGTGGGTTGCCATGGGGATCTTTCTTACCCAGGGATCGAACCCACGTCTCCTGTGTCTCCTGTGTTGCAGGAGTGTTCTTTACCATGGAGCCACCGGGGGTGGCAGTTGGTAAATGCCCTCTGAGCAGGAAAAGCAATATATATCTCATCCTCACAGCTCACCTAGTGATGGTAGGTGATCTCACAATTTCCTCTAGCCACTTGTTCTATTATCAACTTTTCTGTAACCCGCCTCTGAAGGCTCACCCACGTTTCCCCTGGCGCAAGGCATATCTGTTTCCTCTTTGTCTCTCCCTACCAGAACAGAGAAACTTGATGGCCATCCTCCCTGCAGATGCTGGAAGGGTGATACTGAGCACCCCCTTCTCCCAGTCTTTAGATTCCCTGAGTCTATCCAGCAACCTGGAGCCAGTCTCCCTCTTCATTGCCCCCTCAGGGCTCCTTGCTCCTGTTCAGGGTCTCTTCTGGGTAAAATATGAGCAACCAAGGATGTTGTGAAAGTGTCTAATTGTAGTAGGAAGGCAAACGTCACTGACCCAGCAGAGGTGTCACACCCACACACTTTGTGAACTGTTGATAATGAGCATTTAAAGGGCACAGCCTAGTTTAGAGAGCCTGGAAGGCTGGCCATAGAATGCAGCCTGCAGAATCTAATTACAAGGCTTTTTTTTTTCCCCCCATTTTCTCTTTTTTTCCCCCCATTTTCTCCTTTCCTCTCTGCCCTTCCTAACACCTGCCCTCACTCCCTGCCCATGAGGCATATTTCTTGCTTCTGGACTAGACCTGTGCGAAAGGTGTGTGTCTCACATTTCCTTCCATTGAGCTGATCTCTGGGGGATGTAGAGATCTTTAGCACAGCCTGCTGCGTGGACTTGGTTTGCAGAGGAGGCACGCATGTGGGTGAAGGCGCACCAGGACTGTGCTCCCAGGAGACAACCAGATGTTTGCACCCTGGGAAGCTCAGCAGGGATCCGAGGGGGCACATGAATGATTGGCAACTGCCAGCCTCCTGAGCTCCCTGGGGCGAAGCTCTGGGATTGAGGGGTGGGGGACCAGCTGAGGGGCCTCTGGGCCAAAGGGGTGTTTCTTGGGCTGCTCATGAGACTTTTCTTTCCGAATGGCTGCAAGGAGTGGGGAGAAAAGACAGCTGTGAGACAGGGCTTTGCCCTGCTTTCTCTGGAGGGTGGAGAGACTGTTGTGTTGGAAAATAACTGTTTGCTTCTTTAGATTCTGCCCCCTGCCCTGTGAATCTGAACTGTGACTCTGAAACTTGCTTGCCATAGGCTTTGGATTGGGTCTGGCCAATAAGGAGGCCTTAGCAGGAGATCAGGAGAGAAGTAGGCCAATGACCAGGCATGGAACCCAGGCCCCCTACATTGGGACGTTGAGTCTTAGCCATTGGACCACCAGGGAAGTCCCATTTGTTAGTTCACTCATTCATTCATTCTGTTATTTCATGAGCACCCTCACATACCTCTAACAGATATCTCCTATTATTATGACCATTTTCACAGGTGGAAACTGAGTCAAAGAGTGACTAAGCAGCTTGCTGAGGACCACACACACCAGGTAAATGTTGGATCTGGGGTTTGAAGTGGGGAGTATGACATGAGAACTTGAACCTTCAAGCTTCAGCACAGTGTGTCTATTTGCAGTTAGAAATTATTCACACATAGAAGTGAAAGGTCCTGAGCAGATCCCTTCTTTCCTCCTTCCCCAGCTCATGCTTCCCCGGGCTCTGCTCAGAGCAGGTATGACTGCGTGTGCACAAAGAGACGGAGAGAGACGAGGTGAGAAAACCCCCAGAGAGGGGGCAGGCGGAGCCAGCGCACCCTGAGATGATTTGCATCGCCTGCGGCAGGGAGTGCGTGTCACGCTATCACAGCCTCTTCCTGTATTGACACCATAACAATCCTTTACTTTTGTGGAGCACTTTGTAGCTTTCAAATCCATTAGCTCATTTTATCCCCACAACAATCTTACGAAGAGGCAGGAATTGTTATCCTTGTTTTGCAGATAACAGGCTTGTAATTCGTCCCAAGGCAGGGAGACTAGCTGAAGACCTGGGTCCGTGAACCCTGGTCTTACGGTCTGTGCAGCACACCTCACTTTCCTTTTCATCATTGTTTGATTGGGGGCCATGTCGGGGAAGGGCTGGCTCCCCAGACCTCCAGAAACCCCTCACTCCTTGGTTCCAGGCCACCTTGTTGTTTAGTCACTAAGTTGTGTCTGACTCTTTTGTGACACCACGGACTGGAGCCCGCTAGTCTCCTCTGCCTGTGGGATTTTCCAGGCAAGAAAACTGGAGTGGGTTGCCATTTCCTTCTCCAAGTGATCTTCCTGATCCAGGGATTGAACTCACATCTCCTGCACTGGCAGGCAGATTCTTTACCACTGAGCCGTCAGGGAAGCCCTCCAGGCCACCTAGATTATATAAAGTTGTGGTTCTCAGATTTTACTGGGCATCAGAACCACCTGGAAGGCTACAGGCTTCTGGGTCCTGTATCTGATTCAGGAGGTCTGGGAGGCCCAAGAATTTGCATTTCTAACAGGTTCCCAGGTGATGCTCAGAGACTACTGGGCCAAGGACCACATGCTTTGAGAACATGAATATCAAGCAATGTCTTACGGATATTTAGCTGGATTTCTCTCACTAAGGCTCATATTCTGGGCTACAGAAACCCCAGACAAAGGGAGAACTGACCTTGTGGGTCTCTCCCTGAGGTGAGAAATCTGCATGTGTCTCGCTTCACTGACAGACTGCTGTGTGGCCCAGAGAATGGGAAGAAAACCTCTGGCTTTCGGTTCATACATACAAACGGAAAATGTCCACACACGAGATTATTAATTCATTGTTCAATTAAGTTATGATCTCCAAAATTATCACAATATTTGGCTCAGAGGAAGGCAGCATTGAATAGCTTGTTCCACGTAATGTGTGAATAATGTAACTTTATTACTTTTCTCACGAGTGAGTAATTGTGACTGACACGTTGGCAATAACATAGATTACCTTCTCACCCTCCCCTCTCCCTGTTCTCAGCACCAAGCAGTTACTTTCTCATCTCTGCTCCTTTCCTGCTCACCCCCTCCCTGCTGCCAGCCCCCTTCTCGTGCCCCTTCTTTTCTGTTCTGCCTACAAAGCAGGCCTGCAGAGGGGCAAGGCAGTGAGGGGCTGTGGGCCCCTGTGGACAAGGGTGAGCAGCATGTCCAAGCCCCCTTGACCAACCTGGTGGGCACCCTTGTAAGGACCTGTTTGAACCCTTGCTCACGTTGTTCACTGTACCCTCCCTTGTCTTCCAATTCCTCCAAGTCCCTGGTACGTCCACTCAGGGGCAGTGTACTACAGCTCAGCTGTCCTCTTCTCAACAGGTATGAGCTGGTCTGGACACACACTCGATGCAGGAAGGCAGTCGCTCCTGTAGTGCTGTGGCAGGGGCGATGCGTCCTGCTGAGCGTAGGAGCCTCCATGTTTCCCTCTTGTACCCCCTTTTAATCCTTCTGAGTCTAGCTTCTGTCTCCAGCTGGCCAGTTCTGGGAAAACATGTTGCTTGTCTGAGCCCCTCATTGCTGCCTCCTGGTGCTCTGGGCACTCAGGCTATTATACAGAGGGTTGTTGTCAGCACCTTGGACAGCTCCCAGCATCCTGAGGGGATGCTCTCTCTTTTCTATTATCCTCCTTAACTGCAGATTGGCTGCCAGTATGAGGAATATACTTACAAGCCCTCACCAGTCCTTCTTTCCCTATGACACTTGGGGTCTAAATATATATTTTTAAGAAATTACTCTTTAAATGTTAAACTTCAGCTTAAATACTATTGTCTTTCTTTTTCTTCATTCATCAGAGCATCTTTTTGTACCAACAATATATTAATATTTATTTAGGCTGAGAATGTATCTATAGTGTAGATATATGGAAAAGGGCTTCCCCTGTAGCTTAGCAGCAAAGAATCTGCCTGCAATGCAGGAGACACAGGAGATGCAGGTTCAAACCCTGGGTTGGGAAGATCCTCTGGAGGAGGGCATGGCAACGCACTCCAGTATCCTTGCCTGGAGAATCCCATGGACAGAGGAGCCTGTGGACTATAGTCCATAGGGTTATAAAGAATCAGACATGACTGAAGCGACTTAGCACACATGCATGTAGATACAGAAAGGACAGGAAGGATGCTCTCTATCCCAGAGAGCAGGGGTCCCCGACTTCCGGGATCTGAGGTGGAGCTGATATAATAATCACAGACATAGGGTGCACAATAGATGCAATGCACTTGGTGCTGAAATGTTGGGGACCACTGCAACAGAAACCTCATTTCACATGGTTCAGTCATGTTCTTGCCAGAGTGTCCTTGTCCAGATGCATTTCCAGCCCCCTTCAGTGGACAGAAGTACAGTCCACTCCACACGAATCAGACCTGTCCACCGGGGAGCCCTTCTTTCTTGCTCTGGAGGGCTGGGGTGGTGATCTGCCTTGCTGCTGCTGCTAAGTCGCTTCAGTCGTGTTCGACTCTGTGCGACCCCATAGACGGCAGCCCATCAGGCTCCACCGTCCCTGGGATTCTCCATTCAAGAACACTGGAGTGGCTTTCCATTTCCTTCTCCAATGTATGAAAGTTAAAAGTGAAAGTGAAGTCTCTCAGTCTTGTCCGACTTAGCGACCCCACGGACTGCAGCCTACCAGGCTCCTCCGTTCATGGTATTTTCCAGGCAAGAGTACTGGAGTGGGGTGCCATTGCCTTCTCCGGGTGATCTGCCTTACCTTCCCTCAAAGCTCCCATTTGAAGGGAGTGCTGTGCCTAGTTGCTCAGTCATGTCTGACTCTTTGTGACCCCACAGACTATAGCCCACTAGGCTCCTCTGTCCATGAAATTCTCCAGGCAAGAATACTGGAGTGGGTTGCCATGCCCTCCTCCAGGGGATCTTCCTGATGCAGGGATCGAGCCCGGGTCTCCTGCATTGCAGGCAGGTTCTTTACCATCTAAGCCACCAGGGAAGCCCATTTGAAGGGAGAATAGTCTATCTGGGGTGATCCAGTGTACAAGGCTGATTTGCATGAGGACTAAATGAGTTGTCTGTTCTGCTCTGTCAACAGGTATGTGGCTTGGATCTGACTTTGCTTTCCCTGGGAGAGTGGTGGGCACTCTCGCTTGAGCATGTTCTTTGTGCTAGACTCTGTGATAAGCATGTGACGTGAATGATTCCATTTAATCTTCACAACAATTGAATGAGGAAGGTGCCTTCTCTCCTCTCTATTTTGCAGCTGGTCAGACAGAGCCAGGAGCCTCTAATCAAGCCTGTGTTTGTCACACTACCTTAGTTGCTGGTGTCCCTGGGTAAATGCTTGGGACACAACTGGGCTTAATCAAGGTGAAGTGGATGATGGCTCATAGGGCAGGTAGAATGGCTGGACCGGGACAACTCTGGAGTTGAGGGGAAGGATCACTGGGCTGGAGAGACAGGGAGGACTTTGTGTGGGAAATAAGGCTTGATTCTTGGATCTCAAAGGTTTAAGGCTTTACCTCTCAAAAATGTACAAAAGGGAAGCAAGTGTCTTTGGTTAGCTTGGCCCTGGGTACACCTGGCAGGAATGTGTTGGGGGGGTCAGTCTCCCTCATCCAGCCTTCCTCACACCCCGTTTCCACCCAGCCGGGACCACTCGTTCCCTCATCAGTAAAGAATCAGATTTCTAAAAAGGAGCCACTTATTATTTTGGTGATCTTAGGGAAATCACAAAAAACTTCAAATTTCAGTTTTCTCAACTGTATAAATAGAAACAGTAATCGCACTATCCTTAGATAGCCATAAAATTATGGGATACATGATACACAGCTATACACAGGTATGGCATGTACTTGGCACTCAACAAACATTACTGTTGTTTTATTCTTGAGTTAACTATCTTTGCTTCAGATGGAAAAAAAAAAAAAAAAACAATTTCAGAGAGCTAGAAGGATCAATGAGGAGTCATGTAAGTAGCCTCTGGCATATAGGACCAGAGGCCCTAGAAATGAGTTGTCCTCCTCTTTCTCCCTTCCTGTACTTGTCCTCTTAGGGGCTCAGTGATGCTTAGATCTTAGAATTGGCCCTGACAGGAGCAGTGTATGAAGCCACGGGGTATGTGGCTTTCATACTGGACTCATATTATAGAATGGCGGGTGTCAGCCCCTCCTCCTACCTCCTAGATCTCTTGGCCCTCAGCCCCCACCCCCCTACCAGTCCCTCTGTTGGCTTCTGGTCTTTCGTGCTGCTCTCCTGGACCCAGCAATCCTGTCTGCGGTGTTTCAGTGCACTCTTCCCAGTGCTCTCGGTATCTGCCTGGGACACGTATTCTGCTGCTGTTTACGGTCATGGCTAGGTGGGCAGAGCTCTCTGTGCCTCCTCAAAGTGGGGTGATAAGGTCGACACCACACAAGAAGTCCAGACCATCTGGGCTTGAATTTGAATTCTGGTTTAACCATTTACGTGACCTTAGGGAAATTGCTTAATGTCATTGAGTCTGTGTCCTCCTCGGTACAATGAGAGTGACCCCGATTTCGTTGCATTATGGGGGGATAAAAAGAGACATATGGAAGCACCTGGAAGGGTCTGTACTCAGTATATACCAGGTTATCTCCCTTCTTCTGCTTTATTCCTCCTGCTTTGAGGCCTGCTTAGGGGAGGGGAGGAGGGCAGGGTGGTGAGGAATCCCCTGCTCCAAAGTGACTCAGTCCCTGCTCTTCATCCCTCACTGTGTTACGCTGCTTCCTCATTATACTCTGGAAAGCCTAGATCCAGACTAAAGGGGGCGTTTTGGATATGTTCTCCAGGGTGGAGAACAAAACTTCCTCATTGGGATATTGAGTTTTGATTTCTGGGGTGCTGAGTTTTCATTTCCATCTGGGCTGATTTCAGAGTACTTGGGAAATTTTAGTAATTAGCAGCCGCAGCACTAATGAATCATGTCACAGGCATCCTCGTCTCACTTTGCTCTGAATGCAAAGGCTCCAGATGCAATTATAACACTGTCTGTCCCTCCTCGGGCCTCTGGCCTCACGTTCCCACTACAGAGACTGTGTTCCTTGTTTATCACTCTGGGCAGCCTCCCCGCCTTTCTTCTGCAGCCTCTTATCCAAGCCTCTGCCTATCTGCTTGCCCAGACCTGGCAGGCACACTTAGTCAGCTAGCTTGTCCTCTTGCAAATTCCACCTATAGGTTTATTTCAATTCCTAGTCCTGGAAAGAAGGAAAAAATGAATCAGGTCTAAATCCTGATAAAAGTATGGTTTAGTGCTGTCTGGGCTGATAAAATACTACTTGGAAAATGGGGACCTATTTCTCTCCCTTTCAAAGTTGGGCACTTATAAAGGGATAGAAATGCATAGAAAGACTTCCTTAGCAGAAGCTAATAATCAGTGATTCCCACATTCATCTACCTACTCATCCATCCTTTCTTCCATCCATCCATCCACCCATCCAATTATTCATTTAATAAAACTTGCAGAATGTCTGCAGGGTACCAAGCCTAGCCTGGCTTTGGGGATACACAGATGATGGTGGGGAGACTGGCAAGTAACCCGAGATCACTATATGATGTGATGCACCCTAAGAGTGCAGTGGGAGCCTGAGGAGAGGCGTCTGAGTCAGGGGCAGAAAGGTACAGCTGCTTTGAAGAAGGGGGCACTTGAATTAAAGATTGAAGACTGAAGAGAACTGAGCTTTGCAGCACTCCCTTTCGTTAGTGCACGTGTGGTACCAGGGTTAGTAAACTCCAGAATCTTTACAAAATTGTCATCTGCTCCAATGTGTGGGGAGAACTGTAACATCCCAGGAATGGGGAGCTCCGCACAGGAACAGTAACTGATGCTGCTTCGGAATCGGAGAACTCAGAACACTTAGGTCATGTGACCTCCTCTTGACAGGATTTTCCTAAAACATGCCAGAGAGATGGAAATAGAAACACCTCCCTTGTTCTTAAAGAATCCAAGCTCCACCACGTTTCTCCTTCAGTCCACCATTTGCTATTGCTGGAAAACCCTATTTGTCTATCCTCTGGCTTTAACTAAAGTTGATGATTTTCTCCTTAGGAGAGCCAGAAAGTCTACCTGTTTCACCAACCCTCCTTTTCAACTAAGCTCAAAGGCATGAGAGTTGTCCTTTATTCTGTGCTGGGTCTAGCTCCCAGAGTCTACACAAACAGAATTCATTCCTCTATGGATGGGGAGCACTGTCAACCCAAAGCGGGAGCACTACGATGAGGGACGGCCACTTTGCTATAGATGGTCTGGGAGGATAAACCCATGGTCCATGGATAATTCTCTCTTTTTAAAAGTTCCCCTCACTGCTCATATACTTTCTTATTACTGCAGTCATTTGGCAGGCAGTCTTGGTCATGGATTGGCCTTGGTGAGTGGAAGCCCAGGCTGAGGGTTTGAAATTCATTTAATGTAGGAACCTTGGTGAGAAAGGCTGCTGCTGTGAGGGGACCGCTGTTTTAAAGCACCTCAATCTTGAAGAGCCAGGTAGTGACTGAAGCATCTCCAAGAGCCCCCCATGATAGAAGGCATAGTGTCTGGATATGACTTATTACTCATCTCCTTTTCTAGAATAGGTAAGCTCTGTTTTGCTCAGCACTGTGTCCCCAGGGCCTGGAAGAGTGCCATCTAATGCTTTTTTTTGTTGGATGAACTAAGATTCTCAAGTAATGTGTGAGGAATCTCCATGGGTCCCATTGGTGTCTCTCAGTCCTGAGCTGGGCTGCCAAAGTCCACGGCTTCCTTGTGACTTAGCTGGACTCTCACTGTCCCAAAACCCAGCCAGAAGAAACACTTCAGTGCTAATGGATCTGGAGACTTAAGCTCTGGAGGGCCACCTCTGTCAGATGAGATTTGCCTTCAAAGGCCACTGGCTCTGACCTTTTGATAACATTTTAAAAAAAGAAACCTTCTGTATTGACTGAATCAGTTTTATCTTCAGTGAAGGTCTAGGCAGCTATTTGTATTTCCGTTTGAATTTTTGGGTCCTTTTAGTTTTCTACTTCTGGGCAAGCATAAAGGGGGAAAAAGTTCCTTTGCTTGACCAAACCTCATTTACAAGTTGTTTGTGTGTTTTTTTAATGGAACCCAATCCCTTAAGCTTTGAAAAGTAACCTCCACAGAGCTCAATAAACCATTTCTAACGTGGCAGCTTCTAATCCAGGAGAGTTCAGAAGGCAGATGCTAAATAACCACCAATTGCATCCCAGGACAGTTCCGGCCAGTCTCAGGGCTCTGCAGGCTGGAGATGCGATCTGCTAATCCTGACTCTATGCTCGCGTCCGCTCTGCTGGCTGGCCTGACTTGTGCAATTAGTATTTTCCCTGGTGTTGATTTTGTTCAAATATATTGGGCCCATCAATCATCCGCTTTCCAACTCATCTGTCTGGATCAGTCAATTACAAAGTTATATTGGAGCCACTAGGATTCCTGTGAAATAGACACAAGAAGGAACTAAACTCATTTCAGGTTTGACCTCTGAGACTGGGATCTGAGTAGGCTTAGTTTGCTTACACTTCATGGTTATCCAATCCAATCTGGCCTGTAGAATAGAAAGGCCACTTGCTTAATTGGGAACACTTTAATATAGATATCCATTAACTTATGCTAAATTACAGTAAAACATCTATGGAGGAACTTGATGTGACATCTGCATGAATACTAAGTAACTTCATTACGATCAGCACTATGACAATGAATATGAAATGAACGTGCCCAGAGAAGACAATTAGTCTCCCACCTTCCCAAGCCATTACTCCTTTATTTCCCACCCATACCGTGCTAAAAAATAAGGCATAGACACTCTGTGATAATTTTTTTTTTTTGAGCCCATCACTTTCCTTCAGCTCCTGGTCAGTTCCTGAGAGTTCTGGTTATTTGCAGGGTGGAGACTGGCTTGGGCCACTTGGAGGAACAGCCGTGGACAGTGGAGGGAGGGGGTTTTGGGGTTCCACTTTGGTTTGGGAAAGAAGGCTGTCAAGACTGATGGGACAGCCCACTCCCCCAAACACAGACATACACACACGCACACACACACACACACACAGACACAGAATTGGAAGGTGGCCTCATCTGGAATGAGCAAATAGACTGTCAGGTTAGATTATGAACATCAGAAGCATTTCAATCTGCTGGATGCATACTCTACATGCTGAGATCTGAGGGAAGGATTTGGCCTCAGAATTAAGTCAGCTTTTCCTTCTGGGTTGCATGCACCTGAAAAGTGCGGCTAGGGGGGTCCAGGAGTCAGATAAACACACCCCATTGCACGTAGTCTGAGCCACACAACTTGGTCTTAAAGTACACCTCTCATATTACTTGGTGCTATTTCACATGGAAGAGAGTAAGTGTGAAAGTGTTAGTCGCTCAGTCGTGTCTGATTCTTTGCGACCCCATGGACTGTAGCCTATCAGGCTCCTCTGTCCATGGAATTTGCCAGGCAAGGACACTGAAGTGGGCTGCCAACCCCTTCTTCAGGGGATCTTCTCGACCCAGGGATCGAACCTGGGTCTCCTGCACTGCAGGTGGACTCTTTACTGTCTGAGCCACCAGGGAAGAAGCCTTCCTCCAAATCTCAGGGTGACCTACAGGGACCTTTGCATTTAGGGATGCCTGACTCAGTGCGAGAAGCAGCTCATGAGAGAAGCAGTTGAGAAACAATATTCCTGGGTACCCCCTCTGTCATTTTGTCCTGGGTCACAGATCTCTCCCCACTGCTGTTTTCTCCTCTTCGCCTTCACCTTCACAGCAGAGTCCCCTGCCTCGGTCCTGCTCATCCACTTCTATCCGTTCGCATAGACCCATGTGAAGGATGCTCACTCGGCTCCTTCTCGCAGGTGCCCTTGCCTGGATGTGCTTCTGCCTGACTTCCACCCCTTCTTAGGACAAGCATGTCAGTTCTGCAGCTCCAAGCAGCAGCTACGAAGGGGTCCTCTTTGCATCGTACTCCAGGCAGATGTCAGTGGGGACGAGCCACCCTGTAAAGTGTGCAGACGTCCTGGAGTGCTTCACATGAAACTCAGGTCCCAGCGGGCAGCTGCTGGGGGATTCTGGAGAGCCAGATGCCCCCCTAGAAAGGGTAGACCGCCATAACTCATGGGAACAGAGGGAGCACCCATCATCTCGTTAGCATGTCAAGTAACAGATTTTGACGATGC
Organism: Bubalus bubalis; assembly: GCF_019923935.1. Taxonomy (NCBI): domain Eukaryota; kingdom Metazoa; phylum Chordata; class Mammalia; order Artiodactyla; family Bovidae; genus Bubalus; species Bubalus bubalis. Next base: position 110,657,932 of record NC_059161.1, read on the forward strand.
TCCCCTGCCTTCTAGCTCCAGTTTCAAAACCTTCCCTGTGTGGGCCTCGCTGGGGTTGGTGATTAGTTCTCACTGTTCCCTCTTCCGAGACCAGTAAGTGGCTCAGTTTGTGCCAAGTTTCCCTGTAAATACTGTGGCTGTGCCCACACGAGGCAAAGCATTTCTGGGAGATAACAGTGAGCTTGTTTCTGGATTCCTACTGGGAACAGGAGGGGAATGAAATTGCCTCTCTGTGAGAGCACACTGCCATGTGGCCGAGCCCAAGCTAGGCTCGCAGGGATGTGAACTCCGTCCTCCTTGCTGTTCCCTCCCTCTCCTCTGCTCTTTCCAAGCAAGCTGTCATTCTAAAAGGAACAGGTCTCAGACTTCCCTGGTGGTCCAGGTGGAAGGATTCAACTTCCAATGCAGGGGACTTGGGTTCGATCCCTGGTCGGGGAACTAAGACCCTAGATTCACACTAAGATCTCATAAGCTGTGGGGCAACTAAGCCTGTGCACCACAGCGAAAGATCCTGCATGCTGCACCTGCCACCCAATGCACCCCAAAATGCAATATATGATTTTTTTTTTTTTTAGAGAAGAACAAGTCTCATTTCCTTGGGTGACCACTGTCTCCAAGCAAACATCTGGAAATAGGCCACAAACAAACAAGAAGCCTCACAAAAGCCAAGAGCATCTAACAGGAAAGGAAAGTGGTTATGGACATATTGGAATTTCAGTGAGTAATGAGACAGAGGGGTGTGGCGAAACAGAAGAGAGCACAGAGTCTTTCTGAGGCAGGGGATGGATGATATAAGGTCTTTATGTTCCTCCCAGGTTTATGATTTTATATGTGAAAAATTCTAAACTATACATCCGATTCAACAAAGTGAACATGTATCAAGAATCTCCTCTGTGTCTAAGGCTCTAAGTGAAAAATTCAAAGGTGAACCAAGTATGGTTCCTGAGCTCAAAAATCCCTATAATCCAGGAGGGTAGAAAAGACACTTGAGCAACCCTCCATCTCTCCTATTTCCTTTCTTTCCACCCAATGCAAGGCAGAGTGCATTAATGGCATGGCAACTCTAGGCTGATGTAAAGAGCACTAGAATTAAGTTTGTAAACCTGCTCCACCCTTACTAACTCCGTGATATTGCGCAGGAGACTGAAACTCACATAGCTTTGATTTTCTTATTTCTATAACAAGAATATTAATGATACCTCTCTCACAGGATTAGTGTAAGGATAAAATAAAATATATTTATTAAAGTTCTCTGCACTGAGTAGATGCTTAATAAATATTAGTTGAATGAACTATAAGTAAAGAAAATGTTTAGTTTTCTTTACACAGAGGAGAGCTCATCAATAGATAGGAGGGACAGCCTCTGAGATGATCTTGAAAGGTAAAGAGGATTTCTACAGGTGTAGATAAAAGCTAGTTCAGACAGAGGGAATGGCATGAACGCTGAAGTGGAAAAGAGTAGGTCACACAGGAGAGGCAAGTGTTAGGGGAAATAAGACCGAAGATATAGGTCAGGCTTTATTGTGGCCTGTGATTGCTATGCGAAGGAGTATGGGCTTGAACTTTGGGCCAAGTGAATTATTAGGGATTTCAGAGAAAGGAGTGACCATATTTTAGGAAAATCAATATGACAATCAATCAATGAGGGGGGTTGTGCTGGAGATGAGCTGGGGACAGGGAGATGGGTTTGGAGGCAACAACCTCAATGGAGGACCTTAAATAGTGGGAGTAGAAACAAAGGCGAGGGAAACCAAGGCCAAGTGAAGCACGCAGTTTCATGCAGACCCCGCAGGTCCCCATCTGTGACCCCCAAACACTGAAAGTGTGTCTCTCTCAGAGTGAACCACGTGGCGCTGCAGTGGGCATGCCAGTCTTTCTCTACTGGGAGCCGCTGGAGGGCAGACACCAGCCCATCTCAGCAGCCGTCAGTTAAAAGTCTCCATGGGTCATACAGAGTAGAAACTCTACAAATATTCGAGGCATAAATGAACCGATCAGTGAGTAATAGCTGGGCATAAATCAGAGGATATGTACTCAAACTGGGCTATAGTTTTTGACCGGAGGCCTCCCACATCTGAACAGAAAGCATCACGGCACAAGGTGAAATTCTAGGTTTCAAAAGAAAAAAAAAATGTAGGAAGGACGCTCAAAGCCTTTGTTAATTAAAAACATGAATCGCTCTTCAGGGAACATTCCCTGCATCCCATTCTCTCTCCTGGCTCTGAATGGCAGATAAAGTGGTATCTTTGCCTGCGCTTTGGACCACATTTAATTAAATGCCTACATCGACTGCTTCCTCACATACCTTGTTTTATTTCCTTCCCTTCTTTCCATGCTAAAGAGGGCCAGGGCTAATACTAATGCATATGCTGTTAAACCTTTTTAATTAACTGCAACTTCTTCCAGAGATTTATGTTTAAACAGTAAATTTTTTGTTGATACTCAAATACATAGGCGGCACTCAGAATGATGTACGAGTACTCTTGTCCTCAAAATGATTCTTCATGAGTTACCACCAGAGACGTTTTCATGAGCCTCCTTTATTAAAATAATAATACTCAGCAAAGCAATAATGCTTTACAACCAGCAGCTAATTAACCTGCCCCACCCCCCACAGGTCAGCATTAGCATCTGCAGGTTAAGATATGAGCGCCCAGTGGGTCTCTGTTTAGAGTCAGCACTGAATTGGTCTGGGTCTGCGCTCCGGCATCGGTGAGTAATGATTTTCATTTAAAACGCATCTTTGTTCTCAGACTGTAGCTCAATCTGTTATTATCCTTATTTATTTTGTTCTTGTTTGGTACCTTCCCTGCACTGAGTATCAGCATGCCTAATCTGCACTTGACCTCCTGAACCAGAATTTAACCATACCTTGGAAAAGCCAATGGATTCAAAACTCGGGTTTAATTGCAAAATCCATTTATTTTCCTGTAACTCTAAATTTGTGCTCCAAACATTTTTAATCATGATCTGGGCTGTCAGTTGTAATTGCCACACAGCAACCCTCTGCCAACCAAACCCATCTAACCTACCCAAGTTCCTGTTCCATTCGTCATGTTGAAACAACACTTTCCTCCACAAGCTGATGTAGTTCTATTCCATGTTATACCATCAACGGGCCAATTATTTCAATTTTGGCATCAGATTCAGAAGAGAGTTTAATGATCCTCAATGGTATAAATGGTATTTTTATTCCTACAGCAATTTAGTAACGATGATGACATTTAGGCACTTAGAAAGGATTTCTTGTTTCCCACCACCGACAAACAGGAGGCTAGATGATCGTTTTAGGCACTTTTCTGGGCACTTTGGGCTTCCCTGGTGGCTCAGCTGCTAAAGAACCTTCCTGCCAGTGCAGAGGATGCAAGAGATGCAGTTTCGATCCCTTCCAGGGTCAGGAAGATCCCCTGGAGAAGAAAATGGCAACCCACTCCAGTATTCTTGCTTGGAAAATCCCAAGGACAGAGAATCCTGGTGGGCTACAGTCCATGGGGCCAGAAAGAGTCGGACATGACTGAGTGTATGCACGCATACTCTACCTTGGCATCATTTTGCAACATTTATGAAACCCAGACTTAACTCATGCAACTCTGACTGGGGCCACAGAAAGAAGACCCCCAGACCCGGGGCCTGTTGGCTAGCATTTCAGTTGGAAGTCAAGGAGCAACAAGGTCCCAGGTTTTGCACACCTCTTTTAATTAACTTATTCATTTATTTAACAAATGTTTAATGAGTTTCTACTAGGTAAGGCAACTCCTGGGCAACTCAGCCCCGGGAGTGAAACTGAGTCATACGAGGTGTGCAGTTTATCCTCAAATCAAATCAAATTCAACCCCAAATGTCCTGATTGAGGTCTAAATTATAATTAATTATAAATAACAAATAATGAATTATTATCAAATATTTTAAGAATGTGTTTAGACTACTCATTCAGCAAATATTTCTCAGGCACCTTTGAGGTGTAAGGTTCGCCTCTGGGAGCTGAAAAGCTTACAAAAACAACCAAATCTGTCAGCAAATCTTACTGGCTCTTCCTTCACAGAGTTTGAGTTTGGGCTCTGATGCTTCTCATCCCTCACTGTTACCCCCTGGGCCCAGTTAAGAAGAGCCTGCACCTAGATTCTTGCCAGAGCCTCCTAACTGGTCTCCCTGCTGCTTCTGTTTTTGCTGCTTCACAATCTCTTCTCAACGGTGCTGTCTGGGTGATGCTTTTGAAACTGAAGTCAGATGGTATCATTTCTCCATCCGTAATTATCTCAGAATAAAACCCCAAATCCCTGTCAAGATTTACAGCAGCATCCTTCCTGGTCTTGCCTCCTTGCTCCCTCTTTGACTTCATCCCTCCTCATCCTCTGGCTGGCTCTGCTCCACTCAGTCTGGTCTCCTTGCTGTTCCCCGTGCACATGAGACATGCTCCTGCCTCAGGGCCTTTGCACTTGCGGTTCTCTCTGCCTGAGATGCTCTGCCCTCACGTGACCCACATGGCTCAATCCTTCACTTCCTCCAGGACACTGCTTAGCTGTCGCCTTCTCAGAGACTGACCACCTTATTTAAAATCTGTGGGACTTCCCTGGCAGTCCAGGGGTTAAGACTCTGTGCTTCTAATGCAGGGGGTGCAGGTTTGAGCCCTGGTTGGGGAACTAAGATCCCACATGCTGGACAATGTTGTCCAAAAAATAAAAAGTTAAAATTTGCACCCCACTCCTGTACTATATCCCTTTTTCCACATTCCTTTCCCCACTCCTGTACTATATCCCTTTTCCCACATTCCTTTCTGGCCTTATTTTTCTCTAGAGTGCTTATCACACCTGACATATTATTTATCTTACTTATTTGTTTATTTTACGTCTCTCCACTAGAATGTCAAATCCGTGAAGGCTTGGCTATTTGTCTCTTTTACTTATTGATGTAGCACAGAGATATTTAATAAATATTTATTACCTATATGTATATACATACGAATATACATGTAATGAATATATGTAATAACGAGCACTTTCACAGTCTTTTAAGAAATGTACGCTCAAACAGGAGCTATGTCTGAAAATAAGGAGTTGTATTTTAAGAAAGTTGGAAATAAATAACAAGCAGCAATAGTTCCAAGGGTAGAACATTTCATTTTTCCTGGTTGAATGAACCTGTTAAAATCAGGGCCTGGACTTAACTACAGGGCCCAGATTTAACTACAGGTATTAAAAAGCAGAGACATTACTTTGCTGACAAAGGTCTGTCTAGTCAAAGCTACGGTTTTTCCAATAGTCATGTATGGATGTGAGAGTTGGACCATTAAGAAAGCTGAGCACCAAAGAAGTGATGCTTTTGAACTGTGGTGTAGGAGAAGACTCTTGAGAGTCCCTTGGACTGCAAGGAGATCCAACCAGTCAATCCTAAAGGAAATCAGTCCTGGATATTCGTTGGAAGGACTGATGCTGAAGCTGAAGCTCCAATACTTTGGCGACCTTATGCGAAGAACTGATTCACTGGAAATGACCCTGATGCTGGGAAAGATTGAAGGCAGGAGGAGAAGGGGATGACAGAGGATGAGATGATTGAATGGCATCACTGACTCAGTGGATATGAGTTTGAGCAAGCTCTGGGAGTTGGTGAAAGACAGGGAAGTCTGGCATGCTGCAGTCCATGGGTTGCAAACAGTTGGACATGACTGAGTGACTGAACTGAACTGAACTGATGTAGTCCTGGGAGGGAAAATAACTACAGTCCATGTGGAAAGCAGAGAATGGTTCTTTGCTGTAAGACTCCTCAACTAGATGAAGACTGACTCTTGGAAACTGGTGATCATATACGATGTGCAGTGTTTCTAGGGGCCTTGGCGGCTGTCCAACTGAGCAACCTTCTCCACCACCCCAAATCTCACAAACAAACCCCAATGAAAGCAACTCCATGTTTCTGAGGTTTGAGGCTGCTTTTTACGGATGTCAGTGCAGGCAGCGGGGGATGCAAAGCCAGTGCACTTTTTAATAGCTGATTTTGACAGGACGTGTCTGGTTAGTGCTAGTTATCCCGGAGCCTAACTGGATCTTGAGGATAAATCTCTTATTTTGGTAGCACTTGAAAATAAGTGGCAGCAGTTCATGCATAATTACTTCTGAATTATCTAGGGGATTCATCAGGTTTGATTATAGATGCATAATGAATTTACCGAATTTGTGGGTATTAGGGAGATATTAATTCCATATGAAACCTCACAATTCATTCATGTGCCATTTGTTTTCATTCCTTTTTTATAATAAGCTAATTAGTTTAAATTATTTGTACTTGTACAAGGTCTTGAAACACATATAAGGAATGATTATACCAGAGCACCCAATAAATGGCAAGCTTTGGAGACAGCATTAATTGTGATAAAGGGTTCATAAAGCAGTCGATGTTCAATTTTCCCATTTGGGGTGGTAATAACAGGTCTAATCATGACACCTCCATAAAGTCACGGGAAGTCCCTAATTAACGTTTTTGAATTCAGATATTTAAGACAAGGTGGAGGAAGTCATTATGCCAACTAGAGAAGGAGGCAAGAGGGGGAGTTTGATCTTGTTCTAAGCGAAGGGGAAAAGATGAGACAGCAAGGTCTTGTTAACTCTGGGCCAGAAGGGAGATGGGCATGCATGGTCTCTGACCTGTCTGGAGAATTCCTTTAAGAAGAACCTGTGTTTCTGAAGGGTCACTGGCAAACTGGGATTTAGTCGCTCAGAATGGAAGGATGGGCTTCTCTGGATTGGGGACCAGGATCTTTAGCTTTGTTTTTTGGTTTTATTTATTTATTTTTTATATGGAATTGGTCCCATTTGGGGGCTTCCCAGATGGCTCAGTGGTAAAGAATCCACATGCCAATGCAGGAGATGCAGATGTGAGTTCGATCCCTGGGTCGGGAAGATCCCCTGGAGAAGGAAATGGCAACCCACTCCAGTAGTCTAGCCTGGAGAATCCCATAGACAGAGGAGCCTGGAAGGCTACAGTCCATGGGGTCCTAAAGAGTCAGACATGACTGAAGGACTGAGCACATACACAGGATCCCATTTGGCCCATGAGCTTGGGTAGGAAGGATCCTGGACTGAACTGACCGAGGGACAAGAGTTACTGTACCTTGAGCAGATTCTAAGTGTTAGGCAGTGTGGTTGGCACTTTATATACATTGTATCATTTCATCCTCATCACAGTCCCTATAGAATAGATACTATTATTATCTCTACTTCACAGGTCAGGGGACTTTAGACAGGAGGTCACAGAACCTGCCCAAAGTCATCCATTCAACCAGTAAGCAGCAAGGCTGGGACCCTGGGGATGTCTGATTCTGAAGCCCTGCACTTCATCACTCTGTGATCCACAGTCTCCTGGATTCCCCACTGTCTCCAAAACACCAGGGTTATTATAAACCTCATCAATGCTACCCCTGTTATTACCATCCCAAATGGGGGACTTGGAAGAGGTATTCTTTTTTGAAATCTTAATACCAAATTTTCATTCTATAGGCAACCCACCGGGTCAGAGGCCTTCAGATTTCTCTCCCCAGGTGCCCCTCCATGGAGCAGTGACAGAAGGGCCAGCCACCTCACTGATCTTCTACTGCCATTAGAAACAGCTCCACAGGGGTTAATGCAAGAAGTTCTGCTTTGGATGAGACACCAGTTTAATTTATATTTGATTAAAAAAGTCATTCATTCATGCATTCAGCAGCCGGTATTTGTTAAATGTCTCCTACGCTCTTAATTGGGTTTTGTTGGGGGGTGGTGGGGATGGGGGAGAGGGAGCAGGTACAATAAAATGTATGCCAGACAACTTGTTTATAATTTTCTTGGAAGAATACATGTACACACCTGAAAAGTTAAGTAAATAAGAGAGTGATTGAATAACCAGGCAACTGAGACGCAGACAGTGAGCTTTCTACAGTCAAATGAAGGAGACAGCACTGGGGCCTGGCGTGGTCCTTAGAGGAAATGGATGTGAACTGCTCATGGAGGATGGGCAGGGATGGGATGGCAGAAGGCATACCAGCTGGACCCAGTGAGGAAGCCAGGCTCCAGGTCTCAGTGAGTAATCAGGAATTTGACCTTGGGAAGAGTCACTGTCTAGGGCCTTAGTTCTTTGCTGTAAGTTGCAGATAACGACACATCACAGGGTGGTCGTGAAATTCAAATGGACATGGATACAGAACTGCTCTGACGTCAAGTGCTAAACACACGCTAGATACCGCATGAGAAAAGCACTCCCGGGGCAGACATCCTAACACGGACTCTGGGCACCACACTCTGAGTTCCATTCCAGCTCACCTGGACAGGTAGGCTCAGCTCTGTCCAGGCAGCATTCAGGGTGACATGCTGCAGGCTAGGGCAAGGAGCAGAGCCCGTGTACCTAGTGGGAGAAGCCGGACAAGATGTGGTAAGACCACGGCCGATCCTGCAGGTTCCCTGAGAGTACAGAGGGGAACACAGTGAGATCTGGGGATGGGAAGGAGGAAGACACAGGAGGCTGTTGACATTTCTCCCGTCTATTGTACTGCCAAATGGAAAACGGCATCTCCCTTCTATTTTAGCTACACTCAGTCGCATCATAAAGAGTGATGGAAAAGATACCATGCGGGTTTCCCTGCTAATTCAGTGGTTGAGGATCTGCCTTGCAATGCAAGGAAGACCGGTTCAATCCCTGGTCTGGGAAGATTCCACATGTCCTGGAGCAACTAAGCCTGTGTACCCAAACTACTGAGCCTGCGCTCTACAGCCCATGTGCTACAACTACTGAGCCTTTGTGCTGCACCTATTGAAGCCCATGTGCTCTAGAGCCTGTGCTCCAAAGCTAGAAAAGCCACTGCAATGGAATCCCATGCACTGCCACTAAAGAGTAGCCCTGCTTACCACAACCATTCACAGCAAGACCCACCACAGCCCCTCCCAAAATACAAATTTAAAAATTAATTTTTTTAAAAAAGATACCATGCAAATACCAATGTGAAGATTCAGGGGGGAGGTCCCCCAGTTTCTCCCTGAACAGAACCACCTTGGGACCATGGCTGAGTCTTCTCCTTGCCTACTGTTCTCTGCGCATCAGGCTCACAGTGGCACTCATCTCAGCCTCAGTCACAGCGTGGCCACAATCCTCAATTCTAGAGTTTAGTGTCCTCGAATCTCCCTTCTCCAGGGCTCTGGTTCCAAGAGAAGCCTGGAAGTGTTAATTTCTACTTTGAGAATCTCTTTGACTTGGAGAGACTCTGCATTGTTTCAGTTTGGGCAACAAAACTCTGCATTCAGTTTCATTAGGCTGATGAGTGAGGGCTCATGGTTAGGATACCTGGGATGGAAGATGCAGAGGCTGTGGGGGGCCCTTCTCTACACTTGTGTGTATGCTAAGTTGCTTCAGTCATGTCCAACTCTTTGGATTGTAGCCCACCAGGCTCCTCTGTCCATGGAATTCTCCAGGCAAGAATACTGGATTGGGTTGCCATTTCCTCCTCCAGGGGATCTTCCTGACCCAGGGATTGAACCCTCATCTCCTGTGTTGTCTTCTGCATTAGAAGGCGGATTCTTTTTTTTTTTTAACCACTGAGCCTTCTAGAAGCTACAGAAAGGTAAGTTTTCTCCTTAGCACCCAGGATTTCTTCCATTTCACCAACAAAATGAATCAATCCCAAGAAGATGGATCAAGGATACTTAAACTGAAAAGAACTTTAAGTAAATACTTTGTCCTTTTCCCCTACCTCTATGCATCTGCCTCTAAAATACCAAATATGAAGCCAGGCTTGGTCTTTCTCAGAAGACCTCCAAGAAGGAGAGTTTCCTATTGTTAACTCAAAGATGAAGGCGGGCATGTGTAATCTAGGACGCTCCCTTGCTTCACATGGATGCTCTCCCTCACTTCTCACCACACCTTAGAAAGTAGTGGCCTGAAAAGGCCACATCTGTCTGGAGGGGGCATTGAGCTTGTACCTCATTGCTCCAGACCTCTCCAGCTGTAGACCTCTCCAACCTGATACCATGGGAGGTCTGAGCCCCTGAGAATACAGATGCTTGGACTCAATGGAAACGTGTGTACCTAAATCTCTACAACCTTTCCTGTTCACACTGCCTCATTGCTTTTCGATTTTATTTTAAACTGTGAATATCTTAAGAATTTGCTTCTCTAAAGCCTTGTCTCCACTTCCTAAATTATATTAGCAACCTATTAGATGCTGAAGTTGAATTTGGCTACCTGATGGGAACAGCCGACTCACTGGAAAAGGTCCTGATGCTGGGAAAGATTGAGGGCGGGAGGAGGAGGGGACAACAGAGGATGAGATGGTTGGATGGCATCATCGACTCAATGGACATGAGTTTGCTCAAACTCTGGTAGATAGTGAAGGACAAGGAAGCCTGGCACACTGCCGTCCATACAGACGCAGAGTCAGACACGCTGCAGTGACTGAACAGCAACAACCTATTAGGTAATAGGCCAGGAGTCTGCAGAGGGCTCGCATTCACCCCAGAGGTAACTCCTTGGTCTTTCCTGGCTTTGAAAAGACAGCTCAACCTTCCAGATATTAATCAGGATGGAAGAACATGTTGAGAGACATCTCTAGCTCACTGGCTGGCCAAGGCTGAATTAAACACAGGTCTCACCCACAGTGGATGGGTGATGGTGGAGCAAGTCTGACTTTTGTGTTGGGGGCATGTGATCTCGCAGGTCTGCCAAAGATTTGTGAAAAGAAGAGAGAAGGGGGCAGGGTTGGGTTAGGGGAAGGGGTAAGAAAGGGGGTTAGTTACTGGAGTCAGGATAATTATTCCTGATGTCAGAGCCTCACCCAGGAGAGGTTTCACTGTGCCTGTTTTTATCCAGAAGACAGTATAAGTGGGATCTCTTGAAATTAGGTCACAGCTTGCAAAGGCAGGGGCTTGCCAAGGTGCTAACTGCCTGAATTCTCGGTGGGTTCACACAGCTCTGCTCTGACAAATGCCTTCTTTGTTTCTCTGAAAAGTCTGACTTGCTGAAGCAATCGCACCTGCCTCTTTTCTCCTTCACCTTCTCTCTCCCCTCCGCAAACAACTGAATCTGGAAGGTTAAAAACCACTTCACTTGTCAACTCAAAAGCTCTCCCTCCTGCCATCGCGTTGCTTCCCTTCTTAACCAGGGAAGGGAGCTACCGTGCTCTCACTCTGGGGACTGGAAGCCACTTTGAGAAAAGAGAGGAAGTACAATTTTCACAGCACACACCTGTCATCTCCAGAGCCAGGGTGCCAGGCTGCAGGAGAGCTGTATGAAGGCTGTGTTCCAGCTGTCTCAGAGGGCAGAGAATGAAGGGGAAGTCCTGGTGGCCTGATTTCCTGTCTGGGCGCAGGTCCCCGGGGGTTGATAACAGCATGGAAAACCCACCCACCCCCTAAGATAGGGCGGGGGGAGTGGAACCATAGTGGCAGGAATGGCAAACACTAGCTCTTGTCTGGCTTTTGAGGCCAAAACTAACTTTTTCTTGTTCTTCTTCTTCCTAACACTTTGTTGCTGACGAAGGTGTTGTCGTAACAGATGACTCTAAAAGGTGGGTGGGGCCCAGGGAGGTGTGAGAGCAGGTGTTGGAAGCTAATAAGAAACCCCAGAGGTGGGCGGAGAACCTGAGCTGGGAAGTCCCGCGCGGGGCACCCTGGAGCCTAGCCTGTCAGTTATTTTCGCTTGGCCAAGGAGTCAAAAACCGCAGCCCGCCCTGGAGCCAGAAATAGCAGGCGGTCATGGGAGCAATATTTGGCGAGTGAGGTTGGGAGGGCAGTGATTGGAGAGATGCTTGTTGCTTCTGCTTTTCCAATCTGGGAGGCCTTTGGGCTGGTTTCTCATGTGGCTTCTTCATGTGCAGGATGAATGTTCTTTCTTAGAAGGAAGGTTTATATCAGGCAGTGCATTGAAAAGCCTTGGCTCTCGACAAGTCTTCAAGAATTGCTAGTCATTATGAGGACTGTTTTGTTATCTTTTGGGAAGGAAATAGAACAAAATGAGCTACCACTGGGAGTCTAGAAAACTTGGAATAATGGCTTCCGGTATTTGTTTTTTGTTGTTGTAAGTAGTAGACTTCTTTTCAGATGAGGTTTTATATGGCATCTCCACACAGAAAATTGGTATTGGTAAGGTATCAGGTGGTGGGTGCCAAGTGGTGTTTGGGTCCTGGGTCCTTCCTGCTCGGCCCTCTCACTGCACAAGCAGTTTGGACTTTCTTGGTATCCAAGGCTCTGAGGGGCCCTGTTAGAAAACTGCTGGCTTAGAATATTAGAGAAGTGTTGGCTGTGTCCATAAAAGTAGAGTCCACCCTCATATCCTGCCACTGAACATGTTTTGGTGAACCAAGCAAACCAACCCAGAGAGAAGCGATCGGGAGAAGCCTCCAGGAAGGACAGGACACAGATTTACCAGGTGAGAGCTGGTGGAACCAGTGCCTAAGGATGTGTTTTTTGGAAGAGAAAGGGCAGTGTCTTTCTCCTTTTCTCCCCCAGAGTGGGCCCAGGAATTGTGGAAACCCAGGGCCTGCAGTAGGGTGGAGGTGAGGTGCAGTGAGGGGAGAGAGACAATAAGACAGGGACTGTCTGTCTCCTCCCTGGAGGGGGCTCTGCGTGGGCTCTGGGAGGCAGTGGGAACCAGCTGGGATTTCTGCAGATGGGGTCAGGTGGACCCGTGCTGACTGACTCTATGGATGCAGAACCATGCGTTTAGTCGTGGTGATACATCCGTAATTCTACCGCTCCTTTCCCTTTTGCTTCCGTTTCCAGTAAAATTCCATTCTGGCTTTACCTCTATCTACTACAAAAAGACAAAACAGAATTTGACTAGATCAAGGCCAGCCGAGTTGGCAGAGTACAAGTAATGATCAACTGACAAAGCTTTCCGCACTGGATCCCCATGAACTTAACAGAAGATCTGCAGTGCCCAAGCCTGAGGATCACTTGGCTCCTCTGTGGCTCAGTCACTGCTCTCCCACTCCTGGAAGCGGCTAGCTGATCCCTTATCCCCATGGGATCCCTTCTCAGAGAAGTGTTTCCAAGACTGGCATCTTCATACCCTAACACTGCCTTGTCTGTTATGGTAATGGAGGGAATGAGAAGGCTCTATCTTACAAGAAAGAGGGAACTTTCTACGGTCCTGAATATTGTAGAGGTCTGCCTCTCTTTTACACATCAGTAGGGCTTCCCTGGTGGCTCAAACAGTAAAGAATCTGCCTACAATGTGGAGACTTGGGTTTGATCTCTGGGTGGGAAAGATCCCCTGGAGTAGGAAATGGCAACCTACTCCAATATTCTTGCCTAGAGAATCCCATGGACAGAAGAGCCTGGCGGACTACAGTTTATGGGGTCGCAAAAAGTTGGACACGATTGAGTGACTAACACAGGTATATCCAGCTTCAAGGAGATTTTCACGCCTTTTTATACATTTCAGGACTTGGTACCCTTAATTATCTGGAGAAACTCATAACCCAACTTCCTTAGCTACTCCTATAGAAAAAGGCACAGAGGCCACTTTAGTCTTGCACAGGCTTTGTGGCCTAATTTCTCATCTCAGGGCTGGAGGTGACTAAGGGATGAATCTGGCTATTTTCATGATCCACTGGCGTCTCAGTAATGAATGTTGACCACCACGGTGCCCTCGTTTAGCCTCATAACCTCAATAAGGTAATATTTGATTTGTGTTAAGTATCTGATTAAACAACATAAAGTATTTAACCTATTGATCTTTTATACTTTGCCAGCTTTACATTCCTGGACAGACTTTAATTACCGAGTTGGAGAGCTTTCCCGAATGGGATTTGCATCTTGTTAAGACCTTTCCCCTGTCTTTAGGGCTCCATGTCAACAGCTTTCTCTTCTAGTTGCCTCTGTACCTTATTTCACGTCCTGCTTCTCCTCTATACCCTGCTTGATTCTGCCTTAAGACTGATAATACTTGCAGCAGAGTCCTGTATGTGACTCTATTGCTTATTTTAGAAAGCTGATGATCAAATAAACCACTGGACCTATTACTTTGTCCGCCCTGATCTTTGAAACACGAGAAACTGTCCAGCGTGACAGCCGCATTTTAGGCGGTTGGTCACAGCTGTTGAACTGACCTAACCCTTATACCTCACAGGGAGGCTAGGCCAGTGGGCATCGATCAGGAAGATCACAGAAAACCATTTCAACTGGCCAATTAGTTTGCTAATTGCTCTAGTACTAACCATCTCTTAGAAAGCTACAGAAAATCATACTTTTTCCCCTCTTGCCTCCAAGGATATAGTTACGAATGCTAATGATAATTAGTTGATTTACATGCTGTCTTTCCTTCAAGAATCCCAAACATGCTGGGTTTGTTTGTTTTTTTTTCCTTGTATATTAAATTCGGCTCTACAAAGAGATAGCTTCTCCACGGGTCCTCCCAAAATGAGAATAACACCTCTTAGGATTAAGTGAATTCAATGAGGAAATTCATGTGGAACATTAACAATAATGCTGGCTAACTCATAAGCACCCGATAAACAGTAGCTATTATTACTGCATCATTTAAGAAGGCTCTGTGGCTTATGGGCTGGCTGTGCATCTCAGGACATGGACAGGCTAGGAAGAAGATGCGCTGACCCACATGTCTGGACACTTTCCAGCTCACTGGGTTGTCCCACCCCAAATCAATGGTCCCTTCTGGTCCATTGTTAAGTCGAGTTTGGACCAAAACATAATGGTTTGTGAAGGAAAAGAGCCTGAAAAGGCTGATGTTCATCTTCACTCAAGCTACCGCCCAGTGTCAGATCAGTAGCTGAGTCAGAATGATTCTGTAAGCAGAGATTCTCTGGGGGGAGTCTCTCCAAGGGTGATGTGCTTGACAACAATGCAAACTGAAGGACCCACCCCAGGCATCTGAACTAGAATTTTTGTGAGTAAAGCTCACACACATGCAATTAAAACAAGTTCCTTGGGTGAGTGTTATGTTCAATAAGGTTTAAAAACCATTTCCCACCATGTGGTTCCTTTCAAGTCAACCCTTAAGAACTTGTAATCAATTTCCAAGAAAGGTTGGGGCGGTAGGATGCTTGTTCTGCAGGAACATCTGATAGTCTCCACTTCCCAGGTGGCATTTCGGTGCTGAAGGGGGAAACAAAATTCAGTGTGTTCACCAAGCAGGGGTGACTGCAGCCGGTAGAGGGAGTGGCTGTGAGGAGCTCCCAACAGCCCTAGCATCTGGGGCTGGTGGTGCGTACCAGCCTCCCCCCCACCAAGGTCATGCAGGGCACAGCAGACACCCATGTGGGAAGAACAAGCCTGGCAGTACCCACAAAACTACTGAAACAGAGGTCCATGGCTGCCTTCGTCACCTCTGCAGATTACTTAGGGAGCATGTGTTACTCCAGTCTGTTACTCAAGTTAAGGTTGGAGGCTTACTCCCACTTTCAAATGATGTTACCTTAGAGAAAGCAAACTCGGCTACATATAAAGTGCAGACAATCCACTGAAAGTGTGATGCTGCTGGGAACACACTCATGCATACACACTTACATGCACGGCATCATAGCCTTTGTTCCAAAGACGATAAAAGTGATTTTCAGACAACCTGCTATTTTGGATTATCTGCACTACTGCTCACCTCCATTAGCATGGCTAATTGAGAAACTGACTGTGTGTCTTGGACCATTTCCAAGAAGGGAACCCATTGTCTGGATGATAAGAGCTCCCGAGAGACCCAGGTAAATGGCTGGAAACGTCAGGTTGATGCCCATTGGAGGAGGAGCAAACTTTTAAAGATGACCTGCCTATTACCAGGCCAGAGAAAGCAATCTTGTTTGGCATGTCACATTGATTGCCAAGGCAGTAAAGCATAAAACTGTTCCACAGTTAGACCATGCACTGACTCTGAGAAAGATGAGGCTTGGTTAGTAAAGGATGAAGCCATTTCAAGAACCAATAAAAAGATACAATATGGTTTTCCTTGGGCTATATATTAACACCATCCAGAAAGCTACATGGGATGGAGGTTTGGCAAATGACTCTGCTTTGCTCTGGGTTTTGGGTAGCAAGGTTGAGACCGAGGCCAGTGGGAAAATCACTTGAGACCAGATGGAAGACTGGGAAGGAATCAGACTCTATAGAAACCACCAATGTTTATGTCACAGCCACAACTCTTCCGTCATTTAACATCTTGGTGAAACACCCCCAATAGATCTCAAAACCAAAACATCCTAAGAAAAAATGAAACGAAAAAAAAAGACAGCACAGAGTTGTGACTGCCTTCTGGGTAACTAACTGGGTTTGGATGGTGTCATTTTTCTTAAGACATAAGCTCCCAAATGGCACGCACACTGTCTCTTAGAATAAATAGTGACTAGCAGTGGGTCATGCCTCGTGTGGGCTTCTGATAAGCATTGTTAGGTTGTATGCTGTTTATCACAAAGAGAACAGATACAATTGTCACACGAGCATATGAGAGGGGTCCCCCACAACTTCTACAAGTCTGTATTCTGTCCCAAATAATAACGAAGAATGAATTACCTGGGCTGAAAGGTCATTGAAGGAGGAGGTACATTACTCAAGTGGGTCAGAGAGCCAATGTCTGGGGTTAATCTGTATTCATGGGGTTTTTCAATGAGTCCCCTGTCAGCCAGAGGGTCTGCTAATTCTATTTCTACCAGGTCAGCCCCGACCTCAACCTTTAAGAGAACCAAAGGACATGAGCTGTGACGATTACAGGGTTCTGAGGGCAGCTGTCTGTGGCTTTGGGGATGTGGCTAGAGAGTGGTTTTCTTAGCTGGCAGCACATTAAGATCATCTGGGGGAGCATAAACGGACAGGCACCCAGGCTCCACATCCAAAGACTCTGATTTAATCCGTCCAAGGTGGGCCCCCAATGGGAGTGATTTTTAAAAGTACCTTGGAGATTCTGTGTGCATCTAGGATTGAGAAAGAAAACCTGAGCAAAAGTCTCTTCTGTGATATGCAAGAAAACAAGAGGCCCTGGTTCAGTTCACAAAGCTGAGGACAAAATCCAGCTTTTGAAAGAGGATTTTTCATCTTTAGGATGCTGGGAAATAAATGGCAACTGGGGGGAGGGAGGTGCAGACAGGTAGAAGAAAGAGAGAAACAAAGAGAGAGCCAAAAGCCTATTGAGAGGAGAGAAATAAGACTGCTTCCCCGCAACTACCACCCCCCACCCCCCCGCCCCCAACGACCCTGTGCCGAGTAGCGTTGTTTTTTTTTTTTTTGCATCCAGGATCTGAAAGGTGAAAGCTGTGTTTATTCTTACCACCACCCCCTCCCCCTCCACCAAAGTGCAATCATTGAGGAAAATTTAGTATTTCCATCAGCGATCACAGAGGAATCACACAACTGGTGAATAGCGGCATTAGGGACTAATAACGGGGAAAATGCAACCCTATGACCAAGAGCCCATAACCATAACAACTTCCAGAGACTTTGGGGAATCTGCCCACTGAGCATCAGAGACACCAGAAAAGGGGGCAGGCCCCATGCAGATCGTGGTGATGCTGGAAATGGCAGAGCAGAGCAAAGGACTTATCAAGGAAGGAACTTACGGGAAAAGAAAAGGTCCAGTCTCTCTCCTCTGCTTCAAATGGCTCCTCAACAGCCAGGCTCTCTTCGCCTGTCTGCAGTGTACCATTTTACTTTTACTTAGGTCATTTTTTTTTTTTTCCTTTGTTTCCTCTCTCTTCTTATTCATGCATTTCTACCCAGAACAGGAGTCAGGGATCCACAGTCCCTATTCACTGGCGTCTCCTTGGCAGAGATGCTCTTGATCAGGTATCAGGGTGCTGCTCAGGCTTGGACCAGGAAGAAGCACCGGGAAGAGTACGTGTGAGTCCACACCACCCCCCACACCTGGCTGCCCATGCCTGGAATGGATGAGGATCCGGAATGTGGCCTGTGAGCAGAGGCAGGAGGGGGCCGTGGAGGAAGTTTCCACATCGTGTCTGGCTTTAACAAGACAAAGCCATTGACTGCTTCTCTCCTACAACTCCTGGATCTCCCTAGGGAGGTGCCGCTTTCTACTGCACAGGGATAGATGGAGCTGCCTGTCATAATTAAAACATCTCCCACGAGTGTATGCTTCTGTGTTTCTTGGGAAGCTGTACAAATAGCTGGTACCCAGGAAAGTGAGGACTGGTACTCTATGGCTGCCCAGAAAGAGAGGCACCTAGCCCTTTGAATTTCTACTTCTGAACCTATAGATCTCTCTGGCCAATTCCAGATTCTATCTGAGCAGGTGAAGGAGGTTGAGAGAACCTGGGTGATCCTTTTGGAGTTCCCTGGCAAGTCCTAATCTCTGAGCCCGCTCTGATGATAAGCATGGCAGACCCACTGCAGTCCTGTATTAGATTCGAGGGTTGAGCTGGCAGAAGAAAGCACGAGGGTCATTGGTCTGGAGCCTAGTGGGAACTTGATGAATGCGTGTGTGTGTGTGTGTGTGTGTGTGTGTGAGATCTTGTGCCCCTGGCACAAGGGAAATTAACCAGACTCTGCCTAGTGTGGGAATTCTGCTTGGCAACCTAATCAAGGCTTAGTTTTTCATTAAAATTTCCATTAATACTAGAGCTGTTTAGAGCAAGTTGAGTGGATATATCCCTAATGCACCCTCTATTACCAAGCTGAGGATCAGAAGGAGAATGTGTACTTTTGCTGGGGCCATGGGCATTTTTCCCAACATTATTGTCATCATCCTCAGTCATCCGCCCTTAAACATACCAGGCGAAGTACAAAGAGGATCACACAGAACCTACCCTTGTCTGATGTGACAGACAGGGAATGAATAAAAGAGGAAGCATGCAAAGGTGGAGAGGGAAGTACCGTGAAACCTCACGGGATGGACTCTGCCTTTCAGCGTTGAGAAGAGCATCTTCCCACCCCCACCCCACCGCCTGGAATACAGGAGACGAGACTGACTGGAGTAGCCTCAGATGGAGGGAAGGCCGCAGGTCTTCTATTGGGGCTGGGGATGCCGAAAGGGATGAAGGAATTCAGGCTTCACCCTCTTGGGGGTCATCTCTACACCAGAGTATCTCCATCTCTACTAGCTGTGCTGTGCCCTTTCTAAGCCCTCAAGGCCAGTTAGTTCTTGGAGATGCCCACTCTTGTTCCCTAGGTTGTGAGCTATCTTGGGGCTGGCAGACATTTGGTCCTGTCCAAAACATCCATATGACATTTGGTCCATAAGGCATTTGGCCCAAGCCAAAGAGATGGTGATGGACAGGGAGGCCTGGCGTGCTGCAATTCATGGGGTCGCAAAGAGTCGGACACAACTAAGCGACTGAACTAAACTGAACTGAAAAGGCTCTTGATATTTGGAGGACCATTTGGTTCACTCCAAAAGGCCCTTGATCTCTGGATCCTGTGCAAAACCATTTGGCGCTGAACACATATGTTCATGGATATTTTGGATACGACCAAATCTCAAGGACCCTTTGGTGTGGACCACCTATCTTATGGACACTTTGGACAGGACCAAATGTCCTGCAGAGCATCTGGTTAGCAGACATTTGGGTATTTTGGACAGGACCAAACATCCTGCAAGACATCAGGGAAATTGGTTCCCTTGTTTCAGTGTCTCAAAGGCTGGTTTGGTGATGCTTGGCTGAACCTCATTCCTTTCCATCCTTGGCTGCAGCCACAAGAAACTGCTTCCTGGTCCATGCACACTGTTCTTGACAGGAATGCCCTGGGGAGAACATTCACCCTCAGGTACTGGAGCTCATCCCTCGGCGTCCAGCTTGAAGGTCCCCACCCTGTCCCCTCCAGCCAGAATGAACAATGATCGTACGGTAGGTTTCCACAGGCTTCAATATGTTATTTATGATATTATGATTACTTGAGTGTGTGTCTCCTTTCCCCTTCACACTGGGAGCAGAGACCATATTTTGCTCAGCGTATACCCTCTGTGGGCTTCCCTGGTGGCTCAGTGGTAAAAAAATCTGCCTGCAATGCAGGAGAGCCAGGTTTGATCCCTGGGTCGGGAAGATCCCCTGGAGAAGGAAATGGCAACCCACTCCTATTCTTGCCTGGAGAATCCCATGGACTACAGTCCATGGAGTTGCAAAGGAGCTGGATACAGCTCAGTGACTAAACAAGAACACAGTGGCTCTTAGCCAGGTGTACATTTCAGGAGATATTTTAATAGAAATACACACTAATGGCAAAGTGTGTAGAGCTTGGAAGCATGCTACATTTCCAAACATGCCTGCCTCCAGCTCTTATCACCTCTGTGACCTTGGGAAATTTTCTTAAATGCTGTCTGCCTCCATTTCTTCCCATTTGTAAAATGGGGCTCATAATGAGACCTGGGGTAGGGCTGCCATGAGGGTTACATGATGCCATTAAAATAAAGAGTATAGAATATTTTTTATTTATGCTATGTAAGTATGAGCAGATAATCACGATGATGTGATCACTGACCTAGAGCCAGACATCCTGGAATGTGAAGTCAAGTGGGCCTTAGAAAGCATCACTATGAACAAAGCTAGTGGAGGTGATGGAATTCCAGTTGAGCTACTCCAAATCCTGAAAGATGATGCTGTGAAAGCGCTGCACTCAATATGCCAGCAAATTTGGAAAACTCAGCAGTGGCCACAGAACTAGAAAAGTTCAGTGTTCATTCCAATCCCAAAGAAAGGCAATGCCAAAGAATGCTCAAACTACTGCACAATTGCACTCATCTCACACGCTAGTAAAGTAATGCTCAAAATTCTCCAAGACAGGCTTCAGCAATATGTGAACCGTGAACTTCCAGATGTTCAAGCTGGTTTTAGAAAAGGTACAGGAACCAGAGATCAAATTGCCAACATCCACTGGATCATGGAAAAAGCAAGAGAGTTCCAGAAAAGCATATATTTCTGCTTTATTGACTATGCCAAAGTCTTTGACTGTGTGGATCACAATAAACTGTGGAAAATTCTGAAAGAGATGGGAATACCAGACCACCTGACCTGCCTCTTGAGAAATTTGTATGCAGGTCAGGAAGCAACAGTTAGAACTGGACATGGAACAACAGACTGGTTCCAAATAGGAAAAGGAGTATGTCAAGGCTGTATATTGTCACCCTGCTTATTTAACTTATATGCAGAGTACATCATGAGAAATGCTGGACTGGAAGAAACACAAACTGGAATCAAGATTGCCGGGAGAAATATCAATAACCTCAGATACGCAGATGACACCACCCTTATGGCAGAAAGTGAAGAGGAACTCAAAAGCCTCTTGATGAAAGTGAAAGAGGAGAGTGAAAAAGTTGGCTTAAAGCTCAACATTCAGAAAACGAAGATCATGGCATCCAGTCCCATCACTTCATAGGAAATAGATGGGGAAACAGTGTCAGACTTTATTTTTCTGGGCTCCAAAATCACTGCAGATGATGACTGCAGCCATGAAATTAAAAGACGCTTACTCCTTGGAAGGAAAGTTATGACCAACCTAGATAGCATATTGAAAAGCAGAGACATTACTTTGCCAACAAAGGTTCGTCTAGTCAAGGCTATGGTTTTTCCTGTGGTCATGTTTGGATGTGAGAGTTGGACTGTGAAGAAGGCTGAGCACCGAAGAATTGATGCTTTTGAACTGTGGTGTTGGAGAAGACTCTGGAGAGTCCCTTGGACTGCAAGGAGATCCAACCAGTCCATCCTGAAGGAGATCAGCCCTGGGATTTCTTCGGAAGGAATGATGCTAAAGCTGAAACTCCAGTACTTTGGCCACCTCATGCGAAGAGTTGACTCATTGGAAAAGACTCTGATGCTGGGAGGGATTGGGGGCAAGAGGAGAAGGGGACGACAGAGGATGAGATGGCTGGATGGCATCACTGACTCGATGGAGGTGAGTCTCAGTGAACTCCGGGAGTTGGTGATGGACAGGGAGGCCTGGTGTGCTGCGATTCATGGGGTCACAAAGAGTCGGACACAACTGAGCGACTGATCTGATCTGATCTGATCTGAAGTATGAGCATATATATGCTATTGTTTTTGCACTGTACCCAAGTCCCTGGATTGGGACGATCTAGGCACTTTTATTTGGAAATGGAAGCTCAAAAGATGCTGATTTGCACCCTTGGCTCAGAACCATTTGTCTTCTTTACTATAGAAGTTGAAGAAACATTAATCAACGGTAGAGAAGTGCAGTGGGATCTTGGTTAATTAGGAAGAGCATGGATTGCAAGAATCCCATTCTGTCTGGCAAATAATTTCAAGTCATCTTACCATCTTGCGTCTCCCTGCATCTACAATGGATGGGGGCCTTGTGTTCCAGCTCCTGTTCAGGTACCAGCTCTTCTTCCTGCAGTGATGAGCAAGCAAGGAAGAGCTGGAGAGCATGGGAGGGAAGAAGGAACGAGTGTGTGGAACCCACACACGGCATAGCCAGCTCCTGAGGAATAGAGAGCTACGTGCCCTGAGAGCTCTTTGGGGTTGCCAAGCCTTCCAAGGGTTTACCAAGACGGAACAAATCTAATAAGGAGAAAGTTATAGACAAGCTTATTGAACAATAACCCATTCCCTTCACTTAGGAACAACAGGGAAACATTTTTCTCACTTTCATGGCACAAGGAAAACCATATCAGTGATTTGTGCTGCCTGGTTATCCAGTCTCTCTCCCAACACGGTTTATTTTCTTGCCCTGTGATATTAATGCTTAGGGCTGAATGCAGCTCCCTTGTTCTCTCTGGTGGGGCTTTTGCTTTTCCTGTTTTTATTTGGATTGACTGAGAGGTCTTCCATCAGAAAAATAAACAAGACCATGTTCTTGAGAAGCCAGCTGCTAAGTGGATATGTTGATCCATGAGCAATGCTGCTGTGGGTATGTGCATTTTGGGTGTGCAATGGGAAAACAAATGTTGAAAGATACACGGGGAGGAAGAGATCCTGACCGATAGTCTCAGGGTCAGGGCTTCCCGAGTCTTACAAGGTTCAGATACCAAACATCGATCCTAGGAAATGCTGGAGTGACTAGGAACCTTGTTCAACATGGCATTTTTATTTGTCAGTAGCTCTGCATCTTTTTGTCCAATTTATTTCAGGAAAAGCTATCATTCTGGGTTAAAAAAAAAGGTCGGGGGGTGGGGGAAACTTCAGATGACTCCATGATGTAGGACAAGGAAATAACTTTGAAAGCTGAGAGTTAAGAGAGAAAAAAAAAAAATTAAATAATGTGCCTCTAACAAATTCAATAACAGCAGAAGTCCATTTCTTTTCTCTTGAATTCTAGACAAACAATTTCCAGTTACAAATATCATTCAGAAGTACCGTATGCACAGGATTGGATATTAAGTTGCTTGATAAATATTTTGGTTCAGAACTGCTTGCCTAGAAGTGCTTCTGGAACAACAGTAATGTGGCTTTGGAGAGAGCTGGGCTGTTTGCACATAGGTGTTGCTGATGTGTTTAATGGACTCTTGCAGAAGGGAATTGCCTGGAAAGCAGGATGTGAGGTGGAGGAAAGATGCGGGGAGACAAGAGAGAGAAACGCAGCCTCTTTGTAACCGGTTTTCCCTGGAGGGCCATGGCTATAATGACTTCGACTTTGCTATGATGGAGTCAACAAACAATTGAGCCCACGCTTCTGCTCCTGGAGAGAATCTTAACTCAAGTGGCCCAGCAGGACCGTCATCCTACCTGGATTCTAAGACCTCTCCTGGGGCCTCATTTGGGATAGTCACAACTGACATTTCTGAGCAGTGTGTGTGTGTGTGTGTGTATGAGTCTCTGTGTGTGTGCATGCATGTGTGCCAAGTCACTTCAGTTGTGTCTGACTCTTTGTAATCCCATGGACTGTAGCCCACCAGGCTCCTCTGTCCATGGGATTCTCCAGGCAAGAATGGAGTGGGTTGCCATGGCTTCCTCCAGGGGATCTTCCTGACCTAGGGATGGAACGTGTCTTTTACATCTCCTGCATTGGCAGGTGGGTTCCTTACCACTAGCTCCACATGGGAAGTCCCAGGGTCACTGCACTCCTGCCTGGAGGAGGTTTTGCTAAATATCATTGATCCTGTTTGTTCCTGAAAATAGTGCCCCCCACCCCCCACACATCTGGACTTTGCCAAGAGCCGGACACAACTGAAGCAATTTGGCATGGCACAGCAGTGACCCTGTGAGCACGTCACAGAAGACCTAAGGTTCTGAATCTGGCTGGTCTGGGAAGGCTGATGTTTCTTGATCTTGGGATGAAGCAGTTAAAACCCTGGACTCTGGCATCCTGGAGTGAAACTCTGCAGTTTCTTTTCTGCAGGGTGTGGGATAGGACTGTTTGGTCACACTTGTTTGTGGTCATGGATTTTGGGAAATCGTGTCTCAGAGCAACCTCAGCATCTCATGAAGGGCTGATACACACTGGGGGCAACAGGAAGATGCTGGACTTTGCTCTCCCCAGACTGCCTCCATTTCCCTGAAGTCTGATGGGCTGTCCAAGCTGGGGGGGCTTCCCACAGGAAGAAGAGCTCCATCCACTGGATCCAAGGCAGCATGGTGGCCTTCCCTCCCGCCCTCCTTCATCAGTTCCCTCCTGACTCTCCCACTTAACAAAAGAGCCCCTTCTTGGTTTTCATTATGGCTGAGAGTCCACTGATAATGCGCCATTTGCTGTCTCAAATCTATAAAGAGCTGTTGGCAGGCCATTCTTTTTTTAAAAAATTTAATCCCTCGGGTGGTTCACCTGGGTTTTTAATAACTTTCAGGTTGATTTAAAAGCCCCACCCCAGAGTGATCAGGGGAGAGTCTATTCCTGAGGGTGCTTGGTTATCGCAGCATTAACAAAGATGCCAGCCCTGCCCTTCTTTCCCATGGATGAGGGTGTGTGTACCAAGAGTAAGAATATTCTGGATGAAGGAGGGGTTTCCAGTGATATCCTGAAGCTTTCTCCACCTATTAAGATTTTCCATCCCTACTCCTTGCATGAAAAGTTCTGCAGTGAAGAGCTAACTAGAAAAATGCCTCACCCAAACTCACCTGCTCTTGGTTCTTTGGCTTCCCCTGCACCGGCATGCATATCTTTCTTTTATTTGCTTTTGCAGGATTGCCCATTTTTGACTACTCCGAGAAGCCGCTAGACCCGTTTTACGGATGAAAGAAAAAGGAGCCTCTGTCCTAGGCTGGAGGCAAGCTTCCCTCAGTGGTTTTAAATGCTCACATAATCTTTCTCCTTCTTGAGCACTACAGTCCACGGGGGTCGCAAAAGAGTTGGACACAACTTAGCAACTAAACAACAAAGAAAAGGCCCCTTGTAACAGGCAACAGTGATCTCTTTAAAACAAATCGGCACTGACTGGGAGAACATATTTGCAAATCACACATCAGATAAAGAACTTGAATCCAAAGCATACAAAGAACTCTTTAAAACTCAACAATAAGAAAACAAACAGCCCCATTAAAAACTGGGCAAAAGATTCCAACAGACACTCCACCAAAGAATATATGCAGATGGCAAGTAAGCGTATGAATAGATAACTCAAAATCATCTTCCATTAGGGAAACACAGATTAAAACTACAATGAGATACTTCTGCATGCTTAACAGAATGGCTGAAATTGGAAAAGCTGACAAGACAATGCAAAGATGTGGAGTCACGGGAATGCCCATTCATCACTGGTGGAAAGGCAAATGGTACTTTGGAGGGCGATTTGGGACTTTCTTACAAAGCTAAACATACTCTTACCATGTGATCAAGCAATTGCAGTTCTAGGATTTACCCAACTGATTTGAAAATGTATTTGCACACAAAAACATGTGAATGCTTATAGCAGGTTTATTCATAACCATCAAAACTGGAAGTAGCCAAGGTGTCCGCCAAGAGATGAATAGATAAACAAATTTGGATAAATCTGTGTAATGAAATAAGTAAGATTCATCGATAAAAAGAAATGAGGGAGACTTCTCTAGCGTTCCACTAGTAAAGACTTTGCTTCCCAGCGCAGGGGTTGAGAGTTCAATCCCTCCTCCGGGGGTTAAGATCCCACATGCTTTGGGGCCAAAAAACATAAAACAGAAGCAATATTGTAACAAATTCAGTAAAGACTTTAAAAATGGTCCACATTAAAAAAAATCTCAAAAAAAAAATAAAAGAAAGAAATGAGGTATCAGTCCATCATATGGGTGCATCTTAGATATAAATTGTTAAGGGAAAGAAGCCAGTCTGAAAAAACTACATACAGTATGATTTCATTTATGTGACACTGGAAAAGGCAGCGTTATGGAGAGGGTAAACAGATTATTACTACAGGTCTGGGGAGAGGAGAGGGTTGACTGGATGAAGCATAGGGAAGTCTAAGGCACAGAGCTAGGAGGATACACAGATAATAAACACAGCCCTGAGGGTACTAAGGGAATCTGTTATCTTGCCAGATAACTGATGGGAGTATTTCTTTTCTTGTACCTATAGCAATGAGCCCCTCCCTTATTTATCACCTAACTAAACTAACAAAGCAGCTGACTAACTAGTTAAGTCATGAATTCACTCCTATTTGAATCACTGTCTTGTGTCCCAACTGCTTTGAGTTAACCCTGAAGTCTCAAACTTGGTATTTCAGTCCATTTTCAGTAACCTGTGCTTCAACAAATTATAGAAAGGTATATAGTAAACAGGCTTGCGTTTCCTTCTCTTCTAGCCCTCCTTGCTCTCCGGGGAAAGTATTAAAGACAGAAATGGTCAGGACTTCCCTGGTGGTCTAGTGGTTAAGAATCTGCCTTGCAATGCAGGGGATTCAGGTTCAATCCCTGGTTGGGGAACTAAGATCCCACATGCCACAGGGCAACTATGCCCATGTGCCACAACTAGAGAGGCTGTGCCCTGCAACGAAAGATCCTGAGTGCCGCAACTAAGACCTGACACAGTCAAATACATTTTTTTTTTAAAGGAAATGGTCCCCAGGTGTGCTTCTGGGGCCGGGCCGGGGCGATGCAGTCAAGGGCTTGAATAGCCAAAGGAGAAGCAGGTGCAGACAAGGGCACTTGGCTGTATTCAGCTTACTTGGACAGCCACACCCGCAAAGATGTACAGGAGGGCAGGTGACCCAGACAAATGAAGTTCAAGGGAACAAGGCCACATTTGGCTTGGAGGGGCAGAGAGAGGGAGCTTGGTCAGCCAGAGCACTGTGCCACGTGTGCAGAATCTGAGCGGTCCCATCTGTTATCTGGTCAGGACAGGCGGACTGCCAGCAGAGTTTGGGCTCAGGCAGGAGGCACCGAGAAGAAAATTTATGAATAGACCTTTAGCTCTGGTCACTTTGTAGCCTAGCAGCTCTGAAAATTAAATCCAGATGGATAGTATTTTCATAGCTTCTCCTGACCAAGGCATTTATGTTAATTCTAGGGACCCAGGGGGAAGGAGGAAGCGTCTAAAGGCAAGGAATCTATAATTGCGTCTTAATATGTTTCCAAAATTCATCTGTGTTTTCACTCATCACCACGGTCAGGGCTGGCACAGGGACTGGGCATGGAAAAGCAAAGGGGGGTTCAGGGGCTTACTCACTATGCATGTGGAATTTTCTCCCAATCAGGAAATAGTTCTGGGTTGGGGTCTGTAAAATCTTCCTCCGCTGGGAAATGTGTTCATCCTTACTCTGCTCATAGAAGGATTTAAAGACGCTCTAAACGCCAGGGTGCGATTCCCTCCCTCCACACTTAGGTTGCTTGTGAGTTAACTATGAAAGGATGGAGGGATAATGGAGCATATACCAGTGAGGGTCATCCATTTGGAGCCTTCTCAGGGCATGAAGCTACTTCTGGTCATGGCTCTGTGTGATCTTGGGTGAACACCTTAATCCTTTCTGGGCCCCCACATCCTCACTCGTTAATGGAGAGGCTCAAATCGACAGGACTTCGAGTATCCTTTCAAACTCTAATCTTCAACCGTCTGGCTCTGCTGGAGAGTCACAGAAAGAAGGAAGGGCACTTCTTTTCTGAGCAATGTGTGGGGAATTCTGTAGCTTGGAGAGGATTTCAGATACTATACTTTCTACCTTTTTTGTGAGATTGATCCCCAGGCTCCATCTCAAGGGGATGGGCTGTCCTGGGTATACCAGGTCATCTCTATCCAAGATTTCACGGCCTTTGCAAGTTCTTCTTGAGCACCTACCACACATCAGGCCCCATGCTTACAAGTCCTGACTCCACAGCGAGACATCTGGACAAAGAAGTGGTGCCAAGGAAGGGCTTGGATAGGCTCAGGGGCCTGACCGCTATGAGGATGGTGCCTCGAAGGTTCCCAGGCCCTTCCCCATCCTCTTTCCTGAGCCCACACAAGAAACCATTCCCTAATACCGAGAGCCACCCAAGCCCACATACGGCTTGGGGACCCACAAATGGAAAAAAGTCTTTTCCTTTCACTTCCAAATTTCACAGCAAGAATATTTGAAGTGGTTAGTGGGAAAAGATGGACAGGGCTTTGCGTGGGGGCTAAGAATTTTAACTTCTACTTAAGGGATGATTATTAAAAAAAAAAGATAAAAAACAGAGGACCTCCCTGGCAGTCCAGTGGTTAAGACTTAGCACTTCTAATACAGGGAGCATGAGTTTGATCTCTGGTCGGAGAACTAAGATCCCACAGACCCATGGCATGGTCAAAGAAAAAAAAGAGATAGTCATAATCAGTGGATTCTAAGACTCGAGACACTGATGTGCTTTCTCTAAATGCTCTCTCCATCCCTCAGCTAGGACAGCCATGAAAACATGTCACTCTTGTCTGCAGTATTGGGTGACATGAGCTTTATTTCCACCGGAAAAACAGGACAGGGCTGGATGAAGTGGTGCGGATGACATTAACCAGCACTCACACGAAGGGGTCGGGGCCGGTCAAGAGTAGGAAGCTACACCTCGCTCGACAGAGTCACATCCAAGTGGAGTGTCTTTGGAAGGGCCTCACCTCCGGCTCGCTGTCTGCCCCCTCCAGCTGGCCTCTCAGATCCTCTGAGGATGACATCAGCACCACCCCGCTCCTGCTGCTTCCATTTATCTCCTCGGCACATCATCCTAGCTTTGGGGCCTTTATCTCCACACTCGTCTCATATAATCAAGTCCAACTGAGCCCGTGATCTGACCTTTTATGTTTCCAGCTACTGTTCACGCCTTTAGAAGTGGATTTCTGCTCTTCCGTGGCACTCAGCACGTTTGACCTAATGGGCTGGGCTGCCTTTGCTCTGCTGTGCGATTATACACTCAGTGCATTATTAATTACGGCTCAGTTCTGCATGTTAAAAGCCCACAATTTGGGATGGAGGCTGCAGTGCCAACCATTGAGCTCTGGCGTCCACTTGCTTTCATGTGGGGGTTACGGACGGAGGGGATGAGTGGGGGAGGCGTTGGATATCATGGGATTGAAGCTGCAGGCAGTAGTGTTAGACTAGGTTTCTCTGGTTAGAGCCTGGGGGTAGTGGGGACAAAGGGGTCGGTCACCAGCCTGTACTGTGGGGGCATCCCAGTGCCTACCATCTCTCTGTCACTTCCAGGAACAAAGAATCCGCTTCCTGGCTGACGAGGTGCTGGTCATGGCAGAGGTGGGGAATGAAAGGAGGCACCCATGGGCTTGGTTCATGAAAGGCTTTGTCAGCCATACAGATGGGACTGAACTCTAGTCTGTAGGCAGCAGAAGCCACTGGAGGCAGGGAAATGACCAGCTGCATGGATAATGGTTTAAAGAGGAGACACTGGAGGCTCGGAGACTACTCAGAGGTCACAGAAGTAACCAAAGCAAAGAGGAAGCTATTTTGTAGGCAGGATGGAATGAACGTGACCAAGAGACAGAAGGAGAGGAAGGTGTTGAGGACAACCGCATGCTCTTGGTTTGAGAAACTGGATGATGATTAAATCAGGATAAGAAATTCAGTAGGAGAGGGAAGCTTGAGGAAGGTGGGGTGACAGGTGTGGTTTGGGGCTGCCTGGATTGGACGTGGCACGCGGATCCAGGTCTAGGTGTGGGGCTCTGGAGGGAGACCCGGCTGGAGCTACAGATTGGGTGTCATTAGCATCAGGGTGAGAGTGGATCTTACAGGCAAAGGTGAATTCACCTCAGAAAAACAACACACAGTGAGACCTGGTGGTCTCACTGGTGGTTTGGTGGTTAAGACTGATTCCACTGCAGGGGGTGCTGATTTGATCCCTGGTTTGGGGACTAAGATCCCATATGCCATCCGGTGCAGCCAAAATTTTTAAAACGAAATTTTTTTTTGAAAAAAGAAACACACAATGTCAGGGGCATGACACCTAAGCGACAGACAGAGCCAAGAAGTTCCCGGAGAGAGGAGTCCGAGAAAATGCCATTCATATCCTGGAGGGAAGTCTGTCCTGTCCCTTCTTATCCATCCTGTCTCAGGCTTGGTGAATTCCCCCCATCCTGGGGCCTCTCCTGCCCATTGGGTTGGGGGGCTGGCTCTGGAAAATTCTCCTTTCCTTGACACACTGCTGTTAGACCTGTGTTTCTCAAACTAGCGTCTGCAGATGTACTTTTTCTTGTTTGTGGTTGTAGTTTTGGCAGGTAGGGAAAGATCCTAGGAATTCTCTAAAGACCTGCCCCTGGTAGTCTGGGGATAGAGATGCAGACAGGCCTTGGAGCTCTCCGTTCAGGACCGTGTGATGTGGCCCGGGGCTCCGTGTGCCTGGGCCAGAGATGTGTCTCGGGCCCACCGGCAGCCACAGGCCACCAAGTGGTGCCATATTTGCTGCTGTAATGTTTTATTTTTATTAGAATGAATGGTCCTTTTCTAATAGCTGTGTTGAGAAATAGTTCTCATACCACACAGCTCACCCGTTTAAAGTGTACAATGGTTATTTTAGTATATTCACAGATAGGTACGACGCCCACCACAGTCAGTTTCAGAATATTTTCATCACCCCCAAGAAGCCCTGCACTCGCTTTCTGTCACCTTCCTAACCATTTAGACTTGGCTGCATTCTCCTCTCCTCAGCCCCAGGCAACCCTAGCCTACTTTCCGTCACTTTAGACTTCCCTGTTCCAGAGATTGCATGTGAATGGGACCAAATAATACAGGGCTTACTGCAGCTATGAAAGCTTCAATTATCTCATCTGATAACTTCATCTTCACTCTAGAGGAAGGATATTGGCGTCAAGCACAGGGTTGTGCGCTTTTCCACTGTCCCATCTAAATCTCTCCACTTCTCCAGAAAGGTAGTCTTATTAACCCCATTTTACAGATGAGACAGCCGAGGTGAGCGAGATTAAATGAATTGTCCAAGGCCTCCAAGACCATAAGCGAAAGTGCCGGGCTGGACACCCACTGAGTTGCTAAGTGCTGCAGGTAGGGTGGGTGGGGGAGAGATGAATAGTCCACCAGCAGTTTCGTGAGTGGGGCTCCCCGAGTGATTCCTGGGGGGCCTGATGGACCAGATCCAGGTGAAGCTGATTCCAGTGACATCTTGATGTTTGCCCTGGGCTGGGCCGAATATCCCTGTTCTACTGCGTCTCCATGACGGGGAGGAATGGCAGGAGCCTGAGCCTCCAGGCGCCCTGGGGCCCTGGGAATGTTCAGGGCTGGGTGATTCAGGCTACATCACCCCCAAAGCTGTGTCCTGTCATTGGCATCAGTGCCAGACCCCAGGATCGACACAGACACCCCCTTCTCATGCTCCAGCCTCACGAACCTTTCCAATCAAGGCTCTGCTACCTACTTCCACTGCAGGGAACTTATCATCTCATTATAAAGGAGAAGGCATATTTTTTCAGTATGGTTATATGTGGTAATGAAGCATGCAGAAAACCACACAAGATAGATGGCAGCTTTCACGAGTGAAGCCGAAAACTTGGTTAACTTAATAGTCTATTTATTACCTTCACTCTCCAAGCTCTCAGCACCTGATTAATATCTCCCATCTTTCCTCTTGCTGTACAATTAAAACTCGTAATGTGTGATTGCACGAGCTGACTTCAGCACAGATGGGGGTGGACAGGAGAACAAGGGGAAAAGATCTCTTTTCCCTGGGTCAGGGTGGTAGAGCTGTTCTGTTTTCTTTCAGAAGTAAATGGACTCTAGGAGTAAGGACCCTTCTCCTCTGCTGTGCCTGGTCTTATCCATCCCCATATCTCCCAGCCAGAGACTGGCAAAACCTGTACAGAGAGAGGACCTCAATGGAAGAAGATGGCTGGGCCTAATCTCACATCCTAGGACAGGAAGGTGCAAGGCAGAATTAGATGATACTGACGATGGAGCTACTCAGAAGGTACTCCAACTGCCTGCTCCTTACTCAACTTAGTAGTAAAGAGCTGGACAGATGGTCAGGTTCCGACCAAAAGGATGGCAGGAGAAATCTGTTACGAGGTTTTTAGGAAAGATACTTTGCTTTCTGAAACAAATGGGAAGCCTGGCTTTGAGCTTTGCTGGTGCTGCCCCTTCCACCTTCCTCTTGCTTTGGATGTAGACGTGCTTGAAATGCTGGCAGCCGTGTTGTGAGCATGAGGATGAAAAGACAACACGTGCATGTGTGAGGGAAGAGGCATATGGGAAACCTCTGTACCCTCAACTCACTTTTTCTGTGAGCCTAAAGCTGTTCTAAAAAAATAAAGTCTATTGAAAATACAGTATCTTTCTTGGAAACTATTACATATAGAATGGTTAAACAACAAGGTCCTCCTGTATAGCACAGCTATATTCAATATCCTGGGATAAACAATAATGGAAAAGAATATGAAAAAGAACATATATATATATGTGTGTGTGTGTGTGTGTGTAACTGAGTCACTTGGCTGTACAGCAGAAATTAACATAATATTGTAAATCAACTACAATTAAAAAAGGAACTAAACAGTAAATTTAAAAATACAGTATCTTTCAAAAAAAAATAAAGAAGAGTAACATGTTACAGATTGTAGAATAGTCAAATACAGGGAGCCTGTGTTCTTGATTACAACGCTCAACGCTCAGAGGTCAGACCAGCTCTGAGACAATCTACCCATGGACTTTTTGTAAAGCCACCAATATACATCCTTATGGTTCAAGTCACAGCCAGAAGGGTGTCATGTTACTTGTAGTTGAAAAGCGTTCCTATATAATACAAAAAACTCTCACTCATGGAACCCTTGCACAGGCCTTTATGCACATAAGTGCTTTATGTGTGCTGTGAAGTTTCACAACATCCCTCTGAAGCAGGTGCTATTATTACCTCCGTTTTGTAAGCAAGGACATTAAGGTCACACAGTCAGGCAGAAGCAGAGTCTCGATTTGAACCCGTCTTTCTGACTCTAGAGAGTTAGTACCACTAACTATGATAATCTGTGACTTTGTAGATGCTTCACTTGAGCACGGATGCATGGGAATGATTGTTGCTTAGAGTCTGGCTGACTTAACAGTACTCAGAATAAATCAAGGGATTTGCCCACATGATTCACTGAAACAAAAGGAACTTCAGTCTAACTGCTGATTTGACACATCCTGCTGCCCACGTCAAAGCTCTGGTTTTTTCAGTAGTCATGTACGGATGTGAGAGCTGGACCATAAATGAGGCTGAGCACTGAAGAATTGATGCTTTTGAACTGTGGTGCTGGAGAAGACTCTTGAGAGTCCCCCTTGGACAGCAAAGAGATCAAACCAGTCAGTCCTAAAGGACATCAACTTTGAATATCCATTGGAAGGATTGATGCTGAAGCTGAAACTCCAATACTTTGGCCACCTGATGCGAAGAGCCAACTCATTGGAAAAGACCCTGATGCTGGGAGAGATGGAGGGCGGGGGTAGAAGGGGATGACAGAGGATGAGATGGTTGGATGGTATCATCGACTCAATGGACGTGAATTTGAGCAAACTCCAGGAGATGGTGGAGAACAGGGAAGCCTGGTGTGCTGCAGTCCATGGGCTCGCCAAGAGGCAGGGCTTTAGCAACTGAACAGCAACAACTCCCTGAGGCTGCCCCAACCTACCACAAAAAGTCAACACAAGACACATACCAGTTGAAGTTAGGCAAAGGAAACTAATCTGCCCCAGCCAACCGAATGGTCTGAGTGACATGGGTTTACCGGCAAGAAGTGTCCCCAGAGAGAGCCCTGGAGTGAGGAGCCCCCCATCAGCTGAGCCGGTGGAGCCCAGCAGCGCCCCCTCCTGGCTGTGAGTCCAAGGCATTTGAAAACAGAAAGATAACGATGGCTTTGAAAACAGAGTCTGGTTCTCCCAGAGTCACACGTCTTTCTGTTGCCTCTTCCGGTTGGAGGAAACAATCCAACTTTGCATTTGTTCTTTGACAAGAATTTCCTTCAGATGTGTGAACTCCCTAAGACTGCTTCCAATTCCCCGAGGTGCCTACTCAGTGCCGGCTGCCTAGCAGTTGATCAGTTGTCTTGTGAGTAGTCAGGGTAACAGAAAGAAATGTTCTCTTAATGAATACGATTCATCCTTCTATTCCCCAGTGAAGGGGCGAGAAGCCGGCTGCTCTCAGGGTAACAGCGTCTCAGCCGCGGATACTTAGCATGCGAGGGACCACTTATTGATTCTTTCCCATCAGCCCGATGTGTGTCGACTTCTCTATTAGATCTATACACACAGCCAGCAGCCTGGAGGCAGTTGGCTATGCAGCTAATTCCCCTCCCTGCCCCTCAGACCCTTATTCAGCAGGAGGTAGAGTTTTCCCCTCTTTGCTTCCACCTCCAGGGCAGATATTGTCTAGAGAGGGGAAAAAAAATCAGGATAAACATATGCAAGAACTGGGCTTTAGACATCCCATGAAGATTAACTTATCTGAAGTAATTTCCTTAACTAGGGGATTTTTAAATGCTTTTCAGAGTTTCTTGGAGGAGGAAAAATATGCAGTCTTAACACCAGCCAACAGAGGAGCTACTCAGAGCAAAAGAAAAAAAAGGGTATCAGCCATAAGAAGCCCATAGCTAGGAAATTTCAAGGCACCGATTCTAGGGGATTTAATAAGAATGTAATTTGTATAATTAACCATTCATCAATGTCAATTTCATTAAATGAATGCCAGAAATATTACCTTCAGCAGCACGACCTAACAGGATTGGAATATATTATATGAAAAATGAACACTTAGTGGTTTCCACCCCCCTGCTCTGTCTGTCACAGCAAGATTTGCAAGGCTGAGAAATAATTTAAAGGGTAGTAAATGAAACCGGCTAAGGCAAATGTGTGCATTTTGGTAACTAACCTCCGTTGTGATGTATGAGAGTTCATGTCAAAACGTTTTTCTGCAGCAATGACTAAAGGGACTTGTAGCTCCCTCTTAGGTGGTAAAATGTGAGAAATAATGTCAGAAGCATCCAAAGGAGGCCCTGGTGCCTTGCTCAGATCCAACTTACTCTTTCCCTAGCTACGGTCCAAACCCCAGAGACATGGAGTTTGCAGACACTCCCTAATATCTCCAGCGTTGCCTTGCACTGAATCACTTACTGATCTGCCCAGGAAAAGTGATGATTGATGCCCCATAGAAGGAAATCATTCTGAGTTTTATTCATGTTATTGCCTAGAGTTATCAGGGGAACATGGGGCTGGAGGTAGCGGGGGTGATGAAATATTTGTAAATAGGACTTATTTCCAAGGTTGCTCATGAGGGGGGCAGTTTAGGGGGATTTATTCATTTCAGTTCACCATGGGAAAAGTAGAGAACAGTGTGTGCCTGTGGGAATGTGTGCACAGACAGACACACACACTCACACACACACAATCAGTGGTATGACCTGGAGGTAGAAGCTTCAGCTTTGCAAAGTGTTGCTGGAGTTGGCCCACTGCCTCCCACGTAGTCGCTGGCTGGTGGCCGGTCACTATTTGTTTAATTGAATTTCTCTTAATGTTAATCCCACGCCTGTCCCTTTCTACTTCAGGGACCTGCATGGCTAATAGTATTGGATCAGTATTCCTGAGGACGCTGCCTTTCAGCATCCTGGGTCCTGAGAGACCAGATACACACTGCAAGCAAATCAAATGTACCTTTAAAAAAATGAAATCATGCAACAGAAAAGATTGCTCAGAATTCTTTTACCCATTAGATTTCAAACATCCTACCCTCCCGTAGGAAGAAAGAAAATATTAGTTTGGGAATCAGGAGACCAGATGTCAAAATTGGACTAAATCTTCTGTCGTTTCCAGATTTGAAGTTCTCTGTTATCTATTATTTGATGCAAAGCAATAAAAAAACTCCTCTCCCCTAACCACTGCAAAGGTCACCAGGACCTGGGAGAAAAAAGAGTGGGTGGCACAGAACCAGTGTAGAGGGCATGCCCCCATTCCATGCACTAGACCCACGGGGTCTGTGAGACACAGATTCATGTGCTGATGGTTATGAAACATCCCTTCCAGCCCAACAAGTCACTTTCTCTTCTTTCTGGCTTGGAATGGGTGACATAGCAACCTCTTGGAATCATACTGTCCTCATCTATAAAATGGGGGTAATACCACTTCCCACAACCCTAGGGTTGCCGCGAGGAGTCAATGAGACAAGTACAAAGCATCTGGCTCAGCTCTTTGGGGAGACAGAGCTAGTCAGTCCCCACTTTATCCCCTAGTCCTCTTTCAGGTCCTCTCCCACAAGCGAGCAATGGTCTCTGAGTGGTGACTTCTTTCCTCAATCTTCTTAGAGAGTATGGGAAATTTGGCAAAGTGAGTTACCTTAAAATGTTCTGAAGTTAGCATTTACTCTGCAGGGGTATCGGTATTTTATGAAAATAATCTTAATGTTTAAGATAAAGAGAATAGAACTCATAGAATTTCAGGTATTTTTCCATGAGATATTTTTAGAGGTGAGAATCCATGTCAAGCCGTTTGATCTATATCATATGGGTACCGTGACCCAAATTTTCTGACCCTCAAATTGGGACAGAATGTGTGACAAGTGTTCTTGGAGCTACTTTCAAGGTAGCTGAACTGAATTTGAGGGTTAGAAATGGGATGCTAAAGTCCCTTCCTTATATATGGAATCTAAAAAGAAATGATACAAATGAACTTAAAAAACAGAAACAGATCCACAGATTTCATGCACGAATGTATGGCTGTCAGGGGGTAAGACTAGGGAAAGGATAATTAGGGAGTTTGGGATGGACATGTACACATTGCTATATTTAAAATGGATAACCAACAAGGACCTAATTTAGAGCACAGGGAACTCTGCTCAATGTCATGTGGCAGCCTGGATGGGAGGGGAGTTTGGGGGAGGATGGGAGTGTATGGCTGAGTCCCTTCGCTGTTCACCTGAGACTCTCACAACATTGTTTGTTAATCGGCTATAGCGCAATACAAAATAAAAGGTCTAAAAAAAGACATTTGGGGACCATAAAATAATTTTCTACTACTTACTACTTCAAATGCAATCTCTTCAGATAAAAATGTTTTCTGATTAACAAGCTTAGAACTTAGGAAAAAAAAAAAGAATTTGGATGCTAAAGTATTGGAAACGTTGGACAGTTGGGTGGTCTGTGAATAAGTGGGACAGACTATGTGACATGGGGACAGTTCCCCAAGTAGCTGCCATCCCCACGGGGAAACCCTCCCGGATCTGACCCGGAGGTACGAGTCTGCTGCATCTAGTGATTTTTGCAGACAGGGTCTTCAAGTGACTTCGAGCAAATCATCAGACCTTGGGAAACCTCTATCTCTTTTCTGCAAAATGGGAAGCACCTACTTACATCCAGGAGGCGAGGGGAGGGTAACAGGAGGTTTGGCAGGGTACTCTCCCAGCACCTGGCCTGACAGACCGCAGTGTTTAAGCAACGTTATTGACGAGCTAGGGTGCTAGCTGCGCAGCACAGGGACCACGCAGACTCGAGAGGGTGGGTCTGAAGCACAGGAGCTGAAAATAAGCGTGCTGATATCAGCCCCTTTTCCGTTTTGTCTATGAGCAGTGAAATCTCCAATTAGGCTCCATTCAGCAGGACTGGCAGCTCCTCTCTCTCAGGAGGTAAACTTGCTTACGCAGAAGAAACAAAATGTATTGTTGAAACTCTGGCTGGGCCCCAGACTTGTGCGGGTCTACCAGTCAGGCCTACCAGGTCCCAAGTACTTCCTGTTTGAGTCCTTTCCGGGTCTCAGAGGTCCCTACCAGGGCGATGAGAGCCTGAGCCCAGGGTTCGGCTCTGCATGGAGCAGCTGGCATGCTGACACCTGAGCCAGCCTGAAGCTAATGCCCGGGCGCTGGGATGCCTTCTGGGGAGAGGCTGCTCGGAGCCCTGGACTAGGACCTGCGTGATGCTGGAGTCAGCAGGCGCAGCATCCGTGCCCAGCTCTGTCACCTGCTGGTGGTGGGACTCCCCTGACCATGGGGATTATTTCCTCCGCTCTAAAAGAGGGAGTTGGACAAGATCAGGGGTTTCCAAGTTGCCGTTGTTTTAAACAGCAGGATTCTTTTCACAAATCAGATCTAAACAAAGAACTGTTACATAAAGGCACGTGGAGGCAAAACTTTGGTGGTTAAACCTGCTTTTCCCTAAAACCCAAGGTGGTCCTAAGTCACCTCCACGAAACCTCAGGGGCTCTGGGGAACATTGGGGAAACTATCAGCGAGAACTATGTCCATTACTGCGTGATTGCATCTGACCACTTGTGTCCCTTCATTCCATCCCCGTGAGATAACAGGAAATATACATATTGGCCTCTGTTCCTGGACCCCTAAAACCTTTATAATTTTCTAAGTGATATGAACGCCTTCTCTTCTAACATTTAGTTGTTACCCCTGCTCCTGACACAGGGCTTCTGAAACCTTCATAACTTCCTCGGTGAGAGGAGAGTCCTTTGTTCTAATGAGGTGACTCTGGACAAGACTCTGAATGAGGGCTGGCCACTGGGAAGACAGGATTTAGAAGGATTAGAAGCTTGGGATTTTCTGCCCCCAACCCCCACTCTTTTGAGAAGAGAGAACTGGCAAATATGGAGTTAATGATGGATCAGCCTACATGATGAAGCCTCCATAAAAACCCTAATAGCATGAGGTTTGGAATGCTCCCTGGTGGGTGAGCACATCCACGTCCAGGAGGCTGACATATCTCAAGTTCATGGTGCCAGAAGCTCCTGGCCTTGGGACCCTCCCAGACCACACTCTGCATCTCTCCATCTGGCTATTCTTCTGTATCCTTTATAATGTCCTTATAAGCCAGTGCTTCCCTAAGTGCTGTGAGCCTAATTAATCAAACCTGAGGAGGGGGTGGTGGGAACCTCCGATTTATAAGCCAAGCCAGACAGAAGTTGTGGGTAACCTGGGGACCTACTGCTCCCGTTGGCATCTGAAGTAGGGGGTAGTCTTGTGGAACTGAGCCTTTAACCAGTGGCATCTGATGCTGGCTCTGTGCAGAGAGTGTCAGGATTGAGTTGAGGTGTAGGACCCCCAGCTGGGGTCTCAGAGAATGGTTGGTGGTGTGGGAACCTCCCCTCCCACACCCCTACCAGGCAAGTCTAACTTGACTCACTGAAGATCAAAAATAAAGAAGAAAAGGCTTTAGAATTAAATTCATTTCTTTGGCTGTGTCTCCTCTCTTGTTTACATTTTCTGAGAAGGCGTTTATGATGTCAGAGTGACTTATAGTTATTCTGGTAGGTACTGAAGCTTGTAAAGGCCACCTAATCACTTTGCTTTGAAATTCATTAGTCATCTGCACCCATGAGGAATGGAAAGAGAGAGCAGGTTGGTTGTGGGAGTAGGGGTAGGAGTGGGTACTCGGGAAGATGGAGGAGGCACTGGTTAGCCCCTAGTGACTCTCAGCAGAATGGGGCTCTTTGTCTTTGTCTCACTCCCTGCACACTTCCTCTTCTTTCTTCTCTCTCTCCTTCCCCGCATCCCTCCCTGCCTCCTTCCTCCCTTCTTGCTCCAATACTGAAGCAATATCACACACACATTCCTGTAGATATTGGAATGGAAAGAGATGTTGGAGGAAATGCAAAGGTGGCCGCTGCTGCTGCTGCTAAGTCGCTTCATTCGTGCCTGACTCTGTGCCACCCCATAGACGGCAGCCCACCAGGCTCCTCCATCCCTGGGATTCTCCAGGCAAGAACACTGGAGTGGGTTGCCATGTTCTTCTCCAATGCATGAAAGTAAAAAGTGAAAGTGAAGTCGCTCGGTCGTGCCTGACACTTAGCGACCCCATGGACTGCAGCCCACCAGGCTCCTCTGTCCATGGGATTTTCCAGGCAAGAGTACTGGAGTGGGGTGCCATTGCCTTCTCCAATGCAAAGGTGGAGGACACGGTAAATCCTTTCGAGGAGCTCATGGCCTCCTAGGGGAGCAGGACCTGCAAACACACACCCTGCGGGCAGGACTGGGGAGGTGTCCTCTGGGGCTGAGAGCAGAGCAAGGAGCTCCCAGCTCCACACCCGGGAGTGAGGGGCAGGTGGCGGGCACACAGCTAAACCCAGAGCCTGTCTCAAACCCAGCACGGCACAGATTTTGTGCAGGAGAACTTCTGAAGGAGAGCTGGAGGTAGAAAGTCTACCAAAAGGAGATGGGGTCTCTGCCTTATATGAGGGAGAAGGAGTCCCCAGGCACTTTTCATGCAAGCTGATGGCGCTGGTTCAGGAAGGGGTCTGCCCCCAGCACCTAATACCAGCAGCGATATGGACAATCTATACTTAATGAGATTAGATTAATAATTATTTGAATTATGATATGCCTTCCTCCTCTCTTCCCTCTGTCAGGGCAGGCTTGGTTCTTCTCAGAATTACAGTCACAATGGTAACAAATAAACCTTAATTAAAATATAAATTCCAAAATATAGTGGCTGAATTAAAATGCTGTGACAGGTCATTTCCATCTCATTTTGATCCCTCGCTCATGACCGTGGATGTTTCCAGGCCGTGGGCAGCATCTTGGCATGCAGAGTGGTGGCTAGCACGTACTTCTGTGGTGGTTCCTAAAGCCACTTCACAGCCCTTGGGATCAGGGGGCAAACACACCGAGTCAGGGGCCCCTCAAACTTTTTCCTCTTCACATGGGGCTCAGTGCTGGATCTAGTCCCCGTGTAAAATCTTCACTACTCTTGGTCCTCGTGATGGCTTTTTCCTGTCCTTTCTAGACTAGCAAAGATCCTTTCTGCTCTTGCTCCCCATCCCTGGGGTCTAAGCAAAGCCTTGGGCAGCCCTGACCACATCAGCTTCTCCTTTCTCTTCGATCCTGCTTGTTGGCTGGGAACTCTGCCCTCTGTCCCACTTTGAACTTCACCGCAGACCATCCATCTGCCCATGCATTCCAATGCATGGCTCAAGTTTATAGGTGGGTTTCCATGTATTGTGTAGTTCCCCATCTCCAGACTTTCGACAGTATTGAGCAGTCTTTCCTTAATTCATCCAGATATTTTCTCATCAGTAAACATTTAGGAATCAGTCTAGGTACTGGCTTTCCAGGTGGCTCAGTGGTAAAGAATCTGCCTGCCAAAGCAGGAGACACAGGAGACTTGAGTTAGATGCCTGTGTGGGGCAGATCCCTTGGCGGAGGGCATGGCAATATAATCCAGTATTCTTGCCTGGGAAATCCCATGGACAGAGAGGAGCCTGGCGGGCTACATCCTAGGGGAGCTCAAGTTCATGAATGGGTTGGGGAAAGACCATGCCACAGAAAGGAACTGATTAATTTACACAACGTATTTCAAACATGCGCTGGGCTCTGCTTTGTGTCAGGAAATGAGCTGGTTGTTATTTTCTCTCTTGGCTTTCTTGCCAAAGCTAATTCAGACTTGCCCTGACTAAAGGGCCATTTGCTTCAAAAAATCTCCTTCTGATTGGTACAGAGAGGGGAGAATTCACACACACACACACACACACCCTGATATAACAGCCCCAAATTTACCTAGCTCAAAGTTATTTTAAAATCTTTTTATTTTTGAACCAACAAACCTTGGAAGCAAGACAGTCTCACCCAGTTGGAAGCTTTCATGTAGAGAAACCACAAGAATGTAGACCAAAGCTTCTAAAAATTCCCCTAGCCCTTTGAAGGTATAGGTTCTGGTTGAGGGAGAAATTACAGTTTTCTATTAACTCCCAGAAAGGTTTTACAATTTAGTGGAATATTTTTCTGTGAACATCTCTTACATGCTCCATTCATTCATTGATCAGTTGATTGATTAACTCGTTAGTACATTGTTTTTTAATTTCTTTTTTTAAAGATTTTTTTTTGTTTTGTTTTTGATATGGGCCATTTTTAGTGTCTTTATTGAACTTGTTGTAATATTGCTTCTATTTTATGTTTTGGGTTTTTTGGCCCCAGGCCTGTGGGATCTCTGCTCCCTGACCAGGGATCGAACCTGCACCCCCTGCATTGCAAGGTGAAGTCTCAACCACTGGACGGCTGGGGAAGTCTTCTGCTTTTTAATTTCTGAATTCAACAAACTTCTGTTGTTCCTACATGCCAGGCACTGCTTTGGATACTGAGGATGCAAAGATGGATGCTACAATCTCGATTTCCAAGTGCTTGCAGTCTAGAGGAAGCTCAAAAAGCCCATGAGTACTGGCTGGTGAAGGGAGAAGCAGGGTCATGGTGGCATGAGTGTGGCCTTAGAGAGGGGAAGACTGACGTTGGACCACACTGTTGGCAGGGGAGAAGCCCGTCTCTGCTACCAAACAAGACCCCCCAAATCTAGGAAACTAAAACAAAAGGTTTAATGCCTATAATATAGATTCTGGGCACTGGTTACATTTGAGGGATAAACACTTTTATTTATGAAAATGTCGAGGGGGAAGACTGGCTTCCCAGGCGGCACTAGTGGGGTGTCCCCACCTGCCAACACAGGAGACACAAGAGACGACGGTTTGATCCTTGGGTCGGGAAGATCCTTTGGAGGAGGAAATGGCAACCCACTCCAGTATTCTTTCCTGGAGAATCCCATGGACAGAGGAGCCTTGAGGGCTGCAGTCTATAGGGTCACAAACAGAAGGACATGACTGAAGCCCCTTAGCACACACGCACGCAGGGGGGAAGAAGATGCACAACTTTTAAAAGGACAACTCCTGCCTCTGCTAATATGTCAATACCGAGAAGCCTGAAATAATTGGGGCTTGAAGACAGATGCAGTGGAAGGGCTCAGCGTCGCTGCCCACACTTGACTCAGTAATCCTGGGAGCATCCTTCTCCAACTGGCCCGCTTCTGTCTTCAGCTACCTCCTCACCCGGCTCCGGCCACAGCCAGACGATCTCAACAAGTGCATTCAATAACCTTCTTTTCCCATTTAGAACACGGTTGTATGCGTGCTGTACATAAGAGATATTGATCTCAGATACCTTGTTGACTGGAAGACATGTCTCTGTGGGAATGTATGCAAGGGGGCAGGGGAAATAAATTAAAAAGAGCAA
Source organism: Bubalus bubalis (assembly GCF_019923935.1). Classification (NCBI taxonomy): domain Eukaryota; kingdom Metazoa; phylum Chordata; class Mammalia; order Artiodactyla; family Bovidae; genus Bubalus; species Bubalus bubalis. Next base: position 110,701,100 of record NC_059161.1, read on the forward strand.
GGAAACCCTCATGGCCTCCAGTCGGAAACTGCTCAAGGATGTGAAGCGAATGATGTTTTGGTTGCCTTTTTCTTTCTTCCTTCCTATCTTTCTCTCTTTCTTTGCTAGGGGTTCTAAATGTCAATATTGCACTTACTGCTGAACAAACTCCAATCGTAACAAATATAATAAAAAGGAGAGAGGCAGCCTCTGATTTCTTCAGAGAGTGATTGGCATTTTTGAGCCCTGGATTGGTTGGGTCTTTATCTTGGCTGCGTCAGCTCATAATTAAACAATAAAGGAAGGAATTGTTGTTACTGGCTTTGAGTATAGGATGTCAGTTTTCTGTAGGGAGGACAGCGTGTGTTTCTAAAGCTCTGTTGCTGTCCCAGTTTCCTGCACGGAAGGAAAATGTGTGTATTTCATATGCTCTGTTCTTGTCTGCGTCAACTCTAAAAGACTCAGAGATGACATGGTTGCTGTCACAAGACATTTTTGCTTAATAACATGGAATGCTAACTACCCAGAGATGATGAGGAAAGGGGAGATAAAAGCCAGAAAGTGGTGGGACTGAGAGATGTTTTCTTTCTGCTCGCAATGTTGTTTTTGCTGGGCTGTAAAGACACGATGTAGAGGTGTGTGCGTTTGTGTGTGTGTCAATGACGGGGGGTGGAGAGACAGAGACAGAGACAGAGAGGGAGAGGGCAAGGGAGAAAGGGAGAGAGATATAATGATGTATTGGCATGAGCTATCCCACCTTCACCAGTGATAAGCTGAGCCTCTGTGGTCCTGCTGACAGTGTCAACAATCTGTGATGTGCTGTTTTAGCAACTGGAACGAGTCCTGGAAATAGTTAAGAAAGATGATTTTCAAATGATCCAGTATGCTCTGCCAGCAGCCTCTGAGATGACTATATGGTGTAGGAATTTGCTCATCCAGACCTGGGGACAATGAGGCACCTGGAGGATGAGCCCCAATAGGCCACAGGACTTCTGGAACCCAGGCTTGTGTTTTCCAGCCTCTCACTTAACATTCTTTCCTGTGTGTGTGTGTGTATGTGTATGTGTGTGTATGTGTGTGTGATCACAGGCTGAGCCATTCCCGTCCTTCAAGCTCCCAAGAGGACGTTTCCAGGGTTCAGAAGGAGAAGAAGCCTTCAGACTTTCCAGCTGAGGTCTTGTCACCTGGCTCTGTCTCACCTTGACACACCCCAGTGTTGACAGGTCTAATCATTCCATCCCAACCCCGCCTGGAGATTGGAAAAGATATCTTGTTCGCCGTTTCCCCTCGTAATGTCCACTGCAAGGGTCCAGCTTCTAGTTAGTTTTGCCTCAAGTCACTGCAACTAGCTACCTGTCTGCCTGTCACTTTCCGGTGTTGGCCTGGGTCTCCGATCCAGCAGAGGAGAGCTTGGGACTGACAGGTGAGCACCAAAGGCATAATCTGCCACTCAGATTCCCCGCTGCTGCACAGGGAATGGGTAGCCTTGACAGGTAAGTGAATAAATATGGGAAGATACTTGCTATTAACTGCAAGTGGCAGGCTCCACCTTAGAAAGCTAGTTAGCGACAGAGAGGAATAGGGGCATGAGTGCCGACTCCTCTCTCAGTCTCCACTTACCTCTCTGTCTCACTGCTCTTCTCTCGCTCGGCCCTTCCCTCTACAAGTCCCTCAGAAGCCACTGGAGGAAGCGGGAGAAGGGAGCCAGGCTGACCTCCAAGAGTGGCCTCATTTTGGTATCCTCTGCAGGGCAGACTATGCTGAAAATGATTGACAGCTCATGTCCCTTCCCTTCAACTCATTTACTTAATCAATGTATTCTCTTACCCTTCTTCTCTTCACCAGAAACCTCACTCCAGCAGGGAAATCCTTCAAAGCCTAAATACTTAACCATTTCCTTGGCTCCGGGGAACGTTCGAGAGAAATTAGTTCCACATAGTTTTTTTTTTTTTTTTTTCTGGTCATCAATCTGAGAGCACTTTTAGGGCAAGAGAAATGGTCGCCCTCTCCTCAAGGCATGGACACTGACGAGAAGATTCCCCACCTCCGCTGGGAATACTCTGGAAAGGCCTTGATGAGAAAATGTAACCTCACTCTCCTTGAAAAGGATGGTTATTCACACCTTCAGCTGTAGGGTTTTCTAAGGCTCGAGTGTCTCCAGGTAACCATCGGAGCATCCCTTGGCTTCAAGTCTTTGTCCCTGTGAACACCTTTTTCTGGACTCAGATGAATTCTCCAGTTGCCAAGTGAGAAAGCAGCAGGCTTGTCTGACTAATCTCTCAACTAGCGGAGGACAAGTCTTTAAAAAATTGTGTCTACACTAAGAGAAGTCCCCATCTGATGTTAGAAAACCCCACGATATGACCAGCTGGTGTTATGAATAGAAACACATCTTTATGGCTAACAGTAATGACTGGGGGGTTTTCTGTGAAATGCCGGCCGTTTCTTCTTCTGTTTTCTATTAGGTGAGTTGTCCTTTTCTTGCAGATATATTTCACACTAAGTCTCTGTCGGCTATGTGTGAGGCAAATAACTCGCCATGGTATGTAACTTGCTTTTCCTTTTCTTTGCAGTGTCTCCATGAACAGAAGCTCTGAAGTTGATTAAAAAACACATATGGCCAATAAACACAGGCAGAGATGTTCAACCTCACTAATGATCAGGGAAATCCACACCAAGGGCACACGAGACACCATCCTCACCCATTTCACCGTCAGGAATGGAGAAGTTTGACAATATCGAGTGTTGGGTAGAACGTGGATCGACAGAACCTTCTGTACCTTGCTGGGGTGGGGGAGAGTGTGAAATTGTACAGCTACTTCAGAAACAGCATTCTCTTGTGAAGTTGGACATTCAAATGCCCCACAATCCAGCAATCCTACTCTCAGGAATACACTCAATGGCAACTTGTAGACACATTCTTCTGGAGATGAGTATGAGGATGCTCATGCCAGCATGATCCATAAACAGCACAAATCTGGAAACCACACAAATGAACTCCAACAGGAGAATGGAGAATTATATTGCACTGTGAGCATACAAGGCAATAATAAACCTCAGCTAAAGTGAATGAACAGTAGCTACATATAACACCATGGATATGTCTTAGTGGCAAAATTTGAGTAAAAAAAAAAGTCAAAGTCGCTCAGTCATGTCCAATTCTTTAAAAACCCCATGGACTATACAGTCCATGGAATTCTCCAGTCCAGAATACTGGAGTGGGTAGCCTTTCCCTTCTCCAGGGGCTCTTCCCAACCCGGGGATCGAGGCCAGGTCTCCCGCATTGCAGGCGGATTCTTTACCAGTTGAACCACAAGGGAAGGCCTTGTAAAAAAGCAAGCCCCCAGATAATTAATATTGCCTGCTACCCTTTGTATCATAATAGATACATTTGTAAGTTAAAATAAATAATATAGTATAAAGAAAATACACAAAATAAAATTAAAGTCAAACAACATCCCAAATGTTATTTTTTAAAGAAAATATGTAGCTGTTAATAAAACTCTATTTGAAAAAAAAAGGCAAGGAAATAACAAACATAAGATTCAAGATAGTATTTAGTTACTTTGGACAGAGGAAGATGAGGATATAACACAGCTGCCATCAATATTCTAGTTTTCTTGTTTGTTGAAAAATTCATGATTTTTTAAAAAAATTATAGTACTAACATACATAAATGCAACAACAAAAACAAAATATCAAACTACCCAATTTGAAAATGGCTGAGGAACCTGAACAGTTCTCTAAAGAAGATCCACAAGTGGCCAACAAACTTATGAAAAATTGTTCAAGATCACTAGTTATTAGAGAAATGCAAATCCAAATCACAGTGAGATGTCACCTCACACTCCTGAGGGTGGCGACTCTCAAAAAACCCAGAAAATACCAAGTGTTGTCTTGGATGCACAGAAATCAGAATCAAAAAACCCAGAAAATACCAAGTGTTGTCTTGGATGCGCAGAAATCAGAACCCTGTTCACTGTTGGTGGGAATGTCAAACGGTGTAATTGCGATGGAGAATAGTATGAAGAATACTCAGAAAATTAAAAACAAACAAACAAACACAGAACCATCTTCTGGCCCAACAAGCCCCCTCCTGGGTCTACATCAGAAAGACGTGAAAGCAAGAGCTCGCAAAGATATTTGCACACCCGTGCTCATAGCAGCGTTGCTCACAAAAGCCAAGAGATGGAAGCAACACAAATGTCCCTCCATAGATGAACGGAGAAACGACATGTGGCATATACTTACAGCAGACTATTCACAGAAACAGAAAGTAGCATGTTGGTTACTAGGCCTGGTGGGGAGCGGGGTGGGGAGAAGGGAGGTTGTTATTTAGTGGGTATAGAGTTTTGGATTTGCAAGATGAAAGAATTCTGGAGGTTTGTTTCACAATAATCTGAATATACTCAACATAACTGAGATGTACACTTAAAAATGGTTAAGATGGTAAATTTCATGTTATTTTTTTACAACAATAAAAAACATTTTAAAAAGGCAGGAGCCACACTGTATAAGCACTCACTAAATTACTGCCAAATGTTCAAGAAAAGAATATCAGGTTCAATCAGCATTAAACAAAATCACACTCAACTCCTAAAACAATATAATAACCTAGCCTCACCCTCCACCCCCCTGCTCCACTCACAAAGGAAATCTGTTAAGTGAAGAAACACATAAATTAAAAAATAAATAAAAAGAGCCACTTATTGACTAAAGAGGAGAGTGCATGATGAATGGTTGTATTTAGTTCAGTTATGTCTCAGCTTGGCTCACTGGCACTCAAGAAATGGAGTAAGCCCACAAATATCAATAGAAACCTCTTAGATGATTTTGATCTAGACTGAAGAAAACTTTGAGGTCATGTGACTGCTGTCAATATGGGGGACAAAGACTGGCTGGAAGGTAGAAGCTACAGTCCCTTCTAAATCCCTTCCCCTTGATCCCTGGGCTCTTCTCTGGTCAATGATCAGGCTGGCAGTTTTGATCACAGATTTGAAAGCTTGCTGCTTGCTTCTTAAAGGAGGTAATGAAACTTACTGAATTCATATTTGATTTACTACCATCTGATGGATTCGCAAGGCTTTCCAGGTGGCACAGTGCTAGAGAATCCACCTGCCAATGCAGGAGACTCGGGTTTGATCCCTGGATCAGGAAGATTCCCTGAAAAAGGAAATGGCAACCCATTCCAGTATTCTTGCCTGGGAAATCCCATGGACAGAGGGAAGCCTGGCAGGCTACAGTCCATGGGATTACAAAGAGTCAGATACAATTTAGCAACTAAACAACAATGGATTCACAGGTTGGCCGATCTAACAGATGAAACTCATGCCTTGATCTCACTCAACCGGATGATCTATTTTGCAGCAACAAAGACTTCCTCCTGACTTGCAGGTGGGTCCTGGGATGACCAGACCATGGCCAGATTTGAAAGAGATCAAAGCTAGGTACATAGAAGGATGAGAATGTATATATGAGTATAATCACAATAGAACTGAGTTTTGGATTTTGTGCTGGGTTACGTTACATACTGATGACAAAAGGAGAAGCAGATGGCAGAGGATGAGATGGTTAGATAGCATTGCCAACTCAATGGACATGAGTCTGAACAAATTAGGGAGACAGTGAAGGACAGAGGAGCCTGAAGTGCTGCACTCTATGGGGTCGCAAAGAGTCAGACATGATTTGGAAACTGAACAGCAACAACAACATGTTATGTGTCCATCCATTAGTGTGTATGGTAGACTGACAGCAAAGATGCTCCAATTCTCCATTTTTCCCTGCATCCACATCTTTTGCATTGTGATTGTGAAGCTCTTCTCTTTGGTGGGTGGCGTCTGTTTTCTCATCTCTTGGATCTGAGCTGGCCTTGGGACTTACTTTGGCCAATACAATGTGGTGGAAGTGAGGGTATGCTGGTTCTGAGCTGAGGCCTTCAGAGCCTTTGCATGGTCCCTTGAAGCCCTTACACTGTTTTGTCAGCAGGCCTGAGACAGACAACACGCTGGTTCCAGGCATGGCTGCAGTGACTGTCAGAAGTCAGGCAACCATCAGACACGTGAGTGATACCGTCTAAAACCAGCCATTCCCCAGTCACCTCCGGGTAACTACAGACAGGTGACTGAGTTCAGCTAAGTTCAGCCAAGCCTGGCCCAGATGGGCAGAATTGCCCAGCAGACATATAGCTAGGTGAGTGAAAAGAAATGCTTACAGTTTTTCCAACCACTGAGTTTGGCGTTATTTTTTTTTATAGCAATAGCTAGCTGTTACTAACAGGGCTAGTCCATAAGAAATGTCCATGTGTATGTGTGCAGTTTTTTGTCTTCAGAGAGTTTAACGGTCTAACATGTATGAAATAACTTGAGAATAATAATCAGTTCAGTCTCTCAGTCGTGTCCGACTCTTTGGGACCCCATGGACTGCAGCACGCCAGGCTTCCCTGTCCTTCACCAACTCCCAGAGCTTCCTCAAACTCATGTCCATTGAGTCGGTGATGCCATTCAGCTGTCTTATCCTCTGTCGTCCCCTTCTCCTCCTGCCTTCAATCTTTCTCAGCATCAGGGTCTTTTCCAATGAGTCAGTTCTTTGCATTAGGTGGCCAAAGTATTAGAGAAATATACTCCATATATTGGGAATAATATATGATATGATAATATAAAATCAGATGTTAAGTTGTGTGAATCATCTATAACATGGGCCTGTTCATGTCTGTGTAGGATGGCTTCAGTGAGTGGGCACTCTCCTGGGATTTTACGCTCACTAAGCAATCTTAGGAAGGGCAGTAAGTTTGGGCAAGGGGAAAGAGCAGCTCAACATTAGTAGAAAAACCAGCTCTTGGTTACAGCTGATCCTTTGGTTTTAAGCAAGGCTGGGATTCAAGAGGAGGAGCAAAGTCAGAGGAAACTGCCAAAAAGGCCAGGTGGATTGTGGGAAGTCATAGATGGACGCCTTCCCATCAGAAGGTGAAGAATGAGTCATAGTCAACATGGAGAGAAAGAGAGGTGTGCGTCCTCTCCTATGCAGGGAGGCCATAGGAGCGCATGACTCACGGCATGGGACATGGTTCCAAAGAGAGTGAACACGAAGGTGTATGCTACCTCATGCATGGGCCCACACATGTGTACACACACACACACACCTGTAGCCTAAGTAGCGGCGTTTCAAATCAGGGTGAATTTATCAAGGGAAAACCTCATCAGTCCACATGACAGCCTCCGTCACTTTCCATGTTGGTGTAAACTGAGGTCACTCTCCAGGGATGAAGTTACTTTTGACATCAGAGAAAAAGAGAAAGGAAACGAAGACATTTCTGATGGTGCCCAGCCCTGGCTGCATCCCCTCCACGTCTAGACACATTTTTACAAAACTCAGATTCTCTGGTCCCCAGTGGCCTCCTCCTTGCCCCTTCCCCAGATCTCACCCCATCTGTCCGCCTCATCTCTCCAGACGTCCGAGCCTGATGACAAAGGCCCAGGGCAGGCCGGCAGAGGGAGGCAGCAGGTGGAGGCGGCCAGGGTCGGAGAGAGAAGGGCAGAGGCATAGCTCTCAAAGTGACATTCACACAAGTGGGACGTAGAAGTTGGCAGGTTGTAGCGGGAGATGGGAGCGCGGGCTCTATTCCTAAGGGAGCCACACTCGTTTCTTCCCTTTCAGAGTCGGCAGGCAGTAAAAGAAAATTGCAGGGATGGGGAAATAATGAGAAAGGCTCTTTGTTTTTCCCCTTCGTCCGAACTCCTAGCTCATCAAACCTTGGAAATGCACGCTGCAAATGGCTGCGCCTGTTTTATTGCTTATTTATGGGAATCTATTTAAAGCGAATGGCACTTTCCCATTGTATCCCAGCGAGCATGTGCGGGGTTGTGTCTCCCCTGGCTGCGGGGCTGTCTGGACTGGGGATTCTGTCTCATTGTGTCAGTATCACGCTCCATGACATTTAAAAGTGGGGAAGGGAAATACTGCAGAGAAAGCAAGGGGAGTGTGAAGTGTGGTTGTTCAGATCTCCGTCAGCTCAGGGTGGGCGCAGGGAAGGCTGCTTTGAGGGCAGGTTTGGGGGCAGCGAGTAGCCTTCCAACAGAAGTGGATCTGCTTGGGGGGATTAATGAACGATGGGATGTCATTTGAAGTCTTTGAAGTTTTATCCTGGTTTTAGTCTAAGTAACAGGACCCTAGGACTGTTACCTTTTCTCTCTTTTTTTGTTAAGATTTTTTTGGGGGGATGTGGACCAATTATTATTATTTTTTTTGATCTGGGATTGAACCCGCACCCCCTGCATTGGAAGGCGAAGTCTTAACCACTGAACCGCCAGGGAAGTCCCCCAGCCACCTTTTTTTAAACTTTGAGAGTTTTTTTTTAAACACAGAGCTGTTGTTAGTAATCCTGGTGATGGAGGCTTATTGTATATGTGAAATCTTAGCTGGTACAGGGCAGAGGCTTACTAAATGTAAAATTCCCTTCTAAGGATGGCTGGTGGGGAATCCCATGGCTTAGCAGTGAAGAATCCACCTGCCAATGTAGGAGATGTGGGTTTGATCCCTGGGTTGGGAAGATCCCCTGGAGAAGGAAATGGAAATCCACTCTAGCATTCTTGCCTGGGAAATTCCATGGACAGAGGATCTTGTGGGCTACAGTCCATGAGATCAAAGAGCTGGACGTGACTGAGCAACTGAACAGCAGCAACAACGAGAAGGATGGCTGGAAGAGAGCTCAGCTTTCGACCTCACCTCATCTCCTGCTGCGGACTCCCAGAAGGATGGGATTGCTTTGATTGGAAGGTCAGGTTTGAGGTTCCCCGTGCCCAGAATGCTCTGGGTTGGAGATCACCAACCAATAGCCAGATCTGGTCACGGTCAGTTTTTGTAAATAAATCTGTATTGGGATACCGTCATGCCTGTCTGTTTGGGTTCTATCTGTGGTGCTTTCTTGCTGCAAAGGCAGAGTTGGGTATTTCTGAGAAAGACAATAGAGTCCATGGAGCTGAAAATATTAACAATCTGGCCCTTTACAGAGGAAGTTTGCCACCCCCTGCTCTTATTCATCCTTACTTTTGGGGTTTCTCCTATCTGCGTGGTCAGAGGACTCATGGAACTAGGAGGGGTGTGAGGCTCAGAGAGAGGAAGTGATCCATCCAGGATCACAGAGTTAGTGTCTGCCTTAGAACCGCAATCAGCTTTCCTGATTCGGCCCAGTGGTTTCATTAACTGACGGTCTCATTGCACAGAGACCCCAAAGCCATTGGGATTCGCTCTGTGAGTTTCCGAGTCATGTGGTGACTTGAATTCTATTTGGCTGGTAACCCTGGCACTGGTGCCTCCTTCCCCAAAACTCCACCCTCTAGACCAACCCTCAAGGTGCCCCCATCTCTGCAGGCTCAGATGCCCCTCATGCCCCTGAGAGCACGACCGTCCAGCTGTGCTGGCCTCTGCTACCCTCCAGGTGCTTCTCAGAGAACTCTGACAGGGCCCAGCCAGCTCCTTGGTGTGGGTCTCTCTGTCCATGTGTCTGTGCCGTGGCCTGTCTGGGGCTTCCGTGTCCCTGAGGCTCCGCGGCTCTACAAGAAGAGGCTGGGATAGAGGCCAAGAGGTGAAGGGAGCAGGGACAGGAAGCCTGACTCCTAGAGAATTCTGCTTTTCCTATGGAGTATCACACTCCCGGGAGACTTCATTTTGGTATCAGTATAAACATTCTATTTATTTTTTAAATTAATTTTTACTACAGCATAGTTGCTTTACAATGTCACTGTAGTTTCTGCTGTACAGAAAACTGAATCAGCCATATGTACATCTATACCTCCTCTTTTTTGGATTTCCTTCCCATTAAGGTCATCAAAGAGCATTGAGTAGAGGTCCCTGTGCCATACAGTCTGTTCTCATTAGTTATGTATTTTATACATAGTATCAATAGAGTATATACATCAATTTCAATCTCCTAATTCATCCCCCCACCTGCCCCCCCACCCCGGCTTAGTGTCTATATCTTTGTTCTCTGTATCTGTATCTCTATTTCTGTTCTGTAAATAAGACCATCTATATCATTTTTTCTAGATTCCACATCCATGTGTTAATACACACTATTTGTTTTTCTCTTTCTGGACTTATCGTCGCTCTGTATGATGGTCTCTAGGTCTACTCACACTGGGAGACATCATTTTTTAATTGAGTTTTGGTGGGAAAGGAGTGAGGTTATCTCTAATTCATGGTAACATCCCCAATTCCTTGGCACAGTTGCCTCCTCAGCTACCTTGCCTAAGAAAGTCTCAATGGCATAAAGCTTTCTTCCCGATTACTTTGTCCTTGTCTTTCTCTCCGCCTCCCACCCTCCCCCTAGAACTTGATCTTCTTCCTTTGAGCTAGCTCAGTTAATGGCAACATAATCCATCCAGTATCTTCTACCATAACTTTCGAGTTATCCTCCTCACCTTCTTTCCACTCCGTCATTCCCAACTTTCAATCAGTTCCGGATCCTGCCTCCACCTCCACAGCCTTAGACCAGGCACCGCTTGGCCTCCAGACCTGCTTTCTGACAGATCTCCCTGACTCCAGACTGGGTCTCCCTCTGGCCCTCCTCCACACACTGTCAGCCTTGGGGCCCAACACAGCCTGTCAGGGCTCCACTGTGCCACTTCCTCTCAAGACCAGTCACTCACCCTCCCAGAGCCTCAGTTTCTTCATCTGTATAATGGAGACCGTGATGTCTACCTAAGGGCCGCCCCAAGGATTAAGTGGTATAATATATGTGAAAGTGCAGAATAAAAAATTGCACTGAAGAAGTACCACCTGATCCCTTTCAGCCCTGCCAGACACGCCTGCTGCCCCTGTGCCCAGGTGCCCACCCTCACCTCTCTCCCTCGCCTGCTGGCTTCTGCTCATCATTGGCCGATGCTCCAGCCCACGCCTCCCTGGCTCCTTGTGAAGGCTCAGCCACCCCTTCCGCCTGGCTCACGGCCCTCCTCATTTACTGCTGTAACTGTTCACATGCTTGTTTATCTAGAAGATGGCAGGACCGCTAGAGGACTGCTTGCAGACCACTCTGCTTCCCCAGGGACAAGGGAATGCCATGGAGACCACTGGCCTTGGAGCCAGAGATCCAGGATCGGGCACTACATCTCTGATTTTGGCAAGTCCTTCAACCTCCTGGAACCTAGTTTCTCATCTAAAATGTGAAGACAATAATTCCCACCTGCCAAACACCTTCTGCAGGCCCTGACTCTAAGCAGACATTGAGTGAAGCTGGTTCTCTTTCACCTTTCCAGTGGTAAGTCCTGCTTGAGGACTCTGCTGTAATACGGTAGCTGCTCGAGTACTCTGTGTTGAATGAATGAATGGATCGATGAATGGAGAGTGAATGTGAATGAGGCTCTGGGATCTAAAGCCTTGGGCTCATAAGGAGTCAGATTTGAACCCATCCCAACAACCTGAGCTCAGGTGTAACCAGATGGAAGAGAACACATGTGCTTTCCTCCCCCTCCAAGACAGGGATTCAACCGCAGATTCATTCAGCTCTACTGCCCTGGGATCCCAGCTTCTCCCTGGGCTTTGGCGTAGGTCCCAGGGCAGGAAGCATGCTCCAGGTCACTCTGATCACCTTCTTATATATATATATATATATAAAAGATCTTGGTGTTTCCTATTCGATAGTGTTCTGCTCAGCCTACCAAGAAGCAACCTCACTCTTGATGGACGTGTTTGGCTCTCTGCTGGGGGATGAGGGAAGCAGGAGGAAGAGAGAGTGAAGGAGGAAGAGATTGGAAGTGACGGGGAGGGAGAGAGCGGGACCCGGGAGGAGAAGACGGGGAATGCTGGCGAAGTCGGAGCAAACGCAAAGTCAAGCACAATAATAATTTGGGCAAAATGGCAAATGGCTCAGCTGAAGAGGAAATAGCATTGTGAATGTAAAAACTCCTAAATGGAGCGCAGATGGGAGGGAAAAGTGTAATCTTCTGGAAAAGCCTCTAATTGTCTGCCCACACTAATAATTTCGGCAAACGCTCCCTCTCTCCCTCCTGCGTATAATTACAGCATTCCATCTGTCTATCAGCAGGTTTTTTACTGTGCCTTACTGCTACCACGGTCTCAGGCTCACAGAGAGATGAGGGTTGTTTGAAGATTTAAGAATCCTTCTGACACATATCCCCAAGAAAAGACACTCAGGAGAGACAAATCCGTCTCCTAGGCCTGCTAAGACTCTGCTTTTAAAGATCCTGTAATCTCTCCAAACTCCATGATGGAGTCAAAAGGAGGCAAGACCACACCGTATCCCCACTTTGGGTGTCCTCCTCTGCGGGCTTGTCTTGTGGGTGAGCCCTGGGCAGATGAGAAGGGGCTGGTGGAGACCTGGGGCCCCCGCGCCCTGAATGAAGGGGACAGGCCATGAGATCATCTGCTCAGGGCTATCCCTCCAGTGGGATGGCTTTGGTCACTGGCTTCTGTACAGTGTTATGAGCCTCCTTTCATAGTTCTTCAGGCACTGTATCGGATCTAACCCATTGAATCTATTTGTCTACTCCCTGATGCTGGGAAAGACTGCAGGCAGGAGGAGAAGGGGGCGACAGAGGATGAGATGGCTGGATGGTATCACTGACTCGATGGACATGAGTTTGAACAAACTCCAGGTGATGCTGAAGGACAGGGAAGCCTGGTGCGCTACAGTCCAAGGGGTTGCAAAGAGTCAGACATGACTGAGCAACTGAACAACAACAATCCCTTTGGCGTGTCTTGAGAACTAGACAAGGGATCTGCAGCATGAAGAGGAAGAGGAATCCAAATGGAAGGGGGAAAGCTGAGCCGGAGGGGCTGGGAGTGTCAGTGGCCTAAGGCATTGGCCTGGAAGCCACAGCTCTGCCTGTCGGGAATTTCACCCAATGTCCTGGCCTCTGGGCAACTTCAACTGCCACTGGCTCCTCTCCACTCTCTGGCAGGGAGCCCCAGAGAAGACAGGTGGCCTCCAGCATGGAATCCAGCAGGAAAGGCTCCAGCATTCCCGCCCATCGCTGCCTCTTCATGGCCAGGAAGCAGAGCACTTCCCAAGCCCTTGTTCCATAGACAGGAGAATGAGAGGGCTGCGGCCCTAGGATGCTGTGTAGGAAGGTGCCTGTTCATCAGTAAGCTTTTGTTGTTGTTCAGTCGGTTAATGTCTGACTCATTGTGACCCCATGGGCTGCAGCATACCAGGCTTCCCTGTCCTTCACCATCTCCCGGAGTTTGCCCAAGTTCATGTCCATTGAATCGGTGATGCCATTCAACCATCTCATCCTCTGTCACCCTCTTCTCCTGCCTTCAATCTTTCCCATATTTCCCAGTGATTTTACCTCCATGTAAAAAAAAAAAAAAAAAATCACACTCTAATTCACCTTCCTTCCAATAAACAGTTCCATTTCTGGTTGTCAGGAGAGGCAGGATGGGTGGAAGGGGGAGTGAGGCCAGCACCCTGAGTGACTCCTGAAGCCTGGGAAGTGGTGCAGGGAGCCACTGGGGTGTGACAGCCACATGCAGACGGGGCCAGGGAAACCTCTTGGGGAGGTGACGATGACTCAGCCAGAGCCCCTCCCCCAACTCGTCCTCACACATCCAGTATCACAACCAAACCTTCCCCAGGATGGCCGAGTGAATGAAGAAAATACTTCGCTTACAAACACTGAGACTGGGCCCACAAGGTGCTACAAAAGAGGAACAAGACACGCTTCCCATTCTCCAGGGCAGTGATGAGCCAGAGAAATATAACATGTCTCAGGCGGGATTTTTAAATGTCCTAATGCAGGTGGCACTAGTAAAGAACCTGCCCAGGAGACATAAGAGACGTGGGCTTGATCCCTGGGTCAGGAAGATTCCCTGGAGGAGGGCATGGCAATCCCCTCCAGTATTCTTGCCTGGAGAAGCCCATGGACAGAGAAGCCTGGTGGGCTACAATCCATAGGGTTGCAAAGAGTTGGACATGACTGAAGCGACTTAGCAGTAGCCATGTTAAACAAAAATATGAAGTTTATTTTAGTACTATGTATTATTTCAACTAATATATCCAACGTGTGATTATGGTGAAAATTATTAAATAGATACTTTACTCATCTTAGAATCTGGTAAGTGTCTCTGCACCTATAGCACCATCTCCGTGTGGACTGGCCGCATCTTACCAGCCACGGGTGGCTGGCGGTGACTGTATTAGAGCAGATGTAGAGCTTATCAAGGAGAGGAAAATGCATGCATAAGAACAATACAATATGTGCATAATAATTATTGTTATTTAATCTCCAACAATCATCTGCTAAAAACTTTCACATACGTGATCATATTTGATATTCTTGGCAATTTTATGACTGAGACAATCAACGTTACTATTTTTTTTAAAACAGATGAGTGAAAATGAGAATCAGAGAGCCAAAGCAACATGCGGCCTGAGAGCAATAAGTTAGCAAGCTTCTCCTCTTCTTTCTTAAACAGGCACGTTTTAGGAATGACCCGGTATGGCTCATTGGAGGAGGAGTGGCATCTCACCAGGTCTCGCCAGAGGGGAGCCACTTTGCCAAGAGAGATGGGTGAGGGTGGTTGGGGGTGGAGGGGGAGGTTTCTCACTGGAGGAGAAGCCAGGATCAAAGTAGAGCAGGAAAGTACAAGCTCCACGTGGAGCGGCGTGATGGCCCCGTTCTTTGAAGACCCAGCCAAGGGTGAGTGAGTAGTTGAAGACATGGCTGCAATGACCACTTGGACCTGGGGCTAGAAGGCTCTGGATGCAGAGGGTTCTGCACTTCCCCGAGAAAGTGGTGTGGACGCCCTCATTCAGCAAACATTTGCTGAGCACGTATGATGCTAGAAGACTTCCTTGGTGGCTCAGTGGTAAAGAATCTGCCTGCAATGCAGGAGACGTGTGGGAGACAGGGGTTTGGTCCCTGGATTGGGAAAATCCCCTGGAGGAGAAATGGCAACCCACTCCAGTATTTGTGCGTGGAAAATTCCATGGACAGAGGAGCCTGGTGGGCTACAGTCCATGAGGTCCCAAAGAGTCAGATATGACTGAGCACACACGTGCATTAAGATGCTAGAATGGCTTTGAATGGGGGGAACGGAGGGGCTGAAACTTTGCCTCAGGTCATGTGGCCTCCTGGGGTCACATCGGTGCATGGCTCTGGGAGAAAAGGGGCAGAAGGAGAAGCAGAGAAGCCTATGGATGAGCATTAGGTCTGAAGCCGTGCAGGGTGCAAATGGATGGAGTTCACTGCGGTGAATTAGAGGACGCAGGAAGCAGGAGCTGTTGGACTTGACTTTCCAGATTTTGAGCTCGAATGACGGGAAGAATCATACTCCCATGAACAGAAGCACGGTGGTCCTAATAGGTACAATCACTGCCTGGACTCTCCAGGGGGCCAGAAGCAGGAGGATGGGACTAGAAACAGGTTATAACTCCCTTTCTGCCTACAGTTTCTAGAGTCTAAGAGAAATCATTTGGAAATCTTACTTGACAATAATTTAGAGCCATGTATCTGGAATGAGGTGGTGTTCATTTCCTGTTGGAACCAGTGAAAAGGATACCTTGGCTCACCCCCTCCTCCTCCCTCCTTCCCTTGCTCTAATGCACCTGCCGACTCCTGCAGGAGAAGACTGCCCCCAGCCCTCCATATCCATGGCATCTGTGGAGTGAACCAACCATGGATTGAAAATATTTGGAAAAAAAATTCCAGAAAGTTTCAAGAAGCAAAACCTGTATTTGCTGTGTGCTGGCAACTATTTATACAGCAGTTATAGTGCATTATGTATCATCAGTAATCTAGAGATGATTTAAAGCATACGGGAGAATGTGAACAAGTTACATACCAACACAGCATCATTTAACACAAGGGGCTTGAGCATCTTGAGTTTTGGTATCCTTGTGGTTCCTAGAAGCAATGCCCTGAGGATAAGGAGGAATGACTGTATATGGACTCTTGACAGCTCCCTTTCCTCCACCTTTCTCGCTGGCATTGCAGCTACTGAGCGTGTAAAACCCCAAGCTCATAATGCATCCATAGAATAGGGCTAATAGTCGTAGGACTGATTTGAGAATCAAAGGAGAACCCTGCATGTGAGAGGCTGTGCAGACTTGGGAGCTGCTGGCTGGCTGCAGTCTTTCCATCTTGGAGGATGAATGGTGCCTGGCCAGAACACCACCACTTCCTACACCTCTGATTTCTTGCCAGTGTCCTGCTCCTTCTTGCCTCGGAGATTTTATCTGTGTTCTTCCTTTAAAAAAAATATTTATTTATTTGGCTATGCCAAGTCTTAGTTGCAGCATGCAGACTCTTAGTTGCGGCATGCGGGATCCAATTTCCTGACCAGGCATTGAACCTGGGCCCCTGCACTGGCAGAATGAAGCCTCAGCCACTGGACAACCAGGGAAGTCCCCACGCCATTCCCTTTCTCAGCAATATCTTCCCCGCCCTTTTCGTTGCTTGCTATCTCTCATTTTTCCTCAAAAATCAGCTCAAATCCCTTCTGTTAAAACTTTCTAGATCCTCCCTTATTTAATAGTTACTGTCAGAGCATCGTGTTTTTTCATTTATTAAAATTTGTTATGTTATGGGATTCTAACAACTTACGTGTCCATATTCGTCCCTAGGCTGTGAACTCAAGGGCAGGAAAACGTATCTTACTTGTTTATCTTACTGTTGCTTAGCATCGCACTGTCCAGACCTGACACGGTGATGGCATACTTTAGCTGCTCAGGAAATGCAGAATAAATGAAGGAGGAGAGTCAACGCCATATGTTAAAGGCACTGTTCCAAGAGGATGGAGCTGAAAGTAGACATCTTGAATCCAAGGTGCCATCAGTTACCCACCCAACGTCCTCAATCCACCCTTACATGGTCATCATGAAGGAACACGGTTATAGTCAAGATCCCTTCGCATCCCTCTATTCCAGCTCCAAGGGTCAGCAGAGTATCCCAAAGGAACCTGAAAATGTTCAGATTCCAGAGAGGGAGGATCAGTGAGTGAAGGACACCCTCCCACCACTCAGGCTGCAATGAGGTCACCTGCAGAGGGGCCTTCTACCCTTAGCTCCTGGGACTCTCCCATTCAGACTTACTTCCTCTTCCTCACAGTCTCTTTCTTTCTTCGTCTTCTCCCTCTCTTTCAATCTTTATTTATTTGGTGGCACCAGATCTTAGTTCTTAGGTCTTCTGACATGCAAACTCTTAGTTGCAGGATGTGGGATCTAGTTCCCTGACCAGGGATTGAACCCAGACCCCCTGCATTGCCTTAACCAGAGACTTAACCACCGGACCACCAGGGAAGTCTTGCTCCTTTCTTCTTAAGAACCCAGAAAGTTTCTCCAAGCAGTAGGGACGGCAAACAATGAGAGGTTCTGGCATCATGCTACTTTATTAACTTCTTCCTCTGTCCCTGGACCAAGCTGGGGTGTGCTGGCCCTTTTGCTGGGCCAAGGCCCTCCCCTGCTGGGACCCTCCCCTGAGTGGACCTGCGGGGTGTCATTTTTGGAGGGCTGGGGTCTGGGCCTCAAGAAGTGCCCAGGAGCTCCAAGGGGCCAGGTCTCATCTGTCTTCGAGGTTCACATCACTGTTCACTACATAAAAATCTCTTCTCCTGCAACCTCCTCCCAGCCCCACAGTGTCCAAACAGGCCTCAGCGGGTGATGGGCTAACATCTCCTTGAGGTCTTCACAGGCAGAGTGGTCATCCCCAACCTTCCCCAGCGTGGTTCCACTAATGAGCTGAGTCCTTTTAAACCCAGCCCCTGCCTCAATCCTTCCCAGCAACTCTTTGCTTTGTGTCTGGTCATGTAGACAAAGCCCCGAATCAAGACTTCCAGCTTCATTTCATTTAACGAGGACCCACAAAAGCCAGCCTGGCAGCCCATTCATCCCAAAATAGCCTCTGAAAGTCAGAGCATACGTCAGTGTCTCTCTGTAGAAACCATACTGCATTGTCAGGAAAGGGCCATTTGAACCAGGTAGTGCCAGAGAAATGATCTCAATGCATTTCAACCGCTTTCCAACATCAAGGTTCATTCCTCAATGACACAGTCCCTTTTTCAATAAATGAATTCTATGATGGGGTAGAGTCATGTGTGTATGATAGAGAGAGACCCCCCACCCCACTTCATGATGAATTCCTAGATGAGCTGACGTCACAGGCGAACGGCCCACGCACTCATCTTTCAACATTAATCCAAACATCCTCCCAACCCATGGAGAAGCCGTGAGCCCCGGGTTCTCTGTCTCGATGGGAGGGCGGCGGCCTCATGCCCATGCTGGCATGAAAGGACATCTGAGAGAAGCAGCGGGGAGTAGCAGGGCAGAGACGCTCTGAGGCAATGCCCTTTCTCCTTGGTGGCTACGAGCGTGCAACCTGTCACCCCACGGCCCCTCATCTGGAAATGGAAGATTCCTCGGAAAGTCACTAGGTGGGTGCTTTTTAAAGCAGCTTCTCTCCTGCTGTGCTTGGAAACTCCCTGTGTAGTCGATCAGTCATGTTGGACTCTTTATGACCCTATGGACTGTAGCCTGCCAGGCTCCTTCCGTCCGTGGGATTCTCCAGGCAAGAATACCGGAGTGGGTTGCCATTCCCTTCTCCAGGGGGGTCTTCCCAACCCAGGGATCGAACCTGGGTCTCCTGCATTGCAGGCAGATTCTTTACCATCTGAGCCACAAGGGACACTCATACAGCATGTGAATGAGGTGAGGGGGGCAAAGACCATAGGACCCTCTTCGCTAGAGGAGGAGAGAGAAGGGCAGGAAGAAAGAGGAGCCAGGCTGGGCCCTCAGGGGCAGCTCCTGGGAGGAGCCCTGCAGCCTGCTCCCAGCCTAGTGGGGAGCAATCCCCCCAACATCTCGGGGGGAGTTTGGACGAATTCTTTTCTGGCCTGTTCTCAGGTTTCCCATCTATAAACAGGGAAGACAAATATCCTGTGAAGGTGCCATAAAATATTCTTAGGGTTTTAAATTTTTCATTTTGTTATGACTCTCAGACTAGTCAATGGTGGCCAGGTCCTGGCACCAGCATCTGCTGTGAACTTGCTGCATGACCCTGCACTGGTTCCTTAACCTACGTTAGGCCTCAATTTCCTTCTTCTTTTTTAAAAAACTTTTTACTTTATATTGAACTAGAGCTAAGAGTCGGACACGACTGAGTGACTTCACTTTCACTTTTCACTTTCATGCACTGGAGAAGGAAATGGCAGCCCACTCCAGTGTTCTTGCCTGGAGAATCCCAGGGACGGTGGAGCCTGATGGGATGCCATCTATGGGGTCACACAGAGTCGGACAAGACTGAAGTGACTTAGCAGCAGTAGTAGAGCCAATTAACAATGTTATGACAGTTTCAGGTGAACACTGAAGGGCTCAGCCACACATATACATATACACATACACATACATGTGACATACACATAGCCTGCCAGGCTCTTCTGTTCATGGAATTCTCCAGGCAAGAATACTGGAGTGGGTAGAAATTCCCTTCTCGAGGGGATCTTCCTGACTCACGGATGGAACCGGGGTCTCCTGCATTGCAGGCAGATTCGTTACCGTCTGAGCCACCAGGGAATCCCCATATATGTGTCCATTCTCCCCCCAAACTCCCCTCCCATCCAGGCTGCCACATGACATTAAGCAGAGTCTCCTGTGCTGTACAGTAGGATCTTGTTGGTTATCCACTTAAAAGCAAGTTCCTCCTTTAGAACAGGGTCCTAACGTACTTGTTAATTAAATTGCTGTTTGATTTACACATAAAGCATGATGGCTCTGAGTATGGGTGTGTGGCCAGTGATACCTGACTTTGAATCTGGCCTCTGCCAATAACTAGCTACTTTATTTTAGGAAAGCGTCCTAAGGTTTCTGTTTCCTGCTGCCTTCCTCATCTGTAAAATGGGGAAGAATAATACCAGCCTCGCAGATTTGTTGTGAGAGTGAAGTGATGATGCAGGTATGGCGCTCAGCGTGGAGCCTGTCAGGCAGAACAGCCCCCCGCCGATGGCAGCACAGGTATTTATGCAAGCTTGTGCTGAACAACAAATTAAAGAAAGCACAATCTCCTTGAAGCGTGTGCAGGGATTCAGAAATACATGACATGATGATTATTACTATCATCTCTGCCGGTGTCACACCCTCACTCCAAGTCCAAGTGCAGCGGGGGGTGCATGTCACTCGGGCCGGCTGTGCTACCTGCTCTGGGGGCTGGCATCAGGCTGGAGGGGAAGACGCTCGCTGGCCTGCACTTTGATGGACTCCTCTCATGCGGTGCCCCACAGACCGCGTATCATCTTCTGAACACAGCCGAGCAAAGCCATGAGCAGTGGCTTCAGGGCTGGCCACTCCTTGCTCTGCTCTCCTGCCTTGGCACCCACGCCTTCCTCTCTGCCCAGTTCCCCATTGGGAGCAAGGCAGCCCATGCCCAGTTTGTCCCCAGGAGGGGGCAGGGGGACAGGTATGGCTCTGCCTTGCTCACTTGGGGTCAGGTGTTCTGTCATGGCTTATTCTGGCCAGAAGCCCTGAAGACAATCATAGTTCATTCTCTGGAGGAGCATCTTTATTTTCCGGGCAGTCTATGGTGATTGTGCATCCCAAAGAGGAAGTGATGGGACGGCACTTTCTCTGAGCTGGGAAACTGCTCTGGCCAGTGTGGGCAGCTCAGTGGGGTGGGAGGGCCAGGAGGAGCCAGGAGACCTGGACTCCTGTTCACAGTGTCTGGCCTCTCTCTAGGCCTGGGCTACCACGGGCAGTTGCACGGGCTGTGTACTGCTCGTGGCCGAGGGTTGCCTGCTGCCCGTATGACGTGCCCTGAGAGCTATACAGAGCAGCAGCCCTGCTCAGCGGGCTCTTGGGAGAAGCCGGTGAAATCATTTCATGACTAGTATCACCTGAGCAGTTACCGATCGCCTGTCAAGTGTCAGGCTCGGTGCTAAGCACTTTATCTTTATCCCCACCACACCCTGCAGGGTCAGTACCATTATTACCTTACGCCCATGCTGCACAGAAAACTGAGGCCAGAGAGGCTAGGCAAGCTGTCTGAAGTCTTTCAGTTGGGGCGTGAAGGGACTCAGGTGGTGAGGGGCTCACGGTCTCCTCACCTAGAAGTTCCGGCCGAGAGATCTTGGCAGAGCTCGACTCAGCTTGGCAGCCATAACCCTGAAGAGTCTTCCTCGGGAACACCATCTCATCGGTGTGAGTGTGCTCGTACACACGTGTGCAAGTGGCCAAGGTTTACTCTCCATATGCAGAGGACACTTTCTTTTCCAATGACTTGGTTTTCGTAAGTCCTGGCTGATAGGGGAGTCCAAGTCCTTCCTGACACTTGGGTTTCCACGCCCTCTTCATGTCTGCATCAGCAAGGTATTTCTTGCTGCGTCATGACACCAACCCCAAGGCTTCTCATTAAAGCGGGTGACAAAACAAACCAAGGGATGTCCAAGACGAAGGCAAAGTTCTCAACAGACCATCACCCACAAGAAGCAGCAATAGTTTCCTCCTTGATCCAAGTCATTGGTCCAAAAGCCACTACTTTTTACTTTTTGGCCAGTTTCCTGCCTCTAAAAATGATCAGTCAGCTCCTCAGGGGACAAAGACGCAGGATTAGAGTGGGAGGGATCTTGGGGCCAAACTTTATATGTGAGAGGCAAACTGAGAGTTTATCTACTGAATATAGCTTGCTTTGGCTTAATCATGAGTTTGGTTTTCTTAAAATGTTTTTTTTTTTTTTAACTAAAAAAAGTTATGTTTATAGTGAGAATGCAAACAGTACAAAGATGTCAGACCTTTTCCATTGATGCCAGAATTAGAAACAGTTTCTGTGCAGCACTCCAGAAATTTTATATATATATATGTATCTGCAGGTATGTATGTATAGATGTATATGTATACGGAGGTGGTGGTTTTTTAGTCGCTAAGTCCTGTCCGACTCTTTGGGATCCCATGGACTGTAGAATCTAAAGGCTCCTCTGTCCATGGAATTTCACAGGTAAGAATACTGGAGTGGGGTGCCATTTCCTACTCCAGGAGATATTTGTGACTCAGGGATCGAACCCGTGTCTCCTGCATTGGCAGGCGGGTTTTTTTTTTTTTTCACTGCTGAGCCACCAGGGAAGCCATATGTATATGGAGGTATGCTGCTGCTGCTAAGTTGCTTCAGTCGTCTCCGACTCTTAGCGACCCCATGGACTGCAGCCTACCAGACTCCTCCGTCCATGGGATTTTCCAGGCAAGAGTACTGGAGTGGGTTGCCAGTGTATACGTATATGCATATAAATGGAAAACACACCATGGAGGATTAGACGGCCACAAAGACCTTGCCGCTTCTTCTGTAAAATGTGGAGGAAGGGGTGTTGTGTACCTTCTGCATCACAGGCTTAAAATCCGTTGTCTGTGCCTGCAGGTCCTTGGAAAGATTCCCCTTGGGATGCAGGTGCCATGCTGTGGGAAGCCCGTATCCCAGGGAGAGACTCCTGGAGGACTGAGACCCGACTCCAAGAGCATGAGCCGAGCTCCCAGTCAACAGTCAGCATCCACTGCCGGCCACATGAGTGAGTCACTGTGCTTTCCAGCCCAGTTGAGCCTTCAGAGGATGGTAGCAGCCCCAGGTGATAACAGACAGAGCAGATGAACCACTGGATTGAAACCAACCAGGCCACAGAACCATGAAAGACTTGGCGGCTTTTGTTTTAAGCCACCTGGTTGTGAAGTGGCTTGGTACACAGAAAGAGAGTACTAAATGGATTGATTGATTCATTTTAATAACCAAGTAGTCATGCATTGATTTGCTATAATTTTACAAAACTAGTATCTTATTAAAAGGCATTTATGTTATATCTGGACTTCCCTGGTAGCTTAGTGGGTAAAGGATCCTCCTTCAATGAAGGAGATAGTGGAGACACAGATTTGATCCCTGGGTCAGGAAGATCCCCTAGAGGAGGGCAGGGCAACCCACTCCAGTATTCTGGCCTGGAGAATCCCATGGACAGAGGAGCCTGCAAGAGCTAAAGTCCAGGGGGTTGCAAGGAATCAGACATGACTGAAGTGACTGAGCACGCATGCACGAATGTTATGTCTGATTCCTTGCAGGGGTACAGCAATAGACATATATATTTGTGTACATGTATAGATAAATATCTCTAGGTTAAATTCTTAGAAATAAAATTCTTATTTAACGACATGTGATTTTAAAATTTTGACAGATATTGTCAAATTATCCTCCAAAGGTGCCCCACCACATTTTCCCTTCCCACCAAAAGTATATGATTGTGCCTGATTCCCTATATCCTTGCCCACAAGGGCATGGCGATGTAATCAAACTTTTCATCTCTTCTTGTCTGATAGATTAAAAAAATATCTACCATGTTTTAGTTTGCTTTTCCTCAGCGATGATTGAAGTGGTTTGCCTTTTGATATGCTTATTAGCTATTTTTTCTTTTGCACCTAATGTCCTTTATTCATTTTTCTACTGGCTCATAAGAGCTTTTCACTTTATTGAATTCTAACAACTCTTTTCCTCACTGAATTGCAAGAACTCTCAGTTGACAAACGAAAGAAATTAGCCCTTTGTCGTTTGTGTTACAAATCCTTTTTCATAGATTTCTTTTTAGCCTCCCACTTTGTGTATACCAATATATACAAGACACATTTTCTTTCTCTCTTGTTTTCTTGTTCTGGTTTTTCTTTTTCATTTCTTTTTTTTTTTTTTAAATCCAGGTGGAATTTGTTTTGGTATAAGGAATGTGGAAGGGATTCTGTTTACATATTTTCTTCCCAAATGTGTAGTCAATTGCCCAACAGTATTTATTGAAGTGAATCCTGCTCCCATTGCTCTGGAACACCCCTTTATCACAAACTATCCCACATAATGTGCTTGGCTCTATTTCTGTACTATTCTTTTTTTTTTTTTTTTTTGCTGTTGCTTTTTTGTTTGTTTGTTTGGTCATGCCACACAGCATGTGGGATCTTAGTTCCCCGAGCAGGGATCAGACCCATGTCTCCTGCAGTGTGAGCATGGAGATTTAACTACTAGACTGCCAGGTGAGTCCTATTTCTGTACTATTTTGTTCCCTTGCTCTATTCATCACCAGCACCTGAAGTCCGCATCTCAGCTGTGCCAGTGGGTACTTCCTGTGGATGGCAGGGATGGTATTTAGCTCTTAGAGCCAGGGTCTGGGGCTCTGAGCCCTGTCACCAGCCCCAGGGATAATACTTCCATTTCATCCCAGTCTAACCCATTCTCTTCTTCTATAGACTCTGCTGTACTTCCTTAGAAAGTCTCCCTCCCTGGATCATTCCTCCCTAGTAGAAAAACTGTTTTTAGTAATTGCTCTGAAGCTCTTTTTCTTGGCCACCTTGATTATCTTTTCTTGCTTTCTTGGGAACCCTTATACCCTTCTTCCTGCCTCCCCTAGGAAAATAGCTCTTCTTGTTGATGTCCAGGCTCATTCATTCCCTTGCTTGTTCATTCACCTGCCATGTTAAATGGGGCAGCCTGGCTGAGTAAGTGGCCAGCAGACCACGAGATTGATGGACTTCTCGTAGGTGTCCCTGACTAAGGTGATCATTTCCACAGGTCCTAGGGGTGTCCATGTACCATTTGATGATCAAGAAATAAACCGTGTCCCTCTTCCATCTGCTTTTCACATGTGAAAGAAGTCCCTGATGAGGGAGTCAGAAAATATTCATGCCGCCTGAAACCTTATCAGCCTGTGCTGCTGCTTTTTTTTCTCCCTGGCAATTTACAATGTTGTATCGCCATGAAAGTAGACAAAATGACTCTGTGAAGTCAAGCATCTGAGATGACCTGAAAGTCTGAAATAAACAATATTGGAATAGCAATGTCCTCCTCACCCAGGACAGTTAGCCAGAGAAGCACTTCTGCTCAGAAATTTTATTTGCTCTCCTCTTGGAAAATGGGAAAGAAGATCTGTAATCCAGTGGTGAGTACCCTATTTTCTTTTTAAAGGGGATGACTGGAGGGGAGGACAGGAACTAGAGTCCTTTATCTCAGGTCTCAAATCCTGACCCCGGGGTGCTCAGAACCAGGAGTCATCATCCTTCGACTTAACTCACGAGCTGAGGTTCCCACTTGGGCTTCCTGTGGTTGGGAAGGCGGGCAGTTCAATGTCTAGAAGAGGCTCCCGGCAAATGAAGGGTCAAAGCAATCTGCGCTCACATTCCTTGGCCGATAGATCTGACCTTCTCCCCAGTTTCTCCAGTAGAGTCCTCATCTCCGCTTCTGCATGACCTCCACGGAGCTCACACCCCCCTCCTCCATTCTCCAGCTCCCCTTTCTGTCAAATGCACCGTTGTTAGCCAGGTCTAAGACCATGGGATCAACTTTCATCTCTCCCTTTCTATTTCATTGTTCCCACCTCATATCCACACTGTCCCTAAATTCAGTGCTTCCTTCTCCAGGTGTCTTGTGATGGTCTCTTCTTCTCTATCCCATTGTTCCTGCCCCCATCCATCGAACCCCACAGTTTCTGCCCCACCCCAGGACAGCCTGTGCCACTGGGGCGGATGCATGTCCCACAGCACTGTCTGCGGTGTGCTCCTCCCAGTCAGGAGGGGAGGGCGATGGCATGTGAGTGTCCGCACTGCACTACGCACTGCTCCAGCCCGGGACGCTTCATTTAAGACCGTCAATAACCTTATGTAGTGTGTTTTACTATACGTTGTTGTTGTGTTCCTAGCTCAGTTGTGTCTGACTCTTGGTGACCCCATGGATTGTAGCCCACCAGACTCCCCTGTCCACGGAATTATCCAGGCAAGAATACTGGTGTGAGTAGCCATTTCCTTCTCCAGGGGATTTTCCTGACCCAGGGATCAAACCTGTGTCTCCTGCATGGCAGGCAGATATCCCTAAGGAAAAGGATCAAGAAATTCTTAGACCAATTCAAAGTTCTTTTCCTGGTATTCAAACCACCCGCCCCCCATAATATGGCTCTTATTTGACTACTTGGCCTTATCACAAAGTCTATCCTAAGGAGAAAAAGGTTCCAGTCAAGGTCTCTTGGAGGAGTGGGGAATGGCAGGCCCTTTGGTGGAAAGTGCAGTCAAATATGGAGAAGGCAATGGCACCCCACTCCAGTACTCTTGCCTGGGAAATCCCATGGACAGAGGAGCCTGGTAGGCTACAGTCCATGGGGTCGTGAAGAGTTGGACACGACTGAGCGACTTCACTTTCACTTTTCACTTTCATGCACTGGAGAATGCAATGGCAACCCACTCCAGTGTTCTTGCCTGGAGAATCCCAGGGATGGGGGAGCCTGGTGGGCTGCCGTCCAAGAAGTCGCACAGAGTCGGACATGACTGACGTGACTTAGCAGCAGCAGCAGTCAAATAGGAAAGACAGAACTCACACCTATCTGGCTAAAGTCCAGACAAGCAGCTGCTAATGTGTGGCCGTGATGGTGGTGGGGAGCTGTTCTTGGCTGAACTGTGTGCCCTCAAGTAAATGTGCTGAAGTCCCAACCCTCAGGAATGTGACTGGGGATAGGGTCTTAAAGAGGTAATTAAGTTAAGATGAGCTCATTAGGGAGGGCTCTGATCCAGCATGACTGGGGTCCTGAGAAGAGGACACAGATGCACTTAAGGGACGGCCATGTGAGGACACAGGGAGAAGATGGCCATCTTCAAGTGAAAGAGAAAGGCTTAGAAGAAACCAAATCTGCTGACACTCTGATCTTGAACTTGTATCCTCTAGAACTCTGAGAATATAAACTTCTCTCGTTTAAGTCACCCAGTTTGTGGAGCTTTGTTATGGCAACCCTAGCAGACTAATACAGGAGACTAAGCAGGTATTGGGCTTCCTAGGTGGCTCAGCAGTCAAGAACCCGCCTGCCAATGCAGGAGACTCAAGTTTGATCCCTGGATCGGGAAGATCCCCCGGAGAAGGAAATGGCAACACACTCCAGTATTCTTGCCTGGGAAATCCCACGGACAGAGGAGCCTAGAGGGCTATAGTCCGTGGGGTCACAAAGAATCAGACACGACTTAGTGACTAAACAACAAAGCAGGTACTGGCTGGAGAAGTGGGGTACAGGGTGGGGCTACGGGGCACCAGGGCACATACTGATAACAAGAGCTCCCTCTACTGAGCGTCTTCTATGCACCGAGCATCACACCGCCATGCGAGCATCTCACCTTCCTTATCTCTAATCCGCAGAAACCCCTGCGAGGTAGTTCCTGTCACAGTCATTGCAGAGATATGGGATCCAGAGCTGAGAATAAGAGTAAGGGTCCCACGAGACATGGAAGATGAGCCTCAGCTTTTGGGTCTGAGCCCCAGTCTCCTCCCTGTGAAGCCCGTGCTCACACTTCTGTGTCATGCGTGTCAATCAGCACAGGGGCTGGCATCAGTCTGCCCCGGACTGTCTACCTGACCACCAGGTGGGTTTTAGGAGTGGCTTTTAGGTGCGTTGTCTAGAGGGGCCTGTTTACCGAGCTCACAGAGCCAGAAACAGAAGACTTCAGAGCCGAGGGGACGAGGATCAGCCCAGTGTCCCTTCCATTGACCCACCAGCCCTTCCTATTTACACTCAGCCTGGTCCCGGAAGTACTCGAATGGGAAGCCAGCTTCAGTTCCCAAGATGGCTCAATCTCATTCAAGTAACCCTCCAGGGCCTCCGGCATTCCTAATAAGCCAAGAAGGCGGTCCTTAGAGCTCCAGCAAACGTGTGTGCAGACGAGAGCTTGGGGGAATATTTCTCTAAATGTCGCTCTGCATGAATGACCATCACTCTCCAAGTCTCCCAGGGAGGCGCCCCTCCTCTACCCTCAGACGTAGGCCTCCCCCATCCCTCTGTGGACCTGGAGTCCCTGGTGCCCTGAGGGGAAGCAAATTAGTCTCACTTATAATTAAGTGTCTCAAATCAAGGTTTGGTTTAGTTTAATAAGAAAAGTGATTCCAAGTCAAACAGATCACAGTTGATTATTACAAATAGAATTACTAAAGGGCAACCACAGCCACCACCATGAAAGCTGATTTCGGAGCTGCCAAAGCTCAATAAAGGCCATTTTAATAATGAATGAAACGTTAATTAATGCATGGCAACAGTCTCAACCTGATCAATGTCTTCACAGGGAGAGGGGTGTCATGGGGCTGTGGGCTGAGGGGAAGGCGCATCTCAGAGAAGCGGCAAAGGGAGCCCAGGGTGCCAGGTGCCCCCTCCCTGGGCAAAGGGAGTCGCAGCTGCCTCTACTCAGCTCATCATGGGGAGAAACTGGCCAAGTTCACCTTCCCTCTGGAAGAATCTGTGGTCTCCACTAATCAAATTAATTCACCCGATCGTCGAACATTCTTGGCATTCAGGTTTCGAACGCTAACCTCGGGAGACCGTGACACGTTTTTAGATTCTTAGAGAAAAGACTCGGCTCCATCCTTTCATGGACCAAGTTAGTGCAAAACAAGGAACTCCAGCCTGCCTGGTGCGTGAGCAAGTAACCACCTCAGGTTCAGGAGAATTATTTTTTAAAAACATTTATTTATTTAAATTGGAGGATAAGTACTTTACAATATTGAGATTTTTTTGCCATATATCAACTTGAATTGGCCACAGGTATACATATTTCCCCCCACCCCGCCCCATGCTGAACCCCCACCTATCTCCCTCCCCACCTCATCCCTCTAGGTTGTCCCAGAGCACCAGCTTTGGGTGCCCTGCTTCAAGCACGGAACTTGCACTGGTCATCTATCTTACATATGATAATTGGCACTACTTGTAAAGAACCGGCTTGGCAATACAGGACATGCAAGAGACACGGGTTTGATCTCTGGGTCAGGAAGAACTCCTGGAAAAGGGAATGGCAACCCACTCCAGTATTCTTGCCTGGAGAATCCCATGGGCAGAGGAGCCTGCTGGGCTACAGTCCAAGAGGTTGCAGAGTTAGACACGACTGAAGCGGCTTAGCATATGCACGCATGCACACACACACACACACACACACACACAATGCATATGTTTCAATGCTATTATCTCAAACCATCCCACCCTCTCCTTCTCCCACTGAGTCCAAAAGTCAGTTCTTTACATATGTGTCTTCAGGAGAAGTCTTGATATGGCTAATTAAATCAACGGTTCCCTCACAGTGGAACTGGTATCCTGCTAGTTGTGGGAGAACAACATGTAAAGCTTTGGTCCCATAGAAATGTGACTGAGCAGGCATGGCTCAGAGATCTGCTTTAGTCAGGTGGGGATTTCTAGCACAGTCCTCACTGCCTGATGATGCTTTGCAGGCAAAGGCCAGGGCTCAGCTGAGTCACAGAGCCACCTGCCCACCTGCACGGGCAGAAGCACTTCATTATCAAAAGCAGTAACATCCCTAAGAACATGATATCCCAGACGCACGAACAAACTAGCACTCCACTGAAAGCGCCCCCTTAGGAGTCCAGGAAGCTCACTCTCCAGGGGCACGGCTGACTGTTCCTCAGTACAGTGGTACCTGGGCTTCAGTCACCGCCAGCCAGGCCCCTCTCCCACTGGTCCTCTTTGGACACGAATGATGCCAGGAAAGGGAAGGCAAAGCGGCGAGCTGCGGTGTTCCCAGTCGCCCACAGTTTCTTTCTGAATCCCTGGTGAGTCAGAGTTTGTTTGAATGTGAATCATCTGCTATCATAAAAGTGACGGTACAGCTGGCTGCCAGGAGCCCCGAGGAGGAGGAGGCGGAAATGTGTGCTGTGAAGCAGGGGGGAGTGTGTGTGTGCGTGTGTGCACACAGAGGGCGGGGCTGTCCTCACTTATCAAAGAGATTCCTAAGGGGTCTTTCTGAGTGAGGCAGGGGGTGGGAGGACACTCAGAGGCCACTCTGAATGGATGAGGGCCAGGACCTCTTCATGCCAGAGGGCCAGTCTGTCACCTGCCTCATCGCTGCAGTGCCTGGATTTCGGTCCACTCAGCAGTCCCCTCTGCCTCTTAGGGACGTGGAAGGAAAAGGTAAACTGGAGGCCTGTGGTTACTCCCTTATTCTCCTGGTGATAGCACCTCTCCCATAGGAGTCGGGATGCAGGTGAGGTCTCCAGCATGATGCCCTGTGCCCTGGACCTCAGGATCAAGGACTTCTGCCAGTCACTGGGTGAGGCCTGTGGCGGGCGGGAGAGGACAGGAGGTCTGTGAGTTTGGGACTCATAGAGGTTGGTGACAACCAAAAAGCTGCCAGTAGAGAAAAGAAGCAGGTGGAGATAGTGCAACTTTGATGCCACGACCCCCTTTTATCCATCCTTGCTTCTCCTACAAAGTAACAGGAAGTTCAGAGATCACTCAAGCCCCCTTCCAGTTGCCTACAAAGAAGCTATAGTTTATGTATTCCAAGGGTTTGGGTCATTCACCAGACACTTCCTTAGAGCCTCCTAAGCTCTGGTGTGGTGCTAGGTGCTAGGTGGTGGGTGCTAGATGCTGGGTGCTAGGTGGTGAGTGCTGGGTGCTAGGTAGTAGGTATTAGGTGCTGGGTGCTAGGTGCTGAGTGCTGTGCTTAGTTCCTGACCTCAGGATGCTCATAGTCTGATAAGGGTGACATGAGGTAAATGGTCAGCTTTAACACAGTGTAAGAAACATGAAATCGGGTAAGCATGGGGGCTGAGGAGGCCCATGGTGCTGGAACCTACATGAGATGGGGGCTGCCGTGGGGCGTGAGGACAAATGTCCTGTGAGGGCCTCTCAGGGAAGTGCGTGGACTGATGGGAAGAGAAGAGGGGAGAGAGGGCATCCATGCAGGGGAGCCAGCCCCTGCGAGGGCCTGGAGCTCTTCCTTCTCAGGAATCAGGAACTTCCTGGCTGAGGCTGGTAGCTGAGTGAGGGCTGGCTGGTTCTCACAAAGGCACAAGGGAGCCATGGATGCTTTTAAGCGGAGGAGGGACACGCCCAGAAGGGTCGGCCAGGAGGCTGTTGCAGGGCCTAGGTGAGGCCTGGCTCAAGGCTGCGCTGGTGGAAGCAACGAGGATGGAAGATTTCAGATGTGTTAGGAGGCAGACTTAACAGGCCTTGGTAACTGATGGCAACTTACGGACATTAAACAACTAATTACACAATTAATTATGCAATTTCTACTGTGATAAGAAATTCTGAAGGAGCGCAGAGGGTGTGAGGGCCTAATAAAGAGAGGATCTGCTCTGGCCGGGGGCGTGGAGAAGGCTTCCTTGAGGAAGTGATGTCGACGTCTTACAGGCTGAGGAGGAAACACCCAGGTGAGGTGATTGGCAGGGGGCAGGGAGTTATCGCCCCAGAAGTAACCCTCAACAAACGGTGGGTGGGTTTCGTAAGGACAAATAGCCTAGTGGCCTCGCTTCTCAGTGGGAGAAGGCCACACCCAGAGCCGCCTGTGGGCCTGGGCACAGTGAGTGCACTCTTCCTCGGCTCCCTGCCTTCCACCCGTGTTTCCTGGGATCACCCCCGGACCCCAAATGAACCATGTGCATGTGAATCTTTGTCTCAGAATCTGCTTTGAGGGTGATCCAAATAAGACAGTGGATCTCCCCTAGTTGCCCCAAGAGGGAGCGGGGCATATTTACTACGTCCCACTATGGAGAAGGAGGTCTACTTCTGGAGAGCTAGTGGTTTCCTTTGCAGGACTTTTTTTTCCCCTGGAGGCCTTGAGCCACAGGGTGCAGGATAGGACTTAACACATGTATTTTAAATTCTAAACTCACACACGACCTTTCTATATGATGGCATGGCTGGGGATGCTATCACTGGGTCTTCTGTGCAAGTCGCCTGTCCCTCCACCCCAGGAACAATGCCTGGACAACTGATATCTCTGTTTTGCCATCTGATCATTTTGTTTCCTTCCTCCTTAAAGAAAACTGTTAAGAGACAGAATCACTTGAGGAAAGCAGTCTTGGCCTACTTACCCCTTCCATCTGTCTAGCGTGGGAAGGAAACACAACCATTCTGGGCCTTCCAGCTTCCTTCCCAAAGATTTTCGTGCCCACTTGGCCTGTTTGAGCCAGTTGGTGGCTTCCACTCAGCATGCACCAGCCCCACTTCCCAGGGGCCCCCAAATTAAAAAGCAAGTTTTAAGAACAAGCTCTCCTTTCCTGGGGATTGTTGACAGCTAGAGACTCCATGGGCTCATCAGTGTAATACTGAAGAGAGAAATGATCAGGGCAAATGGCTCCAAATGGAGATGAAAAAGCCTTTGCCGTGACAGGCAAGAGCTATCGCAGGCTGCTGGAGCAAACGCAGCTGGGGAATATAAAGGGGAACATGGGCCATTTTGCAAATCAAAAATAAGAGGCAAAGGACAGCTAACACGTGTGATGATACAGAAGACAGAAGCAAGGCGAGATAAGGGGGGAGAGGGCAGGCCAGCAGAGGAGGAGGGAAAGGGGAGCACGGAGCCCGCCAGTATCAGAAAGCATTCAAAAGACCGACCGGAAGACGGAGCATGCGCAGACGTCACCAAGGATGAAGGCGGTGGAGGGACCCGGGTTCCGAGGGAAGAGTGCGGCAAGGCGCCCGGTGCCCTTCTGAAGAATACAAGACATCGGTGGTGCTATTGAATAGCAGAAGATGGCTCCTCTTGGACTTAACACAGGATGCCGTTTATCTTTGGAGAGCACCCTCGGTGTGCCCCGGTGTCACTTCTTAGATGCTGTGGCAAGAGGTTTGGGCATGAAAAGGGCGGAGGATGAGATGCAGAAAAAAGGAAAGCCCAGGGAGGTGAGGGGAAATGTGGGAGGTGATGGGAAGGAAGAAAGGAGGTGGAGAGAGAGAGAGGAAGAAAGGAGAGGGGAGGGGAACCGAGCGGAGGGAGCCAGGTAAAAGACCAAAGAGGACAGGATGGGCGTTTGAGAGAGGAGGGCAGAGTGGAGGGAGATGCAGAGCGTTTGGAAATCGTAAGCTAAGAGTAAAGCAGCTAGCATCAGTGAAGGACCTGCTAGCAGCCACATACTGAGCTGGCTGTCATGTCGTTATCTTACTTAATTCTTACACCAACACCACACTGGTGCTGTCACACCGCTTTTTTTTTTTTGGCTGCCCCATGTGGCTTGTGGCATGCCAGTTTCCCCACCAGGGACTGAACCTAGGCCATGGCAGTGAAAGCCCAGAATCCTAACCATTAGGCTACCAGGGAGCTGTCCCACTCATTTTAATATAAGTTGAGGAAAAGGAAGGCTCTGAGAATTTAAGTAACGTTGTCCCAAATCACAACACTGAGGAAGAAGGGAGGCTGGGATCTTAACTCAAGGATGAAGGAAGTTCAAGATGCTCCAAGATCAGCCCCACTTCAGGGGAACAGGCACACGCCTGCCTTTATGGAGTACTGGGCTCCCATCAAAGGTACCAATTTATCACAGAAAATTCCTATACAGTAGGCCCCCGACATACAAATGAGTTCTCCTCCGAGAGCTCATTTGTAAGTTCAATTTGATCAATAGTCCAACAAACTTAGCCTAGGTACCCTACTAACACAGTTATACAGTACCATACTGTAGTAGGTTTATAATAGCTTTCACACAAATTAGACACAAAAAACAAACACAAAAAATAAAACATTTTTAATTTTACAGTACAGGACCTTGAAAAGTACAGTTGTATTGTACGACAGCTGGCATACAGGGGCTGGCATCCAGTGAACAGGGAAAAAGAGTTCCTGACTGGAGGAGGAGAGAAGATGGGAGATGGTAGAGCTGAAGGATCGTCAGCTCTCCAATAGGAGATGGAGGGCAAGCTGCAATTTCACTCACACCTGATGTTGATGGAACCCCTGTCCCTAACTTTGAAAATTTGCAATTTGAAGATTCCTATGTAAAGGACTGTCCTATAGATGTAAAAACTTAGGCCTCCAACCACCAGGGGGCGCTATCTCCACAGCAGAAAGAGTCACCACACTCATTTCAGAACTAGCTATGCCAGGCAAAGGCGTTATTTTCTAGCTTGAGGTTGTGGGGGATTTGTTATCAGTTGATTTTCACTCTATCCTGGATCCCATCTAAATGGCATCTACCTGTTATTCTCAATTGGTATCTGTTTGTTCCCCCTTCTCAGATTGTGACCATGGACTTCCTTGTTGCTCTGGTTAGCTGTCTGTCCCTTGAAAGATGACTCGAGTCTCTTGCCTCCTGTTGGCTTGTGGCCGGGCAGAGACCCTGATGCATGTAGCTGCGTGGTACATTTTTGATAAATGAGTGAGCCAATGAGAGGATGCAGACACGCTTGAGCAGGAGAGGATCTCAATGAAGCATTTAATCCTATAAGCGCCCTACAGATGGGAATCTCAGAGGTCACTTTTAAGCAAAGAGCCCCAGAGAGGGAGCTATCTGCGCTTTCCAACAACCTTCATGTTGGGCTTTGTCTTCAAGACTGTCTTCTTGGGACTTCCCCAGTGGTCCAGTGGTTAAAACTTTGCTTTTCAATGCAGGGGGTGCAGGTTCGATCCCTGGTTGGGGAACTAAGATCCCACATGCCTCACGACCAAAAAGCCAGATATAAAACTGAAGTAGTATTATAACAAATTCAATAAAGACTTAAAAAAAAATGGTCCCCATTAAAAAAAAAAAGTTTAATAGAAAAAAAGAGATGCCTTCTTGGGGTTTAGCTGTTTAATCCACTGCTGTCTTCTTTGGGGAGTGGCGTTGGGAGCTAAAAGAAGAGTTATTTATCTTCTTTGTCCTGGTAATGATAATAATAAAGACTCCTTTCCACGTCTGCCATGATGTTCGATGACGTTTAAGAGCAGTTTATAAGCTAATGCTCTCTGAAAGTGGCTACTGTCTGCAGGGTTCCACTCTCTTTGACCATCTGCAAATTCTCTAATGGGGGCTCCAGAGACTGAAAACCAGCAGTAAGAGAATGTTCTAGTATTGGCTGCTGCTGCTGCTAAATTGCTTCAGTCGTGTCCGACTCTGTTCGACCCCATAAACAGCAGCCTATCAGGCTCCACCGTCCCTGGGATTCTCCAGGCAAGAACGCTGGAGTGGGTTGCCATTTCCTTCTCCAATGCGTGAAAGTGAAAAGTGAAAGTGAAGTCGCTCAGTCGTGTCCGACTCTTAGCGACCCATGGACTGGAGCCTACCAGGCTCCTTGGCTACACCTCATCCAAACCTCTGATGGTTCTTGAAAGTGATCCTTTCAACTCCTCTCAGCCAGGAAGACCCTGATGCTTGGAAAGATTGAGGACAGGAGGAGAAGGGGATGACAGAGGAGGAGATAGTTGGATGGCATCAACAATTCATTGGACATGAGTTTGAGAAAAGTGTGGGAGATGGTGAAGCACAGGGAAGCCTGATGTGCTGCCATCCTTGAGGCTGTATAGAGTCGTACATGACTGAGTGACTGAACAACAGGCAGGTCTGCTGTGGGACAAATCACTGTACCCCACATCTTTTCCTCTACAACCCCCTCTCCCCATCTCTGTCCCCAGGTTGCCTACCCACCCCAGCCTCGCGGTCTCTGTCTTTCCTGGTGACTTCAGGGTCATTGCCAAACTAAGAAATCCCTTTCCATCAGTGCTGTTCGTCATTTTGAACCACAAAATAAAACACTTTATTGCAATTACAAATAGCAAAGCTATTTTCTGCCGGGCATCAGCATCCAAACTTAATAGCATGCTGTAATGCCACCCTGTGCTGATGTGTGGCATATTTAATATCCATCTTTCTTAGAAATAACAGTGTTCAGAAATTAGAAGGGACTTTAGCAGTGAAATAATTAATGTGGATAACCGTCATAAACGCCACAAATGGAACAAATACAGATGGTTGGGAGCCCTGATTGCTAATATGCTAACCTGTTTTGACAGAACTTTAAATTTTTTCCTCGGGAGGTTTGGGGATGGAAGTTAAAATGTCCCTTTCCTCATGACAAGAACCCAGTCTTTCTGGGTCAGGGATTCATGGACCTCCTAGTCAGGCAAATGAGCATCTCAGAGCTTTGGCTAAGAGGAGGGCTTGCATCCTGGGCCTGGGTCTCTCTCCCTCCCACCCAGGCTGTCAGCAGGGGGACTTCTGTCTCCTGCAACCGTACATCCAGCTTCTGTCTCAGGCTCAGGCTGGCGGGGCCGTCCTGGAGAAGCAGCCAGGCGTCTCCCTACCCTGCCATGTGGCTCCAGGGGAGGGTAGGAGCCCCCTGGCTGGGCTCTACTCAGTGGGAAGCAGCTCTTTGAAGATTCTGGCTGCAGCAGGGGCAGGTTACAGAGCCCAGCTCCACGAGACTGCACAGAAATGAAACACCGTCATAGGAGAACGACTCACCAAACACACAGGCAGAAATCTGCTGAGACAGATACACAAAGCGGGTGTTTGAGAGAATGACAGCCCCTGGCTGTTCCTGCTTTCAGCCCTGCTGACCTCAAAGCAGCAGTGGAAGCAGAAGGACCATCCCCGTGTCTCATGAGGAGTCAGAGGTCCCAGGGAAACCCTGAAGGACAAGCTGGGGGAGGGAGGGGAGAAGGAACCAGCCTTTGCCCAGCCCTTACTATGGGGCATGTGCCGCCCTCTGCACTTATTCTTTTTTGTGTGTGTGCTGGGGTTTAGCCGGCTAACGTGAACAATGTTGTGATAATGTCAGGTGAACAGTGAAGGGACTCAAGTCATACATATACATGTATGACTTGTATATGTCATGTATACATGTATATGTCATGTATATACATGTATACATTCTCCTCTAAACTCCCCTCCCATCCAGGCTGCCACATAACATTGAGCAGAGTTCCCTGGGCTCTGTAGTAAGTCCTTGTTGGTTATCCATTTTAAATATTGCAGAGCGTACCTGTCCATCCCAAACTCCCTAACTATCCCTTCCCTCCATCCTTACTCCTGGCAACCATAAGTTCGTTCTCTAAGTCTGTAAATCTTTTTCTGTTTCTGTACATATTTTTAAAATCTATTTACCTTTCACAGCGGTCATTTGAGTGGGCATGGTCAGCTAATATTTAAGACATGAAAACAGAGAGTTAGACAATAAGTGATTTGCCAAGTTCACCAGGGCCCCCACAGAGCTTCCTGGGTTCTGGGTAGCCCCCGGCTGGCCAGGCACCCCAATAGTGCCATACTACAGGGGCTTCACTGAGTCCCTAGCCCCCTGAGGCCAAACCCCAGCCCCGCTCTCCTACTCAAGGAAACCGATCCAAACATCTGTGCTCTTTCTCTCTGGGGCCATAATTTCCCCGTTCTTTGTAATCATCTCCTTACAAAGATGCTGTGGTATCTCTGAGGTTTAAAAAATGGACAAACCTCCTTTGACCCTGGTCCCCTCCAGCCAAAGATCCTCCTCTGTGTTCTCTCTTACATAACAGAAGAGCCGGATCCACCATCTCCAATTCCCCTTTACCCAATTTCTCTTGAACCCACTCACTTAGATTTTGCCCCTAGCTCTCTGCACCGCGCCCCTCCCCCCACCCCCTGCCCCAACCTATACCACCACCACCACCTAAGTCAGTCGTGTCCAGACTCTGTGCGACCCCATACATGGCAGCCCACCAGGTTTCCCCGTCCCTGGGATTCTCTAGGCAAGAACACTGGAGTGGGTTGCCATTTCCTTCTCCAAAGTTACTGCCAAATCCCTCAGTCAACTCCTATGGTTGATCAGCTCTTCCTGTTTGAACACTTTCCATTCTTCATCTTTGGGAGAACAAGCTCTTAGGTCACAACTGTTCCTTCTCCATCTCTTCGTTGGTCCTTCCACATTATTTTCTGGCTGTCTATACTCGCTCCTGCTATTGCGGCTAAGTCACTTTAGTTCTGACCGACTCTTTGTGACCGTATGGACTGTAGCCCGCCAGGCTCCTCTGTCCATGGGATTCTCCAGGCAAGAATACTGGAGTGGGTTACCACGCCCTCCTCCAGCAGATCTTCCTGACCCAGGGATCAAACCCCCATCTCTTACGTCTCGTGCATTGGCAGGTGGGTTCTTTACCACTATAATCACTCCTAAGTTAACTTATTTAGTCCTGTGGTTTCCAATACTACCTACATGTTGAAGATTATCTCCTTGCCTGACATCTCTCTTTGCATGTCTTATGAACATCTCAAATGTAATTCGGGACTTCCCTCATGGTCCAGTGGTTAAGAATCTACCTTCCAAGCAGGGGACACAGGTTTGATCCCTGGTCAGGGAACTAAGATCCCACATGCTGTGGGGCAATTACTGAGCTCAAGAGTCACAACTAGAGAAGCTTGAGATGCAATGAAAGATCCTGCGTGCCTGCCACAACTAAGACCTGATGCAGCCACATAAATAAATATATTAAAAAATGTAATCCATCCAAAGTGTTAGTTGCTCAATCACATCTGACTCTTTGCAAACCCATGGGATGTAGCCTGCCAGGCTCCTCTGTCCATGGAATTCTCAAGGCAAGAATACTGGAGTGGGGTAGCCATTTCCTTCTCCAGGGGATCTTCCTAACCCAGGAATCAAACCTGGGTCTCCTGCATGACAGG
The DNA here is from genome assembly GCF_019923935.1 of Bubalus bubalis. Lineage (NCBI taxonomy): Eukaryota > Metazoa > Chordata > Mammalia > Artiodactyla > Bovidae > Bubalus > Bubalus bubalis. The sequence goes on from NC_059161.1 coordinate 110,739,406, forward strand.
AGGATTCTTTACCATCTGAGCCACCAGGGAAGCCCTGATCCACACCCTGTCCACAGTCCTCAACCTAATCCCCTCAATATCATCCCCTGCTCAGAAAATGGCAACCTTAGTCTTCTTCTTGCTCAGGCTATGGCATCAGAAGTCATCCCCCTCTTTCTCCGACACTCCATATTCAAATCAATCTTTTATCTAGAAAATTGACCACTTCTCACCATCTCTGCAGCTGCTTCCTTGGCCCCAGCATCGTCCTGGGCCAGGTCCTAGGAGGTGGCTGCTTCTCTCCTTGCCCCTCCGGTGTCCTCCCAGCACAGGGTGGATACATGATCCTGACACTGTGTGACTCAGATCCTGGTGCTCCTCTGTCCAAACTCTTCAGAGGCTCAGGGTTGGGATCTGGCCCTTCACCCTTCCCATCTCAGCTCCTACTCATCTCCTTCCTCCCTCTGCTTCAGCAGCCCTGACTTTTTGCTATTTCTCAGGCATGCTAAGCAGGCTCCCTTCTTCAGATCTCAGACCTTACTTTTTTTTTTTCTGCCTGCTATTTTCTTTTGCTGCTGCTGCTGCTAAGTCGCTTCAGTTGTGTCCGACTCTGTGTGACCCCATAGATGGCAGCCCACCAGGCTCCCCCGTCCCTGGGATTCTCCAGGCAAGAACACTGGAGTGGGTTGCCATTTCCTTCTCCAATGCATGGAAGTGAAAAGTGAAAGCGAAGTCGCTCAGTCGTGTCCAACTCTTTCTCGACCCCATGGACTGCAGCCTACCAGGCTCCTCCGTCCATGGGATTTTCCAGGCAAGAGTAGTGGAGTGGGGTGCCATTATCTCTTTTACTCGATCCTATTTTTCTTCATTGAATTTCTCATCACCGGATATATATATATATATTTATTCTATTCTAGGTAGAATGCGAAGTCTTGGGGGCAGGGAGTCTATTTTTTCCACTCCTGTGTCCCCAGTGCTCAGAATAGGGCGTGCCCAGACATTCAGTAGGCACCCAATAAATATTTGCTGAGGGGATGAATTTAGACCCAGGGTGACCCTGGAGTCTGCCTCCAGCACCCCCGCCCTGTCCCACATGGCTGCTTGCAAGCAGACAGGGGCGTGTAGCACAGTTGGCAGGGGGTGGGCTTTGCTCGAGGGCTATATCTGCCTGGCACCCTGGTGATACTGAGTTCTAAATGCCTCGGCCCTGTACCATCTTTGGAATTAGTCTTTTTTCCCCACAAGGAGTGCTTGCTCCTTTTAAAGGAACATGCTATTTAGAAGCCAAGGTGGGAATGCTACGAGTATGTCATTACTTCCAGCCTTCTCAGTGTAAACACTCTACCTTTTTCATTTTTATATTTGCTAACTTCCATGACAGAGAGAAAATTGACACCAAGTAGGGGAAGGGGCGGTGGTGGGATGAATTGGGAGACTGGGATTGACATATGTACACTACTGTGTGGAAAATAGACAACTAATGAGAACGTACTGTATAGCTTAGGGAACTCTGTTCAGTGCTCTCTGGTGCCCTAAATGGGAAGGAAATCCAAAAAAGAGGGGATATGTGTATATGCATAGCTAACTCACTCTGCTGTACAGCAGAAACTAACACACATTGTAAAGCAACTATACTCCCCAATTTTTTTTTAAATTGCTTGCCTTGACCCCAAATCCCTCCAAGAAGGTGTCACCATAGTAGTTAAAAATGAGACCCCAAGGAAATATGCCAGATTGCTGGATGATGTAAGGAAATAAGAACCTTAGATGGGGAGAAAAGTGTGACAAACTGAAAATTATTTTCCACTTAGATCCACAGGGTTTCAATTCTAGTTCACGCCCATGTTCCGTCTAGGTGAACACGTGTATCATGAACAGAGATGCTTTGGGGAGGGACTGGGGAGTTGTTCATAATTATGTCAGGACCATCCCAGGCAAACCAGGTGAGACCACCCTAACTGGGGAGAGAGGGGCTGGCCTGTGGCATGGGTATGATGCTAGAGGGATAGCGGAGAAGAAGATGCCTGGGGGAAAATGGGAGGAGACAGAGGGACCAGGAGGGGAAGAGGAGCCAGGAGAGGCAGAGAAATGTGGGCATCCGGTCTGACATGTTAAGAGGGCAGGGGCTGGAAGAGTCTGGGAGGAAGGTCTATCTCACATGCCCAAGAGAAGAAAGAAATCCATAGGATTCCTATGGAAGGAGCTAACTGGGCATCAGCTAAGCTGGTCAGGGAGGGGACCGTGAAATGAGAACAATTTTGCCTTGGAGTCAACTGACTCCCTTTGGTTGCGACTGAGTGAGGAGCCTCACAGAGACTCAGAAAGAAAGTCAGGTCCTGACTTAATCTCCCCCACTGGCCCTCATGAACTGGACTGGGGGTGTCACGGACTGGCCCTGTCCCCCTGTCCTCCTAGCACCTCCCTTAAACGGTTCTGAGGAGTAAGCAAGGCAGCGAGGCATCCAGCGTGGCTCAGAACAGGGGCCTCCCCAGCATCTTCTCTAGGGAGCCTGCTCCTCAAGAAGGAGAAGAGGGGACCAATCACTGAGGCTCACCCTGCTGGGCTTGCAGCGAGGAGCTGGGGGACGGGCTGAAGGGCCTGGCAGGGCGGCCCATGTGCTGAATCAGGACAGTGGTGGGGTGCTTTGGGGGAATGAGAACAGCTTCACAACTGGGCAGGGCCATCGGGGCCCCCAGCCCTGTCCTGGCCTCAGTTAAAAAGGCCTCCCAGTTAAAGCGCTTGTTTGTGCTTCTGAACCATTTGTGTCTGCTCAGATCAGAAGAGAGGGATTTGCAGGAAAATCCTTCCCTAGAAAGAAAATGAGGACTCCCTCATATGGCATCTCTCTCCAATCTATCAAATCTGTTTTCCTGCAAACATCCCAGGCATCACCTCCTCACTGCCACTTGAACCTGGAGGTCTGGATTTGCTGGTCCCTCTGTTGAAAGGCTCTTCTGATCTCTGGTTATGGGTTCTTTCTGACTTTCTGCCAGGAAGTCTCATCCACTTTCTTACAGGCTATATTCTCTGACCCCCCACCTACTAAAACTTCACCCCCTTCCTCCAACATTTCTTTCACTTATTTTAACCTTCCTGACTTATATCTTCTTTTGAGCACTTCTGACTAACATACTCTATCAGGGCTTGGCAAATGATGGTCCATGGCCCACATCCAGTCCACCCTTGTTTCCATAAATACAGTTTTATTGGAGCACGGTTGTACCTCTTCATTTATGTGCTGCTTTTGTGCTGTAACAGTGGAGTTGAGTACTTGTGACAGAGACCATATGGTCCGAAGACTAAACTCTTGATTAACTAACCCTTCCCAGGAAGTTTGCTGAACTCCTGCTCTAGTTAATTTATATTATTCATTTTCTGTCTTCACGACTAGAGGTTGAGCTCTATAAGGGCAAGAAATTTTGTCTATCTTCTAAATTATCACATTCCTCTTGACCTAGAATAGCATGATAATTATCCAGTAAATACTGACTTAGCAAATGCTGTTGAAAATTCTGCCCCTTGACAAGGTCCAGCTCTAAGACCCCCTCTTCATGAAGCATTTCTTATTTTCTAGCCAGAAATATGTTCCTTCTTGTTTGCTTCATGGTGCTTTAGTTTTATCTTGGAGCATAGTGATTTCTGCACAAATTTCATTTCTCTCACGAGGTGGTAAGCTCCAGGGGTCACCTCCATGGCGAAACCATCCTTTGTCTCCCAAGACAGAATCGACCCTCTGCCTCTCTGTTCCTCTTAAAACATCTATGGCTGCCCATGGATACGGCATTGCAATGTCTGGCACAGACAAGTCTCCTGCACTCCTGTCTCAAGACTGAGACCCCTGTGGGCAGGGACTGGGGGCTTGTCATCTCTGCCCCGGCATCTAACACCCGGCCTGTGATCTCTGTGTGGGAGGTAGTCAGCGAACACAGCTGGGCTTCCCCACTGAAACCCTGGTAGCCTTCCTACTCATCAGGGCTCTGTGTCTGCGGAATGAAACGGGAAGAAAAGGGAACAGGGCCAAACCAGAGAACACCGAATTCATGGGGGTGGGGCCGTGCAGAGGGAGCCAGAAGTGGTCAGGCAAGGAAGGGAGGGGCCCCACTGTGTCCAGCACACTCTGCTATAAAGAAGCATCAATTTTTTCAAACCAATTCTCCCTTGGATTCCTGGCTCCCATGCTGTGTGGGATCAATAAATAATTGGGGCTGAGAGTACCTAGCACCTTTTGCTAGTCCTTAAGCAAGGACCCTTCTCCATGCTTTAAAAATAAACACCCTTGGGACTTCACTGGTGACCCAGTGGTTAGGACTCTATGCTTCTAATGCCTGGGGCCTGGGTTCAATCCCTGGTCAGGGAACTAAGATGTTGCAAGCTGCAGGTGTGGCAAACAAACAAACAAAAAACCAACAGAGACTTCCCTGGTCGTCCAGTGGCTAAGACTCCGTGCTCCCAATGCAGGGGGTCTGGGTTGATCCATGGTCAAAGAACTAGATCCCACGTGCTGCAACTCAGACCCAGTGCAGCCAAATAAATAAATAAAACAAATAAATATAAAACAAAACAAAAAAGGTAAAAAAAAACCTTAAAAACAAATAAAATAAAGGCCCTAGTAGAGCAACGAAAGCAAACAGTATTTTCTACTCTTTTAAACTGTGAGCTTTTTGAGAACAGTGACCGTTATGTGTTTATACGCTTAGCATTTAGGCCAGTGCCTGATTACAGAGTAGAGGTTCAATTAATTTCTGTTGAATTACATAAATGACCTGATATGATATGAAAAAGGAAGGGAGGAGACAAAGAAGGAAGAAAGGGATGAGCACAAATACCTGCTGGACTCGGAACTCAGGAAACAACCTCCCAAACCAACAAAGCACTGAGATACTTGGAGAGAAGGTAAACACCAGCACAGTTATCTCCCTGCCCGGGGTTCCTGGGAATTTTCTTTTGTGCATGAACAGTTGCAGGAAACTAGACTCTGATCTGATTTGTTTCACGAGGCTTTCTGATTATGAAAGGAGGCATGGAGAGGTGTGGGCAGGCTCCATGGGAAAATGAATTGCTAGGGCTGCCCGTTTTGAGCCTCTGTGTCCTGCCTGACTGTTTCTCAGACCCAAACCTCCTGCAGAGGACAGAGAGGAGCCCACACCCTCCCGTCACTGACCGCATGGGTGACAGGAGAGACAAGTGGGGAGAAGAACCTGACCCCCAACTCACACTGCAAAGGTAGGTTTCTTCTGCCCTGGCCAGGAGAAAATAAGTTCCCGTGTAAGATTTCTCATATTAAAAAGCAGAGACATCACTTTGCTGACAAAGGTCCGCACAGTCAAAGCTATAGTTTTTCCAGTGGTCAGGTATGAATGTGAGAGTTGGACCATAAAGAAGGCTGAGCACTGAAGAATTGATGCTTTCGAATTGTGGTGTTGGAGAAGACTCTTAAGAGTCCTTCGGACAGCAAAGAGATCAGACCAGTCAATCCTAAAGGAAATCAACCCTGAATATTCACTGGAAGGACTGATGGCTGAAGTTGAAACTTCAATACTTTGGCCACCTGATGCGAAAAGCCGATTCATTGAAAAAGATCCTGATGCTGAGAAAGATTCAGGGCAGAAGGAGAAGGGGGCAGCAGAGGATGAGATGGTTAGGTGGCATTACCGACTCAATGGACGTGAATTTGAGCAAACTCCAGGAGACAGTGGAGGACAGAGGAACCAGGTGTGCTGCAGTGCATGGGATCGCAAAGAGTCGGACATGACTTAGTGGCTGAACAACAAGATTTCATGTTTCCATCTCCTTGAGGTTGGTCCATTTTCTCTATACCTTAAACACCTGTGCTGTGGTACACGAACATCATCATAAGCCAGGCTCCTGGTTCAGCTCGTGCACACACACCACACACACACACAAGCAGACTTGTTGTCACTGTTCATTCCTCTTATGGATAAGATGCAGAGTGAGTGAGCAAGCAGATGGATGCCCTGGAGGTTCTGAGCCATGTCACTCCCCATTAGCCTTCTTCAAAGACCCAGACAGGATCTGGGAGGGGCTGCTGATGAGATGGGTGGGTTCTGTAAATTTCCAGCTGGAGTGAAACCTTCCTCTCCCTGAGGGCTGGAGAAGTCTCTCTTGCTGCTCAGTGAATACGTCATGCCAAGTTTGAGTCCAGGTGTATGCTTTCTCTGCCTTTCTTCTCGAGGCCTTTCTTTCCATTTCGAATTCCAATGAGACATCTTTTGAATGCTGAGTGTGAGAGGCAAGACCAAGCCTTGCTTATGTGCCGAGAGTTCTCCCTAAACTAACCTTAATAGTAACAACTCTCCTGCATTCCCCTTTATCCTAGATCAACCAGTCAATTCACTATTCCTTTGATGAATATTTATGGAACTGTGACTTTGTGCTAAGCAGTGTGCAGTTAGAGTGGAAGCGGGAGCTTTCATTCCTGTTTTACAGATGAAGAGACTGAGGTTCAAAGAGGTGAGGAATTTGCCTAAAGAGTGGCTGACTCAGGAATCAAAGGCGTGTCTTCTGATGTCTGCCTAACCAGCTTTCCATTTTATCAAGGCTTTAACCAAAGAGGGGAGGTCGGAGGGGAGGACACAGCGGAGTTCTCTCCTAAGCCTGTGTGTAAGCACAGAGGCTCAGGCCACAGGGCGCGTGGCTGGGTGTGATGTATATGGGAGAGAACAGCACGGTGCTGGCTGTGCCATGAAGGATTAATCTCAAGGAGATGCTACTGAGCTCCAGAAACTTAACATCAGTGTCAAGAGATCAAAGCTATGATATCTCTGGTGGAGCGTGCTATCAGGAGAGATCAAAGCAAAACAGAAGGCTGCATTTTGGTGCCCTGTGCATGAGTGGCCTTGACTCACTGACTCCAGCACAAAGCAAGCCATACGATATAGGAATGGTGCTAACACCCACTTGGACTTTTTTTTTTTTTTGGACATTTCCTTGCATCTCATTGTTGCCGGTTCATAAACAAAAGCATTATCACGCCTGTCAGCTTGCCCCAGTTTGCCTGCAAGCTGCCTGGCCCTCCCAGTTTCTTCAGAGTGTGGATGTGCACTCCATAGCTCTCCTGTCTGCCTAAGAGGTTACCTGGCTTGGAGGCTGCGGCGGGATGGGCTGTCAGGGCACCGACCTAGCAGAAGGACCCCGGGAGTGCGTGTTCAGGGCTGCTGGTCTCTGTCCCTGGGGCCCCGCAGACCACCCCACTGAGCACCCTCCTTCCCATTCTAAACCTGCTGCCCAAGAGTGGGTCTTGAAAGCCCTTCTCTGGAACCCTGGGGCTCCATTGAACCCATTTTGATAACCACAGAGATCCTCTCGTCAGTTTTTTAAAGCTCTGACATCCACCGCTTCTAGTGATCCTAAGGGAGCCATTGTAAATCCCTTACAGATCCATGGAAGAGCTCTGACATGTTTTCTAGAATTTTCTCTCATAAATTGCCCATCATTTCTTTTGGAACTTCTCTGGGACAAACTTTTGGCTCTGGGGAAGAGCCTAGACTTCTCAAGATGCCTCTTTTTGAGTGGCTCCAGCCTACTTTTCCGGCCTCTTTTCTCCACCCCGTCACTTCCCTTCGCTCTCTATTGGACTGCCATTTCTGGACACACCGTTCATCTGTGTCTCCATGCCGCTGCTTGTGCTGTTCCCTGCGCTAGGAATGTCCCCCTTTCTACCTTCTTCCTGGAAAACTCCTACACATCCTTCAAGGCCCGGCTCAGATGCCCCCTCTTTTGATAAGTTTCCTCTTTCTCACCCACTTCTATAGGGCAGTCAGCTGCTTCTTCAGTCTCGGCAGGGAATGTCATGGCCGATGTAGACAAGCCCATCTTCCCCACCTGACTAAGAGCTCCCTGAGAGCAGGGCCTTTGTTCTGAATTCCCAGTGCCTAGCACGGAGCCTCCTGGGGAGAAACTATCAATACATGTGTGTGAAATGACCAAGAAAACAGCCAAGGCCTATGGCCAGCAGGGGTTTCCTAGAGGAGGCAGCCGCTGGGAGCCCCCACGCGGACACTCCCTGCATCCAGCAGGCTGGCCGTCCCCTAACACTCTCCCCACTGGATTTGCAAGAGCTCAGGCTGCCTCTCCTTCCTCCCTTCCATGCTCGCTTGCAACACGTTCTCCACCACAGGTACAGACCTACCTTTGCCTCTGATGGCCTTGGCCCAAGAAGACAGGCCTCTGAGCTCACAGATCTTAAAACTAAAACAAGGACGTAAGCAGACAGCCATGCCCTGGCTCAGTGCTGAGTCTCAGTCTGGAGGACTTGGCTTCTGTGAGGCTCAAAGCCCGAGAGCTGCACGGCCCCTGTGGCCAGCCTTCCTGCTCTGCACGCCCCCTCCTTCTGCCCCTCCGAGTGTCTGGCCGTCCCACCCTGGGTGAGCTGTGCTCTTCTGGTCCTCCTTCTAATCTCTCTGTCTGCCTCACAAAGTGGAGAATTCAATTTTCTCCCCAAAGAAAATCAGATTTGACTTAGCTCGAGCCATTTCCACAATTGCTGCTGAAACATGGTCTCTGTGAGGACCAAAGGGCCGAACTGGTAACTTCCGAGGCGGGTGGGGAGTGGAGGGGTGGGGCACGGCTGTGTCTGGGTGACTCACCCTGCATGGATGCAGATGGAGACATCTTTGGGCCACAGAAGGCTAACCTGGACCCCTGGGTCCCCCACGTCCAGGGGTGAGGAGGCCCAGAGGGATAGCATGAGCATGGAGTGGGGCTGCCCCAGGTGTGAGCACTTTTCCTGCAGTCCCCACATCCCACAGCTCTGAGAGAAGTGGGTCAGCGCTGCCTGGGAGCCTCCAGCAGATCACCCAGGACAGTGGGGCAAAGGTGGTCCCTACACATCAGAGTCACAGGGGCAGAGGCAGAATCAGAGGGGCTGGACCTGATGGGGCAGTGATGCTCAGAACAAGGCCACCAGTAGATGAGGTGGCCACCACCGCAGGGAAGCCAGCCCCAGTGAAATAAACATGACCACAGAGGACCTGTGAATAGCTACGTGCCCTGGGGTGAGTCACTCAAAGCCCCTGAGCCTCAGTTTTTCCCTCTGCAGAATGGGTATGGGGGCATCACATGGATGGATGTCCTTCTGTAGCACCAACGTCACACCCACCGTAATAAAGTGAGGTGTCCACGGATGCATTCTCCCCACTGCAGTGTTGGCCCTGGAGGGGCAGGGTGTGTCTCACTTCCTACTCTGTTCTAGCACTAAGAAACCCTGCCTGGCCCATATGCAGTTTGGGGGTGTTGGTTCATGGGAGCTGACACGATACAGGTTTGACTGCTGGCCACCTGCCAAACACAGTTTTTAATTTTTCAGGCTGAGTGAGTCCAACATGGGACCCAATAAACCCTGGACAACCTGGACTTTGTGTACAGCAGAGGAGCGAGACAGAGGAAAAGCTGAGTACTCATCAGTGGAGGAAGGGCTCTTAAGGATTTAGGGACTGGTCTGTCTAGTAAGTAACCTAGTCTTCTGGATGAAAGATGTTGTACCTGGTCCCTCCCTGCCCCATGCCTTGTGCTGACTCCATGGTCCCTCTCCCACAGCTCCTGCCCTGATCTCTCGTGGCCCCCATTCCCAGGGTACTGTCTGTATTCAGGGAGCTGAGCCTAGGCTCCAAAGCTTGAAAGATGGGAGGAGAGGTGGGGGCTGGGTCGAGCAGTGGGCTGTCCTGTTGCTGGGGTTGTTTGAGAGCAGGTGTGCATGTTTGTGGGCTTACATCAGGCCAGAGTGATGGGTGCCCATCCCAGGCCAGGTAAACACAAGCTGGCCGTCTCCTCTCCTCTCACCTGAGTCCTGCTGAAATCGTAGGTGGAGCAGAAGAGCTGCTGGACAGAGGTCAAGCCAGGGAAACAGACATCTGAGAAACACAAGACTTCTAGTTTAACACAAACCCTAATTCTTGGGCAACAGGGAGATAAAACAAGTCAACCGTAAAGGAAATCAACCCTGAATATTCACTGGAAGGACTGATGCTGAAGATGAAGCTCCAATACTTTGGCCACCTGATGTGAAGAGCTGACTCATTGGAAAAGAACCTGATGCTGGCAAAGAGTGAGGGCAGGAGGAGAAGGGGGCAACAGAGGATGAGATGGTTGGATGGCATCACCGACTCGATGAACATGAGTTTGAGCAAAGTCTGAGAGATAGTGAAGGACAGGGAAGCCTGGTGTGCTGAAGTCCATGGGGTCGCAAAGAGTTGGACATGACTTAGAGACTGAACTACAACAATTCTTTCAGGGAAGAGGGTAGTGCATGGGTAAAGAACGGAAAGAGAGATCAAGAACAGGAATGGATGGAGTACAGCCTGGGGAGGGTCATCTTAGGGACGATGCTGGAGAGACAGAAAGTGGGAATTTGGGTCATTTCACCAGGTCACTGCAGTGGAACTCACAGAGCCCAGGAGGGAATCAGTGGGTCAACAGGTCTTCTCCTCTCTGCTTCAGGAAGCGAGTCATCTTAACACACCCAGGGTTCTCCTTGTAAACAGAGGGCAGACAGGAAGACAGGAGCTGTTCCTGGCCTCCATTTGCTGGAGATAGTGGGGGGCACAGGGGACAGGCTGGTCGGTGCTCCCAGGTATGCGGGGGCCTGGGTCCTGCTGCGGCCCCTGGGGGGGCCCAGGGCAGCACTCCCAGGGCAGGAAAGAGCCAGCGGTACAGCCCTCTGGGCTCGCACTTGTATTTTACGAGCTGGGGAGGCAATCAGAAGCCCAGGGAATCCCGAGTCAAGGGGGGGACCCTTTTCGCCACTAAGAGCCTGCATGTCTGTCCTGCGCTGAGAACCTTTAACAGATCTTTCATGTTTGCTCCAAAAGCAAGCCTTTGAGGTATCAGCAGACGCTTCCCACTTCCCTTCCTTGACATTTCTGTGACATTTCCTTTGCAAACTCTCTTTCCCAGGCATTTTTCTGGGATATCGTCCTCCTGATCCTCCACTGACATCTCTGTTTCCTCTCAGTGACCTGTCCTTTCCCCCAGCTGCTTAAATGCTGGTGTCTCTAGGATCTATCCTCACCCCCTTCTCTCCAGGGTGCCCCTTCCGAGAACAGCCTCATCACTCCCTGAGCCTGAATCTGTGTCTTCTACCCAGATCTGGGCTCTGATCCTCAGCCCCTGGAGCCAACTTTCTTCTGACCCCTGCAGCCGGGGACGCACAGGCCCGTGGGTGTAGCATGTCTAATCAGCCCGATCACTGTTGCCAAGTCTGGTCTGTGCCCTCTTCTCCCCATCTCAGTGTATCTTTGACATCTCCTTGTTGTCCACTGAAAATCTCAGGGTCATCCTGGCCTCAGCCCTTCTCCCCACCCCACACATCTGCAAGTCCCAAGTCCTTCTCAGTTTGACTGCTAAATGTGTCTTCCATGTATCACCGGCTTCACAGCATACTCAGGATGAAAGTGAAAGTGTTGGTTGCTCAGTGGTGTCTGCCTCTTTGTGACCCTATGGACTGTAGCCTGCCAGGCTCCTTTGTCCATGGGATTCTCCAGGCAAGAATACTGGAGTGAGTTGCCATTCCCTTCTCCAGGGGATCTTCCCAACCCAGGGATCGAACCCTGGTCTCCTGCATTGCAGGCAGATTCTTTACTGTCTGAGCCACCAGGGAAGCCCCACACTTAGGATAGCATCACCCTTTGCTTAGACGAACAGTTCTCACCCAGAGGAAACTTTGCCTCCGTGGGGATCATTGGTGATGACTTGATGATCATTGGGGACATTCTTGATGATCATGACTGAGTGGCAGGTGGGTGGAGGTCAGGGATGTGGCTGAACATCATACAACACACAAAACAGCCCCCCAACCTCCCAAGAATTTTTAGTCCTATCCAAATGTGGATGGCGCAGAGCTGATGAAACCATGTTTTCCTAACTGGTCTCTGACCTCAGGCTCCTCTTTAAGCCACTTTCTTCATTGCTTCCTGAGAGAATTCTTAACCATGAGCGAATCCATCTGCGTTTCTCCACTTCCCAACTTCTTAGCATACAGTTCTTCCTCAGGATCCACGGGAATTGTTTCAGGAATGCCCCCCCTCCCCCACATACCTAAATCCCCAGATGCTCCAGTCTCTTATACAAAATGCCCTAATATTTGCATATAACCTACAAACACTCTCCCATACACTTTAAATCATCTCTAGATGACTTATAAATACTTAATATAAAGTAAAGTGAAAGTGTAGTCGCCCAATCATGTCTGACTCTTTGCAATCACATGGACTGTAGTCCGCCAGGCTCCTCTGCCCATGGAATTTTCCAGGCAAGAGTACTGGAGTGGGTTGTCATTTCCTCCTCCAGGGGATCTACCTGAGCCAGGGATCGAACCCAGGTCTGCTGCATTGCAGGTCGATTCTTTACCGTTTGAGCCCCACCAGGGGACCCAATACAGCGGCTGCTCCTACATGGCTCATGTGTATTCTCACGTGCACCTCTCACCTTGTTGCCATCTCCTTGAATGTGGTTTTATTGATCACTGCAGACCCAGTGACACCCACCTTGCATGGTGAACCAGTGGGTGAAGGAAGCAGGCTTGGCTGAAGTGCACACCCCTTGTTGCAGCAAGGACGGGGCTTAGCACTCAGGTCTCAGGACTCCCAAGCTCTGCTCTGCTCACCAGACCTAATGGCCTCAAGGAGACCACTGGTAGGTCCCGAGCTGCTGGACCCCTCCTGCTCCCAGTTAGAGAAGAACAAGAAATGAATCGGCCGGCTGCTGCTGCTGCCTAAGTGCTTCCATTTATTCACAAGCTGCAAGACAAAAGCCTACCCCCCCACCCCCGCCCCCAGCATATGCCAGATCAAAAGCAAAAAACAAAAGGGACTGTGAAAGGAAGATGCTGGAAACAGTGGCCACTTTGATGCAGGCAGCTCTTTGAGATAACAACTGAGGACTGAGCCCCCAGCAGGAAGGAGAGGCAGAAGTGGTTGCCAGAAAATCACGAAGTGGGGTGGGTACTAGGAGCTCAGCGGGTTTCCGGGGGGCACCAGGAGTGGGGATCTCGTTAATGTCACCTCCTCGCCACCTTGCCTTGGGGCCTCACCAATGCATCCATCAGGAGACCCAGGGTTCCTGCAGGAACGGCAATTGAAGCCAGAGAGTTGAAATGGAGGATTGTAAGTAATGGCTAGAATAATATAGTAGTTAATAGGAAGCTACTGGCTTCCCTGATGGTACAGTGGTAAAGAATCTGTCTACCAATGTAGGAGACACAGGTTTGATCCCTGGGTCAGGAAGATCCCTTGGAGAAGGAAATGGCAACCCAGTCCAGTATTCTTGCCTGGGAAATCTCATGGGCAGAGCAGCTTGGCAGGCTACATACAGTCCACGGGGTCGCAAAGAGTCAGACAGGACTTAGCAACCGAACAACAACACGAAATTATTATTAACAATAAAATGACTTTATAGTTTATAATGCAATAACTTGGTAAGTTACTATATTGAGCCCAGGGTTGCAGGAACATCCCCAATCCTGTCCACTCCTCATGAGGCCACCTTGAGAAAATACAAGCACAGAAAGGGAAGCAGTGCTCTCGTTGTCAGCTGAGCTTGGGCTCAAAACTCTGGAGCTGTCTGGTCAGCTGGAGAAGACGATGCTTCTTAGCAAGTAAGTCAGGCCTAAACAGCCTCATGACAATGGCCAATCCAATCCATCCCAGCCCCAGGAAGGCCCGATCGAGGGATGGAGAGACAATGAAGACCGAGTCTTTTCTTCCAGCTCCTGCTCTCAACTTTGGCCTGGGAAGCCTGGCCCAGAACCAGGATACTGGCTGTGGCTTGGCTGCCACCTCGGAGAAGAGAGGAGACACTTTTAGGAAGGTGACCTTCTGGTGCTGGGACGCTGCTCTTTGAGAGACTTTGCTGAAGAAGAAGCAGCCTAAGGAGAAACCTGGACTCTGACCCCAGAGGGCCATAGACAACAAAGGCCCAGTGGGAGCGCTTTCTCTTACCAGAAAACAGAGGTTGGCAAGACGCTGAGCCCTAGGGGAAAACAGGGCTTAAGAGCTCCGTTTTGGACCCTGAACAGCTTGCCTACTCATTGGATTCTTGGATAGTTTTGGTGAAATCCAACATCAGAGGAGGGAGACCACCCTTATCGTGACACTGAAGACATGAACGCTGGGCTCAGAGGCATCTTGAGATATTTGGAGGCTTTCCTGGTGGCTCAGATGGTAAAGAATCTGCCTGCAATGCAGGAGATCTGGATTTGATCCCTGGGTCAGGGAGATCCCCTGGAGAAGGAAATAGCAGCCCACTCCAGTATTCTTGCCTGGAGAATCCCACGGACAGAGGAGCCTGGTGAGTTACAGTCCGTAGGGTTGCAAAGAATCGGACACGACGGAGCGACTAATAAACCCTTTCACTTTCACCTCTGATAAGAGTACGTGGGTGCTCAGTTGTGTCTGACTCTTTGCCACTCCATGGACTGTAGCCCTCCAGGCTCCTCTGTCCATAGGATTTTCCAGGCAAGAACGCTGGAGAGGGTTGCATTCCTTCTTCAGGTGATCTTCCTGACTCAGGGATTGAACCTGCATTTCCTGCATTAGCAGGTAGATTCTTTACCACTGTGCCACCTGGGAGGCTCCTTTAATAAGAGTACAACCTTTCAATTCAGACCGGTAATTTCTAGCCCCTTTGTTGAAACATCAGTTATGGTTCTCTACAGTCTCCCTTTTGGTTTGGGGTGTTGCAGTTTTCGGTAACTTTCAAGCAAGGCGGGAAAGTATTTTTAGCCATGGCAAGGTGTCACAGGCCACACGCCCAGCAGGAGCTCAGCTGGTATCCTGGACCAGAGGAGGAGGACCACAGTCACCGCCAAGGCGCCCTGTCTGGACAGCCCTCTGTTCCTCTCACCACAGGAAAGCGGCGCCCTAAACTCGGGACACCTTCATCATCCTCCCAGTCCTTCTCTGTCCCCGGGAGAGACACAGTGTGCTGGGACGATCAAAGGGGCGGTATCTTTGAGAAGGATCTCGGCTCTTTTCTTCTCCCTCTGAGCTGTCACTTGCAGTAAAGATGATCATTGATATGCCGCCATTATACTTCCATAATCATTAATATTCTTAAAAGGCTCTTGGAAACACATTTATACGAGGCTACATGATCCATTCCTACACTTCCTTTCAATTTAAATAACGGCTTCAGCCAGGGTTTTGATGCGCTGTTTACTTTAATTACTGTTCTGCCCCTATCTGTGTCTTGACACAGTGTCATTTAATATTTTATGAATTTCCTTTAGCCCATTTTTACCCTGATACGTGTGATTCTAAGGGGCTGTTGAGGCAATTTTTTTTTTTTTTTAAACTTGCACTTTTAACTTTTCTGAAGCTTGCTGTAAACAAGATGTGGCATGTCTACAGACTCTCTTCCTCTGGTGATAATGGGAGGGAATAAATAAACTAGCAGACAGCTGCCTTGCCAAGCTGGCACAGGGATGCCAGGGTGTTCTGCCCCTGCCAGGGGTTCAAAGGGACAGGCCAGGGACTTCAGACGAGGCAGGAAGCAGCTCGGAAGGAATCAGAGTCTGCTTCTCAAGGTGTAGTCTGACAGTTTGGGGGTCACCTGGGAGCCCCACCCCAGAACCACTGAATCAGAATCTGCATTTTAACAAGATCTCCAGGTGACTTGTGTGCCCATTAAAGCTTGAGACACACTGCTCTAGAGGAAATCAAGCAGTGGGTGGGAAGAAATAGGCTTTTCTCTGCTGCTCTCTCAAAATTTCCAGGCTTTCATGAAAAAAATTTTAAAAAAAGCTCTACTTTCAAAATCCATGATAGATTTTTCTTGGACAATTTTGAAAGTAGTTCAAATACTGTGTTAGTTATTTGGCCCAAGATTTATGTACCCCACCCAACCTCCTCCATTTTTCCTTTCATCTGTTTGTTCATTTATGAACCCTTGATTGAGTACTGTTATATCCTAGGAATTGTGGAAAGTGATAAATAAGACACAAAATGGCACTGCTATAGTAGAGATATATTCACAGTGAAAGGGGGATTCATGGAGAGGTCAGAGAAACTTTCTCTGAAAAGGTGATTCTTGAGCCGATTCTAGAAGAATGTATAGGAGTTTGCAAGTGAAAGTAAAGGGGTGGTTGGGTGTTAACTGAGGCCAAGGGAATGATGATGGAAAGGCTCGGATGTAAATGTTTAGAGAATGACACTGTCTTTTAGTTCAGCCCTGTTTCTGGCTCTGGTCAAGGGCAGGGCTGACTGGCATGGCCTGGACCAATCACAGCATCTGTAGCATGGAGGTTCATAGGGGATGTTTCCCATCTTAGGGAAGAAAGAATTTTCCTGTTGGGACCATGGTTGGCAGCTGCTGGGGAGAGGATCAAGCACCGGGACTCAGAGTTTTGGGGACATGTCAACTCAGTTCTACCAATGGTTAGTGGCGACCTTTGATGATACCCTCGATCTCTCTGTAAATCTGTAAAACAAGTTCCTAGGAAGGCTAGGCCCACTCCAGTGTTCTTGCCTGGAGAATCCCAGGGACGGGGGAGCCTGGTAGGTTGCCGTCTATGGGATTGCACAGAGTTGGACACGATGGAAGTGACTTAGCAGCAGCAGCAGCAGGAAGGCTAGGTGAGATTGAAATACATGAAAGAGACCAGCACTTTGCAGTCGTGCCAAAACACGACTGGATCTTCGCATGAATCAGAGGCCAAAGAGTGGAACAGGAGATGAGTAATAGCAAAGGAAACCAACAAGGCCAGGTGAGCACCGTGGGACCCTGGAGTGTCAGAGACTCAAGCAGGACCCACCAGGAAGAGAGGAAGGGGAGTCTCCATCGGCCCCATGCCAGTGTCCCCCATCCATTCTTTGTGGACAGTTAATTCAGAAACCAGGCCTGAGACCTGCCAGCTCAACACTTCCATTGAAAAGCAAAACTGCTCATGGGGCAGGCCAGACCAGGGTCTGAACTTGGTAAGGTGCCCCAGGGAATTGGGGCTTACTGGAGAAGGTGGCTTTGGAGGGAACGGACGGCTGCCAGGCCTCTGAAGATGGGAAATGAGAAAAGAAGGCGTTGGATCCTGTAACTCTGGTTTCAGGACAGATGTTAATATTATTTCCTTGTCTCTTTCTATATGAACTGAAGTAAATGGTGCTTGGGGGCCAGAACCAAGCCAAAGAGGAGACATGAAATTGAGAGTGAACAAATCCAGCTAAAAATTACTTTTCACCCCTTCCGGTCTCCTATACCGCATTCATCCTGGGTAACAGGGGATGGATGATCTAAATTTAATGGAAAACTCAGAGAACTGACTCCTAATACTGAAGGTACAAAAGAAATACCCTGATATTTCCAGACCCTGAGCTTCTCGGCATCTGCACTTTGACCGGGGTCTGGCTATGCCCACAGCCATCAGATCAGATCAGTGTCTCAGTCGTGTCTGACTCTTTGCGACCCCATGAATCGCAGCACGCCAGGCTACCCTGTCCATTACCAACTCCCGGAGTTCACTGAGACTCAAGTCCATCACCATAACTATGCTTATTGGTTCTCACTGCTGTTTACAGTTCTGATGTAGCCTGAGAATTCCCACAGCTAACATACTGCAAGGATAGAGCAGTGTTTAATACATGTATTAGCGTCTTTCTTTGCATAGGTATTGCGGCTGGCTGGCCAATTTTATGTGAGTCTGCATGAACTGGGTCACCAGAGGGACTGTCCAGGGAAAACAGATGATCTGGTTTACTTTCAGTTGCCATCACAGCAAAAACAGCCTCGTTTAGGGGGCTATATACTATGTGCCAGACATTTTATATACATTTTCTCATTGAATCCTTCAATCCACCCTATGAAATAGGTATGGTCACGTCCATTTTGCAGATAAGCAAACTGAGGCTCAGAGAAGTAAAGTCATTTGACCAGTTACATAAAAAGCTGAAATGTAAATGCCAGAGCTAAGATTTGAATAGAGGGGTCCACCTCTGGTCAGCCACCCCATCCAAGCTCTTTGTGTGTTCCTCTTGCCTTCTAAACAGAGAGCTCGAAGGTTGGAAGGATCCTCAGCAACTATATAGGCAAGTGATTCTCTTCTGTTCTGCAGAAGATGTCCGAAGGTACCCTGGGTTGCCACAGCTGGTGGGGAGGGGGGCGTGCATGTGCTCCTGGCATCCTGGGGCCAAGGTTGCTCCTACACGTCCTTCCACACCCAGAACAGGCCCTGCCACAATGGGTCACCCTACCCCACAGGTCAACAGTGCTGAGGCTGAGCAATCCTTGTCTAGACCCGTCTCCTGATTTTACAGCTGAGAAAATTGCGTAGGGGGAGGGTGAAAGGTCACAGAGAGAGCGGCTGATGGGGGCTGCCAGGCTTGTCCCTGTGGTACCCAGGAAGCATTCAAAGGCTGCGCCCTACTCCGGCTGTCATGGAGTGCGGGAGGGAGAGGTGCTATTCAGGGAGCCAGCAATTTGTTACATCAGAACACATTATCTTTAGGAGCAGCATCTTGTTCAGATTGCAGAGGATAAAAAGGGCTAAAGTTTTCTCAAGTAGTAAGTTTCCCACTTTTGCTCCATTTGGCAATTTTCTGATGCAGATTCGGCATCAGAATCTGGGTGAGTGTGCTGAGCTGGGCTATGTTTGTCAAGGGGAGAATTAATGTGTCCTCCTGATTGGGAGCTGACTTTGGGCACAAAGGTGGCTGTCAGTGCATTGGGCTGGGGCCAGGAGAGGGAAGCAGGACACACACATTCAAGGCAGAGAGTGTGTTGGCGGTTGCAGTTCCAGAGTGCCGAGGGCAGTGGCCACCGAGGCAGGGAGAAGGTGACGCCGCTCACCTCCCTATCACCGGTCGCCATGCGTTACCACCCAAGCAGTCCCCACGACTCTGGGGTCTAGGGGTAGGACAGCATGTGGTGGAGAGAGAACAGGGGCTTCGGGGTCACATGTGGATCCTGGCGAAGGATTCAGGCAAGGGCTAAGCATCTCCAAGTCTTGGTTTCCCTAATGATACAACGATGGTGGTCATCCCAGGGGTAGACTGAATGAGATCGCTTACGTGAACACCAGGATGACACGCAGGACACGTCAATGTGTTATCTTCTTCTCCATCTTGGCATCCGCCAGTGGATGAGCGGGTGCGGGGACATGGCGAACTAGCGGAGACTTGTGTGTGCACTAGGTTGCTCAGGGCAGGACATTTTATTTATTATTATTTTTACTTTTTTATTTTGTTTTGGGGTAAAGGCGATTAACATTTTGTGATAGTTTCAGGTGAACAGAGAAGGGACTCAGCCATACATATACGTGTATCCATTCTCCCCCAGACTCCCCTCCCATCCAGGCTGCATGTGACACTGAGCAGAGTTCCCTGTGTGATACAGTGGGTTTTATAAAAAAAATTTTACTTCTCTCTTTTTTTTTTTTTTTTTTCCTTTTTGGCCACACTGTGGGGCACATGGAACTTTCCCAACCAGGGGCTGAACCTGTGCCCACAGGAGTGGAAGCTCAGAGTCTTAACCACTGGACCAACAAGGAGGTCCCAGGGCAGGACATCTTAAATGCACAAGTACATCTAAGGCTTCCTGTGTGCTGGTTACTCAGTGTGCAAGGCCCACAGCTAAGCCCAGGAACAAAATCTGACCTGTCTTTATTCCAAGGTGAGAAGACCCCCAGCAGCGCTGCTGGCTGCCCCACCTACCCGCCTCCTCTGGTCCTCTGCCTTCCTCCCAGCAGACAGCTCCCTCTTTCCCCCCATCCCTGACACGGGCCACAGGTGGAAGTGGGCTTCATGCAGGAACCTGTCCAGACTCCACCTGGCATGCCCTGCCTGTGCCTCCCGTGGGGTTCTCAGAGTTTCTCAAAGCCACACAAACGGGATTCAGGGTTCACGGAGACGAGCGGGGCCCTTCAGTAACCAGGCTGAGGCTCCTGGTTCTTTTCCAGTAGTACCGCATTGTGGTTCCATATTTGCTGGGTGGTAATTAATAGCACTTTATCTGTACATCTCGAGCTTGTTTCTCATTTGTTAAGAGATGAAGTCACTGCAGATATCCCATTTTCTGGCTTCCTCCGTCCTTTCTCTTCCCAGAAATGGCCTTTCCTATTTTAGCCCTAGCAGGTCTTGAGAACAGAAGGCCCAAACCAAACAAAACAACATTAAAACACACACACACACACACAAAAACCCAGAAAGAGATTATTGCTGAATGAATGAGGTAGTTACCTGAAAAAAAGTTTATGGAAAAAGAAAAGAAATGAACTCCACCCTGAGCCCCCC
The DNA here is from genome assembly GCF_019923935.1 of Bubalus bubalis. Lineage (NCBI taxonomy): Eukaryota > Metazoa > Chordata > Mammalia > Artiodactyla > Bovidae > Bubalus > Bubalus bubalis. Next base: position 110,759,616 of record NC_059161.1, read on the forward strand.
AGTGCCTCAGGGCTGACCTGGCGTCAGTCAAGAAATTCCTTAAAGGCAGAGCGACATCTCGTTTCCTTATTCTTCCAGACGATGTCCAGTAAACAGAGCACCTCAGTGATAAAGCCATCATTTATTGAGAGCCTACTCTGTCCCAGGTGCTTAAATATATGTTTCATTTAATTATAACACCTCAGAGATCTTAAAAGGCAGGTATGTAATATCATCTCCATTGTACAAACAAGAGACCGTGTTCCTGAAAGACCAAGGAACTTGCTCGTGGCCACACAGCTAGAAAGTACCAGAACAGAAACCCAGATCCAGACTGGTCTGACTCTGAAGCTGAACTCTCCGCATGGTTCCATGTTCGCGTCTAAAACGTGCCTTCACCAATGCGAACTGCCCAGCTTCTGCAGACAACTCGCCCACTGAGCAGCAGATGACACTCACAATGGTGTTCAAGTGACCTCCTCCTGGCCTGGTTACAGGCTCCTCCATAATCCGCTTAATCTTTTTTCCCTTAACTTTCGTGTTGGGGTATAGCCGATTAACAATGTTGTGATAGTTCAGGCGAACAGAGAAGGGGCTCAGCCAGACATACATGTATCCACTCTCCCCCAAACTCCCCTCCCACCCAGCCTGCCACATAACATTGAGCAGAGTTCCCTGTGCTTGCTGTAGGCTGAGTGGGCAGTACTGAATTACTCTTATTTACAGGGGAAGAAACTGAGGAATTTGGGTCAAGTTGAGCAGCCCGAGGAGCGCTTGGACCCTTGGTCGAGGGGTGGGGGTCCAGAGCACCCTGAACCTTGCCTGGGTTTTACACCACCTGATACGTTCTTTCTGAGGGTTTCTTGCCAGGCTCAGCCACTCGGTTGGGTAGCCCCTTCTCCCAGGCCCTCACATCATCGCCACCCACCTGCACCCTCACCACCACACTACACAGCACACCAGCTGCTGCAGGGTCCCTGGGCCCGAGTGGGGGGCAGCTCCCTTTGACTTCAGGTCCCAGCGACCCCTCACCCACACGCCACGCCTGCCCTCCCGCACCAAGCTGACTTCTACTTAGCTGCTTCTGCACTGCTGCACCCTCCTCCCTCCGTGGTGGGGACCTTGCTGGCTGTGCTCTTGGTTTGGGGATCCCCTCTGACTCTCCCCTCTGGCTTCCCGTTAAGGGGCCTGGGAGGGCTCCCCAGCCTTGAAAGGGGCCCCAGCCCCATCTCATCCTCACATTCGGACCCACCCCACACCACTGTACTAGCGGCAGCCGGTGCGGCCACTGGAGCGGGGTGACTGCCCCGAGATGCCCCCCACCCCCCGACTGACCTGTGTCTCCCCAGGGGTGGCTCACACCCCCTCTTCTTCCCGCCTTGCCTAGTCCCTACACTAGGTTGGGCCACCCTCTTGGGGGCACAGGAAAGAAGGTAGGAATGTAAGCCCCCTCCCAGCTCTAGGCAGTCTCCAGCCCGCCTTGCCCTCATCTTGGAATCCAGTTGCAATGATGGAAAACACAGAGTCTCTTTTATCCAGGTGAGGCCCAGGAGGCCTGGGCTCCCCTCACTTCAGGCGAGCTGGAGCCACTCCCCGTCCCTGTCTGCTTCCACTCTAGGCCTCAGTTTCCCCTCCTTCCTTCCCTCGGGGCACTAATAACAAGGAGCTAGTCTTGCTCACTCCCAGCCTTCTGCTCCTCCCCAACCCCCGAGGTTCTGATTCCCTCTTTCCTCTGTTGCAAACTACCTCTGGACAGTTGTGTTGCTGTTTGTTAAATGTTTCATTCTTGGACATCTGTCACTGTTGCGGCTACCAGCGTCAAATGTTCATCCTCATTGCCTCGTGTTCTGCTACGGTCCCCTCCTCCAGGAAGCTCTTGGAGGAAGGGGCCTGGAGCAAAGCGGGTACCGACTACCCCAGTCCCAGGGAAGGTGGGGCTGTGCCCCTGGGATGCTGCAGCAGAGTGAGGGGGGGCTGTGTTGACTGTCATGTGCGGGGGCCACCTTCTCCACCTGTTCTGTCGGGGAGGAGGTAGTCATTATTTGTCCCGGCCTGGGGATCCCCCTCTGGTTACTTGAATTAAAAAAATACCCTTTTCTGGAAAGAAAGAAAAAAAAAGTCTGTATTTCAAATACAAAGTCTGTATTTCAGGCGGAAAGAGGCGCAAACCACAGTCAAGACACGGGGGTGGGGGGGTGGGGGGGGGTGGGAGGGGCGGGGGGGGTGCGGGCTTGGTAGGTGAGATGGCCTTCGGTGTGGGTGGGGGCAAACACCTCCAGCAGAGAGGCGCTACCCCCTGCCAATCAGGCAGCATGGGTCAGGTTTCAAGAACCTCAGGGAATTTAGGGGCAGCAAATAAAATGTGCTGCATTTTGCCAGAGCGGAGGGGATTGGACGAGAAGGAGCACTTAGAATTTTGACACTGCACTTTGATCAGTTTGACGTGTTTAATATTACAGAAATATTTCATTGTTTCAGCTGGGACGAGCAAATCTAATCACCCATCCAGCTGAACTCTAGATCTGTCATGATTCACTGGAGGGGTGGCAGGGGGGCAGAAAGAGAAAGAAAGAAAGAAAAACCTGATTTAAAATCCAGCTTAACCTAAGGTAATTTGGCCCATTAGTTCAAATGGGTTTTTTTTTTTCCCCTTCTTTCTTTTTTATTTAAGTCATTGCTCTATTTTCGAGATATTATTTTTTAAAAGTGGCATCTAATTATGTTTTCTCTCCACATTCATTTCGAGCAGGTAATGAAAGCTACAGTGGGGAGTTCTACTGTGATTAATGGAAGGAACTGCAGATGGGGCTGAATTGAAGCAGCGGTGTAAAAAATGGTTTTATAAATAGGATTGAAAGAAACGAAACAGTTCTATTGCTAAAGTCAATGGAGATGGTAGGTGCCGCCGTCGTCTGGAAGTCGTCTGGAGAAAAGTCTGTCTGGATACTCCAGGCCTTCAGCAGTCACAAACATGCTCTGAGTTGGGGGATGGTCACGTGAAAGCCCCTCACTCACAGATCTCTCCTGCCTGGAATCATGCTGCTTATATTTGCAGTTTATCCCTATGGGTAAAGCACGGCTCTCTCCCAGCATCGTCTTCTGTCTTGGGAGAGAAGACTAATAAAACAATAATCCTGTAGCTCAAGACTTTAAGATGGTAGCGGCCAGCTACCAGCTAGGGGGTACTGGGTGCTTTGATGGAGAGGTAGGGAGGGGTGGGTGCACAAAAATGGACTGAAGGACAAAGTTAGACAAATTTTTTTTTTTTTTTTGAGATGGCCATGGGGACCAGTTCTCTTTAATTTTACTTATTTATTTATTTTTGGCTGTGCTGGGTGTTGCTGCGTGCAGCCTTTTCTCTAGTTTTGGCAAGAGGGGGCTACTCTCTACTTTCGGTGCATGGGCTTCTCACTGCCGTGGCTTCTCTCACAGTGGAGCACAGGCTCTAGGTGAGCAGGCTTCAGCAGTTGCAGCATGTGGGCTCAGGAGTTGTGGCTCACGGGCTCTACAGCACAGGCTCCGTAGCTGCGGTACATGCGGGTTTAGTTGATCTGCGGCATGTAGGATCTTCCCCAACCAGAGACTGAACCCGTGTGTCCTGCACTGGCAGGTGGATTCGGAATCACTGGACCACCAGGGAAGCCGCAAAGTTAGCCAGATCCTTAATTCTGCCTCTCTGAGCTCAGGTATATCCTTTCCTCGTTGGGAGCAGAGAAGGTAACCCTTGCCGGACTGACATCACAACGAGGCCACGCTGCGTGGAGAAAGCCAGACTTATTGAGCAGAAGATATATCTCGTTCCCCGAGAGTCCTCCATGGTATAACAAGTGACAAGGCCCTCAGACATGACATCAGACAGCTCTGACTTTGGGGCTACATGAGAGGAGGGACAGTGGCAGGCCAGGGGGAAGCTTTCATCATGAGGAGCTGTTTTCTGCAGGCACTGAGCAGAAAGCCATCCCAGGCGTGATGTAACACAAGTCAACTCTCCGTTCTCAACGGTCGGAGGAGGCAACTCAGGTCAGAGACAAGGTGTCCTTCGCCAAGCCCAGGACTCTTCTCCCCCATCTCCACTTTCACCAGTGCATTGGAGCACAGGTCCACATCCTAAGGCAGATTCCCATGATGCCACTTACTCACTACCTACAAAGGTAGATGGGTATCAATATGCAGGTCATTTGACTGATGTATTTGTTCACCAGGGGGTCTGCTCGATTCTGCAGGGCAGACACAATGACTCTTAGGGGCTCTGTAATGCCACTGGATATTGAGCTCCACACCTCAGCCTCTCCATCAGAGTGTGTTGGGATGACAAATGACAGTTTCTTACATCCAACCAGCGTTCAAAAAGAGCATCAGGGTTCTTTCAAGAAAATTCCCTAGTGTCCACAATGTGGGCCATATGAAGAATGAAAATTTTTAGCATATACAAGAGTGTAGGAGGCAGGTAGGGACATACACGTGGAAAAGAGAGACTTCAGAAACAAATCTTAGAATCTTGTAGGTGGAGACGGAAGATCTTTACGGATTACCTAGACCAGTGGTTCTCACACCTGGGCACACATCAGAATTACTGGGGGTGCACGGGAAAAAAAATCCAGATTCTCGGGCTTCACTCTTGGAGACTACAAATCAGTAGATCAGGGTGACGAGTCCAAAAGCTGCTCCTCGAAATCTGTTCTTATGATGCTGACATGAGGGAGCCACAGAGATCTTGTGTGGGACCCAAATGAAGAAATTGAAACCTAGGAAGATTGGGGAACTCATCCAATGCCATAAGGCTAGTTAAGAGGGGGAGAATTAGGCTCCCATTCTCTGGCTCTTTCCATTATTCCTAACTGCCACCAATTAGCATTTCCCACCCAGAGAACTTCTCTCTCGGTCTGAGGTTACCGGAGGGTTGAACGGAGGCCACTTGGGCTAAGAAGGAAGAACTATTTAGAACACATGTGAAACTCTATTTACACCGAGCTTTAAAATGAACTTCCCATTTTCCAGCCTCAGCTTCCAGAATGCAACCTTAATCTATTTCATTTGCATAAGCTTTAAAATAAGCCTTTAGAACAAATGTAAATGGATCTTCAAAGAACAATATTATGATGGGTTCAGTGTAAATGACTCAAAAACATATGGACGACATTTCTTGAAGATTTCCCAGAGAGTCGTGCTGTCTGTCTGTAGGAAAGGGGGTTTTATTATCAAGGCAAGACTGGGGGTTGGGAAGAGGAAGGTTTTCATGGAAGGACAATGTATCCTACCCTCTCATTGCTTCTGATTTATTTTCATGCCTCAGTTGTCTAGAATGATAACTCAGGATGACCAACATGAAGCAGAACTGAGTCCCTTCATCACACTAGACTTGGATCGTGGGAGGAGCTCATGCCCCAGGTCATGAAACACAGATCACAGATGTCAGAACTGGAAGGACCTGAGATTTCCCACTAAAGTCTCCTCACCACTGGTTTGAGGAAACTGAGAATCAGAGAGGGCAAGTGATTTGTCAAGGTCACACAGCCAGTATGTGGCTGGATTGGGACATTGATTTAGGTATGTCTAACTCTGAATCTTATTTTCTTTTGAATGCATCACCCCAGCTGCTAAGACATCAGCAGAAGTGGCTTTGAGAACCAGAGAGACCAAACATAATTTCAGAGAGAGGTTATGAGACCCAATCTTTATTGATCAACAACTTTGTCACCTCACTGACACATTGGTTGCCAGGCAACATGACTCCTCTCTAAAGAGGCAAGAAGGTTCTGAAGATGATGGATCTGCATTAAGCAAAACCCAATAACAAGGCCCTTCCAGGTCAAAGACTTGGTTTGCTGTGGTTTGGAGTTTCTAGGTCAGCTGCTTGGAGGCTGTCCCCTACTTAGCTTATCTGAGATGAGGCCCTGGTAAGGACCTCCTCAGAGGAAAGAGTCAGGAAAACCAATTTAAGATCTCCTTAGACAGGACAGATGGAGACAAGGGCTTGCTTTCTGCCCAGTGTTAGTTTCTTATCTTACAGCCAGGCGGACACCAAGAGGAACCGACTACAAAAGTTGGCTCAGGGGTGGGAGGTAGGCTGCTAACCTCGGGATAGTCAGTTAACAACTGTCTGCCTCAGTGTTCCTTTGGCTGGACAGCAGTCTGAGGACAGGTGCTGCCTGGCTGCATAGGAATCACTGGAGCTTTTGTTAACACTCTTAGGCCCCGGTGGTGGCTGTTTCCCTTTAGAAGGTTCGTTGGAGTGCCCAGCAATAGCTCCATTCATTCAGTCCCAGGTATCTACTGTGCATGCAGGAGATGTTCTGGACTCTGTGTGAGGTATTGGGATATAACTGTGAATGCATACTGCATGCAAAGCACTGGAGAAGGAGGCTGAGGTACATGACTGTTTGAAGAGGAATTCTTGCCTGGTGAATGGCCATGCAGTGTTACATACATGGGATTAGGTCAAAATTGGCTTTGAACCTTTGCTCTGGCACTTACTGGTTGTGTGACCTTATTTATGCAACTCACCTAACCTCTTTGATCTCATCTGTAATACAGGGATGTGATTTGTTATCATATCCCCATATTTGATACTTTGCTAGAGCTACTTTGTTAGAGGGCCGTGATGAGAACAAGAGGGAATCTGGCTGGTTGCTTAGCACAGGCCCTGGAGCAAAGCCAAGGCTTACCAACAGTAGGTGCACACAAGGATTCCTAGGGGTTATCAGCCATGTGTGTGCCATGTATATGAGTGTGTGAGACACACAGGCTTGTATGTGCAGTATGAATGCCTCTCAGAATAAATGCAGTGATGGGAGAAAGTACTTCACTTCTTGGCTTCACCAGGGAAGTCCTCAGAGAGAGGTGACATCTGATTAGGGCCTTATTACTGAATAATAAGTAGAAGTGGAGAGGGTCAGGGGGCCCAAGAAGACAGAAGTCATGCCAGGGGACATGTGAACAGGCCATTTGTGGGGATGAACCTGGAAAGCTGGCTTGTGGGGGGAGGGCAAACATGCCAGAGGAAGGAGGTTGGACTATCTGTAGTCAAGGGACCACAGTCAGCATCCGTTTCTCTATTGAAACATACAACCTAATTGTGAGGGGTGAGGAAAGGCCCTTTGATAAATATTTTTTTGAATTAGCGACTGAGACTTTGAGCAGAAATCAGCGTTTCTGGACCAGAGAGGCCAAGGCTATTGTGATGTCCAGTTGTGGGAGGCAGGCTACTGGACCAGAGAGGGAGGGGAAGAATGGAGAGGAGGGGCAGGGGATGGAGGTGGCGCCAGGCCTGGTGATGTTACAGAGGAAGGTGTGGGAAGAAGAGATAGAGCAATCAGTTTCCAAAGTGCATGTCTGGAGGCCAATGGGGACCAGTTAGGGAACTACAGCCTGTCCTGACCCTCCAGACTAAGTCCAGTCTCCCTGTCCGATGGTGTCCATGGCGTCTGGTAGACAGTGAAGACTCAATGAACATTAGTGTTATTACTGTTATTTATGGCACTCAGGACAATGTCAACCATATTTCAAGGAAACTTGCTAGAACATAGGCTTCCTCAGCCAGGAACTGTGTCTTTGTTGCCCATCATCATGACCCCAACACTTAAAATTCCATCTGCCACATAGCAGACACTAAATAAAGACTGAAACAGTAATAGAACTGATAAGAAAAGCAACAGACTCTGCTCAAGACATTTTAGGTTTGAGGTGAGGGGAGCCATTCTGGTGGAAATGCACACGAGGTAGCTGAATATTATGGGCTGGAGGTCTAGCTTAAAGAGTGAGACCCTGGACGCTAGTGGGCACCCCCGCCAGCCATCCAGGCAGTCACTCTGCCCCCGGCCAGCTACTCCAGAGGATCCAAAAGAACCTCTCCAGCACCTCCCACCCTCCCACCTTCCAAGCCCCATATCCTGGTTCCTCCACCAGAGACTCTTTGAACTTGAGCCGTGGTGATATCTCTGAGATACAGCACAGCTTCTCTTGCCTAAAGAAAACGACTCTGAAATTGCAGGCTTCCAACGGAAGCTTTGAGGTACACCCTACAGCAATTCAAAAGGCAAAAGAGAGAGAGAGAAGCCAGAACAGTTTCCTAACTCATTAAAAACAGCATTTGGTTCATATTTCAACGTCTGGAAAAAAAAATAAAACAGACAAAATGGAAATTTACAATGTGGTCATGTGAGCTGAGGCCAGTGAAATAAGACCAAGATAGGAAAAAGAGACAAGAAAAGAAAGAAAGGAAAGAAAACCAAACCAAACAAAGCCCCCAGATAACTGGTTGTTTTACAGTAAATATTGGGTATTCTCGGTATGGCCATTTCTGGTGGTTCTTTGTTTTTCCCACTAAATTCCCAAACATCTGCATGAAAAGATGCCTGTAAGGCCAAAGATCAAGGAGAGAAGGGAAAAAAAGTATCCAGGTGGCCTAACCACTGGGTTCAGTCCCTTGGGAGGACCATGTGAGAGCTCGAGCTGTAGCAACCGTCTGGATTTTTCTGGCCATCTCATTGCTTAACACAATCTGGGTTTTCTTGGCTTCACAACTCACCCTCATGATGCCAGAGCTACTTGGACTTGCAAAGAAAGAACCAGATGAAAGTTCCAGAGGCCAGACTTGGTGTCTGGAGCTTATCTTTGTACCACACTAGCCTCACTCCTGAAAGGGACACCATTAGCGGTCACCACCACCAGTCAGATCCCTGTTTGGTCTCTTTGCAGTAACTGAAGGGTCTTCCTTTCTCTTTGTAAAGTATTAGTTGCCCAGTCATGTCTCAGTTCATCAGTTCAGTTCAGTTGCTCAGTCGTGTCTGACTCTTTGCAATTCCCTGGACTGTACCTACCAGGCTCCTCTGTCCACGGGATTCTCCAGGCAAGAATACTGGAGTGGGTTGCCATTCTCTTCTCCAGGGATCTTCCCAACCTAGGGATCGAACCCAGGTCTCCTTCATTGCAGGCAGGTTCTTTACCATCTGCGCTACCCAGGAAGCCAAGGGCTTCCTCTCTCTTTCCTCCTTGTCATTGTTTTCTTTTGCTTCTCCTCATCCCACTCTAACCACCCTTTGCCAGGTTTCCTTGCAGTCCTGTCCTCTTCCATCCACCCTGTAAATGTTGATGGTTCCTGAGGTCAGGTCCACAGAACCTTTCTTGATTTCATCTAGTTCTCTATTTTCTTACACGTATTCAGTGATATTTTAAAGAACTTCATGTGTGTCAGACACTGTGCTGGGCATTTGGGCATATGGACATGAATGATGGGTTTTATTCTTAATCAGACTGTGATTTAGTAGAAGAGCATGTACATAAAGCAAATAGACTCCACATGGTGTGATGCGTGCTGTACAGGTGTTATGGATACGTGGCAGAGAAAGTGGTCAATTCTGCCTCTCGAACTAGGATCAACTTTATGCAGGATCAGCCAAGGGTCCCAAATTCCTAGCTCTCCCTGTGATCTGCCTCCTGTCTTCTGAGCTCCACATGGGCATTTCAGATGACTTGACAGACATCTCCACCAGCATACCCTGCGCATAACATCAGAAACTCAAAATTTTCAAAACTAAAACTCCAACTTTCATGCATCACCATTACCAGCCACCCAGGCACCCAGTTAGGAACCTCAGCACGATCTTGGAGATCTCTCTTTCTGCCTCATCCAATCACATCCTGATAACATCGGTAGAAGTTCTCTACAGAAGGAGGCCTGCTGTCTTCTACATTGTCATGATCACTGCTGGAATCCAGGCCCTTGCTCTCTCTCACCTGGAGAATTGCAAATATGGCAATCACTTCCCAACTCATTGCTTCCCAGGGGGTACAGTGGTAAAGAACCCGCCGGCCAATGCAGGAGACTCAAGACACATGGGTTCAATTCCTGGTTTGGGAAGATCCCCTGGAGGAAGAAATGGCAACCCACTCCAATATTCCTGCCTAGGAAATTTCCTGGACAGAGGAGCCTGGTGGGCTACAGTCCATGGGGTTGCAAACAGTCGGACATGACTTGAGCATGCACACACACACACACACACACACACACGTCCCTAACTCGTTGGTCTCAAACTCCATGGTACTCATGAATCATGCAGGGGGCTTGTTACAAGCATATGTTCTCCAGCCCCTCACCTAGAACGTCCGGTTAGATAGATCTGGGGGAAGGGCCCTATGGTTCCCTGGTGAGTGATCTGTGGCCCACACTGTGTATAAGTGGGGTTTCTCTGCCCTCAGTCTCTGCCTGGTTCTAATTAGCCCTCGCTGCCTCTAGAATGTATTCTGAAACAGACATGCTCATGTCCTACCTTCAGAGGTTTTGAACTTCAAAAAAATTTTTTGATCTTAGTTCCACAACCAGAAATGGAACTTGTGCCCTCAGCAGTGAAAGCATGGAGTCCTGGCCACTGGCCCACCGAGAAACTCCCTGGACTTCTTACTGTGGTTCCAAAGGTCTTCCCTTCCACAGATTGTTCAAATTGAGAGAATCATTGAACGGGTGAGGGCACAACCATATGCAGGGAGTAGAGACAAGCCCCCTATGCTTTTTTTCTATTTGCAGAGGGCGCCTGTGGTGGTCTTTGCCCCTTGGAGAACTGTGGTCAGCCTGAAGTCCCCACCCCTCTGGCGCTGAACGTGAACTTCCCAGATGACTTTCCTCTCATCTAGGTCTCAGTCTGCATCTGAACCAGCCTAGCGCTATGGCTCCTGGAAAGGCCTCCTGCATTAATAACCACCTCCCTCCTGATGGATTTATCTGCTCTTCGAATCCAGTGAGGTTGAGCATTTCAGGTGAAAACAGCAAGTTGCTGCAAAGCTGAATTGTTTTACGCCATTCCAGTGCTGTGGAAGACCCAGGGTGCTCTTGTCTTGGGGTGCAGGCACTGTCTGGTTACTTTCTGGCCTTCTGGATCTGCGGACAACCTCACTGTCCACTTCCCCTCACTCCCTTTCCCAGTGAGCTGCCCAGGCTTCCGTGGCAGTAGACAGCGTTAGCCCCGGGAAGCTGTGAAAGCAATAAAAGAACTAAATGTTTTCTAGGTCACTGCCTGATCAAGTCCCCACTTAAACAACAATCTTGCCATTGCATCTGCAAAACCCCAGACTCAGGCCCCAAAAGGTTATTTCATCAATAATTCTTGAGCTTGCCTACGGCTAGAATTATTCCCAGCAGGCACTCGGGCCATCTCTAAACAGGCTTTGTGGAGAAGAGGCCTGGCTCCACTCAGGTACTTAGGCTGGAGTCATTAATATTGTTGAAGAGCGGGGCAGGACAGGCGGGATGCGATAGGTGGTGGGGATGGAAGAGGAGCAGGATTCTTCTGGAAGGGGCAGGAACAGGGAGGCTGGGGCTCGATAAGGCCCTTGGTAGGGGATCTGCAGTCTGACAAGAGAAGCTGCTTTTCATGCTAATAAATGTGGATTAAATCGGGTCAGGGACTTCCCTGGTGGTCCAGTGGTTAGAACTCCACGATGCCGATGAAGAGGGTGTGGGTTCGATTCCTGGTTGGGAAAGGTCCCGCATGCCATGCGGCTAAAAACGAACACACAAAAAAATTACCGAGACAAGTGGCCATCCAGTGTTATGAGAGCAAGTCTCACAAACAAACCCAGCTCTGCATAGGCTCTCTCTAGAATCTGCAGGTTCTGATCTGCCCATCCCAGCTACTCCTCTGCTGAAATGGCTACTTTGATTTACTCAGTGTATTTACCAAGCAATTTGCAAGAGCAAGTAATTACTCCTCAGTTTGCTGAATCATAGGTGGAGGAACCCCTTGGGTCATCCCATTTGACCCCTATCTAGCCTTCCCTGGCCTCCCTGGACTCTGGCTCAATTAGCATTTCTCCTCCCGCCAGGTCTCCAAGCAGCAGGGGAGCAAGGCCACTTTCCCTGGGTAGCTGGGCCCTTTGTCCTGGTGCCTCTCTCAGCTCCGAAATTTTCACTCCTGTGCTTTCCAGCTCCCTCTCCACGCTGAGGGCTAGTGCACTTTGTTCTCCTGGCTTTGGAGATGGTGATTAACTCTCTCACTTCATTGATACTGTTTTTGTAGAGGTATTTATAGACCATGATTGTGTTCCCTTGGAGCTAGATCCTTGCTCAACTACATAAATTTGGCCCCCTGGCCCTCTCCTGATATGACTTATCTGAACATTCGCTGGTATTTATGGTAGGCTTGGATGGTCTACACTTTTGCTACACACAACTGACTGCCGCTGCCCTATTCCTCCGCACCCAACGAGGAAGGCTCGTCCTCTCTTCCTGCCCATTTTCTCTTGGAGACTGAGCACCAGAAGATCACACAAGGGGAGAGGAGGTTAACTGATGGCCCATAATGATGCTACAAGAGTATGGCCGAAAGAAATAGGATCATGTTGCAAGGGGCTTCTTTACCAAAGTACTTTCTGGACTCTGTCCATTTAGCAAAAAGTCTTCCTTTAAAAAAAGATGCCAATGATTATTTCTCAGGGAAGGAAATACAAGAGAACTCCCAAATAGTCTTTACAGAGGGAGACAAAAGAATGGGGGTGGGAGTGAGAGATGGAAATTGATGGTTGGCATCATTTCCATGTCTCCACCATCATGCATCCAGACTGGCCCTGAGGCTGGGAGAAGTCCAGAATTAGGTTCATCAGCTATCTGGGCCCTAGAAAACCACAGAGAACTCCATCTAGCCTCATTTTTTCCATAAGAAAACTGAGTCAGAGCCGAGGAGTCGGGCGGGTGCCCACTGTGATGCCCTGTGTCACAGGTGCTAATGTTTGCTCATCTGTTCACTGGTTATCAGGGGTCCTCTGTGAAGAGCCCCAACTGCACTGAACCTCAGTTTCCCCCTCTGTAAAAGGAAGGCTGTGTTATCTATCTACCTCGGGGCTTACTGGGGATATTGACAATAATGAAGGTAATACGCAGGTCCTCAGCACACAGTTGGTGCAGAATGCATGCTAACTGCTACTGAGGTGCAGAGCAGTAAACTGATCTGCCCTGAGTCACCTTGGCCACCCTGAAGCCAGTCTCGAGTCCTTGAATCCCCAGTTCAGTGCTTCGGCTATGGTGCTACCTCCTCAACGCCCACCCCACTGAACATCTCCTGTTCCTTGGAGGTGCCGTGAAAATGACACACCAGCTGTAAAAATACTCAATGCCCAGATATGTACGAGCTCAAAGCCAGAGAGAGCCCTCCTCTCCTATCATCTTTGCAAATGAGAGCCCAGGCTGGAGGGGTTTGGCTGAGAGAGACTTAGGGATGTGGTATGAAATTGCCAGTGAATGTAGCAATGAGGAATTGCAGTGCTCCTGGGCTGGACCACCAGCCCATGCTGGAATGGAGAGGTTCTGTGGAACATTTTATTGGGAAAGAACCACCCCATATCGACAGGTACTCTGTGGGGTGATGTACAAACGCTAACTTAACCTCCCTCTCGCCATACCAGGAAGTATTATAACGCTTTTCATTTTATAGCAAGGAGAGCAGACTCGCAGATATATCACATGAAATGCACAAGGATCTGAACCCAGGTCCGTAGTGACTGATGCTCATCTGTCTCCATTTCCATGACTGTGCTAATAAAATGTACATTGCCTATCACTGTAGAGATGGCTTACATTTACATGGCCCCTACCTCTAAGGCTAACAACAGCTATAGATTTTTATAAATCCAATTACGTTTGTTATCTTAAGATGATCTTGTCTAGTTTCTCTATCTGGATGTGTACACATGTGATTTGGACAGAGAAATTGATTTGGATCCTTTAGATCAGAGATAGTTTATCTTCTATCTGTGCTGCAGAATTTCCCAGAAAATGGATGCAACTTCCACTTTGTAGAGACAGTGCAGACAAACTGTCTAAATCCATTCTGTGCGACGAGAGGACTTAGCTGGAATGACCCCGCCACTCAGCTCATTCAATCCAGTCTGTCTACATCTGAAATGCCCCAGGAAGCAAACCGTCCTATTCTGAAAGGCCTCCAAGGACAGCCCACCTCAGTAAACCATGTCCTTGTCTAACAATTCTTCGCAGCCAGAAAGTTCTTATACATAATCAGAATGTCTGCTGCTTTGAGTGAACCACTTTCCTTCTGTTCTGTTCTTGCCAGCAGTGGAGAACAGCTGGGAAGGTTTCAGTATTTCTGTTATAAACTTGAATGCTGTTTGAAAAACACTGTTCGAGTTTCTATTCCGCTGGCTAAATAAACTCAATTCACTTAGCATTTGTCACAGAGATCATTCACTGAGCTCCTTGATAAGGGAGTTATAATAACTTTGGGGTGCGAGGTCTTAAGGGCCAGAGGAACCATCGGTTAAAAAACTGTGCAAAGTAATTGTTACAATAACTGCTGCAAATGGATTCTTAGCAAATGTATTTGTGGAGTAGAAAAAGAAAAAATAAAGAGTGAGTACTAGTGTAAAATTTCAGTGTCTATCTCATTATAAGAAGAAAACCAGAGAGAGAGGAAAAAAAAAATGCAAAGTGAAAGGAGATGCATAGAAAAAGAGAGACAAGTCCAGGCTCCTTAACTTGTGTTTATCTGTAACTGTGGCGGCCAAACTGTATTATAGACATACAGCTTGCCAAAATCTTGGCTTGAGAGAGAAAAGAACTGGTTTCAAATCCAACTCTGCCTGACGGTGTGACCTTGATCAAGTTACTTTACCTCCTTGTGGTGCAGTTTCTTCTTTTACAAAATCCGGAAAGGAACCTCTATCCCTGAGTTGTGAAGAGGAAATAAGACACTGTGCTGAAACATTTCCCAAGCCCTTGGGAGGTGTTCAAAACATTGTAGCCCTTAACAGTCTCTTCGGCTAGGTAGCTGACTATGGGTCTTGGCTTTCAAAACTGTCTTTAGGAACCTCCTCACTTTTGGATTTTGTGGATTCCTCTCTTGAGAACTAAAAAGATGACTTTAAAAAAAATGTCAGGATCAGTTAGGCATTTATGAGTTCAAGAGATCCTAGGTGCTAACTGGCTGGTGAGTTAATTATGTGTTGTAGTATTTACATGATCATTACTGTGTTAATAATAATGATTGCATAATAGCATTATCCTTACAACAGAATGAGCCCACTGGGTGTTGTACCTGAAAACAAATGCGGAACTATAGGACACTGAAGGCTTTCAAGTTTGTGTATAATTTACAAGCATCTATTGTATAAAGTATCATTGTTCTAATAATTACTATTTTTTCCCTAAAGGTTCACATGTCAGAGGAATGCAAATTTCATTTCTCCAGACAAAAAAAATCTAAACCCATGGATTCTCCTAGCTGTACCCAGAAAAAAGAACTCTCCCCAAATGAAGGCCTAAAAAAAGAATAAAGGAGTCTGCTTGTTTCTCTGTGGATTTTAAGAGGAAATGGGGCTGAACTGCGCAGAGCTGGGGGCATGAGATGTTGGTACAGATAAACTTCCCTTTATTTGCTAAAAGTTGTGTCCTTTGTTGAAGGAAGCAGCAATGAACTGCTATAAATCTAGCTTTCTGTGCTCCTCCACAGTCTCTCGTCATAATATTAAATTCTGTTTAGCAGAAAAGCCTTGGAGTTTTCATGTGGCCAGTGGGCATAGAGGAAGTAGCAGAGAAGCAAGCCTTCCACAATGGTCTGCCTTCCTCCAGTCAACATTTTGGGACATGAGGTTAGTAGACTCAAGGGACAGCATGCATTCAATAAACCTGTGCTATAAAAGAAAGAAGAAAAATAGGCAAAAAAAGCCCCCAGGACATATGTGTGTGTGTGTGTGTGTGTGTGTGTGTGTGTGCATGTGTTGCTCAGACGTGTCTGACTTTTTGTGATCCCATGAATTGTAGTCCAGCAGGCTCCTCTGTCCATGGGATTTCCTAGGCAAGCATACCGAAGTAGGTTGTCATTTACTTCTCCAAGGGATCTTCCCGACCCCCAGGACATAACACATTGGTAACTGTCTGCTTGCCCACTCTGTCTACTGGAGGAAGCCTTTCCAAACAAAGTGACCGCCCATGAGAGCACCAAGTACCTCTTCCCAAGCCTCAGAGGGGAGTTTCATCTTTCTCTCCAATGCATAGCCAGCCAGGCCTTTCAGAACCAGGCAGGAGGGCCCAGCAATGACCCTGAGGAGTCACAAGCTGCATCCTGAACCACGGGGATATAGGGTTCCTTTCTCAGCTAGCCATACTTGCAAAAGCGAGTGATAGCCTAGATTACTTAGGAAAAACAACAAACAAAAATGGCAACCGAAGAAAAGAGGTGATTTCGCTGTCTGATAACCTGAACACTAAAATTACATAAAACATAACTGTGGCACACGAGTCTTCTTGGCTTCCCAGATGGAATGTCTATGTTGATTCATTTAGTCCATAATGACTCCCTTTTCTGTTTGCTTGGACACTGCAGACATAGTTCAGATTATATTAAGACTGAGTGAAGGGCTACAAGCTGGGAGCATAACCTGATCAAGTGGAGGGTTGAGAACCTGGGCACTGGATCTGAGCTCCTGCCTGTCATCCTGGTTCCCTGTATGAGGCTGGGTAAATCCTGTCACCACCTGTCTCCCGGTCTATAAAACGGAAATCGTCACATCTGTTCTTCTCCTGAGGCCCCATACATCTTCATTACATGCCTGGAAATGATTAGCTAGAAGGGTCCACAGATAGTATTAGTCTTAACTATAATGGTCTTAATAAATATTTATGCTGCTCAATAAGGGAGCGTATGATGCTGGAAGGGTTTCCTTGTGTTCTATTTATGGCCAGGACTGGAAAATGAGGGGAAGAGCCTACCTTGTCACTATTTATCTTTCTTCATTAACAATGTGAGATGTATGATGGCTGCTAAACAATTTGGTGGCAGAACATCATAAATGAAGTCTGTTTTCCCTGGAAACTGCATCACCATTTGAATTAATTTAATTTGAAATATCAAATTAAATTAAACTGTAGAATAATCCCCAAGGGAGAGCATATTTCATTTGCAATGTCTTTTGATGGAGTGTTCCCTGCCAAAAGTTTTGCTTTGCATCTGGCTACAGATCTAAATTTATTGCATTAGCATTGAGAAGACTTTTAATAGAAAGAGAGATGAAAAGAAAACTTGGTGGAAAATAGAGATGTTCAGGGCTGAGAAGAGCATCCCCAGAACCCACCTCACTGACTTCATGCTCCCTGTATGTCTGTTTCTGGGCTGCAACCCAGACTATGTAGCTGGGCTGGATGTTTGCCTGGGGAGCTTTCTCTTGGGAGTACAAATGGACATGTACAGATAAGAACAGAAGGGGATGATTCAAGTCTACTTAAACCAAGTCTACTTGGTTTAAGGGATTTTGTTCAGTTGCTCAGTTGTGTCTAACTCTCTATGACCTCAAGGACTGCAGCACGCCTGGCTTCTCTGTCCTTCACCATCTCCTGGAGTCTGCTCAAACTCACATCCATTGACTTGATGATGACACCCAAACATCTCAGCTTCCATTGCCCCCTTCTCCTCCTGCCCTCAATCTTTCCCAGCAGCAGGGTCTTTTCCAATGAGTTGGAATCAGGTGGCCAAAGTATTGGAGCTTCAGCTTCAGCATCAGTCCTTCCAATGAATATTCAGGGTTGATTTCCTTTAGGATTGACTGGTTTGATCTGTTTACAGTCCTAGGGACTCCCAAGGGTCTTCTCCAACACCACAGTTCAAAAGCATGAATTCTTCAGTGCTCACCCTTCTTTACGAACCAACTCTCACATCCCTACATGACTACTGGAAAACTGTAGCTTTGACTATGTGGACCTTTGTCGGCAAAGTGATGTCTCTGCTTTTAAATATGCTGTCTAGGTTTGTCACAGCTTAAGGGCTATAAACAGGATAATATCTTCCTCAGATACTGGTGAAGGGGCTCAACATCATTTAAGAAGCAAAGAATGGGGATAAGAGATAAATTTAAAAGACGGCCTTTAAAGCACGGCGAGTCTGTGCACCGAGCGGTATCAGGTGACCATGCTGTGTTCTTTCCAAATCCTCTCTCCTCTTTCAATAATCTCTCCCCCAAGTGCAGTTCTCTATTAAGGCTTTAGGTCTACATGTTGGAAAGACAGGAGCTGATGGTGAATCCAACAGTTTCCTAAAATATAGATCACCCAAAATCACCACTTAGGAAATGACTGGTCTCTTTTTCCACGGCAAGACATTGAAGAAAATTGTCCTGAACAGCTGCCTGAAAGTTGATGCAGTGGGGTAATCTATTCCTTCTTCCCAGTGAGCAAATACACAGCAGGAGAGGAAAAAAAGTGTTTGCTTGAAACAAACAAGTCTGGCCCTTTAAGGAAGGTTTGTGCTGAGTTTAAATTGGGCCCAAAGAAACCAGATAAGAGTATCTTAATCAAATAAAAAAGAAAAGCATTAGGCTTTAATCTCAGCACTTTAGTAACCCCCTAGTTTGTTTTAAATCTTGATTGGAAGAATTATCCTGACAGGAAAATTAGTAGTAAGTCAATAAGCCGGTGGCCCAAAGACAGGGCATTAACTCACCAGAGGAAAAACATTTATTCCAGCCCAAGGCCCTTGCCAGTCCTCCTACAGCCAGAAACACGGGCCTGCAGGAAAATCTCTCTTGATCCTGTGCGCTGTGGTGGGCAGGGAAGTCCATTACGATTTTAGCCATGAAGCCCTGAAGTGCAGGTAATCATATTTAAAAAGATAAGGAACACGACAAGAATAGAACCCCGCTTCATGAAGAAATTTTAATTTTCAGCAGTCATGGGTGGAAAATCAATACTACCCTTCGATGCAAAATGAGAACTGGCGTTGATGAAGCCACCTCTTCCCCCTACTCCGTTTAAAGAAGAAACACCAGCAAGTGAGAGAGAGAAAGAGGGAGAGAGAGCAAAAGCACCATGAAAGAAGAAAAATGCCTACAAATGGGAAACCATCGGCATACTGACCGAAGCTTCCCTGAGTACCTAAGCGGCCCTCTCCACCACAATTCCTATAGATCCAGAGCTTTCCCCAGCAGCCAACTAATTCCATCTCCCCTTGTCAAAATGTGTCCCCCTGACAGCTCCAAGTAACTCTTCTCCATGTCACTTATTTGCACTTTTTCCACCCCCTCTTCCCTACCTTGCACGTGTGTTTGTCATCTGCCATTGAGGAGGAGAGAGACAAAAAGAGACAGATGGACAGACAGGGAGAGAGACTCTCACCTCGGCTTAGATGACCCAGTACCCTCACTCAGGAATATTAAATCTCACTCAGTTGTTATCTTAATGTAAAGAAGTTTTGTTCATCTATTGGCAGTCAACCAGGGCTCTTTATACTCTTATCATTAATTTAGGGTGGTGGTTTTAGACATCAAGAGATTTCTGTTTTAATCACTGATTGTATCTTTAGCCAATAAAACTCATATTATTAACATTAAAATGTACATATTTATAAATCAATGGAGCTAGTTATAATTAAGTGGAAAGGTTTATAATAACAATGATGACAATCATTCAAAATAATATCCCCTGATATCCCTCAGCAAAGTGACTGCATCTCCCAACACTGCCATGTAAATTATATGCTGCATGGCACACCCTGGGATACCCCTCACCTTGGCTCACAACCATTCCCACTCCATCCAGCCTGCAAAAGCCACCCAGTGCAAGATCATACCTTCAAGACCAGGAGAGAGAACTGTTTTGTAGAAACAAGAGAGGGATAAAGAGGCAGAAAACTTATTTGAAGAAATAATGGCTGAAAACCTCCCTAAGATAGGGCAGGAAACAGATAATCAGGCTCAGGAAGCCCAGAAATTCTTGAAAAAGATGAATCTAAAGAGAACCACACTGACAAGCCAAAATTAACATGGTAAAAGTTAAAGAGATAATTTTAAAGACAGTAAGAGAAAACAACTAGTCATGTACAAAGGAACTTCCACAAAACTATAAGCTAATTTTTAAGCAGAAACTTTTCAGGCTAGGAGAAAGTGGCATGATATATTTAAAGTGCCAAAAGAAAAAAAAAATAACTTACAACCAAGAGTTCTCTACCTGGCAAGGTTATCATTCAGAATTGAAGGAGAGATAAAGAGTTCCCAGGCAAGCAAAAAGTGAAAGAGTTCATCATCACTAAAGTGGCCTTACAAGAAATGTTAAAGGATCTTTTTTAAGAAGAAAAGAAAAGGCCATAATGAGTAATAAGAAAATTTATGAAAAAAAAAATCTCACTGGTAAAGGCAAATATATAGGGAAGGCAGTGGAGCAGCCACTTAAAAAGCTATGAAGTATGAAGGCTAAAGACAAAAGTAGTAAAACCAAATATAACCACAACAAGTACTTAAGGGATACACAAAATATAAAGATGGAAAATATGACAGAAAAATAAAAGATGAAGGGAATAGTAAAAACGTAGTGCTTTTAGAATGCAGTCAAACCTAAGCAACTGTCAGTTTAAAATAAACTACGATATATAGACTCATATATATAAACCTTATTGTGATCACAAACCAAAATCTACAAATCATACACAAAAAATTAAGAGAAAGGCACCCCCATATAACACTAAAGAAAATCATCAAACCACAAGAGAAGAAACCAGGACAAGAAAAAAGGAACAGAGAAGAACTACGAAAACAACCAGAAAACAATCAACAAATTGGAAATAGTACATATCTATCAATAATCCCTTTAAATGTAAATGGACTAAATGTTCCAATCATAAGACATAGGGTGGCTGAACGGATTGAAAAAACAAAACAAAACAAAACATTAAGGCCTATCCATATGCTGCCTACAAGTGACTCACTTCAGATCTAAAGACACACACAGACTGAAATTGCAAGGATGGAAAAAGATATTCCCTGAAAATGCAAACAAAAAGAAAGCTGGGGTAGCAATACTAGTATCAGAAAAAAACAGACTTCAAAATAAAGACTGTAACAACAATAAAGTAGGATATTACACAATGATAGAAGATAAATTAAAAAAGAGGGTGTAACATTTGTTAATATTTAGGCACCCAACATAGGAGCACCTAAACCACACAGCAAATATTAACAAACATAAAGGGAGAAACAGACAGTAATGCCATAATAGTAGAAGACTTTACTGTCCCACTTGCACTAATGGATAGATCATCTAGACAGAAAATCAATAAGGAAACATTTGCTTTAAAAGACATGTTAAACTTAATAGATTTAATAGATATATAAAAAATTCCATCCCAGAACTACAGGATACATATTCTTTTCAAGTGCACACAGAACAATCTCCAGCATAGATCACATGTTTGGCCACAGAACAAGTCTCAGTAAATTTTAGAAGACTGAGATGGTACCAAGCATCTTTTTTTGACCACGATAGCAAAAAATTATAAATCAATTACAAGAAGAAAACTGGAAAAAATATAAACACGTGGAGACTAATCCAACCAAATAGGTCAATGCAGAAATCAAAGAGGAAATGAAAATATATCTTGAGACAAATGAAAATGGAAATGCAATTTCCAAAGTGTGTGGGATGCAGCAAAAGCAGTTCTAAGACGGATGTTTACAGCAAAAATAAGAAAAACCTCTAGTAAACAATTAGACTTTACACCTAAAGGAATTAGATAAGGAAGAACAAAGCTCAAAGTTAGTAAAAGGGAGAAAATAGTAAAGAACAGGATAAAAAAAATGAAACAGAGAATAAAAACCAATACAAAGGATTAATGAAATGAACAGCTGGTTCTTTGAAAAGATAAACAAAGCTGATAAACATTTAGCCACATTCATTAAGATAAAAAAAGAGAGAAGGCCCAAATAAATAAAATCAGAGATAAAATGGGGAGAAGTTACAACTATACCACAGAAATATAATTATGAGAGACTTCTATAAACATTTAGATGTCAATTATTTGGACAACCTAGAAGAAATAGGTAAGTTTCTTTCTAACTGAAAAAGATTAGTCAGGAACAAATAGAAAAACTGAAAACACTGATTACTAGTAATGAAATTGAATCAGTAATCAAAACTTCCAACAAACAGAAGTTCAGGACCAAATGACTTCACAGGTAAATTCTACAAAACATTTAAGAGTTAATGCCTGTCCTTCCCCACTAGTCCAAAAAACTGAGCCAGGAGGAACACTTTCAAATTCATTCTATGAGGTCAGCATTCTGTGATTCCAAACCAGAATTTAAAAAAACAAAAAAAAACAAAAAAAAAACCTGCAAGCCAGTATCTTTGATGAATCTGTATGGAATGCAAGAGACCTGGGTTCAGTCCCTGGGTCAGGAAGATCCCCTGGAGAAGGAAATGGCAATCCACTCCAGTAGCCTGGAGAATCCTATGGACAGAGGAGCTAAAGTCCATGGTGGGCTAAAGCCCATGGGGTCACAAACGGTTGGACACAACTAAGCAATTAACACACAACACATCTTTGATGAATAGAAAATAAAAAAATTTCATCAAAACATTAGCAAAGCAAATTCAATAATGTATTAAAAAATCATGCAGTATGATCACATGAGATTTATCCTAGGGATGAAGGATGACTTTTCAATATCTGAAAAGTCAGTCAAAGTGATATATCACATTAACAAAACAAAGGATAAAAGTCATATGATCATCCCAACAGATGTATAAAAAGCTTGTGACAAAATCCAATGTCCATTTATGATAAAAACCTCAACAAAATGTGTATAGAGAAAGCATACCTTACCCTATATGCTAATATAGCCATATATGACACAGAAGTCATATATAAAGGCCATATATGACAAACACACAGCTAACACATATTCAATGGTGAAAAGCTGAAAGTATTCCTTCTAAGATCAAGAAGAAGGCAAGGATGCCCACTCCTACCACTTTTATTCAACACAGTATTGGAAGTCCCAGCCACAGCAATCAAACAAGAAAAATAAATAAAAGACATCCAAGTTGGAAGGGAAGAAGTAAGACTATTTACAGGTGACATGATGTTATGTATAGAAAACCCTAAAGACTCCACCAAGAAAGCATTAGAACTAATAAGTGAATTCAGTAAAGTGGCAGGGCATAAAATCAATATAGAGAACCTTTTTACATTTTTATATACTAGTAACAAACTATCAGGGGCTTCTCCAGTGGCTCAGTGGTAAAGAATCCGCCTGCAATGCAGAAGGTGCAGGAGACACAGGTTCGATCCCTGGGTGGGGAAGATCCCACGGAGGAGGGCATGGAAACCCACTCCAGTATTCTTGCTTGGAGAATCCCATGGACAGAGGAGCCTGGCGGGCAACAGTCCACAGGGTAGCAAAGAGTCAGACATGACTGATGCAACTTAGCAGGCAACAAACTATCAGAAAGTGAAATTAGGAAAGCAATCCCCTTTAAGACTGCATCAAAAAGAATAAAATATCTAGGAATAAATTTAATCAAGGAAGTGAAAGACATATCTGAAAATGATAAGAAATCGAAAAAACTGAACATGACACAGATGAATGGAAAGACATACCATAATCATAGACTGGAAAAATTAGCATTATTAAAATGTCCATACTATTAATACTCAAAGAAAACTACAGATTCAATGGAACCCTGTCAAAGTACTGAGGACATTTTTCACAGAGCTGGAACAGGCAATACTAATATTTGTGTGGCACTACAAAAGGCACATGAAAAGATGTTCAGCGTCACTAATCATCAGGGAAATGCAAATACAAACCACTATGAGATATCATCTCACATCTGTCAGAATGCCTATTACCAAAAAGACAAGAAATACATTTTGGAAAGGATGTGGAGAAAAGGGAACACTTGCATGGAAGTGCAAATCGATGCAGCCAGTATGAACAAAGGTATGTAGGTTCCTCAAAATAGAAAAATGAGAACTACCATATAATGCAGGAATTCCACTTCTAGGTATTTATCTGAAGCAATGAAAGCACTCATTTGAACAGGTTTATGCACCCTAGTGTTCACTGCAGCATTAACTACAATAGCCAAGATGTAGAAGCAACCTAAGTTGCTTGAAGGGATATTCCATACATATACATATGTCAAAAACATAGTAATGACTTGTATCATGATTGATGGTAACTAGACTTACAGTAGTGATCATTTTATAATATATAGAACATTGAATTGCTATGTTACACACCTGAAGCTAGTATCATATTGTAAGTGAATTATACATCAATGAAAATATTTGAACTTCTTGTTAAAAAAAAACCCAAAAACCTTGCACAGAAAAAATATAGAGCACTATGCAGACATCATTCTGTTCACTCCATATGAAGATGTTGACCTTTAAAGAGGTCTGTCCAATATAACAGTCAACAGAATGACAGGGAATATCTCAACTGTGTTGAATGCTAACTGTGTTCTCACAACTCCAGTTTCAACAGAGTTCCTAAAGAGGAAAAGGCTTCCAGGAAAGTTAGGCAGGTCCCTTGGAAAGCATACCTTCTGGATGACCAGACCAACAGATGACCAAGATCAAAACAGATGTAGGATCGGTCCAAGCCCATGAAATGCCAGTGGCATTATCCCACATCTCTGAAAGAGAGTGGAGCCATCTGGCATCTTGGCTTCAGCAGTTAAATACAAAGGGTTCCCCAAGGAGGAGGGGGCTGCAGCTCTGTAGGCAGCAGGGGAGACAAGCAAAAATAAAACATTTCCTTTGGATCAACCTGACATCTGCCCTCCATTTGGTCTCCATTCTTCATGTGCCCATGTAGCTTTCCCCATCCTTTGCTTTGAGTGGTGTATGCATTGTATTTGGTTTGGAGCACATCCACTTGTCCCTCCCAAATACACTGGTGGCATCCTGCCTTTTCCCTCCCCATTAGGTTATAAACTTCCAAAGGTGCATGCCACTCCTTTCACTCCAATGATGCCCAAGCAGCTCCAGGCAGGTGCTCAGGAAATGCTAGTTGAATTAAGGGATCTATAAATAAATCTTCCAGAGCTTTCTGGAGGGGAAAGAAGGTGGTATTCTGGGTACTCTAACTTGACACTAAAGTCTGTTTCTTGAAGGTGTCACCTCTGCTCAAGGCATTGGTTTCTTTGAGTACCTGGACAGACAAAGCTACTGAGACACGAGGGGTCTGTCCTCCCAACAAATGCAACTCCAATTCTCACATTTTTATATGCCATGTTACACACATCATTTCTGAACCTCTCAGAAGCCCATGCATTTCTGAGCACTGGCAATCAAGCATAAAGTTCTGGGGCAAGCTGTGAAATCTCTGAAATGAAAATCAATTCCATCTCCATTTCATGGAGACTAATGTGGCATTTACAACATAAACAATCACTTCTGTTAGGGAGGAAAATTAAAAGCTGTGCTACATAAAGGCACAATGTTTAAAGTTCTGGTGGAAATGAGCACTTGGCTTTGAGATGATTACAAAGGAACTGGAAAAAGAAAAGAAAAGGAAAGAAAAGATAAAGCCAGTCTCAACAATTCAGAAGTGTAGAGCTTTCCTAATACAAATTTGCTACAACTGAAGTCACTGGTCTCAGCTTAGAACTCCAAGGGTAGAGGGGATAGGAAACCTTGAGTATTTCCTAAGCACTGTAGAAAAGTGTTTCAGGGACTCATGAAAGTCACATCAGTGTCCTTTCATGACGGTTTTAGATGACCCAAGAATTTTGCCAGGGGATAAAGCTCAATTCCCATGTGATGGGCAGAGAGTCCCTGGTTTTAGGGTCCCTCAAATGACAAGTCTCTTGAACCCCTGATCTGATGACACTTCATTTTATCAACCTTAGTTTTCCCATTGCCATAATAGGGTTTTCACGAGTTTCTGTGTGTAGAATCCCAAGGTTTCCAAGATGAAATAAAAATTAAAGGCAAGAAACAAACAGTCTATTAGAAGTTTAAAAACCTGAAAATAAGCTTGGCTTTACTACTAACTTTAGGCAAGGGTCCTAATCTCTGAAGGCTCAGTCTTCTCCTCTATAAATTGAGAAGTCAGACCATGTGATCTCCAAAGGAGACTGGCTATGACATTTTCTCATTCTCTCCTTCTGCGCTGGACTACAAACAACCATTCAGTTGGCCTCATTTGCATGGGTGGTGGGGAGAGATACAAGCTGTTGCCAATCAGGAGGTGCTCATTTGCATAATGGCTGTGATTCACTAATTAGCCAGAAAGACATCCAGTACAGAGTATGCAGGAAGGAACCAGGGTTCCCACTGTGACACTATTTTTACTGGGCTCCTGGTTTTGGCTATTAAGATTCTCAAAGTACTAGCCAGGAACTGACTTTTCTATAAAGCTGCCCAGGCAATTAAGAGCATTAGCATAAAGGACTCTTTCTCAGTTAGCTATTTTGGGCTGGCAATGCTGTCTTGTAGTCTTCCTCAGATTTTTATAATAGTACAGTGCTTGTTGTATTACCAGTCTCACATGCATATTTTCATTCTATTTTTGTTCTGCCACCACATAAGTTGTAGTAATATTATTCTGAGGGGTAGTGATTTTCATACTATTTGAAGAGAAGTCAATTTTGTAATAAAGACAAATTTGTAATAAAGGCAGTTCGTTAGTTCTAACGTGAACACAGGGTATGGCTCATATCCGTACATCAACCAATCATCCATCAGAAGGCTTGATTCACCTTGATAAGAGAAGCGTTTTGTTAGGTATTCCCTCCTCCCCACCTCAAAGTGCTAATCACCTTTTCAAGTTAGAAAGTAGATCGGGAACACTGCACAAATTGCTTACCATAGCCCCCAAATGCTAATCACTTATGAACATCTAAATTATGACTTGAGACTGCATGCTAAGGTAAGAAAACAGCGCCTGTGCATACAGAACTATTATTTACCAGTGTCAAAAATAACTATCACATTTGCATAACTGTGGTGCGAGATGACAATTTCTCCCTCAAAACTGCTTCTGTGGCAGAAAACGCTTTGACCGATATGAAATGTGGCATGTTGATATTTTTTTTTAACCCTTACATGATGGAACGGGACCTTTTGGAATGCGATGTTTCAGCACTGATTTGGAAAACAAGCTACCCAAGAAAACAATGTAAAATGCTTCCTTGATTATGATAACTTTGGGGGCATTGGGTGTGGTCTTGTGTAAGCCAGTGGCCTCCACAGTGGGTTGGGGGCACCCCAGGAAATCATCCAATACTTTGGAGCACAGGAAAAGAGTGTTTCATTTCTTAATTCTATATCGCCTATTTTACAGATATATTATTGAATGCATATGATACGTTGAAGCTGGAGTACCTGTGTATAATTTATGTAGAAATGCATATATTTTAGGTATATGCTAAAATTTTACTGATAGGGGCCAGTGATAAAAGAAAAATCTTTGGCAATCGCTAGTAGACAACATATCATCTATGGTGCTAGCTGGGAGGATGGCTTGCTTTTAAAGAGAATTTTCTAGAAGGAAGTGCTCACTAGCTCTATGTACAAATATACTGTTAGAGAAGTCATGTCTATGACATGAAGAAACCTGACTATGACAATTGGACTTAAATATATCTAACATATTTTATCCCTTTCTATTCAGACAATAACAAAATAAGCTTTTCTGAAATACAGTTATCGATATCTCTAAAAGAGATCCAATTTTCTTTGGGGTAAGAAAATTTGTTGTTGTTGTTCAGTTGCTCAGTCATGTCCAACTCTTTGCAATGTTATGGACTGCAGCACGCCAGGCTTCCCTGTCCTTCAGTCTCTCCCGGAATTTGCTCAAATTCATGTCCATTGAGTCACTGATGCCAGCTAGAATAAGATGGGCTGGGGTGTTTTCAGAGAAAAATGGTCAACATGGAGGAGAAGAGGGAAATACATAATGCCAGCTAAGCAAGCCCAAACATAAGCCTAGAGTCCAAAGGCACCCTGTCCAGTTTGGACTCTCTACACAGACAAAACCAGGACTCCCTACACAGACAGAAGGGCCTCTGACATTGCCCATGGAACTGGTTTTTATCTAGCACAGTTCGCCTTATTCCCAAGAAGCTTCTACTCTGGTTGCCGCTTCACTGGATGACAAATATTTACTGGGTGTTTAAGACGTGTCAGGCATGTTTCTGCTCCATCTGAGATTCTCCTTTCCTCTCTCCTCTTTGGCTGGGAGTCACCCGTAGGTCTCTACTCTGGAAGTTTGGGAGGCTGCCAACTCATGGCTCCTATTTACTGTTCACTGCTTCCATGCTGAGAACTCCAGACCATCAAATATGTTTATTTCAACAGGAGGAAAGGGGAGCTCTCAGAGAGGGTGGGAGCCTTCTGTGCCCAGCCCGTCTGCACCACCCTCACTCGGTGCCTTGTAGCTGCTCCTTCAGAGAGTTTCATTCTAGGGTGTCCTTTTTTCCTTGATGTAAACTATTTTGAAGTCTTTATTGAATTTGTTACAATATTGCTTCTGTTTTATGTTTTGGTTTCTTTGGCCAGGAGGCATGTGGGATCTTAGTTCCCTAACCAGGAATCAAATCCACGTCCCCTGCATTGGAAGGTGGAGTCTTAATCACTGGACCCCCAGGGAAGTCCCTCTAGTGTGTTCTTACAGCTTGCATTTCTGCGGACCATCGACATCTATTTCATTCACGTTTGAGGTCCTCCTTTATGTTCCATCTTGAGCTTGATGCTGGAGGGATCCAAAGGGGGCACAAGAGTCTGTCCCTGGTCTCACTGACTTGCAACATAGTTGGAGGGAGCAACCACAAACCCAAGACCACACAGGATAATCACAGGGCAAGACACACCCACTATGACGCAGCTCCACACCCACCTGAGCTAGTGCTCCATCCAGGGTCTGCTAGGAGCTGGGAGGTCATTGGATTTTTTTTTTTGGGGGGGGTTGCATTAGGTCTTCCTTGTGGCATGCGGGGGCTTCTCTAGTTGCAGCACACAGGCTTAGCTGCCCTGTGGCATAATTGCCCTGTGGTCAGGGATCTTAGTGCCCTGACCAGGGATCGAATCCATGTCCCCTGCTTTGGAAGACAGATTCTTAAGCACTGGACCACCAGGCAAGTCCCAAGGCCTTTGTGATGTTCTGGAACAAGTCTAGGACTTGACGTCATTGATCATGATTCCAGTCTAAGCTCCTTCACTTATCAGCTGCATGACCTTTGGCAAACTACCTCTGCGTCTCAGCAATAGAATATGAATGATACGACCAACTGATAGAATTGTCTTGAGAATTAAATGAAATTGTGGCTGTGGAAATGTTTTATAAGCTGGAACGTACCATGTACGTTTTAGGACTTAAAGGAGGGAGGGCTTCCCAGGTGGTGCAGTTGATGAAGAATCTGCCTGCCAATGCAGGAGACACAAGAGACGGGGGTTTGACCCTCAGTCGGGAAGATCCCCTGGAGGAGGAAATGGCAACCCACTCCAGTATTCTTGCCTGGAGCATTCCATGAACAGAGAAGCCTGGCAGGCTATAGTCCATGGGGCTGCAAAGACTCGGACGTGACTGACTGCACAGACACACATACATATTAAAGGAGGGTGGTCACTCTGGATTAGGGTGCTTAGGAAGTTGGCTATTCTCTTGTCCATGTTCACCTTCTGGGACAACAAATACTGCTTACCATACATGCAGTAAGAAACTGAAGGTCAGTTCATCTACACATTCCTTGATGCTGAACCATAGGGGTCGTATGGGATGGGCATGGAGGTGGTCCACTTCCTCCAACTTCCTCCCTTCTTTTGAAGAATCTGCTAGGACTCGGAATCCCTGTCCTGACCAGTCTGAGAAGAATGGAAACTCTGGGTGGAAAGGGAATTGACAGGGGCTCGGGGTCATGCACGGCCTAAATAAAGGAAGAGGGATAGCAGTCAGCTTGTCAGATCCCAGGCACTCTGCCCAGGCCAAGGCTGCTGGCAGCTCTGCCTGCGGCTGGCTGCGGGGGGACTGTGGTGGACTGGCCTCTGGGGAGAGTTTCTTACCCATCCAGGCTTGCAGGGATGGCGATTTGCTTCTGGTCACCGGCAGAGGGCAGTGTCCAGAGTCTCTTGCTCTTGCCTCCCGCAGACGAGGACAACCTCCGTCCCACCCTCTGATCCTTCCTTCAAGGTGAGGTTATCAGTTGACAGTGTGTTGTATATGCCCTGAAGTGTCAAGATCAGCAACTGGGAAGAGGATTTAGGAAGCAAATGCAAGCCTGACTCACAAAGCAGATTATATGGTTATGCTGTTATTACTTTGGGACGTAGTTACCCTTAACGCTAACTAATTTTGTGAAAATGTAATTACCGTGTAGTCTCTATGTATTTGAGGTAGAGCGGTGGGCACCCCACTCAGCCCCTCGGGGTTGGAGCTGAGTTATGATCTCTGCTGTTGTTCTTGGTTTTATCTTCTTTCCTATAAAATCTCTTAGGGAGCCTCCCCAGGAGGTTGCCCCCTGCTTTCAATCTCATTTTCTGATATCTAGCTCTGAATCTCCCATAATTGAATTTAGTCTGGGTCTCCTGGTTGTTCCTCTTGGCTTACTTGCCATTCATTTGGGGCTGCCTCACAGTAGGACCCCCTCCCTCAGCTGGGGGAGCTGGGTTGCATCAGGTGGCCAAAGCAGATGCATAAGTTTTATTAGAAATAATCTCACACACATTACCAGAGGTCCTGTTTTCATTTGTTTATTTTCCACTGTGCTACGTGCACGTTCAGTCACTCAGTCGTGTCTGACTCTTCGAGACCCCATGAACTGTAGCCCACCAGGCTCCTCTGTCCATGGGATTTTCCAAGCAAGGATACTGGAGAGAGTTGCCATTTCTTCCTCCAGGGGATCCTCCTGACCCAGGGATTGAACCTTCATCTCTTACATCTCCTGCACTGGCAGGCAGATTCCTTACCACTGAGCCTTTTTTCTTTTTCCAAATTAGATGTCCTTTAATATATATTCTGCTCTGCTTTTTTAGCTACTACTAAAGAACACCCTAAATATCAGTAGAAAGTAAGGCTGCCCAGAATAAACCCACATTCCCCATCCTTCCTTGCAGCTATGTGATCAATTCCTGGCCAACTGGACATACACAGAAGGAATGAGTACAACTTCTGGATTAAAAGAAAGAGATAAGTGCTTCTCTTCTGTCTCTCCCCTTCCCATCGACTGGAATCGGGGCATGACAGTGGGAGCTGGAGCAGCCCCTGGAAACCACAGATAGAGTCATGTTCCTGATGACAGGGAAATGAACGCTCTTGTGGTTGTTAAGTTGGGTCCTTGTTATGTGACCCTCAACAGAAACCTTTGCTGTGGAGACTTTCCATGGGGAACCCGGGGGTGGGGGCTCCTGTCTTGTTCTCCTGTCAACCTGCCAGGCAGACTCTCTACAGGTAAAAGCTAAGTCGGCGCTGGGGACCAACTCTGTAGAATTTGGGGCCCTCTTTTCCACCGCTCCCTTCCAACCCACTCTTGGCCCCGAGTTCCCCCTTTGCTTCTTTGGTTGTGGCTGACAGTTCTGGTGATACATTCTCAGACATCAATCATACTCAGGGCTCTTGGCATTGATGTTGGAGAGCATGGTAAGGTAGGAGGAGGGGGACAGGGGCCCAGGAGCCCCGTCCTGACTCCCAGACACCTTCCTCTCATTGTCTGGCAGAGAGGAATGAATGCCGGGCTGGGGTCGAGAGCCCATTCTGGCTCCGTCACTAACCAGCTGTGTGATTTTGAACCACTCGCCTCCTTCTGGAGCCAAATAGCGGAGTTAGGCTGGATGCTGGCTGGAATTCCTTGCAGCTTGGCATTCTGTGATGTGACAACTCCATGACCAGCCTTGTGGCTGGGGTGCTGAAAGCAAACGACCTCAGGAAGGTCCACGTCTATGCAGAGGGTGGGGCAGGATGGCTCTGCTCATTTCTCACCATTTGCTGAGCCCTGAATGGTGCTCTTGGTGGGGTGAGGGGAAGGAGAGGGCACAGGAGTGCAGAGGACAAGAAGCATTGCAAAGGCAGCAGCCGACGGGACCCTCTCTTGAGGGGTCTAGTCCCTCTGGAGCCGCAGGACACAGGCATGGAATCTGTGAGAATAGCCTAATAAGTGACTCAAGAAGTGTGCCCCTGAGGAGGGGCTGGAGCACAGGCGGGGCTTGGGGGAGGTGAGCAGGGTGCCCCCAGCACAGGACTGAAGCCTGCCTGCCCCCGTACTTGCTGTATGACCTTGAACAAGTTTCCAGGCTTTGGAGCCTCAGTTTCCTTACCTGTCAGGTCAGGATGATGGAAGCAGCCCCCTCACACGTGGGGCCGTGGACCCCAGTAGGTGCCCAGTGAATTCTGTGTCTCCATCTCCCTCCTTTTCTTCTCTGAAAACATCAGACTCTGATTAACGATCCTACTAAGTTTCCAGCTGACATTCCAACTCTCCTGGCTTCTGCCCCAGGAATCTTTCCTCTCTTTTCCGGTATATTTTTCTTTTCCCCTACAACTCTGCACCATCCTCCCCCACCTCTTTCCCCAGCAAAGCTCCCCCATCTTCCTTCTTTGTAGAGGGCAAGGAAAGGTGGAGTTACATGGATGCCCAGTGATATTTCAGAAGCTTTAATTAAGGCGAAGATTATGCATGCCATTTGAGTTTGAAAAAGGACTCAGATCAGGATGAATAAAATGCTAACTCACCCCTCCACCCCCCATCTAACCCACTCACCCGCATACCCTGGGGCAAAATGAAACATAACTCAGTTTCTCCAGGAAAGGCATCGGACAGGAGGTCATCGTGGTCACCAGGCTGACAGCAGCAGCCAGTATTCGTTCTGCCTGCCTCCTGCTTCTTACTACCTTCCTTAGCTAGGTGCTGATGGAGAAGATGACTGTGCAAGCTACGGATATCTGTCCTACAAACAGGCGGCACTGTGGCTTCAGGACTGTGATGCTCCCGCTTTGCTCTCCATAGAGGCGCATTTTCCAGGGGTGCAGAGGACCTTCCCTCCTCACATCCATCTCTGATGCCCGTCTCCTTCTCCGTGGCACCCTGCTGCCTCAGGAGGCTCTGGTCAACCCTCTGTGAGCCAATGATGACTGGACCTCCATCCCCAAAACAATTCCCCCCTCATTCCATGGGTCTCAGCTTTATGTGATCTTGGTTACCACCCTCTCCTTCACTCTGGACCTGGAGGCCCTGAATACTGGGTTTATGTTATTTAACACACAAGTGGAACATCATATCCAGCTGCTTGGGGCTTGAGCTGTCAGTTTCTGGGGCCCTGTGTGTAGGTGCGTGCATGTGTGTGTGTGTGTGTGCGCACTAAGTTGCTTCAGTCATGTCCGACTCTTTGCAACCCCATGGACTGTAGCCCACTAGGCTCCTCTGTCCATGGGATTCTGCAAGCAAGAATACTGGAGTGGGTTGCCATGCCCTCCTCCAGGGGATCTTAAATGTGGCTATTCCAAGGTCTGACTTCAGGACCCAAAGGAGCAGGTCCCCTTAAGACTGGGTCTTAGCCAAGAGCCCCACACTCTGGATCATCTTCATTGAACCATCAAAGTGTCACTTCTGCCAATACCTCAGCTCTGTTTGTCAAGTGCAAGGGTTCCTTGCTACAGTTTGAAGAATTCTTGAGGTGTCATCAAATAGTATACAGGTGAAAAAGTAAGAGGTATCAGCTTAGAGGCAGCACAAAGGGGCAATCATGACAGCCTGGAGATGGAAGAAGGAAGTCTTTCATGGAAGATCAGAGGGTGACAAAAAGTACTTAGAGTCTCCCGAGCTTTGGTGACCACAGATTGGTAACTCAGAAACTCCTGATGGTCGTCAAACACCCTGGGCCAACTGCAATCCATGGTTCTGCAGACTCTAGTTCCCGCTGAGGTATCAGTTTCCCCACCTGGAGGCCACGATAATGGAACAAACTTCTAGGGCTGAAACATGGAGTCTTGATCCAATGGCCAAGTCCTTCTACAGAGTCATCTGCTTACTAAAACCCCACAGAGTTAAGCCCCTGTGTTCCTTTTCTACTTTCATCCCAGTATTTCTCCTTTCCAGGCCAGGTCCCAGTGGCAGAGAGCTCAGAGCAAAGGAATAGCCTGGACCATCATGCCTACATCCTCCCAAGGACCAGGAGCATCTCACAGCTGGCAATCCACTGCTGCACCTGCTCTGTGGCCCCCAAGGGGCACATGGTAGGTGGGTTCCCTCATCTCAGGTGTCCTCACGCTATCTTCAGGCAGGGTTGTGGCTCCAGAATTTGGCTATGGGATAAACAATGTTCTTACCGATAATTGCCGGCTCACCATTATTTACTTCTACAGTTATTATTATTATTTTTATCAAAGAAAGCCCTTTTCCATAGGACTTAGGGGAAAGCCTTTTTTTTAGGGGAAGTTCTTTTTTTTTTTTTTTTTTAATCAAAGAAAGCCCTTTTCCTTAGGGGAAGAGGGCGCTACTATCATTCTCTTCACTGTTTCCCTTTAGTGAGGTCAAAGATCAGGCAAAGGGACCCAGGCAGATTAGAAGCAGCGGCATAGCAACGCAGTTGACCTCAGCAGGGAGAGTCGGACCCACCTCACTCCTCAGGGTGATTAAATTTTCCCAGTCCTGCCACCAGGCTGAGAGGTGAGGAATGACTCGTGCTAGATTCCTACTAGGTTTGAGCTCACCAATTTTTTTCCCAGTGAAAAGTTTTTTTTTTTTTTTAATTGCTACCTGGATAAGGAAGCACCCTGCTTCCCCTTCTGGCCAAGCCCCATAATCCAGCGCTCTGTAGTATCCACTCAGTGCTATAGAAGCCATTGCCAGCAATGTGAGCTTGGTCACACTGGAAAGATGCTCTGGGTGGAGTAAACTCACCTCCTCGTTCTGCTGTTTATTTCCAATCCCCATAACCCTTTGCGTTCACCAGCCCTCCAGGGGTGTTCTCTAGTGTCATTTCATTCGTAATGTTGTGAGTGGGTTAAAATGATCATCTCCAAGGATGCCTAACCCAAGTGGAGCCTCCTCCCTCCCCACCTCCTCTCCTGTCTTCCTGGCCCTCGGTTGGCTGAGAACAGTAGGAGCCCATAACAGACAGCATGTCATCGGCTCCTGACAGCCTCGGTGCTGTAATATGGGCCTGCCAAACCCATTACAGTAATGACAGCATTGCAGAATTAGAACACTCACTCCTACATAGAGAGGGAAAAAAACGGGAGAGAGGGGGCAGGGTTGAAATCTTGTGACATTTTGCTTTCTTTCTCTTTCCTCCTTTTAACATGCAGCATTAGTTTTCTTTCATTTTCTTTTATTCTATTAAAAAGATAAACAAGGGACTTCCCTGGCAGTCCAGTGGTTAAGACTCTGGGATTCCACTGCAAGGGGCGCAGGTTCAATCCCTGGTCAGGGATCTAAGATCCCACATGTCTCATGGAGTGGCCAAAAACAAACAAAAAAAGAAAACGAGAACAAAAGGAAAAATAAGCATGAAACCATATATCCCTGCCTAATGACACATCTTCTGGGAAGAAGATGGCCTCACTTGGGCTTTGGGGAATCACTGGGTCTCACGGAGGAGCCGGCAGTCTCATCTCAGGATCATTTCCCAAATGGGGCCTATTCAAGGATGCTCTTTGCTGGGGCTTTTGTAATCTCAACAGGCACTTACAGAATTAACTTTCCGCCTTGGGCAGAGGAGAAGGGGTGTTGCAGAAAATGATCATCTTTCTGATGGGAGATCATAAAGTGCTGTTGATAATTATGATGATTATAGTGATTTGCTTACAGTAAATGGTCCCTAGGACTCCCCTGTGGAGGTGAGAGAAAGAGATGGCTCCATCTGACCTATGGGCAAACTGAGGCACGGAGAGCTGAGTCAAATCACTAATTCTGTCTGGCTGTTAGGGACTGGTCCAGGCACAGAGGAGGGGGTTGAGGGGGTGGCTGCTCTGTGGGGAAGGGGAACTCGCAACATGAGATGTGCAGGCTGGGTTAGCACAACAGAGACCTGCAAGACGCCAAGAGCTCCTGCTGAGCATGGATGTTCAGAAGCGAGCCAGGGGTGCAAGTGCTGGGTTTTCCAGAGAGGCTTCCCTTGTGGCCCAGAGGGTAAAGAATTTGCCTGCAGTGCAGGAGACTGGGGTTCAGTCCCTGGGTGGGGGAGATCCCTGCAGAAAGGAATGGCTACCCACTCCGGTATTCTTGTCCGGAAAATTCCATGGACATAGGAGTCTGGTGGGCTACTGTTCATGGGGTTGCAAAGAGTTGGACACGACTGAGCAGATACACACACAGGCTCAAATGGGGTGATGAAGGGAATTGCAGTAATACTAGGACACCGGAAGAGACAGCAAGCCTAGGGATCAGTCTCCCTCTCAGGCACCCAGCCCCAAGGGCAAAGCGCCTCATAGAAAGGCTGGGGGCATTTTTTGCCAAATCTGAAAATGCTGGGAGGGGGCTGGTGGCACCCTCAAGGCAAGAGGCAGAGCTCACATCCTTAGTGATTAGGCTCCAGAGACCTAGGGGCGGGGGCGCTGAACTCTTGCCTTAGTTGTGGCCACTGAGTCTGCTTCTGGGACAGACCCAGCGAGCGGGCCAGGACTGTGGACAGAGTGCAGAGCAGCATGGATCAGCGGAAGGAGTCCTGAGTCCTGGCCCCGCTGCCTGTCAGCTGTAAGACCCACTGTCCATCCTCTTTAGGCCCAAGTTTGACCATGAAGGAGGCTAATAACACACTGTGTAAGGTAACTGTGGGGACTGAATACATAAAGCCCTAGCCGGGTGCCCAGACATCATTGTGCTGGATATGTCAATTCCCTTCTTTTTAATCTTCCCTTCTTTTTACCACCTCAGACATTCAGTCAGTCAACAGATACCTACTGAGAACCTGCTCTATGTTCAACCCAGTGCTAGAAGAATTTATGAGGAGAAACTTGCCCATGAAAACTCAGTAAAAGAAGGGCTATGTTGAGTTCTCTGAAAACACTGGTTCATGAAACGTGGTTGGCAATTTGGTGAGATAAGGTTCAGGCATGAGAAACTCTCAAAAGGCAATGTAGAGCAAGGGATAATCAAATGCTGAATTGCCTGGTGAGTATGTTCATTTCCTAGTGTCCTCATCAGATACAGGATAGATGATCTGCCTGACATCCAATGCCCAGTGGGGTCAGCTCCCTAAGTCTTTCCTCCTTACGGTTCCTCATATCAGCCTTGTCTGGCAACTATCATTCATTCATTTATTTATTCCATCCAGTCATCTACTTATCCATCCTTCCATCCAGCTATTCATCCATCCATCCATCCATCTGTTCATCTATCCATCCATTCATCCATCCACATATCCGTCTAGTCATCCATTCATCCATCAGTCTATCCATCCATGTATCCATCTACATATCCATCCATTCCGGCCATCTATTCATCCATCCATCCATCTATTCATCCATCCATCCATCCATCCATCCATCCATCTATTCATCCATCCATCCATCTATTCATTCATCCATCCATCCATCTATCCATCCATCCATCCATCCATCCATTCCAGTCATCTATTCATCCATCCATCCATCTATCCATTCATCCACCCATCAATGCATCTATTCATCCATCCATCCATCTATTCATCCATCCATCCAGCAATCTATTCATTCATCTATCCATCTGTTCATCTATTCACCCATCTATTAGTCCATACATCCATCACTTATTCCACAAGTACTGAGGGCCTATTAGGTACAAGCACTCTGTGTCCCCATGTCTGGAATGCATGTGAGTTGGTCAGCACACTGGGGATCTTATGAACTTATGGTTTGGTGTGTGTAGAAGAGAACAACAATAGAAAGTAAAGAAATAAGATAGGTTCAGGGAACTTTCCTGGTGGTCCAGTGGTTAAGACTCCAGGCTCCCAATGCAAGGGGCCCAGGTTTGACCCCTTGTCAGAAAACTAGATCCTGCATGCTACAATTAAGAGGTCCTGCATGCCACAAGCCTTGGCACAAACAAATAAATACATAAGATAGATTCAAACAGTGAGAAGTACACAGGAGGAAGTAAAATAGGGTAATGAATGACTGGAGGTTGGTTGGAAGAGTACGATGAATGGGGTGGGCAGAGTGGGACTCTTGGACTGGTGTGACATTTGAGCTGAGACTCGAATATGAACATTCTTTCTCTGAAATGGGGGAGGGGGTGTGGTGCTAAGAAAAGAGAATCCCAGACAATAGAACAGCAAGTGCAAAGGTCCTGAGGCATGAATGAGTTGGTTATCCACCAGAAACAGAAGGAAGGCTGCTGTGGCTAGAGCTTGATGAAGCCAGAGGCAAGGGGACCCAGCATGACTCTGAGCACAAGGTACAGACCATAATTTGAGCAGGTCATGGCATGCTTTCTCTGTGTATGGGAACCAGGGAGGCATTTTAAGCAAGGAAATAACAAAATCTGATTCATGGTTCAAAATCTTTAAAAACAATTAGTACTCATAGCTTCCAAAATACACACTTCTGTGGGACATGGCCATTGCTCTGTACAGTCTATCTTCTGGGATTGCCTTTTGTTTCATTTATCTGTCAGTTGAGACTTTAAGATCTCATTCAGGTATCACTTCCTTTGTGAAGCCTTCTTTGAGCTTCCAGCTGGCCATATCTCCTGCCAATCACTCCCTTTTCTTACTCCTATGCTTCATATACACCTCTAATATTGCACAAAATCTAATACATTGCCATTACCTGCTTACATGTGTCTCCCCTAGCAAAGGACCCAGAACATGGCAGGGGCTTAATAGATTTGACAAGGGCCAGCAGTCAGGGTAGGCTCCGTGGAAGGAACTCTTGAAGGATGGATAGAATTTTAATAGATGATCAAGAGAGGCCAGAGTCACACAAATCCTACAATATCTGCTCAAGTCAACATGAGTCATGCCTGAAAGATACTGACATCAAGAGGGGAGCCCAAAGCAACTATCAGTTCAGTTCAGTTCAGTCGCTCAGTCGTGTTTGACTCTTTGCGACCCCATGAATTGCAACTATACCCCAATAAAAAAAGAAAGATGGACAGCCCACCCCAGTGAAACCCATGTGACCTTCTCCTCTCTCCAATGTGATGCCAGTTCAGGCAGCTGATGAAAATGATAGATGTTGACTTGCATATGATATTCAAGTACTTTGCATATTTCCATTCACATTGAAATGCAAGGACAGACTCCTCAGTCCCCCGGTTCCTTCCTTCTTTCATTAGCAACTCTTAATTAAATGTTTCCTGAATATCCTGCTTGATCCTTGTCCTGTGAAGGACAAGGAACTAGAAATTTGTCTCTGGTGAGCTCACACAGGATGGATGGCTCACAGGGAAGAGGCAGAAGAATACGAGTTCCCAGCTGGGGTTCTGGAATCAGAAGATGTGGGTTTCAAAACTGATGAACTGTGTGATCTTGGGCTACTGGCTTAACTTCCTTCAGCCTTGGTTCCTCATTTATAAAGTGAGGTTGCAACTAACAATTCATAACGAGTCAGGTTGACTTGACAGAATGTGGGGCATATAGCTAGGACTCTGTGGGTATCAGATGTCTTGTTTTTGCTTTTTTGTTGTTGTTTGATCCACTTAAGAATTGATGCTTTCAATTTATGAGGCTGGAGAAGACTCTTGAGAGACCCTGGAACTGCAAGGAGATCAAACCAGTCAATCCTAAAGGAAATCAACTATGAGTATTCAGTGGAAGGACTGAGGCTGAAGCTGAAGCTCCAATACTTTGGCCATCTGATGCAAAGAGCCAACTCACTGCAAAAGACCCTGATGCTGGGAAAGACTGAGGCAGGAGGGGAAAGGGGCAATAGAGGATCAGATGGTTGGATGGCATCACTGACTCAAGGGACATGAGTTTGAGCAAAGTCTGGTAAATAATGAAGGACAGGGAAGCCTGGCATGCTGCAGTTCATGGGGTCACAAAGAGTTGGACACAACTCAACAACAATTAACAATGTTGTGATAGATTCAGGTGAACAGCAAAGGCACTCAGCCATACATACACATGTATCCATTCTTCTCCAAACTCCCCTCTCATCCAGGCTGCCACAGAACATTGAGCAGTTCCCTTGCTATACAGTAGGTCCTTGTTGCTTATCCATTTTAAATATAGCAGTGTTCATCCCAAACTCCCTAAGTATCTACTCCCGTGGGTAACAGTTGTTTACTGTTTTTCTCACATCCCTCTATGGGGGAATTTGCAGATACCATTAAAAACCCCTGGGTAGGACTTCCCTAGTGGCCTAGTGGTTAAGAATCCACCTGCCAATGCAGAGGACTGGGTTTGATCTCTGGTCTGGAAAGATACCACATGTGACGGGGCATCTAAGCCCATGTGTCATAGCTACTGAGCCTGCGCACCACAACGGAGACTAGCCCCCACTCACTGCAACCAGAGAAAACCCGAGCAGCAATGAAGACCCTGCACAGTCAAAAATAACACAGATAAAACTTAATTAAATAAAACCTCCTGGTTAGACTCTGCAGATAGGCCCAACTTTTTTTCTTCCCACATTTCAAGCCTCAGAGTTGGGATGGCTGCAGCTCCCCCTGGGTTTCCCAAGTGGCCCTAGTGGTAAAGAATCTGCCTGCCAATGCAGGAGACGTAAAGTGATGTGGGTTTGATCCCTGGGTCGATCCCCTGCAGGAGGGCATGGCGACCTACTCCAGTATTCTTGCCTGAGGAATTCCTTGGAGAGAGGAGCCTGGTGGCCTACAGTCTATGGGGTGGCTAGGAGTCGTACACGACTGAAGCAACTAACACACACACTCCTTGGAACAATGATGGAGCCAGCACCTGGGAGTTGGGTGGAGCCTGTCTGATGCACGCTGGTCAGGGTCCACCCTCCTCTCTTGCTCTGGTTGTGAGCAGAAACCACCCATCTGTCTTCTTTCTTCTCTGTTGCCTTAAACATATCCCAGAGAGATCATAAATTGATTCACCCACCTGCGACCTACAGACACTCGACAGAGCCTTCTGGTTTTCTCCCAAGACTTCTGACCCTTCCCTGCCACTCAGCCCCTTTCTCTTCCTGTCCCTCCAGTCCCAGCAGTGTTGGGGTCAGCGAGTGGGTTGCGAGAGCTCAGACATGATGTTTGGTGTGTGATTCATTTGCACCAGGGGATTCTGAATAGATAATAATCATCTGCAAATGGAAATTAACAAAATCTTTTAAAAAGTGCCTTGATGGTTCTAAAACAGAAGGCAAAACATATCATGCTTCTTATTGCAAGTGATTTTGGGGGTGGCTGGTGATGCACAGACTTTGTAGGAGATGATTTCCACCCACTCATGCCCAACAAGAGAGGCTACCCCTAATTTCATGCCCCTTCCCCAGGACTCTTCCTCAAGACAGCCTTTGAGGAAGACTCACTTTGGCTTCTTCCTAAAGCCCTTGCCTGGGCTCCATGTCTCCCCCAAGGTAAGCACAGGAGTTGACAAGTGGCTGGAAGATGGACCAGCGAACCAACATCTGCTACCAAGCGATACAGACGAAGTCTTATGGGAGCTGCTCTGCTCTCACTCCTGTTACCTCACTCCTCCCTTAGCTCAGTCCCTCCTTAACCTTGGTGTAAGCTAATTCAGCCTGCTGGATTGTTGTTCAGTCACTAAATCCTGTATGACTCTTTATGACCCCATGGACTGCAGACATGCCAGGCTCCTCTGCCCTTCACTAGCTCCTGGAGTTTGATCAGATTCATGTCCACTGAGTCAGTGATGCTATATAACCTTCTCATTCTCTGCCACCCCCTTCTCCTTTGCCTTCAATCTTTCCCAGCGTCAGGGTCTTTTCAAATGAGTTGATTCTTCCCATCAGGTGGCCAAAGTATTGGAGCTTCAGCTTCAGCATCAGTCCCTCCAATAAATCTTCAGGGTTGATTTCCTTTAGGATTGACTGGTTTGATCTCCGTGCAGTCCAAGGGACTTTCAAGAGTCTTCTCCAACACCCCACAATTCCAGTCTTAGCATCCATCAAGAGAAAACAGCATCCTCTTGCTAATTAGATCCTAATATCCTCAGACATAGTCCTGCCTCCGTAAATCCCTTCTCCACTGCTTCCTGTCTTAGGGTGGTGAGTGGGGACAAACTCAGGGATCCACGATCCCCCCACCTGCCTGGAGAGCAGGGTGGATCCAGCAGGCATGTTCCGTGGGCAGACAGACCCAGTGCATCTCTCACTGATGGAAAGTCGTATCTATTCTAGACTCCCAACCACCCAGGGGAGGTCTGATGAAGTCCCCAACTGTTATTTGGGAGGAAAGAGGTGCTACAAATTAGAAACGAAACACAGCAGTAGGATTTAGGGTACCGGGTTCAGGAAGGATGCTGAATTCCTTCCTCATATCATTTTTTTGAGGAGCAGACCCTCAAACTCAAGACTGCTAAGATGGTTTTTGGAATAGAGAGTAACAGAGAGTGCGTGTACAGGTTAGACACCAACCTAGGCACCCCAGCCATCAGGGATGGTTTGGAATTTGGAATTTCAAGAAGAGTAAGGAAGAATTTGAGGAAGCGGTTTGGGAGAAGGAAGCTTCAGCCACAGGGTGGGAGGGCTGGGTGAGCAGCAGGACGGCAGGAAGAAGCAAAGGGATGGCAAGATGCTAGCTGATGTTTCCAAGGGCACTGACCTCGCCCTTTGTACACCCTGCCCCACTGCGTCCTCACTGCTTTAGCCCAAGATCCTCTGGGGAGGCCAGGCCTGTGTTTTCCAGTGTCCACAGATCACCCCCGATGAAGTCACCTGGGGCTCCTTAATCACACGGCCTCCTGGAGATGCAGTCATGCTGTTTTCAGCCTCCTGTCTTGGGGTGCTTCTTCCCAGGTCCCAAGTAGCTCCTTTCTCACTGCGTAGGCTTTAGGACGCAGGCCCCCAGCGTCCAGGCCACATCTAACAAATCCAAGTCTTCACAGATGGGCTGGGAAACTGCTCTCTTGAAAGGTCCCCAGGTGGTTCCCATGAACATTAGAACCAGGACATTGAGCTAAATCAGGTCCTGAGGTTTCATGATTGGCAGTAAGCTGGGGAGGGGCACACTGTGGCATCATTTGACGGCATCATTGATCTTGTGCAAACCGCTAAGAATAGCTTTGGTTCTCTAAAAACTTCCAACAGGGAAAGGACAGTCTGTGTCTCGTTTACCAGAACTGCTATCTCCTAAAATGCTGGGAATGAAGGAATCTTCCAACTCACTGCAGTTCAATTGCTTGATTTTAAAGGACAGTGATGGTTAATTTCATGTGTCAACTGATGCCCGTGCCCACATATGCAGTTAAACATATTCTGGTTGTTTCTCTGAAGGTGCTTTTTGGATTTTGCATTGAAGTCAGTGGACTTGGAGTAAAGTCCATTGTCCTTCAATGGGCTCCACTTGTGTGTGGGCTTCATCTAATCCCCTGAAGGCCTGAACAGAGAGAACACTGATCTCCCCTGAGTGAGAGGGCATCCTGGTGGCAGATGGCCTTCAGACTCGGACTGCAGCTCTGCTCTGGGTGTCTGGCCTGCTGGCCTCCCCTGCAGGCTTTAGACTTGTCAGCCCCACAATCGAGTGAGCAATTCCCTAAGATCAATCTCTCTCTCTCCCTCTCTCTCTCTCTCTACACACACACACACACACACACACACACACACACACACATATAAATATATGGATAACACACACATATGTGTATATATATATATACACACACATTCTGTTGGTTCTGT
Organism: Bubalus bubalis; assembly: GCF_019923935.1. NCBI lineage: Eukaryota > Metazoa > Chordata > Mammalia > Artiodactyla > Bovidae > Bubalus > Bubalus bubalis. The sequence goes on from NC_059161.1 coordinate 110,803,047, forward strand.
TTCTCTGGGGAACTCTAATTCAAGACCCAGTGAGGTGTGAGAACCAACCCTGGGTCTAGAACCTAGGTCATTGCAGAGATATGAGTAATGGAGACAATCCACGGTCCTTCTTGCCCTGAGAGCACTAGCTTCTGCCCTAGGAAGAGCGTCAAGCTGTCTGTGTGTTTCCTGTGAGCTCCTTGGAGCCTGGGACCCACATGCCTTATTCATCTCTCATGTCGCCGTCCCCGACACTGAACCTGGAAGACAGTAAGTACTGAACGAGTGATTGAAGGAAAGCAAAAAGACCTTCTCTGAGTCTCAATTGTTTGGATGCTTATGGAGACTTTCCAGATCCCTGGGAGGCAGGGCACAGAGTGGTCCCCTGTTTCCTCTCAACCTGCTGCAGAGATAGGGCTTCCCAGGTGGCATGAGTGCTAAAGAACCCACCTGCCAATGCAGGAGATGCAAGAGATACAGGTTAGATCCCTGGGTCGGGAGGCTCCCCTGGAGGAGGGCATGGCAACCCACTCCAGTATTCTTGCCTGGAGAATCCCATGGAAGAGGAGCCTGGTGGGCTACAGTCCATGGGGTCACGGGGACTCACAAAAGAGTCAGACACAACTGAGTGAGCAAACATGCACACATACATACACACTGTCCCCAGATACTTTGGCAGACAGGACAAAGTTGGGGCGAGGGTGTAGGTCCTGTGACAGGCTGGAAGAAATGATGGGGGTCCCAGGGGTAACAGAGTGAACACTGAAGCCTGGAAGGAAAGAGGGAGGCAAACGGGAGGGAAGCCCCTTGTAGCAAATGGCTTTTCTGTGGCCCACACTCTGCTAGGGACTCATGTACTGGCTCTGGCATGGAATCTTCAGGTCATTAAATTCATGAAGAAGGGGTAGGGAGTAGAGATGGAGGTTAGGGACAAGGGCCCTAACCCAGCAGGGAAACAGGCCCCAGGAAGAGCCACATTGTGTGGAGGGGGAGGGAGACAGAAGTTGGAATCCACGCCAGTGGCCACCTCTATCACCTCCCGCTGGAACCCAGAGGATGGGCACCGGGTGCTAGGCAGCAGGCTGAGGCATCCATGGTCTTGAGATAGGCTCTGTCCTCAGACACGCAGGTGGACGGGGAAGTGGCCTGGTTTGGCTTCAGTTATGGAATTTTGCTTTGGTCATGAGGTCTCTGGGCTACCGGTACCTGAGACACCACCTGTGCCCTCACCCAAGCCTAATGTAGCATGTGTGTGTGCAGCACGTAAACAGAGGGGCAGACAGTGGTGTGGGCTGTACCCTTCACCCCCACCCTGCATCTGCATGACCCGTGACCCCCCACCCCTCAGGGTGGAGACGGAATGGGGCTCCTGTCAAGTGCTTTCAGCTCCAGTTGGAAAAATTCTCCTTTGGACAGCCCAGCCCTTGGGCTGGGTTGGTTCCTGCAGGGCAGGGCTCTCTCGGAGATGCTGACCCATCTTCCGAGCCAATTGGATCTGCACTCTTAGTGGAAACCAAGCTGACAGCTGGCTCCTGCTGTAGCCCAACCTCCCACTCCTCTTTCTAAAGCTCCCGAATATTCACTGGAAGGACTGACCCTGAAGCTCCAATACCTTGGCCACCTGATGTGAAGAACTGACTCACTGGAAAAGACCCTGATGCTGGGAAAGATTGAGAGCAGGAGGAGAAGCGGACGACAGAGGATGAGATGGCTAGATGGCATCATCGACTCAGTGGACATGAGTTTGAGCAAACTCAGGGATAGAGTGATGGACAGGGAAGCCTGGTGTGGTGCAGTCCTTGGAGTCGCAGAGTTGGACACGACTGAGTGACTGAACAACAACGTGTAAGGTGCCCTCCTGCTCCTGGCTGTTCTGAACAAGTCCTGGACGCTGCTTGTGAGCTGCCCCACCCAACAGCAGCCCAGAATGGACCCCCGCTGCACCCCAGGACTCCCAAATGTGGTTTATCTTAATAAAATCATAACAGAGTTTCCCCATTATGCTATTGATAACCAGTTGTCTACTAGGCTTGATTGTCTCTAAGCAGTTGGGGTAAACAATGGATACCCAACTCCCTAGGTAGAAGAGCAGCTCCTCATTCTTAGAAATCACTGTGTTCACCTCCCTGTTGTTTTGTCAAAGAATATGCAAGCCATGGGAGGCAGGCAGAAGGAGCTGTTTGCCAGATGCGCTCACTTAAGGAGTCCATCGATTTAAAAATTCAGATGGATGCACTGGAAGTGGGTTCCCGACAGCAAAATGGAATACTCCCTGGTCCCACTGTGTTAAGCATCAAGTTACAGATCTTCCCCAGCAGCATGGACACTTCCAATAAAGCCAGCTTTGTGTGGGCAATGTAGGTAGTGGGGGCTCCATGACCAAGGGGGCCATCTCGACTCCCTGGGAGATAAATATGAGTCCTGGGCCAGCGCCTGAGACCACCATGCTCCTCCTCCCTGGCTTCCCAATCAGCTAAGTGGGTCTGTGCAGCCCGGTCATGCCCTGCCTGCCTGGCTTTCCAGACCATTGAGGATGCCAGAGCCTGTCTCTTTCCTCAGGACCTCAGGGCCTGTCTGCTCTTATGCCTGGTGCCTAGTAAGTGCTCAGGAAACATTTCCCAGTAAAAACTGCCTTTCGTGGACCAGGTGCTGGAAAATACCTTATGTATGTGATTTTTTTTTTTTTTTGGTATTGGTCTTGGCAATGGTTCCCCCTCTCTTTTATGTTTTTAAAAGTTGAAATACAGTTGATTTACATTGTTGTATTCATTTCTGGCATAGAGCAATGTGATTTAGTTGTGTATACACACACACACACACACATATGGCTTCCCAGGTGGCACCATGGTCAAGAATCTGCCTTCAACGCAGGAGACACAGGTTTGATCCCTGGGTCAGGAGGATCCCTTGGAGAAGGAAATGGCAACCTGCTCCAGTATTCTTGCCTGGGAAATCCCAAGGACAGAGTAGCCTGGTGGGCTACAGTCCATGGGGTTTTAAAGAGTCAGACCCGACTGAGCAAACACACACATACACACACACACATACAGTCTATCTATTTATATACATATATATATATATATATATACACACACATACCCATATGTGTGTGTATGTGTATATCTTTTTAAAGATTCTTTTCCATTGTAGGTTATTATAAGATATTGAATATATCAAGAGTTAAATTTTATTTTTAAATCTAACACAGATCTTAGAGGGAGAAATGATATTATTTGCATTTTGTAGATGAGGGAGTAAGCTGGGATTTGAATTCGCTTCTTCTCAAGCCAAGTCTGGGGTTCCTCACATCACACTGGCCATGTTTCTGCTCTTTTACCTAGAGAATTTGAAGAAAGAGGCTGCCTGGAGGCTCCTGACTCCTGTGGCTGAGGAGTGGTGGAGGGGTGCTGAGCCCCGGGTGCCACAGCCCTTTCCCGACAGGGAGGGGCCAGGCTCCGAGGGGGGTGGGGCCAGGCTCCAAGGGGGAGGGACCAGGCTCCGAGGGGGCGGGTCCAGGCTCTGGAGGCAGCATGGTGGGAGTCTGGGCATCTTCCCCAGTCAGGTCTGGCTCAGTCCTTGTGGGGTGCCCTTCACCTTGGGGGCTTCCTGAGTCTCTGCCTGCTCTGCTGAGGCCTGGCCTCAGGAAACCAGCTCAGCCTCGTCTGCAGGGGATTCCCTCCCAAGTCCTCTGCCCCCTGCACACCCACATAGGCAGGAGTGAAGAGCATGGGTCAGGAAAGGGGTGTTTCAGACAGAGCTTCCTGAGGGGCTGGGCAGTGAGCATGGACGGAGGCAGAGATCTGGGTTTCAGGTCCTTGTTCTGACCGTTTTTAGCCAGTGATGAAACCTCTCAAAACCTCAATTTCCCAATAGTAGAATAAAGACACAGCCACCTACTTCCTGGGGTGGTTGGCAAGTCAAACAAGATGATGAACAAGTGCCAGAAAAGTGCCTCTTGGGCTTCTCTGGTGGCTCAGTGGTAAAGAATTCACCAGCCAACCCAGGAGACGGGGGTTTGATCCCTGGGTTGGGAAGATCCCCTAAAGAAGGAAATATGGCAACCCACTCCAGTATTCTTGCCTGAGAAATCCCAGGGACAGAGGAGCCTGGCAGGCTACAGTCCATGGGGTTGTGAAAGAGCTGGAATCGACTGAGCGACTGAAAAACAAGAGCAATGCCTCTCATCAGGGACACAGGGCTGCAGGACCAGGTGGACCTTGCCTCCCACACCAAGTGGGTGAACGCGAGGGTGAATCCCGGTCTCTTGAGAGACCTTCTCTAGAAACAGCTCTAGCTTGAAACACTGCAGGACATGTTTCCAAAGCGTGGGGATTTTGGCATCAGAGAAGTCGACTATTTTAAACTTCACAGTCATCCAAAGAGAACGGAGGAGATGGTTTAGTGGAGGTCCTTTTCCTCCACCGAGTCCCCTGCCTGCCTTCTTCACCACAGAGAGCATTTTTCAGAGCAGCCCTGGGTGGTGCAGTGGCCAGATTTCACGGCAATGTCCCGAGCAGTTCCCAGAAGCCCAGGAGAGTGGTGACCGTGCGAGGACTTTTGAGGTCCTAGAAATTTGGATTTGGCACCATAGATGCTTCATAGATGTCTTGCAAGATGCCAGCACGGCCACCTGTGGGTGGTGCGTGCGTGCGTGCGAAGTTGCTTCAGTTGTGTCCAACTCCTTGCGGCTGTAGCCCACCAGGCTCCTCTGTCCCTGGGACTTTCCAGGCAAGAATACTGAAGTGTGTTATCATGCCCTCCTCCAGGGGATCTTCCCCGCCCAGGGATCAAACCCACCTCTTATGTCTCTTGCATCGCTTTACCACAAGTGCCACCTGGGAAGCCCCTGTGAGCAGTACCAAACCCCAAATGTCAAGAGATAAGCTGTCCAGAAACCTGGCATGGCATTGCTAGCTGGACTGCAGGGCAGGAATGCTCAGGATTCGGCTCGCATGCTGCAGCCTGTCGCTGGGTAATTGTTGGACATGTAGAGGTTCCCCTACAACCTGAGAGGCAGGAACAGGGCTTCTCCCCATGTCCCCTGATCCCACAGCACAGTGTAGAGCATGGTGGTGAGGGGCATCCCAGTAAACCTGAATGAACCATGACCGCCATAGCCACAGGCATTTGCTTGCTTCTACTTCTACTCTCTAGATGAAGGCTCAGGCCCAACAATGAAGTGACCTTTCTGAGGTTCCATGATTGGGGATCCCAGTGGTTCTTACACTGAGGAGATTTATTTCTCCCAGAGGATATTTGGCAACATCTGGAGACATTAGTTAACCAACTAATTAATTTTAAAATTGATTAGTTAAGTAATTAGGCTGCCCTGGGTCTTACTTGTGGCATGTGGGATATAGTTCCCTGACCAGGGATTGAACCTGGGCCCCCTGCATTGGGAGTGCAGAGTTGTAGCCACTGGACCACCAGGGAAAGTATCTGGAGACAGTTTTGATTATCATGACTGGAGAGAGGCTACTGCTTCTAAAGAGTGGAAGCCAGAGATGCTGTAAACATCCTCCAAAACGCAGGCACAGCACAATGCGCCCCCCTCCACCATCCAAAATTCTCCAGTCCCAGAGGTCAACAGTCCTGAGGTCGAGAAGCCTGGGTTAGAGGTAAAGAGAATGGTGTGTTTCAAGTCACCAAGTGCTTAAAGGGTCTGCAAGGTGGAGAGGACAGTAATCACTCAGGTGAGAGGCAGGATGTGAGGTTAATGAAGGTGACAGCAGAAGGTGAGACTGGAAAGATAGGTTGGAGGCAGAGAAAGGTCTTAGCAAATGACAACGTTTGGCCTCATAGACAAAAAAACTGCATTTGCTAAATGGCCAGACTAGAGCTGTTTTCCCATGCTGTCCTCTGTCCACCTACCATGCTGCCTCTTTTCTAACCAAGACAAGAGGAGAGGCACGGAGGGCTGAACAGCAGTCACACCGTGCAAGTCACTTTTTAATCACCTACAGGACTCATTTGTGAGCCCACCAAACGCTGTAAACACTTTCATCACTGTTTTCCCTACCATACCATGTTATAACTATTTATCTATTAATCAGTTTCCCTGCTAGACCATAAGCTCCTTGAGGACAGGAATCATGCTTAATTATTCCTGTATCTTTGGTACCTTCCATGATGCCTAGAAACAATAGGTACATAAAGCAGGATAGCCACATAAATGAAGCAACAGGAGAGGGTAAGTTGACTTTCTGCGTGCTTGTTAGGACTGTGATAGGCTTCCTTATTCCTCTTTTCTTTTTTTCCGGCTACACTGGGTCTTTGTTGCAGTGCATGGGCTTCTCTCTAGTTGCAGTGTGTGGGCTTAGTTGGCCTGTGAGATCTTAGTTCCCCGACCAGGGATTGGACCTGCAGAATTAGAAGGCAGATTCTTAACCACTGGACCACCAGGGAAGTCCCTCTTTTTTTAAATATGAGAAATACATGGAAACATGTACATGCTACTCTAGCATGGAAACATATGCACTACAGTATGTAAAATAAATGGCCAGGGATCTGCTGTATGACTCAAGGGAGCTCAAATGGGTGCTCTGTGACAACCTAGAGGTGTGGGATGGGGTGGGAGGTGGAAGGGAGGCTCATAATGGAGGGGACATATGTATTACCTATGTCTGATTAGGGTTGATGTATGGCAGAAACCATAGAAGGAAATAGCAACCCACTCCAGTACTCTTGCCTGAAGAATCCCATGGAGGGAGGAGCCTGGTAGGCTACAGTCCATGGGGTCACAAAGAGTTGGACATGACTGAGCGACTTCACTTTCATGGCAGAAACCAATACAATATGTAAAACAATTATCCTTCAATTAAAACTAAATAAATTTAAAAAAGAAATACATGCCCATTGTACAAATAAATGACAAAATCTATATACAACCCAAAAGAATAAAATAATAATGATCCAACCCCTATGGTTCCCTATCCAGTGATAAATACATTAACATTTCAGTAGATATCATGGCATCCTTTCTTAGGGTTATTTATTCATGAGATTCACATGCACATATTTTTTTAATTAAAATGGAATCACACTATATATGTTGCTCTGTAGCTTGCTTCTTCACTTAAAAATATATTGAAAACTAGTGCAGGAGCATGCCAGGGAATCTGTCTTCAAGTTGTGTTTGCATAGCAATCAACCGTTTTTATTTAGACTGCATCTTTGAAGAGGGGTAAATCTGTGTGAACATCTTTCCATGTCCAATAATATACTTCCACGGCACCAAAAGACTGCAAACTACGTGGCCGTACAGTTGCGCTATAACATATTAAACCAGGCCTCAATCATTGCAATTTGAATGGCTTTTATATTTCTGCTACGACAACAATGCTGCAATAAATATCCTGTTAGCTAAATCTTCACACTCATCCCTCATTTTTTCCCTTAGTTTGAATTTCTAGAATAGAAATCGCTGGAACAAAAATTGCCTGTTATACAGCTTTTGAAAAGTAGGACCATGCTGCTTTCCAGAAAGGTTGTGCCGACATTCATTCCTACAAGTGGTGTATGGAAAATGCCATGTTAGCTCTTCTTGAACAAAAGCTATCACGTCATCCATGTAAACACCAAGACAAGCTATTTCAATCCCATCTGTAGCATTTTGGTGCAGAGGAGCTGCCATTCTTATTATTTTATAGTCTACCAGTTGTGTGCTCAGTTTTGGTGTGATGAGTTATGCAGTCGTGTACACGCTTCTGAACACACATATGCGGTAACACGAAAGAAAGCATCCAGCCCAACACCTAGAACACAACAGAAACTTGACAAATGCTCCTGCCACCTCTGTCCATCACCACGGCTATGGGTATAGGCTTTATCATCTCTTATCTGAAAGGTTGTCTCCAGCCACCTGTCCTGGAAACCTATAAGCCAATCCACACATCTGCCACAGTGATTCATAAAAATGCAAGACAGACCATGTGATTCTCTTGCTTAAATGTCTTCAGTTGCTCCCTATGGTCCACATACTGAAGTCTGGACTCCATGGTAGGGCTTGAAAAGTTCCTTGACCTGCCCCTGAAGCCCTGCAGCTTCATATCCCGTGGGTCTCCTACCCTTGCTCATGTTCCAGACATGCTGCACTAGTGGGCTCTCAACAGGATTCGACCTTTTATTCCTCTGCAACCGGGAACGGGGCTATTCTCTCTTCCTAAAATACATTTATTTCCTTTATGACACTGTTTGCAGAACTGTTTCCTGGGAAACCTAAAGGTTAACTCTTTTTCTCTCTATCCCACCTAGATGATAATATCCTCTCCTGTAGTCCAAAAAAATCTTGCCCAATCACTACTTATAAGATCTCGTTTTGTATTTATAATTGTTGCTTTCCTGTGTCTCTCCAATACTTTGGCCACCTGATGTGAAGCACTGATTCACTGGAAAAGACCCTGATGCTGGGGAAGATTGAAGGCAGGAGGAGAAGGGGACGACAGAAGATGAGATGGTTGGATGGCATCACCGACTCAATGGACATGAATTTGAGTAAGCTCCAGGAGTTGGCGATGAACAGGGACACCTGATGTGCTGCAGTCCATGGGGTCGCAAAGACTCAGACATGACTGAATAACTGAACTGAACTGAACTGTGTATCTCACCAACTGGACCGTTAAGAATCAGAATCTTATTTTACTTTAGGTTAATATTCTCAACATTTGATATCAAACTTAGCACACAGTAGATGCTTAATAAATGCCTCTTTTTTAGAAAAATATTTGTTTATGTATTTGGCTGTGCCAGGTCTTAGTTGAAGTATGTGGAATCTTCAGTTGCAACATGTGGGGTCTAGTTCCCTGACCAGAGGTGAATCCAGGCCCCCTGCATTGGGAGCCTGGAGTCTTAGCCACCAAACCATGAGGGAAGTCCCAATAAATACTTATTGAATGAACATACGAATAAAACAATAATGTCTTTCCATACTATTTTATTTCCTTCCTCCAATCTGTCCATCTACATGGCTCCATCCAAAATAGTCTACTATAGTCGCCAACTAGAGGCATGACACTCTCTACTAATCAGATTCATTTCATGAACTAATGATACATGGTATGACTCCCTTCTTAGGACCAAGCAGAAATGACAGGACCAAGTGCTCTGCCAGCATCTGTACCTTCAGGAGGAGATGCTGGAAGGGATGAAGAGAACAAGCTCTAATTCTGTCACCAGAGGCAGGGTTGGAGGGGGAGCTGGGCTGAGCCTGGCTTCACCCATTGGTAACAGGAAGCCCCAAGTTGTGTGTGGAAGGGAGAACAGAATGTCTAATAAAACTAGAAACAGGAGTCCCAGCAGAGGGAAGAGATGGTGAGGGATTAGGAGAGGGAAGATAGGCAGGAAGCACAGAGAGAGAGACAGGGAGGATTTCATATTCAAAGAACAACAGGAAAGGACAGCAGACGAGAAGGAAAAAAAAATGAGGAAGCAGCACAAACACAAAGCCAGCGTGGGCGTGTGCACCGTGATTGTGTAAGAACAATGTCTTCTGCGGAACATACTTGAGAAGTGCAGTGCAGGAGAGAGCCTCAGCTTTTTACCCAATGTAATTAATTACTCTGTGGCTTTAAATAAAAACCTGCTATTCATGGGGAAGCCTGACAGGGTTTCTTTTAACTTAATGTTTGCTGAACCATCCCTTCTATCTCACTTACCTGATGTGGAACATATGCTGGGATCAGGATGACAGAGGATAAATCACCAGATTTGCTTGGCTTCTTTGAAAAATGAATTTGGGGGCTGAGATTTCTCATCAGTATATATCTTCCTGGAGCAGCCTCTCGACAGGGCATCAAGCTTGGGGGATGTCCTGCACAAAGGTAAGTGGGTACCCAGAAGTGCCCAGACTCCCACATCTGGCATCATATCCATCACCTTGGACGCAGACCAGGCCACCTGTGCTAGGCTGGCAGGTGTTTCCAGGGTGCTATTTGAGAGTCTGCTGAAAGCCTGCTGAACTCTTAGGCATGGGACACAATTGGGGTCATTATATAAATTCAACAAATACATACGGGGCTTTGAATATGCACCCAAAATGTGTTATAGCAGGGAGGCTGGGTGGTAATGTTGGTCATGGGAGGGCTTGGGCCAGAAAGTCGCATGAGTCTGGATCCCAGTTCTGCTCCTGGTGGCCATGAGTGTGCCTCAGTCTCTTCATCTGTAAAATGGGGACAAAGCAGCCTTAAGGCTTAGTTTGTTGAGTTAGCCTCAACAATGTCAGTCCTTTTCTCCCCCATTCTCACTGCTGGGTTTCAGTGAGATAAAGGTCTCACTGAAGGCCTGCCTATCTCAGAGACTAAATAAAAATTCCTTTCCCCTCTCTAGAGATGGCAAGGGCTCCCATGCCCCTGGATGAAATAGGGGGAGGGTTTGGGAGCCATTTTTAACTTGGTGTTTTGGACCAGGTGAAAGGGGGTTGTGGACGCATGTGTGGTGTGGGAGGAAGTGGGGGTGGTGTTTCCCCAGGGCTTACTCTAGATGTGCTCCACCCGCTGACCAGGAGCTGTGGAAGAGACGCGCTCTACGCCAGCACATGGGTTCCTGACTTTTCAGTTGAATGTGCGCATGATGTTGGACAAACCATCTAATCTCTCTGGGCACTGGTTTCTTCATCTCTGCAGTGGAGAGGTGACTTGGACTAGACATCTTTTAAGTTCTTTCTCAGCATTCCTTTTCAGATGATAAAGTCATGTGTACTTATTATAGAAAGCGTGGAGAATACATCAAAGTATAAACAAGATAATTAAAAACACCTATTATTCTACCACTCAGAGAAAACAATTGTTAATATTTTGGTGGAGTCTGCTTCCTTATTATATAGTGTATTGCAGAGTGAAATCAAACAATTTTGTAACATGCTTTTCCTTCCCCTTAATGTTAAATTATCATAAGCATTCTCCCTGTGTCATTAAAAAATTATTTGGATCTCATTTTTAAGGTTTCTTCTGACACTAAAATTCTATGAAGAATGGGGCTCATCTCCTTTCCTAATAAAAACATTTGTTCTTCTACAGCAGCAGGAATCACATGTAGGAAGGTGACCTTGAAGGGGCCTCTATTCCCTTTGGCCTGTGCATCATGCAAGGGCACCAGAGGGCTCCATGGACCCCCGGCCCACCCGCTTTCATTTACAAACTAAGCTCTGGAGAAGAAAAGGACATTGTGGAACCACCAACAAATGATGAAGCTTAAAAAAAAAAAGAATATCATCTTGAATTTGACATTGTAGAGGGTCAGTAGATGGAGAAGGAAATGGCAACCCACTCCAGTATTCTTGCCTGGAGAATCCCATGGATAGAGGGGCCTGGTGGGCTACAGTCTATGGGGTTGCAAAGAGTCTGACACGACTGAGCAACACACACTCACACACACACACACACACACACACACAGAAGTCTAAAATCAAGGTGTCAGCAAGGCCATGCGACCTCTGCAACTTGTAAGGGAGAATCCTCCCCTGATTCTCCCTGGTTTCTAGTATTTATGGGTGATCCTTGGCATTTCTTAGCTTGTAGACACATCTCTCCAATCTCTGCCTCTGTTGTCACATGGCCATCTTCTCCCCATGTCTCTCTGTTTTTCCTATAAACACACTGGTCACATTAGATTAATAGGCTATTCTACTGCAATTTGGCTTCCTCTGAACTAGTTATGTCTGTAACAACCCTATTTCAGACTAAGAGGTCACATCTTGAGATACTGGGGGTTAGGACTTCAGCATATTTTGTTTTGGGAGAAACAACTAAACACAGTTAAAAAAAAGCCAGCTGTGATGGGTTACACCAATGGGATACAAAAAAAATAAATAAATAAAATAAAAGAATTCCCAGCGTCTAAAGATGGGGCTTCTCTGGTGGCTCAGACAGTAAAGAATCAGCCTGCAATGCAGGAGACCAGGGTTTGATCCCTGGGTCAGGAAGATCACCTGGAGAAGGAAATGGCAGCCCACTCCAGTATTCTTACCTGGAGAATCCCATGGACAGAGGAGTCTGGCGGGCTACAGTCCATGGGGATGCAAGAGTCCAACATGACTGAGTGACTAACACTTAACACTTAAAGATGGAGGAAGGTGAGCAATAAAATAGCATTGGATTATAACCCAAAGTATAAAATAAATATCCATACCAATAATGCGGATACAGTATAGACTCATAAATCAGTGATTGAATAAATAAGTAGAGCAAATAAACAGAGAGGATGGTAAATCTCCAATGCTATGGAATTCCAAATAATGTGTGCAGGTACGCTGCTCTTGAGATGGTGGAGAATAACTGCCCACTTCTTAACTGTGGGCTGCACATAGTGATGTCCTTCTAAAGCAAGATGAAAAGTGAGGGAAAAAAGAGTAACTTTACCTGGAGAACCCTGACAAACACGATCTCAGCCAGGTGATCAAAGTTTTGCTCTGGAGTGACAAGTCATGTTGATAGATTGTACCCTTAATATGATGTGATGAAAGTGGCCCTTTACCTTTGAGGTCGTCCCCCAAAACAATGATCCCTGTCTAAATCATGAGAAAACATCAGACAAATTCCAACCAAAGAACATCTTACAAGATCCCTGACCAGGACTCTTCAAAACTGGCAAGATCCTTGAAAACAAATGAAATCTGATAAAGTGTCACAGTTAAGAGCAGACCAAGGAAGACAAAACTGGTAAATGGAATGAATACACAGAAGAACTGTACAAAAAAGATCTTCACGACCCAGATAATCACGATGGTGTGATCACTGACCTAGAGCCAGACATCTTGGAATGTGAAGTCAAGTGGGCCTTAGAAAGCATCACTATGAACAAAGCTAGTGGAGGTGATAGAATTCCAGTTGAGCTATTCCAAATCCTGAAAGATGATGCTGTGAAAGTGCTGCACTCAATATGCCAGCAAATTTGGAAAACTCAGCAGTGGCCACAGGACTGGAAAAGGTCAGTTTTCATTCCAATCCCAAAGAAAGGCAATGCCAAAGAATGTTCAAACTACCACACAATTGCACTCATCTCACACTCTAGTAAAGTAATGCTCAAAATTCTCCAAGACAGGCTTCAGCAATATGTGAACCGTGAAATTCCTGATGTTCAAGCTGGTTTTAGAAAAGGCGGAGGAACCAGAGATCAAATTGCCAACATCCGCTGGATCATAGAAAAAGCAAGAGAGTTCCAGAAAAACATCTATTTCTGCTTTATTGACTATGCCAAAGCCTTTGACTGTGTGGATCACAATAAACTGTGGAAAATTCTGAAAGAGATGGGAATACCAGACCACCTGACCTGCCTCTTGAGAAACCTATATGCAGGTCAGGAAGCAACAGTTAGAACTGGACATGGAACAACAGACTGGTTCCAAATAGGAAAAGGAGTATGTCAAGGCTGTATATTGTCATCCTGCTTATTTAACTTATATGCAGAGTACATCATGAGAAATGCTGGACTGGAAGAAACACAAGCTGGAATCAAGATTGCTGGGAGAAATCTCAATAACCTCAGATATGCAGATGACACCACCCTTATGGCAGAAAGTGAAGAGGAACTCAAAAGCCTCTTGATGAAAGTGAAAGAGGAGAGTGAAAAAGTTGGCTTAAAGCTCAACATTCAGAAAACGAAGATCATGGCATCTGGTCCCACCACTTCATGGGAAATAGATGGGGAAACAGTGGAAACAGTGTCAGACTTTATTTTTCTGGGCTCCAAAATCACTACAGATGGTGACTGCAGCCATGAAATTAAAAGACGCTTACTCCTTGGAAGGAAAGTTATGACCAACCTAGATAGCATATTCAAAAGCAGAGACATTACTTTGCCAACAAAGGTTTGTCTAGTCAAGGCTATGGTTTTTCCTGTGGTCATGTATGGATGTGAGAGTTGGACTGTGAAGAAGGCTGAGTGCCGAAGAATTGATGCTTTTGAACTGTGGTGTTGGAGAAGACTCTTGAGAGTCCCCTGGACTGCAAGGAGATCCAACCAGTCCATTCTGAAGGAGATCAGCCCTGGGATTTCTTTGGAAGGAATGATGCTAAAGCTGAAACTCCAGTACTTTGGCCACCTCATGCGAAGAGTTGATTCATTGGAAAAGACCCTGATGCTGGGAGGGATTGGGGGCAGGAGGAGAAGGGGACGACAGAGGATGAGATGGCTGGATGGCATCACTGACTCGATGGACGTGAGTCTCAGTGAACTCCGGGGGTTGGTGATGGACAGGGAGGCCAGGCATGTCATGGGGATAGGGACCCCATGAATGGGGTCGCAAAGAGTCGGACATGACTGCTTGACTGAACTGAACTGATTGATTCCTTAGTTACAACAAGTGTACATACTAATGGAAGACATTTACAATGGAGGAAACTGGGTGTGGTATATGTGGGAACTCTGTACTACTTTATAATCTTTCTGTAAATTTAAAACTGTTCTTAAATAAAAAGTTTATTTAAAAATGCTACTCTGGGACTTCCCTGGTAGTCCAGTGGCTAAGACTCTGTGCTCCCAGCGTGCCTGGGTTTGATCCCTGATCAGGGAACTAGATCCTATATGCCTCAACTAAGAGCTTACATGTCGAAACAAAGATTGAAGATTCCGAAAGCCGCAGCTAAGACCCGGAGCAAGCCAAATGAAGAAAGAAATATATTTTTTCAAATGGTACTCCTAGGATAATAACATTAACTGGATATAGCTTCATGCTAGGGTACACAAACTGAAGAGTGGCCACTAGGCTGGGTATCAGTCTTAACTGACCTGCTACACGCCCAGTCACTATCCCTCCAAGCTAGGTATTCTTGCGCAATAAACAGCTTGAGTGGTAGTCCTAAAGTCAAAATTGCACTCTGTTGCTGGTTTTCTTAGAGCTTGTCTTACGTCTGAACAGAGTACTAATTTGTACTAGAAATAAGAGGAGTCAGTTTCATCATAAATGGAAATACTACAGGGCATCACCTATCAGTTTCTGGGAGAAATCTCACGAACCACCACTGGCCTGTGTATTCCTCTTCAAGAAGCACTGTCTTTCAATGGACAAAGACAGCTCCAGTTTCCTACCTGTTTGAAGGTAGAAAATCCAGGAGTGTCAGGGAGGCGTTCTTAATTACATTTTGCTCACAGAGATAGAGTAGAGGGAGAGTCTTACACTGAAGCCTATTGAACCCCCATGGGGGTAAAAGGGTATGGAAAGCATGGGGGCAGAGAGATGAACAGTGGGGCAATCCAGCCGGAGCACTCCCCTGGGAGACCTGTTTTCTGTTATTTACGTGTGATCTGGTGACAGCTAGACAGGTGGCTCTTTGTAAGAGAATGTCTTTATAAAGCAGAAACAAGCATTTCGAGTTATGCACGATAAGTCTGACATTAATTTTCTGCTCTTCATCCTAACAAAGTAACATACTGAGACGTTTCTTTCAAGGCCGCCTCCACCCTGGTCAGAGATCCTGTTAGTTCTTCCTAATCCAGCAAGTGCCCCGTAGTGTGAAGTGCTCGGGGGTGTGAGAAGGACCTTCTTGAGAGGCCTTCTTTCTAAAGAGCAAGACAGCCCAGACTGTCACCATATCGATGCCAGGCATGGGCCATAACGTAAAGACAACACTGCTGAGCAAAACGCCTACAGAATACGGTTAGACTGAAACATGCATTAAAAAGCAATCTGGCATCAATGTGGGCCACCCAGGTGGCTTAGTGGTAAAGAATCCACTTGTCAAGCAGGAGACTTGAGTTCGATTCCTGGGTCATGAAGATCCCCTGAAGAAGGAAATGGCAACCCACTCTAGTATTCTTGCCTGGGAAATCTCATGGACAGAGGAGCCTGGTGGGTTAAATCCATAGGGTTGAAAAGTCAGACACAACTTAGCCACTAAACAACAACAGTCAGCCGTCAAAATAGTCTTCATACCCTCTTATTCAGTAATCCCACTTTTGTCAATCTGTTCTCAGAAAATAATCCTAGATACCAAAAAAATTTAAAAGTATAATAGCAAAAACAGCCTAAATATTTAACCATTGAGATAGGGTTAAATAAATTATGGTTCATAGAATTGATAGAATGTTATGAAACCCTTGAAACAATCATTTATGAGAATTACATAATGTGCAAATTGCATATAATAACTATGGTAAGTGAAAAAAAGAAAATATGCAAAATATAAGTGAAGATAATTACTGCTGCTGCTGCTGCTGCTGCTAAGTCGCTTCAGTCGTGTCCGACTCTGTGCGACCCCATAGACGGCAGCCCACCAGCCTCCTCTGTCCATGGGATTCTCCAGGCAAGAACACTGGAGTGGGTTGCCATTTCCTTCTGCAATGCATGAAAGTGAAAAGTGAAAGTGAAGTTGCTCAGTTGTGTCCGACTCTAGCTACCCCATGAACTGCAGCCTTCCAGGCTCCTCCATCCATGGGATTTTTCAGGCAAGAGTACTGGAGTGGGGTGCCATTGCCTTCTCCGGAAGATAATTACTACTATGTTAAAATATGCATAGGAAAACAACTCAAAGGAAATTCACCAAAATGCTAATAGTTTGTATTAGACGGGTGGGATTTGAGTTGATTTTTTTTTCTTTTCTCTAGTTTCTAGACTTTCTATGATGTGGTAATATTACATCCTAATGGAAGTGATTATTTAAAAAATATGTCAAGTCCTGTCCCCCAATGCATATAAACAGTAGAGTGGGGTTCCATAGTATGTATCAGATCAGATCAGATCAGTTGCTCAGTCGTGTCAGACTCTTTGCGACCCCATGAATCGCAGCACGCCAGGCCTCCCTGTCCATCACCAACTCCCGGAGTTCACTCAGACTCACATCCATCGAGTAAGTGATGCCATCCAGCCATCTCATCCTCTGTCGTCCCCTTCTCCTCCTGCCCCCAATCCCTCCCAGCATCAGTTTTTTCCAATGAGTCAACTCTTCGCATGAGGTGGCCAAAGTACTGGAGTTTCAGCTTTAGCATCATTCCTTCCAAAGAAATCCCAGGACTGATCTCCTTCAGAATGGACTGGTTGGATCTCCTTGCAGTCCAAGGGACTCTCAAGAGTCTTCTCCAACACCACAGTTCAAAAGCATCAATTCTTTGGCGCTCAGCCTTCTTCACAGTCCAACTCTCACATCCATACATGACCACAGGAAAAACCATAGCCTTGACTAGACGAACCTTTGTTGGCAAAGTAATGTCTCTGCTTTTGAACATAGTATGTATAGAAACATATAATAATGGTCATCAATAATAAAAGAACCTTAATAAAAATGAATAACATAAAGGGGAGCACACACTGCCTAGGAAAGAATGATATGGTGATTTCCTAACATGGACATACTGACTTCCTCCAGGATCAGTTTAGGGGGCCCTTTTTTATCAAAGTGATTGGCATCTTATCAATCTAGGCTACTTGGGAAGCTGGCCAACTCTAGGTTTGTATGCTGTTCACAGTTGGGCATCTACAGAGAATGCCCTGCCCACACCTGAGCCATGGCTCCCCTCCCCAGGGCTCCCTGAGCTGAGGCAATGGAGCCCTGGATAGGCTGGTTCTGCTTGCAGGGCACCTTGGATGAAGCCTTCACTTGATTTGTTTTTTTCTTTTTCAAGATGTCAACAGGGTTCTGCAGGCTTCCCTGGTGGCTCAGCGGTAAAGAATCTGCCTGTAATGCAGGAGATGCAGGTTCAGTCCCTGGGTCAGGAAGATCCCCTGGAGGAGGGCATGGCAACCATTCCAGTATTCTTGCCTGGAGAATCCCGTGGACAGAGGAACTTGGTGGGCTACAGTCCACAGCATTGCTAAGAGTCAGACACGACAGAAGCGACTGAGCAGGCACTCAGGCAGGGCTCTGCCTGATCCTCTCCCTCGCTCTTCTTTTGTTAATTTATTTATCTATTTTTGGCTGGGCTGGGTCTTCACTGCTGCCCGGGCTTAGCGTAGTTGCCATGTGGGGGCTACTCTCTAGCTGCAGTACATGGGCTTCTCATTGTGGCAGCGTCTCTTGTTGTGGCCCCCAGGCTCTGGAACATGGGCTCAGTAGTTGTGGCACACAGGCTTAGTTGCCCCATGGCATGTGGGATCTTCCTGGACTAGGGATCGAACCTATGTCTCCTGCATTGGCAGGCAGATTCTTTACCACTGGGCCACCACTGTGCCTCCTCACTTGATTCCTTACCTGGACCGAAGCCCTTAGTGAAGCCAGCAGTGAAGACCAGTGTGAAGGAGGACCAGAAATGGGGCTGGTCTTTCCAAATGAGCAGTCAGGAGCAGCATGGCCGTGGGGCGGCGGGGCAGTCTGGGGGAGAGGCAGTGTCTCTCTGCAGCCCCTTATCTGCAGTTAGAGGAAATCTTGGTCGATGGAGCAGGGTGGGTTTGGGGCATCTGCCTGCATCATAGTGAGGAAAGCCAGCATAGGGGGCCAGTTACATTATCAGTGAAAAGATGGACCAGATGTGATTTTAGCCGAGCCAGGGGCCACTCACTGGAGGGAACAGGTGACGGAATGAATGACAGAACGATGAAATGATGAAGCTAGCCCACCCTCACGCGGATGGGTTTTGTCCTCCTCATTGTACATGTTCTCAGGATTCTCTTTGATTTGCAATGTGAGGGCCACAGGAAACAGCCTGCTTTCTGTGTGTGGAGCTGGCACAATTAATCATATCACACGATGGCCCCGTGTGTCTGTTATTCACATAATTCAAATCCTTGCCAAACGCTAAGAACAATAAGCTCCAACCAAACCCACCCAAGTCAACACAAACACACCCAAACACACAGCAGAACTTTTCATCACATTGTTTTCCTTCCTGCAGCTAAGGAAGGGAGACCTGAATTTTCATGCCAATTTCTAGCATCTTCTTTTCATGTTTCTCAGTAGAGGAAAAAAAGACTGTGTTTTTTTTTTTTTCCTGGAAAGATAAATTTTTAATGAATGTAAATGTTCTTTCAGCTCCTTAGTTGGGCGGCAGAGATGGTACAGTTTGGACAGCCAGTTTCAGGAGCACAATACTTGCTTCTTGTTATTTCTTTTTCTTTTCACCACCCAGTGAAGCATAGACACTCTCCGCCTGGGCCTTTGTTTCCAGGCCTGCCATCCCGTCAGCTGGCGGAGACAGCTTGCCTTCGAAGGGAGCACTCCTGATGAATTAGCCTCTCCGGATTGCCTGCTGACAATGGAAGCACGTCTATTCTGACACATCCACTCTTCACCCTGCTTCCTCTTGGCATTTATCCAGTTTTCCTTATTTATTATTATTTTTTTAAATTGTATTTTATTTTTAAACTTTACATAATTGTATTAGTTTTGTCAAATATCAAAATGAATCCGCCACAGGTATATCTCTTCATATTGGATAAATCTTTCGCTTTTCAGTTTTCCTTATTGATGAACTATCTACTCTGTGCCAGGAACTGTTCCGCTTCATTCTCCTAACAACCCTAGAATATAGCTACAGGTATCATTACCATCAGCGTCCCCATTTTACAGATGGAGAAACAGAAGCACTGAGAGATCAAGACATGCCACAGCTGGTGTGTGACAAACCTGGCAGCCTGGCCCCAGAGCCCATGCTGCTGCTGCTGCTGCTGCTGCTAAGTCGCTTCAGTCGTGTCCGACTCTGTGCGACCCCATAGACGGCAGCCCACCAGGCTCCCCCGTCCCTGGGATCTTCCAGGCAAGAACACTGGAGTGGGTTGCCATTGTCTGCCAGAGCCCATACTCTTAGCCCAAACAATACTCCACCTCCCCTGACACCTGCTAGTCACTGAGGGTGTAGAGAATGGGGAATGGAGTTGGGGTGGGAAAAAGGCGAGGATGGGTCAGTTGCTGATTTCTCAGTTAGAAAAATAATTTCTAACCATTTCTTTTCTATTCCCACGGACACTGCCTCCCAGGGCTTATCTGCAGGTCCAAGTTCTTTTAAGTTCACCTTGGTCTCATTGGGCTTCCACGTCTCCTGGCTAGACATGATTCTTCTTGCTGGGCTGACTCAGAGGGGACAGACTGCATGCTGCCTCTGTACTGTCTGCAGTCACTGGCTTTGAGACTGAGTCAATCTCCTATCCTTGCTTCCTCCGTCTGCTTCCTACCAGCAGCTCTGCAGACTGCAAACACACCTCTCAGAGAGGTCAAGGGAGCAGCATAGCCATCTCTTGGGGTATCAGGATGGAGCGAAACCTGCGGTGTGAAGCTCCCCCGGAGATGCCTGCTTTAAGGATGTAGGCTGAACCGAACTGTGCGAGTTTGCACGGTGCTTGGGTTAAAAGCCAGCTTTAGCCTCATCAGACACACCATCATCACTTCTCCACATGAT
The DNA here is from genome assembly GCF_019923935.1 of Bubalus bubalis. NCBI lineage: Eukaryota > Metazoa > Chordata > Mammalia > Artiodactyla > Bovidae > Bubalus > Bubalus bubalis. Next base: position 110,823,282 of record NC_059161.1, read on the forward strand.
CAACCACAAAGGCCTTACACTCATGATCAAAGAAACTGCCTGTTTTGATCTGTAGATGGTCAGAGTTCAACCTGCAGTCGTTCAGGTAGCCATACATTGTATCGGCAGTATCACAGGAAGAGGATGGGGGAAGTGCGGGACTGTTTTGAAGATTTCAGTTCCCACATCATGACCTCCATTGGTAGAAAATCAGAATTCTAAATAATTGTCATCATCAAAGAGTGACATCTGGGGGGCTCCTCTGGTGGTCCAGTGGTTAAGAATCCGCCTTCCAATGCAGGGGATGTGGGTTTGATCCCTGGTTGGGGAACGGAGATGCCACATGCCTCAAGGGCGACTAAGCCTGTGCCTCACAATTACTGAGCCAGTGTGCTCTTAAGCCCGCTCAGCACAACTAGAGAGAAACCTGTGCGCTGCAACGAGGAACCCACATGCCCGCAACTAACACCCGAGGAAGCCAAATAAATAAATAGTTAAAAATATCTTTTTTTTTTTTAAAGGGTGATATCTATTCAGCACCCTGAATAGTTATGTGAGCTTAGGCACCCTGCCCAGAAATTTAAATCGCTTTCTTTGATCTGATGTTTGGGCTGTCACCCCCACCGCCCTGCCCCATTCCATGTCCTGTGCATACCTCCGGCAAGTGATGAGTCTGTGGTACAGGTGTCTGTCTCTCCAACATGACCATGAACCCTTTTGGGGCAAAGACTACTCTTCATCACCTTTGTATCTCTAGTGCCTAGTAGCCGGGGCATACAGCAGGCACTTAATGTAGATTTGTCAAATGTTGATGACGGACGTAGTTTATGGAGAAATGAGACACTTCCACAGCCAAATCTGCAAACCTACCTCATGTGCATTCATCTTTTCCTGCTTCCCTCCTCTCTCATTTGGTGTCTCTCATGAAGGAAGCTGGCCCTTCACCATGGGCTCTGTGTCCATCGCCTCCTGCCTTGGCCAGGGCTCCTCAGCTACTGCTTCTAATTTTTTGCCTCCTACAGCCCTTTTGCACCCTGAATGGTCTTCTCAGGACCATTCTCATTAGGCAAAAAAGCAAACAAATTCCTACCCAAGTACCACCTGCCCTTGAAATCTCCCTTAGACCCCACACCTTATTCTGGCTGTCATTCCCTTGCTCTCTGCATCCTTCTTAGGACAACTGGAAAAAGTCACCTACACACATCGGCTCCACTTCATCTCCTCCCATTCACTCTCAAGCCATCCTCTTCTGGTTTCAACCCTACGGTTACAAAAGCTCATTCTTGTCAAGATGAGTTCCAGATTTGGGGTCCATCTACCTTCTGTCTCCCTCCTCCTGGAGCTGCAGGAAACGTTGCACACGCTGCCTCCTCCTGACTTCTCTGAATATGATTCCCCTCAGTCCAGGTGATGGGCTCTCGGCTGTTCCCACCCATCCCTCTCTTTTAGTTTCTTCTCGGCCTCCCTGGCAGGTCCTGTTTCATAAACATGGACCCTGACCTTGACCGTTCCTTTCTGTGCTGTCCTTTCTTTAATAATCTCACCAGTTCCATCATACATGGTAGACAATCCCTATATCGACATCTCCAGCCCAAACTTTCCCACTGTATCCAGCTGCCTACTTGATACCCTTCCCTTGAAAATCTCTCGGCCATTTCAGACTGACCCCATTCCAAACCCCAACCTCTTTAATCACATTCCTTCACAGAGACCATATCCTTTTCTAGTTTTCTCTGTCTTAGTAACTGAAATCTCTTGTCCCTCTAGCTGCCCAGGCTGAAATTCTGAGCTCCATCTGTAACTCCCCTAGCCCACTCTGTGTGGTCTTCTCACTGACCCCATGGGTTTGTTCCCTTGTTTCTGGTTCACTCATCTCTCATCTCTCAATCTGAGATGACCAGGCATGGCACTGGACAGATGCTAATAAATTAAAGAGACTTGGTCCACATGCTTGGGAAATATATGTCGGATGATGAATGAATACAAGGATGGGTGACTAGTCAAAGGAAAGGCAGTCTTAGATTCTCAATCAAAAGTCACAGCCTCACAGTTTTCACTGAAAGAGGCTTGTCCCTGATTAGTTTGGTGCCACTGGTCAGGGAACTCAATCTTGGGAAGATTCAGTTTCCTGATCTAGCAAATGAAACTAGTGACACCTATCACACGGCGCTATCGCAGGTTTCAATATGCATAACGCCTAGCGCATCAGTGCTCAATACTTCATCAAACAAAAACACACTCTAATACAAACAATACCACCCTTTGATCAATCTTTTTTTTCTGATTGTTTTGGCAGGTGTTCCACCCAGCCTGAGGTAAACCTAAACAACATATGAACGGATGAATAAATAATGTGCACACATCACCACCAATGAGTCAGAGGAAAGAGTGATTTCAGCCCCGAGCCCAGATGTGGTGAGAACACCACTGGCTTGGACGCGGGTCAGCGTGCCCTTTGATTGTCCCCGTCCCGGTCTCCCCTGCTGGGCGGGGCTCTGCTGCTGTCCCGTGTCCCCCCACTCCTGCTCCCAGAAGAGTCAATGATGGATGGGGACATCAGAAACAAGAACAATGCCTATTGTGTTTGGCTTAAAATGGTCTGTGTCCTTTTAAAAATTATGAATAAAATAATATACTGACTAAACCGGGCGGTGTGGGGGATTTGCAAACAAGAATGCAAATGACAGTGAGGTCACTTGTTAAGGTTGGGAGGAAAAAAACTAAGTGGTCCTTGGAATGGCCTGTTTTGACTGACTGCTAGGAAGGTGAGAGGAAAAACATCTTTGTGAACAAAAGATCAGAAATTGCCTCCTGTGCACTGGCTGTCTGCTTCTGAAGAAAGCTCTGTGTTTAGGAAATCTCTTCCTGTGGAAAGAGTGTGTTTTGAGGCCTGCACTGACAATTTGGTTGTTATTTTTTGACCTGATGAGAAGGGAAAGAGTTGAGGTATTAAATCCTCAAGGACAGGCAGAGAGTGTTTTAATAAAAAAAAACCCAATTCATTGTCCCTGGCCAGGGCCTAATGCAGTCAGCTACCATCTCACCAGACTTTGGCTCATGGTAGTTTCAGCTGGGCCTCAGTACAGGGGAAATGAAAGTCTGGCCACTCTTGATGGCTATGGGGTTTGCAGAAAATTGAACATACCATTCAGATCTATTTCTTTTTCTTAACTTTCTTTTTAAATGAATTTCTAGGGCACCTGTATGAAAATGAATGACTAACGGGGGGAGGCTGCAGTCAACCATTTGTAGGCAAATGGGATCTGAGAGCAGTTTCTGAGCCAGTGGACAGGGCTGGGGTCCTGGCTCAGCGAGCCCCACCCTTCCTCAGTCTTACCACCAGACCCCAGGTCCAGCTGAGGGAAGGGAGACTTGCCCTTTCAAACCTTCCTCAGTTCTCTTGGACATGAAGTCTGATGAGTCAGCCAGAACGTGAAAAGGAAAGAGAGACGAAGAGACAAGTAACAGTGAGGTAGACCAGATGTCACCAGGGGCTCAGCAAAAGGCTCATGGAGGCATCAAGTAGATACAGCCCTGCTCATCAATAGCAACCCTCAGAGAAGAATTGGTGCATGGCCAGCGTGAGTCTTTCCTAAGAGGATGTGATAGGGAGCAGCTGAAGGAAGAGGGTGCAATTTGAGAGACTGAACAATTTCAACCAAAGAGACTGAGAATTAACTAGGGCAAGTGTGTAAATTATTATACTGGATCAAGTGTGCTGGAGTGAGGCAGTAGCCCAGTCATGAGAAGTCCAGATAAGGAATAAGCAGATAGGAGTAACTCTAGTTCCTCTGCATATCTGAGCTCTACTGTGAATAAATTTGCAATCCAAATACACATGTTGCCTCTCTTCACTCTCAGCCAGTACCTAGATTTTAATGGGTGCCTATTGAAAATCTGGAAAGTTATATAAAGGCATAAATGAATGCATTTCTAACAGCTAAGTGTCCAGTGAGGGCATGAGAAATATCTGTAGAGAGAGAGACTAGGGCTGGACTGAAACCTTATTAAAGGGTACTAAATGCTGAAAATATTACAGTATGCTTTCCTGTTATTTAAAAATAAAAACAATTCTAAGACCAGAAAATGGGGCTTCCAGGGTGGTGAAGTTGGTAAAGAATCTGCTTGCTCAATGAAGGAGACATAAGATATGCCAGTTCAATCCCTGGGTCGGGAAAAGACCCTGGAGAGGGGAATGGCAACCCACTTCAGTATTCTTGTCTGGAGAATCCCATGGACAGAAGAGACTGGTGGGATACAGTCCATGGGGTTGCAAAGAGCTGGACACAAAATAACGGTAAGGGAATCCAACAATGTTCTGATATTTCTCATGATGGCTGAAGTTAATTTTTTTAAACACTTAATATAAAATTTTATCCAAAAGATGTTTCAGGTACCCTTAGGGCTTGTTCAGTCTATCTCCTGGGTAAGTTAACCCTGGAGGAACCTTGCAGAGTCTGCCCGCCTGGGTCCATAGTTCCCTCCTGGGTTTCCTCTCTTTGGCTGGTTCAGTGGGATAGAACATGGACTTTGTCCTCAGAAGACTGGATTCCAGCCCCTGCTCTTGTCACTTATTATGTGACCTTGGGCTTTTCATATAATCTTTTTGAGTCTCAGTTTCCTCATCTATATAACGGGGATAATAAAAGCTTCCTCACAGGATGGTAACAAAGATCAAATGAGAGAATGTGTGTGAAAATGTCACAGAATGTTGGTTTATGATTACAAAAATATTCTAAGCTGAATACTTTTTTCTTAAGATTTTTTTTAATGTGGACCATTTTAAAAGTCTATTGATTTTGATACAATATTGCTTCTATTATTTATGTTTTGGTGTTTTTGGCTGAGAGGCATGTGGAGTCTTAGCTCCCCTAGGAGGCATGGAACCTGCACCCCCTGCATTGGAAGGCAAAGTCTTAACTACCCGACTACCAGGGCAGTTGCCTAACCTGGATATTTCTGAAAGCAAATTACAACCAGATTCTAAAGAGAATGTGGACCAACAGGAACTCTCATTCACTGCTGGTGGGAAGGCAGAATGGTGCAGCCACTTTGCCAGACAATGTGGTGATTTCTTACAAAGCTAAACATACTCTGATCATACGATCTGGCAATCGTTGGCCTAGGTATTTACTCAAATGAGTTACAACATTATGTTCACACAAAACCTGATATAAAAGTTTAGTGAAGCATTTTCCCTGAAATTCCCCAATACTGGAGTCAACCAAGATGTCTTTCCATAGATGAATGAATAAACAAACAGCGGTACATCCAGACAAGGCAGTAGTATTCAGCAGTAAAAAGACACGAGCTATCACATCATGAAAAGACATGGAGGATGTTTAAACGTCCATTGCTAAGTGAGAGAAACCAATCTGCAAAGGTTGCACATTGCGTGATTCCAACTACTGACGTTCTGGAATAAACAAGACTGTGGGGACAGTACAGAGATGGCCAGAGGTTGGGGGGTTAGAGGAAGGGATGAATTGGTGGGGCACAGGGAAGTTTCAGGGCCATGAAATACTCTGTGTGACACCACAGGGGGGGATACACGTCATCATGCATTTGACAAAACCTATAGCCCATGCAATACAGACAGGGAACCCCAGTGTCAATACCTTTCCCTTCTCCAGTGGCTCTTCCAGACCCAGGAATCGAACCGGGGTCTCCTGCATTGCAGGCAGATTCTTTACCAACTGAGCTATCAGGGAAGCCCATGTGTACACTAGGGACTTTATTTAGCAAAGATATATCAATCCTGGATCATCAATAGTAACAAATCTATGGCACTAATGCAGGATGTTAATAGGGGTGTGGAATGTATATGGAATTTTTGTATTTTCTGTTCAATCTTCCTATAGACCTAAAGCTGCTCTAAGAAATGGTGGTGGTGGTGGCGGTGGTTTAGTTGCTAAGTCATGTCTGACTCTTGTAATCTCAAAGGCTGTAGCCCACCAGGCTCCTCTGTCCATGGGATTTCCCAGACAAGAATACTGGAGTGAGTTGCCATTTCCTTCTCCAGGGGATTTTCCTGACCCAGGGATCAAACCTGCATCTTCTGTGTCTCCTGCATTGCAGGTAGATTCTTTATTGCTAAGCCATCTGGGAAGCCCACTCTAAGAAATAAAGCATATTAATTAAAAAAAATAATTACAGAGCTGTTTGAACCCTGACTCTTCTTCTTCACCCGGTCCCTGCAGAGAAACAGCTCTCCCATACCAGCCCAGTCTCAGCAATGCCAAGCTCATTCCCACACTCATGCAGGCTTTGGGAAAAGCATGAATCAAAAATGACAGCACATTTTTCATGCTGAACTATTACCTTGTCTGGTTATTTTGCTATTCATATAGCCAATAATAAGCCACTTTGCTATCATGTCTTCATTTAATTTGTGATTTAGACTCACCTTTCAAGGGGACACTTTTGTATCCATGGGGAGACATAGGCTTGACTTTATTTTTGCTAATTCAATAAGGTTGGAACCCTGAACATACTCTTAAGTCTCTAGAGGTGACCTGGAGAGCAATGGGGAAAAGGAAAAAAAGGTGAGATGCACAAGATCTGACTGATTATATATTAAAATGGGGGACCAAAGAAATCTGGCTAATGGGATAAAAAGAAAGAGGCTCAGTCGGTGATAGTTTACTGGTCCAGGGCATGGCCTTGACCTTCTCTGGACAGAGGGATTCCATTCTGCGGTCCTGTCCAGCTGTACTGGGTAAGCGCATTGCTGAATCCAGAGGGAAGGAGAGCCTTGGAGGGTCAGTCTGCTCGGCTGGAGAAGGAGACATCACAACTGTGGTCGCAGAGTTGGCCTTCCCCTTCAACAGATCAGGCTGCGCAAGTGATGTGTTTTGAAACTCCCCAGTGTCTCTGCCACAGAGACCGAAATTCTCCTCCTTCTGGCATGAAATACGGAGCAGGTGCCCACTGGGTAATAGGGTATCTGCAATGTTGGCGTGAGTTTCCTCTTGTGTTAACTATCACCTTTTCCCCGTTCTTTAAAATGCTGATGCTTAGCTCAAAGAGCATGAGTGTCACAGTGCTGGGACGCAGAAAAAGCCTGGCTGCGAGCGGCAGAGAACAGCGCAGAGCGGGGAGTAGGGGATATCCCAAAGGCAGCATTTCTGGGGTGCGGGGTCATATCAGAGGTGGGCCCAGAAAGGCTGATACTGTGCAGGTCTCTGCACACTGTTAGGTGTCTGCAGGAGAGGGGAAGGGAAAAGCACCCTTCAGACTCCCTGAAACCTACATTCAGGACCACCTGTAATTAGTAAAGCAGGACTCTGGGGTGTCCCTTCAGCTTTCTGAACCTCCTGTCACTGAACTTGGAGGATGCAGCATGGTGCGGGAAATATGAGTCTGGGCTCTGAATACCTAAATGATTTGGATGGGCTTCCTTGGTGGCTCAGACAGTAAAGAATCTGCCTGCAATGCAGGAGACCCAGGTTCAATCCCTGGGTCAGGAAATCCCCTGGAGAAGGGAATGGCAATCCACTCCAGGATTCTTGCCTGGAGAAGCCCATGGACAGAGGAGCCTGGCGAGCTATGGTCCATGGGGTCACAAAGGATCAGACACGACTGAGCAGCTAACACTTTCTGCCATTTGTGCATTTTCATTTCTGCCACTTATTTAAGACTCAATTTTTCATCCATAAAGTCGACTAATAATAACCTTACTTCACAGAGCTGCTGTGAGTATAAAACATGTCAAGTTCTTAACACTATGTCTGGCTCACAAAAGTACTTGATATGGATAGTTCTGATGGCATGGCTGTAGTTGGCAGGAAGAATCTGCTGGTCAGTGTCTGATGCTCTCCAGCTTCATCCCTTACCTGGGAGGCTCAGCCACACCCTCCTCCCTGCCAATCCCTCAAAGCATGCCCGGATGGGCACTCCAGTTTCGTGAGTGGCTGACTTAGTGGCTGAGTCCTGATCCACTGTGTGGCCTGCTACAGTAGGGGCCGAGTGACTGACGGGGCTGCCGAGGGGACAGTGGCAGTGTGAGCCTCAGCCTCCAATCTCCGCCAGCACTGGGCTGATGTAGATGAGGAAAGCACAGAATCATATGGTTGAAATGAACTGTAATTGTAATGGAAATTCAAATCACTCCACTGACCCTGTTTTCTGCATGCGCATTTTTGTCCTTGTAAATCAGAAGCACCGGGAGCAATTTATTTCTAAACATCAACAATTCGGAATGGGAAGGAAAATGAAATAATTGCATTCGGACTGGCTTGAAACAATTCATCTGTGTGTCCACGAAGATCCTGAGGGCTGTGGACACTGCAAAGTAACACACGGGTTTGTTCTGTGGTTTCTGCCTCCCTGGGTGCCTGGCAGGAACGGGGAAAGGGAGTATCTCGGAGCAGGTGGATTTCTACTCCCCACTGTGCAAAGCTCATGGTTGTGGAAGTGATGACTCATTACACCCACCCCAGCCAGGGAGAAAGCAAAGATCTCCCTATGTTTGGGGCCTCCGGGTGGATGTCTTTGCAGCCCCCTTCTTCTTCTCTAATTCAGGGACCCCCCAAGGGTGGCCCCCACTGCTCCCCACTCTGGGATCCTAGGCATACAGCCTCTTTCCCTTTTAAAACATCTGAATATTCCTTGTCTGTCCAAGCCTGCTCCTTGGCTAGAACCTTTAGCAGATCGCTTGCTGAGGTTCCTAACCTGCTGACTAATGTCCCGGGATCCTCCTAGAACGCCTGCCCAGGCTGGCTCCACAGCCAGTGTGTGTGAGTGATGAAGAAGAGGAAACACTATTACATGAACAGCTCCTCCCAGATTGCTCTTGGGTATAAATGTTTTTTTTTTTTTTTTTTTGTCGGAAAAATACGATGATGAAGACTTAAGGGAAGAAAAGATTCCTGGGAACGCGAGCCCAGGTGGAAATGACAGTTGAGCAGAAGAGTAGAGGGGGTATCTGGGCTTCCCTGGTGGCTCAGTAGTAAAGAATCTGCCTGTAAGGCAGGAGACCTGGGTTCGATTCCTAGGTCAGGAAGATCCCCTGAAGAAGGGCATGGCTATTCACTCCAGTATTCTTGCCTGGAGAATTCCCATGGCCAGAGGAGCCTGGCTGGCTACAGTCCCTGGGGTTGCAAAGAGTTGGACACAACTGAAGCGACTGAGCAGGCACGCATGCAGGGGCATATCTGGTATTGTTCTGCAGAGAGAGGGGAGCTGGGAGGGAGGAAGGGGGAGAGGGAGAGCCAGAGAGATGGCAGAGATCTTTCCTGGTCCCTGGAACCCCCTCTGCCCCCAGTTTTGAAATATATTCAAGGAATTTTATTTTATTTTGATTGGAGTATAGTTGCTTTACAATGTTATGTTAGTTTCTGCTGTAAAGCAAAGTGAATCCGCTGTAAGTATACATGTTGTTGTCACTAAGTTGTGTCCAACTCTTTGCGATCTCATGGACTGTAGCCCGCCAAGCTCCTTGGTCCGTGGGATTTCCCAGGCAAGAGTACTGGAGTGGGTTGCCATTTCCTTCTCCAGGGGATCTTCCCCACGCAGAGGTGGAACCCGAGTCTCCTGCATTGCAGGCACATTCTTCACCACTGAACCATCTGGGAAGCCCATATATCCCCTCTTTTTTGGATTTCTTTCCCATTTAGGTCACCACAGAGCACTGAGTTGAGTTCCCTATGCTATAGCGAGGACCATTTTTAACATAGCTCCAGGTCACCTGTAACCAGATCTCAAAGGATCTCAAAGGCCCCACTGCATCCAGGGAACATCCCTTGTGTCCATGGGTTTGGCATCATTAGGAATGCCCTGGGGGATCTCAGGGAAGTGGTCTAGACTGCTGGAAAGCTAATTAAGTTGGGCCATTTAGAACGTGACCCAAGTGGGACTGAGGGCTTCCCTCCCTGTCTATCAGAAACCTGGCTCATCCCCTTGTCCTCATTTGAGCTCTCAGCATGGCCTGAGTGCCTACTCCACCTTCTGGTCTGGGGAAAGACAGGCTGTCATGATAAAGCGTGGGCTGCACTATGAGAACCTGGGCGAGGGAGCTGGGCACTTAGAGAAAGACAACCTCACTAGGGCGTTGGTGTAAACAGCAGGTATGGAGGTCTCTGGGCAGGGATTTCTCCCTTGATTGAGATTTTTTATTTTGGCAGGGAGGCTGTGCTGGGCTGCTCGTGGGCTTTCTCTAGTGGCAATGCAGGAGCTACTCTCCACTTGTGGCGTGCAGTCTTCTCATTGCAGTGGCTTCTCTTGTTTCGGAGCATGGGCACTAGGGAGCGCGGGCTTCAGCTGCTATGGAGCACAGTTTTAGTTGTCCCTCAGCATGTGGGATTCTCCAGGAATTGAACCAGTGTCTCCCGCATTGCGAGGCAGATTCTTAACCTCTGGAGCACCAAGGAAGCTCCCTCCCTTGATTAAGATTTAATTGCAGTGGGAGACCAGAAATTTTACACCTCTTATATGTGTCGGAAAAAAAAAAACCCACACCAAGCGCTAGGATTCTTAAATCCGCTTCTCTCCTGCCTTTTCTGCCTGCAAACAGCAAGTCTATGGGACTATGACCTTGAGGATTCCCTCAAGAATAATGAGCCCTGGGCACCTTTTCTCAGCTCCATTAGTGGCTGAGATGCAGTGCGCTGTCCTCAGCATACAAACAGGCTGCCTCCAAGGGCCAAGCATGACCTCCAGGCCTTCCAGCTGAGCAGAATCTTCAAGCCCTGGGCAATCAGGAAGCAAATGGGAAGCCAGGGGTCATTATACAGGTTATGCAGGTGTGATGGGAATGATGGGGCGGCAAAGTGGACTGGCAGGGCTCTGAGCTACAGATTCAGGAAGCTCCAGCTAATAGGATATCTGCAGGCTGCTGGGGTTGGTGAGGGACAGGGACACGAGGAGTGAGGCCACTGAGGACCCCCCATCTCAGGTGCATCCCCGCTCTCAGACCTGCCAAGGTCAAAGCTGCAATCTCCTTAGGCATTCTGTGTTTTAGTGAAATTTGGGTTAACTTGAGTGTTTTAAAAAGATGGGTATTTATGGTTGCTTGCATGCATGTGTGCTCAGTCACTTCAGTCGTGTCCAACCCTTTGCGATCCTTTGGACTGTAGCCCACCAGGTTCCTTTGTCCATGGGATTCTCCAGGCAAGAATACTGGAGTGGGTTGCTGTGCCCTCCTCCAGAGGATCTTCCCTACTCAGGGATCAAACTTGCGTCTCCTGTATCTCCTGTATTGCAGGCAGATTCTTCACCATTGAGCCACCAGGGAAGCCCAGATTTATGGATAACTAAGAGAGAAGGCAATGGCACCCCACTCCAGCACTCTTGCCTGGAAAATCCCATGGACAGAGGAGCCTGGTGGGCCGTAGTCCATGGGGTCACTAAGAGTTGGACATGACTGAGCGACTTCACTTTCATTTTTCACTTTCATGCATTGAAGAAGGAAATGGCAACCCACTCCAGTGTTCTTGACTGGAGAATCCCAGGGACAGGGGAGCCTGGTGGGCTGCTGTTTATGGGGTCGCACAGAGTCGGACACGACTGAAGCGACTTAGCAGCAGCAAGTTATTCTGCATAACTTAGGATGTATCAGAAATTCCACAGCTTTTAAGTTTCCATTTTTATAGAAAATATTTTTTTCACCTCTAAAAACTTTTTTTTTGATAATGATTTCTGGGGAACCCTTATGTCTAAGGTAAGTCTATATTACTTACATGTGTCTCAGACACTGAAATATTCTGGTAGTTTACTATTCTTAATTATTTGTCATCATAGCAATTATGGATTTTTCCCTCAAAATTTTTATATGAAACATAACATGTTTAGACTGAATTAGATAAGGAGTTGAAGATGATTATCTCCTTTGAAGTAGTACTTTATACTCTATTCTTTCCTTGGTTGTGTACTTTGGCTTAATTTTTTTTTTTCTTTTTTGAAGTGTAGAAATCCCATGGACAGAGGAGACTGGCAGGTTATAGTCCATGGGGTTGCAAAAGAGTTGGACGTGACTTAGTGCCTAAACAACAACATAGCTGATTTACAAGGTTTCAGTGTACGGCTTCCCTGGGTTCAAATGCTTCCTCTGCTGCTCACCAGCTGCGGGACCTTGGCCAGACACTTCACCTCCCTGACCTGGTCCTCATCTGTAAGATGCAATCATGAGACCACTCAGCAAGGTGGGCCAGGCCTAAGTGAGAAATGACACGTGCCTAGCACAGTGCGTGTCGTAGGAAACATTCTTAATGTGTTCAAAATAACACATTCAGATTGATCTACATACACTATTGATACTAGGCATAAAGTAGATAACTCATGAGTAGAGATCCCTGGGGTCTCTACTCAGTGGTAGATCTCTACTGAGGGGTCTTGTGCACGTGTGCTCAGTCGTGTCAAACTTGTTGCAATCCCATGGACTGTAGCCCACCAGGCTCCTCTGTCCATAGGATCTCCCAGGCAAGGATACCGGAGCAGGTTGCCATTTCCTTGTCTCCTGAATCTCTTGCATTGGCAGGTGGATTCTTTACCACTGAGCCACTGAGTGGTCTGTGGTGACCTAAATGGGAAGGACATCTCAGAAAGAGAGGATGTATGTATAGCGGATTAACTGCTGTACAGCAGAAACTAACACAATATTGTGAAAGTCGCTCAGTTGTGTCTGACTCTTTGCAACCTCATGGACTATACAGTCCATGGAATTCTTCAGGCTGGAATACTGGAGTGGGTAGCCATTCCCTTCTCCAGCAGGTCTTCCCAACCCAGGAATTAAACTGGGGTCTCATGCATTGCAGGCAGATTCTTTACCAACTGAGCTTTCAGGGAAGCCCCAAACTATACTCCAATAAAAAAAATTTTTTTAAGTTGAACCTTCCTAAAAGCTAAGAGAAGCAAAACTAAAGCAAGATTCTACTCCACTGGCTCCAAGCACCCCAACCCCCCCATCACTTGGTTACAACCTGATTCACTGCTGCTATTCCACAGGTGAATGATGTCCATCAGTTGTCTGTAGCTGTGACGGAGAAGAGGAAAGACAGTGGACACTCAGAAATTCAGTTCCAAAGTCACAGTTTCTAATCCCTTTACCTGCTGCCTTGATTTTTTGTCTTGCAGTTCTCTTCCTTTCTTTGCCTTGGCCCTACCTCAAGAGAAGCTAACCACGATGGAGTTAAACTTCCTACATGTGAGCACGGTGAAGGCAGGCGGGAGCAGAAACAAAGGAAGCTCAGCCCAGGGAGACGGCGCTAGTACCAGACTCATCATTTACACGGCATGAGAAATGGTTTCTATATATAAGGGAGCTGTTTTCCCAGGGAGCTTCCTAAATGAGTATTACAGAGTTACCTAATTGATTCCTTCATTCATCAATTCAGAAACACTGAGTAGGTGAGAATGAAGTGCCAGCCCTGACAGGATGCCAGGTGCTGGGAGGAGCAGACCAGAGTCAGAGAGGCACACCTGGCCTCGGCAACGCCCAGGCTGAGGAGCCTGGGCTTAACTGCTTGAATGTCACGTATGGTCCCATGGGGCATGTGCACATATGGTCCCACCAGTGCAGTGGGACACAGGAGGATGTCTGCTACATCCTCTGGTCTCTTTAGAGGAATACGTAAAGGCTTCATGGGGATGAACACAACTGAGCTGGGTCCGAAAAGTGAGAAAAAGAGATGGCCACGCACAGAAGTGAAGAACAAGCTTTATCAACAGAGGGAACAGCTTCTGCGAAAGCACAGAAGGATGAAGGCTCCTGACTCTCTCTAGGGGAGGTGAGCATCGTCTCTAGTCTCATGAGTGTCGTCAGAGGATTGAGGTTCGGAAGCTCTTCTCTTGAAGGATTGAAACAAAAAGTCATAGATCACATTTACAAATCCTATTCTTAGTGAGATTTATAATACACAGCAATGATAACATTTGGCTACTATGATATTCTCCTATAACTTACTAAGGCTCCTGGTGAAGACAAGCTGGAGCAGATGACTGCTTCATCAAAGGAGACCTTCCATCCCAGGATGATCAGAGCTAACTTTCCACATGCACCCCCTGGGCAACCACTGGCCGTCAACTGTACTATCCCCTGGACAATACATGGGTTTTTCCTTCTTTTCTAGCCTGCTTGTTTTATGTTCATTTTGTCTCAGCTGTAAACTAGATACACTCAAAGGTAAGAGCTCCACAGGGACCTGGCATCTTACTGCCACAATCACAGCCATCTATATCTGTTGCCACGGCAATGGCTAATAACATCAATTGGAACAGGGCCCTCTGCAGTAGGACACGGCTGAGCTATCCAAACTGAAAACAGCAACGACAGTGGCCTGTGTTTGTGCGTGTTTGTGTGTATGTACCCACCTATGTTTGCTTGGGAGTATGCATGTAGATTTGTGCATATGTGTGTCTCAGACACTCTGGTTGTATTTTGACGAGGGCACATGAGGTACAATTTACATCCCAGTCAATAGCCAGCAATGCTAGAAAATAAACCTGCTGAAATCAAACACCTGTGACCAGTGAGGTCTTAATCCGCAAAGGAAATTGCAGTTTAGGAGTATGTGATTTCTCTACTTGCTGTCAAGAATCCCTGAGTTCTGCGGATTGCAGCAGTCTGAAGATGACCTTTTCCTGGCCGAGACAAGAGTAGAGAAGCCTATTATGGCCCATAAGCCAATTTACTCTGTACAAATAAGTGGCAATTTTCTTCTTTAAATACATAACGGTGGAAGGGAAATGCCTACAACCTGAAAGATGCTCTCCAATGACAAATCCCCTCTTGTTTCAGGAAAGGAGGGGATGATGGTCCATTTAGAGGCTTATGAGAAGATGCCACAGGAAGTGGATCGGAGTCCCCTGGTGAACTTTACCTTGAGAAACAGGTCTGAAACTGGTGTTTGGATAGGGAGGAGGAGCAGGAGATTTGTGGGTAAATGTTGTTGTTGCTGTTTAGTTGCTTAGTTGTGTCCGGCTCTCTGCAACCCGATGGACTGCAGCAGGCCAGGCTTCCTGTGGGTAAATATCTTTTGACAAAAGCATTTTAGTTACAGAGAAAGAAACTATGAAATATGCTTCCCTGTTTTCATTTGTGACTTCTTTTTGTTTAAAAAAAATCTATGGACATTTGTCAGATGCATGGAACTAAAAGTCATAGATCACATTTACAACAACATTTACTAACAGAAATTGGAAAGTCATTGGTATATAACAACGTCTCCTCCAAGCAGGGGTTCCCATCCTGGGGAGGCTCAGATCCCTAAGAGTGAATCAAGTATGTGAAACCATCCTCAAGAGTTGGGCACGTCTTTCTAGGAAGCAGAATCCAAGATTTAATTAGGTTTTCAAAGGGGATGCGATAAAGGTCAAGACTCACATTCCAGTGACTGGTTGGAGATTTCTTGGCTAATAGTTGAGCTCAGAGGATGGATGAAGTTGGATGGGTGTCTGGTTGTGGGAGGGGTTGCAAAGAGATTGAGATTAAAAACGATTGGCTTTTCATTTGAGGAGCACAGTCATAAGATCTGAGGAGTTTTTGTAGATGGGTCTTAACCATGGTTGAAAGAATTACGTATGTATGTATGCATATATTTATATATTTTATATACTAAAGCAGCATCTTTGTATTCAGATTAATTCATTCATAGGTGAATACATAAAACAAGGCAGTGATGACAAGTGCTATAGAAACCATAAAAGATTTCTTTATAAATTTAGGTCTCATCCTGAAGGTTGGGAGAAGGGCTACATCTCAGTAATAAATAGACCTGGAGGGGGAAGGGAGATTAACCTATTAGAAGCCATTCTGGATGCAAGGGCTGTAATTACTGAAAGGCTCTGCTCATCTTTCTCGGAGGTCCCAGTGCACTATCGGGCCATTTCTCCCACCAGCCTTACCCTATCTCGCCTGTTTTTGCTCTGAACTTCAGTATTTAGTCTGGTGTGGTGTCCCCCCGCAAAAAGGAAAAGAAACCTTGATCTGATTGCAGAATCTGGTCTCTAAGTTGCCATTCATTCATTTAGGAATGCATTAAAATATGCTTCCCAAACCTTTCATCTTGTCAACTGAATAACATTTATTTTCTGGGTGATAGCTAATTTCCACAGAACAAAGTATGCAACAGACATTCAGTATTTACTTATTATGTTAAGTAAAAGAAAAGCAGAGAGAAGGAAGGGAGAGAGAGAGGGAGCAAGAAAGGACAACCAAAGAAGGAAAGGATGGGAGGAAACACGGAGGGAAAGAGGAGTTACTGGTACCCTGGACCTTCCACAGCTTTGCGCTCAGCCTCTCCATCCAAGCCCCCTCCCCACCTCCATGGGACCAGAGGCTCCAACCAACCCACTGGGCAGTGGTGGGTGCTCGGCCTGCATGTCCTAGTGTTATGTGCTCCTTGGCTGTCTTCTTAATATTCCTGTGTCCCAAATTCCTCCCTTCAACTATTTCAACAAATTTAAAAAATCCACATGGAGTCCATCATGTGCCAAATTAAATGCCCAGTTACCAGCCCAGCCGTTGTACAAACATCCAGACCTTGAATCCCAATTTGAGTTCAAACTGCAAAGAGACAAAAAGAGAGGCTGGGGAATGGATGAGATGAAAACCCAGCTCAGATCTTCAGGGAGAGCTATTGTCTTGATTCCTCAGCCTTGATGAGCCTCATGGAGATAATAAAAACATGAATAATATTCTCCCTCATATACGCACAACAACAATTTGAGTACTAATAGTGATGGTAATAAAAGAGAAGAGATTGCCTTCAAATGCAATCCTTTGCCTAGCTTGACTCCCAGAGTAGCCTTGGGGCCCTGGGCTGGCGGTCCCTCATTCTTGCCCACCTCCAGCTATAAACTGGGGGGAGGACCTTAGGACCCTTCTTGTCCTAAGATTATATTATTCCATTACCAGAAGCGCAAATAGTAATCACAAAAGTCCTTTATTCAGCCACTTTTCATGGGCTGTGGACTGCTGTCCCCAGGTTCCACGCTATACTTGCTGTGGATAACATCAGACAAGTTATATGACTCTTGGCCACACCTCTGAAATCTATGAATGGTCTTCCCAGGTGTCTTTACCATTGAGGTATAGAATCCGCCTGCACTGCACAAGATGCAGGTGTGATCCCTGGGTTGGGAAGATTCCCATGGAGTAGGAATGGCAACTCACTGCAGTATTCCTGCCTGGGAAATCCCAGGAAAAGAGGATATTGGTGGGTTACAGTCCATGAGGTCGCAAAAGAGTCGGACACGACTTAGTGACTAAACAACAACAATGCCTCTGACTGCTCGCCTATAAGTAGGAACAATAATGCAGGAATAGCTCATTTCATTGTGCTTTACTTTATTGTGCTTCACAGATTAGTCTTTTTTGTTGTTGATGTTTACAAATGAAAGGTCCGTGGCAGCTCTACATCGAACAAGTCTAACGGCACCATTTTTCCAGCAGCATTTGCTCACTTTGTGACTCTGTGTCTCCTTTTGGTCATTCTCACGATACCTCAAAACCTTCTCATTGTTAATATATTTAGTACGGTGATCTGTGATCAGTGATTTTTTTTTTTAATTAAGTTTTATTGGAATATAGTTGCTTTACAATGCTGTGTTACTTTCTACTATACGGCAAAGTGAATCAGCTATGCGTATACATATATCCCCTCTATTTTGGACTTCCTTCCCATTTAGGTGAGCACAGAGCATTGAGTACAGTAACCCGTGCTGTGCAGTTAGTTATCATTAGTTATCTATTTGTGACCAGTCATCTTTGATGGTGCTTCCACAGCTTGCCAAAGACTCAGATGATGACTAGCATTTCTTAGCAATAAAGTACTTTTCAATTAAGATATGTACTGTGTTTTTTTAGACATACTGCTATTTCATACTAAATAGGGCTTATCAGAGCTTTCTTGATAGTTCAGTCGGTAAAGAATCTGCCTGCAATGCAGGAGACCCTGGTTCGATCCCTGGGTCAGGAGGATGTGCTGGAGAAGGGCTAGCTACCCACTCCAGTATTCTTGGGCTTCCCTTGTGACTCAGCTGGTAAAGAATCGCCTGCAATGCGGGAGATCTGGGTTCAGTCCTTGGGTTGGGAAGATCCTCTGGAGAAGAGAAAGGCTACCCACTCCAGTGTTCTGGCCTGGAGAATTCCATGGACTGTATAGTCCATGGGGTTACAAAGAGTCGGACACAACTGAGAGGCTTTAACAGACTACCTTATAGTGTTAACATAACTTCTATACACTGGGAAACTGAAAAATCTGTGTGACTTGCAATTTTATTGCGATATTTGCTTTACAGGGGTGGTCTGGAACTGAGCCCAAAGCACCTCCAAGGTCTGCCTGTAGTATTATTAGGTGAAGATCAGGTATTAACCACGATGCTTCCTGCAGAGGGGGTGTCACCGAGACCCTGAGAGTAATGGACTTTCCAGTAACCGTCATGTTTGTGAGTGGGATGCAGTATAAGAAGATGGAAAGGTGAAGGGGTCAGACTCTAGTCCCTGCTAGGTTTGTAGTTCTTCTATCAGACACCACGGATAACACCCTATACTTCTTAGTGAGGGAATTTTTCACACTGAAATTCTGGAACTTAGCACAGGGAGCTGTCAGATCACCAAGGTGAATTATGGTTGCATTTCCACGTGGTGGGAAAGATGTTAGAAGCAAGGATAGTTCTGGTAAATGAGAGTGTCCAGCCCTGCCTGCCCCTTCTCTGCAGGGAACAGATGTTCTAAATGGCAGGCAGCCCTCAGACTTGCCCTCAGACTCTAGTGTTTGAGACCTTCTCATTAGCTATATGTTTCACCACTCATACATACATAATGTTGGAAAATTTTAAAACGTGTTTCAATTGAAAACTTTAAAAAAGTCACCTTGAATCCTCCTACTCCGGGACATGCACCCACCATGACAGAGAACACCAGCTTTGCTTCATGGGTCCTCACATGAAACCACCCACAGGTACCCGATGATGCTTTGCTCTGTCTTATCTTCAGGTCTTTGAACTCAGTACTTCTTCTGCCTGAATGTCTTTTCCTCTCACCAATGCCCTGAACTTTGTAAAATAGTCTTTTGAGAATTTCTAGAAGGCTTTAGAGGTTATTCCACAGTCTGCTCTGCAATACAGGTCAGGACTCCTCTCTGGAGGTCTGGCTGTTCTCTACTGGGATGGGCACGACTACTATTTACCACTTACTCAGGGCTGGGCATGCTACTCAGTGGTTCACATATATTGTCTTGCATAATGCTCATTATGCTCTTAGAGGAAGATGCTGAAAGGAAACCCAGATTAGGAATGTGAGCAACCTGCCCAAGGACACAGAACCTCTGGATGCCAGAGTCTGAATCTGATCCAGTATCTGGTTCGAAAGTTTCACTGCATGGACTAGTTTGGTGTTATAAGTGCCTGTTCATTTGCCTGCCTCTTTCGCTGGACCTCCAGGGTGTGGAGCAGATCCTCTGTTTTTTTTTGTTTTTTTTTCTGATTTTTTTTTTTTTTTATATTGAGGTATTTACAATATTGTGTTAGTTCTAAGTGTAAAGAAAAGCGATTCAGTTAAACATGTGTGTGTGTGTGTGTGTGTCGTGTGTGTGTGTTGTTGTTAGTCATGTCCAACTCTTTGCGAGCCTATGGACTGTGGCCTGCCAGGCTCCTCTGTCCATGAGATTTCCCAGGCAAGAGTAATGGAGTGAGCAGCCATTTCCTTCTCCAGGGGGTCTTCCCAACTCAGGGATCAAATCCATGTCTCTTGCATTGGCAGGCAAATTCTTTACCACTGAGCCACCTGCGAAGCTCATGTGTGTGTATACACACGTGTGTGTATGTATATATGTACACACACTCACACACATATATATTTTTTTCTTTTTCAGATTCTTTTCCTTTATAGGTTATCTGCATCCCTCAGCACCTGGCACAGTGCCTGTCCACAGTCGGCACTGGACACAGGTGGACTGGGTGGGAGTCCCACCTGGTGTGGATCAGGAAGAAGGAAGCGTCCTCCACTCCCTGCAAGCAGCAGGAGCAGCTACTGCCCTGGGGCAGGAAAGATTGCCTGCAGTGTGAAGGATGGAGCGCCCCCTGGAGGCTGGGAGGGGAAGGAACGGCGCATCCCTGTCTGGATGGAGAACTCTGTGGGGAGTCCCTGGCTAAGAGGAGCGCTTATTTAAACATGAACTGTTCTAAGTTCTTTCTCCTGATCTGCTTTTGGCAAGCTGTGATCAGGGGCTGCTACCAAGGGGTCATTCCAGCAACTCCGTCCTTGCCCCAGGGCTGACAGCCCCCCTCTCACGCTGAGGGGAGGCCTCTGCCAAGTTGTAACGGAGTTATTAAAACCTAAAAACAAAAGCAGCTTTTCATGGGGTTTGTTTTTTCCTCATGACTTCCTGAGGCAGTCTGCTCCCCAGGTTCACTGCAGCGCTGCCCAAGGAGGTACTTTATATCCTCAGCGTAATACATCAATTTTAATTGTAACAACAGAAACAGCAGCAGCAAAATGGAGCCAACCGGGGGCTGAGGCCCTTTTCTGCACTCTCTAACTAGCTCAAATTAAATGCTGAATTGTATTTTGGGGTCTGAGTTTTGTCATGCAAACGAAGAAAAACAACTTGCTTTCCAATTTCCACATGCAAATATAGAGCGAATTGTGGAGACGGAGAATATATTTTGCCATATCAGTGGTTCTAGAAAAGATAAGGGGCTCTTGCAAAAAGTTCCGCAATTTGTCAGCTGGCAGCTTATTAAATACCCCCAAACAAATGTTTATAGAGCATCAGAAGGACACTGTCAAGGTCGGGAGATTCCAAAATGGACCAATTCAGCTTTTATTTTTTTTTTTATAACTGTTTGCAAAATCTCTTGTTCTTTTTTGCCCCCCTCAAAACAAATGCAACTATTCTGTTTTCAGCTGCCTTAGGAAAAAGAAAAACACAACAACAGGCAAGGAGCCAGCCCTTGTGTACAGCCCTCTAATAATAAACCCGAACTCGGCAGGCAGGCACGAGCAAAACCACAATAACAATCTCACTACACGAGCCCTTGGCTTCAGCAGAACCTTCATTAAGGGGTCATGGAGAAAAGAGGCTCACCCAGTCTGGAAAACAAGCCCTGACTCATATCCCCTGGAAGCAAACGAAATTAGGCAGGAGGCTGAGAGGAAAACATCACCTTCTCTGGGCTCAGGAAGGAGCCTAATCAGGAGGACCTCGGCTTATATGATCGCCTAAGACTCTGCTTCATTCCCATGACTGTTTATTTATGTACATACTAAATGCCGCATGTGTTGGGTGACACAGAAGACCGCACATAAGGCACAGACCATGCCCCCTAAACAGGGGTCCCCAACCTCCAGGATATAATCCCTGATGATCTGAGGTGAAGCTGATGTAATGACAATAGAAATAAAGTACACAATACATGTAATGTACTTGAATCATCCCCAAACCATCCCCCTCACCCCAGTCCATGGAAACACTGTCTTCCACAAAACCAGTCCCTGGTGCCAAAAAGGTTGGGGACCACTGCCCAAAGCACTGTATGATCCAGCAGGCAGACAGGGGAGAGACACTTCAGTAACCTCAGCACCTGTGGAATAAGAAGAGTTCTAAGTGCTAAGTGGATGCAAAAAAGGGGCCGAGACAGGAGTGAAAAATGAAATTGCCGCATCCTGTGTCTTTAGACTGATTGTCAGATAGTAACCCCATCCAAGAGATCTTCTCATTAACTAATTAATTAACGTGTGGTTCAGTCGCTAAGTCGTGTCCAAATCTTTTCGACCCCATGGACTGCAGCACGCCGGGCTTCCTTGTCCTTCACTATCTCCCAGAGTTTGCTCAAACTCACGTCCATTGAGTCGGTGATGCCATCCAACCATCTCATCCTCTGTAGCTCCCTTTTCCTCCTGCCCTCAAATTTTCACAGCATCAGGGTCTTTTCCAATGAGTCTTCTCTTCACAACAGGTGGCCAAAGTATCGGCACCAAATCCCTCTATGCCAACTGGAGAGGTTGGAGGGATGACAGAGGTCATCAGCTGCTCAGCGATCAAAGTCAAAGCACATCAGGTCCTGCCCTATGCAAAGCTTTGCTATCATGCCCACTTCTAGGGAACGCTAAGGTGGAAGATTGGACCAAACTTTTCTGATACCATGTCCCATCTCATTGCACATCCCTCCCTCTCTCCCCCTCCCAACCTCGGAATCCTTTTTCACATTCAGTTAACTCGAGATGGTCTCTGTTTTGGCAGAGAAAGGTCTCCTGGGACCCCCAAGGGACAAAGGTGTGAAGAAGTTCTCTTTCAGCGATGACACGTCAGTGGCCTCAGCTTGCTTCCCGTCTAGAAATAGCTTTCTGTCATTCTTCATAATGGTCCCACTGGGTTTGGGAAGGGCAGCGTGTTTAGCCACTGACCATACAAGGCGCTGAGTGAAGGATGACGGGGAGCGGAGTGCTGTCAGACCTTCACGCACGCTGGACTAAAAGCGTGTAATTCAAAACTTCTATACGCTTGGGGAAGTTATCATTTAAAAGTTGTTGCTCCAGAGTGCCTTGACAGTCTAACAATACAAAATAAATCTTCTATTCACGCCTCTCCAGCGGGCAAGGGTGCTAGGAATATGCAGCAACAGCAGAAAACAGCGATAAGTTCCTTGTTATGTTGTCAAAAATTACAGCCGTTCCACGTGGCCCTGATTACCATACATTAGCTTCCTACAGACACACGAAGACTTTCTGGGAAGCTTTCGTTCTGGACAGCACTTTACAAACATTTCGCATAAACCCTCAAGTCCCATAGGTTTTTCCCTCCAGAATCTCTGGTTTCCACATGTTTCCAAGCTATAATGTGTTTTCCCTCTTTATGTTGAGTGTCTTGCAAACATCCCATAGAGCTTCTCAGGTGGCTCATATGGTAAAGAATCTGCCTACAGTGCAGAAGACCCAGGTTCGATCCCTGGGTCAGGAAGATCCCCTGGAGAAGGAAATGGGAATACACTCCAGTATTTCTTGCCTGGAGAATTCCATGGACAGAGGAGCCTGGTGGGCTATAGTCCATGGGTCGTAAGGAGCCAGACATGACTGAGTGACTAACACACACACACACATACACACACACACACACCCCATAAAGGGTTGGATGGAACCACAAGACAAAAATGATCAGCCACCAGAGATCATTTCTGCACTCAGCCCCATACTTGGGCACTGCCAACGTGCTAGAGGCTGGGGGAAGCCGGAGGCGTTCATGTGAAGGAGGGGAATTGGCAACCCAGGCAAGGCTCAGGAATGGCTCATAAAACGGACATCTGTTTGGAGGAGTAACTGAAAGAGATGAAGACCTCATGGGCTACTGAGTCTGAAACACCAAATTAATCAGGGAGGCTGAGTAGGAGAGAGCAGTTTCCACCTTTTGTTGCAGTCCTGGCTGCGACCCCGAGAGTGTGATGCTCTTCTGGAGGTTGTCTGAAGCACCGCCTCAACCCTGAGCTCACTCCAGGACAGCTGCAGGTGTTTGCTTGCACATCAGAGCATGCGCAGGAAGGAGGGAACTTGCTAATGAGCCGTGCAGCCCGTTTGACAAATCCCATCTGCTCCCTTCCATCAGCCACCCAGGCTCTGTGCTCGCTCAGCCAGCACCCCCGGGCACGTGTGGGTCCCCACTGTGGGCCCAACGGGAGTGTGAGATCCCCGATTCTAAGCTCCTGCTGTGGCCAGGCTCTGAGGGGCCAGCAAGCAACTCCACTCCTGGTACATCACCAGGGCCTGTTCGAGTTCACAGTTGCCTCTTCCCTCCTGTTCTGAGAAGGCTGCTCTTCCCAAGGAGGTCCTCCTCAGCTCTCTCCTCCCCCAACCCCCAGCACCCTCCTTCTCCCAGGAGACCTTTCGACCCAGAAACCAAATGACTTTGATATGGAACATGTGGTCCTTGTCTGAATTTTCCATGTGGTTGCTGTCTTGTAAACACCAAAAGGGTTGGGGGAGACGGTGTCTGGACTGTTTCTTGCTAGGTCCCTGGAACCCTGCAAAGTGCCTGACACATGGAAAATTCTCAATAAATAGCTGTTGACTGTTTGGATAGACAGATGGACAAATGAATGAGTGATTGAATGAGAACCAGGGTGTATTGGGCAGGAATGGTGATGTGACGGCTATGCCTTCTTTTATAGGACTCCACATTAGCAGAGCTTCTTTAAGCCTAAAATGTATCAGACCACATCCTCAAAGGACTATTTCTAAATCCTGCTCTCCCACTCCTTAAGCACTGATTCTGACACATCCCAGACTGCCTATTGTCACTGAGAATGTTAAGGCACTTTTAGGATTGGAGAATTTTTAGACTCAATTTACATTTGAACCATTTACCTTGATGACAAGATATAATAGATTCTACCTAGTAAGCAAACAGTTTACTATTGTCTACCATTTAACAGGGTGTGGCAGGTGGCGCAGTGGTAAAGAATCTGCCTGCCAATGCAGGAGAGGCAGAAGACTCTAGTTCGATCCCTCAGTTAGGAAGATCCCCTAGAGAAGGAAATGGCAACCCACTCCAGTACTCTTGCCTGGGAAATCCCATGGACAGAGGAGCCTGGCGGGCTACAGTCCATGGGGTCACAAAGACTTGGACACGACTTAGCACACATGTACCATTTTACTTAATCTTACTATTATCATCATACAAAACAGAACGCCAGAGACCTTTACTCTCCTACTTGAGAACTTCGGGGCATTTATGATGGAGCTGCGTATACAGTCGGAGAAGGCAATGGCAACCCACTCCAGTACTCTTGCCTGGAAAATCCCATGGACGGAGGAGCCTGGTAGGCTGCAGTCCTTGGGGTCGCGAAGAGTCGGACACGACTGGGCGACTTCATTTTCACGTTTCACTTTCATGCATTGGAGAAGGAAATGGCAACCCACTCCAGTGTTCTTGCCTGGAGAATCCCAGGGACAGGTGAACCTGGTGGGCTGCCATCTCTGGGGTTGCACAGAGTCGGACACGACTGAAGCGACTTAGCAGCAGCAGCAGCAGCAGCAGCGTATACAGTAGGCTCTCATTCACGTTGTTTTGAAGATGCAGCTGATGTTGACAGTGGCAAGAAGTGTGGGGGATGGGGTGGGCTCCGCAGGCCAAGTACTTGTGGTTTAGACAGCAGAGCCCCTCCCCCACCCCAGAATCTGTCCACTCTTTCTGACAGCACTTGGTGATGAACTATGACAGCATCCACATTGACTGGGGTCTAGTAGATAGAACACAGTGTTCCAGAAAGGTCAGGCTTCACGTCCATGAGTCAGTTACACATGTCTAGTGCTCAGCACGTGGTACACATGTCACAGATGCTAGCAACTACTTTTTATAACTGTTTTTAAGCTGAAGCATTACTAATTTATGATGCTGTTCGTGTCAGGCATACAGCAAAGTGATTCAGTTATACATACATATATATGCATATACACATATACTCTTTTTCAGATTCTTTTCCATTATAGATTATAATAGATTATTAGGAGATATCAAATATCCCTGTGCTATATGATAGGTCCTTGTTGTTTATCTATTTCCATGGAAAAATCCAAATGAACATTTTAGCCAACCCAATATATAAATGTGCGTGTTTGTGAGTCACTCAATCATGTCTGACTCATTGCGACCCCATGGACTATAGCCTGACAGGTTCTTCTGTCCATGGAATTCCCCAGGCAAGAAAACTGGAGTGGGTAGCCTTTCCCTTTTCCAGAGGAGCTCCTGATCCAGAGACCAAACCCAGGTCTCTCGATTGTGGGCAGATTCTTTATCACCAGAGCCACCAGGGAAGTCCATTATATATATATATATATATAAAATGGACTCCAGGAAATGCTCATCATCCATGTATGGATATATATATATATATATATATATATGTATTTTTTTTTCTATAGTGACTATTTGGTGACTAGATTCCAACCTGTGGGGTCTTACATGAAAGGAAATGGTTAGTCACTATGAACAAAGCTAGTGGAGGTGATGGAATTCCAGATTAGCTATTTCAAATCCTGAAAGATGATGCTGTGAAAGTGCTGCACTCAATATGCCAGCAAATTTGGAAAACTCAGCAATGGTCCCAGGACTGAAAAAGATCAGTTTTCATTCCAATCCCAAAGAAAGGCAATGCCAAAAAATGCTCAAACTACCACACAATCACATTGATCTCACACACTAGCAAAATAATGCTCAAAATTCTCCAAGCTAGGCTTCAATAGTATGTGAACTGAGAACTTCCAGATGTTCAAGCTGGATTTAGAAGAGGCAGAGGAATCAGAGATCAAATTGCCAACATCTGTTGGATCATCAAAAAAGCAAGAGAATTGCAGAAAAACATCTACTTCTGCTTCATTGACTATGCTAAAGTCTTTGACTGGGTAGATCACAACAAACTGTGGAAAATTCTCCAAGAGATGGGAATACCAGACCACCTTACCTGCCTCCTGAGAAATCTGTATGCAGGTCAAGAAGCAACAGTTAGAACCAAACATAGAACAATGGACTGGTTCCAAATTGGGAAAGGAGTATGTCAAGGCTGTATATTGTCACCCTGCTTATTTAACTTATATGCAGAGTACATCATGAGAAACGCTGGGCTGGAGGAAGCACAAGCTAGAATCAAATTGCTGGGAGAAATATCAATCACCTCAGATATGCAGATGACACCACCCTTATGGCAGAAAGTAAAGAGGAACTAAAGAGCCTCTTGATGAAAGTGAAAGAGGAGAGTAAAAAAGTTGGCTTAAAGCTCAACATTCAGAAAACTAAGATCATGGCATCCAGTCCCATCACTTCATGGCAAATAGATGGGGAAACAATGGAAACAGTGAGACTTCATTTTCTTGGGCTCCAAAATCACTGCAGATGGTGACTGCAGCCATGAAATTAAAAGACACTTGCTCCTTGGAAGAAAAGCTATGACCAATCTAGATAGCATATTAAAAAGCAGAGACATTACTTTGCTGACAAAAGTCCGTCTAGTCAAAGCTATGGTTTTCCCAGTAGTCAGGTATGTATGTGAGAGTTGGACCATAAAGAAACCTGAGCAGTGAAGAATTAATGCTTTTGAACTGTGGTGTTGGAGAAGACTCTTGAGAGTCCCTTGGACTGCAAGGAGATTTCCTAAAGGAAATCAGTCCTGAATATTCATTGGAAGAGCTGATGCTGAAGCTCCAATACTTTGGCCACCTGATGCGAAGAGCTGACTCATTGGAAAAGACCCTGATGCCGGGAAAGATTGAAGGCAAGAGGAGAAGGGCACGACAGAGGATGCAATGGTTGGATAGCATCACTGACTCCATGGACATGAGGTTGAGCAAGCTCCAGGAGTTGGTGAAGGACAGGGAAGCCTGGCGTGCTGCAGTCCGTGGGGTCACAGAGTTGGACACGACTGAATGATTGAACTGAACTGAACTGAACTGAAATGAAGTATTAAGCTTCTTTAGTTTGCTTGAACTTTGAGCCTCAGTTTTGGAAATTCAGGTTCCTTTTGTTGAAATGAGCAGCCACTATTTCATAAGAACCAGGCTCAAACAATGAGCCACTGCATTTCCATCAAGTTCCACTGCGAGCCAGGTTCTGGGCTGGGCACTGTCTCTTAGACCCAGTGTGAACCGTTCCCATTTACTGTGCCCAGAGCACACCACTGTCCTGAGCCCGCTCACCTCTCTCCCAAGGGAAGTAGGGGTGCTCACTGGAGTCTGCAGCCAGGTGGGACCCCCCCAGCAGGACATAATAGACAGATCAAAGCAGTAAGGACACCTGTTTCTCCATTTCGTTAGTCACAGCCCACTATGTATCAGGCCCGGTTTTCCCCAGCTCAGACCCATGAACTGGCTCCCATCATTGAAATAAGACTTGCCTTTCCTTGTAATCACTGCATGGTTTTATGGAGGCGGTAGATCTCTAGTGAAAACAATTCAGCCACAGATCTGAAGCTGAAAATAACTTTATTCAAGGACTGTGCCTTCAGATACCCAGGACTAGGGGAGATGAAGGCATTTTCAGCCTTGCTTCCCTTTGTGACTGGAGCATTAACAAGGCTTTGGGATTCACTTCAAAATCATTAAAAACATGTTCATTAGTCCAAAGCACCTCTCACCACCTGTGTATGAAGCAAATAAATTGGTGGAATCTCTGATCCATCCCTGATCCCCGTTGCTTGCTTCTCCTTGGGCAGTCCCTCATTTATCTCCTTCCCACACATTCACCCTGCCAAGATGATATCTTTTTTTTGTTGTTATTGTTTAAAAAGTTGGAAGTATTTTGGACCCAAATATTACCTTGAGATTTGGCTTACTTGACTTTCACTGCAGTGAGTGGGGAATGCTGCCCAAAGAGTGACTGAAGAACTGACTCCCTGGCTTATAAAAGATTTTGTTTTTTGATGTGGACCACTTTTAAAGTCTTTATTGAATTTGTTACAATGTTGTTCTTGTTTTATGTTTTGAATTTTTGGCCTATGAGGCAGGTGGGATCTTAGCACCCTGACCAGGGATCTAACTCTTACCCCATGTGTTGGAAGGCAAAGTCCTAACCACTGGACCACCAGGGAAGTCCTGCTATTAGCTTTGGTGATCTTCACAAACACCTTGACTAGCATTAACCCTGTTGCCATCAGAACTTATGAGCTTAGATCATTTGTATTGAGGTTTGTTGGCAGAGGAAATGTAACCCACTCCAGTATTCTTACCTGGAGAATCCCATGGCCAGAGGAGGCTGGCGGGCTACAGTCCATGAGGTTGCAAAGAGTCGGACATCACTGAGCGACCAACGCACGCACACACACACACACACACACACACACACACACACAGTGAGGTTTGTATCTGTGATGACTTTCATGCAAATAGGTCACAATTATGAGGCAGAGAATGGGATTCTTCTCTCAAAGTTTCTTACTCAAAATCTAAAAACTGATAAAAGTGGTAAAACACAGCCCAAACAAACCAAAACATAAATAGGTTCTTTTGGGTTGTTGTTCAGCTGTGTCTGACTCTTTGCGACACCGTGGACTGCAGCCCACCAGGCTTCCCTGTCCTTTTAGGCCACCCTCCTGAAATTGCACCCTAAATTGAGAAGATTAATCGTGGACACGGAAGCGCCTAAACCCGTTGGTCCCTTCTTTTGGCTCCGAAAGTCTGCTCTTATGGTGTTGACTTACTTAGAAAAGGAATTGAAGTCTCTGGTTTAAACCTTCATCTTTCTTCTCTAGAACCACACCAAGTACTGCTTATGAGCTCATTTCCGTAACAACGCTTGGCACACTTTATCCCCCACTCAAAAGCCTGGGGATATCAAGAGTCCAGCTTGGCCCCTGTGATGACCGGGTGGAAGGGATGAGGCTGAGGAACCAGATGGTCCTGCTTCTGTCTTAGCTCTCACACCTCTTACTGTGTGACCTCAGGAACATGCTGAACCTCTCTGAGCCTTCTATTGACTTCTCTGTAACAAGGGGGAAGGATGATGCCTTCTATTGTAAAGATACTGAGATAATGAAGAAGACAAACCTGAAGCCACACTTTGCCCAATACACAATCATATTCAATAAATGGCAGCTATTATTTTTATTACAAGATATACTTTTTGTTCTCTTTCCCATTGGTTAGTGCTTATCAACGCTCAGTAAGTAAAAGCTGCACGGAAACAGAGTTTTTAACTGGTTTATGTAAAGTTCTTACAGAACCCAAAGCTGAGCTCATCCACCAGAGAACAGCAGGAATTACTGGGTGTTTTGAATATTAATAAACAAATGACCTCCTTCCTTATTATGTATCTGTATTCAAAATGCC
Organism: Bubalus bubalis; assembly: GCF_019923935.1. Classification (NCBI taxonomy): domain Eukaryota; kingdom Metazoa; phylum Chordata; class Mammalia; order Artiodactyla; family Bovidae; genus Bubalus; species Bubalus bubalis. The sequence goes on from NC_059161.1 coordinate 110,853,007, forward strand.
ACAGCTAGTTCTAGTGGTAATGACTAAATTTTCAACATTTATAGGGAAACAGCACAGACAGAATAGAGATAATTGCCCCATCAAAGCCTTAAGAAAGAGTCAGTCTTCTATAAATGTAGGATTTGGTAATTATCACTAGTGTTATGTGTTAAAATTAGAAAGCAGGTAAATAACAAATAAGAACAATATTTATTCATTATCACTCAAACGTATGTCAGTTGAATTTCCTAAAATTTCACGGACAAATTGTTTTTCTCCTTTTGAGGGGAAGACTATTTTAAAAAATTGAATTTTAATTTATTTAGTATTGAAGTATAGTAGATTTACAATGTCAAGGTAAATTCTACTATATAGCAAAGGGACTCAGTTATATACATAAATGCATCCTCTTTTATATGCTTTTCCACTATGGTTTATCCTAGAATATTGAATAAAGTTCCCTGTGCTCTACAGTAGGACCTGTTGTTTATTCTAAATGTAAGAGCTCGTATTAACTCCAAACTCCTAGTCCATTCCTCCCCGCCTCCCCCTCCCCCTTGGCAACCATATCTGTTCTCTATGTCTATGAGTCTATTTCTCTTTCATAGATAGGTTCATTTGGGCCATATTTTAGATTCCACATATAAGTGATATCATATGGTATTTGTCTTTGTCTTTCTGACTTCCTTCACTTAGAGTGATCACTCTGGTTGCAAGACTTCTTTTTGACTTTACGCTTCCTGAGGTAGAGTGAGAAATCCATTGTTTGACAAGCCGACAGGATTATAACGGCCCCTGGATTTAGAAGTGGGCTGAAGGCAGGTTTCATCCGTCTGTGCTCTGGATTCATTGCCTTGGTTCTGAATTAAATGTGTTAGAACTGCTTAGAATTGTAAAGTTGGAGCTCCACAGGGGACAAAAGAAAGTTCTGGCTATGTTTTCATTTATAATCCCTCGTGCTAAATTTGAAGGTCAGATCCAAGCACAAATCTCCAAACCAGAGATTTCCCAAGTGCTCCCAGAGTTTTAGGGATGCTTGTCAATCCTCTCCTTCCCACCCAGCACTCCTCTTCCCCAGCTGGGAGCTCAGAAGTCACGTGGAAGCAAAACCCCAGGCTCGCGTCTGCTCCAAGGTCTGCTCACCATGTTGTTCTAGCCCAAAGCCGCTCAGGACGCAGTGGGAGCCTTACCACAATCAATAATTGTCCAGGAAACAAACTCAGAGAGAGAAATAAGTGATTTATAGAAAAGACACGCAGAAATGGCACAGGCACGGCGTTCCTTCTAATCAGAGACTTGGCTCCTAGAGGAGCTGCTGAGCAGAGCCTCGTTAAACAAATGTGGATATACTGGGCACAATCAAAAGCAGTTACAGGGAACATGGTACCTGATGAAAGAAGCGAGAACCTGCTGCATTAAAAACAGGGCCAAGGAAAGGAGCACGTAATTGTAGGAGTGCAGGGAGAAAAAGATTAAACAGGAAAAAGCCAACTCTACTGATATTAACAGCAAAGGGGAAAAAAAATTAAAGGATTGTGGCATCAATACACAGCAAAAAAAGCCAAGTGTGTCAACAGGCCATCTAAGACCAGAGGATGAACAGCGTGCACTGTGTTGAAGATGATGTCTTTAGCATCTGGCAAGTGAAAAGGAATGCAGATTTCCTGAGTCAGAATCAGTTTCCAAGGAGGAAGAGGACAGCGTGCTGAGGGCAGTGGCCATGGCAGAGCCAGTTAGCAAAAGCTGATGGTGACTTAGATGCCATTGCTGGCCAAAGGCTGCAGATGACCAAGGGCATCTGCCATCTGGTCTCCAGAGGCAGAGAGCATGGGGTAAGGTAGCCATGAAGCTTCTTCTCTGCTCTGTGGGAACGGAGAGGTGAAGGGAAGGGCCAGAATCTGCCACTGACCAATCATGCATCCGCATGACCTAGTCTCTGATGGCCAATCACAGGAACCCTGTCTGTTACCTCCCCATCCCCAGCCTGACCAGGAAGTGCTTGCTTTCTCATCCTTCTCACACTTGGGGAAGTGGCCGGGGGCTCCAGTGGGAGGGAGAGGCATAGATGATAGACTGGCCCTTTGCAATTAATTGCTTCTGGTTCATCGAAAAGGCCAACAGTTACTTAGGAAGGCTGAACAGTGAAGCAAATATGTGTCTAGAGGGAGGCCAGGCGGCAGAGTGTGAGGTGCTCAACCAGCTTGGAGTAAGGTAGACACTTGAATCCTGCCTCTGCCATATATGGCTGTGTGGGCTTTGGGCAAGTTCCCTAACCTCTCTGAGCCTCAGTTTCCTCACCTAATTGTGATGCCATCTCTCTCATAAAGTTGTTGCATATATTAAATAAATATGAGGACTTCCCCTGTGGCTCAGCAGTAAAGAACCCGCTGCAATGCAGGAAACTCAAGTTTGATCCCTGGGTTGGGAAGATCCCCTGGGGAAGGAAATGGCAATTCACTCTAGTATTCTTGCCTGGGAAATCCCATGGACGGAGGAGCCTGGCGGGCTACAGTCTATGGGGTTGCAAAGAGTTGGACACGACTGAGTCACTAAGCACAAATAAGCATGCACTAAGCACCCAGAATGTTATAGGGTTTCAATAAAATGCTAATCACTCCACTTTTCTATATATTCTGTTTAAAGTAGGAATTTGGTGTGTGTGTGTGTGTATGACAGAGAGAGGCAGAACCTTAAGACTCATCTGGAGACTTAGGAAATACTACAGAGAAATAAATCTTCTTTGATTATCAGGACTCCCCCATTACATGGACTCTATAAAATGACTATAAATGTTGACTCCAGGTCTGCCTTCACTCGAGTCCATCACTTGGTCTCTGGTCCCCAAATTCTTCAGGGATATTTCACAGTCATTCAACTTCCTGCGATGTGAAACTTCATTAGACAGTGAACCCCGAATGGCAGGGAATGTATCCCCACCTTCCAGCCCTGGCCCAGAGCCTGGTCCAAGTGAATACTCAGAATAATGTGGCTGGTGAGGACATGTGGGCAGCTTTAGACATCTAGTCACCCATCAGCCCAGTGGAAGAAGGGGGAGACACGCGGGGTCCCAAGGAGATGACGTTAACAGAAAGATGGCTGGAAACCTGGGGTCCCTAGTTTTCTGGGCAGCCTGGGATGATGGGGTGGTCTGCCAGGCTCCTGCCTGCCCCCAGGGGTGTCTCTCAGTGTGCAGTGCCCTCTCCCAGGCTGAGGGGCACAAGCGCTTTCTGAGTGCAGATTCAGTCCCCTGTGCCACTAAGAGCAACATGCAGAAAGAGCACAAAGATACAGGAAGCAACTGTATGACACGGCTCCACCCTGCCTGTCAAGGCAAAAACAACACGTATATCAATTTCTCAGGTGTAATGAGGTGTAGTCGAGCAAGAGTGGGCAGGCCCATGGTGGAGGCTGCTCCTTCCAGCTGTTGTCACTGGCAAGATGGATGAATGGTCCTTCCGGGCAGCCTCCCAGTTAGGAGAACCTCAGCGGGTCTCCTCCCGCAGTTACGATGTGCAGGGTCCCTTGGGTGGGGCTCAGGCTAGACTTTGGAAAACTGACAGAGGATATGGTCTCCATACACCTCTCTGAGTAACGGGGAAAGGGTCAGTGAGGCCAACCTCTCTGCCTGTCGGACGGATTTTACCTGCAGGCAATGTATCAGTGTGACTTAGAGTTTTGCCAAGTTCACAACCGACAACTAACAGTTCTGCTATAAAGCAGTGGTTCTTTTCTGATGGAGTACTTTATTTTTTATTGGAGTATAATTGACTTATTGGAGCACAGTGGAGTATAGTGGTTATGCATATACATATACACATATCCACTCTTTTTTAGACTCTCTTCCCATACAGGTTATTACAGAGTATTGAGTAGAGTTCCCTGTGCTGTACAGTAAATCCTTATTAGTTATCTATTTTATATATAGTAGTGCATATGTTAATCCCAATCTCCTAATTTATCCCCTACCCCCACTTTTGGTAATCATAAATTTTTTTCTACATCTGTAATACTATTTCTGTTTTGTATTAAGTTCATTTGTACCATTTTTTAGATTCTACATATAAGCAATATTATATGATATTTGTCTTTCTCTCTCTGACTTCATTTAGTATGACAATCTCTAAGTCCATCCATGTTGCTGCAAATGGCATTATTTCACTCTTTTTTATGGATGAGTAATATTCCATTGTGTGTGTGTATATATATATATATATATATATATATATATATATATATACACCATATCTTCTTTATCCATTCCTCTGTGGGTGGACATTTAGGTTGCTTCCATGTCCTGGCTATTGTAAATAGTGCTGCAATGAACATTGGGGTACATGTGTCTTTTTGAATTATACCTTTTCTCAGGGTATGTGCCCAGGAGTGGAATTGCTAGATCATATGGATGCTTTGGCATTCCTTTTCTTTGGAATTGGGATGAAAACTGACCTTTTTCAGTCCTGTGGCCACTGCTGAGTTTTCCAAATTTGCTGGCATATTGAGTGCAGCACTTTCACAGCATCATCTTTCAGAATTTGAAATAGCTCAACTGGAATTCCATCTAGCTTTATTTTTAGTTTTTTAAGGAACCTTCATACTGCTCTGCATAATGGTTGTACCAATTTACATTCCTGCCAACAGTGTCTGGGGGTTCCTTTTTCTCCACACCCTCTCCAGAATTTATTGTTTGTAGGTTTTTGATGGTGGCCATTTTGACTGGTGTGAGGTGATGCCTCAATGTAGTTTTGATTTGCATTTCTCAAAGGTATCAGAATTATCCAGGAGAGGTCTCAGGGATGTCATCATTCAGGCTTCCCTGGTGGCTCATTGGTGAAGACTCCACCTGCCAGTGCAGGAGACACCAGTTGAGTCCCTGGTCTGAGAAGATCCCACATGCTGCAGAGCGACTAAGTCATGCACCACAACTACTGAGCCCATGTACCGCAGCTACTGAAGCTCACGTGCCCCAGAGCCCGTGCTCCGCAACAAGAGAAATCACCGCAATGGGAAGCCTGTGAACCACAGCTAGAGAGTAGCCCCTGCTCTCCGCAACTAGAGAAAAGCCTGTGCAGCAGCGGGGACCCAGCACAGCCAAAATTAAATATTTTTTTTTTAAAAAGAAAAGAAAATCAAGAATATCATCATCCAGACCTCACTCCAAACATTCAGCGTTGGACTCTGCACTTGTTTGGGGTCCAGAACATCTGGATTCTATTTGATGAGGGCTAATGAAGTGTCATTTAATTAATAGCTAATTAAGGTACTCATCTGAAATTTGTATTCAAAATATTTTTCAACAATTTTCATTCATTTATGCAATAGTTGTAGAGCTCCTACCACGTGCCAGGCATTGTTTCAGGGGCTGGTGGTTCACTCATGAACAAAACATACAGAATTCCCTGACCCATCTTATTCCTGTGGCAGTTTTTTCCAAGAAAAAGATGATAGTTGGCCCGTAGGGTAGAGGGGACGCTGCAGTAGGAGTCAGGACCCCTGGGGCTCAGGTTAACCCAGCAACGAACTGGCTATTGGTTACTACAGGTGTCCTTTGTCTTTCTTTTTTATTGAAGCATAGTTGACTTACAAGCTTGTGTTAGTTTCAGGTATACAGGAAGCTCTTTAACTTTCTGAAACTTTATAGTAAGCTTCTGTAAATAATAACCTAGACATTCTGTAAAGTAGGTCAATCTTCAGATCAAGTCATCCTTATCAACACCTGTGCCCCTCATCCTATGGTGGGTCCATGATGAACTCAAGGGAAAGTGTGTGTAAGGAATGGATTCTGTCCCAGACGAGCTCACAGCCTCTTCTGGGAGAATGACTCAAATGTAGGGAGAAACATGAATAAAGACACAAAGTTACGGGCTAAGGACATATAATTATGAGCCGCTGCACTGGAAGACAAAGAGGATTCTGACCAAAGGAGGGAGTCAAGTAGGTAGAGCAGGCTCCCTGGCGGCTGAGGTGGGATGGAAGGGCAGATGGGAAGTTCTGACAGAGGGGAGAAGTGGCAGACAGATGATGTCCTTGGGAGGAGAAGTACTGAGCAGAGGCTCAGCAGGTGGAAAAGCGGGTTGGAGGCAAAGTGGCCAGGGCATGTGGTTGGGGCCAGACCTGAGTTCTAAGCCTATTGCCATATACTGGGTATTTAATAGCGTACATATATCCATTCTGCAGGTGTGGAAACTGAGGGTCATAGAGATTAACAGCTACTTGGAGCGGTTTTGGTAGAGATTAAAGGTCACTATCACAGGTATCTGGATGACTGCCGTGTCACACGTGTGCAGGAGAGCAAGCCTTGCATTCGGGGCGAGACTAGGAAAGTGCTGTGTGGCACATGTGTGGAGGTTTCCAGGTCCAAGGCACACAAAATGTTTTTAAAGAGCTCCAAAACATCCCCTCTTTATCTCCCTGGGGACTGAAAGGGTTGATGCACTGGAACGATTTGTGGCTTCACGATGAATGGAGTCCCCTTATCGCAGAGTTCATTATTGGAAGGTTTTACTGGAGATGAGAAATGGTGTTTCTTCAGTTCTCAGGGACAGATAAGCGAGCAATCTCGGAGGGGTTTTCCTAGACAAGGTCTCTCTTTCTCTCTTTTGTTCGGGTTGGAGAAGCTGGCAGGGGGAAAACCCCCAGTAGTGCTTCTCATCACCATAAAGCTGACAGAAAATTATATTTCTACGGGCTTGTGGAAAGGCATGGTGATTTGTTTAGTCCACTTCCAAATGACATCCCTCCATTTGGAAGGGCTTCTCTGGCCATTCACCAGAATACTTCTGCTTTTTAGCTGAGACACTACAGTTTTCAGGTGAAGTGACATTTGGATTGTGTGACCTTGGAAAAGTTACTGAACTGCCATGATTCTCAGCTCCCACACTTATAAAAGGGAGGCATAGCCATTCCCATCTGATAGAGTGTGGAAAAGAATTTGCCTGCAATGCAGGAGACCTGGGTTTGATTTTTGGGTTGGGAAGATCCCCTGGAGAAGGAAATGGCAACCCACTCCAGTATTCTTGCTTGGAGAATTCCACGGACAGAGGAGCTTGGCAGGGTACAGTTTGTGGGGTTGCAAGAGTCGGACATGACTTAGCAACTAAACCACCACCACCAGAGTGTGGTAGACAGAATAATGACCCCTCTCCTCCCTTCCCCCAAAGAGATGCCCATGTCTTTATTCCTGGAGCATGTGAACATTTTCTGCTACATGGCAAGGGGAAGGCATTAAGGCTATACATGAAAGTAAGATCATCAGCTGACCTTGAGATGTGTTATCCAGGTGGCCCAGTGTAGCCATGCAAGCTTGCTCAGTCGCTAAGTTATATCCTACCCTTTGCAACCCTAAGAACTGTAGACCATCAGGCTCCTCTGTTCATGGAATTTTTCAGGCAAGAATACTGGAATGGGTTGCCATTTCCTCCTTCAAGAGATCTTCCCAATCAAACCCGTGTCTCCTGCATTAACAGTGCTCTCACACAAATGGTCTCATTTTTCAGGTGGATTTTTTTTTTTTTTTAACCACTGCATCACCTACGAAGCCCCAAGGATTTTGTGACCCTCTGTAATCTACTATGTATGTCTGGTATTCCTTAGAGATAACCCAGAGAAGAGAAATGGGAGTTGATGTAAGGGATTAAACTGCCCATCTTTGGCGATATAACAAGAATCAAACCCATTGGCCTGCATTACTCTGGACATTTTGGATTCAACTAACACATTGAGTATCCATTATTTGTAACACCAGCTTCCCTGGCGGCTCAGTGGTAAAGAATCCACCTGCCAATCCCCGGGTCAGGAAGATCCCCTGGAGAAGAAATGGCAATCTGCTCCAGTATTCCCGCCTGGAATACTCCATCGACAGAGAAGCCTGGCGGGGCTACAGTCCATGGGGTCGTGAAAGAGTCAGACAAAGACTTAGTGACTAAACAACAACACTTGTAACACATCAGGCTGCTGCTGCTGCTAAGTTGCTTCAGTCGTGTCTGACTCTGTGCGACCCCATAGACGGCAGCCCACCAGGCTCCTCTGTCCACAGGATTCTCTAGGCAAGAATCCTGGAGTGGGTTGCCATTTCCTTCTCCACACATCAGGCTGCTGCTGCTGCTGCTGCTGCTAAGTCGCATCAGGCTAGACACTTTCATATTCTGATTTCCTCTGATCCTTTGAAAGGACAGTGTTCTGCCTCAGCTAAGGCACAAACCAAAGCCTGGAGAACATGGGAGGGGGGACAATTGAAAGCCCCTCATCTAACCTCCAAGGTATTTGCTTTTCATTACAGGCTCATCTAACTTGGGCTTTATGCTTCCATTTTTCTGACTCTAGGCGGACAGAATGGCCTCCGCAGGAACGCAGGCTGTCTTAGACATCTGTATCCCGGGAGGACCGGGGCGGGCACTTTGAATCCAGGTCAGTATGGTCCCCAAATGAGCTCATGTTTCTAAAGTGCTTTGAGCTCCTCAGAGAACAGAAGCTATTTAACTCCAGAGCCTGGCTGGTCTCCTCGGTGGGTCCCCGCAATGAGGAACCTGCTAGCACCAGGCGACTGCCTTGGATAAATACAGGAAGCCAGTCTCCAGGGTTCTCTGTCTGCCATCCTTTCAGCCACAATAAATTAATTTTCAGAAAAATGGAACTCAACAAAAGAAAATCGAGGAGGGAGGAAAAAAAACAACCAATCTGTCAAGACTGAAAGGGAAAACAAAATTTCTGCTGCCTCCTGCCCCTAGCTGAAGCATGGAGGTGAATGCTGACAGCTGGGTCTGGAACAGCGGTCCAAGCACCCTGGTGCCACATGGGCTTCAGGATGGCAAGTGAAGGGGCAGGGGCCAGGTGGAGGGCTGGGCGTGTCTGGTGGCCGCTACCTGTAGATAGTCTGGATTTCTTAGTATCTCTCAAAATGAGATCAACTTGATGCTGATTAGAGCTGAAAACCCCCACCAGCCCAGCATGCCGAGTGTCTGACTCTAGGGCCCCTGAACAAATTGTTTTCCCTTTTCCTGCCGATCCCTGTGAACCCTTTGCCTCAGCGTGGTTCACCCGAGGGGACAGGGTTGGAAGTGGAGGCAGGTTTCCTCTTGGCACCTCGCTGTCAGAGCCATCCCCAAGCATCCTGGCAGGCTCCCCAAGTCCCAGCAGGAGGCAGACAGAAAAGCATCTTTTCCCACAAGCCCATGCCTGCATATGCAAATGGGCTGAAGAGCCCACAGCCTTCAGTCAGATTCAAAAAACGTTTATGGAAGGCGTATCTGTGCAGGTTATTTGTTGTTTAGTCACTTAGCCATGTCTGATCCCTTTGTGACCCCATGGACTGTAGCCCATTAGGCACCTTTGTTCATGGGATTTTTCCAGGCAAGAATACTGGAGTGAGTTGCCATGCCTTCCTCCAGGGGATCTTTCTGACCCAGGGATCAAACCCTCATCTCTTGCATTGGCAATGCTTTCACACAAATGGTCTCATTTCTGCTCACGACAATCAGCGAGGCAGGAATTATATTACCTAAGATTTGCTATGAGGACATTTAGGTTCAGAGAGGGTGACACCTTGCCCAAAGTCACACAGCTGGCCATAGGCAGTATCCAGATATGGGCCTTCTGACTCTTAACTCCAGCATACTTTCCACCACCATCTGGTGGGGGTTTTTAAGTGGGAAACAACCTCAAAATTATGCTTAGCATCTGAACATCTGATGCAGAGCAGGAATTCATAAATTTTGGCAATCTGCAGATGTTATGGACCTCTTCTCAGAATAATGTTTTTAAATATAAAACAAAATATATAGGATCACAAAAGGAAGCAATTACACTGAAATATAGTTACAAAAGTGTTAAAAGAAAAGCACATGTGTGGGACATTACAGCACGTGCTTCATTATCGACACAATGAACAATAGAATTGAGCAAAAGTCTAATAACAACTGTCATTTAGAGTTTTGGAGCACTGTTCCCTCTGCTGGGTCCGGTTAACTCTTAGCCCTCCTGCACCTCCGCTTCTTCAGAGAAGCTGCTCTGAATAGTCACCTACCCATGACATTCATCTGTAACTTTGATTGCCTCTTCCTCCCAGTACTGGTCATTACGGCAAAAGTGAAAGTGAAAGTGTCAGTCACTCAGTCATGTCTGACTCTGCAACCCCATGGACTGTAGCCCACCAGGCCCCTCTGTCCATGGGTCTCCCGGGCAAGAATACTGGAGTGGGTTGCCACTTCCTTCTCCAGGGGATCTTCCCGACCCAGGGATCAAACTCAGGTCTCTGGAACTGCAGGCAGATTCCTTATGTGCCACCAGGGAAGCCCTGGCAAGTGAGCATCTATTTCTGTGATTGTTAAGTTAACACCTGTTTCTCTTCCTAGATAGTGAGTGCCATGAGGTGAGACTCAGCCTGGTTTGATCACCTTTATTTCCCCAACCCCTGACTGACATGCCTGGAGCCGGTAGATGCTCTGTAACTGTGTACAGAATGACTGAACAGAGGATGATGAATCCTGGCGACATCACCTATTGGCTCCCTGTGACTACTGATATACTTGACCCCTCCCCCCACATTACCAGGTAACCAACCATCAGCTACATCTTTCTGCGGCTGTTTCTTAATGGGGTCCCTTTGTCCCCCTGGCTTTTATTATTCCCCCCACCCCTTGGCTTTTAGACCATCATTCTTTCTTTCCTCTGAATCTCCTCCAGTTTTTTCCAATGTTGTTTCTGCTCTGAACATCCGCGACTTGGATGTTCTGGGAAGTACACCTGTGAGGTGTTGGGAGGCATCATCACTCAACGTGGATGCTGGCGCTCCTCCAGAGTACGTGCTCTGGTCCACCCCCAGAAAGGCAAGCACCTGTTGGGGCTCCAACCTGATGCTGCCAATTCTAGTCTCCCCCAGGACCATAGCTGAGGACAGGAAGGGAACAAATGGACATCTTTCTGGATGCCTAAAGGGCTTCCCCCCAAAGGAAATGTTTTCATGAAGGCACCGAGTGCCTGAGCCCAGAGTCAGCATCTCTGGTGGGGAGACATGCAGTGGGGCAGCCTCAGGCCACCGTTGGAAGTGAGGTGGGAAACAGCATTCATCTTCCCTCCTATGGTGCTGGGGATGAGGACTTTTCTTTGTCCATTTTTGGGATGCTCTCTACCCAGGCTATCTTTAGGTTCATCTGGATTTTCCTGTTTTTACTACTTGGTATTTAGTTAAATAACAGAGAAGAACCAAATTCCTCTTCTGTGACCCCAGACATTAAGGAAAGTTGGGGAAACAGCTGGCTGAAGGTCTTTGTATCTTCAGAGGCTTCGTTAAATTCCTTGCTTTGGCTGAACTGGGATCAGGATTACTTTAGAGGGTGATAGCACGGCCTCTTCTGGGGCTGAAGTAACTAGTCATGTATATTAGAGGATATTCTTTTGAACCAGTTTTGGACATAATGCTCAAGGATTTCCAAAATTGTGTAACGCTATCGTTGCATCAATAAACAGGAGGGCAGATCCCAAAATGACCGCTTTAAATAAGTGAATGTGTGAGTTTTGGTGGGTGTCGTTTTCTTTGATTTGCACTTGAGTAAGCTAAAGGGGTGCTAGGGGTCGGAAGGAGACCCTTGAGTCACAGATAGAGGGGAGGAGTTCTCCTCCTGTCTTTGCCTGACCCTTGTCATATGGTCTCCACTGGATAATGTTCCAATGAATTACACAATGTTAAATTGAATTGTACTGGCTTGTGTTCAATCTTAGCTGACGTGTGATACTAGGGGTGGAGTTCCTTATCTTCTTCAATTTAGTTTCTCATCTGTACAATGAGGACAGTACTACTTATCATATATATGTGTGTGTGTATATAAAAGGTAAACCTGTTAGTCACTTAGCTGTCTCCAGCATTGCAAGCAGATTTTTCACCAACTGAACCACCAGGGAAGCCCAGAGGATGGACGTTGCCAAAAAGCCTGTTGGGAAGAAGTGAATTTTGATCTGAGCCTTGAAAGATGCGCATGGTCTTACACACTTCATTTCCCTGAATGCACAGACACTTCTGCTCCTTTTATTTTTCTTCAAGACTAAACCTCTCAAGGTACAAAAAGCAAGCCAAGAGTGTGGCAACGATGACCATGTTATAATCTTAAGCTTCTGGTTGCCTTGCAAGAGAGAGAGAGAAAAAAATGCATTCTGTTTCTGGTGGTGATCGAGTTGCTGGTTTGCTTGTAAGTCATTCATGACTTAACCACCCTTGCTAATCACTCCTGGCTGATATTTATCACAGTACCTTTTACAAGATGAGTTCCTCCAGTGATGCTGGCAGCTACTCACCAAGTCCCACCAGCAGCTGCCAATATTCATTAATGATATTTTGTTTGGGTTCCCACTTGCCACTCTCCATCCTCCTGCTTCATAAGTATGAACGGCATCATTCCTGAGCGGGGCCCGCAGAATGGAACTCAAAGGCAACTCAGAAATTTTAAATGAAAACAGATGTTGAGAAACACCACCATCCCAAGCATGCTATAGTAAATAACATTAACATTTCTACGTGATCGCCCTCTGAATCGAATTGCGAGGAGCTCCTATTTACAATTAAACGAGGGGCTGATCCTCTTGCAACCCTGGATTCTACAGGTGGCTTGGTGACAGTCATCTCTTAGTGTTTCCATTTCAGTGAGGCTGTTAAGAGCCAGCTAAGTAGGAATTGGACAGGCAGCAGGCATTTAGAAAGGTGTTAGTGGTGCCAGATGCATTCCTTGTCTAACTGCCTGGATGCAAAACTCACTTAGCACAGCAGCTGAAGTGCGAGAGCTTTTGAAGAGGTTTCTTCCTAACAGTGCACCTCCCTATGCCAAGGGGTGGCATTATTGCTTATGTCACTGATGACTGGAGCCTGGAGTCTCCATGCATTTTGTCACTGCTGGTCCTTCATTAGAGCAGTTAGAAGAAAGATCACATCATAATTACTGGAATGGTGCTTTGTGGCCCAAGAGTATGTCCACATATGGCTCACGTCTGCGAATAATACCGTTCTGGGTATTATTACCAGCTAGACTTTACAGATGCTAAACCTCAGCACAGGGATTAAGAAAGAGCATCGATCACAGATCACACAAATTGGGGTTGAAAACTGGCACTGCCCCGTACCAGCTTTCTGGTCTTATGCACATCCTTTACTCCGTATAGGCCTCACTGTCTGCATCTGTAAATCAGGAACACTGATGTTTACTTTGAGGTTATAGCTCCTGGCTTAAGTTCAACTCTGGGATCACTGTTACCCCATCTATTCACTGATGGAAATTCACCTTCACCAAGATGATATTCTAGGAGGTGAATGATGGCCAGAGAAACAGTGGGCCCAATAAAGTCAGGGCACAGCTTCCTTGGAGGATATGCTCATCATTTGTTAAATCAATCTCTCTTTCTCTCCATGCCTCGTCCATTCATCCAAGTACCCATCCATCCATCCAACCATCTATCCATCCATTTCATCCTCTTCTATTCTAAATAGCAATCTAGACAATTGGGTAACTGCTACACAGCTTGAAAGCATTCTTTTGAACCATCCCCCCCAAAAAATAGATACATAATTTTGAACGTCCTTAGAAGCAACAACTGCAACCTGTGTTAATTGGCTCAGCAATTGCTGAATGTACCCTTAGATAATTTTTCCCCAACTTATAAGTTGGGGCTACATATAACTGAAAATCTGTATTTTCTATTCATTTGTTTGAAGGAATAGCAAGCCTAGAATATTTCCTGAGGGATTCTAATGTCCTATTAAAGCAAATTTTGAGAAATAATTTGGGGTGATAGTTAGACACAGTAGGTGGTCAAAGAACTAATGACAAGTTCATACTACTGGCTGAGCATTCGAAATGTCTTATTATTTGCAAAACATCAGTTAGCAATTGCCTCCATGGCATGTAACTGGTTGACAAGCAAACATTACCTTATCTATCTCTAGTTCTACAACTGTAAAAATAAAATACTACTTAAATCTTTATATTTAATTGGTCTTATACATCTTATACTATTTAAACCTTGGAAACTCTCAAAAATTAAATGTTATTTCTCCATCAAATATTTCTCCATTTTCTTTTAAAATAAGGAAAATGAACACATGTCGCAGATTCTACAGCAAGGGGGGGGTCTGAATGGAACAACAGGGTCAAGCCATTGCTGCTCTGGCTATGTTTGAAACCGTGGTCGTAATGTGCACTGTGAGTAGCTGTTTCCCCCTCAACTCAGGGCTGCATTAAATGAGAATAAACAGCATCTATTAATGCAAGGCCTAGGAGTCAATGTATGTTTGTTTTTAAAGTAAAGCTCACACAATGATTATATGCTTGGGAGATAAATATGATGGAGAAAATAAATAAATGAGCATGTGAAAATTTATAATTGCTTTAAGATAAAGCTATTCCTGTAAGATCATCCTTGGAAGAGGCTGCACAGAGAGGCAAGCCTCCTCCCTCTCCCAGGCGCTGAAATCATCCTCAGGAAAGCTTGAGGCGGGAGTGTATTTCAGGACTGCATATTCCTCGCACATTCTAAACCACTCAGAGCCAGAGCTGCGCATCTCGTTAGGGTAGAACCAGATGGAAGATAAACTCATGGGGCCACAGGATCACTCTTGCAAATTTATGCTGCTGAAGGGTCTTCTTTTCGAAGGGCCCTGCTCTCAGAGGTGACACTGGGGTTGGGCTCTGGTAATGTCATAATGAGCAGAAAGGGTCAGCACAGCCCACGATGCAGCTCCTGGGACCTAGAAAAACCTGTGCCTGGACCCCAGCATGCCCACTCTTCAAGGACCTAGCAGTGCTTGCTCTTGTGTTTCTGTCTGATGCCCAGATGGCACATTCCTTTGAGCAAAGGTTTGTTGAAAGGGACTCTATCCTGGTGCCCGGATCAAGCTATGTTAAAATAATGTTAAGGATGGATTGGGAGACTGAGACTGACATATATACAACACTATGTATAAAATAGATAACTAACGAGAATCTAGGGCTTCCCTGGTGGCTCGGTGGTAAAGAATCCACCTGCCAAGCAGGAGATGCGGATTTGATGGGTCAGGAAGATCCCCTGGAGAAGGAAGTGGCAACCCACTCCAGTATTCTTGCCTGGAGAATTCCATGGACAGAGGAGCCTGGTGGGCTACAGTCCATGGGGTTGCAAGAGAGTCAAATATGACTTACCGAGTAAGCAACAACACAACCATGAGAACCTACACTACGGCACAGGGAACTCTACTTCATGCTCTGTGGTGGACTAAAGGGAAGGGAAATCCAAACATCAGGGGATATATGTATGCATACAGCTGATTCACTTTGCTGTACATGAAATTAACACTACATTGTAAAGCAACTATACTCCAATTTAAAAACATAAAAATAAATTATGTATCTATAACTGACTCATGTTGAGGTTTGACAGAAAAAATTAATTAATTAAAAACAGAAAAAGAATAAATCATAAAATAATATTAAAGGTCTGCATTGAAGCAATCCAAAGCAGAGCCTCCTGAGTTTCAGGCTGCCATACCAGCAGAATGTCCTCGCATACGGCTGTCCCTGCCCTCTTGTCACTGCTGTTAATCCTCCTAATAGGATCATTCAAGTTTGCTTAGTCTCCTAGATGCGCGGTTCCAACTATTTCAAACAGAAGTGATTTGTCACGTAGGTCCACCCTTCCTCCTCCTGCAAACAGCACAACGATGATGAAAGCTCGCTTTTATGTGTGGCCCAATCTTCTTCCCTTTTCTTGGTTAAGTATCTTGCACACAGGGGCAACAAGCCCTTAAAAGTATAAAATAGGCACATCACATATCACAAACAGGCACGCACAAGTGTAAGCTCAAATCATCTATGGCAAATGGGATGCACTCATGGTCCCCAGACCAGTTGGCCAATGCAGGTCCACACGGCCAGCTCCCTGTTGATAGACAAATGCTTTATTACCCCTATCTGCCCATCTGCTATATTAGCTGTATTTTGTCTTGCGGTCCACTCATCTATGGTTCCCACGTAACCAGCATCCTTCTGAATCTCAGCAGTATTCCATTAAGACAGCAATGGACTGAGGCTCTAAAAAAAAATAAAAAATAAAGTGTTCCCTTTACACCAAAACATGCAAATTGGAATTCCTTTGTAAAGACAGTTGGTGACACATGACCGTGTATGAAGAATGAACGTCCTCGCACCTTTAGCCCCCTGAGCACGGCGTGGCTCCAGGCAGACGAGCAGGCTGCTGACATCCGGAGCTCTCGGCCGTGTTCAACAAAGACTGATTTGAAATCATACACAGATCGCCCCCATCTTCCTGAGTTTCACATTTCTCCATGTGCGTTGTTTTTACAGGTCTGATTAGGTCTTAGGCTCTTGAAAATCATGTTCGGCCTACATCTGACTCCAGACTTGTGAGGAAAAATTAACACCCTGTCACTGTCTGAGGTTTTATTCTCCTGGAAGTCTACATTGTGTTTTAGCCCTCAGGGTTCACCTCATTTTTTTTTTCCTTCTCAAATTCTTTTGCTCTGAGTATCTGCTCTCCCCACACCCGCCCTAGGCACCCACCCAAATGTAGAAAGTTTGGGAGGAAGTCTGTTTTCTGAAAATTTTTTATACACTATAATTTTGTATAACGGATAGCTGAAACGCAACCATTACATCTATAGTGATATATATGGCTGTTGTTTAGTTGCTGAGTTGTGTCTTACTCTTTGCCACCCCATGGACCCCATGGGGCCCACCAGGCCCCTCTGTCCATGGGATTTTCCAGGCAAGAATACTGGATGGGTTGTCATTTCGTTCTCCAGGGGATCTTCCTGACCCAGGGACTGAAGCTGGGTCTCCTGCATTACAGGCAGATTTTTTACTGCTAAGTCACCAGGGAAGCCCCCAGTGATGTATGAAAGTGAAAGTGTTAGTCACTCTGTTAGGCCCGACTCTTTGCGATCCCATGGACTGTAGCCCACCAGGCTCCTCTGTTCATGGGATTTCCCAGGCAAGAGTACTGGAGTAGGTAGCCATTTCCCTCTCCAGGGGATCTTCCCCACCCAGGGATTGAACCCAGGTCTCTCACATTGCAGGCAAATTCTTTACCATCTGAGCCACTAATTGTAGTTTGAGGCTGGATCATCTATATTCCCTGGAACCATTGTGTAAGGCCTTATTACCCCATCACATGACCTCCTATTGTAGGCTGGTTGCTGAGGCAGCTATAGCTCACACGACCTGGAATTTGAAGGTGGGGGATGGGGAAGATGGATTTCTTTCAAGAGTTTACCTTCCAGATGACTTAGCCACCAGAACAGGTCTAGGCTAGGATGAAACTACTCATTAGCATAACGGTTAACACATAATCCAATCGGAGTCTAAGAGAAAAGCCTGAGTCATAGATACAAATGTGGGCTTTCCCATCCTTTCAGAAGCCCGAACTCTCTGTTAGACCCTGACTCTTGGCAGGAGAGAGAAGAGCTGATAACACTGTTCATCATCTCAGCAGCTCACTATTGAGAAAAAATTGGAAATTAGGTCACTCAGGGGCACTCCGAATGCCATTACTGAATATTACTTTGAGATGCTGTTGGTTTGAAATTCTGCCATCTAAGAGTCTTGCTCTCTCCCAATTTGTAAAGAAGAAGATTCTCATGACAGGAGTCTCGGCAGCCTCTGACCTGCAGCCCGTCTCCCCTAGTGCAGAGCACCGCAGGTTGCACGGAGCTGCACAGAGAACACACTCTCACATGCACAGCTGGCAGGGGGGTCCCTAGTCTGTGCCACCGTTCCAGACTCATTAGCAACACTCCACAGCTGGCACATAATTAGAAGCTCAGTGCAAGCAAATCATTGCTTTTTTTTGCAAGCGTTCCGCCTACTGATCACGCTCAGAGCATAGCTGCTCCACCCACAAAACAACAAACACGCAACAAGAAACAGATCTTGGGGGGAAAGACCCAGGGGCATCCAGTTGTGCATTTTTCAGTGGCTTCCCTGCCACCTCTCCTGTTTATGTTCTATTTGAAATCTCCTATTCCTACCATAGCAGAGTTTTTCTACTCAAAGTCCTGTGATTGATTCTCAGTGAGCTGAGTTCTCCTGCAGACTTATCTTGAGTGATGTCACCACATTAGAGAAATAACACAAAGCAAGGGATAGCTCCTTTGGACTCTATACTTCCCAGGGTTTGGAAATCATTTTCTCCTATAAATATCATCGACATGCTGAAGGTGCATGGTATTTGCTCAGACTTAACAAGATTCTGTAACCACCAGTGGAAGCTAAGATAACAGCTGAGGGTTTTACTGGCTGGTAGAAGGCTAAAACATTTTTTTGATGTCTTCCACTTGGATGTAAGAGAAGAATTACACCTAAAAAAAGTAAATATCCACCAGGAAATAAAAAAGCAGCTAGTAAGATCTAAACTCTTTGCAAATCTAAAGATGGGTCTCCTCATCAAATAGAAAAACTCAACCCAATTAAAATTTATTAAGTGCATACTATGTGCTCAGGCTTCCCAGGTGGTGATAGTGGTAAAGAACCTGCCTGCCAGTTCAGGAGACATGAGAAACTCGAGTTCGATCCCTGGGTTGGGAAGATCCCCTGGAGGAGGGCATGGTAACCCTATAGGGGCATGCACTTGACCATATAGATGCTGAGTGGTTGGAGCAGAATGATTACTCAGCTGTGGTCTTCAATTCCAATGTAATCAATGCAAACAGAGACCTGGACAGTCCTTGGGGGCTCCAAGGGGGAAAGTAGGCTCTGCATGTGGGGTGCGTCTTAGAGCTGGTACTGTGAATGATATTGTAAATTACTGAACTTTGCCCCCAAAGAGATCAGGCTATTGTCAGTGTCTTTAGTGCCTTCATTTGGATGGGGGCTTTGGTTCACACCACACAGTCTAACCATGTGATTTAGGTTGGGGACTTTGGGTTGCCTGGCATCAATGGACCTGGAGACTGAGATTAAACATGAGAGCAATCAATCAATCTATGAACCAGTCATGCCTACACAATGGAGCTGCAATAAAAGCTCTGAACACTGAGGCTCAGGTGAGTTTCCTGGTGAGCAATATTTCCTTTGTGTGTGTGTGTTTTTTAATTTTTAAAATTTATTTTATCTATTTTTTGACTGTACTGGGTCTTGGTTTCTTTGTGTGGGTTTTCTCTAGTTATGGCGAGTGGGGGCTACTATTCATTGTGGTGTGTGGGTTTCTCATTATGGTGGCTTCTCTTGTTGTAGAGTACAGGCTCTAGAGTTGCAGGGGCTTCAGGAATTGCAGTTCATGGGCTCTAGGGCTCAGGCTCAGTAGTTGTGGCACAGGGGCTTAGCTGCTCCAAGGCATGTGGGATCTTCCCGGACTGGGGATCGAACCTGTGTTCCCCACACTGGCAGGTGGATTATTATTCACTGTACCACCAGGGAAGTCCCTTGTGTGTTGTTAAATGTGGATACCAGGAAGGTGAGCATCCTGCCTCCACAACACAGGACTAATCTAAGCTTTGCATTTGGCATTTGCCCTGAAGTCTTCCTCCTTGGCTGATTTTAATCCTTTTTTTCTGCAGAAAACCTTAATTATGATTTTAATGGCTTCTGGTGTGTTCAGTAAGTCATTTTAGAAAATGATCAAACCTTGGGATTGGTTCGGGGGACCCTCCTGAAATTTCAGTTGATGTCAGAAGTAAGGTGGTCTCTTGCAAGTGCTGTGCCCTCTAACTATATACAATGGGATGATTCTAACTCACACAAGGATGAATGAGAATTTGTGAGGCAGAAGATAAAGGTGACACAGACTGACTTTCAAGTCTGATACCTTTAAGATTCTTGCCTGGCATAAATCCTGACTCCAACAAAGCCCTGATAAATAGCCTTTGTTTTCCCTACCAGGATCCTAAGGTAGATGATAAGGATCTGAGCCAAGAGCTAGAAGGAAGATGAACAGAGTGCTTAAACTCAGGTTAAACCCAACAGTTCAAAAAGTCTTTATTGTATTGACAACCTGGTTAAAGATGCCTGTCTGAGACGCCTAGAGGATAGAGTTGTTTCTTTTTTCTTCTTTAATCTCGTGAAGAACATGCTAGCAAGAAGGTCAGCTTCCTCTGACTTGTGTAGGAAAGACAAAATGTTCAGGGATTTTTTTCCTTGAGCTCTTCATTGCAGAACGGATCAACAGATCTAGTTATGTGCACAAGGTGGACAGTACCAAGGAAGGAAGCATGCAAGTGTTTCATGATCAGATATGACCCAGGGTCTACTCCTTCAGGATGCTCTCCTTTAGCCTAGTGGGACTGGAGACCTCAGATATGCTCTCATGGCACCCCGTGCACAGCTCTTCCAACACACAACAAACCAATCTAGGTACTGCACTCCTTGGAGCAGAGTCAGTCATTACTTTGATCCTCAGTACCTTGAAAACATGGATGGTTTGACATATAGAAGCTGCTGATATGCCCAATGTTGTGTGGCAGCCTGGATGGGGTAGGGGAGTTTGCGGGATAATGGATTCATATATATGTATGGCTGAGTTCCTTTGGTGTTTACCTGAAACTATCACAACATTATAATCAGCTATCTCTCTCTCCCTCTTTTTTTTTTTTTCCACTTAGTCGTGTCCGATTCTTTGCCACCCTATGGACTGTAGCCCGCCAGGCTCTTCTGTCCATGGGAATTCCCAGGCAAGAATAATGGAGTGGGTTGCCATTTCCTTCTCCATAACTGGCTATACCCGAATATAAAATAAAAAGTTAAAAAAAGAAGCTATTAAGTAGGTATTTTTTGGTTAAGTGAACACAACAATAGCTTCAGCATAACATGGTGTAGAAAAGAGAAGTTTTGGAGTAAAAAAACCACTTGGTTCAAATCTAATCTCTGTTTAACAAGTGTGTGACCTTGAGTGATTGACATTTTTGTCTAAAACTGTCTCTTCAACTGTGAAATGGGTTGACTCGAACCAGCCTCGTGAGATTGAAGGAGACTGCATATGTAAAAACACGTGCTCAGCATGCAAAAGCAAACTTCCACATATAGGTCAGATAACATTTCACAATCCTGAGTGAAACCTATGATCCTCATATATAAGGATGGTGCTAGACTCAGAGTAAAAATAGAAAACCTAGTGGATGGGTGGATTGCATTTTTTATCATTGGATTATTTCCATAACAATTAATTGGGTACCAGATCTTGTCTAAGACATGGGTCCAGAAAGACCCCTTCCCACCATTTCCAACCCTAACGATCATTAAGGAGTCACACTGGTAAAAATATCAAAACAACACAGGGAATTGCCTCTGAGCTGAAGTATAGGTAGGCTAATTAGAAGTATTTTTACGAAAGATATTGGTGATCTTGACAACGGTATTTCAATGACAAACTATTGAGATTAAAGGTGATTTTGTTAAAAAAAAAAATACAATACAACCTTTCACACTGCAAGCCTTGTTCATTTCACCTGGGAGGACAACATTTTCCACCACTTTCAGTCTATGGCCAAGATTATATCTTATCTCTCTGCACCCCTGGAGCCTGAATTAACTGCCATTTTCAGAAATATATCTAGGACATAATCTATAGTTAAATGTGCAGTTGATTTATCATTATCTTGGGTTATTTGGAATTCACATTATTTATGTTCCTAATTCTGTCCCCAGACCTCTAAGTCATTGCCCATCATTCTTCTAGCAAAATAATAATAATAAAAAAATCGTCTTCAACATTATATTTGGACATCGTCTGTCGGAAAGGTAATAAGATACAGCAACTACAGTGATTGAAATGAAGGGAAAGATTGCTAATAGAATTGAGGTTTCCACTGGGCAGGCTTTAAATCAATGTGCAGAAGCAATTTAAACAACCCATCTTGTCATCAGGTTTCAAACACATGGATTTCTTTTCTTTTTTCTCCCTTGTGGTTTTTATCTCTTAGGTTGTTTTCCCCCCTTCCTGTGGATTTGGATTGGAAGCCAAAGGAAAAGAAACTTCAACAAAAGGTCTGGCTGAAATAACCTGAGTGACAGACTGCCCCTTTTAGAACATTTCTAATAAATCAAGAAGAAAAATAAATCTCTGCCATCATGTCATGTTTGACAAATTGAAATTAAATTGAGCCAACTCTGGGGAAACCAGGATGCCCGGTTCTGATATTTCTTCCCCAAGTTAATAGCTAACAGGTAAGAGAGGATATTTGAGGGTGATATTTTTCAAAGAATCCCCCTCGACTCTGATCAAAACGTGATTTTAGGCACCCAATCCATATTCAGTGTGGAGTACGTGTTCAGGGGCTAAAAATAAATATGTATATTTTTGCATAGACATGTATATGTATTTTTTCCTTTAATTCTAAAATTATTATCTTGGAGAGAGTGGTAAATGGGATTTTTTTGCTCGCAGTGAATTTTCGGTGTTATCAGCTGTCAGGTTGGAAAAATATATGGCAGTAATAACAGGGGGGATATATGATCCATAAATAAAGAAAAACGGGATTGTTTGGCATTATAAAGTTTTAATGCCTTTAGGTAGCAAAGACTCCAAAGAAGTCGCCTCCCTTTAAATCCTCTTACACTCTCTTCAGATTGTGTCTCTCCAATTCCTTTCCCAAAGCCTATAAACGGTGCTCTGGCTAGAAGGGCCTTGCATACTAAGGAGGAAAGGCTCACTGTTGCCAGCTCTGGACAAAAACTGGACTTTTCTTCTTTTTTGAGTCAGGATAAAGGGCTTGTCAGATTCATGGTCAGCGACAAGTCATAAGAAAGTTCTCATGGCAAAAACTTGCATGGAAAGTTACCTTTTGTCTCTATTTCTAAAAATTCCTATATGCTGCTGAAAATAATGATCTAGACCATTAACAATATTTATCCACCAGCTCTCATATACCAGGGTTAGAATACCAGGGCAGTCTGATACTGACCAGAGTTCGTGGCCATCCCCAATCAATAACAGTTGATCAGAGGCCAGACAAAAAATTCAGGAAAGGCTTTACTGGAGCTCCTGCTGCAGTGGGGGCAGGTGGGGGGAGAGGGGGAGGGAGAAAGAACAGCAACAAGTTCCCTTGCTCCCTCCCGAAGGTGGGGTGAACTGGCTTCTTATATGGGGTGAGGGCGGGGGCAGGTCCAGGGATCGGGTGGCTTAGGTGGTCTGCCCACCCCTTTGGTGATGTTGTGTGCAGAGGGCACGGGTAGTACCCTGCTTTTGCTCCCAATACCTTGCTTTTCTCCCAAATCTTCAGAAGTGGCAGTTGGGTTTTTGGTCTTTTTGCATTTCCTTGTTCATAATTTGCCTCGACTGTGCATGCATGTAGTTATTTTCAGTCCTTTATATCTTCTTTGTATTTTGTTGCTCAAGGAGATGTTTGTCCAGGTGCAAACACCACAGCAAAGGGTCCCAGGTCCCAGCCTTCTCAGAACAAGCCACAGTATCTGCCTTCAGAAAGCTCATTCTCTTGTGGAAGACATAGCTCTGAGAGGCGGCTGGAATTTCCAGAATAGTCCTTCTATGCAACAAGTGGACAACAGATATTAGTTGAATAAATGAGCAAATGAATGCTAATGTAAGGCTGTCACTAATTAGCCATAAACATGGAGGGCATCGAGCTGTGTTATTTTGTTTGTCGTTAGAGACAGGAGAAGGGGTCGGCCGTACAACAATAAAGGACCGGGGGGAAAGAGGAGGAAGCACAGAACTGGCTTCAGAAAGCTGTCCTTCAGCATCACTTTATATTAGATACATTTTAGTTTTTAATGAGACGTCTGCCTTGGGTAAAAAGATAGTGATGAGTCAGCGCATTACAGGCAAACAATCCCCGGCCGTTGTGCTCGGGTCTTGGCTCTGGTAGAAATGTGTTATCTTCCTAAAACATCCAGGCGGGCTCCGCTGCTGTCCGTGTACAATATGCACGCTTCGGTGATGTTTTATGTATTATACTACTTATACGCTAAAATGTACATGCACGCGCCTGCAAATTTAGCTAAATTATGAATAAATTAAATCTTATCTAAATAAACAAGTGTCTTTTTGAACCAAAATGCAAGCTGTCATGAATATTTAAGCAGACAAGGATGAATCCGCTTCCTGCCGTGTGTCTTACCGAATACCCTCTGTATTCTTGATTTCAGGAAGGAAAGTGCACACAGCTAGAGCAATAAAATCAACTTCTCACTGGGGACAGGAGCATTGAGAAATCTCTGGGAGATTGATCCATTAAAAAATAAAAGCCACTACCACGATTAAATTATGTGGGTTTCTATTGACACTGTAATCACGGCCTTTTCATGCCATTCTGGAGACTTGAGTTCTAGAAGACCATAATTATTTTGATCCTTTCTATTAACAGAAAGGGGCAATTCATGCAAATCACTGCTCTAGAACTTACTGACATCCAGACTAGTTTCTTTTGGTTTACATATGATTTCTGTAGGAATCTCAAGGATAAGAGGCCATAACCTTCTCCAGGGGATCTTCCTGACGCAAGGATTGAACACAGGTCTCCTGCATTGCAGGCAGATTCTGCACCATCTGAGCCACCAGGGAAGCCTGGACAAGAGGACAAACTTATCCTAATTGGAATTTTCACGAACATTCCAGTGCCCAGGGTCAAGTCTAAGGATGTCAGTTGATGTTTCCAGACTGTATCTCAGTGACACTGTCCTATTTCCCATGACTTTTAGCATCTGAGGATCTGAGTTGAAACAGCAGATGAGGCTGGGGTTACAGAAGAAGAAACAGATAATTTTTTCATACTTTCCCAAGCCGGCCATGCTTTCCCATCTCTATATTCTTGTACTTTCTGCTCCTTCTGTTTAGGAAGTCCTTGTACCCTGGAGCCCTGTCTAATCTCCCTGGGCAGACTAGGCTGTATTCAGCTGCCACACATGGAGGAAGCATTCAAAAGGGAATCCCTGGAAATTCCCCTGCAGTCCAGCGGTTAGGACTAGATACTTTCACTGTTGAGGGCATGGGTTCAATTCCTGGTCAGGGAACTAAGATCCCACAAGCCACATGATGTGGCAAAAAAAGAGAGGGGATTCCACCTCTGCTGTCTACAGCATACTGTGCAGATCTTTCTCTAGCACTTATTAGATTTCTTTGTTTCATAATTTGCTTACCCGTTCCTCTGGCCCACTAGACGGCTGAGCCCTCAAAGGCCAGATTCCAGATCATCTTATTGATCTGTATTCCCAGGGCTAACCACCATGAGTATCTGATAAATGTTTGCTTATTGAAAGAGAGTTATATCCATTATAGTTCAATTAATTACAGCAATAAACCCAAAACTTTATTTCCTCCTCCTCTGTGCCTGACAACATCATCTTTGTTCTTCAGAGCCATGCTCAGTGTCTAGGCACCCTTTTATATTTTGGCCATGCTCCATGGCATGTGGGATCTTCATTTCCTGACCAGGGATCAAACCTGCACCCCCTGAGTTGGAATCATGGAATCTTAACCAGTGGGCTTCTAGGGAAGTCCTCTAAATAACCCTTTTTAGGAATTGTTGACAGTGGTCTTGCTGGTTCTCTCTCAACTGGCTAGAAAGGTCTTATACTTAAATGTTCCTATCCAATGATCATTTTTCTGCCTAGGTCCTGCAGGAAAAGACAAAGGCTACATATATGGTCAAGATGAGGCTTTGGGTTGAAACAAGGAGGAGGAAGAAGCAATCCTACTGAGTAAGGCTCCAACCCCCTTTCCCCCTCAGCCTGTATCCCCAGTCAGGCTCTGGGCCGGGAAGGATAGGCCAGGTAATGAGTAGTTGGGGGTGATTCATGGTCTGCTGAGCTCTGCAGCAGTGAAGAGGGGGGACAGAGGACAGACAGAGACTTCGGGAGGAGGTGGTGGGGAGAGGAATCGCCCATCTGCCTTCATGGGGCTGCTGTGTGTCTGTATCAGACTCTGCACCCACGGCCATGGCCTGAGATGGCACTTCTAACCCGGGAGGTTGGGTCTGCCTCATGCCATGTGATTGCTTCTACCTAATCCTCTATGTCTGAATTGCTAATTCTATGAACTTGACTTAGGACCTAACTCTCTTAGTCATGGGAAAACGGCCGCTGTATTGAGTCTAAATTTCTCAGGATTCCGTGATACCAATGTTCTTCCATCTACTCTGTTCCAGGTGGAGAGGCCAACACCTTGCCCCTTCCTTCTTGTGATAAGCACTAATCCATGGGAAGATTATGTTAGGGTTCACCCTCTCCTTTTTCAGAACTGGCTCTAAAAAATGGTCTTAATTTAAAAAAAGTATACAGTGCAAAAGTGAATAGATAGTATGTGAAAGTGAAAGTTGCTCAGTCATGTCTGACTCTTTGAGACCCCATGGACTGTATCCATGGAATTCTCCAGGCCAGAATACTGGAGTGAGTAGCCTTTCCCTTTTCCAGGGGATCTTTCCAGCCCAGGGATTCAATCCAGGTCTCCCGCATTGCAGGCAGATTCTTTACCAGCTGAGCCACAAGGGAAGCCCAAGAATACTGGAGTGTATAGCAGATAACAATTATAAAATCCAACATTTGAAAAACAAAGCTTCCCTTTCTAACTCATGGCTATAAAGTTTTCCCATCCTTTAGTGAGGATATGTAGAAACAGTACATAAACAGATAGATATTACTGTAAGCCAGGAAAAGATCAAATCAGTCAATCCTAAAGGAAATCAATCATCCTGAATATCCATTGGAAAGACTAATGCTGAAGCCGAAGCTCCAACACTCTGGCCACTTGGTGTGAAGGGCTGACTCATTGGAAAAGACCCTGATGCTGGGAAAGATTGAAAGCAGAAGAAGAGGGTAGCAGAGGATGGGATGGTTGGATAGCATCACTGACTCAATGGGCATGAATCTGAGCAAACTCTGGGAGATAGAGAAGGACAGGGGAACCTGGTGTGCTGTAGTCCATGGGGTTGTAAAGAGTCAGACACGACTTAGTCACTGAATAACAACACCCTCTCCTTTTTCAGACCAAGTCCACTCATGTCCTCCATGGACAGCCTTCCTTTTGGATCTAAATGCCCTCAAAGTGCTACTGTGGGACTGATGGTCCTGTCCCTGGAATCTGCAGAGCTTCATGGTCAGACCTGACTCTGGCCCACATGGGATGGTTTATTTATTGTTGTCGTTCAGTTGCTAAGTTGTGTCCAACTCTTTGCAACCCCATGGACTGTAGCCCGCCAGGCTCCTCTGTCCATGGGATTTCCCAAGCAAGAACACTGGAGTGGGTTGCCATTTCTTCCTCCAGTAGATCTTCTCGACCCAGGGATGGAATCTGCGTCTCCTGCATAGGCAGAGGCGTTCTTAACCACTGACCCACCTGGGAAGTCTGTGATGGTTTATACAACGAGGCTAAAGAACACATTCCAAGAGGTGGTACAGAGAAGACAGAGCCACAGTCACGGGGCTGTGAAGGGCAAGGTGTGGATGATGAGGATCCACATGTATTCTCAGAAAGTGAACTGCCAGCTGCCAGAGGCCCAGTGTCCTATCGGCCTCTGTCACAGGCAGACATTGGGCTGACCGTGAGCTTGACTCAGTATGACACCTCCAGTTAGCCTGAGAGCTGACCTCCCAATCAGCAGAGAATAGGGGTCAGGTTGAGAAGGACCAAGCATCACAGATTTTTCTCTTTTTGCAAAAGCAGTGCCTTTATTTGGCCTCGGAAGAACAGATCCACAGACTCCCTACCTCAGTGTACACAATCTGAAGCCTAAGTGAGAGGCTGGTCCCTCTTTCTGTAGCGCAGCATCCCCATTCTCTCCTGCCCTTTAGGACAATATCCTGCATGATCGAGCATCGAGAGGAGACATGGAACAGTTCTCTGCTATCGAGAGACGTCTCTGAGCAAGGCAAAAACCAAGAAAGAACACCATCAGGAAACCCACCAAAACAGCCTAACCTGTGTCCCCACCTTATGAAAGGTAGGTGTACAGGCCAAGAGATGGGGTTTGCTCTTTCCTGGAAGTCGAGGGAATTCGGAAGATCGCCAAGTACAAAGGTGCCAGTGAAATGCTTACAGAGAGAAATTTCATGTTAGTTTCAGGTGTACCACAAATGATTCAATTATACATATATCTATTCTTTTTCAAATTCTTTCCCCATTTAAGTTATTACAGAATATTGAGCAGAGTTTTCTAATCCAACATTAAATTAAAAAAATTTTTTTTAAAGATTTCATGGTGAATGCTGGAGTGAGTGAGTCATTCACTCAACCACTGGTTACAAGAAGGAGTGACCCCAGCCCCAGTTCCTGCATTTGACGTGGGTCTGCCCAGCCTCACGCCCCGGGAACTTACACAGCCTAGTTGCTCATACTATAAACAAGTGACCAGAGAGCTGACTGCTATAAATGAGACCATGGGGCCTGGCAAAGAAATGGGGGTCTCCAGGGGACCCTCTTCCAAGAGGGTCTTCCTAGACATTCTAGCCCTCCTGACCAGTGGGTTACCTTGAGCAGGTGTGGACAGGCTTGGGACACCCAGCAATCTTTTCCACTTGGTGACAGATGGGGGTGCATTTGAGAAAGGAGGACTGGTATGGGGTGGGGGCCGCCGCAGAGATAGAAAGAGACACAGGCGGGGGTGACGGCAAGTGGGAAGATCCACCGAGAGTGCACGAGGCTGCCTTGGTGTGTGCGTTGCACCTTCCATGCCTCTCTGGAAGGTGGCGAGGCTGGGATGCAGACTCGTTCCCAGACAGCCAGCTGAGGCCCATCCGGTACCAGGAGGCTGACACTCCCCCGGTAACCCGTCTCAGAACTTTACTTAGTAAATCAAAGCTGACAACTCGTCCTAAATTGATATGAAAAGGTTCTTTAGTGTCCATGAACTGCAGACGTTTTATTCATTTCACTTTCTAAAAGAAGAGGTGAACAGTAATCACAAACATCTGTTTTTGTCAGGTCGCAGCAGGGCCTCTTTTCCTCGGCCACTAATGGACAGTGAGGCCCCTGTGGTCTGTCTGGCTGGGGCCTGGGGCAGAGGAGACAGAGTTAAACAGCGAAGGCCCAGTGACAACAGCCACCATCTGCAGGCCATTCGGACTTTGTGGAGAGGTTTCCTCGCGTTATCTTACTGAGCAGCACGGGCAGCCTGGCAGGTGGCTGTTATCACCTCCACTCTTCAGAGGAAGAAGTGGATAGAAGTGTCTACTGGGGCTCTGCAGCTCGCACCCCACTCTGGACAGGAAAGGACCACAGAGCAGCCTTCACAGGATTGACGATGGAGGCAAAGCTAACCCAGGCCCATCCCCATGGGGCC
The DNA here is from genome assembly GCF_019923935.1 of Bubalus bubalis. NCBI lineage: Eukaryota > Metazoa > Chordata > Mammalia > Artiodactyla > Bovidae > Bubalus > Bubalus bubalis. The sequence goes on from NC_059161.1 coordinate 110,882,177, forward strand.
TCCCGACCCCTCCTCCTCTTGGACCTCATTGCCCTGGCCCAGGCTCCTTGTACCCCTTCCGTGGTGACCATGAGCTAACCACGCCAACGAACAGAGATCAGGGGGTGGGGGCGAGTGGAGGGAGCCTGGTCACCGTCTCTGCTGCCAACAGAGGAATATTTTCACCAGGACACCAGAGGTTTATTACTAAATTCAAAAGATGGACTCAAGTGGTTAAAATGCTGGATCTGGGAATCTAGCCTGCAAGGGGCTCCAGCCATGCAGGGGTGAGAGGCTAAGAGACCAGGTCCCTGGCAGGCTGTGATTCAGAGAAACCTGCCTCTGGTCCGCAGGAGACCCCACACTCAAAGCCGGCTGCAGAGGCAGGCAGACCAGGAGACAAGGGGGTAGGAAGGACCCTGAAGCTGCATCAGGACTGCACACTGATGCAGATGCAGGGCGGTGCTAGCCTGTGGAGGTTCAGATGACCGCTGCAACCAGCCCCTGTAGGGTCCCTGGGAAAGTGCCAGGGCTTTTGACTCTCTGGTAGGAACTCCAAGGGTCGGGAAGGAGAAGGATTCTGTACAGAGAAGGCTTTGATCTCAAATCTTTTTGTCTGTGTCCAATTACACGGGGCCCAGACTGCCAGTGGGTGTGCACTGAATGAAAGGGCTGTGGTCTGGAAACCTCAGGGTGCGGGTCGTCGGGCTGTGCTGCCCTAGACAGCACGCTGATGGTACAGTGCTGCAAGTCCTGGGCCGGGGGCAGGGCATCGCTTATAAACTACTGGACACAAGTGTGCTGCAGGCACTGGGGGTCCCCACGTGATGTGTCCATGCGGAGGGGCACCTCTCTACATGCCTGCTTGGGAGCTTCCTCAGTGACACGGTTTTGGTGCTACACAAATACCTATCTGTGGATAAATGAGAGACAGTGATGAAGTGTTGGGACTAACAAGGGGGATGCTCTGGGGTCAACCTGGGTAATACCTACTCTCATTCCCCTGTATTTCAGCTGGAGAAACTGTGCTCACCATCCTTTCCTGCCAACTACAGAGCCACAGACTCACCCCCAAGCCCAGGCTGTCTTTGTTCAGGTCACCCACCCTATCTCCGCCTTGTGGTTCTCTCTCTTTTCTAGCCTGTAGGCTGCGCATATTGGACTCAGGCACCCAGGGAGAGCGATTAAGACATCCTGGCAGGGAGGCGAGCTCCTTATTTGCTGATTTTTGATGGGACAGCATAAAACTGGATCATTCCTCTGAGCTCCCTTGGGGCCATGAGAGCCACGTGGGCAGGTGGTTCCAGCAAACAGGCCGGGGACACACCAGCAGCTATAGAGCGGGCCAGGCCTCTCCTCCGCCTGGAAGGTGGGCTGGCAAAGGTCTTGGCAGCCCATTCTCTTTATCTGACCCCACTACTTTCCATCTACCATTCTTTTATAAAGCACAACTTTTCAGGAATTCTAGAGAAGAGGGAGGGAAGGAAGTGAGCGGAACGGCCACTGGGCTTGATATGATTCAGAAGATCATGGTTCCAGGGACTTGCCTGGTGGTCCAGTGGTTGGGAATCTGCCTTGCAATGCAAGGGATACTAGTTTGATCCCTGGTTGGGATCCCACGATGCATCGGGGCAACTAAGCCCATGCTCTGCAACTAGAGAGCTGACGTGCCACAGTGAAAGATCCAGCATGATCCAATGAAGACTCGACACAGCCAAATAAATAAATAATATCTTTTTTTTTAAAGAGAAGACCGTGGTTCTAGGCTCAGCTCTGCCATTTAGTAGCTGTCTAGCCCCAGACCAGTCACTGAATCTCTCTGAAGCCCATCTGGAAAATAAAATGGTCTTCAATGTGCATGGCAGGAAAGGAGTGAACTCCTCAGCACCCACTCCGTGCCAGACACCATCTATCCACTTTTCCTCACTTCTCACCACAACCAGGGAACCTGTGCTTGAGAGAAGACATTTGTGCAAGGTCACCCTGCACCAGGACTCCAAAACCTGTCAAGTCTCTACATTAAAGTGATGAGTTCCAAGCATCACTGATGCAATGAGGTGGAGACAGCAGAGAAAGAACCTTATGAACTCAAATTCAAGGTACTATATCTGAGCTCAAAATATCGGCTGTGCTTTTTATTATATTAATTTTCAAAGAAATGAAAGCATGAGGATTCGGGCACTGAGCTAAAGGTCACTTGCATACATGCTCAGTTGCTCAGTTGAGTCCGACTCTTTGTGACCCCATGGACTGTAGCCCGCCAGGCTCCTCTGACCATGGGATTCTCCAGACAAGAATACTGGAGTGGGTTGCCGTGCCCTCTTCCAGGGGATCTTCCCAGCCTAGGGATTGAACCTGAATCCTTTGCACTGCAGGTGGATATTTTACTGTTGAGCCACCTGGGAAGCCCCAAGCAAAAGATCCCACCAGGACAAAGCAATGGTGGGCTATGTACCCAGGTCAGAAAGCAACCCCTCTGTTTCAGAGTCAGTCAAAGCTCACTGACAACAAAGACTTCATGTCACTCTGGCAAGTTGCTTGTGTTGTTGCTGTTTTTGCTTTTAATGGAAAAAATATTTCCTTTTTCCAAATGCTATCAATTTCCATCAAATTATATATATATATTGCAGAACCAAAAAAAAAAAAAAAGATGATTAAATGGCTGTGTTGTTGGGGTTTTTTTCCCTTTCCTTTCTCTTAATCCTTCCACTCAGTTTCTTGAAGAATTAAGGTTGGGTCTTTTTAAATGTAAATTGGGCAATTTGCAAAATATGTTTGTTGGCAGATAGGCAACTTGGCTTTCCAAACAAACTGGAATTTTATTGATTCTTAGTGAACTGCCATCTTATGAAGTTATCCTGTGACCGTAATTTGAGTCTTTAATACAAGAGGCTGTTTTCACTTTTATTAAGCAGGATATTCTGCTTTTATCTCATCCCACTTCTAATATCTGGGTTTTAAATGACTTAAAAAAGTGGGGGCTGTTAGTCTTCATGAGGTTTTCATGCATTTAGTTTCCCAACTGTTGTTGTTGTTTAGTCGCTCAGTGGTGTCTGACTCTTTGTGACCCCATGGACTGCAGCGTGCCAGGCTTCCCTGTCCATCAGCATCTCCCAAAGTTTGCTCAGATTCACGTCCATTGAGCGGTGATATCATCCAACCATCTCATCCTCTGTTGTCCCCTTCTCCTCCTGCCTTCAATCTTTCCCAGCATCAGGGATTTTCTTCCAATGAGTTGGCTATTCACATTTGTTACTTTTATCCTTTTGTCCATTTTGTTTATTATTAAAACAACCTTTGACACCATGAAAGAAATTAAAACGTGGAAAACATTCACCCCCTATTTCTGCCCACTTCAGAGTGTTTCACATTTAAGCAGGCTCTCTCCAAGTTTTTGTCACCAGGCATATGCTTCTTATGGCATTGTACCAATCCTGTGAAAACTGTCAAAATTATTTTTATACAAACTTAAAAAAAACACTCTCTTGACCTCCTTTCAAGATCTCTGAACCTATTCTGCAGAACACTCGGTTCTCTGTTTCATTCTAGATATAGGATAGGGACTTCAAATGTCAGCGATTTAACAATATCTTTCTCAGTCTCAGGGCTTCCCTTGTGGCTCAGCTGGTAAAGAATCCACCTGCAATGTGGGAGACCTGGGTTTGATCCCTGGTTTGGGAAGATCCCCAAGAGAAGGGAAAGGCTACCCACTCCAGTATTCTTGGGCTTCCCTTGTGGCTCAGCTGGTAAAGAATCTGCCTGCCATGTGGAAGACCTCGGTTTGATCCCTGGGTTGGGAAGATCCCCCTGGAGAAGGGAAAGGCTACCCAATCCAGTATTCTGGCCTGGAGAATTCTATGGACTGTATAGTCCATGGGCTCGCAAAGAGTTGGACACGACTGAGGGACTTTCACTTTCACTTTTCTCAGTCTTAGGGGTATTCATGGTGGGATTGAAAATAAATACATGGAGACTGATGTCCAAGGTCAGTTCAACACTCGGATCAACAACCAAGGCACAGGAACTGTCTCACTCAAGTCTGCTTGGAAAGCACAAAAGAAGAGGGGGCCTCCAGCCTCTGACCTATAGCCCTGACTCCCTATGTGGATTTTTGCTTTTTCTAGATTCTATTTTTCTCTTTAGTGTTAATACTTTTTTAAATTATGGTAACTATAGAAAACAAAGTTATGCTGTTTTGACCATTTTTAAGTGTGTAGTTGAGTGGTATTAAGTACATTCACATTGTTATGCAAAGACCATCACCATCTACATCCAGAACTTCCTTATCATCCCAAATTGAAATGTCCCCATTAAATACTAACTCCCCGTTATCTGTACTCCCTACTTCTACCTACTGACAACCACTGATCTTCCTGTCTCTATAAATTCGTCTACAGTATTTGTCCTTTTGCCTCTGGCTTATTTTGCTTAGCATAATCTTTTTGGGGTTCATCCATGTTTCAGCATGTATCTGAATCTTCTCTCTCTTTAGGACTGAATAATATTCCATGGTATGGCTATATTACATTTTATTTCTCCATTCATCCACTGATGAACACTTGGGTACCTCCACCTCTTGGTTCTTGTAAATGATGTACGAACAGCTGTTCGAGTCCCTGCTCTCCGTTTTCTCGGGTGTACGCCCAGAATCGGGGTTGTTGGGTCATATGGTAATCCTGTATTTCATTTTCTGAGGAACCACCATACTGTTCTCTGCAGCTGCTGGACCATTTTTTATTCCCACCAGCAACTTGCAAGGTTCCAATTCATTCCCTGCAGTCATTTCAACCTCTCTTTCTCTCTACATGGAATACCTAGCCATGGTCCTCATTAAAATAATCCTCACAGATGTAGATGTGTCCTTGTCTTTAAGTAATGCCTGGCATCACAGATGAGGACTCGGAGGCAGAGAAGTTCAGCTTCAGCCTGAGGGTTCAGAGCGCAGCAGAGGCAGGACTCATAGCAGGGAGGTTTGGCTCAGGAGCTTGGGGACATCATCATCATGCTACATTGGGTCTCAGAGATACTGATCTTAGGGCGGCCCCTCCTGCCATCTTACCTTACACATTTGCTACCGCGCCACTCGGAACTGCTTTGTAAGAAGCAGCATTATGTCCATAGTTTGTGATGGCCGAGGAACTGGTCACCCTGTGGGTAATGTTCTCCCACTGCTCCTGTCATCACCTTTCCTGGCTGACGGGCTCTTCCCCCAGGGCTCCTCTGGACACCTTTGGGTAAGGTCTAGGCAGACATGATGCCATCAGCTACACGTGTGGGTGATGCCCCATGGCCCGTGTTTCCTTCCCTCTTACCACCTTTGCTGGCACTCCTGGCTCACTCATCAGATCTCAGGCTCTGGACTCTCCTGGACCTAGCCCAGGCTGTGGGTGGAGGCAGGAGCTGTGGACCCAGCAGGAGATTTGGGGAGACATGCTGGGCCCCAAACATCTGCCCCAGAGAGCTCTCCTTCTCTTGCCTTAAGCCTGGAGGTGGTTTAGTTGCTAAGTTGTGTCTGACTCTTTGTGACCCCATGGGTTGTAGCCCACCAGGCACCTCTATCCCTGGGATTTCCCAGGCAAGAACACTGTAGTCGATTGCCATTCCCTTCTCCAGGGAATCTTCCCGACCAGGGATTGAATCCATGTCTCCTGTGGCTTCTGCTTGGCAGGCGATTCTTTACCACTGAACCACCAGGGAAGCCCAGGTGCCTTAAGCCTGGTATTTCCCAAAGTTGTTCCTGGGATAAAAGTGCCTTAAATATTCTTTGAAGAAACCTAGTGCTGGAAAATTTGGGAGAACACTTTGCATCTCCAGAGTCAGGATGCACTTGAACTCATTGATAGCGTTGGCAAAGTCCACAGTAAAGAAGCCTGTTTAAGTCACAGTATCCACTGAGATCTCTGTTGAAATGCAAATGCATCACTTGGATGGGGATTAGGAACCAAAGATAAAATCTATCAACCTCAGGACTTTGCCTCTGCCTCTGAAGGGAGGAGTTGGAAACAAGCGAAAACAAGATGGCCTTTAAGTTTTTCTCACTGAATTTAATTAAACTGCTTGATCTTTCTAAGCCTTGGTGTTTTAAAGTATCTTTTTAAAAGAAAAATAACACTTGCTCGTAGGAGAAAAATCAGGAAAGTACAAAGACATAATAACAAATAACTCAGAGTTCCAATACCTAGAGATTATCTCCGTTCGCATGTTGAGTGCTTTCCAATAATGGTATGGTAAGTAGCTTCAGTCATGTCCAACTCTTTGTGACCCCATGCACTATAGTCTGCCAGGCTCCTCTGTCCATGGGATTCTCCAGGCAAGAATACTGGAATGGGTTGCCATTTCCTCCTCCAGGGCACCTTCCTGACCTAGAGATTGAACCTATGTCTCTTATGTCTCCTGCATTGGCAGGTGAGTTCTTTTCCACTGAGTTACTACCTGGGAAGCCCAATAATAATATTTTAAGAATCTTATACAATGGTGAGTATGCCAGGGACACAAATCTATATCCTGAATTTTTTCCCACTTAATATTTTATGTAGGAGCTGTGGGTTTGAGTCCTGGTTTAGGAAGATGTCCTAGAGTAGGAAATGGCAAACCCCACCAGTATTCTTGCCTGGAAAATTCTATGGACAGAGGAGGCTAACGGGCTACAGTCCAAAGGGTCCCAAAGAGTTGGACGCGACTGAGATAGCAAGCTTAGGTGGGGGATTGTTTGTGTATGTGACCAGCTTTCAGTCTCATAACAACTTTATGGAATACCTAGTGGCATCTTCTTGCCTGGAGAATCCCAGGGATGGGGGAGCCTGGTGGGCCGCTGTCCATGGGGTTGCACAGAGTCGGACATGACTGAGGCGACTTAGCAGCAGCAGCAGCAGTGGCATCTTCCATTTACAACCAGGGCCATGAAGCTCAGTGCACTTGGGAGGCAGGGGGCTCAACTGGTGGTCCACCCAGACCCCCTGCATCCTTCTGCTGGTCCCTCGGGCAGTCTCTGCCCACCTGCAAGCTTTGCTTCTACTGGTCCACACCTGCCAGTCTCCAGGCGCTGCTGCCACTGGGCCATGGAGATGCTTGGCCCCACTGTTCACCCAAACTTTCAGAGAATGGGAGATGCCTGAGAGTATGGATGCTCCTTAGGGCTCCTAGCCAATGCTGGGTCTGGGAGGATGAATGTTTGCCGAGAGTCAGATACACCCTAAGGTGTCATTTACATTCTGGAGCTTCTCTGCAGGGTCAGTGAGACTGGGCTCCGCCTGAAGTCACACCCCTGCTTGGCTTCTTCTCCATCTCCATCTGCTGCCCTTTGTCCTCCTGTTTCCCCTGGGAGCACCAGCTCAGGGATCTTTACTTAGGGAATGCATCTGGGACTCTGATCTGACACTGGCATTTCCTCCACGGTCACACCTTTCATAACCAGCATATCCAGACCCCAGGTGGGCATGTTTCTTATCACAACTCCTTGCCTAATTCCCAAAGAGGCAGCCGACGTTTTGGGAGGAGGGTCTCTTGGCAGACCTGTTCACTGGGGGGGCGAGGGTGAGCCTGGCTCCTCCAGCACTGTCAGGATGTGCCCAGAAGGATGGCAGGGGCTGGAGGCAGTGGAAGGCTCTGAGAAGGGGCAGAGAAACCCCTGCTCCAACATACCTAAGGGAAATTAACGAGCATGGCTGCCCCAGCCCTGCTCCAGACAGCCAGGGGGCCCGGAGCTGGTGCTGAAGATGAACTAAGCAACAGACTCACAGCTCTAACATGCTGGCACCCGGCCAGGGCCCCACTTACCCACAAACCACCCCAGCCAACCAGGCCAAGAGGCTTGTGTACGAAAGCTCGAGAAATATTACTGTGGGCTCCTGCTGGGAAGCAGTTTGGTCCATTTCAGCTCTCACATCATGGCAGCGAAATACACAAATATAGACCCAGCTCATCCGAAGGAGCTTTTCTCTCTTAACCTTGAAGGACATCCCGTCTAAGGCTGCTCTGGAGTCGGCCACTATGAGGGGCTGCTGGGCCCAATTTCATGAAGCAAGACAACTTAAACAGCAGACATCAGACTGTCAGATGCAGTTCCCTCTCAGTACACTAGAGACCCACCGTAAATGCTGAGACGGGGTGAGCAGGGGGCGGAGAGACTGCGACGGAGGGCCAGGGACAAGCTGCTTGCCACTGGGTGTGGCTCGTCATCAGCAAAGGGGATTAATCTCTCGGTTCTGACCTCCTAAGAGCATGTTAGCACGTTCTCGCTCTCTCTCACTCACATACACAGCCAATGTGAATCTTCATCTATCATCCACAGGCAGGCTCATATTTTGGCTCTGATCACTTAGGAAATTGGTTAGCTCTGTGAGAGTGGGTGTGTTGTGTGTGTGTGTCTGTCTGTCTGTCTGTTGCTTTCAGTTCGGGACTCTGAGAAGGAGGAGGGGCAGGCTTGAGCACTCACACACTAGCCCGTGTACAGACAGCTGATACACAGAGTCTCCCACAAAGGGATGCTGAGAGAATGACAGTCTTCAAAACCAGCTCAGTCACAGTTCTATTTATGGCTGGAGAGACAGGATGCCGGGTTGATGGGAGGGACTGTGGTTTTTCCCCAGGAGAAGAGTTTTGGAGGGAAGCATGGTTTAAACAAGGCTGAGGAGCTGCTCTTGGCTGGGGATCCTGGGGTCAGCTGGATGGCCACCATCTCTTAGGACAGTGGTCTTAGCTGCTGAAGGACTCAAGCTATGGACAAAGATTCTGGTTTCCCACAAAATTAAGTGATGAGCTGCTGGGGTGCAAACATCCATTTAAGGAAGTTTTGCAAGGACAAGAGTTGATTTCTGCTCAGCTACTCCCCAGAGAAGACTCTTGAGAGTCCCTTGGACTGCAAGGAGATCCAACCAGTCCAACCTAAAGGAGATCAGTCCTGGGTGTTCATTGGAAGGACTGATGTTGAAGCTGAAACTCCAATACTTTGGCCACCTGATGCAGAGAGCTGACTCATTGGAAAAGACCCTGATGCTGGGAAAGACTGAGGGCAGGAGAAGAAGGGGACGACAGAGGATGAGATGGTTGGATGGCATCACTGACTCAATGGACATGGGTTTGGGTGGACTCCAGGAGTTGGTGATGGACGGGGAGGCCTGGGGTGCTGCGGTTCATGGGGTCGCAAAGAGTTGGACACGACTGAGTGACTGAACTGAACTGAACCCCCCAGAATATTCATTGGAAGGATGATGCTGAAGCTGAAGTTCCAATACTTCGGCCACCTGATGCAAAGACTCAACTCATTGGAAAAGACCCTAATGCTGGGAAAGATTGGTGGCAGAAGCACAAGGCATCTCGTCCTCTTGGCACAGGACAAGATGGTTGGATGGCATCACCAACCTAATGGACGTGCGTTTGAGAAAATTCCAGGAGATAGTGAAGAACAGGGAAGCCAGGTGGGCTATGGTCCATGGGGTCACAAAGAGTCAGATGTGATCGACTGACTGAACAACAACAAAGCCATGGTATGCGGTAGCTGTGTTGCCCTGGGCTTGGTTTCACCATTTCTTGGAATGTATTGGTCAAGCTGCAGCCAGGTGGACAGAGCCCATGTCAGGCAGTCTAAAAGGGGAGTGTGAGGACACCCAAAGGCTAGTAACATAGGGTAGCCAGGCCAGGGAGGGAGACATAGGCCACCCCATGGGAATTGGATTCCAATGAGACACAACTACAGTCTTAAAGGCCACCCCAACCAGGATGGAAGGGGTGAAATATACCGGCTTCTTTCTCTAGCTGCTAAGCCCCTGACAGAGGTTCCATTGGCTAAACCTATACAGAAGCCAGTTGGAAGGAAGTCTGCTGCTGTAGCTTCAGTCGTGTCCGACTCTGTGTGACCCCATAGACGGCAGCCCACTAGGCTCCTCTGTCCCTGGGATTCTCCAGGCAGGAACACTGGAGTGGGTTGCCATTTCCTTCTCCAATGCATGAAAGTGAAAAGTAAAAGTGAAGTGGCTCAGTCGTGCCCGACTCTTAGCGACCCCATGGACTGCAGCCCACCAGGCTCCTCCGTCCATGGGATTTTCCAGGCAAGACTACTGGAGTGTGTTGCCATTGCCTTCTCCTAGGAGATGTATTTTGCAGGAGAAGGATGAGGAATGGCTCTGAGCCTGCAAATGGGCAAATGACCAATTCAGGACATTCACAAGATGTTTCTAGCCCTACTTATTCCAAAGGATATTGGTGAGAATCAAATGGAATGATACATGGAAATTATACACACAGACATTACAGAATGCTACCCAAATACAGCTCTGGATTTAATTATGTTTGTGTATTAGGAGTTTTGGCTGGCAGTCAAAGATTATTCATATTTAACTGTTGGGTCATTAATTCTCTCCCCACCTGGATCTGGAGTAGAGATGGGCTGATGGTGTTTCTCTGGGGCTAGTCCCTGGGGCCTGTTCACCCAGTAGGCTGCCACAGATATCTGGGAGCACTGGACGGTACCAGGTGATGAGATCTTTCTGCAGACAATGAGACTCTAGTCACCTGCATCTAAACCACTATTCTCAGAACCAGTTTAATGTGCATGGGAAGGTGGGCATCAGGCTTGGAGAGGGGCCTCCCCGGCCCCTCTTCTTGGCAGCAAGCAGCCCTGATGAACAAAGCCACATCAAAGTGAAGAGGTCTGATGCTATTCAGGTGATGGAAGAGAGAGAGGAAAAGAGAGCTGAGACTTTCCCGAGCAGCACCCCTCCCCCGAGCATCACACCTGGCACCGTCCCACGTCATTTTGCTCCTGATGGTGGAGGAGATGCCTGGGGAATAGGGCCGATGCAACTGAACCCTTTAGTCTCTGCAGCCCCATTAACCCGCATCCACCCAAATGGATTCTCAGCCAGTCCCATTAAGACATCCTGTCAGAACCATCCCAGGTCATTTGCAGAGTGAAGTGAATATCAATAAAACTGTAAAGAGTAATTTTCCCAGCTTCACTGACTCTTACTGGAAACCAAGCCAGCATCTCCGCTGTGGGTATTGATAAAAATCTCCATTCCTCCTGGGATCTGGGAAAATCTGAACCCCATCTGAGCAGACACCAGGTGTGCTGGTTTAATGGGCATGTGCACATGGGCAATGGGCTTGGAAGGGGGTCTCAAGCCTCTGTCCCTTCCTGGCAGCGAGTAGCCCCGATGAAGGAAGAGGCTTGATCGCCCCACGCTGAGGCAATAGAAAGGAGGCAGGCACTGACTTCCAATCTCCATTCACTATCCTCTACTCCCACCATCTACTCTAATCCCACTGGACCTCATTATTTCATCAGTAACAACAGGGTCCTTTCCAGTTCTGCATCCTGTGATTCTGAGAGATGAGAAGGCACGGAGAAATCAACCTGCCAGAGATGGATGCATCTGACAGTGTAGACCCTTGAGGCCGAGTCTACACTGCCAGGCACTCACGAAGCAGACAGAGTGGGAGTCTGGCTGGCAGTTTCTCGCTGTGGCTCCCTGATCACGGAGATCCTGGGCATCACACCTGCTCCATGGCTGTGACAGCCAGCACTGGGAGACCAGAGCTGTGAGTGACAAGGCGCTAATTCCAGGCGTAAGAAGTGTGATGGTTAGGGACTGGCCTCCTCCTTTCCTGTCGGCTCCCTTCTGTCTGAAAGGCTGTCAGCAACTCCTGTGGATGCCTGGCTGTCACGGCCTGGATTCTTTCTTCCCCTACACGGAGGTGTGGAAGAAAGTATGGAGGTGTTTCTGCAGCACCTGGGCTGTGGGTTTGGAATGTGCTACCTACGGGAAAAGATTGGGGACTGCTCAGCTACTGTTCTGCCCCGAGGCCCAGCCTTCTCTTCTCAGCTGTCCAATCAGGGTTCTGGGTATTTGAATGGAGGGGAAATTTGAGTGCACATGCGTGCCCACATGCACAGTTAGAGGGAGAAGACCTGAGTCAGTGAAGTTGAGATCCTTGCAATCACGTGAAGCTTGATTTTCAGGGGAGGCTTTGCGGGCTTTTCAGAAACCCCCATAGATGCTATTCCTCCACCCTGCCTCCCTCCTGTGCAAAAGGTCACACAACCAAGGGCAGGTGCAGGTCACACCTGGTGACCAAAGCTCTCCTGGAGCCAGGCAGCCAGGCACGAGTTCTGTGGGGACTGCTGTGATCCAGCTGCACCGTGTGCTAAACCCACTGGCGGCCGGATTGGTTCGGATGATATAAGTGGTGAAGTGGGTATTAACTCCCCCCGCCTGCCTTCCCCCTGTCCCGTGCAACCTGCCTGAAGCTGAACACTTGGCTAAAGAGAGGGTCTGACCAGATAATGTGTATTACAAAGTACAGAGCACACTCACATTTATAAAGGCCTTTTCCTTATCTATTTCAATTGTGAAGTCAAGAAAATGGAGTTATTATTCTCATTTTAAGGAACTACATAGTACCTGGTTCAAACTCTCTTCCACTCCATCTTAGAAACTGTCTCCTGCAGGAGGGGACACCAGCTTCCAGAATGACCCTAAGGATGCTGATAACGGAGCATCCTTAGGATCTCCCCTTTCCCCTGTAACTTTTGGAGAAAAGCGGGAGTGGGGCTGGGAGGGTCACGTGCCCCTATGACATCCGCGTTGCCATGGTGACATGTGATGGCCACATGGTGGAGGTAAGAGCCGTGGCTGAGTTCTGAAATTCTTATTACCTAGGGAAGCACAATGGTCCCTCTGAATCCAGAGATGCAGCATCCATTTTATATAACAGGACTTGAGCATCTGTGGATTTTGATATACATGGGGCTCCTGGGACCAGTCCCTTGTGGATGCTGGGGGATAACTGTCCATGGCCTCTCTCCTTTTGGAAACAAATATAAGACTGCAACCGATGATGTGTGAACTGGTCTGGGCTCCATGTGCTCTCCATATTGGGTGCGCCTGGCTTGCTCTTCTCCCCATAAGGAACAGTGACCTACACTTCATTGAAGTAGGTGCCTTTACAAGCATTTGTCCCTCACTACAAGCCTTGAGTTGGTGCAGATTTATCCTCGTTTTATGGGTAAGGAGACTGAGGGACAGAGGTGAAACGAACTGCCCCAGTCACACACCCCTAAAGCTGGTAGAATCAGGATGCCCATCCAGGCTGCAGAGCACATGCTCAGAACCCTGTGGACCCTGCTTCTGTCCCATGCACGCGTATGCTCCCTGCTCTCCCACAATCTTCCGCTTCCTTACATGTTTTCCTGCCAACCTGTAGGTGCAGGCAGTGTGCATGTCATGTGGGTGATTCCACACCCAGGGCCCAGCACAGAGCACCTCTTGGCCCCTCCCTGCATACACTGGTGCATGACTCCAAGAAGCCAGAGGGAATCAGCGGTTTGCCTCCAGACACAGAGAGGCTCTAGTGCCCACGTGTCTCCTGGATCCCAAAGCCTCCTTCTCTTCTGCCCCCAGGCCACGTTGCTAAATATATCCCGGGATGATCCCATTTACCAACTATAGCTAAAATGCCTCTTGACTGTTCTGCGCCAAGATTAGAAGTCCACGTCGATGATTATTTCATCCGCTAAAAGCAAATTGATCAAGCCCCGCTCTCCCTGCAGACTAAAGAGGCTCTCAGTCTATTTGTAGCTCCGTCTGGAAGGCAAGCAGCGGCTTCTCTGAGTCAAGACTACCTGTTGCTCTCGGCGCTGATGGAGTTCACACAGTGGGTCATGGATGTGTTTAGCCTGGGCTTAGCAGATCCTGGGGTAGAGGTCAAGGGGACAGTTTCTGTCTCCGCTTCTTAAAGCAGACCCAGGCTGCTGGAGCAATGACCATCCTATACTCTCCGTGGAGCCACCCTGCAGGATTCCACTGGGTGTGGAGCTCACCTGAGCTAATCCATCAGGAAGCCCCTCCCACCTTGGCCATCCTGAACTACTCACCAGAGCAAGGTTAAACTAAAAATGGTTCTTGCGAAAGGAACAGAAATACCATCAACTGTGCAGGACTCTGAAACAAAGTTGTTGTTTCTGTCTTTTGGGGAAGTTAAGAAATGAGACTAGACATTTGGGTGGGAGAAAAATGCATAAGGAAGCAGAGAAAAAAGATTTCCTACCCAAAAAGCTTTAGCAGAAATTAAAAAGAAAGACAACAACAAAAAGTGAGAGCCAGGGAGAAAGACATAAATGTTTCAGTAGATATTTTTCTTACCTTTAAAAAAATTTTAACTTTGTTTTCTCTTTGTGATCACAAGTTTCTTACCTCCACTGAGCTTCTGAGCTGAATAATAGAGTAGCCAGCCCAGCAGAGACAACCCATTGCTGGGTAGGAGGCTCCCAATACACAGGGAAGGGATTTTTCATTTCATACATCATTTAAAGTCTGCTGCAGTGATTTACCAATGTCAGGCCATCTTTGGAGCACAAAAAGAGAAGAAAGAGAAATATGCATGCTCCCATTGTGTGTCTAGACTGGGATTCCAGGAGAGCTATCAGGGATAGGTGCTGGGATTTCTCCCTTGTCTAAACACTACAGAGAAGCCGAAGACTCAAAAATGGCGAGGAAGGCGGCTTTTGTCCTGCAGAGAAACTGTGCTTCCCTTTCCACTGACCTGGCCAGGCAGGATGGGGTTCCCTTCCTACAGCCTGTATTCTCGTTGTTCCCAAGTTCTTGCACTTAGAACCATCCTCCACCTCCATAAGAATCACTGTCTTGAAACTCCACCACTATCATGCCATTATCCTGCTTAGGGAACTAAAACCGTTCTCCAAGCAAATCGGATCTCTCCTCACCAGGCATGCCAGCTTTCAGGACCTGCATGCCTGACTCTCTTCCCATTTACCCTGCACTCCTGTGGGGTTCCGTGGGGCCAGGTGCCCCAAGATGCCTGCATGCTGAACACCTTTGCCATCAACTTCCATCTGTTCTCCCCTCCTGGAAGACTCTCTTCCCTCCCATTTCTAAAACTCTCTCCAGGACCAATCTAATACCCACTTCATCCACCTCTCTTTCCATGACTAAGCCTGTCTGCTTAGTCACTTCTCCAAACTTCCATAGCACTTTGAGTCAGCAATGACTCAAATCAGATAATACCGATATTAGACAATGACAATACCCTTCATGGGGCGATTATTGGGTGCCATGTGGTTTACACACACTACCTCTTTCCACTTTCACAAACCCCAGCAGGAGATGCTGTAAATATTTCCAGGTGACAAAAATGAAGGCTTAGCCTCTGCGAAGTAATTATTTAAAGCTGTGTGGCTCAGGGGTAAAGAATCCGCCTGTCAATGAAGGAGATGCAAGAGACATGGGTTTGATTCCTGGGTAAGGAAGATCCCCTGGAAAAGGAAAAGGCAACCCACTCCAGTATCCTTGTCTGGGAAATTCCATGGACAGAGGAGCCTGGCGGGCTACCATCTATGGGGTCTCAAAAAGTCGGACAAGGCTTAGCAACTCTAAAACAATATCATTCAGTTAGGAGGTAAGTTGGCCAGAATCTGAATCCAGATTTTCTGCCTTCTTTTTTCTTTTATGAGTCTTTAACCACTCCTTTGACAGCCTCTCAGTCCAGTATTACTTCTGAGGTAATTGATTTTTAGGTTTTAGTTTAGTTCTGTAGTAAAACTGTGTACTCCCTAAGGAGGTGGCTCATGCCTGATATACCTGTATCCCCTACAGCTCCTAACCTCACAGCCAGACAAGCAAGGCACATTCAGTATAAACTTGATCATTGACTGGCCAGAGAGCTTCCAGATCTGGAAACGTCTCCTTTTCTCATTTTGGAAAAGTGCTCAAGGCAGACTGAGGGGTGCAGGTGGAAGGGCACAGCCAGTTTTCTTTAGAGAAGTCTGGTATTGGCCCAGTTCAAGATAATCAAGCAGACGTTTATTAAACACATACGATGGCAGGCCGGGCATGTGGGGGACAGGAGGCAATCTGAAACCTTCTTCTTGTCATGAAAGAGGCAAAGCTGAGCCTGAAAAGATGCAACTAGAGAGCCAGGCAAGGCAGCCTTCGCCAGGGGCTTTGTTCCTGCTTGGCTATGTGGTACAGGGCATGGGAAAGGTGGATTAAAAAACTCTGCAGATCAGCATGAGTCCTCAGTGTGGCTGAAGAGAGCTTCAGGAAAGGGGGCCAGTAGGGTTTGAGGATGGGGAACAGGGCCCTAGGTGGAGTGAGCAGGGATGAGGCACCGTCATGAGAAAGATTCATTCTGATCCTTTACCTCCACTCTTTAGTGACTGAAGGATGGTTGTGGTTTGCTTAGACTTCGTCACTATTCATGATGTCTGCTAAGCTAAGGCACTTGCTCAGTCTGGCTTATGGGCTAGTCATGGGATAAAGTATGACCAAGTCTACGAGTGTGGTGCAGAAGTGGAGGTCCTATATACATGGTGTCTGGTCATTATTTGTCATTGTCTTTGATGTGGCTGGTGCTCTGCCCTACAGTCTCAGCAGCACTCAACTCTACATGCAGAGGCTGTTTGTGGAGGGACCCTGGACTTGAGGGAGTCTGTCCAGCAGAACAAGGCAGAAGCAGTTCTCAGCCGGTGACAGATGGGGGCAGGGGGACAAGGGCCCCGCCTGCTTCCTTGCCCCTTGGCTCAGCTGATTCTGAGGTCTGTTCTGTGCAGCCTGAGTTCTGGCTGCCCCACAGTGACTTCGACATAATGAGCTGCTTGTTGGCTGCCTTCCCTTCCCCTGGCTTCCTCCCCGCCTCCTACAGTGTTTTCAGGGATCACATCCCAAATGAACTGCTTGCATTCGAATCGCATCTATTTCTGGGAGAACCCAAAGTAGGGGCTTTGGGGTCTTTATTAATTGTAGAGGCATGCATAGTTGCTAATAGATCAATTCCCCCAATTGTCCACATGGGTTCTGCTCAAGGGTAATAAACCAGGTCGGCCATTCACAACGTCTCAGCCCTGGGCTCTGGTGTCGCGCACGTTCACAGGCGGCCGGCAGCATCCTGCTCATGGTACGCTCATCCGGGGGTTTGGTTTATCAGCTCCCTACCTCGCCCCACTCCAAACTAGGGTTGGAAGTCCTTACAACAGAGGCTATGCCACATTGAGTCTTTACAGTAAATCCCTCTTACAGAGTGGGTGTTCGATGAATGGTCTTTAAATTGGATTGTGTTCACAGAAAAAAATACCCCTCTGTTCAAAAGCAAGCTAATCCCTATGCCTTTCTCTGGCTTCTAAAGTGATAAAAGTTCAGTTCCCGAAGCCACAGCGTTCACAAGTTTCTTGTAATGTGTCCATCATTTTATTTATCCTGTTGTACCCACCCTGAGCGGCCTTTCAAATGGGATCATGGGCACCCTTTTCTTCATCAGCTTCAGATGCCCCTAAACAGTCTTCTCTTCAGTGAAGCTCATCTGATCCACGTGTAGATGAACGCTACCTTTGTAACTGGTGCCTGAGAACACCGTGATTAATGAGGAGGAGTGAGCGCTGGCGAGTGTGCAGTCCAGGAGGTCTCTGTCCTGGGGCAGGGCTCCTGTCCAGAGTCCAAGGCCAAGGCCGTGTCCTCTCTGCCCTGGCTTCATCTCTGCCAGGGCAGCAGAGTGCATCTTCCCCCTTTCCCTGGCAGCATGGTCCACTCTGCATGCCCTCCTGGAGATGCCATGGCTACCTGTGCCATGCACTCGACAATGAATCCATTAGACGGTTGGTTACTGGACATAATTATCAAAGGCGGCAATGGAACCAGCCTGGCTTCTGGGGGCCGAGGCCAGTTGGAGGTCCCATCCAGCCAAGTGGATCATCACTCAGAGATGGCTCACCAACCACCACTGGGTCAGAGCCAAAGTGCTAAACCAGAGCTGGACTTCTCTCGCTGAGGCTTCTGTCCCTGCACCTGAGATGCAAGTCTCCTAGAAGGCAGATCCTTCACATCATATCTGACAGACCTGGTGAGAGGCAAACATCTCAGCAGAACGCAACTTCCTGGCTGGCCCATGCCAATTCCCCTCACCCACTGTGGGCCCTCTTGGCTCCACCACACACACCCTCATCATTCCAGGCTTGGCAGGTCCCAGACAGGACAAACAGATGCTTCCTCAGCCTCTCTTCCAAGTCCACTTATTACAAAGGCTGCAGCCATGAAGTCCAGGAGGCCTGGGGCACATCCACCCTCTGCATCTGCCAGACAAGAGAGCAGAGAGCAGGGGAGCCGGGGTGTGCCCTGCACATCTGTGCTTAGTGGAGGCCTTGGGGCTCTGCTCACCATACAGAGAGCAAAGGATGGCTTGGAGCAGGGTGCTGCATGGGTCATGGATACACACGGTGACAACTGGAACGGGTGTTTTCTGCAGTCGGCAGTGGGAATTTTTTCCAGCCTCAGAGAAAGACTGGACCCAAACAGCTCTACTTGACCACAGGGGCATGGAACACATTTCTCTAGTCAATCAGCTCTGCTGATGACCTGGAATCTGGCCTGGCTTGGGGTCTGGAGCCGGGAGCAGGCATCAAGAGCATCTGTGGAGCCTCCTTCGATAAAGCCAACAGATGATACCTAAAGTGGTCCAAATAGACTCCTCAGAAGCAATCTCCATCCCTCAAACAGCTGTGCCCTCTAGTCAGGGTCTGCTGAACACATGGTCTTCTGCTCTGATGCCCAAATTAGGGTTGTGTGTCCTTGTGAAGGAAGAGGAAACACAAAGAGGTGATGAAGGACCTCTAGGTCTGAGTGGGATGGGAACACTCAGGGCCACCTGTGAGCTCAAAGGAAATCAAAGGAGAGGTCCATGGTGTGAGCGGTAGTAAAGCTGGGCTGGATAGCACATTCCATGCTGCATTATGCTGTGTGACTTTGGGTAAGTCACCTACCCACTCCGCACCTTCAACAATGCCAGATTCAGGTACACCTTACAGGGATTGGGCAACTATGAAACAGAAGACTTATGATGAAACCTTTTTCCCAAGGGAAGAATGAGGCTTCTGAATAAAGCTGTTGTCATTCTCCTAGCCTCTCGTCGGAAGAGCTGTTACCTTGTTGACCCGCCATGAGAGAATCTAGATAACCAGAGGGGAAAGGGGTCTTCTGGTCGTTTGTCCCAGTCTCTCCCTGGAAGTAGAATTCTCTGCTTCAGGGTTTACTTGAGCGCATCCATGATAAAGAGCTTGTTTCCCTCAGTTCAGTAGTGTATAGGGGGAGCTCTCGGAGGACATGAAAGTTCTTTGAAAAAAAAAAAAGGGAGATCCGAGCCCAGAGAAGGCAGAGAGTCTGGTACACCTGCAACCAAAGTCAGCTCAGCCCTCATTTAGCACACGTCATCCGGGGCCCATGCACGATGCTGGGGACATGGGTGAACAGAACGCTCACCCCGTGCCTGCCTTCACAGAGCTTGAGCCCCAAGGATGCCCTGCCAGGAGCGGAGGAGGGGCCATTGTCCAACCAGTTCAGGATATCCCCCAATCTGACTGGGCTACCCGAACAGACCACAGTGCGCCCGCCTTTCACTGGGGCAGACAGCAGCTACAGCAAAGGCGCAGCGGCCCCTGGAAGGGACCTCAGGTTGTGTTACCTTTCAAAAGGTACATGCAGCCTCTAGCTTTCCTTTCTGCTTCCAGCCTAACCCAGCCTAGCCTTGCATTCACATTCTCTATGAGTAGGGGCACTTTCCTGCTCTGTGCAGCCACACTATGCTGAATAAAAACGAGAAACAAGGTACTGACCAGCCCTCTGCATTCCTGGTGTGCCCTGTGGAACCCAGTGACAGCTGAGGTCCTTTGAAAGGCAGCCTAACTCCCAGAGCAGCCCTGGAGGGCACCCAGGGCATGGGCAGTGTTCACCCCTGAAACTGAGTTATTAGATGAGCTGTATCTCTGGCCACCAATTCTGAAGGGCACTGGCCGCGCGTCATCACCTGGATGGAAAATTAAAGCAACCACTCCATCAGGGGTTACGCATTCCAGCATGTAAAGGAACACATTCCTGCAGAATCCACAACAGCACATCTTTGTTCAGCCCAAGAACTTTGATAGAAATAGTAGCTTTTTTGGATGGCTCTGTCAAAAGTGTAATATATCATGGAATAGCGGATACAAGTTCAAAAGTACATATAATAATATAATTAAGATAGCTTGACAAGAATGTATTTTAAAAGTATAAAATACCTGCAGGTGTAATAGCTTCATAAAGTCTGTCAGATTTACTTCTGCTGTGAAGAAATTTAAAATGTTTTACTTTAATGTGATGCAAATGAAGTCTGAAGTATGCATATAACACAGTCCTTACAAAATAGGTAGAAGGAAAAGAATAAAAGTCAGATGCAGGCCAAACAAGACATTCAACTTTGCAGGTGGCTGGGTAATAGATCAAGCAAACAGATCAGGGAGCAGTGCTGGGCTGTTTGGAGAAAACACCAATTTCACATTTCCCTCCCTTGTTGGCTACCGGAAAGTAAGTGTTTTTATTCAAAAATTAATGATTCCCTCTGTACATTTTTCTTCTGGCTCCAAAGGTTCAAGCATAATTCTTGTTTAAAGCAAAAGCAATTTTTATATAATTACTGGCCCCTGGAAAATTATTTTTCATCACTCTAAAAGCTAAGGAGAGGAGTGACTCACACCCAGCATAAGGCCTTTGGGACATGTCCACGGACTTAGGCACCAGGCACCACCCAGACAGGAGGAATCTCCTAGCGCTGTCCGGCCCAACTCTGCTACTTGTGTGCTAGATGGATGCTTTTGCAAGCAAAGAAGCAGTAACTGTTTACCCAGTATTAAAGCAGAGGTATCTGACCTCTAGGCTGTGGACAGGTACCTCCTGTCAGAGCAGAGGCAGCATCAGATTAAAAATAAAGTGCACAATAAATGGGTTTCCCTGGTGGCTCAGTGGTAAAGAACCCGCCTGCCAATGCACAAGACACGGGTTCAATCCCTGGGTCAGGAAGATGCCCTGGTGGAGGCAATGACAACCCACTCCAGTATTCTTGCCTGAGAAATCCCCTGGACAGAGCAACCTGGCAGGCTACTGTATATGGGGTTGCAGAGAGTCAGACAGGACTTAGCAACTGAGCATGCACAATACATGTAATGTGTTTAAATCATCCAGAAACCATTCCTCCCTCTCACCCCTAGTCCGTGGAAAAATTGTCTTCTGCAAAACCAGTCCCAGGTGCCGAAAAGGTTGGGGACCACGGTAAGGATGCCATGATAGGAAATTAGAAGGTTAATCCAATTAGCGAGGACACAGACTGGGAAGCCCAGGTCATCTCTCACACTCTCTCCTCCCCAAAAAATTCTCGTAAGGAATCCCATTTCTGCAGCCTCGTGGTCTGCTCCATCAGAATTAACCCCATAATGTCCACAGTTTCGCATCTCACTGTGCTGGTTATTCTTCAGGTGTCAAGGTAACACAAAGTACCTGCCCCAACCATGGCTCAAATGCAATATTCTGGCCTTGGTGTCATTATCGTTTTCTTATTCCCAGGTGGCATCAGACAGATAGTACTTGGGGATGATGTAGCTACACAGTCTTCAAGAACCCTCCTAACCTCTGAGGGTCTAGGTTATGATTTACAGTGGGGTCGATGGGTCTTTCCTTTGCAACACAACAGGATATCCTGTATCTCACATCTCCAGCTGTGCTTGTGAGGAGGGCTAGGTGCTTGCCAAAGCGAAAAAAAAAAAAAAAAAGCAGTGGGGGAAGGCACTCAATAAACAGCATCATCTTTTATCCAAGGTAAAAATTACACGCTCAAATCACAAAGCAGCGTCGTTTAAAAACCAACATCCCAGTGTCTCTGCCGCTGATGACTGCACCCGAAAGAATTTTCAAAGTAAATGTACTTTTTGCCATTATCTTGCTCATTTGCATTCTGCTCCATTTGGGTTCTGAAATTCGCCTAGACACTTTATTTTCAGGGTAAGTTTGCATGATGGCAGACAAACAGTTTGGGAAGGAATTAGCCATATGGGCCTGGGCATTATTGTCTTAATGTGAGAATTGGGTCAACCCTACAAAATGTTTGCTTAAATACTTCCACAGGCACGTTCCCTCTTCGAGAGGGGGCATTTTCGGAATTCAGCTTCCCATTTGGCTCTGCATGGACTCGTAGCTGGTACTTCCAGCCTCTGGAGGCTCATGAAATATTAAATGCATAGCAACCTCAGAAAACACACAGCTCAGCCTCCTCATTTTGTAGCAGAGACGGGGAGGTCCAGAGACATCAAGTGACCTGGAAAGGTCAGTCTGCGTCCCACTCTCCGGTGATATGACTGACCCTGACCTGGCGGAGGTCTGTGTCTGCCCTTCTTGTTTCCTGCATACTAGGAACACTACTCACACTGGCCTCTAGGGCAGTGGTCCCCAACCTTCTTGGCACTAGTGACCGGTTTCATGGAAGACAATTTTTTGCAAGAATGGTGGAGGAGATGGTTTTGAGATGATTCAAGTGCGTTACATTTACTGTGTACATTATTTCTATTATTATTTCATCAGCTCCGCCTCAGATCACCAGGCATTAGATCCTGGAGGTTGGGCACCCATGATCTAAGGGACGCCACTGCAATGTGTGGCCCTGTTCTATACTTTCCCAGCCCTCTGTGAATTCAGAGTTTTTGATTTTACGTCAACCTGTCAATCAATCTGGCCTCAACCAATCAACTGATACATTCTTCTGCACACCTCCAGGTATGACCCTGAAGCTTTTTTCTCTCTGCCCTTCAGAATCAGAGGCAAAGTGACAAAAGTACAGACGAGACCCCCAGAAATCACGATTCTCCCCTCGTGACTATCGGAAAACATAATACTGGAAATGGCAGTGCCAGCCGTGTCGCAAGTGAAGGATAACAATACCCGCAACAGACCTTTTAAGGGCAACCCATTATTTTTGTAATTTGTTTAAACAAAACCAAGTGACTCCTTAAACTCTAATGCACATCTCAGAAATCCAATGCTGCTATCTCTTGTTTCTCTCTCTGGAGCCATGGCAATAATTTTAATGCCAGTAGAAAGCATTAGACATTAGAGGTGAGCAAGGCACAGGGCTCTGGCTTTTATCAGATAATTAAGATGCTACCAAAGTCAAACCTTTATCAACATTAGACTAAAAATAAGCTTTTTCCATCCAAGGCGTTTCTACAGAGCATTCAGAGTGACAGTGCTCTGGATAAGGGTTTGCTTTTAAAACTGGTTCATTGTTTTTCAACTTTTATTGGCAATCCATTCTCATTACGCTCTCTGCATTTGTCTTCATCGAATGTACTTCACAATTATAATATCAAAGGGTTTGTATCTACATAATAAAAATGATCTATGGAATAGTACAGGGAAAACAGAGTAACAGCGTGATCATTAATGAGATGAAGACTTTGAGAGAAAACCTGGCATCTCATGGGAGGACACGTCCCTATATTATAAGATGTTAGAAAGCAGGCAAAGGCTTGGAGGTGAAAGTGAGATTAAATCCCTGCTTCCCTGGAGAGAGCAAGCACAGCATGGCCAGGCTTGACTTTGGTGATGGGAGGGGTGCACCAGGTGACCTCGTGTTGGAAATAGTCACTTCAAAGTCTATCCCTCTATCCTTCAGAACTTTCTGGCATGAATATCATTGGCTAAACAGACCACGGAGACCAGGCTGGGGTCTTTTCTGTCCAGAATCAGCATTAGGAGTTCTCTCTTCTGACCAAGAGTGGCTGCTGCTTGCCTGCAGAAAGGCACCTGTTGTGTACAGGCTTACTAGAATCAATTTCTTAGGTCAAAGGCATTGTCTAGAGATGGAAGTCCTGCATCTTTTTGGCACCAGAACCGGTTTCATGGAAGACAATTTTTCCACAGACTGAGGTCGGGGGGTGGGGGCGGCGATAGTTTCAGGATGATTCAAGCTCATTACATTTATCGTGCACTTTATTTCTATTATTATTACATCAGCTCCACCTCAGATCATCAGGCATTAGAGTCTGCCAGAGGTTGGGGAGCCCTAGTCCAGAGAAGAGAAAGACGTGGAGAAGGGGTGTCTGGATGGTACAGAGAAGCTTGGGATCATCTGGATAGTTGGATCGCCTATCACACTCAGGGAAAAATAAGCACATAGCTGATCAGTTTGCACAGACGCCATCGTGCTGTTTATTACTGCACCTATGCCATCTATCATAGGGCTTGGTCGCAGTACATACTCAGTAAGTAGTTTTTAATGAATGGGAAAAAAAGAATGACTTTATCATTAAGCCAAAATATTTCATAATTGATAACCCTTACAAGAGATGACAGAACACTTTAAGACAGACTATCCTTGAAATGATGAAAAGAGTTGTATTAATGAGGACGAAGGAGAAGGAAGAACAGACAAGAAAGGGGCGGGAGGCTCCTTGAGTTTGCATAAATATAAAAATTGGTTGTGGCGCTTGGCCAAGGCAAGGCTGGGGACCCCTTGCCAGGAGGATAGGAGGCTTGGCAGATGTTCGAACAGGAAGGGGGAGGCCAAGCAGCTGTCCAGCGCTTTAAGAGACCACAGATTGAGAAAAAGCACTGTATGCTTCTTAGCTGATAGGAAGCAGTGTGGACCCACTGGGGGCAAGAGTTTTGTTTTTTTCTGGAATGGCCAGCCAAGAGCTGAATGACACCTGGAACTGGGCTCAAATATGAAAGCTGGATTTCATATATACATACACAGCCCTCCATATCTGCAGATTCTGCATCCATGGAGTCAACCAACCACAGACTGAAAATGCTAAAAAAAAAAAAAAAAAAAAAGAAAATTCTAGAAAGTCCCAATAAAGCAAAACTTGAATTTGGTATTATAAGTAATCTGAAGATGAATTTAAAGTATATGGGAGGATGTGCTCAAATTATATGCAAATTCCGTGGCTGCTGCTTAGTTGCCAAGTCACGTCTAACTCTTTGTGACTCCATGGACTACAGCCCACTAGGCTCCCCTGTCCCTGGGATTTCCCAGGCAAGAATACTGGAGTGGGTTGCCATTTCCTTCTCCAGGGGACCTTTCCAACCCAGGGATAGAATCTGTGTCTCCTGAAGTGCAGGTGGATTCTTCACCACTGAGCCACCAGGGAAGCCCATATGCAAATACCTTCACCATTTTATATAAGGGATTTGAGCATCCATGGAGTTTGGTATCTGCAGAGGGTTCTGGAGCCAATCCCCTGTTGATGCCAAGGATGAATGTAATTTCTAAATCTTCCTGTGGCTTCTGTACATTCAAGTCCAATGTGAGTCTGGATGGAAAGGCCTTGGTCTGTCAACAGGCCGGGAAAGTAACTTATTTGATCTGTAAAAACCCAACCAGTTTATAGTTAGGATCTGTGATCCTACAGTGGAAAGCACTGCTCTGCTTCACTGGTGAGTGAAGTGGTGGGTGAAGCATAGACTCCCTAGACATACCTAATGCACACGGGGTCTACCCCAGGAAAACAAAGTAAATTATACTGGGAGCTAAAAGAATTCCAGCATCAACTGATTTAGAGGAAAGCACTTCTGACTTGATTTATTTGGAAAGGAATCTCCACTTATCAACTTGATTTGGCTAGAAGAACTCATGAATGTGCCACTGATGCTGGGAAAGATTGAGGGCAAGAGGAGACGGGGGCGACAGAGGATGAGATGGTTGGATGGCATCACCGGCTCAATGGACAGAAGTTTGAGCAAACTCCGGGAGAGAGGGATGGACAGAGAAGCCTGGCGTGCTGCAGTTCATGGGGTTGCAAAGAGTCGGACGTGACTTAGCAACGGAACAACAACTTTGAACAGGGAGTGAGTGGTCACACTGTTGTAACAATATCTCTGGGCTCAAGATGGCCCACAGAAACATAAAGGCAGTAACATACAGCAGGATGTGATAACAGCCATCGTGCACTCACCATTCTCATTTTTTATGCATGAAAATGCAGAATATTAATATAACAGGTGCTAAACAGTTGCAGTGTCAGGGTTAGATTTCTCCTTAGAGATATAACCCAAGTTGCTTATTTCACAGATGACTCAAAGAGGCAAGATAACTCATCCAGAGTCTTAGAGTTGAGATGAAATCCTGGATACACTTGTCTCCTAACTCAGGGCTTTGGCACTCCCACACGTGACCTACCATTCATAGGGAGAGAGAGAGGGATGTATGTGGATGAGAGATAGATGGATAGATACATATTCTCTCGGTAGTGTTCGTTTTTAGACACAATTATTCTATCTTCAGATTCAATATCCCAGAGGTACATCAAAAACTCCCCGAAGGACATTTAAACTTTACTGCAGAGTTAGAAACTGTAGAGAATTAAAAGTCCCCTGTAGCTATTAAAATAGTGTGTCTCGGGAACAGCTGTGTTACGGGTGACTAATGGAGTTTCACCACCTCCCACCCCCATTATATACAGATGCTGATATAGATATATATGCTGCTGATCTCTTAAGCAAGGTGTCCAGTATTTTTATTCCTGGGGAGGGAGCAATTGCTGTTTTTTTCCCCAAAAACTGCATTAAAACTTTCTTTTGTAAGATAAACGAGTGAAAAAATCAATAAAGCATGAAAGGACATGAAAAATGCATTTTAACCCATATATTTTCTTTCTAACAGTGCAATTTTTTAAAGCTCTCTGAAAAAAAAAAAAGTCAATGTGATTCTCAAGGAAAAATGCAACACACACAACCCTGAATTCAGGAGCAAAGGCACACACACACTTGCACACACACGTACAAACAGCCCTCCAAGAATAATGAAGATCTAAAGATCTGACCTAGTAGTTTGAGGCAAGGATGAAAAATGGAATAAGCCTTGGCCACCGTGGGATTGGCAGGTCAAAGGATGCATTAAATGTGATGGGGAACAAATTCTGTTTTTGGATAGTTCAGCATATAACCATATTAAAGCTTTTAAGTCTCCCAACTCAGTGAAATTACTCTCCAGGGACCAAGTGTTCCCCTGTGGACCTCACTGCACTTCTTTTTTTTCTCCCATAAAGAGTAAAACAGCACAGCAAAGAAGGCAAGACATCCTTTTCAGGGCTCAGGTGAAAAGTAAAGGGGAAAAAGACTGAGGGTTAAATGCAATATTGAAGATGATGTCTCTTAATCAGCGTATCTTTCTTTCTTGCAGCTAAGCAATCTTTGTCAATTACAGGGCATTACTCTGCAGGCCAACTGGCAATTACAATGGCATCTTTCTTCTCATCAGTGACAGCCAAAGGAGAGAGTATTCTGAGTCCGGCTAAATGTAAAGTGGGAAAGTGGAGCTCATTTCAGAGGTAATGTAGAGGGAACCTATAACCAGGATGCAGATGCTCCATGCAGCTGTTATGCAAAGAAGCCCCCGCTCAAAGAGCTGACGTGTTTATTTAGACTGGTGCTAAAGCCGAGTTAATGCCAATTTCCAGAGAGGATTAATACACACTAATGTGGAATTATTGAACCGTTATACACATCTGGAAATGCGTGTTTTTAACTGTTTCTTTTTTGTGGCTGCCAGCTGCACTGGAGAAGCAGCTGATACAGTTGCGGTTGCTTTTAAGACCCAGCTGAATAGATGTCATGCTGTTGGGATGACTACAGGCCCTTCTGATCAAGACCATGGCCCTCACCTGCTTCTGATCCTTTCACTGCTCCTCTTCATCTTTGTCTGAATGCCAGTTTCCCACCTTCCTTTTCAAGATCAGGCTGCAATCTTTTCCATTTCTTCCCAGCTTGCTCACTGTTAAACCTCTTACCATGCAGCCGTGAGTGATCCCAAAAAGGATAACAGCCAGAGAATCAAAAGCCTTTGGATTTCACCTAGAATTTTGTGGTTCATTCATTTAACGTCGGTACAGCAGGAGACCCCGGTTAAATTCCTGGGTCAGGAAGTTCTCCTGGAGAAGGGATAGGCTACCCACTCCAGTATTCTTGGGTTTTCTTGGTGGCTGAGATGGTAAAGAATCTCTGCCTGTAATGCAGGAGACCTGAATTTGATACCTGGGTTTGGAAGATCTTCTGGAGGAGGGCATCCCACTCCAATATTCTTGCCTGGAGAATCCCATGGATAGAGGAGCCTGGCAGCTACAGTCCATGGGGTTGCAAAAAGTCAGACACGATTGTGCAACTAAGCACAGCACAGCACAGGACCAGGTGGGTCATCCGAGAGAATAACCCTTTGGCAAAGAGACCACTTAGATTCATGATAAAGGTCATGTCAAGGACTCAACTGATCTCATGACCCAGAAGTATCCCTCTCCAGAGACCTACACCTCCACGTCCCTTACTGAGCGGCTGACCCGTCTCAGAAAAGAGCATTGCCCCCACTCCCCATCTCAGTTGTTCAAGGAGGAAGCTGCAGTATTTATCAGGAAGCATCGTGCCCAAGGAGACCCCTCAAGTAGGAAGCTAGAGGTCATCCAGCCCACCCTCTCCTCTTTGTCCCTTCTCTGCACCTATCCTTTCTTGAATGCAGGCTAATCTAGACGTCCACATGATCACTGAGCATCCTAGAAAAGTTTTACCTATTTGATCTTGGCTGCAGCTGTAAGGATTTGCCTCTCAATAATCACAAAGCACATGCCAATCAAAGTGCCCTACCTGTATCAGCCATAAATGCAATTTACCTTCTGAGATTCTGTTGGAGGCTTTTGACAACTATGTGGTTCTACCCATCCCTTCCCCCTTCCACCTTTTGCTCCCTGAATTTCCAGCCGTTCAGACAGATCCACTGAGTGAACATCAGTCAAACTGTCCCTTCGTCTCCAGTTTCCAAGTACCCTGCAATCATGTGTGCTTTCCTCCAGAACATACCTCTTTCAGCACCACATCACAAGAGCTCTTTAAACGCTAACAAGAACCAATATTTTAGATTCTACTGCTCGGCGCTTCAGCTCAAGTCACTTTATTGTAAAATTAGATGTCATTGTGAAAAGCATGGATATAAATATAAGAGCAAAAGGCCCTTTTCTTAATGCAGAAACCAAGGTAACAATATCCTCCTTTTTCCTCATCGTCAAAAAGTTCTTTCTTTTGATAGCTCAGCCAATATAATGTGTTGCATATTTACACTCAGCATTAAATAACTATTATGCAAAAGTACTCCACAGTAATATCTAAGTGTATTTATGGAAAGCTAAATTATATTGCCAAGTTTATTTTAGACCAAGGAAGCCCCTGGGAAGGGATCTTGTGTGTTTTAAAGAGTAAATGTAAACCATTAAATAGAGAGAGCCTTTGTGGAATGTAACACATTCTACCTAGGTAAATCACAGAGCAATTACACAGTAAACTTTTCTTTGATGAAGCACTGAAGTGATGACATGTAATTACTTTTCCAACGCTGCACCGTGTGTTTATCAAAATGTTAATGCAAGCATAATAACAGGCTGTATGTTTGCGCCGAGAATGTCAGAGCCATCCAGCTGTCAATCACATCTGAAAATAAAATCGCAAATAGGCAGGCAGCTTGAGAGCAGGAGTGACAGCCAATACTCTCTCCGCTGACAAGTCCTTTGCTCCTCCACCAATCACAGTGCCAGTGTTATGTACCTAATGGGAGTGTATCTTTGATTAGCCGGAATGGGTCCAAGTGGCATAAATGGCTGAACTCCGTGTGCAGCTGCCTCTCGTTTCTCATGTTCTGCTAAAGGGGCCGCACTCAGGTGCCAGTCGATCCCATTACTTTTCTCCAAGCTCTTCCAGATCAGCGCCCTTGTCAAAGAGCTGCAGAGCCTATGAACAGGCTGGCATGATGCACCCCCAATTCAGACCTGGCTTCCTGGCCAAGGAGCCTGGTTCTGACCCAACCCTACTGTGCTTTCCTTGTTCATGATCCCTGAGACAGAAGGTCCTAGGCTAGGGCCTGTCTCAGCATTTGGGTGAGCTGGTTTTCCTTAAAGCTGTTGCTGCTACTGCTAAGTCACTTCAGTCGTGTCCGACTCTGTGCAACCCCATAGGCGGCAGCCCACCAGGCTCCGCCGTCCCTGGGATTCTCCAGGCAAGAACACTGGAGTGGGTTGCCATTTCCTTCTCCAATGCATGAAAGTGAAAATTGAAAGTGAAGTCGCTCAGTTGTGTCCAACTCTTAGCAACCCCATGGACTGCAGCCCACCAGGCTCCTCCATCCATGGGATTTTCCAGGCAAGAGTACTGGAGTGGGATGCCATTGCCTTCTCTGTTAAAATGCAACTTAAAAAAAAAAAGTGCCTGGTTTTGAAAAACAAGTGTCAAAATGTCTGGGAAAGCATGGATGAACTAAAAGTAGGGTGAGCTAAGTAAGCAGTGCTTGGAGCATGGAAGATCCCCTCAGGAACTTTCCTAGGGTGCAAGGGTGGGCGGGGGCAGGTGCTAAATCGGCCCCTGATAAGGTCATATTCTGTAACATTTCTTTGTACCCTGGAACATCTGGGAGATGAGCACTCTAGTCCTGGAAACTTCGTGCTTGCCCTGACGCATGTCCTCTTGACATTCTCTGAGAACACTATTCACTGAAGGAGCCTTTCAAATGTATCTAAAAATTGCCAGCCACTTGTTAAAGTAGGAGCAGGTGCATGCA
Organism: Bubalus bubalis; assembly: GCF_019923935.1. Lineage (NCBI taxonomy): Eukaryota > Metazoa > Chordata > Mammalia > Artiodactyla > Bovidae > Bubalus > Bubalus bubalis. The sequence continues at coordinate 110,912,549 of NC_059161.1, forward strand.
TCACCTTTGTCTCCTTGAGATCAGGAACTGCAGGCCTCCGGCTCAGTAGGGGGCATTGTTGAATTTCATCCTGCTACAGCAATGTGGGGCGGTCTGGTGGGCATAAATCTAACCCCACAGTTACAGCATCGCTCACTTCCCTGGTCAGCTGAACTCAGGACACAAATCATACCTGTGTATTTGCATCTTGCTGTTACAAAATGCTGGGCCGGCTGGTCCACCCTGCCCTTTGTGTGTGTGTGATTGTAACCAGGGGAAAGAGATACTGAAGGATGCAGGCGAAACGAAGGCCCTAAACTCTGTGCTTGCCAGCAATCTCTTTGTTACTGCTTACATTTCTTTGTTTATTTTTTTTAATTGGAGGATAATCGCTTTACAAAATGGTGTTGGTTTCTGCCATACCTCAACAATAATCAGCTATAGGTATGCATATGTCCCCTCCCTCTTGAACCTCCCTCCCTCCTCGCACCCCATCCCACCCCTCTAGGTTGTCACAGAGCCCAGGTTTGAGCTCCCTGCATCATACAGCGAATTGCTACTGGCTATCTATTTTACAGATGGTATTATGCATGTTTCCAGGCTACTCTCTCAATTCATCCCACCTGCTCCTTCCTTCACTATGTCCACAAGTCTCTTCCCTATTCTGTGTCTCCATTGTTGCCCTGCAAATAGGCTCGCCTGTACCATCTTTCTAGATTGCATATATATGTGTTGATAAACGATATTTGTTCTTAGTTCCATTATTTTTCATGCTTTTTGGTGATGCCAACATATGTTGCAATGCCAAGAGCCATCCTGGACATTCCTGGCTGCCTCCAGTGCAGTGAATAGCTGATTCTGTACCCCCTTCCGTGACTCCCTGAGTGATGGAAAATTTCCTATCACATGCCTGGACTAATGGATGCATTTTAAGTGGCAGGTTTCCAGTGTAACAGAAACTTTAAAAGTCACTCAAACAAATAAACCTATGGAGACCCTAGGTTCAAGGACCATGGGTGCAGAGCCCCTCACCCCTCTGCATATGATCTGCTGGGAGTTGGATGATTATGCAGGAGAGACAGGAAGTGAGAATTAAGAGAGACCTGGAAGGTCTGTCCACTGAGCCCCATCTACTAACACGCCAACTCAGCATATATGGCTCCCCATTAGAGCACGTGTCCTTTTAGTTAAAAGTAATACATCTCCTCTTGTTTAAGCCAAAGTCCTTAAGGTTTGTTACTTTACTTTGTTCTTTTCTTCCAAACAGGGACTGAGTCAGATACTGAGTCTGGGGCCTTACTTCTCGGCAGTTGAGGAGGAGACAAGAGAAACAGCAAGTGTTGGAAAGGGCCACGGAGAAGCCTGCAGTAGTTAAGGGGAAAAGGAGGCAATGTGGAAAGGCAACCCAGGTCACCAGGGTGGTGAGAGGTCTCTCCAAACAGCACAGCATTTAAAACCCTTGGAGATCTGCTCCCATCAAGTGCTTCTCCTGTGGCTTCCTGCCACCTCCTGCCCTGCAGCTCCATCTCCCCGTTTTCTATGCACACGACTCTGCACTGGTTCCTAAGTGCATGGTCACCATCACGATCTCCACGATGCTACTCATGCTGGCACCGTGGCATGGCCTTGACTCATCTCCGCCCCTGGAAAAAAATCTACACTCTTCAAGCTTCATGAAGGGGTATTTTTGTGGCAAAGAATTCATTGCTGTCTCCTTAGCACACACATACACCTCTTTGAGCATTCACATCCCTACAAAGTTTTCTTAATACCATATCACACTATGGAAATCTCATGGGTAAGCATGAGGACCCAAACTCAGGTTTGGAATTCCAGAGCCGAACCCAAGTCGGCTTATGGATTTGTAAAGAGTGCCTTGAAATGCTTATTTATTGAATTTATGATCCAATATTAGAAAGTAGATGGGCTTCCCGAGTGGCTCAGTGGTACAGAACCCTCCTGCAATGCAGGAGACGCAGGAAATGTGGGCTCAACCCCCGGGTAGGGAAGAAGGCAATGGCAACCCACTCCAGTATCCTTGCCTGGAGAATCCCATGGACAGAAGAACCTTGCAGGCTACAGTCCATAGGGTAGCAAAGAGCTGGACGCGACTGAAGCAGCTGAGCACACATATTAGAAAGCATGCTGTGTAAAAGAAGGGCCATTATATATTTATTCAGAGTCAAAACTGGAACTGAGCAGAGAAGATGGGAGGCTTTGAAGCAGTACAAAGAACTTTCTGATCACTAGAGCAGCTTCAGTTTGGAAGTCTCTTGAAGCTGTGAGCTCCATCCCTCTGTAAATATTAAAGAGGAGGACATGTAATCTCCCTGGGTAATGGCACACATGACCTCAGTGATCCTCATGACATATGTTGACCTTAAGAGCCTGTGAAGCATCAGGTGTGCTTAGATGAACAAACAATTGTTCAGGTCTACTAGTTTAAAAACATTCTCTCTCAAATCACCAAAACATGTATATTACCATATGTGAAATAGATCACCAGTCCAAGTTCGATGCATGAAGCAGGGCACTCAAAGCCGGTGCACTGGGACAACCCTGAGGGATGGGATGGGGAGGGAGGTGGGAGGGGCGCTCAGGATGGGGGACACATGTGCACCCGTGGCTGATTCCTGTCAATGTATGGCAAAAACCACTACAATATTGTAAAGTAATTAGCCTCTAATTAAAATAATTAATTTTAAAAATTCTCAAAAAACAAATACTGTATATTAACCCATATATATGGAATCTGAAAAAATTAGCATACATGATCTTATTTACAAAGCAGAAATAGAGACACAGACATTGAGAACAAACATACGGATTCCAAGGGTGAAAGGCAGGGATGGGATGAATGGGGATACTGGGATTGACATACATTCTCTATTGATATTATGTATTAAAAAGATAACTATTGACAACCTGGACTTCTCTGGAGGCTCAATGGTAAAGAATCCACCTGCCAACGCAGGAGAATTGGGTTCAATCCCTGGGTTGAAAAGATCCTTTGGAGAAGGAAATGGCAACCCACTCACTTCAGTATTCTTGCCTGGAAAATACCATGGACAGAGGAGCCAGGTGGGCTACAGTCCATGGGGGTCTCAGAGAGTCAGACATGACTGAGCAACTAAACAACTAAAGAACCTACTGTATAGCACAGGGAATTCAGCTCAATGCTCTGTGGTGACCTAAATGGGGATGAAATCCAAAAAAGGGGGAGATAGGAATACATATGGCTGATTCACTTTGCTGTACAGTAGAAACCAGTACAACATTGTAAAGCAACTACACTCCAATAATTTTTTTTCAAAAGTTCTCTAGTAGTGCTCGGTTCTCAGCATATATAAGACTCCCTTGTAAAGCTTGTTAAAATCCTGGGCTCCACTCCCAGAAATCCTGTTCAGTAATGTGGAGGCGGTCACTGGGAATTTGCATTTTAAACAATCTCTGTGGATGATTTTGTTGGAAGTAGTTCTGGACTGGGCTTTCCAGGTGGCGCCAGTGGTAAAGAATCAGCCTGCCAATGCAGGAGACATAAGAGAGAGGGGTTCTATCCCTGGATCGGAAGGATCCTCTGAAGGAGGGCATCCCACCCACCAAGTGAATCTTGCCTGGTGAATCCCATGGACAGAGGAGCCTGGCAGGCTACAGTCCATGGGGTCACAAAGAGTCAGATATGACTGAAGAGACCTAGCACACACACACACATGCACACAGCTCTAGACTATTATTGGAGAAACACTTTTTTAGAAAGTGTCAATCAACAGACCAGAGACCACGTTACTGGACAAATCTCTCTTTTTCTTTTCTTTTAAAATATTTATTTGGCTACACCAGATCTTAGTTGCAGCATGTGAACCCTCAGTTGGAGCATGTGGAATCTAGTTCCCTGGCCAGGGATCAAATCCAAACCCCCTGCATTAGGAGTATGGAGTCTGACTCATCAGGGAAGTCCCAACAAATTTCTCTTTATATCACCATGAAGACAACCCAAGCTTCAGGGATCTCCTAGTACATGAGTGTGAGAAGTTTCCAATGTGGGCTCTAAGTCCAAGCATAGAGGCACATGAAAGTCTCCAAAGCCAGGCTGTCAGGATGCAGGGAGGATGTGTTCAGAGGGTCCTGGGGAAGGCTGGGCAGGTGGGAGAGAGAAACGTGCACAAGAGTGCTACAGCTCTCCCATCTCCAAGGACAGCTCAGTGCTCTAGGAGGGAAAGTAACAAAAGATCCAGCACGCAAGGATCATGACCCAGGGAACTCATTGACTGATCAGCTAGATGACAGATTTTGAGGCCTACCCTTAGAGAAGTGAGACAAGGGGGTTTGTCAAGGTTGTGGGGGAGCTCAAAAGCAATGATGTCACCTCAGAGGCTAATGAAGTGGAAAAGCTCAGCTACAAAAGCACAAGAAGCAGATTTTAACACACACGCGGCGGGCAGTCAATAGGAGACACACAGCCAGTGGCTGCTCGGCAGTGAGATTTCTCCATATGAGACAACCCACAGTCTGTGTGGTTTAATAGCGCCCAGAGTTGATCATTTAACCCAACCCTCTGTGAATAAATGTCGGGTGAAGGGGGCAAAAGGTTAAGAGGCTAGTATATTGTTTTCACATAGAAACCCTTCTCTGGACTTAGTGTCAATAGAGAAACCCTCCATTCAGATAGGGTAGTAGTAGAAACAGGGTTATTTTCAAGGCTGTTAAACCTTTGAAGTTGGGAGAGGAATCTGATGTTAAGAGATGACCATGGGTACTGTATCCTTCCATCTTGGACAAGTGTGCCTTCATTCTGACACTTTATCAGTGAGAAAGATGCCAAATGCAGAGGTGTGTCAAGTCTGAGAAGATCCACATTCAAGGTTACCTGGATCCCTGAAGACGGTGGGAAACATAAGGAGTCTCCGTGTGGTAGCATCTTCTGCAGTACCCACGCAACTCTCATTCTCAGAATAGCCTCCCAGAGAAAGGATGGAAGCATGAAAAAAATAGTGTGTTTCCCAAACGGATATTCTTAGAAATTTTCAGAAAGGTTCTTATCAAATGTATTGAATTTCCTAGAAAGGAGAGCATAATGGGACTTCCCTGGTGGTCCAGTGGTTGAGAATCCACCTTGCAATTCAGGGGTTGTGGGTTCAATCCCTAGTTGGGGAACTAAGATCCTTCATGCACCATAACCAGAGAGTCCAGGTACCGCAATGAAAGACCTCGTGTGAGGCAATGAACATCCCGTGTGCCACAACCGAGACCTGACACAGCCAAATAGATTATAAATAAATGAATATTTTTAAAAAGAGAAAAGACAGTGTATGGACAGATCATGCTAGAATCTCAGAAGCCCTTCGACCTTGTTTTGTTTGTGTGAATGTCAATGATCGATTCATCATCCCCATCACTGCCAACACCAATATTGTTAGCACCATCACACGCTCTTCTCCCAGTGGAGGAAAAAGCCAGAAATAGTGAACCTGCCTTATTGTTTTCTTGTAGGTAATTCTTTCATAGTAACGGGGAGCCCCTTTTTTGCCGAATTAAGACTGTATCAATTAGCTGGAGCACAGAGCAGCGAGCTGGCTCATCTCACAATGAGTGCCCCGTTGTGCTCATCCTAGAGTATCTGGGACTTTAAAAAAATAGGTTCCACTTTTCCATTTGGCAACAAATATTTTACCTTAAAAATTACAAGGCTCACAGGGTAAGTATGTTTTCGCCCGTTTGAATCCACTGATTACAGGTTATTGAAGCTAATCAGTAAAAATGAGGAATAGGATTAAGAAATAGTTTCTTTCCTTCTCATGTACGGTCTGCTTGGCACCTGAGTTCTGTGTTCTGTTCTCTCTCAGCCTGTGCTCTCCTCTAGGTTGGGGCCCGACTCTTACACCTTTTCCTCTACACTGTCCTTTGACATATTTTGTCCCTGTCCTGCTCTTCCTTGTCCTAATGAAGATGCTAAGTGGTTCTGACCTATTCCTAGCACAGAATAGGTGGTGCCTCCTAGATGCAGAAGATGCAGAAATGTGGTCCAGGCGCAGCCGTGAAAAACCCAGATCCCAGCATGCCTCTCTCCCTGACATCAATATCCTCATTGATATCCATTCTAAACATCCCTGTCTTCCCTTCAGAGTACTCCATGTACTGCTTCATCTGCATTGCCTCACCCCTGGCTTTATCAACTACATATTGCCAACAAAACAGTCTTATTCACCAGACAAGAAGTGGGCCTCATTTTTCTCTCTAAAGACAAACTTTTTTCTTACACTTAAAGGTCTTCTGCCTGAAAACACCCCAGTCCAGTACTCTTGCCTGGAAAATCCCATGGGCGGAGGAGCCTGGTGGGCTGCAGTCCATGGGGTCGCTAAGAGTCGGACACGACTGAGCAACTTCACTTTCATGCATTGGAGAAGGAAATGGCAACCCACTCCAGTATTCTTGCCTGGAGAATCCCAGGGATGGGGGAGCCTGGTAGGTTGCCGTCTATGGGGTCACACAGAGTCGGACACGACTGAAGCGACTTAGCAGCAGCAGCAGCAGCCTGAAAACACAGCCATGTTTCAGCACAAAGTTCCAAAACAGGTGTTGGCTAATTCAGTAATTAGTATGCACATCTAACTCCATGCAGCCTCCGTTGATCTCTCAATTATAGTTAGTGGGTCCTCTGAAGTTTGTGGTAGTTAATTAAAGCATTATTGAACGGTTGGGCTCGAGAGCTGAGCTCTGCCATCAGCCTCCAGCCTGGTCCCAAGCACTGAATGCTGGGGCAGGGCCTCGACTGGGGAAGTGCCAGTCTGCAGGGTGACCCGGTGCTAGGAGGGCTTTTACTGTCTTTTGAGTAACAGCTGGAGGGAGGCTTCTTTTATGAGTGGAGAATAATGGCCACATTCTTTATTCTGTCCCACCCTTGACAGGAAAATTCACATTCCAATGGTGATCTGTTTCAAAAATGTCTCCTCGGGGGAAAAAAAGATGCCTTCAACATTCAAAAAAGAGGATAATGGTTCCAGGTGGGCTCTGGAAAGTCAAAACCTAAGGTGAACACATGAGTTAGAGATCATTCTCCCTGCCCCTCTTTTGCTGCTTCGCAGTGACTAGGCTCCCAGAAGACCTTGGAAGGGGCAGAGAGAGACAGTGGCAAGGAGCATGTAGGGACCCAGGCAAGGTGAATAGGGCACAAAATTACAGAATGTGATTTGGAAACGGTGGCCTCTGAATAACGGAGGTATCGTGTCATCTGAAACATCTGAATCTGACTTTCCAAAACTCCTACTTGCCCGGGTTCTGTTCCGAATGCAGCCCATGAACATTAGAGCAAGCATCCTCTCATCACTCTAAGACAAAAAGACAAGCATGTCTTCGCCGATGGAAGGGCGGGAGGTGCTCGGGGGATTGGAGGCTAAGGAGGACAGAGCATGACTGATTGTGGTCAGGGTCAGTGTGCTTTCCAGGGAGGATTCTCCTCTCTGTTCAAATTTAGCTTCCATGCTGTTCTTCTTCCAAATTCGTGAAGTCAAAAGGGTCACCACTCTTTCCTTGGCAAGCAGTGAGGTGTGTTATTCTGCAACCCAACCATCACTGCAGGGACGGAATGGGAGAGGCAGGATCTGGGCTGGTCCACTGAGTCGGTATTCATCTCTCCACCTCTCTTCCCCAACACCCCCTACCACTCCCAAGGTTCTCCCAACCTGGTCAGGAATGTAAAGGCAATGGAAAGACACACACATCTCAAAAGTTTAAAATGAACTTCATACCTCGGAGGAATTGGGGGTCTGGCTCCAGAGCCCTGCAATGAAGTGAACATCAAAATAGAGCCAGTCACACAATTTTTTGGTTTCCCAGTTCATAATATATCATAGTATATTAAGTGTGCAATAGCCTTTTGTTTAAAAAACTTACAAACTTTAATTAAAAAGTTTGCTGTCATTTAGTCGCTAAGTCATGTCTAATTCTTTTGTGACCCCATGGACTGTAGCCTGCCAGGCTCTGTCTGTGGGATTTCCCAGGCAAGAATACTGGATTGGGTTGCCATTTCCCTCTCCAGGGGATTTTCCCAATTGAGGGATTGGCAGGCAGATTCTCTACCACTGAGCCATCAGGGAAGCCCAATTAAAAAATGCTTTATTGCTTAAAATGCTAACCATCATCTGAGTCTTCAGTGATTCATCATCCTTTTCTTGGTAGATGGTTTGACGTATCTCGAGAATTAGCAAAATGTGACACAAAGGCATGAAGTGAGCAAATGCTGGGGGGAAAATGGGGCTGACAGAGCGGCTTGATGCAGGGTTGCCACAACAAACCTTCAACCTGTAAAAAAATGCAGTATCTGCAAAATGCAACAAAACAAGGTCTGCCTGTGCTGGAGACGAAATGGGTACAGTGGAAAGGAAGCTGCATTTGCCAGGATCTGATCTCCACTCAGCCACTGCATGAGCTTATTATGTAGGTCACATGACTTCTCTCCAACACATCTGAAAAGTGGAAATTGGCATAACGTGGCCTTCAGAATCAGTTAAGCAGAGGTGAGGTTATCAACCATCTCCCTGGGAAGGGCGTGAGTAGAGATGGTATAGGAAATGATGTTAGAAGGCAGAGAACCGGTTCTTCTCTCCACTCTGTTCAGTGAGGATCCTTAGGTGAGTCTTCACTGATATGGGCATCCATTCCTCTAACAGGAAATTTGTCAATTCCACAAACAGGAAACATAGCAGGATCCATCCAAAACATCCCACAGAACCAAGGTGAAGACTAAATGTGATAATTACGTGAAAATACTGTGAGAGCTGCAAAGGGTGACATAAACAAATGTTTAGTACAGGCTGGAGTGAGGCGGATGAGTGATGGAGTGGGCTGCACTGATTGCCAGGAAGCTAGGGAGAAAATTCTGAGAGTTGGCGACGCTCATCTACACAACAGCTGCAGAGGCCCGACATCAGACAATTTACAATTCAGAGCTCTCCTGGGCTTGCAAGAGCCTTTGAAGTGAGGGCGCCTCCCCACCTCAGTTCCACTTTGCTGTGCTGTGAACGTAAAGAGCTCTTGCCAGATTCTCACCAGGCTCTTTATGGATCAGTTCCTATACTAGGGAACAGCATAGGAGAGCTCATCAAAGGTTCTAGGAATTTCATCTTGGTCACCCCTTTCCCCTCCATCAAGCATCCTTTATAAAGGCCAAGCCATGAAGCAGGTACTAGATGTCTTTACATCCTATCTATCTGAAGCTAGGATGTGGTCAAAGGCTTTCCTGATGCCCTTCCAGGCTAGGATGTGCTATTTCAGAATTTTATAAGCCCCTATCAGAAATTCAGTGAATACATAATAAGTAGACTCTGTGATGCCAATGGAGGGCTGTTGTTCAGTTGTTAAGTCGTGTCTGACTCTTTTTGACCCCATGGACTATAGCCTGTCAGGCTCCTCTCTCCATGGGATTCTCCAAACAAGAACACTGGAGTGGGTAGCCATTTCCTTCTCCAGGGGATCTTCCCAACCCAGGGACTGAACCCACATCTCCTGCATTGGCAGGTGGATTCTTTACCAGGGAGTCACCAGGGAAGGCCCCAGTGGAGGTTTACTAAGTGTTAAACACTGGAGGTCCATCATTTCAATTAAAAAAGACTGGGTGCTGACTACGTGCTAGGTTCTGGGACAGCAGCATTGACTCCCTCTACCTCTCCAGGGATTGAGGTTGAGGAAGTCCAATTTGTGAGGTTATCGGTACAAATACACCTGGGTTGTGTTCTCATGCTGATGTTCATAATGCCCTATGGGGTAGGCAGAGAAGACCTTAGCATCCCCTTTTACAGATGAGTAGAAGAGTTGGACACGACTGAGCAACTGATCTGATCTGATCTGATCTGAAACCACCATCTGCGGAGGTTAAAGTCACATACTTAGTAAATGCTGGAGTCAAGACTGTTCCACACACACCAAGGGGTGTGTGTCTACTGTAACAGGTTTATTGAGGTAACGTCAGCATACAATAAACTGTACATATATAAAGTGTCCATTTGATCAGTTCTGATGTGTATTCACCTGTGAAGTGACCACTACAATCAAGAGAAAGAACACTGCCATCCCTCCCTCCAGTTTTCTCATGCGCCCTTGTAATCTCTTTTTGCCTGCCTCCCCCTTCAAGGAATTACGTGATCTGTTCTCTGTATCTAAAAATGAGTTGGCTTTCTCTAGTACTTTATATAAATGGAATCACATACTAAGAACTCTTTTTTGCTGGGCTCCTTTCACTTAGCATAACTATTCTGAGATTCACCTAACATTGCTGCATATATCACTAGCTTACTTCTTTCCACTGCCAAGGTGTATTCCACTGTGTGGATGTACCACAATTGGTCTTGATTTGATGTCCAAACAAATGTGTTAATGGTTTCTCTCAGAAAAAGGGAAAAAAAAGGGAAAATAAGGGCAATTCCCTCTACTTCTGCTCCAACTGTAGATGATAACAATTCACGTCTGTTCCTCAGATATCTCCTGATTAAATGGTCAAACGTATCAGAGATGCACAGACCACAGCATCAGGAAGCATCATTGAGAGGAGGTCTTTTTGAGACCTGTGCATCAAGACGACAGTTTCTTTGCTTGCAGACAAGGAGAACTCACAGAGGCATAAACAATGGAGAACTTTGGAAAAAATTATGAGAGCAATTTAGCAGTGGATAATTAGATATCTTTTGCAGGGTGTTTGGGAAATTAAATTAGCTTTTTTTTTTCAATGAAGGTTTGGGGGGAACACTTCATAAAAAATATTTCTGTGACTGATTATTTTTCTAATATTCTCTGCCTCTCTTTCTTGCACATTCAGGGAAGTGGCACTTTTCGCCCTTAGCGGTGGCAGCCAATCATAGCCTATAATTGCATTCACTGCATAAATTGTCAGTGTCATGAATAATAAAATTAGTTTAAATAAACCCCCAGCCGCAATCACAAATAACTATCTGGTAGAGGATCCTCTGTCCTTTCATTCTAGGGGAAAGGGTCAGTGTAATCTCTGTAGTTAAATTCTCAAATTAAAATGAAGATATAATTATTAGAGGGAGAGGGCTGGCAACGGAGGGGGACTCTCTGTGATGCTCAGCAGCTTCACGAGAGATCTGGCCTCCCGCCTGGACCCTCAGGGAGCCTGGTACCTCTGCTGGACCGCCTTGGCTAGCTGTGATGGCCCAGAAAGAGTTTGCACTGCCCCAGTGGCCTCAGCTTTCCTACAGGAGGGTCTAGAGGGAGAGGTTTGGGACCCAAGGCTGAGCGGTTCTTCACTCTCTTGCTGTGTCCTAATGAAATGTCTCCACATATTACCTTGTGGCCCCAAGCTACTTCTGAAAACTACCCCCACTGGTCTGGAGCTCTGATCATCCAAAATGCTGGCCAGTTTTCAAGGGAATCTCTTAAAGAACTCTCCCATTGAATAGCAATCAACTCCTTAAGCTTCTGACTCCCTGACTGTGCATAAAGGTGTTTTGAGAGTTTCGGAAGTCCCCGCTCAGCTTCTTTTTTTCCAGACTTTTTATTTTGTATTGGGGTACAGCTGATTAACAATGTTGTGATAGCTTCAGGTGGACAGTGAAGGGACTTAGCCACATACATATGCGTGCTAAGTTACGTTGTGACCCCATGGGCTGTAGTCTGCCAGGCTCCTCTGTCATGGGATTTTCCAGGCAAGAATACTGGAGTGGGTTGCCAAGCCTTCCTCCAGAGGATCTTCTTGACTCAGGGACCGAAACTGCATCTCCTGAGCTAGCAGATGGGTTCCTGACCTGCTTGGGAAGCCCAGCCATACATACACATTCTCCCCGAAACTCCCCTCCCATCCAGGCTGCCACATGACATCGAGCAGAGCCCCCTATGCTGTACAGTAGGTCCTTGTTGACTATCCATTTTAGATATCCAGCTAAGCTTCAGTTTGACAGGATGACTCATAACCTCAAAAATCTTCGGAGACTACATTTAGACATCTGAGTGGACTCTATCAGCTCCTCTCTTGCTTTACACACCCTTTGCAAAAGCTCTGCCCTCTCTAGCTGTTTCTGAAGCTGCTAGAGTGAGCGAGACAGGAGCCGGCAATCCTACTCTTAAACTTGGACCACCTCTTGCCCACAGCATCCTCAAGCTGGAAGGCTGCCCCATCACTGTCCCCGCAGTGCCCTGCCTGTGCCCTGGATTCCCCCATCATCCTCCTGTCTACTTTCCTCTGCATGGCTTCTATTTATATCACATGATTTTCCCAAACACAGTCCTTTTCACTCCAACCCCAGCCCCCCGACTGAGCCAGTTGTCAGGCTGAGTCTCACCCCTTCTGTGCCCCACTCCCCTTATCCCACTCCTGAGCCCACTCTACTGACTTTATGTAATGAGGTTTATTGTTTGTGCTTAGCAGTTTTCAAAGCCCCATCACCCTCTTTGAGTTCACCCTCAGATCTTCAGCTTGCCAAAGAGGTGGGCTTTTGAAGCTCCCTTCATTAATTCAGTACCCAGCTTCTGCATTTAATGGCACTCGGGTTTGAAGTGTACATAAGCCACAGTGGAAACATCTGAGAAGCGTCCCAAGATACCGCAAATTATAAAGGCTGATTAGGAAATAGCATGGCGCTCTATCTTCTCCTGCCTTAGAACTTGATTCCTTATATCAAAAAGATTCCAGGATATCAAAATATCACTGTCTGACTCTGATAATGACTTCCCAGAGTTTCAGACATTGGTGGAACAGAGATTTAATTTTAATTATCAGCAGCTCTGTTTTTTTTTTTTTTTTTTTTTCAAATCTTCAGTGCCTGGAAAGGACAGGGGAGCTGGGAAGAAGGACGATGAGGAGGAGAAGGAGGCAGGTGAAATAGCTATGAAACCCTGCTGCCTCCCACAGGTCCCACCACCCCTGGATGGAGGGGTTCCTGGGCTGCAGATGTAGGTGCTTCTCTGATGCTAGTCTGTCTTGCTGGCACTAACGCTGGCAGGCGGCAAATGGCAGGAGTTGATCCCTGAGAAGCCACGCGGACTAACAATCAAGGCAAATGTGCAGACGTCGGAAACCACACGGAAGCAATTGAGTTTCCAAATCCAGCCTTGACCATCTGGGTTATAACCTGCTGACGCTAGAGCCATGGTAGGGGTGGAGGTGATGCTGGGGCAGCTGCAGTGGTGGGCAGAAGCCAACCCTCTCCCCCACTTCAGTGAGGTCCCCGTTATCCTTGAAAGAGGAGCATGATCCTTGGGAAACATGGCTCAGGGAAAGGAATCTTATTTAAGACCACCTAAGAGTGTCTGCGAAAGTGAGGCTGGGTTTGACGTTCTTTAGGGAGTCACCTGTTATATCCAAAGTCCTCACCACCCTTGGGAGTGGCTGATGTTCTTCACTGTCCTCCCACACCGACCCGGAGACAGATCTCTGACCCAGAGGCCTGGATGCTGGTCCTGACCCTACCAGCATCAGACACAGCCCGAGGGAAATCACAGAGCCTCCCTTGTCTTCAATGGCCTTGGCAATTTCCAACCATTTTTCTTTTTTTTTTTTTTTAAGCAGTGGAAGCGTTTTCTTCTTCGAACGAAATCTGACATGCATGCTCACTATTTACAATATCTGAGAGGGGCTTCCCTGGTGGTATGAGGTCCCTGCTGGCTCTGTTTCTCTTGGGCCCCCTCCTACCAGCCGCCCCAGCAGAGGCTGAGGGACCTCAGGGCACCCCAGCGCTCTTCAGAACCTACCAGGAAAACAAAGCACTAAACTATCTTCACAAGTGCTTCTGGCTGTAACATTTATGACTTGATTTTAATCTGTACCATTTAGGATGCACTCAGGAGGGGCCCTGAGAGAGGCACATGGCAGACTTTTTCCCTTGGAAAATCAGCCATCACTTATCCTTAAGGAGGAAAAAATATGCCAATGCTGAGAAAATGATTTCCCTTTTCACAACCTTATTATGAATGCTGAGCATAGCTGGAGGCAAGGCAAGGCTGTGTGTGTGTGAGTGTATAAGTGCATGTGAGTGTATGTATAAGTGTGTGCATGTAAGTGTGTATATGAGTGCATAAATGTGTCTGTATAAGTGTGTGTGTATATGTGTGTGTATAATTGTAAAAGTATGCAAAAGTGTGTGTATAATTACATGTATGTGTGTATAAGTGTGTGTGTGTGTCTGTATGTGTGTGTATAAGCATGTGTATAAGTGTATGTATAAGTGTGTGTGGATCACAACAAAGTGTGGAAAATTCTTCAAGAGATGGGAATACTAGACCACCTTACCTACCTCCTGAGAAATCTGTATGCAGGTCAAGAAGCAACAGTTAGAACTGGACATGGAATAGCAGACTGATTCCAAATAGGAAAAGGAGTACATCAAGGCTGCATATTGTCACCTTGCTTATTTAAATTCTATGCAGCGTACACCATGCAAAATGCCAAGCTGGATGAAGCACAAGCCAGAATCAAGATTGCTGGAAGAAATACCAATAACCTCAGATATGCAGAATGGTACCATCCTTATGGCAGAATGTGAAGAGGAACTAAAGAGCCTCTTGATGAAAATGAAAGAGGAGAGTGAAAAAGTTGGCTTAAAGCTCAACATTTAGAAAACTAAGATCATGGCATCCGATCCCATCACTTCATGGCAAATAGATGAGGAAACAATGGAAACAATGACAGACTTTACTTTTTGGGCTTCAAAATCACTGCAGATGGTGATTGCAGCCATGAAATTAAAAGACGCCTGCTCCTTGGAAGAAAAGCTATCACCAACCTAGACAGCATATTAAAAAGCAGAGACATTACTTTGCCGACAAAGGTCCGTCTAGTTAAAGCTACGGTTTTTCCAGTAGTCATGTATGGGTGTGAGAGTTGGACTATCAAGAATGCTGAGCGCTGAGGAATTGATGCTTTTGAACTGTGGTGTTGGAGACGACTCTTGAGAGTCCTTTGGACTACAAGAAGATCAAACCAGTCAATCTAAAGGAGATCAGTCCTGAATATTCATTGGAAGGATTGATGCTGAAGCTTAAACTCCAATACTTTGGCCATCTGATGTGAAGAACTGACTCATTTGAAAAGACCCTGATGCTGGGAAAGATTGAAGGCAGGTGGAGAAGGGGATGACAGAGGATGAGATGGTTGGATGGCATCACCGACCCAATGGACATGAGTTTGAGCAAGCTCTGGGAGTTGGTGATGGACAGGGAAGCCTGACATGCTGCAGTCCATGGGGTCGCAAAGAGTCGGACACGACTGAGTGACTGAACTGAAGTGTGTGTGTATGTGTGTGTGTATACATGGTATGGATGTGTGTGTGGTGGGGGTGGGCAGGTGTGGTTGACGATTCAACCCTTTCTGCTCTTATGGTTATGTAACAGGGTAGAGACTGCAGCCAGATCCCAGCTTTGTGCCCTTGGCACTGCGGGTATGTTGACCCCAGGATGGCCAAGGGGCTGTGAATCCCTTCGTATCCCATGAGAGTGGAGGGAACCCATCAGGTCTCCCATGTGAACTGGAGAAATTCAAGTCAAGCTTGTCTGAGGGACAAACCCACCTCTGGGCACACGTGTGCAGCCTGACACCCCAGCCCTGGGTCTGGGCTGGACCACTGCTGAGCGTTCTAACCACTTGTCCAGACACACTTCCACCATCTCCCTCCCCGCACAGCTGTTTCCATGCAGGGGAGGAATTCTGGCGCTGCAGTAATTTCCCTCTATTGTCTGGCACCCCTGTTTTCACATCAGAGAACTATAGGAGAACAGTATTCTCCCAAGCAGATTTCAGCATTTAGGGGACAAATAAATCCACTCACAGCCCAGGCTTCCCCACTTCCCTTACAACACTCAGAACAATTCAGATAAACACCTTTTCAAATGGCACTTCTCCTGTAATTTCACTTCCTTTAAAAACGGTGATGGGGTTATATCTGCTTTTTGAAACGTCTATCATGCATTTATTTTATCCAGCTCAGTGCTAGGCAGCAATTAGCAAAGGGAACACTAATTAGGTTTTACAATGTAATATGTGTCCCCCTAAACTTAAGTCATAGCATTTTAAGCTCCTAACAATTGCAAGGTCACTCTTCTTTTCTTCATAATAGCAAGGATGCTAATAAGTGCATTTGGTATGCATGGGGATGCCCTTGTTTTCTCTTGGGGCTTATTAGCATTTACTGGGGACACTTTTCTTAATTTGTTGCTGAACTCATGCCCTAAACAGAACCAGTGAACCAGTGAACTGAAAGGCTAAAATGTTAGACTCTAGAGAAATAGATCCTCTCTATAGCCTGGCTATCTGGGTTACTGTGAGAAAGTCAACTTGTTTCCCCATCTGATTTCCAAGCTTCACATCCCTCTATGTCCAGTCGTCTCAGCCAGCCAACCATCTCCCACCTGCAAATGTACTTCAACTTGTCCCTTCCTGCCAAGACAAATGTTATACTACTAAACTATGTATGTTATAAATGCCTTAACATTCAGAGTTTCAGGTTTTGATCCTGTTGCCAGAAAACTCTGGGTGCCGGTACCGTTTCTAGAATCAGTTTCTATTTCTTAGACTGGAAGCTCTCAGGAGGTGGAATACAAACCCATGAGATAGTCTCTGGGCGGTTTGAGCCCAGAGTCACGCATGACTCAGTGCTCTGTGTGGGCTCTGGGCGCTGCTGCAGAGAATGAGGTGGTGGGCACGTCGATGCTGAGCTTCCAGCAGCCTCAGCAGAATTCTCTCCAGTGCAGCTGCAGGAAGACATGACAAAACCTATTTCCAGGGCTGACATGCCCACATCATCACGTCGAGGGCGACCTCAGAGGATGATGTGATTCTGAGAGACACTGATGGGAATCAGCCTTCCCGTCTTCCTTCTAACAGAGTGAAAGGAAGTGATGAATGGAGATTTACATATGCAAACCAGAGAAAGCTAGAGTTATCTTAATTTATTTCTTTGTTTGGTTAGCATTTATCCTGGTGTAGGGATGTAGTGGAGAACAAAATAGGCCAGGTGTGTTTTGTGCCTCTCGAGTCTATCTTTCAGTGTGAGGAGACTATGTTAGTGGGAGTCGCTCAGTCGTGTTCGACTCTTTGCAACCCCTTGGACTGTAGCCTATCAGGCTCCTCTGTCCATGGGATTCTCCAGGCAAGGATACTGGAGTGGGTTGCCATTGCCTTCTCCAGGGGATCTTGCCAACCCAGGGATCAAACCCAGGTCTCCTGCATTGCAGGTGGATTCTTTACCATCTGAACCATCAGGGAAGCTCGTATAGTGAGCTGCTAATTCCCCAATGCGTCCTTCATTTTTAATCACGTTAATTAAAATAAAGAGTTATGCTGCTGCTAAGTCACTTCAGTCGTGTCCGACTCTGTGTGACCCCATAGATGGCAGCCCACCAGGCACCCAGAGTTATGAGGTATCATCAAAGATGGCCCGATCTACTCACTGGGTGTAGGGAGTTCTTTGAGGAAAGGATATTTCAGCTGGACTCTGGCAGATGAGTAGAAGTTATTGGATAAATGGGGCAGGGACAGAGAGCAGCATGCATGATGGTCCCAGGGCAGAAAGTGGCAAAGAGCCAGCTGAGGCTGTCTGGTCAGGCTGGGTTTGCAGTAGGGAGCTCTCTGCAGAACTTCATGTTTATCCTTGGCCAAGGATAGAATATACTGGGCCATTTTATCCTTGGCACCTTTAAAGCAGAAAGTGACATGATCACTCACCAGCCCTGTCCTCCAGTATTTTCTTGAGCAGCAATCAGATGAGCTCTTGAGCTATCTAGGCACTAAGAGTGGGAGTTACAGAATCCTTCATAACATGCTCCATCTTCTCTGGGAATCTACAGAGTGTAGGACTCCAAAGCTGTCTGTCAGGATTGAGAGATTAGTATGCGCGTGCGCGCGCGCACACACACACACACACAAAGAGCTTTGAATGAGAATCAACAAATAAGCATGGCAATATCTGAGCTTCAAAGGAAGTAACTCCCAGGAACAGAGATTCCCAGCTACTGCAGCTTGTGATCAGTCCTGGTGTTTCCATGATAGCTGCCTCCCAACAAGGAGCATCCTTCTGTGGGAAGAAGAAAAAGAAAAGCTTCCAGGGTGGCTCATATGGTAAAGAATCTGCCTGCAGTGCAGGAGACCAGGTTCGATCCCTGAGTCGGGAAGGTACCCTGGAGAAGGGAATGGCTACCCATTCCAGTATTCTTGCCTGGAGAATTCCATGGATGGAGGAGCCTGGTGGGCTACAGTCAAAGAGTCAGACACGACTGAGCAACCAACACTAACAAGGAGCATCTTTCTGGTGGGAAGAAGAAAAAGACAAGCAGAGCAGGCTTGAGAGAACAGGTGGGAGGAAGGAAAGACCATCCAAAAGGCTTCTGAGAAGCGCTCAGAATCTTCCTGCTCTCCCTCTAAGAGACCTGAACATCAGATCCTGCAAGAGCAAGATGAGTTCCCTTCTCCAGGGTACCTTCCCAACTCAGATGGAGCGAGGGTCTGAGTCATGCCTCTCCTGGCTATTGAAAGCCCTTGTGAATAAAGCCCTGGTCCTTCACCTCTGGAGCAGGTGGGGGTCAGACCTTCATCCCATCCCTGCCCTGAACCTCCCTTTCACGGCTGTCCTGAGCAGGAGTAAGAACTCATTCTGTCAGGAGCCTCAGTGACCACATGACCCAGCCGCCCCCACTGGCAGACGCCTCAGAGCCCTGGCGATAAACACTACTTTGTCACGCATTTAAAAATGACATCGAGAGAAGAAACTGCAGTGGGTTGTGTCACCAGAGCAAACGGCACATTCTCATAGCCAGATAATGCAGAAATAAAGTGCGTTTGTAATAGACAACAAAAGGATTATCCCCCATTCATTTCAAAGCACCCTTCATTCCACTGAGGGATTACATTTCTCTTTACTTATCTTGCAAATGTTTTTTTTTTTTTTCTTTTTTCCTCATTCTTGTTTTCTCTGAAGAGCACATGCATGGCTTATGGCTAATATAAAATGTAGCTGGGTCTTTTAAAGGCAAGGCCTCCATTCATCACAGAGACATCATTCTCCGGGACACCATGGAAGCTCTAATCCACTGCCAGGTGGCTGGATGGCTCAGCAACGAACCCACAGCGTCCCAGGCATCGCTGTCTCTTTGCTTATCTGCAAGGGGAAAAAGGAGCCCTGAGAGAGGGCAGCATGTCAGAGAAAAGCTGAGCCGGTCAGACGGCCTCTCTGCGTTCTTCCAACACTGGGCTTTGAGCCCCTGAGGCCAGCTTCGTGGCTCTCCTCTGAACACCCTCCAGGTACCCATGGCTCTTGAAGAACCACTGACTGGCATCCTTTTTTTTTTTTCTCTCTGTGCAGCATGTGGGATCCTAGTTCCCAGACCAGAGATGGAACCCATGCCCCCTGCACTGGAAGTGTGAAGTCTTAACCACTGGACCGCCAGGGAAGTCTTGGGGACAGGCGTGTTTTTTAAAGACTTCTGCTCTTTACTTGGAATGGAGTAAACCTCAAAACCTATGAAGCAGGCAGGGTAAGGGGCATTCCCAGTGGATGGAACAACAACACTGATGCCCCAGAAAACTGTGTGGAATGTGCATGGAGTGCGGGGCCCACTGGTGGCTTCAGTGCCCCACCATCCAGGGCGTGGGGACTGTGTGGACTGGCCAGGACTGTAACGCTGTCCAGAGTTCTGACTCTGCTCTGACCCCCGGGGGAGCGGCGATGTGATCTGTGATCTCTAGCACTTGAGAATTCACTCTCACCATAGGGTTCATCTCTGTGACTCTTTGCCTCCTTTGTTGTTACCCAAGCACACTATCCTGTGCTCCTGTTTCCTTCCCACATTTAGTATTTCCCATATTTAGTACTTCTGGCATTTAGTCCAGTCCCCTGCCCAGGGGTGGGCTTCCCTGGTGGCTCAGTGGTAAAGAATCTGCTTGCCAATGCAGGAGACCTGGGTTCAACCCCTGGGTTGGGAAGATCCCCTGGAGGAGGAAATGGTAACCCACTACAGAATTCTTACCTGGAGAATCCCATGGACAGAGGAGCCTGGTGAGCTACAGTCCATGGGGTTGCAAAGACTTGGACATGACTGCGGGGCTAAACAACAACTGCCCAGGGGTACTTGCATAAACATCGCCATGGCTTCTGTTTGCTTCTGGCTCTGTTGTTTTGCTTCTCTAGGATTTCGCACTCATGAGACCCCAGGAAGAGGTCAGGGAAGGGGCTGCAGTGGGCAATCGGCCCTGGGTGCCTTTCTTGTGCTGAGCTCTGGATCACACAGCTCAGCGAGACCTCCCTTGAAGGTGTTCAAGTCCTCATGGAAAGTCAAATCATATTTTAGAAAACAAAACAAATGAATGTGCAGTTCAACTGGATGCCAGCATGATCTATCACGAGGATCAGATCTCTTGTCATTCACCTGTCAAACTCCTAACTAACCCCACCTCACTGCCAATGGGAGGGCGAATGAACCCCTGCCTCCACGGAGAGTTAAATTCATGGCCTCCCCCGTCAGTGTATAACAGGACCATCAGGATATTTTTATTTCTCCTCTCTCTGTGTTGCACAATGCCACATCAAAAATACATTTGCAGTGAAGCTTATTTTCTGAAGATGGATAATTTGGTTAAATCTCTTCCACTTTGATTTCATCTCCAGTTTCAGATGAGCAGCAGTACAACATGCAGCAGCAAAAGCCCATTTTATTCTCATGAAAAAGAATTTAATGACCCTCTGATATAAAATTGATCCTCTGATAAGATGGCACTTTGGGCTACTTTGATAGAAACATTAAACTAAGTGAGTCTGCACATATCCACTGATGTATGGCAGTTCGAGTTGCAGCTGGGATTGGGGAAGGCATGTAACTTTGCCTCTGCTGGGGAAGGGGGAGTAGATGCCTGGGTTGTCCAAGCCCATGAAACACCATCGAGTCCCTGAATTCCTGTAGCATCAGGGCGGTCATCACAAGGACCACAGCTCGTACAGGCTGGGGAGTTTGAAGAGCTGCCCTGCGGACTCAAGCATTCCGTTTCTGGCGATCTCAGGTTGTTTGCCCTGGTTCTGTTTTCAGATGCTATTCCCTCCTATCTCGTGGAAATTTGAAAGTAAAGATTTATCATCAAAGTCATCAGTAAGGAGAATGAGTGAAAGTAACAATGAAATGCTGCTTTGTATCAATTAGGTAAGCAAGAATTAGAAAAGTGGAGAATACCAAGGTTAGTGGACATGGGGGTGGGGAATGAAACCTCCAGAACTAGGGGTAAGAATATAAACTGGTCAATTATTTTAGAATACATCTGCCAGTATTCAATAAAATTATGGAGAAGGCAATGGTAACCCACTCCAGTACTCTTGCCTGGAAAATGCCATGGACGGAGGAGCCTGGTAGGCTGCAGTCCATGGGATCGCTAAGAGTCAGACAGGACTGAGTGTCTTCACTTTCACTTTTCACTTTCATGCATTGGAGAAAGAAATGGCAACCCACTCCAGTGATCTTGCCTGGGGAATCCCAGGGACAAGGGAGCCTGGTGGGCTGCCGTCCATGGGGTCGCACAGAGTTGGACACGACTGAAGCGACTTAGCAGCAGCATACACCCTAAAGGCCCAGACATTTGGTCTGGGGGTATGAACGTCAGAATTCTCAAGCAGGTTCATGGGAGTGGGGAATGGGATTAGAAGCAACCCAAAGATCCATCAAGGGCTTCCCTGGTGGCTCAGATGGTAAAGACTCTGTCTGCAATGTAGGAGACCTGGGTTTAATCCCTGGGTTGGGAAAATCCCTTGAACAAGGGCATGGCAACCCACTCCAGTATTCTTGCCTGGAGAATCCCATGGACAGAGGAGCCTTACAGGCTACAGTCCATAGGGTCACAAATAGTCGGACATGACAGAGAGACTCACACTTCCATTTTTCAAAGATCCATCAAAAGGGAATGGATAAGTGAAACTTTGCAAATGCATCAGTTAGAGACAAAAACTGGGTAAATATTAACAATATGAACAGTTCTTAAATGCAGAGCTGGATGGAAGAAGAAACAGATTTATATGTGTGGTACAATGTCATTTAGGTAAATTAACACCATTCACATAGAAAATGCTGCTTATTTACATACATATTAAAAGACACGTATCAAACATAGAATAGTTACCTAGGGTAGAGAAGGGAAACAGGAGTGAGGACCAGGGATAATGGTAAAATAATATAGAAAAGAGTGTTCTTCTTAGATGGGTGACTATGACCGTTAGGTGAGAAATATAACCAGCCAACATTTCTTCAGCTTATATTCAATTTAAAATTAGCTTGCTAACTTAGAGCATGGGTAGAGAATGTAAATTCCAACATAGACACTGATTCTGATGACAACCCAGGCTCCCTTTTCCAATGGCCCACTGAACCTACTTATCTTGTACAATCAGTAAGGATGCTGTTAGACAAGGGGATTCAAAAGCAGGTGGATATTCTGGGTTTCCTGTGACTAGAGGTAGTTAAGGCTAACAGAAAGCAGAAGGTCAATTAGACTCAGTTGCAAAGTAACTGACCCATAAGGATAGAATGTTCTCCTCTCTTGTAAAATGGAGATGTTCTATGTATAAGACTCTGATTTGGGAAGTGCATTGACTTTTTGACTTGGGTATAATGGTCATTTGGAGAAGTTGATCAAAACAAGATCTGGTCTGAATTCTTTATAGCCTTTCACTCTGTAGAGATGTGAAGATAGCTAAGAAGAAGTAATGGAGGTCATCAAAGTCGTTTGCACTTATAAAATGTGACCCGGCAAACCATTAAACACAAAATCTCTGATAATAGCAGTTAAACAAAAAAAGTGCCATGTACCCTAACTGACAAAGGAGAGGAAAGGAAGGAGCTGAAAGTTGAATGTAAACTCTGATAAGTTCACTGCATTATAACGGTGCCTACTTTTCTTCTTCCACCCAAGCAATCTGTAAGTATGTAGTGCAAGATAAACCTTCTTCAAAGCCGGAGAACCTCTCGACCTCTGGAAAGCCATGCCATGCTCACCAACTGGCATGTCTGCCCAGTTGAATCCTAGGGATCAAGTTTTTGAAGCAGTTGTAGTGAAAGGTGGTTGTTGTTGTTTAGTGGCTAAGTCATGTCCGCCTCTTTGCGACCCCACTGGGCTCCTCTGTCCATGGGATTTCCCAGGCAAGAATACTGGAGTGGGTTGCCATTTCCTTCTTCAGGGATCTTCCCGACCCAGGGGTCAAACCCAGGTCTCCTGTACTTGCAGGCAGGTTCTTTACCGCTGAATTACCAGGGTAGCGCCATACTGAAACGTGCCATCAAACAAAAGGACTGACTAGGGAGGCTGATGACGCCTAAGGCTGGCAAAAGAGCTGTTCCTGAAGTTCTGTAATATTTGAAGACATCATTTAGTTTTCACAAGTGATCCCCAAACCTGGCCGAAAATATGTCATGGGGGCTGAGTGGTTGAGCTTTACATATTAGAATAGGAAAAAAAAAAATACAAAAACATTAGAGGCCCCGGAAGAAATCCTAGACATGTAGCATCTTCTTACACTCTTTCCTGGAGCTCACATCTCCTTCTACAAATCCCAAACTGCCCTTCAATTAAGCAAATTTGCTGGGAGGGAGGGAAGCAGCAATGAGTCTATTAATTGCTTGGTGGTTGGTGTTTTGTAAAAGGAGTCAGTTGATAGAGCATTTTCTTTGCTCTTCAAACAAGTGTTTTACACAGTGGAGACACACTGAGGAGCCAAGGAGCTGCACACAACTGTGTCCATTCCCAGGTGTGAAAACACACAGCTCTGTTGTATCTAATTTATACCAAGTATATAGTTTAACACCAGAACATTAATCTCTCAGTCACCGGTCACTTACATTCTTCAAACCATAGACCCCTTCATCACCCATGATCAAGGAGAAAGTGGATTCCATTGGGGTTCAGAACCAGTTAGAGGTTTCCTTGACTCCAGAGTTCTTGTATGCAAGAATCACACAGAAGCATAGGAATAGAAATGACAAAAAAAGAAATACTGCAAGTCTATTGATGGCAACCCAATAGGAAAGCATATTCATTTGCCAATAACACACACTCACTCCCTTTCCTCTGTAAAGGGTTAAGCAAAAAAGTAATCAAACAATGATTTCCTTATAAGTGCTGGACTTCTGAGGCCTGTTTTCTCTGTTGGAAAAAAAAAATAGATTTAAGATAATGGTCCTATTCTCCCCAGAATAAATTAAGCTCAGAGATAAAGAATTCCATTACTAACGCCTTTCAGCAAAGCCCAGGCATCCTTTAAAGTCAAACTTTAAAGTATAATGTGCCGTGATCTTGTTGAAATCTTTCCTGTAATGATATTTAAGTGATGGGCAAGGGTATCAATGGTTCAGGCAAAGTATTGATTGTATATCTTCAGGGCTGTTGAGCTCTTCTAGAGTATTCTGTTGGAAGGAATGCACTGCACTTATTTAAAGACATTTTCAAAATAGTTGCAAGCGAAGTCAAGTAGCTGCTTTTGCTTGGAAACTATAAAAGAAAGAGGGCCAGTTAGGACTGAAGGAGAGAGAAGAAAGGGACCTGGAGGAGACTCCGGTAGAAATCAATGCAAAGACCAAAACATGGAACCAACAGCTGGGTCCTGGGACATCAGCTCAAACCAATACATGGTACCTGCTTCAAGTTACAGATGCTTTTTAATGTTCAGTTCTCATCATTTTTCTTTTCTGTGGGAAAAAATGACAAAGAAATCATCTTCATCCTTGCGGCAAGAAGCTGTCCACTTTCCCTTGGGGAGCAGGGGGCTTTTTGAAGCTAGCTGCAAGTCCAAAAAATCTGCACAGTCTCAGCAAATCCAGCCGCATTCTCTCGGGAAGGAGATGCGGAGAGCCACAGGGCACTCAGAGCCAAGTCCATCAGCAGTGAAATAGGACATTGGCTGGAGAGAGAATGGGTGACTGCTTGGAACAGTTATGAACCTGTGGGGAACCTCAGCTCTGTCCGACTCTTGCAACTGCATGGACTGTAGCCTGCCAGAATCCTCTGTCCATGGGATTTCCCAGGCAAGAATACTGGAGTGGGTTGCCATCTCCTTCTCCAGGGGATGTTCCTAACTCAGGGATTGAGCCCAGTTCTCCTGCATTGCAGGTAGAATTTTTACCAACTAAGCCATGAGGGAAGCCCATAGGGAATCTCTACTAGGGTTAAAGGCCCTTGATACCCTAAATGATCATCTGAATCATGGCCCTATTTAGGTTACAACTTGGATGTCCAAAGTCATCATATACAATGCTAACAAATTGATGACTAGCCCCAAGCATAGATTTGTCATTCTAACTTATCTCCCCTACATGACTATAAACTTCTATTTTTTTTAATTGGAGTATAATTGCTTTACAGTGTTGTGTTAATTTCTTCTATAAACTTGTTGAGGGTGAAGACTGAAAAAGTTCTTTTCTCACCTGATGGTCTCAATAAAATATATGCCTCTTGAGGGTGTCCAGTGCAAACTCTTTCAATAATTAGTTGTCCTCCTTGAAGCAAAGAAACAACCAATGAATTTGCCTGGCACTGAGGCCATCATGGAGTTCACAGCTGCAGAGACCTCAGCTGGTTGCCAAGTGGCTCTTAAGACACCCCCCACTGCAATGTGAAATCTTTCAAGAGCATTTGAGCAGAGCGTCTGAAGCCCCATTCTTTTCTTCTACAGGACAGTGAAAAAAAACATCCCCAGTGCCCAGCACTCTGGGGTCTGCCAAGCGCATCCTGGCTCTTGGGTATCACCCTTCAGTGAGAGACACTCCCTAAGCCTCGGTCTGATGGTATTGCCACTGTGGAGCATGGAGTGTGCACAGGGCTTTGTGGTGGTTGTGTTAGTAGCTCTGCCATGTCTGACTCTTTGCAACCCCATGGATTATAGCCTACCAGGCTCCTCTGTCTATGAAATTCTCCAGGCAAGAATACTGGAGTGAATAGCCATTCCTTTCTCCAGAGGATCTTCCCAACCCAGGGATCGAAACCAGGTCTCCTGCATTGCAGGCAGTTTCTATACCGTCTGAGCCATTTGGGGCCACCTAAAGTTGCCACTTCTCTGGTGGCTCAGATGGTAAAAGCGTCTGCCTACAAAACGGGAGACCCAGGTTTGATCCCTGGGTCAGGAAGATCCTCTGGAGAAGGAAATGGCAACCCACTCCAGTATTCTTGCCTGGAAAATCCCATGGATGGAGGAGCCTGGCAGGCTACAGTCCGTGGGGTTGCAAAGAGTCGGACATGACTGAGCAACTTCACAACCAAAGTTTCCACAGTTGACCCTGGCAAGGAAATACCCACTGGATGGAGGGTTCTGCATAACTGACAAAAGAGAATCAGTTCCGGCCAGGAGGAATGTACTTTTGTATCTTTATTATAGAGTAAGAGTTTCCTTCCCATTGCTTAAAATTTCTGGCTTAATCTCAGTTTGATTCCTTGGGTCAAATTAATAATTTGTAATATGTGTATGCAATGACACCCGACTCCAGTACTCTTGCCTGGAAAATCCCATGGGCAGAGGAGCCTGGTAGGCTGCAATCCATGGGATCACTAAGAGTCGGACACGACTGAGCGACTTCACTTTCACTTTTCACTTTCATGCACTGGAGAAGGCAATGGCAACCCACTCCAGTGTTCTTGCCTGGAGAATCCCAGGGACGGGGGAGCCTGGTGGGCTGCTGTCACTGGGGTCCCACAGAGTCGGACACGACTGAAGTGACTTAGCAGCAGCAATATGCACATACCTATCATGTATGTATGTAATACACATTTGCTTCTGACTCTGAAGTGTATATTTCATATGCCATTAGTTTAGGGCTGTACAAAAGGGAATTGGAAAGAATGTACTCATCACTATACTGCCTTCATGCAGCAGATTTGTTTAACACACATTTGTTTGGTACTTGCTATGTATCAGGCAAGGTGCTAATTCCTGTGGGTACAGAAGAGAAAGGCACACTCCTTTCCCTGGAGTCCACAGTCCACAAGCAGATGGGTGAGAAAAGCGGCAACTACAGTGCAGTGTGTTAGGAAGTGGGCAGATGCCAGGCAAACCCAGGGCACGGCCTTCCAATACCCGGTGCAGGATAAGCTAGTTCCGACGCGGCTATCATCATGGAAGAGGTGCAATATCATGTTCGATCTTCCTCCTACCTGCGTCTTAATCACATTTCCTTCTTGGGCGATGTACATGTGCCTACCCTCTCTCAGGGAGCTTTTCTTTAAATAAACAGAAATCTGGTTACCAAAATGTTACCGTCCCACATCTCTGCCTATATTTATTTCATTACTTCATCCGAATAATTTTTTTTTTTTAAACAGGAAGCTCAGGATTTTTCGACCTTGTGAAATAAGCAAAAAATACTCTCAGCCAGCAACATATTGTACCTCTGTCTGGTGTTTTCTAGCTTGTCTAATTAGTCCAGAAAGAATAGCTACAGTGAGCATCCTCATATCAGCAAATATGCTTTTGATTTAAGAAATTATTATAGGAGAATGCTGGAAGCCTTGTAGTCATCTTTGCTATATTTAGAGAAAATAATGTCTCTCTGCAATTACCATTTGGCATGAGCTTTAGGCATTCATGGTTTTTCTCTTCTTTCTTTTTATTTAATACACTTCCCCCCCCCCTTTTTTTTTCTGGGTTAAACATGCAGGGATCATAGTTGCACAATTATTAAGAAGAGGCCACTTAAATCCCACCCTCTGAAGATACAGTGTCTGTGGCAGTGTTTAATTAGAGATTAAAATTGAGGAACTGAATAATTGGGGTTGCTAATGAATTCGAAAACGCAGCAACTCAAGGGGAGCTGAGCATTCTTCTGGCTTTGCTTTTCTCTCTTGAACCCCTTCTCTTTTTGTTTCTTTTCTTTTAAAAAAAATTAATCAATTTATTTTAATCAGAGGATAATTACTTTACAAGATTGTGGTGGTTTTTGCCATACATTGACATGAATCAGTCCCGGGTACACATGTGTTCCCCTATCCTGTCTTGAACCCTTTTTCATTTCCCCCATCATCACATTTCTGGCCTGACTGCTGAGTTTATTACTACTCATAACCCTGGCCTAAGTGGAAACAGAAAAAGCTGCAGCCTCTTTGCGGAGGTCCCAAGCCATTCAGTCTATTGGATTTATGGCCTGTTCAGCAGCTGTGATTGCAGGAGGCTGGCAGTGATGAAAATGAGATCTATTGGGCCACCAACACTTTCTGTAATCACCTGAATAGGTCAGTATAACAATGGATGCTGTCAGATGGAGAAATAAGAAGATGGTCTTAAATCAAAGAAATTTCCAAGTATCACAAGTCCTTCTGCCACTGTCTCCAGGGAGCCTGGCTCATTCGGGGACCTTGCTTGGGAGGCTCATGTCAGTTTCAGGTGCCCAAAAAGAACACAGTCCCTTGGTTCACCCCAGCACAGAATCAACACTCCCCAAGGTGACCCTCCAGTAGACCTTCTCAGGTAGGCAGCATATTTCAAGCCTGGCCTGGAGGTAATTCTTTAGCAGAGATTTTCTGCATTGAAAAGGTGGCTGGATTATGAGACCCTAAAGGTCCTTTGCAACTTGAAAATGCTATGATTTTATGAAAGTGGCATAGAGCAAATTGCCTGGCTCTAAGAGGACCATCCCCTTGGAAATCTCTTTTTCATAGAAAGCCAAAGCTTTTAGGACTATTTTTTGATCAGTTGGTCAAGCTCCATTTGGTGCAAAATCTAGGTGGTTTAAATCAGCATTCAAGGTAAACATCTGCATTTTTATGGTCAAAGGCCCCCACACTTATGATTACTTGCTCTTTTGCTGTTGCTGGTTAAATTGTGCCCTGATACTTACTGCATTTCTGAGGCCAATCAGACTGATTACTCTAGGGATATTACAGTTGATACAAGAGACTCCATCTGAAGCAACATCAACAGAACAGGCTTTTGGTCACAAAATCTTTTATGAATAAGAGGTCATTCCTAATAACATCTCCTTAAAACTTCTTAGCCACGCTTCTTAGCATAGCTGCTTGATGGCTTTCCACTGATGACTCCAAATATATGTTTTTGACAGCAGGGAAAGAAGTCATCTGTTTCATAAGACTATTCCTACTTGGGCCAAGAAAACCTGTCCCCTGCTACCGCTGAGCACACCCATAGCTTTGAGGGGGATGGTGGTCAAGGTGGGGGAAAGTTTGCATAATTCCATATTTAATCTTGCTCTATCTATTTTTATTCCACATTCACTTAGTGTTTGTAATGTTCTCTTTATGCTTGTCGGCATGGAAGCCATCCCTCTGAGACATTAAGACCCCAGAGAATAAAAACTGTGGAAATTTTCTTTGAAGGTATCTAAGAGGGTACCAAGAATCATCAAGTAGCTAAAAAATAATTAACTCGAGATGATGATGGTGATGATGCAGAAATAGGAAGTAACATGAAAACTCATCTTCAGATACATATTTGTGGCAATGCTTCAGAGGAGAACCTGAGGGAGTCTGGGTCATTCCCTGGTTTGGCACAAAGGGCAGTGTCTTGCCAACTGTCCACTCTGTCTCATTCCTGGATGGATGGCTCTAGGACCATACTGTTCAATCTGTAGAGGCTGAGCTAAGCACGATTCAGAGGCGTCTATCTCTTTTTTAAAAAGTCTAATTTACTTTGGAGTATAGCTGACCAATAATGTGGTGATAGTTCAGGCGGACAGCAAAGGGACTCAGCCATACATATACATGTGTCCATTCTCCCCCAAACTCCCCTCCCATCCAGGTGGCCACATATAGAGGGTTCCATCCTTGACGGCAGGACTTGCTATGCCCAGGTCGGGTGTGGGGCAGGGATGGTTAATATTTTACAATGAAGGAGAGGCTCACAGAGGGGTCTGCTAGCTGCTGGTATGAACCAGATACACAGGCTTCCTTTGAGATGAATGGAAATCCTCTTAACTTTTACCCACCTTGCTTTTTCATTTGCAAAATGGCATCGTGGGGATAAAGAGCCTTATAGAATTTCAATTCATCAGTTCAATAGGTAGGCACTTATATCATGCCCATTCTTCTTGGGATTCCAAGCCAAGAAGCCCATAGGAAGGAAGAAAGTATTAGTTGTCCAGTCATGTCTGACTCTTTGTGACCCCATGGACTGTAGCCTGCCAGGTTCCTTTGTCCAGGGAATTTTCCAGGCAAGAATACTGGAGTGGGTTGACATTTCCTTCTCCAGGGGAATCTTCCTGACCCACGGATCAAACCCAGGTCTCCTGCATCACAGGCAGATTCTTTGCCGTCTGAGCCACCAGGGAAGACCCAGTTCCCTGCCCAGTGGTCAGAGAATGAGGAGGGAATGTCTTCTTTTTAGGCCTTGCTGGACCTGTCCCACTTGTGACCGGCAAACATATTACCAGTCTCAGCCTGCATACTGGATGAGTGTGAGATTCCATTGCTGAAAGGTACCACCACTGTCTAACCTGTCCAGCTGTGAACCTTTAACAAAACACTGGAGCAGTGCGTAAAACGGAGCTATGCTCACCTCCACAGCCTGACAACACAGAGCCCTATCTGCCACAGTCACTCCATGCTCGGTGGCTGGGGAGCAGTTTCAAGGGGATGTGACTCCCCAAAGGGCTCAGGGTTCCCCTGTCCACACCCAGCAGTACAAAAATCCCAGTGCAGCAGAGTGGGGAAGTCTGGTGGAGATGAAACAGCTGACAGGCAGGGCGATCCTGTTTGGGGTTTGTATACAAAGTTGTCAGTTCAGATTTCCATTTCATCTGCTAAACCAGGAGCTTTGTAGAACCAAATGCCAGGCGGGCTTCAAGGCTGGGGGCTGTGCAGAGCCCCAGGCTGAGATCACACTGCCAGCCCCATCCTGCCTCCTCTCTGGGTCCTCTCACTACAGACACTGGTCCTCTTTCTCCCCAAACCCTCTGATTCCTTTGAAGATTTTTGATGGGCCCCCTTCTGCCCGCTGACCACTCAAGAGGCAAGAGGTTCAAAGATGCAGCTTCTCGTCTCTGAAATTGAAGTTATCCTGCCTGGCGAGACTGCAGAAGCCTTTTTGTTGGTGGCATGGATTTTGTTAAAGGGAAGCCTTCAAAAGTAGGGAGGCTGGGAAAGAACTGGAATTCTTAGTGTCTTATCAACAGAGGAAAACTGAGGCTCAGAAAAGGGACATGTGAACAGCAAGATGACTCCAAAAGAGACAGGTCACACAGCTTCCCAGATGGCGAGGACCTTACAAATGATTTCCTTGCTGCCTTGGCCCAACAACTTGTTTTCCTTCCAGCAGATAAGTGAATGAAACAGTGTTTTTGCTTCAAATCTCATTTCCTTTCACTGTTTTTTTAGCATGTATTGGAACATTATATTCACTGATAATCAGGAATAATTTTAAAAGCAGGCAATGTGAACTGCACACATTATAAAACAAGGTAGATCCTCCTGAAAGTTTACAATCCTTTTAGATCCTGAAAGTGTTATTCACTCAGTCATGTCCAACTCTTTGTGACCCCATGGACTATAGCCTCTCTGTCCATGGGATTCTCCAGGCAATACTGAAGTGGGTTGCCATTCCCTTCTCTAGGGGATCTTCCTAGGGATCGAATTCAGGTCGTCCATATTGCAGGCAGATTCTTTACCGTCTGAGCCACCAGGGAAGCCCTTTTAGACCCTAGAGCTCTCCTATGTGGCCCCATGTATGAGGCTGCATCTGGCTTCTTTCTGGGATGTCTGTCTTGTCGTGAGTT
The DNA here is from genome assembly GCF_019923935.1 of Bubalus bubalis. NCBI lineage: Eukaryota > Metazoa > Chordata > Mammalia > Artiodactyla > Bovidae > Bubalus > Bubalus bubalis. The sequence goes on from NC_059161.1 coordinate 110,944,202, forward strand.
GTCTTGTCTTTTTGGGGGGCCATAAAGAGAAGTCAGAGTGGTTTGGCTGAATCCCAATTTTCTGCTTCTGAGTTATTCCATTCCATGGAAGAAAGGCATAATGAAAGGTTCATCGCTTGGACATTCAAAGCAAAGAAGGAAGCCAGTCTATGAAGGAAGCCATAGTGCCCTTATTTTTTCAAATGAGGGCACCTCTCTGATTTGGGTCCAATCACCCACACGGGGCCCATCACACGGTCAACAAACCCATCAGTACAGGATGTCACTATTACGGTTGCTGTTGGACTTGAATTTCTACTGGCAATTTGGTCAGAGCACAGAGCAGTGACTCTTCCAGTTGGAAACGCCCTTGCACTCTTTCCCCAGACACCCCATTACTCAGACACAATGACTGATCTGTATGCTTACACATCTGGCTTTGAAGACTGGGCCATCTCTCAAGGGGGGTGGATCTGCATCTGATCAAATCATTATCTGATCAAATATAGTTATGATTATATTCACCAAAGACTACCACAGTCTCCTCCACACTTTGGGACAGCTGCGATAGAGAGGAAGTAGAAATGGAAGGTCATTGCCAATGGCACATAACACATGAAACAAGAAAAAGACAGCCTGCAGATTTGAGGCCAGGCAAGAAACTTTTTGGTGGAAGGATAGGTTGTAAAGCTAAGAGAACTTCAGTAACAAAATTAAGCGAGGAAAATAAGTCTAGGATTGGAGCTCTTAGAGGGCTTCTAGCACTTGTTCAAAAAGTGTTCTGAGTACCAGCTGTGGCAAGGCTCAGAGTTGACCCTCGGAGCTGCAGAGATGAATGCTTCTTTCCTTCAGTCTAATGGAACGATGGGCTGAAGTTGTAAACAGAAAATTAGTGTAAAGTGACAGAGATGAAGACAAAGCTAGCAGGGTCTGGCTTCTGCTCTCCTCCAGCCTCGCCTCTTCCTGCTTTCCTTCCCACTCATTTTCTGCACTTTCTCCATCTGGTCCAGACCCTTCCCTTGTGAAGGTGCTCTTGCCTGGGGTTCTCATCCTCTGGGTACCTGCACGGCTTATCCCTTCACTGTCTTCAGATCTTAATTCATGTGTCACCTTTTCAAAAGAACCTCCCTTGACTACCTGACATGAAATTACCCTACCATCCACAAGACCCCCAAACCTCTCCCCTGCTTTCTCTTCCTTTGTAGCACTTCTCCCCTGGAGAAGGAAAAGGCAACCCACTCCAGTATCTTTGCCTGGATATCCTATGGACAGAGGAGCCTGGTGGGCTACATTCCACGGGGTCACAAAGAGTCAGATACAATTTAGCTACCAAACAACAAGAACAATGAAGATGCAGGGAACTATGACCCTGAAGGATGGAAGACCTAATCTGTATCTTCTGGGTGGCAGGGAAATGGCGGGAGGGTGTCCTTAGAAAAATGGCAGGCAGGTGGAGTAGATAGGTGGGTAGTAAGTAGGCAGTAGGTAGACAGTAAGACATGGAACAACAGACTGGTTCCAAATAGGAAAAGGAGTTCGTCAAGGCTGTGTATTGTCACCCTGCTTATTTAACTTATATGCAGAGTACATCATGAGAAACGCTGGGCTGGAAGAAGCACAAGCTGGAATCAAGATTGCCAGGAGAAATATCAATAACCTCAGATATGCAGATGACACCACCCTTATGACAGAAAGTGAAGAGGAACTAAAAATCCTCTTGATGAAAGTGAAAGTGGAGAGTGAAAAAGTTGGCTTAAAGCTCAACATTCACAAAACGAAGATCATGGCATCTGGTCCCATCACTTCATGGGAAATAGATGGGGAAACAGTGAAACAGTGTCAGACTTTATTTTTTTGGGCTCCAAAATCACTGCAGATGGTGACTGCAGCCACAAAATTAAAAGACACTTACTCCTTGGAAGGAAAGTTATGACCAACCTAGACAGCATATTCAAAAGCAGAGACATTACTTTGCCAGCAAAGGTCCATCTAGTCAAGGCTATGGTTTTTCCAGTGGTCATGTATGGATGTGAGAGTTGGACTGTGAAGAAGGCTGAGCACTGAAGAATTGATGCTTTTGAACTGTGGTGTTGGAGAAGACTCTTGAGAGTCCTTTGGACAAGGAGATCCACCCAGTCCATTCTGAAGGAGATCAGCCCCGGGATTTCTTTGGAAGGAATGATGCTAAAGCTGAAACTCCAGTACTTTGGCCACCTCATGTGAAGAGTTGACTCATTGGAAAAGACTCTGATGCTGGGAGGGATATTGGGGGCAGGAGGAGAAGGGGACAACAGAGGATGAGATGGCTGGATGGCATCACTGACTCGATGGACGTGAGTCTGAGTGAACTCCGGGAGTTGGTGATGGACAGGGAGGCCTGGCGTGCTGTGATTCATGGTGTTGCAAAGAGTCGGACACAACTGAGCAACTGAACTGAACTGAACTGAAGTAGGTGCTCATTTCTGCAGTAGAAATGAGCACTGGTAGGGCAGGGAGGAGGTTAGGATGAGAGGGAGGAGTTAGTAGGGGTTGTGGTACTAAAGCCCAGGTCCCACCTGTGGGCTTTTTCCATCACAGGTATACAGATGTGGGATTGAGTGTAGACCTCTTCTCTCGCCTGATATTTCCTTCAAGCAAGAACTCTTTGTAGTCCTGAAGGACTCTTTGTAGGTACAGAAAACACCAGCTACAGTTCATAGTGCACCCGGGGTGTCTGCAGGGTGAAGGTGGAAACTGCATCTTCAGTGCCTGCTAAGCGTTAGCTCCCAGGGTGTGATTCCATTGACAAGATGGTGATGTAAGTTCAGACACACACCCTGAGCACAGACACCAACCCTTGGGATAATGTACAACTCGAATGGGCTCTGTTGACTGAGGTTATGATGGTCCCCATCTCCCAGAGGAGTGGGGGGATGCGCTTTGGTCTCCAAAAACCCAGGAGAGGCAGCACCCTGACCCCATAGATGACCTTTTGCTCCTATTGTCTCAGCATTGGTGGGAATGGCTGTGCAGGGATCTGCAGCATCGCCACTGTAAAACACTTGCTTAAAATATGTATTAATCCCACGGCGGGTGTTAGGCGAGATTCAGATATATGGTCTGTGATATGGGTAGGGTATATTTTTTTATTGCAATAATAAGTTTCTCAAGTCCTAATGGACCTTGCATTAACTGAAGATGACAGGGAGAGAGGGATGGAAAGCCGGCAATTTGTTAAGGTTGTGGAGCGGCAGTTCCAGGGGTTGTAAAAGATAAAACATTTCAGAGTCATTAAAATCACCCTAAATTGTCTACCTGAGCTCAAAGCAACAAACCTAACTGAGCCCCGAGTCTATCACCAGATATCCTTTTTTTATGGTGTGTGTGCATCTTGGAACTGACATACGGTTCAATCTTGCACTCCCAGAAGCAGTCAGGCTTTGAAACATCCTCTGTGGATGTGGGCTTTTCCTGCTCAGGAAGGGAAAGGGGGCAGCTGTTTGATGGACACACAGTCCCAGGTATAAAGGCCCTCACTTAAAAGAAGAAGGGGTCAACCAAGGAGTACTTTGGAGAGAAGGGGTGACTGGGGGATCATAAGGCCTTTTTGGAGTTGCTGGCTGGCAAGGAGAGAAGTCTTCAAATCCTTGATCAGGTCTGGATGACAAGGAACATAACCAGGAGCTGAGACGCCTACACAGACTTGTGGTCATTTTCATGATAAATCTTGCTACCCACTCCTTACTAAGGACTTACAAAAACCTAGGTCCCTGGTGAAGAATTTCCATAAATTCAGCCATACTCCTTCATAGATCACAGGCTTGTGGTGGCAAAGGGGCTTGTGTAACTCAATGAAGCTCTGATCCATGCGGGGCAGGGCCACCCAAGATGACAGGTCATAGTGAAGAGTCCTGACAGAACGTGCTCCACTGGAGGAGGGAATGGCAACCCACTTCACTATTCTTGCCTTGAAAACCCCATGAACAGTATGAAGAGGCAAAAAGATATGACACTGGAAGATGAGCCCCCTCGGGTTAGAAGGTGTCCAATGTGCTTCTGGGGAAGAGCAGAGGGCAATTGAAGTTAAGTCCAATGCTATCAGGAACAATATGGCATAGAAACCTGGACATGAATTTGAGCAAACTCAGGGAGATAGTGGAGGACAGAGGAACCTGGCGTGCTGCAGTCCATGGGGTTGCAAAGCAGCGGACGTGACTAAGTCATGTCAACAACAAAACCCATTCAAATCTTAAAACAAGCCCATGTGATAAATATAATGTCTCCATTTTGTGGATGATGAAATTGGGCAAGTTTTCCAGCCTCTCCAAGAGTCAACATCACGCACCTAAAAAGGCGACTGGGCTTGGCTTAAGCCCCAACGAGCCAATCTCCACATTGGCCACAACACACCCGTCTTCCCAGCAAACAGTGTTTGTACACTGCTGATGGAATGCACGAAGTGTTCAACATTTCCAGTCCCACTCAGCTGGCGGCGGTGGCTCCTCTGATGGCGCGTGCTTGCTATCAGATGGTGTCATTAGCAAAAGGAGCCCAGGAGGGGCTTGCACTGGACCCTTGGGTTTGGCAGTGAGCGAGACAGAAAGATATGTGTTCCAACAGCCAGGAAGAAGGAAGGCTGGGCTTTACAATTCCCTCTACAACTGTCCTGGGCCACCAAGTCCCTCTTCCTGTATTTTATCCTCTTCGGAGGCAGGGGATGGGGCCTACTGTGATCAGAAGGAGGTGGGGTGAAGGGGAGGGGAGGGGAAGCAACGAGAGCAGGAAGTTCCAAGGGATGACAGAGCTCGGGGTACAGGCGATGTCAACAATGACCCACCCTTCCTCTCCAAGTAGGAGCCCCAAAGGGGGAAGGCGGCCCCCGAGGAAAGGCAGCCCTTGTGCTGAGCGGCTGTTCTGAAAGCAACACCGCTGCCAGCCTCAGAAAACAGTTTCTCATCCCGGATAAAACACTGACATTTGTCTAATTAAAAAACCTAATGGAGATTTTGCAGACAGAGGGACGCGGCCAGTGCATCTGCTGGTGAAGCTTCCATATGGCCCAATCCGATGAGGGTTCTGGTGCAGGGACCAGCGGGGCATTCTAGCACTAAGGCTGCCCAGCCATTAAATTACCTCTGCGCCCTGCTGGCCATCAACAGCCAGAGAAGGGAAGGCTCGGGCCAGATTTCTGTTGGCCCCACTCCTCCCTGCCCCAAGAGGAAGGATTCGACATGCGCACAAGCCCCCCAGAAGTGGTGGGGGTGGGAGGTGTGGGTGGCATGGCAGACAGATTATTATGAAGGAATGTCCTCTTCTGCCCCAGTGGAAATGAACTGAGATCATTCTGTCATTTTTGAGATCGCACACAAGTACTGCATTTTGGACTATTTTGTTGACTCTGAGGGCTACTCCATTTCTTCTAAGGGACTCCTGCTCATGGTAGAAGATAAAATGGTCACCTGAATTAAATTCGCCCATTCCCATCCATTTTAATTCACTGATTCTTAAAATGTCGATGCTCACTCTCGCCATCTCCTGCTTGACCATGTCCAATTTACCTTGATTGATGGACCGAACAACCCAGGTTCCGGTGCAGTGCTGCTCTTTACAGCATCGAGCTTTACTTTCACTACCAGACACATCATTCTTTCTGGAACTATCTCTCCACTCTTCCCCAGTAGCATACAGACACTTGGACACTACATACTGGCCCCAGGGGATGGTGAGATGACTCAGTAGAGACCAGCAAAGAAGCCCTGGAGAGCTTCTTCCAGCCCCAGGCACCCAGAGCGTAGTCCCAATCATTCAGAGCCCTGGTGGGAGCAGGGTGGGGTCCAGAAGCGTAGATGAAGTGAGTCAGAACTCCAGGAGACCAGTCTGGAGACCAGCTCTCCTTTCAGAAAGACAAGATCGGACGAAAGCACGGCCGCCAGTAGCATGGCTATTTTCCCCGGAGATGTGCTGGCAACCCGCACCTCAAGCAATTGGCGCAGCCCAGCGTGACTCTCAGGATGTAAAGGTGAGGCCCACAGGTATCTACAGCCAGTCTTCCCTCCCCGCCTCTCCCTCTCTTCACCTCTCTGGACTCTGTCTGTCACTGTCTGAGCTATTTCTTCACTTCTCTCAACACTGATCACCCCCTCCCATCTCACATTCCTCCGAGTATGTGCGAAGATTGCGGCACTTTCACTGGCCCCAGTGCTGAGCATCTCTCACACACGTGTCAACCAGGAGGACATCTCTCTCTTTCTCTCTGTCTCACACACACACACACACACACACACACGATAGGCAACCCGCCACGAGCTGCAAGATAGAAATAACCCAGCCTATCTGTTAGTCTGGAATAAGAGCCTGATGAGCAGAAATAGGGCCAGGCACTTCACCTTCTTCCTGGAGTTCACACTGTGTAGCTGTGAGGTTTCTGCCCCTGCCATTCATTATGCTTCCAGGGTCTTTGTTTCGACTCTGAGGCACCATGGAGCATCCCCGCTATAGCAGCCTAATTACCAGTCATCTCTCTTCATTCCCACGGGTGTGGCAGGTGAAGCATAGCCAGGAGAGACTTGACGTGACAACGGAACCTAGTGATGAACTTCTCTCATTGTCATGACTACCAGCGCCGTTTCATCATGATGACATGCTAGGGGGTGCTGAGTCGTGACACATGGGGTGCACCAATCAGTCAAAGCAGGCACGAGAAGCAACCCTTAGGGGACCACCAGCTGGCTGGAAAAGACTCTCAGCCAAGCAAACATAGTTAACAGGAGTGGCTGGCAGGCAGGTGAAATTTAGAATGCACCTCTGGCCATAACCATCCAGTGAGATTCAAATGTGGATACAACATATGGCACAGGAACTGGGAAGACTGAGCTCATCTCACCCATCTTCCAATGTCCTTTCTCCATGAGCTATCTGGATCAATAATGACTGCAAGTGACACCAGACTGTCCAATTATGGCTGGGAAACACAGGACACTGTCTAAGATCCATTCCATTTCTCCTTCACTGAATAACGGCAATGCTCGATAGGGAAACAATCAGTTCCCTGGGTGAGCCTGGTGGGTCTGACTGCTACTGCTAAGTCACTTCAGTCGTGTCCGACTCTGTGCGACCCCATAGATGGCAGCCCACCAGGCTCCCCCGTCCCTGGGATGCTCCAGGCAAGAACACTGGAGCGGGTTGCCATTTCCTTCTCCGATGCATGAAAGTGAAAAGTGAAAGTGAAGTTGCTCAGTCGTGTCCGACTCTTCGCAATCCCATGGACTGTAGCCCACCAGGCTCCTCCGTCCATGGGATTTTCCAGGCAAGAGTACTGGAGTGGGGTGCCATTGCCTTCTCCAGTGGGTCTGAGGGCTGTCCAATTCCCTGACAAGTCACCAGTTCAGAACTGGGCTAGTGGCCCTCTTTGGACCAACAAGATGCAAGGAAGGACTGCTGAGAGGTGTTTGGAAACTCATCTCACTCTTATGAGAGTGATGGAAAGCCCACACACTGTCTCTCCCTGGATGTAAAGCCTGAATCATGTTGCCAAGGTTGATGCTGGCAGCTATCTTATGGTTGGGAAGGAGGCCTGCTTGGGGAAAAAGCCAATCCATGAAAAAAGGGACTAAGACAAAGATGGAAAAGTAGATCCAGAGGCTTTATTCGATAGTGCCCAACGCTGCATTTTTGGTTATGTGAGCAAAATTTTTTATGACTTTAGACCACTGGAGTCAGTTTCTGTTAATGAAGCCCAAAGAATACTTCTGTAAGAAAAAGTACCTCCTTCTAAGTCTGCCTGGGAAGAGATCACCACCTAAGCACTGACAGAGGAACACAGGAAGTGGCTGGGCAGAGCAGGGGGTGCATGGGTCCTCAGGGCTGCAAAGCTGAGGAGGGGTCCCTGTGATTGGATGTCTACATGCGTGCATTAGAGGGGGCTCGTTACCAGGCAACACATCCATCCACACTCATGAAGAGGAGGTCAGCTCCCCCCACCCCACGTACAATCCATCAGCAGCATTGTGGCAGGCTGCATTCTGATCCCCATGGTTTGGTCCCCTCCTCCCTTTGCCATGTGACATATAGTGCTTCCTCAAGGCGGAGTTTCCTTCTTCATCCCTTCATCAGGCTTGCACCGGCCTTTGCTTTACAACCTGTTTTAGCTGATGGAATATGAAAGAACGTGAGGTACGCCACGTGTGGGCAGATGCTTTGACCCTAGGTGTCTCATCTGGCTTGGCCAATTTCTGCCCTCTGTCATGAGAAAGGAATGTCTCAGAGAGATGCTACTCTTTTGCCCAAGGCCCTAAAATGCAGTTGCATGGAGTACAGACACATCTAACCCGCAGTCCCCTGTGATGATACTGGTGTTGCTGCTATTAGTCGGTCAGTTGTATCCGCCTCTTTGTGACCCCATGGACTGTAGCCCGCCAGGCTCCTCTGTCCATGGGATTGTCCAGGCAAGAATACTGGCATGAGTAGCCATTCCCTTTTCCAGGGTATTTTCCTGACCCAGGGATTGAACCCAGGTCTCCTCACTTCAGCCAGTTTCTTTACCATCTGAGCCACTCGGGAAGCCCTTGCAATGATACTAAGAGGTCAGTATTTCTTGCTGTAGGGTGCTGAGACTCAGGAGTTGTTTGTTACAGCAGTCAAGCTAATGCAAGTATATATCAAGTGCCGCTATATTCTTAGGACTCTGCAGGGTGATTTGGAAGACACAGAATTATGAGGCCTGGTTTCTGTTCTCAGAGAGTTTACAAACACAATAAACTCCAAAAGAATTACCGAGAGTACACATTCAGGCATACATTATACACAGAGACTGTGGGGGCCACCAGAATCCAGAGGGAAGGACACCAGAGATGAATACACTTGCTGGGACAATCTTCAAGAATGAGGGAGATCTGGAGAGCAGTGGGTGGGGTTCACAGTGGGTAGGTGTCAGGGCCTAGGCAGCTGAAGACCCTCCAAGCCCCTTATCAGCTGGCCTCAGTTAAAGGAGAGGCACTGTCAGTGTCTGGATAGCACATACCACTTCACTTTTTCTTCTGCCCACCAGAGGCAAAGATGCGGAGACTTCCACTTTCACGTCTGAAGGAAAATATCTCAGTGTACAAATTATCACTTTACAATTAATTATGCAGAGCAAGCAATACACCTGAGACCTCAATATTATGACAGCTTGGAAATTTGCTGTTTTTGAACTTAGGATGCAACAATTCTTGCCAACTGTAGGTTGAAAAGTAGCAGAAGATTAGACGATTACCTTTTGATCTTGTCTATCCATGGCACACTTGTAGGTCAGTGTAAACACCACAAACAACTCAGCATATGACAACCTGACATCTCACCCCACCTCCACCCCCAACCCCTCCCCGCTTCCCACAGGACTCTGACCTTAAAAACCAATGCTCTTTAATTAGGCTTTTCCCTCCCCTTCTGCCTTTGGGGAGAAGGGACTGTTATGAGAAAAGATATGATCGCACCATATTGGAGTTCACCAGGCATCTCAAATGGTTTGGGTTTGATACAAAAAAAAAAAAAAAAAGCAGATTTCATTGCTGAAATCTTCCCTCCAGAATTTGTAAGCACCATGTGGATATCAAGGGGAATTTCATCAGTATGTTTCTGATTCCTTTACACTTAAATCATTAAAAGATTTTTGAGGGTTTTGAAGTCCAAAAACTCTCCCGAGCTACTCTTTTCCCCCCAGCACATTTTTCATTTCTTTTCATAAAATTTAGGAAATTGAATTTTAGCTTTGGATTGAAGAGAAAAGAAAAAAGCAGCTGCTTGTCAATGATAGTGGCTAAGGATTAAAATCCTCCTGAAAATTGGTCCTGGGGTCCAACTATCTGATGATCATTTATTTATTCTCACTGGGCTCATATCTCAAATGGTAGTGCACGCATGCTCAGTCACTTCAGTTGTGTTCGACTCTTTACAACCCCACGAACTGTAGCCCACCAGGCTCCTTTATCCATGGAATTTTCTAGGCAAGAATGCTGGAGTGGGTAGCCATTTCCTTCTCCAGGAGATCTTCCTGACCCAGGAATTAAACCCATATCTCTTACGTCTCTTGCATTGGCAGCCAGGCTCTTTACCACTACTGCCACATGGCAAGTCCCTCAGATGGTAGTAAAAGTGAAAATCTCTGTTACGTCTGACTCTTTGTGACCTCATGGACTATATAGTCCATGGAATTCTCCAGGCCAGAATACTGGGATGGGTAGCTTTTCCCTTCTCCAGGAGATCTTTCCAACCCAGGGATTGAACCCGGGTCTTCTGCATTGCAGGTGGTTTCTTCACCAGCTGAGCCACAGGGGAAGCCCAAGAATACTGGAGAGAGTAGTCTATCCCTTCTCCAGGGGATCTTTCTGACCCAGGAATGGAACCGGGGTCTCTTGCATTGCAGGTGGCTTCTTTACCAACTGAGCTGCCAGTTATGATTCTGGAAAAGAGCTCAGGAAATAGAGGCTTTGCTTTACTCTTTGTAGTATCCAGTTTTGTTCAAGAAAAGCCAGGAGGGCTGGCTCGGATGGAGAGAACAGAATTGAAATATCATAATCTGGATGAGGCCTGAGTACCATTCAGCCAAGTCTCTGCCGTGCTGAGGGAAGACCCAGCTTGACAGTTTCTAAATCTCTTCCTATGTTCTGTCCTGGTAGCTAATATTGCTTTAGCTGCATTGTAGTCAACTTATTCTTTGTTATGCTTGACATAACCTGATCTTCCTCTTAGGTAAAAGCATTTCCCATTTTCCCAATCCCTTGAGAGATCTGAACCTAATCTTGAAATGAATCATACAACTGCTTGTAAATATCAAACAGTATCACAAAGAATCCAGTGTGGAGTGTAGACTCCATGACAGCAAAGACTTTATCTACCTTCTTCCTGTCGTATCCTCCAGACCCTGAGCATATAGATGAGGAAAAATACTTGTTGAATGAATGAATAAAACTCTAGTCATGTGAAAAATGCATTCAACTTGTTCACAGCCCTTCTAAACCTACTGATGAATTGTAACCTACTTCTCTTCCAAATGAGTAACGTAAATAAAGCCATCCTTTGCTCCTGTGGTTCAGTCGCTCTGTCGTGTCTGACTCTTTGCGACCCCGTGAACTGCAGCATGTCAGGCTTCCCTGTCCTTCACCATCTCCTGGAGTTTGCTCAAACTCATGTCCATCGAGTCGGTGATGCCATCCAACCATCTCATCCTCTGCCACCCCTTTCTCCTTCTGCCTCCAGCATCAGTTTTTTTCCAGTGAGTCAGCTCTTCACATCAGGTGGCCAAAGTATTGGAGATTCAGCTTCAGCATCAGTCTTTTCAAAGAATACTCAGGGTTGGTTTCCTTTAGGATTGACTGGTTTGATCTCCTTGATGTCCAAGGGACTCTCAAGAGTCTTCTCCAGAACCACAATTTAAAAGCATCAGTTCTTTGGCCCTCAGCCTTCTTTATGATCCAACTCTTACATCCATACATGACTACTGGAAAAATCATAGCTTTGACTAGACGGACCTTTGTTGGCAAAGTGATGTCTCTGCTCCGTAATATGCTGCCTAGGTTTGCCACAGCTTTCCTTCCAAGGAGCAAGTGCCCTTTCATTTCATGGCTGTAGTCACTCTCCTTAGTTTACTTATAAAGTAGCTGAATTCCAGATGGGGTGTGAGTACTTTAAGATCTTACAGCTGGTCAGTGGGAAACTGGAGTAGATTTCAGATCACCTGACCCTCAGCAGGGGCTATTTTTCTCACGTAGATCAGTGTTTCCCAAGGCTTAGCATGCCTGAAGATCACATGGAGAATTTATCAAAATACACAGTTCTGAGGTCCACCCCCACAGTGTCAATTCAGTAGGTCTAGGGGGACCACCAGAATCTGCATTTCTAATCGGTTCCCAAGTGATGCTGATCCTGCTGGTTCTGGGACCACACTTTGAGAACCGCTCATTAGGATCAATCATGTCTAAAGAAGAGGAAAGCAAAGGTGCATGAGATAGACTATTCTGAACATCCTCTGGCTGTATGATTAGTTTATCACGTTCAACTGACCAGGGTATTAACAGAAAGCCAGCCTGTTAAGTTTCAGTGACGACTTTATCCCTCTTCATTAAAAAGTTAAACAACAAAGTTACTGATACAGACCATGGAATGGGGCATCCCAACTTAGGAATAGTCCACCTAGAAAGAATGTTAGGTGGAATTTTGCCAAGGAAGAGTCTAGGTCTTGAATAGAAATTTTGGAACTTGAAAGAACATTAGCAATCACCTGGTCCCATCTACTCATTTTCACAACTGAAATAAAAGAAAGTGAAGGTTTAGACAGGTGACTAGGCCTGGCCCAACATCCTGGCTTCTCCTTATATCTGATGCTTAAGCTTCAAGCCAATTCAAAGAGAAGCATGGATTCCCCCAGTCTGCTTCTCCTGATAGTCAGTCACTTTACAACAGTTTTCACTTTATATATGTACATTTTGTGGGTAATGAGTGATGATAAACTGGGGCAATCCAATTTCCAGTATGAGATTTTTGGAGGCTGCCATGATTTCGAGTGGCAACAGATAATCATTTTTCTGCCCTCCACTAATCTCCTAAGCATAGAGATGGATGTCAGAGTTGGGGTGAAGTTTCCGGAATGAGATGATAGAAGCCCCGGGCGATGGCAGGGATGGTGGGGGTGGGGACAGAATCTGCTTCTCCATGCCATCCAGCTGTGTCTCCGGTAGTTGCCAAACTCTTTCACGGGATCTGTGATTACACAGCCTGTGGGGTCAGGGGCAGAATCTGGACCTGTGACTCCTTTCTTCAAGTTGGTCTTCATAAGACTCCACGCTGATCTCTGGCACGTGCATTACGCATCTCAGAAACAAGGTTACACGTGATGATATATGTGCTTCTCAGGGGGATGGCAGGGACCTGAGGCAGAGCAGTTGAAGGACACACGACTTGAGTGAGATGGATGATGCTGAAGCCGAAGAGGTGTTTGTCATTCATTTGCTTATAAGGCTGTTCCCTCTCCCCAGTGTGTGTCCAGCTGAGCCTCAGAATCATTGCTGGACGCCGAGGGCATGTAGTGAATTTCAAGTAAGCAAATAAACATGATTTAGGAGGAGAAGAGGAGAATTTGCCACACCGCGAAACTTCCCTCTTTATTTATTTTGACAATTTGGTGTCTCATATTTATGACAGTGCTTTAGACTATCCAAGTAGTTTTAGTGTAAGGAGTGAAGATTTTGTAAACTGTATTGCTTATTCTCTGACAGGGTGATGAACAAGCTTACAGGTTAGAGGGCAATCATGAGATTTTTAGCTGCTAAAACTAGTCAAGGGAGAGTCCTTTGGACTGCAAGGAGATCAGACCAGTCAATCAGGAAATTAACCCTGAATATTCATTGGAAGGACTGATGCTGAAGCTGAAGCTCCAATACTTTGGTTACCTGATGGGAAGAGTTGACTCACTGGAAAAGACCCTGAAGCTGGGAAAGATTGAGGGCAAAAGAAGAAGGGGATGACAGAGGAGGAGATGGTTGGATGGCATCACCGATTCAACGGACATCAGTTTGAGCAAACTCTGGCATGCTCAAAAGTACATGGTGTTGCAAAGAGTTGGACACAATTTAGCTACTAAACAACTACACCAAAACTGGTTAAATTACTGCAGTTTGGCATAAATATTCGTCACTATCATCACTAATAACTCATGGTATATGTTGGGTACATTTACACGAAGAGCTAAAGCGATACATTCCCGCCTCCCAGAGGTTTGTAAACTAAGATCGGGTTTGCAGATACATAGAAAGGGTACTTCCATTCTTCATCCTGTGCCCATGGCAGACATTACTAGTCAAGCATAGTGTTCTTTACCAGCATCTTTTCCTACACTGAATGCTAGGCAGCCACTACCAATGGATTGCAGTACATGTGTGCAGTCTTGATTGACGTACTTTAGTGAAGAATGGCCAGCTGGACTAGCAAGACATTCCTATGACACTAGATGGGGGTGTATACAGACCCAAGGAAACACAATTTTTTAACATCAACTTAGGTTTCCACACCTTTGAGTACTTAACAAACGTGTAATTTTTAGAATTGAGGCATGGAAGCTCTGTGGGTTTCAATACATCTGATCCCTCAGCGTGGATGCTCCTGTGATGTGGGTGGGAGAGAGCTCGTGGGAGGTGTAGCCATCAGGAGCAGTTTTGCCCCTAAGATAAGAGAACGCCGGCCCTCTGCTCAAACACTGATCACAGCCCCCCATGCCTTCCTCACTTCCTTTTGTAGCTCCAGTTGAGTAATTAAAATCACTTCTGTTAAACTAGTGTGGTTGACTCAATAAGCTAAGGGCAAGTTTATGGATCTGGAGGATGGAAACTCCTTTAAACACCGGCAGTTCTAGCCACGGTGAGGAATAACAATTAGAATAAGTGATAACCAGGTCCTTGATGTCAGGTCACCGCCCAAGGCCTCGACACGTGGGCGGCGAGCCTACTCCTCTGGCTGAGGGAGATAACAGAGCTGCAGTCCGGCTGTTCTGGGTGCTCAAGCTGCTGTGGCTGGGACATGCTTCAGTTCATCGAGGCTTAATGTGCAGAAGCTTTTTAAATTCCCACAGCCAGCCGGAAAAGAAGCACCTTTCCTGAGATAGGCTGAATCAGAATGCGTGGCTTTCGGAGTAGATGTGGAAAAGTTTTAGGGGGTAAGGTTGGGGAGGACTCCTGCCAGGGAGGACTGGCAGGAGCTGCTGGAGCAGGTGGAGTGTCAATCACACGGGACCAGCTCAGTTGGCATGGCAACAGCAAATGCAGGTCATGGTTGTTGCTACCTAGGGATGCGCCATAGAGACTAGCTTGTCCTTCTGCCTTAATCAGGAAGAATATTACTACTACCACTAACTGTCATTCACAGAACCATTACTACATGCCTGACAGGGTGCTGTGTTCATAACTGTCGTTTATTTCATCATTTAATTCTATCATGCAGTCTTCATATCAGTCCCATAAAGCACTCGTCATTCTCTCTATCATACAGATGAAAGCTCTGAAAGGGTAAACCCCTTCCTTGAAGTCAAACAGACAATAAATGGTAAGGTTAGAAATATGACCCCCAAAACTCTTGCTCCTAACACTCACACTTTATTGCCTTACACAGGCTCTCTCACTGCTGACTATACCTATGAGATGACTTTTTTTTGGTCACTATAAGAAACAAACCCAAGAGACCTGTTGATTAGACAGCCATAAGTGCACAGCATTATAATAAAGCTCTCAAATCACTGCTTCAAGAAACAAAAGATTGGGTGAAATCTCTCTAAATTGCAAAGACCCTCACTTCACCATGGGACTTAAGCCACTGGATCTGGATTTGGGATTCCAGTTAAAGAAGTTTTCCCATGAAGACTTGCTTTGTTCCTGTGGGGCAGTGCCATGGCCTGTTTTTTTTTTTTTTTTTTTTTTTTTTTCTGAAAGAATAAATTTAGATACTTTATTTCCTATCCATAGTTTCCTAATTTTCCTGATCTTTCTTGGCTATAGCTTAGAATGTGCTCTAAGACAGATATGTTCTTGGATATTATTGAAATCTCCCCTCTTTGGCCTCTTTCTTTCTCCTTATCCTGCAGACCCCTCATCTCCACTCTCTTCCCTAACCAGCTTACCCAATGCATGAGACCCCATCATGTCACCCGCTGCGCTTACCCTGTGCCCAATTCTGGGGTGCTGAGAGTTGCTAGGCTAGAGACTTCCCTGGCGATCCAGTGGCTAAGACTCTGTGCTCAGAATGCCCAGGTTCGATCCCTGGTCAGGGAATTGATCCTGTATGCTGCATCTAAGACCCAGCACAGCCAAATAAAACAAATCTTTTAAAAATGATTTTTAAAAGAGAGTTTCTAGACCAAATCACCACAACACCCCACTGGTTCCATTTGTAGTCAAATGGAGCTATATTTCTCAACTGACCCCATCTTAATGCATGACCTCCAGCCTCCACTGACTGTCCCACCATCTGCAAGCCTCTTGATCAGGTCTGTCTCCCAGCCTCCACAAAGGCTAAATCCCGTCTCCTCCATGCTTCCCAAAATGTACTACTGCTTCCCTGGCTCCCTTGTGTAGCAGAGGAGCTCTCCTTACTCTGCAGACAAAATAGAAGTCAACAGAGAAGTGTTTTCTTAATGCCCCATTCATCTGGACTTTGTGCTCACCCTCTCCACATTTCCCCTTAGGACACAGGAAAAATGGCCACGACCCATACATGGCTTATCCCTCCATCTGTGCCATGGGTCCCTTCCTTCCACTTCTAGGGACCGTGCCCTGTCAGTTTTACCCTCTCCCCTTCTACAAACAGGATTAAGACATGTGCAAGTCTTCTCCATCCTAAAAACAAAAAGCAGTGGCAACAGCACCCCTCTCCTTACCCTGGATTCCTCTGCAGCTACCTAGCCACTTTCTCTACTCTGTTTCCAAACTTCTTGCAAGGGGTGCGTGCATTCACTGGACCTATTTCCTACACCCATTCCTTCCTCACCTGGATGAATCCCCCCAGCTGGCTTTCCTGACCCTCTTGCGGCTCATCCCTTCTCCTCACTGCAGAGTGATCTTCCGCAGCACAGGTTAGGCTCGCTGTCCTGTTTACAACCTTCAGAGAGCTCTCTTCCAGCACCTACTGGAGCACCGGGCACTTAACAAGCCCTCCAAAAATATTTGCTCAGTGGAAAAAAAAAAAAAAAGATTGGGATCTAAAATAGAAAAGATCTCCAGGCATGTGGGAAGTCAAACGCCCATTAATTTTATGTCATTCTTATATTTGCTTATTTGCAATAAGGAACACATGTGGCTTCATACACCAGCCCTACGACTGTTCTTCAGCCTCTGTTTACTTCCTCTCAGAAACTGGCCCCAGAGTGACATTTATTTTAAGGCAGGGCCACTGGGGGATTTGGGAGAATGGAAAGATAAAGGGGTAGCTTGGCTCCATTAGAATCCCTGTCTCTTCAAGCAAATGTGGCTGCTCACTTGCATCTCCGCCAATGATGGTGGTGACACGAGATGCCCATGCCCCACCCCTTTGACACTCACCCCTGTCCCCCCACTCCTCCTGGTTAGTTTTCCTGCAGGTAGAGGGAGTTGTTATTAGCCTGATTCACTTTCCAATAGTATGGATATTCAATGTGACTGTGTGTGTGTGTGTTAGTGTGTGTCTGGTGTGTGTGTGTGTGCAGAGGAGCCAGGGAAGAAATAGTGAATACACCTGGGTGCTGTGCCCTTATGGCAAAGGGAAAGGATGTCTGTGTTCTTGAAAGAGACTATTCTAGAGAGATCTCTGCTCCTCTTCCCCACTCTCTCCTTCCACAAGAGAAAAGGGCGAGGGTTTACAGCATCCTGGAAGCTCTTGGAAAGGTCTGGCCGGTGCCCCTCTGCCATCTCTCCTCCTGCCACACACCATCACAATCCACTGGGGACTGGAAGGCTCTCCTGCCCTTTTCCTGGGCTGTCAGTGCCCTGGATTTAACGCGCATGACCACGTGTCCTGACAGGTGAGAGGCCCCCCCTCCCACATGTGTGAGGAGGCTGCCAGCCAGAGGCAGGCCAGGCAGTGACAGGCACCTGGGAATGGGGAGGGATGGAGAAGAGAGTGGAAAAAGTCAGCAGCTGCCCCCCAACACGGGCCCGGAGTCACAGAGTCGCTTGAGGCAGAGTGGGGATTTAGAAATTAGATGGAGGAGGCGGTCAGGCCCAAGCTGAGTGCAGCAGGAGGGTTGAGCTAGAGAGCAGATGCCACCGCCTGGGAGCCCACCTACCTGCCCTCTCGTCCTTGGCATCATGTCCTCCTGCTGTTAATGACCTCCGGTTCCCCAGCTCCACCCTCCTCAGGGCCCCAGACCACGGACCTCCCAGAGTTGGAGTCACCACCAGGGAATCAGCATTAAAACCGCCTGTTGCCCCTCTCACTGACCCATCTGCCCCCCTGCTCTTTGGCTCTAGGTGGTGATGCCTTGGCGCCTCCCCACCAGGTGGGCACTGCTCCTGCCTTCTCCTCCCCTTTGGCCCTGTACCTGCCCAAATGCTCCCTCCTCTTTGTACCTGCAGTGGTCACAGAACAGGGCTCTCTGCCAGGCTGAGGTCACCCGGATCTCATACATCTGTGTCCAGAGGCATCATCTGTCCTGCACATGGTCACAGGGGACTGAGGATGCTGTTTCTCCTACCCATGTCCTTTCTTTGACCCCAACCTTGCATGCCCGCCCCGTCCTCCCACTCCTCATCCACACTCACATCAGGCCCTGGGAACGGAGCAGAGCAGACCCTGGGAGGCAGCACTGAAGGCCCAGCCTGCCCATCTGCTGTGAAGAGGAGGAGCCTGGCGCACCTGGGTTTGAAATCTGGATCAACCGCCCACTAGTCGGTGCCACCTCAGCTAAGCAATTCAGTTTAGTCTTCCGAAAGACGGGGAGACAAATAACTAGGAGGCTGTACAGTGAAAGTCATACAAGAATAGAGCCCAGGCTCATCACTGAACCTAGTTGGGCTGATGTGAGTATTTTCTTGTCATTTGGTGGCCCATCAGCTCCCTGTGGGCTTCCCTGATGGATCAATGGTAAAGAACCTGCCTGCCACTGCAGGAGATGCAAGAGAAATGGGTTCAGTCTCTAGGTGGGGAAGATAGAGGAGGAAAAGGCAACCCACTCCAGTATTCTTGCCTGGAGAATCCCATGGGCAGAGGAGCCTGGCCGACCACAGTCCATGGAGTTGCAAAAGAGTCAGACACGGCTTAGCGACTTAACAACAGCAGCAGCAGCAGCAGCAGCTCCTGTAGGGCTGCCCTGAAGTCCATCTCCCCAGGTTCTGTCCAGGGAGATCCACGGCTCTGTAGGAACAGCTGAGAGGCTCCCTGGGTACCGTGTCCAGTCAGGGGCTGCTCCCCACTTAATTCACATCTCTGCACGCCCTCTTTGCCTCAGCAGAAGGCGCTCGACTCTTGGCTTCACTGCTCTAGTGACTTGCTGCAAGAATTAGGTCTGGGATGTGACAGAAGCCACCTGGCACTGCCCTGAAAGGAACGGCAAAATCTCCAGTGAGAATTTCCCTTCCCTTTCTGTGGTTGGGATGCTGAGCACAGCCGAGCCTCGTGGAAACCTCTGATGTTTGGGTGGCTTCTGAATACTAAAGAGGGTGGGGGAAAAAATGAAAGCCAGTGGAGAAAGAGGACTCAGTCGGAAGTTTTTCTAATCGTTACGGATTTCCCCCTGTTTTAGTGGATTTGAGAGAGGGTGTTGGAGAAGGAAGGAAAAAAAAAAATCAAAAGCAGATTACTACCCTGAGCTCTTTTCCCCTTTCCTCCTGCACCGTGACGGCGCCTCTCTGCCTGCCCCAGCTGTGTGCTCAAGGCTGAGGGACCGAGTAGCCAAAATATTGACCACTGAGCTGAGATTATAGTTTACTTGGATCATGAAAGATGGAATCAATTAAAATGGAACTTTCCACTCATAAGGTAAATTAGCTTCTGGGAAAAAAAAATCTGATTTCTCTACCAGTGTCCAGAAAGTACTAAAGACATGAGAAGTGGGTCATAAAAATTACTGAAAGGAAAGCTCCCTAATGCAGCACGTGGAACATGCATGCAGCTGCATGCACATGCACACACAGACACATACACACACAAACACACACACACTGCATACTTGGGACACAGTGACTACTCAACAAATATTGGCTGGATTTATGCCCGCCCGTACACACAGTCTTCCCAGGTGGCACTAGTGGTAAATGCCCCGCCTGCCCATGCAGGAGGCATAAAAGACATAGGCTTGACCCCTGGGTCAGGAAGATTCCTTAGAGGAGGGAATGGCAATCCACTCCAGTATACTTGCCTGGAGGATCCCATGGACAGAGGACCCTGGTGGGCTACAGTCCATAGAGTCACAAAGAGTTGGACATAACTGAATCGACTTAGCACACCAGGCATGCACACACACTTATATATTGACAGGTACTATTCAACTATACCCACTATTCTGGATCTGTTCCTACTTAGCAATGCTAGGTATGAGCTCGATCATATCTGTGAGAACCCACCAGGCTCACATTTTTCTTTCTCTCTTTATCATAAATACAAACACTATTTTAAACAATGAAAAATGAGCTCTTCTTTGACCACTCTCCGTTTGGACTACTTTTACAGGAAAATGTGGACATGACTTTTACTCTAGCCACCTAACAACAGGTAGAACAGAAACCACGATGTCACGGTTCCCACACTCCCCGCCCCGGCCTGGCCCTCTGTTGCCTGAATCTCCAGCAATATTCACATAAGAGCTGCCTTTGCCATCCCCCCAGTCCTTCCATGTGTCCTCAAATCGCAGAGTATCTGTTCGTGGAATGAATGACCCTGGAGAGAGAAGATCCTCCAGAGGACACGGTCTGACTGGTGATCACCACCAGGACAGGGAGCAACAGGGGAATGTGTGGCTGGGTGGAGAGGGCGTGTTCAGGAAGAGGTCAGAGGAGCAGGGGGAGAGGGAGACTTTATGTGTAGAAAGGGAGGTCAGTTCCACGTGCGGCATCATCTGGAACATGACATTTTCTGACTTGCCCCCAAAAATGCAGAGCAGAACTGACTATGATAAAAAACAAACAAATGCAGCAACAAAAGGGAAGCCAAATGAGACAGAACAAAGGCGCACCAGGCCGGTCCAAGCTGGAGAGACACATGACCCAGATTCGCACCCGGGGGGACCCGGAGCCCCATCAGGGCAGTAGGCTGCAGAGTGAGTCAGCCAGGCCCAGAAACCAAAAAAGCAGCCTGCCTGGAGTCCCCTTGGGTATGAAAGTTCCTGGAGAATCTATTCATGGCTTCCAATTTCCCCTCATCAGACTGCACATTTGCCTGAGAGCGATTCTGCACTAAACATAACTCAGCCCAGAAAAATGCCCCTCTGTGCCCTCTCTCCGGCCCTGAATTTCAGCTTGGCTTAAGCAATGTCCCACAGTGTGCACAGAGATGGGAACGGAGAGCTCATTATCGCGTGAGAGGCTGTGGGGGGCCCCCACCCCCACCTCACCCACCCGTAACTACACGGGAGGGAGGGTGGAGGAAGAGGGGGGAAGGGGAGGAGGAGGGGGAAGGGGATGGGGAGGAGGTGGGGAGAGGGGGAGGAGGGGCGTGTAATTTGTTCATTTCTTACATTTTATGGAACACTTCACTTTTGCTTTCAGCATAATTATTGTTGTACTTTTTGCTGTTTCTCATTTGCTGTGTTTAAAAAAAAACACATACACAAACCCTTCACTCCCCCCTTGCACACTTTTCTTAATGCATTAAAATTAATAACTCGTAACAGTGACCTAATTTGCTTTGAGTACTGTAACTCAGGGTTTTTTTTTTTTTTTTCCTCCTCCCAGATCTGCAAAACCCTTGACATGTTACTGTGGTAACAGGAGCATCTCAGTAAGTTCATGAATGAACCCACTGTGCTCTCCAAAGCCATCTCTTCCCCATTCTTGACAATGCTTGTCTCACCCATGCCTCCTGAGCCCTGTGTGTGATGCACTGGAACTGCGTTTCTCCCAAATGTCCCCACACCCATGCTGCATGCTGATCACCTTTCTGCCCTCCCCTAGAGTTCAGCAGGGCAGGTCTCTCCCTACTTTTCCTAAGCTCTCCAGAGATCTGTGGCAGGCGTTTTCTCTCTCTCCTTCAAAGTTCCTCCAAGCTTAAAAGCTGTCTCTGTGATGCATCCACTTTCTTGGTTGATGTCTTCTGCTCTTCCTCATGACTGCCTGGACTGGAAGCTGAAGGAGGATGCTAGGGATGAGGGGTGGGTGCCAGATGCTCTCCATTCCTATGCCTCCGCTGGGTCTGCCATCTTCCTTCATCATCTCCCTGCATTCAGCTCAGTTCTCCCAACCCAACTCATGCCCAGTGCAGTTCAGGGTGACTTACTGAACTGCCTGTACTATCCTGCCACTTCCATGCTTCAAACCCCACCCCACCCTCACCCCCTTGCTCTTGGGGCTTCCCTGGTGGCTCAGATGCTAAAGAATCTGCCTGCAATGCAGGAGACCCAGGTTCAATCCCTGGGTCTGGAAGATCCACTGGAAAAGGGAATGGCAACTCACTCCAGTATTCTTGTCTGGAGAATCCCATGGACAGAGGAGCCTGGCAGGCTACAGTCCATGGGATCACAAAGAGTCGGATGGGACTGAGTGACTAACACTTTCACTTTCACACTTGCACTAGTTGCTCTCAGGATTGTGCCCCAAATCCTCCATGCAGCTTCTTCATAGGCCCTTCATCATCTACAGACTGGGTGTCACACTAGCCTCAAGGTTGATCACCCTCTTCCCCACACTCTTCCCACCTGCCCTGAACACTTGGAACTCCCAGCCTACACAGTCATTTCTCTCCAGGCTTTTACATTCTGTTCGCTTGGCCCCAGCATCCCTCCCCTCCCCAGCTTTCATCTCACATTGAGCAAGCGTAGATCTCACCTGTGCAGAAACTTCTGGGGAGTTGAACACCCTTCATCTGAGCTCGCACAGCCCTCTGTGTTCAGGCCAGCACAGGACTCAAGCACACCATCTGTGTGTGTCTGTTTTCTCTAATTGCCCGCCCCCCCCTCCCCCCGCCTCAGCTCATCAGTAAGCTCTTTGAGGGATGAGCCTGTTTCTTGGGCGCTGTTCTATCCCCAACACCTACTGCAGTGCCTGGCGCATGCTATGTGCTGCAATCAAGACCAGATGAATGAATGGACACACTGGAATCTATTACCCATCTCCTCCCTCCTGCCCCCATCTCAACCCTTTTCTCCATCTTTCGCTGTCAATCACTCCACAAGCATTCCCTGTTGGTTATGAAAAGAGAAGGGGATACAGAGGCGAACCTCCCTGTATTCCTGGAGCCCAGGTGCCATGAGATCTATGTTTGGGACAGTCTTATGATACATTTCTTTTGGAGGGAGTCTATAGTGAACCCTCTAGGATGGCCATCCTAGAGGGTGACTTTGTTTTATGTCCAAATCTGCTTTCTAGTAGCATTGTAAGAGAGGATCCTGAGTAGCCCTGGTTGTCTAAACAATTCAAAGCGGGAAAGGAAACAGTCATATACCTGCCCTCGTTCTTCCTTACAGCATCCTACGGAAGGTCAGCAGTTTCCAGATTGGAGCGAGAGGCAGGAAATGTGGAGTTGATCCCCTCATAGCAAAGAGAAAAGACAATGACCAGTGCTGCAGAGCCCTGGGTCAGGCTGACCCCCCCGGAGTGCTGCGTTCTTACCTGGATGGGTGTGGCCAGGGCACCCCGGTACCTAATGAAAGTATAAAAACTTCATCTCTACAGCTACCTGGAGAAGGAAATTCATCATCGCCCTCAGCAGACAGCAAGAAAAGAAGAAAAAGAATAAGAATGTAGCAAAGAGGCTTGATATTGATTTGAAAATCCTTGCTGACAAGAAAATGATTTGAGTCCATTTCCATTTTGTGGCCGAAGCCTGTGGTGCTTACTCTGCTTCTGCTGACCTCCCAGAGCAGAGTTCATCAAGAAGCTCCCTGGCTGACACTCTAATCCTGATTTTCCAATAGCCTCTCACCTGTTTGGCTAGAATGGGGAAGGGCAGGTCTGTAAGGGGTGCAGTGTGGCTTCCTGGGTCTCAGCTGGAAAGCAGTCAAGCAGGCCAGTTTGGGGGAGCAGGCGGGGCAGTCAAGCAGGCCAGTCCTATTTCAAGGCTGATTTAGAAGAATACATTTTAAAAGTGCTGGTTGGCCTCACACAGATATGACCATGACTGTCAACATTCCTGTCCCGACGGGGGTTTTCAGCCAAGGCGTAATGCAATGCATCCAGCCTAGCCAACAGCAGCTCTTGCCTTGGGCAGATCCTGCCATGTCTGCTTCCCACAGGTTCTTCCCACCAGGAACCTAGCATCTGCTGTGCGTGCCTTCTCTTTGCAGGGCCAGAATCCCAAGCAAGGGCAGCAGGCCTGTGTGTTTAATTCACTTGTAAGTGAACAGCTTCTGTGTGTTAGAAAAAAAAAAAAAACATAACTCAACTTATGCATGTGTAATTGCTTGAGATTTCACCTCCTGGCCACACTTGCCTTCCTATGGAGTTATTAAAACCCACACAATATGGTCTAATCATTTATTAATAGTCAACATAAACAGATAACAGCTCACATAGCCATATAGCCATTGCGTGTTAAATAATGAGCGATTATTTAAAAGGCTCTTTCACTGGAGAGGAGGAAGCCTGGTTGCTATGGTTTGGAATTACTGCTGTAACGGCAGATAAACTCATGGACTCAAGCCCTTCTTTTTTTTTTTTAATAGTTTTTGACATTTTTTTTTTACTTTACAATATTGTATTGGTTTTGACATATATCAACATGAATCTGCCACGGGTGTACACGTGTTCCCCATCCTGAACCCCCCTCCCACCTCCCTCCCCGTACCATCCCTCTGGGTCATCCCAGTGCACCAGCCCCAAGCATCCTGCATCCTGCATCGAGCCTGACTGCTGATTCGTTTCTTGATTGTTCACCTGGCTGCCCTCAAGTCACTGTTTCCCTACCTTCACTTGGAAGGGGTGGGGTACCACCCATTGCCCAGCAGAAAAGGACATCCAAATTAATGGGAAGGGAATAAACCATCTCCTCAGGGAACAAAGTAAAAAATACTGGAGTGTGTTGTTCAATTTCTCTGAAAGAAGCTCAACAATAACACATCTTCTGACTCGCTATCAAAGTCTCAATCACCAGGAGGTGGGAGGGAGGTTTATGAGGGAGGGGATATATGTATGTATGTGTGTGTGTGTGTATATATATATATATCTGACTCAGCTTTCTGCACAGCAGAAATGAACACAACATTGCAAAACAATTGAACATCAATAAAAAAAATTTTAAACAGAAAAACTAAGTCCCTACCATCAAATTGGACATGGCTTTCTCATGACAGTTCCTTCATCCCAGTATTTTGCAAAGTGAATAAATGAGTCCAAACTCATTACCCTCTAATGTATGACTCCTTGTTTCTTTCTGCCACCCCTGCTCCAATTGGCAGGCCTTGCCTCCCCAGAGTCATCATGCTATCTTCCCTGGGGACCTCCTCTCTACTCTGTGAGTGTTCCGTAAAATTTCAAATTCAGTAACAGATACTAGGCAATCAGAAGAGAAGGCAGATGGAAGGAAAGCTGTCTTTATTTGAGGAAAATCCTACATATTAAAAATCCTAAGAGATCTACAACAAAAATGACTAGAGCTAATAAATGAATTCAGCAAGGTCACAGGATATAAATTCAACACTAAGAAAACAATCCATTTACAGTAACATAAAACACTAAACATTTAAGAATAAATTTAACAAAAGTTCATACAATGAAAATTCATACAATGCCAACTAAAAAACATCGTTGAGAAAAGTTAAAGAAATTTCAAGTAGATGAAGAAACATTCCATGTTCATGGATATAAAGACTAAAATATGTTAGATGGTAATTCTTCCCAAATTATCTATTTCACACAATTTCTATCACAATCACAACAGTATTTTTTGATTGACCCAATACCAAGATTTATATAGAAATGGAAAGAACCCAGAATAGCCCAAATAATTTTGAAGAAGAATAAAATTGAATTACTTATATTTTCTGATTTGAAAACATGCTATAAAGCTACAGTAGGGACTTCCCTGGTGGCTAAGAGGGTAAAGAATCTGCCTACAACACAGAGAAGCAGGTTGGATTCCCAGATCAGGAAGATTACCTGAGAAGAAAATGGCTACCCACTTCAGTATTCTTGCCTGGAGAATTACAGGGACAGAGGAGTCTGGTGGGCTACAGTCCATGGGGTCACAAAGAGTCAGACACAACCAAGCAACTAACACTTTCACTTTCACAAAGCTGCACTAACCCCCACAATCTGATGTTGACCTAAAGATAGACTTGTTGATCAGTGGAATAGAACTGAGAGTCTGAAACTAAATCCTTACATTTATGGTCAATTGATTTTTTTAAAAGATGCCAAAGCAATTCAATGGCCTTTTCAACAAAAGGTGCCGGAACAGTTGGATAGTCACATGCAAAAATGTGAAAATGACACCCATGCCTAATACCACATAAACAAATTTACCCCAAATTCATATAGATAACTGTAAAAGCTAAGCCTGTACAAATTTTTACAAGGAAACAGTTGAAAACCATTGAGACCTTTGTTTAGGCAGAGTTTTTCAATACACAACAAAAGAATGATCCATAAAGAAAGACATTAAGAATTGGACTTCATAAATATTTAAAACTTTTGTACTTTAAAAGACACCATTAAGAAATGTAAAATATAAGTCACATACTAGGAGAAAATTTTGTGAATCAGATGCATAATAAAAAACTTATATCCAGAACATATTAAGAACTCTTTTGAAAGCTCAATGATGAGAAACCAGACAACTCAGTTTAAACACAGGCAAAATCAGACAAGTCAGAGACTAGGAGATGATATCTGCAAAAGACATATTTGATAAAGGACTAATATATAAAATATATTGGAGAAGGCAATGGCACCCCACTCCAGTACCCTTGCCTGGAAAATCCCATGGACAGAGGAGCCTGGTAGGCTGCAATGGGGTCACTGAGGGTCGGACACGACTAAGCGACTTCACTTTCACTTTTCACTTTCATGCACCTGGCGAAGGAAATAGCAACCCACTCCAGTGTTCTTGCCTGGAGAATCCCAGGGACGGGGGAGCCTGGTGGGCTGCCATGTATGGGGTCGCACAGAGTCGGACACGACTGAAGCAACTTAGCAATATATAAAATATATAAATAATTTTTAAAACTCAACAATAAGAAAATAAATAACCTGGTTAAATAAAAAAAGTGGGCAAAAAACCAGATCAGACACTCCACCTAAGCAGATACATACATAAAGAACAAGCATGTTTGTTAAAACCCCAGAAATGAACAACATCAAGAGTGAGCCCTGATGTAACCCATAGACTTTGGGTGATGATGGATCCATGGAAGTTCATGGATTGTAACAAATATTCCATTCTGGTAAAATGTGGAAAACAGTTTGGCAGCTTCTAAGGATGTTAAACATAAATTTATTGCATGACTCAGCAAATCCACCCATAGATGGCTATTGAAGAGAAATATATATGACCACAAAAAGACATGCACGTAAATGTTCATAGTAGTATATTCATAATTGCAGAAAATGGAAGGCTTTTAAATGTTCATCAACTCTATAGCCATACAATGAAATACAATTTAAAAATAAAATGAACTAACTTCTGTTTTTAACTTTTTATTTTATATTGGCGTATAGCCAATTTACAGCATTATGATAGTTTCAGGAGGACAGCAAAGGGGCTCAGCCATACATGCACATGAATCCATTCTCCCCCAAACCCCCTCCCATTCAGGCTGCTACATAGCATTGATCAGAGTTCCATGTGCTCTACAGTAGGTCCTTGTTAGTCATCCGTTTTAAACACAGCAGAGTGTACGTGTCCATCCCAAACTCCCGAACTATCCCTTCCGCCCATCCTTCCCCCTTGGCAACCATAAAAAAAAAATGAACTAACTTCTGATGCTTGCTACAGCGTGGATGAACTTCAACAACATGCTCAGTGAAAGAAGGTCCAAATGACCGCATATTATTAAATTCTACTGACATGAAATGCCCAGAAAAGGCAAATCCAGAGACAGAAAATAGCTCAATAATTGCCCAGAGCAGGGCAGGGGCGATTGTGGGTGACAGCAGTATTGGGAACTGTCTGAAACTGGGCACGAGGGACCTTTCCTAGAGAGATGGACTTATTCTAAAATGGGTGGTAGCAACGGTCCCACGACTGCGTAAATTTACTAAAAATCATTGAATTGTACATTTAGTGAGTTTATAGTATGTAAATTAAACCTCAATAAAGCTGTTAAAAACAGCAGATGCTTATTAAGGATGTCATGGGGGCCCATGAAAGGGAGGGCTCACATTAAGGAGACTACCTGTGATTAATTTCACATCACCTCATTACTGATGAATGAGTCTTTCAGGAATACCTCCTGCTGGCACCAGAAATTCACTGTATTTATCTAAGATATAGCCTCATAGTTAGATCAAGCAGAGACAACTGAAGCCACCAAGTTCAAAGTTCAATTCAAATGTCATCTTGCCGGCAGAATGAAATAGGATATCCCCCAGCTTGGTCAGAAAGAGGGTATGACCTGTCGGCTAGTCCTAAAACAACCATTGCCTCCTGGATGCCTTTCATATATCTCTGTGTGGGTTAAAAGGCCTGAACAATAGAGTTCTCACTGACCAGTTGACTGGCCTCTGCTTTGTGCAAGGGCTGGGGTGAGGATAATCATTTTCTTTGGTAAAGCACCTACAAAATGCTTTAACACACACCATCTCATCTATTATCTCAGCAACCCTACTATGAGATGTGGCCAACACTGTCAGCTAGCTGGTCTGACCCTCATCCCTGTTGTGGTCAGTGACATGTGAGCATCAGTTTGCTGGGTGTGCTGAAGGGAAAGCTTTTGCTTTTCTGACACCAAGAAGCAGATCTTCCATGCCTTCTGCTTCCCCCTTCTCCACGTTGTATTGGGATCATGAAGGGCAGAATCAATAAAAAAGGGCAAGAGAACCCCTGAGCATTGCCAAGATGCTGCTCCTAATGAGGTCAAACTACTGGACCAACTCTAACATCATGTCCTTGGCAGGCCTGTTATGTGAGATCAGTGAATCTCTACTTGTTTAAACCATTGTGGCTGGCTTTCCTGTTTGCTGTTGCCAAACCTACTGCTATCTGTTAAAGCAGAAATTACTAGTCGCACTTCACAGATGCCAAAACTACAGTTTTGCAGAACTATGCAATTCATTCAAGGTCAAACTGGTAGCAAGTGGAAGAAGAGTGACTTGTACCCAGGTTTCTGAATCTACTGGTCTAAGAGTAATAACAGTGACAAAGACAAAACCCACCTCCTGAGCACTGATTAGGCACCAGGCCTCTACTCCAGGTTGTTGTCATCATTTAGCTGCTAAGTCGTATCAGACTCTTCTGCAACCCATAAACTATAGCCCGCCAGGCTCCTCTGTCCATGGGATTTCCCAGGCAAGAATACTGGAGTGGGTTGTCCTTTCTTTCTCCAGGGGATCCTTCCAACCCAGGGATCAAACCCATGTCCCCTGCATTGACAGGTGGATTCTTTACCCCTAAGCCACCAGAGAGCCCTTTTCTGTAATTCTTATGATTCTGCAAACCAGGTACCATTAGATCCACTTTACAGATGAGCACACTGAGGCTAAGAAAAGTTAAGTAAACTGCTCATTGTCACGGAGCTAGTAAGTGGCAGTGCTGGGATCCTCAACTGGCATGTGTCTTGCCCACTATGAGGGAAACTGAAAGGCATAAAGCACATGCCCTAGGATAAAGGAACGAGCTGCTCAATGTTTCCATGGATTAAAAACATCATTGACTTGGAAATGGGTCTGGATGATCCCTAGTGGGCTTCAGGTTAGCTAGCAAAACTCACAGTGCTTGAGTGTGTGCTGGAAATATTCACATTTTAAACAGTAAAATAAAGACCCTAGTGTTTTTATGTTGTTTACAATCACTTTTGTATCTTATCCTCCAACTTTTCCAGGAAACTCACACTGATTACAGGATGTAGGGGACAGTAAGGGAGTTTTCCACAGGAGATGTGAGGTTCTGCTTCTTTCTAGTGTGTTAGTCGCTCAGCCGTGTCTGACTCTTTGTGATCCTGTGGATTATAGCCTTCCAGCCTCTTCTGTCCATGGAATTCTCCAGGCAAGAAAACTGGAGTGGGTTTCCATTCCCTTCTCCAGGGGATCTTCTTGATCCAGGGATTGAACTGGGGTCTTCTGCAATGCAGGCAATTTTTTTTTTTTTTTTTTTTTTTACCATCTGAGCCATCAGGGAAGCCCCCAGGGGTAAAGATTAAAACATCACTTTTCAGCACCACCAGGTATAAGGACAGCTCTTGGAGCCTAGAATGAGCCAGAGGAGAAAGAAACCCCTTGGAGGGTGAAGCCCAGCCCTGGTGCCTGCCTGGCTTCAGTGAGAGCAGCTCCCCGGCAGCACCAGGCACACACCACAACATCACCGTGATGGTCCTCAGTGCTCTTCCACTTGACGATGGGTAACCTCCTCGAGCTGTCGTGGGGCCTGATGTGCATGTTGGCTTGGAACTGAGGGAGGATGGTGAAAAGTACTTTGAAAAGATTCAGAGAGGTTTAATTGCTAACTGCTGCCTCTTCCCAAGAAGTAATCTCCCGCTTCTGAGATGGGCTGCAATATCATCCATCTCCATCAGACCTAAATGGGTAGATCACCCTTTAGGAGCTTAATTAACTTTTCTTTCTGGGCTCCTGCCTCCCCAGCAATGACTGAATAATTGATTCACTCAAACAAGGGACAGCCAGAATTGATGATTTTTCAAGGGATCTCAGAAGCCTGGGCCAGGGAGAAGACAGGCCAATGCAACAGCTTGGGAAGGGCTGGGACGGTGCTACTGAAAGGCTACCTCACTTAACTGGCTTCCACTGGCCACCCAGGTGGTGCTAGTGGTAAAGAACCCTCCTGCCAATGCAGGAGACATAAGAGACAAGGGTTCCATACGTGAGTCAGGAAGAGCCCCTGGAGAAGGAATGGCAACCCATTCCAGTATTCTTGACTGGAGAATTCCATGGACAGAGGAGCCTGGCGGGGCTATAGTCCATAGGGCTGTACAGACTTGGACATGACTGAAGTGACTTAGCCTGCACGCATGGACCACCCAACTGCTGTCTCCTAGCAATGCTGCCTCCCACGGGCTGTGGGCATCTCTCAGATTTGTGAGATGAGACACAAGGCGAGCTGGACATGGAGAACCATGCTCACTGTACCTTGGCACAGTCCTGTAGCCTGGAATCTGCCCTCACTCCTTCCAGAAGGGGCTACTTTCCTATATGCAATTGACTCAGCATTTCCACTTTGCAAGAAACTGAAAATACAGCGAATCTTATCTCCATGGAGGCAATGAATCTTCCTGGCCAACTTACCATCCTGTGTCCTTCAGAGACGCGCGGTCTTCCCCAGGCTCACTCTGAGTGAGCCGCAGGGTCATTCGAGGACCTTGGGAAAATCATTAGGAGAAACCCAGTAGAAAGAAAAATCTGATCATGCTCCTGGGGGTTTCACCTCCTCGGCTTCTCACCACCCCCTTCACAGCCCCATCCTCCCAACCTCCTGCCCCTTCAAGCTTAAAGCTTTTCACAGAGTCCACCTCTAGGGATAAAAAGGACTCTTTTAGCTTATTGAGCAGATCATCCAATTCCACTCCTCCAGGACGAGAAGCAATGTGGACCACAGGCAGGTCAGAACACCTCGGCACTTCTACAGTCTCCCCACAAAGCAGTATCAACCATGAAACTAACCTGTGTTCTCTCATCAAAAGCATCATAACTCATTGAACATTGAGAATATTTTTTAAATCCTTTCTCCTAGATTAGAAAAACAACAGTTGTTTCTCTTTCTTTTTATTTCAGCAGGGTTCCAGATAATAAAAAGATTTATAATTAAGCCAGTAGATTTACTTTTGCTATGCCGCCCTAGATTATGAAAAAGTATAATTATATGCAATTAAAAAATGAACAGTATTTCTTATCCGAGTGAAGCTTTAGAAGTCATTATGAATCCATTAGCTCAGCAGACCTTACAAATGGCCTTCTCTACTCTGGACTTCATTTAAATTTACAACGGAGAGAAGGAACTTTTCCCCATCTCCATGCTGCGTGTGTGTGTGTGTGTTCGCCCCTCCATCTGCTACAACAGAGTGTCCAGACATTTATCTTATGTGCTAAGGCCATGTTCTCCATATTGAAGTTGCCATGTTCGTCCAGTCACATGGCTCATAATACTTCACTTTGGGAGTCTGCCAGCTGGAAAACTGAGGGATGACCTTAGGCTTTTAATTTATCCTTGTCCCCCATCTTTGTTCCTATAGGCAGCAATTTAGCCCTTAGATGCTGACGGCACCTCATCCTAAGTACCGGATGAGATCAGGATTGCCATGCAGCCCTTTGGACCATGATCAGTTTCCCTCCTCTCCTCCAGCTCCATCAGCCTGAGTTTTCCGAGCAAACTGATTTACGGCCAGGTTACCATGGAGTTATTAGTTGCCTCACTTATCCAGATAATTACGTAGCGTGATGGAAACTTTGTGTGTTGACTCCCAGGGATAATGCATATAGGAGAACTGATCTAGATAATTCGGACACTAGTCATGATTTTATTTCAATTGAGCCTTCATGTCAGACAAGAAATTGTAATTACAGAA
This sequence comes from Bubalus bubalis, assembly GCF_019923935.1. Taxonomy (NCBI): domain Eukaryota; kingdom Metazoa; phylum Chordata; class Mammalia; order Artiodactyla; family Bovidae; genus Bubalus; species Bubalus bubalis. The sequence goes on from NC_059161.1 coordinate 110,976,471, forward strand.
AATTTCATTTCCAGTCAAATAATGGATCATACCCATAAAACCTTTTTCCCCCTTATTCCTTAATGTTGGGATCACCCTCAATGTCATTCTTAGCAATAGCCCCAGAACTATACTTAAAACACCTCGAAACATCCCTTCAAACCCTATACCACCTTCCTTTATGTAACTGGACATCACTGTCACTTCTATCTCCAGCTTCCAGTGTTTTGCCCAATGACATGAGAGCCTTCAGCAGTGGCTCCAAATGCGGCCGATAATCAGAATCATCTGGGAAGCAATTTTTAAAAATACAGATGAATTATAACCTAGACTTACTGAATCAGAAGTTCTGAGAGAAGGACTGAGGAATCAGCCTTTAATTTACTCTGCAGGTGCTTCCTGGAAGCCAGCCCAGCATGGTACATAAACTGGTGTTTACATCACTACAGCCTGGAGCATGGGTTGGGCACACTCAGGAGGATAAGAGGAAAGCCTCATCTCTGCTTGTTCCCCACTCTTTCCTCTTCATTCTTTCTCAGTCTTTGGGCACCAGCCAGGATGAACAAGAGTCCCAGGACCTGAACCAAACACCTCCAACTCTGCAGCCTTCCCCAAGCAGGCCGGGTCAGGGTGGTGCACCCTCCCCCTCCCTGGGGAAGATGGTGGACTTTCCAAGTGTCTGTCTCAGTATACCTGTAACTGCTCAATGGACCCAAGCTTCCCCCGCGATTATTTTCCAATTTTTAATGTTCTAGTTCCAGCATGCATTTAATTCACCAGAAGCCATCAACGAGTTACTTAAAAATTAAAATCCTGCAACACTCCAAACAGGAAGACAATGAGACAAGGAATTTGCCAAAATGAAAAGAACACAGGGCTGGAATTCAGCTGAACTAGCCTTTCACCCCAGCTTTGCCAATTTCCAGGGCTTTAGCCTTACAGAAGTCTCTCCATCTTTCCAGGCTTCAGTTGTTTTTTTTTTCATCTGAGTAATAAAAAGTGTTGGGCTAGATGATACCTAAATTCCCTTCTGGCTCAAACACTCTGAAATAAGATACACTCCAAGAAAGCTTCATATATGTTCTTCCAAGGATGAATACTTTTACACTCTTCATCTCTTAAGATCTCAAGTTATTAATCTCTTTGAGACTTAGTTTACTCATTAATAAAAATGGAGTAATAGCATTATCAAGCAAATAACTGAATGAGGATTAAATGATACAGGCATTGAGAAATTCTCCTGCCATGCCTGGCCCCTGGTAAGCGCTAGACCTGTTACATCCTGTTAGCCTCAGATCATCACCATCATCACCATCACCCTCACTCTTATCACCACATCACCTCCAGTGTTCCAAAGGGCCTGCTTCACGCCAGCTACTGTATCACCCTGTCAAGGTAGTAACAAAGAATCTCGTTAACTAGTAAGAAGGACTTAGGAACAAAGAATCAGGGCATAACCTCAACCTTGGATTCAGAAAACAGGGACTTACTCATTCTGTAAACGCCCAGGTCCTACTCTCTCCCTTCCTCTCCCAGCTGAAGAGGGTCACTCAAGTGCCATAAAGTGGCAGCCGCTCGGGGACAGTGACCTGCATTCATCCTGGGAGTTGGGTGGCCCGGGCTGGAGGGTGCTTTGTATCTTGTTTTAATGAATGAGGCCCTTCAGCGGAAAGGAGTCTCAGATGTCCCCTGGCTCTCTCTGTGTGGCCACTCCAAAAGCAGGGGCTCTCTTGAGCAGGCTGTCCTTGAGACTCCAGGGCTGGCAGGGAAGCAGCCCCCTCCTCCAGGCTTGTTGCTCTCCTGTGACCTCATCTTCCTTCCCTGTCTCTGAACATCTCAAAGCCAAGTGGTCTGTAAGGTCATCCTGCCAGGGTGTTGTTACCCCAGCTCCATGCATTAACATGCAGGCAGTGAAGTAGGGAGCAGCTCCGATTTGTTGTATTAAGGAAGCTCTACTGCGGTGGAGAGGAACATTAAAAGATTTCACTCTAAGATATCCCCTCCAACCTCCCACCTACTGCAGACAAAGTCTCATGGGACAAGCCTCTACTCTGGCACAGTTGTTTGCAGATTTCTGATAAATGCTCCCATCAGCATCTGAGGCCCTGGTGCCACTCCAGTGGGTCTTTCCCTTGAGGATCTCGGGGGTTGGCTCTTGAGATGGCATCGGGCCTTGAGCAGCCCCTGCGGTGAGATATTCATCTTCATCCTTCCCCTCCTCTCACTTCCAGGGAAAGCTGCTTCCCGGGGAGGCATGGAGGGAGATTCCATCTCTGCCACAGAACACCTCAGTCCTGGAACTAATCACAGCTTTTCTCTGTCCTTCTCAGCACAGTCTGCTATCATTATCACCAGCATCATCAACAGAAGCCCCTTTCCAGATCATACTGTACACACAGAGTTGCCTAGACATGGCCGACTTTGCCTCTTTGTAGCTGTGGCAAGCACATTTACATGGGGCCATGGAGCATGGGCGAGAACAAGCCCAGGACGAGATTAAATCATGGACCGAAAGCTAAATGAGTGTCAGGCATTAGTAGTGAATATATTTCTCAGAGTGAGTGCCATATGGGGTGGAAGGTTAGGAGGCAGGCATGACCGCAGGGCCCAGGGGGACCAGAATGACTGATGTGAGGGGGTCAAGGGCGGGCGTGTCCTCTAAGGGAAGCATTAGAGAGCAATCTCCGTAAGTGAAAGGAAGGCATCATCGTCCGTTTTGTCCTCTTGGTTTGATTAACATCTTGTTGGGATGAGTGAAAATGAAGTCTCAAGGTTTGGGGGCTATGCCGTCATTGAAGGCAGACTGAGTGGGGGCTTCTTCATTTGGAAATTGAGGGCCAGGCAGGAAACCTCTTCCAGGGCTCACAGATGATCCAGGTGGGTAAGAGGAAGGTGAGAGCATGAACCAATTTTTCTCCAAGGGGACAGGGCTCCAATGAAACCTTCCAGAAGAGGCAGAGCTTTGACTTGGGCTCCGTCGGAGAAAAGGCTGGACTCTGCAACCTGAACAGGGCAGCCCAAGGGGCACACCTGCACTTGCCACCCCTTCTAACACCTGTGTGCTTGAGGGATGCACACTGGCCTCGCCGGGGCTCCTGGCTCTGTCTAGGCTAGGCCTGAGACAGAGGAGAACCCAGCTCCCTCCTCCAGCTCCCGGAGCTGCCAATTCATAGCTGCATTAGCTTTCATTTGGCTAACAGCATGGGGGATTCTCAGATATTGGCTCTGACCAGATTTAATCTGCAGGCTGAGCTCTGCCCTCTCTCCACTTGCCTTTTATTCAGGATGCTAACGGAGAGGTAGATGGGGCTGGTGGACACACATCCCATCCAGGGTGGAGAGATTCCACAGCCCTTCATCCACGTCTACCCCACCATCACTACCTGCTCCAAGGAGGGACGGGGGCCCGCTCGACTCCCTCTGCTCTGAAACAAATTAAATCTCCCTGACACACTCTGCCTGCCTTGCACCGAGTTCTCCGTGATGCTTTGCCTTTGGTTTGCTTTTGCAATGACAAAACTGCTTTGACACGTTTGCAGACTCTCAGGGCCCCCGCTCTCTGCAGCCCCCGCCCCTGCCCGGCCGCTGTCCAGTGTGATTCTTGTCACCGCAAAGCCATCCTTCTTGGGTGTTGCAGTGTCTACAGCTCCTCAGAGAAGTGTCATCAACCTTCAGCCACAAGTGTGGATCCCACGCCTGGCTGTGTCTGGGGCGTGAGGACACCTCCGCTTAATTCCTGGAGGGACCGAGGGAGGAACCGTACGCCTTTCTTCCCCTTCCTTCCATCCAGCACAGCCATCCTGTTGAAAGAAGTCATTCTTCCCTGAGTCTTCCTAGAAGGAGGTCCCTAGAAGAAAGTGGCCTGGGGCCTTTCGATACCATTTTAATCTATACTTGCGATTGAGCAAATCTTTAGAAATGTTCCTCCAGGCTGTGGGGAGACACATCTCAGGATTCCTCCAGTGCCTTGCGGGGAAGCTGCTCTCTGTCCTCCATCCTAAGAACCTCATTAGACTCACAACAGACCTGCCCCTCCTCCACTGGGCTCCTAGACTGAAGCTTTCCCACCTCCTTAGGATAGCTGGAAAAGGGGAGGGGGGAATTCCAGGCAGGTCACCATCAAGACGGTGACAATAACAAGCAGGCTGATGACTATAAATTCTGCATTTTCAAAGCTTCTGTTAGTGCTTTCTTTTAGAGTGGCTTTATTCGAATTAATCACTGCAATCATGTTGGTTATATCCATCACTTGAGGTCCAGTAAGGTCCCTTTCAGCTCTAAAGTTAGATTCATTCATGGGCTCATTCATCCATTCATCAAACACGTATTGAGTACTTGTCACATGTTTGGCCTTTGGCTAAGGATTCCCTGGATTGAAGTTCCGAGGAAATGGGCTGGAGTCAACCAGGCTGGAAGGGAAATGAGACCACACTCCTAATACAGGTGCCCACACACTCTTCCCACTTCTTGTCCCCCATAATCACCATAGCTTCTCCTCTTCAGTCCCTTTTTCTATGCAAATTCTCTTTGATCCATCCAGCATATCAGCCATAAAAGGTAGGGATATGCCCTCCAAGGAGAATTTCCACTTCCACCCCCCAAGCAGCACTGACTTCTTTCATCTGACTCCTGGCCTCGCCGTGGGCCCTTCCTCCAGCCTATGATGACAGCGGCTAGAACGAGGCCTCCAAATCTCAGATCCTGAGCTGGGCCTTTAGAAATTCAGATCAAGTCAGGAAGCTTAACCAGAGCTGCCAAGAATACCGAACTGGACACAAGAGCCCAGAGTCCTTGAACTGGGGCTCAAATCCCCCTCGTGAGGATAAGAACCCAGAGCTCAGACTCAAGTTGCATTTCTTCCCCTGAAATGATAGTTGTTCAGTCGCCCAGTCATGACCGACTCTTTGCAACCTCATGGACTGTGGCATGCCAGGCCTCCCAGTCCCTCACCATCTCCCGAAGCCCCTCAAACTGCAAAATAAACTCATGTCTCAGGCAGTGGCTTCCAGGCTTCACAGCTGACCAGCCACCCTTGTCTTCTGAAGGGGAGGATCTGGTTGACAAGACATGCTACCATGCTGGGAGCTACAAGGCCTGGGCTGTAGTTCTGCCTTGGTCCTCACGTACTGGGTCACCCAGCCCAAACCAAGCGCTGGGCCTCTGTGTCCTCATTAATAAAACACTACTCTGCTTTATTTATTTATTTCTAGAAAAGGATTTATAATAAGGCTATAAAATATACAGGCTACACTAGATGTTTAGTAAGGTGACTTTCCACTCTTTAAGTCTCACAAATTAATTGATTCATTTATTTAATTTATCTTGAGAACATACTTTATGTCAGTCATAATCATAAGAGCTCACAAAATATGTCCCAATATCCATAACAGGAAGGACATCACTTAAATAACAAGATTAAATCACTACAGAGAATCAAACACCTACTAATAGGGGCAATAATAATAATTGTTATTAAGTTACCATTATTATGTATCAAGCAATGCACTAAATGCTTGTTCCACGTGGGTTTTTAAATTTATCTGGACAAAACAACCATATAAGGTAGATTATCACTGTGCACACCTTGTTTGATCAATGTCTATTGTGCATTTCGGATGTGGCAGGCCTTGTACTAGGTACTCTGTATGGTCCAGGCATAGAGGGGTTAAATGACTTCCCAGTTACCAAGCTAGCAAGTGGCAGAAAGAATCTAGCTCACCCGGCTTCAGGGCCCAAGCTCCTAACTGCTAACCATCCTACCTTCTTCAGCTTGGTTTGGTAATCTCCATAAAGTCAGCCAAAGCCAGTGTTTACTGAATCAATAGCTTACTCAGTCTCATGGTCCTCTGCCCACCCGGCTTCTCCCACATGGGAACTGACCTTCCCCACAGCCATCCTCCACCTATGAAATACCCACTTTGTATTCTCCCTGCTTCACTGCTTCTCATTTTCAATTGCCACCTGCACACTGCTATTTTCTTCTTGTCTTCCACTCTTTGCTCTCTCCTTCACCTCTCCTCTAACTCTGTAAAATAGCTGTGAATTGGCTAAACAGAAGGACTCTCCCATGGTCTGATTCTAGAGGCACAGACTATGAACTCCTTTGAAAAGAGTGGCTGCGCCTTACAGAACCCAGAGCAGCAATGGAGTCAGGGAATTCCGAAATGACTTTCAGTGAAGCTGGGGGTGTGGGTGTCTTGGAATGTCTCGAAACTGGACGGCCTCTTTCTATCTTGAAACCACATTTGATTGGATGGGTGCAGTGAAACAGAAAAACATGAACAGCCACTGAGTTGAGTTAAACACTCACACAAGACATACAAACGCCTTTTCAAGATAAAGATGTCTGAGTCAGGTTCTCACGTATCACGTGGGAGATGATGTGTCAGATGATGGAGAGATGGGTTTCTTATGGATGGGGATGCTGGGTCTCTTAAAGACATCTGGAAATGTCATTTCATAATGCACAGCACCATCCTAGTGAGTTCTTCAAAATATGACTTGCTTTTTCAGACCACCGTGATATCAGTCTCGTCTTTGATCCTAAGGTGGCTCTTAGAAGCTGCTGCGGGTCAGGAAGTACAATGCCAGAACAGAAGTGAACTAGCCCTCACTTACCATGAAGCTACGAAATGCTATTTGACAAAACACAGCATCAGATTCCACATATGAGTGATACTCCTAAAATTAATATACTTATAAATCAATGACATGTCAATTTTTTTTAAATGGTGTCAGGCTCTTCAAGAGTTAACTCAAACATCCCAACTGCAGCTAAGTCACCCCAAACTCCAGTACAGCCCATTATTTCATAAGAGGTGTTAAATATGAATTGTTCATTAAAATATATATTATTGGATGTTTAACTACCGTGTAATTGATTTTCTATCCATTGCCAAGTGGTTAACCCTCAATAAATGCTTTTTTGTAATCAACTTAAAGTATAATACCTATCACGCTTGATATCTTTCTCCTTTGATTTAATAAGAAACCAATTCTGTATTATTGACATCATACTTGATCATAAAAAAGAAAAAAGTCAAGGTTTTAAGAACAGCATAAGAAAGGCTCCCTGGCATGAACCTGTCCCCCTTCACAGAAGGATTTCAGGGTAGCCGAGAGCTCAGGGGACCAGGATATGGTTCTAGTCACTGTGATATTAGCTAAGGCGCACGGCAGTCAAAGGCTATGCTCACAGCCAGAAAGTCAGCAGAATCGTAGTAGAAACAGCAAGCAGGAACAAGCAGGAACCCAGGGTCACAGTCCAGTCTGACAGAAAGTGCAGCTCTTCCCTGTGGTTGTAAGGTCCAGAAAGCTAGGAGATGTTTTTGGCTTCCCCAAAGAACAACGAAAGAAATCAAGCATTAATATGCATTTAAAGGGCTTCCAGGTGGTGCTAATGATGGTAGAGAACCTGCCTGCCAGCATAGGAGATGTAAGAGACACGGGTTCAATCCCTGGATCGGGATCCCCTGGAGAAGGAAACGGCAACCCACTCCAGCATTTTTGCCTGGGAAACCCATGGACAGACGAGCCTGGTGGGCTCCAGTCCATGGGGGTCACCAAGAGTCAGACACGACTGAAGCAACTGACATGAACCACGAACCATGAACTTAAAAGACACATAAAAATAAACTTTCCTTCTTCAGAACTCTGCCCAGTGCTATTTCCCTCTTTATTCAAAGCGCTCCTAGAAACTCTACCTTCTGGTGCTGCCCACCCAGACAGGATGGGAGGAATAGGAAACTGACCCCATTCGTGGTGTAACCAGACTGGGGAAATGCATCGTTCAACTCCAGTGAGGCAGAAACCTGGGGGTGGGACAGCAACTCAGAGGTCAGAGTAGGGGTCGTGAGGGAGCAGACACGGCTGGCTGGTCCTCACAAAGCCTAACAGAAGCCCAGAACGCCCAAGACTCTCACCTCCAACACCCACCCAGATATATGCACATTCCCTAAACATGGCAGAGCTGGGTGAATGATGAATGAAATAATACATATAAAGCTCCCAGCAAAGGCACAGAGCAAGTGCTAAAAATATAAACTATCATCAACCCTGAATATTCATTGGAAGGACTGATGCTGAAGCTGAAGCTCCAATACTTTGGCCACCTGATGCAAACAGCTGACTCATTGAAAAAGACCCTGACGGTGGGAAAGGTTGAGGGCAGGAGGAGAAGGTGACGACAGAGGATGAGATGGTTGAATGGCATCACAGTCTTAATAGATATGAGTTTAGCAAATTCCGGGAGGACAGGGAATCTGGTGTGCTGCAGTCCATGGGGTTGCAGAGAGTCAGGCATGACTTACCAACTGGACAACAACATCATTTTCTCTATTAATATTTACTATTCTATATTTTTGTCTATTAGTATTCATTATTCTACAACAGGAGGTGTTGTTTTTGTTCATTTGCTTAATTTCCTTAGCACTATTGAGAAGGAATATTATACTTTGATGAATTGATTCATTTCTTCCCTTAGATAAATTCCTAGATACGATTTTGCTGGGTCTGCGGGTATGATTTTTGGTGAGCTTAAGACATAGAATTCAATCTCTCTAGAAGTGCTATATGGAAGCGGTACCTCAGCTTACTGGTTACCATGAATTAGATATCTTTGTAAGGTATTAGATATCTTTGCCCTTGGTCAGAAGAAGACAGCACGAGGAAGAATGACTCTTTTTTAAAAACTGAAGTACAGTTGATTTATAATGTTATTAATTTCTGATATACAGCAAAGTGGTTGTTTTATATATATAACAAGCATTATTTTCACATCCTTTTCCATTCTGGTTTATAATAGGATACTAAGTACAGTTCCCTGTGTATACAGTAGGACCTTGCTGCTTTCGAATTCTATATATAACAGTTTGCATCTGCTAATCCCAAACTCCCAATCCTTCCCACCCTCACCCGACCCTCTTGGCAGCCACAGTCTGTTCTCTTATGTCTGTGAGTCTGCTTCTGTTTCATAGATAGTTTCACTCGTGTCATATTTGAGATGCCACACAGAAGTGATATCATATGGTACTTGTCTTTTTCTGACTTCCTTCACTCAGTAGGATCACCTCTAGGTCCATCCATGTTGCTGCAACCAGCATTACTTCGACCCAGAAGGACTCTTGATTGGAGGTTAGTGATTTGTAGGCAGTCGGACTCCCAGGTCCCTTCGAGTTCTTAGAGTTTATGACTCTGATTCTTCTGGAACACTGCGATAGTGATGCACACACACCTTCGTGTGGAGTGACATCAAGGTGTAGTTCAGATTCAAACCCTAACAGGCTGCTAAGCGTCCTCCCTGGAAGCTCTCACCCTCGGAGCTTGAAGGCTGAACATGTCCTCATTTAGCCGGTGACAAAAGAGAGCGAGTGCCTGGGTAGTGTGCGGTTGTTAGACACACAGGAATCCTCTTCTCAAAGAGTGTTCTCTTTTGCATAGTGAGTGGGAAGCTCGCGGCATTTAGGACACATCCCTAAAATAAAATTCAATGGCCACCAAATGACTCAGTGTGGGAACCTTCTTTCTGCAGGAGAAGAGGGCTGCTAAGAATGGCAGGAACCACCCACAGATGGTCTGGGTACCAGTTGCATCAACAGATGCATACACAACAGCTCTTTTCTCTGAAGCATCCAGCCAAGCTCACATCGAGTTCTCCACTGTGTACATTCAAACCAAAATAAATAATCCGAGAAAATCTGCACATGTCTGTGTGTTTGGGGTCCAAGATAAATCAGGCAATAGGCCCAAGAGGAATTTAAGATATTTGGCCACTTTTTTCTTCTTCCTTTTGGTTTGTTAGTTATGGAAACCTAAGCATTAGATCACTCTCCAGCTTTAAAATATACAGTGATACCCAATGCCCAAGCACCATGGCTAATGGCTGGTGGTGAAAAGCCTTCAGAATCTGACCCTGTATACACAACTAATTTCATGTCTCATAAATGCCATGGCTCAACCAGGCTAGTTTCGTCACTATGGTCACCTTTCTCTATCATTCATTCTTATTTCTGCCTTCAGGTCTCTGCTCAGGCTTCATGCATTAAGAAGAGGCTCACACTTTCCTCCTCCATGTAGAAAGATACATCCTTCTCTAAGGTCAAGCTGGTAACCAACGCCTTTGCCTGGTGTTGATCTGGACTGGTCCCTCTCTTCTCTCATCTCCCATCACACAGTTAAGGGTAGAGGTGAGGGACCATCCACCTGCATATGTATTTTAGGGATCCCAGGAAGCAAGGACTGGTTACATTTGCACAGAGCACATAAACTCCTTGGTAGAAAAGTGATGGAGTGGATCTGGTTGAAAGACTACTTGAGGAATAAAGATCAACCCTCACAAATACAGTTCCCTGCATCATACATCAAACTCCCGCTGGCTCTCTATTTTACATATGGTAATGTATATGTTTGAATGAAATCATCCCACCTCTCCTTCTCCCACCATGTCCAAAAGTCTGTTCTCTATGTCTGTGTCTCCTTTGCTGCCCTGCACATACTATCTTTCTAGATTCCATATATATGCATTAATATACAATATTTGTCTTTCTCTTTCTGACTTACTTCACTCTGTATAATAGGCTCTAGGTTCATCCACCTCATTAGAACTGACTCAGATGCATTTCTTTTTAGAGCTTAGTAATATTCAATTATGTATATCTACCACAACTTCACTAAAATATTTTCATTCAGGTGGTAAGTGCAAAGACCAGTGAGTGGACAGGGGTCACTGATGGGGGGTCTGTGGGGAACCCCTTAAAGACTCCATGGGCAATTTTGGTGATAGACTTGAGAATCACCACCTTAGCCTATGTGTAAAGTAATCTGGTTATCAAAGGTTGAAAATATACAGAAAATAAAGGAACAATGAGGGTTTAAAAACAAATGGAATTTTGTTTATTTATGACCTAAACGTGTTGCCATTCTATAACCTGCAGAAAGGGAGATCGAAGAGGCAAAGGTGAGCAGGCAACCAAGAGTGGCATGAGTGTGTATTACTTTCCTATCAGTGCCGTGACAAATGACCACAAACTCAGTAGCTCAGAACACCACCAATTTATTTTCTCACAGTTCTGGAGGTCAGAGTGGATGGTGGCTCAGCAGGGCTGGGTTCCTTCTGGAAGTTCTGGGGGAGAAGTTATTTCCTTGACTTTTCCAGCCTCAGAAGGCTGCCTGCATCCTTGGCTCCCAGTCCTGCATCACACCAACCTCTGCTTCCGTTGTCACATCCCCTTCTCCGATTCTGTCCCTCTTGCCTCCCTATACGACGACTCTCGTGATTACACTGGGTTTGACCACATCATACAGGATAATCTCCCCACCTTAAAATCCTTAACCAAGTCTCATAAGTCAGAGTGAATTTGCTTAGTCTTTTCGACCCCATGAACTGTAGCCTACCAGGCTTCTCTGTCCATGGGATTTTCCAGGCAATAGTACTGGAGTGGATTGCCATTTCCTTCTCCAGGGGGTCTTCCCAACCCAGGGATCGAACCCAGGACTCCTGCATTGTAGAGAGATGCTTTACTGTCTGAGCCACCAGGGAAGTCATTTAATCTCATAAGAGTCACTTTTAAAATATGTATTTGTTTGGCTGCACTGGGTCTTAAAGTTATGGCATGTGGGATCTAGTTACCTGACCGGGAATCAAACCCAGACCCCCTGCAGTGGGAGCCTGGAGTCTTGGCTGCTGGACACCAGGGAAGTCCCCAGAGTCACTTTTGATAAGACACGTAACATATTCACAAGCTCTAGGATTAGGGCATGAGAATATCTTTGGGGACCATCATCTGTCTACCGTAAGAGGTAAATAAAGGGCATATGCTGAGGGTAGCCTTGGGAGAGAGGAACCACATGCACCTTTAGCCTTAAGACAAAGTAAAAGTAACAGAAAAAAGCCTAATAATCCAGAGACCTGAGTTTAAAAAGAGAGGCGGGTGCATCAATACAAATGCTTTGAGCATTTCATAATGGACTCTCATATTTTTGGATTTTTCTCTAATTAGAACATAAGGTTCAGAGGGGCAGAAACCATGTCTTACAATTTCCAGTTTATTGCCCGTAGCATCTGGCTCACTGCGGAACACGCAGTAAATGCTCAGTAATGCCTTACTGACCAGCGAGAGTTTGGTATGAGGAGGAGGGTAAGGGGTGTCTGCTACCGGTGGATGGGTGTCTTCTACTCAGAAATGACTCAGAGAGCAGCAGACAGTCCCGATCGGAGGTGAATGTCTCAGTGGATCGGAGGTGAATGTCTCAATAAGGAACACATCTTGCCTCCTCCTCATCATGGAAGGGCTAACTATATTTGAGGTGGGAAGACAGCTGTGCCCATCATTAGGCTGGCATATGAGACACTGGAGACAAAGCAACCAGAGGACAAACCAAGCCCCCGAGTGATGGAAGGAGCACAGAGAGACTGGTCCCATCAATCCGGCAGAGAGGCAGGATCGGCTGAAGGCTTGCCAGCCATCCTTCCTGCTCTACGGAAATCTGCGGCAGTGAACTCACCTGGAGGAAAGAAGCCATTGGCCAAAGGAAAAAGGGAAGATGAACCGAAAATGTGCTCTTATTCTTATTATAATCTTTTTTATTAAAAAACTGGTTATTAGGGGAAACTTCCAAATACATATAAAAGTAGAGAGTATAGTTATAATGGAACACCCAAGTAGCGATCACTGAGCTCCAACAATGAATCAGCTCTTGCCCCACTGTGTTTCATCTATACCCCCACCAACCCATCACCCCTTCCTGGATTAAGAAAATACGCTTTTTAAAAAGCTCAATCATGAGCCCAAGGCACAAAAATGAGCTTGGGCCAATACATATGCATTGATCATATATACCAGGCTTCCCAAATGGCACTAGTAATAAAGAATCTGCCTGCCAGCACAAGAGGCACAAGAGACACCAGAGGAGTCCGGCGAGCTCTACAGTCCATGAGTTCACAGAGTCCAGCACGACTGAGCACAGCACAGAAGCATGAGACATGCATGAGACTTCCCCTGACTTCTTTACTCGGTGGGTAGAGAATTCGCCTGCAATACAGAAGACACAAGAGACACAAGTTCGATTCCTGGGTTGGGAAGATCCCCTGGAGGAGGGCAGGGCAACCCATTCCAGTATTCTTTCCTGGAAAATCCCATGGACAGAGACAGCTGGCAGGCTACAGTCCATGGGGTCACAATGAGTCAGACACGACTGAGCTACTGAGCATAGTAGCTCATAGCACAGGAAAAGTTTGGGAAAATATAGGGGATAGAGAAACAATGAGGGTTTAAGAACACATACTGTTTTGTTTATTTGTTTATGATTTGAAAATGTAGATAGTTCAAAGAGGTGACCCTGTAGAAAAATTTAAGATGCAAATGTGAGTTAAAGACACACACACACACACACACACATACATTTTAGAGAAAGAGATCTACCAACCTGCTAAATATAATGACAAGACCAAAAGGCTGATTGCTGACAGAAAATAATCAAATTGATCACCAGTGTTTCACAAAAGAATAATTCCTACGCTTTTAAACCACAGGTTGGCAGGAAAGGATTTCTGTGATTTCTGCCTCTCAGAGGTCTCTCAAAGAGCTTTTGTGATATACTGTTTTTATATAAATTCTGCAGTGACTTTTCCCTGGTGTTATTACTTGTTTGGGTTTTTCTCTGCCTGCCACAGGCTTATTTATGTTATCCTGATTTAGATCTTCCCTTTCCCTCTTTCTTTCTTTGCTGAGGCTGGGTTTCACCGCACAGTCTGCTGAATGGTATACAGAAAAGATGTAGGTCTGCCAGGCGTGTGTGTGTGTGTGTGTGTGTGTGCATGTGTGTGTGCATGCACACATGCAGAGTCTAAATTCTCAACAGGGGCTGTGAACATCTCCTGTATCTTATGTCACTCCTCAAGGTTTCCAAATGAGCGGGGCAGAGGTGTTGAAGTCATCCCCGTAGGTACCAGAGGATCGAGTCAGTCATTGCCTGAACCCAAGTGAGAATCAGAAAAGAATTCAGGAAGTTCATATCAGGTCTCTCAAAACAACAAATATGCCTCAGATTCAACATTTTATTTTTGGCCACATTAGAGTTCAGATGTATTTTGTGCTATTATAGCTGATTATTTATCATTTCAATGGAGAATGTGCTGATTTACTTAATAGTCATTGCTTATAATGTAAAGATTTGCAAATTACAAGTTGTCTGGGGCTCAGGAGTGTTCCTTTCTACCTTGCTTTTCTCATGCTCTCCTATCTATGTCCCAGCCCCAGCCCCATGTCCCCCTCCAGCCCTTTATATCATCTCCCCTTATGCTGGGGGATGCATTTCAAGATCCCCCATGGACGCCTGGAGCTGCAAATGGTACAAAACTCTATTCAGACTATATTTTTCCTATATTTATAAACATATGATACAGTTTAATTTATAAATTAGCCACAGTAAGCAATTAACAACAGTTAATAATAAAACAGAATAATGATAGCAATATACTACAATGAAAGTTATCTCAATGTGGTCTCACTCTCTCAAATACCCTGTACAAATTCAATGACTTTTCTATCTGAACTGAGCACGTATCATGTGCTGCAGCCCTAACTTCTGTCATTCTAAGTGTGACAATAAAACGAGCATGAATGCCTTTTCCTTCGTCACAATTTCACGAACAGAAGATTCATTCTTACCATCAGTTCAGTTCAGTCTCTCAGTCGTGTCTAGCTCTTTGCGACCCCATGAATCGCATTCTTACCATAGATCTTAGTAATCTTGGCATTCCAGTTTTTTTTTTTCTTTCCTGATTATACTGAGAACTTTTACCTTTTCACTTAAAGAAGGTACTTCATAGCTTTGATGTATCCAAATTGCCAGCATCACTCCTCTGGCACTTCAGGGCCTTGATTAAATAAATGAATGTGGCCTGAACTCCAGCCCTGTGACACTGTGATAGTCCATTTGATAACTGAGACCCCTACCAAGTGGCTGACGGATGGATGCCCTGGACAAAGGGATGATTCACATCCAGGGTGAGACGGAGAGTGATGTGACGAGATCTAATCAGGCTACTCAGATCAGCATCCAACTTAACATTCATGAACTGTTTATTTCTGGAATGCTCCATTTAACATTTCAGACTGCAGCAGACAGTGAGTAACTGAAACCAAAGAAAGTGAAACTGCAGATAAGAGGGAACTACTAGTCAAAGCTATGGTTTTTCCAGTGGTCATGCATGGATGTGAGAGTTGGACCATAAAGAAGGCTGAGTGCCCAAGAATTGATGCTTTCAAACTGTGGTGCTAGAGAAGATTCTTGACAGTCCCTTGAACTTCAAAGAGATCAAACCAGTCAATCCTAAAGGAAATCAACCCTGAATATTCATTGGAAGGACTGATGCTGAAGTTGAAGCTCCAATACTTTGGCTACCTGATGTGAAGAGCTGACTCTTTGGAAAAGACCCTGATGCTGGGAAATACTGAGGGCAGGAGGAGAAAGAGGTGACAGAGGATGAGATGGTTGGATGGTATCACTGACTCAATGGACATGAGTTTGAGAAAACTCCAGGAGATGGTGAAGGACAGGGAAGCCTGGTGCTGCAGTCCATGGGGTCGCAAAGAGTCGGACATGACTTAGTAACCGAACAACAACTATACAGGTTGGGTAGAGCGGATGGTCCAGAAAGGGCACAACCTAGCCTGTCCATGAAGAAGGGAAGACAGTCTTCTCAACTCAGCTCAAACCCTGCTAGACAATTGATTCACAACACTACATTTCATCCTAGGAAGTGCCCTCAAAGACCATCTAGTTGAACCTCCTGGGCAGTTCATTTCAACAGTCATATTGAGAGTCTGGACTTCCAAGTGGCCCTAGTGGTAAAGAATCCACCTGCCAATGCTGGAGACACAAGTCTGAACCCTGGGTAGGGCAGAACCCCTGGAAAAGGAAATGGCAACCCACTTCAGTATTCTTGCTTGGAGAATCCCATGGACAGAGGAGCCTGGCAGGCTATAGTCTATGGGGTCTCACAGGGTTGGACATGACTTAGTGACTAAACAACACCACCAAGAGCCTACACTGGTGAGCTGCACTCCTGTAGACAGCCTGGATCACCCCTGAAGAGCTCTATCAGAATGTCCCTTCCCATAACAGGCAGAAATGGGTCCCCTGGTGCACAATCATCGTGTAAGCCACTCCTGTAATGGACACAAAAAAGAAGAGCTAACTGAGACCCGTTATGTAGGACATGCCCCTGTCTTTGGGTCACTCCGCATTGGCACAAGTAAACATGCTTGATAGGAATATGTTATTAATATTTATGCCTTAGCGAAGCTGGGAGGTGGGCAGGAGTAGGGGCTGACCCGCTCACCACGCTGGCCTTGGTCTGATTGTATTAGTGCCCAGTGAGCCATGTCTGTCCTCAGGGGGCACAGCTGCAAGCACGTGACATTTCATGGTGGTCTTCCCACTGAAGCTGGTTTTGAGCATGAACTAGGGGAAGGGGCCAACAGGGTAATGAGGTAAAATGGTGGAGATGGAAGAGAGGAAAGCGTGTTGCTTTAACCCCTCAAGAAAGCATGTCTTGAGCAAAAGCAATCACTTTGAAAGCAATTGACAGAAAGCTGGCTTAATCCTTGTTCTGAAAATACTTACAGCTGCCCTGGGTTTTTAATTAATACACTGGGCTCCCTAACAAAGGAGAGAGGCTGGAGAGTATTAACAGATCTATTTACCCAAGCCGAGGAAAGCGCTTTGGTAGAAATACACAGGCTGCCCTGGGTGGGGGTTTTGGGGATTGAGTCTGCCTCTGCCCTCCCGTGTGTGTGTCAAGGCCCTAGGGTAGTCCTATGGGGCCCCCAGAGGGAAGGCAGGCAGTCCTGCCATTTGGGTAAGGCCCGCCTCCTTCTCCATCCAACTAAGCCACGTCTTCCTTAAATAATGCATTCACTCATTCCACAGGTATTTACTGAGTAGCTACTACACACAGAGGAACTATATTTATATCAAAGGCTTGAGCAAGGTGCTGAGGATTTAAGAAGATATTAAAACAAACATGATACTCATCCTCAGAAAACTCAGGTCTCGAGGTGCAGTCCTGGATGGCCACTCTGGGTCTTTGGCCAGTGTCCCTGGGAATTGGGTCTATTCTGGCCGGTCGGTGTCACTGATAGCCCAGTTCTTAAAATAGTTGGAATATTATCCTGAAAACGTGAATTGAATGATCACATAAGTAAACGAGAGATGTAAAACAGTTCTTAGGAAAAAGGGACTTCAACTATGGGTCCGCATGCCAAGCCCGCCTCACCCCACCCCACACTATACTGTGCTCTGCGATGCCCTCTGTTGATGGTTCCCACTGATGCTCAGGTGCTCTCAAGTCCTGCAACCCCTCACCCCCCTTCCTAGACTCTGGTCTGTCTCTCTGAATCAGTGGCTCATCTGTCTCACTCATTTGCCTGTTTGTTCGTGAGTTCATTCATTCACTCATTCATTCATTCATTCATTCACTCATTCATTCATTTGTTCATTCACTCATTCACTTGCTCTGCCAATGAGCAGTTGCCAGAGGCTGGGCACTGAGCCTGCACTGGGCACATGCCTCCTGGATGCTTCCGGGGACGGGGCCCAGCTCTCCTCCTCATTGTCCTGTGGCAGGATCTTTCTCTTCTGGTTAGTGAATCCCGTGTCAGAGCCATTCCATCTGACAAAATCTCTCCTCGTCTGAAACTCCCTGTCTCCTCATATCTTCATCAGCCCATTTCCACATGTCTAAGCATTTTAATGGCATATGGTTCCAGGGGGGAAATCTCCAAATGAGAGAAAATTAGCAACTGTGCTTACTGGGCTAAAGAAAACAACTAGAGGGGAAGTTTTCTTTTAAAAATGCCCACAAGAAGCAGCAGCCCAAGGAGATGTGACTGCAATAAAATGATGATTTTTTGTTAGGGGGTGGGGTGAGGGTGGGTGGGTTATCAACTGCATTCTCTCCCCTGGAATGCGTCACAGTCATTAATTTGTTTAATTTATTTTTTGCCTCTTCCCTAGTGAAGCAGTCCAATTCACCGTCGGCCTACCCATCAGAACAAATTACACTTCGGAAATATCCGAGTGCTTCAATTTTCCATTAAATATAATAAGAAATCACAATGCCCTGTTTTGGCCTGATGACTTCTCGCCAAGGATCTACAAGTACTTTTTTACAATTGCTGCCAGGCAATTCTAGTCATCATCCTGGGTGACAAAGAGGCATGGAAATAGGCCCACGACCACCAGGCTCCATAGCAACTTGTACTCATGTGGGTGTCTCTTGGGTGGTGCATTGAATCAACTTCAGGTGTATATGGTCTGATTCTGCAATGCAATTATGAAGTCTTCATAGCAGGGTCCACCTTCTCTGCTTCTTTGGTGTCTCCCCACTGTGCCTTAACCCCATCCTGGTCCAGACAATGGCTGATGCCAACTGATGAATTCGCAGAGGTAAACCCCCAAGGACTGATGCTTTCAAACTGTGGTGCCAAAGAAGACTCTTGAGAGACCCTTGAACAGCAAGGAGATCAAACCAGTCAATCCGAAAGGAAATCAACACTGAATATTCACTACAAAGACTGATGCTAAAGCTGAAGTTCTAATACTCTGGCCACCTGATGTGAAGAGCTGACTCATTGGAAAAGCCCCTGATGCTGGGAAAGATTGAAGGCAGGAGGAGAAGGGGACAACAAGGATGAGATGGTTGGATGGCATCACCGACTCGATGGACATGAGTCTGAGCAAACTCCAGGAGATGGTGAAGGACAGGGAAGCCTGGTGTGCTGCAGTCCATGGGGTCGCAAAGAGTGGGACATGACTGAACAACTGAACAACAACAAGCCCCAGGAAGAGCTGCCCAGTGTCCCATGGAAGCTGGCCTTCCACCTTCCAGCCTCTGGGACTGATCTCATGGCTTCGATGCTCATCTCTGTCCTTCCGACTCTCCTGCTTCTTCCTTATCATTAGCCACTGCTCAGATCATGGAGCCTGCTCACTGCTGTAGATCAATCTATCCTAAAGAACATCGCTCATTAACGATTACATTTCATTTTCAGAATGTTATCTTACTTGCGCAGATTGGAAATGGAAATGTCCAGGGGTTACACATACAGGATATATGGCTCTTTCAAGTTAGAGATTAATTGCCAGGTATTAATTCTGAATTTCTTTATTGCAAAAGCTTGTCAAATGTTGCCAGGGGAAGGTGCGAGCTCAAAGCTATCTTAGCTGATGTTCAGGGCATCCAAGAATAGGGCCGCGGGCACTGACAGCTCAGCGCTTTCTGAGTCTGAGAAAGAGCACAGGCGGCAAAGAAAGGCTGGATGGACCGTGGCAGTCTGGTGAGCTTTTAGATGACACAAGTTTCTGAGGAGCAGGGAGCAGATTGGCTCTGTTGTGGACCTGAGTCATGGCTGACTTCTGCCTGGACAGGACAAAATCTGAGGCTCAGCCTTGATGTCTTCCTACACAGGTAGCTGGGGGTAACCTGGAGCACCAGGTTGCAATCAACAAACCCAGACGCCAGAAGACCTGGGTTTGCTGCCAGCTTTATTTCTTTGTGCTCATGCTCAGTTGTGTATGACTCTTTGCAACCCCATGGACTGTATCCTGCCAGGCTCCTCTGTCCATGGAATTTCCCAGGCAAGAATACTGCAGTGGGTTGCCATTTCTTTCTCTAGGGGATCTTTCCAATCCAGGGGTCAAACCTGCATCTCTCAGGTCTCCTGCATTGGCAGGTGGGTTCTTTACCACTAGTGCCACCTGAGGAATCAGCTTTACTATTCACTAGCAAATCAATCCGGAGAAGGCAATGGCACCCCACTCCAGTACTCTTGCCTGGAAAATCCCATGGATGGAGAAGCCTGGTCCATGGGGTCACTAAGGGTTGGGCACGACTGAGCGACTTCACTTTCACTTTTCACTTTCATGCATTGGAGAAGGAAATGGCAACCCACTCCAGTGTTCTTGCCTGGAGAATCCCAGGGACGGAGGAGCCTAGTGGGCTGCCGTCTATGGGGTCGCACAGAGTCAGACACGACTGAAGCAACTTAGCAGCAGCAGCAGCAGCAGCAGCAGCAAATCAATCACAAGGAACTTTTGTTTCCTCCTCTGTAAAATGGGCAGGGTGTCATCTATCTTGAGGACTGTCATGTCACTCAGTACTAAGACTGTTTAATTGTATGCTGCTTCTGTTTACAAAGAGAACAGGGGTCCGCTACTGTCTCTTAAGCCTTACAGCGTCTTATAATCTAAAGTTGAAGTTTTAGGTTTGTTGGACAATCTCTAAGGCCTGCTGGCAGAGGTAAATGAGAGGATGTATGTAGAGCACAGTGCCTGGCATTGAAATATTAATTCACCCCTTCTAGTAGTGGCACTTTAGCGTTCTTAAGGAAAAAAAATAAGAGGACAGCTGGGAGTGTGAATATGAAAGTTGTCTGATCATGACCATTTATCAGGGGCTTCCCAAGTGGCACCAGAGGTAAAGAATCTGTCTGCCAATGCAGGAAACATAAGAGACACAGGTTCAGTCCCTGGGTTGGGAAGATCCCCTGGAGGAGAGCATGGCAATGCATGCCAGCATTCTTGCCTGGAGAATCCCATGGACAGAGGAGTCTGATGGGCCACAGTTCATAGGGTTGCAAAGAGTCAGACACCACTGAGGTGACTTAGTACATATGGACAACCATTCATCAAGCACAAAGACAGAATATTGGAATGTGTGATGTCCTCAGAGAAGCCCAGATCTTAAGTGAAGTTGACATGGGCTGGTGTTCCATGTCCTTCTGACACTGTACAAGCTCTTCCATTTGAGCCCAACTCTCTTTACCTTCTCTGTCTCTGCTGCCCCTTCTTTCTCCTCTGTATGCCCCTTGGTTCAGAAGGTGCCCAGATACCTGGTCAAACAGTATTCTGGCATGTCTGTGAGGCTGTTGCTAGATGAGATCAGTAGACTGAGGAAAGCAGATTGTTCTTCCTAATATGGTGGGGCTCACCCAATCAGTTGAAGGATGACTAGATCAGCAACAAGGCTGATCCTCCCGTGGGTAAGAGTGAACTCCTGTTGCCTGACTGCTTGAATGGAAGATCCGTTTTTCTTGTGCCTTTGGACTCAGACTAAACCACTGGCTCATCCTAGGTTTCATTCTGCTGGAATTTGGATTAGAACTTAATACATTAGCAGTTCTGCCTGGTTCTCTAGCTTATAGATAGCAGGTTGTGGGACTTCCTAGCCTCCATAAATACAGGAACCTATTTTTTCTTAACTAATCTCTTTTTCTTTCTATATACCCTATTGATTCTTTTTTTTTTTTTTTTCCTGGATAATTCTGACCAATACACACCTAAGGTTGGTTTTTACTGGATCTTCTTAGCCTTTTTTCTCCTTGTTCCAAGAGCTGTGCTTGGAAAATTTCACCCACTCCCATTGTTTAAACTCCCACTTTTATGTATAAATATCCCAAAGCATTCTCTTTAGTCCAGATTGCTCCCTCCAAGCTTCAAGCTCCAATATCACATATTCAACTGCCAACTTGAAACCCCTCCCCAGACACCTCCAAGTTCACTCACATTCAGTGAGTCCAAATGAGATGATGGTACTTGCTACATAGACCTGCTTCCTTTCCACTGGTCCCTATTTCAGATGATGCCCCACCCTCCGTTCTGTTAGCCAACCTTGGGGACACTCATCTGACACTCCCTAAATGCAAGTGGTGCTCAAGAACAGCAGACTTGACCTCGTGATTCCTCTCATATCTAGCCCTGCCTACCCACCCCTGGTACACATCAGCCCTGTTTCAACTCAGTCTTCCTCATTCCTTCTAATGTTTACTGTACATGCTTATATAAGTCTGCCTTTCAATGCTACATTCTGTCCCTCTGGACAGGAATGCTGATTGATCCATTTTTGAAAATCCTGCAGTTCCCAGCAAAGTACTTGGCAAATATCAGATACTTAATAAACGGGCTGTTGTCTGAATGAATGAATGACCTCCCTTGCAAGTCCACTGGGAGTCGGGAAGAAAGCGGAGTATCAGATAAGACCTCGGCAGGACCCAGGAGACACAAAAGGAGTAAACGAAGTTAACTCATTTGCCAGAAATAAATAAAAGGCAAATCTTCCGTGAATAAATGTGAAATGAGGAAAACAAACACAAGCAGTTATTTTAAGAGCAGGGCCGCTAATATCCTAGCTACCCGCTGTGGGACAGGACAAGCTCTCCTATAAGAGGTTTCGTTTCGTTTGTTATTGCTTTTGTTTCCCTTTTCCAGAAACAGAGAATAGGACACTGAGACAAACCCAATCTTTCTAAAGAGGCCCTGGGGCACATATAGAGCTCGCCCAACACACAATGCCTGGGATCTTAAGGCTTTGATTCAAAGGACCAGCACCAGGCAAAACTCCTGGAGCTCAATTAATCAAGTTCATCAAGATTGACTGGATTTGAACTGGGGTTCCAGGCAGCTGCTAACAGTCCATCAGCCTGGGATACCCAGAAAAATGCAGATGGGAAGCTGACATTCGAGCTAAAAACTCAGACAACATCGACCCTACTGGTGAATAACTCTGAAGGCCCCTTTCCTGTCACCTTCTCATCAATGTATTTTCCCCAACTACTTAGAAAAATCTAGGTAAACAAAAAAATAGGCTTTTATAGCCTGATAAACTGATAGGACTGCAAATAATGGAGAAGAGAGGAAGTCGTGTAGAAGAAATCTAGTCTCCCAACACTTCGTTTTCTGAAATAAATGAATGGCTAGTTTTCTCCCTTTGCCATCCTTCACCAAACACACACACACACACATACACATGATCCTTGAGAGTTTGGAAGCACTGCTGCTTGCAAATGGGCCCATTAAAAGCAGATAAATCAATGGGAAACACATAAAAAAGCTTCATTTGTCATAAGACGTGCTGGACAAGGTTTTGAGTTTTACGCACATTTATTCTAGAAATCTGTTTATCTGTGCAACATTTCTGAACAAAATATTTTGTGATGAACCATTCTCTTTCCTCAAATCTATATGGAAAGCAATTAAATTCAAACCCCAAAGACAAAACATGATGAACACAGCAGCTACACGATTGATCTGTCATTTCATCACTGCCCACCCTTCCTCTTGGATAACATCTTCTCCACAGGCTCAAAGGTAGACCCCCCCACCTCCCCCGGCTCTTACAAAACGTGTTGCTCATGTCTTTAACCAAGCCGAACTCTCCAACTGTTCCCCAAAGACTACAGGTGATGTGATGCTGGCAAGGTGCCTGAAGGTGGTGGGAAATGCTGTCCTTGGAAAGAATGAATGATCCTAGTCCTGCTGGCATGTGACTCCAATTGATTTACATGAGTACCAGCTCTTGCTCTGAACCTGTTCATGGTGGCAGAGGTGTGGATATGACCATTTGACGAGGGTGAGATGCGGGAAAAATGAGGAATGCATTCAACTCTGTCTATACTATAGTCAAAGTTCCCTCCATGCCAGCCCCATGCCTCACACGTTGTTTTTTTTTTTTTATTCTCAGCCCCAGGTGGTAGGCAACTGCAGGGCTCAGCAGGGAGTTCAACTTGATGCTCTGTGATGACCTAGATGGGTGGGATGGGGAAGGTTGGAGGGAGGTCCAAAAGTGAGGGGACAGTGGCTCAGATGGTAAGGAATCTGCCTGCACTGTGGGAGACTCGGGTTCAACCCCTGGGTCAGGAAGATTCTTTGGGGGAGGGCATGGCAACCTACTCCAGCACTCTTGCCTTGGAAATCCCACGGACAGAGGAGCCTGGAAGGATACCGTCCATAGGGTTGCAAAGAGTTGGACACAGCTGTAGCAACTTAAGTACACACACATAGCTGATTCACTTCATTGTACAGCAGAAACCAACACAACATTATACTCCAAAAAAGACAATTTAAAAGAGAGAGAAGAGAGCCTCACCTTAGCAAAGAGATGGGCCCAGTAGTTTCCAAAAAAATATTCAATGAATACAACTTTTGAATGTGACTAAATATGTACATTCCTGGAGAAAGAAATGGCAACCCACTCCAGTATTCTTGCCTTGAATCCCATGGGTGGAGGAGCCTGGTAGGCTACAGACCATGGGGTCACAAAGAGTCGGACATGACTGAGTAACTTCACGTTCACAATTGATCTCAGTTTGGCTGATAGACTATTCCAGACATGTTCATGGTAGGGAATGAAAGCTACATGGTCTCTTTGGTGATGAACAGCATTATTGATGACAGTCAGCATGTTCAGATTAACCTCCAGTGTCTACAAACACAAGACTGGGGTGCATGTATCCCCTTCTCCCAAATAGACAGCCTTCAACCCTCAGTGAATGGAATCATCCAGTTTGATAGACTCTGTTAGGAATCAGTCTAGTCAGTACTTTATTGCAAGTTGGGTAGTCTCTTCTAGAAAGCCCCTCCCAGCAAGAAGAGAAGTATGAACATAAGATCAGGAGTTTTCTAAGGAGCACTTGGATAGTTCCACTTCAGCATTTCTACACCAGTGCCCGGGAGGGAGACACCCAGCAACTCTGCCCCTGAGGGCACGCCAACAGCTTGTGTTATAAACTCCTGCAAATAGGGATTTATTAAAACAGAATCAAGTGACAGCCTTTGGAACTAAGGCAGCACAGACGCAGGCCTGAGCTTCTGTGGAGACTGTTGACTTTTATCAAGGTCAACACTGAGATTTATTGACCCAAAAGGTAAATATTGATGGAGGCTCAGAAGGTCAATATTTGCCCCAAGGAAAAATAAATCTCAGTGACCCCCAAACTGAAATGTGGATTCAGCAGACTCCGTTCCAAAATGAACTCGCTGTGACATGAAGATGTCATTTCATTAGTCAAGGACATTGGAAAGCAATATTAAAACTGAACACTTCATGTTCAAAGTGTTAGTTGCTCAGTCATGTCCAGCGTTTTGTGATTCCATGGACTATAGCCCACCAGGCTTCTCTGTCCTTGGAATTCTCCAGGCAAGAATATGGGAGTGGGCTGCCTTTCTCTTCTCCAGGGGATCTTCCTGACCTGGGAATCCAACCTGGGTCTCCTGCATAGCAGGCAGGTTTTTTACCATCTGAGCCACCAGGGAAGCCACTCATGTTCAAAGCACTTTCCAAACACTCATTAAAGGGGACCACATTCTACCAGATGCACCTAACTGTTGTTCTCCAAACCCAACAGATGGGTCATTAGAGCCAGGAAAAGGTTAAATCACTTTACCTAGGGCACGGAGAGAGCAGCACATGAATGAGAAGACGGATTGGAGAAGAGGGTGGGTTGGGAACTCTGGGGAGACTAGCAAAGATGTAAAGGATGGTGTCTTAATTTCAAGTTCCTGGTAGAATCTTAAGTCCATCTGATTAAATTCCTTCAATTTAGTTCATTTCTTTCCCACTGTTGACAAATCCACTTGGGCTGGTCAACCGTACTGCTTATTTACAGGGAGGCATTTGGGTGTTTACACATCATAAGTTCTATCATTTCTATCTTTTGTAGGACAAGGAGTCTACACTGGTGACTGGGAAGGGAGAGTCATTTTTCTGTTTGCACAACACTTAGCATCAGATTCCAATACTCGGGAATGCCTTGGCTTTCCCAGTGGGGGCCTGGGATGCTTGTGCTAAGAAATATTACAAAATAATAACACACAAGTAACGGGCATTTGAATTCATAGAATCAATTTTTTTTTGCATTGTCTCAAATTTGAATTTTAAATATTACAAAGTTTTGATTGTCTTTGCTAAAGGCGAGAAGGGAGATATGGATAATCCAAAATATCACCTAATTCCACAATCTTATTTATTTCTGACTTTGGAATATGTTATTGCCGTATGTATCACGTTGGCCTTGTGATGTTTTTTGTTTGTTTTTGATTTTTTTTGGATATTTAACATTGGGAAATAATGAACAACTCTAGAGCACCAAGAAATGACAGCCAGAGAAGTGACAGATCATGACTTGCTCTGTCTAATCCACAGACAGGTACTTGAGTTGATAGGGCTCCACTTCTAGAATTCTGAAGTTTCAAAGTTATTCCAATTGACTTTAAATCTGTTGGAAGGAAGGTGGGGGTCTTCACAGCACATCCATGCTGTTTGCTTGGAAAGAAAATGATTTGACTTGAATAGATATACGTAGTTAGCTGATGTCAGGGTCTGAAAAAAAATTCAGGAGTCTTATCAGCAGTTCAGGTCCATCCTTGTTTGATTCTGCCATGGGGGTTTGGAATGGCCTGGGGAAGAGATACTAATATGATTTGAAAGGGCTTCCCAGGTGGCCCTAGTGGTAAGAAACCTGCATGCCAATGTGGGAGACACGAGAGACATGGGATTGATCCCTGGGTCCGGAAGATCCCCTGGAGGAGGGCATGGCAACTCATTCCAGTATTCTTGCCTGGGGAATCCCTCTCCCAGGACAGAGGAGTCTGGCGGGCTATAGTCCATGGGGTCACAAAGAGCTGGACACATCTGAAGCGACTTAGCATGCACTCCCTGTTACAGAAGGGTAATTTGACTGACAATATGGCACAGACAAATGAAAGTGTTTACAGGGTTTAATATTTAATAAGGTAAAATGAAAAAGCAGGCAGGAGATGAAAAGATCTGTAGCGAGTCAGAATTCCTGCCGATTGTCAGGGCAGCCGCGTCTCCTGGGGGTCTGGGTAAGCAAGTCACTGTTGTGCAGAAATTGTTATCTCGGGTGTATCGATTGTGTGTGCTCTAGTCAAGCTGTCAGCTTCTCTCTCCTGTCTTTATTTTATTTTTTATTTTCAACATTATGGTATCCTCCTAAACCCCCCTGTAATGCTTGGCCTTCAAAGCTTAGCCGCAGGGTCAAGTGCTCAGCAGAGGAGCCCAGCTAGGCTGGGACCTACCCATCCCATCTGTGAGTGGCAGCCCTTTGGCCTTCCTAGCCCAGGTGCCTGTGAACTTGGAGTCCAGCTGCCTGCCACAGACCCTTCCCCTCATCGACCTGGATGAGATGCTGATGGGTTTGCTATCACAAACAATGCATCCCTGCTTTGCATCATGTTGCTGTTGTTTAGTTACTCAGTCGTGTCCTACTCTTTGCAAACCCATGGACTGAAGGCCACTAGGTTCCTCTGTCCATAGGATTTTTCAGGCAAGAAGACTGGAGTGGGTTTCCATGCCCTCCTTCAGGGGATCTTCCCGATCCTAGGCTCGAACCCATGTCTCCTGCATTGGCATGAGGATTCTTTACCACTGCACCACCAGGGGAGCCCTTCCTTTAATGTTACTTCATCTGTAAACATCTCAGCTTCCCCATTTGGAAATGGGAATAATGCCTGTCTGGAAGGTTAAATGAAATGATAAACCTCAAAGGCTCAGTACACCTCTTCTTGCACAGAGCTGTCCTTCGTGAGTGGCAGCTGCTGCTAGATCATTGTCTCCCCCAGAAATCTGTGCATGAACTAAGGGAGGGTTTGGGTTCCAGAATGCCTAGCCTTGAACCCAGAATCCTAGAATTCTTGAGCTGGAAAGGCCCTTGTGTAGGTTATCTCATCCATCCACCTGCCTGTCTTATCCACCCGGACAGCTGACAATCTCTCTACTGTTAAAAGACCATTAGAAAAGGTTCTGAGACATTCTCTGACCTGAAGCCTGGTGTTTACACAACCTCACAGCAGTCTGAGTAGTTCAAACACCTACCTCTTAACCTGTTCCAGAGAAGGAGGAGGCGACTGAGGATGAGATAGTTCGATGGCATGATCGATGCATCAGACATGAGTTTGAGCAAATGCCGGGAGATGGTGAAGGACAGGGAAGCCTGGCGTGCTGCAGTCCATGGGCTCGCAAAGAGTTGGACCCGACTGAGTGACTGAGCAACAACAACCTGTTACAGGGAGGAGGGAGGGCATAGGGAGGGGCCTGGAGCCCCTCTTTCAGCCCTTCCTCTGGTGTTTGTAAAATTATTCCAGCTTCATCAGCTGCTCCTTGGCAATTTTCTTTGCCCAGTGCTCTTACAATGACGCCCACAGAAACACCAAAGAACACCACAAGCCCAACCTGCTCCCCCAGCCTCAGAGAGCATGAGAGCTCTCTGCTAATAGGTCAAGGTCAAGACTGTGCTCTGTGTTAACCAGGCCAAAGTCCTCACAGGGAATCTCTTCCCACTGCGCAAAGCTACTCCTTGGCCTCCTCCAAAGTTTCACCTCAGGAGCCATCTCGTGACAATAATAATAACAATGATTTAAAAACTGCCTTCACTATGCCCTTTTCTACATCTGAAAACCTTCCACATCCCACTTGACCTTCACAGAAACCCATCATCATAGAGATGGGGAAGCCGGTGTCGAGAAAAGCCAGGAGATTCAGCCAGGGTCATATAATAGGAATAAAGTGTCCACGGCAACACGAGTCTTCTGAGGCCAAGTCCTGTGCTGTTCATATTAAACAGCAAATGAAAAACGACTGCTTTTCAGCTAAGGGCGATTTCTTCACCAGTCCTTCTCCAAGGGTACTTGGCAAAGTCTGGGGCCATTTTGTCTGTCAGCACTGGGGAATGGGTGGGTGTTACTGGCCTCTAGGGAGCAGAGGTGGAGATGCTGCTGAACATCCTATAATACATGGGGCAACCCAACACCACAGAGACTCCAGCCCCATGTATCAACAGCGCTGAGATTTAGAAACCCCACCCTCCGCTTACCATAAGGGGCAAGTAACAGAATCGAGTGACCTGTCAGTTCAGGCCCCGCTTTCCTGAGTATGCTACTGGGCCCACCTGCTTTCCCCAGAGACAACTTCGTGGATGTTGGCAAAGGAAGCTGGGATACTTGGAAGAAACATAATGGCTAAATGTGGAGTTGTTGGAGTCTGCAAAGCCACTGGTAAAGTTATTTTCATTTTGCTTTTTAAATTAGTTTGGGAGTTGGTGTTCTTCTTTACATAATTACAAGCTGACAAACATGCTTCTGTATTTTTTTTAATTAACAGATATTTGTATTCAAGTTTTCCAAATTACACACCGCAGCTTGCGCATCACAGGACAGCTGCCGTGCTCCAGATGTGGGCCATAACCAGAACACGGAAATGGCGAAACGCAGAAGGAAGAAAGGGAGAAGGAAGAAAAAGTTAATGTATCTGGATGGAGAAGAGCAATTTGAGTCAATGTGTTTGGATTTTTTTTTTTATGGAGATGAATACCTTAGATTCTCCCAAATTTTCAGCTCGGTTTGAACATTTGGGATGAAGCCGTCTGGGTCATTCATCGCTGCCATCAAAGGCTCACCAGTGCCTTGTAAAAGCGGCTTACAGATGAAATGGGGCACGTATAACTGCTAACAGTGAGCTGGAGAAACTATCCAAATTGCTCCTGTTTACAAGCACCTTATTAAATACGCTAAGCTCCTCCTAAAGAAAGCTGCTCTGAGATGAGTGAAATGTCATATATATTTGTTTAGCCCATTTATAAGACTGCACCACTTTTGCTCACATGATTCCAGGAGAAGGCTCTCAGGAGCCCATGGATCAGGAATTGTACACAACAGCACTTTGCAACAGGAAAATGACAGGGATACGAGATGGAGTTTTCAGCTGTAGTCTGCCAGCAGGCTTGCTGTGTGACTTGAGGAAAGGGACTGAACCTCTCTGGGATGCAGTTCTCATTTGTAAAAAACAGTGGGTGTGGCTTGATGATTTCTAAGGTTCCTTCAGCTCTAACAGGATGTGATGAGATGTGTTTTTTGAGCATCACACCAGACACAGAAATACCCTGCCACATCCTTGCAACAGACGTCTGATGGGAGGGAGACACTTGGAGCAGAGGTGTCTGAGAACCTGCTCTGCTACCATTCACTGGAGGACTAGGCTCAGGACACAGCACACTTCTGCTAGGACAGAAGGGGGCGCTCAGGTGCCAAGGAAGCCACTTAACTGTGAAAACTACGTTGGGGGTAGAAGTGCCAGTGGACATTAGTGTGGTCAAGGGGGACTCGCTTTATGCACTTAATCAATAAACAGTTGCTCAATGCTTGCCATGGGCACAGGGGAAGGAGAGAGAAGATAGATTTTCTAGCTTTAGAAC
Source organism: Bubalus bubalis (assembly GCF_019923935.1). NCBI lineage: Eukaryota > Metazoa > Chordata > Mammalia > Artiodactyla > Bovidae > Bubalus > Bubalus bubalis. The sequence goes on from NC_059161.1 coordinate 111,006,497, forward strand.
CACCAGTCTTCCAGGGAGAGGGGGTTATTACTACAGGGGAAAACATACTGGCCATTCAGTGTGGTGTGGCAAGTCCTAAGATGAGGGTAATTCACAGAAAAGAGGGAAAGAAAGCTCCTGAGGAGGTGATATCCATGCAGAGCCTGTAAGAAGGGGTGGGTGTGAACCAGGGCAGAGGCGGTCAGAGCGTCCTGTTAGGGTTGTGGAGCTGTGGGCAGGGTGATAATGGAGCTTGGTGTGTCCAAGGTCATGCATGCAACCCCACATTAGGATATAGGAAATGTCCTCCCCATAGACAGATTCTGGGTTTCCCTGGTGGTTCAGATGGTAAAGAATCTACCTGCAATGCAGGAGACCCGGGTTCGATCCCTGGGCTGGGCAGATCCCCTGGAGAAGCGAATGGCTACCCACTCCAGTATTCTTGCCTGGAGAATCCCATGGACAGGGGAGCCTGGCGGGCTGCAGTCCATGGAGTCACAAAGAGTTGGACATGACTGGCAACTAAGCACAAGCACATAGATTCTACCCAAGTGAACTGAGGGAAGAGCAAGTAGCCATGAAAGAGCCTCCGGTGAACCCTGGTGGTAGCCTTGACACTTTCACATCACTGATGGCACAAGGCTGCTTTGAGTAACTCAGAGATGATGTGCCAACCTGGAATATGGCTTTTCTGGGTCTTGTCTAAGCTGGAGATAGGTTCTTTCCAGGATTCTCTTGTTGAGTGGAGGAAAGAGGCACCAGGAGAGCTTATCCATGTTTTTTTAATCTTCTACCTTCTCCCTACTATTGACTCCCTGGAAACAGCCAAGGGCTGGGGTCCTAGTATACAAACACAATTTTTTTTTTTTAGGTCTACTGTTTTATTTTTTGGCTGTGCCCGGTCTTAGTTGTGGCATGCAGGATCTTTAGTTGCAGCATGAGAATGATTAGCTGCAGCATGTGGCGTCTAGTTCCCTGACTACTGAAACCAGGTCCCTGGCCTTGGGAGCTCAGTCTTAGCCACTGGGCTACCAGGCAAGTCCCAAGAAAATGGTTTTGAAGGGTTGTATTTCATTCCAGCAAAACCAATAAGGGGAATCAGTTTTGCTAATATGTTAATGTGCTCAATTAATGTAAGACTCTACCTGAGTTCAGACAACACCATACAAAAGAAAATCTGGCTGAAACTAGCCTTCTTTTCCCCAAGTCACAGAACAGCCAAACTGCTCAGGGTTGACACTGCCACCTAGAGGTGACCTAGGGAACTGCGACCTTCCCTACAATCGCCCTTTTCCCCTTAGGGATATTATGCACTTGAAAAATTCTCCTTTCTGTTTTTTCCTCTTCAGAACTCAGTTCATTCTACTTCAGGCACACCACTTTCCATGTTTGTACACATTTCTCTTTGGCTCCTTTAATTTTTTTTTTAATTTGAGTTTTCTAGGAAATCCCATCCTTTTCTTTTCTTTCCTTTCTTCTAGTCTTTCACAATCTCCTTATTAAACATCGTTCTAATTACAGTCCTGGAACTAATTACAGACCCTGGAACAACATGGGTTTGAACTGCGCAGGTCCACTTATACATGGATGTTTTTCATTAAATAGTACTACAGTCCTGCACTATCACGGCTGGCTGAGCCCACAGATGCAGAACCTGGGATACAGAAGGGAATCAAAAGGATACAGAAGGGATACAGAAGGCCACCTGCAGAGGTACAGGTGGATTTTCGACTGCATAGGGATTGGTGCTCCTAGCCCTGGCACTGGTCCAGGGTCACTGTTATTATCCATGCTGCCGCTGCTGCTGCTAAGTCGCTTCAGTCGTGTCCGACTCTGTGCGACCCCATAGACGGCTGCCTATCAGGCTCCACCATCCCTGGGATTCTCCAGGCAAGAACTTGGAGTGGGTTGCCATTTCCTTCTCCAATGCATGAAAGTGAAGTCGCTCAGTCGTGTCCGACTCTTAGCGACCCCATGGACTGCAGCCTACCAGGCTCCTCCGTCCATGGGATTTTCCAGGCAAGAGTACTAGAGTGGGGTGCCATTGCCTTCTCCAGTTATTATCCATAGATGAGTATAAATCTAAGTAATACAGCTGTATCAATTAAATAGAAATCCATAACTTTAGAGCTAAATTAGACAAAAAGAAACCTGTACCATCAAACTTTCAAACCATGACAACCTTCCAGGGTTCAGAAGAGCCATGATTTGCATCAATATATTGTCCTCTAAAGAAATCTGATTTTTATTAAATACCAAATTACAGAATAGTTTTGATTTTACCTTTTTAAAGCTTTAATTATTGAATTGCTAATGAGTTTATTGATACAATGACGTGGGTGTTTTCTATTATATGTAAAGTTGTAAACACGTAGTATTTCAGTAGAGGAAATGGCAACTCGCCTAGGAAATTCTGTGGACAGAGGAGCCGTTGGGCTACAGTCCATGGGGTTACAAAGAGTTGGACATGACTTAAGGACTAAACCACACCACCACATAGTATTTCAACCACGTTTCAAGTTAAACAAAATTCTGTGGATGGGCTAAGGCAGGGGTCCCCAACTTCCAGGATTTAATGCCTGATGATCTGTGGTGGAGCTGATGTAATAACAATAGAAATAAAGTGCACGATAAATGTAATGAGATTTAATCACCCCCGAACCATCCCTGCCTCACCCCAGCCTGTTAAAAAATTGCCTTCCATGAAACCAGTCCCTGGTGCCAAAAAGTGTGGGGACCGCTGGGCCAGTGTTCTAATTTAGAACATTGTTTCTATGAAGAGGGTGTTTGTTGAACTCCAAATAGGCTCACACCTAAGGAAGTGAGAAGGGCACGGCAACCCACTCTAGTATTCTTGCCTGGAGAATCCCTTGGACAGAGAAGCCTAGTGGGCTACAGTCCACGGGGTCACAAAGAGTCAGACATGACCGAGCACACACATGACGGATCACAAAGGCTAGCTATTGCTGTTATGATAAAGTATTGCTATTAAGGAAGTCAAGGGGCTTCCCAGGTGACGCTAGTGGTAAAGAACCTGCCTGCCAGTGCAGGAGACATGAGACATGAGACATGGGTTCTATCTCTGGGTTGGGAAGATCCCCTGGAGGAGGGCAGGGCAACCCACTCCAGTATTCTTGCCTGGAGAATCCCACGGACAGAGGAGCCTGGAGAGTTACAGTCCATGGGGTTACCAAGAATCAGACATGACTGAAGCGACTTAGCATGCACACAAGGAAGTGAAGAAACACTTTCACATTAGTATCTGATGAGTATCTACCAGACATCTGTCCACCCAGCAGTGGAGGGACAGACAGACCCTGAGATGCGGCTGTGACCTCTAGCTTGGATTCCAGCCTCCAGCACCTCCCTCACTTGCAGTGGCTGTAAAAGGGCTCGGGTAGTTTTAAGAGCTAAAATATTAAACAAATAGTGCTTTTCCGTTTTCCTTTAATCTATTGTTTATCCCCTCAACACAACAGTTTTCACCTTCCTAGGTATCTCTTTATTGTCATCTTCCTCAAAGAAGCAGATTCTTATTTAGGTGGGTTTTGATTATTTATGAGCAGAATGTATTATCCACAGTTCTGGTGACACAAACTAAAGAAACAGAACTGAATAAACACCATGAAAAGTGCAATGATCTGGAGGTTAAATCATTAGTAAAAAACCATCAAGGTCCATCTCTGATTCTTGAATGACTAGGGGATGCAGAGGCAATTCCGAGTGCCCAGTTTTCCCAGCTCTGACCTGAGAATAATGATCTCTACTGAAAAGACTGCAATCATTACCAACTGTTTAAAAATTTGCAAGAGATAACAGCTGGATGTGAACATGAGATAGAAAGCCACTGGAAGCCGGACAGACTTTTAATGTTCTGTCCTGGATGCTGCCTTCTTATCCTGTCATCTGACCTTCAGCATGTCATTGAGATTCTTTCTCTTTTGCACCCATAAAAATAGGACCACATTATCTTAACTCAGCAAGCCTAGGAGGGGGAGTTACTGTAGAAAGAGCTCTGAAAGGAACCAAGGAGGTGAAAAAAAAATCACTGTGATTCTTTGCTTGGAGATCAACCTAAAGTGTTAGAATGGAAACCACTCATCATAAATCAATGTCTAATCTAAATTAGCAAAGAGCATCGAGGCAGGGCTTCTGTATCTTTCTTGTGGTCCATCCTGTAAGGCCTACAGATAAAGAGGCAGGGGAATCTTGTTATTCATTTCAAATCACTGCAATGATTCATTTGCAGTGATTTTCCTAACACACAGGTTCTGTGGGCCTTGGGCCCAGTCCACTATACAGACAAGATGTCCAGCAATGGAATCTGACGAGGTAAGAGCAGTATCTGAAAATTCAATCAGTCTAAGAGAGACAGTTTCATGGCAGAGAATTTATACAGCCCCTTCTCTGATTTACGATGATAAACCCACTGCTGCAAAGCGACACTAAAGCTCATCAGGTTTCTCTTATTTGGAAAGTTGAGAATACCGGATGAGTTAGAGGGGATGACACCTCAGCGCCTGTTTTACTGGAAAATATCACAGGGTATAATCACCATGTAGACATTTCCTAGACCTGGTGATTGCACAGGAAAGGCCTGGGAGAGAGAGCGCAGGGTTATGCAGATATATTCCTTCACACAGGCTTCCCCGGTGGCTCAGGGCTAAAGAATCCACCTGCATTGCAGGCGATGAGGCTTCCTTACGTGGGTCAGGAACATCCCCTGGAGATGGGAATGGCAACCCACTCCAGTATTCTTGTCTGGGAAATTCCATGGACAGAGGAGCCTGGTGGGCTATAGTCCATGGAGTCTTAAAGAGTCGGACATGACTTAGCGACTGAACACCACCATTCCTTCACATGCTGTGTCTCCTGAATGAAAAGGGAAAATCACACTAGATCTGCCTGGGGTGGATGTGTTCTTCCTCTTGGCTGCTCAGCAGGAGTAACCCTTCCTACATTGGGAGAAATTCAGTATCCATGAGGCTTAGTAGGAAAGAGTCTCCTTCCATCCCCAGGTAGAAGTTGCAAAAATCCAGATCCTGGTTTTCTCAGCTTCCCTTGCAGCTAGAGTGCAGGCCCAGCACCTGCTAACATGACCCACTTCCCAGACTCAGCCTGAGAGTTAGGGATGCTGAGAGGATGTTAAGCGGAGCATCTCTTCCAACAGGACTGGGAGCTGTGGCCAGTGGATGTGGGGGTCTACATATTTGCTGTCATCAGCCAGAGTTCTGATGATGGTTTGGGGTATCATGTTGACTACCTCACCCAGGTGGCGCTAGTGCTGAAGAACCTGCCTGCCAATGCAGGAGACCCAAGAGACACAAGTTCCATCCCTGAGCCAGGAAGATCCCCTGGAGGAAAGCATGACAACTCACTCCAGTATTCTTGCCTGGAAAATCCCACAGACAGTGGAGCCTGGTGGGCTACAGTTGATGGGGTTGCAAAGAGTCAATCACGACCAAAGCAACTTAGTCCACATGCATATAGACCACCTCAGAGCCTGGTCATTAGCTCTCCTGCAGTTTGTGACCTGCCCAATATTCTCTTCTATTTATACCAGCCAGAAGGCTGGTGTGGATTTCCACTAAGGCCCCACGTGCATGCAGGGGTGCCACATGTGCACACACACACACCATACACACCTTCTTTTCCTTCCCTAGTCGTCTTCTCTTGCCTTGGAAAATGTTAGGTACAGTTAGCTGAAACAACCACACGGGAGTGGGGAAAAAGCCCTGTGTTCACTTCCCCCATCATCCACATGAAAAGTGACACAGAAGAAGGAGCAATATTCTGCTCTGATTGAGTCGATAGCCTTAAATCTACCCTCTCTTTCACTCAAGTGGGACGCCGGCCAAAGTCAATGGGAATTAGATTTGTATAACGAAGGGCATAGCTGAACCCATAGAGATTGGAGGACAATTTAGCACACAACTTATTTCATGCCAACTCTAAGTTTTGAAAAACGAAGAGGCAGAAATTGAGTCCTGAGGCCAATCTGCATGTATATGTTAGTCACAGGCTTCTGAATCTCAGGCCAGAGGTCCACTGGCATGAAAATCTGTTCATTTTATGGTGGGGGAGTCTTCTTAGGACCTCTGCATCTCATAATTGCCTGCCCCACCCACACCTGCCAAGTTCAAACTGACTCACCCAATGTTGAGACCACCTTGAGGGCCCCCCTCAGTCAGTGGCAGAACTGGCCAGGGCACACACTCCCGGTGTGGAGGCTAGGGGCCCGTAGGAATCAACAGAAACAAGGCTGTGATGGAGCAAGGTCCGCTGCTGCTGTGAGACAAAGAGCCCCGGTGGCAGCTGAAACCAGTGTTCCAGCCTTAGGTCTGGACCCAGTTCTGCTACAATTCATCAGGGTGACCCTGACCAAGACCTTGTACCTCTCAGAATCTCAATCCACTTACCAAAACCGAGTTATCTAGACTCAAACGGTGTAGTAGAAATGGCCTGAGTTTAGGAAGCACATAAACACAGGCTTTATGACCTTGGCAAGTAACTCAACAGTGCTTCCATTTTGACATTTTTAAAACAAGGTCAATGCCTTTTGGAAGAATTAAGAGTAATGACTTATATAAGGTATGTATTGATAACATACCATCTGGCAAAAAGGGATTCAATAAATATTAGTGTCTATTGCTCATTGATTCATTCAACAAATATTTATCGACTCTGTACACACGCCAGGTACATGCTAAGTGCTGGGGACCCAGTGATTTATGAGTCAGGTAATGTTCTGACTCATAATGTTTTCTCTGCTTATGAGAAGAGGCAGGTTCACGTTCTGTGATTCAGGATACAGAAGCAGGATTCACAATCCCTTCTATTGCCCTGTGAGCTCCTGGAGGGCAGAGACCGGCTCTGACTCTGCTTCCAGTCTGCATACAGTCAGCACTCAGTGAACGTTTGGGGTAGAGTTAAGTCAGACCCCATGTAAAATGCTGCAGGCGCCCATTTCACAGCTAAGACATTCAGTGCTTTATGCCGAGTGCTTCCTGAGACTCGCTCACCTCTTCACATTTCCAGTGTTTGCTCATCATCATCTATCTTTCTGACTCTGTCATCTCTGGACTGTTGGCAAATAGTTTCAGTGATCCAGTGGTTAAGACTCCACACTTCCAACACAGGGGCCATGGGTTCGATCCCTGGTAGGGGAACTAAGATCCCCCATGCTACATGGCATGGCCAAAAACACTTAAAAATATTTATTTCTTTAACTGGATTTTAAGAATGTGAAATACGCTGGAGGTCACCTTAGTTGAACCTCTCTCCTGTGACAATCTCTTTTATGACGCCACTTCTTACACGTTATTCTCTAGTTTCCCCATAGAGATGCTGTTGACAGCCGGCTGGCTGCCTAACAAGGCCACCTGCTTCTTTTTGCAGAAGCCTTCTTTCTTGCCAAGTTCTTTCTCCTATCTTCTGTAATTTCATTAAAGCAATATTTGCTGACCTCCTACTGTGTGCCGGACACCGTATTTGAAAGGAAAGACATAGGAACAAGTAGCCAGGGCCCCCACCCTCCAAGGGCTGGCAAGACTGCCAAGGACTTGTCCCTTCGGGTTATGTCCTCTCAGCCATGTGGGAGAGGCGAACTTTTATTTCTGGGGACAATTATTTTGTTCTTCTAAGTCAGTGTTGCTTAAAATATGGCCGCTGCAATGAGAACCACCTGGAACGTTTATTTGAGTGTAATTTCCCGGGCTCCTCCTGGGATTAATGAATCGGAATCTCTAAGAATCTAGGGATTGGATTCACTGGAATCCGCAATTTAAACAAGCACCCCAGGTGATTTTGATGCATGAGAAAGCTAGAGAAAGCCTGGGAGTCTTGCCTGTCTTGCCTCAATAATGCACAAAGTCCCCCACCCTTCCTCAGATGACACCATCTCCAGGCTCATGCCCACCCTGGCCCTCTCAGCCTTCTGCAGATGCCCTGGCTAAGATGTGACTCTCAGGGTGGAGCACACTCCTCCCAGGTGAGGTCACATCAGCAGAGAGTGGGGCGGTGGGGCTGCCACGGTCCTCTGTGCTAGTATCCCCGATACAACCACAGCCCTTTCTACCGAGGAAGCGGAAAAGTCCATTCTTTGTAATCATGTCACACTGTTACCTCATACTGAGATTTCAATAAACAAACCTTTTCAATTAAGAGACTCTGGAATTAAGACAGAGGAAGATCTGTTTATCAAATCTGTGAATAATGCAGCATCACAAAGGAGAGACAGATCATGAAATTAAAATGTCAATTATTTTTTTCTTCAAGGAGATGTTAGCATGAATTGCTCTGGGCAAGCCCAAGATAGCTGCTAGTGACCACAGATGAATTTCCTGGTGTTTGCATGCATGCTAAGTCGCTTCAGTCATGTCCGACTCTTGTGACCCCGTGGACTGTAGCCAGCCAGGCTCTTCTGTCCACGAGATTCTCCAGGCAAGAATACTGGAGGGGGTAGCCGTTCCCTTCTCCAGGGGATCTTCCCAACCCAAGGATCAAACTCGTGTCTCTTACATCTCTTGCACTGGCAGATGGGTTCTTTACCACTAGCGTACCTGGGAAGCCCTCCTAAGTGTTTATGAACCATCAAATGTACCTCCTGCAGATTTTCCCCCCATAAGACATCTCTATGAAACCCGTGTGCTTGCTGTTCCTAGAATCTACTGTCATCTACTCCTCCACTCTAAAAGAACGATACTTTCCCAGACTCTCATATTTTCCATTATTTCTTAACTATTGTTCACCCAGAATGGTTCCAGGATCTTATCCTCAAATTGTTTCAGTATCCTGGGAAGTTAATTTTGTTGTGTCCCTTGTGGCTCAGCTGGTAAAGAATCTGCCTGCAATGCGGGAGACCTGAGTTCAATTCCTGGGTTGGGAAGAGTCCCTGGAGAAGGGAAAGGTTACCCACTCCAGTATTCTGGCCTGCAGAATATACAGTCCATGGAATTGCAAAAAGAGTCGGACACGACTGAGCGACGTTCACTTTTAGGTCATATTTGTTTAATTGTCTAGTCATCATCATTATCACCGTCATCACGATAGCTAACATTTATTGACTCTTTTAACATGTCAGACTCAGATACTGAGTGTGTTATTTGCATCACATCTTTAATCTATACAACAGATCTATGACATCTGTACTCTGGCTATCTCAAGCTGATTACAGAAGGGTAAGCTGAACCAGGAGGCAATGGCACCCCACTCCAGTACTCTTGCCTGGAAAATCCCATGGACGGAGGAGCCTGGTGGGCTGCTGTCTATGGGGTCGTACAGAGTCAGACACAACGGAAGCAACTTAGCAGCAGCAGCAAGCTGAACCAGGAGAGGTTAGTATTGGCATGAGTTTATGAAGTGACAGGGCTGGCACTGAACCTTTGAACTCTGGGACTCTCAGCCTTATACAGACTCTTACCATCTCAGCACCTCTCTCAGGTTTCAGCTTCTTCTCAGCCAAGCGCATTCCCCCTCAAATGTGAAAAGACAGAACGAAAGAGAAGCCAAGAAGTTCTCCGTAACTGATGAACACTGTGTTCCTTTCTCAAGCAGCACTAGAAATCTCCATGTTGTCTTTTCTCATGATTTCCCTTTTTCTTTTTCTGCAAATTTAGCTCAATCCTGGTCTTGATGTTGCCTGGCCCCTCCTCCTCTTTGAACTCACCCTGTGCTGGGTACCCACCTTCGATCCTTTCTGTGCATCTTGTTACAACCTGAGGTCCCTAGAGAGCTGTCTGGGTGGCCACGTTGGCTTCTTTAGAAGCCGCCCGGTGATTTATCAGTATGATTTATATTGGATTGTCAAAGTACGTTTTGTTTTCTGAAGCTCCCATCTTTCTGGAACCACCTCTCCTTTTGCTTGCCCTTCTTTTTTTTTTTTTTCTCCCTGTGGATTTCAGCGATAGACCTACAGCCTAGGTAGGCATCTGGTCATGCCCGGTGTCCTGTTTTTATTTTAATTCTGAAGACTACTAGCATTCATTTTCCTTCAAGGTTTCCAGTACATCCCTTCATTCATTCATTCATCCCTGCATTCTTTCAACATGCCTTTACTGAGTGCCTAGGGCACGCCTAAGTCATCGAGAAGTGTACATCTTATTGGCACAATACTGGCACGTATTGGGTTTTCAATAAATACTTGTTGAAAAAGAGAAAATTATTTAGACTTGAGCCCCAAGTGGCACAGTCCCTCATTGATTTTTTCTCAGCATTCTACAAAATCAAGCTGCCTATAAGGTGATTAAAAAGATGTTAAGATGGATGCAACTAGAGATTATCATACCAAGTGAAGTCAGAAAAAGAAAGACAAATACCATATGATATCACTTATATGTGGAATCTAAAATATGACAAAAATGAACCTATCTAAAAAAAAAAAAAAAAAAAAAAAAAACAGATTCACAGACCTACAGAACAGACTTGCGGATGCCAAAGGGTAGGGGAAGCAGAGGGCCAGATTGGGAGTTTGGGGTTAGTAGATGCAAATTATTACATTCAAATGGATAAACAACAGGGTCCTATTGTATAGCACAGAGAACTATATCCAACCTAATGGGATAAAGAATAATGGAAAAGAATATTAAAAAAGAGTGTATATATGAACATAACTGAGTCACTTTGCTGTACAGAAGAAATCAGCACAACATTGTAAATCAACTATATGTCAGTCAAAAAAAAAAGATGTGACGAATTCTGCCTTTGCCTGACTGGCCTTCCAGCCAATGTCCAGAGAGTTGAAGGTCCCCACCATGGCAGTAACTTACTTCTGTGCCAATTTGTACTTGGTACCAGGAAAGCGCATGCATATCCTGTATGCTACATAGAGCAATCACCTCTGCTTCTTTTGTCTGTATCCTCGTTCAGACTCTGCCCACCATGCTTCCCACCTCCCGGAGCATGCATTTTCACACAGCAATGATTCCTTGATGTCCAGTACCGCCATCTTCACCTCACCATGGTCCACTCCAAGGTGCCCCCTACCAAGCCTATGATGTCAAGTCCAGAGGATAACTGTCAACATGTTGGGGTGTTAGATTTTAAGGCTTCCTTAATCTATCATTATGTGCCATGTGGAGGCAATCACATGGTTCTTTCAGGGCTTTCCTGTCCCTTTCTCTGATATCTTCTTTGAAGGCTTGCTATCCACTCTCCACTTCTTTCTCTGTCATACCTAGTGTCCTCTCAGATAGGTGTGTTCTTTTTTTTGTTTTTTTACTCTTTCTTATTTTTTTAAATTATGAAAGTATGATAACACATTTATAGGAGACTTGGAAAATACAGAAGAAGGCTACATATAGTTCCACTATCTATTACAATTATTTAAATGGATAAATTAAGGTTTTTACTTGGAGTTTCAATGTCAAACTCTCAAAAATTAATAGAATGCCAATAATACAGAGAAGTCAAAGGATACAGTAGACCTGAAAAGCACTATGAACCAGTTCACCACAATTAAGATTTATACAATTTTCACACAACAGTAGGGGCACAGAGAACAGAGGGGAAGACAGATTTGAGAACTGAACTGAACTACTCCAGTTCAGATGGGCGTGTTCCTCATCGTCCCCTCCAACTTCACTTTCAGTGACTGTCAGTGAGGTTTCCTCCACCTCGTGTGTGGAATCTGCATAACCAGCCCGCACACTTTCTTCCTTGTGCCTGTCCTCTGCTGCAATTACATCCTAATGCAAAGTATCTGATAACCATACACTGGTTATTACCTCCCCCATCCAATGGAAATGAATACTTCGGGGCCAGGAAGCTCTCTGACTTCTGGTTCAGGGCACAATACGTGAAAACACTGGTGTTACCAATGGCCTCAAAGCCTGTGGCTCTGGCCACACCGAGCACCCTGCAGTTCCGGAATTGGCTTCATTCATTGAGGATTTAGCATATGCCATGAAAGACCTGAATATTCACTGGAAGGACTGATGCTGAAGCTCCAATACTTTGGTCACCGGATGTGAGGAGCTGACTCTTTGGAAAAGTCCCTGATGCTGGGAAAGATTGAGGGCAGGAGGAGAAGGGGGCGATAGAGGATGAGATGGTTGGATGGCATCACTGACTCAATGAACATGAGTTTGAGCAAACTCCAGGAGACAGTGGAGGACAGGGAAGCCTGGCGTGCTGCAGTTCATGGGGTTGCAGAGTTAGACACGACTGAGCGACTGAACAACAATGGAATACCCTTTCCTTCCTCCAAGCCCCCTCCAATCCCTGGGTTATTTTCTTAGGCTAACTTCAACTCACCCTTGGAGCTCTGCTTTGTGGAGGAAGTTTCCTCTGAGAGCTCGCCCCACCCAGTGGGTTAGCATACTTCCTGACTGCTCCCACAGAAAGAGCTCCATGCAGACCGCCCTGGGCCCCATCTACCTGCACCTTAGCTGCGTGTTTTCAAATCTGTCTTCCCCTCAATGCTCTCTGCCCCTGGATACATCAGCATCATAGGGATATATCTGCCCTTCTAAAGGTTTGGCACACTTTCCAATGTGTACTGAGAAAACATCAGGGGCTTCCCAGAGGCGGGGAACACAATTTCGAGGGAGAGAATGGTGAACGCGCAATTCACAAACAAAACCAAACTCCCCAAACACTGTCAAAAGCATAAAGTCTCTGACGAGTAGCTATTAAGGACACACAGTCGAAATTCACTGGGAACAAAAGGCCCGTCTACAACCACTATTTATCACCCAGAAAACACTCTCTTTTTGTTGCATTGTCAGTGTTCCACAGACCACATCTGCTTTTGGACAGAGGGAGGAAGACAGAGAGGGAGAGAGAAATGAATAGAAATGAGAGTATGGGTTTCGTTTATTTATTTATTTTACACATAAATCAGCTAATCTGTTTAACATTCATATTAAAGTTGTAATCACCTTTGCACACATTAAAATACAAACCGGTCCCAGTAATAGGCCTTAAGAACAACATTACAATAGCTATTAACATATAACAGCTACCTTATCAACTTACAACATCCCTATAAAATAATAACCGCATCCAGGACTGATTTGAGGGAAATTCATTCTCCCGGAGCACTGAAGCCTGACCCAGAGACTGGGGAAGCCAGAGTCGGGCTGCTCTGGCTGCCTCGAGAGGTGGCGTTGGGGTAGTGGCAGGAACACTGGTGGGGGAGGCAGAGCGTTTAAGCTTTTGTTTCAGCTTTATTACCCACCAGCCTCCCTGATGGCTCAGATGGTAAAGAATGTGCCTGCAAGGTGGGAGACCCGGGTTTGATCCCTGGGTCAAGAAGACACCCTGGTGAATGGAATGGCCACCCACTCCTGTATTCTTGACTGGAGAATTCCATGGACTGAGGAGCCTGGTGCGGCTACAGCCCAGGGAATTGCAAAGACACAACTGAGTAACTACTACTACCAGCCACTGGAGGTATGACCTGGGATACATTTCTTAAGCTCATTAAGACTCAGTTTCCTTCCCTGAAAAATAGAATGAAAAAAATTTTTTTTCAGTTCAGTTCAGTCGCTCAGTCATGTCTGACTCTTTGAGACCCCATGGACTGCAGCACACCAGGCCTCCCTGTCCATCACCAACTCCCAGAGTTCACTCATACTCATGTTCATTGAAGTGGTGATGCCATCCAACCATTTCATCCTCTGTCATTGCTTTCTCCTCCCGCCTTCAATCTTTCCCAGCATCAGGGTCTTTTCAAATGAGTCAGCTCTTCCCATCAGGTGGCCAAAGTACTGGAGTTTCAGCTTCAGCATCAGTCCTTCCAATGAACACCCAGGACTGTTCTCCTTTAGGATGGACTGGTTGGATCTCCTTGCAGTCCCAGGGACTCTCAAGAGTCTTCTCCAACACCACAGTTCAAAAGCATCAATTCTTCGGTGCTCAGCTTTCTTCACAGTCCAACTCTCCCATCCATACATGACCAGTGGAAAACCATAGCCTTGACTAGACGGACCTTTGTTGACAAAGTAATATCTCCGCTTTTCAATATGCTGTCTAGGTTGGTCATAACTTTCCTTCCAAGTAGTAAGAATCTTTTAATTTCATTGCTGCAATCACCATCTGCAGTGATTTTGGAGCCCCAGAAAATAAAGTCTGACACTGTTTCCACTGTTTCCACATCTATTTCCCATGAAGCGATGGGACCAGACTCCATGATCTTAGTTTTCTGAATGTTGAGCTTTAACATGGACCATTTTAAGTCTTTATTGAATTTGTTACAATATTGCTTCTGTTTTATATTTTCCTTTTATGGCCACGAGCCATGTGGGATCCCAATTCCCCAACTAGGGATTGAACTCATACCCTTTGCATTGAAAAGTGAAGTCTTAACCACTGACCACCAGGGAAGTCCCCAGGATCTCTTCCTTTTAGTGTTTTGTTGGGAATCAAAGAGATCACAAGTACCTGGAGTATGTCGTAGATGCTTAATAAACATTAGTGTGGTAGCCTGCAATGCAGGAGACCCAGATTTGATCCCTGGGTCAGGAAGATCCCCTGGAGAAGGAAATGGCAACCCATTCTAGTATTATTGCCTGAAGAATTCATGGACAGAGGAGCTTGGCAGGCTACAGTCCATGGGGTCACAGAGTTGGACAGGACTGAACAGCTAACGACAAACGTCAGGTGCTGAATAGGGGCCAGGGCTGAACAGGAAGCTGCAGAGGACTGGATCAGCTCTAGACAACAGTGTACCTTTTCCACTCATTTATTTCATTTACTCACTCACTAAACATTTGTTGATAGTCACAGTTGATCAGATGATATAAAAAATTTTAAAGCATTAGAGTTTCTCTCCTTGTGGGACTCATGATTGAGTTGGTAAGGTATCCAGTAAGCAACAAATTGGGCAGGATACATCACTTGATATAACAGAGTATTTACATCATGTCTGGGAGGACAGAGAAAGGCATGTCTCTGAGCTGCAAACAGGAAATGACCTCATGGCAGAGGTGAGCTTTGAGCTGAGCCTTGAAACAGGAAGCGTATTTCAAAAAAAAGTGAAAGAATATTTAGGCTGAGGGAATTGCATATGCAAGGACATGAGGGCATGTTTATATCCAGGGAATATTATTTTTTTCTTTCTTTCTTGGCTAAAGCTTGAAGAGCAAGGAGGAATGGAGAGAAGTTGATGCTAGAAAGACAGCTGGTTCCAGACTGAAGAGCACTTTCAGTGTGGGGTGATAGCGCAGACTCAGATACCAGGTGGAGGTGTCAGGGTTCAGTTTACAGACAGAAGGTAACCAGTGGACTTGGCTGAGATGGGAAAGAGTAAATCTGACTTGTGTCTTAGGAAGCTACAAGTAGTGAAGAATGAGGATGCTGAAGGATGACTCTGGGAAAGAAAGTGAGGAACTTAAGATATTCTAATATTTTGAGAGAAAATGATGAGGATAAGCAGGGTGATAGAAACAGTTCAGATTAAAATTGTCATAATAAGACAAATGATTGGCTGTGGCAGATTAGAAAGAGGAGGCTGGAGATGACGTGGGTTTCAGGACAAGGTACTGGGAATATGGGGGGATCCTTCACTGAGATGAGGACCACAACAGGGGGTTAAATGATTTTAGTGTTCAGGTGTTGAATTAGAAGAGACAATAGGGTATATATGAGATCTCATGGACTAGGAAACAAAACAACTCACAAGTATATTTTCATTGTTATCTGCTCTCACAATTAGCCCCTAGAACAGGTGCTAGGGGTTTAAACTTGGAACCAGGCAAGACTGAGTTAGAACAAAATCAAATATTTTGCAGATCACTTAGAAACATTAATCCTTAGCACTCTATACAATAGTCAACCATTAACCCAATTGAAATTGCCAAAAACGCTGTTCTCACATGATTCTGTTGTTGTTGTTCAGTTGCTAAGTCATATCTGACTCTTTGAGACTCCGTGGACTGTAGCCCACTAGGCTCCTCTGTCCCTGGGATTTTCCAGGAAGAATACTGGAATGGGTTGGCACTTCCTTCTCCAGGGGATCTTCCTGGATCAGGGATCGAACTTGCATCTCGTCCATTGGCAGGTGGTTTCTTTATCACTGAGCCACCAAGGAAGCCCCTCTTAAATAATGGGCCTACAAATTTCGATGCTGAGTTTTAAATATTTGAAGCCTGGAACCACAGGACACCTTGTAGGATAAACTGTTACCCAAATGTCTAGACAAAGACAAGAATGATGGTGAGTGAGCACCAGAGTAGGTGTTCTTATGTTCACAAGCCTTTCTATTTTGTTTCTTCTAGGGTGTTAGCTCAGGGCCCAGGCAGGCTACACTGACCAGCATGACCAGCTGTGATTTCCTACCAGAGCCTCAAGAAGAACTGAGGGCCCTCAGATCCACTGAGAACACGTGGACAGAATGTCATCATCCCATAGAAAATAACCAGGGGGTGTTATATGTGCTACCTGACCTGCCTTTTAAGAAACCTATATGCAGGTCAGAAAGCAACAGTTAGAACTGGACATGGAACAACAGACTGGTTCCAAATAGGAAAAGGAGTACAGCAAGGCTGCATATTGTCACCCTGGTTATTTAACTTATATGCAGAGTACATCATGAGAGATGCTGGTCTGGATGAAGCACAAGCTGAAATTAAGATTGCTGGAAGAAATATCAATAACCTCAGATATGCAGATGATACCTTATGGCAGAAAGCAAAGAAGAACTAAAGAGCCTCTTGATGAAAGTGAAAGAGGAGAGTGACAAAGTTAGCTTAAAGCTCAACATTCAGAAAACTAAGATCATGGAGTCTGGTTCCATCACTTCATGGCAAATAGATGGGGAAACAGTGTCAGACTTTATTTTGGGGGGCTCTAAAATCACTGCAGATGGTGAGTGCAGCCATGAAATTAAAAGATGCTTACTACTTGGAAGGAAAGTTATGACCAACCTAGATAGCATATTAAAAAGCAGAGACATTACTTTGCCAACAAAGGTCCATGGTTTTTCCAGTGGTCATGTATAGATGTGAGAGTTGGACTGTAAAGAAAGCTGAGTGCCAAAGAATTGATGCTTTTGAACCGTGGTGTTGAAGAAGACTCTAGAGAGTCTCTTGGACTGCAAGGAGATCCAACCAGTCCATCCTAAAGGAAATCAGTCCTGAATATTCATTGGAAGGACTGATGTTGAAGCTGAAACTCCAATACTTTGGCCACCTGATGCGAAGAACTGACTCATTGGAAAAGACCCTGATGCTGGGAAAGATTGAAGGCGGGAGGAAAAGGCGATGACAGAGGATGAAATGGTTGGATGGCATCACCACTTCAATGGACATGAGTTTGAGTAAACTCTGGGAGTTGGTGATGGACAGGGAGGCCTGGTGTGCTGCAGTCCATGGGGTCTCAAAGAATCGGACATGACTGAGTGGCTTGAACTGAATTGTTATATGTGCTAGAGCTCCAGGATCTAGGGCAGAAGAAAGTCCAGGCCCTGGGTAGGTCCCAAGGAAGAGCTACCCTTACCTGGACCTATCTGTTTGCAACACAACTCTGCCCCTCACCTCCCAGTTCTAGGAGGCAAAGGCAATTCCGCTTTTTCCCTTAGTGTGGGAAAGCCTTCTGACCTTCACGGCCTTGCTAAAACCATGTGTCTGGATGTCTGAGGATAACCCAGCGAGAGTCAGGGGCTGTTTACAATGGCCCTCCCCTCTGTGGAATGGGCTCCTGGCTTGGTGCTGGCAGCTGTGGGGGGCTTCTCCCTCCACCCCTGCCCTCAGCCCTCCCCTGCCCCTGGATCCAGGGCTGGTGCGTGGTGGGGCCCGTGCCCAAGGAGATGGCTGAGTTCTGCAACACAGGCTCCCTTGCCAGGCGACTCTGCCAGTGATGGCAGCCTTTCAACGCCTCATTAATATTCAAATCTATTCATGTCATTTCAATTTGAATTCTATGCATATTATCAGATAGAACAAAATGCAAATATATACAAATTCATCCATATGAAGAAATAAATAGGGGGAGCTCTGCATAATGGGATTATAATCATTCTCAGGGCTTGTCTCTCCTTTAATTCCCCAGAGTCCTGGGCTCAGGGCGGGTTGTGATGCTCCCCCTGGGACAGTTTAGCAGCAGCTTAACCTTTCCTGGACACAGGCCCTCCCAGGGATGAATGCTGTGTAAACCTATTTGAAGATGCTATCATTGTCTGCGATGGTGTCTCTCCCTGGGCTCCCAGGGCAGAGCTGCAGGGCATTTTTAGGGTGAGCAGGGGGTGGACACAGACTCAGAGCCCCATCTGGGGATTCTCTGAGAGCTGAAACTCAGCTCTCCTTCTATGCAGTCTTAAGGCATCTGGTGGTGAGGTGAGCGAGAGGGGCCTCTTCCATCTCCAATGGAGGGAGACTTCATAAAGCCTTTTTAGCACATGAATGGAACCTTAAGACCTACATCTGTGGTCCCCATCCTTTTTGGCACCCGGGGCCAGTTTCGTGGCAGAAAACTTTTCCACGGACCCAGGGCATAGGGGGATGGTTCGGGGATGATTCCCATAAGAAGCATGAAGCTAGATCCTTTGCATGTACAGTTCACAGTAGGGTTCCTGCTCTTGTGAGAATCTAATGCCACCACTGACCTGCCAGGAGGTGGTGCTCAGGTGGTAAGGGGACTGATGGGGAGTGGCTGTCAATACAGCTGAAGCTTCGCTCGCTCACCCACTGCTCACCTCCCGCTGTAGCCCAGTTCCTAGCAGGTCCATGGCTGGGAGGTTGGGGACACCTGACCTACATGAGCTGAAGTCGTGTCCAATACAATCACAGTACACACTCTGCTTTACTTGGACACACAAACTCATCTTTGAGCCCACAACCCCACGATCACTGCCACACACTTTATACCCACTCCCTGTACCCCCTGCCCAGCCAGAGACTCAACCAGACATGGGGCCCAAGACAGAAAAGTCTATAGCAAATCCATGGAGGAAAACCCTGTACCCCTGAGTCCTTTGTCTTACACTATTGTTGCTGTTTACCTCCCGTTCCATTTCAGTGACTCTGAAGACAGGAGGAGTACGGGCTATACAGTATTCTCAGGGAGCATTCACATACTCCACGCTAATGAAGTCAAAGTAAATCACTATTAAGAATCATTTAGTGAGGTTTAACTTCAGACTTTAATAGACACCCCCCTAATCTCTTCCCCACGGGACCTAAGAAACGTTGCATCTCGGAGCAGCTCCATTGATTAACGTAAGCATAATTTATACAAAATCATGGTAGGATATTGTAATAGCCATTCCATACTAAGCACGTTTTACTTGATAATACCAAAGCATTTTATAAACATAAACAGGATGAAAGACGGTTCTAATTTATGGAGAGTGAGACCGAGGCACAGATTTCTCCCACAGAGAGTTAGGACAGGAATGCTGACCCTTTCCTGAAAAAGAGGACCACTCAGCTCCAATTTTGACTTTGGTCCCTATGGTTGGTGTTGAGTCCTGCTCCCAAGGCCACAGGTGTGAGACTGCACCAAGGCCACAGAAGTGGAGCCCAGGATTAAGGTCACCTCTGAAGCTGACTGAGCCCCTTTGTAACCTGGCCAAAAGCCCCCTGGTCCTCACTAACCAGTTCTTGACTCCCAATTAGGCAAAGATGCCCAATCCAGTAAACTCCCTATAGCGCCCCAACCAATCACCTAGCACCAACCTTCCAGCAGGAATTTTCTTTGTCTTAAGTCCATACAAACTGGTTATCCATGGTCTGTCAGGAGGTCAGCCCACTGCTTCATAGTGCCCACTTCATCTTTGTTCTTTGTTCTTAATAAACCCCCTCCCTTTTGAAACGTTCTGTGTTTGGAAATTCTTTTCCAATCCACACTCAGACAGCCTCAACTGTTGGCCAAATAATGAGCCCCCAAAGATGTACATGCTAGTAAAGTAATGTTTAAAATTCTCCAAGCCAGGCTACAGCAATACGTGAACTGTGAACTTCCAGATGTTCAAGCTGGTTTTAGAAAAGGCAGAGGAACCAGAGATCAAATTGCCAAAACCCGCTGGATCATCGAAAAAGCAAGAGAGTTCCAGAAAAACATCTATTTCTGCTTTATTGACTATGCCAAAGCCTTTGACTGTATGGATCACAATAAACTGTGGAAAATTCTGAAAGAGATGGGTATATCAGACTACCTGACCTGCCTCTTGAGAAACCTATATGCAGGTCAGAAAGCAACAGTTAGAACTGGACATGGAACAACAGACTGGTTCCAAATAGGAAAAGGAGTACAGCAAGGCTGTATATTGTCACCCTGCTTATTTAACTTCTATGCAGAGTACATCATGAGAAACGCTGGTCTGGATGAAGCACAAGCTGGAATCAAGATTGCTGGGAGAAATATCAATAACCTCAGAGATGCAGATGACACCACCCTTATGGCAGAAAGTGAAGAAGAACTAAAGAGCTTCCTGATGAAAGTGAAGGAGGAGAGTGAAAAAGTTGGCTTAAAGCTCAACATTCAGAAAACTAAGATCATGGAGTCTGGTTCCATCACTTCATGGCAAATAGATGGGGAAACAGTGTAAACAGTGGCTGACTTTATTTTGGGGGGCTCCAAAATCACTGCAGATGGTGAGTGCAGCCATGAAATTAAAAGACACTTATTCCTTGGAAGGAAAGTTATGAGCAACCTAGACAGCATATTGAAAAGCAGAGACATTAATTTGTCAACAAAGGTCCATCTAGTCAAGGCTATGGTTTTTCCAGTGGTCATGTATGGATGTGAGAGTTGGACTATAAAGAAAGCTGAGTGCCGAAGAATTAATGCTTTTGAACTGTGGTGTTGGAGAAGACTCTTGAGAGTTCCTTGGACTGCAAGGATATCCAACCAGTCCATCCTAAAGGAAATCAGTCCTGAATATACATTGGAAGGACTGATGTTGAAGCTGAAACTCCAATACTTTGGCCACCTCATGCGAAGAATTGACTCATTCGAACAGACCCTGATGCTGGGAAAGATTGAGGGCAGGAGGAGAAGGGGACGACAGAGGATGAGATGGTTGGATGGCATCATCAACTCAATAGACATGGGTTTGGGTGGACTCCAGGAGTTGGTGATGGACAAGGAGGCCTGGCCTGCTGCAGTTCATGGGGTTGCAAAGAGTCGGACATGACTGAGTGACTGAACTGAACTGAAAGATGTCCATCTCCTGGAATACGTCACCTTACATGGTGAAAGGGGCCTTGCAGATGTGATTAAGTTAAAAGATGCTGAGATGGGAGATTACTGTGAATTATGTGGGTGGGCCTGATGTAACCAATTGGGCTTCCCTGGTGGCTCAGCTGGTAAAGAATCCACCTGCAGGTGTACCCCAATGTTCATCGCAGCACTGTTTATAATAGCCAGGACATGGAAGCAACCTAGATGTCCATCAGCAGATGAATGGATAAGAAAGCTATGGTACATATACACAATGGAGTATTACTCAGCCATTAAAAAGAATACATTTGAATCAGTTCTAAGGAGGTGGATGAAAATGGAGCCTATTATACAGAGTGAAGTAAGCCAGAAAGAAAAACACCAATACAGTATACTAACGCATATATATGGAATTTAGAAAGATGGTAACAATAACCCTGTGTACGAGACAGCAAAAGAGACACTGATGTATAGAACAGTCTTATGGACTCTGTGAGAGAGGGAGAGGGTGGGAAGATTTGGGAGAATGGCATTGAAACATGTAAAATATCATGTATGAAACGAGTTGCCAGTCCAGGTTCGATGCACGATACTGGATGCTTGGGGCTGGTGCACTGGGATGACCCAGAGGGATGGAATGGGGAGGAAGGAGGGAGGAGGGTTCAGGATGGGGAACACATGTATACCTGTGGCAGATTCATTTTGATATTTGGCAAAACTAATACAATTATGTAAAGTTTAAAAATAAAATAAAATTAAAAAAAAATAAATTTCCACCAAAAAAAAAAAAAGAAGAAGAATCCACCTGCAATGTGGGAGACCTAGGTTTGATCCCTGGGTTTGGAAGATCTTCTGGAGAAGGGAATGGCTACTCACTCCAATATTCTGGCCTGGAGAATTCCATGGACTGTATAGTCCATGGCATTGCAAAGAGTTGGACAGGACTGAGCAACTTTCCCGATCACAATGTAACCACGTATATGTGTACAAGTGCTCATTCAGTTGTGTCTAAATCTTGGAAAGCCTATGGACTGTGGCCGGCCAGGCTCCTCTGTCCATGGGATTCTCCAGGCAAGAATACTGGAATGGATTGCCATGCCCTCCTCTAGGAGATCTTCCTGACCCAGGGATCAAACCTGCATCTCCTGTGTCTCCTGCATTGCAGGCGAGTTCTTTAACCACTGAGCCATCAGGGAAACTGATGTAACCTGATAAGAGCGGTGAGAGGAGCAGATTCAGTTGTCGTGGATGTGATGACAGAAGCAAGAGGTCGAGTGACGCAGAGGAGGAGCCACAAGCCAAGGGATGCAGGCAGCCTGCCTCTGGAAGCTGGAAACGTCAGGAAACAGATCTCTCTGAGAGCATCCAGAAAGAGCCAGCGTTGCCCACACCTTGACTTCTGAGCCCAGCAAGACTCAGTTTAGACTTCTGGCCTCCAAAGCTGTAACACATCTGTGTTGTTCTAAGTCACTAAAGTTTGTAGTGACTTGCACACCAGCCATAGGAAACTAATACAGCCCTTCTCAACTGGGGTTACTCTTCTGAACCAGGGCATCCAGAAAACAATACAAGTAACTGTTTCTTCTCTTCTCCCAAGTATAACACATATCTAGCACCACTTCGGAGAAGGCAATGGCACGCCACTCCAGTACTCTTGCCTAGAAAATCCCATGGACGGAGGAGCCTGGTGGGCTGCAGTCCATGGGGTTTAAAGAGTTGTACATGACTGAAGCGACCTCTCATGCACACATGCACGCAGCACCATTTTAGCTGCAGAGGGAACACACTAACATTACTACAATGGCTGTCTTTCCGGGCATTTGAGTTTCATTCTCTTGATGAGTCCTGTTGAGAAAGGTCTCCTGGCCTCACCTGCTCCCCAAGAAAGCCATGTGGTGTCTTGCCCTGAAAAAAAAAGAGACCGAGGATCCGAGCAGACCTGTCCTGGCCTTGGGCACCAGCTCACCACATCTGGACATGCTGCACCAGAGGGTGGCGATACATCCTCTGTGCTTAGCAACCGTCACAGTGATTGAAAACATGCCTCCCTCAGTAACACCTCTGGGAGGCAGGTGGGAGAGGATGCCTGGGTCCCTTTCACAGAAGAGGGCCACAGCACAGAGGGTGGCAAGTGAAAGGCAGAAGCTATCCAGATTGACACACTCCATCCTCTCCCCACGTGAGGAGCACGAGATGCGTGATGACTGTGGACTAGCAGAGTCTCTGCACAAACTGAGATCACAGGGCCAGCCCTGCCTTCCAGGAGCTCACAGTTCTGAATGGAAGGCAGACAGGAAAAAGCCACTTCAATACGGGCTGACAAGAGAGCTTGGAAGGAGGCAGGAACGGCTGCTCTATTTCCTTGTGAGGAGGGAGGTCAGGGAAGCCCTCCAGGAGGCAAGGTGAGCTGACCCTTGGGGTGGAAGTTAGCCAGACCAACATGGGGGAAAGGGGAGGTCCTAGTGAGGCAGGCTGGGGCGTGGGACACTTTGCTGTAGTGCCTGCACCTGGACAAATGTATCCTCGAGTAACAAAATACAAAGAAACTATAAGGGACTAAAAATAACTGCATGCATGCCAGTTGGGGCCAATTATGGACAACAAGATACAAGGAAACCAAAAAGCCGAACGGCCACTTCTGAAGAACTAGGAACAAAATCAGGGTACTGCACATGCATCCCCCAAAGGGGTGGGCAGACTATTTAAGCCACCCATCGAGCCTGAGCCCTGGACACATCCCTACCGTCACTCCATATAAGGAACCAGCTTGGCTCCCATGATCAAGTGAGAGAGCAAGAGAAACTGGTAGGGGCCCCAATAAAGTCTGGTCTGAATTTCTTGCCTGGCCTCTGGTCAATTTCTATTGATTAAGGAGGCCAAGCACCCTGGTCAGTAACATTTCTAAGGGGAAGGAAAACAGGTGAGGAAGCCAAGACGTGTGAGGGAGCAGAGGGCACTCAGAGATGCCCCCAGCTCAGCTGTGCTGGAGTGCAGGGTGCGTGAGAGATCAGGGAGAAGAGGGAGGCCTGATTTCTGTCCTGAAGATCTTTCATCCTGAAGGTGTTGGGATGCCATCAAAGGAACGACAACCGTTTAAAAGACAGAGACCTCTGTGACCCCAATCTGGGACACTTGCCCATCTTTATGGCTAAGCTACTCAAGAACTTCATAATGAAATTTTTAAACCTTCTTCTGTTCAAGTTCATGTCTTCATGGTCCCCACCTGGGTTGGGAGAGTTAAAGCTGTTCTTTGAACTCTACAGTCTTCTGATCTCTGAGAGATGAGACTATCTGTCTCCCACATGCGTCTCAGCTGCTCAGTCTTTCTGTCTGTCCATCTGTCTCTCCTCTCGAACCTGAGGGTTGCACACCTGTGTCTTTCTCCCCCTTCCACTCTCCTATCATGTTGTCACTGAGACATCTGGGAACACGCACAGTGCACACTCAGCGGCCCCTGTAGGGGCTGAGGGTGTCTTCAAATCAGGCACTGGCCCCACGTCTCTCTCCTCCCACCGTCATATTCATCAGCTCTTGCATCCAGCCTCCTATCGGTGATCCAGGTTGAAGAAAGAGGCCCAGAGGCCTAGTGATGAGAACATCCTTTTTTATGAACTGAAAGCTAAAATGACAGTGAGCACCTAGTAGATCCCAGTTCACAATGAAGCAAATATCGATGTCTGAGGTTGTATTGACCTTGAAGAGTTTTGTTTTGTTTTTTTAAAGCAACAACAACATAACAAGGACTCTCAGGGTACATTATTATATACATGTGGAATCTGGACCAAACAGAAAATCCATCTTTTATGGTCATGAGCAACTCTGGTGTACAGGCTTGGCTTAAAATACATATCCCTGAAGAGCAGGTGGGAAAAAAACACCCCACTGTCCTGAGCTACGGTCTATCCTGTCAGCACAGATCATCACGGCTCTCCTGGCGTCCCTGAGGGCATCAGGACTGAGAGTCACACGGAAAGGGATGATTCTCAGAGCGTGTCTCGGTGATGGCTGGGTAAAGCTGCTATGTTCTAAACTGTATGTTCTTGGCCTTAGCGCTTGTCTGGTTTCCTAGCTCAGGTTGTTGTTGCTGTTGAGTCGCTAAGCTGTGCCCAGCTCTTTTGTGACCCCATGGAATGTAGCCCGTCAGGCTCCTGTGTCCATGGGATTCTCCAGGCAAGAATACTAGAGTGGGTTGTCACTTCCTTCTCCAGGGCATCTTCTTGACCCACATATCGAGCCCAGGTCTCCTGCATTGGCAGGTGAATTTTTTACCATCTGAGCCGCCAGGGAAGTCCTTCTTAGTTCAGGACCCATGGAAACTCCCAGGTCTATTCTCACTATCAAACTCATTCTAAGATAACACGATATATTGAATAAAAACTCTGAGAGGCAGCTTTCACAAGTCATCTTGCTTCCACTGGTTGAAAACCGCTCTCAAGGCCCCTCGCTGTTGTTGTTCAGACACCAGATTCCCTGTACTTCACCATCTCCATATACTTGCCGTGGGAACCTCATGAACTGTCTAAAAGAACAAGACTCCTTGTGCAGAATAAGTTAATATATCAGGATTTACATGAAGCAAGGTTGGGAGTGAGGGGTAGAGTGGATCCAGGGAAGTCCGGTGCCAGAAAATGCACCACCAGAAACCTGTTTTCCTTTTATGGACAAGCATCTGTGAAGCTGTTATTTTAAAGTATCTCAGTATTTACTGAGGTAAAGTTGTGACCTCCACACTGGTGTCTGGTAGACATTCACATACACTGAAACCTACTCAACAAAAGCAGCAGAACTGTTTGCTATAAAGGTTATTCATATTGGGATTTGAAAATACATTTCCAGTTCATATGGTTGCGACCCTATGGACTATAGCCCAGCCTCCTCTGTCTGTGGGATTCTCCAGGCAAGAACACTGGAGTGGATTGTCATGCCCTCCTCCAGGGGATCTTCTGGACCCGGGGATCAAACTCGCCTCTCTTGCATCTCTTGCCTTGGCCGGAGAGTTCATCACTAGCGCCACCTGGGTTGCAACAGCTCTTAAAGAGGATGTAAACAGCCCTGCCCTGCCTGTGGAAACATTAAGGTAGACAATATCAGACTCAGACTAAAATGTTGACTGTGTAAGAAAACTAAGACAATTGCACTTGAAAATTTCATTGTTCAATCACTAAGTTGTGTCTATTTGTGACCCCATGGACTGCAGCACACCAGGATCCCCTCTTCTCCACTGCCTCCCAGGGTTTGCTCAGATTTACATCCATTGATTCGGTGATGCCATCCAACCATCTCATCCTCTGTCATCCCCTTCCATCAGGTGGTCAAAGTACTGGAGTTTCAACATCAGTCCTTCCAATGAATATTCAGGGTTGATTTCCTTTAGGATTGACTAGTGTGATCTCCTTCTTGCAGTTGATCTCCTTGCACTTAAAAATACAGCAGTGTATATATGTTTATTTTCCTTGACAAGAACTCAGTGGTATGGAGTTTTTAGAAAATAAATATCTGCTAATAATGAGAGGGGAATGCAGATTTTCTACTATTATTCACAGGAGAACAGGCAAGGACAGGAATCGGTTTCTCTGGATGATATTTCTTGATTCTGATCAGCTCAGCATTCAGTTGCTTTCAGTTATAAAGTATGGATTTCTATCTGTAAATACCCTTGCCCTGATTTGATGAAGAGAAAAACCCAAGGCAAAGCTCATGTCCAGAGAAGCGGGCATCCAGGTGGATTTGGAGCCCCGGCAACGGCTGACAGCACTTTGCTGACGTGATCCGTGTGTTCCACTAAAGGACTTAGTTGGCGGAATAAGAAGGAGGGTTTCGTCTTTCACATGGGGATCTTCCACCCTGGCATTCTTCCTCTATATTCCTCTGATTCGATCTAAAAGAGCTTGGAAAACTTCGAAGAACTTTCATGTTTTGCTAGTTTATCATAAGTGTCTATCTTAAATCAATATTATGATTTCAAGCATGGCCTAGGTAGATACAAGCCATCTTCAGAAATAACTTCTGACACAAGATAAGATGTACCTGCTGCTGGATCCAAAGCGAGGAGAGTCGAAGGCTGAACAGCATGCAGACTCCTCTGCTTTCCAAGAGTCCTTTCTATTTCTTCCTAATGACCAGTATTAATCATTTCAGAAGCATGTGGTCTTCTGACATTTTCATTCTTCTAGACTTGACACAAAGGAGGGTTTTGATGTCCTGAGTTTCTTTTCCTGTGGAGTAGCTCCATTCTCGCAGGGCACAGCTCATACCAGGCTAACCTCTCCCTAAGCAGAATGGGGTTCCACTTTTTTTTTAATCAATCCACAGAGGGAAAGTTAGGTGGTAGATTCTCATGAAGAAATTAGCACTTGGCTTTCAAAATGTTAAGCTGAACTGGCGAGCAGTGGAGGTAAAGAGCAGCGCCAGCCATGGAGGAAAGCTTCTCAAATTCTTACTCGTGCTTTTGCATAAGGGGAGATGACTTCTTTCATTTTTATCAGTGCTTTTCCCCAAGTCCTACAAGTTAGGAAGGAGAAGGACCAGAGGTGATGCCAGAGGTTTCTATGGCTTACAAAAGACCTGTGGGACCAGAATTCCTCCTCAAGGGATGGGCAGCAAAGGATTTGGGTCTTCATCCAAGTTTCTGAAGTGATGGTCCTATGCTTATTGGACTTCCCTAGTGGTTCAGATGGTAAAATGTCCGTTTGCAATGCATGAGACCTGGGCTTGATCACTGGGTTGGGAAGATCCCCTGGAGAAGGAAATGGCAACCCACTTCAGTATTCTTGCCTGGAGAATTCCATGGACAGAGGAGCCTGGTGGGCTACAGTCCATGGTGGTATGACCTATGGGCAAGTTATGGAATCTAAGCCTTAGTAGTTCTCATCTGCAAATGGGTATGACAGGCCTGGCTTTTTATCATGTGGCTGAGAGGATTAAGTAGGTGAATGCAGGCAAACTCAGCAAAGGACCTGGCCACAGGACTCAATAGCACCTTCCCATGGCTGGTTCCAGCTTTAGATCAGATCAGATCAGATCAGTCGCTCACTCGTGTCCGACTCTTTGCAACCCCATGAATCGCAGCACGCCAGGCCTCCCTGTTCATCACCATCTCCCAGAGTTCACTCAAACTCACGTCCATTGAGTCAGTGATGCCATCCAGCCATCTCATCCTCTGTTGTCCCCTTTTCCTCCTGCCCCCAATCCCTCCCAGCATCAGAGTCTTTTCCAATGAGTCAACTCTTCACATAAGGTGGCCAAAGTACTAGAGTTTCAGCTTTAGCATCAATCCTTCCAAAGAAATCCCAGGGCTGATCTCTTTCAGAATGGACTGCTTAGGGCATCAATATTAGAGAAACACAAGGAGACTATGAGAAGTTTTGCTTCTTTTCTGTTCTCATCAAGAACAGAAAAGCTCTCTATGGAAGGGGTCCAGAAGGAAGACTATGTTGGTAAAAGGATAAAGGGCATCAAGTGGCCAAATTGAGGGACAGCAAAGCAGAGGACCAAAGGCACAATATCACCTTGCTGCAACATCTTTTCTTATGGGGAAGAGAGCTACCTCTATTATTTTTTTGGCAAATTCTCAAATTACACAGCTCTGCTTTCCTCTCTGACCTGTGTTAGCATCCAATCTGCAGTTTCAAATGAGGTTTTGCAAACCTGATGCCAATGGTTTTCTTCTCTGACATGAGATGCTCACCCCTATGTGCCAGCGGAGCTGTTAGCAGAATGGACAGAGCATCCTACCTCCTCCCAACCCCATTACAACCTCTCCCACCCTCAGGAAGACAGGCAGTGAGGACTGGGCAGATGGCAGCTCTCCTGGCTCCTGAGAAAGCAGCGAGGGACGGTGGTGGTGACTCAGGTGTGGGAGGCTGCTCGGGCTTGAGCAAACCTCATCTAATCCCACTGGCAACTGAAACCTAATGGTTGGCCACACAACGTCTGACAATTTCAGGCAACATAAACGGCCAGTTCCACCAGCCCCTCAGGCTACACAGAGGGGACTGGTGAGGGATGCTCAAAAGATACCTTGTCCTTCCTTCATCTCACAGCCCACTATCTTAGTTTATGATGCTTGTGGTTTGACCCTGAGCCTTTGGTCCATCATGCTTGTAATTCTCAAAAGGTAAACAAGGCAGCTGCCTCCCCCTAGAAGATAAAGGAAGAGACTAGGAGTTCTTGGGTCCAAGAGGACTCCTCCACTTCCTTCAGACAGAGCACAGGGCATCAGTTACCAGTGCCCACTTCAGGATTTGGTTACCCTGCCCAGAAAGACACACTTTCAAACAAGCAGCCACGGCTCACAGCAATTTTTTAATGGTGACTGTTTCAGTCCAGAGGTAAAAACAGAGTGACTCCTCTTGAGCCTGCCCAGGAGATCAGGGATAATGAGGACTAATTTTAGCATGTTTGTTTGGCTTTTTCAGCAGCGGAGGGGAGCAGCAGCAGAAATACTGGCTCCTGGATCATTAAAGGGGCAAACACTTGAGAGGGGCATGGGCTCTCCTGGGGAGAAGCAGGATTCCTGGCTGCCAGCCGCCTGGGAGGACTAGCCCCCCCATCACCCCCAGGACAGACCTCGTTAGCTGAGAGCTCTCTCACCCCCTCTCTCTGCAGCTCTTCCAAGCCTCTTGAGCACTTTTAACTGTGCCCACCTACCTCCTGCCATTCCACGCAGGCATGTATCCCCCTTAGCACTCTGCCCTCTTATCCATCAGAAAGAGGAGAAAGGAAGGGAGCCTCCTTGGGGAGCCTCTGCCCCCAGGAAAGGCTGCTCCTCCCTCCCATGCCCTCTGCCCACGATCAGCTGCCCCAGCCCGGTGGCCCGGGGCAGAGAGGGGCCCTGGTACTGGGAGCCTCTCTCTTCCTGGTACTAAGGGACATCCCTGGGCCGCTGCTCTCAGCTCACTCTTGGGCTTTGCAAGCGCTGCTGCTGCCACCATCAGGCAGATGTAGGAACTGCAGAGCTCACCTGGTTTTTAAGATCCCAAAACTTTCTATTTAATGTTCCACCAGCTCTTGACCAATGTGGTCCTAAGACAAACACAGGCCGTCTCCCCACCAGACACACGGACCCAGTGTCTTATGCAAGACAAAGGCTTCAGAGTCTAGCTCCCCAAAGAAACAGCACTTCCTGTGACCGTGGGGTAGACTCCAGCATCCTTAAGCGAGGCACAGAAAAGTGCGGGCCGTCGGACGTAGAGAACAAAGCCACGGGGAGGTTAGCTGGCAGTTGTTCTCTTTCTGTGACCAGGACAGTGGGGCAGGGAAGGAAGGCGGTCGCTCCCTGTGCAGCACTGGGATGGGCCCCCAGGAGACAACTCAAGTTCCTGTCCCCTGCACGCCTGCATGATGAGCCAGCCCGGCCCCATGTCACTCTGAAGCTGCCATAGCTCCCAGCATCGCCAAAGGTGACAGGTGGCCTGTCACACTGTGCCGGAGCTGCGACCCCTGTGACAGGTGCAGGTGGCTGACAGAGATGGGCACTGGCATGCGGGAGAGAACAGAAGGCCCGACTGTTTCTTGGGAGGGGTCAGTGGCTGCCAGAGGGTATTTCTCTTGGCAGTGTTCCTGGTGACCCAATGGCCATTCAAGGCCTTGCTGGGAGAAGAAGAGCTTCCTATAGGGCAAGACCATACTTTAAACTCTTGGGGTCTTTCCTCTGTCCCCCGTGGAGGCATCTCAGCTTCTGCTGTGGTGCGTGGTGAAGTGGGGGTGTCAGAGGGACTGCTTTTTTCTTTCTTTCACTTTTCCTCACATTTCATTTTTTTGGCCACACGCGTGACATGCAGAACTTCCCTGACCAGGGATCGAACCTGCGCTTCCCTGCAGTGGAAGCATGGAGTCTTAACTGCTGGACTGCAAGGGAAGTCCATGTTTCAGTATTTCAATATTCATTCGTCTCCTATGTGCTGAGTAGTATGTGACACACAGGGTATAAAAGAAATGGAGGTTTTAATCAACCAGCCTTGTGTTCGCTTTCGTTTTTGTCAGAACAGCCACAAAAGGAGTTTCCCAGGTAGCATCTCCTTGGTTGCTATTCAACCCAAAAGGCCAACCTGTCATTTCTCCCTGGCATGAGGGGCCTGGAAACCTTAAACCCTCAAGGTAACGCTGAAAGTCAGACAAAGGAAGGGATCAACTCAGGAAGAGTTTGGAGTTAAAACAAGAGAGAGAGCTGCAACTCGGGGTCACGGTTCAAAGGTCAGCTTCCCAATTTCCACAGGGCACCCCCAATGCCCCCTCTGTGCCTGGGCACTGAGGACTCACACAGGTTCTAAGAACATGGCTCATCTCAGGCCCCAGCCTAGCAGCCTCTCCTGCATCCGTCCGTGTTGCTGATTCGGATCCACCAGCATCTTGAGATGCACCAAGGCTTCTGGACCACACAGTCAGCTGGATGGGGAGCCAGTGCGGTCAAGCAGCTGAACCTCTCTGAGGTTTATGACAATAGATGACTGTCACTGCTATCATGGTGATGAGTGAAGTACCGCTTGTGGAAGGTCATGTGCAAACACTAAATTATCATCATTGTCATCCTGACCACCGTAATTATGGCTGCTGCTGCTGCCACCAACCACAACCCAAGGAATCTGTCTAATACCTACAAGAAATTGAGCTGGACAAAGAGATCTGTAACACATCACAGACCTCCTAGATGGTAGAAGATGGTAGAAGAATGTATTGTCTAAATATCTTGCTGTTAACAGATAATATTTAGGAACTTTGGAATTTTGATGTCATCTAGGGCTGGAGGAAGCACAAGCTGGAATTAAGATTGCCAGGAGAAATATCAATAACCTCAGATATGCAGATGACACCACCCTTATGGCAGAAAGTGAAGAAGAACTAAAGAGCCTCTTGATGAAAGTGAAAGAGGAGAGTGAAAAATTTGGCTTAAAGCTCAACATTCAGAAAACTAAGATCATGGCATCCGGTCCCATCAGTTCAGTTTAGTTCAGTTCAGTCGCTCAGTTGTGTCCGACTCATTGTGACCCCATGAATTGCAGCACACCAGGCCTCCCTGTCCATCACCAACTTCTGGAGTTACTTCATGGCAAATAGATGGGGAAACAGTGGCTGACTTTATTTTTCTGGGCTCCAAAATCACTGCAGATGGTGACTGCAGACATGAAATTAAAAGACGCTTACTCCTTGGAAGGAAAGTTTTGACCAACCTAGATAGCATATTCAAAAGCAGAGACATTACTTTGCTAACAAAGGTCTGTCTAGTCAAGGCTATGGTTTTTCGAGTGGTCAAGTATGGATGTGAGAGTTGGACTATAAAGAAAGCTGAGCACCGAAGAATTGATGCTTTTGAACTGTGGTGTTGGAGAAGACTCTTGAGAGTCCCTTGGACTGCAAGGAGATCCAACCAGTCCATCCTAAAGGAGATCAGTCCTGGGTGTTCATTGGAAGGACTGATGTTGAGGCTGAAACTCCAATACTTTGGCCACCTGATGCAAGGAGCTAACTCATTTGAAAAGACCCTGATGCTGGGAAAGATTGAGGGCAGGAGGAGAAGGGAATAACAGAGGATGAGATGGTTGGATGGCATCACTGACTCAATGGACATGGGTTTGGGTGGACTCCGGGAGTTGGTGATGGACAGGGAGGCCTGGTGTGCTGCGATTCATGGGGTCACAAAGAGTTGGACGTGACTGAGCAACTGAACTGAACTGAGTCTATTCTTCAATCTCCTTCATAGGAACCAACTCTTCCATTATCATCATCATTATTTGCCAGCAGTAGATTCACTTTATTATTATTTTTACTGAAGTATGGTTGAATTACAATATTGCATTAATTTCTGCTGTAGAGCAAAGTGATTCAGTTGTACACACATATGCATTCTTTTTAGTATTCTTTTCCATTAGGGACTCTGGACATTGAATATAGTTCCCTGTGCTATACAGTAGGACCTGCTGTCCCTGCTGACTTCTCCGTTTCTGATGGCCCGAATTCCAGTATGAGCCTTTCAGGAGACACTAGGTTAGCTGTGGACACTCTTGGAGGTGTCACGGTCTCCTTCCTGCACAACAATGCAGGGTTTGGCTTCACCCCTGAGCTTGTCCTGCCAGCACCACCTCCCCCCGCCCTGCCTTTTCCTGAAGAGAACAGACCAGAGTGTAAAACATGTGGGTGGACCTGATGATGTTCTTTACTCTTGAACGAAAGGTTACTTGCTGCTAGAGATCGGTAAGCATTTCTAACATCTGAATACAATCATTTAGCTTGTAACCTTGCTGCCCACAAAGCCAGGGAAGCTTAGCTGCCTCTTGAGAACAGGAAAGAAATCCCTGGCAGACTGTCCCCAGGCACCTCTTGCTTGTCTCATCCTGTCCCAGTCTCCCTTTTTTATTTACCATTCGTCCTCAGGCTGCCTCCACCTCAACCAAGCCTGCCAGGGGCCCCAGAAACTGGAAACCCTCATTCCTGGCACAGTCCATCCGACTGACAGTCCAGAGTGTAGTTGACCATCCCTGCTTCTGCCTTTTCCATGGTCCAGTCCACATTCTTTATCCAGTCTTTATCTATGCATCTACCTGCTACCCTTCTCTGCCTTCCATCTAGAATCTAGACCAATAGTGAAAATCATAACTTCCCACTTATTCTCTTGCTCACTTGTCCATCCTTTTACACATTACCATGTAGGAAGATGAGTGAGTGTATTTCTATTCAATTCTACATTTCTAAGCCCCTTGTGAAACACAGGGAGTACCAAGACAAGATAACATGTTGATCCTTCTCTTTTTTTTTGTCCATTGAACCCACAGTATAGAGAGGATTACAACCACTAATGCTTTTTCTAAAGAACAGACTTAATGCTGACAAGCCATCCTCAAAACATTTAGCACGGTATTCACGACCATTCACAAGCTTCCTCATCACACAGCAGCCCAGCCCCCAAGTAAACCACTGCTTCTGAACCCTGACGTGCCTGTCCTACCTTCTGACTTGTGCACACTCTCAGAGGTACCACCTGGGACCCTCTTTCTTTGCAGCATCGGAAGAACCCTAGACATCTTTTACGATCAATTCACCTCCTCTGCAAAGCCTTTGTTAACACCTTCAGCCAACCCCGCTGTTCTCAGAACACTCTGACTGCTCTGAGCTGTTGAACTGTAATGACAAGTCCAACTGTGTGCTCCCTGACTAGTCTGAGAGCTCCCCTGGGGCAGAAACACACCCTTAGTCATCTTCCCAACAAAAGCCCCTGGCACAGTGCCCACCACACAGTAGGCCCCCAACGAGGGCTGGCTGAGTGGACAGGATGGAGCTTTGGTGTCATACAAAGGTGCTTCATCACAAAGGAAGGAGAAAGAAACGAGGCCCTCTGAGACCCAGACTGCATGGAGCCCCCGGGGAAGAGTGTGGAAAGGCGAAAATGATGTTTGGTAGTCATTGCTGCAACGGTCAGCGCCAGATTTCAAATTCTTGTCTTCTAGACATTCATTAGAAAGAATGTGAACTTGCAACATCTGTCCAGTGAACACAGGCCAAGTAAGCAGACCACCGAGATAATCCGGCCTGGTGCGCGCACCTCCTTTCAACATGACAAATGCATGCCATGGCAGCGTTTGTTTCAGTGATCAAATAAACAACCTCAGGCGAATCGCCTTCACTTTGCCCATGAGGACAGTAACACCAGGTGGAAGATTAGAGGGAAAGCTCATCTCCCATTTCAGGAAAATGGCTGATGTGTTGTTAAGCCCTGGACATCGCTACATTTTAGCAGTAAGTGTTGTGTGCGTGTATGTATGTGTGTGTGTGTGTGGACTGGGAGTTCCTGGATGGGAGTAGGCTTGAAGTGAGCATGGTAAGGCTTCTGGACTCCTAGGAAAAATCTCTCTGTGGAATGTCAGGAGGTGTCTACATTTGGCTCCTTCCTTGCCTTAATATCCAGCCAAGAGATGGATGAATGTCCGTCTCCCAGACTCCATGTCCCAGCCAGGCTGCAACATAAGACCTCTGTAAGGAGCAGCAGTCGCTCGTGCTGGCCACTATTTCCATGGTTTTAACTCATTACCAGAGTGCCCAGGGAAAGCTGACATTTATTTAATCCTCATAGTGGTATTGACTGTGTACTCACGGAAACACTGTATGCTTACGGAACACATTTGTTTCCAAGCAGCTTATGCTAAATTGCAGTGATATAAAGGAAACACTTAACTAATATTGACATTTACTGACTTCTAAAAGTATACAGCCAGAATATGCACTTTTACCATTGACAGAGGAAGAAAAGGGGGAAAAAAGCATCATATTTGATCCTTAGCTCTTTCAGTGGGTTAGAAGTAAAAAGCTAATGTTAAATATGGTGGTGGAGATCCCCAGTCTATGGCAACTGTGTGGGTTCTGTTTACTCCTCAAGCTGAGCAGAAAGCGGGACCTAGCGTTCTTTGCCCGCATGTGACAGAAGTATTCCAGTGATCCATAAGGCATCTATATTCTGATTTGATGGGCTCACCGAACAGGCTTCCCCCGAGGAAAAGGAGATGACACACGATGACATACAGAGCTGTATACCATCTCAATGCAGTAGACGCGGCATCACTTCCCTAACTGGAAACAAAATCCTACTCCATTTGGAATACCGGGCGAAGTCATCACAGTCTGGCACAGGATGCTGGCAGGCTTAGCTCCTTGCTCCCTTGTGGACAGTGGTGATGTGATATGAAACTCGCCGGTGCAGATGTCCCCAGGGCAGCAGCTCCATGGATGCTGGGGAGCCCACTGACTTTGAGGGATCACTGAGGCCCCAATTATTCTGCTTGGAGAACCACCAATATGGTCAAGATTGGCACAGTGGTGAGAGTCCCTGTATGCATTTCAGCAAGTTTCTGGTCTTGCTGATCTCCTCCAATTAGAACAGGCCTATTCCTGGTGGGGAAGGGGGCGGCAGTGGAATTCAGGGTCCCATTATTTCTAGACTGACCTTGATTTAAAAGGCCTGCACTGATTTTTCACCCAAAAGACATCTCAGCATCTTAGATGGATAAGGACAACAGCTGAGAAATGATGCTTAAGTCCATGTAAACCCCTCCCCCCACCAATTACCCAGAGACCCTAAAATGAATGCTCCTGACCCTCCTCCCCAATCCTCCATCACAGGCAATTTTCTTTCCTCGTTCATGTTTCCAAAACAGTTTATCTTTTTATCTCCTTGGAAGAAAAGTACTCTGCAAATCAAAGGAATCATTAGTATTGTTATTATTTTGCTATTGAAATCTCGTGAATTCACTAGGGATTATTCATGTGCTTTTTTGGGGCTGCACACATAATGCTGCCTAAGTCACCCCCACTGGGCTGAACAAAAAAGAAAAATTGCATCTTCAGGCACACTGCCCTGTTCCACCCGGTCCCCTGCTGGCCCTGGCTCCTACCAACACAGGCGCACCAGGCAGAGGGCTCCTTGGTGGCAAGCCTGGCTCACTGCTGCCATGTTCCAGGCAAGATCTGTCTTTGTAACCCCAGAGGGAGGCCCCTGTGGGATCCTAAGTGCAGTGTGAAGGCCCTGACCCCAGCCCACGCCCCACTCCCCCTGGGACATTTCTCCTCCCTTCTCTATAGGTCTCGCTGGCAGCTGAGAACTCCCCACTAGGCAGCAGACACCGTGAACACCCCCAGACCCAACAGACATGCCAAAGTCCCCGTCACCCAGGATGTCTCTGAAAGAAGAAGTGGTCCCATACCCTTGGCATCTGTTCATTGACTCTACCCCTCTAGACAAGCCATCAGAC
Source organism: Bubalus bubalis (assembly GCF_019923935.1). Taxonomy (NCBI): domain Eukaryota; kingdom Metazoa; phylum Chordata; class Mammalia; order Artiodactyla; family Bovidae; genus Bubalus; species Bubalus bubalis. The sequence continues at coordinate 111,043,309 of NC_059161.1, forward strand.
CACTTGGGGTGCCCGTGGGGGAAGCCTCACACTTATTCCTTGCCCCATCCTTTGTTCTATGACATTTCTGGGTAATGATAAATGCTTCCAAAGTTGCTGCTCACTCCCGGTTTCCTTTTCTAACGCCTTCTCAGCCTGTACCCCCAGCGTCTCCTCCATACTCCTGGCTGCCTCAGACAAGCTCATGCTGTTTTCTAAGCCTCCCCACCAAGGGAGTTTCTTGCCAGTTGAAACCTCTGGCCCTTGCTCCTCTGTTCTCATGCTTCCTGTCAGCCCCAGCCTGGCCCCCTTCATCCTGGCCCCTCTCTCTTCTCACACCCTATTTTACCCTCTCTCTGCATGTCGCTCTTCTATTTCCCTGGAGATTCGCATCACCAAGAGCCTCTGCCCCTCTGATGGCCATCTGACAGCCCTTCTGGTGATTTCTGCCAGCAAGTCAGGACAGCAAGTGGTTGAGATTCTTCCCAACAGGAAGATGGCACCCCGGATTAATCCTCAACTTAGAGATGCCAACTTAGAGGGCAAATGCAAGTTTTCACTTTTGCCCCAAAACATCCAGAGCAGCACTGCGCACACACAAAGCCAATAAGAGAGTAGACTCCCGAGAATTAGAACTTTCAGACCCACCAAGTCACCAGGCAGGACAGGACACTCTGGGATGCTAGAGCAAAGCGTCACAGAGCAGGCAAGAGGGCGTGTTTCCTAGGAGCGGCCGAAGTAGGAGGCGCTGAGTCTGTACCACCACATGTTCCCTGAATGGTCTCAGAACCTGAGATCTGACAGGAAGCAGGGTGTCCCCAGTCCTGCTGGGACATCGTCCCTCTGAAGACATTTACAATGTGGACATGCAGGCTGGATGGGCCAGGTCTTGAAGATGAAGGAGGGCAGAGAAGGAAATCATGGTGGGCAAACCAAAATGATAAAGGGAAAGACAGAGCGAGTTCCAAGCGCGTGGATGACAAGAGAATCAATTCCTTTTCACCCAGGGGCAGAACATGCTTCTTCTCTGCGGGAGGCAAATTGTGCTGTGACATTATCCCTCTTTGTATGGAGCATGCCGTCCTGACAGCGGAGGAAGAGGCAGCCCCAGCAAGGGAGAAACCCACAAACAGCACTCGCTGACACCTCTCCACTGCCTTGTGGGGAGCTGGGCCCGGGGACACCGGCTGGGCGGGAACGGAGGCATGCCATTTGGCTTTTCTACGGCCACCTCAAGAGTGGCCAACACATACTTAATCTCAATCTATCTGAAAAGCCCAAAGTTTACAAGATTAGGGGTATAGTATATCACTAACATAAATGATACCTAAATTTCACTCTCTAAAGAGGGGGTATGAAAAAAAAGTAACATTGAATAGATATTCGACAAACTAAAAGAGTAAGGAGGATTGAAATGACTCTAAGAGTTGACCTAAGTGTTTTGCTTTTAAAGTCTTCGGAGTGCTGTTTGGAGCATCCCCTCTGTATGGGACACATGAGAGTTGTTTCCAGTGACTCCAGAATGACATGCAGGTTCCCATTGTGAGAGGCATGGGACAGCAGACGGATGTGTCAGTAGAGGGCCACAGAAAGCCCTTAAAAGAGCCCTGGGCATTTGTTTTCTCCGAGTCGAGGGCCAGCCCTGAGTCTCAGCACATTTCCTTGGAAAGCATCCCGGGAGGAAGGCACGCAGGAAGTGGCATCTGATGGAGTGGCTCAGTGTGTGTGTTGGGTGGGGTGCAACCACAGTCAGGGGGATGAGAGAGGGCATCACTCAGAGCCTGGGGAGGGGGGCAGTCCCCTAGTGGCCTGTTGAAAGTGGATATGCTCTATCTGATAACTTGATAAATATATGGCACCAGGCAGGGGTTGGCATAGTATATGCCTTAAGCATACATGGGTAGAGGGTCAAATAGAACTCTCTGGGGAATTCACAACACTACAAACAACATCCACATTCACATCAATGCCCCCGATCAAGTCAAAAGATCTTCTATCCCAGTGAAGTCCATTAAAGGTTGTCCCCCTTGACCCTTCACTCCTGCAGTCAGACACAGTCTACTCAAGGACCCTACCGTACAACATTCAGTAGTGTAGAGGATTCTCATTGGCCAGGTCCACTTAGGTCTCCTTGTCTTTCTTTAGACCTGTTCTGGAGTCCAGGAATTCTCCAGAATTCCCTGTTCTGGTAGTGTGGGCAAAGCTGGCCAAGCTCAGAATAGTCAGGAATAGCAAGAAACTCTGAACTGCACGACGCTGTGGTTCCTTCCCACTGCCCTCGGGGCTAAGAGTAGAAGAAACAGAGCATTTAATCTCCATATATTTAAAGATTTATATGAGCAGCTCAAAAAATAGCTCCATACCCAGAAAGAAATAAGCAAAATAGAAGATGGACGCTGCGATGATTCCAACAGTCAGAGAGGCACTTAGACAGCTACAGGCTTCTTGTGTCAACCTAGAGGAGAGTCTCAGCTCAACCTTCTAGCACAATCAGTGGGCACAGGAAAATGGGCAATGGTCCGGGGAACCTGGGTGTGGGACGGCCAGTTAGATCCTGTATTTGGGGATTCTACATGCAACTTCCTGAGTGAGTGAATGGCAAGAGGCAAACGAGGAGAGTGAGCATGTGTGCTGCTGTGTGTGTGTATCCATAAGTGAGCACAAACACATTCAAGAAGGAGGGTCATCTCCCCAAGTGGTAATAGAACCCAAATTGTTTCTATACCAGTGTTCTGAGATAGTCCTTATTCATTCAGCCTGAAAACTCTGGGGAAGGCAATTTATCTTCCTGCTGTTGTCGAGAGCCCTGGTGAGAGGCAACACAACCACATGAATACATGAGTGTGCGTGTGTGCGTGTGTGTGAGTGTGTACATCAGGATTATATACAAGCAGGGACACATGCACACCCAGGTGGGGGAAGGGCCCCCAGGTTAAATCAGGAGGGTCAGAAGCAAAGTTTGACAAGGGGGAAATCTGCAGTGACCACAAGCACCAGCGGAGGAGCCGGGAAGAAGGCATGGGTTTCAGCTTTCATCAGGGGGAGGCATGGAGACATGCTGTTTGCTTGCAAAGCCAGCCACCCATAGCGGTGCTGTGCTTTCTGGAAAACTTTTACCCTTCATTTAATCAACAGATGGATGTGCTCTGTTGTGGATTTTTCTGAGAGAGTCCTGTTCCTCCCAGAGCTGTGCTGGCTGGCACAAACGCCGCCTCAGATGGCAGAGACAGCGGCCGGCATTCCAGGAGAGGGGAAAGGAAGCGGCTGACTAGTCCCTCAAACTCAATTCCACAGGTGACTCTGGATGCTGCTGGCTATGAGGGCACTCTCGCCATCCTCTTCTGGAACAGTCCTCCCCTCCCTCCATGGCTACTGGCCCAGGGCTGCTTTCAGGGGCAGGGAGCCCAAGGGGGCAGAGTTCTTTTGGGAAAGTCCACCGACTTCTCTGCCACCACTAAGCTGCAGAGAGGAAGCGCCTGCACCAGGGGAGGGGGGCGGATTTCATTTTCTGCCCTGAAATCTAACGCTGTGTAGGACTCAGAATGCACTCTTATTCAGAGAAGCGGATGACACGCAATGAAACTCTTTAGAAGCTTTCCCCCAAAACTGCACATCACCCCCACGCTCCATTCGGTTATCGCAGCCCCCTCCGCACGCCTTCCCTTCCGAATACATCCGTGCAAGGCAGACCTTCCTCGGGCTGAAACAGCCACCTCAACAGAGCTCTCCTCGACCCTCTCCTTCTCCAACCGGCGTCTGGAGGAGAGGAGGCGCCCAGAAGTTCAGAACCGCACCGCACGGCCACAGAGATGCCGCCTAATTAACATACAGGGAGCATAAAGAACTCATTTGCATTGGAGAGTTTGAGCTGGATGTTGACAAGTGAGGGGAGAAAGTCACCCTCCCTCCCCACCCGCAGCCCTGCCTTCCGAAGGAAAATAAACAGTACCATTTTGTTGCATTTTCAAAGGCAAAGAGGCGATGCCAGTGCCTCTCGGCCGGGCACCGGGAGACGCATCCATCAGTCCGAGTTCCCAAAGCCTGCCCACAATTTCTGCCCGCAGCCCTGACAACCCAGCCGACTTTCTTTGCAACTCCGGGCGGCGCACGGGTCCTACCTTGGCTGAAGAGGAAGAAGCAGACGAAGAGCAGGTCGAGCTGGAAAGGTCTCATTCCTCCGCGCGCCGAGGGGAAGCCGGCGGGGCAACTTGGGTTCGCGGTGAGTTTCTCCTGCTGGGAGGCTCGCCGTGCTGCTCAGCCTCCGCCGCGGTCCTCCCGGGTTCGCGCCGACCATCTGTCTGTCTGTCCGTCGGTCCCTCCGGGTGGCCTGGGGCTCCGTATCTCGGGGGATCCGCAGCCCAGACGAGGCAAGTTGCCTGTTTTCTAGCCTCCTCGGGAAGCCGGGCTCGTCAGCGACGTCCCCTCTCGGAGCAGCTCCATCCTCTGGCGCTCGGCATCCGAGGCACCCAGCTTCCTCCGGCGGCTCCTCCCACAGCCAGCGCGCGAGCGAGCCAGGGAGCGAGTGACGAGTGACAGAAGGGCTCCTTTCACTGAAGCTGGGGCGGGGGGAGAGGGAGGGGAAACGGGGCATAATTAAAGAGGAAACACTCGGAGAAAGGCGATCTATGCAAAAAGGAGGGTGTGCTGGTGGTGGCGGGGGGAGGCTCCTTTCTTTCTTTCCTTTTCTTTCTCCCCCTACATGGGGGGAAATTCAGCTTTTGTCACCATCACTGACCAAAAGGCATTTTGAACAGGGAGCGGAGCTGTGACTTTTTGTCCACAGGACATAATGTTGTTTAAGGAGTGAAGCGAAGGATGGCTGGATGTACCTAGCCTCAGTATAACAATATGCCTGCCTTGACTTTACACGGAGTGGGGTGGGGGGGCTCGGGGGTGTCCATCTTTCTCCAGGAAGGACTCGGCCAGTATGTGCAGCGGGAGTCTCCGAGTTGGGGAAGAGATAAGCGTGGTTTGCATTTTTGAGACTTTCCTAGGAGGGGGGCTCAGTAATACAATGGGGATGTTTGCACCTTGGTTTTGCTTTGCGATACTGCTAGAAAACAAAATGAAGGAACTAGAGGGAAAACAGGTAAATGGGTGACACATGCCCCTTGATTATTATTATCCTGGTTTGTGCATTTCCTACCAAGGATGGGGAGCTGCCTGGTTTTACATTTAGAAGCTCTCCTGTAAGGAGCGCTCCATTCCTGTGTCTTTTTTCCAAGAGGTGCTGTGAATCCTACTGCGAAGGAGAGGCCAAGGTCATAGGCAATGCCTCCTAAGAACCTTCAGGTCTTTTTTTTACCTGTCACCAAACTCACATTCAAATCAAACTCTATTTCCTCCCGGATATCAAAGCAAATTTATCTAGGTCTATTTACTTGATAGACATTTAGCTATGCCTGGAATAAGCAGGGCATTGGGGGAAATAAAATTGCAGGCAGAGTCCATGCCTTCAGGAGCTCGTAATTTAGTGTGGAACACCTATAACTATGAGGACACAAATCAGAGAACACACCTAACTATAAGGATAGTTACAAAGCAACATATAAAAATGTACAGCAGTATGCAGAAAAAGGGGGGTAATGAATAATGAGAGGGAAATGGAAGATGCTTCCTTGATTTGTACCGCACAATTATAAAATCAGTCATTACTTTCATCTGTCACTGGACCCTGGGGAGGTCTTTGGGGAAACTCTTAGCTTATAAGTATTACGTATTTGGGGGACTTTGCTGATTGCAAGATACATTCTAACTCCAAATTTCCATGTGGATCTTAACTTTTAAAAAAAATGCATCCCTTAGTATTTATGAACAAGAAAGAGAGAAGGGGCACCCGTGAGAGTGTGTGCTAGTAGGCGCTGACATCTGGTTGTTGACATCAAAGGTCTACAAATTAGTAGGTGTCTGCTCTGTTGACTCTTCTATTCTTCACTTAATAGTTTATTTAACTGCATCCCTTAGAGGCTGTTAAACATATCAAAGGGAAATTTGTAAGCAAGCTTTGGTGGGGGGGAAATGCTTAGCAAAGGAAACTAAGAGGACCCAAAAGAGGCACCCCATCAGGTAAACTGCAAACAAGGTATCTAAATAAAGTGTCAGCACTGCCTTAGTCCAGGGACTTGCTATAACAGACAATGCAACAAAACAGAAGAGCCAATCAGGAAACACATGCAAAAGATGAACAATAATTCTAAATAACATGTCAAATAACATATCAAAGGTGAAAAAACACAGCACGAATAGAAACGTGCTTTTACTAGGAGCTTTCCATTGAATCTATGCAGGCAGGAAGAAATTTCACGTCTGGGCATCATTCTTTAGGCCAACCTTGCTGTGAGTAAGACAAATAATTACAGAATATAGGTTGCACCTTACAAAGCAACATTTGATGTTTTAACTGACATTCATCCTTTAAGCTGTTGTTAATTCTGATTGCTAATTCCTAAGTGGCCTGGGGCCCAGACTTGCTTAATTCGGACCCATAAGGAAATAAATACTAGGAACCAGGGTCAGGAGCCCCGGGTCATGACCTGTGGCAATCCACCGAAATCAGGCTCACATACAGGCACCTGCAACCCCCACACACTAACTCTGGATCAGGAAAAGAGGGTTGAGGGAGATTCCGAGGTAGGGAGTGCCTGGTTTCCCTCACCCCCTGGTCCCTGTGGTTGGCCTCCTGACTCTCGTCTCGGTCTGGCCTCGGTCCCCCACGCCCACCCCAGCCAGCTGGGCCTGTTCCCTCCTCCAGCCCCTCCGCCCCCGCCGCCCCTCAGCCTCCGGTCTCCGGCAGAAAGGGAAAAAAGCTTGGATTAAGTGGTGAGCTGCCTGCCTCTAAAGGGGCCAGAAGGCGTTTCAAGCCTGCGTGCCGGAAAAACCACGGGCAGTCTTCGGCAGCCACCACGTGGGGCAGCGAGAACCACAGCGGTACCTGCAGGACTCACAGCCGGCCGGGCTCTGGCGCCAGCCCCGACGGCGGCCCCGCCACCTCCGCCCGGGCTGGTCCTCGGCCTCACCTCCTCCGGGGGCTCGGTTAACCTCCTGGCGCTGTTAGGTGCCTGCGTGCAGTTCGCCGGCTAGGAGGGAGCGGGGGAGACCAGCAGCGAGGAGCACTGCTCCACCTGATGGAGAAGCGCGGAGTCTTAGACTTCCGAGCGCCGCGAGGGGAGGGGGCCGGGGGAGGACGCCCGCCGCCCCCGCTGGAAACCTCGGCGTCCGGAGTCTCCGGGCTTGGCCCTAGGAGGTGGAGACCCTAAAGAGGCAGCAGAAAGCCAGCACTTAAACAACTGCTCGAAGTCTTGTTCTTTGCCCATCCGGGCTCCGGGTCTCGGTTGCGCCCACCGCGCGAACCCGGGCCCCTCGCCAGCAGGTGGCATCATCTCCAGTGTTTCTTCACCTGGCGCAGAACCCGAGGCTGTCGTGGTCAGTCTCCAGCCCCTCCTCCGGGCCTTCAAGGCCAAGTGCAGTCTCTTTTGAACCCCCACCCCAGTCGAGCGGGATCTCCCTTCGGAGAATGAGGGCTGGTTCCGGAGCTGCTCTCCGGCCAGTATGTTTCAGAAGGGTAGATCTCCTCTGGACAGCTTCCAAACCCTGCTTGTCTGCTTTCTGAGTTCTGGTCCAGAGAGTGAGGCAGGAGTGTCCCAGCACCGCTGTTCAGTACCCCAAACCCTTGAGAATCCAGACAGGGCCTCATCACCACTTTCCGTGACTTTCCTCCTGGCTCTTCGTCCAGTGTCTCTAATGTTTATTATTCCCTCCATTTGTGCAAAGGCCTGTTTGCGCTACTTAATAAAGATGGGTGGAATGAATACATGAATTTCTGTTCTTGGAAAGTTTGCCCTCTAGTTGGGGAGAAGCATATGCACAGGGGCATCCAGGGAACGAAATTATGAACCATCTCATTGGCTTTTTAGGCTTCCCTAGTGGCTCAGTGGCAAAGAACCCACCTGCCAGTGCAGGAGACATAAGAGATTTCTGGGTAGGGAAGATCCCCTGGAGGAGGAAATGGCAACCCACTCCAATATTCTTGCCTGGACAATCCCATGAACAGAGGAACCTGGTGGGCTACAGTCTATGGGGTTGCAAAGACTTGGGCAGGACTTAACAACTAAACAACAACATTGGCTTTTTAACAAGACAGGTTTTGCCCTGGAGGTCATCTGTCAGGTGCAATCCCTTCTTGTGGGGTCATTCTAGGGTCACTTGCCTGAGGCCCTACAGGAAGCTGGAGGGCTGAGATGCAATACAGGGCCAGTACCTTCGGCCTGAGTTTCAAATGCCTGCCCCCTCAATCTCCTGCAATTCTTGTGCAGTGCATGTAATTACCTTCCTGTGTTTACCAGGGGCCCTTACCACGAAGGAGAAGGAGAGGCAGTTTTATGAGAGGGGCCATCATCACGGGTGGAGAATTTCCTGTTTAATGCCTCCGTGTTATTTGTTGCACAGATACATTATAAACCACATTTCCTTTTGTTTTTCTTAGATCCTGCCAGGGATCTAAGCTCCTTGTCCAGGGATTTAAACTCATTTTGAACAGGCCCCTCCTGGGAGTTCCCAGTAACCTGACTCTCCCTTCCTGGGTGAGTTAATAAAGGCTGAAAGCTACATATACTTGCAGAGACCAAATGGGCTTCCAAGGTTCTCCCTGGGTGGCAGCCTGTCTGACCTGGGCGGTCACAATCTTTCAGCCTATTTCTCTTTCATTTACCTGAATGAAATTTCTGGCTTACATCTGTGTAGGTGGATTATAAGACTTTAACCCCTATGCACTGTGGTTAGTCTCTCTGCACTGCTCTGGATAGGCCCCCAAGAACTTGTTTTTCAGCTTTCAGAAGCATCCCCAAAGGGCAGAACCTGTCCGTGGCACTGATTCACCCAAGGCCAGGCCTGACAGAGAGGTCAGGGGCAAGCTTTTGGACCCGGGCTCTGGCCTGGGCACTGCTATGTTTTGCAACCATTTAATAAATGATGAAATTGAAAGTGATGAAAGTGAAAGTGGAGAGTGGAAAAGTTGGCTTAAAGCTCAACATTCAGAAAACTAAGATCATGGCATCTGGTCCCATCACTTCATGGCAAATAAATGGGGAAACAGTGGAAACAGTGTCAGACTTTATTTTTTGGGCTCCAAAATCACTGCAGATGGTAAATGCAGCCAGGGAATTAAAAGACACTTACTCCTTGGAAGGAAAGTTATGACCAACTTAGATAGCATATTCAAAAGCAGGGACATTATTTTGCCAACAAAGATCCATCTAGTCAAGGCTATGGTTTTTCCAGTGGTCATGTATGGATGTGAAAGTTGGACTGTGAAGAAAGCTGGGAGCCAAAGAATTGATGCTTTTGAACTGTGGTGTTGGAGAAGACTCTTGAGAGTCCCTTGGACTGCAAGGAGATCCAACCAGTCCATTCTAAAGGAGATCAGCCCTGGGTGTACTTTGGAAGGAATGATGCTAAAGCTGAAACTCCAATACTTTGGCCACCTCATACGGAGAGTTGACTCATTGAAAAAGACTCTGATGCTGGGAGGGATTGGGGGCAGGAGGAGAAGGGGACGACAGAGGATGAGATAGCTGGATGGCATCACTGACTCGATGGACATGAGTCTGAGTGAACTCCGGGAGTTGGTGATGGACAGGGAGGCCTGGTGTGCTGCGATTCATGGGGTCGCAAAGAGTCGGACACGACTGAGCGACTGAACTGAACTGAACTAAATAAACCTGGGCATATCCTGCTTTATCTATGAAAGAAAACAGTGGCTCTCTGGGATCCCTCCCAATCCTAAAATCCTGTTGTCTGTTTTCCAGAACTCACACCTTTCAGCCTGGAGAGATTTGAACGTGCTTCCCCAGTGACTTAGGGAATTCAGCATTCGGGCAGTTTATTGTCAGTGACATCCCCACCCTCAAGAAAATAGTGCTGCCCCTGGAATCTGAGTGGGCCCCTCTGCTCTCATTGGTCACAACTTTCCCCAAACTGTTTCATCTTCATCCTACTCTGAGTACCCTCTTTCCTTCCCCAACTTGCTCATCTTGTGATTTCTCTTCTTTTCCTTACTTTCCCCAGAACCATATCCCTCCTTCATAGCTTCTCTTCAATGTACATTCTATAATTCTACTGGATGCAAACCCTTTAGTCAAGAGAGGGAATGCTGATGCCAGCGTGGCTCATGGTAAATGCCTCCCTTGAAAGGCAGGAAGTTCCATTGCGCCTTGTATTTTAACTCGTTCTTAACATGAATCAGAATGGACCGTTGAATCTATCTGATTGTGCATTCTCCAGAATATCCTGGAGGCCCCATGAGGGTAGGGGCAGTACCTTTCAGGTACCATGGCATCCAGCTTTTACCCTGGTAGGCAGTAGGCACTTAATACATAAAGTTAGGGTGATTGGCACAGTCTTACCTAGTGCCCCACATCCCACTTCCTGTTTTCTGGGTCCAATTTAACTTATTCTTCACTCTGTTATTAAACCATTGTCAAACATCTGGCATGCGCCTGCCACTGCTCTGGCTGTATTTTATGGGGCTGGGTAATGAATTGAGCCTATATATAGTTTGCAAAATGTGGAGCACACTTTAAGATGCAATGCACTATAGAAATGAAAGATATTTTTATCTCTTCAGCATCATTCTGCACAAGGAGACACTTTCTCTGGCAGTTCTGTTTAAGAACAATAGACCTGTTTAGGCTTGACACACTCATGCATGCAGGGCACTGGGTAGTCAGTTCTCATGGGAGCAGCATTATCTACCTCGGCAAAGGCCTGGAGTGTATAATTTATGGGGAAGAAGAGATACGGGAAACTGTATGAAAGGTGGTGGCCATGCCCCAGTGCCTTGTCTCATTGCCAGCTGAACACACAGGCCAGGACCTTCATCCCTGCTCCAGGGATGGCACGGGTGGCAAGCCTCAGCATCCTGCTTCAGTGCTTGGAACAAGTCTTGTGTCATTTTGGAATATGTCATGTGCTCTTTTTGTGTATATGAATGGGCTAATTATGTGGAAAATATTGGAAGACAAAGTGAAATTCCAATTTATGACTCATTTGTGGTATTCAAAGTCTTAAAAATTTTACCACATTTATGCTTTTTCTCTATTATTCTTTTGCATAACCCTCTCCCCCTGCCCCCCAACACACACACCCTGCTGCTGCTGCTGCTGCTGCTGCTAAGTCACTTCAGTCGTGTCCAACTCTGTGTGACCCCATAGATGGCAGCCCACCAGGCTCCCCCGTCCCTGAGATTCTCCAGGCAAGAACACTGGAGTGGGTTGCCATTTCCTTCTTCAATGCATGAAAGTGAAAAGTGAAAGTGAAGTCACTCAGTCGTGTCCAACTCTTAGCAACCCCATGGACTGCAGCCCACCAGGCTCCTCCATCCATGGAATTTTCTAGGCAAGAGTACTGGAGTGGGGTGCCATTGCCTTCTGCCACACACACACACCCTAGGCCCATGTTATAAATTAGTAAACCTTTAGAGAAGCCCAAGGAGCAGCTGCTTCTCACTTGAAGCCTTTAAGCTCTTTTCCTGGATGGCAAACTTGACTTCCTCTTTTCTGTTTATTATGTATAGACAGCATTTTCCCTTCCTCCCTTCCTTTCTTCCTTCTTTTCTTCTCTTCATATTATGGGTAGATAGGTAATATCAAAGTCGTATATGCAACTTTTAGATTTATCTAGCTTTATGAAATTACATAAGTTTACATATATTCAAACTTCTAGGGACTTCTATGATGGTCAAGTGGTTAAGCCTTCGCCTTGCAATGTAGGGGGTGTGGGTTCCATCCCTGGTCAGGAAGCCAAGATCACACATGCCTTGGGGCCAAAGAACCAAAACATAAAACAGAAGCGATATTGTAACAAATCCAGTAAAGACTTAAAAAAGGAAAAACCTCTACACACAAACACACACATCCACTTTTCTACTGACATGTTGGTGGTGGTTTAGTTGCTAAGTTGTGTCCGACTCTTGCAACCCCATGGACTGTAGCCCACCAGGCTTCTCTATCCGTGGGATTTTCCAGTCAAGAATACTGGAGTGGGTTGCCATTTCCTTCTCCAGGGGATCTTCTCGACCCAGGAATCGAATCCGGGTCTCCTGCATTGCAGGCAGATTCTTTACCGACTGAGCTATGAGGGAAGCCTACCAACATGCTAGCAAGTGGCTTCCTGTGCAAATATTCTGAACTAAGGAGCCCTTGACCAGGTTGTCATCATGTCTGCCTGAACTCATGGCTCCCTCCACTCATTGCCTGGTCCACAGTGCCTTCTCCACTGTCTGACCTACCGCATTTGTCTGTTCAAAATTCAGCCCTGTGCAATCTTCCGCCTACACCACTTTGGGGTGCATGGTCCCCAAGAGAGAGTATAAACTTTCTATCACTGTGTGTAGGGCACACCAAGCAAACGTACCTTTTCTGTCCCATCGACAGCCCCCTCCTTCACAGCCCACACTTTAATCCCGTCAAATTACTCTTTATTGATTAGAGTCAGCAGCCACTCTGACTCTCCTGCATCTCTCTTCCACGGCTTCCTCTCTGGCATGCCTCTCCCCAACGCATCTCTTTGCTGATAGACAGGTGCTCACCACTTCAGAACCAGTTGAACTGTCATCCGTGAGTTGTTTGCTTCACCTCTTTCTCCCCTTAGTTGAAAATGAGCAGCATATTCACAACAACCACGGTTACTCTGTAACGATTACTATTATAGTATATTTATTTACATGTCTACCTTCTAAACTATGTGTGAGCTCTTCAAGGTCAAGGACCATTTGTTGGAATTTTTTTTTTTTTTTTTTTTGCATATCCCAGAGTCTATTGCTCAATGCTTGGCATGCAGTCATTGTTGGCTAAATGAGGGTTTTAAAATAAGATAAAATTAGATCAGAGGTCCAGCTCACCTCTTTGTGACTCTTCAGTCTCTCAAGTGTGAAACTTTCTTTCTGCATCATCTGATGCGTCTAGACTCAACTAGTTGCAGAAGGCCCCACATCTACTTTCCGGAACTAAGTATGTTGGAAAGACCTAAAGAAAAGATTTCTTGACTGTACATTTTAAAACCAAACTGAGTCTCAGGCAAAGATGCAAAGTGATGTCATCAATTTATATAAACCCCAGCCTAGCTCCAGCTCTTGTATTAAAAAAAAAAGCAGTTAGAAATTCTGGTTATTTATTTTGCTTAAAGGCACAGTCCCAAGCAGTTGAGAAGCTAGCATACTCCATAACTGTTATATAGATATAGGTTCAGAGTAAAGGAGGAAAACCAGCATTAATATTTCCCAAATTCAGCCCAGCTTAAATTGTGTTGATGGTTCAGCGCTTTTCCTGTTGTCTGTGTTTCTTTTCTGCTTTTTTAATTTTTTTGCTTCTGTCTGAGATTCTGAACAAGCAGAAAAGTAGAAACTCCTTTCCTCCACCTTGCTTTGTTGTGCCAGTCCAGTTCAGTCCCATTTGGTTTTTAAAGAAATATACAAGAAACAGAGAGAATAGATTAATATAATGATTCTCAACATGGGGTTCCCAGGCCAGCATCATCAACCTCTCCTGAGAACTTTATTTTTTTAATTTATTTTTGGCTGTGCTGGGTCTTTATTGCTGTGTATGGGCTTTACGCTAGTTGCAGAGAGCAGGGACTACTCTTCATTGCGGGGCGTGGGCTTCTCATCGTGGTGGCTTCTCTTGTGGAGCACTGGTTCTAGGCATGCAGGCTTTACAGTCATGGCACAAGGGCTCAATAGTTGTGGCATATGGGCTTAGTCACCCCACTGCATGTGGGATCTTCCCAGACCAGAGATCCAACCTGTGTCCCCTGCATGGGCAGGCAGATGCTTAACTACAGGACCACAAGGGAAATCCCCCTGAGGACTTTTTAGAATTGCAGATTGTTGGCTCCACCCAGATCTCCTGAATTAGAATTTCTGGTGTGGGGCTCAGCTTGTGTGTTTTAACAAGCCTTTCTGATTATTCTGACCTGTGCTGAGGTTTGAGAAGCGTTGCTATCAGAACTCCCCTGTACCATCACTCACCCTCAGCAATGATCGAGCCAGGACCCAGTCTGCTTCATTAATCCTCCATCCTCCTCCCACCTCACTGGATTATTTTGAAGCAAATTCAGACATTATATCCTCTCATCCATAAGAATTTCAGTGTGTGATAAGGGACTTCAATGTGGATGAAAATAACACTTTATAGGATACATTTGTTAGCTATCTGGGCCAGACTATTCATCTTAGACAATTCATCCTTTGAATATATTCAACAGCCTTAATAGGGTAGTTTTCAGCCAAAACAATAAAAATTAAAAAAAAACAACACTCAATTAGATAAGACTGAGAAAGATCTTTTTTTTTTTTTTTTGATTAGGAATTTATTATTTAGAAAAGGATGAGTCTTGTCATCTGGGAAGAAGAATTAACATCAAAGAAGCACGTCCTTAACAAAATGATGCCTGACTTCACCTTGAAAGAGGCTGCTGCCTTACAGTTTATAAAGTTTTATGCTACATCCTATTCATTGGGTATATAGCCTGATTTTTTTCCTGGAATTGTCATAGATTCACAATTTGTGTTCATGCTCTGTGGTCTGATCTTCTCTCTGGTCCACTTGGCATTTGTATGAAAATTGGCCAGAGTTAAGATACAACCCATGACTGTGATCTGATATTACCTGAGAAATACAGAGAAGTATACAGCCATGGCCTTGTTCTCCTCAGCCAAGCATGCTAGCTCTCCACTGTAAACAGCCCATCTCATCCAAGGGTTATGTCATCACCTGGTTCCTTCAAGTCTTGTTAGACCCCCAAGAGGACTTGTTAGACTCTAAGAAACTCAGGAGAATATTTGTTCCCCTCTTCAGATGTCTGGCAAAAACTGACACTTGCAGGGGACAGGATTTGATAGCAATATCTGCAAAGTGTCAGAAAGGGGAGGGGATCGATATGCTTAATTTACTTGGAATAATTCATTGCCTGACTGGAGTTTTCAGTGAGGGCAGACAAATTCCACACAACATGAACTCACCCACCTGGATGGAAAGGAGTACAGTGAATCCATCTTTGGAATGAGATGTAAAACTGAGCTTCTTAGTTTCATTAATGACTCCCTTGGGCCCTTTCTTTCTTGAGACAGGGTGTTCATTGAGTCAGCCATTTTTCGAAGTGGGTGATGTGTGCTGTTGACTGCGAGTCGCCGTGCTGTTCCACCTGAGCTGTCGTTTGTACTCTCTGCCCTTATATCTGTGTTCCCTGCTCAGAGACTATCGGTTTGGAGCTATATTCCACCTCGAGAGAAAGGAAAAGCACCCATCTCTTCCGTTGGTGGAGGAGATGATGGTGATTTTTCTTTTCTTTCAATGCTAACCAATAGGGAATCTGTTTATCATGGGACTGGGGGTTACAAAATAAGGAGAGAATTGCTTAGTGAGGTGAGAACCTCAGCGGGGTGTACTGAGGTCATGGACTTTTTCTTTGAGATAAATATTGAAGAGGCATCTAGATTTAGTGGCTTCCCAGTACTCTCTCAACCTCCCATCTCTTTTATCTGGCACCATGTACAAAGTGATTTGAAGTAGGGTTTGCCACGTGGTAGCAGTGAGAGCCCATGAGTTCTGAGTTTTGGAGAGAATCCACTGGAGGTTCCTCCCTTATTACGGTACAGCCATCCCTGGTAAACGTTGGTGGCCCAGTGGCACGGCACTGATGTAGGACAGGAAGGGGACAGGAACCAAGATCCCAGTTGAAGAAGCTAAAGGAGCTTGGGGAGGAGGCATGTAATTATAAGGCACCTTCAAATAATTTTGCTATTACCATCTAATTATGAAGAGCAACTTTCTACTTTAACTACCTGAAATTCAGAGAGCACCTGGCAATAGGCTGTCTACCAAGCTGTGGCATACTCCTTGGCAGGAAGGGAAGTCCACAGTCAGAAAACACTGGGCTCTTGAGGGGGCCAGAAGGGTGGGTCCCGGAGAGGAGCTTGGAAAGGTCAGGAGGTGCATTTCCATTCTCCTCATTTGTCAAGCTGTCTCACCTTTCTGTGCCTCACTGGAATTATCTACAAGATGAGGGGAAAACACATCTCTTCTCTTTTTGCCAGCTTGTCAATAGGCTGGCAAAAAAAAAAAATCAAGATATAAATCTTTGTAAGTATTTTTGGTATCATCCTTTAAAATAGGAGACATGGGGTACTTCCCTGGTAGTCCAGTGGTTAAGAATCTGCCCTCCAGTGCAGGAGGACTCGGGTTTGATCCCTGGTCGGGGAATTAATATCACACATGCTGGGGGGCAACTAAGCCCGTGTGCTGCAACTGAGCTGGTGAGCCTAGAGGCAGTGCACTGAAACCAGAGAAGCCCTGGGTGAAGCAACGAGAGAAAGTCTGCATGCTGCAATGGAGGCCCAGCTCAGCCAAATACAAATAAATACATAAAAATAAAATAGGAGAAGTCAGTCAAGAAATACTGGTTGGATGCAGAAGATTTAAGATGTAGGCTCCTGTCCTCAAGTACCTTCCAGTGCATTTGGAGACACAAAACAAGACTCATGGTTTGACTCAGCCAACCATTCATTCATCCATTCATTCAGATGTGCATGTGACATACATTTATTGAGCATCTACTTTGTGTCAGGCACTAGGCGCAGGCTCTGGCAATGCAGAGATGAAAAAGATTTACATCGTGTCCTTAAGGAGCCTGTCACGCTTCATGAGACATATAGGACAACAGTATAAGCCCTTGAGAGAAGCTGAAAGCGGCTGGAAGATACAGATACTCTGAGAAGGGAGCGTTCGCTGTCGGCTGAATAGGCAGGGGAGTCTTACAATGGGCCTAATAGAGCAGGAAGAGCTAAGACTCAAACCTGACATGCTGCTGCTGCTGCTGCTGCTAAGTCACTTCAGTTGTGTCTGACTCTGTGCGACCCCATGGACAGAAGCCCACCAGGCTCCCCTGTCCCTGGGATTCCAGGCAAGAACACTGGAGCGGGTTGGCATTTCCTTCTCCAGTGTATTAAAGTGAAAAGTGAAAGTGAAGTCTCTCAGTCGTGTCCGGCTCTTAGCGACCCATGGAATCCCAGTTAAATCAGGGACCCTGAGTCCAGCGGTTCCTTATTCTCTTCCCATGTTCCACCTTCCAGAACATAAGCAATAAAACTCAGTAGGAGAGGCATCATCGTGGTGATAGAGGAGATTAATTCATAATTTTGATTTCCTTTGAACCATTTTCACTTGACTTAGTCAAACTTACTGTGGAAGATGATTCATTACAACCTATTTTAAATCATGATCAGGAAGCACAATGACACCCCGAAATGACAGAGGATGTATTTCAAGTGAAGAAATCTCAATTTTTAAAATATAGAGAAAATTAATTTGGTTCTTCCTGGTAGCACAGAAGGAAAAGAAAAGACCTAAAAAAGATTGTTAAAGAATTCACTATTTGTGATGGAATCCATATATTATTTATCTAAGCAAAAACTAAAGAAGTTAATCTCATTTTACAGAACCAAATATTCTAGAAATGTCTAAAAGTGTGAACACCCTCCTTCACCAACCCTCACCCCAAATCTACTCCCAGAGGTAACTGCTATTAGCAGTTGGAGTCTTGTGCTGTGAGTTTATATGCATATAAACGCACAAGCAGTCTGAGCACAAATGCATAAATGGAATCACACATGATGTACATTATTCCGCAATTATATCTTCTTTGAATTTAACAATATATCTCAGAGATTTTTCCCAGCGATAGTCTGCTTTAATATGCCTGAAGGAAGCAGAAATTGAAGCATTCATTTCCTTTTGTCTTCGGCTTTCCCAGGCAAGACTTGCTTTTTTCATCCCTATCTGATCCAGCCTCCCAGGGAAGCGGTAATTGCTGTCGTGGTCAGGGAAAAAGAGCAGAAGGGAAAAGGTGAGGGAGCAGGAGAAAACAGGAGCTACACTGAGTCTCCCGGTGTTTTTAAATCTGGTCCAAACACAGGGAGGGGAAAGAGGAACCCTCGACACTTTTAGGTAAAGGATGTTTGGCTGGCCTCAGGGAGGAAGATGGCAGTGACCTCGAACTGACTACTCTCAAGTCTACATGTATCCATCATTTTCTATGTGCAAAAGTGTACCAGTGGTTTCGTGGTATTCTTTTAGGGTACTGCTGCCCCTTTTCAGAAGGAAGAGGAAAGAAAGAGTGAAAGAAAGGAAGGAAGAAGTGGGAAGGAAGAGGGGGAAGGAAAGAGGGAGGGATGGACAAGGAAAATAAGGAAAAAAGGAAACAGAGAAAGAAAGAGACTAATTAAATGACTCTGCTCGCTCTCTGCAGGCTTGAGTTTCTTGAAGGCCCCTGCTGGGGACAGTTTGGAAGCTAACATCTTATCAGACGTCCAGTGCACACAAAGCAGAAAAGGGTTAATTCTGAGTTCAGAGTGCCACTGTCTGATAGCTTTCTTGATATTCACACCCTTCAATTCTAGACAGGAAGGTCTTGGGGGAAGCATTGTTTAACTTATTTGGTTCTACACATAATTAATCAGAGACTTGAATATCCACTGGACTCTTATCCCCACCCCTCCCCTCATCTCCCCAAACATAGGCCATCCTATCGGATAGGACAAACGTTTTTGTATCCGAGAAAGAGATTCATTCTGAAACATGCAAGTGTAATGCGGTTGTGGATACAGATAGGCATCGGGTCTTCAGTGAAGGTTCACTCCGTCCTCAGAGAACAAGGGAAACACTAGCTGGGCTTCTCTGGAGACTGTTGTGGATGGCGTGTTTGTGGAGCCAGTTCAAAATTCTGAATAGTCCTTATCACGTTGAAGACTTTAATGCAGGTCACGGAGCAAGGGCCTTGGCAGCCACGCCAGTCTGTATCCTGGAATAAAATAAAATACACTCAGATGGGTTGAGGAAGGAAATTTCATAGACTGTGTACAGAGGGTTGGGCTGGGTTCTGGGACCCCATAAGAGGTGATCTTGAGACATGCAGGGAGGTGGGACAGTGGTTAAGATCGTTACCACCCCCAGCCCAGCCCTTAAGCAGTGATGAGGGACCCGGGTAAGTGGAACCTTGTGAACTGAAGGCAGGGTGCCGGGGCCCCCTGGCAGGAGCTGAATCCTGGAGGGGCAGGATGCTACCCATGTCACAGCTGAGCCCTGCAGCAGAAAGGGAACAGCGGAAGAATTATTTCCACCCCTCTCTCTCCTCCTGTGCTCTCATCTCTGGTGATTCTTGGTGGCCGAATGCAACTGAAAAACAGAAGGAAGAGGAGTCTGAATCCCACAGAGTCAGCTCATCAGGGCACAGAGCCAAGTGGGGAACGCTGGAGAGTAAACCCTGGTGGTGGTGATGGAGGTCAGGAGGGTGCAGAGAACAGCCATCACTTCAGCCTGATGGAGCTTCAGCCTGGAAATCAACACAGGGCAGAGTTTTGTGAGGCTCAGGTTCAAACCAAAAGGGCAAAAAAACCAGTTGTCTGAGTCACCCTAGTGTGTTTAGAGCTTAAAAGACACAGTGCAAACCACCAGTCACTGATCCTTTGGGCGTTAACACCATCATAGAGTCCACTAGCTGGAAGAGAGTTCCAGAATTCATCCTTCTGCCTCCAAAGAGAGTAGTACCAGACTATGCTAGGGAGATGGGAGGTCACAACAACTTTACTTACACAGCTTTATGAGGTGTTCCTTTTCACCCATCCTTAGCCATGCATGCAAAAGGAGAAAAAAAAAATTCCAGTTTTAAACACTTAGGCATTTAGCGTAGAACATAACAGCGTTTTAAACGTCGTACTGGATATGGAGATAAACAAGATAGGGTCCTCGGTCTTCTGAAGCTTACATTCTGCTGAATGAGGCAGACACGTGCCTGGCAAATTATATTTCAGAGTGGGATGTGATTAGTGCTTTAATAGAGATAAGTACAATATGTTATTGGTGAATAGAAGAATTTGAGGTTAATTTTGACTGCAAGCATTAGGAAAAATGAAGTGATATGCCAACTAGGTTTTAAAGAAGTGGTGGGCAACCAGGTGTGTAAAAGCAGCAAGGCAGGAAAGCCCCCACCCCCCCATCATGTTTGGGAAAGGCACAGGGTGCCCTGGGTTGGCTGGGTCATGGAGTGAGTGACAAAGGTGAGAGGAAGTGAGAATAGGAAAGTCAGCTGGTGTGGGCCTGTAGGGTGTGTGAAGGTCAACACTAACCTATATGTGGCTGAGATTGCCAGTTGCATGCTCCATATTCCTGCTTCTCTTTCTCCTTACTGACAGAACCTCTATTTTTTTCAGCGTGACATTATATGCATTGAAAACTGTGAACCTCTTCAGCTCCCTTGCAGCTAGAGGGACATCACATGACTTAACTCTCACCTTCACCATGTACACCAATGCCTCCCAGATGAGGCTTCTGGGAAAACCACTGGATGACTGACCAAAAGAACTCACCTTGGGACCTCCCTGGCAGTCTGGGGATTAAGACTCTGCTCTTCCAATGCACAGGGCGCGGGTTCAATCTCTGGTTGGGGAACTACAATCTCACAGGCCATGTGCGGTGGTCAAAATTTTTTTAACTTTTAAAAAAAGAAAAAGGACTCACCTGGTCTATGCCTTTTGCCCTTGCACCTCTTTCCTTCTTCCTGTCTAGAACATGAACTTGAGGCCTGGAGGTGGAGCAGGCATCCTGTGACCATGAAGCAATGATCCAGGTGTAGGAGAGCATGAGAAGGAACTTGGATCCATGATGACTTCCTGGGGCAGCAGCATCCACTTTGTAACTCCTCCTGCCTTCTCATTCTGTGGGAAAAAAAAAAAACAAGCCCCAATTTTTAAGCCTCTATAGTCATATTTCTCTTCCGTGAAGCTGCATGGAGTGGTCTAGCGCTTGAGTTTATTCTGCAGGGTAGGACGCACCCCTGAAAGCTGACAAGCAATAGTGTAGGCCTGGGATCAGGGGCTGTGCTTCTAGTCTAGCTTTATTCAGAACACGATGAGCAATAGTCTGCACCTAGGATTTGGGGGTCTAATCCGGCTTTCGGTCCAGCTCTGCCCCTGGCTGGTAAGGTGACTCCGGGTGATTCCCTTAGCCTTTCCAATGTTCTCATTTATAAAATACAGGTTTTCTTAGAAGATCTCTGGAGGATCACTGAGGTTTCCTAGCTAGAGTGACATATTAGGAAGATAGCTGGAGGTGATGTGGAGGATGGCTGAATAGTGAGAGCAGGAAGCAGAAACATCAGAGACGTAGTTGTTGGTTTTGGAGACAGAGAAGATGCTGAGGACTTGAATCCCAGGTGTGGACAGACAGGAAAAGGAGTTGGCTGTTCAATCCATATGTCTCCCGGATGGACTGGACAGAGGCTGCGTGGTGTAGACGACAGAGAAGTTGCAGCTGACGGATCCCAAAGGTGAATAAATCCAAAGAGCGTAAAAGGACTGAGCATTCTGCAACATCACAAAGATTTCACATAGATTTCTGGAGATGCTGTAATAGCGTGGCCTCATGTAACACTCTTAGGAAGTCATAGATGAAGAAGCCAACGATAATAAAAATAACTTCGCTTCATGTCATGCTCTCCCCCTCAAGAACCCAAAGTATGTTTGCACAGTTGTTAGGAGTTTATCATTGTGACATCCTTGCACAGGGAGGGAGGGGAGACTCATCTCTCCATGTTGGACTGACAGAGAAGCTGTGATCTGGAAAGGAGGGATCTGCTGAAAGTCAGGGCACAACGGGGCCTCAACATTAAGTCCGTCTGACCCCCGGCCTGGGCTTCTCAGGGACATGAGAAAAGCTAGGCATAGGTTGCTTCCTCTGCCCAATCATTGCTGGTTGGGAAGGCAGAGCTAATAATACATCTCTCCACCTCTTCTTTTTTCTTATGACACTTTACGCTTCTCACTGGAGTCAGATCTGGAGGCCCTAGAGCAGGGATGTCTTACTCGAAGCTTAAAAGATCTGCAAGGAAAACAAGACTGAGGGGTCTTGTCCTCCGCTGTCCAGGCTGAGGGGGTGCTGTGATCTGCTGCCAGGTTTGTTTCTTCATCTTCTCCTCCAGTTGGCTTACCTGCCGGTCTCCATTCCCAGTTTTCGTTAAACCTGCATTTCAAGTCAGTCCAATCTCAGACACAATCCCTCTCCCAGATCTCTCCTCCAAACAATGGGATGGGGGGTGGGCATAACTGGTATATTTTAATCCCAAAATGGCATCTGAAAGCGTTCTGCAGTGCCGCCAAGCCAGCACTTTTAGAAGCATCTGACGATATTAATTTCAGTCTATTTCCTGAGGTTTGCAGGAAACTAAAATGTAGAAAGTGCTGTGGCAAAAAATTAAAGCTTTGTGGAAAAAAAAAGGAAGATTGACAGGAAATGAGCCTTCAATAGGACAGCTTGCACAGAGAGAGGCTGTCCGCTTTGCTGCATATCAACATATGCGTGGGGAAAAATAGCTCTGACTCCTACTTGCAGCTCTGCCATTGGGAGCAGCCTGCCTGCAGGCTGTAGGTATGTAGGACTGGGGTGAGTGTTCATGGGCGACTGTGCACTGGCCCTCTGGATGGGCTCGTGAATCACGGCTGGTGGCCAGACTTCCGTAAAAGCGAAGTTATTAATACATAAAAGTTATGTAATACATCCATTTTTTTTAGCCAATTAAGAAGAAAATCTAAGGAGACATTCAACTCAGTTTTTCTAAAACCCATGATTATTTTGTTACTTGATTTTCCCGTATCTTTTTTTTTTTTTTTAACATTTCATTCTGATACTTTAACATTCAGGCCTTTGTGGAATTTCTTCTAACTCTCCCATGTGCAATGGTACTCTGAAGCAAATTCTACCTCAAACGCACCTTTTGTTTTAAAAGCCCCTGTCTTTGTCTGGTTTTCTCTTTCTTCTGCTCACCCCAAGGCGAGTTTTCATGACTCTTTCCTTCTGCTGCTGGGTGTTAGCCCTGCCTTGCAGGGCTTCTTCAGAGGGCCTCTTCCTGTTTCTCACCAGTAGGTGGACATAGCCCTGCTCAGCACAGACAGAATTTCTAGCGTGTTCAAGCCCTGCAGGGTCTCAGGTGGTGGTTGTTTAGTTGCCCAGTCGAGCCCAATTCTTTTGAGACCCCCATGGACTGGGATTTCCCAGGCAGGGATACTAGAGTGGGTTGCCATTTTCTTCTCTAGGGAATCGTCCAGACCTAGGGATCAAACCCTCGTCTCTTGCCCATTACCTTGCAGGTGAATTCTTTACTGCTGAGCCATTGGGGAAGCGCCTGCAGGGTCTCAGGAGCCTCCAGGAAAAGTCACCAAGCAAGCCATCGACCATCAATTGGTTAAAACGCCGAAGCTTGTGATAGTGAAACCAAGTAGGACCCTGTTGGGGGGTGGAGGGTGGGGGACGCCGCCCTGCTTGGAAGACTTCTAGCGTCCCCTAGATTTTGATTACAGGAAATAGGCTTCCTTCAGTCCACAGGAGCCTCCCTGAATTCCAATGGACAAGTTCAAACGGATGCTAATTAGGGGAAAGGAGGGGATGCAGAGACAAGGGAGGAAGAGTGGAGAGAAACAATAGTACAGTCTTGGGGAAAGGTCCTGCACCTCAAGCGATATGCTGTTTTGCAGATATCGGGAAACTCCCTCCAGGTGGGAGAAGTTAAGAGTATGCTGCCCACAAGCAGATAGAGCCCAGACCAGTTGGAACCAGAGGGTTGATGATGACCACGCCCACTGACCTCACCACCAACCAATCAGAAGAATGTCCATGAGCTGATCACACCCTCTTCTTTGAACCATTTCTATAAAACTTCTCGCTACTCTCTCCAGGTCAGGACACACAGTTTGGGGTTTTTTGTTTGTTTTGTTTTTTAATGTTTATTTTATTTGGCTACGCCAGGTCTTATTTGCAACATGCAGGATCTTTGGTAGTGGCATGAAAATGAAAGTGAAAGTGAAAATGAAGTCACTCAGTCATGTCCGACTCTTTGCGACCCCATTGACTGTAGCCTGCCAGGAACCTCCATCCATGGGATTTTCCAGGCAAGAATACTGGAGTGGGTTGCCATTTCCTTCTCCAGGAGATCTTCCCGACCCAGGGATTGAACCCTGGTCCCCCGCATTGTAGGCAGACGGTTTACCGTTTGAGCCACCAGGGAAGCCCTAGTTGTGGCATGCAAACTCTTAATTGTGACTTGTGGGATCTAGTTCCCTGACCAGGTATGGAACCTAGGCACCCTTGCCCTGGGAGTGTGGTCTTAGCCCCTACACCACCAGGGAAGTCCCTGGGACACAGTTTTGAGGGCATTAGCCCACTGTGCCCCCCTTTGCCTGGCAAAGCAATATAGCTATTCTTTTCTGCTTCACCCAGAACTCTGTCTCTGAGATTTAATTCTGTGTCAGGGTACAGAGGCTGGATTCAGCATCAATAGGAGGGGGGGACAACAGGGGCCAAGTCTTCCGAAAAAGAGTTCTGCTTCACTGGGACACTCCTACCTCCCACCTACCCCACCCACCCACCTCACCCGGTGCCCAAAGATCAACAAGGTGTAGAGGGCAAAACAGGAGGTGCATGGTGTGCAGCTTTGTGGGTCAGATGGGGGCACATTGGATTTCAGAGATGAGCTGAGGCATCGGTGTGACCCAGGAAGAGGCTTGGGCCTCACAAAGCTGAAGCTGGACCTTCTGAGGGGCCCACGTTGTCACTGGAAAAGCCAGTTAGTGAGGGCATCTGGAGCAATGCAGAGGCATCCAGACTGGGCTGGGTGGAGAGGCTGCACACCCCCAAGCTCCTCTCTGCCTGTTCAGTGTAACAGCCCAAGTGAGACTTTTTTTTTTCTTTTTTCAAATTTATAGGTGCAAGACATGCCCCAATGCCACCATGGATAGTGTTAAACTTATTATGATCTGTTGTTCCTGAGACTAGGTGAGAGATGGGCAGGTGAGAAAAACAGGACCTTACTTCACTTTTTGCTGTAAATTTTAACGGAGCCAGGGAATCAGAGTCAGGACCACTTGGGCCTGTGGTGGTCCTTTCAGGAGAATTCTCTTTCAGATACCCTGGTAACCGTAGGTCTGTTATGATTATGATCCCCTACAGTATGGGTGAAAAGGAGAGGCTGGGGGAGGTTCAGGGATGTTCCCAAGACCAAGAGGGGGGCTGTGTGGGGTGGCCCTAGAACCCATTTCCAACTAAATATGAAGTTCATTGCAGATCACTCTCCAGACTTAACCTGTTATTCTGATTCTTAGACAGGAGAATCAGCATGTATTGTAAAGAATGTTGTTGTTTAGTCGCTCAGTCATATCTGACTCTTTGCAATCCCATGGACTGTAGCCCACCAGGCTCCTCTGTCCATGGGATTTCTCAGGCAAGAGCACTGATGTGGGTTGCCATTTCCTTCTCCAGGGGATCTTCCCAACCCAGGGATTGAACCTGTGTCTCCTACATTAGCAGGCATTGGCAGGCAGATGCTTTACCATTGAGCCACCAGGGAAGCCCATTGTAAAGAATAATAAGAGCAACTGAGTCCACGGAGTGAATAATAATGTTACAATTTTTGCAAAGGCACTGGGACTCCTCCTGGCTTTGTGGCTCTCTTATGGGAGTCCAGATTGTATCACCATGGAAACCTGGATCCTGACATCACCTTAGAGGGCCACAAGGATACATGAGATTTGGGGCAAGGGCAGAGAGGGCACAGCAAAGGAGGGAAGGAGGGAGTGACTTCACTAAGGAGTGGGGACTTGGGGGATGTGGTTTCCTCAGGAGACTCCACACTTTTAAGATTCTGGCGAGGTGTATGAAGGTGTCTGGGCCCCATGGCTCCTGTCTCACCCCTCTGCTCCAACTGAGGGACATTTTATCCTGGCTTGATGGTTACTGGCGCAGATGTTAAAGGCCATTAACGGGGAAAAATGGAAAACCTTTTCTGAGCTAAAAAGTAAGTGTGGGTTCAGCCTATTGATTTGAGCACAATAGATGGTTCTAATCATTTGAACGCCTATGTTGTCAGGCACACAAAGGCATTGGCTGAATCACAAACATAGTAAATAAGGTCTGACAGTGTGTGAGTGGCAGTGGGGGAGCCAAAGACATGAGATGATGGCTGAGAGTTGGGATTCTGAGTTTAAAGAAGTAGCTTTTGAGATTTTTTCCTCTTTCTTTTTTTAGGTCTTCATTACGTTGCTTGGATTTGTCTCAGTAGTTGTGGGCTCAGTAGCTAGGGTGCTTAGTTACCCGTGGCGTGTGGGATCTTACTTTCTCGACCAGGGAAACCATCTCCTGTGCGCTAGAAGGTTGGTCTCTTAACCACTGAGTCACCAGAAAAGTCCCAGTGTTTGAGATTCTAAACTGTGTGAGTAAGCTGGAATTTTCAACCTGTGTTTCCAGATCAGATTTGGAGCTGTCTAATCTTCTGTTTTGATAAATAATTCAGAATCATGGCCTTCATAAATCTGTGTTACTGTTCTCTCGCTTATTGACCAGCCTAGGGGACCTTCCTTATTTGACGATTGCTCTTAGTTTCAGATGCTCTGGGATCTTGAATTTGTTGACATTCCCTAATAAGAGATGGGACTAACATGGCAGATCTCACAGCCTGGCTGTGTAATTGAATTGTCTGTGCTCCCCAATCTCCTTCTGTGAACTACTTCTATTTGGGACCCTGGGAAAATCATTTTATAAGCTGAAACCTTTTGAAGGAACAAGTAGATGCTTTTTTCTCTTCTCATTTCAGGCGTGCTGAATTTTAGTTCAGCCTGGTTGCCAAGGGGGCCTCTCCATCATAAATCTGGAAACCCTCTATCGTTAAGGATTATTTCTCAGATTTCCTAAAAGTAGAAGAAAAATGGGAAAGGTAAAAACTTGATTTTTTCCACACGCGTGACCTCTGAAGCATGTACCACTGCTGCACTTCGTATAGGCCTGTTCCCCTCAGAGTTTTTTTCCTTCCTTACTGCCCATCCCTCTTGATTTATGCCATTCTCTGACACATGCCTCCCCCTATTTGGAATTTTCACGTGAGCTTCGAGCTTCTCTTGTCTTTTTCAGTTCAGTTCAGTCACTCAGTCGTGTCCGACTCTTTATGACCCCATTGACTGCAGCACACCAGGCTTCCCTGTCCATCACCAACTCCTGGAGCTTGTTCAAACTCCTGTCCATCAAGTCAGTGATGCCATCCAACCGTCTCATCCTCTGTTGGCCCCTTCTCCTGCCCTCAATCTTTCCCAGCATCAGGGTCTTTTCCAATGAGGCAGTTCTTTGCATCAGGTGGCCAAAATATTAGAGTTTCAGCATCAGTCCTTCCAATGAATATTCAGGACTGACTTCCTTTAGGATGGACTGGTTGAATCTCCTTGAAGTCCAAGGGACTCTGAAGAGTCTTCTCCAACACCACGGTTCAAAAGCATCAATTCTTCGGCACTCAGCTCTCTTTATAGTCCAACTCTCACATCCATACATGACTACTGGAAAAACCAGAGCTTTGACTAGATGGACCTTTGTTTGCAAAGTACTGTTTCTGCTTTTTAATATGCTGTCTAGGTTGGTCATAGAAGGACCAACATATTAAAAAGCAGAGACATTATTTTTCCAACAAAGGTCCATCTAGTCACAGCTCTGGTTTTTACTTTTTCTTACTTGACTCAGTATGACAATCTCTAGATACCGCACCCCCCCCTGCCATTTGCTGCAAATGGTTTATCTACAAAATGGAAATAGAGGCGCCAATGTAGAAAGCAAATTTATGGTTACCAGGGGGATGAGGGGAAGGGATAAATTGGAAGACTGGCATTGACATACACACACTACTATATACAAAACAGACAACTAATAAGGACCTGCTGTGTAGCACAGGGAACTCTACTCAATACTCTGTAATGGCCTATATGGGAAACAAGCCTTAAAAAGAGTAGATATATGCATGTATATAACTGACTGACTTTGCTGTGCACCTGAAACTATAAAAACTTTGTAAATCAACCAAACTCCAATAAAACAAAAACACTTCTCCCATCATTTATGGGTCTAGTGGCTACTGTATTAGACAGTGTAGGTTTTATAGACCATTTATAATATCATGGAAAGCTCTATTGGATGGTACTGCTCTCGTCTCTTCACCTTATCAGTTTTAAGTTTACGTTATGGGAAAAATACCAACCATCAGAGTTTGTTCCTTCTGAATGAGAGTCTCAGAAATGATCAACCTTTGGTTTGATAACAATAATACTTTTGAATAGAGCAAGTCAGAGATAACTACAGAATTAGTGGTGTTCCTCTCTAGGTCTCCAAGCCCTATAGAAAGATTAAGGAATTTAGATCCTTTTGGAAATAAATGTGTGGACATCAATGTACCATGACTACTATAGACTATTGTGTCTCCCCCAAATCCTTATGTTGAAGACTTAACCTCAGATGTGATCATATCTGGAGATTTGAGGAGGTGATAAAGATGAAAAAGAGTCAAGGTAGTGCCCTAATCTGATAGGGCTGGTCCCTTTATGAGAAGAGGGTGAGACCCAGAGCTCACTCTCCACCGTGGAAAGACACATGAAGAAGTTGGCATCCAGGAAGAAACTACTCACCAGAAACCAACCACTCTGGCACCTGACCTTGAACTTCTAGCCTCCAGAACTGTGGGGAATACATATCTATTGTTTAAGCCACCCAGTCTATCATATTCTGTTATGGCACCTCAAGCAGACTAATATGATAGTCTCATGTTTGAGTTGCTGCTAGTCATAATGGCTAGTATTTGCACAACATTTTCGAAGGTGATTTTATGTATCTTATTTGCTTTTCATAGAGGTTGACCTTCATATTATGATCTCACAGATGAAGCAAAAGAGCCCTGAGAATGCTTGGGTTAATCAAGGGTCAAGGTGAAGCTAGAAACCAGGGTTGCTAAGTTCCAGCCACTCCACCATATTGCTTTACGGATCCAGTGTGACAGCCCAACACATCCTGTGCCTGGGAAACCCTGAACGACAGTGCTTGTCCATGGCTGCTTGCACATTCAAGTCTGCCCCATAAAAATAATGAAGAGCTCAGGAATGAGAAAATCAATATTGCATAGTCAACAAGGGATTCATTTCCAGAATATTAAAAATATTTTTCTACAAACATGTTAAAAAAAAAGCAAGAGATAAATTGGCAAAGGACATGAACAAAAAAACACAGTTTAGTTTTGTATATGGTGTCAGAGAATATTCTACTTTCATTCTTTTATATATAGTTGTCAGTTTTCCCAGCACCACTTATTGTCTCACACCATATACAAAAATAAACTCAAAATGGATTAAAGATCTAAATATAAGACCAGATACTATCAAACTCCTAGAGGAAAATATAGGCAGAACACTCCTTGACATAAATCGCAGCAAGATTTTTTTTTTTTGATTCATCTCCTAAAGTAAAGTAAACATAAACAAATGGGACCTAATTAAACTTAAAAGCATTTGCACAGCAAAGGAAACCATTGACAAGATAAAAAGACAGTCTACTGAGTGGGAGAAAAATACTTGCAAATGATATGACTGATATGGGATTTATATCCAACATATGTAAATGGCTCCTGCAACTCAACATCAAAAAAACAAACAGCCCCAATTTAAAAATGGGCAGAAGAACTGAGTAGATGCTTTTCTAGGAGGAAATGAAGATGGCCAACAGGCATGTGAAAGATGCTCAATATCACTAATCCTTAGGGAAATGCAAGTCAAAACCGCAGTAAGATACCACATCCCAGCTGTCAGAAGGGCTACCATCAAAGAGAATACAAATAAATGCTGGTGAGGATGAAGGGAAAAGGGAACCCTTGTCCATGGGCACACAGTTGGTGGGAAAGTAAATTGGTATGGCCGCTGTAGAAAACAGTATGGAGATTTCTCAAAAATCTAAAAATAAAACTACAGTATGACCCAGCAATTCTACTCCTGGAATATATGTGAACAATTAAAAGATAAAATAATTTGAAAAGATACATTCAGCCTAATGTTCATTGCATCATTTTTTTAAATTGCCAAGATATGTAAACGCCCTAAGTGTCCATCAACAGATGAGTGGATCAAGATGTGCTCTGTGTGTGTGTGTGTGTGTGTGTGTGAATATTACTCACCCATAAAAAATAATGGAATTTGCCATTTGCCCCAACATGGATGAACTTCAAGGGCATTATACTTAGTGAAATAAGTCAGACAGAGAAAGATATATACTTATATATTGTTCTATAGGCAAATAATTATATGTGGAACCAAAAAACAACAAACTAGTGAATATAACAAAAAATAAGCAGACTCACAGATACAGAGAACACACTAGTGATTACCAGTGTGTGTTAGGGGCAATATAGGGATGGGGGAGGGGGAGATACAAGCTACTGGATGTAAGTTAGGCTCAAGGATATGTCGTACATCACAGGGAACATAGCTAGTATTTTGTAATAACTGTGAATGGAAAATAACCTTTAAAATTGTATAAGATAGTAAAATAATAACTAATTTTAAAAAAGAAATCCACAGAAAAGAAAATTCAAAAAGCCAATGCTGTGCTGTGCTTAGTTGCTCAGTTGTGTCTCTTTGAGACCCCATGGACTGTAGCCTACCAGGCTCCTCTGTCTATGGGGATTCTCCAAGCAAGAATACTGGTGTGGGTTGCCATGCCCTCCTCCAGGGGATCATCCCAATCCCGGGATCGAACCCAGGTCTCCCACACTGCAGGCGGATTCTTTACCATCTGAGCCCCCAGGGAAGCCCCAATAGCCAAAAAACATTTTAAAACATGCAACCTTGTTTGTAGAAAGGAAAATACATTAACTAATTAATTTATTCCTTTATAAGCACTTGCTAACACAGTTAGTCATGGAGGGTAACAGGCTGGCTAGTAACCAGGTCACCCAAAATACAGATGATGTCAAACTAGTGATCAAGGACTAACTTCTAAAGGAAAGGTCATTTATTTTTGAAAGGTCATTTTAATACCCATCTGATTAGGAAAATTTTTTTAAGTCTTATAACATCAAGCACTGAAGAAGAGACAAGAATTGTCATAAACTGGAGATTGGAGTGTAAATTAGTGCAGCCTCTTTGGAGAAGAATTGGTCCAAGTCTAGTAAAGCTGAAGATATACAAGCCTTATGATCCAGGTACTGACTCCTGTATGTATATCCAAGAGAAAATCTCGCACATGTTCATAAGCAGATACGATCAAGGATATTCATTGCAGTCTTAAGTAATTGCAAAAAAACTGCAAACATCTAAATGTCTATCAATAATGCAACAGATAAAGAGTAGTCCATTCATACAATGAAGTATTGCCTATTAAAATAAAACAAACTAGATTTAAATGTAGCAACATATATACAACTCAAAAATATGATACTCAGTGAAAAACAGTAAGTTACAAAGATACATGTGCAGATGATATGATTTATATAAAACATTCAAGAACAAATTAATATTATATATTATTTGTGAATACATACATAGTAAAACTATGAACAGTACAGATATAAAGATAAAACTCAATCTCAAGATGGTGATTATCTTTGAGGCAACAGAAAAATTTCAAAAAGTGAAAAGTGAAAGTGTTAGTCACTCAGTCCTGTCTGACTCTTTGTGACCCCGTAGACTGTAACCCACCAGGCTCCTCTGTCCATGGGATTCTCCAGGCAAGAATACTGGAGTGGGTTGCTATTCTCTTCTCCAGGGAATCTTCCCAACCGAGAGAGAGAACCCGGTCTCCTCCATTTCAGGCAGATTTTTCACCATCTGAGCCACGTTTGGGAGTGTTCAATTATATCTGTAAATTTTTGCTTTAAAATTTTTTCTAGAGCATATAGGAAAAAAGTTAACATACAGAAAACCTGAATGGTCCATGGGTAATTGTTAAATGATTTTATGTACTTTTATGCATATACATTTTTCATAATTTAAAACTCAAACCATTCTGTAAGATCAGGATTTTCCTGATTATTTGATATCAGCACTCACAGACCCCATCTAAGTGTTATAGTCTTAGCAGGCTTCAGAACAAGCCGACAAGGGCAGGAAGCAGCACTCGGAGAAACTCTCTTCCAAGGACCACCAGCAGATTGTGGAGAGAGATGGGATGTAACGTCATTGCCCAGGGTCAGGCACCTCCATCACCGTAAGCAGAGACCCAGAATGAGGCCAAGTTCTGAACTCTGCAGTGTGGATGGTTGGCAAGCAACTCTCCTCAGCTCTGCCTCATTCTACTGGGTTAGGGGTCACCTAACTTAAGACTTTAGCTCTAACACTCACTTTTAACATCTTAAAAACAAATCTAAAACATAAAATTAATTTTTAAAGCAATTAATGTTGCACTCAGACAATTATTTTCCTGGGTCTACAGAAAGCTCAGCATTGCTAATAGTGGTTTGTTTGTGTTACAAGGATGAAAAGAATAAAAAAAAATTAATTAGTGTTTCATGAGTCACCCAGTCACACCTTTTCCTTTAAAAAACAAACAAGGGGGACACATTTGCCACTAAACATCATCCCTCTCACATCTGCCTCCCTTCTCCCTACCCTGATTTCAAGGCTCTCTCGGGTTTTCAGAAACTTCATGAGATTAGGTCTTCAATGTTTCAGTCATCTTCTGAAGATATGTCTTAGCTAGATTCTTCCTGATGTCCACCGACAACTATTTGGGTGAACAAAAGAACGTCTTTTGAGCAACTATTATGCGTTAGATTCTTGCTCTCTACCTTTTGCACTTGACTTTATTTGATTCTTATAATAATCCTTCAAAATTAGTGTAATCATCAGTATTAGCCTCATTACAGAATTAAGAACTAAATCCCAGAAAGGAAAGAGTGTGTCCATGTTTGCAAAGTTATAGCCCTATTAAGAGAGCTAGGATTTAAAAGCCTTGTGGTTTTAAGAACTGCACTGTGGCTCAAAGTCCTGGGTTCCAA
This sequence comes from Bubalus bubalis, assembly GCF_019923935.1. NCBI lineage: Eukaryota > Metazoa > Chordata > Mammalia > Artiodactyla > Bovidae > Bubalus > Bubalus bubalis. Next base: position 111,076,168 of record NC_059161.1, read on the forward strand.
TCCTACGTATGCCATTAATTATCATCATTATGTCACTTTTTCCTGGTGGCTCAGTAGTAAAGAATCCACCTGCTGTGCAGGAAATGCCGGAGTCTTGGGTTCAAACCCTGAGTCAGGAAGATTCCCAAGAGGAGAAGGAAATGGCAACCTGCTCCAGTATTCTTGCCTCGAAAATCCCATTGACAGAGGACCCTGGAGGGCTATATAGCCCATGCGGTCCTGAAGAGTTAGACACAACTGGGCATGTGACTTTGTATCTATTAGAGCCTTAGTTTTGTCATCTCTGAAATGAAGGGGTGGGTATAGACTATGCCTAACTTTCCATCTAATTCTAAGGTTTTTTTTTTTTTTTTTTTTTTCCGGTGGCCTTTTATTACACAAAATGAACAGAAGAGACAGCTCATTTTTCCAACTCTCTTTCTCTTCTAGCTTGTCTGTGGACAACAGCTCAAGGGATGAATTGACCAATTGAAAAAAGATCAGTAAGCACAACAAATCCTGCTGGACCAACTGCTTACCGAGGCCATGATTTCTGTGGGCAGAACTCATGCTTGTCTCTCTGTCTCTGAAACACTGGCACATTTGGAACCCAACCTGTGTTTGGGGCTTCCCTGGTAGCTCAGATGATAAATAATCTGCCTGTAATATGGGAGACCTGGGCTAAATTCCTGGGTCGGAAAGATCCCCTGGAGAAGGAAAAGGCTACCCACTCCAGTATTCTTGCCTGGAGGCTCTCATGGACAGAAGAGCCTGGAGGGCTACAGTCAATGGGGTCACAAAGAGTCAGACATGACTAAGTGACTAACACATACACACACTGTTATTATGATTATAGAATGTCTATGGAACACAGTTGGTCCACCAGGATTTGTTGTGCTTACTGATCTTTTTTCAATTGGTCAATTCATCCCTTGAGCTGTTGTCCACAGACAAGCTAGAAGAGAAAGAGAGTTGGCAAAAATGAGTTGTCTCTTCTGTTCATTTTGTGTAATAAAAGGCCATGGGGTGGGGGGGAGGGGAAACGTTAGAATTAGATGGAAAGTTAGACATAATCTATACCCACCCCTTCATTTCAGAGATGACAAAGAATGAGCTGAAAAGGCCCTGTGCACATAAAAAGTTGAGACGAAATGCCTTGAACGGAGTCCACTTGCCTTTCTTTGAGAGGACATTCTGTTCCTAGGATGGGGTGGGGGTGTTGGCTTCTTTCCTTCTAGTAATTTGTCCATAGAGCCAGGTTCACATTAGGACTGAAGCTAAGCACTTCAGGGCCCAAGTGTGTAAGTTTTCAATCTGAAAGTACAGCCATCTATTTCTTCCAGGGGTAATTTTGTAATTCTGGCCTTAGCGTCAAAATAAGGGGCTAAACTTGAGTCAGGTCCTAAAGGAGAGGTACAATTTGGATATTATTATAGCAGAAGGTGGTTTTGCAATGTGTGTATGTGGCGGGGAAGTATAGAGTATCAGAACCTGGGTGGAGCTTCATAGAGGCCCAATATTTAAAGAATGAGACTCACCTAAATTAGGGGAGAAAAGGAAATGGAGTAGAGGGCACAAAGATGACACATAACTAGAAAGAATGTTGGATTTGTCGATAGGCAGTTTAGATAAAAGATAGCATTAGGCTGTTGAAGAAGTGCTAAAGAGTCTCTTGAGGAGAGTGAAAGAGGAGAATGAAAAGACTGGCTTAACTCAACTTTCAAAAAACTAAGATCATGGCATCCAGTTCCATCACTTCACTGCAAATAGAAGGGGAAAAAATGGAAGCAGTGACAGATTTTATTTTCTTGGACTCCAAAATCACTGCAACCGGTGACTGCAGCCATGAAATTAAAAGAAGCTTGCACCTTTGAAGGAAAGCTATGATAAACCTAGATAGCCTATTAAAAGGCACAGACAGCACTTTGCTGACAAAAGTCCCTATAGTCAAAGCTGTGGTTTTTCCAGTAGTCATGTACTGATGTGAGAGTTGGACCAAAAAGAAGGCTGAGTGTCAAAGAATTGATGCTTTTGAACTGTGGTGCTGGAGAAGACTTTTGAGAGTCCCTTGGACAGCAAGGAGATCAAACCAGTCAATCCTAAAGGGAATCAACCTTGAATATTCTTTGGAAGGACTGATGCTGAAGCTGAAGCTCAAATCCTTTGGCCACCTGATGCAAAGAGCCAATTCATTGGAAAAGACCCTGATGCTGGGAAAGACTGAAGGCAAAAGGAGAAAGGGATGGCAGAGGATGAGATGGTTGGATAGCATCCCTGACTCAATGGACCTGAGTTTGAGCAAACTCCGGGAGACAGTGAAGGACAGGAAAGCCTGGCAAGCTGCAGTCCATGGGATCATAGAGTTGGACACGACTGAGTGACAGAACAACATCTGAGATAGAATTCTGGGTCTGCCACTTACTAGCTCTTGCAAGCCATTTAACTTCTAAACTTTAGTTTCCTCATCTGTAGTATCTACCTTATAGGGTTGTCATGAGGATTAAATGAGAAAATTCCTGTAAGGCTTTCAGCACAGAAAACTCAATCCTTGTTAGTTATTATTAGCATGGGGTTAGGGATCTTAGACATTGCTTTCAGGGGAAGTTACTGGAGATTTTTAGCATGGGAATGATGATTTTAGGGCATTGGCAGAAAGCTATTGAATTTAGAGAAAGAGGGTAGTTTTGGAGGTCATTACAGTGATCTGGGTATGAGGTAATTGGGTCATGGCTTGGGATGATGTTAATGAGAATAAAAGGGAAAAGGTAAATGTGACAGTCATTTCAGGATTTAAAAATTTAGTGAATAAAAGGGACAAAAGGGAGAGATGAATAAAAGATGATGTCCAGTTGTTGGTCTTGGCCTTCTAAAATAGTGGATTCATTGAATCAATAGAGGAACTTGTTTTGGGGGGAAATCGTTTTGAGGTTATTTATTAATGTTAAAATTATGACGGACCATCATCCAAATGGACCTCTCCAGGTGGCCATCACAAGTGTTCAAAGAGAACATTGAACATTTTATTTGAAGACCCACATACATTTCCTTAGCTTCAAATTTGTACTACTTACATTTTCCTCCTCTATTTCATACTCTTATAGTATTGTTTATTTAATATTTTACTGTAATTTAACTTAAACTTATTTTTTTCACTTCATCTAGGCAATAATGTCTGTGAAATCTCAGGCTTTATGTGCTAGTTATACTTTGTCTAATATATAGTAAAATAAAATAACTATTATAAAAGAAATATTCATCCATATTCTTCCTAAAATCGTCCCCAATATCATCATTGTTATATACACATATGTGAAACATGGATAAAAATGAAAAAACATAAAAACATTAATTTTTCTTATGGAAATAGAATAGCAAGAAGATCAGGAAGCTAAAGTGAGGGAGAGAAAATGGCCAGGAAATTACAAAGAAAGATATCAGTACAGGAAACAAAACCAAGTACCTATAATATCATGACAAATAGGTTGAGGGGCAGCATGGTGAGAGGGAGGGGTGTTATGAGAAAATTTCAAAGAAAGGGTAGTAAAAATGCTAAAATATAGAAGAATAAATTTTTGAAAGAGCCATGATATCTAGAATTAGAATAACCAAAGGAAGGTCAGATTCTGGATATATGCATGTATATGTATTTTAATTTTTACTTTTTAATTGACATATATTTGGTTTGTAGTGTTTCGGTTATACAGCAAAGTGATTCACTTATACATATATATGTATTTATAGTCTCTTTTAGCCTCTTTTCCATTATAGGTTATTACAAAATACTGAATATAATTCCCTGGGCTATATAACAGGTCCTTGTTGTTATCTATCGTCTGCAGAGTAGTGTGTATCTGTTAGTCCTAAACTCCTAATTTATCCCTACCCTCACCCCCACTTCAGATGGTAAAGAATCTGCCTGCAATATGGGAGACCCAGGCTTGATCCTTGGGTTGGGAAGATGCCCTGGAGAAGAAAAAGGCTACCTACTCCAGTATTCTTGCCTGGAAAATCCCATGGACTGAGGAGCCTGGTGGGCTACAGTCCATAGGGTCACAAAGAATCAGACGTGACTGAGCTACTAACACTTGCCCTTCACTTTCTCGCCCCTGCTTTGGTAACCAGAAGTTTGTTTCAGTGTCTGTGAGTTTACTTCTGTTGTGTAAATAAGTTCATTTGTTTTTAGATTCTGCATATAAGCATTTGTCTGTCACTGATTTACTTCACTTAGCATTATAATCCCTAAGTCCATCCGTGTTGATGCAAATGGTATTATTTCGTTCTTTTTTTTTTTTATGGCAAATTACAACCCAATAAGCCCATGAACATATATCACCAAGAGGCATGTACTAGAATGTTAATGGCCACACTTCTCATAATACTCCAGTGAAGTGAAAGTGAAAGTGTTAGTCGCTCAGCCGTGTCTAACTCTTTGTGACCCCTTGGATTGTAGTCCACCAGGCTCCTCTGTCCATGGAATTCTCCAGGCAAGAATACTGGAGTGGGTTGCCATTCCCTTCTCCAGGGGATTTTTCTGACCCAGGGATCAAACGCAGGTCTCCCACATTGCAGGTGGATTCTTTACCATCTGAGCCACCAGGGAAGCCCCATAATATCCCAAACAGGAAACAACTCAAACAATGTGATCCAGCAGCGGAATGGATCATAGGTGTGTGGAGTGTGGTGTAGCCACACAATCACATGACCCAGCAGTAAGAAGGCACTGTGGGTGAATCTCATAGCATCATATTAGCAAGACAGACATTTGAAGAGTACATTCCCAATGATTCCATTTATGTAATACACAAAAACTAAGGAAAAACTAAGCTGTGTGAAGTTAGGACAGTGGCTACCCTTAGGAGGAGAGGGAAAATTACTGGAAGGCGTAAGTCGTGGACTTCAGGGTTGCTGACCATGCTCGGTGATTGGTCTTAGTAAATGGATGTAGTCAGTCTGGGGAAACTGATCAAGTCATGCATGTATAATATGTGCATTTTCATTAGAAATGAAGCTTTCCAGGTGGCAGTAGTGGTAAAGAACCTGCCTGCCAATGTAGGAGACATAAGAGACGTGGGTTTGATCCCTGGGTCTGGAAGCTTCCCTGGAGTAGCAAATGGTAACCCACTTCAGTGTCCTTGCCTGGAAAATTCCACAGACAGAGGAGCCTGGAGGGTTATATAGCCCATGGGGCCACAGAGAGTCAGACACGACTGAGCGACTAAACGCACTCACAAACACAACATTAAAAAGATAAAAATGTATTAATGAAAAATAAAATAATCAAAAGCATTGTAAGCAGCCAAGTAAAGCTAAATTACTTAGTCTGTGGAGATTTCTCATCTCACTTGTTTTTTAATCACCACTTGCTGCCTCCTGGGCTAGAAGGGCTGATTCAAGCCACAGAAACAGGAGTAAACATTTGTATAAATAGGATGCATGTCATTTTGGTTTGATTGACAGTTTAATTAGGCACATGTTCTCTCATTGCCATTCTAATTAAATTGGTGGAGGATCCAGAAATTCCAGGTTGTTACATTTGTCTCTTGATCGTTGGATTGTTTTTTTAAAGGATTTATTATACTTATGAACAGGATGGTGTCCTTGGCATGAAGAAGCCACACTCACTGCAGCAGAAAGGTTAATCTTATTATATTAACAGTGAAATTGCTAAACGAAGGGGCAAAACATGGGAAAATTGCCCCATTGCTTCCCAGTACCAGTCAGTCACAAAACAGGGCTTCTGGAATGTGGAAACCAGCCTTGAATTTAAGAGCAGCAGCAAAAAGCAGCTGAAAGTCCTTGCCAATTTTACAAGGCAATCTCAGACTCCCTCTCACTGGCTTTTTTTTTTTTTTCCCCTTCTTTTACTGCTGCTAGTTTAGAGTTATGCTGTAACTTTAATGGTTACTAGGAATAAACACAACCCAGCTCCAGCAGGGCTTATCCAAAAAGGGTGACTGTAGACTCAGAAAAAAATTGAGGGGCCCTTTGGTTCACGCCCCTGGCTCTGGGCTATAGACTGTCTGGAAATCATTGCTGGGACCCAGTCATCTGGATTGGTAAGGCAGGCTGGTAATGGAGCTTTGCTCTCTCCCTTTTTGTACTCTGACCCTTTGGGATTCAGACAATCTAGTCTCCACTAGTTAATTTTAGTTTTGCATAATTAGGATTAAAGAATGTCTTTAAAAATTTTTTTTTAAAGAATTTCTTTTCCTCTCAGACATTTTTACTTAATTTAGGGTAGGTAATTGGAATCCTGTTTTCTCCCCAAGTAAACTAGATAGAAGGTGTTTGGGTATAAGTCAAAATTAGTGTGTGAGAGTTCTATGGAGATTTCAACTCAAATCTACACACTTTATAAGTATATTTTCTTCAGAATTAGTCTCAATATATTACTTCTAATGCAAAAGCTAAACATGGTAAGCCTTACATATTAAATTAGATAACTTTTAGGAGGAGATATCAGCATATAGGTAAAGTTTTATCACTATTTTTTTTAGCTATTTCCCATCTTGTGGGTCGGAGAAGGCAATGGCAACCCACCCCAGTACTCTTGCCTGGAAAATCCCATGGACGGAGGAGCCTGGTAGGCTGCAGTCCATGGGGTTGCTAAGAGTCAGACATGACTGAGAGACTTCACTTTCACTCTTCACTTTCCTGCATTGGAGAAGGAAATGGCAACCCACTCCAGTGTTCTTGCCTGGAGAATCCCAGGGATGGCGGAGCCTGGTGGGCTGCCGTCTATGGGGTTGCACAGAGTCGGACACGACTGAAGCGACTTAGCAGCAGCAGCAGCAGTGATGATGAGAATTTGGACAAAAATGTCAAGACAGTTGGAATCAAGAAGGCAATTTGAGAGATATTTAGGACAAGCAGTACTTGGTGAAGAGATGCGCTTAGTTTAACAAACTCTCCTCCACCTCACTTGATAACCATTGCTACCTTCATGGTGATCTCCAGCCCAGGATCTTGGGACCATGGATATCTTGACCCCTCAGGAGCTGAGCACACCTCTCTGCTGGGACTCCAAGCTGATTGGTTTTGAGGCTCAAGACCTTCCAAACCTCACCAGCTTCTCCTCACCTTAATTCCTAATCACACAGCAATACTGTCCAGAGAATGCAAAGCCCAAACCCAGGCTTCTCAAACCTAGAAGGTTTTCTCAGGTACTTGTTAGAAGGCAAAGAGAACAACCTGGAATACTTCTCTCCATCTGCTCTTTGAGCTTTAGTTGGCAGCTGCTCACTAGGTGTAGCATTATTTAAATACTTTTCTAAAGAACATCTTAAGCTCATGATCTGACTTTAGAGAATTCTATTTATATACCTAAAGATGTATTAGAATAGAATCTCTAAAAAACACATTTTTACAAAACAGGAAACTGAGCAATTCATGAACAGATATTAATGGGTCTATTCTTGTTTTCAATCACACAAAAAATAGTCCTGAAAAAAATCCATTTTAGGTGCAGCAGTTCAGACACTCTGGGTTGCAAATACCAGAAAAGCTAAGTCAAGGTGGATTAGGCTCCAAATGAAAATTATGAGCATACACAGCAGGGGAGAGCCATTCTATTCCCTTCTTCAGGGGATCTTCCAGACCCAGGGATCAAACCCGAGTCTCCTGCATTTCGGGTGGACTCTTTACCTTCTGAGCCAACAGGGGAGCCCCTATAGCAGGGGATACAGACATGACCTCATCCAGGGCCATCCAGACAGCAGTCTCTACTTCCTGGCTCACTTCTTCAAGTTGGCCGCATCCTTTACATCTATCCATAGGTTGCAAGATGGAAGCCAACAGCTCCATGTCCATGTACACACCAAGTTTTAAGTCCACGGGTAAAATCAAAGCCAGGAAAACTTGATGCTCTACTTAGAGGAAATTCCCCAGAAAAATCCCCAGAAATGTGGCTGTTTCTCAGAGAAAGTTCTGAGTTCTGGTACCAGAAGAGAGACAGAATTACAAACAACTAAAGACAAGGAAGGGCTTCCCAGTTGGCGATAATGGTAAAGAACCCACCAGCTCATGCAGGAGACATAAGAGATGTGGGTTTGATCCCTGGGTTGGGAAGATCCCCTGGAAGAGGGCATGACAACCTGATCCAGTATTCTTGCCTGGAGAATCCCATGGACAGAGGGGCCTGGCGGACTACAGTCCATGGTGTCGTACATGACTAAAGCGACTTAGCACAGCACAGCACAGCACAAAGACAACAAATATCTACTCTACTAGGAAATCCAAAAATTTAGGGATTTGAATGAAACTTTGTGTTTATGGAGTCAACTGCTTCATTTGCCATCTATTCAGCAACTCACCCAATGATAGGCGTGTTACCCGTGCTCACTAAATATTTGTTGAATGAGTGAATACTGTATGCTCTTCTTGTCAGAACTGCTGTGTGGTGTCTTGATTCTGAGAGAGGCAATTGCACAGGAGACATGTGGTACTGTCTTTACTGTCATCCCTCATGCCATCGTCCCACCACCCTGAAACCATCATCCTATACTTCAGTCGTCTGTTCACTCATCTACATCTCCTCTCCTGGACTGCAAACCCCTGAGGGCAGGGGCTATGTCCTTCCTCTTTGGCATAAAGGACCCGGCATAGCACTGGCGCAATGTCTATTCTCAGTAATTATTTGCTGTATATATGCATGAAGACTCTCGAGAGTCCCTTGTACAGCAAGGAGATCAATCCAGTAAATCCTACAGGAAGTCAACCTTGAATATTGGCTGGGAAGACTGGTGCTGAAGCTGAAGCTCCAATGCTTCGGCCACCTGATGCGAAGAGTTGACTTACTGGAAAGGACCTTGTTGCTGAGAAGAATTGAGGGTAGGAGAAGAAGGGACAACAGAGGATGAGATGGTTGGATGGCATCACCTACTCAATGGACATGAGTTTGAGCAAACTCTGGGAGACAGTGAAGGACAGGCATGCTGCAGACCATGGACTTGCAAAGAGTCAGACATGATTTAGCAACTGAAACAACTGCATGCATGCATGAATGAATGAACAATCGATTGAGAGGCAGCTCTTTTAAGTCCTTCAGAAAATTACAGTTTAGCAGTGATTTCCATACTTGTTTGCACATTTGAACTATCTTGGGGTAGGGGCGAGGTCTTCAAAATATTCTAAAGCCCAGGATGCACTCCAGACCAATTAAGTCTCAGTATTTGAGGATTACACTAGGCCATCAGCAATATCTGAAGCTCCTCAGGTGACCCCAACAGAGAGACAAGTTTTATTCAGAAACTTGGTGGACTGTGGGGGACACCTGCGGTTGGCTTTTCTGGTGGGCACCTCGGTTAATGACACTGTACCCTCTGGGACTAGGAGGTGAGAAAACTGCTGAGCTTGTATACCCAGGCCTAGGGAATGTCTCCAGGGACCTGGAAAGATAGAGAAGGGATGTTTATCAGACTCTACAATTTAAACTCATGGTTGTGGCAATCATTTATTAATGCTTTCCTTTCTTTGTGTCAGTGCAGAAGAGTGAGCTGGAACACACCACTTGTAATAATAGCCAACCAATTGGCTGTCTTCTCCTGGTCTTGCCGGCCTCTTCAAAAGATGTTAAGAGCCCCCAGGAACGATGTCCAGGTTTTGTGTCTCTCAAACACCCACCTTGGACAAGGTAAAGGGGACTAACCCATACAAAGCAAATCTTAGAATTTAAACTTTAGTATCATTGAAACTGCAGAAACCATAGACCTCTCTTTCCATTCAGTTCAGTTCAGTTCAGTCACTCAGTCGTTTCTGACTCCTTGCGACCCCATGAACTGCAGCATGCCAGGCCTCCCTGTCCATCACCAACTCCCAGAGTTCACTCAGACTCACGTCCATCAAGTCAGTGATGCCATCCAGCCATCTCATCCTCTGTTGTCCCCTTCTCCTCCTGCCCCCAATCCCTGCCAGCATCAGAGTCTTTTCCAATGAGTCAACTCTTTGCATGAGGTGGCCAAAGTACTGGAGTTTCAGCTTTAGCATCAGTCCTTCCATTAGATCCTTGCTATTCAAAGTGCAGTCAATGGACCAGCAGAGTGGGCTTCCATTAGGACTTTTTTTGGCCACTCTGTGAGGCATGTGGGATCTTAGTTCTCTGACCAGGGATTGAACTCACACCCCATGCAGTGAGAGTGCAGAGTCTTAACCACTGGACCACCAGGGAAGTACCCCACTAGGAGCTTTTTAACAATGTAGACTCTCAGACGCCAGACCTTCTGAATCAGAATGAACACTTTAACAAGACCCCAGGTGACGTGCATGCACATTTATGGCTAAGAAACACACTTTTATACTACCTTGATGGGAAAAAAGAAAAAAAATAAGTTTTGACATTCTTTCCGTTGCTCAGAAAATGTCTTAAATACTTTTTCTTCTTTTGTAGGACTTCGACTACTTGTATCTCTATTGGAAAATGCCCAAGATGCCTACATCTTTGACTTGTGAAAAATAGGCTTTCCTTTTGGGCTCTCAAAACAGTTTGGAGATTCTTATATTAGCGTTTGGAGGCCTGAGTCTTTGCATTTAACTAGAGGAATTCTAGACTTCTTAATTCTAAGCTGTATTACTCTAGCAACTACAGTGAAGCAAGGAGATGGTCTGAAAGTACCTACTCTGGACTGGACAGCTCCTATCCTCATCATCTTTATCCTTTATGTTTGCGAGTGTCTTGGTTTAGCTGGAAAAAAAATGATCTGAATGAAAATTCAATCAATGTAAACCTGTTCTTGTGCAAAGGGATTATGAAACAACCAGGAACCGCTGCAGAAATGTGATTTACTTGATTTGTGAAAAGAGGGGTTTACTGAGATCAAAGGTCAGAGATCAGAGTTTTTTAAAAAATATTTACTTATTTGGCTAAACCAGGTCTAAGTTGTGGGATCTTTAGTTGTCGCATGCAGGGTCTTTCTTAGTTGCAACATATGGGATCTAGTTCCCTGGCCAGGGATGAAACCTGGACCCCCTGCACTGGAAGCCTGGAGTCTTAGCCACTGGACTACTGGGGAAGTCCCCTAGAGATCAAAATTTAAAGCTAAATCTAGGCAGAATGGGTAGGGCTGGTAGAAGTGGGGGTACATGTGGCAATCAGGTTGGGAAAAATGGGATGTTTGATGGTAAATGAGGGTTCCATAGTTTTGGTATGGAATCCAGGGAAATGAATTTGCATCCGTGTTGGAATTACCTAGAAAACCTGAGGCCCCAGTGGAAAGCCCTGGCATTCTTCCTGCAGGAGCTAATGGGTCTGATGTGAAATGAGTGGTAACAAGAAATCAGATTTCTGCATTTACACTCTAATCTAGATTTAGTTGCCAAGTTCTAAAATACACATGTGTATTCATCTGTTAGGGCTGCCATAACATAGAGGCACAGACTGGGTGGCTTAAACAACAGACATTAATCTCCTCAGAGTTCTGGAGGCTCTGAGCCCAAGATCAAGGTATCAGTAGGGCTGGTTTCTTCTGAGGCCTCTCCTTGGCTTGTACACGGCCACGTTCTCACTCTGTCTTCTCATTGTCTCTCTATGCTTGTCTGTGTCCTGTTCTCTTCTTGTAGGACACGAGTCAGAGTAGAGCCACCCTAGAGACCCCATGGACTGCCGCACGCCAGGCCTCCCTGTCCTTCACCACCACCCAGAGCTTGTCCAAGTTCATGTCCATTGAATTTGAGCATGCACCCTGGAGACCCAATGTAACTTCAATTTCCTCTTGAAAGAGGCTTCCCAGGTGGCTCATCCATAAAGAATTGGCCTGCTAGCTTCCCTGGTGGGTCAGTGGGTAAAGAATCTGCCTGCCAATGCGGGAGTCACAGGTTCTATCCCTGGCCCGGGAAGATCCCACGTGCCTCAGAGCAACTTAAGCCCCTGGGCCACAACTACTGAGCCTGTGCTCTAGAGCCCAGGAGCCGCAACTGCTGAGCCTGCCGGACTCAGCTCCTGAAGCCTGTGTGCCCTAGAGCTGTGCTCCCCAGCAAGGGAAGCCACTGCACTGAGAAGCCCCACGCACGGCAAATAGAGAGTAGCCCCCACTTCCCGCAACTGGAGAAAAACCCAAGTACCAGCGAAAATTCAGAACAGCCAAAAATAATAAATAAATATTTAAAAAACAAATACGCCTGCCAATGCAAGAGACACGGGTTCGATCCCTGGGTTGGGAAGATTCCCTGGTGAAGGAAATGGCAATCTACTCCAGTATTCTTGCCTGGGAAACCCCATGGACAGAGGAACCCGACAGACAAGTCTATGAGATCGCAAAGAGTCAGACTTGACTGAGCAGCTGAACCACAAGCAACCTCTTTAAAGACACGATACTGGATGCTTGGGGCTGGTGCACTGGGACGACCCAGAGGGATGGAATGGGGAGGGAGGAGGGAGGAGGGTTCAGGATGGGGAACACATGTATACCTGTGGCGGATTCATTTTGATATTTGGCAAAACTAATACAATTATGTAAAGTTTAAAAATAAAATAAAATTGAAAACAAAAACAAAAACAACAACAAAAAAAGACACGCTCTCTAAATACCGTCACATTCTGAGGTACTGGGGGGTTAGGACATCAACATTTATAATTTGAGGTGAATACAATTCAGCTCATATGGTGTTTCAGTTACCAAATTTAAAGCACAGGAAACAAGAACAGAAATCTACAGGATTACTTACCTCAGTATCGCCCTTTTATTTATAAGGAAACAGAAGCCGTTGGAGATGAGGCAATTTATTTTATCATTAAATGTCATTAATACTGGGACCAGAATGCAGGTCTTCCTGGCAGGTTTCCACTCCCTCAGGCCTCTTCCCTTTGAATCTTTTCCCAGACAACAAAGGTGAGACCTTTAGTGAGGTGCTTAATAAGCACACAGATGGCTGGGTCTCTTATTAAATGCAGATTCTGATTCCTCAGGTCTGAGGTAGGGCTTAGGTTTCTGCATTTCCAGCCAGCAAGCTCTTAATGTTGCTCCTACTGTTGCATTGGTCCCCAAGCTCTGACTCTGGACCAGCATCTCCTGGGAGCCTGCTAGAAATGCAAATTCCCAGGCCCACCTCAGGTTCACCAAATTGGAAGCTATTATTGTGGAACCCAGCAATCTGTGTTTTACTATTAAATCTTGGGTGTTTCTGATGCCCATGCAAATTTGAGAAACTCTGCTCCTTAACCTTCTTCTGCTTCAGAATTTCCTGATGGGTTGGTTAGAAGTGTGGATCAACTGAATCAGAATCTTGGTAACAATATATGTGTTTAAAAGCAATGGTTAGGAAGATGAAATATCTATGTTTTTCTAAAAAAATACTCCAGGTAATATTGCTAGGCAGTGAGGTTTGGAGCCCATGGTTCTTGATTGTACCCTGGAATCATCCAGGTTGAAATCAATCATTATAAAATATTCTATTTTTAGCCAGCTGTTCAGTGAGCACTTTGATTAACTGAAAGAACTTCCTTTCATTTCTCAAACCTCCCTCCTCATTCCCTGAGCCCCAAACTCTCTTCTTCCAACAGGGTCTTTCTGGACTTCAGATAATACCTGCCCTTAGCAGGATGTCACTGAGCTGAGTTCCATTATATTCTGACACATCTGCTCTGCAAGGCTGCTATGTTCTATGTCTCATCTTTGTGTTAACTTAGTTCTCTTTAATATTGAACTTGCTATACACCCCTCCTCCTCACTTCTACAGGCCCCCTCCCCTGGAGGGGGGACAGGTCACCCTTGGATGGCTTGCTGACACGGCATACAGCTGGGGTACATCATAAAGGAGGCAGAGATGATGTCAGAATGGTAAAGATGAAAAAGCAATAACATTCAGTGTTGGCGAGATTGTGGGGAAATAGGCATTCTCATGCACCATCAGGAAGTCTAAACTGACATAACCTGTTTAAAGGGCTTCCCAGGTGGAGCAGTGATAAAGAATCCACCTGCAAATGCAGGAGATGTGGGTTCCATCCCCGGAGCAGGAAATGGCAAACTGCTCCAGTATTCTTGCCTGGAAATACACACATACTCTTTGGTTCAGCAATGTTATTTCTGAGGGTTTGTCTTACAGACACACCCATACATTTAGCAAAGATGTATAGATAAGAATGTTCATGGCTGGATTTTTGTAATGCCAAAAACCTGGAGGAATTTTCATTAAAAGGCTGGTTAAATTAGTTGTGCAGTGGTGTCTGTTAACTCTGTAAGTGCTGGAGAAGGCTGGAAGGCTGGACCCAACTGGGACTACTGCCCAGAATGTGGGCACCTAGCCTCGCTATCCTGGAGAAGGCAATGGCACCCCACTCCAGTGTTCTTGCCTGGAAAATCCCATGGACGGAGGAGCTTGGTGGGCTGCCATCTATGGGGTTGCACAGAGTTGGACACAACTGAAGCAGCTTAGCAGCAGCAGCAGCAGCCTCACTATCAAGGATGTCAGAAGGCTGAGATTCTTATATGGAAGCTAAGGGTTCCTAGAGAGGGTGCTGGGTGAACACGGATGATGCTGCATGGTCTTTTAATGTCTCAGCCTTGGAAGGCATGCACTGCCCTTTATGTCCTCCTCTATGGGCAGAAATAGCTATAAACCTGCTCAGTTTCAAGGGGCTGGACATAACGCTCCCATCAGAGGGAGAAGCACTAAGAATCTGTGGTCATGTTTCAAAATGACCACACTGTTGTTACCTCTAAGGAGCAGGGGGTGGAGGAAGAAAAATTGATTCTCATTTTGTACCTTTCTATATTATTTGATTTAAATTGCTTACATTAATTTTTGAAATTAAAAGAAAGATAAAAATAAGAAGAAAGTAATTGGAAGAAAAGGGAGGCCTGTGGTAGAAATTTTCAAGTGAAGGGAGGGATGGAAAAAGAGGAAGAAAGGCAGGCAAGCCTGGGAAAGGAGCCCAGGGGAGAAGACAGATATGGGATTGGTGGACATACAGGGTAGCAATTCGACCTTGTGTTTGTGCTAGGCACCCATGGGGCAGCCTTCTGTCACCTGTCCCACATTATCTGCCCTTGGAAATACTGCTCATCCTTTAAGGAGCAATTCAAATATCATCTCTTGGGTAACCTTCTTAGACCCCTCCCAGCTAGAGTGGCCTTCTATCATTTGTGTGAAGTGGTCTCTCCATCACCGGTGCAAATACCCCTGCATAGATCATGTACCAGCCCTCCTCTTGGTTTTTTGAAGCTATATCCATGCTTCTCCAAACACTGTCCTTAAAAGCAGGCATATTTTGTTCATTTTCTCCATTCCCGTGTTGCTTCACATTGTGTCTTTGGGCAGTGGATAGTCCATAAATATTTCTTAAATTACAAATGTCTCTCAATGTAAATTGGTACAATCACTATGGAAGTTCCTTAAAAAACTAAAAATAGACCTACCATATGGTCCAGCAATCCCACTCATGGGCATATATCCAGAGAAAACAATAATCCCAAAATATACATGCACCCCAATGTTCATTGCAGCACTATTTACAATAACCAAGAAATGGAAGCCACCTAAATGTCCATTGACAGAGGAAAGGATAAAGATGTGGTACACATCTTACTAAGCATAAAAGAAGGAAATAATGCCATTTACAGCAACATGAATGGACCTAGAAATTATCATACTGAGTGAAGTAAGTCAAAGACAAATACCATATGATATGACTCATATATGGAATCTAATTTAAAATATGATACGAATGAACTTATTCACAAAACAGAAACAGACTTACAAATATTGAAAACAAACTTCTGGTTATCAAAGGCAAAACATGCTTGTGGCAGGAGGGATAAATCAGGAGCTTGGGATGAATATTCACACACTGCTATATATAAGAGAGATACCCAATGAGAACCTACTGCATAGCACAGGGAACTCTAATCTGTATTCTGTGATAACCTATATGAGAAAAGAATCTAAAAAAGAATGAATCACTTTGCTGTACACCCCAAATCAATACAACATTATATATCAACTATACTCCAGAGTCGGACAGAAGCCACTTAGCAGCAGGAGCAGCAGCATACTCCAGTTAAAAAATGCCTCTTTCTCTTGGATCTATGTATCCGTTCAGTTCAGTTCAGTCGCTCAGTCGTGTCCGACTCTTTGCGACCCCGTGAATCGCAGCACGACAGGCCTTCCTGTCCATCACCAACTCTCGGAGTTCACCCAAACTCATATGCATCGAGTCGGTGATGCCATCCAGCCATCTCATCCTCTGTTGTCCCCTTTTCCTCCTGCCCCCAAGCCCTCCCAACATCAGAGTCTTTTCCAATAAGTCAGCTTTTCGCATGAGGTGGCCAAAGTATCGGAGTTTCAGCCTCAGCATCAGTCCTTCCAATGAACAGCCAGGACTGGTCTCCTTTAGGATGGACTGGTTGGATCTCCTTGCAGTCCAAGGGACTCACAAGAGTCTTCTCCAGCACCACAGTTCAAAAGCATCAATTCTTCGGCACTCAGCCTTCTTCACAGTCCAACTCTCACATCCATACATGACCACAGGAAAAACCATAGCCTTGACTAGATGGACCTTTGTTGGCAAAGTAATGTCTCTGCTTTGGAATATGCTATCTAGGTTGGTCATAACTTTCCTTCCAAGGAGTAAGCGTCTTTTAATTTCATGGCTGCAATCACCATCTGCAGTGATTTTGGAGCCCCCCAAAATAAAGTCTGACACTGTTTCCACTGTTTCCCCATCTATTTGCCATGAAGTGATGGGACCGGATGTCATGATCTTAGTTTTCTGAATGTTGAGCTTTAAGCCAACTTTTTCACTCTCCTCTTTCACTTTCATCAAGAGGCTTTTTAGTTCCTCTTCACTTTCTGCCATAAGGGTGGTGTCATCTGCATATCTGAGGTTATTGATATTTCTCCAGGCAATCTTGATTCCAGCTTGTGTTTCTTCCAGCCCAGCGTTTTTCATGATGTACTCTGCATAGAAGTTAAATAAGCAGGGTGACAATATACAGCCTTGGTGTACTCCTTTTCCTCTTTGGAACCAGTCTGTTTTTCCATGTCCAGCTCTAACTGTTGCTTCTTGACCTGCAGAGCTGATTCACTTAGTTGTACAACAGAAACTAATGCAACATTGTAGAGCAGTAATACTCCAAAAAAAAAAAAAAAAAAAAAAGTCTGTCATGTAGCTAACACGTGTACGGCATAGACCATGTGCTATTAATAGGTAATGCCCTCAAATGTAAACTCATTTGCTCTCTCCTAACAACAGGAACCTCATCACTTCTGCTCTACAGAAGGCAGCATAGATGCATAGGGAGGTTAAAGAGCAAAGTCACTAACCTGGTAAATGGTAGAGCTTGGAATCAATCCAAACCACGTGGCTGCAGACCCTGTCCTCTTTGCACCGTTCTCTCTCTTTCATCCACCCATAATATAGCACATTTCTGGTTTCTCCATTCGAGAGTCAAGAAGAGTGCCTCACGGTACTTTCTGAAATGTTCCAGTCACCGGACAGAATTGGAATTCTCCGTACAAACTGCTCTCTGGACGGCCGTGCAGTAAAAGAAGTAGAACAGCACTCAGCTGGTTCATTAGAGCCTAAGTCATTGAACCTTCTCTGTCTTTTCATTGACTTCAGCCTAGACTAGACAAGGCCTCCCAGGAAGCATGCTAAAGCTCCCAGAACTGTGATCGATGGCCCGGAAGGGTGTGTAGAGGGAACATTATAGAAATGTCTGGGGGGAACGGAGGCTCAGAAAAGTGCTGGGATGCGGGCAGGAAATAATGTGAAAGAAATAATCATGGGTGGAGTGTAAAAACCCTGTGGTTGAAAACTCCAAAATGATGAAGTCATACATTTATTTTTGCCCGTCTTTCCTCCCAATGATTGCAGAGCTACCATTATATGAAGATAGAGCCAACATAGTTTCAATACTTGTTATCATGGTCTGTGTTGAAATACAGCAGGGAACATGGGCCAGTTACTCATGGGCAAAGTGGTCCCAAGCTGGAAGGAAAGAGGGCAGTCGGTTGCATTGAACCCCACTCACCTTCATCTGGAAGAGAGTACTATTTAGAGGTGGGACTGGTAGGAAGGTTACATCAAACATGGACGCACTTTATATGAGGTTTTCATTCCAGTTTGCTCTGAGGCTTCATGGATAGACAATAAAAATATAAGAGTGCTGAATATTAGTCCTCCTGGTTGCTTATTGCTTTTTATCATCTAAACAACTTGCGCTAATTTCTAACATTCAACATTTATGGACTTCCAGGAACTCATAAATGTCACATCAGGCTGCCTCTTGGTGAATTTTTAATCAAGGGGGAGAATTTCAGCCACAAATAGACCAAGATTCAAGAGGCCCGATATTGATCGGGCAAAGTGGCACTTACGAACCTGAGGTTGAAGTAGTTCGGATAAAAGGAAGCTGGGCTTTCAATGGCCCTAGAGCCATCTTCTTCCATCCAGTTCAGGTGGGCATCAGATGTCCCCTTAGAGTTATTGTATAGCAGCAAATGGTATGAGATCTACTAAGTGCTCATCCCAATAGCTGTCAGTATGAGAAGGAAAAGCTGCAATTCTGGCCCAGGTCAGATAGCATCTCAGTTAGAAATCCTATGGATGTCACACTCCCATCCCAAAGCCGATTGTCCTGTTCTCCTCCATTTAGGACAGAAGGTGTCCTTGGGTGGAATGGGCCAAGCCAAGAGGCTCTGCATGTTCTGCTCAGCACAAGGCCTGGTCTCCAAGTCTGAGGCCTTGAATCGTCCCTGCAGAGACTCAGAGCAGCACTTGTTATGTCAGGGATCACTCAGCCCTGTGAATGATGTCTCTCACTAATGCCAAGCCATGAATCATTGGTCTGTGGTACTGTAAAATTAACATGCGCCACTATAAATAACTCTTCTGTAATGGGCTGTCATTGATGGCTTTTTGGAAAGGCTTGACTCAGGAGTAAGGGTTTTAATGACTGTAATTGAAATTAGATGAAAAGCATCGGTATTGGGCTTTTTTTCTGACCCGTGCGAGGACAAATTCCATCATATGTCAAAACAATTATGCTGCATCAAACCTGAGGGACAGGGTGCCCTGGCCACTCTCCTCCAGCACCTCTGACAAAGTCCCCTGAGGTGTCTCCTGGTGAGTGACAGGGCCCATGCCAGGCCTTCAAAGAGGACCTGAACAGAGCCAGGCAGAGCTGGCAGAACATCCCCGCCAACTCCCAGCGGACAGCCATTACCAGCGGGAAGAGTCATTATTATTAATAACGACTTTCCTTTGTAAAGCGGGATATGGTTTACAAAGCTCTTGCATGTCCATTATCTCATTTGATCCTCACCAAGGCACTGAGAAGTAGGTCAGACGTTCCTGCTATTATCCGCCTCAGATGTCTGCAGAGATGGAGGCTCAGAGAGCTGATGACTTGCTCAAGGTCGCACAGCCAGTAAGTGATGCAGCAGGAACCGGGACCTAGGATGGGTCAGGAGGGTTCCTGTCAAGTCTCTTCCTCTTCCTGTCTGACCAGGGCACCTCTTGCTGCTGTGAAGTACTCAACCCTAAGTATTCCAGACAGACCCCTGTATCCTCATCATTAACAGAAAAATAAAGACAGCCAAGGACAAATGCAAATGTAGGATTTTTTTTAGCGACCGACTCGAATTCTAAACAGCTTTTCCTACTAACATCTGAGTGATGAGCAGAGGTTCTAAGCAAGTGGGTGGAGAGGTTTTGAAACAGACTGGATTGGAACTCCAGTGCTCTCTTTTCATTTTGCTTCTGGAGGGATTGATAGCTTCAAGAGCTTTTCCCAGAGGGTGATGTTTCCTTGAGGTCTTGCGAAGGATCAGGCTTTCACAAGGAAAAGCCCCAAGATTGGAGATTAAGGTCCAGAGAGATCTGGGTCTCTGAGTCTCTGAAGCCCCGCCACCTCTCTGTTCCCTGGAATCAGATGCAGCTCTGCCTAAATGTCCCAGTCCCCTGCACGTGTCCTGAGAAGGAGGGGTTCTGAAGTTACCACCACACCCTTCAGACCCAGGACGGCTGTTGCTGGCCTTGCTCTTGGGAGGCAGAAAAATCTCAGAAGCAGTAGAAACCATATGTTTCAGCCATTATCTTCCAAACCTCCTGCCCCAGACAATTAGTCAGAGGAGCTGAGCCCACGTGGGCCTCCAGCCTTCCCATCTCCCCAACGAGCCTCCCGTGCTGGGCCAGAGGAGGTTTGCAAATGAACATGCAGCCGGCATGCCTTTGTCCCTGTAGCATGTCACCATTCCCCACCTGGAGACGGCTCCGTAATCCTCCTGTGCAAAAATAACAAGTCCCACGTAGGGTTGCGTACATGGTCTAATTACACGTAACAAAACAGCTCCTCTCAGGAGAGAAGGAGTGTTTGCTAGTAAATTAAGAGATGCAAAAACCACTGTGCGCCGTGCTGATTAATCCAGTTCTCTAGCAATGGGGAAGGATCCTTGAGAAATGGGTTTGTAGTTTGATGATAATTAGATGCCCACCATGGGGGCTTTTCATCCTCACCGGCTTTTGTGTGGAGGGAAGGGAGAACTACTGGAAAGGAGACTCAGAGCTGATTTGTTCGGGGTTGTGTTGAAGGAGTGGAAATGGCTCCAAAAATCACTAATACTTATTAAATGGGTAAAGTTCCAGGGAGCCCACCTGCATGGGCTCTCAGTACCTCTCACTGCCATTTTAGATGGGACAGCACCTGTACAGATCGAAACCTTTATCCCACTTTGCTCTGAAGAGCTGTGGGTTTATCTGAATTTCTCTACCCCTTTTGGCACCGAGCTTGGAGAGCCACTCTGGGCTGCAGTCTAAGGGGACCTTATTGATTACAGAGAAGACAGAACAAACACATTAGAAAAACAGAGAAAAACATGCTTACGAATAATTACAAATATAAAGACAGACTGTGTGGGTTTGAGTATGGACTGGGGGGAGGGGCACACGCAGGGGCACACACATGCCACCTGAGGCTTGATACAAAGTGCCTGAGCTATCTAAAGGAGCTCTGTTTGAATTTGGGGGTTTGTCACTTCCTGGCAGCCACCTGACCCTCTGGGCCTTAGTTTTCTAATCTGCAATATGGGATTAGTAATTATTTCTGCCCTTCCTACTTTGAGCTATTGTGGAGATTATATAGGAAAGCAGATGTGAAGATGCCTTGCAAACTGTGTAACACAAATGTTATTTTCCCTCATATTAGCACAATGTCTAGCACATAGCAAGTGCCTAATAAATACCCTAGTTGATGGATGGGAAGACAGATGCTAAAGGGTGAGAATGGAGTTATTTGAAACATTTGAAAAACTCAAGGGAGATTTGCTATAAATCATGGGTTTTTAATAGAATTTTTAAATGGGAAAGGGTGTGGAGATCTGCTAGGAAGAGCAAGGGAATATTCCTGACTGTACAAATGAAAAAATCTGAGCGGGAATAGCATATTCCCTTGGCTAGAATCTGAGTAGAGTAGGAGTTGAAGGGCATTAAGTAACGAATGAGGAAAAGGCGAATTAATGGAAGGCTGGGAGGTCAGAGGTTAGGTGCTGTGGTGGAGCTTGTGCCTGAGCAAATAGCTGATGGTGTGAGCATCTATGTGAAGATGGCTGTCCATGTAAAGATGGGTAACTGTGAAAACTGGGCATCCTTGCAAAGATGAGCATCCACATAAGGCCTGCAGCATCCTTGCAGAGATGGACACCCATGCAAGGCCTACAACATCCTTGTGAGAGAAGTTCAGGTTTGCAGTTGGTGATCAAAAAGCACATAGACTGCACATATACACAGAATCCAGAACCCTAGTGCTCCCACCTCCTTTTGTGGTGGTCGTATTTGGGGATACAGGAAAGAAAGCGGAATGGGAAAACACAGACCTGATCATGAGCTGAAACTCTGCCATATATTGATGGAGTGGCTCCTGCAAAGGGCCACCCTAATCCAATATCCAGGATCTCAAGAATTGGAACAGTTCAAGGACCCTATTCCAGAAGCAGTAAAAATCTCCAGGGAACCAAAGACAACGTGAGAATTTTCCAGGGGAGCCGCCTCCCACACTCCTGCATCCCCTTTTAGACAGTGCTCTTCTGCAGAGTAATCCCTAAAGATGAGAGAAAAATATGTCTCCACTACAATAGAAAGAACTTCTGTGAGAAAGAGCTGTGTTTTGAATGTTTTAATACACAGAAATTGACACCCATCTACTTGGGTATTCAAAAACCCTCTCTCTGGAATAGAATAACAATGCTTTCTTCTCTATATTTTCCTTGCATGCTGCCACGAACTGCTGTTGTGAAGCAAATCCTTCTGTTGCAATCTTTTATTTTTACCTCCCCCCCACTTTGTAAATCACTTTCTTTCTCTAAAAGATTAAAGTGTGGTAAAAGCTGCAAAGTGACTAAGAAAAGGACCCCTCTGAGTCAAGAGATATGCGCCCTCCCATGTATCTTTGAGTCACAGCTGCTAATGTTTCTTGACATAATCCAGTATATCTTTTGAATTTTTTCTCTCCTAGTATCAGGGTTTAGAAAAAACTCCAAAGTGTTTGAGGATGGGAGATTTTGCCCTGTTGCATGAACCTCCCTTTCCATCACGGGGAACTTCCCGTCAAGGACCACAGGACTATGCCGTGACATGTTCATTCTTGGCACAACCTGGACATCCCTTTGTGCCCCACTGCCAAGTCATTCTGGGGGTGGTGACAGTGTGCCTTCAGGAGCCCCAGGCAGCCACTCATAGGTGATGCCCACCCACTCCTTCCCTGTTCACATCCTGGTACAGAGGGGACTGTGCTGATTCAAATCTGGAGCCTCCCGTTGCTAGTTGAGGTCTTTCAACAAGTCACTTCATCTCTCTGAACTTTGATTTCTCTTCTGTAAAATGGAATGACAATACAGAACTGTTGGAAAATACTGATCATTGGCAGATAGAGTGATAATCTTTACTTTCTTGACACTTAACGGGCCTTTTATAGGTACAAGCTCACGTTCCACCTCTTTAGTTTAAAGCATTTCTCCATCTCTCTTTCTCTGTCTCATTTTTCCTCTCTGCACAGACACTTGTGGACCGACACACAAGAAACTGGCCACAGTGGTGGCTGCTATCTCAAGGTGAAGTGCAAGTCCCTCAGGCGTGTCCAGCTCTCCGGGACCCCATGGACTGCACAGTCCATGGAATTCTCCAGGCCAGAATACTGCAGTGCGTAGCCTTTCCCTTCTCCAGGGATCTTCCCAACCCAGGGATCAAACTCAGGTCTCCCACATTGTAGGCAGATTCTTTACCAGCTGAGCCACAAGGGAAGCCCAAGAATACTGGAGTGGGTAGCCTATCCCTTCTCCAGCAGATCTTCCTGACCCAGGAATCGAACTAGGGTCTCCTGCATTGTAGGCGGATTCCTTACCAACAGAGCTATCAGGGAAGGCCAGCTGCTATCTAAGAGGATGTTTTTCACCTTTCACTGTTCAACTTTTTGTACTATTTGAATTTTTGTCATTAGTGTGTATTTCTTTGAAAATATATTTGTCATTAGCATGTATTTCTTAAAAATAAGCAAAATATGTATATTTAGAAACTCTGCATTTCTAACCCTTAGTCCTTCCCCCCATCCCTGCCCCCCTGGATCTTCTCTTTCTTTCTAGGCTTGGAAGTATCACACCAAAAAAGTACAAAAAGAAAAACCCACATGACTAATATTGATTGTAGGACTTATTTAGTGTGGAAGAACTCCAAATTTAAGAAGTTCTGGGAAGTAGGTGGACCTTTTAATAAAGGGTTGGAAAAGTAGATAGCCATTGGGAAAATATAAAAATGCATTCATATCTCACACCATCTTCCAAAATATACTCTAAATATATCAGAGATTTAAATGTTTTTTTAAAAAAAGGAAACCACATGAGTATTTCCTTATATAAAATAAGGTACTTAAAAAAAATACGGATGAATTTCTTTATAATCTGGGTATGGAGAAAGCTTTGCTAATCATAATTCAAAATCCAGATTTAAAAGAAAAATGGCCAAAATATTAAAACAAAACAAAATTCTTTCATGGCAGAAAGATCAAAAAGTCCAAAGATAAGCAACAAACTTGGAAAAAGTATATTTAATATACATCATAGATAAAGAGCTGATAGCTTCTTCATATATAAAGAACATTCAAAAATCAAGAAATGCAAGTTCAAAACCTGCAAGAAACATGAGCAGGAGAAACAGACACTTCAGAGGAAAATAGACACAAATAGTCTTCAAATATGTATAAAACTGCTGAAACTTACTCAATTGGAGAAATGAAAAATAAAACTACATTCTGCTGCTATTTTTTTATTTTTATTTTTTTACTTATCGGAGCAGCAGAATTGAAAAAGTTGACGATACACACTTTGGGCAAGGAAATAGATACTCTCATAAATTGCTGATATAAGAGTAAGATGATGAGTCTCCACAGAGAAGATTCCTTCATATTGAACAAAACTAGGCATTTACCTTTTGAGCCAGCAATTATTCTCGTTGGGATTTATCCTGCAATACACTTCCACAAATATAAACCCTTGTGATAAGGTTATTCACTGTGATGCTATTTATTGTAAGAAAACATTGGAATCAACTGAAGTGCCTGCTATAGCGGATACATGGACTAGCACACCCACACAGGACAGTGTACACAGTGTAAAAATAATGAAGACGCTCTCCAGGAGCTGATATGCAATGATGTTCAGGATATATTGTTAAGAGCGAAATGTAAGGTGGGAAAGAGTACATAGTATGTTACCTTTTATATAAAAAAAAGAGAAGAAAAAAACTTATTTCCTTGCTTTTGCAAAGAGAAATGCAAGAAGCATGAACCACAAACTAAGGAAAGTGGTTACTACAAGGCATGGGACGGGGGAAGGAATCATTATGGATAATAGTGAGATTTCTATGAATATACCTTTTTCATATAGTTTTGTCTTATAAATTGTATGTGTTTCATATAGTTTAAAATGAAATTAAGTCAGTAACTTTCAATGCAAATCTTAAAACTGGAAGCCAACCACATGTCAAATTGATAATACAACCATGCAGAAAATAAATAATTAATTCACAAACTCTTGAGCCCAGTGTTCCAATGTAAATCCTGATGAGCTCAGTTGTTTGCTGCTGCTGCTGCTAAGTCGCTTCAGTCGTGTCCGACTCTGTGAGACCCCATAGACAGCAGCCCACCAGGCTCCTCCGGCCCTGGGATTCTCCAGGCAAGAACACTGGAGTGGGTTGCCATTTCCTTCTCCAATGCAGGAAAGTGAAAAGTGAAAGTGAAGTCACTCAGTTGCGCCCGACTCTTAGCGACCCCATGGACTGCAGCCCACCAGGCTCCCCCGTCCATGGGATTTTCCAGGCAGGAGTACTGGAGTAGGGTGCCATTGCCTTCTCCACAGTTGCTTAGTTGTGTCCAACTCTTTCTTTGTGACCCCATGGACTGGAGCCCGTCAGGCCCCTCTGTCCATGGGATTCTCTGGGCAAGAACATTGGAGTGGGGTGCCATTTCCTCCTCCGGAGAATCTTCCCAGTCTAGGGGTTGAACCCACATGTCCTGTGTCTCCTGTATTTTGCAGGCAGTGTCTGTACCTACTGAGCCAGTGGGAAGGCCCTGATAGGTTATTTTTTTAAAAAAGAACTGTAAAGACACCTTGAACTTACATCGTATGTTTGATGTTGGTAGTGGGTAGCATTGGTATAGTAATTCTAAAACTGTTGAATGACTGAACAGGTGAGTTAAATATATTGATGATGATAGGAGCTAGGGATAAGGACATGTGTGTGTGTGTGTGTGTTGCTTCAGTTGTGTCCCATTCTTTGTGACTCCATGGATTGTAGCCCACCAGGCTCCTCTGTCCATGGAATTCTTCAGGCAAGAATACTGCAGTGGATTGCCATTTCCTTCTCCAGGGGATCTTCCTGATCCAGGGATCAAACCCAGGTCTCCTGCAATGCAGGCAGATTGTTTACCATCTGAGCTATGAGGAAGAGTTGTGGGACATTGGATTTAAATAAGGGGAATCAATAAGAATTGGAAGGATCTTAAAATCCAGTAGCAATTAGCATACCTAGTGCCTAGATCTTATACTTAAATCAGCTTCCCCACCAAAAGAAACCAGGGCTTGGAATCAGGATCAAAGTTTCAAAGGGAAAAAAAAAGAAAGAATCAAGTCCCTTGGAGAAATGGCTAAATATAGATTTGGAACCTCGGACACCTTGTAACAGAAATCAAAGGATAGCTCAGAAACTGATGGTAACTTATCAACAAGATACATGAGCTGGCTTGAAGGGGTGCTCACTAGCTAAATGTGAGACATTTTGAGCATCAAAAAGAATAATGTTGGCAGTAGATAGTAACACAATGGGAAAAAAAAATGAGTTCAAAGAGACATTAAACAATTAGAATACAATTGAAAAAAATTTTAAAGTGAAATTCATGTAAAGTCTATATACTTTATTTCAATCATTTATTGAAGAAATAGTGTCAATATTATGCAGTCTTTTTCAAAAAAAGAGTAGTAAACACTTCTAACTTATTTTATAAAGTCAGCAAATTCCTGGCACCAAACCAGGAAAACATATCACTCTCACTCAAAAAAAAAAAAAAAATTAACATGACTATAAAAATATCAAGTCTATAGTCTTGCTAATACATTGCACCAGTGTCAATTTCCTGGATTTGATACTGTACTATGTAGGATCTTATCTTTGAGTGAAGGTTCGGCTTGGGTACCCTGAGCCTGTTTGTAATATTTTAGTGTGTGCAATTTCTTATGGGTCTTTAATTATTTCAAGATAAAAGGTTAACAAATAAGCATGTATATGCATGTGTGATGATGTACCGTTCTTTACAGAAGAATGCTAACCTATATATGGAGAAAAAATGATAGAATTAGAAAACTCACCTCTGGTAAGTATTAGTACAATGATTTATTTGGACAAAGGGCATTACTGGATGGTAAATTCATTACCTAAGTTCCATTAGAAAATTTCATCTAAAATTCCATTAGATATTCACATGGACTTACCCCATGGGTTATTTATTATCGACAAAGGAGATTTTATGGTGGAGAATTTTGGCATCACTATCAAGGCTGAAACAAAATGACACTGAGCTTCCTGACATGCTGGGCTTCGAAGCATATGTCACCTATGCAGGTCTTCTTCCAAAACTGTCTGATCTGAACTTGAAAGTGAAGAAACAAACACTCAGATTTAGATTATGAGATATTCCACGTTAGCCTGTACTCCAAAACTATCTGTCTTAAAAGACCAAAACAAGAGAAAGGAGTAGATGATTTTTAATTGGGTCTTGAATCAGAACATTACTAAGACAATTGGGGAAAATTTTATATCAGGAATCAATTAGATAATAAAGGGCTTCCCAGGGGACACAGTGGTAAAGAATCCACCTGCCAATGCAGGAGATGTGGGCTCAGTCCCTGGGTGGGAAAGATCCCCTGGATAAGGGAATGGCAACCCACTCCAGTACTCTTGCCTGGGAAAGCCCATGGACAGAGGAGCCTGGTGGGCTACAGTCCACGGGGTCACAAAGAGTCGGACTGAGCAACTGAGCACACACCCACACACACTAGATAATACTGTATCAGTGTCTTGGGAGGTAAGTGTCTTGGAGTGAAAAAAGCATTGTGCTTATGTAGGATAATACCTCGTTCTTAGGTGATGCATGCTGAAGTATTTCAGACGTTGAATTTCAAGAAACCTATAACTAATTTTCAAACAGTTTAGCAAAAACACTGAGAGCAATCTCGAGTAAATAGAGCAAAATGTAAGCAATTGGAAAAGCAAGTTCAAGGAAAGGTATATGCGTTTTCATTCGTATTATACTTTCAACCTTCAGTAGGCTTGAAAATTAAAAAATAAAAATGGGAAAAGTACAGTTAGCTGACTTTGTTTTATCCATAAATCCTCTTTTTTCCTGGACATGAATTGGAATTCTTCCCGTTTCACCTCATCCCTTCCCCAAATCTCAGTGTGATGGCGCGAGAGTGGCTTGGGGCCTACTGGCCCACTGGGGCCAAGGCTTGCAAAGAGTGTGAAACCAGCTGGCCACCCCCTGCCAGCCCTGGGCTCTGGCCCCGCCCAAGCAGGGACCCTTATGAATGCTGACTGGCTGCTCACTGAATCTGATAGCGTGTCTGGGGAGTCATGGCGCCTCAGTAGTTAAGGTGTGCTGAGCCCTGCAGCCTGAGAGAGCTGATGAACGTGAAAGTGCTAGTCACCGAGTCACGTCTGGCTCTTTGCAACACCACGGACTGCAGCACACCAGGCTCCCCTGTCCTTCACCATTTTCTGGAGTTTGCTCAAACTCATGTCCACTGATTCTGTGATGCCATCCAACCATCTCATCCTCTGTCACCCCCTTCCCCTCCTGCTTTCAATCTTTACCAGCATTAGGGTCTTTTCCAATGAGTTGACTCTTCCCATCAGTGGCCAAAGGATTGGAGCTTCAGCTTTAGCATCAGTCCTTCCAATGAATATTCAGTGTTGATTTCCTTTAGGATTGATTGATTTGATCTCCTTGCTGTCCAAGGGACTCTCAAGAGTCTGAGAAAATCATTGTTCCCTGACAAACTGGGACAATTGGTCACCTTATGACTCTGCCACTTCTACCCCCAAATCTTTCATTATGAAGCATCATGTGTGAAGAGTGAATCAGATAACACGCTTGCTCTGAGAATTCTGAAGTGGATGCAGAGGAAGAGAGGAAAAAAGCCAACTTCACTTCTCCTCTTCCCATATAGATCGGATACGGACAGGGAGCCCAGTGGCCAGAGGGGTTGCTCTTTCTTAGCTCTGCCCCCTTCCTTCCTCCTAGAAGGTCCTCCCACTCCATCAGCATATTCAAATACTGTGCCTTCTCCAGTCTCAGTTGAAATCACATTTTCTCTTTAAAACCTTTCCCAACCATTCTAGCTGAAAGCGATCTTCCCCTCCTGAGAGATGTAATAGCATTTATTGTCTGTGCGCTCATGTGGTACACATCGACTCTTATTTTAGAATTAGAAACAGCCTCAGAGAAATCAGAAGGAATTTAGAGATGTATTCATTCACGTGTAATTCACTCTTTCTTTCATTTGCTCATCACTAGGTACCAACCACTGTACTCAGCGCTGGGGATTTCAAGATGAATCCAGGTCTTGTCCTTAAAGGGCCCACTATCTGCTAGGTGAGATGGCCAGATACACAGGTAAATGTACCCCAGATGAAGCTTGCTGTGATGGAGTCTAAGCTCTGGGAAGCAAATGCTTTTGGAGCGTCTACTCAGTGGCAGGCAGTGTGTCCTATGCTAAAGGGTTATGAAACCCCATTAGAGGTTACAATTAGTTTTGTGTCAGAGGCTGATCTGAAAGGACAATGTTTTAATGGGCTTTTCAGGTGAGCTAGTGGTAAAGAATCTGCCTGCCAATGCAGGAGACTTAAGAGACACAGGTTTGATCCCTGAGTTGGGAAGATCTCCTGGTGAAGGAAGTGGCAAGCCACTCCAGTATTCTTGCCTGGGGAATCCCATGGACGGAGGAGCCTGGTAGGCTGCAGTCCATAGGGTCGGAAGAGTCGGACACGACTGAGTCACTTCACTTTCACTTTTCACTTTCATGCGTTGGAGAAGGAAATGGCAACCCACTCCAGTGTTCTTGCCTGGAGAATCCCAGGGACGGGGGAGCCTGTTGGGCTGCCGTCTATGGGGTCGCACAGAGTCAGACACGACTGAAGTGACTTAGCAGGAGCAGCAGCAGCAGTGGTAAAGAATCTGCCTGCCAATGCAGGAGACATAAGAGACGCAGGTTTGATCCTGGGTGGGGAAGATCCCCTGGTGAAGGAAGTGGCAAGCCATTCCAGTATTCTTGCTTGGGGAATCCCATGGACAAAGGAGCCTGCTGGGCTACAGTCCATGAGGTCACAAAGAGTTCGATGCAACAGAGCGTGGGACACACATACTCCCCCACACCTCCACCCCGCCCCCGACACACACAGAGTGTTTTAATACCATAAGGTAAGTGGTACAAAAATGTAAATGTGGGGTCTCTAAGGATGCAGAGGAAGATGAGACAAGCTAGGGGTTGGATCAGGGAGGGTGTCTTGGAGGGCCTGGCACTTGAGCTGACTCGTTGGAGGTTTGGGAAAAAGATGATGAGGCAATGAGGACAGAGAGGAACTGGCAGAGCAGAGACATTCAGCAGAGCCAATCAGTAGAGCTTTGGGACTGATGGTCGTTACAGGGAAAACCATCTCAGACCTTCCTGTATCTTCTGGAAAATCTCGTATAAGATACTACACATAGTGAGTGTTAAACATATATCTGTTGATTGACTTCTCTGAGACATTAGGCAGGATCTGAAAGATGTCTGACTTGATTATCCAGAGGGATCTTGCAACCAGGGTTTCCCAGAGTATATTTTTATGACAAGGTCAAAGATAAAAGGCTAGAGAAACAATAACCCTCCCAAATGAGAAATGTTACTTAAATCTTGTGTGTGTGTGTGTGTGTGTGTGTGTAAGAATTACAAACTGAAACAATTTCAGGAGATGCTATTGGACACTCTTTTTGGGGGTTACTTATGGCACGAGGAAAAGCAGGAGCCTCCAACAGGAAACCTGGAGAAGGAAATGGCAACCCACTCCAGTGTTTTTGCCTGGGGAATTCTATGGACAGAGGAGCCTGGTGGGCTACAGTCCATGGGGTCACAGGAGTCAGACATGACTCGGTGACTGAACAACAACAACCAACAGGAAAAAGCCTCCGTGTTATGCCTTTGTCCTATTTCTCTAAGTCCCATCCTCATTCTTTTAATAATGATTAGCAAGTGAAATCAAATGAAAATGTGTACATTTCCTATCGCTTCACCCTCTTTATCCCAAAACACACATGCCCACACACACACATGCAGGGACACACACACAAACACACAAGCCTGGATACACACAAACACAGATTTATTATGCATTTGTTTTGTCATCTGTGCAAAACTCATCTGCGCTTTCCACAGTCAGATGACAAATGCTCATAGTTGGGGGTGGTGCAGACCTCCACATGTAGGCTTTATTAACTATGCCTCCATGTTGACCTCCAGGGTCACAGCCTCAATTGCGCAGGCTAGAAGAGGAGGTGTTAGACCTTGCTGGACTCAAATGAACAGGTCTGATTCATCTCAGATTCCTTGCCCCACTCCTTGGCTTGCTGGGAGGGGCGGGAAGATGGAACACAGGGAAGAGTCTCCCTTCTGCGTCAGCATCTGTGCGGAGACTTCCCGAAGCCCCTCTCAATCTGTTCTCTCCTGTGAGCACATCCTGCCTGCTGGGCGCTGCTGCCATGTCAGCAACCTGGGGGCTAGGCTTCCTTCCAAGGGGTCCTGGCAAAGCCACCCTGGCTGGGGTGGGCATAGAAGACCAGCTCTGGGTGCTCCAGCAGGATTTGGGTCAGGGGAGGACACCTGCTTCTTTCTGATCCTCTTATCTTCTACTCTGAGAAAAACAGACGTCTTTGGTTGCTGCTGTGATGTCTGCATCCTGGGATACCAGGGCTGGTACTCAGGTGCGCCTGGATGATGTCTGGGACTTTGATGAAGAGGGTGGAGCTAACCTAGGGTCAGAGGAGGCTGGGTGCTCCTTCTGTGCAACCCCTAACTCCTTCAATGACTTTCTAGCCACAATAATTTTATTTATTTCGGGCTGTGCTGGGTCTTTACTGCTGTGTGAGCTTTTCTCTAGTTGTGGAGAGTGGGGGCTACTCTCCACTTGCAGTGCACGGGCTTCTCACTGCGGAGGCTTCTCTAGTTGCAGAGCACGGCCTCTAGGGTGTACAGGCTTCAGTAGTTGTGACCTGTGGGCTCGGTAGTTTCGGCTCCCGGACTCCAGAGCACAGGCTCAATAATTGTGACATATGGACTTCATGTGGCATCTTCCTGGACCAGGGATTGAACCTGTGTCTTCTGCATCGGCAGGCAGACTCATCATCCCTGAGCCACCAGGGTGGCCTTCCTTCCACCCTTAATCGTAAGCACCACCCACAACACGAATGGAGTACTGGCAGCTACAAAGCACGTCCAGTGTCGAGGTCGGGGCTCTGTGCCTTGCGTGAACATTTCATTTAATTCCACCAGCACTCCAGGCACTGTACCCTTGCTTTAGCATGGAGGAGATCAGGGCTCCATAGAAGAACTACGGACAGAGGTTCATGACATTGTACAGAAGGCAGTGATCAAGACCATCCACAAGAAAAAGAAATGCAAAAAGGCAAAATGGTTGTCTGAGGTGACCTTACAAAGAGCTGAGAAAAGAAGAGAAACTAAAGGCAAAGGAGAAAAGGGAAGATATACCCATTTGAATGCAGAGTTCCAAAGAATAGCAAGGAGAGATAAGAAAGCCTTTCTCAGTGATCAATGCAAAAAAAAATAGAGGAAAACAATAGAATGGGAAAGACTAGAGATCGCCTCAAGAAAATTAGAGATACCAAGGGAATATTTCATGCAAAGATGGGCTCGATAAAGGACAGAAATGGTATGGACCTAACAGAAGCAGAAGATATTAAGAAGAGGTGGCAAGAATACACAGAACTGTACAAAAAAGATCTTCATGACCCAGATAATCACAATGGTGTGATCACTCACCTAGAGCCAGACATCCTGGAATGTGAAGTCAAGTGGGCCTTAGAAAGCATCACTATGAACAAAGCTAGTGGAGGTGATGGAATTCCAGTTGAGCTATTTCAAATCTTCAAAGAGGATGCTGTGAAAGTGCTGCACTCAATATGCCAGCAAGTTTGGAAAACTCAGCAGTGGCCACGGGACTGGAAAAGGTCAGTTTTCATTCCAATCCCAAAGAAAGGCAATGCCAAAGAACACTCAACCTACTGCACAATTGCACTCATCTCACATGCTAGTAAAGTAATGCTCAAAATTCTCCAAGCCAGGCTTCTTCAACAGTACGTGAACCGTGAACTTCAGATGTTCAAGCTGGATTTGAAAAGACAGAGGAACCAGAGATCAAATTGCCAACATCTGTTTGATCATCGAAAAAGCAAAAGAGTTCCAGAAAAACATCTACTTCTGCTTTATTGACTACACCAAAACCTTTGACTGTGTGGATCACAACAAACTGTGGAGAATTCTTAAAGAGATGGGGATACCAGACCACCTGAGAAATCTGTATGCAGATCAAGAAGCAACAGTTGGAACTGGACATGGAACAACAGACTGGTCCCAAATTGGGAAAGGGATATTTCAAAGCTATACATGGTCACCCTGTTTATTTAACTTCTATGCAGAGTACATCATGAGAAATGCTGGACTAGATGAAGCACAAGCTGGAATCAAGATTGCCAGGAGAAATATCAATCACCTCAGATATGCAGTTGACATCACACTTATGGCAAAAAGGAAGAAGAACTAAAGAGCCTCTTGAGGAAAGTGAAAGAGGAGAGTAAAAAAGTTGGTTTAAAACTCAACATTCAGAAAACTAAGATCATGGCATCTGGTCCCATCACTTCATGGCAAATAGATGGGGAAAAGTGGAAACAGTGACAGACTTTATTTTTTTTGGCTCCCAGATCACAGCAGATTGTGACTGCAGCCATGAAATTAAAAGACACTTGCTCCTTGGAAGACAAGTTATGACCAACCTTGACAGCATATTAAAAAGCAGAGACATTAGTTTGCCAACAAAGGTCCGTCTAGTCAAAGCTGTGGTTTTTCCTGTAGTCGTGTATAGATGTGAGAGTTGGACTATAAAGAAAGCTGAGCACCAAAGAATTGATGCTTTTGAACTGTGGTGTTGGAGAAGACTCTTGAGAGTCCCTTGGACTGCAAGGTGATCCAGCCAGTCTATCCTAAAGGAGATCAGTCCTGAATATTCATGGGAAGGACTGATGCTAAAGCTGAAACTCCAATACTTTGGTCACCTGACGTGAAGACCTGACTTATTTGAAAAGACCCTGAAGCTGGGAAAGATTGAAGGCGGGAAGAGAAGGGGATGACAGAGGATAAGATGGTTGGATGGCATTACCGGCGCAATTGGACATGAGTTTGAGTAAACTCCAGAAGTTGGTGATGGACAGGGAGGCCTGGTGTGCTGCAGTCCATAGGGTTTCAAAGTGGGACAAGACCGAGCAACTGAACTGATCAAGGCTCAGGTGGGTAAAGGGACCTTATCCACGGCCTCTAGTAAACAGCAGAGTCGGGGTTTGACTGGCTCCAAAGCCTGTGCTCTCCTGCCTCCCCCAGCATGAGGGACCCTGGGTTAGTGTCACACGCTATCTCATGGACCCTCTTAGATTGTCAGCTGGTGGGGAGTAGAGACCATACCTTATGGTTTTAAGGACGTAGTCTCAATACCTGTGAAATAGGGATGATCTTTTCATTCTTCTCAAGTAAGTCAAGGGAAATTAAGTACACGTGAGCCTTGGGAATTTGGGGGATAAAGAGGAACTGGGGTCCCAGGCACCACGATGAGACCCCGAGTTCCTACAGTCCCCACAGAGGCACACCTCTGTCTTGGGAACACCCTCTTAGAGCTCAATTAGTTCTTCTGCAGCTCTTCCTGAGCTCATGCCAGATAAACAGTCTCTCAAATTTCTTACGTGTTATGAGGCATTGCAGATAACTCTGTATAATCAAATATGCCATTCCACATCTCATTTGTAATTTCACAATTTAGCTCTCTGCGCCATTTAAGCACATATAGAGCCTCTAGAGAAATCCTTATTTTTTTCCTAAAGCTTTTATATGTGAACTTAGTGCTGATTTCGGTCTTTGCTGTGTCTAATAAGATTCTCACAAAGTGTTCTCACTGTGGAAGTCTTTCTAAAATTTAAGGAACCATGGCAATAAGCCCTGGCCTGATATAAGTCAAACAGGCCAAGGAGGCAGCAGGCAGGGGGCTCCGATGAGCAGTCGGATGCTCTTTTCTCTTTTGTCTATTCTTTTTGTTTGGTTTGACTGCGTCTCTAGAGAATACAGCTGCTTTACAGTTATGCAGTGCTCCACAATTCACAAGGCACCTCTCCTGTATTATGTGTGATCTGAGCTTCACAACTGCCCGGTAAGCAGGATGGGACAGGGCTATTATTCCCATTTTATAGATGAGGAAACTGAGGCTTGGTGAGGTTAAGTGACTTGCCCAAATCCATGAAGCTAAGTTTAATTATTAACTAATTAATGGCAAGGCTAGGAATTAAACGCAAATCTTTTGATGAGAAGTGTGGCACCTTCCTGCTGATCCAGTCTGCCTTCCTAGAGGGGATCCTTTGCCATTGATGACCTGAGGTTTCAGAGATGAGACTGTGGCATTTGGACCCTACTGCTCATGTAGTTACTGACTCCATCCGCTGTTGTCCATTCGCATGGCTACTCCCCAAGCCCTGAGCACTGCCCTTTCTTACTTGGGTCATTGACACAGAGTTCTAGGTTGGTTTCCTTACTTCCAGTCTCGACCCACTCAAGTCCAATGTCCACACTTCTACATAAATGACTTTCTTCAATGCAAATGTTATCAAGCACTTCTCTGCTTGAAATACATTGATCACTTTCATGGTCTTTCAGAAAAACATGCAAACTCCCTAATGTGGCCTCCAAAGGTGTGCATGGAGGGATGTGGCTTGTCACCCCCAGAATCTGAGTGCCATCCCCCCCTCACCACCAAGCTCTCCTGTCATGGAAACTTTGTCGTCTTCATCTTATGACTCATGTCACCTTTGCTCTGCCTCATTGTCTTCTTATATTGTTGCCTCATTATAATGTTTTATAATTTTGGAGCTATTTGTAACCAGCTCCCTCCCTTAAAAAAACAAAACAAATAAAAACCTTGTTTATAGCTCCTTAATTATTATTGGTGCTTCCCTCGTAGCTCAGCTGGTAAAAAATCTTCCTGCAATGCAGGTGTCCCTGGTTTGATTCCTGGGTCGGGAAGATATGCTGGAGAAGGGATAGGCTACCCACTCCAATATTCTTGGGATAATCTTCATTTTTCAGAATTGTTTAGAATTAATTTTTATTGGAGTAAGCCTCCAAAGTAGCTCAGTGGTAAAGAATCCCTCTTGCCAATGCGGGAGACATGGGTTCGTTTGATCCTTGGGTCAGGAAAATTCATTGCAGAAGGAACTGGCAACCCACTCCAATCTTCTTGCCTGGAAAAATCCCATAGACAGAGAAGCCTAATGGGCTGCAGTTCATGCATTCTGTACAGAGTCAGATGTGACTTAGTGATGAAACAACATACTTGCTTTACAATGTCATGTTAGTTTCCACTATGCAGCAAAATGAATCATTCATACATTTACATATATCCCCACCTTTTGCATTTCCTTCCCATTCAGATTACCACAGAGCATTAAGTAGAGTTCCCTGTGCTAGACAGTAGGTTCTCATTAGTTATCCATTGGGTGGGAGGAATGGGGAGATTGAGATTGACACATATAATCTTTATTTCTGTAGTCTGGTTTAGATATTATAAAATATTGATATTACTTCCAATAATTGGGCTTTCCTGGTGGCTAAGATGGTAAAGAATCTGCCTGTAATGCAGGAGACCCAGGTTTGATCCCTGGGTCAGGAAGATCCCCTGGAGAAGAGAATGACAACCTGCTCCACTATTCTTGTATGGAAAATTCCATGGACAGGAGAGCCTGGCAGGCTACAGTCCATAGCATCACAAACAGCTGGACATGGCTGAGTGACTACCACTTACTTCCAATAATTATCACAGACACTAAGGTGGACAGGGAGCCATTGTACAAATGCAGACACTGAGGGCTGGAGAGTTAAGAAACTTGTCCATCTTTATGTCACAGCCAAGTGACCCAGCACTTGAAATTCAAGTTGGTATATTCTAGTTCACACACAATTATGCAACCTGTTTGCATAGTTTATCAGCTCCTCTAAAGCATTTGGGGAGGAGGGGTAAGTAGTAAAAAGATGAAATGTCAAAATCTGAGTTGCGTTTCACAGACTAGTCCAGAAGGACTCTTGCATAAGAAGCATTTCTAGGCGGGAAGAGAGGCAAAGAGAAAGGGAGAGAACCCTGTCCCTGGAAAAACAGCCTGTGGGCTCATTAACCTCTTTCAAACAATCTCTCATCTCTCCCATCTCCCTGGTGACCAGAAATAAGTCAGAGGGGAACGAGTGTGGTAAACTTTCATCCGCAGGGACAGGAGCTCTGGGGAGAAAAGACATCACAAGTGGATAGTTT
Organism: Bubalus bubalis; assembly: GCF_019923935.1. Taxonomy (NCBI): domain Eukaryota; kingdom Metazoa; phylum Chordata; class Mammalia; order Artiodactyla; family Bovidae; genus Bubalus; species Bubalus bubalis. The sequence continues at coordinate 111,113,285 of NC_059161.1, forward strand.
GCTGTTCTCTGCTGAGTCATGGCGATAGGTCTTCTTTCTTGGAATAACTGGGAATCATTCTCCTGGGGGAAATGTTCGTGTCCCCAACAGTGTTGCCTTAATGACATGAAGGCCGACGGCAATCTAGCTCTGGGTATGGGTAAAACTCCCAACTTACCAGAAGCCCTTCCTAACTCAGGCACCCGTAGGCCACTTCCTCATGGCCCTCATTTAGCAACAGCTGGTGATACTTCCCAGGTGGCACGAGTGTTAAGAACTTGCCTGCCAACACAAGAGATATAAGAGACATGGGTTCGATCCCTGGATTGGGAAGATCCCCTGGAGGAGGGCATGGCAATGCGCTCCAGTATTCTTGCCTGGAGAATCCTATGGATGGAGGAGCCTGGCAGTCTTCGTTCAGTCCATGGAGTTGCACAGAGTGAGACACAGGTTAGTGACTGAACAACAACATCAGTCTTTGAGATGCTGTGGACACAGTCGTTTGTTGATATTAAAGAAAGAAGGAAGCACAAGCTTCTCTGGCCCCCTCTGCTCAGGAGGCCACTTGTAAGCAGAACATTCCACAGATGTGCTGCATGATGAAGAGTCACCTGCCCGTAGCCTGTGTAAAGTCAGTGGTGCTTCTTGGAAACAATGGGTCCATCTCACATACACCTCGGTTTTGCATGTGGGGTGGGGGTTGGTTCATCTGGCAGAGTTCTCTGCCTTTGAACCCGCCTCTAAGTCTTAGACCCATGGGCTTTTAAGTGCAGGATCAGTAGTTCTAAAAGCCCCAGAGTCTTCCATCCAAGATCCTGATTATGCTCTAGATGCTCTGACAAACATACCTTCAAGTCTCAATGCTTAACCAATCAAAGCGTGTTTGCCAACAGTGCCAAGGCAAAGGGCTGGTCCCAGGACCAGCAGCACTGGCATTTCCTTGGAAGCTCTTTAGAGTTCACATCTCAGAAGTGCCCCAGGTCTACTGATTTGGAATCTCCATTCTAACAAGATCCCCCAGGGGTGTGTGCACACATTAACATTTGGGAAGCACGGCCCTAGATGACCAAAGTGCCCTTGATGGGTCTTTTTTTTTTGCTATTTTTTATTTTTTAAATTACGATTATCTATTTAACCCTGCACTGGGTTTTCATTGCTGTGTGTGTGCTTTCTCTAGTTGCAGTGAGTGGGAGGTTACTTTCCAGTTGCAGTGCATGCAGTTCCATTGACTGGTGTCTCTTGTTGCAGAGCACAGGGTCTAGGCAATTCGGCTCAGTAGTTGTGGCGCATGGATTTAGTTGCTCTGCAGCATGTGCGATCTTCCTGGGCCAGGGATGGAACCCATGTCCCCTGCACAGGCAGATTCTTTACTCCTGAGCCACGAGGGAAGTACGCCCTTGATGGATCTTGAACAAAATATTCCTTATATAAGAGGGACACGAAGAGGGACTTCCCTGGCAGTCCAGGGGTTAAGAATCTGCCTTCAAATGCAGGGGATGTGGGTTCAATCCCTGGGTGGGGAACTAAGATCCCACATGCCTGGGGGCAACTAAGCCTGTGGGCTGTAACTACTGAGCCCATGCGATCTAGAGTCCTGGCAGCCAAAATAATAATAATAAAATAAAGAGGGAGAGGGAGAAAATAGACTCAATGAGATAGAAGTAGAGGAAAACAGAAAGAGACAGTTGGCCCTGCTGTGAAGACACTGAATTACATACTGAACTATGCAAAGCCTGTTTCTAAAGTCCCAGCACTTGGGTGCCAGTGCCAGGGCACCAGAAGCCAGCTTTGGCTCAAGGTCATTGCGTTGCTGACTTAAGAGGCCCTTCCCCTACCTGCTTCCCAGGGCACCAACGCCAGGGCAGACTGATTTCCATTTCTTCAGCTTGCCTCTTTCCTGTTGCTGCCAGGCATGGAGGCAGGAGAAGAGGGTTTAATCAACCTCAGTGAGTCCTGTAAGCAAGTTGGAAAATACAGCACAGTTTTGTTTTTTTCCGTGTGGCACCCCAAAGTGAGAACATCAAGGGGGTGATTACCGGCCCTTTATTATTCTCGTTTTGGTAAAGCTGCTTTTCACCCCCACACCTATGTTCCAGGTTAATTTGTGTTGTTGTCTCGCCACAGGTCTCTGCCCAGTGCCCCAGGGGAACTGCGTTTAGTAACACCAAGCAGGAGAGACAGAGGGTGTGGCGTTGACTCCACACAGGACTTGGAAACAGGCTTAGCCTGATGGCAGGAGAATGCATGTTTTTCTGGTGTTAACTGCGGAGTGGGAGAAGTAGTGGGTGCTCAGGAGCCCTGGCACGTGGTGCTGCTTCCCGCCCTGGGAGATGCTGCTGAAAGGAGCACTAAGGCAGAGGCGGCAGCATCTTCTGCGGGAGCGGGGAGCGAGTGTGCAGAGGGTTTGGGCTGAGGGAGGCTGAGGAGACAGAGGCAGAACCATTTTGGAGGCGATCCACAAAGGGAGGTAGTGGGGGTGGGTCCCCTCTAGGGCAGAGCCATTTCAGACACCTACACCTTGATCCGCCGCTCCCGCCCCTGCCCAAGGCTGCCGAAGCCAGAAACAGTCCAGCACATAAAGGGGGAGCCAGCGTCATATAACCAGTCCAGGCAGTGTGTTCTGATTCACAAACCACCATCCCCTCCCTTCTTTTAAAAGATTCCTAGTTTCCCACCCAGTATCCATCCTCCCTTCTTCCTTACTAACAGAACCCTGATTTTATCCTGGGACACAGGATGCCAAGTAAAAGAGTGATGTTTCCCAGCCTCCCTTGTAAGGATGCAAGGCCCCCAGAAGTGAGCCGAAGTCGTTAAGTGGAGCTTCCAGGCAAGCCCCTCGACCATGTGGATTTACCAAGGGGGCACTTGTCTTTTGCAGTTTCTCCATCTTTCTGCCTAAAGTGTGTCCTTGTGTGTGTGTGTGTGTGTGTGTGTGTGTGTGTCTGCTCAGTCATGTATGACTCTTTGTGACCCCACAGACTGTAGCCCTCCAGGCTGCTCAGTCCATGGGATTCTCCAGGCAAGAATACTGGAGTGGGTTGCTGTTCCCTTCTCCAGAGGATCTTCCCAACCCAGGGATTGAACCTGCCTCTCCTGCATTGGCAGGTGGATTCTTTACCGCTGAGCCACCTGGTTCTTCTCGGCTCTCAGGGGTAATGTGATATCAGAGCCGCATACTAGAGATGGTGAGGCAGACATTTACGAGGTTTCTGATTCCTGGATGACCGTCGTGCCTGCCTATTTCTGGACTCTGGCCCAGAAGCCACTTGTTTGCATTTTGAACTCAATCCTACATTGTTGCCACATCATCCATGTTCCCTGCATTAGGTCAGGCAAACAAATCTAGCTACTGAAACAAACTTCCAAATCTCAGTTGCTTGATGCAATAAAAGCTTGCCATTCACATCAAGCCTAATGAGGAGGTAGCCAGTTGGCAAGTTATCTTGGATCCCAGGGCCTGTGCTCCTTGTCTCCTGGTCTTCACTGAGCTCTGTACCCTCTGCATCCTCTGTGCACAGCGAAAGGTGTGAGGGAGCAAGAATAGCAGACGGGTCACTTTTAAGGGCCATACCAAGGTTAGGTACAGCCCACGGTACTGAGATCTCATTGGCCGAAATTCTGTCCTTTGGCCACAAGGGGGCCAGGAAATATCAGCAGGTTACATGCTCAGGAGGAAAGCAGATGGTTTTTGGAGAATAGTCCTAGGGTGCCAAAAACACTGTTTCAGGAGGGAAGGAGGAAAGGAGGGAGGGAAAGAGGGGGAAAAGAGAGAGAAAGAAAGAGAAAGGAAGAAAGAAAAGAAAGAAAGAAAGTAAGAAAAAGAAGGAGAGGAAGGAAGAAAAGAAAAAAGAAGGGAGGGCAGGAGGCAGGAAGAAAGAGAAAGGAAAAGAAGGGAAGATTCTCAGATGCTCAGTTGTTCTCTACAGATTATTCATGCATATTTCCTGTGATGCAAAATATGCCAACGTGTAGAAAGAATGGAATGATGTCACTGGCATCCCAAATGCGTGCCTGTGTTAGCCAGGCTTCCCTTCCTTCAGAAGGCTTTTGTTCAGCTCAGGGAGTTCAGAGCCCTGTGGTTACGGCTCTAGGGAAGCGGAGGAGGTCAGACTGGGGAGGCTGATTTGCCTGTGAGGTTACTGGCGCAGGAGGTGGGTAGATCTCACTTTGATCCATATCCTTTATTGTAACTGTCCCCGTGGCTGGCCTTGAGCAAGCGGCTTCTGTTTTCTGAGCAGTGACTTCCCTGTCTCCTCATCTGTAAAGTAGAAACAACAATACCTGCCCTCTGGGTTTCTCCGTCTCTTTCTCACAAATGAGAGGTGATATGGCAAAGCATCCAGCCAAGTAGAGGCTCCAAAACTGGCAGCTGCTGTTCTTACCTATTTCAGCCTCTCTTAATTGGTCCTTGTTATCTAAGAGCCAAACTTCATAGCCTGGGCTGTTGAGTCTTTTCTCTCTGGCTCAAACCTACCTTCCCGGCACCATCTTTGGCCATCGCCTCCACTGACTCCAGATTTCTGTTTCATACTTGAACTTCTTCTACTGTTCTCTAGATTTTCCTGACCCTTGTATGACTTGATGCCCTTTTACACGTTGTTCTCTTTACTTCTAATGAGGAATCTCTCAGCCTCAGCACTGTGGCATTTGGGCTGGATAGTTATTTGCTGGGGACTCCAAAATCACTGCAGATGGTGACTGCAGCCATGAAATTAAAAGACACTTACTCCTGGAAGGAAAGTTATGACCAACCTAGATAGCATATTGAAAAGCAGAGACATTACTTTGCCAACAAAGGTCCATCTAGTCAAGGCTATGGCTTTTCCCGTAGTCATGTATGGATGTGAGAGTTGGACTGTGAAGAAGGCTGAGCACCGAAGAATTGATGCTTTTGAACTGTGGTGTTGGAGAAGACTCTTGAGAGTCCCTTGGACTGCAAGGAGGTCCAACCAGTCCATTCTGAAGGAGATCAGCCCTGGGATTTCTTTGGAAGGAATGATGCTAAAGCTGAAACTCCAATACTTTGGCCACCTCATGCAAAGAGTTGACTCATTGGAAAAGACTCTGATGCTGGGAGGGACTGGGGGCAGGAGGAGAAGGGTGCGACAGAGGATGAGATGGCTGGATGGCATCACTGACTCGATGGATGTGAGTCTGAGTGAACTCCGGGAGTTGGTGATGGACAGGGAGGCCTGGTCTGTGGCGATTCGTGGGGTTGCAAAGAGTCGGACATGACTGAGCGACTGAACTGAACTGAACTGAACTGATTCTGTACAGTGTAGGCTTCCCTGGTGGCTCAGATGGTAAAGGATCCAACTGCAATGCAGGAGACCCGGGTTCAATCCCTGGGTTGAGAAGATCCTGTGGAGAAGAGAATGGCTACCCACTCTAGTATTCTTTCCTGGAGAAGTCCATGGACAGAGGAGCCTGGTGGGTTACAGTCATGGGATTACAAAGAGTCAGATACAACTGAGCAACTAACACACACACACACACACACACACACACACACACACATTCTGTACACTGTATGTAGGATGCTTACCAACATCCCTGACCTTGACCTAGTGGAGGCCAGAAACATCACTGACTCAGCCACAACAGCCAAAACCTCTCCAGACATTATCAGTCACCCCGGGAAGAGAAATCAACCCCATTTGAGAAGCTCAGTTCTGATGTCCTTCACTCCCCTCTCTCTGGTAAAACTCCTATGCATCCTACTTATCTACTGACAAAGTCACTCTCCTTGGAAAGCCTTCCCTGTCTTCTCTGGGAAGAAATTAATGGAAAATTAATTGCTTCGTCCTCTGATCTCTCATATCCCTTTTTGTATTCTTGTGTTAACATTTACTTCTTTTCTTATTACTTGTCTACTAGACTTGGTGCTTGTTGAGGGGACCCGTCTCATTCACCTTTTGTTCCCCAGCAGAATAGTTTTTTTTTTTAAGTTAATGAATTAATCAATGACTCTTAAGTGAAAAAAATGACCTCTCAATGGATTCGTGTTTAGGGTTAATTTGAACAGTGGAACCATTGTCTGACTGACGTTAGAACTGAAAATGAAGAGGTTTCTGAGCACCCAGGTGGGTTCACAGGGACCTGTGACTGATGAGGTGTGGTTTTTTCCACATTTCCTTTCAGGGGCACATTGGAAAGATGTTCAGGATGTTAGATAGGAGGGGTGGGTGGGAGGACTATGGGGCTCTGGAAAGACACAGAAATCAGGAGTAAATCTGGGGAAACTTCATCAGCTTTGGGTATAGAAAATAAAAGAGTGTGAATCGGTGAAGCCACAAGGCAAATGCCAATAAAGTCCAAATGAGTCACTGGGTTTCCTAGGTGGTGCTAGTGGTAAAGAACTTGCCCGCCAATGCAGGAGACATAAGAGATGTGGGTTCCATCCCTGGATCTGGAAGATCCCCTGGAGGAGAAAATGGCAGCCTATTGCAGTGTTCTCGCTTGGGAAATCTCATGAAGAGAGGAGACTGGTGACCTCCTCTCTGGTGAGTCCATGGGGTTTCAAAGAATTGAACACGACTGAAATAACTTAGCACGCATGCACAGGAGTTTGAAGACGGGCGGTCCCGTGGGGCTGGACCAGCTGAAGAAGAAAGAGCTGCTTATTAGAGGCCCAGCTACATCTTAAACCAGGCTTCCTTGCTGGCTTAGACAGTAAAGAATCCCCCTGCAATGTAGGAGGCTTGGGTTTGACCCCTGGGCTGGGAAGATTCCTTGGAGAAAGGAATGGCAACCCACTGCAGTATTCTTGCCTGGAGAATTCCATGGACAGAGGAGCATGGAGGGCTACAGTCCACAGAGGTCACAAAGAGTTGGACACGACTGAGTAACTGACTCTTTACATCACAGACCCCATCTGTGACATGACAACACATGCCCTGCACAGGCTGCAGTCCAACCAAACTGGCCTCCTTGCTGTTTCTCAACACTCAGCGTGTTCCCACCCCAGGGCCTTTGCACCTGCTGCTCCCACTGCCTGGGGTGTTTTTCCCTGCATGCCTAACTGACTCCCTCATTTCCTTTTGATTTCTGTTCAGATGTCAGACCATTGGACTATTAGGTCTATAATAAATGATATCCTTTCTGGGTACTCTCTCTCTCTCTCACCCAGCATTTTTATTTATGGTGCTAAATATTTATCTGGTTCTTATTTATCCGCCTCCTCATCGAATGTAAGTTACACGAGGACAGAGATTTTTGTTTATTTTACTTACTGCTGTATCATCAGTGCCTACAACAGAGCCTGGCACACAGTAAGTACTCCACAAATGCTGGAGGGATGAGTAAGTGGATGCTGTTTTGAGCTGGCCTTGAGACTGAAACTCCAGTACTTTGGCCACCTCATGCAAAGAGTTGACTCATTGGAAAAGACTCTGATGCTGGGAGGAATTGGGGGCAGGAGGAGAAGGGGAGGAGAAGGGGACGACAGAGGATGAGATGGCTGGATGGCATCACTGACTCGATGGATGTGAGTCTGAGTGAACTCTGGGAGTTGGTGATGGACAGGGAGGCCTGGCGTGCTGCGATTCATGGGGTCGCAAAGAGTCGGACACGACTGAGCAACTGAACTGAACTGAACTGAGAGATGGACAGTGAAGTAGTAGAAGTGAGCATGGAGCTAGCAACTGAGAGTGGACAGAAGAGACTGCACACTCAGAGACCCCTCACGCCCCACAAAGTGGGTGATGGGGCCAGGACCTCATCCTCAGGGCTGGCAGGCATCCAGGAGGGCAGACGGATTTCTATTTGGCCTTCTTCTGCTGCTAAGGCAGACGTGTTAGAGAAGATAATTGCAAAATATCAAGTGCCATGGAAACACTTATTAATACTGGGGGCTGGTGCTCTATCGGAGCCCGAGGCTTGCTCTGGCTTCATTGAACAGCCAGGAGTTCTGAAGCGTGTCCAGAGCACTTGGTTTCTTGGACCTGAAACCACAATCTTCAGTACACAATGATTTCATGCCTTCTGTCAGAGCGCCTCAAAGCCTGTCACCAACAGCCACCCTGCCCACGTCCTTGCGAGGAGGTGGCGCGGAGCAGCAGGCGCTGCATCCTGTTTGTTTTTGACTAATACGATTTTGGAAGCCTGTCCCTCCTTTTTCGGCTCTCAGGGATCCAGTTTTGCTTTCACTCCAGCCTACTAGCTTGGTGCTGCGATTCCCCACCCGGTCGTTTCGAAGGTTCACGGCCCCACAGGATGGGGAAGGAGGTACTGGAGGCTGCTGGTGGTGTCCGCGGCCCTCATCTTGCCAGCTGGAGGGGTCAGCACCCTCTCTTCCCTGCCAGCACCTGGGTGGGGGTGGAGGGAGGAGATGGGGCAAGGGGACGCACTGGGCTCCAGTTTGCTCTTGTGTGGGGCTTCGTGGGGTCCATACATGCCGACACCCCTTTCCAGCCGGGATGCATTTCTCGGTTGGGGCAGCGGGAGCTCTAGTGGGTAGGGGACACAGGAGTGAGTGATGCCGTGGGGATGCAAAACTAGGTGCCACTCAGGATAGCGATGAGTCATAGCAGCCTCTCCTGTTTCCCCTGAGGAAGGAGGGAGGGAAAGAGGGAAGGATGGAAAGAGGGAAGGAAGGAGGGCTGGAGGAAGATAGGAAAGAGGGAAGGAGGGGAGGGAGGAAGGAAGTGAGGAGGGAAGGAAGGGAGGAGAGGTGGAGGAGAGAAGGAAGGAGGGAAGGGAAGGGAGGAAGGGAGGAAAGAAGGAAGCGAGGGAGGGGGAAGGAGTGGAGGAAGGAAGGCGCATGCACAGAGGCATCTGCACTCCGAAATCAGAAAGCCCTCCAAGTGTTTGAGTCTTTCCTTCTGGATGCTGGTGATCTCTTAAGGTGACTCCACTGTTCTTTGGCTTTAAGGGTTCAAGACTGAGCAAATCTATTGCCCTCCAAGAAAATATTTCAGAGCTCCAGAATGCGCAAGTCCCTCCTCCTTCATATGTGTTCTAAGCATCCCTGGACCATTTCCCCAGTCCTTACAGGGCTGGGCAGCTGTGTGACCACGGGGCTCAGCACAGGCGCCTTGAAACTGCTCTCTGGTTCCGTCTGGTCCTGGGATAGGTTGCTTCTTTCAGGGCACTGGCCTCTGCCTCTCTCTCCTGGTCTGTTCTGCACTCAGCCGGGATGAGAGGAGGTGGGAGGTGGGCCCAGGGGACAGGGAATCAGGTGCAGGGACTCCAGGCTCCTCCTGCGGCACTGACAGGCCAGAAGCCTGTAGCCAGGGCCCACTGGGCAAGCTCACCACTGCTTACAGGCAGGCACCCTTGAAACTCCGGTCATCATCTTGCTTTTCGTGTTAAAGGCCAAAGGTCGGCGGAGTGAGGAGAGACCGGGGCTCTGAGATGCGGTGAGAGCATCCTGGAGAACGCTGAAGAGGGGGTGGGTGGGTGGTTTCTCTGGTTTGGCCAGGGCGCCCCCATTCTGCGCTTGCAATCCCCGCCTTTATCTCCAGGCCGGTCCTTTTCGGCCTGAAAACAATCCCTCCGCCCCGCCCCCGCCTGCTGCTTCTCTACCTGCTCGGAAACCCATCTCCTGCGCTTCCTTTTGATGACTTCTCCTTAGTTGCCACGAAGAAGTGCTCGTATCAGCAAACAGATGGCGGCTGAGGCATGTAGCATAAAATATATTTATCAAGGCAAACAGCTGTAGCCCATTTCATTCCGCAGATTTCTATTAAAAGTTCTCCAGAGCTACAAGGCGCTGGGCGGCGGCAATCGAAAGGCGGCCCTGGCGCGCTTTGTGCGGCTCTGCGGGGCGGAGGGGACCCGGGGCCTGGGGCCCCTATTCTTCTGCGCCGGCTTCAATTAAGACGCCACGGTCGCCAAGACAGCCTGGCCTCTCCCGCCTCTCCGGGTAGGGTGGGCGCTTCCAAGGCATTCCCACCTTCAAGGACTCTGGTGACTTGGCGATAGTGTCAGCCCCTGGGCAGGGTGGCAACTCCTGGCGCCTTTCTGTCGTGGGAGGGCTGCTCGTGCTGGGCGCTGGCCGTTGGGTTCCATGCCTGCAGCCACCCTCACGGTCTTTCTCACTGTGCTTCGTGGGGTGTGGGGTGGGGGGGGTTGTTTGTTTTTCTGATGGCCAGGACACAGCTGTGCCCCCTCTCCGCCACCGTGGTTTGGAAGGGCACTAGTCTGGGATTTGGAAGAACCAGAATGTCTTCCAGGCTGCCATTAATTATTTGCTTTGAACGTGGGCAATCCATTTCATTTGCCTGGGCCCTTTGTTTCCTCTTGAAGGGGTGGGATGGGATTCAAGGAGCAAATTCAAGTACCTTCAGGGACAAGGCAGGTCACCCAGGTGTGAAATGGCCATGTTGAGATAGTGCCAAGGTGCCTAGGGTCTGCCTTTCTGAAAGACATTCCCCAACACAAAAGTGCTTCAGGGTGGTTGTGGGGTGCATTTGGCACAGGGCCTCTGGTTTGAGATCCCCCTAGACTCAGTGTTTGTCAACAGGCCAAGCCCTAATATTCTGTAATGACTGTTACAGAATAATGGGTAGGATAAAGCTGAATGCCACAGAGGGCAAATAGAGGATCAGTTCAGTTCAGTTCAGTCACTCAGTCGTGTCCGACTCTTGGTGGCCCCTTGAATCGCAGCACTCCAGGCCTCCCTGTCCATCACCAACTCCTGGAGTTCACTCAGACTCATGTCCATTGCGTCGGTGATGCTATCCAGCCATCTCATCCTCTGCCGTCCCCTTCTCCTCCTGCCCCCAATCCCTCCCAGCATCAGAGTCTTTTCCAATGAGTCAACTCTTCGCATGAGGTGGCCAAAGTATTGGAGTTTCAGCTTTAGCATCATTCCTTCCAAAGAACACCCAGGACTGATCTCCTTTAGAATGAACTGGTTGGATCTCCTTGCAGTCCAAGGGACTCTCAAGAGTCTTCTCTAGCACCACAGTTCAAAAGCATCAATTCTTCGGTGCTCAGCTTTCTTCACAGTCCAACTCTCACATCCATACATGACTACTGGAAAAACCATAGCCTTGACTAGACGGACCTTTTTTGGCAAAGTAATGTCTCTGCTTTTGAATATGCTATCTAGGTTGGTCATAACTTTCCTTCCAAGGAGTAAGCGTCTTTTAATTTCATGGCTGCAGTCACCATCTGCAGTGATTTTGGAGCCCAAAAAAATATAGTCTGACACTGTTTCCACTGTTTCCCCATCTATTTCCCATGAAGTGATGGCACCAGATGATGCTGCGATCTAAAAGAAAATTGCTACCTTTTGCATTTTTATTTGAATGGACTTCTGTTTCTTAGAGTAGTTTTAGATTCACAGCAGAAGTGAGGGGAAGGTGCAGGGAGCTGCCATATACCCGCTGCCTGGACACAAGCACTGCTTCCTCCACCGTCCGCATCCCCACCAGATGGTACCTTTGTTACAATCGATGCCCCTCCACTGACTCATCATTATCACCCAGAGGTCAGAGTTTACACTAGGTTCACTCTTGGTGTTGGGTGTTCTCTGGGTTTGAACAAATGGATGATGACAAGTATCCACCATTATAGTATTATACAGAAGAGTTTTGCTGCCCTAAAAATCCCTAGGGCTCTGCTTGTTCATCTCTTCTGTTCATCCTTTTTGCATTTTTAAAAGGGCATGTGGATTAAGTAACTGGAGACCCTGGTTCTTCTCTCTATCACTGTGGGGAACACCCATCTTCTTGAAGAATCATGTGGCTTAGTGGGTTAGAAACAGGGACCACGAAGCTGTCTGGATTCAAAGCCCGGCTGTGCTTCTCAATAGTTGTGTGACCTCTGACAGGTTGTCCAGCTGTACTTCCATTATACCTTCAGTATGCTCAGTTGCTCGGTCATGTCTGACTCTTTACGACCTCATGGAGTGTAGCCTACCAGACTCCTCTGCCCATGGGAATTTTCCAAGTGAGAATACTGGAATGGGTTGCCATTTCCTCCTCCAGGGAATCTTCCCAATGCAGGGATTGAACCTGCCTCTCTTGCATCTCTTGCACTGGCAGGCAGATTCTTTACCACTAGCACCACCTGGGAAGCCCTATACCTTCAGGAGGTTATTTAAAGATGCTGCATGTCTCAGTTTTCTCAACTAAAAAATGACAATCAAAGCACCACCTATTAGGACTTCCTTGGTGGTCCAGTGGTTGAGGGTCCACCTGCCAGTGCAGGAGACCCCGGTTTAATCCCTGATCTGGGAGGATCCCACATGCTGCAGAGCAACTAAGCCAGTGTGCCACAACACCAGAGCCCACATACTGCAACTACGAAAGTCTGTGCTCTGGACACTGTGCTCCGAAACAAGAGAAGCCACCACAAAGAGAAGCCTGTGCACCCCAACGGAGAGTAGCGCCTTCCCGCTACAACTAGGGAAAGCCATGTGCAGCAGTGAAGACTCAGCACAGCCAAAAATAAATAAATAAACAGAGTATGACTGGTTAAAATTGCTCCTACTATTGGAAAAAAAAAAAAAAAGCACCTGTACGTGGAGCTACGTGAGAATAAAATTTATCCCTCTGAGTAATTCACCTGCAATTATGCCTGACGTAGAGTAAGCGCTCAATAAATGCTGATTGTAATTTATTGAGATGACCTTCCGGCGTTGTTTTCGCACTAAATGCGACAAGCATGCAGGGATTGGTTTGTGGATCCAATATTTACCAACAGCTGGTGACTGTGATGAGGCTCAGCTCCTCCAGCAAACAGATCATTTTACTGCTTTTGCCTCCAGTCAAGATATCAAACTGAATTCCTCCCATGTATGAGACACTTTTACATGCATCATCTAATTAGACGTCTTGAAGGGGCTGAGGCAAATCACGCCTTCCTTATTTTACAAAGGCAAAAGCACAAGTTCAAAGAGGTTACATAATTTGTGCCAAGCCACCCAGTCGGTGAGTGTTAGATCAGGATTGGAGTCCAGAATATGGAATTCCCTGGACAGTGGTCTCTTCACTTTGCAGGAATGCTTTTCTATATGCTTATTAGCTGTATGTGGTTATGGTTAATTAACATTATCTGCTATATTCTGGTTGTAACTAGAAGAGTGCTGTTGATTTGTGTGAGCTTCTCACACTTGCCCTGAACATGATTTCAGGTGCTTGCTCATGATCCTGATTTCTGTATCCCAATCCAAGCCTATAAATCTAGATTCTCAGAGAAGTGGCGCAATGATCTGTCTATTCAACTAGCAACCCTGCTGATTCTCAGAGTCAAGATAGTTTGAGAAACAAATCTTGGGCCAGAGGATTCTGCCAGGAGATCCCAGGAGTCAGCTTTGCTGGGATATTTGGATTAGCTGATTGGGAGTAAGTAACCAGGTCGTGGGCAGTAGACAGAAGGGTGTGTCTAGCTTGAAGGACCAGAAGGAGAAACAAAGGAAAGTCCGGGGCTTATTTATTGCTTCAGTTCGCTGAATAGGTATTGAGTTCTTATTTATGAGCAAGGTGCCTTGGTAGGCCTTGCATGTTGGGTCAAGAATGTCCTTTAGGAAAACGAACAGGCTGGTTATGAGAGCTGCAGAGCACCTAGTGAGTGTTTAAAATTCTTTTTTGGCTACACTGGGTCGTCGATGCTGTGGCTGGGCTTTCTCTAGTTGCAGTGAGTAGGGGCTACTCTGTATTTGCAGTGTGTGAGCCTCTCATCACTGTGGCTTCGCTCGTTGCAGAGCACAGGCTTAGGGCACACAGGCTTCAGTAGCTGTGGTGCATGGGCTTTGTTGCCTCGAAGCACGTGGAATCTTCCCGGACAAGGGCTGGAACCTGTGTCCCCTGCATGGGCACGTGGATTCTTAACCACTGGACCACCAGGGAAGCCCACATTTAGTGATCTAAAACAAGGGGTGCACTCTCTTGCCTCACCTGTTTTCGAGAGAAGGTACTGACCCAGGTGAGGATGTCCTCTCTCAGTGCCTCTTAGATTGTATCCAATCAAACATTGATATTAGCTTTAAGCTATTTTTGTGGTCAAAGAGTCTTCCGGGGTATACACAGAATACAGGACGATGTGGCAAGAACATGGTGTGCAGAGCGAGGTCTGTGCCCAGCCTCAAGGGGCCTTCAGTTCACCAGGTGAGCAAACAATTGGAATATGTCATTGCAACCTGTAATTCAGGCAGGACAATTATAGTTCCATCATTATAGCACTACAGGTAATGGCTAGTCCTTTTCAGTCAATGGTGTATTGACATTTGGGTGGCACCTCAGATATGCAGATGACACCACCCTTATGGCAGAAAGTGAAGAGGAACTAAAAAGCCTCTTGAGGAAAGTGAAAGTGGAGAGTGAAAAAGTTGGCTTAAAGCTCAACATTCAGAAAATGAAGATCATGGCATCCGGTCCCATCACTTCATGGGAAATAGATGGGGAAACAGTGGAAACAGTGTCAGACTTTATTTTTCTGGGCTCCAAAATCACTACAGATGGTGACTGCAGCCATGAAATTAAAAGATGCTTACTCCTTGGAAGGAAAGTTATGACCAACCTAGATAGCATATTGAAAAGCAGACATTACTTTGCCAACAAAGGTTCGTCTAGTCAAGGCTATGGTTTTTCCTGTGGTCATGTATGGATGTGAGAGGTGGACTGTGAAGAAAGCTGAGCGCCGAAGAATTGATGCTTTTGAACTGTGGTGTTGGAGAAGACTCTTGAGAGTCTCTTGGACTGCAAGGAGATCCAACCAGTCCATTCTGAAGGAGATCAGTCCTGGGATTTCTTTGGAAGGAATGATGCTAAAGCTGAAACTCCAGTACTTTGGCCACCTCATGCGAAGAGTTGACTCATTGGAAAAGACTCTGATGCTGGGAGGGATTGGGGGCAGGAGGAGAAGGGGACGACAGAGGATGAGATGGCTGGATGGCATCACTGACTCAATGGACGTGAGTCTGGGTGAACTCCCGGAGTTGGTGATGAACAGAGAGGCCTGGCGTGCTGCGATTCAAGGGGTCCCAAAGAGTCGGACACGACTGAGCGACTGATCTGATCTGAAGTCTCCATGATTATCATTAGTCAGCCACTCCTGCTTTCCTCCCTCTTCTCTTTTCCTCACACTGTTTTTCAGTTCAGTTCAGTTCAGTTGCTCAGTCGTGTCCAACTCTTTGCAACCCCATGAACTGCAGCACACCAGGCCTCCCTGTCCATTACCAACTCCCAGAGTTCACCCAAACTCACATCCATCGAGTTGGTGATGCCATCCAGCCATCTCATCCTCTGTAGTCCCCTTCTCCTCCTGCCCCCAATCCCTCCCAGCATCAGAGTCTTTTCCAATGAGTCAACTCTTCGCATCAGGTGGCCAAAGAACTGGAGTTTTAGCTTTAGCATCATTCCTTCCAAAGAACATCCAGGGCTGATCTCCTTCAGAATGGACTGGTTGGATCTCCTTGCAACCCAAGGAACTCTCAAGAGTCTTCTCCAACGCCACAGTTCAAAAGCATTAATTCTTCAGTTCTCAGCTTTCTTCACAGTCCCACTCTCACATCCATACATGACTACTGGAAAAACCATAGCCTTGACTAGACGGACCTTTATTGGCAAAGTAATTAATGTCTCTGCTTTTGAATATGCTATCTAGGTTGGTCATAACTTTCCTTCCAAGGAGTAAGCATCTTTTAATTTCATGGCTGCAATCACCATCTGCAGTGATTTTAGAGCCCCCAAAATAAAGTCTGACACTGTTTCCACTGTTTCCCCATCTATTTCCCATGAAGTGATGGGACCAGATGCCATGATCTTCGTTTTCTGAATGTTGAGCTTTAAGCCAACTTTTTCACTCTCCTCTTTCACTTTCATCAAGAGGCTTTTTAGTTCCTCTTCACTTTCTGCCATAACGGTGGTATCATCTGCATATCTGAGGTTATTGATATTTCTGGTAACTCTTCCCTCCTTCTCTGGCTCCGTTTATGAAGAGTCTACCAATGTTTCAAGGTTCAAGTTCAACCCCACCAAAACAAAATTATTTCAATTTTTTTCATTTTGGTAAGGCATGACCTGCCCATCCTCTGAAACACCCGGTGGTTCCTCTCCTGTGGTTTTATGTCCTGCACTTTGGCTTGTTTTCTGTGCTCTAAACTTCTAGGCTTCTCTAGTGGCTCAGTGGTAAAGAAGCTACCTGCAATGCAAGAAACATAGATTCAATCCCGGAGTTGAGAAGATCACCTGGAGTAGGAAATGACAACCCACCCCAATATTCTTGCCTGGGAAATCCCATGGACAGAGGAGCCAGGTGGGCTACAGTCCATGGGATTGCAAAGAGTCAGATATGTCTTAACAACTAAACAGCAACAAACAAAAACAGACTTTCAGAAGCCTGGAGCTGGTCTCACTGAAATATTCCTGTAGATATTCACAGCAGGTGATAGCTAATCTAATAGTTTATTAGTTCTCTTTGCAGAGGACTTCAATATAAGTTCAAGACTCTGAGTTTGACTCTTGAAGGTGATCTGTGTTAGCTGGACATTTTAGGTTGTACCCAACGAAAAATTAAATCGTTTTAAGTCACAGAGGGATTGCATGGCTCATGTAACTGAAAAATTTGTGGGGGTGGTTTTGTTAGCTTTAGGCACAGGTAGGTCAGAGCTGATAAATACTGTCAGGAATCTACTCATCTCCCTTTCTTCTCTCTGCTTCTTTCCACTATAGCCTGATTCTCCGGTGGACTCTTCCTATGCTGGGCAGAGAAGTCTTGGAATCTCTGGGCTTATGCTCCACCCACTCGGTAATCTCAGAGGAAAGAGTCTGAGTGTAAATTCAAGGCCTGCCTCTCATTGTGATTCTGATCGGCCACTCTTGAATCTAATTGTGAGTGGTCCTTAGTTATACTGGAGCCCCAGAGTGGGGATGACTGTGTATTTGCTTTGTAGAGAAAGGGGCCGAACCACAAATGTTCAATCCAGGGTTATTTAGCTTTCCATAGGAAAACATTCAACAAAGAAATTATTTTTTTAAGATTTTTTTTTCACGTGGACCATTTTAAAAGTCCTTATTGAATTTGTTCCAACATTGTTTCTGTCTTATGTTTTTTGATTTTTTGGCCTCAAGGCATGTGCTATTTTAGCTTCCTGATCAAGTATCGAATTCACACTCTGTGCATTGGAAGAAGAAGTCTTAACCACTGGATTGCTACGGAAGTCCCACAAATTATTTCCTTAAACGCTTATTTCATTTCTGATGCTAAGCAGGCTTTGTAAAAAAAAATGCATGCATTAATTACACGATGAACCAGTCCCGAAGCATGTGAAAAGCTTGTGCAACTTTTTTCACTATCAAACATAAACCTTAAACCTCAAGCCATGCAGAAGTAATCAGAGGTGTATACCAAGTCAAGACTGTTAATTGCAGCAATATTTATATAAGGAGAGCAACACAATTGGAAATACCATAAATATCCAAAACAGAGAAAAGGATCAGTACATTATAGTATAGCCATTAAAAGTGATGCTCCTAAAACATATGCTATAGAAAGAGGCTCAGGAAATTATATTATAGTATTAAACAAAAATGCCAAGTTACAAAAGTATGTGTATATTACGATCCCAAATTTGTGTGAATATACACAATTGCAGTACAGGCTGGAAGGAAAGGCACTCACGGAGTTCATCATTGACTTTCAAATTGCCGATGAAATTTCCCCTCCATTATACTTTCTGTTGCCCAGTTTGGGCCCAAGAACAGTATTATTTCATGACTGAAAAAAACATGTTTTTCATGCCTTGGTGTCAGTGCAATTGAAAACACAGCCCATCGAATTTGCAGTGATTGCAAAGTAGGGCAGCCCGTTCACCCTGGGACAGAGCCCAGAATCCAAGCAGAGAAGAGCTCTGCAGCTTGCCCTGCCCCAGGCTAGGCAAGAGGGCACCACTTGCTTCTGTTTCTCCTGGGCCAGGATCCCTGTTATTTCCATATGGGTGAGGTTTTTTTTTTTTTTTCTGTTCGTTCAGCCTTAAAGACAGATACTTGCCCCTCCCTCGCCTTATTAATTACAGGATGGATGGAGAAAGGGAAGAAGAAAAGAGAGCGAGACAGAGAGGAGAGATAACTAACATCTTTCCCCTGTGGGACTGCAATAAAGGAGCATATGTATCAACTAAAAAAATTCCTTGGCAACAAAAGCTTTTTAATTGAACACAGTCTCTTCAGCCAACTTATGTAAATTCTATCCCAATTTTGGGCGTCTATTTTGAGCACAGAGAGAAGCGGTATGAATCTTGCCCTAAAATTGTGCTCGACAGAAGGGGTGATGCCATATGGATGCCATGTTATGGGAGCCTGTCACCTGCTAACCGAGATGAGAAATTACAGGTTATAATCGACTTCCCGCTGCCTGAGCAGCCCTGGTGGGTGGGGAGCGCTTGGGGCATCAAGGTTTGGTGTGACAACCTAACACTTGCCTGGGGCTTTGAAGCCACAGGTGTCTGGGAAGTTGCAAGGTGAAGGGGGAGGGAAGTGGTGATCTCTGCATGGGGAAAAGTGCTTACTCTACCCCCAAAAGAGCTTAATTTTCTCTTTCTGTGCTTGTGGGACTCTGGCTTAGCCTGTAGAACTATTACCACTGAGAGTCAGTGGGTGGCTCTTTGGCAGTGAGACCAACCTTGAGCAATTGTCTCCCCTGGAAGCTGGGAAGTGGGAGGAGCGCCACATCTCCATCAGGGGAGAAGATGGGGAAAGAGATTCAGGAGGTCTGTGGACCACTCTGGGCAGCCTCCTCTGTGGGGAGCTCTGAGCACAGACAACTCCCTCTGTTCTTGGGAGAAAGATGAGTTTTGTCATGGAGTCCTAGGATCTGAGGCTTCCCAGGTGGCTTAGTGGTAAAGAATCACCTGCCAGTGCAGGAGACACAGGAGACCTGGGTTCAATCCCTGGGTCAGGAAGATCCCCTGGAGGAAATGGCAACCCACTCTAGTTTTCTTGCCTGAGAAATCTCATGGACAGAGGAGCCTGGTAGGCTGCGGTTCATGGGGTCTCAAAAGAGTCAGACATAACTGGACAACTAAACAAAAACAACCCGGGATGTGCCAGAGGCTGACTGCAGGTCAGATAACAGAATATGGGAGGAAGGGAGTATAGGTTGTGTGACTCAAGTCAAAAGGTAGCTTCTAATGAGTCTACAGAGTCTCTCTGGAAAGGCATTTATCACAGATAATAGCAAGGAGATCCAACCTGTCCATCCTAAAGGAAATCAGTCCTGAATATTCATTGGAAGAACTGGTGCTGAAGCTGAAACTGCGATACTTTGGCCACCTGATGCGAAGAACTGACCCATTTGAAAAGACCCTGCTGCTGGGAAAGATAGAAGGCAAGAGGAGAGGGGACAACAGAGGATGAGATGGCTGGATGGCACCTCCGACTCAATGGACGTGAGTTTGAGTAAACTCTGGGAATTGGTGATGGACAGGGAGGCCTGGTGTGCTGCAGTCCATGGGGTCTCAAAGAGTCGGACACGACTGAGTAACTGAACCGAACTGAAGTGAATAGTTAAATACAATGCAGGAAAAAAACAAAGTGGGCACATTTTACATTTTCTATGCATAACATTTTCCCCCAAAGTCACTCCAATTCTTAGGTTAAAATCAGAGGCCAGTTCAATCTCAGGTGTTTATTATTTCCCTCTCCTTGCTTTTACAGTAGACTTGAAAGCTTTATCGGCTAGTTGAGTACACCAATGTTGCCACCATTGCTGTGCTGACCATGGGTGGTTTGAGAAGTAGGATTCGTGAAGACGGTGGTGTGACCACCCGTTCTAAAAACAGGAGCTTTCAGAGCACAGGCCTCTGTGAACCCAGTGCCCTGGCACAGAGTAGGTAGTAAAGGTGTTATTAAATACATGGATACTCAAATTCCATTGGTACTGCTCAGTTTTGCTGGGGAAATAGAGCATACAAAAATCCAAGGGGTTGTTCTCAGGAAGAGTTGGGTCTAATAAGTCACAGCAGCGGGCTGGAAGTGAAAGGTCATGTTACCAAAATTTAACTGAAGATGCCAAGGTCATTTATTTCACCAAGATTCCTTAGTCTTCTCTTTATAAAATGGGTTTGCTATATCAAGAGATATATTTCAAGTGATGGGTTAACTCAGTTATTCCAGACTCCAGTGTGCTAACTGATCTTGTTTTCCTGTTGCTTGGCTGAAGAGTATTTGGGTTTTATGAGGAATAATATTTTCTATCTATTGAATAAATAACTCCCCTGGCTCATGGCAGATACTCTCCCTCCCTCAATTTCCCTTCTCCCTCCCCCACTTTCCCTTCTCCCTCCCCCACTTTCCCTTCTCCCTCCCCCACTTTCCCTTCTCCCTCCCCTCCTTCCTTCCCTCCTTCCTTCCCTTCTTCCTTCCCTCCTCCTTTCCCCTCTTCCTTTTACTGTAAGAACTCATTGAACACTTATTGTGTTCTAGGCACCATGATGTTTATTTCAGATAAAAAAAAATGAATGAGGCATGCCTGCCTTCAAGGAACTTTTAAACTAATGAAGAAAGCAAGCAACCAAAGTAATAGTTATACTAGATGGGTATGTTCATCTGTGGGGTAGTATGGGAATACAGAAATGACACATCTGAGTCAGATTAGGAATTCCAAGCAATAGTAAAATAGTAAAATGGATTATCAGAGTGTGTGTATGTGTGTGTGTGAGAGAGGAAAAAAAGAATGGAGGAAAAGTAGTAATTCATACAATATGTTCTTTTTGTGAAGTATCACTTGCTGGAGAAGCCATCTGCAATACTACCTGCTTTCATAGTTGTTTTGAAGAAAAACTGAGAAAATGTATGTAAAATATTTGTCAAAATGCCTGGCTCATAAAACTTCTCAAAAATAGTAGTTATATAGTGGTCATAATAGTAATAGCATTATTTCTTATACAGTTTGATTTAATAAACATTTAAGAACATCGAGTATGGGCTAGGTACTGTGTTAATCCCTAAAGAAACATGTTGTCTAGTAAAGAATTTGGACACACAGGTAATTTATCAGACTATAGAATAATATGTGCAAAAAGAGAAAGATGAAAAAATTAGAGAAGTAATATAGAAAAGGGAATGCTTAAAATAACTGGGGTAGTCTGAAAAGGATTTCAAAGGATGCATAGGAGTTGACCATATGGACAAGAAGTAGGAGGGATGGGCATGGCAGGAAAAGGAATTAATTAACCTAGTATATCCTAGGAATTTCCAGAGAATAGTTGAGAATAGTTTCTGAGAATAGAAAGACTGTCAGCAATGAAATACCATTTTTAACAAATTACTCAGCAGTCAGGAGCCACTGAATGCATATTTCTGTTATCAGCTTATCCATCTGCATTGTATGTTTTCTGCATTTGTGCCCCTAGAGGATTGTAAGCTGCCTGAATGAAGAGATGTTTCTTATTATTCTTTTTTACCTCTATGGTCTAGCATATACCATGTACTCAATATTTTTAAATGATGGATTAATAAAATTAATTTGTTTCCCTACATATCTGCTTGGCATATCAGGAGTTGGATGTCCCTCCCAGGGTTATTCACTGAGGTTGTTGAGTAGCTGTTCTCTACACCTGAAGAGAAGGAAACCGGGCTGAGATGCTTTGGCTGTGCTGGAGAGACTGTCTATTTAATATCAGGTCATCACTTAATAAGGTTTTTGGGATACCAAAATGAGTTGATTGAAGGTGGAGGTGGGATCATTTCCTCAGTGTTGTTTTTGTTCTTGTTTCTTATAGATGAAGGATAATTTTACTGAAAGGGTTGAACTGGAGATTAATTTTAACTGGAATAGCTCTGCTAGAAAATGGATCTGAAGTCCTGGATGAAAGGTAGTTTTTCAATAGGTAAATGTGGGATTGAAACCAAATGGGACAGACTTTCAGTCTTAGGGATCAGCTTTGACAACTGGCACCTTGCAGAGCTCAAGGGGATGCAGAGAGTGAGTCCCCTGCTCTGCTTCTCAGATCAGCTTGGGCAACCTTTCAAACATCCTGCCTTGGAAAGTGGGAATTTCAGAGGCTGCTCTTCCCACTTCATAGGGAAGATTTTTATGCTCTGCAGAAGGTGCCCAAGAACGCCTGTGGATTCTGCCCATACAGTCTAAGCATCTGGAGGGCAGAGAGGAATTAGGTCTTCATCACCCACTGTTATATCTCTAGTCCAGGCTCAGTACCTGGTACAGGTAGGTGCTTCCTAAGTATTCATTGGATTGAATGGATAAAAACAATGAACCCTTGTAGTGAACTTACGCTGTATTGGACACTTTTCAGGGCTGTGAAAGTATTAATTCATTTCATCTTCACAACAAACTTAGGAGGTGGGTGCTGTAAAAGTCAACGAGGTGATGGTAGATGAAGCATCAGAGCATCGCCTGAGCATAGGTGCCTGCAATCTGGGGCTTTCTCTTGGGGTGAATAAAGGGCAGCCTGTGGTGGAGGTGACATCTCTATGGTTGCTCCCCGACTGTAACCACTTGGTAAGTAGAGGGGGTTTAATAAAGCTCTAGGTGATCTGGGCCAGGCAGAGAAAAGTTTATGACAGCCATTTACACAGCTGCAGCAGAAGCCAGATGAGTCTCAGGCTCCCAGTGGCATGATCACATCGATAGTAAACACCCTCCTTTCCTTGAAAGCAAAGCCTTCTCTGTCCTGAGCCATGGGGCTGCGAGCGTGCAGGAGCCTCTGGGGAGGGTAAGTCACCCTAGACAGTCAATGCAAACACAGCTGCGATCCCCAGCAGAGAGTGGTCTCTTAGTAGCAATTGCTGGGCCAGCAGCCAATCAGTCTCTTGCACTGTAGCTGATGGGAGGGTGTCAGTTCTCTTAAGTGTCCCCTCCTCCAGGATCAGCTCTTCACGGGACCTGGAGGGGGCAGGGCAGAGAAGGCCTGCCCTCTGGGCAGGGGTTTGGGAGAAAATGTAAGCTCTGGGTCCTGCACCTGCTTCCTTCTCCCCAGAAGACCCAGGGAGCTCAGGGAGGCTTGAACCATCATTAATTGGCACAAATATTTTCTCCCAGTGGCTGACCTCATTACCCTGACCTTACGTTGGAGGAGAGCAGAAATGCATGGACAGCTTTTGATTACCCAAACCCAAGAAGGGAAGCAGAGGTGTGTGTTTTCCATCTTGCAACTCAAGATGAATGTTGACTTTGGGTTGCATTTGCTGTTTTATTTCACATGTATAGCACAGAAATTTAGAGATGAATGGGAACTTAGAGATAATTTATTATTCCCAAATCCTTATTTTGTAATGGAGAAAGGAAGGGCGAGGGAGGAGCTGATATGATGACGTTTTATTAAATAGTAGCCTTCTCCCGGTCCTTTGCTCATTCTGTTAAACTCTCACGTTTTCCAGATATACAAATTTGAGTTTCAAAAAGATTTCTGCAGTTTAGTCACACACAACCTAACCACCAACCAGGTTATGACTGAGCATGAAGCCAAAATAACACAAAAGCAGCAGATTAACTGCAGTCTCCAAATCTCCTTCCTGTACATTTCCACCTGAGTTACCTGAAACCTGCCCTCCCTTCCTGGCCTCATCACAGACATGAAGCCCAGTCTGAGAACTGCTCTAAGAGCCTCAGGTTGGAATGGAAAAGAGCAGGGAGCTGGGAAACACACGGTGGACCTTCACATCTCTACGGCTCTCCCCACTGCTGGCTTAGGGAGCCCAGATGCACTGATTCACAAGTGAGAGAAAAGAAAGTGAAGTCGCTCAGTCGTGTCTGACTCTTTGTGACCCCATGGACTGTAGCCTACCAGGCTCTACCAGGCTTCTCCGTCCATGGGATTTTCCAGGCAAGGGTACTGGAGTGAGTTGCTATTTCCTTCTCCAGGGGATCTTCCTGACCCAGGAATCGAACCTGGGTTTCCTGTAATGCAGGCAGGGGCTTTACCCTCTGAGCCACCAGGGAAGCCCTAAGTGAGAAGCTCTCCTATCTGCGCCCTCATCCATCCGACAGGGGACAGTCCACTGGCCTACTTGTGGGAGGTACATTTGCATCTCTGCTAATTGAACTCTCATCCTTTTAAAAAATATGTTTTTCTACTGTTGCCTGGAGGCATGCAGATAATGGGTACATTTTTAATCAACCCAATAAGTAAATAACCGTGCTTTCTCCCCAGGAAATCCAGAGGGATTAGAGTTCTATTGTGGCTTCGAAAGTGATGATGTCAGGAGTAAAACCAGGAGACAGTCAGACGCTGACTCTGTGGGTGATTCTCATCCTTGATCTCAGGTCGGTGGTGAAGTCTCAGGTGTCCCAATCTTGCGTGCATCAGCTGGGAGTGAGCTATGTGGGGGACACCTTCCCCAGACACCTGTGGACTCACAGGGTGTGTGGGGGACATGCTTTCCCAGACACCTGTGGGCTCACACGCTGGCAGCTAACCCCCTCTAGTGTTGATGGAAATGGATTATTTGCAGCTGTGAGGAGACCCTGCAGGCTTGAGTGGTAAGACTCTTCAGTGGGTTCCCCGCCTCAATACTTCATCCCCTGCATCTCCAGTAACAAGAGTAAGACCCTCTGTGGGAGAAGGTGAGGGTGGGATGATTTGAGAGAATAGCATTGAAACATGTATATTATCATATGTGAAACAGATTGCCAGTCCAGGTTCAATGCATGAGACAGGGTGCTCAGGGCTGGTGCACTGGGATGACCCTGAGGGATGGGATGGGGAGGGAGGTGGGAGGGGGCTTCAGGATGGGGAACGCATGTACACCCGTGGCTGATTCATGTCAGTGTATGGCAAAAACCACTACAATATTGTAAAGTAATTAGCCTTCAATTAAAACAAATAAATAAATAAAAAAAAAGACCCAAAGTTTGGGGTGTCTTCCTTTTGTGTTCTGTGAGGACTCAGCTATGCTCTTGCTAAGCTGCCCCTGACGCTCCCTACACCTCGGTCTCCTCTCGCCTTTCCTGTTGTGTTCATTCCTATCACCGCATTTTATCCGCATCACTCTTTCTGTCCAGAAGGCCCTCCCCACTTCGGCTCTGGCTCCTGAGTTCCAGATTGAATTCCACTTCCTCTTTGCCTACTACTATAAGTTCTTCCCTTGAAATCCTACAGCATTCAACTCACTGACATCTTACATTTGGGATCCACCACCTTTTGCTTTTATTCAGTTTTTTTTTTTTTAATCTTTTTATGTTATATTAGAGCCCATCAACAGTGCTGTGTTAGTGTCAGGTGGACAGTGGAGGCGCTCAGTCGTGCATACACATGCACCCATGCTTATGGCTGCTTCAACTCTTTGAGGACAGTGTTGGTTGCTGTCCTGCCGCAGTAGATGCTTGTTTACCCTGCAGACCTGACAGCCTGCCTTAACCTTTGCTTAAACCCTTGGGGCAGAAGCATTTCAGATAGAAAGTGGGTTCTCTTGCCACACCTGACCCCCAGCTTGGTGTCCCCTGTCACCCCAAACCCAATCCTTCTCTGCAACTTTCCAGAAAATTCTGAGTTACCAGCACTACCAAACTCAGAGTAAACACTATGGCTTGACCTAAAGAATTCCAGCTGGGTCCCAAACCTGTTTTCAGTTGTGAGGAGCATTTGTGCTCAGTCGCTCAGTCGTGTCTGAATCTTTGCAACTCCAACAACCGTAGCCTGCTAGGCTTTTCTGTCCATGGTATTTTCCAGGCAAGAATACTGGAGTGGGTTGTTGTTTCCTTCTGCAAATCATGAGAAGCAGGCAGCTCCAGTGGCAGTAAAAGGGTGGTGACTGTCCTTTTTAAAAATTTATTTATTTTTTAAATCGTATCGGAGTATAGTTATTTATAATGTGTTAGTTTCAGGTGTATAGCAAAGTGATTCAGTTACACACATAATAATAAATGCATTCATTCTGTTTTTAGATTCTTTTCTTATATAGGTTATCACAGAATGTTGAGTAGAGCTCTCTGTGCTCTACAGTAGATTTTTGTTGATTATCTTTTTTTTGAAAGAAAGGGAAAATTTTATTTGAGCCAAATTTAAGGATTATAACCTGGGAAGAACGTCTCAGGAAGCTCTGAGAACTGTTTTGCCCATTAGAAGTCAAGGCACAGTCATATTAGTTTTTTGAAACAGAAGGCTGTACATCAAATGAAGTTTGTTTGTTTTTTTGGTTATCTTATATACGGTAGTATGTGTTCATCCCAGGCTCCTATTTTCCCCCCATTCCCCAGCATTTCCCCTTTGATAACCATTAGTTTGATATCTGTATTATATTATATCTGTATATATTATATTATATCTGTATCTGTATTAACCATTAGTTTTGATATCTGTAAGTCTGTTCCTGTTTTGTAAATAAATTCATTTGTATCATTTTTAAAAAGTTAGATTCCACATATGAGAGATAGAGGAATGGATAAAGAAGATGTGGTATACACACACACACACATACATATATGTGTGATATGTGGTATGTATACACACATATATATATACATATATACACAATGGAATATATAGTCAAATATATATATATATATAGCCAAATAAATGTTTTTTCCAGTAGTCATGTATGGATGTGAGAATTGGACCATAAAGAAGGCTGAGCACTGAAGAATTGATGCTTTAGAATTGTGGTGCTGGAGAAGACTCCCGAGAGTCCCCTGGACAGCAAGAAGATCAAACCAGTTAATCCTAAAGGAAAGCAACCCTGAATATTCATTGGAAGGACTCATGCTGAAGCTGAAGCTCCAATACTTTGGACACCCAATGCAAAGAACTGACTCATTGGAAAAGATCCGGATGCTGGGAAAGATTGAAGGCAGGAGGACAAGGGGATGACAGAGGATGAGATGATTGGATGGCATCACTGACTCCATGGCCATAAGTTTGAGCCCACTCCGGGAGACAGTGAAGGACAGGGGAGCCTGGCATGGTGCAGTCCATGGGGTCGCAAAGAATTGGACACGACTTAAGTGTCTAAACAACCACAACAAAGCAAAGGAATATTATTCACCCATACTGGATGCTTGGGGCTGGTGCACTGGGATGACCCAGAGGGATGGTATGGGGAGGGAGGAGGGAGGAGGGTTCAGGATGGGGAACGCGTGTATACCTGTGGTGGATTCATTTTGATATATGGCAAAACCAATACAATATTGTAAAGTTAAAAAATACAATTAAAAAAAAAAGAATGAAATAACGCCATTTGCAGCAGCATGGATGGACTTAGAGATGATCATACTGAGTGAAGCAAGTCAGACAGAGAATAGGGGGTGACCATCTTCTGTCCCATAGCTGTGCATTGTTTTATGCTGTGTCCGTCCACAATCCTCTGAGAAATAAAGCAAGGAGCAGTGAAGACCGTGTAGCTCTCGTTAGACGCTCCAGGCTAGCACCTTAGTAGATGGGTTGGCTCCATTACACAGGTGTGCAGCCATGAGCTGATGGCGTCTCAGGAGACATCCCTGAGACTCCAGAAGGCAAGAAACTTGGCTTTGCAATTCACTCAGCCATCATAGTACTTGCTGGACTCTGAGCTTTTGCCCATCCTGTTTTGCTAATGGACAGAGGTTAATTCAAAGTCATAAGAGCAATTCTTTGAAGTGGAGGGTTGTCTGAGGTGGAGATTATAGACTTGAGTTTCTAATGGGCCCTAATGGAGCCCTGTTCTTGGTAAGAAGTAGAGCAACCCTTCCAGAATGCTCCATTCAAATCTCTAGAAAGTTGCCAGCCAGAGTGCTAGAAGCAGATCTAAACGCGTTTCTTGGTACATTTTGCCTAATAAATGCCCTCCCTCCCCTGCTCCCTCCTTTCGCCCAAGGTCTCTCTTCCACCTGAACCCCCTCTAATTCCTTCTTGCTGGATTTAACAGTGTCCCTCTCCACCCTCTCTTAGAGAACAGAAGTCAGTTAAGGGGATGGCTCGGGGTCCCACTGCCAGCAGAACCTCTGCTGAATCCCCACGAAAGCTCAGCGGCTGATGGAAAGTGATTTATAGTCCCACTCACTGTTTCTTTCGCTGTTGGTTCTGGTCTCCTGCGTCACAAATCGCTTTGCATATTAGCATTACATTGATGAAATTCAAAACAGGTGCATCTGCCTATAGAACAGCTGCTGAGACCCACTGAAAGCTCCAAGCTGAGACCCTGGGTGCATGAACCCTCCTTCTGATAAGCTTCAGAGCAGGTAAAATCATCATTAAAAGAAAATTGACTTGCAAGTACATGCGGGTGTCTAGTCATTGCGCCTAACCACAAAGAAAAGCGAGGCAGCAGCGGCCGAGGGACTCTTCTTTAAAAATATATTCAGCATAACAACAGAAAAGAAATTGCCATCTCAGGCAAGTGGCACGACACAGCTTTAAGAGGCCAAGAAATCAGACTGTTTGTATTCTCCTGCAATCGGGGGCTGCAGCCTGGAGCTGGTGCCTTGGAGGCAGCGTGGCTGGGAAGGCCGGGGGTAAGATTCTCCTGTAGAAAAATGGGATGAAAATTTGTACTGGGGGCAAAAAAACAGAACATAAAGAAGCCCTGGGACATCAGACTCAGAGCCACTTAACCAACATCAGACTGCAATGTGTCATTGCTCATGACGTTGGATCCAGGAGAGTCATTTTAGAGATTTCTTCCATTTAAAACAGAAAGAACTGAATAATTTCACAAAGCCAGACTGGAACTCAGACGCAGGGCAAAACTCCAAGTGGTCCTGGGTGTGACTTCCCCATGCAGTTCAGACCCCTACTTAGTATCACGATCCCCTGAACTGTCTATGCTATAACCCTGAACTACCACTTGTTGATACCTATAATATGCCAGGTGTGGAGGGCATAGCTCAATTCCCACTGCAGTCACATTTGATAGTAGACATGCCATCTTGGGCATGAACAGAGTAAGCATCCGGACGGTTATCACCTGATTCAAACCAGACAGTTTCTAAGAGCCAAAGTCAGGATTTGAACAAAAGCTGCCAACTCTCCTATCAAAGGGGTTAACTCTCTTTATTATTATTATTATTTTTTAGAATAACATGGAATGTATTTCAGAGCCTCAAGAAAGCAAGAAAACAGGACATAGATAAATCTTCCTGCATAATCTCCTACTTTTTCTTTCCTAATATAAACAGCAAAAAGATACTGCAAAAATGATGGGGGGAAAGTAGACTTTCTCTTATAACCAGATTTTTCCAGTTTAACAGTTTGGTACAGATATGGCTAACAAATAATAAAGGGAGACCATGGAAAGCAATGTGTAAAACATGGGGGGGGTCTGGTTGTCCTTCAGTGAGCTCACCACAAAGTGTGTTCAGACCCAGTTGCCCAGCTATTGTCATGCTTTCATGGTTGCCTGCGCTGTCCCTGATGAAACGGACTAGACTAGGCAGACCTGTAGAACTAAAGCCCCAGGGTCCGGGGACAGACTCTGCACTTAATTCTCTCTCCTGTAATTCCTGACTGCCCTCCTGTCTTCCTTGGTGGACTGCAGACTCTTCGAGGTGGGAGGCACTGCAGGGTCGCCTGGTCCAGGCCCTTTATTTCACAGATGAGGAAGCAAAGGCCTAGAGGGATAAAGAGAATGACAATCCAGCTTTGCAGACTTGAGGATGTATCTTTTAGGACCGCCTCCTCAAACGTCTACCCTGCAAAACTTTGCCCCTGGTCTTTCTCTGATGGGTGTGGATGGCTGGGGGAAGGTGTCACTGCAAGAGAAAAGGTCCCCCAGCCTGGCCTTGGGAGTGTGATGGAGCACGGGCATCCTGGCAGAGGATGGGGCCAGGGCCTCAGCAAGGGTCCTGAAGTCAGGGAGAGCCTTAGGGAAATAGGTCTCAGGAAATGAAGAAGTCAGGGGCTCCCCACAAAGCCAGGCACTGAGAGAACGGGGGAGAATTTGGTTCTACTGGTCAAAACCTGTTATCGAGCCCATTAGCTGCACCAGACCGTGGGCACTCTGCCACCAGGCCAGTCAGATGCAAAGACATGCACTGCAGAGCATCTCAAAGACGTTCCTATGCATACATGAATCTACACATCAGAAAGAAACAGACAGCACGCTGGTGGTAAAAGGGGAGGGGGTCTTCCAGGAGCTCCCTGGGGACTGGGGTCTCCAGGGCAGCATCATGAGTGGGTGGGGCTTAGGAAGGTCTCCATGGGAACAGCATCCTCAGGTCAGCAAGTGAGGTGGAGGGGGCTGGACCTGGCACTCTCTGACACCACATTCCTCAGTTAGAGACATTCAGTGTGATGTCGATCCCCTTAGACCGGGTCTGTCCCCCATCACTGTACCAAGGCTTGCACTGCATGCCACGATGTTGCTGAATTTTCCACTCCTGTCTGTCTCTGAGTACAATCCCAATGACCACAGCTGAGCAAGGCTTTGGGATTTGGAAGGTTCTTTAGTTTCCATTACAATAGGATGCACAAGCTTATATCAGTATTATTATTGCAACTGTCAAAGAAGTTAGGGTCAGGTAAGCCTGACCAGTGGGGCTTCTCAGGTGCTGCTAGTGGAAAAGAACCTGCCTGCCAATGCAGGAGACATAAGAAATGTGGGTTCGATCCCTGGGTCAGGAAGATCCCCAGGAGAAGGCCGTGGCAACCCACTCCAGTGTTCATGCCTGGAGAATCCCATCGACAGAGGAGTCTGGTGGGCTATGGTCCATAGGGTTGCACAGTCAGACATGACTGAAGTAACTTAGCACCACCCTCCCCCCACCACACACACACAGCCTGACCAGTGAAAGATGAAGCCGGCCTTAAACTCACGTGTTCTGGGTCCTTGCATGAGATCATACTCCCTCTTTGTTCTCGTTCTCTGTGCTAATCACACCTTCCGTGTCATGAGATCAGGTGAAACCTGAGTCAGGCTCTCAAGTGACAGACTAGCCTGAACACCAGACCGGGCTGGGGACGAGGACCAAGCTCGAGCCTTTTTCCGCTGCCCCCTCACAAGCGCCTGCCAAAAAGCCCATTGGACAGACGGTGTCACTGGGGAGCACAGAGGGTTTTAATCAAGCAGCCGAAGTAGATTTGCTTTTCCAATAATCCCCATATTAATTAGTGTCATTTGAAAAATGGCCTGTTGCCTCTTTGCTTCTGCGGGAGCCTCAGTGGGTGACCTGGGAGGCTGGGATTCAGGCTCACTCTTGCAGGCTGAGCCTGGCCCGCTCTAGGAAAAAAATGTAATTTTGTTTCAAGACCTTGGGGAGGTCTCAAGGTCTCTCTGATGGAGAGGAAAACAAAAGGAGAAGATGGTGTACAAGGTTCCTCCTCCCTGGTGCCTCGGCCCAGCGGCAGTAATTACAAAGATTAGAAGTTGGATTAAAAAAAAAATCAGCTTTCTCGGCGTAGGGCGCCTCACTTCCATAAGCCCCTCTGGGCTCCCTTTCTCCCTGCTGACAAACAAATGCAGGCTGGGACCCCGTCTGTCTCTCCCGGTTCACCCCTCACTATGCCATCCCCTCCAGACTCAATTCAGCCTCCAAGCCACCCTTGGAATCTTGTCCTGACCCTTCCCTGGGGCTGAATGCAGCCTTTGGGGAACTTCCCAACAAAGGAGCAAGATAGCAATTTGGGGTCTGGGGGAGCAGGTCTCACAAGAGTCCTTGCTGGAAATTAGGATCTGTTATTGTTCTCATTTTAGAAAGGAGAAAACAGAATCCCAGAGAAGTTAAGGTGAGACAAGCTGGGCCTTTGCTGCAGTGCTTGTATCTGGACACACCTCTCTTCCAGCAACAAAATACAAAGAAACTGTATGGGACTGAAAATAACTGCACATGTGCAGCTGGGGCAAATTCTGGACCCAAAGATATAAAGAGACCAACAGCCCCCTACTGCCACTTTCTAAAGAGCCAGGAGCAAAAGCAAGGTATTCTGTGTCCCTTGCATACGCCACCACTAGAGAGGTGGGCAGAAGGAGTACCCTCCAGCCTGATCCCTGGACATACCCCAACCCTCACCCCACATAAGGAACCAGCTCTCTTCCCCACTCCTTGGGTGATCTAGGGAACCTGTTACTTGTTTTCTTTCTTCCCTGCAGCTGGTGCAGGAGCAGGGATAAAGCCTTGGCTGAATTTCTTGTCTGGCCTCTGTCAACTTCTATTGGTTGGGGAAGGTCAAACACCCCGGTCAGTATCAAAGGAGTCTTCCCAAAGACACACACGTCCTCCTGGTGGGGCTGGGATCAGACCCAGGGCTGGCTCTAAAGTCCCGGTTCACATACTCTCAGTTGTATTGACCCCTTGGTGTAACTTGCCCTGCGTTTAGGGTGCACTTACCTTAGCCTTTATCCCATTTCTGCTCCTGGCCCTACAGGGAATCCCCCCCAGGGCCCTATAACCTCACCATCCTGCCCTTCCCCTTTGACCTCCTACCTCGGCAGGAAGCAAGCTTTTAAAACTTGTCCCTTCTGGTCTCTGCTATTACCCCCTTGGGTCCTGCTAGAAGTTAACAGAGCGGAGCAGTGGCTGTCAAGCAGGGGTCCCCACCCCGTTCCTCCTTGGAAGCAGCAGCTGGGGCGGAGATGGGCATCGGCAGAGGGCTGGTTGGGCAAAAGCTAATCCACAGCACCATATACCACTACTTTCTACTAGACACTTCACATGAGATCGATCATGTTTATTTCACTACTAAAAGCAAAGGTAAAAAAATAATTGCAGTAGATAGAGCACCTATGAATTAACCTAGCTTGTATTATTAATGAGACCCCCCACCCCCAGGCAAGAACATTTCCCTTCTGCTCTTTAAGGAGTTATGTCCAAGGGAAGTTTCATTTGTGAATTTCAGATACTGTGGTGACTCCGTAGGGTGTGATGTTCATGGTTGTGGGGCATTTGGGGGGAATTCTACAAACTTTCCTGTCCATCCTGGATGAGGAGAAGGCACGTGGTGGGGGTGATGGGGAGTGAACATCTTTCTTCCCCATCACAAGCCTCTGTTCCCTGTCCTCATGCCTTCTGTGGGGCGGGGGCGGGGGCAGGTGTCTGGGTACACATCTGCTTCTCTTTCTTTCTCATCTACCCCAAGGAACTGCCTACAGGCTACCTGAGTCTGCCTCTCCACCTTGTCAAAGAAGACAGCAGTGCCCATGTAATTATGACATCCTGGGGGTAATTTTAACCATAAGTCATTTTTCTAAAACAGCCGGTGCAATCCCCATTTGCCTGCACAGAGAGATGGTTCTCACTAACCTGAACTCACTGTCAAACATGCCAGGAGAAATAAAAAGGTGCTAATGCAATAGAGCCCAGAAATAGAAAATAAGATTAGAGGCGATGCTTGAGATTGCAGGCTGCGGGGGGCTGGGAAACACAACACAGGGTTTAGTTACCAGCGGACCCATCAGACAAAAAGCCTCCGAGGTCATTAAGACCGGAACCTTCATTAAGCCGAATGGATAAAATTAAAGGGTATTTGGTGAGGATTTAATTCTTCCTGGAGGTTTGCTGTCTCTGAAGGGCTTTCGGGGCTGGCAGTGAGGCCACGTAGTGGAAGGCCCTGGGGTAGGTTAGCAGGATATTGGAATCTTTCTTTGTGATGGTCTCCGTGAGCCCATTGAAGATGGGAAAAGAGGGCCGCTCAGCGCCCAGCTGTGGCAGTGACCCTAGGTCATGTCCAGTGAGACAGTGTAACAGAGCCTCCGGGATTCTACTCCACAAACCAATCACAGCTCAGCTCGAGCTTGGGGGCAGGGACGGGGGCAGAGAGAAGAGGACCGTATCTAGCCCAGAGACTTCGGAGGCCCTGAGAGTTCTGAGTTCAGTGCAGATACCCAGAGCAGAGCCCAGGGGCTACAGGTGGAAACACACAAACAGACCTGGCTTTCAGCAAAACGTGGAAGCCGGCAACGGTAGCCTTTGGTGATTTGGGCTTCCCGGATGGCTCAGACGGTAAAGAATCTGCCTGCAATGCAGGAGGCCTAGGTTCAGTCTTTGGTTCGGGAAAATCCGTTGGAGAAGGACATGGCAACCCACTCCAGTATTCTTGCCTGAAATGCCATGGACAGAGGAGCCTGGCAGGCTACATTCCAGGGGATGGCCAAGAGCCGACACAAATGAGAGACTGATGCACACACACCACTGCCTTTGGGGGTCTTCCCTCGCCCCTCCTGCCCCTCCCTTACCTTATCCTGCTGCTGTCTTTTTTATCAGCTGGTTGTCACAAGAAATCTAATCCATAAATTCCCCTGATGTTGCTAAATGATTAGAATTTTAAAGTGTTAAACAGTTCTCCCAGGAATGATTATAGTTTTAGAACAACATTTTCCCTCTGTTTTATATTGTGATAAAATACACATAATATAAAATTTACCATCTTAACCAGTTTTAAGTGTTGAATTCAGGGGCATTAAGCATATTCAGAGTGCTATACTATCATCACCATCATCCGTCCACAGAACTCTTTTCGTCTTGAAATCCTGTACCCATTAAACAAAAACCTGATTCCTCCATCCTCCCAGCCCCTGGCAACCACCCTTCTGCTTTCTCTGTCTATGAATCTGACAACTCTAGGTACCTCATCTAAGTGGAATCATACATCATGTGTCTTTTTGTGTTTGACTTATTTCATTTAGCATGGAGTCCTCAAGGTTCATCCGTGTTGTAGATGTGTCAGAATTCCTCTCCTTTTTAAGTCTGCATAACATTCTTTGGTGTGCATGTACCACATTTGGAAACTGAAAGGACTCACAGTCCCAAAGGAACGTGTTTTAAATGGTGGGATGTAGGCGTTGTGCTCGGTCTGTGAGGAGCTGACCTTTTCTCTCAACTCTGAACCAGAGTACAGGGTCAGCAATGGGGCATCAGAGTCCTGTTTTGAATTGTGTTAGATTCTTGAAGAAACGCAAGAAATCAAGTTAGTCTGTGTCACCAGCTTCCTTTGGAGTCTCCATGTTCCTAGACTTTGGGGGTCTTTGAGAGAGCCAAACCAGTCAAAACAAGGAGACTTCTCCAGCTCCAGCAGCAGGATGATAACGTTCCAGAGAGGATGACCTCTGATTCTGATCACTTGGAAAACAGAGATCTACTGTGGTGCTGAAGAAGACTCTTGAGAGTCCCTTGGACTGCAAGGAGATCAAACCAGTCAATCTTAAAGGAAATCAAACCTGAATATCCATTGGAAAGACTGATGCTGATGTTGAAGCTCCAATAGTTTGATCACCCAAAGGGAAGAGTCATCTCATTGGAAAAGACCCTGATGCTGGGAAAGATTGAAGGCAGGAGAAGGGGGTGACAGAGGATGAGATGGTCAGATGGCATCACTGACTCAATGGATATGAGTTTGAGCAAACTCCGAGAGATAGTGAAGGACAGGGAAGCCTGGGGTACTGCAGTCCATGGGGTCGCAAAGAGTTGGACACGACTGAGTTACTGAACAGCAAGAGGATCTGTGATGTGTGCAGGGTCACCACATAGATTCGAGAAGCCATCCCTACCGTTGGTCAAGGCTAGTGGCACCAAAGACCACCTAGTGCTCCCCAGGAACTCCTGGTGACACCCGTTCTAGAACTTCAGTAAACGTAAATGGAATAACATCCTTCAAATGCAGAGCCAGGGGTCTGGTTTTATTGATTCAGGCTTTTCAAATTCAACACCCACAGAAATGGCGTCCAAAGTCACTGTGCTACTCAGGTGTGATCCTCAATGGGCAGCAGCATCAGCCTCGCCTGTAAGTGTGAAAAATGCAGACTCACAGGTGTCAGCTTACACTTGCATCTGGGTTTCTGTACATCCTCCTGGTGCCCTAGAAGTGTCAGCCTGAAGCCCTGGATTAAACCTAGAGGAGAGGCAGACCAGTGCGTGGCTCCCTTGGGCTTTACTTAGCTCCTTCCCTGGGGAGGGAGTAATAGCACCTGCTGCTTTTCTTCTCGGTGCTTAGAAGATCAAACGACACAATAAATGAAAAGCGCTCGGCGGAAGACAGAGTGCATGGCAACCGAAAGGCATCGCTCGCTCACTGGCAGCTGGCCGGTCCCCACCCCTTTAGCCAGGGAGTCCTCCCCATCTCTCCAGCCAAATTAATCTATTTCTCTGCTCTCGCTCCTATACCCTCTTTGAAACAACATCAATTTGGGTTCCTTTCATCCAAACTGCAAAGAGTATTTGAATTCACGTTATTGCCTTTAGTGAGATTCCCTTATTTGCCTCCTTTTTTTTTTTTTTTTGAACACACATTTGCTGCGGTGCCTGGGACCCGGTGCAGAGAAGATTAGCATGGTGTTCAGCCACTGGCCATGCCTCTGAGGAGCAGAGCTTTCTGTTTATCTCTTAGAAGCAGACGCTTGGATTTTCTCCCAGGGGGAATTTATCAGGGTGCCATGAATTCATTCATTCATTCATGTCCACATTCCTCCCCACCCCATCCACACACGTACTCCCACACACCCACTCCCACACACCCACATCCACCCACCCACCCACACACAGCTCCATGCCAGCTACATCAGTGTTGTTTGCTGTATATTTTCACATCGAGCCATTTTGGGATTGCCTGCAGTTTGGTTTTCTTCCCTCTAAAGCGCCTTCTTAGGCTGGGTTTCTTCCCCTTGTCAGCAGCAGCTTGGGCTGGCCTGAGTTCTTGCTGTCATATCTATCCAATGCTTGTGGATTTCTTCCAGTCCCCGCAGCTGTTTCATCTGGTCTGGTATTCTCAGAGCAACATCAGTCTTTTCACTTTCTTTTATGTAAGTGCCCATGCTAGGGTGACTCGCAGTGTTGGGAGAAAGAGTCATTGCCCATTTATTTATTCAAAGAGTTCATTTTTCTGTCTTTATAAGCATGAGTGCATGTGGGCAGGCAATTATTTACACACGACTCTTACCATGGGAACTTATGGTTAAGAGATTGATTGATGAGTGATTGATTCATATTTTTGTCACCATGAATGTCTGCATGTTTAGTGAGCAGGTGTGAGCATTCAGACACTTGTATTCATTCACATATGATCAGTAATCCAGTGAATGTTAAGCACTGACCCTGCAGAAGGCTCGAGGTAAGTGCTTGTGTGATTAAACAACTGTTGTGTATGTGAAGATATTGGCTTCGATTTCAAGGACTTTCTGCTTCATAAAAGAAATGAGGTGCTATTATGCAACTTTAACATAAAGTTCAAAGTGATGGGGTCATGAAAAAAAACAGATAAATGGGGTCAGCTGAATATAACTTTGCTTTCAACAGGAGACCAGGGCTGACTTCTAGGACGAGATGGCATTTGAGTCAGAGAGCTGTGTCTGTGGAAAGGGGCAATGGGATTCCCAGGTGGCTCAGCAGTAAAGAATCTGCCTACCAATGCAGGAGATGCAGGTTCCATTCCTGGGTTGGGAAGATCCCCTGGAGAAGGAAATGGCAACCCACTTCAGATCCCATGGACAGGGGAGCCTGGGAGGCCACGGTCCATGGGGTTGCATAAGAGTTGGACATGACTTAGCGATTAAACAACAACACAGAGAGAGTGTGTCTCAAGCTAAGTGAACGCAGGAAGAAAGGCACAGAGATGAAAGTGGCAGTGTGTAGAGAACAGCAGCAGGTTCAGTCTGGCTGGAAAGCTCAAGGTGGGTGAAGGGATCAGTAGGTGATGTGGTCAGTTTATGTTAGATTGGAAGGGGACTGTGATTGAGGATTAGGAAGTTGTTTTTGTGTGTGGACTGAGCGAGTCAGGAGACATGGAAGTTTTTAGACAGGGAAGTAAGGTGATCAGAGCAGTGCTTTAGAAGATCACTCTGGCAAGGCTTTCTAAGTTGAATTAGAGATGTGAGAGACCAGAGGCGATTACAGTAACCCTGAAGGCAAGTGGTGGTGAGGGGGTGTGGCAGAGGCAGATAAAGGAAATAAAACGGAGCTGACGTTGACAGCTCCAAAATGAGTCAGCTGCAGATGAAGAGGAAGCGGGGTGATGAGGTTTTGGGGCTTGAGATGATGGAGAAGCTCATTTCTTTTTTCAGAAAACATTGTATAATGTTGTGATAGTTTAGGTGGACGGTAAAGCGACTCAGTCATAAGTATATACATCTATCCATTCTCCCCCAAACTCCCCTACCATCCAGGCTGCCACATAACACTGAGCAGAGTTCCATGTGTTATACAATAGGTCCTTGGTGGTTATCCATTTTAAATACTGCAATGTCATTTCTTTTTTGATGAAATATAGAAGAAATGGTGAGCTTAGATAGGGATGTACTGAGTTTAAAGTTCTGGAGCGAACATTCAGATGGAGAAGGTCACAAGCCATTGGACATTTAGAAGTGGTCCTGGGGACTGATTTCAGGATGGAATTTAAATTCAATAGTCATATGCACAGAGGGGATAATTGAAGGTTATGAATGAAAGCAACTGCTATGAGAGAACATGAAGAGAAAGGATTAAAGGGCTGGTGGAGGTAAATCTCTGTTTTTCAGGCAGAAAGAAGAGAAGAAGAACAAGGTGTATTCCTAGCTAGCATAAGTACATACAGTGTTGCGGTTAAAATACAGACTCATTGAGATCACTGGCACATTCAATTTCACACAGCTGAAGGTCAACTTGAGAGGTAGTGTCTTGGTAATCAAGGGAAGAGCAATGGTCAAAATGAAATATAGGAGAAGAGCAATGCTTGAGGATGGGTACACAGTTGTCTTTGTAGGTGAAGGTGGTGTGCTCACTGGTATACAAGTATGTGTGTGCCTAGGGATGCACCTCCGAGAATTTGGAGGGGAAATAATTACATAAGCAGGGACTAGCAATTAAGTGAAATGATTAATGAGGAGAGAACACGCAGGAAGTGGAGTCCGCACGTACCAGAACAGATATACATCTGACTGAATATTTTCTTGGTTGTTATGTTGCTCTCTCAAACCCTTAACTTGGTTCTGAACCTTGATTAGATTCTGTCTGGAGTCCTAAGCTAATTTTGCTTCCTTCTAGGCTCCTAGGCTTTTATTAGGTGTGGAATTGTCAGGTCACTTGCTTTGCTCCAGTTTCCATCTCATGTCAATGAGAGCCTTTCAGTAATTAGACTCTTGATTATGAAACTCACTTTAAATAGAAAGCTGGTCAGGACACTGCGCTTGCTCTAGACTATCCACTGAATGCTGGGGGTGTTGTTCAAGTGCCAGTCTGAATTCTTCTCCTCAAAAAGGAGTGGCTATGTCCCATTAATTCTTTTGGGTTAGGAATCCCCTTATCTAAATTTAGTCAAATACACAGCTCTCATTGAAGGTAAGGAGGGTCTGCTTTTGGAACAAGAAACCAAAGGATCACTATTAGCAACAAATAGAATAATAGACTTACATTCTCAGTAATGTCCCATATTTTTCTTCCCTTGTGTCCAATCTGATTTCTTTTCTCATTCATTCTCTCATTTTCTTAAAGTTTAGTTAGCATTATACTAAACCTTATAACATTATAGAGGCAAATCCCAGTGATCAACAGCTTAGGAGAGGTAGTTCCAGTCAATGCTTAAATGTCACCCTTCCAAAGATGACAAGAGGAGGAGAGAGGGTGTGACAGTTTGGCCTATATATTGGTTGTATGCATTTTATCCCCATAGTTATTATTCTTCATTTAACAGCTTTTTATAGAGCGTGCCCTCCTCTGTGTCTGCCAGGTTCCCTTCTTTCTTTTCTGCCATCCTTCCTTAATTAGAAAACAGCATGTTAAAGATTCTGGTCCTGAAATCTCATTCCAGTCCATAGAAAAACTAAATTCAAAGAACCTGGATTTTTTTTTTTTTCCTTTCAGGGACTTCTTCATGAATTCTTACCTGATTTCCCTTGTGGCATGCCAGGGTCATGTGTGTGTGTGTGTGTGTGTGTGTGTGTGTGTGTGTGTGTGAGTGTGAGCGTGCCTGTGTGCAAGAGATGAAAACAGGCCTTTCTCTAGAAGGTAGGAAACAGGTATAGTATTTCACAGCTGACTGACTGGCAATGGAATTCTTCTATTGGAAGCGACTTTTCTAGACTGAACTGATTAGTAGATGCAAATCCTGCCCTGCAGGTTGATGAAACAAAACCACACACCTCTGTGTATCTCTAGATGGTAGACATGTGTGCACATGTGCACACATACACACACACCCCCATACAAATCCACATATGTCCATATAACTGATACATTCACTTCTACACAATTGGAAATCCTTCTTTTTGCAGTCTCGAAAAAAGAGTGAGGCATGAGTTTCTAAGGAACAAAGAGTAACAGGGGAGTTGGAAGTTGAGGGTTCTCTTCCCAGTGGAGAAAAGGCTCCTTCATTCAGGGGAGCGAGCATGGTCATTCCTGCAGTCTCCTGTGTACACCCTGGTGTTAGCTGTGCAATGCAGTACCTGTGTTCCTCTAGGCAGAAATGGGGCTTTCTTCCAGGACCATCCCCCAACCCCTTCTCCAACACAGTTATTCTAGCAGTTCAAACCCCCAGTAGGGTCCTGTAACAATCTGACTGTGTGGCTGTTTCCATCACACCCTGGCTTCCTTGGATAGGTGGATCACCAGGAGTCAGGCCTTGGCAGCAGCTTCCACAGACCCTCTGTGCTCGGGGTGAGGGCTGATGCAACACTTTTCTTACCTGTTAGCTGAGGCCTTTCCCTGGGCCTTGGCTCCCTGCCCAGGTGGCTCAGTGGTAAAGAACCTGACTGCCAATGCAAGAGACACAGGAGATGCAGGTCCGATCCCAAGATGGGGAAGATCCCCTGAATGAGGGCATGGCAACCCACTCTAGTATTCTTTCCTGGGAAATCCCATGGACAGAGCAGCCTGGCAGGCTACAGCCCATGGGGTCACAAACAGTTAGATACAGCCGAACACACACACTCACACACACACAGCTCCCTCCCACAGGTCAGTGAGGGGCAATGAGCCGCCTGTGCAGCTTCAGCTTCTCATTCTGTCTTTGTCCAGACCCAGCAGTGAAAGAAAATGACACATCCAGTCGTGGTCTCAGGGGGAGGGGTCCTGAGTAGAGCAATTAAATATATATGGATTTCACCTTTTATCAGGGTCGCATGCTTCTCACAGACACTCTGCTCAGTGTCCACCATCACTCCTGACCCTTCCAACTTCAACCATCCTCCTTCCCTCCTTTTAAAATAGAGGAGAGGTTTACAGTCCAGAATGATGAGGCCTTAAAGGGCAACTTTGCTGCCAGAAGAATCCATCATGAATGTGACCCTGCTTGCCATCCTCATTCTATATGTTCTGTTTTCCCTGTTGACTGCTCACCCATTGGCTCCCAGCTGGTCAGAGGTAAAACATGGTTTGCATACAAGTGGACATGATGAGGCAAACCTCTCCTTCTGCATAGTTGATGCCGAGGCTGGGATTTCCAATTTTTTTTCTTTTTTTTTAATAACCGAGATTCTCTTTCATACTTGTGCACTACCCACTATTCATAACAGTCCTCAGAAACACTCAGCACACCACCTGTTGCTCCTTGAAGGGCCAACAACTTGGTGAGTCATTATGGTTTCGTGGCCAACATGAGCTAATGCATTTGCTCATTAACAGAAGTAGAGAGTTTTGACTGGGAGAGATGGTTTCCATTTTTCGCTGTGATCGTCAGACCATAGCCACTCACCTATCTTGGAAGTGATGAAGAGACTAGATTTCCTTCAGCCAGCAGGTGGCTGAAGGGATACAGATGCATTCTACAAGAGAATGGTGAATGGATTGGAGTGTCTAATACCACCACGTTAATTGTTAAGAGATGGGCTGATGGAAAAAGTGGACTCACTCTCTATGGCTCTGTGGGTAGAGCACTTGGGGATGGTGAGTAGTCAGGGAGGAAGATACTTTTAAAAAACATAGTGTTAGGTTCAGTGTGAGGAAGAATTTCTAATCGTTGGAACTGCCCAAAGATGGAATATTGAGGAGACTGTCCTTTCAAGGGAAGCATCTGATTACTAGGTTGATAGGGACACATACAGTTGATAGAGGCGCATGAGCATCTGCTGAGCAGCTAGACGGCGGGGCCTCACCCTGCACTTCTGACCTGAGAGTCTAACATGGCCAACAACCACTGCATCCAGCATGTATCATAGCTAATGACCACTACATCCAGAGGAAATGCACAGGCCTGCCATGTCACATCAGGGTCATCACACTCATTCCACAATGAGGCCCAGAGAGGGAATTCTCATTCCTTGACATTTCATGTCGATGGGGAACATATTAACATAGTCAAGATTCTGATCTTTTCTAAGAAGAACTCACAGAAAGTGTCAGGTATCTGAACCAAAAATTCAGGGAATGGAGGTAAGATTCAATCCAGTAGGCAACAAAGCATTACCTTCTCCCAGTTCTGCCTGCCAAGGTGAGACAGCTGAGAGCCCAGCGTCAATCCCGAGCAATCAGTCTGTGTTCCCTTCTGTTCTCAAAGAGTGACTCAAAGAAGCCAAAATAAATATTTTCAGAAAACAGAGCAAATTTGTATTACTTAACCCAAGGAATGCAAACAAGTGTAATTAAAGTGAATACCCATAAATAAAGTAAATACATTAGTTAGGAAATGAATTAATTAGTGTTTAATTACTATCAATTACTAAAATCACTACAGAATTACTTGTAGAATGGATTGAATCTCTTGCTCCTATTAATAATTTCCATGGCTAATTGTATGCAATTGTATTTTCTTTTCTTTGAGTGCATCTTAGCAGAGCTAATGGGGGGGAGGAACAGCCTACTGAACAATGACAGGAACATTTTTTTTTCTTGGTTCAGTAAAAAACAAAAGTGGTTTGAAAAACATCAGCCCAGTTGTCAAAAGCCGAAGCAGGAGAGGAAGGAGCTGGGGACGGAGCTGTTACTGTGACATAGGGTGGCCCCACTGTTTCCCGGGGTGGGTGCGGCTGGTGTCTATGGTGGGGCCTAAGGCGGAGGTGTGTGCGTGGGTATGTGGGTGTGTGTATGTGTGCATGAGTATGCATGAGTACGCCTGTGTGTATGTAACGTGTACATGTGTGTACTGTATAAGTGTGTGTGTGAATGTGCATGTGTGTATGTATCTGTATGACTGTGTGCTTATGTGTGCACACATGAGTTGTATGCGTGTGCATTGTATTATAAGTGTTTTCATGTGTGTACTGCATGGGTGTGCACATGGATGTGTATGAGTTTATGTGCACGCAAGAATTATATGTGCATGCTGAGTGTGCACATTATATGTATAAGTGTGTGCATGTGTGTACTGCATAAGTGTGTTACATGTCTGTATGAGTGTGTGTATGTGTGTGTATGATTGCGTATGCATGTGTGTATGACTGTGCACCCACATGTACACACAAGTCATATGTGCGTGCATGCATATATCCATGTTGCATGCCAGAACATACACATGTATTACCACATGTTCATACATGTATACACGAGTCATATGTGTGTAAGTGTGTGCATGTGTGTACTGCATAAGTACATTGCATGTGTGTATGAGTGTGTGTATGAATGTCCATGAGTGTGTGTACATGCCTGTGAATATGTGAGTGTGTACTTGGGGAGAAAGGTGGGTATGGGAGGCTCAATTTTCTAAGCTCACTTCCATCCTGCTTTCAAGAACCCATGGCCCAGCTGGAAGAGCAGTGTCTCC
The DNA here is from genome assembly GCF_019923935.1 of Bubalus bubalis. Classification (NCBI taxonomy): domain Eukaryota; kingdom Metazoa; phylum Chordata; class Mammalia; order Artiodactyla; family Bovidae; genus Bubalus; species Bubalus bubalis. Next base: position 111,156,675 of record NC_059161.1, read on the forward strand.
ATACACTGGACTTCCCAGGTGAGGGAACAGGTCTGACCATCTCCTGGAAGACAGAAGGCACCGCCAGCTGCCTTCCGGGTGGATGGCTAATCTCTAAGGTCCTGCTCTCTAGTGAATGTAGCACTGGGTAGTGATGGGGAGGAACAGATGTGCAAAATCCAGAGATAGCGTGAAGGGAATACTTCCAAGGGGGCTGGTGCTGGCCACCCAGGTCATTCCCGTTTTCCTGTTTGCAAAACACCTTTCTCCCCTCCCTGTCCTCTCTTCCTCTGACTCTTGAGATCACAGACCCCCAAGCCAGACTACTTGGGCTTGATTTCAGTCTTCTCCATGTGTGTGACCTTGGTCTACGTGTATAACCTAAGCCTCAGTTTCCTCATCTGTAAAAGGGGGGTGATAATAGTACCTCCCCAGAGGGTTAACATGGGAGCTCAGATCAGGACCTGCTGCAGAGTGATCTCTGTCCACAGTAGCTTCTGTTATTACTGCTGTCACGTAGTACTTAGTGGGGCAGAGAGCCTGATGGGAAGCATACGATGTGGAGGTGAAGGAGCTGGGTTGGAGGAATGGTTTGCGATGGAAAGGAAGGCGGGGAGGAAGGGATGGCTCTGGAGTGGTTGCTCAGCCTGTATGAAAGCAGCAGGGACCCTCGTAGGGCCTGCAGTGGGCATGGAGCCAGCTCTGCCCTGACCCTCCACCCTCCCCCACCTCCCTGAGATGCTGTCAGTTCAGTTCAGTCACTCAGTCATGTCCGACTGTTTGCCACCCCATGAATCGCAGCATGCCAGGCCTCCATGTCCATCACCAACTCCCGGAGTTCACCCAAACTCATGTCCATTGAGTCGGTGATACCATCCAGCCATCTCATCCTCTGTCGTCCCCTTCTCCTCCTGCCCCCAATCCCTCCCAGCATCAGAGTCTTTTCCAATGAGTCAACTCTTCGCATCAGGTGGCCAAAGTATTGGAGTTTCAGCTTTAGCATCAGTCCTTCCAAAGAACATCCAGGACTGATCTCCTTCAGAATGGACTGGTTGGAACTCCTTGCAGGCCAAGGGACTCTCAACAGTCTTCTCCAACACCACAGTTCAAAAGTATCAATTCTTCGGCGCTCAGCTTTCTCCAACTCTCGCAGCCATACGTGACCACAGGAAAAACCATAGCCTTGACTAGATGAAACTTTGTTGGCAAAGTAATGTCTCTGCTTTTTAATATGCTATCTAGGTTGGTCATAACTTTCCTTCCAAGGAGTAAGCATCTTTTAATTTCATGGCTGCAATCACCATCTGCAGTGATTTTGGAGCCCCAAAAATAAAGTCTGACACTGTTTCCACTGTTTCTCATCTATTTCCCATGAAGTGATGGGACCAGATGCCATGATCTTCGTTTTCTGAATGTTGAGCTTTAAGCCAACTTTTTCACTCTCCTCTTTCACTTTCATCAAGAGGCTTTTTAGTTCTTCTTCACTTTCTGCCATAAGGGTGGTATCATCTGCATATCTGAGGTTATTGATATTTCTCCTGGCAATCTTGATTCCAGCTTGTGCTTTTTCCAGCCCAGCGTTTCTCACGATTACTCTACATAGAAGTTAAATAAGCAGGGTGACAATATACAGCCTTGATGTATTCCTTTTCCTATTTGGAACCAGTCTGTTGTTCCATGTCCAGTTCTAACTATTGCTTCCTGACCTGCATATAGGTTTCTCAAGAGGCAGGTCAGATGGTCTGCTATTCCCATCTCTTTCAGAATTTTCCACAGTTTATTGTGATCCACACAGTCAAAGGCTTTGGCATAGTCAATAAAGCAGAAATAGACGTTTTTCTGGAACTCTCTTCCTTTTTCCATGATCCAGAGGATTTTGGCAATTTGATCTCTGGTTCCTCTGCCTTTTCTAAGACAAGCTTGAACACCTGGAATTTCACAGTTTACGTATTGCTGAAGCCTGGCTTGGAGAATTTTGAGCATTACTTTACTAGCGTGTGAGATGAGTGCAATTGTGCTATAGTTTGAGCATTCTTTGGCATTGCCTTTCTTTGGGATTGGAATGAAAACTGACCTTTTCCAGTCCTGTGGCCACTGCTGAGTTTTCCAAATTTGCTGACATGAGTGCAGCACTTTCACAGCATCATCTTTCAGGATTTGAAATAGCTCAACTGGAATTCCATCACCTCCACTAGCTTTGTTCATAGTGATGCTTTCTAAGGCCCACTTGACTTCACATTCCAGGATGTCTGGCTCTAGGTGAGTGATCACACCATCATGATTATCTGGGTCATGAAGATCTTTTTTGTACAGTTCTTCTGTGTATTCCTGCCACTTCTTCTTAATATCTTCTGCTTCTGTTAGGTCCTTTATGGAGCCCATCTTTGCATGAAATGTTCCCTTGGTATCTCTAATTTTCTTGAAGAGATCTCTATGTCTTTCCCATTCTGTTGTTTTCCTCTATTTCTTTGCATTGATCTCTGAGGAAGGCTTTCTTATCTCTTCTTGCTATTCTTTGGAACTCTGTATTCAGATGCTTATATCTTTCCTTTTCTCCTTGGCTTTTCACTTCTCTTCTTTTCACAGCTATTTGTAAGGCCTCCTCAGACAGCCATTTTTCTTTTTTGCATTTCTTTTCCATGGGGATGGTCTTGATCCCTCTCTCTTGTACAATGTCACAAACCTCCATCCATAGTTCATCAGGCACTCTATCTATCAGATCTAGTCCCTTAAATCTATTTCTCACTTCCACTGTATAATCATAAGGGATTTGATTTAGGTCATACCTGAATGGTCTAGTGGTTTTCCCTACTTTCTTCAATTTCAGTCTGAATTTGGCAATAAGGAGTTCATGATCTGAGCCACAGTCAGCCCCTCATCTTGTTTTTGTTTGACTGTATAGAGCTTCTCCATCTTTGGCTGCAAAGAATATAATCAATCTGATTTCGGTGTTGACCATCTGGTGATGTTCATGTGTAGAGTCTTCTCTTGTGTTGTTGGAAGAGGGTGTTTGTTATGACCAGTGCATTTTCTTGGTGAAACTCTGTTAGTCTTTGCTGTGCTTCATTCCATATTCCAAGGCCAAATTTGCCTGTTACTCCAGGTGTTTCTTGACTTCCTGCTTTTGCATTCCAGTCCCCTATAATGAAAAGGACATCTTTTTAGGGTGTTAGTTCTAAAAGGTCTTGTAGGTCTTCATAGAACTGTTCAACTTCAGCTTCTTCAGCATTACTGGTTGGGGCATAGACTTGGATTACTGTGATATTGAATGGTTTGTCTTGGAAATGAACAGAGATCATTCTGTCATTTTCGAGATTGCATCCAAGTACTGCATTTCAGACTCTTTTGTTGACCATGATGGCTACTCCATTTCTTCTAAGGGATTCCTGCCTGCAGTAGTAGATATAATGGTCATCTGAGTTAAATTCACCCATTCCAGTCCATTTTAGTTCACTGATTCCTAGAAAGCAAGAGCAGCCTCAGGGTTCGGGGGTTACCGGGTTGTCACTTTTTATAGGGGTGGGTGAGACTAATGAGTATAGTGCGGGTGGCTGCAATGGCGCAGGAGTGGCCAAGAGAAGCTACCCCGCGTCCAAGGTCAGGGGCGGCAGCCAAGAGGAGCTACCCCGCGTCCAGGGTCGGGGGTGGCGGCCAAGAGTGCCAGGCTGCGGCAGCGCAGGAGCAGTCGAGAGGAGCTGCCCCACGTCCGAGGTCGGGGCCGGCGGCCTGGAGGAGCTACCCAACGTCCAAGGAGCGGTGGCTGCGTGGGCGCAGGAAGGTGTAGAGGAGCTATTCCATGTCCAAGGTCAGGAGGGGCGGCAGTGAGGAGATACCCCTCGTCCAAGGTAAGGAGCAGTGGCTGTGTTTTGCTGGAGCAGCCGTGAAGAGATACCCCACATCCAAGGTAAGAGAAACCCAAGTAAAATGGTAGGTGTTGCAAGAGGGCATCAGAGGGCAGACACACTGAAACCATAATCATAGAAAACTTGTCAGTCTAATCACACTAGGACCACAGCCTTATCTAACTCAGTGAAACTAAGCCATGCCCGTGGGGCCACCCAAGACTGGTGGGTCATGGTGGAGAGGTCTGACAGAATGTGGTCCACTGGAGAAGGGAATGGCAAACCACTTCAGTATTCTTGTCTTGAGAACCCCATGAACAGCATGAAAAGGAGATGCTGTAGGTGGGACTAAATGTCTGGGCTTTAGCTGGATGGCTCCACGCATTGGCTCCTTCCCACAAGCTCCTCTGCCTCCACTTTCTCACTGGCTGCACTTGACACCCTGGCAGGCCTGTGGTGGTTCCTTCTCAGAAGAGCCACGCTATCTCGACGTTCCCCCTGTGGACTCTGTGTTGGCTCAGAGAGTGAGGTGAGTGCCCTGGTGGACGCACGTACCAAAGAAGGAAGGCCACCTCCTCCAGTCCGTTCAATACTCACTGAAAGGCTGGTAAATGAAGGCAGAGGAAGACAGGGGCTGCCTGGGAGGAGCTCAAGTCTCCAAGGGCCGTGTTGTCTCCTCATTGGACACTGCTGTCCTGACCAAAAGCCAGGGTGACCAACACTGGGGATGTTAATAATAAGAGTGTCTCTATCCTGGAGCGCTGTTATCTTCCCTCCCGGAGTATATACAGTGATTCCGAGTCTCAACACTGAAGCTGACCCCAGGCAAAATTACCAAAATGGCAAGTACAGCCAATCTCTTGAATGTCTTCTTGTTCCGGCTTATTTTACTCCATGTTGTTAGCTCACTCATTCATTCAGGCTTTATGAGGTGCTGCAGATGTAACTGGACACATCCCTGCTTTAAAGCAGGGGTCCTCAGCCCCTAGGCCATAGGCCTATATGGGTCCATGATGTATTAGGAACTGGGCTGGACAACAGGAGTTTAGGGTTAGCATATGTTTGAGACAACTTCAGATCTCTGTGTTCTGGATTAAAGTCAAGGCAGAATATCCTGAGATTGCCATAAAAGCACTGAAAAGCCTGCTTCCATTTCCAATATCCTATCTTTGTTAAGCAGGGTTTTCTGCAGTGACAGAGATCAAAATGAGATTCTGGAGTAGACTGGACATAAGCAACACACTTCGGGTGTCACTCAGTCCCATCACCCCCAGATGGGACCATCTAATTGCAGGAAAATAAGCTCAGGGCTCCCACTGTTTCTGCATTATGGTGAGCTGTATAATTGTCTCATTATATATCACTATGTGATAGTAATAGAAGTGCACAATAAATGTAATGAATCATCCTGAAACCATCTCCCCCACCCCCGTCTGTGAAAAAATTGTCTTCCATGAAACCGGTCCCTGGTGCCAATAAGGTTGGGGACTGCAGCTCTAAAGGGTAAAGTAGGCATGGGTGAATGGTCAGGGAAGCTTTCAAATAAACCCTAAGCAGAGACTTGAGAACAGATGGGTCAGAGACGGCATTGTTATTGCTATTCACCAAATAAAGAAACTGACTATTAGAGACAAGCCAGTTGCCTAAGATAACACAGAGCAGAGACTTGTCAGAATTGAGATTGGAGTTGAGGTCTGTGCCACTCTAAGGACGCCCATGGTTCCACCACCTGATGCTCTCTTTTGTTCCTCTCTGCCTCCCTCTGAGGCAAAACACCCCACCTTGGTGGCCCCTTCCCCAGTTTCTGCTATGGCCCCCAGCACCTGTAGCCAAGTGCAGACGGCCCGACGACCTGGCTCCTGTCTCTGACTATTTAGTGTGTAACCCTGGATACGTAACTGAACCTTTCTGAATGTGAAATATAATACCTGCCTCAGAACTGTGGTGAGGATTAAAAAAAAAAAAAAAAAGGAAGGAAGAAAGAAAGATATTGTTTGTAGAGGACTTAGCATAGCGCTTGGTACATACTAATTATTCAACAGATGATAGATACTATCACTATTGTGGATGCTAAGCCTCATTTTTAGTCTCAGCTGATTGTTACTAAGCCAAGCTAATGTGCTGTCTGATGAGGCATCTGCGTAAGTTGCATTTGCATTTGAGATGGAGATAGTTGCAGAGCAGAATGTGTACTGCCCCTAAGTGGGGGCAGCCACCCTCCTCCTTCCCTGGGAGGAAATACCCACTGACCACATGGACCAGGCACACCTTGGCAGTGGGATCGGGAAAGGAGGGTGGAGGTGCCTCTAGACTTTCCAAAAAGAAAACTCAGGAAGGAGACACCAGTGTACAGGGCGGAGGTGAACTGGTTTATCGCCTGTGCATGAGCTCGCAAGACAACTCAGGGAACAGCGCCTGGGAAACCTGGGCTCCTGTCTCCACCCCTTGTCCCCGCTCTGTGCCAACTCAGAAAGCAAATAAGCCCCAGCGAGAAACTTGTCCTTTGAAATGTCAGACTCCAAGAGTTGCCCTAGAGCACGGCCATGCCCAGAGATTCATCCAAACGCTCACCCTGCTCAAGCCCCGCTCACTGGTGATGGGGGAAGAGGGCTGAGTTTCCTCTGCAGGTGCCCCCTGTGAATGAGTGGCCAGCGGTGGTCATTAGTTTTCTCTTGCTGAAATCAGCAACTTAATCCTAACTTAACAAGGGCCTATATCTCCCCCTTCCAGGGCAAAGGCGCTCCCTGGGAATGATTGAATTTCACCTGGTGCAATAAAACAACGGGCTTCTGCTGAATCAGGCCGAGACGCCCAGGCCTGTAAATCATCCCCCTGCTTTTCAGGTTGGAGATGTTATCTCCACCCGAGCCCTCCCTTCAGGTCCCCTGCTAGTTCCACAACCTCTCCTGCTCAGAGATGACCCTCGGAAATACATCTTCCCCCAAACTCAAAATCCAGCATGACTCTGGATCTTCATTCGTAAAACTTGGGGCAGCAGGAGTTAAGTTTACACCTTATTCCCCAGATTGCCAGATGGGGGTCAGTCTCAGTATTCCCGAGTGGCCCATGGCTACACTTTCACTGATGGAGCTGAGAAGACAGAAGGCGGAAATCAGAGTGCAGAGAGAACTCCAGCCTTGGTGTTCCCAAAGAATTGGTCCCTGGACCAGGAAAGCAAGGATTGTACAATCAATTAGAGAGGTGTGTTCAATAAAGTCTGTTAGCAGGGATAAAGCTCAGTGTTAATCAGCAGAGAGAGATTTCCTTTAAATGGGAATTATTGAAATCCAGTGCTCAGAGAATGCCAGGTTCGGGAAAGAGGTGAGAGTAACAGAAGTTAAGATGTTCAAATCAGTGCTTCTCTGTTTATCCCCAATTTGACCTAATAGATACTATTACCTGGTGGCTCATATGGTAAAGACTCTGCCTGCAATGCAAGAAACCCGGGTTTGATCCTGGAGAATTCAGGGACAGAGGAAGCTGGGGGTCTATAGTGCATGGGGTCCCAGAGAGTCAGACACAACTGAGCAAATAACACTTTCACTTTTGCATACTACATGCTAAAGCCAGTCCCTCTCCTTAAAAAGATGGTGTTTCCCTACTGATCTCCAACCCAGGAAGTAGCTGAGAGTTGGAACTTGGGGACCAGGGCTGGGATCCTTCCTTGTCTCTGACGTGAACTTTGGTAAGTTGACGTGAGCCTCTTTCCTTCCCAGTAAACAGGGGATGGGGTGACCAGTCCACTGGATTACCTCTAAGGCCCCTCCCAGCCTCTTGTTTATCTCACTTCTCAAAGCAGAAAGCCTGGTATCCAGAAGCCAGGGAGTGGGAAATATTTCCTCTTTCTGGGCTGTAGGAGATGATCTGAATGGAGCATCCTTTCGTCCCTTTCTGTAAGCTGGCCTAGGAAAGCTGCCAGAATTTTTGGCAGAGCATCAGGAAGTGGTTCTCAAAGCCACTGGGCAGAGACAGTGACAGTCGAAGAGGCGGCTTCTTTCTCTAGCTGCTGCAGCACTCCCTGGACACACTGGCCTACCCTGGACTGAGTGTCTAAATTCAGCGTGTTGGCTGAGGGTGGAGCTCTGTTGGCAGAGAACCAGTTTCAAATCAGGGCTCCAGTCATCTGTGTGACTTTGGGCCGCTCAGCACCTACCACCTGGACTGACCCTGAGTTAGGACACAACATCTGTGAAGCACAAAGAACCCTGCTGGGATGCTCCATAAAGATGGAGAGAGCGAGGGATGCCTGCGTGGGACAGAAAGCTCCCCGCAAACAGGGTCTGGTCCTATCCCTCTCAGCATCCCCCGCACTGGGGTCCCATGTAGCCACCCCATCTGCGCTCAGCACCAAAGAACAAGAGAACATATAGACGGACAAACACAGCTGACTTGGTGACCACAAGTTTCCAACACCTGTCTCAAGACAGAGATGTTTTGTAGGAGAAGTAACTGTGTAGTGTCTTTTTTCGCCCCAAGAAAAGCTGCCGCAGAAACTCCATCACGTGTCTCCAGTGGGGCTGTCCCCACTGCCCAGCGCTGTGCTCCCCGCAGAGCCTGGATGGCCAGTGTCCAGCAAGGCGAGCAGGAGGCTGGAGCCCTGGCAACCAGACCTCAGCCGGCCTCTCCCCAGAATCAGAGCACGGCTTCCCGGCAGGTGTAGCGTTGATCCTGAATCCTCTTGGTCATCCAAGCTCTAAAGAGACAGGATCTCGGCTCAGCAGAACCCCTGTACCCTGGGGATGACCAGGCCTCTGGTGGCCTCTTCCACCTGTGAGGGACCTTGGGAGAATCCTGAAGGTGCTTGGGATCTTACTTGTTGTTCAGTTGTCCGACTCTTTGCGACCCCATGGACTATAGCCTGCCAGTCTCCTCTGTCCATGGGATTTCCCAGGCAAGAATACTGGAGTGGGTTGCCATCTTCTTCTCCAGAGAATATTCCTGATCCAGGGATTGAAACTGCATCTCCTGCATTGGTAGGTAGGGACAGTAACAAGGGAAGTTCTTGTTACTTACTTCAGCTGTAAAACAAAAATCATAGCAACAAGGACCTTTCCTGCCTGGAGGCAGGTCCAATCAATGCTCTCTGGCTTGGAGACGTGCTTTAGCCTGGCTGTTGACCCATGTGACTGTCAACCCCAACCCCAGAAAGCATACTAATCTAGCTGGTAAATCCTAAATTCTTGCAGTGCCCCTCACTGCAAGATGTTGAGGGTCAGGAGGTGCATGCTGGCACATTCCAAACACTCCACCATTCTCTGACAACGAACAAGCCTTTTCCCGTGCATGACCCTGGAAAACCTGTAGAAGTTTCAAAGTTCCCTGTAACAAATCCAGAAGTCATTTCTCAGAAGAAAGGAATGGAGTGAAGATCTTTTCTCTGGGGCAAATGCAGTGACAGGAGAAGCCTGTCCCTTTGAAAGTAATCCTTTTGTATTAGAGATGTTATAGGCAGTTAGAGATGTCCTCTCCCACTCGCGCCTCCCCAGCCCTGGTTGTCTCTTCTTCTTCTTGTCTCTTTGGGCCACTAGGCATGCAGGATCTTAGTTCTCCAAACAAGGATTGAACTTGTGCTTCCTGAATTGGAAGCACACAGTCTTTAACCACTGGACCAGCAGGGAAGTCCTTGATTCATCTCTTCTTAAAGCCAAGAATAGGAGAAGGCAATGGCACGCCACTCCAGCGCTCTTGCCTGGAAAATCCCATGGACGGAGGAGCCTGGTAGGCTGCAGTCCATGGGATTGTGAAGAGTCGGAGATGACTGAGCGACTTCACTTTCACTTTTCACTTTCATGCATTGGAGAAGGAAATGGCAACCCACTCCAGGACGGCGGAGCCTGGTAGGCTGCAGTCTATGGGGTTGCACAGAGTCGGACATGACTGAAGCGACTTAGTAGCAGCAGCAGTAGCAAAGCCAAAAATGGGGCTTCCCAGGTGGCACTAGTGGTAAAGAACCTGCCTGCCAATGCAGGAGACATAAGAGGTGTGGGTTCGATCCCTGGGTTGGGAGGATCCCCTGAGGAGGGCATGACAACACACTCCAGTATTCTTGCCTGGAGAATCGCATGGACAGAGGAGCCTGGCAGGCTGTAGTCCATGGGATCGCAAAGAGCTGGACACAACTGAAGTGACTTAGCCTGCAAAGCCAAGGATGGGGTGCTCACCAGGGTCTCCCACCTAAACTGCCCCCCTCACATCCGACTTAATCACCTGCTGCAGCTTCACCCACACCCCGCTCCCGCCCCGCACTGTCTCCAACTGTGACTGGCAGGGTTTGTGGGACCTCCTGGCCCCTAGGAGATGCAGGTGTGTGGAGTGTCAGCTCCAAAAGTAATTACCGTGAGGGATCGCAGCGGAGCACTTGCATCAGCATGGACTGAGGCGTCGGTCCCGTGACCCACCCGGGGGGCCTGTCAGAAATAGAAATAATCTTAATGAGAAGGCACATTCCTCGGTCCTTCCCGTGCTGACCAAGCAGACTGGAGGGGAGATTTTAATAAGAGGATGGGACTCTCTAGCAGCAGCAAAGCCACCCTAGGGGGCGGGGGTGGAGGGGACTTAGAAATGACATCATGGTTTATGAGAACAGTCCCTTCTCAGCCCCTGGCTCTCTTCTCAGTGATGGCAGAATAAAGACAGGTCCTCCCATCCCTGGAAGTCAAGTAGGGAGCCATTTATCAGAGACAGGACCAGCTGGGATAAAAAGGGAAAATCATAAAAATGTCATAAATGTGCATCATCAGGGCTCCCCAGTTCCCTTTGTCTTGCTCCACCTTCCCTTTCCTGAAGCTGAAACTCCAATACTTTGGCCACCTGATGCGAAGAACTGACTCATTTGAAAAGACCCTGATGCTGGGAAAGATTGAAGGCAGGAGGAGAAGGGGACAAAAGAGGATGAGATGGTTGGATGGCATCACTGACTCAATGGACATGAGTTTGAGCAAGCTCTGGGAGTTGGTGATGGACAGGGAAGCCTGACGTGCTGCAGCCCTTGGGGTCACAAAGAGTCACACAGCACATGACTGAGTGACTGAACAACAACCTTCCCCTCCACGGAGCTCAGATTCTCTGGCCACAAGGCAGCCTCTCTCCTCACCCTACACAGCCAAACCCACCCACTGACAGGGGATTTTTCTTGGGCCCTGTCTGGTTCCCTGGAACCAGCACTGCGCCAGCCTGGCAACAGTCGCTTTTCAGATATTTGTTAAAGGAATGGAATAGAAACCTCTTCTTAAAGCCCCCAATCATACCTGGATATAAACGACTGATAACCACTTAGAGCTTTACCTCTTCTGGGACATCTACAGTTTAAAAGCAGATCAAAGCAACAGGGGAGGATGTTCAATTCGATTCAGTGGTAGACTTTCAGACAACATCCCATCCTTCCTTTGAGGAAAGGACTTTCTCCAGCTGGGAAACAAAACCAAATCATACAAGCCTGGGGCCTGTCCGGCCACTGGGAATGGGTGGGAACTGCCCTTTGCTTTTTCAAAAAGCAGATGTCAATTTCAGTGCTTCCTAGGCCTTCTCCTGGAGGGGAGGGTAAGAAGTCTACACACTGTTCTGTGCTTCTGCAAATCATCCCATTTAAATGCAGATTGGGTGCCTTCCTGCCTCCAAGAGGTCACGGAGAAGACAGAGCAAAGTTGGTCATTTCCTTAAGAAGAAAGGAAGCCACTTCTTTTCACTGGAGCACTCCCCACCCTACTTTTCCCCTACCCTTCAGCTTTTCTCAGCTCCAGTCACCCCAGTTTCTTTGCACCCCTAGGCTCCTCTAATTATGCAAATCCCCCAGCCACTGGTATCTTTGGAGTCTGAAGGGAAAGAATTCAGCCCCAAGCCCTGCATTATCTTCTTTCTCCTATCTTCTTCTCCACCTCAGCCAAGTCCTTTTGTATTGAACCTCAGGTAAAATGAAAGTCCACGTTGCTGGGAAATTAACTGGAGGGAGCCAAGATCATTAAAAAGAAGACCTTTCTCAACTTTTTATTTTCAAGAGACATTTGAAAAATTTCTCCGTTCTGAACAGCTGGCCAAAGCAAAGAAAATGTATCCCAGAACAAAGCTGAGCTTGCTCTGTTGCCTGGAAATCTGGAGCCTGGGGTTCTGTTTCTGACTCCCCCATTATTTTGTGCTTGGGATAACAGGCTGCTTTCCACTGGCTATTCTTACAATCTTTAGGAGCTGGTTGGGTAGTTTGGCCCCATGCCTGTCAGCCAGTGGTTAGTGAAGGTTTTGATGCAGGTGGGGGCCCTGGCTGAGACATCCCCTGACAAACTTTGTTATTCTTATTGACTGGCTAAGACACTTGAGACTTTGCAACCCCATGGACTGTAGCCCGCCAGGCTCTGCTATCCATGGAATTTCCCAGGCAAGAATACTGGAGTGGGTTGCCATTTCCTTCTCCAGGAGATCTTCCTGACTCAAGGATCCAAACCATGTCTCCTGCATTAAAGGAGGATTCTTTATGGCTGAGCCACCTGGGAAGCCCAACTAACCAGCTACTCTGACTCCAACTCCACAGATGGCCACAGTGGAAGAACTGGACAGGTATCTGAGCAGAGTCAGACTTGATTACCCTTCCTCTCTCTGTCGGCTGCCAACCACTATCAGGGGGAGGAAGAATAGCTCATTTCTGGGGAAATTTAACAGCTTGTCATGAGGTTCCTCCCAAAACAAAGTCCTTCACCTCTGCCTCTCTTTCCTAAGTTGCTAGGCCTCTGACTCTCTCAGAAGGAAAGAGGTCATGAATGTGAGATGGGACAAAAATAAAACCCTTTCCTCTCATCTTCCTCTGTCCCTGTGGCTTCAGGCCCTTCCTTGGGAGTATGATGCTGAAACCAGAAATACCTTTAAGAAGGCTTTAGACAGGCAATGGCACCCCACTCCAGTACTCTTGCCTGGAACATCCCATGAATGGAGGAGCTAGGCTGCAGTCCATGGGGTCGCTAAAAGTCGGACACAACTGAGCGACTTCACTTTCACTTTTCACTTTCATGCATTGGGAAAGGAAATGGCAACCCACTCCAGTGTTCTTGCCTGGAGAATCCCAGGGACGGGGGAGCCTGGTGGGCTGCTGTCTATGGGGTTGCAGAGTTGGACACGACTGAAACGAGTTAGCAGCAGCAGCAGACAGGTTCATGGAAAATAGAGCTAGAAATGAATACTATCCGGAAAGGAAGAAAGGTTTTAGCTCAGGCTCAAGTGGTAAAGAATCTGCCTGCAATGCGGGAGATGAAGGTTCAATCCCTGGGTTGGGAAGATCCCCTGGAGAAGGAAATGGGCTACTCACTCCAGTATTCTTGCCTGGAGAATCCCATGGACAGAGGAGCTTATGTGGGCTAAAGTCCATGAGGTCTCAAAAGGGTTGCACATGACTGAGTGACTGAGTACACGAGATGGGTCTGTGGAAATTCAGTTCAGTTCAGTCTCTCAGTCATGTCCAACTCTTTGCAACCCCATGGACTACCACTGGAAAGAACACTGCAAAATGGGAGCCAGGATCCTTGTATTCCAGCCTCAGTTTAAACGGGGACAGATTTGATGATCTTATTAAGCCACTTTGCCTCTCCGGGTCTTAGTTTCTGCACCTCCAAAATGAATGGAGATTTTGTATGTTTCCAGTACTGACGTTCCCAGAGAAAATGAAGCGTGTGTGTGTGTGTGTGTGTGTGTGTGTGTGTGTATACAAAACACTGAATTGATTCTGTCAGGGAGAACAAAGAATTTTCCTCTACTCTCTTAGTTCTGTGGCTGGGGCTTAAGGATTGAACTGACAAAAGACAGATTAACAGAAGAAAAGCATAGACATTCTATTTAATTTTATTTTTTCATGCACATGGGAATCTTCCTAGGAAACATGAAGATCCAAAATAGAGGTTAGGACTAAGAGTTTATATAACTTTTTAACAAAGAAAGATAAATTTGTGGGGAAGTGACAAGAGAAAGGAAAAGGGGATTAAGCTTCTAGGGGTGGTAAGTTGTGAGAAAGTGACTAGGAAATATAAGGAGGAAACAAAGGGAAGGTCCCTGGTTCTCAGTGGTAAAGAATCCACCTGCTGTGCAGGAGGCTGCCTGCAATGCAGGAGATGGGAGTTTGATTCCTGAGTAGGGACGATTCCCTGGAGAAGGGAATGGCAACCTAGACCAGTATTCTTGCCTTGGGAAATCCCATGGGCAGAGGAGCCTGGTAAGCTACAGTTCATGGGGTTGCAAAAGAGTTGAATAAGATTTAGCGACTAAACCACTACCACCACCAACGGAAGATCAGAGTTATGTTGGTAGATCTGCTTGTATGGGTTCATTTCGATACTGAGTCCCAGTCTCTGGTGATAAGAATGTTCTTTTCTTCCTAGTCCAGAGACAGAACATTTCTCATGGGAAATTTTATAACCTGCTTTTAGATAGTTTCAAAAAGGAAATAACAGGTTTAATATGGAGTCACTAGTGTTAAGTCCCACATCAGCAAACCAAGACTTAATCCCTAATGCAATTGCAATTACAAACTCCCCAGCAGTATAGTCTTAGCAAGTCAGTCTGGAATTTTCTCATCAACACCAATGAGAAAATCTGAAACTTAGCCCCTTCTATTCCCCTTAGGTAGGCTACCTAAGCCTGAAACCAGTCACTCTCTTTCCCTTTCTGTCTATAAAAGACTCCCCATTTCGTACAGCTCCTAGGAGCACCTCTCTGCCTGTTAACTGGGATGCAACCCTATTTGTGAATCATTCAATAAAACAAATTAGATCTTAAAATTTTTAAATTACTGTTTTGTTATTTAACAGTAGAAAAGGGGAGGGAAGAAGGCCTTTCCAGTACCTGCTGTTTCTCAAGTACCTTCAACTCAATATAATCCACATGTAAGGGATATCCCTCGTAGCTCAGGGGCTAAGACTCTTTGCTCCAATGCAGGGAGCCTGAGTTCAATCCCTGGTCAGAGAACAAGATTCCACATACTTCAAGGAAGATCAAAGATCTCACACGCTGCAACTGAAACCAGGCACAGCCAAATAAAAAACAAAAACAGCATGTTAAAGTGGCATATTTTGGGGTGGCATGGTTCAAACTTTTTCCCTGACCACTTCCCTCTCTCTCAAAGGAATACGAAGGCCTGCATAGCCCAGGTAATGGATGAGGTCTTGTGCCCTGCATGCCTGGTCTTTTTGCAAATCTTCTCTCTTTTCTTTCTTCCTTTCTTTTTAACTGGAAACCCAACCATCAGACTTGTGAAACAGAGAAAGGGAAATGAAGACGCTCTGAAATGCTTATTTAGTCAGTGCCAACATATCAAAAGAGCATTTGACACAAATGGGGTATCTAGTTACCATAGATCTTATGAAGCTCATTCAAAGAATGTAGTGAAAAAAGAATCAAATAATGAATCATTCAGGGAGATGCAAAGGATCTCTCCCATTCTCATTCTTTTGTTCTCTTTGCTATCTCAGGAGAGAAAAAAATAGATGAGAAATTAGAGCAGGAAGGAAGGGAATATTACAGAAAGGAAAAGGGAGAATTGTGAGGATGAAGAAAAGACCCAAGGTTAGGAGAAGAGTGCAAAGGCCATGCACATCTAACTGAATGAAACGGCAGTGAAAGAAGGACCAGTGAAGGGGGAATGTATCTCTAAACCCGCAGTGGGGAGGGAAGACTGCAGAGAAAGAGGGGTATTATTATTTTTTTTTTTAATTTAACTTTTTAATTGGAGGAGAATTGCTGTACAATGTTGTGCTGGTTTCTGCCATACAATAACATGAATCAGCCATAAGTATACGTTTGTCCCTTCCCTCTTGAACCACCACCCACCCCCTCCAACTCCTTATCTCATCCGACCCCTCTAGTTTGTCCCAGAGCACTGGGTTGAACTCCCTGTGTTAAACAGCAACTTCCCACTGGCTGTCTATTTTACACATGGTGATGTACATTTCAATGCTACTCTCTCAGTTTGTGCCCCTACATCCTCCCCTAGCTGAGTCCACGAGTCTCTTCTCTGTGTCTGTGTAAGAGGGGTTATTGAGGTGGACAGAAGGGCACACCAAGGTCAAGCTTTCCTGCTCTGCTCTTCTGCTGAAGGTCAAAGGAGCTAGGTCTTAGACCAGATGGACATCCAGGAGCCCAGCAGGGCCGTTCTTCCCCACCTCAGCTGCAGAGCCAGCTTTGCTTTTATGCCACGACTCACCCTCTGCAGGGTGCTTGACTCCTCACGCCTGCACTTTCTGCACATCCCTTTCCCAAAGTGCTTTCCAACACACATGCCCCCCTTTGTGTGCTGTCTGTGTCCAAGATCAGTGTTCTCATCTCCAGCACACCGTGATGTGATGCAAAGTCTGGGGTGAGGGTCAGGCTGATTTGCTCTTGACTCAGACCCCTTCAGCTCTGTGAATTTAGGCAGGGCAGCTCCCTCCTTGATAAAGTAGTTATAATAATAAAGCTGTCTGCCCTGCAGGCTTGTTGGAAGGATTAAATGAGATGGTGAATGTGAAAGAGTTTAGTGCAGAGGGGTCTTCAGTAAACCTGGAAAGTCTTCTGTCCCCTAGCCATGAGAGATGCTTTGTGGAGATAACTGTTTAAATATCTTAGCATCCAGAAACCCTACTCTGGTCATCAGAGTCCCAGGGGCTTAGGATTTGGATCCATAATCTCTAAACAGCTCTGATTATATATATGGGATATGAGAAGATTAAAGACAATTTCACCAAAGTAGTGGGGGGCTGCTTAAAGCCTAGAGCCCTCAGGTGTATTTGCTGGTTATAAAATAGAGTTGCTCTCAGAAGCATGGAAATTGCTATCCCAAGGTTGCAGAAGGCTGTATCCTTTCAGGAGGGGAGCCCAGGCATCAGGTGCACCAGAGAATACAGCACTGCTCCCCTTCAAAAGGCTCCTTGTTACCTGTTTTCATTTCCTTCTTCAAAAGTGACAGGTTTGAGCAAGAGAGAGACAGAGGCACATGCAGATATTATTGTTGTTGTTTAGTCGCTCAGTCATGTCCAACTCTTTTATGACTCCATAGACTGTAGCCCGGCAGGCTCCTCTGTCCACGGGATTTCCCAGGCAAGAATACTGAAGTGGGTTGCCATTTCCTTTCCCAGCAGACATTTGATGTCTTATTTTCTCCTTTTTTCCTTTGCCAGATTCCCTGATAGCTCAGTTGGTAAAGAATCTGCCTGCAGTGCAGGAGACCCTGGTTCGATTCCTGTGTGGGGAAGATCTCCTGGAGAAGGGATAGGCTACCCACTCCAGTATTGTTGGGCTTCCCTTGTGGCTCAGCTGGTAAAGAATCCGCCTACAATGCAAGAGACCTGGGTTTGATCCCTGGGTTGGGAAGATCCCCTGGAGAAGGGAAAGGCTACCCAGTATTCTGGCCTGGAGAATTCCATGGACTATACAGGTCACAAAGAGTTGGACACGACTGAGAGACTTTCACTTTCACCCTTTGCCCAATTCAGTTCAGTCGCTGTGTTGTGTCTGACTCCTTGTGACCCCATGAACCACAGTGCACCAGGCCTCCCTGTCCATCACCAACTCCTGGAGTTTACCCAAACTCATGTCCATTGAGTCCGTGATGCCATCCAACCATCTCATCCTCTGTCGTCCCCTTCTCCTCCTGCCTTCAATCTTTCCCAACATCAGGGTCTTTTCAAATGAGTCAATTCTTTGCATCAGGTGGGCAAAATATTGGAGTTTCAGCTTCAACATCAGTCCTTCCAGTGAACATCCAGGGCTGATTTCCTTTAGGATGGACTGGTTGGATCTCCTTGCAGTCCAAGGAATTCTCAAGAATCTTCTCCAACACCACAGTTGAAAATCAATTCTTCAGTCCTCAGCTTTCTTTATAGTCCAGCTCTCACATCCATACATGACCACTGGAAAAACCATAGCCTTGACTAGACAGACCTTTGTTGGCAAAGTAATGTCTCTGCTTTTGAATATGGTATCTAGGTTGGTCATAACTTTCCTTCCAAGGAGTAAGCATCTTTTAATTTCATGGCTGCAATCACCATCTGCAGTGATTTTGGAGCCCCAAAAATAAAGTCTGACACTGTTTTCCCATCTATTTGCCATGAAGTGATGGGAAAAGGGGTGTTGGAGCAGAAGCCTTTGCGCTGTGTGTCTTCTCCTGGGTTCTCCTGAGCTTATCTGGGCTCAGAAGAAGCCAGGACAGAAGCCAAGAATGGACAGATGTCAAGTCTTTCTCCTGGGGCCTTTTCCTTCCTCCCCAGAGCAGTCTTTCTAAATTCTGGAAAGAGCAAAACTTAGCAGTGCCACTTTGTAGTCTGTCTTAGAGTATTTGCCTTAGTATTTTTTCTTTCATGAACATGGATTATTTGTTTATTCTCAGCTACATTGTAAACATATGAAAATTCACTTTCCATATTCTCTCTGCTTCATTACTGCTTAATGATTACTCCTCATTGTGGGAGCGTTTGTTTGATCTCTCCCCTCTGTTCAAAATCTGCTCTTAACTCATTTCTTTCCATATGTAAAACCTCTTTAAACAACACTATATGGCTACCATTCCACAATTTCCGCCCATCCTCTTGCTTTATATGCATATTTCTATGCTATAATAATGAGCACTATTAATATGTAGTATGTACATATGTGTGTATATGTAACATATATGTATATAATGTGTATTCTTTACCATGCACTTGAGATCTCATTGCATTTTTTAAAATTATTTATTTATGTATTTGGCTGAGCTGAGTCTTACTTGCAGCACAAGGGATCTTTCGTTGCAGCACCTGGACTCTAGTTATGGCTGGTGGGCTCAATATCTCCGAGGCACGGGGGTCTTAGTTACCCCACCAGGGATGGAACCTGCGTCCCCTGCATAGCGGGCAGATTCTTAACCACTGGAGCACCAGGGAAGTCCGTCATTGTGTGTTTCGTGTGTCTGCCCTGTCCATCAAACTATACCTAGAACACTTCCTAGGAGATTGGGAGGGGCCTGGGGAATGACCCCATGATTTTCTTAGAGGTAGAATCTGATTAAACAGCAGTGTTGTCTTAACCAATGGAACCTGGAGAGGAAACAGCAGTCATTTGGTGAAGGTGTTCTGGGAAGAAACTATTACAAAAGTGTAAGTGGCTTGGAGGGGCTGCCAGGAGGGCTGGAGGAAGCCTACTTGCTAGTGAACCTCTTTCTTTTTTCATAGGGGAGCGTGAGCCCAAACGTATGAATGCTGCCCATTACTCATGTTTCTTTCCTCGGAAAGGTTTTGACAGTAAATTCCTTGAGATGAAGACTGAGAACATGTGTGGCTGTGGGGGAATGACTGGGGCCTCTGAAGGTCAGTGCATATAAGGATGGCCTGCAGACTGTACATGTGAAAGTGCAGCATTTCTAGAATTTTTTTTAGGGTGGCGAGGTGCGTGTAAAAAGAAGCTTTTATATTTGAAAAGAATTGGGGATTATTCAGCAAGTTAAAGAGCAAAGCTTTTGTAATTATGCTGATCTGAGGTGGATTCCAGGTCTGGCTTTTGCTAGTTATGACTTAGATTTTTTTTTTAATTGGACTATAAGATATGCAGATGACACCACCCTTATGGCAGAAAGTGAAGAGGAACTAAAAAGCCTTTTGATGAAAGCAAAAGTGGAGAGTGAAAAAGTTGGCTTAAAGCTCAACGTTCAGAAAACGATGATCATGGCATCCAGTCCCATCACTTCATGGGAAATGGATGGGGAAACAGTGGAAACAGTGTCAGACTTTATTTTTGGGGGCTCCAAAATCACTGCAGATGGTGACTGCAGCCATGAAATTAAAAGATGCTTACTCCTTGGAAGGAAAGTTATGACCAACCTAGATAGAATATTGAAAAGCAGAGACATTACTTTGCCAACAAAGGTCCGTCTAGTCAAGGCTATGGTTTTTCCTGTGGTCATGTATGGCTGTGAGAGTTGGACTGTGAAGAAGGCTGAGTGCCGAAGAATTGATGCTTTTGAACTGTGGTGTTGGAGAAGACTCTTGAGAGTCCCTTGGACTGCAAGGAGATCCAACCAGTCCATTCTGAAGGAGATCAGCCCTGGGATTTCTTTGGAAGGAATGATGCTAAAGCTGAAACTCCAGTACTTTGGCCACTCATGGGAAGAGTTGACTCATTGGAAAAGACTCCAATGCTGGGAGGGATTGGGGGCAGGAGGAGAAGGGGACGACAGAGGATGAGATGGCTGGATGGCATCACTGACTCGATGGACATGAGTCTGAGTGAACTCCAGGAATTGGTGATGGACAGGGAGGCCTGGCGTGCTGCGATTCATGGGGTCGCAAAGAGTCGGACACGACTGAGTGACTGATCTGATCTGAACTGATAATTGCTTTGCAATGTTGTGTTAGTTTCTCCTGTACAATGAAGTGCATCAGTTATTTGTATACATTTGTCCTCTCCCTTTTGAACCTCATCCCATCCCCTATCCCAATCCTCTAGGTCATCAGAGAGCATCAAGCTGAGCTCCCGGTGCTATACAGCAGCTTCCCACCAGCTGTGACTTAGATTCATCAAGTGACTTCAGCTTTCTGACTCTGGGCAAAATGAGGTTAAAGAATGCCTGTTGTGGAGAATGTTCCATGGTAGCTATCAGAGTTACTACATCCCCGTGTACACCAGGCCCAGCGCACTTGACTTTGCATTGACAAAAGTGCCCATGACTGCATTAAAACCTTGGCCTTGAGAATTCCCTGGTGGTTATGATTCAGGGCTTTCATCGCCTTGGCCCAGGTTCAGTCTCTCAATGGGAAAACTGAGATCCTGCAAGCTGTATTGTTGTTTAGTTAGTAAATCATGTCTGACTCTTTTGCAACCTCATGAATTGTAGCCCACAAAGATTCTCTGTCCATGGGATTCTCCAGGCAAGAATACTGGAGTGGGTTGCAATGCCCTCCTCCAAGATACCTTCCTGACCCCAGGATCGAAACTGTATCTCCTGTACTGGCAGATGGATTCTTTACCAGTGAGCCACCGGGGAAGTCCCGCAAGCCTTTTGGCGCCGCCAAAGAAAAAACCAAACCAAAGAAAAACTTGGCCTAACCTAAGTTCTTAATCTTGCCCTCATAGTATTGTTTTAACCCCCATTGTCTTGGAGAAGGCAATGGCACCCCACTCCAGTACTCTTGCCTGGAAAATCCCATGGATGGAGGAGCCTGGTAGGCTGCAGTCCATGGGGTCGCTAAGAGTCGGACATAACTGAGCGACTTCCCTTTCACTTTTCACTTTCATGCACTGGAGAAGGAAATGGCAACCCACTCCAGTGCTCTTGCCTGGAGAATCCCAGGGACGGGGGAGCCTGGTGGGCTGCCATCTATGGGGTCACACAGAGTCGGACACGACTGAAGTGACTTAGCAGCAGCAGTCTCTTATCTCTACCAGCTTTTTAGAGTTCCTTCATCATGCTGTCCTCTGTGGACCTTCAGTGGGGCTGGTCTTGGTCTAGTCTTAAGAGTGAGGATTTGAACCTTTAGGCCTCTCCTTGGGTCAGCAAGAGGGCACCCCACATCCCACATCCTTCTCTGACCTCGTTTACACTACTTATCCATATCTTGTGGAATGTCTCTACTATCTCTCTTTCTTTTAAACATCATACCTACAATGAATCAAAATAAGGAAACGTGGCCAGTCTGTAAGGACCACACGGAGAACAAGAGTCTGGCAGAGTGTCTCGGGTCTCCGGGCTGTCGCACTGGCCATGCTATTTAAATCCCATCTCGTGGCACTGTGGTGAGTAAATTGGATTGCTGAGCGAGGAAAAAAAAAAAAAAGTGACATATTTCCCCTGTCGTAGAAGGACCTAAAAGGCTTTTTTCTGGTTTTCAGATTCTGGTCACACGGCCAAAACCTCTTCTTATCTGCTTTTGTATATATATATATATATATATATATATATATATATTTTTTTTTTAACATTTCATGATTAGGTTTGATCTTCTTAAAGGCTTTGATTAAATAGTCCTTGCACTTTCCGATGTGCAAGTTCATCATTTTCTATGGGAAGATGTCTCGTATAGACTTTAAAATGCAAATGTTATTTTCGCCCTACAGCCATAATGGGCTTTTCAGACTCGACATTATTATTATTATTATTTTATTTTTGACAGAGAGACAGTGGAGGAACGCCCCTCCCCGCCCAGTCGGGCCCTCCAGGCTCCCCTCTGCAACCCTCAGGCAGGAGGCCAGGGCGGGGCGGGGGTCCCACTCCACCTCTGTCTCTTGGTTTGACCCATGGGCTCGTTAATGGAAGAACCGCGGCCGCAAGTTCACGGGAAGGAGTGTGCCCTCCCTGTTGGAGGCCATCAGCTGCCCCCCCCCGGAAGACCTAGGGGCTCTAACCGCAGCTCTCAGGGCCATCAGCATTTCCATGATGTGCCCTTGTCCTTGTGTTGTCTGGGCTGGAGGACTTCAGGGAGGATCAAGTCTTGAGAGCAGAACCAGAGTCTGAAAAACTAAACCACCAAAGTCTTCCTCCAGTTGAGGTCATGTTCTCTAGAGGGACCCACACATCCCAAATGGTGTATCTGTAGCATTGCCAAAAGGGGCACAACACCTTTCATCTAGGATGTCCTGAGATGCGAAATGTGGAGATTTCAGCTGCACTTGTAGTTGCTGCCTGGCTGTCCCCACGGGCCGCA
Organism: Bubalus bubalis; assembly: GCF_019923935.1. Taxonomy (NCBI): domain Eukaryota; kingdom Metazoa; phylum Chordata; class Mammalia; order Artiodactyla; family Bovidae; genus Bubalus; species Bubalus bubalis. Next base: position 111,179,113 of record NC_059161.1, read on the forward strand.
TTGCCCTCCTTTCACAGGTGTATTGATTTATTTCCTGACCTCAAAGTGTTAGATCCTCAAGAAGAAAGGCTCCATCTCCCACTTGCCACAGTATGTCTATTGCTCTCAGAATATTCAAGTCACACAGCAGGGACTTAATCTGTATTTATCAATCAGATCCAATCAGTATATCAAGGAAAACGAGTCTCTCGGTGCTTGGAGTCCCAAGGTTCCTCAGTGGGGCTGGTCTTGATCTAGTCTTAAGAGTGAAGATTCGAACCCTCAGGCCTCTCCTGGGGTCAGCAAGAGAGCACCCCACACCCCACGTCATTCTCTGACCGAGGTTCTTTGAGGTTCAGCCCAGGCTAGTTGCTTTCGGAGCGGATGTTCAATGCATGCAAAGTAGGCATCAGGGCTTTTCACCAGCCTCACCAGGGAGCCATGAAGCTGCATGAGCTTGTGTCTAGGAAGCACTTAGCGCCTTTCACATACACACACATGCACACACACATAGCAGCAAGCTATTATTATCCCCACCTCTTGGGCTTGCTAGAATGGAAGTTTCACAAGCTCTTTCTGGCACTTCCTCCTGGAAATAGTCTCAGGATCTATCTGCTTCCTGCCCATTATCCAGCTTGCAGCTTCCAGTTCCCCTGACCAGAGTCAGAAAGCAGGAGTCAGAAATAACGGGAAGGAGGGGTCAGAAGGGAAGGTTAGCTGGGCTTCATTGACCCTCATTGACCCTTCATTGATAATTAAGAGACCCAAGTAGGAAAGATTATTTATCTTTCTGGACTCCATCAAAGGCCAGGCTACTTATTATTTATTTATTTGTTTATTTTTCTATCAGCCTCCACTGTGGTTGAATAAAAGGGCATATTGTTCCATTTTTAACTTGCAGCCAAAGCCCCCAAAGAGAGGCTGACTCAGTTGTAATGGAAGTAAACTAATGACTCTGATTCCTCTGATAGCCATGAGCCTTATCTCTCATCCTCATTCCCAGGTTCACACTGGGGTGAGGCTCCCCAGACCTGTAGGGCACTTGATTTCCTGAACTATGAGCCTACATGATCAACGACGGGGCACCTGGGAGACACGTGCCTGAGTGACGAGGTTCCTTGTTTTCCTAGGTTTTTTCCAATGTGGAGTTCAGATTTTACTTGGGATTCAGAGAAGGTGACACACATGGATTTACCAACTTTTATGCTTATAAAGCACATATCATCCAGCATAACAGACTCTGAGGGAGTCCAATTCCCAGTCTGTGTTTTGTGAGTGTGTATGCATGTGTGTGAGGGCTTCCGTGGTGGCTCTGCTGTTAAGAATCCACCTGCCGATGTAGGAGACTTGGGTTCAATCCTTGGGTTGGGAAGATTCCCTGCAGGAGGAAATGAGAACCCACTCCAGTATTCTTGCCTGGAGAATTCCATGGACAGAGGAGCCTGGTGGGCTACATCCCATGGAATCACAAAGAGTTGGACATGACTTACCAGTTAAATGATGACAACAAGCATAAGTGCGTGTGTGAAAGAGAGACACAGTAGACTGGCTGCTGGTTTGAAGCCATGCGGTGCCATGGTCTTTTACCCTGGCCTGTGTCTCATAGCACCTTTCAGCTGTTGAGAAGCACAACTTGAAATGGTAAACTCTTGAAATGCTGACTGTATATCAGATAGGCAGTCAGCCCCATACAATTAACAAAGGAAATGGCCCCTCCCTGCTTTCCCTACGGTTCTTATTTTTCCCCAAACGATTTCTTTCCTTCCACAGAAAAAGGAAATGTGCAGAGAAGCAATTAATTATAATTATATATGTGCTGGAATATGAGAGAACTAGTCACAAAGAACTTTCAAGTCCCAAAATTGTCTAATAAAAACCACCCAACAACGTCATAATTTGGGAAGGAAGTTAAATTTTTATAGAGTTTGGTGATAAGAAAAATTTGCTAAAAGCTAGTGCTTCTTAATCACTAGACTGTCACTTTGCAAAGTAATTGTGGAATTAGGAATAATGATGCTCTAAAGAAGGAAAATGAAACAATCTGCCTTATGATATTTTAAAATAGAATTATGAATCTGGCTTGTCCCATAAATCAAAAAGAAGCAAAGCATGAACTCGCAGGTGACATAATATCCTGGGGTCTCAGAAACTTGGTTCAAGTTTCTAGTGATGGGACCTGCTTACTGAGCTATGGGTAGCTGGGGCAGCTCTGGCGCCTGAGAGAACAGGGGAAACCTGGTATGTGGGAATAGGGAGCGCGTGGGTCTCTGGGACAGGGCGACCCTTCCAGCAGTGCTGTGGTGGCATTAATAACCCTCAATGCGCATTGCACGGTGAGTCCCTCCGTGGGAACCTTCTTCTGGCAGAACTTCCATATCCCTGCCAGTTAAATGTTACTATAATCAGTCCCAGCCTATCAAAGATAATGGTGTATTAGTGATTTTTGAGAGAAACAGAACCAACAGAATTTGTATGTATGTGTGTGTGTGTTAGTTGCTCAGTCATGTCTGACTCTTTGTGACCCCAAGGACTGTAGCCCTCCAGGCTCCTCTGTCCATGGAATTCTCCAGGCAAGAATACTGGAGTGGGTTGCCATTTCCTTCTCCACGGGATCTTCCCAACCCAGGGATTGAACTCATGTCTCCTGTATTTGCAGGCATATTCTTTACCATTGAGCCAGTATATATATATATATAAAACTAATTTCAACATATATATATATATTTCTATATATATAGAACAAAAACACAGTGGAAGGGTGAATTTCCTCTCCCTCTTCCTGGGTTGGGATGACTATCTTCTTCTGCCCTTGAACATGGAGCTTCAGATTCTCAGGCCTTTGGATCTGGGGACTTGACACCAGGGGTCCCTTGGTTCTAATCATATGACCAGATTTCCAACATATAGATATAACTAATTTCAACACATAATTGTAAGGAGAATTATGTGATTTAAACACACCTGTTCTTATAAGTAAAGCAGTGAGCAAGCTTCTCTATGTCCTAGATATAGTCAGCATATTAAAAAACAGAGACATCATTTTGCTAACAAAGGTCTGTATAGTCAAAGCTATGGTTTTTCCAGTCGTCATGTATGGATGTGAGAGTTGGACCGTAAAGAAGACTGAGCGCCAAAGAATTGATGCTTTCAAGGTGCAGTGCTGGAGAAGACTCTTGAGAGTCCCTTGGACTGCAAAGACATCAAACCAGTCCATCCTACAGGAAATCAACCCTGACTATTCATTGGAAGGACTGATCATGAAGCTGAAGTTCTAATACTTTGGCCACTTGATGCAAAGAGCTGACTCATTTGAAAAGACCCTGATGCTGGGAAAGATTGAAGGCAGGAGGAGAAGGGGACAACAGAGGATGAGATGGTGGGATGGCATCACCGACTCAATGGACATGAGTTTGAGCAAACTCCAGGAGGTAGTGGAGGACAGAGGAGACTGGCATGCTGCAGTCCATGGGGTCACAAAGAGTTGGACATGACTTATCAACTGAACAATAACAAATAGTGATGTTTTATACAACAGAAACAATAAGATAAATATATAAAATATTGAATATCACATATGTAACTATAAGAAGAAATTTATTATAGGAATTGGCTCATCTAGTTATGGAGGCAGAGAAGTCCCACAACCTGCTTTCTGCAAACTGGAGAACAAGGAAATCTGGTCATATGATTAGAACCAAGGGACCCCTGGTGTCAAGTCCCCAAATTCAAAAGCCTGAGAATCTGAAGCTCCGTGTTCAAGGGCAGAAGATAGTCATCCCAACCCGGGAAGAGGGAGAGGAAATTCACCCTTCCACTGTGTTTTTGTTCAGGTCCTCAGTGGACCGGATGATGCCACACTGGGGAGGGCAGGTCTTTACCTGGTAAACTGATTCAAATGCTAATCTCTTCTTGAAACACCTTCCCAGGTGCATCCAGAACTCTCACCAGCTGTCTGGGCATCCTCATCCCAGGCAAGATGACACGTGAGATGAGACGTTACAATGAGCTATCCTCAGAAGAGAGCTGGAAGTCACTCTGAGGGTCTCTGCATACAGAGAGAAAAAGTTCAATTTTTTTCTTATCCTATGAAAATGACTTAACAAATATGATGGGGACTTTGCCTAAAAAACAACAACAAAAAATTGTACCCAATGATTCCAACCACTATAGAGTGAAAAATCAGGGCAGTTTAGAAACATGGATCTATGTCTTCATTCACACTAGGATATTGTCTCCAGAAATCTCCTGAAAGCATGCTCCTAACTCTTGGTAGTGAAAGTGGAGAGTCTTAGAATGATAATCTGGTCAGCAGGCAACTATGGGTTAAAAAGTGGACGGTTAGCCCATTGACTGAAGGCCTGGCAGGAAATAAAGAAAACAAAAAAAATACAGGCATTAAGAGAATAATAGCTGAATAGTAATAAAAATACATTATGTCAACAGCAGTGACAAAAGAAACACATGGTATTTATGGAGCTAAATAAAAGGCAGATCCAGGTCCCACGTTTTGATTCCGAACAACCTTCTCAGTTGGATTTTTCTTCTGCCTAAGGATTATTTTGGAAAGAGCTATTATTATCCGTGATTTATCATGCTGCACTAGGAGGAACTCATCCTTTCCACAGAGACGATTATTGAATTCTCACTGGAGGTTCTTAAAGGAAGCGAGACCTGTTTCAGGGGCTCAGGTGGGAAGGATGCTCCAGTGGAGCAGGGGCTCTGCCATCGTTGGATCTAGTGTCTCAGGCACCATGGACCCTTCCTTCTGCGGTGATGGTTCAGATTCCTACTCATTAAACGTACTCTTCCATCCCTACGTTATGATAAAAGGGCAAAAGAGGAATTCACACTTGTGGAGGGTCTCTTCAACAGGTGCCCAGAATCCCAAGGAGTCATAGGTTGCAGTAAGCTCGAAAGCTTCATTGAAATGGAGAGTTAGTCAAAGCCATGACCCAGAAAGACAAGAGTCTGGAAAATTCTGGAAGCAGAGTGTGCATTGGAGTCGGAAGGCACTTGAATGAACCCAGTGGCACAGCTGTGTTTGGGTGGAGGTCATCAGAGGTTTAGAAAAAGACAGAAGTCATTGTTAGCATTAGAAAAGAGCTCTTAGAATCTGGAGGATCAAAAATGCAGTATTAGGTCAAAGTAATAGCTGTGAAAATAAACAATGATAAATATTGCATTAAATCTAAAGTACTACATTAGTAGATAATAGCAAGAATGAGAGCTAATAGCCAGCCCTTAATATAAGCCAATTTATTATTCGAAGCATTTATTAAGATTTAACAATAGCCAAATAATTTTTCGTTAAACAGCTGTTAGACTGAAGCCCTGTATACATTAAACAACTGATATTTATCATTTGGATTTTATCTCATTATATCCAAAGGGGTATATGTACATTCAAAACAAACCTGGAAATTTAAAATAAACTGAAAGGAATTCCCTGGTGGTCCAGTGATTAAGACTCTGCTTCCATTGCAAGAGGTACAGGTTCGGTTCCTGGTCAGGGAACTAAGATCTCACAAACCGTGCAGTGCAGCCAAAAGACAGTTGAAATCAATAAATGACTTAAAAAATAAAATAAATTGTAGTTCATTTTTGCCATGTGTAGATGTGTAAAGATTATTGAGTCTGCCAGCTGGGTAGCCAGACAGCCGGGTGGACTTGTCTAATTAGGCACAATTGCTGATAAATCAATTCTTTCCTTTTCTAGGACAATTAGAATTTGTGTGTGTATGTGTGTGTTTTAAATTCTAATTGGATTTTGCACATTGTTCTGCAACCAAGTTAATTCTTTGAAGCCTTTTTAGATCGTGCACATTTTCCATAAAATACAAAAGGGTTATTACTGTTATATCAGTCATGCAAATAATCCAAGATCCATCTATTCACATAATTCAGTCATAAACTGCATATAATTGCTCTACAGTGCCTTCAGTCTGGCTTACTATACTGGACCCCAAGGGCTTTTAATTATTTGCCCAATATTTTCTTACTAATACTATTTATCTCCCAAAGAATGCCCTGTTTTTCATCTTTACCTGTTCCAATCCTTCCTGATCTTCAAATGCAGCTCAAAGATCACTTCCTTGATCTTTCTCATTGGGATAAGGTCTCTTAAACACTTGAATTTCTCTCAGTCTGCCTAGCACGGTTTTTTTGCACAGGGACAGTAAATGATAGATTTTTGGACTAAATGAGAATTTGAATACCACCAGTTCCCTGAGGACAGGTGCTCTGGGTTCCCTGGGAGAAGTAACTGGAGACCTCACAGCCCTGAAGGAAGCACAGATACACGTGTGGCCAAATTAATGCAGGAGGAGGGTGGTTCACTCACTCAGAGATGGGGGGATGTTGTCTTCATCTTTCTTCCCCAAACCTGTGATTTGATTGGCTGTCATTGCCTGGGGGAAGTGTTTTTATTTTCCGATTTGCAAATTTTAATCTCCAACAGTTAAGGAGGCAAATACCTGCGTCTCACAGCATGGAATGGCAAAGGTCTCCATCAGATGGCAGAGCACAGGATCTGTGCACAGGTGTTTACCAGAGACGGTGGTGGGTGGGCACCCTTCCTGAGGTGGATACAGGCCGGGAGATCTAGAGAACCTGTTCCTCCCTGAGCAATTAAACTCACAACATCACATGCTGTACATTGGCCAGTTAGTCTGCAAGATAGCAGAGGCCCTGGACTTCAATTGCCCAGGAGGCTTGTTTGTGGACTGTGTGGGGAGAAATTTTAAACATGGTTTCAAGTTTGCAGAACCTCGAATTTTGAGTGAGTGGATACTGGCAGCCATATGGGTCAAGGAAAAGAAATGCACATTGGCTTTCAGCTCTGCGTCCTAGTCAGTTTCACCCAGCGATCACCTTTTAGGAGATTAGAATAGTTTGTCATTATCTGGACATCCGGTGTCACTGTTCCTGCTGGCAAAGTCTTCTGTTGTGAGAATTTACATACCTGTCCATTAGCAACTCGCCCATGTTCTCGCACCATGCTGAGAATCACATAAGCTGAGTTCAGTCTTGTAAACTCTATGTATGCCGCTTGACCATTTAAGACTATGAAGAGATGTCACTCGATATGGTGAAACATACAAAAGCTGTCAAATCACCCTGATTTTATCTCAAGGGTTTCAGCCCTTTAGTCGTTGCCTCCTTAGTTCAGAACACACTGCTTCTTGCTGAAATTAATGAGATAACCTTTGCCTGGTCTCCCTACCTCTTACCTTTCCCCACTGCAATGCAGGCTTCACATTTTGCCAGAATATTCTTCTGGGAGTACAGCTCCATCCCAGCTCCATCACTTCCAAGGACTCTTTGCTGTGGTTTTTGTGCTACCTCCTCCCAATCTCTCTGACCGTGTCCCTTGCATAACACTTTATGAGCTAAGTCAGTGAAGCAAATCCATATTCCACACTTTCGACCTCACTTGTTTCCGAGTTTGGTCTAGTCTTGTCACCTAGGATTCTCTTCTCTGTGTGTCCTTCATACAACCTTTGATCCAGCCCCTAAGGACCATCACGAACCAAACCTCCCCTGGAAGACTTTTCAGTTTCATGTCATTATCTAGGACACCTTCTCTCTCTCTCCAGCTTTTATAACATGTTGAAGTCACTTAGTCTATCTTAGAGTCACTTCTGTATTAATCACAAGTGTCTAATTTTCTAATCCATGATTCCCATCTTTATCTTCTAGGAACACTAGACCCATGACTCTTGACAGAAGTAAAGAATTCTATGGCTAAGTAATTTTAGAAAGTGCTGCAGACTATTTTTTTCCTCCGAGAGCTTTGTATAGAAAATCAGCTTTATAAAGGTTCTGAGAAGTCAAGAAACCCACTTAACCCGAAGCCTATGAAATTGATTTGTCCATAGAACAGGTTTTTCATGTAACATCTACTAACTAGTATTCCATGAAAACAATTCATTTTGGGAAATTTACTCTGGCTTATTACAAACTTTCTTCTTTTAAAAGAAATAAAGTTCTTCTTAGTCTTATAGTCTGCATTTCATCTTTCTTAAAATTAGTTCTTTATTTTTTATTTTTCGTTACACTGGGTCTTCATTGCTTTGGGAAAGCATTCTCTAGTTGTGATGGCTTCTCTAGTTATGAAGCTCAGGCTCTACAGCGTGTGGTCTTCAGTAGCTGTGGCCCTCGGGCTCAGAAGTTGTGACACCCAGGCTTAGTTGCTCCATGGCATGTGGAATCTTTCCAGACCAGGGACTGAACCTGTGTCCCCTGCATTAGCAGGCAGATTCCCACCCACTGTGCCACCAGTGAAGTCCTATTATAAGCTTTTATAGTGTAGAGAATCTCTTTGCTCTTTGACTCCCATATAGTATCAAGCAAAATGCCTATATCTAGCAAGTGCTCAATAAATATAAGTTGAAATAAATTTTATTGACACTGGAGACTACTGGGACTCCTAAGGGATATTTTGCAATTCCTGTTTTATAATTCATTGTTGTGCCAGCTTGAGCAAGTCATTTTCCATTACTGTTCTTAATTCCATGGTGTATTTCCCCACTTATAAAATAGTTTTAATGTTACAATAGTTATGATGATGTGCTGCTAAAAGTCATGAGAAGACTGGTGCAAAGGAATAACATGAGCTGCTAAGTAAAGCTTCACATGGTACATCACATTTCACTGAGATGACCCAATTATCATTAATTTTTTTTTTTCTGGTTTTAGTGGAAAGGAAGTAACTACTGTCTACAAAACAATTAGGATGGACCAGAAAACACACTGGACATTTTACAGGTGTTATTCGGTTCTGTTTTCATAGAAACCTCAAGGGACAGGCATTGGCATTCTTATTTCATACATGCGGAAATTGAGGCTCAGCATTGCAGGTTTAGTAGGAAGAAAAACCCTTGGATGTCCAAAGCCCATTTTATTTTTTTAAACAATTTTATTTTTGTCTGCATTGGGTCTTCACAGGTGCATGGAGGCTTTCTCTAGTTTCAGCGGGGCTACTTTCTAGTTGCAATGTGTGGGTTTCTCATTTCAGTGGCTTCTCTTGCTGCAGAGCATGGGTTCTAGGGCACAGGGGCTTCCGTAGTTGCTGCACTCGAGCTTTAGTAGTTGTGGCTCGTGGGCTCTGGAGCACAGGCTCACTAGTCGTGGTACACAGGCTTAGTTGCTCCACAGCATGTCTGATCTTCCTGCACCAGGGATCAAACTGCCATCCCTCGCACTGCAAGGTAGACTCTTAACCACTGGACCACCAGGGAAGTCCAGTTCGCTTTCCTAACCTCCCTGCGGGACTCCATCCCTGAGCTGAGCTGGCTACCTGATGCACAGCTCCGCTCTGTCCTCACTCTGTCCTGCCACTTTATCCCTCCTTCTGAGCCTATTTCCCACTGCTGTGCTGAAGTATGGTTTGTTGGTGTGGACACTCTTCAGCTCTAAACTGTTCAGGCACCAGGTTCCTCTTCTGTATCTAGTTGCTGACTAGTTGGGGAGGTAGTGAGTGGAGGAAAACGTAGCCTGGGCTTTTGTCATTTAAAGGCAGGTGAATTCTAGAGCCTGGAATAATCCAAAATCTTTATGTTTACACACAAGGTGGGTCTAGGTTTTACAACATCTGAAATGACTCTCTTTAAAAAGAATGCAAAATTCAAGTCATAAAATCAGTTTTAGGAACTAGGAATGGGATCTTACAAATGAGGAGCGCTGAAGTTTAAGATTTATTAGCTTCTCTATCTATTTACCCCTCTCTGATTTGCCAGATTAGATAATCTCTCTGCTTGGAATAGAGCTAAACCATTTTAGACATGGATGGCAGACATGTGAGAAGGTAAGGAAGAAGATATTGTGGTTGTATTAAGAACTGGTGGTCTTGTCTCGGCCTCCCATATTTGTGACAATGAAACTTGGCATCACAATCAGAAATCCAGAAACTTGACCTTCTATGTCATCTTTACGGAGCGATTTTGTTTCATGGGAGAGGCACTGGAGGTGGCTTTCCATGCCCCACCTGTAGGGAGACACCCAAGGAAGATGATCCACAGCCTGGAGGAGACCTGTGGCTTCTCCAGGGGCATCTCTGAGATACCATACTGTCACTTCCCAGGTTATTTCCCCATTGCCACCAATGCCCACGTACCAAGAAAGAGACCCATCCTGAGACACAACTCTCCTTTCGAGAACTGAGCTCTAGAGGCAACTTCCACCAGAGAGCTCTCAAAAGCAGACATCTTCCCATACTGGTTTTGCCCAGCCCTCTTTTAAATCCCTATGACCTTTCCAAAAGTCATGGAAATGTTACAGAAGATGGATCAGATGTAACCAGAGGGTAAAAACAACCATTTCTGCTTCAGCGAGCTTGGTGGCAATTTTGAGCTACTTCTCTCCTTTCACCTCCATCACCCCAGTTTTCATAAAGCATGAGGTCTGCAGGCTTGACATGGATTCTACAGACCTTTATTCATATTTGTAGGATTGCTGAATATTAAAAGAGGAGAAATAAAGAGATTGGCATGGAGATTGTAGGCTTATAAAACATTCAAGGGAACTTGGAGATTGTCTGGTTCACCCTTCATTGTACTTTATTTTTAAAAATTTTATTTGATTGCTTTTATGCTAAAAAGATGTAAGTCCACTCTGGCCATATTCCAAAACGTCAGAAAAAGGAGAAAATAAAAAGAAAATCATCCATCATCCTAGTGTTGTATTATAGCCTATGTTATCAATTGCTACATGCATATTTTACCAACTTACAATCTCAGTGTACAGATAAGGTTGTTTCTTTTTATTTTTATTTCTAAACTTAACAAGACAGATAAGGTCATGGAGGCCCTAGCTCTGACAACTCTATCATATTCACCCTTTACAGTATTTATTTTTTTATACTAACCAACAATTGCTGTTGTTCAGTCACCGAGTCGTGTCCGACTCTTTGCGACCCCATGGACTGCAGCATGCCAGAATAAGTATCTCAATTTCTGTTATTCAACCACGAATAAGTATCTCAATTTCTGTTATTCATGACAACTCTATCATACTCACCCTTTACAGTATTTATTTTTGATACTAACCAAGTAGAAGCATCTCAGTTTCTGATATTTCTCTCCAGAGGTTTCCTCTATTGTAGTTGTTTGAATACAGTAGTAGTTGAAACAGTACGGCGTTGGGCAATTAACTTAGACTAGCTTGATTCTGTTTCCCCATCTGTAAAATGGGGAGAGCATAGGGCTGGAGTAAGAGCAATTGATAGAACTCAGGTCAACACGTCCGGTGGATTTATCCCATTTCCCACGCTCTCTGACTCCCTGTTGGGTTTGGTCTCTGTTGGACAGAACACAGTCAACTTTGCTGTTATTGGGGAGCCCTGGAGAGACAGAGGGAGGCAGGGAGCGTGAGTGTCAGTCCCTCGGGCTTGCTTTCTCTCAGGTAGTCTATATTAACTGCTGTGTTTCTTGATCAGAGATGACCAAGGAATTCTTTCTCACTGTTTCTTCCCCTCTCATTCCTTCGGGCCTAGGAAAGATAGAAACTTAGCTGCTAGTAAGCCCCAGGTTACTGTACTATCCCCTGTGGTTCCCCAACACCCACATGTTATAAACAGTCCCTTTGTAAATAAACCCTCCTGGAATTTTCCTATTTTGAGCGTACCATCTGTTTCCTGTTGGGACCCTGACAGATACAACATGCTAGTATGACTTCATCCCCCTTTCAGTAAAAAATGAAATTGCAGAACTTTAAAAGACATAAAGTGTTGATGGTCTAATTTAACTCTCGCAGGATTTGGTGGTAAAGTTCCTCCAAGGACACGGAGCTGCTGAGCACGGCGTCTGCACACACAGCGGCCATCACAGTGTTTCCTGTCATGCAGGGCTGAGTCGAAGGCAAGCGTTACACTGTGTGCTATCCTGATTTTATCCTCATAGAAAGTCTACAATGCAGGTACTAGTATTATTCACATTTTGTGGATGAGAAGGCTGACACAGCAAACTTGCTCCATCAGCAAGGCGTGAAACTAACTTCCAGCTCCAAGACGGCTTTCAACCGTTCACCAGGGGTTTTTAAGGTGGGCTCCAGGCCAGCAATGCCAGCTCCATCTGGGAGCTTGTGAGACAGGCAAATTCTTGGGCCCTGCCGAAAGCCTACTGAAGCAGAAACTCCGGGCTTCGGGCCAGCCCTCTGTGTTTCAGGAACCCCTCCAGGTGATCTGAAGTTTGCTAACGTCTGAGAACGACTTCAGTACCCAAACTCACCTGCCAGGGGTTCACGGCTCTTCCCTCTCTCCTGAGTTATTTTAAGGTCATTTGGAGGGCCTAGAATAACACTCAGGATGCCACATATTGATAAAGACAAAACAAATAACCACGTTTGTGCCACTCTTTAGAAGTGACAAAATGCTGTGACACCCGTTACCTTAGGAGGCAGCGTGGCCTATGGCTAAGGGAAGGGGCTCTGAGCTGTACTACCTGGGGGACCCTCTCTGCTCTCTCAGCCAGGAGTTTCTAATCTCTGTAAACCTCAGCTTCCTCATCTGGAAAATGAAGATAATAACAGTGTGTGCCTTCTGAGAGCATTAAATAAGAAACTCACATAAAACCCAGTGCTTGGTGTATAGTAAGCACTCGAGAAATATCAGTTATTACTCTTTCCATAAACACCTGAAGAAGTGGGGATTATTATTCTCATTTTATTTAAAATTTTTCTTTTTTAAAACATTTGTTTTATTGAAGTATAGTTGGTCTACAGTGTGGTGTTAATTTCTGCTTACAAAATGATTCATTTATACATATAAGTACATTCCTTTTCATATTATTTTCCATTATAGTTCATCACAGGGTATTGAATATAGTTCCCTGTGCTGTATAGTACTAATCCCAAACTATCCATGTTTTCTAAGTGAGGAAATACCAACCAGTTCAGGAACATCTACTTGTGTAAACCAGAGCTGGGATTCAGTCAGATCATTTGATTTAAGATCCCCATTCTAGCGACTTCCCTGGCAGTCCAGTGGTTAAGACTTGGCCTCACAATGCAGAGGCTGTGGGTGTGATCCCTGGTCAGGCAGCCAAGATCCCACTTATCTTGTGGCCAAAAAACCAAAACATAAAACCAAAATAATACTGTAACAAGTTCAATAAAAACTTAAAAACTGGTCCACATCAAAGGAATAAGTAAATAAAATGAAACTCCCATACAATTTCTACCCTCTTTCCAAAGCTGCCTTGGGAAATCCAGTTTACTGGTAAATGATGACTGAAGTGACTTAGCACACATGCAATGAATCTGAAAGGTACTAGACTTACTGATATGCCCAAGAATATTTGCGGTCTACATTTCATTCTTCAACCTGCATGAACAGTGTTCCTCTGTGAGCAAGTGAGTCTGAGCTCAGACGCTGAGATCCCCGCTCCCCACTCTCCAGACTAGGCTGCCTCCTGCCCTCGGAGGCTGGTAGACGCTGACTGTCCTGTTGGAACTTTGCTCCTTTTTCCATCCTGTCCTGTCCTCTATGATGACTTTTTTTTTTTTTTTTTTTTGTTAACAGCACACCTTTCCTGGTGGCTTTTCCAGGTGGCTCAGATGGTAAAGAATCCATCTGCAGTGCAGGAGACAGGTTCAATCCCTAAATCGGGAAGATCCTCTGGAGAAGGAAATGGCAACCCACTCTAACTTCTTCTTGTCTGGAGAATCCCATGGACAGAGGCGCCTGGGGGGCTATCGTCCATGGGATCACAAAAGAGTCGGACACAACTGAGCAACTAGCACTTTCAGTTTTTCACTTTCCTTTCCTTCTAATAGAGAAAGTGCAGAGTTAGAATAAAGGGTAACAGAGGGAAAGGTTTGCTCACTTGCCTCAATCCCGCATCTCCCTGGATATTTAGCCCCCAAGAAACTTCCAGAACCGAGAAGGCACCAACCAGGAATGTAAAAGTTAATAACTTCCTTCTTTGAAAGCAAAACCTTTCCAAACCTATCACATACATTTTTCCTCGTGGAGGATTAACAGCCTGACAAGGTTGAACTTTGAAAGAAAAGCTATTTGTGACTTATGGGGAGCTGGGGAAAAAAGGTCTTGACTTTTTAAAAACAAAACAAAACAAGCAAAGCAAAACACGTTAATTTTTCTCAGGCCTGTAACTCACAAAGGGCACCTCCGTTTTGGCTGAAACTTTCCGAAATGACTCTCTTCTGAGTCAAAGTGAGGTGGGAGTACGCTGCATCCCTGGAGAACTGATCTGCTAAGATTTATAAAAGTTGAAAATAAAGGTTCACGGGGGAATTGTTTTCAGAGCCCGAAATGATGGAGCCGTTTCTAGCGGTTCATTCATTTCCAATGCCCCTAGGCAAGGATGGTAGTATTTCTCCAGTTCTGATCACTCTCAACATTCCTAAAGATTTGGACAAAGGTTTTGATTTACATTTATTTTGACAGGGGTTTCAAGTAAGTTAATAAAATTAATGAGGTTCTGGGAAGTGAGATTAAGGGATCTGAAATTAAAGCCTGTGTCCCAGCATTTATTAGGTGTGCCTCTCTGGGCCGGTCACTTCCTGACATCTGTGTGACCTCTGTAAGTGGGCAAAATTCTAATGCACTGTAGGTAGGCTCAAATGATGCAATCCACAACACACATCTGACAAAACTTAGCTGTTTCCATCATTATTTATATAAAACTGACATTTAACATTGGTTTAGAATCAAATATGAAATGCCAGGTTTATAGCATTTATGTTTGTGAAAACAGGTCCCTTGGAATCTATTATATATTCAACACCAATTTTGAAACCTGGTTTTTGTTATTATTTGTATTTTTGTTTTTGTTTAGTTGCTAAGTTTGTTTCCAGATCTTTGTCACCCCATGGACTATAGCCTACAAGACTCCTCTGTCATGGGATTTTCCAGGCCAAAATACTGGAGTGGGTTGACATTTCCTTCACCAGCCATATTCCCAACCAAGGAATCAAACCTACGTGTCCTGCATTGCAGGCAGATTCTTTACGGCTATGCCATCAGGAAGGCCCTATTATTTGTATATAAAAGAAATCAAGCTGAACTTCTTTCTTATTTGTTTTTAATTCAGATCATAACAAATGCTTCATTCTTTTCACCCTTCCTCTAGTCTAAAATAATTCAAGTTTTCTGTTTATAGTGTCTTTATAAGATGGTCGGGGAAGG
This sequence comes from Bubalus bubalis, assembly GCF_019923935.1. Lineage (NCBI taxonomy): Eukaryota > Metazoa > Chordata > Mammalia > Artiodactyla > Bovidae > Bubalus > Bubalus bubalis. The sequence continues at coordinate 111,194,237 of NC_059161.1, forward strand.
GGGAGGGTCAGGGCAGTCACAAGGTATTGGAATTGAATTGAATTGAATGTATTCTCATCATTATCAGCATTTCTGATACTGTTTTGTAAAGTGAAGTTAATATTCATGATTCCATGAACTTTACAACATAAGGGCAGATAGAAAAACCAAAGGCGAACAGGCAACTGACGTGTTAACACCCTTTAGGAGCACAAAATAGTGTTTGGATGGGAAGTGATAAGACAAAGCTTGTGACCAGAGTAGTCAGTTTGAATAGATTTTGTTTGATGAGGACTTTGCAGAATAGATAGAATTTAAGGTGAGTTCTAGAGGAAGTAGGTGACATCAGAAGAGCTATTGTTACCTGTCTTACAGAAATACTGCAAATGAGAAAAGGCACAGTGCAAGGATCGTCAATAAAGAATACCCATTGTAATACTTCGGCTACCTGATTTGAAGAGCCTACTCATTGGAAAAGACCCTGATGCTGGAAAAGGCTGAGGGCAGGAGGAGAAGGCGGTGACAGAGGATGAGATGGTTGGATGGCATCACCAACTCAATGGATATGAGTCTGAGCAAACACCAGGAGACAGTGAAAGACAAGGAAGCCTGGCGTGTTGTAGTCCATGGGGTTGCAAAGAGTCAGACACAACTGAGCGACTGAACAACAACGAAATCATTCATTACAGCCTACAAGGTGCAAATGTGTGGTCAGAGGCTGTTCTACTCTGGCCCTTTCAGAGTAAATAATACCCAAGAACCCTGAGTCTACACTGAGAGAGGAGTGCACCAAGGAGCAATGAAATTTGGGTGGGAAACGGAAGAAGTCTGAGAGAGGCTTTAGCATGAGTAAGTTAATATTCCTGTCGGCAGTCAAATCCTGTAGCTAGGATGTTTCTTTTTGTCTAAAGTGTTAAAGCAGTTTTGTAAACGCACCAGCACCTCATAATAAGGAAGCATTTTCTAAATTTTGGGCTTAAAAATATTTGCACTTTTGTTATTTTTCAAATCCTTGAAATATCTCCAAGTAACAAACAACTGGTTAGTTAGTTCAGTGTTTTTCATATCACAGACTGCATCTCATTAGTGGGTCACAAAGTCAATATTTATGTTCTTTTTTCTTTTAATAATGTTTTGAAAAAAAAATCTTGATATGGCTCTAAGGCTTTTTTGTTGTTCCAATTTTCCATTTCCAATTACTTTTTTGGAGGACAGTTGCTTTACAATGTTGCATTAGTATCTGCTGTCCAACAATGTGAATCAGTCATATGTATACACATATCCCCTCCCACCTGAGCCCCCTCCCACCCATTCCCATCCCACCCATCTAGGTCATCACAGAGCACCAAGCTGAGCTCCTATGGGTTTTTACTAGACTATTCTTCTTATATTGCTTATTTGTGGCTACTTCTATATTTTATTTGATATTTGATAGTTTATCATATCAACATCATATTTACTATTAGTTACTTTCACTTTCAGAGAAGGCAATGGCACCCCACTCCAGTACTCTTGCCTGGAAAATCCCATGGACGGAGAAGCTTGGTAGGCTGTAGTCCATGGGGTCGCTGAGGCTCGGACACAACTGAGCGACTTCACTTTCACTTTTCACTTTCACGCATTGGAGAAGGAAATGGCAACCCACTCCAGTGTTTTTGCCTCGAGAATCCCAGGGATGGCGGAGCCTGGTGGGCTGCTATGGAGTCTATGGAGTCACACAGAACCAGACACGACTGAAGCAACTTAGCAGCAGCAGCACTTTCACTTTATCATATTAGTTATGCCTTTTTCTATGGTTTATGTACATGTACATGCCCACATATGTATATTTGTACTGTGTAATGGAATGCAATGTAAAATGCGTTTCTTCCTGAGCATGCATGCTAAGTTGCTTCCGTCATGTCCGACTCTGAGACCCCATGGACTGCAGCCCACCAGACTCCTCTGTCCGTGGGATTCTCCAGGTAAGAACACTGGAGTGGGTTGCCATTTCCTATCCAGGGGATCTTCTTGACCCAGGGATTAAACCCAAGTCTCTTACATCTCCTGCATTGGCAGACAGGTGTTTTTTTTTTACCACTAGCACCAACTGGGAAGCCTACATTTCTTCCTGTGGGTCAGGGTAAGAAGCAAATTTGACTTCTCTTTATTTAACAAGAATATTTAAAACTTATTTTGCAAACATAAATAATAAAAAATAAAAAGAGGAAAAAAGTTAATTGATTAAAGGTTTGAATAAGCAGAATTCCAATTTTGGAAAACAGATTGTCTTGTTTAAACAGTGCCATTACAAACTTGTTTACACTAATATTATATTATAATGCTTTGTCTAGGGAGTTTCCCTGGTGGTCCAGTGGTTAAGAATCCACCTCACAATGCAGGGGATGTGGGTTCAATCTCTGTTCAGTGAACTAAGATCCCACATACCGCAGGGCAACTAAGCCCTAGAGTCACAGCTAGGAAGAAGACTGCATGCCTCAACTACTGCCCACGCTCCACAAGTAGAGTGGACATGAGTTTGAGCAAGTTCCGGGAGGTGGTGATAGACAAGGAAGCCTGGCATGCTGCAGTCCATGCGGTTGCAAAGAGTTGGACACAACTGAGCGACTGAACTGATTGACTTGAATCTGTATCTAGTTAGTTGGTTACTAAAACAAACAAAGAAATTAAGACTCTTTAGCAGAATATTACTAGATGCAAAGTTTCTGCAATGCATCTTATACAGCGTTTAAAGAACAATTCAAATTTACTAGACATAGACAAAGATGGTGGCACAGGAGACCTCAGTCTCCATCCCCCTACAAATATCAATGAGCAAAAACAACTCTCAGGAGAGCCCTGGAATCCACTTAAGAAACTTAGCAACAGAGTGGAGCAAAAAACCTGAGAATAACCACATCAGAAGGGAAGAAAGGTTTAAAGGTTTAGTTTGCCTGTATCATCCCTCCCCTGTTACTCTGTGCCTAGAGGGACCCCCTAGCAAGAAAGGGCTCCCCTTGCCAAGAAAAGAGGGCTTCCCTTGTGGCTCAGCTGGTAAAGAATCCGCCTGCAATATGGGAGACCTGGGTTCAATCCCTGGGTTGGGAAGATCCCCTGGAGAAGGGAGAGGCTACCCGCTCCAGTATTCTGGCCTAGAGAGTTCCATGGACTGCATAGTCCATGGGGTCGCAAAGAGTCAGACACGACTGAGCAACTTTCACTTTCACTTTGCCAAGCAAAGAAGAGTCTCCATGGCCTTTCATCTCACTGAACAAACATCTGCAGAGTGGGGTTCAGGAGAACCGAGAAACCTGTATTTTAATGAGTATTTCAGGTGATTCTGATACGTGGCCGAGGTTGTGCACTCCCAGAGCAGGAACTAACTTCTTCCAATGGTAGTAAAGCAACCATTACCCTGGGGCATTTCCCAAATATCTTAAAGTGGATTTAAGAATGTCCAAATTAATAGGCTTCAATTCTAAAAGTGAGGCCATTTATAGATAAATGAATTGAGACAGAGAAAGGAGACTTGGGGTTGAGGACCAAAGACTGGAGTTATTGACAGGCGAATTCTGCAAACTGTCCTGTTTAAGTTGTGTCCAACTCTTTGTGACCCTATGGACTGTAGCCTGCCAGGCTCCTGTCTCAATGGGATTCTCCAGGAAAGAATACTGGAGGGGGTTGTCATGCCCTTCTCCAGGGGATCTTCCTGACCTAAGGATTGAACCTGTGTCTCTTAGGACTTCTGCACTGGCAGGCGAGCTCTTTTATCACTAGCACCATCTGGGAAGCATGCAGACTTGCCTATAACCTCCTTTTTACTTCAACCAACTCCCAGAGCTTGCTCAAACTCATGTCCCCTGAGTCAGTGATGCCATCCAACCATCTCAGCCTCTGTCGTCCCCTTTTCCTCCCACCTTCAATCTTTCCCAGCATCAGGGTCTTGTCCAATGAGTCAGTTCTTCACATCAGGTGGCCAAAATATTGGGGTTTCAGCTTCAGCATCAGTCCTTCCAATGAACATTCAGGACAGATTTCCTTTAGGGTTGACTAGTTTGATCTCCTCGCAGCCCAACACCATGGTTCAAAATGATTCATGTTTTTTCATAAGTTTTGTAGGAAGGAAAGATGGATGATGGAAGAGAAATCAGAAAGAGCATAAACCAGCAGTTTGTGCAGACGATACAGACAATACTATACAAATAAACATGAGAAGCCTTGGAGAAAAACATTAGAAAACCCCAACCAGGCTATAAATGACTCCACCTTTGATCTTCAAAACCTAGTTTTCTGTTAAAATTTGTTTACTTATTGAAGCCTAACCTCTTTCTTTTCTTTTCTTTCTTTCTTTATTTAAAGTTATTTTTTAGTGTCCACCTATGTAAGTTCCAAAAACATTTAAAAAATAACAATACTAATCACACATCTGGTTAATATTGGTGTTGATATAATGTAAAACAATGAGGAGAAGGGGATGATAGAGGATGAGATGGTTGGATGGCATCACTGACTCAATGGACATGAGTTTGATTAAACTCCAGGAGTTGGTGATGGACAAGGAGGCCTGGCATGCTTCAGTCCATGGGGTCACAAAGAGTCGGACACAAGTGAGTGACTGAACTGAACTGAACTGAACAGATGTTAATAACATTGCTATTTACTATTAATAGTGCAGTTTCTTCAATATTCCATGAACTTTTATCCAATACCTGCTTTGGGTTATATACTGTTCTAGGATATGGTGGTGAATGAGACAGGCAAGTTCTTTGTCCCTGTGGAGCTTTTTATAAAAAGTTTTTTATTGGAGCAGAGTTGCTTTACATTTTCATGTTAGTTCCTGCTGTATAGCAAAGTGAATCAGCTATGTATTTATAGGTATCCCCTCTTTTTTGGATTTCCTTCTCATTTTGGTCGCCACAGAGCACTAAATAGTAGTACTCTGTGCTAGACGATAGATCCTCTATGATCTATACCATAGATCTCTCTCTGCTATTCCCTGTGCCATACCATAGATTCTCATGAGTTACCCATTTTATACACAGCATCAGTAGTGTATATGTGTTCATCGTAATCTCCCAATTCATCCCATCCCCCCTCCCCTTTGGCATTCATAAATTTGTTCTCTATGCCTGTGTCTCTATTTCTGCTTTGTAAATATTATCATCCATACTGGGTTGTTTTTTTTTTTTTCAGAGTCCGTGTATGCATTAATATACAATATTTGTTTTCCTTTTTCTGAATTACTTCACTCAGCATGACAGTCCAACCCCTGTGGAGCTTATTGTCTAGGAGGGGAGACAAAAGACAGACAAGATGATGGCAGATAATAGTAGTGGCTATGAAGATGATAAACCTGGGTGAAGCAACCGAGTGTTGGAAAGTGGACAGAGACACCTTCCATCTGTCTAATGCAACAGCAGTACAAATGAGGACTGCATGGAAGGGCCTGTGTAAAAGCAGCTGTCACTTTAGCAGGTCTTCTCACTTCTCTCTTTCATGTATGCAGTAAATCTTTGCACGGTGCACAGTGGAGACCAAGGCAGCATGGTCCTGCCTTTAGGGCAACTCTCTATGGCAGACACAGTAGACATCAAACACATAGTCACTCTGTGCTAAATACCATGAATGAGATGTGAATGGTGTGCTGTGAGATTATACACAGGATTCCAATAGAGACTGAAGGATTTGGGAGACTTGAAATGAGGCTAAGAGCTGAACAAATAAGTAAACAGATTTTTAGATAATGGGAGATGACTGTCAGAGAAAGAGGTGTCCAATAAGTACGGGGCAGAGGAAAGCAGAATGAATCCTGTGATCCTGGATTCATGCCAGAGACATCAGTATTACTTCATGTTTACATGTATACACCTCCGTGGATGCATACACACATAAACAGATGGATACAGATATGTGTACACACATGGGTTGATATGCATGCATGTACTTTTCTAGCTTAGATGGCTGAGCCTAGAAGCAGGGGTACTGCAACAACAAAGGGGCACACTCAGTACTGAGAGCTGCTTTCTATGTGCCATTCTTCAGTTAAAAAAACTAGGGCTTCTTGGAGACCTGCCTGCTATAGGGCTGCGTAGAGAAAACGCAGGATAAACTTGGAGTATAGGGGAGTGGCAGAAGGCACTTCAGCTCAGTTCAGTCGCTCAGTCGTGTCCGACTGTTTGCAACTCCATGGACTGCAGCACGCCAGGCTTCCCTGTTCATCACCAACTCCCAGAACTTGCTCAACTTCATGTCCATTGAAGCGGTGATGCCATCCAACCATCCCAGCCTCTGTCATCCCCTTCTCCTCTTGCCTTCAGTCTTTCCCAGCATCAGGGTCTTTTCCAGTGAGTCAGTTCTTCACATCAGGTGGCCAAAGTATTGAAGTTTCAGCTTCAGCATCAGCCCTTCCAATGAATATTCAGGACTGATTTCCTTTAGCATAGACTGGTTTGATCTCCTTGCAGTCCAAAGGACTCTCAAGAGTCTTTTCCAACACCACAGTTCAAAAGCACCAGTTCTTTGGTGCTCAGCTTTCTTTATGGTCCAACTCTCACATTCATACGTGGCTACTGGAAAAACCATAGCTTTGACCAGATGGACCTTTGTCGGTAAAGTAATATCTCTGCCTTCTTGGCAGAAGGCAAGAAAGTGCTAAATGTTTTATAAAGAAAAAAAAGGAAGAAAGAGGAAGGGGGAAGAGAAAGAGAGAAAGTGAAAGAGAAAGGAAGGAGGGAGAGAGGGAGGGAAGAAGAAAGCATGGAAGAAAGATAGAAGCATATCAAAAAGAGGGGATACGTGTATACATATGGCTGATGCCCTTTGCTGTAACAGCAGAAACTAACATAACATTGTAAAGCAACTATACTTCAATAAAAATTATTTAAAAAGTAAACAAATAAGTAAGTAAATCAAATTAGTAGGTCAAAACTGCTGCCGCTGCTAAGTCGCTTCAGTCGTTTCCAACTCTGTGCGACCCCATAGACAGCAACCCACCAGGCTCCGCCGTCCCTGGGATTCTCCAGGCAAGAACACTGGAGTGGGTTGCCATTTTCTTCTTCAATGTATGAAAGTGAAAAGTGAAAGGGAAGTCGCTCAGTGTGTCTGACTCTTAACAACCCCATGGACTGCAGCCTATAGTATTCAAGTAAAGAATGTAGAGTTAAAAAATTTTTTTTCAAAGAAGCATCTTGAAAGAACACAGAGCCAAATTGAAAGAACTCCCAATGACCAAGTCTGGAACACTCTGAAGAAGAAAATAAATAACACAGCATTGAATTATAATCCAGAGTCTAAAACAAATACACTTAAACCATACTATTACAGGGCTTCCCAGGTGGTGATAATGATAAAGAATCCTCCTGCTAATGCAGGAGATGCAGGTTCAGTCCTTGAGTCAGGAAGATCCCCTGGAGGAGGAAATGGCAACCCACTCCAGTGTTATTGCCTGGAGAATTCCACGGACACAGGCGCCTGGCAGGCTACAGTCCATGGGGTCACAAAGAGTCAGACATGACTGAGCGACTATCACTCACTCAGAGGACTCAGCTGGGGCTTCCTTGGTGGCTCAGCAGTGAAGAATTTGCCTGCAGTGCAGGAGACACATGAGATGCTGCTTTGATCCCTGGGTTGGGAAGATCCCCTGGAGAAGTGCATGGCAATCCACTCCAGCATTCTTGCCTGGAGAATCCCATGGACAGAGAGAGGAGCCTGGTGTGCTACAGTCCATGGGGTCGCAAAGAGTTAGACACAACTGAGTGATTGAACACACAGGAGCATGCACACACACGCACACACACACACAGGACTCACCTACTCAACCAGCCTCGTGTTCTCTCCACCAGGGAAGATGCCAGCCCCTGGAACACAGAACTGGGGAGAGGTACTCTCCTCAGACTCTCAGGGGAGCTCTGAGTCAGCTTCGCACAGGCACGTGACAAGTCCCCAAGGGAAGCTCAGACTGTTACCTAGCTATGTAGGGAAAGACACTGAATGCTAATGTGTTTAAGCAGTGTGTGAGAATTTGTAGCCAAAGATGAGGAGTTCTGGACTGATAACCACTCTGGCCAGCCCTGCTGCTTCTTTCCCATCTAATGTCTTCTTACATATACACACACCACGGGACTACTCATAGCTGCAAATAAATAGCCTAAGGTCATTCAGCTTTTTTGCTTGCCTGTCCATTTCTCTCACTCCAAGTAAGCAAATGAGCTTCCCTGGTGGCTAAATGGTAAAGACTCTACTAGCAATGCAGGAGACACTGGAGACACAGGTTCAGTCCCTGGGTTGGGAAGATTCCCCCAGAGAAAGAAATGGCAACCCACTCCAGAAATCTTGCCTGGAAAATCCCATGGACAGAGTAGTCTGATGGGCTGTAGTCTATGGGGTTGCAAAGAGTTGGACATGACTGAGTGACTGAGCACACAGCAAGTAAGCAAATAGCTCAGACAGGGCAGGAAAAGCATCAGATTTCCTCTGATCTAGAGGAACTGGTGCCTCTGAGGACACTACCCACACCCATATACTTGGCTTGAGCAAGATGACCATTGTGTGGATTTTTCTAAGATCGATCTTTGTCTCTAAAATGGTACCAATGAACCTATTTGCAGGACAGCAATGGAGATGCAGACATGGAGAACAGACTTGTGAACACAGTCGGGGAAGGAGAGGGTGGGACGAATGGAGAGAGCAGCCTGGAAACATACACAGTACCATATGGAAAATAGATCTGCTGCGCGGACTGCTCAGTGGTATCCAACGCTTTGCGACCCTTTGGACTGTAGCCCCCCAGGCTCCTCTGTCCATGGGACTCTCCAGGCAAGAATACTGCAGTAGGTTGCCATTCCCTTCTCCAGGGATGTAAAATAAATAGCCAGTGGGAATTTGCTGTATGATGCAGGGAGCTCAACCTGGTGCTCAGTGACAACCTAAATAGGTGGGATGGGGTGGGAGGTGGGAGGAAGGCTCAAGGGGAGGGGACATACGGATACCTATGGCTGATCCATGCTGCTGTATGGCAGAAACCAACACAACATTGTCAGGCAATTATCCTCCAATTAAAAATAAAGGAAAATAATGCAGGGAGGATTTGAGTACATATGTACTTTATCATAGGTGTCTGACTCTTTGCCACCCCTGTAGCCCGCCAGGCTCCTCTGTCCATGGCATTCTCCAGGCCAGAATACTAGATTTTTAATATTAATAGTAAATTGGAGAAAGTGGCACCCTAAAAAGACAGAGGTTTGTCTAGGTCACAGAGGGAAGTCCATAGATGAGGAAGGAACAAGTTTCCTGAGTGTCTAATCCATACCTTCTCCATGTTCCTACATGCCTTACTTTGCATTAGCAGGTGAGGATTATCCATCTCTCCTGGAGTCTCTATGACTTGCTTATCCCCGTGGCTTTTTAAAGATGTATGTTCTGTGGGAAGAGATTATGTTTCCTGTCCCCAGCCCAATGGTAGTGCTCCCTAAATGTGAAATGTCATTAGAGGCAACGAGCATAATAATGATGGCCATGATGGTGGCTGTGATGATGATGGTGAAAATGGATCCCCGGAAACTCTTACAAAACCCAGCTGTTATTAGCATCGCATTTGCCACAGCACATGAGTGATTTCAAGTGCTCTAGCCTGGGAAAGATCCTCCTCCTCCCCTCTGCTTTGAGGAGCCAGAGAGAAATCTAACAAAGACATGCTGGAAGGACCACCTCCAGCTGGTCCTCATCGCAGCACAAAGCCACTGAGCTCTAACAGGCGCTCCCCCTCTGAGCATGATCTGTCATCACGTCCCTGGCCAGAACAGCGTTTGGGGAGTGCTCAAGAAGTAGGGCAGAAGTGGAAGAAGTGACCAAACTCGGGAAGAACCGGAGAGGCCAGGCTCCAGACTGGGGTCTCATGGTGGCTGTGGAATTTTCTGCCTTTAAATACTTGTTTCTTTATTTGGCTGCTTTGGGTCTTGGTTGAGGCACATGAGATCTTTGTTGCAACACGTGGGATCTTTCATGGCCGTGCATGGATTCTCTAGCTGTGGCGTGTGGGCTTCAGTAGTGGCCACGCTCGGGCTTAGTTGCCCCGAAGCATGTGGGATCTTAGTTCCCCACCAGGGACTGAACCCCCACCCCTGCATTGCAAGGTGGATTCTTAACCACTGGACCACCAGGGAAGTCCCCAGAATTTTCAACAGTAAGCACATCCTGTCTGCCTGTGTGTTTTAGTCCAGATGCTCTAAGATGTACTGTGATAACTGGCAACTTCCCGAATCACGCTGCTCCTGTGTGTCTCTCATGTGCCCTCAGGGGTCTCTGCTCCGTTTCATCTTCACACCTAGACCTGGGACGATGGAGCTTCTGACACCTGAATATCTCTAGCTGTAGGAGCTGAGAAGACACTGAGAGTTGCCTGCTTGTTCATAAATGCTTTCATCTGGAACAGAAACACGCCACTTTGGCATGTACAGGCCAGAGCAAGTTGCCCGGCTGCACCTGCGTTCATGTGGTGACAAAGTACTGCCCTCAGTGTGGCTGGAAGCACAGGGAATATTTACAGGCAGTGATAAAGCCTGCCCACTGCCTTCCTCTGTGGGTCTGAGACAGGCAAGCTGAGGGGGACCATGCTTCAAGCTTCAAAGCCTGTGACAGATTTGGTTGCTGACTCACAACCCACCTCCACACCCTCTTGCTTTGCCTCCATTTTGACAAACCTGGTAAATGAAATGCTTGACTTCTTAGATTCTCAGCACCCAGGGGTGGCTAACTACAGGTCCTGGGGAAACCAGATGTAGGCGGAAACCTACGGAGAAAGCAGCTCTCTCCTAGAAACACAAAGCCTTGGGGAGAGGAGTTTCCTTGTTCTCCTATGGAACGCTGTGGATGTCAGTGCTAGAGACCAGCAGCTGTCTGGGAGGCTATCAGGTGACAAGATGAGAAAAAGTCCCAAAGAATTGCAGAGATGCTGAGCTTGGTAACTACAAACTGCTGAACCAATGTCCATAGCATCTCCTCGCTGGATTTCTCATGAGCCAACATACACACATACAAAACCCCATTTGCCCTGTTACTTGTTGCAAACAAACTTTCATGTTACGGAGTCAGTAAGAACTTTTGAGATCACAAGGACTTCATTTAACAGATAAGAAAACAGACAAGAGACCCAAGAAATTAGATGCATAATTGAGACTCAGAGCCAAATAAGCAGAAGCATTTGCCAAGGGATTAGAAATGTTTTGGTTCTTCAATGACACTTGCATCTTGCTTGTTCTTTGGGTCCACACCAACTCTGTCATAACACAACAGACTTCTCTCCTCACGTCTCATTTCATTTTTGCATTTCTCCTCCCGTCTCTAGTCTCCTGAGTCCATTATAACACTTTCCTCAACCCCAGAAATTTTCCCATATGGTTAAAAGTCCATCTATAGAAGAAACACCCTTTTCCCAGGCAGAAGCAAGCCTGAGGTGGCTATATTCCCATCAGGGGAATGGAACGGGTCAGAGACAAGATGTGTCATAATGCTTTGAAAAGTTTCCACTTTCAGTTTAAATTGAGAGAGTAGCATGGAAACATATACATTACAATACGCAAAATTAGATAGCCAGTGGAAATTTACTGCATGATGCAGGGAGTTCAAATCCAGTGCTCTATGATAACACAGGGGGTGGGAGAGGTGGGAGGTGGGAGGGAGGTTCAAGAGGGCAGGGACGTACGTATACCTACGGCTGAATCATGCTGATGTATGGCAGAAACCAACACAATATTGTAAAGCAAGTATCCTTCAATCAAAAATAAATAAATTTTAAAAATGAAAATAAAAACCAGATAAGACTGTTCTCCAATGTAAAAAAAAAAGTTTTCCATTTTCAAACAACTACTCCAACGTCAGCGTGAAAGTCTTAGTTGCTCAGTTATGTCCAGCTCTTTGCGACCCCATGGACTGTAGCCCTCCAGGCTCCTCTGTCCAAGGGATTATCCAGGTGAGAATATTGGAGTGGGTAGCCATTGCCTTCTCCAGGGGATCTTCCAGACCCAGGGATTAAACCCAGGTCTCCTGCATTGCAGGCGGATTCTTTACCGTCTGAGTCACCAGGGAAGCCCCACTCAAATGTCAAGGTCAGGAAGAAAAAGCAACTGAAGTCAGGATGCTGGAAGTGTAGTTCAGGCCAGAACATCATCTGCAGTAGAGCAGAGTGTCATAATTGATTTCTAACGGCGAGAGAACATTGAACCTGGCTGTGTGCAGACAGAGGAACGGAGCTAAGAGAAGAGAGGCTGAGCTTCAGCTCCCACTTAAAAACTTCTTGAGCTCTAAATTAATTTGGTCCTATCTCACTTACAAGGAAAGTATCTATTTCACTTGCAGCCAAAGTGAGCATTTGTTTAACCTCTTGGGGGATAGGCTAGAGCTTCACGTAGACCTTTGTGAGAAGAGGCACGGTTATCCAATTTCCCTCTAATTGCTCTAACAAGGATGAATTAGGACTTTCATCAGCAGGCCTGAGTGATCAGTTTGGAGTCAGCCATGGGCGGTGAAGCTGGTTATTAAACAAAACTACTGTGTTACCTCCTAATAACACACAGTGAGGGCAAATTAATCAGAAGACAAATATGCCATCCTGGTGACACTGGAGAATATGTTCTCTTAACTTTATGTCTCCAAGTGATGGTACTGTTAGTACCGTCAAAGTTCTTTTCCAAGACATAATAGGGAACTAAGTGTTCACTTGGGCTTTCTTAGGCAGGGAAAAAGAAACCATCAGACAAGGAAACACGGTATACAGTTTAAATATCCACTTGGGCCAGGCTTCGCTTTGATATACATTAATTATTCCACTAACATCACATCAGGAGAAAACTTACAGGAAGTCTGAAAACACACGATCCCCAGATAATCGTTTCTGGCTGAGGACGGTGGCTACCACTGACTCTGTTGTCTTTGCCAAGATGTCACTGTTTTTCTCCAAGGTAGCATGCAAAAACCTTCTATTTCCATCCAGCTTCTCTCTTGTCACCAGTCCCCCTTCTCAAGTGTAAGTCACGGCCGACTTGCTGACTCTGGGAAGAGAGGGCTATTGAACACGCAATTTGAGTTAAAGAAATTGATCATCTATCGTGAGAGTGGAGGAGGGGAGAGAGAACCATTCCAGGGTCTCATCCAGACCTCAGAAGCTCACTCTGGTAGAACCTCGTTAATTTACACTAAGGACTATGATCGACTTGCCTAATTACTGTGTAGTGAGCAGTGTGGATTTGAGTGTGTGGGAGCAAACACAATTTAAAAAGCTGTGATCATGGATCAAACAAATGGACTTTATTGTACAATTAAAAGCCTCCTTCAACCCTGACTGGAATGAAATCCAATAACAGACTAAGTGCTTTCATAATAACACTCTCCAAGTGAGGTCTGGTGACAGGCACTGAGTCTTGGGGCCCAGCATTTCTGCACCCTAAACCTTGGCTAACAACGTGATACTCGCTGACCTTCCGAAAAAGACTGGCCTCTTCTGGGTCCCTTTCTTTCATCCTTTGAGGAACAGCAGGTGTGTGCAGCCTTCTTTCTGTTCTACTTCTCAGTATTCATGAATTAATGGAAGGAGAACACTTTGAACTTGGCTAAGCTGAGTACATATAAGAGGCTCTACTCTAGAGAGTCTGTTTTCCTTTCCTTCTTTTAAAATTTTGTGTAGTCCCAGGGAAATCGGGATTATAGTTGTTTCAGACACACCTGCTGGTCATTCACCACCTGAACACACAAGCAGGTGTTTGGACACTGCAGCACATCTTGCCACAGAGGCCGTCAGAAGAGGATTTTCACTTCAGGTGGGAAAAAGCAGTGGGAGCAGATGGAAATCTGAAGGAGCAAAGATCTTGTTTTCATCTGCAGAACTCTAGTAATAAAGGCCAGTGGCAATACTCCCACTAGTGCCAAAGTCTTGAAATGGACGATTTCCCCCAAACTTTCCAAACGTCACTTAGCACCGACTATCTGCTTTCTTCTCCCACCCCGTTTGGCCCTTTGTGGATACACACCAGGCTAGGAGGTTTCCAGGATCTAGACTGCGTTGCACACAAAGAGTTACATTCTTGACACTACTCACTTTGTTGTTGTTGTTCAGTCGCCCAGTCGTGTCCAACTCTTTGTGACCCCATGGACTGCAGCATGTCAGCCTTCCCTGTCCTTCACTATCTCTCAGAATTTGCTCAAACTCATGTCCGTTGAGTCGAGGACACCATCCAACCATCTGTCTCATCCTCTGTCACCCCCTTCTCCTCCTGCTTCAGTTTTTCCCAGCATCAGGATCTTCTCTAATGAGTAGGCTCCTTACATCAGGTGGTCAAAGTATTGGAGCTTCAGCTTCAGTATCAGTACTTCCAGTGAATAGTCCAGGTTTATTTCCTTTAGGAGTGACTGATTTGATCTCTACTCACTTGCTTATGTGTTAAACTTGCTTATATGTTAAACTTCAAACAACTTCCAGAATTGTGCTGGGCCACATATGGGCAATGGAAACAGTGACAGACTTTATTTTTGGGGGCTCCAAAATCACTGCAGATGGTGACTGCAGCCATGAAACTAAAAGACGCTTGCTCTTTGGAAGAAAAGTTATGACCAACCTAGACAGCATATTAAAAAGCAGAGACATTACTTTGCCAACAAAGGTCCATCTAGTCAAAGCTATGGTTTTTCCAGTAGTCATTTATGGATGTGAGAGTTGGACTATAAAGAAAGTTGAGTGCTAAACAATTGATGTTTTTGAACTGTGGTGTTGGAAAAGACTCTTGAAAGTCCCTTGGACTGCAAGGAGATCCAACCAGTACATCCTAAAGAAAATCAGTGCTGAATATTCATTGGAAGGACTGATGCTGAAGCTGAAACTCCAATACTTTGGCCACCTGATGTGAAGAACTGACTCATTGGAAAAGACCCTGATGCTGGGAAAGATTGAAGGCAGGAGGAGAAGGGGACGACAGAGGATGAGATGGCTGGATGGCATCACTGACTCAATGGACATGCTGCTGCTGCTCTTAAGTCGCTTCAGTTATGTCCGACTCTGTGCGACCCCATAGACGGCAGACCACCAGGTTCCGCTGTCCCTGGGATTCTTCAGGCAAGAACACTGGAGTGGGTTGCCATTTCCTTCTCCAATACATGAAACTTAAAAGTGAAAATGAAGTCACTCAGTCCTGTCCAACTCTTCGAGACCCCATGAACTGCAGCCTATCAGGCTTCTCCGTCCATGGGATTTTCTAGGCAGAAGTACTGGAGAGGGTTGCCACTGCCTTCTCTGCAATGGACATGAGTTTGAGTAAACTCTGGGAGTTGGTAATGGACAGGAAGGCTTGTCGTGCTGCAGTCCATGGGGTCGCAAAGAGTTGGACACAACTGAGCGACTGAATTGACTGAACTGACTGACATATGGGCAGTGGGTAGCCTTGAGAGTGTCAATTCCTAGGCAGATTGATAAGAAGTCCAGGGTCCCTGAGGAGGAGAAAGGGGTCTGGGGTTCTCAACGAGGAGGAAAGGACAAACATTTTTTTTTTCCCTCTACATTTCTTAGTCTTAGTCTCATAAAACGTTTTTTTCTTTAAACCCAGAAATGATGATTATGCAACAAAGAACTCAGTTTAAACTCTGTACAAGAGAAAGAAATGGCAGCCCACTCCAGTACTCTTGCCTGGAAAATCCCAAGGACGGAGGGGCCTGGTAGGCTACAGTCCATGGGGTTGCAAAGAGTTGGACACAACTGAGTGACTTCACTTCAGAGATTATATAACAACAATGAATCCTGTTTGAGGACAGTTTCTCCTTCCTGAAAACCGTCTGACTAATTCTGATCTCTTAAAATGTATATTAAGGGAGTGGGTCTGGTAGGATCTTTCTATTTTTAAGTTCTAATCCTGTTATCCTAAAATGTAAATTGTGGGAGTGGATCTGATAAAATTTTCACAAATTTGAGACATTCTTTTGATTTATGGTAATAATTAACTAAAAAGTATAAAACTCCATTGGTAACACTAGCGAGGGGGGCACTGTCCATCCCCCTCTGATGTCTATGTCAGAAGCTTTCTCTGTTCCTTCTCATTTTAATAAAACTGTGCTGCACAAAAGCTCTTGAGTGATCAAGCCTGGTCCCAGGTCCCGAAGCTCAATCTCCTTCTTCAGAGATCACGAATCCGACACTGTTCACCGTTAGCTATCAGCCTGCTCAAGCTACCTGGGAATGGGTATGGCATCTGCTGGATTTCCTAGACACTCAGCCAAGCATCATGAGAACCTGGCAGGCTGTGCACTGGAGTCAATGGGACGGAATTATGTGCTCATGTGACTTTGCGGTGCTGAGTATCCACCTGCTTCCTCTTGACTTTGGGTTTGGTCCTGTGATATGCTTTGACCAATGGTGTGGGACCAGATGGGACATAATCAGAGACTTGCTTGTTGGCATAACCTCGCCTCTTGAAAGTGAAGTTGCTCAGTTATGTCCGACTCTTTGTGACCCCGTGGACTGTAGCCCACGAGGCTCCTCCGTCCATGGGATTCTCCAGGCAAGAATACTGGAGTGAGTTGCCATTTCCTTCTCCAGGGGATCTTCCCAACCCAGAGATCAAACCTGGATCTCCCGCATTGCAGGCAGACGCTTTAACCTCTAAGCTACCCTCATCTCTTGTTCCCCAGCAATTTACCAGAAGGAAAGCTTCACCCACTCAGCTGCTGCCCTCTTCAGCCTGGATCCCAGACAGAGATGAGGGGGAAACTTGAATTGAGACTCTGGAAGAAGTTGCCCCAGCTGACTGTCAGAGTCACAAGTGAGGAAAATCAACGTTTGTTGTCGAAAGTTACTGAAACTCGTCATATTTATCGTCTTCATTGGAATAGCAAACTAATAACCAACAAAACCAGATGGATACAGGAAGATACCAAAATAAATCAGATATATAAACTGGGCTTCCCCGGTGGCTCAGATGGTAAAGCGTCCGCCTGCAATGAGGGAGACCTGGGTTCAATCCCTGGGTCGAGAAGATCCCCTGGAGAAGGAAATGGCAACCCATTCCAGTATTCTTGCCTGGAAAATCCCATGGATGGAGCCTGGTAGGCTACAGTCTGTGGGGTCGCAAAGAGTCAGACATGACTGAGCGACTTCATGTCACTTCAAACTGCCCTCATGGAGCTTGCAGATGAGCTGAGAAAACAACAACAGCAGCAACAAAATCATTTCATAGCAAAAATGTGAGCTAAAGTGAAGTGAGAGAGGCAGTGCTCCTGGGAGGTTCCTTCCACTGAGGGTCTGGGGATGAAAGGGAGGGAAGGGGGTAAGAGAAAGCTTCATGGTGGGTGTGGATTTGAGCTGGATCTTGAACGCATGGAAGGCAAGTAATGGCGTTCCAGGAAGAGGGAACAGCATGAGTTCAGGTAAAGGCACAAGAGTGAGAGATTCCTGAGAAAAATGTGATGACCAGCTCCATTTTGGCAAACCTAAAGGGAAGTAGTCAGTCTAGAGCTTTCTGTACATACAAATGCAGGCCCCCCCTTGCCATTCAGTTTCTAAATAATCTCCTGAGCTTGAGTTGGCAGCCTTATTGAAATGGAGAAATGGAACAGACAATGGAACACTTTAGAAACCTAAGTCCTGTATCTTTAAAGAGCAGTGCATTTTCCCGTCTGTATTGTTCAGTGTATGGAATATGAAATTCATCTCTGAAAACCCCAGAGATGACTCTATCGACTGTCCTCTAAATAGAATTAAAATTGACTCAAGACATATCTGTGAATCTATTGAATTACATAGTCCACAATCGAGCTGCCGCTGGTCCTGTAGGAGGAAATTAAACAGACGAGGAGAGAAGTAAAATGGACAGGCTGCTCCTGGATGGGGAGGTTTCTCTAGAGGGGATGAGGGTGGCCAGCGGAGTCGAGTGTGAAGCTTGTCTCATATTCGGAGACCTGTGCTGACTTGCTGAGCTGGTGGGGTCAGGTCATTTTCTGTCACTGATATAAAAAACACAGTACTTGTCACTCCGAATTCACCCCCCGAGATACGGCTGAGTCCCCAGCATGCTTCCCGTGTGTCCTTGACACGTTCCATCTTTTGTGTCCTGTCGGGACTGGAGAGAGCATCTCTGTCGTCACTCACTTGTTTTCTTCTTTCTTACCCTGCATTAACTCTCAATCAATAGACACTTTTTGAGCTCCTACTCTGTGCCGGGCACTCTTGAAGGCTTTGGCGATACTGGTCATGGCAAATGTCCTGATGGAGAAGAGCTCAACCTTCCGAGTCAGATGCAGGCCTGACTTGCTCACCGCATGTTTTATCACAGGGTAGTGCCAGAATGGGCTTCCCTCATAGCTCAGTCAGTAAATCATCTGCCTGCAATGCAGGAGACCCGGGTTCGACCCCTGGGTCAGGAAGATCCCCTGGAGAAGAAAATGGCTACCCACTCCAGTATTCTTGCCTGGGAAATCCCATGGACAGAGGAGCCTGGCGGGCTGTAGTCCATGGATCACAAAGAGTTGGACACAACTGAAGTGACTGAGAGTGATAAACTTAACCTCCTTGCGATGAGTCCAGCCAGTCTCTGCCATTGATGGCTGGCACAGTGGAGCATGACATGCCTTCCCCCAAAATCCTCTGCTATAAGCACAGTGACTCTGCCCTGAGATAGGATGAAACCTTTGTTTTATACATCTTGAGTGCTTTTGCAGAAAGCACTTGACTTTTTAATTTAATTGGAATAGTTGCTTTACAATGCTGTGTTGCTTTCTGCAACACAACAACATGAATCAGCCATAAGTACAGGTATGTCCCCTCCCTCTTGAACCTCCCTCCCGCCTCACACCCCATCCCACCCTTCTAGGTTGTCACAAAGCACCCTGCTGAGCTCCTTGTGTTATATAGCAACTTCCCACAGGTTATGGCTATCTGTTTTACATATGGTAATGTATATGTATATTGAGAGCTACTCTCTCAATTCTTCCCACCCTCTTCTTCCCCAAGGGTGTCCGCAAGTTTGTTCTCTATGTCTCCATCTGTATTCCTGCCTTCGACTTTCTTACTATAGCTATTATTACCACTATCAGATGTCATAGTATCTTCACAATAATCAAAGGTGGAGATCAGGGTTACAGGATGGCATAGGGTGACTTTTGCCTGTGGAAGAGAACTACCTATTCTCTATGCTTCCTGTTTGTCAAGAGGAATGCTTTGCCTGGTGGCTCAGTTGAAGAGCTCCCAACTCCAGATCATGGTATCCACACATTTTTCTTATTAATTTGTTCATTGACTTCAACAAATATTTACCGAATGCCTATCATGGGTCAGGCACTGTTTCAGGCATAGGGCGTCAAATAGAGAACAGGCCTATGATCCCACGCTGCCCTCATGAGGCTTCCAGCAGCAAGTGACAGATACTAAGCGATTGTGCAACAAATCATTAATTACAACCATAATAAGTGCTATGATGCTCTGATCACAGAGTCTTTTCACTTTTGGCTCCAAGGGCAACCTGACCTGGGTCACTGGGTTAAGTTTCCTGCAAAGAGAATTTTGTTGTCATGACACTTTTGGGGAAGAGTCTTTAATAGTCCTCAGTCTTTTTTAACTTTTTTAGATTAGATAGCATTCATTAGAGAGGTGAGTGTTTTGAGGTGACCAAGTATCCTGATTTGCCCGGATCTGAGAGTTTTTCAGGGCTTTTCAGTGCAGAAACCAGGACAGTTCTGGGAAAACTGTGACAGTTGGCCACCCTCGTGTGTGTATGTGTGCATGGGCACATGTTCATGCATAAATTTGGAAGTCTCAGTTTCCTTCTCTGTAGAATAAGAAGTAGGCCAATTAGGCTTGCTTTCGACTCTAAACATCTACATTTCCTAATGCGGGCATGCTCAGCCACTTAGTCATGTCTGACTCTTTGTGACCCCATGGACTGTAGCCCACCAGGCTTCTCTGTCCATGGGGTTTTCCAGGCAAGAATAGTAGGGTGGGTTGCCATTTCCTCCTCCAGGGGACCTTCCTGTCCCAGGGATAGAAACCACGTCTCCTGTGTCTCCTGTATTGGAATGTGGATTCTTTACCCCTGAGCCATCAGGGAATCCCAGTGCTTTCTTATGAGCACCCAAACCTGGTATTTTGACATCTCAATATCTATTAAGCTGGTTAGAAGAGCATCTCCAAAAATTTGGGGTGTTGAATGTGATCTGCCTCCACATGGGTGAGGGTGGTATCCAGTGTGTGCACCACATAACACAGCCCTGCCCCACAATTCTCTATGAATTGCTATTGAATGTACACATATTCAGTGTGTGTAGAGCTTTGGGCCTGATGCTGAACAGTTTAGCTGTCTTCATGCCAAATGATCGACTGTACTCAATTGCAAACGGGCTGCCATTAGCCTTGTTGTTAGAGCTGGGAAATCTGTGTAATTGCTTAGTAATTTTTTCAGAACTTTGGGATGGTGTGGCTGCGTGTGTGGCCTTGCAGAGCCCGTCTATCTCTAGGTGTCTAATGGGTTCCAGTGGGAGTCTGTGCCACATCCCGCCAGCAGGGCAACTCGTAAACTCATCAATGCTTCGGGCATGAGTGGCATTTTAAAGGCCCTTTACCATGAGTGGAATTAGCGTGCTCTGTCCCTCTGGAGCCTGTTAGCTTTTCGATTCTGACCCCCATGGTGAAAAATAAATGCAAGTAATTTAGTTGGAAAAAATGTCTTTAGGGCATTTGTGCTCCTTTTGGTTCTGCTCCATAGGACAGATACTTAAAAAAAATTTCCGAGTTCCCAAATGGCCATGGCCAAAATGAATTCTCCTATCCAATAGGATAGGAATTGATGATGGTGCTGACCCATGAGAATACTGACAGAGGTCGCCCTCTGTCAGAACAGCTACGGTGCCCCTTCTGTGTCTGTCACCCAGCATCCACAGATTTGGGCCTCTGCTGTGACCACGAGTCTACAGCTGTTTCCAGCTGATGGGTGATGGACACAACTTGTCAAGATTCAACAGTGCAGAAGAATGCTTTGTTTTAAGAACAGATTCTTTCCAAGAGTGATCAGGCCTGAGCTTCTGGTAGGATCCAGGATGCAGGCCAATCCTCCCTTCTCTGAATTCCTAAAGTGACTGTGCTCCTTATTTAGCACAGTTTCATAGATTGCCTTGTGTTAACTCTTTTAAGTTCTTGTTGGGCACTTATAATAGTTAACTGTTGGAATACATGCCACACCTCAGAGACAGAGTGATTCTAAAACTGTTTACCACCTACCTCCATCCTGGTTTTCTTGACACCTAGGGTCGCTCCCATCTATCACAGGCTGGGCCCTAAAGTATGGTCCTTCCATTCCCAACTTTCATTGTCTTGTTAGTACTTTCTTGAATGAGGAAATTGTCAAGGAGGGACGAAATATCAGATGGCAGATGTTCAACAGTTTTGGAATCTCTCACCCTGGGACAAATCCTTTGCTGAATATATTTTCCTTACAACTTTCTACAACATTAAGGAAAATAAAATGTTACCCATCAAGCTGTGATTGTACAGAATCCTTGTTATCCTAGAATTCATTAGCATAGTCACCAAGATGGTACTTATGCATGATATCTTTGAGGATTTTGCACAGATTATACCAAAATGGCCTTTTCTGGCTTAGTATTTTATTTTTATGTATTTTATAAATAATTTTATTACTTTCTCCCTCCAAACCCTTTGCCCCATCTGGCCTTTAATGGAGGAAAACAAGCCTAAGATTACAATGCATCTAGATTTATACCCAAATACAATTTAGTTGCATTTGGAGCCCTAGAGAGTCAGTCAAGGCTATTATTGGCTGCCAGGATTTTTAGAAAATACATAAATCTCCCTTTGTGCCATAAATACATTTCTGCATTCAGAGCTCAGAGAGAGAGACCTCATTATACCACATCCTGAGAGAGAGAGAGAAGCACTTCTCATTCCGAGTGACAGGTGACATGTTCTTCAGAAACATGTAAAAAGATGGCAAGCTAATTTAATTCCTTTCTCCTTTTTAATGGTGGTTGAAATAATTGTATCTGTACAAATGATGCTGGGAAGCCTGGAATACAGGAGTTTTGAGCTAGGGATGTCCAAACCCCAGCTGGGTTTTGGGAGGGTACTTTGGTGACACAGGTCTTTGAGGACATGCTTCTGTTTGAAAATGGCCTGCCAATATTCTTGGATAAAAGTTTTCTTAGAGGTACATGAGAGCTCGGTCTAGAAAACTAAAAGTGTCCAGTGCAGGGGGTCTGGGGGGGTCCCCTGTGGCTCAGATGGTAAAGAATCTGCCTGCAATATGGGAGGCCCAGGTTCAACCCTTGGGTCAGGAAGACCTCCTGGAGAAGGGAATGGCAACCCACTCCAGTATTCTTGCCTGGAGAATTACACGGACAGAGGAGCCTGGTGGGCTACAGTCCATGGGGTTGCAAAGAGTCGGACATGACAGAGCAAGTAACATACACACCCATATGGGGGGTGGGTCTCAGCTATTGGCTATGGGGTTCATTCCTTGAGAATCTCTGATGTAAGGGATTGGGATTTTAAGGCAGATGTTCAAGTGCACATTTGGGCTGAATTAAAAATGATCTTGATCATTCTTTACTTTTCACTTTGAGTTATGTCAACCTGTTCTATTAGTAATGACGCTAATCAAATAATTAGTCATTTCTCTAAAGATGGACTTTCTGGAACATGCTTTCCCACTCTAAATATCAAAACAAAAACTCAACCTTCCAATGTCTCTATTTGGTTATGAATTAGAAAAAATGCAGATGACAACTTCTGTGCTTTGGGGAACATGTATAAATAAACTTCTTATAAAAGAAATTCTTATAAAAGATAAGAACACAGAGATGTCAAAAACAGCCTTTTTGTCTTACCTCAATTGAAAGAGGTACCTGTGGCAGAGATATAATTGTCTAAGACCTGAGGTCAATTCCTTTTGATCCTTCCCCCAACCTCAGCATCAAATTGTCCACAGATTGGAAGGCACCTATCTAAAATACAGAATCTTCTAAGTCAGTGTCTTCATTTTCTTACAGGGTGTCTGCACTACTCTCTACCTTTCCTCATTCAGGGATCTGTGTAATGAAGTCACGACAGTCAAGGGAACTGTTTCATATCTTAGGACCTCTTAATATCCTTCTAAAGTCCCTCTAGCACTCTTAATGTTGCCTAGCAGCAAGGTCCTCCAATAATAGACACCCTTTAGCTCAGAATCATAGCTTCGATCAATGCTGTAGTGTTTTTAGTAACTGGAGTCCAGGGGCCATGACTCAAGGATATTTGGGAATAAAGTCAGCCCCCCTCTACCTGCACCAACCAAAAGGAATTAAACTGGGGAAGAGATAAGCCTGCATTTGCAAACCATTATGGGGTATCTGGGAGCTGAATCCAATTTAAAATGCCTTGATTATCTTTGAGTTTCTTGACCTACTTTGCATTGGGGTCACAAAGGGAGGCACATTCTTTGGTATCGAAGTTGTGTTTCTTGTGATAATCTCTGAGGTTCTTCCACATGTATTCATGGGCCAGGAAAATGGCCTTGAAATAACTGGGTAGCCTCATTTGTGGCTGAATGACTCTCAGGTGAAATCAGATTTACTGTTGGACACCAACCAATATCAGGGCGTGGTCAGCAGTAAATGACGAATCCCAAGTCATTGATTCTGTATTCCAGGAATATCTTTGAGGTGGGAAGAGATGGACAGAAGGCTATACACTGCTTCTAGCCACTACTAACCTTAGACCCAGGTAGCAGAGGACACTTTCAGGCTCCACACTTCAGAGTGTGTGTGCTAAGTTGCTTGAGTTGTGTCCAACTCTTTGTAATACTATGGACTGCAGCCTGCCAGGCTCCTCTGTCCATGGGATTCTCTGGGCAAGAATACTGGGGTGGGTTGCTGTGCCCTCCTCCAGGGGATCTTCCTGACATAGGGATCAAACCCACATCTCTTACATCTAACCTGCACTGGCAGGGGAGTTCTTTACCCCTAGTGCTACCAGGGAAGCATCACTGTGCATTCAGTTCATCTGGGCATATCCTGAAAATGCAACCTGAATCTCCCTCATGATGCGGATGAGGCTAACTCATGGACCACTTTTTGAGGAGGTAGAGTTGTACCTGTCCTCGTGGAGCAAGAAGTTCACGAAGGCAAAGGATTCTGTATACTCTGAGCATTTATCTCTTTTCTAGATCATTTTCTGGCTACTCAGGATCCCCAGATTCCCCACTTCTATGGCTCTTAGCTCATTCCCTGCATCTGAAAGTCCCTTTCTTCTGGTCTGTTCTTCTTAGGATGTGCTGCACCTCTGATATCCATATCCCTAGGCCTTTGGAGGACCAGGGGAGGCTGTGGGTCATGGGTAGGAATGATGCTTGGGTGTGCAGGCTCTGTCTATGAGGCTCTTTGTGTTGTTGGTCAGAGCCAGAGTGGGAAGGTGTGGTACAGGCTAGGTACCAATTTTCTCTTTGCTGCCAGGATGCAAAGTAGAACTCTTAGGAGTCCCACGATTTTAAATTCAAAGCTAATCCTTCAGGTCATTACAGAGTAGGTTTAGTTAGGAGAATAGAGCAGATTTTTACATACTTTATTATTTGTTTCAAAGCTTTGAAATATTTAGACATATATGTGGTTCTCCTCTTACATAGAGGCAATGCCTCTTACATAGAAGCAATGCAAAAAATTGATATAATTTGTATTGTTCATATATACATGAGTGTGTGTTTAATGGACAGAAAACTGTGCTTGGATGCATGTTGTCTCAGTCGTGTCTGTCCACCAGCCTCTTCTGTCCATGGAATTCTCCAGACAAGAATACTGGAGTGGGGCTTCCCTGGTGGCTCAGTGGTAAAGAATCCGCCTGCCAATGCAGGCGATGTGAGTTCGATCCCTGGTCCAGGAAGATCCCACATGCCTTGGAGCAACTAAGCCCGTGCACCACAATTATGGAGCCTGTGCTCTGCAGCCTGTGCTCTAGAACCCGGGAACCTCAACTGCTGAAGCCCGTGCACCCTAAAGACTGTGCTCAGCAACAAGAGAAGCTACTGAAATGAGAAGACTGCACACTGCGACGAGAAAGTAGCCCCCGCTCATCATAATGGAGAAAAACCCATGCAGCAACTAAAACCTGGCACAGCCAATAGATAAATACATAAATAAAGAAAATTATATATATATATATATATATATATATATATATATATATATATATAAAGAATACTGGAGTGAATTGCCATGCCCTCCTCCAGGGGATCTCCTGGGCCCAGGGATCAAACCCACGTCTCTTACATCACCTGCATTGGCAGGTGGGTTCTTATCCACTAGTGCAACCTGGGAAGCCCAGATGTATAACTAGTATTTTCCAATTCAGGGGAATAAAGAATTTCTAACTAGTATTTTCTGAGTTCCATATACAGCTCACACTTATCGGTAGGAAGTAAGCTGTCATTTTTTCCTCCTCTTCAAAGTCATCCTTCTTAATTGGTCCTTAAGCATCTTCTCCAAGTCACTGCTGCAGCGTGCAGACCCACTTTGTTTTCTGAATCTCATCCTCTAGTCGCTTTATTTATTAGGAAATTTGGTTCATGTGTAGACAAAATACAAATCAGACCCAAAATAACTTCAAAGACAAGAGCAAATCTAGATACTTCTGCCCTTTCTGAGAAAAACACAACACAGAGAGAGAAAATAGTGAGGGATTAGGAGAAGGAGGATAGGGTTACGGGAGCCCATGAAATGACAACCCACTCCAATATCCTTGCCCAGAGAATCCCATGAGTAGAGGAGCCTGGCGGGCTACAGTCCATAGCGTCGCAAAGAGTCAGACACCACTGAACATGCACTCATGTAGTGGTTATCATGTTTGCGATGCTAAGCAAACGTGCATAGCAAACAAAGGGGAGCTGACAAACTACAGTGAACATAAAGACTTCAGTAAAGAACAGCTAGAAAATATCAATGGACCACATTAAGATATCAACACTTACAGTGGCAACATCGGATGATGGGGTGCGCAAGCGTAAGGAACTGGGACCATGGACCAAATGGGAGCAGAAGGCTTATTTCAGGGGCAAAGTGGGTCCACACTGTAGGAAGACGGTTGGAAGAGGTTGAGGAACTCGTTCAGCTTGTTTAGGTCAGCATCCCTCCATCTCACCCTCAGACGGCAAACTCATTGAGGACAAGGACTGTCTCCTTCTGCTTTTAAATCCCAAAGACTATGTTAAGGCTCCATAAATGCTTGCTAAATTGAATTGAATTGAGAGTGGAATTTGTCTCTACTTTTTTTTTTCCCTCTGGGCTTACTGACAGAGGTAATGCTTCTTCTAAATTCCTCTGAGATCATCCTTTCTAAAGGCAGTTCCCAGGAGGGAATCAATGACTCCAGTCTCTGTGGGGAATTGATGATTTCCTAAGGATTCCTAGGATTTGCTCTCCAAGCTTCATTGGCATTCTGCTGTGTATTATGCAAGATGCTGCTAAGAGAGAGGTCTTGTCAAAGGCAAATAAAGCCTAAATGGAAGATAAGCAGATTAAAAAAAATCTCTCCCACAATGGCTATACAATAGGTTATAATTGCCCCTAGAATGAAGTACCTACGGCCACTCCCCTCCGTCTAAATATAGCTAGCTTCTGCTTTTCTTAGCGTGTGTCCCTATAGCTACAGCCTTGGTGAGTTGCAGAACATAATCTTCAGTAAATTTGCTGTTTCTTTGAAGATGTAAAAGAAAGGAAAAGATGAACCAAAAAATTAGGCTGATGCTTATCACAGAATGGTGCTATAAGGGTTCCATGAGTTACAGCATCATAAACTCAGCTGAGTTTCAAGCTTATGGAAAACATTTAACATCTAATTGCAGGTGTTCATTCGTGAGAAAGGATGCTAGTCATTAACGACTAGACTAGCTGCACCAGTGCATACCCGTGGTGGTCAGCTCTGGATGTGAACTGAGTCTCAGGGTTTTGCTAGTTTAGTCACATATCATGGGTTTAGTGGTTAGAAGGGTAAGATTAGTTAGAAATTTGATTTAAGTCTTTTATTGATGTGATTCTGCTTAGCATCAAGGGATGTATTAATAGAAAGGTCACTATTAATCTAGAATACCTGTAATGCACAGACTGTCATCCTGGATAACTTAGGTTCCTTTTATACTATCACTATTACTCTCCCCATACTGTTTGATAAAAAACCCATCTGAAAATTTCAGGCGCAAACAGCTTAGGATAGATTTCAATATATTCAAATAAAATCTGGCTTCAAAATATTGTTCTTCCGTGTTTTAGCTGTGCAATTCTTGTCGAGTTTGATTTTTAGTTTCCTGATCATAAAATAAGAAGAATATGATCAAACTCACTGGAAGTTTTCAAAGAGGACAGAAATAAAATATTGGGTGAGAAAGCATTTTGTAAACTTTGGTACAGTGCTAAGGAAAATGTCGGGTTATTATTGCTAGAAATGACATTTGTCAGAAAGTTGTACATCCTTAAAAGACCTTGATGTTGTGGGAGAAAGAGCTCCATATAAACATATATCCCTACTATCATCTTTTGAGTTGGATCAGGAATTCATCTGATTCAAAGTTTATTGGGAGTTGAACACCCAGCCAATTTCTGTCACTAATTGGTTGATGTCTCCGTGTTATGAGGTTTCACACTTTCATAGCACTTATGGCAGGATAAATTCCCTGAATCTGATCAGAATCATTTAGTGAGTGTACACACAAAAATGTAAATTACTTGCAGTGTTTAAAAAAAGCCCCACATTTATTCAAACCTTTGATGTGACTATTTCTAATAAAAGATGATTCCCTTGGGAAAGCGTGAAGTTTGAAAGTTTAGTTTTGTTTGAATTATTTGTATGCAGAGATCCCTATGGGCGAAACTGAAAATAGCTATTTTCCTGCTTGTTATTAGAGGAGAAGAAAGTATATTTTCCGTAAATCAAAAATAACTGATTACTTGAGAGCTTTTTTTTTTCCTAGCTTTGGTCCAGCTCTGTAGCTCTTAAACAAACCTTTGCCTTTAATTAGCTAATCTATGTAACACCTATCTCTTGAAGCTTCTAGACAGCACACACTGAACGTCCTCTCTGTTATAAAATTCTTAAGGCTTTTAGTTCAACAGAAGATCCCCAGTGGTTCCTCCATAAATTTTTACTGATGACAATGAAAGCAGCTATGATGACATTAATTAAATGGGCATTATTAAGAACGAGAGGCCTGAAATCAGGCTGAGCCTGTGATTTTGGAAGGATAACTGGGCCTCAGATTCTGCATTTCTATCTAAAATAAAGGCAAAAGATTCAAGAGAAAAGGGTGCAGGGTTTGCTTAGCTGAGATTGTCAATCGATGAAGCTCGATTTCATTAGATAATTGTTCCGCTGAACTCTGCATAGAATCAAGTTCATTGAAGGGTGAGGCTGTTTGAGGGAGTGTTTTGAATTTACAAACCTGATACATTTTTACTGAATGAATCCATTAGTGAGCCAATGCTCCTCCTAGTCCAAATCTTCTGTTTCTTCTCCATTCTTCTGCCACCTTCAGAATAATCCAATCATGGAAAAGCACGGATGTTGAGGGATTCTCTGTGCGTTTGGCTCCCAACCGAGCCAAGCAGGTGATTTCCAGGATTTCTAGTGACAGGACTTTTGGCAACCTGCAGGGATGTATGAGCATAAAAGTTTCTTCCTCCTATGTAGCTTATTTTTGGAGATCCGGGTGGAGTCTAAGTGGCAGAGACAAGGTCTTGAGACTACAGTTGCAAAGAAACTTTTCGGCTAAGGGTGACAAGGTGAAGGGCATTCTGGGTGAAAACAGCTGTCTAAGGAATGCAAAGAAACCTGGCCAAATACGAGATAGAGGGGAAGATAATTACCCCATAACTTAGAAAATGATGATGACCTTTCTCAAGGTCAGTGTTACCTGATTCTGCTTCTCTGACTTCTGAGCCATTGTTTTACACCAAAAGGTCTAACTGCAGCCACCCAGTCCTGTGAATGAAGAGGTGAAACCAGCAAATTACTAACAGGTTATTCTCCAGTCTCTGGGGAAGAAGGCTGATGTGTCCTTGGGTTTAGGTTTTAGCTATACCAATGATGGAGACTGTTTTGGGGTCTCCATGGCATTGAGATCGTATGTATATATCTGGCTGGATTCTGTGCCGTTTCCGCCAGCTCTTTGCATCCTCCTCCCTTTGAGTCTCACTAATCAACCCCCCTCCTCCTGGCATTCAAATCCTTGGCATGTTTCAGATAATCATCATTTAGCAAGCTGCCACACATAGATGCCTCCTCTTACGCTCTCCTTGGAAGCCAACTCCTCTTTCTTTGATGCACACAAAAAGCAGGACATTGTCTGAGGATTGGAGAATGATCCTGGGTCATGTCATGGTCTGTCTCAGTTTGTTCCAAATGGGTATAAGTTTATTGATTATTTTCCCTTATAAAACACTTTGCGATCACTGAGTAAAACAAAAAACAAACCACCACCACGGCTACCAAACCTCCAAAGAGCGGGGTGGCTGCAACTGGTATCGTAACAGCACTTTAAGAAAAAGGTACGTGAAGCCCGACCACTATTTACTCTTTGAAGTTTCTATGCTTAGAAGGAGCGTGTTCTTTCAATGTTAATAATTAAAGTAAATTCTAAGTGCATAACACAGGCTTTTCAAATAAGCATATGCAGAGATGGTTTTTAAAAACTTTTCTTGATGACTTAGTTTTTTCCCCTTTCCTTTTTAGTATTCTGTGAAGCACTCTAATCTTTGTACTACAAAACAGTTCTCTTTTAAGATTCAGAACTTGCCAACAGTTGGATAAGATGTAATAAAGTCTCTTGTAGCAGCACCCTGCTGACACAGGCGCTGATACAGAGGAGCTGGAGAGAATGAAAGGCTGAAGGTTTATATTCTTTCCTGGAAGTCGAATTCAGTACCGGGGACCAATGGCAGCTTGTTCCTGCCCCTGAAGGAAAGAGGAAGCTCTAAGACTCATTGTTTAGTTTGGGGGTGGGGGTGGTGGCGTGTTTGGGGAACAGGGAGGAGCAAATTCAAAGTCTTACCGAACAAAACTGCAGACACAAGGACAGAACATCTGATCTTCTTGCTGTTACTGTTGATAAAATATGTTCTGAAGCAGAAAAAAAGGAAGATGAAAGAACGTGGTAAAGCTCAAACTCCAAGTCTTTCTCCTCAAAAGGAAAAGCAGAGAAAAGTAGAAGAATACCATTAGGGCCAACCTGCTTCCAGAAAGAAGTCCTAGCCCCCCTACACAAGAGCTGCTGGGGATGTCTGGACAAACTTCTTCATAGGTAGGGATCATCCTCCTCAACTGCAGAGCGCACTTACTGCCTGGAAAGAAGTTTTCAGAGTTCTATGGCATTTCTTTCTTCCAGATGTAACAGGGAGAACAGAATCTGACTCCATGTTGGTGCTGTTTCTTTCACTTTAACCTCTTCTCTCCCTTGCTTCTATTACTGTGATCACTGAAAGAATGTTCTCAATAGCTACGTGAGCTAAATCCCTTTAGTTGTGGAGAACTCTGTGACCCCATGGACTGTAGCCTGTCAGGCTCCTCTGTCCATGGGATTCTTCTCCAGGCAAGAATACTGGAGTGGGTTGCCATGCCCTCCACCAGGGGATCTTCCTGACCCGGAGAATGAACCCACACTTCTTACTTCTCCTGGATTGGCAAGTGGCTTCTTTACCATTACCACCACCTGGGAAGCCCTTCTATAGCTATAAGCATGGGTTATGGTCTGCCTTCGGGAACCCTGCCCCGCTGCTGGAATGTTTAAACTAAATTGCCTTTGTTCAGTTTATGGGGATACATTCTGACCTTGCCCAGCCGTGAATGACTGCAGGAAAGACAAAAATTAACACATTCCCTCCCAGATGTTGGCCAAGCCAGGAGATGTTCTGCAAGACTTATGCCCTTTTTACTTTACTTCCTCACCTCCTCCCCCATCTCTGTTCTATAAAAGAAACTGACATCTAGACCCTGATAAGATGGTACTCTGGGACGCTAATTGGCCATCTTCTCAGACACCCAACTTTCCAAATAAAGCAGCTATTCCTTGCCTCTGTGCCTTGTCTCCTTGTCTGTTGCACGGCCAGCAGACTGGCCTTGGATTTGCTAAAAAAGGCAGAACAAGGGAACCTTCTAAGATGCTACCCTGAGCACCTGTCAGGAGCCCTTGAGAGCTTGAGGAACCTGAGGATAGTATTTAATGTCTGCCTTGAGAAGACTAAAGCTGAGGCTGGTGATGGTCTCCTGGTGCCAGCACAAAGGGGCTCATGGAAGTGATGACTCTTCTAATGCAAAGGGATGTGTGTCCCAGAGGCCACAAGGGAATTTCACAGGTTGGTCTGGGGATGTTTGATAGGGATTTTGTTTGAAAGGAGCAAAACCCCTACAATCAGAGCTGGATGGCTGGGTTTCTAGAACGAAAGTCCTAGGTGGTCTCAGGAGGAGATTTGCTTATATCAAGGGAGATGCAGTGAGAAGTCCCTGCAGGAGGCTTTTAAAAACAAAAGACAACAAACAAAATATAGCAAAAAGGCTAGCAATTATACATTTGCTATTCAGAGGGTGCCCATATCCAGATTATGACTGTGCTTTCTATGAGAAATGCTTGAGTTCCCTTCTAATTGCCTCTGGTTTGGGGGCAGGTGAAGGAATGTGGGAAGAGAGCAGGGGAAGTCACAGAGAGGAAGCCAGGCATACCCACTGCCTGTCCTCCAGGTCTCCAGGCCTTGGACTTGGGCTTAAGAAGAATCCTGCAGGTGATTGAAGTTTGGCATTCTGACAGTTATAGTGTACTGGATATTTTTGGAGTCGATTACTGACCTGAGACTGCTTTTGTGATTAAAAGGAGTTTGGACAGCTTTAAGACTTTCCTGAAATTTTATCCCAGGGATAGAGAAGACTAATCCAGAGTGATTTTGTAGGGACTCAGGAAGAAAGAATAAATTTACTCTTTTGATTGCACTTTATCCAGTCCAGTTCATTCAATAAAAGAGTTATACATGTGAGACTGGTTTCTAAGTAATACAGAAGCTATTGTTATGAAAATATAAATTCAGCCAGAAAAGTGTGTGTATATGTGTATGTGAGGGAGAGAGAAAGAAAGAGAGAGAATGAGAGGGAGAAGTAAAGAGGGAATAAACTGGTTCTTAAGTCAGAGATGTCTTTCTGGTTCTTTTTTTAAATTGAGTATAGTTCCCTGCACTATACAGTAGATGCTTGTTATCTATTTTATATACAGTAGTTTGTATCTGTTCATCTCAACCTTACCCTCATCCCCCCCACCATCTGCCTCTTTTACTTTACTACATACTTAAAGATTCTAAGACAGAGTTGGTTTCTTTTCTGTAAAGTGGGAATCACAATGATGCTGCTTTCATGGGGGTCTTGCAACGATGGAGACAATGCTTATAAAGCATTTAGTATGCTGTTTATTGCACAGCAAGCACTCAGTACACAAAAGCTATTTCAATAACTGTCTCCTTTTCTTCCATTTCTCCCCACACTTTTGAATCTGGTTACACATCCTTTCTCATCACCACCTCCAACCAGCATCCAAGCTCAAGGAAACAGTATGGACTTCATTTATGTCTTTATTCTCTAAAACTCTCAGAACATTTAGGCTTTTAAAAACAAAAGACAACAAACAAAATATAGCAAAAAGGCTAGCAATTATACATTTGCTATTCAGAGGGTGCCCATATCCGGATTATGACTGTGCTTTCTATGAGAAATGCTTGAGTTCCCTTCTAATTGCCTCTGGTTTGGGGGCAGGTGAAGGAATGTGGGAAGAGAGCAGGGGAAGCCACAGAGAGGAAGCCAGGCATACTCACTGCCTGCCCTCCAGGTCTCCAGGCCTTGGGCTTGGGCTTAAGAAGAATCCTGCAGGTGATTGAAGTTTGGCATTCCGACAGTTATAGTGTACTGGATGAGTAATATGAAGGTGAAACAAACAGATTCTGCTTTAAAGTGCTCATTAGTAAGTTAAAAATAGCTACGAAATCAGAGTGGTGACTTCCATATGAAGTAGAGAGAAAGTGAGGGTTCAGAGCACGATATTCCCTCCAGATAGCTAAATCGTGACGTGGCAAGTTCACTGGAGTGATTTTCAGTTGAGTGTCCCAGGAATTCCCATTCATTCATCCATTCTTCCTTTCATTCACTCAAGAACTATTTGAGTGCCTTATCTATTTTCAGTCTTTTAGCCACTGATTGTAACCAATCAAATCAGACACAGACTGTCTCTGGGGATTTAGAGGGCTCCTTGCTCAGGGAGATGAGCTAGGAGCCACAGGCTGGGAGAACACAGCTCAGTCATATGGACCTTAAGTTCATGGTGAAGTCCACGCTTCTGGGGCATGACTGGGACAGCCAGGTGAAGGAGGGATGCGGTCGAGGCTCGATCCACCCACTGGTTGACAGGTTGGGTGCTGAACTTACTGATCTGCAGACTGTCAAACACCCCTAGGTCAAGGTTAGGCTAGCAAAAGAGCCCAAATCTCTAAGTGGCATCAAAGGGAAGGGAGGGCAGGGCTCAAACCAAAGCAAATCCTATGACCCTCTTTTTAGGAAGAGCCACTTTTTCTTTCCTTTGTTTCCTCTAATAGACATTTTTTGGGTCCTTTCTGAACATGCTGAGGGATTACCAGTGAGGTGGCAGGGCTGTTGATATGTGAATCATCTGTCTGTCAAACTGTCGGTCGTTGTGAAGGGACCGCAAAGTTGGCCCAGGTTGGATCGAAGGCTCTGGGTACACGGTGGCCTCTCTGGAGTTGGTAGGTGGTGCAGAGGACACACCCACAGCCATCAGTGGACCAGGTGACCTTGATAAGTCTAATTTTCCTTCTCGATTTGTCAAGTGGCTGATCATCTCCCCTGCTCAACTCTATTCCTCAGTCTCAGAAACATCTGTAGCCCCAAATATTTCCATTTCCCTGCTCCTTCTCATCTGTACTTTGGTTAAACAGTCACTTTTCCTTGAAGAAGGTCATAGCTTTGAGGTCAAGGTTTCAGGTTTTTGAATGACTCCAGACTATTGACCATTAGGAGTAATGCCAAAGTTTTTTTTTCTTGGTGCCAAACCAGCTTGATAATCATTTTTCTGCCATTTATATGTGTTTTAGAGAAATGTGTATTTATTGACTGTTCTCTGAGAATACAGTGTCAGGCAAAATTTTTGTTTAAAAGGTGCATTATCTCTCATAGATCGGCACCCGCATTAGGAAACAAAAAGAAATGAGTACTTTCAAAACAGAGATGCAGAGTGGCTATTGGAATGCCTGTACCGCTAGATTCAGAAATTCTCTGGCAACTTTTCAGCTGGAAAAAGGCTCTGGAGTGGTGGAGGATCCACTGACCTGGGAAGTCAGAGACCTGGGTCTTCTTCCTGTGTCTTGCCTCCCTGTGCGATTTCAGTTCAGAGCACATGAAAATGACAAGTGACATCAGGGTGCAAGGATGATAATGAATTGAATTCTAAATGTTCTTACTGCAATAAACCTCTTGGACTACCATGAGCAATGCTCAGCATCTTTCTCCTCTAAACTATAAAAGTATACAATTGACAGTTTGAACAATCCAGCTGATCCATTATAGTATAAGCCCACTTGTTTGCTGTTTTCTTTTGTTTATTTGTTCATAAATTCATTTATGGGCTTATCCATTCACTCTTTCAATTATTCATTCATTTCAGCAGCAAAGATATCATTTGTTTTTTTGATCAAATAATGGAGGCACACATGAAAGGGATGCTGTGAGATCAGAACGATAGGCCAATTTCCAGCCTGTCTCTGAAAGTTCCCTTCAGGATGGGGAACACATGTATACCTGTGGCGGATTCATTTTGATATTTGGCAAAACTAATACAATTTTGTAAAGTTTAAAAATAAAAAAAAATAAAAAAAAAAAAAGAGTGCAGCTCTTGGGGCTGATGGACACCCAGGCTACAGCCTTTAAGCAAGTCCCATATGCATAACATTTGGTCCAAGTACCTCTCAATTTGGGGTAGTAAAGTGTACCAAGGTGTGAGATAGTACAAAATATGTATGGTTTCT
Source organism: Bubalus bubalis (assembly GCF_019923935.1). Taxonomy (NCBI): domain Eukaryota; kingdom Metazoa; phylum Chordata; class Mammalia; order Artiodactyla; family Bovidae; genus Bubalus; species Bubalus bubalis. The sequence goes on from NC_059161.1 coordinate 111,229,256, forward strand.
GCCTCTAGTTTCTGATACGGGGCTCCAGGAGCATAGGAGTGTGCATTCTCAGTTGTGTCCGACTCTTTACAACCCCATGGACTGTAGCCCGCCAGGCTCCTCTGTCCATGGGATTCTCCAGGCATGAACACTGAAGTGGGTTGCCGTTTCCTTTTCCAGGGGATCCTCCCATCCCAGGAATAGAACATTAGCAGACGAATTCTTTACCACTGAGCCACCTGGAAGCTCCGAAAGTCCTGTAACTTCCTGGGTGATGAGAGTACTAGGAACATCTTTGATCCTGGTTCCTGATACAGTAAAGTTTGTAATTTCCTGGGTGAGAGGAGCCTCCTTTGCTCTAATGAGGTGACTCTGGATGGGATCCTGGATGAAGTGTTGGTTAGTCCAGAAGGGAGAAGGGCTAAACGTGGAGTTAATGATCTTTCATGCCTCTATGCTGAAACCTCCATAAAAATCCCTAAAGTACAAGGTTCAACAAGTTTTGGAGTTGGTGACTATGAAGGTGCTGGAGAGTGGTATGTCTGAAGAGGGCCTGGGAGTGCCATGTCCCTTCCACATACATTGCCCTATACATCTCTTCTTTCTGAGTGTACAACTGTATTCTTTATCTGTTGTTTTATACTTGACTGGTAAGAATTGGTAAGGGTCCCTCTGTGTGCCGCTCTAGCAAATTAAGTGAACACAAAGAAAGCACTGTTGGAACTGATGCTCTGCAGCTGGTTGGTTGGAAGCAGAAGTAACAACCTTGACCTGTGATGAGCATCTGAAATGTGTGTGTGTGTGTGTGTGTGTGTGTGTGTGCTGACTTGTGTGAGTTGGGTACAGTGTTATGCAACTGAGCCCTTAACCTGTGGGATCTGACATGATCTCTTGGTAGGTAGTGTCAGAATCGGGTTGAATGGTAGGACACCCATCTGGCGTCACAGAACATTGCTTCTAGGGAAAATCCTTCGTACATTTGAGGACCAGAAATGAAATGAAGCATCAAAAGTGAAGCGTCTCCATGAAGGGAAATGGAGACACACACAGAAACTGTGTTCTTCCCCTACAGGAAGGAAAAGCTAGGTTTTATTATTATTATTATACAAGATAGAGACTAATTAACAACAGCAACAACAAACTCAACTCTGAACAGCTTGCTGGTAACATAGTAGCCAAGATGGGTATTTAACAGGTGATACTGGAGATAAAGCCAGTTATAAAGCTTGAATGGGGGTATTTGCTTCAACTGAGGTTTGAAAAAAGGAAAACAACTCTTTATGATTCTGTCAAAGGTAATAGGCTTGAATTGAGGATCAGGTGATGAATTGTGAGAACAGAAGAGAGGAAAAGTGCTATTACCTTTCTTACAACAAGGTGAAACTTGATGAATGAGGGAAAGGTCAGTAGGACCCAGATGGAAATGCTCACTTAGGTCCTGGGTATTTACCAGGGGCTCGATCTACAAAGGAACAATGCCATCTCAAAGCCAGTGCACAGGAGGGAATGGTGCTGTCTTCCAATTTCCAGGCAGAGAATGACTCAATTCTTAGTCCAGAACTAAGAACCTTGGAGTCAGAAGAAAGATACAGGTATTTATTTACCAGGAAGGAAGGAACACATCACAACAAAAAATGCCCTAAAAAAGAAGCATGGTGTGTGTGTGCGTGTGTGTGTGCTCAGTCATGTCCTACTTTTTTCAACCTCATGGACTGTAGCCTGCCAGACTCTGTCCATGGAATTTCCCAGGAATACCGGAGTGGGTTGCCATTTCTTTCTCCAGGGGATCAAACCCAGGGATCAAACCCATGTCTCCTGAGTCTCCTGCATTGGCAGGCAGATTTTTTTTTTTACCACTGTGCCACCTGGGAAGCTCAAAAAAGAAGCATCTCTGCCCCAACTCTGGGTCTTGGTGTCCTCATCGATTCAAGAAAAAGAAATTGGAGTAAAAACACAGCCAATGACAGGTTCAAATACCTACAGTGTCCAGCAGGTAAGTAACACACATCACAATAGGGAAGGACGGGGACTAGGTTGAATTGGAAGATGAGTCCAGTAATATACATAGAAAGATAATGTTTCTGGAGCCAGCTCTACTTTTAGCCCTGGACCATTAATTTACAACCTTTGGACTAAATTAATTTTCCATCATTAGAAATCAAATTCCTCTAAATTTAGCCAGGTGCGGTTTGTGGCCACATGGCTGAAAATAATCTACTGATCAGAGCATCAGATTTTATGGACTCCAGAACAACTTCCCTGGAGTATTTTTCCCCAGCAAAGTTATTCTACATCTGTTACACTTTCTGTTCCCTTGCTAAATGACCCAGAGGAAGATTTCAAGTAAAGGGTCAGCCACCGAACACTCACTCTGAGTGGGCATCTGGTTGCCAAAACTCATCCAGAAGCCTGATTTGAACTCTCCCCAGCCTCAGCCTGTGGCTCCCTGCTTTGCCACAGGAGCCTCCTGACAGCTATTGCTTGAAAGAAAGCAAAGGAGTTCCTCCCTCCTTTCCATCCCCCGACTCCATCCTCCAGTGGCAATGGCTTTGTTTCTACCACCAGTGGCATCCCCTTTCTAGAGTAATGCACGTCTTTCTAACTCAGCCCTGTGTGTCTCTGGGGCTCAGCTGCTACGTGACTTCTTGCATTCCCTGTCTCTCACTGTTGCACTCGTGTTCAGTTGCTCAGTTGTGTCTGACTCTTTGCGACCCCACGGACTGTAGCCAACCAGGCTCCTCTATCCATGGGATTCTCCAGGTGAGAATACCTGAATGGGTTGCCATTTCTTCCTCCAGGTAATCTTTCTGACCCCAGGATTGAACTCCTACATTGGCAGGCAGATTCTTTATCACTTTGCCAGCTAGGAAGACCTGTCTGGGTACAATGAATCCCGCTCAGCATGGACTCACCTTTGCTGTCCTGGTCCTGGTTCTGCCGCTCATCCGAGGCCTCCAGCAAGACCTGCAGCTCTCTAAAATCCTCTTGGTTTCTCTCCTTGCAAGGGGATGCTCACGTACTCTGTGATCAGGGCACTGGGCTCCATGGCCCCAGCTCTAAGGAGTCATCTTTCTCATTGCCAGTTCTTACCCAGAGACTGGAAAGCAAAGGCAGAGAGAGGTTGGTTCTTACCCACAGTGCTTTCTATGTTTGGATTCTCTAGATTTCTCAGAACAGCCAATTGGAGGTCGATAAACTAGTTTCTTCCTCCTAAGAACCCCAGAGGCCTGGGCAGCTACTCAGTAAATAAATATTTGCTTAAGATTCTATTGGCAAGCAGAAATGTCTCATTATTCACCTCTGGATAGAAGGGAGTCTGCTGTCTACTCTTCCTAGCTGGACCTTAGATCTTTCTTTCCTGGGTTGGATATCAGCCAAAACATCTCACCTTTCCCCTTTCTTTTCCATTGAAAAGCTTAGAGAAGGAGGAAGAAAAAGTTGGTGTGTTAACCTTCTCCTTACCCCACTTCTTTTTCTTAAGTTTGGAGGTGAGGAGGCTGAATGATTGAAAATACCCACTGGGCTTCTTCATCTTCTCAGCGGTTAGAACAAACGAGGAGGGCACAGCCTGGAGCAGTGCTCCTGGTCCTCACCAGGCTGCGATGCAGAGAGTGGGAATCTGGGTGGCATCCGTGGAACCAGACATGATATTATATACGAGGTCTCATTTGCATCTTTAGATGTAACACTGGGGACTTTTTTGGTAATCTTTCTATTTGGAGGATTTCTGGCCCTTAGTGTTAAATGGCTCTTTGGGGGGAATGTGCCATATTTTATAGTTCAGATTGGGTTTTCTGTGGAGGTGTGGTTGATGGGAGCATAGGACCTGCTTAGTTTTATGTTTGTCCTGCAATCTCTGCTCCTTGAAAATCTGTTACTTCATTCTCAAGATGTTACTGTGTGCTTCATAAGGGCTCATTTATGCATGAATAAGCAGGAGACAGGGTCCTTGGATTGGCCTCTGGGAAGATCTTTGGGTTAAGACTTTGTAGGCAATTTTCAACCACCTGTAAAATTGGCATAATACATTGTGATGTCATAATTCTGATATTTGGCTGGACATTCTTCAGTAGGATAGTTCCAAATATATCATGCCTGCCTGCATTCACACATGTGATTACACACACACACACACACACACAGACATATAATCAGTGCAGAAGCAATGTCATTTTATATTGAAGAACTTGTCTACATATAACATTGAGTACAGGGCTCTCAGAACACTGCAGGGGCTTACAGGCTACCTAACTGCTGACTACAGGAGGAGTTGGGGCTTCCCAGGTGGCCTGTGGTAAAGAATCTGCCTGTCAATACAGGAGAAACAGGAGATGTGGGTTCGATCCCTGGGTTGGGAAGATCTCCTGCAGAAGGAAATGGCAACCCACTCAGGTATTCTTGCCTGAAGAATCCCATGGACAGAGGAGCCTGATGGGCTAGAGTCCATGGGGCTGCAAAGACTTGGACCCGGCTGAGCATGCACACACACACACACACACACACATGCGTGCACACTTAGTAGTTGTGGCTTGACTTCCTGGCATGGGTCTCTCTTTTAAACTGGGCACCATTCTGCCCTTCCTCATGATAAGCCAGGCTGCCTCAGAGGCTCTGCAGTCTTCCTGCTCAACCCATTTGACAGCTAAGAAAATAGAAGCTCAGAAGACCAGAAGGCTAGCTTCCTAAGTAAAGTCAGGAGAGCTATATTTTATCCTAACAACTGGTGAATCTGAGTTTGATGAAATTTTAAATTCAACCAAGCTGATGTATTAAATGAACTTATGGCTTATTAGAAATGAAAGCTCCTTAGAAATCAGGTCGGCCAGCCACTTCGTTCCATAAATGAAAGACTGAGTCCCAGCGAAGTTTGTATGTGTCCCTCCTGGCATCACCTTTCTCTAATAGATTCAGTCTCTGTGTTGTCTCCCCCCTCCAGGGTTATGGTTGCTTCCTTTATGCTGAGGAAAAAACCGTCTTAAAACTCAAAGTTGGCAGGATTTTAGAGACCTATGGTTTCTCCACCCAGAGGTTTATATTCAAAAGGATCAGTAAGCAAAGGAGAAAAAATTTTATTAACAATTTTGAAACTAGGACATATTGTATTTAACATTAGAAAACACATTTTGGTCCATACACAACCTGGATTATTGAATAAAATAAAAACTACCACAGTCCCCTGTCATTACTGTTGTCCAAACTGTTTATTTCTACCCTGAATGAGAATATTATTTTTTTACAAAATATTCTTAATCTTTACATGTAATTTTTATTTCATTGAGGGAATTGGTTAAAATAGAGCTTTAGGTGTTCTTATACATCACAATTGTTTTGTAAAAGACCAGTGAAATTGAGTGTTAGCAATCATGTCTTTGCAACCCCATGGGCTGTAGCCCTCCAGGCTCCTCTGTCCATGGGGATTCTCAGGCAAGAATACTAGAGTGGGTTGCCATTCCCTTCTCCAGGGCATCTTCCTGACCCAGAGATCAAACCCAAGTCTCCCACATTGCAGGTGGATTCTTTACCATCTGAGCTACCAGGGAAGCCTTTTAGAATGCTGCATTTGATAATATTATTATAACAATTGTTATGATAATGAATATCACCTATAGGACATTTGTTATAGCCTAGAGTTGACACATTAAGTGTTTAAACTCATTGAACATATCCTAACATTGAGATTCTGTGAGTTAAAGATTTTAATCACCTCTAGTTAAAGATGAGGAAACTAAGCCCCACAGCTAGTAAGAGATGTGCACTGGGTGGGGACTACGTGCCCAGCTCTGCATCGCTGGACACGAAGTTCCAAGGATGAGCACGGTGGCAACTCTACCTTCATAATCCAGCCATGGAGCAAAGCATGTCCTTGTGCTGAACTGAGCCCACCGAAGGGTCCTGGAGGCTTCCGGGGATGTTAAGAGGAGAGGGAACCAGAGCACGCTTGCCCCCCTACACATGCTGTTTAGTACAGAGTGGACATGGGGCTCACTAGTCAAATTCCAGGAGGGGCTGGAGGGAGCTGCAGCTGTGACTGCAGGAGAACGGAGGAGCGCAGAGCTGCGGTGGCCCCAGGTAAGCCCCCGCCACTCTTGCTCTTGTCCCCCCTCCCCTCTGCTTTGGCCCCTAAATCCTGTCCTTAATTTATAGAGGTGTCTAAACATTATTTGCCTTCAACCAGGCTAACCCTGACATGATGAAGAGATACAGTGAATAAAGTTTGGAGACAGCTCTCTATCTTAAGACTTACCTTTTCCCATTCATTGCATGAAGGGCTAAATTGTGTGTGTGTATATGTAAATATATGTAGGTATATGTATGTGAGTGTGTATATGTGTTTATGTGAGAATGTGCATGTGTGTGTATGTGGGAATATGTGCATATTTATATGTGTGTTTATGTGAGTGGATGTATGCGTGCATGCATGCATGTGTGTATGTGTATGTGTATGTGGTTTATGTATGTGCATGTTTATATATGTATACATGAGTTAATCAGTATATGTATTCGTGTGTATGTGAGTATTTGTGTGCATCTGTATGTAAGTGTGTAAGTTTATGTGGGTGTATGTATGTGTGTGTATGTACAGTATATGTATGTAGCTGTATATATATGCATATGTGTATATGTATGGGGTATATGTATGGGTATGTTGGATGTATGTGTGCATGTATATATGTGTACATGGGTATATGTGTGTATGTGTGTGTGTACAGTGTGTGTAAAAGTATGTGTATGCACTTGTATATATAGGTATATATATATGTGTGTGTATGTGTTTGTGGGTATATGTGTGCATGTGTGTGCATTTGGGTATGTGTGCACATACAGTGTGTGTATGTGTATGTGTGTATGCATGTATATATAGGGATATGCATATATGTGTATGTGTGTATGATGTGTGTATGTGTATATGTGCACACTGTGTATATATGTATATGTGTGCAGTGTGTGTGTGTGTCTGTGTGTAGCTTTAAAATAGGCTTCATCAAATGGTCAACTAGTCCTGGCCTTTCATCCTGTGGGATTCCAACTGCCACCCTCTTGGTTCTCTTTGCCAGGAAGGCCTCAGGGCTCTGGGATCTGAGGCACCTTGGTTTTCCTTTCTGTTACTCTTGGTTTGGGGTTTTGTGCTGTTTCAATTTGCAGCCTTTTCAGAACTTTCCAGAAGTACTGAGCCTCCATTTATTATAACTTTGCATTTTGTTATTTACACTAAGAAGCCTTTGGGTGTGAGCAGCTGCATATTAACATATATTATGCCTACAGTCTAGCACACCAGCATATTTAAGAGCTGCACAAGATTTTCCTTGCACCCATATCAACAGGTGAGGGCCAAAGGGAGTGCCCTAGAAACACAGACATTATTTTTATTTCCTTCCCTTCTTCCTGATCAAAGGCAAGCTAAAGCCACTCCTGAGGGGCATATTTACCAGTCTAGTGTATTTCTTCAGGTCTTTAGCTACTCAAAGGCTCAGGGCTACTCAGGGCTTCTCCTGTGGCTCAGCTGGTAAAGAATCCACCTGCAATGCGGAGACCTGGGTTTGATCCCTGGGGTGGGAAGATCCCCTGGAGAAGGGAAAGGCTACCCACTCCAGTATTCTGGCCTGGAGAATTCCATGGACTATATAGTCCATGGGGTTGCAAAAAGTTGGACGTGACTGAGTGATTTTTACTTTAGCCACTCAAAAAGAGTAAATCCCCCTTTTCAGTGTGATATTTTTTCTGTCCCTTTAAAGTGGACAACTTTGGCAAAATCTGATATTATAAATGGATCAGCAAACTTGATAATGAGAGCAGCAATTTCTTCTGAGCAGAGGTTCAGCAATTATTAAGAATGCATGTGAGGATTAGTGATGCTTAGGAGCTATTTCTCTATTATCTGAGACACTATGAGGTGAGGTTAGTGGGGGAATCATTTAATCACAAAGTATTTATGAAGAACCTACTCAAGGGTTAGTCCTGTGACTACACAATAATGCATACAGCATGCTTAATTTCGTAGAGCTTGAGAACAAGCTCTATGGGTAGTGCAAAGTGTATACTCCACAAAGCCCCCCACCACCCAAGGCAGTGCCTGCTTGGTGTTTGGTGAAAATGAGAAGGGTTGGATGGGAAAAGAAGTTTCAACTGTGTCTTGAAGGGTGGCTTTTACTGTGTGCAGGAGAATAAAATATTTCTCTTATTCTCCAGATAAGAGAAATGCTCTGTGTGTGTCTTTGATTTCTCTCTTAATTCCTTGTAGCTGATTAGTTGATTGGAGAAGGCAATGGCACCCCACTCCAGTACTCTTGCCTGGAAAATCCCATGGATGGAGGAGCCTGGTAGGCTGCAGTCCATGGGGTCGCTAAGAGTCTTGACACGACTGAGCAACTTCACTTTCACTTTTCACTTTCATGCATTGGAGAAGGAAATGGCAAGCCACTCCAGTGTTCTTGCCTGGAGAATCCCAGGGACGGGGGAGCCTGGTGGGCTGCCGTCTATGGGGCCGCACAGAGTTGGACACGACTGAAGCAATTTAGTAGTAGTAGTAGTAATTAGTTGATAGGTTTGTCGATTTAATTTCTACAAAGTTATTCAACCCATTCTCAAGTGACTGGTTTTATATTTGTTTCCTGAGTAAAGACCCCAGTACATACTAAGCAAAGGGGAAGAACTTAGATGGAAGACCATAAGCGTACTATCTGAAGAGCAACTTGTTAGAGTTCAGGATATTCACAGAAGCTGGAGAGTGAGGAGGCAAGGAATCCTTGAAAGGGAAGCTCCAGTGAGGTAGAACCCCATGTTTTGTAAGTAAACAAACTGCCCAAATCTGTGACTAACCCTTGAAATATGCATGCACAGGGTAGACTCCATGCATTCCAGCTAAGACACAAATAATGGACAGAGGTTTCAGTGTCTTAGCACCAAAAATTAGATTGAGCTTTGACTCTGAGATTCCAGGTGTTCAAGCTGGATTTAGAAAAACCAGAGGAACCAGAGATCAAATTGCCAACATTCGTTGGATCATCAAAAAAGCAAGAGAACTCCAGAAAAGCATTTACTTCTGCTTTATTGACTATCGCAAAGCCTTTGACTGTGTGGATCACAACAAACTGTGGGAAATTCTTTAGGAGGTGGGAATTCCAGACCTCCTGACCTGCCTCCTGAGGAATCTATATGCAGGTTAAGAAGTAACATTTAGAACTGGACATGGAACAACAGATTGGTTCCAAATCAGGAAAGGAGTAGGTCAAGGCTGTATATTGTCACCATGCTTATTTAACTTACATGCAGAGTACATCATGTGAATTGCTGGGCTGGATGAAGCAGTAGCTGGAGTCAAGATTGCTGGGAGAAATATCAGTCACCTCAGATATACAGATGACACCACCCTTAGGGCAGAAAGAGAAGAGGAAATAAAGAGCCTCTTGATGAAAGTGAAAGAGGAGAGTGAAAAATCTGGCGTAAAACTCAACATTCAGAAAACGAAGATCATGGCATCTGGTCCCATCACTTCATAGCAAATAGATGGGAAAACAATAGAAACAGTGAGAGAATTTTTTTTTTTTTTTGGCTCTGAAATCACTGAAGATGGTGACTGCAACCATGAAATTAAAAGACGCTTACTCCTTGGAAGAAAAGCTATGACCAACCTAGACAGCATACTAAAAAGCAGAGACATTACTTTTGCCTACAAAGGTCCATCTAATCAAAGCTATGGCTTTTCCAGTAGTCATGTATGGATATGAGAGTTGGACCATAAACAAAGCTGAGTGCTGAAGAACTGATGCTTTTGAACTGTGGTGTTGGAGGAGACTCTTGAGAGTCCCTTGGATTGCAAGGAGATCAAACCAATCAATCCTAAAGGAAATCAGTGCTGAATATTTATTGGAAGGGCTGATGCTGGAGCTGAAACTCCAGTACTTTGGCCACCTGATGCAAAGAACTAACTCATTTGAAAAGACACTGATGCTGGGAAAGATTGAAGGCAGGAGGAGAAGAGGATGACAGAGTTTGAGATGGTTGGATGGCATCATCAGCTCAAAGGACATGAGTTTGAGCAAGCTCTGGGAGTTGGTGATGGACAGGGAAGCCTGGTGTGCTGCAGTCCATGGGGTCGCAAAGAGTCAGACACTGAGCTGACTAACTTGCATCTGTGTCTAGTTAATTGGTTACTAAAACAAACAAACAAAGAAATTAAGACTCTTTAGAAGAATATTACTAGATCCAAAGTTTCTGCAATGCATCTTATACAGTGTTTAAAGGACAATTCAAATTTACTAGACACAGACAAAGATGGTGGCATGGGAGACCTCAGCCTTCATCCCCCTACAAATATCAATGAGCAAAAACAACTCTCAGGAGAGCTCTGGAATCCACTTAAGAAACTTAGCAACAGAGTGGAGCAAAAAACCTGAGAATAACCACATCAGAAGGGAAGAAAGGTTTAAAGGTTTAGTTTGCCTGTATCATCCCTCCCCTGTTACTCTGTGCCTAGAGGGACCCCCTAGCAAGAAAGGGCTCCCCTTGCCAAGAAAAGAGGGCTTCCCTTGTGGCTCAGCTGGTAAAGAATCTGCCTGCAATGTGGAAGACCTGGGTTCGATCCCTGGGTTGGGAAGATCCCCTGGAGAAGGGGGAGGCTACCCACTCCAGTATTCTGGCCTGGAAAACTCCAAGGATTGTATAGTCCATGGGGGTTGCAAAGAGTCGGACATGACTGAGCGAACTTCACTTTCACTTTGCTAAGAAAAGAAGACTTTCCATAGCCTTTCGGGTCACTGAACAGAGATCCTGCTTCGGTTTCACCCTACCCGAAATGGCAAAGCTGAGAGGTGTAGAGACAGCTGGGAACGAGAGGAAAAGCATGGACCGGCAGTAGCAACCACACAGCAGAAGCGTCTGTAGTTCACAGTGACCTGCTCTACAGAAGAACTCAGCAGATCTCGCCACTGAAATAGCCATTGGCCAGCACAGTTGCTGTGAACTGCCTGCACATTCCACCAGCCTGTACTCCACAGGTGTTCACGTTTGCTAACAGCATTCATCTGAGCCCCAACCTGCTCACCAGCCCCATTCTCCATTCAGGAACTGTACTCGCAGCCAACTCAGGCCCTCTGATTATAGTTAATAATACTGTATTACACATTTGAAAGTTGCTAAGAGAGTAAATCTTTAACGTTCTCTCCATGAAAAGGAAGTGGTAATTATATGACTGGATGGAAAGTGTTAGCTAATGCCAGGGTGGTAATCATTTGCAATATATTTGTGCGTCAGTTTTGCATTTTGTACCCCTTCAGCTTACACAGTGTTACACGTCGATTATATCTCAATACATCCAGAACCAAATAAAAATAAAAACAAATTTATTAGGCATAGAAGCAAAACTCAAAAAATGTAGCAACCTATGTTCAAGACAAAGGGCAATCTATGGAGACTGACTCAGATGTTGAATTTAGCAGATAAACAGTTCAAAGAAGCTTTTATGTTTATGCTCAAGAATGTAAAAATAATGAGTGAGCAAGTAAGAAATTAAAACAGAGAAATTGAAAGTATAACAAAGAATAATAAAATTATAACAAAGCATAGAAATATTTTAATGCTGGCCAGAATTAAAATATACAGTAAAATAAAATTCAGTCAATGATCTTAACAGTATATTGGGAGTGATTTAAAAAAAAAAAGCAAAATTAAGAGTTAGTACACTTAGAATCATGTAAGTAAAAATGATCAAATTTGAAGAACAAAGAGGGACTTCACGGGCAGTCCAGTGGTTAACATTCCATGCTTCTACTGTAGGAGACTTGGGTTCAATCCCTGGTCAGGGAAATAAGATCCTACGGCTGAGCAGCCAGAAAACAAACAACAAAAAAGGGCAGCTACTGAAAAACAAAGAAAAATGTTTTTATTTTATTTTATTTTTTTTCTGTAAATGTTTTATTTATCATTGAAGAAAAAACACAGCAGCAAGTTCTGTGTTGGCTTCAATAAGACCAAATAGTTAATCTTGAACATAGCTACTACACTCCAAAATTGAAGTCAACACAGTCATTACTACAAATTACTTATTGAAAGAATCTATTCTGAAGAGAAAGGAAATTAGGAAAAAGAATTTAAAGAATTCCTCCAAACCACACATTTATAAATATTGTCATATTTAAAATGCTTGAAAGGCATGAATTCTCCATAAATGGAAAAGCAGTTTGCTATTGGCAACAGAAAAAACTCAGCCACAGTTTACCAAATGCTTTAAAATTTAAAAGCTATATCTGTTTTGGATTCACACTCCAGCAGTATTCTCGTCATTATAATAATGACCACAAGTTGGCTTATACTCACCTTCTTTCAAGTAAAATCTACCAAAAACTCCACTGTATCCAATGTGTGTAATGTTTACTGCACTTAGAGTAAACCTAAAAACCTTCTGAATTTAGTAAATACCTCAAAATACCTAGAGGTATGTCTCAATGGTGTGAGAACTGTTTCAGCTCCCTGTTTTAGAGACTTCAGATATATTCTCTATAACAGAACCTTACTTCATTCCAAATTAATACCAGATATTTCAAAATCAAAAGAAAAAAGATCAGTTCTATACCAAGATATAGGTGTTACTCAATACCTGAAGAATTCTCATTTTAAATTTATTTTTAGTTTTTCTTTTTTGTAAACAGATGATTGACGAAATAATGCAACACCTTAAATTCAAAAACATGGCGTGGTTTTCCAACCGTCTGTGGATGCGGTGCCTGATCAATCTATTATATAAGATTAATACAAGTTCATGCTTTTTGTGTTATAGTGAGACATTAAAGAATCCAATTTAGATTGGTTGAAGCACAAATAGAATAATCCTTGAATGTTATCAAACCTATGTAAAGACATGAGTTTGAATCCACTATCTTGAGACTTAACGTCGTACTGTGGTCCATCCATCTTCATCAGTCTCATTTTTAGTACGACGAAGAGATTCCCTATCTTTCTCAGCTCTCCAGGAGGTCTTCTCTTTCTCACCTTCCCTTTCTCGGTCTCGGTCTCGGTCTCGATCTCTTGAAAGAGCTGCGGGAGGAACACGACGAGGAGTATCCCGCTCTTCTGCCCGGTCATCTTTCCTGTCATCAGTACGTCTCCAAGAACTTACTTCCTCACGCTCTGATCTGAGAGGCGGTCCTCTTCGGTCCCTGTCGTCTCGTCTGTCCCTTAGATCACGGCGATCATCTCTCTCACGACGCCGGTCATCGCGGTCCCTATCGTCACGACGACTTGCATCTCTCCAGCTTGAAGACTCCTCAGCTGGTCCTCTTCTCCAGCCACCTTCATCCCTTGGCCATCTGAAGCGGTCGTCTCGATCACCAATCTCTCTCTCTGTCTCTCTCTCTCCCTCTCTCTGTCTCTCTCTCTCTCCGGGTCCCTGTCGTTCTCGTCTCGATCTTGATTATCTCGGTCTCTCTCTTTTTCCCTCTCCCATTCACGGTCTTCTGATGGTCTCGAGTCTCGAGGTGGACCCCAACTCTCTTCTCTGGCTTTTTCTTTCTCTCTCCATCCACCTGGTTTGACAAATGGTCTCCAGGGACCAGGTCGTGAATCATCACCCCTTCTGGAAATCCGATCGTCATCAGCCCGTCTTGAGATCCGATCGTCATCCATGTTTCTCCAAGGCCCCCTGTCATCATCTGCACCGCGCCTGGAAAATCTGTCATCATCTGCACCGCGCCTGGAGAATCTATCATCATCGGTAGAAAAATGTTTTTAAAAAAGCCTCAGAGACAATAGCAGAATTCTAACATACATGCAATGAAGTCTCAGAAGGAGAAGAGACAGCGAATGTGGCAGATAAATTACTTGAATAAACAAAGACTGAAGAAATGCCAAGTTTGGTTAAAAATTTAAATAACTGATTCAAGAAATTCTAAAAACTCTGACGGTAAAGACCAAGAAAATCACAGTGACAGATTCCAAAGACTTGAAAACCAAAGGTTGAGAGAAAATATTGAAAGCAACAGATACAAATGACACAATACTTACAATAATGATAAGGTGTCTACAGACTTATAAGAACAACGGAGGCCAGAAGACAGAAGAATGACATCCTTAAAGTGCTGAAGGCAAAAGCTGCTAACCCAGAATTCTGTACACTGTAAAACATATCCTTCTAAAATGAAGACAAAATACAGATTATTTTCAAATAAATAAAAACTGTAAGAGTTTGTTGTACAGATCTGCATGATGAAAAATACTAACTGAAGTTATTTAGATTAATAAAAAAAAGTCACATGAAATGGAAATTTGGATTTTCAGGAGGAATTGAAGGGTATAAGAAATGCTAAATACATGGGTAAACATAAAGTGCAATTTTTGATATAAATTTAACAAAGAAATATCACTATATAAGCAAAAATTATAACAGTATATTGTGATATTTATAGCAAATGTAGATGACAATAAAATAAATACATGATGATAAAAGCAAAAAGTATCAATAGGTTGTAAATACATCCATATAGTTACAAGATTCTTATATTTTATGTGATATGGTCCAATATTAACTCTAAGTATATTGTGAAAAATTAAAGATATATATTGTAATCCCTATAAACTACTAAAAAATGAAAAGTGGTATAGCTTAAAGATCCAGTAGACAAATTAAAATTGACTTTAAAGTAAAAGTAATAAAAAAGTCTAGTAGGAGAAAATGAGAAACAAGAAATTGAGGTATGAACAGGAAGAAATATAATCATATGGCAGATTTAAACCCAATTTATTAATATGTACTTAAAATGTACGTGGACTGTGAACACCCCAATTAAAGGCAAAGATTAACAGAATGGATAGGAAATGAAGTACAATTATAGGTTATTTACCAGAGATGTACTTTAAATGTAAAGATACAGATGAGTTGAAATAAAATGGATGGATGATGATGTAACATACAAAGAATAAGCATAAGAAGGGCTGAAATAGCAAAAGTAATAGCAAGTGTCATAGATCTCAAAACAGAGAATTTTTAGAGCTAGAATAATACAATTCATGAGGATAAAAGGGTCATTCACACAAACCACAGTATATAACCATTATAAAGGTTTATGAACTTAAATATATACCTTTAAAATGGATGAATATAATACTGACAGAATTTAAAGGAGATTTAGAAAAATTCACAAAACAGAAGATAATTTAACATTCTTCTCTCAGTTATTTATATAACTATTAGAGCAAAAAAAATTATTTGACCAAAAAAAGATCTAGTATAGCTGAACAATGCAATCAACTACCATGATCTAATTCATATTCATGGACTACTACACCCAACAACTACAGATAATATTCTTTTTAAATGCACAAGATGTTTTCCCCAAGATAGACCATATACTGGCCCATAAATCGAAACTCAATAATTTAAAAAGATTGAAATCATACAGAGCATGTGCTCTGCCAATAAATTATTAATCCATAAAAATAATATATCTATAAAACATTAATATTTGTTAATTAAACAACTAATTCCTAGATAATCCATAGGCCAAAGAACAAATCCACAGAGAATCCTAGAAAATGAAACTAAATGACAATAAAAATGCAATATATTGAAATTTATTTCTAAAGTAGTTCCTGGAAGGAAATTTATAATGTTAAAATGATTCTACTAGAAAATAAAAAAGGTGGGATGTCCCTGGTGGTCCAGTGGTTAAGATTCTATGTTCCCAGTGCAGTGGGGCTCTGATTTGATCCTTGGTTAGGGAATTAGATCCCACATGCCACATGACATGGTCTGAAGATAAATATATAAATAAAGATCAAACAACAACAGAAACAAACAAAAAAGCCATAAAAAACGAAAGGGGAAAAAATGCAAGTACATACTTCAGTTCAGTTCAGTTCAATTGCTCTGCTGTGTGTGACTCTTTGCAACCCCATGAACTGCAGCACACTAGGCTTTCCTGTCCATCACCAGCTCCCAGAGCTTGCTCAAACTCATGTCTATCGAGTTGGTGATGCCATCAAACCACCTCATCCTGTTTCAGCCCCTTCTGCTCCTGCCTTCAATCTTTCCCAGCATCAGGGTCTTTCCAAATGAGTTAATTCATCATATCAGGTGGCCAAAATATTGGAGTTTCAGCTTCAGCATCAGTCTTTCCAATAAATATTCAGCACTGATTTCCTTTAGGATGGACTGGTTGGATCTCCTTGCAGTACAAGGGACTCTCAAGAGTCTCCATCAAAACCACAGTTCAAAAGCATCGATTCTTTGGTGCTCAGCTTTCTTTATAGTCCAATTCTCACATTCATACATAAACACTGGAAAAACCATAGCTTTGACTAGATGGACCTTTGTAGGCAAAGTAATCTCTGCTTGGTAATACGCTGTTTAGGTTGGTGATAGTTTTTCTTCCAAGGAGCAAGCATCCTTTAATTTCATGGCTGCAGTCACCATCTGCAGTGATTTTGGAGCTCCACAAAATAATCTCTCTCACTGTTTCCATTGCTTCCCCATCTATTTGCTATGAACTGATGGGACCAGATGCCATGATCTTACCTTTCTGAATGTTGAGTTCTAAGCCAACTTTTTCACTTTCCTCTTTCACTTTCATCAAGAGGTTCTTTAGTTCCTCTTTGCTTTCTGCCCTAAGGATGGTGTCATCTGCATATCTGAGGTAATTGTTACTTCTGCCGGCTATCTGGATTCCAGCTTGTGCTTCATCAGTTCAGTTCAGTGGCTCAGTCGTGTCTGACTCTGCGACCCCATGAATCACAGCACGCCAGGCCTCCCTGTCCGTCACCAACTCCCTGAGTTCACCCAAACTCATGTCCATAGAGTCGGTGATGCCATCCAGCCATCTCATTCTCTGCCCCCAATCCCTCCCAGCATCAGAGTGTTTTCCAATGAGTTAACTCTTCGCATGAGGTGGCTAAAGTACTGGAGTTTCAGCTTCAGTATCAGTCCTTCCAATGAACACCTAGGACTGATCTCCTTTAGGATGGACTGGTTGGATCTCCTTGCAGTCCAAGGGACTCTCAAGAGTCTTCTCCAACACCACAGTTCAAAAGCATCAATTCTTTGGCACTCAGCCTTCTTCACAGTCCAACTCTCACATCCATACATGACCACTGGAAAAACCATAGCCTTGACTAGATGGACCTTTGTTGGCATAATATCTCTGCTTTTCAATATGCTATCTAGGTTGGCCATAACTTTCCTTCCAAGGAGTAAGCGTCTTTTAATTTCATGTTTGCAGTCACCATCTGATGTGATTTTGGAGCCCCCAAAAAATAAAGTCTGACACTGTTTCCACTGTTTCCCCATCTATCTGCCATGAAGTGATGGGACTAGATGCCATGATCTTCGTCTTCTGAATGTCGAGCTTTAAGCCAACTTTTTCACTCTCCTCTTTCACTTGCATCAAGAGGTTTTTTAGTTCCTCTTCACTTTCTGCCATAAGGGTGGTGTCATCTGCATATCTGAAGTTATTGGTATTTCTCCTGGCAATCTTGATTCCAGCTTGTGCTTCTTCCAGCCCAGTGTTTCTCATGATGTACTCTGCATAGAAGTTAAATAAGCAGGGTAACAATATACAGCCATGACGTACTCCTTTTCCTATTTGGAACCAGTCTATTGTTCCATGTCCAGTTCTAATTGTTGCTTCCTGACCTGTATATAGGTTTCTCAAGAGGCAGGTCAGGTGGTCTGGTATTCCCATCTCTTGAAGAATTTTCCACAGTTTATTGTGATCCACACAGTCAAAGGCTTTGGCATAGTCAATAAAGCAGAGATAGATGTTTTTCTGGAACTCTCTTGCTTTTTCTATGATCCAACAGATGTTGGCAATTTGATCTCTGGTTCCTCTGCCTTTTCTAAAACCAGCTTAAACATGTGGAAGTTCACAGTTCATGTATTGCTGAAGCCTGGCTTGCAGAATTTTGAGCATTACTTTACTAGCATGTGAGATGAGTGCAATTGTGCAGTAGTTTGAGCATTCTTTGGCATTGCCTTTCTTTGGGATTGGAATGAAAACTGACCTTTTCCAGTCCTGTGACCACTGCTGAGTTTTCCAAATTTGCTGGCATATTGAGTGCAGCACTTTCACAGCATCATCTTTCAGGATTTGAAATAGCTCCACTGGAATTTCATCACCTCCACTAGCTTTGTTCATAGTGATGCTTTCTAAGGCCAACTTGACTTCACATTCCAGGATGTCTGGCTCTAGGTCAGTGATCACACCATCATGATTATCTTGGTCATGAAGATCTTTTTTGTACAGTTCTTCTGTGTATTCTTGCCACCTCTTCTTAATATCTTCTGCTTCTGTTAGGTCCATACCATTTCTGCCCTTTATCGAGCCCATCTTTGCATGAAATGTGTCCTTGGTATCTCTAATTTTCTTGAAGAGATCTCTAGTCTTTCCCATTCTGTTGTTTTCCTCTATTTCTTTGCACTGATCGCTGAGGAAGGCTTTCTTATCTCTCCTTGCTATTCTTTGGAACTCTGCATTCAGATGCTTATATCGTTCCTTTTCTCCTTTGCTTTTCACTTCTCTTCTTTTCACAGCTATTTGTAAGGCCTCCCCAGGCAGCCATTTTGCTTTTTTGCATTTCTTTTCCATGGGGATGGTCTTGATCCCTGTCTCCTGTATGATGTCACGAACCTCCATCTATAGTTCATCAGGCACTCTATCTATCAGATCTAGGCCCTTAAATCTATTTCTCACTACCACTGTGTGCTTCATCCAGCCCAGCAATTTGCATGATGTACTCTGCATAGAAGTTAAATAAGCAGGGTGACAATATACAGCCTTGACATACTCCTTTCCCAATTTGGATCCAGTCTGTTTTCCCATGTCCAGCTTTCACTGTTGCTTCTTGACCTGCATACAGATTTCTCAAGAGGCAGGTCAGGTGGTTTGGTATTCCCATCTCTTGAAGAATTTTCCACAGTTTGTTATGATCTACAGTCAAAGGCTTTGGTGTAGTCAATAAAAGAGAAATAGATGTTTCTGTGGAACTCTTTTGCTTTTTATGATCCAGTGGATATTGGCAATTTGATCTATAGTTTCTGTGTCTTTTATAAATCCAGCTCAAACATCTGGGAGTTCTCAGTTTATGTACTTTTGGAACCTTACTTGGAGAATTTTGAGCATTGCTTTGCTAGTGTGTGAGATGAATGCAATTGTGTGGTAGTTTGAACATTCTTTGGCATTGCCTTTCTTTTGGATTGGAATGAAAACTGACTTTTTTAGTTCTGTAGCCACTGCTAAGTTTTCCAAATTCCCTGGCATATTGAGTGCAGCACTTTAACAACATCATCTTTGAGGATTTGAAATAGTTCTGACTTAATAAACATTAATAGTACATACTTAAATAAACATTAAAAAAAGAAAGATATAGTATCAGTACTGTAAGCCTGTATCTTAGGAAGCTAAAAAAAGAAGAGCAAAATAAACCCAAAATTAATAGAAGAAAAAAAATAATAGAAAAGAGCAGAAATTGACGAAATAGAAACTCACAGATAGAGAAAATTAACAAAGCAAAAAGAAACAACAAAATTGATAAACTCCTAGCTAGACACATCAAAAAGAAAGAAAAAAACAATTTGACATCAGGAGTATGAGTGATGATCACCATAGATCATGTATATTCATATACACATATGTAATATGGACTTTCCAGGTGGCGGGAGTGATAGAGAATGTGCCTGCCAATGCAGAAGACATAAGAGACACGAGTTCCATCCCTGGATGGGGAAGATCCTTTGGAGCAGGGCACAACAATACTATATATAAATATGTCATATAATAATGAAAAATAAAGGAATACTATGAACAACTAAATGTCATTAAATTAAATAACTTGGTTGAAGGAAACTAATATTTTGAAAAATAGTATACAGGATGATGTAATACAATGGTACAAGGTGAAACAGAAAATCTTAACAGCCTTATAAGCTGTTAAAATGATTAAACTTATTATCCCACAAAGAAAATTCGAGACCCAAATTGTTTCACTGATGGTTTCTCTTAACAAAATAATACTACCGTCACAAACTCTTTCAGGAGGTAACTTTTATTGAACACTTATTTACCAGACACTGCTAAGAATTTATTCTAATTCATTCTATAATTTATTCTCTTGTATCCTGAGAGAATATCTTATATTTTGATTCCATGTGCTTTCTGCCTCCTCATGCCCTCTGCTCAGGTCAGGGAAGCTGCCCTTAAGAAATTTTATGGAGTTTAAATTTAGAGTTTGATCACACAGAGCTGTTTTGGAGTCATGTGTTCATTGGATGCTCTCTCTCAGAAATGAATCTTTATTATTTAAGGTAGAAAGGTAATAAAAGAGAGCTCTTTACCAATTTGATGAATATATGCCATTTATAAGAATAAGATATATTGACACGTTATTGCTTAAAACTTCTGATTCTGGGAGTCTCTTGCTCTTCCTGTGGGCTTTGTAAATTGCAAATACAACTCATTTACTCTGTGTTTCTGTTACAGCAATGAGGTGCCAAGTGTCAGGGAAAGGGAAAAGCTGAGAAAAGTTGATGAGCTAAGCATTGGAAATGGAAAAAAAAAACCTGAAGATTTCTAACTGAAGAAAAAAAAAAATCAATTTAGTTGGTTAAAAATAAAGAGTCCATATCCTCAAACAGCATTACTTGAGGGTGATTTTCAAGTGCTTTGCCATTTCCTCCACAGGGGATCTTCCCAATCCGGGGATCAAACCTGCATCTCCTGCATCAGCTTGAGTTGTATGATGAAATTGGATGCAAAGGGAAGGTCTTAGGTCAGCTTTCGGGCTGGTTGCTATCGAGTCTAAAATCTATGTTCTCATTAATTAATTAGTCTGTTAATTTGTTCACTTATTCTTTCTATGCTTTTCAAAAAATTAACTGATCAATTGATTAACATACAGTGGTAATATATATCTAGCATGAAATCTACCTTTTAACCATTTGAAGTGTGCACTTCTGTGGCATTAAGCATATTCTCGTTGTTGTGCAGCGGTCATCCCGTCATCCGTCTCCAGACACTTTTCATCTTTGCAAACTGAAGCTCTATACCCGTTAAGCAATAGCTCCCCTATTCTCCTCTCTTCGCAGCCCCCAGATAGCACCCTTCTACCTTCTGTCTCTGTGAATCTGTGCTGTGTGCTAAGTTGCCTCTGTCATGTCCGACTCTTTGCAATCCCATCGACTGTAGCCTGCCGGGCTCCTCTGTCCATGGTGTTCTCCATGGAGGAAGACGGGTGGGTTGCCATGCCCTCCTCCAGGGGTTCTTCCCGACCCAAGAATCGAACGCTCATCTCTTACATCTCCTGCCTTGGCAAGTGAGTTCTTTACCACCTGGGAAGCCCCCTGACCTCCTATAAACGAAATCATGCCATATTTGTCATTTTGTGGCTAGTTTATTTTATTATAATATTCTTTTTAGGGTTCATCTGTGTTGTAACACGTTTCAGAATTTCGTTTTTTTTAATTTCCACCCATTTAAATAAAGATGGTATATTGACCATGATTAAAAGTATATGCTTTGGAGCCAGAATGCTGGGATTGAA
Organism: Bubalus bubalis; assembly: GCF_019923935.1. Classification (NCBI taxonomy): domain Eukaryota; kingdom Metazoa; phylum Chordata; class Mammalia; order Artiodactyla; family Bovidae; genus Bubalus; species Bubalus bubalis. The sequence goes on from NC_059161.1 coordinate 111,250,754, forward strand.
GCTTGTTCTGCCATTTTGGTAGCTGTGTGACCTTGAGCAAATTACTTGGGACTCAATTCTTTCTCTGTAAAATAGATGTTGTAATAACGATGACTACAAAAGTGTGCTGGCAGACTGAATAAGTTATTACATACAAGATGCACAGAATGGTATCTGAAACACATAAGCAATTAAAGGTGGTGATTATTTTTCAGCAGCTTGATAAGGCCAGTTAAGGATAAAAATAAAAATCAAACACGAACATGGAAAAGCCATAATTAGAGACATGCTGTCGTTGTTGATTAGTCGCTCAGTCGTGTCTGACTCCTTGCAAGCCCATGGACTGTAGCCTGCCAGGCTCCTCTGTTCATGGGATTCTCCAGGCGAGAATACTGGCGTGGGCTGCTATTTCCTTTTCCAGATCCTCTTGATCCAGGGATCGAACCCAGGTTTCCTGCGTCTCCTGCATTGGCAAGTGGATTCTTTATTGCTGAGCCATCTGGGAAACCCCTATGCTTCCTTATGAGCACTCAAACTAGATGTTTTGGCATCTGTATATCCCTTAAGCTGGTTAGGAGAGCATTTCCAAAAATTTGCCGAGCATCTCCTGCTTGGCAGGCAGATTCTTTACCACTGAGCCACCAGGGAAGCCCTATTCAGAGACACGCCTTTGATATGTCAATATGGTGAAATCATAGACCAGTGACAGTGTTAATAGACAAGGTAGGGGCCATTGTTGGAGGCTAAGATTCTCTGGACAGGATTTAGTGAGGGTCTATGCAGTTGAGAACAGAGAAGGGGAAGTTGATACAAAGGCAGAACTGACCAACACTGGAAACTGATTGGCTATAAATGACAACAAAGGGGAAAGAGTGCAAGATGATTCTGACAGATCCTCCAGAAAAAAGGAGGAGCTTATCTGATCCATGCACTGTGCAGACAAAACTGGCTGAGAGTATTCTCATTAGCAAGAAAACTGAAGTCTCTACTAGACCAAGTTAATACAGTTTGATGGGAAATTTCTACCAGCCTAATTTGATTTTCCTATCACATTATTAAGATATTAAAGAAAATGATTAATAATAGAGAATCCTATAATGTGAAAGATATCTCAGCTTAGAGGAAACATTCAAACAATGATTTTAATCCCTTGATATGGAGATGACATCTTTTCCAGAACTGAATGAACATATTCACATATTCAAACACAGGCTGTTAATATTTGACATGCCAGTTGAAATATTTGCAACCTCTGCTCTGAATATGCTCTGAATATGATAGATTCTAGATGCTTCCTAGTTTAGGAAGACCACACATTCACTGTTATCAACTGGGTCTCTAGCTGGATCTTTCAGTTTTAAAAGATAATAGGCTTCTGAGAGAAAACTTTGCTCTTTTCTACACTAATGATGTTGAAAAATAGGGATAAACAACAGTAATAAAATGGCAAAAATTAGCTAATGCTTATTAATTGCTTATCATATGCCAAACACTAAGTGAACACTTTCTTGTTTAATATCTCATACATTCCTCTGATGCAGATACTATTTTTAGCCCAATTTTACACCTAGAGGAGTTGAGGCACAGAGAAGTTCATTAGTTACCCAGGGTCACACAGATAGCACGTGGTGAAGTTCAACGGCTCAGACAGTTAAGAATCTGCCTGCAATATAGGAGACCCAGCTTCAATCCCAGGGTCCGCATATTCCCTGGAGAAGAGGATGGCAACGCACTCTGGTATTCTTGTCTGGAGAATCCCATGGACAGAGGAGCCTGGCGGGCTACAGTCCACGTCTGCCTTTACTCTGTTCAGCCCCTAGACTCCGCTGGCAATCTTCCTCTCTTCTTGGTTTCCATCCTCCCAATTCAATGCCAGCTTAGTTTTTTATTCAGTAAAATCTAGCTGTCTCTGGCTTCAGATTTTGGACTTACATTCCTGTCAAGTAGCTCATCAGCTCAAAGTCAGTCTGCTTCATGGTCACTCTTTAGAGTCACCGTATATTTCCTGCTGCATCTATCGGGTAGTGTGTGATCACAGTAAACAGATGCTTGGTGTTTCTACTACGCCAGGACTGAAGGAGTGGTCGTGGATCAGAAGGCATGATTCAGTGGATGCAGAGATACTCATTGTCTTTAAATATTGCCTCAACCTTGGACAGGCAACATCAAGCAGTAGAATTTGGAATGTAGAGTGAAAAGATATGGGTTTACATACTAACCCGACTATTACTAGTTTTGTCGTGTTGAAGAGGTTATCTAAACTCAAGTAAACCATAGGCGTACTCATCATACTATTAGTATCTAGAATTAGAGATGGTCACCATCCATCTCTTTCTGCCTATCTTACAAACAAAGGTACTAACTGCCTTTGTTTTAGAGCCCAGGAGATGGTGAAGGACATGGAAGCCTAGTGTGCTGCAGTCCATGTGGTCGCAAGGAGTCAGACATGACTTAGCGACTGAACAACAGCAACAGGCATGTGGGATCTTCCTTCCCTGACCCGGGAACCCGCATCTGCTGCATTGCAAGGTGGATTCATAACCACTAGAGCACAAGGGAAGTCCCTCAAGTTATTTTTCAGTGTCCAGGTATGACCAATAACAAATTACCTAACTTCAAGATGAGTTTTTATGTCCCCTGTAACCAAGAAAATAGTGTTCCTTTCCTATCTAGCTATAACAATAACATTGTCTTGTAGCCCCTTATTTTTGTACTTGTGTATGCTTTCTGCTGCTCTCTGATTGTGCCTTTGGTTTACACTTTGCTTCCACTAAGAGGCTGAATTTCTTGACCACGTAGGTTATACTTTAGACTTTGCTTATTACTCCCAGAAAGATTTGCGCATCTCTGGGGATATCATAGCCTCTGTTTTGTTCAGTTGAATTGAATTGTTTAAAAGGGGAGCTGCTGGAGAAGCTCAGATGTTCTTCTGAAGCTCAGGTGGGAGGACGGCAGTGCGTTATGCTAGAGAAGGTGCTAGAGAAACACAAAGGAGGCAGAGTGAACACAGGAGTGCTGGCTCTGGCTGCAATCCAAGTGCAGTAATTACATCCTACCTCCTGAAAGCCCCCTGCAGGTCCAATCCGTTGTGGTACCCAGCTTCATTCCTTTTCTACAGTCTGTGCTCTGATAAATAGAGGCCGCTCACAAGGAGTGGGTGAAGGGCCCAGAAAGCAGAACGCACAAGAAGGAGAGCCTCAGTGTAGCCTGGAAGCTATATGCCATGGCATATCTTATCTTCAAGGAGAATGTCAGGCATCATGGCCTGAAGAGGGGGCACAAAAAAAAGGTAAAAATTCTTGAAGAAACCCAGTTTTGGCTGAGCAATCTCCCTTCTATGCCCGAGGACAGTACAATCATTGGGTGATCTGTGAGTCAGACAGACAGATATTAGGTTTTGGGAATTCAGGGCCTCCCAACATTTGACTTTTGCCTAAATTATTTAGACACTTCACGTAGTTCTGGTCACAGTGCTGCTCTCAAAGAGATGGACGAGAGGAGGTGGGGAGATGGACTCCCCCACCCCCGTATACTCCTCGTTACACTGAGGCCCATTAAGAACAAGCTCCTCAATGATCTCCTCTTCTTGGCCCATAATGAAGTCAAATTGACTCTGATTGTCATCCATAATTAATGAGCCCATCGGTTCTCTGCGTCTCCAGGCCATTTGGCAGATGGCACTGTCGATTTACTATTGTGCTTGCCATTCTGGAAGTTTCTCAAAGTGGTTTATGTTGTGAAAGTGAGTTATAAAAGTCTTTGCACTTCAGGCATTCTCCAGGTTTTGACATTCTCTGTGTTACTTTTTCTTCCTGGGACTGAGGCAGAAGAGGAATAACCAAGTTATATTGTCAGAGTTCATTTTTTCCCCCTCTACTGCAAGGTGAATAAAACAAGAAAACATATATGTATTTATCCAGCCAATGAGAAAATACATTGGTGAAGATAAATGGCACTGCAGGAAAGGTATGAGGCACTCAGTGACCCAACATCAAAAAGAAAGATTTATTTTGAAAGTTCAGACGTGTCCAGGGAGCAGTATTCAACCAAAATTCGAAAGCTTATACACTTAAAAAATTTTTTTTCGCAGTCCAAGCTAAGATAAATGGCTTGGGTATTAGTGAGAGCTGAGTGAACCCAGGTAATAGTTTGGAATAAAAATAACACACCAGGAATTGTATGTGCGTGTGTGTGTGTGTGTGTGTGTGTGTGTGTGTGTGTATTTTTTTTTATTTATATACAGGCTTTCCTGGTGGCTTAGACAGTAAAGAATCTGCCTGAGGAGCTTCGGGAGACTCGGGTTCAGTCTCTGGCTTGAAAAGATCCCCTGGAGAAGGAAATGTTTACCCACTCCAATATTCTTGCCTAAAGAATCCCATGGACCAAGGATGTTGGTGGGCTATAATCCATGGGGTTGCAAAGATTCAGACACAACTGAGAGACTAACACACACACACTCACACACATACACACATGCCATTGGGATTCTGGCATGGGATTTTTGCTTGACTGCCTATGCATTAATTCAGAACTAGAAGAGGATCAGGTGAAGTGTGATGTCCAGTGGGATGCAAACATATCAGACAAAACTGTGCCATGGAAATTAAAGCCCCAGGAAAACTCTTAGGACCATATTACAAATTATGTACCCTTTCCAAAGTTCTTTTAGAAACTTAAATTTTGTAAAATGCCTACATGCACCAAAGGATATTACCTGAGATTCTCTTGTTTAGAGGTGTTCTTCTGGTTAAAAGATATGAATCAGGAGCCAATACGGTTCCTCAGGAAAAAAAGGCACTTTTTTGTTTAGATGCTTGAAAAATTACCTTCCAGTGATGGAGTTCCAGAAAAGACAGGTCTAATAATGAAATTTTCTCTGTGTAGATTCTACCTCAAGGGAATAGGTTCAGTTTTGAAATCCAAGAAATTTCTCTTCATCTTCTGAGTTCTTGCTTCATTTTTCTAATTGCTAGCTTCCCATTAAGTAGTTGAATTAAATTTCAAGCCATAGCTTCACAGAAGACCTACTTTCTGACCATGATTTTGCATTTTACATTGTGGTTCCTTCTGATTGACTCCACAATATCTGGAAGGTTTTAAGTACTTAACCTTTCTCCTTGGGAGGATAGATTTGTTTACTTTTCTTGAAGGAGAAACCTTTGGTATACCTCACCTAACACAGGAAAAGTCCTAGACAAGCAGACAAAAACTGCCTTCCAACAATTAATGGGACCAAGATGGTTAGTTGAAGAGTATTTAAGCCTTTGGTACATAAAAGTATAAAGCAAGTATGAGGGAGCTTCCCCAATGTCTATGGGAATGTGGGAAGCTTGGTATTGAGTGAGTCAGCATTTGCATAGATACATATTTTAGAAGAGCAATGAGTACATAAAAATATGGATTCTGCCCAGAAAGGTGGTGTTTTTCATAAACTCTACCTCCTCCTTGTCCATTACCAGGTAATATCTTCTACCTAGGTTATGCTTCTTTTGCACAATTCCACCAAGGCTCTGATGTGTTGGCTCTGTCAACACTGCACTGGTTAAAACACCTGGCTAAACCTGCCTCACTGAGCACACCTCCTTAAAGGAGAAGTGAGAATGAATCACTGCCTGTAGACCTTCACACTAGCTGATGGAAAGAAGACCCTGGGAAGTTCAGGTGAGTTACTGCCTGTAGACCTTCACACTAGCTGATGGAAAGAAGACCCTGGGAAGTTCAGGTGAGTTACTGCCTGTAGACCTTCACACTAGATGATGGAAAGAAGACCCTGGGAAGTTCAGGTGAGTTACTGCCTGTAGACCTTCACACTAGCTGATGGAAAGAAGACCCTGGGAAGTTCAGGTGAGTTACTGCCTGTAGACCTTCACACTAGCTGATGGAAAGAAGACCCTGGGAAGTTCAGGTGAATTACTGCCTGTAGACCTTCACACTAGCTGATGGAAAGAAGACCCTGGGAAGTTCAGGTGAATTACTGCCTGTAGACCTTCACACTAGCTGATGGAAAGAAGACCCTGGGAAGTTCAGGTGAGTTACTGCCTGTAGACCTTCACACTAGCTGATGGAAAGAAGACCCTGGGAAGTTCAGGTGAGTTACTGCCTGTAGACCTTCACACTAGCTGATGGAAAGAAGACCCTGGGAAGTTCAGGTGAGTTACTGCCTGTAGACCTTCACACTAGCTGATGGAAAGAAGACCCTGGGAAGTTCAGGTGAGTTACTGCCTGTAGACCTTCACACTAGCTGATGGAAAGAAGACCCTGGGAAGTTCAGGTGAGTTACTGCCTGTAGACCTTCACACTAGCTGATGGAAAGAAGACCCTGGGAAGTTCAGGTGAGTTACTGCCTGTAGACCTTCACACTAGCTGATGGAAAGAAGACCCTGGGAAGTTCAGGTGAGTTACTGCCTGTAGACCTTCACACTAGCTGATGGAAAGAAGACCCTGGGAAGTTCAGGTGAATTACTGCCTGTAGACCTTCACTACTAGATGATGGAGAGAAGATCCTGGGAAGTTCAGGTGAGTTATGAATGTGGCCACCTTCTTCCTATGGCTGCTACTTCATGGAAACCCATCTTTGGGCTCACTAACATGAAATTCCCAAGTTTTCTACCTGAAACGATGACACTGTTGGTGTATGAGAGAATGGAGGCACTGGGATATGTAACTCATATGCTATTGATGTCTTATGGGTTTCCTGTTCCTACATTCGCTAATTGTCTTAGAAGAACTCAATACTGCTGGTAAGGTGGGAGTGGGGAGAGGGTATCCAAAGTTGCTCCCAACCATTGTAATCTTTGTTTAATACAATATCTTATGCTTTCTTTAAACTATTAAAATCTTACAAAATCAGTGTTGAAGACTTTTAAACAGCAATATGTGTGTATGTGTGTGTATATATATAATATATGGCCTATATGATATATAATACATACTATGGTGTATATATAATGGTATGTATGTATTTATATATATATATACATATATATATATATATGTATATGTATATGTATATAAAAGAAGGAAATGGCAACTCACTCCAGTATTCTTGCCTGTGAAATCCCATGGACAGGGGAGCCTGGTGGGCTACAGTCCATGGGGTTGCAAAAGCATCAGACACAACTTAGAGACTAAACAATACACACACACACACAGAGACACACACACACACACACCATAATTTCACAACCCAGAAATAACTGCTATCAAAATTGGGAGTCATAATATTTTAGAGTTTTAATATTTTAGATATTAATACTTGGAATATATAGCACAACACAAATAACTGGACTCATACCAAGTATATAGGCAGTTTTGTATCTTGCTTTTAAAACAACAAGATAATAAGCATACTTTTTCAGGCTATGCAAGCTCATTAAACAGGTAATTTTTAATGGTTGCATAGGAGATATTTCATATAGGGCAGTGCCATGCTTTATTTTATTTTTTGATTTATTTTTTTGGTTGAGTAATTTTGAGAGGTAGAAGAAATGACTGTTATTGAAATAAAACATGTAGGGTGGTTCCATTAAACATGTGATAATTCAGTTCAATTATCATATATTCAATAACCATCCAAGGACCACTGCCATGTACAAGGTCATCTGTTGACTCTGAGGCCACCAGGATGAGGAAATACCTATGTTTTCCTCCAAAGAGATTCCACAGTAACAATAACAACCACTTTATTTTCATAGTTACACTAAACTCTCCCACATACCATTCACTGGATTTTTGCCAAGGTTAAGAGACAGGTAGAACTCACGATGACCATTTTACAGATGAGGCTCACAGAGTTTAATGACCTGTGTAGAGCTACTGAGCAACTCCATGGCAGTTTTCTCTGTCCTCCTTGATGTCCCTGAGCCCTGTGCTCTCTGCTCCCCCAGCAGGGCTCTCTGTCCCCTTTCCAGCTGTTTGCTTGTCTTGCATCATCTGGTCCCTCTGGGCTGGCGGGGTGCCAAGAGGAGGAATGGTTGATCTTCTGCTTCCCTTGGTCTTTTTTCATTCTTCACCATCTTTTTCATGTCCTCAGGATGTTGCTCTTGCTGAAAATTAATAGTACATGGACCCTGTAACAATAGCTTATAAAGTGTCTGAAAGGAAAAACAGGCTGTGAAGTAAAATCTCTTAGGAAGGAGGGATGGAGAGAAGGATGAGGCAGTGGAAAGAAAGGGACGAGAAGGTAAGAATCTAGGCAGTCAGGTGGGAAAAATAAAAGCATTCAAGGATAGGGAGGAGGAAAGGGACCAGTTTGTTGGGGAAGGTGGCTGAATAAGGGACTTGATTAGAAAGGGAAGGGGGACTCCTTCAAGCCACCTCTGCATTCTGAGCCTTGAGTTATTTTGCTGTTATATTTTAATGGGTTTTGGCTATTTTTCTTTTCTCTCTCACCACATTAGTGGTACCATTCAGACAGGAAAGAAAAAAATGGTAATAGTCAATTTATAGTCAATTTAGGGGGAAAAAAGAAACCACACACACAGGGAACAACCACCAGACGCCAGCACAAAGATGCACTCACCTTTTCGTACGGAGCTGACACAGCTCTCCCTAAAAAGATCCAAGTAGGGAGGACTGGGGAAAAGGGCAGAAACAGAGGCGACAGAGAGCACAGTGGGGAGGAAACTGGGGGGATTGGAGGGTCGATCTGCAGCCGTTGGAAGTGTCTGACTGCCTGTACTCCAGAGGCAGGGCTGCCATCTTCTGCCATGAGCTGGCAGAAGATGAGCCTGGAAGACAGATGTCCACAGGTGTTCTGGATGTCCGGGATGGATTTCCTGTCTGAGTTCCTGGCACTGTCACTGACATTTCCTTCCTCACTGACTTTGTTGTTATCACTCTCATCACCTTTTGGTGCCCACCACGTGAGACTTTCATTGCCAGCTGAGTAATCTTATCCCTGGCAATGGCCTGTGCCCCAAAGGGCTTGTGACATGCCTGCTTAGAAACAAATGGACAGAGAGTAGAACAGAGTTTCTTGTTTCATTTTAAGATCTTATTATAATTTGTTGACTATGCTACTATGGGTCTTTTTGATTAAATACATTATCAATGCATTTGTGATCATGATGATGATAGTTTACATTTCTGAGCTTTTAGCTCATCCCAGCAACTCCCTAAACAAGCTGTAAACATTGTTGCATCTACTTTTAATAATTATCCTACGGCTGGAGGGGTACCACCGTTATCATCATTTCACAGATGCACAAATGGAGCCCTGAATGTGATCATTTGACTCAGCCATTGAGCAAGATTGGAAGCCATTAGAAAGTTTTGAGCTGAAGAGTGACATGATCTACTTCATATATTTTAAAAGAATCATTCTGACTGCTATGTGGACTTCAGAGGACAGAACAGATACTCAGAGGTCACTTAGAAAGTGAGAAATGATGATGGCATGGACCAAAGTGGGAACAGTATAACTGATGAGAAATGGTCACATTTTCAATGATTTGAAAATGTGAATTTGAAATTTGAAATCAAAAATAAATTCTGATGGGTTGGCTGTGGAGTGAGAGAAAAGGAAAGAAATTAGAGATGAAGCTGTGGCTTTAGCCTGAGCAAATAGAGCATGAGTTGCCTTTAATTGACACACACACACACAACTGCAGGAAGAGCGACTTCAAAGGGGAAGATCAGGATATTAGTTCAGGGCAGATTAAGTTTGAGATGCCAATTAGATCTCCAAGCTTTGGGGTTAAACATAGGTGTCAGGACTGGCTATATAAATCTGGGAATCACCATGTTATCATGGCAACTAAGGTCATCATGCTGAATGAAATCACCAAGGGAGTGACTGTAGGTAGAGAACAGAGAGGACTGGGATTAAAGCCATGGGCACTCCAGTGTTTAAAGATCAGGAGACTGAAGAAAAACCAGAAAATAAGACCAAGAAAGATCCAGCAGTGAGGTAAAAAGGAATCAAGAATGTTCTTTTGAGCCCTGGTAGCCTGTGTATGTGCTAAGTCGCTTCAGTTGTGTCTGACTCTGTGTGACCCTATGGACTGCAGCCCACAGGCTCCTCTGTCCAGGGGACTTTCCAGGCAAGAATGTAGGAGTGGGTTGCCATACACTCCTCCAGGGCATCTTCCTGACCCTGGGATTGAACCCACATCTCTTAAGTCTCCTGCATTAGCAGACAGGTTCTTCACTAGTGCCACTGGGAAGACCCTGGAAGCCTAGTGAAGAGTAAAAAGTGATTAATCCTATCAGATACTTCTAATAGATCAAATGAAATAAGGGTTGAAAATTAGAAGCTGGATTTAATATGTTGGTCACTGTTGACCTTGACAAGAGCAGTTTTGTTAAAGACAGGTAGAAAAAGCAAAAGCAGATTGGAAAATGTTCAAGAAGGAATAGAAGTTCAATTGAGACAGTGAATATAGATAAATACTTTTACGGAGTTTTGTTTTAAAGGAAAATACAGAATTGAAAAAGGGTCAGTAAATTGAGAGAGATGTAGCTGTAAATTAAGGAGAGTCTACTTTTTAATGTGGAAAAATTGCAGTATGTTTAAAGATTAATGTGAACAGCCTGGTAGTGGGGAAGAATTAAGAAATAAGGATATATGTGTGTGAGAGAAAGGATTTTCTCTTAGTGATATTCTTGAGCAGGAAGAGGTGATGGCATCAGTGGCCCAGGGTTAGAGACTGGGTTTGGCTAGTGATAAACACTGTTCTAGCCTTCCCAGGTGGTGCAGTAGTAAGGAATCTGCCTGCCAATGCAGGAGGCTCAAGTTCAATCCCTGGGTCAGGAAGATCCACTGGAGTAGGAAGTGGCAACCCACTCCAGTATTCTTGCCTCGAAAATCCCATGGACAGAGGAGCCTGGCTGGCTACAGTCCATGGGATCTCAAAAGAGTTGGACCCGACTGAGCAACTAAACAACAGCAAAGCACTGTTCCTTGGTGCTCCATAAAGGAGGGCAGAATAAGGGCTCAGGCATGAGCAGATTCAGCTCTACAAAAGCTGTTCCACTTGCTCTCAGAGAAATAGGAAGAAAGATCATTATCTAAGAGCTGGGAAGAGGAAAGAGTTGTTGGAAGTTTGAGAAGAGATGGTGTGAAAGATAAGCTTATTAATGATTGTTGGTGATTTTTATTGTTTTCTACATTTGACTCTATTTTATGCCATGAAATGTATCTTTTGTGTTGGATGCACACTTTTTTCAACAGTAAGCTCAGGTGGTTGACTACTTGCTGCCTTTCACTGCACACCACTGGCTCCTTATAGGGCCCAAGTATGATGCCTGTGGATTTGATAGCCTCACAGGAAGACTCATAAAGCTACTGCTGCAAAATACTCTTATGGCAAAGGGCATTTAGGGTCCAGGTATGAGAGTTGAATGGCATCCTCTTGGTCCTTGGGCTCTTTTTTGGTTTTGGATTAATCGGGCATTTTGAAGTGAGGAGTCCTGTGGATTTCACAATGGTGGCTACGAAGCACAGCTTAAACAAAGATATAAAAGGCTGTAGGGAAAGGCAAAAATTGAGAACTCAAATGCTTCGTAAGGAGACACTGCTGAGAGCAGCTGTTGCTGCATTTTTAAAGTGCCACTTATTTTAATTGAGGGGCGATAGGGTAATAATACCGTTCAATAATGGTGCACCTTTGTGAGACCTCCCTATGCATGATGTAATGTGGCCCCACGTCTCCAATGGAAAAGCCAGGTAGAGCTGTCTTATTTCTGCAAAACAGACAAAACTGGGTCATAGACTGAATGTGTTTCTCCCAAGAACATTCTTCCTCTAGATTCCAGATGGAGCCGTTCAAATAAGAGTGACGGTGTAGAGTTAGTTGCTGTCGGGTGGCTCTTCAGATAATAGAGGTCAGAAGTAATCAAGAGAGCAATCCACTGTGCATGTAAATGTATACCCAAGTAAATAGATTAAAAAGTAAATTTATCCCCCGGTAAATAGCTGACAAATAGGGATATGTCAGAGATCAGGGCAAGGAAAAGTTACGAAAGCTACATAGAACAAGGAGCTCTAACCAAGAGTACAATGTAGAAACAGGACTATGGGATTTTAGGAATGCAAGAGACTTCAAGATGATGTAGGTCGGGTTCTACTGAATTCCTTTTCCAGCTCCATGAAGTCCATTTCTGAAGTAAAGATCCACCCCCCTACACACACACCCCAACTATGGTCTTTCTGTATGTGTTCTGTCAAGAGAAGAGCCAACTGGGATTGAAGTAGACGAATTGATATAGACAATTGGATGGATGTGCTCAGGTAGGGAGTGAGGGTAGATAATTAGGTAGGTTGATCCTAAAAGTCATCTTGGTCTAGCAGTGCAAAGGAGAGCTCTTCCCTGACACAGTGAATTTAGGACCACATCAATGGCAAAGTGATTTCCTGTCTGAATTATCTAGACTGGGGCTTCTCAAATATTCATCTGCATGTGAATCACCTGGGGGAATCTTGTTAAAATGCAGATAATGCTTCACTGGCTCTTGAGTGGAACCCAAGATTATTCATTTCTTATAGGCAGGCTGGTGGCATGGTGCCACTGATCTGAGGACCATGCACTTTGGTGGATAGGATAGGAGAGGCAATTTCCAGGCTTTCATTTTGATATTAACTGCATTTACTTTCCAACTGATTGTTTGGTTGTATTCTCTTCCCTGGAGGAGAGTTCATTTGCATGAGGTACTTCTAGCTAAGAGGGTCCTCTGGCTGCAGCACAGGAAGCAATGAATGTTTCTCTTTCTGGAGGGCATGGCTTAGAACATTCCATCCTCATCTGTGGCTCTGGAGCCCTCCACGAGCTGCCACCTCTGGTTGCTTGACCTTGCATGACTTTAGGTGAGTCACAACCTCTCCAGGCCTTGGGCTCCCCAGGTGATCCTCCCAACCTAGGGATCAAACTCAGGTCTCCCGCATCCCACTTTCCCGTCTAAGTCATCAGGGAAGCCCCTTGTATGAGAAGGAGGTGGATATTTCCTGCTCCATTTATGTTCCAAGTGGAAGTGATTGTGTTAAACAATGGATGTGGAACTACCCTGCAAGGTAGAGAAACCTGTTCTATAAAGTGTAAGTAGCCTTATCATCTTGTTATTTATGCCCAGTATCCAAAATCTCAGCCGTTTCTTTTTTAGTATTTGTTTATTGGCTGTGCAGGGTCTTCGTTGCTACCCAGGCTCTTCTCGAGTTGTAGCAAGCAGCTTCTACTCTCACTGCAGTGACCTCCCTTGTTGGAGTTTGGGCTCTAGGGCACAGGGGTTTCAGTAGTTGTGACACATAGGCTTAATCACTCCGAGTCATGTAGCATCTTCCCAAACTGGGATGGAAACCATGTCCCCTGCATTGCTAGGCAGATTCTTAACCACTGAACCATCAAGGAAGTCCTCAGCTCCTACCTCAGTGAAAGCACTTGATACATTTATGTGTGATGCAGATACTATTGCTGTTCAGTCTCTAAGTCACGTCTGACTCTTTGCAAACCCGTTGACTGCAGCATGCCAGGCTTCCCTGTTGTTCACCATCTCTCAGAGTTTGCCCAAACTCATGTCTATTTGAGTCAGTGATGCCATCCAACCTTCTCATCCTCTGTTGCCCCCTTCTCCTCCTGCCCTCTGTCCTTCCCAGCATGGGGATCTTAATAGCATCATGGTTATCACTGTGCTCTGGATGCTGTGTATTTCTTTACTTGGACTCATTTGCTGCTTTCAGAGATGAGGCACTGGTCCTCTCCAGATCTTTTCTGTGGTGATGCAGTCGGTCGCAGGACCTCAGAACCCAGATCACACCTGCAGGTGAATTGCGGTTGTGATGAATCATAGTTGTTCCACAAGCTACCATTTTTGAGTCCTTAGAGCAGCTAGATGTTTTATGGAAAACACATGTGTTTTTCTAATTTTCTCAGAATATGAAGTGCTATTTCCATTCTCCTGATGAGGCAGCAGGGGCCTCAGAGAGTCAAACTAACTAGTTCAACAGCACACAGCTGATTTGAAATGGCTATAGAATTTCAAGTCTTCGTCTGTCTGACTTCAAAGCCTGACTCAAGTTCATCCGGAGAAACTACTGTTTCTCCATCTCGTCCAGGGATTTTTACAGGAGACTCTAGTGATGAGCCTGATCCAGCACATTGACCCTGACGACTGGGGGAAGCCAGGCAAGTTGCAGATGGCACATGATGCGTATTTGAAGCTACTCACCTCCATGTGACGAGGTCCAGATTTGGGAATAGGAGAGCAGCCTTCTGGCTTTTTCCAAGGGAGAAGTTTTCAGTAACAGAAGGAGAACAGTGTCCCTCTTAAGGGGGTGAGTCCATCTGCCACAAAGTTAATGAGACCTCCTATCAGGTAAGGGAGAGGTGACCTCCAATCCAGGGCTGAATAGAAAGAGCCTAGAGCACAACCCAAGAGGAAGAGCTTAAGGAAATGCATGTAAATCGGATTCTCTATGGAAGGTCAGGGAGGCCAGTGTTCTTCTGGATATTTATCTTCCCAACACTAGTTTCCATCCTTGTCACACTATCTGTATTTTTTAGGCACATTGCATTTGTCTTGCTCTTTGCAGACTTACTTTGTGGGATGTGTTTTATCCACAATAATTCTCAGAAGTGTTATTTCTATGATTTATTACTCTTTGGTGTTTATCTTACTCTCCCAGTTTTACCTTTTCTTCAACTTGTTGTCTAACATTTTCGAGTTTTCCTTTCTGGCTGGCCCAAATTTGTCTTCTTTTCATATTTATTTCAGCATTTGTCTTGTTCTCGCAACGTGTTTCCTTCTCAGAATTTATCTTTCTTATTTTGAAAATATGTCCCAGAATATATCTTTTTTCTGTCCCTTCCCTGGTCTTTATTTGTTTAATACTTTACATTGTCTCTGTGCTTTGCTGTTAGCCAGAAGTGGGGGCTTTCTGCCCAGGCTGTTCTCAGGTTTGGTCAGCCAGCTGTTTCCAGGACACGAGAATGTGGATCGAGAGGCTTTGAGTCCAAGCATCTCAACTTTTCAATCCATACAAATGGGGGATATTAAAAGTCCAAGAGATAAACTGTGATCTCCGCTTTGTTTCAGCATAGCATTGAGAGTTGGCAAGAATGAATATTTAGTTTGAAAACAGTAAAAGGGACATTCCTGCAAACAGATACAGTCCGTTTTTCATTTCTCTTATCAGCATGAGACGGAGAGCAAGGCTACTTCAGGCATGTTTCTGTAATTTTCTTTTTGACAGATCTAGCCTGCCACAGGTTCTGCAGCAATGACTGTAGTTATAACATCAGCATTTTCCTAGGTTTTAATGAACATGCAAATTTAGGTGCTGGACTCAAATGTGATGATAATTTTTTTTATCAAACATGATGATAATACCAATTATGGACATTAACATTTGCAAAGCTACATTTATGGCTTCCAGGCACATTCCTAGGACTTCTCTCCTTGATACTCACAGTAATTGTGTAATTTAGGACTATTGTCCCATTTATCATCAGGAAGCTGAAACTCAAAGAGATCAAACAGCAGCTGGTAAGTAGAAGAGCCAGAACTTGAACTGGTTTCTTCTAATTTTCAGTTTTGTGCTCTTACCCCAAATTGTGTTGCATTCATATAATTGTATGATTTTATTTATTTGTTTAATCTTTTGGCCATGCCTCATGGCATGTGGGATCTTAGTTCCCCAACCAGGGATCAAACTGGCACCTTCAAGCATTGGTATTGTGGAATCTTAACCACTGGACCACCAAGGAAGCCTTTCATATTTATTTTGGTATGTGATATTAGATATAATTTTTCAAATTATTTTTCATTCCTTGGATTTTCTTTTATGGACTTCAGGTTTCACTCAGTCTTTGTTTTTTCTCTATTTGCCCTGAGTCAGACTGTTCTCCTAAGCCTAGTAACTTTCTCTAGCCAATGTGACTGGCAAAGAGTTGGAATGGGATGGATTGTGGCTGTTACTGGCTTCTATATCTTTTATAATATTTCCGATCTCTTTTCATGCTCTCCACTCCAGAAAATACTTCATCCTTTTCTGATCATCCGGGGTTTTCTCTGATGGCTGGCTGCAGGAATATCTCTGAGAGACAGAAGATTAGTAAAACAGCTCATTCGGAAAGCAGAACCCTTCTCTGCCCACAATGACCAGATTGTAAAAGTTAAGCCTGCCTATCTGAGGATGGTGACTGCCCGGACCTGTGCTCCCTTTTGCTCTGCGCCTTTAAAACTTCCCTGAGCCTGGACCTGCGCTTTGACAGGAATCGGTCCTCTACCAGCGACCCTGCTGACGTTTAATAAATATCCAACTGCTGTCCTGCTATCCCTGAGTGGTTGAAAGGACCTGCGTGCTGAGATCAGACCATTTAGTCCTGAGTATGTTTTTAACACCTGACCTTCCTCCGGGAACAACTGGGAGGGGAGTTCTGTCATCACGCCAACTGGGGCAGCGATGCTCAAACTCTTAGCACATCTGCCTAAATCTCTTATCATTTCAGAGTGAACCCTGGCTGTGAATATCTCCTCCGGGCTGCTTTAGTTTTCCTAGCCATGCTGCATCTAGCTCACATGTTCACCCTCCTGGTTCAGATCACGCCCTCCTTATTCCACCTCTGGGCTCCTGATGTGATTCTGAAGAAGGCTGGAGAGGCTCCTGTCACGCCTCTCCAGTCTCCTTTTCTCTTCTGTACATTTTATGGTGTCCCTTTCCCTCCCTCACTCTTGTCCCCTTTTCCTAAGAAGGGGGAGAGGTAGGAAGAAATGTATTTCAACAAATAAAACCATATCCACAATTTAATATACTTTTGCTTACACCTCTGAACACTTTCTCTCTTAAATTCATCTTCCAAAGTTATTGTTTTGCACTTTTGCTCCAGGAGTTGGTGCCCATATATCTCTCCTAAGCCATCCATCATCTTCATCTACTCAATATCCATCTCCAAACCTAATTCAGAATTGTCCCCCAGGTGCCCAGAACCCTCCACAGAAATACCCCTTCTAGCATTTGGCTTGAGGCAGAAATACTTTTAAGCCTCAGCTTCCTTCTTTCTTCCTGTCTTCCTCTCCCTTTCATTCATTTTTTCCTTTAATTCCATTTATACCTTTAGCATTTCCCTGGTAGGCATATTGGTGGCTCAGATGGTAAAGAATCTGCCCACAGTGCAGGAGACCCAGGTTTAAACCCTGAGTCAGGAAGAGCCCCTGGAGAAGGGAATGGCTACCCACTCCAGTATTCTTGCCTGGAGAGTTCTTGGAAAGAGGAGCCTGGCGGGCTACAGTCCATGGGGTCGCAAAAGAGTTGGACTTGATTTAGTGACTAAACCTTCACTTTCACATACCTTTAGCATTTCCCTGGTCTTATATATCAAAACTGATACTGAACTCTCACAATGGTTTGTAAACTGAATGCTGAATAGATAGAACTGTACAATTTATATATTGATATGCTGATTATGTGTGCTGTGTTCAGTCGCTCAGACATGTCCAACTCTTTGCAACCTCATCGACTGCAGCCTGCCAGGCTCCTCTGTCCATGGGAATTCTCTAGGCAAGAATACTGGAGTGGGTTGCCATGCCCTCCTCTAGGGGAACTTCTTAATCCAGGGATCTATGTTGATTTTATTTATATGCATATTGTATTCAGGAAACTTTGATCTGATGGCTCCTTTTAACAGCCTGGTTGCATGAGCAAGTATTGAGAAAGACTAAGAGGACAGTCATATACCCGCATCCAAGAGCTGGTTCAGTTCAGTTCAGTTCAGTCGCTCAGTCATGTCCGACTCTTTGAGACCCCATGGACTGCAGCATGCCAGGCCTCCCTGTCCATCACCAACTCTCAGAGCCTACTCAAATTCATGTCTATTGCGTCGGTGATGCCATCCAACCATCTCATTCTCTGTTGTCTCCTTCTCCTCCTGTCTTCAATCTTTCCCAGCATCAGGGTCTTTTCAAATGAGTTAGTTCTTCCCCTCAGGTGGCCTAAGTACTGGAGTCTCAGCTTCAACATCAGTCCTTCCAATGAATATTCAGCACTGATTTCCTTTAGGATGGACTGGTTGATTCTCCTTGCAGTCCAAGGGACTCTCAAGAGTCTTCTCCAACACCACAGTTCAAAAGCATCAATTCTTTGATGCTCAGCTTTCTTTATAGTCCAACTCTCACATCCATACATGACTAGTGGAAAAACCATAGCTTTGACTAATGGACCTTTGTTGGCAGAGTAATGTCTCTGCTTTTTAATATGCTGTCTAGGTTGGTCATAACTTTTCTTCCAAGGAGTAAGCGTCTTTTAATTTCATGGCTGCAATCACCATCTGCAGTGATTTTGGAACCCCAAAATAAAGCCTCTCACTGTTTCCACTGTTTCTCCATCTATTTGCCATGAAGTGATGGGACCAGATGCCATGATCTTAGTTTTCTGAATATTGAGTTTTAAGCCAACTTTTTCACTCTCTTTCACTTTCATCAAGAGGCTTTTTAGTTCCTCTTCACTTTCTGCCATAAGGGTGGTGTCATCTGCATATCTGAGGTTATTGATATTTCTCCTGGCAGTCTTGATTCCCGCTTGTGCTTCATCCAGCCCAGCATTTCTCATGATGTGCTCTGCATATAATTTAAATAACCAGGGTGACAATATATAGCCTTGATGTCCTCCTTTCCTGATTTGGAACCAGTCTGTTGTTCCACGTCCAGTTCTAACTGTTGCTTCCTGCCCTGCATACAGATTTCTCAAGAGGCAGGTCAGGTGGTCTGGTATTCCCATCTCTTTCAGAATTTTCCACAGTTTGTTGTGATCCACAGAGTCAAAGGCTTTGGCATAGTCAATAAAGCAGAAATAGATGTTTTTCTGGAATTCTCTTGCTTGTTCAATGATTCAATGGATGTTGGCAATTTGATCTCTGGTTCTTCTGGCTTTTCTAAATCCAGCTTGAATATATGGAAGTTCCTGGTTCATGTACTGTTGAAGCTTGGCTTGGAGAATTTTGAGCATTACTTTGCTAGTGTGTGAGATGAGTGCAATTGTGTGGTAGTTTGAACATTCTTTGGCGTTGGCTTTCTTTGGGATTGGAATGAAAACTGACCTTTTCCAGTCCTGTGGCCACTGCTGAGTTTTCCAAATTTGCTGGCATATTGAATGCAGCACTTTCACATCATCATCTTTTAGGATTTGAAATAGAGCCCATTAGCAGTCATCAAAATAGACTGCAGATCATAACTGCATCGTCATCAACACTGTGCAGGCCTGTTTCTTAAAGAGTCTTAGATTAACCTCATTCATCATCTCAGTGAATGGTCTCCCTGCTTATATGCTTTCTGCAATGACTCTGTCACTCTTGCATTAAAGAATGGAGCCCAATGCCCTGGTTTTATCCTTCCTTTTCCTTCTACCACAGTTAGCTTCTAAGAAAGGCTGAGTTATTAGTCATTTACTTCTTACTATAAACCAAGGAATACTTGCATTTTATAAATGTATTCCTAATTAGGAAGTGAAAGGCTTTGCTCCTTCCAAATACTTCTCAGGGAATAGGATTAAGTGAACAAGATCTTTTAACGGAGATAAGGAGCAAAAAAAGGCCTTTCTTGGACCCCTTCAGTCACCCTATTCTCGTGGTGGTGGTTTAGTCACTAAGTGGTATCAGACTCTTTGCGACCCCATGGACTGTAGTCTGCCAGACTCCTCTGTTCATGAGATTTCCCAGCAAGAATACTGGAATGGGTTGCCATTTCCTTCTCCAAATTCACCCTATTCCATGTATAAGCAGTTCAAGGCTGTAGTGCAGTGTTCCTATCTGTTGTTTTAATCTGCACACCTCTCCTCTTTTTGGATTACTGAATTGAGTTTCTTTGGAAATACTCAAAAGGTAACTTCTTTATGAAGCTTTGTCTGACTTTTCTCAGTAGAGTAAATTACTTCTAAGTTACTGAAGGGCTTTCCCAATGGCTCAGTGGTGAGTAATCTGCCTTCCAATGCAGGGGATGCAAGTTTGATCCCTGGGTCAGGAAGATCCCTAGGGGAAGGAAATGACAACCCACTCTAATATTCTTGCCTGGGAAATCCCATGGACAGAGAAACCTAGCAGGCTGCAGTCCATGGGGGTCACAAAGAGTCAGACACAACTTAGCAGCTAAACAACAACAAATTAATGAGGGATGCATTTTTTATCATTCTACTTAGTACTGATTATTCTGTCTGGAGTTGTAGTTGCTTACCTTGTGTCTGATTTTTCACTGGATGCTAAGCAACTTGAGTAAGGATCTCTTCTCTCCCTCTCCTCCTTTTCTTTCCCTTCCTACACATTTGTAGAAAATCCTTTACTGTAGGCTTGTGCTGACCTTTGCCTCAAGAGTAAAAATATAACAGGGTCTTGAGTTTAAAGAGTTCAGTTGTCATTGGGAAGACAGTCTCATGCATAGAAAATTATAATGCAGTGTGATGGGGCTACGGCAGATATTGATTTGAGCTCTTTCACCAATTACAGCAAAGTACTTCATCTCTGTATTGGGGCTCACTATAGGAAAGGAAAGAATTCAATATTATAAAGCTTTTTATGCCTTTTTCTTTTATCCTAACCAGCAACACTTGTGAATTAAAAACACGTTTTTTTCTCCTTCAATTTTGTTGTGGAGGTCAATCATTTTTTTATAAGCAGTTCACCTCTCTCTCCTGTGAAACTGATTTGAAATTCTATCCATTGGCAAGTATACTACTGAGTCCTACTAGCCATGGGTCTGGTCATGTGACCTAAGCCAAGCCAATCAGAATCTTTCTCTTGGAACTTCTTCTAAAATAAATCTAAGGAAAGAGAGCCTTACATGTTGGCAGTAAAGAGAGTGGCCATGGGTCCAGCCTTATGGAGAAACTGAGCATAAAAAAACATGGTGAGAACAAGAACCAAGCCAGTACCCAGTCTCTGGATAAGTCGACTTAGATTAGCTGCCAACCAAGCTCTATCTATGGTCGCGGTCAGTGACTTCCTCATTTTGCCTAAGTTGGTTTTAATTGAGTTCCTTGGAAAACAAAAGAATGTGACTCAAACAAGTTCTGACCTATTGGTTTTCCTCCCAATCTGCCAGTATTTTACTTTCCAATTGCCTACTTCATATCTTGAGTACAAAGACACTCTTTTTTAAAGAAATTAAATATGTACTAGGGATGTGTATTTTATATTATTTTTGCAGACTTTGTGTGAGGGCTTACATGAAATAGTGTATTATCATTTATTGATGATAGGGCTTCATTTGTCCCTTAAAGTGTTTGTGGAAAAATGGACTATGAACAGGAGAATGCTCTGGTTTGATTTGTGAATTCTGAAAGAATTAGGCTTTTCAGCATAGAAGACAAATGTCTGATAGCCTAGAAGCAGACATTTCAATATGTTTAATTACTCAGCCACAGAGAGGAGAGATCACAGGACAGCCTCAGTTGACATTGAGAAGAAAAGGGGAGTGTGGAGCTTTAAAAAACCCAAAACTAACAATAATGCATATTTAAACAAATATTTCTAGCTTAACTGCTATCCCTTCTTTAGAACCACTGAGTCATTTACAGTAACTTACATAGCCTAATTTGAACATTAGATGCAAAACATTCTGAATTTATGATTACATAAATGTAGTTTTATTATTATCATCTTCAACTCTACAAAGTTATTCAATTCTGGCTATTTTGCTTTGTTCTATTTCAGGTATTGTCATGTATAAAGAAATATAAGGAACGGTATTTGGTGCCATATTTCTTCCCATAGCATTGAGAAAACCAGGGCACCAAAAAAAAGATAAAAGAATTGGCAAGGCAGGTTAAACTAAGAGATAAAGAGATCTTAGCTGCAAAGGTGTTGAAAAGAGTGGTCCTGGGAAGCTCTTGGAAGAGAAACCTGAAGAATAGGGCTTTGCTAGGCAGAATGCCACTTCATGGCAAATAGATGGGGAAAAAGTGGAAACAGTGGCAGATTTTATTTTCTTGGACTCCAAAATCACTGTGGAGGTTGACTGCAGCCATGAAATTAAAAATCACTTGATGCTTGGGAGAAAAACTATGACAAACCTATACAGTGCATTAAAAAGCAGAGACATCACTTTGCCAACAAAGGTCCATATAGTCAAAGCTATGGTTTTTCCAGTAGTCATGTATGGATGTGAGAATTGGCCCATAAAAAAGGCTGAGTGCCAAAAACTTGATGCTTTTGAATTATGGTGCTAGAGAAGACTCTTGAGAGTCCCCTGGACCACAAAGAGATCACACTAGTCAACCCTAAAGGAAATCAACCTTAAATATTCATTGGAAAGACTGATGCTGAAGCTGAAACTTCAATACTTTGGTCACCTGATGAGAAGAACAGATTCATTGGAAAAGACCCTGATGCTGGAAAAGTTTGAGAGTATAACTTTTTAAAAAAAAGTTGGAGAAAGCGGCAACAGAGGACGAGATGGCTGGATTGCATCACTGACTCAATAGACATAAGTTTGAGCAAACTCTGGGAGATAGTGAAGGACAAGGAAGCCTGGTATACTGCAGTCATGGGGTCACTAAGCATTGGACATGATTTAGAGACTGAACAGCAAAAATAAAGCAGAATGCAGGGGGAATGGCTCTTAGCTGGGGATAGTAAAGCCTGGAGATGACTAGAACGAAGCTATCCATGGTATTCTCTGGGACTAAGGAGAGGACTAATTTGACTGGAGCAAAGTACAGTCTTTGGATAATGGATTAATGAAAAATTATGTTAGTGAGGCTGGATTGGGTCTGATTATTTAGCACCTTGAATACCAGGCTCAGTCACGAGGGTTTTACTGTATAAAACAATTAACTTTTTATCTTAAATAGTGACTCTGGGTGGCTCTGGGGAGGTGAACACAACCAGACACGTGCCCTCACCTCACGAGGCTTATAGGCTGGTGGCATATATAAAGACAATGAAACACACAATGTAACTAGGCAAATATAATTTAAATTGTGGTGTATGTATTAATCCATTCATTCATGGGGTGATTATGGTATACCAGGCATGGCATGATATGAGCAGACTAAATCAGACTCTCAAGTGCTTTAGGCACATGAGAGCACATACATATTTCAGAACAGGAGGATAACTGTGCAAAATCAAAACCTTCAGTTACCTGCTTGGAACTAAAAAAAAAAGTTTCAATAATATTTAAATAATACAGAATATTTGCAAGCTGTTTGCCCACTGCCATAGGTTAAGAAGTTGCTCCTGATTTCCTTCTTTTTTATGACCTTACTGTAAGGTTATCAGACTCCAGTGCGGACCCTATTATTCACCTAGTGTTACTTACTCTGGCTCCTTCCAGATTGCCGTCACTCAGGAAACCAGGCTGAGTCTCCCCCACCCACCCTGGGTCTCTCTTCTCTTTGATTCTATTTATATCATTCATTTGCTTATAGGTAATTTTCAGCATAATTTTCAGGCCTGCCAACATTGAAATAATGACACATTTTTTTTCTGTTTTTACTGAGAAATAAATGACATACATCACTGTATAAGGTGCACAGCATGATGGTGTGATTTTCATATATTGTGAAAGAATTACCAAATTGATTTCATTAACATCTATCAGTTAATATGAAAAAGAAAGTGTTAGCTGCTAAGTTGTATCTGACTCTTTTATAACCCCACAGACTGTAGCCTGCCAGGCTCCTCTGTCCATGGGATTCTTTAGGCAAGAATCCTGGAGTGGGGTAGCCATTCCCTCCTTTGGGAATCTTCCTGACCCAGGGATAGAACCTGAATCTCAACGTCTCCTGCATTGGCAAGTGGGTTCTTTACCACTAGCGCCACTTGGGAAATGGTTTGCAACCACTAGTTGCAAATGGTAGGATTTCCTTAATTTTTATGGCTGAATAATATTTCATTGTATATATATCCCATAGCCTCTTTATTCATTCATCCATCAACAGACACTTTCGGTTGTTTCCATGTCTTGGTCATGCTGCTAGAAACATGGGGGTGCAGATATCTTTTCGAGTTACTGTTTTCATTTCCTTTGGATATATTCCCAGGAATGGAATTGCTGGATCATATGGTAGTTCTATTTTTAATTTTTTGAGGAACCTCTATAACCTCTAGCTTTCCACAGTGGATATACCAATTTACATTCCCAGAAATGGTGCACAAGTGTTTTGTTTTCTCCACATCCATGCCAGCATTTGTTATCTCTCATATTTGATTGTGGACATTCTACCAGGCTTGAGGAATCATGCGTCTTTAATAACTGGAGTTCAAATTTAAGGTATGACTGGATACCTTCACTGCAATCTGTATGCTATGTGACTTTCTCAGCATTATTGACTCTCTTGTTTTATGTCTGGAAACAAAGTCTGCCCACTATGCAGAAGCTTCATAGAACAGAAGAATGAGCCTGGACTTTGGAGTTAGACATCTGGATTTAAATCTTGGTCCCTTTATATGTTAGGAACCTGTACTCTCTTGGCTGGTGCTCCAGGAGCTGCAGCTTTCAAAGGAGCTGGGTGCATGGGCCCTTGTTTGCTACAGTGGGACCCAAAAGAATTTGAAGGCACGTCTTGAGTGAAGGCGCACTTTGTCCTGAAGGAGAGGATTGAAGTAAAAAAAATCTATAGCAGGCCAGCAGATTCAAATAGTACTGGCTGTGGGCAAGCCAGCAGGGCCTGGAGATTCAGAGAGTAAGTAGGAAGTGACACAAGGAGAGGTGACTTGATTGCTCTGCAAACAAAGAGACAGATTTCTAAAGGACTGTCATGGCCTCACCCAAGTTAGAGGATGGGGATCATGGGCAGACAAGATCACTGCTTCTCTGTGCCTTTATATCTGCAAGACAAAGGTATTTTGCATGCCTCTGAAGTTATCTAGCCCATACTAGGTATTAAAATAAATAAACTTCCTCAAGCAATTCTACGTGACTCTTCTTTGCACATTTGAAAAGCTTCTTGCATGTGTAGCGCCAGAGGAGAGTCTCGTTGAAAATCCCCAGAGATGCCCAGGGCCTCATAATGACTTGAATCTGCTCACCGCCTTTGCTGATACATTTCAACTAGTGGGACCCATGTTCCTGCTCCAAGTTGCCTCTGTTCTTTCAGGACTTTCCTTTTATTATATTTCTTCCTTAAACTTTTCACCTTCATTAAATTAGCTCCAGTTTTTTGGCAAAACCCTGTTCCTGGGGGAATTCTTAAAAAGTCCCATGTTGATTTAAAATATACTGTCTCTTCTGCAAGTACTGGGTAGCAGGTCTTGTCTGTATTGAAAGACTGGAGTCCACCCAGCCTTGCCTTGTCCAGGATGGTTTGGTTTGATATCTGAAATTAGGCTTTCACTGAGAACACTGGGGCTGCTGGATTGTAACTAGTAGGTCCTTTTAAATTTGCCTTTTAGTTATTGGATAGAAGCAGCTCATTGTAAATCCTTATTGTGCATTTGAAGGCAAGTGAGGGAGATCATGCCTCCCAAAGCAAAGGCACTCCTTTCCTTTAAGTCACTTGAGCTTTCTGATGTTCTGTCCTGTATTCCCACCTGCACCTGCCAGAGCCAGAGAAAGGGTGCCTCTTAAAGGCACAGAACTTTTAGAATATCAAGATCACGTGCTTTCAAACAAATCTGTCCTAATATGTGTCTCCCTGGCCTTTTCTTCTTTATTCTTAGGAATCACGATTGTATGGCCTAAATTTATATTTTGTTATTTATTGTATTTTCGTAACACCCACACATCTTGTAGACATTACCAAAGAATTGTTACTATAACAATGCATTACTGGGTCATAAAGTAATTTATACAGTGGCAATTTATACAACTGCTAAGAATTGTGAGGAAACTTGAAATGCATTGTTTTTGTGGTTCATAGGAACAACCCTGGTGTAGAGGTTGGATAGCTACGTGCTGTGATTCCTTTTCCAACCAACTCCTTTGTTTATGTTCCCTGCTGGTGAGAGACCCCAGTGCCTGCTCAAACCTAAATTACCTCTTATTCCTTCTGAGACTTCAGCAGTATATTCCTGGAGCCATCCATATGGTATGATGTCGACAACACAGAGTTGAATGTACTCATTCAAATACGTATTCATTCATTCACGCAAATGTTTCTTGAGCACTAGCATTTGCCCAACCCAGTGCAGAGGACACTCAAAGAATAACTATCTTTGTCTAATGGGACAATGACATTGAATTCCAATATAATGTGAAAAGGGGGACACAATCCATTTTCCTTGAAAAACACTGAATACAGTACATTATTCTGGAAGACAGCCATAGGTAGGGGTAAGAAACACTTTCATAGACAGGATGACTTCTGAATTGGGTTTTCAGGGATGAACAGGAGTTTGGGGCATAGCTTGGAGATGACTTGTAAGTGAAATATCTGAAAGCCAGGACCAGGTGCCCAGCTGAGGAAGTGAAGCTCCCAAACTTGTATGTGAACATAAATCACATGGTTGTTGTTCAGTTCTAAGTTGTGTCTGACTCTTTTTGACACCATGGACTGCAGCACGCCAGACTTCCCTGTCCTTCACTGTCTCCCAAAGTTTGGTAAAACTCATGTCCATTGAATCAGTGATGCCATCCAACCACCTCATCCTTTGCTGTCCCCTTCTCTTCCTGCCTTCAATCTTTCCTAGCATCAGGGTCTTTTCTAATGAGTTGGCTCTTCCCATTATGTGGCTCCCATTGGAGAGTCAGCTTCAGCGTCAGCCCTTCCAATGAATATTGAGTTGATTTCCTTTACGAATGACTGGTTTGATAAATTACATGGGGATCTTATCAAAATGTAAGTTTTGATTCTCTGAGTCTGGTATGAAATCTGAGACTCTCTCATTCTAGTTAATTACTGGTTAAAGGCCCAATCTTTTTTTTTTTTTTTTTCTTTTTAGCATATATTTTAAGTCTTTTTAATTTTATTTTCTGGAACTGAAGAGTATTTTAATATTATTTTAAAAATTTTAAAAATTCCAAGAATAGTGCCAGAAAGGCTACATATTTTTAGCCAAATTCAAATTTAACAAATGTTTATATTTTGCCCTACTGGCTCTATTATTGTTTCTCTTAATATTTATATTTGATATATATTTTTTCCTGAAGTACTTAAGTTGGTAATAATGTGTCCTCTACCCTTAAATCCTTAAGAAATAAGATATTCTTTTACATTTATCAAAGTCAAGAAATTTAGCATTGAGACAATACTATTATCTAATATAGGTCATATTCAAAAATGTTCAACTGTACTGTCCTTTATAGCAATTCTTCCCCTTGGACCAGGATCTTATCCAAGATCAGGCTTGTATGTGTCCTTTGTGTCTCCTGCGATCTGGAGCAATTGTTCAGCTGTTTTTGTCTTTCTTGACCTTGAAAATTCTGAATAGTAGAGGCTGATTATTTTTTATAGAATTTCCCTCAATTTAAGATTGTCTGATGTTTCCTCATAATTAGATTCAGGTTATGTGTTACTGGCAGGAGTTCCGCAGAGGTGATATTGTGCGTGCGTGCGTGCATGTGTGCTAAGTCACTTCAGTTGCATCTGACTCTTTTCGATCCTATGGACTGCAGCCCCTCAGGCTCCTCTGTCCATGAGATTCTCCAGGCGAGAATACTGGGGCGGGTTGCCATGTCCTTCTCCAGGGGATCGTCCTGGTCCAGGGATCGAAATCGTGTACCTTATATCTCCTGCAGTGGCAGTCGGGTTCTTTACCAGTAGCGCCGATGGAGAAACCCTTGAGTCCCAGGCCATGTTCTGAAGAGCAAAATTTAATGAATGGTGGCCTGGATGCTGACACTGGCCACCCGTACCTCTACCAAGCACGGCCTGCCTGCCAGGAGCTTTGTGCCATCCGGCAGTTTGCTCAGCTGATTTTGATGCGGACAGACATGTTGTGTCCTGGCTTCATGTTGAACCTTTGGAGATAATGTAGATTTTATCTTAAGCCAGTTTTCTTCACTTCTAGCCTGACCTTGAACTTTGCCCCGTGGCCACCTGTCCCCTTTTCATGTAGACCACCTCTGGCTCCTCTTCGTGTGGCCGACTGTCCTAGTGGTCAGGCCTTGCCCGTCTCTCTCATCTGGGTATTGTGGCCCTGGCCACTCAGGATGTCATTAGGATGGCAACTGGGGAAAGACTGGCTCCATGCTAGACTTGGAGGTGTCCCAGTGATTGTGTTCCTTTTGCCTTTATTCTTTATTCCTGCTGTCTTGCTGCCTGGCACACCTTCTCAACTCCCCACCCCTACCCCCCCAAACTATTCACTTCTCTATGAAGCCCTACCCTTTCCCCAAGTTACCTACAAGCAATTCACAAGCTAGTTAAAGCTCTATATAGACGTCAAGATCAAGAAGTCTAGTTCTGGGAAGTTTGCTGATGATCCAGTGGTTAAGAATCAGTGCTTTAGAGGACACAGGTTTGATCCCTGGTTGGGGAACTAAGATCCTGCATGCCCACGTAGCTTGGCCAAAAAATAAATAAATAAAAATGAATTTGTCTTGGGATGATTTGAGAGACTAGCACTGAAACATATATATTACCATATGTAAAATAGATAGCCAGCAGGATTTTGATGCATGACACAGGCATCCAAGGCCGGTGCTCTGGGACAACTGGAGGGATGGATTTGGGAGGGAGGTGGGAGGAGGGTTCGGGAGAGAGGGGACCCATGTATGCCTATGGCCGATTTATGTTGATGTATGACAAAAGCCATCACAATATTGTAATCATCCTCCAATTAATATAAATTAATTTAAAGAGTGAAAAAAATAAATTTAAGTAAGCATCTGAGAAATGAACAAAAGAAGAAGTCCTAGTCCTAGAGAAGGTGACAGTATTGGGTAGACATGGTGAAAGAACAAACAGAGGCAGCTCTGGGAGACCACAGCATGGAAGGGGTTAAATGTAGAGCTTCCATCCTGACCATTAGCTCCCATACTTCCTGCTAAGGGAGCTGGACAAAAGATCTAACGTCCATGAAACCTTCCGTGTCTTTGTAGGTAAAATGTAAATTCTACCACCACCTACCCTATAAGAAGAGCAAATGACATGACGCAACTGCTTATAGACTATGAGATTCAATAAATGTTGTTAGAATGGGGATTGCAGAAGCTGTGACCTGATGCTGAGTTAGGGAATGTGTACTCCCAGCTGCCTGGGGACAGGATCAGTCTTAGAGGCTAGAGCAGGGGTGGACCTGCAGCAAGTGACAAAGTGGCTCTTGCTTCACAGATCAGGGATATGGAGGGCCCAACAAAAAGGTCAATCCTTTAGATATGGTCAAAGCCTCAATTGCAAAGTCATCCGAGCTGTACGAGCACACAGGCCAGTACATGGGTTCTTCTGCCATGTAAGTGCCTGCCAGTCTCAGGAACAGTGTTTTGGACCAGAAATGTAGGGACAACAGAGACAGTGTTTCAATCGATTTTTCTAGAATCAAGGATAACTGTGTCAATCTGTTGTGAGAGTCAACTTTCTGCAGTGTCTAAAGAGAGTGCAAAGGAAAACAGTTCTGATCAAAGCCCAGATTCCTTCGTCGTAGGCATTTTCTCCACAACGCACCCAAAGGCATTTTGTAAAATTGCAGCTACTTCTGAAAGGAAGATGTGTTAATAGGCTACAGTTTGGGTGTCATCAGCTCATTCCCAGAATGGCTTTTGCGTCAAGACAGACATCAAAATGGAGAGGAGAGATGTTCACTCACATGTCGGCACTTGATGGAGAAAGGAGAAAAATCAAATGTTTTAGTGGCCTGGATACTACACTTTTTGACGTGAACATTTTTAGCTCCATTTATCTCTCAAACTAATGGGGTTATGAAATCATTCGACAAGAATGACACCATTAGTGGATACAGTTCTGTGCTGTCTTGAAGCTCAAAACTGTATCAATTAGCAAATATTTACTGAGTTTCTGCTGTCTGCCGTTGCTGGGCTAGGCAGGAAAAGGGATGGACATTTATGTCCTGTGAGTTCCTGATGGTCTTTAGTAACAGCAGGGGTGGCTACCACTTTTGGAATACACACGTTAAGCCATTTCAAATCATTTTCTTATTTGCTCCAGGTAGACAGTGCTAATCCTCATTTTACAAATGAGAAAACTAAGGCATAAAGAAGTAAAACAACTTGCTCAAGGTCAGACAGCAAAGACCTGAGCTGGTACTCACTTGTAGCCTGTCTGCTTTTTATTTTTGCTATAACATGCTGCTTTGAAAGAGAAGGTATCGCACATGTTAAAAGAAGCCAAAGGATATAGTGTATGATTAACGTGAGAAAAAAGACGGAGAATGCTATTCTTTCAGTAAGGAGTCATCCCATTTAACAGATGGAGGAACTAAGACTGACAAATGTGCTTAATGACTTAGGAGGATTTGTTGTTGGAAGGGGAGGACTAGGGTGGTTTTCTGTCCAGCACTGCCTTATTCAAATGAACACTTGTGCCACCATGGTTGCTTCGCAGGATGAGCTGTCTACTTCCTGGACCTCTGTGCACTGGACAGATGGTGTCTGGAGTATTTAGTGAGCCCTCCCTCAGCTACAGCTTGGAGGAAGCCAACGTCATCACTCATTGTAGGTGGCCCACCTCCTGCCAGGGTTCCTGGAGGTGCTGGAAGCAAAGCAGCTAAACATTGCCAGAGAGAAACTGTCTGCCTTATTGTAAAGTGGATGGAAACCCGTTCAGGATGGGAAGCATTGCCTTGAGATTGATGGATATGGCCCACCCCTGCACAGAGAGGAATAGCCACTCTGCCGGGCTTGCTCCTCTCTGCTCCCTGGTGGGTGGAGTTTGGCTGTCGGGAGGCAGCATTGAAGGAGTGTGTCTGGGTTGATTCAAAGAAGGGCATGACTCTGAGGTGGAACATTTCCATCCAGAAGGGACGAGAGAGTCGTGTTGAGGACTTGTGAAGGAGACAGAATGCTATCCAGTGAATTCATCACTGAGCGTCTTGTTGCCATGCCCTAGCAGAAGAAAGAGAAGGAAACAGAGCTAGACACCAGGCAGAGAGAGTTAATCTGTGTCCAGCACGTTTCAGAATAATAAAACCCGAGCAGGCTCACTGGATACCATCCATTTCCATTTCATGCCTTCAGAGCCGGAGGGCAGACTGATGAGTTTGTCTGGCAGAGCTCTCTCTTTCCTTGGCTGGCTACCCTGCTTAGGTTTTGCTCCTGGGATGGTGGAGCAAACTCTGAGGACTGGAAGTCTGACTGGAAAACAAATGCCCAGGAATCCACAGCCTTCTTCTGGAATTGGGGTCAGGGGTGGGAATGGGCAAAGCTTTTTAGGACATTTCAGCATCCTTGTCTCCTCTTAGTCTTTACCACACCCTTCCCCATGGGCTGGAAGGATGCCATCTCCAAGATCATTGCCAGGTAGAACTCCTTGTTCTGATCATGTGCATCACGACAGACAGACTGTCTGGGAAATGTGACTTGTGTCTCAAGCCCATGTTGGGGGCAATGTATCCTGGTGCCACCAGCCTGGAGTCCTGGGGTCTGCTGCTCCTCGAGGCACACGGGTTCTCTGAGCTTCTGGGGCCCAGGAAAGAGGCAGGGCACTGATAATCTGTCTGCTTCCCAGCATCCAGCCAACTTTGGTGCCATGACACAAGCAGAAAAGGAATAATAAGAAAAAAAAAGATTCTCAAATCCTCCTTAATTAAAGCATTTGAAAGGGCCTGACATGTAGACATTGTGCTCCAAATTTATTACTATAACAGAACTTGGGTAATACTAATGAAATTGCAACCCAAAGGAACACAGTGCACTTTTATGGAAATGCAGCTCTGTCTGCAAGGAGAATACAATGGGGCCTGAGTGGTGAAGGACTTTGACAGGTTAGGGTTTGCTGCTGTCCCGTGACATCATCAGGCCCAAAATAGCAGCAGTAATGGCAGTCTTGGAGGAAGGACCCTCCTCTCAGACTTTGATGGACCCTCAAGCAAGCTTTGCTGTAATTTGCTGTACCTCTGTTTTCTGCAGGTATCCATATACTTGGGAACAAGAGGAGGAAGTACTTATACAATAAGCATTAATTGAGGGACTACTGAGACAGTCAATTCCTAGGCAGGTTGATAAGAAGTCCAGGGTTCCCGAGGAAGAGAAACGGGTCTGGGACTTTCGAAGTGAAGATCAGTTCAGTTCAGTCGCTCAGTCGTGTCTGACTCTTTGTGACCCCTTGAATCACAGCACGCCAGGCCTCCCTGTCCATCACCAACTCCCAGAGTTCACTCAGACTCACATCCATCGAGTCAGTGATGCCATCCAGCCATCTCATCCTCTGTCGTCCCCTTCTCCTCTTGCCCCCAATCCCTCCCAGCATCAGAGTCTTTTACAATGAGTCAACTCTTCGCATGAGGTGGCCAAAGTACTGGAGTTTCAGCTTTAGCATCAGTCCTTCCGAAGAAATCCCAGGGCTGATCTCCTTCAGGATGGACTGGTTGGATCTCCTTGCAGTCCAAGGGACTCTCAAGAGTCTTCTCCAACACCACAGTTCAAAAGCATCAATTCTTTCGCACTCAGTTTTCTTCACAGTCCAACTCTCACATCCATACATGACCGAGATAAGGGTCTGGAATTCTCAAGGAGGAGGAAAAGACAAACATCTTTTTTTTTTTTTTTTCTCTCTACATTCCTTAGTCTTAGTCACATAAAACATTTTTTTCTTTAAGCCCTGAACTGATGATTACACAACAAACAACTCAGTTTAAACTCTGTACTAAGCATTATATAACAATGTATCCTGCTTGAGGACAGTTTCTTCTTCCTGAAAAGCTTCTGACTAATCCTGTTATTTTAAAATGTAAATTATGGGAGTGGGTCTAGTAAGATCTTTACAACCTTGAGACATTCTTCTGATTTATTGTAATAACTAAAAAATATATAACTCCTTTGTTTAGACTAGCGAGGGGGGCAGTCTCCATCCCCCTTCTGATGTCTATGTCAAAAGTTTTCTCTGTCCCTTTTTATGCTTTAATAAAACTCTGCTACACAAAAGCTCTTGAATGATCAAGCTTGGTCCCTGGTCCCAAAGCTAAATCTTCTTCTTTGAAGATCACGAATCTGACACTGTTCACTGTAAGCAAACTATCATCTTGAGGCTCGTCAGGGATCTTCAGGACAAGGTAAGAACACAGAGCTCTAGACTGTTTTCTCAGTATACACATTTTCTGCTTTACTTTACTAATTCTTCTGTGTGCTTGTGTGAACGAATGACACGCCCTGCATGAAGCAAGTGAGGAGCCCTGCTCTGCAGTTTTGCAGTGCCTCGTAATGACTGAAGGCAGCTCCAGAAAGGGGAGCCTTGTCGGGGGTTTATACTGACCTGCCAATGCCAAGAGGCACCCAGTGTCCCTGCGAGGGGGGCGGCCAGAGATGGGCAAAGTGTGTGGACTGAACTTTCCTTTCTCGGTCACCTTTTCCTAGTCTATGATCATTTCGTAATTGCGTGGGGAATTAGAACTACTAACTAATCTATCAGATCAGAGACTTCCAAGGGATTTGTGATCCATGCTGTTACTATGTACTTTTACTTAGACCCCAAGTATGGAAGCACCTAGCCTGGCTAGGTGCTTAAAGTTACAAGAGCATGTTTGGGAGCAAGGCGGAGCTCTAGCTCCAGGAAGGTCTCTCAGTCTAGAGGTCAGTCTCTTGGCTGCCTGCCTCAAGGGCCAGCAAGCTGAAAGTGAGTCTTTGTCATAGCTGTGCCTCTGATCTAAGTGGATAGACGCACTGCCAGTGACCATGAGGTTTTTGAGGATACAGATCAGGAATTTCAAAATGTGGTTATATTGGGATTACAATGGGCTTCTTCTTTTGGTAGTGCTAGCTCTTAGCAGACCAGAGAAGGCTCTCTGATGGCTTTTGTCTCAACTGCCTAGATGTTCCTTTTGTGTAATCTGTGGAAATCAACTGGAAAGATTGGCCTAGTAGCTTGAGGACAAAACTCACTTTTTCCTTGCTGGCCAATCCTTTTGCTATCACATATACTGGCATGGTGACAACTCAGAAGGGACATCTTGGTTGCTGTTTATCCCTTTATGACTCACCATTTCTACTGTGGTCAGAACTGTACTCAGGAATGTTCACAGGCACATGTAGTGTGGGTGCTTCCCCTAGTAGTCCTAGCTTGGGAGGCATTCCAAAAAG
Organism: Bubalus bubalis; assembly: GCF_019923935.1. Lineage (NCBI taxonomy): Eukaryota > Metazoa > Chordata > Mammalia > Artiodactyla > Bovidae > Bubalus > Bubalus bubalis. The sequence continues at coordinate 111,284,783 of NC_059161.1, forward strand.
CTGCTCTGTTCCATCCCAGGTGGCATCAGGGGAAAAGGGCAAATCAAACAAAGGTCTTGGTGGTATGGAACTAAGTCAATTTGGGATTCCATCAGGCCTACCCCTGGTGCATCTCCACCCACCTGCGAGTAAGGTGCCTGTGTCAGTCAGGGACAGACTAAGTCTGACTAGGGAAGGAAAGCTTCAGTAGAAAGTCTGTCTACACCCCCATCTAGAGCAGGGAGGGACACCTCCAGTGGAAAGAAGCCATGGTTATGGGTGCCACTCTTTTCTTTTTTACAGATAGGAGCTATCTGTTCTAGAACCACTCCTTTACAACGTATTTAAAAAAAAAAAAACAACTGGGACAAGTTTGAACCCTAGACTTTAAAAAAGACATGCTTGAACTTCTGTGATACTAAATGGCCACAGTATCCTTTGGAAGACAGGGGAATACTGGCCAGTTGAAGGGTCTCTCATCTGTAATATTGTTTTACAATTAATTAGATCAGTTCTGTAAAAAACAAGGGAAATGGCTGGAAGTTTCATATGTGTTGCTCTTTATCTCTCTGCAAGACATACAAGACTTAAGTCCTAAGGGTGCAGGTTTGGTTGTGAAATCTTCAGCTCCCTCCTGTACTTTGCCCCTGTATGGGGCTCCCAACTGAATAGGTTGAGGATCAGGGCCTCTTTCCAGGAGGGGTTGCCTGTCTTGGTAGAAATTCAAACAGTACCAATTCTGGTCAATATTATTTAGAGGATCCAAAAGGTATACAGAAGCCTTTGTGGGACTAACTTTACTTTATGACCTTACTTGGAAAGATGTAATGTATGTCGTGAGACAGACACTGACTCCTGGCTCAAAAACTTGAATTTTAGGGGAAGCTACTACTTTTGGAGATGAATGGCTTGAACGTGAGACAAGGGGAAGGAGGGGACATGAAATCGCCCTCCTTCCTACTCTGAGCCAAGCAGTTCCCATAACAGTTCCACTTTGTCAGATGTATTCGTGAAGGACTCAAGCGAGCACTCACTAAGACTTTAGACTATGCTAAGTTGGCTAGAATAGAGAGAGAAGGAAACGCCTGGTAAATTCCTAGATAGAAAATGGGAGGCTTTCCACAAGTTTACTGATGTTGATCTCAAAAGTTCAGAGGGAGGAATGATCTTAAAAAACAAATTTCTCACTCATTCGGCTTCAGATATCTTCCATAAGCTACTAAAACGGGCATTTGGACCAAATCAGTCATTAGAAAAACTGTTGCAGCTGGCTCAGATGGTATATTGTGGTAGAGGATATGAGGAGGAAAATAGGAAAATAGGGGGAAAAAAGAACCATGCAAAAGACTGAAGCCCCAACAATGGCTGTTAGATCTGCTCTGAAACAGCTTGAGGAAAAATGCCCAGAGGAACCCAGGTGAAAAGGGATGGACTTCTTTTTACTGTGGGAAGGAGGGGCATCTCAAGTGGGATTGCCCTCAGGCATCTAAGGCACCCCCTGGCTCCATGTCCAGTCTGCAAAGGACCACACCTGAGGAGAGACTGCCCCCAGAGTTTTAGGCCCCAGGGGTTGGGCTCTCAGGACAATCAGGACCAAAGGTGCCCGGGAGTCCCCACACAAGCTTCCATCCTAATAACACCCAAGGAACCCCTGGTATTAATAACTGTGGGGCACCAATTAGTTGAAGTTCTTTTGGACACTGTGGCAACTTTCTCTGTGCTCACTGAAGCCCCTGGTCCACTTTCCTCCTGATCCACTACTGTAACAGGACAGTCAGAAGAAACCAAATGCTATTATTTCAGTTATCCTTTAAGCTGCAACTGGGACTCTGTACTATTTTCTAATGAGTTTCTAACCATGCCAGAGTCTCCCTCACCCCTTCTGAGGAGGGATATACTGAGCAAGGATCAGGCCTCTGTTTTCAGAAATATGGAACCTGCTCTTTTAATTGAACAAAATGTAAATCCTAAAGTGTGGGCTGATGGAAAAACTTTGGGTCGAACACAAAATGCTGTTCCTGTTGTTATCAAGCTCAAAGACCCTTGTCTATTCCCACATCGAAAGCAGTACACACTAAAGCTCAACGTTAAAGAAGGGTTATGACTAGTGCGTTGTCTTGGCAAAACTCTATTAGCCTTTGCCCTGCTTCATTTTGTACTCCAAGGCCAAATTTGCCTGTTACTTCAGGTGTTTCTTGACTTCCTACTTTTTCCTCTCTTTTTTTTCTAAAGAAAGGCCATGCCAAAGAATGCTCAAACTACCGCACAATTGCACTCATCTCACATGCTAGTAAAGTAATGCTCAAAATTCTCCAAGCCAGGCTTCAACAGTACGTGAACCAGGAACTTCCAGATGTTCAAGCTGGTTTTAGAAAAGGCAGAGGAACCAGAGATCAAATTGCCAACATCCACTGGATCATCGAAAAATCAAGAGAGTTCCAGAAAAACATATTTCTGCTTTATTGACTATGCCAAAGCCTTTGACTGTGTGGATCACAATCAACTGTGGAAAATTCTGAAAGAGATGGGAATACCAGACCACCTGACCTGCCTCTTGAGAAATCTCTATGCAGGTCAGTAAGCAACAGTTAGAACTGGACATGGAACAACAGACTGGTTCCAAATTGGAAAAGGAGTACATCACGGCTGTATATTGTCTCCCTGCTTATTTAACTTATATGCAGAGTACATCATGAGAAATGCTGGGCTGGATGAAGCACAAGTTGGAATCAAGATTGCCGGGAGAAATATCAATAACGTCAGATATGCAGATGACACCACCCTTATGGCAGAAAGTGAAGAACTAAAGAGCCTCTTGATGAAAGGGAAAGAGGAGAGTGAAAAGGTTGGCTTAAAGTTCAACATTCAGAAAACTAGGATTATGGCATCTGGTCCCATCACTTCATGGCAAATAGATGGAGAAACAGTGGAAACAGTGGCTCACTTTATTTTTCTGGGCTCCAAAATCACTGCAGATGGTGATTTCAGACTTGAAATTAAAAGACGCTTACTCCTTGGAAGAAAAGTTATGACCAATCTAGACAACATATTAAAAAGCAGAGACATTACTTTGCCAACAAAGGTCTGTCTAGTCAAGGCTATGGTTTTTCCTGTGGTCATGTATGGATGTGAGAGTTGGACTGTGAAGAAAGCTGAGTGCCGAAGAATTGATGCTTTTGAACTGTGGTGTTGGAGAAGACTCTTGAGAGTCCCTTGGACTGCAAGGAGATCCAACCAGTCCATTCTAAAGAAGATCAGTCCTGGGTGTACATTGGAAGGACTGATGCTAAAGCTGAACCTCCAATACTTTGGCCACCTCATGTGAACAGTTGACTCATTGGAAAAGACCCTGATGCTGGGAGGGATTGGGGGCAGGAGGAGAAGGGGATGATAGAGGATGAGATGGCTGGATGGCATCACCAACTCGATGGACATGAGTTTGAGTGATCTCCAGGAGTTGGTGATGGACAGAGAAGCCTCAGTTCAGTTCAGTTCAGTTCAGTTGCTCAGTCATGTCTGACTCTTTGTGACCCCATGAATCGCAGCATGCCAGGCCTCCCTGTCCATCACCAACTCCCGGAGTTCACTGAGACTCATGTGCATCAAGTCAGTGATGCCATCCAGCCATCTCATCCTCTGTCGTCCCCTTCTCCTCCTGCCCCCAATCCCTCCCAGCATCAGGGTTTTTTCCAATGAGTCAACTCTTCACATGAGGTGGCCAAAATACTGGAGTTTCAGCTTTAGCATCATTCCTTCCAAAGAAATCCCAGGGCTGATCTCCTTCAGAATGAACTGGTTGGATCTCCTTGCAGTCCAAGGGACTCTCAAGCGTCTTCTCCAACACCACAGTTCAAAAGCATCAATTCTTCGGCGCTCAGCCTTCTTTGGGTCGTGCTGCAATTCATGGGGTTGTAAAGAGTCAGACATGACTGAGCGACTGAACTGAACTGACCTGAAGGATTATATAACAACAATATATCCTGCTTGAGGACAGTTACTCCTTCCTGAAAACCTTCTGGCTAATCCGGTTATCTTAAAATGTAAATTATGGAACTGAGTCTCCTAAGATCTTTACAATCTTGAGATATTCTTTTGATTTATTGTAATAACTAATTTTAAAAGTATATAACTCCCTTGCTTAGACTAGCGAGGGGGGCACTGCCCATCCGCTTCTGACGTCTGTGTCAGAAGCATTCTCTATCCCTTTTCATACTTTAATAAAACTCTGCTACACAAAAGCTCTTGAGTGATCAAGCCTGGTAGCTGGTCCAGAAGCTAAATCTTCTTCAGAGATCATGAATCCAACACTATAAGCTGTCACTACCACGAGCCAAAATTTGCACATTTTGTTTTATCCAATCCTCACAATATTTTCACCATCCTCATTTTGTAGATGACATAATTCAAGCTCATTGTTGCTATTCAGTCGCTCAGTTCTGTCGTACTCTTTGCTACCCCATGGACTACAGTGTGCCAGACTTCTCTGTCTTTCACTATCTCCCAGAGTTTGCTGAAACTTATATTCACTGACAGAGAAGGCAATGGCACCCCACTCTGGTATTCTTGCCTGGAAAATCCCATGGACGGAGGAGCCTGCAGTCCATGGGGTTGCTAAGAGTCGGGCATGACTAAGCGACTTCACTTTCACTTTTGACTTTCATGCATTGGAGAAGGAAATGGCAACCCACTCCAGTATTCTTGCCTGAAGAATCCCAGGGACAGAGGAGCCTAGTGGGCTGCTGTCTATGGGGTCACACAGAGTCGGACATGACTGAAGTGACTTAGCAGCAGCAGCAGCATATTCATTAAGTTGGTGATGCCATCCAACCACCTTGTCCCCTGTCACCCCTTTCTCCTCATGCCCTCTGTCTTTCCCAGCATCAGGGTCTTTTCCAATCAGTCAGCTCTTTGCATCAGGTGGCCAAAATATTAGAGCTTCAGCTTCAGTATCAGTCCTTCCAATGAATATTCAGGGTTGGTTTCCTTTAGGATTGACTGGTTTGATCTCCTTGCTGTCCATGGGACTCTAATTTCTACCCAAAGCTATAGGACTGGCAACTAGGCAGAAATTTGAATTCTGGTCTGTATAACTTCAAAGCTTGGGCTTTCCTGGTGGCTCAGCTGATAAAGAATCCACCTGCAATGCGGGAGACCTGGATTCAATCCCTGGGTTGGGAAGATCCCCTGGAGAAGAGAATGGCTTCCCACTCCAACATGCTGGCCTGGAGAATTTCCATGGGCCGTATTGTTCATGGAGTTGCAAAGAGTCAGACACTACTGAGTGACTTTCACAACTTCAAAGCTTATACAGTTTAGCTTGCACTCATAGATCATGCAACAATTTTGTTTCTAGGTTTTGGGGACCCGTATCCATAATATTTCTTGTGAAATCCTCCTGCCTACTTGTGTTGGAGGTTGGAAATGGAAAATACTGTCCTCAAATCCCCTTTCATGCTGGGTTTCTTTCTACATGAATGACAGGGTTTGCTAGTGAATTAATTAAACAATTACACTCATGTTTATTGAGTACCTACTGTTTACTGTGAACTGTAAAAGGTGCTGGCACTCTAATGTGAAAGAAGACAAATACAGCCCTGTTCTGGTAAAGGGAATAACTAATTAAAAAGGCATTAAGAAAGTAGAATCAAAACAAGTAATTATAGCTTATGATTAGTGCTAATTGGAAAAAATAAAAGAAGGTACTTGATAAATAAGAGGGGAACTAGGACAATGATTTTAAATTGTTTGCTTGGGAAGCTCAGCAAAGGCCGGTAGGATGAGAAGTAGCCACTTGATTGCAAGTGAGAGAAAGAGAAGGAATAGCATGTGTAAAGGCCCTAAGGTGGGAACCTTCTCATCATGTTTAAGCAGGGAAAGGGACTCTGAGAAGCTGGGCAGATGAAATGGAGGGAGGCTTGCATACTCCAAAGGAAGAAAGTACAGACTGAATAAAACATGTTCCTTACTGACTGTGCTATGGGATCTGGATGTGGTTATTCTAGTTCTTCCCAGGTGGTGCAGTGGTAAAGCATCTGCTTGCAATACAGGAGACACACAGGAGACCCAGGTTTGATCCCTTGAGAGGGAAATAGCAACCCACTCCAGTATTCTTGCCTGGGAGAATTCCATGGACAGAGGAGCCTGGCGGACTACAGTCCATGGAGTTGCACAGAGTTGGACATGACTGAGCACACCTATATAAGCAACTAAAGGATTTGCAACATGAAAGTGATATTATCTGATTATAATTGCTTATAATTATGTTTTTAATAGAAAAACATCTTTGTTGCCCAAATTGAAACAATAAGCTTTTACAATAAAAGTATCTCCTTCTTATCCTTCTCCTTCCTTTCCCCTCCCAGGCTGTATATCATTCTGAATATATTTCACACATATAATGTAAGTACAATATTTATATATATTGATATTATATGTATATTTATATATATATATATATATAATACACACACATACATGCCATTCTGTAGCGTGCTCTGTTTTCTCTCTCATTTTATACCTTGGAGAGTATTATATTTTGATACATATAGAACCACCTTGCTCTTGTAACCACCTTGGGGTGGTCAGCATAGCATGGCGGTTAAGAACAGACTTTGGAGCCACGTTGCCTGAGTCTAAATTTTGTGTTACTCACTTAACTTAACTTTTCTGTACATTTGTTGACTTACCTAACTTCTCTGTACATTGGTTGACTCATCTGGTAAACTGATATGAAGAGTGCCCACCTCATAGGATCATTCCAGGGATGAAATGAGCTAATGCTGGTAAAGCACTGAAAGTGGCAAGTGCCCATGTGTTATAAATATGCTCCTGTTGTTATAGATGCTCCAACTCTCTGGTGATGGTCATTTAGGTCATTCCCAGGGTTTGGTCTTATAAATGCAACAGTGAATATCCTTGCCTGTATGCCACTTCCCTCATGGGTTTATATACATATAATAAATATCTAGGAATAAAATTGTTGGGACTAGGAGAGGTGTCTTTGTAATTTTAACAGATACTGTCAAATTCCTCTTCACAGGTTTTTTAATTTACAAGTGCACCCACAATCTATGCCATCAAACTTCTTGATATTTACCTACCAGATAAGTAAATAATAAGAGTATTGGATTGTAATTTATTTTCTATTTCCCTTAATTTGGTGGAGTCTGAGCATCCTTTTTAATATTGAGTTATTGCATTTATCTTTTGTAAACTCTCTGCTCTGGTTCTTTGCCCATTTCCTTTCGTGTTGATCTTTTCTTTATTCAGATATATTAGTTAGTGGGTGAGGGTACAGATTTTGGAGGAAACTTAGGTTAGAATCATGGTTCTGCCTCTTACTAGCTGTGTGATTCTGGGCAGTTTAATTGTCTCACCATGCCTCAGTCTTCTCTGGATAGCAGTGTCTGTACCATATGGTTTTTTTTTTATTGGAGTATAATTCCTTTACAATGTTGTATTAGTTTCTGCTGTACAATGAAGTGAATCAGCCATATGTACACATATATACCCTCCCTCTTGGACCTCCGTCCCCTCATCCCACCCCTCTAGGTCATCACAGAGCACTGAGCTGAGCCCCCTGTGCTACACAGCAGCGTCCCACTAGCTATCTGTTTTACACGGGGCAGTGTATATATATCAGAGCTGCTCTCCCAGTTTCTCTGCCCTCCCATCTGCCCTCCCCATGTCCACATGTTTGTTCTCTATGTCCGTGCTTCTATTCTGCCCTGAAAATAGGTTTATCTGTACCCTTATTCTAGATTCCACACTTATGTGTTAATATACTATATTTGTTTTTCTCTTTTTGTTTTACTCTACTCCATAGGACAGACTCTAGGTCCATATAATTGCTGTAAGTGAATGATGAGAGACTGGATAGAGAAATGGATGATAGACAGACGTATTTAAAAATGGAGCACCCGCAATCTTCAGTGACTAGTACAGGAAGTGACTAGTTCAAATCACAACCTCTGTGGCAATACCGGCCAGGTTCCCTGAGTTTTGCCTCTGTTTTCAACTTTGGACAAATTGGAGGAAACCAAATATGCTCCCCTATCTGGTCACCTAGGGTGTTCCCCTTATAGCTGGCCTACCCCAGCTTGTCTACATCAATAACTTTCAATCAGGGAATCTGAAGCCTTCCCCCTTTCCCCTTTATAAAGCTTTCTCACTCTCTGCCTGCATTTGGGTCTCTGGCAGTACATGTATGTTGATGACTGCCTCCCTTGCCATAACAAGTTCTGAATAAATTCCTTTTTTCTCCTTTGGGTGGTCTTCATTTATTTCCACAACTAGCACATGTAAAATGCTAGTGGAGACTCTGTTATATAGTAAACACACTCTATGTTCTACATGACAACTTGTCATCTGTCTGTGATACATGATATCAAGAGTAGTTTTTCTTGGTTCGTGTTTTTCTAGAATGCAAACTCCATGAAGGAAGACACTGCCACTAACACTTTTAAAGATATTCCATGGAACCTAAAGTAATGATTTACGCACAGAGCGCACATGCGGATTGAAGAATCAAATGAATCACCCGGTAGTTCAGAGGACAGTCATATTTGTCTCTTGGAATCTGAGGGATGGGCTTCCCAGGTGGCGCTAGTGGTAAACAGCCCACCTGCTAATGCAGAAGGATGTAAGAGATGCAGGCTCCATCACTGGATTGGGAAGATCCCCTGGAGGAGGAAATGGCAACCCACTCCAGTATTCTTTCTTGGAGGATCGCATGGACAGAGGAGCCTGGAGGGTTCCTACAGTCTATAGGGTTGCAAAGAATCAGACAAGACAGAGCAACTGAACATGCACTCATCCAAGGAACATTGCTTCCAGGATGCCCATGGATACCAAAATTCAAAGATGCTCAAGTCTTTTTTAGAAAATGGCATAATGTTTGCATATAACCTGTCCACATCTTCCCATATCCTTTAAATCATCTCTAGATTACTTATAATACCTAATAGAGTGTAAATGCTATGCAGATAGTTGTAAATATGATGTAAATGCTATGTAAATAGTTGCCAGAGCTTGGCAAATTCCAGTTTTGCATTTTGGAACTTACCAGAATTTTTTAAAACTATTTTTGACACACGTTTGGTTCCCCAGATGGGGAACCAAGATACAGAAGGCAGACTGAAATTATACTGCAGGTTAAAACTTTAAGCCCAAACATGGACAATAGGAAGAATTAGAGTCAGGCCCAGTGGCTCCATGTACACTGAAATAGGGACAGAAAATAGAAGAAAAGAGTTGAAAGATGGAAGGGGATTGTGGATCCAGATGTGTGAGCTTTGTGACCTCTAACAAACATAATGTCTATTCTAATTGCCTACCTTGTAAACAGAGGTATTGTGAGAAGTGGATGGGATTATTGAGCAAACATGTCCCTAATAGGGTGGAAGGCCATGGCTCGTATTTAGTGTTTGTTAATTCATTTGCATTTATATCATGCTTTATTCTTTTTATTGTTGTTTAGTTGCTAAGTCTGTTCCATCCCTTTTGCAACCCCATGGACTGTAGCCTGCCAGGCTCCTCTGTCCATGGGATTTCTCAGGCAAGAATACTGGAGTGGGTTGTCATTTCCTTCTCCAGGGGATCTTCCTGACTCAGGGATCAGACTTGCTTTCCTGCATTGCAGGTGACTCTTTACCGTTGAGCCACTGGGGAAATTTTACTCTTTACTAAACACCTACATACGAACTCAGGGCTTCCCTGATAGCTCAGTTGGTAAAGAATCCACCTGCAATATGGGAGAACTGGGTTCGATCCCTGGGTTGGGAAGATCCTCTGGAGAAGGGAAAGGCTACCCACTCCAGTATTCTGGCCTGGAGAATTCCATGGACTGTATAGTCCATAGGGTCGCGAAGAATCAGATGCCACTGAGTGACTTTCACTTTCATGTATGAACTCATTTGATAACTGCAGTATACTGTTGACGTTGGTAGGGCTGGAACTGTCATTCCCCTTTAATGGGTTGAAGACCAGGGCTCAAAGTCAAGAAGTGGGTTGCTTAATGACACAGGTTAGTGTTTGCAAATGGAGTCAGGTATTATTATTATTACTATTTTTTAATTTAGCCATTCATTTGGATGTTATTTTACCATTAAAGAGAGAACTTCTAACCCTACATACATTCTTATCTTTGCATTAATAGTAGTGAAAGTAAAAGTGAAGTCGCTCAGTCATGTCTGACTCTTTGCAACCCCATGGACTGTAGCCTATCAGGGTCCTCGGTCCATGGGATTCTCCAGGCAAGAATACTGGAGTGGGTTTCCATTTCCTTCTCCAGGGGATCTTCCCAACCTAGGGTCGAACCCGGGTCTCCCGCATTGTGGGTGGACGCTTTACCATCTGAGCCGCAAGGACAAGAATCCAAATATTACATTTCCTTTCATCTGGGTTAATCTGTATTTATGAAATGTATATCCTTTTGTTTTACTTTATTACTCATATCAGTTGATATTCTTTTAGAGTTGACTTTGTCATCAAATACATCTGTCAAGCTCCATACCATTTATTTATCAGATCAGACTTTTTTAAAGCTTTTAAAAATTACCTATTCAACATAACAAAATTCTTAAACTCCATCTTTAAAGAAAAATTATTGGAGTAATTTGCTTAACAATGTTGTGTTAGTTTTTGCTGCACAGCAAGGTGAATCAATTATATGTATACATATATCCCCTCTTTTTTGGATTTCCTCTCCATTTAGGTCACCGCAGAGCACTGAGTAGAGTTCCCTGTGCTATACAAAAGGTTCTCATTAGTTATCTATTTTATATATGTCAGTCCCAGTCTCCTAATTCATCTCAGCCTTCCTTTCCGCGCCCCCAACCCCCCACACCCCATATCCAACCATTTTTTCTGTCTGTGTCTTTATTTCTGCTTTGCAAACAGGTTCATCTTTACCATTTTTCTAGTAAGTGAGAAAGAGAGAAATATCATATATTAATGCATATATGTGGAATTAAACTCTATCTTTTGATTCTACGTTCTACGTTTAGTCCACTAAACTATGCTGCTTCACAGCTTCTCTTTGAGTATTTGTGTGAGAACAAGAAAGATGAACGCTTCCTGGACTCCCTAAAGACATCTCTGATGTCACTTCCACGAGGTCAGGACCAGTGGAGAGGAGAGAGGTCCATCTGTGCCCACCATCTTCGCTCCCTGCCCATTTGATTCATTTTGCACTCATTGCTGCTCTTCTTCCCCCAGGCCCTTGGCCGCTGAAAGAAACAGCAGCTGTGGCCATCTAGTCCATGTCACTAATTAAATGGAATTTACACTTCGAATTTGGAAATGTATACCTTCTTGCCAAAGCACAACAGCTATTCGAAACCAAGCAATCAAGCTCACTGAGCTTCAAAAAAAGCTCTCTTTGGCCACACATCCTTCATTCCATTCCAATCAGCATTGATTGATTAGCTGTGTGCCAAAGATGCAAGGACTAGATATCTTTGCCAAATCACCTCCTCCCCGACAAATGTTTCTTGAGAACCCACAATGTATAAGATCATGTGCTGTGTTCCTGCATGGAGAGTGTCAGGAAACTGGCTGAGGAATTCAGGATACAGAGAAAATGGGACCCCAGACTAGGAAGGGAAACCAGTGTCAATGGAGATGCTGAGCTTGGGCAGTGCAAGAAAGATCAGGCAAAGTCAAGAAATGACTGAGATCCTTTTATCCATCCCTGTGTTAAGAACTTTAATAGAAATGCTGCCCATGTCATTTTAAGAACCTTCCAAATTCTAATGCTTCTGCGTCTTTGGACCCCCAAGGACCATTTCCCCATGGGAAAGTGAAATTGCAGAGAGGCCAGAGATTATGAAAGCCTGTCACCTCACTCTCATTATAGCTTCACTTGTACCAGACTCCAGTCTATTTTTGTTGTTGTTGTTGTTGTTGTTTTTCTCTCCCCTTCCCCAGTTATTCTGCCTGAGGTGTACTGGAACCACCCATTTTAGTTCTTGATCACATGCACCGTGCATCTCTTCCTTAGAATGCTGTTGTAGAGACACAAGCTTCTTTGGGGTGCCTGCCCCCTGTAACACTGTAACCCCCACTGCATCACCTGGACCTATGGGATGGGAAAGGAACTTGGGGATCCCCTCCTGCCCCACCGTCCTCAATGGATGTCATGCTGCTCCATGCCCCTTGCCTTTGCTCGCGTCTGCACAGCTTTAAATAGAATCCTGGAGGAATAACTCTTTTGAAAGGGAAGTTGAAAGCACTTGATTCAGCCAGGACTCTGTATGCATCAAAGGTTTGTGTCCACTCAGCTGGGGGTGTCCTTTTAGCTCTGCCCTGGTCAGGATTAACCACAAATGTCTTCTCACTAAGTGGTTGTTAAAAGCCTCCTTTTGAAAGATAGGAGGGGAAAATAATATAAAGAAGAAATGAGTCTGAGAGTTTTCTTCTGAGGTGATATAATTCTGAAATTATAGGAGTACTTTCCTAAAATTATGGGAATCTAAGAACAAACAAATGTGGGAAGCCAGATAATTGTACTCATCAGGGTTCTCTGAGAAACAGAACCAGAACCAACAGGAGATACAGAAAGATAGATAGAGATCAGTTCAGTTAAGTCTCTCAGTCATGTCCAACTCTTTGTGACCCCATGAATCACAGCACGCCAGGCCTCCCTGTTCATCACCAACTCCCGGGGTTCACTCAGACTCACGTCCATCCAGTCAGTGATGCCACCCAGCCATCTCATCCTCTGTCATCCCCTTCTCTTCCTGCCCCCAGTCCTTCCCAGCATCCGAGTCTTTTCCAATGAGTCAATCTTCACACGAGGTGGCCAAAGTACTGGAGTTTCAGCTTTAGCATCAGTCCTTCTGAAGAAATCCCAGGGCTGATCTCCTTCAGAATGGACTGGTTGGATCTCCTTGCAGTCCAAGGGACTCTCAAGAGTCTTCTCCAACACCACAGTTCAAAAGCATCAATTCTTCGGTGCTCAGCTTTCTTCACAGTCCAACTCTCACATCCATACATGACCACTGGAAAAGCCATAGCCTAGAATAGACGGACCTTTGTTGGCAAAGTAATGTCTCTGCTTTTCAATATGCTATCTAGGTTGGTCATAACTTTCCTTTCAAGGAGTAAGCGTCTTTTAATTTCATGGCTGCAATCACCATCTGCAGTGATTTTGGAGCCCCCGAAAATAAAGTCTGACACTGTTTCCACTGTTTCCCCATCTATTTCCCATGAAGTGATGGGACCAGATGCCATGATCTTCATTTTCTGAATGTTGAGCTTTAAGCCAACTTTTTCACTCTCCTCTTTCACTTTCATCAAGAGGCTTTTTAGTTCCTCTTCACTTTCTGCCATAAGGGTGGTGTCATCTGCATATCTGACGTTATTGATATTTGTACTGGAAATCTTGATTCCAGCTTGTGCTTCTTCCAGTCCAGCATTTTTCATGATGTACTCTGCATAGAAGTTAAATAAGCAGGTGACAATATACAGCCTTGACGTAGTCCTTTTCCTATTTGGAACCAGTCTGTTGTTCCATGTCCAGTTCTAACTATTGCTTCCTGACCTGCATATAGGTTTCTCAAGAGGCAGGTCAGGTGGTCTGGTATTCCAATCTCTTTCAGAATTTTCCACAGTTGATTGTGATCCACACAGTCAAAGGCTTTGGCATAGTCAATAAAGTAGAAATAGATGTTTTTCTGGAACTCTCTTCTTTTTCTATGATCCAGTGGATGTTGGCAATTTGATCTCTGGTTCCTCTGCCTTTCCTAAAACCAGCTTGAACATGTGGAAGTTCACAGTTCACGTATTGCTGAAGCCTGGCTTGGAGAATTTTGAGCATTACTTTACTAGCGTGTGAGATGAGTGCAATTGTGTGGTAGTTTGAGCATTCTTTGGCATTGCCTTTCTTTGGAATGTTGGATTGGATTGGAATGAAAACTGACCTTTTCCAGTCCTGTGGCCACTGCTGAGTTTTCCAAATTTGCTGGCATATTGAGTGCAGCACTTTCACAGCATCATCTTCCAGGATTTGAAATAGCTCCACTGGAATGCCATCACCTCCACTAGCTTTGTTTGTAGTGATGCTTTCTAAGGCCCACTTGACTTCACATTCCAGGATGTCTGGCTCTAGGTGAGTGATCACACCATCATGATTATCTTGGTCGTGAAGATCTTTTTTGTACAGTTTTTCTGTGTATTCCTGCCACCTCTTCTTAATATCTTCTGCTTCTGTTAGGTCCATACCATTTCTGTCCTTTATTGAGCCCATCTTTGCATGAAATGTTCCCTTGGTATCTCTAATTTTCTTGAAGAGATCTCTAGTCTTTCCCATTCTGTTGTTTTCCTCTATTTCTTTGCATTGATTGCTGAGGAAGGCTTTCTTATCTCTCCTTGCTATTCTTTGGAACTCTGCATTCAGATGCTTATATCGTTCCTTTTCTCCTTTGCTTTGCGCTTCTCTTCTTTTCACAGCTATTTGTAAGGCCTCCCCAGACAGCCATTTTGCTTTTTTGCATTTCTTTTCCATGGGGATGGTCTTGATCCCTGTCTCCTGTACAATGTCACAAACCTCATTCCATAGTTCATCAGGCACTCTATCTATCAGATCTAGGCCCTTAAATCTATTTCTCACTTCCACTGTATAATCATAAGGGATTTGATTTAGGTCATACCTGAATGGTCTAGTGGTTTTCCCTGCTTTCTTCAATTTCAGTCTGAATTTGGCAATAAGGTGTTCATGATCTGAGCCACAGTCAGCTCCTGGTCTTGTTTTTGCTGACTGTATAGAGCTTCTCCATCTTTGGCTGCAAAGAATATAATCATTCTGATTTTGGTGTTGACCATCTGGTGATGTCCATGTGTAGAGTCTTCTCTTGTGTTGTTGGAAGAGGGTGTTTGCTATGACCAGTGCCTTTTCTTGGCAAAACTCTATTAGTCTTTGCCCTGCTTCATTCTGTATTCCAAGGCCAAGTTTGCCTGTTACTCCAGGTGTTTCTTGACTTCCTACTTTTGCATTCCAGTCCCCTATAATGAAAAGGACATCTTTTTTGGGTGTTAGTTCTAAAAGGTCTTGTAGGTCTTCATAGAACCATTCAACTTCAGCTTCTTCAGCATTACTCGCTGGGGCATAGACTTGGATTACTCTGATACTGAATGGTTTTCCTTGGAAATGAACAGAGATCATTCTGTCGTTTTTGAGACTGCATCCAAGTACTGCATTTTGGACTCTTTTGTTGACCATGATGGCTACTCCATTTCTTCTAAGGGATTCTTGCCCGCAGTAGTAGATATAATGGTCATCTGAAGATAGATAGATATAATTTCTTATGAGGAATTGGCTCCTGCAATAATGGAAGCTGAGAAGTCCCCAGATTTGCCATTTGCAAGCTGTATATTAAGGAAAATTGTAATTCAAGTCCAAGTCTGAAAACCTGAGAATCAGTGTAGCAGATGATGTAAATTCCAGCCCAAGAATAAGAGAAGTTGGAGTGAGATGTTTTAGCCCAGGCAGAGGGACAGGAGGAAAGAAGCCAATTCACCTTCATCACCTTTTTGTTCTATGTTGGCCCTGAATGGGTTGGAGGATGCCCACCCACACTAGGGAGGACCATCTACTTCACTGGGTCCACGGGTTCAATTGCTAACTTCATCCTGAAACGTCCTCCCACAAACACACTAAGGAAAAATATTTAGTCTGGACTCCTCATTGCCCAGTCAAGTTGACATATAACATTAATTATCACAGTAATTTTTATAGTTCTTCATCCTATCTCTGAAGAAAAATAACTTGGTTAAAATCTTTATTCTTACTGTGAGATTTTGGGTAGCAACTTGGCAACTCCAAACCTTAATTCTGTAATGTGTTAAATGAAGATACTAACTTCAGTGACCACTACTTAGATTCTCTGAGTGCCCTCAAAGAGACAAGCTGTAGGAAGAGCCTAAGAATAAGGCCTGACACATAGTAACCTCGAAGCAATGTTAGTTGCTTGTCCTCCTCCTCTTCCTCTTCATCATTAGCATCATCACTTCCGTCATCATTTCCATTAATCTCATGAAGGCTTGTTTCACTTTCATTATATGTTAGTTACCATGTTTGGCTCTATCAATACATAAAAATGAATCCAATGTGGTTCCTACCCTCGGGGAAGTTGAGATCTAAAAGGGAAGATAAGACACATACAGAAATAACATTAATACAGGATAGAAAATGAGAGTGCAGCAAGGAATACGGACATGAATTATAATGAGAGAGCAGAGTTGCAAAAGCTGAGTTTCAGCTGGCAGCAGAATAGGAGGTGGGTGCTTCAGGGAAGGTTTGATAGAAAAGGAATGTTTGGTCTGGGTTGGTTGGATAATTAGGATTTGAAGTAGCAAAGGGGAAGAGTCATTCCATGGGGAGAAAACAGCATCATCCAAGTCATGACAAACTGAAGGAAATAAAATAATTCAGTTTGGATTGCGTGCAGAATGTTTCGGGAGAAACGAATAGAAGGACAGAGTAGGAGGCGGCTTGGGAATGAATTGTAGAAGCACCACAATATTTCTAATAATTATGTCTTCATTAAAGGGCCTCAGCATGTTTTGTAGACACTCAGAATGCTTGGAGACAGAGACACTTGGTGGTTGTCCACTCTGCTCTGGCTTCTGGGGAGAAACACCCCTGTAGCTCTTAGAGGTGAGAGCACGGCTGTGCCCTTGCAGCTCTGCAGGGAGGATAAGCCACGTGACACTGAAGCACCTATTCAGACATCACAGGGGCTGCTGGGAAGATACTGGCCAGTCTTCTCTGCTGAAATGTAGTCAGACTGCACTTGGTTATCCAGCCACTCAGCTTCTCCTTTCCATGTCTCTTTTGTTTGCTTTTCATGTGACTTTATGTCTTCAAAGGAAATCAGGGTACTTGCCACTAACTTTTAGGATAGGAAACGGAAAAGGGAAATAAAGTTTTTTGAGCTTCTTTTATGTGATCAGTCCTATCTTCCAGACTATCTTGAAGTTTTTTGTTTTATGTTTGATATTATTTAGTAAAATCAATAACATATTTACAAAGTTTTATCAATTGTATTTTGATAAAAATTATGATAGTAAATTAATAAAAGCATTTTTAGCCTTATGGTTACAAGTATAAAACTAATTTATAATTTTGTTGCAGAAAATTATAATAGGATTACTATAAAACATTTTCAAGCCTAATATTTTCATATTGATAGAAAATCTGGGGAAGTTTATATCAATCATACAAAGTCTGGAAATTATACCTTTTGCAACTATTTTAGCATGTATAATATTTTAGATATTAACATAAATGTTTAAGGGGTTATTTGAATGTACATGTGTGCTCAGTCGTGTCTGACTGTTTGTGACCCCATGGACTGTAGCTGACCAGGCTCCTTTGTACATGGAATTTTCCAGGCAAAACACTGGAGTGGGCTGCCAATTCCCCCTTCAGGGGACACTCCTGACAGGCTATCTTGTAGTAAATTTCATTTAATTCTCATGATTCCTCCAAATGTACCTTATATCCCAGTTTTTGCAGATGATGAAACTGATGCTCAGAAAAGTGAACCTCCTGACATTCCCAAGGGCATTTAGCCAACAAGCAGTAGAGGACAGATGTGCACAGAATTCTTCTTGGTTACAAAGCCTTTCCATTTGAAGGTCTACCACTTCATCCTCTGGTCATAGGTTTTTTTCCAAAATATTTTGAATGGGCTATCTAATTTCCAAAGGATAGCTCTGATGAGAGGCAGGGAATGTTTCTTCATTTTTTTTAAGCCTGTATAAGTTGATAACAAGTTTACCTGGGGCGGTAATTAGATTTGGTTTGTTTATCATTATATATTTAGTACCTAGCACGTACCCAATGAATATTAATTGAATGAATGATCTCCTGGTCTCAATCCAGATTCTGTAGCTGCAGATGGTTTTTACAGTGACTTTGGGACAATGATCAGTGGCTCAAGACCTGATTTACTAGTATTTACCATGTGCACTCGAGCAATTTTGAACCTCTCAGAACATTGTTTGTGTGTGCTCAGTCTCTCTGTCATGTCTGATTCTTTGTGGCCCCATAAACTGTAGCCTGCCGGGCTCCTCTGTTCATGGGATTTCCCAGGCAAGAATACCAGACTGGGTTGCCCTTTCCTACTCCAGGGGATCTTCCCGACCCAGTAATTGAACCCAAGTCTCCTGCATTGGCAGGAGGAATATTTACCACCACCCAGGAAACCCCCTCAGAGCCTTGATATTCATAAAACAAAAATACCCAAACCTGTTGTGTCCACCATCCAGAATTGTAGTCCTGGGGATTAAATAAGGTAATTACATTCAAGAAATACTTTCCAAGCCTCTGCTCTGTACAAGATCAAGTCCCAAGCATGGGCAATGATTAAAAATGACTGAACCTGGGAAGAAAACTATTTTTATACAAATAAAAGTCAAGGGGTACAGTTATTATACACAGGGAATCATCAGGTTAATATTAGGAAAATCTTACCCCCAAGACCTGACTGAATTTCCTACTGGATTTTTTTTTTCTCCCTGTTGAAAAATTGGGCACATTCTTTTTCTCATGACATTTCATCTAAATCAAGTTGTCAGGAAGGTGTAATTTCTTCTAGGTGTGTGTATGAAAATAGATAGGCTGCTTTCTCCTTGGGGTCATTAGCACTTACCTATTTTCTGGATCCCTGGTTTGCTGAAAGCAACAATGGATGACATTCACGACCAGGATGACTGGCTGAATGTGTTCTCTAGGATATCACAGTTTTTTGCCTTGGCTTCCCCTGGGATGCTTAGTAACTTTATTCCTGGTCATAGCACAATTTTTCTCCTGAACATGCTCATATTCTCAATTTTTAAAAAAGTTAATTTATATATTTTTATTTGGCTGTGCCCAGTCTTAGTTGCAGCATGTGAGATCTAGTTCCCAGACCAGGGATCAAACCTGGGTTCCCTGCACTGGGAGCATGGCGTCTTAGCTACTGGACCACCAGGGAAGTCCCTTATATTCACGTTTTTAAGGCTGTAGCATATCTGAAAAACAGAGCTAAACATAGACCTAAGGATTACTTAAAATATAGGTCAAAACTTCAAACTTATAATTTAGCAATGATTTAGTTCAAGTCTTTTCAGTTTACAAATTAGGAAATCCAGTCCCATCCATCCATTTATTTCATCATTATTGCAACACATATTTAATGAGCTCTTACTGTATGCCAGACCCTGGGGATAAAATATTGAATTAGTTGGGGAGGGGTCTCAAGCCTTAGAAACTTTGATAATATTTACTTTTTCATATAACAACAATTATTTACTGACTACTCCATATGGTCCAGAGTAGTGTTTTTCATGCATTGTTCTATTTGACTGTTATGCTGCCGCTGCTGCTGCTGCTAAGTCGCTTCAGTCGTGTCTGACTCTGTGTGACCCCATAGATGGCAGCCCACCAGGCTCCTCTGTCCCTGGGATTCTCCAGGCAAGAGCACTGGAGTGGGCTGCCATTTCCTTCTCCAGTGCGTTAAAGTGAAAAGTGAAAGTGAATTTGCTCAGTCGTGTCCGACTCCTAGCGACCCCATGGACTGAAGCCCACCAGGCTCCTCCGTCCATGGGATTTTCCAGGCAAGAGCACTGGAGTGGGGTGATTGGACTGTCGTAAGTATACATGAATAGGTACTATTATTGTTTCTATTTTACAGGTGCTAAATCTGAACGGAGGTTAAGTGACGCCAATGACCACATAATTAGTGATAGACTTAGTGTCACAACCCGGCTCTAACTCCCAACCCACACTTTTTATACTCATGGTGAAGTATTGTGGTCCCCAGAAGTGGAGACTTTGCCTGCGAGACCACAGAACAGCTAATTGCACGAGTCAGTGTTTTCTGAATCAAATTGCTATGTATAGATCCAAATATGTGTTTATACTCGTATTTTCCTTAAACATTGCACTTAATCAGCTAAGAATTTGATACTTAGCACCTGTGTGAAGAAAGTCAATGATTTTATTTTTTCCTTTCTATAATAACCTGTTAAACTATTCAAAGCTTTTCCACTGAGTGTGAGAGAAGTGGAGAGTAAAGTTTGAAATGTATTGTGGTGATAATGTAATTTCTAAGTGTTTCTATAGAGAAATCATGTAGGAATGGGAAATTCTTGAGGGCTGCTGGAGGGCACATGTGGTGACATCCTTGAAAAATTGTTGCCTTGGAAATTGCAGCCCCATCAGTATCTGGGCAATCTTAAGGCAAGCTATTAAACTACCAAATTATAATCACCTAGGAAAGCTTAGGATCCTTTTTCAAAAAACAAACCATCTAGACCAAAGGTTCTCAAACTTGAATGTGCATTCAGATCACCAAGATTTTGTTAAGTGCAGATTTTTTTATTCAAGGTCAAAGTAGGTCTTGTGATTCTGCATCTCTAAGATGCTTCGAGATGGGGTGATGCTACTTGTCCATGGACCACGAGAGGCTGATGCTGCTTGTCCACGGGTCGCATTTTGACAAGTGAGGCTTCTAGACCGATATATTTTCCTATTATGTCACTTAGATGAAGTAGACGGTGATCTTTCTTAATCTCAATCAGTTTTTTTTTTAAATTGTGAATGATATTTTCAACTGTAGATTTAAAACTTCTTGACTGTTAGATGAATGGTCAAGACTATTCCAAAATGGTAATTATTGCCAGCTTGACAGCAGAGGAGAGGTGCATTTCAAGTGTGTCTCAGAGAGAGGTCCTGGATGAGGGTCAAATTATTGCAGGTTCCAAGTACAGAGTGAGAAAATGTGAAAATAATCCTACATGTACTTCATTGCAAAGAAAAAAATTCAAAATGACCTTGTCAAGTCATTCAAACGAATTTGACAAGCTGAGGAAAACTCAAAATGAAGTAGTAAGTAATACACTTAAAGCCAGAAAACCAAAGTATATAAGACCTGGTTAAGACTGGGAAATTTCATAGGAATGATCTAAAAACACAGAATCACAAGCTGCAGGTAAATCACAATAGTGAAAGTGAAAGTGTTAGCTGCTCAGTCCTGTTCAACTCTTTGCAACCCCATGGATTGCAAAGGTGCCTCTCTCCATGGAATTCTCTGGATAAGAATACTGGAGTGGGTAAGCCATTCCCTTCTCCAGGGGAATAAGATGCTATAATAAGATGGAAATAAAAGTGCTAAGACTTTGTAAAAGTTTAAAGTAATCCTTTTACAAGAGCTTGCCCTGTGCTATTAGGGTTTTACATGTTGCATTTTAAAGGAGCTATAGAAAAATTGGAAAATTTAAAAGGAGGCAACCTCACAAATCCTTGGGTCAGAGGAATTTCCTCCATCCCCGGAGAGTTCTCCCCTCTACCCTCTTTGCTCAGATTATTTTTTTCCCTTCCTCTTTTCATTTATAATATTACATTAAACTGAGTTGCAGAAAAACCTCAGATTTCACAGGTTGTTGTTCAGTTCCTAAGTCATGTATGACTCTTTGCAACCCCATGGACTGCAGCATGCCAGGCTTCCCTGTCCTTCACTATCTCCCAGAGTTGACTGAAATTCATGTCCGTTGAGTCAGTGATTTCATTGGAGCCACTGTCAAATCTGTTGGCTTAGCCATAAAGTACACATGTCTGGAATTCAAGTCATATAAACTAGTAAGTTTATTTAAAAACATTTGAAATGCACTATGTTATGGCACCCCACTCCAGTATTCTTGCCTGGAAAATTCCATGGACAGAGGAGCCTGGGGGGCTACAGTCCATGGGGTCCCGAAGAGTCGGACATGACTGAGCGACTTCACTTTCACTTTTCACTTTCATGCATCGGAGAAGGAAATGGCAACCCACTCCAGAGTTCTTGCCTGGAGAATCCCAGGGACAGAGGAGCCTGGTGGGCTGCCGTCTATGGGGTCTCACAGAGTTGGACATGACTGAAGCGACTTATTAGTAGTAGTAGTAGTAGTAAGACTAAAAAATAGTGTTGGAAGTTGTAGAATTGCCTCATGGCAACAGAGAATCACAAAATTGACCAATGTCTCCAACAGAATGAGCCTGGGAGTTAATCCCTTTCTATCAACTGACAGACACTTGACATGCATTCAGAACTTCGAGTACAAATGCATCAAAGATTATAGGTCCATTGGCCATCTGGGAATTTATGTGGAAAGCCAGAACTCATGAAAGACCTTAGGACCTCTCATAGCATTTCTTTTCTCAATTTGTTCTAGTCTGGTTTTGAGTTGTTGTGGGAATGTTCTCTTTGAGCAGCCAATTACCTTGTAGGTAAGAGCTTAAGGGCTGAGCTTATTTGGCTCGATTTTAGACAACAATGACTTCTTTCTGCTTCTTTCCGTATAACCAGTGGGTCTTTTGGATTCCGCCTCATCTAAAACTTCCCTCCATGGAGAAAATCACCTGGTAAAGACATCTGTCATGCAAGTACTAGACTCATCTACTGAAGAAAACTCATTCATTTGTTCATCCATTTGGTGAGCCAGTCACTTGAAGAAAAGAAAAATATCTGCTGAAGAACAGAACACATTTCCATCCACATGTTGCTTCGTCCCTTCCTGCTCAACAAAGAAAACTGCAGCATTTTTTCTACTTAGAGGGAAATACAAGTGACTATGGCAGATCTTTGCATGGGGTCCACCACCTAGTTGCTAGTTTAGACACAGGAGTAGGTGTAAAAGACTGGCTTGAAAAGAATTACAAATGTTTTCAGTTTCTGGAAGACAGTGTGTATGTGGAGACAATGGATGATTAGATAAATGAACATTTTTATTGGTCTTCAATAGTAATAATTGTAGTAAGTCAGCTCCTGTCCTGAGAGCTTGAACTTTTCTTTCTTTATTTAGATTTTTATTTTTAATATTAATTAATTTATTTTAACTGGAGGCTAATTACTTTACAATATTGTAGTGGTTTTTGCCATACATCGCCATGAATCAGCCATGGGTGTACATGTGTTTATCGGAATTTTGATCTTATTCTCTTCATTTTTTTGATAAAGATGTTGAGAATCAGAGAAGTTATGAATTGCTTAAAATCATATAAAGAATAGATACTAGATACTTCATGGTCTCATTTATTCTTTCTTTCCTTTCTTCTTTGTGCTTATGTGCTGCTCAGTAGCTCAATTGTGTCCAACTCTTTGAGACCCCATGGGCTGTAGCCCACCAGGCTCCTCTGTCCATGGGATTTTACAGGCAAGAATACTGGAATGGGTTGCCATGACCTTCTCCAGGGCATCTTCCCGACCCAGGGATCGAACCAATGTCTCCTGCGTCTCATGCATTGGCAAGTGGATTCTTTATCACTGAGCCACCTGGAAAGCCCTCCTTTTGCTTACTAAGTTCTATTATATGACATACTTTTTAAACAGGTGTGAATAAAAAGACCACAAAGACATGCATCTTGCCCTTTAGGAACTTAGTGTCTAGTGCTAAGGAGAAGTGCTGTGCTCTTGTAAGTATAGTTGTAGAAGTGTGCCAATTTACACTAGGGATGCAGAGAATAGTGCAATTAATTGCTTCATCTGTGCTAAGTGGAGCCAGGAGCGGTTTTACAGAAGGACTGACATTTGTGTTGAATCTTGTAAGGTGAGGTACTATTTACAGGTTGATGGTAAACAAGCAGCTGGGATTAAAGAGACATTTTGAGTAGGGAATTTAGTGTTAGAAAAGGGATAATGGCTTAACACATGGTTTATTATGAATTGTTAGTGATTTCACATAGCTGGAGATTAGGAGAGACAGGTGGTCAAGTCCAGGGGAGGGTCCTGGGTGCTGCATTATGGACTTTAGCTTTTAGGACAACATTTCTTGCATTTGAATAAGTATATTCTATTTTTTAAAGGAAAAAGAAAAATTCCCATTATTCTGGTTATTCTTCATTGGCTCCTCCATCCAATCTTTATTTTTGTTTGCTGTGCATGCTCCAGGTTCCCTTGTCCTCTGGCTCCTGGGTGACTGGGGCAATCTCTGGGGTGATCAGAGTGTGGTGGGAAGAGTGACAAGCATCCATTCCCCTGCTGCCGCCCTGCTTTGGCACTATGATCAGAAAGTGGCCCAGCGTCTCTAGGTTATCGCCACCATCAGGCAGCCCCCTCCAGCTGCTCTGACTCCCTCTGCTCTCCAGGAGACCTCTCTTTGCCCTATCAGCCCACTGCTGCTAGTTCTTGGATTCCTCACCAGTGTTTATTGGTGCTATTAATCTGCTCAAACCCCTTCATTAAATTACTTTCAGATTAACTCTTCCACAGGGGTTCTCTCTCTGCTGGGGGGACCCTGATTGTCATTCCCGTCAACCCTCAATGTTGATAAAATATTTTTATTGTAACGCAGCTTTTTATTTACCAACATACTTAAGGATGCCGTCCTTGTAGCTCTAATAGAACAACAACAACAACAATAAAAATCAAAAGAAATGTGTAATTAAATCACATGAAACTAAAAGCCAATAAGATAAAAATTAAAGTTAATACGGTGCACTAGGCTGTTGGTCTAAACTGGAATTATGTGTGTGCGGTTGATCACCTCAGTGCAGCTTGTGTGTTTGTCATATTTTATTACCCTGTGCAGTGTGATAACTCAGTTTCTCCACTGTATCTCTCTATTCAAATGACTGGGAAATCATCATTCATACGGTAAACATTGAGGTCATTTGACCTTCACTTTGAAAGAAAGCATAATTTATGTATTGAGTTGGGCCTCTGCTCTTTTCTCATTAGCCTTCAGTATGAAAGAAGTGCAACTTGTCACCATTGTCATTGTAAACACAAGCACAGACACAAACTCTTGAATTGCTTAACAGTGTTCTGTTCCAAGGTGAGCATCTTGGTGACCCCCAAAATGCCTGTGTAAATTTTCATATTATCAGAAATAAAAGCATACACTAAAACCCCTAATATTATTGAATTCTGTCTGAAGGCCCCCAGGGGTCAGATGCCTGGGTTTAAGCAGGGCATCATCAAAGATCCATAGACAGGGGACCGGCAGGATTAGAGATTTGAGTGGTGTGGAGGGGAGGATGCTGGAGGCAGGGGGACCAGGGACTAGCATACTCCAATCCAGGACTCCTTCGAGTGCATCAAGCCCAGGTGGCTCAGTGGTCAAGAATCCCCCTGCTGACGCAGGAGATGTGGGCTAGATCCCTAGTCTGGGAAGCTCCCCTGTAGGAGGATATGGCAACCCATTCCAGAATTCTTGCCTGGAGAATCCCTTGGACAGAGGAGCCTGTTGCTTTATAGTCCATGGCGTCTCGAAGAGTCGGACACAACTGAGCAAGAGAAGTTTCTGCTATAACAGTAAAATGTGATTGAGAGTGAGCAGTAAGGTTGCATCCTCTCTCCTCATCACCCCATCCCAAGTTAATCAGATCACATGCCTCATCTTTTTCCTGAGCGAGGAGGAATACTGAAAATTAAGAGGGCAAGAACTTGAGGACTGATGATGGGGCGATGTTACAGAATGCGTAAGACAATTTATCCCCAAAAGTAAAAAAAAAACTCTAGTTCAAAAAGATACATGCACCCAGTGTTCATGGAGGCACTACTTACATAGCCAAGACAAGGAAACAACCCAAGTGCCCATCAACAGACGGTTGGCTTAAGAAGATGGGATCCATATGAACATTACTCAGTCATACAGAAGGGTGTAATATTGCCATTTGCAGCAACATGGATGAACCTAGAGGATATCATACTTCATAAAGTAAGTCAGACAGAGAAAAGCAAATATTATATACCATCACTTTTATGTGATATCTAAAAAAATACAAATAAATATATATACAAAACAGAAATTCACATACATAGAAAACAAACTTATGGGAGTTCAGGATGGGGGACACATTACACCCGTGGGTGCTTCATGTTGATGTATGGCAAAATCCACCACAATATTGTAAAGTAATCAGCCTCCAATTAAAATTAATTAATTTATAAATATAAGAAAACAAACTTATAGTTACCAAAAGGGAAAATAGGGAGGGGTAAATCAGGAGACTGGGATAACAGATACAAACTACTATATATAAAATCGATGTGACAAAAATTTCCTGTATAGTGCAGGGAACTATATTCAATATCTTATAATAACCTATAATGGAAAATAATTTGAATATATATATATATAATTACTAACACAATATTGTAAATCAAGTGTATTTTAATAAAATATATTAAAAACGGGAAACTAAGAACAGAAAGGTGATAATGAGAGAGAGATGGTGATTCGTCAATAGAGCAGTAGGAGAATCACTCCACAGAGTTTACAAAGCCTGCACCCTTGGGATTCATTCATTTCTCCTCTCTACACAATGGGGGAGGAGGACTGAATTTGAGGATTTTAAGAAGCTGCTGTAGCACAGTTGTTATTGTCGTTGTTTTAAACATGATGCAACTTACGCGTGCAAGCGTGTCAAGAAGTCCTCCATAAATTAACCTTTGAATTGGTTCCTAAACAAACCAGAGCTACCCTGTAATGTCAGTCCTCTCAGCACTGGCTGTGTTGTGGCTCCTCTCCCCATGCTCCTGTTTTCTTGGCTGCAGAATAAACACACTTCAAGAGGAGGTGAGGGGCTCAGGCTGGCAGTGGAGGTCAGAATGCAGAGGCCTGAAATAGCTCCATCAGCCACAAAGCCTCCTCGGCATCCCCTTTGTCAGCCCAGAGGAAATAAAGCTCCAGGTGAACTCCCATCTTCTTAATTATACCCTAATTGGGATGGCCATGTTAAAAGGGGGGACTCATATTCCTGCTTTCCACTTCGAGAAAGGAGAGACCCTTTGCTGTTTCCCTCTGCACCAGAGGAATGTTGGAGAAACCACTCCTAGCCCCTCCGTCCAGTCCCACCTCCCTGAAGGAGGAGAAGCCGTGGAGCCAACATTTAGCCTTGGAAGCCCATCAGTCATCCTTTCTAGCAGGGGAGTTCACACCAAGAGGGCAGGGATCAGTCCAGCAGCATGGATCATGGTCTTCAGGGCTTAGGTGTAGTGGGCACTTTCATTTCCTATCTCATCAAGGTAGGCACGCCTGGACAAGGCTTGAACACAGAGTGGGAAGTAAGATGCTGCATTTTGATCTCAATGAAAAAGCTGTATTGTGCAATGGAGTTTAGTGAAAGCCCTGCATTGTGGGGCCATGGGGTCATTTCTTAGGTTAATAAGGGGAGTATTCAATTCTCAGGGAGTTGGTGATCTGTGTGTGTCTCCATGTCTCTGGAGGGGACAAGGAATAACATTGAAAAAGTGAAAGTGTTAGTCACTCAGTTGTATCCAACTCTTTGGGGCCCCCATGGACTGTAGTCCACCAGGATCCTCTGGCAGGATTGAATTCTCCAGGCAAGAATACCAGAGTGGGTAGTCATTCCCTTCTCCAGAGGATCTTCTCAATCCAGGGATCAGGCGTGGGTCTCCCACATTGTAGGCAGATTCTTTACCATCTGAGCCACCAGGGAAGCCCATAAAGAATAACATTAGGAGGTTTCAAAGCCTAATGTACTGCAGTCTACATGGATCAACCCCAGCCTGACTGCCCATCTGTCAAATACCATTGCTATCACAGGAGACTGAGCATACCTCCAGACTTCTTCTGCAGTGACCTCAGTGCACAGTCCAAGCCCGCGTGCCTGGCAGTTGGTGCCACCCTGCGCTAATGGGTGCCATAGCACGCCTGGCTAAGCAGAGCTTGGACTGGCTGAGCACCGCTAGCTGTCCACTGCCACCTTTTCTAGGAGAAAAAGAAATCTATTACTGCTGTGCCTGTTCTGCTCCTGGACACAGAGCCAGCAATTACCATTCACCAGGTGGCCCTAAGCTTTTCCTTGGCTTTGGGGGCAGAAGCAAGTGACTGAAGTGCTAAGCTCATTAAATCCACCCCATGTGGGACAGGTACGTCATGGGTTTTTTCTACTTACTTTCAGGGGACAAATAGCTACCCCCCGCCCTCACTGTGCTCAGATGGAATTAAGAAGCTCATGGCCCTGCACACAGGTGATTTCCTGGACTCTTGAACATCCTGACTACGGTTGCCGAGGTGACTGTGCAGCGGGACTCCTGGCCACGTTCGTGGTGCCCTCTGCCTGCTGGTAGGAGGTGGGTAACTTGTGCTTTTCCAAATCCTCAAAACCCTCCTGAGGAGCTGGTGAGTTTGGTGGTGAACTCTCTTTCCCACATTTCAAAACTGTTTCCTTGAACCTAACTTGGCTTATATACCTGCTTATATCCAGAAGATTCAGTAATGTTTCCCTGAGCTGTCTGCCAGGAACAGAGGATCCCTCTTTTACATTTATCCTTGTGTCAAACCCCTACTCTTTGGAACCTCCAGGGTCTTCATAGAGACCTTATTCGGGCTATTGTTTGTTGCTTTCCTAAACTTTCTCCCTCCCCGGTCTCTCCAATCATACTGAGATAGTCATTATTAACATGATAAATACAGTCTCCCAATTTTTTATGTGTGAAACACGTCTCTTTGTCTGTCTATCTGTCACCTGTCTATGTGTCTTTGTATCAGTCCAGGTATACATGTATTTATTAGCTATCCTCATATCCATGTGGTGGTGGTGTTCTAGTCACTCAGTTGTGTCGGACTCTTTGTGACCCCATGGACTGTAGCCCTCCAGGCTCCTCTGTCCATGGATTCTCTAGGCAGGAATACTGGAGTGGGTTGCCATTCCCTTCTTCAGGGGATCTTCCTGACCCAGGGATTGGCCCTGAGTCTCCTGCCTTGCAGGTGGATTTTTTACCCCTGAGCATCAGGGAAGCCCTCATATCTATGTATCTCTGTATGCTTGCTTGCATGCTGAGTCACCTCAATCATGTTCGACTCTTTGTGACCCTATGGACCGTATAGCCTGCCAGGCTCCTCTGTCTATGGGGAGTCTCCAGACAAGAATACTGGAGTGGGTTGCCGTGCCTTCCTCCAGGGGATCTTCCTAACCCAGGGATCAAACCCAAGTCTCCCACATTGCAGGCAGATCCTTAACCACCTGAGCCACCAGGGAAGCCCAAGAATACTGGAGTGGGTAGCCTATCCCTTCTCCAGGAGATATTCCCCACCCAGAAATCAAGCTGCAGTCTCCTGCATTGCAGGCGGATTCTTTACCAGCTTAGCTACCTGTATGTCAGCACACATGTATCTAATTTGTGTACTGTGTAGTCCATGTATCTATGCTTCTATCTACCAATCTATCACTTATTATTTCTACCACACATACACACATGCACATACTAAGAACTGTCCATATGTCAAAGCCCCTATCACTATAGGATTCTAGTCTATTCCAGCTATTTGATTATAAAGTGTCAACCTTCCTACCCCTTCAAGATTGGTAAACTTGAAACCCAGGCAAAGCTGAAAGGTACCCTGTGTGCTAAGCTGGTCGCCCTGCATGGCTCCCTTCCATCCTTCTCCTGAGTCTAAGACAGAGTTGCTGTTATTATCAATATTTCTAATATATGGAAGGAACAGACTTAGAGCAACATGCTTGAGGTCAGTGTTAGGAGGAGGTCAAAGCCATGCTCCATGTTCTCTATCCCAGCTGTTTACTGTATCCTGACTCGGGTATCACTCCTGGGGAGGACCCTGGTTTTTACTTTATTTCTTATTCTTAGAGCAGGAAGCTGTGATCTTCCATTTCTGGTCATTCCAAGCTGAATGTTTAAGCCTAGAATGAAAACTTATCTGCTGCAAATAGTTTCTCAGGGATTAACAGAGAAACAAAATAAAAACAAAACCAAATTGCTCAAAAATATGCCTGCTTGCACAAAGAGCATTTACTTGAAGCTAAACCATAAAACCCTACTTTTTCCCTTTACAGATGTAATTGTTACATATGTTCATTATGAATTCATAATGAGGGCCCAGAACAGATGGTGCTGACTTAAAATGACATGCACTGCAAGCGATGCTGGTCCATACGGGGGCTGCTGCTGTCCCTGAAGGCACCAAAGGAGGGGTGGTGGTCAGCAGAGAAGCCCTGAGGCTGGTCTGGCTTGCCTGTGGCCCGGACAGGAGCTGCTGGGCACTGAGCCATATTTGGAAGAATCTTGGAGCAGAATTTGGAGCTAGTCCTGTACTTGTCACAGCCTTCTTGGTGTCCTAAGGTATATCCTAGCAGTCAGAGCAACAGGATCTGGGGACTTATCCTGCCAGAACTGGCATGAGTCCTGGAGGAGACAGGCAGGGCTCCTATCTGGTGTCAGAGACCCCTCACTGTGGGGGGTGTGGTCTTCTCCCATGTGCCCCATGCATGGGTGATCTGTCTGGTCTGGTGGACTTGGCCTGACTCCTCTTCTGAGCTCACTTCTCCTCCCAGTGTGAATATGCGGCTCTTCCTCTTATACCCAAGCCTGGGTGGAGGATGGGGCGCTGACCTCAGTAGTCTGATGTATTAGTTCATGCTAATATTATGCTAATATCATGGAGTGGAGGTCACGCCGTCGCATCTCTTATGCCACTTAATCCACACAAGTTTCCAATTATTTGTCATTGTAGGCTTTTGGAATCTCATTCTAAGTGAAAGATGCCAGGCTTGAATTGAGGTCCGTTTGATTGCAAAGCCCATGATTTGTCTAATAGAGCCTCTTGTAAGCATTAAGGTTGGTTAAAGATTAAATTTGTAATCCTCTTCTGCGAGGATATTAATGATTTTTTTCAGGAGATGCTTACAAGTGAAAATCTGAGCTCAGACAGTTGGCTATTGAGGGTGGAAACTCAGTTTTGAGGGATGAGAGTCATCTCCAGGTGGAGACCATGCAGACTTAATCCTCAGAGGACATCACAAACGTGCTGCTTACATTTCACCATGAGCTTGTGTTAGCTTTTCCCTGTTGCCTTTTGCTCCTGCAGATTCCCTCTAAATGGCCGTGATTTCAACTCCGAGGACTAGAGGAACCTTGCAGAGAGTTCTGATCCATGTGTGAAGATGAAAAAGCACTATAATTCCTTCCATGTCCTCTTGCAACTATTTAGGTAGGATGAGTACTGACTGGTGAAAGGAAAGTGAAATCTGGGGAGTGGGCTGTAACTACAAAGGCCGCATACTTGGACTTCCCTGAAAACTAAAACTCCTGTGACTATTACTCAGCCATTATAAGAATGAAATAATGCAGCCTGCGGCAACCTGGATGGACCTAGATTGTCAGACCGAGTGAAGTCAGACGAGAAGGAGAAATATCCTATGACATCCCTCACATGTGGAATCTGAAAAGAAATGATACAAATGAACTTATTTTCAAAACATAAACAGACACGCAGACTTAGAGAATAAACTTACGGTTGCCAGGGGAAAGGATGAGGGGAAAGAACAGTTAGGGAGTCTGGTTATGGTTGCCAGGGGAAAGGATGAGGGGAAAGAACAGTTAGGGAGTCTGGAGTAGACATGTACATGCTGTTGTATTTAAAGGGAATAGCAAACAAAGCCCTACGGTATAGTGCAGGGAACTCTGCTCACTTGTTATGCGCCAGCTTGGATGAGAGGGGAGTTTGGGGGAGAATGGACACACACCCACACAGACACACACACACACACACACACACACATGTATATGGCTGAGTCCCTTTGCTGTTCACCTGAAACTGTCACAATATTGATAATCGGCTATATCCCAATACAAAAGTAAAAGTTAGAAACACCTAAGACTCCTTTTGCAGGTTGGAGGAATTAAAAAAAAAAAACAGTTAAATAGATGAATATCATTTCTGTTATGTACCAACACTGCATCCTACTGAACAAAGAAAGTGAAAGTGTTGGTGGCTCAGTCCTGTCTGACTCTTTGCGACTGTGTGGGCTGTAGCCTACCAGGCTCCTCTGTCCATGGAATTCTCCAGGCAAGAATACTGGAGTGGGTTGCCATTCCCTTCTCCAGGGGATCTTCCCCACCCAGGTCTCCCTCATTGCAGGCAGATTCTTTATAGTCTGAGCCACCAGGAAGACTACCAGTAAGCCATGTGTGTTTACCGCTAAGGTCCACTTCATTAATTTAAAGGATAAATTGTGGAGATTTTGTTTCCGTGAGATGCATCTCACAGACTTCATGCTCTATCATATGATGGGGGAAGAAATAAGCATTTGGTCTCTCTTTTTTCCAGAGACTGTTGGAAGACCTTGTATGGACATAAACCTTCCTGGAAAGAGGCGGCTACATCACCCCTCACCTGCACCCCAGCTTGGCTGTATCCGAGGATGACTGTCTCTAGAGAAGGGGATGGGGTGTGAGGTCCCAAGGGTTCCATCATTGGCCTTGCATCCTGACCACCTCAGACAAGCCCCCACCACCTGAGCCTCAGTCCTCATCCATGAAAGAAATGTACACGGTGAAATTTCTTCTTCCTACTTCAGAGAAATGGTATAAAAGCAAATGAGAGAACACGGTCAAAAGCCTTTTGTAAATTTTAACCTGCTTTGCAGATATCTGCCGCTTCTAGAATATCCTATTAACACAGGGTTTCACAACTTTAGCACTGTTGATATTTTGGGTCAAATCATTCTGTTTGGGGGAAAGACAGCTGTCCTGTGCATTCAGTTCAGTTCAGTTCAGTTGCTCAGTTGTGTCTGACTTTTTGCAGCCCCATGGACTGCAGCACACCAGGCTTCCCTGTCCTGTGCATTACGGGATTTTAAACAGCATCCCTGTCTTCAACTCATTAGATGCCAGTAATAGGCTTGCCTCCATGTACGCTCATCCACCCAGACTTGACCCCCCTAAAGTGTCTCTGGGCATTCTCAAATATTTCCTGGTGGGCAAAATACCTCCATCAATGAAGTATGACCTTGGATAAATCATTTAAGCTGTTGGAGCCTTAGTTTCCTCATCTGTGGTATATGAATAATAATAAGCACACCAATCTCATATGCATCATTTATCCTCACTGTGAGGATTAAATGAGATGATGCACATGATACGTCAACAGTGTGCATGGTGTACATGGAACATGATCAGGAAATATTTGCTTTTATTTGAAGACAATATCTCTAGTGTAAAGCTGTCCACATAGAAACACAAGCCGGGGAAGTGACCTTTCTTGGCCCCTAACCCTGCATTATACTCTATGCAATGTGCACACAGACTTCCTGCACCATGTCCCAAATATGTTCCAATGAATAATTGTCAGGAAAACAAGATTAGGGTCGGGTGGATACCAAATGCAGGCTTCCCTGTTGGCTCAGATGGTAAAGAGCGCACCTGCAATGCAGGAGACACAGGTTCAATCCCTGGGCCAGAAAGATCCCGTGGAGAAGGGAATGGCAACCCACTGCAGTATTCTTTCCTGGAGGATTCCACGGATAGAGGAGGCTGGCAGGCTACAGTCCATACAGTTGCAAAGAGTCAGACACAACTGAGTGACTAACACACGTGCACATACTAAATACAGCGGTGAAACAAGTTTGGGAAAGTCGGTGTTTTCCTTTTGCAGTATTAGATTTCTTAGAGCTGTTAAGCACACAAATAGGCAAGTGTCCAAATATTTGGTTCACCGTGCAGACTTGTCCACATTGATGGGCCTGTTCTCTTGGGCACCAAAGGCACCTTGATAAAGGATGTAGTATGCTAAATGTGGAAGAGGGGGAGGTTTGCTATTCTTTAAACTAACAAATCAAAGAGGATTGGAACCCTACTAATGGAAAGAAAGTCATGCAAAATGAGCTAAATTGCCCACATTTAGCCTGAGGGAAAAACTGAGACCCATAGCTTTTGGAGTAGTATTCTGCTCTATCAAGAGGATATTTATTAATATACATATATATTTTTTCCTCTTTGTGACTATTAAACCTATTTTCAGTGCAGAAATAGAGATGCAGACATAAAGAATGGACATGTGGACACAGTGGGGGAAGGGGAAGGTGGGAAGAATTGGGAGATTAAGATTGACATATATGTACCACCATGTGTAAAATAGATAACTACTGGGAAGCTGCTGTAAGGCACCGGGAGCTCAACTCCGTGCTGTGTTGACCTAGAGGGGTGGGATATGAGGGGGAGGGAGGCTCAAGGAGGAAGGAGATGTATGTGTACAAATAGCTGCTTTTTTGCACAGCAAAAGTGAACACAATCTTGTGAAGCAATACTCCAATAATAAATAATAAATACTCCAATAATAAAGTAAAAAATAGAAGAGAGGATATTCATGTAGGCACATGTAATGCGGAAACTTGCTTATAGATTTGAAACAAACATATATAATATACAATGTATGTACACACTCATGTACACACACACGTGCACACACACACAGTTTCCTGATGATGAAAGGGTAGTTTTCATTTTTTGTTGGCTTTTCCCCCCTGATGTCTCATGTGACAATGAGAATTTTATTTGTTTTCTCCTGTGTGACTTGGGATCTTTTTACTAATTTTATGAAATTCCACATGATCTCAGGATGCGGTCCATGGAAGCAGAGCAGTGAAGTAGTTTATAGAACTGTTGGAGAAAGAACCTCCCTTGTGTTAATATCGGCTCCCGCTTCCTTGCAAAGAGTTACATTTTATGCTGTGCTGTCTACCAGGAAAGCCTGATCCCATCACCCCAATTCTATGCTGGAATGGAATGTTAAGATAACTGGCTCAGGGACTGTCCCAGGGAATTGCTCAGAGAGGCTCAGGGGCTGGCCAGAAGGGAACTGAACCCTGGTGAACTCTCCCAGAGCCCTGAGGTTATCACAGCCTCCTAGTGACAGTTGCCTCAAGTCAGAACCCAGCGTCCTTCATAATTGATTTTTTTCTAGTTACAAAACTTGCCGTTCTTGCACTAAGTTTTTCCCCCATGAAACTTGTGTGTCTTTTTAGCTGGAAATGGAAGTGACTGGGAGAAGTGATGATCTAGAAAAAGACGACTGCATACCATGGTTGCCCTTCCAAGCGTCATTTAAACGCTCTGTCTTATTACAGTGCCTGTACCTGGGGACAGTGTCACACTTTTGCAGCAATACAGCTACGGCTGCAAGGGCACTTCCATTATAAACCCCTGTCTCCAGGTGCTCGTGACAGCCTTGGGGGAAAATCACTCTTTGGGCTGAAATTTCTCATATCCGTTCTCACCTCCGAGGTGAAATTCTTGTTTTAAAGTCTGGTAGAAAGCTCTGTATCTGTGACTATGTAGGGCCTCTCAAAGGACCCCTGGGAGTGGAGCTGAGGGTAGGCATTAGCTCTCAGGAGAGTGAGATTTGAGAAATTCGGGGTCCTCATCTGTGTTCTATTTGGGAGTCAGGGCCCCAGGATCACTTCATGGATTCTGCCCTGGAGTGATAGGAGGTGATTTTGCAAGTGAAATTTATTTCTCTGATTCCTGGGTGTTGGAGAGAGAGTGTTCATTCTAGAAGCAGGAGAGTGAAGGAATTCTGCAGGGAACCTTAGATTCACTGCTCTCACATCTGTCTAGGCACCCTATGTCAAAGTGGACACGAGTCTTTTGGCAGTGATCTAACCCCACCATCATCCATGCTGTTGTTCAGATGGCTTTCTCAGCCTGGAATTCCCTTTCTGCCCTATTCTATCAGAGCCCCAATCTTTCCATAAAATCCAACTCATATGGCACCTTCTCTGAGCCCCATATGCCACCTGTTGTATCCATGAAACCCTTCTTGTGCTGTATTTTTCCAGCATGCTATTCTTTATTGGATAAGAATTGCTTTGTGACACTGCGTTAGTTTCTACTGTACAGTGGAGTGAATCAGCCACACGTGTACATATATCCCCTCCCTTGTGGACCTCCCATCCCCCACCATCCCGCTCCTCTAGGTCATCACAGAGCACTGAGCTGAGCTTCCTGAGCCTTACAGCAGGTTCCCGCTTCAGGATTTTCTACCTCTACTGGAGTCATTCCCATAACTTCTGCTGCTCCTCTCTTTCAATAGGTCACAAACTTCCCGGGGGTAAAGGACTCGAACTTTTGCAAACAGCATAACAGCAGTATTGCCTATCAGATACTCAACAAGCGTTTGTTAGATCAGTTCATTATCACCACTTATGCAATAAACTGTGGAAAATTCTTCAGGAGATAGGAATATCAGGCCACCCGACCTGATAAATCTATATGCAGGTCAAGAAGCAACAGTTAGAACAGGACATGGAACAACAGACTGGTTCCAAATCGGGAACTGCTTATTTAACTTCTATGCAGAGCACACCATGAGAAATGCTGGACTGGATGAAGCACAAGCTGGAATCAAGATTGCCAGAAGAAATACCAATAACCTTAGATACGCAGATGACACCACCCTTATGGCAGAAAGTGAAGAAGAACTAAAGAGCCTCTTGATGAAAGTGAAAGAGGAGAGTGAAAAAGTTGGCTTAAAACTCAGCATTCAGAAAATCATGATCATGCCATCTGGTCTCATTACTTCATGGCAAATAGATGGGGAAACAATGGAAACTGAGAGACTTTATTTTTGGGGGGTCCAAAATCATTGTAGATTGTGATTGCAGCCATGAAATTAAAAGACATTTACTCCTTGGAAGAAAAGCTATGACCAACCTAGACAGCATATTAAAAAGCGGAGACATTACTTTGCCAACAAAGGTCCATCTAGTCAAAGCTATGGTTTTTCCAGTAATCATGTATGGATGTGAGAGTTGGACTATAAAGAAAGCTGAGTGCCGAAGAATTGATGCTTTTGAACCGTGGTGTTGGAGAAGACTCTTGAGAGTCCTTTGGACAGCAGAGATCCAACCAGTCAATCCTAAAGGAAATCAGTGCTCAATATTCACTGGCATGACTGATGTTAAAGCTGAAATTCCAATACTTTGTCCACCTGATGTGAAGAACTGACTCATTGGGAAAGACCCTGATGCTGGGAAAGATCGAAGACAGGAGGAGAAGGGGACAACAGAGGATGAGATGGTTGGATGGCATCATCGACTCGATGCAGATGAGTTTGAACAAGCTCTGGTAGTTGGTGATGGACAAGGAAGGCTGGTGTGCTGCAGTCCTTGGGGTTGCAAAGAGTTGGACATGAATGAGGGACAGAACTGAACTCAAGCGACAGTAGCCATATCCTAACGCTCTTCAACGTGATAGCACTCTTGGAGACGTTGAACTCCCAAACCTAAATAGATATGACTCTTGCCCTTGGCAAGCATGTGATTTGGGATGTGTAGCAAGAAGGAAGGAAAAAAATGAAAATAATAGTTATAAGACAAAGCTGGATTAGAACCATGGTGTGCCTGGAGTAGTTTTAGCATCAGAGCATTGATGGACAATGTCTTTGTGAATGGAGGGTGTGGGATGGATATATGGTTGGGGGAAGGATCTAGGCTGGGGAGGTCTGTTTGGATCCACTTAACTAGATCATGGAAAGCTTCCCTGATAGCTCAGTTGGTAAAGAATTTGTCTGCAAGGCCAGAGACTGCCTGCAATGCAGGAGATGCAGGTCCAATGCCTAGGTCAGGAGGATCTCCTGGAGAAGGAAATGGCAACCCACTCCAGTATTCTTGACTGGGAAGTCCTGTGTACAGAGGAGTCTGGCAGACTACAGCCCATGGAGTCATAAGAACTGGACACAACTTAGTGACTAAACCACAAAGTCATGAAAAGCTTTATAAGATGCTATCAGTAGAGGTTAATCCAAAGCATTTTCTAGGATGGTTTTCAAAATTGTTCAGGAAATAAACCAACTTGCTTTTACACCTCCAGCAAATGTTAGTCTTTTTAACAATACACCTCAGGAGGGCTCACAGTCTTCCTTAAATGGAGCCCCACCAGACTCATGTAAGATTATTGAAAAGCCAAGATAACTTTAAATACAAAGTGTGTCTCAAAGTGAGGTTTGAAGTATCCTCCATCCCCCATTTTCAGCATCTCTGTTATTCAAGTCTCCCCACCAATTGATTGCTGGTGTTTTGTCTCTTCTCGTGTCTCTGTTGTATTGAATTTGAGGTCTGTTCTGCCCGGGAGACCCAGCCTGATGGGGAGGATGTGGAAAGTGATCAGAGCCAGCACTTGCTCCTTAATTCCGCCTGCTGTGTTGCTCCCCGAATGACACCAGGAACCAGCCCACAAACAAGCCACTGTGAGTCCTTGTCTCTGTGTGGCGGCTGCATTTGCTACCTTTTTACTGAACAAGTTATCTTTTTGGATAGAATGCCCCTCCGGTCAATTTTCAAATGGATTTGGATGTTGGAAGATCTTCTCAGCTTCTGTGATTAAATCCAACTCAGGATTTAAAAGCAGGCATTCTGCACATTTGGGATAATTAACTAAAGCTGATCCCACTTTATCCCAAATCCCTGTTGACCTATTTTAGGTGTAATGTTTCAAGAGTTGCGATCCAAAGGTGGAAACAGTCAGCAGCCTCTTGCCACTCCCTCCCATTCCTTCTCTCCCCAGTCCCCCACATTTTCCACTTTAATGCCTAACTATCCCCCTGGAAGTTAAATTGAGTTCAGCACTCTTTTTTTAGAAAGCTCACCAGATGCAAACTTGGCACAAGGTTCGAGTATAGAGCCCTGAGACCCAGGGAGTCAAACGGGTCGGCTCACCTTGAAAGCTCTGAATGCTCCCATCACACAACCTTGAGTATCCTAGCTGTGCATACTCAGGGCGCTACAAGACTCTTCCTTTCTCCAGGCTGCTAATCACCACCTCCCCAAAAGCTCCCTCTCTCCTTCTTCCTCTGTCTTTGACCACCTCTCTCTCTCTTTCTCACCCCCCATCTAACATGTGTGCAGAGTGGAGGGAGTAAAAGGCAAAGAAGTAACAAAGAAACCCAGCAGAAGTGTCTGAGCCCTCAGATAAGACATGCTCTTTCACTATGCACTCTATTCTATTCTTAACTCCAGAAGGAAAAAAAAAGAAAATAAACAATCAAATGACCCTGCTAATTGTACAATTACAAAATAAGGTGAAATGACATTTAAACGGGTATAGAGAGTTGTTCTTTACACAAAAAGTTTTCCCATTGTACAGCAAGCACCCCTTCTTTTCCTTCCTTTCTACTTTTCTGACCTCTGCCGTTATCTCTAGATTTATCAGCAATACTAGATGGCTTTTTCACATCAGTAAGCACCATCCAAAATATAACAATCAGAAGGAATCAGAGAAAATAAATCAATGTCCACAAACAACCGACCAATTTTGGCAAGTACAATTTATTCATAAAAGCTACAGTTCACTGGGGATTCTCTTGTCTTGCATCCACAATGCCCTTGATTCAGATGCCAGCATGGTGAGCGCCAGGTGGCAGCCAAGATGGGAAGACGAGCATTGTTCCATCCTCGCGGCTTTGTTCTCTTAATGCCTCTGGTCTCCTTCTTTTTAATCTCAGAGGTGCATTTCATTCTAGGAATTCTAAAGGATTGTTATCCTAACTAATTGAAGATAGAAATTAAAGTTGAACAGGCCTTGGGTTTTTCGGTGGGGGGAGAGTGGTGCAGGGAAGGGTTTATTAAAAGGAGGGTTGCTGGTCCTGTTGAGAGGCTCACTGCTCCGAGAATTTCCGATGCACCCTCCTGATCATGCGTATCATTGCCCCTCAGAGGTCAACATCATTCACCAGCAGAAACCATCTTAGCAGAAAGGCTCCCATATTTCAGTTCTATATTCTGTCTGGATTAATCACATATTTTCCCCAAAGGGACTCTCTGTTTCCCAGCCAACACTACAGATATTTTGTGTCAGATCCCCTTTTACTTTCTAGCTTACATTCACTTTCTTAAGGATTTCGTGTCCTCTCTTTTTGCAAGTCTGCTTACGTCTGGGGTCTGAAGGGGAGGCTGTATACCTTATATTTCAGTTAGGGACCTGAGAAAGGTCAACAGGAGAAAAGTGGGGAGAATGATGGAGAGATTTCCAACTAGCCAGAACTGTGGGTGGGAGACACGGTTGGAAAATATACAAGAAAATCATTCTTTGACCTGTAAACAAGGGCTCCTAGCCCTGAAAACACAGAATAAATTGTTCTGCTGACAATAATTAATTAGCAATAATAGTTTGCACTCCTAGCTCAGCTTTCATCTGGCAACCTCAAAGCACTTCACAAATCGCACTTAATTAGGGCTCTGGCTCCCTGCAGAAGGTGAGCAGGTATTAACTGCACCCTTCATCCTGCGAGGACACAGGTTCAGTGGCCCATCCAGTGGCTGGTTACTCTGTCCAGTGGGGAAGAAAGGAGCCCTCAGCCAGTTTGCCAGGGTCCACGTCTGCGTCACCGAAGTGGCGGGCAGTGACCTGCCTGGGTGACCGGTGTGCGCTGTTGCTGATCAGTCGCCAACCTGACACAGTCGTGCTGTGAGTGTAGACCACTGGTCCTGTCCTCACCTGGGCTGACTAGCTGGCTCGCAGCCTCTTATCAGATCACAGCGTGGAAAATCTCAGCTTCCTGTTCCCAAAGCAAGCTGGGAGGTGAACTTGCCTGCACAGACAGTATTTAATTTGTGACGGCTTGATGAGGTTAGTCACCTTGCTTGTCGCGGCTGTGTTCTCCCTGCCGCGTGTTCGCCAGACTTACTTTCTGCCGATGCCTTGTCATGAGGGAGGATAGAGAAGGATCGGAGAGGAAAGGAGGGGAGATGCTCCTGGGACGGGGGTGCGGGGTACACTGCCACTGCCCTTTTCTGCCCATCCTCCTGTTGGCCCTGGGCTGGCAGCTGCTGCTGCCTGCTCCCCTACCCCCAGGCCCCCCAGATGGAAGGAGGGAAGATTAACTCTCCCTGCATCTCTTGCCAGGGCTGTGTGGTGGATTAGGTTGGCAGACAGACCCAGATAGCTTCATCTTTGGGAGCTGGAAGATTTCTCAAGGTCATTCTGCAAAGCACATATGTTTCTGAGTTGCTCCGGGAAGCCAACTGCTAGGTCCACTCAGATCCTGGGTTTCTGACTTATGAGAGGGATTCCTAAACTCTGCTAGCACTGGCATTGCTTTTCATGTCAAACATTTTGCAGAACACACCCCGTACAAATTTCCCCACAATAAAACATTAAGGTATTATTAGTCCTTTTAATACTTGTATTGTGGGAAATGCAAAATGACAAACAGCTATTGTAAAATTTGATAATGATCTTGTACAAATACACATTTTATTTATGATAATATAAAATACTCTGGAAAATAAAATAAGTGTGGATGTTTTTGTAAAGCACTGATTTTTTTATTTTTTAGGTGAGAGATGACACTTAATGCACACTCAAATTTGAAACTGCTTACAATAACTATATCCTTCAACGGCCCTTGGCATGTAGGTTGGAAACTTTTGATTTATAATATAAAGCAAATAAAAATTGGGGATGACTAAACCTGTGACATGGAGAAGGCAATGGCACCCACTCCAGTGCTCTTGCCTGGAAAATCCCATGGACAGAGGAGCCTGGTGGGCTGCAGTCCATGGGGTCGCTAGGAGTTGGACACGCCTGAAGCGACTTAGCAGCAGCAGCAGCAGCAAACCTGTGAGAATTCTCAGAAATGGACCTAACACTTTTTGGATGATTGGACTATTTGGTTGAATATTTATGCCAAGGGAGGACCATTTGGGGGAATGCCTTGAATCCTCAGAAACACCACTTTCATGAGTTTCTTCTACCTTCCATGCATCCTGGATTTCTCTTTAGTGTCTTTTTCCCCCTGGAGATATCAAAGCATTTTTTTTCATTGACTACAGTGAGGATTACAAAAGTCATACAAAACAGAACCATGATGGATCTGCAGTGTATCAGAGAGGCTCTAAATTATTATTTGAATTCTTTTCTTTTTCTGCATTATCCAGGTCTAGAAGGCCAACAAAGAGAGCTAAGGAGGATCCAGGGCTCAGAGAAATTATTGAAAGGAGAACAGATTGTTGTAAAGATCAAGCATAGCTTGATGCCATCATGGCGAGCATTTATCGAGCTCCTACTATGTCAGCATCTCCACAGAGATAAAATAACAAGGCATATGAACAATGTGTATGTCACTGCTGTTGCTGTTTTGTGCACAACAGTAGGGAAGGGTAGTTATCTTTATTCCCACTGTTGAGAAAACACAGCTCCGTGTGGTATGACTTGCTCAAGGTCACATGTGGGAAATGGCAGAGCTAGACTCAGGTGCAGGTCTGATTCAGGATGAGATGCTCAGGCTGTGGCTGAGCGTACCTGTTCTGGCAGGGGCTCCCTTGTTCCTAAGTGTCACTTGAAAAGCAAGTTGCTTCACAGCCGTGAGGGCTCACACTGCTGGTGTCGCTTTTGGTAGATGGCTGGCTGCCCCACGTGCACTGCGGGTTCTGCTACCCAAGAAAAGAGGTGATGGAGAGTCTTCCCTTATGGAGCGTTTTCCCAGATGCGGCAACTTGTAGAATCAGAGACACTAGTATCAGCTTTAAAGGAA
This sequence comes from Bubalus bubalis, assembly GCF_019923935.1. Classification (NCBI taxonomy): domain Eukaryota; kingdom Metazoa; phylum Chordata; class Mammalia; order Artiodactyla; family Bovidae; genus Bubalus; species Bubalus bubalis. Next base: position 111,327,023 of record NC_059161.1, read on the forward strand.
AGATCTGTGACCTCAGAGCCAAGTTCGAGGCCGAGATACACCAGCGTTTGACTTTTCACAGGATGCTTGACTTCCCTAGACTTCAGTTCTCCTTTCTATAAACTGATGATTCATTCAGTCCCTAGGAAATTGTTTGAGTCTCAGTCATTGGTCTAGCCCTGTGTTGGGTGGCTGTTCTCTGCCTTATAGGAACTCAGTCTAGTGGCAGATGAATTAAAATGGAATGGTAATTCAGTGAAACAAGTGGAATAATACAGACTGAGAAACCTTTTACGGATGCCTAATGAAATCAAGGAAGGCATCGCAGAAAAGGTGACATTTGAATCCAATTTTGAAGACATACAAGGCTTCCCTGATAGCTCAGTTGGCAAAGAATCCACCTGCAATGCAGGAGACCCTGGTTTGATTCCTGGGTAGGGGAGATCTGCAGGAGAAGGGAAAGGCTACCCACTCCAGTATTCTTGGGCTTCCCTTGTGGCTCAGCTGGTAAAGAATCTGCCTGCAATGTGGGAGACCTGGGTTTAATCCCTGGGTTGGGAAGATCCCCTGGAGAAGGGAAAGGCTCCACACTCCAATATTTTTGCCTAGAGAATTCCATGGACTGTATATATAGACCATGGGGTTGCAATGAGTTGGACACGACTGAGTGACTTACACTTTGAATTGATCAGATGAGGAGTTCAATTCAGTTAATTGGGATGTGCGTGTATGTGTGTGTATTTGTATGTGTGCGTGTCTCTATTATGTACCTGTGCTAGGCTTTGGGTGAACAATTGTAAATAAGACAAATACACCATCTGTAAGATGTTTAGTCTGATTAGGGAATGAGGTCACTCAGCGTGGAACATTAAACGCTGCACTGAGCGTACACAGGAGCCCCTCCGACTCACCTAGGGCAGGAGGAGAATTTCAAGCAGAGGAAATGGCTGTGTCGAGGTGATGGAGGGCGGATGAACACCACAGCAGTGCTGTGTTGATGGGTGAAATGTAGATGACAAGGCTGGAGACCCTCCTAAGGGGTGGCCAGGAAAGGGTCACCCATGCTTAGTTAGGATTTTACCCTGATGTGATGGAGGACTTTAATCAGGGGAGCAGACTAAAGGAGAGCTTTTGGTGGGAAAAAGGAGGAATTTCTTCTGAAACTGGAAATAATAGCCCAAAGGAGAGAGTACGGGAGTAGGACACCCATATGGGAAGTTCTTGCAGTGGGAGCAGTAGGTGGGTTGGCAGATTGAAAATAGCGGATGCAGGAAATGGCCCTGAATTAGAAGACACAATTCACAGATTGATGAGGTTTGGGAGTAAAAGAAGGACTCAGGGGAAAGGGCAGAGTGAGAACGGTATCTAGGTTTGCAAAGAAGAGAAGGCCTTATGGAGAAGCCCTGAGTTCCCATCTGGATGTATTCAGTAAGGTGCTCGTTGCTCAGGCAGAGGTGTCCACTTGGTCAGGTGGGGATTCATGGTCAGATCTGCAGAGAAAGGTAGGCGCTGGAGGTTTGGATTTGGTCAACATGACGATGTGGGTGTACCTGTGGTGATGAGAAGGATGAGAGCGGAGGACCAATGATACCAGAGAAGGGGAAGTCTGGGGATTGCACTAAAGTGGATTCGCTGTTAGGAGACTCAAAGGGAAAACCAGAGAGCTTTGAGGAAGATCAAGAATGACTAAGATCCTGGAGGTTAACATAGGATGGGCAGTGAGCTACAGAAGAGGATGGAAATGGAAGATGAACCATTAGAGGACCACTGCTGGGCTCACAAAGTACTAGCATCTCCTTTATGCATGTCATGAGGCTGTTCTGTGGGCCGATGAGCCAACACATGTGAAAACAATAGCCTATGAAATGCTGGACAAAGGTCAATTATGTGCTCGCTGCCTGCATCTCTTTTCCTTCCCCTCCTCCAATGTCACTCACTCCTGAACACTATTTGCAGCTGCCAGCCCCTTCTAGAGAACAAAGCCACCTATATTGCTCATCCACCTCCTCCTATGCTGCTGCTGATCTTTATTTCTTTGTTTGTACTGTTCGCTCTTTCAAGAAAGCCTTGCCAACATCAGCTTGTATCTTATTAACCCCTGAAGATCCTTTGGGACTGATTTTTAGCACCTCCTCCAGGAAGCCTTCGCTGATTCTCAGCAGTGGAAACCACTCCCTCATTCTCCCACTAGGTACCCAAGGCTGGGTAAAATGTCCCTTCTCTGGTCTTCCCTGACACCCAGTGCCTCTCAGTATCATCATACATTCTCATTCACCATTCACTGTATGTGTGTGGGTGCATGCTTAGTCATGTCCAGCTCTTTGTGACCTCGTGAATTGTAGCCTGCCAGCCTCCTCTGTCCATAGAATTTTCCGGGCAAGTGTACTGGAGTGGGTTGCCATTTCCTACTCCAGGAGATCTTCCCCACCCAGGGATCAAACCCGCATTTCTGTGTCTCTTGAGGCTTCTTTACCACTGTAACACCTTGTGTAGTGTATTCATTTAATGTCCATGATCTGTGTTCTTTTTATCAGCAACATCTGTGTCCTATTGCTCTCCGAGTCCCCACAGTCTAGCTCAATGCCTGACACTTAATAGATCCTCCATGAAGAGTTGTTGAACATGAATGAGCAAATAAGATGCAGACACCCAGGTGTTGTTTTCCTTTTCTTGCAGCCAGAGCACTCAACCTCTGAAGAACAGCCCTCGACCACTCACCTAAGAAGCAAAGCATTTGGTGGGTAGCTGTGACCAGACTGGCTGGCAGCGCTAATTAAAACATTCAGCCCACGCATATGTAAATCCAGAAACAGCATGCCAGGGAAGATAACTCCTGATCCGAACTCATCCCCAGAGCTTTGCCCAAACCCAGCTGTTTAGAAGCAATCTGCAGCATGGCCACTTGATAAAATTATTTCTGTTTGGTAAGTGTGGGTGGGCGGGCAGGCATGTGAAACGGGGACAATCAAGGGGCAGGAGCTGATGCGAAGTTGAATCTCAGAAGCTTTGGGAATGAAAGCACCATGAAAAAAAAAATCCCTAGGGACCTTATCAAGTTTGGGGTTAGAGAGCATGAAAAGAGGAAGGCGTATCTGATTGTTACACTCTCCTTAGACTCTCAGACTTTAACGCTCAGTGCAGCATCAAGTCAAGTCACAAACACACATTCGTAGGCACAAACCTGAGACAAAGTCTCTTGCAGCCCTTTGGCTTCCAGACCTGGTATGTAACTCCTTCCAGTCACCAGGTTCAAAACAGAGCAAGCCTGCAAGTTTATTTGGCACAGAGGGTTGTCTTGTAACAATCTGAGATGCTGTCTTCTGAGACTCTGAGAAGCACAGTGCTTGAGAGACGGACGGAGAGAGAGATTTGGGTCCTCGTCCAAGCTCTAAGGCAAACTGGCTACGTGATCCCCTGCAAATCCCTTGGCTCCTCCCAGCCCCTGTCCCTTCACCCTTAAAATGAGTGATTTGAAACTAAGGTCTCTAGAGATTCTTCTTACACCATGACTATGAAATATGATGCTCTCAATCTACAGGTGAGAGCTGTGCTAAGTCCAGGTTCATACAGAGAGGGTGAGTCAGACCCAGACATCTGCAGGAATACTGTCTCCTAGGTTACAGGTCTGGACCACCCTCTTCCCTTTAAACTCAGCCCCTGGTTTGTCATGTCCATAGTCCCCCTCCCCCACCCCGTGTTGTTTACTTGGCTGAAACTCTGTTATCTTCCTTCACCAGGCCTTTGAAGAATCCCTTCTTTCTTGGTCTGGCTTTTGGCCATGCTCCTGGTCAGTTGTGAGCAACTAGTCAGGCGACTGCCTGTCTTGTCACGGAGTATGTATGGAGAAGAGAGGAAAACTGGAAATCTGGTACATGTACGCCAGTGCAGCCTCATGGAACCCACACAGCTCTCTGCAGCTGGACACAGACTGGGCCAGAACCATCCAAAGTGCCCTCTGGAAGTGCCCGTGGGGCTTTTCCATCGCAGAGTCAGAAGTGGAGGAGCTCCCCTCTGCACACAGGGCTCCAGCTGTCCTGCTGTCTTCAGGCTTCTTCAGTCAATGGGAACATCCTCCATTCTTTTTAGCTGCACGGGCACGGTCAGAGTTTTCAGGGGCTGGGAAGACCAGAAATCCCTCCTGTTCCTGGAGAGAGAAGGCATGACTTGATGACCCTCTAAGAAGGGTCTTGCTTTATATGTGCTTCTTTCTAGATTCTCAATTGCTATCATTCTAACCTCAGCCTTCATCATCTGTGTTCAAGGAAGTCAGCAGAGGATCAGCAAATAATGGGACTCCATGGGTTTTATTCAATAGTTGTAATTCATTTAACCAATATTTATGAGGCGACCACTATGTCCCAGTCCTTCTGCTAGATGCCAGGAATACAAAAATGAATAAGCCTTAAACTCTGGCTTTCAAGATTCTGAATCTAGTTAGAGATTCACCTTCATAAAAGCAGTATGAGGTAGGTATTATTGATCCCGTTTTACAGAAGGGGACATCAAGCCAAAAAGTGATTCAATGTACATCTTAAGGTCATCCAGCTCCTAAGTTAGAAAGTAAGGATGCAGGCTGCACAAGTTGGTGTATCTGGGAGGAGAAATCCGAGTGAGCGACTTATTCCAAGAATGTGCCAGAGGTCTCCATCCCACCTCTTAGAGGGGACAGTCTGGTCTGTGAAATCCCCCTGCTTCTGGTGGGGGAGGGGGAAAATGATCCATACTCCAGACCTGAAATCTCAAAACAGCTCTGCAGAGAGGAGATAACTATAAACAGGCATAGGGTGAAGTAACTCAGCAAAGGCATAATGAAGCCTATTCTCCGAGGCTATGGTGGGAAGCCCTGCTCTGCTCACCTCTCTGATAAGTGCTCACTGATAACTACCTATTACCTCTCAGAATCACAGGCAGTAATTACTAGACAGGAATTTAGTCTGAAAGGTGAGATGAGCGAGATTGGAGCTGGTTTGCCTTGCCTCTCTCTCCATGGTTCATGTTGTGGACACAATGGTGTGCATCCTTTTTCATCTAAAGGATATGGAATGATTTTGGGAATTCTAGGAGCCTTGTGTCCGATTGCTGAAAAGTCTCAAACACCAACATTCAGTGCTAATACTGACCTATTCCAGATGCCTTTACAAACAACCAAAGTAAGATATTAAACAAATTCGATCTAATTCCTCCATTGCCTCATTAGAAAAGAGCCATTTTGAGGGTCCCAGTCCCAGACCTTCAACCCATCCTAACCCGGTCCCATGAGAAGACAATCACCCTATCCTGGTCACCTGGTAGGGATGTTTCATTTTAATTTTTGTTTTCATTTTTTTTTTAATTGAAGTGTGGTTGATTTACAGTGCTGGGTTCATTTCTTGATTTGGCTCTTATTGCCTGAACCTCGTTGTGTTTTGTTCCATGGCTACTGCTATTTTGGGTCTGTGAAGTCATTTCTTAAGTGAGGAAGTGTGGTCAGACACGAGAGCCCACACTCAGGAGCTTCAGCAGCTCTGCTGGCGAACAAGACACACAGAGCTTATCCAGTCTCCCCCTTTGCTTTCCAGGAGGCATCTGAGCTGATTTCAAGGGTGATATGACAGGGTAGGGTGGGACCTTTGTGCTGGTCTCTGGGGCCACTTGGCAGACTTTCTGAATAGGCAGGTCAGGACCCCAGGTGGCAGGAAGGTACTCTGCCAGCTTGAAGCACTAAGCCTGGAGGAGAAGGCACAATGGTTCTGAATATCTCTGCAGCTATCAGCCAACGTGGGCTTGTGACGCTCTCCAACCTCTGCCTGGGCAGGAATTGGTTTCCCTGACCTTAAAGATTGCTCATCAACTGTCCCCACAACAGGGCATCCATTCTAACCTCAGGCCCCAGACACATAAGCAGGGCATCTCCAGCAAGCCCATGCCGGCCCGCCCCCCTCCCCTCCTTCCTGCTCCTGCTATAATTGGGAAAATGTTTTCCTGTCTTAGAAATGCATGGGCACAGAAGATGAATGAGGACTGAGGGCTAAACCCACGATTCCTATTCTACTCGACCCTGTTGTTTATTTTCCACAGAAACTAAATAATGGATCTAAACTGTTTGCTGTTATTTTAAGGAGCTGCTGATGCATGATAGACATCTTCGGAAACTTCTATTTAGATTCATGATTCTGCTTCAAATACAACCATTGTCTCCCCTCTTCCCCCTCCCTTACTTTTTTTTTTTTCTTTTGCAAGATGTTTGCAAGGGAAAAGGGCCCTTGTGTAGCCAGGAGTTTCAGCAATGTTTTCCTTCATCTTCAAGTGGAGTCAACCAGCTTTGGGCTGGTACCCTGTTGATGATGTCAGGACACGAACTTCATAGTCACCAGTCCCATCCCTAATTCCAGGGGCTCGAGTGCTCTGATAGCACCCGTTTGTCTCTTTATGCCCTGGATGCATGAGCGCCGAGGAGAGACTTAGCCGTAATGATACAGGCATTGATGACAGAGTTAAAATTCTTATCGTTTGATTTGATTCTTATGATTCTTGATTCTTATTACTTTGGGTTTAACAGTCAGACCATGAACATAAGGATGGAGACTCCAAAGGAAAAAATATATATATATATTGAATTCATTAAAAGTCCAGTATATAATTGTTTGTGACTTCCCAGGTGGCGCTAGTGGTATAGAACCCATCTGCCAATGCAAGAAATGTAAGAGATGTGGGTTCAGTCCCTGGATCAGGAAGATCCCCTGGAGGAGGAAATTGCAACCCACTCCAGTATTCTTGCCTGGAGAATCCCATCGACAGAGAAGCCTGGCAGGATACGGTCCATAGGATCGCAAAGAGTCAGACATGACTGAAACGATTTAGCAAGTACGCATACAATTATTTACACAGTTTTGGTGTTTGTAGGGAATTTAGTATTTACTCCAACCTCATAAAGCTACTGGTGAAGAAACTGAGTGTTCAAGTGTCTGCCTAACTCAAGGTCATCTGATCAGGTGGTGACAGACCTAGCCTGGGACTCAGACATCTCAGCCTGGTGCTCTTGATTCCTGTCTCCCTGGGCTTGTGATTTTTGCAAGAAACAGAGACTTGATGGGCATATTTGGTTATTTGGATTGTGCGTGCTTCCCTGATAGCACAGTTGGTAAAGAATCCACCTGCAATGCCGGAGACCCCAGTTTGATTCCTGGGTTGGGAAGATCCCCTGGAGAAGGGAAAGGCTACCCATTCCAGTATTCTGGCCTGGAGAAGTCCATGGAGTTGCAAAGAGTCAGACTGAGTGACTTTCACTTTTGATGCAGACAATCCCTTAATGTGTACTGTGTGTGCTAGACTCTAATGACCACAGTGTTTAGAAGACATGGCCCCTGCCTCCTGGTGGCTAGAAGGTGAGCGGCCCCAGGGCTCACTCATGTGCCTCCTCTGCTCTCTAAAGCAGGGATTCTGAGCCAGGACCTTTTGTGTAACCACCAGAGGACATTTAAAAGAATGCATCCCCAACCACTGAATGCGAATCTCTGTGGGGAAGTCAGAGGCACGTGTATTTTGTGCACCCTCCACAGGAGGACTTGAGGAGGCCCACGGCTCAGAGTCCCAGCTCCACCACTGCCTGATGATCGATGGGAATGGTTAGAGAAACGCATGTAGCCTGGCCAGTGGGAGGGAGGTGGCAAGAGAGAGTTTCTGTGGTCGTCTGGAGGAAGTCTCCAGGACAGAAGAAGACTGGTGTTGCTCTGTTTCCTAATCTCACCTGGAAGATGACTTGCTTGATGTCTGCATGGAGGGGTGTGAAACTAGAATGTCTATATAAAATAGGATCCGTTCTGTCTGGTCCTGTCTTAGCCCTCAGGGCTTCCAGGAATAATAACACGGAATGATCGGTCACATGACACTTAGATCTCTCCCCAACCATGCACCATAATGCTCTGATTCATGTCAAAAGACAAAACCCAAGAATCCCCCCTTATTCTCTATTTTGTGTTCCAGACCTAACATTGAAAGATAAGTCTGAGTTGAAGGGATCCAGTAGTTCTCACTCAGAGACGGTCAGCATGAGTCAAAGGCTGCAGTTTCTAACCTCTAGGATGAAAGGCTCTCCCATGGAGGAAAGTGAATTTTCCCCCTCGTTTGCTTCTTATCTGGTTCACAGGTCAGCACTCTGCTGTTAGGAGACTCCAGTGAAGCTTCTGACCAAGTGGAATGGGGCGGGCTTCTCTCCTGGAAGCCTGATCATGCTGTGGTCAGGCTCCCACCTGCAGGAATCAGGAGGAGAGGATGCCAAAGGAAGCGGGCAGACAAGCTTGGCTCACAGCCACTGAGGTGCATCCTCAGAGGGGCTACCTGCCATCTGTGCTGTCGGTGCTGGGATCAGGGTGGTAGCAGAAGTGAGGGGGAAGAGGGAAACAGAAAGGGACCGTGGTGGAAGGAAGCTGGGGAAGTACCTCGAAATAGAGATTGTTTCCAGCCAAGAATCAGCAATCTGTCCTGTCTGGGTGAGTGAGGGTCTCTGGGTCTACTAGGAATAGAGGGCACGCAGGCTCTGGTGCAGACCGGGTATGTTTGGTGTGATCTGGACTGTCCTAGCTGGGGTTTCCCCTGGAGGAAATGACAATAAGAAAACAACCACAGTCTCATTTTCAGGGCCAGGTATTTTCCTATGGAGTCAATGTGGGTCGCATTTGACTGCCAGGTATACACTTGCCAGGTATCGGCTTGTTTCAAATTCAGTTGAAATGCTTTCTATGGGACATTCACTCACCATGGTGGCCCAGTCCCGGTTTGCTATTCTATTACCCACCCACTACTCCCGCCCCCCACACACTGAGTCTGACTTATATTATTGCCCTTTATCACAGGCTTTGCTGCCATCTGATCTCTCTGAGCCCTCTGCCATATTTGTGAGCCCACACAGTGACTGTTGGAGGAGGCGTTGTTAGTAATCCTCCTTCTACAGGTGGAGAAGCTGAGACTGATAGACCTCTGATTTGGCTGACGTTTCCAGGATGTTCAGTGTCAGGTGCAGGACGTAAACCTTGGACTAGCAGACTGAACAGCATTTACTCTTTCAGCCCACATGCAATACAAATTCTGGGACTTCCCTGCCCACCCACCCCACCGCACCCCACCCCAATGTCCCACTTTCTTTCCCCTGACCCTCTGCTATACACGTGCACACACAGAGAGACACAAGCTGTGTTAGCATCCTTGGGCCTGGAAGTACCCTAGTACATCTCGCTTCCTCCTTCTTAGGCCCAAAGAAACTCAGAAACAAAGGGGGAAGATTTGCATCTCTCTAGTAATTAGTGAAGGGCTTCCCTGGTTGCTCAGTGGTAAAGAATCCATCTTCAAATGTAGGAGACACAAGAGATGCACGTTTGATCTCTGGGTCAGGAAGATGCCCTGGAGATGGAAATGGAACCCACTCCAGTAGTCTTCCTGGGAAATCCCATGGACAGAGGAGCCTGGGGGGCTACGGTCCATGGGGTCGCAAACAGTTAGACACGACTGAGCATGCATGCAAGGGGGTGGGAGTAATTTGTGATGTCGAGCATCTTTTTATATGCCTGTTGACCATTTTTATATTGTCTTTGGAGAAATATCCATTCAATTTCTTGGTCTCCTTTTAAACTGAGTTATTTGCATTTTTGCTATTGCATTGTAGGAATTCCTCCACTTTCAAGAAACAGAATACAGTGGTGGTTGCTGGGGGTCAGTGGGGAGAGATGGAGGTGCTGTTGAATGAGTAGAAAGTTTTAGTCATGGGAGATGAATGCATTTTAGAGACTTACCATGCAACATTGTGCCTGGAGTTAACAATGAAATATGTTCTTAAAAATGTGTTAAGAGGGAGGCCACAAGTATATTACCATAATATAGAGAAGAATATAGAGAAGAAGAGAGTAAGAGGGGAGCAGATGGGCCTGAGAGGAAGATGACGGAATTTACACCCTGTTTCTCAGAATCTTCAGACAGGCAACAAAAACCTAGATTTGTTCGAATTGGAATCTATATACCCTCTACCCTTCTCCACCTTATTATCACAGATTAAACCAGTGCTGGTGTTTAAGAAAATGTGTCCTGAAAGAAGTAAGAGCTGCAAGTGCAGAAGTTTAACAATAGCTAGATTTGGCATTGAGCTCTTGCAATACTGGTGTGAATATGCACACATTTTGGGGATGCTGTTAATGATTTCAAGATTCCCCCTCAGCTTTAAAATTTTCATGCCTATCCTCTTGGGAGTTCAGTTCACTGGGACCTGTGGCCACCTATGCAGGTCATCCAGCAGCAGGTAACGGGCAGTCCTGGCTGATGGAAATTGTGGCTTTACCCTCTACTGTGCAAAAAGCTGCTGGGTCCAGATTGCTTTCTGCACAAGTGTAAACCATGAGCTTTTCATCCTGACCCTTCAGGCTAACGTAGCTGAGAGGTCTGACCTTCCTTATCACCCACGCCAAGTGTTTTCTGTGATGAAAAAAGAATGTGTGTTTACTTCCCTTGGCGAATCATTCTTCTCCCGTACTGAAGGCCAGGGGTTACCTTCTGGATGGCAGTGAAGTGTGGGAAGGCTAAACAGCCACCGGATGAGGCCTGCTGGGGTCCCGGGTCAGATCCAGAAGAGGGCGTCACCCCCTCTTGTTGTCCTTAAGAATGGATTCATCTTGAGGGGCTCATGCACAGTAGCATTAAATAAAACATCATTTCACAGCTGAGTCCCAGGCTCAGGGCAGATTGTCTGTTCATGTCAGGGACAAATTGTACATTCACACTGCCCCTGGTTTTCTCCTGCTCTGACTTGGGTGTTGGACCACCCCTCCCGCCTCCTTGTTTGACAGTTCTTACAGGTGAGAGTGAAAGCAGAAATCGTTGCTGTTGTTTCATTGCTAGGTTGTGTCTGACTCTTTTGCGACCCCACGGACTGTAGCTCATTCGGTTCCTCTGTCCATAGAATTCTCAAGGCAAGAATGCTGGAGTGGGTTGCCATTTCCTTCTCCAGGGGATCTTCACCACCAGGGCTCAAGTCCGCGTCACTCGCATTGTCAGGCGAATTCTTTACCACTGAGGAAGCCCGGAAGTAGCAAGAGGCCCCTCAGATACTCGAGGAGGAGATAAGGCGGCTTTCCTGGTGTTCCAGCATCTTCCTGCCTCCCCCAGGCATGTCTCATGACTCCTTTGGGGGACTGGGCCCAGCTGAGGGGCTCAGCCAGACTGTGGACTGTAGGCACGTGAAAGGATGGCATTTTCTCGATAGGATGTGAGAGGAGAGACCAGGGACCAGAAACAGTTTGGTACCAAGGAGCTGACCTAAACATGGAGTGGATGTGGAAGTAAGTCCAGTCAAGAATAAAGATGGGAGTTCATCTGGGAACCGGAAGCAGAAATGAGTTGTGATTAGACAGAGGGGTGCTTGCGTGGCAGATAACGGATGAATGAGAGCCTGTGGAGCCTAGATTGAGATCTAATGGTGGCACAGTCCTGCCTTGGCTCCCATTAGCGTAACGTGGCTCTCACTCCTTCCCTTACGAAGCCCCCTCCCTCAGCTCCAGCCACACAGACACCGTTCAACCTTACAGCCTCTCACCCCCAGCCCTGCCAGTTCTTTGCATCCTCTCTTCTCTCTTCCTGGCATTCTAAACCCAACCTCATGACTTGGCTACTCACCATCTTCATTTCAGCCACTGGGCTAACTGTCACTTCCTCTAGAAGCTTCCCTGACCGCCATCCCCTCCTCAGTTTTAGTCAGATGTGTCCTCCCTGTGCCCTGATAACTCCTATACATTGTCAGGTCTCTCTTTTTTTAAAAAAATTTAATTTATTGCACAAAGATTGATATGCAGTGTTATGTTAATTTCTGCTGTATGTTGAAGCGTTATATATCTGTATACATTCAGTTATACATCTAATACATTCTTTTCCATTATGGTTTATCATGGGATATTGACTAGCTTGTCAGGCCTCTTTACAACTGTTTTATTAATTTTTACTGGAGTCAGGAAGATTCCCCTGGAGAAGGAAATGGCAACCCACCTCAGTGTTCTTGCCTGGGAAATCCCATGGACAGAGGAGCCTGGTGAGCTACAGTCCATGGGGTTGAAAAAAGTAGGGCACGACTGAGTGACTAGCACTTATACATAGTATCAAAGAGTGTTTATACACTGTTATTCTCTGGCAGTAGACTGTAAGGAACAGGAAAGCAAGAGGCCATGTCTGTATTGATTCTAGCCCCTCCAGTACCTAGACTAGTCCTGCTGCTGCTGCTGCTAAGTCACTTTAGTCGTGTCCGACTCTGTGCGACCCCATAAACGGCAGCCCACCAGGCTCCCCCGTCCCAGGGATTCTCCAGGCAAGAACACTGGAGTGGGTTGCCATTTCCTCCTCTAATGCATGAAAGTGAAAAGTGAAAGTGAAGACGCTCAGTCGTGTCTGACGCTCAGCGACCCCTTGGACTGCAGCCTACCAGGCTCCTCCGTCCATGGGATTCTCCAGGTAAAAGAGTACTGGAGTGGGGTGCCACCAGTAAATTACAAACACATTTTTATGTCTTTTGCTGAGGCACTTTCTTTCCCCTGCCCCAGGGAGCATGCCAAACATGGTTTTGGACAAGATAGATCAACTTTATCACTATCCATGATCCCTCTATTGTCCGAAGGAGTTAGTCTTGTCTCCTCTGCAGTCCAGAAGATCCTTGAGGACAGAAGCTGTGTGCTCTGTTCATCTCTCTATTTCTCCCTCCAGAGCTACTTCCTTCTGCAAAGTCCGGCAGAGTGCTGAATTTACACTAGATGCTCAGTAAAAAGTGGTAATTGATTGCAGTGCTTGACTATTAGAAAGAAGGTATTATCTCTGCTTTAAGGGATAAAACAATCTGCTTCAAACTTGTCTGAGTGTTTGGAATCAGACAAGAGTCCTCTTTAAAACAGGAAAATAGGACTTTAATAGGTCTTATTAGAAAATAAAGAGGGTCTCGCTCTCTTTCTTTCCTACAGAAGATGAAGCAGGCGTTTTGTTCGGTTGGAAATGCTGTCTGGAGCAAACAACCCTTGGGACTTGAGTGGGATGATTTGGCCACTGGAGGGCCCTTACATTTTACCATGGAATGCAATTGAAACCTATTCAGAGTGACTAAGTAATTAATGCCACGTTTTACCAAGTGTGCTCCCCAGTTCCTCTCACAACTTTTTGAAAATGCAGAATTTCAAGAAGAGCAGACTTAATTTACTGCGTGTTTTGCTTCTTCAACAAAAACATGAGATGAATAATTTTCCCACATCATGGCTTTACATTTCCCCATAAATAGGGCATCTGTTAACATGGATTATTATGTATGCAATGTTAAAGTGATTAGGCTCAAATGCTCACCCCCAAAGCTAACTTTTTAAAAGGAATGACTCATGAAAAAATGAAAATGAGAATCAGGGGAGAAAAAGATACTAAGGGATAAGCCTGAGATGGTGAGAAGTTAGGAAGAAGTGTGAAATTTTGGAGTTGGAGGATGAATACCAATTGTTTAGCAGCATTTATCATGAGCCTACTACGTGTTAAGCACTGAGTAAGCTAGTAGGCATACAAATAGCAGCTAATAACAGTAAGAGTAGCAGCCTAGCTCAGTAAAGGTCAGGATTCTGACTTGTTGACAGCTGATCCTAGAAGCCTAGATCAGAGCCTGACCTGCAGGAGGTATGCAATAATATTAATTCTACAGGGAATTTTTTTCAAATTTACTTTTAATTGAAAGATAGTTGCTTTACAGTATTGCATTGGTTTCTACCAAACATTACCCATGTCCTCTTCCTTTTTTTTTTTTTTTTTTTTGTCCTCTTTCACTTGAACATCCCTCCCACCTCCCTCGCCATCCCACCCCTCTAGGTTGTAACTGAGCCCTGGTTTGAGTTTACAGGGAATGTTTTTTACTTAATTAATTTTTAGTTGTGCTGAGTCCTTGTTGCTATGTGACCTAATCTCTAGCTGCAGTGAACCAGTTTCTCATCGTGGAGGCTTCTCCTGTTGCAGAGCACAGGCTGTAGGGCACATGGGTGCAGGAGTTGTGGTTCGTGGGCTCTAGACTGCAGGCTCAATAGTTGTAGTGCATGAACTTACTTGCTCCACAGCACGTGGGATCTTCCCGGACCAGGGAGCAAACCCTGTGTTAGGTGGATTCTTTGAAATGGAGCCACCAAGGAAGCCCTACAGGAAATATTTAATGAACATCTCATATATGCCTTGGATTGTTTTAAGAACTTTACATATGTTGTAATTTTTAATCCTTATGATAATATAAGATCAGTAGTAGCACGCCCCTAATTTTGCAGATGAGGAAACTGAAGCCAAGTGGGATTAAGTTGCCTGAGGTCACTAGAGATGGAACAAAAATCCAAATCTGTCTGACATCAAGTCTGATATAAACATGTGTCTCCAATCATTAAACTACGCTCTGGAAAGATGATATTTCTGCAATCTGGGTGTTCACACCTAGTGCTGGAAATAAATGTGCAAGCAAGTAGCCAAAATATAAGTAATACTACTGAAGAAAGACACTTCTATTGTCTGCCTAGAACTTCTGGAAAAGCTTCACATAGGAGTTATCATTTAATCTGGTTCATAAGAGGATGTGAGTAGAGACATAGTTAACCTCCAAGGTGATATAGGCTTTTGTTGTCATGGTAATCTGGGATGATCTGTTATGAGACAAACACTTATCTTGTTTTTGCTGCTGAGGTGGGGCTTCCTAGGTGGCGATAGTGACAAAGAACCTGCTTGCCAATGTAGGAGACGCAGGGGATGCTGGTTCGATCCCTGGGTCGGAAAGATCCCCTGGAGGAGTAAATGACATTCTTCAGTATTCTTGCCTGGAGAATCCCATGGACAGAGGAGCATGGCGGGCTACAGTCCACGGGGTTGCAGAGTCAGATACAACTGAAGCGACTTAGCATAGCATCAGTTCAGTTCAGTCATTCAGTTGTGTCCGACTCTTTGCAACTCCACAGACTGCAACATGCTGGGCTTCCCTGTCCATCACCAGGCTCCCAGAGCTTGCTCAAGCTCATGTCCATTGAATTGGTGATGCCATCCAACCTTCTCATCCTCTGATGTCCCCTTTTCCTCCTGCCTTCAATCTTTTCCAACATCAGGATCTTTTCTGATGAGTCAGTTCTTCACATCAGGTGGCCAAAATAGTGGAGCTTCAGCTTCAGCATCAGTTCTTCCAATGAATAGCATAACATAGCATGTGATAAGAAGGCTTCTTTCAAAGTGTCATAAAGAGAAGCTATGGATACTTTTAACTTTTTTGAAGTACAGTATACATATTGCATGGTGCATATGTAGCAAGGAGTACAGTAAATGAATCTTCAGAAACTGACCATAGAACAAGAAACACAACCATACCCGCATCCCAGGAACCTCTTCAATGCCCTATATTAGTTTCCTAGGACGGCTGTTATAAATTTCCAAAACATGGCTGGCTTGAAACAACAGAAATTTATTCCCCCACAGTTCTGGAGGCCAGGAGTCTGAAATCAAGGTGTCAGCACGGTTAGTGTCTTCTGAGGCTCTGAGGCAGAATCCAGCCCATGCCTCTCCTGGCTTCTGGTGCCGGTCAGCTATCCCTGATGTTGCTTCATTCCAACCTCTGTCTCCACCTTGATGTGGCCTTTCCTTTTGTGTGTCTTGAATCCCCCTCTCCTTTCTAAGGACACCATCCATTGGACTTAGGGCCACCCTAATCCAGGATGGGGCTTCCCAGGTGGTGCTGGTGGTAAAGAAACTGCTTGCCAAAGCAGGAGACACAGTGGGTGCTGGTTTGACCCTGTGTTTGGGAAGATCAAACACAGTGTGATCTTGTGTTGGGAAGCATCCCCTGGGAGAGTAAACGGCAACCCACTCCAGTGTTCTTGCCTGGAGAATCCCATAGACAGAGGAGCCTGGTGGACTACAGTCCACAGGGTCAGAAAGAATTGGACACAACTGAAGTGACTAATACAAATGCAGACAATCCAGGACGATCTCATCTTGTGATCCTTAGTTAAATCTCCAGAGACCCCATTTCCAAATAAGCTCACATTCACAAGTGTTGGGGTAAGGACGTGGGCATTCCTTTCCGGGATGCAGTTTAACTCCCTAGAGGTCTCTAGCCACACCTTCCCCAAGGACAACACTATCAATGCTGTCCTGGTTTTTAATAGCTTTCCCTTTTTTTTTTTTTTTACTTCACATAAAAGGAATCATAAAATTTGTACTGTTTGTACTTGGCTTTTTTTCCTCAAAATTATATTTGTGAGATTCAGTCACATTATCGCCTATAGCTCTAGAAAACGCATTATCATGGGTGTATAGTATTTCCCTGTGTGAACATAACATAGTTTATCCATTATACCATTACAGCTATTTAGGCAGTTTTCTTTGGGGCTATTCCAAATATTGCTGCTCTGACATCTTTGTACATTTTTTTAAGGTGAACTTATGCATGGATTTATATCGGGTATGTATTCAGGAGAGAAATTGCTAGGTCATAGGGTATGTGATGATAAGCTTTAGGAGAACTGCCAAACAGTTTTCCAGGGATGAGAGGAATACAGACGGGGTAGAGGGGAGAACCATAAATGGTGCCTACAGACCCTGGCAGATCCTGAATGTGTTGTGTGGGAGAAAGGGAGTTTGTCAGTGATGACTTCCTTATTTCCAAAATCTCTAGGATGCTGTGTCCAGGGCAGTGGTACTGGGGGTGAACTTAGCTTACCATTTTCATGCCTACACTCTGGATGGGGTGTGTTTAGATTAGCATGTATGTTATCCTGCTGAATTGGTCAAAGGGTTTTCCTCTGGGACACTGCAAACATCTCATCACCAACGTGTGCATGTCTCAGCATTGGACAGAGAGCCCTGAGACCACCTGGAAATGTGCCCTCACCTCTGTATTTCTACACATCAGGGTGCAGAGGAAAGTGAGTCTAGACTCATTCAACCAACCTTTGAGAATGCATTATAAAACAAAATCTCAGCACAGTGTTATTTTGATCACAAGCATGGCAAGGGAATTAGGACAGTCTGGAGAAGGAACCACTTGATCTGACTTTAGGGCTGGCAGGGAGAATGATGGTGGGGAACATTTCAACTGGGTTTTGACAGATGAGTAGGAGTTCTCAGCAGGAGAAAGAGGTAGGGAATTGAGGCTGGAGAGTGGGCTTGACTGATGGTCAGGAAGGTAGAAGGTCATTCCCAGGAGAGGAAATAGCTATGCAAAGACACCAAGGAATGAAAAATAATAGCCCAAAGGTAAATACTGTGCTCTTCTGGTGTATTGAGTCCTGGGCTAACCATTGGACTGGATCTAGGCTGCCTCACTGGACTTTCTCTACAACCTATCAAAGTGGGTGCACTTATTATTTTCATTTTGCAGATGAAAACAACTGGAGCTGAATGAAGTCAAGCTTTTCCATGCAAGGACACACAGCTGGAGACAGGGGAGGAGTTCTGACTCCAGAGCTTAGGGTTTGAATCACTGTGAGCTCCCTCACATCTGAGAAAGAAGTTGGGCATGGTGTGGACACTAACGCAGGCAGCTTACGTCTTGCTCACAGTGACATCACGGCAGGTGGACACTTCGTCCTCAGCCATGACTCTGGACAACAGACTGCACTGCAAAAAGCCCCGTCCATTCCATGCCCAGAGAAATAGGAGTGTCATGTTAAGACTTTGAAAAATGCCGGTGACATTTGCCTGCCTGTCTTGGTTCTTGAGAATAAAAATGTCCTTCCCTGACCCCCTCATTTAACCCCTTCTCCTGGGCACAGCATCCCTCGATTTCGCCTCTGCTCCATTTTTTTTCCTCTTTGAAGATGCATCAGGTCTCAAGTTCAGCTTAATCCAACTGCTAGATGTATTATTCATTTCTATGCTTTAATGATGTGATAAGGTTTCTGGAAATAGGAAAAGGCTCATTAAACTGTCATCTGAATATAGATCACACCTAAATTCTAAGGAAGACAAAGTCTGCCAGTCGAGCATGCATTTGCCTTCTCAACACAGCTCTCTGCAAACTGGGAAGGCAGGATGAAGCTTTTCGAAGACAAGATCCTCCAGATTACCATGTTTTCATGATTTATTCTGTAATTGATAACTCAGAACGATGATTCAGAGAGACAGAAAATGAATACAGGCCAAATGAAGAAGGAATCGGATTTTTGGATGGTGAGATGTGCTTTTTGTCCATGTCTGTGACCAGTGCTTGGTCAGACAGGCTCCGTTTGAGGTAGAGGACTATATGAGGATTTTAATTTGACTCACGTGGCTTAGAACACGGTGTCACCCCTGGCCGCAGAAATCCATTTGGGAATATAACCTGTCTGCAGCTTTCCCTCTCTGTGTGCCTTTAGGTTTGAGTAGATGCTAGAAAACACAAGAGTACAGAAGAATCCAGTGTCAGATGCTGTGAATTTCTCCCTCTCTCAATCTATAGGGCTTCGGAATGTAATGGGTTAACGTATATTGAGGCTCGTTTTGTTCCAGACCCTGGTCTAAGCACTCAGCATACATTTCCTCATCTGATTCTCATCCAGTTCTATGAGATAGGTCAGCTTCACCCTGAGATGCAGATGAGAGAAGCCTATACCTGGACTCCCTGCTTCAGTGGGTCTATTTGGGCTCCCCTCCAGGTGCGTCCCTACCCTGAGGGTAAGAAGCTGCTCTTTGAGGACAAGAAGACATACTTACCAGGCACCTGGGACCTATTAGTCCCTAAAGTCCCTGAGTTAAACTGAGGTTCTGAGCACTTGTACTTGGATCTGGCCCTGCTGTCAGGCTGTCTACAGTATCATCCTGGCCACCAATCCAGGATTGGCCTCTGTGCGCCTGATGGACACAGGGAGTGTTTCGTGTGGGCTGGGCCTTCAGCAAACTTACTTCCATTTGACCTGCAGTGTGGATGGAGCCAGGGGTAGGAAGGGAGAGGGAGGAGGGTGAGCCATGAGCAGAAGCTTGGGACACAGTCTCCCCTATAGCCTCTTATTTCAGCAAGGACCTCCTGGGAGTCAGAGAATTCTGAACTCAGGCCTTGTGCTTCCGGGTCATTATAAATGTGCATTTGTCAAGGCAGGAGGATCAAACATGCTTTTTTTTAAAATTTTGTTAACTTAGTTTTTATTTTAGTGTATTTTGCCACATGGTTTAGAAGCTGCCATTTGTACTTTTCCTCTAGACCCTAAAAATGTTGGGGGTGGGCTCTACAGAGGAGGTGAACATCCATATTTTGTTTAATGGAAAATGAAGAGTTTAGGCACTTGCTGCTGCTGCTGCTAAGTCACTTCCATCATGTCTGACTCTGTGCGACCCCATAGACGGCAGCCCACCAGGCTCCCCTGTCCCTGCTAGTAAGAGCTAAAGTCAAAATTTGAGTACATCAGTCCTGCTGCAGCATCTGCACACTCAACCAGTATCTGGTTCTTCCTCAAGGAGGGCAGGCGCCCTGGGGAGGTGCCAAGCCAACTAATATCCTGATGTGATTAGAGCCATTGGGCATACAGCCTTCCTCTGCTGCTAGGCTCCAGGGGAAGTGGCATGTCCCCTGAGGGCTCTGGTAGGTGAATAGACTATGTGCATGGGAGGGAACGGACCAGGGGAGAACCAGAGATGTTGGAGACAAGAAGACCTGCTTGAATCACATTATCAGGGTCCTTGCCAAAAAGCGGTTTGTTGCTCTTCAGTCAGTAAGCCGTGTCTGACTC
Organism: Bubalus bubalis; assembly: GCF_019923935.1. NCBI lineage: Eukaryota > Metazoa > Chordata > Mammalia > Artiodactyla > Bovidae > Bubalus > Bubalus bubalis. Next base: position 111,346,693 of record NC_059161.1, read on the forward strand.
TTTGTGACCCCGTGGACTGCAGCATGCCAGGCTTCCCTGTCCTTCACTGTCTCCTGGAGTTTTCTCAGGTTCATGTCCATAGAGTTGGTGATACTATCTCATCCTCAGTGGAGGAGGGAATGGCAAGCCACTCCAGTAATCTTGCCACGAGAGCCCTGTGAACAGTATGATAAGGGAAAAAACTGTAACCTGACTTTAATCATGAGGAAACAGACAAGTCTGGCAAATCAAGAACAAAGTTAAACAAATATCATATATTAACACATACATGTGGCGTCTAGAAACACTGGTGCAGATGAAATTATTTGCAGAGCCAGAATAGAGACTCAGAAGTAGAGAATAGACATGTAGACACTGTAGCTGGGGGTGGGATGAATTGGGAGAGAAGCATTGACATATACACACCACCATGTGTAAAATAGACAGCTAGGAGGGAGCTGCTGTGCAGCACAGGACCCCAGCCCACGATCTGTGATGACCTAGAGGGGTGGCGTGGGGGTGGGGGTGGAGGGAGGCTGAAGAAGAAGGGGCTATATGTATACATATAGTTGATCCACTTCATTGTACAGCAGAATCTAACATACCATGATGAAATGATTGTCCTCCAGTAAGATAAAAAATAATGAAGGACATGATAGACAGATTCCTAAGGTGGGCCCCAGCCCTGCCTGCTGTGCCATCCCTGTGTAATCACCTGGGGACAGTGAGGAGGGCAGTGGAGGGCAGGGCCTGTGGATGATAGGTAGTCTCTCCCCTGATTGTTTACATACAATTGGCCCTTGGTACCCATGCATTTCAGATGTAGAACCTGTGGAGTCAGAGAGCTGACTGTACTAGACAGGCTTCCCAGATGGCACTGTGGCAAAGAATCGACCTGACAATGCAGAAAACACAGGAGATGCAGGTTCAATCCCTGGTTTGGGAAGTTCCTTTGGAGGTGGAAATGGCAACCCATGCCAGTATTCTTGCCTGAAAAATCCCATAGATAGAGGAACCTGGCAGGCTACAGTCCATGAGGTCACAACGAGTCAGACACAACTGAGCATTTGAGCATGACTGTCCTAGACAATTCTATGTAAGTCCCTTTATAAGGGACATGAACATTTGTGAATTTAAGGGGTCCTAGAACTAATCCCTTGTGAATACTGAAGAACAGGGATAACTATATGAAACAGGGAAATAATTTTGCTGATGTAATTAAAAATCCTTAATCAGTTGACTTGTGGACAATTACTTGGGTGAACGTGGCTCAGTAGGAAAGGCTGAAATATGGGCTTAGCCCTTTCCCTGGGGAGAGAGGCAGCTGTAGACATTTTCTTTTTAACCTCAAAGAAGGAAACTGCTTTGTGGTAGAGGGTACAAGTAGCAGGACCTAAGAGCCTCAGACCAACAGTTGCAAGGAACTGAATTCTTTCAACAACCACTGAGTTTGGAAGAGAACCCTGAGCATCAGAGGAGATCTCAGCACTGGCCAACAGCTTGATTTCAGCCTCAGCAGTAAACCAAGTAACCAAGTGCAGACTCCTGTCCCATGGAAGCCGGGAAGGGCAGGAAAGGTGTTACTTGAAGCTGCTAAATGCATGGTAATTTGTTTCACAGCAACAGGAAACTAATACAAGGGGCATTTTACAAGGCAACTGCTTGGAACTCTTCAAAAAATCATTATCATAAAAAGCAACTGACATAAAGGTAGACGGAAGATTCGGTTTAAGAGCAGCTAGAGAGCAAACAAATAAAAACAAAGAACAACAATGATAAAGAAGCACCTCTAGCTGGCAGTGATTTATGAAAGTTTACTCACACTGAGTTTGGAAACTTGCTTTTGGTTCTTCCTTTTGAACGTCCTTTTCCTTACAGAGATCTCTGCTTTGTGTTTTGAGCAAAGGGTAGGACTTATGGCTTTGATCTTCACAGTGTCCCATCGTGCATGGGGACAGTTACTTGAAACTGATTACACTGTCCATTAGCTATAGAGAGGTGACCTCTATCTCCAGCAGCTGCTGGAGAGCTGGGCTGTATTGGCAGTGGTGGGGTCATGAGAAGAAATGAATGAGGTCACCACTCATCCTCCGGTCTCACGACTCTGAAGGTTTGGTGTGTTGCGGGGTAGACAGGGTCTGGGCTGCATCAACAAATTTACAGCAGCAGCACAGTGTATTTGGACAAGGACAATACTTTTGCAACAAGGAACATGTGTCTGTGAAGCCCCAGATAAAGTTCGTCTGCAGTCACTTCCCCACTTATGGGATCCTATCCCCCACTTAGTCTGCTGTCTTTTTTCAAGGAAGAAGAACAAGGAATTTACGTTAAGATAGGAACGATTTTTCTACGGACCAAAGAGGGTCCACTGCAAATTCATATATTGAAGCTGTTATTCCCAACAGTGATTGTATTTTAGGAGGTAATTAAGAGTGCTGATTGGACAGGCTTGGTGGCCATATAAGAAGAAGGAAGAGAGAGATTGGCCTCTTCTGTGGGCGTGCGCTAAGAAAAGGCCATGTGAGGACATGTCAAGAAGGTGGCCATCTGCAGCCCACGGAGAGAACTCTCACCAGACCCTGACCCTGCTAACACCTTGACCGTGGGCTTTACAGCCTCTAGCACTGTGAGAAAACACATCTCTGTTGTTTCAGCCTCCCAGGCTGTGGTATTTTGGTATGGCAGCCTGAGCTGATGAATATAGACCTTGAAATGGGGTTTTTGCATTTTAAAAAAGACTATTGGGTGAGCCTAATGCTTAACCCACACCCACATGAAAATCTCTCTAATAATGGAATTTCAGTCTTTGTGACAATCTGGTATTGGGACTCCATTCTTAGATCTTCAGAGAGTTCTAATTATTTTAGAGGATGGGTTTATTAGAGGAATTGCAAAACATATGTGCACACACAGACAGTACCAGGATAGCTGGATGGCAAACACATTCATTGAGACAGAAAAGATTTATGGTTATAAGCATATTTCATTCATTCAGTGAGTAGGTATTAACCATAAACTAAGGGTAGATAGCAAGTAGGGTATTTTTCTAGGCAACATGAGCCTGCAAAGAAATACAAAGTCTTGTCCTTGAAGGGTTTCCAGACATGCACAAACTCAGGGTGGTGCACCTGCTGTTTATTAAATGCCTAAAATGAACTTGGTGCTGTGTTAACATGACTCCTTTTAGATTTGCTCATTTATATGACCAGTCAAGGTGTATACAATTACTTCCATTTTATGTGTGTTCTACTGAGTCCCAGGGACTTTCAGTCATTTCCCCAAAGTCACATAGATAGAGCCAAGGCTCGTTTGCTCTCCCATATAGATAATATGTTAATATAGTAGTATCTGATTTACCATGCTCCTGAAAGAGAGAAATAGGCTATAAAATGTTAGAGAAATTAAGGATTAGATATGGGAGCTAAAAGTCAGGGAAAGCTTCATGGAGAAAGTGGCATTAAGCTGAATTTACATATTAGATGAAACAGAAATGGGACAGGGGCCAAACTAGGAAGTTTAAAAGGGCTACTCAAGGAGCTAGTGATGGGTAGAAGCTACGTGTGGGGGCAGTGAGCCACCCAAAGTGGCCACAGGGCTAAGGATTCAGTTAGCAGAGTGACCAGAGTCAGTTTGAAAAAGAAAGGGGTGAGTAGGAGGAATTTGGAGTGGAGATGTTCTGGAGGCCATTGTCCAGCTTCTGAGCTAGTGTCTAATTCAGGCAATAGCTGGTGGGAACTCACATCAGTGTGGGGAGGGAAGGGCAGTTGGGGGTGGACCCTCACATTATTGTCATGGGAGGATGGTGGGTCCTGATCTGCCACCCAGTGATGCTGAGAGGAGGGAAAAAAGGGATGAGAGTTTTTAAGGATGAAGATGATGATGATGATGAAAACCAGAGGGATGATGTTCAGGCAGCAGTGACAGTGTACCATGCCCTTGGGGAGTACTGTTATGGGCAAACTCATAACAACTGCTCTGTAAGACAGACACTGTTAACACCTCCACTTGACAGTTGAGAAACAGATTTCAAGAGGATAAGTAATTTGTCCAGTTTCCCACAGCCTGCAAGTGGCAGGAACAGGATCTGAGCCCAGATGGGTCAAGCAAAGACTAGGAGCTGAAAACACAGAGAGGCCCCCAGCTGTGAGATTCCAAACGTGGAAGGGTCTTCCAGATTTCCCTTTGTATTTGCCTTCCTGCTGCCCACACCTGGTGGCTCAGATGGTAAAGAATTCACCTGCAGTGCAGGAGACCTGGGTTAAACTCCTGGGTTGGGAAGATCTCCTGGAGAAGGGAATGGCTACCACTCCAGGATTTTTGCCTGGAGAATTCCTTGGACAGAGGGGCCTGGTGGGCTACAGTCCACGGGGTCGTAAAGAGTCAGACCGGTCTAAGTGGCTAACGCTTTCATTTTCACTTTCAGCCCACACCGGGCAGGATGTGGTGAATACGCAGAAAATTACCCAGGCACCTGATTGATGAAAAGGGTTCTGAAAATATTTCCATGTTCCCTAAAATAAGAAGTGTCGGCCCCTCCTGCTGCTTCAGAACTTCTTTATCTTTTAACCATTTTTCCCTTCAAATTTAACTCGGCGGCCTTCTGCACTGAGGATTACCTAAAGGCCACGTTTGACATTCTTAATCCAACCATTTCTGAGTTATCTGAGAACAGAAAAGGTACAGGGATAAATGCTTGAAGCATTAACTCTGGAAGTGCCAGAGGGAACTGAGATGGCCAAGTTTCCTTCCCTAAGGACCCTGCAGGGCTCAGAGCTGTGAAAGCCCCTACGAGCTGTGCAGTATTTTGGGGTCTCAGAGCTCTTGTTTTTTTGGCTGTTTTTAAAAGCTGCCCACAGATAAACTACATGGCCACTGAAACTGCTGGGAAGGTATTATTTTCCAAAAACAGCTTAGCTGGAGGAACTGGGGGGCAGTCTAAGCTGTCAAGGAAAATCAGCCAATGTTTGTTGGCAGATAACTGCCATGAGCCCTGTGAAATATGGACCAGGAAGAAGATACAGAAGAAATAGTCTATGGAAATAACCCGAACCTACAGAAATTGTTTCAATTCAGGCCTTATTGAGCATTTATATTGTGGCAGACATGGTGCTTTGTGTTAACTGGTAAATCAACAATGAACAGGACAGGTCTTGTCTCCTCCTTTTGTGGAATTCTTATGTTTGCCTATTTATATGGAATTAATTCATATTTCTTTTCAATTATATTCTGAATAGCAACAGACAATAAGAGGGAAGCATGGCAGTAATATCCTCTTCATCTGAATTAAAAGGTGATATGCGATTCTAACACACTATTCATTGCCAGCTAAGGACATTCACACACACACCCAGACACACACACACCTCTTATCTCATGCATGAAGGATGTCTTCTGTGTTTAGAATTAACTGAAAGAAAAGTTTGCAGTTCTTCGGATTTTAATAAAGAGAGGAAATATAAGGCAGAATCCTCCTTGTTAAGTGACTTACATTTGGCTTGAAAAGACTCTCAAATGTGGAAAAACCAGAGAACAATTCAAGACACTATAGTCAAGTTCTCCTATTACCCAGGCCACTTCTATCAAATTTAAACACAGATTCTGCCTCCTTAAGGGAACAGACTGCTTCTAAGAACTTGGCATTAATTACTGGGATGCAGATGGGTACAAATAGATGCTGCCAGCTACAAATGAGTCTTATCCGTTCAATAAATTAGGCCTTGTCAGGAACACGTTCTATGTCCTGAAAGTCATAAAAGTGCATTTCTTTATAATTAGACCACTGTCCTTTTAATTTCTAAGTTCATTTGAATCGCTAGAGTCTACCCAACTAACCAAAAGCCTACTATGTTTGAGCCATGACAGTGAATCCCCAGAGCAACCTGGTGAACAAAACTGTCTCAGAGGGTGCCTGCCCTCATGGATCTTATATTCTAGGAGGTGACCCAAGAACAGGTAAATAAACATTTGTATCAAATTGTTGCAAGCTGTGAAAAGTTTATGAGTATCAGTAAGGGGACAAAAAGGGAGAGGATTTTGAAAAGGGTCTACTTTAGACAGAGAAGCGTTCAGGGAAGGATAAGAATTAGCAAGGGAGAGCATTTCAACCATAAGTAAAAGAATAAAAAGGTATAGTATTTTCTAGACCCATAAACGGAGAAGGCAATGGCACCCCACTCTAGTACTCTTGCCTGGAAAATCCCATGGACGGAGGAGCCTGGTGGGCTGCAGTTCATGGGGTCACTAGGAGTCGGACACGACTGAGCGACTTCACTTTCACTTTTCACTTTTATGCATTGGAGAAGGAAATGGCAACCCACTCCAGTGTTCTTGCCTGGAGAATCCCAGGGACGGGGGAGCCTGGTGGGCTGCCGTCTATGGGGTCACACAGAGTCGGACACGACTGAGGTGACTTAGCAGCAGACCCATAAATAGTTCAATTGTCTGGTGCCTATAGGCTAGTAAACAAGGAAAGATGTGGCCAGAAGCTAAATAGAGGAGTGAGGGCCAAATCCTGTAGAACATAGAAGACCACTGTAAGGTGTTCGGGCTTTGTTCTAAGTGGAACAGGAAGTAATCTGAGTTGTTAAAAAAAAATGTATTTATTTGGCTGTGCTGGGTTTTATGAATAGTTGCAGCACACAAGATCTTTGATATTCATTGCAGCGTGTGGGATCTAGTTCCCTGACCAGGGATTGAACCTAGACCCTCTGCACTGGGATAGCAGAATGGACCACCAGGGAAGTCCCTAACCTGAGGGTTTTAAGCAGCTTCAGGACATTATACAAATTGAAAGTGGACGAACAGGTGGACAAACCCAACCTGTGTGGAGAACCGGTTGAGGAGTTTGGGGTAGAAAACCAGACACGGCTGGGGAAGTTATTGCTTTAGTCCTGGTAAGAGGGGCATGCTGGCCTGGTGAGGGTTATGGTGGGAGAGGGAACATGTGGAAACATTTAAGAGATAGTGTGAATTTGCTGCTCCATCAACTGAGGAGGATGGAGGAACAGGAAGATTCAAAGATAACTCTTTTTTTTTTTTTTCACTTGAGTGAATGAGTGGCTGGAATATCCCTTTGTGAAAGGAGAGGAAAAGATAAATGAAGGACAACCTTGGTAGATTTGATGCTCAGAGGATGAAAGACTTCATGGTTTCTATTTTCCAGTAGAAACAAAGATCCCTGATCAACATTTTTTGTGGAAAAAAATAATTTTCGAAACCAAATAGCTTCCCTTGGAACCCTCCCAAATATTTTTTAGCCAAGGAATTTTCACTGACCATGCTTCCAATTCCCCACTCTTAGCATTTTCACTGCTTCCTACCTCTCATAGAATTTCTACCACCTCTTCCTTTCAGTGTCTCCCAGCTCCAAGAATGCAGGCATCTGAGTGCAGCAGACAAGCTCAGGGTCTTTCCCAGATCCAGATGAGACTGAAGTCTAGACTCAGGGAAGCTACAAAAGCAAGGTTCAATTTCTTTTATTATCATTGCCAGTCTCTCATTTCGGGACACCCTGATTGCTTTGCGGGACTGTGGACCAGTGATAGTTTCCACTTTCATTTTAAGGACCTTATTATGCTAGTTGTCTCTTTCCCCATAATATTAATTATTCCTCCCATATCTCTCAGGCAAATAACCTGGCTCTCCAAATATGATCCATGGAGGGCTTCACCAGGCAGCTAGATCCACTGCAACTCTATGGTTCTAGTGTTTGTTATAGCCTATAGCTCTAACAAATCAAATCCCTTATGATTATACAGTGGACGTGAGAAATAGATTTAAGGGCCTAGATCTGATAGATAGAGTGCCTGATGAACTATGGAATGAGGTTCATGACATTGTACAGGAGACAGGGATCAAGACCATCCCCATGGAAAAGAAATGCAAAAAAGCAAAATGGCTCTCTGGGCAGGCCTTACAAATAGCTGTGAAAAGAAGATAAGCAAAAAGCAAAGGAGAAAAGGAAAGATATAAACATCTGAATGCAGAGTTCCAAAGAATAGCAAGAAGAGATAAGAAAGCCTTCTTCAGCGATCAATCCAAAGAAATAGAGGAAAACAACAGAATGGGAAAGACTAGGGATCTCTTCAAGAAAATCAGAGCTACCAAAGGAACATTTCATGCAAAGATGGACTCGATAAAGGACAGAAATGGTATGGACATAACAGAAGCAGAAGATATTAAGAAGAGATGGCAAGAATACACAGAAGAACTGTACAAAAAAGATCTTCACGACCCAGATAATCAGGATGGTGTGATCACTGACCTAGAGCCAGACATCCTGGAATGTGAAGTCAAGTGGGCCTTAGAAAGCACCACTACGAACAAAGCTAGTGGAGGTGATAGAATTCCAGTGGAGCTATTCCAAATCCTGAAAGATGATGCTGTGAAAGTGCTGCACTCAATATGCCAGCAAATCTGGAAAACTCAGCAGTGGCCACAGGACTGGAAAAGGTCAGTTTTCATTCCAATCCCAAAGAAAGGCAATGCCAAAGAATACTCAAACTACCACACAATTGCACTCATCTCACATGCTAGTAAAGTAATGCTCAAAATTCTCCAAGACAGGCTTCAGCAATATGTGAACCATGAACTTCCAGATGTTCAAGCTGGTTTTAGAAAAGGCAGAGGAACCAGAGATCAAATTGCCAACATCCGCTGGATCATAGAAAAAGCAAGAGAGTTCCAGAAAAACATCTATTTCTGCTTTATTGACTATGCCAAAGCCTTTGACTGTGTGGATCACAATCAACTGTGGAAAATTCTGAAAGAGATGGGAATACCAGACCACCTGATCTGCCTCTTGAGAAATCTGTATGCAGGTCAGGAAGCAACAGTTAAAACTGGACATGGAACAACAGACTGGTTCCAAATAGGAAAAGGAGTATGTCAAGGCTGTATATTGTCACCCTGTTTATTTAATTTATATGCAGAGTACATCATGAGAAACACTGGACTGGAAGAAGCACAAGCTGGAATCAAGTTTGCCGAGAGAAATATCAATAACCTCAGATATGCAGATGACACCACCCTTATGGCAGAAAGTGAAGAGGAACTAAAAAGCCTCTTGATGAAAGTGAAAGTGGAGAGTGAAAAAGTTGACTTAAAGCTCAACATTCAGAAAACAAAGATTATGGCATCCGGTCCCATCACTTCATGGGAAATAGATGGGGAAACAGTGGAAAGAGTGGCAGACTTTATTTCTTTGGGCTCCAAAATCACTGCAGATGGTGACTGCAGCCATGAAATTAAAAGATGCTTACTCCTTGGAAGGAAAGTTATGACGAACCTAGATAGCATGTTCAAAAGCAGAGACATTACTTTGCCAACAAAGGTCCGTCTAGTCAAGACTATGGTTTTTCCTGTGGTCATGTATGGATGTGAGAGTTGGACTGTGAAGAAAGCTGAGCGCCGAAGAATTGATGCTTTTGAACTGTGGTGTTGGAGAAGAATCCCTTGGACTGCAAGGAGATCCAACCAGTCCATTCTAAAGGAGATCAGCCCTGGGTGTTCTTTGGAAGGACCAATGCTAAAGCTGAAACTCCAGTACTTTGGCCACCTCATGTGAAGAGTTGACTCATTGGAAAAGACTCTGATGCTGGGAGGGATTGCGGGCAGGAGGAGAAGGGGACAACAGAGGATGAGATGGCTGGATGGCATCACTGACTCAATGGACGTGAGTCTGAGTGAACTCCGGGAGATGGTGATGGACAGGGAGGCCTGGCATGCTGCGATTCATGGGGTCGAAAAGAGTCAGACACAACCGAGTGACTGATGTGTGTGTGTGATAGCTCTAAAGTGAGGATATAGGAGGAAATGATAGTCTACAAATAAATATCATGTTATTACACTGTAACTTCTTACCACTGTTTGCAAAGCCTGAGTTTCAGGTAGGCTGAAGGATGAGAAAAGTCTGGTTTCAGCAGTTTGTATTTAGGGTAGTAATGTATGGAAAAATGATGACAAGTGAAGGTATAACTTGGCGGAAGAGGGAATGGCATTCACCCATCTGAGTCACCCAGTCATTTGCTCTTCCATATCTGAGATATTCATTGAGTGCATGTATGTTCTTAGCACCAGAAATTTGAACAATGAATCATAAACTAATTATACTGAAGAGCAAGTAGCTCTGACCTCAAGGTGCCACTGGGACCCTGATTTGGGGAAGATGGTGTGAGCCTGAGTGAGAGTGTTTGAGGTGAGGGTGGGGAAGTTCATGGTCGGGGAAGGCTTTAAAAAGGAGACAATGTTTAAGTCCAGCCTCAGTAATAGTGGGCTTCTCTGGTGGCTCAGTAGTAAAGAATCCACTTGCCAATACAGGAAACTTGAGTTTGATCCCTGGGTTGGGAAGATCCCCTGGAGAAGAAAATGGCAATCCACCCCAGTATTCTTGCCTGGAGAATCCCATGGACAGAGGAGCCTGGCTGGTTATAGTTCATGGGATCCCAAAGAGTCCAACACGACTTAGAAACTAAACAATAACTCAGTAATAGTATGTGGCCATGGCATAGGATGCATAGGTGAGAAAGAAAGTGGAGATGGGAAGAAAAAAGAGGTGAGTAGACCAATGTGGCAGCAAGAGCATACAGGAGCTATTTCATCGGTCTGGAGAGAAGCTCTGTGTTACATTCCATAAACATCCTGTAAAGCTTCTATAAGCATCCTGCGAACCTATGTTTACAAGTGTGTGTCTGCTCTGGATATTGCACCTTTATGCATCTCCCCCCTCAGTCTTTATCTGCCTGGGTATCTTTGTCAAAAAGATGAGCCCTATCATTTACTCAGTCCTATGACTGCTTCCTCAGACAGAAGCAGTTCTCTTTGCCAAGGCTGACTTCTCTCTTGGGTTCTTGTCCCCTCATCCGTCAGCATGATGTATGATGTATAAGCCAGGCATGGGGCTTTCTCGAGGTGTGGTGGTGTTGGAGAATGGAAGAGAAAGAGAGACACAGGAACCCAGAATAAAGAAACAGAAAGCTGCCTTTGTCCTCACATTCCTTTGAATCTAATTGCAAGGAGAAAACATACCAACTTGAAGTGACTTGAGAGCACTTAACGAAAAAACCCTCAGAAACCACTGGTTCTCCCGACCAAGATGAGTACCTGAGCGCTGAGTGGAAGAAGATGCAATTACCGTCTGCTTCTGCCCATCTGTCTGGTTCCTTGAGGAAGGTTACCAAGCCAGCTTTGATGAATTCTGTGTTTTTTCTCTCATGCAGAGAAGGGTGGTAGGAGGCAGACAGGGCGGGTAAATGGACGGACTAGTGCCCCTGAGGACTCAGAACTGGTGAAATAGACTCAGAAAATCCCTGTGTGTTGAGTGACAGGAACAGCCCAGAAGATCGGTGCCCATTCATTTGCTTGACTCAGAATCAGCATTCATAGAAAGATAAAAAAATAAAGAAAAGACTTAGTTTCTTTGGCAAACCAATAACAGGCTTTGGGATTTTGCTTTAAACATTTTGAATAATCCTATTAGCAGCTTAGAAAAATAGTTATTTTAATGACAAAGTGTGTGTGTGTGTATGTATATTTCACATCCACCAGTGTCTGCAGGAGATTATCCCCACTCGCTGAAGCCTACCCTTTTCGTGGAGTTTACCCCTGTCCCCAGGTTTGGAGAGGCAGCAGAGGAAAGAGCTGCCCCACCATGCTTCCGGGGTAGACACTGCAGGATAATGTGTGCTTTCCCCACGTTCCAAACAGCAGGCAGACCTGTTGTCTTTGGTGTCAAGTCAGTCCAAACCCATCAGGGATGGCACAGTCTCAGCTATGGCATTTTGCACTTCCCTATCTAGGAATCAAACCCACATCTCTTGAGTCTCCTGTATTGGAAGATGGGTTCTTTACTACTGTGCCACCTGGTAAGCCCATATCTATATCTATATTTATATATATCTATCACTCTATCTATCTATATATAAAATGTGAGTTAAGTGATTCTTAAGGAAAGAACATTTCTACAAGGTTGGGTTTTCTTAATAATCCTCCTAATGTTACCAATGCACGTCTTTCCTCCAATTTCAACAGCTGCATTATACCTGGACAAGGGAAACATAGATGCTTATGTGAGAAATAGACCTGAATTTCTTCCAAAGCCTTTCTGTCTCCCTGATGTTGTTACTTGCGGGGATCAGACGTGCCTGCTGCCAGAAACATTTCTCCTATATGTTGTAATGACTCATGTCCCCGGGATAATGAACAAGACTTGGCAAATGCCAGTCCCTGGTACCTGAGCCAACAGCAGCCATGCACATCAGAGACACTAATAGCCAGAAGGTCCAACTAGAGACTCCATTAGGAATTTGCAGAGGAAAAAAAGTCATTCATCACCCAAAACTCTTTTGATTCAAACAAATGGCCCTAGATATTGTTGTGGGGAGAAGGCAATGGCACCCCACTCCAGTACTGTTGCCCAGAAAATCCCATGGATGGAGGAGCCTGGTAGGCTGCAGTCCATGGGGTCGCTAAGAGTCAGACACAACTGAGCAACTTCACTTTCACATTCCACTTTCATGCATTGGAGAAGGAAACGGCAACCCACTCCAGTGTTCTTGCCTGGAGAATCCCAGGGCTAGAGAAGCCTGGTAGGCTGCAGTCCATGGGGTCTCACAGAGTCAGACATGACTGAAGCGACTCAGCAGCAGCAGCAGCAATTGTTGCTTAGATGCATTTTCCTCATTGATCATTTAAGTTTCCCATTTCGAGTCTTTATTTCAGTTGACCAAAGGGGCAAGGAAAGCTTTGGGAGATCTTAATTCATAGTTGAGGGTTTCCCTGGTGGTTCAGTGGTAAAGAATCTGCCTGCAATGCAAGAGATATGGATTTGATCTCTGGCTCAGGAAGATCCCCTGGAGGAGAAAATGGCAACCCACTCCAGTGTTCTTGCCTGGAGAATCCCATGGACAGAGGAGGCTGGCAGGCTACAGTCCATGGGGTCGCAAAGAGTTGGACACAACTGAAGCAACTAAATAACAACAAACGTGTTCATCTTTAAACCAAATCCCCTGTACATGGGATAACCATAGCAACCCAACAGACTGGAACTCCCTGGTGGAGGTGGGGGGCGGGGAGAAAGAGGGGATTGGGAAAAGCAGCCAGTCGTGGCAGTCAGAGGTTCAAGGGAATGATGCAAAGGTCAGCAGAGGTGCTTGAAGCAGAGGTCACACTCCAGGCTGAGGAAACCTCCAGGGTCTCTCGGCCACTTTCCAGGCACTAGAGGCTAAAACTATGGTCTGGCCAGAGAGGAAGCATCCAGGTGGGGACATGGGGCAACCAGAGCACAGGGCTACACTCGGGAAGGGACTTCTCTGCTCCTGCGTGTCCCACATCTGGTCAGCCTCAGGGTTCATCCCCGCTCGGGTGCCCAGGACAGCGTAATGGAAGAGTAAGCAAGAACATTTGTTATTGCTACCCAGGCAGAAAACAAACAGCAGCCAGAACAGACGAAGAGCCCATGTAGGAACAGCCTACAAACTGCAGGCTGTAACCTCGGTGGTGTTGATTGAGTGCACCTGTCCGTCTTCATTTTTAACTGTGAGCTTGATTGCTGGCAAGTTTATAGGATTATGGGTTTAATTGGATGCCTGTGTTTTACTGGATGTAAGTGAAATTTATGGCTGTGGGGTTTGTGGTGCCAAGGTTTATACCTCAGTCACTGCTTCCCAGCTGAGAGGGCCGAGACCTGTGAGCCAGTGGGACTGAACTCCGGGGCTCGCGTGCAAGGGAGGTGCTCTGGGGCTGCCGGCGGGCTGGGGTCACCTGGAGAGCGGACAGACCAGATCAGACGCCAGGAGCCTCGTGGCTCTGACCTCATCTGCTGCTAAAAGGAACTGGTAACCGACATCCTGGAGAAATTATTGATATTTAGTTAGCTGCCCGAGTGCTAGCAATACACAGAGAGCTGCTGGATGGGAAGGCTGTGGTGCTTTTACTAAGGCATATTGCTATTCTAGAATCTGGGGACAGCTTCTAGGAGAGGCTGGGGGCTGGGCTGGAGTTGGGGAGTTAGAGGAATACAGTTGTTCCTCTGTGTCCTCAGGGGGAATGGTTCCAAGAATTCCCTGCATTTACTAAAAGCCATGGATGCTCAAATCTCTTATATAAAATGCCTTAATACAGCTGGCCCTCTGTATCCGTGGTTGACTGCCTCTCCGAATGCAGAACCATGGATATGGAGAGCCCACTGTATGGGGAAGGTTCTTAATGCTTTGAGTCTAGACAATTGAGGTACTCATCATCTGCTACTTAACAATTTGTTATGTAAATTGAATTCATTATTTCATTTTTCAAAGTGTGACTGCACCTAATGACTCATTGCTATTCATTCATGTATTCACTTATTCATTTAATAAATTATTAACTGAGCATGTTCTTGGATGCTAAGTTACTTTGGTCATATCCAACTCTGTGACCCTATAAACTGTAGCCTGACACACTCCTCTGTCCATGGGATTCTCCAGGCAAGAATACTGGAGTGGGTTGTCAGGCCCTCCTCCAGCGGATCTTCCTGGTGCTGGGATTGAACCCTCCTCTCTTGTGGCTCCTGCATTGGCAGGGGGTTCTTTACCACTAGCAGCACCTCGGGAAGCCCCAACTGAGCTTGTAATGTGTGCCATTCTGTGGGCTTTTAGATGAAGGTAGAGGGATTTCTTATTTTATTTTGAGGTTGAGAAAGCAAAAGCCCAGAAAATGTAGCACTTTACCCTGGTCACAGAGAGACTCCCTAGTAGATTCAGAACCAAACCCAGGTATTTTACTACAAGTTCAGAAAGAACCTGGTCAGCTGGTTTATGGGTCAGAGAGTCAGAGCCAAGAAAACAAAGGAAGGAACCTCCAGTTAGTAAATGAGCTCTTGGACTTCTGTTTGGCTGCACTGAAAATCCAAGTGATGGACTTCCCTGGTGGTCCAGTGGTTAAGAATCTGCCCGATGATGCAGGGGACATGGGTTTGATCCCTGGTCCGGGAAGATTCCACATGCTCTTGAGTAACTAGGCCCCTGTGTCAGTACTGAGCCCATGCTCAAGAGCCCAAGAGTGGAGATTATTGAGCCCATGAACTCTAGAGCCCATGCTCTACAACGAGAGAGGCCACTGCAATGAGAAGCCTGCCCACTGCAACCAGAGAACGCCCCTGATTGCTGCAACTAGAGAAAGCCCTCTTGCAGCAAAAATGACCCAGCGCAGTCAAAAATTTTTAAGAAAACCCAAGTGCTCATTGTCTAGTTTCAGTTGGTTTGGACAGTTTTAAGTGGACTCCAGGAAAGCGAGAGCTTACCTAAATCGCTCAATCAGATTCTTCTAACCAAGGACTTAAAGACTCTGCCTGATGTGGTCCCAATTCTTTGTTATACAAAAGCACTGCTTGTTTATGAAGTGGGCTTGGAATAAAGGTTCTTCTGATGGGCCCCTGATTGAAGTAGAGACCCATCATTATAAAAGAGTGTGATGAAATAAAAATAGGAAGCACTTAAAATGTACCTATGTGCTAGGTACTCTGGAAAGCCTTTGCTTGAATTATTTCATTTGATTCTTAAAATGCCCATTTTAACCATGATAACATCAGAACCTAGAGAAATTATGTAATTTGTCCAGGGAATACAGCTCCCAGATGGGTAAACTTAGGATTCTAAGGTGCTTTAATAGGACCACAAAGCCCTTGCTTTTCATCACTAAGTTCTCCTGGAGAGTATTTAGAGGCATGGTAAGGTACACAATTGTTTCACGAATGTACTGATGGCATGCTCATATTAAAAGAACTTAAACTCTTCACAGGTTGGCCTAACAGATAAATGAATAAATCTATGACAGGAAAAGAGCAAATGCTGAAAAATTAGGATGTGTAAGAGCATGGGTCAACTTGGCCGCCAGGTCAAACAGGTTGAATGTGATTCAGTGGCCATAGGGAGCCTTTAAAGGCTCTTGTGCAGCGGCTGCCATGATGAGAGCTGCATTGTGTGGACTGTTGATGTCCAGTCAGGAGATCTGTGACCTAATTCAGCAAGAGGTGGGAGTGCTGAGGCACTTGGCCAAGTTAGTGGACGTGGACTTGGCATCAAACAGGGATAGGCTAGTTGTGGTAAGATGCTCACTCTGGCTGTTCAACTTTATGTGTTGGTTCTGAAATTAGGTCTATGCAACTTGTAGACTCATCTGGGAACATTCGGAAATTCCTGACTGGAGATCAGAAGAAAATAGGAAGGGACTGAAGATACATAACTTTACATATAAGTGACACTTAAAGGATCTTAGGAAAGGGAAGGAAACTTATGGAACCAGGTGATAAAAGATGTGACCTGAGGACCAGAAAAGAGAGAGAGGAAAGGTAACAGGGAGATCCAGATGGGGTAGAATTTCATGATATAGAAGATAATTGAAGGTTTCCGATTCTTTAGGGAATTCAGCAAATAAGGACTAAGAAACACTCAGTGGCTTTAGTGATTTAGAGATTACCAGCATCCTCGGGAGAAGCATTTTGAGACACTGGTGAGGAAAAGCCATCTTGCAAAGGTTTAATTAGTGGGGAGAGAGATGGTTAATTACTTCAGTTCAGTCGCTCAGACGTGTCTGACTCTTTGCGACCCCCTGAATCACAGCATGCCAGGCCTCCCTGTCCATCACCAACTCCTGGAGTTCACTCAAACTCACGTCCATTGAGTTGGTGATGCCATCCAGCCATCTCATCCTCTGTCGTCCCCTTCTCCTCCTGCCCTCAATCCCTCCCAGCATCAAAGTCTTTTCCAATGAGTCAACTCTTCGCATGAGGTGGCCAAAATACTGGAGTTTCAGCTTTAGCATTGGTCCTTCCAAAGAACACCCAGGGCTGATCTCCTTTAGAATGGACTGGTTGGATCTCCTTGCAGTCCAAGGGACTCTCAAGAGTCTTCTCCAACACCACAGTTCAAAAGCATCAATTCTTCGGCGCTCAGCTTTCTTCACAGTCCAACTCTCACATCCATACATGACCACAGGAAAAACCATAGCCTTGAGTAGACGGACCTTTGTTGGCAAAGTAATGTCTCTGCTTTTGAATATGCTATCTAGGTTGGTCATAACTTTCCTTCCAAGGAGTAAGCGTCTTTTAATTTCATGGCATCAATCACCATCTGCAGTGATTTTGGAGCCCCCGAAAATAAAGTCTGACACTGTTTCCACTGTTTCCCCATCTATTTGCCATGAAGTGATGGGACCGGATGCCATGATCTTCATTTTCTGAATGTTGAGCTTTAAGCCAACTTTTTCACTCTCCACTTTCACTTTCATCAAGAGGCTTTTTAGTTCCTCTTCACTTTCTGCCATAAGGGTGGTGTCATCTGCATATCTGAGGTTATTGATATTTCTCCCAGCAATCTTGATTCCAGCTTGTGCTTCTTCCAGCCCAGAGTTTCTCATGATGTACTCTGCATGTAAGTTAGATAAGCATGGTGACAATATACAGCCTTGACGTACTCCTTTTCCTATTTGGAACCAGTCTGTTGTTCCATGTCCAGTTCTAACTGTTGCTTCCTGACCTGCATACAGGTTTCTCAAGAGGCAGGTCAGGTGGTCTGGTATTCCCATCTCTTTCAGAATTTTCCACAGTTTGTTGTGATCCACACAGTCAAAGGCTTTGGCCTAGTCAATAAAGCAGAAATAGATGTTTTTCTGGAACTCTTTTGCTTTTTCAAGGCAAATGTCCTTGCTGAGGATTGAGGAGTGGGAGGGGGCAAGGGACTCTACTGAGGAAATAGGGTAGCTTTTAAAGGTAGTGAAAGGTAGGTTAGCAAGAGAGCAGAAAGATGTTTTATATTGTGGTTGAGAAGAAATAGAGATATGTTTGTAAATAGAGCAGAGATAGGCAGAGAAGTGAGACTAACTGAAGCTATGAGACAGAAGGTGAGGACTGAGGAGACTTTTGGTAGAGTGAGATCTTTGAGAAAGGAGTGAGTGGTGGGAAAGGAACCCAAGTAGTGAGCTTGGTATTAAGAAGAAGCAATGGGGGTTTCTTCTGTTGTAAGAGGGTTAATTGAGAGGGTGAGCCAAGAAGGCATTCTAGACTCTTTGCAGATTATATCCACATTCTCAGGGTCATCTGTTGAAGCAAGGGTGGATTGAGTAGGTCTGGAAATAGAGATTCAGGCATCTGCCAGGGGAAATGAGATGTGGACTTGATATTAATATAAGTAGGTGATAAGATTTCAGATGAGAAGAAAAGGACAGCTGGCTTGAATTAAAATTATTGGTGGTTTTAAAAGATCAAACATGTTTTTATGAAGCCCACCAGTTGTATTTCATATTTAGGACAAATGGAAAAAGCAGAGGGTAGTTTCCCACAGTTGAGAACTGTCAAGGAGAAACAAGAGAAGAAGGACAAGGTGTCTGTGGTGGTACAATGACTCAGCATAACACAGGTGTTTAGGAAGAGAGGTGAGTGATGGAGCTTTGAATTACAGGGGAACAAGGAATGGCTTGCTTACTGGGACCTAGGGCTGAGACAGAGAGCTGCTTTAGTAGAAGCAAAGGCTGAAAGGAAATAGAAGATAAAGATGGAGGAATCAGAAAGGAACTGTTTCAAGTTTAAAACCCTAGAGGTGGAAGAGTGAGTTCTGCGTGATGGTGATGCATGACTATAAGATGTTAAGAAGATTAGCTGGTCTCTGAAGATCCTAAGGTTAGAAGATCATCAGCATGAACGTGATGTATAGGATCAGGGGGCAATAGCAGAAGTATAATGGTGTCCATGTATTGAAGTCAAGGAACCCTTAGGTGTCCTAGCGCTATACCAGTAATGAGGACAGTAGGGTGTGGCCTTCCAGGAAGAGCAGGCTTCTCCGCATGGTGAAGGGTTGCTGGTTTGGAGGCTGCAGTGTGCACAAGCAGCTCCTTCTGGTTTTGGCTGTTAGGGGTAGTGGAGTATAGAAATGGAGCTTGTTGGAAGTCTTCTAGGGGAGACAAGAATGCATGCTGGTTACTGCAGGGGTTCTTGGTCAACCCTGGTTTCTATGTTGGTTCTGTCCATTTCTAACTCAGTGGTCCTGGGTGAGCTACTCGACCATCCCCTGCCTCGGTTTTCTCATCTCTAAAATGGCAATAATGATGGTATCTACTCCATGGGACTGCTGTGAAGATTAAGTGAAATAATAACAGTAGTGTAAAACTAACACAACA
The DNA here is from genome assembly GCF_019923935.1 of Bubalus bubalis. Lineage (NCBI taxonomy): Eukaryota > Metazoa > Chordata > Mammalia > Artiodactyla > Bovidae > Bubalus > Bubalus bubalis. The sequence continues at coordinate 111,365,815 of NC_059161.1, forward strand.
TTGTAAGTAACCTGTGTTTCAATAAAAATTTTTAAAAGATATATATTTATCTCTTAAAAATGAGAGTAATAGAAAGCCACTGTGTAGCAACCATTTAATAAAATTAGCCTTCATATTGTTGCTGTTGCTGTTACTGTTGCTATTATTATTATTGAAAAGGAAGTATAGGAAGGAGTGAAGTGGAGAAAAGTGATTTTGCTCATGTAGACTGGTGGGAAGGATTATTTAAAGAAACTATCAAAGATGGAAATTTTGTCTACAACAGAATTATGGTTCCAAGGTTCACTCTGGTGCTCCTCTTCAGGGAAGCAGTGACCTTCAAGTGGAGAAGGGGACAGATGGTCAGGGAAGTGACCAGGAGCTGGGCAAGGAGGGAGGGGTTCACACTGGACCTTCGAGAGTGAATTACACAGTAAAGGGAGCCTGGGGTTGACAGTCTGGATAGAGGCAGAAACACTTCTGATCAAAGCTTTTTTTTTAATGTTCCTTTTTGGGGCTTGATTTGCCCTATGATGGGTTAGAAAAATGCTTTGCCTTCTGTTGATGAGAATAATAATCCATAGCATTGCTTGGGAAATGTTCAGTTTTGAATGCAGGAAGTCTTTTGCCCTTGTTTTACTAATAAATATTAAATTTAATGAAGATCTTTTCTTTTTTTTTTTACTAAGCTTAATAGCTTCTAAGTCTTTTAAAATTATGTCATTCATTTGAAAGAAGCCATATTAAAGTATTAGTTATTACAATCCTAATCCCCTTTTCTGCCTTCTAAAACAACAGCTCTCAGAAAAGATAGGTGATTTTACTGGCACTGGTTTACGTGTTCTTCATTGGAACCACGAGAAAGAAGGAGGCAGAAGCAGGGACCATTCAAAGACAGTTGTATAAAGAGACTTGTGAGCCATCAGACAGATATGTGAGTGATAAATTTAGGCTTTCCTGAGGAATGGAACTTTGGGGAAAGAAAGTGATGTTAAGAAACACTTTTAAAATAAAGTTTTGTTATACAAATGTTAAAGTTTATAGAAAAATAGAAAAATTGCTTAGTGTATGGCACCTACTCACCATCTGTATTTGACAATTGCCGATGATGTACTGCATGTGACCAATCTATCTCTATGGCTGTCTTTGTCTACACTTTGGAAGTGAAGTCGTTCAGTCATGTCCGACTCTTTGCAACCCCATGAACTGGGGCTTACGAGGATCCTCCATCCATGGGATTTTCCAGACAAGAGTACTGGAGTGTGTTGTCATTTCCTCCTCTAGGGGATCTTCCCGACCCAGGGATCGAACCCAGTCTCCCGCTTTGTAGGCAGATGCTTTACTGTCTGAGCCATCAGGGAAGTCACTTTGGGGGGACCATTTAAAAGTAAGTTAAAGATATCACGGAATCTCATTCCTCAGTTTTTTAGTATGCACTTCCAGAAAATACCAAAGATAGCTCCTGTTTAATTGTTAACTATTTCTGCTTAACAAAGCACTCCAAACTTAGTGGCCGAAAGTAGCAATCATGTCATTACACTCACGGATTCAGGAATGGGTTAGGAATGCACAGAGAGATGGCTTAGCCCTGCTCCGCAATATCTGGGATTTCAGTAAGAAGTATTCAAATGACTGGGGGTTGGAATTATCTGGAAAGTGAAAGTGTTAGTCATTCAGTCGTGTCCAAATCTTTGTGTCCTCATGGACTGTAGCCCACCAGGGTCTTCTGTCAATGGGATTTTCCAGGCAAGAATACTGGAGTGGGTAGACATTCCTTTCTCCAGGGAATCTTTCTAACCCAGAGCTCGAACCTGGGTCTCCTTAATTGCAGGTAGATTCCTCACAGTCTCATCCATCAGGGAAGCCCTCTGTAAATAAGCCGAGGAATGACTCAAATCTTATTTCAGCTGGGCTTGTGGACTAGCGTCCCCTATATGGTCTTCCACATGGCTTGGGAATCTCATAGCATGGGTCTTGGATTCTGTGGGGGAGCATCTCAAGATAGGCCATTCCAGGAGAATCAGGTGGAACCTGCTTAGGCTATTCTGCAACAGCCTTGGAAGCCTTGAAGCATCATTTACCCTGAGCCTTGTTGGCCAACATATGCACAAACACCCATATTTAAGGGCAAGAGGCAGAGATATCCTCCTTTTCATAGGGTCAAAGTCAAAAACTTTTTAGCTACTTTAAAAAGTCACCACAAAAGCAGTCTCCTACATAACACAATTCTATTATCATACCAATAAAAATGATTTATGAATATCATCTAATAGCAACTATCCCCCAATTATTTCAGAAATGTCTTTAATAGCTGACTCTTTTTTTCAAAACTGAGATCCAGCCATGGACAATGCATTAGTTTTCTTATTCAATATTTTAGTTTAAGGAGGGTTTTAAAGAAGTCTTCTGGTATAATATGCAACATAACATCATTTGCCATTTGTCCAACTCTGACTTTCAATAAAAACCTAAACTACTCTTTAATATTTTCAGGACAAATTGGTGGTCTATCTTTGTTTGCTCTGGATGCAATAACTATGCTCAGACTAGCATCAGATCAAACCGAATATATTTGATTCATTCATTTGTTTATTTATTCACTTAATGACTTATTGAGTACATACTATATTCTGGGCACTTTGCTAGACACTAGGCATAAAAACATGAGTGACAAAAATAATATGGAAAAAATCTTCATACTCAATCAACTCTCAATTAGGCAGTGTAGACAGAAGCTCAATAGGCAATTATAATAGAGTGGGATACCTTAAGGATGTAAGAGGAGGTTTAGTTGGAGCCATGGGGGCAGGAGATAAGGGGTCGCCTCTCTAAAGGAGTCAGTGCAGCGTCTAATAGGGATCTAGATATGTCTGCAGATAAAGCCAAAGTGCTATTACAGGTATAAGAATACAGCACATTGAAAAAAGTACGTGTAAAGTCATTTAATGACCCATTTCCCATACAATGGAGTACAAACACCTTAGCAGATTTTGCTTTATCTCTCCTTCTTCGCTCTTTCCTGATTTAATTTACTATACCCAAAAGTGTGTTCCTAAGAGTCTTTGTCCTCCTTGAGTTGCTCTTGGGCCTAAGCCATTGACCCAACTGGCTCATTTGTACATTTTCTTTGTCAAGTTTAGACATCCCCCTGTTATATATTTAGACTTATTTCTGGACCCAGACGCAAGCCTGCAAATTCTACTACCCTCTCTCTGCCTGGCTCCCCTGGGGTTCTCCTGTGGATGTTGGAAGCTGATGGACTCCCACAGGCTCTGCCATTTTGGACAATATCACGGATGCTCACTGGGGAAGCAATAAAGCCCGTCTCATTTGCATGAATCTCTGCAGTGGCTCTTCTGACCCCAGGGCTGTTAGAAGTACTCATTAGATCCTCTTTAATTAAATATGTAACACACATCATGCCATCAAGCACAGGGGGAAAAAAAAATAAAAGAGGGAAAGAAAAATACAATCTAACAACGGCTCCTGCTCCTAATTAAAAGCAGGCTGTCTTTGCCGGAGAGCACGCTGGGGACAGCACTTTTATCCTGGGTGCAGCTGTGGAACCCCTGGTGCCAAAGCCCAGGGGGCAGGGACTTGAGGCTTTGGATATGTCAGGGGGCTGGTGTGTGTTGGGTGACACAGGTTCTTTCCCTTCGCAGGAGGTGGGATCTAATTTCAGCTCCTGATTTGTGATTCAAGGTAAGGATGAGGTTTCATTTCCTTTCATCTAGCTTTTCAAATGCTCTTCAATTCAATATCACATCGTAGTATGGTAGGTAAACAGAATATGAACACAGTGGGGATGGTCTCACCAAGCAAAAGCTCATAAAAGCTCAAAGAAAATGAGCCCCATGCATCAGTTGCTCATATGTGATGCTGGTGGGAAGTGAAGGAGCAGACAGGCATGGAGCACCAGGAGGAGGACAGCTGCTAGAGTCTTTACTGTACGCAGAGCTGAAGGTTGAAAGGCGCGTCCTTAAGCCGGAGGTTCTTCACTCACCTTTCCGTAATCTTGGTTCTTAGATACCCCTTGAATGTTCTCCCCCCCCCCCCCCCCCACTAATATCTTCTCATCTCCTCTCCACCCTTGCCAGTTCTCTTCCTTTTAGTGACACTCAGCAGATCCTCTCTGCTGAGCAGATGCCCCTACCCTTGAGTGGTCTTTCCTATTAGATCTGAGTCTTGAAACAGCTTCATAGTGCCCAGCTAAATCACAATACCTCTTACCTATCTTTTACTGCATTTTTAAAAACATTTTATTTTACATTGGAGGATAGAAAATTAACAATGTGAAAGTTTCAGCGAAGGGACTCAGCCATACACATATATGTATTCATTCTCCTCCAAACTGTCCTCCCATCCAGGCTGCCACAGGACACTGAGCAGAGTTCCCTGTGTTATACGGTAGGTCCTTGTTAGTTATCCATTTAAAATATAGCAGAGTGTACATGTATTATTATATTAAAGGGATAACTCTGTTGAAAGGGAGGCAGGGTAGGAAGGGTGGCTGGGAACGCCCTTATCCTGATGTTACTCATGCTTTGCAAGCTTACTTTGTATTGATTGTGTTTATTTATTTGGGGATAACTTTAAAAGGATGATGAAAGCTTCCACCTTAGGCGATGTTCTCAGATTAACTAGGAATTCTGGATTCTTTATAAGTCTCACTTGAAGTGAAAAAGGAAGATTTTGTTTTAGCTCTGCTATTATATTTATTTATTAAGTCCAGCCCTAATGGACATCAGGGAAAGTAAGAATAAGGATATTCATGGGATTCATTTGCCAGATTTGCTGCCAACTCTCTGGGCACAAGAGACATTGAATCTATTGAAATCTTTCAAGCACAAACGCAATTATTTGGCAAATAATTATTAGACCCTATTATGTGCCAGAGACTTGTTTCAAATTCCAGAGACCCAGCAGTGGAAAATGAAGAAAATGTCCCTCCTCTCACAGAGTTTACATTTGCATGTGAACGTCAAATAGCAAAACACTCCTAAATATATGAAATATTAGATAATAAAAATGTCACCTAAGGAAAAAAGTCAGAAGAAGTTACAGGAAGTGATAGAGTCCTCGTTCAGATAATGAGGTCCAGAAGGTCTCTCTGATGAGTACCTATTGAGCAAGTCAGTCAGTCAGTCAGTTCAGTCGCTCAGTCGTGTCTGACTCTTTGCAACCCCATGAACTGCAGCACGCCAGCCCTCCCAGTCCATCACCACCTCTCGGAGTGCACTCAAACTCATGTCCATCGAGTCGGTGATGCCACCCAGCCATCTCATCCTCTGTCGTCCCCTTCTCCTCCTGCCCCTAATCCCTCCCAGCATCTGAGTCTTTTCCAATGAGTCAACTCTTCGCATGAGGTGGCCAAAGTACTGGAGTTTCAGCTTTAGCATCATTCCTTCCAAAGAAATCCCAGGGCTCATCTCCTTCAGAATGGACTGGCTGGATCTCCTTGCAGTTCAAGGGACTCTCAAGAGTCTTCTCCAACACCACAGTTCAAAAGCATCAATTCTTCGGCGCTCAGCTGTCTTCACAGTCCAACTCTCACATCCATACATGACCACTGGAAAAACCATAGCCTTGAGTAGACGGACCTTTGTTGGCAAAGTAATGTCTCTGCTTTTGAATGTGCTATCTAGGTTGGTCATAACTTTCCTTCCAAGGAGTAAGCGTCTTTTAATTTCATGGCTGCAGTCACCATCGGCAGTGATTTTGGAGGCCAAAGAAATAAAGTCTGCCACTGTTTCCACTGTTTCCCCATCTATTTCCCATGAAGTGATGGGACCAGATGCCATGATCTTTGTTTTCTGAATGTTGAGCTTTAAGCCAACTTTTTCACTCTCCTCTTTCACTTTCATCAAGAGGCTTTTTAGTTCCTCTTCAAGACCTGTGTAAATTGAGAAAGTGAATTATGTGAGTATCTAGGGAAAGAGGAGAACCAGGCATCATGTGCAAAGGCACTGAGGCTAGAGTTTGGAGTATCTGAGAGGTAGCAAGGAGGCTACTTGGCTGGAACAGACTGAGCCAATAGAGAACTGTTAGTATTCTTCTGGTTGATTCTAAAGCATCAAGGTCTAACTTTTCACCTTGCTACTGCTTTGAACCATACTTATGTCTTCATCCTATTGTTTAAAGGTTGGAAAAAGGAGATGACTGGCTGTTGTCATATCTCCAGCTTGGCTGTGGTTTTAAAAAAACAAAAACAAAAACAAAGAGACCCTGGAATTACAGGAAGTCCCTCATGATTGCATGTTATGTGATTCAATCATGGAAATGAGAACCAAACATAGACAACTCTTACAAAACTTTGACCTTTGAAAGATGGAAGAGCGATAAACTGGTGTTTGTGGTTTAACAAAAAACCTCTAATCAATATAGTTTGTCCATCCTCAAAGCCTCAGAAACACCCTCCCTTTTTATTTTTTAGCTCTCTATTGACATTAACTTACTTCGGATGTTAAAGTGCCCCCTACATGCTGAAATACTAATGGGTTACCTTATTATTTTCAATTCAGTTTCATTTCATCGTATACAGCTTAATCAAATTATAATACAATCTCCCTGCTCTAAATTAGCTTGATCTCTACAATGGCAAGCCATTTCTCTTTTTTGCCATATTATTTAAAAAATTAAATTATAAGTATGCATTTTAACTTTTTTGTTTTGAAATGCATCATAATACTGAAGTTTATGTAAGACATATATACCATTATATACAACTTAAAGAATATTTACAAGCAAAGCCCATCAACTAACAACCTGGTAAAGAATACACATATCTATCGCCTATTTTCTAGAAGACACTTCTGGGTGCCAAACACAATTACATCTTATTGCCTTTCCTCAGAGTAAAAAATATTTTTTTCTTAATTTTTGTGATAAGCCTACCTTTCTTTCTAATTCCATCATGTATATATCATAAGCAATATATTTTTAATTTAAAAAATATGAAATTTATACATTATATTGAATATACTTTTTGAAATTGTTTTTTGATCAGTATTATATATATCAGTATTATGTAGAGCATTTTTTTTCCCTAAACCATCTCTTCCATGCAGTCTTTCCAGTCTTACTATCAGATTCAGTATACTCTGACAGAACATTAAAGTTCTCCTTATTTTTTAGGAGTTCCTATACTCTGCCTTGTAATATAATTTTGCATCTCACATTTGTGTTTACTACTGGTTTACTAGTCCTTTAAAGTGTTTATCTCAGATCTTTTCGTATCCTCAAAGCGCTGGACCTGGTGATTATGCATAATTTATACTTAATAAAAGAGGCTTCCCTGGTGACTCAGACCATAAAGGATCTGTCTGAAATGCAGGAGACCTGGGTTCAATCCCTGGTTCAGGAAGATCCCCTGCAGAAGGCAATGGCAACACACTCCAGTATTCTTGCCTGGAGAATCCCATAGACAGAGAAGCCTGGTGGGTTGCAGTCCATGGGGTCACAAAGAATTGGACATGACTGAGCAACTATGGTTTTTCCTGTGGTCATGTATGGATGTGAAAGTTGGACTGTGAAGAAAGCTGAGTGCGGAAGAATTGATGCTTTTGAACTGTGGTGTTGGAGAAGACTCTTGAGAGTCCCTTGGACTGCAAGGAGATCCAACCAGTCCATTCTAAAGGAGATCAGCCCTGGGTGTTCTTTGGAAGGAATGATGCTAAAGTTGAAACTCCAGTACTTTGGCCACCTCATGCGAAGAGTTGACTCATTGGAAAAGACTCTGATGCTGGGAGGGATTGCAGGTAGGAGGAGAAGGGGACGACAGAGGATGAGATGGCTGGATGGCATCACTGACTGGACGGATGTGAGTCTGAGTGAACTCCGGGAGTTGGTGATGGACTGGGAGGCCTGGCGTGCTGCGATTTATGAGGTCGCAAAGAGTCGGACACGACTGAGCGACTGATCTGATCTGATCTAAGCAACTAACATACACTTATAAATTGCTTATTAAATGCATGCTGCTGAGACCTACAGTATATATTTGAATGGAGGACCCTTTATTACGCATTCTTCAAAGTCTAGATGGCTTAATAATAAAATACGTGTCATCTATTCTTCAGCTTACTAAACCATTATGCATGATCTGCTCAGTTTTTTATTTCAGTTACATCCTCAATCAGGTTTTTTTTAATCTCTCAAAATCTGTGTTTTTTATCTGCTAACCTGAATTTGGCTACCAGTGAAATCTTTGCTCAAAAGAAAACAATTGGTAAGCAAAATGTAAGCAGGTGAAGGAGAGGACTTTTAATTCTATGCATCTTGGACTAAAGGATGTTAATGAGAGGGAATCCAGTAATAAAAACATAAAGAGTAAGAACAGTCCTTGAGAGCATGTGTGGGATGAGACTTTTTACCAAGGTCCCTGCAGGAAGGAGCACGGAGGTTCCCATGGCTTAAACTCCTAGAGCCTCTGATTAGCCTTTCTGAAACTTCTGGACAATGCCTCGGCTTCATCTCAGCCCAAGAACAAGTATATTAGGGAAAGCTAAAATGAATTCCCCTAAGCCCATGGCATATAGAGAAAGCACGATTTCCTTCTGAAAAGGAAATGAAGTGTTTTATTTCTTTATTTATTAGATTTGTTACTAACTGTACCCTGTGCCAGAAGCCCCAAGGCAGAAAAGCTTATTGTAAAATAATAGAGATAATTAAATTTTATATTATGAAACAGGGATCAATGCAGCAAAACTGGTATCTGGTCCACCGGGGATATCTAAACTAAAGAGGTGGGTTCTGCATGATATCCCAAGGCCAAACTCCATTGCTATCTTGAGTCCTCTCTCCACTCCTCATCCATTAATATTTATTAAAAATTGTGGTAGCTGGGTTTTATATATATATGTAAAGATTGGAATGTAATTGCATCAACAACAGAGACAAATCTCTCCTGGATAATGGATAATGTACTCAGTATTGGCCCATGAAGAACTCCAAGAGTGTATGTGCCTGTGTGTGTGTGTGTGTTCAGTTGCTAAGTCATGTCTGATTCTTTGTGACCCCATGGACTATAACACAACAGGCTTCCCTGTCCTTCACTATCTCCTGGAGTTTGCCCAAACTCATGTCCATTGAGTCGATGATGCCATCCAACCATCTCATCCTCTGTTGCCCCTATTCCTCCTGCCCTCAGTCTTTCCCAGCACCAGGGTCTTTTCCAGTGGGTCAGCTCTTTGCATCAGGTGGCCAAGTATTGGAGTTTCAGCTTCAGCACCAGTCCTTCCAATGAGCATTCAGGATTGATTTCCATTAGGGGTGCCTGGTTTGATCTCCTTGCCGTCCAAGGGACTCGCGAAAGTCTTCTCCAGCACCTATGTCACCCTAAGACAAATTTGTAAAGTTGCTTAGTTTTGTCCTCAAAGAGCTTCTACCCCTTTGATACTGCTGTTTTCCTCTTGGGACCTTCTTGTTCAGAGTTCTCAGTGTTTGTATCACACTTGCAGTGTATCCATGTTTAATTCCATGTAGAATTCCCCACATCTCATTCCAGCATTCTTCTAAACCTACTTCTCTCTTAAACTTTGTTTGCTTCATGATAAGGCACTTGCATATTTTAATAAATATACTTGCAAGTATATGTTTCTCATGGAATAATGGTGTAGAGATTAAAAAACATAGGATTTAATATCTAGAAGACTTGGCTTTAAGCCTTAGCTTTCTCACCTAAGTCACCATGTGGCCTTGGGAAAATTTCTTTTAAATGGATTTTCTGGTTTCACATATGTTCTTACACTTTTGCTTTAAAAGTATACATTTACTCTTCTTTGAAAAGAGAAAAATAAACTAATAACTTCTTTATTGATTATAGAATTGGCTGTCACAAGAAAAAGAAGGTTATATCTTGCAGGCATTTCAGAGACAAACCTCAATGTCTGGGACAACAGAATCCTTGTCTTCAAACATCTCTTCATCACAGCAGCAGTAGGGCAAAAGATAGAAAGTTTATAGAAATTTCAGAGCATCCACAAAAATCCCCGCTAATTTACAAATGACACTAGGCATCCAGGCTCATCACTTCGTGGCAAATAGATGGGGGAAAAGTGGAAACAGTGACAGATTTTATTTTCTTGGGCTTCAAAATCACTGAGGATTCTGACTGCAGCCATGAAATTAAAAGATGCTTGCTCCTTGGAAGAAATACCATGACAATCCTAGACAGCATGTTAAGAAGCAGAGACAGCACTTTGCCAACAAAGGTCTGTATAGTCAAAGCTATAGTTGTTCCACTAATCATGTACAGATGTGAGAGTTGGACCTTAAAGAAGCTTGAGAGCCGAAGAATTGATGCTTTTGAATTGTGGTCTGGAGAAGACTCTTGAGAGTCCCTTGAACAGCAAGGAGGCCAAACCAGTTTCCTAAAGGAAACTGACCTTGAATATTCACTGTAAGGACTGAGGCTGAAGCTAAAACTCCAGTGCTTTGGCCTCCTAATGTGAAGAGCCGACTCATTGGGAAAGACCTTGATGCTGGGAAAGATGGAAGGCAAAAGGAGAAGCAGGTGACAGAGGATGAGATGGTTAGATAACATCACTGCCTCAATGGACATGAATTTGAGCAAGCTCTGGGAGTTAGTAAAGGACAGGGAAGTCTGGCATGCTGCAGTCCATGGGGTCACAAAGAGTCAGACACGACTTAGCAACTGAATAAAAACAACAATTGACCTTTGAGATTCCAAGGAGCCTGTGGACTTATAAGGTAGCTATGAAAATTAGGTGACAACTCTGGAGAAGATAATAGAGTTGAGGCAGAGAGTCTAAGAAACTCACTGAAGAGCACAGAGCTCGTAAGTCATGAAACTTGGAAGCCCGTGCAAAACCCTTTGATTTAAAGTCATCACCACAAAAATAATCAGGATTTCTTGAGTTTTTGGATTTACTCAACTCAACAGGGACTCAGTTTGACACTGTAGCCATAATCCATGCCAGACTCTCGACTCCTGGAAGCATGAGGTAAATGAAATTTTAAGTAATAATGACATTCATTTTGATAAAAATACAACTCTGCATCATCTTCCCGAGTACTTGCAAGTAGGCAGGCAGAATCTAACTCTGAGGTATCTCTTTGAAAGTGTTTTTATAGTGTTTAGCCATTTTTATTATTAACTCATTTTTAATGCATTTTTTCTGTCTGTTTCTCCATCGCTGGGTACTAAATACAACAACTGCAAAAGGTCTACCTACGTGATGGGGGTATTTTCCAATAGAAACGTAAGACAGGATGTTTGCCGAAGTGGCAGCATCTTGTGTTATCAGAGAAACAGAGCTGGTGTAGGGAACCCCCACAAGAGGACACACTGTATTAAAGCTGAGAAATGGCCAGTGTACACATGACACTGAGAACTGCAAAGTGGGATGCCTTCCTTGTGCATTTGTATCACCAAACATTCAGACCACCAGGCAAGCTGGGACTTTTCCAGTGGTCCAGTCGCTAAGAATCTGAGCTCCCAGTGCAGGGGGCCCAGGTTCAATCCCTGGTTAGGGAACTAGATCTCACATGCTGCAACTAAAGATCTGGCATGTTGCATAAGACCCAGTACAGCCAAATAAACATTAAAAGAAAAGAAAATGTCTTCATTGACTCTGCATATCTAATGAGAGATGGAAACACCAGGGCTTTAAAAAAAAAATTTCTTTCCTATCTTCCCTGTGATAATAGCAACCAAGAGACTTTAAAATCTTTGGAAGCATCATCAAAAAATATGTTGCAGTAAAGAAAAGAGCCAAAGATTTGGAATTAGACAAACTTAGGGTAATTGGTGGATCCACCACTTACAGTTACAAAAACTTACTCTTCTTTTTCCCCATGTGCTATACAGTAAGTCCTAGTTGGTTATCCATTTTTTTAATTTATTTATTTATTATTTGGTTATCCATTTTAAATATAGCAGTGTGTTCATGTCCATGCCAAACTCCCTAACTATCCCTTCCCTCCCTTGTCCCTCTGGGAACCATAAGTTTGTTCTGTAAGTCTGTGAGTCTCCGTTTTGTAACTAAGTTCATTTGTATTTTTTTCTTTTCAGATTCCACATATGAGGGACGTCATATGATATTTCTCCATCTCTGTCTGACTTCACCCAGTATGACACTTGCTAGGTCTCATATCTTCTTAACTAGGAAAAGGGCCAAGAATCCTCACCTCTCATGGTTGTTATGAGAATCAGGTACAATATACATAAAAAACATTAAGCCCAGTGCATCAAAGAAACTCAATTACCTATAACTACAGTTGTTCTTTTTATTATTACTAGCAGGAGGATATGAGAAATAATCTTCTGATTACACTAATAATAAGGAAAACATTGGTTTTCTGTGTCATGGCTTATTATAAAAGAATGATGCTCTCCGAGGAAATGATGGAGGCCATCACTCAAACATCTGGAAGAATATGTAAACACACTTATCATTGTGATCAAAATAGCAAAAATAAACATTTTATGAAAAGGCAGAGGAAAGCCTAGATTAAGCTGCAAAATTAACACCATGGAAAGCAAAAGATGTGCAGGGGGTTGGGAACAACAAGAAAATAATGAGTGTACTAGGAACAGCAGCAGTGGACTCAGAGATCTCTAGGTCAGACACCAACCATTGCCAGTAAATAAAATGTGGCTGTAGATTTCAACACAAAGTGACAGGGGAAATGGAAACCCACTCCTGTGTTCTCACCCGGAAAACCATGGACAGAGGCGCCTGGTGGGCTACAATCCACAGGGTCACAAAGAGTCAGGCACATTGAAGCGACTTAGCACATATACATTTACATATCTGTGTGTATCTATATAAAATCTGAACTGGCTACAGTGTAGTAATGGGCTTCCCAGATGGCTCAGTGATAAAGAATCCATTTGCCAATGCAGGAGACACAGGAGACACGGTTTCGATCCTTGGGTTAGGAAGATCCCCTAGAGGAGGAAATGGCAACCCACTACAATATTCTTGCTTGGAGAATCCCACGGACATAGGAGCCTGGAGGGCTACAGTCTGTGGAGTCCCAAAGAGTTGGATAGGACTGAGGGATGGAGTGTGCATGCACACACACACACACACAACACACAGAGTGTGGTAATAGAGGAGAATACTTGTGTCAGCAAAACTAATCTAATAGAAATAGCAGAAGAATAGGACCATGTTAAGATACACGTTGGAGAAGGAAAAGGCAACCCACTCAAGTATTCTTGCCTGGAGAATTCAATGGACAGAGACTGTCAGGAGCTGTCCATGGGGGTCACAAAGAGTCAGACACGACTGAGCACCTAAGCACAAGATACACATATCAGTAGAGATCTTTACCCTAAGGTTGGAACATGATGGCACATACTTGAATGTGGAATAAAAGCAGAAATAGATAAAAAATGTTGTGATGGCAGAGCAATGCTGCAGCCTCTTTAAAGCCACCGTATAAACACACCATAAAAATGCACCTTAAACGTGCACCTTAAACATAGTGCAAAACTTCAGGGGAAAGATCCTGACATCATGGAATATTCTGACCATCCAGACAGCCCTTGCAGATCTGAATCTTCTAAAAGTGGAACAACCTGTTAAAGCCAGGACATGAGTTGCTCTTATCGTGTATTTAAAGCAGTAAAGAGAGTCACAAAGAAGAAATGGCTGCACTGGTTTAATTCTGACCATTGAGGCAATCTGGTCACCATCAGGAGAGGATGTTTGGAAAAAGCAATCTTGTGATGTTCACAAAAACCTCGAAAGTCACAGACATGACTTCAGAACCACAAAGTTAAAAATAATCAGAATGTGTGTGGGTGTGTGATCCTAAGCAAAGAGGCTTGAAAGATAACACAGCTTAAGAGAGAGAGGATGGTGAAAAATATATATATATCAAGAAAAATTGCATCTAATCAGAAATTTTTTTAATGATAAAGAAAAAAAGATATACATCTAACGGTACTAATGTCACTAAAAGTCAAGTTCGTATTTTAAAAGGACACCTATTAAATATTGAAGGAGAAGGATAAACATCAAGAGAATACCGAAGAACAGCACCGGGTTGTAAGAATAATGGTAGGCAGCCTAAAGGTTAAAATGAAACAAAAATCTGAGAAAGATGTTTTAGAAAGCATAAAGAGATTTAAAAGCTATGTGCAGAGCAATATGAGCAAGGGAGGTGTCCCAGCTTGGGTTTCCCAGGAAGTAGAGTCCTAGATAAAGGTTCCGGTGCAGTAATATGTTTAGAGGGGATCCCAAGAAGCAGGCTTTGGGGCAGAGGAGTGAAACAGGGAAGGAGGGAAAGCCATTACCAGAATGCATTATACAGTCAGTGACCCCAAACTGACTGCAGGCTGGATCCCGTGAACCTTTTGAGGAGCCTTTGGAGGTGAGTCTCATATCTGCCTAATCTAGAAATGAAAGTGAGATGTGTTATCCACCAATTCTCATCCTTCAGTGCTTGAGGATTCTACCCTGTGCTTCTGGGTAGAGAATGAGTGAGGGCCATACCATCTACCCAGGTCACCAGAGTGGACCTGGGCAGGAAGTGAGAGGAGCACAGCACAGGAGTGCTTGGTTTAGGTTGGAGGACGTCTCCTTGGAATGGGTTGCTGCAGCCATGGCTGGAGTGAGAGATGGAGCGCTGAAGTTTGTTCAACAGGTATTCGTTAAAGAAGGGCAAGCAAGCTGCTTGAGGAAGATGATTCCTGTATATATAGAGAGAAAGGGAAAATAAAATGGCTCAATTGAAACTTCCTTCTTAAAGGGTTTAAAAAACATGAAACTAAGAAGCATAAGCCACACATAATTAAGGGGAATTAAAGCCATTTAAAAATGTCTGTGTGTGAGTCCCAGTTTCTTCCCCTGCGATATCCCTGAAGACAGTAAATAGAGATGCACTCAAACTAAGATTAAGAGAAAAATGATAAAAATCAAAGTACACAACCATGCATGCAGGGAGCACCGTATTTATGGAAGTGTTTCAACTTATGTTAAAAGGGGAGACACCTATATGCATATATGTACATATAACCAAGCCATTTGTTTTTGGCAGTGTGCCTTTGAATCCTGCCCCTAGAGGTCATCTCACATTGTCTTCAAGGCTGCGTCCCCAGTGCTGAGAAGGGAGCCTGGTACAAAGAAGGTGCTTACTAATGCTGGCTAAATGAATACGTGAGAAATTGATTGAAACAGGATTGTTACAGGAAGCATTAACATATATCTTGAATACACAGGCAATTTTAATATTATAAAAAATTTTAATTCTAGTATCTACTGAACTGAACATATTTCTTATTTTCAAACTTTAATGAACAATTACAAAAATTGATTGGACTGTAGATCACAAATAAAATCCTCAAATAAGGAACTGAGCAGGAAAATGTTATTCCTGGTCACACTGTGACAAACTATAAATTAATAACCAAAGGTTAAAAAATAAACAAAAATAAAGCCCAGCAATTTGGTAATTTAAAGCATTCTTTAAAAAACCTATTAGGACAAAAAAGAAACTGAGATTACAATAATAGGCTATTTAGAAAATAACAGAAATTTAAAGAAAACAACACATTACTTATTATTCTAATGCAAGGAAACCAGAGTTATTCTCAGAGGCAATAATCTTAAGTGCTTTCATTATTAAAATAATAATAAAATAAAGAAATTTAGTAAAGTCAATATGTTAGAAAGACATTGAGAAAACAAACCTAAGCAACTGGAGAAAAATATGTAGTAAGTATAAAGAGAGTTTTATGATGAATTCAAAACAAAATAATAAAGTTTCTCAGTAAATTCAAGAACTTTTCCTTTAAATACAACAATTAATACCAATGAAAATACCTGAAAAGCAAACCCCATCAAGACAGAAAAGAGAAAACAAAAAGATTTTAAATGAAAATTTTAAATTTTAAAATTAAAAGAGACTTTTTTTTAATTTTATTTTTAAACTTTACAATATTGTATTGTTTTTGCCAAATATCGAAATGAATCTGCCACAGGTATACATGTGTTCCCCATCCTGAACCCTTCTCCCTCCTCCCTCCCCATACCATCCCTCTGGGTCGTCCCAGTGCGCCAGCCCCAAGCATCCAGTATCGTGCATCGAACCTGGACTGGTGACTCATTCCATATATGATATTATATGTATTTCAATGTCTTTCTCCCAAATCATCCCACCCTCTCCCTCTCCCACAGAGTCCAAAAGACTGTTCTATACATCAGTGTCTCTTTGGCTGTCTCGTATACAGGGTTATTGTTACCATCTTTCTAAATTCCATATATATGCGTTAGTATACTGTATTGGTGTTTTTCTTTCTGGCTTACTTCACTCTGTATAATAGGCTCCAGCTTCATCCATCTCATTAGAACTGATTCAAATGTATTCTTTTTAATGGCTGAGTAATACTCCATTGTGTATATGTACCACAGCTTTCTTATCCATTCATCTGTTGATGGACATCTAGGTTGCTTCCATGTCCTGGCTATTATAAACAGTGCTGCGATGAACATTGGGGTACACGTGTCTCTTTCCCTTCTGGTTTCCTCAGTATGTATGCCCAGCAGTGGGATTGCTGGATCATAAGGCAGTTCTATTTCCAGTTTTTTAAGGAATCTCCACACTGTTCTCCATAGTGGCTGTACTAGTTTGCATTCCCACCAACAGTCTAAGAGGGTTCCCTTTTCTCCACACCCTCTCCAGCATTTATTGCTTGTAGACTTTTGGATCACAGCCATTCTGACTGGCATGAAATGGTACCTCATAGGGGTTTTGATTTGCATTTCTCTAATAATGAGTGATGTTGAGCATCTTTTCATGTGTTTGTTAGCCATCTGTATGTCTTCTTTGGAGAAATGTCTATTTAGTTCTTTGGCCCATTTTTTGATTGGGTCATTTATTTTTCTGGAATTGAGCTGTAGGAGTTGCTTGTATATTCTCGAGATTAGTTGTTTGTCAGTTTCTTCATTTGCTATTATTTTCTCCCATTCTGAAGGCTGTCTTTTCACCTTGCTTATAGTTTCCTTTGTTGTGCAGAAGCTTTTAAGTTTAATTAGGTCCCATTTGTTTATTTTTGCTTTTATTTCCAATATTCTTGGAGGTGGGTCATAGAGGATCCTGCTGTGATGTATGTCAGAGAGTGTTTTGCCTATGTTCTCCTCTAGGAGTTTTATAGTTTCTGGTCTTACGTTTAGATCTTTAATCCATTTTGAGTTTATTTTTGTGTATGGTGTTAGAAAGTGCTCTAGTTTCATTCTTTTACAAGTGGTTGACCAGTTTTCCCAGCACCACTTGTTAAAGAGATTGTCTTTAATCCATTGTATATTCTTGCCTCCTTTGTCAAAGATAAGGTGTCCATATGTGCGTGGATTTATCTCTGGGCTTTCTATTTTGTTCCATTGATCTATATTTCTGTCTTTGTGCCTGTACCATACTGTCTTGATGACTGTGGCTTTGTAGTAGAGCCTGAAGTCAGGTAGGTTGATTCCTCCTGCTCCATTCTTCTTTCTCAAGATAGCTTTGGCCATTCGAGGTTTTTTGTATTTCCATACAAATTGTGAAATTATTTGTTCTAGCTCTGTGAAGAATACTGTTGGTAGCTTGATAGGGATTGCATTGAATCTATAAATTGCTTTGGGTAGTATACTCATTTTCACTATATTAATTCTTCCAATCCATGAACATGGTATATTTCTCCATCTATTAGTATCCTCTTTGATTTCTTTCACCAGTGTTTTATAGTTTTCTATATATAGATCTTTAGTTTCTTTAGGTAGATATATTCCTAAGTATTTTATTCTTTCTGTTGCAATGGTGAATGGAATTGTTTCCTTAATTTCTCTTTCTGTTTTCTCATTATTAGTGTATAGGAATGCAAGGGATTTCTGTGTGTTGATTTTATATCCTGCAACTTTACTATAGTCATTGATTAGTTCTAGTAATTTTCTGATGGAGTCTTTAGGGTTTTCTACGTAGAGGATCATGTCATCTGCAAATAGTGAGAGTTTTACTTCTTCTTTTCCAATTTGGATTCCTTTTATTTCTTTTTCTGCTCTGATTGCTGTGGCCAAAACTTCCAAAACTATGTTGAATAGTAATGGTGAACGTGGGCACCCTTGTCTTGTTCCTGACTTTAGAGGAAATGCTTTCAATTTTTCACCATTGAGGATAATGTTTGCTGTGGGTTTGTCATATATAGCTTTGATTATGTTGAGGTATGTTCCTTCTATTCCTGCTTTCTGGAGAGTTTTGATCATAAATGGATGTTGAATTTTGTCAAAGGCTTTCTCTGCATCTATTGAGATAATCATATGGTTTTTATTTTTCAATTTGTTAATGTGGTGTATTACATTGATTGATTTGCGGATATTGAAGAATCCTTGCATCCCTGGGATAAAGCCCACTTGGTCATGGTGTATGATCTTTTTAATGTGTTGTTGGATTCTGATTGCTAAAATTTTGTTAAGGATTTTTGCATCTATGTTCATCAGTGATATTGGCCTGTAGTTTTCTTTTTTTGTGGGATCTTTGTCAGGTTTTGGTATTAGGGTGATGGTGGCCTCATAGAATGAGTTTGGAAGTTTACCTTCCTCTGCAATTTTCTGGAAGAGTTTGAGTAGGATAGGTGTTAGGTCTTCTCTAAATTTTTGGTAGAATTCAGCTGTGAAGCCGTCTGGACCTGGGCTTTTGTTTGCTGGAAGATTTTTGATTACAATTTCAATTTCCGTGCTTGTGATGGGTCTGTTAAGATTTTCTATTTCTTCCTGATCGAGTTTTGGAAAGTTGTACTTTTCTAAAAATTTGTCCATTTCTTCCTCGTTGTCCATTTTATTGGCATATAATTGTTGATAGTAGTATCTTATGATCCTTTGTATTTCTGTGCTGTCTGTTGTGATCTCTCCATTTTCATTTCTAATTTTAATGATTTGATTTTTCTCCCTTTGTTTCTTGATGAGTCTGGCTAATGGTTTGTCAATTTTATTTATCCTTTCAAAGAACCAGCTTTTGGCTTTGTTGATTTTTGCTATGGTCTCTTTTGTTTCTTTTGCATTTATTTCTGCCCTAATTTTTAAGATTTCTTTCCTTCTACTAACCCTGGGGTTCTTCATTTCTTCCTTTTCTAGTTGCTCTAGGTGTAGAGTTAGGTTATTTATTTGACTTTTTTCTTGTTTCTTGAGGTGTGCCTGTATTGCTATGAACTTTACCCTTTAGCACTGCTTTTACCGTGTCCCACGGGTTTTGGGTTGTTGCGTTTTCATTTTCATTTGTTTCTATGCAAATTTTGATTTCTTTTTTGATTTCTTCTGTGATTTGTTGGTTATTCAGCAGCGTGTTGGTCAGCCTCCATATGTTGGAATTTTTAATAGTTTTTCTCCTGTAATTGAGATCTAATCTTACTGCATTATGGTCAGAAAAGATGCTTGGAATGATTTCAATTTTTTTGAATTTACCAAGACTAGATTTATGGCCCAGGATGTGATCTATCCTGGAGAAGGTTCCATGTGCGCTTGAGAAAAAGGTAAAATTCATTGTTTTGGGATGAAATGTCCTATAGATATCAATTAGGTCTAACTGGTCTATTGCATTGTTTAAAGTTTGTGTTTCCTTGTTAATTTTCTGTTTAGTTGATCTATCCATAGGTGTGAGTGGGGTATTAAAGTCTCCCACTATTATTGTGTTATTGTTAATTTCTCCTTTCATACTTGTTAGCATTTGTCTTACATATTGCGGTGCTCCCATGTTGGGTGCATATATATTTATAATTGTTATATCTTCTTGGCTTGATCCTTTGATCATTATGTAGTGACCATCTTTGTCTCTTTTCACAGCCTTTGTTTTAAAGTCTATTTTATCTGATATGATTATTGCTACTCCTGCTTTCTTTTGGTCCCTATTTGCATGGAAAATCTTTTTCCAGCCCTTCACTTTCAGTCTGTATGTGTCCCCTGTTTTGAGGTGGGTCTCTTGTAGACAACATATGTAGGGGTCTTGTTTTTGTATCCATTCAGGCAGTCTTTGTCTTTTGGTTGGGGCATTCAACCCATTTACGTTTAAGGTAATTATTGATAAGTATGATCCCGTTGCCATTTACTTTATTGTTTTGGGTTCGAATTTATACACTGTTTTTGTGTTTCCTGTCTAGAGAATATCCTTTAGTATTTGTTGGAGAGCTGGTTTGTGGTGCTGAATTCTCTCAGCTTTTGCTTGTCTGTAAAGCTTTTTATTTCTCCTTCATATTTGAATGAGATCCTTGCTGGGTACAATAATCTGGGCTGTAGGTTATTTTCTTTCATCACTTTAAGTATGTCTTGCCATTCCCTCCTGGCTTGAAGAGTTTCTATTGAAAGATCAGCTGTTATCCTTATGGGAATTCCCTTGTGTGTTATTTGTTGTTTTTCCCTTGCTGCTTTTAATATTTGTTCTTTGTGTTTGATCTTTGTTAATTTGATTACTATGTGTCTTGGGGTGTTTCGCCTTGGGTTTATCCTGTTTGGGACTCTCTGGGTTTCTTGGACTTGAGTGATTATTTCCTTCCCCATTTTAGGGAAGTTTTCAACTATTATCTCCTCAAGTATTTTCTCATGGTCTTTCTTTTTGTCTTCTTCTTCTGGGACCCCTATGATTCGAATGTTGTAGCGTTTAATATTGTCCTGGAGGTCTCTGAGATTGTCCTCATTTCTTTTAATTCGTTTTTCTTTTATCCTCTCTGATTCATTTATTTCTACCATTCTATCTTCTAATTCACTAATCCTATCCTCTGCCTCTGTTATTCTACTATTTGTTGCTTCCAGAGTGTTTTTTATTTCATTTATTGCATTATTCATTATGTTAGGTAGGTAGAATAGGGAAAAGGAGTCCAAAATGGCGGTGGCTAAAAGACAAGGAAGGTCAAAGGAAGGTCCGAGGACCAGAGCGAAGGCTTCAGGCAGAACAAACAGAACAAACAGCACTCCTGGCTAAGCCCAATTTGCATAGGGCAGGCCCAGGTGGAGGAAAAAACATATAAAAGGAGGAGCCAAAGCGCTTTCTCACAGACTCTCTCTCCCGCGTGCATGCGTGCGCGCTCTCTCTCTCTCTCTCTTTCTCCCTCCCCACGCACTCCTCCACTCTCTTCTCTTCGAGTCTTGGATTCTCCTGCTATGTTATAAATAAAAATGGAGCTGTAACACTGATTTGCCTAAGAGCTGTAACACGGTTTGTCCAAGACCCGAGACCTATGATGCACCGAGGGCTTTAATGTCCGTTGCTCCAAATCTTTGTTGTGACGAGACAAAGAACCGAGGACCATACACTCGCGTGACAGTTATATATTGACTCTTTTTTATTTCTTCTAGGTCCTTGTTAAACCTTTCTTGCATCTTCTCAATCCTTGTCTCCAGGCTATTTATCTGTGATTCCATTTTGATTTCAAGATTTTGGATCAATTTCACTATCATTATTCAGAATTCTTTACCAGGCAGATTCCCTATCTCTTCCTCTTTTGTTTGGTTTGGTGGGCATTTATCCTGTTCCTTTATCTGCTGGCTATTCCTCTGTCTCTTCATCTTGTTTAAATTGCTGAGTTTGGGGTGTCCTTTCTGTATTCTGGCAGTTTGTGGAGTTCTCTTTATTGTGGCATTTCCTCGCTGTGTGTGGGTTTGTACAGGTGGCTTGTCAAGGTTTCTTGGTTAGGGAAGCTTGTGTCGGAGTTCTGGTGGGTGGATCTGGATTTCTTCTCTCTGGAGTGCAATGAAGTGTCCAGTAATGAGTTATGAGTTGTCTATGGTTTTGGGGTTACTTTGGGAAGTCTGTATCTTGGAACTCAGGGCTGTGTTGCTGGAGAATTTGCTTGGTATGTCTTGCCCTGGAACTTGTTGGCTCTTGTGTGGTACTTGGTTTCAGTGTATGTATGGAGGCATTTGATGAGCTCCTGTCAATTAATGATCCCTGGAGTCAGGAGTTCCCTGGAGTCAGGGTTTGGACTTAAGCCTCCTGCTTCCAGTTATTGGTCTTATTTTTACAGTAGTTTCAAAACTTCTCCTTCTATACAGCACCATTGATAAAACATCTACGTTAAAGATGAAAAGCTTCTCCACCGTGAGGGTCACCCAGAGAGGTTCACAGCATTACATGGAGAAGAAAAGAGGGAGGAGGGAATTAGAGGTGACCTGAATGAGATGAGGTGGAATCAATAGAGGAGAGAGTGGGCTAGCCAGTAATCTCTTCCTTATGTGCACTCCACAGCTGGACTGCTCAGAGATGTTCATGGAGTTATACAGAGAAGAGAAGAAGGAGGAAGGAGACAGAGGTGGCCAGGAGGATAAAAAGGGGAAATGAAAAGGAGGGAGACAGATCCAGCCAGTAATCAGTTCCCTAAGTGTTCTCCACTGTCTGGAACACACAGAAATTCACAGAGTTGGGTAGAGTAGAGAGGAGTTAGGGAGGAGACACAGGCAACCCAGTGGAGAAAAAGGAGAGTCCAAAGGGAGAGAGAGCAGTCAAGCCAGTAATCTCGTTCCCTAGTGAAAAATGGGTACTGAAGATTGGGTTCTTAAAGGTACAAAATTGGTAACAAATACTTAAAAGCAAAATTAAAAATCTAGAGTAGAGTTTGGAATTTCAAAAATACAATGTTAAAGAAAAGAAGAAGGAAAAGAAAGAGAGAGAAAAAAAAAACAAAGTTGCAAAAATTATAAAGAAAATATAGGTACAAAATTGATAACAAATACCAAAAAGCATTTCATATACAATGTTATATAAAAGAAGAGAAAGAAAGAGAAAGAAAAAAAAAGTCTCAAAAATTATAAAATAAAATATAGGTACAAAATTGATAACAAATACCAAAAAGCTAAAATTTAAAATCTAGAGTAGAGATTGGAATTTCAAAAATACAATGTTAAAGAAAAGAAAAAACAAAACAAACAAACAAAAAAAAACAGGGTCACAAAAATGATAAAAAATATATATATGAAGTTTGCTTTAAAAAAAATAGGGTTTGTTTTTTTTTTTTTTTTTTTGCAAAGTAATAGTAGGTTATAAAAGTGAAAATTAAAGGAATAATAGAGGACTTAAAAATTTTTTTTAAATTTAAAAAAAAAAGAAAGAAAGAATGATCGTATAAATAGTAAAAATATATCTAGGACTTTCTCTGGTTTTTGTTGTGAGTATTGTGGGGTCAGTTCATTTTCGGCTAGTTCCTTGGTCCGACTTATATTTCTCAAGATCTATAGGCCCCTTCCTATGTGGTCGGTACTAACCACAGGGCTTAATCTATTGCCTGTAGCTTCCAAGGCGGTTCCCTCTGTTATAGCTTCTTCTGTTTGCTGGTCTCTTCAGTGTCTGGTTTACACCCTGACACAAAGGGGATGGTGGAGGATACTTTTTTTTTTTTTTAGGCTCACTTTTTCAGTCACACTGTGGGGAGGGAGGGAGGGATGCTGCAAACAGATAACACTGGCGTGTGCTTGCAGTGCCTCAGCCACACTGGGTCTGCCCCCACTCACGGCGCATGTAGCCTCCCTGCCCACACTGCTCAGGCTCTAGGTTGCTCCGCCGGGAACCATCCGTGGCCGGCCCTGGGCTGCTTGCACCTCCCGGGTCCAAGCCGCTCAGGTTCAGGCACTCAGGTAGTCCTCAGAGGCGCAGACTCTCGGTTGGGCCTGCGTTTTGTGCCCTTCCCAGGTCCGAGCAGCTCAGGTGATGAGGTGTTTGGCGAGCGCGATTGCTGCGACTTATCACCTCCACGCTGCTCGGTTATCTAGGTGTACAACCAGCGCACCTTCTCAGGCAGATGTTGACCGTCCAGACCCCCAAGAAGTTTTAGTTAGCAAAAAAGCCTGCTTACAGTTTTATAGATAATGTCTCTCTGGGGCTGTGATTGCCCCCTTCCGGCTCTGGCTGCCTGTCAGAGGAGGGGGATGGTCTGCAGCCGGCTATCTCTGTTTAGTCTTTTGTTCCGAGCAGGCCTGGCGGTGTCTTAGGTTAGGGCTGGCATTTCGTGTGGTAGATATCCCACAGTCTGGTTTGCTAGCCCAAATTATTTCACTCAGATAGCACTCGCAGTATTCAGGCCAGATCCTTACTCTAAGCGATGCAGCCCGCGCCGGGCCTCCCTGCCCAGCCCCCGCTTGCTAGTGGCGTGTGCAGGCGTCTGCTCTGCTTCTCCACTGGGGGAGTTACCGTAGGGCTCACAATATGCAGGTTTTGTTTATTTACTTTTCCTCCCTGTTATGTTGCCCTCTGTGCTTCCAAGGCTCGGCACAGATTCGGCAGCGAGAAGGTTTCCTGGTGTTTGGAAACTTCTCTCTTTTTAAGACTCCCTTCCCGGGACGGAACTCCACCCCTCCCTCTTTCGTCTCTTTTTTTTGTCTTTTATATTTTTTCCTACCTCCTTTTGAAGACTTGGGTTGCTTTTCTGGGTGCCTGATGTCCTCTGCCGGCATTCAGAAGTTGTTTTGTGGAATTTACTCAGCGTTTAAATGTTCTTTTGATGAATTTGTGGGGGAGAAAGTGTTCTCCCTGTCCTACTCCTCCGCCATCTTAGCTCCTCCCTTGACTTTTTTCTTAATTCAAAGAAATATTACACAAAAAATACGCTAAATAACTTTAAAACTACATTAAATGGATGAATTCCTAGGGAAAAAAAATCAACTGGCCAAAATTAAATTAAGGAAAAGTAGAAAATTTGATTTGAACAACAATATAAATGAAATTACCAAAATGTCCTCAAAACAGATCCATAATCAAATAATTTTATCATTAAAATTTCAAAGAGGAGATAATTTTCATGCTATATAAACTATTTTAAGCCTTTGAAAATGACAGTGTTACCCACTTGATTTTCTTAAGCTCAAATGCCACAACATGTACAAGAAAGCTCCCACCCATTAAGAAAGGAAAACAGACCCATAATTGAGTTCACTGAAAATAATTGATGCAAAACTCTTAAATGATTAGCAAATCAAATTCAAGGTATCTTCACATAATCATCTACGATGGCCAAGTAAGATTTGTCCCAAGACTGAAAGGCTGGTGTATTATCAGGAGAGATATTGTAACATGCCATATCTCTACCTCTAATGCAAAAAAAAAAAAAAAAAAACTCTTAACAATCATAAAAGATGCTGTAAAATATTTGATAACAATCAACATGCTTCTTAATTTTTTTGCAAAAAAAATGCAAACACATTAATGAAACTTGATTTAGAAGATTAAACCCTTTGCTGCAAAAGAATATCTATCTGAAATCAACTGCCAACATTGTATTTGATGGCAAAACACTAAATGTGATCCCATTAAAAACCAAAGGGAAAAAAAAAAAAGAATGGACTCATGTCGACTATCTTCTTTAATATTTGACTTTAAGCCAGGCTTGTGCATGACTGAGGCTGCACAAAAGAAAGAGCTTAGGTATCAGAGCCAGAAGAGCTCTGAATGACAAGACCAGTTCCACTGCTATGTTTGTGACCTTGGACAAGCTGCTTAATTTCTGCCCACTTTTTAATAAGGATAGTTACTTTATGTGGAAATAATGAGGATTAAAGCTAATTCATAGAGAGTTCTGGAGACAGTGGCGGTGGAGAACGGTACCATGTGAGGGAAGCTGCTGTTGACCTAGTGGCCACTTCAAGGAGGCTTATTGTTGTTGTTCAGTCACTAAGTTATGTCCAACTATGTGACTCCAAGGACTGCAGCACGTCAGGCTTTCCCATCCTTCACTTTCTTCCAGAGTTTGATCAAACTCCTGTCCATTGAATTGGTGATGCTATCCAACCATTTCATGATCTGTCATCCCCTTCTTCTCCTGCCCTCAATCTCTCCCAGCATCAGGGTCTTTTCCAATGAATCAGCTCTTCACATGAGGTGGCCAAAGTATTGGAGCTTTAGCTTCAGCATCAGTCCTTCCAGTGAATATTCAGGGTTGATTTCCTTTAGGATTGACAGGTTTGATCTCCTAGATGTCCAGTTCAGTTCAGTCACTCAGTCATGTCTGACTCTTTGCAACCCCATGAACCACAGCACACCAGGCCTTCCTATCCATCACCAACTCCCAGAGTTTACCCAAACTCATGTCCATTGAGTCGGTGATGCCATCCAATCAACTCATCCCCTGTCATCCCCTTCTTCTCCTGCCTTCAATCTTTCCCAACACCAGGGGCTTTTCAAATGAGTCAGCTCTTCGCATCAGGTGGCAAAAATACTGGAGTTTCAACTTTAACATCAGTCCTTCCAATGAACACCCAGGACCTATTTCCCTCAGGATGGACTGGTTGGATCTCCTTGCAGTCCAAGGGACTCGCAAGAGTCTTCTCCAACACCACAGTTCAAAAGCATCAATTCTTCTGCGTTCAGCCCTCTTTATAGTCCAACTCTCACATCCATACATGACCACAGGAAAAACCATAGCATTGACTAGATGGACCTTTGTTGACCAAGTAATGTCTCTGCTTTTTAATATGCTCTCTAGGTTGGTCATAACTTTCCTTCCATGGAGTAAGTATCTTTTAATTTCATGGCTGCAATCACCATCTGCAGTGATTTTGGAGCCCAGAAAAATAAAGTCAGCCACTGTTTCCACTGTTTCCCCATCTATTTCCCATGCAGTGATGGGACTGGATGCCATGACCTTAGTTTTCTGAATGTTGAGCTTTAAGCCAACTTTTTCACTCTCCTCTTTCACTTTTATCAAGAGGCTTTTTAGTTCTTCTTAACTTTCTGCCATAATAAGGGTGGTGCCATCTGCATATCTGAGGTTATTCATATTTCTCCCCACAATCTGGATTCCAGCTTGTGCTTCTTCCAGTCCAGCGTTTCTCATGATGTACTCTGCATATAAGTTAAATAAGCAGGATGACAGTATACAGCCTTGACATACTCCTTTTCCTATTTGGAACCAGTCTGTTGTTCTATGTCCTGTCCTAACTGCTGCTTCCTGACCTGCATACAGGTTTCTCAAGAGGCAGGTCAGGTGGTCTGATATTCCCATCTCTTTCAGAATTTTCCACAGTTTATTGTGATCCACACAGTCAAAGGCTTTGGCATAGTCAATAAAGCAGAATAGCATGTGTGTTAACCATATTTTTCCATTTTCTATATTCTTGATGATCCCAGTCAGCCTGACTGACTGGGAGGAGACTACCCCTTCTAGGATTAGCTAATTCCTGGAGATAGTAAATATTCTGTATGCTGATACATCAATTCAGAACTTGTACTCCCACCTTCCTTCTTTACCAGGTGTCTTCAGGCTGGTACACTATGCTCCTATCTTGAATCACCCAGGACTAATGGGACTTCCCTGGTGGTCCAATGGTTAAGATTCTGTGCTTCTAATGCAGGGGCTGCAGGTTCAGTCTCTGGTCAGGGGAATACGGTCCCACATGCCTCTCAGCCAAGAAAGCAAAAATACATGAAACAGAAGCAATATTGTACCAAATTTAATAAAGACTTTAAAAATGGTCCTCATTAAAAAAATAATAATAAAGCTTTAAAAAATCATCCTAGAACTATGTGTGTGCATTAGTCTTTCAGTTGTGTCTGATTCTTTGGGAAACGGCAACCCACTTCAGTATTCTTGCCTGGAGAATCATGGACTAGCCCGCCAGGCTCCTCTGTCCATGGGATTCTCCAGGCAAGAATACTGAAGTAGGTTGCCATTTCCTTCTCCAAGGGAACTTCCCAACCCAGGTATCAAACCTGGGTCTCCTGCATTGCAGGTCGATTCTTTACAATCTGAGCTGTACTAGACAATTTGAGACCACTCCTTTACCTCAGAGCACATGGAAATTATTCAGATGAGCCAGTCTCAACCCTGCCTGCCCTGTCTACACTGCCCAGCCCGTACCTTCTCATGCAAAGCACGTCCTTCGTAAAGGCTCACCCGTGATTTCTCTTCACTTCTGACTGAGGCAGTGTACTCTCCTCACTTTTATACTGAGTGCTTCCCTGTGTGGCCCTGCTGGGCGTGCTGTGCCTCCTCCTTCCAGGAACCTGTGAGTATAACCTCTTCCCTCATGACAGTCATTTCCGTGTCTGTGTCTCTCACCATATCTGATTAGAACAAATCCTGGTACATTGTGAAACAGCTTGCTATCAGATTTCGCCGTTCCCTGCCTTGTTTATTCTGATTATTACCGATATCATATAAAATGTTTAAAAAGAAGCATAGAGTTAGATAAATCAGAGTTGGATTAAATCATATTCTGGATAAGAATTAGACGTCTAAAATGCTTTGACAGATTGGACTTAGGCAATTTTCAAAAAGTCTAAAAGAAGCTTTTATATGTATATATTCTTGTACTTAAAAGAAGTGAAAGTGAAAATCACTCATTTGTATCCAACTCTTTGTGACCCCTTGGACTATAGGTCCATGGGATTCTTCAGGCCAGAATACTGGAGTAGATAGTCTTTCCTTTCTCCAGGGGATCTTCCCAACCCAGGAACTGAACCGAGGTCTCCAGCATTGCAGGCATATTCTTTACCAGCTGAACCACAAAGGAAGTCCAAGTGTAAGGTACAGTTTGGGCCGAGGCAGAAAAGGAGAGACTACCTCAATGGAGGTAGGTTACCTTTATTCAGGCAAGGAGGAGAAACAGTCGGCCTAATGATCAGGGTAAACGAGAGAGGGATCAGGGAGGTTTCATATTTAAACGAAGGTTTGAATCTATTGAGATCATCATATGGTTTTTATTTTTCAATTTGTTAATGTGGAAGCAACCTAGATGTCCATCAGCAGATGAATGGATAAGAAAGCTGTGGTACATATACACAATGGAGTATATTACTCGGCCATTAAAAAGAATACATTTAAATCAGTTCTAATGAGGTGGATGAAACTAGAGCCTATTATACAAAGTGAAGTAAGCCAGAAAGAAAAACACCAATACAGTATACTAACGCATATATATGGAATTTAGAAAGATGGTAAGGACAACCCTGTATGCGAGACAGCAAAAGAGACAGAGATGTATAGAACAGTCTTTTGGACTCTGTGGGGTGGGGGGGATGATTTGGGAGAATGGCATTAAAACATGTATAATATCATATAAGAAACGAAAAAATAAATAAGGAAGTGGAGTATTGCCAAAAAAAAAAACAACAACAACAACAATAAAAGAAGGTTTGTGGAAGCAATAAGGGAAACGTTAGTCAGACAGGACATTTTGGGTAATTTTTAGATGAGATGGCATTTGTAGTTGAACGGGGGGTGGGAGGTTTCTGGGCAGGGGGTGATAAGTCCCAGGTAGATACAACCCTCCCCGAGCATCAGGGCAGGACTTAAAGTTCGGTTTTGTTTTCCCGGAAATTAGATGATTCAGAAAAAGTGATGCATTAAATGCAGAACGGGGAAAACAGGGATTCATGAAAATCCATCAGAAAGAAAGAAAGAAAAAAAAAAGAATATATACATACCTATATGTTTGAAGACTTTAATTGTTGGGATGAGGTTAATGGTGTGATGTGGCTGCTCTAAAGATGAATGGAGACCTGGGCTGTGCTAACAGTGATTGTCAGGACAGAATAAAGGCTATCCTCACTGTACTGTGTGCCAGGAGGACAAAATTTGGAGCTTCTCTCCTTTAAAAATCTTAGGAACTAAAGAACCCCGTTAGAGTTGGAAATTTAGTACAGTGAGGGTGTAAAATCATGTTGAAAGAACTATAAAAGAGAAATAAATGTAGTTACCTGTAAGTATCTGAAATGTTCTCATGTGGAATGGAAAACCAAAGTTCTCCTTTCTTGTTATTAAGTAGAACCATGTCCAGTGAGTGGAAGTTTAAAAGAAGACTGTTCATCTCAGTAAGAGTTAAGAAGAAGAGTCGGCAGAAATTGACATTTGTTTGTTGAACTTATATTATGTGAAAGACATCTCCCTGTCTCATACTCAACATACATTTGTGTATGTGCTCAGTCCCTAAGTCATGTCCTACTCTTTGCATCCCCATGGACTGTAGTCTGCCAGGCTCCTCTGTCCATGGGATTTTTCCAGGCAAGGATACTGGAGTAGGTTGCCATGCAATTCTCTGGGGAATCTTCCCCACTCAGAGATTGAATCACGTCTTCTGTGGCTTCTGCGTTGGCAGATGGATTCTATACCATCGAGCCACCTGGGAAGCCCCACAGACACCTTACTTTCTTTTTAATATTTAATGTTCTCCCAATATACTGTTGTCATTCTGCTAGTAAAAATTCATAAAATATTTTATAAGGAATCCCATGAAAGACAATATTTGATATCCTCTAAGCCCTCTTCAAGTACCAAGAGTTTATTATGATTTGTTAGCTAGCAGTCTTATTTTATGGAATGAGGCTAAGACAGAGGCTGGAATATTTCTTAAGGTCCTTATCCCAATGACCGTATCCTTATCCCTTATGACCGCGTAATCAAGAATACCTTTATGTTTAGATAAAGTGAGGCATATTCTCTTCTTCTGGCAAATTAAAACTCTGTACCCTATTATACCCCATATAAATGCTTTTTAAAATCTTGTCTTTTCAGAAAGAATCACATGTTTATTAGTTAGTATTTAATAGGAACTCACATCAAATTCAGTATCATTTTCATGGGTCTAGTAACCGCAGTTGGCTGTCTGATGCTGGGCATAAGCATGACATATACAAAGAAGAGTTAGAGCATCATTCATTAATTGACACTACCTTAATGCTCCAAAATATCTTTTATGAGTCCAAGTTCACTTTGCTGGCCCCATGACAGGCCAGTAAGTCAGGCGATGGGGTGTTGAGGCAAGGACTTTATTCAGAAAGCTGGCAGCCTGAGAAGATGGCAAACTAAAGTCTCAAAATACTCATATTGGAGTATGGATGCCAGGTTCTTTTATAGTACACTGAGCAGGAGGAGGTGAGGAAATACAGTAAAAAGGCCATTAACCTTGCAAATATCTCCTACGAAGGCCAGTCTTTGGGAGGGGATTATGTTTGGTTTGCTTTTTTTTTTCCCCTTGCAGCAATCTCCAGGTGGACGGTATTAGAAAATTTCCCTGAGCAAATGCACTTTGGTTTAACATTTGGGCAGAGGGGCAGAGTTCCCTAAGGCAGGCCATTATGCATGGATAGTATCCTTTTAGTGAACAAAAGCAATAGGAAGCAAAGGTTAAAGTAAAAAAAAAACAGATTCTTTCCTGTAACATATCTAAACACAAAGGTATTCTTGATTACGCGGCCTGCTTTACTTACATGTAATATAGAACAAAATTTAAAAAGCACAATAAATAACTGCTACTTTGTCTCCTAGGGGAATGGAATGACTCTTTCTTAAGGGAATGGCCTTCTGTTCTTCTGTTAAGCAAAATGCCTTGCTCATATGTGTGAAAGAGGAAGCTCTAAGAATATGAAATGCTGGAAGAAGGCCATGAAATAAAGGGGCAGTTAAATTGTTTTGAATGCATGAAGAAGCAAGAAGTTAAAAGAGGGGAAGAGTTCTGAGAACAGGAGACAGGAAACCTGAGAGAAGTTCAGGTGTATTTGGGAAGAATTCCATGAAGAAATGCTGGACAATGAGAATTTCCTGGTGGCAAGGGTGACTGCAGAAATTTCAGCAAGATTCATTTAAAAAGTAATTCTAACACAGGGAGCTCAAACTGGTGCTCTGTGACAACCTGGAGTGGTGGGATGGGAACGTGGGAGGGAGGTGACATATGTATACTTATGGCTAATTCACATTATTATATGGCAGAAACCAACACAAATATTGTAAAACAATTATGTTCCAATTAAAAATAAAATTTAAAAAATCAAATATATGTCATAAACCATTGCCTGAAGATTTCACAATGGAGATTGGGAAACATTTTCAAGTGAATAATAAAAAATGGGAAATTGGAAAAAAAATAACTCTGTATACTGTTGCAATGTAACAGCCATTCACTACATGAAAATGTCTTCTAAGAATAGAGTTTCAGGCAACAAAGGGACTGCGTTGGCATGTCAATTGTCATGGTCCGGGTGAAGGTTGGAAAATAATTTCCAGACATGAGACAGAACGTTCAGTTCCATTCAGTCATGTCTGACTCTTTGTGACCGCATGGACTGCAGCACGCCAGGCCTCCCCATCCATCACCAACTCCCAGAGTTCACTCAAACTCACGTCCATTGAGTTGGTGGTGATGCCATCCAACCATCTTATCCTCTGTCGTCCCCTTCTCTTCCTGCCTTCAATCTTTCCCAGCATCAGGGTCTTTTCAAATGAGTCATCTCTTTGCATCATGTGGCCAAAGTATTAGAGTTTCAGCTTCAGCATCAGTCCTTCCAATGAATATTCAGGACTGATTTCCTTTAGGATGGACTGCTTGGATCTCCTTGCTGTCCAAGGGACTCTCAGGAGTCTTTTCCAACACCACAGTTCAAAAGCATCAGTTCTTCAGAGCTCAGCTTTCTTTGTAGTCCAGCTCTCACATCCATACATGACTACTGGAAAAACCACAGCTTTGACTAGATGGACCTTTGTTGGCAAAGTAATGTCTCTGCTTTTTAATATGCTGTCTAGGTTGGGCAGAACTTTTCTTCCAAGGAGCAAGCGTCTTTCAATTTCATGGCTGCAGTGAGAAGTAAATAAAGTTTATTAGAGTGGGAGATGCTGTTAAAACAGCAGGCCAGCTCAAGGGAGAACTGACGTTGAACAGGGGTCCTTATTCCACTTTTATACCCAGCATGCAAGGGGTGGGATAGGGGTCTTTTGGGTCATTTGCTGATTGGATGAAGCACATATACTGGGTGGGGAGAAGAGTAAGGCAAATACCTTCTCCCTATGGGGTGGGAGGGGAGACAGGTTATACTGCTCAGGAGAACCTGAAATCCGTTAATAGTGACAACATGGGGGAGGGAAGGATGATAAGGCTCTGGTTTTTCCATTCCTGCATTCCAAGACCCTCCTTGGTTTTATCTGCTCTTTTGTCCTTGGGTCACCACATGAGTTAGCCCTGGACAACAAGAAGAGAAGAGCTATGGGAGGGGAAGTACAAGTTCAATGGGAACAGTTAATTAAAAATACAGATAGCCAAGAGAAGGTACATTTAAGACGTGCAAAAATATTAGCAAAGATATTGAGTTTCTTTTTAAAGATGAGAATAGTGGTTGAAGTTAATTTTATGTAAGTCTCAAAGGACAGAATGACCTCAGCCGACATCTAGATTGAACGTATAATTGCCACAATTCTCTTTTTCACTCTGCTTCAGTAGAAACATCTTGGAAGTCAAGCTTGTGAAGCAATTACAGACATGGCTCTGTTATTCATGTGATGCAGGGTTTTTATTTTTATTATTTCACTGAAAAGCTCGAACTAGTTCATGCTGCAAGTGGCAAAGGTATTATGCCTATTGGACAGACATGTTTTTCCATCTAAATTAGCTCATTGAATATTTGACCCTTGCTCACCATGAGGTGTTTTGGAACTTTCATAAATTGGAAAGACATTCATTTTTAATGTGATACCCTTAGTAAAAGCTAGAGTGATTCAAACTCACAGTTACAAAATGCCAAAAAAAAAGCCATGCCATGCTATTGCCCCAAAGATTTCCTTGAGGTTTCTAATCAGCAGCTAGGGCAGATGACTTCAGAACTCCCAATGGGCCAGGCCTTCTTCCTATGCTTGATCTTCCATCTGACAAGCCACAACTTCAGCCACTAGACTATACACATCAGTAAACTTTCTTCCTGTATTTTCTTTATTGATCTAGTACAATGGCATAGAAATGCATTTCCAAATTAAAGGAAAGATGGAATTGACACTACAACAGCCTCAGAATAGTTTCTGCTTTACTAGATTCTGAACTATTTTCTCCCTCAAGTTATTTGACTATGAGCCGAGGTGTGAACAAGGCAGGAATGAGAATCAATAATTAAGCCTGTTCTCTTTATACCCACGATGCTGGGAAATCCATTTCTTTTCCTCAGCCTGATTATTATTTAGTATTTATCCAATACCCTCAAGCCAGGTCCTCCGCAGTAGTAGAAGAAAACTTAAGTAAAATGAAACAAAAATATATACCAGCACAACCCACTTAGCTTGTCTCCATGAGGCTATTTTACTGTCTTGGAGAAATCAAGTCCTGGAAAAAGAGGCTAGGAAGCAAAAAAATTTTGTTATGTGCTTTCTTGGATGAGAACTGTCATATTCCATCCCATGCAGCCACTAACACATGTGAACACTGGGGGGAAAAAAAGAAACACGAGCCTTTAGAGAGATGCCTTTTCCAATTTCTCCAGTCTGCCTTGTTCATCCATAATTCCCCCAGACATGATGAGTACTTCTATCCTTATTGATTAGACAGCAGGTCATAGCAAATAAGACATGCCTTGTGAGAATAGATCCAGAACTCTGAACCTTGAGAATACTTCAGATAACCTTGCTGGTATCAGTAATGGATGGGATAGCCATGTGCTCCAAAAGACAAAAGGAAAATCAAGATCTGACAAAGAGGTTATTACTTTGTATCCCCTCATGCCTGCACAATGAGATATACTGGGAACTCAAGTCATTTGAATTGTCTGCCTGTGAGCTGAATACGTTAATGCAACATGGAGAAATTGCTCATGAACCCAATTTGTATCATTTCAGGGCTCCGAAGAGCTCCAGTACCTTAGTCCTTTATTTCTTGAGAAGAATTCAGCAAGAACAAAGTGGTAGATAAGAAGTGATTTATCAGAACAGGGCACTTGTGAGGCTTACAAGTGGGTGGGCAAGAAAGGCCACCTGCTGAGAACTTATTGGTCTATAGTTTTATAATCAAAGGAGAAGTAGAGAAGGGAAGAAGAACTTCTTTGTCTCTCTTGAGTAGACATCAAGTTTTCATCATTAACTCCTTCTCCAGGTTGAGCAGGGGAGCTCTCTTGTCTGTGCAGGTGAGGCTGGGTCCACAAATTACTGTTTTTTTAATGTGTGTAGAAAGCATGTCCTAGGGATCACTAACTTACGGAGCTCACTGGGCAGGATGCTGCAATTGCCACTGTTGTTTTATTGACTTGGGGCATGTCCTGTGATTCTGTTGCATGGTTTTTTTGCTAAATAGGCCTGCTTAGTTTTGTGGTTAAGCAAACCTGATTTCTCAAGTAATCATTAACTTACAGGGATCTCCCATATTTTTCTACTTACAAGCCCCTAGTGGGATTAACTATTTACTCACCTGTTTTGTTTCTTCATTCTATCCCTAACTCTATCCCTCATAGCTGGAGGGAAATCTTGCTTACAACTTTTCTCTTTACAGTGTTTTTCCCCAAAAGACTGCAAATCATCAGAAGAATCATGCCTCTTCCATGACCTCCTGTGTTCTGGTTTTGTCCAGACACAATTACAGGTATTGATTTCATGGCTGTACACTGGGGTGATGCACAAACAGATATTTTTTTTCCAAGAAGAAACGGGGGCAATTTAATACATAATCCAGATGTCTGTTGAGGTCATACCATTCTTTGAGGCTAATTCATGTCTTAGATAATCAGGTTTTGCCAAAATTTTCACACTTGGTGTTTAAACCTAAAATATCTTTACTTTACATTTTTGCTTTCTTGTCTCTCACTGTGTCTTTATTTATCTGAACTTCAGCTTCCATTAACACCAGCCTATGAAAAGTTAAGTCACAAGGGTCCTTTAGGGTTGAATATGGTCTTCCCTCCCACCTCTTCAGCCATTGCTCAGCCTAACCCTCAAACCCACATGATATTTTCTTTTAATTAATTAATTTATTTTTACATATGTTCCCCATCCTGAACCCCCCTCCCACCTCCCTCTCCATCCCATCCCTCAGGGTCATCCCAGTGCACCAGCCCTGAGCACCCTGTCTCATGCGTCAAACCTGGACTGGTCCACATGATTTAAATGTTTGCTCACAATCCTTCTTCCTTCTCATTCTATCCATTTTCTTGAAAATCTCATCTATGTCATTTCCCCCCAATAGGCGTCTTCATCTAACCCATGTTGCAAACTCAACCTGTCCCAACCACATTTCTCATCTTTTTAGCCACTGGTCCCATCACCTCACTCAGCTATTGACATCCCAGGTCCATTGCTCAGTCTTAATACATTCTAGTCTCTAATTTGTTGTGCTACCCAAGTGCTAGCTTCCTAACAAGGGCCTCAGTTCAGTTCAGTTCAGTCGCTCAGTTGTGTCCTACTCTTTGCGACCCCATGGACTGCAGCACACCAAGCCTCTCTGTCCATCACCAACTCCCGGAGTTTACCCAAACTCGTGTCCGTTGAGTCAGTAAAAATCTTCTCCTCCTGTAAAAACCTAACGCATTTTGTTATTATTTTGTTCATCTCATGTACGAAAGCCTACTTTGGAATATTTACATTTCACCTAACACTTTATAGAGTTTACAAATTTGCATTTGCCATTTCATGGGTTCTGTCCTTCTTACTCTTTTGTGAATCTCTTTGAGGGTCAGAGACCTTGGATTATTTGCACTTGTATTCCCAATGTTTCCAACACACTACACTGTACACAATAGGTATGCAATAAATCACTGTGGGTTATTTCTTAGAAGTCTTCCAGCATTTCTCTTGAGTGGTTCAGTACTTCAATTATGTCATTTCCAAACAATTCTTTCTCTTGTGACTAAGGCCCCAAAATAGGAGCTATGTACAAGACTTTTGTGTTTGACAAGCATAAGGATGAAAAACATTGACAATACTTGTAGATATTACTGAAATATTTAAAATGGATTGACTATTAAAGTAATATTAATTATACTGATTTAAACAGATGGCATACCATGCAACCCAATAGCAAAATGGTTCACAACAGTAATACATGTTAAATGATTTTGGTTATGAATTTAACTAGATGTGATTTTCTTGATACACTGCTAAAATATTCATATGTATTTCATTGTCATAAATTGCTTCAATTTTCACATGATTATCTATCCAGAATTTTAAAAGAAACCAGTGAAATTGTGTTTAGCAGCATATTCACTGTTTTTGGTTTTGCCAGAGATTTAAATAAGAGTTGCAATCATTAAAGAGATTGTAATGTTACTTTTTAGAGAAACATACTGTAAAAAAAATAAAATAAAATTGGGAATCCCTGGTGGCTCAGATGGTAAAGAATCTACCTGCAGTGCAGGAGACCCAGGTTGGATCCCTGGGTTGGGAAGATTCTCTTGGAGAAAGAAATGGCAACCCACTCCAGTATTCTTGCCTAGAGAATCCCATGGATAGAGGAGCCAGGTGGGCTACAGTCCATAGGGTCACAAAGACTCAGACACGACTGGGTGACTAACGCTTCATACTCATACTGTAAAATGAACTTCTTTATGAACAGTTCTATGACTTTTAACACGTGCATAGATTCTTAAAGCCACTACCACAATCAAAGCAGATCTATCAATCAAAAAAAAATTTCCTTGTGCTGCTCTCTTATAATCAAATCCTCTTTACTTCCTGCTTCTAGTAATCCTTTATTAATTTTCAGGAGCTGCAGTTTTTCATTTTCTAAAGTGTCAAGTGAATGGAGTCATGCAGCCTTTTGAGGCTGGATTCTTCACTTAGGTTCATCAGGTGGTTAGCAACTCAACATCACTGCCTTTCTCCATAGACGCCCCTCAGTGTGTTAATTTATCCACTGAAGGCTGTTTGAGGTGTTTCTAGTTTCTGGAAGTTCTCAATGAGCTCTTATAGACAGGCATGTACACGTTCTTGTATGACCATAAGTTTATATTTTTCTAGAGTAAAACCCAGGAGTAACTTCTGGATCATATGGCACTTGTATGTTTAAGTGTGTGAGAAACTGCCAAACTGGTGGCATGTGTCAAATGTGACCTCACTGCTATTAGGAGCTTTTAATGTGTGTGTGCATGCTAAGTCGCTTCAGTCATGTCTGATTCTTTGTGGCCTCATGGACTACAGCCCACTAGGCTCCTCTGCCCATGGGATTCTTCAGGCAAAAATACTGGAGTGGAGTGCCATTTCCTTCTCCAGGGGATCTTCCTGACCCAGAAATTGAACCTGCATCTTTTATATCTCCTGCATTGACAAATGGGTTCTTTACCACTAGCCCTACCTGAGAAGCCCATGATCTCTTATTAAATTGCAGTTATTTGAGTTCTTACAAAACCATGTTTTCTGAAGTTTTTCAATTATCTCTAGCATAACAAAAACAGTCCATCAATATGATATTTACTGAGTAAACAAATATGGCAATGCATATAATAGCAAAAACTTCAAGACAGACACTACGAGAGTGCTGGGTAGAAATTTCGTGTAGTCCATCCCAACGACAAAGAAATGCAAGAAGGCAAAGTGGTTGTCTGAGGAGGCCTTACAAGTAGCTGAGAAAAGAAGAGAAGAGAAAGGCAAAGGAGAAGGGGAAAGACATACCTAGCTGAATTCAGAGTTCCAGAGAACAGAAAGGAGAGATAAGAACAACGATCAATGCAAAAAAATAGAGGAAAACAATAGAATGAGATTGAAACACTAGAGATCTCTTCGGGAAAATTAGAGATACTAAAGGAACATTTCATGCTAAGATGGGCACAATAAAGGACAGAAACAACAAGGACCTAACAGAAGCAAGAGATTAAAAGGAGGTGGCAAGAATACACAGAAGAATTACATTAAAAAGGTCTTAATGACCCAGATAATAATAGTGTGGTCACTCACTTAGAGCCAGACATCCTGGAGTGTGAATTCAAGTGGGTCTTAGAAAGCATTGTTATGAACAAAGCTAGTAGAGGGGATGGAATTCCATCTGAGCTATTTATAATGCTGAAAGATGATGCTGTGAAAGTGCTGCAAACTTGGAAAACTCAGCAGTGGCTACAGGACTGGAAATGAAGAGGAAAAGTTAAAATTTTACATAATCTCCTTCTCCTTCTGCCTCTGTAACTCAGCTTGCCCCTTGCAAAGTCTAGATCACATAGATCATATAGTCTCAGAAAGTGGGGACTTGTAATATTTGGACCTGGAGTTTCTCTCTTACCCTTGTCCTGGCCCAGCCCCTGCAAACCTGCTTAATCATGCCTGTCCAGGCCAGGCATCCCCCTCCCCGTCTTGACTCCTGTTCCTGTGCACACGAAACCCCTTAGTTTAAAACAGCCTATTAACAGCTAGTGTTGCCCACTACAGTCTGTCTATAAAAACTCTGTAATCCCTCTGTTCGGGGCTCAGAGCTCGGAGTGTTAACTCCTCTGTGCCCACTGGCATAATAAACCTGAGTTCTCCAACTCTCTGAGTGTGGTGCTTGGTTTCTTGAGTACTGGTTTCTGGAACAGAAATGGTCAGCTTTCATTCCCATCACAAAGAGAAATTTAGACCATAAAGAAGGCTGAGCACCAAAGAATTGATGCTTACAAACTATGGTGCTGGAGGGACTCATGAGAGTTCCTTGGACAGCAAAGAGATGAAATCAGCCAATCCTATAGGAAATCTGTCCTGAATATTCAATGGAAGGACTGATACTGAAGCTCCAATACTTTGGCCCCCTGATGCTAAGAGTGGACTCATTGGCAAAGATTCTGATGCTGGGAAAGACTGAGGGCAAGAGGAAAAGCAGGCGACAGAGGATGATATGGTTGGACGGCATCACCGATACGATGGACATTAGTTTGTGCAAACTCTGGGAGACAGTGAAGGACAGGAAAGCCTAGTGTGTTGCAGCCCATGGGGTCAGAAAGTCAAACAGAACTTAGCAACTGAACAACAATTTCAACAGGATATCTAGTAATATATCTCATTTCTAAAATACTATAATTTTCTGAAAAAAAAATAATTTCTCCTTTTATAGTATTGAGTTGAGGGTTTCCCTAATGGTCCAGGGGTTAAGACTCTGTGCTTCCAATGCAGAGGAAGTTGTTTGATCCCTGATCAGGAAAGTAAAATCCCACATGCTGCATGGGGCAGCACCTCTCGCCCCCAAGAAAAGTAGTTAGTTTTATACTAATGGGTTGGAGAAAATGTTCATTCTGGTTTTTCCATATGATGTGATGGCCAACCCAATATTATAGTTTTTAATAAGATGATCCCTGAAGTTCATTCCTATTCTTAACTGCCTATTATCTTATTCTATAAAGAGTTAAAATATGTTCCACCAGATATTTCCTCACTGGAGCTTATACAGAGTATCCCCACATATACTCGGTGAGAGGGCGTGCCCATAAGAAAGGAAAAGTGATGCATGGAATAGATTTTCCTTATAAAGGAGTATTTTAAAATTGTATGTGTGAAAAATGTTAAGAATATTTATATCTCTGTTTTCTTTTCTATGCTGTAGTCTGCCTTTTAAGAAACGGGGCATGATCATGAAGAATGTCAAGATGTTGCATGACTGATCACCTGATGTGTGTATAAATGACATTCAGTTTGCGCGTTGATGCATAGGCAGCATTTACAAACTAACTATCACATTGATGTATGTGGTCTATTTTGTCTTTACTGGCCTATCTTGAATACAGTGTCTTATTTTTTACATATATTGTGAGAGTGAGTTATTTTGTTTATTCTGGTTTTTTAAAAACTATTTCTCTCTAATTTTCATTGTTTTCTGCTATAGAATAAAAAAGCCCCCAACGAATTGAACTGTTATCACTCCTCAGAGTAATTAAGTAATCTGTGAGACCGCTTTTTCTGTCTACTTTCATTCATGTGCACATTATATCTTATGATCGCTTACTGGTGTTGCATCAATACATTTTCATTTTTAATAAATCCTGTGTTCCAAAGTTGGGGAAATGCTGACTCAAGCAATTATTCATGTGACTATCTGATTAATGTTTCTATCTTTCCCAAGAAAATATGCTTCCAATCAGGTCCCATGTCTATTTTCTGCTTACTGCTATATCTCTAGAATCTTGCTTAGTTTCCGACATATTCTGGGCAAATATTAAAAAACAAACAAAACACCTTTTGTGTTAATATCCATAGAATCAGGAACTAGTAATTTGTGCCACTAAGTTAACAAAGTTTCCTATTTATCCTATTATGGATGAAGTCTTAGGATAGATTGCTTCCACTCTGTTTTTATCATCAGGTTTGGATTGTTCCAGTGTCAGCCAGCAATCTTTGTCCATTCAGTATGGAATTACAGATCCCACAAAGTGCGCATGCTATCTCTTTTCTGTCTTGTCCTTTGTGACAAGTCTTGCTTTGCTGGAAAACAAATGCTTAATTTACCTCAACGTAGAAAAGCTACCTTGAGTAGCTTGTGGAATTTAAGCTCACTATTAAAGTAATTTGCTCTTGTGTTTTCAAATGCCGTATTATCTTTCTAAAATGTTTCAACTTGTATCTAAAATGAACTTGTTCTCAAGCATCTTTGGGGAGAAGTTATTCCACAACTTATTAGTGCAGATAAATGTGATTTGAGGAAATACACATTTGTATTTCTAGAGTTTAAGCTGTTTAAATTGCCTTTTACTGGTGACAACCTGTGCTATATTCTACCTCTTAGAACTGAGTTGCTAAATTTAGCCTTTACTCAAGGGGAGAGGAATTAGTCTCTAGCTTTTGAGGGACAGACTGGAAAAGGTTTTATGGACATAGTTTAAAACCATAACCTGGAGATGCATGCAAAAATCAATATTCTTGGATAAGACACTTTATTTCTAAAATAAGTACAGAACTTTGTAAGAATGGAATAGTCAGATAATAAGAAGAAACTCCTAAAAATGAAGGGAAAATTCATCAATACAATGGCTGCATATATATGTGTGTATATAAAATTGTTGTTGCTGTTTAGCCATTAAGTCATGTCCAAATCTTTGTGACCCCATGGACTGTAGCCTGCTAGGCTCCTCTGTCCCTGGGATTTCCCAGGCAAGAATATTGGAGTGGGTTGCCATTTCCTTCTCCAGAGGCTCTTCCCCACCCAGGGACTGAACCCATGTCTTCTGCATTGTCAGGCAGATTCTTTACCACCGAGCCAGCTGGGAAGCCCTATATATATAATAGAAGACATAAAACATAAAAAATAAAAAGACTGTTTAGAATTTATTAAGAAAACCTACAAAGATAAGCATTTGGCAAGCAAAGAATAAGAGTATGGATAATTGTGTATGTGTCCATTGCAAACTCCCTAACGATCCCTTCCTGCTCAGGTCCTCCTGGCAACCATAAGCTTGTTCTCTAAGTCTGTGAGTCTCTTTCTGTTTTATAAGTAAGCTACTGCTGTATTTAAAATGGATAGTCAGCAAGGATCTATTGCAGAGCACAGGGAACTCTGCTCAATGTTATGTGGCAGGCTGTGGGAGGGGAGTTGGGGAGAGCA
The DNA here is from genome assembly GCF_019923935.1 of Bubalus bubalis. Classification (NCBI taxonomy): domain Eukaryota; kingdom Metazoa; phylum Chordata; class Mammalia; order Artiodactyla; family Bovidae; genus Bubalus; species Bubalus bubalis. The sequence continues at coordinate 111,407,934 of NC_059161.1, forward strand.
AGGATACAATACATGTATGGCTGAGTCCCTCTGCAGTTCACCAGAAACCATCTCAACAATGTTAACTGGCTATACCCCAATACAAAATATGAAGTTTAAAAACATATTTAAAAAATCAAATTGAAATAGAATATAAATAATTGAAATGAAGATTCCACATCCAGCCAATAAGAGATACAGGATGGAGAAATGGAGGGAAATGCTGATCAACAAAGAAGAATGAGGAGGTGCAAAAGAAGGGGCAGAAGGGACAGGGGGAGGAAGAGAACAGGATGTGAGGAAGCAGAAGGAAGGAGAGAAGGACACAAAGAGGCAAGGAAGAGGAAGGAGAGAAACAAGGAACATCCCAGACCCAGTGGAGAAGTGGTCTCATCAGTCAGTCTGAGTGCTAAAAGATAATCCTGCAAACAACTTCAACCATCTGAGTGAAAAGGATGGGCAAGCTAAACTATCACAACCAGGAAAAGTTCCAATCAAAATTTATACAAATATTTCTCAATACATCAAATAAATTTTATCTTTCGAGTTTCAGGAGTAAATATTTCAGGTTGGAGCAGAAGGACTGATGTGTCTAGATGACAGTATTTAAAGAAAGAAAGTAGAATAAGTCATATAAATATCAATGCAAAAAGGCATCCGAGACTTTGTTTTCCATAAAGGCAGACTGCACAGTTTCCAATGAGAAAAACTAGAAAATCTGGAGGAAACAATCTGTTTGAAGCCTTGGGAATTAGCAAAGCGGTGAAGAATTACAAAGCCAAAATTCCACAAGAAGAAAACCCAGAGAGGTGAGCTTTTAACCACAGGGACATCCATGGATTTAAGAAGGATAGCTGGGCAGAACTTCCAAAGACTCGAGTGACTTGAGAACAAATATTGAAGTTTACAGTCTGCATCGAGAGGGTCCTTGGTGAACCCCATATGCTTTGGGTTAGGATGTGGAAGGGCAGCACGCTAGGACTAAGAGTAAATCCTAAACGAACCAGACCTTGCTTGGACTGATGCCTGGCTTTTAATTATATATACCTCTTATTGGGTTAAGGTGATTTGGAGTGTTACTTTCTTAGTTACCTGTCAGAAGAAAGTGTTCTGAGGGAAGATAATATCCTTGTAGACTGAAAATATCTGTATTATTTTTAATGTACCATGTTTCATATCCTTAATCTCTGACAATTACTAATATATTCACCATTTCTAAAATGTTGCTATTTCAAAAATGTCATGTAAATACAATTATACAGTACGTAACCTTTGACTTTATTTTTTTCTCTCGGCATAATTCCCTAGGTATTGATCAAGCTGTGTATGTCAATCCAGCAATCTCTCTCCTGGGCATATATCTAGAGAAACCATAACACAAAAGGATGTATGCATCCCAAGCTCACTGCAACACTGTTTACAAAAACCAAGGCATGGAAGCAGCATAAAGGCCCATCAACAGAAGAGTGAATAAAGAAGATGTGGTACATGTACACAATGGAATACCACACCGCCATAACAAAGAAAGAAAGAATGCCATTGGCAGCAACATGGATGGACCTAGAGATGATCACATTAAGTGAAATAAGTCAGACGGAAAAAGTCCAATGCCATATGATATCACTCATATATAGAATCTAATTTTTAAAAAAGAGATGCAAATGAACTTATTTGCAAAACAGAAACAGACCCACAGACATAGAAAACAAACATGGTTACTGAAGGGGAAACATGGGGAGGGATAAATCAGGATCTTGGGATGGACATTCAAACACACGACTGTATTTAAGACAGATAATCAACAAGGACCTACTGTTTAGCACAGGGGACTCTGCTCAGTGTTGTGTGATGACCTATATGAGAAAAGAATCTAAAAAAGAATGAACATATGTATATGTATAACTGAACCACTTTACTGTACATCTGAAAGTAACCTAACATTGTAAATCAACTATCGTAAAACTGAAATTAAAAAATAATCTTGTAAGCATTAAATATAGTTACTTTCAACATCTGAATAACGTTCCATGTGGGTATGTATCACAGTTTAACCATTCAGTGGTTGAAGGATGTCTGAGTTGCTTTCAAGTTTGTGGCTTTTCTAAATAAAGCTGGCAGAAACAGACAGGCATAGGTTTTTATGTGAATATCTTTTCATTTCTCTGGGATAAAAGCTTAAGAAGGCCATTGCTGGGACATTTAGTAATTAAGTGTTTAATTTTATAAGAAACTGCCAAACTGTTTTCTGGAGTGGCTATGACATTTTATACTCCCACCAGTGATGTGCAAATGATACTGCCTCTCTACATCCTTGTCACCATTTGGTACTGTCGCATTTTAAACTATTCTGATAGGTGGATAGTAATGTTTTGGGTTTTTTTTTGTTGTGTTTTTTTTTTTTTTTACTATACATGGTTTTTAATTTACATTTCCTTGATGGCTAATGTAAAGCATCTTTTCATGTGCTTATTTGCTATATGTATTTCCTCTTCAAGAAATGTCTCTTCCTGTCTTCTGTTCATTTTCTAATTTTTTTTTTATGCTGTTGAATCTTGAGAGTCCTCTATATGTTCCAGATATGAGTGCTTTGTCAGATATTTGGTTTGAAAATATTTTCTCTAAGTCTCTAGCTTGTCTTTTCATACCCTTCACAGGGGCTTTTTCAGAATAAAATCTTTTAATTTTGATGAGGTTCAGTTTATCAGTTTTTCCTTTTACAGATTGTTTTTAGTGTCAAGTCTAGGAACTCTTTACCTAGCTCTAGGTCCTGAAATTGTTCTATTTTCTTTTCTAAAAGTTTTATAGTTTTACCTTTTACATTTAAGTCAGTAATCTGTTTTAAGTTAATATTTATATAAGAAGAAGGGACCCTTTTTATTCTCAGTCTTTCTCTTTATAAATTCAATTTTAAAATAAAGCAATGTATGTATCTTTGATTTTCAAATGAACAAGTTCACACACACATAAATTGAAAGAAGGATAATAAAAAGGAGAGAAAATGTTTTATGCTATCATACTTCCCTGCCTTTGTTTTTGCTGTGCCAGAAATACCTAATACTTTCCTTTCTAAAATCTTCACTCTCTTTAAAGTTTAGCCCCAAGTTCCATTTTCTCCAGGAAGACTTCCCTGACTACCTCATCTCTCCTCTCACATTCTATACTGCTCGTTAGTACAATTAGCACATCTGTACAACAGTTAGACTCAGCTTTGTAGCAATTTCATTAGCACACTGTAACCTCTCCCACCACAGGGCTTTGCACATGCTGTTCCCTCTGATGACAGTCCCCCCAGCCTTCAGTCCTCAGGTCAAATGCTACTTTCACAGAACCCATTAAGTACCCTGATCTCGAGTTTTACAGAAAGGAGACTTAGTACAGCGGCTAATTAAGATTTATTTGTTTCATTGTTTGACTTTCATCTTCCTCAGAAGACTGTAATCCCCAAGAGAGGGGAATTATTTGGTAGTGATCGCCCATGTATGCCATATACATGGCTCGATCCTTGACATTTAATAATTCATAAGTGTTTCTTATGGGGAAAAAGAATAAATGAATGAGTTTTTGATCTGTAATTTATAAAGGTGAGGCAGTGACTTAAAACTCACAGAATCTAAGTGCTAGAAAGATTTAATTGTTGGCTTCTAAGTGAGAAAGCTGAGGGCTTAGTTTATCTACACACAAAGGGTCTAGAAGAACAGCAATATTTACCAAGATATTTTTACTGGGAGTAGGGGGGCAAGATGGAACATAAAACCTTCCCTGAAATACCCATGTGATTAGAGTTAAGAAGCCATAATCATTTAAACAATCAGAGTATTCACTTATATATTTAATTCCTTCCAAATGTAGAGTCATCACCTAATGAAGCCTAAGTAGTTTTAATGTTTATTAATAAAATGCATTAATAAATGTGGAAAGGGCCAGGCCAAGGAGGATGCTAGTAGCCAGATTCATACCAGAGCACTTTTTAAAGACTGAATACAATGTTGCTGGCCTATTTACGAGTTAAAAATACACATTCTTTTGTTTGGCCCAATTTCCCTTTTCTGCTCTCTTGGGAGCCCGCTGGAATGGTGGCTCTCATTTCTAACTCCCTCCCCTGGTTCCATATTTTCCATAACCCCAGGGAGGATGGGAGGGAAAGTCACTTTGCTACAGTCAGCTGCTCACGGAATCTCTCCCAGAAGCCTGGGAGGTAAGAGTTCCGTGTACAGGACTTTCCATTGTTAGCTAAACCTAGCTGCAGTGGCCTGAGGGGCTAATCAAGTACCATAAACACTGATTAAACAAGGTAGGTCATTCCCATCACCCTTTTCCAGAGCGGGAAATGGAGGCACCTCACGTGGGAATGGCATTTGCAGACTCAGAAAGATGATGATGAGCTGTTGCTTAATTCCTTTCCCCTTGCAAATGCCAGCGGAGAGCTGTGGAGGCGTTCGAGTCTGAACAACATTCAAACAGGTCGTATGTGGGGGCTGAGGTGGCTCATTAAGAACTTCCTCTTTTACCACTGTATATCTGTATGCTCTGTATTCAAATCCATGACAGAGGCACTGTACATCTCCCATCTTAGCATCTAACAGTCCTTGCCAGGTGGCATGAAAAAGCTGATCACACACAGCTTTGCCAGTCTCTTGACAGGAGAGAGCAAACAAACAAACAAAAAATCCTCCTGAACATATGAAATGTCAGTCAAAGCTCAAACATATTAAAGCAAGATAGGCGATGTTATTTTCTAAGATTAGAGATCAACTGATTTCTCATTAGATCCTAGAACACATAATAAGCTAGCATGACTGGTTTTACGATTCAGGAATATTCTTGAATCCAGGTTCCTCAGTTCCTTTTGTTGTTGTTGTTGTTATTTTTGACTCATGTGCTTCTTCTGTGTTATCTTACAATTTGGAAAGCCACTGTTTGGGGGACTGAGCGAGAGATACTGCTCAGAATTTCCTCTTTCTTTCTTAATGAGCTGCAGTCTCTCAAATGTTAGAACAGACTGAGATTTGAAGAAAAGAGAAACCTAAGTTTGAGCTGTTCCTGTCTTGACAGTCCCCAACCCTCAGCCCTGCTCTGAGCTCTGTTTGCCTGGCAGGGATGTTTCCCCCAAAATCAGTTTGTGTGGCAGTGTGGGTGGGAAGCAGGAAGAAAAGGAGGATTATAGAATGAAACAGGACTCAAAATGTGCTGCATTTTCACATCAGGGAATGTGGCTGGAAATCACTGGAAGTGATGCAGATTCCAGGACATTCTCATAACTCCTTTCTCTCCAGTGACTTTTCTCCTTGAAGGTTAGTTAGTGCTCAGACACTCAGTCCTGTCCGACTTTTTGTAGCCCCATGGACTGTAGCTTTCCAGGCTCCTCTGTCCATGGGATTTCTCAGGCAATAGTACTGGAGTGAAGTGCCATTTCCTACTCCAGGAGATCTTTCTGACCCAGGAATTGAACTTGCATCTCTTGAGTCTCCTGTGTTGGCAGGCAAGTTCTTTACTTCTAGTGCCACCGCTTGAAGGTTAGTTGGCACGAAATCTCTGCATCTTTCACTCATAGGACCCATTGACTCATGGGATCCATTGACTCGTAGGCTCTGGAAGGAGACACACCCCTCCCTCCTGGCTCTTGCTGTGGGTATAATTTATGAAACTATAACCCAAGACCTTTATACAGATTCCAGACAAGCTTTTCCTGAGTTCAGAACTTTAGAGTGAAATATTACCTTGTAGATTGTCTGAATCCTTGCTACCAAAGATGCAGCTGGAGGAAGAGCAGCATTGCTATCACAAGAATCCCGAGAAATATAGACTTCCCACCATGGACGTACTGAATCAGAGCATGCCTTTGAACAAGATCTCCAAGGGATTCATATGCACGTGAACATTTGAGAATTCTGTGCTGTACTTAGTCACTCAGTTGTATCCAACTCTTTGTGACCGCATGGGCTGTAGCCTGCCAGGCTCCTCAGTCCATGGGGATTCGCCAGGCAAGAATACTGGAGTGGGTTGCCATGCCCTCCTCCAGGGGATCTTCCCAATCCAGGGATGGAACCCAGGTCTCCTGAATTGCAAGTGGGGAAGCCCAAGAATACTGGAGTGGGTAGCTTATCCCTTCTCCAGGGTAATTTCTGGACCCAGCAATCGAACTGAAGTCTTCTGCATTGCAGGCAGATTCTTTACTAGCTGAGGTACCAGGGAAGCCCCTTGAGAAGCTCTGCTCTCTATCAAAAATCTCATTTTATAGATTAGGACGCTGGGGCCCTGACCTGGGGAGTTCTTAGCTAGGGTCACTCAACAACAAATCAGAGCTCAGTATTCTATCTTCGCCAGGCATCTTGCTCTCCTTCCACATGAAACTGCTTCTCTTGAGCCTGGTATGAAGACTTCTTTGTGTTGACTAGTAAAAAAGAACATGACTCCGATTTCATGGAAACATACATTGTGCCTGAATCTCCGTTATCTCTGATACAACTTGTAGAGAAGGCACAGTGCTTGAGTATGTAGTAGATGCCCAAATGACACTGTTATCATATCAACAAGCTTGTTGATGCTAACCATTATTATTATCATTGTTTTGGGATATGCAGAAAAGGAACAGAAAATAGCGAAAAATTTCCATGGAGACTGTCTTATTCACCCAGCTAGCTGGCAGACCAGACCAGGAAATCATAGAGGTTGGTATGGTGGGATGTGGGTTTATTTTCACTTAAATTCCTGCCAGAGGCTAGGAGGCAGTTAGTTGGTGAAACATTTACCAGTGTCTCAGAGCTCCTTGTAAACATGAGAGGATTCCTATACCTCCTTCCTTGGTAAGGTGAGAAGCATTTACCAGTGTCTGAGCTCCTTGTAAATGTGAAAGTTTACACATTTACCTCCTTCCTTGGTAAGGTGAGAAGATGAGCATCCATTATAGACACTACCAGTGCCTTCTGGGAGAATCTCTTCTGCTCTTTATAAGCTCAGTCATTCTGCAAATCGGGCAATAACCCACCTCCTGGACTGCGATCTCTCTTTTCTTACTTCTTTTCTCCTTGTTCCCCTTCTCTCTCTTCCTTTCTCTTCCCTCCACATTTGTGGAGCACCTACTAAACACTATGATCTACAATAAATGCTGGAAAAATAAATACTGTTTCTTTTCTTTCTTCAAAAAGTTCTTATTGTAGTTCAGAGGAGTCATCTTTGATGGAATCTCTTATGTTCATCCATTCTTAAATAGAAGAAAAGCTGCAGAGTGAAAGAAATTGAGTGTTTACTCTGCTATATTTATGAGTTCATCTGTAGGCATCCCTGGCACTTTGTACTCGTTGGGTTGTAAGTTAGGAACAATTAGTATGTTTTAACAAACCTCCTCACCTATATTCTTATATCAAACCTCCTTGCTCTTCCTCTTTTACCTTACAGGCCAGTCAGATGGGGACTCAACATTGACAACTATTATGGCATATATACAATTTATTCTCTGAAGGTTAGATGTGCTCTCTTTAGACAATTTCAATTCCTGATCAGGGAATGCCAGACCCAGTGCCTGGTGAGCATGTCAAGTGGCAGAGATGATCATGCTTTTTGTAGAAGATGTTACGGTTATTTGCTTTAAGGTCAGACTTATTTTTCTGGCATGAATGACGTAGGGCAAAGTGATGGTAGGAATTTGATATATATACTATTCTTTTCCTTTGGAGGAGAGAACTAGGGTAGTCCTCTCTGGGCTGTGGCAATGGGTGGCACACACAGACAGGAATTACTATGACTCGACCACTGCATGCCCAGCAGTGTTTTAACTTCAAAGGACTGAGCCATGATCACATCTTGTTCTTAAAACAGAGTGTTTAAATAGCAACGCCATGTTTAATTAGGGCCTGAGTAAGAATTGAGCTGAGATAGAATGACCTCTGAAATGAAGCCTTTCATCTGTGGAAGGTATGTAATAAAATAAAAGCCTTATCCACGTGTGATGCACAAAGGTAGGGTCGATCAGAATTAGATAGAGACCTGAATTGTAGGAGTTAGGGCAAGACTCTCTAAAATTATGCAGAAAAGCTAATCAATAGCTAATAATACATTTCCAAGTAGAAGTCCTACTAGGGCTAATTTAATAGGTAAGTTTCATGTTCTAAATACAGTTTTAAAAGTGATTAGACAGTTTATATTTTAAGTGGCATTAACACATCCCCTTTAATTAAGTGATGTGAAAGCTACAGCATATATAGTCTCTGAAAGCAGACAACTGTCTTTTCAAGCTTTTATCCCTCAGCTGACTAGTTATCTACTTAACTGTTCTAAATGTCCATTTCTCTTTTTTAACATGAGAGCAATAAAACTGAAGCAATTGGATAGTTGTATGGCTTCAATCCCTTGGGCTGCAAGGAGATCAAATCAGTCAATCCTAAAGGAAATCAACCCTGAATATTCATTGGAAGGACTGATACTGAAGCTGAAGCTCCAGTGCTTTGGCCTCCTGATACGAAGAAGGAGCTCAATGGGAAAGACTCTGATGCTGAAAAAGATTGAAGGCCAAAGCAGAAGAAGGCAGCAGAGGATGAGACGGTCAGATAGCACCACTGACTCAGTGGACATGAATTTGAGCAAACTCTGGGAGACAGTGAAGGACAGGGGAACATGGCATACTGCAGTCTATGAGGTTGCAAAAAGTCGGACGTGACTTAGTGACTGAACAACATGGGTTAAATGAGAGAACGGATATAAAATCAGTCATTTAAATGTTAAACTAACATACATGAAAACGGAATCATCTGGGGAGTATGCACTTCTATGAATATTCCCACATTTATAGATTATTGTAATGACAGAGTGCAGAACAGTTTCATCTCCCAAAAGACTCCACTGTGAACCTCTTCCTACTTCCTCCACCTCCAACTCTTGGCAAATGCTAATGTATCGTCAATCACTACAGATTGTTTTTTTGGAGAATATCATATAAATGGTATTATGCACTATATAACCATTGAGACAAGCTTCTTTCACTCCACATAACACCTCTGAGATCCATCCAAGTGGTTGTGTGTCAATAGTTTGTTCCTTTCCATTGCTGGGTGGCATTCCAGTGCATGGATGGATCACAGCTTGCTTAGCCATTCACTCATTGAAAGACACTTGGATTGTCTCCAGATCCGACAACTATAAATACAGCTGCTAGAAATGTTTGATGTACAGCTTCTTATGTGAATGCGAATTTTCACGTCTTTAAGGTAAAATATGCGGGAGTAGGATTTCTGGGTCCTCTGGTAAGTATAGGTTTTATTTTATAAAAACTGCCAAACTTTTTAGAGTGGTTGTACTATTGTGCATTCCCACTAGCAGGGTGCGAGAGCTCCAGCTGCTCTGGGTGCTCACTAGCACTTGGCATTACCAGGACGTTTTATTTGAGTGATTTCACTTTTCACTTTCATGCATTGGAGAAGGAAATGGCAACCCACTCCAGCGTTCTTGCCTGGAGAATCCCAGGGGCGGGGGAGCCTGGTGGGCTGCCGTCTATGGGGTTGCACAGAGTCAGACACAACTGAAGCGACTTAGCAGCAGCAGCAGTAGGTGTGAAGAATCACCACATATGGTTTAACTTGCATTTGCTCTGTGACCTTCTTTGGGTATTATTGATTTTCCTGTATGTGCACGTGTGTTTTGCTTTACCCTTCATGTGTCCTTTTGGTGAAGTATCTATTCAAGTTATTGTCCATTTTCAGTTGGGTTGTTGATTTTTCACTGTTGCAATTGGGTTTTCCACAGGTGAATTTGAGATTGTTGCCTTCACCCGATTATCTTCTACTGCGTGTGGATTGTATAACTGTTACCGAGTCTAAGTTCACTCTGCTCGCCGCTTGGCAGGCCAATGAATCAGAGATCAGAGACGAGGTATTGAGGCAAGGAATACAGTTTTATTCAGAAAGCCAGCTGACCAAGAAAATGGCGGGCTAACCATAAAAATAACCATATTATGGGGGTCTGGATGCCAGGTTCTTTTATAGGTCAGAGATGTGGGGAGGTGAAGAAGCAAAGTAAAAAGGTAATTAACCTTGCAAGCGTCTCCTAGAATGGCAAGTCTCAGGCAAGTTATGTGTTAACTTCTTCCTTTCTGCCATCTACAGGTGGACAGAGTTCTGAACAAAGGTGCCTTAACAGTCAGGCAGAAAGTCAGGGTCCTCAGAGGCAGGCCATTATGTAAGGTTATAACCACAACAGCTTCAAAAAGCAAGTCAAAGAAACAGTTCCAACATGAAGTCAGAATTGGTTCTTCTCTGCAGCATTACTCTCCATTTATTTAGATCCTCTTTGATTTCTTTCATCAGCATTTTATAGTGTTCAGCATGGAGTACAGGTTTTGTGAGATTTGTATCAAAGTATTTTATAGTTTTGAAAGCTATTGTTAGCAATGTTTATTTAAAACTTTCTGTTTCCAACTTTTTATTGCCACTATATATAAATAAGATTTTTGTGCGCTGCCTTATATCCTGTGACTTTGCTAAACTCATTATTTCTAGAAGCTTTTTGTTGTTTTTGTTGACTTCTTGAGGTTTTCTACATAGAAAATCTCTTCATCTGTATAGGGATGGTTTTCTTCCTTTTCTAGGCTTCCCCTGATGTGCTTTCTACTCATAGGTCAGTGCCCACTTCCGTGTTTTATGCTACTGTGGATCCACACTAGGGGGGAAAGGGGTTAAAATGTGTGACTCCCGGTCAGTTTGGTGGTTCTTGAAATTTTCATCTTCACCAACCTTCCTGCCACTGTTTACCCTTTAGAGTCTTCAAAAGGACACGCCGCGCACTCTGTACAGGTGATAGAACTGCATTCAAGGGGAGTGATAGTGCGTGTTTTCTCCATCTGTCTTGTTGTTTAGTCAGTCAGTTGTGTCCAGCTCTCTATGACTCTATAGACTGTAGCCCACCAGGCTCCTTTGTCCACAGGATTTCCCAGGCACGAATAGTGGAGTGGGTTGCCATTTCCTTCTTAGAGGATCTTCCCAACCCAGGAATTGAACCCATGTCTCACGCATTGACGGCAAATTCTTTACCACTTAGCCACCTGGGAAGCCCCTTTTTCCAGCTTATCTCAAGTGAAAACTAGACATTGGATTTGGAACCTTTCTCCCCACCCCTCAGTAATTAGAATATATTTATATTTCTCCATTTACACTCTCTTTTCTGTCCCTGCCCTTTAACTTCCTCTTCTAACCTTAAGCCTAGACAGACTACCAGGGTTGAGAGCAAGATGCATGTCAGTGGAGCATGATAAAATCGAGTGTACATTGAGCTTTGGCCTCCTTTGCATTGTGCTCCAAGAAATTGAGTTAAATGAGTCTGGACACAGGGCAAGAGAAAACTTTAACTCAGCTTATGTTCAGATTATTTCAAATTAGTCAGTTAATGAACCCCTCAAGCTACAGAAATTATCTGGATCAATTTACAACACAGGAAATCAATGAAAGCTTTCTTTGGTTGGCCAGTATGGTTATTGGTAATTCTGCAAACTGTGCATTTTAAAATGTGAGGGTGCCCATGTGTTGACTCTGTGAAGGTGGGTTGCAGTGAGAGGTGACTGGAGGCCCAGAGAATGAGAAGAATTAAACAGAGGACAGTGGCGATAAGACAAACCTAGAAAGAATAGTAAAAGTCAGAGACATCACTTTGCCAACAAAGGTCCGTATGGTTGAAGCTATGGTGTTTCTAGTAGTCATGTATGGGTGTGAGAGATGGACCATAAAGAAGGCTGAGCACTAAAGAACTGATGTTTCTGAACTGTGGTTTTGGAGAAGACTCTAGAGAGTCCCTTGGACAGCAAGGAGATCGAACCAGTCAATCTGAAAGGAAATCAGTCCCGAATATTCATTGGAAGGACTGATGCTGAAGCTGAAGCTCCAATACTTTGGCCACCTGATGGGAAGAATCAACTCATTTGAAAAGACCCTGACGCTGGGAAAGATTGCAGGGAAACAGAGAAGTGGGGACAGAGGATGAGATGGTTAGATAACATCACTGACTCAATGGGCATGAATCCTAGCAAACTCTGATAGTGAAGAGCAAAGGAGGTTGGCGTGCCGCTGTCCATGGGATAGCAAAGAGTCAGACATGACTGAATGACAAGTGGGGATATGAAGCTCTTGACTGTCTTTTGACTGGTTTCACTGGTTTCATTGGGTATTGTCTTTTTCTCTGGAGTCATTAAGTAAACCTTGGCTCTCTGAACACACGATTCACAGGTGATGTGACTGGTGAGGTGAAACTAACCTAACCCCACGGAAACTGCTTTGTAGCTCCCCGCTGTTTCAGAATGAACTTTGCTTGGAAGGAAAGTTATCTGCCTTTAAGATGCTGTTGCTCTTTGCACTGCATCTGCTTTTCCAGTTAGAGATCCAGGCACTGACACACTCCAGGGTTCTCTTTATTTAAACATCTTTCCCTTTCTCACACTTCCACTGCACCCGGAGACTCTAAGTGCTGGTCTGTAACATCGCCATCTGGTGGCTCCAAAGCTACATGGCAAAGATTAAAAAAAAAAAAAAAAAAGCTGTTTTTTTCTAGGTTTTTTCCCCCAAGCCATTTCTTCTGCAGCTCTTGGTTGATTTAGGAGGAACTCATGACAGAATTGTGTGCCATTTTAGGCCTCTGACAAGACCATTCTCTCTTCCAGCGTGTACTTGCCCAGAAGTGGATGAGGTCAAGGAGAAGGAAAGCAACAAGGCTTCTGATAAGAACCTCTGAGAATTACAGAGAGAAAACGGTGCTCTTGACATGTATCTGATCCAAGCGTAGTTGGACTGAGTTTCCTTCTCTGCTTGGGTTAGTTTAGGAGTTTTCAGCCTCCTTAGTATAGACAACACATTTGGACTGAGATATCATTTTACATTTTACATTCACGGTTCTGGGTTTGTGTGTGGGGAGGGGGGGAGCAACTGATACAGAATGACTTCTATAGCAAGCCTCTCTTTCTCAAATCCTACCTGCAACTCTTCTTCCTGTCTTAGCCCCAAAAGATGCTTTGCTGTTTCATGGGTTACATTTTACTTGTTTTGCCTACATCTATCTGGAGGGTTTTTCTGTTCTCTGAAATTTTTAGTATTCTAGAAGAAAATGCCAAAAAGAACACTGGCTGCTGCAGAAATCCTGATGGAAACATAAGCTCGCAAGGAGCAGGGATCTGTGCCGTGTGTTTATTTCACCACTCTTGCCATCTCATCTCTCTTCCCCAAATTGCTCACCTTAGGAATTCCTCTTTCATTTCTCTTTTCCAACTTATGCGTAATGTAATATGTATATTCAGTTCAGTTCAGTCACTCAGTCGTGTCTGACTCTTTGCGACACCATGGGCTGCAGCACACCAGGCCTCCCTGTCCATCAACAACTCCCGGAGTTTACCCAAACTCATATCTATTGAGTCGGTGATGCCATCCAGCCATCTCATCCTCTGTCGTCCCCTTCTCCTCCTGCCCCCAATCCCTCCCAGCATCAGAGTCTTTTCCAATGAGTCAACTCTTCGCATGAAGTGGCCAAAGTACTGGAGTTTCAGCTTTAGCATCATTCCTTCCAAAGAAATCCCAGGGCTTATCTCCTTCAGAATGGACTGGTTGGATCTCCTAGCAGTCCAAGGAACTCTCAAGAGTCTTCTCCAACACCACAGTTCAAAAGCGTCAATTCTTCAATGCTCAGCCTTCTTCACAGTCCAACTCTCACATCCATACATGACCACAGGAAAAACCATAGCCTTGACTAGACGGACCTTTGTTGGCAAAGTAATGTCTCTGCTTTTGAATATGCTATCTAGGTTGGTCATAACTTTTCTTCCAAGGAGTAAGTGTCTTTTAATTTCATGGCTGCAATCACCATCTGCAGTGATTTTGGAGCCCCCGAAAATAAAGTCTGACACTGTTTCCACTGTCTCCCCATCTATTTCCCATGAAGTGACAGGACCAGATGCCATGGTCTTCGTTTTCTGAATGTTGAGCTTTAAGCCAACCTTTTCACTCTCCTCTTTCACTTTCATCAAGAAAGTGACATGGAACTTTCAAACTGGTTCCAAATAGGAAAAGGAGTACAGCAAGGCTGTATATTGTCACCCTGCTTATTTAACTTATATGCAGAGTATGTCATGAGAAATGCTGGGCTGGAAGAAGCACAAGCTGGTATCAAGATTGCCGGGAGAGATATCAATAACCTCAGTTATGCAGATGACACCACCCTTATGGCAGAAAGTGAAGAGGAACTAAAAAGTGTTTTGATGAAAGTGAAAGAGGAGAGTGAAAAGGTTGGCTTAAATCTCAACATTCAGAAAACGAAGACCTTCTCCTATAGATAATCTCAATTGTTGGTGTTTTGTGTAGTTGTTTATACATTTGTATGGTCCTTTTACATGTTTCTCCTTCATGGGACAAAGGATGGGCAACATTTTCAATTTGAAATCTGAGTAACCACAAAGTCAGAGGAACAGTTCATTGGGGACTAAAGGAAGAAAAAAGAACAGATCAAGGAGGGGAATTAAAATGGAACGTGAAGAAGCTATATGGAAAGAGGGAGGTTGTTGTACAGTGAAGAATTTGAATGTGTTGGTCCCAGATTGCTGGCCAGGAGCTTCTGAAACCCTTGGTAATAGGAGTGTCTTTGTTATTCATCAGCTCCTCAGATCAAATCTGAGTTTATGCTAATGAAGTGACTCCTGGTGGTGATGGTTGGTGGTGGGTCCTTAGAGAGGATGAAAACTGATGCCGAAACCATGGTCTCAGTGTTCTGGTGCCGAATGGACTCTCAAGAGACAGTTTGGGATGAAGTAGAAAAGAATAGTTTTATAGCTTTACCAGGTGAATGGGGACACAGGAGTGGGCCCTTGCCCTTGAAACTGTATATCCCAACTCAGGGGAATTTGGTGAGGGGTTTTATAGCAATGTTTCAAGAGCAGGACTGCTGATAAGGATCAGATATGTGTCTGGGGGCTGGGGCGGGGTTGGGGGGGGGGCGCTGCATTGCTTTAATTCGGCCTCAGGTGGTCTTCTGATCTCTGAAGAATGTTTCATCAAGTAGTTAGCAAGTAGTTAGTTTTGGGGGGAGGGGGTTTAGTTCTACAGAAAACCTCAAGGATATTGTCATGTGTATCCTTGTTTTTGTTGTTTAGTCACTAAGTCGTGTCTGACTCTTTTTGTGACCCCATGGACTGTAGCCCACCAGGCTCCTCTGTCCATGGGATTTTCCAGGCAAGAATACTGGAGTGGATTGCCATTTCTTTCTCCCGGGGATCTTCCTGACCCAGGGATCAAACCTGCTTCTCCTACATTGCAGGCATATTCTTTACTGCTGAGCCACTGAAGAAGCCCAAACAAGAAATGGGGGACACAGAAAGACTTCCGTGCCCAGGAACCCCACAGGGTCCTGCTCAGTTCTAAGACCAGTCACCAGAAGGACCAACCACATATTTAGACGGTTGATCTTTGAAATAACCCAACCTCCAGAGAGGAGAGAGGCAGGAGATTGAGTTCAATCTCATGGCCAATGATTTAATAAATCAAATGTACTTGACTCAATGGACATGAGTGTGAGGAAACCCCGGGAGATAGTGAAGGACAAGGAATCCTGGCCTGCTGCAGTCCATGCGGTCACAAAGAGTCAGACACGACTTATCGACTAAAAACAACAACAAATCTATTCAATAAAACTGCGGTCAAAACTCTGGACACTGGCTCAGTGATCTTGGTGGTTGGTGAACGCATCAATATGATGGGTTTGGGGAGCATGCTGCACCCTGATTCCATGAGGAGAGGGCATGGAAACTCTGCATTTGGGGTCCTCCCAGGTCTTGCCCTATGTGTCTCTGGGCTAGGCTGTCCCACTAGAGGCTGTGTGGAGTCTGACTGCGGGTGGTTAGTGCTAAGACTGAGCTGGAATATTCCAGGGTGTGACCAGATTGTTGGTGACAGAGTAAAAGTGAAAATGGAAACATCAGGAGATGCTGGCCCATTTGCTGTCCTCACCAGTTAAGGCCTGGTCACATAGACATGCGCTGGACTCAAGAAGTGGTCTTCAGGAAGCCACGCCTGGGCACCACTGTGTAGACACAGGTCCCCAGTATAGTCGCAGGAGCAGCTTCCCAGAGCAGCTGCCCGTAATTCTCAGAGAAAACTCTCACTACATCTATGTCTATCAGGTCACCATGTTGTACAGTTTAAATGTATCCATTTTTAAAATAAATATTTTCTTAAAAAAATGTATTTATTTATTTGGGGCTTCCCTGGTGGCTCAGTGGTAAAGAACCCACCTGCCAATATAGGAGACATGGGTTCTATCTCTGGATTGGGAAGATCCCCTGGAGAAAGAAATGGCAACCCACTCCAATATTCTTGCCTGGGAAATCCCATGGACAGAGGAGCCTGACTCGTTGTGATCCATGGGGTCGCAAAAGAGTCCAACACGATTTAGTGAATAAAACAACAACCATTTCTTTATTTTTGGCTGCATCAGGTCTTAGTTGTGGTGTGTGGGCTTCCCTCTAGTTGTGGCAGCCAGATTTAGTTTCCCCAAGGCATGTAGGATCTTAGTTCCCTTGACCAGGGATCCAGCCCACATCCCCTGCATTGGAAGGTGGATTCTTAACTACTGGATCATCAAGGAAGTCCCTAATTTTTTTTTTTTTTTTTAAGATAGAACGCTTTCAAAGTTTATAGAGACCAGAGGCCGGAGGTGGCAAGACAGGGTGGCAGAAAAATGGGGACAACAAATTGCCTTCTGTGGTAAGCAGGTACAAGGATATCTTGGAGATATTGCAGGTGTGGTTCTAGGTCACCACGATAAAGCAGACATCACTATAAAATAAATCACACACATTTTTGAGGGGGGTTAGTTTCAGTGCATATAAAAGTTGTATTCACACTATACTGTAGTCTATTAAGTATACAATAGTAGTAAGTCTAAAAAAAAGTACATACCTTAATTTAAAAAATGCTTTACTGCTAAAAGATGCTAATCATTATTTGAGTCTTTAGGGAGTTCTCTTGTGGCTCAGCAGTAAGAATCTGCCTGCAATAGAAGAGCCACAGGAGATTCAGTTTCGATCCCTGAGTTGGGAAGATCCCCTGAAGAAGGGCATGGCAACCCACTCCAGTATTCTTGCCTGGAGAATCCCATGGACAGAGGAGTCTGGTGCCCTACAGTCCAAGGGGTCACAAAGAGTCGGACACGACTGAAGGGACTTAGCACACACCGATATTTTTTCTGGTGGAAGGTCTTGTCTCTATGTTGATGGCCGATCAGGGTGGTGGTGGCTGAAGTTTGGGATCACTGTGACAATTTTTTAAAATAAGATAACAATGAAGTTTGCTGTGTCCATTGGCTCTTCCTTTCATGAACAACATTTCTTCTGTAGCCTGCAGTGCTATTTGAGAGGATGTTACCAACAGTAGAACTTTCAAAATTGGGGTCATTTGTCTCAAACCCTGCCCCTGTTTTATCAATGAAGACTACATAATATTCTAAGTCCTTTGCTGTCATTTCAACAACCTTTAAAAATTTTTTTACCAAGAGTAGATTCCATCTCAAGAAATCACTTTTTTTGCTTACTCATTAGAAGCAGCTTCTCATTCATTCATGTTTTATACTCAAGTTTTATCATGAAATGGCAGGAATTCGGTTACACCTTCAGTCTCCACTTCTAATTCTAGTTCTCTTGACATTTCCACTACATTTGTAGTTACTTCCTCCACTGAAGTCTTGACCCCCTCAAAGTCATCCACCGGGATTGAAATCAATTTCTTCCAAACTGTGGTTGATGTTGATATTTTGATCTCTTCCCTTGAATTGTGAATGTTTTTATGGCATCCAGAATGGCAAGTCCCTTCCAGAAGGTTTCCAATGGACTCTACTCAGATCCACGAGAAAACTCACTATCGGGTCTATAACCTTACAATACATATTTCTTAAATAATAAGACTTGAAAGCCAAAATTAATCTTTGATTCACAGGCTGCAGAATAGATGCTGTGTGAAAGCGTGAAGTGAAAGTGTTAGTTGCTCAGTCATGTCCAACTCTTTGCAACCCCATGAACCGTAGCCCTCTGTCCGTGGAATTCTCCAAGCAAGACTGCTGGAGTGGGTTGCCATTGCCTTCTCCAGGGGATCTTCCCCACCCAGGGATTGAACCGGGTCTCCTGCACTGCAGGCAGATTCTTTACTGTCTGAGCCACCAGAGAAGCCCAGATGCTGTGTGAGCAGACAAGAAAACAAAACTAATCTTATTGTACATCTCCATCAGAGCTCTAGGGTGACCAGGCACATCATCAATGAACAGTACTATTTTGAAAGGAATCTTTTTTCTTTACAGTAGGTAGGTCTCAAGAGTGGGCTTAAAATATTCATTTAACTGTTCTCAGCATATGTGCTGTTACCCAGGCTTTGTTCTTCCATTTATAGAGCACAGGCAGGGTAGACTTCACATAATTCTGAGCCCTAGGATTTTGGGAGGGGCAAATGAGCACTGGCTTCAACTTCATCAGTCCATTAGCCTCTAATAAGAGAGTCAGCCAGTCCTTTGAAGCTAGAAATTAACCTTTCCTCTTTAGCTATGAGAGTCTTAGATGATATCATCTTCCAACCTAAGACTATTTAATCTCCATTGAAAAGCTGTTTAGTGTTGCCACCTTTATTAATGATCTTTTGGATAACTTGCTGCAGCTTCTACATCAGCACTTGCTGCTTCACCTTGCCGTTTTACATTTCGGAGATGACTTCTTTCCTTAAACCTCATGAATAAAGCTCTGTTAACTTTAGACTTTTCTTCTACAGCTTCCTCACTTCTCTTAAGATAGAATAGAACAGAATTAGGACCGTACTCTCGATTAGGTTTTGATTTAAGGGAGTGCAGCTGGTTTGATCTTCCATCTAGACCACTCAGACTTTCTCCGTATCATCAGTAAGATTGTTTCACTTACCATGTGTGTGTTCAGTGCAGTAGCACTCTTAATTTCCTTCAATAACTTTTCCTTAGCCTTTACAACTTGACTGTTTAGCATAAGAGGCTTAGCTTTCAGCCTATCTCTGCTTTTGAAATGCCTTTCTCACTAAGCTTAGTTATTTCTAGCCTTTGATTTAAAATGAGAGATTTATGACTCTTCCTTTCTCTTGAGCAGTTGGTCTTCAATATTATTATCAGGGACTAGAGAAGCTCAAGCATAGGGAGAAAGATGGGGATGGCTAATCAGTGGAGCAGTCAGACCACTCACCTTTATCTCTTAAGTTTGCCATCTTAAATGGGTGTGCTTCTTGGAGCCCCAAACAATTGCAATAGTAACTTGAAAGTTTGATCATAGATCACCATAACAAATATGATAATAATGAAAACATTCAAAATAAATTACAAAAATGTGACACAGAGATGTGGAGTAAGCAAATGCTATTTGAAAAATGATGCCTATAGACTTGCTTGATGAGGGGCTGCCACTAAACTTCAATTTATACAAAATGCAAACTCTGTGAAGAGGAATAAAATGAGTTTTGGCTGGACTAACATCATGAGGTAACGATCTTAGGTGAATCCATATTCTCTCAAAGGCAGGGGTCCTTTATCTTTTGATATTATTTAAAAAACATTGTGATAGAAAGTGTAGATTCTTACCCCCAAAATTCATATACAAATGCAATTTTGCTTACACCTTCAAAAGGTTCAAAGACCCCCCTGAAACTTGTCTGCGGTGGTCTGGTACATTGATTCAAGGTGGGGAGCCCCATGTGTTATGTAAGAGTATGGATTGATGAGAGCCAGAGATAACTGAATTCAAAGTAATAACTGCAGCACTCCTTTCTATTTACACTTGAGCATGTAACTAAGCCATACCTTTCAGGATTTGGGAAAAATCACACTTGACATAAAAGGAATATCTGATAAGTAGTAGCTGTTATATTCCTGAAAACTCATTTGCTAATAATATGCATGTGTGTTAGAGGATTTATTTTCCTTCTTGTTTTCTTGAACATTGTTTTTCTCTGCTTATTTATGTATAGGTATACTCATTGTTAAATAAAATAGAGAAGTTTGTATTGAAGAAAATATAAGGCCCATAAAATTTCATCATCCAGAGAAACCAGTGTAAGTTCTTTAATCTATTTTCAATCAACAAGCAAACATTTCCTGTATCAATAATATTGATTTATATGACTATTTAAATGCATAATATTTTGCATAGTATCCCATTTGCATAATCTCAATATTTATTAAACCAGCATCCTATTGATGAATATTATTTTCAAATGTTAATTATTGTAAATAATGCAGTGATAAACTACCTAATGTGTATGCCTGTGAAAGCTGTTGTTTTCCCCTTTAGAAAACATTTTAGAAATATAATTGCTTAGTCAAAGGGTATGTACATTTTGTATTTTGAAAAATGTTGCCAAGCGTACTCTTGAAAACTTAGACCAAGTTACTTTCATACCAGTAAGGCACAGAAATAGAAATATGGCCAAACTCTAAACAATATACACTCTGTAAATCTTTCCAATATTTCACAAACTAACAGATTAAACAAATAATTTTAAAAGCTCCTCTTTATCTGTGTTTCTTTGATTAATTAGTATTTTTGGATTTTTAGCATCTTTTGCTCCTTTTTTTTTTTTTTTTGGAGGGAGTTTTATTTATTTTGCTGTTCTTTTCCCCCAGAGATGATTATCTACTGGGGATATAAAATGTTTGCCTGGTATCAACAGTTTTGTCTTCCAATTTCCACTGTTTTTTCAAATTACTCTTTATGATTAGGCTTTACATAGCTTCCATATTGTAATTCTGGGTCAAATATCACAAGCATCTACAAGTAACAGCTCTCTCTTTCTGACTTATCTATTCATTTTCCTCACAGATCATATAGTCTTTTAAAAATTGTGTGATACTGAATGCAACTATTGATACAAAACTTTTGCATATGCTGAGAAGATGGGAATCAATTTTCATTTCCTTCAAATGAAAACCTAATTGATTTAAAGTCTAGCCCCTCTTCACTAACTGAAATACCAGCTCTGGAACAGAATGGAAGTCCACTTTTCCATTTATGTGATCACTTTCTGCTCTTTCCATTTGTCTATTGATCTAACACTGTATAGCTTTGTTAGTCACTCAGTCGTGTCCAACTCTTTCTGACCCTGTGGACAGTAGCCCCCAGGCTCGTCTGTCCATGGGATTCTCCAGGCATGAATACTTGATTGAGTAGCCATTACCTTCTCCAGGAGATCTTCCCAACCCATGGATCAAACCTGTGTCTCCTGCACTGTAGGCAAATTCTTTACCATTTGAGCCACCAGGGAGGTCAATCCACCAAGGAGGCTTTACCATGCTTTATCAGTCTTGATACCTGGTAGGAAATAATGATGAAAGAGATGGGAATACCAGACTACCTGTTCTGCCTCTTGACAAACCTGTATGCAGGTCGGGAAGCAAGAGTTACAACTGGACATGAAACAACAGACTGGTTCCAAATAGGAAAAGGAGCACATCAAGGCTGTATATTGTCACCCTGCTTATTTAACTTATATGCAGAGTACATCATGAGAAACCCTGAGCTGAAGGAAGCACAAGCTGGAATCAAGATTGCGGGAGAAATATCAATAATCTCAGATATACAGATGACACCACCCTTATGGCAGAAAGTGAAGAGGAACTAAAAAGCCTCTTGATGAAAGTGAAAGAGGAGAGTGAAAAAGTTGACTTAAAGCTCAACATTCAGAAAACTAAGATCACGGCATCTGGTCCCATTACTTCATGGCAAATAGATGGGGAAACAGTGGAAACAGTGGCTAACTTTATTTTTGGGGGGCTCCAAAATCACTGCAGATGGTGACTGCAGCCATGAAATTAAAAGATGCTTACTCCTTGGAAGGAAAGTTATGACAAACCTAGATAGCATATTCAAAAGCAGAGACATTACTTTGCCAACAAAGGTCCATCTAGTCAAGGCTATGGTTTTTTCAGTAGTTATGTATGGTGTGAGAGTTGGACTATAAAGAAAGCTGAGTGCTGAAGAATTGACGCTTTTGAATTATGGTGTTGAAGAAGACTCTTGAGAATCCCTTGGACTGCAAGGAGATCCAGCCAGTCCATTCTAAAGGAGATCAGTCCTGGGTGTTCATTGGAAGGACTGATGTTGAAGCTGAAACTCCAATACTTTGGCCACCTGATGCAAAGAGCTGACTCATTTGAAAAGACCCTGATGCTGGGAAAGATTGAGGGCAGGAGGAGAAGGGGACGACAGAGAAGGAGATGGTTAGATGGCAACACTGACGCAATGGACATGAGTTTGAGTGAACTCCGGGAGTTGGTGATGGACAGGGAGGCCTGGCGTGCTGCAGTTCATGGGGTCGCAAAGGGTCGGACACAACTGAGCAACTGAACTGAATTGAAGAAAGTATCAAATATCAAATGTCAAAAAATCAAATATCTCCTTTGATTAATTCAGGAATGTCCTGTCCATTGGAGGTTTATACTAGCAAAACTTTAGTTAAAAAAGAGAAAAATATTTGGGTTTTTCATCTGAATTAAGTTGTTATGCAGATCTGTAAAGGAAGATCTGAAAGCTTTGCAATCAATGTTGAGTCTGCTTTTTCATAAAAGAGATATATATATATACATTTATTTGGGTTTTATTTAATTTCTTTCAAACAGTGTATGTGATATTCTAAATAAAGTTTTCCACATAATTTGTTAGTTTCATACCATAAGTGATTAATATTTTTGACTTATCCGGTAATGGGATCTTTTTAAAAAATGACTCAATCTACACATTTATCAGATCAGATCAGATCAGTCACTCAGTCGTGTCCAACTCTTAGTGACCCCATGAATCGCAGCACACCAGGCCTCCCTGTCCATCACCAACTCCCGGAGTTCACTCAGACTCACATCCATCGAGTCAGTGATGCCATCCAGCCATCTCATCCTCTGTTGTCCCCTTCTCCTCTTGCCCTCAATCCCTCCCAGCATCAGAGTCTTTTTCCAATGAGTCAACTCTTCGCATGAGGTGGCCAAAGTACTGGAGTTTCAGCTTTAGCAGCATTCCTTCCAAAGAAATCCCAGGGCTCATCTCCTTCAGAATGGACTGGTTGGATCTCCTTGCAGTCCAAGGGACTCTCAAGAGTCTTCTCCAACACCACAGTTCAAAAGCGTCAATTCTTCAGCACTCAGCCTTCTTCACAGTCCAACTCTCACATCCATACATGACCACAGGAAAAACCACAGCCTTGACTAGATGAACCTTTGTTGGCAAAGTAATGTCTCTGCTTTTGAATATGCTATCTAGGTTGGTCATAACTTTTCTTCCAAGGAGTAAGCGTCTTTTAATTTAATGGCTGCAGTCACCATCTGCAGTGATTTTGGAGCCCAAAGAAGTAAAGTCTGACACTGTTTCCACTGTTTCCCCATCTATTTCCCATGAAGTGGTGGGACCAGATGCCATGATCTTCGTTTTCTGAATGTTGAGCTTTAAGCCAACTTTTTCACTCTCCTCTTTCACCTTCATCAAGAGGCTTTTTAGTTCCTCTTCACTTTCTGCCATAAGGGTGGTGTAATCTGCATATCTGAGGTTATTGATATATCTCCCGGCAATCTTGATTCCAGCTTGTGTTTCTTTCAGTCCAGCATTTCTCATGATGTACTCTGCATATAAGTTAAATAAGCAGGGTGACTATATACAGACTTGACGTACTCCTTTTCCTATTTGGAACCAGTCTGTTGTTTCATGTCTAGTTCTAACTGTTGCTTCCTGACCTGCATACAAATTTCTCAAGAGGCAGATCAGGTGGTCTGGTATTCTCATCTCTTTCAGAATTTTCCACAGTTTATTGTGATCCACACTGTCAAAGGCTTTGACATAGTCAATAAAGCAGAAATAGATGCTTTTCTGGAACTCTCTTGCTTTTTCGATGATCCAGCGGATGTTGGCAATTTGATCTCTGGTTCCTCTGCCTTTTCTAAAACCAGCTTGAACATCAGGAAGTTCATGGTTCACATATTGCTGAAGCCTGGCTTGGAGAATTTGGAGCATTACTTTACTAGCATGTGAGATGAGTGCAATTGTGCAGTAGTTTGAGCATTCTTTGGCATTGCCTTTCTTTGGGATTGGAATGAAAACTGACCTTTTCCAGTCCTGTGGCCACTGCTGAGTTTTCCAAATTTGCTGGCATATTGAGTGCAGCACTTTCATGTAGCCAATATAATAAATGTAATTGAGTTGTGTATAAGATGCAGAAAATGTGGACAAACTTTATTCACTCAATTTTATTCATTTTTCTATATTTCTGTATTATTTTGGTTTTCTAGGTCAATGATGTTAAACAGCCAATGGTAGCAGTTTTCTTTCTTCCTTCATAGGCCTCATCTCCCTTCCCTCCCTGTTCCCTCTGCCTCTAGAACCTCAATGTTAATAAGAAAGAGTAAGAATGAAAATTCTTTTTGTATTCTTGATTTTGAAGTGAATAATGTTTTACAATTAAACTTGATATTGAAATTTTTCATGTTTTGGCAAATGCTACTAGAAAAGATGGAGACAGTTCCAAGTTCCTCTCTATTCCTGATCTATCAAGAAATGCTATAATTAAGTAGTGGTTATTCTTCTGAGGTTTTTTTTTTTTTTGGTCTGTTCAAGTGATCATATGGTTTTTTTAATCCTTAATCTGTTACTATTAAAAATAACATTTGTTGATTTTCTAATTATAAGCTATTCTTACATTAGTTTGAAAAAACAATTATGCATATTTCATTAACATATTCTCCACACTTTTCTTGGTTTACTGATAATTTGTTTAAAAATTTTGCTTCTATATTTATAAGCAATGTTATCACATGTTTCTTTCTCATACCATTCTTGCCCACTTTTCAATACCACATTAGAGATGTTTTAATTTTAGACAGTTAGCATCCAGTAGTCATGTACAGATGTGAGGTTTGATCATAAAAAGGCTGAGTGCCACAGAATGAATGCTTTCAAACTGTGGTGCTGGAGAAGACTCTTAAGAGTCTCTTGGATTGCAAGATCAAACCAGTCAATCCTAAAGATCAACCCTGAATTTTCATTGAAAGTATTGATGCTGAAACTGAAGCTCCAATATTTTGGCCACCTGATGTGAAGAGCAAGCTCATTGGAAAAGACTCTGATGTTAACAAAGATTGAAGGTAAAACGAGAAGAGGGGTGAGAGAGAATGAGATGGTTAGATATTATCAATGATTCAATAGCCATGAATCTGAGTAAACTCCAGGAGATAGTGGAGGACAGAGGAGTCTGGTGTGCTGCAATCTATGGGGTCACAAAGAGTCAGATATGACTTAATGATTGAACAACAACAAATCACCCTCATACCAAAACCAAACAGGGACATAACAAGACAGCAAAATTACAGACCAATATCCATGATGAATGTAGATGCAAAAGTCTCCACCAAAATATTAGCAAACCTAATTTAACAACACAGAGGACATATGCCATGATCAATGAGATTTATTCCACTGGTGTAAGGATGATTCAACACATGCAAATCAATCAATGTGATGTATCACATTAAAAGTATTCTCAATAGATACAGAAAAAGCATATGACAAAATTCAAATCTGTTCATGATAAAATCTCTCAATGATGTAAGTATACAGGGAATATACCTCAACATAACAAAGGCCATCTATGACAAGCCCACATTTAACATCATTTTCAATGGTGGAAAGCTGAAACTTTGCTTCTAAGATTAGAAACAAGACAAGGATGTCCATTCGCACCTCTTTATCTAGCATAGTACTGGAAGTCCTAGCCAGAGCAATCAGACTGGAAAAAGGAATAAAAGAAATTCAAATCAGAAAGGAAGAAGAAAACCTGTCACTGTTTGCAGATGACATGAGATGATATACAAACAATTGTCAAGGCTTCACCAAACAAAAACACTTGTTAGAACTAATAAACAAATTCAGTTAAGTCGCAGGATACAAAATCAATATACAAAATTTCCCCATACCAAGCAGTTCTCAGACACCAGAATTCAACTCATTTCTGGCACTATCTACCTAAAAACAGCATCAGATTCCACAGGTCAAGGGTTCAGTCCCACGAGACTGCCCCCTGTACCACTTCAGACGCCAGTCACAAGTCTCCATTTTACCTGTGTGTCTGACCAATTGGTTCTAAATCATAGGTTTCCAAAGCCTCTTCTCAGGTTTGATTAATTTTCTAGAGCAGCTCAGAGAACTCTGGGAACCTACGTACTCACTAGCTTATTGCTTATTGGTTTATTACAAAGGATACCTCCCCAGTGGCTCAGTGGTAAAGAATCTACCTGCAATGCAGGAGACCTGGGTACAGTCCTTGGGTCTGGAAGATCCTCTGGAGAAGGAAATGGCAACCCACTCTGATATTCTTGCCTAGAGAAGCCTGGCAGAGGACAGAGGAGCCTGGCAGGCTACAGTCCATGGGGTTGCAAAAGAGTCAGATAAGACTGAGCGACTAAACAATAATAACAAAGGACACTAAATAATACGAATCAACAGCCAGATGAAGAGACACACAGAGCAAGAATCCCAAACAAAGCAGATTCTGCCTCATGGAGTTTGGGGCACAGGATGGTAGCACAGGGAACCATTCTGGTTCACCAACTTGAAAGCTCTCCAAATCCCATCTTTTTGGGTTACTATGGAGGTTTCATTATCTAGGCATGACTGATTAAATCACTGGCCACTGGCTATTGATTGAAATTCCAGTCCCAGACATGACTGAGTGACTAAGCACAGTACATCCACACAATAACATCTTTATAATTTTAAGTCTTTCCATATTTGAACATGATTTATTTACCCATTTATTTGGGTCTTCTTTAATTTTTATCAATAATGCTTTGTGGCTTTTATTGGTAGAATCTTGCACATTGATCGCTAGACTTATTTGAATTTTTATGCTTTTATAAATAGCACATTTTCTTTAAAATTTTCACTTATATTTGTTTGTATAAAAATAGATTTTTGGTTGATTTTAGCCAGGCTTTTTTTGTTAAATTCATTATTAATTCCAATAGTCTACAGACCATCATTTGTACATAGTCATATCATATCTGAATCATTACCACTTTATTTCTTCTTTCTAATTTTCTAAATAATTTTTTTGTTTCTTTTTCTTACTTATTATACTTGCAGTGACCACTAGTTCAGGGTTGAATAAAACTAGTGATATTAAGTGCAATTGTTTTCCTCCTAAATTCAGGGAGAAAATTTTTAATGCTTTGCAAACAAAATGGTATTTGCTTTTAGTTATTTTTAATATCACTTATTAGTGTAAGGAAACGACCTTCTATTCTTAATATGCTTTTTTTTAATGGAGCTTGAAGTTTATGAAGTGCTTTTATTGCCTCTGTCAAAAATAACATGCGTTTCTTGTTTTCTCCTCCTATCATCAATTATGATAATTAATTTTTGAAGTCTAACTATTGTTGACTATCTAGAATAAACTCCATTTGGTTCACAATATACTAAATATTATACTTTTATATATTACTGGATTCTATGTGGTCATATTATATTATTTTTGCCTTCTTGTTTATAAGAGAGGTTAATCTTTATTTCCCTTGCAATGTTCTGGTCAAGATTTATAAGCCAGGTAATCATTTTTTTTACATTAATTTTGAAAGGTTCACACTTTTCTCTGAAACAAATTTTTCAATATAGAAATGATTCATCCCTAAATAGTTTATAAGTTACTGATTAAATTATCAATGCCTGAAGTTTATTTTTAAATTAGTATTTTGTATTTAAATCACACTGTTGATTAGTAGTTTTAGGGATATTTCAATTTCTTTTTGTTTTAAATACTGGCAAACTTTTTCAAGGGTATATTAGTTAAGACCGACTGCACTAATGCTAAACAACTCTGAACTAAGTGGCTGGCCACAAGCTTCTGTTTTTGTTCTGATTTTCACAGATATGTAGGTTCTGCTGAACTCAGCTAGGCTTGCCTCCCTGCTGCAGGTAAAGTTCAGCTCAGCCCCACACGCCTTATTCAGTTTACACAGGGCTTGTTTCTCAGTGGATAGAAAAAGGACAAGGAACAAAACCAAACCACGCAAACATATTTAAAGTTTCTGCTCACTAATTGTCAGCTCAAGTTTCATTGGTCACTTCAAGGCACAGGGCCAAGTCTGAAATCCATGCATGGGATCAAGGGGGTGGACTAGGCCAAGGGTGGAAAGGGAAAGATGAGCTGTCTCCAGGCAGAAAATTATTCTTTTCACCAAAATTTCCTAACTTAATATTATAAAATATTCAGCATATCATATTATTATATCTTTACTGTATTAAAATGTGTTGATGTTATCTTCCTGTTCATTTCTGATCCTGTCAATCTGGGCCTTTCTTTTCTCTCTCTTTACTTTTTTAGTTAACTTCTGTCAATATTATTGTTCTTTCCAAATACCAACGTTCAGTTTTGTTAATTTTCTTTGATACATGTCTTTTAAATGTTTCATTAGCTTTTACATTTTTCCTTAACACATGCCTCTAGTTTCCATGAGTTTAACTTGTTTCTCTTTATCTTTTTATAGAGATATAATTGATATATAGCACCATACAAGCTGAAGGTATATAGCATAATGATTTGACTTACATATATTGTGATATGATTATTTAATTAATGTCAGGGAGGGGGAGTTTCCCTCTCTATTCCTCCTGAATTCTTGTGGCTGTACCAATAATAAAACTGACACAGGCACGTTAGCAGGAGAAAAAGAAAATAAATTTAATTTATGAACACAGGGGTCTCATAGAAATGGGACCTAGGAAGTGGCTAAAGCAACTTTTATACTATTTAGACGCAAACCCAGTAAATTTGTGAAAGATAGGACACCCGTCTTTATAACTTGTTTTATTGGAACATAGCCATGTCTATTCATTTACATACCACTATCTAGTTCTGCTTTCATCTACAATGACAGAGTTATGTATTATAGTTGCAACAGACACCATATGCCCTTTGTATATAATAAGGAACTCATAGCTTAAAAAATATATTTGATAAATTTAACTCCTTTTACTCCCATACCTCATTTTACTGTGCTTTGCTTTAGTGAACTTTACAGATACATGTTTTTACAAATTTAATGTTTGTGGTGACTGTGTGTCAAGCAAGCCTGAAGTGAAGTATTAGTTGTTCAGTCATGTCCAACTCTGCAACCCCATGGGTTGTAGCCCTCCAGGCTCCTCTGTCCCAGGAATTCTCCTGGTAAGAATACTGGAGTGGGTAGCCATTCCCTTCTCCAGAGGGTCTTCCTGAACCAGGGATTGAACCTGGGTCTCCTAGACTGCAGGCATATTACTTACTTCTGAGCCACCTGAGAAGCCCTATAGACACCGTTTCACTTTTTCCAACAGCATCTGCTTACTCATGACTCTGTGTCTCATTTTGGTAATTCTCACAATATTTCAATTTTTTCCCTTATTCTTATGTTTTGATAGTGGTCTGTAATCAGTGATCTTTGATGTCACTAATGCAAAATGATTACTGCTCACTGAAAGTTCAGATGATGGTTACCACTTTTTAGCAATAAACTATTTTTAATTAAAGCATGTACATTATTTTTTTTAGACATAATGTTATTGCATCCTGCATAAACTACAATATAGTGTCAACATAGTTTTTATATGCACTGCAAAACCAAGAAACTCTTATGACTCACTTAACAGCGATAGTTGCTGTATCGTGGTGGTCTGGGACAGAACTCACAACATCCCCAAGTTATCCTCAATGAAGCAAACACTGCTCTGTCTCTGGCCATTGAGAGCCTCTTCCCAGGCTTTGCTTCCAAAGCTCTATCTACAGCATCCCAGCTGTTCCAGGTTCATCTTCGACTTTTTCCGCCCCAGACTTAGAATCAGCAGAAGTTCTGCTTTCTTTTAATTGAAATCATAGTTTAAAACCACAATCTGAACAATGTAAGTGTTCTCTTTTTGGCTGTTCATTTTCTATAGGCCTTCAAGAGGTTTTTTTTTTTTATAAAAATAAAAAATACTACTTTTTTTTTTTTTTTTGGTGATTGTCCTTGTAGGGTCTCTGCTATGAACATCTGAAATGTACTTGCAAGCACCTGATGATATTTTATGATGGTAATAGGAAGCAATATTTCCTTTAATGCCTTATTTTTCATATATATTTTTTTTTTCAGCTTTTAAAAAAGCTTTTAAGTTTTATATTGGAGTATAGGCAATCAATAATGTTGTGATGGTTTCAGGTGGACAGCAAAGGAACTCAGCTATCATATACATGAATTCATTCTCTCCCAAACTCCTCTCCCATCTTTAAAATGAAATGATACAAATGAACTTACTTACAAATCAGAAAGAAAGAGAGATTTAGTATATATTTTACCCAGATTGTTTGTTCCCCATGAGGATAGTTCAGGTTGTTTAGCCTCACATTGGAGAAGGCAATGGCACCCCACTGCAGTACTCTTGCCTGGAAAATCTCATGGATGGAGGAACCTGGAAGGCTGTAGTCCATGGGGTCGCTGAGGGTCGGACATGACTGAGCGACTTCCCTTTCACTTTTCACTTTCATGCATTGGAGAAGGCAATGGCAACCCACTCCAGTGTTCTTGCCTGGAGAATCCCAGGGACGGGGGAGCCTGGTGGGCTGCCGTATATGGGGTCGCACAGAGTCGGACATGACTGACGTGACTTAGCAGCAGCAGCAGTAAAGAACAGAAAAGATGCTGACCATGGGACATGGTATTCTAGTATTTTTCACTGTAAATTAATGGCTATCGGTAGTCTGGCTTATCAGTATGTCTAACATGAACTTGGTCAGTATACCAGATGCCCCTAGAACCTAATTAGCAGGGAGCAAACTGATAAAACTAGCTTCCTGAATCTTTAACAGGAAGAAGCAAGCCTCGGAGTACACGAGGCTCAGCCTTAACAGCCTGAGGATACCTAACATGTGGGCACCTCTTAACTGGGGCAATAACAATTGAGATGAATATGCTGAAATAGCCCCAGCAGGGCAGAGGCTGCAGACAGTGGAAACCAAGACCATACTCTGTCCTCATCCCTGCCCACCACTAAGAGGCAGGCTAGACTCTGGGCATCACCCCCTCTCCCCACTCGCAACCTTTTCTCAATAACTAATGGGTGTGAGAGCTGGACCGTAAATAAGGCAGAACGCCCAAGAATTGATGTTTTTTGAACTGTGGTGCTTGAGCAGACTCTTCAGAGTCCCCTGGATGGCAAGGAGATCAAACAAGTCAACCCTAAAAGAAATCTACCCTGCATATTCACTGGAAGGACTGATGCTGTAGCTCCAATACTTTGGCCATCTGATGTGAAGAGCCAACTCATTGGCAAAGACCCTGATGTTGGGAAAGATTGAGGGCAAGAGGAGAAGGAGGCAACAGAGGATGAGATGGTTGGATGGCATCACCAGTTCAATGGACATGAACTTGGGCAAACTCTGGGAGATGATGAGGGAAAGGGAGGCCTGGCATGCTGCAGTCCGTGGGGTCGCAAAGAGTGGGACACGACAGACACTGAACATGTTGGAAACAGATTTCATGCACTTAGTTGCTTCTGGGTGGAAGCAGGGTGGGGCTCTCTCTTTGTCCGGGAGCCCTGATCGAGGATGTGAAGAAAGGCCCGGTTTGCTTAGGAAGAGGCGCGGGCCGAGTCTCCATCTGATAGCCATTTCACAAGGCGGACTTCATGACCGAAGGGGGTGGGGGGCGGTCAGGCATTAACACAGCTGGCAACCCACCCTGTTAAATTGTCCATAAAAGTGATTGTTAAAGCCGGGGGTGGGGGGGGGGGGAGAGAAAGAAAGAGAAAGAAAATGCAGTCTGCTGCAGAATACTCCACGGCTGCTTATTCAGGAATTTCACAAAAGCCCAGGTCCGGTAATGAGGCCCTCTGGTCCTGCTCTGCGTGGGTCCAGCTCAGTGTGATGGGCTGACCACGTGATCCCCGCACACGAAGGCCTAATTGATGAGGTTCTGATGCTTAAATGGAGCTCTGGTTGTAGGAGTTTCAAGGAACCGCTGCCAGTTAGGGCCCAGAGGTGAGGGGAAATTTTTACACTTCCTTCCCAGAACTCAGCTAATGACTGTTATGAAATGAAAACTAATTTACAGAGAATGGACAAGGGGAGGGGAGAAGGCCTCTCGGCCAAATTCTGTAATCTGATCTTTCTCAGGAGGAGGCAGGAGAACAAAATGCCCCAGGAATGCCTTTTGCTCCTTCAACGCTGAAGACTAGCCAGCTGTGTTTCGGTTCAGATGGTGGATGCGGCCTCTGTCTGGTTCTAGAAAGTGACGTTAATAGGAAAAGCAAATGCCCCGAGATGCTGGACTCGTCTCTCCATCAATTGTAAAGTGCTTCCCCCATGGCGCGGAAGCAGACAGGCTGGTTCAAATTCCGCCTTGGCAACAGAATAGCTCTGGGCAGGTTTCTTCCTTCTCTAAGCCTCATTTCCATCCGCTGTGAAATTTAGGGTGAGTTGGTGCCTTCAGCAGTATTATGAAGATTAGAGGAAATAATAACCATGTGCAGGCAGCCTGGCATACAGCTGGAGGGTCAGGCCAGTCCACCTCTGCAGGGTTGATTTCTTTTTGCTTGACTGATGGCAGGTGAACTGGTGGTTTTTTTTTTTTTTTTTTTTTCTGAATAATAGCCACCCCCAGTACCACAACTGATTTTTTTTTTTCACAAATGTATTTATTATTATTATTTGTTGTGGTGGTTCAGTTGCTAAGTTGTGTCCAGCTCTTTGCAACCCCATGAACTGCAGCACTCCAGTCTTCCCTGTCCTCTACTTAATCTCTCAGACTCATGTCCATTGAGTCAGTGATGCCATCCAATCATCTCACCCTCTGTTGTCCCCTTCTCCTCCCACCCTCAATCTTTCTCAGCACCAGGGTCTTTTCCAATGAGTCAGCTCTCTGCATTAGAGAGCAAAAATTAGTGGCCAAAATTTTGAAGCTTCAGCTTCAGCATCTCAAGAAACTCTGAATTTATACAAAGATACCAGATAATCTAATGGATCTTCAAGTAGGATACTTCTTAATCCCCATTAAGAAATAACACATTTGATTCTTTTTGTTGCTGTTTAGATTTAAACTATGTACATTATTAAAGGAACAAAATTGTGAAACACTGAAAGACTTTTAAGCTTCCCATATGTCAGACACCACGCGGAACGTAGGTGAGCTCTTATTACCCTCTTAGCACTGGGGGCATGTGGGAACTGGTTTCCTATTTGTAACCCACCACTGACCTTCCTTCTTAGCATTTGTTCCCTCCTATTCTTGTTCCTTCCCTTCTTTCCTGGGCAGGACAAGGGGTCCTGCTTGCTCTAAACCTGGATTCTAATTGCCAGGGTTGGTTGTGGGGTGGGTGGGCTCCTGCTTGCTGGGGACATGAAACACAAAGCTTGCTAATGTTCAAGTTCTGATAGAAGTGAGCCCAGGAGCAAGGCAAGTTCTGAAAGGACAAAGCAGAAGTGTGAGAAGATCCAGATTTGAGGTTAAAAAGCAGTTGGTCCTCCATATCTGCATTTCCACATCCACAACCAACCCGGGTCAAAAATATCTGGGAAAGGAAAAAAAAAATCAGAAAGTTCCAAAAGGCAAAACTTGAATCCACTGCCTTCGGGCAACTATTTATATAGCACTTACCTGGTATGATGGAGAAGGAAATGGCAACCCACTCCTGTGTTCTTGCCTGGAGAATCCCATGGACAGAGGAGCCTGGTGGGATATAGTCCATGGGGTCACAAAGAGTCAGACATGACTGAGCGGCTTCACTTTCTTTCTTACCTGGTATGAGTACCAGGTATTATTTTAAGTAATCTAGAGAGGATGCAAAGTGTATGAGAGGTTGTGTCTAGGTTATATGCAAATACTATACTACTTTATAGACAGGAATTGAGTATCTTCAGATTTTGGTATCTGAGAGGGTCCTGGAACCAACCAGTCCCTTGTAGATCCTTAGGGATGACTGTATTCAATTGTCAGGATACCTCAAAGGCGATTCTGGGGGAAATCTTCCAAAAGTCAGCCATACTCAGGACACAGGAGTGTTTGTGTGCTTCTATGGCTGAGCCTGTGAGGAGGAAAGCTCTGAGATGTTTCTGATAAGGCAGACTCTGGTGGCATTTGACTGTTCCTCCTGTGTTTTTGTTTTGCTTTGTTTTTGAGAAGACTTTCATTCACTACAGGCCTGGGAGGTGGATTTCTATGATCTTTCCTCCAGGTCAAACCTTTCTAGGGTGGCTCAGCTATAAAGAACCTGCTTGCCAATGCATGAGGCATAAGAGATGTGGGTTCAATCCCTGGATCAAGAAGATCTCCTGGAGGGGGGCGTGGCAACCTACTCCAGTATTCTTGCCTGGGAAATTCCATGGACAGAGGAGCCTGAAG
This sequence comes from Bubalus bubalis, assembly GCF_019923935.1. Classification (NCBI taxonomy): domain Eukaryota; kingdom Metazoa; phylum Chordata; class Mammalia; order Artiodactyla; family Bovidae; genus Bubalus; species Bubalus bubalis. Next base: position 111,442,296 of record NC_059161.1, read on the forward strand.
GACACAAATTAGTGACTAAACAATAACAACAACAAACTGTTCTAGTGGCCGCTTCTGCGTTTCGGTGGCCAAGAAGTCACACATATTCCTTTGCAGCATACTCCTTTCACGTCCTTAAAAATAAACATTTAAAAAGGAGCCACCAGTCACTCTTTGATTTAGCAACCATTTCTCAGTCTAGTGCCATATAGATTCTGCCCTTATAGCTGCTGTGGAACTCTGCTTGTTCAGGTTCTAACCACCCGTGGCCTCTTAATTGCTAAATCTGATGAGTGCTTTTCCATCTTTATTTCATATATGTCCTCTCTGCCTTAGAGACCACTGAGGGGATTCTCATGCTTGGACTCTGCCAGTTTACCTCTCACACTCTCTTCTCTCAACTGACTTGCTCAGATAAGTCTAGTTAGAATCCTAGGTCCTACTATAGGCCCTACTGGGTCCTATATATAGCAAGGTCTGACTATATAGCACGGGGAACTATATTCAATATCCTGTGAGAAACCATATGGGAAAGAACACATTAAAGAGAATGTCTGTGTGTGTATAACTGAGTCACGTTGCTGTACAGCAGAGATTGGCACAGTAAGGTAGATCAGCTACACTTCAATAAAAAAGAAAAAAGAAAAGAATTCTTTGGATCATGAGGATCCTCTCTGTTCCTCTGTATTTGTACCTCTACCACTGGTCTTCTGATTTCCTCATCTTTGCTTTCCTGTTTCCATCTCTTAAAAAAAATGGTTTTTTGCTTCATATTGGGTGAGAGTTAAATTAGAAGACTCCCAAGTTTCTTTCCAACTCTAAAATTCAATGTGCTTCTAAATTCTAGAGAACAAATTTGATTTTTAAAAATAATTCTAATTGAGGTATTAGATACTCAATTAGATAATTGAGCTATTCAAGTAACTCCAGATGAGTTCTTTGTAAACCCAAATACATAATACACTAGAATGAAAAGAAAATTTTCCGTAAAATCGCCTAAGACTATAGGTCCTGAACTACGTTTCCTATCTATCTGGAGTCTCTAAAAGTTTTTAAATACATTTTTTTTTCTATTCTCCAAACTTACAAAAAAATTAACATTTACAGTATGGGGGGGTATGGTGGCTTTTTGCTTTTGACTAAAATTGTATCAACTCAGTGTAATAAAATAACATATCTATTCAGGAAAAAATGGGGTATTTGGACGAATTATTTCCACAAATGCATTCTTCTGAACTTCTCCCTATTTTTCCATTTATCCTATAAGATTACTATTATTTTAATAATTTCCAAGACCTTCTTTAGAAGGGAGTTTCTTTACTTGGCATCTTGTTGCTATTTCATGGTTGCAATTTTTCTTATTTGAAAGCAGAGAGGTAAGAGGATTTTTTTTTCCTCCTTGCATCATCTCTTTTTTTCTGGACCATGTTTATTTATTTTATTTTGGTCTCTGTATTTCACATTACAAACTATCCTTAGCTATTTGGTAATGCTTGATTTCAGCTCTTATTTTTGGAATCATTCTTGCAAAGCTCCTTGGAAGCTCTGAGTGTGTGGCTCGCAGACCTGGGGGGATCTCCTGTCAGTTTCTGTAGATCTCTTCTCTTGGAAATCAAAAAAAAAGAAGAAGAATCTGCCTGCAATGCAGAAGAAGCAAGTTCAATCCCTGGGTCAGGAAGATCCCCTGGAGGAGGGTATGGCTACCTATTCAGGTATACTTGCCTGGAGAATTCCATGGACAGAGAAGCCTGGTGGACTACAGCCCATGGGATTGCAAAGAGTCAGACACGACTATGTGACTAACACTTGCACACTTTTTCACACTCCTCTTGGCAGGGTCTGATTCCCCAGAAAAGACTACTAGTCTCCTACTTAGTGGTGAAGAATGCTTGCCAGCATTCTTGGAGCTGAAATGAATGGTAATATAAGGCTGTCAGTATCCAGGACTCATGCATGAGTTGGAGTCCCCTGCTTTTAGTACACTGACTCCTGCCCTAACTTGCGAGGTGCCCCCCGGGATAGACAACTGCTGTTGTTTCCTCTCAAAAGACAGTTCTCCAGTCTTGGACTAGAGCAAGGGAAAGACTGTCAACAAGCTACTCTGGGCTGGTAAGAGCGTCTCACTGCTTCTTGAATCAGTTTTCAACCAGTCCTCATTCATTTAGCTCCTTCCCTTCACACTGGCTTCTGGTGTGCCTGGCTTCCCCAGTTACTTAAGATTCTGATATACCTTGGGTTTGCTGCTGGCTTTCCCTCCTTCTCATTTGGGATTCAGTTTTCTGAAGCACCTATGGTATTTTACTCATTGTCCATCTGATTTGCACTGGAATTTTGTTTTTGTTTTCTTCTCTCCTCTTTTCCATATCTTTGGATGGTTTGCTTTTAAAATACCTTTAGAGTTAGTTTAGTGAGATTTCAGGAGGGAGTTGAAGCAGCCGTAGGTGACCAAAATGTCATCTTACTCCATCCTCTCTGATTTTTAATTCACCTGAATTAGTAGTACACATAACATCAGCAGAACCATTTTTTGAGAGTCATCATATCCTGAAGACAGCTTTATTTAGTTCTCAGACTTGAACAATAATATGCCTGGGAGTAGCATTTTTATTGTTGTTGAAAAATTATTTTCCCTCATTACTTTAAGGAAAATCCCCATTGTCTTCTTGAAACAAATGATGCCAGTGATAAATCTTATTTCTGTCTTCTCATTCCTTTGTAGGTTATCTTCTCAAAATCTCTGTGAGCTATTTGGACTTTTTTCATCCCTTAGTCTTCTGAAATTTCTCTACTCTATCCTCAATTTGTTGTTAAATATATATTCAGTTCAGTTCAGTTCAGTCACTCAGTCGTGTCCAACTCTTAGCGACCCCATGAATCACAGCACGCCAGGCCTCCCTGTCCATTACTAACTCCCAGAGTTCACTCAAACTCACGTCCATCGAGTCAGTGGTGCCATCCAGCCATCTCATCCTCTGTCATCCCCTTCTCCTCCTGCTGCCAATCCCTCCCAGCATCAGAGTCTTTTCCAATGAGTCAACTCTTCCCATAAGGTAGCCAAAGTAATGGAGTTTCAGCTTTAGCATCATTCCTTCCAAAGAAATCCCAGGGCTGATCTTCAAAATGGACTGGTTGGATCTCCTTGCAGTCCAAGGGACTCTCAAGAGTCTTCTCCAACACCACAGTTCAAAACCATCAATTCTTCAGTGCTCAGCTTTCTTCACAGTCCAACTCTCACATCTATACATGACCACTGGAAAAACCATAGCCTTGACTAGATGGACCTTTGTTGGCAAAGTAATGTCTCTGCTTTTGAATATGCTATCTAGGTTGGTCATAACTTTCCTTCCAAGGAGTAAGCATCTTTTAATTTCATGGCTGCAGTCACCATCTGCAGTGATTTTGGAGCCCAAAAAAATAAAGTCTGACACTGTTTCCACTGCTTCCCCATCTATTTCCCATGAAGTGATGGGACCAGATGCCATGATCTTCGTTTTCTGAATATTGAGTTTTAAGCCAACTTTTTCACTCTCCTCTTTCATCTTCATCAAGAGGCTTTTTAGTTCCTCTTCACTTTCTGCCATAAGGGTGGTGTCATCTGCATGTCTGAGGTTATTGATATTTCTCCCAGCAATCTTGATTCCAGCTTGTGTTTCTTCCAGCCCAGCATTTCTCATGATGTACTCTGCATATAAGTTAAATAAGCAGGGTGACAATATACAGCCTTGCTGTACTCCTTTCCCTATTTGGAACCAGTCTGTTGTTCCATGTCCAGTTCTAACTGTTGCTTCCTGACCTGCATATAAGTTTCTCAAGAGGCAGGTGAGGTGGTCTGGTATTCCCATCTCTTTCAGAATTTTCCACAGTTTATTGTGATCCACACAGTCAAAGGCTTTGGCATAGTCAATAAAGCAGAAATAGATGTTTTTTTGGAACTCTCTTGCTTTTTCGATGATCCAGCAGATGTTGGCAATTTGGTCTCTGGTTCCTCTGCCTTTTCTAAAACCAACTTGAACAACTGGAAGTTCATGGTTCACATATTGCTGAAGCCTGGCTTGGAGAATTTTGAGCATTACTTTACTAGCATGTGAGATGAGTGCAATTGTGTGGTAGTTTGAGCATTCTTTGGCATTGTCTTTCTTTGGGATTGGAATAAAAACTGACCTTTTCCAGTCCTGTGGCCACTGCTGAGTTTTCCAAATTTGCTGGCATATTGAGTGCAGCACTTTCACAGCATCATCTTTCAGGATTTGAAATAGCTCAACTGGAATTCCATCACCTGCACTAGCTTTGTTCGTAGTGGTGCTTTCTAAGGCCCACTTGACTTCACACTCCAGGATGTCTGGCTCTAGGTCAGTGATCACACCATCGTGATTATCTGGGTCGTGAAGCTCTTTTTTGTACAGTTCTTCTGTGTATTCTTGCCACCTCTTCTTAATATCTTCTGCTTCTGTTAGGTCCATACCATTTCTGTCCTTTATCGAGCCCATCTTTGCATGAAATGTTCCCTTGGTATTTCTTATTTTCTTGAAGAGATGTCTAGTCTTTTCCATTCTGTTGTTTTCCTCTATTTCTTTGCATTGATCACTGAGGAAGGCTTTTTTTATCTCTTCTTGCTATTCTTTGGATCTCTGCATTCAGATGTTTATATCTTTCCTTTTCTCCTTTGCTTTTTGCTTCTCTTCTTTTCACAGCTATTTGTAAGGCCTCCTCAGACAGCCATTTTGCTTTTTTGCATTTCTTTTCCATGGGGATGGTCTTGATCCCTGTCTCCTGTACAATGTCATGAACCTCAGTCCATAGATCATCAGGCACTCTATCTATCAGATCTAGGCCCTTAAATCTATTTCTCACTTCCACTGTATAATCATAAGGGATTTGATTTAGGTCATACCTGAATGGTCTAGTGGTTTTCCCTACTTTCTTCAATTTAAGTCTGAATTTGGCAATAAAGATTTCATGATCTGAGCCACAGTCAGCTCCTGGTCTTGTTTTTTTTTTTTTTTTTTTGACTTTATAGAGCTTCTCCATCTTTGGCTGCAAAGAATATAATCAGTCTGATTTTGGTGTTGACCATCTGGTGATGTCCATGTGTAGAGTCTTCTCTTGTGTTGTTGGAAGAGGGTGTTTGCTATGACCAGTGCATTTTCTTGGCACTGGTCATAGCAAACTCTATTAGTCTTTGCCCTGCTTCATTCTGTATTCCAAGGTCAAATTTGCCTGTTACTCCAGGTGTTTCTTGACTTCCTACTTTTGCATTCCAGTCCCCTATAATGAAAAGGACATCTTTTTGGGGTGTTAGTTCTAAAAGGTCTTGTAGGTCCTCATAGAACCATTCAACTTCAGCTTCTTCAGCATTACTGGTTGGGGCATAGACTTGGATTATTGTGATATTGAATGGTTTGCCTTGGAAACGAACAGAGATCATTCTGTTGTTTTTGAGATTGCATCCAAGTACTGCATTTTAAACTCTTTTGTTGATCATGATGGCTAATCCATTTCTTCTGAGGGATTCCTGCCCGCAGTAGTAGATATAATGGTCATCCAACCAGTCCATTCTGAAGGAGATGAGCCCTGGGATTTCTTTGGAAGGAATGATGCTAAAGCTGAAACTCCAGTACTTTGGCCACCTCATGCGAAGAGTTAACTCATTGGAAAAGACTCTGATGCTTGGAGGGATTGGGGGCAGGAGGAGAAGGGGACGACAGAGGATGAGATGGCTGGATGGTATCACTGACTCAATGGACGTGAGTCTGGGTGAACTCCGGGAGTTGGTGATGGGCAGGGAGGCCTGGCGTGCTGCGATTCATGGGGTTGCAAAGAGTTGGACATGACTGAGCGACTGAACTGAACTGAACTGAGTTAAATTCACCCATTCTAGTCCATTTTAGTTCACTGAGTCCTAGAATGTCAACGTTCACTCTTGCCCTCTCTTGTTTGACCACTTCCAATTTGCCTTGATTCATGGACCTGACATTCCAGGTTTCTATGCAATATTGCTCTTTACAGCATTGGACCTTGCTTCTATCACAAGTCACATCTACAACTGGGTATTGTTTTTTGCTTTGGCTCCATCCCTTCATTCTTTCTGGAGTTATTTCTCTACTGATCTCCAGTAGCATATTGGGCACCTACTGACCTGGGGAGTTCCTCTTCCAGTATCCTATCATTTTGCCTTTTCATACTGTTCATGGTATGAATATGTATATTCAAAAAATAATATATATTTAAATATAGATTAAAGGTCTCAATCTGTCCCCCACAGCTCCTAACTTTTCCTGCATGAGAGTTTGTTTTTTCACCTGTGTGTTCATTGGTGCCAGACAGCTGGCTCCACTGTCTTCACTCTGTTCATCTCCTTAATGTGTTGGCCTTGCCTCTTCGTTCAGGTACTTCTACTGGTGCTTAAATACCTCATACCATGAACCCTGTCTTATGCTGATGTATTAAAAAAAAAAAAAAAAAAAAAAGAACACCCTCCATCTATTGATTTCCATAGAAAGTCTCCTTTCTGGTGTTGCTTTTCTTCAGATGTTAGTGTCTCACTGTGGATTGCCTTTTTTTCCCCTATCTTAAAATACAGATCTTCCCTGACAACGAGAAGGTATTGCTACTGGGTAGATTCTGAGGTGGGCTTCCCAGGTGGCTCATTGGTTAAGAGCCTGCCTGCCAGTGCAGGAGATGCAGGACATGCAGTTTCGATCCCTGGGTTGGGAAGATCCTGTGGAAAAGGAAATGGCAACCCAGGTATTCTTGCCTGGAGAGTCCCATGGACAGTCCATGGGGTCGCAAAGAGTCTGACTCGACTTAGTGTCTAAGCAACAAGATTCTCAGGTGGCTGCTTAGTGGTGAGATGGTTCTCTTGCTTTCTTTTGTGTCCCCAGATACAGACACTGTTTCTCTCTAGTCCTGCCTCCAATTATAGCAAGCCTCTAAGTATGTGGGCAGGAGGGGCATGGAGGGAGAGGTCAAATTCTGTATTTGTTTTGGATTTTTAAAATAACTAAAATAGTTCCCCAGAGCTGGGAACTCTGGTCAATATTAGGTAACCACCCAACTCAGAAAAATAATAGATTACATGTATATGTATAACTGAATCACTCTGTTGTACGCCTGAAACTAACACAATATTGGTGATCAACTATATTCCAACATAAAATAAAACATTAAAAATTATTTTCCATAATTTCCATGGATTTGTGCAGAAATATAGCCTGCAGTTTGCTTCATGCCAGCATCTTTCACCCATGTCAATATCTTTATTCAAAGATATCTTTCACAGTCACTCTTCTGTCCACTTTAATTTGGCCCCCATCTCATTACACTACCCAAACTGCCCTTGCTAAGGTGACCGATATCCTCTTTATTGAAAAATCCAGTGGAAGTTTTTACCCCTTATCTCTTTAGACTCTTCAGTAGGTTTAACTTAATTCACAGAAGCCTCACTCTTTTCCCTTAACTCCTGGGACATCATGGTATCTTTATTTTCCTCCTTTCTCTCTGGTTGCTTCTTCTCAGTCTCTTCTGCCAGTACCTCTGTTCCTGGGAGATTGTGAGTGCTGGAAATCTTCAGGACTCAGTCCTGAGACTTCTTTCTTCTTTCTTGGTGACTTTATCTTTTGAAATAACCTTAAATCCCATCTAGTATCTGACATAATTTCTCCAAAGGAAAAAGAAACTACATATAAATGTGTGTATATACATATTCATATATGCATATACAAAACTACATATAAATATATACTTATATGTATCTATATATGTGTATATGTATATAATGTGCATATGTATATATATGTGTGTGTACATGTATACATATATGTATATGTATGTGTGTATATATACTTGTATATGTGTGTGTGTGTGTGTATATATATATATATATATATATATATATATATTCTAGGACCCATCTGCAAAATCCACAGATGCTCAAGTCTCATATAAAATAGTGGAATATTCACATATAACCTAAGTACATTCTCTTCTACTCTTTAAATCATCTCTAGATTACTTACAATACCTAATACAATGTAAATGCTATGTAAATAGTTGTAAATACAATGTAAATGCTATGTACATAGCTGTCTGCACATGGCAAATTCAAGTTTCATTTTTTGGGACTTTCTGAAAAATGTTTTTTTTCAAATATTTTTGATCCACAGTTGGTTGAATCTGCAGATGCAGACTCTATGGATATGGAGGGGTGTGTGTTTGTGTGTATGTGTGTGCATGAAACATCTTGGGTCCTCCTTCTGTCATTCAACAGTTCAACTTAAATATTCAAGTGTCAGTGACATGCACCTTTCCCAAATTCTTAATACCAGTACCTTGGTACAGTTCTTCAAGCTTGTTGTCACAGTCTGGTTCCTAGAGACAGACCTGATAGCTTCTCGACTTTTTGGCTAAGATCAAGTGTAGAGACAGACTTGAGATGGAGATTAGCAATTTAGGGCTCAGGTCACAGAGGGAACTCTTATGGGCTCGACACCTTGGAGCTGAGTGGAAAGAAGCAGGGCTGGGCAGAAGGAGATTCTGGGGCACAGTGCAGTTCCAGAGAAGGCTTCAGGGACCCCCAAGGGAGCTGTATACCTGGGATCCCCTTTGGCCTTGTCCCAGGTCAGGGCAAGGAAGCTGAGGTCCCCTGTGGGCAGCACATTATGGTAAGGAAAGATACTGGATTTTGAGCAACAGAGTTTGGTATCAATTCCTTCCTTTTCATTTGTCAACAATGTGGTTTGGCAAATAAGTTAACATCCCTGGACTCCTGTAACCTAATCTGTACCAGTCTTGGTTGGATGACATCATCCCTGAAGTCTGTAAAATGAGATGATGTAATTTTTTGTTAAGTGAATGTCTGAGTGTCCTCTGGAAAGTCCCACTCTGAATTCAACTTTAAATTTCAGATTCCTGCTACTAATTTTTTAAAGTTTTTTTTTTTTTAATGTGGACAATTTTTTTAAAGTCTTTATTGAATTTGTTACAATATTGCTTCTGGCTTCTGTGTTTTTTTCAGCCACAAGGCATGTGGCCCCATAGTTCCCCAACCAGGAGTCAAACTCACACCCCCTGCATTGGAAGGAGAAGCCTTAACCACTGGGCCACCAGGGAAGTCCTCCGCCTAATAGTTAGTCCCTGCCTAAAAGCCTGGAGAACTTTTCTCTCCACCCAATCAGTGTGCCCCAGCCCAAGGCTACACACGCTTCTGAATTCCAGGCAGGTCCTTTACCCGTGGAGATGGCCCTAGACCTGTCTTGTGATGGCTTGAACCACCTTAAGGACCAGGAAAAATAGGCAGAAAGTCTGTAGACGTCACTGCCACCAAGAACTCTCTGTATGACTCTGAGATTTACGGGCAATGGAAGAATCTCTTGCTCAAAGAAATCTTATGCCTTTTGGATCCCTACAGCATCAATGTGGAAACTCACCAGCACTGGGGACTCAGCAGGATCCGATTCCCTCCCATAATGAATGGAAGATGGGAAATGAACCCATGTTACCAAAATGTTTATTGTTTTTTTCTTATTCCAAGAATTTCTTTAAAATAAATAAACACATATCCCCAACTCAACGTGCAACTTTTTTTTGGCCACTATATTATAATGTGTATGATACATGAATCATCTTTTCCTTAAATGATAATTTCTGCTTTATCTTACAGATGGGAAAATAGAGGCACAAAAATCTGTGCCTCATGTCTCAATGTTTGTTATGATGGATATGATCTCAACAAATTGAAATGTATGGTAGAAAGGGTATACATCCCTTTCTTTAGAATTTTTCTCTTTCTTGGAAAAACAATCCTTAAATAACTTTAGCCCAGCAGATTGCAAAACATGTTTTTGGCTGCATATTCTGAGTATCGCATCAGACCACAATTTCTGGTAGAGAGAAAAGTTATGGGGAAGTAAAATTCTGCCTCTGATTCATTTGCTGTTACTGGAGCAATATATCATGGGGCCCTCCGATTGCCCACAAGAGCCTTGCCTGTGTTTTAGAGGGTCTGTGTCTAATGAAGGCACCACCTGCCACATGGCTGTGCCTGAGGCTGGGGTTACAGTGTTGCTCCCCATTACCTGTAAAGTATCTCTATATTGGTTCTGTATCTGTTTCTGTCAAGTGTGTGATGCTGATGTATGGATTCAGGACAGTTTGTACCTGGAGAGACAAGCATCTGATTATGAGACATGGGATATGAGATTATAAGAACATAGCCATAGTCATTTAACCTTTAAGAACAGAGTATGGAAAACTAGTAGCTCTGAATCTGAGACCTTATTCTATCTATCTATCTATCATCATCATCTATCAAACACACACATGCACACGCAACCATAGTTAGGGCGTAATCAGGATTGACATCCACAAAAGGAACATAAGAAAGAATATAGATGCCATTGTCTCTGGCTTGTGGTGGGTGATATTATTAAACTGATGCACAAGAGAAGGGATCATAAACCCCAGGTTAATAATAGTGTCCAGAAAAGACACAATTATTAAATGGGAGTGTTTGGGAGAAAGAGCTGGAAAGATCATCCTTCTATAGGAAAAAGAAAGCCTCCTATAACCGTGATCAGGAGAGAGTGGTACTGTTCGCTTTTGGTAATGTCCTCTGAGATCACGAATAAAGGTCTGAGATAAGTAGCAATTACAAAAACAGGAGTGTGTGCTCCATGGAAGGTATTGCATGCGTTAGAGTTGTTTAATAACATCTTTACTGTGTCTCTCCAGTACACAAAGTCTAGAATTCCCAAATTAGCCATTGAGATTTCAAAGAGTTTTCCCAGGCACCTTTATTTCCCTTTATTAGTATGCTAGCTAGATGGCTCTTTCGTGCTATCCATTTTGCAGAAAGAAAATGCTTCTGTTTGTATTATATGACTAAGAGACCAATGTGCTACATGAGGCGAAATTACCCAAGGCAGGCTCCTGCCCTGCGCACACTCACCCTTCTTAGGTTCTTGATTTGATGGATCGCTAATAGCACAGTCTACTCAGGGAATACTCCAGCGGATTGTGGGAAAGAGACACCCAGAGAACAGGCCCTTCCTCTGCTTCCTCCCCCGCCACCCCACCCCACAATGTTGGGAATCAGGAAACTTCCTTTCAGTTACATTTACTACCTCTTGCTTCAACAACCCTTAGCTGGCTGTGATTAAATATTGATGCTGTTTGTTCAGTTTGGGTTCCCGTTTTACTTTTTCACCTTTGTTACTGGTTGTATTGCCTCTGGAGAATGGGTGCTCCTTACATTCTCCAAAGAAATGTGCATAAATGCAGTCAGACCTTAATGTTTTGCTCTTTTAAAGAATATGAGATCTCTTTTAGGTCTTCCCTTTGGTTGAGTCAGTAAAGAGTCTGCCTGCAATGCAGGAGACTGGGGTTCAATCCCTGGGTTGGGAAGATTCCCTGGAGAAGGAAATGGCAACCCACTGCAGTATTCTTGCCTGGAGAATTCCATGGACAGAGGAGCCTGGAGGGCTACAGTCCATGGGGTCACAAAGAGTCAGATACAGCTGAGTGACTAACACTTTCACTTTTAAGACCTCCTTACCGGGTTTCCCAGGTGGCTCAGTGGTAAAGAATCCATCTGCCAATGATAGAGCTGCAGGAGACACAGGTTCAGTCCCTGGGTCAGGAAGATCCCCTGGAGGAGGAAGTGGCAGCCCGCTCCAGTAATACGGCCTGGAAAATTTCACCAAGCTCACACACAAAACCTCCTTGTAACTGCCACCACCTGTCAGTATCTTCATTCTCTACTATGCTAACCAAGATCTATATTTAAAAGTGACCTTCTTAGAAGAGTCTCATATTCTACATACTTTTATGTCTTGCGTTTATATGCCAACACAGTGCCTGGCACAGAGCAGACATCAGTAACACTTTAATTCCATTGATGAAAATTATCCAGCATCTCTCATCTGTCATTATTCATTTAGAGATTCCACCATCACATAAATCATGGCCAGTCTAATAATACTCCCATTGTTTCATAGATAAGTGACTTTTCTAAATTTCATATAGATGGTTAATGATGGTGCTAGGCCTGAAACCAAGGATTCCTTCAGCTCCAGAGCCATATAACTGAGGTCTAAGCTATTTATTTATTTACCAATTCAAATAAGGTATATATTTATTTCCCTGATTGGATGTAAAGGAGCATGCCTGAATATGCATTTGTCTAAAGAAGGAAAGGGAAAAAAAGAGAAACTCTTGAAGCTGGCTTATACATTTGAAGTGTAGATTGAAACTAATTTATAGGGAAAAGGGTGTCTCCAAATAATTTACAACACTGTCTGTTCCTAGTGAGTGTAAACAATCCAGAGCGGTAATGAATTCTTAGTGGTTACTGAAGTCAGCCTCCAGTGGAGAAGCAAAATGATTTGCTTTAGTGGATTCCTGATGTGTTGCCTGGATGCCCAGAATTGAGGTCCAGTATCCAGAGGGGTGCAGGGGGTGGAGAACTAAATCTTAGCTTTCCACGGTCCATAAATGTCTGGTGCAAAGACAGGGTGGAACAATTTGCTGCCCCGGTGAGATGGTCTGAGATGAAGGTTTGAGAGGGTTGTGCCTGGACCATGCAAAATGAGACTAGGTTATTAGAAACCAGCCACTGCCTCCCTTGTAGATGTCAGGGAAACTGGAGGAGGGAGAGACCCCTTCCCCCACCACATCTGACAGATGTCTCTGCCAAGCCAGGTTACTTGTCTAGAGGTACTCGGACGTCTGCAACTTGTTGTTGCTGTCGTTGTTCAGTCTCTGGGTCGTGTCTGACTCTTGCAACCCCACGGACGGTAGCTCACCAGACTCCTCTGTCTTTGCAACCCCATGGACTGTAGCCCGCCAGGCTCCTCTGTCCTTGGGATTCTCCAGGCCAGAATACGGGACTCGGTTGCCATTTCTTTCTCCAGGAGATCATCACAACCCAGGCACTGAACCTGTGACTCTTGTATCCTCTGCTTTGGTACGTGGGTTCTTTACCACTGAGCCATCTGGGAAGCCCAAGGTGGTACGTAGAAGCTGGTCAATGTCTTTCCTTACTCATCTTCCTGAGAAGAGAAGTAACTCATTTGATGGGTGAGACTGGGAGAAGGAATTAAGGTGATGCCTCTCAGCTCCTTCCTCTGTCTCTTTTGAGTGTATTTGGTATATTACAATGCTAAATGTACACCATTATCACCTATTGAACTTCTAAAAAATACTCAAATCCAGGCACCACCCTCTGAGATGAGACGATGCTTTAGTTCATCTGGGGGTGGAGCTTTGGGCACTGATAGCTTTAGAAGTTCCCTAGTTGGTTCTAATGGGCAGCCAGTCCTGAAAACAATGAGCTAAGCTGTGCTCAGGAAAATGTCTTCTCTGCCCTGCTGTGTAGTATGCAGCCTGCACATGTGGAGGGCTGTTATAAACTGACATCTGTCCCCTCAAAATTCATCTGTACTTAATTCCCAGAGCCGGAGAGAGTGACTGTATTTGGAAGGAAGGGCTTAAAGGGGTGATTAAGCTAAAACGAGGCCTTTTTGGTGGGTCTTAACTTCCTTGGTGGCTCAGACGGTAAAGCGTTGACCTGCAATGCGGGAGACCTGGGTTCAATCCCTGGCTCAGGAACATCCCCTGGAGAAGGAAATGACAACCCACTCCAGTACTCTTGCCTGGGAAATCCCATGGATGGAGGACCCTGGTAGGCTACAGTCCATGGTGTTGCAAAGAGTCAGACACGACTGAGCGACTTCACTTCACTTAATCCAATATCACTAGTGTCCTTATAAGAAGAGGAGATTAAGACACAAATACACACAGAGGAAAGACCACAGGAGGACACAGAGAGCAGGCGGCCGTCTGCAAGCCAAGGAGGGAGGCCTCAGAAGAAACCAAACCTTCTAACGTCTCTAATGGACTTCTAGCTTCCAGACTTGTAAGAAAATAAATGTTAGTTATTTAAGCCATACCGACAGTGGTATTTTGTTACATCAGCCCAAGCAAACTAATTCAAGGGTTATCTGTGATGTCTTGAGGCAACAGAAGTGAATCCATCATTTCAGAGAAGGTTTTGGCAAACGTGGTTGTAATGACACATTGAAGGAGGAAGAAGGTCCTTATGTATGTTTACACTTTACTGTCTGAGCCACCAGGGAAGTCCATTATGTCTACTAAAAGCTCCTCAAATATGTTTTCTCTGTCTGTCTGACTAACAAATGCTATCTCACAGAAATGTGAGAAAGTGATCAGCTTAAAGCCCAGGACTAGGTCTTTGCCTTCTTTGGCCCAACTCCTTCAGTTGCTATTAGTTATTTCTGCACTTGAAGCTACTTCCCATCATGCCTTACACACCCTTGAGGGCCAGAGAAGCAAGCCCTAGAGAAGGTTTAGAAATACACTCAGCCTTTGTGCCAAGAGCATTTTGTCTTCACATTTCAGATGTGTAAGAAAAGTGGAAGTAGATTCTGCATGCTTGTATTCCACTTATTCTAAAATATTAAAAATGTTTACATGTAGATATCTATGAAATATATGTGTAAAAGCACAATGTCAGACACAGATGTGGAGAGTGGACTTGCGCACACAATAGAGGAAGGAAAGTGAAGTTGCTCAGTCGTGTCTGACTCTTTGCGACCCCATGGACTGTAGCCTACCAGGTTCCTCTGTCCATGGGATTTTCCAGGCAAGAGTACTGGAGTGGGTTGCCATTTCCTTCTCCAGGAGATCTTCCTGACCCAGGGATTGAACCCGGGTCTCCCGCATTGTAGGCAGACGCTTTACTGTCTGAGCCACCAGGGAAGTCCACTGGCAGGGGAAGGAAATGGTGGCACAGACTGGGAGAGTAGCATTGTCATATGTACCCTGGGCATCTGTGCTCAGTGGTGTCCAACTCTCTGTGGCCTCATGGACTGTTGCTTCCCAGGCTCCTCTGTCCATGGGATTTCCCAAGAGAGACTACTGGAGCAATTGCCATGTCCTACTCCAGGGGATCTCCCTGATCCAGGAATCCAACACATGTCTCTTTTGTCTCCTACATCAGCAGGCAGATTCTTTACCACTGTGCCACCCAGGAAGCCCTAGAGTTGCATAGAAAGTACCAACTTGGTGAGAGATTCTTTCTGCCACCCAACCCACACAGAAAACTAAGACTGCGTTGTCTGTGCTGGGAAATGATTGTAAACAGCGTGCCAGCTCCTTGCAGCAGCGCCAGCCCCTGATTCCGTAAGTGGCTGTGGATGTTTTAACCAGGCGGCAAAGCACAAGTGAGTAATCTGCTCTGCAGCTGCCATGTTAATGGGCCGACTGCGTTATCACACATTTGCCTGCGAGGAACAGCAGTGCCTAAATGAATTGCTATGATTTTTAACACAGATAGAAGGGCCAACCCCCACGAAGCCAAGTTGGCAACAGACAGACCATACATGATGATGGGGCTGGTGTTTATCTCGATCCCCCCAGCTCCTGACTGGTGTGGGAGATAAATGAGCAAGAAAGGAGCTTGGAAGGGAGAAGGTTATAGACTTTGCTTAGGCACTCAGATGAGAGAAAGGGGTTCCAGTGGTCACTGACTCTGCCCCAGGATGAGGCAATGATCTGTAAGTGATGGTCAGTGAGTGTGGATGGATTGGATCACTTGGTGGAGAAATGAAAAGGGATTTGGAATCAGAACTAAGGATTTACTGCTGGTTATTACTGGTGACTTAAGACCTTGTATTTGGCTCTTTTCCCATTGGAGATGATCATCATATTTCATTAACTTCCAGAGAAAGACTGCTTATACTGAGACATTGATGTTCATTGTCAAAGCCCAGCAGAGGATCAATGTCAGGTTTTCTCAAGACCATCACCTGCATACACGAGCATTTCTGTAGCTGTAGCTGTTGGAGGGTGCTGTGGGGTGCTGGGGTGCAAATACAGAGCCAAGATATTTTTGGATATCATCTTTTGGAGCCAAGACTCATCCTAAGGAAAGGTTGAATTGGGGGACATTTTTTCACTCCCTTATGTTACCCCATCCTCACATACATACACAATCTGTCACTCTTTTTAAGACAAAATTAGAAGAAAGTAAACAATTGTCTAGGGAAGCCCTAAAGACAAAAATAAGTCACAGATGGTAGGATGTTGAGAACTATGTATAAGAGGAGTGAAGGCTAAGCTATCTATATTTCCTTGGTGATGGGAATTAGATGTGACATCTTGAATTGTAAATATCAAGAGGAGGGATGGGCATCATTATCTTACTAATCAGACCCTTTTCCTTGGGTCCTTGAAGAGAGGAGAGTTAGGATCACTTTTACATTCTCCGAGAATGCACTGAACTTCTCCTTCACATTAATTAACAAAATTAACTTTTAAAATATTCATACGGCCAGATATTCCATTTGAAATATTAACCAACTTTGTTTTTCCTTCCAGGAAGTTCTCTTCTTTTCTCTCTTTTCCCAGATTCAAGCATTCTGTCAAGAGAGCTTATGGAAGAGCAGGAACAAAGGAATATTCCTGACTTTGGTTTTCAAAAGACTAAGCCCTTCAGAGAATGAATGGTTAAAAGAGAAAAACAGTGTTTAAGTGTATTGATAAGAATATTATTAAAAATGTGGGGCATGCAGTCTTAAATGGATCATAAAGAAATAACCTAATGTGGATAAAAAGTCATGCCAGACCTCTTTTGTGGACCTATGGCCTGTAGCCCACCAGGCTTTTCTACCCATGGGATTTTCCAGGCAAGAAAACTGGAGTGGGTTGCCATTTCCTGCTCCAGGGTATCTTCCTGACCACGGGCTCAAACATCCATCCCCTGCCTTGACAGGCAGATTCTTTACCAATGAGCCACCAGGGAAGCCCGCAGAGAATTTTTAGGGCAATGAAAATACTCTGTATGGTATTATAAAGGTGGATGCGTGTCACTGTACATTTGTCTGACTCACAGGTACGAAAACCAGAGTGAGCTGTAATGTAAGCCATGGAGTTAGAGGATAATGATCTGTCCACGTTGGTTCATCAGTTGTAACAAATGCACCACACTGGAGTGGGGGGGGGGTGTTGATAATAAGGGGGATGTATGTGTGGAGGAAGGAGACATATAAGAAGTCTTCATACACTTTTCTTAATTTTCCTGTGAACCTAAAACTGCTCTAAAAATGTCATAAAATATCAAATATTTCCTTCCATGATTTATTATAAGCATCTTTGTCACTTATATGCATATCTCAGAGCACATTTGTATATAAATGTATAGATCACACACAAAAGACATGTGAATTGACTTGTTCTGTATCTGCCCTTGAGTATGGGATTGGTTACATAACACAAAACTAAAATTATCTGGAAAAGATTATGATGTCAAGATTCCCTTAGGAACACAGGCTCATATCTTATTACCCTCAGCATTTAAATGACTTTCCAATTGTCTCGTTTGAAGATTTGATACTAACATTGAAATATATATCCCTTTGATTTGCTCTGCATGGGTAGAGAGAGGAATGATCACAAAACCTCCCCATATGACTCAAGCATTACTCCTTTATAGACTCAAATTCTGCCATGAAACGTGGATTCAGAATGCAGAGCATATCCAGAGTCAGTTGAAGAGTTCTCCTCTACGCAGTGTTCCTACCATGGATGCCTATAATGCTGTGGATGTACTTCCCAGCCAATTCTTTCTCCTCTTAGAACCTGTGATAAATACACTTGGTCACTCACATTTTACAAACAAACAGAACCCTAGCTAAGTAATCTTCCCCTCCTCAGAAGGAAGTGCATCACCAGAGTTATTAATGATCTGTAGAGAACAGAGCAGAGACAAAGCTCTGTATTTTGACTGATGCATTTTGAGAAAATCCCCGAGTTTTTGTTTGTCTGTTTGCTTTTTAAGGGTATGTAGAGGACTGTCACTGAAAGGAATAAACCCTGGCAGGAGAAATAGATGAATATTTCAACCTGATGTTATTTTGCTTTCGGCCCAGAAAGGCAAAACACATTTTTGCTAATAGATTTTTTTCCCTCCTGTCACATGTACTGCAGGTTATAGAACGCAAATTATGGTAAATCTCCTGTTCTTTGCATTAGACACAAATAAACAAAAAATGTCAACCGAACAAAAGAATATGATTTATAATTCTCTACAATTGCATCTCTTTCCAGAAATATATAATCATACTGCCTCTCTTATTTTACAGCTTAGGAGAAATGGGAAAAATCACAGTTGGTTTTTTTTTTTTTTACTTTTGCTGATAAAAATAAGTAGAATAATAAAATTCATCTATTTTCCTGAGTGCATGGTGGAGAAAGAGCAAAATTCTGTGGCTGTTTATTAATCAGTTGGATTTGTAAATGCAGAGTATTTGACTTGAGTTCAATCTGCTCCAAAACAAATAGCCCCACAGCATGTTATGCATTAAACCATTTTTCTCAGATTAAAATCTTCCGAGTGGAGCCTTCCGGGCTGTGATCATGCAGGGTGCTGAAGGTTTACTGGTACTGCCATTCTGATGGAAAAGACATTTCCCTCCAATGCCATCCTCCAGGGCTGCCTCAGGCTCTTCGGATATCCACAGTGCCTCTCTGTGCCTCCATTCTGAACTCTAGAAGAGAACATTCCCTTATGGCTTGGTGGGTAAAGAATCCGCTTGCAATTCAGAAGACCACAGGAGATGCAAGTTCAATCCCTGGGTCAGAAAGATCCCCAGAGAAGGCCCTGGGTCAGAAAGATCCCCAGAGAAGGAAATGGAACCCACTATAGTATTCTTGCCAAAAGATTCCATTGACAGAGGAATCTGGTGGACTACAGTCGATGGGGTCACTAAAGAGTCGGATACGACTGAGCACACACACACACACACATAATTGTGGTTTCAGTTGCCAACTTGCCTGTAAAAACGTAGTAGGGGGTTAGTTGAAAACAGGATCGACTTTTCTGTTTCATATTTTGTAGGATATCCATTTTTGTCTGATTTTATCCAAGGACTTGATATGTTGCCTACTTTATAGTGTGTTCAATCGATCCAAATGGAAGACAGGCAGACCACCTGCCACACAGTCAGGGGAGAAAAGAGAAGTCTGACCTTGGTGTGCAGACTGAGGTGTTGATTATCATGTTGGATTAGACATCAGTGAATGAGCCCCCTGGTTTCTGCAGGTGTCCAGGGATGGTCTGCTGTGAATGCATCTTCCTCTGGGACCATGGCACCCCCTGGCAGCTCCGACTCTGACAAGCGTACACTGCCAGCTTCAGAGGGCAGGATTTGGAGTAGACCCCTGGATTGGGATCCCAGATCACCTGCTACCCACCTATGCAGCCTCAATCTTATCTCTCTTCTCTGCATCTGTGTTCTCATCAGTAAAATGGGAAATAGTTGTATTCCCTACCCTTTGGCAGTTTTATGGGGATTGATGCTTTTGAGCTGTGGTGTTGGAGAAGACTCTTGAGAGTCCCTTGGACAGCAAAGAGATAAAAGTCAATCCTAAGGGAAATCAATCCTGAACTTTCACTAGAAAGACTAACACTGAAGCACCAATATTTTGACCACCTGATGTGAAGAGTCGACTCATTAGAAAAGACCCTGATGCTGGAAAAGATTGAAAGCAGGAGAAGGGGATAACAGGGGATGAGATAGCTGGATGGTACCACTGGCTCAATGGACATGAGTTTGAGTAAACTCTGGGAGCTGGTGAAGGACAGGGAGCCCTGGTGTGCTGCAGTCACCAGGGTGTGTGCAGTCAGTCATGGGGTTGCAAAGAGTCAGACACGACTGAGTGACTGAACAACAACAAAATGTGAAAAGCTGAGAACAATACGCATCAAAGAGAAAAGAGCAGATACATATCATCTATTAGTATTACTTTTTCTGATAGGGTTTTCCAGAAACATTTTTTTAATATCTTAGGATATTTTTAATACAATAAGAAGGCATGTTCATTGCAGAAGAAAAATAGAAAATTTAGATAAGCAAATATAAAAATCAATCTTAATCTACCATGTAGAAACAGCCTCTGCTAACATTTTGATGGATATTCTTCCAGGTTTTATTTCTCATGAATATACATGCAGATTTTCAGGACTCTTGGTTGCAGGTGACAGAAACTCAAACCCCAGGTTAGGGCTCAATTGTGTCTGCCCTGCCCACCCACACCCCCTGACTGATGTCCCTTAAAGAAGAGATCAGGATCCAGACAAGCACAGCAGGAAGCCAGGGAGGAAACCTAAGGAGAAACCCTGTCAGCACTTAGATCTCAGATTTCCAGGCCAGAGGCATGCTTATAAGCATCCTGGAATTCTAACCTCAATAATAACCTAGGGAGGATTAGGCCGAGATTCTGATGAATTAACATCACGATGCTGGGAGACTTGGTGTTAGGGGCCAGCCTGGGAGAGACCATGCATACGAGGTGCCCACAGTGGGCAGACAGCAGAAAGACTGTAACAGTGTCAGAGCTCCTGCACCCTGCTCCTAGCACTCAGTAGGGCTCCTGTACCCTGCCCCCTGCCCCCAGCACTCAGTAGGGCTTCTGCACCCTGGCCCCAGCACTCAGTTCATCTCCACCCTCAAATCCTTGACTAGATCACATAGATGAATTCCAGTTTCCCTTTACGTTATTTCAGTTTGTTCTACATTTATGAGCTCAGCCACTGCTCCAGAATACAAGCCCCTTGAGGATGGAGACCCCGGGGACCATGGCTGTTTACAGCAGGAACCCAGGTCATTGTACATGCCATTCTCCCACTCACTGTATTTGCTGGCTCAGCACACATTTCCCCCACACACCTGAAGCTTCAGAAGAGAGGCCAAGGGCTAGAGATTCAATTCCCCTTTTGTCCCTAAACGTGGCTGCTTTCATTTGAGGCTGGGGCCCATTTCTATGGGAACCTGGCACTTTCCCTGCCCGTAAATCAAGGATGTCAATCTTCCCTCCTGTCAAGCTTTAACCAGAGCCAATTGCACAAGAATTCGTGTTGCTCACTTTAGTGTCCTTAGGCTATTTCCTTTCTGGTTAGTCTGGCCTTGGCTAAAAGTTTTGGAATCACATTCTAGACAACATTAAACTTCCACTCCCATTCGCATTCACACTCACAGCCCCTCAGAGTTTGACAAATTGTTTCAGTCCCCACCAAAGCCAGCTTAGCTTGGCAAATCCATCAGACCTGCCAGCATCTGCAGAGTGAGTCTAGAGGGCCAGATATCTTGTCTCAACTGGTAGCTCCTTTATAGGCAAGGATGCCCATAAATTTGTAATGCTCCAAGTCACAACCAGTGCCTAGCACATTATAGGTGATAATAGTGACCATAATTATTTTTATTATGTTTTGGGTTACCTCTCCTAGGAAACACTCTGATACGCATTTCAGACGCATCAACCTTAGCTATATTTTGCACTCTGCCATGTTACTTGTGGCTCAGGCACTTATGTTTAATAGCTCCTGTGTGTACTCAGTCATGTCTGATTCTTTGTGACCCCATGGATTGTATCCCACCAGGCTCCTCTGTCCATGGAATTTTCCGGGCATAAATACTGGAGTGGGTTACGATTTCCTAATCCAGTGTGTTTAATAGCCACTGATGAATATAAATGCATTTGCTACCACAGTTTAAAACATTCATTAAGTACTTAAGGATCCTATTATGTGAAGACTCTGTACTACATGGAGAAGCAGTACCAAGCACAGGGTTCCCTATTTTTTTTTTTTTGGTCCACACCAAACAGCATGTGGGACCTTAGTTCCCTGACCAGGGATGGGACTCGAGTCCCCTGCATTGGAGCCATGTAGTCTTAACTGCTGGACCATCAAGGAAGTCCCAACGCAAGTTTCTCACCCTGGGAAGATTTGTATTCCCAAAGATGAGATAAGTGTGTGAGTGATTAGGAACCAGATGTGACTAGAATCAGAGCAATCAGAGCTATAGGTAGTTGGCTTTGTGAGCTCAGCAGGGGGTGACATCATGGTTAGTTCCAGAATCAAAAAGTCCTTTTTAAGGAGGCGACAATGGAACTAGACCTCAGAATACGGCAAGATTGTAATCTGAGTTGGAAGAGGCCTTTGGGTGAAGGAACAACTTTGATAAATGACCATTAGGGGAGATTTTCTTTTTTAAGAGAGAGAAGAGCAAGCTGGGGTAAGTTGAGTGTGTTGAGGAGAAAAAAACAAAAAATAAAGAGCCCTGGCCTGACAGTTAGAAAACAGTTCTCAGCCTCTAGTCTATATGTCCTCAATAAGTCACTGAAAAGCCCAAGGCCAGACTCATCTATATGATAAAAAATTTGGGTTTCAGACTCTTAAAATCTACCAGTCCTCTTTTTCCCCCTCTTGTTAAGCAGTCAGTGTCCTTACTCTTTCTAGCTGTGAGATGTTTCTATCCAGTGGTTATCAGAACACCTTTATTTAACAATAAGATGTTCCTACCCCTTCTTCTTAAAACAGCAGTATCTGTCTTGTGTTACGTTCTAGGTTTGGAAGGCCACGGACTTTGTTAAGTTTGGAATTGGCAATCCCGCACAAAATTATACTCTCCAGGAAGACCTTTATCTCAGAGCAGGAGACCTTCTCACTGGTTCCAGAAGCATTTCATGAACCATTCTTCTCACCTACTTACTGGTTTTCAGGCTCCTGTGATTTTCCACGACATCCACCCCACCCAGCTGCTCTGCCCCAACAAGAAATCTTCAGGCTGCAACTCTAATCTCACCGTCTTTACGAATCCTTGCTATTCCTCCAGACGCACATTTTTTTCCTTCCCTGATCATGTGGAGACGCTGTTTTCCATTCCAGCGCCGCGGGGACTGTCGCCTTTATGTCTCATTTCAGGAGCACACGCCTCGTTGCTCAATAGTCCACATGCTCCTTGGTGGGCCATACCCGATAATTGCCGAGTGTCAGCTGTGCCTTATTCAGTTCTAGAATGCCACTCTAGAAACGCTTACTGCTAAGTTACTGAATCCTAGAAAACTGAAGATGCCTCCAGCTTCCAGTGCAGGCTTGATAAGCAAGGAAGCTCCTGTACATGGCCATGTTACCCTAGAGAGTTGTCTGCCCTTTTTTTTTTAGGGGCAGATTGAAGTGTTTGGATCTGTGGGAGAGGAAGAAAATAAGGAAGCAAACAGATTTCCTTCGAAAGTTCTTCCTGATGTCCTAGGGTCACGTAGCTTCCCTCTGTGAAGATACTTCTGCTCCATCTGCCCTTCTTGGGATCTAACTATTTGGAGAATTGAAGCCCATGAAGAGAAGCAAGCAATGGCCCAAAACTTTTTCAGATTTTCAGTGAGTGAGACTCAACCTTGTCGTTTTCATTAAATGGGTTGTGAATAAGAGAAAGTCAATAGTCTATTCCACAAAGTGGTGGAGATGTTAACTGAACATAGTATAAAAGAATCCAAAGACACTGAATCTGGAAATTCCAGGGCTCCTGAAGGAAATATATCTTTCTTATGGGTTGGAAAGGTAGGATGGCTGCTAAAAATCCCTGTAAGAGTTCAATGCACTGTGAACAACATAAATGAAGACTTGAAAACACCCACTGCTGAAAAAATCTCTTTTAAAAACCACTTAATACATATTTAAGAAAGGAATTAGCTTCCCTGAATGAGACATAGTAAGCAGTGAAATTCAGCCATGGAGTCTTGGCCCTAATTTATGCTAAGTGGACAATGATTGATGTCAAATTGCAGAGGAATACCTATGAAATTACCTACTGCAGTCACACAAATATCAGAAGAATTTATCATAATTAATGGTATTGCTCTGAGAACCAAAGGAAGGGTGAGGAGTTTGCATTTCTTATGAAGTGCTAACTATATTATTTGCTTCAGGTAATAATTACAGCACCCAGGCTTGCTAAATGGCAACAGTTAACATGCAGGGGTTATAAACAAGGTTCTGTCTATAGGCAGGCTTGGTTTAATCTTCAGCCTGAATGTGAGCCGCCTGTTTCTATAATGTGTAATGTGTCAGTTTTCTCAACCCTCCTCTGCTTTAGAAGACCAGAGGTTAGCAAGAGCAACAGGATGCAAATCCCTGTGCTATCCCTATTACCTGGTGGGGCTATTCTAAAGGAATCATCTGAATATCAGAATAAAGTGACACCTAAAATATTCACTTTGAATTTTCCAGATCTATCACTCAGGACCTCAAAGTTTTACATATCAAGGGAGGCAGTACACAATTTTTCAGATGTAAGCAAAATAAGGGAAGGCCACTGGTGTATTTTGATTTCTGCAGTTTGTTATCTGACTTATTTTACATTCATCCAGTCTCTGAATTAGCCCTCCCTACCATCCTGTGGGTAGGGGTAGGGGTAGAATTATGATTTTTATTTTACAAATAAAGAATGCAGGCAAGGGGATCTTCAGTTAACTGGTGCTAGATTACACAGCCGGTAAAAGGCCAGGCTGGAATGAGATCCCAGGACTCTACGGATCCAGATTCCAGGATCCTCCCATCCTCCTATCAGCCAACTGACAAGGACAGAGCTATTGCTTCCTTGGGGCTTCCCAGGTGGCTCAGCAGTAAAGAATCTGCCTGCCAGCACAGTTTATAATATCCAGAACATGGAAGCAACCTAGATGTCCATCAGCAGATGAATGGATAAGAAAGCTGTGGTACCTATACACAATGGAGTATTACTCAGCCATTAAAAAGAATACATTTGAATCAGTTCTAATGAGGTGGATGAAACTGGAGCCTATTATACAGAGTGAAGTAAGCCAACAAGAAAAACACCAATACAGTATACTAATGCATATATATGGAATTTAGAAAGATGGTAACAATAACCCTGTGTGCAAGACAGCAAAAGAGGCACAGATGTATAGAACAGTCTTTTGGACTCTGTGGGAGAGGGTGAGGGTGGGATGATTTGGGAGAATGGCATTGAAACATGTATATTATCATATGTTCAATGAATCACCAGTCCAGGTTCGATGCATGATACAGGATGCTCGGGGCTGGTGCACTGGGATGACCCAGAGGCATGGTATGGGAGGGAGGTGGGAGGGGGGTTCAGGATGGGGAACACGTGTACACCCGTGGCAGATTCATGTTGATGTATGGCAAAACCAACACAATATTGTAATTAGCCTCCAATTAAAATAAGTAAATTTATAATTAAATAATAATAATAAAAAAACAAACAAAAACAGAATCTGCCTGCCAAAGCAGGGGATATGGGTTCCATCCCTGTGTTGGGAATATCCCCTGGAGGGTATAGTCAAGGTAATGGCAACCCATTCCAGAATTTTTGCCTGAGAAATCCCATGGACAGAGGAGCGTGGTTGGCTGCAGTTCATGAGGTCTCAAAGAATCGGATATGACTGAGTGACTAAAGAACAACAGATGGTTGTTCCCTGCTTGGGCCACCACATTCATTGGCCGTACTTCTGCCTCCATTTCTGATCAATGACAGAGCCTTGTAGAGCTCATCCTACACTCATGACTCAGTGCCCTTCTTTATCAAATGTGGTGAAATGTGGAGGACAGCCTATTGAAAATATCAGAAATTTAGCAGGGTGCTTTGGCCAGAGAACTGCAGTAAGATTAATGCTATAATACTACACTATTCTGTGTATCAAGTGTTTGCATGATACATACTTTGAGATTGTATTTTTTTTCAGGAGTGGTTGATTTGCATTGACCTATTCACACTTTCTCAGCTTGTGGACATTGGTGGCCTTCATCCTTGGCTACAGGTGGCAGGATAAAGATTCCCACATCTCTGGTGCTCCTGAAGATTGGTTTGGAGACTTGTACTGGCCCTCACAAGAGAGGAATGAAAAAGTTGGCTTAAAACTCAACATTCAGAAAACTAAGATTATGGAATCCAGTCCCACCACTTCATGGAGAAACAATAGAAAGAGTGATAGACTTTATTTTGGGGGGCTCCAAAATCACTGCAGATGATGACTGCAGCCATGAAATTAAAAGATGCTTGCTCCTTGGAAGAAAAGCCATGACCAACCTAGACAACATATTAAAAATCAGAGACATTATTTTGCCAACAAAGTCTGTCTAGTCAAAACTATGGTTTTTCCAGTAGTCATGTATGGATGTGAGAGTTGGACTATAAAGAAAGCTAAATGCCAAAGAATTGATGTTTTTGAACTGTGGTGTTAGAGAAGACTCTTGAGAGTCCCTTGGACTGCAAGGAGATCTGACCAGTTCATCCTAAAGGAAATCAGTCCTGAATATTCATAGGAAGGACTGATACTGAAGCTGAAACTCCAGTACTTTGGGATGTGAAGAGCTAAAAAGACCCTGATGTTGGGAAAGATTGAAGGCAGGAGGAGAAGGGGATGGCAGAGAATGAGATGGTTGGATGGCATCACCAACTCAATACACACGAGTTTGAGCAAGCTGTGGGAGTTGGTAGTGGACAGGGAAGCCTGGCTTGCTGAAGTCCATGCAGTCACAAAGAGTCGGTCACGACTGAGTGACTTAACTGAACTGAACTAAACTGGCCCTCCCTAGTCTCACCAACTCTGAATAGGTCTTTGGAAGAGGAGCTGCTGGCCTGGGCTAAAGCTTAGGATTTTTCATTTCAGGTGCTGAGGTCTGCTCACTTGATGCCAATTTTAGGTGAAATTCCTAGGTCATTACATGGGTTTAATCACCAGAGTGTGGAATTAGCCACAGCTCTTCCAGGATGCCGTTCATGTATTTTCACAGGCAGGCTCTATAGCACACTTAGCAATGAATGCAGTGTGAGTGTATGTGAATGACCTGGAAGGCTGGTGCGACCTATTGTTTCTCCACCATAGTTCATTCAGCCTCTCCAAGGATGCTACCTTTTCCCCAAACTGCCAAAGCTCTGGGACTGCTTCTGCATGCCTCCATCAGAGCACTTTTATTATTTGTTCACCGATGACTTGTTCTGTTACTCTGCTGTCCTTGTTGTCTTTCTTTTAAACTGTGAGTTCCTTCAGAGTAAGAGCAAGTCTCTTCCCTTTTGTTGATTTCCCTGTCTGTGATCTGGTACCTAGTGAACACTCAGTAAATGGCTGTGGAATGCATGGGAAGGGACATGGCATGGTTGACTGGACCTCCCTGGCATCAAATCCATGATAACCTTTTTATCATAGTCTCCTAACCATCAAGGCTAACCAGCCATGGCCAAGACACATCAGTCTGATTCCTAAGAAGAACAAGTTCCAAGAGCAAGTCTATAGCTGTCAGAAAATTGGCCTCCTGTATAAAGTTAGTGTCCGCTCACTGCAGCAAAGGGCTGATGTGTGTTTCCTTTGCTAAATGCACTTTGGTGTGAATAATGGGTAGATACCTAAATGAGAAAGTGACTTCACTTTGAAGGTTGTTTTTTTTTCCCTCCCCTAAGAATGTGGTTCTATTATTTTCAGAGCTGCCACGACTGTTATCCAGACTGTTGTTTTTTTTTACCCTTGTAGATTTCACACAGCTTTTTAATGGAGCATGTACTGTATGCAGAGAGTTGATAGATCTAATGACCAGGAAAGACACTGTTGGCTTTCTTGACTTTGGACTGACTTCCAGGGTCTAGAGTATGAAAAGAGCCAGGCAGAATTTGACTTCATCATCAGTATAACTTTGTCAGTAGATTTCCTAAAAGTTAGGAACAATGGTCCAGGGAAATGGCAATCTTCATAAAAGGTGGTATACTATAAAAAAGGAGTCTGACACCCTGGACTTCCAGAGCTTACCTATGGCAATCTGAAATAACTACTCCTTAAAAGAAATTGAACTTGGTGGTTTTTTTTTTAATCTCATGACAAGAATAGAAGAGGGGGGCTTATCAGGTAAGCATTTACTATTTACTTTCATTGTTCTATTTATTCTTACTGCAACCCAACGCTATAGGTAATGTTTCTCCACTTTAAAAGTGAGGGAATTGAAGCTGGGAGAGTGTCAAAAAGCTTGGAGAGTGTCTAAAACCATGCAGGAAGAAGGAAAGTCAGAAACTGAAACCACGTGCAAAATCCATCTAATCTTTTTTTACAATATTTTGTAGGAAGCCCTCACATATTTAGTTTCCTATACTTAGCTACCTATAGTGGTGAATGTATACCACTATACATTGTATACTATACATACCATATCCTCCTCCTGCTTTTGTATGTGACTGGCTCCTATCAAGCCTGATAAAGCAAGAATCTCCTCCATGAAGCTTTCTTGATCCTCCAAACTGAATACCTCTCTATCCACAGGTCTGCATCCCAACTCTGCTATCCTAAGTAAGTAAGTGAAAGTCACTCAGTTGTGTCCAACTCTTTTATGACCCCATGGACTATATATTCCATGGAATTCTCCAGGCCAGAATACTGGAGTGGGTAGCCGTTACCTTCCCAAGGGGATCTTCCCAACCCAGGGCTCAAACGCAGGTCTCCCACATTGCAGGTGGATTCTTTACCAGCTGAGCCACAAAGGAAGCTCAAAAATACTGGAGTGGGTAGCCTATCCCTTCTTCAGCAGATCTTCCTGACCCAGGAATCAAACTGGGGTCTCCTGCATTGCAGGCAGATTCTTTATCAATTGAGCTATCAGGGAATAATGTAAGTCATCTTACTTACATTATTATGTGCATTAACATGTATTAAAATTATGTGTTTTCCTTATTTATTATGTGCTCTTTGAAACAGGAGCCTTCTGTCATATTCTTCTCTATGACCACCGATAAATAGCAGGGGTTGGGTTATGAATGGTCTGAGTCATAAAAGGAAACCTTGTCCTCTGTTTAATTCAATATGGAAAAATCTAGGGAAAGTGAAATGCTTTTGATAGAGACTGAGATGATGTATTGGAGGGATTGTATTGTAAGAGGGTAATGTGCTAGTCAGGACCAAGGTTAGCACTTCCATGAAATGAAATTCTAGGGTACAATGGACATCATTGATGTGTTATTGTAACTTTAATAAATGCTTTATTCTCCTTCAAAGAAAGAAAGAAACTCTAGGGAACTGATGGCATTTTCACTACTGAAAAGAGTTATACATTCATGTGGGGCATCAGATTATTTTTTTTAAATGTATGCTCCAGCAGTAAATGAAGAGATATATAATTTTTATAAATATTCTTGAAAAGTAACTCAGCAAAAACCATGGGTAATTAGGTGATCCCAAGAGAAGAGGAGGAGGAAGGAAGGAGGCAAGTAAGCTCCATTTGTAATTCGGGTGATGATGCTGTATGGAGAAAAACAGGGGATCCATCTGGGGTCCTGGGGCTTTGTATGGGAATACCATTGTTTTATGAAGAAATAAACACACCTGTGCTCTGAGTTTGCCAGCAGAGCCAATCTGTTTCATATTTTAAACTCAACTCAATTATAAAATCAACGGGCCCCTCCGGAACAGACGTGTGTCAGGATCATAGTCCCCTTCTCCAAATTAGTGTCAACAATCTGATACCAATGCCCAAGCTAGAGTTCTCTCGTTGTGTGTGCTTGCCAACCTGGAAGGTGGCACCAGAGTCTTCATGTGGTTCCCATCTCAGCTCATTGACCAATATCCGGTCTCCTTAGTAACGCAAAATCTGAAGCAAAACCAAAACAAATTAATCAAAAGTTTTAGGAATTTTGAATAGTGTTGTCTTTGAACGTCTCGAAAAGCAAAGACAGTGAAAATCATCATAGGAATGTTTTCCACAAAAATAAACCAAAGGAAAAAGTAAGAAAAAGTCCACCCTGTCATTTTTCTGAGTTTTTTCAATGGAGTTGGGAAAAATCTGTTGTATGTGTGCATGTATGTGTGTGTGCCTGTGCATGTTTGGGGAGGGCAGTGGGCCTGATGGTGGTGGTCTCCAGCCCCCAACTATGTTCCAGTACCGTGCGTTTATTCCAGCTCTCGTTTAGCAGAAGCTCACGATTTTTGAAATTAAGTTTTTCGCTGAATTTTAGAAAGCAAATTAATATTGTTTACTTGTTTGTTTCCCCACATAATATGGCTTTTTTTAAAGTTAAGTTTTATGATTAGTATAGTGTTGTGTCCCTAATGCTCCATACGGAGCCCAGAAATGATAGATCACCAATAAATAGTTACTAATCAAGTAAAAGACAAGGGGAGAGGAGAGAGAGAGAGAAAGAAGAAACAACTGATAACTGAAATCTTCTGAGAGCTCCTAAAGTTTCTCTGCACTCTTAGAAACAGTTACCTTGTGAATATTTATTCCTATAAGCCTCATGATCCAGGATAAGTGTTGATAACCTACAGTGCAGGTGCTGGCACTCAGGCTGATACTCACTAGTGTATCGCATGGTACCCTCTGTGCTCAGCCCTTGTGAGAATGATCAACCACCACACTTCCAACTCATGATTTGTAAGATTCAGAATGTGAATTAACCCTACTTCTATGATAAATCTAGATAGTGTATTAAATATCAGTGATATCACTTTGCCAACAAAGGTCCATATAGTCAAAGCTATGGTTTTTCCAGTAGTCACAGGCAGATATGAGAGATGGATCATAAAGAAGGCTGAGCGCCAAAGAACTGAGGCTTTCAAAAGTGGTCCTGGAGAAGACTCTTGAGAGTGTCTTGGACTGTGTGGAGGTCAAATCAGTCAATCCTAAAGGAAATCAGCCCTGATTATTCGTTGGAAGGCCAGATGCTGAAACTTCAATACTTGGACCACCTGATGCAAAGAGTCAACTCATTGGAAAAGACCCTGACGCCGGGAAAGATGGAAGGCAAAATGACAAGGGGGCAGCAGAGAATGAAAAGGTTAGATAGCATGGCCAACTCAATGGACCTGAATTTGAGCAAGCTCTGGGAGAAAATGGACGACAGAGGAGGCTGGCACGCAGTAGTCCATGGGGTCGCAAAGAGTCAGACACAATTTAGTGACTGCACAAAAACAAAACAATAATTTCTCTCAGTTTGAATCTCCCACATTTCCAAAGATCCTTCTTGCCCAAGACTCTCCTCCACATTTGGTACCATCCTGACCCACAAAGCATACATTTACGGGTTTCCTTCCTCATAAGGCATGGGCATTTTTTTTTTTTAAAGGAAACTGCCCTGGAGAAGGAAATGGCAACCCACTCCTGTATTTTTGCCTGGAGAATCCCGTGGAGGGAGGAGCCTGATAGGCTACAGTCCATGGGGTTGCAAAGAGTTGGACACGACTGAGCGACTTCACTTCACTTCACTTCACTTGGAGAAAAGGCCCCCATACTCTATTGCGTAAGCCAAAGAGGTGACTCCAGAAATGGATATTTCAATCTAGGTTGTAAAAAGACAGGACTAACATTTAACAATATAGTTTCATATATCTGTAGTTATTGGCTTATCAATTGAAGTATAGTCAGATCCGACTAGAAGTACCTACTCAGACTGTTTTTGGAATCAGAAAGTCAGAGTTTGAGGCTGAGGCCCACCTTCCTCATTAGCTAAGCTGTTGTGATGTTATTTTGACTTGTCCAAGAGAGTGACCACTAACCTTTATACCCATTCACATTTAAATGTAAAATAATTAAATGGCATAAAATTTTATTATTTAATTTTTAAAAATTTAAAATGGCAATTAATTTTTATTATTTATTTATTTTCTAAGCTGTAAGGATTTAATTCCTTAGGCATATCAGCCGGATTTCAAGGACTGAATAGCCATGTGTATTATATAGAAGACAGCACAGACTAAAAAACACACTCATCATTGCAGAAAATTCTATTCCCTGGTGTTGCATTAGGAGACACATAGGCTTTCTGTTTGTTTTTGTGTTGTTTGTCTTTGCTCTTGTAGTGTCACTGGAGCCAAAAAAAAAAAAAAAACTATTCTTTTGTTATTTGTAGATAATGTTGTATGATGCTTGAGACCTCTTCTTGTGAATGGGCTACTTTTGGACTGGTGTGTAAATAGCAACTATCTGATCAAGGAGGAGAGAACTGTGATCACATAAAATCATGCTTAGTATATTTTTCTTCCGTTAGATCACTCTGCTATGCTTTTCTTTTCTTTCTGGGCCTTAAAACTGAAATTTCACAGACAATAGAGCTGATCTTCTCTCCCTTGCCCACCATAATAGATACAGAAATGGCAGGCCAGTAGCTGGCATATAGTGCGGCAAGAGGGACCTAGATCATAAATCGTAATTTCTCTTATGCATGAGTAACACTCTGGTGGGGTCATGTGACCCAAATGCTCATTAAATGTACCTCATGAAAATGCCCAACACTTGTTTAGCTGTATGGACAGAACACGAGGAAGCCAAGAATTGACTTCTTTTCCTTCTTGTTTCCTTTTTTCCTTTCTCCCTCTTCCATCTGTCTCTTCCTACCACTCCTAAACACATATTTCCTGAGTGTCTATGAGATTAGGAGAAGAGATCCATGAACACTGTCCATAGAATTCATGGAATTTACGGTCAAGGAAACAGGCAACAAAAATACAAATGTAATTGTCCGAGAAATTAAGTGCAACAAAGGGAAGGGGTAGGAGGAACTGGAAGATTGGGATTGATACATACACACTATTGATACTGTGTATAAAATAGATATCTAACGAGAACGTACTGTATAGCATAGGGAACTCTACTTAATGTGCTGCGGTGAACTTGAATGGAAAAGTTCAAAAAGGAGGGGATATATGTATATGTGTGGCTGATTCATTTCACTGTACAGTAGAAACTAACAAAACATTGTAAAGCAACTACATTCCAATAAATGTTAATTTTAAAAAGGAATACAAGATGATAAAAAAAAAAGCTTTAATAACAAGGAAACTTGAGTGCCCTGGAAGGTAGGAGATAGAAGACTAATGAACAATGGTGTTCTGCTTTTTACCTTTTATAAATTAGTTCTTCCCAGATGACAGGTTAGGGAATGAGTGTAGTGTAAACATATGGCATTGCTGATGTTCCTTGCGTGGTGACTAAAGCCTCTCTGAGCCTTCTGGCCCAAATGTTCAAGGCTAGTCTCATGAAACTGTTCTCAGAGCAAGGGTTAAGAATTACTGCAGGTAAGAAGAATGGAAGACAGTTGGAAATGATGAAGACTGTGAGGTGCTACTGTGAGCAATTTTCTATAATACAAAAATAAATTTGTTCTACCAAAGGCTCAGGAGGGGAAAGGTGAGGGCACGCACATATTTCTTTGTTGGCATTTATGTTTTCTTGGCAGCTTTGTTACTTTGGACCCATCAATGTCAACTCATTGATCCTGACTTAGCTTGTTGGCTCTCACCACTGGATAAAAAAAAAAAAATTGTTAAATTATATTGGATCCCATGATAAAATATATTCAACTGTCTCCATTGCTGCAATCTTGCCCTGGCTTCTGTGGTTACATTATGAGTCCTGATTTTTTTTTTGTCTATTCATCTCTTTTGTCTTTCTCTATTATTGCTCTTTTTATCACAGCATCCTTGTCTTCCATCTCCACGCTGCTCAGATTCTGACTGATGAGAAGGTACGGGTTGTTAATTGCTGATGCCTATGAAATTCGGAGTAATGGCTTATTAAAGGGTTCAGGGTCTTCCTTTGATGACATTTAAGAAATATGATAATGTGCTAAAATGTACCTAACATCTTTCTGATTGTGTGTGTGTGTGTGTGCATATGGTTAGTCTTTTCTCAAATGTACTCATGCAGTGTTACTTTTCGAATGCAGTTGTCTCCTCAAAGTGGCTATCAAGGGAATTAGGACTCAAATTAAGGATTATTAAAAAGACATTCACACTGAAATATGTTATTACTGCAAAAGCTGTTCTTGCATTAGCAAAAATGAAGTTAGTGGAACAACTGGCATTTACAGCTGAGACTGTAAATCAAAATTCTGCAAAGCCTTTCTGTTTTTCCACTCCAATAGCAGCCTTTCTGCCACAATTCTGTCACCATGAACTTCGGCAAGTACCTCATCGTATAGAACACCAGGCAGGCTTAGAAACCCGTAGAATGCTTGATTACTACTCCTTGCCATTTGCCACAAACCCTGACAATTTCCTTTTTGGCTTTTGGGAAATCGGCTCAGCAGAAACTTGAGAATCTGAATACTTGATTTGGGGCTCTAGTACTATGGCAATTTGTCCAATCAGTTACCTGATTTGCCCTGTGCTATAGATTGGATCTACTAAATGTAAAAGACACATGCCTGACCTTTAAGAGCAAAAATTTTGCAGTTTTCCTAAGCTCAGCCTTGCTCCTGTTTCTCTAGCTCACTTCTTGGTTCAGACACTCCTGGCTCCTACTGAAATCTGGGCCTGATCCTAATTCTTCTCTCTTCTCACCTTCCCCTTGGAAGCAATGCCCAAACCTACCTGACATATCATAAAAACCTTTTGTTAACCTCCTCAATGTATATTGAATCTACTCCCTCTCCTACTGCTCTTCACCTTCACTGTACTTTGTCTGAGTTGTGCCTGCCTGCTTAGGTGCTTAGTTGTGTCTGACTCTTTGCGATCGTTCAGACTGTAGCCCACCAGGCTCCTCAGTCCATGGGATTCTTCAGGCAAATATATTGGGGTGGGTTACCATGTCCTCCTCCAGGGCACCTTCTTGACCCAGAGATCGAACCTGCATCTGCTATGTCTCCTGTATTGCAGGTGGGTTCTTTACCAGCTGGGCCACACTATTGTTATTTCTTGCCTGTGTAATTGCAGCAATGCCTTAACTGTCATTACTGCCCTCTGTTTCTTCCTTCCCAGGCTACTTCTCCTTTTCTCAAAGACTCCTTTTCCCACAACTCAGAAGTAAGAGCTCAATCTCACCATAGTCTTTCACCAAGATCCAATTGATAGTTTTACAATGGGCATGGAATTGAGTTTGAACACATTAACTTGGCATTTAAAAGCCATCTGTATTATGTCCTTTGCTTACTTTTCAAAGTTGAATCTGATTTCATGTTACTTCTGAATTATACATAGTTTTTCTATGGATTATTTCACCACCCCATGGCCTTTCTCTCTCTCTTTATCCTCCCCCACCACCCTCCCTCTTTACAATAAACATTCACACTGGCTCGCCAGATGATTCTTTAAAAATCCAAGACTGTTGCCAGGAGGAAGTCGTCACTGAAACCCTGGGCGTCCAGGCTGAGTTTCAGATCTCCTAATCATGCCCTCACAAAATCACATTCTCATGATAAAACACACTTCCAAGTTTTTTTTAAAAAAGCAACTTCATTGAGATATAAAAGTGTTCAGTACATTGGTTTTTAGTATTGTACAGAATTGTGCAACCATCATCAGAATCAATTTTGGAACATTTTCATCAGTAAAAAGAAAACCTAGATTCATTAATATTCACTTCCTTTTTCTTACCAAACTCCCTAGCTCTAGGCAACTATTTGTTATTCTATTTCTTTTCTCAATCAGTTCAGTTCAGTTCAGTTACTCAGTCCTGTCCAACTCTTTGCGGCCCCATGAATCGCAGCACGCCAGGCCTCCCTGCCCATCACCAACTCCCGGAGTTCACTCAGACTCATGTCCATTGAGTCAGTGATGCCATCCAGCCATCTCATCCTCTGTCGTCCCCTTCTCCTCCTGCCCTCAATCCCCCCCAGCATCAGAGTCTTTTCCAATGAGTCAAATCTTCACATGAAGTGGCCAAAGTACTGGAGTTTCAGCTTTAGAATCATTCCTTTCAAAGAAATCCCAGGGCTGATCTCCTCCAGAATGGACTGGTTGGATCTCCTTGCAGTCCAAGGGACTCTCAAGAGTCTTCTCCAACACCACAGTTCAAAAGCATCAATTCTTTGGCACTCAGTTTTCTTCACAGTCCAACTCTCACATCCATACATGACCACTGGAAAACCCATAGCCTTGACTAGACAGACCTTTGTTGGCAAAGTAATATCTGTGCTTTTCAATATGCTATCTAGGTTGGTCATAACTTTTCTTCCAAGGAGTAAGTGTCTTTTGATTTCATGGCTGCAGTCACCATCTAGTGATTTTGGAGCCCCCCAAAAATAAAGTCTGCCACTGTTTCCACTGTTTCCCCATCTATTTCCCATGAAGTGATGGGACCGGATGCCATGATCTTCGTTTTCTGAATGTTGAGCTTTAAGCCAACTTTTTCACTCTCCTCTTTCACTTTGATCAAGAGGCTTTTTAGTTCCTCTTCACTTTCTGCCATAAAGGTGGTGTCATCTGCATATCTGAGGTTATTGATATTTCTCCCGGCAATCTTGATTCCAGCTTGTGCTTCTTCCAGCCCAGCGTTTCTCATAATGTACTCTGCATATAAGTTAAATAAGCAGAGTGACAATATACAGCCTTGCCGTACTCCTTTTCCTATTTGGAACCAGTCTGTTGTTCCATGTCCAGTTCTAACTGTTGCTTCCTGACCTGCATACAGGTTTCTCAAGAGGCAGGTCAGGCAGTCTGGTATTCCCATCTCTTTCAGAATTTTCCACAGTTTTCCTATTCTGGGTTTTTCATTGGAGAAGGAAACGGCAGTCCACTCCAGTATTCTTGCCTGGAGAATCCCATGGACAGAAGAGCCTGGCGAGCTACAGTGCATAGGGGTACACAGAGTCGGACAGGACTGAAGTGACTTAGCAGACATGCATGGGCTTTTCATATAAACAGAATCATACAATATATGGTCTTTGAGTCACTTTTTTTTTTTTTTAACTTAGCATGAGGTTTGCAGGGCTTCTCTGGTGGCTCAGATGGTAAAGAATCCGCTGCATTGTGGGAGACCTGGGTTTGACCCCTGGGTTAGGAAGATCCCATGAAGAAGGCTACCCACTCCAGTATTCTGGCCTGGAGAATTCCATGGACTCTATAGTCCATGAGGTTGCAAAGAGCTGGACACGACTGAGTCACTTTCACTTTCACTCTCTTTCATGAGGTTTTCAAGGTGTGTCCATGTCGTACTATATGCCGTATCACTTCTTCTGCTTACTTTACATTGAAAATATTACACTGCAGCGATATGCCTTATTTGATTTATCCATTCATTGATTGGTTATTTGGATTGCTTTCACATTTTGGATATTCTGAAAAACTTTTATATGAACATTTATGTACAAGTCTTTGTGTGAATATGTTTTCAATTCTCCTGGGTATGCACCTAGAAGTAGAATTACTGGGTTATATGGCAATTCTACGTTAATTTTTTTTTTTTAAATGAGGTAACATTATAACATTATGTAAATTTTGTCTAAAGAAATATGGAAATACTAATTTGGAAATTTATGTGCGTTCTTATGGTCACTGCAGTATTACTTTACTTAACAGTAAGTAAAGTAATACTTTAAAGCCAAGATATGGAAGCAACCTAAGTGTCCATCAACAGATGCATGGATAAAGTTGTGGTCTATATATATATATATTCCATTGTGTATCCTACTCAGTCACAAAAAGATGAAATCATGCCACTTGTGACAACATGGATGGATCTTGAGGGGCTAAGTCACTCCGGTTATGTCCGACTGTTTGTGACCTTATGTGACTGTAGCCCACCGGATTCCTTAAGGGTATAATAAGCATAATAAAAATAATTCAGATGGAGAAAGACAAATACTGTATGATTCCACTCACATCTGGAATACAACACACATACAAACATACAAAGATAAAATAAATGAATATACCAATCCAAACAAAAACAGAGATACAGAGACAGAGGAGTGATTACAAGAGTGGGGGGAGAGCAAAACTGGTAAAAGGGCTTGTTTGTATGGTGATGAACAGAAACTAAATTTTTGGTGGTGAGCATGCCGTAGCTTACAGAAGTAGAAATATAATGTTTTATACATGAAAAGTTATATAATATTATAAATCTATGTTTAATCTTTTGAGGAACTGCCAGACTGTTTTCGATAGCATCATACCATTTTATATTTTCAACACCATTGTAAAAGAGTTCCAATTTTTCAACTTGATGACACTTTTTACTATCTGTCTTTCTGATTATAAAAGAAATGGTGAAGTGAAATTCCATGATGGCTTTGATTTGAATTTCCTTAATGGAGAATTATGTTGACAGTTTTTTCAGTTTGTATATATTCTTTGCAAAAATATCTATTCAGATCTTTTGCACATTTTCAATTGTTGCCTTTTCATTTATTCTCTGAGTAGGAAATGGCAATCTAGTCCAATACTCTTGCCAGAATAATTCTATTGACAGAAGATCCTAGCAGACTACAGTCCATGGAGTCATTTATTCTGGCCATGAGACCCTTATCAGTAAAGCATTTATAAATATTCTTTCCTATTCTGTGGGTTGTCTTTACTTTCCTGATAATAGTCTTTTAAGTTCCTTTTAATTGTGGAGAAATTCAATTTATTTAATTTTTCATTTTGTTGCTTGTGCTTTCAGTGTCATAGCTAAGAAATCACTATTTAATCTGCAGTCAGAAAGAATCACTCCTATGTTTACTGTAAGAAGTTTATAAGCTATTACATATAAGCCTTAGACTCACTTTAGTTTTTACTTGTTGGTGAAGGTAGGACTCCAACCTCATCATTTTGCATGTGGGTATATAGCTAGCGAGTACCACTGATTAAAGTATACAGTTTTTCATAGCATTGTCTTATAATTTCCTTTTGAAATTTCTGTAAAGTTTTGAATAATGTCACTGTTTTATTCTTGATTTTGTTAATTTCATTTTTTTCTCTTATTTTCCTTGATCAGTTTAGCTAAACGTGAGTCAAATTGGCTGATATTTTCTAAGAACAAAACTTTTCATTGTGGATTTTTACTGCTGTTTTGCTTCTATTTCTATTTCATTAACTTCCATGTGAATTTTTATGGTTTTATTCCTATACTTGTTATAACTTTTGCTTGCTTTTCTTTTTATAGTACCTCAATATGGAAAATTAGGCTATTTTTGAAAATTTCTTAACTGTAGACTTTTATAACTGTAAGTTAAGAAAAGAAAGAAGAAAATTTCATTTAGTAAAATAACTTGCTAGGACTTTGACTAGAATTGCACTGAATCTATAAGCCAAAGTTGGGAAGAACTGACATCTTAATAATATTGAGTTTTCCTCTTTATGTCACTTATTTAGTC
Organism: Bubalus bubalis; assembly: GCF_019923935.1. Lineage (NCBI taxonomy): Eukaryota > Metazoa > Chordata > Mammalia > Artiodactyla > Bovidae > Bubalus > Bubalus bubalis. The sequence continues at coordinate 111,481,160 of NC_059161.1, forward strand.
CTTCTTTGAATTTGGAATTTTATCAGTTCAGTTCAGTCACTCAGTCATGTCTGACTCTTTGCGACCCCATGAATCGCAGCATACCAGGCCTCCCTGTCCATCACCAACTCCTGGAGTCTACTCAAACTCATGTCCATCAAGTCGGTGATGCCATCCAGCCATCGCATCCTCCATCATCCCCTTCTCGTCCTGCCCCCAGTCCCTCCCAGCATCAGGGTCTTTTCCAATGAGTCAATTCTTCACATAAGATGGCCAAAGTATTGGGGTTTCAGCTTTAGCATCAGTCTTTCCAATGAACACCCAGGAATTGTATAGTTTTTGTCAAATAGATTTTGTAATATTTTGTTAAATTTATACCTAAATATTTTGAGGGAGGTTATAATATAAATGGCATTTCTGTTCATTGCTGGTATATAAGGAAGGAATTCATTTTGTATACTAACCTTGAATCCTGCAACCTGCTGTAATTGCATATTAGTTCTAGCAGGTCTTTTGTAAATTCTGTCAGACTTTATATATAGATGATCATGTCATCTGTGAACAAAGGTGGTTTCATTTCTTCCTTCCCATTCTGTGTACCTTTTATTTCCTTCTTGTCTCACTCATTGTACTAGCTAGAACTTCTGGTACAATGTTGAAGAGGAGTGATGTCATTGTACATCCTTGACTTGTGCCTGGCTTTATGAGGAAAGATTTTGAGTTTGTCCACCATAAAGTATAATGATGTGTACGTTTAGTTGCTCAGTCTTGTCTGACTTTTTGTGACTCCATGGACTGTGGTGCACGAGGCTCCCCAGTCCATGGGATTCTCCGGGCAAAAGTACTGGAGTGGGTTGCCATGCCCTCGTCCAGGGGATCTTTCCAACCCAAGAATCCAACTGGTGTCTCCTGCATTGGCAGGCTGGTTCTTTACCTGCTGAGCCATAACTGGAACCTTCCTGTAGGGATTATATATCAATTGGAGCAAGTTTGTCTCTATTCCTAGTTTGCTGAGACTTTTTGTCATGAAGCAGTATTGGATTTTGTCAAAGACTTTTTCCACATGTATTGGTATAATAATGTGATTTTTGTTTTCAGCCTATTGATATAATGATTACATTAACTGATATTTGAGTGCTGAACCAGCCTCACAAACCAGAGGTAAATCCTTCTCAGTCATCATGTATAATCTTTTTTACACAATGTTGGCTTTGATTTGCTAATATTTTGTTGAGGGATTTTGCATCTATGTTCATGTGAAACATTGGTCTATAGTATTCTTTTCTTGAAATATCTTTGGTTTTGATATTAGGATAATAGTGGCTTCACAGAATGAGTCAGGAAATCTAATCTCGGCTTCTGTCTTCTGAAAGTATTGAAGACAACTGGTATAACGTCTGCCTTAAATGTGTGGTAGAATTCACCATGAGCTCATCTGAGCCTATTGCTTTGTTTTAGAAAATTTTGAATTATTCATTCAAATTTTTAAATAGAGACAAGTCTATTATCTATTTCCTCTTGTGTGAGTTTTGATAGTTCTGCTTTCAAGGAGCGGGTCCTTATCTAGGTTATCAAATTTGTGGGCAAAGGTAAATTTGTGGATCTTCATGTGGGTTCAGATTGTTTTGGGGTTTTATCCTTCTTAGCAAAATTATGCTTTCAGCCTGAAAGACTTTAGTATTTCTTGTAATATGGATCTTCTAACAATATATTTGCTAAGATTTTGTTTATCTATGAATGCCTTTGTCTTCTAAGGATTGTTTTTCTGGATTTAGGATTCTTAGCTGACTGCACTTTGAATCTTATTAACTGCCTCCTGGCTTCTAGGTTTTTTTTGGTGGTAAGACTTTAATTTTATTGGGGGTAATTTTTTTTGGTGGTTAAGACTTTAATTTTCTTGTTCATGGCAAGTTGTTGTTTTCTTGAGTTTTCTTAAGTCTTTTGTCTTTTCATTTCAATATTTTTACTATTATGTATTGAAGTGTGGATCTCTTAGCCATTAGTCCACCTGGCATTTCCTGAGCTTCTTAGATATGTACATTAATAGCATTTATCAAATTTAGGATACTTTCCACCATTTTAAAATATATTTTGCAAAAGAAGTCTTCTGATTGCCAACTACAAGAGGCTCAAAAAAAGACTCTGATAGGGCCATAACTTCTGCGGTGGAGGAAGCCTGTGTCCCTGCACACTTGGTGCCGCCAGGGTCCCCGCAAGCCAAGCAGCTGCACCGCCTTCACACTCAACTCTCACTGGGGTAGAGCTGCCACAGGCCAAAAAAAAAAAAAAAAAAAGTCTTGCATCTATGCACACCGGGTCACTTCAGTAGTATCCAACTCTTTGCAACCCTGCGGACTGTGGCCTGCCAGGCTTCTATATCAGGGGAGTTCTCCAGACAAGAATACTGGAGCATATTGGTTAATACAGGTTGCCATACCCTACGAGAGCACTATTTCCTTCTGCCCTAGCTGCCAACTCCCCTGAGTACCTGGTGCTGCCAGAACCCCTGTGAACCAAGCAGCTGTACCACCTCTACACCTGGCCCTCACTGGGGCAGACCAAGTCCTCCAGGGCAGCCTCAGGAGCAAACGCCAGCAAACCCCTCTTCAACCCACATGAAGAGGTGGAAATAAAACTACAATTGAAGCCTAGGGGCAGTGTGGCTAAGGAAAAAGACCCAAAACCTTCCCACCAGCTGTACAAGCTGCAGATTAAACCCACACAATCAACTGGGCAGACCCCGTGTCTATGGAATATATAAAAGGACACTGAGAGCTCCTACGAAAGAAAATGCACTAGTTCTGACAGCGGTGGACATTGGAGGCAAGACCTTACACAGTAGGGCCAGGTTAGAATCTGAGCTGCCCCACAGCAGGTGCAGAGATCAGCACAGTGTTGGAGGGCATCCTAGGGAGGTGAGGGGGACTGTGACTCCCAGTGAGGGAAAGGACTCTGACAGCAGTGACCCGAGAAAAACATGTATTATTCTTATGTTTTGACTTGTTCTGTAGATTCTTTTGGATTTTTTTTTCCTTTTCACCCCCTCTGTTGTAGTTGTCCATTTTATTGGCACTATGAAATCTAATTCAGCTTTTGAGTTTTTATTTTCTTTTCTCAGTCACAGTTTTTACTGTTGTTATGAATCTCTGCCTTTATATTGAGTTTTTGTAGTACTGTGGAGTTTTCCTTTTTTTTCTTTCTTCTTCCTTTTTTCTTCTTTTTTAATTTTAATTTTTTAACCTATTATTTTTTCTACATTTATTCCTTTGTTTGCTTTCCCTCCTGCTCTTTTCCCCTTGCAGTTAATCTTTAATGTATATAAATCTTCTTTATCTACCTCTATTTAACTTTGTATATCTATTCTTTTTTTCCTTTCCCCTCAACATATTTGTTAGTTTTGTTTTCATTGCTTTATTCCCCACTTGGCACCTTGCTTTAGTTTTGTTTTCCAGTTTGTGCTTTAGTTAGTTTTGTTCTTAAGTGGTAGATGTAAATTTTGGTTTCCTTTGTTCATCAGGTCAATCCACTGTACTATATTTTTGTTGGACTGTTTTGATTTTGCTTATGGATGTATATAAATATGTGTATATTCAGTCACACTTTTTATTGCCATTATAAACCTCTGCCTCTACATTGGGCTTTTGCAGTTCTGTGGATATATCCTTTTTTTTCTTTCTTCTTCCTTGTTTTTCCTCTTTTTTTATTTTAATTTTTAGTTTTTAAACCTATTAAAAATTTTCTACATGTATTCCTTTGCCTTTTTTCTTTTGTTAATCTATAAAGTATATAAATATTCTTTTATCTACCTCTATTTAACTTTGTACATCTATTCTTTCTTTCCTTTCCCCTCAACATATTTGTTAGTTTTGTTTCATTGCTTTATTCCCCATTTGGCACCTTGCTTTAGTTTTGTTTTCCAGTTTCTACTTCAGTTATCTTTGTTCTGAACTGGTAGGTATAATTTTTGGTTTCCTTTGTTTGCTAGGTCAATCTATTCTTTATTTTTGTTGGACTGTTTTGATTTTGCTTATGGGTGTATACGTGTATGTGTATATTCCATTATTTTAATTATTACTTGTCTGATTTTGTAACTGCCATTTGTCTGGGGTTCATCTTTGGTTTCTCATTTTTGGTTATTTGTTTTAATCTCACTTAATGCCATAACAAACCACTTGAGGAATCTTCATTACTGACCAGAGATCAAGCCCTGAGCCTTTGGAGTGGGAGCACACACCCCAAGACCCTAGACCACCAGAGAACTAACCCTAGGGAGTATCAAATAGTGAGAACTCACACAAAGGAAACCACTTGAATACAAGAGCAGGCATCACCCAACCACCTGTAGCATCCTCTGCAGGATGCTTCATCTAAACAACAAACAAAACAAAAATACAGACCTAATCATCAGCAGACAGGATTACCACCTCACTCAGCCTTGTCCATCGGAGGAAAAACAAACAAAAACTCAGTACAAATCTCACCCTATACAAAGCTTGCACAAACCTCTGAACCAATCTTAGGAGGGCAGAAACCAAAAGGAAGAAAGAATTCAACCTTGAAGCCTTGGAAAAGGAGACCTCAAACACAACAAGTTAAAGGCAGAGAAATACTACACAAATGAAGGAACAAACTAAAAACACAGAAGCCCAAATAAATGAAGAGGAAATAGGCAAACTACCTGAAAAAGAATTCAGAATAATGATAGTAAAGATAATCAAAAACCTCAAAAACAGAATGGAGAAAATGCAAGAATCAATTAACAAAGACCTAGAAGAGTTAAAGAATAAACATACAGAAACAAACAACACAATTACTGAAATTAAAAATACTCTAGAAGGAGTAAATAGCAGAATGTCTGCAGCAGAAGAACGAACCAGTGAGCTGGACGATAAAATGGTGGAAATAACTTCTGAAGAGCAGAATAGAGTAAAAAGAATGAAAAGAACTGAGGATAGTCTCAGAGGCCTCTGGGACAATATCAAACACACCAACATTTGAATTATAGGGGACCTAGAAGAAAAAGAGAAAAAGAAAAGGTATGAGGAAAATTTTGAAGATATTATAGTTGAAAATGTCCCCAATATGGAAAAGGAAATAGTCAATAAGTTCAAGAGCCACAAAAAGTCCCATACAGGGTAAACCAAGTAGAAACACACCAAGACACATAATAATCAAACTAACAAAGACTAAACACAAAGAAGACCATAGCAAAAATCAACAAAGCCAAAAGCTGGTTCTTTGAAAGGATAAATAAAAATGACAAACCATTAGCCAGACTCATCAAGAAACAAAGGGAGAAAACTCAAATCAATAAAATTAGAAATGAAAATGGAGAGATCACAACAGACAATACAGAAATACAAAGGATCATAAGAGACTACTGTCAACAATTATATGCCAATAAAATGGACAACGTGGAAGAAATGGACAAATTCTTAGAAAAGTACAACTTTCCAAAACTCAACCAGGAAGAAATAGAAAATCTTAACAGACCCATCACAAGCATGGAAATTGAAACTGTAATCAAAAATCTTCCAGCAAACAATAGCCCAGATCCAGACGGCTTCACAGCTGAATTCTTCCAAAAATTTAGAGAAGAGCTAACACCTATCCTGCTCAAACTCTTCCAGAAAATTGCAGAGGAAGGTAAACTTCCAAACTCATTCTATGAGGCCACCATCACCCTAATACCAAAACCTGACAAAGATCCCACAAAAAAAGAAAACTACAGGCCAATATCACTGATGAACACAGATGCAAAAATCCTTAGCAAAATTCTAGCAATCAGAATCCAACAACACATTAAAAAGATCATACACCATGACCAAGTCGGCTTTATCCCAGGGATGCAAGGATTCTTCAATATCCGCAAATCAATCAATGTAATACACCCCATTAACAAATTGAACAATAAAAACCATATGATTATCTCAATAGATGCAGAGAAAGCCTTTGACAAAATTCAACATCCATTTATGATAAAAACTCTCCAGAAAGCAGGAATAGAAGGAACATACCTCAACATAATCAAAGCTATATATGACAAACCCACAGCAAACATTATCCTCAATGGTGAAAAATTGAAAGCATTTCCTCTAAAGTCAGGAACAAGACAAGGGTGCCCACTTTCACCATTACTATTCAACATAGTTTTGGAAGTTTTGGCCACAGCAATCAGAGCAGAAAAAGAAATAAAAGGAATCCAGATTGGAAAAGAAGAAGTAAAACTCTCACTATTTGCAGATGACATGATCCTCTACATAGAAAACCCTAAAGACTCCACCAGAAAATTACTAGAACTAATCAATGACTGTAGTAAAGTTGCAGGATATAAAATCAACACACAGAAATCCCTTGCATTCCTATACACTAATAATGAGAAAACAGAAAGAGAAATTAAGGAAACAATTCCATTCACCATTGCAACGGAAAGAATAAAATACTTAGGAATATATCTACCTAAAGAAACTAAAGACCTATATATAGAAAACTATAAAACACTGGTGAAAGAAATCAAAGAGGACACTAACAGATGGAGAAATATACCATGTTCATGGATTGGAAGAATCAATATAGTGAAAATGAGTATACTACCCAAAGCAATTTATAGATTCAATGCAATCCCTATCAAGCTACCAATGGTATTCTTCACAGAGCTAGAACAAATAATTTCACAATTTGTATGGAAATACAAAAAACCTCAAATAGCCAAATCTATCTTAAGAAAGAAGAATGGAATTGGAGGAATCAACCTACCTGACTTCAGGCTCTACTACAAAGCCACAGTTATCAAGACAGTATGGTACTGGCACAAAGACAGAAATATAGATCAATGGAACAAAATAGAAAGCCCAGAGATAAATCCACGCACATATGGACACCTTATCTTTGACAAAGGAGGCAAGAATATACAATGGATTAAAGACAATCTCTTTAACAAGTGGTGCTGGGAACTCTGGTCAACAACTTGTAAAAGAATGAAACTAGAACACTTTCTAACACCATACACAAAAATAAACTCAAAATGGATTAAAGATCTCAACCTAAGACCAGAAACTATAAAACTCCTAGAGGAGAACATAGGCAAAACACTCTCTGACATACATCACAGCAGGATCCTCTATGACCCACCTCCCAGAATATTGGAAATAAAAGCAAAAATAAACAAATGGGACCTAATTAACCTTAAAAGCTTCTGCACATCAAAGGAAACTATTAGCAAGGTGAAAAGACAGCCTTCAGAATGGGAGAGAACAATAGCAAATGAAGCAACTGACAAACAACTAATCTCAAAAATATACAAGCAACTCCTACAGCTCAACTCCAGAAAAATAAATGACCCAATCAAAAAATGGGCCAAAGAACTAAATAGACATTTCTCCAAAGAAGACTTACAGATGGCTAACAAACACATGAAAAGATGCTCAACATCACTCATTATCAGAGAAATGCAAATCAAAACCACTATGAGGTACCATTTCACACCAGTCAGAATGGCTGTGATCCAAAAGTCTACAAGTAATAAATGCTGGAGAGGGTGTGGAGAAAAGGGAACCCTCTTCCACTGTTGGTGGGAATGCAAACTAGTACAGCCACTATGGAGAACAGTGTGGAGATTCCTTAAAAAACTGGAAATAGAACTGCCTTATGATCCAGCAATCCCACTGCTGGGCATACACACTGAGGAAACCAGAAGGGAAAGAGACACGTGTACCCCAATGTTCATCGCAGCACTGTTTATAATAGCCAGGACATGGAAGCAACCTAGATGTCCATCAGCAGATGAATGGATAAGAAAGCTGTGGTACATATACACAGTGGAGTATTACTCAGCCATTAAAAAGAATACATTTGAATCAGTTCTAATGAGGTGGATGAAACTGGAGCCTATTATACAGAGTGAAATAAGCCAGAAAGAAAAACACCAATACAGTATACTAATGCATATATATGGAATTTAGAAAGATGGTAACAATAACCCTGTGTACGAGACAGCAAAAGAGACACTGATGTATAGAACAGTCTTATGGACTCTGTGGGAGAGGGAGAGGGTGGGAAGATTTGGGAGAATGGCATTGAAACATGTATAATATCATGTATGAAACGAGTTGCCAGTCCAGGTTTGATGCACGATACTGGATGCTTAGGGCTAGTACACTGGGACGACCCAGAGGGATGGTATGGGGAGGGAGGAGGGAGGAGGGTTCAGGATGGGGAACACATGTATACCTGTGGAGGATTCATTTTGATATTTGGCAAAACTAATACAATTTTGTAAAGTTTAAAAATAAAATAAAATAATAAAAAAAGAAAATCTGTCATCCAAAAAAATAAATAAATAAATAAACACAAAGAAGGAATATTAAAAGCAGCAAGGGAAAAGCAACAAGTAGCATATAAGGGAAACCCCATACATTTAACAAGTGATCTTTCAGCAGAATCTCTGCAGGCCAGAAGGGAATGGCAGGATATATTTAAAGTACTGAAAGGGAAAAATCTACAACTAAGATTACTGTACCCAACAAGGATCTCATTCAAAATTGATGGAGAAATAAATAGCTTTTCAGAGAAGCAAAAGTTAAGAGAATTCAGTACCACCAAACAAGCTTTACAATAGATGTTAATGGGCCTTATATAGTCAAGAAATACAAGAGAAAAAAAGATGTACACAATCAACCCCAAAGCAAAATTAAGCAAATGGCAATAGGGACATATATATCAATAATTACTTTAAGTGTAAATGGATTAAATGCTCCAACCAAAAGATACAGACTGGCTGAATGGATACAAAAACAAGACCCATATATATGCTATCAACAAGAAACCCACTTCAGACCTAAAGACACATTAGACTGAAAGTGAGAGGATGGAAAATATATTCAATGCAAATGTGAAGCAAAAGAAAGCTGGAGTAGCAATCCTCATATCAGACAAATTAGACCTTAGAATAAAGAAGATCATAAGAGATAAGGAAGGACACTACATAATGATCAAGGGATAAATCCAAGAGGAAGACATAACAATTGTAAATATCTATGCAGTCAACATAGGAGCACCTCACTACATAAGACAAACACTAACAGACATAAAAGGAGAAATTGACAGTAACACAATAATAGTAGACTTTAAAACCCACTCACACCAATGGACAGATCATCAAAACAGAAATTTAATAAGGAAACACAAGTCTTAAGTGAAACATTAGATAAGATGTATCTCATTGATACCTTCAGGACATTCCATGCAAATGCAGAAGAATACAACTTCTTCTCAAGTGTGCATGGAACATTCTCCAGGATAGACCACATCTTGGGTCACAAATCAAGCCTCAGTAAATTTAAGAAAATTGAAATTATATCAAGCATCTTCTCTGACCACAATACTATGAGATTAGATATCCGTTACAAGAAAAAAAAAACCCTGTAAATACACAAACACATAGAGATTAAACAATATGTTTCTAAATATCCAACAGGTTACTGAAGAAATCAAAAGGGAAATTTAAAAAAAATTCTAGAAACAAACAACAGTGAAAGCACAATAACTCAAAACCTATGGAATGCAACAAAAGCCGTTCTAAGAGGGAAGTTTATAGCAAAACAGTCATACCTCAAGAAACAAGAAGAACATCAAATAGACTACCTAACTTTACACCTAAAACAACTGGAAAAAAGAACAAAAACAAAACCTAAATTAGTAGAAGGAAAGAAATCATTAAGATCTGAGCAGAAATAAATGAAAAAGAAATGAAAGAAAAAATAGTAAAGATTAATAAAATTAAAAGCTGGTTCTATGAGAAGATAAACATAATTGACAAACCAATAGCCAGACTCACCAAGAAAAAAAAAAAAAAAACAAAAAACAAAGAATCAAATCAACAAAATTAGAAATGGAAAAGGAGAGGTTACAACAGACAATGCAGAAATACAAAGGATTATAAGAGACTATTATGAACAACTATATGGCAATAAAATGGATAACCTGGAAGAAATGGACATACTCTTAGAAAAGTTCAATCTTCCAAGACTGAACTAGGAAGAAATAGAAATGATGAACAACCCAATTACAAGCACTGAAATTGAAGCTGTGATAAAAAAAAAAAATCTCCCAAAAAACAAAAGCCCGGGACCAGATGGCTTCACAGGAGAATTCTATCAAACATTTAGAGAAGAGCTAATGCCTATCCTTTTAAAACTCTTTCAAAAATTGCAAAGGAAGGAACACTTCCAAACTCATTCTAATAGGCTGCCGTCACCCTGATACCAAAACCAGACAAGGACAACACAAAAAAAGAAAACTACAGGCCAATATCACTGATGAACATAGATGCAAAAATCCTCAAGAAAATTTTAGCAAACAGAATTAAAAAATTCATACACCATGATCAAGTTGGGTTTATTTCAGGGATGCAAGGATTCTTCAATATATGCAAATCAATCAGTGTGATATATCATATTAACAAATTGAAAGGTAAAAATCATATGATAATCTCAATAGATGCAGAAAAAGCCTTTGACAAAGTTCAGCACACATTTATGATTAAAACTCTTAAAAAAGTGGGCATAGAAGGAACCTACCTCAACATAGTAAAAGCCATATATGATAAGCCTACACCAAACATTATTATCAATGGTGAAAAACTGAAAGCATTTCCCCTAAGATCAGGAGCAAGACAAGGGTATCCACTTTCACCACTATTATTCAACATAGTTCTGGAAGTCCTAGCTCTAGCAATCAAAGAAGAAAAAGAAATAAAAAGAATCCAGATAAGAAATGAAGAAGTAAATCTCTCACTGTTTGAAGATGACATGATACTGTACATGCTGCTGCTGCTGCTGCTAAGTCACTTCAGTCGTGTCCGACCCTGTGCGACCCCATAGACGTCAGCTCACCAGGCTCGCCCGTCCCTGGGATTCTCCAGGCAAGAACACTGGAGTGGGTTGCCATTTCTTTCTCCAGTGCATGAAAGTGAAAAGTGAAAGTGAAGTCGCTCAGTCGTGTCTGACTCTTAGCGACGCCATGGACTGCAGCCTACAAGGCTCCTCCATCCGTGGGATTTTCCAGGCAAGAGTACTGGAGTGGGGTGCCATTGCCTTCTCTGGATACTGTACATAGAAAACCCTAAAGAGAGTATCAGAAAATTACTAGAGCTAATCAGTGAATTTAGCAAGGTTGCAGGATACAAAATCAATACACAGAAATTGCTTCCATTTCTATATACTAACAATGAAAAATTAGAAAGAGAAATTAAGGAATCAATCCCACACCATTGCAACAAAAAGAATTAAATATCTAGGAATAAACTTACCCAAGGAGACAAAAGAACTATACACAGAAAATATAAGACACTAATGAAAGAAATCAAAGACAACATAAATAGGTGAAGAGATATTCCATATTCCTGGGTAGGAAGAATCAATATTGTGAAAATGACTATACTACCAAATGCAATCTACAGATTTGATGTGACCCCTATCAAATTACCAGTGAAAATTTTCACAGAACTATAACAAAATATTTCACAATTCATATGGAAACATAAAAGACCCTGAATAGCCAAAGCAGTCTTGAGAAAGAAGAATGGAGCTGGAGGAATCAACCTTCCTGACTTCAGACTATACTACAAAGCTATAGTCATCAAGACAGCATGGCACAAAACAGAACTGGCACAAAACGAGAAATATAGACCAATAGAACAAGATAGAAAGCCCAGAAATAAACCCATGCACCTATGGGTACCTTATTTTTGACAAAGGAGGCAAGAATATACAATGGGGCAAAGACAGCATCTTCAATAAATGGTACTGTGAAAATTGGACAGCTACATGTCCAAAAGAATGAAATTAGAATATTTCATAATGCAATACACAAAGATAAACTCAAAATGGGTTAAAGACCTAAATGTAAGACCAGAAACTACAGAACTCTTAGAGAAAAAATAGGCAGAGCACTAAATGACATAACTCAAAGCAAGATCCTCTATGACCCACCTCCTAGAGCAATGGAAATAAAAACAAAAGTAAACAAGTGAGAGCTGACTAGACTTAAAAACTTTTGCACAGCAAAGGAAACTATAAGCAAGATGAAAAGACAACTCTCAGAGTGGGAGAAAATAATAGCAAATCAAACAAGTTACAAAGGATTAATTTCCAAAATATACAAGCAGCCCATACAACTCAATACCAGAAAAACAAACAACCCAATCAAAAAGTGGGAAAGAGTTAAACAGATACTTCTCCAAAGAAGACATACAGATAACTAACAAGCACATGAAAAGATGCTCAACGTAGTTCATTATTCAGTTCAGTTCAGTTCAGTTGCTCAGTTATGTCCGATACAACCCCATGAACCACAGCACGCCAGGCCTCCTTGTCCATCAACATCTCCTGGAGTCCACCCAAACCCATGTCCATCCAGTCAGTGATGCCATCCAACCATTTCATCCTCTGTTGTCCCCTTCTCCTCCTGCCCACAATCCCTCCCAGCATCAGGGTCTTTTCCAATGAGTCAGTACTTCGCATCAAGTGGCCAAAGTATTGGAGTTTCAACTTCAACATCAGTACTTCTAATGAACACCCATGACTAATTTCCTTTAGAATGGAGCGGTTGTATCTCCTTACAGTCCAAGGGACTCTTAAGAGTCTTCTCCAACACCACAGTTCAAAAGCATCAATTTTTCGGTGCTCAGCTTTCTTTATAGTCCAACTCTCACATCCATACATGACCACTGGAAGAACCATAGCCTTCACTAGACGGACCTTTGTTGGCAAAGTAATGTCTCTTCTTTTTAATATGCCGTCTAGGTTGGCCATAACTTTGCTTCCAAGGAGTAAGCATCTTTTAATTTCATGGCTGCAAACACCATCTGCAGTGATTTTGGAGCCCAGAAAAATAAAATCTGACAGTTTTCACTGTTTCCCCGTCTATTTGCCATGAAGTGATGAGATTGGATGCCATGATCTTAGTTTTCTGAATGTTGAGATTTAAGCCAACTTTTTCACTCTCCTCTTTCACTTTCATCAAGAGGCTCTTTAGTTCTTCTTCACTTTCTGCCATAAGAGTTGTGTCATCTGCATATCTGAGGTTATTGATATTTCTCTCGGCAATCTTGATTTCAGCTTGTGCTTCCTCCAACCCAGTGTTTCTCATGATGTACTCTGCATATAAGTTAAATAAGCAGGGTGACAATATACAGCCTTGACGTACTCCTTTTCCTATTTGGAACCAGTCTGTTGTTCCATGTCCAGTTCTCACTGTTGCTGCATACAGGTTTCTTAAGAGGCAGGTCAGGTGGTCTGGTATTCCCATCTCTTTCAGAATTTTCCACAGTTTATTGTGATCCACACAGTCAAAGGCTTTGGCATAATCAATAAAGCAGAAATAGATGTTTTTCTGGAACTCTCTTGCTTATTCCATGATACAGTGGATGTTGGCAATTTGATCTCTGGTTCCTCTGCCCTTTCTAAAACTAGCTTGAACATTTGGAAGTTCATAGTTCATGTATTGCTGAAGCCTGGCTTGGAGAATTTTATGCATTACTTTACTAGTGTATGAGATGAGTACAATTGTGTGGTAGTTTGAGCATTCTTTGTCATTGCCTTTCTTTGGGATTGGAATGAAAACTGACTTTTCCAGTCCTGTGGCTACTGCTGGGTTTTCCAAATTTGCTGGCATATTGAGTGTAGCATTTTCACAGCATCATCTTTCAGGATTTGAAATAGCTCAACTGGAATTCCATCACTCCATTAGCTTTTTCATAGTGATGCTTCCTAAGGCCCACTTGACTTACATTCCAGGATGTCTGGCTCTAGGTGAGTGATCACACCATCATGATTATCTGGGTCGTGAAGATCTTTTTTGTACAGTTCTTCTGTATATTCTTGCCACCTCTTCTGCTTCTGTTAGGTCCCTACCTTTTCTGTCCTTTATCGAGCCCATCTTTGCATGAAATGTTTCCTTGGTATCCCTAATTTTCTTGAAGAGATCTCTAGTCTTTCCCATTCTATTGTTTTCTGAAATGCAAATCAAAACCTCAATGAGATATCACCTCACACTGGTCAGAATGGCCATTATCAAAAAGTCTGAAAACAATAAATGCTCGATAGGATGTGGAGAAAAGGGAACACTCTTGCACTGTTGGTGGGAATGTAAATTGATACAGCCGCTATGAAAGATGCTATGGAGATTCCTTAAAAAACTCAGAATAAAACCACCATATGACCTAGCAATCCCACTCCTAGGCGTATACCTTGATGAAACCAGGGTTGAAAAAGACACATGTATCTCATTGTTCACTGCAGCACTATTTACAATAGCTAGAACATGGAAGCAACCTAGATATCCTTTGACAGATGAATGGATAAGGAAGTTGTGGTACATATGCACAATGGAATATTACTCAGCCATAAAAAGGAATGCATTTGAGTCAGTTCTAATGAAGTGGATGAACCTAGAACCTATTATATAGAGTGAAGTAAGTCAGAAGGAGAAAAGTAAATATCATATTCTAATGCATATATATGGAATCTAGAATAATGGTAGTAAAGAATTTATTTACAGGGCAGCAATGGAGAAACAGACATAGAGAATAGACTTATGGACATGGGGAGAGGGGAGGAGAGGGTGAGATGTATGAAGAGGGTAACATGGAAATTTACATTACCATATGTTAAATAGATAGTCAACAGGAATTTGCTGTATGTCTCAGGGAACTCAAACAGGGGCTCTGTAGCAACCTAGAGGGGTGGGATGGGGAGGGAGATGGGAGGGAAGTTCAAAAGGGAGGGGATATATGTATACTTATGGCTGATTCATGTTGAGGTTTGACAGAAAACAACAAAATTCTGTAAAGCAATTATCCTCAGTTAAAAAATTAATTAATTAAAAAGCATATTTTGAATATTTTCTCTGCTTCTTTCTCCTCTACTGCCAAAATCATTACAAATATATTGTTGCACTGAATAGTACTAAATATTTCTCTGAGACTTTGTTAATTTTTCTTCCTTTTTCTCTCTTTTCTTCAGATTACACTTTCTCTACTAAACCCTCTTCAGTTTTGCTGTTTTTATGTCTTTGTTTGTCATTTCCAACATCTGAGCCCCCTTCTGCACCCAAAGCACCAAACATTATGCTTTTTTAAAAAATGCAAGGTCACACTTCCCTGTGTGTTTGCATGCCTCGTAATTATTTTGTTGAAACTATTTAGCAACTCTAGATACTTCTCCCCCTTCCAGGGATTTCTGCTGTTGTTTGCTTGTTTATTTTCTTAGTGACCTGGCTGGACTATTTGATTAAAGTATTTCTCCCACAGTGTGAAGCCTGTGATGTTTCACAAAAGGAATACCTCTGGGCATGTGCGCAGTCACCTTGGGATGGGGTGGAATTAGCAGAGCTCCCTTTGCCTCTTTCCATTTTGGGCTTTCTACCTCTGTTGGCATTACACCCAGCACTAATTGCTGGTTAATTGTTCTATTGTTTTTGATGATACCCAAGGGCATAAATAGCCTCACAATCTTATCCAATTAAATTTGGGGACCTGTGTAAGGATAGATTTTGAAGCCTATTTCTGAGGTTAGTTCTAACCTGAGAGGCTTTCTTCTTAGCACTTTCTTTCCATGGTGCTCTCTGATAAACTAGCTGCAATACAGTTGTCTTATTTCTCTCATGGAGCTACAAATGTCTTCTTAATTGCTTAATACTAAAATCTCCATTGTTTTCAGTCTTGACTTTCTGAATACTCTGTTTCAAATGTTTGTTTCTCTTCTGCTGGCCAGCATCTCCCCGGGCAAAATCTTTAAGCCCCTGATTTGAAAGGACCAAGAGAAGGATGTTGTACTGCTTTTCTTAGATGATATTCCAGTTTACACTTAGGATGCTGGGTGTGGGCACAAGCCTGGCTCCTCTAGGCTTTTCTCTCCTGCATGGAACCTCTTCCTTACAAAGGAGCTGGGGGTGAGGATGATTAGGGCTCCTGGTGGCTCAGATGGTAAAGAATCTCCCTGCAATGTGAGAGACTCAGGTTCGATCTCTGGTTCTGGAAGATTCCCTGGAGAAGGGAATGGCAACGCACGCCAGTTCTTGACTGGAGAATTCCATGGATAGAGGCTACTTGTTTGCCATGGGGTGGCAAACAGGACACAGCTGAGCAACTAACACTTTCCCTTTTCATTCTCTGTTGACCATGCCTCCTCTCTATCAGTGGTGGCTGGACTCTGAAAGGGAATTACTCACTTCTCAGCCACACTTACCCAGGATTTAGTCTCTGTAACAGGAAGTTACGAACAATGAGAAATGCATGTGACCTTTCCCTCCTGGAAAGGTCCAGTGCCTCTTGACTGCGATTGTAGGACCAAGACCCCCCTCTTCTTGGCCACATCCACACAGAGTGGGGCTTCCTTAATGCTGTGCTGGACTCTGAAGCGTAAATGGCACAAACTCTCACAGTTCTTAATAAGATTTAGTAGATTTTCTTGAATTAATGTTTCTTAGCAGAAACACAACATTGTAAATCAACTTATACTCCAATAAAAATTATAAAAAAAAATAAAAACTGAAAAGGAATACAAATTTTATTTATTGGCTGCATGAACTTTATGACCATTTTCAGAGACTTTAAATGGTTGTTTTTCTAATTAATTTTAAGCAATTGTGGTTGTTGTACTGGGGGAGAAGCCTTCAAAGCTCCTCAAAACACTATTATTGATATCGTATTTTTGATTGTGTGTGTGTGTGTTGCAGGTATACTGTTGGGCTCCTTTTTATTTTTAGGGTTTTCTTTTACATATGGTAAATGAAGCTGGTAGTGATTTAGGTACTGATATAGTTTCCTTTTTAAAATATGTTCCATGAAATAAGTCAGACCGAGGAAGACAAATACTGTGTGTTATTGCTCATATGTGTAATCTAAAAACCAAAATGAATAAATGAATACAACAAAACAGAAACAGAGTTACAAATACAGAGAATAAACCAGTGGCTGCCACTAGTGGGCAGTGGGGAGGGAGTGAGGGGCAAGATGCAGGTGGAGGATTAAGGGGTACAAACTACCATGTATAAAATAAATAAGCTACAAGGATATGTTTTACAGTACAGGGAATATAGCTGTTGTTTTATAACAATTTTAATGGAATATAATCTATAATAATTTTGAATCACTATGTTGTACATATGAAGCTACTATGTTGCTCAGTCCTGTCCGACTCTTTGCAACCTCATGGACTGCAGCATGCCAGGCTTCCCTGTCCATCACCGACTCATGTAGCTTACTCAAACTCATGTCCATTGAGTCGGTGATGCCATCCAACCATCTCATCCTCTGTTGTCCCCATCTCCTCCTGCCTTCAATCTTTCCCAGCATCAGGGTCTTTTCCAATGAGTCAGTTCTTCGCATCATGTGGTCAAAGTATTGGAGCTTTAGCAATGAATATCCAGGACTGATTTCCTTTAGAATTGACTGGTTTGATTGTAAATCAACTATCCATCAATAAAATTATGATTTTTAGAAAAGTAAATTAATTCTCACTATATGTTTCTGTGGGCTTTCCTGGTGGCTCAGACGGTAAAGAATCTGGCTGCAATGCAGGAGGCCCAGGTTCAGTTCTTGAGTCAGGAAGATCCCCTGGAGAAGTGAATGGCTACCTGCTCCAGTATTCTTGTCTGGGAAATCCCATGGACAGAGGAGCCTGGTGGACTATAGTCAATGGGGCCACAAAAAGAGTCAAACCCAATTCAACAATTAACACTATATGTTTCTCTAATGGAAAAACAATAGTAAAGCAAATTATAGTTCTTACCAAAGTAGAGAACATCAGCTTATCATGTTAAATTGGGGAAATAAAAAAGAAAGTGAATAATCCTAAAAGGAAATATCTTTTTGGCTCTAAGTCTAAATAGGGATGAACAGCAGTCACAGCACTTTTGCTCATCGACACACATTCATGTTCACATCTGACACTCATATTTTAGTTTCTACTATTGTCCACTAAAAAAGCACTAGGGCCCACAGAAAAATACTCTAAGGCAAGGAAAAAATCAGTATAGCTCTAGAAGATTGTTATTGACATTTACAAGGACATTTTAAGGCTATATTGGGTAGTAATAAAAAACAAAAACTGGCTCAAAGGAATTCTACTGGGAAAGTTATAATAATTTGAATATTAAATGAGACAATAGTTATGATTAACTATGCTATGCTATGCTATGCTAAGTCACTTCAGTCATGTCCTACTCTGTGTGACCCCATGAATGGCAGCCCACCAGGCTCTCCCATCCCTGGGATTCTCCAGGCAAGAACACTGGAGTGGGTTGCCATTTCCTTCTCCAATGCATGAAAATGAAAAGTGAAAGTGAAGTCGCTCAGTCGTGTCTGACTCCTAGCAACCCCATGGACTGCAGCCTACCAGGCTCCTCTGTCCATGGCATTTCCGAAGTAAGAATACTGAAGTGAGCTGCCATTTCCTTCTCTAGGGGATCTTCTTGATTCAGGGATTGAACCCATGTCTCCTGCATTGGTAGGCACATTCTTTACCACTGAGCCAATAGGGAAGCCCCAAAATTAAGTTTAAGTATTATGAATTTGGCTTTAAGTATTTTATTTATTTATTATCCTTATATTGATTGACGAACTATATGCCAGACTCTTGCCTTGGTTCTTGGGATATATTAAGAAAATAATATAGACAAACCATCATTGCCCTTTTGGAGTGTATATTTTTATCAAAGGAAGCAGGTGATAAAAATAATACAATAGATAAGTAAATCATACAGTGTATTGGCAAGTGAAAGCTACTGAAGTAGAAATAGAGCAAAGCAGGAGAACTGGGACTGTGAAATGGTGGAGGATTTTAAACAGGGTAATTGTTGTAGTCTTTGTAGAGAAAGTGAAGTTTGAGAAAGACTTGAAGGAGGTGAAATGGCTAGTCACGGGGATGTCTGTGGAGTAATGTGGGAATGGGTATTCAGGTAGAGAGAGAAACCAGTGCAAAGACCCTGGAGCAGAATGTGACTTGGCATGTTCAGACCCAAGGAACACAGGAGGAGACTGGATGATGAGTGGTGTGAATGACAGAGGAATAATAGGGATCATGTCTAAAGTTAATTAGTGAGTGAGTGAAGTCGCTCAGTCGTGTCCAACTCTTTGTGACCTCATGGACTGTAGCCTAACCAGGTTCCTCCGTCCATGGGATTTTCCAGGTAAGAATACTAGAGTGGGTTGCCATTTCCTTCTCTAGGAGATCTTCCTGACCCAGGGATTGAACCCAGCTCTCCCACATTGTAGGCAGACGCTTTACCATCTGAGCCACCAGGGAAGATCCAGATGTGCATATATCCTTGCAGATCATCGTAAGGACTCTAATTTATGATTATAAGTATTTCTGTTGAGTCTATGGCTCTGTTTCGTTTTTCCAGTGCAAGTGTCAAATGCTATTTTGGAACTTAGAGGAGAGGTCATGGGTGGATATATTTTTTGATTAACTTCTAGGTAGTAATTAAAGCCATGAGTATGAAAGAGGTAATATAGATGAGGTTTGGCAAATTCCAGGAGACAAATCCAGCCTCTTGGCTGATTTTATAAATACAGTTTTATTGAAACACCACCACGCCTATTAATTTATGTATTGTTTATGGTTGCTTTCACTTTGTAGTGACAGGATTGAGTAGTTCCAACAGAGAATATATGCTCCTCAAAACCTACAATATTTACTCTCTCAAATTTCTTGGAGAAACTTAGCTGATCCCTTGTCTAGTGACACAAAGCAGCTTGGAAGAAGCAGTGCTATGAGTTTTTTGTTGTTGTTGTTTAGCTGCTCAATCATGTTGACTCTTTGTGACTCCATGAACTGTATCCCACCAGGCTCCTCTCTCCATGGGATTTCTCAGGCAAGAATACCAAAGTGGTTTACCGTTTCCTTCTCCAGAGGATCTTCTCAGTCCAGGGATTGAACCCACGTCTCCTGCACTGGCAGGTAGATTCTTTACTACTGAGCCACCAGGGAAGCCCCTTTGAATCTTAGGCAACTCTAATATCTGCTGTCCCAAGGGAGTAGCTGAGTATGCAAAGGAGAGAGACATGAAACAGCCATAGTGAAAATTCAGCACAGACTTCACAGGAGGAAAAGAAGAGGCTGTTTCAAATACAAACTGTGACTGATGAAGATGAGGACTGAGAACCAGTCTTTGGATGAACAACCTGAAGGTCATTGGTTTTCCTAGTAAAAGCTGTCTCCATGGAGAGTTGTGTGTTAGAGTTAGCGTCAAGTGAAAGCGATTGAGGATTTAGTATGGCACGGAGACAAAATGCAGCAGTCCCAAACTTTACAACAGCAGGACCAATTTCGTGGAAGAAAATTTCTCTGAGGGTAGGGGTGGGGAATGGTTTCAGGATGATTCAAGTGTATTATGTTTATTGTGCACTTTATCTCAATTACTATTACATCAGCTCCATCTTGGATCATCAGGCATTAGATCCCAGAGGTTGAGGGTATAGTAGATACTCCCTCCTGATGTAGGGAGTATGGACATCTCTTTGGTGCTTGTGAAAAAGAGGATAAAGATAGCAATTTAGATGAAAAGAATTGTTAGGGGTCAAGAGTGAGTTCTCTTGTACATTGTTTTGTTTCTGATTGCTTAGATTAAACTCAGCTTAGTTAAAAGTTGGTGGAAAAATCTAATGAAGAAGGAAATGTTAATTGTTACAGAAAGAAGGGTTAAAAATAGTGTTAAGTTTTTCAGAAGGTCAGAAAAATGGCCTGGAAAGCACATTTTGTAATTTCAGATGAGCCTTTTACTGTAACAGAAGAGGAAGAGGGGAAAGGTACAGGTGATGGAAGATTTTTTTGTCTGGGGAGGGGAACGTGAAAAGCATTCCTGTCTGAGAGCTTATATTTTCATTCTGAAACAAGAGTAGAAATGTATGAGGAGTGAGAGGGAGTTAAAAGAGAAACAGTGGACTTGCACTCAAAGTAGTGAGCTCATCATAGTTTAAAGACCTTGAGTTGATGTAGAACCAGCCTGTCCATGTGTGTGTGTGTGTGTGTGTGTGTTTAATCTTTGCTCTGCAACTCAAGTACAGGAGTGGAGGACACATTTGTTTGGGTTCATTCAATATTAGGGGTTTGAAAGCAGGATGAGGCAAACACTTAGGCTTTACAATTTATAGGCAGTGTTATTTAAATAATGGATTCTTGAATGCAAAGATAAGAAGAGTGCAGTGGAGTGGAGGTGTTAAGGTTAAAGTAGGAATAATCTGATAAGCAAGATGGAAGATACAAAGTTTTGTTTAGAGAAAGGGGTGATTGACTTCAAGATTTTAGATTGTGGAGCAGTCTACCATGTAACCAAGTTCAAGGAATAAACTTGAATGGATTAGAGAAGGTCATTCAGAGATAAAGAGGTTAAGGAAATGAACCAGTGTTCAAGCCATCATCCTTGTGGGATTGGCGGTAATGGGAGTTGATGTCAGACTTTTGACAGAGATTTGGTTGCTATCAAGAGAATAAGATGTAATATTTAGTCACTGAAAATTCTTGAATAGACTATTTAATGACTGAAGAGGAATATATTGAAGATCAATAGATAATAGTATTTAGAGAATGGTATAGTTAAAGAGCAGAAACCTCAAAGGAGGCAGTTTAATTTTAATGGAAGTAATAATAAGCCACAGGGAACCAGAAGAACAGAACCTATACTTCTTCATCTAGAGTTAAAACAGATGGAGAAAACAATAATCTACCACTTAAGGTAAGTATAAAAACAAGTGCATAAATGATGTCAAAATGAACTAAATCCATTATATCTATAGTTTAGAATAAATTTTAGAATGACCATTATATATATATATACACACACACATATATACATATTTTATATATATATATATACATATGCCATATATAGTATATATAGACACATACACACACACACACACACACACACACACACACATATATGTATGCCATACATATAGCAGGATTGGCAGTTCCAGAGGGTATAGCAAAATGGTTTGAAAATGGAAAACTGAATAAGGAGTAAATGATTACACAGAATTATATTACAGTGATATATTGGAGGACAGATAGCCAGAAAAGCATATACTAGGGATGATAGATTTGGACTCAATGGCCATTTAAAAATACATGGCTATTAAATCTATAACCAGCTAAACACCTATTCTATATCAAAACATACTGATATCCAGAAATTCTAAAAAATGTTTCTCCAAGCTGTATAATCACTTTAATCTTTAATTTCACCCCCACTACCTTAATTTAGAATGTATGTCTCTCACTTTTAGATCTTACCATATTTTCCTAACTTATCTCCATGTCTTCACTCTTGAATCTTTTTAAAATTCAACATCCATTTATGATAAAAACTCTCCAGAAAGCAGGAATAGAAGGAACATACCTCAACATAATCAAAGCTATATATGACAAACCCACAGCAAACATTATCCTCAATGGTGAAAAATTGAAAGCATTTCCTCTAAAGTCAGGAACAAGACAAGGGTGCCCACTTTCACCATTACTATTCAACATAGTTTTGGAAGTTTTGGCCACAGCAATCAGAGCAGAAAAAGAAATAAAAGGAATCCAAATTGGAAAAGAAGAAGTAAAGCTCTCACTATTTGCAGATGACATGATCCTCTACATAGAAAACCCTAAAGACTCCACCAGAAAATTACTAGAACTAATCAATGACTGTAGTAAAGTTGCAGGATATAAAATCAACACACAGAAATCCCTTGCATTCCTATACACTAATAATGAGAAAACAGAAAGAGAAATTAAGGAAACAATTCCATTCACCATTGCAACGGAAAGAATAAAATACTTAGGAATATATCTACCTAAAGAAACTAAAGACCTATATATAGAAAACTATAAAACACTGGTGAAAGAAATCAAAGAGGACACTAACAGATGGAGAAATATACCATGTTCATGGATTGGAAGAATCAATATAGTGAAAATGAGTATACTACCCAAAGCAATTTATAGATTCAATGCAATCTCTATCAAGCTACCAATGGTATTCTTCACAGAGCTAGAATAAATAATTTCACAATTTGTATGGAAATACAAAAAACCTCGAATGGCCAAAGCTATCTTGAGAAAGAAGAATGGAGCTGGAGGAATCAACCTGCCTGACTTCAGGCTCTACTACAAAGCCACAGTTATCAAGACAGTATGGTACTGGCACAAAGACTGAAATATAGATCAATGGAACAAAATAGAAAGCCCAGAGATAAATCCATGCACATATGGACACCTTATCTTTGACAAAGGAGGCAAGAATATACAATGGATTAAAGACAATCTCTTTAACAAGTGGTGCTGGGAAATCTGGTCAACCACTTGCAAAAGAATGAAACTAGAACACTTTCTAACACCATACACAAAAATAAACTCAAAATGGATTAAAGATCTAAACATAAGACCAGAAACTATAGAACTCCTAGAGGAGAACATAGGCAAAACACTCTCTGACATACATCACAGCAGGATCCTCTATGACCCACCTCCCAGAATATTGGAAATAAAAGCAAAAATAAACAAATGGGACCTAATTAACCTTAAAAGCTTCTGCACATCAAAGGAAACTATTAGCAAAGTGAAAAGGCAGCCTTCAGAATGGGAAAAAATAATAGCAAATGAAGCAACTGACAAACAACTAATCTCAAAAATATACAAGCAACTCCTACAGCTCAACTCCAGAAAAATAAATGACCCAATCAAAAAATGGGCCAAAGAACTAAATAGACATTTCTCCAAAGGAGACATACAGATGGCTAACAAACACATGAAAAGATGCTCAACATCACTCATTATCAGAGAAATGCAAATCAAAACCACTATGAGGTACCATTTCACACCAGTCGGAATGGCTGCGATCCAAAAGTCTACAAGCAATAAATGGTGGAGAGGGTGTGGAGAAAAGGGAACCCTCTTAGACTGTTGGTGGGAATGCAAACTAGTACAGCCACTATGGAGAACAGTGTGGAGATTCCTTAAAAAACTGGAAATAGAACTGCCTTATGATCCAGCAATCCCACTGCTGGACATACACACTGAGGAAACCAGAAGGAAAAGAGACACGTGTACCCCAATGTTCATCGCAGCACTGTTTATAATAGCCAGGACATGGAAGCAACCTAGATGTCCATCAGCAGATGAATGGATAAGAAAGCTGTGATACATATACACAGTGGAGTATTACTCAGCCATTAAAAAGAATACATTTGAATCAGTTCTAATGAGGTGGATGAAACTGGAGCCTATTATACAGAGTGAAGTAAGCCAGAAAGAAAAACACCAATACAGTATACTAATGCATATATATGGAATTTAGAAAGATGGTAACAATAACCCTGTGTACGAGACGGCAAAAGAGACACTGATGTATAGAACAGTCTTATGGACTCTGTGGGAGAGGGAGAGGGTGGGAAGATTTTGGAGAATGGCATTGAAACATGTATAATATCATGTATGAAATGAGTTGCCAAAAAAAAAAAAGAAACGAGTTGCCAGTCCAGGTTCGATGCACGATACTGGATGCTTGGGGCTAGTGCACTGGGACGACACTGAGGGAGGGTATGGGGAAGGAGGAGGGAGGAGGGTTCAGGATGGGGAACACATGTATACCTGTGGTGGATTCATTTTCATATTTGGCAAAACTAATACAATTTGTAAAGTTTAAAAATAAAATAAAATTAAAAAAAAACTCTATTTCTGCCTGAATAATCTTTATATAATGTAGTTTGATCCTTTTCATCAAAATACTCATCAGTGGTGTACTAATGTAAGCTTCTGTTTCAGAGTCCTTTTGTCTCCTAAATCTCTTTCTCTCCCCTCAGGAGTGTTATGCTCCATCAACATGGAGCCCCGTTTTCCAGAGTTTTCCATGGTATCTTACAGATCCAAGCCTTTGCTCATGTATGTTCTTTGCCTGGAGCTTCCCTTCCATGGCTGACATCTGACATTTTATCCCCCACAGCCAAACTTCTAACTCAAGCCTTGTTTTAGTTTTCCAAGAATGGTTCATCATTCTCTCCTTTGTATCTTGTATTGTGTGTGTGTGTGTGAGTGTTAGCTGTTCAATTGTGTCCAACTCTTTGAGACCCCATGGACTGTAACCTTCCAGCCTCCTCTGTCCATGGAATTCTCCAGGCAAGAAGACTGGAGTGGGTGGCCATTCCTTTCTTCAGGGGATCTTCCAGACCCAGAGATCAAACCTGGGTCTCCTGTACTGCAGGCAGATCTTACACAACAAACTTCTTGCTCAAGCCTTTCCTGGTTTTAGTTTTCCAAGAAGGGTTAATCAATCTCTCCTTTGTGTCTTATATGTCTATTCAAATTGCTTTGACAAATGTTTGCTGATTTTTTTTTTCCCTAACACTTTTCTTAACTAGACAATGAGCTCCTTGAATGATGATGTTTGTGCCATAGAAGATGCTTAATAACGGCTTGCCCAACTGGAGTGGACTTGACACACCTACTCTTGCCATAAGCAAGTCAGTTTCAGGTAAGTTTTCTCTCTTTTGGCTCCACTCTTGAAATACAAATTGACCTCTCTGAATCCTTCCTCTAATGCCCTTGTTGGAAAATGTTAATAACTGGTCAGTGGCAGGCATGATTAAGCCTTCCTTTCTCCTTTATTTAGATTGGTGTCACTACACTGGTTCTGAGAGAGCCGTAAAGAACATTAACACTGCATCCACCCTGACAGAACAAACCATTCCCTGGAAATTGATAAGGGCCTTTTTCTGGAAATAAATTCGGTGGTGGCAAAACAAACGGTTGTCTCAATTGCCATCCATCACCCTTTCTTTAATAACTTTCATTTATTTCACCACATCCCTTTCTAAGATTAGTATAACAAATGCATTTATCTTTGAAGGATGGGGCATTGGCAGATTTTTCCAACGCAGAGGAAAACTAAATGTCTCTTAACTGAGCTCTGTTACATGCCTGAATATACCATTTCTTTGGGAGTTTCAGTTAACTGTTTTGAATTAAGGGGCTTATTTCTTTAACAGGAATCAATGATCCTGAAATTTAAAAGCATATTTTAATTCCTTGACTGGAATAAAATCTTTTAACTTGTAGTATATTAAAAAGCTGCTGAAACAATTTCAGGTGAGTATTATTGGATGCTATGATGATAGAATAAAATAAAATTTCCCTTCCGCCCCTGAAGGAAAAAGAAAACCCAACTAGTTGGTATCATAAAAGCATGAGAATGTGACAGTGTTAGTTGCTCAGTCATCGCTGACTCTTTGCAGTCTCACGGACTATAGCGCTCCAGGCTCCTCTGTCCATGGGATTTCCCAGGCAAGACTACTAGAGTGATTGCAATTTCCTTCTCCAGGGGATCCTCCTGACCCAGGGATCTGACCCAGGGATCTAACCCAGGTCTCCTGCATTGCAGGAAGATTCTTTACCATCTGAGTCACCAGGGAAGCCCCATCAAATGTGTATCAAACAAACACTTTGAATTCCTGGTATGTACTAGAAAATGCAAATCTTTGGTTCCCTTAAGTTTCACTTACCAACGAAAGAAAATAACAAACTAGTACATATTACTGGAGTGAAAGGATTACCTGTTTTTCCTTTGTTTTAAAATTTTTAGTTTTCTGTTTTTTGAAAACAAAACAAAACAAAAACACTGCTGGCCAGTAGGCCTCAGATACCCCCTTTTCTGAGAAAGGGGAAACCAGGACTCAGCAGAGAGTTGGGAAGTTTTACAAATATTGCTCACTTAGCTTCGAGTCCTTTAAACCATTAGTTTGAAGAGATACCAAATCAGGAAACACACACATACACACCGCAAACTAACAACAAAAATGTTCATTCTTATGGTTACATCAAAAAATTAGCTCAACTCCAAAAACCTTTCATAGAATTTGCCAGTGAAATGGTTGCTATAGAATTTCTAGGTTCAGTTATTTAAAAAGTAATCATACAAGTTGTCTGGGTCACCTACCAGCATTGATGATCAGCCACTTTCATAAAAACACTTTTCTATGCCTTGCATGCATGTGCATTAAGTCACTCAGTTGTGTCTGACTCTGGGCTACCCCATGGACTGAACCCCCCAAACTCCTCTGTTCATGGAAGTCTCCAGGCAAGAATACTGGAGTGGGTTGCCATACCTTCCTCCAGGGAATCATCCCGACACAGGGATTGAACCCGTGTTTCTTAAGCGTACCTGCATTGGCAGGTGGGTTCTTTACCTATAGTGCCACTTGGGCAAGCCTTTCTAGGCCTTATGATAACACAATTTTACATCTAGAGGATAGGAGTGTCTAAAAAGTTCAGTTTTCCAAGACCTTCTCCACCATTCTTATGACGTGCTTTTTGATACACATCCAGTGGGGACTTCCGATCTCATTCTCAAGATAAGAAAGCTTATAATAAGTGAAAGATGTTTGCCCAAGGTCACACACTTTAACTAGGAACAGACACCATGAACCTGAATTTTTCTGGTGAGTTGTTCCATTGGACTCATGGGTATTCAGATTTAATAGATAAGTCCTATATCCCTATGCTAGCCAAAAAAAAAAAAAGAATACAATGAAGCCTTATGAATCCAGAACCATGAGAGAGTAAAATGTTGTATGGGAATTTTTCAGATACTCATAATATATAATATTCATGTAAGGCTTTTCCATATGCACAAGGCTTTCACATCCATTATTTCACTTCATCCTTACAACTTAGATCATTTTACAGCTGTGAGAAAACTGCAAGTAAGAGGGTAGAAGTTAAGACACTTTTTCATGTTTATAAAATTAGTGATCAGGGGTGGGATTTGAACTTGGTGTTTTAACTTATAGTCCAATGCTGTTACTTCAGGGAACTCTTAAAGATGAATTTTATTTCTACAAGCACCAAAATAAATTTTAGTTTAAAACTGTTTTACAAATATTTGTAAACATTATTGCAACACACCCACAGGTGCCATGACAGTTCTGAGGGCAGCTATCAAAGACCAAAAGGTGGATGGTGGCTCTGTTCCTGGAAATCCCCACTTCTTCCCCAAAATAATTAGCCTAAGAAATTACCCAGCCCATAAAAACTAACCATGCTGTGTTTTGGGTCACTCTCACCTTCTAAGATAGCCCATACTCTGTCTGGGGAATGTGTTTGTCTCTAAATCCCTTCTTACCTAAAAAATAAAAAAAAAAAATTGTTATGTCTTTCCTGGTATTTCCAGAGAAAGGGTACTGAGTATAATTTAAACTTTTTTTCTTCTTGAGATTGGACCAGCATAATTATTTTCATTATTGTACTTTAATAAATAGGGTTGCAAAGAGTTGGACATGACTGAACGGCTGAGTGTTCACACACACACACACACACACATACACACACTTTGATAAATACAAGCCTGTATCTACATTCTTTCCTATTTCTCAATAGGAGTTTGTGAGATATTGCCACTCCTGATAAGTGTGCTAACCTCAAAAAGCCTACCCTTTTATTTTCTGTTTCATTTTCTAATGTTATGCTTCCAATATACTCTAGGCAGAGAGAGTAGGTCGTTAATCTTATTAAATGTGTTTACCATGGTTATGGGTGAAGCAATCAGTGAGAAGCTAAGATTTCCAAACATTAGAGTGTACCAATATTTCTTGGGAAGTATATAAAATACAGATTCATGGGACTTACTCTGGTAGATCTGGAGTGGAGACCAGAAATTTAACTAATGTTCCTTGTATTTCTGAAGGTTTCTCTTTCTGTAGTTTAGTAACACTAATAAAGAAGCAAAATACACGTTTCATGCATGAAGCCCATGGCATCAATTCCACATCTTTGACAATGTTTGCTTCAGATTCTAGGAGAAGCACCATGGTCCAGTAAATAGAATTTGGAGTCAGTCACACCTGGATTAAAATCCAGCCCTGTGACTTTCAAGTGAAGAGACTTTGGAAACATTACTTAACCTCCCCTCACCCCCATCACATCATCTGGAAAGTACCCCGTCCCCTCATCTCTCATGGTTGTTGTTTCTGATCAAATGAGACAGCGCCTGTGAAAGTATTTTCATATACCATATAATTCCATATGGTTGCTTAGAATTTTACAGTTTGTTGTTGCCAGAGACATTGATAGATCAATCAATTATTACTGATATGAAGCTCAGTGGCTTTCCAATTGCAGTAGCTAAACTACTGCAACATTACAATTCCTAACTGCATCAGCAACCAAGATATAACCTTCAAGACTAGTAGACCCTGGCTATCAGCACTTCAGGATGCATTAAGAGCCCTGTTTGTTCAAGATTCTGTGAGAATGTGAAAGGGGGAAAAAAAAAATCTACCTGCATGCACACAGAAAAAAAAAATGAAGAGGGAGCTGGGAGGAGCCTGCTCCCGGGAAATGGAAATTGGAAGGTTTTATTGCAGCAAATTTCTCCTCCAGGTTTAGCACCTGTTCAGTCACCCAACCCTCCAGATTTCAATAAGTGATTAACGACTCATTAACAGATCATTAGCTAAATCAGCCCAGTGCAGTGAAGAGAACTGGGTTCACTAATTTCCCTGGATTATCACCAAATGCAGACCAAAAAGGAAATGAAATATGTCTGATAAAAATGTTAGTGAAAGGAAATCAAACCTGCATATTCATTGGAAGGACTGATGCTGAAACTAAAGTTCCAATACTTTGGCAACCAGATGCAAATAGCTGACTTGTTGGAAAAGACCCTGATGCTGGAAGATTGAAGGCAGGTGGAGAAGGGGGTGACAGAGGATGAGATGGTTAGATATTGCATCATTGACTCAATAGATATGGATTTGAGCAAATTCCAGGAGGTGGTGAAGGCCAGGGAAGCCTGGCGTGCTGCAGTCCATGGGGTGGCAAAGAGTCAGACATGATTTAACGACTGGACAACAATAACAACACAATGCTGTTTTTATATCAGGGTGGAGTCATGTACTTTGTAGAAAGTGGTTCTTCCCCTCTGCATCCCTTGTTCCTGTCCTTGTCACCCTCCTGAGCATAATTCAGGAAGAATTTCATTTCCCAACCTCCCTCCTCATCCCAGATTTTTCAGGTTGTGGGGTGGATGATGGCTGGACCATAGAATATTTCAGCTTTAAGTCTCTGCAGCCAGACAGATACTCTTCCTGAGCACAGTCTCTTGCACAGTGATTCATAAACACTGAAAGTGATTGTCATTCTCTTTTATTCCTAAAGTAAGTGGTTCTAATACGTCACTTGTGGTTCCCGCCTCCACAAGTACCTCAATTTCTACTTATTTCCAAGCCTGAATCTCCAGATCCTCTTTGATTCTGTGAGTCCCCATTAGGTTTCCCATACATGAAGCTTTGCCCATGCTAGCTCGGTCTGTTTCTGTGGGTTTCCACTAAGGAACTCTCACTGATAATGTGGACATTTTAGTTCCTGCTTTCAAACCAGAGGAGAGAGACGGAGTGAAGTCTTAAAATGGGAATCAGTGTTCGCACCTCTCCTATTTAGAGGGCTTCCTGTCTCAGTCTTCTCCAGCTAGAAACTGTCAACACTATCTGCCCATGGCTCGTGCCAGAAAACTGGAAGTCGTTCTTGAATCTTTTCTCTACCACCCCCTACATTTAGCCATCAGCATATGTGATTGCTTTATCTCAAGATTATATATAGATCCTGTTCATTTGTCTCAGTCTTCGCTGCTATGTTGTCCATCCCCCCAAATATTTTCATACACCCGCTCTTGCCCTCTACCCCTGGCACATTTCAACATAAATTGAATGATCTCACCCATTCTCAGGCTTAGTCGTTCAGTCGTGTCCAACTCTCTGTGACCCTAGGGACTGTAGCCCACCAGGCTCCTTTGTCCAGGCAAGAATACCGGACTGGGTAGCCATTCCCTTCTCCAGGGGATCTTCCAGATCTCTGGAATGAACCGGGGTCTCCTGCATTGCAGGTGGATTCTTTACTATCTGACCTTCTAGGGAAGCTTGGATAATCTCACTATATGATTTAAGTATCTTCGATGGCTTTCTATTGCACTTGCTACACTGCTGAGCTGCTGGCTGTCTCCTTTTTCCAGTCTTCTCTCATATAATCCCCCTCAATGGGACACTCCAGGCACCCTTTTGGTACCTTGCACAGGCAGAGCTATTTTCCAGTTCCAGTCCTATTAAGTGATTAAATATAATGCCCTTCTCTTTTATATCAGCTGTTCCTCTGCCTCTGTCTTAGTTTTTTGTCACCTCTGCAGAGAACTCATCCCTGGTCATCCTATACAAATGTTTTATTTCCTTTTAAAGATTCATGAACTTGTAATCACACATTTATTTCTTTGCTTGTTTATTGATTATCCATTTTCTTCATTAGTAGGATGAGCATAAATTATAGTTTCTAACAGTCCCAGCCTGTGCCTATTGCCCCAGTAAATTATTATAGGTCACTCAAAATGTTCAGGTGTAAGGGGTCACCTAAACTTTAGGTGACAAGCAACATGAGAGCAGTACCAGTGATTTTTGTTTGCTTTTGTTATATATTTTAAAAATTTTACAAATATATACCAAGTCCCTAGGAGAAAAGTCCTCTTGAATATCTAAGTAACTCATAATTAAATTGTCATCATCAAACCCTGAAACACTGTATTCTCCATGCCCAATTTACTGTGATGGATGGTTTTTTTTCTCTCTCCCAATAAAATCTTCCTAATTTTTTTCTAATCTATTATAATTAGATTAAATATGATCACTTGATTTCTAAAAAGTCACCATTTCTCTTTGTTCCCTGTTTACCATCATCTTTCCCTCCCTCCTCTTTTTAAAATCTAATACCATCATCTATTAGACCACATGTTTACCTCTCTTTATCTTCCAAAATGTACTCCCCTTTCATAGCCTCTCTTTAAAATTGTACTCTTACTCTTGCTTCCTTACTGATTTCTGGCTTCCCAAGCTCTTTCCAACATTTTGAGTTTTGAAGAGCAAGCCAATAAAAAACATAAATGGACTTCATACTACCAAGATCTAGATTACCATCATTACTGTGCCACTTTCTAGCTTTGTGAACTTGGGTAGATTACATTCTCAAATTCATAATTTCTTAATGGGAAAATTAAGAGTTATTGAGAGGATGAACTGACATATGTATGTAAAACATTTAGTACAGAATCTGGATCAATCCAAAAATATGATTGATGAATGCCATCACCACCACCACCATCATCATCCTGATTGTTACGGAAGCACTTAGTCCTGGGGACCACCAGACCCTCTGTACATGCCATCATTTTGTCAGTGATATCAAATTCATTTTGATCACTACGATGAATTTGGGAACTCCAACATTCATGACTTCCTGGATCTTCAATTAACCACTACCTGACTCTTAGAGCAGTAGTACCATCAGACTTTAAATCTCATTTTCACTTCTAGTGGCTCAAATATGTCTTTCCTTCCTTTCTTCCTTCAGATTGTCTTCCTACTTACCCATTTTTATTCCTTTCTATTATTTATACATCTACCAGCCTGTATTCAAAGATAAATACCTTTGTATCCTGAGACTTAATGTGTGTTCAGGGCGTCCTTGGTGGCTTAGCAGAAAAGAATCCACTTGCAATGCAAGAGATGCAGGAAGGAGATGCGAGTTCAATCCCTGGGTCATGAAGATTTCGTGGGGAAAGTCCCAACCCATGGGATCACAGAAGAATCAGACATAACTGGCCAATTAACAAAGACAACAACAATTTGTGTTCACTTCTTTAGCAGGAGCACAGTTTAAAAAGAATTAGAGAGCATTTAAAGAAATCAACTGGGCTACCTTTAAAATACTCACCAAGTCATATCTAGTGTAATCTTGATCTAAAGTCAGATACTAGGATGGTCCCATATGAGCTCTGCCAGCAGGTATTCACACTCTTATCTATTTCCCTGTCTCTAAGTGTGGGTGGCACTCAGTGACTCTAATTAACAGAGTCAGAGAAAATCTGATGGAATGTCACTTCCATGACTAGGCAAGGAAAGGCTGTGGCTTCGGTCTTGCCAGACAGCCCTCTGTATTACCTTCTTAGATTGCACACTTTGATGAAACAAACTCTCGTGCTGTTGAGACCAGCATGACAGGGAACAGCAGGCAGTCTTTGGCAAGCACCCAGCAAACAACAGAGGACCTTCGTCCCACAGCTTATGAATAACTAAATCCTGCAAGGTAGCATACATGCTTGGAAGTCAAACCTTCCCCATCAAGCTCTGAGATGAATACAGCCCCACCAAAAACTGCTTGCAGCCTAGAGAGATGCTAAGTAGAGGGTCCAGTTAAGACATGCCAATCTAACTGGCATTTTAAGCTGCTCCACTTTGGAATAATTTCTGATCTGTTAGTAGATAACTCATGCACCTGGGTAAATTTTTATATTTAGTTTTCTCATCTCAAACTCAGGATGTTGAACATAAATATTTTAAGACCCTGCTTCCTGGATGTCCTGGATAACCTTGGACTATCAGCCTTAAGATGGTCTTCACTGTTGCCTGAAATGAGTTTGACATTCATGATATTTTCTGTAGAAATCTATCAACATTTCAAACTTCCACACAGCCATTCTCAGCTGATAATCCACCATAAACATAAATGTTCACGTTTAACCTTAAGTATTTCTGATTCCCTGAAGTCCCTTCCCCTAGCCTAGATGTTTCCCTATGGTTTCAGTCATTCCCTCTTCTTTACTTCTCTATCAGAGGAAGAGTTGCCCATCTTCCTTTCATATGATTGCTTATCTATCTCTTCTCATTATTTTATCCCCTCCTACCTTCTCCTGGACTTTGTCATTGAAATTAAACTCTTTATTTTCCTTTATTTTTTCTATCCCTACTTAGTAACACCTGGGCTTCTTCAATGGCTCAGCAGTAAAGAATCCATCTGAGACACAGGAGATGCAGGTTCAATCCCTGTGTTGGGAACATCCCCTGGAAGGGAACATGGTAACCCACTCAGTATTCTTGCCTGGAGAATCCCATGGACAGAAGAGCCTGTGGGCTACGATACAAAGGATTGCAAAGAGTTGGACACAACTTAGTGACTGAGCACACATGTATAAACATATACTCCTTTTTGGCATAAATGCTGTTATGGTTCATCAGTCCTCTAAAAATAATAATAATAAACCCCTCAATAAAATAACAAGGTCTGCTGGATCATCAAAAAAGCAAGAGAGTTCCAGAAAAAATACCTATTTCTGCTTTATTGACCATGCCAAACCCATGGACTGTGTGGATCACAACAATCTGTGGAAAATTCTGAAAGAAATGGGAATACCCGACGACCCGACATGCCTCTTGAGAAACCTATATGCAGGTCAGGAAGCAACAGTTAGAACTGGACATGGAACAACAGAATGGTTCCAAATAGGAAAAGGAGTACATCAAGGCTGTATATTGTCACCCTGCTTATTTAACTTATATGCACAGTACATTATGAGAAAAGCTGGGCTGGATGAAGCACAAGCTGGAATCAAGACTGCTGGGAGAAATATCAAAAACCTCAGATATGCAGATGACACCACCCTTATGGTGGAAAGTGAAGAAGAACTAAAGAGCTTCCTGATGAAATTGAAAGAGGAGAGTGGAAAAGTTGGCTTAAAGCTCAACATTCAGAAAATGAAGATCATGGCATCCGGTCCCATCACTTCATGGCAAATAGATGAAGAAACAGTGGAAACAGTGGCTGACTTTATTTTTCTGGGCTCCAAAATCACTGCAGACTGTGATTGCAGCCATGAAATTAAAAGACGCTTGCTCCTTGAAAGGAAAGTTATGACCAACCTAGATAGCATATTCAAAAGCAGAGACATTACTTTGCCAACAAAGGTCCATCTAGTCAAGGCTATGGTTTTTCCAGTGGTCATGTATGGATGTGAGAGTTGGAAAGCTCTATAAAGAAAGCTGAGCACCAAAAAATTGATGCTTTTGAACTGTGGTGTTGGAGAAGACTCTTGAGAGTCCCTTGGACTGCAAGGAGATCCAACCAGTCCATTCTAAAGGAGATCAGTCCTGGGTGTTCATTGGAAGGACTGATGTTGAAGTTGAAACTCCAATACTTTGGCCACCTGATGGGAAGAGCTGACTCATTTGAAAAGACCCTGATGCTGGGAAAGATTGAGGGCAGGAGGGGAATGGGATGACAGAGGATGAGATGGTTGGATGGCATCACTGACTGGACGGATGTGGGTTTGGGTAGACTCCGGGAATTGGTGATGGTCAGGGAGGCCTGGTGTGCTGTGGTTCATGGGGTCACGAAGAGTCGGACACGACTGAGGGACTAAACTGAACTGAAACAAAATAAAATAATAGCAAACTAGCTTTCTTTCCACTGTAACTTCTCCTTTCAATCTTTACCAGGAAGTTTATGCTCAAATCCCTTGGATTCCTCATTATTTCTTCAACCATTTATAAACTTTTAACCTGTTTTCATAGTAGAACCGTTATCTTAGTAAACTATAACTGTCCCTCTGAAGTGTCCTTTCTATCAATACTGTGTCCCTGAAAGTTTTTTGAAATGTTAATCAGTATATTTGTGTCCTCTGGTCATTACATGTTTATCTCTAGTTCTGTGTCTTCCTTTGGCTCGTTGAAAGGAGACCCTAGAAAAGATTTTATTGTCAGCTTTTCTTTTTCTTTATTTACTCTTTGAACAACAATGTATGAAGCACTTTCTATGCACTAGACCTTGTGTTAGGTACTACATCTATCTGTTTTCCTAGACTTTTTATTCTGCTTTGCCTCCATTTTTATATCAGTTTTTACTGTTGCTTGAATGCCATTATATGAATTTCTTGGTAACTACTCATATAGAAGTCCTTGTAACTGATCATTTTTACCTTTCCTCATCTCAAAACCTCAAACTTTACTTTGCCCTTCATCTCTCTCAGCTCATGGCTAAATTAGTATTTGAAGGCATTACTTCTTTTTATAGTTGGACTATAGAGAAGGCTGAGCACCGAAGAATTGATGCTTTTGAACTGTGGTGTTGGAGAAGACTCTTGAGAGTCCCTTGGACTGCAAGGAGATCCAACCAGTCCATCCTAAAGGAGATCAGTCCTGGGTGTTCATTGGAAGGACTGATGCTGAAGCTGAAACTCCAATACTTTGGCCACCTGATGCAAAGAGCTGACTCATTTGAAAAGACCCTGATGCTGGAAGGGATTGGGGGCAGGAGAAGGGACGACAGAGGATGAGATGGCTGGATGGCATCACCAACTCGATGGACGTGGGTTTGGGTGAACTTCGCGAGTTGGTGATGGACAGGGAGGCCTGGCGTGCTGCAGTTCATGGAGTCGCAAAGAGTCAGACACAAATGAATGACTGAACTGAACTGAACTTCTTTTTAAAATATTTCACTGGAGTATAGTTGATCTATAATGTTGTTTTAGTTTCAGGTATATAACAAAGTGAAACAATTATACATATACATACACATGTTATCTATTTTTGTAAGATTTTTTTCCTGTGTAAGCCATTACGCAGTATTGAGTAGAGTTCCTTGTGCTATACAATAGGTCCTTATTGTTGTTGTCATTGTTTAGTCTTAGTCATGACCCCATGGACTGTAGCCTGCAAGGCTCCTCTGTCCATGAGATTTCCAAACCAAGAATACCGGAGTGGATTGTCATTTTCTTCTCCAGGACTCTCCCTCACCAAGGGATCGAATCCAAATCTCTTGCACTGGCAGGTGAATTCTTTATTGCTGAGTCACCAGGGAAGCTCAGGTCCTTATTAGTTACCTATTTATATATAGGACTGTGTATATGTCAATCCCAATCTGCTAGTTTAGCCCTCCCCACCTTATCCCCTGGTGACCATGAGTGTGTTTTCTGCACCTGTGGCTAAATTTCCGTTTTGTCGGTAAGCTCGTTTGTCTTTTCCCTCCACATCCTCTCACTGCTGCCGCCCCAGTTCAGGCTCTATTCCCTTCCTGAACTGCTGCAGTCATCTAACAGCAGTTAAACAGCATCTCCTGTTTTTAGCCCATTTCTATTCTGCTCTGTTCTGTTCTATTCCATTCTGGTTCTGTTTCATTTCTTCCCTCCCCGTCCCTCCCCTGCTTCCTCCTCCCTTTGCTTTGCCTTCTCTTTCTTTCCTTCCTACCAGTGCCATTAGGTAAATTTGGTTTTAAGAACTATGACCTCTCTCAAAGGATTTGTTCTCAATGTAAATTTAGAGGTCCTAATTTAACTGGTCCAGGGAGGGACCCAGAGTTATAAATCCCTGACTCAGGTCACATGAGAAGCACTAGGGTTTTCCCACTAATCATTGAATGGAGCCCCCATTTTCTTAATCTGGCTTTCTAAAAACAAACTATAGCTCCAAATCCTAAAAATCTTAGTCTTTTGTAGATTCTCATGTGGATACTGATCCAGCTGAACCATTTTACTACACTTAGATGTTACTTGAGATCTGTTATGAGTATATTTCTGCTATACTGGAAATGAGCAAAATTTCCATCATCTAAAATTTGCAATTGTAGCAAACCTGATACCACTCCTTATTCTGATTTTTTGACTTGCCAAAATGCTACCTGATACATTCAAAACTCTTGCAAAATGTTAAGAAACACACTAAAGCTCCAGCACTCAAAAGTCTTGGGCAAATAGCATAAACAGATATTCAGAACAAATAAATTGTTCATGGCTATTAAACAAAAGAAAAAATAATACTGAATCAAATACAGATTTAAATGATAATAAGATACCTGCTTGTTTCAAATCAAGTAATGCTGCTTTAAAAAATAATAATATTTAGTTCCAACCAGGAGCCCCTGAGACTAGCAACTTATTTATTGCTATTGGAAATGTAACTTGTAGTTTCTTTTTTGCCATATGTAACATGATGTAATGAGAATCCTAAGATCATTTTTCTGATCTAGTAATCTCACTTATATAAATTTATCTTGAGGAAATGATCATAAATTCAGACAAAGATTTATATGTAAAGATATTTACTGATGAGTTATTTATTGTAGCAAAACTCTGGAAAAATTAAATGGTCAATATTAGGGGAATGACCACATAAATCATCCTCATATTGGAATGTTTCCACTAGAAATAAAGTTTACAGAACACATGGCAACATAAAAAACTATGCATGATTGATGTGAAAGTCACCTAATAATTTCTGTACACTGTCATTTGAGATGGACCTCATTCCTAAGTCCTGATGCTCCTTTTCTTGCAGAGAATGGAGTACTTACAGTCTTTCTTTTCTCCCTCACATGCTGCATCCCTTGGAAGGAGTAACTAGATAGAGGGGTGGATTTGAACACCCAGATTTTCCTCTGTTGTTTTTTTTTTTTTCCTATTTTCATATATTTTTGGCTCAGAGAACTCACTTTCTGGGTTTTCCTATATAGAGAAGTTGTGTAAGGGCTACCTCTACAAGTAGGCATCCTGCAAATATGCAGTAGTGCCTGTGTGAGTGAACTGACCAAACTGTATGTTCAAATGTGCTGCTGCTGCTGCTGCTAAGTCGCTTCAGTTGTGTCCGACTCTGTGCGACCCCATAGATGGCAGCCCACCAGGCTCCCCCGTCCCTGGGATTCTCCAGGCAAGAACACCAGAGTGGGTTGCCATTTCCTTCTCCAGTGCATGAAAGTGAAAAGTGAAAGTGAAGTTGCTCAGTCGTGTCCGACTCTGTGTGACCCCATAGACGGCAGCCCACCAGGCTCCTCCGTCCATGGGATTTTCCAGGCAAGAGTACTGGAATGGAATGCCATTGCCTTCTCCTCAAATGTGCTAGGTGATTTATGTATTGATTGCCTCGTTTAAGTCTCAAACATTTTAGACTCAGTTACCATTCCTAGGTTACATAAGGGGAAATTGAGGTTAAGCCACACTTTCATTTACCGAGTGCTCTCTAATCGCAGACACACCTTTCATTTTGGGGTGCTTTTTTACATTATTGTGCATCTCAGATACTGCATTTCTATTTTTACAAATGAAGTTTTCTGGCAACCCTGAGTTGAGCGAGTCTATTGGAACCCTTTTTCCAACAGCACTTGCCTGTTTCTCTGTGTCATATTTTGATAATTCCCACAGGGCTTCCCTCATAGCTCAGTCGGTAAACAATCTGCCTGCAATGCAGGAGACACTGGTTTGATTCCTGGGTCAGGAAGATCCCCTCAAGAAGGAAATGGCAGCCCACTCCAGTATTCTTGCCTGGAGAATCCCATGGACAGAGGATTCTGGCAGGCTACAGTCCATGGGGTCAGAAGAGTTGGACACGACTGAGTGACTGAACCACCACCACAGTATTTCAACTGTTTTCACTATTATTATATTTGTTATGGTTATCTGTGATCAGTGATCTTTGAGGTTACTACTGTAACTATTTTGGAGCATCAAGAACTACAGCGATGTAAGACGGCAAACTTAATGTGTGTGTTCTGATTGCTCCCCTGACGGGCAGTTGTCTGTCTCTCTAACCTCCTCTGGCCCTCCTCTTTCCTGAGACACAATATTGAAATTGTCAGTTAATGAGCCTACAATGGCCTCTAAGTGTGCAGGTGACAGGAAGTGTCAATCAAGGTAGGAAACTTCATTGTTATCTTAAGAAATTGCCACAATAACCCCAATCTTCAGCCACCACTACCCAGGTCAGTCAGCAGCCATCCATCAATTTCCAAGCTGTACCCCCTATCAGATAAAAGACTCAAACTTTCTGAAGGCTCAGATGATGGGTGGTATTTTTTGGCAACAAGTCTATTTCAAGTAAGCTTTGTACATTGCATTTTTAGACATAAGGATGCCATTGTATATTTAATAGACCACAGTGTAGCGTGAATATAACTTTCATATGCAATAGAAAACCAAAAAAATTGCTTTATTGTGGTGGTCTGGAACTGAACCAGCAATATCTCTGAGGCCTGCCTGTAGATACCCGACAGAGAATCCTAGACCATAGGTGTGCCTGATAACAAGACCTTTGTGTCTAACAATTACTATTACACCTCCCTGGCAGAAGAGTCTGTTTCCATTTAAAAATAACAACAACAAAATCAAAGCAAGATAATGCCTTAATTTGACTTGTAGGAAAGGAGTTGATTTCCAAACATCTCTATTTTAGAATTTCTAGGGACTTCCCTCGTGGTCCAGTGGGTAAGACTTCACCTTCCACTGTAGGGGGTGTGGATTCTATTCCCGGTCAGGGAGCTAAGATTTCGTATGCCCCATGGCCAAAAAAAAAGAAAAAAGAAAAACACAAAGCATAAAACAGAAGTAATATTGTAACAAATTCAATAGACTTAAAACAATGGTCCACATTAGAATTTCTAGGAACCTTCAGATAGAAGTTGACATATCAAAAAATTGCACAACAAACATCCAATTTTCAGGTAGTGGTGCTGGGGGTAGGGAGAGCCTGGGATGAAAGGATGATTGTGGGAATCACTGCCCTTTGTGGGGCCTTCACTGAGCCCTGAGCACACATGCCTAAGAAGAATCATCACCAGGAACTTCTTCAGCAACATGGGATCCTCTCTAAGAGGCTACCTAATAGCCTGTGCTGCCTTTGCCACTCCAGTAATTGCCTGTAAATCCTACTAAACCCTGGAAGCTTTTGCTACATTTGTTCAGCTCGAATGGGCTAGAAACTAATAAAACAGAATGAGAAGTCATTCTTGGAATCGTCTCTTGGGAATCAGACATCCCAAGGAAAACACCAAGTTCCTTCCCATCAGAGAGGATGGCGTAGAGCAAAGATCCATTGTATGTAAAAGTGTGGGCAGGATGCCTCATCTCTAGGGAGGCAAAAAGCACCTGGAGACTTCCTGGGTCATTACATCAGTGGGGATCAGCAGAACAGAGATCAAATTCTAAGTCCAAGAATAATATTTTTACCATTATTGCCAAGTGACATTTGAAAAGTGCTTGTTTGACTATAGCACTGGGTTGGACACAGAACCTCAAGAATGGGCAATATAATATCATTGTAGAGTTTATAATGGATATTCTCAACATGTCCTCAATCTCACATTGATGAAACAGAGGGAACGCTGAGTCAAACAGCAACACCTCCTATGCTTTTTGTCTGCCTTCATATTAGACATGATAAGGAAATGAACAATAGTCCACATTCTCATTAAATTATCTCTTTCACTTGATACCCGGTATGTATCCAGGTTCCATTCTAGATGCACAGTCTCACAGAAAGGGCTTCCTAACTCTTTATATTCCTCTCCATTTATTCCCTAGTATTGTCATCTAAACTCTATATAATGCCAGAGAAAATATTTCAGAAACAGTACTTATATCAAACAAATCTATCAACAAGCTACCAAACATCCATTCTTCAATTATTTGCAAAGTTCAGACATGTCAACTTATCATGGAAGCTTGAAAAAGCATCTCTGGGTATACTTTGTAACCCATCCCTCATACCCTACTCTTGTCCATTCCTACTACTATTCAAAACAAAGTTTCCCAGAAAGACTGGATTTTTATTATCTCCCAAGAATATCAGGCTGTGTTGCCTCTTAATAGCTATACATACAGTTTCATAACCTAGATTCCCTTCTCCCACCCTTTTCTGCTCATCCAAATGTCATCCCATTTGCTATCTCAAACCTGGGTAGGAAAAACTGTCTCATGGAACAGTGCAATAAGTATGAAGATTCTTCCAAATATGGCGACATTGAGTCTTTGGGAAGAAATGTCCTGTCCTTCACAGGACAATTTAGATTGTATACAAGAAGGTGTCCTTCATTAGCTTCTAAAAGGAAGAGAAGAATTATAACAATTACTTTCTTCTTCAAGAAAGAGAGAGGTGACTGGAAGGAAGGCTGATATGGCAGCTCCTCTTGGTCCTTGGGACAAATATGCAAGGAGATACAGAAATAGTATGAGAGTTGGACCATAAAGAAGGCTGAGCGCCGAAGGATTGATGCTTTCAAATTATGGCGTTGGAGAAGATGCTTGAGAGTCCCTTGGGGTGCAAGGAGATCAAATCAGTTAATCCTAAAGGAAATCAACCTTGAATGTTCATTGGAAGGACTGATGCTGAAGCTGAAGCTCCAACAGTTTGATCCCTTGATGTGAAGACCTGAGTCACTAGAAAATACCTTGATGCTGGGAAAGATTTAAGGCAAAAAGAGAAGGGGCTGGCAGTGGATGAAATGGTTAAATAACATCATCATCTCAAGGGACATGAATCTGAGCAAACTCAGGGAGATGGTGGAGGACAGAGGAATCTGGCGTGCTTCAGTCCCTGGAGTTAAAAAGAGTTAGACATGACTTCACAACTCAACAACAAAAACAGAAAGTTTTCCAAAACTCATCAAACACATTGATCTTTACTTTTCTGCTGGCTAAAGTGAGAAGGCAATGGCACCCCACTACAGTACTCTTGCCTGGAAAATCCCATGGATGGAGGAGCCTGGTGGGCTGCAGTCCATGGGGTCTCTAAGAGTCAGACACGACTGAGGGACTTCACTTTCACTTTTCACTTTCATGCACTGGAGAAGGAAATGGCAACCCACTCCAGTGTTCTTGCCTGGAGAATCCCAGGGACAGGGAGCCTGGTGGGCTGCCATCTATGGGGTCGCACAGAGTCGGACACGACTGAAGCGACTTAGCAGCAGCAAAGTGAGACCAAATGATGTAATCGGAGCAAAATTGATGTATATCTTTAATGATTTTGAAGTTCTAGATATAAGATTTAAAAAGAAAACAGAATAACAAGCGTTGCATTTTCAACTCCTTTTCCAATTGAAGGCTGTGAGTTTAGGAGGGAAAGTAACATATGAGTTGGGAACAGCTGGCTGTGTCAATGGTGTCAAAGCAGAATTTGTTTTCTTGGACCACAGCTTTCCAGAACAAAGAGTTCCTGGCAAGAGACGGTGTTCATCTCACATGGAACGTGGGAGGAGAGTTGCTGACCTGACCAAAGAGCTTTAAAATGAAATTTGTAGAAGAAAGTGAAAAATGTCCAAATAAAACAGCAAAGCTGGATGCCCCTGAGGATGATGGTGACATGATGCAGGCTCTAGTTTGTTATTTCTGGGAGAAGCAAAGAAGGCAGAGGATAAGTTGCTCAGGCCCTGGACGTCTCTATTCCTTTGCAGGACAGCCCCTACCCTGTCTCCCTGGGTTTGCTCTCTGTGAGCTCCCTGTAAATCTTCTTGTTCATATGCTTTGGCTGCCTACCCAGACTGGGCTTCTGATTCAATTCTGATCAGGGTGGAGGGCAAGTAATAGGCCTAAGACATCTCCATCTTTTGTAAAGTTAATTTTTATTGGAGGGTAGTTGCTTTACAAGGTTGTGTTAGTTTCTACTAATAAGCAAAGTGAATCAGCTATATATATATATTTTTTCAGTCTAGAATACTGGAGTCGGGTATCTTTCCTCCTCCAGGGGATCTTCCTGACCCAGAGATCAAACTCATATCCCTTATGTCTCCTGCATTGGCAGGTGAGTTCTTTACCACTAGTGCCAGTTGGGAAGCCTAATATAACTAAGATGAAAATATAGGATAAGGGGAGGGAAGGATTTGAGTTTGTAAAACAAGGAAACATCCTCATTTCCAGAATCCAGAGTGGACCATAGATAGCGTGTATTTCCCCAAGTCTGAGTCTGTCTCTAGCTCATCTCCTAGCTATGATCATGGGACACATGAAGAACCTCAGCCAATAACTCCATCCCACATAAACCAGGGTTTCAGCAATACTCTGTTGCTCTGGAAGAGTCCAAATATGTAAGAGCCACTGATGAATGAGTAGAGGGGGTGAGGCTTGGAGGACAGCCCAAGATCTTGACTGGGCAAGGGGGATGCAGTAGTATTCCACCACTCTTCATATTGATTAATACAGAATTGTAAATATACCCCTCTTCTTTGTGCTTTTGTGTTCCTCACCTTACAGTTCTCTAGTGAACCAGAACCAATAGGAGATCTATAGTTGTGTCAGTGTCTCTATCTAGAAAGAGATGTATTGTAAGGTGGTGTTACTAGTAAAGAATGTACCTGCCTATGCAGGAGACATAAGAGATGCAGGTTCAATCCCTTGGTTGGGAAGATACCCTGGAGGAGGTAATGGCAACTCACTCCAGCATTCTTGCCTAGAAAATCCTCTGGACAGAAGAGCCTGGGGGGCTACTGTCCACAGGGTGGCAAAGAATCAGATATGACAGAATAGACTTAGCACGCATGCATGTTGGCTCACAAGATTACGAAGGGCGAGAAATCCCCTGACCTGTCAGCTGCAGACTAAAGACCCAGGAAAGCCCGTAGTGTAGCTGGAAGTTCTGAGGGTTGGCAGAGCTGATGGTATAGATTTCAGTTCAAATCCAAAGGTCTGAGGACTAGGAATGCCCAGGAGAGGAGAAGATCAAGACCCCAGCTCAACAGTCAGGCAAAGTGAATTCAACCTTTCTCTACCTGTTTATCCCACTCAGTCCCTTACTGGGCTGTGTGAAACTCACCCTCACTAAGGAGAACTGAATGCTTTCCTCAGTCCACCAGTGCTAGAGCTAATATC
Source organism: Bubalus bubalis (assembly GCF_019923935.1). Classification (NCBI taxonomy): domain Eukaryota; kingdom Metazoa; phylum Chordata; class Mammalia; order Artiodactyla; family Bovidae; genus Bubalus; species Bubalus bubalis. The sequence goes on from NC_059161.1 coordinate 111,525,617, forward strand.
TTCCAGAAACACACTTGTTGAACATCTGGAATAATGTTTGACCAAACATCCCTGGTGGCTCAGATCGTAAAGAGTCTGCCTGCAATGAGGGAAATCTGGATTTGATCCTGGGTCACAAAGATCCCCTTGGAGAAGGAAATGGCTACCCACTCCAATATTCTTGTCTGGGAAAAACCATGGATGGAGGAGCCTGGTGGTCTACAGTCCATGGGATTGCAGAGAGTCAGACATGACTGAATGACTTCACTCACTCACAAATAGGCAGGCACCCCTTGGCCTGGTCAGGCTGACACATAAAGTAAGCATCACAGTCCTCCATGGTCATGACTGAGCAAAGGTGGTGCAGCAGAAGGAGCGTGAGCCCACTCAGATCCTGGGCCACCCCTGCCTGGGAATCCTGGGGTCATTTACCTCATCTTTTTCAGAACCTCCACTTCCTATCTATTAAGTGAAATTAACATGACCCATTTTCTGGAGTTGTAACTATTACATTACATCAGGTATACAGGACTCATAGTAAAGTACCATCTTATCAACAATCTCCCACCTCCCTCTTCGATTAATCACTATGGAAATAGATAGGGGTGCATATACATTTCCTCCAGGTGCTTCCAACTCCATGCTTCCCTGTACCAGGTATTAGCAAAAAGCCTCAAAGAGGGGCAGTGTTGATTAAATCGAGGCAGTGGATGTCTGAGATGCTCAGTGATGGAGTGCCCCATATTTCCTCTGTGTTTCCAGGCATTTTCTGAAATGGAACTGAGTACAATCAGAAATGGGCCCACTTCAGTGATCAAGGAGGTGGAAAGATTTGCAAGGGGAAGAAACGTGTCATACATGATGGGTGCAGAAATAGGTTTATGAGAACTGTTGACAAGGCTTTTCTGTAGAAGAACTAGGGGCTCCCTCTGAAGCAATGAAGAGACCATTTAGTCACACAAAGGAAAATTCAATGTGTAGGAGGAAGGGAACATGTAGAATTCATTCCCACCAAAGGTAAAATGGAGTAAGATGTTAAAAGTTCAACTAGGGTGAAAGAGACTCATGGATTGGTTATGGAGACATATGAGGTTTTGAGCCTTCATGTTTTAACCATGTGATTCTGTTCCTGCCAGACAAACTCTACTGATAGATCCCAGGGCTGACCCAGGTCATTTGTGTAAAAAAACAGTAGGAATCTTCACAATTTTCTAGGCCATTCTCAACATTTTTTGATCCAAAGCAGCGGTTACTACAGAAGCCCAGAAGAAGCAGTGTCTAAGAAAAGGGACTCTGGAATCTGATTGCTTGCATTTTTATCAAGGCTCCAACTCTTATTCTGAATGTGATCTTGGAAAAGTTTTCTAACCTCCCTCCTTCAGTTTGCTCATACATAAAACACACATGGTAATGGTATTTACCTCACAGTTTTGTTGTGAAGATTAAATGAGCTGTCTATGTAAAGACTTGATCACAGTGTCCATATATAAAAGCATTCCATCAATGTTGTCAGTTATTGTTGTGGGTGTTATCATTAAGATTGAGTCAGACCAGAAGTTAAGGCTAAGTCAGGAAAAGAGGACCCAAATGTTGCCCTTCCAAAATAGTTTCTAGCTTACCCTCCAGGATCACTGCCTTTCTTGTGAGAATCACTCAAAATTCTATGCAGCGTGTGGGAAGTTCAGACTGAAACCACTTTGCTGATGTGGGTTCTATCAACGGTGCTGTGGACATGGCTAATCCTGTTTGGGCACCAAAATCTTGTCTGTAAGAGTCAGGCCAGGTTAACTCATTTCAGAGAATCACCTTTAAAACTTTAAAGAACTTTATGGACACACTCAAAAGGAATTTGTGAGATGGTTCAAGTCAACATTGGGATCAGAGGATAATAAATATTTTACTACAGATTTAATTTAGGCATAAACCTGTATCATAAAGTATAAGTGCCACGGAGGGTTTTGGTATCAATTTCAAATTCCTCTCACTAGTCACACTTTCAGCCCTGAGTAGTAGAACAGCATCTGTCTAGCATGTCTAGACTCTGCTTCTTCCTGATCATTCCACGTGGTCTTCCTATACTAGTTGCTTCCTAAGATTGTCCTCCTGATCACCATCAAGAGACAGTTCTTGGTTTATAGCAGTGTCTTAGCTTTGGTGCTGTTGACATTTGGGATTTGATAAGCTTTGTCGTGAGGGCTGTCCTGTGAGTTATAGGAAAGTTAACAGCATTTCTGGTCTCTGTTCACCAGATACAACTAGCACATCCCCTTCCCTCCCAGATGTGACAGCCAAAAACACCTTGTATATGTGCATGCATGCTCAGTCATGTCCGAATCTTTGCAACTCCATGGACTGTAGCCTGCCAGGCTCCTCTGTCCATGGGATTTCCTAGGCAAGAATACTGGAGTGGGTTGCCATTTCCTTCTCCAGGGGATCTTCCAGACACAGGAATTGAACCTAGGTCTCCTGCATTGCAGGCAGATTCCTTACCACTGAGACATCAGGGAAACCCCAAAACATTTCCAGGTATTTCCAAATAGGTCCTTTTCAACTAGGGCAGGGGGCAAATCATCTCTGATTGAGGACCACTGATCTAAAGGCATTTACCCAAAGATCACTTGAAGAATGTAAAAAGCTATGATATTAAGAAAAAGGGGTATAAGACCACTAGTCAAGTGATGTGTGGGCCAATTTTCATATGCAGCCTTTGTAAAGATTCAGAGTTACAGGACTTCCCTGCTGGTCCAGTGGTTAAGAATCCACTTTCCACTGCAAAGGATGAGAGTTCGATCCCCGAATGAGGAACTAGGATCCCACATGCCCCAGGGCAACAAGACCTGTGCCACAACGAAAGATCCTGCATGCCACACTAAGACTTGACACAGCCAAATAAGTAAATAAATATTAAAAAAAAATAGGTGTTACAGCATCAGAGCACTGTAGTGGTTACACAGCATGAGATGTGGATCTGGACTCCTTGGGCATGATTTTTGTGCCAGTTTTCTCACTTGTAAAATGGGAATAAGAGTTCCTCCTAGAGAGCATGTGTGTGCACCTGTGCATGTGTTCTGCTCAGACAGCAGCACATAAAATACACTATTTTCTGTTATTATCTGATGCGTATTTACAGAAACCATATGGCATAGGTCTTATTACTGTTCCCATTCTATTGATGTGCATATAGAAGTTCAGAGAGGATAAGTAATATGTGTTCTGCCCGTAGCACTACATGGCAGAATTGAAATTATAACCTAGGTGAGTCTAACTTCAAGTTCAATACTCTTATCTGCCTGCCCTCAGGACTTAATTATTTAGAAGGCTTGTTTACTTCAATATGCTCTGCCTGTCTTCTTTTTCCTTTTTTATTGCATGCAAAATGGTGTTTATTTTTAATTTTTATTTAGTTTTTTCATCCTTATTTAGGTATAAATGACACATACAAATTGCATACATTAAGAGTGAACAACCTCATGTTTTATGAACTTGCTGTGAAATTATTACTGCTATGGAGTTAATTAACATATTCATCACCTCACAAAGTGATTTCTTTATTTCATTCTTTCTCGTTCCCTTCCTTCCTTCCTTGCATTCTCTCTTTCTTCCTTAAGAACCCCATGCCTCTTAGGAAATTGCAAGTATGCAATACTGTGTGGTTAGCACTAGTCACTGAGTTGCACATTAGACCCCAGAATTCACTCATCTGACATAACTAAAACTGTATCCTTGAATAATATCTCTGCCTGTCTCTCTAATAAGGTCTCTGAATTCTCTGTCTCTCATTCTGCAAGGCTGTTGTCTATTTATGTATTTGTTGTATAGCACGGGGAACCCTTAATGCACTGTGGTGACCTGAATGGGAAGAAAGTCCAAAAGGGAGGGGATATATGTACATGTGTGACAGATTCACTTTTCTGTACAGCAGAAACTAACACGACATTGTAAAGCAACTATATGGTTGTTGGTTAGTTTCTAAGTCACCTCCGGCACTTTGTGACCCCTATAGCCCACCAGGCTCCTCTGTCCATGGGATTTTTCAAGGCCAGAATACTGAGTGTGTTGCCATTTCCTTCTCCAGGGGATCTTCCCAACCCAGGAATTAAATCCACGTCTCCTACTTGGCAGGCAGATTCTTTATCACTGAGCTAACTGGGAAGCCCATACTTTAATAAGTATTAATTAACATAGAAAAAAATGTCTGTGTTTCAAAGTCCTTCAGAAAAGTACCTGTGCCTACTTCCTAATTCTGAGGAATTAAGTAAAACAACATATTTAAGGCACTAAGCACAGTGGTCTACATATAGTCAAAATGCTATAAATAATGACTATTTTTGTTATTACAGTGACCCAACCCTGGGAGGGAACTACAAAGTAGATGACACTTTCTGTGCAATATCCTTAGCCTCTATTACTGGCTGTAGTTACTCACTTCTGCTAGATTCTTGAAAGCTCCCCAGCCTCCTGATAACTGAGGCTCTGTAGTTAGCTGTACTACATGGAGATTTCAGAAAGAAAAAAAAAAAAAAAATATATATATATATATATATATATAATATGACCTTTATTTCTTTTGGATATTGCGGCAGGCCCTATTTGTTGGTGACACTGCTTTCTACCCTCCTTCTTCTTCTCTCCTTCAATGCAGAGGCATACAATTTAATATAATTTCCCCCGACTCCCTTGCAGCTAGAGGTCGCACTATCCTTTAACATAGTTCCAATCTAGAAATACAAGTCCAAGTCTCCGGGGAACCCTCGAAAGGATTTTAGTTCTCATGATAAAGGACAGACCCAGAGCCCCCTCTGCTCTTATCCTGTTTAAATGCCAATGTTGTATTTGAAGATGCAGCACCAGTCTCACTCTCTAAAGACTCAGGGAATCAGAGACAACAGCCCTGATCTATGGAGCTACTGAATTAATGCCAGCAAAACTCTCATCCAAGATTATTATATGAAAAAATGAAATCCCTGGTTGCTTAAGGCATTAACAGATATAGCCACAGATCATGCATTTTCATAGGGCAGGAAGGAAAAGGGTTGGTAAGTATCCATATATTGGGGATGAATTCCTTTGTGTGAATGAAGAGGCAGGGGGATGGGCAAGGAGAATTCAAATGTTTTTAAGTTTCTGGCAAACATATAGTAATTTTACAATTGTGGCTTTGTTACTCCTCAACAACCACCTGGTGTTAGATATTATTTTCTTCCTCTTACAGACAAGAGAAAAGTGAGGTTTGTGAGACTGTATAACTTGCTCAAAATCACATAAGTGATTTTGTGGTAAGGCCAGCATCTGGACTGAGAACTATGTTAACAATGAACGTGTGCACAAGCATGCTTTCCTGGTACATCAGAATAAATGCCTTAAACCTAGCAGAGGAAAAGAACATGACGTCTGAAATATCTAGGCCTAAAGGATGGCCTATGTAAGGAATAGGGGATGAGAGAGATCTCTCACTGCAGGCACACGTTTTTGCTTCCCATTTGGCTTCAGTAAACTATAAAACCTGGTGATCTGTCTCCATCCAAGTAGAAGGAAGTCGTCTTTCAGCTAGTCCTACTGTCCTCAGAGCCATTATGCCAGCCTCTCCCTCTCCTAAGTTCTGGCTTGGCAAGCACCCTTTCCTTTCTTTGATGAGAAGAATCCGCAAACCTGGAGCCTTCACATGCCGATTCCCCAGCAATCTCGAGAAAATGATTTTGACAGCTGAGTGATGTCAACAAACTGAGGAATGCAAAACAGAACACAAAGAAAAACCCCAAAGGATGCTGTGGGCAAAGGATCATACAGGTTTTAGTAACCCTGAGCAAGCATCACAGGGGGATGTGCATGGGCTGCTATGAAGATGACTCATGCTCTTCTCCCAGGAGTCACTGCAGTTTCTTTTGGGGAGGGAAAGGATAACTCTACTCTGAGTTTCAGCTTTGTGGGTCGTGGAGACCATTTCATTAGAGCTCAAAGAATCTACCTGACAATGCAGGAGACAGAGGAGGTGTGGGTTCAATCTCTAAGTCAGGAAGATCCCCTGGAGGAAGAAATCGCAACACACTCCAGTATTCTTGCCTGAAAAATTCCATGGACAGAGTCTGGTGGTCTACAGTCTATGGGCTCACAGAGAACTGGACATGACTGAACGACTGAGCATGCACAGATGCTCAAATGCTACAGAATCATTTTGGGTGTATGTTACTGGGCTGTGGTAGGAGGCAGAGCTGGAGGTGGTGGACACTGGTTGGGGGAGTTTCCCTGGACAAGCAAAAATCTAGGCAGAATCTGCCAGCTTCTAACTGGAGGCTGATAGCTTTCTACTGTGATCCCAAGCCTTGGGTCAGCTGTGTAATTGCCTTTGCCATGACGCCAGAGTCTTCCCTTTGGAAAGGCCACCAATTCTGCTTCTCCTCTTAGTTTAGTCCCTGGATTCCATGTGAGTTCTCTCTCAAGCCTCAGGGATGGAGGACAGCAGCACTCTCCTCTCCTCCCATCTGGCAGCGCCTTGTTTCCCATGGATGGGACTTGGCAGGATCCCAGCCTGGCTCTGGGGTCACTTTCACTCTGGTTTTCCCAGGACCCATCACCAACCAAGAAGTGTGAGAAAGGCAAAGCACAGTGGGACTGAATGTGAAAGATTCAATATTATAAGGAGGTTTCCCTGGTAGCTCAGTTGGTATAGAATCCATCTGCAATGCAGGAGACCCCAGTTTGATTCCTGGGTCAGGAATATCTGCTGGAGAAGGGATAGGCTACCCACTCCAGTATTCTTGGGCTTTCCTTGTGGCTCAGCTGGTAATGAATCTGCCTGCAATGCGAGAGACCTGGATTCGATCCCTGGGTTGGGAACATCCCCTGGGAAAGGGAATGGCTACCCACTCCAGTATTCTGGCCAGGAGAATTCCATGGACCATATAGTCCATGGGGCCACAAAGATTAGGACACGACTGAGTAACTTTCACTTTCAATATTGTAAAGCATTTTGAAGGGAGCTCAAAGGTCCTGCCTTTGAGACAACCCAGTGTGAATACGGCAGCAGCTACATAAATACTTAGCAATGGACCTCTAACTCAGTTCCTGGGTTCCAGCTGAAAGCACAACACCCAGCCATCACCTCTGTGATACTCTGAGCTTTTGTCTTGGTGTGAAAGCAATGATCTCAAACTGGAGAGATCCTCAGAAACCATCTCTTATCTAATCTGAGACACAGCACTCACAATGAGATAACCAGCGGAAGCAGGAGCATTTTCATTGAACAGAGATCTCAAGGAAGGGCTTGGGGGAAGCAGAAGTGTGAGAAAAATGGTCATCAGGATGGGTGCAGAGATGCAATGACTTTCTGGCATGCCTGCAGGATCTTAGTCCCAACCAGGGACCCAACCCTCACTCCTGCAGTGGGAATGCAGTTTTAACCACTGGACAGCCAGGGAAGTCATGCAATGACTTTTTTTTTTTTAATGTATTAAGCATTAGGGATACAGAGCAGACACAATTATTTGTAACAAGTATTTTTTTTTTTAAAAATATGTCACAGGACTTGCAGAAAATTTAAAAGAGATTGGAATTCTTTCCTGTTACCTACATATGGCTGCAAACATTTGGCTACACTTGGTCCTTTACCGCCTGTGGCACTCAGAACTAACATTCTCTTTACTCAGCCCCAGTCATGGACCCCTAAGTCAACTGTTTGGAGGTTCTACCTTCAGAGAGTGGGGGCATTCAAAAGACAAAAACAAACAACAGCAACAATAAAATCACAGGGTAGTAAGAGAATAAAGGACAAAAAACAAATATCATATATTAACGCATATATACGGAATCTAGAAAAACGGTATAGATAAACCTGCAGGGCAGGAATAGAGATGCAGATAGAGAATAGACATACGGACACAGTGGGGGTGGGGAGGGTGGGACAAATTGGGAGAGTAGGATTGCCTCATATACACTATCATGTGTGAAATAGCTAGCTACTGGGGAGCTGCTCTATAGTACAGGGGGCTCAGCTCAATGCTCTGTGATGATCTAGAGGGGTAGGATAAGGGTAGGGTGTGAGGGATGTTCAGAAAGGAGGGGATGTTTGTATACATGCAGCTGATTCATATCGTTGTACAGCAGAAACTAACACAACATTGTAAAGCAATTACATTCCAATGGGGGAAATAAAAGAAATTTATGAAATCCAAAAACAAAACAAAAAAGAAGGAGGAACATCCTTCTAGAAGGCCGCATCTCAAGGGTGGTCCCTAGACTAGTAGCAGCAGCATCACTTGAAATCTTGTTAGAAATGCAGATTTTCAGACACATGACACCCCCCCTCCCCAAGAATTCTTGAATCTAAAATTCTGAAGTGGAGCCCATCAGAAAGTTGAGAACTTCTCTAGTGCCTTTGGTGAGAAACCCCTATTTCCTAAGGCAGCCATTCCTATCTTTGTGAAAATCTCTACTAGTTTCCTTTCTCCTTGTGACACGCTGCTGTTGTTCAGTCTCTCAGTCGTGTCTGACTCTTTGGAACCCCACGGGCTGCAGCACGCCAGCCTTCCCTGTCCTTCACCATCTTCCAGAGTTTGCTCAAACTCATGTCCATTGAATCAATTAAGCCATTCGACCATCTCATCTTCTGTCACCCACTTCTCTTCCTGCCTTCAATCTTTTCAGCACCAGGGTCTTTTCCACTGAGTCAGCTTTTTGTATCAGGTGGCCAAAGCATTGGAGCTTCAGCTTCAGCTTCAGCATTAGTCCTTCCAATGAATATTCAGGGTTGTTTTCCTTTAGGATTGGCTGATTTGATCTTCCTGCTGTCCAAGGGACTCTCAAGAATCTCCTCCAACACCACAGTTTGAAAGCATCAATTTTCTGGCCCTCAGCCCTCTTTATGGTCCAACTCTCACATCCGGACATGATTACTGTAATGATCTGAGTGGCATCTACTTCTTTGAAATTCTCAGCTCTCCCTTTCCTCTGTTGGAATAACCTGCACTCGTGTTTCATTTAACCGTTGCCTTTGACTCACCTAGCTTCACAGTGCTTTTCTTATCCCCATTTTAGAGATGCCAAAGATGGAAGCTCAGGTTCATCTGAGAACCACCCACTAACTCAGAGCTCTTTGCAGTCAATAATCAGAATTTCTTGTAATGCTAGTTGAAGCTGACAGTCCTTACCGGATAAAAATACCTAGCACATAAAAATCTTAAAGGGAGAAACAAACGCTAACGGAAGAAAATATTCTTGGCAGATATGATGCAAATAAAACTGACGCTTGGTGAGTGCTACTGAATGAAAATATTAGCTGAATAAAAATGCTAACTATAGACACAAATGTTAACAGCTGAACATTGCTGGTAATGCACAGCAAATAATATTGCTGAAAGAAAATATATTAACTTCAGGAGAAAGGAAAGGAGCTGGAGTGATTTACAACAAACACCGCGAGTGCAGGATGCTTCCTATGGTAATAGATGGTTGCAGCATTCACAGCTCGTGTCAAAACGTCTCAAGCTGACGTGGCAGCTTTTTTTTTTTTTTTTTTTTTTTAATTTGGTACTCTTGCAAAATGACTTTCTGTCCCAGCCATCAACAGCATGTATTCATTTATAAAAGAATTGTTCCCCACGCTGCCCTGCATTGTTTGCCAAGTCGCTCTCAACTGTCACTCATGTACCTGGTATCATACAGTCCGTAACACCACTTCCTATCTCCTGTGCCATTGTGGGGTGGATCCACAGACACCGAGGGCCCCAGACGTGGTGTGGTATGGTGGCTTTTTAATAGAAAGCCGAATTGAAACAAGGTCCCCATATTTCACCAACTTTCTCGATCACCCTGCTCAAAGGAAACTTAAGAAAGAAAAGAGGCATGTTGCCAGCTGTCTAGAAGAGGTAATTGTTTTGACACGTTAGCTTAATTACATGAATGAAATAAGGAGTTCACTGCAACCCACCATGGCAAATGAAAAGAGCCCCTTTTCTGCATGTCTGCTCAAATTGACTTTGCGGGGTGCATTGTGGGAAGTGTCAACCAATATGGATGATCTGGGTTTGTGTTTTTTTGGTTTGTTGTTTGTTCCCATTTTTATTTATGTATTTTTTAGCAAGGCTGAGATTCTGCGTGTCAGTTGTAGATAGTTGTTCTCCCCATTACTGTCTTTGCTTTCTTCATCTCATTTCCAGCTTTCTCTGGGCCCTCACAGGACTCTTCAGGCTCAAATCGGTAGATTAATAAATTATAAAAGGACATTGCAGTAGTCTGTCTTACTAGGGAGCCAACCCCTGTACCAACCTTTGACAAATAGTAGGCAGACAATAAATATTTATGGAATAAATGAATGAATTACATGTCTAGAGCTGGGTATCCTTCACTCACTTAATGGTCACTCCCAACCTGTCGGAATACTGAAGGCAAGCAAATGTCACCCTTCAGTGGACCAGACTAAACTGTGGGACTTGTAGGGTGATTCATTCCATGGATGTTGGTTTAAAGAATCTTTCTTCTTCCCCTTGGGCTTTCTTGGTGAGAAAGAGAACAAAGAATCTGCCTGCGATGCAGGAAAACCAAGCTCAATCCCTGGGTTTGGGGAGATCCCCTGGAGAAGGGAATGGCTGCCCACTCTGATGTTCTTGCCTGGAGAGTACCATGGAAAAAGTAGCCTGGGTTCTCAGAGTTGGACACAACTGAGTAACTAACACACACACCCAAACCTGCCCTGCCATCTTACTTTGCACAGGTTCTGAAGGGGTTAATGCCTGAAGAGTGGATAATGTGTGAATAGCAGAACAAATAATGACTGCTTTGCCTTTATGAGACAGACAACTTCTAGACAGAGGGAAGGAGCCGGAAGCCTCAATGACCCTCTGCCAAGGCTAAGGAACTTGGCCCCAGGGAGCATGTGGCCAAGCTTTGGGCACACCCGCTGTCCCAGGGGACCTGAATCTTGGTAAGAAGCTGGTCCCTGTGGAGGTGCTCTAGATGGGAAACTGCAAAAAATAAGCTGCCAGCCACCCACAAGGTTCACCTCTGACACTTACCTCAAATGCAGTCAGATGAGGGCAGGATTCTGGTGGTACAGTTCTTATCTTCAGAGGTTTTAGGGGTTTGATTCTCTTTTTTCATAGGATAGACAGGAGTACACAGGGATGCAGAGAATCTAACCAGCATCCCTGGCTCTGCTCTATCAGATTCTCCCACTCTTGTCTCCACTCCTTCTTCTGAGGCTGCATCCCATGCTTTATGCTCAAATAGCCTTCCCAACTGATGCTGGATTAGGCTGGATCTGGGTGGGTTGTGTCCTCTTTATGGGAACATGGCCCCAGCAGTCAATCAAGCAGGTCCTGACTCCAGCATCTACCAACATGCCGTGTGGTTCTGGTGGGAGATTTTTCTTCTCCGGGCTTCCTTTCCTTCATCATAAGATGGGGGAATGATGGGAACCACCTTTTTGACCCACAAAATGCTATTGTGAAGATAAAATGGAATAGTAATCGGGAAAGCTCTTGGAAAGATGCAAGCTACATATATAGATGTATGATAGCACAGAGTTTATAGCAACTGTGATCCTTTGCATAATCCTGAGAAGAAATGGAGAGGTAAGGGCAGGCAGTCCCCCTGCTGGGATGTGGAGGTGAGAACTGGGGCTCCTGGAGCTGCAGTGCTAGGACTGGGGAGACAGAGGGGAGCCGAGGAATCGAGCTGAACATCAGCCTCACAACGGTACCGGTGAGGACCATCTGCACCAAATGGGAGCCAATCTCCCCAAACCCGAGTGGGACGAGAAATAATGTGATAAAACAGTAATGATCTGAGGATGGCTACCTGAGTCCTGATTCTCTTGAGTGTGATGTTTTCTGTGATCCTTGGACAGGCCCACTTTACTCTTTTGAGAACCAGTTTCCTCGCCTATAGAAGGGGATGATTTGAGAACCTACTGATAGACTTGTCAAAGGGGCAGATACAGTCATTTGTGTGAAACCCTGATATATTTCAGGCTCTCGGTGAGTGTTGGCTCAGGGATCCACTTAGTCCTTTATTTATTCCCTCAGGGATTCAGAGCATCCCACAGTCATGGCCAGGGGGTCAGTGGCAGTTTAAGGACTTTTTCAGTGTTAACTGGAGCTGGCTTATGAGCACCATCACTGGGCAGTAGTTAGGAGAAGTGAGAATAGATTACTGTACCTTTGTCTGAATATTCAGGGGATCAACCCTGAATATTCACTGGAAGGACTGATGTTGAAGTGAAGCTCCGGTATGTTGGTCATCTGATGCAAACAGACAACTCATTGGAAAAGTCCCTAATGCTGGAAAAGATTGAGGGCAGAAGGAGAAGAGGGCAACAGAGGATGAGATGGCTGGATGGTATCACTGATGCAATGAACATGAACTTGGGCAATCTCCAGGAGATGGTGAGGGACAAGGAGGCCTTGCATGCTGCAGTCCGCGGGGTCACAAAGGGTCAGACATGACTGAGCGACTGAACAACAACCTTTGTCTGTAGCTCAGCTTATTCCTTCTTGGTCACAGACGACCAGAAGGTTTGGGTTCCTCTCCTGGCTCAGGATCCTCTTCTTTTTGCTGCCTGGGTGTGGGGAGGGCTCCTCTGAGCCAGGCTCACCGAATAGAAGGAAGAATAATAGGCATGTTGCCTTCTCCTCTGTGCAAACGCTCCCAGAGGTACCATATAATCAGAGCAGGGCTGTGACAGCCAGCGTGTCTCGGCTCTCCCATATTCCAGCCGTAATACAACATTAGAAGCAATTAGAGCTTGTTCTAGGTTGTTTGTAAGACGATGATTATAGCCATTGCAGGGACATTTCAAAACAGCGGCGTTAAGGATTACATTGTGTTGCACGTTTCCCAGGCTGCTAATGGGGGTGGTGCTGAGACGCCCAAGAGCAGAGACAATGAGTCTGGCCCATCACCCTACCAACAAGGCCCAGGACAAGACAGGGACATCCAGTGGGGGGCACTGAGGGTTGAAGACCGGTGTCATCTCCCTTTCAGCAGTGGAGGCTCAGCACTGCAAGGATGGGCTTGACCACTGTATTCTGTTGCTTCCCCAGATGTCGAAAGCCCTTCAGCCTCAGACATCCAGCATCTAACAATAGCATCTCTGGTCACTGTCCCTTCCCTTTGCTCCACCCAGTTTCACACACAAATACTTCACCCAAGCTGGTCTGGAAAATCTTGAACCCCAAATCTTTCATGGCTGCAGTTAAGCCCACTTCTATTTGGAGGAAACAGAAAACAGCTTAGCAGCTCGCCGTCCGGGCTTGTTCACCTGCCTTTCCTCTTTAACCCTCGGTAAACACTGTTCTTCTAGCTCCTCGGGCACAGAATCACGGAGCTGCTTTGTACTCCTTTCCTTTCTTCTCATGCCAAGGACTGTTTATTCTGCTCCTGCCGTATGCCAAGCAATATTCTATGTGCTTGGACTGTAGCAGTGGACAAAACGAAGATCTCTGCCCTCATGAACCTTGATTTCTAAAACAGTAAATAATGTGATCAGTACGAAGGGGAAGGTCGAGCAGTTGAGAGCTATTAGGAAGCCCTGATGTGCTCTATGACAATGTTTTCTTTACTGGGATTTCCCTTCTCCTCTTAAAGTCCAACTCTGCTGTTGTCACTGACCTATGGCCCCTCTGTGATCTTCACAGCCAGGCTGCAACCCTTAACCTGGCCTCCTGGGTCCTACACATATTATTCCCAGCCTGTTTATGTTCCATCTCTCTCAACTTCATGATCCCTGTGTTCAGTCAGAATTCACTCACCATTATTCCCCTATGCACCATGCCCTTTCTTGTGTTATGGGATAGTATTTGTGGGAAAAAAGGATGCTAATATTTAATGAGCTTTGCTGATAGAACTTTGTACATTTTTTGTGTCATCTTTAAATCCATAGCAATAGAGATGTAGAGAATACACATGTGGACACAGTCGGGGAAGGACAGGGTGGGAGGAATTGGGAGATTGGGATTGACATATATACACTACCATGTGTAAAATAGATAGCTAGTGGGAACCTGCTCTACAGCACAGGAAGCTCAGCTTGGTGCTCTGTGATGACCTAGGCGGGTGGGATGGGTGGATGGGAGGTAGGCTCAAGAAGGAGGAAATATGTGTATTCATATAGCTGATTCACTTTGCTGTGCATCAGAAACTAACACAATATTGAAAAGAAATTATACTCCAATAAAAAAAAAAGAATAGAAAACATTCCATAACAATCTTAAGATGTATAAGGTGAAGGAACTGAAGTTGCCTTGCCTGAAGCCACCTGGTAGACTGTACCAGAGCCAAGACTCAGACCTCCATCTGTTCGAGCCCAGATCTGAGTCTTTTTCTCCCAACTCATTACACAATGCACTGTGAGCTTTCCCCGATTACACACTGAGACTGCTTGAAGAAGAGCAGTGAGTATTCACCTTGGTGCCACTTGGAGTTACTGGCAAAAAAATCCTTCACAAACTAAGTGGGGAAAAAAAATTATCAGAATTGAATTTCTTTGAAAAGAGAAGAATTAGATTGAACATGCTTTCATAAGGCCATTAATGAACTGATGTTTCAGTTAAATTCTTGTGCAGGTTTTAATATGCTAGCTCTGTTTGCCCCTCTTCAGTGAGCTCCGTTTTTTTTCCTTCCTTCTCCCCTTGTTCTTTGAAACTCTCCACCAGCCTAAAGCTGGACCCAACAGAGAGCCTTCGCAAGGCTGATGGTGGTAAATTTCTTTATCTGTGTTATTCAACTGCCTTTTCTTTACATACTCCCTCCCCCCTCATTTCCTATTTGAGATCCCCTTGTGAACTACAGGAGATGAGTCCTGGGTGTTCATTGGAAGGACTGATGCCAAAGCTGAAACTCCAATACTTTGGCCACCTCATGTGAAGAGCTGACTCATTGGAAAAGACCCTGATGCTGGGAGGGATTGGGGGCAGGAAGAGAAGGGGACGACAGAGGATGAGATGGCTGGATGGCATCACTGACTCAATGGATATGAGTTTGAGTAAACTCCTGGAGTTGGTGATGGACAGAGAGGCCTGGCGTGCTGTGATTCATGGGGTCGCAAAGAGTTGGACACGATTGAGCAACTGAACTGAACTGAACTGTGAACAATCATTCCCTTGCCCAAATTTCATTCTAACTGGCACACACACTAAGCCAGGTCTCAGGGGTCTCACCCTGGTCCCACCTCTGTTCTCCCTCTTCTGGGGAGATGGGTGAGCTTCTAGAAAACCATGGCTTCTCTGAGCCTTGGTTTCCTTGTAGGGAATGCACCTCGGGCTTTTAAATTCCTCCCAGATCTATGATGAACAGTTCTCACAGTTTAATGTCCTGCAATTAGTAAATATTTTTTGACGCTGTTGATATGGTGGTACTTTGGGGTTTCTCTCCAGAGTATTCTTCCTAAGTAGCACCTGGTCAGACAGCTGGCTTTACAAGCCCCCAGAACAGCCCTGCTTCCCCTCTCAGGTTTGTGGTGATCAGCAGGTATCTCCTGAGAGGAGACTAGATCCATGGATGGAGAAGAAGATGGGATCTTAATCTTCTAAGTGAAGACTTTGAGGGAGAGAGGGAGATTGAAGCTGGACCACTCACAACATTTTTCTCACATTCTTTCAGCCTCTTGATGTGAAGGGCCTGTGAGTTCACTCTGCCACAGACCCTCGGCCATCCCAAAAAGCCACTTCTGTGATTTTTAACAGCTTCAAACACCCACCGAGTACATCTGACCGCTTTCTACACTCCCTCCCCCAGTGGGAAACAACAAAAAGCCACCAGCGGCATGTGGCCCCAGTTTCAACCCCGCAGATGGAACTTTTGGTAAAGGGGGACGAGTTGCTAAATAAATAGAATGCTTTGTAAGTGTTGATAGATTTTCTGTTCTGTCCTGGCATTGTGCTCAGTGGAGGATTACCGCTGTGTGTGTTTAAATGTGACAGCTGTTTCATTCACTCCCTGGTGTGTTGGAGAAGCCGTGATAAAGCCAGTGATGCGCCTTCAGAATCCTTAAAGCAAAATCCTCTAGAAAAAAAAAAAAAAGGATCCCCTCCCAACCTCTCTGTCCTCATCTCCCTGCTCACCCCTCACATGCATTTCCATTTACTGCATTTTACCTTTGATGTTTAACGTTCTGGATTAGAAACACCACTGGAAGACCTTCCACCTCTGGCTGCTGGGCATCCTTGAAGCGGCTGGCTTCATTTTGGTACCCCCGGTGCAGAGGGAATGCAGAGCATTTAGAAACCTTAATTAAGGAACATTTAGAAAGATAGGCTGATGAGGGGCAAGATTAGCAATGGATTTCACTGTTGCCTGCCTACGACTTTCTGTTTAATTATTACAAGGGGACCTGCCAGCAATGCAGGAGCTGAAGGCTTGATAGTAAACTGCACTGACCTGGATTTCTGTTTCATTAAATCTCATTTAATTCAAGCAAAGGAGGCAATTTCTTAGACCCTAGGATAGTAGAATGTCAACCTCCAGGCCACAAGAAAGAGAAGAATGGGAGGTATTTTATCCTGAGCTCTACCAATTCCCAGATATGTAATTCTGCCTGGATCCCAACACCTCTTACTGTTTGGGAAAATAAAGAGAAGCGGAATCTATTGTGTCCTATTGAGGTTCAAATGAACTGAATACTTGACTCAACACTATCCTCTTGAAATAAAGAGGACCAAAGAAATTCTTCTTCCCTAGATTCAAAGCCATGAAATTAAAAGATGCTTACCCCTTGGAAAGAAAACTATGACAGACCTAGACAGTGTATTAAAAAGCAGAGACATCACTTTGCCAACAAAGATCCATATAGTCAAAGGTATGGTTTTTCCAGTAGTCATGTACAGATATGAATGTTGGACCATAAAAAAAGACTGAGTGCCAAAGAATTGATACTTTCAAATTGTGGTTCTGGATAAGACTCTTGAGAGTCCCTTGGACAGCAAGGAGATCAAACCAGTCAATCCTAAAGGAAATCAACCTTGAATATTCATTGGAAGGACTGATGCTGAAGCTGAAGCTCCAATACTTTAGCCACCTGACGCAAAGAGCCGACTCATTGGAAAAGACCCTGATGCCGGGAAAGATTGAAGGCAGGAGGAGAAAGGGACAATAGAGGAGGAGATGGTTTGATGGCATCAATGACTCAATGGACATGAGTTTGCGGAAACGCTGGGAGATAGTGAAGGACAGGGAAGCCAAGCCTGGCATGCTTTAGTTCATGGGGTTGCAAAGAGTTAGACACAGTTGAGCAACTGAACAATAACAGATTCAAAGGAGAAGATCTTCCTCTCTTTAGATCCTTTTAGTTTTTGTTCATTTGTTTGTCTTTCTGAAATGACCTAGTTGGTTTCTGATGACCCTGAGACCTGTGGTCAGGTGCTGATCAGCACAGCAGAGAGTGGGGGTGAGAAGACGGTTGTTAGGGATGTGCTATGGGCTACAGGTAAATCTCCAGGTCGATCTATACACTTCCCAATTCTGGCCCTTCTATGTCGTCTCCATCCTCAGCCAGTGGTTGCAGTTGGTTGAAGTGTTTGGAAAATTCAAAAAGAATACAGGACCTAAAATCTGAGCACTGCGGTTCTGCCACTAGTCTGTGCCTTAAGCATTAGTTAATCTCTCTCAGTTGATGAAGGTGTAATCTTTGCTCTAACAAAACATGAATACTAATTCCTATTTCACAAGAAACGTATAGAATTAAATAAGAAAATGACTGTGCAGCATTCAGCACACGATGTCTTCTTGATAAATGTTAGTTGCCAGTTCACTGAGCACATAAGGGAAGAAAGGAAGACCATCTTCTAAAGATAGTCAACAAGCATCCCACCTCTTTCAGTGATAAACACTTAAAAAATCTCATAATTAAAGATATAAAAAGTTCTTAAGTTGTGCTACATCTGTAAGTGAAATACTTCTCATTAGTAAAAAGGAATGAACTACTGATTCATGTAAGAACATATATAGGATAATATTCTTTTTAATAAGGAATCAACCATTCATGGGAATGTTATGATAATCTTCAATGACTGCTTTCAAACTATCACCTTCTCATATTTATCTAAAGTGTTTATCTACACAATAATTCTCACTCTATTTCATATTTTCAAATGGGAAAGCTGAAAGCTTTATGCTAAGTGATTTAAGTCAAGTGCAAAAGTCTGCTACTATATTGGTCAATTTATATGATGTTCCATAAAAGATAAAACTTGAGAGGAAAAAACTGAGATCAGTATTGTCTGGAACAGGAGTTGAGGGGAGGTAATTTGCTTCACAAGACACAGGGGAATTTTTCAGGGTTTGGAAATTTCCTATATCTTCTTAGGATGATGGCTGTGCTTAAAATGCACACCTGGATAGGGCAGATTCTACCATATATACGTATTTTGGTAAACATTTTGTTGCTGTTCTTGCTCAGTTACTCAGTTGTGTCCGACTCTTTGTGACCCCATGGACTGAAGCATGCCAGGCTTTCCTGTCTGTCCTTCACTCTCTCCCCGAATTTGCTGAAACTCATGTCCGTTGAGTTGGTGATGCCATCCAACCATCACTGAAGGAAACATTTTTTAAAAATTGGTAAAGATGTAATTTTGTTCTAATCCCTCCTTTCTAGAAGGATATGACTTGTCCTCACTTTGAGGTACTAAGGGTCCCACAAAAGGTCCCTAGATCCTACAGCCCATTGAGCCCTTAGGGAGTCCCTGAGTGGACATGAGGGGTTTTAAGTCGTCTGTAATTGCATGCACATGTTTTCATAGGTTTACAAATGAATTTTGTGGGGAGATGCTTCATAGTTTTAAGTACAAGATTAAAAGTTTATGTGGTTTACGGCTTATTTCTCAAGAATAATCACCACATGAAGGAAAGAAAGATGGAACAAATGAAGGGAAGAAGGAAGGAAGGGAGGAAGAAAGAAAAAGATGGAAGAGATGAAGGACTGTGAACCATTATTCTGGAAGAAAAGATAAAGTGAGAGTTACTATATGAGTTTGTCCCCAGGGACAGACATGGGGAGGTAATCGTTTGAAGTTAGTCCCTGATCATCATCACCAAAGTTATTATCATTACCTGTTGATTCGTATTAAAGAAAATGATCTCTTACATGCAGGCTCATTTCTGTGGACCTATAGCATCACTCACCCTGACTCCCAAGCTCGCGGTGGGGAAAGGGAGTGAGACTTGAATAAAGCCTCCCTAATTCAGGATGCTTAACAGGGTCCTCGCACAGAGCGTGCAGAGGTTTGCAAATGGAAGCTGAGAAAGGAGGTCACCAAGGAAAGGTGGAAAGCGGGACGCCAGGCCCAGCTTAATGGAATTCGTGGTATTGATCCAAGTGGCAAATGCATAGCATGGTAACGGTATTGAAAGCTTCACACTGGGCACTGGCTCGGGAAAGGCCACAGCTGCTAATTTTCAAAAATATCAGGGTCTCGAAAGCTATTGGAGGCCTTTGGAAGACAAATCACCAGGAGCCTCTTTAATCACTGCTGTCCACAGCCAAGCTTCCATGAGGTCTTTCCATCCACAAAAAGTGGGCCCTGGGAACGCACTCATGCTAGCGATGGTGCTGTGTCACAGGCTTGCAGACAGGAATATTGCCGTGTGCCTTGCACATGGTGAGTAATCGGTCAATTTCAGATGCTAATGGTGATGACAACAGTCAGAAGAGCGCTGCAGTAATAAACCAGCTGTGCCCCTCTCGGGCCTGAAAGGCTGGGTCATTCTGGACAGGCATTTTCTCTGCTGGGCTGTGTACCTACAATTCCTGGCCACAGAGGAATCACGCCTACAATTCCATGTTAAAGCAACGTTGAGGAATATTCTCTTCTAATACAGACACTGCCAAGCAAATCATGGGTGTGCTGCTTCTACTGAGGTCTGAGCTCAGTATTTAAAGGAACATTTGCAAATAATGACTCACAGATCACTCTTTCCCAGGCTGGCCCACCTCCTGCTGAACCCCAGCCCCTCAAGGCCATGGGCAACAGCCCTAACAACCTTCCTAAACCAACAACTGTGGTGAGAGACCCCTAGGTCTGCTAACAGTCTTCTTAGGGCTGAAGAGGCCTTCCTGCTCTCCTCCCGTGTGTCCGTAACTGCCAGTTCTAACAGCTACTCCCAAACAGAACACCTAGTACGTAGAGTCTGAAGACAAGACTGATAGTGCTAACAACTCGCATCACCAAGGGTGTTTGAAAGTAATGCTCATGGCCTCAGAGGCTGAGACCTAGATGCAGAGGGTTCGGTTAAGTAACAAGAAGGCTGCAAGTTGTAGCATCTGGCAATAAAATGCAAACTTCACAGATGTCCATGAGGCTGGTAGACATGGATGCAAGGCGGAAGTATCGTGGCAAAAAGAAAAAAATAATCGCAGAACACTGGTTGTTTATAGGCATAGCGGTGAGAATTATGTATGAAAAGAAGTCACACACACACACACACACCTGGAAATGCAAGAAACTGAGGATAGAAATCTCACAGACATGAGAATATATGAGTAAGACTAAAAGGAGAATGGAATAGAAAGATATCTTTGTAGGACAAGATTACAAATTGCCCAGCCAGCCAGAAGCCATGGATGACATGTTTCTTATGGGGTGGGCTGCCATCTATGGGGCCACACAGAGTCGGACACAACTGAAGCGACTTAGCAGCAGCAGCAACTCAAACCATCGCAGAAACATGGTGTGCAGGCAGAAAGAGACTCCCAACACGTGGACATTTCCAGAGCATGTCACCAGGTAAAATCAAAGGCTCTAACCCCAGAGCACTTGTATTGCTGGTCACTTTCTTCTAGGATACAGGAACTGGGAAATGATGGGGATACTGGATAGCACAAATCAATAAGAATTTGCCAGAGACAACGTACCGATGGAAAAATCAGAAAAGGTACTGATGGGAGAAAGCGACTATTCCATCTTAATATTCATAATGTCCAGAGAACAAAGCAGTGGGCTAAGTCAGTAGAGTATTCTAGTTTCTAAGAAGGACACTATCAAAACATTTAGGTTAACCATAGACATGAGCTGGATACATAAGATAAAATTCCAAACAATTCTGTTAAAGCGAAAAAAAAAAAAAAAGGCACTAGCTTTTTCTATATTGCTGCACAAGGAAGGAGATCTCTGCACAGTTGAAGGAGATAAATAAAATTGGCAATGACAGAGTTGGCATACCTCAATGTTCAACTGGCTAAATTACAAAATGACAATTTTGGGGCTAATAACATCTTTTTGGAGATTAAAAAGTATAGAAACAGAATGGGCCCACTGCTTGGAACTTAAATGCTATCATATCCAACACAGATAGGTGGCTCAGTGGTAAAGTGCCAATGTAGGAGATGCAGGCTTGATACCTGGGTTGGGAAGATCACCTGGAAAAAGAAATGGTTACCCACCCCAGGAAATGCACAGAGGAGACTGGCAGACTACAGTCCATGGAGTCACCAACAGCCGGACACGACTTAACAACTAAACAACAAAAGATAGGACTTCACAGCTCTTTTATTTTTTTATTTATTAAAATAACTTGGCTGTTTTCTTTTTATTTTTTGTAAACTTTATTTATGTATTTGTCTGGCCACACCATGCAGCATGGGGGACCTTAATTCCTTGACCAGGGATTGAACCCACACTTCCTGCATTAGAAGCGTTGGGTCTTAACCTCTGGACCACCAGGGAATTTCCCAAAACTCTTTTAATTACCAGATTTTCTCTTTTCAATCAATAAGAGTGATCTCTGTGCTGAAAATGGCAGACCTGATCATTTTAAGAGAATTTGTGTCTCCATACATCCTAAGCAAAGGAGAGATTTATGGAAAGGAGTTTGTGACGTGTGCACCATGATGGGAAATATTCAAGGAATCTGGGGAATAGAAGGAATGTTGGAAAGCAGGCAGTGAGCATATGTGTTTACAATTTTCAAACACGAAATTTTCTTTGGTGAATATAGAAATGATGTAGACTGTGTATCTGGAATTTTGTATGCTCTGGCTCAACTCAAGCAGAAGAAAGGTTTTAGCAGAGTATTAAAAGATCTTATCCTGTTAAATATTTTATCAGAGACTCAGATAAACATCGGATCTGTAGATGTTTCACATTGCAAAGTTAGGTGATGTGTTGAATGAATAAAACTGGGATCCAAAGAGATTTAAATAAGTGATACTGTGATGTCAATTCTAAGAAGATAATGTTTAATAGATAGTAAGCTTAAGGTCCCTAAATTTGGTACAAAATCTCATCTCATTCATGATGGATAAGGTTTAATAGGAACATTGGAAACAAATAACAATAAGATGAAGCTTAGACATAACTGATATCCAATGTGTAATAGGAATAAAAAGGCTGATTTGTTTGCCACAAAATTCTGATTCCACAAAAAGAGATGACAGCCCTCCTTCACAGTGGCCACACCATGTGTGAAATGGCATGTTTTCCTTTTTCTTGTGGGGGGGGGGGTCATGTAACATGATACATCAATAAGTAGAGTACATTTAAAGAAAAATAGGGACTTCCCTGGCAGTCCAGTGATTAAAACTTCGCCTTCTAATGCAGGGGGTTTGGGTTTGATTTCTGTTTGAGGAGTTAAGTTCCCACATACCTCGTGGTCAAAAACAAAAAACAAAACCAGAAACAAAACATAAGACAGACGCAACAAATTCAATAAAGACTTAAAAACGGTCCACTTCAAAAAAATCTTTTAAAAACAGAAAAAATAAAGGTTATGTTGGAGATACCGTTTCAACTAAAACCACAGTGATAGTTACAGAAATTGGAGTTATTTATGTCCTAAATATGGGGGAGCTGCTTTTTAAATATTTGTAAAGCTCATATGAGAAATGGTTCTTTTTTAAAGTCTGTGTGGTTTCAAGAGAAAAGACTCAGACTGCTATGTCGGTTAGTTCAGTTGCTCAGTCGTGTCTGACTCTTTGTGACCCCATGAACTGCAGGACCCGAGACTATCTCCTGGAGTTTGCTCAAACTCATGTCTATTGAGTCGGGGATGCCATCCAACCATTTCATCCTCTGTCGTCCCCTTCACCTCCTGCCTACAATCTTTCCCAGCATCAGGGTCTTTTCCAGTGAGTCAGTTCTTCGCATTAGGTGGCCAAAGTATTGGAGTTTCAGCTTCAGTGTCAGTCCTTCCCATGGACATTCAGGACTGATGACTGCTATGAATTCGTCATAAATTTGAGGAAACGGTTTATTAACAGTCAGACATCTCCAGGGATGGAAGAGGTTAACAGTGTCACCAGTCCCTGCCTCATTGAAAGTATTCACAGACTTGTCACTGCTTGGTACAGATGTTGTGAAAGGCATTGCAGATGGATATCAATACATGTGAGTATTTTTTCCCAGGTTACGGTCCAAGAACTTCCTAGACAAATTTTACACTCCACCAAGTTTCTTTCTCCTGAATTTCACTCCTCAATACAAACAGGTGAAGCGTATTTCTTTCTTTTTCCATCCTTCTCAGAACCTATTCTTCTTCATATTCAAAATTTCCAGTAAAGAATTTAGATAATTTTCTACTACATAATATGGTGGTTCTCAAACTTTTTAGTCTCATGATCCTTCACATTCATAAAAAATATTCAGATAGTGAGGTTTTTTTTTTAATGTGGTTAATCTGTATCTATATCTACAGTAAAAGAATATATAAATCAGAATTAAAATTAAATAATAATACAAGTTAATACATATAATATTAAATGCAACACATAGAAACATAGATCTTTATGACAATGATTATGTTTTTGACGCAAAAACAATAATGAGAAGTGTGGTCTTATATTACATATTTGCAAATCTCTGTAATACCAGACTTAATAGAACACAACAGGATTTTTCTATCTGCTTTTGCATTAAATCACAAAATGTGTAGTTGGAAAAGGGAGGAGAATTTTAACAGCTTTTTGTATAATTGTGGATATTTTTCTTTGATGTAACACCAAAATTCAAGAAGTGTTAGTTTCTTAAAGGTTAGTTGCAATGTGGAATCTGAAACCATATCAATGAATATTTTATAACATTACACTAAAATCCATGGGTCTGTCTTGCACTCTGAATACATTTTTTACCCATGCCTGATTTAATAAGATCATGAGCTGTTCATTTAGAAAACATCTGGTTTGCTGACTCACGTAGTTCTTACAAATGCTGACACATTTCATTATAAAACATCAAAAAAGTTACATTCATTAGTAGTGGGCATATGTCAAGATCCTGGTGAAAGTTTTCCAAAGTTGTTTTTCCTTTGGAATGCTCCAGTTTTATCACTGGCAACACACACTGTCAGTTGTTTTCCTTGAAATGACAATCTCACTTTATTAATTAAAAAAATTCTGCCAGTTCTCAGACTTAGAGAATGAACTCATGGTTTCCAGGGTAGGGGGGAAGGGACAGTTAGGGAGTTGGGGTTGGACATGGACATGCTGCTATATTTAAAATGGATAACCAACAAGGACCTACTGGAGATCACAGGGAACTCTGCTCAATGTCGTGTGGCAGCCTGGGTGGGAGGGGAGATCTGGGGAGAATGGGTACATGCGAGTGTATGGCTGAGTCCCTTTGCTGTCCACTTGAAACTATCACAACATTATTAACTAGTTATACCCTAATATAAAATAAAAAGTTTAAAAAAATAAGATAGGAGTCTGCCAGAATATCCAAGTTTGAACAATCATAAATTTGTCTAACATTATTTCAAGAAAAAAAATGATATTTCATGGAAAAGACAGTTAGTTCAGCTCCCAATACAAACAAATGCACAATCACACTTCTTCAAAAAACATCTATCATTCTTTGATTACATAGCTGAAGTGCTTTGTGTATACTTCCCATTTGGTCCAATATGTTATTAAAAAGAATTGCAATGAAAGATTAAGATTTAATAAAATTAATAATATTTACTACTTCTTTAAAATCAGTCTTATATGAAACTGACTCTTTTTTCTCCCCTTTACTGCATGTAGTACATCTGACAGGGAAGAATACGACGGCATACAGTTTGGGGCTGGCAGCGCAATGCTTGTTAAGGTTCAAGCATTGCTTTTGACCTATTGACAATTGGTATTGGTACAAATGTCAACATGGTGAATAAGCCAAACAATGTCTTGATCCTTTTATGAAAATAGCTTTGCTCTCATGAACTCCTGAGAAGATCCTAGGCACCCCCAGGGGTCTATAGATCATGCTTTGAGAATCATTGCTATGACATAATGTGGCTTGGAAATATTGTATCAGATCATTTTTAAAAGAGTTTCCAGCCTTGTTATTCTGTTTCTGGAGATGTGTCCCCTTCATCTTTTCATGCACACCTTACACTGGTCATGTGATTTACATCTTCCATTTCAGAACACAAGTTTCCAATTCCCAATCCTGTCCATGTCCTGAGAAGTGTAACCTGTCCGTTACTTTGATTTGGGGAGGAAAGAAGAGAAGGGTTTGAAGAAAGGATAAGAAAAGAAGGCTTAGGTGAGTTTGCAATTGCTCATAAGAAGAGAAAGAGCAATAAGCACAGACGGAGTAGGTGACTAGGACAAGCTCTGCTGTCTGACCCAGCACCATGGGAATAAGGCTCTTTCCTTAGAGCAAGGCAGGGCATCATTATTCCGTAAGGAGGAAGAAAGACTGTGTGTCAGGAGCTCCAAGAGACTACAGAATGCATATTCCTGGGCTGTAACTCAGAGTTCCTTAGTGTGTCTTTGAGGGTGCAGGACAGGGACCTAGGCATGGGTGGTTTGCAAGGTCTCAGGTGATCTTGACGTGCATCTTGGTTAAAAATCATTGCCCTAATGGGTTGCCAGGGTCCAGCCCCGGCTGATCCAGGGTATTCGAAGGAGAGACAGCATAGGCGACCTATTTATTTAAATATTTATCAAAGATATAAAGAGTAATAGAATGAGTATAGCTCAGTAGGAAAATTCAGTGGAGAAAAGAGGCTGAGTAGCTTGGTTTACACGGGAGACCAATAAAACTTCAAGACAAGAAGTTTGCACCACTTACGTAGGCTGCAGGCGTCCTTCTGTTCTCCCGAAGGAGAGGAGACACTGAGGCCTCCCCCATCAGATCTTAGAAGCCCAGGCATAATTAGCAAGCATGGCAGGTTCCATGCTCCAGATGGAGACTCAGCCAGAATTTGAGAGAGTGACATGGGGAGACCAAGTTTTGGTGAACAAGGCCCGCACTTTATTTTCCAAAGTAGTTTTTATACCTTAAGTTGTGCATAGAGGATAATGGGGGAAGGGGTAGAGTCATGCAAGGACAGCAGTTCCTGATCCCAATCGAAGCTAGGCTTTCAAACTTATCATATGCAAAAGTTCAGGTGAATTACATCATCTTCTGGCCAGGAGGCCTGTTAACATTTTAAGAAACTTGTTTTTCTCTAAAGGTGATTATTCCAAAGTCAGGCACCAGCCTCCAAAAAAGCATTGGAAAAGCTGCATTCCTATAGGGCAAAGGTGAGGTGGGCTCAATCAAGAAAAGAATTAACTCAAGGGTCCAAGGTTACAAACATTGAGGCTACTACTTACATTTCTATACACCCATTATATCAATCAATACACTGCCAAGGACACAGTAGGTAAGGGATATGGAGACTTAGCAGCAAACATTGGCCCAATAAGTGAAAAACCCTTCACCAATACAATTTCTAATCAATCTTTTAACTACTCAAAGGAATCTGTGTTTAGACAGTTTAGAACATCTCCTGCCTCTCACAGTTGGGAGGCTCTGAACAATCACATGTGGCCGGAAAAACCTATTCAGGCAGGCTAGAGGATTTCCAAAGGAGTTTGTAGGTTGAAACACTGTCACACCCAGGAATTATTAATTGGAGCTGTAAGCTAACTCTTTTTTCAGAGAGAGGTAGTGGTGGACAGCCCCCCTGTAAAGTCAGAGGTGTAGGTGAGAGCACAAAGCAGAAAGTAGGCAGACTCTGGTTTTGGGGGTAGATGCTCGAGAATTTCCAGGGGGACTCCTGAGGCTCGATCCCACCTTTGCGTATGCCGAGCCTCCTTCCTCATGACCTTTGCCACGGGCGGAGTTCCTCACGCTGGCTCCTGGCAGTGATAGACTTCCAGTTGAGCTATTCCAGATCCTGAAAGATTATGCTGTGGAAAGTGCTGCACTCAATATGCAATATGCACTCAATATGCAATATGCCGGCTCCCAGCAAGGGGTAAGATGAGCAAAAGTGTAGCTAGATAATCAAAGATGAACCTTGAAGGTGTTGGGTTTATCTGTTTGAATATTATTAAGTAAAAAATGGATCATTCCTCTCCATGGCTTAGGGGGAAAGGTCAGGGTTTAGAAACTGTCCTGAGAGTGGGTAAGGGAGTACATTCAAGAATACAGTTTCAATCTGAGTTGGTCAGTAGAGGAAGAAATCATCCAAACTCCAGGAGCTCTTCCTTTCATTGAATCTTTATTCAGTATCACTTCACTCTCCAGAAAGACAGAAGTAAATGCCAACTAAGACTCTAAAAGATAAAAAAAAAAAAAGAGAGAGAGAGAGAGAAAGAAAGAAAAATGGCTTGAAGACCTATAGCTATCTAGGAGAGCATGTCTGAATAGTAATTGCTACTTTCCTTTCATCAGTATAACTTGCAGTCACTCAAGTAAGAACACTTGGAATGGAAAAATCTATTAATCTACCTATTAATCTATTAAAAATCTATTAATATTGAGGCTTGGGACTGGCTGGAAACACAATCTCTGCAAAGTGTGGTATTATAGCTTCCATTTTCTGTATTGTAACTCTTACTCTGCTAAAGAGATTGCAAAGACCCTAGAAAAGCTTTCCATCTGATTTTTACAAGTGACACGAAGTACCCTGTTCCTGAAAGGTACATGGGCCTAGTTTATTTCGGAAAGACTTAGGATAATGGGCTCTTAGGATAATGGCTCTCTAGTTGGCATAGCCTGATATATCTAAACACAAAAGAGCCCGGACAGTCATAATATTAGAAAAGCACAAATCATCGCCATCTCTTCAGATTGTAAAAGAGGCCCATAAAATAGTGTATCTAGTTTTTATGTTTCTTACAGAATTATGGAGTTTGGACAATGGCCACTTGGATTCACATAGACATGTCACCCCATGATTGTTTTTGTAGTTTCAACCTTAAAGGAGATGATGCCTCTTTTCGAAAGCTGCAATTTAGCTATGCTGCCACCAGGGAGCGATAGCTTGCAACTTCAATGTGGTCCAAACACATGCATGTTTTTCCTGATATATAAGATAGTTAGCTGCTCTAGTCCAACACTTATTTATGTTAAAATGTCCATTTCTGCAAATTATTTAAGTATTTTATTAAAAGTGAAACTAAAATGTCAAGATAGACAATACTGTGTGGACAGAGAAGCCTGGTGGGCTACAGTCCATGGGGTCACAAACAGCTGGACAAGACATAGCAACTAAATAATAAAAGCAACGTGTCCTACACACTGAGCCAGGGATAACTAACATGGTACTTGCTGGCATCTGTCAAAGCACTTTCCAGACAGTAGCTCATTCAAAGATCTCAGTAGCCCTGTGAGGTAGGCACCATTAATATATTTGGATAAAGAAACCATGGCACAGTTCAGTCAGTTCAGTTCAGTTGCTCAGTCGTGTCCGACTCTTTGCGACCCCATGAATCGCAGCATGCCAGGCCTCCCTGTCCATCACCAACTCCTGGAGTTCACTCAGACTCACGTCCATCGAGTTAGCGATGCCATCCAGCCATCTCATCCTCTGTCGTCTCCTTCTCCTGCTGCCCCCAATCCCTCCCAGCATCAGAGTCTTTTCCAATGAGTCAACTCTTGTGAAATTATATGAATGTTACAAAGCTAGTAAGTGATGGAATCATATTTATCTCAGACATTATGTCTTTAAATCCACAAATATTGATGAGGCTACTCTATATCTGTTTGAATTTTATTATTCTGATGACTATTATTACTAATAATTTTATTATTCTGAAGGCTATTAGTTGTTTATCTTATAGGGTATCTAATCATAAAACTTTTATTTGGATTCATTGACTCGCTGATCTCCCCATGATAATATGTTTCATGGGATGTTACAAGTAAAATATTACCCTTAATAAAGATCCTTGGAATATTTGAAATGGGGGAACTACACTTTGAATACAAAGTTATACTAAGAAACCTAAGAGAATATACTATACAATACATGTGTTAAATATTATACTGGTACTCCATTGCATTGGCTGTCTATCAATGAGAAATTGCTGGTGGCGTTGGTCATGTCACACATACACTATCTCCTTTACCTTGAGGCTATGTGAAAATGATGCAAGTACTTTTGGCTTCAGAGACCCAACTTTCATGGGTCTCCACAAAATATATTAAGTCTTCCAAGGGACGAGAATCTCTCCTCCGTCTTCTTTTCAATGGAGCCACTAGCTCCCTGCTAGTGTTGGTCTCCCCATTCTGACTTCTTAGGCTGTCATCCTACTGCTTTCTGTTTTGGAGAATTTGCAAGCTTCCCCCTAGCTTTTGTCTGTTTTAAAGCCCGTGCCTGCATGCATGTTCAGTCAATTCAGTCGTGTCTGACTCTCTGTGACCATATGGACTGTAGCCCACCAGGCTCCTCTGTCCTTGGGATTCTCCAGGCAAGAAATCTGGAGTGGATTGCCATGCCCTCTTCAAGGGGATCTTCCCGACCCAGGAATCTAACTCATATCTCCTGCATTACCGATGCAATCTTTACCACTGAGTCATCAGGGAAGCCCATTTTAAAGTGCTTTCACTATCAACGGCACAAATCACAAAATACTCTTAGATGTCCCTAGAAGGAAAATAATAGTGCAAAATTTTTTAGTCTTTTGCTGGTGGTCCGCATTTTTTTTTCCTGTGTATAATCTCTTTGCTTGCTTAGCTCATTCATTATGAGGACTCTAGAGACCTTTCACTTCATGCGAAGAGTTGACTCATTGGAAAAGACTCTGATGCTGGGAGGGATTGGGGGCAAGAGGAGAAGGGGATGACAGAGGATGAGATGGCTGGATGGCATCACTGGTCGATGGACGTGAGTCTGAGTGAACTCCAGGAGTTGGTGATGGACAGGGAGGCCTGGCGTGCTGCAATTCATGGGGTCGCAAAGAGTTGAACACGACTGAGCGACTGAACTGAACTGATCTGAGAGACCTTTCCTCCACCCTCCCCCTCGCCGGGACCTTTTTCATGATGCAATTCTTCAGTTCCCTGAAACTATATCCCTATATTCCAGCAGTGATGCAGAGTGTAATCTTTATATCTCACTTTGAATCTTACTCTGACTCCCAACTATCCCAGACTGAACTGGGCCTGGCAGCAAAGTCTCAGATGGCAGTGTGCCCTCCAGCCCAGGAGTAGAGATGGAAGCCCAGGGCAAGTTCTCTGTGAAAGTTTTTGGTTTTTAAATAATTGTGAACTAATGTAGCCACAATAACCCTTGCCTCCTGGGATTAATGCCCCGGGCATTCCCCTCCCACACTGAACAGGGCTGGCCTTTTCAGCCTAGAGTATAGTATGGAAATGATGCTGTGGGACTTTCAAGGAGAGTCAGGCCAGTCCTCCTGGCTTCCGCCTTGTCCTCTCTGGATCACTCACTCTGGAGTAATGGGGACAATGGCGCAGCCCCCTGAAAAGACCCACGTGGCAAAGAACAAGGCTTCCTGTTCCAGGTGACCTTACAAACAAATCCTGCAGCCCTGTCAAGCATACCAGGTGACTACAGCCTCCCAGGAGATGAAGAACGGCTCTTCAAAGCTGCTTCCAAATTCCCAATGCTCAGAAATGATGCAAAAATTTTGAGGTAATTCTTCATGCAGCCATAGATGAGTGATATACATAGAGTTCTCCATCAACAGCTATGTGTTTGTTTCTTTTTGGTTTTTTTTTTTTTTTTTCGTTAAAAGCTGCTTGGCAACACCTATAGTTTTCTGTAATCACAGAAGAATTTTCTGACTTCTCCCTTCAGGAAAAAGCTTGCATATAGTCTTTTTCTCAACCCCCAAATCCACCTCTCAGGTTTGCAGCTACCAGATTGATATGTATAGGATACTGAGATTACCCATCTAATAAGGTTTACTAAGTTGCCCCTAGCAACAGCTTTATATGCTGACTCATTTTGAGCAGTTTAGAGTGGCCACATCCCTTGAAAAAATAGAGATAGTAAGAGTCTCAGCTACATAGTGGGAAGAACTTTCCTAGGTTTGTGTGGGCGTGTGTGTGTGTGTTAGTCACTCAGTTGAGTCCAACTCTTTACAACCTCATGGACTTTAGCCCACCAGGCTCCTCTGTCTGTGGAATTCCCCAGGCAAGAATACTGGAGTGGGTTGCCATTCCATTCTCCAGGGGATCAAACCTGAGTCCCCTGCACGGCAGGCAGATTCTTTACCTTCCAAGTCATGTCAGGCGTATCTGGATTTGAATCCACGATTGGCCACGTTATGGCACCAAATATTAAACAATGTATCCAAGGACTCAAAGATGGCCTCAAACTAATTACATAACATGTCTGAGCTTCAGTTTTTGATCCACACAGTGGGGAGGATAGGGAGGCTATTCATCTTATTTAGGGCTGGAAGAAAATGAAATGATAGACTTTAAAAAATAAATTTCAAGAAAATTATAGCACCATACAGATAATAGGCATTTAATAAATGATAGCCACCATTAATATTAAACAAAGACCTTGAACAACAGATTAAAAGTTGGAAAACTAACTTATTAGAGGTCAAAGATCCAAAAATGTTTCAGTATCTTTGATGCTGAGGCGGTGTGAGCCTGACTCACATGTTAGGAAGGAAGAGTTCCCTCGCACTGGAGAAAGAGCTTGGAGGATGCCCAGTATCTCAGCAGCAGAGATGAGGAGGGATGGCATTTGAGGTCTACAGAACAGCATGATCCAATCAGTCCATCCCAAAGGAAATCAGTCCTAAATATTCATTGGAAGGACTGATGCTGAAACTCAAACTCCAATACTTTGGCTACCTGTTGTAAAGAGCCAACTCATTGGAAAAGACCCTAAAATGGGAAAGATTGAAGACAGGAGGAGAAGGGGATGACAGAGGATGAGATGGTTGGATGGCATCACCCACTTGATGGACATGAGTTTTAACAAGCTCCAGGAGTTGGTGATGGACAGGAAAGCCTGGCGTGCTGCTGTCCATGGGGTTGCAAGGTGTCTGACACGACTGAGCGACTGGACTGAACTGAACAGCATGAGCAAATTTAGGGAGATGGGACAGGGTCACATGTTTGGGGATGAAGCAGGGATAGAACATAATTCAGGTGGGCAAGACCATGGCAACAGAGAAAGCAGTAGATGGTAGAGGTTAGGGAGGACTGAAAAGCCATTTATGATACCTCGTTTAGATTTCTCAACCTCAGCACTGCTGACATTCTGGGCTGGAAAAATCATGATTGTGGGGGGTTGTATTGCTCATTGCAGCTTGTTTTGTAGCATCCCTGGCTTCTGTCCACCACTAGCGCTCACTCCTCACCAGTGCCCGTGTGTGTGCTCAGTTGCTAAGCCAAGACTGACTCTGACTCTGTGACCCTATGGATGATAGCCCGCCAGGCTTCTTTGTCCATGGGATTTCCCGTGCAAGAATACTTGCATATGGTTTGCCATTTCCATCCCCAAGGGAACTTTCTGACCCAGAGATCAAATCCAAGTCTCCTGTATTGTCAAGTGGATTCTTGACCCCTGAGCCCCCTAGGGAAGTCCCCATTCCCACCATTCCTGACAGTTAAAAATATTTCCAGACCTGGAGAGCAAAATTGCTCCTGATAGAGAACCACTGTCTCAGCCCAACGTTCTCGCCTTTGCGGTGAATGTCACTGGAGCCCAGAGAGGGTGTACTCCCGGGCCACCGACACACAGCCTGAGGCTGCAGAGCACAGTCAAGATCCTTCCAGCACTTTATCTTTATCCTGACACTTGTAAAGCAGCCACACTAACTGGAATAAATAAGAAAACATATCATTAAAAAGGCTCGTGTCAGGAACGAAATATAGCATTTGGCTGGGTCTCTGATAGGGAGAGGCAGAGCTGTCCTCTTATTTGAGAAGCATTCACGTGGGTATTAAATGTGTTAATACAAGAAAGTGTCCAACACAGTGTGGGGTGCCCAGAGAGTGACCAGAAATGATGCATTTTCTTCCTCTTCTGATAATAGTTTGGGCTTAATTCAGTGGGCCATGGAGGAACTATAGGGTCCTTTTTATAGGCCAGCGACATTATCATAGTGGAAAAGTAACGAACTGCCTGAAGCTCATGCCTCTTGCTTTATCCTGAGAAGGTGCCCTGTCTCTGGGGGACGTATGCCTCCAGGGACTGGCATGATGCCGGCTCTGTAAGTGTCCTCAATTACCATTTCCACCCACCAAGGAGGCTACTCTCTCTAGAGAAGATCAGGACATAATGAGCCCAATGCCAGGAGTGATTAAAACAAACGACACTGCAGTCTCACAAGGTAGTTGGGCAGAGGGGAGGTGGCTGAAGTGATTGGCTCCTCTGAAAGGCAGCCCAATTTTGAATAATACAGCTGCTTCCCAGTCGCTGCCTGAATGCAAAGCTTTGGCAGCTGGTCACCCTCCAGTGCCTCTGGGATGGGGTCACCAAGGGCTGGAACACACTTTCTGAATTGAAGCAGCAGACTGTGAAATAGGAATTACTGACAGCTCTTAAGTATATTAAGAGAACAGCCCTATTCCTTAATACAGAGCCACTAATAGACATCTAGAAACCTATAAAACAGACAATTCCTCTATATCATCCTAGTTAAATCAATGTAGTTATATTACCCTCATCATTTTCCCTTTAACGTTTATTACATTTTGCCTCAGTAATTTATTTTTTCATATCCATCAGCCGATTAAGGACTTTATTCTGAAGATACACACATCCTTGTGACCTAGTTGAAACTGACCTAAACTGTTAAGTAAAGCAATTTGCTGGGGGAAGTTATTCCCTCTCTTTCTCTCTCTTTACTTCTCTCTGTGTGTCTCGAGATTCCTCTAACACTTCCCGTTTTGGGGAGTCTGGTGGTGGAGAGAGTAATGTTACAGTATATGCAATGTTTGTTTGGATTTTTCTGTAACATCTAATGAGAAAGCTAGAAGGAGCTTTTCGGCCAGCCCGATATATGCTTACATTTTCTGTTCTTTCCTTTCTCAGTACTGAGACCACGTCTGAACCCCTCTGAATGTATCTTTGTCAGCACCTCTCTTGACCTGCCCTTTTGTTTTTTCTCTTCCTTCTTCTCCTCCCACCTCTGAAGCTTCCTCTTGCTTAATGGCGTGAGTTCCTGATCTGACAGGTGTTCAGGACTTCCGGGAACTATCAGCAGCTACAGGAACCAGGGGCTCCTCATCTTGAATCTTTCCTGCACTTGCTATAGTAAGATGCCTCAGCTCACCTCTATCCTGGGAGCATGCCCAGAACCCACCTGTGAAGACAAAGGAGGTGGTTGTTTTAAAGGTATTATTTAGACCAGCTTTTCCCAGCCTTTTTGGCACCAGGGACCAGTTTTGAAGAAGAGCATGTTTCCATGTCCTGAATATTCATTGGAAGGACTGATGCCGAAGCTGAAGCTCCAGTACTTTGGCCACTTGTGAAGAGCCAACTCATTGGAAAAGACCCTGATGCTGGGAAAGATTGAAGGCAGAAAAAGAAGGGGATGACAGAGGATGAGATGGTTGGATGGCATCACCGACTCGATGGACATGAGTTTGAGCAAGCTCCAGGAGTTGATGGTGGACAGGGAAGTCTGGTGTGCTGCTGTCCATGGGGTCACAAGGAGTTGACATGACTGAGTGACTGAACCGAACTGAACTGATGTTTCCATGGACGGGGCAGAGGAGACGGTTTGGGGGTGATTCAAGCACATTACATCCACTGTGCATTTTATTTCTATTATTATCACATCATCTACTCCTCAGATCATCAGCCATTAGATCCCAGAGGCCCGGGACCCATGAATTTTCAGACCACTTTCCCCACAAAATCTCACCCTTCACTTTTTTGAGGTGAAACTTCCACTCTCAGCTAAAGAGGACACAGGTGTTCACCTGGGAAACCAAACCATGAAGTTGTTGTCATTCAGAACACCATAATGGATCACTAAGGGGTAAGAAAAAGCAGAAACATGGGTCACAGAACTGCTTTTTGATGGAATGAGACTGTGACGTCCACCTGTGAAGTTAGTCAAAGTAGAGGGTTCAGAGACCTGGGACATCAAGGAGAATCCTGAGGACTCTGACCTGGACATGTGTTGAGAAAAAGAAAACTTACATTAAAACAGATGGCTTATCTCTCTATTAAGGCAGAGTTTTCCTGAGCATTATGTCACATTTCTTAGACTCCCTTTAGCCACAGAATACTGTTTTGAATCAGACTGTCATGGGCATGACCAACTCGCAAAACAGAAAAAAAAAATCTGAAGCCTCTCTGACTGAAGGTACAGAAACCCGAAAGGTCTTTGCAAAATTTCCAAGCTGAAGATAGGTCTTTGAACCCTTCAAGTCCTGGTTATTTTCCTCCATCTCTTATATGGAGAGGTTTCTGTTAAAATCCTAACCTCCTTTAGCAGAGCGAGAACTCGAATAAACATAGTAGCATCGGGAGCTGTAACCTCAGTTCCTGAACTTGGCTGGCTGAGAGTTTTTTCACACCCTGAACTCATTCAGTGAGGCAACCTCTGATGTATCCTCCAAATTCATGCAGGCACCACATCCAGAAATTTTGCGCCCAACGTGGAGTCTCATGTAAACTGGTGCATTTCTGCTTTGATCTTATAGCCCCTTTGTGTGTGATTTCACCACAGCACCTGTGACACCCAACTGTGATCATCATTTTACACGTCTGCCTCCACCCTGGCCCACGTGCTTCTGGAAATGAAGGGCAATAACTGTCTCGTTTGATTTGGCGTTTCTGGCCCGCGTGCACTGCTTGGTTCATTGCTGCTTTTCAATGAAATTTGCTGAGAAAATAAACAAATGAACAATGTTTGCCAGCTGCACTTCATTCTACCATTTCAGATGGATGTACCCTGATAATCCCCTCATAGACTCTATACACCCTGTCCGCCATTTCTTTCTTTCTTTTTAATTAATTAGTTGAATGTGGGCCAGTTTTTTAAAGTCTTTACTGATTTTGTTACAATATTGCTTCGGTTTTATGTTTTGGTATTTTGGCCTCGAGGCAGGAGGGATCTTAATTCCCTGGCCAGGGATCGAAACCACGTCCCCTGCTTTGGAATGTGGAGTCTTAACTGCTGGACTGCTTAACAGCGAAGTCCTTAAACAACCATTTCTTTTTAAATCACCATTCCTACTGCTAAACTACCCAGACTCTTCCTACAGGATACCATGTCTCCTTCAGTCCTAGAATAAACACTGTGCCTTTTGGTATTTGTCATCAATTTTCTCTGGCATTTGCCTGTGATCCAACCGGGGCATGGGTGTGTGTAAACATCCCCTTGTCATATGAGTTTCTCGGTGATAGTCCTTTGCAACCATTTAAACCATAATTACTTTGTGCCAGAGCTTTGCTGAGGTGAGATGAGGGTCTTTAATCCTTGCTTTGCACGCGGGGAACAGGAGAGATGAAATGATTTAAAAGTAACCATGTCTCAGATCAGTGTTGAGGATTGGTAAAGGGATTTTGTGCTTCCTAGAGGTACGCTTTCGCCTCCGGGTCCTGCCACCTCAAACAAATTATATATTTGTTCAGGGAAACCACATTCCTAACATTTTGCTTACATAGAAATCCCATCTATAGACAAAACTTTCTCACAGTCAACCTAGATTCTGCCATCCACATCCTTACCTCTCAAAGTCCTTTGGCTTTATTGTCTACGATTTTACCCCGTAGGGGTTCAGAATTAATATGTAACTGGACACAACATTCCTCATTTGATCTTAATTGTAAGAAATTTAAGTGACTGTAACAGAAAACACATCCATATATCTACAGAATCTGTTTCTCTTTTGACTGAAACCAAAATCAATCTCAAACCCTAACCCTAACTGAAATCCAAAGAATTCAAAATTTCAGAAAACTCACTAAATACAGTTCAGCTCATATTTCAATCACTACCATCAATTAAATGGTGTTAGGATTAGCCAGTTAACAGACTTCCCTAGTGGTGCAGTGAATCTGCCCACCAATGCAGGGGACATAGGTTCGATCCCTGGTCCAGGAAGATTCCAAAAGCTGCAGAGCAAAAAGCCCAGGAGCCACAACTACTGAAGCCCTTGTGCCTAGAGCCTGTGCTCCACAAGAGAATCCACTGCAATGAGAAGCCCACACACTGCAGCGAAGAGTAGCCCCCACTTGCTGCAACTAGAGAAAGCCCACGAGCAGCGATGAAGACTCAGCACAACGAAAAATAAAACAAAAATAAGTTATCTTAAAAAAAGATTAGCCAGTTAATAGTATTAGCACTTTATGCTTTGCCGGACATGCACTCATCTTTTGAGATAACACATATTTCTAGTTATTTTCAAGTCTGTGCTTGTATATTGGTATTCATGCCAGCTGTTACAGATATGGATACTTGAGGAAAGCAATTAACAACCAGCTGCTTTAAGTCATATCCTGAATAAAGAAGCATCAATAAGTATGTATTCCTCAGTCCTGGTTTTGAGACATATCATGATATCTCCCACTAGTTCAATGGAGGTTTAAACAGTCTACCCTTGGAGCAATAATGACTAACATTGACGGAGTGTGTCCCCGTGTGTCAGGCAGAGCTCTGCACATCGTTGTACACACATAAACTCTATGTTCCTTATGACAACATGAAGAAACTAAGAGACAGAGAAGGGGACAGTTTGCCCAAGGTCATACTGATGGGAAGAGAAAGGTCTTGGATTGGAACCTAGAGAGTCTAGCTATAGAGTCCACATGTCAAAATCCTGGTGGCTCAGATGGTAAAGAATCTGCCTGCAGTGTGGGAAATCCAGGTTCAGTGTCTGGGTCAGGAAGATCCCCTAGAGAAGGGAATGGCTGCCCACTCCAGTATTCTAGCCTGGAGAATCCCATAGACAGAAGAGACTGGTGGGATACAGTCCATGGGGTCGCAAAGAGTTGGACACTACTGAGCAGCTAATCCTTTCACACTGATGGCAAGAGAAAGAGCTTGGATTTGAACCTAGAGAGTCTGGCTATGGAGTCCACTTGTCAAAATAATTTATAAAACTAGTAGTTAGTTGCATCTCCTCTGAAACATAGGATCAGCAGACTCTTGGGACTTTGCTCCTCAAAGAGTGGTT
This sequence comes from Bubalus bubalis, assembly GCF_019923935.1. Taxonomy (NCBI): domain Eukaryota; kingdom Metazoa; phylum Chordata; class Mammalia; order Artiodactyla; family Bovidae; genus Bubalus; species Bubalus bubalis. The sequence goes on from NC_059161.1 coordinate 111,563,839, forward strand.
TATAGAGCAACCACATCATGATCATCCAAGAGCTTGTTAGAAATACATCATCTTGATCCATCCCCAGACCTACCAAGTCCTATTCTCTGCTTTATCAATGTTCCCCAAGTGATCAAGACACACATTGGTGTTTGAGACTCTATTTTAGGTCTCCTCTAGTTGTGCAACCACATAGATGTGCTAAGAAGTCACGGGGGTCCATGGATATTTGGAGGGACCTTTTTAAAACTACCACTCTTCTATGAACCCTGTGTGTTCCATGCATAAACCTTCACACTCAAGCACAACGGATTTTGTGAATGATCCTAAAGCACATCGTGTTAGCAGATGGCCTTGAGGGAAAATATCTTTCAGTCACATGTTCAGCTTCTGAGTTTCCATGCTTGTTTTTTAGATTCTGCCATTCATTAGTGAGAACAGGAATTGCCTGAGGATTCAGTTTGTTGAAAACACCAGTGTCTATTATTTAATAATATTTGGCAAAAGTGTATCCACTTGATAAAACCGAAAAGAATGGAAATTAGAAGGAGAAAATCCAAGGCTAGGGAACTGGGGTGAATTCTGCCTGGGTCTTAGATGTGCTAATGGTCCAGTGTCAGCTGCCATTGACTATGTTGTTTTTGTTGTTTAATCACTCAATCGTGTCTGACTCTTTTCGACCTCATGGACTACAGCCCGCCGGACTCATCTGTCCATGGGATTTTCCAAGCAACAATACTGGAGTGGGTTGCCATTTCTTCCTCCAAGGGATCTTCTGGACCCAAAGATCAAACCTGTGTCTCCTGAATTGGCAAGAGGATTCTTTACGGCTGAGCCACCAGGGAAGCCCACCATTGCCTATAGAAACTGCCAATATGGCAATTGACAAAGCTGGAAAATCTAAGGTTTTCCCACTAATGTGTGAACAAGGTAATGATCCTGAATCTGTTTTGAAGCTTGCCTTTCTATTGCTAAATTATCTTTCTCTTTAGATGTGAACACTTCAATTAGGGAGAATCCTTAGAAATCATCAGCCCTCTTCCAAGGGTCTCTCAGAAATAAATGGGAGGCCAAATTCATCTGGCTCCAAACCCTGTACTCTTTTCTCTTTGACTTTCTACCACATATGAGAGAATTGCCTTTTCTTCCTTATGAAATTGCTGTTTATATCTCTTGAACCTCAGGCAAGGGCAGCCAGAATGTACAACATAATAGAACCGAGCTATGAGTTAGAGTGGGGTGAGAAAAAGGAAATATACATACTGTTAATTCTCCCTCCTTAGATTTAGAGATGGGGTGAATTTCTAATACATTTTTTTTTTTTTTTACATTTCTTTGTGTAATCATTGAATGTACTGAAGACGGAAGAGATGTTTCTGATCACGTGTTACAAATGAACAGTTTTACAGTTTTAGAAATCGACCTCCAAAGAAGATCAAGTGAGTGAATGATAGTCACTCAGTCATGCCCTACGTTTTGCAGTTCCATGGACTTGTAGCCTGCCAGGCTCCTCTCTCCATGGAATTCTCCAGGCAAGAATACTGAAGTGAGTTGCCATGCCTTCTCCAAAAGAAGATCAAATGACTTGCCAAACCAGTTTGTGGCAGAACCAAGCCCAGAATTAAAATCTTCTCATGCCCAAATAAAAACGACTTTCCATTAGTCTGCACAAAGACTTCCATTTTGCCTCCAGGAAAATCACAAATCACTTCTCTTGCGACCTGTGCACTGGGCAACGGACCAGTAACAGTTACATCTGTGATCATCTGTAAAGATGCACAAAAGCTTTGCTGGTTCACTGTCATATTCCCTCAGCTTCTCTCCTGCCCAACTACCCACCACCTTTGAGCACAGTATACTTTCAGGGTTCTGCTACCTTCATTAGAGTTAGAAGGGGATTTAGAGATCATCAGTCCAAGGATTTTCAAGCTGCATGCTTCAGAGGCTGAGGTTCCAAAGGCAAAGCTTTAGAGGACACTTCTAAGGTGTACGGCCGGTTGAGTCACCCACTTCAACCAGATAATCTCCACTTCCATTGATATTACATACTGTGGTTCCGAATAAGATATTCTTTAAAACCTGTTCTAGTGCTTTAGAAATGGGATATAATGGGCCCTAGAAAGTCCCTTCATTTTCCCAATATTTTTCAGATAAGAAGTTTTGAGGTCTAGCCGAGTTAAAAAAAACTCTCATAAGTTTCGCAGCCCAATCCCACTATGGATATGATGAGAAGCAATCATAGAGAACATATTTTCTCCACCAGAAAAAAATCAGGACATGGGCTTTGACAAGACCAAATGCACTTATGGGGGCAACAGGACAGAATATTTGAAATTGAGACTGTCCCAGAAAACCCATAATATACGGTCACTCCAGGAATAAGGCAAGAACATTTTCTGGCTCCCAGACTAGCTTGAGTGACTGGTGAATGAGCTATGGCGTAAAGTCACAAAGGGTGACCGATACTTCTTCCCTGTTTTCTGCATTCTTTGATATATGATATCACCTGCTGAATTCTATTGATTTTAGTAATGCTTTCTGTATTAAGATTTATGCCCTAATGGCTCCTTTGGACTTTTTGGGCTGGCTGGGCTCTCAACTTCTGGGATACATTGGGAGCTAGAGGCCAGGAGGAAATGATTCAGTAAGTAACCCAACTTCTGATAAATCTAGTTTTTCTTAAAAAAAAAAAAGTCCTGTGGTATAGCAGTAACTAGAGTTTTAGTGCCAATAGTTGTGGGCAGCTATTGATAATACATGTGTCCCTTAAATTTTGTAAGAGCTTCTAGATGTCACAGCAAAAGCAACCCAAGGAATGTATTCTATAAAATAAATGAATAAATACAATACACAGAATGTACGGTATTGGCACCATATTTATCAACCTGGATGGCTCCACTCAAAATACAGCACTACTGTGCATTAAAGATGATACTTAGGTAATAACCCATCGCATCCTTAAAGCCTGTCTCATCAGATGTGATGGCTGGCAAGCGGCCATGAGTTTGTGCAATAAAATCTTCTTGTGAATCTGGTGCACAGGCCAGCTGAGGCAGGCATGAGCATCTGTTTTGTTGTGCAGAGTCTAAAGTGGTGGATCTTTCTTGTTAGAGAAGAGTTGCTTTTTTCTTTTCTTGGAATGTTTTCTGTTTTGTTTTCTTCTTTTAACTTTGTTTTTCCCAGAAGAAAAAAAACTTGTTTAAGGGACTGTTCCATCAAAGCTCAAGTAAATGTCATTACTTCAGAAGCTTGTTTTTTTTATTTTTTTTTCTGGCTGGTAGGAGCCAGTCCAATTCTTCTCAGCCTACCATTTTTCCAAGTCCTGCTTCTCCCAACTTAAGGATGCAGATAGAATCACTAACAAAATTACGGATATTTAAAGAAAAGATCTGAAACTCCATCATTAAAAATCCTTTTCCTTGGGGACATTAAGCCCACAGGATATGGTTTGGATGGTGGAATCAGAAAACCAGAGCTGGCTTCATGTTTCTGGAACTTTGTCTGATTTAATGCTCTGTTGTTGCCATCTTGAAATTCTAAATTATTTATGAACCAGAGACCTTGCATTTTTATTTACACTGGGCCCTGGAAATTAAATATCCAGCCCTGCAGAGAATGTCTTGGAATTCTGCAAGACATGTCTGGCTATCCTATTAATTAACACTGGAATCACTCACTTTTTAGCTGTTCAGTTTAAGTTGTGTTTACTACTTTTGAAGCTGAAGTGTTTTTTAATGGTTTGTATTTTTAAAATGTATTGATTTATGTTAAAATTTTATTTATTTATTTATTTTTTGGCCAGAGCCCTGCAGCATAAAGGATCATAGTTCCCTGACCAGGGCTCAAAACCTTGCTCTTTACATTGGAAGCGTGAAGTCTTAACCGCTGGACAGCCAGGGAAATCCCTGTTGTATTTCTCCTTCTTTTCTAGTTCTGCCCTAGAAAAGCCCACACCTTTTCCTGACAAAGCATGACGCTGTTTTGAAGACTGGGAAATTTAAAAATTGAAAGGAAGGTGTTTCAGAAGACAGTGGATGGAAAAGTCAACGATACGTTAAAAGTGTTGTCACATATAATTACAATAATATTGGAAAGAGATACTGATATAAAGGTATGTTGACCTGGGAAGATGAATTATAAATAGGATACCATATTTCTAATATAAAGTCTAGATTGTGCTTTCTACTAATACATTTATTTTTTTTCAGATGAGATAGTGTAAAGCATTACAGACTTGAAATAATAACCTTAATAATCTTTATTGCTAGGAAAATAGACTGCTTGGTTTTTTAATGTTAAATTCCCACACTATTACTGGGCTTGGGGTGAATGATTTCAAATAGTTTATAAAATTAAGGGGTTACATATAAGAAATTGTAACCTCGATATAATTATTAAGGTGATTCTCTTTTCTATAATAAGGATTTTATCTCTCTCTCTTCCTTCTCCTATAAAGATATTGTTTCTCTCTTTTCTTTCCCTGTTCTTTGCTTCACCATACTTAAGATTTAGGTTTTAGGGAACTTTTTCAGAGCCATTTTAGTGAAACACAATGTCACTTTAAACGAAAAATAAAGTTTGATATTTTAAGTACACGTCGAGAAGGTGACAGGCCACAGTAACTGTAGCAAAAAATTTAAAAATTGGGATGCACTACTGGTAAATGGCAAGCCACTCCAGTGTTCCTGCTGGAGAATCCCAGGGACGGGGGAGCCTGGTGGGCTGCCATCTATGGGGTCGCACAAGTTGGACACGACAAGCGATCAGCAGCAGCAGCAGTGGTATGTGTATGGTTTCCCACCTGTATATAAGATACAGGGCTTCCCAGGCGGCACTAGTGGTAAAGAATCTGCCTGCCAATGCAGGAGACATAAGAGATGCGGGTTTGACCCCTGGGTTGGGAAGATCCTCTGGAGTAGGAAGGGGTAACCCACTACAGTATTCTTGCCTGGAAAATTCCATGAACAGAGGAGTCTGGTGGGCTGCAATCCATGGGGTCCCAAGAGTTGGTCATGACTGAGCACACTTTATACTGGTTCACCTACTGTATGGAGGATACTAAAATTATATTAACGAATCTCATCCTACTTACTCACAAGAATTCTATAAAGTGGGTATTATAGGGTTACACAGTTGTTTACCAGCAGAGATAACAGGCAAACCAAACCCAAGATGGGCTGGCTCCAAAGCCCATCATACATTCTTTCAACTTGCGCCTGTCCCTCCAAACACATTACCTGTGTGACTAACACGTGCAGGCCTTTGTAATGGGCTCTGTGATGCTTGATGGCAATAAGTCAGATGTGGGCCTTGACTTCCAGGAATGGAAAATCACGTGCATAAGATGAGGCATGAGCAGAACAACTGCAGTTTGAAAAGATCATGATCAGTGTAATATGAATGATGCAGACAACAAATGCCGCACAGAGGCATTATTTTATTGGAGAGATCTATGTATGCCAGTTGGAATGTCTTTCTCAGAATGTCGCAGGACAGAACTGCATTCAGTCCTGGACTTCAGAGATGTCAGTTGCCAATATAATGCAACATTTCACATACCTGTGTCATATCGTATCAAAAATAATTAGCCCAATGCTTTTATGGCATGGCTTATATCTTCCTATAGTATAAAACGAAACACATGTCATCAAATGTTCTTCTTCAGTCAAGTATAATGCTTTGCAGTTCTTGGGTCTAATATAAGTCTGGCTTATTTTACACTTTACACCATGGGAAATACCTGGAAGGAGTTGGGAAAGCAACAGAGATTATTTGCTAGTTTGCAATACTCTGTAGCCTGGAGCAACCCCATTGTGTTCAGTTAATGTCTGCGCTTGTGCAGAGCTGGAACGGGACTTAAACTCCACAGGCTGTGTCCTTTCTCTGCGGTCTTCATTAATTAAAGCTGGGAAGGAGGACTAGTGAAGCTTTTGGAAGACTTTAAATTTCATTTGCATCTTAAAGGGAGGATGATGAGGGCTTAGGTAGACAAGGAGGAAGGTAAGTGAAGGCATTGAGAGAAAGACAGAGTCAGAAAAGGACCATGGGGGAGGTTCCACCACTTTCACACAGGAGTTAATCATGGATTTATAGAGTGGTTGGCTGTAGCAGTGAGACAAAAATTAGAAAGTTAGATTAGCAATATTTTTTGAAACTTTAAATGACAAGATATGGAATTTGGCATTGATTCATTTTTAGGCATGGGGAAATATTAATTTTAAAATTAGGGGATTGATAAGATGTGATCTGTTTCAGGGAGATATTAGCAACAGGTCAGGAAAATGAGGTTGGGACCATGCTTGCGACAGAGGACAGGGTTTCCTAAGTAAGAGTCATCTGTCAAGTCTAGGTGAGTGATATGCACATCTTGTCTGGATCTATGGATGCTGTTAATGTGCAAACACCAAGCCTGGCAGTTGCTTCCATTAAACTTAGTGAGACTTGCTGGAACTTCCATTCAAGCTGGCTCAGGAGAACTTAATGTAAAAGACGTCCACAGTAGCCTCCTTTTGTACTCAGTTTTAGTTACCCACCATCAATCTCGGTCTGAAAATATTAAGTGGAAAATTTCAGAAGAATTCATAAGTTTTAAATTTCATGTTGTTCTGTGTAGTGTGATGATCTCCCAGGCTGACCCTGCTCCATCTCCAGAGGGACAGCCTTTAGTCCGGTACATCCCTCGTTAAGTCACCTCGTCACCATGCCCATCGTCAGATAGACTTTCTCAGTGTAGCAGTGCATGTGTTATTTTACTGCATAATGCCCCCGAAGTGTAAGAGTAGTGATGCTGGCAATTCTGATACGCCAAAGAAAAGCTATAAAGTGCTTCCTTTAAGTGAAAGAGTGAAAGTTCTCAACAAGGAAAGAAAAAAAAAGTATGCTGAGGTTGCTAAGATCTGGGGTAAAGACGAATCTTCAATCTCTGAAACTGGGAAGAAGGAAAAAAAAATGTAAGCTCATTTTGCTGATAAACTTTAAACTGCAAAAGTTAGGTCCACAGCGAGTGATAAGTGTTTAGTTAAGATGGAAGAGGCATTAGGTTTATATAATAGGATATTTTGAGCTAGTGAGAGATCATGTTTACATAACTTCTACTGCAGGGGATCTTTATAATTTGTTCTATTTTATTATTGTTGTTGTTAGTCTTTTACTGTGCCTAATTTGTGAATTAAACTTTATCATAAGTATGTAATATATAGGAAAAACACAGATTGCACATATATATATACATATACATAGTATCTATCTATCTATCTACACACACACACACACACACACACACACACACACAGAGGAAGTTTGATACTATCTATGGTTTCAGGCATCCACTTGGAATATGTTCCTCACAGATAAGGGGAATTTGTTAAAGTAATTTGCTACATGACTTGAGTACTGATATTAAGTACTGTAATTTGTCAGGTAAAGTATAGCCCAAGGAATTCAGATGGCAATAATAACAATAACAATGGTACTGCTAATTAATGGCTAAAATGTATGCTGTGTGTGCTCCATAGCATATTCCTATCACTGTGCTGTTTTACCTGAAGTAGCTCATATAATCCTTAACTGAAGTTTATGAATCAAGTATCGTTTCTCTGTTTTAGGTGGGAAAGCCAAGATTAGAAGTGGATTTAACCCAAGTTCATACCCCTGGCAAGCGGCAGCGGAGGGGTTCAAATCTAGGCACACTGAAGAACAGCCTGTCCTGTAACACTGCATGCAGGCTCTCCAAGAGCTAAAGCATCACACCATGGATGACGGAACACACTCCTTTCCACATTACCGGCTGGGGCACTTGGCCCAAATGATTAAGCTACATTGAGCCTCAGTGTCCCCATATGTAAAATGTAAATAGTTAATAGTGATTTTGTAGGGATATTTTGAAAGCTAAAATTCATAATGTGTGCAAAACGTTGGGCACAAAAAATATTTCAATCAATTAACTGAGGATGAGCTTTGAGAATCCAGGTGGTAAGCAACACCCAGATCCTGGCAATAATTTCTTAGTTGATGGTTCATTCATTGCAGTCTGCCAATGAGGTGCTGAGAAATGGGGAAACAAGGCAGTGCTGTGCCCCGGGCCTGAGGGAGGAGGCTCTTTGGGAAAATCCAGGTGTCATCCCACCAGTATATGTGCCTACAAGGTTTCCAGTCACAGAACTTTCTCTATGGAAGTTCAGTCCTGTACTCATGCAGCCACAGACAATGGCTGGGTGCAGTGAGGCAGAGACTGGAAGGAAGAATTTGTAAACAAGCAGTCATGTAGATGGGGCTTCCCATGTGGCTTAGTAGTATAGAATCCACCTGCCAATGCAGGAGATGCAGATTCGATCCCTGGGTTGGGAAGATTCCCTTGAGGAGGAAATGGGCACCCTACTCCAGTATTCTTGCCTGGGAAATCTCATGGACAGAGGAGCCTGGCCTGCTACAGGTCATGGGGTCACAAGAGAAGCACAGTTTAGCAACTAAACAACAACAAGCCATGCGGAATGCGGATACCCAAGGCTTTCCCAAGTCATAATAGATGCTGTGTTTATGTTGGCAAGATGAATTCCTGACTCCACCAGCCAGAGTACCGCAGGCAGGATTGTTGGATGTTTCTGACATTCTAAAGGCTTTGTTGAAGCCTGCAAAGAGTGAACAAAATAGATGAATGAAGGGCAGCTTTAAGAAACTATGGCCAGAGGCAGAGACTTCAGGGCATGTGGAAGGAGAGGAGAGTGATTTGTCTAGTTAGGAAGCCAGGAATAAGGTATCTCCTTAAAGTCCCTGCTCTCAGGCCCCACACTGCACTGATTTATGCTGCAAATGCACACATTTCCAACAGCACACACACACACACACAGAGACGCACATGGAGGAAGGCACATACATACATTTAACAATGGACAGCTATGCTTCAGAGAATGAGAATTGGCTCAAACACTCGACAACTGATTCTGTAGAAGAAAAAGAATACAAACAATGATGAAATATGGCAAATAGATTTTATCACTTATCCACTTGGACCAATGCCTGGATCTTGGCCTTCAGAAGGTTTCTGAGCCCTCAGCTTGGAGTTTGAGATCATTTGCTGTCACCTTATCTATTCATTTGCCTGTTTATGTCTCTCTTTCCCAATAGAAGCTACACTCCATAAAGACAGTGCATCGTCTGTCTTTTCATTCCTGGATCCCCGGTATAGAGCACATAGTTGAGTGCTTGAGAAATAACCATTGAATGAATGAGTGAAAACTTTCTTGGCAATATTTAGGTCACTGTTTTATTTTATTCCACAGTATTAAAAATAAAAAAGGGCCTTCCCTGGTGGCTCAGCAGTAAAGAATCTGCTTGCCAATACAGGAGATGTGGGTTTAATCCCTGGGTTGGGAAGATTCCCTGGAGAGGGAAATGGCTACCCACTCCATATTCTTGCCTGGAGAATTCCATGGACAGAGGAGCCTGGCAGGCTTCAGTCAATGAAGAGTCAGACACAACGTAGCAACTAAACAACAAGAACAATTAATAATAATAATTTTTTAAAGTTCAAAGTTATAAAGTATAAACCTAAGCTTAGGTATAGTGAATGAAGTCACTCAGTCATGTCCAACTCTTTGCGACCCCATAGACTGTAGCTTACCAGGCTCCTCCATCCATGGGATTTTCCAGGCAAGAATACTGGAGTGGGTGGCTATTCCTTCTCCAGGGGATCTTCCCAACCCAGGGATTGAACACAGGTCTCCTGCATTGTAGACAGATGCTTTACTGTCTGAGCCATCAGGAAAGCATCTTATGAGCCATCTTATCTCTATTCCTTCTCTTCCCACTCGAAAACAAAATAATTGTTCTATCAAGAGTCCCCCTCTAAGGTTAGAATTTATTCTGTAGGCAAAGGAGATTTTAAAGGTTTTCAAGAAGGTGATTGACAAGGCAAATGGATTTCTATTTTAGAAAGATAACTTTGGAAGCAGTATGCAACATAGATTAGAATCTAAACAGACTACAAGAACAGAATCCATTTACAAAACTGTTCATCTGTGATAGCCATGCAAATTAGTAAATATTGGGACAGGATAGTGATGGTAGAATACTATGGGGAGCTACAAAGCTATGTACAGTAGGAACAAATGCCTTCACTAATAATAATAACAACATTGCTAGTAATGGTAATAATAGTAGCACTAAAAATAAAAATAATTAACATTTATTAAGTGTATATTCTCTGCCAGAGACTCTACTAAGATGTACAGTGAGTTGTCCAAGTTTGCAAAGCTAACAGTAAATGGAAATGGAATCCAGACATAAGGCTTTTGATTCTAAGCTCGGACGCCTAAGCGCCACCCTATGAACAAAATCTTAAAGTATAATATCTGTAATTTATCTACGCAAATGTGTATTATTTATGGGATGCACTTTGCTTTTAGGTTGTAAGCTTTGTTAGATTATAAGCTTCTGGAAGGCAAAAACAATGTTGTCTTTTTTGTTTTTTTTTGTTTTGTTTTTTTTTTAGCTCAAGGGCTTCCCTGATAGCTCAGGTGGTGAAGAATCTGCCTGCAATGCAGGAGACTCTGTTTCAAATCCTGGGTCAGGAAGATCCTCTGGAGAAGGGAAAGGAAACCCACTCCAGTATTCTTGGGCTTCCCTTGTGGATCAGCTGGTAAAGAATTCATCTGCAATGCAGAAGACCTGGGTTCTATCTCTGGGTTGGGAAGATCCCCTGGGGAATGGAATGGCTACCCACTCCAGTATTTCAGCCTGGAGAATTCCAGGTAGCAAAGAGTCAGACACAACTGAGCAACTTTCACACTTTTCTTTACTCATGTATACAAACGCAGTTACATATGTGCACTTATATTGTATTCATGTATGTGCATACATATACATTGATATATAAAAGGCAAAGGAGAAAAGGAAAGATATAGCCATTTGTATGCAGAGTTCCAAAGAATAACAAGGAGAGATAAGAAAGCCTTTCTCAGTGATCAATGCAAAGAAATAGAGGAAAACAATAGAATGGGAAAGACTAGAAATCTCCTCAAGAAAATTAGAGGTACCAAGGGAACATTTCATGTGAAGATGGGCTCAATAAAGGACAGAAATGGTATGGACCTAACAGAAGCAGAAGATATTAAGAAGAGGTGGCAAGAATACAGAGAAGAAATATATAAAAAAGATTTTCATGACCCAAACAACCACAGTGGTGTGATCACTCACCTAGAGTCAGACATCCTGGAAGTCAAGTGGGCCTTAGGAAGCATCACTATGAACAAAGCTAGTGGAGGTAATGGAATTCCAGTTGAGCTATTTCAAATCCTAAAAGATGATACTGTGAAAGTGCTGCACTCAATATGCCAGCATATTTGGAAAACTCAGCAGTAGCCACCAGACTGGAAAAGCTCAGTTTTATTCCAATCCCAAAGAAAGGCAATGCCAAAGAATGTTCAAACTATTGCACAATTGCACTCATCTAGCAAAGTAATGCTCAAAATTCTCCAAACCAGAGTTCAAAAGTATGTGAACCAAGAACTTGCAGATGTTCAAGCTGGATTTAGAAAAAGTAGAGGAACTAGAGATAAAATTGCCAACATCTGTTGGATCATTGAAAAAGCAAGAGATTTCCAGGAAAACATCTACTTCTGCTTTATTGACTATGCCAAAGCCTTTGACTGTGCAGATCACAACAAACTCTGGAAAACTCTTAAAGAGATGGGAATACCAGACCATCTGACCCGCCTCCTGAGAAATCTGTATGCAGGTCAAAAGCAACAGTTAGAACCAGACATGGAACAACAGACTGGTTCCAAGTCAGGAAAGGAGTACGCCAAGGCTGTATATTGTCACCCTGCTTATTTAACTTATATGCAGAGTACATCATGAGAAATGCTGGGTTGGATAAAGCATAAGCTGGAATCAGGATTGCTGGGAGAAACATCAGTAACCTCAGATAACCCAGATGACACCACCCTTATGGCAGAAAGTGAAGAGGAACTAAAGAGCCTCTTGATGAAAGTGAAAAAGGAAAGCAAAAAACTTGGCTTAAAACTCAACATTCAGAAAACTAAGATCATGGCATCCGGTCCCATCAGTTCATGGCAAATAGATGGGGAAACAGTGTTAGACTTTATTTTTTGGTTCTCCAAAATCACTGCAGATGGTGATTGCAGCCATGAAATTAAAAGATGCTTACTCCTTGGAAGGAAAGTTGTGACCAACCTAGACAGCATATTAAAAAGCCGAGACAACACTTTGCCAACAAAGGTCCATCTAGTCAAGGCTATGATTTTTCCAGTAGTCATGTATGGATGTGAGAGCTGGGCTACAAAGAAAGCTGAGCACTGGAGGACTGGTGTTTTTGAACCATGGTTTTGGAGAAGACTGTTGAAAGTCCCTTGGATTGCAGGGAGATCAAACCAGTTCATCCTAAAGGAAATCAGTCCTGAATATTCATTGGAAGGACTGATGCTGAAGCTGAAACCCCAATACTTTGGCCACCTGATGCGAAGAAGTGACTCATTAGAGAAGACCCTGATGCTGGGAAAGATTAAAGGAAGGAGAAAAAGGGGACGACAGAGGATGAGATGGTTGGGTTGGCATCACCGACTCAATGGACATGAGTTTGAGCAGTCTCCAGGAGTTGGTGATGGACAGGGAAGCCTAGGGTGCTGCAGTCCATGGGGTTTCAAAGATTTGGACACGACTGAACAACTGAACTGAACATACATGAGAAAATTGAAAATGTTATTCACTCAGTTGTTTCTGACTCTTTGCAACCCTATGGACTGTAACCCACCAGGCTCCTTCCTCTGTCCATGGGATTCTCTAGGCAAGAACACTGGAGTGGGTACCATTTCCTTCTCCAGGGAATCTAACCCATGTATCTTACTCTCCTGCATTGGCAAGGGGTTTCTTTACCACTAGTGCCACCAGGAAGCCTGTGTGTATACATACACACACACACACATACACACACACACACACACACACACACACATGGTTCAGCTGGGTGAATGAGCCTGACCCACAGTGGTCTGCATTTTAACAAGGAGCCATGGAGATGGACATCTCGTCCCCAAGAAAACTCTTCTGATGGTCAGACTCTCCGACAAGCAACAGAATTCTTTTGAGAGGTCATACAGCCTTTCTCTATCCCTCCAATAGCAGGTTGAAATTCACAGTGGTAACCCTCCAGACTCTTTCCTGATCACAGTTCTTTGTACTTGGGTGGTGTGGGAGGATTGTGGCTCTGAGAAGGACCAAGGGGATGATGCTGGGCATTGCCAGGGCTCAGAGAAATCTTTAATACGTCCTCACAGTTAGCTGTTCCTCTTTCTTTCCTTCCAACTTGCTGCTTTCTTTACACAGCAGTGGCTTTTCTCCCAACACTGCGTGAGGCCGCAGGAATAAAGGAGCTTAGGAGAAAAGGTGGGGTTTGAACAGACCTTTCCATCAGGAGGGTGCTGGTTGGGATGGGAAGACAGTCGCCCTCATTGACTGTGCCTGCAGAGGCGCTGTGCTTGGGCCAGCTCATGGCTGACCCCATCCCACCCATTTCTCACCTCCTGCTTGATCTTAACAAGGCTTCTTTCTGGATATTCAGAGATCAGCCCGATCAAAACCTTGTTTGGAGATTTGCAGAGCTGGATGTTGGGGGCCTTGGGACTGTTCCGTTTGCATGGCACCTGCAGTGCTTGGTGAGAGGCAATTAAGAGCTTGCAGACAGCTCCTGGGGTCCACGGATTCACAGAATTTTAGCCACAGAATTTTCATGCTAAGCAGATATTCAGGTTTGGATTTGCCTCGGGTATGGGTGTGACAGGGGCGATAGCAGGGAATAGTCTATGAATCTCTGAATTTCCATGTTCCCCAATGCCTGAATGGTGGTATAGATGATACTAATGCTTGGAGAGCAGAAACATTACCTCTGAGTACAACCTTCCCTGGGGCTTCCCAGGTGTAGCAGTGGTAGAGAGTCTTCCTGCCAATGCAGGAGACACAAGAGATATGGGTTCAATCCCTGGGTCAGAAAAAATCCCCTGGAGGAGGAAATGACAATCCACTCTAGTATTCTTGCCTGGAGAATCCTATGGACAGAGGAGCCTGGCGGGCTACGGTCCATAGGGTTGCAAAGAGTCAGATACGACTGAGAACACAGCACAGCAACTCCCTTCTCTAAAGGAAACTGCTGCTGCTGCTGCTAAGTCGCTTCAGTCGTGTCCGACTCTGTGCGACCCCATAGACGGCAGCCCACCAGGCTTCCCCGTCCCTGGGATTCTCCAGGCAAGAACACGAGTGGGTTGCCATGTCCTTCTCCAATGCATGAAAGTGAAAATTTAAAGTGAAGTCACTCAGTCATGTCCGACTCTTAATGACTCCATGGACTGCAGCCTACCAGACTCCTCCATCCATGGGATTTTCCAGGCAAGAGTACTGGAGTGGGGTGCCACTGCCTTCTCCGATGGAAACGTCTAGTACCATTTAAAAGAAAAAATGATTTCTTCTCCATCTTCCCCAAGAGCAAAAGCAAAGGGATGGGGGTAAGATGAGGCAGAAGAAAAGATGACAGCAGGGTTCAGAGGAGTCCAAGAGGAGAGGGCCGGGTTGGGGGAACACAGACTGGATGCCAGATGCTGCAGGGATGGGCGTGGGGGTCACTGTCTGAAGATCTCCCTGTAGGCAGGTGGCCTTTGCATGGAGGCTGCTCAGCCCGGGTACCATTGCTGGCCACCACCATCTCAGCATCTGCTGGAGGCAGGAGAGGGCTTCCCTCCCAGAGAGCACAGCCTCTCACAGGGACGACCCAGTAGCCATCTACATTATGAGACTTGGCCTGATCCCTGGCCATTCACCCCATATGGAAAACTCTCTCACCATGAAAGCCCCAAGAGGAGAAAGGTGGCTATGGTCTCCTGGCAGAATTGAGGAAGGAAAGTATCTGCTTTTTTTGTGGCTTAGCAAAATCACTGCAGATGGTGATTGCAGCCATGAAATTAAAAGACACTTACTCCTTGGAAGGAAAGTTATGACCAACCTAGATAGCATATTCAAAAGCAGAGACATTACTTTGCCAACAAAGGTCCGTCTAGTCAAGGCTATGGTTTTTCCAGTGGTCATGTATGGATGTGAGAGTTGGACTGTGAAGAAAGCTGAGCACTGAAGAATTGATGCTTTTGAACTGTGGTGTTGGAGAAGACTCTTGAGAGTCCCTTGGACTGCAAGGAGATCCAACCAGTCCATTCTAAAGGAGATCAGTCCTGGGTGTTCTTTGGAAGGAATGATGCTGAAGCTGAAACTCCAGTACTTTGGCCACCTCATGCAAAGAGTTGACTCGTTGGAAAAGACTCTGATGCTGGGAGGGACTGGGGGCAGGAGGAAAAGGGGATGACAGAGGATGAGATGGCTGGATGGCATCACCAACTCGATGGACGTGAGTCTGAGTGAACTCCGGGAGTTGGTGATGGACAGGGAGGCCTGGCATTCTGCAATTCATGGGGTCGCAAAGAGTCGGACATGACTGAGTGACTGAACTGAACTGAACTGAAAACGTTTATTATCTCACAGTTTCTGAACAACAAGGTCCTACCATAGAGCACAGAGGACTATATTCAATGGCTTATGCTAAACCATAATGGAAAAGAATATTAACAAAAAGAATGTATATGTCTTTATAACTGAATCATTTTGCCACACAACAGTCATTGATTAACACAACATTGTGGGTACTTCCCTGGGGGTCCAGGGGTTAAGATTCCACCTTCCAATGCAGGGGGGTTTGGGTTTGATCCCAGATTAGGGAGTTAAGATCCCACAGAATGCATGTGCTGTTCACGTGTGACTCAGTGTCACTTTCGTAGCAACAGAGCAATGGCTGCTGTCACCGTATCTCCCAGCCCTCATATCAGGACACAGTATTTGTTATATGATTCCACTATAATAAGGACATTTCAAACTGGGAGCATCCCGGTAATCCAGAACTTATGATTTGGCTTGCTGTCCTGAGGCAGAGGTTATTTTTGGACAGGATGTAGAAGAAATTCTATAAATTTCTAAACTGTTCAAGTGAAAATATATCTACCTTCCTCCACTAACATCTACCACCCACCCTAAAGTTGCTTGGAGTGGGGATTTTCTTCTTCAGGCTCCAATAGCCAATGGATGGCTCCGTGTGCTTGTACATTTAAGGCAAGAGTCAGACATGTGGTTCACAGCACAGATTTGTCCTGCAGAAAGGTTTCATTCTGGGTTGCTTCACATGGAGAAATAGTTATAGACATTAAAAAAAAAAATCAAAAGAAGACACGCAGACCTCTGGGTTATTTGCTTCTTTAGATTACAGGACGATCTACCAACTCTGAACCACATATTGTGCACTGTTTCCTTGAGACCTGATGGCTGTCAGGCTCACTCATCCCTCAAGCCCCCCGGCTTCTCTGACACAGAGGCAAGGTAGGGTGGAAACTGCCACTGGAACCATGCTTCCTGCTTCTCTGTTTTTCTCTGCCAGCTCTTTTCCTTCTCGTTGCCATCAAGGTCTTTGCAAGTGTCATGGCCCTGTCTTAGAGCAGGAACCTCTGCTCTTGGTCCCTAGAAAAGGTTTGAGCCTGGACTTGAGTGCATAATCATGAGCCCAATAGGATAGTCCATGTCCTCACCTGGAAAATGTTTGGGAGCTTTCACTTTTGGAAATAATACCCCAGATTGCCTTTGAGTCTTTTCATGTGAAGCTTCCTAGGTCTCAAAAGTGGAGTGTGCAGAGACAAGACTCATTAACCCTGTAATCTGAAGCTTTTAACTTGCCTGAGTGCTTTCCCTGGCTGTACTTTTAAACTGCACTGCACCTCCCAGATGAACTTGGAGCTGCATCGATTGTTCTGTGTATCACCCACTCATAGCTGTCCTTACGTAGTCTCCATTCCCCCATCCCCACGCATGCAAACATGTGATTTCTTACAGATTACTCAGCTCTAAAGAACAGAATTTGTCTGAAAAATGTCTACCTTTAGAAATGACTGTGACTTGGAATTATGCCAAATATATTTGATAATTAATTGTGTGACTTTTGACAAGTGACTTGCCCTGCTAGTGCTTCTATTTTCTTGTATAAAATAAGACTAGACCTAGACAGACCTCTGCTTATTCACTCAAGTGATTCATTTAGGTAATATGTAGCAAACACCTCTCATGTCATAAGACTATCCTAGGGACTGAGTGTATAAAAAACGAGAAGCATAAGAATATTACTCTCAGGCATCTTAAAGTCTGGAAGTAGAGACCTGTATCTTTATATCTATTTACGTTTTTATTAGGTATTTTTATTACATATCATAATTTGTTATAAGGATTGACACATGTATAGTAAAGAAAATATATCCATAGTATCCATAGCATTTACAAAGCAGTGTGAAAAATGCAAGGATAAATATGCACAGAAAAATATGCGATCATTGAAAAGGAGCTCTTACAGGAAGCAGGGAGGCTTTCAGAGCTAAAATGTGAGTGTTGTGTGGGTCTTGAAGTATGAACAGAAATCCAATGGGATTACAGGCTAAGGAGGTACCATGTGTGCATAAGATGAAGTTGCTCAGTCCTGTGTGACTCTTGGCAAACCCACGGACCATAGCCTACCAGGCTCCTCTGTCCATGGAAATTTCCAGACAAGAGCAGTGGAGTGGGTTGCCATTTCCTTCTCCAGGGGATCTTCCCAATGTGGGGATCGAATCCAGGTCTCCCACATTTCAGGCAGACGCTTTACCCTCTGAGCCACCAGGGAAACCCCATCCAGATGCATAAAAGTCAAGGTGGTTTGAGATGAAGGAACTTTGAAGTTGGGCAGAAAGTATGAGAAGACAGGGCTCAAGATTCCATCAGAGAAGGGTTTATAGAGCTGTGTATTCCATGCTCAGCATTTTATTTTTATTTATTTTAAACACGTATTTATTTATTGATCTTTCTGTGCTGGGTCTTCATTGCTGCACTCGGGTTTTCTCTACCTGTGACAGAGGCTACTCTCTAACCATGGTGCGCGGGCTCTAGAGTTGGGGTCAGCAGTTGTGATGCATGGGCTTAGCTGCCTCTCATGTGTAATCTTCCTGGACTAGGGATTGAACCCATGTCCCCTGTACTGGCAGGAGGATTTTTAATCACTGGACCACTAGGAAAGTCCCATGCTCAGCCTTCTAGAAAGTCATTCCTTTGCAGTTCTTTACACATAAATATTGGATACTTATTTTTGCAGTATTTTTCTGGAACATTTTGGCATCGTTCTAATAATAACTGGAAATCACTTATCCTCTTAAGGTTCATTTCAGAACCGAAATTTTTGAACAATTGAGCTGATAAATGAAGCTGGTGCAGAACAAAGATAAATTATAGTTGGGTAGAGCTGCTACAAATGTCTGGCGTGTGAAAAATAAACACTCATCAGAAACAGGGGTGTGCCTACCTTGTCCCAGATTAGGTAGGAAAACAACCTAAAACAGCCTGAAAGACAGGAGTGATTTCAGTCGAGTGAGATTAACTACTAGGCACTGCGCATCATTTCACATAAACCATCCCTTCTTTCTTCGGAATCATTTAACAATTCCCCTCTCTTTCTGAGTGAATTTTATACTCAGGGATTCTTCCCACATGGTAGTTCCAAGGTGAGAAAAAGAGTTGGAAACTGTTTCTTTCGTTTCATCAAAGCAGATTCCACTGGGCGGCCCTGGTCCTGTGATTGCCAGAAGCTGCCCGGTGGTCCCCTTTGGTTTTCTTTTTTTTTTTTTTTTTTTTTTTTGATTGTCAAATTTTTTTAATAAAGAGTTTTCAACCAGTACAATTTCATGAGGTGTAATGTTAGAATTGAATTTGGTTTTCTTTCTCTTGTCTGCACGTCGCTGTTTAGCGCTGAGGACGGACGTGGGGCTTACAGCTCGGTTCAGCGCCCTCTGCTGGCCAGACGTCTCCTCACACCAGTAAAGAGAGGCAGTTCCAGGGGGGCTCCTTTTGCAAGATTCTTCTACCTTTTCTTTTCATTTCTTGGCAATGCGGTATTGGAATTTTTTTAAGAAGGCTATTTAAAATCCAGCAGCTCTTCCTCTAGCAGATTATAATAATTTTAAAGCACCGCAGATTAAATTCGGGGCCTCCACTGGGTCCCTGGCCTTGGTATTAATTAACAAAGCTTGAAACGAGCTGTGATTAATTGTGAGTCCAGGAGCGCAACACAGTTTGATGAATATGTTCAGATTGCAGGGAGAGAAACATTCAAACCGTTGCTTGAAGCAAGAGCCTCAGCAATAATAACCAGTTTAGTCTCAAAAACATGTCTTTGCCATACAAATTGCAGAGTGTATCACCCTGGGGGTGAAGTCGGGTGATGGTAGAATGGAAGAAGAGGTCTGGAGCCATCTGCACAGCACGCACCTTCTAGGGCGGCTTTTAGTTCCTTTTTTCTATTTCTTTCTTCTTTCCCTTTTCTCTCTTCCTCTGGTTCTCTTTCCCTCTCCCTTTCTCATTCGCTTTATTTTCCTACATTTTCCTTTTCGAAATGATCAGACAAAGAATAGACTACATCAGGGTAAGAGGAAGAAATGGATATGAGATGCAGGATTCGAAAGGATGGAAGACCCATTCACCATATTCAAAGACAAAGAAATCCATCCATGAGACATCTGTTCTTCCCTCATTCTCAGAATCATTGTAGAGATAGAAGTCCACTGGAGCTCAAGAATCTAATGGGTAAAGATCACAGAATTTTGGGAGAGGCAAGATAATGGCAATGATTATGTACTCTACCCCCTGGGTGTGCATTAGGGCAAACTGTGATGTGTGTTGGTTACACGGTATTTGTGCAACATCACAGAGATCCCTGGAGGGAACGAGAACTGAGTCAGCCAGAGGGTCCTGAGAAAGATGGACTTGGACTTCAGAGATGTGAATTGGGGTCCTGGATCCAAGTAGTGTCAGGGCCGTCCTCATGAGTGTGTGACCTGGGTAGTCACACAGGCTTAGATGAGTTCTACACTTGGTCTGCTGATCTGCCAAATGTATGCTTTTGAACTGTGGTGTTGGAGAAGACTCTTGAGAGTCCCTTGGACTGCAAGGAGATCCAACCAGTCCATTCTGAAGGAGATCAGCCTTGGATTTCTTTGGAGGGAATGATGCTGAAGCTGAAACTCCAGTACTTTGGCCACCTCATGGGAAGAGTTGATTCATTGGAAAAGACTCTGATGCCGGGAGGGATTGGGGGCAGGAGGAAAAGGGGACGATGGAGGATGAGATGGCTGGATGGCATCACTGACTCGATGGACGTGAGTCTGAGTGAACTCCAGGAGTTGGTGATGGACAGGGAGGCCTGGCGTGCTGCGATTCATGGGGTCGCAAAGAGTCAGACACGACTGAGCGACTGAACTGAACTGAACTGATTGCCACCTTGATTTCTCAGTATTGGTTTTTGTTTTGTTTTGTTTTTAACAAGATACTCTGGATTTTCATTTTGCCTGGGACCTTGCAAATTATGTGGTGGCTCAGACAGTAAAGAATCCAACTGCCATGCAGGAGACTCGGGTTTGATCCCTGGGTTGGGAAGATCCCCTGGAGAAGGAAATGGCTACCGGTCCCTGTATTCTTGCCTGGAGAATTCCATGGACAGATGTGCCTGATGGGCTACAGACCATGGGGTCACAAAGAGTGAGACACAACTGGGCAACTAACACTTTTCACTTTGCAAATTATGTAGCTGGTCCTATCTAGTTGTATGGGACCTTCAGCACATCACTCAATTTCTCAAAGTCTCAGTTTTCTTATCTGCAAAAGGATTATAGTCTTGCTCATGGCAGGATCATTAGGGGAAACACTTGGTAAATGATAAAGAGCTCTGCAAATATGTTGTTGTTGTTTAGCTGTTAAGTTGTATCCAACTCCTCTGCAAGCCCATGGACGGTATCCTGCCAGGCTCCTCTGTCCATGGGATTCTCCAGGCAACAATATTGGTGTGGGTTGCCATTTCCTTCTCAGGGGATCTTTCCCATCTAGGGATCACACCCACATCTCCTGCGTTGGCAGGCGGATTCCTTACCACTGAACCACCAGGGAAATCCTAATACAAATGTAGGGCAACGTTATTAGCTTTCCTGAGCAGCCTCAGGTCTCACCTAGCAATGACTTTCATGTGTTTTTGCCGGAAATTTATGGGCTGTTTTTATGTTTTCACTCAAGGTGGAACTGTCCCTGATTCAACTTCACACTGTCTCTCCTCCGGAACCTCTGCACTTTTCCAACTTAGGGTTTCTCTTTCTTCTGGAAACACAGCTCTCAAGGGGAAAAGAGTAAGAGGAGACAGTGATGATCAGAGGAACCTTTAAGGTATGAGAAATAATTACAGTTTAGGGTGAGGACTTCAGAAGGCCAAGCTGAGAATGATTTAAGGGCAGTTGTTAATAGCGGTTTTTCTGCTAGGTAGTCAGGCATGAAGGTCAAAAAGCCAAACTTCTGGCTATAGCTTTTATTTATCCAAGCATATTTGGAGAGTTAGCAGGTGGCCTTTGATAAAATAGGATGTAGGTGAATAAGCTTGGCTTGCAGGTCTCTGCTCTGTTCTTCCTTCCTTTTCCCATCTCAGTGGAGTCCCACTGCTCAGACATGGGGGTGCTCTGGGTGGGAGCCCCCAGGAAGAAGTAATTATGCTGGAGACTATAGGCCACCCCCCACCCCCCGGGTCCTGTGGGGGTCCCTAAGATTCTCGTAAGGCTGATATGGAGGAGTGGGAACGAGGATGGAGAAGTGGGTGAAGGATAGAGGGAATTGTAGAAAGATGGGGCAGGGACTCTGTTTATGAACTCAACGCCAGCAGTCTGCCGAAAGGGAGGCCATCACTTGAACATGGGATCAGGGCATCTTTTACCATCAGTGCAGCCTGGAGAGGTAGACTTGCAGCAGGGAAAAGAGAAACAGTACAAGCTTTATTTGAAAAAAATAAATAATGTGCTGGGAGGTCATTGTGAGACCCATGAAATTATTTGTGATTACCGTCCCCCCACCCAAAACCCACTCACGCGCTACCTGCCACGCGTAACTTCGCTTTCCCATTCAGTCTCTCAGCTGGGTCGGACTCCTTTTGAACCCATGGACTGTAGCCTGCCAGGCTCTTCTGTTCATGGGATTTCCCAGATAAGAATGCTGGACTGGGTGGCTATTTCTTACTTCAGGGGATCTTTGCAACCCAGGGATTGAATTTATGTCTCCTACGTTGGCAGGCAGATTCTTTACCACTGAGCCACCTGTACACTTTTACTAGGGAGAAAATTTAGTGGATTCAATTTAAGTAGATTCAAAATAAATCAATTTGTTTTGGATTTTGTTTGTGATGCTCTAATTAGTGCAGCTTTAGTACTTTTTTTTTTTTTGAGTTGCTTATACCTGAAGTTTATTGAGTTTTTAATATAATATTTTTTTTAAAGTTTATTTTTTTACAGTAGGACTTTGTTGGTTATCTATTTTAAATACAATAGTGTGTACATGTCGATCCCAAACTCCTGATCTATCCCTCCCTCATCCATCCTTCCCCCTCTGGAAAACATAAGTTCGTTCTCTAAATCTGTGAGTCTGTTTCTCTTTTGGAAATAAGTTCATTTTTAAAAATTGTGTTTGATTGTGATGCTCAAATTAGTATACTTTTAATTTTTGATTATCAGTGTAGCCTGGCTATCAGTTTAGGACTCACTAAACAACAGGAAGGAGTGGAATGGGAACTTGGGAAGGACACTGGTGGGTATGTTAGAAAATAAAAAATGTGATTAAAAAACCCAAAACAGAATAGAATAAGAAGGATCAGGGTAAGGTGGTCAGGTAGATTTGTTAAGAAGATGTTTGAAAAAGAAAGTGAAAATTGTAAAACGTGAGTGTATGCTAAATTGCTTTAGTCGTGTCCGACTCTCACCCTATGGATTATATAGTCCACCAGGCTCCTCTGTACATGGAATTCTTCAGGCAAGAATACTGGAGCGGGCAGCCATTCCATTCTCCAGGGGATCTTCCTAACCCAGGCATCCAAACCAGGTCTCCTGCCTTGCAGACAGATTCTTTACCATCTGAGCTACCAGCTGTGCTGTGCTTAGTCGCTCAGTTGTGTCAGACTCTTCGCAACCCCATGGACTGTAGCCCGCCAGGCTCCTCTGTCCATGGGATTCTCCAGGCAAGAATACTGGAGTGGGCTGCCATGCCCTCCTCCAGGGAATCTTCCTGACCCAGAGATCGAGTCCATGTCTCTTATGTCTCCTGCTTTGGCAGAAGGGATTTTTACCACTAGCGCCACCTGGGACGCCCCAGGGAAGGAAATGGTTAGTAACAGATGAGGGCAGACTTTTTTTTTTTTTTTTAAGTAGGGCTACATTCAGCCCATTAATGTTGCCAAGGGAAAAGACATCAGAGAGGAGGAGAGGTGTGGGCTGTCAGACACAGAGGGTGTGGGGAAATGCCTCACCCAGACCTGCGTCTGGCCTTCCTGCCTCAACAGCCCCAGAGACCTGTCCATCATTTCTCCTCACATTTAGCTCACCTCGTCCGGCACGGGGAGGATGAAAGGGATCTGAGTCCGAGGGGAGCCGGCTCTTCAAAAACACCTAGCGACAAACAGTCCTGGGAGGATGGCCACAGGAAATTCAGAGAAGACTGAATTATTCTGATTTACCTTCTCCTGTTAATTGGGTCCCTTTGCACCAGGAGACTTTCAGGGGGAAAAAAAGTTCGGCTTATTTCTCTCCTTTCATATGGAGTGTAGCTTTCTGAGATCTCATTCGTTATTCCTTATGTATCCTTAAAGAAATGCTTTTGAGGGAAGACCTGTTTCTGGAAGGGCCAGGGCTCAGGTTGTCCAAGCACTGGGTTAGAGGGAGGAGTAAATTCTCCTCTGACCTGAGACAGAAAATACCCCCCACTCAACTTCTCTTCTGGATCTTTCTGATGGGAGTCTATCTCTACCAATAAGATTGCTGCAGATCTGGGTCTCCACGAAGACTTTTCAAAGAAAACTTACCTGGGGAGGTTTGTGGGGAATTTAAAGTTTGCCTCTAAATTTGAATAACTCAGTGACCAGACATAACTCTATTTTCAAAGTTGTGGATCTTATAATTTCGGAGGTTACTGAGTTAGCTGCTTCTGGAAAATAATAAATGTCCTGGATTTTAATGAGTGCATTCTATTGGCTCTGCACCTCCACACAACAGCCTTCCTGCATCTTTTGCACGGGGATAAGATCTTACTCACCTATCGTTCTTGGTCAGGGAGGAGAAGAAAAGGCATGAGTGAAGGAGGGGGCCTGCCTTAGGAATGCATTTGAGCCCCACCTACTCTGACTTCTCATTTTGTTGTTGCTGTTGTTCTGTATGTTTCTGTTCTTGATTCTCTTGCCACTGAGGTTTGATAACTATTTGACAGAGTGAAAAAAAGAAATGAGTCCCAACCTTGAGGTTCATAGAGATAATCAAAAACTCCATGAGCTACTTTTACATTTTCAAATGTAAGAAACAAATATGTACTTGGGGAAGTGTATAATAGGTTAACTAAAATGCCTGAATCTTTTCTTTCTCTTGGAATAAAATCAGCCCAGGGTAGCAATTATCTGAAACTGATCAGAAGCTGTGAGTGGCTTCATTGCCACTATATTTCTTTTTCCATCATATATCTTCTGATATATGATATTATTTACTTATCCATGGTGTTTATTGTATTTTTTAGTCTCCCCTCACTAGAACATGAGCTCCGTGGGGATATAGACATTTTTTTCTTGCTTTTTATTTAGTTTTGATTGGACTATAACTGCTTTACAATGTCGTGTTAGTTTCTGCTATACAGCATCGTGAATCAGCTATATGTAAATACATCCCCCCTTTTAAGCCCTCCCACGGCCACACCCCACCCCTCTAGGTCATCACAGAGCCCGAGCTGAGCTCCCTGTGCTATGCAGCAGCTTCCCACTGGCTCTCTGCTTTACACGTGGTCGTGTATACATGTCCATGATGCTCTCTCAATTTGTCCCCCTCCCTCCTTAACTTCCTGTGTCCAGAAGCTTGTCCTCTGTGCCTGTGCCTCTATTCCTGCCCTGTGAATAGATTCATCAGGACCATTTTTCTAGATTCCATAGGTATGTGTCTCTTACACTGTTGGTAGGAATGCTAATTTGTACCACCACTGTGGAGAACAGTATGGCGTTTCCTTTAAGAAAAACAACTAAGCATAGAGCTACCATGTGACCGTGAAATCCCACTGCTGGGCAGACACCCTGGGAAAACAATAATTTAAAAAGACACATGCACTCCAATCTTCACTGCAACACTGTTTACAATAGCTAGGATATGGAAACACCCTAGAAGTCTTTTGACAGATGAATGAATAAAGATGTGGTACATATACACAAAGGACAGAGAAATTTTAATGTTTTGTTTACCACTGTAACCCAAACATCTAGAAGAGTATAGAGAGGACACTGTTTATTGTAGAAAATGAATGAATGAATACTTACAGAAAGTTTCTCTTCAAGTCAATAATTTGTTGTAGAGTTCTTACTCTGTTCTACACCCCATTTAGTCACAGAATAGACACACAGACTATCAGGGGTTCTTCAAATGCACCAACCTACCTAGATGAACTATACTGGATAACATGACCCAAATTAATTAAAATATCACACTCAGTCTTGTCCAACTCTTTGCGACCCCATGGACTATATAGCCCAGCAGGCTACTCTGTCCATGGGATTCTCCAGGCAAGAATACTGGAGTGGGTTGTTATTTCCTTCTCCAGGGGATCTTCCCAATCCAGGGATTGAACCTGGGTCACCTACATTGCAGGTGGCTCCTTTACCCTCTGAGCCACCAGGAAAGCCCAATGTGACCTAAGGAAGCCTTTAATGAAGGTGTGTAAGCTGGGTGATTGCAATTCTTTCACCGACTTCCTGGGCAGTGATCCCAGTTAAGGTGCATATGTGTCCTGAAACTTACTTTCTGCATCAGTATGAATGATAATAATGCCAACTGGCTCTTTGAGAGACTAAAATGAAATATGCACCAAGCACCTTGCTTGTTGTCTGTCATTTAATATGCATTCAACAAACGTTAATTCCTCTCTTCTTACTTTGATAGGCAATAAAAACCAAGGGGGAAACAAGCTATAAAGTAATGCATTTTCCCAGCAACAGCTCCTAGGGGGTAAGCATTATTTCTTTTATGAATTCTTGGCAGCTTCTTTCTTCTGCATAGTTAAAGAAAATATATCATCACTAAAAATCACTTTTCAGGCCATTAACCTATCTTATTGGGACAAGTTAAAAATACCATTTGATTATTGAATTGCTGTAGCTATTTTTCACATGTGTGTATGGAACCCCCTCCTTCAGCTAGGTCATAAAAACTACCTTTGTCTTCCATAGTGCTTGATAAGTTTTGTATAGAAGCACATTCAATATATTTTGTTCATAGGTTGTTTAGTGAAGATTCTCCACCATTTGGTTAAACTTCCCACACTGTGCTTTCAGCAGAGATGTTCCCCTTAGTTCCCACCCATTCAACCCATTAGACTTCTGTGTGGCCCCCATCCTGGTAATTCCCAGTGCAGTGCACACAGTGAAGTCAGAGTGGCTTGCTCTTCTGTGCCAACGGAATGCCTTGGTCCCTAGATTTGAGGCAGGAGACACATGGGACCCCTCCTCACCCCAGAGTAAAGTAATTGGAGATTTATTCTCTATGGACTGAAACTTCAAGCAGGACAATTAAGGGAGGGGGCTGGGCCCCACCCAGACACATATTTCTCAAACTCTGGAGATCTCCCCGACCACACATGCACAGAAAAGGCTGATTGGAGGCCAAAGAGAATCATGTCAAGGAATGTTCTACCCAGACGCCTCTTCAGTAGGATCCATCTTGGCTAAAAGATGCATGGGCACACATGGGAGGATCCTGAGAGATACAAAACATGGACTGTGAATCAGGCAAATCAGAATGATTGGCCAAAGGAAACCCAGAAGAATTGAAATTCAAACTTCCACGAGGGCACAACTCAGGGAGTCTCCCTCCAAATCAGCCCATGAGCCTATCCACACATGTTGTACTCTTTTCCTCTCAATAAATACTTTACTTGCTTTACTACTTTCTGTCTTTGTGGATATTCTTTTCTGCAAAACTGAAGGGCCAGGGTCCTTGTCACTGACCACTGGTCTAGTGGCCAGGATCTGGTGCTCTCATTACCGTGACTCAGCCTGTCTCTGGCTAGGAATGCAAGCCATGCTCCAAGCCACTGCAGACTGAGGCCACCGGAGATCATATCCACTGCTGCCATATTTCTGGGGAAGCTCGTTGGGAGCTGGTGCCAAAGGATTGTCAGTGTATCTGGGCATCCTCCCAAATTTTAAACACAACTTGAAAAACATTAGGCTCTTCTGGGGATACAATTGACTAGATGGCATTAAGCAAGCTGCCTGATTGTTGATGACTAAAGTGGCCTCAAGGTTGCAGATCGAGCATAAAAAAGGAAATTCATGAAGGTAACAACTTAGACACTAACTCAGTTTTTCTCAAGTGTTGTCTGAGCCCCAGGTTCAAAAGACTCATCAGAGAGTTTTTAAAAGAAAGATTCATAGGTCAGACGTAAACCTTCTGAATCAAGATTCTTGTATTTAAGCAAAACAAAGACAATAACAAAAAACCTCCCAGATCTTGGAGCAGCTGATCCCCTCCATCAACACTAGAATTTCTCATTGTGCACTTCCTGTTGGCCAAAGGTATAACACATCAGAGCATTCTGTATGCTCATTTCTTCACATACAGCTTATACTTTTAATTAGATGGAAAATTGTGTCTTTGCATGTCTCTGCCCCCACAGTTTTCTTAGAGAGGTTTTTGTTTTTTTTTTAATGTGGACCATTTTTAAAGTCTTTATTGAATGTATTGCAATATTGCTTCTATTTTATATTTTTGGTTTTTATGGCCATAAGGCTTAGCTTTAGTGGGATCTTAGCTTTCCAACCAGGAATAGAACCTGCACCCTCCACATTGGAAGCTCTAACCACTGGGAAACCCTAGAAGTCACCCCCACCCCTCTTTCTGAATGGCTTCTTCACTGTATATAAACTCTTGTTTATCATCACAGGGTTCTGTTCATCTCTCCTTTCCTAGCTGTCTTAGAGAGAGCGAATGTCCCCCTCCATCACATTTCCATTTGTATTTCTCTCCATTTCTGCACTTATCAAAATATTTGAAATGATTTGCTTGTCTATGTCTTTCCTTACTGAAAAGCTCTTCCAAGGGAGGGATAATGTCGTTTTCATTCTTCTGTCTCCTCCAGCATCAAGCACATTTAAACACGATTTAAATGAATGAATTGATAAATAAATGAATTCTTGGATAAATGTTTAATTAATTAGGAAAATAATTATTTTTTCCCAAGAGGAAAGGGCTCCAAGAAAAGCACGGGGCGATTATTCATACCGTGGCTTTCTCCCCGCTGTTTCTGTCTTCGCCGCCCACGCACTGGCAGAACAACCGCACTGTAGGCAAAGAAGAAGAGCAGGGTCAGAGAAGTTGCGCCAATCCCAAACCAGAAAATTTGCCTTCTGTTTGTGAGCTAGAGCTTGTTACCTGGGGAACCAGATTTATCTCTGTGTCCTCAATACAGTACATCTCAATGAGGGCACTTTTAATAACCAATTGATGTGTAATTGCCTGTATAAATTATGTATCTCTTGTCCAGCTCCAGCTCTGAGGCACTGAGTGAATTACAGAGAAAACCTCCTCTCAGAATCATTATGTGCTGGTCAGATGCAATTGCAGGATCCTTCAGAGACTTTCAGAGGGGGCCCAATTCACTTATTTAGAGCTTTTCAGGCATCCTTTGAAGAGAAGAGATGAGAAAAGGAAAACAATTGTTAGACTCCACAAACTCATGTGACTAGAGAAACAGAAATATAAAATTGTCAAAATTTTACCCCAGAAAGACCTCTGAGGTCACAGGGTTTAAATTCCTAACAGTCCAATCACCTGAAGAAAAGACGCCTGAAGGCCATGTTTGGCCTCAGTCTGCATATCTTCAGAGGTGTGAGGTAGGTTGTGTTGTGGAAAAGCAGTATTTGTGCGTGCTAAGTCACTTCAGTCTTATCCGATTCTCTGTGACCCCATGGACTGCAGCCCACCAGGCTCCTCTGTCCATGGGACTTTCTAGAAAAGAATACTAGAATGGGTGCCATTTCCTTCTCCAGGGCATTTCCCTGACCCAGGAATTGAACCTGCACTTCGTGCATTGACAGGTGGACTCTTTACCTCTGAGCCTCAAGATAAGCAGAGATAATCAATTTCAGAGCTTTGGGGCCTGCCATAGAGATGCCAAGTCTAGCAGAGATAATATCCCCACCATCTCTCCACAGAAGATGGCTTAGCATAAACCCTAGGCAAGATGAAGATTGTGGGCAAGGCCCAAAGGAGTCTTTAGTACCAGGAGATGAAGCGGATCTGGTCAGCAAGGGTGGGCCAGAAGGTTCTGACCAAGTCAAGAGAAAAATCCATCAATTACCATCCCTAGTCTATCTCCAAATGAGAATGTCAAGGTGTGGCTTGGTTAAGTGACTCACTTAAGATTGTACATATGATATGTGGTGAAGCCAGAACTCAATGCTAGATCTAAGCTTCTCATTGGAGGCTGGGTGAGATCTTCTGGGATGTGTATTCAACAGGTTCAAAGCCATCAATTTGTTTATTACGCAGCACATTCTCTGACTCGCTCAGGGGGTCGTCAAGCAAATAAGCAGGCACTCTGGGTCACTAGGACATTGGGAAGATTCTCTGAACTTCTTTTCTGCTCTCTGAGAAGTGAAATTGAGTGAAAGCATATCCTTTTGGCCAAAAAACCTGTTTTATTTATATCTTAGTGTATGTGACTCTGTGCTGAATGGTATAGAAGTCATGTGCCTCAGACACAGTCTGTGCTCTCCAAGAACTCAGAGTTAATAAATAGCCAGCGTCACAGACACTTACTGGTACAGATAAAGCATGAACTGAAAAAAAATCCATGTATTCTCGGATAATGCATGTATCAAAACTATAATGTGTAGTTAAGCTGGAGTGGATGAGAAGAGTCTGACCACAAGAGGGCACAGTAGGGGGCTTCTCTGGGGGCTCAGACAGTAAAGAATCTGCCTGCACTGTGGGAAAACTGGGTTGGATCCCTGGGTTGGTCCCCTGGAGGAGGGCTTGGCAACCCACTCCAGTATTCTTGCCTGGAGTATCCCATGGGCTGAGGAGCCTGGTAGACTATAGTATATGGGGTTGCAAAGCATCATACATGACAGAGTGACTAAGTACAGCACAAGGAATGTAGACTTTGGAGACAAAGTTTGAAGCTGCCACTGGCTGTGTGACCTTGGATACTTGCTCCACCTCACTAAGCCTCAGCTTCCTCATCTATAAATGGAAACACTTTTAGGGCCTCATGCTGCTGCTGCTGCTAAGTCGCTTCAGTCGTGTCCAACTCTGTGTGACCCCATAGACGGCAGCCCACAAGGCTCGGCCATCCCTGGGATTCTCCAGGCAAGAACACTGGAGTGGGTTGCCATTTCCTTCTCCAAGGGCCTCATGAGGTTGGTTTAAAAATTAACTGAGTGAGTGCATGTAAAATATCTCTAGCACAAGTTCTAGCAGAGAGTGATTACCTGGGAACAGTTGAGTATTGCTGTCATTCTGACTGGCATGATTTCTTAGTATAGCCCATAGTACGGTCCTGAAAAGACCACCCTCCTTCCTTGATCTATGAGGAGTAGAAACTGCAAAGAGAGCCTATGTTTTCTTCCAGACTGCTCCAAGGAAGAACTGACGTAGAAGCATCTCATAGACTTGACGCCTAGACTCACTTCTTGGGCGTTTAGTAAGGAGAGTCATCTCTCCATCATGGTCCCAAGTGAACAAATCCTAGCCACGGCTTGACTGTGATTCTCTGGGGGGCTCTTAACCCTGCGCGTGGGGTGGGGCTGTCCACTTCTATCATAAGTTCCCTCTCGACCTCCCATCACCTCCCCAGAAAGGAGGATCTTCAACTTTCCTCTGCATGTTATCTTGCTTTGTTTGAAATCATCTTGATATAATTTTCTCATTTAAATCTAATCCTTTCAAACAAAGCTCCTAATGCAGGACTCAAAGAATTAGCAACAAGCGATAATTTATCATGTCATGTTTCGATACATTAATAATATAATTTTATACCTAGTTAAATTGAAAGCAAACTGAATTCAGTCTCAGCTTAATTACAGTCATTCTGACTCTCTGAAGTTCCCGTTTTATCCTAATTATCAAGTATTCCAATGTGAATAAACAGATAATTCCAGGGGCTCTCCTCTACTTTCACGCCTCAGGTAGAAACTGCCTTTCTTCTTCAATGGCCCTAAAAGGTGAATGGCTGTCAAAGGAATTCACTTTTTATTTTCTTGCTAACTTGCTGAGACCTTGGCTTTTAACCTGAGTGCCCTAAATACAATGAGAATCACCAGGAACTGTAAAGTGAGCTGAGATATGTGAGCATAGGTGTGTAAGTGCCTTGGGAGGGTCCCCATAAAACCAAATTCAGAACAGAGTGGATAAGGGGCTGGTAAATCACTTAGGATGATAAAAGAGCTGATCAGAGACTCAGAGACCCTGTCTTCTTGAATTAATTAATTATACTCTTGTGCCATTTCCTGGCAACTGAAATCTTTAAGGGACTTAAAGATGAAATCTAGTATTACCACAGAGGCCGGTTGAGTTCTCTTTTTCCTCTACCCTGATACCTTCTGAATAGATGATGATGAATACTAATAGCTTCTATTAATTGCACATCTATTATTTTCGGGAATGTTGCATACAGTATCAATAATTCTCATAAAAATTCTTTTCAGTGTGTTACAGGCCTCATTTTGGCAGGAAAAATCAAACACCACAAAGCGAAAGTCAAAGCTGCTCAGTTGTGTCTGACTCTTTGTGAACCCATGGAGTACACAGTCCATGGAACTCTCCAGGCAAGAATGCTGGAGTGGGTAGCCTTTCCCTTCTCCAGGGGATCTTCCCAACACATGGATCGAATCCAGGTCTCCTGTGTTGCAGGCGATTCTTTCTCGGCTGACCCACAAGGGAAGCCTAAGTGGTGTGCAGTCTATCCCTTCTCCAGCGGATCTTCCCAACCTAGGAGTCAAACCAGGGTCTTCTGCATTGCAGGTGGATTCTTTACCCACTGAGCTATCAGAGAAGCTCAAACACCATAAAACTGATTACAAATGTCCTATGATTTTATGCCTAATAAGCCATGGTGTTGGAATTCAAACCTACAAGATTCAACTTTTCCTTACTTCTCAATTTGTTCCAAATCTGTGAAGCAACATCCCCAGGGGAAACAAGTTGATGGCACTGAGAGATACTGCTCCTTCCAAGTAGCTGGAGTGGCAGCTGAGGGTGGAGGATGCAGATGGAGGCGGCAGGCTATTTTCAAAAACAGCCCTTGTTCAGAAGATGATGGCTCCTGTCCACACAAACCTCCAGATCCTAAGTGGGATTTTCTGCAGACAGCTGAGCCAAGAGGGAGCCACTCACCAAGATAGTCTTCTGACTGTAGAGGGCAGCTTGGCTTTGAAAAGGAAAGGCTAAAGTATTTTTGAGCAGAATTGGCCAACTTTCTTTAAAAGGCCAGGTAGCAGATATTTTAGGCTTAGTGAGCCAGATGGTCCCTCACAGCTGCTCAAGTCGGTGGTTTCTGAGAAAGCAGACAGGCATGATGTGCCAACAACTGGGTGTGCCGTGTTGTCAGAAAACTTTACACTGAAATTTGAATTTCATATGATTTTCACGTATCACAATACATTATTCTTTTGACTTTACCCTCAAATTTTTAAATGCAAAAACTATTCTTTGTTTATGACCATTCCTGGCAAGACTGAGATTTGGCCTGTGGGCTGTAGTTTGCCATCCTCCGTTTTAGAGATTCACAATATTTTAAATTACCAATTCATTTATAATAGCAACTAACAATTTTTGAGTGGGTATTACAGACCAGGGATTGTGCTGTGCACTTTATTTTTCTAGGTTAGGATCATTATTATTTTTAATCATAAAATAACATACCTATTACATATATTAATACATATAAACATATGAAAAAGCTGTAACTGCTAATATTAATATGCAGAAATGGGTTACCAGCACCACCTTAAAAAGTGTAAATATTGCTGATACCTGTGAACCTCTGCCCCATATTATAACATCTCCATTTTAGCAAGAGATACATTTTGTCGCCAAGTATTTTTTTCCTTTAATGATGGAACACAAGTACAGAAAAACAAAGCATATGTATAGTTGAATTACATGAATATAGAACTGATACCTGCCTTTATTCCTTGAACAGAGAAATAGATAAAAATAGAGTATCACAAACAACTTGCCCCTTATGCTTCTCCATGAGCACAGTTCTTGCCTCCACTCCTGGATTTAGTGATAATCATTTCCTGCTTCTCTCTTAAAATCTTGTTCCACATCTTGGAGGAGACCATCGCGCAAACAGGACCCGCAAACTGTTCCCCAGCAGTGGGAGGCTCCTCGCCCATCCCCTGTCCTCGGAATGTAGTATTTGCCCACCGTTCCCATGTTTACAAGGACGTGATCCTGAGCGAGCATCTGGACAGTGTGTATCACTGAATCCAGGTAAGGCATCTATATGAACTTCTATGGTTCTGGCAGGCTGGTGAGAGATCTATGCATCTTCTGGCCACCCCAGACAAGCCTTGTAGGTAAGTTCCCTTGCTTATTAAATCTGCCATCTACCGGTCTAGAGTGGCTGACTCTTCCATTACTCTCTGCCCTCCATGTAAGGGGCCAGTTTCAGATTTCACCAGGGACGCTTCTGTTTCTGCAAACCAGCACACCTGTGTATGCATCCATTAAAAAAAACAATGTATCTGTCTATCTATCTATCAATCATCCGTTCTTTATGCTGTATTATTGAAATCATGTTATATGTATTATTTTTGCTCTGACTTCTTTCATGGAGTCCATGGTATTCCAAGATGTTTTCCTTTCTGGCAATTTGGCGGTAACTCATTGTGGTTTTAATCTGCATTTCTCCATTACTAATTAATTAAGCACTTCCCCCCCCACCTATTTATTAGTCATTTGGATTTCTACTTTTGTCAAGTGCCTGTTCACATCTTTTGTTTATTTCCCTTTGTAACTTTTCTTTTGTCCTGAATGCATGTTCTTTGTCAGTTGTATAAATTATGAAGATATTTTCTTTGTACACTTTTTTTTTCACTTTATGCTGTTTTTTGATGAACAAAAGTCTTTGACATAATGCAACTCATAGTCAATGCTTCTTCTTCTTTAATAAATAGATTCTTTACCATCTTGAAATAATGAAGATATTTTCCTGTATTATCATTTAAGATATTTGTAATTTTTATTTCTGAATTTTAAAAATTCTCTACTTGGAACTGATTTTTAATATGATTTTTGTATGTGAGATAATGCTGGGGTCCAGCCCCAGCAGGATCCAGGGGTACCCTCAGGATGACGACCTAGGCGAAAGGATAGCAAAACAGAGAGCAGGGCTTGATCTTCCTTGATAAGCACAGAAAGCCAATAAAGCTCCTGGCACGGAACTTGCTCTGTTAACAGAGGTCACAGGCGCCCTCTCAGTGGGGTGAGGACGCAGGATGCCCCCTCCCTGGTGAAGACGCAGGGCGCCTTCCCAATCGGGTCTTAGAAGCCCAGGCAAAAAAGTGAATTCAGAGAGCCCCTGTGCCCCAAGGAGTCATCCTGAAGGAAGAACAGAGAGAGAAAAGGAGGGAAAAGGGAAAAAGAGAACGACATGGGGAGACCAAGCTTCAGAGAGCGAGGCCCATAACTTTATTTTCAAAAGGAACTTTTATACCTTGACTTGTACATAGAGGGTAATGAAAGATGCAAAGTCATACAGAGTCAGCCCAAACATTACATCTGTTTTGTCTTTATCAAAACCAGGATTTTTTTTCTGCATATCTTTCCCATAAACAATGTTGTGTACGTTATCTTCTGGCCTTGGAGGCCTGTGGACATTTTATGATCCTTTTTTGATAAAGGCTGCTCACCCAGAAAACTTATTTTCCCTTAAAGTGTTTTTTCTTTATATTTCTAATCTATTTCAGCCTCAGAAAGTGCTAAACAGAGTTACATTCTCACAGAGCAAAGGTGCAGTAAGTTACAACAAGTCCAGTTCAGTTCAGTTCAGTTGCTCAGTCATGTCTGACTCTTTGCGACCCCATGAATTGCTGCATGCCAGGCCTCCCTGTCCATCACCAACTCCCGGAGTTCACTCAGACTCACGTCCATCAAGTCAGTGATGCCATCCAGCCATCTCATCCTCTGTTGTCCCCTTCTCCTCCTGCCCCCAATCCCTCCCAGCATCAGAGTCTTTTTCAATGAGTCAACTCTTCGCATGAGGTGGCCAAAGTACTGGAGTTTCAGCTTCAGCATCATTCCTTCCAAAGAAATCCCAGGGCTCATCTCCTTCAGAATGGACTGGTTGGATCTCCTTGCAGTCCAAGGGACTCTCAAGAGTCTTCTCCAACACCACAGTTCAAAAGCATCAATTCTTCGGCGCTCAGCCTTCTTCACGGTCCAACTCTCACATCCATACATGACCACAGGAAAAACCATAGCCTTGACTAGACGGACCTTTGTTGGCAAAGTAATGTCTCTGCTTTTGAATATGCTATCTAGGTTGGTCATAACTTTCCTTCCAAGGAGTAAGCGTCTTTTAATCTCAATAGAAAGAACCAATTAGCTCAAAGGTCTGATGTGGTTAATTCCAAGGCTGCTACTTGTTTTTCTTACATTCCAACTATGTTAACCAATGCACTCCCAGATGCACAATGGATAAGGCATATGGGAACTTGGCAGCAAGCATTGGCCCAATAATGAAGCCCTTTACCAATACTATCTATTCTAATAATTTTTCATCCCTTAAAGGACTCTATGCTCATTAGGACTTTTAGAATGTTTTGGCTTCCCATGCCTTTCAAGATTGGGGAGTTGTGAACAATCATGTGTGTTAATTGCAAGAGTATGGATAAACCTGTCAGGCAAGCTAGAAAGCCATCAGAGGGGTTTGAATTGAAATACTCCTATCATGTCCATTAACTAAAGCCCTAAGTTGATTTTTTTTCCAGAGAAAGGTGGTCAGGGATAGCCCCCTGTTAATGTCAGAAGAGTTGGTGAAAGGCACAAAGTAGTAAGACAGACAGATTCTGGTTTTGGGGTGGATGCTTGAGCAGATTCAGGGGGTCCCTTGAGCCATGATCAGCCTTGCTTGTCATGGCTCTTCCACATGACCTTGTCATGGGTGGGATCTCCTGTGGTGGCTCCCGGCAAGATAAAGCTTCAATTTCTTTCTCCCTTCTTCCTTTTCTCACTTTCTTCATTTTTGGTAGAGGTATCCATTTGTTTCAGAAACATTGTTTAAAGGATGCTCTTTCTAGTGATCCGAAACGCCAGCTCTGTCAGAAATAGTCATCACGATATAAGTAGACATGTTTCTAGAGTTTCTGTTCTGTTTCATGGGTCTATTTGTCAACTTGTGTTCCAACATTATGATATCCTAGTTACTATAGCTTTTATAATAAACCTTGATATCTAATAGAGCTATGAATTCAATGTTGGGAAAAGGGAGAAGAAATAGGATTGATGACTGAAAAAGGATTGAAAACTTGGTCTCTTTCAAATAAAGGTCTGTAAACAAAGTTTGTTTCTTCATTTATTCAGGTTTACTTCCGGTCTGTTGAATAGAAACAGTAATAGTGTTAATTAACCTTTTTCTGATATTAAAAGTAAAGTTTTCTCAAGTTAGCAGACTTCTAAGATGGCCAAATGATTTCTGCCTCCCTGAATTCACACCTTTCAACATTAAGTATGATATTAACTTTTTTTTTTTTTTTCAAAGATGCCTTCAATCAACTTGAGGGAGCTTTTTTCTTTTTCCGTTCAGTTCTTTGAACATTTTAATCATGAAAGGGTTTAGGTTTCTCAAGTGCTTTTCCTGCATCTCTTAAGATGACCATTTGGCTTTTATTCATTCTTACTATGGTATATCATATTAATAGACTTGGGAAT
This sequence comes from Bubalus bubalis, assembly GCF_019923935.1. Lineage (NCBI taxonomy): Eukaryota > Metazoa > Chordata > Mammalia > Artiodactyla > Bovidae > Bubalus > Bubalus bubalis. The sequence goes on from NC_059161.1 coordinate 111,600,912, forward strand.
GTTTAGCAATCCTTTTTTTTTAATTTAATTTTTTTTCTGCTACTTATTTTATTTTTTAATTTTTTTTAATATAAATTTATTTATTTTAATTGGAGGCTAATTACTTTACAATATTGTATTGGTTTTGCCGTACATCAACATGAATCCACCACGGGTGTACCCGTGTTCCGCATCCTGAACCCCCCTCTCACCTCTCTCCCCATACCATCCCTCTGGGTCATCCCAGTGCACCAGCCCCAAGCATCCTGTATCATGCATCGAACCTGGACTGGTGATTCGTTTCATATATGATATTATACATGTTTCAATGCCTTTCTCCCAAATCATCCCACCCTCGCCCTCTCCCACAGAGTCCATAAGACTGTTCTATACATTGTGTCTCTTTTGCTGTCTCTCATACAGGGTTATTGTTACCATCTTTCTAAATTCCATATATATGCATTAGTATACCGTATTGGTGTTTTTCTTTCTGGCTTACTTCACTCTGTATAATAGGCTCCAGTTTTATCCACCTCATTAGAACTGATTCAAATGTATTCTTTTTAATGGCTGAGTAATACTCCATTGTGTATATGTACCACAGCTTTCTTATCCATTCATCTGCTGATGGACATCTAGGTTGCTTCCATGTCCTGGCTATTATAAATAGTGCTGCGGTGAGCACTGGGGTACATGTGTCTTTTTCAATTCTGATTTCCTTGGTGTGTATGCCAAGTAGTGGGATTTAAGCAAATCTTTTATTACTGATATAAATCTCACTTTGTTAAGCTGTATATGTTGTTGGATTTGGTTTGCTAGGGTTTTTTTCCTTTGGTCATGTGTGTAAGAGACCATATATATATATGGTAGAATTCACCAGCAGAATCATCTGGGCCTTGTTTTTCACTTTTTGGGAAGTTGTGAAGTTACTTATTTGATCTCCTTACTTGTTATAGGACAATTCAGATTTGTTGAGTTTTCTTGAATCAGCTTTAGTAAATGTTTCACATGATATTTATCCACTTCATCTAAGTTATCTAATTTGTGGCATATAGTCATTCAAAGTATTCATATACATGTATGTATGTGTGTGTTCCCTTTTTATTTTTTAATTTTTAAATTTATTTTTATTGAAGTATAGTAGAATTATAATGTATTAATTACTGCTGAACAGTAAAATGACCAGTTACACACACACGAGCACACACACACGCACATCTATATATACACTGTTTTACATGTTCTTTTCCATTATGGTTGAATTTAGTAACTAAATCTGTTCTTTCTTTTTGGCCAGTGTAGATGAAATTTATCAGTTTTGTTGAACCTACTGTATATTGGATTGGAATGTATTTTTAAGGTTAACTTAATATATGTCCTACAAATACATTGTACCTTCCCTTTTATTCCCCTGTGCTAATCAGTAGGTTCTCATTAGTTATCTATTTGATACACAGTAGTGTGTATATGTCAATCCAATCTCTATCTTTTAAACTACCTATTCAGCTATTTGACCATTTCCTTACATAGATTATTTATAGTTAGCCAAAAGTCTCTTATTCTATTTTCAATACCTGGCAAACTTGCTTTTATTTGATCTTTTCTGTTTTCCTCTTCCATATGTATCAATTATTTGGTAATGCCTACTCACATGCCTAGTAATTTTATTTTAAATATTATATATGGTGTTTTAAAAATTATGAAAGTGAGTGTTAGTCACTTAGTCATGTCCAACTCTTTGTGACCTCATCGACTGGATCCCAGACAGGCTCCTCTGTCCATGGGATTCTCCAAGCAAGGATACTGGAGTGGATTGCCATTCCCTCCTCCAGGGAATCTTCCCAACCCAGCAATCCAACCCAGGTCTCCTGCATTATAGGCAGATTCTTTACAGTCGGAGCCACCAGGGAAGCCCCTAATGGGGTCCAAAATATTATTTTAATGAAGAGATAGTTTACCATTTCCTTTCCTAGGTATATAAAGGGGAAGATAAGGACCTTAGGTTAATCAGAAACCAAACTTGGACAATGGCGGCCTACAGTTTTATTAATATTCAGTGTTCTGGTTTGGCTATTTCTAAAACTTTATAGAGCTTTTAATTGAAAGATTCACCAAGCTTGCATATTCTTATCATTGATAACAACCTCATAAGTCCTAACCTACGTCTTTGTCCCAGGTGATATCGGGTTAGGTCCAAGTCCTGGAATCTTAAATATTTCCTTCCCCCGAGGTCATAGGCTGGGGCATTTTCAGTTTTGCTACAAATCAAAGTGATATTTCGAATTCCATTTAAACTAATGCAATTTATTACTCTATTTGAAAAAGGAAGGTTGTCAAATAGGAATCCTTGAGTGTGTCCACAAACCTGAGTTCCAGCTTTTTGTTGCTTATGAGACTGATATGATGTGTGTGTGTGTGTGTGTGTGTGTGTGCGCTTAGTCAGTAAGTCGTGTCTGACTCTTTGTGACCCCATTCAATGGGGCCCACCAGGCTCCTCTGTCTACAGGATTTCCTTGCAAGAATACTGGAAGGGGGTGCCATTTTCTTCTGCAGGGGATATTCATGACCCAGGGATCAAACTCACATCTCTTAGGCCTCCTGGCAGGCAGATTCTTTACCCCTAGCACAACCTGGGACTGACAGGTATTGCTGTCTTGCCATTGCAGTACAGTCATTCATGTTCTGCTACCCAATCAGCAGCCAAGATGTTATTCCAAAGATGAGCCTCTGAGGATGAGATCCAATGTATATTCATAGTCTCTGACACCAGCAATACCAATCTTCTGTTCTCCAGGTTAGCGTTACGGTTTCAGAAAAATGGAAGACTATCCCTCAAAATGGCTTTTAATCACAGTGACCACATCAGACATGTCAAGCCTCTGAAACCTCCAGTTGCTAGCAAAAAGGTAATGATGCAGTCAGCTATTGGCTAAATTTCAGGTAACACAGCAACTCTGGGATTGAGTGTTTCCATAGTTACCTTGACTGATGCAATCATCCCACATGGGAGGTGGGATTAAAATATCCAAGAATAGAAGTATCTAGAGGGAAAAAAATCATCTGTTTGTCACTTTTGCTGGGAAATTCCCTAATATATTTTGAACTGAAACCAGGTCCACTTTCCTTGTTATAAGAGCTGAGTGGGTAAGCCATTTTGAGTTAATAATGGCAGATGGAAAAACTGTATTTTTGTGTATTTGTTTGAGTTTGTACATGTGGTTGTGTTATGCTTTTGAAGCAGATTCTACAAACTGCCCCTGGTGGCTCAGATGGGAAAGAATTTGTCTGCAGTGCAGGAGGCCCGGGTTTGATCCCTGGGTTAGAAAGATCCCCTGGAGAAGGGAATGGCAAGTGACTCCAGTATTCTTGCCTGGAGAATTCAATGGACAGAGGAGCCTGGTGGGCTACAGTCCATGAGGTCGCAAAGAGTCAGACACGACTTAGTGACTAACTCTATAAACTGCCAAGGCCAGGGAAAAAACCCTTAGTCTTCAGCCATTATGATCTGTAGCAAAAGGACTGTGAGTATTATTCATTCAAAAAAAAAAAAAATAGGTTTGTGAGAAAACACAATGCAACAGCAGAGAAGCCCAACAGGCTTGGTTTTGAAGTTCTATTGTCAGCCACCTCACCAAATGGATGTGTGCAAGTGTGGGTGTGCACACACGTATACACATATGTGCACGCTCACAAAGGCACACTTCCCTAGCCTCTGCTACTTTCCATCTGTCAGTAAGAATGAATCTTTCCAATCATTTTTAAGACCATTCTGTTTCTGTGAAGCTTTGCGCTTGTACCCCATGAGAGCTTGGCAGGAAGCATACGTTTCCTACTCGAGTTCCTGAACACGGCAGCTGTGCTTCTCTCACACAACTTGAGAAAATGTTCGCAGTCTTAATCAACTGGCACACGGCAGCAGCGGGGCTAAATACAGCGTGTGTCACAGAGCATCCGGGAATGTGTCAATTTCTCTCTCTTCTTCTCTGTATCCTGGGTCTTTGTGTATGTGTGTGTGTGTGTGTGTGTGTGTTTTAATCAGCTCCTAGTTTTTCAGTCTGTGCCACTTTTCTTTTTTGGGACTGATGCCTCTTCTTACAAAAGATACTTCAGTGTCTTGTCTTCTTGGCTAGCTAGCAATTCACAGGAAGTTAAGAAAATTTTGTTGTTGTTGTTCAGTTGCTAAGTCATGCTGACTCTTTGCAACCCCATGGACTTTTAGCCCGCCAGGCTCCTCCACCCATGGGATTTCCCAGGTAAGAATACTGGAGTGGGTTGCCTTTGACCCAGGGATTGGGCCCGCGTCTCCTTCTTTGCAGGCTGATTCTTTACTACTGAGCCAACAGGGAAGCCCATTATTATCTCTGTAGATGAAAAAACTAAGGGTTACTGAGGTTAGCTGACTTGCCTTGGTCACACACTTAACAAATGTTTGCTTTACCATGATATGCCATTTGCAGCTTGAGCATCAGGACTTGCATCAACCCTGCACGCAGATCATTTCCTAACCAGTTAGTGCTGTATTTGGGACTGTAGACTGGCCACTGAACAGGACAAATTCGTAGTGACAATATTTGACCTTTTCTCAAACTAAGAAATCTTCTCCCATTGAATGGGATAGAACTTGTAACCAGATATCTGGGTTTGAGTCGAGCTATTACTGATAAGGAACCTCTGTACACTTTGGAAAACATTCAATACTCTTTGGACCATTGTTTCTTTGTATAGAAAGGTGTGATTAAAATATCAGCCTTAAGCTGATAATAATAGTTCCCTCTGTGGGATGCAGGTAAAACCAAGGGGCTCTTTATTCGTATAAATTTTAATTTTTACATAAAGATGTATTAAAATGGTCTTTTAAATAAGAATAAATAAATGGATGTTATAAATGAATAAAAGCAGAAAAATAAAATTTTAGAGGATTTTATTTGAAAAAAAATCTGTCTTACATGGTTTCTATAAAGCTTCAATGAGATAATGTATATGGAATTGCTTTCCTCACTTTTAATCCAAAACATACATATATGCATATTCACTAGGCCTAAGTGGGTATTTGCATAAATAGATATATGTAAATATATATTTAAGGAGAAATTGATTATATTTGAAGCTCCAAGCTGTCTTTACAGAGAACAGATAGATACAAGATAATTTGGAAACCACACTATACTTGCTAATAATTTCAGTGGACAACAAAGTAGTCTTCCAGATGAGGAAACCATGGTTGTACAGAAAAATTGTCATTGTTGTTCAGTTGCTAAGCCATATCCGACTCTTTTCAACCTCATGGACTGCAGCACACCAGACTCCTCTGTCCTCCACTATCTATCTCCTGGAGTTTGCAAAACTCATGTCCATTGAGTCGGTGATGTTATCTGTCACCTGCTTCTCCTGTTGCCTTCAATCTTTCCCAGCATCAGGGTCTTTTACAATGTAGGAAAGGCATACTGTGGTTCATTACAGTATTTAATACACATTATATAGTGGTTATCATCATTATAATTTTCATAATCACTATTAACTTCATTATCAATTATCTGTCAATGTAAGAGGTTTCTTGAGAAATTTGTAACTTTGAAGAAATAGGAAAAAGAGAAGCCATTGTAAACAACAAAAAGTCATTCAGAAATATTGTCTGTATGTTTTTTACCTAAGATCTTTTCTCTATTTTAAAGCAGTTTGGTTGTTCTATGGCTCCACATCCTATAGAGTTTTATTGCTCTTGTAATAAACATTTGGTTTTGACTATTGAAAGTCCTTATATTCATTTTCTTTTTACTTTATCTAGCAATGCCACTTTAGATAATCATTTAGAATCAATTGAAAGATTGTTAAGTATAAAACAGGATTCTGGAGTCATAGATATTTTTGTTATTATTTCTTTGCAAATATTATCCAAGACTCTTGCATTGCTTTATCAATAAATAAAGCCAATTCTATAACTAATCCTTTAAAAAAATTAAACTTTCCCTCCATGTTCTCCTACTGTATATTTATAATTTGTGTAATTTGAATATGTATATTGTCTGTTGATTATGGTCAGCAAGTCAAGGTTTCAAATTATAATAATAGTGGAATAATATTCTGAAAACCCTACATCAGTATTTCTGGGTGTAATGTCACAAGAACAGGTGAAGATAGACTGAGAAATGTGAAGAGAACTTCCCTAAATTAAAAATGAAGCTTATCTTTCTTATGTTCTCACTACTTCCTCATATGATGTGGCTATTACAATATTAAAAGAAGATAAAAATAGGAGGGAACTGTGAAATAACACATATTATGTGTCATCTTCTAACACTTGCTTTGGAGTTAAGTTGGAGAAATCCAGGGATCTAAGTTGCATGTGGGCCAGGGAGATAACATGAATAGAAGCAAACTTATCTAACCCAAATGATCTCTTCCTCATTTAAGTTAATCCAAGTCCCAAAGAGGTAAAGGGAGACCTGTGCAGGTGATAGTTTTCCTACAGAGGGTTCTGTGGTTCCGGATGGCTTCTGCCTTCTCAGGCACTATGATCCGTATTCTGAGGTTTACCTGAAACTCGGAAGCCAGACACAGCCCTGATTCTGTCTCAGGGCTCTTTGTCTTGGCCAGTCTGCTCTGCTGATATGCTGATGGTACAGTTAGGGAATCCTGGCTGATCACCCAGAGTGAAGCACATAAGTGGAGTAAACTAGCACTCTTTATCTTTGGAAGTTAAGTTCTTCCCCCCTTGGTCTTTGAGATCTACCAAGGAGACAGAGATACAGCTGTTCCACATTAATTAAATATTTATTGAGCACTTATTATGGATCTGTCACTTTGCTAGGCAGGACAAAGTACAAAAGACATCTTAAGGTGAGAGATGGAAGTAATGTCCATAAATCATGGGAATAGATTGCTGATTTTAAGGCAGCATGGTGATGTTTAAGGACAGATCTTTTCCTTCTGGGGGCAAGCTAGAAGGCTGCTATCCAAGCAATATTTGTGGTGCACTCCACCAATAGGCAATTATCTCAAAGAAGCAATAATACCACGGCCACTGAGTATGAGATGAATTGAGATGAAATTACAGACTCCAACTTATTAAGCTGTGGTCATTTATGGAGGAAGACAAATTTCTGTTTTAATGAAATTAATCTTTAAAAATAATAGTGCAATATAAAGTATAAATGTAAGCTTGGCAGATTTCCTTAGAATAATTAAAACATGTTGTCACAGTTTAAAATTTCTTCAGTCTGGTTTCATGGAAGCAAGATTATGCCTGCACATACTCCATCATTTTAAAATTTCTTTCTTATACACAATGTGCTCAGTTGCTCACTCATGTCTGACTCTTTGCAACCCCATGGACTGTTATGTAGCCTGCCTGGCTCCCTTGCCCATGGAATTCTCCAGACAAGAGTACTGAACTGGGCTGCCATTTGCTACTCCATGGGATCTTCCCAACCCAGAGATCCAACCCAGGTCTCCTGCATTGCAGGCAGATTCTTTACCATCTGAGCCACCAGGGAAGCCTGATCCTAGGGGTTACTAGGTTTAAAATTCCAGCAAGTGTATGAATTCTCTGAACCGAGTGTGAGATAGGGCAATTAGCGTGTCCTCTGATGAAGATTTCCTTATCTTATATGCCATGGTTCCATTTTGGAAAGTTCTACTTCTTTTATGTTGACTTCCATATGTAGCTCTGCATTCTGTTTCCACATAATTTTCACACATCAGTCCATCATTCTGCCCTTTGGTTCTTAAAGACTATATATACTCTTTCTTACTATTGCAAAAGTTTGAGGCAATATAGGCCTTTTGTTTATGACACTAATATCAAGTTGTTGTAAAATATGTTAGGCGACTACTTTAAGATCAAGTGTATATTATATTTCCAATAAATTGTAGCCATTATTTTTTCATAGGCTTCCTTCGGGATATGAGTAAACAACACTTTAAAATGGCAAGCTATCTTACTGTCCGTATTAACCCTGTCTTTTATTTTCTGAATTCTAATACTTAGATATCTGTGGCCTTGCTGACTCCGGTGCTCTGTGATGACCTAGGGGGTGAGATGGAGCATGGGAGGGAGGCTCAAGAGGGAGGGGATATATGTGTACATATGGCTGATTCACGGAGAAGGCAATGGCAACCCTCTCCAGGGCTCTTGCCTGGAAAAATCCCATGGATGGAGGAGCCTGGAAGGCTGTAGTCCATGGGGTTGCTGAGTCGGACACAACTGAGTGACTTCACTTTCACTTTTCACTTTCATGCAGTGGAGAAGGAAATGGCAACCCACTCCAGTGTTCTTGCCTGGAGAATCCCAGGGACGGGGGAGCCTGGTGGGCTGCTGTCTATGGGGTCGCACAGAGTCGGACACGACTGAAGCGACTTAGCAGCAGCAGCATGGCTGATTCACATTGTTGTACAGCAGAAACTATCACAGCATCGTAAAGCAATCATCCTCCAATTAAAAAGAAAAAAAATGGCAGTTGTCTCTTGGTTTGTAGGTCTCATCTTACCTGAATTAAATAAAACATCTATTGTATAATGGGTTCCATCATCTGGGGTGCTGGTATTCAGGTCTTAATCATCTTCTGATTAAAGAAAAAAGAAAAGAAAGGCATTGCTGAGGAATCCATTTGCAAGGCCGAACCCTGTCAGTGAGAATTCTCAAATGGACATTGCTGGCCTAAGATCAGCTCCTGCTAAAACAGCTGCTTAGTAATTATCTCCTCCTCCAGTCTTGTGATGCTTTCTCCCTGCATTAGGATGTTCCTTTCAGAAAAGGGGTAAAACTTCACACGCCTAGTGGAGATAGGTACCCACATGGTGTGCTTGGAGGGTCACTGTTGCCCGTAGGAGGATGCCCCCGATGGTATTTCACAGCATTGTCTCACTCAGCAGAAAAGGTCATCACAGAAGTTACACCTTTTCCTTAGGCTGTACACACAATGTCTCTACACGAGTCTGTTAAAAATACCTGATGTCTATAATAAAAGGAGATGCCTTGCATTCATTTTGAACATTCATCTATTAACCCATTTAATATTTATGTATTAAGCCCATGCTGGGTACCAGAAACCATGGCTGATTTAAGGGATACTAGTAATTCATATATATATATATAAAGACTTCCCAGGTGGCTCAGAAGTAAAGAGTCCACCTGCCAATGAAGGAGACTTGGGTTCGATCCCTGGGTCAGGAAGATTCCCCAGAGAATGGAATGGCAGTCCACTCTAGGATTCTTGCCTAGAAAATTCCATGAAATTTCCTGGTGGGCAAAGAGTCCATGGGGTCACAAAGAATTGGACAGGACTGAAGCGAGTAAGCAGCCACAGCATTTATGACAAAGGCATTGTACCATATAAATGTAAGACATTACAGAAATCACTGCAAGGAGACTTGATTTGCATCCCCTTCAAGTCATCATTGTCAAATACACCTGGCAGGACAAATTTCAAAGCTCTCAACAAGGGTTTTTGCATCCTAGACTTTTGAAGTCTGGAGAAGCTGGTGGCATTGAAAATGTTGCTTGGGGGTTAAATATTAAAGTAACCCATGAGATCTGATGATGAATTGAACTCAATTACATGCAGCTGTAGGAAACCTGCCTCCTACATCTGTGCGAATTAAGTTACTCAGAAACTAATTGTGAGCTCTACTTATTTTAAGTTCTTGCAAAATAAATTTTTCTGAAGGGAGAAAGAGTACTTCCTTAAGAATTAATGAACGTTTCAAAAAAAATCAGGAAAAAAAGGGGGGAAATTGAAAAATACAATGACAATTCTATCAACCAATTCCCATGAGCATGAACCAAAGGTCAGTCTCCTTGCTAATGTCTCCCTCAGTACTTGCAAAAGTCGCCTCCACAGTTTCAAGTCAGCTAGTCAACTCAAAGGTTTGATACTGGGTGACTGATTCAGGGCTTCCCAGGTGGCTCAGTGGTAAAAATTGAATGTCCAATGCAGGAAGTGCAAGAGATGCTGGTTCGATCCTTGGGTTGGGAAGATTCCCTGGAGGAAGAAATGGCAACCTGCTCCATTATTCTTGCCTAGAAAATTCCATGGGTGGAGAAGCCTGGCAGGCTACAGCCCATGGGGTCACAGCGAGTCAGATGCGACTGAGCACAACTAACTCAACATGTGTAAAGGACATTCTAAAAGGGACAAGAAGTCAAACAGAGGAGAAATATTGTATGACATCCCTTATATGTGGAATCTAAAAAGAGATAATAAAAATTAACTTATTTACAAAATAGACTCACAGAGTTAGAGAATGAACTTATGGTTGCCGGGGGAAAGGGTGAGGGGGAAGGGGTAGATAGGGAGTTTGGGGTGGACATGTACACACTATTTTATTTAAAATGGTTAACGAACAGGGACCTACTGTAGAGCACAGAGAACTCTGCTCAATGTTCTTCGACAGCCTGGATGGGAGGGGAGTTTGGGGAAGAATGGATATGTGTATATGTAATGCTGAGTCCCTTGTCTGTCCATGTGAATTATCACAGTGTTGTTAATCAGATATACCTCAATAAAAAATTAAAAGTTTAAGAAAATAAAAAAAGTAAAAGAGACAAGAAAAGAGAAAGACATGCCACATTCCTTCTGCATAGCCATTCCAAGATAGTTGAGGAGGTATTCATCAGAACAAGACCCAGTTTCCCCCTCAGTCAGTCTCTCCCATCAAGAAGCTTCCATAGCCTCTTATCCTTATCCATCAGAGGGCAGACAGAATGAAAACCACAATCACAGAAGACTAATCAAACTGATCACATGGACCACGGCCTTGTCTAACTCAATGAACCTATGAGCCATGCCTTGTAGGGCCACCCAAGATGGACGGATCATGGTGGAGAGTTCTGACAAAACGTGGTTCACTGGAGAAGGGAATGGCAAACCGCTTCAGTATTCCTGCCTTGAGAACCCCATGAACAGCATGAAAAGGCAAAAAGATAGGACACTGAAAGAGGAACTCCCCAGTAGGTGGTAGGTGCCCAATATGCTACAGAAGATGAGTGGAGAAATAACTCCAGAAAGAATGATGGGATGGAGCCTAAGCAAAAACAACACCCAGCTGTGGATGAGACTCATGATGGAAGTAAACTCTGATGCTGTAAAGAGCAATATTCTATAGGAACCTGAAATGTTAGGTCCATGAAACAAGGCAAATTGGAAGTGGTCAAACAGGAGATGGTGAGAGTGAACACTGACACTTTAAGAATCAGCGAATTAAATGGACTAGAATTAGTGAATTTAACTCAGATGACCATTATATCTATTACTGTGGGCAAGAATCCCTAAGAAGAAATGGAGTAGCCATCACAGTAAACAAAAGAACCCGAAATGCAGTACTTAGATGCAATTTCAAAAACAACAGAATGATTTCTGTTCGTTTCCATGGCAAATCATTCAATATCATGGTAATCCAAGTCTATGCCCAACCAGTATTGCCGAAGAAGCTGAAGTTGAACGGTTCTATGATGACCTACAAAATCTTCTAGAACTAACATGCAAAAAACATGTCCTTTTCATTATAGGGGACTGGAATGCAAAAGTAGGAAGTCAAGAGATACCGGAAGTAATAGGGAAATATGGCCTTGCAGTAAAAAACGAAGCAGGTCAAAGTCTAACAAAGTTTTGCCAAGAAAACACACGGGTCATAGCAAATACCCTCTTCCAACAACACAAGAGGAGACTCTACACATGGACATCACCAATGGTCAATACCAAAATCAGGTTGATTATATTCTCTGCAGGCAAAGATGGAGAAGCTCTATACAGACAGGAAAAACAAGACCGGGACCTGACTGTGGCTCAGATCATGAACAACTCATTGCAAAAATCAGACTTAAATTGAAGAAAGTAGAGGAAACCATTAGATCATTCAGGTATGACCGAAATCAAATCCCTTACGATTATACAGTGGAAGTGACAAATAGATCCAAGGGATCAGATCTGATAGACAGAGTGCCTGAAGAACTATGGACAGAGGTTCGTGACACTGTACAGGAGGCAGTGATCAAGACCATCCCCCAGAAAAAGTAATTCAAAAAGGCAAAATGGTTGTGTGAGGAGGCCTCACAAATAGCTGAGTAAAGACAAGAAGCTAAAGGTAAAGGAGAAGAGGAATGATATACCCATTTGAATGCAGAGATCCAAAGAATAGCAAGGAGAGATAATAAAGCCTTACTCAGTAATCAGTGCAAATAAATAGAGGAAAATGATAGAATGGGAAAGACTAGAGATCTCCTCAAGAAAATTAGAGATAGCAATGGACCATTTCATGCTAAGATGGGCACAATAAAACACAGAAATGGTATGGACCTAACAGAAGCAGAAGATATTAAGAAGAGGTGGCAAGAATACACAGAAGAACTGTACAAAAAAGATCTTCATGACCCAGATAATTAAGATGGTATGATCACTCACCTAGAGTCAGACATCTGGGAATGTGAAGTCAGGTGGGCCTTAGGAAGAATCACTACGAACAAAGCTAGTGGAGGTGATGGAATTCCAGTTGAGCTATTTCAAATCCTCAAAGATGATGCTGTGAAAATGCTGCCCTCAATATGCCAGCAAATTTGGAAAACTCAGCAGTGGCCACAGGACTGGAAAAGGCCAGTTTTCACTCCAATGACAAAGAAAGGCAATGCCAAAGAATGCTCAAACTACTGCACAATTGCACTCATCTCACATGCTAGTAAATTCTAGTAAATGCTCAAAATTCTCCAAGCCAGGCTTCCACAGTTCATGACCTGTGAGCTTCCAGATGTTCAAGCTGGTTTTAGAAAAGGCAGAGGAACCAGAGATCAAACTGCCAACATCCGCTGGATCATTAAAAAAGCAAAAGAGTTCCAGAAAAACATCTACTTCTTCTTATTGACAACACCAAATCCTTTCACTATGTGGATCACAGTAAATTGTGGAAAATTTTTCAAGAGATGGGAAGACCAGATCAATTGACCTGCCTCCTGAAAATTCTTTAAGCAGGTCAAGAAGCAACAGTTAGAATTGGACTTGGAACAACAGACTGGTTCCAAATAGGAAAAGGAGTGTGTCAAGGCTGTATATTGTCACCCTGCTTATTTAACTTATTTGCAGAGTACATCATGAAAAATGCTGGGCTGGAGGAAGCACAAACTGGAATAAAGATTGCCAGGAGAAATATCAATACCCTCAGATATGCAAATGACACCAGCCTTAAAGCAGAAAGCAAAGAGGAACTAAAGAGCCTCTTGATGAAAGTGAAAGAGAAGAGTGAAAAAGTTGGCTTAGAACTCAACATTCAGAAAACTAAGATCATGGCATCCTGTGCCATCAGTTCAGTTCAGTCGCTCAGTTGTGTCCGATTCTTTGCAACCCCATGAATCGTAGCACACCAGGCCTCCCTGTCCATCACCAACTCCTGGAGTTCACCCAAACCCATGTCCAGTGATGCCATCCAACTATCTCATCCTCTGTCATCCCTTCTCCTCCTGCCCTCAGTCTTCCCCAGCATCAAGGTCTTTTCAAATGAGTCGACTCTCCACATGAGGTGGCCAAAGTATTGGAGTTTCAGCTTCAATAACAGTCCTTCCAATGAACACCCAGGACTGATCTCCTTTAGGATAGACTGATTGGATCTCCTTGCAGTCCAAGGGACTCTCAAGAGTCATCTCCAACACCACAGTTCAAAAGCATCAATTCTTCTGCACTCAACTTTCTTTATAGTCCAACTCTCACATCCATACATGACTACTGGAAAAACAGTAGCCTTGACTAGATGGACCTTTGTTGGCAAATTAATGTCTCTGCTTTTGAATATGCTATTTATGTTGGTCATAACTTTCCTTCCAAGGAGCAAGTGTCTTTTAATTTCTTGGCTGCAATCACCATCCTCAGTGATTTTGGAGCCCCCCAAAATAAAGTCAGCCACTGTTTCCACTGTTTCCCCATCTATTTGCCATGAGGTGATGGGACCCGATACCATGATCTTAGTTTTGTTAATGTTGAGCTTTAAGTCAATTTTTTCACTCCCTTCTTTCACTTTCATCAAGAGGCTCTTTAGTTCCTCTTCACTTTCTGCCATAAGGGTGGTGTCATCTGCATATCTGAGGTTATTGATATTTCTCCCAGCAATCTTGATTCCAGCTTGTGCTTCCTCCAGCCCAGCATTTCTCATGATGTACTCTGCATATAAGTTAAATAAGCAGGATGACAGTTTACAGCCTTGACGTACTCCTTTTCCTATTTGGAACCAGTCTGTTGTTCCATGTCCAGTTCTAACTGTTGCTTCCTGACCTGCATACAAATTTCTCAAGAGGCAGGTCAGGTGGTCTGGTATTCCCATCTCTTTCAGAAATTTCCAGTTTATTGTGATCCACAGTCAACGACTTTGGCATAGTCAATAAAGCAGAAGTAGATGTTTTTCTGGAACTCTCTTGCTTTTTCCATGATCCAGTGAATGTTGGCAATTTGATCTCTGGTTCTTTTCTAAAACCAGCTTGAACATCTGGAAGTTCACAGTTCATATATTGCTGAAGCCTGGCTTGGAGAATTTTGAACATTACTTCACTAGCATGTGAGGTGAGTGCAATTGTGCAGTAGTTTGAGCACTCTTTGGCATTGCCTTTTTTGTGATTGGAATGAATACTGACCTTTTCCAGTCCTGTGACCGCTGCTGAGATTTCCAAATTTGCTGAAACATTGAATGCAGCACTTTCACAGCATTATCTTTTAGAATTTGAAATAACTCAACTGGAATTCCATCACCTCCACTAGCTTTGTTCGTAGTGATGCTTCCTAAGGCCCACCTGACTTCACATTCCAGGATGTCCAGCTCTTCACTCACCAGGATGTCCAGTGAGTGGGAGTGATCACACCTTCATGATTATCTGGGTCGTGAAAATCTTTTTTGTACAGTTCTTCTGAGTATTCTTGCCACCTCTTCTTAATATCTTATGCTTCTGTTAGGTCCATACAATTTCTGTCCTTTATTGAGCCCATCTTTGCATGAAATATTCCCTTGGTATCTTTAATTTTCTTTAAGAGATCTGTAGTCTTTCCCATTCTATTGTTTTCCTCCATTTCTTTGCACTGATCGCTGAGGAAGGCTTTCTTATCTCTCCTTGCTATTCTTTGGAACTCTGCATTCAAATGGATATATCTTTCCTTTTCTCCTTTGCTTTTGGCTTCTCTTCTTTTCACAGCTATTTGTAAGGCCTCCTCAGGCAGCCATTTTACTTTTTTGCATTTCTTTTTCTTGGGGATGGTCTTGCTCCCTGTCTTCTGTACAATGTCACAAACCTCTGTCCATAGTTCATCAGGCACTCTGTCTATCAGATCTAGTCCCTTAAATATATTTCTCACTTCCACTGGATAGTCATAAGGGATTTGATTTAGGTCATACCTGAATGGTCTAGTGGCTTTCCCTACTTTCTTCAGTTTAAGTCTGAATTTGGCAATAAGGAATTCATGATCTGAGCTACAGTCCACTCACTTCATGGCATGTGAGAGTTGGACTACAAAGAAAGCTGAGCACTGAAGAATTGATGCTTTTGAACTGTGGTGTTAGAGAAGACTCTTGAGTGTCCCTTGGACTACAAGAAGATCCAACCAGTCCACCCTAAAGGAGATCAGTCCTGGGTGTTCATTGGAAGGACTGATGCTAAAGCTGAAAGTCCAATACTTTGGCCACCTGTGTGAAGAAGTGACTCATTGGAAAAGACCCTGATGCTGGGAAAGATTGAAGGCAGGAGGAGAAGGGGATACAGAGTATGAGATTGTTGGATGGCATCATTGACTTGATGGACTTGAGTTTGAGTGTGTTCCAGCAGTTGCTGATGGACAGGGTAGCCTAGCATGCTTCTGTCTATGGGGTAGCAAAGAGTCATACATGACTCAGGGACTGAACTGAACTGAAATGAGGAGGCATGGCATCTGTATATGGAATGGAAAAAAAAGAGGAAATAGAGTGCTTTACAAATTACCCATAATGGAAAAGATTATATAATTTACTGCAATTAAAAAAATAAAAACATTGGAATGGAAACAACTACCATAAACAAATAACACTCAAAAAATGTAACTTGCACACTTGACATGGTAAATTTGCCAGAAGTTAAAATGTATACGGATATGTTAAGTGGAGAAATGATGGATAAACCAAAACAAGTTAGGTAAAGAACATGAACAAGAAATCCACTGGAAAATAAATGAAGGATAGAAATAGTAAATAAACCTATGAAAAGAGGACTGTATATTTATCTCTTTTAAGTATGTTCCTCCCTTGCATCCCAGTATGAACCTTTTTTCTCACTTTTAATTCATAGCCAATGAAGTTACTTAGCATCTGTATAATTTTACCTTTCATTTTTTATAAGGAAGGGACTTGCAACAATTTCACTTAATACCATTCCTAACTTTCAGTCTTAGCTCTTAGTTCCATCCTATCAGGAATAACTCCCCATATATTGGGTTGGCCAAAAATTTCGTTTGGGTTAATAATATTAAAAACCCAAACAAACTTTTTGGCCAACCCAGGACCATGTACTTTTAGCCTAGGAGATCTTCATCTGTAAGGACAAAATGATTTAGTTAGGAGAGCTTGGAGTGACAGTTTTCTAAGGGAAAAAACATACTGCAGTCGATGGGGACAGTTCTGTGCCAGTGATGCAAAAACTGTGTCACAGTGAATATAATGAAGCACACATCAGGAGCTTGATTCCAGTCCAAAAATCAATTTTGGGTACAACATGTCATACTCACTGTGCTATTGAAAACATTAAAAAAAAACTTTCTTTTTCTGTGAACCTTTTTTAAAAAGTCTTTGTTGAAATTGTTAAAATATTGCTTATGTTTTCATGTATGGGGATTTTAGCTCTCAGATAAGGGATAGAACCCATACCCACTGCATTGGAAGGCAAGTCTTAACCACTGGACCACCCAGGAAAGTCCCTGAGAATATTTTGTAAATATAATTTAACAAATAAATGAGGTTAAGTTTAGTTCTTTCAGAAAAATGGAAAAAACCATTCACATAATTCTATTTCTATAGGGATTGAAAAAAAAAAATAGGAAAATGATTCAACATCAGGAAAGAATTCTGCCAAAGCTGATAAGTCAGGACCAAGTTTAACATTTTCACACTTTCTTCAAATAATTCTTACTCTTCATTCTGAGGACAGTCCATTTCACTTGCACAGGGCTAGCTGGGAAATCGCCATGATTAATCCCTAACGGACTTTGTCCCACAAGTTGCCTTGCTCCCAGGGAATCCAAGGAAAAATGGTAGGTCCTGATAGACAATCAGAGGGAACAGTGGCTGTAAAATTAGTGTCAGAGTGGGCTCTGGCACTGCTAAAATTTAGAACAAGGCCGCAGCAGACTGTGTCATTTTCCCAGTTATGAGCGCTCGGTTTGAGCTGATCAATTCCGTACAGAAAAGAGAGTGTCAGAAAGTTAAGCCTAAAATTCAGCTCTTAGTGCAATTTTCTCTTACTAAATTTAATACTGGCTGTATTGTGATCGGGAACAAATTTACATTTGCTTTGTCCGGTAAATGGAAAAGGTGAAGCCTCCTCTGTGACCAAAGCAATGAACCCACAGTACAATCAAGGGCTTTCGAGTCCTCAGCCACTGGCTTCTGCCAGCTTTGATACTTGAGGGTTTTTTCCCTTCGCTTCTTTATTTCTAGTTTAAAAAGAAAAGGCTTTAAAAAAATCTCTTGAACCTTCAGCTTAACTTTCTGGTCATCAAAAGACTTTTGACAATTAAGATTTCTATTGTAGTGAAAATTAGAAGCTCTCAATAAGTCACTTTTCCTTGACATAGTAAATTCTAATTTGGTACAGTGCAAATAGTAACAATAAATGCTAATTTGGGTAATTTATTACCCAAATATTTACCTAAATATTACCCTTAATTTATTCTTTCACCAGTTTAGGACAAGAATGATTTTTATTTTTTTGATTGAATTTTAAATAGATACCCAAAAGTGTAATACATATGTACATAATAATATAAACAAAATTAATACCAGAGTAGCTGTCAGTCTAAAATGTAGTGGGTGCCTGCTCACTCTTGTCCGAATCTTTGCAACCCAATGGACTAAAGCTCGCCAGACTACTCTGTCCCTTGGGATTCTCCAGGCAAGAATACTAGAGTGGGTTTCCATTTCCTCCTCAAGGGATCTTCCCAACGCAGGGATTTAACCCTGGGTCTCCTGCATTGCAGGCAGACTCTTTACCCTCTGAGTCACCAGGGAAGCTGATTCTAGGATGTAGAATAAGACCAATAACCTTGGAAAACAACCCCCTGCCCCATAGTCTAACCCCTTCCCTCTTCGGGGAAACCTGGACATAACAATTCTCCTGGTAAGTGAGTTTCTTATTCTCTTATTTTAGTGGGAAATGTGAGTCGCTCAATCATGTTTGACTCTTTGCGACCCCATGGTCTGTCTACAGAATTCTCTAGGCAAGTACTCTGGAATGGGTTGCCATTCCCTTCTCCAGAGGATCTTCCTGACCCAGGGATCGAACTGGGGTCTCCTGCATTGCAGCCAGATTCTTTACCATCTGAGCTACCAGGGAAGCCCTCTTTTATTTTACATATATATTTAATGTGTTAGTTTCAGGTATACAACAAGGTTATACATATAACTATATCCACTCTTTGCCAGATTCTGATTTGCTTTTTTCATTCAACTTTATCTGGATGCAATTTATCCACGCCCATGAACATAACTGCCTTTTCCTTACCCTGTGTCATTCCATTGGATGAATATGCAACCCATCTGTCTATTCTCTTATTGACGGACATCTAGTGGTTTATAGATTTTTGCTACTTTGACCACTGCCATCTTATTTGCATGATATGTATGGCATCTCACCAGCTTCCCTTAATTTATTTTTTCACTATTTCCCAGGCTTTCCTACCTTCTTCAATTCCATGAGAAAAACACTGTTTTACCTCCTTGTTTCTGAACATGCAATTCTTTTTGCTCTACCAAGCCCTCATCCAGCTGGGTGGACTTGTGAATTCCTGTGTATTGATGCCGACCACTTGGCTAGCTACTCCATTTGGACCATGAACTGAGCACTCTCAAAGCTCTTATCACATAACAAGTGATGCCCACCACATACAGAAGAGAGGCTTCTGGGAGATGGATACAACATATTTTAACCCTGTATTATTAGAAAAAAGGAAGGGCTGAATATTCAATATCTCTCAGTTCAATTCCATTTAGTCTCACAGTCTGATTCTTTGTGACCCCATGGACTGTTGCATACCAGGCCTACCTGTCCATCACTAACTACCAGAGTTTACTAAAACTCAAGTCCATCGAGTTGGTGATGCCATCCAACCGTCTCATCCTCTGTCATCCCCTTCTCCTCCTGCCTTCAATCTTTCCCAGCAACAGGGTCTTTTCCACTGAGTCACTTCTTCACATCAGGTGGCCAAAATATTGGAGTTTCAGCTTCAACATCAGTCCTTCCAATGAGCACCCAGAACTGATTTCTGTTAGGTTGGACTGGTTGGATCTCCTTGCAGTCCAAGGGACTCTCAAGAGTCTTCTCCAACACCACAGGTCAAAAGCATCAATTCTTTGGTCCTCAGCTTTCTTTATAGTCCAACTCTCACATCCCTACATGACCACTGGAAAAACCATAGCTTTGACCACGTGGACCTTTGTTGGCAAATTGTCTCTGCTTTTTAGTATGCTGTCTAGGGTGAAGGCAATGGCACCCCACTCGTATTCTTGCCTGGAAAATCCCATGGACAGAGGAGCCTGGTAGGCTGCAGACCATGGGGTCACAAAGAGTAGGACATGACTGAGCGACTTCACTTTCACTTTTCCCTTTCATGCATTGGAGAAGGAAATGGCAACCCACTCCAGTGTTCTTGCCTGGAGAATCCCAGGGATGGGGGAGCCTGGTGGGCTGCCGTCTATGGGGCCGCACAGAGTCAGACACAACTGAAGTGACTTAGCAGCAGCAGCAGGGTGGTCAGAACTTTTCTTCCAAGGAGCAAGCATCTTTTAATTTCATGGCTGCAGTGACCATCTGCAATGATTTTGGAGCCCAAGAAAATAAAGTCTGTCACTGTTTCCACTGTTTCCCCATCTATTTGCCATGAAGTGATGGGACCCGGTGCCATGATTTAGTTTTCTGATTGTTGAGGTTTTTTTTTTATTTTTTTTTTTATTTTTAAACTTTACATAACTCTCCTCCTTCACTTTCATCAAGAGGCTCTTTAGTTCTTCTTCACTTTCTGCCATAAGGGTGGTGTCATCTGCATATCTGAGATGACTGATATTTCTCCCGGCAATCTTGACTCCAGCTTGTGCTTCATCCATCCCATCATTTCTCATGATGTACTCTGCATATAAGTTAAATAAGCAGGGTGACAATATACAGCCTTGATGTACTCCTTTCCCAATTTGGAACCAGTCTGTTGTTCCATGTCCAGTTCGAACTGTTGCTTCCTGACCTGCATACAGATTTCTCAAGAGGCAGATCAGGTGGTCTGGCATTCTCATCTCTTTAAGAATTTTCCACAGTTAGTTGTGATCCACACAGTCAATGGCTTTGGCATAGTCAATAAAGCAGAAATAGATATTTTTCTGGGACCCTCTTGTTTTACGATGATGCAACAGATGTTGGCAATTTGATCTCTGGTTCTTCTGCCTTTTCTAAAACCAGCTTGAACATCTGGAAGTTCACAGTTGACTTACTCTTAAAGCCTGACTTGGAGAATTTTGAGCATTACTTTACTAGAATGTGAGATGAGTGCAATTGTGCAGTAGTTTGAACATTCTTTAGCATTGCCTTTCTTTGGGATTGGAATGAAAATTGACCTTTTCCAATCCTGTGGCCACTGCTGAGTTTTTGCCAAATTTGCTAGCATATTGAGTACAGCACTTTCACAGCATCATCTTTTAGGATTTGAAAGAGCTCAACTGGAATTCCATCACCTTCACTAGCTTTGTTCGTAGTGATGCTTCCTAAGGCCCACTTGACTTTATATTCTAGGATGTCTGGCTCTAGGTGAGTAATCACACCATCGTTCTTATCTGGGTCATGAAGATCTCTTTTGTATAGTTCTTCTGTGTATTCTTGCTACCTCTTCTTTATACCTTCTGCTTCTGTTAGGTCTATACCATTTCTGTCCTTTATTGTGCCCATCTTTGCATGAAATATTCCCTTGATATCTCTAATTTTCTTGAAGAGATCTCTAGTCTTTCCCATTCTATCATTTTCCTCTATTTATTTGCCCTGATCACTGAGTAAGACTTTCTTATCTCTCCTTGCTATTCTTTGGAACTCTGTATTCAGATGGGTATATCTTTCCTTTTCTCTTTTGCCTTTAGCTTCTCATCTTTTCTCAGCTATTTGTAAGGCCTCCTCAGACAGCCATTTTGCTTTTTTGCATTTCTTTTTCTTGGGCATGGTGTTGATCACTGCCTCCTGGACAATGTCACAAACCTCTGTCCGTAGTTCTTCAGGCATTTTGTCTATCAGATCTAATCCATTGAATCTATTTCTCACTTCCACTGTATAATCATAAGGGATTTGATTTAGGTCATACCTGAATGTTGTAGTGGTTTTCCCTACTTTCTTCAATTGAAGTCTGAATTTGGCAATAAGGAGTTCATGATCTGAGCCACAGTCAGCTCCTGGTCTTGTTTTTGCTTACTGTATAGAGCTTCTCCATCTTTGGCTGCAAAGCATATAATCAATCTGATTTCAATATTGACCATCTTGTGAAGTTCATGTAGCTCAGTTGGTAAAGAATCTACCTACAATGCAGGAGACCCGGGTTAGATCTCTGGATTGGGAAGATCCCTGGAGAAGGAAAAGGCTACCCACTCCAGTATTCTGGCCTGGAGACAGAGTTGGACACCACTGAGCGACTTTCAATTTTCAATATCTCTGACTCTATGTTATTTCCATCACATCTCTAAACCTTCTGTTTCTGAGGAATATCTTTTTGTAACATACCTTATCATTGACATACAACTCACATATCCCAATATGCCCTTTAAATAGTGATTTCCAATTTGTAGTCTGTAGAAAACTTACTCCACCTGCTCTCCCTTGTTATTTCAAAAAAATGTCACCAGAATTAATGGGGATTATTGCAGCGCTTTCAATAACACACACATTAATTCACACAATCAGTACAGACATGGATAAGCACACCTTCTAGGTAATAGCCAAAGCTTGTCAGAGATATCCAGGTCATACTTTGAAAAAAACTTATTTCCTGTGGACTCACAATTTAGCGTGATCCTTCACAGAAAGCTCACATATTGCAATGGCTTTTCTTCACTGACATGTTAACAGGACAATTTTATAATTTCTTTTTGTTGGAAGCTTCAAGTTTTGTCAATTCAGTGTTCAGTATAAAATAGCAATGACCTATTTTTAAATTTTTTTATTAATAAACTGTTTAGTTTCCATATTAACACATTCTGCCTATTATAACTCTTGAACATTTTTAAAAGAAAATATTTCATTCAATTCATAAAATTATTTTTAATGACAAGAGAATTATAAACTAAAGTTAAGAATAAATTGTCAATGCTGATATATTTTTTCTTCAGTTCAATTCTGTTCAGTCACTCAGTCATGTCCAACTCTTTGCGACCTCATGAACCACAGCACGCCAGGCCTCCCTGTCCATCACCAATTCCCGGAGTTTACTCAAACTCATGTCCATTGAGTCAGTGATGCCATCCAACCATCTCATCCTCTGTCGGTCCCCTTCTCCTCCTGCCCTCAATCTTTCCCAGCATTAGGGTCTTTTCCAATGAGTCATTTCTTTGCATCAGGGGGCCAAAGTATTGGAGTTTCAGCTTCAACATCAGTCCTTCCAGTGAACACCCAGGACTGATCTCCTTTAGGATGGACTGGTTGGATCTCCTTGCAGTCCAAGGGACTCTCAAGAGTCTTCTCCAACACCACAGATCAAAAGCATTAATTCTTTGGTACTCAGCTTTCTTTGTAGTCCAACTCTCACATCCATACATGACTACTGGAAAAATCATAGCTTTGACTGGATGGACCTTTGTTGGAAAATTAATGTTTCTGCTTTTTAATATGCCATCTAGGTTGGTCATAACTTTCCTTCCAAGGAGTAAGCATCTTTTAATTTCATGGTTGCAATCACAATCTGCAGTGATTTTGGAGCCCCCCAAAATAAAGTCAGCCACTGTTTCCACTGTTTCCCCATCTATTTGCCATGAAGTGATGGGACCAGATGCCGTGATCTTAGTTTTCTGAATGTTGACCTTTCAGCCAACCTTTTCACTCTCCTCTTTCACTTTTATCAAGAGGCTCTTTAGTTCCTCTTCACTTTCTGCCATAAGGGTGGTATCATCTGCATATCTGAGGTTATTGATATTTCTCCTGGTGATCTTAATTCCAGCTTGTGCTTCATACACCCCAGCGTTTCTCATGATGTACTCTGCATATAAGTTAAATAAGCAGGGTGACAATATACAGCCTTGACGGACTCCTTTTCCTATTTGGAACCAGTCTTTTGTTCCATGTCCAGTTCGAACTGTTGCTTCCTGACCTGCATACAGGTTTCTCAAGAGGCAGGTCAGGTGATCTGGTATTCCCATTTCTTTCAGAATTTTCCACAGTTCATTGTGATCCACTCAGTCAAAGGTTTTGGCATAGTCAATAAAGCAGAAGTAGATGTTTTTCTGGAACTCTCTTGCTTTTTCCATGATCCAGCAGATGTTGGCAATTTGATCTCTGGTTCCTCTGCCTTTTCTAAAACCAGCTTGAACATCTGGAAGTTCACGGTTCATGTATTGCTGAAGCCTGGCTTGGAGAATTTTGAGCATTACTTTACTAGCATGTGAGATGAGTGCAATTATGCAGTGGTTTGACCATTCTTTGGTACTGTCTTTCTTTGGGATTGGAATGAAAATTGGCCTTTTCCAGTCCTGTGTCCACTGTTGAGTTTTCCAAATTTGCTGACATTATTTCTTAGCTGGTTTATTAATGGGGGCTGATTTAAGCATGGGCCTTTGCAGTATAACATTAAGTGAAACATTCTGATCTAGCAAATCCTTTTCATGGTTACTGAAAAGATGGGAAGATTATAGAATTTACCAGCTTAATGTTCCCAAGTGTAGGACACACAAACCCCAGGCTCCAAATGTCATAAGATGCACATGATGAGCCAGACAAGGCAGGCATCCAACGCCTGTGCTTTCATTAGTGGAGTTTTGTTTTGTTTTTTTTGCATTTGTTCAGAGACCAGGACTCTCAATATTCAGCAAATTGAGTAAGGGAGTAAGGGCAGGTAATGCTGTTTATATATGGGGATCCTTTATCATTTAACAGAAAGGGTAAAAAGCAGGGGTAGAGATAGAAATTGCCTGAAGAGCAGTGCATGCTGGGAAGAGTGGCTTTTTATTGTTTGCTTGACACAGAGATCACCATAAGCTTCTGATTCTCTACCCAGAAGACATGGTAGCCGTTACTGAAGCAGTGGTCGACTCTTACCAAATGAAGTGTGCTAGACAGCAGATATCACAGTTTACGGAGGGGTTGCGTGTGCCCGCATTACATCTGATAGTGGCGTGATACTAGCACCCAAGAGGCCATTGGAATGACCTAACGGCCGTAACCTTTCTCCTTTCCCTCAATACTGTGGCAAATGCAAAGTGTGTCTAGAAATATCACTGAGATTGAAGCAACATAAAAATAAATAAATAAAAGCACACAGAAATTTTGGAAAACATAATACAAAATACAACATAAGAGGAACTGATGTATAGACCAGCAAACCTTGGATTCTCCTGCTATCTTCTAAATAAAATGGAGCTGTAACACTGAAAAAAAAAAAAAAAAAAAAAAGAATGTGTCTCAGAAAAACAGTTTTTTGCTTTCTTTTTTTTTTTAAAGATTATTTTTTTATTTTTTTATGGCAACTTCCCTGACAGTCCAGTGGTTGAGACTTTGCCTTCCAGTGCCGGAGGTGCCAGCTTGATTCCTGGTCAGGGAGCTGAGATCTCACATGTTTCATGGCCAAAATAAAAATAAAAAACAGAAGCAATATTATAACAAATTGAATAAAGACTTTAAAAACTGGTCCACATTTTTAAAAAAATGTTCTTTTCTGATGTTGACCATTTTTTAAAGTATTTATTGAATTAGCTCCCAGACCAAGGATTGAACCCATGCCCCCTGCATTGGGAGGCAAATTCTTAACCACTGGAGCACCAAGAAAGTCCCCCGGAAAGTAGTTTAAAAACAGAATAACATCAGTGAAAAAAAATAAGATCCTTAATTGAGGTCTGTAGAGAAACAGATCTGATCTTTATGAATGGGAGAAGTATAGCAGAAAGCTGCTAAGATGCAAAGTGACTAAAATAAACCAACTGGTGAAAGAAAAGACTGCAAAAACAATAAAAAGAAAATAGTTGGAATAGACTTACGACAATAGATCACAGATGCAAAAGATAAACTGCTGATTCCCTCTGAAAATGCAGAGTGAAAGGACGAAGAGATGAAAACGGTAGTAAAAGATGATAAATAGAGTTGCACGGGAGAGGAAATGCAACTTAAAGATTATGCAAGTGTTTGTGAAAAAACAAAGCCAGAAAAATTGGAAGAGAGGAAATAATCAAAGGAGAAAAATAATGGCCAAGCTGAAGAAAAGGGACCAAGCTACAATTTAAGGATTTATTCAGTTTGTCCTAAATTAATAAAACGAGCCTTTACCTAGACTGGGCTTCCCTGGTGGCTCAATAGTAAAGAATCTTCCTGCAATGCAGGAGACCTGCATTTGATCCCTGGACTGGGAAGATGCTCTGGAGAAGGAAATGGCAAGCCACTCCAGTATTCTTGCCTGGAGAATTCCATGGACAGAGGAGCCTAGTGGGCTACAGTTCATTGGGTTGCAGAGTCAGACATGACTGAGTGATTAACTCTTTCACTTTAGATTTTTTTTTTTCTTTTTCAATCACAATGATGAAATAATTTAAAGGTTGCCTTGAATACTATCAGCAATAATACAAAAAGCAAAACAAAATAAACTTCAGACTTACAATACAAGGTTACCTGAAGAAACACATCAATCTCTAAGAATTTTCAAGACGAAGTTGTTGATAACTTGGAAATTATATACTCAGCCACGCTCCTCATCATGTGCAAATGCAATAGGCAAACAAGTACATTTTCTAAAGAAATTTCTTAAATATTGATTCTTTTTGACTGAAAACAATTCATTTACTATAAAACTTTAAGTATAAATAACTTCTGGATGTATGATTGCAAAATTGAGTACAAAATCAAGGTCTATTCTTGTATATAAAAGTACATAGTAAAATATGTTAAATTTAGTTCAATTGATGACTCAGAATTTAATTTATATATAATGAAAATAGAATGAGGGTAAAAGCAAGAATGGAATATCATACAATATGAAGTTATTCACTAATTTGTCATAAGCATGGGAAAAGCTATTATTTTGAGACTCTTTCATGGATCATTGAGAAATATGTCGTTAAATATTGTTAGATGTTTTCATTTATCCCAGAAGTCATTAAGAAATAAACAAGATTGATTTCATATTTAAAATAAGCAAAATCTGAAGATCTCATGTTTGGCAAAACTATCAAAAACTAAGTTTAGAGACCAACTGCAATGAAATTATAATCTTTAAATTCTATGAAAGACAATAGCTAATTTCTTTTATTTGTAAGAAGCTCATATATTCAAGATGAAAAGTATTAGCAGCAGGTTAAGAAAATGAGTAAAGTCAGAGACAGAAATTTCATAGTAAAAGGAAGAAGTGTTGACACAATCTTTAAACTATTAATACAAGGCCATTTTGTAAGGTAGGGAATATTTACTATATTTTCAGCAATTGAAACAGTGTGTTATTGTTTTGGGGGTTAACTGGAAGAGTTATCATAGTAGATAAAGCTAAGGAATACTTCTGTATGCAATAAAATCTGATAAGTGAAGAGGAAACATTATTAATTTCTAAGGAGATAGAGTAGAAGTAGAACAGGACAAATGAATTATCTATATGAAAACAAACAACAAAATCTGTACTTCATCAGATCAGATCAGATCAGTCGCTCAGTCGTGTCCGACTCTTTGGGACTCTTTGCGACCCCATGAATCGCAGCACCACTTCATACATACCCCAAAATAAATTTTGAGTAGATCAAGGACATGTAACAGAAGAAAACCTTAAAACATTTGGAAGAAAATTTAGCACAATAACTTTCAGCCTTGGAAGTAGAGGAGAATTTCTTAAACAACATGCAAAAATGAACACATCTTAATAAAACATACTGCATAATTCATACATATAAAACTTTAAAACTTCTGTACAGAAAAGATATCCTAAACAAACAAAAAGGCCAAGTCACTGTCTAGAACACATTTGAAATGTATATAGTCAATGAAGAATTCATAGTGAGAATACATAATATATAAATCACACAGAAAATGTCAAAGCATGTGTACAAGGAAATTGCAAAAAAAAGGAATTTTAAATGGCCAATCGAAATTTAGAAGACTAGTTAAAATTATGGGAAAAAAAGGATTCTCTTATAATAGTAAGTGAAAATAGGAAATATTTAGGGAAAAAACGTATTATAATTAAGCATTTTTCAGTTAATAAAATTACATAATTTTAATATCTGATACATAGAATTAGAAATAACAATGGTAAAATTTTTTAAATGAGTTACTAGAAATTGAACAAAAGTTTAAAAAACCCACAATCTAATATCACTATTTTACCTACCAAGTTGGGAAAAAATTAGAAGTATATCCACCACTGATGAGGTTCAGTATACTTGCATACATCTCAAAGATGTATTTTCTTGTATTCAGGCAATTTGCATTCTAATGTTATCTCTAAGTCATTGAATTATCCTAATTCTAAATTCCATAATGTTTTATCTATATCTATCAGTGAGTATAATATATATGTACAGAACTCACACACACATACAGATCAAAACTTTTGTGTACACCCTAAATTTAATATGTTCACTAGGAAGAAACAGATTGGCTTCTTGAAGAAAGCATTCAAATAAGTAGGAAGTTTGTTTTTTTTTAACAAACTCTAGAAGTTAAATAGAATAGAAATAATTCTATTTTTAAAACATTGCTTCATGTGAATTCTAAAGGGATTTGGCACAAGGAGAGGATGACTGACATTCATTCTGGTTGCTAAGGTAACTAAAGTCAATTTTCCCTGATTGGAAAAGAGAGAGTCTTGAGCAATATTCTTTTATTTATTCATTTTTAAGAGTTATAAGAAAGAAAGTCACATTATGTGGGCAAAACCTCTGAAGCCTAAATATCCATTACTAGAGTTGATCTTCTAATCAAGCAACAATAAAACTCAGGGTCATGCTTCATGGGAGGTGCAAGCATAAAGAAATTGGGAGTCACTGGGAAATTAATGGATTTGAGAGAAGGTTGAATGCCATGGATCTTGGTTGCAAAATTAGAGACAAATTAAGGGTGGTAGCGACAAGAGATAAAGGAAAAGATAATTATAATTTTCAACAAAGGAAATTTATAGCTCAATTTCCACATGAATTAGAGATATTGGTTAACCAACAACTACATTATTAAATTTCTGAAAGGTACATAAGAGGCAGTTCACAGAACACTTGATGATGTTTTCTGGAATGGATCAGGATATGGTTAAGGCATTTTTGGTTTTGATTTTCTCTGTGTGTGTGTGTGTGTGAGAGAGAGAGAGAGAGAGTGTGTGTGTGTGTGTGCGCGCGTGCCACTCCTTATTCATCTTCAATTATTTTTCTCCTTCTAAAATTTATCACTTAAAACTTGTGGAAGACTGTTTCTAGAGAAAGAAGGAACACACGCACCTCTCAAGTGTATGCAGTGTGGATCTTGAGACAGATTTAAATGGCGTATGCAGTGCTTTAGGAAGAAGGTGATAAATATTGTGGCCTGAATAGAGAAATAAAAACACTACCACGTCTCACATTCTAATCTGAGAAAGAAGCAGGA
Source organism: Bubalus bubalis (assembly GCF_019923935.1). Lineage (NCBI taxonomy): Eukaryota > Metazoa > Chordata > Mammalia > Artiodactyla > Bovidae > Bubalus > Bubalus bubalis. The sequence continues at coordinate 111,629,869 of NC_059161.1, forward strand.
ACTGGCCATGATGGAAGGACACACACAGCTGTGATCACCAAGACTTTGGGTTTCGTCTTGGTGACTTATGTGCGTAATGGTTGTTTTACACATTCTGTCAATTACAAGTCCAGTGTAACACAGTTCATTGTTTTCTTCTTCCTCATGTTCTTCCATCCTTTTCCCCTGTGTTCCTCTTCTTTCTCCCTATCTCTTCTTGATAATAGCTATACAGTAAAGACTCCATGCTCTATTTCTGATTGTCCCAAGAACACTAGGAAAGGTATGCCTGTGTCTGTGGTAGAGAGAGATCAGATGATTTTTTGGGGCCATTTGTGTAAACATGTATTTGCACAAATCTAACAGGAATAAAATGTAAACATTAATTAATTCATTAAGCATTTTACTGAAAATGTACAATATGTAAGCTACTGTCATAGTGGGCTGGAGGGTACAGAAATATGGAAGACTTTTATCCCTACCCTTAAGAAATGTAGGAACGAATGAAAATGAAAATAATGCATAATTATGATACATATAGTAAATATTATTCTACATAGCAATTAGGCAAGTACTATAAATAGCAGATATCAATGACAGTAATTAGCATCACTCTTACACAAACAAATGTACATTTAATAGCTTAAAAAATTTTCCTAATATGAAGCAGCATCAACATCCACCATTTTTTTCAGATGCTATCTACATATGGGATAATTCTCTCATTATATTCATGAGCATCTACACCGATTTCTCATTCATGCAAAACAAAGGGCTTGGATATAAGATCTCCACATGTCTTTTGTACCCACAATGCTTACAACCCTAAGCTCTAGCAAAGAATCCCTGGATATCTTTGGTGGACTCCTGTTTGGCCAGGATCGTCTTCTGGATCATCCAGCTACATGACTTTGTCACCTGTTTAGCATTTGTGGCATTGAGGGTCCAAAACTGATTGTAATTGTTTCAGAAGTGACAGTGTGGTTCCCATCCACAGATGGGTCAGAAGAAGGAAAGGAGCAAGGGGCAGGTAAAGTTAAAAATGGCTTGTCTAACTAATATCTGTGACTTTTGTGGCAGGATAAGAGGAAGAATGAGCTATGATCAATTGAAGAGCAGAAAGAGAGAGGCAGGGAAGAAATGTAAAGAAGAAATTTAGATGAGATTGGGTGCATTCAAGGTGGTATGGCCATAGATTAAAGGAGAAATTTAGTAAAGGTTACAAAGTCATGGTTCTCAAAATTGAATGCACATAATAATCACCCAAGTATACTTCCTAAAGAATGTGGCTTTGCAAATGGCCCTTATTCCAACAGAGGTAGTGATGTCTTTAATGAATACTGATCAATAGACATGTAATGGTAGGCTGACCTCTCAGCTGACATAGGTGTTGGGTGAGCTGTGTCTAGGTCTGCAAGAGGAAGCAGTGGCTAGCTCACCTTGCATTGCTGCTGCTGCTGCTGCTAAGTCACTTCAGTCGTGTCCAACTCTGTGTGACCCCATAGACGGCAGCCCACCAGGCTCCCACGTCCCTGGGATTCTTCAGGCAAGAACACTGGAGTGGGTTGCCATTTCCTTCTCCAATGCATGAAAGTGAAAAGTGAAAGTGAAGTCACTCAGTCGTATCCTACTCTTCGCGACCCCATGGCCTGCAGCCTACCAGGCTCCTCCATCCATGGGATTTTCCAGGCAAGAGTACTGGAGTGGGGTGCCATTGCCTTCTCCACACCTTGCATTACTCTTCCCTTAGTAGCTCCTGAGAACTGTGAATTTGGAATTGATCAATCGTTTCAGTATAGTTGATTTTCTATAGGAAGACATCGGGACACCTGGAGAAGAGTAAGCAATACCTTATTATTTCTTTTTTTTTTCTTTTCCACTCATTCTTAACAATTGCACAAAAAGATTTAGAAATGTATGCCTAGACTGTCTTTGCATAAGCAAAATAATGGTTTATGAATTTAGGATAATAATTCTTTCCAGTCTTCATGGCCTGCTGATGCAAGGAGTTGTATTAAGAAGGAAATAGTTTTAAGTTCTATTTCCAATTTATACAACTAAGGTTAAAAAGCTTGACATACAAAGGCCTATGAGAGGGATTTACACTCACAAGTTATTTAATGTATATGTGATGCAAAACAGTTTGCGGGTTCATAGGAGCTACCACTGAAAGTGAGGCTCTACCTCTGAAGAGGGTTAGCTCAGTGTAAGAAAGAAAGAGAGACAAGAGTGGAGGGCACTGATGCCAGGAATTGCTTCATAAGTTTTCCTGAAGACATCACAGGGGAGGTGCTACTGCCATGAGGAAGTAGGAGGATCTGCTTTGCAGTTAAACTATGAAAGAAATCAAGACATAGAGGTATCTGCTCATCAGAGCATGAAAGGAAGCCTGGGATGGATCTGCGATCATGAATGCCAGGACTGGAAGAGATGTGCTCCTGTGTGTGTCAAACACTCGGTGGTGTCCGACTCTTTGTGACCCCATGGACTGTAGCCCACCAGGCTTCTCTGTCCATGGGATTCTCCAGGCAAGAATACTGGAGTGGGTTGCCATTTCCTCCTCCAGTGGGTCTTACCGACCCAGGGATTAAACTCCAGTCTCCTGCATTGCAGGTGGATTCTGTACTGTCTGAGCCACAAGGGAAGCCCTGATGTGATCTTAGTTAAGGTCAAGTAAACGAGATAACAGAAAGACTTCAAGCCTGAAATGCAAGAGCAAGTTTGAAACAGATTTCCCAAGCAATAGATTTTCTGAAAATGAGAAAATTTTCTAGCACTCGAACAAGGGGAATCCTTCCAAACTCTCCAACTCTGGACCACACACAGAGAGAATTCCTAAGATATTTGGGGGTAACTTTCAAGACTTATATTAAGATCACTTTTAATGTTTAAGTATAACAAGCCAATTTGGTTCTTTTTATTTCATTTTTTTAACTTTTGAATTTATATGGAAGAATAGTTGGCTAACAATGTTGATTAGTTTCAGGTGTACAACAATGTGATTCAATTATACATACACCTGTATCATTTTTCAAATTCTTTTCACATTTAGGTTGCTACATAATATTGAACAGTTCCCTGTGCTATACAGTATGTCCTTGTTGGTTATCCATTTTAAAAATAGCAATGTGTACATAGCAAGCCAATTTGTACAGAGTTGTTTTAAAACATGGTCTTTTTTTTTACACTTCATTTATTTTGTTATATTTGTTAGTTATAATTTTGATCTTTAAATGGAAAGTAGTGATTCCATTGATTCCTTGATTCCAAGATACAAACGATTTTAAAACACACCTCCAATTTCAAGCGTACTGTAGGTGGTGGGGGGAGAAAGAGGCCGCTACATTAAGTGTGCACACAGATTGACTCAAGATTGACCTGTATCTCCTGCATTGGCAGGCATATTCTTTACCACTGTGCCAGCTGGGAAACACACATAGATGCATGCATGTACTAAAAGCATGAAATATATTTTAATGAGGCTACTGAATTTCTCCAGATGAGGCTAGTTGGTGCAAGCCTGCCTCTCTTGGTCATTCAGATTCACAAAGCCCCACAGACCACAAATGGCCCCTGCCAGAATTGCAGACTAATAGGCCAGGAGGGCTTTGGTAGGTGCTTTTGGGTCAGCCTTGCATTTTCAAACCTATTAAACAATGACAGTCTTTCCTGCTGTCTAAGCAGAGCCCATTAGGAAAATCCCACACAGAAGAGGAATATCCCTGAAGATTATCAAACCAAAAATTTAAAGCATTTCAAAATAAGCTAATTAGGAAGTATGGACCTTTTCCATTCACAGTCCTGGCTAGAAACCCAGGGGACTCAAGAACATTTTCTATTTCTTGTACACAGAAGCATATTCTGCAGTTGGTTTTTCCAAGACAAAAAGGGGTGGCTTACAAATTCCTGCTCCCGTCAACACAAAAACATCCTCCCATGTACAGATGAAATGTCTGGGTTTGCCACATGGGAAAGCACACGTAGGTTTTAAGATTAACTTAGAATCTGAAACACTGTTAAAGCTTTACCATTAATCCCTAAGAAATGTAGGGATTTATTGCCTGTAATCAGGCTGTGTTGTGTTTTTTTTTTTTTTTTCCTCCCCCGATTCTAAACGCTGTGATGATCAAAATGGTGAAAGTCCTTAGGGAAGGCGCAGGATTACTCCCTTCATCGAACACTGGGAGCTCAGACCAGCCTGAGCCTCACATTTCAAGGACAGAAATTTCCAGAGGGACTAGTTAGCTGACTTTCCTGTTAAGGGTCATCTCATCTTGTAAATTGGTGCCTCCATTTCAGTGCAAGGGTTTCACCTTCAATTTCCAGGTAAAAGTAATGGTTCAATGGCTTCCCTATGGTACCTGTTTTCAAAGAATCATGTATGGCAGTGGCAGTCGGACTGAAACATTACAAGTCACTCAAAGTGTGCAGGGAAATTCTAAAAGTAGCTGAGAACGTGTCCTGTCTATGCCTTTGACTTGTTGTATTTTTGCTATTGGATTACATTCCCTGGAGGCTCAGCAGTAAAGGATCCACCTGCAATGCAGGAGACACAGGAGATATGGGTTCAATCCCTGCATTGGGAAGATCCCTTAGAGAAGGAAATGACAATACACTCCAGTAATCTTGCTGGGAAAATTCCATGGACAGAGGAACCTGGTGGGCTATACTCCATGGGGTTGCAAAGAGTTGGACGTGACTGAATATACACACATCATCAGTTCAGTTCAGTTCAGTCGCTCAGTCACGTCCAACTCTTTGTGACCCCGGAATATTAAGAAGAGGTGGCAAGAATACACAGAAGAACTGTACAAAAAAGATCTTCACAACCCAGATAATCACAATGGTGTGATCATTCACCTAGAGCCAGACATCCTGGAATGTGAAGTCAGGTGGGCCTTAGAAAGCATCACTATGAACAAAGCTAGTGGAGGTGATGGAATTCCAGTGGAGCTATTCCAAATCCTGAAAGATGATGCTGTGAAAGTGCTGCACTCAATATGCCAGCAAATGTGGAAAACTCAGCAGTGGCCACAGGACTGGAAAAGGTCAGTTTTCATTCCAATCCCAAAGAAAGGCAATGCCAAAGAATGCTCAAACTACTGCACAATTGCACTCATCTCACATGCTAGTAAAGTAATGCTCAAAATTCTCCAAGCCAGGCTTCAGCAATTCGTGAACCATGAAGTTGCAGATGTTCAAGCTGGTTTTAGAAAAGGCAGAGGAACCAGAGATCAAATTGTGAACATCTGCTGGATCATTGAAAAAGCAAGAGAGTTCCAGAAAAGCATCTATTTCTGCTTTATTGACTATGCCAAAGCCTTTGACTGTGTGGATCACTCACATCATACATATTTTTAAATTAAATACCTAATGTCTCTCTAACTAGAGTGCTTAGTAGCATCCTACATGGCTGCCATGTTGAAAAATATCATGAAGTAGAGTAAAATAAACTTACACAATGTCCTAAGAAGTGTAATTTGAAACACTTTTGGTTGTGCCTATTTCCAGGATGGCTTATCTCCCTTCAGTGTTTCTGCAGTGTCCCTGTGTGGTTCTCTCTGTGGACTGGGGATGGACTTGGAAATCATGTCAATCTTTGCTCCTTTAAGATCCATTACCTTGTGACACTTGTTGGGATTTCAGAAACTTGGATAAGACACCACCAGTAATACAGTGCTTAAAATAGTAATGAGTAGTGGAAATCTATGTGCTCTGGGGCAAAAAATCCTTTTCAAGGACAACAGAGATTCTCCCCTGGCTGAGATGTGTAGGGAAGAGAGTATGCTGACCGTCATAGAAAAACCATAATATCAGATGCAGACCAGAAGCATGGGTGAGGTTGGCCAGTCCTCCCCTAAGATACAGAAGAGCTTACTTATGCTGAGAGGAGAGAAGAAAATTTTCTCTCTGAAAATCAAATTTCCTCATCAAAGTGTCAGGGAACAGAGTATTGTCTTTTTTTTTTTTATTTTAACTAGGAAAGTGGATATAGAATTTCTTTGAGTCCACGAATGAGGAGGAGGATGTATTAGACCAAGGAAAGTCACTCTTCTGTCAGCAGTACACACATATACACTCTCTCTCTCTCTCTCTCTCTGTGTCAGCTTGTATTTCACAGTGAGGAGCCTGTACATACTTACCTACTTGGTAATTAGCATCATCTCTGTGAGCTTCTGAGGTTCCAAATGCTAACCTGGTCTTCAGTTCTTTGACCTTGTTTCTTCTTTATAGGTTTTAATTTATTCTACTTTATTCAATATTTCTTCATATATTTATTGATTAATTTATTCATTCATTCATGATTTATTGAGCATATACTACTTGCCAGATGGGCTGCTAGTTGATGGGTATACAATTATATAGTCCCTGTTTTCAAGAACATATCATCTTAAATAGAAAATATGATACTCACATAAGTTATGAAGGAGAAAATATTAAGTGACTTACAAGTAGAGTGAAGATGATGCAGAGGCTCTGAGAATGAAAAATGTGAATGGGTCTTGCAGTGGATGAGAAATGAGAACAAAAGATGAGAAGGGTATATGTTGTCAGGTTCTCAAAAGTTAGAAAGACACACTCTACCTTGAGCATAGTTTCAGAAAACATACATAAACATACATTTGTGTGAAAGCTGTGTCATTCTTAAGGTAGTTAATGGTAAGAGGGGAAAAAAAAAATCACCAACAGAAGGCTGTGGTTGTTTGGCAGTGGTCTTGGTTTAGCAGGCTGGAAAATGAGGACTGTACAATAAAAAAGCAAATAAGAATAGTATTAAATACATTGGTCTTTTAAGTTTTGGGTGGAATCAACACATGGGAATGCACAGAGAAGATGTTTATTATATGTATTTTAAAACCTACTTTTCTGGCTCTTTTAGGAGAATATTGAGTGAGCATGCTCTATGAATTATCACAGGTCATTCTTTTATCCTTAACACCAACCTGATTGATAGGCTCATCCTCAACTCAAATAATCAGTGACATCTCTCACATTGTGTTCACATTCATTTATTTATTCGTCTTTTTCCAACAAGTTTTTACTGAGCTTTGACTGTGCAAAGTCCCATTCTGGGCTCTGGGATTCAGTGGTAAGAAAGAGCTTTTACCCTGAAGGAATATTTTAATTAACAATTGATGTAAATACATTATAATAGAATTTCAGACAGTGAGTATTGTAAAGAAAAAAATTAGCAGGGTAAAAGGCTATCTAAGGACCATTTTGGATAGGTAGAATATGGAAGTCCTCTCTGAGTAGATAACTTGGAGGCATGCTCTCAGTGAAGTGAGGGAACAGTCATAGGAAGACTTGGGGAAGAGTGGAATTTCCTGCACAAGAACTAGAGAGTGAAAAGGAGGTCTTACAGTGCCTGGGAAGTCATGATTTTAGGAATTTGGATTATAGTCTGAGTGTGAAGGAAAGTTATTGGAGGATTTGCTGACCATTCCAGTTGCCATGCAGAGAATAAACTGTAGCACGACAAAGAGGAAAAGTATTCGGAAACCCTCATAGGGACTTCCCTGATGGGCCAGTGGTTGACTCTACACTCCCAAGGCAGGAAGCACAGATTGGATCCCTGGTCAGAGAACTAGACCCTACCTACATGCTACACAGTTCAGTCTAAAAAAAAAAAGAAACTCTTGTAGTAATCCAAGTGAGAGATGATGGTTGCTCATAAAAGGGTGGCTCAGACGGTAAAGCATCTGCCTCCAATGCAGGAGATCTGGGTTTGATCCCTGGGTCAGGAAGATCCCCTGGAGAAGGAAATGGCAATCCACTCCAGTACTCTTGCCTGGAAAATTCCATGGATGGAGAAGTCTGGTGGGCTACAGTCCATGGGGACACAAACAGTCCGACACGACTGAGCAACTTCACTTTCACTTTCATAAAAGGGTATAGTGGTGAGGAATCTGAAAATTATTCTAGTTCTAGTCAGGACATTTCTTGAAGCTTGAGGCATTAGGATTTGGTCATGTGTTGGAGCATGGGGCATGATAAAAATACCCTTTGTATTGAACAGTGAGGAGAATGGGTAAAGCATTTACTGAAATAGAGGAAACGAGGTGAAATCAATGATAGGGTGGCAAAGAGGTTGTATTGGAAATAAAGTTTTCGGTAAGGAGATGATCTATGACTGGAATTCTGTGGAGATGCTGGATATGGAATTGATGCTTTTGAATTGCGGAGTTAGAAAAGACTCTTGAGAGTCCCTTGGACTGCAAGGATATCAAACCAGTCAATCCTAAAAGATATCAGTCCTGAATATTCATTGGAAGGAGTGATGCTGAAGCTAAATCTCCAATACTTTGGCCACCTGATGTGAAGAATTGACTCATTGGAAAAGACCTTAAGGATTGAAAGCAGGAGGAGAAGGGGAAAACAGAGGATAAGATGGTTGGATGGCATCCCCGACTCACTGGACATGAGTTTGAGCAAGCTCTGTGAGTTGATGACAGACAGGGAGGCCTGACGTGCTGCAGTCCATGAGGTAGCAGAGAGTCAGACACGACTGAGCGACTGAACTAAACTGTTGGTGATGGAAACACATATTTGGGATGGTAGGAGATTACTTAGAGAGAAAGCTTAGTGGGGGAAATGGGGTCAAGGAATAAACTTGAGAAATACCAACATATATAGGTGTTGCTAAGAAAGGGAGAGTGACCAGTGAGGTAAGATGAAAACCTGGAGTGAGGAGACCCAGAAGCCAAGAACAGAAAGTGTTATGAAAAGGAAGATCAGCTGCATCCAATGATGCTGAGAACCTAAAGAAGATGAAATGGGAAACTGATCATTAATTTTTATAATCCAGCTATAGTTGATGATCTTGACAAGTGTTAGAATAATATGGGCAGAATGGCAGGGAGTAAAGTGGAATAGATCTAAAAAGGCATTTGGGATGAAGAAGTGAAAATGGTTAGCATGAAAATATGAACGCTCTTTTGAGAGTTTTGCTACCGAGAATGTAAGATGAGGTAGTAACTGAACCTGTGGGTGTGTTCTTTCAAGTGGACTGGATCATTGTATAAAGTAGCACACTGGGGTGGGTAAACTTGGTGATGCATGGAAGAGAGGGGAGAGATATAAGAGCAGAGTCCTTGAGAAGTCTCAAGGAGATGGGGTGCAAAGTTCAACTGTGAACTTGGCTTTTGCTGGTGGCAGAGAAGGTGCAGTTATTGTAACAGACAAGAAGGCAGAGGATAGGCGCAGATTGAAGGAAGGTTGGTAAACAGGGTGGTAGAAAAATGAGGTCCTTCTCTTTTTACTAAATGTTTAGTTGAGGGAACTGCTGAAACATTTGCTCTCGAAAGCGCCCAGGAAGGAAATGAGCATAAGCAATGTAGTCAGGAAGAATTCTCCCAGGCACATAGCAGCCCTGTGTGAAATGAGACACACAGTTCCTGGAAAACAGTGGGAGCAGATGGGAGCCTCCTGACAGGCGCTCTCCAGAGAGGGAGGTGGAGAGATACCAGGGGAGTTCTTCCTAAGTAAAGGCTGACTTGGAGCCTGAGGCTGATTCACCATCTGCCAAAACCTCTGCAGTGACAAACCAAAGGACAACTTTTCCAAGTCTGTGGAAGGCAGGCCACTCTCCCCAGGAAGGGTGTGTGTATATGCACATGCGCCCAGATCAAATACACAAACCCACATGCCCAGGGAGGCTTGGTGGGGAAGGCAGGGGTGGTGTGCTGTCTTGGAAAGAGATGGGGACAGAGACTCAATGTCTAATCCTCTCGCTTTTCCAAAAGTGAGACTCTGTGATTTTTGAACAAACACAAAATACAGTTCCCTGAACATTTGATTGCTCAGCTATTAAAAAATGCTTACAGGTTGATTTTATGTTAAGGTGTAAAGTGTTCTTACCACACACGCTCAAATAATAATAAAGCAATAATAAAGGGGGTGGGAAAAGACTTAGGTAGATGAGGAACAAGTTTATAGACTTGATGGTTTGTGGGTAGACACTTATGCTAAAGTCAGAGAGCTGTATATAAATATGTACAGCTTTTTACATAACAATACTACTTCAATAGAATAGTTAAAAAAAGTAATGCATTTGTGTGTGTATAGGCTCAGTTGATTCAATCATGCCCGACTCTGCCACCCCATGGACTATAACCCACCAGGCTCCCTTGTCCATGGGATTCTCTAGGCAAGAATACTGGAGTAGGTTGCCATGCATGCTTCCAGAGGATCTTCCTGACGCAAGAATGGAACCCTTGTCTCCTGCCTCTACTGCATTGCAGGTGGGTTCTACACTGCTGAGCCACCGGGGAAGCCCCAAGGGGCAGGATACTCTTCTTTGAAACCTGCACATTGGACTTTCTGTCTCCCTTAGCGTGGTCCCTGCTGGTCGTACAACAGCCTGAATTTCTGGCTGCCTTCTAGCCAGTCATTGGGGCAGGGCATATTAAGAAATAGGGTTGCTGAACTTGTAGAAGTCAACCAAACCAAAGCACACACAACTGAGAAGAGTAACCATAGTTTCAACAGCCGAGGAGAAGCTGCAGCTTGTTTCAGAAATTCTTTAAAAGAAGGTCAACCTTGCGCATATACCCCAAAAAGGGTTCCAGTAAGGGATTCCTCACTATAGAGGACTGAAAGCTGATCTGAGTGCTCCAAAGGGAAGGGTCGATGTTTAGGCAGCAAGCATTTTCCCTGATGATGGTAAACAGGATGGACGTTTAGAATTAAGAAGCTTGTGTGCCAGTGAAGAACATTTGCACCCGTTTCTTTCAGAACCAGGGACAAGTTAATACTCTTTAATGGACTTGTCTTATGTTGGCATCATATTCTTTTTCTGTTGCAAATTGTCCCAATTATCTAAGAGAAGAGGGAAAAAAAGACAAGTATGCAGAAAACTGGCATTTGAAGGTCATCTCAGCCAGAAAATAATTTGGCTTGTTTCAAACTCTACCATGGATACAGCATTAATTTGTTTATGCTTTGTGTTGAGCCGGAGCTAATTCTCTTCATTACAATAAAACAAGGTGCAATTCTGTGGAGTTCAAGAGCTTCTTGGTACTTCTAGGTCCTTCAAAGCTAAAATGAAGCAAAGACAGATAAAAAAAAAAAGTTTTAAGTTTCTCCAGCCAGAATATTGAGTTTTCTCTGTAAGAAAATATATAGAACTTAATTTTCCTCAACTGTTTAGGATTTTTACTTCTTGTTTTATTTCATTTCTATTTTTTTTACTTGCTGTCATAAATTTCTTTTGATGCCAAGTGAAGTGTTGGAGAAGGATCAATAATTTTGAGCTTACAGCAATTTATTGATCTCTTCCTCTCTTTTTAAATTTTTATTTGTCCAAAGGAAAAAAAAAAGAAAGAAAGAAACATAGGAAATAAGCTAAAAAGAGGAGGTCATGATTTTTCTTTACTGGTCTTTTTTCTTTCTAAAGGTAGTTCAAACAAAATCTTTTCTGCCAAAGCAGTTAGTGATGATGCAAATCAAAGGGTCTTCCTGCCTTGTTTGTGAAAACAGACATCTGACTGTTGGGTCTGGAGAACAGAGGAGACCAATCCTTTGTCAACTTCAGAACAAGCTCAGATTGAAGTGAACTTCAACTTGGACTCTTTCCTATTTTCTGTACTCTTTAATGCTCAAATATACACCAGAACTTCTTTAAGAGGTTAGTGTGCAAGTGGGTCAGAGGTAAAGAATCCACCTGCCAATGCAGGGAATGCAGGAGATGCGGGTTTGATCCTTGGGGTCCTGGAGGAGGAAATGGCAACCCACTCCAGTATTCTTGCCTGGAAAATTCCATGGACAGTGGAATCCGGCAGGCTACAGTCCATGGGGTTGCAAAGAGTCAGACATGACTGAGCATGCACACGCACACACAGACAGACACGCCACCCCCACAATATTTTATTAAGGAATATTATAGGATCTTACTTGGAGGTGTTTAATAGAAGAATGCAAAGTCACCAGAACGATTCTGTTGTGATGCATGTAGCTATTTATGCAGTCTTCTGTATACAAACAAAAGGAGCAAAGTATTTCACTTTGTCCAATGGTAAACAAAATCCTTGTGTGGTAGAGAAGCTGTGCCCACATTACCAGTGATGTAACAGAGGTTTACAGGTTAAGAAAATCTAGGCTGTCTCTGTCCTGCCCTGGATCTCCATTTCGTAGACCCCTATCCTCCCCCAACTCTTCTGTCTCCTCATTGTCAGCCTCTACTTTCATTTCAGACATGGCCCTGAGATCTGTTTCCAGAATAGGCAGGCTGGCAGTAAAGGCTGGAACCCCCAGTATCATGCATCCCTGAAGGATCACACTGGGAGGCTGGTCTGCCCAGATGATGGACAGACACACATTTGTGCTTTGATGCTTCCCACCTCTCTGTGCTGTCTGTCGTTACTTACTGAGCAGAGTTGTCATCTCCAGAGCTACAGTCTTCAGAGGTTCTCCTTCTCTCTCCACTTAAAGACAAACTAGAGTCTGGTTTGTTCCATTTCATACATCCAGTATTTTTTGAAAGAGCATGGTAGCACCCGTCTCCTGGGCCCTGGTGTGCACAAGGTTTTGTTTGAGCCTTCCAAAAGTCTGGATTTAGAAAAGGCAGAGGAGCCAGAGATCAAACTGCCAACATCCATTGGATCATGAGAATTTCAGGAAAAAAATCTACTTCTGCTTTATTGACTACGCCAAAGTCTTTGACTGTGTAGATCACAACAAACTGTGAAAAATCCTTAAAAAGATGGGAATATCAGACCACCTGACCTGCCTCCTGAGAAATCTGTATGCAGGTCAAAAAGCAACAGTTAGAACTGGACATAGAACAACAGACTGGTTCCAAATTGGGAAAGTAGTACGTCAAGGCTGTACATTGTCTCCCTGCTTATTTAACTTCCATGCAGAGTACATCATGAGAAACGCTGGGCTGGATGAGCACAAGCTGGAATCAAGATTGCTGGGAGAAACATCAATAACCTCAGATATGCAGATGACACCACCCTTATGGTAGAAAGCAAAGATGAACTAAAGAGCCTCTTGACAAAAGTGAAAGAGAAGAGTGAAAAAGTTGGCTTAAAACTCAACATTCAGAAAACTAAAATGATGGCATCCAGTCCCATCACTTCATGGAAAATAGATGGGGAAACAACGGAAATAGTGAGAGACTTTATTTTCTTGATCTCCAAAATCACTGCAGATGGTGACTGCAGCCATGATACTAAAAGAGGCTTGCTTCTTGGAAGAAAAGTTATAACAAACCTACAGAGCATATTAAAAAGCAAAGACGTTACTTTGCCAACAAAGCTCTGTCTAGTCAAAGCTATGGTTTTTCCAGTGGTCATGTATGGATGTGAGAGTTGGACTGTAAAAAAAGCTGAGCACTGAAGAACTGAGGATTTTGAACTCTGGTGTTGGATAAGACTCTTGAGAGTCCCTTGGACTGCAAAGAGATCCAACCAGTCCATCCTAAAGGAAATCAGTCCTGAATATTCATTGGAAGGACTGATGCTGAGGCTGAAACTCCAACGTTTTGGCCACCTGATGTGAAGAACTGACTCATTGGAAAAGACCCTGATGTTGGGTAAGATTGAAGGCAGAAGGAGAAGGGGATGACAGAGGATGAGATGGTTGGATGGCATCACTGACTCAATGCACATGAGTTTGAGCAATCTCCAGGAGTTGGTGATGGACAGGGAAGCCTGGCATGCTATATAGTCCATGGGGTCTCAAAGAGTCAGACACAACTGAACAACTCAATTAAACTGATGGTAGCACCTTAAACAAAAGCTAAGATACAGCAATGGAGTAGAAAGTATTTAAGCTTGAAAGATACAAGGGAGGTAAACGTCACTGGATGTTGTTTTCTGAACTAGACTGGAGGAAGCCAAGCATAAATGTGCTATGATTGCTTTAAGGGATCATTCAACAGCTCTGGTCTGCTGTTGTTGTTGATGTTTAGTTGCTAAGTCATGTCCAGCTCTTTGCAACCCCATGGACTGTAGCCCTCCAGGCTCCTCTTGTCTTTGGGATTTTCCAGCAAGAGTACTGGAGTGGGTTGCCATTTCCTTTTCCAGAGGATCTTCCTGACCAGGAGGGTGGGTTGGTGAGCTCAGAACATATTTCTTTGCCCTGTCTCTATGCAGCCTCATCTGACTATCTTCTGAATTTCTCTGATCTTCACTTTCTGGAGAGAAAAGAGAATTGCCCTCTGCATTTCTGAAACTTGGTAAAATCCAGGGATTTCTGTGTGTGTCCTTTGGCTACTTTAGTGCCACATTCTCTCCTTCAAGGCTTCTCTTGGAAGAAGCCACTTCTGGCTTTTTGTTAAAGCTTATTGTTCCCTGTGGCAAAGCTCAGGTTTTTCACCTACTGTTCAAACTCAATGATGCTGAGCATTTCAATGGAGGGCATGGCTTCTCATGACTTCCCTTCATTGTCCAGTCAGATCTTCCCTTCTCTCACCTGCAGGGCCGTAGAACAGTGAGGAGCCCACAGTCTTAGAAGGAAACCTCCTGCATTCAAATCCTGGACCTCCTGGTTGGAAAGAGAACCGATGCCCTCAGTTTTCTCATCTGCAGTAGCAGGATGAAACTACGGCACACTGTTTGGCAAACGTTTCCTGAAAAGATCAGGAAATAGATATTCCAGGTTTTGCAGGCCAAGAGGTAATGGATAGGATTGTGTAGATACTTATGTAGCCATTCAAAATGCAACCTTCTGAAAATGTAAAAAATGTCCCTAGCTCACAGGGCAGATAAAGTCAGATTCATGAGTCATAATTTGCTGACTTGTGAGATTGCTTAATTTATTGGATTGCTATAAATAGTAAATTTGTTAGTATGTGTAAAGTTATGAGGTAATTTCTGACATGCAGTAAGCATTAAGTAGGTGGTTTTTTCCTGTTTTCTTCTCTCACAAAGGAATAAAATCAGTTTTTGAAGAGGAAGGAAGTCAGGAAATGGGCAAGCCCATATTTTCCCTTACAACCACAGTCTTTGTCATATGCATGCACAGGATGCATTTTGTGATGCATCCAAAAATGCATCACATTATTGGACTCACCACTGAGTCATTGGCAGGGGCTCTCTTGAGTTATACAAGTTGACATCCCCAAAGAATCGGGTGACAGTCACTAGGAGTGAGTAATCTATGTGCTACCTTCTCTCAGAGCACCAGTCTCTCAGTTCTTGGCTGCAAAAATGCCAGGTGGAGCTCTGAGTTTCTGTGTTTTCTGCCAGATTTCAGCTTTAGTTTTAACAAGCAATACCAGTGGCCTTCAAGCAGAGATGTGCTTTTATAAATACAAGGAAATCATGCTTATAAACGTGAAGTCATTTAACTAAGGATGCTGCAAATTGACAGAGTTGAGATTTAAATGTAAATCTGTCTGGCTCTGAAGCCCAAATCCAAAACCCTTTCCACTATACTTTCCAGTTACTCTTTAAAAACAGCCCCTAAAGATAAGTACAAAGTCTCAGACTCTTTACCATCTGAGCCACCAGGGAAGCCCAATCATTTCCATAAATCATTCTCCTGGTCATCAGGGGTTGAACTGAACAATGATAACAGTTTGTCTTGGGCAACTTGAGTCTCAGTGAATAGTGATTGAGATTGGGCAAATTTAAGAGATGGATAAAAGTGTGGGTTGGGACACAGCCGAGCAAAGACCTGGCTGGATGAGGTGAGGTTTCTGGAGTTATGTGAGCTGGGTAGTGTAGTGGAAAACGCCTGGGATTTGAGCTTCACTAGGCAGAGACCTGAATCTAAATCTCAACTTAGTCACTTCAAGACATCCTTAGGTAAATCATTTTGTATCTCTGATCTTCAATTTCCCTATCTCTAAAATGGTGATGCTAATATCTACCTTGTAATTTTATCATACTGGTTAGTAATAATTGATGAAAAATACTTTATACAATTCATGGAACCCACTAAGTGTTCAAAAATGGTATTGATATTGTTAGCTCATCAATTTCCTGTATTCCGTTGATGTCCGCATTAAATGATGTTATATTCTCTGGGCTGGGGCTTGAATGAGGAATTAGATCTTCCATGTTTTGGGTGAATTTTCTTCAATAGGTTCACCACCCCACCCCCCTCACCCAGGCCCACCCCCTACCTGGGTTTGACTACAGAAAGGTGAGATTTCAGTGAAGTGTTTTTAGCCAAGGCATTATCTTCAAAGCTAAAGAGCAGTTTGATGTGAAATGCTAGAGAGAAAAAAAAAAATTCTTACCATAACATGGAGACAAGTGTTCAGATAAGCCCATCACTTTGAATCTTTTCAAAGAAGTGTCTGTTTTTAAAGAGGTACTCTCCTAATAGCCTTCTAAGGCATTCAGATGCTTTACAATTACTGTATAAATAACTTATTTACATCTACCTATGTTGTGCCCATTTTTGACATCTTTATCTTATTTTTGAGTCCTTTCCCAAATTCTCTGCATTTTTGTAAAGGAACTTTGGTACTTAGCCTTTTGATTTAAAGCAACATTTTTTAAAGACTGCCTGAGTAGAAAAGCTTATTTGCATCTTGACCCTACACTTGCACTCTCATAAGTTATAACCACAAACACAGGGATCCATTCATTTAACAGTTATTAAGCATTTATATGTGCCAGATACTGTCCCCAGAGCTGGGAATACAAGCAGCAAGAAAAACACAGACCTTGCCCTACCATACCTGTTTAGGAGTGAATAGATCCAGTTATGTTAACCTTGCTAAACAGCTAATGGAGAGACTTAGAAATGTATCATATTTTCACTCAAAATTATTATTTTTCTATGTTAAAATCATGATATATTTAGATAAATTAATATTAACTCATTTGATGAGTGTCTAATTATGCACAAGGCTCTTGGATACATTTACAATGGAGATATATTTATAATTTTAAAATACAGCCCTTAACTGGAACTAGTATACATTCTAGTTGGGCAGAACAAGCAATTATAGGGCAAAAAAGCATCACATTGAGTAATAAATTAAACAATGTTAAAAAAAATTGTTATGGGGCTTGGATATTCTTGGCGGCCCATTATCCTGAGACTTTGTGTGAATTCACAGAGTGAATAAGAAGCAGAAAAGGCACTTCTTGTTTCTGCCTCTTTTTCCTTTCACTGTAAGAGCAGAAAAAAAAATAATCTTAGGAAATGAAGGCATTCCTCTTCTTTTCTTTGTAAAAACCTGTAATGACCTCTCTTCCAATCATGACAGGGTTTCCCTTAGCAACCATATCACTTATCCTTCTTCCCAAAACGGTTCTGTAAATAAACATTATTTTGAAGAGACCCACTAAAGATTACTCTTTAACAAATGATCTGCTTTGTCTCACTACAAATTAGGTGTTGACATGGACTCTTATTTAAAGAAAATACAATTTTTATCCATCATAAACATTTGGAGAAATTTTTCGAATAATTGAAAAACATATTTACATAAGCATTACTGATGCCCTTTAACATAGTAACTTGAAGTCCTCCAAGACTTACGCCTTTTACTTTTAATTCTGCTTGTTTGATTCATCAAATATAACCTCATTCTGGCTTTACATACAAGTAAGAGTAAACGATTAAGTCAAGTAGAATAGCATGGCCTCATAAGGCATAGCACTCATAATTAAAATGTATATAAACAGTGCACAAAACAGTTTAAAAAGGGAGAAATAAAATATCTCCTCCAAATCCAAGTAATCTTTTTTATGCAGAAACATCCTGAGAGTGACATCATCATAAAGATATTCTTGAATCAGCTGTAATTTATATTTTAAAAAATAAGTCAGCCAGTGGCAACATGATGTTTTGGAACACGGTGGTTTACTTGTAACATTATATGCCACTTATTGAGATGCAGATTTATGCGATGTAGAATTATGTTTAAAAACCACTACCTTGAACTGTTCTGTAGAACTCATAAGTGGGGGAAAAATACTGAGGCAGTAAGCATTCTCCTTTCCTCTTTAGGAAAAATCTTGTGGGATAAAGTAGCTCTGATGCCTCCTGAAATGCTACTGGTCTTTCTTTCTTCTCATAGACAATGAAAGAAATGGTCTAAGCAAGTTTTTTAGGAAAACGTGAACAATTTCTTTCATTTATGTGGTCCTTTTTCTTTCCATCCCACTTCAGAGCCGTACTATGACAAACATATGCCTTACTTCTTGAAAAAATGAGTATGCAATACTTTTTATATGCAATGAAAATGTGATAAGTTACCTAGAAAAAAATTCTTATCCAAAGCCAAAATGTTTGAGGAAGTCTAAAATGAGTGGACTTTTTATGCATTTCATGAAATTACTGTTTGCAACTGAAACAAAGTTATGACACTATATCTCCCTCTGGCCAGGGCCTCCTTCCTTTTCATAACAGCTCACTCTGGGCCAGTCAAGGTCTTGGATTTCCCCCAGGTGCTACATTTCCTTGTTAATTTATGCCAAAAGTTTAAGCACAACACCACCCTAGTCACCTAAGATAGTAACTTTTTTTTTTCTCTAGCTATGGCAGAGGATGAGATGGTTGGATGGCATCACCAACTCAATGAACATGAATTTGAGAAAGCTCCAGGAGTTGGTTATGGACGGGGAAACTTGGCATGCTGCAGTCCATGGGGTCGCGGAGTCAAACATGACTGAGGGGCTGAACTGAACTGACAATGTCATTATTCTAGCTCTACATTTCACATCTGGTTACAATGTCAGATTTTTTTTTTTTTTTTTTTTTTTTTACCAAGCAGCCTGATCTACTTTCCTAGTGCAAGGAAACTCAGATGACTTCCCCTGCCCAGTTTATACTTCCAAATTAAAGAAGAAAGCAAGTCCACAAATGATATTATTTACCAAACTCTTCTTTACCAGTCCTCTCAAATCTAGTCTTCAGTGGTTAGTTACTGAAACACCACAGTGGGAAAAACAGAGACAAAGGGGAAAGCGAACTGAATGGACGATGGGATGTGCTTAGAGGATGTTTCTAGGCTTTAATGCTGCCCTACTCTGATCTTCCCAGGACCATTTCATGATGGCATTTTGTGATTTCTCTTCCAAAGATGTTTTACCAAGAAATGATCATGTGTGCAATAGTTCTGGTGCAGATCATCATCCCTTCCGTCTGAAAAAATAAGGTGGAATTGGAGGCAGAAATCATGCGGGCATGTTAGCAGCTGTCACCATTTTTAAATGCTGTCACAGAGATTTCTGTGAAATGTTAGGGTCAGGAGGTCAAGGAAATAAGTCCTATTTCGTCTTTACTTGTAGTTGGGAAAGTCCAGAAAGTAGATGACTACAGTCTTATTTCTGATATCTTACAATTCCCAGGAGAATTACTTTGGACCCTTCTATCAAATATACATCACAAAATTGCAATACATCAAAAGGAATTCCATGTTTTCCAGTAATTCTGCTATCGTATCCATCTTGTGTGCTCTCATGAGCATTTTGCATTCATTTATTTAATTAGCCAATGTTTTTGAGCCCCTGTTATATGTCATGTACAGTGCAAGGAGCTGAGAATATCATGATAACCAATGTAGGTATACTTCATTTTCACAGAACTTAGATTTAATGAGGATAAGAGACTAATTAAATTGTATATAAAAATATAACAGTGATTTATGCTTTAAAAAGGAACTTAAAATAGTTCTTTGAAATATTTTTGTTTTTTAAGAGAAGAAATGTATGCAGTGTTATAAGAATTTATAAGTGGGAATAACACCATAATGGTGAGTTAAGGATGTCTGAACATCCTCTCCTTCGTAAAAACAGCAAATACACTGGTGAAAATTACCAAACTCAACTTTTTCAGAATTGAAAAATAACCAAAGGCTGGCAACAATCAGAGTAGTGTTTATTCAAGAAAAACTGGTGATTCTCAATAAAAGCAGTGAGCTTTGTGGTGTTTAACCTTTCTGATTCCCACCTTCCTTTTCTAGTTCTGCAGTAACCTTGAAAGTCAACAACCTGTGACTATGAAAGTGAAAGTGCTTGTTGCTCAGTCATGTTTGACTCTTTGCAACCCCATGCACTGTAGCTTGCCAGGCTCCTCTGTCCATGGAATTCTCCAGGCAAGAATACTGGAGTGGTAGCCATTCCCTTCTCCAGGAGATCTTCCTGACCCAAGGATCAAACTCAGACTTTCTGCATTGCAAGCAGATTCTTTACCATCTGACTTACCAGGGAAGTCCCAGCTTGTAAGTATGGTATTGGGCAAACCAGCAGCCTAGCAACTGCAGGAGGGAACAGAGAGGTATTTGGAGCAGTCAAAACCCCAATCCAGAGAATTAACATCATTTTTTGATATTGATCTCTCTGGAAGTTTCATGAAAAGTTTCATTCAGAGTAACTTCATTTATTTTATCTGACTCAGAGATTATCCTGGATGACTAGGCTCAGATGCTAAGAAATCTGCCTGCAATGTGAGTGACCTGGGTTCGATCCTGGGTCAGGAAGATCCTGGAGAAGGAAATGACAATCCATTCCAGTATTCTTCCCTGGAGAATTCCATGGACAGAGGAACTTAATGGGCTACAGTTCATGGAGTTGCAAAGAGTTGGACGTGACTGGAGTGACGAACATTTTCATATCACTTTCAACTCTACCTTAGAGTATTTGACAAGAACAATCCAAGGTAATTGTTTAACACTGCAGATACCTGAGGCTGTAAAACAAACTGTGGATAACAAAAGGCTGAACAAAATCTTAAAAGAAAAGCCTGGGGGATAAGTTGTCAATATAAATCTTTAAAGAGGTCTGAAATATTCCGGGGAATCAGAAAGTGATATGCATGTGCAATGATGTACATATGCCTAGGCAAGACCTGAAAAACCCTAGTTTCTCACTTCTGGCTGACACTGAAGCTCTACACAAGTAATCAGAGAAGGCTAAGGGAGAACTGAAAACTGGCTACTGATACACTGAAGGTATGAGTGTATCCCAACAGACACAAATCCCCACATGAAGAACTGTCACTTAATGCTTTAAAAAATTAAGGAATTATTCAAAATATCTTTAAAATTATTAACCTAAGAGTAAGCTATCTGAGCAGAGACTTTTGTCACTGTACATGACAAGGAATACAAAGTTTACAAAATTATTCTGGGAAAGTCATTAAATGAACAGTGGAAATAATAATAAATAGTAATGACACCTAGCCTTGGGGAAAGAAATAGAATCTTATTTAGAGTTACCACATTATATTTTTTAAAAATTTCCATTTTTCAACAAAAACATCTAACTTCACATCTGAAACTTTGGAGGCTAGAAGACAGTAAGATGACATATTCAAAATACAGAAAGTAAAAAGCAACCAAACAGCAACAGAAACTTGTCAGTCAAAAAGTTTATATCCAGCAAGGTGGGAATGTAAACTGATACAGCCACTATGGAAGACAGTATGCAGATTCCATAAATGCTAGAAATAAAATCACCATATGACCCAGCAATCCCACTCCCAGGCATATACTCTGAGGAAACAAAAATTGAAAAAGATACACATTACCCCAATGTTCATTGCAGCAATATTTACAATAGCTAGAACATGGGAGCAACCTACATGTCCATTGACAGATGAACAGATTATAAAGAAGCTATAGTACATATATACAATGGAATACTACTCAGCCATAAAAAAGGAATGCATTTGAATCAGTTCTAATGAGGTGGATGAAACTAGAGCCCTTATATAGAGTGGAGTAAGTCAGAAAGACAAATATTAACATCGTATACTGACATATACATATGGAATCTCGACGGATGATGCTGATGAATTTATTTTCAGGGCAGCAATGGAGAAACAGACATAGAGAACAGACTTATGGACATGGGATGGGGGGAGGAGTGAGAAGGGGAGATGTATGGAAATAGTAACATAGACATTTACCGTAGCATGTGTGAAATAGAGAGCCAATGGGAATTTTCTGTAGGACTCAGGGAGCTCAAACAGGGGCTCTGTGACAGGCTGAAAGGTGGGATGGAGAGGGAGATGGGAGGGAGGTCCGGAAAGAGGGGAACATGGGTGCACCTATGGCTGATTCTTGTTGATGTACGACAGAAAACCACAAAGTTCTGTAAAACAATTATCCTTCAATTAAAAAATACATTAAAAAGTTTCATTAATAAAAATATTTCAATAAAAATTCCTTAAAATAGGTTTTTCTTTAATTTGAAAGAAAAGGCTTTTCTCAACTTAGAATAGTAAAACCTAGAATAAGACATTGCTGGGATGGGGGAGAAGAAGAGAGTGGGAGGTATGGAGAGAGTAACATGGAAACATATATTGCCATATGTAAAATAGATAGCCAATGAGAATTTTCTGTATGACTCAGGGAGCTCAAACCCAAGATCTGTAACAACCTAGAGGGGTGGGATGGGGAGCAAAGTGGGAGGGATGTTCAAGTGGGAGGGGCCAAGGGTAAGTCTACGGCTGATTCATCTTGAGGTTTGGTAGAAACCAATGCAATACTGTAAAGCAATTATCCTTCAATTAAAAATAAATAAATTTTAAAAGCTCTATATCCAGCAAAACTATCCTTCAAAAATGAAGGAAGAACAATACATTCCCAGATAAACAAAACTGAGAGTTCATTGCCAACAGCCTTGCTCTATAACCGTAACTGCTAAATCTTTCAGGCTGAAATGACAGGAAGCTGTATTGTAACTCAAATCCACTTGAAGAAATAAAAGCACCAGTAAAGATAACTATATAAATAGTTATGAAAAACAGTATAAATGTATATTTCTTTATAATCCTTTTAATTTCCATATGATTTTAAAAAAACAACTGTATAACAACTTAAAAACTGTATTGATACTCACAGGCTGAATCCAACAGCATAATAAAAGGATTACACACCATGACTAAGTAGAATTTATCGCAGGAATATAAGATTGGTTGTCACATGGAAGTCAATAAATGGAATATACTACATTAATAGAATAAATGAATAAGGCCACATGGTCATCACAATAAATCCACAAAAACAATCTTAACATTTTTTCATGATAAAACATTGAACAAGCTAGGATGAAAATGCACCTGTTTATTCCAGTAAAGAACATCCATGAAAAATCCACAGCTAATACCATACTTGAAGAAGGAAATGGCAACCCACTCCAGTGTTCTTGCCTAGAGAACCCAGGGACGCGGGAGCCTGGTGGGCTGCCGTCTATGGGGTCGCACAGAGTCGGACACAACTGAAGCAACTTAGCAGCAGCAGCAGCAGCAATACCATACACAGTGACAAAACACTGAATGTTTCCCTCTAAGATAGAAACAATATAAGGACGTCCACAATCAGCTTTACATTCAATATTGTACTGGAGGTTCTAGATGGGACAATTAGATAAGAAAAAGAAATAAATGTCATCGAGATTGGAAAGAAAGGAGTAAAGCCTTTTCTATTCAAAGATGACTTAGTTTATTTTATAGAAAAATCTTAGAGAATTCACAAAAAAATTGTTAGAAACAATATACAAGTTCATCAGTACTGTAGATACAAGAGCAATATACAAAAATTTAATTATAATTTTACTTATTAGCCAAGAACAAAAATGAAATTAAGAAAAAACAATTCCAATACAATAGTATCAAGAAGAACCAAATACTTAGGAATAAATGCTAGAAAAAGAGTACAAACATACTTCGAAAAGTAAAAACTGATGAAATAAATTGAGGAACATGTAATAAACAGAAGCCATCCTAGAGCCAGGGATAATATGACTTAATATTGCTAAAATTACAATACTTTCCAAATTGATTTACCAATTTAACACAATCCCCAATCCCCACCTTGTTTACAGAAGATAATAAGCTGATCCTAAAATTCACAGGAAAATACAATGTCCAAGAGAAGCTAAAACAATCTTGAAAAAGAAGAACAAAGTTAGGGATTCACAAATCATTTCAAAAAGTACTACAGAGCTAAAGTAACCATGATAGCGTGGTACTGACATACAAATAGATATATTGATCCACGGAATGTATCTGAGACAAGAAATAAACTCTAATATTTGTGGTCTACTTATTCTCAACAGTGGTGCCAAGACTACTCAGTGAGAAGTGAATAGACTTTCCAAAAACTGATGCAGGGACAACTGGATATCACACGTCACAGAATGAACTGGAAACTCCCCTTCACACCATGTGTAAAGATCAACTCAAAATGTGCCACAGAGTTAATATAAGAGTGAAAACTATGAAATATATTTTATATAGTATATATTGTATATATATTTTAAAATAGCATTATTATTGTTGTAGACATATGCAACAGTATTATATTTTATTATATTTTAAAGTAATCAAATAATCTCAATAGATATTTCTCAGAAAAATGCATAAAAGTTTAATAAGCACATTAAAAGATGTTCATTGAGCCTCTTACCAAAAGTGTTGATATATGCAATTCTCTCCCCACTTCATCTCCTACTGCTAAGCTGCTAAGTCACTTCAATCGTGTCCGACTCTGTGTGACGCCATAGACGGCAGCCCACCAGGCTCCCCTGTCCCTGGGATTCTCCAGGCAAGAACACTGGAGTGGGTTGCCATTTCCTTCTCCAATGCATGAAAGTGAGAAGTGAAAGGGAAGTCGCTCAGTCATGTCCGACTCTTCGCGACCCCATGGACTGCAGCCCACCAGGCTCCTCCATCCATGGGATTTTCCAGGCAAGAGTACTGGAGTGGGGTGCCATCGCCTTCTCCGCTTCATCTTCTAACCTCCTCCCTGTTCTTCAAATCTTAATCCAAGCATTCCTGCTTTGTGTCACAGTGACAAATACATGTCTATCTGTCTAGGATTTTGTTTTAGCTCTGGAAGTCCTAAATCCTAGAAACACCTCAATTCCATGGAAGCCAGGATGACTGCTCATCCCAGTCAAATCTCTCAGTGAGAAACACTTGGAAGTGAAAGCTTTATAGTTCTTGGACCACAAAATTCATCCTTTTAAGATTCAGTGTTTAGTAAATACATAACATTGTATCTTCAACATTGTTAGTCATTGAGGAGATGCAACTCAAAACCACAGTGAGATTCCTCTTTATACCTACTAGCATTGCTAAAATTGAAATAAGTAAAAATAGAAACCAAAAATAACAAGTGTTGAAGAGGACATGGAAAAATTAGAACCCGATACATTGTTGGCAAGATTGTAAAATAATGTAGCCACTTTGGAAAACATTTTGGCAGACCCTCAAAAAGTTAAACATAGCATTATCATATGACATAAAAATTTCACTCCTATTATATATTCAAGATAAATAAAAACATATGTCCATAAAGAAGTTGTATGTAAATATTTATAGAATTATTTATACTATCCAAAAAATTAAAACAACTTTATATCTGACTGAATATCCATATCCATATGAAGGAATATTCATCTTATGAATGAAGAAACAAATTATGGTTTATCCATACAGTGGAATGTTATTTGACCACAAAAAGGGATAAAGTGCTGATACATGCCATGATATGGATGGACCTTGAAAACACCAGGCTAAATGAAAGAAGCCAGTCATAAAAAGTCTTATGATATATGATGCCATTTATCTGAAATGCTCAGAACAGGACAAAATGTAGATTAGTAGTTGCCAAGGGCTGGCAGAAGGAAGCTATGAGGAGTGACTGCTAATGGATATGATGTATCTTTGGGGGATTGATGAAAATATTCCAAAACTTTTAGAATATTTAGATAGTGGTGATGGTTGCACAACTCTGTGTATTTACTAAACACCAAATCTTAAAAGGATGAATTTTGTGGGCCAAGAATTATATCTCAATAAAGCTGTCATTTTTTAAAGTGTTTATCATCAAGAGACTTGACTGGGATGATCAGTCATCCTGATTTGCATGGAATTGAGGTGTTCCTAGGACTAGGACTTTCAGAACTAAAACAGAAAATCCTGGGCAGACAGGCATGTATTTGTCACTGTGACACAAAGCAGGAATGGTTGAATTAAGATTGGATGAACAGGAAGAAAATTAGGAAATGAAGTTGGAAGAGAACCACACATGTCCACACCTTTTGGCAAGAGGCAGAGATAGTTTAAGGATGTGAGAGTGTTGTGGGCCAGGTGAGCATGACTTGAGCAAAGACTGGAAATAGGAAGTAGAATTCAGGCTTCCGTGCTCTGTAGGGGATGGGAAAGCCCCTGGGTATTTGTATATTGTTTATTGTTTAGTCACTAAGTCATGTTTTTGCAATTCCATGAACTGCAGCACACCAGCTTTCCCTGTCCTTCACTATCTCCCAGAATTTGCTGGAGCTCATGTCCATTGAGTCAGTGATGCCATCCAACCAGCTCATCCCCTGTCACCCCCTTCTCATGAGCAGTATTTGTATATTTACATCCTTCAATATGACACAGTCGCCCTAAAAACACAGGTGGGTTCATTCTTATTTCTCCGGTCTTCCTTACTGTTGGGGACAGTGCCTGGTGCTTGGGAGACACAGAATCTGGGAACTATGTAGCCTGTGGTTCAATAACGTGCAGATGAACGCTCTGCTATTTCCTGAGTCCAGGCTCCTGTTTCATTTTTGCTCCTTTACCTGTTACCTGTCAGCTGGAGATCCTAGACTAAACTTCACAGAGCTGAGAGGAGCCCGGATGAGTGCTTCTCAAAAGCGAGGGCACCAAAGCCATGACTGTGCTCTCAGAGGAGGCAAGTGACAACCAGAGCTAAGCATCTTGGGCTTTTGATTAAGTAACATACCTGAAGCTGCTCCTGAACTTCCCTTCCGGTAGCACACAGCCTGCCTCTCCCCTGCCTGTTGCTGCCTGTCAGGATGGCAGCAGCACCTTGTGTTGTCAGGAGGCCAAAAGCCGCTCTTGGGTAGCAAGTTGAGCAGATGCATATGTCAGGAGAAACATAAGAGAGACGGGAAGCTACTAACAGAAAGATGGAGGGGAACAGACACATACAGGAACTGAGACTTGGGGGGGAAAGAGGGAGAGCATGAAAGCCATTCTAGGAAATGCACAGCCCTGGATAAAAGAGGCCAGGGAAAGTAAGTCATGGGGAGCAGAAAAATCTACAGAAGCACCCAGGAAGGATGCCACGGACAAAGAGACAAACTCTATCTTTCTAGTCAGAAGAATGCCTCATATCTTTGCCCCTGCTGAGATTCAAATGCAGGCAGCCCAGTCACTAAAAGGCTGCTCCTGAATTCCCCAGGCTCTCCTGGAAATTGCTGATGAGCCCCACATCAGAGCAGCCAAACAAAAATCACACTCTTCCCTGCTTAAAACAGGGCATTCAGTGCTGCTTTCTTCTCCTCTCCCCAATTATCCTATTTGCACTCAAAAGGAAAGTTGTACTTGAAGGCATATTAGAAAATATTTATTTAGAATGCTATTTACCACATTGTGCCCAGGTGACAGGGCAAGGTAATAAGTAGGGGACACTTTCTTTAGAAAAAAAAGAAAAAAGAAAATTTAAACGGTAGCATCAAAGGCAGCATTTCTATTTCAAAACACAAGAAAATAACCTTATAATGAGGAGTCATAGAGAGAACTGAAAAGGCTGCTGTTACTACACATCCATCTTCAAAACCCTATTGTTCTAGTTGAAAGGGAGAGCACCCTAGATGGAAAGAGTGTAAATTAGAAGAAAGGAGAAAGTATAAATAAGTTATGCTCCCTTAAAGGCACACAGGCGAGATGAAATTCATATTTTAAAAAGGGATCTTTCTGCTGTTATTAAAACTTAAAGAACTTTGCAAAGCAGCTAAATTATTTTGCACCATTTATTCTGTTAGCTTTCTCCATTTCAATTTGTAGCAGGAGACCAGAGGAAAGGAGGGGGTCAGTTTTCCTTTGCATTGTGTTAATGTACTCACCAAGTTTCTTTCATTTGTTTTCTACCCTTGTGTGTTTGCATCTACACCCACACATTCTCTTTAGAGAGAAATCATATTTCTTAATTTCCTTTTTGTTGCAAAATCTAACACACACACAAACTCTTTAAAGAAGAAGCAACAAGTACCAACCAATAGCAACAGAACCCAGAGCATTTCTGCCCCTTCCTCACCCTCCAACCTCACACACTTTTATTAAGAACTTACTACACACAAGCCACCACACTAGGCACTTTCCTACCACTTCATTTACAGGTTTTTCTCCCATTATACGTGCTCACTCAGTCGTGTCTGACTCTTTTTCAACCCCATGGACTGCAGCCTGCAGGGCTCCTCTGCCCATTGGATTTCCCAGGCAAGAATACTGGAGTGGGTTGCCATTTCCTACTCCAGGGAATCTGCCCCACTTAGGGATCAAACCCACTTCTCTTGCATCTCCTACACTGGTAGGCAGATTCTTTACCACTAGTGCCACCTGAAAAGCCCCCTTTCTCCCATAGAAGGTTGCCATTCAGAGTTTTTTTCTTCATCATAGACTTTTATTGATGAAAATAAATCACCTCCCTCAACACCTGCACCCCCATGCTGCCGTCTCTCTACCTATTCTGGAAAGACCTTAGACAGACTCTTTTTCCTCTACACCAGTTGCTTTCAGTTTGATCCTCAGAGTAGCCACATCAATACCAACTGGCAACTCGTTAGAAATATATCTTATATCTACTTACACCTACTGAATCAAATCTCTGGGGGTTGATATACAGTAAGTAGGACCTCGTAGGTTACCCACTTGAAATATAGCAGTGTATGCATGTGGATCTCAAGCTCCTCAACTATCTTTTCCCCCTATCCTTCACCTCTGGCAATCATAAGCTCGTTCTCTAAGTCTGTTTTGTAAATAAGTCCATTTATCATTTGTTTTTAGATTCTGCATATAAGGGATGTCATACGATATTTCTTCTCAGTTTGCTCAGTGTTATGTGGCAGCCAGGATGGGAGGGGAGTTCGGGGGAGAATGGATACCTATTTATGTATGGCTGAGTCCCTTTTCTGTCTACCTGAAACTATCACAACGTTGTTAATCAGCTATGTGCTGTGCTTAGCTTCTCACTTCTGTCCAACTTTTTGTGACCCCGTGGACTGTAGCTCGTCAGGCTAATCTGTCCATGGGGATTCTCCAGACAAGAATACTGGAGTGGATTGCCATGCCCTTCTCCAGGGGATCTTTCTAACCCAGGGGTTGAACCCAGGTCTCCCACATTACAGGCAGATTCTTTACCACCTAATCAGCTACATGCCAATATAAAATTAAAAGTTTAAAAAAGAACACTGGGGCCTGGGCCAGGCAGTGTATGATTCATAGGCATGCTCAAATGTGAAACCATTGTTCCACAGCATGAAAGGCGAGCCTCCAGTGCAAATTCTAGTAATGCGTTCTTCTTAATGATGAATTGGAATGAACCAGATTCCAGTAAACTCGAAAGTAGGTCCAATGGGAAAGGAGAAGATTTACTCACTTTAAGAAAATTTAATAAAGGCTCCATTAGGAAATGCAGAGAAACCAATCCATTTAATATATTTCTGTGAAATGGCTTGAAGTCTTTGAGAATGGGGACCCTCCCCAGCATGGCTGAGTAACAGATAGGGTATTATAATTCATGATTTGTAAAATTCTTTGGCTTCTATTTGCTAAATATTACTCAGTTCCACTCTCTTGTTTCCAAAGGCTCTCACCCAAAGCCTAACACTCCTGTCCTTTCTCAATAAAGATGGAGAATCTGTGTCTTTGTAGCTGCTTTGGCCTTTGCTAGCATGCTAGATCCTGGAGTTTACATTGCACAGTATGGTTGAACTATATAAAACTGTTGGTCATTTGAAACAAATGTATCACATTGGGCATTACTTGGACTTTAACTGATGTTACCTTATGAAGGAACACTGTTTTATTTGTATGAAATAACTTGATATGGCTTTCCAAATCAGCAATGACAGGAGAGTTTATGCTTTCTCACAACCAGAGCAAAAAAAAAAAAAAAAAAAATGGAGCTAGGGCAAGGCAAGTAATGAATTTTATTGAGCAATACACAATGTTACCTACACTTAGGATGTTAACATCTCTGGCTTTTTATACGCCTGCAATCGGATGCATTATTATTCTGACCCCTCAGTGCTTTGCTCCTGAGGAAGAATCAAGTACATACAAATAGTAAGAAGATGCTGGGATGCTTGACAGGATCTATTAACACTGCCACAGGGCCCAGCCAATCCTCTTTCTGCTGGCTGTTCTTGGAGACCAAAACCTGGAGTGGAATCATGGACCTGGGGGGTGGGGGTAAGGGACGCTGCAGTCTACAGCTCAGCAGCTTTGCTGCAGAGCCAAACAGCAGGAAGAGGACCGATGGCGGTTTCAGCTGCTCTGTCTCCTCTGTTCCCACAAAAAAATGACTCTCCCTTATAGATTTTTTTCCTCTATGGATTGAGAGACTTTGTGAATTCTGTAGTCGTAAATTAAAATCTTAGTGATGGTCTATGGTCTACCTGCAAATTCAAACTTTTTGAATGGTGGTGCATTGGGACAACCCAAGGGGTTAAAATGTTTCTTTGCTAATTGATGAGCTGTCTGTCTTTACATTTCCCAGTGGCTTCCCTTTCATTTTCCTTTCCCACAAGTTTCCAAATCCTGTTAATGTGTGAGAATCTTAGAAAAGATTGTTAAAGAAATCCTGTTAGTACAGGTATGACAGGTGGAGTTTTCTGGGAAGCAGAGTGCAAGGCAGAAATTAGCAAGCAAGGCTTTAATTAGAGAGTGCTCTTGAGATCACCCTGTGGAAGGTAGGCAAGATGTAGGATTGGGAGAGAGTGAAGGTGAGCTGTGTTGCAGTCCCAGCTTCTTTCTCTATGGACCCTGCAGCAGCTCTTGGGTCTTGGATGCCCAGTTAGGACAAGGGAAGGTGAGCTTTATGTTGACTAATGAGTCACTGGGCTTGGGAATGTCTGGAAGGAGGTGTGACTTTGGACAAGGAAGTTTTTTTAGGCAAGTTGAGGCAGTCACAAAAGACAGCACTTATAAAAGAGAGCACTTCTGATGCATTCCAAGCACAGTGGGGATGAAGTACTCTGATGGGACATCTGGGCGGCTCACTACAGCGCCTACAAGGATGGGTGAGTGAATCAGTCCTTTCAGAAGTGCCCCTGAGGTGGAGCCAGTACTTCAGAGCACGTAGATCCTGAAAGGGGCTTCCCAGGTGGCGCTAGTGGGAAAGAACTCACCTGCCAGTGCAGGAGACATAAGAGACGTGGGTTCAGTCTCTGGGTTGGGGAGATCCCCTGGAGGAAAGAGAGATACCCCTAGGAAGATCGCATTGCTACGTGGCTCACCTACAGCCTAAGACATGCCAACACTCCCAAAATGAATGCCGACAAAGGGCGATGAACTGATCAAATGCGGTAACCATGAGACTGCTTTTTTTTTTAAGTACAATTGAAATTGGTGGTCAAGAGACCAAAATCCAAAATGTCTGAAGAGCACCATGCTGTTTTAGTCAGTCAGTCGTGTCTGACTCTTTGCAACCCCATGGACTGTAGCCCGCCAGACTTCTCTGTCCATGGAATTTTCCAGGCAAGAATACTGGAGTGGGTTGCCATTTCCTTCTCCA
Source organism: Bubalus bubalis (assembly GCF_019923935.1). NCBI lineage: Eukaryota > Metazoa > Chordata > Mammalia > Artiodactyla > Bovidae > Bubalus > Bubalus bubalis. The sequence goes on from NC_059161.1 coordinate 111,661,301, forward strand.
GGGCATCGTCCCAACCCAGGGGTCGAACCCACATCTCCTGCATTTCAGATGGATTCTTCATCACTGAGCCATCGGGGAAGACCAAAGAATATTGAGCTTGTGCAATTATGTGAATTTTCTTCACATCTTTTGAAGTCCTGATTGTGCACTTATTCCCTTAGTAATGAAATGATCTTCCATCTGTGGAAACACAGCCAACTCTGACATGGCTGAATGGTGTTCAGCAAGATGCTTGATAATAATCATTGGAGTTCTGTTGATAGCTTGGAAACTTAGACTTTTCGCGTACTCTAGAAACACCAACGGTCATTAAGAGAGGCGAAGAAATGTAGTTTTCATGCCAACAAGAAACTGAAGTGTAAGCAGGAGTCCTCCCAAGGAGTTTGTCTTGATATACATGGTGATTCTATGGGAACAAATAGGAAAAATGGATAGTTAGGAAGTTTGGGATGAACATGTATCTACTGCTATATTTAAAATGGATAACCAACAAGGACCTGCTGTATAGCTCAGGGAGCTCTGCTCAATATCATGTGGCAACCTGGATGGGAGGTTTTGAGGGAGAATGAATACGTGAATATATATGGCTGAATCCCTTTGTCGTCCACCTGAAACTATCACAACATTGTTAATCAGCTATGAGAGTGAAAGTCGCTCAGTCACATCAGACTCTTTGCCACCCCATGGACTATACAGTCCATGGAATTGTCCAGGCCAGAATACTGGAGGGGGTAGCCTATCCCTTTTCCAGTTGATCTTCCCAACCCCGGGATTGAACTGTGGTCTCCTGAATTGCAGGCGGATTCTTTACCAACTGAGCTATCAGTGAAGCCTTAATCAGCTGTGGCGGATTCATTTTGATATTTGGCAAAACTAATACAATTATGTAAAGTTTAAAAATAAAATAAAATTTTAAAATTAAAAAAAGTTTAATTAAAAAAATGTGTTACTTAATTTACCAAGATACCACTAGTATATAAGAAAATAATAATATAATTCTATATGAGCTTTGCTATGCTAGAATCTTGATGGGTAACAATTCTACCAAATAAAAAGCATAAGACTTGAGATGATATCCACAAGGTAAGGCATAGACTTTGTCATCAGAAAGATGTAGTTTTGAAGTCTTAGCTCTGCTTGTTTTAATTGAAGTATAGTTGATTTACAATGTTGTGTTAATTTCTGCTGTACAGAAAAGTGACTAGTTATACACATATATAATTCTTTTTTATATTCTTTTCCATTATGGTTTATCCCAGGATACTGGATATAGTTACCTATTCTATGGGCTTCCCTGGTGACTCAGCTGGTAAAGAATCTGCCTGCAATGCGGAGACCTGGGTTCTATCCCTGGGTTGGGAAGATCCCCTGGGGAAGGGAACGGCTACCCACTCCAGTATTCTGGCCTGGAGAATTTCATGGACTGTATGGTCCATGGGGTCACAAAGAGTCGGACACAACTGAGCGATTCTCACTCACTCAGCTATTCTCTACAATAGGATCTTGTTTATGCATTCTATACAGAATAGCTACATCTGCTATACCCAAACTCTCAGTCCATCCCTCTCTCCCCCTCTGATTTTTGTTATAACTGCTTTGGATGATTACCCCTTCAAGCTTCAGTTTCCTCATCTGTATAACAGATTAAAACCCCACAGATTGTTTTGAGAATTAAATATAATAATTCATCTAGATTTTCATACAGTTCATAGTAATAATTCAAATTGTATGAACTAGAATTTTTATTATTACTCAAGAGCTTCAGATTCCTATAAAAAACTAAGTTTTGCAGACCAACAGGCATGACTGAAGAGCTGAGAAATGTGGACACAGAGGTACCTATTGAGTCCTGAGCCTCTGGGCATTTCTTATGTTCTCAGGAAGTTCTATGCTTCAGTTATTTTGAGGGTTTAAACCATTATTTTGAGTAGTACAAATTACCATCAGCTAGTTGGAGGAATGCCATTGTTTTCTTTGGGAAGATGACCTACTTACACCTATCTCAAGCCAGTCATTTCTGTCTATTTCTGTTATCACATTGCTTTAACAGAGCTCATGGGATAAACTGTCTCAGGCTTCATTACCAATGAAATTACATCTGAGAAAAACACCTGGAACAGTTATGCCTTTTGACTTTTTTACTCCTGCATTCATTGTTTTCTTTCTTCCTCTAAAAGAATAAGGCTTCACACATGGATCCTATTTATGTTTGGCAAAGATATTGCTTGATAAAGTGGACAACAGTCTTTTATTCACATCTTTGCCACATGTCAGTTAATAATATAGCAGGATAGACTGCATAAAGATCAGATATTTTGGCTAACTAAACATTGCATTCATTTAGGCAAGGAGAAATCCCCAAGCATCTAATTCAGAGTTGGATTGCTTGAGAAGGGAGTCAGTAGAGAGTTGATAACTAATTTGGATGAGTAGATGAAGCTGAATAAGACACATTACTGAAACTTCATTCCAATTTCTTGAATCATAATATTTGATATTATTTATAAAGTATATGCAAATCATCAGAATCTTTCCATTTTCAAGATTCCCTTTTCATAGATTATTTATGAATATCTTATTACAGAATTCCATTTATACCTCCAATAGATTTCTAGCAAGGCAATTACATAGTTCACACGACTTTATGTCTTACAGAATTTCACCATGAATAAGTAAGCACACCCCTCTTTCCCGTGTGTCTATTTAAGGTAACTTCTGGTTTAGGAGAAGAGCCTGTCACCATAGGGGATAGAAGGCAGTGAGGGCAGCAAGAGACAAAAAGAAACTGAAAATATTTTTGTTCCAGGAAGTCATAACTGGCAGAAAGCTATATCTAGGAAAAATCACAATTTAGTAATTCTGAACTACATACCTACTATGGTTGAAACTCTGCTAAGTCCTGGAGATAGAATGACAAACATCACGGATGTGGTGCTGCCCTTGTAGCATTAACTGTATCTATATCTAAGGCTTGGGATTTCCCTGGTGGCTCAGCATAAAGAATCTGCCTGCAATGCAAGAAGCACAGGTTTGATCCCTGGGTGGGGAAGATCTCCTGGCAGAGGAAATGGTGACCACTCCAATATTCTTGCCTGGAAAATTTAATGGACAGAGGAACCTGGTGGGCTCCAGTCCATGGGGTCGCAAAGAGTTGGACACGACTGAGTGAGCACATGCACACACACCAAGGCTTGATCATTGTCCTATTATTATTTCTAAGAGATTTACATCTTGTGGCCTTCTCCACCCATTGAGAGTGTGTGCTTTTCTACATAGGACTCTGTTTACACTTGTGTGAGGCACACCAGTGGCTCCTACGTGCCTGACTTAGTATAAGATTAGGATGTGAACTCCTATTAGACATAACCAGCCTAATAGCAATGAGGTTGACTTTTTCCCACATGGTTCTTATCTTGTCTTCAAGATAGAGCATATGCAATGAGGAGAACCGATAACTTTTTGATCACTATCAGTGTCTATGAATAAGTACGCAACTTCAAAATCTGACACCCTTGGAGGATAAGCACCATCTAAATGTGTAAGTTCTAAAGAATTTGCCCAGAAGTATGTTGTGTGATTTTGTTAGTGAGCCCTATTCAGTCAGAAAATCATGGCTAAATTTTAGAGAAGTTCCACTTCTATTTAATGAGGCAATCAGCAGGATATAACTCCTAATACCATAGTATAAACCCTCAATGGATGTAGGTGTAAATTTTGATTACTTTTATCATGCTTATAATCATATAAATACATCCCATCTCCTAACTCTTTATGGTTGTGCAACTATTACCTGTCCTTAAGATGGGTTAATTGCATTGCATTTTCACAAGAATAAGACTGTTTGCATGACCCTTAGGCAACCTCAGAGACATGACCTATCCAATTTAGGATGCTGTCTCCCCTCGGACAGACTACACACTGTCTTATTTGAATTTTGAGACTGTAGTTTTCATTGAATTCCCAGTGTGGCTTCACTCATTCCTGACTAATGATGGTGATGGGAAGTGACCTGATTCTGAAGCTCTGAACATCATTCCCTTGAGGATACAAGCTCCAATCCAGAATTTGATGGAGAAATGGTACCACGATGGAGAGTTAACTTATCGTTAGCTATCCTCTATCTTCCTTTATCATAAAACATAATTCCTATCAGACAAAGTCAGAGTATTGATTTTCAGGGTCATATTTCCCTGATAGTCCAGTGCTCAAGACTTCACACTTCCCATGCAGGGGCCTTGGGTTTGATCCCTGGTTGGGCAATGAAGATCCCATGTGCTGTGGAGCATGGCCAAGAAATAAATAAATAAGGAGAGAGCATTCCACAAGTTCAGAATCATCAGGGTCGCAGCCATTACCAAATGGAATCTATTTAACAAATTCTGGTCCTTATTTCTAAGACATGAGATTAGAGCAACACGCTTCTTTTATTGGCATGATTATCCATGGTCACTGACTGACATCAAACCATACATCTGTCCAAGCTGACAACTGACCACTTTAATGCAGTACAGTACAGAGCCATCTGAAAGATTTCAACATAAGATGTTTCAACTATTTTCAACAGACTATGTTAATCTTTGGAGAATAAGAACAATAAACAAGATCAGAGAGGGCTTTAAAGAGATCTTCAGGAAGGGCCCATGTAACTTGGGATGGTCCCTGAGAGAATGTGTCTCAACAAGCAGAAATGAAACAAGGTTATTCCCAGAAGGTCATATGCTGTATGAAAAAGACCCTAGCTTATGTTGTGCACAATCTTTGAAGGAAATTTTAGAGCCTGGTGATAGATTCATTCATGAAGGGTTTTTCTTGGCTGACCAAGTGTTGGTTCTTCTAGCAGTTCTCACCCAGAGAACCTCAAGTGAGGCTCAGGAAAGGTTGGTGAAGGGCTGATAGTTTGGGGTGCTTTAAATGCTGTTACTGAAGTAATATGCTCTGCTGTACCTTGTTAGCAAAATTCCAATTCTCATGTGGAATTGAAGTCTTATTCTAGCTTCTGTTGCCCTTCACAATTTTTTTTAACACTACAGTTTTTTTTTTTAACTGGAGGATAATTGCTTTACCATATTGTATTAGTTTCTGCTGTACAACAATGTGAATCAGCTATATATGTACACACATTCCCTCCCTCCAGAGCCTCCCTCCCCATCCCATCCCTCTAGGTCATCACAGACCACTGAGCTGAGCTCCCTGTGCTATACAGCAGCTTCTCACTAGCCATCGACTTTACACATTATAGTGTGTATATGTCAATACCACTCTCTCAATTCATCCCACCCTGCCTTTGCCCAACTGCGTCCACAAGTCCGATCTCTACATCTGCATCTCTATTCTGTTGTCTTTAAGGCTCTAACAGCTAAAGCTCTCTCTCATCAAATATTTTTTTTTCCTAATTGGATCTAAAATTAGTATGATATATACAAAAATAGCTACATGAACGGTTGGCTATGAAATTAGAGTTGATTCTAGAGAGAGAAACCTTATCATTTTTAAAGGAATTTAAATAAAAAAGAAAGAAAAAAAAATGCAACCTGTTGTTAACTTTATATTTTCCCTGTAGGGACTTGACTGTTTTGGAATTTGGGTTTTCAAGAGTCATCCTGAAACATTTGCTTACAGGAGTCAGTCTGGGTGGGTGGTGCCATTATTTAGAATTATCAAAGTATTAAATAATGACTTGAGCAATGTTGATTCAGGTAGAATAATGCAGGAGTCTGACAGGGTACCCAGATGATTCAACCTGCTCTGTGTAGATAGACTATCACATGTTCAAGAATCTAATCTTTTCTTATCCTGTCAATTTGCAGGTTTATTTCCTGGAAGTTCTAGAAAATTGCTTCTATTCTGAAATTCACAATGACCAAAGTCATGAAAGTATAATTTACTAATAGTTTATTTTGAGACTAACTACAGATTTTGAGGATCACTGTGGAAATTTAACTTTCTTCCTTCAAGACTTTGTCAACTGCACAGCATAGTGGTTTCAATACCATCAACTGTGGTTCTAAAAAATCTCATGGCAAAGAAAGGGAAAAAGAGAATGAGAAAGAAGAATGAAAGAAAGAAACAGAAAGAGGGAGGGAGGGAAGAAGAAAGGAAGGATGACAGATAATCAAATGCAGAGAAACTGCCAATTTTCTATCCCTTTCTTTCTTTGTAAATGATTCTCTCTCCCCAGAATGCCTTTGTACTGATTCATATTCAATTTTGCCATCAATTAACATTAACCAAGGCACCAAAATACATTAAAGCATGTTCATTCAGGCACCAAAATACACTGAAGCTCTGTATTAAACACAGCAGAGCCAGAGATTCATTCATCCATGAGCTCATTCACTCAACAAAGTTTTATTGTTTATCTACCATGTACATGTATGGTTCCTGCTAACAAGGGAATTGTAGTATATAACGAATAGGAGAAAAGAAATCCAGTAATACCAACTGGGAGATTCAGACATTGTGCCAGGATTATTATTTTGTATGGTGACTCATAGTAGGGTGTGTTTGCATCTAACCGTGTGGTTAAGGATGGGATGGATGTCAAGAGGGGCTTCTACAAGAAGCACCTATGAATTGCCCAGCCTGTTGAGAAACTCCACATAGATATTGACTAGTTGTGTATTATTTGGAACATATTAGCTTGCCCTCGCACCTTTTATTGTTCCTATCTTACAGCTAAAGGAGTAAAAGTGTAAAAGAGGTTAGCTCATTAATTCTTTCCAATTTATTCATATAGGGTACTTATCTTAGCTTGAAAATGCTTAAGGATTTTCTCTTTTTCTTTCTGTTTTTCTCTTTAACTTTTTGAGGTCTCATAGGACCCAGTAAGATTTTGGGGCTCACAATAATTTCTCCAAAACATTTATTAGATAAACATTTGTGCATATATACTTTCCTAGTTTTGATCTCCAGAGAAGGCAATGGCACCCCACTCCAGTACTCTTGCCTGGAAACTCCCATGGACGGAGGAGCCTGGTAGGCTGCAGTCCATGGGGTCGCGAAGAGTCAGACATGACTGAGTGACTTCACTTTCACTTTTGACCTTCATGCATTGGAGAAGGAAATGGCAACCCATTCCAATATTCTTGCCTGGAGAATCCCAGGGATGGAGGAGCCTGGTGGGCTGCCGTCTATGGGGTCGCACAGAGTCAGACACGACTGAAGCAACTTAGCAGCAGCAGCAGCAGCAGCAGCAGTTTTGATCTCAGTTTTCTGAAAAATTGTCTCCATTTGGCTCCTTCCTGTGGACGAGTGGTTACAGGTGAACTGAATGAGAACTGACAGCTATTTTTGGTAACAAGTCTTTCTTTCTCTAGGAATACATCTTTCCCTGATGCTTGGAAAAAGACTAGTAACATTATCTAGTTCACTGGATGGGGTATATGCACAGAATTGTGCATATATTGATACTCTCACAGAGCCAAAATACTCCTTTTCGGTCCCTATGCCATTAGTTTGTGGGCTTTCCTAATAGAAGATTAAAAGCATGTATTGGGAGTCAAGAAATGAGGGTTCAAGTCTCATCTTCACCATTAACTACTTGTTTGTCATTAGGTGTCACACAATGGCTTTGCACTCACTTTCCTTCCCGTGCAAATGGAGTAGATTAAACTAAGATAAAGTAGGGGAGGATACTTTGGGGAATAAAAAAGCACTAAAATGTGTGTATTATTATTAGTCATAGTAATAATAATAAAAATGAAGAATGATTGATGATATTACTGCAGAGTGGTTTGTTTAAAAAGAGGGCAGTCTGGCTGGAAATCTTCCCAGAAGAGCCACAGAAAATATGTTAGGGTCAGAAATAAGACTGACCTGATTTCAATTAATGAAACCACTAAGCTTTTAAGAAATTTGAAATGGAATCTGATGGACTTATTTTTAACCATTACTGAATTCTGAAATCCTATATTCTTCATGTATTCTTAGAGGTACATTCATCAAGAGTCCAAAGAAGTCAAAGTCTTAGCATTAAAAAAAATGGTATAGGTCTTTTGAAGATTTAATATGTCTGCTCAGGAACACTGTAACAGAAAATGCCAAAGCAGAGATTCACTATATTTCTTTACAGATTTTTCTTTCCTCCTAATTTTTAATGTCAAATGGCTGCTAGAGATTGACAGATCTGGGAACTCAGTAGGTAACTACAATCTCCTGAGATGGCTTGACAGTCACCCCAAGAGGCAATTCCTCCCAGAGCGAGATGGGTGAAGTCTGCTGAGCACCCAGCAGCTTACAGAAGTAAAGGATTCAGAAATTTTAAAACAAAGGTGATTTGCATGTCTACCCTTTAAATAAAAAAATTTTTCTCTTATTAAGCATATATCGTCTGCAAAATTTAAAAACCAGATACAATGAACGTGGACATTTTCTTCTGTTCTTTTAACTCTTTCTCCATCTTCTCCTCCCCTTCTATTTAAGCTGAGCTTTGGTCTCTGATCTGTGATATACCTCCTTGAACTCTTGGTCGCCTACCTAGCCTAGAGGCAAAGAGAATAACTCAAATTGAATGAGAATCCAAGACACCCAGATATCCTTCTGGGCAAGGGAAATCTAATTGTATGTCATTTCTAAATTCTGACTCATTGCAGTAGCCTGAGAACAAGAACAACAACAAAAATCGATAGGCAGATGCAGTGGGTTGAGAGATAAATAGGACAGATAAGGAGGCAGTCATGCAATAAAGAAGTCCACTGATAGGAAAACCTCTGTAGATAAATAGCTGTCCGAGTTGGCTAGACATGCAACTCCATGTCCAACTGAACTTCCATCAGCTGTTAGCTAGATGGAAGTTCAGTAGGTAGAAAAGAAGTAATTGGATGCAGGAGGTAAAGGAATTGACTAGACCATTTATACAAGTGTGTACTCCCCATTGGCATTTCAGAGAATAAATGCCCAGAGATCCAGCTCTAGTCTGTATTCACCATCCATCTACCTGTAATGAGGTCTATGAATCCTGTTTCTCCTGAAAGACAGCCTGATCTGTCACTGCATCTGACAGCTGTCAGTCACCATGAGCAGCCCACGTTGGTCATTATTCTTCTGATACTTATCAAATGCAATTCAACAATGAACTTGCCATGCAAGTGCAGATGCGGACTGCAACCACTCGATTGTATTAGAGTGCCATACAATTTGTTTTCCATTATTGCTCTGGTGAAGCCTTATTCCATTAAAAGACATCAGAGTGGACTATTTTTAACTCTGAGAATTGACACTGCATACTAAGAGGTAATGAGCTTGGCTCCAACTGCAGTCTTTCTCCTGAGAACCGATAGTGATGTCAGCCCTGTTTCTATACAGGAGGCAGGGCTCCAATGCTTCCACTCATGTGTGAGCTAGCCTGTCTGCTACAGTGTATTATGGGAAAATACAAAACCAAAAACCCTAAGGGTGTGGAGGCTGCCAAGAAATTGAAAGTGGATCAAATACTCTTACCTTGTCAAGAAGATTTTTTTTTAATTTATATGGAGTAATAATATCTTTTTTTAGTGCCTTTCCTCTCTCAGAATCCCAGAGTATTTTATGCGCTGTGTACAGCATATGGGGAAATCACTTTGCTCCTCACGACACACAGTCATCTCTAGAAGGGTGTATGGAAGGAGACAAATAAAACCCAGGTGAAGTAAAGCAATGTCCCCAAAGTGGAGGTCGTAGGAAGATGTTCCTGGAATAGATATTGGCCCAAGATGTTGTTTTAATTTCATTTTCCATAGGCTGGTTTTGCTTTTAAAAATATTATTCTAATGCTTGTGGAGTTTTATGGTTTCTTCCTGGGGACTATAGGCTTCCCCCCAACTTTTACGCACCTCATCAATATCCCCTATTTTAGGTAGGGCTTAGTAATGGGCACAGAGTTGATGCAACATCAAGATGTGGCCAGTTTCAATACAAAGACTTTTTTTTTTTCTTACAGGAAATACAACAATCCTATGAGGTAGAGTGAGTGGGTATAATATTATCCTGGATATTATTCCTAAATCGAATTCTTTTGAAGTTCTTTTGACTTCTAGGTAACTTTGGGTTAGTTACCCCACTAACCTTACATCTGAGGTCAGGGCCGGGAGGAGGTACCCCGCCCAAGGTCAGGGGCGGCGGCTGGGAGGAGCTACCCCATGCCCGAGGTCAGGGGCGGCAGCCGGGAGGAGCAACCCCATGTCCAAGGAGTGGTGGCTGCATGGGCACAGGAGGGCCGAGAGGAGCTACTCCATGTTCAAGGTCAGGAGGGGAGGCTGTGAGGAGATACCCCACGTCCAGGGTAAGAGAAATCCAAGTAAGACGGTAAGAGTTGTGAGAGGCATCAGGGGGCAGACACACAAACCATAATCACAGAAACCTAGTCAATTTAATCACACGGACCACAGCCTTGTCTAACTCAATGAACTAAGCCATGCCCTGTGGGGCTACCCAAGACGAGTGGGTCAAGGTGGAGAGGTCTGACAGAATGTGGTCCACTGGAGAAGGGAATGGCAAACCACTTCAGTATTCTTGCCTTGAGAACCCCATGAATAGTATGAAAAGGCAAAATGATAGGATACTGAAAGAGAAACTCCCCAGGTCAGTAGGTGGCCAGTATGCTACAGGAGATCAGTGGAGAAATAACTCCAGAAAGAATGAAGGGATGGAGCCAAAGCAAAAACAATACCCAGTTGTGGATGTGACTAGTGATAGAAGCAAGGTCTGATGCTGTAAAGAGCAATATTGCATAGGAACCTGGAACGTCAGGTCCATGAATCAAGGCAAATTGGAAGTGGTCAAACAGGAGACAGCAAGAGTGAACATCGACATTCTAGGAATCAGAGAACTAAAATGGACTGGAATGGGTGAATTTAACTCAGATGACCATTATATCTACTACTGTGAGCAAGAATCCCTTAGAAGAAATGGAGTAGCCATCACAGTCAACAAAAGAGTCTGAAATGCAGTACTTGGATGCAATCTCAAAAACGATAGAATGATTTCTGTTTGTTTCCAAGGCAAACCATTCAATATCACAGTAATCCAAGTCTATGCCCCAACCAGTAACACTGAAGAAGCTGAACTTGAGCAGTTCTATGAAGACCTACAAGACCTTTTAGAACTAACACCCATACAGATGGCTAACAAACACATGAAAAGATGCTCAACATCACTCATTATCAGAGAAATGCAAATCAAAACCACTATGAGGTACCATTTCACACCAGTCAGAATGGCTGCGATCCAAAAGTCTACAAGCAATAAATGCTGGAGAGGGTGTGGAGAAAAGGGAACCCTCTTCCACTGTTGGTGGGAATGCAAACTACTACAGCCACTATGGAGAACAGTGTGGAGATTCCTTAAAAAACTGGAAATAGACCTGCCTTATGACCCAGCAATCCCACTGCTGGGGATACACAGCGAGGAAATCAGAATTGAAAGAGACACGTGTACCCCAATGTTCATTGCAGCACTGTTTATAATAGCCAGGACATGGAAGCAACCTAGATGTCCATCAGCAGATGAATGGATAAGAAAGCTGTGGTACATATACACAATGGAGTATTACTCAGCCATTAAAAAGAACACGTTTGAATCAGTTCTAATGAGGTGGATGAAACTGGAGCCTATTATACAGAGTGAAGTAAGCCAGAAAGAAAAACACCAATACAGTATACTAATGCATATATACAGAATTTAGAAAGATGGTAATGATAACACTGTAAGCAAGACAGCAAAAGAGACACAGATGTATAGAACAGTCTTTTAGATTCTGTGGGAGAGGGAGGGGGGGATGATTTAGGAGAATGGCATTGAAACATTTATAATATCATATAAGAAACGAATCACCAGTCCAGGTTCAATGCATGATACAGGATGCTTGGGGCTGGTGCACTGGGATGACCCAGAGGGATGGTACAGGGAGGGAGGAGGGATGGGGGTTCAGGATGGGGAACACGTGTGTACCTGTGGCGGATTCATGTTGATGTATGGCAAAACTAATACAATATTGTAAAGTAATTAACCTCCAATTAAAATAAATAAATTTATATTAAAAAAAAAAAAAGAACTAACACCCAAAGAAGATGTCCTTTTCATTATAGAGGACTGGAATGCAAAAGTAGGAAGTCAAGAAACAGCTGAGGTAACAGGCAAAGTTGGCCTTGGAATATGGAATGAAGCAGGGCAAAGGCTAATAGAGTTTTGCCAAGAGAACGCACTGGTCATAAAAACACCCTCTTCCAACAACACAAGAGAAGACTCTACACATGGACATCACCAAATGGTCTACACTGAAATCAGACTGATTATATTCTTTGCAGCCAAAGATGGAGAAGCTCTATACAGTCAGCAAAAACAAGACTGGGGGCTGATTGTGGCTCAGACCATGAACTCCTTATTGCCAAATTCAGACTTAAACTGAAGAAAGTAGGGAAAATCACTAGACCATTCAGGTATGACCTAAATCAAATCCCTTATGATTAAACGTGGAAGTGAGAAATAGATTTAAGGGACTAGATCTGATAGATAGAGTGCCTGATGAACTATGGACTGAGGTTCATGACATTGTACAGGAGACAGGGATCAAGACCATCCCCATGGAAAAGAAATGCAAAAAAGCAAAATGGCTGTCTGAGGAGGCCTAACAAATAGCTGTGAAAAGAAAAGAAGCGCAAAGCAAAGGAGAAAAGGAAAGATATAAGCATCTGAATGCAGAGTTCCAAAGAATAGCAAGAAGAGATAAGAAAGCCTTCTTCAGCGATCAGTGCAAAGAAATAGAGGAAAACAACAGAATGGGAAAGACTAGAGATCTCTTCAAGAAAATTAGAGATACCAAGGGAACATTTCATGCAAAGATGGGCTCGATAAAGGACAGAAATGGTATGGACCTAACAGAAGCAGAAGATATTAAGAAGAGGTGGCAAGAATACACAGAAGAACTGTACAAAAAAGATCTTCACTACCAAGATAATCACAATGGTGTGATCACTCACCTAGAGCCAGACATGCTGGAATGTGAAGTCCAGTGGGCCTTAGAAAGCATCACTATGAACAAAGCTAGTGGAGGTGATGGAATTCCAGTTGAGTTATTTCAAATCCTGGAAGATGATGCTGTGAAAGTGCTGCACTCAATATGTCAGCAAATCTGGAAAACTCAGCAGTGGCCACAGGACTGGAAAAGGTCAGTTTTCATTCCAATGCCAAGTTAAGGCAATGCCAAAGAATGCTCAAACGACCGCACAATTGCACTCATCTCACATGCTAGTAAAGTAATGCTCAAAATTCTCCAAGCCAGGCTTCAGCAATACATGAACCATGAACTTCCAAATGTTCAAGCTGGTTTTAGAAAAGGCAGAGGAACCAGAGATCAAATTGCCAACATCTGCTGGATCATCAAAAAAGCAAGACAGTTCCAGAAAAACATCTATTTCTGCTTTATTGACTATGTCAAAGCCTTTGACTGTGTGGATCACAATAAACTATGGAAAATTCTGAAAGAGATGGGTCTACCACCTGACCTGCCTCTTGAGAAACCTATATACAGGTCAGGAAACATCAGTTAGAACTGGACATAGAACAACAGACTGGTTCCAAATAGGAAAAGGAGTATGTCAAGGCTGTATATTGTCACCCTGCTTATTTAACTTATATGTAGAGTACATCAGGAGAAACGCTGGGTTGGAAGAAGCACAAGCTGGAATCAAGATTGCCGGGAGAAATATCAATAACCTCAGATATGCAGATGACAACACCCTTATGGCAGAAAATGAAGAGGAACTAAAAAGCCTCTTGATAAAGGTGAAAGAGGAGAGTGAAAAAGTTGGCTTAAAGCTCAACATTCAGAAAACGAAGATCATAGCATCTGGCATCCCACTTCATGGGAAATAGATGGGGAAACAGTGGCAACAGTGTCAGGCTTTATTTTTCGGGCTCCAAAATCACTGCAGATGGTGACTGCAGCCATGAAATTAAAAATGCTGACTCCTTGGAAGGAAAGTTATGACCAACCTAAATAGCATATTAAAAAGCTGAGACATAACTTTGCCAACAAAGGTCTGTCTAGTCAAGGCTATGTTTTTTCCAGTGGTCATGTATGGATGTGAGAGTTTGACTGTGAAGAAAGCTGAGCACTGAAGAATTGATGCTTTTGAACTGTGGTGTTGGAGAAGACTCTTGAGAGTCCCTTGGACTGCAAGGAGATCCAACCAGTCCATCCTAAAGAAGATCAGTCCTGGGTGTTCATTGGAAGGACTGATGCTAAAGCTGAAATTCCAGTACTTTGGCCACCTCATGTGAAGAGTTGACTCATTGGAAAAGACTCTGATGCTGGGAGGGATTGGGGGCAGGAGGAGAAGGGGATGACAGAGGATGAGATGGCTGGATGGCATCACTGACTCTATGGATGTGAGTCTCAGTGAACTCTGGGAGTTGTTGATGGACAGGGAGGCCTGGCGTGCTGCAATTCATGGGGTTGCAAAGAGTTGGACCCAACTGAAAGACTGAACTGAACTGATAGTATTATCCTTATTTTACTTCTGGAAACTGTAAAACAGACACATTCCTCCATCTTCTTTGGGGGACAAATGGCAGAGGCAGAACTTTACCCTCAGGTTGCCTGACTTTGAATTCTATTCCCCTTCTGGGCTAGTACTTTGCTTTAGAAGGCATACAAAATATGTAATTCCCCAACCTCTTTCTAAAATCCCTGGAGTCTAGTCTTTCACTGACATGTACATCCCTCTCTGGAAATATATCCCCTCTGATTCTGCTCAATATGGAGACTGTCCTAAGATCCTTAGCCTCTGATGCAGGGCAGCTGTGATGGATGCTTACTACTCTCTGTCCTGTATAGCTGGCTAGGACCTCAGTACCTGCACCTTCAGGATTTTCCTTGCCTCTCAATTAATTGGTCTTATTTTCTTGGCCACTGAGTCCAGCTTTCAGCTCTTTGTTCTGTTGTTTAACATCTCTAGCTATTTGTTTTCTTTTGCACACTTCAGGTTAGCAACACATGGCAAAATAGTTGTTTTCCCCTGAGTGGACAGAATGTGACATCACATTTACGGTCAAGCAGTGTTGAAGAATCTACACAAAGAAGCAGAGCCATAGAGGTTTTGCTTTTCCTCTTTGGCTGACATTCTGTACAGGCTAGGATGGTAGAATGAGCTGTAGTTTCTCAATACAGAATGAGGAGGTGGAAATCACAAGGCCTTTTCAAAATGTGGAGAAGTTATAGTCTGTCCTTTGCAAAATTATTTCTTGGGGTGGGGTTGCTAGGCAGAAGTACTGCTATACAGACAGCTCCCAAATTTCCCCCTGTTTCTATGAAATGCTTCTTCTTCTACATTAACTAGAAGATTTAAATGGGAACTGTCATATCCACTGGGCAGTTTTATATCATGGGTCATTTTAGATTGATGTGATTAATCTGATACCTGATACATACCTGAGCAATCACAATCATCCTATAGGATTTTGAACATATGACCAGAACATATGACATACACTTAGTCATGAGTGTATGAGTGTATGTGTGTGTTCACTGACTCCAAATTAGTAGACCTGGCAGCTATCGATGACCACTAGAATTAAGCTCCACATAGTAGATCGTTTTCCTTTATTCACTAATGTATTCTCAGTGCCCAGTACAATGCCTGACATACTGTTGAAAGAATAAAAGAAGAAATGACTGTTTTCTGCCACACAGAGAAAATTGACATGAATGGAGGGAGTGGGCGTGGAGAGAGAGGAACAGAGGCATCTTCAGTGCTTAAGTCCCCATATCCAGTTTCTCTAGATTCCCATCTCTGATGCTGCCTTTCTCAGGGTTGAAAGAGCCAGTAATGTCTTCTTCTGATCTAAACTGCTTTGAATTTGGTTCCTACCACTTGCAAAATGAAAATTGTCCTACATTACATGCCTATATACTCCTACATGCAATTTAACATAAAAATCCAAATCTATTTTATCTATAACATAAATATAAATAAAATAGATTTGGCTCACTTATTTATCTATCTATCTACCTACCTATCCATCTAATTATTTACTGTGGGGAAAAGTAGATGTTCTAACCAGGGAGAGATTTGCAGGACTGGATTGTTATGAATGTCAACGTGACCTTGAAGAAAGGTTTATGAGTACCTTGAAGGGGAGAAACTTAGCAAATGTATAAGAAGTATATTCTGTCTGGGAGGACAGCCTCAGGAGGGTGGGGAATTGATGTGAGACAGGCAGGAACTCTCTTAGTCAAAGCTGCGAGTGGAAATGGAGGAGGGGTTGGACAGATGCCCTGAATGGCGGGAAGGCAAACAGGGGCTCAGAACAGAGCTGCCTTCAGAATCAAGACTTCATACTGCTGGGTCAGCTTCCTTCATCTCTTACTTCCATTTCTCCCAAAAGAATAAAGAGTTTCTTGATAGAACAAGATGTCTTCAAGAAAATATTTGACATAAGAAATCAAATGGATGTTACAAACTATTCCCTGGTGCCCACTGCTACCTGACCAGATTTGTATTTGTTGTCAGTTATCAGAGCTTTCCACTCTTTATGACAGGGTAAATTCAAGCAGCGGTTGCAGGGCCAAACGATCTGTCCTAATTGCTCTTTCTCTGGCCTTGAAGAAGGAACCGCATCTTATAGATTGCTGCAGAGCATCCTAGACTGTCCTGTGGTCACAGAGGCTCCTGACCGCTGTGAACCCTGCCTCCTCTCCCTAACTATGACCACAGAATGTTCCTCATTAATATTCCTGGATGTAATGGGAGGATGCAATGGTACCAAGCTTCTCTTAGAAGTGCAAATCTTAAAGGCAAAGTGCTATTGTGGGATGTGTATACATGTGTGTTTTTTTAACAGTTCTAAAGACACTACGCAAGTGTCAGAATTCTGACAAAAAATTTGAAACAGTGAGCAATTTAAATCTTTGGTGAAACATACGAAAGAAAGAGACAAAATAGGAGAAGTGAAGAAGGGAGGGAGGGAGGAGGAAAGGAGGGAAGAGGAGAGAGAAAACTCTGCGGGTCAAGAGCAACATTTCTGTGATCTGTTTAGATTCATTGCTGCAGTGCCATACACTGCAGACCATTTAGCCTAGAAAATCTGCCCCAATCCATCACCTCTTAGGTAATTACTGTTTCATTATGCTGAGTTTATAATGATCCATTTACAATCATAGAATGAATCAGCTCCCACCACAGAGAGGGACAACAGAGGCTGACTCTTGAGGCACCTCTTCCTGCTGCCCTTCCTTGGGGAGGGGTTCCCTGGAGTGGGGAGCTTTCACACAAGATGCACAGAGTAAATACCAAGCACTAATTGCGGAATATTTAATCCAGGCACCCCGTGACCCAGTCAAGTTGACACATAAAATTAACCATCACAAGTTGGTTTCTTATTCTGAATGGGAGGCTAGCCTAAGGGAAGGAGGTTCACTGGGAAACATTTTAAAGAAAGAATGGGGAACTGTCACACTGGGGAGGCTCTCCCTCCTAGAGTGTTAGGGTTAGTGTGCCCCAGTTGGAGGCAGGTAGAAGCAGCCACGTGACTACTGTTTGGGGAAGGATGCTGGTGTAATACACTTGGTCACTGAACGAGGACTTTTCCTAGAAGACCTTGTGGCTGTTTCTAACCTTGACATCCTACAAGGCTTTGGCTACTCTTAACCTCTTCAAACCAGTCAATCCTAAAGGAAATCAACTCTGAATATTCACTGGAAGTACTGATGCTAAAGTTGAAGCTCCGGTATTTTGGCCATCTGACGGAAGCGCGGACTCCTTGGAAAAGACCCTGATGCTGGGAAAGATTGAGGGCAGGAGGAGAAGGGGACGACAGAGGATGAGATGATTGAATGACATCACAGACTCAATGGACATGAATCGAGCAAACTCCAGGGGATGGTGAAGGACAGGAAAGCCTGGCATTCTGTAGTCCGTGGGGTCACAAAGAGTCAGACATGACTGAGCAACTGAACAACGACAATCCCATGTTTCTGGGCATGTTTCTGCATTGCAGGTGACAACCAATGAGCCAGATTTCTTCCTTAGAAACACCATAAACATTTTTTAATAAGATAATGGGAGGTAGATATTGATTGTTAAATACACTTGTATGTTTAAAGCAAATCAGCAATTCAGCACACCCAGAGTTGCACAGCAGTCTCTTACCTAAGAATGAGTGTGTTTTTAATAATCAATTGCTGTTTATTTGACACAGGGCTGTCTGGGTAAATTTAACTGATATGTATTTAGGAACCTTGATAGAAACCACTACCTTAGAAACATAGTCATTTATCAGAGACTAAGTTGTTGTTAATAACCTTCCCCAGGGGAATTGCAGGCAAATGGTTATGTATTTGGTGATTTTGGGCCTTCAGTCAGACACGCTGAGAAACTTAATCTTCCATTTCGGAAGAATAATAGGATGTTACATGTTAGAACAGTGCCATGGTGTGCAAAATAGACTGCAGTATTCTCCTGGAGTAATAGGACAGAGGCGGGGCTGCGGTACACATGAGTTTTGATTCAAAATGTGCTCAGTTTTGCACTAAAAGAGTCTTTACAAAGATGGGGTGAGAGCTCTCTCATGGAATGAGCCATAAATTGTTCCAGCTGCAGGCAAATTTGAAGATCATCTAGTATAATCTTCTGGTTGAACACCTTTATTTCACTGATGAGGAAATGGAGACTTAGAGTGCTGAAATGCAGTGAGGTGGGGATGTTCTGTTCAAGGTCCCAGAGTAAGAAATGGGAGACCCAGGTTGGAGTAACAACAAGACTCCATCCTTCATGGAGTTTTTCAGCCCAGCTCTAGCAATGACATAAATATAAAACTGGAGAAGCAGAGCCATGTGTATGATTAAGTGATTTTCAAGACCTCCCTCGTGGTCCGGTGGTTAAGACTCCACACTTCCCATGCACACTTAGCCATGAATAGGGTTAAGGTTAACTATGGATGGAGAAGGAAATGGCAACCCACTTCAGTATTCCTGCCTGGAGAATCCCATGGACAGAGGAGCCTGGTGGGCTATAGTCTATAGGGTCACAAAGAATCAGACACGACTGAGCAACTAACACCACCATACCTCTAATGTGATTGAACTGTGGTGCAATGGTTAAGACTCTGTGCTTCCAGTGCAGGGGGAATAGGTTCAATCCCTGGTCCAAGAACTAAGATCCCACATGCTACGTAGCACGGTCAAAAAAAGGGAGAGATTTTTCTGGGTGATACAGTCAAGAACTGCAGAGACCCCTCTGGAGTGGGAGGGATGATGGAACAAACAAGGATACCTCATGGAGGATGTAAGGGCTTGAAGCGACCTGACATGAGAGTGACATTTACATTGTCAATGATGAAACCCCAGGGCATTACAGACATGGAAACTCTGGCGCGTACTTGGAGTCTGGGCCATGTAAAGTGCAGGTAGTGCGTGTTTACTTGAGCAGGGATGAGGAGGTACTGGGGGCAGGAGAAGGAAAGAGGGGGCAGTTAGGAGGGGCTCACTCACCAGACCCCATGTGCGTCTGGGTGAAGAAGAAAAGTTCTGCCCTCTAAAAAACTTAAAGATTCTAAAAATACCTGAAACGTGTGATTGTATCTGTCTAGACAAAGTAAGAGCCAATAATTATAAACCTTAAGATTTTCATAATTGTATCCTCAGTTGGGGTATTTTTTTAAATGTTACATCCTTTATGAAGCCTGTCCTAAAATTTCTTCCTTTCTTTTTTAAAGTCCTTATTGAATGTATTACAATATTGCTTCTGTTTTATGTTTTGTTCTTTTGGCCAAGAGGTATATGGGATCTTAGTTCCCTGATCAGGGACTTAACCCACATTCCCTGCATTGGAAGACAAAGTCTCAACCACTGGGCCACCAAGGAAGTCCCTAAAATTTTTTATGTTTACTTTGCACTGCTAGAGTTTCAACTTACACATTTTCTCTAAGTTTTCCCTTTGTGTCTGTCTACCTCCTCTGGTACCCTTTGTTATTTGGGCTGATATCATATCTGAAAATTTTTGATATATTTGAGATCTAACACAATTTTCAGGAAAGAAAAAGTGTTCAAAGTCTATGAAGGGAATAAATACATTTAAAAATAAGTATTATATACAGTCTTTTCCAGATATCTAAACACTTTCACATCAATTACCTCTTTCAATTTTCACAATTATCTTAAGAATTGGCTCTCATTATTATTCACAATTTAAAAGTAATGAAACTGACTTGTAGAGGTTAATTATCCAAGATCACATATCAGGCAATTAGGAAGTGCCAGAGATAGGAAGTCTTAAAACTCCAAAGTTTTATATTCCATTGCCTCATGCAGAAAAAAAAAAAAAAAAAAGGTATCAAAGTATCTCAGAGAATTACCTTGAAATTCAAACTCACTTTGCTTGTGCAGACCCAGCTGTTATATTAGAATGCAACTAATAATTAATGCATAATGACACCCACTGTCTATTCAGCTACCTGTGCTAAAACCATCAGTCATTTTTAAACTTATATACCTCAAGACAAAGCCTTGAGGTAAGTGGAACAACTAAATTACAAATACAGGGTCTTGGAACCATGGAAGAGGAAAAAATCCATTCTGAGGCAAAAAAAGCTGAGAAATGTTCACTGAAAGAGAGTGTGGGGTTAGATCAAGACCTTGGAAGATTAATAGGAACCTGGAACACTAAAAAGAGAAGAAAGCTTTTCCCAACTAAATGGAAAGATTGGACACTAAAACCAAGACAGTGTGAATATGTAAAAGTGTCCGAGGATTTTTTTCCAAGGATTTCCAACTCAATGTCCAGGAGTTGGACTGAGAGGTGGGTGGTGGATAACAGGTGAGATGGGCTAGTCTACATAGACAGAGTGAGCATACAGAGATGTATATGGCATGCCATGGAGTTTAGATTCTACCATGTAAGCCAAAGAGCATCTGCAGTGTTTTTTTTTTTTTTTTCTTTAAATAAGTCTACTTCTTTTTTTTAAGTTTTTTTTTTTTTTTAATGTGGGTAATTTTTAAAGTCTTTATTGAATTTACTACAATGTTGCTCTGCTTGTATGTTTGGCAACAAGACATGTGGACCTTAGCTCCCAAACCAGAGATGGAACAGGCACTCCCTGCATTGGAAGGTGGAGTCTAAACCACTGGACCACCAGTGAAGTCCCTTCTGCAGTATTTAAAGTTGACAAATGACTGGGCCAAATATGCATTTCTGATTATTCTACTGACCTGGTAGAGAGTGACCAAACTCCAACACGGGTAGATCTTGGACAGGCTATTGTAATAGTCTAGATCAGTGCCCCTTAAACATTCCATATTAAAAAGCAGAGACATTACTTTGCTGACAAAGGTCCATATAGTTAAAGCTGTGGTTTTTCCAGTAGCCAGTCCCTGGGTTGGGAAGATCCCCTGGAGAAGGAAATGGCGAACCTTTCCAGTATTCTTGCCTGGAGAATCTAATGGACAGAGTAGTTTGGCAGGCTACAGTCCATGGGGTCACAAACAGTCGGACACAACTTAGTGACTAAACAAGTTCTGGTAAGTGTTTCCTGATATCTCTTGCTCACAGGTCTTGTTATGTAATTTTAAAGAGTTTCCTGTGCCATAAGTTCTTTGGACATTCATGCAGCTTTTTAAAAACAGAAATGTATCATATGTGCATGTATTCCATGACTCTCATGAGCAACTGAAATTCCCTAACATTTACAGGATATATCATAATCTACCACTGCAATCCAATGAGCACATAGCACTTGGTACGAATAAAAGCTTGTTAAATTTTGTGTGTTCCTTAAAACCATAAGAATGTTTGCTTTTTTATTGTTGTTGCTGTTAAAGGTAAATTATATGCTTGGTGCTAGGCAAGAAAGGGGGAATTTCACAAGTAAAAAGCTGATTTTTAGACAAATGTGCTGTGTTCAAGATTCCTTTCAAAGTATGAATAATTATTAAAACTTATTTAATAAAGTGAGATGTTCATTAAAAAATGTCCTTTTCCCATAACCTTGCTATATATAACCATAATAAATATATGTATATTAGTTAGGTTTACATATAGATTATATATATATATATACTTTTTTAATATATGTGCATGTGTATGCTCGGCCTTCCTTGGTGGCTCATCTGGTAAAGAATCTGTCTGCAATGCGGGAGACCTGGATTCAATCCCTGGGTGGGGAAGATCCCCTGGAGAAGGGAAAGGCTACCCACTCCACTATTCTGACCTGGAGAATCCCACGGATAGTCCGTGGGTTTGCAGAGTCAGACACGACTGAGCCACTTTCACTTTCAGGACTGTGCTTAGTCATGTCTGACCCTTTGTGACCTCACGGACTGTAATCCACCAGACTCCTCTGTCCTTGGAATTCTCCAGGCAAGAATAGTGGAGTGGGTTGCCATTCCCTACTCCAGGGGATCTTACCGAACCAGGGATCAAACCAGAGTCTCCTGCCTTGGCAGGCAGATTCTTTACCCCTAGCACCACCTTGGAAGCCCATATATTTTATACATACAAGTATATAATGTATTAGTTAGGTTTATACATACTGTATATAGTGTGTGTGTGTGTGTATATATATATACATATATATATACACATATATATATATGAATATTCCTACCTATGTGCTCTCACAGGAAAGCCTTGAGTTCATGCTCAAGAATGAAACTCTAAGGAGTTTCTCAAGAATTCAGTGAGAATAAGACAAGTTGTAGCCCTTTGAAAGTGATAAAGTCTGATGGTAGAAATGGTGAGAGCTGACACCTTTCTTCCTCAAGAGAATGGAAACAAATTGATTCTAAATTCGATTGAGTTAACTTTGATTCTCTCAAATTGCTTTAGATCCCTGAGCTGGTGGGCCCTGTGCATGAACTTGGTTTCAACCCTAGAAATAAAATGTCCTTAGTTCCATAAGTCTGGAAATGAAAAAGCTGCATGGTCTAAGGAAAAGGTCATGACTTTTAAAGATAGGTAGATATGGGTTACAAGCGTCCTGGCCCTATCAAATACCAGAATTATTAGGTCATTTGGGGCTAGTTATGTAACTGAGTTTGGCTTCAGAATAATCACCCATACAAATGGTGAAAAGCACAGGAGTGAGACTTAAGTGGAACCTGGAGTAATCTCTGCTCAAATGTTCTTTCCTTTTTTCCATTAAGTTCATTCATTGTGACTTTGTTAAGACTGAGGACAAGGATATGGGGCAAGCTCTGGGTAATAATAATAATGAGAAAATAGATTCCTATTGTGTCATAAGCTAGCTTATAGTTTTAGTTTCAGATTTTTCTCTGAGTATGTGAAATCTCAGGTTGTCAAAGACAGTGTGAACAATATGAAGGTAACACTGCTTTGTTCTCAGTGTTAGGACAAGTAGAGCATTGTACTGTATGGTTGGCTGGATGAAAGAGGAGGAGTTTCCTTCCGGACAGCAGAGTTCCTGAGACAAGGCAAATGTGTCAGTCATTCTGGTGGGTCAACTCATGTGAATTTGCATAAAGCAAATCTTTCTCTCATTTCAAACTTCAGCAGTTTTCCTTTTTGAAACATGGTCCTCTTCCTTTATGTTTTACTGCTACATTTATTATTGGTTTGTGCGTGCTTTGATGTAATTCACTTAACCTCTTTGGGCCTAAATTAACCAAACATAAAATCCTGAATTCTCAACATGACTCATAGATATTTCAGTGAGTGAAGTGCTTATTTAAGTGGTAAAAGTATTTCTTTTCAAAACATCCTCAGTAAATTTAATAAAAATAGGTGCAAAAATATAACGATTTTAACTAATGATATATGAACAAAAGAAACTTCAGATATAACTCAGTCTCTCCATTCTGTGTATACTCATGAAAGTTACAAGAATGATATTAATAAACACTTTATTTTGCACTATGTCTTAGAATTTACATCGCATTTATTCTTTAGTTTTATTATCTAATTAAATGATACTTAAATTATCCTTTTACCCACAGATTGAAGCCCAGCTCTATCTTCTATACCTAAAATCCTCATGTATTTTTTGTCTGCTACTGCTACTGCTAAGTCGCTTCAGTCGTGTCCAACTCTGCGACCCCATAGACGGCAGCCCACCAGGCTCCCCCGTCCCTGGGATTCTCCAGGCAAGGACACTGGAGTGGGTTGCCATTGCCTTCTCCAATGCATGAAAGTGAAAAGTGAAAGTGAAGTCACTCAGTCGTGTCTGACTCTGTGCAACCCCATGGACTGCAGCCTACCAGGCTCCTCTGTCAATGGGATTTTCCAGGAAAGAGTACTGGAGTGGGGTGCCATTGCCTTCTGCGATTTTTTTTTTTTTGGGTCTAAGGTATATTTATTGAGCACACAATATATGACAGGAACTCTACTAAACTTGAGGAATACAGTAATTGTCAAAACAGAAAAATCTGTTTTCAGGTAACTTCTCCCCTAGTGGAGGAAGACAGACAATAGACCCCTAAATACACAGATGATGTGAAGTGTCAAGAAGAACAAGAAAGCAGGATGAGAGGAAGGGTTTAACTGTGGGAGGGAGTGTAGTTAGCATTGCTGGTAAAAGAAAAGTTATCTGATGGGTAATTTTTCATTAAAGATAGAAAGGAAAGAAGAGAGAACAAATTAGGAGGATATATTTTTTTTTAATTAGTTTTTCTTGGTGCATAATTGCTTTACAGTCCATGGGGTCACAAAGAATCAGACATGACTGAGGGACTGACCAACAATTGCTTTACAATGTTGTGTTACTTTCTGCTGTATAGCAAATGAATTATATATATACATATATATATATGTGTATATATATATATATATATATATATATATATATATATATACACACGTACACACCTCTGTTTTGGATTTCCTTCCCATGTAGGTCACCACAGAGCATTAAATTGAGTTCCCTGTGCTATGCAGTATGTTCACATTAGTTGTCTTATACGTAGTATCAACAGTGAATATATGTCAATCTCAGTCGCCCAATTCTTCCCACTTCCCTTTTTCCCAGTTGCTATCCATGTATTTCTTCTCTGTGTCCATGTCCCTATTTCTGCTTTGCAAGTAAGATCATCTACATCATTTAGGAGGGTATCTTGGAGAAGACCTTTCTCAACAGAAGGAGTAACAAGTGCAAAGATTCTGCTTGGAAGGGAAACTGACTTGCCGGGGTGGAGGGAGCCAGGGAGGATGGAAGAAGCTGAAGTCAGAGGGACAAACTGAAGGCAGAGCATCTGTGCCGTGCAGGCTGTGTCGAGGACTTGTGAGACTTTTGTGAATGATGTGGGGATTTTGAGCATATGATTTATCTAATCCAATTCTCTATTTTAAAGGTTTAGTGCCCTGTGGTGACCTGAAAGGAAAGGAAATTCAAGGAAGAGAGGTTCTGTGTACACATGTGACTGATCCACTTTGCTTTACAGCAGAAACTAGCGCAATATTGTAAAGCAACTGTGGTCCAATGAAAAAAATTTAAAAAATACTTAACATGGTGTGTGTGAGGGGGATACTTCCCTGGTGGTCCAGTGGCTAAGACTTTGCTTTCCAATGCAGGGGTTGCAGGTTTGATCCCTGGTTGGGGAGCTAACATCCCACACTCCTGATGGCCAAAAAATCAAAATGTAAAACAGAAACAATATTGTGACAGATTCAATAAAGAATTTTATAATGGTCCACACTAAAAAAAAATTTTTTTCTTAAAAAAATGGGCAAAGGATCTGAAAATAAAGTCTCACTGGTGGCTGTTGGAGAACAGACCTGATAAGGTGACAAGCTGAAGCAGGGTAGGATGACCATACAATTTTTCTAAACCATAGCACATTTTGCAAGTGGAAAATTGACATAATTTGTAGACAAGAAGGACAGACATAACAGACACTGTCCTGAGCAAACCAGGATTCACATTTACCCTAAAGCAGGGAGACCAGTTGCAGGTTCCGGGGGAGGTCACAGGGAGATGGCTCGCTCCATGCTTGTGCCAGATTTTTCCAGTTACCCCTCTGGGTCCATTCTCTACCTGTTCTAATCCTACTCTCTGCCTCAAGGGTCTGACATTAGGAAATTTTGAGCTGACTCTTGAATCTTAGAACTTCCAACTGACTTCAGCCCAAGGGGAACGCCAACTGGAGACGGAGGAAGGGAGTACTTACCCCTCTGCTCCTTCCCTATAGGTGGCCTCACACTAGCTGTATCCCTCAGGTGTCATTCTGCCCTTCTAGCAAGATAGCCTGCTTCCAGGACTTTTCCTTCTTTCAGGTTCTGGTAACATTTTTCTTCCTGGTCCCTGTAGACTCAGCAGCTAATGCTATCCCAGGGTTCCTGTACCACATCTTGTGGTTCCCCAACACCCATCTGCTCATTTCTTATGAATCTTTTATAAATCAACTCTCCTTGTTAATGCAAGTTCCAGTGCCTGACTCACAGTGAGGCCAAACAACCTGAAACAATGGAGTTTGGAGCAGAGAAAGGTTTAATCGCAGGACCAAGCAAGGAGACAAGATGGCTCATGCCCTGAAAAGCCTGAAGATCCTACAGGGTTTTGGCAAAGCATTTTTAAAAACCAGTTGAGGGAGAGGGGTCACAGGGTCTGCGATCAGCTTGTGCACAATTCTCCAGCTGATGGTGAGGGAGCAGGGTGGTGTCAAATGGGTTAATACCAACAGTCCTTAGGCTCCAGGAAGCCTGGGGCCATGGGCTCATGGTCATCAAGTAGTTAACTTCTACCATTTGTTGGAGAGGAGGAGGTTTTATACATCTGCAAAACAACTCAGGAAATATGCACCCAATACTGTTATCTGGGTACTTCAGAGAGGAGCTAAAGCAGAGGAAATGCCAGAAGGGCTGTCCCAGGAAGGCCCCAGGGGGTCCTGTTCAGTTAGATCCTTGAATTACCCTAAAGTGACTGTGCCCTTGTGGAAGAATGTCTGGTCCACCATCCACCCCAAAGATATTTCTAGCAGTAAGTCATTGCCAGAAGGGCCTGGCAAATGGGATCTTAGCTACGCCAGGCTCTGGAGTGGCCTCCATAAATCATAACGTGCATTAATTTCTTAAGGGAACAAAGGAAGAGCAAAGAGGATGCTTTTCTCCTCTGACTTCCTCTAAACTCAGGAATTCATTAAGCATCGTTTGAAAGGAAGCGTTCAAGACAAATCTTAAAGACAAATCTTAAAATACTATGTTTTTCAACTGCAGCCTGAAAGGCTGCTTTATATTTCAAAATGGGTTATCCGATGCCTTTATAATGAGGAGAGATTCTTAGCAAAGGCGGCCCCAGATCCTGTCTTTGCCTTTCAGGGAGGTTTCCTTATTTGCACACCACTGAAAGGGTGTCACCTCGAGAAGGTGGAGAAAGGCGCAGCTGGGTGATGCTGAAGCACAGCTTTGTGATGTTGGGAAAAAAAACAGGGGATCAGAATAAGAATGATTTAAATCAGAAATAGTTACTTAAAGTCAGGGTGAACTAGAAACTGAGTATGGTGCCAGATGAAATGCAAAATAGCTCAAAGGAAGTGCTCTGGATAATGGTGATGCTTTTGTATTTGTTTCAATGGCTTTGGGAAACTGAATAATCCAGGAACTCTGAGTCTTGATCCTTACAAAGTCTTAGGGAGAGAGGAGCCCAGGGAGGCTTACAGGGAGATTGCAATCTCTTGAAACCCTGTGCTAGCAGAAGACGTGGTCAGCAAGCCCTTGCTTTAATCTTCATATTCCTAGCACCTAGCACAGTGCCTAGCAATGTTTTTAAAATTCATAACGCTTATCAGGTGAATGCAGTGAGTGAAGAAAACAGCAATGAATGAGTTTCAGGATATAGTAAGACACCATACCATCCACGAGATTTACTGCTTTCAAACTGAATTAAATTGGTGAAAAGAACTGGGAGAACAAATAGATGGCCTGCCATTGTGTAACCTAGACAAAGAGATGCTTGTCCAATATTTGTCATATTCAAGTAGTTGCTCTGAATGAGTGTTTCTAGTAATGAGTCATAATATTGTGATATTCTCATAGTGACAATACTTTTTGTTTCCAACTCAAAAGTGTGAATTGAACACTTGTCTAATTAATAAGGATAAAAATTATCGTATTATGAGATTCTGGGTAAGAATTTAACAGCATTCTAAAAGACAAACGGTTATGCCTGGAATGTGCAGATACTAGAAGCAATTGGTATGCCTAATTGTACGGGCAAACATTGTCCAGGCTTGGAAAGATTAGAAGGGGATTGTGGGCAGAGGAATGAGGGTTTCACAAAGAAGAGACTGTCTTTAATTTTTAGTTCTTCTGTAGATTCAGTTAATGGCTCTAAACCTCAGGTTACAGAGAGCCTTGAGTTCACTTATAGTCTCTACTTGCTCAGATGTTGACAAAGAAAACTGAAATAGCCAAGTAGACAGTGGTTCTGATCAATAGGTACCAGTTTTCCTGTTACATGGTATTAGTTTCTTTTTTATTTTCTCACCTGCCATTGTTCTGGAAACTGAGGGATAACTGTTTAAAATTAATTTGTTCTTCAACACTATAGGTGCTTAAAAGCTAAGCAAGGAATCTGAACATCAAATGAATCTTTCACATTCTTTGACAATAAAAATAAGAGAGGCTCCCCTGATTCTTCTATTAACATCAGGACTGGTGCACATTCCAACTGGGAAGAACTTTTTCTTCCCTACCTATCTGGGTCTCTCATTTGGTTTTTGCTATTTTCTTTTCCTCCTGCATGACAGTGTATACTGCCTCATACTGAGGATCCACTGACATATATATGATTCTTTAGGATGGGCCTTGAAGTCATTCATTTATCCTTTAGGATGAATGTAACTGGGTTACCTCTGTCAGGGGTAGCAGCACTTAAGCCTAGTTCACTGTTGTCCTCAACAGATACCTTTCAAACATTGGAAAAGAGAGTTGTGATGGTGTAAGTGCTATATTCTTTGTTCCTTAAGTGATAACCCAGATAACCCAGAGACAAACCTATTTTAAGATAACACCATACCTATAGCACTCTCATTATCCTTGGTTTTCTATGGAGTAAAAGAGAACACTGACTCATACATTGTTCATATATATTTATCTTATTATTTTAGCTTGGATTAATTTTGGTGTTTAATATAAATAATAGCCGTATCATTTGAGAATGACATATGACTACATAGTTAACTTTTTTTTCCCCATAAATAAAACTCTCCCAAATCCCAAACTTGGTAAGTGGAACACGCTCATCTAAAATGTGTCTCTCAAATTACGATCCCCATCTTTCCCCAAAACGCCACCTCATATACTTGGTCTCTTTGAGCCCCCAAGTTTTACATTATTCTGTTTTCTTTTTAATGAGTTACATATTGGATGTGCTAGTATATGCAACATATCTGAATATTTAGACCCTAAAATATACTTTTTCTAGTTACTATTTTGTTATTTCAGGTGAAAGTTTCTTTGCTTCAATTATCAGAGTAATTTAAGTACACAGAATCAGTCTGAGTTTATACCCAGTGCTAATGCTCAAACCATTTTCTTCCTCCTTTCTGAGTGATAAAATTTTTAAAGGAACAGAAAAAGCATTAAATGAATATATTTTTGCAGTCGTTTGAAGGTCTGTAATGAGAACAGAAAATACATAATTGAACACAGAGTAGTACAAGGTAAGTCATCAGTGTAATAAATTGAAACACACAGTCGTGCAAAGTAATAAACTAGAACACTTTCATATGAGGTCAGGTGTGTCGCTTTGAAGTTGGACTGCAATTTGCCTTCCCTAGGATGAAACCGACTCTTGATTCTACATGCTCATTAATCTACAGCCATTTAATGAGGCAAAGGGTGACCAACAGGTGATATCAAGAATTTGCTCTACTATCCACAGGGCTAGAGATCAGCTAGAGGGTTGAACATGCAAAATTAGCTTTTGCTATTCTTGAGCTGATTATCAGACTGAGCTCTATTCACAACAGGGCATTATACAGACAATTTCATGTTGCCCCTTGACTATCATTGCCTATAAACTGAAACAATAACATCAGGAGATTTCCTTCTATCCCTTAGTGAATGGCAGATTTGTGTTCTAGTTCCAGCTTTACCAGCATTCATTACATGAAGAAAACCTTTTCTTCAGTTCAGTTCAGTTCAGTCGCTCAGTCATGTCCAACTCTTTGCGATCCCATGAACTGCAGCACACCAGGCCTCCCTGTCCATCACCGACTCCCGGAGTTACCCAAATCCATGTCCACTGAGTCACTGATGCCATCCAACCATCTCATCCTCTGTCATCCCCTTCTCCACCTGCCCTCAATCTTTCCCAGCAACAGGGTCTGTTTTATTAAAAAAAAAAAAAAAAAAAAAACTTTTCTTAGAAGCACCAATTCAAAATTATCCCTCTGAATCTTCATTCACTACCACCTCATCATGTTTCATGTGGGCACTTAATATATGAAGGGACTGATGGAAGGGATGTTTTCTGGAAACATCTGGAAAGAAAGATAAAAGCAAATCCCAGAAATTATAATGTAGTTAAGGACCTATGGATGTGAAAAAAAAAAAATTTTCTGGCAGGTGTCTGAAAACAAGCAAAGTCCGATTAGCTGGAGAATTTTTCCCTGTGATGTTTGATCATGTTTGATGTTTGATGAGCTAGAACTATAACCAGCATTTTATTCCTAAATGACTTTCAGGGAAATCTCAAATGTTTCATAAACACTGATAAAGACTTAGAACCTGTCTTAGAAGAAGACTTGAATAAACAGAATTTGGTTTTCCAGATACAGATGGGGCGTCTGTTAGACAATCTAGTGGTGGTGGAGGTGGTTCAGTTGCTAAGTCGTGTCTCACTCTTGTGACCCCATGGACTGTAGCCCGCCAGGCTCCTCTGTCCATGGGATTCTCCAGGCAAGAATACTGGAATGAGTTGCCATTTCCTTCTCCAGGGGATCTAGTAAAGATGCCTTTATTTGAGCTCTGTTAAATCCTTGAGGTAGAGTTTCTTCTGGTACCTTAATTCATGACATACTTTTTCATGTTAGTAAGTCTATCCAAGGGAGAGCATAACTCTTAATGGCTTTGAGAGTTTGTCTCTTAATTGAACTACTCAACAACTGTCTTTCTTTATGTTGCTGTTGCTGTTAAGTTGCTAAGTCATGTCTGACTCTGCAATCCCATGGATTGTAGCCCACCAGGTTCCCTTGTCCATTGGATTTCCCAGGCAAGAATACTGGAGTGGGTTGCCATTTCCTTCTTCAGGGGATCTTCTGACACAGGGATTGAACCCACATCTCCTGCACTGGCAGAAGGATTCTTTGCCACTGAGTTACCAGGGAAACCGTTTATACCTTAGGAATTTCTATACTCATCCCACCTGGCTCCCAGGCCCCATGGGTTGAGTATTCTCTTTGATTGGTTTTCAGGAACAGTTTGCTGCAATAGAATTCCCTGGGAAGCAGGCTTTTAGAAAAAGATTAGCATACACATTTATGGGATTGATTCCAAGATGAGTGACGGGGATGAAGAAAACGGGATTTCGGACAGAAAGAGGGTTAGTCTTGATGCAGCCATGTCTTCTAGTTAATCATTTACCAACATGCTTAACACCTGTTAATGTGTCACTATTAATTAACATGTTACTTGTTTGACTACGTTTTCAGCATCACTGGGACTTTACCCCAAATATATAATAAGAACTACCTCACTCACCATACAGCTGTGAGTAGTATGTGGGTGCAGGTGAGTAAGTGCATCACATTTCAATGAATATAGAGATATCTGGAGAAACTGTGGTTGAAATATTACCAGTGTATATCTCCAGCTGGTGCAATTTTAGGAGTGTTTTTGCTTTGCATTTTTAAAACATATTATTGAATTTTCTAGATAAAGTTTCAGCAAATAAAGCTATGAATTAAAAAACAAACAAGCAAGCAGAGAGAAGGCAAAAAAGAAAAGAAAACCCATTTTTTTTTTTTTTGGAGCAGCCAAGATAGAAAAGGCAGAGGAACCAGAGATCAAATTGCCAACATCTGCTGGATCATCAAAAAAGCAAGACAGTTCCAGAAAAACATCTATTTCTGCTTTATTGACTATGCCAAAGCCTTTGACTGTGTGGATCACAATGAACTGTGGAAAATTCTTCAAGAGATGGGAATACCAGACCATGTGACCTGCCTCTTGAGAAATCTATATGCAGGTCAGGAAGCAACAGTTAGAACTGGACATGGAACAACAGAGTGGTTCCAAACAGGAAAAGGAGTATGTCAAGGCTGTATATTGTCACCCCGCTTATTTAACTTATATGCACAGTACATCATGAGAAGTGCTGGGCTGGAGGAAGCACAGCTGGAATCAAGATTGCCGGGAAAAATATCAATAACCTCAGATATGCAGATGACACCACCCTTATGGCAGAAAGTGAAGAGGAACTAAAAAGCCTCTTGATGAAAGTGAAAGTGGAGAGTGAAAAGTTGGCTTAAAGCTCAACATTCAGAAAACAAAGATCATGGCATCTGGTCCCATCACTTCATGGCAAATAGATGGGGAAACAGTGGAAACATTGGCTGACTTTATTTTTCTGGGCTCCAAAATCACTGCAGATTGTGACTGCAGCCATGAAATTAAAAGATGCTTACTCCTTGGAAGGAAAGTTATGACCAACCTAGACAGCATTTTAAAAGCTGAGACATTACTTTGCCAACAAAGGTCCTCTAGTCAAGGCTATGGTTTTTCCAGTGGTCATGTATAGATGTGAGAGTTGGACTATAAAGAAAGCCGAGCGCCAAAGAATTGATGCTTTTGAACTATGGTGTTGGAGAAGACTCTTGAGAGTCCCTTGGACTGCAAGGAGATCCAACCAGTGCATCCTAAAGGAAATCAGTCCTGGGTATTCATTGGAAGGACTGATGCTGAAGCTGAAACTCTAAAACTTTGGCCCCCTGATGCAAAACTTTGGAAAAGACCCTGATGCTGGGAAAGATTGAAGGCAGGAGGAGAAGGGGACGACAGAGGATGAGATGGTTGGATGGCATCACCAACTCAATGGACATAGGTTTGGGTGGACTCTGGGATTTGGTGATGAACAGGGAGGCCTGGAATGCTGTGGTTCATGGGGTCACAAAGAGTCAAACAGGACTGAGCAACTGAACTGACTGAAAATAACTCAAGGAACCCTGAGTTTGCTCCTCTCAGGAGCACACCAAAATCACAACTATCCACAGAAAACCCTAAAGACAAAACAAATAAAAAAAAAAACCACCCTGGAACCTACCAGGAAAGATCTTTGACCACTAAAGACAGGAACCACAAGGAATCACAAGGAGACGTAGGTAGGAGGAACAGACACCCAGTGTTCTCAAATCCCACACCAATAGGTGGATGACCCACAAACTGGAGGGTATTTACACCCTCCAGAGGGTCTCCCACAGGAGTGGGAGTTCAGTGCCTCCATCATGCTCCCCAGCCTGGGGGTCCAGCACCAGTTAGATGAGCCCCCAGATCATTTGGCTTTGAGGCTTCGGCCTTTATTGCAGGAGCTCCCAGGACTGAGGAAAACAGAGGCTTAACTTTTAGAGGGCGCAAACAAAATCTCACACAGAAACAGTCATTTGTTAAGAGCTGGACCAGGCCTGCCTGTGGGGCTTGGAGATCTCCTGGAGAGGTGTTGGGGAGTTGGCTGTGGCTCCTTCCGGAAACACAGACACTGGAGGCAGCCATGATTTGGAGCCCTTTCTCGAAAGAACTGCGGACTGTAGGTCTATGTAGCCAGCCTATACTAAGTGTTTTGAGGCTTTGAAATGAAGGCTTGAGACAATAAGTCATATAACAAGGGAGAAATGAAGGGTACAGAAAAGGGCAGCAGAAGAGTGAACTACAGTGGGAGAAAGAGGCCATTGAGAATGAAGACCCAATCTAATATTTAACTAATATGCCACTGTTTTCCTAATTAATATTAACATAGGCAGAAAGCTGGAGTTAGGTGTCAGTAAGACACTTCTTGTATTACCAGTCAATGGGAGACTGGAGAATCAATACCCTGACCCCAACATGTTATTGAAAGTTAATAGCAAAAAGATACATTGGCAAATTGTGAACTTATATTTATACATAAATAATTTATTTCTTACTGAAGCAAAAATTCTACCTGATTTAAAAGCACCAAATTAGAAATTTGATGTTCAGTAGCAACATGTCTGAAGACTTCTAGGAGTGTTCTACTGCTCTTAGCAGCTAATATTCTTTTACAAGAAATCAGTGGTGCTGAATGCATGGCAATCACTGCCCTCATTACAGGCCTCACTTAGTATTTTAAGATGCCGCATATGTCAACTTGACCTCACAATGACCTTTCTGAGACTGCAGTTAAGACAGAGGAAACAAGGAAGAGAAAAATACAGAAGCTGATCTTAGAATCAAAGCCACTTGGCTCAGCTCAGTTCCATTTACCATTAAAAGGCCAGGATTCAGGTTTAGCCCCACTCCAATCACTCAGATTTGCCCATCCCTGTACATTCAATAGACAGTTCTTCAACAAAAGCTGGCTATCCACCTTTAAATGGATATAGTCAGAAAGCAAAGGAATCTCCACCCAAGGAGCATCATACACCCTGCATTCTATGCTAAGATTGAAGTTGCTGCTGCTGCTGCTAAGTCGCTTCAGTCGTGTCCGACTCTGTGCGACCCCATAGACGGCAGCCCACTAGGCTTCCCCATCCCTGGGATTCTCCAGGCAAGAACACTAGAGTGGGTTGCCATTTCCTTCTCCAATGCAAGAAAGTGAAAAGTGAAAGTGAAGTCACTCAGTTGTATCCGACTCTTAGCAACTGCATGGACTGCAGCCCACCAGGCTCCTCCATCCATGGGATTTTCCAGGCAAGAGTACTGGAGTGGGGTGCCATTGCCTTCTCCAAGACTGAAGTTAGTTATCTCTTTAAGAAGCTGTAATTACAATGCCTATTTCAACTGTATCTTCTGAGAAGTAATATTCTCCATAACTGTGGCTATCCCAGTATGCTGATAATTTTATTTTTGTTCAATCAGGCAATCATTTCTTCCAATCTTTATTTCCTTTTCAGTTGAAACAGATTTGACTTTTTTGGATCTCCCATGATAAGGTACCAGTAGCTGAAATTAAGGCTCAACTGATACAATTCTACCCCAAAACACAGAATCAAAAAAGTGGCTTGTGTTGATCACATTGCCCCTTCTAATTCTCACATTTAACTGAAAGTCCTTTTTTTTCTTTTCTATCCTTCTTTAGGGCCTCAATCCTCCCCTTAGTCGTTTATTCAATCATTCAGTTAATATGTATTGAGTGCCAGACACCGTGCTAGACAGGGGCTAAAATGGTGAGCAGAAGAGCAAATAAAATTTCTGTTTTAATGGAAGTTTCAGGCTGGTGAGAGAAGACTTAATTAAATGATCACACACAATTAAGTCTAAATTTTCAACGGTAAGAAGTCATCAAAAAAGTACACAGTGTCTTCATCGAGGTAAGTGTGATTTTCCTTTGGCTAGGTTTGAGGTCTCTTTATTCCTAAAAATCAGTTTTGTAACTATTCTCACTATTCAAAGCAAATTGCTCCTTGGAGTTTTGGAAGTTTTCACAGGAGCAACATTTTTTCCTGGTTATGTCATTCTTTCTCCAGGGTTCCTTGGGTATCAGGGAGATTCTGAGGCCCCTGTAAGAGTATGGGAGGGACTTCCCTGGTGGTCTGGTGGTTAAGAATCTGCCTTCCAATGCAGGGGATGGATTCGATCCCTTGTGTGGGAGGATCCCACATGCCATAGAGCAACTAAGCTTGTGCACCCTAGAGTTCAAGCTCCACAGCAAAAGAAGCCACTGCAAAAGGCAATGCCCTGCAACGAAGAGTAGTCCCCACTCACCGCAACTAGAGAAAACCTGCCCAAAAGCAACAAAGATTCAGGGCAATGAAAAATATGAATAAATAAGAATGTGGGAGAGGAAACAGAGCAGAATATCTCTTGGGAACATTTGTGATCTGGCAGTTCAGGCAGGTCGATTATTAATATTTATTCACCCTCTAACCTGGCCCACTTCTGTTCTTCTCTCCCCATAATTTCCTTATCTGAAAAATGTACATAATAAAGACCATCCCCCTATTAGGAGTGTCTTACTAGTACACACAAAACAATTTGCAAGTTACAAAGTGGAATATAAAATTAAAGTTGTGTTACTCTAATTGTATTTGATATGAATATTATGGCATAAGTTTGTAAACATAAAATTCAACTGTCTTTTTCTTGTATCCATTGTTTCTTGCCAGAAAGCAGAAAAGCCATAGGTAGGAGGTTTTCATTCACCCAGGCAGACCTTGACACTGCATGAGCTTTCCAGCTTATGATGAAGGCTTTTTCTCCTCCTGATATAATGCTTTAAGATAGAAGTATAATGACTCAGTTTTATATGAAAGAATAAAAGAGTAGCATTGACATATACATGCTACCATAATGTAAAACAGATAGCTAGTGGGAAGCTGCTATGCAGCACAGGGAGCTTAGTTGGATGCTCCATGATTCCTGGGTTAGGAAGATTCCCTGGAGTAGGTCCTGGCAACCCACTTCAGTATTCTTGCCTGGAGAACCCATGGACAGAGGGGCATGGCAGGCTATAGTCCATGGGGTTGCAAAGAGTCGGACATGACCGAGTGACTAAGCACAGCGTGTATGTAAAACAGATAGCCAGCAGGAGTTTGATGTACGATGCAGGGCATCCAAAGTCAGTGCTCCATGACAACCTGGAGGAATGGGGTGGGGAAGGAGGTGGGAAGGGAATTCAGGAGGGAGGGGACACGTGTATACCTGTGGCCTATTCATATGGATGTATGGCAAAAACCGTTACAGTATTGTAAAGCAATTGTCCTTCAATTAAAATAAAGTAATTAAATTTAGAGAAAGAATGAAAGAAAATAAAATGATGTTCTCTTGGAAATCTGAGGGACAACATTACTCTACCCTTTCCCCGACTTGTGAAAAATGGTTGCAGATTGAAGTTTCATCTAGTTCTGGTGGCTTTCGGTGCAGGGTGAATAAATCTGTCCCCACGGGCTGCCTTCTGAAAGGATGATCATCCAGATTCTGAAGATATTTATTTACCTTTGCCAAGATTTAGAGACAAACCCCTCCTTCACAGGTTCCCCCTGCCCTTTGCTGCTGATAAGACATCCCTGTGAATTTACATTGCAACCCAAGAGCGGGATTTGTGAGTTCAGATCATGTTGCTGGCTCTACCCTGGATAAGACACATTTATCACAGCTATACTTAGTCTTATTTGTATTACATGTTGTACTGCCTAGATTGTTAAACCCCACTGCTTTTAAAGGCTGGTCGGTAGAGTGTCTCCCAGAGCTATCAGCCACACAAATTCTGCCTTTAAAAGCAGGAGAGCAGAACTTAATTGTGCTTAACTACTAAAAACATGGGGCTTCCTTGGTGGTTCAGTGGTAAAGAATCCAGCTGCCAATGTAGGAAATGCAGGTCCAATCCCTGAGTCAGGAAGATCCCCTGGAGGAAGGTATGGTAACCCACTACAGTATTATTGTCTGGAGAATCCCATGGACAGCCTGGTAGGCTACAGGGGGTCCCAAAGAGTCAGGCATGACTTAGTGACTAAACAACAGGCTAAAGGCATCACCACCTCTAGCCTGAACTTGTTCCCATTTTACGAACACCAGTAGATGGATGGCTCAAGATCATCTTCACAAGACCTTATGCACAAAGTCGGGGCAGACGGGTCTCAGATGACCAGGGGCAAAGGCATCTTCTAGGAAGGGCTGCTTTCGGCTCATGTTATGTAAGTGGTTCTTTGGGAAATCTCAGTATGAGAATATTTATGACCTGTAAGAGATCAAATAACTTGAGCTAATAATGAGTCAGAATGGATCAAAGGCAGTGTTAGGCTTCAAAGGCATCCAGTCACTGAGATTAGAGTTATGGGCTGTGGAAGAGAAGGGAAACTTGAACAGACTCAGTATCATTCAGGTTGCAGTTCAGTGGTACTTGGGTGGAGCATCCCTGTTTCCAGAGATGGAATTTTGCTGCTCTTCTGTGAAGTCTTACTTGGTAATACAAAACCAAAACTTAAGTCATTCCAAAGGCCATTGGCACAACCAGTGATATATATATATATATATATATATATATATATATTTTTTTTTTTTTGGCTGCTCTGTGCAGTCGATGGGATGGTAGTTCCCCTGTGCTGCTTGCAGTGGAAGTGTGGAGTCTTAACCACCAGACCACTGAGGAAGCCCCCAACAATGATTTCTTATGCCTTGGAAGAGCTTAAAATAAGACTTCAGTTCTTAGATTCTAAAAGATTTTCTAAGGATTTTTGTTTGATTTTGGTTTTTATTTTTTAACGAAAAAAAACAAAGATATAAGTCAATTCAGTTTAACTTTGGTCTTAATATCTTAAATTTCCTTTATGGAACTGGTAGCCAGATATCGACTTACCAGCTATCAACTAAGATAACCCCCTGTGTCAGGGTCTTTGTCCTCCTTCTGATATAATTCCCACCTTTGTCTTCTAGTTAAGTTCTGCTAAAGGGCTACTCCCAATGTCTCCCTGTCATGAAGGTTTCTAGTATACAGTCACCTCCCTGCTCCTAAACTTCTCAACTTCAATGATTTTTTCTCAGTTAGCAATTAATCACACTCTCTCCTGGGACATCTCTTATCTTGTGGTCTTTGTTGCTGAGTATTGGATAGTTTAGTTTTCTTTTTTTTCCACCCCCCACCCCATGCTTTTTGTCTCAAAATCTAGATGGTAGATGGAAAGAAGACATTCTCTGTCATAAGTATTATAAAGGAAAAAAAAAAACAAACACTGATGAAAGAAACTTGGGGGATGACATTTCCTTGTCAAGTAGATTTGCACAACTCTTCAGAAGTATCCACAATTGAATTTTATTTGGCAACTCTTCAAAAGTATCCACCCTCTAATTTTATGACTCTCACTAATCCCATGCTAGCTGAGACAGTACTTTGCATATGTGTGTGTGTACTCAGTTGTGTCCAACTCTTTGAAACACCATGGACTGTAGCTTGCCAGGCTCCTCTGACCATGGGATTTCCCAGGCAAGAATACTGGAGTTGGTTGCCATTTCCTTCTCCAGTGGATCTTCCTGACCCGAAGATTGAACCTGTGTCTCCTGAATTGCAGAGGATTCTTTACCACTTGAGCCATTGGGGATATAAGAGATGCATGATGATTGTTATTTGATGATAAACTTTGTTCAGATTCCTTCTCACATCATCCAGTCCAATTAAATGGGGGGGGGGGGAGGGGTTGAGTGTGATACAGAGAAGCTACATCTGGACAAGGACATCTGGAGAACAAGGCCAAGCAGGGAAGACTCTTCCTGAAAGATGATGAATAGTGAGCAAGATCCAAGGAGAACAGGTAAAGGAGTAGTTGGAAGGACCAGCATAGAAAGTAAATGTTAGGTAGACAGGAAGATTGGCAGCCAAGAGATTCAGGAAAAGTAGGGTGAAAAGAAAAGCGAATGTGACAGTGGAGTGTGGAGCAGTTAAAGCAGATTGTTTAGAATTCAGCCCATGAACCTGGGGCATGTGGATGAGGCTTCTTTTATGGCATTTAAACAAAAGCCAGAACAATGGCTAAGTGATGTATATTGCCTTAAAAAATTCCACTGACCAGTGCCGCAGTGTCTTTCAATCTGTTGCCAATTTGCATAACTACCTTAAGGTTGTAACAGAGCCAAGACAAGTCTATTATGAACAGCTCTTAGATTCCTAGGGAAGAATGCTGAGGAGACTATTGGGGGCTTTGCTTTGTTCATTGATCTCAGTCAGCATCCGCCTGCAGTGCATGAGACCTGGGTTCGATCCCTGGGTTGGGAAGATCCTCTGGAGAAGGGAATGGCTACCTACTCCAGTTCTGGCCTGGAAAATTCCATGGACTGTATAGTCCATGGGGTTGCAAAGAGTCGGACACAACTGAGAAACTTCCACACACACACACAAACCCTATCAGCTGACTGTCCTGCAAACTAGCACTCAGGTTCCTGAGGGAGACCTGGGCAAAGAGTTTGAGCGGTTTAATGCACTTCTATGTTCACAGTGTCAAAAGCAACATGGTGATCACAATGAAGCCGGGTTTGTCTGACCTGAATGAGAGGACATTTATAAATATCTGCCATCAGAGGGCTTCTGATGCATTAGCCTTCGGCTCCATGAATACCAGAGGGAGGAAGAAGGAATAGCCAGTAACAATTGTATCCTGTGTAGTAGAACAAATCTCTGTATTTTCTCATCTGGAAGACTAATTGCCATTTTCTTCTTATTTCTGCTATGAAAACTTGACATTAGAATGTCATCTGTCTCTTTCCTCAGCTGACTCAGCATTCTTGTGCTCAGTATGGTAAGAAAGTTTGTCTTGGCTTTTCAGCATATATCCTGGCTTATGCAGTTGAGCCCCTTTCTCTTTCTCTGGAAAAGACCATCTAAAGGGAGAGAGAAGAAAGATCCCATGGTTTAAGATGGACATGGTCATTACCCTGCTGTCTGCCTTTTAGAAGAACTACTCTGCAAGACTAGTGTCCATAGAAATCCCAGGTAATCTCCTGTTTGTACCTTTTGGGCTAAATCCAATGATAGCCAATGGCTGTCTAACAGCTTACCAAGCGGGATTGGTAGGACTGCAGACTTAACTAAGGTATATAAATGACCCCTTGAAGGGTGGCCAGAGATGTCCTTTGACTCTGTCACTCTAACCAGCTGGTGCTCAGAGCAGAGTTGCCAGTGGTGAAAGGACTTTATCACTGCGTTTTCCCATCCCCAGCAGATATGGATGCAGCTCTGCAGCTTGAGAACACATTTCTCCTTCAGGATTGCAAGGTCAGTTGCTTTCTATTAAAAGATGTTTCTAGTTACTTTCTTATCAAGTGTATAATTTTAACCTTACATGAGTCAGATGCAGGTTATCATTAAATCTTACTATATAGATGGATAAACCAAGACCAAGTGATTGCATCGTACCCAAGTAACAAGCAGGAATCTGTCACAATCAGAGCTGCGGAGCTGGGCCAGCCACTAGCTTCTTGACCCCAGCCGATGCTCATATATCAGACCATATGTGTTATAGAAAAAAAACACACACACTGTATTTTTCAGGGAAGATAGGACACTGGGCTAGACCCTCAGAGTAGGAACAAAACAATCACTGCACAGCCTTAGAGTGACCAGCCTTTAACTTTTATTGCATATTTTGTGTTTTTAGCAAAAGTGACAAAATTCTGAAAGTAGTGCCTTATGCTCCATTCTTCATATTTAGGGTGGATTTTAAGGCTTGTAGAAAAGTATTTTTGAGGATTTGGAAGTTAAGGAAAAAGAAAAGAATGAAGGAAAGAGGGAGGGAGAATATTTATTGAGCACTTTCCCCAAGATCAGTGCTGATCACCTTTTCTTTTCCATTTATTTCAATTCATCCTCACTGACCTCACAGGGCCTCAGTTTTCCCATCTATAATGTAGATGTATAATGCCTATCTGGAAGTTCTTGGGTGGATAAAATGGGTTGATGCACATAAAGCCTTCTAACAGTATCCAGTACTTTTTAAAATATTTGTTGTTATAATTGTAATTGTTACAGTTACCTACATAAAAAAGAAAATGAGACTCGGAATTTTAAATACATCCAGCCAAGTTCTCAGCTGATTAGAAACTAGGACAGAAACCCAACTCCAAGTTATTTTGGAAGAACCATGTGACATATCTGAAGTATTCTTATGTTGTTAGCTGAAAAGACCTTAAATCTGTCACACAAAGCAAATATTCCAAGGCAGAATACACAGATCCAGCTACATGTGGGCAGAGAAAAGTGGGAGATGG
This sequence comes from Bubalus bubalis, assembly GCF_019923935.1. NCBI lineage: Eukaryota > Metazoa > Chordata > Mammalia > Artiodactyla > Bovidae > Bubalus > Bubalus bubalis. The sequence goes on from NC_059161.1 coordinate 111,703,087, forward strand.
AGGGAGAATTGTTTTTATGGGCCAGAAAAAAAGTAAGCTCTCTTTTCTTTCTGTTCACAAAAGAGCAGAAATCTGGGAGAGAGATTACCTACCTAGCATACCACTTTTCCTCAGAATAAAACAAGGCATCTTTCTTGAAATTCACAGAAACTAAAATAATCAACAGCCCAGTATATACAGGAGTCTTCATGTAGCATTTTTTACAGCTGACCAGTCTGTTCCAAGAATTATCCTACAAAGAATTTAAAAAAAAATGTTTTTTCTCTTGCTGTTCTAATACTTCACTACAGGAAAAACATACTGTTCCTCTTTAATATTTCTTATATGAAAAAAATAACATTTTAGATACAAATGAACTGTATCAACAAAACAGAAACAGACTCACAGACTTAGAGAATGAACTTACGGTTTCCAGAGTGGAAGAATGGGGGCAAGAGAGTTAGGGGGTTTGGGATGGACAGGTACACACTGCTATATCTAAAATGGATAACATACAAGGACCCACTGTGTAGCACAGGGGACTCTGATCGATGTAATGTGGCAGCCTGGATGGGCAGGGAGTTTAGGGGAGAATGGATATGTACATACGGCTGAGTCCCTTTTCTGTCTACCTGAAACTATCACAATATGCATTGTGATCAGGTATACCCCAGTACAAAACAAAACAAAATTTAATTAATTTAAAAATATCATTTTACTGCCACAGTAGCTTACGCATGCTGTGTCTTTTGATGAAGAGTATATTTTTACTTTTCCCATTTTAAATTAAATAATCTCTGAGTGACGGTGATCAACCATGCAGATCTTTGGGCATTAAAGAAGCCACTCCTTGCAATACAGGGTTAAGCTCCTTTTGGGGGCAACCAGACATCTCATGGAAACCAGTGAGCTGATCTGGACCTCAGTCATTTTCTGTGGATATCGAAAGGCAGACAAGGAGCAGGCTGTCTTGGTTAACATCAATGGGAGGTGTGGGATGCAGCTTGGCGTGTGGTAGGGCTGTGGTTCAAGGCTCTGTCACATGCCGAGTCTTCAGTTCTCCCAAAGATCCCCCTCTTAGCTGGCTTTTAAGTTTAGCACAGAGGAAGAATGGAACTTGATTGTCACTTACCATTATGTATTTCTCGAACCTTTCAAAAATAAACAATAAAGACACACACGAATAACTTTCTCTTCTTTCTCTATATGGCAGGAAATCTCCATGTATAAAATTCAGCTCCCAAATAAAACTAGCAAGCAGTATTTCCTAACAGAACATTATGATGGAAGGAAAAAAAAACAAAAACTGTCCAATGTCGCATTAGATGCAGGCTTTTAGAAAGACTAATGCATCAAAAAACAAATATATTGGCGCTATCCATAACCTTGACATTTTGACAAATACTTCAGTGTCTGCCTGTGTGATCAAATTGATTATCTCTGTGAGTTTCCTTCAAAGCCACTCACCTCTATGGCACCTTCCACTTGGTTCTATAAAACTCTGGGGCTTGATGCCAGCATGCTGTTTTCATCCCAGAACCCTTTGCCACTTTGTTCCATTATTCTCAGGTCCCCAAAGAAAGGCAGTTCAAGGAATGCAGTGGGAGCTGTCTTGAGGCTGAGGGAAATATGCTGAATTGCTGAATTGCGTTGAGGGAAGGAAGCTTTATGAGAGGGTGCTCGAGATAATTCATTTCCTTAGTTCTTAAACATTTCACTGAGAAGACTTTTCAGGTGACTTGCCCTGGCTGGGTTTAGCTCTGCCATGTGAAATACAGCTGTGGAAGTAGATGAAAACATAATTCACTGGGATCAAAACATCTGCCGATTACATTGACTGGAACATAGAAACTTCCCAGCAAACTTTGTTGTTGGTGTTGAGAGTCTGAAGGAGAAGGCTGGGGAGATGGGAGGTATTTCAATCCTAATACAACCCTGTAAAGAAGATCGAACTCCTAGAATTAACTCACCTTGATTTGAACTGAGGTAGCCGCCTGCCAAAGCAGGAGACACAGGTTCAATATCCAGGTGAGAAAGATCCCTTGGAGAAGAAAATGGCAACCCACTCCAGTATTCTTGCCTGGAAAATCCCATAGTCAGAGGAGCCTGGAGGCTACAGTCCATGGGGTCACAAAGAGTTGGACATAACTTAGTGACTAATGAACAACATAAAGAAACCGTGTCTTCAGTCATTGATTTATTCATTTATTCAGCAAACATTTATTGACACTTTACTGGGTCCCAAGCCAGGTGCCTGGAGAAGGCAATGGCACCCCACTCTAGTGCTCTTGCCTGGAAAATCCCATGGACGGAGGAGCCTGGTGGGCTGCAGTCCACGGGGTCGCTGGGAGTCAGACATGACTGAGCAACTTCCCTTTCACTTTTCACTTTCATGCATTGGAGAAGGAAATGGCAACCCACTCCAGTGTTCTTGCCTGGAGAATCCCAGGGATGGGGGAGCCTGGTGGGCTGCCATCTATGGGGTCACAAAAGATCGGACACAACTGAAGCGACTCAGCAGCCGCAGGCCAGGTGCCAAACACTGAAGGTGTGAAGGATGCCTGAGGTTGCCCCTCAGATTATAAACAGTTTTCCTAATGCTTGTTCCAAAGAATCTTAATTTGCATTTTCTAGACTTTGGCAAGGAGAAGAGGATTTAAGCCTCGAAATTTGCTATCATTTTTCCCTCAGAAAAGAACACATTAGAAGGTAAGAGACATTTAAGGGAGGAATAAAAGAAAGCAGATAGACGTGCAGAAGTGAGGAAGGGACCCCGATCTGAGTCAGAGATTCGTGTCTGTTAATAGCAGCTGGAATTGAATCATTAGTTGCAATCGAATCCTATCTCCAAAATGTTCATTTCTGTTCTCTCTTTTCTAGCACAACCAACATAAGTTAGGTCGTTATCTTTTGCTTGGATTGCAGTAGCTTCTGAAGTGATCTTTTGGATTTCAGGCTCATTCAGGAACACCTTCAATTCAGGTAAACCTTCAGCAAACCTTTAGAGGAACCAATAATTTCCCAACCAAACTCCCTGCCCTTCAGCTCTCCTCATTTAAACCCATTTCATACCTGACTGTCAGATTGACCATCCTATTGTGAATTCATGTTACTCAACACTAAGGTCTTCAGTGGAATGACTATCATGATCAACCACTCTGTCTACTGTCTCTGATACTCCATAGTGCATTGGACCTGGGAGTCCTGCTTTCCCGTAAAAATATATTGTGTGTCAATCAATCTGGGCTTCCAACTGGTCCCTAAAGCCTTCTGGCTTTTCTGGCTTTGGGACTTGCTTGTGCTGTGTTCTTCCTCTGGAAGGAAGCCCTGAAAAGGTCTTGCTCTCATGCCTTAACCATTTTTTAAAGCATTATCTCAGTTAGTACCTCCTCTGTGCAGTCTTTCTGCACCTGTTTCATGAATTGTTAAATTCCCTTTACCTGACCCACCCACCTCTTTAACCTTTCAGAAGGCACTTCGCATATTCTCCTTTGAGACCCCCTGCACACCTCTCCTTCACACCTGAAAACTCTGAGACTTGAGAGAGTTGTTTTAGCATCTTCTCTTCCCTGCCAAATTCATCACAGTGCCTGGCGCATTATCATAGTTTGTGTGTGTGTGTGTGTGTGTGTGTGCGCGCGTGTGTGTGTTTGTTTGTTGTTGTTTTTTTTTAATTTTGACTGTGCTGCAAGGCATGTGGGAACCTAGTTGCCCAACCAGGGATCAAACCCACACATTCTGCATTGGAAGTGTGGGGTCCCAACTACTGAACCACCAGGGAAGCCCTCATATTATTTTTGAAGAAGTGAAAATGTAAGTAGATGGTATAAAACATTTTTTTTAAGTTTTTAAAGTACTTCAGGTATTAAAACTTGCCTCAGTTCTTCAACAAGACCTGTCCTGTGACATGGTTGTGAATATTGTCTGAATAATGACAGTTTCGAGGGGCAGGGTGAGGCCAGTCTATCATGAGCCCCTTTCTCTTGGTGGCCCTTCTTTCTATATATATTGGTCCCAACCTCACTTGGCCAGCTTAGCAATCTGACACTAGTACTCTGAAATCACTTACCACGATTTCAACAACTTTCTCTCTGAGCCTTGTCATTGTGTTGTGGTTTATTTTTGTTTTTTTTGTTAGCTTGTTTTTTACCCTGATAGATCAGCTGGTAAAGAATCCGCCTGCATTGCAGGAGGCCCTGGTTCAATTCCTGGTTTGGGAAGATCCACTAGAGAAGGGATAGGCTATCCATTCTAGTATTCTTGGGCATCCCTTGTGGCTTAGCTGGTAATGAATCCACCTGCAATGTGGGAGACCTGGGTTTGATCCCTGAGTCGGGAAGATCCCCTGGAGAAGGGAAAGGCTACCCACCCCAGTATTCTGGCCCAGAGAATTCCATGGACTACATAGTCAGTCCATGGGGTCGCAAAGAGTCAGACACGAGTGAGCGACTTTCAATTTCTTTCTAAATAAATACATGACAGGAAAAAGGCTTTTCTCTTATATCATTGTTCAGTCGCTAAGTTGTGTCCAACCCTTTGGGACCCCATGGACTGTAGCACTCCAGGGTTCCCTGTCCTTCAACATCTCCCAGAGTTTGCTCAAATTCATGTCCATTGAGTTTTGATGCTATATAATCATCTCACCCTCTTCTCTTTTTACCATCAATCTTTCCCAGCATCAGCATCTTTTCCAATGAGTCACATCAGGTGGCCAAAGTATTGGAGTTTCAGGTTTAGCATCAGTCCTCCCCGTGAATATTCAGGGTTGATCTCCTTTAGAATTGACTGGCTTGATCTCCTTGCCATTCAAGGGACTCTCAAGAGTCTTCTCCAGCATTACAATTCAAAAGCATCAATTCTTCGTCCCCCAGCCTTCTTTATGTTCCAACTCTTACATTTGTACACGACTACTGGAAAAACCATAGCTTTGACTAGTTGAAACTTTGTGGGCAAAATGATGACTCTGCCTTGTAATACATTATCTAGGTTTGTCATAGCTTCCCTTCTAAGGAGCAAGTGCCAACATACCTGTCACCTGGACCATTACACCGCTACTGATGATACCTGGGTAGCCAGGGGTTCAGAGCTGCCATCAACAAGGAATCTCAGATCTGATCCAGCCAGGACCTGGCCAGCTGGGATCTGGTGCAGTGTTGTCAGGACACACACACTGCAATGAGCACGAGGCACGTTCGCAGTGAGATAGGTGAGAGATTCTCACCGAAATGAGTATAGCGTGGCCCCAGATGGTGATAACATGGATGCCATGTTGGTTCTGGCTTTCTTAGAAAAACAGAAATAAGGTGCAGGCCACGATGAAATTCCTGCACACCTGAGAGACGGCTCTGCTTCCTCTTCCCTTTGTAAGAGATGCAGGTTGTCACCCTTGCACCTGCCACATAGGCGTCATGCCTCACCTTCCCTTTCAAAATTGAGAAAGTGCCATGTAAGTGACTCAGACATTACCTGGGCTCTTCCTTTCTGCATTGCTGACATTTAGAAGCCAAAACCCATTACCTTAAAATGGGCTAAATAAGGTCTCTCCAGTTAATTTTGCCTATAAAACAATTTTCCTATTCAAGCACACTGAACACTGGACTTCATCTCTCATAATAAAGAGGCCATTAATTCTCTGCTACTGCTCATTATTCTTATTAACTACTCGCAGACTTTTTGCCGGAGGCAAAATGTATTTATTAGAGCCAGCAAATAAGGATTGCTAACATGCTGAGGCCAGCGTCGTCACCCAGGCAAGCAGCAAAGCCAGCGACATTGGGCTCCACCAGCTGGGCCCTGTGCTGAGCATCTGTGCTGTCGTGAGCCGAGGAGGGAAGGTGGGAAGACTGTTCAGGCAGCAGAGTCCTTATTCAGATTTGCTTACTCGGAGACCTCTCTCTCGAAAATGTAGCGAAAGCAGTTTTCTAAGAGGAAAAACTGACTGATCATTTGGATTTTTCTTTAGTTTTGTTTTTTTTAAACAATTTTATTGAAAAGTCTTTTACATGTTATAAAATTCATGCATGTAAAATGCACTGATTTTCACTACCTTTACCTACTTGTACAATTAACACAGTAAATTCATATTAGGACACTTTCTTCTCTCCAGTAAGACCCATTTTGTCCATTTACAGCTAATCATGATCCACTTACCCCTCCCTACCTCCTGGCAAACACGTCTCTTTCTGGTTAAATTTGCTTTTTGAGACATTGCCTGTAAAGAACCTATGCAGAATGTGCTGTCTTTCATTTAATTTATTGTTTGAGGTCATCTACCCTGGGGTACGGGCGTGCTAAGTTGCTTCAGTTGTGCTGACTCTTTGAGACCCCATGGACTGTAGCCCACTAGGCTCCTCTGTCCATGGGATTCTCCAGGCAAGAATATTGGAGTGGGTTGCCATGCCCTCCTGCAGGGGATCTTCCTGATCCAGGGCTCATACCCGTGTCTCTGAGGTCACTTGCATTGGTAGGTGGGTTCTTTACCACTAGCACCACCTGGAAGCTCCATCTACTTTAGCTGCTGCTGCTGCTGCTGCTGCTGCTTCGGTCACTTCAGTCGTGTCTGACTCTGTGTGACCCCATAGACGGCAGCCCACCAGGCTCCCCCGTCCCTGGGATTCTCCAGGCAAGAACACTGGAATGGGTTGCCATCTCCTTCTCCAATGCATGCAAGTGAAAAGTGAAAATGAAGTCCATGTGTCCATAATTCCTTCCTTTTCACTGCTGAACGTTATTCCATGTAGGGCACACCTCATTTTGTCCATCCATTCACCAGCTGATGAGCGTGTAGGTTCTTGGGCTATTATAAAGAATCTTGCTATGAACATCTATGGACATCCACCTGCAAGCTTTGTGTAAACATACATTTTCAATTCTTTTGTGTATATTCCTAGGAGTGGAATTTCTGGTCATACGGTATTTTTATGTTTAACCTCTTAAGAACCCCCCAAACTCTTTTCCAAAGTGGCTGCTACATGTTACATTTTCACCAGAAGTGCATGAGGATTCCCATTTTTCATAGCCTCACAGATATTTGTTATTGTCTGTCTTATTTATTTCAGCCATTCTAGTGGGTGAAATGTGGCATTTTGTTGTGGTTTTAGTTTTCATTTTCCTAATGTATGGAGCATCTTTTCATGTACTTATTGGCCATCCGTGTCTACTTGGGATAATAATCTGTTCATACTCTTTAGCACCCCCCACTTTTTTATTGACTTGCAAAATTTGAGTTAAGAGTATTCTTTTAAATTGTGGATAGAGGGATTTTACCACATTTGTGCTATTTCTTTGTGACACATATATTTCTCCTATTCTGTTTTGATTTGTTTTAATTTTCTTTCTAATGTTTTGTGAAGTGCAAAAGTTTTGAACTTTGATGAGGGCAAATTTATCATTATTTTTCCTCTTGAGGAGTTCTATCTAGGAAATCTTTGTCTAAGAAAACATCTCTAAGATTTTCTATTATTGTGTCATAAAAATTATTTTAGCATTTACATTTAAGCTGAGGTGATTATTGTGTATTGGTGTGAGGAGAATCTAAGGTCATTATTTTGCATGGATATGCATTGATGAAAAGACTATACTTTCACCAACAAATTCACTGTCTTGGCACCTTGGTAAAACAATCAGTTGACTCTAAATCCAAGGATGTATCTGTGTGTGTGTGTGTGTGTGTGTGTATGAAAGTCATTCAGTTGTATCTGACTCTTTGCGATCTCATGGACTGTAGCCCACCAGGCTTCTCTGTCCATGGAATCCTCCAGGCAATAATACTGGAGTGGGTAGCCATTCCCTTCTCCAGCAGATCTTCCAGACCAAGGGGTCGAACCTAGATTTCCTGCATTGTAGGCAGATTCTTTATCGCCTGAGACACCAGGGAAACCCCTAGGGTGCATTTCTGTACTCCCAATTTTGTTTATAATTAGCTTGAGATTTGATTATTACTATCCCAGTTTTCCAGATGATGAAGCTGAGACTAGTCAGTGGTAGAACAAGTTCCCAAATTTAGGTCTTCCTCTCTCTAATAGTCACACTCTTTTTTTATTTTTTTAATGACTTCACAATATAGAAAAGTATTTTAGACTTTCATAATATTGACGAAGGGATCAGGCATCTGGGGTTTATCTTGAATAATAGCTTATCACTGAAAAAGAGGCCCATTATCTTTCTTTTTTTAAGGTTTTTTTTTTTTTAATGTGAAACATTTTTTAAAGTCTCTTACTGAATTTGTTACAATATTGCTTCTATGTTCTGTTTATTTTCATCCCCAAGGCATATGGGATCTTGGCTCCCTGACTGAGGATCGAACCAGCACCCCCTACACTGGAAGGTGAAGTCTTAACCAACAGACCACCAAGGAAGTCCTCCATTATCTTTCAACATTGGATAACTTAGGCGTACAGCCACCTCCTTTATTTTAGCCATTGATAAGTCAATGTAAGAAACAGATAGTTCACTTATTAATTTATTTAGTTATACAATAAATCTCTATTGAGTTTCTGCAATTCAGAGGAACCCACTAAGCTATTAATGTCTGGTGTGCTAAATCACTTCAGTTGTGTCTGATTCTTTGCGACCCTATGGATGGTAGCCCACCAGGCTCCTCTGTCCATGTGATTCTCCAGGCAAGAATACTAGAGTGGGTTGCCATGCCCTCCTTCAAGGGATGTTCCCAACCTAGGGATAAAATCTGTGTCTCTTATATCTCCTGCATTGGCAGTAGGGTTTTTTACCATTAGCACCAGCTGGGAAGCCCAATCTATTAACACCAGGTATTTATAATGGATCAGCTGTGTTCTGCTCAGGACGAACCCTCTATCAATTGCTAGTCCTCATCTTCCGACAGACGTCAATTCAATCACATGTTCTCAATTACTCCCTTACCCGGACCCAAGCAGGGATAGCCCAGAAGTCACAAAGGCTTTAGTTTGGAACTCAACAAGAACTATAAAAAAGTTCTGGCCCAAGGCGAAAGCCTGCCTCACATAACCCACTCCATCTCGTTTTGTTACTGCACATCTGTGCTCTTGCGTTTTGGCTCTCTTCCTTGAGTTGCTGAGAATATTGGTTTCTGAATGTTTTTATCTTAAGACAACCTGCTTTGCTCTGCTTTTTGTTTTGTTTCACGTTTCGAAATGTTCGATCTCTACTCTGGGCTGTTCTGACCTTCTCTACTGATCTGCATTGTGACCCCTTATTTTGACCTTCAACCTCTGTAGTTTTGGGTGTGTTTCCACTAGGAATTGCTTACCTGATTCGATGCTCAGCTCAGATTTGAACATCAAAAACTTCACTCTGACCTGGAACTGGTTTACTTCTCAGTCCTTAGGATCTGCCTGCTGTTTTCATTGACATTACCCTGTTCTAAGATTTTAGGGCAGTGATCATTAAGGAAGTGAACTCTGGGCTAAGACTCTGGGTTAAAACTCTGGATCTGTTCTTTACCAGCTATGTAGACTTGGGTAGACTGCACACTCCCTCTTAACTCCCTCACTCAGAAAACAGGAACAATAGTCACATGACCGTAAGGGGGTGTGGTTAAAATTAAAGAGTTAGTAAGTACACATGTTAAAATAATGGCTGACACAAAGTATGCTCTCAATATATTTGAGTTATTCTTCCATTCTTGCTACATCCACTGTTGTAACACACCTCCCTGCCCCTAGGCTTGCTCCCTTACAATCCATTCTCCACACTGGAGCTGGAGTATGCGTTCTAAAATGTAAATGTTCCATATTATTCCCGTGCTTCAGGTAAAATATGCAACCTTGCCTTCAAGGCCTTTCCTTACCCTACCTTTGCCCCCTTCTCGGAGTCATCAGGACCAATTTCCTGCCAATGCTACTGTCATATTTCTTTTTGCATTTTTAAAACTTAAAAAAATTTTTTTTTTGGTATTTCATGGTCACTTGCCTCTGGGCTTTCCCCTCATCTGCTCCCATTGATTTAAACAAGCTATGTCTTTACCTAGGTAACTTTTAGTATCCCTTCATTCTTAAATATTGGGTCTTTCCTGAATGTCTACCAGTTAAGAATCCTCCTTACAGCTCAGGGGACTCAGTTTCAATCCCTGGTCAGGGAACTAAGACCCCACATGCCTTGGGGCAGCTAAGCCCACTGCAAGCCCAGGTGCCACAACTAGAGAGACGCTTATGTGCAACAAATAAGACCCAATGCAGCCAGAAAAACATATTTTTAAAATTCTTGATTATCAATTTCTTCCCTTGGGACATTCTCTGATTCCCCTAGGGCAGTTTAAGAACCTCTTTGCAGGTTCCCAGAGAATCTCAAATTCCCTTGTCATGGAATTTACCATCCATGCTAAGTCACTCACTCATGTCCAACTCTTTGTGACCCCATGGACTGTAGCCCACCAGGCTCCTCTGTCCATAGGATTCTCCAGGCAAGAACACTCGAGCGGGTTGCCATGCCCTCCTCCGGGGGATCTTACTGATGCAGGGATGGAACCTGTGTGTCCTAAGTCTCCTGCACCAGCAGGCAGGTTTTTCACTGCTAGTGCCATCTGGGAAACCTGAAATTCATGTCCCATTGCGATTATATGTATGTGCGCCCTTCTCTTTCACTAAGTTACTGAGATGAAGATACTTCTCTGTACTGCTGATAACTTTACAGTAATTAGGACATAGTCAGCTCCCAGAAACTGTGACTCAGGCTTCTAAACAATTGACAATTGTCTGTGTTTTAATTGGTGTTTGTAAGTGAGAGAAAGGCAATCCACACACTGAAATCTGAGAACATTTATTACCAGATATTAGAGATAATATCCCCTGCATTCCATGAAGTAGCTTTAGTTAAAAGTAAAAGTGTAGGGCTAGAATAGATTAATTAAGCCAAAAAAAATACAAATGAAAGGGCTCTTTTACTCTTTCACTTATCTTCGGAGAACAAGTACTAGAGCTTTGGGTGAAAAAGGAAAATCAAGCACACAGCAGAGGTGGTGAGAGAAAAGCACAGGGTTGGCACTGGCATAGTACCGCTTGAAGACTGGCTTCTTCTTCTTTTGGATCCCCAGATGGTGACTGTGAAATTGCCACCTAGCATGGAGTCCATAGTTGGTTTCATGAGAGTATCGCCATGCATTTCATTTATCTGTCACTTGTGTTTACTGCAATTTATATACTTAACTTATTTGACCTGACATAATCAGGACATGCCATGAGAAGCAAGATGATGCCTTTTAAACATTTCATTTAATAAGAAAGTAACTGGATGCCATCTCTCCTGTTCTTTTTTTTTTTATTAGGGAAGGAGACATGGACTAACCACTCTTACTCACAGGTGTAGCATGAATTTATAATAAAAATTTTCCAAGAAATGTATAATATCTACACTTTAACTAATGGAAATTGATTTGGAATTGTATTCATTTTTAATGAGTTGTAATGAACTTTTCTTTTACTTCACTCCCAGTCATTCATTAGCCCTTTAAGTTCCATGCAACCCAAGAGAAATATATATCCTATGACAACTTACACTGGTGTTCACTCAGATAAATGTGTTTTGGCCTTGCCACAACCTCTTGAATTCAACATGGCCCAATTCAACATGGCGAATTTCTCCATGTCTTGGCCCCATTCCCTATGAAACATAAGAGCAAAGGCTTGGAAGTCAACTGACTTCAACTGCACTTGTTCAGTGGAAAATTAAGGATATATAATTTCCTGTCTTTACAAAGCGGTGGTGGAAAATTAAGGATATACATGAGACCTACCTTGTCTTTATAAAGCTGAGGTTTTAGTGTGCTGAAAAGCCAATTCTCTTAATGGCTCTTCTGTATTCAGTTCAGTTTGCAATGACTAGAAGGAAGTTCTTAAAGAAACCAAGGAGATTTCTCTTGCTTCTCACTTACGCAATCTTACCTGAATGAAATCAGTGGCTTTTAATAAATGAAACATGATCTGCCACCAAAAGAGACAAGGTACATGATGTCTATAAACTAAAATGTTTTTCTCCATTTAGGAATGACTTACTTGCATCTCACTTTAGAGAGGCCACCTACAGTGAACTAAACAAATAGATTTTGCTTAGACAACTAGTTGTTTAGTCACTAAGGCGTGTCCAACTCTTTTGCCACCCCATGGGCTGTAGCCCTCCAGGCTCCTCTGTCTGTGGGATTTCCCAGGCAAGAATACTGGAGTGTGTTGCCCTTTTCTTCTCCAGGAGATCTTTCTGACCCTGGGATTGAACCTGCATTTCCTGCATTGGCAGGTGGGTTCTTTACCACTGAGCCACCAGGGAAGCCATAAGAAGACTAGTAGCTTATGCTATGCTAAGTCACTTCAGTCGTGTCTGACTCTGTGCGACCCCATAGACGGCAGCCCACCAGGCTCCCCCGTCCCTGGGATTCTCCAGGCAAGAACACTGGAGTGGGTTGCCATTTCCTTCTCCAATGCAGGAAAGTGAAAAGTGAAAGTGAAGTCGCTCAGTCGTGTCCGACTCTTCGCGACCCCATGGATTGCAGCCTAACAGGCTCCTCCGTCCATGGGATTTTCCAAGCAAGAGTACTGGAGTGGGGTGCCATTGCCTTCTCCGAGACTAGTAGCTTACAGTTATTTTAAAACATTTGGAGGGACCACTTTTACACCGTCTGTAATGAACTATAAAACCTAATTGCACTTGAATGGCAAAGTGTTTCATAATCACATGACCTCTTGTGCATAATCTCCGCATAATTGGTGCATATTCAGAACACTTCCTGAAACAACTCTACGTGGTCCATAAATGAGAATTTCCTCTATTATTAATGGTCATGATGGGGACTTCCCTGGGCATGGTCCCCTTTGCCTCACCAGTGACCACTGATTGATCACGATCCCACAGATATCCCACAGATATCCCAAGATATTGCTAAGCCATGTCAGGGAGAAATAGATGAAACACCACTTACTTTACTTCTTGAGGCAATTAGTTCACCTGCTCTCCAAGGTTGATTGTCACTGACCTCAGCTCTTTCTCAAGGTCGTATCTATAAGCAGGCAAAAAAATATTTTCTCTAAGTTTGGGAGCTGGCTACAAGAATTTATTTTTTCACTCTCTAATTCTAGTCTACAAATATAGACCTCAGCCATCTGTTGATTCCTTTACTCATTTACAGGTGGCATAAGGCAAAGTGAGACAAACTAGGGATTGAAGCCCCACAGAGCTCTACAACTTGAGTCTTCTTCATCCCTAGAACCAAAGAATATGGCTTCTAGGTTTGAAGAGACATGGTGCTGTACTTCTTCCTAATAGGTCTCTACCTCTATCTCTTGCTCCACTGCTACTGTGATGTTAAATATTAGTATCTATACTCATTCTAATTCAGAATACTTATTAATCTATCCTCGGTCCCAGGAGAAATCAAAGAAGGCCTGTGTACTAAGTTGCTTCAGTGTGTCTGACTCATTGCTACCCTATGGGCTGTAGTCCCTGTGGACAGAATTCTCTGTCCCTGGGATTCTCCAGGCAAGAATACTAGAGGGGGTTGCCATGCCCTCCTCCAGGGGATCTTTCCAACCCAGGGATAGAACCCAAGTCTCTTAATGTCTCCTGCATTAGCAGGCGGGTTCTTTACCACTAGCACCACCTAGGAAGCCCAAAAGAAGGTGAGACGCTAACAAAACAATAATCATTCCTGAGTTCCAGAAAACCCAAAGGATTGTTTTGTCTATCATCCATTCAAGTTTCTTCAGTGTGTGTACTCTGTCTCTTCTGTGAGCATTAGGAAATCAAAGTTTAAAAGGGAGAATTCTCTTCTTGAGAAGCCTATGGTTTAGGAAAGGAGATAGATATAAAATGGAAAATAAAGAATTCTGCTTCTAACTTGGAGGTCTGAATAAATTTATAGTGGAAGCACAGGAAAAGAATCACCAGCATTTCACTGGGAAGGGAGCAGAGAAGACTTAATAGAGGAGAAAGGGCTTCGAGCAGTCCCCGAGGGATCAATGTTTCCCAGTTTACTGACTGAGAGGGCAGCCTGATCAAAGATACAGGGCATGATGTGGACAGAAAGCCTCTGAAGGAGAACACACTAGTGCATCAGCAGAGGTCCTTTCTTTTCCTTGATGACCTGGAGGACATGTAACTGGTACCTTCCCAGGAGAGAAGGGATGAGCAAGTGCAAGGGGCTGACCATTCACCCGTTTTAGCCTGTGTGGCCAGGCCAGTGACAACACGGAGGCAGAATCACAGATAGAAACCAAGTCCCCTTTACCTTCTCTTCCTTCACCCAGTTTCAATCACAAACAAAGCAACAGCCTGTGACTGATGTCATTCTGATGAGGCAGGAGAGATCTGTGGGTGTGATTCTGGAAAAGGTCTCAAATAAACACCCACCGCAGTTGGTCCTAGTTTGAATGTTGTGCACTCACTCCTTCGCCGAACCAACTGTGCTCAGAAGCGTCTGCTTCATCTCTGGCATGAGGCCAGACATTTCTGGGAGCCTTGAAGCAGAAATACTTTGCAAGCCTTGTGAAGTTTATAAAGGAGCGCATCACAAGGCTGATTCAGAAGTTCTGATTCCAGTAAATGAGCTGGTGGTTCATTACAAAACCAACTTTGTTTTTGTTCCGTGAAGGTAGCAATCCAGCAGGTGTACGGAGACATGGGAGACCCTGGCCACTTCACTGGAGAAGAGGGAATAAATAAAATTATGCTAACTTCCCCTAGAAGACAAGAACCCATCAGCAGTGCTTGAATACCTGATTCTCCAACAGGCACTGCCTGAGGCAGCAGTGACACAGGTGGAATACTGGACACTGTGTCCTCTTTGTTGGGTGAGCCACACATGAACTAGCAGATGTGTGATTTCAGATTACTGAGAAAACAATTTCAGAAAATTTACTTTTGAAGGGGACTCATTAGGAAGACCACACCAGAGCAGATCTCCGAGAAGAGTACAGAGTACTTCTTGATGTTATTGGTTAGGGTCTTTTCTTCACCAATTAAAATAATAACAATACATAGTGCAGAAAGAGAGGCTAACTTACTATTAGAATTCAGTTTTTCACTTTTTCTTATTTAACCTGAGTGGACAAGAGTAACTTCATTTCTCAGTCTAGAAAACTTAGGAATACATATGACACAGAGCACATGATGTCAGTAAGTGGAAGAAGCCAATTGTGGTTGTTAAACTTTTAGGATGACCTGTGACCGGACACCTCTGAGTCACTTCTCAAAACAAACCATGAGTTTGGAGGATGAGGCTTAGAAATAATTCCTTTACCCCTTAGAAAGATGCGTTGACTCCAGGAACACTTGATTAGAATACACAATTGTCATCCATCAGCCGTTTTGATTACTTTATTTTACATAGTGTCATTGTAATTTAGGACTTTCTGGATATAATATGCAAATATATGTAAACTGGAAGCCATGTTTCTAAAATATAGTGTAAAAATGCTGTCTGGATTTTCATAGAAAAAATTCATTTTGCCAGATCTTAGGCAGGTTGGAAAGGGTATACTCCAAGAGTGACTATAATATCTAAAGTGGAATACAGGGTGGATTCCAGGGTTTTGTTTTACAATAATTTAACTATTACTCACACACTAAGAATTCCCTCTTCTTCTCTGCACAAGTGTGGGAACCTTGGGGTATGAACGGCTTTGGGTATTAAGCAAAACCTAAATGCATGTAGGTGTTTAGACACATTCATTCATTCATCCATCCAGTCATATAGCAAATGGTTAAGGAGAACCTGCTCTGTGGTAAATACTTTTCCTAGGCACTGGAAATACAGCAGCAATTCCTGCTTTAGGTAGTTACTTATAAGCAACAAGTTCTCACTCTATAACCCTGGGAACTCTGCTCAATGTTTTGTGGCAGCCTGGATGGGAGAGGAGTTTGGGGGAGAATGGATACATGTGTATGTAAGGCTGAGTCCTTTTGTTGTTCATCTGAAACGATCACAACATTGTTAATTGGGTATACTCAAATACAAAATTAAAAGTTTAAAAAAAGGAACAGACATATCAGATAAAACATGAAATATACAGTAAGACAGAGGTGGTACGTTTGATGTAGAGAAATGGAGCAATGAAAGAAGAAAGGGAGCCCTGGAAGGGATATCATAAATAGAGCAGTTACAAATAAGGTAACTTTTGAACCAACACCTTGATAAAATTCTGAGTCACCAACTATTCAAGGGGGGACATTCCAAGTGGTGCAGTGGTAAAGAATCCACCTACCAATGAAGGAGACGAAAAGAGACATGAGGTTGATCCCTGGTTCAGGAAAATCCCCTGGAGGAAGAAATGGCAACCCACTCTAGTATTCTTGCCTGGGAAATCCCATGGACAAAAAAGCCTGGCGGGCTATAGTCAATGGGGTCGCAAAGAGTTGGACTCGACTGAGTGACGGCACATGAGCACAAGCATTCCTGGTAGAAGGACCAGCAACTTAGAGAGAAACATGCTAGACCAGCTTGCAGGAGTCAATGAAGGAAAGAGAAAGGCAGTATAGGATTACGACAGAGAGGTAGCAAAGGACTTTGGAGATGTGCTTGGGTGTGTTTGGTGTGTGTGAGGTGGGGTGGGGGGCACTGGCCTATACCCATTTAAGTGTAAGACATTTACAGTTGGAAAGGGACCTCAAGGCCAAAGATCAGTCAGTCAGTTCAGTCGCTCAATCATGTCCAACTCTTTGCGACCCCATGAATTGCAGCACGCCAGGCCTCCCTGTCCATCACCAACTCCCAGAGTTCACTCAAACTCACGTCCATCCAGTCGGTGATGCCATCCAGCCATCTCATCCTCTGTTGTCCCCTTCTCCTCCTGCCCCCAATCCCTCCCAGCATCAGAGTCTTTTCCAAGGAGTCATCTCTTCACATGAGGTGGCCAAAGTACTGGAGTTTCAGCTTTAGCATCACTCCTTCTAAAGAACACCCAGGACTGATCTTCTTTAGAATGGACTGGTTGGATCTCCTTGCAGCCCAAGGGACTCTCAAGAGTCTTCTCCAACACCACAGGTCAAAAGCATTAATTTTTCTGCGCTCAGCCTTCTTCACAGTCCGACTCTCACATCCATACATGACTACTGGAAAAACCATAGTCTTGACTAGATGGACCTTTGTTGGCAAAGTAATGTCTCTGCTTTTTAATATGCTATCTAGGTTGGTCATAACCCTTCTTCCAAAGATAGTTCAGGCCAAATATTAGTATATGTGCTTCTGCTTAGTTGCTAAGTCTCATCCAACTTGTTGCGATCCCATGGACTCTGGCCCACCAGACTCCTCTGTCCATAGGATTCTCCAAGCAAGAATACTGGAGTGGGTTGCATTCCCTTCTCCAGGGGACCGCCCAACCCAGGGACTGAACCCAGGTCTCCTGCATTGCCAGCAGATTCTTTACCATCTGAGCTACCAAGGAAGCCCCATCAGTATATAATCCTAGCATTTTAAGCTTTCCAAGTTTGCAGAGGTTTATCTAGTATATCATAATGCATATGGCACCAGCATGAAGTCAAGAGGCATTTCTTTGATTCAACATGTCTTTTTAATTCCTTACTAGGACATCCTGTGTGTTAAAGCATCTTGAGGACAGTGACCTTGCCCTGATCTGCCTTTGTATTTTCCATTTATTTCCAAGAAATAGACCCCTAATAATATTTGTTGAATGAATAAATGACATGTGTAATAAGAGGTCATTATGGCATGATGATATGTAACAACACAAATATTACATAATGTGTGATCCTAATCACAACTCTTCAAGGCAAAAAAAAAAAAAAAATTACAGCATGCCTGTTATAAAATCACATCTTTGAGCCAAAGAGGATTGGCAGACATAAGTGTTTTCACATCAGACGAATGTGAGCCCAAGGAGGAAATAACATTTAAAAAAGAAAAATCCACTTTTTCTTCTTAGGTAATGAATATAGAGGCAGCATCCAGCTCATCATTTCAAACTGCTGAGTCATTTGCCACTTGAAATGAATTGAGGGCTGTTAAAGGTTTTATAGAAGAATTCATTAAATATGTATTGAGCCAGCTTAAGATGGAAATTGTTATAAAAACTGGCAACAGTTCAAACAGCAAAACGTTTCAGTTTATGATGGAGATATTTTACTCCCGCCTGGATTCCGTCCTCCATTAGACCATTCATGCTGGCCAAGCTCGAGTCATCCGTACGGGGCATGGTAATTGCTCTCACTGCTCACCAGGCTGTTCTGAGAGCCAAGTGAAACACTGTGATTCCAGCCAGGTGTTCCCTCTCCCAGAAGGCACAGTGTTCAGTGACACATGTGCATGCACTTAAGTGCCGACATCCTCTGACCACCTAAAGGTGGGATGCAGGACCACTGGAATAAACACCTGTGTGCATATGCATACGGGCACACTCAGTCACACACGCAGATGCACACACACATGCATGTCCATAGTCTTCCCCTTGTACTGTTGCTTGCTTTGGGGTATCAGGAGGTGGTGAGAAGGAAGAAGGGAGAGTTGGGAAGCAACAAGATATGATGGGAAAAGCAAGTGGCTTCAGATGAAACAGACCTGGATTCATATTCCAGATGTGCCACTTTGTTAAGTGACCCGAGTCAGGTTACCTAATCTGAGCCTTGTGACCATAGGTATTAGTATGTGTTTGAAAATAATACTCAGCTTTGTGCCTGGTACTTAGTGGATGCAAGTGTTTCTGCTATAATCTTTTACATGCAGTTCTGATATTCTGAAAAATCCTGCTGTAAATATTGGAGAAGGCAATGGCACCCCACTCCAGTACTCTTGCCTGGAAAATCCCATCTGGTAGGCTGCAGTCCATGGGGTCTCGTAGAGTCGGACACGACTGAGCGACTTCACTTTCACTTTTCACTTTCATGCATTGGAGAAGGAAATGGCAACCCACTCCAGTGTTCTTGCCTGGAGAATCCCAGGGACGGGGGAGCCTGGTGGGCTGCCGTCTATGGGATCTCACAGAGTCGGACATGACTGAAGTGACTTAGCAGCAGCAGCTGTAAATATAACAAGATAAAGGAAAATAGAGTTAGGTGCAGACTATTAAAATATATACAATTCCCTGGCAGTCCAGTGGTTAAGACACTGATCTTTCACTCCCAAGGGTGTGAGTCCAATCCACAGACAGGGAACTAAGATCCCACAGACTTTTCAGTGTGGCCTATGTGTCTACACATACACACAACACTGATGTACACACAGAAGTTGGCAACCAGCACACTAACAAAAACTGTAAAAATAAATAAAAATAAAAAACAAAAACTTTAAACTAGCAATTAAACAAAAAATGTAAAAGTCCTAATAAATAAAAGGTAAATATAAAGCAAGCAACATGAAAAGATTCTCAACATCACTAATTATTAGAGAAATGCAAATGAAATCTATGATGAGTTATCACCTCACACCAGTCAGAATGGCCATCATCAAAAAGTCTTTAAACAATAAATGCTGGAGAGACTGTGGAGAAAGGGGAAACCTTTCCTCTTACACAGGTGGTGGGAATATAAATTGATATAGCCGCTATGGAGAACAGCATGGAGATTCCTTAAAATACTAAAAATAGAGCTACCATATGACCCAGCAATCCCACTCCAGGGCATATACCTCGAGGAAACTATAATTCCAAAAGATACATTCCAATGTTTATTGCAGCACTATTTACAATAGCCAGGACATGGAAGTGGCCTAGATGTCCATCATCAAGGGAAAGGATAAAGAAAATGTGGCACATATATACAATGGAATATTACTCAGCAGTATAAAGGAACAAAATTGTCCCATTTTCAGGGGTATGGATGAACCTAGAGACTGCCATACAGAGCAGGTCATAAAGGGAAAACAAATATCATATATTAATGCATATATGTGGAATCTAGAAAAATGGTCCAGATGAACCTATTTGCAAAGCAGAAATAGAGACACAGACATAGAGAACAAACATACAGACACCAAAGTGGGTAAGGCGAGGGGGTGGATGAATTGGGGGATTGAGAATGACATATATACATTCTACTCAGTGTGCTATAGACTCAGGGACTTCCCTGGTGGTTCAGATGGTAAAGCGTCTGTCTACAATGCAGGAGACCCAGGTTCGATCCCTGGGTTGGGAAGATCCCCTGCAGAAGGAAATGGCAATCCACTCCAGTACTATTGCCTGGAAAATCTCATGGACAGAGGAGCCCGGTAGGCTACAGTCCATGGGGTTGCAAAGAGTCGGACACGACTGAGCAACTTCACTTTCACTTTTCTGTGCTCTCTTGTGACCTAAATGGGAAGAAAATCCAAAAAAGAAAGGATATATATGTACGCACATAGCTGATTGACTTTGCTGTACAGCAGAAAATAACACAACATTGTAAGGCAGCTATAACTCCAATAAAAATTCAAACAAACAAAAGAAAGGATGCTTGACCCAAAGGAGTATAAGTAGCTTGACCTAAGAGAGTATAGGAAGGATGACAACCCGGAGCATGGAGACCATGTCAAAACGCACAAGGATCCAGATAACCACTAACACACATTTCCAAAAGGGAGTATTTGGTTAGAGTGAGCCAAAAGAAGGAGCATGGGATAAATAGCATTCTGCACAACACTGTATTTTTTTCAGCTTGCTGCATTCAGCTGAGTTGGTATACTTTGTGTTCAGATGTTGCTACTTGGTGGCACAAAATTTAATGGGCTGGGAAAGAATCACTTATTAACCTACAGGATTTCTGCATTTTACTGATGATATTCCCTTATGTGAGTGAGCTAATTTGCATTACAAAAATAAGATAGAACAGACTGTACTTAATATGCACTTCTGAATGCAATAAATAGTAAAGAATTGTGAAGAATTATGGGATGGTGCAGATGATACAGTAAAACGCTTGGCACAGCGTCTGACACAGAGTCTATGATAAATAAATATATCCTTCTCTCTTGAAAGATAAAATCAAGAAATGTGTAAGTGTTTAGAATCCTGTCCAGAAAAGGGACCAAGAAACCAAAAAGGCTAGGAACTTTGCCCTGTTTAATATTAGGCTGGAGTAATCACTCACCTAGAGCCAGACATCCTGAAATGCGAAGTCAAGTTGGCATTAGGAAGAATCACTATGAACAAAGCTAGTGGAGGTGACTGAATTCCAGTTGAGCTATTTCAAATACTAAAAGATGATCCTGTGAAAGTGCTGCACTCAATATACCAGCAAATTTAGAACAAAGGTCCATGTGGTCAAAGCTATGGTTTTTTCCAGTAGTCATGTATGGATGTGAGAGTTGGACTACAAAGAAAGCTGAGTGCTGAAGAATTGATGCTTTCGAACTGTGGTGTTGGAGAAGACTCTTGAGAGTCCCTGGAACAGCAAGGAGATCCAACCAGTCCATTCTGAAGGAAATCAGTCCTGAAGGACTGATTCATTGCAAGGACTGATGCTGAAGCTGAAGCTCCAATACTTTGGCCACCTGATGTGAAGAACTAACTCATTTGAAAAGACCCTGATGTTGGAAAGATTGAAGGCAGGAGGAGAAGGGGATGACAGAGGATGAGATGGCTGGATGGCATCACCGACTCAATGGACGTGAGTTTGAGTGCACTCCGGGAGTTGGTGATGGACAGGGAGGCCTGGCGTGCTGCAATTCATAGGATCGCAAAGAGTCAGACACGAATGAGTGATTGAACTAAAGAACTTTGCCTTGTTGAATATTAGGCTGGAGTATTTCTAAGTGTCAGAAATGGGACACAAAGTGGCACTGGGGAGGAGCAGTTACAGGGAAAATTATTTAAAGCCTTAACAAGCTGAAGAGGAAAATCAGCAAATATTGAATGTCCTGATAACATTTTGATATCCAAAACAAATGACGACTTTTCAACTTGCTGAGAGATTTCTTAATTACAAATTATAAACAGTCTGATGGGGAACAGTTTGATAAATTAGTGAAAAACATTGTGCTTATCCACAATGGGAAAACTGTCCACACTGGGACTCTGAAGAAAATCCTTCTTATTTACATTCTCTGCTGTAATATTACATTAGATGTTGTTACATAGTTCATTACCATTTAAAATTTAGCCTCAATTCCTAGATTAACATTGTGACATTTATAATGAGAGCAAATATATTGTAAACTCTACTATAATCTAGAGTTTATAAAGCATATGAAATTGGAGAAGTCCCATATGTGAAGTCCCAATTTTCTCTGACAGTTGGGTAGAAACCATAATGGGAAATTTCCCCCATCCTCTGATTCACTGTGGACAGTCTAAACAACATTTTGAGAGCAATTTCATACCATCACATCTACTGACTCAGTTAGAGCTACGTAGTTGATATATATGGAAAAATCAATTCACCCGAACTGGGCCTCCCACTCCAATAACATCACAGGATAGCTGATACAAGTTTCAGATCAGATCAGATCAGATCAGTCGCTCAGTCATGTCCCACTCTTTGCGACCCCATGAATCGCAGCACGCCAGGCCTCCCTGTCCATCACCAACTCCCGGAGTTCACTGAGACTCATGTCCATCGAGTCAGCGATGTCATCCAGCCATCTCATCCTCTGTCGTCCCTTTCTCCTCCTGCCCCCAATCCCTCCCAGCATCAGAGTCTTTTCCAATGAGTCAACTCTTTGCATGAGGTGGCCAAAGTACTGGAGTTTCAGCTTTAGCATCATTCCTTCCAAAGAAATCCCAGGGCTGATCTCCTTCAGAATGGACTGGTTGGATCTCCTCTCAGTCCAAGGGACTCTCAAGAGTCTTCTCCAACACCACAGTTCAAAAGCATCAGTTCTTTGGTGCTCAGCTTTCTTCACAGTCCAACTCTCACATCCATACATGACCACAGGAAAAACCATAGCCTTGACTAGAGGGACCTTTGTTGGCAAAGTAATGTCTCTGCTTTTGAATATGCTATCTAGGTTGGTCATAACTTTCCTTCCAAGGAGTAAGCGTCTTTTAATTTCATGGCTGCAGTCACCATCTGCAGTGATTTTGGAGCCCAAAAAAATAAAGTCTGACACTGTTTCCCCATCTATTTCCCATGAAGTGATGGGACCAGATGCCATGATTTTCATTTTCTGAATGTTGAGCTTTAAGCCAACTTTTTCACTCTCCACTTTCACTTTCATCAAGAGGCTTTTGAGTTCCTCTTCACTTTCTGCCATAAGGGTGGTGTCATCTGCATATCTGAGGTTATTGATATTTCTCCCGGCAATCTTGATTCCAGCTTGTGTTTCTTCCAGTCCAGGGTGTTTCATGATGTACTCTGCATATAACTTAAATACACAGGGTGACAATACACAGCCTTGACGTACTCCTTTTCCTATTTGGAACCAGTCTCTTGTTCCATGTCCAGTTCTAACTGTTGCTTCCTGACCTGCATTCAGATTTCTCAAGAGGCAGGTCAGGTGGTCTGGTATTCCCATCTCTTGAAGAATTTTCCACAGTTTATTGTGATCCACACAGTCAAAGGCTTTGGCATAGTCAATAAAGCAGAAATAGATATTTTTCTGGAACTCTCTTGCTTTTTCCATGATCCAGCGGATGTTGGCAATTTGATCTCTGGTTCCTCTGCCTTTTCTAAAACCAGCTTGAACATCAGGAAGTTCACGGTTCACATATTGCTGAAGCCTGGCTTGGAGAATTTTGAGCATTACTTTACTAGCATGTGAGATGACTGCAATTGTGAGGTAGTTTGAACATTCTTTGGCATTGCCTTTCTTTGGGATTGGAATGAAAACTGACCTTTTCCAGTCCTGTGGCCACTGCTGAGTTTTCCAGATTTGCTGGCATATTGAGTGCAGCACTTTCACAGCATCATCTTTCAGGATTTGGAATAGCTCAACTGGAATTCTATCACCTCCACTAGCTTTGTTCGTAGTGATGCTTTCTAAGACCCACTTGACTTCACATTCCAGGATGTCTGGCTCTGGGTCAGTGATCACACCATCCTGATTATCTGGGTCGTGAAGATCTTTTTTGTACAGTTCTTCTGTGTATTCTTGCCATCTCTTCTTAATATCTTCTGCTTCTGTTAGGTCCATACCATTTCTGTCCTTTATTGAGCCCATCTTTGCATGAAATGTTCCCTTGGTATCTCTAATTTTCTTGAAGAGATCTCTAGTCTTTCCCATTCTGTTGTTTCCCTTTATTTCTTTGCATTGATAGCTGAAGAAGGCTTTCTTATCTCTTCTTGCTATTCTTTGGAACTCTGCATTCAGATGTTTATATCTTTCCTTTTCTCCTTTGCTTTTCACTTCTCTTCTTTTCACAGCTATTTGTAAGGCCTCCCCAGACAGCCATTTTGCTTTTTTGCATTTCTTTTCCATGGGGATGGTCTTGATCCCTGTCTCCTGTACAATGTCACAAACCTCATTCCATAGTTCACCAGGCACTCTATCTATCAGATCTAGGCCCTTAAATCTATTTCTCACTTCCACGTTTAATCATAAGGGATTTGATTTAGGTCATACCTGAATGGTCTAGTGGTTTTCCCTACTTTCTTCAATTTAAGTCTGAATTTGGCAATAAGGAGTTCATGGTCTGAGCCACAGTCAGCTCCCGGTCTTATTTTTGCTGACTGTATAGAGCTTCTCCATCTTTGGCTGCAAAGAATATAATCAATCTGATTTCAGTGTTGACCATCTGGTAATGTCCATGTATAGAGTCTTCTCTTGTGTTGTTGGAAGAGGGTGTTTGTTATGACCAGTGCATTTTCTTGGCAAAACTCTATTAGTCTTTGCCCTGCTTCATTCCATATTCCAAGGCCAAATTTGCCTGTTACTCCAGGTGTTCCTTGACTTCCTACTTTTGTATTCCAGTCCCCTATAATGAACAGGACATCTTTTTTGGGTGTTAGTTCTAAAAGGACTTGTAGGTCTTCATAGAACCGTTCAACTTCAGCTTCTTCAGCATTACTGGTTGGGGCATAGACTTGGATTACTGTGATATTGAATGGTTTGCCTTGGAAACAAACAGATCATTCTGTCGTTTTTGAGATTGCATCCAAGTACTGCATTTCGGACTCTTTTGTTGACCATGATGGCTACTCCATTTCTTCTGAGGGATTCCTGCCCACAGTAGTAGATATAATGGTCATCTGAGTTAAATTCACCCATTCCAGTCCATTTCAGTTCGCTGATTCCTAGAAAGTTGACGTTCACTCTTGCCATCTCCTGTTTGACTACTTCCAATTTGCCTTGATTCATGGACCTGACATTCCAGGTTCCTATGCAATATTGATCTTTACAGCATCGGACCTTGCTTCTATCACCAGTCACATCCACAGCTGGGTATTCTTTTTGCTTTGGCTCCATCCCTTCATTCTTTCTGGAGTTATTTCTCCACTGATCTCCAGTAGCATATTGGACACCTACTGACCTGGGGAGTTTCTCTTTCAGTATCCTGAGTTTAGTGGTGGCTAAAAGATGGCAAGGGCTTCCCTGGTGGTTCAGTGGTAAAGAATCACCCTACAATGCAGGAGAGGTCAGTTCAATCCCTGGGTCAGGAAGATCCCCTAGAAAAGGAAATGGCAACCCATTCTTGTATTCTTGCCTGGGAAATCCCATGGACAGAGGAGCCAGGTAGCCTACAGTTTATGGGGCTTCAAAAGAGTTGGGAACAACTTAGTGATTAAACAACAACAAAAAGATGACAAAGATGCAGCCTTGTTTTCGAGGAACTCATAATCAGAGTGCTCTGTGTCCAAAGAAGAGGATGTTTGGGAAGCATTTGGAAGGACAGTATACAATACTCAGTGTGAAAGTTAAGGGCAAAATTCCAGAGATTGAAAATCTATCTGCAGCATCTGAAGGCACCCCAGGAGATAGCATGGCAAAGAAACATAGATGGCGTGATGAGGCCAAGAGAATGGGATGAAGAAAGACAGGAGGCTTGAAACAATATGGTGTAGCAAGATGAGCAGGAACTTCAGCACCACTCAAGACAGAGTGCAAGGTTGGGACTGTCAGAAAATTAATGATAAAGATGCAGTATGGAGCACATTACAGAGCTTGGTTTGCTACACAAAAGAGTTTGGTTTAATTGTATAGCCATTGGGATAAAACCAAAGAGGACAAAGAGGCCATCGGTCCCTTTGTCATTAAAGATAACTGAGTAGAAGAATGTGGAAGAAAGATATGAGGAGAAGGTGGTCTGGGTAAGTGAGATTCACCAACATGAAGTTAACTTTGTTCTTTGTAAACTGAAGTGATCTCTAGCCACTGCTCTCAGCATTCAACCTGCCTCTCCTGCCTCTCGTGCATTTCTGGGTCTCATTTTCCTCAGTTATCTCTCCCACCCCCATCATTTGAAATGAGGGACTGTTTAAAATTGACAGTCAAATGGCAAAGGGTCTAGAGTGAGGAAGTGCTGTGATCTGTTATGAAATGTAGAGAACTCTGCTTAACTGGCACAATCATTACGGGCTTCGTGGAGGAGGTGACTGTTGAAGAAGTTATGCAATTTATCAATTAAGAGGTGGACAGGGTAATAACATTAATTTCAGACTCAGAATGATAATCCAGGCTCTCTTAGTGCAGTGGGTGGCTGTCTGTCAGGTCCACCCCCCCCCCCCCTTAGAATAAGTTTCTGTGTTGCCAAGAGGAGAGTTAAGTTAGATAACTATGGCTGTTTTATGTGGTTCTCTAAGGTGAAAGGACTCAGGTGTGGGGGGCAGTTGGTTCTTGCCAAATTGGAGAAGGAAATGTATCGCTGGACCATGGGAGTGTAGACAAAAGTGTCAGGGCTGCATGTGAAAGCATGGAAGAAAGTCATTCTGTGTATTTCACCAGTAAAAGAAAAGTTACACCATTCTAAGCCAGTTCCCTCTAAGCCAGGGGGCTGACTTTTAGAATATTCTGGTTTACTGAAAGGCTTCCAGGACCTTTTCCTGAGTCTGATCCCTGGAAATAAGCTTCTAAGCTAGATGATGTCAGCTGAACTTGAGATGCAAATTATCCTCTGCTGCTCACATGGCTGCTATTTTTAGCCCTTACAGTATGTGATCTCTCTCAAGGACAACAGGAATGTTCATAAACTATGCATAGGTCATGATGGTGCTTAATGGAGAAATAACCATTTGTTAACAGAGCATTAAATGTTTAAGAGTCCATTAGCATAAAACCTTTTTTTTTTTTTAATTTGGGACTATTTTCTAATATGCCTCATGCCACGAACCAGACGAGTGTTGCGATATTGAAATTCATAAAGGTGCCTAGTCTTTTTGACCCTACCAGAGTCTAGTGGGTTTTTCACCTAATTCTTTCGAAATGTCACATTTAATCACTCTACAATGACCAGTTAAACAGTCAACTGTATCGCCTCACGGGTCCTTTGCATAAACATTTAGAATAATTAGAGGCTGAATCACGTCATGGTCCTTTTATGAGTGGAGGTGGAGGGGGAGTGCCGTTCCTTGCTGAAGAACGGCCTCTGATCATCGCAAAGACAACACTGCGGGAGCCACATAAGAGAAGCCAAACGCAGCTGGGTCTTCCGTGTGCTTCTGTGTACAGAATTGCTGGCCATGGTGTCAGATTTTACCTCTCTGTGTCTCAGCAAGGGAAGCAGAAAGAGGGTTGATAGGAACAGGAGGCAAAAAGAGAAAGAAGTGGGTGGTGTTGCTATCTAGAGCTTTGCCAATCAAGCTGAGAAGAGCTGTAAAGTACTAAGAGCCAAAATCTCTCCAAGCCAAATTCTCCTTACTCCCCATGGCCTGTTCAAGCAGGGTTCGGGTCCACGCCAGGAAAAATGGAGACTGGGCTGCCCAGTAGACCAGAAAAGGAGGTCAGCACAGGGAACCTCTTAGACCAGTTTAAAAACACAGCATTTCTTCCCACACCTTTCCTTCACAGAGCCGAGCTTTCTGACTGGGCTGCAATCTGTAATTTATAATGCTTGAGTATGAAGACTAACTCCTGAATCTGGTGGGGTCAGAGCACCCCAAGTCTGTGCGTAAAACCCCAGCCTTGATTCTCCCGGGAATGCAATTTCAACGCTTTTGCCAGAGAACAGAATGAAATATTTATTATAACAGAAACTTCAGTCCATTTTCTTTCCCCATAACACTTGACTCTCCAGTTTACAAATACCTCTAGAGGCTCTGGATAGAGAGTGTATTTGAAAGATCAATGATTATTGTAATAGTAGAGAAGAGAACAGGTCAAAAATTGGCATTTCCTTTTTAGATTAGAGTAACTAGTGAAAGTCAAAGATCTTAGATATTTTATTTGGTCTGGGCAGGAACCTTAGAGATGGCTGAGCTAACTCCTTTGTTTTGCAAATGAGGAAATTTATACAGGTTATATTACTTGCCCCAGGTAACAACGCTAGCTGGTAGCAGAGCTCTTCTTGTTTCTGTATAGAAACCAAGTACACAAACTCCCTGGGGAGAAGTTTCATGATTAGTCTTATTTGTTATCAATAACAATCACAATAATAGCAATTACATTTCCACAACCAAACAGCTTGAGGTAATTTTGTATTTGAAATGGAAAATGATTAATACAAACCTAAGAAAGAAGAAAGTGATCATATATTAAATATATATATATATATATATATAATACTAAAATCATAGAGTTGAAACTTTGGGGCTCACAGTAACATCCTTAGGCTAAGCTGAGATGTGTTTTAATTAACATCATTGATATAATTATACACTCACATATATTTAACAAACTTCAGCTACTTGCATTAATCATATTGACAAAATGAAGCATAGGCTGTATTGAGGGTGTTGGTAATTACATTATTCTTGGTCCTGATACATTGTAATATTTTGTATCAATTTGTATTTATCTTTTTACATTCAAATGCAAAACACCCTTCCTTATTGTTACACTGCTTTACAAATCAGAATATACTATGTCAAAACATGCAACATTTAAAATTCAAAACACTGTGAGTTTAATAGACTTATTTATAACCCCGACTACTGCACAGACCTTTTCACATTTACTAAATTTTGTGTTTTAATTTGCCACCGTAAATCAGCTTTAAAATAAATTTCCAGGGTTTAATAGCCATTAAAAACAGTGAAATGATTTTAACTACTTAATCACATTCCTATTTAGATGACCTCTGTAGGTGTGAAGTTAATGCCTTACTGAAAATGAGTGGGAGAAGGAAGGGTTAGTTCACATTATTGAGGTTCACTGCAGAATTTCATTAAGGAATGATTTCCATTGTCTTGCTTCTCCTGTCTTTACATTTTCCCTATACTCTCATCCAGAAACAAGTCTTAAAAGACCCAATTGAACCTAGCATTGACTACGTTTGTGCATTAGTTGGGCTTCCCTCATAGTTCAGTTGGTAAAGAATCCACCTGCAATGCAGGAAACCCCTGTTCGATTCCTGGTTGGGAAGATCCACTGGAGAAGGGACAGGCTACACACTCCAGTATTCTTGGACTTAGTGACAGGGGACACAGTGCCTTAGTCATGGGGACACAATGAAAATGATTAGAAAGTAGTTATCTGCTACCTTTTTCTGTGATACCTTGATCTATAAAGGGCTGATATTCCTATCAGGAATACTAAGAATTGGGGTGAAACTGGGAGAGACTGTGTCTTCCACTATTCACCACACCTACTAATCCAAGTACGTTTGTTATAGTGATTGCATATCAGGGCTTTTATTTTTTTAATTAATTTATTTAAATTGGAGGATAATTGCTTTACAATATTGTACTGGTTTTCTGTCCTATATCAACATGAATCAGCCATAGGTATACATATGTCCACTCCCTCGTGAACCTCCCTTCCACCTCCTATCCCATCCCACCCCTCTGGGTTGTCACTGCGTACCCAATTTGAGCTCCCTGCGTCATACAGCAAATTCCACTGGCTATCAAATTTTAAGTATGATAATGTATATGTTTCAATGCTACTTTCTCAATTTGTCCCACCCTCTCCTTCCCCCACTGTGGGCTTTTATTTTCTAGGGAAAAAAATTAATTGCTTTAACTAAGATACTACCTTATAAGTCTTCATTCTTTTGGGGACCCATTTTTGTAATATAGTGTTTTGTTTGGAAAGTATTCTAAAGTCTTGGTAAAGAGAGAGCTCAAAGAAGCTCTGTGTTCCAAGATGCCTAGAAACATGTCTCCCCTGGAGGCCTCACCTTGCCATCTATAATCTTACAATGTGTGAAACATTTATTGGGGAGGAGAGGTGGCATGCACCGGCTGCTGGGAAGAAATCGATAGGCATGTCTGGATTGGTATACCAGACTTGTCTCCACAGTGGCTCTGCAAGTTAACAATTAACCTGGGTTGCAATTACTAATGTCGTTTCTGTACTCTTTGTGTATGTGCGTGTCCAAGCCAAATGTTTGGAAGTGAATATTGACGAGGTTGGTTACCCTGGACCTACTCTATAGGACTCGAAAAGCATCAGGCTTCTCTTTAAAGAAAATAGAGGTGCCAGATAAGATGTATGAATGAAATACATGATTAAGAGTATTAATCCTATCGAATTTCAAGTGTTTTGCTATAATCTTGATACAAATTAGTTAGGTCTAGGAATGAAAAAAAAAATGTATTTGAGGGTTTGGTGGATTACTATAACCCTGTTGGAAAAATGATTTTAAAAATGCAAATAGGCAAATGATTGTAAAAATAAATTGTGAGCTGTGTTTTCTTATTAATTTGTTCATTCATGCGGTAAATGTTTTTGATGACCTACTATGTTTCAGGCTGTCCTATAGGCAGCGTAGACAGAGTGGTGAACAACGTGAACATAACTATTGGCTGTCATGGGGCTTATATTCTTTGGAAAAGAAAATCAGTATTAGTCACTCATTGTTAGCAATTCCTAGGCTAAGTTTAGATTCATAAGTAGTGATCGTCTATTAAGTATTCATACATTTGTGGATTGTACAGTTTTCCAGTAACATGTATACATTTTATATGCAGGGGCTCTTTATTGTTTTGCTTTTCTCTGGCTGAATCCCAAGGATCTGCCCATCACTTTTGGACTCATCCAGCTGAGTTAGGGACTTTATCCATTTCCAGGATCATGTTCCGAGAGTCCACAGAGGTTGAACTGAGCAGACAGTGCTGTGTTACTGCCTTCTGTTCAGCTCATTATCACCATGACCTCTAGATCTCTCTCAGTACCAGCTCTAAATAAATTTAAAATGCGAATCCTTGGGTGTCAGGCATTGAGAAAGAATGTGAAATTTGCACTTGACCTCATATCTTTTTGTTCCAAGTTTATACTCAGTACATTATAATAGACAAAACAAATCTCAAGGAATTTCTATCTCAGTCTTATAGAGTTGATGAGGAACGATCCATGTAAATTAAAACATGCCAGCTGTCTTTATTGTAGGGGAAAGCTTGGCTTCCTGTGTGGAGTCCTGAGAATTGGGCTATTAGCCATTTTGAATTCACACGCCTGAATGCAGAGTCTTGGAATAGTATAATTATTTATTCAGAGCCCAGATTTGTGTTCTTACAGAGGTTACTTTCATCTCTTTAACCAAATCATAGCTCCACATGAAGAAACATGGATTGGCTTAGTATTAACCCAGTACTAAAGGCTTAGTACTAAAGTGAAGTCACTCAGTCGTGTCCAACTCTTTGCGACCCGGTGGACTGTAGCCCACCAAGCTCCTCCATCCATGGGATTCTCCAGGCAAGAATACTGGGATGGGTTGCCATTTCCTTCTCCAGTGGATCTTCCAGACCCAGGGATCGAACTTAGGTCTCCTGCATTACAGGCAGATGCTTTAACCTCTGAGCCACCAGGGGGGGCCCTAATATTATTGACTCCATAGTCATGGTTCCAGTGTGTAGCCATATCTTCTGGTCTTAGTAGCATATGAAATTTTCTTGTAAAAAAAAAAGAGAGAGAGAGAGATATCCTTCTGGAATTCTTGATGAAAGCATTGAGATTTGTTATTATTCCTTCAAAGAAAAAAAATCCCTCCAACAGATCTTCTCTTCCTGGACTTAAATTCTTTATAACGTGAAAGGCAAATGGGAAGGTAGAGTTTGGATTTTCTCTTATTGAGCTGTTGATTTACCTCTATGATTTCCTGAATCAGTAGTGTATCAGCTCATGTTCCTACAGTCCACTTAATGTGGCACATGGGAAAACTGTAGCTCTGTTACTGCCATCCCTGGCTGTGATTTTTAACAACAAAAAAAAGACCATGTTTGTGGTGCAGGGACATGAACAACAGTCACAGTGCTAAATGCAGAGCGTGCGCAGTTCTTTAACAAACATACCTCCATTTCAGGCACATTAGATGG
This sequence comes from Bubalus bubalis, assembly GCF_019923935.1. Classification (NCBI taxonomy): domain Eukaryota; kingdom Metazoa; phylum Chordata; class Mammalia; order Artiodactyla; family Bovidae; genus Bubalus; species Bubalus bubalis. The sequence continues at coordinate 111,735,259 of NC_059161.1, forward strand.
AGAGGGTTGGCTCTCTAGATTTTGTGGTCTGAGTATCTTTGGGGAAAACTTCTGAATCAAGATTCAGCCATTATGATGCAAAGAATAAAACTATATATGGGTACTGAAAACAAAGGACTCACAGAAACCCTTTGTACAAGAATCATTACTCCTTCTTAGAAAGGAGATTTGCAGGTGGGAGGGTAGACTGTGGTTTTTAATAAACAAGAGAACTTACCAGGTTGGCCAAAAGATTCATTGGTGTTGAACCCAATCGTACAAGGCTTGTCTTGGCAGTCAAAAAATGGGTAGATCTCCATACTTGCCCTTCAGAATCTCCAAAGTTTCTTAACTGGGCTCAGTCATGAATTCAGTCCAGATGCCCTCAATAACACCTTGCTTCCTTAAGTCTGCATCCTTGGAGCCATCTCCCACTGTGTAAATGGTAGGCAGAGATATATTCCAAAAACAGGGGAGGGGTGAGAAGCCTTAAATTGCCTGGGTCCAGCTTGTGGGTCAACCAGAGGAAGTCATTTCCTCTTGAAGACTTCATCCAACAGACAATGAAACAGAGAGGTTAAGTAACTTGCTTGAGGCCACACAGTTGGCTAGTGGAGGCTCTAGGATTCAAATTTAGGCACTAAGGCTAGCAGAGATAAAGATGACAGTCACAAAGGCATGCAATACAGTCTCTCCTGATGAGAAATCTTCTAGGGAAATTGTGTAATACCAGGACTAAGCTTCTCAACCCTGGCTACTCATCAGACATCTGCAAGATTTCAAAAATGTCCAATACCTTCTAGAGAGGGAATTGAAACAAAACGTAAATAATTTGAATTGAAGATATTTCTCTGCATTTTTGCATGCTGTGTTTATCCACCAAGGACAGTTTACTGAAAATGTACCACTGTGTTGGGACTGCAATAGTGTTCAAGGCTGATCACATTCTGACCTCAAGGAGCTTTTGTAACTGCAGACCATATGTACACAGAATTACACAAATTACTCAGAAGAAGTCTAGGTTGTTATGTGAGTGTTTAATAGAAGGATCTAATGGTGTCTGAAAATCAGAGAAAGCTCCTTGGAGGAAGTGACATTTGGGCCGACACTTGGAAAGACGCATGAGGTTGGCTTATCCTTTATCATATGTTGATCAAAGTAACATAATTCCATGAATACAAAGTCTCTTTTAGGGCAATGTAGAAGAATGTTCAAATTACCGCACGGTTGCACTCATCTCACATGCTACCACTCCAGTGTTCTTGCCTGGAGAATCCCAGGGATGGAGGAGCCTGGTAGGCTGCAGTCTGTGGGGTCGCACAGAGTCGGACATGACTGAAGTGACTTAGCAGAAGCACAGGCTAGCAAAGTAATGCTCAAAATTCTCCAAGCCAGGCTTCAACAGTATGTGAACTATGAACTTCCAGATGTTCAAGCTGGATTTAGAAAAGGCAGAGGAAACAGAGATCAGATTGCCAACATCTGTTGGATCATTGAAAAAGCAAGACAGTTCCAGAAAATCACCTACTTCGGCTTTATTGACACCTAAGCCTTCTGGGCTGCCATCTATGGGGTCGCACAGAGTCGGACACGACTGAAGTGACTTAGCAGCAGCAGCAGCAGCAGCAGCAAGCCTTCTTTGACTGTGTGGATCACAACAAACTGTGGAAAATTGTTCAAGAGATGGGAGTACCAGACCACTTGACCTGCTTCCTGAGAAATCTGTATGCGGGTCAGGAAGCAACAGTTAGAACTGGACATGGAATAACAGACTGGTTCCAAATCAGGAAAGGAGTATGTCAGGGCTGTATATTGTCACCCTGGTTATTTAACTTATATGCAGAGTACATCATGAGAAATGCCAGACTAGATGAAGCACAAGCTGGAATCAAGATTGCTGGGAGAAATATCAATAACTTCAGATATGCAGATGACACCACCCTTATGGCAGAAAGCGAAGAGGAACTAAAGAGCCTCTTGATGAAAGTTAAAGAGGAGAGTGAAAAAGCTGGCTTAAACTCAACATTCAGAAGACTAAGATCACGGCATCCAGTCCCATCACTTCACGGCAAATAGATGTGGAAATAATGGAAACAGTGACAGACTTTATTTTTGGGGGCTCCAAAATCACTGCAGATGATGACTGCAGCCATGATATTAAAAGACGCTTATTCCTGGGAAGAAAAGATATGACCAACCTAGACAGCATATTAAAAAGCAGAGACATTACTATGCCCACAAAGGTTCATCTAGTCAAAGCTATGATTTTTCCAGTAGTCATGTATGGATGTGAGAGTTGGACTATAAAGAAGGCTGAATTCCAAAGAGTTGATGCTTTTGATCTGTGGTGTTGGAGAAGACGCTTGAGAGTCCCTGGGATAGCAAGGAGATCCAACCAGTCCATCCTAAAGGAAATCAGTCCTGAATATTCATTGGAAGGACTGATGCTGAAGCTGAAACTCCAATACTTTGGCCACCTGATGTGAAGAACTGACTCATTTGAAAAGACCCTGATGCTGGGAAAGACTGAAGGTGGGAGGAGAGGGGGATGACAGAGGATGAGATAACTGGATGGCATCACTGACTCAATGGACATGAGTTTTAGTAAGCTCTGGGAGTCAGTGATGGATAAGGAACCCTGGTGTGCTGCAGTCCATGCGGTTGCAAAGAGTTGGATATGACTGAGTGACTCAAGTGAACTGAAAATAAATATGTTCAAAGTCAAGCTGGATGTGCTAATGTATACTTTGGGCTAAAAGTTAATAATAATTGTTGGAATCAAAATAAGCATTATAGTGTAAGGCACTCTATTATTATAGCATTATAGTGGAAGGCATATTTAGAATTTTCCCTGTCTCTGCCCCGTTCACTCTCATCCAAAGGAGAATATGTGAATGTCACCCATCTACTCCTTAAAGTGGAGGATAAAGTTTCCAGTTAGTGGAATTTTGTTAGCATTGTTTTCAGAAAAATGCTGGAAAATTATCCGTGTTCCTGTAAACACTGTGTCCACCATCACCCTCATTTAGGCCCCTGAATGAGCTTCTAGATTCTAACTGGTCTTCTTAACATGGATTTTCTTCGCTAGTGAATCCATTCACCATGTACTATGGGAGTGAGCTCCCTGAAAATCAAATCTAATGGTGACACATCTGAAGATGATACTGTTTCTTAAACCATAACACAGCTAACAACCCCACTACTTGGTATATACCCTGAGGAAACCAAAACTGAAAGAGACACATGTACCCCAGTGTTCATCACAGCACTCTTTACAATAGCTAGGACATAGGAGCAACCTAGATGCCCATCAACAGATGAATTGATAAAGAGATTGTGGTATATATATATAATGGAATGTTACTCAGCCATTAAAAGCAATACATTTGACTTGGTTCTAATGAGGTAGATGACCCTAGAACATGTTTTACAGAGTAAAGTAAGTAAGAAAGAGAAAGACAAATATCATATATTAATTAAGGCATATATATGAAATCTAGAAAGATGCTACTGATGAACCTAACTGCAGGGCAGCAATGGAAACAGATGTAGAGAAAAGACTTATGAACACAAGAAGAGACGGAGAGGGTGGGATGAACTGAGAGAGTAGCATTGAAATATTTACATTACCATATGTAAAATAGGTAGCCAGTAGAAATTTACCATATGTAAAATAGATAGCCAGTAGAAATTTGCTCTATGATGCAGGGAGCTCAAACTCTGTGACAACCTAGAGGGGTGGGATGGGGTGGGAGGGAGGTTCAAGAGGGAGGGGACACGTGTACACCTATGGCTGATTCATGTTGATGTTTGGCAGAAACCACGATATTGTAAAGCAATTGTCATTCAATTAAAAATATTTTTTAAAATGTAAACACACACACACACACACACACAAGCCCTTCATGATCAGCCTCTTTCCTCGACCTTGTCTTTGCAGTCAACTCAAAACACCCCTGAGTTGCAGATACTGTGAACAGTTTCTAGAGAAGACCACACTCTCTCACACTCCTGTGCCTTTACATTTACTGCCTCATCTACCGGAAGTCGTTTCTCAGCCTCCAACCTCTACCTTGCTAATCCTTACTTATTCTGAAATATTCAGGTCTACCTTCAGCTTCTTCAGGAAAGCATTTCTTCTTGCCCTTGTTTCAGCAAGATTTCTGTCCTATACATTCTCATTGCACCTGGCACGTCTCTCTCATGGACTTATCTAACACCATCAAACTGATGCCACCAGCCATGTGTGGATATTTAAATTCACAAAGTAAAGTGTCATTGCTACTGCGGGAAACAGTATGGTGATTCCTCAAGAAATTAAAAATAGAGATACCATATGATCCAGCAAGCCCACTTCTGGGTTTCCATCTCAAGGATACAAAGTTATTACCTCAAAGAGAAAGCTGTACTTCCAGTTCCTTGCAGCATCACTCACAACAGTCAAAACTGGAAACCATCTAAGTGTTAGTCAACAGATGAATTATATATTTGATACATATGAATATTGTTCAGCCTCATAAAAGAAGAAAATCTTGTCATTTTCAACAGCATGAATGAACCTGCAGGACATTATAAATAAATGACATAAGCCAGACTGAGAAAGACAAACACAGTGTCACTTGTATGTGAAATCTTAAAAAAAAAGAAAGTCAAATGCAAAGAAACGGAGAGTAGAAAAGTAATTGCCAGGGACAGGGGTTTGGGGAAAAAATAGAGAAGATGGTAAAACATTACAAACATTCAGTTATATGATGATTAATGTCTGAGGATCTAATGTATAACTTGGTGACTGTAGTTGATAATCTTGTATGTATAACTAAAATTTGCTAAGAGAGTAGAACATCAATATTCTCATCAAAAAAATAAAGCATGTGAGGTGATGTGGTAATTAACTCAATTGGTTGAATTCTTTCACTATACACACACACACACACACACACACACACACACATATGTCAAATCATCATATTCTACACTTTAAATATCTTACAGTTTTATTTTTCAGTTATATTTGGTTGGCCAAAAAGTTCCTTCAGGTTTGTAACATCTTTCAGAAAAACCCAGAGGGAATTTTTGGCCAACTCACTAACTCAGTAAAGCTGAAAAATAAATTTACAATAATTAAAGTTGAATAAAAATTTAGTTTCTCAGTCACACTAGAGCCACTTTAAATACTTAATAGCATGGGTGATTAGAGGTCACCATGCTGAACATCACTATTGAAAAACCTTTTCACAATTACAGAAAATTGTACTGGACTATGCTGTTACCTTATTCTTTGGTTTTGAACATCTTGGGGTCATATGTTCCACAGTGCTTTGAGCAACATTCAATAGATTTGTTTGCTGGGAAAAAAAGTGAGTATTATGATCTGAGTTTCATATCTGTTCTGTTCTTTCAGATAAACAATCAAAATATATTTTTTAATTTAACAAAATACATTTTGATCAAAGGGGCCTCTGAACAGGGAGGAGGAAAAGAAGGGCAGTGCTCCTGGTCTGTCTCTTGTCTTAAGCTCTGGGAAGGGTCAGGCTTCCATCGTGTCCCATTGATAAGAAGGAAGGCAAATATAAGTTTAGAGTCTCATTCTGGGAAACTGTCCATTTGACAATTTTTTCTGGGTTGGATGTGCAAAATGATAGCAGGTATAAATATTGCTCACAGAAACAGGCTATATCATTTCTCCAGCAAATAAAGTCCACTAGACCATATCACTTTTGATTTTTAAACAATACTAGCGGTAGCTTTAATGTTTAGTTTTAATTGCTACAGGGAGAGAATTTCAGCTTAAAGTGGTAAGAGGAGATATTAGGGTGATTTAAGTCACGCTTGCTCCTTGGAATAAAGTTATGATCGACCTAGACAGCATATTAAAAAGCAGACACGTTACTTTGCCAACAAAGGTCCGTCTAGTCAAAGCCATGGTTTTTCTAGTAGTCATGTATGGATTTAAGAGTTGGTCTACAAAGAAAGCTGAGCTCCGAAAAACTGATGCTTTTGAACTGTGGTGTTGGAGAAGATTCTTGAGAGTCCCTGGGACAGCAGAGATCCAACCAGTCCATCCTAAAGGAGATCAGTCCTGAATATTCATTGGAAGGACTGATGCTGAAGCTGAAATTCTAATACTTTGGCCACATAATGCAAAGAACTGACTCATTGGAAAAGACCCTGATGCTGGGAAAGATTGAAGGCAGGAGGGGAAGGGGATGATAGAGGATGAGATGGTTGGATGGCTTCACTGACTCAATGGACATGAGTTTGAGTAAACTCTGGAAATTGGCTATGGACAGGGAGGCCTGGTGTGCTGCAGTCCATGGGGTCGCAAAAAGTCTGACATGACTGAGCCACTGAACTGAACTGAAGTCATTTGCCAGCCATTGACTGTGCGATTAGCCACTTTAAAGATGCTCCTTTCGTCATGGACTGTTTTCTACGTTTATAAGATGATTAGAAGCAATGCGCAGATCTGGGAGGATCAGGTATAATGAGCAAGGAAAATATATTCTCCTCCTAAAAAAACAAATAGGACCCTGGGCCCTAAAACTTGTCAATAAAAAAGAGGCTGATGCTAAAAACAAGGAAACCAGAAAGAATAAAAGGAAGTTGTTTTTGTTGTTGCTTCTGTTTGGTTCTCTGAATGCAACTGCACTGTATGGTCTCCTAATTCTACAGTTGCTGCTGCTGCTGCTGCTGCTGAGTCGCTTCAGTCGTGTCCGACTCTGTGCGACCCCATAGACAGTAGTCCACCAGGCTCCCCCGTCCCTGGGATTCTCCAGGCAAGAACACTGGAGTGGGTTGCCATTTCCTTCTCCAATGCATGAAAGTGAGAAGTGAAAGTGAAGTCACTCAGTCGTGTCCGACTCTTAGCGACCCCATGGACTGCAGCCCACCAGGCTCCTCCATCCATGGGATTTTTCCAGGCAAGAGTACTGGAGTGGGGTGCCATTGCCTTCTCCGAATTCTACAGTTGGTTTGTGGCAAATATTCAATGATCCTGTTTCCATCCTTTCCAAAGATGGATATACTTATAAGCTATATTGCTTCTCTCAAACCTCCATTGTAGGCAGGCCGGTGGTAATTGGTGCAGCTTCCAAAGTTTGAAATAACCCCAGGAATAAATCCTACGTTTAAATGACCCATAATTACTGGCAGATTTAGGGCTTCCCTGGTGATTCAGGTGGTAAAGAATCTGCCTCCAGTGAGGGAGGCCTGGGTTTGATCCCTGGGTTGGGAAGATTCCCCTGGATGAAGGAAACAGCTACCCACTCCAGTACTCTGGCCTGTAGAATTCCATGGACTATTTAGTCCACGAGGTTGCCAAGAGTCAGACACAACTGTGTGACTTTCACTTTCAGTTAGCTGAATTTATGTGGTTTAATATTTCAGATTTAGTTTAAGATTTAATAGTTGGTCTCCACTATCTTGGGACTTCCTAGGTGATGCAGTGGTAAAGAATCCACCTGCCAATGCAGGAGATGCAGGATACACAGGTTCAATCCCTGGGTCAGGAAGATCCCCTGAGAAGGAAATGGCAACCCAATCCAGTATTCTTGCCTGGAAAATTCCATGGACAGAGGAGCCTGGTGGGGCTACAGTCCATGGGGTGATAAAGAGTCAAACATGACTGAGCACACACACACACTGCACTGTGTTCCTCCTCCACTGATTTTGGATGGCAATTTGCTTCATTAAAAGAAAAAGGTTGTATTGCGTTTACAGTTCTGGAAGTAATCATTTGGCAATATGACCAAGCTTCTATTCATACCACAGTTGAGTTAACCGAAGGACTTCCAATCCTAGAATCTGGGAATTTTCTAATTTGAAAATTAACAATAACACAAGGGAAAAGAAAAACCGTCCTTCACCCCACCACCCCAAACAACTGTTGTTGCTTGTGTCTATAATTTTCCAGTATCTGTCTACACGTATACATATCTTATAGATTGTATTCACATACTACTTTGCATTTGTATTTTTTTCTCTCTTAAGATTACATTTCAGGCATTTAAAAACTTCAATTTTGGAAAAACGATAACTCTGATATCATTCCGCAGTCATTGGAAGAGGCATTTACAGCCTCAGGAATCCCAGCAAATCATTCCAGTCTCCTGTCAGTCTCCAATGACACCATTTAGGAAGAAGTGGAGGTAAGAAATAAAAAATAATGTAACCCTGTGAGGGAAGAAGATACAGAGTTGCCGAATGCTGTTGTCTGACAAGACATCTCTAGAGAGACTAGGATGAAAACCACACAAATTACTGAAAGCAATTTAAGGAATTGGAGACCCTTCAAGTGTGGGAAAGGAAGGTGTAAAGGATTGTGTGGTCCGGAGGAATCTGTTCTTTTTTGCAAGAACATGTGGTAAAGGTGGTTACTAAGTGAGTTTGTATATTTGCAAAAAAATGACTTCTTAATCTGAGAAAGAAGGGTCATGCCAGTCATACTGCATGGGGTGGGGCAGGGGCGAGTGCAGAGTTTGCTCTGCATAGTTGCAGGCTTTTGTAGCAGGGTCCTTCCATCCCTGCCTTAATCAGACATTGTTCTTGCCTCGACCTTGCAAAAAGGGTCTTTACATTGTCTGCAGCTGTCTGAGCCATGCAGCTTCTGAAATGCCGTGTCTTTGTGAAAAGGCACTGCTGCCTGACACAGTAACATAACAAGCACACATGTATTCTTTGTATGAAAGCAGTCTCCTATCAGTTCAAGGGGTACAAAGAAGACACACTTTCCACCTATTTCTACTTTTCTGCCACACTTAGGTTTGCTTTTTTTCCTTAGGATGTGGCTTTTAGAAAGTGTGAGATCCAGGTTTATCATACAGTTGGTTGATGGAGAGAAAGCACTCAGAAGTTAACTCATCTTTTGCCTTCGTGACTTAGATCTCAGTATGGGCGTGTGTGCTAACTTGCTTCAGTCATGTCCAACTTTATGACTCTGTGGACTGTAGCCCTCCAGGCTCTTCTGTCCACGGGATTCTCCAGGCAAGAAGACTGGAGGAGGGTGCCATGCCCTCCTCCAGGGAATCTTACCGACCCAGGGATCGAACCCATGTCTCTTATGTTTCCTGTATGAGCAGGCAAGTTCTTTACCACTATCGCTGCCCGGGAAGCCCAAACCTCAGTACACTTAAACTCAATTTTTGCTCTTCTAATTAATGGGTTGGAGCGAGAGAGGAGAAATGAAAAGAGTGAGCCCCACCCTCTTCTCGATATCTTGTGTGGCCCTGGCACATCTGATTTGTTTATAGAAGGGTGTCGTCATGCTGGTAAGAATCATCACTGGCTTGAATCCTCAGAAAGGACCCCAGGGTGATTTTCTCCTAATTTCAGCTCCTGGGTTATGCCACATTCTCTTTGTGTGCCCTTGACATTTCTGGCTCTCAGTTTCCTTTTTTAAAATAAGGGATGGACTTTATAGATGTCATCAAAGGTTCCTTCTACTTCTAACACTTTACAATTCTATGACTTATTTATGGTTGGCCCTGCACGGTGTAGATGATGGCACAGGTGGAAGCTAATAAGAGGAGGGGGGAGGAGGTAAAATTTATCAAGGGCTTCCAGTGTGCTGAGCACGGGGTTGAGCACTGCATCTGTGTGATATTCTTTCATCCCCAGCTAGGGGATAAAAAAGTCCTACTCCCAATATAAGATGAAGAAACGGGTCAGAGATAAATAAGTGGCCTTCAAGCCATTGTGCTACAGAATCAGAGAAGGACCACAACTTTATTTGACTCCCAAGTCCAGCCCCTTTCTAATTCTGCTTCATCACTACCTTCCTGCCCACAGCTATGCACATGGCCTGGGCTGTCTCCCCTCTGGCCTGACCCTCTGATCTGAGGGTGTCGCAAGAGGCCATGGAAAGGACTCGACCACCAATTAACCAGTGAGCTGGACCCTGGCCATAGGAGGCTCCACACTCCTCCCTGTCCTTGGAAAGTCGAAGTACTCTCTGTTCATCATTCGCACAGTAGGAGACCATTGCAAGGATGCAGCCATAAGACAGCAAGGTGCTATTGAGACCATTTTGACTATTTGACCAAACCCAGTTAAGGCCCCTTTATGATCTTTAAAAAACATATATTGGAGTATAATTGCTTTATAATGTTGTGTTATTTTCTGTTGTAGAGCAAAGTGAATTAGCTATAAGTATACATGTATCCCTTCTGTTTTGGATTTTCCTCCCATTTAGGTCACCACTTGAGCACAGCTCCCTGTGCTATACAGTAGGTTATTAGTTATCTATTTTATGCATAGTATCAATAGTGTATATATATCGACCCCAGTCTCCCAATCCCTCCCACACCACCCTTTCCCCTTAGTACCCATACGTTTGTTTTCTATGTCTGTATCTGTTTCTAGTTTGCAAATAAGATCATCTGTACCAATTTTTTCAGATTCCACATACAAACATTAGTATATGATACTTGTTTTTCTCTTTCTGACTTACTTCACTCTTTGAACTTTTAAGATTCTGGTGGGTGGGTACAGAGATCTACTTGTCCTGCGGCTCCCCTGAGATAAACCATCCAGCAAGTCCTCTCTCTTGTTAAAGCTCCACCTACCAGTCTGCAGTTCTAGCAAGAAGGAGCTCCCAAACATGGGCTGCTGCCAGTGTCTGTGTTTCTGGAAAGAGCTGCAGGCAACCCCCAGCCACCTCTCCAGGAGCCTCTCCAAAACCCTCAGGTAGGGCTGGCACACGCTCTTATCAAATTACTGCTTCTGTGTGAGATTTTGTTTGCACCCTCTAAGAGTGAAGCCTCTGTTTTCCTCAGTCCTGGGAGCTCCTGCAATAAAGGCCTGCTAGGCCTCAAAGCCAAATGCTCTGAGGGCTCATCTTCTTGGTGCTGGACCGCTGGGCTGGGGAGCCTGATGGGAGGCTCTGAACTCTCACTCCTGTGGGAGACCTTCCGGAGGATGTAATTACCCTCCAGTTTGTAGGTCGCCCACCTGTTGGTGCGGGGTTTGAGAATACTGGGTGTCTGTTCCTCCTACCCGTGTCTGCTTGTGGTTTCTTGTGGTTCCTGCCTTTGGTGGTCAGAGATCTTTTCTGGTGGGTTCCAGATTTTCTTTTTTTGTTTGTTTGTTTGTTTTGATGGCTTTCTGTGGATAGTTGTGATTTTGGCATGCTTCTGAGAGGAGGCAAACTCAGGGTCTACTACTGTGTTATCCTGAAAATGGAAGTCTCTCAGTCCTGTCTGACTCTTTGCGACCCCATGGACTATACAGTCAATGGAATTCTCCTGGCCAGAATACTGGAGTGGGTAGCCGTTCCCTTCTCCAGGGGATCTTCCCAACCCAGGGATTGAACCCAGGCCTCCCACGTTGCAGGCAGATTCTTTACCAGTTGAGCTACCAGGGAAGCCCCTATGATATCTTCTTGGCCACTCCAAAAAAAATTTTTTTTTGGTTTATTTTTCTTATTGTCTTCTATTTATTTGCTTATTTGTTTTTTAATTCATAGCCTTATTTCCTGAAATTTTTATCTAGAAAATTCAAGAATATGTTTAAAAAATGCAAAAAACAAAAAACAAAAAAACACACACACAACATAAAATCCCACTACCTGGAGATACACACTGGTAATATTTCAACCACAGTCTCTTCAGATATCTCTATATACTTTGAAATGCAATGCACTTACTCACCTACACATGCATACTACTCACAACTGCTGAAACGTAGGCAAACAAGTAGCACGTTAATTAATTTAACACATTAACAGGTGTTAAGCATATTGGCAAATTATCAGTTAGAAGACCTGGTCCCCTCTCAGAGACCAGATCCCCACTCTTGGATCAAACATTTATTCCCCCAAACTCTAATTTTTGGCAGCCTGAATGACTCTCCACAACTTATTCTTGGCTAAACAAAGCTGTTACTTCCTCCCTCCCAGAAGTGACCCTTGTCTAATTACTAATTGAGGAAGGGTTTAAAAGGACCAGCCTTCTTATTTAATACCTTAAATTGAGACAACTCTGAATGGCCTTCTCAGCTTCAGAGCTCTGCACAGGATTTGTTGAAGCCCTTGTTGTGGCTGCATTAGAACTAAACCTCTCTCTGTCCCAAATCCTGTTTTCTTTACCCTGCCACTCATGTTGGAATCTATCCCATAATCCTGTATGCTAGTCTTCCTGTAAGAGTCTGCTTCCCAGGGAATTCTATTGCAATGATAACAAACTCTTCCTGCAAACCAATCTAAGAGAATACTCAGCCCTTGGGGTCTGGGACCCAGGTGGGGTGAGTATAGGGATTCGTAAGGTATAAATGGCTTCCCTGGTGGTTAAGTGGTAAAGAATCCTTCTGCCAATGCAGGAGACACGGGTTGGTATTCCTGGGTCAGGAAGACTCCCTGGAGAAGTAAATGGTGACCCACTTCAGGATTCTTGCCTGGAAAATCCCATGGACAGAGGAGCCTGGAGGGCTGCAGTTTACAGGGTCACAAAGAGTTGGACACAACTTAGCGACTGAACAAAAACAGCAAACCAGTCTGCAGTAGTGCCTCTTTCTTCAGTCTCTCCTTGCTCTCGCTGTGGGGGTCACTTCCAGATCTGCCTCCACCTCCAGAAGCTGCCAAGGTTTTGAACCAACAGAGGCAGAAGATGGAGAACAGAATACTGCTCATGGGAACAAGCTTTGGAATTGATATCTAGTTTGGAAAGAGATCAGAGGGACAACTTTGATCTTTGCACTTTAGTTTTATTAAATGGCAAGTATAAAAATGACATTGAAGGTAGTATTAATAGTGAGAATCTCATAATCCTGTCATCTAAAAGCAGCCATTTTAATTATTGCATGTTTTACACATACATAACTATTTCATATATTTACAATTATAGTCTACATGTTGCTTCTGCTCTGCTGTTAAAAGTTAATATTCTTTCATAAATGTTTTCAGGGGTGCTTTAGCTGTCCCCCTTTGTCACGTTCTACCTCTTATCTCCTCTGCCTAACATATGCAGAACATATGGCCAAGAATAAAATGGCTCGAAACCAAATGACGATTTTCTAATAAATTTCTATTTGGAATATGTCAAAATCGGAACATATTGATTCTATAAATTAAAACATTAATTCTAAGGAAATTAGATTTCTGTAATTAGATTATGCATACACACAAACACACACACACACATCTTTTTCTTTTCAAATAAGGCATTTGTGGTTGATTCACTTTGCCAATAAGTGCACCTTTGAGTCATTGATCACACATGCTAGCATAATGTGACATCTAAATTTCATTAATTTGATAAGAAATCTATACATTTTAGCTGTTTGCCATATATAAAAGTACAGCATAATAAGAGGGAAGAGATAGGGAGTTTGAGATGGACATGTGCACACTGCTGTATTTAAAATAGATAACCAATAAAGTCGTACTGTATAGCACAGGGAACTCTGCTCAAGGTTACATGGCAGCCTGGATGGGAGACGGGTTTGGAGGAGAATGGATACATGCGTGTGGATGGCTGAGTTCCTTTGCTGCCCACCTGAAACTATTAATATCACAACATTGTTAATTGGCTATACTCTAATATAAAATAAAAAACTTTTTTAAAAAGTACATTATATATCCTCCAAAATGTGGAAGGCAAAGGTCTCAGTTAGTCTCATTCTAACTAGAAGAAATAAGAATTATACAGGAGGAAACCCAGGCATCGATATGGACTGTTACAAGTTTGTCATATTAATTTGATGGCAGTATTTTGTGTAGAATGAGAGGGATAAACATCACACATGGACCACTTTGATGTGTCTCATTGCCCTGACTGACCTGGGCCTGCAAGATAATCAGTTCCAAAAAGCTTATAATCTGAGGGCTCTCTCATTTTTCCCCAGAGAATTAGCAGAATGAGGTGATCTGAGTGACACTGAGACTGTGTCTCACAGCTGGCCATTAGGTTTGCTACCCCGGACACCCAGAAACCTCAGACACTTAGATTTTGCCCTTGACCTTATTGACTAAGGTCCCTTGTTTTATAACTGTTATTGGTTGCAGATCGAACTTGCTTGCAGGCAGATTCTTTACCAACTGAGCTATGAGGGAAGCCCTCATTGTTCTGTTAGAACATTTATAATCATGCTTCTCTTTAACTAGGCAGTCTGATGACCACAAATGGATTTTAGGATGTGGACAGTCACTGGAGACCTGAAAAGGATGGACAAGGACCTTCAAGAACTGTATAGCACAGGAAACTCGGCTCAATGTTATATGGCAGCCCGGATGGGAGAGGAGTTTGGAGGAGAGTGGATACACATATATGTATGGCTGAGTCCCTTGGCTGTCTGCCTGAAAATATCACAACATTGTTAATCGGCTAAACTCCAATATAAAATAAAAAGTTAAAAAAAAAAAAAAAAGGATGGTTAACTGACAAGGTGAGTCTGCTTCGGAGCCATCTCTTTTCAGCCCCTGTGTGGAGCAGCTGATATGATCCCAGGTGCTCCTACCTAACCTGTGTTCTCTCTGGGTGTGGAAATAGGGCTCTCCAGGCAGGCAGGAGTGTCTACTGCCCACGTGACCTAGGACAGCCCTGCCTGATTCATCCAGGAAACAGCTGGCCCCCATTAGGGCGCTGATCAGCATAGATAGGCCCTGATGAAGCTGCGCCCTTGACACCACAGTTGGTTAATTTCTGAGCACTGGCCGACACTTCACAGTGCTGAGCTGTGTGAGAAAGCTCCTCTTCCAGAAGCCACAGGCCCCAGAAGCTCTGACTGGATGGGTGACATTTGTGTGGATAAACCTCGAGTGGCCTTGACTCCACTCCCTGTTCAGGACTGCTTTGTCCTGAGCTGCTAAATTTCTTCTCTCTCCTCTCCTAGGAGAGGATGATTAGCATCTGTCCACTTCCATTTCTGTCCCCTCAGACCCCAAAGGGCACAGAAACAACCCCTCAAAAGTAATGACAAATATAAGGGTGACCCACCCAGCCAGGGTACTGTGAATGGGAAGCTTAGTATCTCAAACCCACATCATTGTTATTCAATTACTAAGTTGTGTCTGACTCTTTGTGACCCCATGGACTGTAGCCCGCCAGGCTCCTCTGTCCATGAGATTCTCCAGGCAAGAATACTGGGGTGGATTGCCATTTCCTCCTCCAGGGATCTTCCCTATCCAGGGATCGAACACACATCTCTTGTGTCTCCTGCCTTAGTAGGCAGATGCTTTACCATTAGCACCATTTTCAGAGTTGTGCGTGACAAATGAAACAAGACTGATCACAGTTCCCGATACCTAGTAAGCTCCCAATAAATATTCACTAAAAATGTATTAGCTAATATAATAATATTCAAAGCTCAGCCTGTGAAGTGTGCCTAGTCTGTGTGATTTATAACTATATATTAATATTATTGTGCATCCTGTACTGTGATGATCATGTTTTGATGAGCAGTGAACTGGGTGCTAAGCTTAGAGAATAGAGTTTTTTGTAGAAACCTGAGGCTCAGTAGACACAAGTGAGCACCAAGTTGGGCAAAAAGACCATCGTCCACTAATCCAAATACACAAAGGCTTAGGAATACATACACTTAGCAGAGTATACAACAAAGGCTAGCATGTGGGGAAAGGAAGGACAAAAATACACTCTTAAACTGGCAAGAAAGCTGCCAACACTTGGTGCGGTTTTGACTAAAAGCCAGAAGAGATGTTCTTTGATTCCTAATGAAAAATAACATTTTACTTCCCAGATTCTAAAATGCAGTCTAAAGATGTGGGTTTGCAGGACAGGAAATTTGGTATAAGGTGGCTTAGATAGAAATTATCTAACCATAAATAGCAGAAATATTTGAAGCAACTTTCAAATATGTGATACAATAGCATTAACTATAGTTGTTATGTTGTACATGTCAGTCCCAGAATTTATCTTATAAGTTTGTACCCTCTGACCACTTTCACCACATCCCCCCATCCTTTATCCCTCATCTTGGGGCAATCACCAATCAGATCTGTTTTCATGATTTCCTTAGATAAAACTGAGATCATATTCTATTTGTCTTTTTCTGACATACTTCACTTAGCATATTGCCCTCAAGGTCCATCTGTATTGTTTGAAATGGCAGGATTTCTTTCTTTCTTATGGCTAAATAGTATTTGTGAATGTGAGTGTATATGTATCTCGCCTTTTCTTTTTACATTCATTCACAGATGGACACTTAGGTTGTTTCCATGTCTTGCCTATTGCAAAAAATGCTGCAATAAATACAGGAGTGTAGATATCTCTTTGAGATAGTGATTTCATTTCCTTCAGATATACACTCAGAAGTGGAATTGCTGGGTCACAGTTGCTAAAGGAGTAGATCTTAAAAATTCCCATCTCAAGAAAAAAATTGTGACTATGTGAAGTGATGGATGTTGACTAGACATTGTGGTGATCATGTTACAATATGTACCTGTATCAAAGCATCGAAGCTGTAAGTTGTATATTGTTTAGTGACTCAGTCGTGTCCGACTCTTTTCACGACTCCATGAACTGTAGCCCAACAGGCTCCTCTGTCCATGGGATTTCCCAGGCAAGAATACTGGAGTGGGTTAACATTTTGTTCTCCAGGAGATCTTCCTGACCCAGGAATCAAACCCGTGTCTCCTTCATTGACAGGTGGGTTCTTTACCACTGAGCCACCAGGGAAGACTTTATGTTGTATACCTTAAACTTAAGTTTAATGATTTGTGTCAATTATGTCTCAATAAAACTGGGAAAAATAATTGAAAGGAAATAGAAGCATAGAATGTCTGGGAATGTTTGGTATTGTTGCCATCTGTGATCTCTCCCATATGTCTGATGCTTTTCAGACTGTGAAAAAAATATACCTACAGTATTTATTTAATATTAATGGCATGATAGATTGATTGACACCTTTATTCTCCTTTCTTGAAGATAAGGGAACTGAGGTCCGGGATGACTATATGATTTGCCCAAAGTCACACAGAAGAAAAAGAATAGGAGCAGGGATGAAATCCAGGCCTCTTGAGTGCAACATCCAGACTTATTCTATTAAAATATATTTTTAAAAAGCTGCTTGTTAAACTATATTTCTAACATTTATATTTTGGAATCTCAACTATACACATTTTGGAATCCCTGAAATTCTCCATTTTGGTATAAGTAAATGATGAACTTGAGCAGAGAAAATGAGACCCATGACCTTAATTGGCTACACACAGTAGATATGACAGTAAAAGGAAGGAAACCATAAGAAAATATTTTAAATACTAACTCTTAATGTGATTAATACTCAATTTTAACATATCATACTGTGGTATAACCACAAATCACTTGACAATCAGGCTAAAAGCACAATTTGAGCTGAAAAAAGAAGGGAGGAGGAGAGAGAAGGAGCATCATTACCTATTTATTTTTCTAGTTATATTTGAACTTAAAATAGAAAGCATTTGAAAGACCATATGGTTAGCAGATGCTGTTAAAGGGGTGTTGAAGATTCACTGGTGGGATCAGGAATAAGGGCAATGGAATAAATGTCTTCATCACTGAAGGCACCTCTGCAGCTGGCACTCGGGCACTGATGTGACCTACAGAGGGAATCCTTGCAGGGAGAGAAGGCCTGCCCTCTCTTCTGATAGGTCCTTATATGTTTAAGGCCCTCTGATAGCAGAGGATGAGATGGCAGGATGGCATCACCGACTCGATGGACGTGAGTTTGAGTGAACTCCGGGAGCTGGTGATGGACAGGGAGGCCTGGTGTGCTGCGATTCATGGGGTCGCAAAGAGTCGGACACGACTGAGCGACTGAACTGAACTGATGACACTATATCTAATTTAGAAAAAATAAACACACGAAGTCTGTTGTGCATAAAGAACCCCAAAGCACTGGCAATCTGTACTGATGCCCTGGAAATAAGTACTGATTTCATAAATCATAGAGTATTCCCATAGGAAGTGAGGTTTATTCAAAATCCTTATTTCATAGATCAGTTTACTAAGAGTTAAAGAGGTTGCTTGCCTCACCAAAGGTCACTTAGTTAGATAACGGGAACTCCAGGACTGAGTCTAAGACTCCATCCATCCCATGATGCTGCACTCTCTTCCTTGCTCAAAAGACAAATCTGGGTACACACTGTGTATCCATCATTGCTTCCTCTGGGTTGGGAGTTAAATTCAACAGACTTGTTTAGAGTTTCTACATTTTACCAAGCACCGTGCTAGACACAAAGACACGTGACACAGAATGCACACTCGAAGAGCTTACACACTCGAAGAGAGATGGATCAAACTCTATTTGACGCCCACTACAGTGGTTTCTCCTACAGTGATTTCAGCTCCCAACTGTACACCAGTACTTGATATTCATGATATTAACTGGTCATCACAAACTCACACTTCATCTTTTCAGTTTTTTTTTTTCTTTGCATCCCTTTCCCCTTTGTTCCATCACCACATGGCTTAATGATGCATTGCTGCTGCTGCTGCTGCTAAGTTGCTTCAGTCGTGTCCGACTCTGTGCGACCCCATAGACAGCAGCCCACCAGGCCCCGCCGTCCCTGGGATTCTCCAGGCAAGAAGACTGGAGTGGGTTGCCATTTCCTCCTCCAATGCATGAAAGTGAAAAGTGAAAGTGAAGTCGCTCAGTCTTGTCCGACTCTTAGCGACCCCATGGTCTGCAGCCTACCAGGCTCCTCCGTCCATGGGATTTTCCAGGCAAGAGTACTGGAGTGGGTTGCCATTACAGTGGGCTGGACAAAAAATTTGTTCAAGTTTTTCCATAACGTCCTACTGAAAACTGAAACAGACGTTTTGGCCAGCATAATATTCCCTACCACACATCTCTCTCTCTCATTTCGTGATGAAGTTGTTCCTCCAAAAAATCTTCTATGCTTTACCCCATACCTGGATATGTTTCCTTCCACTGAGGTTATATGATACCTGTCTATATCATGTTTATGTCATTTATAATTTTATATCCTGTTACCATCATGGATGTATACATTATCTCCTTCACTAATGCTTTAGATCCTTGGAGCAGAAATGTAAGTCTGATTTACCCCTATATCCTTACATCCCTAGAAGAGTCATCACACAGAGTAAAGTCTCAACATGTAATCGTATAAATGAATACAGAGATTGCATAATTTATTTAATTCAATTCAGCACTCATGCTTTGAATATTTACTCTAAGCCTGCTGTGGTGAGTAAATATTAGTTTTTCATTGATCATTAAACAGATTCAACCTTGAGCATGTGGATGTGATTGCTCCTTCTGACTTTACTCAGGGGCTAAACCTTCACGGAACTCTGAGAGGCCTCGAGGGAACTGTGGGAGCAGTGGTATCTCCATCAAGCACATAGCTGAGTTTTGCTTTTTGAAGCTTAGACCTTAGAGGGAATTCTACATACCAGAAGACACTTTCTATCTCAAGCTAGATCCTCAGGGAAATGTAAATGAAGCTTGTTTTTTTCTTTTCCTCTTGACTTCCCAAAGTCGTTCAGTTCAGTTCAGTCGCTCAGTTGTGTCAGACTCTTTGCGACCCCAGGGACTGTAGCACATCAGGCTTCCCTGTCCATCACCAACTCCCGGAGCTTACTCAAACTCATGTCCATTGCGTCGGTGATGCCATCCAACCATCTCTTCTTCTGTTGTCCCCTTCTCCTCCTGCTTTCTATCTTTCCCAGCATCGGGGTCTTTTCAAATGAGTCAGTTTTTCACATCAGGTGGCCAAAGGATTGGAGTTTCAGCTTCAGCATCAGTCCTTCCAATGATTATTCAGGACTGATTTCCTTTAGGATTGACTGATTGGATCTCCTTGCTGTCTCAGGGACTCTCAAGAGTCTTCTCCAACACCACAGTTCAAAAGCATCAATTCTTCGGCACTCAGCTTCCTTTATAGTCCAATTCTCACATCCATACATGACTACTGGAAAAACCATAGTTTGACTAGATGGACCTTTATTGGTAAAGTAATGTCTCTGCTTTTGAATATGCTGTCTAGGTTGGCCATAACTTTTCTTCTAAGGAGCAAGCATCTTTTAATTTCATGGCTGAAGTCACCGTCTGCAGTGATTTTGGTGCCCAAGAAAATAAAGTCTCTAACTGTTTGTTTCGCCATCTATTTGCCATAAAGTGATAGGACTGGATGCGATGATCATAGCTTTCTGAATGTTGAGTTTTAAGCTAACTTCTTCACTCTCCTCCTTCACTTTCATCAAGAGCCTCTTTAGTTCTTCTTATTTGCTTTCTGCCATAAGGGGGGTGCTGTCTGCATATCTGAGGTTGCTGATATTTCTCCCAGCAATCTTGATTCCAGCTTGTGCTTCACCCAGCTCAGCGCTTCTCATGACATACTCTGCATAGAAGTTAAATAAGCAGGGTGTCCATATACAGCCTTGACATATTCCTTTCCAGATTTGGAACCAGTCTGTTGTTCCATGTCCAGTTCTAACTGTTGCTTCCTGACCTGCATACAGATTTCTCAAGAGACAGGTAAGGTGGTCTGGTATTCCATCTCTTGAAGAATTTTCCACAGTTTCTTACTATCTACACAGTCAAAGGCTTTGACATAGTCAATAAAGCAGAAGTAGATGTTTTTCTGGAACTCTCTTGCTTTTTCGATGATCTAACAGAGGTTGGCAACTTAATCTCTGGTTCCTCCGTTTTCTAAATCCAGATTGAAAAACTGAAAGTTCACTGTTCATGTACTGTTGAAGCCTGGCTTGGAGAATTTTGAGCATTACTTTACTAGCATGTGAGATGAGTGCAATTGTGCTATAGTTTGAGCATTCTTTGGCATTGCCTTTCTTTGGGATTGGAATGAAAACTGACCTTTTCCAGTCCTGTGGCCACTGCTGAGCTGTCCAATCAGCTTCAGTGTAAGTTTCTGGTAACCATCTTATTGAGCAGCAGCATTTTTCTGTGTATCCTTGTGTTTCTATCTGAGTTCACAAGGTTTGAAGGCGAAGTCACTGCCAAGTCCCTTCCTTCTTCACAGTGAAATATTTTCTCTAAGCTAGGTTTGTGTGCTCTCAGTTTTCCTGTGCTACTATTTAAGCCATTTTTATACAGCTTATATTTATTGTCTTATTGTCTCTCTTCCATAACTAATGGCCTTTACACATGACCTCATTAATTAATACCCACACTGCTTGGTATTTGCAACAAGAATTTCCAGTTACATAGAACAAAAATGGGAAATACTCTTCAAAAGGTGACATTGGATTCTACTTTATAGCACAATAGGGCCCAGTCATTTACTTTTTTCACTTTTCTTTATCTGGATTTATGTAAGCATAAAACCACCCCTCAGTCAGTCTATCTCATCAAGAGGCTTTCATAAGCCTCTTATCCTTCTCCAACAGAGGATAGACAGACTGAAAACCACAATCACAGAAAACTAACCAATCTAATCACATGGACCACAGCCTTGTCTAACTCAATGAAACTATGAGCCACACTGTGTATGGCCACCCAAGATGGATGGGTCATGGTGGAGAGTTCTGATAAAATGTGGTCCACTGGAGAAGGGAATGGCAAACCACTTCAGTATTCCTGCCTTGAGAACCCCATGAACAGTATGAAAAGGCAAAAAGATAGGACACTGAAAGATGAACTCCCCAGGTCAGTAGGTGCCCAATATACTAGTGGAGATCAGTGGAGAAATAACTCCAGAGAGAATGAAAAGATGTAGCCAAAGCAAAAACAACACTCAGCTGTGTATGTGACTAGTGATGAAAGTAAGGTCTGATGCTGTAAAGAGCAATATTGCATAGGAACCTGGAATGTTAGGTCGATGAATCAAGGCAAATTGGAAGTGATCAAACAGGAGATGGCAAGAGTGAACATCAACATTTTAGGAATCAGCGAACTAAAATGGACTGGAATGGGTGAATTTAACTCAGATGACCATTATATCTACCACTGTGGGCAAGAATGCCTGAGAAGAAATGGTGCAGCCATCAGTCAACAAAAGACTCCAAAATGCAGTACTTGGATGCAATCTCAAAAATGACAGAATGATCTCTGTTCATTTACAAGGCAAACCATTCAATATCACGGTAATCCAAGACTATGTCCCAACCAGTAATGCTAAAGAAGCTGACGTTGAACAGTTCTATGAAGACATACAAGACCATCTAGAACAACACCCAAAAAAGATGTCCTTTTCATTATAGGGGACTGGAATGCAAAAGTAGGAAGTCAAGAAACACCTGGAGTAACAGGCAAATTTGGCCTTGGAGTATGGAATGAAGCAGGGCAAAGTCTATTAGAGTTCTGCCAAGAGAATGCACTGGTCATAGCAAACACCCTCTTCCAACAACACAAGAGAAGACTCTATACATGGACATCACCAGATGGTCAACACCAAAATCAGATTGATTGTATTCTTTGCAGCCAAAGATGGAGAAGCTCTATACAGTCACCAAAAACAAGACTGGGAGCTGACTGTGGCTCAGTTCATGAACTCGTTATTGCCAAATTCAGACTTTGAAGAAAGTAGGGAGAAGAACTACAACATTCAGGTATGACTTAAATCTCTAACGATTATATAGTGGAAGTGAGAAATAGATTTAAGGGACTAGATCTGATAGAGTGCCTGATGAACTATGGACAGAAGTGTGTGACATTGTGCAGGAGACAGGGAGCAAGACCATCCTCAAGAGAAAGAAATGCAAAAAAGCAAAATGGCTGTCTGAGGAGGCCTTACAAATAGCTGTGAAGAGAAGCCAAAAGCAAAGAAGAAAAGGAAATATATACCCATTTGAATGTAGAGTTCCAAAGAATAGCAAGGAGAGATAAGAAAGCCTTCCTCAGCAATCAATGCAAAGAAATAGAGTAAAACAACAGAATTGGAAAGACTAGAGATCTCTTCAAGAAAATTAGAGATACCAAGGAAAAGTTTCATGCAAAGATGGGCTCAATAAAGGACAGAAATGTTATGGACCTAACAGAAGCAGAAGATATTAAGAAGAGGTGGAAAGAATACATGGAAGAACTGTACAAAAAAGATATTCATGAACCAGATAATCACGATGGTGTGATCACTCACCTAGAGCCAGACATCCTGGAATGTGAAGTCAAGTGGGCCTTAGGAAGCATCACTAAAAAACAAAGCTAGTGGAGGTGATAGAATTCCAGTTGAGCTATTTCAAATCCTAAAAGATGACGCTGTGAAAGTACTGCACTCAATATGCTAGCAAATTTAGAAGTTCAGCAGTAGCCACAGCATTGGAAATGGTCAGTTTTCATTCCAATCCCTAAGACAGGCAATGCCAAAGGATGTTCAAACTACCGCACAATTGCACTCATCTCACACACTAGCAAAGTAATGCTCAAAATTCCCCAAGCCAGGCTTCAACAGTATGTGAACCATGAACTTCCAGATGTTCAAGCTGGATTTAGAAAAGACAGAGGAACCAGAGATCAAATTGCCAACATATGCTGGATCATTGAAAAAGCAAGAGAGTTCCAAAAAAACATCTATTTCTGCTTTACTGACTATGCCAAAGCCTTTGACTGTGTGGATCACAATAAACTGTAGAAAATTCTGAAAGAGATGGAAATACCAGACCACTTTACCTACTTCTTGAGAAACCTGTATGCAGGTTGAGAAGTATCAGTTAGAACTGGACATGGAACAACAGACTGGTTCCAAATAGGAAAAGGAGTATGTCAAGGCTATATATTGTCACCCTGCTTATTTAACTTCTATGCAGGGTACATCATGAGAAGTGCTAGGCTGGAAGAAGCACAAGCTGGAATCAAGATTGTAGGGAGATATATCAATAACCTCAGATATGCAGATGACACCACCCTTATGGCAGAAAGCGAAGAGGAACTAAAGAGCCTCTTGATGAAAGTGAAAGAGGAGAGTGAAAAAGTTGGCTTAAATCTCAACATTCAGAAAACGAAGATCATGGCATCTGGTCCCATCACTTCATGGCAAATAGTGGGGAAATAGTGGAAACTGTGCCAGACTTTATTTTGGGGGGCTCCAAAATCACTGCAGATGGTGACTTCAGCCATGAAATTAAAAGATGCTTGCTCCTTAGAAGAAAAGTTATGTCCAACTTAGACAGCATACTAAAAAGCAGAGACATTACTTTACCAACAAAGGTCCATCTAGTCAAACTATGGTTTTTCCAGTAGTCATGTATGGATGTGAGAGTTGGACTATAAAGGAAGTTGAGTGCCGAAGAATTGATGCTTTTGAACTGTGGTGTTGGAGAAGACTCTTGAGAGTCCCTGAGACAGCAAGGAGATCCAATCAGTCAATCCTAAAGGAAATCAGTCCTGAAAAATCATTGGAAGGACTGATGCTGAAGCTGAAACTCCAATCCTTTGGCCACCTAATGTGAAAAACTGACTCATTTGAAAAGACCCTAATGCTGGGAAAGATTGAAGGCAGGAGGAGAAGGGGACAACAAAGGAACAGATGGTTGGATGGCATCACCAACTCAATGAACATGAGTTTGAGTGAGCTCCAGGAGTTGGTGATGGACAGGGAGGCCTGGCATGCTGCAGTTCATGGGGTCACAAAGAGTCTGACACGACTGAGTTATCAAACCGAATTGAAAACCAACCAGGTCTCATAGGGTTTCATAATAAAATCAGAGCCCAGGTTATATCTATATAATAACTGTAAAAGTCAATATTAGTGATTCATTTTACGTTTCACAAACTCTTTGCACATGTATTATATCTCTCACTTCACACAACCACACATCAAGAGGATAGTATTGTCACTGCATTGTGGATGAGGAAACTGAGGTTCAGAAAGATTGAATGGCCTTTTCAAGTTTATATTATCAGTTAAGTGTAGAATAAGGATCTATGCCCAGATTTATTTATTTTTAATAATAATGCCACTTGCAGCAACATGGATGGACTTAGAGACTGTCATACTGAGTGAAGTTAAGTCAGAGAAAAATATGATATCCTTTATATGTGGAATCTAAATAAGAGTGATACAAATGAGCTTCTTTACAAGAGAGAGTCACAGATGTAGAGATCAAATTTATGGTTGCTGGGGTGGGTAGGGGTGGCAGAATAGGGGGAAGAGATAGAGAGTTTGGGATGGACATGTACACTCTGCTATATTTAAGATGGATAACCAACAAGGATCTACTGTAGAGCACAGGGAACTCTGCTCAATGTTATGTGGCAGCCTGGATGGGACAGAAGTTTGGGGGAAAATGGATACATATATATGTGTGGCTGAATCTCTTTGCTGTTCACCTGAAATTATCACAACATTGTTAATTGGCTATACGCCAATATAAAATTAAAAGTTTCTTAAAAAAAAAAAAAAAAAAACCCAGAAGCCATGTTTTTCTTTCCTCTGTATGACTTCATTCTGAAAGTAAATTATATGTAGCAATTCTGTACTGGTACTAAATATCCAGTAAGAGTTAAAAAAACAGAGCCTCCAGGCAGACACTTGAATGTAGGTTCATGGTGAGTATGTGACCATGGGAACATCACAGATGAAAGGTGAAGGGGTCAATTATTCAATAAATGGTGCTGGGAAAATAGGCGAGGTTTACAAGGAAAAAAGATCGATGTAAATCTTCCTGTAAAACTAAACGTCAAAATAAAATTCTAGATGAATTAAAGACTCCCATTAAAAAAGCAGTAAATTGGAAGAAAATATAAATGAATAACTGCCCAATCCATGATATGGCAAAAATTTCCATACTTAAAACTAATGAGAAAGACCTCAAAAGAAGCAATCAATATACTTGACTAAATAACATTTTAAACTTTATATCAAAACCATAAACAACCAGTAATAAAAGAAGAAAACATTTGGAACACGTATGGCATAAAAAGCTTAACACCCTTGATATAGAAAAGCCTGTATGAATCAATGAGAAATCACTAAAACAGTTAAGAAGAGAGAATAAAGTAACACATACATACGTGAAAATATTAAACTATTAATCAAAAATATACATTCAAAGAAAGAATTTACTTTAAAAACTTAGATATACAATGTTTGTTGAGGTCCAGAGAGACAAATAAACATTTTAATTCACAAAACACATGCATAAACTAATGTAGGCCTTTTAAGAATATGATTGAACAGCATGTATAAAGAACAGGAAAAATAGTCATATCTTTTAACCTAATAATATGCTTTTAGGAATTTATCCCAAAAGTAACTAAATGTGAAGGATATATCATAAAATGTCAATTAAAACCTTATTTAAGAAAACACCGGGAAATGGGAGGGAGGCTCAAGATGGAGGGGATATATATACACACTTATAGTTGATTCATGCTTATACAGCTGCAGATGGCGACTGCAGCCATGAAATTAAAAGACACTTACTCCTTGGAAAGAAAGTTATGACAAACCTAGATAGCATATTCAAAAGCAGAGACATTACTTTGCCAACAAAGGTTCATCTAGTCAAGGCTATGGTTTTTCCAGTGGTCATGTATGGATGTGAGAGTTGGACTGTGAGGAAGGCTGAGCGCCGAAGAATTGATGCTTTTGAACTGTGGTGTTGGAGAAGACTCTTGAGAGTCCCTTGGACTGCAAGGAGATCCAACCAGTCCATTCTGAAGGAGATCAGTCCTAGGATTTCTTTGGAAGGAATGATGCTAAAGCTGAAACTCCAGTACTTCGGCCACCTCATGGGAAGAGTTGATTCATTGGAAAAGACTGATGCTGGGAGGGATTGGGGGCAGGAGGAGAAGGGGACGACAGAGGATGAGATGGCTGGATGGCATCACTGACTCGATGGACGTGAGTCTGAGTGAACTCCGGGAGTTGGTGATGGACAGGGAAGCCTGGGTGTGCTGTGATTCATGGGGTCGCAAAGAGTCGGACACGACTGAGCGACTGATCTGATCTGATCTGTACAGCAGAAATCAACACAACATTATAAAATAATTATCTTCCAATTTAAAGAAAAAATACATTGTAGGATAAAACCTGTCTAACAAGGTTATAATTGTCATTGCCAAGAACAAGGCTTTGTACCAGCTGGTAGCTTAAAAACGGTTGAGTGGTGGGATTAATAGCAGACCACAACCTCGTATACAATAGCAGATGAACAGTTAGGTACATTAGAGTATATCCAGATAATTCAATATAATCATTAAATGTTTTGAAGAATTTTAAATGGAAAAACACTATTGATGTAGCATTTTAAGAAAAAGGATATGAATTATACATGTACGATAGTGTATGTATAAATATATTACAAATATATACATCCATATAATCTCAGCAATTTATTTCCTGGAGTTGGAATTATGGAGAATTATTATTTCCTGGATGGTATTGCTTTCTGTATTTTTCAGTTTTCAAAGCATGTAACACATTTATTTTTTTTTTTTAAGTACACAGAATAGTCTGAAAAGATTCATGTTAAAAAGTTAATCGTGATTATCTCCAGGTGGTGAGATGTTTTTAATTTTTGTAGATTTCTATAATAAACTTGTATTACTTTTAATCAGAAAAAATGCTTATATTCTATAAATGTTCTTATTCTATTAATAAACAGATTGTCAATCAATAGCATGAAAAGGTGAGCAGTGAAACTTAGGAACATCACAAAGTCAGGGTTAGCGACAGGTGTGCAGCAAAGTGAGACTCTTATCAGAGTGACTGATTGATTGCATCGACAGTCCCAATTCTTCATACCTCCCAAATCAATTGTCCCTGCCACGTGACTTTCACTGCTCTTCCACTCTTAACTCTGGTCTTGGCCATGTGTTTTGTCTTAGCCAGTGGATTTGCAAATACAGCCTAAGTAAAGCTTGAAATCTGCCAGTTTCCCTCATGATGCCTCCATGAGAACATATTCCATCCTTACTACTGGAGATAAGAGATCCATGGTCACCTTTGTGACCTCAGCTCACCCACAACTGCCAACCAAATGAGAGAGTGGACTCAGCTCAAATCAGAACCCCCAGGTAATCCAGCTAGAGCAGTGATCCAAAGACCTGTGAGCTACATAAACATGGCTGTAATCTGCTGAGTTCTGGGGTAGTTGGCTCTACAGCATTATTGTGACAATGGATTCTGATGCAAGGGGGTGCCATGACTATGAATTGATTAGAAGTCACTACAAAATCCCCTGTTTCACTGTGAAGATATTTCTCTCTTCAAGGCTTGCTGAAAGCAGGATGAAACAGTCCTCTGGACAATTGACTTCCCATTGCTCAGGTATCTTTCTGTCCAATCAACTCATAGCCTACAAAGTACATAGATTTCATGGGGGAAAAATGCCTCTAATAAAATACATGGACACTCAAGTTCTTAGAAAGATTTTCATACCCACCCCCCCCCAAGGCACTAATGCACTGACATTCACAGTAATGCATCTCTTAGAAGTTTAGTTAGCATTAAAATTCCTCCATGATTTCAGTCAAAGTGGGGCAACGACAAGCTGCAGTTCCTGGGAGCTGAGAGTAGACCATGAAATCTGGGCAGCATACGAGGGTGCAGGCATCCAATGGCTCTTCGTAGCAAAACAAACCCTAACTCTGGCTGTTGCTATCATTTTTCCACAGTTCTTTAACCTTCAACAGCAAACATGAAACCAAGTGCATGAATCTGAGGAGTGCCAAAATTTAAAGGTGGAAATCCACTGGTTATGAACCCATTAAATCTCATTAAGTTTCTATCCAAACACTGTTTCAGGGGAAAAGGATCTTGTCAGTCTGACAGACATATTGGGCTGTTAGACAGAGGTCATCATCTATTTGAATCACAAAAGTAAAGATAAAAACCTCCATTTACTGAGCAACTAAACTGTATCAAGATTGCACTATTCTCTTTACACAATATCAAAAGACTACTGTAAGATAACTGTTATTCCCTCCATTTTGTAGGAATGTTAGATACACTGAGGTTTAGAGAGGCCAGGAAATGTGCCAGGTCACAGGCTGGTCCCTGCCAGAGTCGGCTCATACCAGGTCCTGGGACTGGAAGACCCATTCTTTCACACCCAGGTCATTTACTTCCTGTGACTACCTTACAATGAGCAGAGAAGCCGATGTTCACATGTCTTGTATCTTGGAAGTTACATTGAAGCTTGTCAATCAACAAACTGGCATTCTGATTTTAAAATAAAATGTAATTTCTAATGAGCCCGGTTTTGTCCTCCAGAGTCTCTTTCATTTGACACACAGAAGGGACTTTTATATTTGCCTTTCATATATCTCCAATAACCTTAAAACATTCCAAAAAATATAAATTCTCACCTAGCAATCTGTAGTCACTTTAATATGAAGACTTAAAGGACTGTGAATTTTCTTCATCTGCTACTTAACATACGGTACCTTCTGATTCTGTTAGTATAATATGATAATTACAAATCATTTGATTTAATTATGTTTACCATGCTGTTCGTGGGCTCATGATTGTAAAAACAAGAAATATGATCCCCATATAGCTAGTAAGCTTTATTTTGTATCAAAGCAAATACCACTCTTTCCTCATTTCATTCCGTCTCTTCTCTCCACCCTCCCCCTCTTCTGCCTGAGTCAATTTTGGCCAAATAGACCCCAGCACAGAGCATTGTTCTATGGAATGCCCCCTTCTTTTCCCTGCCAAGCCCTATACAGTGAACTGTCTCCAGGGAATATTTTAATAAAGAAATCACATTAAGATATTAATTTATAGCAACGTAAAATCTTACTCTTTCTAGATTATGTCTTAATAGGGGCAGTGATAAATCAACTTAAAAACTAAAACTCTGGCAGAAGAAATTCTAGCATGAAGTGAAAGCTTATGAGTTGCAATACTTTTAGAAGTGACTCTTTTTCCTGGTGCCCCTCAGCTCACGTCTCTTGAGTCCTGTTTTTCTCTGTGGCACCTTTTTTTTCCACCCATAGCAGTAAGTCACGTGGAGACTGCAAAGCCAAGCAAAACAGTCTTGCTTTCCCAGAGCCACGAGAAACCAAACTTGCAACTCAAAACTGCAGATTACATTCTAAGTGCTTTCCTATAATTTTATTTTCTGCAACAACATTTTGGTCTGAGTCAAGCTTGCCTGCTTTAAGATATTTAGAGCAAAATAAGAGCAGTAACTACAGCTCATTAAGATGACAATGGGATCGATTTAAGAGAACGAGACATACTGGGTCCACACAGACTCAATGCTCCATTGAAAAGATGTGAGGTAAAAATAGGAAGTTAATTGCTGAATGTATAAATGAGTGAATATTTGCACATGCACACACATACTGCACACACTCCCATTCCATGCATACAGACACATATACACTGACGGCCCATATATGCAAAGATAGGCACACATACTTAATATGGAAACAAAACCATTTTCTGAGATTTGGGAAACAAACATTTTTATATATCATGCTTACCACTCACTGTGTGTAGTTTACCTTTCTGAAGGATCCCAGCAAGGGGGCAAAGCAATGCCAGTTCCTTTTACTTTCTCACAAAATTATGAATCTGATCAATTGACAGGCTGATGGATGCATTTTTTTAGGGAAATTTAATCCCCTAAATGTTTGCAGTAGTTACTATATAACAATCCTAAATCTTGAGCAAATTATGACCCAAGAACCTCTCTGATAAATTAAATCTGGAATACATCTAATTCCATTAGGTTTCTCTTTGCTTAAGGATAATCCCTAGCAAGTCTCCAACCTTCTTTTCCAAGGTCCTCAGGCCAGCTGGACCCAAAACTAACATGCCCTGACAATTCTGGCTTTAGAGGTATTTCTGGATTTAGGGCTGTAGGGAAATAGTGTGGAAAAGGAAGAGAATTAAGTACAACTTAAATGCTGTGTCCTTCACAACTATCCATGTCTTCATCCCACTTCAGTTTTATAAATTTGGAGCAGCACCAGCTATGAAATGCCTAGATTAGATTATGATACTACTAAATGAGTCTCTAGCACAGACATAGGATAAGAGACAATCAGATGTCATAAGTTAGCCCTTATTTACATAATTCTCTTGGAGAAGTATTTGATTAACACTAGATACTGTGGAAGAAATATTATTTTATTCATTCTCCATTCAACCAATGTCTATGGAGACTTACTATGTGCCACGCACTATTCTAGGTCCTATACATGAAACAGTTAACAAACTAGTGTTAAAAAAAAAATCCCACTGACATTAAATTTCCATCTCATTGAGAAAAACAAATATCATATATTAATACATATATGTGGAATCTAGAAAAATCATACAGATGAGCTACTTGCAGGGCAGCCATAGAGACGCAGACGTAGAGACTGGACAGGGACATGGGGTGGGGGATGAACTGGGAGACTGGAATCGATGTATGTGCACGGCCATGTGTAAAACAGCTAGTGGGGAAGCTGCTGTATAGCACAGGGAGCTCAGCTCCATGCCCTGTGATGATCTAGAGGGGTGGATTCAGTTCAGGTCAGGTCAGTTGCTTTGTCATGTCCGACTCTTTGCAACCCCATGGACGGCAGCACACCAGGCTTCCCTGTCTATCACCAACTCCCAGAGCTTGCTCAGACTCATGTCCATCCAACCATGATGCCATGGTGATGCCATCCAACCATCTCATCCTTTGTCGTCCTCTTCTCCTCCCGCTTTCAATCTTTCCCAGAATCAGAGTCTTTTCTAGTGAGTCAGTTCTTCACATCAGGTGACCAAGTATTGGATCTTCAGCTTCAGTAACAGTCCTTCCAATGAATATTCAGGACTGATTTCCTTTAGGATTGACTAGTTGGATCTCCTTTCAGTTAGACGGCAGACAGAATGAAAACCACAATCACGTAAAACTAACCAAGCTGATCACATGGACCACAGCCTTGTCTAACTCAATGAAACTATGAGCCATGCCGTGTAGGGCCACCCAAGATGGACGGGTCACGGTGGAGAATTCTGACAAAACGTGGTCCAGTGGAGAAGGGAGTGGCAAACCACTTCAGTATTCTTGCCTTGAGAACCCCATGAACGGTATGAAAAGAGGGGTGGGAGGCAAGTCCAAGAAGGAAGAGGTATATATACACATAGCTGATTCACTTCATCGTACAGCAGAAACTAACACTACATTGAACAGCAATTATACCCCAATAATGATTTAAAAAACCCTCACATCTCATTGACCAAAACTATACAAAATTTTCAAACAAATTAAATAAATATATAAACAAATAAATAAGTCTATGTCATCTGTTCCCTCTTCTGCCCCTTGGCTGGTGTTAGGGAATACATGGAGTAGAAGGCTAGGGAGCTTTTTGTAGCAACTTTAAACCATGTACAATTGTCTTTCAATAGACCAGGGACACGGGTGTTTGGTATGCATGTGAGTGACATGGGGCTGGTGGCCGGAAGACCTGTGTAAGGCTGAGGTGGATTAGTCACTGACTCTTCTTTCCCTTCCGCAGGCTGATTTGAAAGGTCCCAGCCATTGTGCCTCTCTGATAAGGTTGCTTCACGGGCGGTGTGTGGCTCTTTGGCAGGCCGTGAGTCCTGCCTGTCCTGCTTGTAGGCAGAACGAAAGCCAAATGAAAGTCAGCTACATTTTGATGAAGGGAGCCAACAAACCTGTGCACCAAGCTGCTCATCCTAGCATGCTATTTGTTGGGTTTATTTTCATTGTAAAGGCGGGGCTATAGCTGGCAAGAGCCCACAGACTCCCCACAGTGGGACAGAATCCATCCATGTTCCTCTCCCTGTGAGCAAAGCAGACCTACCAAGCAGGTAAGCTTTCACAGGGCAGCTATTGCATCTGCTCAGTCATCTCAGCCTCCAGTGTTCAGGAAAAACCCACCTCAAGGATGATAAAGAAGTTGACAGAGTGAATGTGAGGAATGAGGATTGCCATCTACAAATGGGACCCAGCAGGTTAGGTGAAGAGGACCCCTGTACTTGCAGCTAAATGCATGTGGCTTCCTGGGACTCAGCCATGCAGCTCAGTTCATAGCAGCCCACAGTTCAGAAGTTTAATGTGAAAGTATAAACTGAACGCAATTTGTTCCAAATTGCTTTGTTTGATCCCATGACTCAAGAAAATTATTCCTCACTTCAACCTATATTTGAAAGTAGAGAAAGGCTACAAAAACAAAAACAAACCAAAAAAAGGCCGGTTTTCCAACTACAAGAAGGAGTTGTAGAGTTCACTCATTACAGAGTCCAGTCTACTCAGTTCACCTGCTCTGAACAACGACCTTAACACTAGACTTCCCCTCGTGGTTACATTACATAGAAAATACTATCGGATGGTATCAGCTAATGGAGCTTAAGTATGACTACTTAGAGAAAGGCAGTCATTGATTTTCACATACTGTCATTGGCTTATAGCTGTGTTGCCTATAGCTTTCAAAATTTTTTTAGTGTATCACAATAAAGATTAAAGAAGAAAAAAAATCACAAGATTATATTAAACAGAACAATAATTTTATAAAACTCAATACCTGGGACTTCCTTGGCAATCTGGTGATTAAGACCTTGTACTTCTAATGCAGGGGGTTTGGGTTCAGTCCCTCATGAGAGAACTAAGATTTCACATGCTGTATGGCATGGCCAAAAGTTTTTTTAAAAAAATTAAAAACCTATTCATAACAAACGTTTCTAAAAATCAGGAAAATAAAAGCATACTTACTTTTTAAAGTGGCTCCACCAATACTTGCCACAAGCACCGTATTACCTTTTCAAAAAAAGCTGAAGCATTTCTGCCAAGGTTAGGAAAGGTCAGGGATACTTCCTACTGTTATCTATTCACGTCTCTCCAATATGATGCTGGAAATCATATATGATTCAATAAGACAAAAGCAAATTGTGTAAAGAAGGAAAGAAACTGAATTATCATTTGTAATGGATAGTATTCTAATCTCTAAATATCCAAGATAACTTACAAAGTAGAGTAAGAGAATATAGTAAGACTCTTACATTAACCTCAAAAACTAATAACATCCCTATTAGTTTAATAAATGGAATAGGTAGGTAGCCATTCCATTCTCCAGGAACCCAGGTCTCCTGCATTGCAGGCAGATTCTTTACCATCCGAACCACCAGGGAAGCCCAATAAGAATTCAAGAAGCAGAAGAAAGAGAAGATGAAACAGAAAAAAAAAATAGAGAAACTTCCAAAATTAATGACAGGCACAAAAACCATAGACCCAGGAAGTTCAAAGAAAATTGCATAGAATAAATATAAGCATGTAAACACACGTCACTCACATCCCTAAACATATCATATCCAAATTTCAGAAAGTCAAAAAGAGACAAAATGTTGAAAGCTGCTTGAGTAAAAAGACACCTTTACTTATAGAAGAAGAAGGCCAAGAAATATTGTGTACTTCTTAACAGACCATGCAGGCAAAAATTGAGTGTAGCAAAATATTTTAAATATTAAAAGAATAAACCACCAACCTAAAATTATTCTGTATACAATAAAATTGTCTTTCAGAAGTGAAAGAGAAGTAATTAATCAAACAAAAATATGAGGGAAATTCAATACTAGCAGAACTCCATGCAAGAAATAATAAAAGAAATTATTTAGGCATAAGATAAATGATATGAGTCAGAGACATGGATCTAAATAAAGAAAGAAAATGTTGCCAGAAAATAATAAATGAAGGTAAAATCTTTTGATTTGATTAATCTTTATGGATCTAAAAGATAGCTGGAAACAAAAGCTGGTTCTTCAAAATTTGGTAAAACTTGAGTTAGATGTTCTAAGAAAGGAAGAGAACAGCTCAAATTATTAAAATAAGAAATGAAAGTGGGGGCATTACTACCAATTCTACAGAATTGAAAATGGTCATAAGTGAATACTATGAATGATTATAAGTCCACAAATTGGTTAACAGATCAAGTAGGCAAATTCCAAGAAACACAAAACCTACCAAGAAGTCAGGAAGAATAGAAAATTTGAATTGACCTATCCAGTGTGTGTGTGTGTGTGTGTGTGTGTGTGTTTCTCTGTGTGTGTGTACCTCCACACCACCAAGCAATTAATTCTGACACTATCTGAAGACAGTGTTAGATCTTACAAGCTAAAGGGTCAGTCCTACAAGACTGCCCTCCTGACTTCAGATGCCAATCTCAGTCCCAGTCCTGGTTGTCTGCTGTGCTTCAGGCTGTAGATCAGAGATTTCAGTGATCACCCAACCCCAAATCTGGGTTTGATTAATTTGCTAAAGTTGCTCACAGAACTCAGGAAAACAGTATAATTATTGTTTCCAATTTATTATAAAAGGATATGACAAAGGCTACAGATAAACATCTAGATGAAAGAGATGTGTAGGGCAAGTTATTGGGAAGGTGTGTGGAGCTTCCTTGGTCTTTAAGCATATCATTCTGCCTGAATCTTCCTTCATGTGTTCACCAGCCTGGAAGCTCTTAGAACCCTGTCCTCCTGAGGGTTTTTGGAGGCTCCATATATAAGCATGATTGATTAAATCATTGGTCACTGGTGACTGAACTCAATCTCCAGTCTCAGCACCCACCTAGATGTTGAGAGGTAAGATGAACATTTCCAACCCTCTAATCACAGGGATGTTTCACCAAGCAACCAGCACCCAACTTTTAGATATCTAGCAGCTTTTCCCAGAGTCAATTCGTTAACATAACAAGATACCTTTATTCTTCTTCTCAGGAAATTCCAAGGGTTTTAGGAGTTCTGTGCCAGGAACATGAACAAAGACCAAATACATACTTCTTATTATAAATCACAATGTTATAACCTATAACTAGTATGAGAGTTGAATCAGTAATCAAAAATCTCCCAACAAAGTGAAGTGTTAAACTTGATGACTTCACTGGCAAACCTACCAAACATTTAAAGAAGAATTAATACCAAATTCTTCTTAAACTTCTCTAAAACATTAAGGAGGAGGGACCACTTTCAAACTCATTCCTTGAGGCCAGTTTTCTTCTGATACCAAAGCCCAATACACTATAAGAGAAGAAAGAAAGCGAAAGTGTTAGTCACTCAGTTGTGTCTGACTCTTCGTGACCCCGTGGACTGTAGCCTGGAATTCTCCAGGCAAGAATACTGGATTGGGCTGCCATTTCCTTCTCCAGGGGATTTTCCCAACCCAGGGATTGAACCTGGGTCTCCCACATTGCAGGCAGATTCTTTACCAACTGAGCCACCAATGAAGCCAATAAGAAAACTACAGGCAAATATCCCTTATGAACACTGATGCAAAAATCTTCAACAAAATACTTACAAACAGAATTCAGAAGGGTATTAAAAATGTTATGTACCATGACCAAATGAGATTAATTTCTGGAATGCAAGAATAGTTCAACATACGAAAACTGATTAATATAATACACTACATCAAAAGAAGGAAAAAAAAATGATCATCTCAATTAATGCAGAAAAAGCATTTGACAAAATTCAACACATTTTTATGATAAAAAGACTCGAAATAGAAGGAAACTACTTCAACATAAAAGCCATATATGAAAAACTCACAGTGAACATCACACTTAATGGTGAAAACTGAATGTTTTCCTCTAAGGAAAGTAACAAAGTAAAGAAGTCTACTTATATCTCTTCTATTCAACATAGTACTGAAAGTTCTAGACAAAACAAGTATCAAGAAGAAGAAATAGAAATCATTGAAATTTAAAAGGAAGAAGAATAATTATCTTTCTTTGCACATGGTAGAAAAATCCTTAAGATTTCCCCCAAGTCCCATAGAAGGACTGTAGAAAGTAAGAAATGAATTCAGCAAAGAAGCAAGATATACAACAACATACAAAAATAGGTTGCATTTATATGTAAACTGGGGGCTTCCCAGTGGTACTCTTGGTAAAGAACCATCTGTTAATGCAGGAGACATAAGAGGCGCAGGTTCAATCCCTGGGTCAGGGAGATCCCCTGGAGAAGGGACCAGCTACCCACTCCAGTATTCTTGCCTGGAGAATTCCAAGGACAGAGAAGCCTGGTGGGCTACAGTCCATGGGGTTGCAAAGAGTCGACAGACATGACTGAGAGCGACTAACACTTTCACTTTCACACTTACAATGCTATAGTAATCAAAACGTGATATAGGCATAAAGATAGACATATAGACCAATTAAATAGAATATAGCAGTAATAAATCCTTGCATATAAAATATAATTATTTTTGGCAAGGGTTTCTAGGCTATTCAGTTGGCAAAGGAGAATCTTTTCAACAAATGGTTAGGGAAGACTGAACACATACGTGAAAAAGAAGAGTGTGGGATCTTTACCTAACACCATATATAACAATTAACTCAAAATCAAACAAGGACCTAATGTAACATCTCAAACAACAAAACTCTTGGAAAAAAATTTAAGATCAAACTTCATGACATTGGATTTAACACTCAGTAAGAATTTAAATGATCTAATTTTTAAAATGGGACAGAGAATCTAAACAGACATCTCATCAAAAAAGATACACAGAAGGCAAATAAGTATATGAAAAATGTTCAACATCATTTGTCACTAGAGAAGTGAAAATTAAAACCACGATGAGATACCATAACACAAAGGACTAAAAATACCAGTTGCTGCCAAGTATATAGCAATAGGAATGCTCATTCATTGTTGAAGGAAATACAAATTGGTACAGAACCAAGAAAGACTAGAAGTTTCTTACAAAACTAAACATAATCTTATTATACAATTCAGCAACTGCTCTTCTAGATATTTACCCAACTGATTTGAAAATTTTTATCCATATAAAAACTGCGTATGAATGTTTATAGCAATATTTTCCCATAATTTCCCCAAACCGGAAGAAACTAAGAGTTCTCAGTCCTGAATATTCATTGGAAGGACTGATGCTGAAGCTGAAACTCCAATACTTTGACCACCTGATGCGAAGAACCGACTCATTGGAAAAGACCCTGATGCTGGGAAAGATTGAAGGCAGGAGGAGAAGGGAATGACAGAGGATGAGATGGTTGGATGGCATCACTGACAGGATGGACATGAGTTTGAGTAGGCTCCGGGAGTTGGTGATGGACAGGGAGGCCTGGCATGCTGCAGTCCATGGGGTCACAAAGAGTCGGACACAACTGAGCGACTGAACTGAAGAGTTCTTTGAATAGGTGAATGGATTAATGAACTGTGGTACATTTTATAATGGAATACTATTCAGTGATGAAAGAAATAAACAATCAATCCATGTTAAGAACTTAAAGATATGAAAAAATCCTAAGTGCATATTACTAAGTAAAATGTCAGTTTAGTCTACATACTGCATGATTCCATTTATTTAACAATCTGGAAGAAGCAAAAATATTGAAATGGCAAACAAAATAGTCATTGCTAGGAGTTTAGGGTAAGGTTGAACGTGAAAGTGTTAGTCGCTCAGGTGTGTTTGACTCTTTTTGATCCCATGGACTGTAGCCCCCAGGCTCCTCTGTCCATTGGACTTCCCACGCAAAAATACCGGAGTGGGTTGCCATTTCCTTCTCCAGGGGTCTTCCCCACCCAGGGATCGAACCCAGGTTTCCTGCATTGCAGATGGATTCTTTGCCATCTGAGCCACGAGGGAAGCCCCTAGGGTAAGGTAAGAGTTAAGTAAATGAAGCACCGGAGATTTTTGTAAGATAGGGAAATTAGCCCACATAATACTTTAATGGTGAATATATGACACTTTGTGTTTATTCAAAACCACTGAACTTTATTCTGCAAAGAACCATGTACACAAAAAAGTTTTTTAATAATCATTTAGAAGATTAAGCAATCCCAGGATGCAATGCAGATTATGATAAAAAAAAAACCTAACTCTAGTACAGTTGTATGAAAGAGCTGTACTGATTAAGAGCGGCAGGGAAAGGGGCTGACCTATGAAACTTTGGAGGGCTTCCC
This sequence comes from Bubalus bubalis, assembly GCF_019923935.1. Classification (NCBI taxonomy): domain Eukaryota; kingdom Metazoa; phylum Chordata; class Mammalia; order Artiodactyla; family Bovidae; genus Bubalus; species Bubalus bubalis. The sequence goes on from NC_059161.1 coordinate 111,773,963, forward strand.
TGGTGGCTCAGTGGTAAAGAATCTGCCTGCAATGCAGAAGACACAAGTTCAATCCCTGGATCAGGAAGACCCCCTAGAGAAGGAACTGGCAACCCACTCCAGTATCTGGGAAATCCCGTGGACAGAGGAGCCTGGCAGCTACAGTCCATGGGGTCACAAAGAGTTGGAGGCTCTATTACAGGTGACCACAAGGACTGTTTATAGCAATGTCTTCTAGTTGATAAAGGTTTGGGATTTTGTGTTTTTTGATTTGTTTCTTTATTTTCTTTATTAGAGTACAGGTTTATAGCTCTAAAAATATATATATACTGTAATTGAACAGTTAAGTATGTGTATCCAGGTTGGTGGATTCTGGATTTCTTATTGTTGGAGTTGGAGGTTACAGGTCAACAGATAGGCAAAGAGAGAAGCTACAGGACTAATCCGGCTTTATGAATTACTGTTGGAGATATTCATGCCACCTAATGTTTAACTTAACATAGGTACAGATGGATGCATATGAAAAAGCATATGAAAATATTTATAAATATGTATATTTGGAAGGCATGCGTGCTTGGTTGCTTCCATCATATCTGACTGTTTGTGACCCTATGGACTGTAGCCTGCTAGGTTCCTCTGTCCATGGGATTCTCCAGGCAAGAATACTGGAGTGGCTTGCCATTCCCTTCTCCAGGGGATCTTCTCGACCCAGGGATTAAACCTGCGTCTCTTATGTCTCCTGTATTGGCAGGCACCAGGATTCTTTACCACTACCACCACCATATATATATACATATATATATGTATATATAAGCTTAATATACATACATCTTCCCTCTCTGTCAGCTGACATGGCCTAGAAATAATAGTGTCCCAGTAACAAAGAGCAAATTTGGGGCCTAGATCTTGTTTTCTAATACCATTTTCCATTAAAAGGGACAGAGCTTTTAGATAAATGGCTGATTCTAAGACTGGGAAGGAAACATACAAGATTAGCCCGGAGCATGTTGCAATACCAGGAAGGAAGTGCTCAAAATAAATAAGCAAACAACATGAACAAAAATAACACAGTAATAGGGGAATGTCACAAAGACACAAAAGCCAAATAAAAGAGCTCCCAAAGCCCAAAGCTGGAGCAAGTTGAGCAATAAAATAAATAATATACTATTGGATTATAACTCAAGCATAAAATAATTATCCATGAATCCATACTGATATAAATAGCTGAATAAAAAGATGAGAAAAGAGGTGAACAGTGAAGGATCTCAGCCATATATATACATGTATCCGTTCTCTCACAATCTCCCCTCCCATCCAGGCTGCCACATAACATTGAGCAGAATTCCTTGTGCTTTCTGGTAGATCCATGTTAGTTATCCATTTTAAATATAGCAGTGTGTACATGTCTATTGGCTATTGTTCAGTCGCTGAGTTGTGTCCGACTCTGCAACCCCATGCATTGCAGCATGCCAGGTTTCCCTGTCCCTCACAATTTCCCAGAGCTTACTCAAACTCATGTCCATCGAATCAGTGATGCCATCCAACCATCTCATTCTCTGTTGTCCCCTTCTCCTCCTGCCTTCAATCTTTCCCAGAATCAGGGTCTTTTCTAATGAGTCAGCTCTTTGCATCCGGTGGCCAAAGTATTGGAGCTTCAGCCTCAGCATCAGTCCTTTAAGACTGATTTCCTTTAGAATTGACTGATTTCATCTCTTTGCCATTCAAGGGACTCTCAAGAGTCTTCTCCAACACCACATTTCAAAAGCATCTTCTTTCAAAAGCACCAATTCTTCAGTGCTCATCTTCCTTATGGTCCAACTCTCACATCCATAATGACTACTGGAAAAACCAAAACTTTAGACAGACCTTTATTGGCAAAGTAACATCTGCTTTTTAATACATTGTCTAGGTTTGCCATAACTTTTCTTCCAAGGAGCAAGTGTCTTTTAATTTCATAGCTGCAGTCACCATCTGCAGTGATTTAGGAGCCCAAGAAGAGAAAATCTGTCACTGTTTCCCCATCTATTTGCCATGAAGTGATGAGACCAGATGCCATGATCTTAGTTTTTTGAATGTTGAGATTCAAGCCAGCTTTTTCACTCTTCTCTTTCACCTTCATCAAGAGGCTCTTTAGTTTCTCTTTGCTTTCTCCATAAAGGTGTGTCATCTGCATATCTGAGGTTATTGATATTTCTCCTGGCAACTGGCTATACCTTAATATAAAATTAGGCTTCCCCAGTGGCTCATCTGATAAAGAATCCACCTACCAACAAAAGAGATCCAAGAAACGAGGCTTCCATTCCTGGGTCTGGAAGATCCCCTGGAGAAGAAAATGGCAACCCATTCCAGTATTCTTGCCTGGAAAATCCGATGGACAGAGGAACCTCGTGTTCTAAAGTCCATAGGTTCGCAAAGAGTTGGACATGACTGGGCATGCACGCAAATACAAAGTAAAAGTTTTTAAAAATATACGGGGAAAGTAAAAGCAGCAACAGCATTATGGTGATCTAGGCTGTTCCTTTCGGTTTTCCCTTTTCACCTAAGTGTTAGACATTCATCCAGGAGCAAAATCACCTTTGCAGTAGTTGCAGAATACAGCACCATACATGAAGGGCCCCAGGAAGAGGCTCACCCCTGTGCTCCACTGGTAATAGACAGAAGATGTCAGTGTAGACTGTGGAATCAGTGGAACAGCAAACCTACCCCACTACCTTTATTGTGGTTGGGAAAAAACCTGCAGTACTCACCTGGGCAGACAGCCACAAATAAGAGAGAAATTACCGAAGTTCAGCCTTCCCAGGAGATTCCAAAGCAACTTTGGAACAACAACAAGAAACAAAACAAGAAAACAAACAAGAGTTTGGATGTAGGAGAAATAGCAAGAGGAAATTTACAAGCACTATCCACACCCCCTCCCCACCCGCGGCAACGCAACACTGCTCTGGCTGGGCTTTCAGACTGGATGACTCCTCGCACATGGGAAAGGGTGGATGTGTAATCAAATACCCTTTTGGATGTGTAACTAAATTTTTTTAAAAAAGTATTTTTCTCTAGCAGCACACACAGTACAGGAGGGAATCTCCTTGACTGGGAGAAGTGAGGAGATCAGCAAAGAGACAGATAAGAATATCAAAGGGTTTTAAAGGGACATTGTTCCATCCATGAGCCTCTGGGAGTACCACACCTGGGATCTCCATACTAGGTCTGCACGCATCCCCAACCCCCTGAGTGCTTAACCAACACCTTCCACTGTCTTAGTTGGCTCCTTGTGCTTGCTCCTGAGTGTGGTGGCCAGTGTGAGCTCCAGGACACAGGAAATGAGCTTAGAAAACAGGGCAGGGTCTATGGGCAGAGGTGGGGAAAACCACAAACTTGAGCTATGGAGCCACCTTCTGGAAAGTTAAAGAGAGGTTTCCAGGAGCCAGCCTGGGTGTATTAGAATGAAAGATGACAAAGAAGCTTAAGAGTTCCGCCACAAGATGGCGCAAGAAGAGTGGCACAGTTGTGACGTGTGTGTGTGTGTGTGTGTGTGTGTGTTAGTCACTCATTCGTGTCCAACTATTTGTGACCCCATGGACAGTAGCCCACTAGACTCCTCTGTCTGGGATCTCCCAGGCAAGAATACTGGAGTGGGTTGCCATGCCCTTCTACAGGGGATCTTCCTGACCCAAGGATGGAACTGGCATCTCCTGCACTGCAGGCAGATTCTTGACCATCTGAGCCACCAGGGGAGCCCACAATGGATCATAAGATCCTTCGAATGCACAAAAGTTTGTAGCTGAGTTACATCTGTGCAGAATGATGATTAATGCACCTTTTCCAAGCCACCTTTCCCCACGCTTCCCACACCTCGGACCACTCTGCTTTATTTGTTATTCCATAAATAACTTGAGCTCTTTTTGCCTTCGGGGATGTGGATCTGAGACTAATTCTCCTGTCTCCTCCTTGACTGCCCTGTGAATGAACCCTCTCTTTGCGGCAGACCTTGTCATCTCAGCGTTCAGGCTTGCTGTGCATCAGGGAGAAGGAGCCTGGTTTAGTAGCAAACTTGACCAGCCAGCCAGGAGGTAAGTCCTGACTGATCTTTTGCCATCGCAGGCCCATTGCTGGTATTGAAAGACTGCAGACAAGTCCAATCAGCTTTTGTTCCAGGGATTGTCACCCAGATTTCCCCAGCCATGTGCCATGAACCTTGGGTACTTATTTTCCTTTTGCAGCAAAGAGGTGGTTTGGGTTTTGGAAGATGCCTTCTGAATGAGTGACCTCATTAAAGAAATGCATTCTTCTGTGACTATCCGAAAATCTTTGTATCCCTAGAGACTGTCATACTGAGTGAAGTCAGACAGAGAAAGACAAATATATGAACTCACTTATATGTGGAATCTAAGAAAAATGGTACAAATGAAAATATCTATGAAACAGAAAGGGAGTCATATATGTATAAAACAAACAAATGGTTACCAGGAGGTAAGGAGGCAGGGGAGGGATAAATTGGGAGATTGGAATTGACATACACATATACACACTACTATATATAAGATATATATGTGTGTGTATATATGTATATGTAACTGATATATCTATATCTATCCATATAGAGGTAACTGATAAGGACCTATTGTACAGCACAGGGAACTCTATTCAGTACTCTCTAACAGCCTTCATGGGGAAAGAATCAATCTAAAAAAGAGAAGATAAATGTATATGTACAACTATTTCACTTTGCAGTAAACCTGACACTAGCGCAATACTGTAAATCAACTATACTACAATATAAATAAATAAAGTTAGTGTAAATGGTAAAAAAAAAAAAATGCACTCATGCCTAGATTATCTGTCAATTCTGTGCAGATCATGGGTTGGAAGCCCACCTGGTGGGATTTTTGGCAACAATATAAGGTTGCAGCTCCTAAGGGAAGCCCAAGGCTGTGAATTTTGGTCTTGTTTGTTTTTATCATGTTCATCTATGTCTGTCTATGTCTGATTGTCTCAGTTGGTAAGAACTGACTATTGGAGATTGAGCTTTTTGGTGCCCATAGCAAGGACGTATTAGAGAGACCTTTGTGTTGCAAATACCTGAGACAAAACCCCTTCAAAATGGGAAAAGTTAATTCAATTCCCCCTTGCAGTCCTCTAGGCTGTGTTCTTCAAAACTGAGTGACTTTCAGTTATGATTCGTGGGAAAAGGAAAAAGATGGTATTTTGGGGGGCAACACTATGTGATGGTATTTTGGGTGGTAAACACATTATCATTTAGACTCCTGAGCAAATGGCCTAAAAATGGATCCTTGAATTACAACTCAATTTTGCAACTAGATTTATTTTGTAAATGGGATGAAATGCCTTATGTACTGTCTTTTATGTTATTGTATCAGAATAAACCTGTGCAGAGAAAATATAAGGTTATGGCCCAACAGGAAAGAAGGCCTTTGCTTGATCCTAATGAAAAGAAGGATGACTTGCTGTTGATTCAATCAAACCTTGTTCCTTCACCCCCTAAGAGGGTACTGTGCTCTTTCCTTGCCACATCTTCAAGCCTGGGCCCTCCCTCAACCTGCCCTGGTCTCTGAGGATGGAGAAATAGGAATGGTCTCACCCTCATTTGTCTGGTGTTTGGTGTGCCCACTCAGGGTACATCCTTTCTCTGTGGTTTAGTTATCAATCTTGGGCTTATGAATGTTCTTGGCAGCTGGTGCATAGATGGTATTTGTTTATTGGGATCAAAATGTTAAATGCAAACAAGAGTATGCTTTCAAATGAGTGCTAGGCAGTGTCATTCCCCAAGCCCTAGTTAGGGCTCCCCACTTTCATCAACAGAAAGTAGCCAGAGCAGCCATCACCCCTCTTCCATCAAGACTGAGGAGTTATCAGAAGATAGTGGGGGACAGAAACTGTGGGTGAAACTCATTTCACCTGCCATCAGTAATCAAGTTCCTTTTAAGACTTGTGGAAAGTGAGGAGAGTGTTTGTTGCTCAGTCATGTCCAACTCTCTGCGACCCAAAGGACTATAGCCTGCCAAGCTCTTCTGTCCATGGAATTCTCCAGCCAAGAATACTGGAGCGGGGTGCCTTCTCCAGGGTGTCTTCTTGACCCAAGGATCAAACCCAGGTCTCCTGCATTGCAGGCAGATTTTTTACCACCTGAGCTACCAGAGGCTTCTCCAAGCAGAATGCTGCCTAAATAAGAGGATGTTGGCCTGAGTTATTTTTCCAGGAACTTGGAGAAGCTGGGTCTAGTTCAAGCTGAGCTGGTTAAGACTAAAACACTAAGAACCCTTCAAGTGGGCACCTGCAGAGGCTCATAGCTTCGTGAAGCCTGTGCAGAACAATGGTTATCGCAACTTTTCCAATCACTGCTTCCCACACTCTGGTCCATCCTGCTAGTTTATCCATTATCCCGTAAATAGCCCAAGCCCCCTGCCTTTGGGGAGGCAGACCTGAGACTAGCTCTCCTGTCTCCTCTCATGCCTGCCTTACAAATAAACCCTCTTTGCGGCAAACCTCGGCAGCTTGCTAGCTTCGTTGAGCAAAATGAACATGCTTGGGTAACATGGGCAGCATAGAATAACTCTGTTGTAAAGAATACAGAGTGAAAATGGGGGAAATAAGTTCACAGTGGAGAACCCGCTGGGACTCCACCAACCAGGTTTTCAAGTTCCTTATCAACAGTATGAATCATGTTCACAGAGTGGACATTAGTTTTCTGTGATGGGAATGGCGGTCCCTCTCCCTAAGGTCTGTAAACCCAATCTAATCATGAGAAAATCATCAGAAAAATCCAGTTTGAAGGATATTCTGGAAAATATCTGCTAATACTCTTCAAAACTGTCAAGAACATTATGATCAATGAAATTATGAGAAATATCACAGGCCAGACAAGTCTAGAGACCTGGTGACTAACTGATAGTGGTATCCTAGAACTGAAGAGGCATTCAATAAAAACCAAGGAAATCAGAATAAAGTGTGGACTTCAATAATAATGTACTGATACTGCTTCATTAATTGTGACAAATGTACCATACACATATAAAATGTTAATAACTGGGGAAACTAGTGGTGAAAAATGTGAAAATTCTGACTTCCTTCTACTAAAACAATATTCTGACTTTCTCCATTGCTTTGAAATATGGCTCTTCTCTCTCAAAGTCACTCAATGGTAACTGACTCTTTGTGACCCCATGGACTGTAGCCCGCATGGCCCCTCTGTCTATAGAGTTCTCCTGGCAAGAATACTGAAGTGGGATAGTTGTTCCCTTCTCCAGGGGATCTTCCCAACACAGGGATCAAACCCAGGTCTTTTGCATTGCAGGCAGATTCTTTACCAACTGAGCCACCAGGGAAGCCCAGTTCTCTAAATCCCCTATATTTTTGTGTTCGTGTGGGTCTGTTCTTTTCCATTGGTCTATTTATGTCTCACTAACAAATGTTTGTTTATTACAGTTTAATAAGAATTTTAATATCTAGCAATTTGTAAGCTCTTTCTGATTATTATTATTTTTAAGAAATTGCTTGGTTATTCTCACTTGTTTTTTTTTCTATTTAATTTTAATCACTTTTACAATATAACCAATATGTAACCAGCATTTGCCATTAAAATCATGAAACCTAGAATTAAAATCTTCTGAATACTGATTCTTCCTATGCAATAAGAGGATATACATTTGGAAAATCCCCTGGACAGAGGAACCTGGCGCACTATAGTTCATGGGGTCACAAAGAATCAGACATGACTGAGTCACTGAGCATGCATTGAGCATGCATCTATATATATATGTGTGTGTGTGTGTGTGTGTGTATATATATATTGTGTGTATATCAATATATAGATATATATATCAATAGCTATTCCTGTTGACTGAAGCGTGTTGGTTTGTTTTCTTCAGTAGAGTTTAGTTTTAATCATGTAGATTTACAGTTATTTTGCTAAATAGTTTAATTTTTCTGGCTTTCTTCATGATATTTCACCTTGGATTTATTTCTTAAATAATTTTTGTTTGAACTCAAGACAGCTGTTTTGTGTCCTACAGAATAAAACTGTAGCTAATCACTTCCTGTATTTCCTTAAGATTCCTAATAATAATTCGTTAGTTGGCCTTCTTAAATTTTTCAGTTTTATAATAATCTTGCTCTTCAAATGACAAGAAAGTTCCCTCTTGTTTAATTTCCTCTATGGAATGGTTGCTGCACACCTGTCCATTTAGAAAGTCCTGTCCCTGTAACCTTAAGCAGGTCACTTCTTTTTTTCTTCGATGTAATCGGTCATTTCTCTATAAGCATTTCATAGAGTCTCATTATAAATACAGTAACAACACAAAGCAATAGAGAAATAATGTGTTCATATTGTACTAATTTCATAGAAAAGTTGAAGGTAAAAAACTTTGGACATTTTCATAGAAAATACCATACTGTTCAACTAATTGTTTCTTGGTGTTTGTGTCAAACTCAGAATACTGGCTTGGATTGAATGTCAGTCTGAGTCTATTTTAATTTTTTTTTCTTTTTATCATCAGATCAGATCAGATCAGTCGCTCAGTCGTGTCCGACTCTTTGCGACCCCATGAATCACAGCACATCAGGCCTCCCTGTCCATCACCAACTCCTGGAGTTCACTGAGACTCACATCCATTGAGTCAGTGATGCCATCCAGCCATCTCATCTTCTGTTGTCCCCTTCTCCTCCTGCCCCCAATCCCTCCCAGCATCAGAGTCTTTTCCAATGAGTCAACTCTTCGCATGAGGTGGCCGAAGTACTGGAGTTTCAGCTTTAGCATCATTCCTTCCAAAGAAATCCCAGGGCTGATCTCCTTCAGAATGGACTGGTTGGATCTCCTTGCAGTCCAAGGGACTCTCAAGAGTCTTCTCCAACACCACAGTTCAAAAGCATCAATTCTTTGGCGCTCAGCCTTCTTCACAGTCCAACTCTCACATCCATACATGACCACAGGAAAAACCATAGCCTTGATTAGACGAACTTTTGTTGGCAAAGTAATGTCTCTGCTTTTGAATATGCTATCTAGGTTGTTCATAAGTAAAATATTTTATTCACGTTAAATTATATGAATGTGGTATGATTTATAGATTTGTTTGAATTCAAGTTGTAAATTTGTGCTTTGGTTGTAATTTTTTCTTTTTAAATTAATTTTTATTGGAGTATAGTTGCTTTACAATGTGGGGTTAGCCTCTGCTGCTGCTACTGCTGCTAAGTTGCTACAGTCATGTCCGACTCTGTGCGACCCCATAGACGGCAGCCCACCAGGCTCCCCCGTCCCTGGGATTCTCCAGGCAAGAACACTGGAGTGGGTTGCCATTTCCTTCTCCATTGCATGAAAGTGAAAGTGAAGTCGCTCAGTCGTGTCCGGCTCTTAGCGACCCCATGGACTGCAGCCTACCAGGCTCCTCCATCCATGGGATTTTCCAGGCAACAGTACTGGAGTGGGGTGCCATTGCCTTCTCTGGGGTTAGCCTGTACTGTACAGCGAAGTGACTCAGCCTCATATATACATGTATGCTCTCCCTTTTGGACTTCTTTTCCATTCAAGTCACCCCAGTGCATTAAGTAGTTTCCTATGCTATACTCTCTGTTCTCATTAGTTACCTATTGTATACATTTTTCTTTTCTTTTTTTTTTTTAAATTGAAGTATAGTTGATTGACAATGATGTGTTAGTTTCAGGTACAGTAGAGCCGGTCTTTCCTTGACCTAATCGCTTGTCCTACCTGATTAACTCCCCAGTTTTAATTGCACACACACTCATAGAATTTTTAAGTAAGGCATGTTTGGGATATTTTCAAGAATTTTTTCATGCTGAAAAAATATCTTTATTTCCCTTTCACTAACAGTCTTGTTGGAATAGAACTTCCTTTTGGATTCTGAAGGCATTTCTCCATTGTTCTTTCACTTTCATTGTTGCTATTGAAAAGTCACCTTTTGTAGGCAATGACCTTTATACCCAGTCTCTCTTAAAAGCTTGAGTGTTTTCATTTTTCCCCTTTTCCTTGAAATTTTTGGATGATGTGGCTTGGCGTGAACATATTAAACCCCAAAGTGCTGAATTAAATGATTCAGTGGTTCATTTCAAACCACAACTCATGCTCTTCAATTCTTAATTTTTAAATATTATTTTGTAAATTTCCTCCCTACTGTTTTGTTTGTTCTTTATCTGAAACTCCTTTCAATTGTATACATTGCTTCATTGCTTTCTGATTTCCATGTCCTTTCTCATTTATTTTCTTTTCTTCCTTTATTTGCTATCTTTTGATACAGCCTAACAGTTATCATCCCTTTATTCTTGTGATCATTTTCTAAAAGCTTATTGTCTGTGTTTCTTTTGTCATAGCATCCTCTCCTTCCTTCATAGCTGCCATAAATGATCTCACTGCACTAATGATAATGTTTCCTGTGAATCTTTCTCCTTTGGCTACACGTAGTGTCTCTATGCCTTCAAAGTTTTTTCCTCTGTTATTTTGGTTTGTTTTTCCTGTTAGAGTTTTCCTGAAATATGTGTTAACTACAGGCTGTATTTATTGAAGAGTAATCCCTTAAAAAGTTAATTGGAACAAGCCTACAAGTACTTCTGAAGGTGGCAGTATATGTTGTTCCTGGCTATCATTTATCCAGGGCTAACAAGGAAGGGACAAACAGTGGCAGGCTGGAAGGAGATTCTCATGACCTGTTATATAGATATTCACTTAATCCTTTTGTTTCTATTAAGGAGCTACTTCTTCTGCTATGCCTACTGTCAGTGAACCTCCTTGTTGATTTCTCCTGAGGATAAATCTCTTGTCTACTGCCAAGGCAAGAGCAGTTACTGGTAGCTTAGGAAATGAAGCACGTCAAGGAATCTCCTGCTTTCCTCTAACGGCTTAAAACCTATCCTTCTTTGCTCAGCCCTATACTTCATTCCCATTTTTGAAGGTGCCTAATGCCTCCAATTCCTGAGACTTTCTGCTGTTCTACAGGGTGAGTTCAGAATACACCTCAATATGCTTAGCCAGAAATGGAAAGTACAAAGGAAGTGGAATATCTGTACAGACTCTGAGAGAGAATCCTTTGAAAAATTAAGCCCAAGGAAATACAGAGCTAAGCATAAGGAACTTGACACAGGAATCCCAAACCTATAGGTTGGAGAGCAGGGTCTTATAACCAATAGCCTTCTGCTACTTAAATCTACCAGCAACTCATTACACTAAGTACATGCCTAAGCCTTAAGAGGAAATAGTTTATTTTTTTTTAAATTTTATTTTATTTTTAAACTTTACATAATTGTATTAGTTTTGCCAAATATCAAAATGAATCCACCACAGGTATACATGTGTTCCCCATCCTGAACCCTCCTCCCTCCTCCCTCCCCATTCCATCCCTCTGGGTCATCCCAGTGCACCAGCCCCAAGCATCCAGTATCGTGCATCGAACCTGGACTGGCAACTCGTTTCATACATGATATTTTACATGTTTCAATGCCATTCTCCCAAATCTCCCCACCCTCTCCCTCTCTCACAGAGTCCATAAGACTGTTCTATACATCAGTGTCTCTTTTGCTGTCTCATACACAGGGTTATTGTTACCATCTTTCTAAATTCCATATATATGCGTTAGTATACTGTATTGGTGTTTTTCTTTCTGGCTTACTTCACTCTGTATAATAGGCTCCAGTTTCATCCACCTCATTAGAACTGATTCAAATGGATTCTTTTTAATGGCTGAGTAATACTCCATTGTGTATATGTACCACTGCTTTCTTATCCATTCATCCGCTGATGGACATCTAGGTTGCTTCCATGTCCTGGCTATTATAAACAGTGCTGCGATGAACATTGGGGTACACGTGTCTCTTTCCCTTCTGGTTTCCTCAGTGTGTATGCCCAGCAGTGGGATTGCTGGATCATAAGGCAGTTCTATTTCCAGTTTTTTAAGGAATCTCCACACTGTTCTCCAGAGTGGCTGTACTAGTTTGCATTCCCACCAACAGTGGAAGAGGGTTCCCTTTTCTCCACACCCTCTCCAGCATTTATTACATGTAGACTTTTGGATCGCAGCCATTCTGACTGGTGTGAAATGGTACCTCATAGTGGTTTTGATTTGCATTTCTCTGATAATGAGTGATGTTGAGCATCTTTTCATGTGTTTGTGAGCCATCTGTATGTCTTCTTTGGAGAAATGTCTATTTAGTTCTTTGGCCCATTTTTTGATTGGGTCATTTATTTTTCTGGAGTTGAGCTGTAGGAGTTGCTTGTATATTCTCGAGATTAGTTGTTTGTCAGTTGCTTCATTTGCTATTATCTTCTTCCATTCTGAAGGCTGTCTTTTCACCTTGCTAATAGTTTCCTTTGATGTGCAGAAGCTTTTAAGGTTAATTAGGTCCCATTTGTTTATTTTTGCTTTTATTTCCAATATTCTGGGAGGTGGGTCATAGAGGATCCTGCTGTGATATATGTCAGAGAGTGTTTTGCCTATGTTCTCCTTTAGGAGTTTTATAGTTTCTGGTCTTACGTTTAGATCTTTAATCCATTTTGAGTTTATTTTTGTGTATGGTGTTAGAAAGTGTTCTAGTTTCATTCTTTTACAAGTGGTTGACCAGATTTAAGAGGAAATAGTTTAGCATCTTAAAGATCTATTTCTCTGAATTCTATAATCCAACAAGGCCAAAACAACAGTTGTTTGATACCTTTTTTTTCCTTAAAGTGTAATACAAATGGGAAAGAATATTTGCCCCACTTGGACACAAATCCAACTTGAAATGTTAATGGTCTAGAATGTCCAGGCAGCTATTATGTGTTAGGAATGGGGATGGGTAAGGTACAGAGGGGCTTCCCGGGTGGCGCTAGTGATAAAGAACCCATCTGCCAATGCAGGAGACGTAAGAGATGCAGATTCAATCCCTGCGTTGGGAAGATTCCCTGGAGGAGGGCATGGCAACCCACTCCAGTATTCTTGCCTGGGAAATCCCACGAAAGAGGAGCCTGGCAGTCTACTGTCCAAAGGGTCACAAAACAAATGGACACAACTGAAGCGACTTATGCACGCGAGATACAGAGATTAAGGGAATTTAGGGGCAACGGGAGGAGATGCAGTGATAGCTTCAGCAGCCACACTAGTAGGAATCGCCACAGTGAAGTGGAGTAGTGGTGGACAGGACACCAGTGGAAAGAGCTGAGGCTACATAAGATCCCAGGAAAACTATGGTGCCCAAAACTTCAGGGCAAAGTCGTACGGATGCCACAGAAGTAGGTTTTACCTAAACAAATGTGAACAGTGACCGCTCATGTTTTAGCGATATTTATGAGAGAGTTAGCCAATTAGGCAAGGCCATAGAGGGTCTGTGGTACATACTGGAGATAACGTAGACTGAAGAGTAGACACAAACTATGTGCCTATATCATTACCCACAGTCCACAGGGTCACAAACCCCAGCACTGTAATGGGGAGGGGGTCTTTTGCATCTAAATGTAACACCTTAAGCTGTTGCTGAGCTTCCTGCTCCAAAGAAAGGCACTATACATGTTTGCCCCACTTGGAGAATAAACTTACTTTGCAGAGGGGGAGTGCATGTGTTTGCCTTCAAAAAAAAGTCTTGCACACAACAGCAGGATGCAAACTCTCTTCAAGTTCCCACAGACTATAAACCAGGGACCTTGAAACATATCCAGGGACATAAAGCAGGGTGCACAATTTTCATAGTCTAAAGGTCTTGAAGTTGTACAACGTTTGTTCTCTTATCACTGTGGAATTATGTTAGAAATTAATATCAAAAGATATCTGAAAATAATCCACATATTTTCAGGTGCAATGTGATGTTTACCAACAGAGATCTTTGACCTAGCCATTGAAAATGGTATAAATCTTAATTATATTGAATTTTTCATAGTGTTTTTCATGTCCTTCTATTTTTCGGTCCATTCTATTAATTTTTGAGAGTTTCATATTGAAACTCCAAGATTAAAAATCTTGACTTATCTACTTAAAAAATAGTTGCAATATATAGTAGAACTGTACATAACTTTGCTTTGTATTTTCCAAGTCTCTTGTAAATGCATCATCATACTTTCATAATAAAACAATAGAAAAGAAAGAAGTCTTGCAATCATTAAAGAAGGAAAGAGAATTTCTTCCTATAACCAATGGCAGGAACTGGCCAGGTTCTCTGGGTCCCACTTAGGATCCGACAAAACTGAATGGACGCAGTTTGATTGCTGTGCCAGTGTTTCAAGCTATCCCTGTGCAGATCCCCTGACCGCTGCCTAACTTCTTTCAAGTCCAGCTTCCCAGTCTCATATCTGTCTGCTTCAGGGCACCAAAGCAATTGGATTGTAGTCCTGATAGGCACAGGAAGTTAGGGAGTATCAGGCTATGTATACTGCATAGTTAAATGATGTACCCCTGCAGATATAATGGGGTGTGCTAAATAGGAGGGAAACCATGATCAGAGGGGAAAGGCAGAAATACAGCAGTCACTTACACAAGCTTTATAAAGTCTATCATAAAGTAGAAATTCTGCAACAGCGTCCTAGCGGGAAGAACACACTAATTTGACATGCAGTGAATGTGATCTTAACCTTGCTATTCAAACTGGAATGAGGACACCAACCTGGTAAGAGAAAGACTGAGCTATTAATTGCTTTGGTTACTATGCCCTACTGGTGCATTTTCTTCTGCGCATAGATGGTACCACTTGCCACAGTGAAAATACATGTTCATAATTTAGTCCATAAGCAGTTCAGATATTAAAATCACAGAGGTTAGGGGTATTTAGACATTAGCCACACTCAACCTCCTTCTCAGAGCTCTTAAAGTTATGCAGACAAAATTAATTGTGAAAGTTGATTTATTGAAAAGTCAAGATAGGTTTTCTTAATGAATATCATTACTGCAGAGATGCATAGAATAAAATTTGGCTCACAATGTTTGGGACCTCACCAGTTTGTGTGTCTTAAAATGATCTTAAGTTACTTCCCAACATTTAAAAATCAGCATCACAGGACTTTCCTGGTTAAGATTCCCCATCCCCAGTGCAGGGAGCCTGGGTTCAATCCCTGGTCAGGGAACTAGACCTTGCATACTGCAACAAAAGATCCTGTGTACCACAACTAAGACCCAGCCCAGCCAAATTAAAAAAAGAAAAATTATTATGTTCATGAAATTTTTGAATATCTCCAGAAGAACTGGGACCTCTATCAATACTACACACATCTTCCAGCATGGAAATAATATATTAGAGGTGGAAAGGGCATAGAAATCATGTAACTTCATTTATATAATCCCTAAACATTGGCTATTTGTAAGGCCTCCCCAGACAGCCATTTTACTTTTTTGCATTTCTTTTCCAGTGGGATGGTCTTGATCCCTGTCTCCTGTACAATGTCACAAGCCTCAGTCCATAGTTCATCAGGCACTCTATCTATCAGATCTAGTCCCTTAAATCGATTTCTCACTTCCACTGTATAATCATAAGAGGTTTGATTGAGGTCAGACCTGAATGGTCTAGTGGTTTTCCCTACTTTCTTCAATTTAAGTCTGAATTTGGCAATAAGGAGTTCATTATCTGAGCCAAAATCACTGCAGATGGTGATTGCAGCCATGAAATTAAAACATGCTTGTTCCTTGGAAGGAAAGTTATGACCAACTTAGATAGCATATTGAAAAGCAGAGACATTACTTTGCCAACAAAGGTCTGTCTAGTCAAGGCTATGGTTTTTCCAGTGGTCATGTATGGATGTGAGAGTTGGACTGTGAAGAAAAGTGAGCGCCGAAGAATTAATGCTTTTGAACTGTGGTGTTGGAGAAGACTCTTGAGAGTCCCTTGGACTGCAAGGAGATCCAACCAGTCCATTGTGAAGGAGATCAGCCCTGGGATTTCTTTTGAAGGACTGATGCTAAAGCTGAAACTCCAATACTTTGGCCACCTCATGCGAAGAGTTGACTCATTGGAAAAGACTCTGATGCTGGGAGGGATTTGGGGCAGGAGGAGAAGGGGACGACAGAGGATGAGATGGCTGGATGGCATCACCGACTCGATGGACGTGAGTTTGAGTGAACTCCGGGAGTTGGTGATGGACAGGGAGGCCTGGCGTGCTGCGATTCATGGGGTCGCAAAGAGTCGGACACAACTGAGTGACTGAACTGAACTGAACTGACTGAAACATTGGCAGAAGGGTAGGTTGAGATCCAAGCCCTCAGTGATGTTAAAATCTGGAATACAAAGTTGATGAATCTAAGCACCAAAAGAGAGGTACAGAAATTGGGCTCAAGCGTTGGTATAGATGATTACCCATTTTAAACCACCCAGACAACAGCTTCTAGTAGGAGAGTCCTCCCGTGCTAGGGTTCCTTGATAGTAGGGAATGGTCTTGTCTGCCACACTGGCTGGTTCATACTATCACTGTAATTTGGTGTGACTGTTGTGTATTTGACATATTTCATTTTGTCTTTTAATATACACGCTGTCATAGGTACACTTACTACCTGGACACTTTTTTTTAATCCTTCCCATATTTTGAGTTTTGTTTTTTTGTTTTTTTTTTTTTCCTGAATGTCAAGAATGGTTCACCAATAAACAGCTTCTTGGTTCACATGAATTGATTTTTCTTTTAAGGTTTTCATTTTGCATACTGGTCGTTTAAAGATCCCCTAGGGATTCTGTTCAAAACACAGTTTTGACTGTTTCCCAGGAAATACTGAACTACTAGGTCTAGAAAATGCCAATGAAGCGATTTTAAGGAGGTTTTCATGGGTGATTCTGAAGTGCGTACCTTTTGTTTGCCAAGTGGGTAAATTGCGGTGAGGAGAGGTGAAGTGGTTTATTTAACATTCACCACTAGCTCGTGCGCAGGCCAGGACTACACAACGAGTCTTTCCATTCACAAGCTAGTTTCCTTTATCCCAGGAGGCTTTGAGAAAAAGTAAGCTAGTTATTTCTCCTTCAGAAAATTAGACAGGTAGTTAAGAATGAACTGGTTCTTTTAGTCATTAAGCCCTGCTTCTTAGATCTCAACCTGGTTAATGCTAATTTCTTAAAGTATAATAGAACATCTTTGTTTGGGCTCTTAAAGTGTGACCTCCCAGAGCTTCATTCTGCGCTCTTTGGTTATATCATTCATCAGGCATTTTCTTCTGAGAGCCAGTGACTGGGCTCACTTCGCTACCCTGCACCAGAGAGTTTCATTCGTGCTGATTACCCTACATTTCACATAAAGGTCATTAAGAATTCTGTTTCAGTGAATAAAAGAATGTAAATGAGGTAATTATGAGCTCCGCTTACCTTCCTAACCCCTTGCATTGTGTAATCATTAATACTTTCACATGATCTGTTCACTGAAAAAATCAGAAAGATGTGAAGCAATATGGCTGGGAAAGAAAATAGTAGTGAGCTTTATTCTGTGATGGAGTGTTTTGTTTTTTTTTTTCTTTTGCGGGTAGTTAGGGAGGGTCTTTTGATGTAAGCTGTGAAAAAGACAGCTTGGGAAATAGCTGTGTGCTGCTGCTTTAACCCCCACCTACCCTTTGCATAAATTAACTTCAAGTTTCAGAGATTTCTCATAACAACATTTCACACTTGGAAAGCAACATTCATCTGAAAAGCTCTTTAAGATACATCCATATGATTGTTTTCACTTACTGGGCAAATGCATCTTCCCACATAACATAAATTGGCTGTTGAGTATTGGAGAGCAGGATGATGCTGGCTGCTTAAACGCTACCATGAATAAGGGACAAAGCAGTAGCGAAATCTGGTCTTGGCCAAAATTCCCTTCTTTCTTACCTGTGTTGAGAACATTCCTTTTGTCATTCCAGTGCTTGTACCTGTAAACCTACTTTCAACCTTCATGTAATACTGATGGGTCTGTCAAGGTGTCTCACCATCCTGGCCACAGGTGGGGGACTTATCATATGTTGTCCTTCCCTTGAATAACATGAGTTGTGCAGGTATAAGACTGTGACCTCAGCAATTCCACTAGAAGAGAGCTTCAGATAGATTTGACATATGGATATAGAAGACAGATGGTCTCTCTTCCTGTTGGATAGCAAGTCATAAAAATGTAGACTTGGGGCTGCCAGAAACCATCCTTCCTGACACAGAGAGACAACCTGCATGAGAATGACTCCAACAAAGAAAGAGGAGCAGAGCCAATAGCTAGAATCAGCAGACGGTGCGAGCCTTTGTATCCATGGACCCAACTGTGCCCAATGCCTGAACAGTCCTTAGATATTCCAATCAAGTAGGATAATAAATGTTGATTTGGGGGAACTAGTTTTAACAAAGCTTTTAAAAATGACAACCAAAGTGTTCTCATTTATACAGAAATTGGTACTTCTAGGAAAGGTAGGGCAAGTGATATAGTCTAAGATGGAAACTAGACCAGGTAGGCTGAGGTGAAGGTCAGTGGAAAACAGAATCTTTGTCATGTAGGAGTTAGGCAATTGGCCAAACTTATTTTCTCTGCCTTATACTAAGTACTACTTGAGCTAGGTCACTGAGATAGTTGGTGAAAAATATCGAGTCTGCTGTGGCCTTTGGTATGGTATAAAAAATTAGATAATTATTGGTCTCAATTAGCCTTTTCATAAAGGAATGATATGTATCAGAATGGCCCTTTCTTTTTATGGCCAATGGCATATTAATACTAAGGGGCAGATGATAATTGACAGACACCAAATTCTCTGAAGTGTAGTAGAGTTGACTTAAGCAAAGTTGGGAAGATGGAAAACAAACCAGGATATAAGATTTAGAACCTGAAGACAAAGAAATACAGGATATGCCAAATTATGCAGAACCCTCCCCAAGCTGCCTTATGCATAAGTGTATCTTTAGATACATAATGTATGTGTGTGTATGTATGTCGCTCAGTTGTGTCTAATTCTTTGAGACCCTATGGACTGTAGCCTACCAGCTTCCTCTGCCCATAGAATTTTCCAGGCAAGAGTACTAGAGTGGGTTGCCATTTCCTTCTCCAGGGGCTCCTCCTGACCCAGGGATCGAACCCACATCACTTGCCTCTTCTGCATTGACACGCAAATTCTTTACCACTGCACCACCTGGGAAGCCCCAGATACATAATATTCCCTTGCATAATGTCATCCACTGTAATCCAATCTAGTGTTTGAAGACAAATGATCTCAGTCTTAAACACATAGGTGATCCAAGATGGAAACCATTCATGAAAGGTTTAGGCATTGGCCAAAGGCAAAAGATAAAAAGTGTCAGGGTAGATACCTCACCAGCAGAAATCTAGTGAAATATTTACCCTTGCAGTTTTCAAGCAGGCCTATTGTTAAGTTTCTTCCCAAGGCTGGTAAACAAAGATTTGTGACTGCAATCTGAAAACCCATGAATCACCACCTTGTCCCCAGTTATCGTTACGAAGAGCAATAAACACTGAGGAGCCTCTTAAAGTGTAGGGCTGGGGGTCAGCCAGATTTGACTAACTAGCTGACACTCTAGATTAAGGGGTGCAAACATCCACTCCACTCCTCCATCTTCTTCCTAACAGAATCTTGGTTTTGTTCAAGTAGTCCTGCTTTCTCTAGCGCATGATTCAGAGGATGTCAAACATCCTTCCAGCTCCAGCAGTCTGAACCAACCATAGCAACTAATACCACGACATGTGATTTATTTAGATATATGCATACCATGAATTCTTGAAACTGACTTTAATTTTTTTTTTTTTTTTTTTTTGAGGGATGGAGGTGGGAATTGTGTTGAGGGAATTCTGGGGAAAAAAGTCTTCTTTTATTAAAAATGAGTTATGAAGTACAGGTCCTCTGTACTTCCAGAGAGATAAAGTCTCAACATGTGTGCTGTGTTTAGTTGCTCAGTCGTGCCCACTCTTTGCAACCCCATGGTAGTGGCCCGCCAGGCTTCTCTGTCCATGGGGATTCTCCAGGCAAGAATACTGGAGTGGGTCACCATGCCCTCCTCCAAGGGATCTTCCCAACCCAGGGATCGAACCTAGGTCTCCCTCATTGTAGGCAGATTCTTTACCATCTGAGCCACCCAGGAAGTCTCAACATACGCAAACCTAAATAAGATACCTGGTGTTACAGGAAAGGTGTTACCACCTTTCTGCAAACCTAAAGATAAAATCATCACACTAAGGAAGGCAAAGTCAACCCAGAGGCATCAGGATTCCTGAGATACTATGCTGCCTAGAGAGTTCTCATTTTATTGAATTCCCTCCAGTATTCTTGCCTGGAGAATCTCAGGGACAGGGGAGGCTGGTGGGCTGCCGTCTATGGAGTTGTACAGAGTCGGACACCACTGAAGTGACTTAGCAGCAGCAGCAGCAGCTTGTTGTGTAAACCAATTTCAATCAGGGCTTGCTTTCACTTACTGCTGAAATCTTCCTAACTGATAAACTACCAAGAAGAACACTCCGCTTCCCAGGGAGAGAATCCTGGTATTCCCAATCTGCTGCTGCTAAGTCACTTTAGTCATGTCCGACTCTGTGTGACCCCATAGATGGCAGCCCACCAGGCTTCCCCGTCCCTGGGATTCTCCAGGCAATAGACACTATAACCTGCTGCCATTTTCCTATACAATAGTTTAACTGGCATTATC
Source organism: Bubalus bubalis (assembly GCF_019923935.1). Lineage (NCBI taxonomy): Eukaryota > Metazoa > Chordata > Mammalia > Artiodactyla > Bovidae > Bubalus > Bubalus bubalis. The sequence continues at coordinate 111,794,492 of NC_059161.1, forward strand.
TTCTCCCTATGATTATGCATTATAAGTTACAGGAGTAAGTCATGTTTCCATTTATCCATCCACAGATAGCTAGATGCCAAGGAACTGCAGCTACACTTCGTTAAGTGCAGCGTTCCACACTCAGAGATTCTGGATGTGAAATAAAATGGAATACAATAATTGTGTCTTTGATTTCTGTCTGGGAAGGAAAAGAAGCAAATGTTTTTGTGTGCTGATGGTTGTTTATGCTACGAAAGATAGTTAGAAGAGAAGCTATTTGGAATTAGATTCTACGCAGATGATATTAGAGTCTGCCAGGCTTTATTCCTAGAGGAAAGAGCTACTTCCTCACTGCAAGACTATCTCAGCCCTGCTCCTTACTCCCACCATCCCCAACCTCAGGTAGGCAGTCTAAGCCGGACCAACCATCGTACCTAGTTGGTACCTAGAAGTGTACCATACATTGTTCCATGAATAGAGGATGGATAGGGGTAGGGGGTTATCCTAAACAAGGTCCAATCATAGTACTTACTTGAGAAGATAAAGACATTGGAAGGCAGATGTTCTGTTCATTTAGATTGGCAGGCAATATGGATATATAGCCTTGTTGTTTTTAACAGCCATCTTTTCTACCATATGGAAAGAACTAGTCTGAGAATAAATCTAACATATAGAGAGAAGCAGAGCCAAGAGAGAAAGAAATAAACATCCTGACATCATTTTAGCTCCTATATCCATCCCTGCCCAGTGGATTTTAGCTTTATAATTATAGGATAAAATAAACCCACTGTTTGGCCTAAATGACTTCTTTTTTTTTTTTTAACTTGAAAAACAAAAATAGAATTTTGGCTAATGTAACATCTGAGTAAAATACATGGGGGATAGTGTCAAAATAATGACATAGTTTTAAATGGGAAAGCAAAAAAAAAAAAATTTTTTTTTAATTGGCTGTATTGGGTCTTAGTTGTGGCATGTAGGATCTAGTTCCCTGACCAGGGATTGAACCCAGGCCCCCTGAACTGAGAGCACAGAGTCTCAGCTACTGGACCACCACGGCAGTCCTCAAATATTTTATGGCATGAGATTTCATCCCCCAAACTCAACTCAAGTCAATTACTTTAGTAACCTGGACCATTCTAAATGGAAGATCATCAGATAAAAATTGACTTCGTCTGTCTTATCTTCATTTACTGTCAAACAGAAGCATCTCATCTTGGCACTCTGTTTCACAGAAAGACCAAATTCAATGTACACCCATCACACAAAGTTAAATAAACCCAAAGAGAAATATTTTTTCCCCCTGCCAGCTATTTATAATTCCAAATTCCTCCACAGGTAAACTTTAGCATATAAATATCTTTAAATGTGGGTCTTTAAAGAAGGAATAAAAACGGTGGGCCAGAGGAAGCTACTTTCTCTGAAATCTAGCATACATCTGAAAAGCAGAAGATGGATCTAATCCCTGCACAGAAACTGACTTTGTAGATCAGAGATTAGACCAAACACTTGCCCAGAAATCACAAAGCATGATTATAAAGATAAAATATTTGCTACACCAAATATTTGGCTTTCTCTGTCACATGTACCTATAAACTAAACTGGAATTGGGGCTTATCAACAGGAAATATTTTGAGGTTCTCCATTCCTTATCTTTGGGCTTCCCTGGTGGCTCAGAGGTAAAGAAACCACCTGCCAGTGCAGGACACTCGGGTTTGATCCCTGGGTCAGGAAGATCCCCTGGAGGAGGAAATGGCAACCCATTCAAGTGTTCTTGCCTGGGAAATCACGTGGACAGAGGAGCCTGGCGAGCTACAGTCCGTGGAGTCCCAACTAATCAGACATGACTTTGCAACTGAGCGTGCATGCATGTGGGTAAATAATCTGGTTAGAAGACGTGGGGATTTTGCCAAGTGTTTCCTCTCCTAACTATAATCCGGGATGAGTCCCACTGTTTCCAGCTCCTGGCTCTGATCCTCCAGCACTCTTGCTGTGTGGACCTCCTTGCCAGGGCATTTGGAGTCAAGGTACAAAAGCAGGATGTGACTCTGTGGTTTGTGGCAGGAACCCATTTGGATGATTAGCAACATTATGATTTACACAAGGCTCCAAACTAGAAAATTCTGGTGCCCTTTTCAGTGGCACTTCTTTCTCTTTAATAACCTCTCTTAGCTTCCTACTGCTTTCTGCCTTCAATTCATCTCACAAAGCCTTTTAACTATGCCCTAACATATAATTTCAGTCACATCTCCAGCCACCCACAAATGTTACATCCTTGCCAAACAGTTTCCTTGGTCCATCAGTCTCCTTCACGTTTTATTCCCACTACCTAGAATTCTCATGACCTCATTTCTCTACAAAGACAATTTCTATTCATTTTTCAGAAGATAAAGAGCACCTCTTGAGTGGAACCATCCTTCCTTTTCCAGCTATGATTAAGTTCTAATATAGAACTTTACTAAAGTGTGTCTCATATGGTCCATACTGCATTATACTACAATTTATTTTTCCTTATTTTTTATTTACATATCGGTCTGCTGCTAAGCTGTGATTTCATCCATGTCTGCAGGTTTTGGTTTTAATTATTTCTTTTTAGCTGTGTCGGGTCTTTACTGCTGCGTGGACCTTTCTCTAGTTGTGGAACATGGGCTTCACTGCAGTGGCTTCTCTGGCTGCAGAGCACAGGCTCTAGGGTGAGCAGTCTTTAGTAGCTGCAGTACATGGGCTCAGTAGTTGTGGCTCCTGGGCTCTAGAGCACAGACTCAATAGTCACAGTGCATAGGCTTCGTTGCTCCATGGCATGTGGGATCTTCCCGTATCAGAAATCGAACCCTTGTCTCTTGCATTGGCAAGCAGCTTCTTTACCACTGAGCCACCAGGGAAGCTCGGATTTTCTTTTTTTCTTTCTTTTTTTTTAAATTATCATTGCATCACCCTGCATGATATCTGGCCCTTACAAGAAACTTGTAAAGGATTTGCTGAATGAATGAATTAAAGAATTTGTGAAGTATGTGAACTTTTGGAAATGAATCAAGGAGCATGACTAACTACACTCAACTGAAATGAAAATGAAAGAGAGGGGGATCCAGGGAAAAGAGTTCAAAGAACAAGGTTAAATAGCCTAGAAAATCTTATCATCAAATGAATCCAAAATAGTAGTTATTTGAAACATTTTTATTTGCCCAAAGTTTTCATTCTCTGATAACTTTGAGATTCTATTATGGTGATAAGATTCAAATGCAAACTGTTAAATGGAAATATAATGGAAAATCAATGATAATTGTTCAAAACAAATCAGGAAGAGTGAGCATAGTCAGAATAGTTTTCATGATGGAGTGAGGAATTGAGTTATACAAGGAGGGACAAGTAGGATTTATGTATGAATCATTAAATAGCTTATATTAAAATTGGAAAAAATCGTCAATGATCCTCTGAAATGTAAGCTCCATGACCAGAGAAACTTTGTCTCTAAGGTTTGCTATTTTATTCCCATTTTCCAAAATGATACCTGGACATGGTAGGTGTATACGAAGTACTTGCTGATTAAAAGAATGAATGTAACCTGGTTAACATTCTCATTTTATCTGTGATTATGTTAATGTTTAACATAAGTGAGGTTATAGGCGATTAGAGCATAGTGGTTGGATCAAGCCCTCTAGAGTGAAAATACTTGGGTTCAATATCACAACTTCATCACTTATTTAACCTCTCTTGAGTCTCAGCTTTTTAATCTGTAAAATGTGTTTAGTAATAGCATCTTCTTTTGTAAAATTGTGTGAGCACTTATACAGTGCCTGGAGTGTAGTGAATACTCATTAAATATTATCTTTACTAGTAAGTCTCAGTGATAATCAATGGTAGAAATTGAACTAGAATCCAGGCTTTCTAATTCTCAGTTCAGACTCATTTAAATAGATATGGAAAACTGTTTCTTCTTGAGAAAAAAAAAAGAAGTTTCAATTGGGTTGATTAGTTATCTATTGAGATGGATTAAAACAATGAAGAGTTCCATTCCCCTTTGATAACCAGGGAATGGAACTGTTCATTGAACTGAAATTCTACCACCTATAAATGCCTGCTGTGACTCTGGGTCATTTAATTTCCTCTCATCTCCTTTCTGTCATCCCTAACCGCCTCATCAAGGATACAGTGGCTCAGATACAGTAATGCTGAAAGAGCAACCATCTTGCTAGAGGCCAGGTGTGGAAAGCTGGCTGAGGTGAAGAATGAAAAAAAGGAGGAGTTGAATGAAGCCCAGTGATTTGACCTTAAAAAAAAAAAGTGACTGTCCTGGACAACTTTACTCAAATATGAATTCAAGATTTGAAGGAACCATGGCATCGAAACTGAGCATGATCCTCTGGTCCTTGCCCCACTGTGTCTTCAGTCTGCCTTTTGTCTGTAGAAAAACTTTAGCCAAAGAATAAGCTTAATCAGAGAAGTGAGAAAACGCAGAAACAAAGGAAAATAGTCCAATAAGACTAAATAATAAGAGTTTCACCATTAAGCATAGTTAAAGACCTTTGTGAAGTGAGTGAAAGTCGCTCAGTTGTGTCCGACTCTTGGTGACCCCATGGACTATACAGTCCATGGAATTCTCCAGGAGTGGGTAGCCATTCCTTTCTCCAGGGGATCTGTCTAAGCTAAGGATTGAACCCAGGTCTCCTGTTATAGGTGGATTCTTTACCAGCTGAGCCACCAGGGAAGCCCAAAAGACTTTTAGTTCCTTCTCAATGGCTATAGATGATATTCTGAGCCATATACTGTGAGCTGTCTCGGAGATACTGAAATCCCCACCAGGTGGAGAATTTAACTACATGATGACCAGACTATAGCCATGACATAAGCTGCCAATTCCAAGAACTGGCCTCAAGGAAATGGGAACTATACTTAAAACAATCATGATGATATTGGTCTGACTACTGATGACTAATGTCAAGATGACTGTCAGAGCTGACTGCTCTGTCCAGTGGAAGCCCCTTCCTCTGTCTCTAAAAGCTCTTGCCCATTTATTGCCAGTGGGGGAAGTTTGGCCTTTGGATAGGCGTCTACCCTCCCTGCCAATGGCTAGCATTCAAAATAAAGCAAACTTTCCTTTCCACCAACCTGATCTCTTTATTAACTTCTGAGTATCTGGGCCCCACATTTGATTACAGTATGTTGTATCTGATATTTAGACAACTGAAATATCTGACCTGAACCATAAAGAGTGAGTTCCATATTTGTCAGAAATGCCCAAAGGAAGGGCACAGATGAAAATCATGAGGAAAACCATAACAGCATATGCTTTATAAATTTGAGGGAATAGATTTTATGGGGAAAAAATAGACCTTGAATATGACTTAAAATTATGACTATACATTTTAACTTGCTTACTTTGCATAATAAATGAGATGATAAGCACTCTGTGATTTCCTGCTTTTTAGGGAAAATGTATTTTAAAAGCTCATTAAAAGGTAACCTAGTCTAGCTGGACATCGGATAGCTCCCAGAAGCAAAAATATTGATGATGTAAGCGTAAATGAGTCAGAAATGTGTGGTTGCAATTTCCTTTCAAATGAAAGGGGGAAAGTGCTCCTGGCAAAACCCATTTTGCAATTCTACTGGACCAGAACCTCTGAGGCACAAATCACCTGGAGCAATGTTGAAGGAGGCAGCAAGGTGCTGGCAGAGGCAAGAAGGAAATGGAAGAGATTTACTTGGCTATGAGTCTTTATTCAATTCTCTGACTGAGAGACTTATTCTGAAGATAACTATTCCTCTCCATCTGGCAGGAATGTGACAAAATAGATTTGTTAGGTATTTTGCAATTCTGTGGGAAACATGTTTTGAACAGAGATTTGGAAATGCAAACCCTTAGTAATAGTATTATTGTAATAAAATATAAGGGGGCTTAGTCTTAATTTCAGCCTTCTTAAGATCAAGAGAATTAGTAACAGTTCAGTTAATTTCAAATGGGTGTCTTAGAAACTTCAGAAATTATTTTTACAGCCAACACAGGAGACTTAGAGGTATAGCGAGTCTGTCAGTAATTATCCAAACTGAAAGCATCGTTTAAAAACATTTTCTTATTTTCTGTTTCCTAAGTTGACTTGAGTTTTTATTTGAGAGTGAAAGATATTACCCTTATGAAGTTATGAGAATTTATTTAATTGGATTTGTGTATGACTCTTATCAAGAAACATATATTAATATTTTTTCCTTTTGGATATCAAGAGTGCAGAGAATTTCAGGAAATTGAGAGTATACATTGGTGATTTTCAGCACAGATACAAAGAGATTGGTATTGAGATTAAACCTGTTCTCCATACAGTATTTAAAAGACTTATGGAATGAAATCAGATCCCAAAAGGCATTTTAATTTGCTAATAATGGAAAGCCACATGGAGGATCAATCTCATCCCATTGACATTGAAAGGATTTATCAGGATTTGTGCAGATTAGCAGTGGTAAGCATCAAGGAAAAGACGTCATCCCCTCCCGGTTTCCTCAAATGGCAAAGTTAGTTTCTGGTACAAGAAAGAATGACAATGTCATCCCAGTGGTAGATGGATGGGAAGAGGGAAGTAAAGGTAAGGGTTGAACTTGAAAAATAGACAAAATACATTTTAGGATCAAATTTACTCATTCTTGACTCTTTAAAATAGATAATTTTTAGGCTTGTAATATTATCTAATAGTTTAAATCTATCTTCCTAAAGAAAAATTGATGTATTAATAATTTGGTCTATATTTAGTACTTAATCAATATTGCTGATTGGACAAAATGAATCCACCTGCCAATGCAGGAGACACAGGAGACATAGGTTTGATCTCCAGGTTGAGAAGATCCCCTGGAAGAGGAAATGGCAACCTACTCCAGTATTCTTTCTTGGGAAATCCCATGGACAGAGGAGCCTGGTGAGGTATAGTCCATGAGATCACAAAGACTAGGACACAACTGAGCAACTGAGCATGAATGCACACACACACACACACACACACACACACACACACACACCCCCACACACACACACCCCTAGAGTTTTACTTAGTGTTAGAAGAAATTGCAAAACATATTCAGAATGACTTTTGTAAATCAAGTGGTATGATGCATTAAGGTAATATTAGCTACTATAACCAAGCAAAACCCCCAAATTAAATATGGTCAAACTCGTAGGACTTTGAATCTAAAACAGATGTTTCTAACTGAGGGCAGCTTTCCTTGTGGTTGTTATTCATGAACTCAGGCATCTTTGGCCTTTTGGACTTGACATCTCATAAGGCTTTGGGTGTTTTGCAGAGTCTCCCCCACCCAGATAGCTAATGGGAGAAGAAAGAGTACAAGAAAAACTTGTGTGGTCACCTGAACCTGTAATGGGCATACTTCATTTCTGCTCATATTCCACCAGCAAGAATTAGTTATATGCCCCAGTTTGTGCAAAAAAGGCTAAGAAATTTCCTAAATGGGCAGCCTCTACTGAGCAATTTTTTTTAAGCATGAATCTTTGCTTGACGGTTATTAGTCTCTGCCACTATTCATCATTTTGGCCCCCAAATATGCACATATAACTTTTCCTCCCATATGTAGAATGTATGATCCACAAAGGAGGACAACCCAAAATCAAACCCAATTTCTACTTCCTGTTCCGAGGCCAGGCTCTCTCTATTAGGTCCATACATTGCATTTCTGATCTGGTAACTTGTCAACCAAAGTATATTATCTGTTCTCTAAATACCTGATCCAGTGCAATGATGAATTCCTTTAGGGCAGGTATTTTAGAAGTAGAATGACATTTTTTTTTAATTAACATCACATTACTTATAATTTAATGTCAAAGATAAAAATCTGGTTATTTTTGATGTTTGAAATGTAAATGCAACAAGGAAACCAGTAAGTCCCCATACTACAAGGAGAAATACTCCATTAGACCAAATTACTTTTTAAATTTGTATTAAAGCATGACACATACACTCCCACATATATACACACTTCACACACAGACACACAGAGACACAATGATAGCACTTAAAAATAATGATGTATTGGGCATCAAATGGAATTACTGGTTATTGATCCAATTTCTAAATCATTCACTTATGTGGTAATAATAAAAAGTACAATAGACAGGAATGGATAATTTATAATGACATCAGAACCCCAGACATGGATTTCCATGCTAATCTTTCCTCTTTGCCATGCTGGGTTCTTTCTCAGGGACAGTTGGGTGGGCTCTTGATAGCTTAGTAATGGTCAGACATTTTCACCTAGAGGGATTTAGGCCATGGCCATTTCTGATTCTGTGGTACTTAATCAGCCAGGAAACTCTAAAAAAAACAACCATATTTTTATAGTATTTACAACTTACCCCCGAAATTGGTGCCAATATTTGATTATCTGCCCTAACAGAAGGGAATAGGAATGCAGAGAGATCCCAAATTCATTTATAGTTTGCTTTCAAGTATGATAGAATGACAACTTTTCATTTTTCCCTCTTTTTCATGTAGTTTTATTTAGCCTAATTTTAAAATGAATTTCTGTTTCCAAGAAGTCAGGCTCCTTGGGTGTCAAGAAGAAAAGTAGTTCAGTGTTAAAATTTTGTGATAATCTACATTATAGAAAACCTACCACACAATAATCAAAAATTGTTAAAGCTAAACTTATTTTTATTTGGAGAAAAAAATTGTGTGCTCCTTGGGTGGAAACTGTTCATTATTTGACTCAGTTAAGTCATTATAGCAATATTCAGAGCCACTCAGCATGTAAATGTCACAAAAAACGTGTCCTACATTTCCCATCTATTGTTGATTTGCTCAAAGGAATCGGGAAGGTTTTTTTCTTGAATGTGAAAGCAAAACATCAGTTATCTCTCCAAGGTCCAGGTAGGTGAAAGCTCAGAACTTCCAATTCGAATAGCCTTTGCTTGACTCATATCGGAAAACACAGACAAAGAAGTTAAATCAGAAATACATGGTGGGGGGACTTCCTGGATGGTCCAGCAGTTAAGATTCCATGCTTCCAGTGTAGGGGGTGTGGGTTTGATCTTGGTTGGGGTACTAAGTCCCCACATACCACGCGGTGTGGGGAAAATAATCAAAAGAAGTGTGTGGTGGATTGGCTTATAGGAGAGAATATTTTTTTCCATGCAAGTTTACTACCATTTTCCACACAATCATTGCCCTTGAAAGGGAGAGTCTGCACTGGTTTAAAAGTGTCTGATGTTCTGGGATAAAGTTTATGTCTCTTTTCATCAGGAAATCCTCTGTCAAGGCAAAAACAGGAAAGCTGAAGAAATTTACTTGGGAGATATTTGGGAGTTGAATGTCTTGAGTATCTATGATTATTAATGTCTGATCTTTCCAAATGGCAACCCACTCCAGCATTCTTGCCTGGACAGAGGAGCCTGGTGGGCTGCAGTCCATAGGGTCGCAAAGAGTCAGGCACGACTGAGCAACTAACCCTTATTATCTCTTTCTGTAAAACGAGTATTCTATAATATGGATTTTACTCTGATCATGGCAGACCAGCTGAGTCCCGCTGCTCATACCAACCAGATTTTAGTTTTTTAATTCCACCTCCTAATCCAAATTAGAAGGGAGAGATGTAGAACTGGGAGACCACTTTTTTCCATTTCCTATAAAATATATATTTGCTGAAGTCCTTCCTGTCGCCACGGAAAGAATGTTGCACACAGTATTGTATACCCTGCTGCTGCTGCTGCTAAGTCGCTTCAGTCGTGTCTGACTCTGTGCGACCCCAGAGGTGGCAGCCCACCAGGCTCCCCCATCCCTGGGATTCTCCAGGCAAGAACACTGGAGTGGGTTGCCATTTCCATTTAGCATTTACAATGCATGAAAGTGAAAAGTGGAAGTGAAGTCACCCAGTCGTGTCCGACTCCTGGCGACCCCATGGACTGCAGCCCACCAGGCTCCTGCGTCCATGGGATTTGCCAGGCAAGAGTCCTGGAGTGGGGTGCCATTGCCTTCTCCAATTGTATACCCTAAATTGGCTTAAAAAGGTGAAAAGTTGGATGAAAAAATAAGTAAAATATGAGTAGTTTTGTGTGGCTGTTGGCCATTTCAGTATCAAGCTATTAAGTTTCACCTCTGCATATTTTATCTTCCTATGGGAGAAGTATCTTCGACTGCACTTCAGTACTGAAAGCCTTGTGCATGAGTAAGGATCCTCTCCTTTTTTTTTTTTTAAGCATATCTGCACCCATATTCATTTCAGCATTAATTCAAGAATAACCAAAGCTTAAAATGCTGAAAAGTCAAAACCAGGAAATCCAACCAAATGGGAAAGTATGTAAATGCTAAAGCAAATGAATTATTCACACACTCTGCAGGTTTCCTTTATTTCTTTTTTTAAAAAAGAGAGAGAAATGTCTAAGGAATGAAAGTTGTTAAACATTGGAACAGATTATAGAGGTGGTTGTGAAATCTCTCCAGGAGGCCATTAGACATGGATGAATTCTCAGTGACCTCACAAATTTGTAATGTGATTTAGGGAACTGGAATGGAGAACTTTTCTAGTCCCTTTCACTATTTACTTGTTAAATTTAATAATACCTTGGTCATTTAACATAAATTTTATGTGTGTGTGTGTGTGTGTGTGTGTGTGTGTGTATGCAGGTGTGGGCCTGTGAACAGGGCACTAGTAATGAAGACAGCTGTCAGAGCTTAGATTCCAATAAGCTGAGTTAGCATGGGTAGTCTGTGAAAAGTGAACAGGAGCAGGAAGAGCCAGAAGAGATTTCCAGAACCTTTAGCATTGGTGTTTAAGACATGTAAGTAAGAGAAGTATCTAGTCCAGAAAATATCAAGGGAACTGGAGTCTACAAAGTCCAGACAGAATGTGAGCACCTTAAGAGCTAGGGGCCATCTTGGGTGACCCCCATGAGTGACCACTGGGTCAATGATACATGAGCAGAGCAGGTTAGACATTTTAGAGTCCCCAGGAAAGATGTGGAACTCTTTTTAAGTACCAAACCACAAAACTTTTAACTGAACACAAGCCATTCCTTTACAAGTTAGGTTTTCAAAGTGTCTGTTCATTGAGCTGCTGGGAAAATACTGGAGGAAATAAGACAAATGTGTCAAAGATCTAGGTGGAATAGTGAGTATTTTTAGCAGTGAATAGGAGACAAGAAATAGATGAAATGAAGTCCATCAGGAGAAAACGAAAACATATGACTCAAAAAAATAAGAGAAAAGACAAATGGGAAGTAGAAAACATTGCTGGGAGTCCCATAGCTGGAACTACATTGACATGGCCTCCAACAGTAATGAGCCTTCAGGGACAGTTCGAAAGAATATGAATTCCTCCTGAGGAGGATAGGAGGTAAACGGAGCTGAAAATGAACTAACCAGTGAAAGAAGAAAAATAACTAGTATTTACCAGTGCTTCATCTTTTATGAATGCTCTGAAACATATTTTCTCATTGGAAACTCTCTTTTGCCATTAGGTAAATCAATGTCTTTAATAGCTATTTTAAGATTTAAGCAATTTGCCCAAGGTCATTTTGTCAAGAAATGGTAGAAATGGGTTTTAAGCTCAAATCCTCCAACTGTAATTCTTGTACTCTTTTCCAACATATGTGTGTAAACAGAAAATAGCATAAATACATTTAAAGATGAATTTCAGAGTATTTCAATGGAAGTATATATCTTCAACTGTGCCAGTGAAAGTCACTCAGTCATGTCCCAATCTTTGTGACCCCATGGACCGTACAGCCCAGGGAATTCTCCAGGCCAGAATACTGGAGTGGGTAGCCTTTCCCTTCTCCAGGGGATCTTCCCAACCCAGGGATCGAACTCAGATCTCCCACATGGCAGATGGATTCTTTATCAGCTAAGCCACAAGGGAAGCTCAGGAATACTGGAATGGGTAGTCTATCCCTTCTCCAACGGATCTTTCCAACCCAAGGATCCAATGGGGATCTCCTGCATTGCAGGCAGATTCTTTACCAACTGAGCTATCAAGGAAGGCCTAACAGTGCTAGTAGACACTGCTAAACATAAACTAAGTTCAGTGTCATTAAATTTTTTAAAAAAGTTTTCCAGGTAAATTACAAAAAGTAGATAAAGAAAGAAACTCATGCCCAGATGGCAGCAGCTTTAGCTGATTTAGCCTATAAACACACTGAACTTCAACCTTCCAAATCTGGGACACCATATTTCTAGAATAAGCATGACCTTGAAACAAGATTTGACAGCTTAGAAGGAAAAAGTCAAAGCTTCTTCCTTACTGACCACACACAGAAACTTTCCACCTTGGTCCTGGCCTGACCCTTTCTCTTGGCAGGCAGTTCCATTAAGGGACAGCTTACAAGATTATCCCTCAACTGTGGCTCTGTATATGTTAGGTGTCTTATGTTGTTTTAAAAAAAAACCACGTATGGAAGTCTCATCTGCATGAATGTCAAAAGCTTAATGGTGAGGATATGTTACATCTTAAAGTTTGCATCAAGCAGTCTTTGGGCTTTTCTGTGTTTCATATATTTTAATATTTACATTTTACTGGGTCCATTGGTTATTGGTTTGAATCCCAAAGACTAGCCTTAACACAATACATGTAGTGATGCTGATGTATAAAACTGCATGCTAATATACCTGATGTGGCATGCTCTATTCTAGAAGTTCTTAATCATTTTAATAGACTACTATCACATTTTACTTATTAACTCATATATTTCATTGTAAACATAATTAGAAACCTTGTTCTTCTCTGATACACCACTTAATGAGTCCAATTATCTGATGCTTAAGGACAAAATAGAGTTTCAGTGATTAAATACAGGTTTCAGAGGGAATAAGAAGATTCTATCAAAAGTTTGTCCCTGTCAGGCATAGAAATGCCTGTAAACCTTGAAGAAAATTTCATGCACAGTATTGTGTTCAAAAAAAGGGCTCACCATTACTCTGCAGAAGTGCTCAGGCTAATTTTTTAAAATATTAGGTAAATGAATGTTCAGCAGTACAAAAAAATCATTAATACTTACATGTCACCTGACAGTCTCACCATTTAAGAAGTAACAAGTATGGTTTCCATATGACTGTTGAAGATATACTGGTTCATTAGCTGGAGTGATCATATGAAATTACATTCATCTGAGCTCCGAGGAAACATTCTGGTTTACTGTAAATAAAAATGAAATATTTCAACTTGTTTTTCAACTAATACGCCATGACAAATTCATAGGCAAGCCTTTCATAGAGAAATCACTAAATGTAATATTATATTTGTTTTGTATTAATTTTGTCTGTTATTTCCTCAGTCATGCCCAATTGTATTCGATTCCATGGACTATAACCCACCAGGCTCCTCTGTCCGTAGAATTTTCCAGGCAAGAATACTGGAGTGGGTAGCCGTTCCCTTCTCCAGGGGGTCCTCCCGACCCAGAATTTGAACCCAGGTTTCCTTCATTGCAGCAGAGTCTTTGGTTAATTATTTTTTATCTAAGTAAACACATGGGCATAGTTTTTTTTTTTTAATCTAAGTGTGCTGAAGGTTTATAACAATAACAGCAACAACAACAAAAAACAAAAAATAGCAGTTCTCTGTCCTTATCACTCTTAACCCATTTCTTGTGTCCTACAGAAAACTATTTTCAACACTTTATGCTGTTTTCTTATTTTTAACCTAATATGTATATCTTTTATGTTTATACTGCAGTCTCTTAATTCAGCAAATGTAGCCATTGTCAAAACATTATCTATTGTGGTATTTCTATTAAATCTTTCTTTCATTTCTCCCACCCAGAAAACACAGTATTTTTGACATTTGGTTAATTTTATGTTCATTATATTGGTTTTTAAAGACCATAAGAATGATATATACCATGCAGTCTTGTTGAACATTACAGATACAATCCCAGCCCCCAGCAGTGGAAAGGCTCTTGGATTCCTAACCACGGGACCACCAGGGAAGTCCTACTCCTTGTGTTTTGGTTTTTTTTTTTCCCCTCTTAAATTTCTATTTTCTGATGTGGACCATTTTAAAAGGCCTTGTTGAGTTTGTTACAATACACTTCTGTTTTATATTTTGGTTGTTTGGCCCCAGTGTATGTGGGATCTTCTGGGGCTTCCCTGGTGGCTCAGATGGTAAAGAACATGCCTGCAGTGTAGGAGACCCTGGGTCCAACCCCTGAGTCAGGAAGATTCCCTGGAGAAGGGAATGGCAACCCACTCTAGTATTCTTGCCTGGAAAATCCCATGGACAGAAAAGCCTGGTGGACTATAGTCCATGGGGATCACAGAGAGTCAGACATGACTGAGTGACTGACACTTTCACTTTCATGTGGGAATCTTAGCTCCCCGACAAGGGATTGAACCTGTAACCTCTGCATTGAAAGGCAAAATCTTAACCACTGGACCACCATGGAAGAGGGATTCTCTTTTTTCCCCTTTAATTTTTGTTTTTGCTTGTTGGTCTCTTTAAATCTGAAGTAATGTTCTTCAGTTCTAGAAATTTTTACTTTGAATGAATTATTTGATTCCTCACCTAATTTTCTCTTTTGGGGAGGGTGGAATATAATGACTAGAAATCTGAATCTGTCATACAGTTTTCTTATATTTTTCTTTGATTATATAAGCAGTTATATCCCTTGGGGATTTTTGCTACTTATCAAATGTCTTAGTGATTTTTTTTAATTGAAATAATTGCTTTATTTGGAATTTCTTCTAGACTTGCAAAAAAATTCAAAGATAGTATAGAGAATTCTTGAATGCACCCTATCCGATTCCTTTTACAGTAACATCTTACATGAGTAGGCTATATTTATGATAAGCAATGAACCAACACTGATATATTATTATTAAATAAACCTCATACTTTATTCATTTTTAATTAATTTCTTCCATAACCTGATTTTTGTATGCTAGGATTTCAGCTAGGATACAATATTACATTATCATGTGCCTTTAAACTTTCCTGGACTCTGACAGTGTCTCAGGTATTTTTTCTTTTTGATGGCCTCGAAAGCACTGGCGATGACCTTGAGGGTTACTAACAGATATTCTGTAAAACGTCCCTCAATTTGGGCTTGCCTGGTCTTTTATCTCACGGTTAAACTACATTTTAGAGAGGAGGATTACAGAGGTGAAGTACTGTTTCCCACATATCATATCAATGTGAAAGTGAAAGTCACTCAGTCCTGTCCCACTCTTTGCAACCCCATGGACTATACAGTCCATGAAATTCTCCAGGCCAGAACACTGGAATGGGTGGTCTTTCCTTTCTCCAGGGGGTCTTCCCAACGCAGGGATCAAACCCAGGTCTCCTGCATTGCAGGCGGGTTCTTTACCAGCTGAGCTATCATATCAAATGTATATGTAAGTAACGACTTATCACTGATATTAACCTTGAGGACCTGTCTAAGGTACAATTTGCAAGATTTCTGTACTGTAAAGCTACTTTTTCTTCTTTCCGTGTTTCTCTTTGAAACCAAGTCCTTAAGCAAAATCTCAGAATAAAAGGGTGAGCATTGGTTTTGCCTCTCTGTGAGAGTAGTATCTATTTACACCTTATAGAATTCTGATTTTCTTTATTTCTTCATTTGTCGTGAACATTTACATTGCTTCTATGTCTTGGCTATTGTGGACACTGCTGTGATAAATATGAGAGTGGGAATATGTCTTTGGGATCCTGATTTTAATTACTTTAAATAAACATTAGAAGTGGAATTGCTGGATCATATGATAGTTCTATTCTTAATTTTTTGAGGAACTTCCGTACTGTTTTTCACAGCAGCAGTACTACTTTGCAATCCCACCAACAGTGTGCAAGTGTCCTTGTTTCTCCATATCCTAACCAACACTTGTCTTGTCTTTTATAATAACCATCCCTACAGGTGTTAGATGGTATCTTATTGTGGCTTATTTTCCGTTTCCCTGATGATTAATACGTTGAGCATTTTCTGAAGTATTCACCGTGTAAGGTTATGTACATTTCTTCTTTGGAGAAATGTCTTATGCCAATACTGTAGCTCTGTTAAGAAACAGTCTTGCAGTGTCTGTTACTACAGATTTTCAATTTTGTTCTTTCTCTTTAAGAATGTCAATTTAAATTTCATGTATTACCCACATAAATTTTAGAAAGAGCTTACTACTCTTCCTTAGAATAGTTCCTTTGATTTTAATTGGAATGTCTTTGAATATAGAAACCAATTTGGAAACAATTGACATCTTTACAATATTATTTCTTCTAATCTATAAGTACTTTATTCCCATATTTCATAGATCATCGTTAATATTTGTCTATAATATTTCTAGTCTTATGTATAGAGGTTTTCAATAACTTTCACTACATTTGTTACTAACTGATGTTTCTTTCATGCTCTTGTAAACAGTATGACTTCTTTTTTATGTTCTAATTGATTCTTGTTGATATGGAATAAAATACAATTGGTACTTTATATTTTGATATTGTTACTTTGCTAAACTTACATTTTAATTCCAAAGGCTATCTGCATATTATTTTTGGATGTCCAATGCATAATCATGCTATCTGCCCATAACAATTATTGTTGTTTTTTTCTTTTCCTAATACTTAGACTTTTTATTTCTTTTTTTGTACCTTGCACTGGCTAGAACCATTGTTACAATAATAAATTGAATTGGAATAAATAGGCATTCTTATCTTCTTCCAGTTTTCTCTAGTATTTTTTTTAGGGTTTTTAAAAACATAATCTTTATCATATAAACAAAATTCTCTTCCTATTTTCCTAAGAATGAAAAGAAAAATTGAAGTTTTTCATAATCATTAATTGATGTTGGTTTCTATTAAATACTTCCTTTGCATTCATTAAGATGATCATGTGGTTTTCTTTTATATTCTACTAATATGATAAATTGCACTGATTAATTTTTTAAATCTTGAAACAATCTTTGTATCTTTGGAATAAACTTTACTTGGACATTATGATTTAGTTCTGAATTTGGTTCATTAATATTCTGTTTAAAATTTTTCAACTATATTCATAAGATAAAATGCATCTATTTTGTCCTCCTCTCAATTCTGGTATCCTTGAAAGTCACTTGATGCCCTCTAAAATCACTTTTAAAAATTGTATTGGGAAATGTTCTCTATCTATTCTCTGGAAGACTTTATGAAAGATGAGCGTTAGTTCTTCCATTAAAATTTGGAAAAATTTACAAGTGAAGCCATTTGGGCCTGAAATTTTTCATGTAGTAGAGTATTAAATTAGAGATTGGTTTTTACATGCATAAAGAAATAATTAATTTTTTTTAATTTAATTTTATTTTATTTTTAAACTTTACATAATTGTATTAGTTTTGCCAAATATCAAAATGAATCCGCCACAGGTATACATGTGTTCCCCATCCTGAACCCTCCTCCCTCCTCCCTCCCCATTCCATCCCTCTGGGTCATCCCAGTGCACCAGCCCCAAGCATCCAGTATCGTGCATCGAACCTGGACTGGCAACTCGTTTCATACATGATATTTTACATGTTTCAATGCCATTCTCCCAAATCTTCCCACCCTCTCCCCATGTCATTTTTATTCTATATTTTTTACTTTATAGATTTTTGCCCTTAACTTCATTACTTTATTTCTTCTGCTTCATCTGGTTTAATTTGCTCTTCTGTTTCCACTTTGTTTACATGATGTTTACATTGATTTTCAGTATTTCCTGTTTTCTAATAAATACATTTAAGGCTATATATTTCTAACTATAGCTTTAGCTGTATTACAAAAATTTTGCTATATTTTGTTTTCGTTATCATTTAGTTCAAAATACATCCTAATTTCCATTATGATTTGGAAATACATTATTTACATCCAAGCATTTGGGGATTTTCTGACAAACTTTTTGCTGGTGACTTCTAGCTTAAGAATATGATAAGAGAATATGCTTTGTATGATATAAATCCTTTGAAACTTTTTCAGACATGCTTTATGGCTCAGTATATGATTTATTTTGGAACACATCCTATGTGCACATTTAAAATAGGAATTTTTCCATTTTTGGATGCAATGTTCTATATGTCAAGTAAAGTAATTCTGTTAATAATGTGTGCAAATCTCTTTTATGCTTGCTGATTTTTATATCTGTTTTTTGCTAGGTATTAAAAGGAATGTGTTAAAATCTCCAACTATGATTTTTTATTTATTTATTCTTTCTGCACATTCACTTTTGCATGATACTTTCTCAGGCTACCTTTTTAGTTCAGTTCAGTTCAGTCGTTCAGTCATGTCTGACTCTTTGCGACCGCACGGACTGCTTCCCTGTCCATTACCAACTCCCGAAGCTTGCTCAAACTCATGTCCATCAAGTCGGTGATGCCATCCAATGGTCTCATTCTCTCTTGTTCCCTTTTCCTCCCACCTTCAATCTTTCCCAGCATCAGGGGCTTTTCCAATGAGTCAGCTCTTCCCATCAGTTGGCCAAAGTATTGGAGCTTCTGCTTCAGCATCAGTCCTTCCAATGAATATTCAGGACTGATTTCCTTTAGGATTGACTGGTTAAATCTCCTTGCCATCCAAGGGACTCTCAAGAGTCTTCTCCGACACCACAGTTTGAAAGTACCTTCTTGGATACATGCAAATTAGTACATTTTCAGGTAGAGTGGACCCTTTTTTGTTATGAAATGTTTTTCTTTCTGTTTAGTAATATTACTTCTGTTAAAGTCCAATTTTCTGATATTATACCCGTTTTCTAATTTTTCTTAGTGTTTGCATGAAATATTTTCCACCCTTTCATTTAAAATATTCTGTATCCTTATTTTTAAAATGTGCCATTTGTAAGAAAACTTGCATTCTGTTACCTAGTGTAATAATTTTATACATTAATATATTAAAGTATTTTGTCCATGTCATTTAATGTCA
The DNA here is from genome assembly GCF_019923935.1 of Bubalus bubalis. Lineage (NCBI taxonomy): Eukaryota > Metazoa > Chordata > Mammalia > Artiodactyla > Bovidae > Bubalus > Bubalus bubalis. The sequence goes on from NC_059161.1 coordinate 111,813,299, forward strand.
TTTCTGATATGCTAATTTTTGTGCCTGCAGTGGATTTTTTTTGCTTCATATTTGTCTAATTTTTTCTGGCCTTATCCTTCTATAATTTCATTCTTTTTGAATTATCAAGTATAACTTTTATTATTCTATTTGCCTTATTATAATTTTTAAATTTTTCTTATATTTATTACTTCAAAGGTTATAGCATCCACCTTCACATATCAGTCTAATAATTATTTTTTACTGTCCACAATGCAAATACTTTATTTTCCTATTGACTTTTATGTTATTTTCATGTGTTTTAGTTCTTACATTGACTTTTATGTTATTTTCATGTGTTTAAATTCTTACATATGCCAAAGTTCATAGGACATTTCTTGTTACAGTTTAAAACAGTTAAAAACCATTTATTTTTTACCCAAAGAGAAACCATTGTCCCTTCTTCATTAATGCTATGCATCTGAGATATATTTTCTTCTTCATGAAAACCCCTTATTAGAATTTATTTCTCTGTGGATATGCTCGTGATTAAATCTCTTGGTTTAAAATTTTGTAGGAAGCCTATTTCATCATTCTGAAGTTTATTTTCACTGGGTATAAAATTCCACATTGAGAATTATACATTTAGCATTTATAATATCATTATGTTGTCCTCTGATTTCCATTTTTTCTGTTGCAAAATGGAACTGTCAATCTTATAGTTTCTCCTTTGAAGGTAATGTATCCTTTTCCTCTGGCTGTTTTTAAGATTTTCTCTTTTTCCTTGGTTTTCAGAAGTTTTACTCTGATATGGCTACATGTAGTATTCTTTGCATTTATACCTCTGGGGCTTTATAGATTTTCCTGAATGTGTTGCTTGATATTTTAGAAATCACATTTGAAAAAGTTTCGGTCAGAATCTCTTAAAGTATTGTCCCCTCTCTTTTAACACTTTCCTTTCATTTTCATATCCATACTACACATGTTAAGACTACTTTACAATATTTCATTTGATTTTTATACTCTTCTCTGTGTATATTGCTTTTTCCTCTCTTTTTGTTCTTTCCTAGAACAATTTATTCTCTTATCTCCCTGAGAATTAGTCTAGGAGACTTTTTGGTATTGTTGTAACATTCTTCTGCTCTATGTTTCAACTCTCTTACTTTCAAATTTATTTTTTCTGTTTGTTTCCTAATCATTTACCTTGTTATTTTTTCTTAGAAGTGCTTATCAACTAACTAGTGACTCTATGTGGATGGATAGATGAATGGATGGATGGATACACAGATATTTAAGAATGAGAAAGCTAGACAGCAGATTAAAAAGCAAAGATATTACTTTGTCAACAAAGGTCCATCTAGTCAAAGCTATGGTTTTTCCAGTAGTCATGTATGGATGTGAGAGTTGGACTATAAAGAAAGCTGAGCACTGAAGAATTGATGCTTTTGAACTGTGGTATTGGAGAAGACTCTGGAGAGTCCCTTGGACTGCAAGGAGATCCAACCAATCAGTCCTAAAGGAAATCAGTCCTGAATACTCATTGAAGGACTGATGCTGAAGCTGAAACTCCAGTACTTTGGCTACCTGACACGAAGAACTGACTCATTGGAAAAGACCCCAATGCTGATAAAGATTGAAGGTGGGAGGGGAAGGGGATGACAGAGGATGAGATGGCTGGATGGCATCACAGACTTGATGGACATGAGTTTCAGCAAGCCCCCAGAGCTCCTGATAGACAGGGAGGCCTGGCGTGCTGTAGTTCATTGGGGTTGCAAAGAGTCGGACACAAATGAGCAATGGAACTGAACTGACTGAATTGAAGAATGAGACACGAAAATGTAAATTAGGGGCTTCCCTGGTGGCTCAGTAGTAAAGAATCCACCTGCAAAGCAGGAGACACAGAAGACACAGATTTGATTCCTGGGTCAGGAAGATCCCCTGAAGAAAGAAATGGCAACCCACTCCAGTATTCTTGCCTGGGAAATTCCATGGGCAGAGGAACCTGGCAGTCCATGGGGTCACAAAAGTGTCGCACGTGACTTAGGGGCCAAACAACAGTGACAACTCAGTGTTCACTTTTTTTGTTGTTAATCAGTCTTTCACCTATCAGTCTCTATAGCTCATTTCTTAGACATTTTCAGCTTTCTTGAAAACCTCTTCTTGTTTCTTATACCTAGGGAGTGAGGATGTACATGCCTCGTGATTAGTATTCTGAAGCTGGTTGAGGGAGGGGACTGGTATTATCTCTATTTAGAATATATTTAGAACATAATTTTAATGCAATGACTTTTTTCTTCCCAGAAGCCCACAGCTGTGTTTTGTGTTTACTGACCTTAGACCCAGATTCTCCCTTAATTGGTCTCCATAAATACTTCCAACTCCTATATGATTTATAAAGGAGTGGGTGTCTCTGCTGTATGCAGACAAGGACCTGGGGGCTTTGGAGCATCTTCTGTAGATTCTTAATTTAAGTCTCTTGTCACCACTACTTTGTCTCACCCCCACTTTCCTTGATAAGTGATGCCTCTAAGTTTTGATCCCATATAGAATTCTAGGGCAAATCAACTTGCTATTGTTAGAATATGTATTTAGAACCAAGATTCTTAGAGATACTGCTTTCCTATAATCTAACTGGAGCAAGGCCCATTTAAGTTGAAAATCTATACCCACTCCAGCCCCTCAGATGCCACAGGGCTTGCATCTCTTGGTCACTTCTGGCTATTCCTCAGCTTACCCAGTGCTATCTTCTAATCCTGGGCACCGTCCTTTTTGTTCGTGAGCAAAGATTCCAGTCAGATGGGGGATGAAGGGGTCCTGAGGTGGCCTTTACATATCAGGCAGAATGAGAACCCCCAAACATTAGAGACTCTATACACAAATCTAAGAGTATCAATATTTTCAGTCAGTTCAGTTGCTTAGTCGTGTCCGACTCATTGTGACCCCATGGGCTGCGGCAGGCCAGGCCTCCCTGTCTGTCACCAATTCCCGGAGTTTACTGGAACTCATGTCCATTGAGCCGGTGATGCCATCCAACCATCTCATCCCCTGTTGTCCCCTTCTCCTCCTGCCCTCAATCTTTCCCAGCATCAGGGTCTTTTCAAATGAGTCAGTTCTTTGCATCAGGTGGCCAAAGTATTGGAGCTTCAGCTTCAGTATCAGTTCTTCCAATGAATATTCAGGACTGATTTCCTTTAGGGTTGACAGCTTTGATCTCCTTGCAGTCCAAGGGACTCTCAAAAGTCTTCTCCAACACCACAGTTCAAAAGCATCAATTCTTCCGTGCTCAGCTTTCTTTATAGTCCAACTCTCATATCCATACATGACTACTGGAAAATCCATAGCTTTGACTAGACGGACCTTTATTGGTAAAGTAATGTCTCTGCTTTTTAATATGCTGTTTAGGTTGGTCATAGCTTTTCCATAGGATCCTTGGAAGATCCTTGGAAGATTTTCTTCCAAGGATCAACATAGCTAAAATCAACATTTAAGCTATATTATTAGTCATAATCTGTAGAACTTGTACTTGCTGTCTACTAATTTATGATACTAAATATAATAAAAGATAAGATTATAATGATTAAAAATTGCTTTATAGATTCAAATTGCATCTTCTTAACTTAGACAAAATTAGTGAATTTCCTCAGTAACATTTATTGGGCACTTGCCATGTGGGGGGCACTGGATACATAAAGGGGAAGAAAAAGGCATGATTGTGACCATCACATTGAGGGATACTGTTGGTTTTTCAAAAATATTTATATTTGTATTTTAGTGTGATCTGAGACAATATTTTTTCCTAAATTTTCAAACAAAATAAATGAGAAATGTCTTTCCGAAGGAGATTATAGGATCGTTCCATTTATTAACCTGGTCCATATTCACCACTCATCTAGCTTTATTTTCATGCAGCAATTCATAAACTAACACAGAACATGAGTGATGTCTACTTGAACTGTCAAAACTTTCAGTTTTCATCCTCATTTCTTTTGTTTTTGTTTCATATATTTCTGAGGCTGGGAATGAGGAATCATTTTAATTAAAAGTATTTCTGTAGTGAATGATTAATTGCCTGTAAAAAATAAACACAGAAAAGTGACTAGTAAACATAAAAACCTTTCACTTTATTATGCCAATTAATTAACTATATAAAATATTGTATCAAGAGAAAAATCATACTAAATCTGCCTGTTAATTCTATCAGCAATTAGTATTCAGAAATTAGCTACTACACAAGTTAGTCTAGAGGGCATGGTAAATGTTCCGTTGTAAATAGTGTTTAAAGAATCTGAGAGGAGGAGGAATTGGAGGTAGAAAATTCAAAAATTACAAATTTCCAGTTATAAGATAAATAAGTACTAGGGAAGTAATATACAAAATGGTGACTTGTTAAGAGAGTAAATCTTAAGAATCATTGCAAGGAGGATATTTTTTCTTTTTCTTTTTATTGTATCTATATGTAATCATGAAAGTTAAATGAACCTTTGTGGTTTAGATATACATATATTTACTATACATGTATATATATTTCATAATATATATATAAATCAAACCATCAAGCTGTACGCCTTAAACTTACAGTTATGTATGTCAATTATTTCTCAATGAAACATCTAAAATCCAATTACTTAAAGGAAGAAGCACATTACCTTCAATAATGTAGATTTATCATTTGTGATTGTCAGTCAATCCTGCCCCCTTCCTGGGAACAGTGGAAATCAGGCATAGATGTGGGAGTAGGGAGCCTGAGATAAGCTTTCTTGTGATATTTTTTATGCTGAATACTAAACAGTCCCTACTTCAGAAGATCAAATATAAATAATATAAATTCTAGACATGTATTTTGTTGTTTAGTCACTAAGCCGTTTCTGACTCTTTTGCGAACCCATGGACTATAGCCTGCCAGGCTCCTGTGCTCATGGGACTTCCTAGGCAAGAAAACTGGAGTGAGTTGCCATTTCCTTCTCCAGGTATCTTCCCAACCCAGGGATCAAACCTGTGTCTCCTGCATTGGCAGGTGGTTTCTTTACCACTGAGCCACCAGAGAAGCCCATACATGTATATGCATACACATCTATTACCCTGAGTTGTGTTTCCAAATGTGCCCCACAAATGATATGCATCAAAAAAACTGCAATGCTTGATAAATACTGCTGTGTAGGTTTCAACCCCAATGGACCTAGTCAGCATCTCTGAGCCTGGGGCCCGGAAATATGCATTTAGATACTTATTCCAGGTGGTTCTTATGTGCAATAACATTTGAAAACCACCTGTGGGATAGGGTGGAGGAGAATGGGTGAGCTCATCAATAGAATTGTTCTCTTTGCTGAAGCAAAGAAACCCTAAGAAAGTGGCTACAGAACATGCAAATCCCTATAGTGCATCTGGTAGAAAAACTGCAATCTCTTCGTATTCAGACCTCATTTCCTTTCTCAACAATGCCTTTTGCTGTAATCACGAGCCATTCACAGAGCGGTTGCTTCTGCTATTTGTTTATATGCGCCTATCAGCTTGATGGATAGAGGAGTGGGCTGGGGAACACAGACACCCACAACCCACTTTGCCACTGCCAGTCTCCCTTGCCTCCATGTTCCCCATGGGGTAATCTGCAGTGGACCATTGATTTTGAGTTGGTTCAGACTAGAGATGGCAAATTAGTCTCCATTTGGCCTGTCTAATTGTGTTCTATGCCAATCAAGAGTGCTGTGAACTACAATTACACCAAGTATCCCATTCTCCTGTTACACTAACGATGCCAGTTACCGAGAAGCATGAGAAAATATATTTCTCCTCCCTGGCTCTCCACCCATGTACCCCCTGACAAACGACTTCCCTGAACTTGAGTTAATCTTCCAGAAAGAACTTTACTTTTTTTCTCCCCTTATTTTTAGCTTCAGCCTTGTGGTCTTTGTTATTGAACTTGTGAATTACAGCCTTCTGAAGCAATGGGAGCTTTAGGTCTTCATGAGAGTCTCTTTATGCTGCTTTTCAGACTTCCATTCTCACTACACCCTCTTCCTCGCATTTCTAGAGCAAATTAGGTCCCCCCTCCTCCCAGCACTTCTCTGCCTCCTCCAATTTATGCATCACCTGAGTTCATCATGTCCTAGCCTCGGGGTGCAGTTCCTAATGAAATTTTAAAGTGGACAGGCCGTTCTATTGTAGTTAAGAAACCAAAATGACGTCTGCATTTTTTTTAAACTTTACATAATTGTATTAGTTTTGCCAAATATCAAAATGAATCCGCCACAGGTATATATGTGTTCCCCATCTTGAACCCTCCTCCCTCCTCCCTCCCCATTCCATCCCTCTGGGTCGTCCCAGTGCACTAGCCCCAAGCATCCAGTATCGTGCATCGAACCTGGACTGGCAACTCGTTTCATACATGATATTTTACATGTTTCAATGCCATTCTCCCAAATCTCCCCACCCTCTCCCTCTCTCACAGAGTCCATAAGACTGTTCTATACATCAGTGTCTCTTTTGCTGTCTCGTATGCAGGGTTATTGTTACCATCTTTCTAAATTCCATATATATGCGTTAGTATACTGTATTGGTGTTTTTCTTTCTGGCTTACTTCACTCTGTATAATAGGCTCCAGTTTCATCCACCTCATTAGAACTGATTCAAATGGATTCTTTTTAATGGCTGAGTAATACTCCATTGTGTATATGTACCACTGCTTTCTTATCCATTCATCTGCTGATGGACATCTAGGTTGCTTCCATGTCCTGGCTATTATAAACAGTGCTGCGATGAACATTGGGGTACACGTGTCTCTTTCCCTTCTGGTTTCCTCAGTGTGTATGCCCAGCAGTGGGATTGCTGGATCATAAGGCAGTTCTATTTCCAGTTTTTTAAGGAATCTCCACACTGTTCTCCATAGTGGCTGTACTAGTTTGCATTCCCACCAAGAGTGGAAGAGGGTTCCCTTTTCTCCACACCCTCTCCAGCATTTATTGCTTGTAGACTTTTGGATCGCAGCCATTCTGACTGGTGTGAAATGGTACCTCATAGTAGTTTTGATTTGCATTTCTCTGATAATGAGTGATGTTGAGCATCTTTTCATGTGTTTGTTAGCCATCTGTATGTCTTCTTTGGAGAAACGTCTATTTAGTTCTTTGGCCCATTTTTTGATTGGGTCATTTATTTTTCTGGAGTTGAGCTGTAGGAGTTGCTTGTATATTCTCGAGATTAGTTGTTTGTCAGTTGCTTCATTTGCTATTATCTTCTCCCATTCTGAAGGCTGTCTTTTCACCTTGTTAATAGTTTCCTTTGATGTGCAGAAGCTTTTAAGGTTAATTAGGTCCCATTTGTTTATTTTTGCTTTTATTTCCAATATTCTGGGAGGTGAGTCATAGAGGATCCTGCTGTGATGTATGTCAGAGAGTGTTTTGCCTATGTTCTCCTCTAGGAGTTTTATAGTTTCTGGTCTTATGTTTAGATCTTTAATCCATTTTGAGTTTATTTTTGTGTATGGTGTTAGAAAGTGTTCTAGTTTCATTCTTTTACAAGTGGTTGACCAGATTTCCCAGCACCACTTGTTAAAGAGATTGTCTTTAATCCATTGTATATTCTTGCCTCCTTTGTCAAAGATAAGGTGTCCATATGTGCGTGGATTTATCTCTGCGTTTGTATGATGAATATCGAAGCTCATCTGCCGGGCTGACGGGAGGAGGGGTGGCGATGGACGGCAGGTGAGATTGTTTTGTATACTGGGAGAGGCTGAAGCCAGATGAGTTGGGTTTAATTCAATTCTAGGCACAGTTCAGAAAAAGCAACAGGGAACTAGATAAAAAAAAACTTTGACTCCTAGCATCTAAAAATAAGTCCTTTTCATCCTTGGAATCGAACTGGCTGAAGAGGCAGTGAGGTATAATCACTAAGAACTTGGACTGTGGTGTCAGATTGCCTTGGTTGAAAATTCTGGAGTGACCATGTACATGTTTGTGTCCTTTGGTTTTGATCTGTTGCTCAGTCTCCTCTTCTGTGGTGTGAGATGGTTCGTTATTCCTGATATGTAAGGTTGTTTGGGGGATTCACTGAGATAGTGAGCTTCAGCATCTGGCACCTAGTAAGTGTTCCAACCATACTTACTAATGAGAGAGAATTAAAGCATAACTTGATGCCAAAAAGAAGACCTTTATACCTCATTTGTTTTTCTCTATTTGAAATTCGGGGATAGTTTCTTTTAACTATATTCAGGCTGAACTATATAAAATTGCTGATATTCAGCCATTTTAACCAGAAATAAATATTAGTACTAGTATAGTCAGTCCTTTTAAGAGAACTAGAGCACTATTAGGTAAATATTATTTTCATTTTGGAAAGTAAAGCTCAGGGAAGTGAACCAACTTTCCCAGCGCGGTGATGAGCAGGCAACACGGTCTCAAACCGCAGACTCTGGATTCAAATCCTACTTTCTTTCCAAGACATGAAGAATATCTTAAAGAGTGTGAAGAGGGACTTCCCTGGTGGTCCAGTGACAAAGTCTTCATGCTTCCACTGCAAGAGGCCTGGGTTTGAGTCATGGTCAGGGAACTAGATCCCATATGCTGCAACTAAGAACCTACACAGCCAAATAAATAAATAATCATGTTTTTAACAGAGCATGAGGAAACTCCTGAAATTGTGTATGTGTGTGTATACCACACAATTCAACAAGAGTTTACCTAAAGGAGTTGAAAACCTGTGTTCACACACAAGCCTGCACACAGATGTTTACAACATCAGTTTTATTCATGAATTGCCAAAACATGAAAGCAACCAAGATGTCTTTCAATAAGGGAGTGGGTCGATAAACAGTGGTATATTCCAACGGTGGAAAGTTATTCAAAGTTAGAAAGAAATGAACCATCAAGCTACAAAAAGACATGGGGGGAAATTCAATGCATATACTAAGTGAAAGAAGTTAGTCTGAAAAGATTTCATATTGTATGATTCCAAATATCAACATTCTGAAAAAAATGCAAAAGTGTGGAGAAATAAGATCAGTGGCTGCGGGTTTAGGAAGGAGGGAGAGATGAAGAGATGGTATGCTGTTATGATGATGGGTACTTACTGTCATACATGTGTCAAAACCCATAGAAAGTAAAAATCCACTAAGGCTAAACTCTAATGTCAACTAAAGCTTTTGGATAATGATTTGTCACTGTAGGTCTTCGTATTCAGACCTCATTTCCTTTCTCAACAATGCCTTTTCCTGTAATCATGAGCCATTCACAGAGCTGTAATAGATGTCCCACTCTGATGGGTCGCCTATGAGAAATCTCTGTGCCTTTCCCTTCAACTTTCCTGTGAATTTAAAACTGCTCTAAAAAATAAAGCATTTAAAATGAAAGTAAAACAAAACAAAATGTGAAGCTCAGTTAGGTTACATAACTTGTTATTGTTCAGTCACTAAGTCATGTCTGATTCTTTGCAACCCCATGGACTGGAGCATGCCAGTCCTTCCTGCCCCTCAGTATCTCCTGGAGTTTTCCCAAGTTCATATCCATTGAATTGGTGATACCATCCAACTATCTCATCCTCTGTCACCCCTTCTCCTTTAACCTTCAATCTTTCCCAGCATCAGGGTCTTTTCCAGTGAGTCAGCTCTTCACATGAGGTGGCCAAAGTATTAGCGCTTCAGCATCAGTCCTTCCAATGAATATTCAGGGTTGATTTCCTCCAGGATTGACTGGTTTGATCTCCTTGATGTCTAAGGGACTCTCAAGAGCCTTCTCCAGCACCACAGTTCAAAAGCATCAATTCTTCAGCAAAACGTAAGGCTTGGTTACATTAAATAGCTTGCCCAGGAACAGATCAGATCAGATCAGTCACTCAGTCGTGTCCGACTCTTTGCAACCCCATGAATCGCAGCACACCAGGCCTCCCTGTCCATCACCAACTCCCAGAGTTCACATCCATCGAGTCAGTGATGCCATCCAGCCATCTCATCCTCTCTCATCCCCTTCTCCTCCTGCCCCCAATCCCTCCCAGCATCAGAGTCTTTTCCAATGAGTCAACTCTTCGCATGAGGTGGCCAAAGTACTGGAGTTTCAGCTTTAGCATCATTCCTTCCAAAGAAATCCCAGGGTTGATCTCCTTCAGAATGGACTGGTTGGATCTCCTTGCAGTCCAAGGGACTCTCAAGAGTCTTCTCCAACACCACAGTTCAAAAGCATCAATTCTTCGGCGCTCAGCTTTCTTCACAGTCCAACTCTCACATCCATACATGACCACAGGAAAAACCATAGCCTTGACTAGACAGACCTTTGTTGGCAAAGTAAGGTCTCTGCTTTTGAATATGTTATCTAGGTTGGTCATAATTTTCCTTCCAAGGAGTAAGTGTCTTTTAATTTCATGGCTGCAGTCACCATCTGCAGTGATTTTGGAGCCCAGAAAAACAAAGTCTGACACTGTTTCCACTGTTTCCCCATCTATTTCCCATGAAGTGATGGGACCGGATGCCATGATCTACCTCTCAAATAGGTGACCTATGAAACCAGTCCAAATCTGACTGGGACCAAAGCCCATGATTTACAACTGGCTACATTCCCTGATTTGTGCAATGGATAATTATAAGGCCAAGTGCATTTTTCTCCACACACATTTTCATTAATTAAAACACACACACACAAAAATTACCTCTTATTCCTTCTATAGTATACTTGGAACCCTAACATCTCACCCTGAATGCAAACAAACATTTTGTGAGCACAGACTGCATCCCAGTAAATGTTTATACATTTAAACAAAATGAAACTAAACTTCTGAGATGAAAATATATGCCATTTGCCAACTGATGTTTGCATTATTTTCTTCACATTTGAAAATTTTTCTATGTATCTTTTGAAAGAGGCATGTCTTTCTTAAAATTACTATTAGTACCAATGAATTGACAGCTCCAGAGGAACAAAGACATTCTATAAAATATTAGGAAATATTTCAGTCTGTGTTGTAATCACATTCCTGTCCTGAAAATCTTCTTTTAGAGTAGATTCCTGGTCCTTCTGATAGTACAACTTTCCAAAACAAAACATAACCCACAAACACAGCCTCAAAGCATGTACTGTTCATTTATTTATTAATTACATTATTACTCTAGGTCCAAGTCACCACCATCTCTTGCCTACACTCTCAGTAGACTCCTTTCTTTATTTCCTTACTCTTTTCCCATACCGACTAGTCTCTACACAGAAACTGGAGGGATCTTTTAAAATTGTAAACCAGATCATGTGGTCCTGATCCTCTGATGGCCTCTCTTCCTTCAGAATAAATTCAAATTGCTTACTGAAGGGCTGGCTGGCAAAGACTTTTAATATCTTCTCTCAGCAACTTTCAAATATGCAATACAGGATTACTAACTATAGCCGCCATGCGGTGCATTACCTTCGCAGGCTTCTTCCAGGCTGCATATAATCTGGCTCCTGAATCCCTCTCTGAACCCTTCTCCTATCATTTGCCATCTGATTACTCTGGACACACGTTCCCTTGTTTTTCCTCAAATGTCCAACCTGGCTCTGTCTTAAGACCTGTGACTCACTGAGTTCGCTGTCTAGATCTTTGCCTGATTCCCTCCAAATGCCGCCTCCTCAAAAAGGCCTTGCCCACCTCCCTTCCTTGTGCAAAGCCCTTCAGACAGGCTCCAGCCTTGTCCTGTTTGTTTGTATGATTGATGGTTTCTATTGGTTGTTTATGTGTGTGTGTGTGTGTGTGTGTGTGTGTGTGTGAGTACTGGAGCGGGTTGCCATTTCCTTCTCACATAATATATATATATGTATCATAATATATACATATATATGTATATATATGTATCATCACTCGACATATATTTACATGTTTATTTTCTGTCTCACCCATGAAACCTCCTTGAGAGCAAACGTTTTTATTCATAGCTATGTCTTCAGGGCTAAAATGCTAAAATGGGAGATTAGTGTTTGATATTCAGTATGGTGAAGTAGGGGCTTCCCTGGCAGCTCAGATGGTAAAAAATCTGCCTGCAATGCAGGAGACCAGGGTTCAATCCAATCCCTGGATTGCGTATGGCTCCACCTACTCCAGTATTCTTGCCTGGAGAACTCCATGAACAGAGAAGACTGGTGAGCTACAGTCCATTGGGTCACAAAGTCAGACATGACTAAGTGACTAACACTTTACACTATGGTGAAATAGAAGGTACTTCATATTGTTAAGTAAAAGAATGAATATACTTACTATTGAGTTGCAAATTAATGTATTATAAAACAGGCAAAATTTTTTTTTTTTCAAAAAGCTGCCATAAATTTAAAAAGAAAGTTCTAATATTTTCTTCTTTAATGGGACATTTTGCTCACCTCGGGGGGGCTTCATAAAATGGAGACGTCAACGTGAAATGAGGAGAGTCGCCAGCATTTGTCCTGCCTTTGCAGTTCTGAGCGACCACTCTCAATGCCATTCAGCTTGTATTATACAGCTATTCAACTGAGCTTCCTCTTGGTAAAGCATTCTTTTTTTCAATTTTTAAAAAAAATTGAGATTTTATTGACATATAGCCTTCTGTTGGTTTCAGGTTACAACATAATGAACCAATATTTGTCTGCATCGTAAAATGATCACAACAATAAATTAACTTCACTCACCATATATAGTTAATTTTTTTTTTATGACAAAGACCTTTAGTATTTGCTGACTATCTGCTCTCTCAGCAACCTTCAAATACACGATTCAGGATTATTAGCTATAGTTGCCATTCTGTACACTGCGTTCTCATGGCTTGCTTATTTTATAACGAGTGGAAGCTTGTACCCTTAGGCTCCCTGTATCCATTTCTCCAACACCTCCCTCCCCAAGCAACCCCCATCTCTGGCAACCACCAGCCTGTTTTCTGTGTCTATGAGTTTGGTGTTTTTCTTTGTTGTTGTTGTCTTTAATTTCATATATAAGTGAGATCATGCAGTATTTGTCTTTCTTTGCCTGACATATTTTACTTAGCATAATGCCCTCAAGTTTCACCTCTGCTGTCACAAATGACAATATTTCATTCCTTTTTATGGCTGGTAACATTCCACTGTGTATATATTCCACATTTTCCCCCCATTCATCCATCTGTGAACACAAGTTATTTCTCTATCTTGGCCATTGTAAATAGTGCTACAGTAAACATGGGGGTGGATATGTTTTCAAGTTAATGTTTTTCAGCTAAATACCCAGAAGTGGAATTGCTGGATCATACGGTGGTTTTAGTTTTACTGCAACATATTGTCATCCACTGAGGTTGCACCGGTTTACTTTCCCATTAACAGTGCACAAGGGTTCTCCACCCCACAGTGTGCCAACGCTTGTTATTTCTTGTCCTCTTTAAAAATTTTTTAAAGCAATTATTTATTTGGCTGTGCCGGGTCTTAGCGGCAGCATGCGGGATCTTCAGTCTTTGTTGAAGCATGCCAGATCTTCAGCTGCAGCATGTGAACTCTTAGTTGTGACATGTGAGATCTAGTTCCCTGACCAGGGATGGAATGTGGGCCCCTGCATTGGGAGTGCAGAGTCTCAGCCACCGGGCCACCAGGGAAGTCCCTATTTCTTGTCTTTTGACATTAGCTATTTTACAGGTTCAAAGTGGTATTTCACTGTGATTTTGATTTATATTTCTCTGATGGTTAGTGACATTGAGCATCTTTTCATATACCTGTTGACTATTTGTATGTCCTCTTGAAAAAAAAAATTTTTTTTTTCTATATTCTGAACATTTTGAAATCAGGTTGGTTCGTTGTTTTTACTATTCAGTTGTATGAGTTCTTTACATATTTTGAATATCAACCTCTACTCGGATATATTATGTGTAAATGTTTTCTGCAATTTACTAGATTGCCTTTTCATTTTGTTGATAATTTTCTTTGCCCTGCACAAGTTTTTAGTTTGATGCAGTCTTTTATTTTTGGTCTTGTTGTCTTTGCTTCGAGAGTTTGATTTTAAAAGAGTCATTGCTAAGATTAATGTCAAGTAACCTATAGCCTATATTTTCTTCTAGGAGTCTTATGGTTTCAGGTGTTACATTTATGTCTTTAATCCATTTTGATGAGTTAATTTCTGTATATGGTGCAAGATAGTGATCCAGTTTCATTCTTTTGTATATGATTTTTTAAGCATTCTTTCTCATAAAAACTCAACAATAAAAGTAGTGTCATTGGTTGTTTAAAATCTTGACGATCACTTGCATCTACCCTTAGTTCTGAGCCTCTAAGTATAGTTGATCCTTCCACGCATCCTGTTAGGTTTGATACCTATATACCAGCCTCAGAAAACAGAATTTGACTTACTGAGCCAACTTGAGAAGCCCAGGTGGCACGGTGGTTAAGAATCTGCCTGCTAATGCAGGAGATACAAGAGATGTGGGTTCGATCCCTGGCCCGGGAAGATCCCCTGGAGGAGGAAATAGCAACCCACTGCAGTATCTTTGCCTGGAAAATTCCATGGACAGCAGAGCCTAGTGGGTCCACGGGGCTGCAAAGAGTCAATTTACTTTCACATTGAAGCACTTTCTGTTGTCCTAACTCTCTGATATCTGTTTTCTCATCCTAACTTTCACCAGTAATTTCACCGTGTTGAATTTGGTCCTGTCCTGTTTTGATACAACCTCATATCTCATATCTCTAAATTCTGAGCCACACAGTTCTAGAGAGAGATCCTTGCCACCATCCATACTAGACTGGTCAAATCTCCTGGGTCAACCATTAGCCCTGCTAATGATATAACAGGAAATATATGCATTTTTACTCATTTGCTTTATAGATGAAAAAGATTCAAACAATCCAAAATCATGATATATGCTTTTTTGCTATTTAAACTTTCCTTTCTGTGGTATTTTTGCCTATTTTAAAATTTTTCTTTTTATTTTAAGGAGTTATAGATTGTATATTCTAATTTGGTTTCGCTTTTTTTGAATTCTAAGTATCTTCTCCTGGTTGTGGTTAACATTGATTGAAGGTGGTTTTGCAAGATGAGTGGAAGCACTACCAACTTCAGACCTTTTTAAATTATCAGCTGGACTTTTTTTTGACCACCCACAGCTTTAAGGAGACCAGTTTGATTTTATGACTTCCCAAGAAAATGCAGTTTGTCACAGAGTCCCCTGGCACTTCATTATTAATTCCCCTGAACTCTGCAGCATTGTCAGAGGAAGCTCTTCTATGAAGCTTATTGGCTTTTTTTTTTTATGCAGTTTTATTGAACTGCAGCTTCAGAGCCCCTTACTTGCACATGTGAAATGCTGTATTATTTTTCTTAAATGCACCCTAAAAAATTGTACAAGCCTCAGCAAACCCCAGAGTTGCCTGTATTCAGCCTCTGGGGAATGTTTTTTGATATTCTTCTCTTTCTTTGGCCCTGGCCTCTATATATTTTTCTCTGTGCCTTGCCAGGTTTTGAATATCATAGCTCATATGTTCTGTTTTAAAATGTCCTTAGGGCAAAAGCCAGCTTTAGTGTTCTGATTACCTGTATTAGATTCTAGCTATCACTTATTTTTTTATCTCCAAGTACTCATTTTCTTGTCTACTCCTTGATGCATTTTAAAAGTATGTTTTCATTAGCATGTTTGTTTCAGGTAGATGATTAGTCAGATATCAAAACTGATCTTGATGAAAATGGAAGACTTTACAGTAATGGAGTTCATCTTGTATTTCTTGTTCTATTAACTTATATAAATTATCTTAACTCCCAATTAGGCTAAATGAGAAGCATTGAGCCCCTAACATTTTGTCTAACTGACCTCTCTCACCTATCATCCAATTTCCATGAGAGAAAACCTACATTGGCTATTCTATAACATTTAGACTCTAGTTGGTGCATCTGTGTTTTGTCTGTAAAATGATTTAACGTTAAAAGTCAATAAATGGTATTTACACCATGTTTATATAAATGTCATTCAATGTAAAATTAAACATCATTATTTGAACTGCAGAAAAAGTAAATGTTGTCCAATATTATTTAAATCTTATAGCTTATCAAATGCTCAATATCATTTTTTTTCTTTTTATTTTTCAGTGTTACAGACATCACACAAGTGAATTCTGAGCATCATTACTAATGTATCATAACTGTAGCTTCAATATTATTTCATATTGAAGCTTGAGCCAAACTCATTTTAAAAAATATATATCTATACCTATATCTACATTATCTATGTGTGTGGACTAAGTCGCTTCAGTCATGTCCAACTCTTTGGTACCCTATGGACCGTAATCCACCAGGCTCCTCTGTCCTTGGGATTCTCCAGGTGAGAATACTAGAGTGGGCTGCTGTGCCCTCCTCCAGGGGATCTTCCTGACTCAGGGATCAAACCTGTGTCTCTTAAGTCTCCTGCATTGGCAAATGGGTTCTTTACCACCAGCGCCACCTGGGAAGCCCACATTATCTATATCTATACCTGTAACCCACACACACACATACACACAGAGCTGATCGTCATTATTTGTAGATTCTGTATATGTAAATTCACTTAAAATTTACTTGTATCTCCCAAATCATTACTCAGGCAACTTTTTATTCATCATGAACACTGGTAGAGTGACATGAAATTTGAGTTTCCCTACATGCATTTCCATTTAACCATGTGAGGTCAAACAAGGCAATGCTCTGACTTCTTGTTTAAGCTCTCTTACTACAAACAAGCATCCTTTTTTCTCTATACTTAATGCCACATTTTTGTTTATTTTCATTTTTTTAGTGATTTTGTTATTTTAAATGACTTTCATATAGATAACAAACTTGTGGTTACTAAAAGGGAGATGGACAAATTAGGGGTAGGTATTAATGGATACAAACTACTATGTATAAAATAAATAAGCCATTAGAACATACTGTATGGCATAGGGAATTATAGCCATTACTTTGTATTAACCTCTAATGGAGTATAATCTGTGAAAATACTGAATCACTATGCTGTACACCTGAAATGAGCATAATATTATAAATCAACTACACTCCAATAATAAATACAAACATACATACATATGTAAAATGGCTTCCAAGTACAGTCTTGGAGTACTTATTACCCAGTATTCCTACATGCAAGAAGGCTATGATATGCCTTAAAGGGGAAAAAATGTCTGTTAGATGAGCTTTGTTTAGGTATATATTACAATACTATTGCTTCTGAGCTCAATGTTAATAAATTAAAAATATGATGCATCTAACAATGGAAGAGGAGACTCACAGATCTGTATAAGATAACAGCTATAATGTGTGAAGTGGTGGAAAAGATGGAAAAGTGGATAAATTTGTGTGGATTCATATGGTGATGACAGGTTGAAAAGAAAGCATAGTATGCAGCATTGTGGTGAGGCTAACAGTCAAAGTAATTTACAGTCAGGTTACCCTGGGTCAGGAAAATATTAAACCTTCTCAACTAGTGTGGCCTGGCTTGCACTTTTCAAAAGATAATGTGGCATAAAAAATGTTAAACTTGCAGAAGAGGCAGGTTCTGTGATCAGGAATCTGCAAAGGAATTCTTAAAAATACCTGCTAAATGTTGTAAATAACAAAGGTTATGTAGAAAAACAGATTTTTAATGCTAATGAGACTGGCTTCTTTTACAGGGGCATTGACAAACAAACCTACATAACATAAATGGGATTTCAGTTGAGGTGAAATGTTGTGACCAGAGCCTCCTGCATTAGGAATAGTTCAGTGTTTGTTAATTCATGGTTCATGGTGACTTAATGGAATATAACTGCATTGAAAAATGAGAATTGTCTGTGGATATAGACGATGCTATAGATATAGACGATGCTATAGATATAGACACTTACAAGTTGGAACAATCAGAAACTTTTTATACTGGTAAGCATTAGATTGCATGAAGAAATTATTAATTTTTAGGAATAACAACTTTTTGATCATTTTGAAAAATGCTCTTATTTTAGAGAAGGATACTAAAATACACAATGATGGTTTGTCAGAATGCATGCATGAGTGCTTGCGTGCTAAGTTGCTTCTTCCATGTCCCACTCTCTGCGACCCCATGAACCGTAGCCCGCCAGGCTCTTCTGTCCATGGAATTCTCCAGACAAGAATACTGGAGTGGGTTGCCATGCCCTTCTCCAAGGGATCTTGGAGGGATCTCCAAGGGATCTTCTTGACCCAGGAACTGAACCCTCATCTCTTTTTCTTCTACATTGCCGAAATGCCACCTGGGAAGCCCCTGCTTGTCAGAATGCCTATAGTTAATTCTGAAATATTTAAGCATAAAAAATAAAATAATTAAAATGATTTGAAAGCTGATGTTTTTTCTCTAGGAAATTGTTTTCTACATTTGCATTGACTAACATCATCCCATCCTAGAATTTCAACCACTTCTCCTTATTCTTCCCCCTCTGTCTTTTCCTCCCTGCCTCTGTTCCTCCTATTCTCTTGAATTCTTTTTAGACTTTGAAGATCTTACATGGAGCCCACTATATCTCTTAAATTTTATTTCATAATTACCATCTTCTTTTTACTTTTAGATCTCAAAAACTACTTTCTGAAGTTTGTTGGTTTTTTTTTTTTTTTTTTTCAGTTTCAAACCTTTTACTGACTTTTTTTGTTTTTAATTTAAATGATCATAGTTTACATTTTAAACACTTTGTTATTTTTCATCAATGTTCCTTTTACATAGTAGCCTTTTCTTGTTTTATGGGAACCATAAATTTCTGTAAATATCTCTGAAGTATATAGATAAATATATATATTTGCTTAAGATAGGTTCTGCTCCGGACTTCATTGCTCCATGAATGTGAGCAGACTCTGTTCACTAGTGTGTTAGAGCTTGCGGGTGGATAAAAATAGATTTTGTCCCACCTCCACTTCAAACACCAATATAAGAAGAGTTTTATTCTGCATTGCTAACTTTTATATAGGAATTATTTTTCATTGAATTTATTGTTGTTATTATTATAAATAATATACATTTTCTCTGTAAAAAAAAATTTGAAAATTACAAATCCATATAAGGTATAAATTAAATGTCCTCTTTTTCTCTAACATTTATCAACCTCATTTCATAGACATCATCATTGTTTTATACTGTATTATATGTCAATTCAAGCTTTCCTAGTGGCTCAGTCAGTAAAGAATCTGCCTGCCATGCAAGAGACCTGGGTTCAATCTCTGGGTCAGGAAGATCTCCTGGAGAAGGAAATGGCAACCCACTCCTGAATTCTTGCCTGGGAAATCCCATGGACAGAGGAGCCTGGCAGGCTACAGTCCACAGGGTCACAAAGAGTCAGACAGTACTTAGTGACTAAACCACCATATGTCAATTCTGGCATTTTCTATTCAGATACCCATATCATGTATCTCAACAAAAAACTGAATATTGTTTCTGACTTGCTTTTAAGAATTTGATAATACTATTAAGCTTCCTCTTAGCACTACCATTTCTGAATCCCACAGGTTTTAGGTTGCCATGTTTTCATTTTCATTTGTTTCTATGCATATTTTGATTTCCTTTTTTATTTCTTCTGTGATTTCTTGGTTATTCAGAAGCATGTTGTTTAGCCTCCATATGTTTGTATTTTTAATAGTTTTTTTTTCCTGTAGTTGATGTCTAATCTTACCACATTGTGATCAGAAAAGATGCTTGAAATGATTTCAATTTTTTTTTTTTTTTTTTTTTTAGTTTACCAAGGCTATATTTATGGTCCAGGATGTGATCTATCCTGGAGAATGTTCTGTGTGCACTTGAGAAAAAGGTGAAATTCATTGTTTGGGGGTGAAATATCCTATAGATATCAATTAGGTCTAACTGGTCCATTGTATCATTTAAAGCTTGTGTTTCCTTGCTAATTTTCTATTTGGTTGATCTATCCATAGATGTGAGTGGGGTTAAAGTCTCCCACTATTATTGTGTTACTGCTAATTTCCCCTTTCATACTTGTTAGCATTTGCCTTATGTATTGAGGTACAAAGTTAGTAGAAGGAAAGAAATCATAAAAATCAAGCAAAAATAAATGAAAAAGAAACAAAGGAGACTATAGCAAAAAATCAACAAAACTAAAAGCTGGTTATTTGACAAGATAAATACAATAGACAAACCATTAGCCAGACTCATCAAGAAAAAAGGAAGAAGAATCAAATCAACAAAATTAAAAATGAAAATGGAGAAATCACAATAGACAACATAAAAATACAAAGGATCATAAGAGAATACTATCAGTAACTGTACACCTATCAAATGGACAACTTGGAAGAAATGGACGAATTCTTAGAAAAGTATAACCTTCCAAGACTGAACCAGGAAGAAATAGAAAATCTTAACAGATGCATCACAAGTATGGAAATCAAAACTGTAATAAAAAATCTTCCAACAAACAGAAGCCCAGGACCAGATGGCTTCACAGGTGAATTTTACCAAAAATTTAGAGAAGAGCAAACACCTATTCTACTCAAACTCTTCCAGAAAATTGCTGAGGAAGATTAACTCCCAAACTCATTCTATATGAGGCCACCATCACCCTAATACTGAAACCAGACAAAGATGCCACAAAAAAAGAAAACTACAGGCCAGTATCACTGATGAACATACATGCAAAAATCCTCAACAAAATTCTAGCAAACAGAATCCAACAACATATTAAAAACATCATACATCATGACCAAATGGGGTTTATCCTATGGATGCAAGGATTCTTCAGTATTCACAAATCAATCAACGTGTTACACCACATTAAGAAATTGAAAGATAAAAACCATGTGATTATCTCAATAGATGCAGAGAAAGTCCTTGACAAAATTCAACACCCATTTATGAAAAAGCTCTCCATGAAGCAGGCATAGAAAGAACATACCTCAACATAATAAAAGCCATATATGATAAACCCACAACAAACATTATACTCAGTGGCAAATAATTGATAATATTTCCCTTAAATTCAGGAATAAGACAAGGTTGCCCACTGTCACCACTACTATTCAACATGGTTTTAGAAGTTTTAGCCACAGCAATCAGAGAAGATAAAGAAATAAAAGGAATCTAGGTTGTAAAAGATGTAAGTAAAACTTTCACTGTTTGCAGATGACATGATCCTCTACATGGAAAACCATAAAGACACCACCAGAAAATTACTAGAGCTAATCAATGTATATAGTAAAGATGCAGGATATAAAATTAATACATAGAAATCCCTTGTATTCCTATACACTAGCAATGAGAAAACAGAGAAATTAAGGAAACAATCCTATTCACCATTGCAATGAAAAGAATAAAATACTTAGGAATAAATCTACCTAAAGAAACAAAAGACCTATATATAGAAAACTATAAAACACTGATGAAAGAAATCAAAGATGATACAAACATATGGAGAAATATACCATGTTCATGGATCGGAAGAATCAATATAGTGAAAATGAGTATACTATCCAAAGCAATGTATAGATTCAAAGCAATCCCTATCAAGCTACCAATGGTATTTTTCACAGAACAAATAATTTCACAGTTTGTATAGAAACACAAAAAATCTTGAATAGCCAAAGCAATCTTGAGAAAGAAGAATGGAACTGGAGGAATCAACCTGCCTTACTGCAGACTATACTACAAAGCTGCAGTCATCAAGACAGTATGGTACTGGCACAAGGACAGAAATATAGATCAATGGAACAAAATAGAAATCCCAAAGATAAATCCACACACTTATGGACAGCTTTTCTTTGACAAAGGAAGCAAAAATATACAATGGAGAAAAGACAATCTCTTTAACAAGTATTGCTGGGAAAACTGGTCAACCACCAGTAAAAGAATGAAACTAGAACACTTTTTAACACCATGTGAGTGAGTGAGTGAAAGTTGTTCAGTTGTGTCCAACTATTTGCAACCCCATGGACTATACAGTCCATGGAATTCTCCAGGCCAGAATACTGGAGTGTTTGACACCATGCACAAAAATAAACTCAAAATGGATTAAAGATCTAATTGTAAGACCAAAAACTATAAAACTTCCAGAGGAAAACATAGACAGAACACCCTCTCACATAAAATACAGCAAGATCCTATATGACCCACCTTCCAGAGTAATGGAAATAAAAGCAAAAATAAATGAACAGGACCTAATTAAACTTAAAAGCTTTTGCACAATGAAGGAAACTATAAGCAAGGTGAAAAGATAGCCTTCAGAATGGGAGAAAATAATAGAAAATGAAGCAACTGACAAAGAATTAATCTCAAAAATATACAAACAGCTCATGCAGCTCAATACAAGAAAAATAAACAACCCAATCAAAAAATGGGCCAAAGAACTAAACAGGCATCTCTTCAAAGAAGCCATACAGATGGCTTACAAACACATGAAAAGATGCTCAACATCACTCATTATCAGAGAAATGCAAATCAAAACCACAATGAGGTACCATTCTGATGCTGGTCAGAATGGCTGCTATCAAAAAGTCTACAAACAATAAATGCTGGAGAGGGTGAGGAGAAAAGGGACCCCTCTTACACTGTTGGTGGGAATGCAAGCTAGTACAGTCACTATGGAGAACAGTGTGGAGATTCCTTTAAAAACTGGAAATAGAACTGCCATACAACCCAGCAATCCCACTACTGGGGATACACTCCAAGGAAACCAGAATTGAAAGAGACACATGCACCACGATGTTCATCACAGCACTGTTTACAGTAGCTGGGACATGGAAGCAACCTAGATGTCCATCGGCAGACAAATGGATAAGAAAACTGTGGCACATATGCACAATGGAATATTACTCAGCTATTAAAAAGAACACATTTGAGTCAGTTCTAATGAAGTGGATGAAACTGGAGCCTATTATACAGAGCAAAGTAAGTCAGAAAGAAAAATACCAATACAGTATATTAACATATATTTATGGAATTTAGAAAGATGGTAACAATGACCCTATATGCAAAAGAGACACAGATATAAAGAACAGTCTTTTGGACTCTGTGGGAGAAGGCGAGGGTGGAATGATTTGAGAGAACAGCATTGAAACATGTATATTACCATATGTGAAATAGATGACTGGTCCAAATTCGATGCATGAAACAGGGCACTCAAAGCCAGTACACTGGGACAACCCAGAGGGATGGGATGGGGAGGGAGGTTAGAGAGGATTTCAGGACAGGGGACACATGTACACCCATGGCTGATCCATGTCAATGTATGGCAAAAACCACCACAATATTGTAAAGTAATTAGCCTCCAATTAAAAAAATTAATTAATTTAGAAAATTTAATACTACCCTTTCAATATTTTTGTTTCTGTGTTAGACTATACAGATGTGTACCATTTTTCCTTAATGTTTACCTTTCTATTTTAAAATTGAAAAATTAATTTCAAGCTCTTATAAAAGTTGTGAGAATGGAACAAAGATTGCCTATATACTCTCTATATATTATGAGTCTGAAAGTGCTGCTATAACAAATTATCACAAATGGGTGGCAAAACATTAGAAACTTGTTTTCTCATACTTGCAGAGATGAAAATTTAAGATCAAGTGTCAGCAGGTTTGATTTCTTCTGAATCTTTTCTCCTTGGTTTGAAGATTTCCACCTTCCCACGATGTCCTTACATAATCTTTCCTCTATCAAATACCACCCTGGTGAATTTTTATAATTTCCTCTTCTTATAAGGACACCAGTCAAATTTGATAAGGACCCACCCATATGACCTTGTGTAATCTTAATCGCTTTTTTAAAGGACCTGTCTCCATATAGCTGTCACATTCTGAGGTACCGGAGCTTCCAATTTCAACATTTCCATTTCAGAGGTGCACAGCTCAGTCCTTAATACCCAGGTTCACCAGTGTTAATATGTCAGCATTTGTTTTATTACTTTATTTATTTTTACATATTTCTATTATTTTATGCCTAACCATTTGAGAACAAGGTACAGACATGAGTTCTCATTATCTCTCAGTACTTTAGTGTTTATTCCTAAAACTCTGCTCAATATTCTCTAATAATCTAAATGGGAAAAGAAACTTGAAAAATAATAGATACATATATATGTACAACCACTTTGCTGTACATTGAAACTAACACATTGTTAATCAACTGTACTCCCATATAAAATAAACATTTTAAAAGAAAAAAAAAAAAGGATACACCTTTAGAAAGCCACAATATAACTTTCAAAATCAGAACATCAACACTGAGATAATATTACCTTCTAATTCAAAGGCCCATTCAAAGTTCATTGCTTATTCCCAAAATATTCTTTATAGATTGATGATTCCTTCTAAAATCCCATGTAGCATTTAGTCATCAAAGGTCTTGAATAGACTTCAATTTAGAAAATACTCTGTCTTTTCCTTTTTTCAATGACCTTGCTATTGAAAAATATAGAGAAGTTATTTGGCAGAACATCTCTCGGTTATACTTGTGAGGTTGCCCATGACCAGCTTCTGGTTATAGAACTTTGGCAAGACTACCACAGCAGCGATGCTGGTTCCTCTCATCGGAAGATGCTTAATGACTGCTCATTTTGATACAGGTGACACTACATCTTATCACATGTTCAAGATGGTGTCTGCAAGGCTTTTATACTCTAATGTTAATTAGTATTTACATTTATCAACTGACATTACTTGACACTTTACACTGTGGTAGGCTTTTCCTTTCTCATTTATTTATTTGTTTATTTGTATCAGTATGGGCTCACGGGTTCCTAGTTTATTCGACAGGTTACAATCTGTTTCAGTAATGATTTATTTTGATGCTCAACTTATCCTGTATTTGGCTTTTGAATAAGTCCCCACATTCTTTTGATATATCTGCTTTATTCTTCAGGGCAAGTGGATTGTTGTTTATCTTACTGCATGAACAGAAATTATAGAAGAAGGAGAAGAGAAGACATGTGGCCGAAATATTTCATATAGTGGAATCTTTATAATTAATCTTTTTCTGACCCAGAGCCCAGTCGTGCTCCCCACACCTGCCATGTAGATGGTGTAGCATTCCTGGAACTCTGCTTGGAAGAATAGCTTTCACCTCTGTAGCCATCTGTTTTTATTTACTGCTGAAATTCCTTCCCTCCACTCTGATTTTGTCCTTCAGTGAGAATCTTTTTATCTTTATCTTTCAAAAATATTCCTGGTTTTCTCCTGAAGATGTTTTCTACCCTGCTTTTCACTGAAAGTAAAAATAAGTTACTTTGGGGATATAGTTCTCATTAGGATTGGTATACAATATTGCATCATGACTTTTTATTTTCATAGCATGTTGCACAGTTGATAAGGGGAAATCTTTTAATTTGTCTATATTCTGAAGAAGGAAGGATAAGAATCAATGCCACTAGTTTTTCTAAATGAATATTTTTTATAGTAAATGGATGTATTATATATCCTAACTATAAAATAATCAAATGATGCAGCTGGTGGTAAAAACCCATAAGCTCTCCAGGCTTTGGTTTATTTGTTGGAAGGTAAGGTTGGGAATTGCACTCATCTCACATGCTAGTAAAGTAATGCTCAAAATTCTCCAAGCCAGGCTTCAGCAATACGTGAACCGTGAACTGCCTGATGTTCAAGCTGGTTTTAGAAAAGGCAGAGGAACCAGAGATCAAATTGCCAACATCCGCTGGATCATAGAAAAAGCAAGAGAGTTCCAGAAAAACATCTATTTCTGCTTTATTGACTATGCCAAAGCCTTTGACTGTGCAGATCACAATAAACTGTGGAAAATTCTGAAAGAAATGGGAATACCAGACCACCTGACCTGCCTCTTGAGAAATCTGTACACAGGTCAGGAAGCAACAGTTAGAACTGGACATGGAACAACAGACTGGTTCCAAATAGGAAAAGGAGTACGTCAAGGCTGTGTATTGTCACCCTGCTTATTTAACTTATATGCAGAGTACATCATGAGACACGCTGGACTGGAAGAAACACAAGCTGGAATCAAGATTGCCGGGAGAAATATCAATAACCTCAGATATGCAGATGACACCACCCTTATGGCAGAAAGTGAAGAGGAACTAAAAAGCCTCTTGATGGAAGTGAAAGAGGAGAGTGAAAAAGTTGGCTTAAAGCTCAACATTCCGAATATCATGGCATCCAGTCCCATCACTTCATGGGAAATAGATGGGGAAACAGTGGAAACAGTGTCAGACTTTATTTTTTTGGGCTCCAAAATCACTGCAGATGGTGACTGCAGCCATGAAATTAAAAGACGCTTACTCCTTGGAAGGAAAGTTATGACCAACCTAGATAGCGTATTCAAAAGCAGAGACAAAGGTCTGTCTAGTCAAGACTATGGTTTTTCCTGTGGTCATGTATGGATGTGAGAGTTGGACTGTGAAGAAGGCTGAGCGCCAAAGAATTGATCCTTTTGAACTGTGGTGTTGGAGAAGACTCTTGAGAGTCCCTTGGATTGCAGGGTGATCCAACCAGTCCATTCTGAAGGAGATCAGCCCTGGGATTTCTTTGGAGGGAATGATGCTAAAGCTGAAACTCCAGTACTCTTGCCACCTCATGCGAAGAGTTGACTCATTGGAAAAGACTCTGATGCTGGGAGGGATTGGGGGCAGGAGGAGAAGGGGACGACAGAGGATGAGATGGCTGGATGGCATCACTGACTTGATGGACGTGAGTCTCAGTGAACTCCGGGAGTTGGTGATGGACAGGGAGGCCTGGCGTGCTGCGATTCATGGGGTCATGAAGAGTCGGACACGACTGAGCCACTGAACTGAACTGAAGGTTCAGAAGACCTCCTAGAGAAGGGAGTGGCTACCCACTCCAGTATTTTTTCCTGGAGAATCTCATGGACAGAGGAGCCTGGTGGGCTATAGTTTGTGGGGTCTCAAAGGGTCAGACATGACTTAGCAACTAACACATCAGTTTACTTCAAAGTTACTGTATGATCCCCACTAGGAAATTTTATGTGAATGAGTTCTTACAGTTTTCACCCACGTTAGGCATTCTTACCCTCATTTTTTCATAAAGAAGCTCAAGATTATTAAATGTCCTTGCTAAGACATATAAATTATCATCCAAATATCGTATGCTTAGTGTGGAATGATGCCATTTCACTACTCTGAATGTGAAACTTCAAATCAAGATATTTGTAAGGATAAAACAATCCATGGTCAGTGATCTTTTTTTTGTCATTTTCTGTATAGGAGAAAAGATGATAGAAATACCTGTGTACCTTCTGAGAATGGCCTTGACACTCACTAATATTTGTAAAGTGCTTCAAAGAAACAAAGGGCTGACTTAATGGTAGGGAAGATTGGGTAAATATGAAAAGTATTCTACTGTATAGCAATATTCTCCTAAATGACACATCAGAGAAGAGTTATATATCCTAGCTCGATTATTAAAGAACCAAATGGCCCCATGTTCAAACGTTTGCAGCCACAATCAATGGCAATGGGAGTTTAGTCTGAACCAGTTGAGATCAGCTAGATGGTTCACAAACATGTATTACTATAACACAAGCAGAATGCAATCAAGTTTTTGTTTTTTAAAAAACATTGAAAACAATTTTATCAAATAGAGAAAAGCAGCCCTGGTGTGGCTGGACTTTGGGTGTTAAAAATATTGTCCAAGTTTAAATGATGATGTTTATTATCAATGATGATACCACTGGTGCATTTGGGGAGGGAAGATGAAAGTGGTTTTTATCTCATTAGCATGTCTTCACTGGTAACTGTTTGTAACATTAGTTCCCTTTGATCTTCCTTTTTGATTATAGTGTGCAAAGCTGATATAATCTGCTATTATTTCCATTAATAACTAAGTATCTCTTGTGGTTGACAAGGCAATTTGTCATTATCAGGCTGCCTTTGTGCAGAGCAAAGAGGTTTACACCCGCTCCCCCACCCAGCCTGTGTAAAACAACAGGCATTTATCTGTCCTCAGCAGCCTGGAAATGCTACCCTCTTTGAAGGGGCTCGGTGAGCATGGGCCAGCAAAGACAGGAAGCACCGTGGCAGTGAGATGGAGAATCTGGGATAGAGATCTTAATCTGGACACAATTTCTACCTTGAAGGCTTCAGCAAATTGGGCAATCTAACACCAAGCACATTCTGCTGACCCTGCTTTGTTTTCTGGAGGATTAAGTTGAACAAGAGAAGAGGTGGGGGGTTAAGGATGTGAAGGAGACAGTGGTGGTGAAGCTGATTTTCTTTTGCAGCCAGAAGTGTGTTCTCATTGTCATGTCCTCAGTATTTCAGGCTTCCAAAATTTGAGTTTTGGCAGATTAGGAAGGTGAAAGATTTGCAACTCAAGAGGCTTTATTGTCAGGTTTCTATATTTGTCTTGAATTAATGGGTGTCTGCCATCCTCATTCCCAGAGACTTTGAGATACTTGACAAACTTTGACACATACAAGGATAAATTTCCTCCCCTTTCCAAATGACTCCACCTCCAAGAATAATACAGGGGTTGATTCATTAAGGGAGAAAAGACAGAGTGGAGTTGAGTTCAAGATATGACTTCATATCTTTTAAGTAGAAAAGGAAGATTGCAAAACACAAACTTCTTCTGAAAATGGATGGAATTGACACCTTGACTCTGACATCTACTAGCAGAAATTTCTTTCTTTTTTTAAATTTTCTACATCTACTGGTTTACAGGGCAGATTACATTCTTGGAAGCCTCACCTATCTTACGACTTCAACCAAACTGCCTCTATCAACAGCGCAAAGGTGGAGAGCTATTTAAAGTGGCAAAGTCAGTTGGAGCAGTCGTTGACATCTATGGCATTCCCCAAGGCAAGGTCTCCTCTTTGGGTTTATGTTCTACTGCATAAATAGACACTGAAGATATTCGCATATGGTCATGAACAGCCACATGTCACTATGCATTTGGATCTGTGAGAAAGAACAGCAAGAAGAGAATGAATTAGGTAAAGCAGAGCATCCTATCAGATCCTTTTGGGCCAGTGTCTTCTGGGGAGATAGTTAAGGTGTTTTTAGATGCTCTTGATTTACTGAGTTCATGGTAGGGCCCCTCCCCCACTCAGTGGTCACAATGATAAATGCAGTTTCAGCAAGTCAACCCCACAAATGCCAGCTCTTTAAATTGATTCATCCAATTGGTAGTGGATCTGCTGGGCTGGGTTAAAGCAAGCTAAATTCCCTTCCTGCTAAGGACTGGCACAGTGATAGCTCCTTTTAAGAATGGTTGGTCGTTTAGATGGTTCCTGGCTGTGCAGAGGGTCACTCAGTGCATCTTAGTAAATAACCAAGGTGTAGAAAGCATCTAGGAACTTTCCTGGTGGTCTGGTGGCCTGGTGGCTAAGACTCTGCATTCCCAAGACAAGGGGCTAGGTTTGGATCCCTGGTCAGAGAACTAGACCCAATGTGCTGCAATTAATGCCCAGTGAAGTCAAATAAATATTGGCTTCCCAGGTGGATCAGTGGTAAAGAACCTGCTTGCCAGTGCAGGAGACACAGGAGATATGCGTTCAATCCCTGGGTAGGGAAGATCCCTGGGAGTAGAAAATGGCAACCCACTCCAATATTCTTGCCTGGAGAATCCCATGGACAGAGGAGCCTAGTGGGCTACAGTCCATGGATTTGCAAAGAGTCAGGCATGACTAAGCCACTGAGCATGCGGTAAGCATCTAACTTTCCCTTAATGTCCAATTATGTACTTTCATTGAGCTAGGAACTTCACACATGTCTTCTGTTCTCAGTGTATGCTATGATTCTAGAGGAGTCTTGTATGCTTGCTATTTTAAAATAAGCAAGACAGACATTTCAGGACTCAGAATCAAGACAAGCCAAAGTCTTTTTCTTGGGGTCCTGTGTTATCTACACAAAATAGGATTAAATAATATTTAGATTTTACCCACATTGATTTCAACCACTCTGCTTGTGAGATTTATTCTTTTCAAATATGTAAGCAGTTTCAGACCACCCTTTGAGATGAAGGGAGCGTGGCACAGAAATTTGTCCACACCAGGTGACTGAGACAGACTGACTTCTATTATTCTCTGCCTGGACACAGAAATGATTGGTGGTCTTGAGGAGTCCATCCTGACCCCTTTAGAGTCAGACATGACTGAGTGACTTCACTTTCACTTTTCACTTTCATGCATTGGAGAAGGCAATGGCAACTCACTCCAGTGTTCTTGCCTGGAGAATCCCAGGGACGGGGGAGCCCGGTGGGCTGCCGTCTTTGGGGTCACACAGAGTCGGACACGACTGAAGCGAGTTAGCAGCAGCAGCAGCAGCCGGGAAGTCAGTCAGCAGACTCCCTGGTTGCTAAGTAGCAACATTGAGCACTAAGGAGGGACTGCATATTCCAATTGTTACAGAGTGTGGAATTTATCTTCCAGGAAAAGCTGCACATAGTCCTTGGTGCGACTCACTTTAATATAATAGAAATCAGTCACGATTTGTTAATTTCATTTGTCCCTTCACAAGAAGGGAAAAATTGTTAATTGTGTGATGTTGGCAGAGGGTTTTCAATCCATAAATGGAAATTTGACCAATGATGTTCCAGAATCCAGCCCTAAGAATTAGATGCCATCATTCACACTAACTTTAAAAATAAAGGAACCATGATCAGAGA
The DNA here is from genome assembly GCF_019923935.1 of Bubalus bubalis. Lineage (NCBI taxonomy): Eukaryota > Metazoa > Chordata > Mammalia > Artiodactyla > Bovidae > Bubalus > Bubalus bubalis. Next base: position 111,843,729 of record NC_059161.1, read on the forward strand.
AATTGAATAACTTCCTCAAAATTAAACCATTTCTGAAAGTAGGAACACCTTTGGACACCAAAGCTTCTTCACACTAGCATATAATTTTCCCCTATTAATTTCTTTCTTGAAAGAGAAGGAGAAGAAAAAGCTATAAAACTTGGAGTGAGCCTACTCAGGGTGATTTTAGAAGTAATGGGCTTTTTGACATGAAATGTCTGACTTTTATTGGGTTGAATCATAGCCTCTGTAGGAGGCATCAGAGAGACTGAGCAAGGCTGAGGCTAATTATTAAATTTAATTTTGTTGAGCTTCTATTATTATAACTACATGTTAGAGGACAGTATTTAAAATCTGTTTTAGTATATAATTTGTATAAATTGATTGATATGACTTTGTTTATCCATATGAAAACACTCATTTTTAGTTTTGAGAAAGCACACTTTCAGCTTCAGAAACCTGAAGGATATAGGCTCTTAGAAACCACCTCCTCTTGGAAATGTTTGCATTGGAGCACCCCAGCCTCATTTTATCATTACTGTTCATGGACACCTTGAAGGAGCAGCCTGACTGCTCTTGAAATGTACTATGTACCACCTGGGCTGAGCACATTGAACTTGAAGTCAGATATAGGTTTAAAAACATGACCTTGGACAATTCACACACCCTCTCAAAAGTTCCAGTTTCCTCAGCAACCAAACCTCAAGGGAATATTAGAAGGATTAAATGGCATATATATGTGAAAGAGTCTAACATTTCCCATAAATAGTAGAGACCCAGTAATTATTAGTTGAAACTGAATCTATTTACAAAACAAAATTGGGTTATGGGAATACTTTCTCTCTCTTTCTTTTTTTTTTTGGGAGGGAGGGGGTTAACTGATTAGGAAAGCTTTTTTTTTTTTTGGCTTTTCTTTACTCAGCAGCCAGATAACATTGGTTAGAGTGCAACTGCCTTGAGGTTTAAGAAAAGCACAAAAGCCTCATGCATTTATGTGACAACCCAGTTCCTAAAGGACAGATGTGAAACTGTAAAACACGGAAGAATAATGTATTCTGGCTAAGCTAGAGCTATATAGCTTTCCAGGAGCTCCTGTTATTAGCCAAGCTTGTCAAGAACTAATCACTAGCTTTCAAGTTTTGTAAAGCTACTCTGAAGGTTTACTTTAACCTTACCATACACAAAAATGTTTGTATTGCTACCCACTGATAAGAAAACTATTAGCATTCATTAAGTACAGCCATAAATCTCTCCCTCTTGGAAGAGCAATAATGCAGCCTTCCAGCTGCCATAATGAATGCAGTGTTTAATCTCTCCTTGGGAGAGTGTCCTAACTTCAGACCTCGGCTATAGTTAGACACTCTGGGAAGAACGTGGCATTCTGGGAATGAGACTGATGACAAAGGATTTATACTCTTGCTTGATTTTAAATCCAGAGAGTCTCCAAGTTATAATTAAAGCAGAAGTTTTCATTTTAAAAAGAAAAGGGAAAGAAAATGACTTATCCGGGAAGGCGAAGAGTTAACAGTTACTTAGAACCTACTGCCAATGGCAGTCTGTAGAAGGGCCTTTTTTATCAATAGCTCATTTTCTTCACATAACTACTGCCCAATTTTTGCTCTACAAATGTTACAAAGGAGAAGAGAGACACTCATATGTTTTAGCAGCCCAAGAGCAGAGATGGAATATAGCATGAGCATAGTGGAATTTGAATTTTGTTATCTCTGTCCCTAGAGCCAAGAACATATATGCTGCCAGTTTCTGTCCCTAAGTGCATCCATGCTAAATTGCATCTGACTCTTTGGGACCCTATGCACTGTAGCCCCCCAGGTTCCTTGACAGAAATTCTGAAATACTGGAGTGGGTTGCTCTGACCTCCTCCAGGTTATCTTCCTGACCCAGGTATCGAACTCACGTCCCTTATATCTCCTGCACTGCAGGCAGATTCTTTACCACTAGTGCCACCTAAAAGCAGTACTTTGCTTTATTTCTTTTTAAGAAATCAGAATTGTTTGAGGGAGAAATTTATGGCCTCCATGGTAGAACATGTCAGGCTGGGACCTCAGTTCTATTTGAGCGAGCATTTGTAGCATTTAATGTGAAGCCATCTCAGCCTCACTTTGTTCAGCATTGTCTTGGGGCTTTTATGGAGAAACAGCATCCCAGGGTTTCATCTTTCTCTGTGAGCTCTGCCTTCTATGTCCAAATCCATGAGTGGGAGGCATCTGGTGTCCCAGGTGATCTGTTACAGCTGCACAGCTGAACTAGGAGCATCAGCACCCATGGTCCAAGGACTAGGAAAATGGTATCTTTCTTTCTCTATGGACCAATAAAAAAAAAGAGGCCCTCTGATGCTAAACTATGGCAGGTGAACTGGCTCCTTGTCTTTCCCCTCCATAAGTTTCTTCTTTGGGAGTCTAGATTTTCAACATTTTAAAACCCCTGAGTTTCTTGAGCAGCTGGCAATGAATGATCTTCATTACCGAGGGGATCTGAAAGAAAAGAAAAGGAAAGAAATAACTCGCCCAACTCTGAAAACATAACCTTCCCATAAGCTGGCATGTAGGGACCACCCTCATGATGACCTTCTACAAGTCTTCACCCATGGACAAAGAGGACATAGAAAGGTTAATATACTAGAATTGTTGAATATCACAGAATGCTGCTTTGTTTCTTCTGAAAAATTGAAGGTCACCTTAAACATAAGCTGCAGAGTCTAGAACAGCATGGGGTACAAAGAAAAAAGGGGAATATTTTTCTTTTTGTTCAATAAAAGGGAAGTACAAACAAAATAAAAATAATCAAATAAAATGGTTTGATATTTCAGAGAGTGCCATTGAAATTCAGTTCAATTGAGTTGCTCAGTCGTGTCCAAGTCTTTGCAACCCCATGGGCTGCAGCACACCAGGCTTCCGTGTCCAACATCAATTCCTGGAACCTACTCAAACTCATGTCCATCTCATCATTGATGCCATCAAACCATCTCCTCCTCTGTCACTCTCTTCTCCTCCTGCCTTCAATCTTTCCCAGCATCAGGGTATTTTCTAATGAATCGATTCTTTGCATCAGGTGGCCATAGTATTGGAGTTTCAGCTTCAGCATCAATCCTTCCAATGAATATTCACAACTGATTTCCTTTAGGATAGACTGGTTTGATCTCCTTGGAGTCCAAGGGACTCTCAAGAGTCTTCTCCAACACCACAGTTCAAAAGCATCAATTCTTCAGCCATCAGCTTGCTTTATCGCCCAAATCTCACATCCATACACAACTACTAGAAAAACCATAGCTTTGGCTAGAAGGACCTTTGTCAGTAAAGTAATGTCTCTGCTTTTTAATGTGCTGTCTAGGTTGGTCATAGCTTTTCTTCCAAGGAGCAAGCTTCTTGTAATTTCATGGCTGCAGTAACTATCTGCAGTGATGTGGGAGCCCCAAAAAATAAAGTCTCTCACTGTTTCTGTTGTTTCCCCATCTATTTGCCATGAAGTGATGGGACCAGATACCATGATCTTAGTTTTCTGAATGTTGAGTTTTAAGCCAACTTTTTCACTCTTCTCATTCCACTTTCATCAAGAGTCTCTTTAGTTCGCTTTCTGCCATAAGGGTGGTGTCATCTGCATATATGAAGTTATCGGTATTTCTCCTGGCAATCTTGATTCCAGCTTGTGCTTCATCCAGCCTGGCATTTCACTTGATGTACTCTACATATAAGTTAAATAAGCAGGGTGACCATATATAGCCTTGACTTCTTTCCCAATTTGGAACCAGTCTGTTGTTCCATGTCCAGTTCTAACTGTTGCTTCTTGACCTGCATACAGATTTCTCAGGAGGCAAGTCAGGTGGTTTGATATTCCCATATCTTTAAGAATTTTCCACAGTTTTTTGTGATCCACACAGTCAAAGGCTTTGGTGTAGTCAATAAAGCCAAAGTAAATGGAACTCTCTTTTCTGAAACTCTCTTGCTTTTTTGATGATCTAACGGATGTTGGCAATTTGATCTCTGGTTCCTCTGCCTTTTCTAAACCCAGCTTGAATATGTGGAAGTTCATGGTTCACATACTGTTGAAGCCTGCCTTGGAGAATTTTGAGCATTATTTTGCTAGCGTGTGAGATGAGTGTGATTGTGCGGTAGTTTGAGCATTTTTTGGCATTGCCTTTCTTTGGGATTGGAATGAAAACTGACCTTTTCCAGTCCTGTGGCCACTGCTGAGTTTTCCAAATTTGCTTGAATATTGAGTGCAGCACTTTCACAATATCATCTTTTAAGATTTGAAATAGCTCAACTGGAATTCCATCACCTCCACTAGCTTTGTTTGTAGTGATGCTTCCTAAGGCCCACTTGACTTCACATTCCACGATGTCTGGCTCTAAGTGAGTGTTCACACCATCGTGGTTATCTGGATCATGAAGATCTTTTTTGAATAGTTCTTCCATGTATTCTTGCCCCCTCTTCTTAATATCTTCTGCTTCTATTAGGTCCATACCACTTCTGTCCTTTATTGTGCTCATCTTTGCATGAAATGTTCCTTTGGTATCTCATATTTTCTTGAAGAGATCTCTAGTCTTTCCCATTCTGTTGTTTTCCTCTATTTCTTTGCATTGATTGCTGAGCAAGGCTTTCTTATCTCTCCTTGCTATTATTTGGAACTCTGCATTCAAATGGCTATAGCTTTCCTTTTCCCCTTTAGCTTCTCTTCTTTTCTCAAGTACTTGTAAGGCCTCATCACACAACCATTTTGCCTTTTTGCATTTCTTTTTCTTGAGGATGGTCTTGATTATTGCCTTCCATACAATGTCATGAACCTCCATCCATAGTTCTTCAGGCACCCTGTCTATCAGATCTAATCCCTGAAATTGGCACCTGCTAAACTTACAGATAAATCAGGTTAGAAGATGGAGGTTGTCTCTAAGGTAGAGAGGTGGTGGTGCATGTTTGGGGCTGTCTTCCAAGCTCAATGACACTTCCGTACATGGTGAAGCACATTCCACCAGCACAGTTTTGCTGCACTGGCGGTTCATTTCCATCTGAATCAACTTGTAAATGTTATACTGAAATATCAGCTTTAAACAAGTTTCATTTGTGATCACTAGAGTTGTTTTATCACTTTATTTAAGCTTTACATGTTTAGCTTAAATTCACTTGCCCCAGCCTTCTATTCTGTAAGGGGCAGCCCAGTTGAAAGAAACTGTTCTTATAACTATTTCATTATCTTCATTTTATATGTCTCTAACTTGGCTGTGAGTCGTATTTTTACTATTTCACTCCCCTAAGAAAGAAATAATAGGGATATTTGTGCATTATAAAGGAAAAATGCGGGAGTGGGTGGGCTTAGACTCTCTTCAAAGGAATTGAGAATAAAATCTGTGTGATATTATCATGCTTAATAAACTATGGAAATGGTATTTTAGTCTCAGTAGGAGTTTAACCATTTGCAAGTATTTTCAGTTTCCTTAAGACACTAGAAAACCAAATAAATAAAAGAAGATTGTTAGTTTTCCCTCTAGGAGAGAACAGGACAGATTCCACATTTTTAGGATGAGAGATCTCTGAAAGATCAGTGACTGAAAAGGGGCCAGAAAGAGGCTTAAGTTACTTTTTAGGTCTGATGCCCAGTTCAGGGAGGGGCTTTCTATTCTGTGAATTGTATTTCTGCTTCTTTATTAATATGAAGCATGTAGAAGAAGAAAAAAAGGCACCTCCTGTGTCCTGCATTCTTCACCCTTGGAAGTGACCATGTTTCCATAAACCTGGACAAAAATACATTCTCCCTACTAACTTCTATTATACAAATAGAGGTTTTTGTTGAGATTTTGAGGGTTGAAAGAGTATAAGAATGTTGACAACAGAGAAAGATTTTTCCAATCGACTGAGTCCACCCAAGGTGTGAAATACCGTGGATTAGAGCGGTGAGCCCCATGGAGTGCTAGGAGGTACTCCAAACAGAATGAGGCTACAAGTTGATATTCATAAAGTATTAATAACAGCAATCATCTGATATGGTATACTTAGACCTCAAAATGCCTCTAATTTGGTGTTTATTTTTATCAATCCAATTCATTATAAATTCTGAATATAATCTTTCTGATGAATTTACACATAAAGCAAAGGAAGCATGTATAGTCAAACACTGATTTGCTTTGGTTCACTCACAATAGTGTCTAACTTTACTGATGTGTTATTCTCAAATCAACCAGCTAGATTTTCCTTATTTATTCTAAGTTAATCTAATGAATAAATGATATGGAAGTTGAAAGAAAAACTTGTCCCTTGAGTATTTTTTCACATTTTCTGTGTAATTAAATTGGAAAATGAGATCAATGAATCAGTGTGGTGGCTTGATAATGGAAATAAGAAAAATGTGGGATTAGAAGCAAGTTCCATTTTTCCCCAGCATCCCTTTACTCTGCCCCCAAATTTTACTGAACAGCTTAAAATTAGTATTAAAGGTTATTAAAAGGACCATTAAAGATGATAAAAAATTATGTGCCATGGTCTCTGTTTCTTTGTTATCAGTCATAAAACTGATACTTCAATTTATGGCCATTCAGAGATACTTATTCAGTTGCCTGAGTTTACTTGGTACAAAATATTCCCAGCCTGCAATCCTAATAAACCCATATATTTATGATTGTTGTTTTCCTTTTTCTTTTAAAGCAACTTTATTGGGCTTCCCTGGTGGTTCATTAGGTAAAGAATCTGCCCACATTGCAGGAGACCTGGGTTCAATCCCTGGGTTAGGAGTATCCTCTGGAGGAGGGCATGGCAACCCACTCTAGTATTCTTGCCTGGAGAATACCCACGGACAGAGGAGCCTGGTGGGCTGCAGTCCAACTCTTCGCAACCTGTTATTTCAATGTGCTGTGTACTTAGTCATTCAGTTGTGTCCGACTCTGCGACAGATGACCGACCTCAAAGAGTCGGACACGACTGAGCAACTAAACACACAGCACATTGAAATATAATTGATACATAAAAAATATTTACACTTAAATTGTACAGTTTGATAAGTTGGAGCAAACATATACAAACTCCCTTGAAACCATCATCATTTTCAAGATAATGAGATATTCATCGCCCCTTGAGGTTTCCTTGACTCCCTTTGTAATCTTTCTTTCCTGTCCTTCCTCGTAACTCCACATCTCCAGACAGTGACTAATCTGCTTTCTGTGACTATAGATTTGTTTGTTGTGGTGGTGGTTTAGTCCACTAAGTCATGTATGACTCTTTGTGACCCCGTGGTCTGTAGCCCACCAGGTTCCTCTGTCCATGGGATTCTCCAGGCAAGAATCGACAGAGGATGAGATGGTTGGATGGCATCACTGACTCAATGGACATGAGTTTGAGTAAACTCCAGGAGTTGGTGATGGACAGGGAGGCCTGGTGTGATGCAGTCTATAGGGTTGCAAAGAGTTGGACATGACTGAGCAACTGAACTGATTGACTGACTGACTGACTGAGGCAAGAATACTAGAGTGGGTTACCATTTCCTTTTCCAGTGGATCTTCTCAACCCAGGGACTAAACCTGACTCTTCTGCCTTGCAGCTGGATTCTTTACTATTGAGACACCAGGGAAGCCCTTACAAGTTTGTTTATATTTTCTATTATTTTACATGAATGAAATTACCCATTGTGTACTCTTCCTGTTCATTTTTTAAGTCTGTTATAACTTTAATGTCTAAACAGTGACTGGGCTAAGACAATATAATTTGCAAATATATTGGTTAACATTATAATTTTTAATATTCTGGGAATAATTTTTTGTCTTATTTAACATTGCTCCAGTGAGTTATTAGCATTTTTCCTTAATTTTTTTCTTTTCTAAATTATCAAAGATTATAATTGTACAGTATTGAGAAACATACAACAAAATACAATTATTGGAGGACAGTTGCTCTACAATATTGTGTTGTGGTACCTATATACAATGGAATATTACTCGGGTAATATTACTCAGGTAATATTACTCAGGTGAAAAAGAACACATTCGAGTCAGTCCTAATGAGGATGAACCTAGAGCCTATTACACAAAATGAAGTAAGTTAGAGAAAGACAGAAACTATATTAACACATGTGTATGGAATCTAGATAAAAGGTACTGATGAACAAACTTGCAGGGCATCAGCGGAGATGCAGACATAGAGAACAGACTTACAGACACAGTTGGGGAAGAAGAGAGTGGGACAAATTGAGAGAATAGCGGGGAAGCATATACATTACATTATCCCTGGGATCCTCTCGATCCAGCAATAGATCTGGTCACCCACATAGCAGGCAGATTCTTTACCATCTTATCCACAGGGGAAGCCCTGAGTATATTTACACATACTAATTTATAATCTACATATCTTCTGTAATGTGTCTGTTTAAATACTCTGCTATTTGTATTGAGTATTCTCATTATTGAATTTTAAGAAATAGTGACATAATTTAGATCATGCATTTATTGTTTATGCGAATGCAAATATTTTCTTCCAAGCTGTAATTTTTCTCTTTGTATACTCGTATCCTTTGTGATTCAAAGAGAATTCTTAATTTTGACAAAATCCAATGTATAAATTCCTTTATGAATTATACTTTTGATATTTATGTAAGAATTCTTTAGCAACCTTAAAGTTATAATGATTTTCTTCTTTTTTTCGAGAAGCGTAAGAGTTGTAGGCTTTGCATTTAGATCTATAATCTGTTTTGAGTTAATTTTTATAGATGGTGTGAGATATGAATCAAACCTCATAATCTGCATATGGATACATAATTACTCTAGCACCTTTTGTTGAAAAGGCTGCTCTTTCTTATCTGAATTAAGTTTGCATCTTGTCAAAGATTAATTGATTGTATATGTGTGGGTCTATTTCTGAACATTAAATTCTATGCTATTAATACACCAGTATCATAGTATCTTGAAGTCAGGTAGTGTAATTTCTCCAACTTTGTTATTTTTCAAAATTGTTTCTTTTTTTTTTCTGGTGTTTATACCTTTTTTTTGCTTTATTGCATTATCCAAGATAATACTTAATAGAAGTATGGAAGCATACTTGCTGTTTTTCTTCTTAATCTTAGCTAGAAATTATTTAATCATTCACCACTAATGTACAATATTAGCTAAAAGCTTATCAGAGTAATTCTTTCTCAGTCTGAGAATGTTCTTTCCCATTCTTTGCTGAAAGTTCACGTAGGTGTTGAATTTTATCAAGTGACTGTTCATCATCTATCAATATGATTATTTAATTTCTCTTTTTGTTATGTTAATATAGTGAACTCGATTTATTTTTGATGTTCTCCATTCCTAGAATAAACTTCTCTTCAGAAAGTTTCCAAGTTATCACTGAGCCACCTTGAGAGCCCCAGTCATGCCACTTGCTACAAACTTTGTTTTCTGCTCCCTCCCCTCTTAAGAGCAGAATGATTCATTCCAGCTCACTTTGCTATAGTTTCAAAACAGGTCAGGTAGAATCATTGTAAACATGAGGCTCAACTCATGAATTTCCTTTTTCTCAAGGATTACATTTATTTGTGTTGTCAAATAAGCTTTGTGCTGTCAAATAATTTTAAATAGTCCTCATATATTCTGTCCAGTTTATAATTTTATATTTGTTTACAATAGGGAAACCAACTTTGTGCCAACCGATTTTTACTCCATCATATCAAGCACAGAAATTCATCTTTTACTACTGAAAGATATTCTTCCTTGATGTACACTTGTAGGTCAACCATTATTAGTTTTTCATACTGCAAGTATATGTTTATGACTTATTTCTGGTCAAATGGTAACTATGGTCCTATATGTTTTCTCTGTCTTTGGTATTTGTCAGCCTAACAACAAAATGCCTAGGTGTGGTTTTATTTGTAGTTTCTTGTATATGAAATCTATAGAGTTCCTTAAAATAGGTTTTTTATTCTTTTATAAGTTTTGGAAAATTGTCAGTCACCATTTCTTCAAATATTGTATCTTTTTGCCTTTTGGTGTTTCAATTACATACATGTTAAACTTTTGTGTCTCATATTTTCATCTGCCTCATGTGCTTTTGTCCAAATATTTTCTATTAATCCTTTATATCTTCCACTTTAACAGTCTTCTTTTTTATATTGTCTAACATACTGGTTTATTCATCTATTAAAGTATTATTTTAGTAACTATATTTTTGTTTCGATTTTGAATTTCATTATACCATTCTATAAATGGTTCCCTGGAGGAATTCTGTATCTTTTCATTAATTTGAATATTTTAAAAGTAGTTACTTTAAACTCTGTGTCAAATATATCCTGTGATCAAGAATTCTGATGATTCTCTTCAAATATTACTTTTTTTTTATTTCTACTACTTATCAGTTGCTTATTTCTGTATCCTAGTATTCCTATTTCTGTATCCTAGTATTCAATTTTTATTTGAATAATGAAAATTATGTATGGAAAACTGTATAGTCTTTGTATGATTTGTCTTCCTCCCGGGAAAATTTTGTTTTCTTCTAACTAGCAGTTTGAGAAGGAGCACATCAAGTTTATTTATCAAGGGACTGAGATGATAAAATGATGAATTTCAGACTTTTGATGGTGGACTTATTTATAATTTGCTTTTAATTCTGAGCATTAATTTTAATGCTTCACACTTCTAAAATCAAAGCTAGAGATATTTCCAAAGACCATCTTCCCTTCAAAGGATCCTGAATGACAACTTTAGATGGCTCTGCTCTGTTACATTGCCAGAACCTCTGGTTAGCTGTTATATTCTTGGTAACCACTTTCTTTTTAGTTTTCTCTTGATCCTGTGTAACACAGGATACAGCAAAGTTTTGAGAACAAGTCAGGTAGAATGTTTATCTCACATCTTTCTTGTGTCCTTTTTAGCATGTTCTTGGCCTCCCAAACCTTGGCTAATTTGTTGGCCATAATCCTTAACAGTTTGTTTTTTCTCTCCCATGCTGTTTCCAAAAGGCTTTGTCTACCATGTCCTATTTTTCCTCTATGTCCCATGCTATGCATTGGAAAACCCCAAGTAGGAGTGAAGAATTTTTTTCTTAGTACCATGTCCCTCTCTCTAGTCCTTCAAATCCAACTTTTAAAACATTGTTTTCTACTGAAGGGTTTACCTGATACAACTATTCCACCATACCCCAAAGGAGAAATGTGTTATCTTTTCTTTTTAATATTTGCTCTTCTCAGCTTTTCTGAAAAAAAAAAAAAAAAGTATTATCTGGTTTTTATTTGATTGATGTGATGAGTTATGCCAGGACCTTGAACTTCTGACTCTAGATTCAGCTTATTGCTTTGGAACCTAAAGATGATACACATTCAGAAACAAGCTGTCTCCAAACCCCGAAACCTCTGGCCTCCATAAGTTCAAGGCATGTCTGAGTAGTCTTATAAAAACCCGCTTTTCCCTATTTCTCATCCTGATTGTTCCTTGACTTTCTCAGCAGAGAGAGATCTACCCAAGATACAGGCACTTAAAAAAAAAAATCAGCTGCAAGGAATTAAGAGAGATTAATCAGAAAGGGTGCTGCTGCTGCTACTGCTAAGTCACTTCAGTCGTGTCCGACTCTGTGCGACCCCATAGATGGAAGCCCACCAGGCTCCCCCGTCCCTGGGATTCTCCAGGCAAGAACACTGGAGTGGGTTGCCATTTCCTTCTCCAGTGCATGAAAGTGAAAAGTGAAAGGGAAGTTGCTCAGTCATGTCCGACTCTTCTCGACCCCATGAACTGCAGCCTACCAGGCTCCTCTGTCCATGGGATTTTCCAGGCAAGAGTACTGGAGTGGGGTGCCATTGCCTTCTCCACAGAAAGGGTGACTCATTGGTAAAGAATCTGCCAGCAATATAAGAGATGCAGGAGATGCAGGTTTGATGCCTGGCTTGGGAAGATACCTTGGAAGAGGGCATGGCAATGCACTCCAGAATTTTTGCCTGGAGAATCCCATGGACAGAGGAGCCTGGGGTCACAAAGGGTCAAACATGACTGAAGTGACTGAGCTCGTGCACACACACAAGGGTTCTAATAAAGAGAAAACAATAGAAGCACATATAATTCTCATTTTTGGATTTTAAAGCCATTAAGCTTTTAATCACATGGAATTTCTCCAGTGGATTAAACTAAAAAGTGCCTTGAATTACGTGACTATCAGAAATTTTCTTCTCCTTCCCCCTATTCCTTTGCTTTCTTTCTTATACTATCATTGAATTCTCTTTATTAAGAATCCAAATGCATGTGACTGTCTAAATATAATACAGGATAACATTCCTACTCTTTGGTAGCATGCTATCTAAAAGAAAATGTGAGATTGTGGATAAGGACTAATTCATATGTACAGGAAATGAAACAATTAGAGAGAAGATGCAACAGCAAGATCCAAGCTTGTGATTAAATGAAATAATTCATTGTACTGGTAATAAGTTCAGTGCTCTGGCTTCATGCTGAGACAGTGAGTAGGGACTAGATGGGGAAGTAAATTTTCTCACTGGAGAAGGCATCCTACTGCTCAAGACATAAGCGTGAGTCAGCCTTGAACATGTTTTTCAAGACTCAGATGGTGTCTTCACAATTCTCTCTATTGTCAATCCATCAGTAGAGCTCTCTGCTTGTCTCCATTTTAAACCACAAACATTCTCCCCATTGTATAATTATGTTATTAAGTGTAAAGAACCATTTAATATTAGAACAGGAAGAAAGCATATATATCATATCATCCAGGATGAAAGCTGGGTTTTATCTAACACACCAATGCCAATCAATCAAATACGATTATATGGAAACTTGAGCTGAGACAGTTGCAATCTTATGTTCAAAGTCAGTAGAAGAGTGGATAATGATTTATACCAAGAACATAGATTAAATTAGCATCATGTTGGCTGTGCAATTGTCTTCCCAGATTTAATCCAGCTCTCTCATTTCAAATTAGAACAATGGAGCTCAAAGGGTCAAGTGACTTCCCCAAGTCATACAGTTATGAATGGTAATGTTAAACTCAAATCCATGTCCTCTTTATCTCAGTTTCTTGGTGCAATGCTTGTTCTCCTCTGATTCACCTCCTGTTAAAATACTAGAATAAAGGTAGTAAACTGGTTTTTAAAAAGTCTGTCCTTTGGTGTGTAGAGTGTTGGTCCTTAAAACCAATGGAAATCTGACTATTCAAGACTAAGTTCCAGATCTGACACCTTCTTAAGTAAAAATAACAGAATTTTTAAATGTATAAACAAAGCTTATTGTATGAATAAAATCTGAAGTACTTGCACCAACACCTGTAGAGGGTGCTCAGAAATATTTAGCCACAATTATTAGTTTTGGTCAAAGCTATGGTTTTTCCAGTAGTCATGTACAGATGTGAGAGTTGGACCATAAAGAAAGCTAAGTGCCAAAGAATTGATGCTTTTGAATTGTGATGCTGGAGAAGACTCTTGAGAGTCCCTTGGACTGCAAGGAGATCAAATCAGTCAATCCTAAAGGAAATCAATCTTGAATATTCACTGGAAGGACTGATGCTGAAGCTGAAGCTCCAGTACTTTGGTCACCTGATGTGAAGAGCTGACTTATTCGAAAAGACCTTATTTTGGGGAAAAATTGAAAGCAAAAGCAACAGGAGAAGGGGACAGCAGAGGATGAGAAGATGGACATCACTGATTCAGCGGACATGAATCTGAGCAAACTCCGGGAGACAGTGAAAGACAGAGGAGCCTGGTGCACTGCAGTTCATGGGACGCAAAGAGTCGGATGAGACCTAGCAACTGAACAGCAGCAACAATTAGTTTTCTGCCTGCAATAGTGTATTTAATCAAAGTTATCTTTTCAAAATGAATTGAGTCCAAAATCAATTGCAATATCAGCTATTCTTCCTTTGTGTGCTGCATGCCAAGTCACTTCAGTTGTGTCCAGCTCTTTGCAATTATATGGTCCATAGCCCTCTAGGCTCCTTTGTCCATGGTATTCTCCAGACAAGAATACTAGAGTGGGTTGCCATGCCCTCCTCCAGGGGATCTTCTCAACCCAGAGATTGAACCTGGGCCTCTTAAGTCTCCTGCACTGGCAGGAGGGTTCTTTACCTCTAAGGCCACATGGGAAGCCCATTCTTCCCTAACAGAGGGCCTTTAATCTATATACCCTCACAGAAAAAACAAACCCATTAGGCTCACTAAAATTGTAACAGGAAAATGGTATCAATAATAGCATGGAAACAAGAGAAAGTGTCCAAATCTAGCTTATAGTTGAATTTATTCAGTTGTTTTACCTGCTCTAAGTACATGCTGTCCCTGGGAGCCTTGTGTACTTTACTTTCAAAGAAAAGACTTCTCATTAACTAGAAATTTTTAGCTCTATTAATTTTTCATAACTTGTTCTTACACAGTTCAGGGGAACTTAACAAGAAAGAGAAAATATACATGTATATATCAGAATCGCAGAGTCCATTCATAAGATAGCCAAAGCTTCAGACCAGGAGTGGTGCATGACAATTTCACTTTCAAATATTAATAGTATGAGAATTCTTTTGCTGCCAGAATTATGGAAGCTTCTAGAAGATCCTCCAGGCCATTGGTTGTTTTCAAGGGCACTCACACCTGTGCAAGTTGTTGACGTGGGCCCTCTCTGAATGCCATCTCTCCTATTGAGAGACTCGGTGCTGTAGGGAGAACAGCTGCTGTAGAGAGACCTGCAACGTCAAAGCAGAGGAAACACAGGACCCCACCTGGAGAGGACTTTGCTTCACTGATGCCTCAGTGCCAGGAATGCTGAGCGCTGTTGGCCACGATCATTGGAACTCTGCCTGTGTATTTTTTGAAGAGGAAGTCCCATCTGGGGATGGGCAAACTGCAAGTATTTGCCAGGGCTTTGAAAACAGAAATCCCAGACATTCAATGTAAGATAACATTGCCATACTGTGGCAATTGCTTTAAATTTGTAAAAAAAAAAAAAAGAGAGAGAGAGAAAAGTGAACTGTCTCATTGGGGATGATATGAAGTCATATCATATACTTAGCATCCTCGATACTTATTTCTAAATTAAATGCAACACCCTAAGCATTGCGGCTTATTGTGTTACAGACCTATCATACATCTTTATTCTGAATATTGAATAATTTATTGATGTTGCATGTTTAATAATCATGTGAATTTCATGACTTCATAGAGTAAAATTTCTAAGCAAGATCTTCTTGAAGTTGTTTAAGAGATATAGAGGAAGGTGGTCCATTTTCCTTGATTACAAGCATCTTTATATGGTGCTCTTAAAAATTTAATCAGTATCTGTGACATATGTATTAATTACAGGGCAGTGATTCTCAAAATTGTGTATTCCAAGAGTCATTTTAAAGGGAGTTATTTTTCACAAACCTCAAGAATACAGCCACAGATTTCAGTGTGAGAAACATGGACTGAAAAAAATAAAAACTTACACTTTGAAAATGTCTTTTGATAGAAAATTAACATTGTAAAGTAGTTTTGTTGGGTAAAAGTAAATTTTGCAAATTCTATAAAAGTAAATTTTTCAAGATTATTATTGAAATAAACAAAATTCAGAGTGGGTCCTTGAATGTATGCCCATGAACCTCAGTTTGAGAAATCTTGTTCTGGTGTTTTAAGGTTTGCTAAGAACATATCATCTCATTTAATTTTTGTATCAATCCTGTATAATATGTAATACTGTTTTACCAGATCACCCGCACGATCACTGGTAGTGCTGGCATTTTAGCTCTGATCTTATAACTTCAAGCAGGGGCTGGACGGCATCATGGGCTCAATGGACATGAGTTTGCACAACTCTTTGCTTCCCTGATGGCTCAGACGGTAAAGCGTCTGCCAGCAATGCAGGAGACCCGGGTTCGATTCCTGGGTCAGGAAGATCTCCTTGAGAAGGAAATGGCAATCCACTCCAGCACTCTTGCCTGGAAAATCTCATGGACGGAGGAGCCTGTTAGGCTACAGTCCATGGGGTCGCAAAGAGTCAGACACGACTGAGCGACTTCACTTTCACTTTCAGAAGATAGTAAAGGACAGGGAAGCCTGGCGTGCCTCAGTCCCTGGGATGGCAAAGAGTCGGACATGACTTAGCAACTGAACAACAAAAATGACTAATATCATATTACCTTTCTAAGAATAAGTAATATTGTTGTTTAAAAATGGATAAATCTCTTTTATATAATCCATTACATGTGGACTTAATAACAATCTCCAAGATAATAGGCTGAATATTATTTCTATGAGCAAAATAATGGTAGGGTTTATGTTGTCTTTTTTTTCTTTTCTAGACCTAGTGCCTCATTTCATTAGGAAGAATATCTTTTACACTGTCATTCGTTTCCAGCTATTTAATTTTTATTTTTTTAACAAGGTGCAATATCATTCTAAATAAATAAATCAGCAGATGTTTAGTAAGTCCTATCATATATGTTAGATTCTGAATAACAATAATATAACATATTATTTTCTAGAGTAAAATTTCAGAAAATTAGTCATTTTGCCTTGCAGAGAGAGAGATAGAGAAAGAAGCTGGTTTAAAACAAAACTATACACACTACTATATATAAAATAGACAACTAAAAGGACCTACCTTATAACACAGGAAACTACTCAATATTCTGTAATGACGTATATGGGAAAATAATCTGCAAAAGAGTGGATATATGTATATATATAACTGACTTAACTTTGCTGTACACCTAGAACTAACAGAACATTGGAAATCAACTTTGTGCTGTCCTGTGCTTAGTCACTCAGTCCTATCCAACTCTTTGTGACCTCATGGACTACAGCCCGCAAGGTTCCTCTGTCCATGAAGACTCTCCAGGCAAGAATATGGGAATGGGTTGCCATCCCTCCTCCAGGATATCTTCCCAACCCAGGGATAGAACCCAGGTCTCCCTCATTGCAGGTGGATTCTTTACCAACTAACCACCCAGAATACTGGAGTGGGTAGTCTACCCCTTCTCCAGGGGATCTTCTTGACCCAGGAGTTGAACTGGGGTCTCCTGCCTTGCAGACAGATTCCTTACTATCTGAGCTACCAGAGAAGCCCAAAATCAACTACCCTCCAATAAATATTAATTTTTTTCAAAAAAGAAAAGAATAAAGTTAATTGTCAACTTTTTGAAGATTCACAATACTACCTGAAAAGCTATGAGAAGTTCTGCAGTATAAGTCTGTTTATCTCACCCAGTATTTCTTAAACTTATTTACTCCCTTGTGTGTGTGTGTATATATTTTCAGTCTAGAAGTATATCATTTCTCTGGAGCTCATGACTGATTTATAATAACTGAAGGACACTCTACGTGAAAGTTGGTGCTACCTCATATTTCAGAGCATCTTTCTACAGATTCACATAGCCCAAACTCTTCCATTATCTGAGATGTGTCTCTTCCCAATTTCAGTGTCTCTCATTCACTGAGGCTGAGAAACCAAAATACTTTCTCACAGTGATCTTTCTTCCAATAAGGGCAACCTAGACAAAAATGTGTGTTCCTCCATTTAATGCAACATAGCATCATCATGTGTATTCACCTCATTAAAGGGCAAAGTCAATGCTATTCCATAGAGAATATAACAACCCGATATTTTGAGCAAACCAATGGACCATCCAGCACTGCAGAACATTGCAAGAGAGGCTTAAACACCATAAGTGCTAAACAGATCTTATCCATTGTTATTATTATTATCTATATTATTATAGTTGTTGTTGTTACTCTGTAAAGATAGAATTTTATGCAATGCAGGAGTTTTGTATGTTTGAATGCATATTATATGTTCACAAATGAAATACATTTAAAGACTGTAGTTGGATGCCTAAAGCAATCATGGCTAATACTTTTGCAAAATTAGAATTGATTATTATTTTCAATATGACTATGCTATAATCCCACACCAATTAAATATATATTTTCCTGTTTACTTTGGGTAGTCTGGAAAACAGGGATATAACAGGATTATGACAGGGTAGTGTATAAAAAAGAATCAGTGGATAGGGATTTTTATGGGAGTCCAGTGGCTAAGACTTCATTTTGTAACGCAAAGAGTGCAAGTTTGATCCCTGGTTGGGGAGCTGAGATTCCATATGCCTCGTGGCCAAAAAAAAAAAAAAAAAAACAAAAAATAAATGAAACAGAACCAATATTGAATTTGTTACAATATTGCTTCAGAAAATTCTTCCTGACATTCTATAGCATGTTTTATTATTGGGACATTTATTCAGAGAAATATGCTCAATGTCATATGGTCTGAATATCCATTCTCTGGGCTTTGCAAAGGTTTTTACATGCTTGTTATACACCGATGACATTTTCATCCTGGAAATGTATTGTCTCCATAACTGAACACCTGCCACAAGGCACAGCATTAGACTCAGAACGTGTATTCAAATATAGGGTCAATACATTAGAAGTTATCAGAACATATTGCTCAAAAACAGAAAAATTAATCAAAATGTCCAATTTTAGCTTTGCTAGCACCAGCAGGGCACAACAGACTGCAGAACTGATTGGTTACTTATTAAATAAGAACAATGGTGACAGAGTTTTTAAAATGTCAAATTAGCCTAACAGAGCTCCCAGCAACATGGAGAAACCTAACCACGAGTTGGGCTATAGACACAGCAGGGAGTTGTCTATAAAAGGTGGCGATGACAAAGGTTCTTGCTGATAATGTTGCTCTTGTAAAATTTTACATTCCTGGCCTTGAAGAGTTACTCTGATAAGTTCTACTTTCTGTGATCTTCTTTCTTGGACAAATTTTCCCACTGCTCTGGGATGATACCAGGGAAATCAAGGACACTCAAAGCCTTCGACCTGGTCATAAATATACTTCCCCATCTGGCACAGACTTGGATACCAAACCTGACCATCAGTAAAGCCATTGAGCAGCATTACCACATGATATTTCTAGCCTATTTATACTGAATAAGTAAATGAAAGTTTTAAATAAAAGTGATCACACATCCTATTGATGTCAAACATATGCCACTACTCACCAGGACTGGAAAAGGTCAGTTTTAATTCCAATCCCAAAGAAAGGCAATGCCAAAGAATGTTCAAACTACCACACAATTGCACTCATCTCACACAGTAGCAAAGTAATGCTCAAAATTCTCCAAGGCAGGCTTCAACAGTCCTGTGAACTGTGAACTTCCAGATATTCAAGCTGGATTTAGAAAAGGCAGAGGAACCAGAGATCAAATTGCCAACATACGTTGGATCATCACAAAAGCAAGAGAGTTCCAGAAAAACATCTTCTGCTTTATTGACTATGCCAAAGCCTTTGACTGTGTGGATCACAACAAATTGTGGAAAATTCTTCAAGAGATGGGAATACCAAACCACCTGACCTGCCTCCTGAGAAATCCGTATGCAGGTCAATAGGCAACAGTTAGAACTGGACATGGAACAACAGACTGGCTCCAAATTGGGAAAGGAGTACATCAAGGCTGCATAGTATCACCCGTTTATTTAACTTCTATGCAGAGTACATCATGTGAAATGCCAGGCTGGATGAAGCACAAGCTGGAATCAAGATTGCTGGGAGAAATATCAATAACCTCAGATATGCAGATGATACCACCCTTATGGCAGAAAGTGAAGAAGAACTAAAGAGCCTCTTGACAAAAGTGAAAGTGGAGAGTGAAAAAGTTGGCTTAAAACTCAACATTCAGAAAACGAAGATCATGGCATCTGGTCCCATCACTTCATGGCAAATAGATAGGGAAACAATGGAAACAGTGAGAGACTTTATTTCTGGGGCTCCCAAATCACTACAGATGGTGACTGCAGCCAAGAAATTATAAGACACTTGCTCCTTGGAAGAAAAGCTATGACCAGCCTAGACAGCACATTAAAAAGCAAACACATTACTCTACCAGCAAAAGTCCATCTAGTCAAAGCTATGGTTTTTCCAGTAGTCATGCATGATTGTGAGAGTTGGACTATAAAGAAAGCTGAACGCTGAAGATTTGATGCTTTTGAAATGTGGTGTTGGAGAAGACTCTTGAGAGTCCTTTGGACTGCAAGGAGATCCAACTAGTCAACCCTAAAGGAAATCAGCCCTGAATATTCATTGGAAGGACTGATGCTGAAGCTGAAGCTCCCATGCTTTGGCCACCTGATGTGACAAACTGACTGGTTGGAAAAGACCCTGAGGCTGGGGAAGATTGAAGGCGGGAGGAGAGGATGAGAGGAGGAGATGGTTGGATGGCATCATCGACTGAGGCTGGGGAAGACTGAAGGCGGGAGGAGAGGATGAGAGGAGGAGATGGTTGGATGGCATCATCGACTGGATGGACATGCGTTGGAGCAAGTTTGGGACCTGGTTATGGACAGGGAGGCCTGGCGTGCTGCAGTCCATGGGGTCACAAAGGTAAGATACAACTGGGTGGCTGAACTGAAATGAACTCACCACTAATGGAAACTAGCTATCTGACAAAGTGGATCAAAGTTTCCAAAAGTTAGATCGTATGAACTATGGATCTGTGCAGCTAGCTGCCTTCTGTGAGACGAGAATTCACATATGTGGGATGTTGCCTGTGAACTCTGGAATGTTGTTGTTTAATCGCTCAGTCAAGTCTGACTCTTTGGGACCCCATGTACTGTATAGCCCACCAAGCTCCTCTGTCCATGGGATTTCTCAGGGAAGAAGACCGGAATGGGTTGCCATTTCCTTCTTCTTTTTTTTTTTTTTTAATTTAATTTTATTTTTAAACTTTACAAAATTGTATTAGTTTTGCCAAATATCAAAATGAATCCGCCACAGGTATACATGTGTTCCCCATCCTGAACCCTCCTCCCTCCTCCCTCCCCATACCACCCCTCTGGGTCGTCCCAGTGCACTAGCCCCAAGCATCCAGTATCGTGCATCGAACCTGGACTGGCAACTCATTTCATACATGATATTATACATGTTTCAATGCCATTCTCCCAAATCTTCCCACCCTCCCCCTCTCCCACAGAGTCCATAAGACTGTTCTATACATCAGTGTCTCTTTTGCTGTCTCGTATGCAGGGTTATTGTTACCATCTTTCTAAATTCCATATATATGCGTTAGTATACTGTATTGGTGTTTTTCTTTCTGGCTTACTTCACTCTGTATAGTAGGCTCCAGTTTCATCCACCTCATTAGAACTGATTCAAATGGATTCTTTTTAATGGCTGAGTAATACTCCATTGTGTACATGTACCACAGCTTTCTTATCCATTCATCTGCTGATGGACATCTAGGTTGCTTCCATGTCCTGGCTATTATAAACAGTGCTGCGATGAACATTGGGGTACATGTGTCTCTTTCCCTTCTGGTTTCCTCAGTGTGTATGCCCAGCAGTGGGATTGCTGGATCATAAGGCAGTTCTATTTCCAGTTTTTTAAGGAATCTCCACACTGTTCTCCATAGTGGCTATACTAGTTTGCATTCCCACCAACAGTGTAAGAGAGTTCCCTTTCAAGGAATCTTCCTTGGAGATCGAACACAGATGGAACCGGAATCAAACACAGATCACTTGCACTGGTGGCAGATTCTTTGCTGTGAAGCCACCAGGGAAGCCTGAATTCTGGATACCGGTGTGCAGTTTTAAAAAGCGATTGTTGAAGTGGTAGTGTGCACAACTTCCTCCAGAACTTATCATCATTCCAATGTTGGGGCTAAATATATTCTAACTGTTTCATGCCTTTCCTTTTATCATGCATGGCTTCCTTTTGGAGCACTAGGAAAAATTAACACCTGTCTTTTGCCACCAAGTTGAATCTGACAAAGCAAGTAAAGGGGATAAAAAAAAAAAAAAACCCAGCAGCAAAAGAGTTAAAGAGAGAGTGCCACATCCCTATGTTCCCTCTATGTTGATAATTCCTCCAGATGACACATCATTTCATGAAGACTTCATTGCCAGTTTTCCTCATGCCCTTGAAGAGGGTGGATATCTTTCCAAAGCCTTTCACCTATGTAAGGTGTTCATTATGAATCTGGGTCCGGTAAATGAAGGCTGTTTATATCTCAAATTACCTTCTAGTCAAGCTCTTCTCCACAACTAATTGGCATGACCTTGGGTGTATCTCCTCCTGAATATCCTTGACACCCATCTGCTATGAAGATGAATGAGTTCTTCAGGTAGCAATCAGCTTTCCTGGTTTAGCCAAAGTGCATCCATTTCTCTCCAGGCCTATGAAGCTGGGAATGAATGTTCAACCCAATGTATAGTGCAGTCACTCCCACTTTGGAGATGTCAGACAACTAAATATTGTGTATTCACTAATAAAAAAATAAATTAATAAAAAGAAAACTTCATTCTAAAAGAAGAGAAATAGAAAGAAGAAAGGTGGAGGGATGAAGAGGGGAAAGTCAATAAAAGCTTAGAGATTCAATTAAGAGTTTAGGTATCTGTCAACTTTTATTAGCTCCAACTTTGACTTATATGGCTGAGGTCAGCAAGTGGTCAGTGTGGAGGGATGGAGGGCAGGCAGAGGAATTGCATCAGGGTCTTGGGTACAGGGAGCACCGAGTCTCCTTGATGGGTAACAAGAGATGATTTGCTCTAATGACTAGAAAACATAGTTTATTCCAGGGGAAGAATAAATTTCTCTGCAGCCTTCTAGCCAGCATGAGGGCCTCTCTCATTGCTTATTGGCATATTATCAGTAAAATCCTTATGAATGATGACTGCTTCTCCTCATCTGCACATATACTCAGTCCTCAAAGACAGAAAAAGTTTACTGTCCATGTCTGACTTAAACACAATCTGAAATATTTGGAATTTGTATTTAGTAGTATCAAATTTTTGAATGAAATCTTCCATTCATTAGGAAAGGAAAAAGTATTTTAAGACTCAATATTAGACTCAGAAGTACATTCAAATATCTGAGGGTTATGTTAGAAGTTATCAGAACATATTGCTCAAATGGAATTTGGCAATTCATTAAATTTGTATGCATTCACAAATTCCAATTAAGCACCGGAATTTGTATATATTCAGTGACATAGTTTATTTCAGAATGTCCACAGAGGAACAATTACATTCAAAAATTTTGACATTATTTCATACTTTAAATGGTGAATATCTATGGGCAAATATCACAGTCATTGCTTTAGAGCTAAAAAAAAAAAATGAGGCTAAGTGGGATGGGTACCTTGCTTGAAGTAACCCAGCTGTTTTTACTCTATATCCAAGTCTCCTGGTTTTACAGTGTACTCCTGGCACTACGTAGCCATACACAAAAAATGGACATTTATTGAGCACCCACCGTATGGCTCAGCTGTTAAAGAGTCCACCTGCAATGCTGGAGAACTGGGTTCGATCCCTGGATTAGGAAGATCTCCTGGAGAAGGAAAAGGCTACCCACTCCAGTATTCTGGCCTGGAGAATTCCATGGGGTCCATGGGGTCGCAAAGAGTCAGACAGGACTGAGCAACTTTCACTTTCACTACTGTATGGCCGTCAATATTCTTGATCAGGGGATCCAATAGTGAATAAAACAAATGTCTGCGATTCCTCAGATCTAACATTCTACAGCGTTTCTCATGTCCTGCTCATTTTTCTTCTTAAGACTTGAGGACAGTATGTTGGTGACATTTACTGGTTTGCTAGGTTGTTTTTTCATTACATCAAAATTTCTTTTTGATTAATTTGGGTCACATTATGCTCAAGAGAGTCATGCTGATTTAGCTTCATCCAGTTATTAATTTAAAAATATCTGTTATATGTTAGTGACTAGCCCAGGCACTGAAGATCCATAAATAAAACTGTGACCATGAGAGGTGGGAAGAGGATGCCTCACAGAGATTTTAAGAAAATTATAGGGGTTCTGATTTAACCTAGAGGATTGAACAAGTGTTTGCATATCTCCTCTTAAAACATCATTATTGGAACTTCCCTGGTGGTCCAGTGGTTAAGACTTTGTGCTTCCAATGCAGAGACCACAGATCCTTAGTCAGGGAACAAGATTCCAAAAGCTGCATGGCATACCAAGAAAAAAAATATGAAAAAGATTTACAGTTTTTTAAAGATGTTTTATAAAAAGTGTAAAGTCGCAAGAACAAAGTTACTAAGATAGAAAGGAATAGAAGGCAAAGAACAGGATTGTGCTGTGCTTAGTCGCGTCCAACTCCTTGCGACCACATGGACTGTAGCCCGCCAGGCTCCTCTGTCCATGGGGATTCTCCAGGCAAGAATATTGGAGTGGGTTGCCATGTCCTCCTCTAGGGGATCTTCTCAACCTGGATCGAACCCAGGTCTCCTACATTGCTGGCAGCTCTTTACAATTTGAGCCACCAGGGAAGCCCAAGATAAATAACAATAGAAAGCAAAGAATGGGATTACATGTATGCAAATATAAAGCAGTTGGATGAGAGAAAACTGACATATCTTATACAGGAAATCTGAATAGGTAATAGGCAGGCCATCTTGTGTTTCAGAACCCTGGAAAGACCCAAGAGTTGAAGGATGAAGCAAACTAGACGTTAGGATCACTGTTGAAACAATGAACAGGAGGCTTTTTTGGAAATCTGTATAAGATGCATTTTACCCCTACATCTCATGCTACACCCTGCACAGCCAATGACACCACATTCCTGACCTCTGCAGAATATGGGTATTTCACTCTCTGAAAAAGGAGTTGAATTAGAGATACTGTTTGGGGGACAGATTGAATTCATATGAATTAAGTAACAGTCTCCCTGCACTGTTTCATTCCCTCATTAGATAGATCCTGCAGCAGGCAGCTTTTGGTATAGCATACAATATTCCCCTTGCTAGTACCCAAGCCCTTGTGGGTCCCTCCCTCCCTTGTATGTATGTTTCCAGCCAGCATTCTTGGCCCCCTTAATCAACAGAAATTGATATAAAGCCAGACAAGAGATTCGGAAAAGGCTTTATTGGGACTCCTGCTGCAGCAGAAGGGAGCAAAAACAAGTAACAGGTTCACTCGTTTGTTCTCCAAGGTGGGGCTGCAGTTCAGTGCAGTGAAAGTCGCTCAGTCCTGTCTGACTCTTTATGACCCTATGGACTATAGCATACCAGGCTCCTTTGTCCATGGAATTCTCCAGGCCAGAATATTTGAGTGGGTAGCCATTCCTTTCTCCAGTGGATCTTCCCAACCCAGATATTGAACCCAGGTCTCCCACATTGCGGGCAAATTCTTTACCATCTGAGCCACCAGGGAAAAGGGGACTAGCTGGTTCCTTATATAGGATGGGGTAGAGGTGAGTCCAGGCGATGGACTGGAGGAGTGGCTTACATCGTTTACCCACCCCTTTGGTGGTGTTGAATGCAGGGGGGCATGCACAGTATTCTGATTTTGGTCCTGGCTCCTCAGAAGTGGCAGTTGGGTTTTTGGTCTTTTTACATCTCATTGTTCATAATTTGCCAGAACTGCACATGTGAGCAGTCATTTTTAGTCCTCTATAGTGTCTGTATTTTGTGGCTGGAGTAGATGTTTGTCCAGGGGCAAGCACTGCAACAAAGGGTCCCAGAGCCTAGCCTGTCTCATATGGGCTGGGCCTGGAGACTCACTTCTAATGAATAAAATGTGGCTAAGTGATGAGAAGTCATTTCCATCATTATGTGACCAGAACTGTGACTGTGTCTTGCTGACACTCCAGCAGACACTTTCTTGACTTCCTGTTCACTCAGTCTTTGAAGCAAGCTCCATGGAGAGGTCCACTTAGAAACTAAGGGAGTCCTCTGTCCAGCAGTTTGTGAGGGGCTGAATCCCACCATCAGCCATGTGAGTGAGCTAGAAGTAGAACCTCCCCAGTCATGCTGTAAAATGACCACAGACTCGTAAGGTGACCAGATGTCCTGGTTTCCCCAGGACTGAGGGGTTCCTGGGATTCAGGACTTTTACAGCTAAGACTTGGACAATGCTGGGCAAACCTGGATGACTGCTGATCCTACTTGTGAGGGATCTGGAGCCAGAAGTCCCAGCTCAATTGCACCCACATTCCTGACCACACAAACTATGAGATAGTAAAAGGTTGTTAAGTCACAGATATGGTGGCTAATTGGTTATGCAGCAATAAATGATTAAAGTAGACTTCTGGAACACTGACACCCAGTTAGACCAGCAAGACAGGACATCTGACTACTTCTCATGGTGAAATGATGACCATAAGAGAAAAAAAACAAAAACATATCATTACTTACAGTCAGCCATTTTCCTAAGAAAATCCTAAGATTCCTACCTAAGCATTCCATGATGAAATCTACCTCTTGGCAAAAGACCTGCCTGTGCATACAGAACTTCCTAAAAAACATTTTAACATTTCCCTTTTAAGGGAATTAACAACCAAGATTAAAATAAAATTTTAAAGAAAGCCACTAATATAAAGGTCAGAAAGCAAAGAAAATGTTCAGGAGAAAAAAAAAAAGAAATTATATGAAAGAGAGAGTCTAGAGAGGAAAAGAAAACTTCTCTAGAATCACTAATGTACCCACTAATATACTCCAAAATGTAAAAAAAAAGAGTGCAGTCATAAAGTCAGAACAAATGCTATAAAAGGAGCATTAATAGAATAAATAATCTTGAAACTGAAGAATATGAAGGATATTAAATCTTCATAGACGTGTTAAAAGATAAAGGAAACGTTTGTTCTCAGACAACTGAATAAAAAGACCGAGTTAAAGTTATAAAAGAAGAAAGAGAATTAAATTAAAGCATCAGTCTCAGATTAATAGGAATCCCAGACAACCAGAGAATTAAGAAAACAGAGAGAAGAAAATTATCCAATAATTTAAAAAAACCCAACTTGAAAAGAGCCACTAAGTGCCCCAAACAATAAATTTTAAACAGGACCCACATCATTAAAAAAAAAAAAACTATAAAATTAAAACCTATATCCCCAAATATGAGGACACTTAAAATAAGATAGTGACCTTTAAAAATGCAGAGAAAAACACTGTGTACAACAGATCAAGAATCAGAATAGCATCAAACTTCTCAACAGCATCACTGGATTCCAGAACACAATGGAAAAACCTTTTAACAATTCCCAAAGGAAATTATCAACAATTAGAATTTGGTCTCCAGAAAAACTAGACAGTCATCTGTTGGGAAGGAAACAGGTGGTAAAATACTGACCACTGAAGCAATTTGACTATGAAATGTAAGAGACACCTGTGCAGGGTTGAGAAAAATGTGTGCGTTTATGAAAGGTCATTCACCAATAATTTGAGACTGTCTCTCAGTTCAGCCTCTGTCTTATTCCCCCAAATATAGACATGGCTATGTGACTTCTTTGGTCATAAAATAAAAAAGAAGTGGCAAGTGACTTCTGTGCAGAATCATTTAGAATTCGTGCTGGGATCTTCAGACTCTCTTTGTCTGCAACATTAAACCCTGAAACCTTTTGTTAAAATGACAATGCTTCTGTCACACCCCATCTCTGAAAGAGGAGGATGAGCAGAGATTTTTAGGACATGCAGCATGGGTGAAAAGTCATTCTTGTTTAAGACTTTAAAGGTTTTCAGTTGTTTTCATAGCATTATTTAGCCAACTTGATGCCTGTGGTGTGTTGTCTGTGGACTTGTGTTTACTATAGAGATACATTTACATGTTTGTATGATATAAAAATTTGGCCTTCAAGTAGGAAATAAAGCAGGTCAAAGGCTAACAGAATTTTGCCAAGAGAACATGATAGCAAGCACCGTCTTCCAAGAACACAAAAGAAGACTGTACACATGGACATCACCAGATGGTCAACACTGAAATCAGATTGATTATATTCTTTTCAGCCAAATTTGGAGAAGCTCTATACAGTCAGCAGAAACAAGACTGGGAGCTGACTGTGGCTCAGATCATGAACTCCTTATTGCCAAATTCAGACTGAAATTGAAGAAAGTAGGGAAAACGACTAGACAATTCAGGTATGACCTAAATCAAATCCCTTACAATTATATGGTAGAAGTGACAAATATATTCAGGGATTAGATCTGCTAGACAGAGTGCCTGAAGAACTATGGATGGAGGTTTGTGATATTGTACAAGAGGCAGTGATCAAGACCATCCCCAAGGGAAAAAAATGTAAGAAGGCAAAATGGTTGTCTGAGGAGGCTTTATAAATAACTAAGAAAAAAGAGAAGCTAAAGGCAAAGGAAAAAAGGAAAAATATACCCATTTGAATGCAGAGTTGCAAAGAAAAGCAAGGATAAATAAGAAAGCCTTCCTCAGTGATTAGTGCAAAGAAATAGAGGAAAGCAATAGAATGGGAAAGACTACAGATCTCTTCAAGAAAATTAGAGATACTAAGGGAATATTTCATGCAAAAATGGGCTCGATAAAGGACAGAAATGGTATGGACGTAACAGAAGCAGAAGATATTAAGAAGAGGTGGCAAGAATACACAGAAGAACTATACAAAAAAGATCTTCATGACCCAGATAACCACGATGGTGTGAACACTCACCTAGAGCCAGACATCCTGGAATGTGAAGTCAAGTGGGCCTTAGGAAATATCACTACAAACAAAATTAGTGGAGGTAATGGAATTCCAGTTCAGCTATTTCAAATCCTGATGGTGCTGTGAAAGTGCTGCACTCAATATGCCAGCAAATTTGGAAAAGTCAGCAGTGGCCACAGGACTGGAAAAGGTCAGTTTTCATTCCAATCCCAAAGAAAGGCAATGCCAAAGAATGTTCAAACTACCTCACAATCACACTCATCTCACGTGCTAGCAAAGTAATGCTCAAAATTCTCCAAGCCAGGCTTCAACAATATGTGAACTGTGAACTTCCAGATGTTCAAGCTGGATTTAGAAAAGGCAGAGGAACCAGACATCAAATTGCCAACATCTGTTAGATCATCAAAAAAGCAAGCGAGTTCCAGAAAAACATCTGCCTTATTGACTATGCCAAAGCCTTTGACTGTGTGGATCACAACAAACTGTGGAAAATTCTTAAAGAGATGGGAATAGCAGACCACCTGACCTGCCTCCTGAGAAACCTATATACAGGTCAGGAAGCAACAGTTAAAACTGGACATGGAACAACAGACTGGTTCCAAATCGGGAAAGGTGTACTTCAAGGCTGTACATTGTCACCTTGTTTATTTAACTTACATGCAGAGTACATCATAGGAAATGTCAGGTTGGATGAAGCACAAGCTGGAATCAAAATTGTTGGGAGAAATATCAATAACCTCACATATGCAGATGACACCACCCTTATGGCAGAAAGCGAAGAAGAACTAAAGTCTCTTGATTAAAGTGAAAGAGGAGAGTGAGAAAGGTGGCTTAAAACTCAACATTCAGAAAACTGATCATGGCATGCACTCCCATCACTTCCTGGCAAATAGATGGGGAAACAATGGAAACAGTGAGGGACTTTATTTTCTTGGACTCCAAAATCACTCCAGATGGTGACTGCGGCCATGAAATTAAAAGACACTTGCTCCTTGGAAGACAAGCTATGACCAACCTAGACAGCATATTGAAAAGCAGAGACATTACTTTGCTGACAGAGGTCTATCTAGTTAAAGCTCTGGTTTTTCCAGTAGTCATGTATAGATGTGAGAGTTGGACTATAAAAAAAAACTGATCGCTGAAGAATCGATGCTTTTGAACTGTGTTGTTAGAGAAGACTCTTGAGAGTCTCTTGGGCTGCAAGGAAATTCAACCAGTCAATCCTATAGGAAATCAGTCCTGAATATTCATTGGAATGACTGATGCTGAAGCTGAAACTCCAAAGCCCTGTCCTGAGCTCAGCCAAGATTATTATGTTTAAGATTTGAAAGCTCCCCAATTAGAGAAGAGGCAGCAGCTCCTTGGTGAACTAGGTCCACAAGGTGGCTGTGGGAATTTTTCCTGGAACCCTAGGCTAGAATCTGTTCTTCATCCTCCTCATGATTCCATGGACTATTTTTAGACTCAACAGCTGATTTGTCTGCTTAAATTAGGCAGTGTTTTCTGTTGCCTTCAAGTAAGAACGCTGACCAGTGCTTTGTGATTAGAGTTTGTGTAAAGACTTAGAGAAGTTGCTCTCTGGAAGAAGAAAGGAGACAGTGTTGTGTTGAGTTGTTCTGTTGATAATGACCCCAGTCTAAGTTATTTTTCTTTAGCTGTTCTTAGCAACTCAAGTTATGAAGTGGAGGAAGTAGTTATTTGGATTAACCCATATTTTTCCTGATTTTGCAATGGAAAGAATTGAAGATGAACTGAAAAGCTGATCCCTAGTCCCAGGCAAAGAAGTAACAGAAATGGGAATTGAACCTATGTTCTTTAAGGTTCACATGTAGCAATAAGACTCTGGAGATGACATTTTCTCTCTTATAAGCTCCCTCCCTCACTTGAAAAAAAAAAATCTACAGAAGGGAACTTTTTGTCTCAAAGATCAATTAACCCTCATGGACAAATGTGGTCCTGTACATGTAAAAATATTAAGATATTTAATGGGGCTTACATTTATTTGTTGTTTAAATGGTCAATTCTTTGTTACCTATATTGGAATAATTGCAGGACTCTCTGATTCTTCTACCCAGGCAACCTCAGTGAAAACATGTATCATTGTTTAGAAAGTTGCTAATGAGACATACCACTAGGCTGCTAGGTGAAGAAACCCAGGAACTAATAACATCCACAGAGGAGATCAAACAAACAAAATACAGACTGTCATATCACATTATCACTTCCTACATGTTTGAACTTTAATATATTCAGGAAGAGGTTTAAAAAAAGGAAATATGAAAGTTAAAGAATTATTTCCAAAATATGATATTTTTGCATTCTTCCCATTTTCCCATTCTTGATTCCTCTGGATCTCCTACATTTATGTGTCCATAAATACTATTTTTTAGATGTTTCTATGTGATAGAGAGGTAGTGGTAAACAAAACAGATAAGGTACCCATCCCACTGAAATTTGCAGTTTTGTTGGAGAAACTGACATTTAACGAATGATCAGATACATAAAGTATCCTGAATTTCTATTAAAGTACTGAAGGAAAATAAAAATTAGTACAAAAGAACATATAAGGAGCATTATACTTTAGATCAGAGAATTAGAAAAATCTCTCTGAGAAATGTATCAGATCAGATCAGATCAGATCAGTCACTCAGTCGTGTCCGACTCTTTGTGACCCCATGAATCGCAGCACGCCAAGCCTCCCTGGCCATCACCAACTCCCGGAGTTCACTGAGACTCACGTCTATCGAGTCAGTGATGCCATCCAGCCATCTCATCCTCTGTCGTCCCCTTCTCCTCTTGCCCCCAATCCCTCCCAGCATCAGAGTCTTTTCCAATGAGTCAACTCTTCGCATGAGGTGGCCAAAGTACTGGAGTTTCAGCTTTAGCATCATTCCTTCCAAAGAAATCCCAGGGCTGATCTCCTTCAGAATGGACTGGTTGGATCTCCTTGCAGTCCAAGGGACTCTCAAGAGTCTTCTCCAACACCACAGTTCAAAAGCATCAATTCTTCGGCACTCAGCCTTCTTCACAGTCCAACTCTCACATCCATACATGACCATAGGAAAAACCATAGCCTTGACTAGACAAAACAAAACTTTGTTGGCAAAGTAAGGTCTCTGCTTTTGAATATGCTATCTAGGTTGGTCATAAAAGCTTTGCTAAAACCTGAGTAATGGGTGGGGATTAGCCATCTAAAGAGTGATTTTCATTTCATTTTAGATAGGAGGAGCATATCTGCTAAGGTCCTGAAGTAAGAAATAGTAATAATTTAGTCCTTAAACTGAAATAATAACTTGAGAAAAATTTATAAAATTATTGATATATAAAACATGTAATCAATTTTGAGGATGAGACAGATAGCATCACTGACTCAATGGACATGAATTTGAGCAAACGCCAAGAGAGAGCAGAGGACAGAGGATCCTGGTGTGCTACAGTCCATAGGGTTGCAAAGAGTAGGACATGACTGAGCAACTGAACAACAATACCAATTTTGATAGATGGGAAGCCAAATTCCTATAATTGCTATAATATAAAAATACACTTGTATGCATGTACATATACATATATACCCACACTCACACACAGCCCATAGGCATCCATGAACGTGTGCAAGAACATACATATACACACTCTTGTGCTTGTCTTGTTATGACTTCTAAAAAATCTTGCGCTTGAATAGCCAGATTTCCAAATCTACATTTCAGATGCAAGAATAACTATTTTTAAAGCTTTAACCAATTAGAGTTAGAAAATCTAGGCTTGCTCTGGCTCTGAGTAAACTGGATTGCCAACAATTCATTTTGAATGCACTCTTCTCTTTTGTGGCCACCTGGTGGTTAAACCTTCGTGTTTCTGTTGCCTTGGTGTGCACGGTCTGTATGCTTATTTCAGTTCATTTCAAATCTTCCTGGCCTTGGATTAACCTTCTTTCTTGAGCCCCAGGTCTTCTAAATGGGCAATGTTACCTCAAATGACTAAAAGGGATTTGAGAGCTTTCTAAGCCTTGCTTAAGAAAAGTACATTCGGAATACTCTTCAAATCTGCAGTCCTGAATTAATTTGTCAGGGAAACTACATTGGGCTTTCCGTGCATAAGCAGAAGAAATAAAGCACCCACACACACACACACACACAAATACCAGTGCCCATTTAAACAAATAAGGAGGCCTGTGGCATCTGCTGGTGAATTATAATTGATGACCAAGGAAAGAAAGTGAAAAAAAATCATCAAGCACATTTCCAAAGCAGGGCTGACAGGAGAGGAGTGGATGGGGTGTTGAAAAAAAGCACTGAAAAATAAACTGTGCTCAGCTCAGGGAACAGGCTAGAGGTGAGCCGTTCATTTTATTTATGTCTTTGAAGAATGGTAGTAGAAATGCTAATTTTGCCATTTTTAGATTTACTTAAAGCTGAAATCAATGGAGCAAAAGCAAAAACCCACAAGGCCAGCCCAGCCTTATGTTTTGGATAATGCCCATTCTGTGGTTCATTAACTGTGTGTCTCATTTATCATCTGTCCTTGTCCCCTGAGAGTTTCCCGGGAGTGGGGCTAGAGGCGTCCTGTGATGAGTGCTTAGGAACTGGAAGATGAAGCTCAGGGAGTGCGTAGACTCTAAACCCCATACAACCCACACATCCCCCCACTTTTTAGTTTTTAAAGAAACTAAGTTTAATGAATTCAATTTTATCTTTTTTATTTTTATGGTTGTGCCCTGTGGCATGTAGGACCTTCGTTCCCTGACCAGAGAATGGAATCTGTGTCACCTGCAGTGAAAGTGCTGAGTCCTAACCACTGGACTGCCAGAGAATTCCCCAACACACACTTTTTATCACAGGTGCTTTGTAAGACCCCTTTACGCTTGTGAAATGCAGCCATTTAAGTGCAGGGAGGCAGACTTTATCATAGTTCCCAGCATAGATGGAGCAGAAACTTTTCAGAAAGAAGCAGTGGTAGAGAACGACACCTGATAGTCTTAGAAATGACATAAAATAGAAATAAAAGAAAATTAATATATAAGAATGTAGGAACTATGATACAGAATAAAAAATAAAATAATCTTAGAACAAAGCAATAAATATTGTAATCGATAAATACTCAAGTAAAGCCATATTAGTGACTTAAATAGAGATGCTTACTTCTATATCTCAAATCAGTCTAAAAGCAATCGCTCCAAGTACAAAAGAATTGCTGTTGTTCAGTCAGTCATGTCTGACTCTCTGTGACCCCATGGACTGCAGCACACCAGGTCCTTCACTGTCCTCACTCTCTCCCATAATTTGCCCAAATGCATGCCATTGAGTCGGTGATACCATCCAACCAACTCATCCTCTTTCACCCCCTTCTTCTGCCCTCAGTCATTCCCAGCATCAGGGTCTTTTCCAATGAGTTGGTTCTTTGCATCAGGAGGCCAAAGTATTGGAGCTTCAGCTTAGTATCAGTCTTTCCAGTAAATATTCAGGGTTGATTGCCTTTAGGATTGACTGGTTTGATCTCCTTGCAGCCTTGTTTATGGTCCCACTCTCACAAGTACTAAAGGATACAGGAACTTTGTAGGCGATTCAAGTATTTCAGGCACCGTGACTATCAGCAGTATAACTTTCCAAAATGGTGAATAATTATTTTTTAAACTTTTTAACAAAACTGTCTTTAATATTTCTTTGATTTACATAACAGCTGCATTCCAGGGAAATTCAATATATATAAATACTGTACACAAAATACATTTATTTTATGTAAATTTGAATTTGAGTCTAATTTCAGTAAATTATAAGTAGTTTTCTCTCATACACACCATAATTACAAACCTTCATGATAGAAATATGAGTATGTAGGCAAGAGTCTATGTCTATTTCTGGCCTGGACCCCTGCTCTAATCTCAGTACCCATATGTCCAAATTTCTCCTCAAATATGTTTACTTGAAAGTCTAAAAGCATTTCAGACATAGCACATAAAATGTCCTTTCCTCCTTCAGTTTTTTATTCATCTCAGTAAATGTCACCTCTTTGGCCAAAACGTCAGACTCTGATTCCACAATTTCTGTGCACCCTACATTCAAACCACTAGAAAATCCTGTAGGTTCTATTTTCAAAACTATCCAGAATCCAGCATTTTTTTCTATTGCAACTACCACCCTGGTTCAAATGCTAGCATTCATGTGCATTGTTTCTACATTCTCCTAGTAAAATATTTGCAAACAACTCATACAGCTTAATATAAAAAAAATCAACAACCCATTCAAAAATTAGGCAGAAGACCTAAATAATTGTCATTCAGTTGCTAAGTCATGTCCAACTCTTTGCATCCCTATGGACTGAAGCATACCAGGCTTCCCTGTCCTTCACTATCTCCAGGAGTTTACTCAAACTCTTGTCCACTGAGTCAGTGATGCCATCCAAACATCTAACCCTCTGCCCCCCCTTCTCCTCCTACCATCATTTTTTCCCAGCATCAGGGTCTTCTCCAATTCCCTCCAAAGAAGGCAGACAGATGGACAGCACACACATAAAAAGATTTCCAATATTGCTAATTATCAGAGA
This sequence comes from Bubalus bubalis, assembly GCF_019923935.1. NCBI lineage: Eukaryota > Metazoa > Chordata > Mammalia > Artiodactyla > Bovidae > Bubalus > Bubalus bubalis. The sequence goes on from NC_059161.1 coordinate 111,878,585, forward strand.
AACGCAAATCAAAACTGCAATGAAATATCACCTCACACCAATCAAAATGCCCATCATTTTAAAAATCTACAAATAATAAACACTGGAAAGGGTGGGCAAAATATACCCTTATGCTGTTGGTGGGAATGTAAATTGGTGCACCAATATGTGGAACAGTATAGAATCTCCTTTAAAAAAAAAAATTAGAGTCACCATATGATTCTGCAGTCCCACTTCTGGGCATACATCCAGGAAAAAACCCTAATTAGAAAAGATACATGAACCTCTATTTACAATAGTCAGGACATGGAAGCAACGTAAATGTTCATTGACAGATGAATAGATAAAGAAGATATGGTGTATATATACACTAAAATATTACTCAGCCATAAACAAGAATGAAATATTGCCATTTGCAGCAACATGGATAGCCTTAGACATTATCATACTTTATCATACTTAGTGAAATAAGTTGAACAGAGAAAGACAAATATCATATGACATCACTTACATGTAGAATCTAGAAAATGGTACAAATGAATTTATTTACAAAACAGAAATAGACTCACAGATATGGAAATAAAGTCATGATTATCAAAGGGGATGGCTGAGGGTGGAAAGATAAATTAGGAGTTTGTGACTATCATATACACACACTATGAAAGGCTTCTCTCATAGCTCAGTTGGTAAACAATCTGCCTGCAATCCAGGAGACCCAGGTTCAATTCCTGGGTCAAGAAGATCCCCTGGAAGAGGAAATGGCAACCCACCCCAGTATTCTTGCCTGGAGAATCCCATGGAGAGAGAAGCCTGGAGGCTACAGTCTATAGGGTTGCAAAAGTGCAGACATGGCTTAGTGACTAAAACACCACCACCACCATATATAAAATGGGTAAGCAAGAAGGGTCTATTGTGTAGTACAATAAACTGTATGTATTCAGTATCTTGTAATAACCTACAATGGAAAAAAGTCTTAAAAAGAATATGTTTACATATATACACACACACACATTTAATTTTGCTGACCTGAGACTGGCACAGCATTGTGGATTAACTATACTTCAATTTTAAAAGTTGGCTTAAAACTCAACATTCAGAAAACTAAGATCATGGCATCCAGTCCCAACACTTCATGGCAAATAGATGGGGAAACAGTGGAAATAGTGCCAGACTTTATTTTGGGGGGCTCCAAAATCACTGCAGATGGTGACTGCAGCCATGAAATTAAAAGACACTTGCTCCTTGGAAGAAAAACTATGACCAATCTAGACAGCATATTAAAAAGCAGAGACATTACTCTGCCAACAAAGGTCCATTAGTCAAAGCTATGGTTTTTCCAGTAGTCATGTATGGATATGAGATTTGGACTATAAAGAAAACTGAGCACCAAAGTAGTCATGCTTTTGACCTGTGGTGCTGGAGAAGACTCTTGAGAGTCCCTTGGACTTCAAGGAGATAAATCAGTCAATCCTAAAGGAAATCAGCCCTGAATGTTCATTGGAAAGACTGATGCTGAAGCTGAAACGCCAATACTTTGGCCACCTGGTGCGAAGAACTGACTTATTGGAAAAGACCCTGATGCTGGGAAAGATTGAAGGCAGGAGGAGAAGGGGATGAGAGAGGATGAGATGGTTGAATGGCATTACCGACTGGATGAACATGAGTTTGGGCAAGCTCTGGGAGTTGGTGATGGACATGGTGCAGTCCATGGGGTCACAAAGAGTCAGACATGACTGAGTGACTGAACTGAACTGAACTGAATTTAAAAAAAAAATTCTCCTAACCTGCCCTCCTCTTTTACCCTGTCCCTGTACAGTCTATCATAACACAACAGCCAGAAAAGTGAAAGTGAAGTCGTTCAGTTGTGTCCGACTCTTTGCAACCCCATGGACTGTAGCCTGCCAGGCTCCTCCACCCATGGGATTTCCCAGGCAAGAATACTGGAGTAGGTTGCCATTTCCTTCTCCAAGGGATCTTCCTGACCCAAGGATCAAACCCTGGTCTTCCAAACCGCAGGCAGACTCTTTACCATATGAGCCACAAGGGAAGCCCACAACAGCAAGTGATCCTTTCAAAACTGAAGTCTGATCACATTTCTGTCTATTGAAAGCCCCTAAACACCCTCAGTTGCTCCCATGTCACCAAATCTAAGCTCTCACCATCAACTCACTGCCTCTTCCCAAGCCTCTCGCATCTAATTTTTCAATCTCCTTTTCCCATGATGCTCCTGCCGTCGCAGACCCTTGGTTGGCCCTCAAACACACTGGAAGCACACTCCCACCACTGGGCTTTCGCAGTTACCCTCCACTCTGCCTGGACTGCTTTTTTCCCCCCAGGAATCTCTCTGCAGGGCTCACTCCCCCATCCCTTTCAGTTTTCTACTCAAATGATACTTCTATTACATCATGCAGGGCTGCAGAGGAGGCACAAGTAAGGCATCAAAGTAAACCTAAAACCTTCAAAATGGTAGAGAAACCATGAGGGGTAAGTTTGACTGCAGTTTAAGGGGTAGGAGGATAAATAATTCTGGATAGGTTACTATGGGAGATTTTGAAGGATATTGAATGTTGGTTAAGGAAACGTTTTAGACTTGCATCCTGTAGTTAATGGGAAGTTGCAGAAGCTTTTTGAGCAGGGAATGAAATCATTCAAAAAGGTTTATCTGGATAAATAGAGTGGGCTGGGTCACTGGGGAGAGAGACGGATATTCAACAGCTAAGCCACAGCGCTTTTGCAGGTGTACAAGTACAAAGGCACACAGCACTAATACAGGGGATTTATCTTGGATTGGAGAGATTATCCACAGAAAGATTAACCATAAAAATGTCAGTTGGACTGATTTGGAAGGTAAATGGTATTTGCTCAGATAACACCTTTTTAGTGAGGCTTCCGTCAAACATCATGTTTATTCATTTAGCATAGATTATATTATGTTGTTAAGTTACTTTATGTTATATATTAGCAATTTCCCCATATCATTTTTCCCTTTCTCTGCTTTATTCACTCCATTGCATTTGCAGCCAACGGAAATAATATTCTGTACCAGAGGTCAATAAACTTTTTCTGTACAGGACTAGATAGTAAATAACTGAAGCTTGCAGGCTAGTTTCTATTGCAACTCTCCAACTCTGCTATTGTGGCTTGAATTCAGCCATAGACAATGTTTAAGCAAATGAGAGTGGCCATTTATTTCCAAAATAAGTAGCAATCTGGATGTATTATAAATGGCTAACCCCTGTCCTCTATGATGCTTCTCTCTTTTCTTTTCATTTTTTTTTTTTTTTTTTTTTGGTTTCCATACTGCCTTTTAGCTCCTTCTAGAATATAAGCATTAGTCATTCGTTGTGTCCTACCCGTTGTGACACATGCATTGTAGCCCTCCAGAATCCTCTGTCCGTGGAATTCTCTAGACATGAATACTGCAGTGAGTTGCCATTCCCTTCTCTAGGGGATCTTGCTGAGCCAGGGATAGAACTTGGGTCTCCTGTCTTGCAGGAAGATTCTTTACCATCTAAGCCACCAGGGAAGCCTGAGCCATGGAAATAGATATTTTTGTCTGTTTTGTTCATCACTGTATCCCTAGTATTAAAAGTAGTGTGGGTACATAGGACAAAGTGTGATATTGTATGCTTCTAGCCACGTGATATTAGGTGAGCTCAAAAGAGGAAACCCTCCACCCTCTTCCTGTACACAATTTCCTAGCTATAAATATTTGCTAAAATAGATACGTGCCAAACTCTTACTTTAAAAGAAATACTGACTCTACATTGCCTCTTGAGAAATCTGTGTGCAGGGCAGGAAGCAACAGTTAGAACTGCACATGGAACAACAGACTGGTTCCAAATAGGAAAAGGAGTACATCAAGGCTGTATATTGTCACCCTGTTTATTTAACTTATATGCAGAGTACATCATGAGAAACGCTAGGCTGAATGAAGCACAAGCTGGAATTAAGATTGCCAGAAGAAATATCAATAACCTCAGATACGCAGATGACACCACCCTTATGGCAAAAGTGAAGAAGAACTAAAGAGCCTCTTGATGAAAGTGAAAGAAGAGAGTGAAAAAGTTGGCTTAAAGTTCAAAATTCAGAAAACAAAGATCATGGCATCCGGTCCATCACTTCATGACAAATATATGGAGAAAAGTGGAAACAGTGAGAGACTTTATTTTCTTGGGCTCCAAAATCACTGCAGATGGTGACTGCAGCCATGAAATTAAAAGATGCTTACTCCTTGGAAGAAAAGTTATGACCAACCTAGACAGCATATTAAAAAGCAAAGACATTACTTTGCCAACAAAGACCCATCTAGTAAAGGCTATGGTTTTTCCAGTAGTCATGTATGGATATGAGTTGGACTATAAAGAAAGCCAAGTGCCGAAGAATTGATGCTTTTGGACTGTGGTATTGGATAAAACTCTTGAGAGTCTCTTGGGCTGCAAGGAGATACAACCAGTCCATCCTAAAGGAAATCAATCCTGAATATTCATTGGAAGGACTGATGCTAACACTGAAACTCCAATACTTTGGCCACCTGATGTGAAGAGCTGACTCATTTGAAGAGACCCTGATGCTGGGAAAGATTGAAGGCGGGAGAAGAAGGGGACGACAGAGGATGAGATGGTTGGATGGTATCGCTGACTGAATGGGTGTGAGTTTGAGAAAACTCCAGGAGTTGATGATGGACAGGGAGGCCTGGTGTGCTGCAGTCCATGGGGTAGCAAAGAGTCAGATATGACTGAGCGACCGAACTTAACTGAACTGAACTTATTGCTGACAGTTTAAATTTGAACTTCTTAGCATGGCACATAAATTGTTCAGGAGAAGATACTGATGAGCCGGTATAGAGTAACCAAGAGAAAGGTCGTTTCTTCATGTTTTTAAGGATTTTATTGTTTAATCACTAAGTCGTGTCTGATTCTTTTGTGACTCAATGGACTATAGCCCACCAGGCTCCTCTGTCCATGGGATTTCCCAGGAAAGCATACCAGAGTGGGTTGCCATTTCCTTCACCAGAAGATCTTTTCAACCCAGGGTTCGAACCCCCCTTTCTTGCATTGACAGATAGATTCGGTATCACTGAGCCACCAAGGAAGCCCCTTTAAACTTTAGTAGTGCAATTATGTTTACAACAAAAATAAGACTGATTCGTGTTAACTCCACTTGATATGGACCAATGAATAAACTAAAATTAGTTCAGTTCAGTCGCTCAGTCATGTCTGACTCTTTGCAACCCCATGAATCGCAGCAAGCCAGGCCTCCTTGTCCATCACCAATTTCCGGAGTTTACCCAAACTCATGTCCATGGAGTCGGTGATGCCATCCAGCCATCTCATCCTCTGTCATCCCCTTCTCCTCCTGCCCACAATCCCTCCCAGCATCAGAGTCTTTTCCAATGAGTCAACTCTTCGCATGAGGTGGCCAAAGTATTGGAGTTTCAACTGCAACATCAGTCCTTCCAATGGACAGCCAGGACTGATCTCCTTTTGGATGGACTGGTTGGATCTCCTTGCAGTCCAAGGGACTCTCAAGAGTATTCTCCAACACCACAGTTCAAAAGCATCAATTCTTCAGTGCTCAGCTTTCTGCACAATCCAACTCTCACATCCATACATGACCACTGGAAAAACCATAGCCTTGACTAGACAGATGTTTGTTGGCAAAGTAATGTCTCTGCTTTTCAATATGCTATCTAGGTTGGTCATAACTTTCCTTCCAAGGAGTAAGCATCTTTTAATTTCATGGCTGCAATCACCATCTGCAGTGATTTTGGAGCCCAAAAAAATAAAGTCTGGCACTGTTTCCCCATCTATTTCCCATGAAGTGATAGAACCAGATGCCATGATCCTAGTTTTCTGAATATTGAGCTTTAAGCCAACTTTTTCACTCTCCTCTTTCACTTTCATCAAGAGGCTCTTTAGTTCCTCTTCACTTTCTGCCACAATGGTGGTGTCATCTGCATATCTGAGGTTATTGATATTTCTCCTGGCAATCTTGATTCCAGCCTGTGCTTCTTCCAGCCCAGCGTTTCTCATGATGTACTCTGCATATAAGTTAAATTAGCAGGGTGACAATATACAGCCTTGACGTACTCCTTTTCCTATTTGGAACCAGTCTGTTGTTCCATGTCCAGTTCTAACTGTTGCTTCCTGACCTGCATATAGGTTTCTCAAGAGGCAGGTCAGGTGGTCTGATATTCCCATCTCTTTGAGAATTTTCCACAGTTTATTGTGATCCACACAATCAAAGGCTTTGGCATAGTCAATAAAGCAGAAATCGATGTTTTCCTGGAGCTCTCTTGCTTTTTCCATGATCCAACAGATGTTGGCAATTTGATCTCTGGTTCCTCTGCCTTTTCTAAAACCAGCTTGAACATCTGGAAGTTCACGGTTCATGTATTGCTGAAGCCTGGCTTGGAGAATTTTAAGCATTACTTTACTAGTGTGTGAGATGAGTGCAATTGTGCAGTAGTTTGAGCATTCTTTGGCATTGCCTTTCTTTGGGATTGGAATGAAAACTGACCTTTTCCAGTCCTGTGGCCACTGCTGAGTTTTCCAAATTTGCTGGCATATTGAGTGCAGCACTTTCACAGTGTCATCTTTCAGGATTTGAAATAGCTCAACTGGAATTATTAAACTAGAATACTACTATATTAATTTATATGAGAAATAAATCTGTTAGATGCCCTATTTTGTGCACAAATGCATTTCAGACACCTGGAGCAGAATCTGACTGTTTTCTGCTTAGAATCACCTCCTTGCAATCAAAGTTATATGGAAAAATCATAATTAGAAAGTTTCACTGTGATCTCAGAATTACAACAAAGAATTGTAGCTTCTTACAAAATTAATTATATCATTATTATATGTATAAAAGGAAACTGAGTTCTGTAGAATCTAGATCCTCCAAGACTTTCTTATCTAAACAATTCTACTTTTCTCTGTATTGTATATTGAATTTATGCATAAAATTTCACTGGGGAAAAAGAAGATTTTCTATGAAAAATGCACCTCACTGAATTTCTTAGTTTGATGATTGTACGAGCAGTGTCATCGTTTTTGAACATCCTGATGAATGTTTTGGGGTCAAACATTTCATTGATTACAGAACATAGCCATTTGCCTCTGTGATACTGAATTTCATTGATTACAGAACATACCCATTTGCCTCTGTGATACTTCTTGCTGAATAGTTCTGTTGCTGAAAAAAAATATTTGAATTGACTTTTAAAAGTTAGTGTCTTCAATCAGATTCCAGTCAAGTCTTAACCTTGGAAAGAATCTGTCTTTAAAATGGTTCTACAACCTCACCTATAACCCATGTATTTCATATTTTAACATTCAGAGGTTAATGTTATCTGGCTATTTCTAAATCCTCATTGTTCTCTCAGTTTTTGTCCATGAGACTTTTCATCTCACCTTCAGCGTCTCTCTTAATGTAACTTACATTTGAACTGCACCAAAATCCTCACTCTTGCTCAACACAAAAACCTCATATACTGGTATCTTTACATTCTATTTTTCCATTGTTGGCAGACACAATGCCCCTCACACCCTTTTATTACTATATTTAGAGCTTGAATTCTGAAGCCTGGCAGAATGAATGGGAAGCTACTCTCTCACTGAGTGATGGTAGGGAATTTACCTAACTTGCATTTACCTTAGTTTCTCATCTACAAATGAGGACACTAGTAACACTAATTTGCAAGTTGCTGTGAAGAGTTAAATATAGTAAATGCTCAATAAAACACAGCTCTAGCTCTTGGTGTTTTAACTTGTGCTTCAAGTTCTCCAGTGAATGCCATCTTCTGTGTGAAGCCTGTACCAGGAATAAAGAAGGCATGGTTAAATAGCTGCATTACTATTGTGATATAAAAAGGACATTAAGAGATGTCAGGAAAGCTCAGGGCAACTGCTAACAGATACTGAGATGAAATTGAAGGAAAATAAGGTCAATTTGGGCTTAATCCGAATCTTCTAAATAGTCATCTACTCTGTGCTCCTTTCATGCCTGTAAGCAGCCTTTGCTATGATAAAATACAAAAACTGGGACAAAAATGTTATTAAAAAAATTTTTTATGTTAGTAAGTTGGTTGAAGAAGGATGCTGCTCCCTGTGGGGGAAAAAAAGGCATGTGTCAGATCCATGGAAGAAAGAGAATATCACATGGCACAGGAATTCATGCAAAATAAACTACAGACAGAAATTTCAGAATTTGAGAAAAGTAAATAATCACCAGAAGGAAAATGTATTCAGCTAGACATTATGTAAGCTAGCTGAAGCTGCCTCTTTACCGCGTCAGGACTTTTGACGATGCTAGCATCAGTCATAACTTTGCATCTGTGCTCAGACTTGCCTCCCAGGGTTTCAGCTGAAAATAGAGCTGCCAAGAGGCTAAGAGAGAGTAATCCAACTTTGCCCGTGCTGTTGCAAAACCCTGACCCTCTGGCCATTCTCCATCCTGAAGTCTGTCAGGCAGCCTTGGCCCTCCAAAGATAGTCAAAGATCTTAACCACATATTCTCTACTTTTTAATTTTATATGAAGCCTAGGGTTAGTTGAAAGAAAAATCTGTTATAAAAGGGTAATAGCTCTCTCAGCTGTCTATTACAAAATGGTAAAGAAATCAATGACTCAGTGATTGAGTGTCTATATTCCAGAGACACCTTTCCACTGCCCTTTAATGGAAAAGATAAGTTATTTTATTTAGTTTTAAAATTATCACATTTATCAAACAATAAATACATATTGAGCACTTACTGCATGCCAAGTCCATGGTAAGCACTGGAGATACAGAAGAGATGGGACAAAGTCCCTGTTCTTCTGAACCTTACTTTCTACTGTGGGGACACAGACATCAGATGAGCCAGCAAATAAATAAAGCTAAACAAAAATTGTTTAAATTAATTATGTTAATACAGTAAGTGATAGCCCTAGGAGCTTTATAGGTTCTTACCTTTGTGAGTTGGACTTCAGGTGTTATTAGATAGCCATTTCCATCTTAGCCATCTCTTCAAGGCTGCGTGTGGACTGACATTCAACAGCAAGATAAATTCTTTTAAATAAGATAAGAAATGCAATCTTGCAAACAACCCACACAACTTGACATGTATCCTTCAAATGTACCTTCTATAATAATTCTAAACTGTATCTTTGCTCAGGTCATTTCCCTACACCTGGACCTCCTTTTCTTTTTCTCTTTGTCAAGCTAAGATGAAACTAATCTCCTCCATGAAAAACTTCAGCTTATATAGTCTATGACTACACTCTAATCTTCTGGATTTCTATAATGCTAGCAGCCTATCCTCAAGTAAAGAGAAAAAAACTCATCACTAGCTCCTGGAAAATGATTCTTTTCACTTTTTTATTTGCTAGAATTTTCTAGCAAATAATATATCTATCTCTTTGATACTTTTACAGTACTTTTCTTGTTTGACTCTGTATTAATGTAATTTGTGACACGACTGAGCGACTTCACTTCCACTTTTCACTTTCATGCATTGGAGAAGGAAATGGCAACCCACTCCAGTGTTCTTGCCTGGAGAATCCCAGGGATGGGGGAGCCTGGTGGGCTGCCGTCTCTGGGGTCACACAGAGTCGGACACGACTGAAGTGACTTAGCAGCAGCAGCAGCACTGACTATAAAAGTAGTGCATGTTTATCATGGAATATCTGAAAATGCAATAAGAATTGTACAGATAGTTTAAAAATATTTTATAACCTCATGGTGCAGATGGAGAAAAATTGTTTTTACTTCCAAAAAACACAAATAAGTTGAAAGTTAAAGGATTAAAAAATACATTTCATGCAAAGAGTGATCAAAAAATAGTGAGTGTGGCTATTCTAAGACAAAATAGACTTTAAGTTAAAAACTGTTACAAGAGACACATAAGAACATTTAATATTGATAAATGTGTCAATTCACCAAGAATATATAATAATTGTAAACATATAGGCAACAATAACAGAACCCCAATATGTATGAAGCAAACACTGATAGAAACAAAGGAAGAAATATGCTTGGCCATAAAACAGCTCTCAATAAATTTTAAAAGATTAAAATCATTCTAAGAGACTGCACTGACCACAATCAAATGAAGCTAGATGTCAATAAAGGGAATTGGAAAATTTACAAATATGTGGAAATTAAAAAAAAATACTTTTAATCAACCAGTGATTAAAAGAAGACATCATGAGAATAATTAGAAAATATTTAGAGGTAAATGAAAATGAGAACCGAGCCTACTAAAACTTAACAAGATACAAAGAAAGCAATGCTTGGATGTAAACTGATAGCTGTAAACACCTACATTAAGGAGGAAGAAAGATCTCAAACCAATATCCTAACTTAATATTTTGAGAAGCTAAAAGAGAAAGAGAAAACTAAATCCAGAGATACCAGAAGGAACTGATAAAGTTTAGAGCAGAGACAAATGAAATAGAGCATACAAAAACAATAGAAACAATACAATGAAAACAAAAGTTGGTTCTTGGAAAGGTCAACAAAGTCAGCAAACCTTTAGCTAAACTAATAAGAAAAAAAGAGAGAGAAGACACAAATAAATCAGAAATGATAAAGGGGACATTATCATGAATCTTACAGAAATAAAAAGGATTATAAGCTAATACCATGGACAATTATATGTCAATAAATTAGATAACTTAGATGAAAAGCATACATTCCTAGAAACACACAAATTACCAAAACTGACTCAAGAAAAAAAATAGGAAATATGACTATATCTCTAAAAAGTAAGGGAATTGCGTCAGTAATAAAAATCTTCCCGATAAAAAACGTCCAGGACAAGATGACTTCACTGGCAAATTCTAATAATTTGAAGTATGCATGCATGCTAAGTTGCTTCAATCCTGTCTGACTCTTTGCACGATTAGCACCAATTCCTCTCAAACTCTACCCAAAAAAACAGAAGAGGAGAAACAGCATGAGGCCAACATTATCCTGATATGAAAATGAGATAAAAACATCACGAAGAAAGAGAATTAGAGAAAAATACTTCTCCTGAATAAAGATCCAAAAATACTTTAAAATGTGAGCAAAACAAATACAACAGCCTGTTAACAATATTACACACCACAGCCACATAGGGTATATCCCATAAATAAAACGGTAACTCAGCATTTTAAAAAATTCTTTCTATATGTAATGTATTAGTTTAGCTACTAAACAACAATAAAAACAACTGAAACATTACTAAGGTCCCACATTACAGGGGACTTCCTTGGTGATCCAGTGGTTAAGACTGCCTTCCAATGGAGGAGGTGCAGGTTTGATCCTTGGTAGGAGAACTAAGGTCTTTTGGTTTTTTCCCCACACATCATGAGCCCCTTAAGATCCATTCTGGTTGTTGCCTCTATCAAAATTTCTTCCTTCGTACTGCTAAGCAGCAACCACTGTACAGGTGTATCACTGTTTATATATTCACTAGTTGAAGGACCTCTGAGTTGATTCTACTATTCGGCTATTACAACTAAAGCTGCTATGAGCATTCATGTACAAGTTTTTATATGAACATCATTTTCTTTCTTTAATATTTCTAAGTTAAATACCCATGACTGTGATTGCTGTTTAAGAAACTGTCAAATTGTTTTCCAAAGTGCCTGTTCCATTTTCATTCTTGGCAACAAGACATAATAGAGCCCATTGTACTATCCCTACCAGCCCTTGTATTATCAGTGTTCTTTATTTTAGTCTTTCTAAACATTGTGTATTTGTATCTCATCATAGGTTTAATTTACAGTTCTCTAATGGTCAATGCAGTTTCCCTGATAGCTCAGTTGGTAAAGAAACCGCCTGCAATGCAGAAGACCCCTGTTGGATTCCTGGGTCAGGAAGATCCACTGAAGAAGGGTTAGGCTACCCACTCCAGTATTCTTGGGCTTCCCTTGTGGCTCAGCTGGTAAAGAATCTGCCTGCAAATGTGGAAGACCTGGGTTCGATCCCTGGGTTGGGAAGATTCCCTGGCGAAGGGAAAAGCTACCCTCTCTAGTATTCTAACCTGGAGAATTCCATGGACGTCTATGGGGTTGCAAAGAGTCGGACACAACTGAACGACTTTCACTTCACAATGGTCCATGATGTTAAGCATATTTTCATGTGTGCCATTTATATATTCTCCCTATTTAAATGTCTGTTCAATATTTTCCCCAATTATTAACTGTTTTGATTGGTCTCTTACTGTTGATAGATAGAAGTAATGTGTTCAGTATGTGATTTAAATCTTTTTTTTTTGGAACTATGGCTTATCTTTATATTTTCTTGACAATGCCTTTGCATATTAAGCATTTTAAATTTTGATGAAACTACCACTGTATCAATTTGGTTTTTTATGGATGGTGCTTTCGGTATCAGTTCTAAGAAATATGCCTACCCCTGGATCAAATATTCCTTCATGCTTTCTCCTTAAAGTTTTTTGATTTTTAAAAGGTTTAGATCTATGATCAATCCACTATGAGTTAATTTTTGTATAATATGTAAAATTTAAGTTGAGGTTGAAGTTTCCTTTTCTTCTCCCTTTGGTATATGGAGTGCAATATGTTCCAAAACCATTTGTTAAAGAGATCTTACTTTCTCCATTGAGCAACTTTTCTTCCTTTGTAGATATCTTTCAGTGTTATTTGTGTGGGTCTGTTATTGCACTGTGTATTGAGTTCCATTGATCTGTGTGAATATTCTTCTGTCAATACCACATTATCTCTGTGATTTGCTAATATTTTTCTGAGAATTCTTATATATAAGTTCCTGAGGGTCTTAAGGTTTTTTTCTTTTTTTTTTTTCCTTGTACTGTTTTCTTTGATTTGGGTATCAGGGTTATCCTGACCTCATAGGATGAGAGGGAAAGTGTTTCATCCTCTTCTATTTTCTCGAGGAGATTGTATAAAATTGGTGTTATTTTTTTTCTTACCTTTTTAAAAGAATTTGTCCCTGAAACTACAGGGATCTATAATTTTCTCCTCAGGAAGAACTGTGCCTACAACTTACATTTACTTAAAAGATTTACTCCATTTGTTAATACATTCTGGTGGTCAACATATTCTCATGTGAATTTTGACAGTTTATGTCTTTCCAAAACACTGATCCATTTTATCTAAGTTTTCAAATTTTGAAGTGTAATATTTTTTGCAGTATTTCATTATTATTCTTTTCTTATACGTGGGGCTGTATGTGTGTCTGTTTTGTTCCACTGTGTTAATGTAGGTAATATGCGTTTTCTCTGTTTTGTTTTTGGTCAGTCTAAAGGTTTATCAATTTTATTTATCTCTATGGAGAAAAAGCTTTGGTGTCATTGATATTCTCAATTGCTTTTTTGATTTTATTTTCTATTTTTGTTATTTCCTTTTCTGCTGGATTTGAGTTTGCTTTTTTTTAGTTTGGCCAGGTAAAAGCTTAGATTATTTATTTGATAAATAAATACTTTCTATATGTAATATACTTTTTCTATTTATAATATACTTTTCTAATATAAGTATTTGCTACTGTAAGTTTTTCTTAGCATTACTTGAACAGCATCTCAAAGATTTTTTTATATTTTTTTAATTTTCAATCAGTTCAGAATATATTCTCTCTCTCTGTTTTTTTTCCCCCCACACAGCACAGCATGAAGGATCTTAGTTCCTTACCAGGAACAGAACCCACGCCCCCTGCAGTGGAACACAGAGTCTTAACCACTGGATTACCAGAGGAGTCCTCAGAATATATTCTAATTTCTTTTGCAATTCTTAGTCTTCATCTTTGATCCACTGAATATTTAGTAGTGTGTCTTTTTAAAGATCTTTTAACCTTTAGCCTGCCTATATTATTATACTTAAAATACATTTTTTGGAAACATCATATAGTTGGGTCTTTTCTGAATCTAGTATGTTTTCAAGATTGACAGTTCTGAAATAAAATGACTTTTGGTGGGAAATCTGAAATCACTTGAATTATGGGTCCTTTATAATGTGTTATTTCTGTATTATTACAACATTTCTTCCCTTAACTTTCAGCAGTATGGTTACAATGCATCTTTTCTTTTCTTTTTTCTATTTTTCTTTATAGATCATCTTCTTTAGGGTTTTGCTGAGGCTTTTTGAATTTGGAAAATATGACTTTAGCCAAATTTAGAAATTTTTCACCTATTATATATTCTTTTTTTTAAACTGATCTCTTTTCTTTCTCTTCTCCTCCTGAGTCTCCAGTAAATAATAGGGATGCCAGGCCTTTTCCTATTCTCTCACAGGTCTCTGAGTCTCTGTGAATTTTATTTCAATATCATTTATCTCTATTATTTACATAGAATTTTTCTATTGCTCTCTCTTCACATTTACTGACTTGAAGCTCACAAGTTTCTCTGTCATTTTCATTCTTCTATTGAAACCATCCAGTGCTTTTTTTTTTAATTTATGTTATTGTACTTTTATAATTCTAAAATTTCTGTTTTGTTTCTTTCATATTTCTGGGATAAAAATTTATAGCTTTTTATTCATTTAAAGATTGTTTTCTTTCACATCATCGAAAAGTGATAGTCGCCCAATCCTGTCTGACTCTTTGCAACCTGTGGACTATAGCCCACCAGGCTCTTCTGTCCATGGAATTCTCCAGGTAGGAATACTGGAGTGGGTTGCTAGTTCCCTCTTCAGGGGGTTTTCCCGACCCAGGGATCACACCCAGATCTCCTGCATGGCAGGCAGATTCTTTACCTTCTGAGCCAACATGGAAGCCCATATCATGCACCACAGTTGTGAAAACTGCTTTAAAGTCTTGTCTAAGAATTCCAACATCTGATTTTGTTTTTCTTGGAGAATCGGTCACACTTTCCTGGTTCTTTTTAGGTCAAGAAGTATTTTATTTTTCCTTGACATTGCAAATAATGTGTCATATAAACTCTGGGTGCTGTTAGAATCAGCTAGAGCAGGAGTTGCCAGATATTTTTGCGCAGGGCCAGTTAGTAAATATTTTAGGTTGCAGACCACACTGTCCCTGTAACAGTTCAGATCTTCTGACGGTTCATATATGAATGGGCACAGCTGTGTTCCACACACAAAAAAAATTATTTACAAAAAAAGACAGTGGCCCAGATTTGACCTGCAGGCATAATTCATTATAAAGGATTTTGTTTTTTGTTGTCATTTGTGTGAGCAGGCAGGCAGTCCCAGCAAGTCCAACTGCAAACTCTGTTTCCCCTTTTGGGGACAATGGTTCAAATCTCAGTCCAGTTCTTAGTGCTTTTACTATGCTGGTTGATAGTCCTGTGGATTCAGATACAGAATCAAGGGAAACCATTCTCTCTTCTAGGATTCTCTTGTTCTCTTCATTCCCTGACCTTTGTTTCTGCATATTTCCTCTGGCAAGATAGTCGGTATTACTATTGAAGTTTACCCTACAACCACTGCCTTCAGGTCTGCAGCAAAAATGCCCCAGCCTCAGGACAAAACTGCAAACAAAACAGAAAACTCACTCCTGTGCTGTTGTTAAATTTTATTTTTACTTCATTCCACAATACATTTTTTGAAATTTTTTTATTCTTTCAGTTCAGTTCAGCCACTCAGTCGTGTCCAACTCTTTGCGACCCCATGAATTACAGCATGCCAGGCCTCCCTGTCCATCACCAACTTCCAGAGTTCACTCAAACTCACGTCCATCGAATCGGTGATGCCCTCCAGCCATCTCATCCTCTGTCATCCCCTTATCCTCCTGCCCCCACCCTCCCAGCTTCAGAGTCTTTTCCAATGAGTCAACTCTTCGCATGAGGTGGCCAAAGTACGGGAGTTTCAGCTTTAGCATCAGTCCTTCCAATGAACACCCAGGACTGATTTCCTTTAGGATGGACTGGTTGGATCTCCTTGCAGTCCAAGGGGCTCTCAAGATTCTTCTCCAACACCACAGTTCAAAAGCATCAATTCTTCAGTGCTCAGCTTTCTTCACAGTCCAACTCTCACATCCATACATGACCACTGGAAAAACCATAGCCTTGACTAGATGGACCTTTGTTGGCAAAGTAATGTCTCTGCTTTTCAATATGCTGTCTAGGTTGGTCATAACTTTCCTTCCAAGGAGTAAGCGTCTTTTAATTTCATGGCTGCAATCACCATCTGCAGTGATTTTAGAGCCCAAAAAAATAAAGTCAGCCACTATTTCCACTGTTTCCCCATCTATTTCCCATGAAGTGATGGGACCAGATGCCATGATCCTAGTTTTCTGATGTTGAGCTTTAAGCCAACATTTTCACTCTCCTCTTTCACTTTCATCAAGAGGCTCTTTAGTTCTACTTCACTTTCTGCCATAAGGGTGGTGTCATCTGCATATCTGAGGTTATTGATATTTACCCAGCAATCTTGATTCCAGCTTGTGCTTCCTCCAGTCCACCATTTCTCATGATATACTCTGCATAGAAGTTAAATAAACAGGGTGACAATATACAGCTTTGACGTACTCCTTTTCCTTTTTGGAACCAGTGTATTTTTCTGTGTCCAGTTCTAACTGTTGCTTCCTGACCTGCATACAGATTTCTCAAGAGGCAGGTCAGGTGGTCTGATATTCCCATCTCTTTCAGAATTTTCCACAGTTTGTTGTGATCCACACAGTCAAAGGCTTTGGCATAGTCAATAAAGCAGAAATAGATGTTTTTCTGGAGCTCTCTTGCTTTTTCAATGGTCCAGCGGATGTTGAGAATTTGATCTTTGGTTCCTCTGCCTTTTCTAAAACCAGCTTGAACATCTGGAAGTTCACAGTTCATGTATTGCTGAAGCCTGGCTTGGAGAATTTTGAGCATTACTTTACTAGCATGTGAGATGAGTGCAATTGTGCGGTAGTTTGAGCATTCTTTGGCATTGCCTTTCTTTGGGATTGGAATGAAAACTGACCTTTTCCAGTCCTGTGGCCACTGCTGACTTTTCCAAATTTGCTGGCATACTGAGTGCAGCACTTTCACAGCATCATCTTTCAGGATTTGAAATAGCTCAACTGAGATTCTATCACCTCCACTAGCTTTGTTCATAGTGATGCTTCCTAAGGCCCACTTGACTTCACATTCCAGGATGTCTGGCTCTATGTGAGTGATCACACCATCGTGATTATCTTGATTGTGCAAATCTTTTTTGTACAGTTCTGCTGTGTTTCTTGCCACCTCTTCTTAATATCTTCTGCTTCTGTTAGGTCCATACCATTTCTGTCCTTTATCGAGCCCATCTTTGCATGAAATGTTCCTTGGTATCTCTAATTTTCTTGAAGAGATCTCTAGTCTTTTCCATTCTGTTTTTTCCCTCTATTTCTTTGCATTGATCACTGAGGAAGGCTTTCTTATCTCTCCTTGATATTCTTTGGAACTCTGTATTCAGATGCTTTTATCTTTCCCTTTCTCCTTTGCTTTTCACTTCTCTTCTCTTCACAGCTATTTGTAAGGCCCCCCAGACAGCCATTTTGCTTTTTTGCATTTCTTTTCCATGGGGATGGTCTTGATCCCTGTCTCCTGTACAAAGTCACGAACCTCTGTCCATAGTTTATCAGGCACTCTATCTATCAGATCTAGTCTCTTAAATCTATTTCTCACTTCCACTGTATAATCATAACGGATTTGGTTTAGGTCATACCTGAATGGTCTAGTGGTTTTGCCTACTTTCTTGAATTTAAGTCTGAATTTGGCAATAAAGAGTTCATGTTTTGAGCCACAGTCAGCTCCTGGTCTTGTTTTTGCTGACTGTATAGAGCTTCTTCATGTTTGGCTGCAAAGAATATAATCAATCTGATTTCAGTGTTGACCATCTGGTGATGTCCATGTGTAGAGTTTTCTCTTGTGTTGTTGGAAGAGAGTGTTTGCTATGACCATTAATTCTACTGAAGTGAAAGTTGCTCAGTCATGTCCGACTTTTTGTGACCCATGGACTTCTCCAGGCCAAAATACTGGCGTGGGTAGCCTTTCCCTTCTCCAAGGGATCTTCCCAACCCAGGGACTAAACCCAGGTCTCCCTCATTTCAGGCAGATTCTTCACCAGCTGAGCCACAAGGGACCCCTTTTACTCTTTAGCATCTCCAAACTCTTGTTCTAAGTTATTTTCTCCAGAGTTTTTAATGTGGCCACTGGGCAGGATGAACAACACTGAGCCTAAACCACTAAAGAGGAGCCAGACTATGTCAGCTCGCTCTCCACGTGGGGATTCATTCTTCCAACTAGGGTATAAGCCTCTGGAGGGCAGGGGCTTTACTATTTGCATCGTTGCATTTCTCTTTCCTCTGAGGAAAAACACTTGAATTATTAGACTTTTGGAAAGCCTGGTTAGTTAAAAAATGGACTACTAAGAAACTTTTGGGTATTAGGCATTAATGTAAATATCCTCTGTGCATGCTCAATCGCTAAGTCATGTCTGACTCTTTGTGACCCCAGGGAAGTAGCCCACCAGGCTCCCCTGTCCATGGGATTTCCCAGGCCAGAATACTGGATCGGGTGGTCACTTCCTTCTCCATAGCGTCTTCCCAACCCAGAGATCAAACCCGCATGTCATGCATTGGCAGGTGGATTCTTTACCACTGCACCACCAGGGAAGCAAGATACCTATTATTGTTTGATAAAAAATACAAATACCATGAAAAATGTATTACCAGGTCTAGAATACGAGAGCTCTGTGTGTGAGAGATTTTGTGTTATAGAGTTGTTTTATGTAGATTGTGTGTGGTGGGGGGATGGGAGGACTGCAGTGGGGGGAGGTTCCAGAAGAAATTGATGATAGAAGCAGTCAACACTACTGTATTATATATTTTGAAGTTTCTAAGAGACTAGATTTTAAATGTCCTTATCACAAAAAAGAAATGATAATTATGTGACACAATGGAGGTGTTAGCTAACACTCTGGTGGTAATCATTTTGCCTTGTATAAATGCACCTAATCAACACACTGTACACCTTAAACTTACAAAATGTTACACATCAATTACATCTCAATTTTTAAAAGATAGGTGATTTTTCATGGTAGTATGGCAGAGCTGCTTATCGGTAACTATATTAAATTTCTTACAGTTGCAATGAGGAAGAGCAACTGATTACACTTACCCACAGTATACAGATTATTTGGATGCTAGACAGAGGGAAGGCATAGAAAGAGAGCCATGGATCTAGCCTGAACTAATCTAGGCTCTAGAAATGACTCCACTGTTAGCAGAAACCTCTTTGGGACACTGTTTATGAATCTGAGACATGAAGGAGTTATGGTCCTCATGTCCCTTAGCACCACTGTTCTAAGAATGGATGGAGGATAAGTGTAACCCAGAATTATGCATATTTTGTAGTGAAGTATAGTTGCTGTTCAGTTCAGTTCAGTCACTCAGTCGTATCTGACTCTTTGCAAACCCATGAATCACAGCAAACCAGGGCTTCCTGTCCATCACCAACTCTCGGAGTCCACCCAAACCCATGTCCATTGAGTCAGTGATGCCATCCAGCCATCTCATCCTCTGTCGTCCACTTCTTCCCCTGCCCTCAGTCTTTCCCAGCATCAGGGTCTTTTCCAATGAGTCAGCTCTTCGCATCAGGTCGCCAAAGAATTGGAGTTTCAGCTTCAACATCAGTCCTTCCAATGAACACCCAGGACTGATCTCCTTTAGGATGGACTGGTTGGATCTCCTTGCAGTCCAAGGGGCTCTCAAGAGTCTTCTCCAACACCACAGTTCAAAAGCATCAATTCTTCAGTGCTCAGCTTTCTTCACAGTCCAACTCTCACATCCATACATGACCACTGGAAAAACCATAGCCTTGACTAGATGGACCTTTGTTGGCAAAGTAATGTCTCTGCTTTTTAATATGCTGTCTAGTTTGGTCATAACTTTCCTTCCAAGGAGTAAGCATATTTTAATTTCATGGCTGCAATCACCATCTGCAGTGATTTTGGAGCCCAGAAAAATAAAGTCTGACACTGTTTCCCCATCTATTTCCCATGAAGGGATGGGACCAGATGCCATGATCTTCGTTTTCTGAATGTTGAGCTTTAAGCCAACTTTTTAACTCTCCTCTTTGACTTTCATCAAGAGGCTCTTTAGTTCTTCTTCACTTTCTTCTTCACTTTCTGCCATAAGGGTGGTGTCATCTGCATATCTGAGGTTATTGATGTTTCTCCAGGCATTTTGATTCCAGCTTGTGCTTCCTCCAGTCCAGCGTTTCTTATGATGTACTCTGCAAGTTAAATAAGCAGGGTGATAATATACAGCCTTGACGGACTCCTTTTCCTATTTGGAACCAGTCTGTTGTTCCATGTCCAGTTCTAAGTGTTGCTTCCTGACCTGCATACAGATTTCTCAAGAGGCAGGTCAGGTGGTATGATATTCCCATCTCTTTGAGAATTTTCCACAGTTTATTGTGATCCACACAGTCAAAGGCTTTGGCATAGTCAGTAAAGCAGAAATCGATGTTTTTCTGGAGCTCTCTTGCTTTTTCGATGATCCAGTGGATGTGGCAATTTGATCTCTGGCTCCTCTGCCTTTTCTAAAACCAGCTTGAACATCTGCAAGTTCATGGTTCACATGTTGCTGAAGCCTGGCTTGGAGAATTTTGACCATTGCTTTACTAGCGTGTGAGATGAGTGCAATTGTGCGGTAGTTTGAGCATTCTTTGGCATTGCCTTTCTTTGGGATTGGAATGAAAACTGACCTTTTCCAGTCCTGTGGCCACTGCTGAGTTTTCCAAATTTGCTGGTGTATTGAGTGCAGCACTTTCACAGCGTCATCTTTCAGGATTTGAAATAGCTCAACTGGAATTCCATCACCTCCACTAGCTTTGTTTGTATTGATGCTTTCTAAGGCCCACTTGTGGAGAAGGCAATGGCACCCCACTCCAGTACTCTTGCCTGGAAAATCCCATGGACGGAGGAGCCTGGTAAGCTGCAGACCATGGGGTCGCGAAGAGTCAGACATGACTGAGCGACTTCACTTTCACTTTTCCCTTTCATGCATTGGAGAAGGAAATGGCAACACCTCCAGTGTTCTTGCCTGGAGAATCCCAGGAACGGGGGAGCCTGGTGGGCTGCTGTCTATGGGGTCGCACAGAGTCAGACATGACTGAAGCAACTTAGCAGCAGCAAGGCCCACTTGACTTCACATTCCAGGATGTCTGGCTCTATGTGAGTGATCACACCATCATGATTATCTTGATTGTGAAGATCTTTTTTGTACAGTTTTTCTGTGTATTCTTGCCACCTCTTCTTAATACCTTCTGCTTCTGTTAGGTCCATACTATTTCTGTCCTTTATCGAGCCCATCTTTGCATAAAATGTTCCCTTGGTGTCTCTAATCTTCTTGAAGACATCTCTAGTCTTTCCCATTCTGTTGTTTTCCTCTATTTCTTTGCATTGATCACTGAGGGAGGCTTTCTTATCTCTCCTTGCTATATGTGCCACAAATGTGTGTGTGTGCTCAATGGTGTCCAACTCTTTGTGACTTCATGGACTGTAGCCTCCCAGGCTCCTCTGTCCATGGGATTTCCCAAGCAAGAATACTGGAGTGGGTTGCCATTTCTTTCTCTAGGGGATCTTCCTGGCCCAGGGATTGAACTCGCATCTCCTGCATTGGCAGGTGGATTCTTTACCACTGCACTATCTGTGAAACCCCATATAAATTACAAGTGTAGAATATAGCAATTCACATTGTGTAAAGGTTGTACTCCATGTATAGTTATTACAACATATTGGCTCTATTCCTCATGTTGTACAATACATTCTTGTAGCTTAATTTATGTCTGATAGTTTGTACCTCTCGGGCTTCCCTGGTGGCTCACATGGTGGAGAATCTGCTTGCAATTCAGGAGACCTGGGTTTGACCTCTGGGTTGGGAAGGTTCCCTGGAGAACAGAATGGCTACTCACTCCAGTATATTTGCTTGGAGAATCCCGTGGACAAAGGAACCTGGTGGGCTACAGCCCATCGAGTCACAAAGAGTCAGACATGCCTGAGCGATTGACACTTTCACTTTCACTTCACTTGTACCTGTTACTCCCAACTCCCCTATTGCCCCTTCCAGTTCTGTCTCCCCACTGGTAACCACTAGTGTGTTCTCTGAGTATGCTTCTTTTTTTGTTATATTCACTAGTTTGTTCTATTGTTTAAATTTATTTACTCTAATAGAATGCAAACTTCATGAGAGCAAGAAAGGTGTCTGTCGTCTTGACTCCTTTTAATCGTATACAGGATAGTTTGAAAAGAGCTCAATTCCTAGTGGAAGCATAAATGAATGCATTTGACCTCCTTTAAAACAGTTTTATGCTTTTTTCGTTCTTCTACCTTTTTCACAGCTCTTAAAACAGGGTCTGGTTCACACTAAATGTTCATTAGTTTTCTTTTGAACTCTAAATTTGACTTTAAGGGTCAAATTTAGATTTTATTGCTTTTATTTTAATTTATGAACTCTCATATTATCTGGTTCACTGGTCCTTAGATTTGCATGGATAATTAAGAAGTGACTTGTAAGAAAAGCATTTTAACAGCTCAACCCTACTGCCAGAGTTTAGCTATCGTAAAATATATCTAATCATCGTTCTTTACTTTTCACTGAAGTTACATCATTACTTACCTTGGAGTCACCAGTAGAGATTTTCAACATGGCTGCTCTTTAGTCACTGCTCCCACCCAGATGAATGAAATAAGTCTGTTTAGTAGTAAAGATCTGGAAGATTCCTGGAGAGGGAAATGACAACCCACTCCAGTATTCTTGCCTGGAAAATCCCATGGACAGAGGAGCCTGGCGGGCTATAGTTCATGAGGTTGCAAAGAATCAGACCTGACTTAGGAACTAACCAGAAAGATAGGGTATGGATATGTTCTAAAAAAGATCTTCAGATTATAACAACCTTTAGTCAAAACTGAGAACTGTGGATGTGTTATGACATGGATCTGCCTTCAGTTTATTTTTTTCCTCTTCGGCTGGGACCTGGGCTATCTTATCCTTGTCTTCACATTGAATTGATTCTACAGCAAATGCAGTGACCAGCTTCATTAGCAAATTGAAAAGGGCAAATGATGTGTGTTTGCAGCTTCAAACTGGTGTTGTCAAGATCCAGATGTTTGTTCTAAGCATTTGCTCTGACTCATTTAGTCAGTTAAGATCCATAATCAAAGGATTTATCAATGGGATATGTATCACATGGAGGGGATGCACGGAAGCAGGATGTCCTAAAAAGGTGCAGAATCTCCAGGAATCTGTAAATGCTTTGCTTTACCCTGTTTGGAGGACAGATAACTAAGTACCACTAGATGACATTAACAGAATACTGATAATAGGAGAAACAAAAATTTTGTTTTTTGTACTCTCCTCATCCTAGAAATATTGGGCTAGGGTAGGTAAATGAACCCAGTGGTGTGGAAGATTTTTAAAGGATCTCATGATATCTTTCCAACTGAGAATAGCATGAACAGTTCTGTAGATATATATCACCATCATCACATCAGCCATTCTGGAATTTGAACAGATCACTTGTAACTTCTATCCATTCCCAATCTTTGTTCTAACAGATGGTGTGAGGTGGACTTCCATGCCTTAATCTAAGGAAGCCAGCTGATCTAAGGAACCTCTTCTACTTTTTTTTTTTTTTTCTTCTCTTTCTCTCCCTGTTTAGCAAGTGTGAAAATCTAACTCTCTGAAACTTTAAAGACAATCTTGCCATTCTCTCAGAATCTTCTCCCCATCTTACCTCCATGCTTGACAAGGCAAAGAGGAAAGTGACAGGTGGCCTTCCCAGTGTGAATCCAGATGGAGAAGGTATCACAGTTGGGCTTATCCCTCCGGGGCACAATGCCCAAAGCACCCCACTTCTTCCCGATGCCATTGCTTGAGATTTAAAAATTCTAGATGGTGGGTACCAATTTGTTTTAAGAGCATCTTGCTTTTATTCCTTACCCTTAACTTTCGTCTCTGACTTGGACATATGCACAGAACAAACTGCTTTGAAAAATCTTTCTGAAAATCTCTGCAAAGGAAAAGTCCCCTACCTGTTACCAATGGCTTTCCTGAAGCTGAGAATGAACCCGACTCGCCTTTTTATTATAATAAAGGCAGACAGTCTCCAACGCCCCAGCCCCGCTTCCATCACCCAGGTCACCAAGGAAGAACCCCTCCACTTTCTCATTATCATCCCATGGTCTTTCTCATCCTCCTCCAAAAGCCCTAGAAAAGTAAAGGCTGTCACTCCTGTCATCTAGAGGAGATAAATACGTCCCAATAAAAAATTCCATAGCTACAGGTATTCCCTAGGGTGCTGAATCCCAGTCTTCACCCCTGCTTTGTGTAAAACTGTTCTGTTGTGTCCTGGTCCCTGCACCCCACCCCAAAGAGCCATCAGTTGGACATGGAACCTAATAGACATTTCTGTGCACGTTGAATAAGCTTTGATTCTGGGTGAGCATTCTGGTGATAGGATAGTGAAATATTTCATTTGTTTTGCTTTTTTTTTTTTTTTTTTGCTTTCTGTGTGTGTGCTCAGTCTCTCAGTCATGTCCAGCTCTTTGAGACCCCATGGACTGTAGCCCACCAGGCTCTTCTGTCCCCAGGACTTCCCAGGCAAAATTACTGGAGTGGGTTGCCATTTCTTTCTCCAGGGATCTTCCTGACCCAGGGACTGAACCTGGGTCTCCTGCATTGGCAGGTGGATCATTTACCACCGAACTACCTGGGAAGCCCTTTTTTGCTTTATATTTGTGTTCAAATGTCAGTTATTGCTGGTGTGTCTTGCCAGCTGCCTAGGTGTTTACTTCTTAAAGCACACCTTTTATGTTCATGCCATAATCTCATCCTCAAAGTGGGAAGGCCTGAGGAAGATTAGACATTAAAAAACAACAGACAAACAAAAAATCATCTTCATGAGAGTTATGAGATTTTCTAAACTCTGTGTATTATGAATCAAGGTGTTTTCTAATCCTTTTTTAAAGACTATGAGAAACATCCTCTGTCCCTCCCTTCCTCCCAACCCTTCCCTCCCTTCCCTTTCCCCTTCCTCCCTTCCATAAAACATGTTGTTCCTGCAGTATAAAAGGTACTTTGATAGAAAACATGTCAGCCCTAGATTCCATGATGCTTCATATGTCTTGACTGTTTTGAGTTACCTTCTCTGCAAAGAAATAAAAACACTTTGGTTTATTTCACAGAAGTCCATGTGTATATGTGTGTATTTTTGTACGAATGTATGTATAAATACATTGTTGTTGTTTGTTGTTCAGCTGCTAAATCATATCTGACTCTTTGCGACCCATTCCTCATTTGTAAATATATATCTACTTATGTATATGATAAATTGGATATGTAAATACGTATATGTCTGTATCCATGTATGTATGTCTATGCATAGATATGTATATATAGTTTTCCTTTTAGAAATAACTCAGACTTATTTTAGCAGTAAGAACTATAGACAAGCCTAAGAAAAAATGAAAATCACTCATGGCTCCACCATATTGGTGTATTACCCACTGCTATATTTTATATGGATAACCAGCAAGGACCTACCTACTGTAGAGCGCAAGGAACTTTACAGAATGTTATGTGGCAGCCTGGATGAGAGGGGAGTATGGGGAAGAATGGATGTGTATATATGTCTGGCTGAGTCCCTTTGCTGTCCACCTGAAACTATCACAGCATTGTCAATCGGCTATTCTCCAAAACAGAATAAACCATTAAAAAAACAATATATTGATGTAATCCCTTCTAGCATTTAGTCATTCTTTTTCATTAATAGTATAGGTAAAGAAGAATACTTTCTTTCAGGTCTTTGTCAGTGAAGTGAATCTCTTTCCATAATCCCAGCCTGGCCACACACCTCCCAGGACATAAGTCTCTCTGTAGGTGATTCCTCTTGAGAAGAGTGGATCTACCCAATTTATATAAATATTACATGGCGTGGGCTTGTGTTTTCATCTCTCAGGTGCTTTCAACAAAGAAAGCGTGTAAGGGTCCATCATTAAAGCTCAGGGGAAATAATTGAGAGCATTCCATGTGCGCCAGATTAGAACTAAAGCTTTGAAAATCACCTTTTTCTGTGGGATGTGAATATTCTCTCTCACGCAGGCACGCTGGGTGAAGCCTGCCTGGGAGGAATTACTGTATGTAGGTGTGCCTGGTGCAGAACTGCACTGGACATTTTTAAGATTTGTTAGGATGTGGGAAAATAATAATTTCGTTTTTTCTCTTTCTCCCTATGAGCTGGCAATCATTTCTCTCTTTCCCCATCTTGGCTCAATAGCATCATCTGTTTTTGTTTTTGTTTTTCTGGATTGTATCAGGTCACAACAGAAAGGAAATACAGAATGGTCTCCAGTGAGTGTCCAGGGTGCCTGACTGCCCTGTCTCATTGTACACAAGGGATTAGCTGTGTTACCTCCCTCTAATTCTTGGGGAGTCATTTTTCCTCTCAGCCTTTTGTTGGCAGTGAGGGTAGCTCTAAATATCATGTACCATCTTCCTGAGTTGCTTGCGGTTCAGTTTCTTCTCAGAGCCTTCCCTCTTTGTCTGGCTTCTGGTGTTTTCTCACGTGACTCCCAAGTTTCCACCCTCTGGCTCTGTTGGTTGACTCCTCCTCAGGCCAGCTTTCTGGGCACACAACCAGTGCCATCAGACAGGGCACTGCTCAGAAGGGCCTCCCCTTAGGATTACTGCTCTGCAGTCACCGTCTTCAAATCCTCAATAACTTTCTCTTTGGATTTGTGCTTTGAATTGAAGTAGGTCAGACAATGGAAGCTGCACCAGGACAAAGAGCTTTGACTCCAACTTTCCTGCCTCCAGCTGCCTCTGCTTCTCCCTAGGTTGGGTTCTCAGCTGTTTGCCACCGTTTCTTTGGCTCTCCTGGCCTGGTTATCCCTGCCACTCTCTGCTCTGCAAATCAGGATGGGACGGGTCCACTGTCTTCCCTGCCTCTGTGTCTAGTGGAGCATGGATGTGGGTGTGGGCAGGATTAGGCTTGGACACGTACCTTGCAGTCTTTTGGAGTGGAACAAGGTGGTAGCCATCCCTGCCTCGGGCCCAGCAATGCCACAGGGTGTTCGTGACTCATTAAGAGGAATGGAAGGTCAGTCAGTCAGTTAGTCACTCAGTCACATCCAACTCTGCGACTCCATGAACCGCAGCACACCAGGCCTCCCTGTCCGTCACCAACTCCTGGAGTCCACCCCAACCCATGTCAATTGAGTTGGTAATGCCATCTAACCATCTCATCCTCTGTCGTCCCCTTCTCCTCCTGCCCTCAATCTTCCCCAGCACCAGGGTCTTTTCCAATGAGTCAGCTCTTCGCATCAGGTGGCCAAAGTATTGGAGTTTCAGCTTCAACATCAGTCCTTCCAATGAACACCCAGGACTGATCTCCTTTAGGATGGACTGGTTGGATCTCCTTGCAGTCCAAGGGACTCTCACGAGTCTCTGAATGGAACGTATGTTTTGCTTACGTGGAACCCAGTGCAAGGTGATAGTCACTTGAGAGCCCCCTTGTGCCATGGATTGGGGAAGCAGCCCTGGGGAGATGAGGTTGACTTCCCTACATGTTTCTCTGCCTCCACCAACTAGCAATGTCAGCCCTGGCTCCCTGGCATACATCCCTCTCCTCTTCCTTAAAAGAACTGTGCTTTCCCAAATCTACAAAACCAGGTGCTTCAGGAGATATTAATTCTGACCATGGCTGTGAGAGTGAGCCTGGTTTACCCATATGTAACCCCATTCCTCTTGCCATAATTATGGATCCAAAAATAGATGTGCAATGCAATTTTGACCACAGGAATTTGAGAGAAGATCTTCTGAGATAATTCTGACGCAGTCACAGAAAGAGGCTCCTCTCTCCTTTTCCCTTAGTTGCCGTCGTGTTCCAGTGTTATGCCCACACCTAATGCAGCCTCAGAGACAACAGCAAGAAGATGAAGCCAGGCCTGGGAGGGCAGAGCTGAGAGATGCAAGGAACCTGGCTTCCAGAGCATGCTTTGAAATCACCAAACTCTCTCTGTATCCTGACTGTTGTTGCTCAACATATATTGAATTGGGGCTTCTTTTACTTACAGCTAAGTTTATACTAACTTATGGCATCCTTTTTTTTCCTCTTTCCCTTTGATTTCTATTTTCAGTCAGTCTATATCATTCTTCCTGTTGGAAAATGAGTTCTCAATTAGATTTATAGAAAGATATAGGATATATGCTGTGCATGTTAATTTTTTTTTTAATCTGAATAGTTGGCAGTCTGACCATAAAAGTGGCAGAAAACATGCCTGGAAAAGGTGAAAATACATACTCTTCAAGTAAATATGTCAGTATGTCAGTCAATTTTTTTATACTCACTTTTCTAGTGTTTATATAAGCCAGTGTAAGTATAAACCAAAATGTTTGATATTTATGATACCAAACCTCTACCACCTAGAAAGAAACTATAAGAGAAAAGAATACAACACTAACAACAACTAACAAGTCTATACATACAAGTACTCTCTTACTGGATTCTGTGAGTACGGGGGGAAAGCTTAGGGAGCAGGTGATGGGAGCAGATGTATGTATGATCTGCAATATTACTTCTCTTTTTTAAACTCTTCACACCTTTCTCTGCCTACTAAGTGTGATGTCACTGAAAGCAGAAATAATGCCTCATTCATCTTTCACAGTCCAGTAACCAAGAGAGAGCAAAACACAGAAAGTACTCAATAAGGATTTGTTAGCTAAATAAACAAAGTAATGGATAAATGAGTGAATAAATGAAATAGCAAAGGAATGAAAACATATTAACCATTCACACATTATGACTTAACATTTTATTTCATAATAACATCTTCTACACTAACACATAGGCCACCGATAAATTATTAATTTCATTGAATGATAAGAAAATGTTATACTCTTTCTTTACCAACAACTTTTGGCAAAGTCAGGTGGCTCAGTGGTAAAGAATCTGCCTACCAATGCAGCAGTTGCAGGAGATGTAAGTTTGATCCTTGGGTTGGGAAGTTCCCCTAGAGGAGGAAATGACAACCCACTCCAGTATTCTTACCTGGAAAATCCTATGGACAAAGGGAACTGGCAGGCTACAGTCAAGAGAGTCACAAAGAGTTGGTCATGACTAAGCATTCACGCAACAACCAGAACAATCCATCATTTTCTTCAGTTCATTTCAGTTCAGTCACTAAGTCGTGTCCGACTCTTTGCGACCCCATGAATTGCAGCACGCCAGGCCTCCCTGTCCATCACCAACTCCCGGAGTTCACTCAGACTCATGTCCATCGAGCCAGTGATGCCATCCAGCCACCTCATCCTCTGTCGTCCCCTTCTTCTCCTGCCCACAATCCCTCCCAGCATCAGAGTCTTTTCCAATGAGTCAACTCTTCACATCAGGTGGCCAAAGTATTGGAGTTTCTGATTTAGCATCAGTCCTTCCAAAGAACACCCAGGACTGATCTCCTTTAGAATGGACTGGTTGGATCTCCTTGCGGTCCAAGGGACTCTCAAGAGTCTTCTCCAACACCACACTTCAAAAGCATCAATTCTTCGGCACTCAGCTTTCTTCACAATCCAACTCTCACATCTATACATGACTTCTGGAAAAACCATAGCCTTGACTAGACGGACCTTTGTTGGCAAAGTAACGTCTCTGCTTTTGAATATGCTATCTAGGTTGGCTTACTCCTTTCAAGGAGTAAGCATCTTTTAATTTCATGGCTGCAATCACCATCTGCAGTGATTTTGGAGCCCCAAAAAATAAAGTCAGCCACTGTTTCCACTGTTTCCCCATCTATTTCCCATGAAGTGATGGGACCAGATGCTATGATATTTGTTTTCTGAATGTTGAGATTTAAGCCAACTTTATCACTCTCCTCTTTCACTTTTATCAAGAGGCTTTTTAGTTCCTCTTCACTTCGTTTTCTGATTATGTATTAAATGTCCAGGACATGTCTTGTTTCTTAATGAGCAGAAGTTTTCAAAGAGCTGGTAATTCTATATTTATCAGTTTCACTAAGTATAGGATCTGCATGCTACCATCCTATTTGTTTAATAATTTTTGTTTAGTATCTGTTTTGTATAAGCTACTGTTCCAGATTCTGGAGATAAAATAATGAGCTCACATATCAGGTCCCTATTCTCAATAAAATTACAATCTAGTTTGCATTAGCTAACCATAGACAAAGAAATAAAAAGAATAATTTCAGATCACTTGGCTTCTAGTTCCTTTCATATATAATGGCAAAATTAGTAGGACTAAGACAAGTAGGTGACTTTAAGGAGTAGTGAAGGAATAAAACTTTGGAAGTGAGTGAGTAAATGAAGAACAAAATAGAAGAGGGTAATGCATGTGAATATTGAAATCATCAATAATGATAATGGGAAAAAAGTGGACAAAGATAGTGAGCCCAAATGAGAAAGAAAATGCTTGAAAACACTGATGGGTGATGGGTGGATAACAGATTCCAAGAGGAGTAGGGAATGGTTTGAGTTCCAAAAAAATAAGAATGTTTTAAGGAAAATTATGAAAAGACCTGTTTGGAAGTAGCAATGAAGAGCAATGCAAACATCTACTCAATCACCTCATCCAGAGGTTTGTGTGATTTCAAGGGAAGTGGCACTCTTTGGTGAGAATCTTTATTTAGGACAGAAGTAAAGAGAACATCTAAGAAGGAGTTACATATATTAGAGAGTTTGCTAAAGAAAAACTATGAATTCCATGAGGCACATTGGGAAGGACCTGGGAATATATGAAGCTGGATGTTTGGGTCAATTTCATAGAATTTCAGCATGGAGGTAATGTCCTAATGATTGTGTTGATGTGGAGGCTATAGGTGTTTGATGGCAACTTAAGACAACAGGAATGTGAGGCAAGATAGCTTAATTCTGAACCTACTGTCCATATTGTCTAGGAATGAAGGCATCACTTTAAGCTGGAAGCTTTAGGGAGACTGGGAAACTGATTCAGATTTTATATCCATAGCTGTAATTCCATGTCTAAATTTGGTGCAGTAGAAAGACTATGGATATAGAAGGATTCAGACTTGTGGATTCCAAATCCAGTCCTGGCCAGCACTGCTAAGCCTCTTCAGTCATGTCTGACTCTTTGCAATCTCATGGTCTGTAGCCCTCCAGGCTCCTCTGTCCATGGGATTCTCCAGGCAAGAATACTGGAGTGGGTTGCCATGCCCCTCTCCAGGGGATCTTCCTGACCCAAGGATTGGACCCAAGTCTCTTATGTCTCCTGCATCGCAGGCAGGTTCTTTACCACTATTGCCTCCTAGCTATGTGCATGTTGCCATATCGCTCAACTTCTTTGAGCCTCAGTTTCCTCACCTGTAAAGTGAGCAGGCTGTACCCTCTTGCAGAGGAAACAAACCAAACAAGAAAATTGGTTTAATTAAATTCTAGAGAAACTGGCTCCCTTTGTACATAGCTATTTTTTAAAGGCATATACTCATTTTGAGTGTTAGTTCAATAGTTAGACAAAGATGAATTTTTATCCCAAATCCACAATACTAGTTATGCAACCTAACTCCCTAAATTTTCTCTAATTTTCTCATTGAGGGGGGGTAACAATCTTAAATAATTATCGTGAAAATTAAATGGCACAGTATCTGACAAGTATTAAACACCTGACACATTTTAGTTGTGTATTATTAAATGTGAGAAACGTTTTTTGATTCTGTTCATTTAGGCTATATAACACCTCATTAATACTTTAATATTTTAAGCTACTAAAACGTCAATATGAAACTGGTTAGGTAAATGGCCTCTGGTACTTAGGACCTTTTCAGATGAGGAACAAAATAACATCTAATTCGGAATAAAAAATAAATAAATAAACTCTTCAGAGTGAACCGTGAAGACTGAAACTGTTTTTCTGTTTGGTCCTTACTTTGTCAAATTAATCATATTAATTAAAAACAATGTGGAAAAAAAATCAACTGTTCCAACACTGATTTTGTTTTCCTATTTTTCTATATTTCAGAAATAAATTTCTGGATGTGCCACTTCCTAAAATTATCCATGGGTCAAAATAAAGTACATTTTTAACAAGATGTGTTAGTGAGAATGAACAAAGTGGAAATCCCTCTCTGATGAATCTCCTAATTAGTAGAATAAAGGGGTTGAGCTAGATGATCTATAAGTCCCTTAGAGCTTCCAAAATTCCATTAATTTCTGATTATTGCTATTCGTTGGGTAGCCCCAAGAATATTTTAGAGTACATATTGTGCTTCTGCTTTTCTTCTCCTGCCCTTTGGGAGCAGTGAGCTCTTCCAAACGAGTAAGAGGAGAACAGGAAGATGGAGTTTGGTAAACAAGGTACCAGACACATCCCCAGGAGCACCAACCTCTGGAGCCTGCCCTCAGAAGTCACATTGAAGTCAAACAAAGGAGAAACATGGCATTTCTCTTTTGATGGATACAGTTAACATGCAGTATAGAAAAAAAAGGAGAATCACTGTCAACATGCTATGAAATAATAATGAATGTATTTTTGGAAATAAGATTTTTAAGTGTGTTATACCCATCAAAGTTTGTCAATATCTAATCAACCAGGAAACCATTTGAAGTAGAAGTGAAAGGAAAAAAGGAAGACTGAAGAAGTGAACAAACAGTATTGAGTTAACGTTATTTCTTTACATAATCAATATTGTGATTTTATTTTGTTTTTTCATTTCAAACCTCATTATATTTGTGTGTTTAAACATGTGGGTGTGTGTTTGTGTTTGTGTTAGTTTGTGCTTTAGTTCTTAAAAAGTTTCTTCAAAGATTAAAATAATGGCAGAGAGATACATAGACATTAAGGGGGGATGAGTGTGGTCAAGGTCACAATCCCAGGGTTACTGCGCCACTCAAGGTCATTGATGTACCTGAAGGTGCATACAGGTGAATATAAAGAACTGCAGGGTGAGGGCACCAGAAAGGTAATAGGAACTGGTTGAAAATCTCTAGCTTTGTAGGATACATGGTTGGTTTTCTTTTAAAAAGCTAAACACATTTCACCGGTAATGCTTTCTAAGCCATAGATACACTGTTGTTTACCTAGATTGATGCTTAATGTTTAAATGGATTTTAAAAGCATTTTTTAAATAAATCTTTTAAATGCAGGTTCTGATTTAGTAGGTGTTGGGTAGGATCTAAGATTTTGCATTTTCACCACTCAGAATGCTGCGATGCCAAAACTGCTGATCTATGGGTCACGTTTAAGTAACAAGAATTCTTTAGTTATTATTATATTTTCTCATTTCTTTTAGGACCTCATAAACTTCACAGGATGGAGAAAGAAATGGCAACCCACCTCAGTATTCTTGCCTGGGAAATCCCATGAACAGAGGAGCCTGGCAGGCTACAGTCCATGGGGTCCCAACGCATCAGATATGACTGAGTAACTAAACACACAAACTTTAAAGGAAAGCATTTCTTATACCAAACCACTGAGGTTTTGAATACCTAGCAGGACTCTGTGCAGCTCCTGGACACAAAAACCTTTCTGTGTTCCCCATTTCTTGATTACAGGAAATAAGCTTCATTCAGTCTCCTTGACCTTCCCTAAATTCTAATGGACAGGTTCAAATGAATGCTAATTAGGGAAGAGAGGGGATGCAAGAGCAAGGGAGGGACAGTCAAAAGGAACCATAGTACATCCCTGGGGAATGGTCCAGGGAACACAACAATATCATTCAGTTGTTTTGCAGAGATTGAAATGCCCTCCAGTTGGGAGAAGTTAAAGGTATACCCATAAGCATGTAGAGCCCAGAACAGTCGGAACCAGAGGATTGACGGTGCTAATTCCCACTTACATCAGTTCAGTTGAGTTCAGTTCAGTCGCTCAGTCCTGCCTCTTTGCCACCCCATGGACTGTAGCACACCAGGCTTCCTTGTCCATTGCCAACTCCCAGAGCTTACTCAAACTCATGTCCATTGAGGTGGTGATGCCATCCAACCATTTCACTCTCTGTCATCCCCTTCTGCTCCTGCCTTCAATCTTTCCCAGCATCAGGGTCTTTTCAAATGAGTCCGTTCTTCCCATCAGGTGGCCAAAGTAATGGAGTTTCAGCTTCAGCATCAGTCCTTCCAGTGAATAGTCAGGATTGATTTCCTTTAGGTTGGACTGGTTGGATCTCCTTGCAGTCCAAGGGACTCTCAAGAGTCTTCTCCAACACCACAGTTCAAAAGCATCAATTCTTCAGTGATCAGCTATCTTTATAGTTCAACTCTCACATTCATACATGACTACTGGAAAAACCATAGCTTTGACTAGATGGACCTTTGTTGGCAAAGTAATGTCTCTGCTTTTTAATATGCTATCTAGGTTGGTCATAGCTTTTCTTCCAAGAAGCAAGTGTCTTTAATTTCATGGCTACAGTCAGCATCTGTAGTGATTTGGGAGCCCCCAAAAATAAAGTCTCTTGCTATTTCCATTGTTTCCCCTTCTATTTGCCATGAAGTGATGGGACTGGATGCCATGATCTTCGTTTTCTGAATGTTGACTTTTAAGCCAACTTTTTCACTCTTCTCTTTCAGTTGGATCAAGAGGCTCATTAATTCTTCTTAACTTTCTGCCATAAGGGTGGTGTCATCTGCATATCTGAGGTTATTGATATTTCTCCCGGCAATCTTGATTCCTGGCATTTCGCATGATGTACTCTGAATATAAGTTGAATAAGCAGGGTAACAATATACAGCCTTGACATACTGCTTTCCCTATTTGGAATCAGTCTGTTGTTCCATGTCCAGTTCTAACTGTTGTTTCTTGACCTGCATACAGATTTTTCAGGAGGCAGGTCAGGTGGTCTGGTATTCCCGTCCCTTGAATAATTTCCATATCTCTTGAATAATCTCTTAAAGAATTTTCCATAGTTTGTTGTAATCCACACAGTCAAAGGCTTTGGCATAGTCAATAAAGCAGAATTCGACATTTTTCTGGAGCTCTCTTGCTTCTTCAACAATCCAGCAGATGTTGGCAATTTGATCTCTGGTTCCTCTGCCTTTTCTAAATCCAGTTTGAACATCTGGAAGTTCATGGTTCACATACTGTTGAAGCCCAACTTGGAGAATTTTGAGCATTACTTTAGTAGCGTGTGAGATGAGTGTGTTTGTGCAGTAGTTTGAGCATTCTTTGACATTGCCTTTCTTTGGGATTGGAATAAAAATTGACCTTTTCCAGTCCTGGGGCCACTCCTGACTTTTCCAAATTTGCTGGCATATTGAGTGCAACACTTTCACAGCATCATCTTTTAGGATTTGAAATAGCTCAACTGGAATTCCATCACCTCCACTAGCTTTGTTCGTAGTGATGCTTCCTAAGGCCCACTTGCCTTCACATTCCAGGATGTCTGGCTCTAGGTGAGTGATCACACCATCATGATTATCTTAGTCATGAAGATCTTTTTTGTACAGTTCTTCTGTGTATTCTTGCCACCTCTTCTTGATATCTTCTGCTTCTGTTAGGTCCAAGCCATTTCTGTCCTTAACTGTACCCATGTTTGCATGAAATGTTCCCTTAGTACCTCTAATTTTCTTGAAAAGAGCTCTGGTCTTTCCCATTCTATTGTTTTCCTCTATTTCTTTGCATTGATCACTGAGGAAAGCTTTCTTAGCTATCCTTTGGAAGTCTGCATTCACATAGGAATATCTTTCCTTTTTTCCTTTGCCTTTAGCTTCTCTTTTCTCAGCTATTTGTAAGGCTTCCTCAGACAACCATTTTGCCTTTTTGCATTTCCTTTTCTTGGGGATGGTCTTGATCACTGCCTCCTGTACAATGTCATGAACCTCTGTCCATAGTTCTTCAGGCACCCTATCAGATCTAATCCCTTGAATCTATTTGTTACTTCCACTGTATAATTGTAAGGGATTTGATTTAGGTCATACCTGGATGGTCTAATAGTTTTCCTTATTTTCTTCAATTTCAGTCTGAATTTGGCAATAAGGAGTTCATGATCTGAGCTACAGTCAGCTCCTGGTCTTGTTTTTGCTGGCTGTATAGAGCTTCCCTGGTAGCTCAGAGGGTAAAGAGTCTACCTGCAATACAGGAGACCTGGGTTTGATCCCTGGATTTGGAAGATCCCCTGGAGAGGGAGATGGCAACCCACTCCTGTACTCTTGCCTGGAAAATCCCATGGATGGAGGAACCTGGTAGGCTACAGTCCATGGGGTCATAGTTGGACACAACTGAGCAACTTCACTTTCACTTTTCATTTTGGCTGCAAAGATAATCAATCTGATTTCAGTATTGACCATCTGGTGATGTCCATGTATAGAGTCTTCTCTTGTGTTGTTGGAAGATGGTGTTTGCTATGACCAGTGCTTTCTCTTGGCAAAACTCTGTTAGCCTTTGACCTGCTTCATTTTGTACTCCAAGGCCAAATTTGCCTGTTACTCCAGTTATCTCTTAACTTCCTATTTTTGCATTCCAGCCGTCTATAATGAAAACGATATCTTTTTTGGGTGTTAGTTCTAGAAGGTCTTGTAGGTCTTCGTAGAACCATTCAACTTCAGCTTCTTCAACATTACTGGTCGGGACATAGATGTTACTATAATTTTGAATGGTTATCTCTCCACCAATCAATCAGAAGAATGTCCACCAACTGATCACACCCTCTTTGAATCATTACTGTGAAACTCCTCACTAACCCCTCCAGGTCAGGACACATAGTTTTTAGGGCATAAGCCAGCCCCCTGAGGCCCCCTTTGCCTGACACATCAATAAAACTATTCTTCTCTACTTCACCTGAAACTCTGTCTCTGAGATTTAATTTGGTGGCAGGGTTCAGAGGCCAAATTCAGCTTCAGTTTTCATTTCCTCCCATACCTATCTTATTGAATAATGGCCAATTATCTTTTTAGCTTAGTTTAAGGATTGTCAAAATACTACTTTGTTGCCTACTCTACTCTGTTTCTATACCTCAAGCCCTCCTGCCTGCCTTCCTTCCTTCCTTTTTCCCCTTTTGTGGAGCCCTATACCAAGGTCACAGGACTGAAATCTCTGGAACTGACCACGCCCCATAGCAACTGTTGCCATGAGCCTCTGGATCTAAATGAACCAGTTTCCTGATCCCATATTAGCACCCTAATATGGGATCCCACCCTATCGCATCCTAAACAACCACTTAATGCCACCACTCCAGTGGGTATTTTCTCTGTCTTGAGGCTATAAAAATTGGTTCAGTTCAGTTCAGTTGCTCAATCATGTCCAACTCTTTGTGACCCCATCAACTGCTCATGCCAGGCTTCCCTGTCCATTACCAACTCCCAGAGCTAACTCAAACTCATGTCCATTGAGTTGGTGATGCCATCCAACCAGAGAGTGTCACTCTTTGTCATCCCCTTCTCCTCCTGACTTCAGGGTCTTTTCAAATGACTCAGTTCTTCGAATCAGGTGGCCAAAGTATTGGACTTTCAGCTTCAACATCAATCCTTCCAATAAATATTCAGGACTGATTTCCTTTAGTCCTGAAGGAAATGGACTTTTTGGATCTCCTTGCCATCCAAGGGACTCTGAAGAGTCTTCCCCAACACCACAGTTCAAAAGCATCAATTCTCCAGTGATCAGCTTTCTTTACAGTCCAACTCTCACATCCATATATGACTACTGGAAAAACCATAGCTTTGACTAGATGGACCTTTATCAGCAAAGTAATGTCTCTGCTTTTTAATATGCTGTCTAGGTTGGTCATAGCTCTTCTTCCAAGGAGCAATAACTGTGATTTGGGACAATTAGAAATGGTGAAATGTAAGATCACATTAAGCAGTGGGGTGGAACAAAAATTAGGAATCAGAACACACTTCTGAACTGAGTTTGCCAATTAAGCAAGCAAGCTCATATCTGTCTTTGGAACATATGACAGAGTAGAAGGATGTGCGCTCATCTTCTTCTGGGAGAACTCCAAAGTTACAACTCACTGCTGAACAACCATTGACAGGAGAATGTTGGATACCACCCAAAAAAGTACCCCACGTCCAAAGGCAAAGGAGAAGCCCCAGCAAGGAGGTAAGAGGGGTGAAATTGCATTTAGAATCAAACCCTATACCCCCCGGAGACACTTGGAGGGATCAAACAAAACTTGGGCACGCCAGAACCCAGAGACCCCACAGAGACTGAGCCAGAACTGTGTTTGAGTGTTTCCTACAGAGGTACAGGTCAGCAGTGGACTGCCACAGGGACAGGGGCTCTGGGTACAGCAGACCTGGATATGGCAAAAGCCCTCTTGGAGGAGGTCACCATTAACCCCACCATAGAGCTGCCAGAACTTACACAGGACTGGGGAAACATACTCTTGGAGAGCACAAACAAAATCTTGTGCACACCAGGACTCAGGAGAAAGGAGCAGTGACCCCACAGGAGACTGACCCAGACTAGCTTGTGAGTGTCCAGGAGGCTCCAGCAGAGGCATGGGTTGGCGGTGGCCTGCTGCAGGGGTAGGGGCACTGAGTGCAGCAGTGCATGCATGGGACTTTTTGAAGGAGGTCCCCATAATCTTCATCACCTCCACCATAGTTTGGCCTCAGGTCAAACAACAGGGAGGGAACGCAGCCCCACCCATCAACAGAAAATTGGATTAAAGATTTACTGAGCATGGCCTGGCCCATCAGAACAAGACCCAGTGTCCCCTTCAGTCATTCTCTCCCATCAGGAAGTTTCCATAAAAATTGGCTACTAGCCTGCAAAAGGGTTCAGTTCTCCCTTGAGCCTGCCTGCTGTTCTAAAAGCATCCCAGTCTAATAAACTTTATTCTCCTCTCATTCTGCCTCATGTCTAGAAATTCTTTTCCAATCGACATGCAGACCATGACACCTTCTTTCTTTCTTTTTTTTGTAAATTAATTAATTTATTTTAATTGGAGGCTAATTACTTTACAATACTGTAGTGGTTTTTGCTATACATTCATATGAATCAGCCATGGGTGTACATGTGTCTCCATTCTGAGCCCCCCTCCCACCTCCCTCCCCATCCCATCCCCCTGGGTCATCCCAGTGCACCAGCCCTGAGCACCCTGTCTCATGCATCGAACCTGGACTGGCAATCTATCTCACATATGGTAACATACATGTTTCAATGCTATTCTCTCAAATCATTCCACCCTCGCCTTCTCCCACAGAGTCCAAAAGTGTGTTATTTATATCTGTGTCTCTTTTGCTGTCTTGCATATAGGGTCATCGTTACCATCTTTCCAAATTCCATATATATGAATTAATATACTATATTGGTGTTTTTCTTTCTGACTTACTTCACTCTGTATAATAGGCTCCAGTTTCATCCATCTCATTAGAACTGATTCAAATGCATTCTTTTTAATATCTGAGTAATATTCCATTGTGCATATGTACCACAGCTTTCTTATCCATTCATCTGCTGATGGACATCTAGGTTGCTTCCATGTCCTGGCTATTATAAACAGCTCTGTGATGAACATTGGAGTACACGTGTCTCTTTCAATTCTAGTTTCCTTGGACACCTTCTTTCTTTCTCTCTATCTCTCTCTTTATCTTCCTTCTTTTCTTTTTTGCTAACTTCAACACATTTCCAAGTTACTTTGAAGATATCTTAACCGTTTTTTTCAAATTTCCCAAATTGGTTGTTTTTCACTCTTTCTCTCTTCCCTGTCTTGGACACAGGACACTCCACCACTGCAGAGATTCCCTAATGGACATTAATACAAATACATATCCTGAAGCAGCTACCATTTAGGGGTCTCTTCATAGGAAGATACAGAGTTTCCTTTATTTATTAATGGCACTGGGAAAACAACAGTATGGGGATGCACTGAGGTAGCATTCTCCAGATGTTGAGAAGTCCGGCTCGGTTTGGGGGCTGCTGTTGCCTATTTTCTCTTCTAATGTAGTCATAGTCCCTGAAGGGAATCCAAGCATGAAAGATGCAAAGAAACAGTGAATTGAAAGGCCCCTATGGGTACAAGTCTAAGTTGACTATGTTTGTGAAGGTGACATTCGTTTCCTGCCTGCTGCCAGCTCTGAAATCTTGGCTAGACAGAAGAGCAGAAGTTAATTGCCTCTGAGAAAAGGTCCCTGCATTAATTGTCACGTTAAAGTTCACATCACATTAAAGCTTTGAGCTCAGGTTCCTCTTAGCAGCTGGGCTCAGAGGAGCCATGGAATCTCATGCCTGTACATAATGACTGTTCTCCAGAGAAATTTTCCACTTCCACTGAGACTGGAATGGAAAAATATTTAGCTTGAACTACAATTGTAAAACCTCAGCAGGTCCAGGAAGCCTAGAAGAGAGAGGAAAGGATTTTGTCAGAGAAGTGGAAGTCTGAATGACATGCACCAAGAAGGGGTAATACTCAGGAGACTGAAGTGGACTAATGTGGCTGTGAAGGGCAGGGGAGCCTGGCAGGCTACAGCCCATGAGGTCACAAAGAGTCAGACACAACTGAGCAACTAACACTTTCACTTAGCTAATTATATTAAAGGAAGACTGTGATCAACATCATAGAACAAATGAGATAATATCCAGTGGGAGTCATGAGGATGAAAAAAAAAAAAAGAGAATTTCTTCTCATAAGATAGGGGATGTCTTTTAGAAAAACTAATATTTATGCTACACCTTAAATGAAAGACATTTTTCGGACTTCTGTTTCCAACCTCTGTCCTTCTATAACAGACAAAGACAATAGTCCTTTGAATCATACTGATTTGCTGATAACCAAAGGTGAAATGGTGTGATCACTGACCTAGAGCCAGACATCCTGGAATGTGAAGCCAAGTGGGCCTTAGAAAGCATCACTACGAACAAGGCTAGTGGAGGTGATGGAATTCCAGTTGAACTATTTCAAATCCTGAAAGATGATGCTGTGAGAGTGCTGCACTCAATATGCCAGCAAATTTGGAAAGCTCAGCAGTGGCCACAAGACTGGAAAAGGTCAGTTTTCATTCCAATCCCAAAGAAAGGCAATGCCAAAGAATGCTCAAACTACCACACAATTGCACTCATCTCACACGCTAGTAAAGTAATGTTCAAAATTCTCCAAGCCAGGCTTCAGCAATATGTGAACCGTGAACTTCCTGATGTTCAAGCTGGTTTTAGGAAAGGCAGAGGAACCAGAGATCAAATTGCCAACATCCACTGGATCATGGAAAAAGCAAGAGAGTTCCAGAAAAACATCGATTTCTGCTTTATTGACTATGCCAAAGCCTTTGACTGTGTGGATCACAATAAACTGTGGAAAATTCTGAAAGAGATGGGAATACCAGACCACCTCACCTACCTCTTGAGAAATCTGTATGCAGGTCAGGAAGCAACAGTTATAACTGGACATGGAACAACAGACTGGTTCCAAATAGGAAAAGGAGTCCATCAAGGCTGTATATTGTCACCCTGCTATTTAACTTATATGCAGAGTACATCATGAGAAAGGCTGGACTGGAAGAAACACAAGCTGGAATCAAGATTGCCGGGAGAAATATCAATAACCTCAGATATGCAGATGACACCACCCTTATGGCAGAAAGTGAAGAGGAACTAAAAAGTCTCTTGATGAAAGTGAAAGAGGAGAGTGAAAAAGTTGGCTTAAAGCTCAACATTCAGAAAACGAAGATCATGGCATCCGGTCCCATCACTTCATGGGAAATAGATGGGGAAACAGTGGAAACAGTGTCAGACTATTTTTCTGGGCTCCAAAATCACTGCAGATGGTGACTGCAGCCATGAAATTAAAAGACACTTACTCCTTGGAAGGAAAGTTATGACCAACCTAGATAGCATATTCAAAAGCAGAGACATTACTTTGCCAACAAAGTTCTGTCTAGTCAAGGCTATGGTTTTTCCAGTGGTCATGTATGGATGTGAAAGTTGGACTGTGAAGAAAGCTGAGCACCGAAGAATTGATGCTTTTGAACTGTGGTGTTGGAGAAGACTCTTGAGAGTCCCTTGGACTGCAAGGAGATCCAACCAGTCCATTCTAAAGGAGATCGGTCCTGGGTGTTCTTTGGAAGGACCGATGCTAAAGCTGAAACTCCAAGACTTTGGCCACCTGATGTGAAGAGTTGACTCATTGGAAAAGACTCTGATGCTGGGAGGGATTGGCGGCAGGAGGAGAAGGGGACGACAGAGGATGAGATGGCTGCATGGCATCACCAACTTGATGGACGTGAGTTTGAGTGAACTCTGGGAGTTGGTGATGGATAGGGAGCTGGTGTGCTGCAATTCATGGGGTCACAAAGAGTCGGACACGACTGAGGGACTGAACTGAACTGATGCATTTTTGAGTGTCTTCCTTAAACCCTCTCAGCTCATCAAAGTATCCTATAAGTTGAAGCCTAAAGAATTGGACCTTGAACCCTGGGAATGCAGAAGTCAGGATTGAGAACAAGGAAAGTGATTGTCCTCATCTCCCACTCTACTCAAGGTCTATCCATTATTTCATTTGAACATAGCAATGGCAAGACCACCTTAAAATGGTATGATACTATAAATTCACAGTCAGTTAGCCTAAATTCCAAATAGTTTCATTGAACAAATGAAAGGACTTGCATTGGCATTTGAAATTAAAAACAACAACAGCAATTGGCTTCTCTTTTGGCTGAGCTGGGTCGCGTTGTAGGGCAAACGAGGGTGCTCTGCAGGTGTGGGACACAGGCTTCTCATTGCAATGGCTTCTCTTGTTGCAGAGCATGAAGTCTAGGGTGTGCAGGCTTCAGCAGTTGAGGTACAAGTTGCCCTGTAGCACATGGGATCTTCCCAGACCAGGCATTAGCAGGTGGTTTCTTAACCACTGGACCATTAGGAACGTCCCACAATTGGCCTTTTAAGTGTGTCTCTAGGTCCCAACATTGTGTGAATGCAGCCCCCTCAGTGGAGGCTGTGGCACTGGACTCTGCGTCACATCTGAGTAGCAAACCATACTCTGCTCGCTTTATGCTCTTGGCTTAAATGTGTTTAACCTTTGGAACACAGCATTTGCTATTCATCTCCTAATGAGGCTCTTTGACTTAAGTCTTTGAGGTTTATTCATCTGAGTAGTTTTGCTTAAGCCTGCAGAAAAAAGAAAGGAAATAAAAACATTGCCAGGTTTAATACCGACTCTTTTTTGTTAGAAAGCCGGAACCTAGGAGTCTGCCGATGAAGACCTGGTGGTTGTCTTAGCATTTTGGTCACATGCAAGTGCAGGCAGGCTAATGCTCAGGCTCAGCTGGGTGGTGTCTAGGTTAACATTGCTTACAGTATCAACAGCAGTTAATCTCCCCAAAGGGCTATTTCTTGAATTTGTAGAGGAAGTAGGGGGTTATTATTTCTGATCATAATTATTATACTGAGTTGGCCAAAGAGTTCATTTGGGTTTTCCATACCAGCATACAATATTTACTATGACTGTTACAGGAGTAAGGAAATCAATCCACCGGAAATTAATCTTTCCGAAATAATTTCCTAGGAACAGGGCTAGATTTTAGGAGAAAGGACTTTCTGGATCTGTGTGAAATGTCCTGGACTAGAAATCAAGAGACCTGATACTAACTAGCTAAGTATGTCTAGTTGGATCATGTCATCCACTGGGTCTTAGTTTTCTTTCCATAAAAAGGAACACTAATCTCTCTCCTCCCTAACACTCCAGGATACAGTGAACACTGTGTGGGGCAAAAGATATTAAAAGTCTTTAACAAAGCTGTTATTGTTCAGTTGCTAAGTCCTTTCTGACTCTTTGCAACCCCATGGACTGTAGCAATCCAGGCTCCTCTGTCCTCCACCGTCTCCCAGAGTTTGCTCGTGTCTACTGAGTTGGTGATGCAGGAAAAATATATGCTTTCTTTTTGTCTTTTGTCCTGATGGAGCAAATCAGACATATTCCTCCATCGATTTCTCTATGCCCACATACAGGTGTTTCAGATTTGAAGGTAACAGGTACACCTGCAGGACTCACGGTTTGGACACAGAATAATGCCCAGAAATTATTGGACTGAGGATCCTGGACTTGGGACAAGAACAGTATAGGCACTTCTGCTATCCACTTCTTAAAGAATGTCATTAGAATTAGAGGCAGGAGACTTCCCTGGGAGCCCAGTGGTTAAAACTTCACCTTCCAATGTAGGGGCTATGGGTTCAAACCCTGGTTAGGAAGCTAAGATCCCACCTGCCTCATGGCTGAAAAAAAAAAAAAAAGTAAAATAGATCAATATTGTAACAAATTCAATAAAGACTTTAAATGATCCACATTTTAAAAAATCTTTTAAAAAATGAATTAGAGGTGGGAAGAACCTACATATCACATATTAAAGCAAAAGGAGACCTGTATAGATGAAAATCTCTAGAATAGATTTCATGGATTGTGAAATAACCAAAAACGTTCCATTTGCAGTGACTAAGGCAGGTATACTTATAAGGAGGTGATGAAGAGGGTGATGGAATTGCTGCTCATTGTTAGTAGGAGGTGTGAAAGCTCCTTACCCCAAACCTGACAAAGAATTGAGCACTAGTCCTGGTCTTTAGCATAACCCATATTTGGAGCAGAGAAAAAAGAATAATCAATGTT
This sequence comes from Bubalus bubalis, assembly GCF_019923935.1. Classification (NCBI taxonomy): domain Eukaryota; kingdom Metazoa; phylum Chordata; class Mammalia; order Artiodactyla; family Bovidae; genus Bubalus; species Bubalus bubalis. The sequence continues at coordinate 111,922,974 of NC_059161.1, forward strand.
TCCTTGGGGGCTAGAAATTCATGGGTCTGGTTTCAGAAATCCCTGCAGACAGTTTGGTTCAGTGATGAGACTTGTTCGATCCTCTTACTCAGGCACGCTCAGAGCACGCACAGTTGACCAGACATTCACCAGTGTCTCAGAGGCAAGATTCCGTGACTTTTAGTCTGGTTTCCATCCGATCAGAATCACCATCTGCAGAGATCCTGCTCAGAGACGGGTCTTTTCACAATATACAGAATTCAGAAAAATAGAAAATGGGCTTTGACTAGAGCTTGGACTTTGAAGTCAGACAAATATAGAATCGAATCCCAGTTCTATCGATTATTATCTAGAAAATGACAGGTTATCTCTGTGCTTCAATGTCTCTCTGTCAATTGATAATAATTGTGTCTTCCTTCTGTGGCTGTTGGGAGGATTAAAAGCACCCTGGAATTCTTTATGACATGGCTAAGAAGTCCTGTATGATGGTTTCCTTCTCCTTTATGTAAGGTTTAGGAGTATTTGGCACCCAGCAGGCACCTTCCTGGTAGAAACAATGGTTATACCTGCATTTGTACAAGTTCAAGAGAAGACGTAATATGTGCTTCATACAGAGATAGTTTAGAATATTCCTAAAAGAACAAGAATTTGAATTCTCTAAATAGGCAACCAGATTATTAAGCAGTTTCCTGGAAGCCTTATCTTTGTTTTTTGTTTATTTGTCAGCATATTTATTTCTCTATCTGCAAAGGAAAGATAACATTGGCATTAGTATTTGGAAAACTTGATTCACAGCAGCAGAAAATATCTTTCAAGCACCTAAGTAACCCTAGGTCTTTCAGGAAGTATTGCATGTTTTGGGATTCCCTGGTGGCTCAGTGGTAAAGAATCTCCCTGCAATGCAGGAGACACAGGTTTAATCCCTGAGTCAGGAAGATCCCCTGGAGGAGTACATGGCAACCCAATCCAGTATTCTTGCCTGGAAAATCCTATGGACAGAGGAGCCTGGTGGGCTACAGTCTATTTAATTAGTCCCAAATTCCTTTGAAATGAGCTAGAGTGAAGGCAACTGCTTAACCTAATATACTGTCGATACATATTTCCAGCATAATGGCCCTATTTTTTAAATTAGAAAATGAGGGTTAAAATCATAGTCCAAAAACAAAGCAATTCAATCTGGAATATACATAACAAATACTTCTTACATGCTGCTGCCCGACTCTGTGTGACCCCACAGACGGCAGCCCACCAGGCTCCTCTATCCCTGGGATTCTCCAGGCAAGAATACTGGAGTGGGTTTCCATTTCCTTCTCCACTTCTTACATAGTGATGACTAAAAATAAATAATCATCTCATCCTTTAGGTATTTGTTATTATTATTAGTTTTCAGGGTTATCTTTAGTCTGTATCTATTAAGGAGCCAGCCCATTTTAGAGATTAAATATATTAGAGAGAAACGGACACTAAAATGTATAATGAGGAAGGAGAAAGGAAGGCTTGAGAAAGCTGAGCGAGGTAAGCTAGTCTGGTAGAGTTGGTGCAATGCCATAGTACCAAAAAGGGATTGAATCCGGGTATAATTGGTCAGAGGTGGCACAGCAAGATTTGGGGAGATAAAAGGAAGAGTTGTGTTTAAAACAGTAAGCAAAAAAGATGCCTGCCTTTTCCTCCCTCCAGGTCCTAGTGAAATTTGGAGAATTAATGAACTAATATCTACAAAGTACTTAGAGACCATGGAATGAAAGAACTGTAGAAGCCCTGAGTAGTATTATAATTTTATTAAACACTTACTGAACATGATACAGAATATATAGGTACCTATACTTCTACCCAGAGGGTTGAGAATGTAATTGCAATGTTTTTATTAATCATCTCAGGAGCAGAGGGAATTCTAGCTAACTAATATGTTTGATATATCTCTGAAGAATTCAGATGGATATGCATCTGGTCAACAGCATTTGCTCCCCGAATATTTAGAACATACTTGTAGTGTTGTCAGTATGCAGTGCTAATACTGACTCTGATACAAATGATGATAATAAAACCTCAAGTAATAATACGCCAGAAACTTTGGTATGTATCACATGTATGTACTTTCACTTTTCACTTTTATGCACTGGAGAAGGAAATGGCAACCCACTCCAGTGTTCTTGCCTGGAGAATCCCAGGGACGGCGGAGCCTGGTGGGCTGCCGTCTGTGGGGTCGCACAGAGTCAGACACGACTGAAGCGACTTAGCAGCAGCAGCAGCAATCTGTAATCTTGACAACAAACTCTGAGAGAGAAGATTAACATCCTCATTATAGAGATGAGTAAATTGAGACCTAGGGAAGTTATCTGATACTACACAGCTAAGTAAAGAATCTGCCTACAATAAGGGAGACCTGGGTTCGATCCCTGGGTTGATTCCCTGGAGAAGGGAAATGCTACCCACTCCAATATTGTGGCCTGGAGAATTCCATGATTACAGTCCATGGGGTCGCAAAGAGTCGGACACGACTGAGTCACTTTCACTTTCACTTTTTTCACACAACTAGGAAGTAATGTATTCGACCCTATAAGCCAGCCAAGACTAGCTCCTGCATCATGATTTTTTGTTTTTGTTTTTTCGTTATATAAGACAGTGGGATAGTCCAGGATTATAATAAAAGTGATATGACATTGTCTTCAACTAAGAGTTCTTTACATGTGTTCCATAGACCTTCTGTAAAGTATTTACGGAATGTCATGAAATGCTTTACAACCTTGCATAATTAATGTTATGCTTTTTTCTATTTTCCTAGTGAATAAGTCTAGACACTTCATCAGATTCTTGAAGGAGTTCATAGTCAAGTAGGGGTAAGAACCACTGTGCCCACTTTGTCGTTTAGTCACTAAGTCATGTCTGACTCTTTTGTGACCCCATGGACTGTAGCCCACCAGGCTTCTCTGTCCATGGGGTTTCCCAGGCAAGAATACTGGAGCGGGCTGCCATTTCCTTCTCCAGGGGACCTTCCTGACCCAGGGCTCGAGCCTGCATCACCTGCACTGGCAGGAGTGTTCTTTACTGCTGAGCCACCAGGTAAGCCCTGTGCCGACCTTGAGGAAGCTCTCCATATTGAGCAGAGTCCAAAAATTTATAATGACTCTAATCCTTAACAACTCAGCTCAGACATTAGGGTTGTCAGGGTATGTCTCAGGCGGGGCGGGTGTGGGGTGGGGTGGTGACAGGGGTGGGGAATGAGTGGCAGATTCAGGATCTTGCTTTCAGTTCCCTCAGCTGACTTCCATCTCCTCTGTTTTTCGGTCTGCTCTTGTGAGCCAGATACTGGAAAACATGCCAAGGGCTGTCCCTGCCCTAGTCCTAGGTTCTGGTTCTATACATGCTCCCTGACTTCCACAGAAGAGACAGCTACAACTTCATGGATGTACAACCCAAGATAAACCCTTATTCAAGACATTAATTTGCATACTAACTATCTGTTTGTGTGTTCATCCCCTTCATCAGACTCTGTGTCTTCCCTAGGCAAAAGCTGTATCACATTCATCTTTTGATTTCATACAGCTCCTTTATAGAGCATAGTACCTAGAATATAGTCAGTACTCAACAAAAAACAAATTGTTGTATAGATAGATGAATAGATTAAGTGAATGTATTTATTACAGGCTTGAAAGCTAAGACATTGAAAGATGTATATTAATGGACAAGAACTCACTAATTTTGTTTGAGTTATAAACAGATGTTAGTAAAATCAATGATGAATATGAAAAGGGAATACAGATCACACATGGATTGATGCTTTCCCTATACTAACAGGTATAGACCGATGATCTGGTATAGTAGAATTTTGCCAAGGGTATTTTTAGGAGAATAAAGTTAGATGATTGAAAAGCCATAGCGTACTACAAAACTTATATCAGTTGTCCTGTCCTCTGCAAAAGCCACTGTAGCTGACTTTCCAGCTCCTGCTTTCTGCAATTTTGCTTAATAGAGAGTGAAGGCCTCTCAGGCACACAAAAATCTAATATTAACATCTCAGCAATGTATTCGAGCTGCCACCTGCCCATCTGAGCTACAGATCCTTGGAGGAGCCTAAAAGGACAGAAGAATTCCTGCTATTTTAGAGTATCTTTGACAGTGAAGAGGATAACAATTTTAAATAATCTATCAGACTTACGTTTAGTGAAAATTCCTGGCTTGTTAGCCTGGCTAATCTTTGAGGTCTCTGTATTTAAACAGAAAATGCTGTTATCTCTTATCCCATCCATTCCTGTGGTGAGCAGTGGGTTGGTACTCGCTGCTGGAACCAGTGTTGATGATATCATCCTCATCACCATGGGAACGCTGTGCTTTTACAGAGTCCTGTTACAGGTTAAGTCCACCCTAAAAAAAGTCCAAGGGCTCTCTTGAAGTATAATCAGAATTCTCCAGTGGGATTTAGGTATAATCTGTGAGAGGTGACATGAAAGAATACGTATTTCTGAATTTTACTGAAAGCCTGCTGAATTCCAAGACTTAAAAAAAGAAAATCCTATCTTCAAATAAAGAGATAAAAAGAGTATACTTTTACAAAGGCAGTTAGGTATTTACCCAGATGGATAATCTATGTTTTTATACTTTCTAGGGTACACTAGAATATCCTTCCAACTCTCAAATGAGCCCTGCTGCCTGGCCTCTCAGGAGAGTAGAACCTCAGAACAGAGAAAAGTTGTCTGGATTTATTTTGGTATAGCTCTCCAGATCGTTCAGGTGGTGAAACAGTTGTGCATTTGCTGCTGTTTGGTAAAGCATATTGACTTCATGAATATGTGGCTTTTTTTTTTTTTCCATTTCTTCAATGAGGCTTATCATAGGAAAGTTCTGAGACTTTTGCCTAGGGGAAAAAGCAAAAAGATTTTTGTGGCATGAGAGATAATAGTTCAGTTCCTAAATGGGTGTATTATATATACTTCCTGAATCCAGTGACCTCTAGAGAAAACTCTGTCTATGTCAACACTGAGGCTACAGAGATGATTTTTTTTTTCATTAGTCTGTCTTTAAAGTTTCACTCTTTGGGAGACTATTTGTCCTGGTTTGTATGTAATTTCAGAAGCCATGGATAAGCCCATGGGAACCTGTCAGTATCAATGTCATTTTGTTTTTTCCCTTAATGAAGTCAAAGATTTACTTATACATATTCAAGTCAAGCAAAATACTCTTGTACTCATCTTCATTAGGGACTTCCCAGGTAGCTGGGTGGGAAAAGAATCTGCCTGCCAATGCAGGAGACAAAGGAGCCTATTGGGTTGGATTCCTGTGTCGGGAAAATCCTCTGGAGGAGGAAATGGCAACCCACTCCAGTATTCATTCCTGAAGAATCCCATGGACAGAGGAGCCTGGAGGGCTACAGTTCATACGGTCACCAGGAGTCAGACAGGACTGAGCATGCACATGAGCACATCTTGATTAGAATGACAACTTATCCCATAAGCCCACTAGTTACAAAAGCAGACTAAAAGTTATATTCCCTTTAATTTGCTATGTTAAAACTAATCTGGGTTTGTCCACATTGATTTTGGGGGCAAGATTAAACCAACTCTGTCCTCATTTGTACGTCGGTCTTCATAGTCTGCGGTGCTCATTTTTCTGGTCACACTTGCCTAGAGGATCTAGACATTTAGGAACATGAGTCTAAAGTCTGGTGATTGATTCCCTTCTTCTGTGTGATTCTACCCTTCCATCAGCACTCAATTTCAGGAAGACCATGTACATTATTTGACAAAGACAAAGTAAACTAAGATGGTGTTACATGCACACATTTTTATTTGTTTTTCTTTATTTGTACCCCAAGAAATATTCTGGCTGGTGCTTTCAGCAGCTGGCGGGACCCTGACAGAGCCAGCAGAGTCCTTTGAAGTAAAGGGCCTGTGATTCTGCTTTGGAAGTTGAAAAAGTGAGGGCAAAGGGACTAGATCCTTGTCTTTTAGGGTTATGAGTCCCTGACTCTGCGTCAAATATTGGAGAAAGCTGACAGGTTAAAGAAATCAAGATACTTTTAAAGGGCCAGATGTCCTTTCCCTCTTGTATGTGGGATAAACGTCCCTCAGTCTCAAGCTCAAAGAAATGCTTCACCTTAACTTAAAATCACACAACTGGTGGGTGATAGAAGTGCACTTCACTCTGTACTCCGAGATCCAGGATACAAAATTTCTGTCTTTTTTAAAAAAAATTTTATTAGAGCATAGCTGATTTACAGCATTGTGTTAGCTTCTGCGGTCAGCAAAGTGAATCAGTTATACACATACACATATATCTAGCCACTCTTTTTAGATTCTTTTCCCATATAGGATCATTACAGAGTCTTGAATAGAGTTCCCTGTTCTATCCAGTAGGTACTTATTAGTTATCTATTTTATACATAGCAGTGTGTATACATCAACCCCAGTCTCCCAATTAATTCTCCCCCACTTCCCCCTTGGTAACTGTAAATTTGTTTTCTACATTTGTGACTCTACTTCCCCTTGTAAATAAGTTTGTTTGTACCTTTTTTAATAAGATTCCACATAAAAGTAATATCATGATATTTGTCTTCATCTGACTCACTTTATTCAGTATGACAATCTCCAGGTCCATCCATGTTGCTGAAAATGGAATTTCTGTCCTTTTTTTTTTTTAAAGTAAGAAGACTAGAAACTGTTGAGAGCTATTCTTGAGTTTTATCCAGATGTCATTCTGGTGTGCAAATTGTTCAGTACACTTCCTTCATCCCCCAACCCCACCACACATTATAATTTTATCTTCACAGAGGGCACAGCAGTATCAGTGAGACAAAGTTCATCTTATTTTTGCCAACCTTAATAAGAGACAAATAAAGAGCAGTAAAGGTACATCCAGCAAACTTATCTTTAGAAAACCTAAACTTTAACTTCAATAGCGAATTTTTAAAACCAACTCATTTTGGGAAGCTTTTGAAATGTTGCACTTACTTGAAGATCACAGGAAATTGAATTAAGAGGCTCTTTGACCCTCTGTTAACTGGAACATAGAGCAGGGCTCACTGGCTGCTGACTTGCGTTGGCAAAGTAATTTGAGCAGTTCATCCACAACCTGCCTTCTGATCTGTAACATCGAGGGAAGAACTCATGATTGCTTTAGTTTCATTGATTGGGTGCTCAGGAGATTGTAGGAACTAGAAGGTAGTGAAAGTGCAGACACACCTCAATACGCAGTCCACAGGACTGTTAGAAAGGAATCCTCCGAAAGTGCAAACCTAATCAATAGCCCAATACCCATTCCCGCCTTAACACCCTTTGGTGACTTCCTTTTCCCATAACACCAAGTGTCTCATTCTGATATGTAAGCGGACCACTATCTAGTCCATCTTCAAACCATTGCTTACCCTTCCTACCACACAGACCAGCATTTGCCCCCTTAAATGCTGTTCCTTTGCACACATAGACTTGCCATATGGAACTTCTTCCTCCTACCGTCTCCACTTGCAAGGTCAGCAATTCCAGGAAGCCTCCTCCCTGTTTGCCTGAGACATGTTAGGGATTTCTCCCAGCATATTATAGCACCTTCCACAGGGCGCTCGTCACACTATCCTGTGATCAGCGGTTTTCTTATGCATACCACAGTTATTTCAAGAGCTCTTTGAGAGCAGAGCTTGTCTCCTGCTCAGTTTTATATTCCCATATCTACCTTGGCATGCAGTAAAACAGTAAATGAAAACCCTGTACTTGTGCTTTAAGAAGAAATTGGGACAAAATATGCCACTTGACTTGCTTGTCACTATCTCACAATTTCCTAATCTCAGTTTTTGAAGGCTGAGTAACCTATATGCCATGCAGAAACACATATACATTTACTTCAGGCATATTTTGTGACTCTTGAAATTTGTAAGCCAGCATTTGGGGTTCAGTTTAGGTACAAACTGAAATCTCAAGGGCTGAGATGTGACAAGGATGAAGGTGAATGATAAAGAAGGGCAGAGGAATACAGACTCTAATGCTGGTATGTAAAATTCAAAAGGTTTCAGCTGGTGAACTGACTGGGGAAGTCTGATATCCAAGTCCAGGGAACCAGTTCAATGCCAGGACCAACATGTTAGTGAATAATAAAAGCAGACATGATGCTTATTCAGAAAATGCCAAGACAGAAACTTTCCAGATAGAGAGAAACTTATAAAACTTTAGACATTTTCAAAAAGTGGTAGATGGTTGAGGCATACTTCTCACCTCCAGAAAACCGTTAATTTATTTTCCCTGAAAATCAATTCCCTCTTCAGGTTTTACTTTGTCTTTCAGCATACTACTGTCTCCTGGTCACCTCAGAATATAAAACTTGCAGACTTTGGAGCTTTTTATACTCTTTAATTTCCAATCATTAATTATAATAAAAATCATAATTGTAAGAATTAGGTTTGTTTATTAAGCTATTGCCTTTGAGTAGAAAGGCTATTGAAAACATATTTGAGATGCATCCGGTCCCATCACTTCATGGGAAATAGATGGGGACACAGTGGAAACAGTGTCAGACTTTATTTTTGGGGCTCCAAAATCACTGCAGATGGTGACTGCAGCCATGAAATTAAAAGACGCTTACTCCTTGGAAGGAAAGTTATGACCAACCTAGATAGCATATTCAAAAGCAGAGACATTACTTTGCCAACAAAGGTCCATCTAGTCAAGGCTATGGTTTTTCCTGTGGTCATGTATGGATGTGAGAGTTGGACTGTGAAGAAGGCTGAGCACCAAAGAATTGATGCTTTTGAAGTGTGGTGTTGGAGAAGATTCTTGAGAGTCCCTTGGACTAGAAGGAGATCCAACCAGTCCATTCTGAAGGAGATCAGCCCTGGGATTTCTTCGGAGGGAATGATGCTGAAGCTGAAACTCCAGTACTTTGGCCACCTCATGTGAAGAGTTGACTCATTGGAAAAGACTCTGATGCTGGGAGGGATTGAGGGCAGGAGGAGAAGGGGATGCCAGAGGATGAGATGGCTGGATGGCATCACTGACTTGATGGACTTGAGTCTGAGTGAACTCCGGGAGTTTGTGATGGACAGGGAGGCCTGGCATGCTGCGATTCATGGGGTTGCAAAGAGTCGGACACGACTAAGTGACTGAACTGAACTGAACTGAACTGAACTTCATCAAGTAACTTCACCTAAAAATTCATGAGTACTTCTCTAAGAATTCAACTAAAGCATGAACTTAATTCAAACAAAAGATAACCAGGGAAACTTCCACATATAATTCATGGTAGTGTGTGTATGTGTGTGTGTATTGTGTACACACACTCACATACTACAGTACTAATACTATAGAAATAGGAGTAAAACATCGTGGAGATATGAGAGAAATGGTACTATGTAAATGTTACCCGTTTTTGAAAAAGATGAAATAGTATGACTAAAAACTGGGAAAGGAGAAAATAGAACAACATGATTGACTGTTAAATATATGTATGTATTTACCAAGTGAGAGTCAAAGCCTATCACTGGAAAATAAACTTCTTGTTGTTTCGTCACTAATCGTGTCTGACTCTTTGCCTCCCCATCCACTGTAACCTGCCAGGCTCCTCTGTCCATGAGATTTTCCAGGTAATAATACTGGAGTGGGTTGCCATTTCCTTCTCCATGGGATATTTCCGACTCAGGGATCAAACCCGAGTCTCTTCTGTCTCCTGCATTGGCAGGCGGATTCTTTACCACTGAGTCACCTAGGAAGCCCACAACCTGATTTGAGTCACTCATATGCCCATGAAAACGATCTTTTTTCTTCAGGACCAGCAATCATAGTAGGCTTAAGTTATCCTAGAATGCACAGCTTTGGATTGGTAAAATCCAATGCCCAGCTTTAACTGATCAGACACCTTGTTCACATTTGTAAGATGTGTGGAATAATAATTATTGGTTGCTATAGAATGAAGACAATTTATTATTAAATGCCTTGTGTAGTTCATTGCACTCAATAAGTGTTATTATTATTTTATTGTTGTTACTTTTGTTGTTATTATTATTTTTGTCTAGCATTAACCTCCAAGGTTAGCTTGAAAATACAATCTAATTTTCTATTAATAACCCATTACAGATCAGTCATGTAAGAATTTATTTAAACCTGTTTAAGAATGATAATTCCTGTTTCACTTCTTGAAGTAATGAGTTCCATAAACTTTATTGCCTGCTGTGTAACATGGCATTTCCTTTAAATTGTTTTAACTTAGCTTTTCCAAGCCTCAATGGATTCCTCACAGCTTTAAAAAGAAACAGTATTTCACTCATAAGTCTGTTTTGATCTGACTCACACCCTGAAATTTGTATAGATGCCAATCACAGCCTTCATGATTATTCCAGACCCAATAATTTATTTTATTGTTTTTAAATTTGATATTAAATTTAGTACTAACTTTGTAAGTCGAATGAGGGGAAAATGTCATTCAAGGATAGAAACTTCTCTTTGGTCTTATCACTTATAGTCTGTGCTACCCTCACCCTTAGCTTGGACTTCTGAGGGTCCAGATGATTTTGATCAGAATCCAGTGGAAGACTTTGGAGAAATAATCCCTAACATGGACCCAAGCATTAATATGTTTTTAAAGATTGTTTTTATGTGCATCACTTTTTAAAGTCTTTATTGAATTTGTTACAGTATTGCTTCTGTTTCATGTGTTGGTTTTTTGAAAGCGAAGCATGTGGGATCTTAGCTTCCTGACCAGGGTTTGAACCTGCACTTCCTGCATTGGAAGGCAAAGTCTTAACCACTGAACCACCAGGGAATTCCCCATACATGAAGAAGGATCCTCCATAAGGATCCTCTCTCTCAAACTGGAGGAAATTTTCCTAGAATCTTTCTTTTCTGTATGTATCTTTTTATTTTAACTTTATCATTGTCCCAAAGATTAGAACAGTAAGATCAATAATATGTATTTTCTGAGTACATTTTAGGGATTAGCATTGGTGCTAGCACTTTGTGAGAGACATAAAAGAGACATGAGGTACGATTTATATCTTTGTGGACCAGTAATCTAAGGGTAACTCAAAGGACATATAAAAAATAGAATACAAGACAGTGTAGGTTACCTGTGCTATGCAAATCAGACAAAAATAAGCATAAGAAAGATACTGGTGTACTTTACTAGTATACTCAAAATCCTTGGCAAGAGAAGATATCAAATAGGAGAAAAATATGTATAATTGTATATTATTTTATCAAATATATATGTATATGGAGCTTCTCTGATGGCTCAGCAGGTAAAGAATCTACCTGCAATGCAGGAGACACAGGAGAAGCAAGTTTGATCCCTGGATCAGGATGATCCCCTGGAAGAGGTAAATGGCAACACACTTCAGTTTTCTTGCCTGAAAAATTCCATGGATAGAGGATCCTGGCAACCTACAGTCCAAAGGGTTACAAAGATACTGTTTTATAATTTTTTATGTACTCAAATAGTTTAAAAATCAAATAGCTATCAACGCTTTGCAGCTTAAAAAGCAATTTCCTGCTCCACCCACTCTCAGCATCAATCCCAGATGCAATTCATGTCCAGTTCTTAGAGTTCTTTTTCTAATATGAGCCAAAATATTTCAAAACAGTATTTAAATGTCTCTCATCTCTATTTGTTTCCATTTTAGATGGGTTCTATCGACTTCCTCCATTGTAAAAGGCGGTTTTGCTTTCTTACAACTCATGAAACACATATTTTCTCACGTAGACACGTGCACTTTATTCATGCATCACACCACAATCTTCTCACATTGGCCCATGTGGTTATGCTACAATTTTTAGTTAAAAATAATCATTTAGGAACTTCTCTGGTGGTTAACACTCCACTCTCTGATTAACACTCCACCTTTCAATGCAAAGCACGCAGGTTTGATCTCCGGTCAACAAACTAAGGTCTCACATGCTGTGCAGTGTGGCGGATTCATTTTGATATTTGGCAAAACTAATACAATTATGTAAAGTTTAAAAATAAAATAAAATTTAAAAAAAAATTAAAAAGTAATTCACTTTTTATGAGTGAGATAAATAATTTTGAATTTAACTTTCCTCCATTAAGTTTTGTGGCTTCCCCAATGGCTCAGACAATAAAGAGTCTGCCTTCAATGCAAGAGACCCAGGTTCAATCCCTGGGTCAGGAAGATCCCCTGGAGAAAGAAATGGCAACCCACTCCAGTTATTCTTGCCTGGAGACTCCCATGGACAGAGGAGTCAGGCGGGCTACAGTCAATGGGATCCCAAAGAGTCAGATGCAGCTAGACTGAGCAACTACCACATTCACGTTCCCTATGAGTTTAGGTATGTATTACATTTCCTTTACCATCTTTCCATTTTCTTTGGAGTTGATAACTGAATCAATCCCTGATTCCCTCCCCTCCCCTCTCTCCCTCCTCTTCTCCTCCTCCTCTCTCCTCTCCAATTCCTCTCCCTCACCTCTCTCCCTCTCCCTTTTCATTTTCTAAGAACCTGATAGTCATTTATAAATAAACATTCTTTTAGTAGTGTAAATATTGGGTAGGCCAAAAAGTCCATTTGGCTTTTTCCATAAGATGTTATAGAAAACCCAAACAGACTTTTTGGTCAACCCAGTATCTTAGAATTTCAGCTACTAAGCTGATCTGTCCATTTTCATTTATTGGAGATGCCCCTCTGGATGCTCTTCCTCATTGTGAGCTGGCCTGTTCCAGGCTTACTCTACATCAGCTGTCCTCAGACTGCCTGTTCCCTCACTAGGGAAGGCATTCCTTTTATTTCTTTTCTGTTTCTTGGGTGTCAACCTTGAGTATTCTTGTTTGTTTCTTCCTTTTACTGAAGCATTTTCTTTAGCAGCCTTCTTAGAATATATACTTGGGAAGTAATATTTGAGTACTTGCACATCTAAAATTATCTTTATTTCTGTTTCATTCTTATTCATTGCTTATCTAGAGAGAATCTTAGGTTGGAAATTCTATTTCCTCAAAATGTTCAAAGCATTAATGCTTCTATTTTCTAATGTGGATATTGACAAATATGATTTTTGATCTTTTATATGTGACTTTATTTCTATTCAAAAATTTAAAAAATCTTCTCCCTAAGATTTTTGGAATTTGATGATAGTATTCTTGGATGTATTTCCTTTATTTTTTCAGTCATTATCCTGAGTACACATTGAGTCCGTGAATCAAGAACTTTTACGTCACATTTCTTCATATTTACTGATTTATTTTATGTTTTTTCCTCTGCTTTCTCTCTTCTCTCTGCTACTTCTATTAGTAGATATTGGAGATTTAAACTGACTTAGCATTTCTCCTGTTTTCATACCCTTATTCTATTTTACTTCTCTTTTTTCACTTTCTGGAATATTTCTTCGCCTTTAGTCTACAGCTCTGAATCGAATTCTTATATCTACTCTCATCTTTAATTTGTAAGGTTTTTTTGTTCTGGGACTCATCCTTTTCTAGCTCATTTCCTTCTTATCTCAAGGAATCAATAAGTTGAATCTTGTACCTCTGAAGATTGCAAATTTTTTCAAGTTTCCTTCTGATCCTTGAATTGCTTTTCTCACCTTCAATTTCCCTTTTTAACTTTTTTTTTGTTGTTTTTTGATCTTTGTCTTTTATATGAAAAGTGTTCCTCAAGTACCTGGTGCTTCTTAGCAGATGGTTAACATTTAAAAAGTAGTGAGCTCACTGGATTCTATATGCCTTACAGGGACTACTTAGTTGGTGTGGGTTTGTCTGGCTGGGAGAATTGAAGGACCCATTACTATTAGCATGTGATGTCTCAGTTCATTGTCTCATAAATAAATCACTAATCTAGATCTCTAAAGCTCTTATCAAGAAACTAATGGGTTCAACATATACTATGGATGATCTCTTACTAGAGACTGACTTTCAGCCAAGTAAGGAAAGGAGACTGACTGTGTGGGGAACAGGATCACCATATGTAGAGACTTTCAATAAACATCTGGGTCTGGTGGTCAGGTGTCCAAATTGTTTCTGATTCACATCTTCTTTGAGTAAGTCTCTAATCTTCTGTCTGGAAGAGAAGGGTCGGTTTCCATTCACTGCTGGGTGAAAAAGGAGATCTGGAGCTGAGGGACATGGTATAGTGTTGCCAGAAAAAGTACAGTCTACCAAGTTAGATATGACAATAAGATAAATGATTTTTTTCTATATATGACCGAAATTAAATTATTGTTGGTTTTTTTAACTGACATTCAAATTTAACTGAAAAGGGTGGCAAAGGATGAGATGGGTAGATAGCATCACTGACTCAATGGACATGACTTTGAGCAAACTCTAGAAGACAGTGAAGGAAGAGGAAGCCTGGCACACTGCAGTCCATGGGATCACAAAGAGCTATACATGACTTTGTGACTGAACAACAACAACAAAAATTTATTTTACTTGGGAATCCTTGCAACCCTGCTCTGAAATGACTGACTATAGACTTTAACTACTATTGTTGATTTTAAGTTAATCTTCATTCTGCTTCCCAAGGTGCCTGGCTCAAGTCACTAGTTTTTGAAGGTTTCTGGGATTCTGTGTTAAAAGTGACATTGCTTCTGGCTTATTCTTGCCCTGTACCACCAGCATAATTTTATATTTTCTTTTCCATACTAAGGCAGCTAACATTTCCCAGCTCGTTTTCAGATTCTAAAATGCTCTTATTATTTCCTTTCATTCTCTCTATACTTGGGAGTTTATATTAAACAAACACACACACACAAAATTTTTAATTCCATTTTCATTTCATATGTTCCTTCATTCGCTGTGTTTAATCAGGATTATGCAATAATATTTCTAAATGTTTGAATAAGAAGATTCCATCATGGCTGCCTGGTTAAACATAGAAGAACTGCATGATTCATCTTCCCTTTCTTTCTAAATCCCACTAAATGATGCCAAAAGAATTTAAAAACCTAACAGTTGTGGGAGAACATGTTTCAAGTCATTTTTTGGAAGATGGAACATATTAACTGACTGTCTAGAATGGAGGGCGCTTCAGCTCGGTACCCAGACGTGGGGAGACTGGTACGGCAGAGGAGGTTTTTCTACTCTGCCAGACCACTCATCCTTAGGAAGTACCAGGAGCCTCAGCAATTGGGGTGATAGGCTGGGCTGGCAACAGGCTTGCTAGTCTATGGTCTCAGTATAGGAAATCCTTAGAACGGTCCCCAGGTGCTAGGCATCTGGGTAAATCTCCTCAACCCTATCCCCACCCAGATGCACGGCCAATCATTCTCTAGAAAAACAGAAATGGAAAGAACCTCTTTTGTATATCAACACAGAAGATAGCAGGAGCAACCTAAGAGGCCCAAAATAGAGAGACTAATTGAAAAATAAACACAGAGAAGACCTCACTGTCCTTTCCGTGTCTTGCTTTCAGAATTCTTCCAGGATTGTATACACATTCTCCCTGCATATAAAAGATTAGGAGATTCTCTGGAGATAGAATAATAGCTCAGAGCAAAAATCTCCCTCCATATTCTGATATTGAAGGATCCCCTAATGAAGAGGATAACTTATGACTTTATTGTCCGTAAGTGCTACTCAGAACCAAAAAGAAATTCTTGAGTTCCATACAGAATTCCAACCAGCTTTTTATGCCCTTACCCTTCAACAAGAACAAACATGAATAATCAGACTTAAGATTTTTGAAATACCACTGATATGAAAGAAAAAGCAAACAGGAAATGGAGATTTGGAAAAGAAAAGCAATACATAGAGCACAAAATATCCTTTAAAACATTACGATTAATACTTTTTTAGAACAAACAAGTCACTGAATTCATCAAAATATTAAAAGAACAGAGTGCTACAAAGTGAAGTAATCAAACAAAAAATATTTATATATTAAATAAATTGGTGACTGAATATTAAATTAAATTGGCAACTGAAAAATAATAACAACATTAAATATAACTATAGCAAACTAATAACCAAAAGTCTGGTAGATAAAATTAAGGAAATCTCCCAGAAAGTAAACCAAACTAAAAAAGAAGAGGAGAAAGAAAGATACTAAAATTGAGGATAAACTAAAGATAGGTGGGTTTTCCAGGAGACTCAGTGGTAAAGAACACGCTTGTCAATGCAGGAGACACAGGTTCGATACCTGGGCCAGGAAGATCCCCTAAAGAAGGAAATGGCAAACCACTCCAATATTCTTGCTTGGAAAATCCCCATGGACAGAGGAGCCTGGTGAGCTACAGTCCACAGAGTCTCAAAAGTGTCGAACACAACTGAACTACTAAACAGCAACAATAACAAAGACAGGCATAGCAAGACCACCATCCAACTTGGAATGCAAGCAGAGTGGAGAAAGTTACCAGAGAAATAGTATGAAAACTCTCTCAGAACTGACAGATGCTTACGAGTGTCCAAAATGTTAAATCTCTCCCTCTCTCTCTGACACGTACCCACGCACACACAAACATATGAATGTTATTCTGAGATTTCAGAACAATGGGACAAAAAGAAAGTTTAATGAGAAAATAAAAGATTGGCCACACCAAAGATAAAGGACATTGATGGATTTTTTTCATGAGCAGTCTGGGATTCTGGAAGATAGTAATTCTCAGGGAAAATTATTTCCAAACCAGAATGCTATATCCAGCCTAAATATTTACTCATGTTTAGAGAAATGATTTGAAAATTGTAATGCGTACGCAAATCCCCAGGGATTTGATAAACTGAAGATCGTTGCAGGTGGGGCCTGAGCCTCTGCATTTCTGCCAGACTTTCAGGGGATGCTGCTGCTGTAGCTCAGTGACCCCCACTTTAAGTAACAAGGTTAGAGGATGGCTGAAAAATCTAAGGGATAAAACCAGAAATGGACAAGTCCAAAATACCATACACAGGTGAGTAAACACAAGAACCATGACTTTCCTGGTGGTCCATTTGCCGAGAGTTCTCCTTCCAAAGCAGGAGACGCAGTTTCAATCCCAGGTCGGGGAACAAAGATCCCACATGCCACGGGGCAACTAGCCTGCACACAGCAGCAAAGATCCTGGGCAGCCAAAACAACAACGACAACAACAAAGAAACTGGCAAGTGGAAAACCCAAGACAACAGTATGCAAAAAGCCTGGAGAACAAGTTCAGACTGTAGCAGCTAGATAGAGATGTATGAAGTGGTTTTTCATAGGAAAACATGAAAAAATGGATATTTTCACGTATTTGGGAAAGAAATTATTTTTCAACTGTTAGAGATAATTGGAGGGTTTGGAAAAACAAAATAACCTTAGATACATAGAAAGTAAACAAACTTAAAAGACAAGGCAATTATTAATTCCAGGAGGAAACAGTTGTACAATAAATAAAACATGCTTCTGCTTGGCTCAGTGTGGAATGATATTTACAAGGTCATTATTTCAGCCACAATTTGGGCTAGTTAGTGGAAGCTTAGTAGGGGTTGCAAAATAGGTGTTGTGATAACCAGCAAGGGCAAGTAAATGGATTCTATCTAAATTTAAAGAAACATCAGTGCAAGCATATTTGTTGAAATATAAAGGATAACAATCAAAAGAAATGGCTAATCACTTTGAAAGGGCTTCCCTGGTGGCTCAGTGGTAAAGAATCCACCTGCCAAAGCAGGAGATGCTGGTTCGATCCCTAGATTGGGAAGATCCCCTGGAGAAGGAAACGGCAACCTGATCCAGTATTCTTGCCTGGGAAATCCCATGGACAGAGGAGCCTTGCAGGTAACAGTCCATAGGGTTGCAAGTGTCGACATGACTGAGTGACTAAACAATGACAACAAAGTACTTTGAAAGAGGCTGATTCTGGAGAGAAGGACTAGGGATTGGAAAGGAATAAGACAAATAACTGCGGATGTTTTGCATCTGGTGGCCCAGATGGTTAAGCGTCTTCCTGCAATGAGGGAGACCCGGGTTCAATCGCTGGGTCAGGAAGATCCCCTGGAGAAGGAAATGGCAACCCACTCCAGTACTCTTGCCTGAAAAATTCCATGAATGGAGGAGTCTGGTAGGCTACAGTCCATGGGGTCACAAAGAGTCGGACATGACTGAGCAACTTTACTTTCTTTCTTTTCTTTAGTGCTGTATGATTTTAAGCTTCCTATGCATATTACTTTGAAAAAAATGAGTGTGTGGGTGTACACTTGTATAGCTCTATTGTGGCCATAGAAAAAATGACAACATCTTATTTTTTATGTTCAATCTGCGGGAGTGTGACACTATGGCTAATTCTATCATTTGTTATTCTTCCAAGGTGCCTGGTGGCTTGGGAAACTTGGTACCCAGTCATTGCTGAATCTGATGAGTTTGTTCCTCCTGTTCCATTCATCTCTGCCAGCAGACAGATTCCAGGCCCCATAGGCCTGGGCAGAGAGATCAAACCAGAGGTGGAAACTCAGTCTCACCTGTATCTTTCCTTGGTTCTAACCAGCCCCAAGAAAGTGTCACTGGGTACCTTTTAATAGGCCAGTAGCTAGATCCAAGATAAAGGATTTTCATCAGTGAGGGGTGGGGGTGAGGGGAAGTGCTGCTATTTTGCAGAACCACAAAAGCAGGCAAAAAAAATTTTCTGCACACATTAGAAAATGTTTATTTAGAAAAATATATGTTAAGTTTAGAGCAAAAGAGACTCTCCGCTTTTGTCAAAGAATTGAACCTCTTTTCAAAAATGCTCTCAGATTTCTTAGCCATATCATTCCATACCATAAACTGCCCAGCAAGTCTCAATTTTTCACACTGTATAATAAGAAATGCAGTGAAGTGAATAATCCCAAACACCCCATAACCTTCAAATAATCATGTATACCTTCCTTTGGAATTCACTTATTTTTCCAGAGGATTTCCTTTTCTAATTATATTTCTATTGGGTTAGTATTTGTTTCAATATCCTGATTTTATGTCTCCCTTGTCACTCATGTAGCTAATAGCATTGGGATGGGCATAATTCACACATCTCTTGAAAGTGAGAAAGAGGAAAAACTAGCCTTAGCGTAATAATTTGTGATAGATAATTTATACATCTGCACATGAATATTCATTCAGGACATCTTCTGTCCCTGCAATGGAGAGAATTCTAATTAAGATGAGACTTCAGCTGAAACAATAGCTCCAACCGTTAAGGATTCTCTGTATTAGCCAAATGCCCAAAGATTTGTTGTCCCTTGAATTTATTCACCTGTTTTTCATTCATTCAGCTGTTCCTTTATTTCTTTGTGCATTCTGCATTTACTCTTTCATGGGAGCACTACTGTACCTGTGTTAGGTACAAGAAAGATGAGGAGTAACTAATTCATATATAATCGTTGCCTTTATGGCACTTATAGGCTAGTCTACTGCAGTGAACCTGAGATTTTTTTTTAACCAATTATGCCACTTCATTTCTTTAGTGGTTTTAAGAATATTTTGGTAAGAGAAAGACATTCTCAAAATGGAATACCAAATGACAAGCCACAAAACTCTTACAAAAAGCAAGAGGAAAAGTCTGGCTTACCAGATAGATAAACTTTTGAATTAAAACACTGCATGATTTAATATACACAGGATTTAAGCATTTCTACTCATTTCCATTAGAAAGACAAAGAAGTAGCACTTTCTGGTGTAGTGCAATCCTGTTTTGAAAGCATGTAATGTTCTGAATATGTGAAAGAACAATAATAATACACAAAATATAATTGCATGAATTATGTTCCTAACTACTGTATGAGGTCATTTTTAGACTCAGATAAGAGTTTTATAAGTGTTAGTTTTAAGATGATGAAAATTACAGAATGGTACATTCAAAGTCCGAGTCAAGGAAACTCTCTAAGTGGTTTGGAATCCTCTGAGAATGTACTAAATGTACTAACTAGGAGTACAATCACTTTCTTTAAAAACAAGAAACATTTAATATAGCAATCCAGCTCCTTCACCCTTAAAGATGATATTCAGCATAGCCTCTGATTCTTCTAGCAAGCTTATTACAAAATAAAGATGTCTGGTTTCTATCTTTGTAGGCTGTAACCAAGCATTCTAGGAGAGTCTATGGTAAACAATCTTGGACTACACTTTAAGAATCACTGGGGATGGAACTGTCCCATCCAGGACAAGGTCACGGACGGCCTGGCAGTAGATCTCAAGGACAGGCTTAGGGCCACTGGGCACCATTAGCACACCTACCCGCCATGGCTGCCATCGTTTCTGCTGCCCGGCTAGCCAAGACAGACGTTGTCCTGGGGCACTGGCTTGAGCTCCTGTGGGTGCCGCAGGAGTGCACAATGGTTTTACATGGGCCCGCTATGTTACAGAGGCAGCAGTTAGACCCATAATCATGGTGGCTGCCAGCACTGGGATAGCTGCTGCATTAAAGCAAACCAGCCAGCTACGGCTGCAAACGGCACTACCTTTTTAAAAATATATTTATTTATTTGGCTGCACTGAGTCTTAGTTGCAGCACGTCGGATCTTTGTGGCATCATGCAGTGAACAGATTCCCTCTAGTTGTGTCGCATGGCTTCAGAGCTCGTGGGCTTCAGAAGTTGTGGCACACAGGCTTAGTTGCTCCACAGCATGCGGGATCTCAGTTCCCAGGCCAGGGATTGAACCTATGTCCTCTGTATTGTAAGGTGGCTTCTTAACCACTGGACCACCCGGGAAGACCCTGATACTGCAGTTTGAGAGCACATCCAGTGGAGCTCTCTGCACACAACTGCAGAACGAATACCAGAACCATCAATTGGAGTAGAGGCTCTCAGGCTTCAGCAGGAATCAGAGTCCCCTGAAGGACAAGCTGAAATCAGATTTCTCGCCCAAATGCCCCTGGTTTTTGACTCATGAGAACAAGGGTGGAATCTGAGATACTTTTAACAGGTTCCCCCATGATCACTAACGCTGATCCAGGAAGCCCACACTGAGACTCTCCGAGCTTGTGTGGCCAGGAAGCTGTGCACTTACAGAAAGTACATGTCAAAGTGTGTCTGTCCTACATTATTCTATAAAAAAGACCCACCTGAGTGTAAATGACAGCAGAATCTACAAATGCCATTTAAGAAAGAAAACGAAAATTACCATCTACCTGTAAATAATGCACTGATTTCTGCAGCAAAGCTCACATAGCTTGCATTTGCTATTTTTTTCCCCCAAGATAGAACCCCACAGGTTGAGAACTATGTTATCACCATTTTCAGTAAAACCAATCGATGCAGGTCTATTTTCTAAAACCTCAACTCGGAGTGTGGAATCCCACTTGGAATTAAACTCTAATGGAAGTTTCATTAGGTATGTGTTCTTACTGACCTGTTTCTTCTACTTTTTAATTTTAAAAAAGTAATAAACCTTAACCTTGACTCATTTTCAACAGCTAAATAATTTTATTTCCTAATGATAAAAAGTAATAAATGTTTATTTAAAAATAGACTATGAAGTTACTAAAAAGCTTTATATTCACTCAAATATTTTACAAATTTGAGGGGAGTTTTCCCACATGTAGTATTATATCATAAGTATTTTTTCATAGTAGGCTTCCCTGGTAGCTCAGACTGTAAAGAAACCACCTGCAATGCAGAAGACCTGGATTTGATCCCTTGGTTGGGAAGATCCCTTGGAGAAGGGAAGGGCTACCCATTCCAGTATCCTTGCCTGGAGAATCCCATGGACAGGGGAGCCTGGCAGTCCATGGGGTCACAAAGAGTCGGACACAGCTGAGCGACTTTCACTTTCTCATAGTATTAAAATATACTTTGGAGAAAGAAAAAGATTCTACCCAAAAGACAAAGTGAAATAGGAACTCTAATGATGCAAAAAATAGTTGTATGTGTAAATAGGAGACAAGATAAAGTTGTAGATGGAAATTAGCTTTTATTGTTTAATCAAGCTCTACAACCCAAAATGTAGAGATGGGAACACAAAGTACAATTTCCAAAAGGAAAGTTGCCCTAAGCTCTCAGAGAGATGCAAGCAATTACATTTTATACACCTACAATTCCCAGGGGAATTAATAAATGTATCTTCTGCTCCAAGTCTAACTTGTGTTGCTCTGTTAATTTATAAATACTGCATATCTGCCTCTTTCTATCCTCAAGTTGTCTTTTCAAACTTGCTCCTTTCTACCTAACAAAATAGTGTTTTAATGCCAAACCCTACCTTTACAACCAAAAAATAAACTATTTCTCTATCATTAACCAAGATAGCCTTTGTTAGTGGTTTTCAACTTTGGTAGCACAGCAGAAACACAAGGAGCTTAACAACAACAACAACACTGAAGCCAGAGAGACTTCCCTGGTGGTTCAGTGGCTAAAGACTCTGTAGTCCCAATTCAGGGGGCCCGGGTTCCATCCCTGGTCAGGGAATTAGATTCCACATGTTGCAACTAAACATCCAGCACGCTGCAATGAAGATTGAAGATCTGCGTGCTGAACTAAGACCTGACACAGCCAAATAACTAAATAAATATTTGAAAAAAGAAATGCTAAAGCCAGATTCGGTTTGGTTGTACCACTTGATTTGTGAGATCTTAGTTCCCTGACAGGGATCAATCCAGGCCCCCAGCAGTGGAAGCACAGAGTCCTAACCAGGGGACCACCAGGTAAGTCCCCGAGATTCTGCTTTATATACGGGGGGCAGGGGTGGGAGGTTGGTGAACTAGCAGAATAGGCATTACCTGGGAACTGCTAGAAATAGAAAACCTTAAGTTGCATCCTGGACCCAGTGAATCAGAAATTCTGGGACTTCTGTGCTTTAGCAATCCTCCAGATGACTCAGGTGCCTGCTGAAGTTCAAGAATATCCTAGGCCACTGAATCCTTTGCATATGCAGAAAGGGGTAAAGTGTTTGTTCAACATCATGAATAATGAACGTAGACATACCTTGGCAATACTGCAGGCTGGATTCCAAACCACCACAATAAAGCAAATACCACACACAAAAAAGGGATCACACCAATTTGTTGGTTTCCCAGTGTATATAAAAGTTATGTTTACACTATATGGTGGTCTGCTAGTGGATAATATCATAGTCTAAAAAACTGTATACTTCTTAATTAAAAAAAAACATTTCATTGCTAAAAAATCCTAACCATCATCTAAGTGTTCAGTGAGTCACAATCTTTTCTTTTTAGACTATCACTTTCAGTGTATTTAGATCTTATTAAATGTCTCTCAGCAGTGTTTTAGTTTCCGTTGTATGTGTCTCTCACATCTTCTGTCATATTGACCCCAAGAAATGTGCTTAGTCACTCAGTCACATCTGACTCTTTGTGACCTTTTCTTCTCCAGGAGATCATCCCCACCCAGGGCTCAACTCTGCATCTCCTGCATTGTAGCCTGCCAGGCTCTTTTGTTCATGGGGATTCTGCAGCCAAAATACTGGAGTGAGTTCCCATGCCCTCCTTCAAAGGCTCTTCCCAACCCAGGGATTGAACCCAGGTCTCCTGCATTGTAGGCAGATTCTTTAATGTCTGAGCCACCAGAGTATTTCATATTTTGGCGGGTTTTGTTTTTTTTTTTTAACTTCCCATTTTTCATTGCTAGTTTACAGAAATACAGTCAAATGTTGTGTATTCATCGTATGTGTTACAAGCTTGTTAAACGCACATAAGAGTATTAAAAGCTTTTTTCTGTATTCCATTGTCGTTTAGTTGTTGTTTAGTTGCTAAGTTGAATTCAACTCGTTTGCAACCCCGTGGACTGTAGCCAACCAGGCTCCTCTGTCCATGGGATTTCCCAGGCAAGAATACAGGAGGGGGTCGCCATTTCCTTCTCTGGGATATCTTCCTGACCCAGGGATCAAATCCATGTCTCCTGCATTGGCAGGCAGATTCTTAACCGATGAGCTATCAGGGAAGCCCTCATATTCCATTATATTTTCTAAATAGATGATCATGAGTCTGCAAAATAAGATAATTTTACATAATCTTTTTGCTAGTAGAAGGTTTGAAATATTGCTGGACTTATCAAAATGTGTCACAGAGACAAGAAGTGAGCAAATGCTGTTGGAAAAATGGCAGCAATAGACTTCTTGGACAAAGGGTTTCCAC
The DNA here is from genome assembly GCF_019923935.1 of Bubalus bubalis. Classification (NCBI taxonomy): domain Eukaryota; kingdom Metazoa; phylum Chordata; class Mammalia; order Artiodactyla; family Bovidae; genus Bubalus; species Bubalus bubalis. The sequence goes on from NC_059161.1 coordinate 111,946,877, forward strand.
AAACCTGTATTTGTAAAAGACACAATTTAATGTAATGGATTAAATCAAAGGGCAATAATATGAGGTATACCTGTAACCACAAGCAGTGAAGAGCACTCACTTTGCACCAGGCACTGTACTAATTAGTTTCACATGATTTTACATTGATCATTTCAACAAGCCACAGAGGAAATACTATTATTATGCCTGTTATTTTAATAAGAAAACAGACACAAAGGTAGTCATTTGCCCAAGTACACACAACAGCTAAGTGATAGATTTGGGATTCAAATTCGAGAAGTCTAATTCTAAAATCTCAAGCTCTGAGCCAAATGATAACATCATAAAGATTCTAATATGTGCCTGTCTATTCTGCCCTCTATTTTGGCTGTAGCTACCTAACCATCCAAATGTTATTAAATGCAGTTTAACAATATAATGGGATTCCCTGATGGTTTAGATGGTAGAGTGAAGTGAAGTCATTCAATCGTGTCCAACTCTTTGAGACCCCATGGACTGTAGCCTACCAGGCTCCTCTGTCCATGGGATTTTCCAGGCAATAGTACTGGAGTGGATTGCCATTTCCTTCTCCAGGGGAATCTTCCTGACCCAGGGATCGAACCCAGGTCTCCCTCATTGTAGACAGATGCTTTACTGCCTGAGCCACCTAAAGAACCTGCCTCCTAATGCAGAAGATGTGGGTTTGATCCCTGGATCAGGAAGATCCCCTGGAGAAGGGAATGGCTACCCACCCCAGTATTCTTGCCTGGAGAATTCCATGGACAGAGGAGCCTGGTGGGTTACAGTCCATGGAATCATGGAGAGTCTAACACAACTGAGTGATTAACACTTTCACTTAACAATATAACACTTCATAAGTGGGATAGTCTTTGCTAGCAAATTTCAGAGGTCTTCCCAGCTAAGGCCTCTTTGCCATGTTGAGTGTCTCCGTCAGTGTAACAGGGAATTTAAAGTTCATTCGCAAGAAAAACAATCACAGGGTCAAATTCAATGATCTACTAATACCATCTGGACCATGCTCACCTTTGGCAGAATCAAAAACACAATTTCTGGAACTCAAAACCCTTAGCCCTGTCTCCTAACATTAAGTGGACTTGCCTTAGTTTCTGGACTTGAACTTGGATCTTGACTTATAAACTGAAGAATGATGCCCTAAGTAGCTACTCGGGGATCTGGCTAATACTACTTTCTAAGCAATGAGTGATGTCACTTATGGGAAAGAGTCCTATAGATGGTAAAGCTCTATACAGCTAGAAGGCATTGCCATTAAGAACATGTACCTCCAGGGAGAGACTTAAGCCATTAGGAACAAAGAGTTTGGCTTGTTTAAAAAAAGACAAATTTTGCATAAAGTCATGTCAATTGATGAGATGGATTCTTTCCATCTCTTCCCTGGCAAGAGGTAAGATACTGGGCAAATCATCCTTATGTTTAAGTCTCAGTTCAAGTTCTGTGCTGATGTTAACATGTTTATAACTAGACTTGACAAGTCTCTTTTCTTTCCTGTATTTCAGAACCACATAGGGCAGTAAAACATTTTTTGCACTTGTATCTGATATTTCTTCCCAAGGAAAATCCCTAAGTGGGCTTTCCTTTCTTAACATCATTTCCTCCTTTGCTATGACCTAAGATCCCACTCTTCCTCCCACTAACCCAAGAGGCCCATCCTCCCTTGTCTTCTGTGCCTCATTAGTTGCTCTGACCCCAACTAGCCCATATCCTGCTGTGTTCTTGATGACTCTGACCTGGTTCACCTGAATCTTTCAACGAGCCCGTGGTTTTCTTACTCCTGGGGTACTTTGTGTTTGACCCATGGGATTGCTTTTCAACAATTTATTTGAAAACAAATCCTTAAAGATAAAGTAAAATAATCAGTTCAGTTCAGATCAGTTCAGTCGCTCAGTCGTGTCCAATTCTGCAACCCCATGAACTGCAGCATGCCAGACCTCCCTGTCTATCACCAACTCCCAGAGTTCACTCAGACTCATGTCCATTGAGTCAGTGATGCCATCCAGCCATCTCATCCTCTGTCGTCCCCTTCTCCTCCTGCCCTCAATCCCTCCCAGCATCAGAGTCTTTTCCAATGTGTCAACTGTTTGCAAGAGGTGGCCAAAGTACTGGAGTTTCAGCTTTAGCATCATTCCTTCCAGAGAAATCCCAGGGCTGATCTCCTTCAGAATGGACTGGTTGGATCTCCTTGCAGTCCAAGGGACTCTCAAGAGTCTTCTCCAACACCACAGTTCAAAAGCATCAATTTGGTGCTCAGCTTTCTTCACAGTCCAACTCTCACATCCATACATGACCACAGGAAAAACCATAGCCTTGACTAGATGAACCTTTGTTGGCAAAGTAATGTCTCTGCCTTTCAATATGCTATCTAGGTTGGTCATAACTTTTCTTCCAAGGAGTAAGTGTCTTTTAATTTCGTGGCTGTAGTCACCATCTGCAGTGATATTGGAGCCCAGAAAAATAAAGTCTGATACTGTTTCCACTGTTTCCCCATCTATTTGGGGTATGGTAACACTGAAGCGCCAATCCTTTGGCCACCTGATGCAAAAAGCCGATTCACTGGAAAAGACCCTGCTGCTGAGAAAGTTTGAGGGCAGGAAGAGAAAGGGGTGACAGAGGATAAGATGGTTGGATGGCATCATGGACTCAACAGACATGAGTGTGAGCAAACTCCAAGAGATAGTGAAGGACAGGGAAGCCTAGCATGCTGCAGTCCATGGGGTTGCAAAGAGTTGGACATGATTTAGTGACCAAACAACAACAAAATGGTTAAGTCCAGAAGTTAAAGGACTTAATGCAAGAATTGGGAAAAAGATCCAGAGGTAGACTGACTCAACGATATTTAGATTTAGTTTTCTACTCTTCTGCTTTTGGGTACAAGTTTGCGTACCTGATGCACAGTGAGGCCAAATAAAATGAAATGTCAAAATTTGAAGCAGAGAAAGATTTATTACAGGGAGGGTCATGAGAGAACAGTATATAACTAGTGGAATTTTGAGGATTCTACATCTTGACCTGGATTTTATGGGTCCTGACTCTTTGGTAATAAGTCAAAGCACAATTTCAGGAAAAGTAAATCTCTTCTAACAGCCTTGCTTCTAATTTAGACTTTACCATATATTAAACAAATGAGGAGGAGCTACCCCACATCCGAGGTCAGGGGCAGAAGCCGGGAGGACCCCATGCCCGAAGGGCAGCAGCCAAGAGGAGTTACCCCACGTCCAAGGTCAGGGGCAGTGGCCGAGAGTGCCAGGCTGCAACGGCACAGGAACGGCCGAGAAGAGCTACCCAAGTCCAAGGTCAGGGGCGGCAGCCGAGAGGAGCTACCCCGGGTCCAAGGTCAGGTGCAGCGGCCGGGAGGAGCTACCCCACACCCGAAGCCAGGGACAGCAGCTGGGAGGACCAATCCCACGTCCAAGGAGCAGTGGCTGTGCAGGCGCAGGAGGGCCTAGAGGAGCTAACCCACGTTGAAGGTCAGGAAAGGCAATGGTGAGGAGATACCCCTCATCCAAGGTAAGGAGCAGTGGCTGCACTTTGCTGGAGCAGACGGGAAGAGATACCCCACGCCCAAGGTAAGAGAAACCCAAGTAAGACTATAGGTGTTACAAGAGGGCATCAGAGGGCAGACACACTGAAACCATACTCACAGAAAACTAGTCAATCTAATCACACTAGGACCACAGCTGTGTCTAACTCAATGAAACTAAGCCATGCCCATGGGGCAACCCAAGATGGGCCGGTCGTGGTGGAGAGATCTGACAGAATGTGGTCCACTGGAGAAGGGAATGGCAAACCACTTCAGTATTCTTGCCTTGAGAACCCCATGAACAGTATGAAAAGGCAAAATGATAGGATACTGAAAGAGGAACTCCCCAGGTCAGTAGGTGCCCAATATGCTACTGGAGATGAGTGGAGAAATAACTCCAGAAACAATGAAGGGATGGAGCCAAAGCAAAAAGAATACCCAGCTGTGGATGTGACTGGTGATAGATGCAAGGTCCAATGCTGTAAAGAGCAATATTGCATAGGAGCCTGGAATGTCAGGTCCATGAATCAAGACAAATTGGAAGTGGTCAAACAAGAGATGGCAAGAGTGAATGTTGACATTCTAGGAATCAGCGAACTGAAATGGACTGGAATGGGTGAATTTAACTCAGATGACCATTATATCTACTACTGCGGGCAGGAATCTCTCAGAAGAAATGGAGTAGCCATCATGGTCAACAAAAGAGTCCGAAATGCAGTACTTAGATGTAATCCCAAAAACGACAGAATGATCTCTGTTCCTTTCCAAGGCAAACCATTCAATATCACAGTAATCCAAGTCTATGCCCCAACCAGTAACGCCAAAGAAGCTGAAGTTGAATGGCTCTATGAAGACCTAGAAGACCTTTTAGAACTAACATCCAAAAAAGATGTCCTTTTCATTATAAGGGACTGGAATGCAAAAGTAGGAAGTCAAGAAACACCTAGAGTAACAGGCAAATTTGGCCTTGGAATACGGAATGAAGCAGGGCAAAGACTAATAGAGTTTTGCCAAGAAAATGCACTGGTCATAGCAAACACCCTCTTCCAACAACACAAGAGAAGATTCTACACATGGACATCACCAGATGGTCAACACTGAAATCAGATTGATTATGTTCTTTGCAGCCAAAGATGGAGAAGCTCTATACAGTCAACAAAAACAAGACCAGGAGCTGACTGTGGCTCAGATCATGAACTCCTTATTCCCAAATTCAGACTTAAATTGAAGAAAGTAGGGAAAACCACTAGACCATTTAGGTATGACCTAAATCAAATCCCTTATGACTATACAGTGGAAGTGAGAAATAGATTTAAGGGCCTAGATCTGATAGATAGAGTGCCAGAGGAACGATGGAATGAGGTTCATGACACTGTACAGGAGACAGGGATCAAGACCATCCCCATGGAAAAGAAATGCAAAAAAGCAAAATGGCTGTCTGGGGAGGCCTTACAAATAGCTGTGAAAAGAAGAGAAGCTAAAAGCAAAAGAGAAAAGGAAAGATATAAGCATGTGAATGCAGAGTTCCAAAGAATAGCAAGAAGAGATAAGAAAGCCTTCCTCAGCAATCAATGCAAAGAAATAGAAGGAAAAAACAGAATGGGAAAGACTAGCGATATCTTCAAGAAAATTAGAGATACCAAGGACACATTTCATGCAAAGATGGGCTCGATAAAGGACAGAAATGGTATGGACCTAACAGAAGCAGAAGATATTAAGAAGAGGTGGCAAGAATACACAGAAGAACTGTACAAAAAAGATCTTCATGACCAAGATAATCACGATGGTGTGACCACTGACCTAGACCAGACATCCCGGAATGTGAAGTCAAGTGGGCCTTAGAAAGCATCACTACGAACAAAGCTAGTGGAGGTGATGGAATTCCAGTGGAGCTATTTCAAATCCTGAAAGATGATGCTGTGAAAGTGCTGCACTCAGTATGCCAGCAAATTTGGAAAACTCAGCAGTAGCCACAGGACTGGAAAAGGTCAGTTTTCATTCCAATCCCAAAGAAAGGCAATGCCAAAGAATGCTCAAACTACTGCACAATTGCACTCATCTCACACACTAGTAAAGTAATGCTCAAAATTCTCCAAGCCAGGCTTCAGCAATACATGAACCGTGAACTTCCAGATGTTCAAGCTGGTTTTAGAAAAGGCAGAGGAACCAGAGATCAAATTGCCAACATCCGCTGGATCATGGAAAAAGCAAGAGAGTTCCAGAAAAACATCTATTTCTGCTTTATTGACTATGCCAAAGCCTTTGACTGTTTGGACCACAATAAACTGTGGAAAATTCTGAAAGAGATTGGAATACCAGACCACCTGACCTGCCTCGTGAGAAATCTGAATGCAGGTCAGGAAGCAACAGTTAGAACTGGACATGGAACAACAGACTGGTTCCAAATAGGAAAAGGAGTATGTCAAGGCTGTATATTGTCACCCTGCTTATTTAACTTTTATGCAGAGTACATCATGAGAAACGCTGGGCTGGAAGAAGCACAAGCTGGAATCAAGATTGCCAGGAGAAATATCAATAACCTCAGATATTCAGATGACACCACCCTTATGGCAGAAAGTGAAGAGGAACTAAAAAGCCTCTTGATGAAAGTGAAAGAGGAGAGTGAAAAAGTTGGCTTAAAGCTCAACATTCAGAAAATGAAGATCATAGCATCCAGTCCCATCACTTCATGGGAAATAGATGGGGAAACAGTGGAAACAGTGTCAGACTTTATTTTTGGGGGCTCCAAAATCACTGCAGATGGTGACTGCAGCCATGAAATTAAAAGACACTTACTCCTTGGAAGGAAAGTTATGACCAACCTAGATAGCATATTCAAAAGCAGAGACATTACTTTGACGCTTAATCCTTGGAAGGAAAGTTATGACCAACCTAGATAGCATATTCATAAGCAGAGACATTAATTTGCCAACAAAGGTCTGTCTAGTCAAGGCTATGGTTTTTCCAGCGGTCATGTATGGATGTGAGAGTTGGACTGTGAAGAAAGCTGAGTGCCGAAGAATTGATGCTTTTGAACTGTGGTGTTGGAGAAGACTCTTGAGAGTCCCTTGGACTGCAAGGAGATCCAACCAGTCCATTCTGAAGGAGATCAGCCCTGGGATTTCTTTAGAAGGGCTGATGCTAAAGCTGAAACTCCAGTACTTTGGCCACCTCATGCAAAGAGTTGACTCATTGGAAAAGACTCTGATGCTGGGAGGGATTGGGGGCAGGAGGAGAAGGGGACGACAAAGGATGAGATGGCTGGATGGCATCACTGACTCGATGGAGGTGAGTCTGAGTGAACTCTGGGAGTTGGTGATGGACAAGGAGGCCTGGCGTGCTGCGATTCAAGGGGTGGCAAAGAGTGGGACACGACTGAGCGACTGAACTGAACTGAAACAAATGACTGTAACAAGTTGGTTGATGTTTCCTGTCTAAATTGTATGGTTAGCAAGTGAGTTCTATACATCCTGTTATAATTGTTGCTCAGATGAGAGCATGTGTGCAAAAATATTTAGGAAACTTAAAATACTCTAAAACACTAAGAGTGGTGATATTTATTTGACTGTAGCTTGTCTCTCTCACTAGATGATGAATCTCGTTTCAGGCAATAAGAGGTTTGTGCCCAGTTCCAGCAGTGTGTGTTTGGGGTGAGGAGTTTCCCGGACCTCCAATCACTTCTCAGACACTGGGCCGGGGGCGGGGTATCCTACCTGGAGACAGTGTCAGACCCCACAGGTGAAGGGCTCTGTTTGCATGATTGCCCTTCTCTCATTTCAGATGGCAGTGGTCAACCCAGATTATCACCCGAGCTTCACACAATGACTATAGATCAGAGGTTCCAATGATCCTCCCCTTGAGTTTGATTAATTTGCTTGAACAACTCATAGAACTAACAGAAACCTTTTACTTACTATATTACTGATTTATTATAAAAGACTATAACTGAGAAACAGCCAAGATAGCAGAGATGAAGAGGAAAGGAATGAGGAAAGAGTTGGGGGGCCTCCACATCCTCTCCAAATGGGCCACTCTCCCCCAGTCTCCACATGTTTGCCAACACACAGTGCCTCTTGGTTTTAATGGGCTTCACAATATGGGCACGATTGACTAAATCATTGTTATTAGCAATCAACTCACCTTACAGCCCCTCTCCCTTCCTAGAGATGGGGCAGAGGTGTGACTGTAAGTTCTAACCCTTTGATCAAGTGTATAGTTCCCCTAGCAAGCAGCCTCCATCCTTATGTACTTATCAAAAGTCACCTCTTAAAATAGCTGAAGATATCTTTGTAGCTCTCATCGCTTAGGAAATTCCAAGGGTTTTAAGAGTTCTGGGCCAGAAATGGGGACAAAAATCAAATGCATATTTCTTATAAATGTCACAGAAAGACTATTTGTTTGTATACCACACAGAAGCAAGACTATACTTTAATAAGCATTTCATAAATATATGTTGGTAGATTGCCCAATATAGTCTCTGACCTTAACCTCAATTTTGCTATTACTTTTGTTATAAGGGAATATTCCTAATATGGAGTTTTTATGTTTGGGAGGAAAATTGCAAGCCATTATTTAACAAGGTGTTCAGGTTGATGCCAGAATACAATTTTTCAGCTTCATCTTCCTTCCAAACTAAAAATGACACCCTCTCTTATTTTTCTGAGCGAAGTTATGCAGACTATAAAGGAACTCCAGGGGTGTGGTTATAATGAGATAGCCATCTCCCTGGGGCTTCACAGACATTGGTTCTGTACTCAGACTTCACTCCAGGGGTACGACTACATCTCCATAACCACCCCCTCTTCACTGCTTAACCCCCATCCCACTAGTTCAGACATGTTTATGGCTTACCTCATTTAAGTAGAAAAATAATTTTAAAAGACTTGCAAAATTGCAAGTTAATTATGCCTTATATTTCATGAATGCAAATGTTTCAGATTCTTTTCAGCATATTAGATCAGATGCTGTGGTCCTCAGTCTGCCCCTGAGGCATCCGGCTCAGTGATGGGAAAACCTACTGGAGAGCCTAGTGCCAACAAAGGATGCAACTTAATTAGCTCAGATCTTCACAGTTTTACAGCCTGAATGGAGAGAGGCAAGTCCCAGGACTCCCTCCCAGGAAATCAGGATGTGCACAATGATGCAGGAAGCCTGAGATTTACACGGTCACTTTTTGATTACTGCTTAGTATGGGGTGCAAATAGCTTTGAGGAAATGGAGCTCCAGAGAACTTTTAATGCCAATGAGATGGTGATCAGAACGCCTTCAATGATTGTTGGATCCTCCATGTAGGTCATTTCAAGGATGCTGCTTAGTCTGTGTGGAAATACATGCAGAATCAGGTGAAGGAGAGCCCCCCTACTTCCCGACGCCCTACCTTGCAAAAGCTGAAGTAAATGCACAAGAAGCTGGAGAACTTTCTATTTCTTTAGAAACTGAGAATATTTGGGATATGTTTAGGACAATTTCCAGTCAGCAAACTTTTTTATTCTTTAGCTATTACAAAGTGCTCAGTACTAAATGAAACATTGTGCGGATGTGTATGAATTAAGTAGTCAGTGACAGATCACTTGGAAAAACCAAAAAGGAAAATAATGAATGAAGGCAAAAAAAAAACTTTGAAACTGTAAAACCACCCTTTTTCAAATGAATTATAAGTTTAATGACATAGGGATTGTGACTATTCTCTTCATCTTTTAAATTGTATTTCACCTTTTATCAATCCAGTGTGTAGTGCAGCACTTAGCAAAGAATAGATATTCAATAGATATAAATAGATAACCGGTGGGAATTTGCTGTATGAAGCAGAGAGCTCAAACTCAGCGCTCTGTGACAACTTAGAAGATGGGTTAGGGTGGGAGGTGGGAGGGAAGTTCAAGAAGGAGGGGACATATGTATACCTATGGCTGACTCATGTTGATGTATGGCAGAAACCAATGCGATACTGTAAAGCAATTACCCTCCAATTAAAAACAAAAAAATTAAAATTAAAAAAAAAATAACGGAGGAGTCCTTTTAAGTAACAACAATAAAAGTAACGATTACTTAAAAAAATATATACAACACTTCTTTCTCCAATGAACTATAAGTTTAATGAGATTAGACATTGTGACTATTTTATTCATTTTTAAATTGTACCTCACCTTCTCTCAACCCAGGGTGTAGTAGCACTAAGCATCGAATAGGTATTCAATACCTGTTGCCTGAGCACACAAATGAGTGGTAAATAGGGTGAGACAGGTTGTAAGGACTCAAGGAGATGAGTGCCCAGGAGAAGCAGTGGTGGTTAAGCTGGACCATTACATCCAGGAGGAGCTGGTAGAGAGTGAGTGGTAAATAGGGTGAGGCAGCTTGTAAGGACTCAAGGAGATGAGTGCTCAGGAGCAGCAGTGGTAGTTAAGCTGGACCATTACATCTAGGAGGAGTTGGTAGACAGCTGGCAGAATAGCACAGTGCTTCTTCTTTATTAAACAGCTTTATTGAGATGGATTTCACATACCATATGATTTATCTATCTACATTGTACTCCACAAGATTTTTTTAGTATTTTCAGAGGGTTATGAGACCATCATCTAATTTTACATTTTCATGCTCCCCAAATGAAACCCTGTGTCTATTAACAGTCACTTTCCCATTCTCCCAACCCCATCTCAAGTTCTAGATAACCGCTGATCTCTTTTCTATCTCTATAGATTTTACTATTCTGGACGTCTCATAAATGGAACGATATAATAAGCGGTCCTGTGTGATGGACTCACTTTATTTGTTTTCCAGGTCCATTCATGTTGTAACATACATTAGTACTTCATTCTATTTCTATAGCCAAATAATTTCTATCCTATGGCTATATCAGATTTTATTTAACCATTCATCAATTGATGGGCATATAGATTATTTCCACTGTTTTACTATTATGATTCACAACTACTATGAAAATTTGTATACATGTTTTTGTGTAGATATATGTTCTCATTTCTCCTGGTTATATACCTTAGGGATAGAATTACTGGACAATATAGTCACTTTTATATTTAACATTTTTAAGAATTACGAAACTCTCTTCCCAAGTGTCTGCACCATTTTATACTTCCATCTAAAACATATCCATGTTCCAATTTCCTTACCTTCTTGCTAACACTTAAGAGGGTCAGTCTTTTTGATTATAGCCCTATATGAAACGTTAGTTAGTTCATGAATTTGATTTGCATTGCCTTAATGCTTAATGTTGATGTTGAACATCTTTTCATGTGTTTATTGGCCATTTTAATTTATTTATTTATAAGGTCTATTCAAATCTTTTTCACGTATTTTTATTTGAGTCATTTGTTCTTTTGTTAATGAGTTATAAAAGCTTTTTATATATTCTGGATGTAAGTCCCTTATCAGATACATAATTTTCAAATATTTTCTGTCAATCTGTGGGTTGTCTACTTCATTTTCTTGTATGATAGTTTAGAACTATATAGTATAATAGACTTTGATTTTGATACAGTGGGATTCATTTTGTGTGTGTTGCTGTACTTTTAATGTAGAATAAGAAAAAGATTTCTTGGCTTCATGTATAACTTGAAGTTATGAAGATATGCTTTTATGTTTTCTACTAATAGTTTGTGATTTTAGTGTTTACATTTTGAGTTCATTTTTGTGTATGGTGTGAAGTAGGAGGGCATAAGTTTATTCTTTTAATGCGTGGAGGTTCAGTTTTGCCGGTACAATTTGTTTTAAAAAGCCATTCTTTTCCCCATTAAACTGTTTTTGGCACTCTTATTATAATTTAATCAACTATACATATAAGGTTTTACATGCTTCCCAGGTGGCACAGTGGTAAAGAATCTGCCTGCCAATGCAGGAAACTCATAAGACACAATTTTGATCCCTGGATCAGGAAGATTCCTTGGAGGAGGAAATGGTAACCTACTCCAGGTTTCTTGCTTGGGAAATCCCATGGACAGGGCAGCTGGTGGGCTGCAGTCCATGGGGTCACAAGGAGTTGGACATGACTGAGCATGCATGAGGAACTGATAATGTTTAATTTCCTGAATCTAAATTCCATTCCACTATTCTATTTGCCTGTCTTTCTGTCAGGACTATAGTGTTTTGATTATAGTAGATTTGTAGTAAGTTTTTAAAATCAGAAAGTGTGAAACCTCCAACCTTTTTTCTTATTTTTCAGATGATTTTGGTCATTCTTTCTCCTTTAAATTCTCACATAAATTTTAGGATCAGGTCATCAATATCTACAAAAAACCACCTGGGGTTTTGGTAATGAATGTGTTGAATCTGTAAATCAATTTGAGTAATGTTGACATTTTAACAATATCTAGTCTGTCGATAAATGACCATGGGGTATCATTCCATTTATTTAGACCTTCTTTCATTTCTTTCAATATTGTTTTGTAACTTTCAGTGTATATGTCAAACATCTTTGTTAAGTTTATTCCCAAGTATCTTATTCTTTTTGATGGTAGTTCAAATGTAACTGTTTTCTAAATTTTGCTTTTAGAAGGCTCCTTTCATGGCTATTGTAGACAAATACATCACTACTTGTAGTCTACAACAGTCCTGAACTTCTTTATCGGTTCTAATAGGTTTGAAAGTTTATTCCTTAGTATTTTCTATCATCATGTCTAGAGTTTCTACTTAGGGTTGACTCCTAGCATGCTTGCACATATTTCATTTGCCAAAGCATATCACCTAGACAAAATGTACGTGCTTAATGCATTCATCACATGTTTTCATACATACTATAAAAATTATGAGTACTTAGGTATCAATATTTAATAACAGCAATAATTTTACTACTTTGACAGTCCAATGTAAAATTCCCTTTTTTTCCTTTGCACTCTTTTTCTTACAAGTGCATGGCAGTGATTGCAATGACTAGTACAGTTTGTATCCACTGCACCGTGCATCATTTTATCCAACACAGCTTGTGGATGATACACACAAATGTTAGTATAGGGGAAAATGCAATTATTTTTGTATTAAAATAATTTTGACCCAGAGGGCTCCTTAAAAGGATCTTAGAGACTCCAGGAGACTATGGACCACACATGGAGTATCCCACTACAATGTACCATTGGTGGTGTTGGTTTAATAGCTAAGTCATGTTCAACTTTTGCAACTTCATAGACTGTAGCCCTCCAGGCTCCTCTGTCCATTGGATTTCCCAGGCAAGAATACTGGAGTGGGTTGCCATTTCCTTCTCCAGGAGATCTTCCTGACCCAGGGATTGAACCTGCATCTCCTGCATTGCAGGCAGATTCTTTGCAACTAAGCCACTAGGGAAGCCCCATAATATACCATGGGGAGGATCAAAAGAAAGAGGAGATTAGCCAATACAAGCAAAGACATGAAAGTATGTACAGACACAAGCAACATGTGGTTGCTGGAGAGACTACTGCATATTTAAAAGGATCCAATGGAGAAAAGATGAGGGCAGATTAAGTATTTAAATGATATTGATTTAGTAGAGCAGGAAATTTTAAGACTTGGAAGTTTGGTAACCACATGTAAGATCTACATACTAGTTTTACTCGATTTGGTTTGATTTCTGACTTCTGAGTCAAGCATAATTAAATGGCTCCAGAGCCATTTTTATTGTCCATTATCCCAGGTCAAAAGTTCTTATACACAAATAATGTGCCACATCTGAGGAGATGCCACAGATATTATATTGGGTTAACCAAAAAGTTTGTTTTGGATTTTCCATAAGATGTTACAGAAAAACCTGAACAAACTTTTGGGGGCAACCTAAGACATTGTATAGCAAGGAGAGATAAGAAAGTCTTCTTCAAGCGATCAATGCAAAGAAATAGAGGAAAACAACAGAATGGGAAAGACTAGAGGTCTCTTCAATAAAATTTGAGATACCAGGGGAACATTTCATGCAAAAATGGGCTTGATAAAGGAGAGAAATGGTATGGACCTAACAGAAGCAGAAGATACTAAGAAGAGGTGGCAAGAATACACAGAGGAACTATACAAAAAAGATTTACACGACCAAGATAATCACGATGGTGTGATCACTCACCTAGAGCCAGACATCCTGGAATGTGAAGTCAAGTGGGCCTTAAAAGGCATCACTACCAACAAAGCTAGTGGAGGTGATGGAATTCCAGTGGAGCTATTTCAAATCCTGAAAGATGATGCTGTGAAAGTGCTGCACTCAGTATGCCAGCAAATTTGGAAAACTCAGCAGTGGCCACAGGACTGGAAAAGGTCAGTTTTCATTCCAATCCTAAAGAAAGGCAATGCCAGAGAATGCTACACATTGAACTGAACTGAAGACATTGTATAGTATTATACTTCTTCAGTTCAGTTCAGTCGCTCAGTCGTGTCCGACTCTTTGCGACCCCATGAATTGCAGCACACCAGGCCTTCCTGTCCATCACCATCTCCCAGAGTTCACTCAAACTCACATCCATCGAGTCAGTGATGCCATCCACGCATCTCATCCTCTGTCATCCTCTTCTCCTCCTGCCCACAATCCCTCCAGCATCAGAGTCTTTTCCAATGAGTCAACTCTTTGCATGAGGTGGCCAAAGTACTGGAGTTTCAGCTTTAGCATCATTCCTTCCAAAGAAATCCCAGGGCTGATCTCCTTCAGAATGGGCTGGTTGGATCTCCTTGCAGTCTGAGGGACTCTCAAGAGTCTTCTCCAACACCACAGTTCAAAAGCATCAATTCTTCGGTGCTCAGCTTTCTTCACAGTCCAACTCTCACATCCATACATGACCACTGGAAAAACCATAGCCTTGACTAGACAGACCTTTGTTGGCAAAGTAGTGTCTCTGCTTTTGAATATGCTATCTAGGTTGGTCATAACTTTCCTTCCAAGGAGTAAGTGTCTTTTAATTTCATGGCTGCAGTCACCATCTGCAGTGATTTTGGAGCCCAAAAAAATAAAGTCTGACACTGTTTCCACTGTTTCCCCATCTATTTCCCATGAAGTGATGGGACCAGATGCCATGATCTTAGTTTTCTGAATGTTGAGCTTTAAGCCAACTTTTTCACTCTCCTCTTTCACTTTCATCAAGAGGCTTTTTAGTTCCTCTTCACTTTCTGCCATAAGGGTGGTGTCATCTGAATATCTGAGGTTATTGATATTTTTCCTGGCAATCTAGATACCTGACCATTCAGGTATGACCTAAATCAAATCCCTTATGATTATACATTGGAAGTGAGAAATAGATTTAAGGGACTAGATCTGATAGATAGAGTGCCTGATGAACTATGGACTTAGGTTTGTGACATTGTACAGGAGACAGGGATTAAAATCATCCCCATGGAAAAGAAATGCAAAAAAGAAAAATGCCTGTCTGGGGAGGCCTTACAAATAGCTGTGAAAAGAAGAGAAGTGAAAAGCAAAGGAGAAAGGGAAAGATATAAGCATCTGAATGCAGAGTTCCAAAGAATAGCAAGAAGAGATAAGAAAGCCTTCTTCAGCGATCAATGCAAAGAAATAGAGGAAAACAATAGAATGGGAAAGACTAGAGATCTCTTCAAGAAAATTAGAGATACCAAGGACACATTTCATGCAAAGATGGGCTCGATAAAGGACAGAAATGGTATGGACCTAACAGAAGCAGAAGATATTAAGAAGAGGTGGCAAGAAACACAGCAGAACTGTACAAAAAAGATCTTCATGACCAAGATAATCACAATGGTGTGATCACTGACCTAGAGCCAGACATCCTGGAATGTGAAGTCAAGTGGGCCTTAGAAAGCATCACTACAGACAAAGCTAGTGGAGGTGATAGAATTCCAGTTGAGCTATTTCAAATCCTGAAAGATGAAGCTGTGAAAGTGCTGCACTCAATTTGCCAGCAAATTTGGAAAACTCAGCAGTGGCCACAGGACTGGAAAAGGTCAGTTTTCATTCCAATCCCAAAGAAAGGCAATGCCAGAGAATGCTCAAAGTACCACACAATTGTACTCATCTCACACGCTAGTAAAGTAATGCTCAAAATTCTCCAAGCCAGGCTTCAGCAATATATGAACTGTGAACTTCCAGATGTTCAAGCTGGTTTTCGAAAAGGCAGAGGAACCAGAGATCAAATTGCCAACATCTGCTGGATCATCAAAAAAGCAAGAGAGTTCCAGAAAAACATCTATTTCTGCTTTATAGTATTATACTTCTTACTGCAAATCAAAAAGCACTGGACTCATTATTAGAGAAATGTAAATCCAAACTACAATGTGATATCACCTCATACTAATCAGAATGGTCATCATCAAAAACAAACAAACAAAAACTACTAACAATAAATTCTGGAGAGGATGTGGAGAAAAGGGAACCCTCCTGTTGAAAGGTAAACTGATACAGCCATTATGGAAAAGAGTACAGTGGTTCCTTAAAAAACCAGGAATACCAGCAATCCTACTGTTGGGCACAGACCCAGAATAAAACACAATTTAAAAAGACACATGTATCCAATATTCATTGCAGCACTACTGAAAGTAGCTAGGACATGGAGGCAACCTAGATGTATATCAACTGATAAATGGATAAAGAAGTAGAGGTATGTATATACAATGGACTATTACGCAGCCATAAAAAGGAATGAAATGGAGTCATTTGTAATGATGTGGATGGTCTCAGAGTCTGTCATACAGATTGAAGTGAGAAAAAAAAATAGTGTATATTATACTATATATATTTATAATACCTATATATATATATGCCGGAGAAAGCAATGGCACCCCACTCCAGTACTCTTGCCTGGAGAGTCCCATAGATGGAGGAGCCTGGTGGGCTGCAGTCCATGGGGTCGCCAGGAGTCGGACACGACTGAGCTACTTCGCTTTCACTTTTCACTTTATGCATTGGAGAAGGAAATGACAACCCACTCCAGTGTTCTTGCCTGGAGAATCTCAGGGACGGGGGAGCCTGGTGGCTGCCGTCTATGGGGTCTCACAGAGTCAGATACGACTGAAGTGACTTAGCATAGCATATATATATATGCATATATATGGAGTCTAGAAAGATAGTACTGATGAAACTATTTGCAGGGAAGAATTGGTGATGCAGATGTAGAGAATGGACTTGTGAACACAGCAGGGGAAGGAGAGGGTAGGACAAATTGAGAAAGTAACATTGGCATATATTCACTGTTGTGTGTAAAACAGAGAACTAGTGAGAAGGTGCTGTGTAGAGCAGGGAGCTCAGCCCAGTGCTCCGTGATGACCTAGAGAGGTGGGAAGCAGGAGAGGAGGAGGCTCAAGAGGGAGTGGAGATAGACAGAGAGAGAGAGAGAATAGATAGATATGACCGACTCATGTTGCTGTACAGCAGAAACTAACACAGCATTGTAAAGTAACAATTTTTTCTTCTTTAATGGAACACTGAAGTGATCATTGGCGTGGGCAGTTTTATGCATGAGCACAGGGAGCAAAGGCAAATACTACAGGTGGGTTTCCATGAAGCTCCTGAGATTTATCAAGATCACTCACTTTATCAGGCCCCTTCCAAGTCCTTGTACTTAATTTTTGTATTTGCAAACTTTTATTGTTTTTCTTTGAGAGGTTGCCTCAACGTCTGTAAATGTGAGGGCCCACAAAGCCCAGGTTCATCCCTGGTGGCAACTGTTCCCGGGGACGAGGCTTCATTTGCAGTGGGCTCTGCATGCTATGTCTGACTTCTCTGAACCATGCAGTGATGAGACATGGCCTCTGAGAGGGACTCAGATTCATCATGCCAAACAGGCACTTACAGGAAAGGCTCAGGAAATAAAGCAGGGTAAGGGCCTGCTATCAATGCTGGACATCATCTTCCTGCTGACTGCAAGCTGAAGGCTCTTCCTAAAGCAAGAAGGACTGACCACTTTCCAAAGTAAGCACAAGCTGATTACTGAAGTCAGTTGTGAACCTTCTAATGATAAAACAAACTCTAATGTCCCAGTAATTTGCAGACATACTGTGTCTTCTTTCCCTATTTTTGTGAAATCATTTCAGAGCATTTAGCCCACATTGTCTTCATGGACTTTAAAACAACTCAAAGGAGTAACAGAGGCCTCTAGAGTAACCCATGTGTCACACAGACATCCCTTTGGGCCTCAGACAGTTATGGATTCACGCTACATTAATGCTCTGGGTAGTTAGTTTGATTCCCAAAACAAGGTAGCACTTTCAAATGACGTTCAAAAAAGCATAAAGCTAAATAATAAAGAACATACACACCTCGAGTTCCTCCTCCGGGGACCAAACAAATTCAGATCCATCAACAAAATGAAAAGAAAACACATTTTAATGAGAGAAACATACACTGACATTTTTAAAGAAATAAAATTCCATTTTATTCCCTATGGGATTATATGGATCAAACCATCTGATGTCATCTAGCCCCGTGGATTTGAACTGGGACTTCAGAGCTTAGAAAAGACTCATTCCTCTTTCCATGACATAGTCATACCTCATTCTACAGGGATATATGAAATCTCCAGAGAGGCAGGGATGTGGATAGTGGAAGAATAAAGAAAGGGGTTGTATTTTTCAGATTATTACACACTGAAATATGTAGGAAGGACTAGATTTCCAGTAGCCCAGCCAATAGCAATGGAATCCAAACTTTCTTATTGGCGCATCTGATATCTGATAACCTACATTATAGATACCCATGGTCTCTCTTTTCATTTCTTTTTATCCACCTTAAGTCTGACTATTTAATTAGGTTAAATGGGTCATATTCTAGGGCTCTGGTTATTTATACAGCATTTTCTAAGTGTGTATGTGTAGTCAGCCTCAGGCTATGGGATATTCTTTTTTTTCTTTTTAATGTGTTATTCTTTATTGTGTTGCTGGGCAACTTTACCTACCTGGAGGCAAAATCCAATGTCTACCAACTGAGGTCATGGGCACATGGAGGCGGTATACTTTCTTGAGTAGCTTCCCATCCTTACTCGGCAACAACAAACAAGATCCACGACAAATAATCTAGGACTTCCCTGGTGGTTCAGCGGATAAGAATCCTTCTGCCAATGCAGGGGACACAGATTCAATCCCTAGTCTGAGAAGATCCCACACACCTCAAAGCAACTAAGCCCGTATGCCACAACTATTGATCCTGTGCTCTAGAGCCTGTGTTCTGCAACAAGAGTTGTTTTTATTGTTCAGTCACTAAAGTGAAAGTGAAAGTGAAGTCGCTCAATGGTGTCCGACTCTTTGCGACCCCATGGACTGTAGCCTACCAGACTCCTCCCTCCATGGGATTCTCCAGGCAAGAGTACTGGAGTGGGTTGCCATTTCCTTCTCCAGGGGATCTTCCCGACCCAGGGATCGAACCCTGGTCTCCCGCATTCTAGTTAGACCCTTTAACCTCTGAGCCACCAGGGAAGCCGCTTTAGTGACCGGACTAAGCCTCCTCATGTCCAATTCTTTGTGATCTCATAGACAGCAGCATGTCAGGCTCCCCTCTCCTTCACTAGCTCCCAGAGTTTGTTCAGATTCATGTCCGTAGAATTGGTGATGCTGTCTAGCCATCAGGTCCTCTGTTGTCCCCTTCTCTTCTTGCCCTCAGCCTTTCCCAGCATCAGGGTCTTTTCCATGAGTTGGCTCTTCCCATCAGGTGGCCACAGCAAGAGAGGCCACCACAATGAGAAGCTGGTGCACAGCTAGAGAGTAGCCCCCACTCGCTGCAACTAGAGAAAGCCCAGGTGATGCGACAAATAACCCAGTACAGCCACAGATAAATAAATAAAAATACAATTTTAAAAAATTAAAGAAAAGAAAATCTTTAAAAACAATGTGTTAATATAATCTACGTGCCAGCAGCATAACATAAAAGGTAGCATGCCCAACTGAATGTCCTTGAAAGTATTTCCTAAAACTAGGATGCTCTAGATTTTCTTCCACTGTCTCCATGGTTCCCATTTTCCTTTCACAGTGGCTCAGAGGTTAAAGCGTCTGCCTGGAATGCAGGAGACCCAGGTTCGATCCCTGGGTCAGGAAGATCCCCTGGAGAAGGAAAATGGCAACCCATTCCAGTACTCTTGCCTGGAGAATCCCATGGAGGGAGGAGCCTGGTAGGCTACAGTCCATGGGGTTGCAAAGAGTCGCACACGACTGAGCGACTTCACTTTCTTCCTTTCACTTTGTTTCAGCATCTATTTATCCTTGTCAGAGAAATTGAGACAGGGATTTTGTTTTTAATCCCAGAATGGACTTATCTTTGTTTATCAAAGCTGATGGAGGGCTAGGCCTTAGGTATCATCAACGTCTCTTTCAAGTATTCACATTCTGATAAGAAAACACTCTTGAGAGATGGGCTAATGCAACTTGGTGAGGAATTGTTATATGCTGCACTTTGCACTAAGTAAGCAAGATGTATCAGCTTTCCTGGGGTGGCCTCTTACTGAAAAGGATGTAGTGAAAGAAGGAAAGAGGATCATTTCTTAAGGCTTCCTACAACCCTCCACCCCCTCCCCAGCCCCACCAGAGTAAGAATGGCTTTGTTATCTTAGGGACCTAAGGGGTTCACAAAGTCAAACAGTGTCTCCCTTAGCTTTTCTGAGTCCATCTACTTTAGAGGCAGTTATGATCCTTAATAGATATGTTACAGGCTAAATTAGAGAAGAAAATGGCAACCCACTGTGGTATTCTTGCCTGGGAAATCCCATGGACAGAGGAACCTTGTGGGTTATAGTCCATGGGTTGCAAAGAGCTGGACACGACTTAGCGAATAAGCAACAATAGGGTAAATATATTCACTAGCACTACGGCATAGTGTAAGCAGCCTGGATTTTGAGTCAGAATTTATGAACTTTCTACTGCTTTCATTTACATGATCTAAACTGCAGTATCTCAAAGGTAAAAATGAGGCAACAGATATTTCAAAAATCTGTTGTGGTGAGAAAATGATAAGCTGAATTAAAGGGGTGATAAACTAAGAATAAGGACAGAATCTCTGTTGTGAATAATTTCTAGAGAAGCATTAAAACTTTTTATCAAAACGAATTTGTTCTCCTCCTGTAAACTATACGGCGAGGTTCACAGGCCACTAGGAGTTATCATCCAAAAGTTATCATGAGCTTCCCTGGTGGCTCAGATGGTAAAGCATCTGCCTGCAATGTGGGAGACCCAGGTTCGATCCCTGGGTCGAGAAGATCCCCTGGAGAAGGAAATGGCAACCCACTCCAGTACTCTTGCCTGGAAAATTCCATGGATGGAGGAGACTGGTATGCTACAGTCCATGGGGTCACAAAGAGTCAGACACAACAGGGCGACTTCACTGTACTCACTTTATGTGATTTCCGTCTTCTATCTCTATGATCCACTGATTCACATGAAAGCTAGGATCGTCCTGAATCATGCATACACTTAGGATCCAAGTTCATGCTTGTTTAAATTGTGGGTCCCTGTTTGGATTTCAGGGACCTCTGTTAGAAAATCCACCATGAAATAGATGAACCTGGAATCCAGAGATGAGAATAAAAAACTGAAATGTTTCAGATAACCAAATGGTGGATTTGCAAAATTCACACACTCAGATATGTGTGTCTTAAGGAACGAACAGATGTGTTTGTGTAAAGGATAGCTCTCAGGGCCCAAGAAAACCTACTGAACAGCCCAGAGAAAGAACAATTGCCTCTGAACTTGAAAAAAAAGTGTGAGCAATGGTGGCCTGAAATGGTAATAGCAACAGTGAGTGCCGGGACACTCTGGGTAGTGAACACTGAACATCCATAGTGAAGGATCACTGGAGAATCGCTATGTCAGTCATTTTCATGGTAGATGTTATAGCATTATAGGAGCTACTGACACAGGTACACAGCCCAGGAAGCACTGATACCATTTGAACAGCAGACATAGAAGTATCAACAGTCATCAGTGGCAGTATGGCCAGCATCAGTCTGTGCCAAACAGAAGAGAGTAGACTGTTGGAGGCATGGAAACACCATGGTCACGACCAACCAAGTGTCCAGAGAATGGCTCTGAGCAGAGTGGCAAAATAACAGTCACTCAAGACGAAATTCATGGTGCTCCCCTAGTGGTCCAGTGGTTAAGAATCTGTCTTCCGATGCAAGGAATACGGGTTAAATCCCTCATCTGAGAGCCAAGAGCCCACGTGCCGTGGGGCAACTAAGTGCACTTATGACAGTGAAGATTCTGCATGCTGCAACTAAGATCTGACACAGCCAAAAATAAATATTTTTTAAGGTGAAATTCATGATTAACAACCAGAGCAGCGCAGGACACCAGGTCTCAACCTAAACAGAAATGACACGAGAGTACAGATGAGTTGTCTATGGAAACTACCAAGGGTCTGATGAGTACAGAGCCTCAAAAGCAAGGATTCAGATGATTCAGGTGACCTAAGGTTACACATGTAATTAACCTCAGCCTGACCGTTATTATGCATTTATCTTGTACAGTCACTGTGTGAATAAATTCAGATAAAGAAAATTCTTGGAGAAATTCATAAAATTCATGTGAAATGTTTATGATCTATCTTCCTTCTCGTAGAATGAAAGCTCCCTGAATTCCATAAATCTATCTATCCTATATTCTCTATATGTCAGTAACTAGAACAGTATCTAGAATACAATAAGTGCTCAATATGTACTTGTAAAATGAACTTGTGGCAGTTGTTTTATTACCCCTGAAACAGCAGCAGCCAAAAGAAGTCCTTGGATAAATGTATTCTGTGACAATTTACTGGGATGAGGACAGTGCACTGAATCCACTGATAGGATTGATTTATTGGATCAGAGCACTGATTTTAATTATTCCTATTTCCTGGAGGAACTCAAGTTCAGAGAGACGAAATGCCTTTTACTGACCCACTGAAAATTGAATTTTGAGATTTGGAAGGAATGCCAAGCTATCGAGCCTTCCAGCCCTGAGTGTTCAGATTTCAGTCAAATTCTCTTGGACATCAAGTTACATGTCTATTTCTCTAAATTCTAGGTGAAATTGTACCCAACTGCCATTCCCCAAAGGCTTTTCTCTCTTAAAAGATTTGGGGACATTTATCATTGTCCCTTATAAGATACCATGATTGATGTGGTCAATTTTGTTTTGTGCACGATTATTAGCATGGGCATTCCTTTTCACCTTTCTTATGGCACACAAACATTTTCCCCCCGAAAACCACAGGTTCATATGGACTACATCCCACTCCAGAATCTAGGGGTTACTATCAACAAAAAAGAAATTCAAGTTCAACTAATTTCATTTCTGGGCTTCCCAAGTGGCTCAGTGGTAAAAATTCAGCCTACCAATGAGTCAATAGAGTAGTCTAGTTTTTAAGAAGGAAGCTATCAAAACATTTAGATTAATCATAGACACAAGCAAGAGACATAAGATAAAATTGCAAGCAATTCTATTAAAGCAAGAAAAGACACTTGGTTTTTTTTCAATGTTGTTGTTCAGGAAGGGAGCTTTCTGAATGACTGCTAGAAATAAATAAAATTACTAACAATAGAAAGAGTTAGCATACCTCAATGTTCAACTGACTAAATTGAAAAATGAACCAGGGCTAATTGCATCTTTTTGGGAGACAGAAGGCATGGAAATAGGACAGGCCCACTGCTTGGGCCTTAAATGCTGTTATATCCAACATCGATAGGTGGCTCAATGGTAGAGAACATGCTGCCAATGCAGGAGACACAGGAGATGTGGGTTCAATCCCTTGATTGGGAAGATCCACTGGAGGTGGAAATGGCAGCCCACTCCGGTATTCTTGCCTGGAGAATTCCACAGACAGAGGAGCCTGGTGGGCTACAGTCCGTGGAGTTGCAAAGAGTCAGACACAACTGAGCAACTGGAGGCAAAGCACACAAGACAACATCTCCATAAGTAGGATAATGTTAGGCATTAAGCTTAAGATCTGCCCACTTTGCATATGGTAAAACCCAGTAAATTAGACAATGATAATAAAGAGCTTATAAAAGTGTCTCTAAACATCTAGGAGAACTTTTTTTTTAAACTTTTAAATTCCCATTTCTTTTTTTTTGTAAACATGAAGGCCTATAGGATTTTCTATTAGCTAATCTAAGATAAAATTATAATATTCTACTGGCTGTCCGGCCCTGAAGAAGTAGTCTAATGTGTCATATGGAGACAGGAAAGTCTTCTACCAATTCACAGAAGGACGATCTTGGATGGAAATTGTGCCAAACACTCATGTATTTTTCATGTTTTTTAATTTAGCCATTTTTATTGAAATATAGTTAATCTGCCGTGTTGTGTTCATTTCAGGTGCATGGCAAAGTGATTCAGTTATATCTGTATGTATGTATGTATACATATATATAAACATATATATACATATATGTGTATTTTTCATATTCTTTCCTAAGTTACTACAAGATATTGAATATAATACCCTGTGCTGTACAGTAGGTATTTGTTATTTGTCTGTTTTATTTATAGTAGTGTGCACATATTAATTCCAAATTCCCAATTTATCCTTCCCTCCCATTTCCCCTTTAGTAAAACATAAATTTGCTTACAATGTCGTGAGTCTATTTCTGTTTTGTAAATAAGTTCTTTTGTGTCATTTTTTAGATTCTACTTATAAGTGATGTCATATGATATGTATCTTTCTCTGTGTGACTTTTGTTGCCATTGTTTGCTATCAAGTCATGTCTAACTCTTTGTGACCCCATGGACTGCAGCACACCAGGCTTCCCTGTCCTTCACTGTCCCCAGGAGTTTGCTCAAACTCATGCCCATTGAGGTGGTGATGCCATCCAACCATCTCATCCTCTGTCATCCACTTCTCCTCCTGCCTTCAATCTTTCCCAGCATCAGGGTCTTTTCCTTTGAAAAGTTGGCTTTTCACATCAGGTGGCCAAAGTACTGGGGCTTCAGCATTAGTCCCTCTAATGAATATTCAGGGTTTGGCTGACTTATTCACTTAACGTGATCATCTCTCTGTTTTTCATTTAAAGAGGTTCAACAGAAGCCTGTTCTTCCCAGCTGAGTCTCTCTCTCTTACTTCTCTCCCCTTGCACAGACTCACTTGCACTCACAGACACTGATGTAAACACCCACAGGAGAAACCTGTGCTGAGTAGGTCATGAGACAGTTTTCCATTACCCAAGGGAGAAACTCTGTCTCATTACTTCATAGGTTGTCCTTGTAATATGCAACGCTCTGTATCCTATTCCACTATTTTCCTTTTTATTACTTCCTCCAATCTCTATATCTCGAGCCTATTTCTTTCTTTCTAGGGGTTAAGTAGCCTAATGAAAAATCCCTAAGGCGAACAAAAGTCCTCAGGGGCAAAAGTGAGGACTGTGTGTCCATAAACTTTTATGAAGACTCACATTGCAGGCAGGAATCCAGGCTTGCAAGCAAGCTTTAATAAACCCAGAGGATGTGGCCAGTGCAGATGGGCCTCTCCCACCCACACCTCCCCACGCCCTGCCACAGATTTCTCATCAGGCTCTAACTGCCAAATGAAAAGTGTGGCCTAAAAGTAAAACATCACAGGAATTAACAGTTGTGAGACATTTAGTGGTGAAGTCAATATTTATGTACCCTAGGGATGCTGGAGAGGGAGCAGGAAGCAACACGGAGTGAGGATAGCAGAGAAATCTGCTTGGTTAATTTACCTTTCTTCCAATTATCATATTATTG
This sequence comes from Bubalus bubalis, assembly GCF_019923935.1. Lineage (NCBI taxonomy): Eukaryota > Metazoa > Chordata > Mammalia > Artiodactyla > Bovidae > Bubalus > Bubalus bubalis. Next base: position 111,971,997 of record NC_059161.1, read on the forward strand.
TTGTAGTTTAGTTACTGAGTCTTGTTCGACTCTTTTGCCATTCCATGGACTGTAGCCCACCAGGCTCGTTGCCCATGGGGTTTTCCAGTCAAGAAAATCCCATGGTTAGCCATTCCCTTCTCCAGAGGATCTTCCTGACCCAGAGATCAAACCCAGGTCTCCTGCATTGGCAGACTGATTCTTCACCACCCAGCCACCAGGAAAGTAATAATTGTCATAGTATTTGGATGCAAACCTCCATCACTGGCACCATTTTCCTCTGAGCCCACACTTAAGTCAAAAAGGAGCTGCAAGTGATTGGCATTCCTCTCTTGTTTGTTTGGATTATTCTAATACAGTCCACACTGTTTTTCCTGTTAACAATGATTATTGCTAATAGGTTTTAAATTATCTTGCTATGTTATTACTGTTGATTTAAGAAGAAAGATGGCATCAGGCCTCTTTCTGAGACGTGCGGAGAGCCTCCAGCAAGCGCTGCTCAAACCTAATTTATACATTCACAGGGAGGCTGGAGCCAAGGCTTCCTCAGGCCATTAACCTAAACTGGATTTCAGAGAAGAGAATCTCCCTTGGACAATTTAAAAGGCAATCTTCGTGCTATTACAACTTTAATTTTTTAAAGCTTTGGCTTTTTACAAGACACGCTTTACCTTCTTACATTGTCTTCACTCTCTCTCTCAGCTTAATTCTTCCTTTTCCCAGAGCACATGTCTATTTATAACCCGGCACTCTGGCATGAAGGTACATTGGAAAGACTGTAACCCTGATAATAACTGTTGGTGGCAGATTATTCAATTATGACTTCTCTTATTTCTCTAAGGGTTCCTTAAGACTCTTTCTTGGCTGCCGTTTGGTTCTTTGTGCAATCATTGCGGGCAAGAGGGGAAAATGGCAGTGCATTAAAGTTTTTTAATAAAAATAGAAATGAAAGACAATCCCCGGCTTTATTTCCAAAAAAGGGTGAATGGGTGAACTTTTAATAGCCAAAAAAAGCTCGGTAGTCAGGGAACTAGTGGCTTGACAGTAGGCAATGCAACAATTAGATCCCCAGAAAATAATGGAATAACTTCCACATCATTAAGGATTCCCAGGAATGGAAAAAGAACGCAGGAATCCTCAATATGAGTCATTAAAAACTTTTGGCCCTAAATTAGTGAGGCTTTTTCAGTATTTGGATGGTAAATGTGAAGGTGAAATGACCTAGGGAAAACGAAGCTATAACAAGTTAGAGAAATTACCTGAAAAATTAGAAACGTACACATTTCATCTGATAGCAGTCATGTTCCTATTGTGTGATCTGGCAAAATGTTAAATTCTTCCTATTTTGTAACACTGACACTTTTAGAAAGATATGGTAAGAGAGTAGGATTTTTTTTATTTTTAAATATTTATTTATCATTATTTTGCCTGAATCTAGTCTTGGTTGCATCACTCAGGATCTTTCATGGTGCTGCACAGGCTTAGTTGTCCCGCTGCATGTGGGATCTTAGTTCCCCGACCAGGAATTGAACCTGCATCCCCTGCGTTGGAAGGCAGGTTCTTAACTACTGGACTACCAGGGAAGACCCAGGAAATTTTAAACTATCCTGTCTCCGTCATTATCCTCTGCATACTTTATTTATTAACTCTCCCTCGTGCTTCTGCCTTGCTTTTATTTTTCCTGAGTGGTCTTCCCCTGCAGACTAGCCATCCGTAAAGGAGATGAAAGGATCAACATTCTCACTGCTGGTAGAAAAAGTTAACTAACAACCTGTATGGACAGGTTAGGGCTGATAAAGATCTAATCAAGCAGAGGAAACCAGGCTAAAACCAGAATGCTAAATAAATATCCATAAATGTGGAGTCTTGCATATAGGTCAAAAAGACAAGACAGAGGAAAGAAGTCCTTCATTAGCAGGAGTTGAAACTCATGGGGCAGTGTTGCTGCTGCTGCTGCTAAGTCGCTTCAGTCGTGTCTGACTCTGTGCGACCCCACAGACGGCAGCCCACCAGGCTCCCCCGTCCCTGGGATCCTCCAGGCAAGAACACCGGAGTGGGTTGCCATTGCCTTCTCCAATGCATGAAAGTGAAAAGTGAAAGAGAAGTCGCTCAGTGGTGTCCGACTCTTAGCGACCCCATGGACTGCAGCCTTCCAGGCTCCTCCATCCATGGGATTTTCCAGGCAAGAGTACTGGAGTGGGGTGCCATTGCCTTCTCCGTGGGGCAATGTTAGTTGATGTTAAATGTAATACGAGTCATCAGTATTTTGTGTCTTATGGAAGATCATATTTTTTGGAACATAGGGTAGAAATCTCATTTCATTTCATGCTGGTTAGACTGTGTCTAGACTGTTTGGGGCACACTGTGATCATCATGCTTTAAGAAACCTGGACCCCTCAAATAGGGTTCTTACCTGATAATGAGAAGATATAAATTGGGGCAGGTGAGAAACAGCCAGAAGTTTGAGAGTCCTCTTAGGTTTCCTATTATTTCCCAGGATGTACAGTTACCGAACTACTGTTAAAAAGAGTAGAAACAAGGCCAAGGATGGACAATTCCAAATTTTAAAATGCTATCTTTTAAACCTCCATCTCAAAAACCTGTGGTTTATTTTAAAGATTTTTTTTTTCTGGATAGGGACCATTTTTTAAAAGTCCTTATTGAGTTTGTTACAATATTGCTTCTGTTCTATGTTTCGATTTTTTTGCCACAAATCATGTAGGATCTTAGCTCCCCAATGATGGGGTGAACTTGCATCCCCTGAATTGAAAGGTGGACTTTAAACCACTGGACTGCCAGGGAAGCCCCAATGTAAATTTTAGAATCAGGATTTCATTTTTTTGTCCTTGGGAAGTAGACTTATATCTTACTGCCTCTGTTTTTCCATCATTGAAATAGAATACATGAGCTAGTCTTCTTTGTTTTGGTATGTTCCACTTTGTGAAATATTTCGCAGTGAGCGAGATAGTGTGCATATGCCAAGAATTCATTAGCAGTGGCCTCTGCACTGCAGTGCTTCCCTCGGAAAACTGAGGAAGGCTCTGAGTCATTGCTGCGTGGAGGTGGCTGAGGAGGCGGGAAGTGATGAGCAAGGGCTTTGCACTCTTCGGGCACACACACTGGCAGTTTTCAATTATTTATGCAGCTTAATCCCATTGAAAAAGCACATTCTCCAAAGAACACCCCCAGGTCCTCTACATGTTCGAGCTGGCTGAAAGTAATATGGGAAAAATGAGGGTGAGGACTGTGCTTAAGGGAGCTTGTCTGACCTGCCCAGAGGCCCTTGGTATTAAAACAGGCAGTTTGCTTAGCTAATAATAACTATATTCAAGACTTGTCATCTTCAAAGAACTTTAATTAATCCTCATAACACCCTGGTGGGCTGCAGAAGGTAAGTGTTATTATCTCCATTTCATATGAGGCAAAATTCAGGCACAAATAGAGAAGGAAAATGATTTGATCGAGGTAGCAGGTGTAAAGTTAAATTTAGCGCTAAGGAATACCTTAAGCCACATGCCCTCCTGAAGCAAAGTCCCCTTAGTGATGTACATGGGGCGGAGTGTGTGGGGCTGATTTTAAGAGCTACAGAGGGGGCAGGTGGAAAACACAACCTGACCAAAATGTCTTACCTGAGACACAGGAGTAGAAAAAGGACAACTAGTGAGGGCAGAGGAAAAATGAATCTGGGCAGATGGTGTCATTAAAAAAAAAAGGAGTCAGATAGACCATCCAGTTTTGCTCTGAGCATACAGAATTATTCATCTCTGATGCAATAATCTCGCAGCCCAAAATAAAACAACTAAAATAAAATATAATTAAGACTTCAAAGTCTTAATTGCAATAAAAACAGAGATGGAGGAAGAGATGGAAGCAGAGCTGTTTAGGGACATGATTGTTCTGAGGTCTTTGCCTGGGTGGGTGAGTGACCACTGTGGCTGTATGGCTGTTTTTTCCTTCTACATCACAAATGTCTCCTATTACTTACCTGACACCCTTTGCCCCTGTGATTACAGCCTACAGAGCTTATGCTGTGTCTGTCGTTTTACAAACTCTCTTTAGTTTGCTTTTCCTTAGGAGGATAAAAGACTTGTTCCACTGGCTGTTGATAGTGAATGTCACCCACCAGATGCTGTACTCACGATGGTCTTCAGGAGAGTTTCATCTGACATTATCTTTTCCAGAGGAGGATACAAAGGTCAGGAAAGAAACTTGACCTGCTCAAGCTCAACATGATGGAAAATGAAGGCATGAGAAATGGAGACCAGGTATATTGCCTTCTGTGATCAGTCTTCTTAGAGAAAATTCTTAAGGTCACACTTACAGCATTTGCATCAGTTGTATTCAAAAGCCCAGGTCCAGACGGCTTCACAGCTGAATTCTACCAAAAATTTAGAGAAGAGCTAACACCTATCCTGCTCAAACTCTTCCAGAAAATTGCAGAGGATGGTAAACTTCCAAACTCATTCTATGAGGCCACCATCACCCTAATACCAAAACCTGACAAAGATCCCACAAAAAAAGAAAACTACAGGCCAATATCACTGATGAACATAGATGCAAAAATCCTTAACAAAATTCTAGCAATCAGAATCCAACAACACATTAAAAAGATCATACACCATGACCAAGTGGGCTTTATCCCAGGGATGCAAGGATTCTTCAATATCCGCAAATCAATCAATGTAATACACCACATTAACAAATTGAAAAATAAAAACCATATGATTATCTCAATAGATGCAGAGAAAGCCTTTGACAAAATTCAACATCCATTTATGATAAAAACTCTCCAGAAAGCAGGAATAGAAGGAACATACCTCAACATAATCAAAGCTATATATGACAAACCCACAGCAAACATTATCCTCAATGGTGAAAAATTGAAAGCATTTCCTCTAAAGTCAGGAACAAGACAAGGGTGCCCACTTTCACCATTACTATTCAACATAGTTTTGGAAGTTTTGGCCACAGCAATCAGAGCAGAAAAAGAAATAAAAGGAATCCAAATTGGAAAAGAAGAAGTAAAGCTCTCACTGTTTGCAGATGACATGATCCTCTACATAGAAAACCCTAAAGACTCCACCAGAAAATTACTAGAACTAATCAATGACTATAGTAAAGTTGCAGGATATAAAATCAACACACAGAAATCCCTTGCATTCCTATACACTAATAATGAGAAAACAGAAAGAGAAATTAAGGAAACAATTCCATTCACCATTGCAACGGAAAGAATAAAATACTTAGGAATATATCTACCTAAAGAAACTAAAGACCTATATATAGAAAACTATAAAACACTGGTGAAAGAAATCAAAGAGGACACTAACAGATGGAGAAATATACCATGTTCATGGATTGGAAGAATCAATGTAGTGAAAATGAGTATACTACCCAAAGCAATCTATAGATTCAATGCAATCCCTATCAAGCTACCAACAGCATTCTTCACAGAGCTAGAACAAATAATTTCACAATTTGTATGGAAAAACAAAAAACCTCGAATAGCCAAAGCGATCTTGAGAAAGAAGAATGGAACTGGAGGAATCAACCTACCTGACTTCAGGCTCTACTACAAAGCCACAGATATCAAGACAGTATGGTACTGGCACAAAGACAGAAATATAGATCAATGGAACAAAATAGAAAGCCCAGAGATAAATCCACGCACATATGGACACCTTATCTTCGACAAAGGAGGCAAGAATATACAATGGATTAAAGACAATCTCTTTAACAAGTGGTGCTGGGAACTCTGGTCAACCACTTGTAAAAGAATGAAACTAGAACACTTTCTAACACCATACACAAAAATAAACTCAAAATGGATTAAAGATCTAAACGTAAGACCAGAAACTATAAAACTCCTAGAGGAGAACATAGGCAAAACACTCTCTGACATACATCACAGCAGGATCCTCTATGACCCACCTCCCAGAATATTGGAAATAAAAGCAAAAATAAACAAATGGGACCTAATTAACCTTAAAAGCTTCTGCACATCAAAGGAAACTATTAGCAAGGTGAAAAGACAGCCTTCAGAATGGGAGAAGATAATAGCAAATGAAGCAACTGACAAACAACTAATCTCGAGAATATACAAGCAACTCCTACAGCTCAACTCCAGAAAAATAAATGACCCAATCAAAAAATGGGCCAAAGAACTAAATAGACATTTCTCCAAAGAAGACATACAGATGGCTAACAAACACATGAAAAGATGCTCAGCATCACTCATTATCAGAGAAATGCAAATCAAAACCACTATGAGGTACCATTTCACGCCAGTCAGAATGGCTGCAATCCAAAAGTCTACAAGTAATAAATGCTGGAGAGGGTGTGGAGAAAAGGGAACCCTCTTACACTGTTGGTGGGAATGCAAACTAGTACAGCCACTATGGAGAACAGTGTGGAGATTCCTTAAAAAACTGGAAATAGACATGCCTTATGATCCAGCAATCCCACTGCTGGGCATACACACTGAAAAAACCAGAAGGGAAAGAGACACGAGTACCCCAATGTTCATCGCAGCACTGTTTATAATAGCCAGGACATGGAAGCAACCTAGATGTCCATCAGCAGATGAATGGATAAGAAAGCTGTGGTACATATACACAATGGAGTATTATTCAGCCATTAAAAAGAATACATTTGAATCAGTTCTAATGAGGTGGATGAAACTGGAGCCTATTATACAGAGTGAAGTAAGCCAGAAAGAAAAACACCAATACAGTATACTAACGCATATATATGGAATTTAGAAAGATGGTAACAATAACCCTGTGTACGAGACAGCAAAAGAGACACTAATGTATAGAACAGTCTTATGGACTCTGTGGGAGAAAGAGTGCCTACAATGAAAATCTTTGGAAAAGTTATTAAACACTTCAATAATACAAGGTTAATGATGGTGGACCTTAAGGAGATGAGAGCCAGGGATGTGGCCAAAACTCCCTAACTGTAATTTACCTGTATAGCTTTTTTTTTTTTTTTTTTCAGATTGGCATGGGACATTTTTAAAACATTTATATTCTTTTTGGCTATGCTGGGTCTTCGTAGCTGCATGGGCTTTCTCTAGCTGCAACAAGCAGGGGCTATGAGTTGTGGTGAGCGGGAGCTACTGTAGTTGAAGTGTGAGGGCTTCTCATTGTGGTGGCCTCTCTTGTTGCAGAGCAGCGGTCTACAGTGGGCACAGGTTTCAGTAGCTCTTAGTTGAACAGAGGAGCTTTAGTTGCCAAAACAAAAGTCTGCAATCTGGATTGGTGAAGTCACAATGAAAAGGGAAAAGCGGGAGTATATAGCCCTTGGTGCTCCCCTTAGGCTTCCATAATTATCTGATCCAAAAAGGTCAATAATTGTCTGTCCCATTGCAAGTTGAGAGAGAAAATAGAAACTGTCGGTGTATTTCTGTAGCCATTTCTCTGAAATAGAATAAATCATGTTAGGAAACTCAAGGAATCATCTTATACCGTCGGAGTTTCTAAAAATAATATATTGAAAGGCCAAGGAAAATGATCAGAGAACACCAACACTATATGAAAGAAGGAGTTTGAAATGATACCTGAAATGGGGCCTGGAACATATCCAGCGGCTCAACACACTAAGCTAAATTGTTTCCAGTTTATCGGAGATGATTTTGCTATGTGTTTGAAGGGAGTGCATAAAGAAAAACAAGAGGGGAAAATCATGGTAATTTTACAACAGGACATGTCTGAACTCTGAAGGAAAACAAAACAACATTATTTCTTATGAGTCCCAGCAAGAATGGCAACAGATAACAGGGACGGAGAAAGCAAAGATTGCAGCCACCTTGAGGAATTGAGTTAGGAAGAACAGGATTTGACAGGAAAAGGTGCGTGTGTTTTGTGTTTGAGTCAATTGTGTTTGTCTCTGGAAGAATGCTGGCATATTCAGGAGGGTTTTCTTAGAGTCGGTTGGTTATTTTTCACTCACTCATGTTTGTGTCAGAAGGAGGCATCAGTCTCTGCCTCTGTCAGAACACTAAGTGGAAAAACCATTTCTCCATTTCCCAGACAACACGTGAAATGGACACATTCAAAGGCAGGTCCTGTCTCGGGGGCAGCAGACATCAGAGGACTACAGAAGGGTCTTCCTCCTCTCAAGCCGGGTGCTCCATGGTGAGTGTGAGATGGCCACTATTATGGGATGTCAGAGGCTCCCAGGTAATGATGGAAACTCTTGCCCATCTACCGTCACCTGAATCCTTTCTCCCTTCAGACAGTGAGTATGCGTGCTAAGAGACTTCAGTCGAGTCCTACTCTTTGCAACGCTATGGACCTTAGCCTGCCAGGCTCCCCTGTCTGTGGGTCTCTCCAGGCCAGAATACTGGAGTGGATTGCTATGCCCTCTTCTAGGGGATCTTCTCAACCCAAGGATCAAACCTGAGTCTCTTATGTCTTCTGCATTAGCAGACGAGTTCTTTACTACTAGCGCCCTCTGGGAGTGCCTCCCACCAAATGTTTAGTATGCTTCACCTACTTGGAGAGTCCAGTGAAGGGAAGATTCAGGTGACAGCTTTGATAATTCCCTGGATGTATGCTCTTCCCTAGAGACTAGACTCACTGTCTTATGAAGAAATACCTCTTTACGGGGCTATAGATTTCTAAGACAAAATATATATGACTACCCTCCCCAAACCAGCATTTCCTTCCGTAGAGGAAATTAGAGTGAATCATGTGATTTTTCTTTTAAGTTCATAGGTTTGGAATGAATCTATGGAAAGAACATTTCTCACAGAGAAATCTGATTTCTTTTCCATATATGTTATGGCAGAATGCTTCATTTGGGGCTGAATATTTGTTTTCTCACTCCAATCCTGCACACACCCACACTCCAACTACTTGAAACAATTCTATTTATCCTTCAAAGACAAGCCCTCTTTAATGTCTCTAACAGATTTAATTGCTCCCATTTTTGTCTTCCCATAATCATTTGTGGATAAAAATGCATTAATGTCAATTAAGTATGAACGTTTTGATGAATGAGCACAACTTACACACTCTACTGTGAGGGTAATGAGTTTGGAATAATAATAATAATAAAAAAAAAAATCCTGGGTTTAAATCCAGACTTCACCACTTGGTAGGTCCCTTATCTCTTGGAGACTCAGATCCCTCATCTGTATAATGGGAATAATTATACTGACCCTGCGGGACAGTTGTGAGGTTTAGGTACCATCTATATAATGCACTCAGCATGATCCCCTTAAAGGGGCTCACTAAATGGCAGCTATTATTAGCCTACTGTATTATGGTCAATTATGCATGCAGTTTTATCTTATAGGCAATGAGGAGCCATTAAAGCTTATTAAGAAGGGAAGTGGCATTAGAAAGGTGATTTTGGAATACAAACTAGGGAATGTGTAAGGAAATGAAGAGCTGACAGGTGATTTAGATAAGAAATAAGCAAAATCAAAATAATACACTTGGTTATATCAGGACCAGAGGTGACCCTGGTGAGCTGGGCAGGAGCTGAGTGAAAATGCCCAGCAGCAGAGATAGACGCAGTTCCCTGGATCCTGGCCTGTTCCTCTGTTATTCTCCTCGACCACTGACTGCCCTTTGTTGCTGTGCATCTGTTCCTTCTGTTTCCTCTGCCTGAGCACAGGGCTCAGCATCGTTGCATCACTTGGGCTAAAGTCCTGCTCCATTCCTTCTTTCTCAGGAGCAGCAAAAGCTAGTTACAAATGACTCATTCCTCAAATTTCTAATTCTCCTTCATTTCACCTCAATATCTGTAGCATAGGGAAGAAAATCATGAGAACAGGCTTTTCTAGGTATAAAATGCATGGCATTGTCCTTTATTAGTCAAATTAGAGCATCCTTTTTTTTTAAGTCTTTATCAAATTTATTACAATGTTACTCCTGTTTTATGTTTTGGTTTTTTGGCCACAGGGCATATGGGATCAAACCCATACACCCTGCATTGGAAGGCAATGTCTTAACCACTGGACCACCAGGAAAGTCCCATAGCATTCTTTTTCAGAGAAGAATAAAATAGACTTGAATAGGGCATAGTTGTTGAGGGGCCACCACAACACTGTTCCATTGTGAACAGGGAAAATAGAAGACAAAACAAGCAGCGATTTAAAGAGAGGGATTAGAGTTAGACTCTATGGGGAATGCCCTGAATTTCAGGATGGACATATAACAAGATAAGCTATACAGAAACATTCCCCAGAATCTTCTTCCCAAATACATTGAAAGATAGGAGAAAGAAGCTGGTACCAAAGCAGCTTCAGGTCATCAGGCTGGATGTGACTAGGACACTCTGAAGGACCCTTTGCAGCCCTGGTCTCTTGTGCCTTTGGATGCAAACCTAAGAATATGCTACAAGTGGGAAAGAAAAGCCCATCCTGCACTCCTCCGTACCTAGGCTGGGCTCCAAGGATCCAGAGAGATATCAGACTCACAGGTTGTTCATCACAGATGATGTGCTGAGGCCCCTTCAATAAAACCATCGCCCCCAAGACTCCACTACCCCGCTTCCAAAACCCCCGAGACCTGAGTGGGCCACAGGATGTAGATCACAGGGAGGTGAAATAAGCCAATAACACAGGCATCTTAACCATTTTAGGAGAGTGAAAACCATTTAACCCCCAATGTAATGGCTGTAGCGTCTGTCCAAGGAAGAAATAAATTGGTTTTAACTTACGCAGCTTGGGCTTCAGAGAGCAATAAAAAGGCAAAATAGAAAAGGCAAAATTGTTGAGCATCTCTGGGATCTTCCTTTAGCTGTTTGTGACTGCAGAAACAAGAAGCATCGGCGTGGAGTAAATCTAATCACATTTAGACACAGCCCTGTAGTCAATAGAGAGAAGGAAGATATTACAGGACTCTAATCTTCTTGGAGATGGAAACAGGGAAGAAAAACCCAGGACAGGATTATGAAGTTAGCTGACCTGCTGTTAAACACAGAGGAGTCACGGAGGTGAGCATTGCCTGGACAAGCCCAGCGTGCACTGGGTATTAACAGGGTCCTTAGTAACAAAGTGGGTAGGGCTGGATATAGCCTGCTGTGCTGCCTGAGTTTAGCAGGGGCTGGAAGTAACTTAGCAGAGAGCCCTGGGCTAGATCTGTCTGTAGTTATCACCTGCAAATAATTACAAAGAGGTTACTTGCGAGATAGCTCTCGAGACCTGCCATGCTCTTTGTCTGCACGATGCTCCTCCTTGTTATACAGTTAAAGCCACCTATCTCCATATGCTGGCTACTATGTCATCCTGACACCTGGGACCAACATGTCTTTAGTCAGTGAAGGATGGAAGAGCCATGGTGGGATAGTCAGCATCAGGGCTGTCTGATGCTGATTTGCTCTGACCTTGTATTACAATTTTAGAAATTTTATCCTAGTCTAGTTCTCAGATTATCTGCATTTATGAAAGTACACAAAGCATTTAATATTTATATATTATATATGCATGTATTATATAATGCAGTGTAGCTCTCAGATTAGATGTGTTTATTATCATAAAAACACAATGCATAACATATATACTGATATGTTTATGTTATGTATTATATGTAATCATAAATACAGCTAATCTGAGAACTAGATGCATTACACACATACACACACTCATAATTTCCAAAGCTAGTGACTTCCCTTCAAACAGCAGTTCAAGGGTCCAGTCTCATTTTGTGGCTCCATCACCTTTCACTATGGTTTCCAAAGTCTCTTTTTCATCTGTATCAGGTCAGCAGAAGGTAAGACTATGGAGAGTCTGGAGGGGAGGTTTTGTGGGGCCTGATCCAAGTGAGAATTCTTTTTTTTTTTTAAGATTTTTTTTGATGTGGATCATTTTTAAAGCCTTTATTGAATTTTGTTCAATATAATAGATGTCACACGAGTGTATGTTCCTCGGTTCTTTGTCTCGTAACAACAAAGATTTGGAGCGACGGACGTTAAAGCCCTCGGTGTATCACAGCTCTCGGGTCTTGGACAAACCATGTTATAGCTCTTAGGCAAATCAGTGTTACAGCTCTATTTTATTTAGAAGATAGCAGGAGAGAGAGAGAGAGAGAGAGAGAAAGAGCGCACGCACTCGGGAGACAGAGAGTCAGAAAGCACTTATTGTTTGCTTATTCCCTGGTGGCTCAGAGGTTAAAGCATCCACCTGCAATGCAGGCGACGTGGGTTCCATCCCTGGATCAGGAAGACCCCCTAGAAAAGGAAATGGCAATCCACTGCAGTATTCTTGCCTGGAGAATCCCATGGACAGAGGAGCCTGGCAGTCTACAGTCCACGGGGTCGCAAAGAGTAGGACACGACTGAGCGACTTCACTTCACTTCACTTCATTGGATTTTGTTACAATATCGCTTCTGTTTTATGTTTTGGTTTTCTGGTCACAAGAAATCTGGCATATGGGATCCTAGCGTCTTGATGAGCGATTGAACCCACACCCTCTGCACCCGCTGCATTGAAAGGTGAAGTCGTAACCACTGGAGAGCCAGGGAAGTTCCAGGTGAACATTCTTAACCTGAAACCGGGGCCTCATTTCCTTTAAGGCTTCCGTCTTGGCTGCTCCTTCCACTCCCCTATACAATTTCCATCCATTTGTAAACTACGTTTGAAAGGTCTTCTTGAATTAGAAGCTGGCCCAAATGACAGAGGCTTTGACGGATTACCTCGGCTCTTAATCCTGTGAAATATTCTGCCTTGGTAAATAGCAAGCATTATGAACATGAATGTTTTCAGCTCAGGTAACAGCTGGGAAGCCTGTCTCTCAGCATGGAATTGAAAAGGAAGTTTCCCCACCCACTAATTTTGTGATGTACTGTTCTGACTATACAAGGACAAGAAGTAATGCTTGAAAATAGTTGAAGGTTTTAATTACACTTATTAAAGCAATCATTATTATAATATTAACACTACTTGCATAATACATTTGATTTACAAAGTGCTCCTTAAGCACTAGTTCCTAAATAAAATAATGAATTTGCAAACATTCATTACAAAGTCAGCTTTCTGGTGACTCAGAGTCTTGCCTGCCAATGCAGGAGACTGTGGGTTCAATCTCTGGATCAGGAAGATTCCTTGGAGAAGGAAATGGCAACCAGCTCTCATTTTCTTGCCTGGGAAGTTCCATGGATAGAGGAGCAGAGCGGGCTACAGTCCATGGGGTCGCAAAAAGTTGGATATGAGCGAGCGACTGAGCATGCACAATTATAAAGTCAGTATATAGGACTTCAAGTTGAGTTTAGAATTGGGGTTTCTTTCCCTAACAAGGACACTCTCTCTTTGGGTTTCATAATTCCCTTACTGGAAAATGGAAGACTAAAAACTCAGTGAATGTTATAAGGATCAGATCCTGTTTGAGCATTAAGAATAGTCCACATTAAGGGCCTGCTACATATTCATAGTGTGGGAGAGCATAGATAAAAATATGACTTTTGAAATTTTGATTTGTGATCATCTCTGAATCCATATGTACTCATTAAATGCCACTGAATACATTTTTAATAATGAGAAGGAATTTGACAAACGACCTGTCTGAGCTGAACAAAGAGATTTAACACAGCAGATCTCACACAACAGAGAAAATACCTGGAGAGTGTTAAAATCCCATTTGTTAAAGTATATCATATTATGTTCAAACTGTCCATTTTAAGACAGTTGCTTATAATAATCACTGTCACGGTGCCTTATAGTCCTATCTTAGTAACCGAAGGGCCACTTTACTCCGTATATGCAACATTAATAGGTTTGATTAGTCTTGAGTACATACATTTCCCAACAATACCGTTCCAGAAAGGGGAAACCATTCTCATTGTCACATTAAGCTGTGCCATGGAACAAGACTTCAACAGTTTTTCTTTTGTATTTGGGATCTCTTTCTTTCCCAAGGATTGGAATCAATAGAGAAGAAAATTAGAAATGACCTTTTTATAAATTTGTATAAAGAAGATCATAAAAAAAAAGAACTATTAATGATCAAGGAAAGAAAGAGAAAGTCAATATTTACTAGGGCATTGATAGTCTGGGTCTTTTAAATGTTGGGATGGTAAACAGGGTTGCGCTTATTTAGTTACCTCTCCATTGTTCAGTGGATATATGTGATTACCTTTGAAAATCTTAGTCTTAACTCTTTGCTTTTATCTGTGCAAGTTCAGAACCCTTCGCCTTCATGCCTAGCTGATAATTTCCTGGATAACTCATAATTCCCTGGAGAACTCACATTTTGTATACAGTATAATTTAAAAAGTATTCGAGAATGGCATTGAAACATGTAAAATATCATGTATGAAATGAGTTGCCAGTCCAGGTTCGATGCACGATACTGGATGCTTGGGGCTGGTGCACTGGGACGACCCAGAGGGATGGAATGGGGAGGGAGGAGGGAGGAGGGTTCAGGATGGGGAACACATGTATACCTGTGGCGGACTCATTTTGATATTTGGCAAATCTAATACAGTTATGTTAAGTTTAAAAATAAAATAAAATTAAAAAAAAAAAAAAGTATTCGATAGATGGGTAATGGGAAGCTACTGTATAGCACAGGGAGCTCATATCAGTGTTCTGGGATGACCTGGAAGGGTGGGTTGAAGGGAAGAAAGGGTCAAAGGGGAGGGGATATATGTATACATACGATTGATTCACCTTGTCTTACAGCAGAAATTAACACATTGTAAAGCAATTATACTCCAATTTAAAAAAATAATAAATAAAAATATACTATACTGTGATATAAATAAATAATCTAGTGGAAAAAATATTCTTGCAAATAAAATCACAGTATGACAGATCCAAATATAAAGGACTTCCTAAAAAAATGTCTGATGTTCAAATTACCACCAATGATACCAAACTACATTTGTGTTGCTAACTAAGAATGATCTGTATAGATCACTCTATTTCCACTGATTTTGTCTTTTAAGAAGTGAAAGAAAACCACCTGTAATTCATGTTCATTTAAAGTTCATTTTTAGCAAATAGCAGATATAATTCCAAAATAATTGAAAACAGGTAAAATACCAAAGTCAATGTGGTAAATATAATGAATATAAAGAAATGGAAACCTAAGCCTAGGTAAATGCTTAAAGATCATTTAGTTACTCCAGTTTACAACATAGGTTGAAGATTCACAGTCAGACATGTTAAGTGACTTTCCCAAAGTCCCCCAAACAGAGAATAGCAAACATTCAGTCATCCTAAATTTCTTAACAGAAACCTGAAGATAGTATTTTTTTTGACATTTATCAAAAAGGGATTGTTTGTGGAGTAGATTCCTTTCCTTCATGACAGGAATGACATTTCTAGATGTTCCTTATTCACATTTCTGCCTGAAACAAAACAAAATGAACCCTATATGGTAAAGGCATCAACTGCCCCTGTTGTCTTCTACATTCCTGAAGACTTTTTTTGCTTCCTCATCAGCACCCAATGCCTGTAATTGTTCTTTAATAATGGCTCAACACTCTAATTCTTTCTTTAGCAATAATCTCTCCACAACTTTCTTCAGCCACCCCATCCCTTGGCTTCTGGTGCTCCACCTTTAAACTCTTCATATCACGTAGTCCTTTCTCTGCTCTTCACCTCTTCTCAGTCCGATTTCTCTGACTTTCACTCTCCTACAATTCACTTCCTATCTAAATCTTCTGCTTAGGGACACGGCCAGTTTCTCACTGTCTCCAAGCACCCTCCTGTCTTCACTTTCCTCTCTGCCCATCTTAGATTTCATGATCCCTTGTTCAATATAATCATTATATACAAACACCAGCCTCTGCCCTCTCTCTCCTCATCTTTCATATCGCAGTGGCTAAACTCCTGGCCGTAACCAGCAATTCTTTGTCTTTTTGGTGCCTACATTTAAGCAGCCAAACATAAAGAGAGACAATAATATGACTAGGATGACTAGATTAGCTTTAAATTCATAATTTAAAAAGCTATAATAGGCACTAAACATGTCCTGGAAATTCTACTTTCCATCTACCAAACCCTCAATCATCTCCTCCTTTCTCACTCTTGTTACAACCAAGAGATTTCTTACTTCCTATTAAAGGCTAGTTCTCCACTTGTGCCCATCATTTTTTTCCAATTCAAGTTTCTTACACCATCAGCGCTCCTTTTCCCCCTTCATATATTCATCCAACAGACCTATATCATAGATTGTATAGAATATAAAACTGTTTTTGGTTTGATGGAAGCTATAGGAAGGAACCCGGGTTTTGTTTCAAGTGTGAGCCTAAACAGGATACTGGTGAGATATGATTCACATATTAAAAAATAAAAAGGCCATTGAAAAACTATAAAGAGAGAGAAAGTAAGAGGAGGTATACCCCTTAGTATCTGTTGAAACAGAATAGAGAAGATGGTGGCTTGACCACAATGGGTTTAGAGAAGTGATGGCAAGCAGCAAGATTAGAGACATCTATTTCAATATAAAATCAAAATGACTTGCTGACAGTGTGAATAAAGAGCGATGAGGGAAAGAGGAATTATGAATGAAACTTAGATTTGGGGCCAGAAGAATTGGCTCATTTTCTCCATTTCCTCAACTATTATTCATTTTTAAAATGAATGATGATATATTTCAAACATATAGAAAACAGCAAAAATAACATCATAAATTTTCAATGAACCTCTGTGCTGTGCTTAGTTGCTCAATTGTGTCTAACTCTCTGTGACCCCATGGATTGTATCCTACCAGGCTCCTCTGTCCTCGGGGATTTTCCAGGCAAGAGTACTGGAGTGGGTTGCCCTGCCCTATTCTAGGGGATCTTCCCAACCCTGGGATCAAACCCATGTTCCCACATTGCAGGCAGACTCTTTACTGTCTGAGCCACCAGGATTTAAGCTTGAGCTTACCAAGATTTAAATAAGGATGTTACTATTTTGCCATATTTGTTTTAAGAAAGTTTCTTTTAAGAATTCTTAAAAGAATATCTCTCTTTTAAGAATGAAGTATTGCAGAAAAAGCTAAAATTTTATGCTATTTCTTCTTCCCTTCCCTCTTTAGAGGAAGCTATTTTCCTGAAGTGGATGTGTATTTTTACCATGAACATTTTTTCGATTTCATTTTTCTCTATACATATCTACCCACCAATTTTTAAATACTGCGCCATGTTTGAAAATTTAGATAAGTGGTATATTTTGTGTTCTTCCCAGGTGGTAAATAATTTGCCTGCCAATGCAGGAGATGCGGGAGACTTGGGTTCAATCTCCAGGTCGGGAAGATCCCCTAGAGTAGGAAATGGCAACCCACTCCAGTATTCTTCCTTGGAAAATCCCATGAACAGAGAAGTCTGGCGGGCTGCAGTACATGAGATAGCAAAGAGTCAGACAAGACTGAGCAACTGAGTACACATGTATGCATTATATTTTGCAATTATTTACCAACTCTCCTTTCATTCAAAATTGATTTTTGAAATATATCCATGCCAATGGCACCCCACTCCAGTACTCTTGCCTGGAAAAATCCCATGGATGGAGGAGCCTGGTAGGCTGCAGTCCATGGGGTTGCTAAGAGTCGGACACGACTGAGCAACTTCACTTCCACTTTTCACTTTCATGCATTGGAGAAGGAAATGGCAACCCACTCCAGTGTTCTTGCCTGGAGAATCCCAGGGATGGGGGAGCCTGGTGGGCTGCTGTCTATGGGGTCGCACAGAGTCGGACATAACTGAAGCGACTTAGCAGCAGCAGCAGCAATGTAGGTTCATTTTTATATTTTACAGTTTACATGTGATAGCACTGTTTGAATAAATTTATTTTACTTATTCCCCATTAATGGGCAGTTAGACTGTCTGCCCTGAATTTCTTAAAACAGGGCTTCAGGGAACATCTTTGCAGATGTCACCCCTCTGCAGGCAGACTATTAATACCAAAACTATCAATACTTTCCCCAAGGATGACTCTAAGAAATAAAGTAGCTGGGTCATAAAGATAGACATCTTCTGTTTTGTTTTTTAACATACTGCTAAATTGATTCCTGTTTTCTGGCATTGTGTCTATTTTTAAAAAATTTTATAGGTGTATAGTTAATTTACAATGTTGTGATACTTTCAGGTGTACAACAAAGTGACTCAGTTATCAGTTCAGTTCAGTTCAGCCGCTCAGTCGTGCCCGACTCTTTGCAACCCCATGGACCACAGCACACCAGGCCTCCCCATCCATCACCAATTCAAACTTGTGTCCATTGAGTTGGTGATGCCATCCAACCATCTCATCCTCTGTCATCCGCTTCTCCTCCTGCCTTCAATCTTTCCCAGCATCAGTTCAGTTCAGTCGCTCAGTCGTGTCCGACTCTTTGCAACCCCATGAATTGCAGCACACCAGGCCTCCCTGTCCATCACCAACTCCTGGAGTTCACTCAGACTCACATCCATCGAGTCAGTGATGCCATCCAGCCAACTCATCGTCTGTCGTCCCCTTCTCCTCCTGCCCCCAATCCCTCCCAGCATCAGAGTCTTTTCCAATAAGTCAGCTCTTCACAGGAGGTGGCCAAAGTACTGGAGTTCCAGCTTCAGCACTGGAGTTTCAGCTTCAGCATCATTCCTTCCAAAGAACACCCAGGACTGATCTCCTCTAGAATGGACTAGTTGGATCTCCTTGCAGACCAACGGACTCTTAAGAGTTTTCTCCAACACCACATTTCAAAGCATCAATTCTTTGGTGCTCAGCTTTCTTCACAGTCCAACTCTCACATCCATACATGACTACTGGAAAAACCACGGTCTTTTAAAATGAGTCAGCTCTTCATATCAGGTGGCCAAAGTATTGAGTTTCAGGCTTCAACATCAGTCCTTCCAATGAACACTCAGGACTGATCTCCTTTAGGATGGACTGGTTGGATCTCCTTGCAGCCCAAGGGACTCTCAAGGGTCTTCTCCAACACCACAGTTCAAAAACATCAACTCTTTGGTGCTCAGCTTTCTTTATAGTCCAACTCTTACATCCATGACTACTGGAAAAACCATAGCCTTGACTAAATGGGCTTTTGTTGGCAAAGTAGTCTCTGCTTTTCAATATGTTATCTAGGTTGGCCATAACTTTCCTTCCAAGGAGTAAGCGCCTTTTAATTTCATGGCTGCAGTCACCATCTGCAGTGATTTTGGAGCCCAAAAATGTAAACTCTGACACTGTTTCCCCATCTATTTTCCATGAAATGATGGGACCAGATGCCATGATCTTAGTTTTCTGAATGTTGAGCTTTAAGCCAACTTTTTCACTTTCCTCTTTCACTTTCATCTTTCAGCCTCTTTCAGCCCCCAAGAGGCTCTTTAGCTGTTCTTCACTTTCTGCCATAAGGGTGGTGTCATCTGCATATCTGAGGTTATTGATATTTCTCCCGCCAATCCAGCTTGTGCTTCATCCAGCCCAGCATTTTTCATGATGTACTCTGCTGCTGCTGCTGCTGCTGCTAAGTCACTTCAGTTGTGTCCAACTCTGTGCGATCCCATAGATGGCAGCCCACCAAGCTCCCCATCCCTGGGATTCTCCAGACAAGAACACTGGAGTGGGTTGCCATTTCCTTCTCCAATGCATGAAAGTGCATATAAGTTAAATAAGTTATAAGTTAAATTGGAAGTCGTCACACAGGAGATGGCAAGAGTGAACATCAACATTTTAGGAATCAGCAAACTAAAATGGACTAGAATGAGTGAATTTAACTCAGATGACCATTATATCTACTACTGTGGGCAAGAATCCCTTAGAAGAAATGGAGTAGCCATCATAGTCAACAAAAGAGTCTGAAATGCAGTACTTGGATGCAATCTCAAAAATGACAGAATGATCTCTGTTCATTTCCAAGGCAAACCAATCAATATCACAGTAATCTAAGTCTATTCCCCAACCAGTAATGCTGAAGAAGCTGAAGTTGAACAGTCCTATGAAGGCCAACAAGACCTTTTAAAACTAACATCCAAGCAAGACGTCCTTTTCATTATAGGGGACTGGAATGCAAAAGTAGGAAGTCAAGAAACACCTGGAGTAACAGGAAAATTTGGCCTTGGAGTAAAAAATGAAGCAGGGCAAAGGCTAACAGAGTTTTGCCAAGAGAACGCACTGGTCATAGCAAACACCCTCTTCCAACAACACAAGAGAAGACTCTACACATGGACATCACCAGATGGTCAACACCAAAAACAGACTGATTATATTCTTCGCAGCCAAATATGGAGAAGCTCTATACAGTCAGCAAAAACAAGACTGGGAGCCAACTGTGGCTCATATCATGAACTCCTTATTGCCAAAATCAGGCTGAAATTGAAGAAAGTAGAGTAAACCACTAGACCATTCAGGTATGACCTAAATCAAATCCCTTATGATTATACAGTGGAAGTGAGAAATAGATTTAAGGGACTAGATCTGATAGATAGAGTGCCTGATGAACTATGGATGGAGATTTGTGACATTGTGCAGGAGGTAGGGATCAAGACCATCCCCAAGAAAAAGAAATCCAAAAAAGCAAAATGGCCATTAAGGAGGACTTACAAATAGCTGTGAAAAGAAGAGAAGCTAAAAGCAAAGGAGAAAAAGAACGATATACTCATTTGAATACAGAGTTCCAAAGAATAGCAAGGAGAGATAAGAAAACCTTCCTCAGTGATTAGTGCAAAGAAATAGAGGAAAACAATAGAATGGGAAAGACTAGAGATCTCTTCAAGAAAATTAGAGATACCAAGGACACATTTCATGCAAAGATGGGCTCAGTAAAGGACAGAAATGGTATGGACCTAACAGAAGGAAAAGCTATTAAGACGAGGTAGCAAGAATACACAGAAGAACTATACAAAAAAAGATCTTCTATTGTGATATCTTGACCCAGATAATCACAATGGTGTGATCACTCACCTAGAGCCAGACATCCTGGAATGTGAAGTCAAGTGGGCCTTAGGAAACATCACTATGAACAAAGCTAGTGGAGGTGATGGAATTCCAGTGGAGCTATTTCAAATCCTGAAAGATGATGCTGTGAATGTGCTGCACTCAATATGCCAGCAAATTTGGAAAACTCAGCAGTAGCCACAGGACTGGAAAAGGTCAGTTTTCCTTCCAATCTGAAAGAAAGGCAATGCCAAAGAATGCTCAAACTACTGCACAATTGCACTCATCTCACATGGCTAGCAAAGTAATGCTTAAAATTCTCCAAGCCAAGCTTCAACAATACGTGAACTGTGAACTTCCAGATGTTCAAGCTAGTTTTAGAAAAGGCAGAGGAACCAGAGATCAAATTGCCAACATCTGTTGAATCATGGAAAAAGCAAGAGAGTTCCAGAAAAAACATCTATTTCTGCTTTATTGACTATGCCAAAGCCTTGATTGTGTCAATCACAATAAACTGTGGAAAATTCTGAAAGAAGTGGGAATACCAAACCACCTGACTTACCTCTTGAGAAATCTGTATCAGGTCAGGAAGTAACAGTTAGAACTGGACATGGAACAACAGACTCAGTTATACATACACATATATTCACTCTGTTGTGTTTTGCTTATTTTTTTTTAGAGTCATTTCCCATATAGACCAATTCAGACTATTGAGTAGAGTTCCCTGTGTTCTACAGTAGGTCTTTGTTATCCATCACTAAATTGATTCCCAAAGACATTTTTCTAATTTACAAAGACACCTAAAGTGTATGAGCATATCTGTTTCCTTGCATCTTCAACCCTGCTTACAGTTTCTGGCTTGCTTGATTTTTCCCAATCTGTCACCCCTGAAATGATATTTCAGCCCTGTCTTTTTCTCTTTTCTTCCTCTTCTCTGGCCTTTAGTCTCATCATTCCACTAACTCTGCTGCTTTCAGTCATCAGTAATCTTTGTGTTGTCAAATCGAATAGATATAGTGAAACCACCCAACTTGGCTGATTGCTCCCTGTTTGAAACACTCTCCTCTCAATCATGCGGACAGCTCACATTCTCACGACCTCCCTGACAGCTGCTTTTCTTCCTGTCCTCTCCTGTTCCTCAAGACCTGGCTTGAGCCATCATTTCTTTCTATTATTTCTTTCTAGGTGACATGTCCTTCCTCATGACCTAAAATGCCAACCCTATGGTGATCCCTACCGATGACACTGCTCTGCACCTTTGTGCTTCTGACTTGTTTGCTCTATTTTAATGCACCATAAGCACCTCAAACACAACACGTCAAAATGTGGAGCTCTTTATTTCTACTACTTGGAATTTCCCCCAATGCTCCTCTTTCACTAAATAGACCATCATTATCTGCAGGTTTACTAATTCAAAAGCCTAAGTGTCAGGCTCTGCCCTTCTATTTCTTTTTGCTCTTACATCCACTACTTAAGATTTCCCAGGTGGCACAGTAGTGAAGAATATGCCTGCAATGCAGTTGCAAGGAGGCACAAGTTCCATCCCTGGGTGGGGAAGATCCCCTGGCAGCCCACTCTAGTATTCTTGCCTGGAGAATCCCATGGACAGAGGAACCTGGCGGGCTATAGTCCATGTGGCTGCCAAGAGTCAGACATGACTAGGTGCCTGAGCACACACGCATATTCAATATATAAACTAGATATCTTGTTTCTTGTCTCCAGAATGTGTTTTGTATCTCTCCACTTCTCTCCTTGGTCTCTACCACCACTCTAGTTCAAACTTATCACAGACTCAAAGTTTATATTCCCAACCAATATCCTCTACTCAGCTCTTGCCTTTATAGGCCATTTCTACACAGTGACCTGAGTGAAGTTTTCAAATGAAAGTCAGTTTCTGACTCTTTCCTACTTCAAATTGTCCACTGACTTCCTATTTCATCTTTGACTAAATTTCATTGCTGCTGCTGCTCCTATGTTGCTTCAGTCGTGTCCGACTCTGTGCAACCCCATAGACGGCAGCCCACCAGGCTCCTCTGTCCACAGGATTCTCCAGGCAAGAATGCTGGAGTCGGTTGCCATTTCCTTCTCCAACAAAACTTCATTGCAGTTTGCCTGAATTTCCAGTCTTCACTATGACTTCAGTATCTCTGTCAAATTCTCCAACATCACCACACACTCCTCTCCCTATTTCTCACTGTGCTTCATTCGCACTGTTCTTCTGGTGGTTTCTGAAATATGGTTAAATCCGTCTAGAAGCTGGAGGGTAAGGAAACCTAGGTCAGGCAGTTCCTGATGGTTAGGGCTCAAGGGCACCCAGTGCAACAAGAAATGCAGTACTAATAGAAACTATCCGACACAGGAGGTCAGCCTTCAAGCTGCAGGTGGGCAAGGCTCTTTCACTTCATGGCACTTGACACAAGTTGGCCAAATTGTTTCAGTTTGAATGAATGAACTCAGAAAATAAGCTTCCAGGTTTCAGCTCCACTTACACAATCTGGAGAGATATTGAAACTCTGTAATATTCATATTTAGTATTTTCCAGGAAAACACAGATGCTGAAATGATGTATAAAAAACAATGTGAAAATACCACTTCTCCAAGAGAATCTCCAGTATGGAAAATACGGATAGAAGTATTGCAATGTACATATTTAAAATCTGATATATGACATAGATCGTATATAAAATTAAACATATATGTATAATATGCACACATGATATACATATACATACGCATACTGTTTAGGAAAAATGTGGCAATATACATTGCTGTATTCACTCCACAGTTTAATAAATAAAACATTACTAATGAAGCATTTATGTGCTTCTTCCTCATTATCTGCCTTTTGTTTTCATATTAAATCTTTAGTTCATCTGGAAGAATTTTCCTATATGATAAGAGGAATGGAAGCATGTTTTTCTCAAGAACATACAATTGTCAGAAGTACAAATAGACCACCATTTTCTCATTCGTCAGCAATATTGACTCATGTATCAGATTTCCATTACATACGGTTCTTCTAGGATGTCAATTCTGTCTTGTTGGGCCATCTGTCTAAGCATATATTAATCCTACTCCATCTTAATTGCAATAGTTTTTAAAATAAAACTTGATAACTTTGGGGGGAAGTCTCTTGCCTGATTCTTGCATTTCAGAGACACTTTATCAATTACTGGCATAATTTTATAATTAACTTGTCCAATTCCATAAAAATAATGTTGGTTGGGTCTTTTTAACTGGAATTATATTTTGAGGAAAACTGGTGTTACTTTGTTCTACTGTGAACAATATATGTCTCTCCGTTTAGTTCAGCCTTCTTTAATATCTTTCTATTGTTTTAATAATTTCCACAAGTCTTATATTCAATACATCTTTTGACAATTATTTTCCCTAGGAAACTTCTACTTTATGTTTACTGTAGAAATAAGCTCCTTTTCCCACCCCTCCGGAAAACCCTATATTCTACTTTCCTTTTGATTACTGATCTTATATTAGCCAGCACTGATAGACTTTTTATTAACTTCAATAAATTTACCTGTAGATTATCTCTGGTTTTCTATTTAGATTGTCATATCTTCTGAGAAAATGATCATTCTATTTCTTCTATTCCAAGCACTTTATGCTTCTTTTTACTTTTCACTGAGTAGATATAGTATGCTTAAATCTTGTTTTAAAATGTAACAATTTTTCTAAACAATTTTCAAGGTTTAGATTCACTTCTTAAATTTCCTAAAGGAATTAAGGTACTTAAGAATTAAAAGCAGGCTCAAAAAGACACTGCTCCTGCCCTGTAATAGAGGCATAGATTTGCCTCAGGTTGCTCAGTGGTAAAGAATCTGCCTATCAACTCCAGAGATGCGGGAGACGTAGTTTCTATCTTTGGGTTGGGAAGATCCCCTGGAGAAGGGAATGGCTACCCACTCCAGTATTCATGTCTGGAGAATCCCATGGACAGAAGAGCCTGGCAGGCTAGAATCCATGGGATCACAAGAGTTGGACACGATTTAGCAACTGAGCATACATGCATTTACCACTTGGATATAGCATCCCAACAGCCCTGCTCACTTCACTCTTCATTTACTGAAGCTACTGCAGAGTTTGAAGGCCGTGGAGTTCAAGTTGTGGGAACAATTACATCGGCTTCAGCCTTTTCCCCTCTAATGTTTAGTCAAACACATTAGGCAAGTGAGGTTGGTATCAGAGAGAGAGAGAGAGGAGGGGTAGAGGGGGAGAGAGGAGTGCCCTTATCCATTCACCAGAGCAATTGTCTATGGAATCCTGGTGATTTTGGAAAGGAACATGATCACTCAAATGAGGAAATGAAGCAGAAAAGAGGCAGGGAAGAATGAAAAAACTGAGTAAGCAATTAGTAACTAGGTAAGCTGTTTTGTTCTCTTTCCATAACATACATTCTAAAATTTCCACTGTATATTTTTTTTCCCTGTTTTGTTCACTCCCCTTCTATTTACCTGTTATTCCAGTTCAGCCCCACTCACATAACCTGGGGAGACTCAGGGACATTTCATCTTAGATCAAGGAATTAACGTCTTACAAGCGAGTGTATAATCAAGGGATATCCCAGCACCCACCCTCAGAAGAAATAACCTTATAGAAATCAAAGATCTTTACAGTCAGCATTTTCAATTGCAAAATGCTCTCTATACATAAATTTTTTCTGGTAACTAAAGCATAATAATTTAAATATTATGCATGTGGATATGTAGTCATTGGGATGAGAATATTTCTCAAATGTATTGCAAACTTATTTCCCTTACTAAACAGAATATTCTTGATGTGAGTTCCTATTTTCTTGATGACTCAGGGCCATTGCTACGACTCAAATATAGTGCTGCCCTAAGGGCTGATCGTGGTACTAAGGACCCTACAGCCAACACTTACTGGCTGTAGGCTGCCAGACATTTCCAGTTAGTGTACCTGCTGTCCCCTTTCTTTCTGATGCCTGTCACTTTTCCATGTGTCTGTTCTAACAGTCCCCTACTTTGCTGCTTCTAATTTGCTATCCACTGTAACCTTGGAAGAACTGGTGGTTGCTATGGGAAACCAGGCAACTGAGGTTATAAAATCAGTAACCTGAATACTCCTGACTCTGGCCTGAAGAGAGTTTCATTCTTTGTGTCCAGAATAGGGAAGACCACAGGCACTGGACAACTATTATTCTTGGACTTCAGAGGCCTGGTTAGGACACTTAAGACATCATACTTTTAAAACTATAGCAAAAGGAACAGAACTCTATCCTAAAGGCTTGGAAATCTTTGGTCATGTGTTGGGGAAAACAAATAAGGATCCTTTCCTGTATGAATTATTGGTGAAGCATCAGTGTATCACTTACAGGGAGATTATTATAGACTTGAGTACAAATTAGGTATCAGTAGTAAAATAGGACCATGTTCTATCATTAGTAAACTAGAACCACACTCTTATAAAAGGATCTAATTAGCATCAGGCTGTGGCCAGAAATTTCTCAAGGTAAACAACTCTTTTAAAGGCATTGGTGGTTCAGATGGTAAAGAATTCACCTACAATGCAGGATACTCATGTTCGATTCCTGGGTTGGGAAGATGCCCTAGAGAAGGGCATGGCTACTCCCTCCAGTATTCTTGCCTGGAGCATTCCATGGACAGAGGAGTCTGAAGGGCTATGATCGATGGGATCACAAAAGTCAGACCAACACTTTCACTTTAATTAGAAGAAAACAACTGATCATTTCAATGGTTATTTGTTCCTGTTGTTAGACATCTAGAAATTTTTTGAGTTGTTTTTTTTTAATGTGGACCATTTTTAAAGTCTTTATTGAATTTGTTACAATATTACTTTTTTTAATGTTTTGTTTTTTGGCTGTGAGGCATGCAGGATCTTAGCTACCTAACCAGGGATCGAACTTGCTCCCCCTGCATTAGAAGGCAAAGTCTTAACCACTGGACCACCAGGGAATTCCCTAGAAATCTTAAGTGAAAGCTAAATACTGAATTTTTGAAAAGTTGTAGACATTATATCAAAACAACTTGGGAATGGGGGAAAAAATCTCATTCTTTCTTTGATTTATTATACTGTTTTATACTTATCTATAGGACTTTCCAGGTGACATCTGTGATAACGAAGCTGCCTGCCAATACCTAAGAGGTAAGAAAAGTTTCGACTGCTGAGTCTGGAAGATTCCCTGGAGGAAGGCATGGCAACTCATTCCAGTGTTCTTGCCTGGAGAATCCCATGGAAAGAGGAGTCTGGCAGGCTATGGTCCACAGGGTTGCATTGAGTTGGACATGACTGAAGCAACTTCCCACATATGCATGCTTATCTATATGCTGCTTATAACCTTTTAATATTAGTGTAGGGATTTTTCATGCATTAATTTTCAGATTCACAAAATAAAAACTCTGGAAAACTGGCAAAGCAAGTCCAAAAAGGTAAGACACAGTATGGATCACTGGGTTATTTTTTCTCTTTCTCATTCTCATTCTTTCACCTGTTTCTTCCTCTGCTTTCTATACTTGGGCAGAGAACAATGACAGGAACCCAATTTCAAGACCTATATACTGGAGCAGAAAAAGACAGAAAACTAGTTAATTAGGCACTTCCTGACCTTAAAGCACAAAATGTGGAGAAACTGACAGCAACTGACTCAGTTTGCTTTGGTGCTAGAATACTGTAAACCTCCCCAAGCTAAGGTGTAACTGAGCCTTGAGAACAGGGAGGAGCCTGCAGCTCTGGTGAGTATCACATGGCACTTATCTAGTGGGAGTACCTGTACCCAGTAGTTGATGAAAACAAGTGGCTGTAACAGAATCCCCACACTGGCTGCTGCCTTTTCCACTAATTGAAATGGAAAGCTGGGACTTCCCTGGCAGTCCAGTGGTTAAGACTGTGCGTCTCCTACAGGGGGCACAGGTTTGATCCCTGATCAGGGACTAAGATCCAGCATGCTCCATGGCATGGCCAAACATTATTATCTTTTTTTAAAAAAAGATTTTTTTTTAAGTCTTAAGAAAAGAATATGTCTTAAAAAATAAAATAAATTGGAAAGCTGATTCTGAGAAGCCCTTCATTACAAGACTGAGGCTGTGTCACTGAGATGAGAGATTCAGTACAGAGAATTATCATTCCTAGACATACTGAGCAATGTGAGTCCCAGATTTCTCCTAAGGATTTTCTCCCCCACTTAGCATGGCCTGCGTGCTTAGTCACTCAGTCAAGTCCAGCTCTTTGCAACCCCATGGACTGCAGCCTGCCAGGCTCTTCTGTCCATGTGATTTCCCAGGCAATGATACTGGAGTGGGTTGCTAGTTTCTTGTCCAGGGGATCTTCCCAACTAACAGATCAAACCCAGGTCTCCCGCATTGCAGGCAGATTCTTTACCAGCTGAACCACAAGGGAAGCCCAAGAATACTGGAGTGGGTAGCCTTTTCCTTCTCCAGAAGATCTTCCTGACCCAGGAATCTAACCAGGGTCTCCTGCATTGCAGGTGGATTCTTTTCCAACTGAGCTATCAGGGAAGCCTCAATCCTCAAAGCCCACCCTTTTGGCCTTGTGGGCGGAGACTGGCATCCTTGACCCCCTGGGGTGCCAAATATGTCTCTGTGCCCTCAGGCTCAGGTTGCATTCTCCTCTACCCTCTGCTCTGCAACCTGGAAAGAGGGCTTTTGTGGGCTTCATCAACTGGACTGTTTTCCTGTGGCTTGTTAATTTTGGCTAACTTTAGTGTTCTTGCCTGGAGAATCCCAGGGACAGGGGAGCCTTGTGGGCTGCCATCTATGGGGTTGCACAGTGTCGGACACGACTGAAGCGACTTAGCAGTAGCAGCAGCAGGGACTTTCAAGAGACTGAAAGTGGGAGGAGGATGAAATCAGAGTATTTTTTTTCCTCTGTTCTCTTCATTCTGTTTTTATTATTATCATTGGAATATAATTGCTTTAGGATGCTGTGTTAGTTTCTGCTAGTTTCTGCTGTACAACAAAGTGAATCAGCTATATGTATACATATATCCTCTCCCTTTTGAGGCTTCCTCCCACCTCTCCCCCCATCCTACCCCTCTAATTCACCACAAAGCATAGAGCTGAGCCCCCTGTGCTGTATGTCAGCTTCCCACTAGCTATCTATTTTACCCATGGTAGCATAAGTACTTCCCTGGTGGCTCTGCGGTAAAGAATCCCCTTGCAATGGAGGAGACGTGATTCGATCCCTGGATCAAGAAGACCCCCTGGAGAAGGAAATGGCAACCCACTCCAGTGTTCTTGCCTGGGAAATCCCATGGACAGAGGAGCCTGGTGGGTACAGTCTATAGGGTGGCAAAGAATCAGACATGACTTAGCAACTAAGCAACAGCAAAGTATATTTATGTCAGTGCCTCTGTCTCAATTTGCCCCACTCTCCCCTTTTCCCCTGTGTGCACATCTGTTCTCTGTGTCTCTATTCCTGCCCTGCAAATATGTTCATCTGTATCATTTTTCTAGATTCCATAGATATGTGTTAGTATACTGCAACTTGGCTACTTCTTTTTGCAAGGAAGTCCTCTCTATTACAGCCACCCCTTTGCCCAGAGGTCCACAGCTGTTCACCCCCTTGCCTTTTCAGGCATTGTGATACCAGCTCCTAGCTATAGCAAGCCCTAGGAGATTAACCATCATCTTTGCTTTCCCATATTCCTCTCTCCATCTTTGTAAAAATTCTCTTTATTAAAACCTTTTCATTACGAGTCATGTATTTCTGCTTGAGTATCTGGCAAGGTGGCAAAATCAAAGGGCCAGCTCACGGGAAGGAGTAGATGGAGGCTGGGGACGCATAACTTGTGGAACTTGCTCAGGTACAGAAAGTCCTACTTATCCTGCCATTGAGAAATATGATTTAGGACTATCCCTTGGCAAAAATAGAAACAAAAAATATGTCTCCACTAAAGCATAATATAGTGAAAAGGATATTTGAACTAAACTCAGAAGACCCAAAGCCAAGTCAAAACTCATCCTTTTTTATCACTGTATATATTTTGGAAAAGCACTTAAAATCCTTGAGCTATTTTTTCCTATAAAATTGTTTGGCCTGAGGATCAGAAGGGATAATAATGGGGGAGCACTTTATAAACTGTGAGGCACTGTACAAATAGTATCTGTTATTGTTATTCCTT
Organism: Bubalus bubalis; assembly: GCF_019923935.1. Classification (NCBI taxonomy): domain Eukaryota; kingdom Metazoa; phylum Chordata; class Mammalia; order Artiodactyla; family Bovidae; genus Bubalus; species Bubalus bubalis. The sequence continues at coordinate 112,001,903 of NC_059161.1, forward strand.
CTATTCTCCATTTCCCCGCCTTCCTTTTATGGTTCTTACTAAATTATATTCTGCAGAATGCTAGTTTTGATAGACATTTTAAAAGGGAGACTTAAATCCAAGTATGTTTGAGAAATACTGAATATTATATTGTCTGGAGATTCATAGTACACCTTAGTATGCTAAAGACTCTGATAATTGTGGTATTAAAGGAACTCATTGAATTTAGTTTAATCAAGTAATTCTCAGATTGATGTACCCAGAAGCCTGCAATTTATATGATCATTTGGTAGAACTAGTGTATTTTGGAACAAACCTGGTAAAGGTAAGGATTTCTCTATTTCCCCTGGATCCCTGGTACCTTGCCACTCCAGACTGCCCTCCTTAGAAGCATTGTGATGTACATTAATTCCTCAAAGCTCAAGGGATTAACTATTCATCCAGTAGTTCAAAACCACTCCCCCCCTCACCTCCCTACCCCGCCACAAAATCCATTTAAAAATTTTATCCTAGGACTTCCCTGGTGGTCCAGTGGTTAAAAATCCACATTCCAAAGCTAGGGATGCAGGTTTGATCCCTGGTGAGGAAACTGAGAACCCACATGCCTCGGGGCAACTAAGCCAGATCGCACATTGTCCGCAAAGACCCCAAATGCTGCAGTGAAATTCTGGTGTGCTGCAAATAAGACATGATGCAGCCAAGAAAATACATGTAATTCTTTTTTTTTTTAATTTTCCCCTGGATGTTGTATTCACATGAACTTAATTGGTTTACCCAAATTTTGGTGATCCTCCACCCTAAAACTTCAATAGGAATTCAAATGCCTCTGCAATTGGGTATAATAACTATAAGTAAATAAAAGATGATGTGGTGGATGGATAAGTAATGTTGCATATGTAAAATGGGCTGGAGTACAGGAGCAGATATAATTCCAGGGCACTATGCAGAGTGTAGACTTCAACACTTTTTTTCCAGCAAAGATATGCAAATGATGGGATGTGATAGCAATAGAGATTTAACATTGAGCCCATTTTTATTTAAAGTCAAATTTCTGTAAACTCTAGAGCGCTTTATAGTAACAGACCATGTATCTCTTAACTCATTTCACTGGACACATCTGAAGGAAATTCAACCCTTGAACTTTAAGTAGATTTCTTTACCTGATGATTAACGATGAGACCCTGATGAGCATTCCAGCAGCTAAGGAATTGAATTTGGGGGGGGATCTTAGTTCCCTGACCAAGGATCAAACCCGAGTCCCCTGCAGTGGACGTGCAGTCAACCAGTAGAATGCCAGGGAAGTCGCTAGGGGAGTAAAATTCAAGACTATTTTCTCCAAAAGATTTTGGGTATAAAGAGAGGAAGTAGAAACTGCTGGTGAAAGTCTGGCTTGAATCACTGAAATGCTCATTTGCTCAAAGTGAAGGTTTTAGTTCTGAACAATCTTTCACTCCATAGGCTTCTATTTCAGCTGTTGCCACTGTTCCCTCTCTTCTCAGAAGTCTCTTGGCATTGCAGTTAAAAAGACAACTAAGCTTTGAGGCTTACTTGGGGGTAAAAACAAGGAAATATTCAAGCTTGAAAGGTAAATGTCGACATCCTTCCATCCTTCTAGAAATGCTTTTTTATCTACATGGCTTGGGAAAAAAAAAAAAAAAAACACCTTGAAAGTCTTTAGTGATCCCTGGTGAAATTGGCTCTGTAATGGTCAGATAATGACCTGAGTTTCTGAGCCTTACAAAAATTTTTGCTGGAAACAAGATCATACAGGACTGGATTTATACTCAGGTTCATGCTATTATCGGAGAAGGCAATGGCACCCCACTCCAGTACTCTTGCCTGGAAAATCCCATGGACAGAGGAGCCTGGTGGGCTGCTAAGAGTCGGACATGACTGAGCGACTTCACTTTCACTTTCACTTCATGCTATTATATATGTATGCGTATACGTCCCATGTGCCAATGAAACATTAAAACCGTTCATGGGAATTTTCCAAATGAAGATTTTGGAGGGGATGTCTTGAAGATTGTGTTGTTACAGTTCCTGATTGGTCTGTTCTCTGATTCTTACTTTCCTTTCACTGAGAATCAGCATACGAATGTGAATTTCCCACATAAATGCACCCAGGGACCTGAAAAACTATTTGACTCCATTCATTAACTGCTCTATTCTGACTGATTTTCTGATGTCCAATCATGTTTCATTATGATTCTCGGTTTTCCCAAGTTCACTATGCATGCTTATTTATGAAAATCACCTTTTAGAGAAAGTCTGGCCACATTCTTCAGCCTAGAGTTTGGAAAGTGGGTGCCGTGTTTAGAAAGTAGTAGGAGACAATCTATACCCAGAGCAAGAGGATTTATGGATTCCTAGAAACTGTGGGTCTTCAACATTGCTGTGCTTGCTATTGGGTGAGGTGATAATAGAGAGACACTGATTTGCTATTCATTGTGGGAAGTGACAAGTTGTGTTTATCACTACATACACAGGAAGGACTTTATGAAATCAAAAGAAAAGAAAATGCTTACTTGCCTTAGAAATGTCAGTACACCTTTAAGTGAAAGCTTGGTCCCCAGCAGGTCTGCTGGGAAAGATTAGGTTAATTTTCTATGTATTCCAATCTGCAGAATAAGATCCTGAATACAAACATGGAGATTTGGGATGTGAACATAATCTTAGCAAAGGATGAACGATCCCTGTCTTCAGTGGTGACTCACCTTTTCTTGGCCAAATTCTTTGTATCAACAGCCAGCTATTCCTGTAACTTTCTGACTTTGGGGTGTGAGCTATAGAGTGTAAACCCTTTCCGAAAGCAATTTTGCTTCTCCTCATTTTCAGAGACTGCTTTATTAGAATACACTGGCATTTTGATTGCATCATTACACAGAAACAAGTTTTTGATAAAGACTTTCGCTTAAAAGCAAACACTGTTCAAATCATAATTATTATAATTAAATTATTCTTATTAAGTAATTATCTACATCTACTCATCTAACTATGGCAATAGAAGAATTGACTGCATTCAACTAAAAAAAATTAAAATGCTGCCAAGGCAAAAAATGGGTTAAATGGTCCAAATTGCTTTCCATTCTCCCTCTCCTGCTTCTCTCTCTGTCTCCTTCTCTCTCCACACACACATGCATGGCTTTCCCATAGCATCTGTTTTCCTATTTAGAGCCCAAATCTGCCCAGATAGAAGCCTCTAGCCTCCTACCACCAATACTGCCACTAATGATACAGTTCCTACCTATGTGGAGAGTTACTCTCTGATTGTACCTGTACTGTTATTCCTGTGACTGTTAACCATGAGTTGGGGAAGACTTTTCCATCACTCACGATGTACTATCCTTGTAGAGGGAGCTGATTTGATCTAACCCCTGGCTTCTCTATGCCCCTTATTTACTCTGACTAGAGAGAAGAAATGGCTGAAACTGAGCGATGAATTTGGGAAAAACACTTTAGGCATGCTTGATTCAGCTCCTCTCTTACTCCCTTTGAGGACCAGCTGCCTAAAGGAAACAGAAATTAAACTCTCCCCCTAGTGAGTCATTCTTTGCTTTGCAGAAGGGGAATGCTTTGCCTCATCTAGTGCTCTGAATGGGAACGGTGACTGTTTATTTCCAGAATTTAGTTACTAGGCTCTTTTAGCTCTGACTCTAAGGCATATCCTCCCATTTAGACTTTATGATAGAGCTTCGAGACTAATGTTCTATGAACAGCCTCAGAAATGCCATAATATCCTTCTTTCTGGGGCTCAGAGTGGCTGGGTGAGATTTTATGGATGCCAGTTCTCCATACCATTCATTACCAGCTGTAAGAAGCCTCGTCTGTTTATCCCAGTTTCCATAAAAATATTATCATTTTCTATATGTGCCCTGAAGCGAAAAAAGCTTGAAAGACAAACTTTTTGTCAGCAATAGAGGTGATATTTTTATTTTTCTTGTGCCTGACTTTTGTCTTAACTTGTTCAGACCAGAGCAAGAAAAAGGCTCCTCTTTATCAAGGTACCTCAGAGCTGTGGCATTGGTACTTGCAGAATAATCTTTGCTGGTTTTTCCTCCTCCCTAAGACTGATCATGCATTTTTCTCCTTGTGAATCTAGTTTCATTATGTGGATGTTCCTTTTGGGTGCTCTCTGGGTGTTCAATGCTTTCCACCTAACCTCCTTCTCACCTTTCCAGCAACTGGCATTTTCCTTATATGATTACTGGCTTTATCACATGCCCATAATTTTAAAAATAATAATTGATATTCCTCAACAAAAGTACATGGTAAAAAGCATGGGCTGTGGAGTCAGATAAACTTGGTTTAAATTCTCAATCAAACACTTTATTTGACCTTGGACAAAATACATAAATCTTCAAAAATGTCAGTTTCTTTATCTGTCATGGTTGGGATATTAATTGTGCCTGCCTCTCTGTATTGTGAAGATTAAACAAGATTAAATATGTGCATATAACACTTAATATAGTGTTTGACATATAGCAGGCATTTGACAAGTATCAACTATTATTATTACTAAGAACAGAGACATGCAAGAAGTGAGGAACTCAGAAATCCTAGGAAAGTCCTCTGATATCTACTACCTTATTCATAATAAGAGAAGCTTTATCTTCTACCATAGATGATCAGATGATTAGAAATCATAAACAGCATTAAAATAAAAATATTATCATTTTCTTTGTGTGCCTTGTTATGAAAAATATTTGGGGGGAAAAATGCAAAATCAGGCCAAAAGGATTATAAAAATTCAGCAGTCTGAGGTCAGTAAGTTGTTGGTTCACAATTGGGCTCCCATATAACTTGATGCTTTTGAACTGTGGTGTTGGAAAAGACTCTTGAGAGTCCCTTGGACTGCAAGGAGATCCAACCAGTCCATTCTGAAGGAGAGCAGCCCTGGGATTTCTCTGGAAGGAATGACGCTGAAGCTGAAACTCCAGTACTTTGGCCACCTCATTTGAAGAATTGACTCATTGGAAAAGACTCTGATGTTGGGAGGGATTGAGGGCAGGAGGAGAAGGGGATGACAGAGGATGAGATGGCTGGATGGCATCACTGACTCAATGGACATGAGTCTGAGTGAACTCTGGGAGTTGGTGATGGACAGAGAGGCCTGGTGTGCTGCAATTCATGGGGTCGCAAAGAGTCGGACATGACTGAGTGACTGAACTGAACTGAACTGAACTGATAACTAGTGGAGAAGGAGACCAAGGAATGAAACAGGCACTCCAGACTGGTAGGTGGCAGGTCTAATAAGCAAAGGAATTTGTATTCAGGGCTTGTCTTGGACAGACCCAAGATGAGTAGATCTCCACACCCACCTGCCAGAATCATACGCCCATATAGAAGCTTTAACTGGGTTCAGTCATACATAAGCTGTCCAGATGGTCTCAGTAACACCTTACTCTCTCAAGTCTGTGTCCTTGGAACAGCTCCCACTGTGGGGACTGTAGGCAGAGGGTACATTTCAAGGACATGGAAGGCATGAAGAGTCTCTCATTGTCCAGGTTCAGCTTTCTGGTGGAACCATACCCAAGGAAATTATGAAAGGACTCAGAGGCCATCCAGGAGTTTCCAACTGATGAGGGATTGGCAGAATGACTAGATAACCCCCCTTCCTCAAGTGAGGGCTCTAAACATGCCCTAGTTGTATCAACACTGCATCTGGCCTAACCCAAGCTTTTTCTGGTCACCTCCTAAATGAGGCTACCACCATTAGGGGATGAGGGAAACTAAGAACCATGGTATAGATGCTCATTGAATGCACAGTGATTGGGGTCACATTATTGAAAGAAAAGCTTCTATATGCACATTGCTTTGAACTGTTTGAAACATTTTTGTATCTATAGATCTCATTTTGAGCTCATAGTAACCTCATGGGGTATTTGGTGGAGTATTGAAATCTTCATATGAAAAATAAAGAAATCTAGATGAAAAGAAAGAGTACTGAAACAAAATATCCTTCCAAAGAGATGCCACAGCTGAAGCTCTGCAGTCTTGCCTCTTTCCCTTAGACATGCTATTGTCATATGTAGTGAATAGTTCTTTCTTGGTGACTCATGTGTACATGTATGTGCTCAGTTGTGTCTGACTCTTTGCGACCCATGGACTGTAGCCTGCCAGGCTCCTCTGTCCATGGGATTATCCCAGCAAGAATATTGGTGTGGGTTGCCATTTCTTACTCCCAGAGATCTTCCGCACTCAGGGATTAAACCCACATCTCTTCTACATTGGCAGGTAGATTCTTTACCTTTGTGCCACTGGGGAAGCCTCATATGTATATATACTGGCAGCACCATGCAGCTTGTCAGAAGCCCAGGTGGTGACTCATATTTTATTATAATGTGAAAATTTATAAATAATGGTATCAAGACAAATAATAACGTTTCCACTTCTTGAAGTTCTAAAATATTTATAGACTAGCTTATTTAGCCTTTACAGTAATTCTGCAATAAAGACATTATTAACCTAGCTTTAGATATTAAGAAAACATAAAAATATGAATCCAGGCTTTTATATCCTCAAAACTTGTTATTTCTGTGTTGCACATTATCTTCCAAAATGAGTCTTTAGAGCAGCTATTAAGAATGGAACAGAACCTGAGCAGCAAAGAGTATTGAATTTATCTATAAATATCCTTGGCTTGCCTTCAAGGAAATGTGGACTCAAAAAGAAGTATGATATGTGGAAAAGCCTGATAAAAGCTTTAAAATTTGGAAACTATTTCAGTTTTTCCAAGAGGAATATTCAACACATTTAGAGTCTCCAAGAGTTAGTAGACCTTGACGTTTAGTTGTTCCCAAGAATCTAACCAGAAGTAGTTTCTACTAAGTCAAGGAATATTTGCAAAGAATTTTCAAACTTCCCTGATAGCTCAGTTGGGAAAGAATCCGCTTGCAATGCGGGACACCAGGGTTCAATCCCTGGGTTGGGAAGATCCCTTGGAGAAGGGAAAGGCTGCCCACTCCAGTATTCTGGCCTGGAGAATTCCATGGACTGTATAGACCATAGACCATGGGGTTGCAGAGTCGGACACAAATGAGCAACTTTCACAGACACACAAACTACTGCTCTTAAAACCCCAGCAACCCCAGACAAAACCTGTAAAAGAGTGTGCTGAAGCGAAGTTAATCAGATTCTGATCAACACACACACACACAATATCAAAGGCAATGAAGAGCAGATCAACATGAAAATAAAGGACAAATTCCAGCTGCTTTATTCTCCCTTCAAGGATGTACATGTATATGTAAAGAGTTTCTATATGTTAGACAAGGTAGAAATATAGACATTCTGTAGGTAAGAAAGAATCAGAGAATTCTTTCTCACATTATGTCTTAAGAGACTCTGAAAGATCTGTCTTTTATTTTTTAAAAGATTTCTTTCTTTATTTTTGGCTGCACTGGATCTTTGTTGCTTTGCATGAGCGTTCTCCAGTTGCAGCGGGGGGAGGGGCTGCTCTCTAGTTGCAGTGAGAGGCTTCTCACTGCAGTGGTCTCTCGTGTGGAGCAGAGGCTCTAAGCGGGTGGGCTTCAGTACTTATGGTGCAGGGGGCTTTGTCATCCCACAGCATGTGGAATCTTCCTGGACCAGGGATCCAACCCATGTGCCCTGCATTGCAAGGTAGATTCTTAGCCACTAGACCACCAGCGAAGTTCTCCATCTTTTATAATATGACAAATGCTTTCAGAAAGTTAACATGTATCAAATTTTCTTACTACGAACCCATTCTGGATAAAGACTAATAATATGGTTCAGGAAAGAAAGGGACATGGCAACTTCAAATCAATCTTAATATACTTGCTACCTCAGGAAAATGAAAGACTTTGGGGCATTACTGATTATAGAGGTAAGGGAAATACATACTTAGAATGTGAGTCATTATACATTATTATTTTAGTCTGCAAGGATTCTGTCACCATGCTAAGTTGTGTGAGGGAGATGAAGGAAAAATGACCAAGACCTTGCCCTAAGTAAACTGAACGAACTTGGTGGAGAGACAAGGCTTATATCAATGAAGTTATCACTTATACTGCTGCTGATGGAGAGTGAACGTTCTCTTTCCCAGGAAATCACAACCTAAATTGGACAAATAATCTACTGTGTGAAGCAACCAGAAATAAACCCAAGTGGACTTACAGGACTAGCAGGCTGGCATGACTAACATAATGAGTGCTTTGAGTCATGTTCAGACATCCTGAAGTGTTCAGCAGAACCTTGCTGGAGTAGGTGAAAGCTTAAAAGAGCAAAGTGGGAAGTGGATTACAGTTCTGTTACTCCTCCCTCCTCTTTTGATCTTGCTTTATCTGATGGTCTGTGGGCTCCCTTGTCCTTTCTAAACCATTGACAGAGAATCCTAAACAATTGTAATAAGAAGTCGCTGATGTTCAAGACCTAAATCCCTTAGGTCTGACATCTTCCACTGCTCAACATTTGAGATAAGGGTTGTCTGTGCCTGTCTCCCTGCCAGCTTTCTCTCACTACAGATTATTCCTTTTTCTTCTTTGAGCCTCTGTGCTTTACATCGCCTAAGGATAAGCCTGGCACTTGTTACCACGGATGATCCAATTAGCAGAGAAGGGAGCAGCCCAGCTTTTAACAACACACAGACTCTGGTCTGAGCCCCACAGAGAAAAAGCAACACTTTAGACACTCTTTGTGCATAGCTAACTGTCTATTCTCTCTGTGATCTTAGAGCAAAGACTTAGGGAACTGTGTTAGCTGCCCAAGGTTAGCATTCAAATCCAGAACAGATGGATGAGAAATCACATATGTTTCTATTGGTGCAGGTTCACTAAATACCTCCCACAATCTGGACCTTTCTAACAGCCATTTACTATTTTTTTTAGACTGGACAATAGAAAAAGAGAATTTTACATGAAGCTGAAATTCCCCAGAGAAAGTGTATTTATACACTGAACTAAGAGGTACCAGTATGTGTAACTTCTCACATTTTTTATCCTGAAACTTAGGAAATTCTGTTTATAAACCACCTGTGGGTTGAAGATGAGGAATCTTGGGCCTCTTTGGAGTAGATCAGAATTCAAAATGATCTTAGTTCGTTCAGTTTTTTTAAGAAGAATTGCTCAGGTGACAGTATTTGTTCAGAACTGGAGGAGATGCAAAGAATCCCTTTCTGGTTCTCCAGGGCTACCTGTTGAGATGAGATACTTACCATTTACACATTCTCAGTTTGTAATTTGTAGACATCAGTTGGTCTAGTGGGGGCAGTATACTGCCCAGGTAGCCACCAGATATTTAGGGAGTTTTGTTTGTTTTTGTTTTTTAATGACTGGGGTGTTATAATCTAGTATGGGAGATTCCCTTATGGCTCAGCTGGTAAAAAAGCTGCCTTAATGGGAGATTTTGGTGATAACAGAAATCACTTTAGAGATCAGAGATGCTAAATACCTTGTAAGGCTCAAACAATTGCCTAATTCAAAATGTCAGAAGCAACCTTCCCACTCATAATTGAGAGAGCACAGCGTTGACTTTTTACATTAGCCCCAAGATCTTTGCCTTAACCTATCCCCAAGGCCCATTATTTGAAACAACAAAGGAGAACTTCTGTGTTGGAGGCTGTATCAGCCACCTTAGGCTAACACAGGATGCAATAACAACCCAAATCTCAATGGCTTGTAACAAGAAGGTTTTTTCCTCATGTCCCATGTCCATTCTGGGGTCTCTTAGGGCTCTCATCCATATACTCTTATGTCTTGGATCCAGGCTAAAGGATAAAGCTGGGATTCAGAAGAGGATGTAATGAAATCATGAAATGACACTAAAACCCCTTGAAAGCAGAGCATATTATTTCCACACATATTTCATTCATTGGTTAAAGTAAATCACATGCCCAAGCTTGATATCAGCAATGCACGAATGTATAAATCCTCTTTCAGAGAGATGCAACAAATATTTGGGATGAAAATACAATTTACTTTAAAGGAAGTGGAGTGGAAAGGTTTTTTTTTTTATTATATACTGAATATAATACAGCCTTTTAAAAAGGGTTCTAGAAAGAAAATCCACTTCTGATCACAAAATCAGAACAAATTAATTCTCTGACTCCCTTGAATTTGAGCTTCAGAAGAAGAAAGTGGAAACCCATCAGAAGAATAAAGAATCAGAACAAATTTATCTATGCCAAAATGATACATTTTACTAGACATAATTTACATACAACACTGTGTAAAATTAAGCTGTGTGCTGTGATGCTTTGATATATTTGTATATGGCAATTTGATTACCATCAGAGCTGAAGCTAACACCTCCATTGTGTCACATAATTATCATTTCTTTTTTTGTGATTAGGATGTTTAAGATCTGGTCTCTTAGCAAGTTTGATATTTACAATATTGTTGCTGTTGTTGTTCAGACACTAAGTCATGTCCATCTCTTTGTTACCCCATTAACTGCAGCACACCAGCTTTCTCTGTCCATCACTATCTTTCTGAGTTTGCTCAAACTCATGTCCATTGAGTCAATGATGCCATCCATCCATCTTATCCTGTTGTCCCCTTCTCCTCTTGCCCTCGATTTATCCCAGCATCAGGGTCTTTTCCAGTGGGTCAACTCTTCGCATCAGGTGGCCAAAATATTGGAGCTTCAGCTTCAACATCAGTCCTTCCAGTGAATATTCAGGGTAGATTTCCTTTAGGATGGACTGGTTGGATCTCCTTGCTGTCCAAGGGACTCTCAATAGTCTTCTCCAGTACCACAATTCAAAAGAGTCAATTCTTCACTGCTCAGCCTTCTTTATGGTCCAACTCTCACACCAGTACCTGACTACTGGAAAACCATAGGTTTAACTATATGGATCTCTGTTGGCAACATGATGTCTCTGCTTTTTAATACACTGTCTAGGTTTGTCATAGTTATTCTTCCAAAGAGCAAGCAGCTTTTAATTTCATGGTTGCAGCCACCATCCACATGGATTTTGGAGCCCAGGAAAATGAAATCTGACATGGTTTCCACATTTTAAAATATAGCATTGTCATCTATAATCCCTGCGCTGTAGATTTGAGCTCCAGAATTTACTTATCTGGCTGAAAGTTTGGACCCTTAACATCTTCCCAATTCTCCTAATGCCTGCTCCTGCTGCTGCTGCTACTGCTAAGTCGCTTCAGTTGTGTCCCACTCTGTGTGACCCCATAGATGGCAGCCCACCAGGCTTCTCTGTTCCTGGGATTCTCCAGGCAAGAACACTGGAGTGGGTTGCCATTTCCTTCTCCACTCCCAATGCCTATCCCCTGGTAACTACCATTGTCCTGTCTGTTTTTATGGTTTTCACTTTTTAGATTCCACTGTAAGTGATATAGTATTTGTCTTTCTTTGTCTGGCTTATCTCACCAAGCATAATACCCTCAAGGTACATCATTACAAACACTGAGATTTCTCTCTTTCTCAAGGATAATTTTCCATTGTGTAGATGCATCGCATTATCCTTTCATCTGCTGATGGATATTCAGATTGCTTCCCTATCTTGGCTATCATGAACAATGCTACAACAAACATGAGAGTTGCAGGTATTTTTTGATATCCTGTTTTTATTTGCTCTGAATATGTACCCAGAGTGAAGTTGTTGGATTATATGATAGTTTCACTTTTAGCTCTTTTGAGGAACCTCATATTGTTTTCCATATTGGTTAAACCAGTTTATACTCCCACTAACAATGTGCATTGTACATTTTTCCCAGCATGTACACATCCTTGCCAATACTTATCTTTTGTCTTCTTATGGATAGCCATCCTAACAAGCGTTAAGTGATTTATCGTTGTGGTTTTGATTTGCATTTCCCTGATTAGTGGTGCTGAGCCTCTTTCATGTATCTGTTGGCCATTTCTATGTCTTCTTTGGAAAAAAAAAGAATGTTTAGTTCTGCCTGTTTTTAAATCAGATACCTTGGGTGTTTGTTGTTGTTGACGTTGTGTGAGTTTATATATTTTGGATATGAGCTCCTTATCTGATAAGCAGTTTACAAATGTCTTCTCCCATTGCATAAGTTGCCTTCTCATTTGCTGAGTGCTTCTTTCGCTGTTCATAGGCTTTTTGGTTTGAGGTAACAGCAGTTTTTAGTTTGATGTAGTAGTTTAGTTTGATGAACAAATTGGTCATCTCCAACATCTTTTATTCTGTCTTCCTGTTTTCACTGCCAAATCAGATCTACCTCCTAATTCTATCCGTGGTATTGTCATTAGCCCAGCCATGCAAGCTTGCATTGTCTTTGTGTTAAATAAATAAAATTCTACTTGTATTTTTTTCCTTAACCCTCTTTTGCCTTAACTCAACTCCACTCAAATACTCACCACTTCCTGTTAATAATTTGTGCATATTTTCTCTTTTTATCTGTCCCTAGGTATAGGAATCAAAACCACATGTTTTCCAAATGAGAAAAATATCTTGCACAAAAGAAACAGAATGGTTAAATCACCTTTATGGAAAGATTTAAAGGCTATGAATATGAAATTGTTTTTATGTTATTAACATAATGTTTGTTATTAAAAATTTTAATAGAATCATTTTAAAGTACTGACAATATGGTACATGAGCAATGACATTATAGCTGCTAGATTAATTCTGCAGTCATTATATAGTACGTTGGCAATACTAAATAGACACACTCAGCTGGCACATTTAATGATATCACTAACTTTTTGTACACAACAGATTTTGATTAATGGTGATAAGAAACTTTAAATAGTGGGTGTTGGTTTTTTTTTTTAAGAATTTAGTAGATTTGATTGTAAATGAGTAAATCTCAACAATCTTTCAACTACCAAAAATGATTAGGAGTGGATAGAAATTATTTTGACAAGCTTGTGTTTAAAACGTTAGACCTTTTAAATTCACACTTATAAAAATCTTATTAATATGTGTAATTTATGCTAGTTCTCACTTTGATTCAAAAAACTACCCAAACTTTCCTCATACTTTTTATATCCTTTATTTGTCTAAATGAAATACGATTTCTCATGGACATTAATATGATATATGATTTGGGGACTTTTCATTCTGAAATTTTGAGATAGGAAATTTGAAATTCTGATTCTATAACATTCTTACAAGAAATGAAGAACTTCAACATAAAAATCTCCATCATTGATGAGTTGCTTTTAAAGAATGAAATAAATAAAGGTTAAATAAAATTCTTAAATTCTTAATGCTATGAATACTAGAGTAGTGACATGTCAATAAAATTTAAATTCAAAATACAAGCTCAGTTCAGTATCAGTATCAGGTCAGTCGCTCAGTCATGTCTCACACTTTGCAACCCCATGGACTGTAGCATGCCGGGCCTCCCTGTCCATCACCAACTCCCGGAGTTTACTCAAACTCATGTCCATCACATCAGTGATGCCATCCAACCATCTCATCCTCTAATCGTCCCCTTCTCCTCCTGCCTTCAATCTTTCCCAGCATCAGGGTCTCTTCCAATGAGTCAATTTTCCGCATCAGGTGGCCAAAGGATTGGGGTTTCAGCTTCAACATCAGTCCTTCCAATGAATATTCAGGATTGATTTCCTTTAGGATGGACTGGTTGGATCTCCTTGCAGTCCAAGGGATTCTTAAGAGTCTTCTCCAACATCACAGTTCAAAAGCATCAATTCTTCGGTGCTCAGCTTTCTTTATAGTCCAACTCTCACATCCATACATGACTGCTAGAAAAACCATAGCCTTGACTAGACGGACCTTTGTTGGCAAAGTAATGTCTCTGCTTTTTAATATACTGTCTAGGTTGGTCATAACTTTTCCTCCAAGGAGTAAGCATCTTTTAATTTCATGGCTACAGTGATTTTGGAGCCCAAAAAATAAAGTCTGCCACTGTCTCCCCATCTATTTTCCGTGAAGTGATGGGACTGGATGCCATGATCTTAGTTTTCTGAATGTTGAGCTTTAAGCCAACTTTTTCACTCTCCTTTTCACTTCCATCAAGAGGCTCTTTAGTTCTTCTTCACTTTCTGCCGTGAGGGTGGTGTCATCTGCATATCTGAGGTTAGTGATATTTCTCCCGGCAATCTTGATATTAGCTAGTAATGATTATTGTGTTGTAGAAATGGTAAACAGATTGGTAATTTCCAAGGGCTCAAAGGAGAGAGAGGGTAAGTAACTGAACCACAGGGCATTTTTTAGGGCAATGAAGTCATGATGTATAATATTGTAATGAGGGATGCATAACAACATGCATTTGCCATTACCCATAGACCTTGGTAGCACAGGGAGTGACATTTAATGTATACAAAATTTTAAATATCATTTAAGTGTTTGGGGGGGCCTCAGGATGGACTACTGCATGTGACAAATGATCTAAGTTGTGGGTGGTGGGGGAAAGACGCTGAACTAAGTAATTTCGGAAATGAGTGGAGTCTTTAATACTTAAGGCCAAAGGAACTGTACATAAGCACTGTATTCTAATTAGATAAAGTTACTTCTTTCTGCCGTATGGTTAACAATTCTGAAACCACTGTACATGTATCCTGAAACTAAACAATTATGTTAAAACATGATGACAGTTGAGATCCAAATTTCATAATATTGGAGATGCTACAAAGAAGCAAAGGAAGAAACTAGAATGATCCATGTGATGATGAGTAGTGTAATATGGTTATGAAGAATAATAACTGGGATCCTAGAAGAGAGAAAAGACAATTGTGTCAAAACCAAGAAAATCTAGATAAGGTATAGACTCTGCTTAACATACTGCATCGATATCTGCTCATTACTTGTGACAACTGTGAGATGTTAATAAGAAAGGGAATTGGGTGTAGCCTCCATAAAAGCTCTCTGTATTTTCTAATCAATTTTTCTCTAAAGCTAAACTACTCTAAAATCAAATTTTACTTTCAAACCCATGAAAGACCATCTATAAATCCAGTAAACAATATACTTCATGCCCCTCAACATTAGAGATAATTAAGCAAAATGAATGAGACTTTGAAATAAATTGCTTAAAATCCTCAAAGTGACATAATATGAAATAGTATCCAGGCCAAAAAAAAAAAAAAAGGGAATTTTAAAACTTGTTCAGGCAAATGTGAAAAAGAGCCAAGACAGGTCATTTAGAAAGACATGGTCTTAGTCAATTAGTTTGACTCAAGAAATTTTCAGACATCCTCAGGTCTTCCTTGATTTTGGTTGCTATGCTTACCATCATCTTGATTAAAATTTATGGGCAGTGTTAAGGAATTTAAGCAGATGAGTGCTATGTGTTGTGACTTATTCAGGATTGAGTTGAATTTGGGAAGGCTAGAGGGTGAGGAGGCCTTCCCTGGGTGGCTCAGCGGTAAAGAATCAGCCTGCAATCCAGGAAATGCAGGCTTGAGCCTTGGGTCAGGAAGATCCCCTGGAGAAGGAAATGGTAACCCACTTTAGTCTATTCTTCCCTAGGAAATCCCATGGACAGAAGAACCTGTCAGGCTATAGTCCATGGGGATGCAAAAGAGTCAGATCCGACTTAGCAACTAAAAAGCAACAACAAAGGGTGGGGAATTAGAGAATGGTTTTCTTAGTACTTAAAGTATAAACATATTATATATAACAAAAGATGAGGTAATAAGAAGATTAAGAGAAGAGTATGAATTTTAGACATATTGAAGAGGTGGAGTCAATTGGTCTTGGTGATTGGTTTATGTTCAGGTATATTGAGAAAGAAGTGATATGTATGTATGAATGTTAACAATAAACCTGTTAAGTGAAACAAGATATGTGGATTCATTGATTGATTGCAGAGAGAGTTATTATGCACATATTATATACCATGTGTAAAGCAGATCCTTGAGAAAAATCACTAAAGAAGACAAATGCAGTTCCTGCTCTTCTGGAGCTCACAGTCAATTTGAGAAAAAACATATATTAACATATAATTATGTAAACCTGACTTAATATGAAAATGCTATGAAAAAATGCTTTTAGAGGATTAATAAAGTAATGATATCCACTGTGAGGGTTAGGGGAGCTGTGTTGAGCAATGTAAGAGGTAGGAAAAGAATCTGAGGACTAAAAGTTAATGATTCTCCTTTGGAGGATTTAAAGTACATCCTTCGGTGTAAATATCCTCTGGATAAACAAAAGAAGCCACATTTTCTTCAGCATTCTTCAATCAGGTGTTGTTGTTCATTTGCTAAGTCATGTCCAGCACTTTGCAATCCCATGGACAGTGGTATGCCAGACTTCTCTGTCTTTTACTGTTTTATAAACATTCATTTCAGCTTGTGGACAGATATAGAAGCGTTTTCTTTTTCCCTCACCCTGCAACTAAAATCTTTATCACAGGTTGCCAGTAGCACCCACGGTCCATGTGGATCATGACATTTTAGTGCCTACTGTACACCAAAAAACAAAGCAAAGAAGAAAAGGGAGGGTAAACATTTGGTGGGGGGCCATGTTAGCCATAGCACCACGGTTCGTGCTTTGTTTGTTTCAGTTTGTTTTGTCTAGAAAAGCAATTCTTATTGTTTCTGGGATGAATGAGACAAGAATCTCCAGAAGGCAGGTACAATGACCTCAGGAACTCTAGGATCCCTTCCAGCATCTTAAAACATAGGTACCTACTTCCCCTGAACCCTGTCTTACAAACAATGCCTTATCTCTTCCACACTAAATGATTTCCACTCTTTTTAGCTCATACTCCAGTCCAGAGTCCTAGTTTAAAAGGTATATTTCTAGAGACTATATTATTAGAAACTGATAAAACAGGAAGTAGAAAAAATACTGAGTATGGAGGGAATTTTTACCTGTAATTCTAACTCTTTCTTAGCCATTAGCACCAGTCCTAAAATTGAGGATTACATGAAGTAGCGCATGCAAAGTGATTAGCAGAATAAGGAACCAGATGTTAACTATGATTATAACTATTATTTTCCATCATGATCTTAGAAAGTAATATTAAATGTGAATTCCTTATTTCCCCTAATCATGTTTTTTCCGATTTCTCTTCTCTGTAGTGTCCATGCTCCTGTCTTACTTCCAGTAAATTTAAATCTTAACTCACTTTCAGATGTCTTTTTGGGGAAATCATTTTGTACAGATTTTTTTCTTTTTAACTTGGATTGCCTCGTCTTAGGAAAATGCATGGTAAGAGAAAAATAAAATCCTTCTATGCATGCATATGTGTTCAATCACGTTGGACTCTGCAACCCCATGGACTGTAGCCTGCCAGGCTCCTCTGTCCATGGGATTTCCCAGGCAAGAATACTGGAGTAGGTTCCCATTTACTCCTCCAGGGGATCTTCCCAACTCAGGGACTGAACTCATGTCTCCTGTGGCTCCTGCATTAGCAGGAGGATTCTTTATGGCTGAGCCACCTGGGAAGCCCCAAAATATTTCTGCATCTGCCCATAAGCTGAAATGAATGTCTGTAAAGCAGATTAACTTTAGAGGGAACTTTTTCATTAGAGGAAAGATGAGCTCTTTTTTTTTTTTTTTTTTTTTGTAATTTATTTATTTTAATTGGAGGCTAATTACTTTACAATATTTTAGTGATTTTTGCCATACATTCACATGAATCAGCCATGGGTGTACATATGTCCCCATCCTAAACGCCCCTCCCACCTCCCTCCCCATTCCATCTCTCAGGGCTCTCCCAGTGCACTGGCCCTGAGCGCCCTGTCTCAGGCATCGAACCTGGACTGGCGATCTATTTCACATATGGTAATATACATGCTACAGTCTGTTTTGTGCAGCAGATCCAGATGAGGCCTGGAGAGCCTTGTCACATAGGTCAACTCCAAGGTCACAAGTCCCAGGGGAAGACTGAGTTTTGCATAGAACCCATAAGGAGACTATCTGGTTGAATCTAACTTCTTTTATTGCCTGTGGTCCTAGGGGGATGATGAGCAGTACCCTTCTGTCACCAGAAGATCCTGCAGGAAGCTGCAAGGCTGAAGCATTTTTGGTGAGTAAGGAATATCTCATTATCCCTGGAACAGCTGTCACACACAAGGTAACTGGGGTGAGCCAGCATGGCAGACGCAAGGAGTAGCATCTGGGCGCTTCACCCTCTGATGTCCTGGCTGCGTCGGTGGGAGATCATGGGGTTCTCAGGAGCATGTTAAGCTCAAGAGCATTTGATTCTAGTAATTACCTGGGAACCGTCTGACTAATCTGCACACCTCACCTACAGTGTTGAAGACATTATTTCCAGGGAGTGATAAATGGCAACTACTTAATTGTTTGGAGAAAAGGTGGTGCAGTTTCAATTTGGCCTGGTTCCCAGTCTGGATAACCATGAGTGCCTTCCAAAACAGCATCAATAATAACACTCTGTAGACAGCTAGATCCCATTCCGTTGATATTTCCTCGAGGCAGTATTTCTTGTCTGTTCTCAGGGGAGGGCTAGTATAGTATTCCTAATCTATTTTTCCCATTAGGGAAAATTAGATCTATGAAAGCAGTGGCAAATGTTCAAAGTCATATGATGACTATCAATGCGAGAGGCAAAAATGAAACCCAGGTGACCAGTGCCTTAGTAAACTAGACTGCATGAGAATAAATGGCTTTGAATAGTGTATTTGAAGAGCTTTGTTTTTCTCCCTGAAATGGGAGTGAGGAAGGATGTCGGATATTTACAAACATCTACCACCATCCCTTGTGGAGGCTGACTGAATCAATGTTCATTTCCTTCTTCCACCTTCCCCTCCTCTTCCTTCCCTTTCTCCTTCACGCTTAAATCTCTGAAAATACTATTTCAATCTCAGCTAATCCTTCCAATGAGTCTATTCTCTCCCAGAATTAAACAAAATCTTCTCCCTCCTTCCTTTTTCCGTCCCTCCCACTTCCTCTCTCTCCTAATTCCATCCCCCACATGTATTCAAGGTGACAGAGATTTATCTGGAAAAAGCCAACTAATCAAAGTCAACAGATGGTGACTCGGAACAGCAGATCCTAGACAAAGAAGAGACGAGACCGTCCCTTTTTTCCTCTTGCCTTTGGAAACTTGAGAAAAGGAGAAAATCGCTCCTGTGGGTTGGCGTTTGATTTTCACAACTTCATGTTTCTCTCCTTCTTGGCCAGCCCCACCACCTGCCGGTGCCTGCCCTGCCAAAGTTAAGGTCAGCCTGACAGGAAGTGCGGAAAGGATGTCGACAGAAAAGTTCGATGGTAGAGCACGCTGTGCTCACAGCCAGAGTTCCCTCACACACCTGTCCAATTAAGAATCCGGGCCCATCCTGAATAAATTAGATGCGGAGCTTTTACTCGGAAGTGAAAGAAGATGCTGTGAGCTTCCGCTGGAGCCAGACTCCTCCTGGGACCCTAGCAGGTGCTGCTGGCCCAACGTCTGAGCAGAGCAGTGCTCATCTGCTCCATCCAGGTGTGCAGCAAGCTCCGTGGCTGCCTCAGTACCCGCCACCTGGTGATGGCCAAGAGAGGGCCAGGTGCTCGGTTTCGGATGGTTCTGTGCGCTTGGAGCTCTTCTTCGGTGGTCAGTTATCTGTACTCATCTTCCTGAGGTTTGCCAGGGATTTCTGCTAAATGGTAGGGAATCCTACACACGAGCCAACTGGTTCAAGTTTGAAGCTGTCATCATTCTTACTTGCCTTCTTCAAGGGTGGACACTTTCAGTAAATTCCAGGGATTTTAGGAATGTCAAAATACAGAAATTCTTGTAATGTGACTGATGTTTTACCCTTTGCAGTGTGTGCTCACCTTTATGATCACAAACTGTATTAGTGACAATACCCTTCCCTCTTTCTGTCTTTGCCCACACACACATACACACACACACACACACACACACACACACACACACACACACATACACACACACACACACACACACACATACACACACACAAATCTACTTGTCCTCAGGGAGGCTAGCACAGTTATGCACAGTTGGGGGTGTTTTCATAGTATAGTTTTGAGTGAGGGAGGACCCAGTTTAAATCCAAGTTGTGTTTATGACCAAGATCCTGACTGAGGAAAAAATCAACAGAAAGGAATACGTGTCAGGTACATAACCTTGGTCCAGTGACAATGATACAGACATTGAGAAGAGCAAACGATTCCTAGCAAACTGTAATTTGTTCACTGATTTAACTTCTATAAACTTAGAAAAAAGAACCAGCTACAAGTAAGAAACTGCAAAAACTAATTAACTCAACTCTATGTGAGAATTGAGTAGGCAGGCTAGTATAGCTTTGTCACCTATTTAATAAAGTGAAGCACAGATGAGAGGGACCCATTTCATGTCAAAGGACTTTGGCTTGCAAGTATCTAAAACTGCCTCTCCTGAGCGTCTTCCACCCACGTTACTGATTATTAGTGATCACAGGTCTGCAGGCTGAAAGGGCATGTGTACATCTGTGTGTGTGTATGTGTGTGTGAGAGAGAGAGTTTTGGAAGTAGGGGAATGAGCAGCTCTAGGGCCATGAGGCAAGTGCTTCCCTGCTGTGAACCTTCACAGGGACACAGCAGCAAGGATACTCCAGGAAGTCATGGCAACAGCAGAGTCCCCATCACGGAGGACAGTGGAAAGTGATGTGGCAGGTGCCACGTAGAACTTGTGAAATCGACAGGAAACTCCCAGACACGGCTAATGGTGTTGCTTCAATGTCAGGTGGGGTTCAAATCCTACAAACACAGTCTACTCCCTCTCATTTTATTCCCAAATAGGTATGTCCTAAAGAAAGAGTATTCGCCACGGAATACTGAAGTGTGAGGGCTAAAAATTGCCTGAGAAAATTCAAGAGAAATGCAGTGGACTATTGAAGGTCACATAACCTCTAGAGATAATGCTGTGAGTAAAAACACAGTAATTGTGTCTCTTAGTGAATTAATTTCCTTGTTGGATTTGTGCCAGATTTTTTTCAACCCTTTAAAGTATAACCACTGGTGAGTGGCAAGGTAGTTCAGTATTTGTATGCATGATCTCTGAAGGCTAACCATCTGGGTTTGAATTCTGGTTTCGCTTGTTCATAGCTGTGTGACTTTGCACAGATTGTTTACCCTCTCTGTGCCTCGGTTTCCCTGGGTCTAGTAATAAAACTACATCATAGAGTTTTAGAATAAAACAAAGTCTTATGAATAAATCTCTCTTAGGCAAAAATTTATATATAGTTCAGTTCAGTAGCTCAGTAGTGTCTTACCTTTGTGACCTCATGGACTGCAACACACCAGGCTTCCCTGTCCATCACCAAATCCTGGGGTTTACTCAAACTCGTGTCCATCAAGTCGGTGATGCCATCCAACTATCTTATCCTCTGTCATCCCCTTCTCCTCCCACCTTCAATCTTTCCCATCATCCGGGTCTTTTCCAGTGAGTCAGCTCTTCACATCAGGTGGCCAGAGTATTGGAGTTTCAGCTTCAGCATCAGTCCTTCCAATGAATATTCAGGTCTGATTTCTTTTAGGGTTGACTGGTTGGATCTCCTTGTAGTCCAAGGGACTGTCAAGAGTCTTCTCCAATACCACAGTTCAAAAGCATCAATTCTTCGAAGCTCAGCTTTCTTTATAGTCCAACCCTCACATCCATACATGACTACTGGAAAAACCATAGCTTTGACTATACAAACCTTTGTCAGCAAAATAATGTCTCCACCCTTTAATAGGCTGTCTAGGTTGGTCATAGCTTTTCTTCCAAGGAGCAGTCACCATATTCAGTGATGACATTTATATTAGTAATATTTTTATACAAAGGATTGAATTTTTTGTCTCAAAATCATTCTAGAAGCAGTTATAGAGCTCTAACATTTCTAATTAATTGGATAAAAAAATGGGGGCAGAGAGTTTGAGTGACTTGGAAGAAAATAGCTACAAACACCTACCATACATGTACATTTAAAGGTGACTGCCAGCTAAGAGTTAAGAATAACACCAAAGAAAGTCCGAAATAAACCAAAACCGTATGTGATCCATTGATGGCTTTCAGTAATAATGTGCCAGAAGAATGGAATAGACCTTTAATAAATCAGCAAGAGTGCTATCATTGTCAAATATATTTACAAAAATATTTTATGGAAGATGTAGGAAGTTAAAATTATTGAGCTGTTGAGTCCCCAAGCAGAATTTTAGAAAGTGCTTATTTTTTTTATTAACTGCAACCCTTCCTATCACTCCCATTATTTAAATCAACTTAGAAGGAGTAGCAACCACTCCTTTTTATTGCAGAGTGCCTTGCAAAATTAGTCATGTAGCAGGATGATGTCAAGCAGATTCAATTCTCCCTTAGAAGTTTTCATTTATTTATTCATTTACAAGACTTTTATTGAACCTCTACTATTTATGGACACACTGAACAAGGAGCTGGGGACATAAGGTCACTACCAACAGTGAGTACCCAGCTTTGAGGAAGAAAAGGGATGCCACCAGGAAACCAGAGCACAGCTGGACAAATGCTCTAATGGGCAAGCACAGGACATAACAGCCATGCCTGGTGTGTGTGTGTAAGTGGGGGCCCAGGGGAGGGAGATTGTTTCAAGGTAAGAAGGAGCAAAGGGAACATGAGGTGTGTTCTCGGTTCTTATGGATGAGTGGGTGTCGGTCAGGCATAGGGGAGTGAAAGAAGACTATCCACACAAGGGAAGCTCTATGGATTCAGGGACGAAAAGTTGAGTGTGGATACTTTGAGAAACTCCATGCAGCTCAGTGTGACTGGACCCTGAGTAAGAAGGAGGTAGTGAGAGGTGAGACTGCAGAGGAGGTAGGTACAGGGAAGACATAAGATCACGAGGAAACTTGCATGCCAGTCCAGGTGGTTGCACTTCACTCTTTGGAACTTAATGCAAGAAAGTAAGAAATTCTGGAAATGGTTGTGGTCAAAGCAGAAGTTTTGGGTGCTTGATTGAGACCAGCTTATTGACCTCAGTATTGTGGAGCATGCAGCTGAGTATGGTGGAGCCAGACTTCCTGGGTTAAAGCTGGTACAGTACAGCTGTACAATACAGCTGGTACCATAAAGCTGCCTGTATTTAGTATCTCTATGACCTCAGCCACATCGCCTAAGCATTTTGTGACTCAGTTTCCTCATCTATAAATAGCACTTTTGCTATTTACAGGGTTGCTTAGACCATTGGTCCCCAAATTTTTTGGCACCAGGGACCTGATCTGTGGAAGACAATTTCCCCACAGACTGAGGGGCAGCGGGGGGATGGCTTCAGGATGATTTAAGTGGATTACGTTTCTCGTGCACTTTATTTCTATTATTATTATATGAGCTCTACCTCAGATCATCAGGCATTAGATTTTGGAGGTTGGGGACCCTTGGTTTAGAAGATTCAGTGAGTCTACACACGCACAGATCTCAGAACAGAGCAAGGCAGAAAGTAAATAGTTGATAAATGTGCAGTTACTATTAATGCAGCATTGCTCTGGTTATAGCTGCAGAGCTCCTTTTGTGTAAACTGGTAACTTAAGCAAAAGCTGTGGGGAGCGAAAATCAACTCTGTCCTGTAAAAATGAGGAACATCACTAGCAGAAGGATCATCATCTACAACAAATAAACAACCATTGAACACTTGTGATTTCAAGCAAATGAGTTAGTTTCATGGAGGAATTTTGACTCTGTCCACTTGCTACATGGCTATTGACTGAAATAAAATCAACTATTTTACGTTTCCTTAGATATCTGTATTTAAGGCTTTTAAAAAGTATGTAATATAGATTTCTAATACAAACATTTTAAATTATGAAAGATAATATAGAGGCTCAAGAGGGATCTATGTATGCATAGAGCTGATCCACGTTGTTGTACAGCAGAAACTAATATAAGTTGTAAAGCAATGATACACCAATTTAATTAAAAAAGTAAAACCTCCCCCTTTTCCCTGCTGGGCCTCCTGGAGGCATCCTTTCCTCCTTTGAGATAACCAGACTTGTTTGTTTGTTTTGCTTTCTTTTGTATTGCTTTGTTTTTCCATCTGGGTCCTCCTCTGTTTAGAAACGAGGTATCATTTCACACAGGGAGACCTAACACATATGAACACAAACACAGATTGATATGAGATAGAGATGTGTTTTACATAAATAATATACACTGAAATGTAACTTAAAAAAAATGAGCTTTGAACAGGGGCCCCTTTTTTCAGCACTGGCCTTTCTGGAGCAAGAGTCCTGATGCTAGGAGAGGGGAAAATAGATGCTTAAAGAGAACAGAACCAGCTCAATTCTCTTCCAGGATTCTCTTCCAGACCCTTGGAAAAAGACTCTGTCCTCGATAGGGAGGTGACAGCCACCGAGCCGAGAGGAAGCCCTGCCTCACACAGAGCTCCAGCATCATACCCCCATCTCCAGCCCCACCCCATACCAAGGTGATAACCAACAGCACAGCCTGAGGAGTCTGCCATCCGCATCAAATCCCGCCGGCCCTGCCAAAGTAGGGGCACACGCTAGCTGCGCAGGGACACCGCATGTAACAACAGCCGTGTGAGACCGCGATTGTAACTGTTACCCCTCAGTTAAGCATAGACCGCGATTGTAACTGTTACCTCTCAGTTAAGCATAGACCGCGATTGTAACTGTTACTCCTCAGTTAAGCATAGACAGCGATTGTAACTGTTTCCCCTCAGTTAAGCATAGACCGCGATTGTAACTGTTACCCCTCAGTTAAGCATAGACCGCGATTGTAACTGTTACCCCTCAGTTAAGCAAAATGGACGGGCAGAAGAATTACTCTCAATTGAAAGAGCAAGAGGAAACTCCTGAGAAACTAAATAATAAAAGCAAAATAAACAATTTACCAGGTAAAAAAATTCAAAACATTGCCAATAAAAATGGCTAAAGGAATTAGGGAAAAGAATTGATGTAAACAATGAAACACTTCAGCAAGAAACTAAATAGTATAGGAAAGACATAGGAATGAAGAATTCAATAGCTGAAATAAACACACACACACACTAGAAGGAATGAATGAGTGATCCATGAAGAATGCATAAGTGATCTGGAAGATAAAATAGTAGAATTTACTACATCAGAACAGCAAAAAGAAAAACATTCAAAAAAAAAAAAAAAGCATTTTAAGAGATCTGTTGGAAAAGACAAATATTCACATTGTAGGGGCCCCAGGAGGAGAAGAGAGAGAGAAGGGGATTAAAAAATGTATTTCAGGAAATTATGGCTGAAAACTTCCCAAACCTGAAAAAGGAAACAGATATCCATGTACAAGAAGCACAGAGGGTCCCAAACAAAATGAACCCAACTGACCCAAACCAGGACATAGTATAATTAAAATGGCAAATATTGAAGATAACAAGAGAATTCTAAAAGCAGCAGGAGAAAAACAAAGGGTCAGATATTAAGGAATCCCCCTAAGGCTATTAGCTGATTCTCTGAAGAAACTTTGCAGGCCAGAATGGAAAGGCAAGATATGTTTAAAATACTGGAAGAGAAAAAAATTGCAGCCTAGAAAAAAACTACCCAGTGAGATTATAATTTAAAACATGTGTGAGGTGTGGAAGTCAGTCGTGTCGGACTCTTTGTGACCACATGGACTGTATAGTCCATGGAATTCTGCAGGCCAGAATATTGGAGTGGGCAGCCTTTCCCTTCTCCAGGAGATCTTTCCAACCCAGGGATCGAACCCAGGTCTCCCACATTGCAGGCGGATACCATCTGAGCCACCAGGGAAGCCCAAGCATACAGGAATGAGTAGCCTATCACTTCTCCAGAGTATGTTTCTGACCCAGGAATCGAACCAAGGTCTCCTGCATTGCAGGCATATTGTATACCAGCTGAGCTACCAGGGAAGCCCCATAATTTAGAATACAAGGAGAGATAAAGAAATTATCAGACAAGCAAAAGCTAAAAGAGTTCACCCATAACCTACTCTAAAAGAAATATTGAAGGATCTTCTCTGAATGGAAAAGAAGTAAGAATTTATAGGAAAGAGACAATCCCATGTAGAAATGCAGATATATATTAATAGTAAGAACTGAGCATCAATCTCTGAAATAGCCAGTGTCCATAAACAGATGAAGTTTTTTCATACATGTAATATATGTACATGGAATAGTAGTCAGCCATTAAAAAAAAGAATGAAATTCTGCTATTTGCAGCAATATGGATGAACCTAGAGAATATTATGGTTAGTGAAATAAATTAGAAAGACAAAAGCACTTACATGTAGAATCTAAAAGATAATACAAATGTATACAGCAAAACAGAAGCAGACTCACAGATATAGAAAACAAATTAGTGGTTACCAGTAGAAAGAGCAAAGAGGGGAGGTCCACATGAGGGGCATAAGATTCGGAGATGCCTAAGCAACATCCAAGGATGGACTTCCCTGGTGGCTCAGACGGTAAACCATCTGCCTACAATGCAGGAGAAAGAAAGAAAGTGAAGTCACTCAGTCATGTCCGACTCTTTGTGACCCCAGAGACTGTAGCCTACCAGGCTCCTCTGTCCATGGGATTTTCCAGGCAATAGTACTGGAATGGATTGCCATTTCCTTCTCCAGGGAATCTTCCCAACCCAGGGCTCCAACACAGGTCTCCCACATTGCAGATAGACGCTTTACCGTCTGAGCCACCAGGGAAGTCCGGGTTCAATCCCTGGGTTGGGAAGATCTCCTGGAGAAGGAAATGGCCACACACTCCAGTACTTTTGCCTAGAAAATCCCAGGGACAGAGGAGCCTGGTAGGCTGCAGTCCATGGGGTCGCTAGAGTCGGACACAACTGAGCGACTTCACTTTCACTTTTCACTTCCATGCATTGGAGAAGGAAATGGCAACCCACTCCAGTATTCTTGCCTGGAAAATCCCATAGACGGAAGAGCCTGGTAGGCTACAGTCCATGGGGTTGCCAAGAGTCAGATACGACTGAGCGACTTCACTTCACTTAAGCAACAAGGATACATTGCATAACCCAGGGGATTATAGTCACTATCTTAAATGAAGTATAGTCTGGTGGCTCAGATATTAAAGAATCCACCTGCAATGTGCGAGACCCGGATTCCAACCCTGGGTCAGGAATATCCTCTGGAGAAGGCAACAGCAATCCACTCCAGTATTCTTGCCTGGAGAATTCCATGGACCAAGCATCCTGGTGGGCTACAGTCCACGGGATTGCAAAGAGTAGGATACGACTGAGCAACTAACACTTTTGCTTTACTTTCTTTTTTTTTTCTTTTTTTTTTTCTTTTTTTTTTTAATTTTATTTTATTTTTAAACTTTACATAACTGTATTAGTTTTGCCAAATATCAAAATGAATCCGCCACAGGTATACATGTGTTCCCCATCCTGAACCCTCCTCCTCCCTCCCCATTCCATCCCTCTGGGTCGTCCCAGTGCACCAGCCCCAAGCATCCAGTATCGTGCATCGAACCTGGACTGGCAACTCATTTCATACATGATATTTTACATGTTTCAATGCCATTCTCCCAAATCTTCCCACCCTCTCCCTCTCCACAGAGTCCATAAGACTGTTCTATACATCAGTGTCTCTTTTGCTGTCTCGTACACAGGGTTATTGTTACCATCTTTCTAAATTCCATATATATGCGTTAGTATACTGTATTGGTGTTTTTCTTTCTGGCTTACTTCACTCTGTATAGTAGGGTCCAGTTTCATCCACCTCATTAGAACTGATTCAAATGTATTCTTTTTAATGGTTGAGTAATACTCCATTGTGTATATGTACCACTGCTTTCTTATCCATTCATCTGCTGATGGACATCTAGGTTGCTTCCATGTCCTGGCTATTATAAACAGTGCTGTGATGAACACTGGGGTACTCGTGTCTCTTTCCCTTCTGGTTTCCTCAGTGTGTATGCCCAGCAGTGGGATTGCTGGATCATAAGGCAGGTCTATTTCCAGTTTTTTAAGGAATCTCCACACTGTTCTCCATAGTGGCTGTACTAGTTTGCATTCCCACCAACAGTGGAAGAGGGTTCCCTTTTCTCCACACCCTCTCCAGCATTTATTGCTCGTAGACTTTTGGATCGCAGCCATTCTGACTGGTGTGAAATGGTACCTCATAGTGGTTTTGATTTGCATTTCTCTGATAATGAGTGATGTTGGGCATCTTTTCATGTGTTTGTTAGCCATCTGTATGTCTTCTTTGGAGAAATGTCTATTTAGTTCTTTGGCCCATTTTTTGATTGGGTCATTTATTTTTCTGGAGTTGAGCTGTAGGAGTTGCTTGTATATTCTCGAGATTAGTTGTTTGTCAGTTGCTTCATTTGCTATTATCTTCTCCCATTCTGAAGACTGTCTTTTCACCTTGCTAATAGTTTCCTTTGATGTGCAGAAGCTTTTAAGGTTAATTAGGTCCCATTTGTTTATTTTTGCTTTTATTTCCAATATTCTGGGAGGTGGGTCATAGAGGATCCTGCTGTGATGTATGTCAGAGAGTGTTTTGCCTATGTTCTCCTCTAGGAGTTTTATAGTTTCTGGTCTTACGTTTAGATCTTTAATCCAGCTTTACTTTCAATCTGCAAAATAGTTATTATGCTATACACCTGAAATTAATATGATATTGTAATCAGCTATGCTTTGATTAAGAATAAATAAATACAGGACTACCCTGGTGACACAGTGGATAAGAATCTGCCTGCCGGTGCGGAGGACATGGTTTTGATCCCTGGTCTGGGAAGATTCCACATGCCATGGGGCAACTATGCCCACATGTCACAGCTACCGAAGCCGCGCTTCTGGAGCCTCTGCTCTGCAGTGACAGAAACCACCACATTGAGAAGCACAGGCACTACAACCTTAGAGTCGCCCCTGCTCGCCACAGCTAGAGAAAGCCCGTGCAAAGCAACGGATACCCAGCATAGCCAAAAATAAATAGTTTTTAAAGTTTTTTAAAAGAATAAATCATAAATAAAAATTATAAAATTCAGAAAGATTTTTCCAGTCATCAGCACCTAAAGTATTTTGAAATCAAGCATATATTAATATTATATCTTTAACCTTTGATTTGCTACTTAATTTGGAAGAATCCTCGTTTCTTGGGATAAAACATAATTCATAGAAAAATTTTAAAAATTAAATAATGTACATTGTAATTCTTTCAATAGCAATGTAAACAGAACCATCTCACTCTTAAAAATATACACAGTTTCATCATATGGATACGGAATAATTTTTAACTAGTCTTGTTGATGAAGTTTAGATTTTTCTCCAATGATTCTACTTTTATATGCAATTCTGAAATTTATATACTGTGCATAAATTGTTTCACATAAAAGAAATAGAGTTATAGGTGGTATTTATGAGTCAAAATTATGTGAATTTTTATAAGTAAAATTGTACTTCTGGAAAACATGTGGATTTGACTCTATTTCAAAAATCCCAGGAAGTAAAAGAAAATGAATGTAATTAATATTTATCTTAGGTAATATTTAGGTTAAATGTGAAATAAAGTATGCAGTAGTTCTCTGTTGTTATGTGTTCTATACAGATTATGCCAGCACCCTTTGCACATAAAATATATACATCCATTTCTAAAATTTATAAAGTACTTTTTCCATTTCAAATGAGTATCTGCTTTTGCAGTTATATTTTCTTTTTGTTACACAAGTTGGTTACATCAGTGATTCATTTGGCGCTGAATTCTTGTTCTGAAATTCAGCCCCAAATCACAACACAACTTTCTAAAACACAAATTTGGTCATGTCAGTTCAGTGCTTGAGCCCTTTAGTGTTTCTCACGGCCTTCAAAAATCTACTAGGTCAAGAAGGGAAAAAAAAAAAAATCCCAGGCAAACTTTATCCACACTGCAATCCACATGCTCAAAGGGACATTCACACATAACAAGATAGGGATGACACCTCTGGAAACGGGCAACACAACAACCCTGACAAGAAAAAGCTCAGACCTTCTACCTTATAAAAGGTCCAAGTGTCCACGGGAAAACCCTCAAGCATGACTTTGAAGAGGAAAGCACATGAAATTTGAAATCGGAAAGGCTTGTACTTGACCCTCTTTCTGTATTTAAAAAGTCACTCGAGCCTCCCTTCCCACTTGTATAAAATGGTGAAAATAATATAGTATATAACTCCAAGAGATTTTGTAATAAGTAAATTAGGTAACACCTACAAATACATGTTCTTCCGTTTTTGTCTTTTCATTCCTCTTTTCCAGTCACAAGACATAACTATAAAGGCAGAACTTGACTTTAAAGTTTTATAGTTTTAATGAGAAATCTGCAAACTACAACCTGTAGATCAAAGACTGCCCACTTCATATTTGCGGATTGCCCATGACTGTGAACTGAGACTAGTTTTACATCTTTTAAGTGTTTTAAAAAGTCAAAATAAAAATAGTATTTCACGATATGTGAAAATTGTATGAAATTCAAATTTTGTCATTCAGAAACAGTGTCATAACACACTCAGGTTTTTTCTTATATGTAGTCTATGATTGCTTTCAAGCTGTAATGGCGAGGTTGAGTCATTGTGACATAGACAATGCCTCATATACATTGCAAGAGACTGAAAAGCTTAAAATATTTATTATCTATTTCCTAACCCCGAATCTAGCTAATGTTATTATAATGTGTCTGTGTATACACACATATGTAAACATAAACATGTTTGTATGTGTGTGTATTTCTATATTTAGTAGTGATATAAGGTGTGTGGATTAGCTTAATTATTTTAGGCATGTTCCCTCTTTGTATGGATATATATCTCCCTCCATCTTTGGGATATAGAGTGGCTTATCACCTACACCATGAGGAGACACCTGAGGCATGTTCCTTAAGTGCAGGGGTCCCCAACCTCCCATCTAATTCCTGATCATCTGAGGTGGGGCTGATGTAATAATAATAAAGCTCACAATAAATGCTATGTGCTGGAATCATCCCCAAACCATTCCCTCCTTCCCCAATCTGTGGAAAAATTGTCTTCCACGAAACTGGTCCCTGGTGCCAAAAAGGTTGGGGATCCCTGCTTAAGTGCTCCCGTGGCCAGCCATGGAGTTGAGGGATTTCTGTTTGGCTAATAATGACTTTAAGCATAACAGAATATTGACTTTGTAAAGTTATGGTGACTGTCTTGGATAAATCTTTTATAGCAGTGTAGCTGGATCACCCTAAACTATCAGTGAGTCAGAAACTCACTGAGTTTTCATAACTTGTTGCATGAACAGCTTTTTTGCCTCCTTATAATGGGTGTTTGCTCAATAAATGGCTATGTGAGTGATCGAATTTGATCTGAAGTTTTCCTCTGTTACACTTTGTTAGTGAGATTCTAGAGGTGATTTTAGATGTGTAGCTAATCCTAATCTGCTTTAAACTATGAGCATTTCCTAAAAGAATCCAAGCATTGTGCATCATCAAACAGACTGGGGGAAGTTGCTAAACCCGCTTGATATTTTGTTGGCAGATGTCTTTCACTTAACGAGTAAACCGTAAAGTAATTATTGAATATTTGCACATCCTTTCAAAAAAGAGACTTCATTGGAGCTTTCTCACTTAAATAATGAGGTGGATGAAACTGGAGCCTATTATACAGAGTGAAGTAAGCCAGAAAGAAAAACACCAATACAGTATACTAACGCATATATATGGAATTTAGAAAGATGGTAACAATAACCCTGTGTACGAGACAGCAAAAGAGACACTGATGTATAGAACAGTCTTATGGACTCTGTGGGAGAGGGAGAGGGTGGGAAGATTTGGGAGAATGGCATTGAAACATATAAAATATCATGTATGAAATGAAAAAAAAAATAAAAAAAAAAATAAAAGTATCAAATACTTTGCTGCCACATCAAAAAAAAAAAAAGATTTAAAATGTCATCAAACTACATTTATTTTATCTTTCTGGGTTCTCAATATAGAAAGAACTGGAAAATATATGGGTATGAAATCGGTGAAGAGCCTTCAATAGGAATCTTAAATGGTTGAAAGTAGAACATGAAAAGCAGTGAAAGACAGGACCTGTGGGTATTGTTTTCACAGAGAAGGAGAAAATGTGTTAGCTGACCGAACCAGTCCTCCACTTTCTCCCTCTCTCTTGTTCCCCATCATTTATCCCTTTCTCTGGGTTTATAAGAGGCACGGGAATAACTGTTTTGTTGATGTTCAAATGTAATAACCATTCTCTTTTTTACAATGATTAGCTGAAATATTGGTATAAATTGGTTTGATCAACCTCTTTGGGTCCTAAAATTAGTTCTTTTGTGTTTACCCCTTCATTTAACCAACGGGCATTTATTTACTAACCACAAGGTGCTGCCAAATTTTCTGGAAAAAAATTAATACCCCAAAACACACATTTTGTAAGGCTTTACAACTTAAAAAGATATCTCACAGTACACTACCTCTGATTTATCTTCATACAGTACACGTTTCCCCTCCAGCCTGCGAATAAGGAACATTAATAGAAGTAACTCAGACTCTGCCAGCTCATTGCCCCCACCTACATGGTCAAGTACATCAAGATCCCCCGTTGCTCATTAGACCCATCATTTCTGGGAGGACCCAAGGGTGAGCAAAGGTAATGGTGAAATAAATGCAGGTTATTTAATGCCTTCATATTCACTGGTATCCAATGATCATAAAGTCACTGGGGAGTGGAGAGCCACCTCGCCTTAAATGTGGTATCCTGCCTCCTGACATGCAAGTTCTCCGGATACACTGTACTGATTCCCCATCCCAAAGAAACCTAAGTGGTACCTAGCATCTCCTTCTACCCTTCCATCCTGACTGCCCTGGAGTTCAGGATGTTTTCCTTGAAGCAACAAAGGCATGGCACACCTGTTCCTGTCTCTTTCCTTTTCTTCACCTGGGCACTAGGTCTGTGTCTTGGGTCTCACAGAGCCTTCTCTTCTGGGCCTCCAGTATCCCTCTCCAGGAGGGATGACAGTTCCCACAGTGGAAAACCAGATGCAGAGACCAGATCCAGTCTTCCTTCTCCATGTCCCACTTCCTCCAGCTTCCCTTCCCCTTAAATGCTTAGATATCCTATTCTATCTTGCCAACCAAAGAGGGCAAATGAAACCCTGGGGTCTATCTGAACATGCACTCCATTTGCAATGACCCTTACAGTTACTTACCTAGAAAGCACATTCAAACCGCATGAGAGCCTGAGTGATTAAATAACACATTTTTGATCACACAATCAGCAAGTAGCAAGACAGCATTTGAGTTCAGCTCTTTTTCTTCTGAACACTTTATTTCTCAGCTTCTGACCTTAAGTCTTAAAGTGGTTGTGAGTAAAAGCCTTTGTTGCCTGGCTTTTCATCTCTTAGCAAAATTGGAAAAGCAGAGGAGGACAAATACTTGTCTTTGTCCCTTTTTTTTCCTAAAAATGAGTTTCTGCAGGCTAACTGAATATAAATCAAAAATGAAGGAAAAAATCCAGTTTGATCATAAACTAAAATCACATCCTTTTTATTATCCCTTATTCCCCTAATGGACAATGACTCTAGATACACATAATTGGGAAGAAAGACTATTTTGCCCCTGATCTGCCACCTGAGGCTTGAAGAAGAATGAAAGCTTCTTGTTCTGAAAAGGATTTAGTGAGGTCAAAAAGACAGTTGCCTAGGTTCTCATTAATGCATGGATATTCATTGCTTGAGTGTGTGCTGGGACTTCCTGAAATATTCAGAATGGCTCTTGCCTTGTATCCTAACCATAAACATTGCTTTATACCTTTAAACACCAAAAATGGTTTCAAAAATAAAGAAACTATGTATATATCATCTCAGGAGGAAAAGAATATAGTACATAATAACCAGGGGCGTGTTGTTTTCGAATTTTAGTTGATACAAAAGAAAATATTACCACAAAACCAGCAAAGCTCAAGTAGGCAGCAAACAAAAAAAAACTGATTTTTTTTTCATTTGTTTGAAGTTACAATAGGCAAGGATTATTAAGCTTTTTTGTGCCA
Organism: Bubalus bubalis; assembly: GCF_019923935.1. NCBI lineage: Eukaryota > Metazoa > Chordata > Mammalia > Artiodactyla > Bovidae > Bubalus > Bubalus bubalis. The sequence goes on from NC_059161.1 coordinate 112,035,659, forward strand.
TGAACCCTGTCAGAAATCTGACATAGCGTATGAATCTCATCTTAGAATAATGTTTTTCAATGCACACAATCAAACACATAGGCTTATAAAGCAAACTATTCATATCAAAATACAGTTATCAAACTCTTTTTAAAGGAGGCATAGAGTTATACGTATGCTTCTTTATTAACACTTTAAGAAAAATCAAGCAGGGAGGCAAAGTAGTGATGTGGAAATATCCATAACAAAGTCACAAGTACCACTAATATACTAGAGTTTGTGGCTCTCATTAACGATGGAAAGAAATGTTCAATTCCAGTTCGAATTTAGTGAAAACAAAAATTTGTCTTCATCTGAATTCTTGGATCCCCTGAATTCTGTCTTCAGATTTGAAAGTTCATGGCTCTCGGGTAAGAAGCCTTGCAATGTAGCGACAATGGGCAGATTGTAGATTGAAGGTGACAGCCCGATCTGGGTGTTTCTCAGCTCCTCTGCTAGCAAGAATGAAATGTAGGGAAGTCTTCAGCAGGTGTCTTGCCTCTCTCTTTGAGGTCTTGCCTTTCCTTGGCTCCTGCTGTTCAGCAGCTCGCCCATCAGGACTCGAGCCACATGCTCCTTCTCTATGTCTTTTTAGTTCTAATGTTTGAAATTCACTCCTTATATAAAAATAGTGTCCCCTGGCTTACGAAAGAGAAGATCGGCATCTTGAAAAAAAGAAAAATCCCTAGCAGGGATCAAGTTCCCTTGTGAGGACCTTCAAGCACATTGAAGTTTCCCCTGAACTGTTTCCTTCTGAACTTGAACCAGCACTTGCTGAGGTTCTCAGCAGGTGGCCTCTGGGAGAAAAAAACAACCACGCATGAGGGTGGTGCCAGGAGGGTTCCGGAGAAACAGGGAGATGGAACCAGGCCTGGACTCTGGTAGTGATAAAGTGGAACGCCTCCTGCCACACACACTCACACTGAACGTGCAGCCAGAGCGAGCAAAAATGCATATTTCACAGGTCAATGAGCCAGGAGTCCACCCAACTACACTAAGAGTTAGGACCTGAAGACTAGGGCTGTCATGTTAACAGAAATGTTCCGAGACTTATAAAGAAGGCCCTGAGGATGCCTGCCTTGTCCTATCCATGTCATTCTGGAGCATTGTTCAACAGGCCCACCCAAGAAGTATTTAATTTTCTAGGCTATTTTAGCATCATGCTGATTTTACTACTTATTGTTAAGTGCCCAGACTCTGCAAAGTTGTGTTAACTGACAGATTTGTATCTTGTAGCAATGCAAATGATTTATGTTACACAGAAAAAAATAACTTCCAAAGCTGTGGTTCTATTGCCCTGAAGGTCATTAAACATTTTGTTTCTAATCTTATTCTAACATTCCTCTTTTATTGTTAATTGGCTACAAATACCCAGTTGCTCAGCTTTATCACCTTACTAGTTTCCATGTCATTTAATAGATTGAATAAAATCTTTGACATGGACTAATTTTATATTTACAGGAGCCATGTTTCTAACTTTTGTACATTCTATGTTGAGAGCAGTTTGAACTAATTCTTTCGGAAACAATAGTCAGGATTAACCCCCGTGTCTACTAGAGTCACAAATGTCTTTATTCCAAGAAACGGAGCAGTGGTCCTGACCCTAGATCCACTCTATGGGTCCCTCAAAGGTTCAGACTGAGAAGTGTTTAAGGGAACAGTTGCTCAGTCACAGATTAGACCAGTGGTTCTCAAATCATCGCCTCCAGGACTTGTTAAAATGCAGATCTTTGTGCCCCAATCCCAGAGTTTCTGACTTAATAGGTCCCGAAAGCAGCCCCAGAATTTGCATTTCTTACAAGTTCTCAGGGGTTACTGATGCTGTTACACTGGAAGATTGCGTTGACAGAGGTGAGGAGACAAGCAGCTGGGACTTAAGTCTTTCTTTCCAGAAGGACTCTGCCCTAACCCATTAGTAAGAAAGAGTCATTAAACTTGGTAAGTTAGTGCCTGTGAGATCTTAGTTCCCCAACCAGAGATGGAAACCAAGCCCCCTGTAGTGAACACACAGAGTCTTACCCACTGAACCTCCAGGGAAGTCCCACTATCTTTAAAACTAGTTGTTTTTCTCCCAGGATTTGTTCTCTGTCTGGGTTAGATGCTGGGGATATTCCTTTGTTTTGTAACCTAGGGTTATTTCTCTACTCTGTTTTCCTTCTTCCTTCCCTTATATATGTTGTGCACAGTCGCTCGGTTGTGTCTGACTCTTTGCCACCCTGTGGACTGTAGCCTGCAAGGCTCCTCTGTCCAGAGAATTCTCCAGGCAAGAATACTGGAGTGGGTTGCCATTTTCTTCTCTGAGGAGATCTTCCTGACCCAGGGATCGAACTGAGTGTCTTGCATCTCCTGCACTGGCAGGTGAATTCTTGTGCAAATGTAGGTTTATGTTCTCTCAGGACTGGGTCCTCTGCCCTCAGCAACGATGCACAGATTTCCAGGACTGCCAGTATCTGCCAGTGATGGCTGAGCAGTCACGGTGTCATGACAGCTGTACCCATTTGCCTGATGGATCAGAGCTGCCGGTGCAGCAGGCTATCTTCCCTTCAGGGTGGCAGGCAGACAGATGAAAAGTTTCTCACTAACACACGCATGCCTCCCCCAAGCTCATGCCATTTGCATTTCAACTAGCTGGGGTCAGGCAGCACAGAGTGAAAGCTAGAAGAAGCCTTTTCTTCTTCTCTCCCTTAAAGGACACATTATTTCCATTTACCATCTTTGTGTCTGCCTACAGATCTCTTTGATTCATATTTTCATTAGGCTAACCAATTAAAAATCATTGATTACGCCTTAGTCTGTGCAAGTCTCCATGGTAGGTTTGCAGAGATACTAAATAACAAATAAATAACAAAATAAGGGACGAACCCTGCCTTATTTCATAATTAGCTTATATTTATTTTTAGTTTATAATTTTTTTTTTGACATGTTGAACCACCACACATTAGAGCCAGCCTCAAACTAGCTCCAAACTACACTGTTTGAAATCTGCCATTTTGTCCAGGCTTCCAAAATCTATTTCCTGCTATGAGAATGTTAGCTGCTGACCTCATTCTTTTGTTAGCTGGGTCTCTGGAGTATTCAGCGCACGTTTATCCGATTCCCCTTTCTTCCATGTCTTTATCTTCTGTGATTAGGTTAAGACAAAGAACTGCACCCCAAGTAACTAGCAGAGATCTGCTGTTTGACTTCCTTCTGGTTGCTAATTCATTTGAAACTGACGGTTTTTCTACCTTCTCTCCTCTTGCTTTCTGGTGCAGAATTACCGAAATGAACCCATTCACTGTCAGACATACCTGTTACATCTGCTACGAACTTCTGAAGTTATAAACCCAGTACATTGTCTTGGTCCTTAGACCACATGTACCACCCTGGCCATTTGCTCCCTGCCTGAGGGTTTCTATATCTCCCATTGACTTCAACTTGCATAGATTTCCTCTCATTTCAGTCACTCACAGCCTCTCCAGACAAGACCCCAGGTCAGTACCATGTGTAGTATTTCTAACACCACACTGAGCCCCTCTGTCTCCCTTTTATAGTTTTTCCATCCTGTTTCCCTCTTTGTTGGCCCTCATGCTTCCAGTGGAAGGATGGTCGTAGTTACATCAAGTCATTACATCTCACTCTCTTCTTTCTTCACCCATGATCTTCAGGTTAAAGCATTTGGGAGGAGCTATAGAATGAGCATTTGGTTAAAGAAATATTTTCTTCTTGATGTTCTTTTCTGGTTGGAAGTTAGCCGCAAGGGCAGCTGTGACTGGGGAAGATTTGTTCCCATCAATCAGAGGAACAGAACAAATCAATGAGAATTTCTTCAGCTGCACTCATCTGTACCATCTCTCTCTCACATCAAAATGTTACATCTTCAGGGGGAAAGGGGTAAATTAGCAGACTGGGACTGACATATACACAGTACTATATATAAAACAGGTAACTAATAAGGACCTACTATATAGCACAGGGAACCCTACTCAGTACTTTGTAATGACCTACATTTTATAATCTAAAAAAGAGCAGATATATGTACATGTATAATTGATCACTTTGCTGTACATCTAAAACTGAGACAAATTTGTAAATCAACTATACGCCAATAATAATTGTTTTCTTAAAATGTTAAATGTTCTGTTGAAAGAATAAATAAGGGCATTTCTTAGTCCCACCTCCCATTCCCACAACCTCCTCCACTGAGTCCCCTCGATTGAACTTACTCTTAATCCTTTCCCTGAACATTCACTCAGTATTCATGGTCATTCATTCAGTATTTAGAAACCATATTTGCCTTTTTTAATTTTTCATCTTCCAAGCATGTCCAACTATCTCATGTAGATTTCAAAACATCCTAAGAATGTAATTTAGCAAGTCTTTTGGGGCCAAACTGACCTGAGTTTTACTTCAAGCTCTGTTCACCATTAATGTCTGTCTTGGGGGAAATGATTCATTTCAAATACTTCATTTGCGTGATGGGACTCACGGTGCCTATTTTGAAAGTGTGTTGTAAAAATAAATTCAGCCACATTTCTTATAGTACTTAGGATGCATGCCTGGCAAATTGATATTCTTTAAATGGTACCTGCTGTGGTTATTATTACTGTTGTTGTTATTACTTATTAAGTTGACCCGCAGAGGATGGGCAGATAGCATGAATCAGTTCACATGACAAACACTGAACTGTTGATAATGACAAGATACAAGGCTGTATTTGTAAGCTTTGATGAGCTGAATACCTATTTAGGTGATCTGCAGAGATCGTCCTTGGACTGAGCAGGAAACACACTCTGGGACGATAGCTATTGCATTGTAAACTGACCATAGAGACCTGGATAAACACTTTCCTAGTGGCTTTATAAAGTCTGATGCTGATATCCCATTGCTATTGTGGGTTTTCATTTCTGTTTTGTTTGCTGCCTTCCAATATCCAGGTTATGTTTAAACAGTTGGAAAAAAATAAAGAAAGAAAGTACTTGCTGTTTTGCAGGTTTTGATTTCCAAGAATGTTTACCACTTCAGTTCAGCCAGAGATAAAAATCCTTTTCAATTTCCCCAGTCTCCAATTATTCATGAAAAATATCAAACTGAGAAACAAAGGCTTTTATTTAAGACAAAAAAATGAAGGGTGTTTTTCAACCTTAGCAACATCAAACAATCTTTCACATTGAATGTTGACAACTTCAAGAGAAAAAGCTGTGATTCTATCATTTTGCTAAGGAAACCCTCCTTTTTCCTGGTGTGCTCTTGGGTTAATAATTTAAAAGTCAGCAATTCCCAAACCAAATTATTCTTTGTTTACAAGAACCACTGCCAGAAATCTCTGTGTCAGGATGCTGCCCCAAATCCAGAGACCAAAACATGACATGAATGAATTGACGTACACATGTTACTGCTAAGTCACTTCAGTCGTGTCCGACTCTGTGTGATCCCATAGATGGCAGCCCACCAGGCTCCCCAATCCCTGGGATTCTCCAGGCAAGAACACTGGAGTGGGTTGCCATTTCCTTCTCCAATGCAGGAAAGTAAAAAGTGAAAGTGAAGTCGCTCAGTCCTGTCCGACTCTTAGCGACCCTATGGACTACAGCCCACCAGGCTCTTCCATCCATGGGATTTTCCAGGCAAGAGTACTGGAGTGGGGTGCCATTGCCTTCTCTGGTACACATGTTAATGGGAGTCAAAAATAAAGTAAGAAGTTTAGAGAACAATGCAATGGAAACTCCCTCTCTAATATTGGGTTTTTGCTTATATTATTCAGGGGGAAAAAAAAACAAACTGTAATTCTAAGAAAGATAAGCTTTGGTCAAAAGTAAGGTGTTAGAAGAAAAAGAATAATTTAGTCAACACTGATTTACCTCCTATTGAGGGTCCCAACAAATAGATACACATTTCCAAAGATAAAGTAACACATGCATGCATGTATGCTAAGTCGCTTCATTTATGTCTGACTCCTAGCGATCCCATGAACTATAGCCTGCCCAACTCCTCTGTCCATGGAATTCTCCAGGCAAGAATACTGGAGTGGGTTGCCATGCCTTCCTCCAGGGGATCTTCCTGACCCAGGTATCAAACCCACATCATTTCCTGCATCTCCTGCATTGCAGGTGGGTTCTTTGCTACTGAGGCACCAGGGAAACCCCAAAGTAACATGTACATTATACCAATATCAACAATATTTTAGTGTCGAGGATGAGTATATGAAATATGTGTATTCCTAAGATTTTATTCACTCAACCTTTTGGATGCATATAATGCAGGAGGTTTATGGAGACTTTGCCTACAGAGCACCAACTCTGCATGTGCTAAGCATTATCATCAGTTCTCCAGAGATTCCAGGTACAAGACACAGGTCATATTCCCACACAAAGGGCTCAGGATCTAACTGGGGAGGCAAGAAGACTTCATGCAGTTGATTAAAAGTTAAGTAACAGAATAACAGTTTATAATAAAAATAAGATGCCACAGGGTAGACTGTGCTCAAGCCAAGTCAGACCCTTGGTTGGCACTAGAGGATCAGAGGAGGGTGAAATTGATATCGATCAGGGTTCTTGACCTCCTTAATCAATAGAAATTGATCCGAGGCCAGACAAGAAATTCAGGCAAGGCTTTATCGGGGCCCCTGCTGCCACAGAGGGGAGCAAGAACAAATAACAGGTTCCCTTGTTCACTCCTGTTCATTATGTAGGGTTAGAGCTGGTTCATTATGTGGGGTTAGAGCAGGGGCAGGTCCAGGGCTCAGATCGGACAGGTGACTTAGGTATTCTCCCCAGCCCTTCATGGTGTTGCGTGCAGAGGAGCACACTACAGCTCCCTACACCCTGTTTTTGCCCTTGGCTCTTCAGAAGTGGCAATTGGGCTTTTTGGTCTTTTTGTATCTTGTTATACAGAATTTGCCCCAACTGTGCATGCAAGTTACTTTTATATATTAATAATTATATATTGATAATTTATTTGTAGTTTGTTGCTCATGGAGATGTTTGCCCAGGTGAAAGCTCTGCAGCAAAGGGTTCCAGGTCCCAGGTCCCAGCCTGTCTCCAGATCATTGCAGGCCCAGGTCTCTTTGGGGACCACTTCCAGGAGGAAGTAGGAACTGAAGCCACAGGGTTCTACTGCAATTTTCACTCACTCTCCTGAAATTAGAGAGAGAACTAGATTGGGTCAAGGTAAAACATTTTTCTTTTATTACAAACTATTATCTTTTTCTAAAATGTACTTTATATGTAATGTTGGTTTAAATGAATTATCATTACATAAATACAATTTGTGGGTAAAATTGACATCTTTTTAACAATTAACACTGATTCAAAAACATGAAAAAAAATTTATGGAAGCTCAGAGTATTAAACCTGGAAAGAATTTAGGAGTGTAAGTAATTCTACACTTTGCTTTTACAGACCAAAATCAAACAAAACTAAAACAAAAACTGAGGCTCAGAGATCTGAAGTGACTCACCCAATACCTGAAGGACACACAGCTCATCATGGCAAAGCAGAGTTAGAACCCAGATGCTCTGTGGCTAAATTTAGTTCTCTTTGTATTATAGCACACCATCCGTCTCCCTTTAGTAAAAGCAGATTATGGCTTTAATCAGGGTGGAGCCAATAGCTCAGAGAAATTATAATTTTTCCAGTTAATAGCCAATTAACTTCAAGAATCCATTTCTTAGCACTCTACGCCTCTTATTTCCTCCATTCTTAACCAAGATACTCTGTGAGCTCAGAGAGAAAATAAATAACTTTTCAGTTGCCAAGAAAAAGAATAATTAAGCTCAGACTTGGATTACCTGGTTTGGGGCCTCACTTTGGCTACTTACTAGCAGAGCTACCAAAGCCTTGAGTTATTCATCTGCAAATTATAAGTGTTAATAATAAGTTAATGCAATGAATGCAAGTAAATAGTATAATATTGACACATATTACTGCATACTTAGTAATGCAAATTATTAGTACAATGCAAAAGACAAATGCATTTGTCCATGTAAAAGTCCTCCTAAGGGGTCTTTCTTGGTGATCCAGTGCCTAAGACTCTGTGCTTCCAATGCAGGGGGTCCAGGTTTGATCCCTAGCCAGGGAACTAGATCCCACAACTAAAGATCCCTCATGCTGCAACTAAGACCTGGAAAATCCAAATTTAAAAAAAAAAAATATATATATATATATATATAAAGAAGTCCTGTACAAAAGAGGTTTTTACAGAGGTAAGTCAACACCTTTACATCGGGCAGAGAAAGCTAAAGACTCATGAGAAACTAGGAAAGGAAGATTTTTTTGTTTGTTCTTTGGTGGGTTTTTTTGTTGTTGTACAGGATTTGTTTTGCTTTGTTTTTATTTCCTGCATACACAAGCGAGAAGTTTTTATGTGACGGATATCATCCTTCATTTTAAAACTGAGAGAAGAAGAGTGTGTGTGCTTGAATCAGAGATATTTATATATGACTTGAGGGGAAAATAACTTTTAGGGAAGAAGTCTGTTTGAGATCCAAGAAATCTAACCTTTAACAAGAGCAGAGTCCTTCCCACCTTAAGCTCCTCTACCCTTCCTGTCACATAAGATACTATAGATTTTTTAAACTTTTTATTTTATATTGGAGTAGAGCCATTTAACAAAGCTGTGATACTTTCAGGTAGACAGCAAAGGAACTCAACCATGCGTATACATGTATCCATTCTCCCCCAAACCCCCTCCCATCCAGGCTGCCACATGACATTAAGCAGTTTCCTGTGCTCTACAGTAGGACCTTGTTGGTAGATACTATCTTTAGTATGTAGGAGGGGCTTAATAAAGGTGCTGAATGAGTACATGACAATAAATTATTGAGGGTAGTCTCTCGACTTAGTGTTGTTTGATACTAATAGATTTTCGTCCTTTTCAAAGAGAAATGTTAAATCATCCATTCATGCTCCTTAAATCAACTCTGGAGAGACTGTCCTCAGACCTTTGAATTAGTGCGGTCGTCTTGTTCTTATGTGGCTTCCTCCTATATGAACCTGCATGTCCTCTAGCAATGGGTCAGCAGGTGTTGTCTGTAAAGGGACAGAAAGTAAATATTTGAGGCTTTGTGAGTGACTGCAGCCATGAAATTAGAAGATGCTTACTCCTTGGAAGGAAAGCTATCACAAACCTAGACAGCGTATTGACCAGCAGAGACATTACTTTGCCAACAAAGGTCCATACAGTCAAAACTATGTTTTTTCCAGTAGTCATGTATAGATGTGAGAATTGGACCATAAAGAAGGTTGAGCAACAAAAAAACTGATGCTTTTGAACTGTGATGCAGGAGAAGACTCTTGAGAGTCCCTTGGACTGCAAAGGGATCAAACCAGTCAATCCTAAAGAAAATCAACCCTGAATATTCAATGGAAGGATTTATGCTGAAGCTGAAGCTCCAATACTTTGGCCACCTGATGTGAAGAGTCAACTCATTGGAAAAGACCCTGATGCTGGGAAAGATTGAGGGCAAGAGGAGAAGAGGTTAATGGAGGATGAGAAGGTTGGATGGCACCATCAACTCAATGGACACTAGTTTGAGCAAACTCTGGGAGATAGTGAAGGACACGGAAGCCTGGCAGCATGCAGTCCATTGAGTTGCAAAGAGTCAGACACAACTGAGTGACTGGACAACAACAACAAAGATTTTGTGAACCATAGGCTCACCATCAGCAGTGTGGGAGCAGCCACATGTAAATGAATGGGCATAAGTGGATATCAACAAATGGATACTGAAACCTGAATTTCACCTAATTCTTACATGTCATCAAACGTTAGTTTTCTGATTCTTTTCAAATATTTAAAAATGGAATAAGCAATCTTAGCACAAACAAGGATCACCAGTTGGATTTGACCCAGGGCTGGAGTTTGTGGACCACTGGATGATCTGGACAACAGTGTGATAGGAAGAACTCACCATTCAGATGAATGCCTAGGCTCTCTAATACTCCTAGGAGCCACTGAAAGCTCCCATCCTAGGACATCTTTAGAAAAATGTCTAAAAGATGCTATTCTCTGTGGACAGGGTCTGACCCACTGTGCCCAGACAGATTAACCTCCTCCCCTTATAATGGTGGTAACTCAGCCAAGTAAAGAGGAGTTTGTGCTCTTGTGCCCTGAGGTTCTGTCTTTCTCCTCCTCCTTTCTCCTCTCTGCTTTTCCTTCCTGTCAACATTGAGTTCATGAACTCTTATTCAGACAGTTGATAGATTCTCTTTAATTCTCCTGAGAACTTTCAGGGACAGAGAGAAGACATATTTTAATGCAATTGTTCTCATAGGTTAATAGGACCCAGCCCTAGTCCCCTTCAGTCTCAGAGTTGAGAACATAATCCTGAGTCTTAAGGACTCCTTTGAGACATTGATAATAGAACAACTAGAAAACAGTAAAGAGACTTGGCAGCTAATCTAACTAATGCGAAAAAAACTACTCCTGACTGAATAAAACAAGGGTAAGAATGTTGGTAACTTATATGCAGAGTACATCATGAGAAATGCTGGGCTGGAGGAAGCACAAGCTGGAATCAAGATTGCTGGGAGAAATATTAATAACCTCAGATATACACATGACACCACCCTTATGGCAGAAAGTGAAGAAGAACTAAAGAGCCTCTTGATGAAAGTAAAATAGGAGAGTGAAAAAGTTGGCTTAAAGCTCAACATTCAGAAAACTAAGATCATGACATCCGGTCCCATCACTTCGTGGCAAATAGATGGGGAAACGGTGAAACAGTGGCTGACTTTATTTGGAGGGGCTCCAAAATCACTGCAGATGGTGATTGCAGCCATGAAATTAAAAGACACTTACTCCTTGGAAGGAAAGTTATGACCAACCTAGACAGCATATTAAAAAGCAGAGACATTACTTTGCCAACAAAGGTCCATTTAGTCAAGGCTATGTTTTTTCCAGTAGTCATGTATGGATGTGAGAGTTGGACTATAAATAAAGCTGAGCACCGAAGAATTGATGCTTTTGAACTGTGGTGTTGGAGAAGACTCTTGAGAGTCCCTTGGACTGCAAGAAGATCCAACCAGTCCATCCTAAAGGAAATCACTCCTAGGTGTTCATTGGAAGGACTGATGTTGAAGCTGAAACTCCAGTATTTTGGCTACCTGATGCGAAGAGCTGACTTAGACACTGATGTTGGGAAAGATTGAAGTCAGGAGGAGAAGGGGACAATAGACGGTGAGATGGTTGGATGGCGATTCAATGGACATGAGTTTGGGTAAACTCCGGGAGTTGGTGATGGACAGGGAGGCCTGGCATGCTGCAGTTCATGGGGTCACAAAGAGTCAGTCACGACTGAGCAACTGAACTGAACTGAAGAATGTTGGTTAGTGAAGTGTGTGTGTGGTGATGATGGGGAGGATGTATGGGTATGATTGTTAAAATGGAGTAAAATCTGAGGTGGTTTTTGCTGTGGGCACAGTGGTTTTTCGGAGTGGGTCGATTATGTTTCATCTGAAATAGAAACAGTAAAAGACTCCAAGCAAACTCACTGCACTATAGGAACTTAAAGATCCCTCCAGTTCTGTCATATTCTGATTTGAGGATTTTGAAGATGTATCATTTTAGAAATAGGTAGCATCTGAAAATGGTTTTACTCTCTCTTTTCTTTCTATGGCATTACTAAGCATTTTTAAAGGATATGGGCTACTAGGAGTTAAAAGGGGGATATGACTGAGCAGGCATGCACTAATGTAAGGGCAAGGATCAGGAGTATGTTTTCAATTCTGAAGGGTGGACTTTCATTTATGATACATTTAAAGATGGAGAATCTGTATCTCTCAACAGCAAAAATATTAGTTAAAACTTTGAATTCCTTTGGCCTATGGATCTTGTATATCCTGGGCCTCCAAACCCACATGTTTGGACTAGGTGTGCTTTGTCCAGTTAACTTCTTCACCTCCAGGCTCAGTTCAGTTCAGTTCAGTTGCTCAGTCATGTCCAACTATTTTCGACCCCATGGACTGCAGCATGCCAGGCCTCCCTGTCCATCACCAACTCCCGGAGTTTACCCAAACTCATCTCCATTGAGTTGGTGATGCCATCCAACCATCTCATCCTCTGCTGTCCTCTTCTCCTCCCGCCTTCAATCTTTCCCATCATCAGGGTCTTTTCAAATGAATCAGCTCTTCACATCAGGTAGCCAAAGTATTGAAGTTTCAGCTTCAGGATTAGTCCTTCCAGTGAACACTCAGGACTGATCTCCTTTAGGATGGAATGGTTTGATCTCCTTGCAGTCCAAGGGACTCTCAAGAGTGTTCTCCAACACCACAGTTCAAAAGCATCAATTCTCCTACGCTCAGCTTTCTTTATAGTCCAACCCTCACATCCATACATGACTACTGGAAAAACCATAGCCTTGACTAGATAGCACTCTTGCCTGGAAAATCCCATGTACGGAGGAGCCTGATAGGCTACAGTCAGTCTGTGGGGTGTCAAAGAGTCGGACACGACTGAGCGGCTTTACTTTCACTTTCACTTTGACTAGATGGACCTTTGTTGGCAAAGTAATGTCTCTAGTATTTAATATGTTGTCTATGCTTCCCTGGTGGCTCAAACGGTAAAGCATCTGCCTGCAATGCGGGAGACCTGGGTTCAATCACTGGATTGGAAAGATCCCCTGGAGAAGGAAATGGCAACCCACTCCAGTACTCCTGCCTGGAAAATCCCATGGACAGAGGAGCCTGGTAGGTTACGGTCCATGGGGTCGCAAAGAGTCAGACATGACTGAGCAACTTTCCTTTCCTAGGTTGGTCATAGCTTTTCTTCCAAGGAGCAAGTGTCTTTTAATTTCATGGCTGCAGTCACCATCTGCACTGATTTTGGAGCCCCAAAAACCAAAGCCTACCACTGTTTCCACTGTTTCCCCATAAGCCAACTTTTTCACTCTCCTCTTTCACATTCATCAGGTGGCTCTTGATCACCTCCAGGCTACCTGTCCGCAATTCCCCTCCCTGCAGAACCCCTTTCAGTTTCTGTGTTACCCAACCACCAGTGAAAGCCTCTACTTATGATCACCTGCTTAAAGGAAAACACATCTCTTTTATCATTTTCATACAAAGACCCCCAGACACTCACAGACACACTTATTTTTCAAACTCATTCACATCTGTTCCATGCTCTAGAAATAAACGATTTGTTTTTGTTAAACATGCTGACCTGAAGATTTGAGCTGTTAATTTTTATGAAATGCAGTAACTAATGTAGCCACATACCCTCCCCCCACTCGGCAGAAACATGTCCCAGATGTTCATTAGACACAGCTGAGGGCTGTTTTTAGATATGGCATTTACTGATTCTGCAGCCTGTTCTCTTTTCTATAGTTCCTCTTGAGCAAGGGCGGTGAACTCAAATCCAATAATCACTGGGCCTTGTTATTATGGCTGCGCTCCTTCAAGGATAATAGAGGCCCCTCCATGATGATCAGGGCTTGAAAAGAAGAATCAATTTTCTAATTTGTCTCACTGAAAATAGATGTAAGAGTTCCAGAAAGAATAGTATCATGGGAGACAGAAATCCTGTTTTCTGGTTTTGTTTTCCTTCTAATGCTCTCAACAGCAGATTGTGAGAATGACAGAATGGAAAACAATGTCATAACACAAACACTCCGCAATTAGAAGAACTGGATCCGGAGTTGACAACGTGGGGTTCCACTCCTCGTATAGTTAATTATCACCCGTGTGATGTTAGACAATTCAGTTCAACCTTCTGTTCCTTGATTTTTTCTCATTAAAATAAGGGAAATTGTAGTCCCCATTTATTTATTATTTATTCAGTTTCAAGCAATAGGAAATTCCACTTGTCTGAATTAAGCAATAAAAATGCTTTATTGACTTGTATATCTTGAAGAACATTAGGTATTCCCTGGTGGCTCGACGGTAAAGACTCAGCCTCAAATGCAGAAGAAAGTGAAAGCGTAAGTCGTTCAGTCATGTTCAACTCTTTGTGAGCTCAACAACTGTAGCCCGCCAGGCTCTTCTGTCTATGGAATTCTCCAGGCAAGGATACTGGAGTGGGTAGCCATTCCCTTCTCCAGGGAACATTCCAACCCAGGAATCAAACCTAGGTCTCCTGCATTGCAGGCAGATTCTTTACCGTCTGAGTCACCAGAGAAGTGCAATCCCTGGGTTGGAAAGATCCCTTGGAGAAGAAAATGGCAACCCACTCCAGTATTATTGCCTAGGAAATCCCATGGACAGAGGAGCCTGGTGGGCTACAGTCCGTGGGGTCACAAAAGAGCTGGATAGGACTGAGCTACTAAGCAACAACATCTTGAAGAACAGAGTAGAATAATGGTCTGGGTTTGTGTCATTCAGTGTCTCAGGAGGCCATCAAGAACCCAATTTCATTTCTTCTCTTACTGTTTCCCACTGTGGCACTTTGTTCCAAATTTGGCTTGCTTCATGGTGGCAAGATGGTTAAAGCAATTTCAGGGCTCATGGACCCATAATTTATCATCCTGAAGAGGGACAGAACCACTAACCAGCATTCTAAACAAGACCACAGACCAAGCCTAAACAAAGGACTAAGGCCATGGAAATGGGATGTGATGATCAAGTTGATCAATAAGGACTCAGCCCTTGAGTTGGAATTGTATTCAAAATTTTTAATAGTATACAGTACTGTATAGAGTACAGGAGTTCAGTATTACAGCATCTTTATTTCAAGCCCAGGGTATCCAGAAACACGTGGAAAAGCTGCAGTGATGTAGCTGGTACTACTGTACTTTTCAAGGCACTGTACCATAAGATTAATAATGTTTTCTTATTTTGTGTGTTTGTTTTTTTATGTATTATTTACATGAAAAGTATTATAAGCCTATTATAATACCATACTATATAACCCATTGTGTTAGTTGAGTACCTAGGCTAACTTTTTTGGGCTTCCGAAGAAATTGGACTTATGAATGCATTCTAAGAATGGAACTTGTTCTGATGTAGGGGACTTACTGTATACCTAAATATATTTCATATGTGCATGTGCTCAGTCACTCAGTGGTGTCTGAACTCTTTGTTACCCCATGAGCTATAGCAAGCCAGGCTCCTCTGTCCATGGACTTTTCTAGGCAAGAATACTGGAATGG
This sequence comes from Bubalus bubalis, assembly GCF_019923935.1. Taxonomy (NCBI): domain Eukaryota; kingdom Metazoa; phylum Chordata; class Mammalia; order Artiodactyla; family Bovidae; genus Bubalus; species Bubalus bubalis. The sequence goes on from NC_059161.1 coordinate 112,050,735, forward strand.
GTTGCCATTTCCTTCTTCAGGGGATCTTTCCAAGCCAGGGATTAAACCCACGTCTCCTGCATTGGCAGGCAGATTCTTTACCGCCAGTGCCATGTGGGAAGCCGCATATGTTTTAAATACAGGTATAGAAATACTAAGGTAAATGTATTCATATGGATCTACATACATTTGTATGTGTGTTTGAAGAGAATAGATCATAAAGCCTGAGGAGTAGAATATTAATACCTAGAGAATCTGAGTGAAAGGTATACAAGGAGTCTTTGCATTACTTTTGCAACATATGTATAAGGGAGAAATCATTTCAAAATAAAACCAAAAGGGAAAGCAAGAGTGAAGTGAAGTATAAGGAACAGTGGCTGTAACATACTTACTGAACCACTAAACGCATCTCTGACTCAGGTTTCCAAGAAATATTTTAGATATCTACAAGATCACAAATAAAACCAGCTAATTCAGATATCTGGTTTAACTGGGCCCCCTGGCCCAAATTCCATAAATACACATAGATAAATACACTCACATACTGGCAGACATACCTGCTCACACACACAGAACATGCAAGCCCACACACAATGTTTTTTTTTTCTTCAAAACTGATTGAAATTCAATATATGCTGCAGGATGACATTTGATAATATAAACCTAGAATCATTTCAATCTGCTTTTGTGAAAAGCAGAGTTAAGGCAACAATAGTAGCCATCAAAGACAATGCCTTAGATTGGAATTGAGCCTTCATGGTTGGCAGAGAAAAAGCAGCCAGCAAAACTAGTAACAATTTTATTCATTTCTGAGTCATACCAGTAATTAAAATGGTTTCAAAAGTACTTAAGTGTATCTTCTCACCTTTGACCGCTAAGAGACCCATTCATAAATTAGCATATTGACCTGCATTTTTAGAGCTAAAAGTTAGAATTGAGAGTTGAAATGCCTGGGTCATAGAATCCTGACTTTCCTCTTAAACAGCTTTATGATTTTTACCAAGTTCTTTCACTTCTCTAAGCCTCAATTTCCTTTTCTGTAAATGCACATAATTATACCTGTCAAAAGATGAATTAATCCAATGCTGTTATTTATGTGAAAATACATTTCAAAACTTTTAGTCCTATTTCTATGCGTATTTATTTACAAATCAGGATTCTTTTTATGATTTTTTTAATGTGGACCATTTTTAAAGTCTTTATTGAATTTGTTACAATACTGCTTCCGTTTTTTGTTTTTGGGCGGAAAAGCATATGGGATCTTAGCTTCCTTAGAAGGGTCTGAACCAGCACCCCCCACAGTGGAAGGCAAAGTCCCAACCACTGGACCCTAGGAAATCTCTAGGGATTCTTAAAGATACAAAGTTGGCTTTATTTATAAACATAACCTTAGTAATATAATTTAGAAGGAAATGGCAACCCACTCCAGTGTTCTTGCCTTGAGAATCCCAGGGACTGCGGAGCCTGGTGGGCTGCCATTTTTGGGGTAGCATAGGGTCGGACACGACTGAAGCGACATAGCAGCAGCAGCAGTAACATAATTAAGTGAAAGTAGTCAGTCTTCTTTTCTCTGTTACATGTAAGCCTCAGAACACATTTTTGACATTTTTGGCCAGAATTAGACCTATAACCACAACTTTACTTTTGTGTGCATTTATACTTTATTTTTCCTCCATTAGTGAAGCTTGTTGATAAAGAAAATAAAGCCAGACCTTGTTCTCATTAGGACCAAGCAGACTGTAACCAATCCATCAGATAATGGCTACAGCACATTTATATTTATATCCCAAATAGGTTGTTTGTTTTCATACTTACATTTGTTTCACCACATATATTTGTCTTAATTTTGTTTTACCACCTATATTATTGTCCTGTTGTTGCGTAGAAAATTAAAACAAACAGTGGCTTAAATGGTACAAATTTATTTATTATCTTACAGTTCTGGAAGTCAGAAGTCTCATTTCGCTAAAATCAAGGGGTCAGCAGGCATCGTTTCTTCTAGAAGTTCTAAGGGAGAATCCATTTCTTGCCTTGTCCTGATTCGTGGTCCCTCCTCATCTTCAAAGGCAGCAACTGAGGGTAGTTGACAGGGAATCCCTCAGAGCCCTGTCTCTCTCTCTCATAGTCACCTGTACGACTATACCAGACACCCAGAAAATTAAGGGTATTCTCACCATCTCAAGTTCCTCATGTGCTCAGTCACTTTTGCCACAAAAATTAACATATTCACAGGTTCCAAGGACCAGTAGTGTTTGGATACCTTGTGGGGGACACTGTGGTCCCTCTCACCACATCCAACTGTTTATTTTTACAGAACTTATATATAATGCATCTAAAATCTTTCCCAGATATTAATTTACACCTTTCTATTACATGAGTATTGGATAAACAATGTCATTGTCATTAGAGTTGGAAAGATGGAATCTCAGAAAAGTTACATGATATACACAGCTATTTGGCAAGTTAAAGGAGAGAAATACTTGATGGTCTTTATCTAATGATGCAATCCCACATCTTTGCAACCTCAACATCAGCCTAAATTTTCTGCCACAAATGTCGTTTTGGAATTCAGTTCCCAAGAAGCCTGTCCATTTATGTTTTCCAGAGAGCTTACCTCCTGGAAGTCCCAGTGCAAAAACGGAACCATTTTGCTTTTGTGGGATCTGCATGTTCCAGGTGGGCTTAGATAATGCTGAAATCTTATTTTTTTAGTTGTTTTTATTTCTCTGTATTTAATGCTGCCACAAAACCTTTAAAAATATTTGAATTCATTGTGTCTCTATTTATTGTGTTCACACCTTGAGGCGCTTTTGTAGAGAAAGCAGTTTTTAAATTCTGGGGGGAAAAAGTATTAAATGGAAACATATCTCAGGAAAGGACCTCTAGAGGTCACATGCTTTTGCCTCCCACCTGCAGGCAGAATTCTCCCCAAGCTCCTCCTAGATAAGTTGTTTATTATCTGTCTGGTACTTGTAACCAACAAGAAAGAATCCAGTAAATATGACAAGCAGTTTTAACAAAAAACAAAACATTAAGAGAAGAAATCTCACCCTAAAAATAAATACATATATATATATGATCTTGCTACCCACAAACCATCCAGGGTTTAGATTACAATCTCATAGAACAGGGGAGGCAAAAACCTAGGTGACCACCAGTTCACTAAAAGATCAAGGGCTGTGCAATTTATTTTGATCAATGTTCATGGGCATTTACTTTATGTCCTAGTGAGATTGAACATTCTTTTAGAAGAAGAAATGTACCTTTTCTTCTCTGACATTGTAACATTTTCTATAAATACCACCACCATCATGGAAGAGTCACAGAGAAACTGCTCCCTCTATGATTTGATAAAAACAAATGCTGGGGCTCCACGGGTGGTCAGTGGTTAAGAATGTGCCTTGTAACAAGATCCTGAATTAAACCCTAAAATAATTTGTGCACGTTTTACAACATGCCAGGACCTATTCTAGCCTGGCTTGCTCTCAGTCCATGAGGTCCCAAAAAGTCAGACATGACTTGGCGACTGAACAAGACTCATTCTAAGCCCAGAGGTCTTTTTATCTACTAGAAAATTTGGAGGAGATATGAACCCTCACACATGTTTTAACTGAGATATAATATTCTGCATCATGATTTGTAAATAATTGCAAAGGATATGATTTCTGTATTTTAAATATGGCTGCTTTAAATTAAAACATTCTTATGTCTGATGAAATTTAATACAGTAGTGATTTGACACCCATGATCTTCCATTTATGAAAATACAGAAACAAACCCTTCTTTAACAATCAAAATTTTATATCTTTTTTTTATTTCTAAAACTGTTTTCAATCATCTTCCCCAAAGAATTTTACCCTTAATTAAGTTTAATATGTGAAAATCTCCTATTTATCACTATATCAAAATTCTTAGCTTTAAACACACTTGTATGCACATCTAGTTGTCAAAATTGTCTTCTGAATCAAGTTACATTGAAATTACTCAAGCAGAATTAATCTATTTCAAATTTTGGTAAGTAACTATTAGATACACAAAGTTCTTTTCAGGGGGGTCAATTTATCTCATAATAAACATACCATTCCAAATTGTACTTTGCTTAGCTCAGGGTAATCTTCAGTAGTAAAATGGGCTGAAAGTTTTGTCGTTCTTTGTTAAGTGTGAGTAAGAAGAGTAACAACAAAAGAGATTGTGATAAAGAAACAGTAACTATAATTGAGTTCAGAGGAAAATCAGTTCTAGGAAAGATAACATAGAAGGCTGAGAAAGTGAAACTTGATTCCCTGAGCACTAGTCATTCTCCTGTGCCCTTCAGAAAGTCTCTGCTTGGACTTCCTTGGTGCTCTAGGGGTTAAGAACCCACCTGTCAATGCAAGGGATATGGATTTGTTGCCCGGTCTGGGAAGATCTCACATGCAGTGGGGCGTCTGAACCTGTGCACGGCAGCTACTGAGCCCCTGTGCCCTAGAGCCGTGCTCTCCCACAGGAGATGCCACCGCAATGAGAAGCCTGGACACTGCAGCAAAGAGTGGCCCCCACCGTCTGCAACTCGAGAAAACCCGCATGCAGCAACGAAGACCCAGACCAGTCAAAAATTAATTAATTAAAGAAAAATAAGTCTTTGCTTATCCCAGCTCTAAGGGAGCTCTAGTTTGGGACCCATTGTGCTAGAGAGTGACTTGAACCCACCCCAGGTAACACTGCTGCTGCTGCTGCTGCTAAGTCACTTCAGTCCTGTCCGACTCTGTGCGACCCCATAGGCGGCAGCCCACCAGGCTCCCCAGTCCCTGGGATTCTCCAGGCAAGAACACCATAGTGGGTTGTGTGAAAGTGAAAATTGAAAATTGAAAATGAAGTCGCTCAGTCGTGTCCGACCCTCAGCGACCCCACGGACTGCAGCCTTCCAGGCTCCTCCCTGTGTACCTAAAACACAGATACAGCTCATTGCAGCGCACATGCACAGAGCCATGAAAATGCCCAAAATGTGCTATTCGGCACAGGAAAATGAGCAATTAACTGCTTAAGGGGGAAGTAAAGCCACCAATTCCTAAAGATGGCAAAGAAACCAATACATTTAAGTGCACCACATATAATGTGAAATGAATGACAAAACATGAGGGTAGCAGCAAGTTGTAGAGGGACTTACTTCTAGGCTGAACCCATGTTGGGTATTATTTTTAAAATGAAGGCAACATGATCAGATTCTCTCCAGTGTTTAGGACCTCCAAACCTGGGGTGAACAAATGCCTGGGAGCTAAAGAATGTTTCTAAGATATTTGAGAACAGATATCAATGCTTTTAAAAAAAAATGTTTCCCACAAAAATGAACTGCTATTTTTCAAAGCCAATGAAGATGCAGTTGTGGTACAAAAATATTTTGGAGGGGTTCCAACATTCATACTAATTTGTGTGTTTGGAAAAGAGTTGTAGTTGGGGGAGTCTTCATACATGTTCTTAATCAACAAACACTGTGAGGCTGAAGTTCTAATCTTTTCTTGCTGTAAAAAGTCAGATCATTTTTACGGTGTGGGCAAAAATCTCTGATTGCTCACAACATAGGAAAAGGGAGTAAGCTGGCATAGGACTGAAAAAGGACATTCAGCAACTTTCAAAGTTATGAAGAAAACAATTGAAAGAAGACTGTCCCCTTCCGCAGAGGACCTTACTTTAGGCAATCTCAATGTTTAAAAATCTGGGTTTATAAAGGCTAAATTTAGAAACTAATTATTCCATTTTTAAAGGATTCATAGTAGGACATAAGTCAATAAAAAAAGAAAAAATCTCTCCAGCATATTTAAAATAGAATTCAATTTACATGAAACTTTTTGGAATCTCTCCTGTTGTACCAAACAAGGTCAAGTTGTAAGACAGTTTTGTCCGCTCTTTAATTACCAAGCCTTGAAAAGATTGAGCACAACATTCTTTAGAAGTTCAAAGTTGGATCTTTGGATCTGAGTACATACAAGGTCCACAGGTCACCCTCTATTGTTTGTTTTGGTTTTGTGTTTATTTTTTAGGCTGTGCCATGTAGCATGTGGGATCTTATTTCCCTGACCAGAGATTGAACCCATGCCCTCTCCATTGGGAGCCCAGAGTCTTAACCACTGGACCAGGGATGTCCTGACACATCACATATAAAGCAAAGCAAGAATGGACACTTTTTAAATGTACAAATTGTCAATTATAGTATCATATAACCATGCTGCAATGCCCACAGCTATTGGATAGGATCAACAATTGACTCATATATAGAATAGTTACCTTTGAGAGACCTTACAGAAGCGCAGCTCAATTCTGGAAGATAAATCCCCAGTCCATCCTATAATAACTCCTGAATAATTTGAACATGAGTTCTACAATGAGATAGAAAGATTCAGGCACTGAAAACAAAATAAATGATCACTAAGTTATTATAATGGTAAATATATTAGGTCACTTTTAATTACAAGGGAACTAAACCAATGCAAACTGAATTAGGTAGGAGAATAAACCATTCATGCAGCTAAAGGTATAAGGGTAAATAAAACTCGGGAATAATTGGATATAGATGTTTAAAAATATGAAAAAGCGAAAGTCATTGGGAGTCGGCTCCTTTCCCTCTCTTGGCTTTGTCTTCTGGTTTATTAACTTCATCTTCATATTGTTTCCCACAAATGATGACAAACATTTGTCAAATGTGTCAAATGTGACAAGCATATTTCCAAATCTTCATGAAACATTTTGCCCTTATCTTTAATCAGATTGATTAAACTATGAGAAGTCTTCTAGCGTCCCTGGGGATAAAGCTGCTTCCTCAACAAAAAGTTTTCCCATAGATGACAATCCCAACAAATGAGAGTGCTGCATACATTTCAAAAGGTACAAAACTGTATCATGTTTCAACAGCAGCACTTAGAAGAGTCAGCAACAAGTTTCATAAGAACTCAAGTTGCATTTAGAAGTTTATATTAATGCATCTATATGGAATTTAGAAAGATGGTAACAATGATCCTCTATGCAAGGCAGCAAAAGAGACACAGATATAAAGAACAGACTTTTGGACTATGTGGGAGAAGGTGAAGGTGGGACCATTTGAGAGAATGGCATTGAAACGTGTACATTACCATATGTAAAGTAGATGACCAGTGCAAGTTTGATGCATGAAGCAGGGCAGTCAAAGCTGGTGCACTGGGACAACCCAGAGGGATGGGGTGGGGAGGGAGGTGGGCAGGGGGCTTCAGGATGGGGAGACACATGTGCACGCGTGGGTGATTCATGTCTATGTATGGCAATAACACCACAATACTGTAAAGAAATAATCCTCCAATAAAACCAATTAATTTTAAAAGAGAAAGTAATTCAGAATTCTTAAAAATCTCCCAGCTCTTTCTGTTTTCTTGCTGTCTGCTCTAGCCATGCTTTTGTTCCAGAGATCCATAACTGCCATCTCTTCCATCACTAGCTTTGTGGCTTTGAGCAAATTGCCTGAACAACTATGAATCTAAGTTTTTCTATCAGAATGAAGATCACTGGTGGCTAATAATTAAGTCATTGTTAAATAATATTTGTAAATCTTTTAACTTATAGTCTTATGTGCAGTTCTTTTTTCTTTTAGAAACTGAACTCAGGTGCTATAATGGGAATTCATGGGACAAAGGGCTACTCTGTAGAATATCTGAGCCCAGATCTCCTTTACAGCACAAGTACAGCGGAAAATAATCTTGAAATTCTATCAGGAGGCCAGGTACTATTGTTAACTCTCCAGCTAACCAGATTTAAGACCTTGGGTCATTCTCTTCACTCTTTGGATTTTAAGTTTATTCACACAGAACAAATCAGTGCTTAAACAAAGAATACTTCTGGAACTTCTATGTATGTAATATTTCTATGTATTTATCATATCTTGTGTGGGGGGGGGGGCGTGCGTGTGTGAGTGCGCACGCACATACGCACAGATCCAACTCTTGGTGACCACATGGACTGTAACCCACAAGGCTCCTCTGTCCGTGGGATTTTCCAGGCAAGCATACTGGAGTGGGTTGCCATTTCCTCCTCCAGGGGCCTTCCCAACTCAGGGATTGAAACCATTTCTCCTTGCATTGGCAGGCAGATTCTTTACCACTGTGCTACCTGGGAATTCCCACCTTCTATGTATTGTTGCTGTTCAGTCAATAAGTCGTGTCCAACTCTGTGACTTTAAATCAGGAATTCAAATCTCTACACTAGTTAATAGACTTTTATCCTCAGAGACAACAAACCCGACTTAATTGAGGTAAACAATATGAAATGTATTATCTGCCATGACAAGAAGACTGAACAGAGGATGACTCTAAAGCTGATTTATTCAGCGGCTCTATGATCTGTTTATGGGTCCGGATTCCTTCTGCCTTTCCACAAGTCATCCTTGACAAGTTGATAAGATGGTTACAGCAACTCCAGACAATACGTAGTGTACATTGTTGCTCAAAGACAAAGAGGAACTCTTTCTTCTTGAACATTTTTGTAAGAAAAAGGAAAGCATTTTCCAAAAGAATCGGAGTTAGGGTGACTAAACAATTTATCTTCCAAACAGAGGCTGTTTTGTGAGTGAAAATGGAACGTAACTATCTTGGACTAATGATGTTTCGCCATCTGCATAGGGGTGGAACTGGGGTTCTCCTCCCTCAGACAATGGGAGGACGAATGTCTGCACAAAGACTGGGGTGGTTGCTGGGAAGACAAATAATAGTGTCTGTTGCAGCTATTAGTGGTTGACTATCCATGCATCTCTCTCTAACCTCATCTCTAGTTGATCTTTGATTTGCATTTACATGAAAAAAGCCTGTAGTTCCAGACACATCATGTTGTTGCTTGTTTTTGTTGCTACTTTCCCTTTGTCTGGAATTATTACCACTTATCCATTACTCCCTGGCTCCTAACTGCCTAATGAGTCTCCATGATTAAGACAAAAGTACTCAAATCTCTTTCTCTAACCTCTGTCCTCTACCTCCCTCAGGATAGATGTCTGTTCCCAGTACTCCCACAGGATTTCATCTTACATCTCTTCATTTTCCTTGCTTCCTCCTTGGAAGAAAGAGTACGACAAACCTAGACAGCGTATTAAAAGCAGAGACATCACTTTGCCAACAAAGGTCCTTATAGTCAAAACTATGGTTTTTCAGTAGTCATGTACAGATGTGAAAGTTGGACTATAAAGAAGGCTGAGCACCAAAGAATTGATGCTTGCAAATTTTGCTGCTGGAGAAGACTTTTACGAGTCCCTTGGACAGCAAGGAGATCAAGCCACTCAATCCTAAAGAAAATCAACCGTGAATATTCATTGGAAGGACTGACGCTGAAGCTGAAGTTCCAAAGCTATGGCCATCTGATGCAAAGATCTGCCTCAATGGAAGAGATTCAGATGCTGGGAAAGATTGAAGGCAAAAAAGGAGAAGGGGATGGCAGAGGATGAGGTGGTTAAATAGCATCACTGACTCAGTGGACATGAATCAACAAACTCTGGGAGATAGTGAAGGACAGAGGAGCCTTTCATGCCGCAGTCCATGGAATCACAAAGAATCAGACATGAATTTGCAACTGAACAGCAGCAAGAACTCTACATTCTCCACTATGTATTTAGATTTGGCTTGAGTGTTGAATTGTTTTTCTTAACTTAGAATTGAATAAATGAGGGTATAGGAGAAGGAAATGGCAACCCATTCCAGCATTCTTGCCTGGAAAATCCTGTGGACAGAGGTGGGCTACCATCCACGGGGCCCAAGAGTCAGACATGACTTAGCAACCAAAGCACAACCACGACAGTTGGTGCCTGGCGTAGTCAAATAACTGGAATAAGTATATGAAACACACACTAAATTAAGAATGATCAAATAAACCTTAATCCAGACAGCAGAGTTCAGACACTCCATACCATAAAGGGCCTGAGATTGAAAAAATAGATATTGGATTTCCAGAGTACTATCCTCCCCAATCCAAAAAAAAAGTCCTTAGCTAAATACTGATGTGAGCTAAGAGGGTTTAGGGGAAAAAAAAAAAACAACAGGGCTAGCTGCAGACAGCATCCAGGGTTGAGAGAGTTATTCCTATTCTTAGGGTATAATTAACAACTTTCCTCCCATAGACATTAATTCATTTGGCATTAAATTAATTGGAATTAAACAGGCCTTTAAATCATTTCTTATTCCTAGAAAGGGAGAAAGTGTTTTTAAATGGGAAATCAAACCAAGTTTTTCCCCACAACTTGTGGACGCAGCAGGGGAAGGAGAGGGTGGAACAAATTGAGAAAGCAGCATTGTCACGTACACACTATCACGCATAAAATAGCTAGCTAGAAGCTGCTATAGAACACAAGGAGCTCAGCTAGGTGTTCTGTGATGACTTAGAGGGGTGGGATGACTTAGAGGGGAGGGAGGCGTAAGAGGGAAGGGGGGTGGTTATAATTATGACTGATTGTGTTTTTGTACAGCAGAAACCAACATAACATTGTAAAGCAATTTTCTTCCAATTCAAAAATAAATTAAAAAGAGAGAGAGAGAGACTGCCTCCTGGAGAATGTTACTTTAGGCTTCTCTGACGCAAGATTGGTTGCAAGAATGCATTTCACAGGGAATTTGTTCTTCTCTAAAGCCAATGGGGCATGAAGAAACTAACAGTGGAATGCATTTTAAATTATCACAGGTTTGGATCCCACTGTAATGTGGGACATGCTATTTTTTAACAAGTTTCCTCTCTGGTAAAATTACATAACAGATCCTACCTCATAAAGTTATTATGAAATAATTAGCTAGGTAATATAAGTGCCAGGAACTTATTAGGCTTTCAATAAATTCTACTTAACATCCTCCCTCTCTTGAACTGAGATTCAAACTTTACTTCGGATAAAGATGAAGTCGTGGATTCCCCAGAAAAAAATAATTCACAATCTTACTCCATACAAGCAAAAACAAAAACACAAAACCAAACTTCACAAACTAGATGAGGGCATCTACCTAAGAAACTCTCCTTGATTAAAGTGAAAAGGGATGTGGTTATCTCTTTATCTTTCTTTTCATGCAGAGACCACAAAGCAGAAACAATGCTGAGCGTGATTGTGTTACAATATGCATTCTGCGTTTAGTTTTACTGCAAATCCCAATCTGTTATTTTTCAAAACAATGCATATCCTGGATAGAACTATTTTGCAAATTAAGCTCTTCAAAGGTGAGACTGGTTCTGAATTGTAGCCTAGAGGGTCTTTTTAGAATTTTATGTGCTTGAAGACTGCATGGGACAATCTCTTGAGATTCCTTACAGCTCTGGAGCTCTGTGGATCTGTAAGTCAACATATTCTCTAGCTTCAAGAAAAGCACATGAATTCTCTTAATGAGAACAGGGTCAAAAGGACACACTTCTTATTGATGAATCAACAATTCATTCCTACTATGACAAAGTGGCGTTAGTGGTAAAGAACCCACCTGCCATTGCAGGAGACCTAGGAGACTCTCAGGTTCAATCACTGGGTTGGGAAGATCCCCTGGAGGAGGGCATGGCAACACTTACCTCCAGTAGTCTTGTCTGGAGGATCCCAGGGACAGAGAAGCCTGGAGGGCTATAGTCCATAGAGTCACAAAGAATCAAACACAATTGAAGCAACTTAGCAACTACCCTCAGACTCTTTTATGACAATTCAGTTTTAGAGTGGAGATGCAAACATTAGCGTAGACCAAGACTTTGGAAAAAACAATGATGGAGAAGTGGAAATAGACTGCCATAAAGAGTACCTCAAATTTAGAGGGTAGGGGTCTGAAGCAGAATAGCTCATCTACTCTTCAGTCTGGTGGTTAACTAGATAGTTCGATTTCAACAGATTGAGAATTAAACTGCCTATGGTCTTGATATACCATCAAAATATGTTCATCTTTCATATTTAACATTGAAGTAAATATAAGTAAATAGCACGTGCACTCTGATATGATTGTCTGGCCTGACGGATATTAAGCTGAATAAAATCAACCTGTAAGTGAACAGCTCAACTGATGTTGACAGAGGTGCAGAGTGCTATTTCCTCTTGATCTAACAGAATAAAAACTAAAAACTCCATTTTTTTTCTTTAATTAAGACTACAGCATTATCAAGCTTTAGAAGACTGAACAGAATGCACAGATGAATTGCTATTTAATTAAGCTTTCCAAGAAACTTTTGAAGCCAGCAGATTAAATACAGGCTTCTACTTTTTGTGGTATTTTAAGGAACTTTTAATTGTTTTTCTCATGGTTGATAAACTTTGAAAAATGTAAAATCAACACAATGTAAGCTGAGAAAAACAAGCCAATAGGGTTTTTTGTTTTGTTTTTCTTCTTTATTCATTGCTAATGTCAGAAGGCAGCGTTGGGAGCGTCCCGTGGCTCAGTGGTAAAGAATCTGCCTACCAATGCAGGATACACTGGTTCAATCCCTGACCCAGGAAGGTCCCACGTGCCTCAGAGCAGCTAAGCCTGTGTGCCACAACTATGGAGCCCAGGCACCCAGCTGTTGAATCCCCTGCCTCCCAGAGCCTGTGCTCTGAAACAAGAGAAGTCACCATAATGATAAGCCCATGGACCGCAACTAGAGAGTAGCTCCCACTACCTACAACTAGAGAAAGCACTCCTGCAGCAATGAAACCCAGTGCAATCAAAATAAATAACTAAAATTATTTTTTAAAAGAGAAGGCAGCATTGGAAGTTTTCTGTGGACACATCTCTGCATATGTTTGGAAGTCACTATGCCTTGCTTAAGGTGACAGTTCTAACCATAATATGTTGTAATATCGTACAGGAAAAAAAAATCACTTTTGTTAAAAGAGCTGAATTTAAATATTCTTTGTCACTTCCATAGCTGTAGTCAATATGTGAGCAAATTTAGGCCTAAAGAGATGTGACTATAAAGTAAGTTTGCTTTTCCTTTAACAACCAAATTAAAACGTTTTAGAATCTCCACTCCCTCTTAGTGAGCAGTGATGTCAATCTTACAATACAGGTCCCCTCTCTAAATACACCTTAAAATCCTCAAAGATGTTCAGTGTATCCTTGAATGTGTGCTTGTCATCACTCACATATTACTATCCCCCAGGGACCCAGAAGTCAGCCCAGGAGCAGCTGCAGGTGAGGGTTGTCTAGCTCTTGACAGTGGGAAGCATTTCCTTCAGTTTAGTCGCTCAGTCGTGTCCGACTGCTTGCAGCCCTGGGGACTGCACCACGCCAGGCTTCCCTGTCCTGGAAGAGTCATCTAGTGCCTGAGAGTGGGAATAGCTGTACCAAAAACTCCGCAGTCCAACAGATATAGGATCCTGGTGGGGCTACTGACTCTTAATGCTTTCCTCTCCATCTCATCTCTCATCACTAAGTTACCAGTCTTCTGACCCTACTTTACTTCCATTCATTTCTTAGGATGAAAACAACCAGTCAATGGAAGTTCTCTGAGGAAACTAGGCTGGTTTTATGGCTTTTTGATAACATGTACACAGTCACTTTTGGGCTTCCCAGGTGGCACTAGCAGTAAAGAACCCGCCTGCCAATGCAGGAGACATAAAAGACCCAGGTTCAATCCCTGAGTTGGCAAGATCCCCTGGAGGAGGGCATGGCAATTCACTCCAGTATTCTCGCCTGGAGAATTCCATGGACAGAGGAGGCTGGTGGGCTACAGTTCATAGGGTCGCAAAGAGTCAGACACGACTGAAGCAACTTAGCACACACAGGCGCAATCGTTTTACTCAAGTCACAGCCATCACACCAGGGTCTTAGAACCAGAAGGCTTACTGTTTGGGGCCCATTCTTAACTCTGTCTGGGGTAACCCTCCACTCCATCTCTATGCCAGTAAATGAGGCAAATCTCAGGCCAGAGTCTCTTCTCTGAAGGTACACTGCTATTTATTGACTATCTTTCTTACCTGTTGGATCATCTCAGTTGTGTTTATCAGACTTGTTTTTATTTATCAGTCATATATTTATGAAGGGAGAGGTAGACTAGTGTTCCTATCTCTTTGTTACATAAAGAAGACTCAGAATTATTTAAATCAAGGTATGCATATTTTTAGAAGGGTTAGGTTCTGCTTATTTCTAAGACTCAAATGCAGAAAGAAATGTTGGGGAAGAAATGTTCTAATTTTCCCCCATGAATTGCATATAACTTCCAGGCTCCTGCATGATTTAAATGATCACTTATAAATCATTACCATTTGTTGTGTGACTAGCTTGTATGAAAAATGTTGCTGATTGACAGAGGTTTTTATAATTATGACAGTTATATCTTCCAAGAGTTTAATGATTTAGTACAGTAATTTTCAAATGAGTTTTATGTTTTATGTTTTGTCAAGCATTTGATTAAACTTTTGTTTTGCTTTTATATCCAAACTATTTTTAAAACTATAATAAAACAAACACACTCAAAAGTGTTCTATTCCAACTTTTTACACACCATTAGATATTAATTTAATAACTTGTCCTGCCAGATTAACTTGGTTGGGAGCAGACCTGGGAATAAAACTTTGAACTTTTTATGAATGTGTAATTGATTAGGAATGATGTGGCTTGGCAATGATCTTTTTAATTAGGGCTTCAAATGGCTGCTAAGGTAAAACTGTGCGAGGAAGCACCGTGTAACACCTCTTTAAACGCCAAGCTACCCAGCATCTCTAGATTCTTATGCTTAAGATACAACATGTTGTCTTATGATAATTTAGTATTCTAACATCAGTGTCATTATAAATTTTTGTTGCTTATTATGTTTTTGGTTAACTTGTAAAGTTAAGGTCTTGATAGTTTTGTGCTTGCATATGAAAACAAATGTTTAACTTTGGATTTTATATTAATTGAAATGATCTGGAAAGTTTTGATGTTTTGGGTGAATGTTTGACATATATGACCAATGTATCTAATTCTTATTTTTCTTATGGTGGTAAGTAGCTTGTAAGATTATAAATAATAAATACATTTTACTTAACAGTGATACTTTTAAATGGGTACATAATCCATTCATTGACACTCACCATATGATGTCCATATGAATTCTTCCTGATTTCCCCTAAGCTAGGAGGTCCTTTCCTTGTGTTCCTATAAATACTCTCAAAATATATACAGGGATCACAGAATATTATAGGGTTCAGTTTTGACATCTGACTCTCCCCTGGGGTTATTGAATATAAGACGCCATTGAATATAAGAACTGGGACTTTTGTTCCATATCCTGAACAACACTGTTTGCGTTATGATTGAAAATTAAAACATTAATGACTCAATTATAGATTTGCATAATATCAAATGTTAGGTCAGAAAAAAATGGTACTTTAAGATACTAGGACAGCTGTTTTCAAATCTATGAAAGGATGTCTGAGTTTTAGTAAGACTCTCCTTTTGTTCTTGTTTTCATTCTTGCTGCTGAGAAAGGTTGAACTAGGTTAAATATGAATACATTAAGAAAAAGTAAATTTCAACTCAATATTAATAAGATATTTTGAAAATTATTTCATTTTTCTTGGCCTAAGAGGTCATCTGGTATCATATATTGATAATTTCCTCATTGGATGGATGCTGGATGATAAGACCAGCAAGTTATTAGAGATCTGCTCAATTCTTCAATAAGAAGGAATGTCTAATTTTTGCCTTCTCCAACAGTCAGATCTCAAAAATTCTATTCTTATTCCCAGATGGAGGAAGGTAAACAAATAAAACAAAAAATAAAATATTTTTTTTCTCAATTGAGAAAGGAGAAAGTTTTCTGTTTTTCTCAGAAAGAACTAACATATGGCTCTTTTCAAATTTTTCTTTGTGAATTTCTTTGTGAATTTGATTCTATGCTTGTCTTTGTTTTGCTTGTTTTGTTTATTTTTAAGCATTTATTTAGTTCTAGCACAGGTAATAAAATGTGACAATGTTTGTGCTTTACCACGTTAGTCATTAGAACTGCCCAGGGAAATAAGTTTGGAGAGTGTTTCATTTCACAAATAAAGAAAGTGAGGATTATAAATATCACATATCTTGCCCAAAGTCAGAGATATTAATCATACTCACCTCTGATGGAGTGCTTACTGTATGAGAGATGCTTTACAGATGTTAATTCTAACCCACAACTCAAAAAGATTTGCGTTTTGGAGGTAAATTTTTATTAAACTACATGTTACAAAGAAAATTGCACAGATTCTAAGAGTATGGTCTATGAATTCTCCAGAAGTGAATACATTTATATTAAAAACTTTCTAGATGACCATAGAGAACATATCAATGCTCTAGAAATTTAACTTGCCATCTCTCTTTGTTACTGTTCTGGCCCACGGTAAGAACCGTCCTGATTTTTGTAACCATCAATTAATTGCACCTGGATTTGAACTGTTAAAACAATGAATTAATTTTTGTTCTCCTTTGCATCTGTGTGAATTATCTTTGTGGTTCTGTACAGTAAAATTTCACTATTTTAATTGCTATATGTTATTCAATGTTAAGGGTTTCCCAGGTGGTACAGTGATAAAGAATCCGCCTGCCTATGCAGGAGATGTAAGAGGTGTGGGTTTGATCTCTGGCTCAGGAAGATTCCCTGAAGTAGGAAACAGCAACTTGCTCCAGTTTTCTTGCCTGGGAAATCCCATGGACAGAGGAGCCTGGTGGGCAACAGTCCAGGGTTCACAAAGAGTCTGACAAGACTGAGCAACTGAGCACGCGCACACACACACACACGCGCGCACACACACACACACACACATTCTGTATTAAGAATATATCATAAGTTATTCATTCTCTAGTAAATGTGTATACTATTTCCAGTTAGGACTCTTTTGAACTGTATCATTATAAACAATTTTGTTTGCATTTTTAGTGAAAATGTGTATGCATTTCTCTTCTGGCATATATTTGAGAGTAGAATTACTGGTTATAGCTAAAGGCAACTTAAAAATATATTAAATATTCTTCTAAAATTTCCAACTTATGCATCTACTACGAGTGGTGTGGGACAGTTCCTACAGCTAAATATATTTGCCTAAATTTATTATCAATCCCTGGGTTGGGAAGATCCTTTGGAGTAGGAAATAGCAACCCACTCCAGTATTCTTGCCTGGAAAATCCCATGGACTAAGGAGCCTGGTGGGCTACCGTCCATGTAGTCAAAAAGAGTCAGACACAGCTGAACACACACACACACAAATTTGTTATCACCAACTTTTCCTTTTCTATGTTAGATATTCTGGTAGGTAAAAGCATTATGATATTCACCACTTTTTCAAATAGGCCATTTATGAATCTCATTGGTGAGGTGTCTGTTCAAACTTTTGCCAAGTTTATTTTTCATGTGGTTCTCTGTGTTTTAAAAAATTATTTCTAAAAGCCTTACATACTGACTTTATATTCTGACTTTGTAATTCCAGTAGCCATGCTATACTCATTATTTCTAATAACTTACTTTAGATGTTTTGATATTTTTTACACACACAATCATATTGCCTCTGAATAATAGCAAATGTTTCTTCCTTCCCAACACACATACTGTTCTATTTTGCTTTTCATTTTTTTGCCTTAATGCATTGGTTAGGGCTCTGGTACACCCAAAAAATACCCAGAAGCCTTGTATATTTTTCAACTGACAGGCAGAGGGAACATTAAATGATTTATAAATACAATGTTTGCCCTATTTTTTTCCACATACAATTTATCAGGTTATGGAAATTTTTGCTGAGTTTTTGTGTGTTTGCTTTCTTTGGTTGACTGATTAGTTTTAATGAGAAACAGAATTTTAAATTAATAGACTTTATATTTAGAAAATGTTAAATTTACGTAAAAATGGAGTATATACTACAGAGTTCCTATCTCTCTCTCACGCACACACACACACACGTTTTCCAATTATTAACATCTTGCATTATGTTGGTACCTTTATTACAATTAATGAATCAATATTGATACACTATTATTAACTGAAAGTAATATTTTCTATTACCGTTCGCTCCTCGGGAAGTAAGATTCTATAGGTTTTGACAAGTACACTCACTATTACAATATTATACAGAATAGTTCACCATCTGAAAAATCCTCTATACTTAATCTAATTATCCCTCCTCCACCTGAACACTTGGCAACAACTATTGTTTTTTTCTTTATGTTTATTTTTATTTTTTTGCCTTACATTTAATGTAAATGTCTAGTAAATAGCATACAGTTAGTCTTGCTTCTTTTATTCATTCTCACCATCTTCATCTTTTCATTGGTATATTTAGACCATTCACACTGAAAGTGATTATCGGTACAGTCGGGTAAATACCTACCATATTTCGTACAAGTTTTGATGTGTTGCACTTGTTCTTTCTCTTTTTAAGCTTCTTTTTTATCCATTCATCTGCTGATGGACATCTAGGTTGCTTCCATGTCTATGGTACATATACACAATGGAGTATTACTCAACCATTAAAAAGAATACATTTGAATCAGTTCTAATGAGGTGGATGAAACTGGAGCCTATTATACAGAGTGAAGTAAGCCAGAAAGAAAAACACCAATACAGTATACTAACGCATATATATGGAATTTAGAAAGATGGTAATGATAACCCTGTACACGAGACAGCAAAAGAGACACTGATGTATAGAACAGCCTTATGGACTCTGTGGGAGAGGGAGAGGGTGGGAAGAGTTGGGAGAATGGCATTGAAACATGTATACTATCATGTATGAAACGAGTCGCCAGTCCAGGTTCGATGCACTATGCTGGATGCTTGGGGCTGGTGCACTGGGACGACCCAGAGGGATGGTATGGGGAGGGAGGAGGGAGGGGGGTTCAGGATGGGGAACACGTGTATACCTGTGGCAGATTCATTTCGATGTTTGGCAAAACCAATACAATATTGTAAAGTTTAAAAATAAAATTAAAAAAAATAAATAAGCTTTTTTTTCTGACTTTTCTAGCTTTATTTGGGCATTTCCTATGACTCCATTTCCTTTCCTCTCTTAGCATACCAATTGCACTATTTTTTAAATTTAAATCTAGATTTCCTTAGAGTTTGCAGTGTATATTAACTACTAATTGAAGTCCATTTTCTAAAATTATTGTACCACTTCATACATAGTTCTAGTATCTTATAAGAGACTATTCCTGTTCTTCCTTCTCATCTCTTATTCCAGTGCTGTAATTCAACTGTTACATGCTGTGATCACCAGATACAGTGTTGCTATTATTAATTTGAGCCAACATTTTTTATATCAATAAGTAAAACAGAAGATTTTCTTTTAACTTTATTTTTCTCTAATACACTCACTCTCTTTCATTCTGCAAATCCAAATTTTTTTCCTGTTTCCTTTTCCTTCCCTCTGAAGAACTTATTTTAATCATTCTTGCAAGGTAGATCTTCTAGCAATGAATTTCCTCAGCTTTTATTTGAATGGATAGGCTTTTTTTTTTTAAATGGGGTGTAGTTGCTTACAGTTTTCTGTTGGTTTCTGTTATTGAGAACTCTGTGTAGAGTAAAAATCTTTCAAAATTTTTACTGTAGGCAGGCTTCTAGGTTGGTGGAGATTTTTAAAAATATTTAAAATATATCACTCTCTATACTTCTTGTTTCTCTTCTCTTTTCTTCTTTTCACAGCTATTTGTAAAGCCTCCCCAGACAGCCATTTTGCTTTTTTGCATTTCTTTTCCATGGAGATGGTCTTGAACCCTCTCTCCTATACAATGTCACGAACCTCATTCCATAGTTCATCAGGCACTCTAGCTATCAGATCTAGGCCCTTAAATCTATTTCTCACTTCCACTGTATAATCATAAGGGATTTGATTTAGGTCATACCTGAATGGTCTAGTGGTTTTCCCTACTTGCTTCAGTTTAAGTCTGAATTTGGCAATAAGGAGTTCATGATCGGAGCCACAGTCAGCTCCTGGTCTTGTTTTTGCTGACTGTATAGAGCTTCTCCATCTTTGGCTGCAAAGAATATAATCAATCTGGTTTCGGTATTGACCATCTGGTGATGTCCATGTATAGAGTCTTCTCTTGTGTTGTTTGTTATGACCAGTGCATTTTCTTGGCAAAACTCTATTAGCCTTTGCCCTACTTCATTCCATATTCCAAGGCCAAATTTGCCTGTTACTCCAGGTGTTTCTTGACTTCCTACTTTTGCATTCCAGTCCCCTATAATGAAAAGGACATCTTTTTTGGGTGTTAGTTCTAAAAGGTCTTGTAGGTCTTCATAGAACCATTCAACTTCAGTTTCTTCAGTGTTACGGGTTGGGGCATAGACTTGGAGTACTGTGATATTGAATGGTTTGCCTTGGAAACGAACAGAGATCATTCTGTCGTTTTTGAGATTGCATCCAAGTACTGCATTTTGGACTCTTTTGTTGACCATGGTGGCTACTCCATTTCTTCTGAGGGATTCCTGCACACAGTAGTAGACATAATGGTCATCTGAGTTAAATTCACCCATTCCAGTCCATTTCAGTTTGCTGGTTCCTAGAATGTTGACATTCACTCTTGCCATCTCTTGTTTGACCACTTACAATTTGCCTTGATTCATGGACCTGACATTCCAGGTTCCTATGCAATATTGCTCTTTACAGCATTGGACCTTGCTTCTATCACCAGTCACATCCACAGCTGGGTATTCTTTTTGCTTTGGCTCCATCCCTTCATTCTTTCTGGAGTTATTTCTCCACTGATCTCCAGTAGCATATTGGGCACCTACTGACCTAGGGAGTTTCTCTTTCAGTATCCTATCATTTTGCCTTTTCATACTGTTCATGGGGTTCTCAAGGCAAGAATACTGAAGTGGTTTGCCATTCCCTTCTCCAGTGGACCACATTCTGTCAGATCTCTCCACCATGACCTGCCCATCTTGGGTTGCCCCATGGGCATGGCTTAGTTTCATTGAGTTAGACAAGGCTGTGGTCCTAGTGTGATTAGATTGACTAGTTTTCTGTGAGTATGGTTTCAGTGAAGCGAAAAGCAAAGGAGAAAAGGAAAGATATAAACATCTGAATGCAGAGTTTCAAAGAATAGCAAGAAGAGATAAGAAAGCCTTCTTCAGCGATCAATCCAAAGAAATAGATGAAAACAACAGAATGGGAAAGACTAGAGATCTCTTCAAGAATGGCTAACAAACACGTGAAAAGATGCTCAACATCACTCATTATCAGAGAAATGCAAATCAAAACCACTATGAGGTACAATTTCACACCAGTCAGAATGGCTGCGATCCAAAAGTCTACAAGCAATAAATGCTGGAGAGGGTGTGGAGAAAAGGGAACCCTCTTCCACTGTTGGTGGGAATGCAAACTAGTACAGCCACTATGGAGAACAGTGTGGAGATTCCTTAAAAAACTGGAAATAGAACTGCCTTATGATCCAGCAATCCCACTGCTGGGCATACACACTGAGGAAACCAGAAGGGAAAGAGACACGTGTACCCCAATGTTCATCGCAGCACTGTTTATAATAGCCAGGACATGGAAGCAACCTAGATGTCCATCAGCAGATGAATGGACAAGAAAGCAGTGGTACATATACACAATGGAGTATTACTCAGCCATTAAAAAGAATACATTTGAATCAGTTCTAATGAGGTGGATGAAACTGGAGCCTATTATACAGAGTGAAGTAAGTCAGAAAGAAAAATACCAATACAGTATACTAACACATATATATGGAATTTAGAAAGATGGTAACAATAACCCTGTGTACGAGACAGCAAAAGAGACACTGATGTATGGAACAGTCTTATGGACTCTGTTGGAGAGGGAGAGGGTGGGAAGATTTGGGAGAATGGCATTGAAACATGTGTAATATCATGTACGAAATGAGTTGCCAGTCCAGGTTCAATGCACGATACTGGGGCCTTTAGGAGTACTTAGGTCTTGAAGGCAGAGTACTTATAAATGGGATAAGTGCCATTATAAAAATGTCTACAGAGAGATCTTTTGCCCCTTCCACCAAATGAGGGTACAGAGAGAAGCCTGCACTCTGCTACCAAAAAGGCCTTCTCTAGAACCCAACATGCTGACACCGTGATTTTGGGTTTCTAGCCCTAAAATCTGAAAAATAAATGTCTGTTGTTTATAAAAGAAAAAAGAAAGAAAATCAGAGATACCAAAGGAACATTTCATGCAAAGATGGGCTCGATAAAGGACAGAAATGGTATGGACCTAACAGAAGCAGAAGATATTAAGAAGAGATGGCAAGAATACACAGAAGAACTGTACAAAAAAGATCTTCATGACCCAGATAATCACGATGGTCTGATCACTCACCTAGAGCCAGACATCCTGGTATGTGAAGTCAAGTGGGCCTTAGAAAGCATCACTATGAACAAAGCTAGTGGAGGTGATAGAATTCCAGTTGAGCTATTCCAAATCCTGAAAGATGATGCTGTGAAAGTGCTGCACTCAATATGCCAGCAAATTTGGAAAACTCAGCAGTGGCCACAGGACTGGAAAAGGTCAGTTTTCATTCCAATCCCAAAGAAAGGCAATGCCAAAGAATGCTCAAACTACTGCACAATTGCACTCATCTCACACGCTAGTAAAGGAATGCTCAAAATTCTCCAAGCCAGGCTTCAGCAATGTGTGAACCATGAACTTCCTGATGTTCAAGCTGGTTTTAGAAAAGGCAGAGGAACCAGAGATCAAATTGCCAACATCCGCTGGATCATGGAAAAAACAAGAGAGTTCCAGAAAAACATCTATTTCTGCTTTATTGACTATACCAAAGCCTTTGACTGTGTGGATCACAATAAACGGTGGAAAATTCTGAGAGATGGGAATACCAGACCACCTGATCTGCCTCATGAGAAATCTGTATGCAGGTCAGGAAGCAACAGTTAGAACTGGACATGGAACAACAGACTGGTTCCAAATAGGAAAAGGAGTACGTCAAGGCTGTATATTGTCACCCTGTTTATTTAACTTATATGCAGAGTACATCATGAGAAACGCTGGACTGGAAGGAACACAAGCTGGAATCAAGATTGCTGGCAGAAATATCAATAACCTCAGATATGCAGATGACCACCCTTATGGCAGAAAGTGAAGAGAAACTCAAAAGCCTCTTGATGAAAGTGAAAGTGGAGAGTGAAAACGTTGGCTTAAAGCTCAACATTCAGAAAATGAAGATCATGGCATCTGGTCCCATCACTTCATGGGAAATAGATGGGGAAACAGTGGAAACAGTGTCAGACTTTATTTTTCTGGGCTCAAAAATCACACAGATGGTGACTGCAGCCATGAAATTAAAAGACGCTTACTCCTTGGAATGAAAGTTATGACCAACCTAGATAGCATATTCAAAAGCAGAGACATTACTTTGCCAACAAAGGTCCGTCTAGTCAAGGCTATGGTTTTTCCTGTGGTCATGTATGGATGTGAGAGTTGGACTGTGAAGAAGGCTGAGCACCGAAGAATTGATGTTTTTGAACTGTGGTGTTGGAGAAGACTCTTGAGAGTCCCTTGGACTGCAAGGAGATCCAACCAGTCCATTCTGAAGGAGATCAGCCCTGGGATTTCTTTGGAGGGAATGATGCTAAAGCTGAAACTCCAGTACTTTGGCCACCTGATGCAAAGAGTTGACTCATTGGAAAAGACTCTGATGCTGGGAGGGATTGGGGGCAAGAGGAGGGGACGACAGAGGATGAGATGGCTGGATGGCATCACTGACTCAATGGACATAAGTCTGGGTGAACTCCTGGAGTTGGTGATGGACCGGGAGGCTGGCGTGCTGCGATTCATGGGGTCGCAAAGAGTCGGACATGACTGAGCAACTGATCTGATCTGATCTGATCTGATACTTCTTGTTAGTATGGTCTTTGACAGGAAGGCCAAAGAAAAACTGACAGTTCTTCCTCTAAAGGTAAAGCATACCTTTACCCTGACATCTTTGAAATTTTTTTCTGTCTTTGGCTCTTACCATCTGAATATAATATGCTCATGTGTGCACTTCTTGTTATTTATCCTGCCTGTTACTCTCTGATCTTCCTGCATCTGTGGTTTGGTGGCTGTTGCTAAGGAAGTTTCCCTGGAGAAGGAAATCGCAACCCACTGCAGCATTCTTGCCTGGAGAATTCCCTGGACAGAGGAGCCTGGAAGGCTACATACAGTCCATGGGGTCACAAACAGTCAAACGTGACTGAGCACACATGCAGTAACTCCTTACTATCTTCTAGGTGGCACAGTGGTAAGGAATATGCCTGCCAGTCCAGGAGATGCAAGAGATGTGGGTTCAACCCCTGGGTTGGGAAGAGCCTCTAGGAAAGGAATTTGCTACACTCTCCAGTATTCTTGCCTGGGAATTCTCTTAGACAGAGGAGCCTGGTGAGCTACAGTCCAAAGTGTCACAAACAGTCAGACACGACTTATTAATAGAAACTAAACAAGAGCTAAAGTGAAAGACTCCCCTGGAAGAATCTCTTAGAAGAAATGGAGTAACCCTCATAATCAACAAAAGAGTCTAAAATGCAATACTTGGATGCAATCTCAAAAGTGACAGAATGATCTCTGTTCATTTCCCAGGCAAACCATTCAATATCACAGTAATCCAAGTCTATGCCCCAACCAGTTATGCTGAAGAAGCTGAAGTTGAACGGTTCTACGAAGACCTACAAGACCTTCTAGAACTAACACGTTAAAAAAGATGTCCTTTTTATTATAGGGGACTGGAATGCAAAAGTAGGAAGTCAAGAGATACCTAGAGTAACAGGCAAATTTAGCCTTGGAGTACAAAATGAAGCAGGGCAAAAACTAACAGAGTTTTGCCAAGAGAATGCACTGGACATAGCAAACATCCTCTTCCAAGAACACAAGAGAAGATTCTACACATGGACATCACCAGATGGCCAACACCAAAATCAGAATGATTATATTCTTTGCAGCCAAATATGGAGAAGCTCTATACAGTCAGCAAAAGCAAGACCAGGAGCTGACTGTGGCTCCGATCATGAACTCCTTATTGCCAAATTCAGACTGAAATTGAAGAAAGTAGGGAAAACCATTAGATTATTCAGGTATGACCTAAGTCAAATCTCTTATGATTATACAGTGGAAGTGACAAATAAATTCAAGGGATTAAATCTGATAGACAAAGTGCCTGAAGAACTATGGATGGATGTTCGGGACATTGTACAGGAGGCAGCGATCAAGAACATCCCCAAGGAAAAGAAATGCCAAAAGGCAAAATGGTTGTCTGAGAAGGCTTTACAAATAGCTGAGAAAAGAAGAGAAGCTGAAAGCAAAGGAGAAATGGAAAAATATACCCATTTGAATGCAGAGTTCAAAGGAATAGCAAGGAGAGATAAGAAAGCATCCTCAGTGATCAGTGCAAAGAAATAGAGGAAACAATAGAATGGGAAAGACTAGAGATTTCCTCAAGAAAATTAGAGATACCAAGGGAGCATTTCTCGTAAAGATGGGCTCAATAAAGGACAGAAATGGTATGGACCTAACAGAAGCAGAAAATACTAAGAAAAGGTGGCAAGAATACACAGAAGAACTGTACAAAAAAGATCTTCATGACCCAGATAACCATGATGGTGTGATCACTCACCTCGAGCCAGACATTCTAGAATGCTGAGTCACATGGGCCTTAGGAAGCATCACTATGAACAAAGCTAGTGGAGGTGATGGAATTCCAATGAGCTATTTCAAATTCTAAAAGATGGTGCTATGAAAGTGCTATACTCAATATGCCAGCAAATTTGGAAAACTCAGCAGTGGCCACAGGACTGAAAAAGGTCAGTTTTCACTCCAATCCCCAAGAAAGGCAATGCCAAAGAGTGTTCAAACTACCACACAATTGCACTCATCTCACACGCTAGCAAAGTGAAGTGAAATCGCTCAGTCGTGTCCGACTCTTTGTGACCCCATGGACTATAGCCTATCAAGCTCTTGCATCCATGGGATTTTCCAGGCAGGAATACTGGAGTGGGTTGCCATTTCCTTCTCCAGGAGATCTTCCCAACCCAGGGATTGAACCCAGGTCTCCCGCATTATAGGCAGACACTTACCCATCTGAGCCACCAGGGAAGTCCACACAATTGCACTCATCTCACATGCTAGCAAACTAATGCTCAAATTTCTCCAAGGCAGGCTTCAACAGTATGTGAACTGTGAACTCCCAGATGTTCAAGCTGGTTTTAGAAAAGGCAAAGGAACCAGAGATCAAATTACCAACATCCATTGGATCATCGAAAAAGCAAGAGTGTTCCAGAAAAAAAATCTACTTCTGCTTAATTGACTATGCCAAAACCTTTGACTGTGGAAAATTCTGAAAAAGATGGGAATACCAGACCACCTTACCTGTCTCCTGAGAAATCGGTATGCAGGTCAAGAAGCAAGAGTTAGAACTGGACGTGGAACAAAAGACTGGTTCCAAATCAGGAAAGGAGTATATCAAGACTGTATATTGTCACCCTGCTTATTTAACTTATATGCAGAGAACATCAAGTGAAATGCCAGGCTGGATGAAGCACAAGCTGGAATCAAGATTGCTGGGAGAAATATCAATAACCTCAGATATGCAAATGACACCACCCTTATGGCAGAAATCAAAGAAGAAATAAACAGCTTTTTGATGAAAATGAAAGAGGAGAGTGAAAAAGTTGGCTTAAAACCCAACATTCAGAAAACTAAGATCATGGCAACTGGTCCCATCACTTCATGGCTAATAGATGGGAAAACTGGAAACAGTGACAGACTTTACTTGGCTCCAAAATCACTGCATATGGTGACTGCAGCCATGAAATGAAAAGATACTTGCTCCTTGGAAGAAATGCTATGACCAACCTAGACAGCAGATTAAAAAGCAGGGACATTACTAACAAAGGTCCATCTAGTCAAAGCTATGCTTTTTCTAGTAGTTATGTACGGATGTGAGAATTGGACTATAAAGAAAGTTGAATGCTGAAGAATTGATGCTTCTGAACTGTGGTGTTGGAGAAGACTCTTGAGAGTCCCTTGGACTGCAAGAAGATCCAACCAGTCCATGCTAAATGAAAGCAGTCCTGAATATTCATTGGAAGGACTGATGATGAAGCTGAAACTCCAATACTTTGGCCATCTGATGCGAAGAAGTGACTCATTGGAAAAGACCCTGATTCTGGTAAAGATTGAAGGCAGGAGGAGAAGGGGATGATAGAAGATGAGATGATTGGATGGCATCACTGACTCAATGGACATGAATTTGAGTAAGCTCAAGTTGGTGATGCATAGGGAAGTCTGACGTGCTGCAGTCCATGGGATTACAAACAGTCGGATGTGACTGAGTGAACTGAAATCTGACTGAAAGCTATTAATTAGTTCTGATGAATTTGTTCATAAAAAGAAAAAATCTTCCTCATTAAGTCTTGATGTAAGGACAAGTTCAATGTAATGCAAAGTTGATTGAAAACAGTTTACTTCCTCCCCCGACCAATTAGTGAGCTGAACTGAACTGAACTGAACTGAAACAACAGCAATACCTCTTTAAATAGAGTTATGTCTTGCATCTCTCTTAGTAATAATTTTATCTTATATTCTGGGGCCCTGTTTATGTGTTGGTGAAGTGTTGGGGAGGGGAGGTAATCTATGCTCTTATGATTGAATCTCAATTGTTTAATTAAGTCTGGTTCCCTGGGCTGAGACCTGCAGAAGCTTTTCTTGAGTGTTCCCCCCTCCACCCACCTCCTTTTGTGAGACTGGAAGGATAAAGGCAGTTGTCCAACTGCACTTTCACCACGTCAAGTAAGTCTTTGGGGAAGTCATTTGTCTTTTCCTCCATTATGCTTTGGGCATGTTTCAAAATGGTGACTTTTGCCCTATCTGGCTTGAAACATGAAGGGATTTTTCTTTGATCAAAGTTAATTGTGTTTGGCTGCAAAATTCCAGTCTGTTGGCACAGTAACTCTTCAAAAGATAGTTAGAGCTAACATATGCAGTTACCCAATGGGTAATGGTAAAGATACATTACAACAAGTGTTAAAATAAATATCTGAAAGACTTCCCTGGTGATCCAGTGACTATGACTCTGCACTCCCAATGCAGGGAGCCTGGGTTCAATCCCTGGTCAGGAAACTAAATTCTACATGCCGCAACTAAAACCCAAATAAGTTTTTTAAAAATAATGAAGATTTAGGAGGTATTTGATGTACATTGTAATATTTAATCAAAGAATCTGTCATATACAGTATATCAGTTCTGTTAAACAGAGAAAATTAATGCTTTGATAGGAAAATTATAAATTCAATGCAATACTTTTCTAAGCAACATACTGAAAAAAAAACTTTTTTTCTACATTTATAAGTTCTCTCTTATGTAAAGGATTTCAGATACTACTTTCTAAGAAAAATTATATCTTCTTACATAAAGCATAACTCTTCAGGAAAAGTACTAAATATAAATTTTACATAGCAGCTTAAAGTGTTGTTTTAGAACAGATTATCTGAGAATGTTTTATACTCACGCATGCAAATTGACAGGCATACACTTGATTGAAATAATGGTTCTTTCAGGCCTCATAGAATGTTTCACGTTTTGAAAACCTAATTAAGCCAATTATATTTTAAAAGCTCCATAGGGGTATCTTCAATTCTTGTTTTAAAGACATTCTAACTTAAAAGTCTTTATTACGAGAATAAGTAAAAAAATGATGGTTCAGTTTTGGTTTACCTTTCACACCATTTTTTGTGAACGTTGACTTTAAAAACATTTTTGATTTGCCATTTAATATGTTTATTAGAGTACAATTGCTTTACAATGTTGTGTTAGTTTCTTCTGTACAACAGAGTGGATCAGCTATCTGTGTACGTATATCCCCTCCCTTTTGAGCCTCCCTCCCACCCCCCATCTCACACCCTCAAGAAACTGACAGCCGCGGTACTAAAGATGGTTAGCTACTCAGTCAGACAACTTTTCTTGTATATGTGCAATTCATGAAGACTTTTGTTTTCTTTATTTTTTATTTTCTGACTTTTATGTTTTTCAGGGTGGACTGAACTTCCACTCATTGTGGTACTGAATTCTTTACTAGGGAGATGTAGAAGAGATACCAAGATCAGTTTCTGGAGTGATGAGGGATTGAAGCTCTTTTCTCTCTGAAACAAGACAGTAAAGGCTAAACAACTAAAATGGATCATTTCAGAACTGGCCAATATCCAAAGCCACTGAAAGAACTGAAAACCACCCAAGATAAACGGCCAAGCTCTGATGAAGCAGTGGGACCTGTGAAGTGTCATTTTATTTATTTGGCTGGGACGAGTCTTAGTTGCAGGATGCAGGATCATCAATCTTCCTATCAGTTCTTTAGTTGCAACATGAGAACTCTCATTTGCATCACGTGGGATCTTAGTTCCTTGACCAGGCATTGAACCCAGGTCCCCTGCTTTGGGAGTATGGAGTCTTAGCCACTGGACCACCAGGCACATGCCTGTGAATTTTTAATTTGGAGCTATTCCCATTTCCTTCTTTCCCCAGTTCAGTGGTGTAGAAACCAAAATCCAGCAGCACCGTAAAGGATAGAGAGATGTGAATTCTTTTTGATCTCTATTAAAAGCACAGTCCCCTAGAGCACTGCCAATTTGTTGTTCCAACTTGGAGCTCCCTCAAAAATCAGAGTATGTCAGCTATTTCACTTGATTCAGAGCTTGGGTGGGGTAAGGGGGGCTTACCCCAGGGCATCAGTGAGGCAGTGGAAAATAACTGGCAGCATTTAAAGTATCTGAGGTAGTCACCCTTTTGTTGGGGTGAACAAGACTCAGTCGGGGAATTTAAAGGAAGTCCTGTAGAATCAGACAAACATAGGGGCATTTTAAAAGCTATGACAAATTCTTGGGGATCTAAAAGTCTGCCTCAGACTATATTACATACGCTCAGGAAAGCCCTGGGGAAAGAGAAAAGGATAGTCACTCATGTCCAGCGTACCTTGAGGGACTATGCAAGAAAAAAGTGAAAGCTAAGACTAAAAGAAAGCAAACTTCTGTCTGAAGTTTGAAGCTGTGCCTTTTTATGTAGATTCTCTTGGACAAAAGGCAGAAGATATTTCCCTCTAGGGAAATCTTATGAACACTGGTTATTTAGTCACCAAATTTTACTGAGCAACGGATGACTCATAGGAGGCCAGCTTGAAAAATAAAAGCAAGAAATGAAAGAAGAAATAAAGCCAGCAGAGAACTCAGTGACAAACACTAAGGGGAACACAAAATCTACAGAATTAGCCCAAGAAAGTGCTAAACAGATTAGTAGCAGTAAAAAATATGACAATTTTAAAAGTTAGCAAATAGAAGCTCTGAAGTTGGAGAGCTCTGAATTGAGAGTTGTTTCAATATATTGTCTAAGATCTCAAAATTTTAATTAAAAAGCTTAGAAAATATTCAGAAAAATATGCTATATAAACAAGAAAAAAATGCAGTCAACATATAACATACCCAAGGAAGTGGGGCAGATTTCGTACTTAGTAGATGAAAACTTTGGGTCAACTATCACATGTTCAAATGATTAAAGAATTAAAGCATGTCAGTGATGTCTCATGAGCTTCCCAGGTGGCCCTAGAGGCAAAGAATCCACTAGAGTTGAAAATTACAAGGGTAAACTCTAGAGTTTCTAGAGTTGAAAATTACAAAAAATAAAATAACAAGAACTAGAGGGGCACAATAGCAGATTTTAGCCAGAAAAACAAAGAGTGAGCAAATATAAAATACATTAATAAAAACTATTCAGTCTGAGTAGCAAAAAGAAACAATAATAAACAAAAAGAACCAGACTCAGAGCCTTCTTGAACATCATGAAGTAATGACACAGACACAGAGGAAGTCCCAGAAAGAGAAGGGAAAGAGGTAGAAAGATACTTGAAAACATAGTACCTAAAAATTCCCAAATTAAATGAGAAATAGTAGTTTTCATAGTTAAATATGTATTTCTGCCACAGGACACTAAACAGGGTGGCTTAACCAACTCTAGAAATGTATCGTCTCACAGTTCCATAGGCTAGAAGCCTGAGATTCAGTGTAGTCCGTGTTGTTCCTCCCGAGGACCGTGAGCGAGAATCTTTTCCAGGCCCCTCTCAGTTTCTGGTGGTTTGCTAGCAGTCACTGGCATTCCTTTGCTGGGTGATGCATCTCTCTGATTTCTGCCTTCATCTTCACTTTACAATCAGTATAGACATACCTATCTGTGTCCAAATTTTCTCTTTTTTATAAGGATACCCCCACTCCAGTACTCTTGCCTGGAAAATCCCATGGATGGAGGAGCCTGATAGGTTGCAGTCCAGGGGGTCGCAAAGAGTCGAACATGACTGGGCGACTTCACTTTCACTTTCCACTTTCATGCATTGGAGAAGGAAATGGCAACCCACTCCAGTGTTCTTGCCTGGAGAATCCCAGGGACGGAGGAGCCTGGTGGGTTGCCATCTTTGTGTTCTCGCAGAGTCGGACATGACTGAAGCGACTTAGCAGCAGCAGCAGCATAAGGATACCAGTCATATTTGATTAGGACCCATCCTAATGACCTCATATGAACTCGATACATCTGTAAAGGCCCTGTTTCCAAGCAGGGTCACTTCTATGGTATTAGACTCCTTGAACTGCAAGGAGATCAAATCAGTCAATCCTAAAGGAAATTAGTCCTGAATATTCAATGGAAGGACTGATGCTGAAGCTGAAACTCCAATACTTTGGCCACCTGATGCAAAGAACTGACTCATTCGAAAAGACCCTGATGCTAGGAAAGATTGAAGGCAGGAGGAGAAAGGGACGACAGAGGATGAGATGGTTGGATGGCATCACCAACTCAATGGACATGAGTTTGAGCCGAGTCTGGGAGTTGGTGATGGACAGGGAAGCCTGGTGGGCTACAGTCCTTGGGGTCGCAAAGAGTCAGACATGACTGAGCAACTGAACTGAAGGTATTAGAGGTTAGGACCTGACATATACATGTATTTTTGTGGGGGTGACGTCATTCAGCTCATGACCATCTCAGCCTAGTGTGCATCATGTACATGGATAATATTAATAATATGCATTTATAGTTTAATTTCTTTTCACCATAAAACAACCTTCTCTGCATTTTTAGCCTGGGTAAATGGAATGTTATTGCTTGAAGAGAGAGGCTTAGGAAGGGAAAGATCATCCGCAAAGGAATGGCAGCATTTGGCTGATGAAAGGAAGTTCTATGCACTTGGAGAGAGGACAGCTGTTGAGCATGGCTTATTCAGGTGAAGAGGAGCTGAATAGGGTGAAAGAGTGGGCAGAGTTTTTTATGCTCCTTTCTGAAAAGCTAAATGGTACCTGGCAGTCAGTTCCATTTGAGTCAGCTACAGTTTGAGTCTCTAGTGCCCACTTAACGGGGTCACCATCTGGAGGGACTGTTGGCTATAACCCCAGGGAGTGTCTGACCCTTTGTTTCTTGACTATAATAGCTGCCATGTTCTGGGTTCTTACATCCGAGGTGGGATGCTAGATGCTACCTTACATTATTACATCTTGTGCACCTTAACAGATTTCTCAGGAAGCTTGTACAGATGGGAGAATGAGGCTCAGTGTGGTTTGCTATCTTTTTTAGCATTAGGTCATAATGGGACCAGAGTTTGCACCCTGGTTATCTGAGCTCAAAGTTTCTCAGTCTTTGACTCCTTTGCTATCCTTGGATCCAATGCCTGGTTCACGCTAGTCAGGCTGGGTGAGATGGGTGGTAGGAAGTGCCACCAGACTGCCATCAACATGCACTGCCCAATGGGCAAGCAGGTGAACTTGGGACGTGTTCAGGGGCCTGAGACTTGAGGTTTGCTGCTGGACCTGTTCTGTTTCTTTAGTGAAAGTCAGAGCTGGGTGGCACGCAAGCACATGAACACATACACACACACACACACAGATACCAGTGGAGTACATGTGAACCCTTACCTGGCAGCAAAACCATCTCTGGTCCTCTTCCTATCTTATCACTTGCCATACTCCAACATGATGGTCTTTGAAGTGGGGCCTTTGGGACGTGATTAGTTCATAAGGATAGAGCACTCATGCATGGGGGGCTTCCCAGGTGGCACAGTAGTAAAGAATCTCCCTACTAATTCAGGAGATGTGAGTTTGATCCCTAGGTCAGGAAGAACCACTGGACTAGGAAATGGCAATCTACTCCAGTATTCTTGCCTGGGAAATCCCATGGAGAGAGGAGCCTGGTGGGCTACAGTCCAGGGGGTCCCAAACTAAATGACTGAGCATGTACACATGCACTCAAGAAAGGGATTAGTACTTTCATAAAAGAGACCCCATTGAGCTTCCTTGCCCCTTCCACCACGTGAGGACACAGTGAGAAGAGAGCCTTCCCTCTGTAAGATGGAATCAGGCCCTCACTTGACACCAAATCTGCCAGAGCCTTGAGCTTAGACTTCTTAGACTTCCAGAACTGAGTAATGTGCGTTTGTTGTTAAGCCACCTAGTCTATGGTACTGCTGTACAGCAGCCCCAGTGGACTAAGGTGTCACCTCCAATGCACTCTAATACTCTGCTGTGCGGTTTAGTCGCTAAGTCGTGTTCGACTCTTTGTGACTCCATGGACTGTAGTTCCCCAAGCTCCTCTGTCCATGGAATTTCCCAGGCAAGAATACTCCAGAGGGTTGCTATTCCTTTCTCCAGGGGATCTTCCCAACCCAGGAATCAAACCCGTGTCTCCTGCTTGGGAGGTGAACTCTTTACCACTGAGCCACCTGGAAAGCCCAAACACACTCTAATATTTAGATCCTATTCCTGCTCCAGTATATTCCAAATGTGTAACTGAATATACGCAGTTGCAATGTGTGAAAAGGTGGCCTTTGTTGGACTTAATTTTCCCTTTTCCCTCAACTTCTAAATCTCTTAGTTTCATTTATTTTCTCCTACAATGTAGAAAGCAGCCAGACTTCAATTGACTCTGCTTTATAGTAGAAGAATCATTGATTATATAAGTGCAGTTTGGGAAGTAAGATGTGTTAACTTCTGCATTTCCTAACTGGCCTGGTGATAAAACTTTCAACCGTTTTCAAAAAACTTTAGGGATAGAAATGTGTGTGTGTGTATGAATCTGTGCACTCAAAATGTACAGTTTAGTGAGTAGAGATAAATGTTATTTTTATTATTTTCTAGAGCAGACCACTTGCAAAGCCTATTTTGACAGATTATCTTTCAAGCTGGTCCTGCCTGATCAGCACACTTTCTTCCTGCACCCGGACATGCAAAGCTTCTTATTTATAGAAAAAAAATATGGTATTTTTAAGAAAAATATGTTTTTCTCTGACATCTATGTTATGAAGTTAGTTATTATCTAAGTTATGAAGTTAGTATTAACGTTAACTAAGGTAACTCTATCTTCTAATCGTAAGTCACTTGAGTGAACAGAGAAGGAAGAAGAGGGCTGGTTGGATGTGCTTTTAAGCTGCCCAACATGGCTAAGTCTTTAGGCAACTTTCTCCTCCTCTGAAATAAAACAACCTTAGGGGAAAGAGAGCTAGGCTTAGACAACATTATTCACAAACCTCAGACTGCTGAGGGAAATGAACCTAGGCATACAGCTGCAGGCATTTCAAATGCCTATGCTGGGTCTGAAACCAAAAGTCCTAATTCTAAGGTTTCATCTGAGACATTTTTGCCTTAAGACTACATCATGTACATGGCTGACAAAATACAGCCAGACTTTCTTTTTCTTCCTTTTTTTTGTATTTTATTGAAATATGTTTTCAGAAAAGTGTTTTCCTACCACAAATGTAGGTGGTAGGAAATATAGCTCCTTGAGTTTATTTTACAACCTGAACACCTGTGTATTCAACTCGAAGATCAAGAAGCAACATCACCTGTGCCCTGGAACTCTCTCATTCTCTGGTCAGTATTTTCTGCTTTCCTCTCCAGACTATGCTGAGAATCAGGCTTTTTAAAAAAAATTGCTTGTGCCTGCACACCTTTATTCACCTGGAGACAAACCACAGACACACTACATGAGAAGGTACAGGAAAAAGGCATTCTATATCTTTCCTCAAACTTGCCTCGGAGGTCCGGCACCCCCATGAATGGTACAACGTTCAGAGCAGACCTCTGGGGAGGCACAGGTATTCTTCATGGAATTCCAGGATGGCATCAGTCTATGGAAGTCTTCACTTTGAAGATTATTTGCTCTTTTTTTTCTTCCCAACTGGGATTAGATAAGCAGTTGAAATAATAGCTATGAATATATGAGGTCAGTCTCAGTTGTTAAATCCTTAATTGGGGTAAGTGTCTTGTTCTTTCCATTTTGCTCTGGGGCCATTCCAACCATCTGCTCTGTTCTCTGGGCTCCGCTGTCTTAATACATATTTCCCTAATATTTCAGATAATTTTCTCCCTGGGTATTTAATCACTCACAGACTTAAAAATGTTTAATATTTTTAGATAGTGCCCTTCTCTGCCAATGTCTCAAGCAGCTTGCAAAGGTGAATGCTTTGTTCACTTTCTGTTGTATATCTTTTAACAAATATAAATAATTTTTACTTTGTAGTTTTCACTCACAACAGTCTATATGTGTAAGCAATATCTTTCAAAACATTTCTTAATCAAAGGTGGAACCTATACAAAGAAAATACTGTGGTTATAAAATGTTTAGCGCTTCTGATCAGTAAAGAAGCTTCCCCAGGGACTTCCCTGGTGGCCTAGTGGTTAAGAATCCACGTGCCAGTGCAGGGGACATGGGTTTGATCCCTCATCTGAGAAGATCCCACATGCTGTGG
Organism: Bubalus bubalis; assembly: GCF_019923935.1. Lineage (NCBI taxonomy): Eukaryota > Metazoa > Chordata > Mammalia > Artiodactyla > Bovidae > Bubalus > Bubalus bubalis. The sequence goes on from NC_059161.1 coordinate 112,086,356, forward strand.
AGCAATTAAGCCCAGGTGCCACAGCTACTGAGCCCATATGCCACAACTACGGAAGCCCACACACCCTCGAGCCCACTTACTGCAACTAGAGAAAGACCATGCACAGCAACGAAGAGCCAGCCCAGCCAAAAATAAATAAATAAATAAAATGTTTTTAAAAGAACAAATTTCCCCTAATTCCCTTTCTATTACTCTAGAAAAAATCATAGGTATGAGTGATGGTGCAGTTTCAGTAAATTATGCCTATACCCCATGTGAGAAGTATGAATGAATAACTTCTTTTGTACTTTGGCTCAGTTGGTAAAGGATCCCCCTGCAACACAGGAGACCCAGGTTCAATCCCTGGGTGGGGAAGATCCCCTGGTGAAGGAAGGCAACCCACTCCAGTATTCTTGCCTGGAAAATCCCATGGACAGAGGAGCCTGGCAGGCTACAGTCCATGGAGTTGCAAAGAGTCGGACACAACTTAGCGACTAAACCACCATATTTTGTACTTACCGAATTTAGAGCAAAAAGTTGTCCTTGAGTAAGTACTAGATTTAAGTTTTCAAGTAGAAAAAATTCATATTTATTCAAGCACTTGTTCATCCAGGTACTAGATAAATAAGCTTAACAAGTCACCCAACACCTAAGCGTCTCAGCTTTGTCTTCCCAGTAAGGAACTGTATTTGTGGCTGATAGACTTCTATGAGCCCATTGTCATGGCAAAGTACTGCACAAAAATAGATTCCCTTGACTTTCTTCATGTTGCCCTGGGGCCAAGAGAGGGACACACACTTTGAGTCATCATTTTGCTTCAAGAAACCCATTGGGTTACTGCACAAGCAGATGCAGTTTCTTGCTAGAATAATAAGCAGATTTTTGTAAATAAAAACATCCCCACCAACACATTATCTGTCTAGAGGAACTCTGTCCTTTTTCGTGATGCTGAGCCACTGATCCCCATGATAACTGACCATTTCAGGAAATAGTGAACCACCACCATTCTGCTGGTGACTGGGGCAAGGATACTTCCTGTGGCAATCTCACACACACACACACACACACACACGCACACACACAATTTTTCATAAAGGCAGTGGATCTTGAACCCTAGAATCACTACCACATTTATAAATCTGAGTTAGACAGACATTCTGGAATACATGTTCTATTTCTGTGGGATATGAATGATCTCACTCCATCCGAGGATCTAATTAGCTTTTCTTAACTACATTAGCAGAATGCTGAGAAATGGAATATTTCATGCCATATCAGTAAACAAAGCCTGCCACGGTCATCAGTGATTGCAGCCACCACTGAGGGTGAGCTGGTGAGCCCTGAGGGAACTCAGAAAGGAAAGAATACCTGCCATCTAGCAGCTATCAGACTGCAGCCACTCCTTAAGGTGAGCACTGAGGAACTCAGGATGTGAAAACACAGGATACTGGTCCCAGATAGCTGAGATGCATATCTGTGAGCCCAGACTCTTGCATCTTCCCATGTATAGAAAAGCACTAAATTCCTTATCTTGGGATATCTAGTTTTCTTTAACTAACAGCGATCTTTTGATAATCCCAACTATCTTCCCTTTGTTGCAAAACTTCTATATAGCATGGTTGCCCCCTCGCCTCATCAGACCAGTTCTATCAGAATTACTAGAGATGTTTGCCTCCTGGACTTGAAGTCCTAAAATTTCCTGCCGAATAAAACATTACTTTCAACATTTAGGTTGTGAATAATTTTTTAAGTTGGCAATACTTAGTGCAAAGATTTTCTTTAGGGTGATGGGAAAGAAAAAAACCACAGTTATCTACAAGCAAACACAGAATTCTGATGTCTCTGAAAAACCAAAATCTATCCTCTTGAAAGCTGTCATTCTCTAATCCTCATTTGATGTGAGCTGCATATACAGAGACTGCACAGCATTATTAGTAATGGCACATATTTTGTAATCATATATCCTGACTTTGGGCTTCCCAGGTGGCACTAGTGGGAAAGAACCTTCCTGTCAATGCAGGAGATCCAAGAGACGTGGGTTTCATCCCTGGGTCAGGAAGATGCCCTGGAGAAAGGCATGGCAACCCATTCCATTATTCTTGCCTGGAGAATCCCATGGACAAGAGGAACCTGCTGGGCTGCAGTCCATGGGGTCACAAAGAGTTGGACATGACTGAAGCAACTTAGCGAGTAGGCATCCTGACTTTACTCTTTTCTAGCTGTGTGATCTTAGGAGGAGTATCAAATTACTCTTTTTTTTCTTCTTCTGTAAATAATACTGATACCTGCTTTTGAGTGTGTTGTGAGGATTAAATGAGATTATATACATCAAAAGCTTAGAACAATGTCTAGCAAACAGAAGTCTGTGCACGTGTACTCAGTCGTGTCTGACTCTTTGCAACCCCATGGACTGTAGCCCGCCAGGCTCCTCCGTCCATGGGATTTCCCAGGCAAGAATACTGGAGTGGATTGCTATTTCCTTCTCCAGAGGTACACTTATTAAACTGAAGCTTTTATTATTATTCACATTGCATCTGCTTATGGAGACATATAGGAGTCAATTGATTCATTTCCATTATCCAGCGATAACATTTCTTCTGTACTTCTAGCAACACTGCCTTCCCAGACACAAATTTTATATTCTAAATTGTTGTGGGGGGGAACCCACACAATTCAAATTATTTCGTGCCATTAAAGTCCTTATGTTGTAAATGATGGGCAATCAAATCTCACGCCTCAAAGACTAGGTTGATCGTTTAAAAGTCTCCATTCTTTCTAAATGCGGGTCCTCCATGGCAGATGGTGCTGTCAGTGATATAGTGTCCTTCCTACAATGAGCAAGGATGGTTTAATAGGGCCTTACCTTTACAAAGTAATTTCCCTTCTAGTTAAGAGTGTGTGCTCAGAAGTCAAATTATGCAACTTATAGCCCAGCTCCTTCATTTACTTATTGTTTAACCTTGGATGAGTTATTAAGTTTCACTTATCCTTAGCTTCTCCAGCAGAGAAATGGAGATAGTAACAGCAATTACCCCAATGTATTGTTGGTGTGTTCAATGAAATAATGAGAAGCCTTTAGCTGTATTTGGCACATAGTTTTGCCACTGATTTCTTAGCAGTTATAACTTAATGTTTGCTGCTGCTACTAAGTCACTTCAGTGGTGTCCGACTCTGTGCGACCCCAGAGACGGTAGCCCACCAGGTTCCCCCGTCCCTGGGATTCTCCAGGCAAAAACACTGGAGTGGGTTGCCATTTCCTTCTCCAGACTGTTAGTAGCTGCTGCTGCTGCTAAGTCGATTCAGTCGTGTCCGACTCTGTGCGACCCCATAGACGGCAGCCCACCAGGCTCCCCGTCCCTGGGATTCTCCAGGCAAGAACACTGGAGTGGGTTGCCATTTCCTTCTCCAATGCATGAAAGTGAAAATCAAAGTGAAGTCGCTCAGTCGTGTCCGACTCCGACTCCGACTCAGTGTCTATTTATGTGTGCCCTGTATATGGTATAAAGGCTGCTGGAGGCTGATAGTTTATATCAAAAGAGGGTAATGACTCCATTGATGCTTTTAAGAAAACTCTAGAATACCTTCCTTACAAACTTATTGGTAAGGTTATAAGTTGGTTGTAAGTTGGTAACAAAATATTATTACCAACTGTGAAGGAAACAGCGAATCTCTATGACACCAGCAGATGACTGTAGGTCTACTTCATGACATAATAGAGGTTTCATTTACTAATTAAATGGTTACCTGGTAACTGCAGACAGGCTGTGGGAGTCTCAACCTGGTTTTATCTCTTCTCCTCGATAACAAAAGGTTGCTATTGGGGACTGTTGTTTCCAGACCCTCTCAGCTTACAGAGTGAGGGAGTCTATGTGTGCACAGTAACCCCACTTACATATACACATATCTGTAACTATCTGCATAGATTGTGCTAGAGGTGGTCATAGTGATGCCTTGAATTCTAGTCCATTCCCACATGGATCATTCTAGCCTCTTACTGTTGCAGGAAAGGAGGACCCCTTCCAGGGTCTGAGAGTGGTCTCTTGTCTAACACTTGGAAATGGATGATTATCAGAGAAGACACACGTGCCGACAAAGCAAGAGACTATCAGGAAAGGGCACTCAGATGGAGAGCAGCAGGGTGAGGGAACCCAGAAGGGCTGCTCTGCCATGTGACTTGCAATCTCAGGTTTTATGATAATGGGGTTAGTTTCTGGGTTTTCTTTGGCCAATCATTCTGACTCAGTCTTTCCTGGTGGCACTCAGCCAACATAGATTCCATCAAGATGAGGAGGATTTAGGGAGGTTAGTAGGAAATAGGGACTGGAGTCTCCTCTTTCCTTTTGACCTTCCGCGAATTTTCCTGGTGGGTGGTAGCTTATCAGTTCCACCTCGCTCATCAGGACCTCCTGCTGTAAGACAGAAAACTCATGTAAGTGGCTACTATGGTGTCTGGCCAGGAACAGTGGTTTTTGTCAGTGGTTCCCCTATTATTGTTCTCTGGTGGCTCAGATGGTAAAGAATATGCCTACAATGCAGGAGACACAGGTTTGATCCCTGGGTCAGGAAGATTCCCTGGAGGAGGAAATGGCAACCCCCTCCTCCTCCTCAGGATCCATGCCTAGAAAATTCCATGAACAGAGGAGCCCAGCAGGCTACAGTCTGTGGGGTTGCAAAGAGTCAGACATGACTGAGCAACTAACTCTTTCACTTTCCCCTGTTATTAATATTACTTAATATTACCCTTGCTTTTTATAAGTAACCTCCACTTCAGCAGTGAGTAACCTGGCTCTTACCATCTGCTATCATTTTAATTGTTCAGTTCAAATGCAGATGTATGGCAGTATCAGAACTGTTCATCTGGACCCCTGCGGGAACATCTTTATCAACTGGACATGAATGCTTATGTAGTCTCTGTTGACTTTAATCTTACAGACACCATTTCCAGTTACATAGGTCAGCACCTTTTCCCTCATCTCCTTCAGCAAGGTGTTCCATGTATTCATAATAAAGTTAGGTTGTTTTGTCAGGTTCTATATTCCATCCTGATATCCCATGACCTCCTTCATGAATTTCTAAAATATTTACATACATTAAGGCTCACTCTTTTTAAAAAAAAGTTAAGAGTTACATTTTATTCGGTGGAAATTTTTAGGACTTCAAGCCTGGGCTTGGCGTCTCAAGTAGCCCTGAGAAACTGCTCTGGTATATACAGGTGGTGGGGGCTGAGGGAGCTGGGGGCCACTAGAATATATAGGAGTTTTGCAACAAAGCAAATAATATCTCATTTTGTGGATATACCATAGTTTGTTTATTCATTTACCTATCGAAAGACATAATTGTTGCTTTATTTCTTGCATATTATAGATAAAGCTGCTACAAACATTTATATGCAAGCTTTTTTGTGTACATATAAGTTCTGTATCCCAGCTTTATTGAGATATAATTGAAATGTCATATTGCATAAGTTTAAGGTGTAAAAGTGTTGATTTCATACACATATATATTGCAAAATGATCACCACCCTAATGTTACCTAACGCCTGCATCATATCACATTATCACCATTTCTTTTTGTAGTAAAAACATTTAGGATCTACTCTCTTGCTAACTTGCAAGTATATAATACAGTATTATTAGACATAATCACTATGCAGTACATTAGAGTCTCCAGAACTTATTCATCCTGTAAAAAGAAGTTAGTACTCTTTGACCACCATCTTGATATGGAGCAGGACCCTATGGGGATCCTGAGCACAAAAGTCTTCCTGTGCCCCCCATTTCTTTGATTATAGGCAATAAGCTTCTTCAGCCTCCATGACCTTCCCTCAAGCAGTTGTTAAATTAGGGAAGGAAGGGGATTCCAGTCAAAGGAAAAACAAGCAGTCAAGAGAACAAATAGTGCAGTCTTGGGACAGGGTCTTGGTTCTCCATCAAGTGATACAAGCAATAATATCTCCCAGATGTTTTGCAAATACTGAAACCCACACCAGGTGGGAGAAGTAAACGGTTAACAACAAAACACTGCCCACAAGTATGCAGACCCCAGACCATTTGGAACCAGAACTTTGATGATGCTGATTTCTGATTACCTCACCACCAACCAATCAGAGCAATGTCCACAAACTGACCACACCCTCTTTGAACCTTTGCTATAAAAAATCTTCACCACCTCTCTCCAGGTCAGGACACACAGTTTTGAGGGCTAATTCTTATTGTGGGCCCCTTTGCCTGGCAACACAATAAAGCTATTCTTTTCTAGTTCACCCAAAACTGTCTCTGCGATTTAATTCAGTGTCAGGGTACAGAGGCTGGATTTATTCTCCCGCTTTTCCAGCTCTCACACCAGCCTAGCCCCTGCTAACTACCATTCTGGTCTCTGTTTCTGTAATTGGGCTTTTTAGGTTCTGTATATATGTGATATTCTACTGTGTCTTTCCCTGTGTGACTTATTTCACTTAGCCTTAACACTTCTTTCAAAGTTCATCCATACAGGATTTAAAATCAGTTGTGTGAAAAGCTAGAAGTGCATTGTCTGCATCTGGTGGCAAGACTGTTTATCTCGGAAATAAATTGCACACTGGACTCCACAGCAGCTATACAGTTTGCATTCTCATCAGCAATGATTAATAGTTCTTGTTGCTCTACATCTTTGCCAACTAGGATCGTTAGTTTGTTTGTTTTCCCAAAACTCTAGCTATTTAGGTATGTTCTAGTATCTCATTGTTTTAATTTGTAATTCCCTATGTGAAGAGTTGACTCATTGGAAAAGACTCTGATGCTGGGAGGGATTGGGGGCAGGAGGAAAAGGGGACGACAGAGGATGAGATGGCTGGATGGCATCACTGACTCGATGGACGTGAGTTTGAGTGAACTCTGGGAGTTGGTGATGGACACGGAGGCCTGGAGTGCTGCGATTCATGGGGTCGCAAAGAGTTGGACATGACTGAGCGACTGACTGAACTGATCTGAACTGAATGACAAATGATGTTAAGAAGCTTTTCATATGCTTAATTTCTATCTGTATATTTTCTTTGGTGACGTATCTGTCAAACTATTCCCCATTTTTTAATTGTTTTGTTAGTTTTTTTTTTTTAATTTATGTGTTTTAAAATTACTTCATATATTTTGAATGTCTTTTATCAAATGTGGGTTTTGCAAATATTTTCTCCCAGTTTGTGGCTTTCTTTCCATTTTCTTAATAGTGTCATTCTCAGAGTAGAGGGTTTTAATTATTATAAAGTCCAACTTTCTGTTCTTAGAAGGGTCATAGTTTTGATGTTACATCTAACGACTCACTACCAAATCTAAGGCAACTTAAGTTTTCTCCTGTTAGGTTGTTTTTTTTTTTTTTGAAGTTTTGTAGTTTTCACTTTGCATTTAGGTCTAAGATCTATTTTCAGTTCAATACTGGGAAATGTGTAAAGTTTGTTCTAGGTTCTTTTTGTTTTCTTTTTTGCAAATGGATATTCAATTATCCCAGCACTGCTGGATGAAAGACTATCCTTTCTTCATTCAATTGCCTTTGTGTTTTTGTTAAAGATGAATTGACTATATTTTTTAATATAGTCAACTTTTGGGGGCCCTCTCTTCTATCCCATTAATCCACATGCCCTTTTTTTTTCCTAATGCCATACTATCTTGAGTATAGTATTTTTGTAGTAGGTCTTGGAAATAGATAATATGAACCCTTCATCTTTGTTTTTCTCTTCCAGTATCTGTTGGGCTGTTCTAAATCTTGTGCCTTTCCACATAAATTTTAGAAACAGGTTGCCAATATCTGAAAAATATATTATTGGGATTTTCATTAAAATTTTGTTGAATATTGAGTTGGAAAGAATTGACATCTTAACAATATTAAAACTTTCTAATCCATGAACATGGAATATCTCTCCACTTTTTTAGATCTTCTTTGATTTTTTCATTATAATTTTATAATTTCCTGCATATAGACCTTGTATTAAATATAGGCTTAAGTATTTCATGGCTTTATTTTTATTGTAATGTTAATGTTTTGTTTTTATTCAAATTTCAATAGCTAATTGTCAGTATATAGGAAATAAATTGACTTTCATATGTTAAACTTGTATTCTGCAACCTTATTTTCCATGTATGTTTATAAGTTCCAGGAGTTGCTTTTTGTTTCTGCTTTGGAATTTTCTACATAGAAAATCATGTCAGTTTTATTTCTTCCTTTCCAATCTTTCTGTCTCCTTTTTTTGTCTAATTGCACTAGCTAGAAATTCCAGTATATTGATAAATATAAATAGAGTGGGCATCTTTGCCTTGATCTTGATCTTAGGGGAAAAGTGTCCAATTGATGTGATAAAATGAATTTTTCTTCTTAAGCTAGTTGATATATTGGATGACATTGATTAAATTTCAAATGAAGAATGAGCCTTGCATCCCTGGATTTAATTCAACTTACCATTGTCTATTATTTCTTTTGTATATTGTTAAACTTAATTTGCTGTTATTGTGTTGAGGACTTGTACATTTCTATTCATGAGTAATATTGCTGTGTGGTCTTCCTTTCTTATAATGTCTTCATCCATTTGGGCATTAAGGTAATACTGGTCTTGTAAAATGAGTTAGGAAGTGTATCTTCTGTATTTTCTGGCAGATATTATTGAGAGTTGATGTTGTTTTTTTTGTTTGAATGTTTGGTGTAATTCATTAGTACTTTCTTCTTTTTTGAAGAATTGTGTTTCTATTTTTAAAAAGTTCTTATTCAATTTCTTTAGCGGCTATAGACATATTATGATCATTTACTTTTCTTTCTGTGAGTTTTGATTGTATCTTTCAATAAATTTCTCCATTTGATTAAAGTTATCAAATTCATAAAGTTGTCACATATGCATAAAGTTGTCATAATATTACCTTATTATCCCTATAATGTCCATGAGATCAATAGTAATATCTCATTTTTCATTTTTAGTATTAATAACTTGTGTCCAGCTAGTGGTCCATCAATATTATTGATATTTTGAAAGAATTCATCCTTTGGTTTCCTTGTTTTCCTCTATTGATTTCCTGTTTTCAATGTCATTGATTTTTTGCTCTAATTGATATCTTATCTTTTCTTTGCTTTGCTTGGTCTTAATTTGCTCCTTCTCTAGTTTCATAAGATGGAAGTTTGGGTTATCTATTTTGGATTTTTTTTAATTAATTTATTTCTGTTTATTTTTTTCTAGTGTGCATTCAATACTGTGTGTTTTTCTCTAAGAACTGCCTTTGATACATCCTAAAGATTTTGATAAGTTGTATTTTCATTTTCATTAAACTGTTTTAAAATTTCTCTTGAGGCATATTTACCCATTTGAAATTTAGAAGTGTGCTGTTGTTTTCTAAATATTTGCAGATTTTCTAGTTACCTTTCTGTTATTTGGGGCTTCCCTGATAGCTCAGTTCATAAAGAATCCGCCTGCAATGCAGGAGACCCCAGTTTGATTCCTGGGCCGGGAAGATTCACTGGAAAAGGGATAAGCTACCCACTCCAGTATTCTCGGGCTTCCCTTGTGTCTTAGCTGGTAAAGAATCCACCTGCAATGAGGGAGACTTAGGTTCGATCCCTGGGTTGAGAAGATCCCCTGGAGAAGGGAAAGGCTACCCACTCCAGTATTCTGGCTTGGTGAATTCCATAGACTGTATAGTCCATGGGGTTGCAAAGAGTCAGACAGGACTGAGTGACTTTCACTTTCACTTTCTGTTATTTATATCCCATTTAATTCCATTGTTGTCTAAAGATAACTTTTTCTAATTTCTATTCTTTAAAATAGTTTAAGATATGTTTTATGGTCTGGTCCAGAACATGGTCCACACCATCAGTAAATGTTCCATGAAAGCCTGAGAAGAATGTGTAGCTAGCAACTGTTATGTGGAGAATTCTATAAATATCAAATAACTCAAGTTGGTTGGTAGTGCTCCTTAGATCAATTATATTTTTACTGATTTTCTGCATACTTAACATATCAATTACTGAAAGACAAATGAAACTCAGTATATTTCAAATATAGCCAGGAAAGTCACTCTATTTCTCATCTTTTCCCTATAAGAAAGGTAGCTTTATTCTCCCTTCTGATTTTCTTTAAGATTTCTCTCTGCCTTTGATTTTTCTCCTTGATTTTCCATTTCTAGGAATATGGTATTGTTAGACATGTTTTGCAGAGAAGGCAATGGCACCCTACTCCAGTACTCCTGCCTGGAAAATCCCATGGATGGAGGAGCCTGGAAGGCTGCAGTCCATGGGGTCGCTGAGGGTCAGACATGACTGAGTGACTTCACTTTCACTTTTCACTTTCATGCACTGGAGAAGGAAATGGCAACCCACTCCAGGGTTCTTGCCTGGAGAATCCCAGGGACGGGGGAGCCTGGTGGGCTGCCATCTATAGGGTCACACAGAGTCGGACATGACTGAAGTGACTTAGCAGCAGCAGCAGCAGACATGTTTTGGGTATTTATTCCACTTTGGGTTCTTTGAGATCTTGGATCTGTGGTTTAGCATTTGTAATCAGGTTTGGAACATTCTCAGATATTGTTTCCCTGGAGAAGGAAATGGCAACCCACTCCAGTACTCTTGCCTAGAAAATCCCATGGACGGAGGAGCCTGGTACAGTCTACTGTCCATGGGGTTGCAAAGAGTCGGACAAGACTGAGCGACTTCACTTTCACTTTCACTTTTCAGATATTGTTGCTTTAAATATTCTTTCTTTTCCTTCTAGCATGCTAATTAAGTGTGTGTTACACTTTCTGAAATTGTCCCATGGTTCTTGAATATTCTTTCTCTTTGCATTTTAGTTCAAGATGTTCTACTGACCTGTGTTCAAGATCATGAATTCTTTCTTCAGCTCTGCCCACTCTACTGATGAACCCATAAAAGACATTATTCTTTATGTTATGGTGTTTTTCATTTCTAGCAATTCCTTTTGGTTATTTCTTCATGCTTTCCTCTCTCTGCTCGCATCACCCATCTGTCAGGGATATGTACAATGTTTGTAAATGCCAGATGCTTCAGATTCTTCTGGTGTTCTAGTTTTTGTCTCCACTCTGGACATAGGCTTCCCCAAGAAATCTTCCTCAGAGAGAGTCTGTATAAGGGATTTGCTGCAAGATTCATCTTAACCTGAAACAGTGCTTTAATGTCTAGCCTATTCCAATGACATTTTGGGGACCTGGATTTAAAAAAACTGATCTAGTGGCCATAGTACCCAAACTAGAAGCAGCCCAGTGAATAGATTACTTGGTTCTGAAAATTAAAACCTTTGTCTTTTTTTTCACTGTTAAACTGGAAGAACATTTAACTTTGGCTGTTCATATTCTCATTTTAATACCTTTATAAGAACTGCTACTTTAAAAAACAAAAGTAAAAAAAAAAATCCCATAATATGATTGGGGGTAAAGAAAGGAGAATACAGAGATATACAATAGCAGAATTGTTTTAAAGTCCTCCAGACAATGAGCAACAGAAAGAAAATTTTCTGAAAGTCTTCTGAATGTCTTTAGGTAGGGTGTTTAATTCTCTCACCAACAATATACCAGAGGCAGTAGTAATTTATGATACATTGTATTAGACAGAAATAGTGAACTAGGAAACAGATTCCATTCATGTCCATTCACTCAACAAATATTTACCAAGTGATTTCTATTTGCCAGGTGTTGTGAAGTGGTGTTACTAACTCATCCTGTGAAATTATGCAAATAATTTTAATTTTTTTGAGTTTCAGTTCTATAACACAGAACAAGGAGAATTATATTTGCCCACAGCTCTTATTTTGAGGTTCAAATGAGCTAGTAATTGTGGATGTCATTTGAAAAACATATAACAGACTGTAGTTGTATTTATTTACTTTATTTAAACTAAATACAGTTTATACACATTATAAACGTATGTGTGTAGACACATTGGTTTACGTGTATTCCATTCATTCTTATTTCCAAGTTTCCTTATATTATCTTTCCTCATGGGGGAAAAAAAAAAAAGCTCAGTCTTCCTAGTTAGGTTTTCTGATCCATCCTCTTAGAACTTCTGACTTAATTTCACGAAAGTAAATCTGTACCTAGATAAAATCTTGCTAGTGTCTAACATTTTAGATATGCAGATTTTACTGTCAGATTTTAGTGCAGATGGAAAAGGTGAGCCAAAGAAGTGACTAAGTCAAGGGAAGGACTTAAAGGATGTGACAAATCCATACGGCCACCTTCCTGTGAAAAGCACAGACCCGTGAGGTCTACGATTAATAACAATAACCTCAGGTCTTAGACCATACTGCTCCTACTTCTCTGAGCTATTCGTGGAGGGTACCGAGCTGCAGCCACCTCCTGCAGCCATCTCCTCCCCATGGCATTATTTCTTGGTTTACCATAAAGGCATTCACAGAGAGACTGATTTGTCTAAATCCACTTTCCTCACATGGAAAGAACTCTCCAGCCAGCGTTCTGTCCCTAATTTCCACCCATTATGCTTACTGGAGCAATACGCTGTGCTGTCCAGAGTAGATAAAACCCGGAGACTCTCTCTGTATTATGCTCATCGTATGACTGAGATATAAATTAAGCTCTAAGCACAGCAAATGACTAGCTGCAATGTGCATTGGTTTATCATAATATACCAACTCTCTCTTTCTCCCAGAACCTCAGACATTCTGCACAGCGAGTTTCCTCAGAAGAAGTTGGGTGATATACTGCAGAGGGTATCTAAACTTTAAGAAAAAGTGTTTTCCTGACTTCCTGGAGGCTATTAACAAATTCTGCTCTGTTTTCATTACAGCTTTCCCCTTTGCACTGGAGCCCCTCTATGGAATGTCTTTAAATGTTGTTCAGAAATTAAGAGCACCAGACCCACTGGGTGAAAAGGAAGAAAATTGAAGAAAGAAAAAAATTATGGGAAAAAAACTCAACCCTTCCTAGAAACAGAAAAAGTAATTTGCCACTTAATTGTTATCCTACAGAATAAAAAAATAAGAATTTTAAAATAAAGTCATTGGACAAAAACTATAGAATTTGTTGTGTAAAATAGTGAAATCTTGGGGAAAACAAACAAGAAATGGGTGACAGTGGTAAAGATTATTTTTACAAAGTGTAAAGATCAGAAATACCATTCCCTTGATTTTTATTTGTCCTTCACATCATGTAATGAAACTATAGAAAAACAGATTGAACACCCCTGGTTCCAACCTTGATTTTGTCATTGTTGGAACTGGGGCCCCCTTGCTGTTGAGTTAAATTCTCTTTATTTTGCACTACAACAAGTACTAATTTAGGGAAAGAACAAATGGTATCTGGTTATGTCAGAGATATAAGATGATTTATGGCAAAATTGGTATCAATTAGAATTAATTAGTAAAATGGCTTATTGATGATAATAGTAACAACATGCAGAGAAGGCGATGGCACCCCACTCCAGTACTCTTGCCTGGAAAATCCCATGGATGGAGGAGCCTGGTGGGCTACAGTCCATGGGGCCGCTAAGAATCGGACACGACTGAGCGACTTCACTTTCACTTTTCACTTTCATGCATTGGAGAAGGAAATGGCAACCCACTCCAGTGTTCTTGCCTGGAGAATCCCAGGGACAGAGGAGCCTGGTGGGCTTCCGTCTATGGGGTCACACAGAGTTGGACACGACTGACGTGACTTAGCAGCAGCAGCAGCAGCAGTAACAACATGAAGTCATAGTTGACTTTTTTTCCCTAAAAAATGATACACCAGAGGGAAGAAAGTATAACATCCTGTAGAGATAAAATTAATACCTTGAAGATGATGAATCTAAAATAATCCCCTTAGAATCCACATTATGTGTGTTAATAATAAACGATATTTGGTTTTTCTCTACCTGACTTATTTCACTCTATAGGACTCTAGGTCCATCTCCATCTCTACGAATGGTATTTTTGCAGGGCGGGAATAGAGACTCACGTAGAGAACAGATGTGTGGATGGGGCTCAGGGCGAATGAATCAGGAGATTGGGATGGACCATATATACACTACTATGTGTAAAATAGATGGCTAGTGGGAACCTGCTCTAAAGCACAGGAAGCTCCGTTCAGTGCTCTGTCACGTCCTAGAGGGATGGGGTGGGGCCGGGATGTGGGAGGAAGGCGCAAGAGGGAAGCGATATATGTAGACATATAGATGACTCACTTTGTTGTAGAGCAGAGACTAGAACATTTTAAAGCAAATATACCCCAAGAAAAGAAAATCTTAAGAAACACCAAGAGAAATAAATAAATAAAGTAATCCCCTTAAAAATGGGTGAGTTTAAACAGCATAGTAGTTTGGGCTATTAGAAAGATATATTAAAAACTCTAAATCCATCCATCACAGCTGTGCTCACACTTTAACTCTGTGAGATCAATAAAAATGAAAGCATTTCTCTCCACTGTGCACATAGAGAAACCGAAACGAAACTAAGAATCAAGACTGCATTTAGCTCTTCTGATTATCAGACTGCAGCTTATTTTTTTTCATTTTTATATATATATATATATATTATTGTCCTTGTTAAACATAGACACACACACACACACATATATACACAGAAACCCAAAAGCACCTTTATTATTTGATACGATAATTCACATCCATGTGTAGAAGATAGTGTCCCATTAACTAATGACCTTGAAGAAGCCTCTCCATCAGTCAGGGTGCTTAACGATCAGTTTGGACTGAATAAACATAAATAAGATCTTTAATTAGGCTAGAGCTTTTAAAACAATGGAGGCAACAACAAACAACCGTTCCAGGATATTCACTGAGATAAATATTTTATGTGAGTTACATCAATCCATTTTCATAAGGTTCCTGCAAGAAAGTGTTGTGATTCTTTCTATACAGATGAGAACAGTGATATACAAAGAAATTAACTAGCATGTCACGGTGGTTGTTCTTTAGTCACTCAGTTGCTTCTCTTTGTGACTCCGTGGACTGCATCCCACCAGTCTCCTACATTCGTGGGATTTCCCAGGCAGGAATATTGGAATGGGTTGCCATTTCCTTCTCCAGGGGATCTTCCAGAGCCAGGGATCAAACCTACGTCTCCTGCATTGCAAGTGGATCCTTTACCATCTGAGCCCCTCGGTAAGCCCAGCACATCACGGTAGCATAGGTATTAAGTGCTGAACTGAGATTGGTGTCCATTTAGTTTTACGCCAGAACCGCTCTCTCAAATCCCACACGGCACTGCTGGGTCAGACCTGAGCTCTCCCACCTGAGCATTATGAATGCTTCCGGAATACACACTCTTTGCATTAAAATAAGCCTCCTTGCAGGGTATTGGTCCTGAAAAAGGATGATGTATTTCTAGGAAACATTCTTCTACAGGAAACTGTGATACAGAGATTTTGAAAGGCAGTGTTGCTCTGGCTGAGGGCCAATTATTGTGTGTCTTTCACTTAGAAATTATATATTTGCCTTTTAAAGTACTTTTAACTGGACAGAAGCACACAGATCAAAAGCATGCTGTTCGAGGTAAGGATTTAATTACAGATGCTGGTGCAGGCAGGAGCTACTCAAAAAGAACTCAAACCCCGAAGCCTGGGAGCTGACCTCCAGCTCCAGCTGCGGTTAAAATCACCGTTTTACAGAAAAGGCCAATAGCGGGACTCCAGTCACTCTGTACATCCTTCAGATAAACCTTTGTTGGTTCAAACCACACCAATGTAATTTAAGAAACAGTAATATGTGGAGAAAAGAGAAAGATGAGATAGAAGTGATGAGCCTAAGTTCTTCCCTTAGAGTCACTAGAACAACCATTCCAAAGGCCCCAGAAAGGGCACTTCATTAGTCACAGTTTACATTTCGGTGGGGTGGGAGTTTATTAGGCAGCAGTGTTCTCAGAGCCCTCAAGATGCCTACCAGCATTCTGGCTTTGTGAGTATTTGTTCTCCCTTGACTGAAGTTATCCAAACAGAAGTGGGAGAGTTCACATTCTAAACTTAAGCTCCAAAAGACCTTGACACATTTTGCTCCATGTCTGAGTAAAGAAGCTCTTGATACTGAAAAATGTAAAATATTTTTGGACTTCCCTGGTGGCTCAGACAGTAAAGAATCTGCCTGCAAATTCAGGAGACGTGGGTTCGATCCCTGAGTTGGGAAGATCCCTTGGAGAAGGGAATGGCAACCCACTCCGGTATTCTTTCCTGGAGAATCTCATGGACAGAGGGGCCTGGTAGCCCACGGTGCATGGAGTCTCAAGAGCTGGATAAGACTTAGGTACTGAACAACAACAAAATAAAAGTAAAATCAAAATTGAAAGGAGCTTTCAGTGGAAATTCATCAGTTTAATCCCTGAATTTATTCATACATCCTTTCAGCATCAGAGTTACATATTTCCACCACACCTAGTCTTGTTTCAGGCTCTGGAATTAGAAATTTCCACAGGTGGGGGAACTTCTCTGAGAGATCTGGTGGCCTTGAAGTTGACCTTGTGTGAGATTTCAACCATATAGCTGAAGATGGATTGATAAATCCTAATAAGATGAGACCAACAGGGAGAAGATGGGATGAGAACCATCTGTGTGATTTAGGATTGGTGTAAGCACTTGAAAGGAGCTGCTTCTAGTTCCCAATAATAATACATCCAGTGAGATAAACAAAACTGTGTATGGAGAAGGTATAAAATGCATAAAAGTGATCCAACAGCAAAGGGATGCCTGAGAACAGGGAAAACTACTTCAGTTTCCAGAATCCAAGTTCCTGGACTCGGTTCAGAAGTATGACTCTTATTTTCAGCTTGGGGGCTATCACCCAGGCAGGAGGAATCAACAGAGTAACTGGTAGCCTGGCATTTGATCAGCTGAGTTGCTTCGTGTGTGGAGTAGGTAAAAGATACAGATAGAGTCCCCTGCTGGGAGTCCTACACAACAGAATGCACTGCTGCTGCTGAGGAATGATGTCTTCTGGCAATTCAGGGCCCCACAAACCATACAGAGGCAGGTCCCTCGACATTCCACTCTGTGAAGCTTCCTGTTTTTGCTCATATTCCATCCTTTTAATTGTCCTCAAGTGGAAGTGCACTCATGGCACATTTTGCTACTGACATAAAGTCACATTTCTGAAACACAGGGGATAAGAGAGTGACGTGACATACGCGTGCTAAGTTGCTTCAGTCATGTCTGACTCTTTGTGACTTTATGAACCATAGCCCCCAAGGCTGCTCTGTCCATGGGATTCTGCAGGCAAGAATACTGGAGTGGGTTGCCATTCCCTCCTTCAGAGGATCTTCCCCACCCAGTATTTGAACCCGCCTCTCTTAAGTCTCCTGCATCAGCAGGTGGGTTCTTTACCACTAGCACCACCTGGGAAGCCCAGTGTGAGATGGGGCTCACGCAGTTTTAGTTGCTTCTTCATCTATTTCTTGTTCTTCATTACTCTTTATTAATTAACCAATAAGAAACCATTGAACAATTTTCAGCAAGGGGATAATAGAATCAGATTCATGTTTGATGTGGGATATGGACATCAGATGGAGAAGGAAATGGCAACCCCACTCCAGTATTCTTGCCTGGAAATCCCATGGACAGAGGAGCCTGACGGGCTACAGTCCGCAGGGTTGCACAGAGTTGAACACGACTGAAGCATGCATGTGTGGAGATCAGAGGGGTGAGGATGACAGGTGTGTTGAAGACGATTACTCTTAAAGCTTTTGGTATTAATGGCTGAATGGATGGTGATGCTCCTGACTGACGTAGGAAACCCTGGAGGAAGAAACCATGCATCAGGGACCCCCAGCTTGATATTCCCATCAACACTGGAAAGCTCTTATGTCTCCCAAGTGTATACATCAGCCAGATAATAAGATGGTCAATTTGAGAACACAAGAAGAGTCCAAGCTAGAAACAGAAACTTGAGTCATCAGCATAGAGGTTTAAGTGAAGTTATGGACACAAAGAAGAATATGCTGAGAAATTTGATATGGGGAAGTTCTAAGCACAGGAAACAAGACAATTCTGCGGCAAAGAGCTGAAGTTCTGAAGTCAGAAGGTCTTTGTCTAAATTCTGACTCCTTCATACAGTAGCTGGGTGGTCTCAACCTCTTAGTACCTCTCTGTTCCTCATTAGCAAAAATGGAACTAATAACACTTATCCCCCAGGGCTTTGTGAGGATTAAATGAAGTAACACAGGTATACTTCTAAGAATAGTGCCCGTCCCCTAATAAGCACTGACCAAATGTTAGTTGCTTCTTTTACTGTGTCTTCTTGATTAGCATTATTATTTATTATCATCATCAATATTATCAGTATTAGGCAAATGAAAGTAAGACTGCAAAGGAGACATGTTTAACACAGAGATGGAAGCGATCGAATTGAGAAACAGTTGAAAAGAGAAGAGAGAGGAAGAATGAGGTCTTCTAAGAAGAAAGGTATAACTGGGCTCCAGAGCTTAGGTCAAGGTATTGGCTTCAGGTAGGCAGCAAGACAGCTCCTCCCCTGTACCAGGAGGGGAGTGAAGTGAAGAGAAAGTGCTAAGTCCTGTCCAACTCTTTGTGATCCCATGGACTACAGTCCGCCAGGCTCTTCTGTCCATGGAATTCCCCAGGCAAGAATATTAGAGTGGGTAGCCATTCCCTTCTTCAGGGGATCTTCCCGACCCAGGGGCTGAACCTGGGTCTCCTGCATTGCAGGCAGATTCTTTACAGTTTGAGCCACCAGGGAAGCCCAAGGGGAAAGGAAGGACACAGAGGGAGCTCTCATCTGATAGCTTCTAGGCTCTTATGTTCTTTTCAAACGTGACACTGAAATCATCTCCTGAAAAAGAAGATCATCCGTGTTTATGTGTGTATGTGAGTGTGTGTGTGTGTGTGTGTGTGTGTGTGTGTGTGTGTAGGCAGGGGGAACAGGGAGGGAGGGGAGGATGTGGGTGGGGCGAGTGGCCAAGCCAGCCAAGCCTTTTAGGAACATGGAGACAGCCTGAAGGTTCAGGATGCAGGGAGGATGTGCGGACTTGGTGAAGTGTAACAGGAGCCTTGGCAATTCTGCAGGGCCACTTGAGGTGGGAAAGAATGAATTTAAAGCTAAAGCAATGTGTTTTCTCTTACAGCTTCTTCTATCACATCTTGGTTTCAAGCACAAACATAGTGGATATTTGCATTCATTGGAGTTGGTGTTTTAACAAATAGGAATAATAACTTAATAGGAGGGAAAGAGGGGATTTCTAGTACTATTGAAATGCTGGATGAGTGCCAGTTGGAAGAGGAGGAATGCAAAAGAATAAATGGGTGACGGTCAGAATGGCCATCATCAAAACGTCTACAAACAATAAATGCTGGAGGGGGTGTGGAGAAAAGGATGCAAACGGGTACAGCCACTATGGAGAACAGTGTGGAGATTCCTTAAAAACTGAGAACAGAACTGCCATCTGACCCAGCAACCCCACTGCTGGGCACACACCCTGAGGAAACCAGGAATGAAAGAGACACAGGCCCCCCAGTGTTCCCCGCAGCACTATTTGCAACAGCCAGGACAGGAAAGCAACCTAGGTGTCCACTGGCAGATGAATGGATAAAGATGTGGCACAAAGACACAGCGAAATATTACTCAGCTATAGAAAGGAATGCATTTGAGTCAGTTCTAATGAGGTGGATGAACCTGGAGCCTATGATACAGAGGGAGAAGGTCAGAAAGAGAAAGACAAATACTGTGTATTAACGCATATGTAAGGATTTAGAAAGATGGTGCTGACGATCCTACAAGCAGGACAGCAATGGAGACGCAGGCATAAATTACAGAGTTTTGGACTCAGAGGGAGAAGGTGAGGGTGGGATGATTTGAGAGAATAGCGTTGAAACATGTACATTACCACATGCAAAACAGATGACCAGTGCATGAAACAGGGCACCCAAAGCCGGTGCTCTGGGACAACCCAGAGGGATGGGGTGGGGAGGGAGTTGGGAGGGGGGATTAGGATATGGCAGGGGGACACATGTATACCCATGGCCAATTCATGTTGGTGTATGGCCAAAACACCATCATGATACTGTAAAGTAATTATCCTCCAATTAAAATAAATAAATTTTTTTAATGGATAATAA
The DNA here is from genome assembly GCF_019923935.1 of Bubalus bubalis. NCBI lineage: Eukaryota > Metazoa > Chordata > Mammalia > Artiodactyla > Bovidae > Bubalus > Bubalus bubalis. The sequence continues at coordinate 112,106,359 of NC_059161.1, forward strand.
TCTAAAATAAATAAATGGGTGAGATCATAGAGAAGGGCCCTGATGAAGTCCAGAAGTGACTCAATGAGATTACAACCCTGAACAGAGAGCTGCACGGGGGCAGGCTGGAGTGGCAGAGGACGCCTGGATTCAAGCTTTTGGAGAGAAACCACTGCACTCAGACTGTCTCTCTCCAATAATCTGAATCTTCTCTCCAAGGACCCTGTCCCACTGTTCTCACTGATGCTGAGGGTATCTCTATACCAATGAGCAAACCAAACAAAATGCTCTTTATAACCACTGAGCTCATCCAGATGTCGTATGACTGGTCACCTTTCTTTCTTGCTGTCAAACCACTAAATGGATGAGTCATACAAGCTGCTCTCATCTCTCTTTTCTTTCTTTGCCTCAGGAATCTTATTTCTATCCCCAGCCCTACAGAAACTGCATTCCCCATTCTTCAATGTTACTGATTTTCTCTACCAAATCCAATAAGACTTTCCCTATAATCATCTTCCTTGAAGAAAAGTAAGTGTTTTGAGAAACAAAAAGTAAAGAAGATATTTCAGGTGGAAACCTAGCTTTAAAATAAAGGCAAGTGGGCTGCCTGGGTTTTCCTCTAAGAATTTTAGAGTATCAGGTTTTATATTTAGGTCTTCAACCCATAAAAAAGAATAAAATAATGCCATTTTCAGCAACATGGGTGGACCTGGAGATTATCATAGTAGGTAAAGTAAGTCAGACAGAGAAAGACATATCACAGGACATCCCTTATCTGTGGAATTTAAAAAAAAATGATACAAACAAACTTATTTACAAAACAGACTCTCAGACTTAGAGAATGAATTTATTATTACCAAAGGGAAAAGATGGAGGGATGAATTGGGAGTTTGGGATGGACATATACACACTACTATATTTAAAATAGATAACCAATAAGGACCTACATATAGACAGTAATACTTCGCATCCACCTGATGCAAAGAACTGACTCATTGGAAAAGACCCTGATGCTGGGAAAGATTGAAGGCAGGGGGAGAAGGGGACAACAGAGGATGAGATGGTTGGATGGCATCACCAACTTGATGGACATGAGTTTGAGAAGTTCTAGGAATTGGTGATGGACAGGGAGGCCTGGCGTGCTGCAGTCCATGGGGTCACAGAGAGTCAGACACAACTGAGCGACTGAACAGATACAGCACAGGGAACTCTGCTCAATATTCTGTAATAATATAAATGGGAAAAGAATCTGAAAAAGAATGGATACATATATACGTGTAACAGAATCACTCTGCTGTACACCTGAAACTAACACAGCATTGTTAATCAACTCTCCTCCAACATAAAATAAAAATTAATAAAGTAAAAAATAAAGGTAAGTAAACAGAAGCAGTAACGGATGGTTCAGGGCACAATTCATTAAAGTTAAAATTGGAAAATAGGACAGAGGTGAAGCCAGTCAGCTTTTGCACACTAGGTCTTCCTATTAAGGCTTAATTCTATAGGCACTAGGAGAGTATTAAGAACTTTTTAGCAGAGGAATGGCATACAGACTGTGCTATTTCAGGAAGATTAATCTGTTCAACATCAGAATAAATGGTTAGAATCTATGGATCTAGTTAGGAGGATTCATTTCCATTCAATAAGCATTTGTTGAGCTTTCCTATGGACATGTGCTGGTCATTGCCCCCTGACATGGCCTTACCCCCTGACATGGCCCTGTGGACAAGCTGCATACTGGCTCCAGGTATAAGACAAAGTAAATATAATATAACATATGTTCCTTTAGACATCACAATTTCAATCATGGGAGCAATGGGGGAGAACTTGGGATAAATACCTCTAATATAAGACATTACAGGAGATGTTTCAAACCAAAAATAATCACTAAATTTTCTGTACGTTTCAAGGAGCAATCAACTCATACCATCAGAAATGGTGGGTTGAGAGAAGGTCAGTGGAAGTGACACAGCGAAGGTCTTGATGGAGGATGGCATATCAGCTGGGGGAAGTGATGAGAATTACACAAAACTGGGGCTTTTGTCCATTACTCTGTATCATCTATATAACCTGACTTCACCCCTTCCAGCCCCATAGTCTGGCGTTAGCTTGGAATTTCAGGTCAGGGGTAGGGAGTGCTTGGTTATGAAGCAGGCTCCGTCCTCTAGATGTTCTGACTTGAAGGAGATTAGAATTAGGCTGCTGGAGTGATCTGATTCCTGCAACAATGAGATACTGTTGACTATTGATCTATGTCAATAGATCTGATGATCTATAGCACTGATGATCTGTCCTGTTGGTGACTAGGGAGCAGTGAAGCGAGACAGGAGGAGAGAGAAAGGAAGCCCCAGAGAGAGTAGGTGAGACACGACCCGGCTTCCAGTCCACTTCAAGAGACTCTGATTCTCCTTTCCCTGGGTTCAGGGCTTGGGTCCGCACCTCTGGTTAGCGCCTCAAAGCGAGGGTCAGTGGGGGCTGCTGGCGAGAACAGAGACACGGTCCGCTGCATCGCTGACCTGCACTATATTCTCAGGCAAATAATCTTTCCTGGACTTACTGTCCCTATCTTAAATTGAGGATAATAATCCATGGCCCTTTGTTATCACTCTAAGTGGAAAATGAGAGCCTGAAGGTGAAGGACTTTAAAGTCACAAAGACAAAGAAGCTCTTACATAAAATTTCCAGAGTCGTGTCAGCTTCAACTAACATTTATGAGTGTCTCCTCCAAACCGGGCTCCATTTCCTTTATCACTAGCCTGAATTAACAGAAACGACAAATTGTCCCTGTCTATGGGAAGAAGTTAACCCTTTAAAAACGGTTCGTTGTAGATGTGATATGAATGTATTCAGAGAAGGTAAAAGTTTTGTAGGACGAAGAGAAAGACTTTTTATTTAACGCCCAAATTTCCATGTTTGGCTAACTTGAGAATTTTGTTTATTTCTACCAGTTACATTTACTGTGCTTACACCCCGAGAAGTCTGATCTTAATTCCGCAAACCCTGCGGCCAGCTATGGACTGTCCAGGGTGCCATCGCAGGCGGGAAGCAGAGAGGACACTGACAGGCATCGCTAGCAGGTCCCGACCTGGACTCGAGGGGAGGAAGTTAGCAGGCCCTGGGGCGGGGTCGTGCCAGGAGCGAGCTTTGATCCTGCTGTTTGCTGGGGGTGGGGCGTATTAACATGACTGCGGGGAGGGACGCATCTCCATATCTGGGGGCTGGAAAAAAACTGGTGCTCACACCGCCGGCCTCGGTGCCTCAGGAGCCTCTTATCTAATGTGTCACTGCAACTATTTTCCCAAGAAAATTAAAGCGACTTAGTCAGTTAACCTGAAATTCCCAGCAGGGCTCTGCTGCTGGGTTGGAAGTTTTCTTTCCAGATTGTGGAGGCTGAGTGAGCAGAAAGCGCAGAGCCCGTCAGAGATGGGGTTCCACTGCCACCTAGTGGGCGCTGACGGGGCTGCCGCCTGTACCCCTCGCTCCAGAGACCGTCAGAGTGATTGACAAGCAAATAGCCCAGAAGGTTGGGCTTCCCAGGTGATTCAGTTGGTAAAGAATCTGGCTACAATTCAGGAGATCTGGGGTTCAATCCCTGGGTTGGGAGGGTTTATAGCCCATAGGGTTACATACAGTTGGACACCACTGAAGTAATTTGGTGTGCACGTAATTTTAGATTCTCCCAATGAGACTAAAATTTAGGTTTGCTTCCTCTAAGCAGCTCATTTTCTAGAGGAGCTGGCAGACACAAATAATTGCAGACAAATATGGTAAGAGCCTGTGATGGTTAATTTTATGTTAACTTGTCTAGGTCATGGTACCCAGTTTTGGGTTCAACGCTAGTCCAGATAGTTCTGTGAAGGTATTTTTTGGATGAGATTAAATTTACAACCAGTCGATTTTGAAAAGAGCAGATTATCTTCTTGTGCTTCGGGTAGGTTTCATCCTACCGGTTGAAGGCCTTACGAGAAAGTGTGCATGCTCACTTGTTCAGTCATGTCCAACTCTTTATGACCCCATGGACAGTAATCCACCAGTCACCTCTGTCCATGGGATTTCCCAGGCAAGAATACTGGAGTGGGTTGCCATTTCCTTCTCTAGGGGACCTTCGCAACCCAGGAAGCAAGCCCACGTTTCTTGGGTCCCCTGCATTGGCAGGCGGATTCTTTACCACTGAGCCACCTAGCAAGCAGCTTCCCAGTTGGTGCAGTGGTAAAGAATCTGCCTGCCAATGCAGGAGACACAAGAGACCTGGGTTCAACCCCTGGGTCAGGAAGATCCCCTGGAATAGGGAATGGCAACCCTCTCCAGTATTCTTGCCTGGAAAATTCCATGGACAGAGGAGTCTGGCAGGCCCCAGTCCATGGGGTCACAAAGAATCAGACACGATTGAACACGCACAGACACTTAGCAATCCCTTGTGAGAGAAGACTGAGTCCAAACAAGACTAAGGTCCCTGCCCCTACTCCAAGGAGGAAGGAATCCTGCCTTCAGACCTCAGCTGCAATATCCACTTTTCCCTAGATCTCCAGTCTGCTGACCTGCCATACAGATTCAAACCCGACAGCCCTCGCAAGTACATGGGCGAATTCCTTAAAATAAGTATCTCTGGATAGATGACAGACATACAGACAACAGGTAGATAGAGACATACAGGTTTCTCCTATTGATTCTGTTTCTGCGGAGAACCCTCACACCGAGTTATAATCGACTGCATTCAAACATCAAAGAGAACTGGCTTATTCTGCCTGGGACATCAGGGTAATACTGGGTTACTTTTTCAAGGATGGACAAACTGAAATTTTCCACATAAGGAAAGGGGAACAAATTTTCCAAGCAAAGGGAATAACCAAACGTGACCTGACCAGAGACCCTTGCAGTGCATGATTGAGTGGCCTTCAATCATCCTGGTCTGTGGTACCCAAGAGCCTGGAGATGCAAAAGGTTGGAGCAGGTGACCTGGGACTAGATTGTGAAGCCCTTGATTACTAAGGGTTGGAGCTTTATCAAAGATTCTAAGATATTTGACATCATGGGCGTGAATATGCAGTATGAAGTGAAGGTATGAAGTGGGGTGTTTGAACTGCTTTCATGTCAGCTAGGAATAGACAACTCAACCCTAGGAAGCCGACTTCAATTTTTTTAGCTCAAATTTTAATTAGAATAATCTGTAGGTGTGAAGACTGAGAAGTGAACCAAAAAGAACCCTGGAGTAGCAGAAATGAAATCAATCTTCTCTGTTTTTCTCTAATATCTTACTATCTTAGTGAAAGAAAGTTGCGTGTGATAGATAAGAGTTTTATCCTGCACTGAGCCAGGCTCACCCTTCCACTGGTTAAGACTACTCTCTAAGCCTCAGTTTCCTTATTTACAAACAGATTGACATTAGTACCTGTTTCACAAGGCACTTTGCAAAACCTTATTAACCTTTATTTATTTGGAAGACAAGGCTATTAAAGCAAAACCCTAGAACTGCTTTATATAAGATTGGAGATTTTTTTAAAGGGTAGTTTCGAATACCATCCTGCCCCTTTTCAAATAGTCACACTGGTGTATTAATTGGTAACAGAAGTGTCTGTCTTCTGTCTTTGAAGATGATCCATCAGAGGTACAATCATGTTCTTGTCTTACCAAAGGGGAAGAAGAAAGACCCAGATTCGATTGTGTCAATCAGTGAGGGGGTATGCTGACAAGTTCAGAGAACGTGTTACTTGCCCATGCTGGTGTTTGCCTTGTGGTCAGACCCTTGGGGCTCCCAGGAGGTCATGGTGGAACTGTGTAAGGGGGTCAGGGTGTGTGGTTCTAAAGTCCTGTTACAAAGGAAAATGCACTTCCTAGGGTCATCACCATCTCAACCTCCCTGGACTTTCCCTGGGTTCTCTACACCTCTGCAGTGGGGGGCTGTGACGGGGGGCGGGGCAGTCAGATGGCTAAATGACCCAGAAGTAGCCCTTTGCAATGCCTGAGGCAGCGTGGCCCTCATTAATACATCCTGCTCAGACGCCCGAGGCCAGAATGACAACCGGACAATTGCACTTGTCATCTGCCGAGAAGTTGGTAACAGAAAAGTATTTTCTCTGACAGGGTTAATGCTGGTTGAATATTCCTGGGGCACCTACAGGTAGGTCCTGCACAGAACATATGATTTGCTGAGACATTTTAAGCCACTGCAAATTTGCACAGCGATAAATATGATGATTCAACCATGCACACACACATACACCAACACAAAGACACAAACACACATTCCCAAGTGTCAAACGAAATTTAGGGCTGGCTTCCTTCCCAGGTCCCCAGATGCATCTTCCACAGGCGGGGACTCCTCTAAGCTTGTTTCAGCTCTCTCTGAACCCCTAGTCTCCTTCTTAAAGAGGATGTGTCATGCAGGCTGCTGATCTCTGAGACCTACTTGGCTGCCCAAAGCTTGAGAGCTACATTTTATGTTCCAGTGAGTGAGTGAAAGTTGCTCAGTTGTGTCTGACTCTTTGCGACCCCATGGACTACACAGTCTATGGAATTCTCCTGGCCAGAATACTGGAGTGGGTAGCCTTTCCCTTCTCCAGGGGATATTCTCAACCCAGGGATTGAACCCAGGTCTCCCACATTGCAGGTGGATTCTTTACCAGCTAAGCCACAAGGGAAGCCCTTTGTGTTCAAGGGCAGTGGCTACTTGAAGAATAGGATTCTGGCTACATTGACCCTCCCACACACTCCTGAGTGCTCAGCTCTTATTTTTTATTTTTGTACTGATGATTATCCAACATTGCATATCTATACTTTATATATTAAAATACCGTCTATCTGAGGCAAATATATTCATAATGTGCATGTGTGCATGCTAAGTCGCTCAGCAGTGTCCAACTCTTTGTGACCCTATGGACTGCAGCCCACCAGGCTCCTCTGTCCATGGGGATTCTCTAGGCAATAATACTGTTGTAGGTTGCCATGCCCTCCTCCAGGGATTCTTCCCCACCCAGGGATTAGAACTGCGTCTCCTTCATCGCAGGCAGATTCTTTACCACTGAGCCACTGGGAAAGACCATATACACAATACTTGCCTCAAATCTTACACAATCACAGCAGTAGTACAGATAATTGACCTCAAATCATACATGATAATAACAATACTAACAACACCATAACATCTCCTCTTTCATGCTACTTTTTGGAGAAATGCATACTATACCATCATCTATGCCAAACCTAATTTATAACCGTGAAATTTCTCTCCAAAGGCTTTCATGCCTATAAATCTCATGAATCCTATTTCTATACACCCCAGAGTCACCGACTAGATCCTATTTCTTCCAAAGGCATCTCTAGTCCCTAAATGTCCCCCAAGGTGAAGATTGGATTCAGAAAGATATTGAGACTCCCGTGAAAGAAATATGGGTCTGGGATGACATGGTGGAGACCATGTCACAGGTCTGGTTCACCTTGTGATCCAGTGAGAGAAGAACCAGGGAAAGAGTGAGTGCAGGACAGAACGTAAGGGACCTGGGCAATGACCCTGGCCTTGACCTGGCTACCCCGGGACTCCAAGAGGTGGCTGGCTCTCCAGGACTCAATGTTCCATTCTCCTATAAAGCCAAATTCACTGGGTGAAGTCACAAACTTTCAATGACGGAATTTGTTTCAGGCAAAATTTCATGATAAGGCCAACCAACAACAGCAACGATCATAATAACACTTACTGATCTAAGTCACTTCAGTTGTGTCCGACTCTTTGTGACCCTACGGACCATACATAGCCCACCAGGTTCCTCTGTCCATGGAAGTTTCCAGGCAATAATACTGGAGCAGATTGGCCATTACCTTCTTCAGGGGATCTGATCTTCCTGACCCAGGGATCGAACCCACATCTCTTACATCTCCTGCGTTGGCAGGAAGGTTCTTTACCACTAGCTCCACCTGGGAAGCCCCAGTACTTACTGTGGGCATCACTGGGACTGGTGGAGGTGGGAATGTGACCCACAGTTGCTCCCTTCAGGAATGCTGCCCTCAGCTGGCAGAGCTCCGTGGGGACAGCCCTCAACTGTCCCAATCCATGGCATCCCCTGGGCCTTGGTTAAGACTTGGCTGGAGCTTCACTGCAACTCAGCTTCTCTGTCTGATCCTTCATCCTCCCCTCACTTGTCACATGGCCATCACGTGGACTCTATAATAATGTCCTGCTCTGGGGACCTCTCTGGTGGTTCAGTGGCTAAGACTCCACCCTCGCAATGCAGGGGGCCCAGGTTCCATCCCTGGTCAGGGAGCTAGTTCCCACGTGCTGCAGCTAAGACCCAGTGCAGCCAAATAAATAAATAGAAATATTTATGAAAAGTAGTGTCCCGCTCTGACTCACAGAGAGCTCCTGGGAACCCAGTTGCAATATGAACTCACGTACAGCCTTATTATGCTCCAGGACCTGTGATGGGCTTTCAACAAGCGCTGTCTCCTTTGACCTTGCGGCATCTTGCACAGAAAGGCACGGATTGTATTAGAGGAGTCAGCATCCCCTAGCCTGGTTGGCTCTCTCATGTATTGTATTTGACGGGAACTGTAAGGAATTTTCAGGGGTTGTTCTCAATGTGTACACTTCCTTGACTCATGAGCTGACTCTACAACTTAACACTCTTACAAGCAGCATTTATGCTACACCATGGTTTCGTTGTTACAGTTGCTCATTCGTGTCCAACTCCTTTGTGACCCCATGGACTGTAGCCCACCAGGCTCCTCCATACATGGGATTTTCCAGGCAAGAGTCTGGAGTGGGTTGCCCTTGCCTTCTCCAGGGGAATCTTCCCAACCCAGGGATCAAACCCGGGTCTCCAACATTGCAGGCAGATGCTTTACTGTCTGAGCCACCAGGGAAGCCACGGTCAGTAATAAGATTTGGGTGAATCCAGCCATGTCGCCTAAGCAGACAGCCATTCGCTAGTGGCTTCTCCGATCTAAGTATGCAGCCTGCCATCTCATAGCAAAATTCCTTTCTTTAAGCTGGACAGTTTCGATCCACATCCCTAGAGCAAAGAGAGGTGACACCTGCCGTCTCAACCTCACATTCCATCTAGATGAGAAGCTTTTTAGCCACAAAAGCCAGAGAACCATGGCAAATGTTCCATCCACTCATTTGAACAGTTTTTCCTGGCAAACAGTGGGGACATGGGGTATGGTAAACAGAGGCCCAGCTGCGTAGATATTGGGAGCAAAGAAGAAAATAATCTAATTTATTGGTGCTCATAAGACCTGGCCCTTGGAAGGTAGGGAAAAGTCTCTAGCCGTCTGTTCTCTTACATCATGCATTTGAGCTCTTTTCTTACTATCAGCTACAAGTTTCTTGACCTCAGCTCTCTGAGAAAGACTTCACCTTTCCCAGGAGCCCTGGAAGAATTACTGCTCAGCTCTGCCCATCTGGCAGCTGCTGAAGCCAAACCCCTGCCAGCTGGAACCACTGACCCGGTACTTTGTAGCTGTTACCATTGGGTCAAAGGCAGCCTCGCTGTCGCGGGCCTTTACCAAGTAACAGCATCCTTGTGAAAGAATTAGAGGCAGTGGATTCAGCAGGATTGATGCACCATTTTAATATGTGCGAATCAGCTCCCACGTGCTGTAAAAAAACTCCCACATGCTGCGTTAAGTGTCTGAACTCCCCATGACCTGCATCTGGGTCTGGAGTTACATTTGTCCAGCTCCGGTATGGACAGGGCACCCAGCACCACATGGCATGAGGCTCACAGAAAGCTGAGGAAGGCTTCCAGGGGAAGAGAAAAAAACTGAGTGTTTCTGGGACTTGCCTGGTGGTCCAGAGGTTAAGAATTTGCCTGTCAGTGCAGAGGACACAGGTTTGATCCCCGGTCGGGGAAGATCCCATATGGCACAGGGCAAGCAAGCCCGTGCCCCACGACTACTGAGCCCACACGCCCTGGACCAGCCTGTGCTCCACGACAAGAGAAGCCACCATGGTGAGAAGCCTGGTCGCCACAGCTAGAGAGCAGCCCCCACTTGCCACAGCTAGAGAACACGCAGCAGCAAAGACCCAAAACAGCCAAAAATTTAAGGAAAAAAAAAATACTACACTATATCAATTGTAGAAATTGGTGAAATAGAAAAAAAAAAAAAATTGAGCGATTCCTTGAGTGTCTCACTACGGGGCCTGGGAAGAGGAGTCAAAAAGTACAAGGCATGGGATGGAAACTGAGCTCCAGGCAAGGCTAGGAACAGGAGCAGAGGTGATCCCTGGACGGAGCCCCTGGGGGGCTTGAGGGGGCTTCGGGGGCTTTTTACAGACAGGGTGGGGATGGTCCCTGAGCCGGCGGAGACACTGAGGGCCTATCCGAAAGAAGGCAGGTGTGATGAAGGAGGAGTCTCGTGAGCATCCCCCAGGGAGGCCAGGATGGAGTCTGCACTGGGCGTCCACACAGAACTACCTGGGCCCACGGTCGGCACCAGCCAGGGGCTCAGGAAGAAGAATCACAGGAAGGAGCAGCAGGGGAGATACAGGGGCTCTGGCCAAGGCTGTTATTTCCCATCCTGGGTCAAACATCTGTGGCCTTGGACTTTCAGAAAATTGTTTACCAGCTAACCCCCTTTGCAGATTATCGTTTAAGGCAAAACAGGCTTTTTTCTTTCCCTAATGGTTTCTATGTCTTGATTTTTTTCTGTCTTTCAAACCTAGTCAATATTTTTGATGGAAAAACCAAATAAGATAAAGTGGAGATATATAAAGGGGGGAGATGAGGAAAGGCTAGGGAAAGACTGGCTGGAACCAGAATCCTCTCTGAAAGCTGTGGCCCTGCAGCCCCGGCAGCATGGACTCAGTTAGGAGGCTCTGACCCGGCTCTCACTTGACGGGCTCCCCATCCGTCAGGAACGTTTCAAAATCTCTGCCTACTGTGACTTACACCAGCAGAAGGGGGACTTCCCTGGTGGTCCAATGGTTAAGACTTCACTTTCCAATGCAAGGGGTGCAGGTTTCATCCCTGGTCTGGGAGCTAAGTTCCCACATGCCTCGAGACCAAACAAATGTAAAAACGAAAAAAACAAGCAGCTAAATTGTAATAAAGTCAATAAAAACTTTTAAAATGATCCACATCCCCCCAAAATGTTTCTAAATAAAGAAGAAATATATTCATGTTTCAGCCTTACTATTAGCTAAAAATTAACTAAAATTGTAGAAACTTGAGAAAGTCTCTCTACATCTTTGAGCTTCAGATTTTTCATTTATAAACTGAAGCTATTCATATCTACTCCACAAGTGTATTATAAAGATTAAATACTCAGAATATGTAAAAAAATCATTTTGTTAACTCTCCTGTAGTTTGTATCTTAAAAAAAAAAAAAATATATATATATATATATATATATATATTACTCCAACATGAGGGTGTGAATGGTGACAGCCATTTGGCACCAAAGGTTAATTTTCAGGATAAGCTGTAGCATGGTCCGGAATTGAAAAGGCTCTTCCCCAAGATATGATGTAAAAATAAAATGGATTCTGTATGCACCTCTTGATGATTTTTTCGGGTATTGATTTCACAAGGGCGGAATTGCTATCTTGAAGGGCGTCATAGCGCAGAATGTCCACTAGAGCGCAGCAGAGTTCTTCTCACATTACTTCAGACTGCCCAGCTGCTGCTGCCGCGAAGTCACTTTAGTCGTGCCCGACTCTGTGTGATCCCACAGACGGCAGCCTACCAGGCTCCGCCATCCCTGGGATTCTCCAGGCAAGAACACTGGAATGGGTTGCCATTTCCTTTCCACGCTCATTAAAGCCTAGCTGACTAAGTGCTTTTAAAATATGAACACCATACCTACACTAAGCTTATTTCTCTTTGCAGACTTTTCCCAAGCTTGTTTCCTTTGCCTTCTTTAGAATTGGGAGTCAGCATTCTTTGTGGAAACATGCAGTAGGGGATTAGAGGGCTGTGGGAGACCAGGCATGAAACCTTAGCCAAGATACTGATTAATGACGATTCCATCACCTGGAAAACAGGACGCACGTCTTGGGTGTTGTGTTTTAAACAAAATTACTTCTGTATAGCACTTCGTATAGTTTTAGAGATAAACGTTCAATATACTTGCAGTGTCTCCTTATCTTTTCTTTAAACAGCAGCAGCCACAGTAGCAGAGTGAGAGGCAGGGAGCAGGAGGAGGAAAAAAAAAAAAAAGAAAAAAAATTTTTTTTCAGACCAAAAATCTGGTTGTAGCCATTTCTGTCTTAGAACCCCAAGGTGGGAGTCTAGAGGTCAGGGAACAGAACCAGCGCAAGGCTGTTCCCCTGGTCTCAGACGGCTAGGAAAAGTTAAGAACAGCGAGCCATAAATAACTTTGAATTGCTTGCTATACCACGATCTGACTGTACTGCCTACCTCCAACCTTCCACAAAGGTCTCCTGCACACCTCCGGCGTTACCGGCGTAATTAGCGCGGGGTCTCCCAGCCGACAAAAGGCAGAGGGGAGGGGCCCGCCCGGGGAGGGGCCCGCCCGAGGTTCCAAAGAGAGAGGGTTAATGGTGGACATTCTCGCAGTGCAGCCGGCAGACTCTCCTCGCCGTCTGCAGAAATCCAGGGAGCAGAACTTTCCCTAACATGTGGCAGTGCATTTAAAATAAACTGTTTATTCGGAAATAATTTTAAACTTAACAGAAAACTGAGGAATATCGTTGCCCCCAGTATATGAGGGAGGTTGGTTCCAGGACCCCCAGCAGACACGAAACTCTGTGAATGCTCAGATCTCTTATATAAAATGATGCAGCCCGGCCAGCTGCCTGTATCCTTGGATGTGGAACCGCGGACGCTGAATGCAAGCATCCAGAGGGCTGACACAGAGGGTGTGTGGATAGTACAGAAGTTCCCATATACCTTCTGCCCAGGTTCACCTCTTCTTAGCATTTAACCCTGTCTGCTTTGTCATTTGCTCTATATGGCTATCTATACACTCTCACTTGGCTATTTTTTTTTTCCTCAGTAAATTTCCAGGGTAAATTGTATTCATCGTGTTCTTTACCCCTGAATACTTAACTGTAAATTCCCTAAGACCAGGACTGTTCTTTCACATGATTACGGTATAGTTAACTGAGACAGTCAATTGAACACGGTCTAGTTGGAAGTTCATATTTAGAGTTCATCAAATGAGGTCCTGAATAGCACGTTTTCTCGTTTAGTGCAGTTTGGATTGATTCTTGCCTGATCTTTACAGTCTACTGTGATAATGCCAAGTGATAACTTCCTGTCTCCATCAGCTACTCCATTTACTGATAGGTACCCAGTATTCTATTGTAATTAGAAGTCCCCCTTCTCCCCATCTATTTATTTTTCTACTTATTATCTGCCAGGACTTGCGTTTTTTCAATGGTTTACAGTTCACTACTCTGCATGATCATTGTGATGCTCAAAGTGTCCCAGATTTGGCTCCTGAAACTCTTTCAGACTGGCTCCTGTGTCCATGTGGGGAGCCTTAATGGACCATTACGAGGTGCCTCAGGGCTTCCCAGGTGGTTCAGTGGTAAAGAATCCCCCTGCCAATTCAGATGCCACAGGAGACACGGGTTCAATCCCTGGGTGGGGAAGATCCCTTGGAGGAGGAAATAGCAACCCACTCCAGTACTCTTGCCTGGAAAATCCCAGGGACAGAGGAGCCTGGCAGGCTACAGTCTGTGGGGTCGCAAACAGCTGGACAGGACTGAGTGATTAACACACATATATATTCTCCTGCAGAGCTTAGTTGAAAGAGTCCTGGCACGCCCTTCTTGGGGGTCCCCTCTGATCTCTTCTTGGAGTTGGCTTGCCTGTGAAGGATCCCAGTGGGCTCCTCGCAGTCGCTGCTGTTGCTGAACCGCCCTGACCCCCTCCCTGGCCTGCTCCAGTCGGTCAGCGCCTCTGAGCTCTCTGTGCTCCCATCTCTCCCTCCTCTTTGTTCTTCTCCGACTGTGGCCAGGCTGACCTCTTACCTGCAGGCCTCAATGCCTGTCTCGACATCTTTCTGGGTCTCATTTGCTTCCATGTGTAAACCAAGGAGATGGTTGGGCTCACCTTTAAACACCCACGGCAAATATTTTCTCTTCCTCTTGGGCTATTTGATCTCCTCTGCGCAGTGGAGCTAGGTCCTGCCTCTGGGTGCCACCTCTGGCTCCCAAGGTGATGCGCATCCCAGCTGTTTCAACACTCACCGCGCAGCATTCCCAGGGATGTTGACTCTCTCCTGTCTGCATATTCAGTGAGCTCCTTGAGTTTGGGGAGCACATAATCAAATCCCAAGTATATAGTCCAGTGCCTGGAGCCCAGAGGGTGCCAAACACATATTTGGTGAATTAGAAACACATGGGTCCAAAAGATCATCAGTTTCCATCAATAAATCCTATATACCTTGCTTTTTGTGATGCTAAATTCAAAGGCTGACTCACTTTGCTGTACAGCAGAAAATAACACACCATTGTAAAGCAATGATGCTCCAATAAAATTTTTTTAAAAAACAAGCAAAGTCAGCGGCTTCCCTGGTGGTACAGTGAATAAGAATCCAGCTACCAATGCAGAGGACACAGGTTCGATCCCTGGTCTGGGGGGATCCCACATGCTGCAGGGCAGCTAAACCCATGGGTCACAACTATTGAGCCCACGTGCCGCAGCTACTGAAGCCTGCCTGCTCTAGAGCTGGTGCTCTGAAACAAGAGAAGCCACCCCAATGAGAAGGCCACACGCCGCAACTAGAGAGCTGCCCCCACTCGCCAGATCTAGAGAAAAGCCCTTGCAAAACAACGAAGACCCAGCACAGCCAAATACATACATAAAATTAAATTTAAAAAAGCCAAAGTCAGATGTATGTCTTTTTCTGGGTTACGCGAACAGAGTAGTGGTGATTTATTTTTTTTTAACATCTTATCGTTTTGTTTCTCTCAGTTTATTTTACATCTATTAACAAAACTTCTATGAGAACAGGGTAAGATATTCTTCTTCCTTTTATAGAAGGAATGGCTTGAAGAATGAGCAAGAGAAGTTTCAGAAATATCTGGGAATTCAAGTAGAAATGAACTGCCTTTCTCAGTGTTGGACCCCAGGGTGAGAAAGGACTTTGTAAACACAGAACAATGAGTCAGTGAACGATGTGGCTGCATCTGTGGTTTAGAGTGGAGGTGTGGTCCCCACGACTTGTGTCTGCAAAGCTTTCAGTATCACAGCTGAGGAGGCCCTTTATTTAAAGGCCAGTTGAAAATGCATACAGAGCTTCAAAGTCTGTGGTCAGTGGAAATGATGCAAAATATCCTCTGGCCAAGGGAAGGTGTACCTTCCCTGCGTGAGCTTGGAGGGACCCCCCAAGAGAACCTCCACTTGCCATCATGTCGTTTTTCACGAACTGTTTCTCAGCCCATTGGGGAAAACAGCTTTGCGGCCACCATGCATCACTTTTAAAGCGAGCAGCAAAGTCATCTTTGGCAAGACTTCTGTTCTCTCAGCCAAACCACCAGCAACTCCTCTTTTAAGCAAGGCCTCCTGGCCTGGCCTGTACTCTGCTCACCACAAGGGCGATGCCGCTCGTGGCTGTGTTGGGAGGAGGCCGTCGAGAGGGTGAAACGTGAAGAAAAGGCATGTGAAACCCATCTAAAAGTACAGACAATAATTTGTAGGGTGTTGAGTGTGGATTGTGACAGAGGGGAGATTATCTTTGTGAGAACAAGTGGGAAAAATGCAAGAGGATTTGAGAGGATTCAATGAGGGTGATTTTTCTATAAGGCTATGTTGATAGCCTTTCTCTTTCACATGTCGAAACTGTTGAATCCATCTCTTCTCCCTCCATATTCCCCTAGTATTTTATTCATACATTTGTACAGTATTTACGACGGTCGGTCACGTATGACTTATTCAACTTGGCAGGGCAGGCTTTGACATTCACTGATCTGCATTTCCTCCACGGTGTCTGCAGTAGTAATTTACACTTTCTTTGCTTCATAATATTTCTTTAATTTACCTAACTTTATTATTGTAACAAAGATAAATCAAAATTCATGGGTGGCACTTATTATGAGTAGTCAGGGAGTAAAATGAATAACATTCAGGAGGTGATAGGCTACATTCCTAATCTTGAATAAGGTGCCATACCCTGAAGATGGTATTATTTATGGTAAAAGAATAATCTTACTACTTGAGGAAAAGAATTGATGATTGTTTGTGGCAGTTGATAAACATGCGTTGGAGAAGGGCTGAAAAAAATTTTTTTTTAATGTAAGTCAGTATAATCAGAACTTCCATTTGGATTTTTATTTTAATCAGTGCTAACTTTACTTCTAAAATAATAACAGAGAGTCCCTGATAGTCTGGTGGTTAAGACTCCATTCTTCCAATGCAGGAGGTGTGAGTTTGATCCCTCACTGGGGAACTAAGATCCCACTTGCCATACGGTGCAGCCAAAAATAATAATAATAATAACAGTATGAAGAAAGAATGATGCAGTGAATATAATGAGAGTAATTAAACTTCACCAACCTTGCCTCCATCATGGCTGGACCGATATCAGAGTCTCCTGTCCAAGTAGGTGGAAATGTAAATCTTCAGACACATGCTGAAGAAAGGCTTGGCTGTGACATGGGTTGAGACTCAGGGAATGTTGAAACAACTGGTCCTTGAAGACGGGAGTGCTGAAATAATATGTTGTTTTAAGAGTCTTCACTGGGAGACTAACATTTCAACACACTTGAATAACTCCCTTGCTGTAAAAATGTTTAGGCTTTAAAAAAAATGAAGCTGGATAAGTAATAGAAGACTTCAAGTGAAAAATCACTCAACTTAGATAATTTCGTGGCAAAGAAGTCAGACTCTGCAGTTACACATGTCCCCAGCAAGCCCACCCCCAATGAGCATTGCTTTGAGTTGGATCCTCTTCTGAAATTAAAAATTTAGGTGAATGACAGACCATCGAAAAGAATGAAATAATGCCGTTTGCACCAACATGGATGGACCTAGAGATAATCATATTAAGTGAAGTAAATCAGAAAGAAAAAGATAAATACTATATGACATCACTCATATGTGAGATCTAAAATATGACACAAATGAGCTTATCTATGAAACAAAAACAGACTCACAGACATAGAGAATGGACTGTGGTTGCAAAGGGTGGAGGGGGAGGGACGGAGAGGAATGGACTAGGAGTGTGAGATTTGAAGATGCAAACTGGTGTATGTAGGCTGATAAACAACAAGGGCCTACTGCACAGCACAGGGAATTAGACTCAATATATATCTCAGTCACTCTTCAGTTCAGTTCAGTTCAATCGCTTAGTTGTGCCCAACTCTTTGCAACCCCATGAACCACGGCATGCCAGGCCTCCCTGTCCATCACCAACTCCCGGAGTTCGCTCAAACTCACGTCCATTGAGTCGGTGACGCAATCCAGACATCTCATCCTCTGTCATCCCCTTCTCCTCCTGCCCTCAATCTTTCCCATCATCAGGGTCTTTTCAAATGAGTCAGCTCTTCGCATCAGGTGGGCCAAGTATTGGAGTTTCAGCTTCAACATCAGACCTTCCAATGAACACCCAGGACTGATCTCCTTTAGGATGGACTGGTTGGATCTCCTTGCAGTCCAAGGGACTCTCAAGAGTCTTCTCCAATGCCACAGTTTAAAAGCATCAATTCTTCGGTGCTCAGCTTTCTTTATAGTCCAACTCTCACATCCATACATGACCACTGGAAAAACCATAGCCTTGACTAGACAGACCTTTGTTGACAAAGCAATGTCTCTGCTTTTTAATATGCTGTCTAGGTGGTCAGAACTTTCCTTACAAGGAGTAAGCGTCTTTTAATTTCATGGCTGCAATCACCATCTGCAGTGATTTTGGAGCCCCCCAAAATAAAGTCAGCCACTGTTTCCACTGTTTCCCCATCCATTTGCCATGAAGTGATGGGACCGGATGCCATGATCTTTGTTTTCTGAATGTTGAGCTTTAAGCCAACTTTTTCACTCTCCTCTTTCACTTTCATCAAGAGGCTCTTTAGTTCTTCTTCACTTTCTGCCTGCCATAAGGGTGGTGTCATCTGCATATCTGAGGTTATTGATATTTCTCCCGGCAATCTTGATTCCACTTTGTGCTTCTTCCAGCCCAGCATTTCTCATGATGTACTCTGCATAAAAGTTAAATAAGCAGGGTGACAATATACAGCCTTGGTGTACTCCTTTTCTTATTTGGAACCAGTCTGTTGTTCCATGTCCAGTTCTAACTGTTGCTTCCTAACCTGCATACAGGTTCCTCAAGAGGTGGGTCAGGTGGTCTGGTATTCCCATCTCTTTCAGAATTTCCCACAGTTTATTGTGATCCACACAGTCAAAGGCTTTGGCGTAGTCAATAAAGCAGAAATAGATGTTTTTCTGGAACTCTCTTACTTTTTTGATGATCCAGCGGATGTTGGCAATTTGATCTCTGGTTCCTCTGCCTTTTCTAAAACCAGCTTGGACATCTGGAAGTTCATGGTTCACTCTACAGCAGAAATTAACACAGCATTGTGAATCAATTATACTTCAATAACATAAATGAATAGATAAGTAAATAATAAAACTTAAAAAGTAGCATTTTAGGTGAGAGAGAATAGGCCTTGAGATTCCCAAATTCTCATGAGAAAATTACTGAAAAAACTGAAATTTAAGTGACAAGATCTGATTTTTCTGAGAATGAGAGAAATTAAGATAAATAGTTCTATCACAAATGCATATAACACTTTTTTCCACAGGGATTTAGCAAGTACCTATAGAAAAAAAAATGTGCTAGTGTCTCATGTAATGAATGAAAGGATGATTCAGTTGCAAAAGATTAGAGTTCCACCATCTGAGTAAGAGAATATGATTCTCATTTCAAAAATGAAATTATCTAGGTTAAAAAGCTACAACTATTAGTTTAATATCAGCAAACTGGAACGCTGGATCTTTTTCCAATATTTATTAATTCCTCACCTAACATAAGCCTTGCATTTTTATTCTTTTGGGTTTATGCATTCTTTTGTTCCTGTTTCCTCCATAGAAAATGAATGCTTATTATTTTAAAATCTCATGAAAATATAATTTCAGTAGACTTCCACAGCTGCTTGGAGAGGCTTTCATGAGCCTCTCCAGGTCTCTAATCAATAGCAAGGCTGGTCTTTTGTGTAGGATTTGTGATAGAACAAGATTGTAAACAGTGTGTGCTTGACGTCCTACATTTATACATAAAACCTGTGTTTTGTATAAAATAGGTGTGATTGTTTGTTCTTCCTGGTTGTTGTTATAAGTGAAGGTATGCAATTTTAAGTGCTTTGTGTGTGTGTTCTAATGGTTATTAGACTCAAGGACCCAGGTCTGCCTGAATCTTGCCTTGCAAACCATCTACTCCCCTCGCCACCAGTAGGGTCGCCAAGGAAAAGACATGAAAAGCTCAGCAGACAAATAAGAAATCACATTATTGTACACTGGGAGATGGCCACACCTAGACACGGGGCCCTTTGAAAAGCTGACGTGCCTGACTTGGGCTAATGCCCACACTGGGCTAAGTCATAAGGCTGGCATCTACCACCCTGAAGCAGTCAAAATCTTGGACCTTACTCCTCACGCTCAGTGTCACGAAAGCAGGAAATCCAAGGATGTGCACACGCACTGAGACAGAGCGCTGAGCCTGCCCTGAGCGATCAGGGCTGCATTGGCTCATTCAGTCACCAAGAGAGACTGAAGAGATGAGGGCCTGTCACCCGCCTCATTAACAGATCCCTGTGTGTGCTGAGTCACTTCAATCGACTCTTTGCAACCCTATGGACCATAGCCCCCTCTCCCAACCCCAGGCTCCTCTGTCCATGGGATTCCCCAGGCAAGAATACTGGAGTGGGTTGCATGCCCGCCTCCAGGGGATCTTCCCTATCCGGGGATTGAACCCACCTCTCTTACGTCTCATGCATTGGCAGGCGGGTTCTTTACCACTAGCATCACTTGGGAAGCCCAGAGGATGCCTATTCTAACTCAGCTGGCAGCTCCAAGATCTTTGTGGGGAAGCCAAGGTTGGGGCACATCTGAGAAGCAGGTGGCTCTCCGTGAGTTCATGAAAGAGCTGGAGCTCAAGGACCTCAGGTTTGTGCCTGCGTTGATGGGAACAGCAAAAAAAAAAAAAACAACCATTGGGGACCTCCTCTTCACAGTTCATGACCTGAGGACTGAGGAGCAGCATTTCAAATTCACATGTCACATTCCTCCCATTAAAGTCTGCCCATCTAACAGTTCATAGACAAAGATTTTAAAGGCCCACTTTGGGATTCTGGAGGCAACCACAGCTCTCTCTCCTCCCCAGTTCTGTTCCTAATCCAGAATCTTTTTTGCTGTATTGGGCAACACATAGAAAAGTATTTTTATTTTTAAATTTTAAATCATTTTAATGTTATATCCATAATAACTATAGTTTCTAATGTCAAATAATTCTTAAAATCCACCCCGTCCCATTCCTCAGATTTCTTTATCCCCAAGTCAACCCGTCTAGCTATTTTCACATGATTGTTGCTTCTGTATTTTTGAAGAGCATGTTGATTCTACTACCTTGAGTATCATTTCTACTTTTTAACTTTTTTTTTTTTTTTTAATTTTTCAGCCACAGCACGCAATATGTGGGCTTTTAAAGTACAGAGTCTTAACCACTGGACCACCAGGGAAGTCCTTGCTTTTAATTTTACACATAATGTATTGACAACCTACCATCGGAGATAAGGGTTTAGCTTTTCCACACCAATTATCCCAGATTCACCTACTCCCAGATTTCCAACATAATTAGATCACAATTTTTAGGTAAATTCATCGCTTATATTCGTATGATCTTCCAAGTATTATTCACTCTTGTGGCCCTCCTTTCTTATAAACCCTTTATTTTCTTATTGTTGTTACCTTTTTTGGAGTTCATCATTATTATAATTTTTCATTTGTTTTGTTTTCTATGAACCAATGATTTGATCTCTTTTCAAGAGTTCCAATCTTTCTGCTACAAGCATATCAATATTATTTTCCATATACTCAGATATGTCTCTTTTTATCTGGCAAACTCCCAAAGACATCACTTCCTGTCCTCTGCTCTAGTTCGTACTGTTTTGCTTCTACGCCTACGTAGCTACATCCTGAACATTCCTTCTGATGACCACCTGTGTTCCTGATCCTTTTTTACTTTAAATTTTGTTGAAAATCATGTTTTGTTTTAATATCATCCTGGAAAAAGGTATAATAAGTAATTTTTTTTTATTCCAACCTACCTGAAATAGTTATGCCCACATATAATCGTTTATCTGCATAGAGAATTTTGTGTTGAAAATCTTTTCTGGCAGAATTTGAAACCAAAGTTTTCTTGCTTTAACTTCCAATCTTATTCCTTAGAATCTTGTTGTTTAACCAATGGGTGAGACTTTGGGAGGTAATAAGGCAGAGTGGTTAAGAGCTGAACCACCTTGGTTCAAATTCCTTCTTATGCTCCACCAGCTTGGCCAAGTGACATTTGCAAAGTTACTTAAACTCTCTGTGTTTCTTTTTCCTGCTCTATAAAATTGGGTGTGATAAAAAATTATATTCAGCCCAAATCCATGTCTTGGGTATATTTGTCTTTAGATGATTTTAATTTAGATGAGGGAGAAAGTGTTTAGGATAAAACAAATCTTTGTGGGATTTAATTTTGTGATGGATGAACACAATTTTCAGCTACCGTCTTGATAGAAATTTGCAGTAAATTGCCTCATGTAATGCTAAGTACATCCTAGACACACAAACACCAAAATAATTATGGTAGCTCAATCTTTGGGGGGAAAAATAGCATGTATTATGATAATACTATGTATGTTGTAAGTCTTAAATTATAGTTTTATTTTGAATATTAAAAAATAGTTCACCAAGAGCGACCCCAGTGGGAGGCCCAGAAGATCAGCAGATGGTCAGTTATGCTCCACACAGCAGGAAATCGGACTGGAATGTCACTGTGCCTTGGCCAAGCACAAAAGCAAAACGCTAGTCCAACAATGAAAGCGCAAACACTACGCATTTATTAATTTGGTAATGATTAATTGTTTGTTGCCATCCAAGCCTAATAATTCATTGTTCTGAAGTGGATTTCCCACAATTTATTATGGTAATTAGTGCTGGTAAAGTGCTTCACACCCACAGATGGGAGGCTGAATTTCCAAACACCCTGATTTCGAGATGGAAAATGTGGGCTATTTTGTTCCCTGTCCTTGAGTAACTCACTTAACCTCTGCTCAGTTTCCCTGTCTGTAAATTGCTACAGCTTTTCTATTAGAGCATTTTAAAGGCTAAAATAATATGCATGAAAATTCTAGGTAAGTACTATGAAAATGACTGCAGGATCTAAGCCTCAGGCAAGAATATAAGTTCTTATGAAAGCAGAGGCTCTTCCTTCATTTCATGCATGGTTATCTTTTAGAACAGAAATAAATAAGACCCTGGTTAATGTAATATCTACTAGAAATTCCAGGCTACAAACATTAAACAAGTCTTTTTTGCCTAAGAAAAATTTTGCCATATACTCAAAACGAGTCAAGTTTTTTTGTGATATTTTTTATGCCAAGATAACTAGATCAGAAGTCTCAAAGTTTTGTCGTTGTGTGTCTTTATTTCCATATATCTCATGCTCGAACTGTTGCAGTACACTTGTCATGATGTCTTCTACTAAAGATAATAATGATATTAAGTAGCATTGACTGATGATTTACTATGCAACAGGAATTGTGCTAGCAGGGACTGACTCTACTTGCTGTTTTCAGTATCTTAAGAAAATGACATTCTTGAAACAGTACTCATTTTGTAATCTTCATTATCTTTTATTTGAAAAGCAAAACAAAAACAAACACTCTTGTAACTCCTTTGGGAAAAGGTGTGTTGTGCAAAAACAAAGAACGTGCTCTTGCAGTTCATGAAGCTAGGGAATGCAAAGCTAGAGGGGGATAAATGTTTCATTCTGAACTTCCCTTTATTAGCACTTAGTGCTGTACAAGATTAAAGTGATTTGATGTGATCACAAAACAGATAAAAGGTCAAATGACTGAAAATGCAATATAGGTTGGACAGGATGACTAATATGCAGTGTTTGCTGAGGAGACACATATAGGAACAGACAAATCTTTCTCATTTTCATTTAATTTGTTCCTCCTTTGCTTGATAATTTTAATACATTAAATACTAGAGTTTGACAGACTCTGCAGGGAAAAGGTTAGCTCACAGCTCGATGGTTAAGAAACCATCACCAGATTTAGACAGAATTTTTTTTTTATTCACATAATAACTGGGTACTTTGTATAAACTGCATAAACTGCTTAAACTCTCTAAGCCTCTGTTGCTTTATTTATAGAATGAGACTAAGAACACTTAATAGGGTAATTATGAGGATTATATGAGGAAATATATATTCACTGTAGTTTCCACTGCCTCTGATTCAAGTAGGCATGCATTAATATAATTATTAGCTTTATTATAGCAAAGCTAATTTGACTCTTTATTATAATATTAGTTTTGCCAAAATGTTGTCCTTTTATTAAAATTCCCAAAAGTGAAAGTCACTCAGACTCTTTGAGATCCTATTCTCCAGGCCAGAATACTAGAGTGGGTAGCCTTTCCCTTCTCCAGGGGATCTTTCCAACCCAGGGATTGAACCCAGGTCTCCTACATTGCAGGCAGATTCTTTACCAGCTGAGCCACAAGGGAAGCCCAAGAATACTGGAGTGGGTAGCCTATCCCTTCTCCAGCAGATCTTCCCAACCCAGGAATTGAACTGGGGTATCCTGCATTGCAGGCAGATTCTTTACCAACTGAGCTATCAGGGAAGCCCAATGTCCCTCTTAAATAATGGAAACTCTAACTAGGTAAGTTCTCTATCAGTCTTCTTAAACACAAGAGCTCAGGTCTGTGGCTTTTAGAAGCATAATCACCTGGTCCTAGGTTACTAGCACATCTGGGAATGGTCTCAGCCTTGTCCATGAGCATTCTAATAATACACATCCTCTATTTCTCCCCAAACCCAATTCCCTAGTTGGGAGGAGTAGGGTACAAACTCCTCTATTAATGCCACGTGACTTGAAATCGGGAAAATGAAAACCATGTTTACAAAGACTCTGTTAACATTTGTTGTTGAAAGTAGCTTCCATAAATAATTAAGAGCTCCTTACACTCAACTCGAAGAAGTCACCCAGCTTATCCCTTTCTTCAAAAATGATAAAATCTCTAAAGTTAAATAAGGAATGACATGAGTAGCGCTGGGAAATTCAAACTACTCCACAGAGTCTGGGAACGGCACAGGACCTCCCATCTCTACTCACTATTAAGTAGAGAGATGCTTTATTTTCACCCGTGCCCTCTGACCTCAGCTATCTATTAATGCTGCAGAGAGAAATGTAATAAGACACCAATTAAAGAAACACCATCCTTAGCAACATAAAACAAGACAAACAAAAACACAAATAAAATAATTCAATAAACACCAAACACTTCCTCCAACACAACACTACAGCTTGGCTTTCCTGGCTGGGAATAACAATAATTCACCAAATTCCACACAATGGGGTTGGGCTGGAGTGCAGAGAGCTCTTCAACTGCAATTTTAATATTTCATTTATGTAAAAACTACTACTATTACTGCTACTACAAATGCCAGTACTATTACTAATGATAATTCTGAAAGAAATACAGTAAAATGTGCTATGCTGATTATTGTCCCCATTTCTCACTATGTCCATGATTTCATGATCTTTTTAATGACAAAAAAGTTAAGGTAAAAAATGATATGTGTGATGTAATAGAAACTGAGAGACACACATTTGATTTCTGATTCTGCTGTTCAATAGTAATTACTCAAGTCAATACTTAGCTTTTATCAATAAACTCTGTATATGTTAAAGCAAACCCTATAAATTGCTTGGCTACATTTTTACCTACCTCAAAAAATATTTTACAGCTCTGAAAAAAAATTAATGTGAGAAAATATCTAGTATAATGTCTAACACTATAAATCCTCATAAAACATTACTTTTATCTGAAAAATAGCATTATAATAGTTATTGTTATATTTATAACCAAACTTACACACAGCTAGAAGAGTGGAATTGACAGAAGATTTTTTAACGCACCTGGTGAGAAAGGGGTAATTGTGAAAATGACCCAACAGTGACATACATTGGCCAAAAAATGTGGAAAAATAGGCTGGATTGGATTTATGGCCACTGTGGTGGACTTTGAGGAGTCTTAAATGAATAATGATAGTTTAAGTCATGCTTTGGTAAAGTTTAAATTAAATTTCTAAGAAGTGAACAATTTGGCAGAAGCACTTAAAAGATGAACAAGTTCTTGTTAAAACAAGAACAAATTTAAACTACAAGAGAAACGAAGAATACCCTGTATTACTTCCAAAGCTTTCAGAAAATAATAAACGTTTAAATCAAAATGAACGAAGGAGAGAGGAAAGGAGAAAAGGGAAGGAGGGAGGGAGAAAGGAAGAAAGAGAGAGAGGGCTTTGAAGGAAAAAATATAAAGTCACCCGCTTTGAAGAGGTGAATAGATATTTCCAGCTGTGTAATCATTTAATAGAATTCTTGAAAAGGAAAAAAAAAAAAAGATGAGGAAATTTGAGCAGAAATAGCAGAAATCAAAGACCAAAAGGCAGAGATTCATGAAGACAGGATCAAAGCGTTGAATGATGAAGAGCTTAAGGAAGAATCAAAGCCACAGCTCCAGCCCTCGAGGCGAGAGGGAGAGGTATATGGTGGCAGGGGATCAGCAGACAGGACACCTAGGGGAAGGCCGCCTGGAAGAGAGATGGTGCAGAGGCTTTGTCTAGGACTCCTTTAAGAGGAGGGGTTGGGGGGATCAAGGTAAGTGACAGCAGAACAGAAGGTGGTTATTAATCAGAGAAGGAAGAATCCAATAATGGAGCCGCAGCCCCAGCAGCTTAGAGAGTACGTGATGGAGCACTTCTGAAGCAGAGCGGCAGGGAGGACTATTCTCACTGCAGAGGCTGCTCTGGGACAAGAGTTTACCCTTAGTTCCTGATGGCAAGTGGGAGAAAGATGAAAACGATTGGTGGAAAGGAGGAAAGGAGCCGTTAGGGACATTTTTTGAGAGAAGCAAGAAGGTGGTACTGTAAAGTAAGGATCACTAAGCTTTGTAAGTTCCAGTTAAACAGTTGGGCCAGAAAACTCTCCACGAAGCCTGGTCAGAATAATGGAAACGACAGACAGTGCAGCCAGAGCACACAGGTGCAAGGGGAAGGTAATTGTTCTGTCTTGTTGTTTTGTTTTTGCTGAATTTTAGTGGTAGCAGAGAATATCTCCAAAACGAGAAAGCCAAGGTTATTAACAAAGGTCTGATTGATGAAACAATTGCTTTCCCTCTAAGACAACACAGGAGTACAGTGTGTGTTGTGTGCTGTGCTTAGTCATTAAATCATGTCCGACTCTTTGCGACCCTCAGGACTGTAGCCCACCAGGCTCCTCTGTCCATGGGATTCTCCAGGCAAGAGTACTGGCATGGGTTGCCATGCCCTCTTCCAAGGGATCTTCCCAACCCAGGGATCGAACCCAGGTCTCCCAAACTGCAGGCAGATTCTTTACCATCTGAGCCACCAGGGAAACCCACCGTGTGTCATAGAGGTTATAAAACCACTAGAATTCCATGTGCAAAGATTAAGTTAAAAAAAAAATCAGATGAAACAATAATGAGGAAAATTTCACAGACAGCCATTCTTATATTGTTGCTGAAAGAAGTAGATGCCTAGGGAGCCATGGGTGTGTTACCCACAGTCCCACAGTTAGGGCTAGGTATTTTTGACCTAAATCTTTTTTGTCTTTTTTTAAAATAGATTTTTTATTTTATATCTTTTTGTCTCTTTGACTCCAAATTCCTTGACTTTTCCACAAGGTAGCTGTTGACTCAACCAGAAAGCAAGCTAAAACCGATCAAATTCCTAATGCCAGTTTTCTTACATAATACATTCAAATACTTCCCACCAAGAAGAGGGGACTCAGGATATGTCTCTGCTGCACAGTAAGATGAGCCTAGGAGGGATTTCCCACACATTCATGCACACACATGCATGTAGGCACACAGGGGTGGTAGAAATTAAAAAAAAGCAAGAAAAGAGTAGCTTTCTAAGTATAATGAGTGAAGAGAGACAGAACCAACACATGTACTCTCTGCTGAAGAATAAGAAATTTTTGGTCCAGGTAACTGAAAGATTGTTCATCCTTTTGCTATTGTTGGGTTTGTTGCTCTTGTTATTTTTGTTGTTTGTTTTGTAAAGGTTTGTGAGGGAGCTGTGGGATAGGTTTAATAGCAGTTGTGGTAGAAAGCAGAAGAAAAAAAAAAAAGCTACGGAGAATTATGCAATCGTACAGAATGAAAGTGGAAAGCAGAAAAAGAGAATTGCTGTCATGGGAATCACATGAATGTAGAAAGCAGTGCAGAAAAGAACTAAAAAGAAAATACTCAAAATATTATGAAATTCTACTGTGGTGTCAGATGTTCTTGTAGCTATTATTGCTGTTTTCACCATAATAATTTTTTTAAATATTTTAATTCTTTTATTATTATTATTATTTTGGCCATGACACGGGGCATGTGAAATCTTAGTTCCCTGACCAAGGATCGAACCCATGCCCCCTGCAGTGGAAGCAAGGAGCCTTAACCACTGGACTAGCAGGGAAGCCCCTCACCATAATAACCAATGGCATTTCCTTCAGTACCACTCCTGGCTCGCTCCCTACCCCAGTGAGGTCCTCACCGCCATCATATTATTTGGAGGCTGTGGCTCTTCTTTGTAGAGAAAGCCCTGACCAACTACCCCTCTGGAGACAGTAGAGTGCACATTGTCTACACATCTTTCCATGAAAGAGACAGCAATGAACTGGCTCTTCTGCACTTTCACCCGATCTGGAAAATGAAGAAACGGTCACCAATTACAGTGAGAGAGATTTAAGTTTAGAATAAAATCATTTCCTACTGTTATGCATGGAAAAAGTTTAGTGAGGGAAGTAGCACTTCTATTTCTTAGAGCTGGTCAGAAAGATTTCTCTGCCTGCCTTCAGATGCTCAAAAGGAAAGCTCTTAGAGGTGGGGCAGGGGTTGCTGAAGGGGGTGACTCCAGGGGTCTGTTCAAATCCCCGGACTGTATTATGATAAGTTGTCATCTTTTTGTCAAATCAAGATGTGCTATTGATCTAGACATTCAGAGTCATGCTTCAATTCCGTGTATCCTCAAGTAGCCTTAAAGAGTTAATGCAGTTTTGAAAATATTTTCAGTTCTGGAAGTTGTTGAATGCACTGGGACTGAAAACATTGAAAAAGAGCTTGAACTATTTCAGGTAATAAAGAAGTCAATATTGGATTTCTCTGTTTGAATTGCTATTTCTTTCTTTCTTTCTTTCTTTTTTTTTCTCTCTCATCCATGCCATTCTTAGAGCAGGCTGAGGCTAACTCGTTTTCTTTATTCACCCAAAATATGGGATTTGATGTTTCCTTCCGTATACAACTTCCTACTCACAGCTCCTATCTTCCCAAAGTCTATGAAGGCATTCTCTGCTTCCTTATCCTTTCAACCTAAACCAGAAAAGTTTTCCCCCTTTCGTTAAGAGGTATAAAAATGTCAGTGCCACTGAAAATACAATATCTTTATTCTCATTGTCTAGGAGTCAGGATGTGTGAGAGGGTGTTAAGTGTCAGCCATGTCAGATTTCACTTCCTGCTTCATAATCAATCCAATATGGCTCAACCAGTCCCCTGTTATGCCCCAGCCTTTCCAAGGAGATCTTGCTTCCAATCTGACCTGGGCTGCTCTCTCTTCAACTACCCAGGGACAAAGTTAACAATACCTGGCAGTATCCCTCTCCTTCATCCACCTCCTGGCCCCTCTTCCGTCTTCAGGGTTATAAAAATGAAGGAAATCTGTTATGACGGATTCCCATGGTTTGGGAGTTGCCTGTTGAATGATTTCATAGTCTAGCTATTAGCTGTGAAGAAACATAATGCCATCCGCACATATCTGGTTTTAGTTGGGAAGGAAAGGCTTGTGAAAATCTCAGGAGAGGCAGAGGGGAATGAAGAGGGAAAGTTAGCAATCTGGGGACGCAATCTGATGATTTAGGAGGGTGATTAGGTGGAGTATTTATGGTGCTAAAGCTGGAGTTTGATTCCCCAGGTTTTTCACTCGCAGTGTGTGTGCCAGGCTAGAACGTGGCCCTGGGGAATAGCCATGTTAGTCCAGGTGGAGGGAGCTCGTTGGGAGGGAATGAACAGCTTTTTGACTCATTTCCCCCGGTGGAGGGTCTAATGATGACTCTGACAACCAAGAAGCCAGTGCTCCTGAGTTGAGGTCCCGTTACCACAGTGATGGGTGGTCTTGAGGCAAAATACTGTGGTGATTAAGGCTGGCCTCTGGGATCAGGCTGATGAAGGCTCAAACTTTGTGACTTTATGCAAAAGAACCCCACAAACTCCATGTCCGTAACTATAAAAGGAATGTGCATGTGTACATGCTCAGTCGCTCCGTCATGTCTGACTCTTTTGAGACCCTGTGGACTGGAGCTCTCCAGGCTCCTCTGTCCATGGGATTCTCCAGGCAAGAATACTGGGGTGGGTTGCCATTTCCTCCTCCAAGAGATCTTCCCAACCCAGGGATCAAACCCATGTCTCAAACCCATGTCATCAAAACCCTGGGTCTCCTGCCTCAGCAGGCGGACTCTCTCCCACTGTGCCACTTGGGAAGCCCCAAAAGGAAGATAATAAGTATATCTAAATGAGAAAATGGATGAATGGTGCTAAGTGCGGTGTTTAACATAGGACAACTACTCAAAATGAGAGACACGAGGACAATAAGAAACAAAATAAAGTGTCTGAAAGAATTCCTTGATTCAGCAAATGTTTATTAAACACCTTTTATGAATCAGGACATGCCCATGGTATTTTAAAAGACAGAGGGGCACACTGAACACAGCCTGGGTACTTCTATGCTCATTGGTCAGATGAAATACAATTAAAATCTCAAACTATTTAAGTAAGGAGAGATCAGGAATTCGGGAAAGGGAATAACTCATAAATTGGAGTAAAGAATCTCATGAACTATTTAAAATATTCAGAGAAAATTAGAAGACTTTTGTGATATTTCATGAAATTATTAGAAACAACAGTTACAGCTCAATAAGGTAGTTGTAGGTAGGTGTCTGCATGTGAGTGTCACTCCCACAAGGAAACTAAGGCACGAACAGTTTAGGAAATTGACTACCATCACCCAATTAGTAAGTTTCAAGGACAGAATTCAAGCCTATATCTGCCTGATCTGGTGCCCTATAAATTACTCATTATATTTCATAGATTCTGAAAAGATATTTACTGAATAAATGGATGAAAGTGAAAGTGTTAGTCACTCAGTCCTGTCCAACTCTTTGCAACCTCATAGACTATAACCTGCCAGGCTCATCTGTCCATGGGATTCTCTCCAGGCAAGAATACTGGAGTGGGTAGCTATTCCCTTCTCCAGGGGATCTTCCTGACCCAGGGATTGAATCTGGGTCTCCTACATTGCTGGCAGATTCTTTTACCATCTGAGCCACCAGGGAAGCCCATTTCCAAATACCCATTTAAAACATCTAGGGAAGAAAAATAAAAGTATAACTGAAAAAATAAAACTATAAGTGGAAAAAATAAAACTGTAAGTGGAAAAAGTAAAAATATAAGTGAAAAAAATTTAGGTGAGGGAGAAAACTAACCAATCATTTATCTACTGATAGATTAGAATCTGAATTTACATACATAAAACAATATAATGTATATGTCTACAGGCTTTGCCAACTGTGATTATAATTAGCACAGAATTGATCCGTTTACAAATTCCATCTCCCACCTGCTCTCACAAATCTCCAAAAACCTTCAAAATCAAATCTAGTCGTTCCTGGGAATGACTTGAATGGTTGTCACCAGCGCTTGCAAACAAACTCTTGGGCTGCAATGGTTGTATGACATCAGCAAGGTTCTTCCTCTTGTCTCCTTCCTCAGTCCCCTCTTCAGGGTTTGCTTCCTGGTAAGCCAGTTCAGGGTGCCGCAGTCTTGTCCCCTCTTCAGTGCCCACCCCCCAGAGCATCTGTCATGTAAGAAACTGTAAGCCCTCCCGATGCCAGAGGAGAGCTCTTACTTCATCAAGCTTATGTTGTATTTTGCACACATGTCCGTAGAAGTTCCTCCCCTTGACTGTATCACCAGAGCATTGATGCAGAACTCAGTGGTGTTCTACAGCAAGGGTCTCCAACCTCCAGATCTAATGCCCGATGATCTGAGGTGGAACGGATGTAAAAATAATAGAAATAAAGTGCAAAATAAATGTAATGTGTTTGAATCATCCTGAAAGCATCCCCCATCCGTGGAAAGATGGTCTTCTTTGAAACTGGTTCCTGGTACCAAAAAGGCCGGGGACTCCTACTCTAGAGCCTGCAGGAACCCATGACAACGTGCAGACAGCTTGATTATCTTACACCTGACTTTGTCTACTACAGAGTTCAACCAGGAACCGCTAATGCTGGTCCAGGGAACTCAGACAATCCTCTGGATATTTCACTTCATCCTATAGTCTCTTTCCCATCATTCAACTAGACGCCAGGACTCTGCTTGTCTCCCTAATTGTCAATCAAATCCAAACATACCTGAGTCCCAGTGGTGGGTTTGGCTCAGGCTCAAGCCAAGACCACTACTACATCATTTTTTAAACCTTTACATTATTTTAGAAACTTGATCAGGTATTTTTTGGTACAGTTTGGTGCTGAGAGAGGGAAAACATGTTATATTCTGCCAAATATAATTTGAGAATGTCAGTTTAAACCTTTTGTATGCCCCAAATACACCAGTCAAATCAGATTAGGGTGATGGTGATGAGGCAGCTTATAAAAACAAGAACATGCCAACCTCATAGAGATGGAATGTTTTTCATTGTTAAATGAAAAAAATGTATGTGTGTATTCTACGACTAACAAATTTTAGGAAAAGGGACAGACCAGTGATTAAGAAATAAGCTCAGTGACAAAGACATACAAAGCAAGACAGAGATTAAGAGAATATCATTATTAGGACTTGCCTGGTGGTCCCGTGGTTAGGACTCCGCACGTCCAATGCAGCAGTTGTAGATTCAACCCCTAGTCTGGGAGCTAAGATCCTACAGTCTGTGTGTGGCACAGCCAAAAAAAGAGACAGGACATCATTATTTTTATCTTTTAACTATATATTGATTTCTCATTACACCCATCTCAGTTCAGTCACTCAGTCATGTCTGACTCTTTGTGACCCCATGAACCACAGCACACCAGGCCTCCCTGTCCATCACCAATTCCGAGAGTCCACCCAAACCCATGTCCATTGAGTCGGTGATGCCATCCAACCATCTCATCCTCTGTCATCTCCTTCTCCTACTGCCCTCAATCTTTCCCACCATCAGGGTCTTTTCAAATGAGTCAGCTCTTCACATCAGGTCGCCAAAGTATTGGAGTTTCAGTTTCAACATCAGTCCTTTCAAGGAATAACAGGACTGATCTCCTTTAGAATGGACTCGTTGGATCTTCTTGCAGTCCAAGGGATTCTCAAGAGTCTTCTCCAACATCACAGTTCAAGAACATTAATTCTTCAGCGCTCAGCTTTCTTTATAGTCCAACTCTCACATCCATACATGACCACTGGAAAAACCATAACCTTGATTAGATGGACTTTTGTTGACAAAGTAATGTCTCTGCTTTTTAATATGCTGACTAGGTTGGTCATAACTTTCCTTTCAAGTAGTAAGCGTCTTTTAATTTCATGGCTGCAAATCACCATCTGCAGTGATTTTGGAGCCCCAAAAAATAAAGTCAGCCACTGTTTCCACTGTTTCCCCATCCATTTGCCATGAAGTGATGGGACTGGATGCCATGATCTTTGTTTTCTGAATGTTGAGCTTTAAGCCAACTTTTTCACTCTCCTCTTCTACTTTCATCAAGAGGCTCTTTAGTTCTTCTTCACCTTCTGCCATAAGGGTGGTGTCATCTGCATATCTGAGGTTATTGATATTTCTCCCTGCAATCTTGATTCCAGCTTGTGCTTTCTCTAGCCCAGTGTTTCTCATGATGTACTCTGCATATAAATTAAATAAGCAGGGTGACAATATGCTGCCTTGATGTACTCATTTTCCTATTTGGAACCAGTCTGTTGTTCCATGTCCAGTTCTAACTGTTGCTTCCTGACCTGCATACAGATTTCTCAAGAGGCAGGTCAGGTGGTCTGGTATTCCCATCTCTTTCAGAATTTCCCACAGTTTATTGTGATCTACACAGTCAAAGGCTTTGGCATAGTCAATAAAGCAGAAATAGATGTTTTTCTGGAACCC
Organism: Bubalus bubalis; assembly: GCF_019923935.1. Classification (NCBI taxonomy): domain Eukaryota; kingdom Metazoa; phylum Chordata; class Mammalia; order Artiodactyla; family Bovidae; genus Bubalus; species Bubalus bubalis. The sequence continues at coordinate 112,139,689 of NC_059161.1, forward strand.
TTGTGCTTTTTCAATGATCCAGCGGATGTTGGCAATTTGATCTCTGGTTCCTCTGCCTTTTCTAAAACCAGCTTGAACATGTGGAAGTTCGGGTTCATGTATTGCTAAAGCCTGGCATGGAGAATTTTAAGCATCACTTTACTAGCATGTGAGATGAGTGCAATTGTGCAGTAGTTTGAGCATTCTTTGGCATTGCCTTTCTTTGGGATTGGAATGAAACTGACCTTTTCCAGTCCTGTGGCCACTGCTGAGTTTTCCAAATTTGCTGGCATATTGAGTGCAGCACTTTCACAGCATCATCTTTTAGGATTTGAAATAGCTCAACTGGAATTCCATCACCTCCACTAGGTTTGTTCGCAGTGATGCTTCCTAAAGCCCACTTGACTTCACATTCCAGGATGTCTGGCTCTAGGTGAATGATCACACCATCATGATTATCTGAGTCGTAAAGATCTTTTTTTTTTTATATACATTACACCCAAGGCACCAGGAATAAAAAAAAAAAAAACCAACCAGCATGCCATGTAAATTAACAATTGCCCTTCAGCAGAACATATTTATAATAAAGTAATGGGAAAATTACATTTGCGGGACCTCAGACAGAGTGACTGAATTTCCCCAAGATTATCAGAGATAAATTCATTCAAGATGCATCAATGATATTGTGGTTATAAGAATATAGGCTCCTGGGCTCAGGTTTCACTGTATTACTTATTACCTAACTTCAGATTCCTCATCTGTAAAATAGAGATAACAAAACTGCCTTATCTCAGACTATTGTGAAGGATATATGACCTACTCCAGGTAGAAGATTTAACAGGATACAGGAAGCTTGGGGCTGGTGCACTGGGATGATCCAGAGGGATGGTATGGGGAGGGAGGTGGAAAGGGGGTTCAGGATTGGGAACATGTGTACACCTGTGGCTAATTCATGTTGATGTATGGCAAAACCAATACAATATTGTAAAGTAATTAGCCTCTAATTAAAATAAATAAATTTTTAAAAAATTAAAGAAAAGAAGATTTAAAAGAGGGTCTGGCAATTTTTAAGTGCTTCATAAACAGTAACTATATATATACTCCCTTCTCTGTATTTTATTTCACCTATGTACTGTTATGTACCTAGTCAATCTTAAAGGAAATCAACCCTGAATATTCATTGGAAGGACTGATGCTGAAGTTGAAGCTCCAATACTTCAGCCACCCGATGCAAAGAGCCATTTCATTGGAAAAGACCCTGATGCTGGGAAAGATTGAGGGTACGAGGAGGAGGCAACAGAGGATGAGGTGGTTGGATGGCATCATCAACTTAATGGACATGAGTTTGAGCAAACTCTGGGTGATGGTGGACAGGGAAGCCTGGCGTGCTGCAGTCCATGGGGTCGCAAAGAGTTGTGCACAACTCTGACTGAAAAACAAAAGCAGGGTGAGGGAACAAAAGAAGCAAAGAAATACAGAAATCTTGCATTTTGATATTCATTATTCTAGATGCCATTAAGAACATTCGAGATTCATGAAAAGAGGTCAAAATGTCAACATTAACAAGACTTTGGAAGAAGTTGATTCCTACCTTCATGAATGACTTTGAGGGGTTCATGATTTCAGTGGAGGAAGTAACTGAAGAATGTGGTGGAAATTTCAATAGAACTAGAATTAGAATTGGAGCCTGAAGGTGTGACTGAATTGCTGCGATTTTATGATAAAATGTTCACGGATACAGAGTTATTTCTTGTATGAGCAAAAAGCGGTTTCTTGAGATGGAACATACTCGTGGTGAAGATACTGTGAAGATTGTGGAAGTGACAATAAAGGATTTAAAATATTATATAAACTTAGTAGCTAAAGCAGGGGCAGACTTTGAGAGGACTGACTCCAATTTTAAGACACTCTACTGTAGGTAAAATGCTATCAAATAGTACTGCAAGCTACAGAAAAGTCATTTGTAAAAGGAGAAGTCAATCAGTGTAGCAAACTCCATTGCTGTCTTTTTTAAGAAATTGCCTCAGTCACCCCAGCCTTCAGCAACCACTACCCTGATTAGCCAGCAGCCATCAGCATGGAGGCAACACCCTCCACCAGTAGAAAGATTACGACTCAATGAAGGCTCCGATGATGGTTAACATATTTAGCAGTAAAGAATTTTAAATGAACATACATACATTTTTGAGACATAATGCTATTGCACACTTGGTAGACTACAGAATATTGTAAATATTAACTTGTATATGCACTGGGAAACCCCAAAAATCCACGTTATTTGCTTTATTGCGATGTTCTGGGACCAAACCCGTGACATCTGTGAGGTGTGCCTCTGATGAAGTGTGTGTATAACATACAAGACACTGTTTTAAATGTTTTATGTATGTTTTCCTTTTCAATTCTCATGACAACTCTGTGAGGTAAATACCATTATTATCTCTACTTTGTGTTAAAAAATATGTCACACAGAGAGGTTAAATAATGTCCCTTAAGACATAGAGATGGTTAGTGGTGAAGCCAGAATTCGAAACAAGACATGTTCTTCCCCAGTCTACAATTATTCCTGGAAATTGAGATAATCTTGAAAAAGTAGCACATTAGCTATTAAACTCTTCCTTATGAGTTGGTGTAACCCAGACTTAAAGAGCTCTGGGATCTCGGATAAGAGAGAGGTTAAAAGAGCAAAGTAAGAAAAAACTTAAAGGATTGCATACAAAATTTCTGTTATATTTTGAGAAAAGGACTGCAAGGGCAGTAAGAATTTCTTTATCAATGGTTACACACAGACCACAAAATTTTTAACAACTAAATACATGATCAAGTGGTTTCAATGCACTTTTTCTGTCCACAAACACAGATGTTCATCAGACACCAATGGAATCTGAAATGGAATGAAAACAGTAAAATGAAACAACATCAAAGGCAAGAATTTACATCCACTGCTGAGGGAATGTAAAATGGTACAGATCATTGGGAAAACTATTTGACAGCATCTTGAACAGTTAAACGTAGTTAACTTATAACTCAGCGATTATACTCAAGGTATCTACGCAAGAGAAATAGAATCTTATGTCCAAATGAAGATTTGTTCACAAATGTTCCCAGCAGCATTTTTCCTAATAGTCCAAACCAGAAAAGAACCCCACTGTCCATCAACTGGTGCGTGAATAAGCAATTTTTGATATGTCCACACAATGGAATAGTACTAGGCAACAAAAAGAAATGAAATCCTGATACATACACCAGTGTGGATAAATCTCAGAGACATAATCCTAAATGAAGACAATCAGACACAAATATTACATATTGTGTGATTTAATTTTAATGAAATTTGTACAAAAGTCAAAGCTAGAGTGCACAAGGTAAGGTTTTCAAGTGATGAAATACCCTAAACTTGGATCATGGTAATGGTTGTATCACTGTATAAATTTACTGAAACCACTAATTGCTCTCTTAAAGGGGGTGAATTTTATGGTATGTGTATAAATAATGACTTCCCGGTGCCTCAGTCAGTAAAGAATCCATCTACAATGCAGGAGATCACCTGTAATGCAGGAGATCTGAGTTCGATCCCTGGGTCAGGAAGAACCCTTGGAGGATGAAATGGCAACCCACTCCAATATTCTTGACTGGAGAATGCCATGGACACAGGAGCCTGGTGGGCTACAAACAGGCCATAGGGTCACAAGAGTCGAACACAAAGCTGCTTACAAAGTATTTAAGCCTTCCTCTAGATTTACTACACCAGTGTTCCCTCATACCTTATTTTCAGTTGCAGAAAAATATAAATAATATGGAATTGATCATTTTAACCATTTTTAAGTGTACAAATCAATGGCATTTATTAATAGCAAGTTCATATTGTCATGCAAGCATCACCACCATCCTTCTCCAAAAGATTTTCATCATCTTCTGCTGAAGCTCTCTGCCCATTAAACAATAACTCAGAATCCTCTCCTCCTCCTATGGCAACCACCATTCCCCTTCAGTCTCTATGAATCTGGCTACTCTAGGTACTTCAAGTGCTTAATCTCTTCAGTCGCGTCCAACTCTCTGCAACCCTGTGGACCGTGGCCCGCCAGGCTCCTCTGTCCATGGGATTCTCCAGCAAGAATACTGGAGTGGGCTGCCATTTCCTCCTCTAAGTGCTTCAAGTAAGTGGAATCATACATCTGTCCTTTGGTTTCTGGCTTATTTCACTTAGCATAATGTCTTCAGGGTTCATCTCCGCTGTAGCGTGTCAGAATTTCATTCCTGTCAAAGGAGTGCATTTTCTTTCCATTGTATGTGTGTATATTATGTTTTGTTTATCCATTTCTCCATAGGTGGATACTTAGCTTGTTTCCTCCTTTTCAATATTGTGAATAAAGCTGCTATGACTGTTGGTGTATCTTGGTGCTGTTTTCAAAACATGTATTGCTTTTTTAGGGCTTCCCCTGTGGCTCAGCAGTAAAGAATCCACCTGCAATGCAGGAGATGTAGGAGACATAGGTTCGATCCCTGGGTCTGGAATGGCAACCCACTCCAGTATTCTTGCCCGGAAAATCCCATGGATGGAGGAGCCTGGCGGCCTACAGACCATGGGGTGCAAAGAGTCAGACATGACTGAGCAACTGAACACACACACACATTGCTTTTTGTGGGAGAAGGGGACCCAGTGGCTTTCATTATATTTTCCAAAGTCTGTGATCCAAATGCAGGTCACGTGGCTGACCAAAGAACACGTAAACAAAATCTTCATGACTTTATTTCCCTGAGTGCAGATGAGTCTAGCAATTTAGAATGGAAAATATGCTTACTAGATTTAAGCCTACAACACAGAGATAATGACTATTATCTTATTAACCCTTCCTTATGTACTCAGCTAAGTACCAAGCACTTTTTAATTCATTAGAGCATCTAGCCCTTAGAAAACACTTTGGGTCCAAGCTTGTGAAGCAGTGGGAAGCAAGTAATTGACTCAAAGTCAGCAGAGCATTTTTATTTACTCAGATTTTAATCTGACCCAAAGGCCATGCTCATAACCGCTTGACTACATTGCCTTTGGAGAGAAACTTCCTTGACTCATTTGAGGGGTATGAAAATGGTTATAAGTTGGCACCGATTTTAGGAAAGACTGGTGCTTTGATTCAAAAAACAAAGCAAATCTCTGTCACACTTTGGAGTATAATTAGCAGAATCCGATAGCTAGAAGGAAGGCTTACAACTCTAGCAGTGATGATGTTTTAGATCTGATTTGGGACTTGCTTATAGAAAAATTAAGCCATTTGGCATCAAGCCAATTCTATTTAAACTAAGTCTTCTTCAACTTCCTTGTATTTCCTTTCCCACATCTGCAGCAGACAGGAAAGGCCACTCTACCATAGCAACAAAGCCTAAAAGGTTTTGTCCAGACCTCTTTTTCAGGAATCCTCTCAGTGGATCCTGGGCAGGTGTCGGGAGAGGAGGTGTATGTGTTTCTACCCCTAATTCAAAGCAGACTTTCCCAGCAAAAAGTTCACAACAGCCTGGAAGCAAAGCAGTGGGCTCTTTACAGATGGAGACTGTATTCAGATGCAAATAAAATTCTTCTAGGGTTACTTGGTGTTCCTAGCTCTGACTGAAGGTAACTCCCTCACCTGGGTTTTCACATAATTTCCTCAGCTGCAGTTGAGTGAATTTCCTATTAAAATATAGACACCTGTCTATTTTTTTTTTTTTGTGGCGCTTTGTTCTCAGAGCATTAGTTTCTATTAATACAGACTCTGGGGATGAATACCAAGAGGGGGAGAAACCACTGAAGTGTGAGACGATCTTTTTGGCCACAGATCTGATCAGAAGTGTCAGTCTGGGGAGTAAAACAGAGCAGGTGATGAATAGATATATGATTTATAAACATGGTTCACAGTGGCCTGCCAGAATTGTTCTGTATTTGCATGGCATTATACTAAAGCATGCCTGCTGAGTTTAAAACTTGTGACATCCCAACAAGAGGCTATATTCTGATTTTCTCAAGGTATATGCCCAGGAGTGGGATTGCTGGGTCATATGGTAGTTCTATTTTTAGCTTGTTTGAGGACCCTCCATCCTGTTCTTCCTGGTGGCGGTATCAAATTGCATTTCCACCAATGGTGCTAGAGCGTTCGCTTTTCTCCAGACCCTCTCTAGCGCTTATTGTTAGTAGATTTTCTCATGATGGCTGTTCTGACTGGTGTAAGGTGATAACCTCACTGTAGTTTTGATTTGCATTTCTGTAACAATGAGTGATGTGGTACATTGTTTCACATGCCTCTTGGCCAGGTGGATGGACCTAGAGTCTGTCATACAGAGTGAAGTAAGTCAGAAAGAGAAAAACAAATACCATATTTTAATGCATACATGTGGAATCTAGAAAAATGGTACAGGTGACCTTATTTCCAGGGCAGAAATAGAGATGCAGATGTAGAGAACAGACATGTGGAAATAGAGAGGAAGGAGAGAGTGGGATGAATTGGGAGACTAGGTTTGACATATACACTACCATGTGTAAAAGAGATATTAATAGTTAGTAGGAACCTGCAGTATAGCACAGGGTGCTGAGCTCAGTGCTCTGTGAAGACCTAGAGGGGTGGGATGGGGGGAGGGGGTCCAAGAGGGAGTGGATATGTGCATACATGCTGGTGATTCACATTGTTACACAGCAGAAACTAACATAACATTGCAAAGCAATTATACTCCAATTAAAAAAAGAAAGCAGCAGCTACATTCTGCGAAGGAAAGGGCTGTGTTTCCATCATCTCCACATCCCAGCCATCCCCAAACACCCAAACTATATTTTTGGCATTAATACTTCAAAGGTATTTCTGTTTACATTTTACTACATCATCAGGGGTAACATAAGATTTAATTTCCCCACTTTTAGTGATTTAGAATTGGTAAGTAGTGGCTTTTTTTTCCCCTGCCATGTCTAATGGCAAAGGCAAACATATCTTAAGAGGGTAACTTTAAAAATATAATAATTTTATTTCTTTATTTGTTTTTGGCTGCTGTTGCTCGGGCTTTCTCTCGTTGCAGCGAGCAGGGGCTACTCTTCAGTTGTGGTGCACAGGCTTCTCTCTGCGGCAGTTTCTCTTGTTGGGCAGCAGGGGCTCTAGGGCGGGGGCTCCAGTGATCTCAGTTCCTGGGCTCTAGAGCTCAGGTTCAATATCTGTGGCACACGGGCTTAGTTGCTCCAAGGCACGTGGGATCTTCCTGGATCAGGATAGAACCCATGTCTCCTACATGGGCAGGCAGACTCTTTACCCCTGAGCCATTAGCGAAGCCCCAAGAGGGTGATTTTGTGTTGCCGAGGTCTGTGCTTCCCACAGACCCATGGGGTTGTTAACAGAACCTTATCACTTTGATCCTAGACTTAATGAAGAAGATTGGGATGGACGTTCCCAAAGAGGAAAGGGATGTAAACCTGTGCTATTGGTGGAAGGGAGGACTTGTCAGATGTGGTGTTCTATTTACTGGGGCGATAGGGCTGTAGAATGCAAGGTGGCGAACCCCTGTGCTTCCCTTGCACACCTCCTGGAGGTGCCAGGACCCTGGTTTGTAGACGGTTCCCTGGAGCTTGTGGAGACTGGGCACTGAGCGTCACGTTCTTGACAGCCTGGTGAGAACCCATGTAATGAACTTGATTATGACCGGGATCTCTGTGTACCCAGTGATCTTGAAGAACCCTGACTGCTTCACAAGGGCATCGTGTGGCAGAAAGGTGATGACGGGGACGAGCATGGATTAACAATCATGTGCTTCCTTGCTCACCCCTACCTGGACTGCATAATCCCCGAGCCTTTGTACCATTGTAGAAAGAAGAAGGAGCCACGAAAATGATTTGCATTGATATCTTAAGGACCTTGGTGAGTGGGGCCTTGGGACCAGGTTTGATTTGATTTTGGCAGGGATGGAGAGCATGACTATCACAGCTTTTACACTGCTTACCCTGCATGCCTGCGTGCATGCCAAGTCACTTCAGTCATGTCTGACTCTTTGCAACCCCCTGGACTGTGTAGCCGGCCAGTCTCTTCTGTCCATGGGATTCTCCAGGCAAGAATATTGGAGTGGGTTGCCATGCCCCTCTCCAAGGGAATCTTCTCACAGTGCTTACTATGTGCCAGTATTTGTTCCAAGAACTTATACTTACTAACAAAATGAATTCTTACACTTTACCTATGAGGAAACTGAGATACAGAGGGGTTAAGTAACCCATCCAAGAGAGGGGAACTAACAAGTTCAGGAACAGGGTATGGAATCCAAGCAGTGAAGCTTCCACATCTGTTCCTCCCATTCATATGAGTCCAGGTTTACATCCATTAGAAGCTTAAGCAAAAGAAAGGATGTAGGAATGTTGGAAAAGACCCCCTTCCCTCTACCACACAAACCTTTTTTCAGGGAATATGCTGATGATTTCCTTGATTTGCCCCTGGATAATATTCAGAACAATGCTCAGTTTGATAAATCTGCACTTCATTGGATAAGGTGTAAAAGATTCGTTGCTGCACCACTTAGAGCAGGAAGGAGTAACTTGGAGACACAGAGAAAACAAGTCTTTCTTATTTGTCCTCCCTTGACCCCTCATCCCTTATCTTATTCCTGAGTCTCTCGTCTGTGCTCTCCCAGTCTAGACAGCAGAGGATGACAAGTAGGTGTAACCCAATACTCCACACGGCTATGCCCAGTAAATTGTGAAAACCATGCATGTCTTGCAAATAGGGCTTTACCTAGAGGGATCAGAGCGTGTCCGGTTCTCCGTCCTTTTTCTCCCTTCAGGCAGTACACGTGTATGTCCTCCGACTAGTCTTTCTCATCTTCTTTCTCCCCAGATTTCCTGAGTAGCAGCCAGTTCAGCCCCCAGACAACACAGCCATTTCAAACACCCTCCTGTTCTCGAGCAAACAGCTTTGAGCTCAAGCAAACAGCACAGCCTGGGAGGTTTGTGGTGCTCGTGGGTTGCCACTGGACCCTGTCCAAGCCCCAGAAGCCTGTGCCCAGGCAAGATCTAATGGGACCTACTGCCAAACAGCATGTGATTTATCACACCTGAGCTTGCTTGGAACATGAGAGGCATTCCTTGTTTCCTTTCTCCCATCTTGTGATTTCCACCCCATTGCTAAGCTCAGATCATGGGGTCTAACTAAAAGAAGAGTTGATGCCAAATATCACTAGCTGATACAAACTAGATAAAACAGATGAAAAAAAACAAGGTCCTGAGGGCACGCACGCACAGTTGTCTCTGACTCTTTGCCGTCTCATGGACTGTAGCCCGCCAAGCTCCTCTGTCTATGGAATTCCCCAGGCAAGAATACTGGAGTGGGTAGCCAGTCCCTTTTCCAGGGGATCTTCCTGACCCAGGGATCAAATTCTCATTTCCCACGTCTCTGGCATTCACAGGCAGATTTTTTTACCAAGCGCCACCTGGCAAGTACCAAACTGTATATCATACACAAATACTGTATAGCATAGAGAACTATATTCAATATCTGGTGATAAGCTATAAAGTTAAAAAAAAAATGGAGTTGATGACAATAGATAGTGTTTTCTCCAAACAGCTCTCTTTTCTCTCCTCCATCTTGCCATAGTCTAATTGGCAGAATGTTTATTTCCAATCTGAATGGGAACTTAAATTTGTTTTCCTAATAATTGAGGAATTATTACAGGGAAGATACTTGCTCTCACTCCATGGATAGATCTGAATCTTTTAAATTGCATTATGCCTTCAGAGTTTTATTTTTTTTCTCTCTCTCTGTCTGTGCTCATCCTTAAAGATGGATTTTATGTTCTAAAGAAGTCCATTAAAAACAGATTATAATTTGAGATAATGATGTATACTGAGCGGGTACAAAGAATATACAAAGAGGGGTAAGTATGTACAAAGTTAATAAAATCCAGATAATGGGGAAAAGAGGAACAGAACATCAGGAGTGAAGGAGAAGATGTTACATAAGGTCAAGAAAGCACTCTAGAGGGAATCCTGGGAAAAATCCGCTACAGAGAAGAATGTAGCTGTGCAATTACTAGGTCTGAATATACCAGACAGAACAGCAAAAGTATAAAGGCTTCAAGGTGGGCATAGATTTGGGATATTCAAGAAAATCCAGAAGCCTTTTGTTGCTAAAACATTTAAAAGGGGAAAAGACTAGTAGGAGGTAAGAGGTGATGGATGGACAGGTCATGCAGTGTCTTCTACGCCCTGGTGAGGAATTTGCCTTTAAGGCATAAAAGGAAGCCACTAAAGGATTTTATGAAGGAAATAAACATGTATCATACTCATTTTGTTTTGTTTGTTTTTATGAGTGTTTTTCAAAAAGTAGCCATGTCTGCTGCATGTAGAAAGGTCTATAGGTAATCACTAGCAGAATCAGGTAGACCAGAGAGAGCTAGCTGAGACTGAGCAAGCTGGACTAAGATCTTAGAGGTGCTAAGTTGTTGGAGACATAACACACTCCGAAGGGAGAGCTGACAGCACTTGCTGATGGATTAGATTCAGAGAATCAGAGAAAGTTGTTGGCCTGAACCGTAGGGAGAATGGGGCTTCCCTGGAGGCTCAGCAGTAAGAATCTGCCTGTAACGCAGGCGACACAGGAGATGCAGGTTCAGTCCCTGGGTCAGGACGATCCCCTGGAAGAGGAAATGGCAATCCACACCAGTATTCTTGCCTGGGGAATTCCATGGACAGAGGAGCCTGGTGGGGCCACAAAGAGCTGGACTCAGAGCATGTGCACACAGAGAGAGGATGAAGTTAATATTTCTTGATTTGGAAACCATAGCGCAAAAAACAAGTTTAATAGGGGAAAAAATTGTTTTTATTAGATTGGTTTGATATGCCTATTGGACAGCCAAATGGAGATGTCAAGGAGGTGATTACATTTCCAGCTCTAAATTCATGAGAGCACGTAAGGGCTAGAAATGTCATTCTGGGATCCATCACCCAGAAATGGGTTTAAAAGTCAGGCTGTGGAGGGAAAGAGAAAATGCATATAAAGAACAATGGAACTGGAAACTGATCTGAAGCAGTCCAGCACTGAGAAGCCAGAAAAGCAAAATCAGAAAGAAATGGATAGCTGTCTAAGAATAAATCCAGGGAAGTAGTGTGTTTCTGAAGTCAAATGAAAGCAATTCTTTAAGGCTAGGTGGTCCCATGCCAAATGCTGTATAAAAATCAAGAAAGAGGAAAAGAGAGAATTGATCATTGGATTTGGTGTGATGAGTGTCTTTAGTGACCTTGACAAAAACAGTTTCAATACAGTTGTGGGAAGAAACCTTGATTAGAACAGGTTAATGGGTGTTGTGGGAAGAAACCTTGATTAGAACAGGTTAATGGGTGGAGATATTTTAAGGAAATGGTGGGAATAAGTAGGAACAAATCATCTGAAGATTTTTGATGTGAAGTAGGGAGAGAAATGAAGCAGGATGGGGTTTTAGGCTTGACTAGGAGTAAAGTGAGGATGTCTTATTTTTGTTTTTGAGATGGAAACTATAAAGGTTGTGTGTTGATGGAAAAAATAATTCAGAGGAGAGGAAAAATGTAGGCTGTTAATTTGGGGAGCAAATTCCTTCAAAAAACAAGAGTGGCTGGTATCCTGCATGTAAGTGGAGAGAGTGGTAGAGGGAAGAACTGATTCCAAGAGCAGAGCCAAGGAATAAAAGCCAGGAGAAACCACTCCGTTTAAGAACCTAACCTCTATCACATCATTCAACCTCACACTTGAAGAAAGTCATCAAAGAACTGTTTTTGTATGAACATACTTCTGAAGGAACCTTAGACCTTCAGCAATTTATTTCCCTAGACTAGCCCTGGGGAAACTGTGGAACTGGTAAAATTAATCTCTCTGCACCACTCACATCCTTAGCCTTTCACATCCTCTACTTTCCACAGCTGCTGCCTTCCTAAGGGTTGCCTGACTCTCCAGCAGCTGTCCAGCCTTCCTTGAAGGTTTTTGAACTTAGCTTTCCAAACCCTGTTTCCTTCAAGACTGACTTACACTGTTCCCATTCCTGAACTCTCTGATAATCAGAGGTAATAACCACATAGCTAAAATCTACTATAATTCTTGCTATATTTCAAGTATCTTACTGGGTGTTTTACATCTTTAAATGCATTCTTAGTGTTAATCTCTTACAAGATAGACCTTATCATGAAAGTGAAAGTGAAGTCGCTCAGTCATGTCAGACTCTTTGCGACCCCACAGACTATAGCCTACCAGTCCATGGGATTTTCCAGGCAAGAAAACCTCCTTTTACAAACGGGACAAACTCGTGATATTCCTTTACATAGCTGTGTGTAGCTGAAGATCATTTATTCTAATTGCTGTTCATATCCCACCCTATGAATGTACCATAATTTATCTCTAAATTCTGCTGTTGATGAGCAATTGGTGGTTTCCTTTTTGAAATCAGTATAGATAGTGTTGCTATGAACATGCTAGTACATACTTTTGATAAACAACCATATGCATTTGTTTTGGGTGTATACAGAGGAGTAGAACTTCTGAAATGCATATGTTTAGCCTAAGTAGTTCCCCTAAAATGCCCGTGTCAACGTCTATGAAGTTATTAACTGCAGTGCTACTGCAGAAAAAAACAAACAAAACTAAACCAAATGTCGTAACATCGCCTACCTACCAGCAGTAACATCAGAAAACAACCACAAACTATCCCTACCTCTCTCCCACCTTCCAAATAGTGGGCAAGTTCTGCAATGCGGGAAACCTGGGTTCAGTCCCTGGGTCAGGAAGACCCTCTGGAGAAGGGAAAGGTTACCCACTCCCATATTCTGGCCCGGAGAATTCCATGCACTGTAGAGTCCATGGGGTCGCAAAGAGTCGGACACGACTGAGCAACTTTCACTTTCACTTCTTCTAATGACACCTAGTATTCACAACCAGGAAAATACATCACATGGGTCCCAGACTCTGAACTATGGACAAGCAAACTAGAAGAGAATTAGAATGGAAACTGAGTGCCAATCCATCATGCCCATCACAAAGAGTGAGGTGCTTGTGTTCCAACACATGGGCAGGTTCTGGGGGGTTATAAACATCAGTCTTGAGTGTAGAATAGAGGTGGTGTCTGGACTTAAACCCTGGGGCCATTGACTAGTGGGAGTACTAGGATTGATTGTCTCACCAAAGAAAAGTAGAAGATGGGGAAAGAATACCCGAAATGAGATTTTGGACAACATCAGGATTTTCAAGGAGCCAGAGAAAATGATCCAGTAAAGGAGATTGAAGAGTATTCTGAGAAATAAGAAAGAGACCTAGGAAAGGAAAAAGAGTATCCAAAAAAAAAGACAAAATTTTAAGAAGTTCAAATATGGAAGAAGAGCCCCTGGAATTTGCTAGCAGCCAAATAGAACATTATGTTTGGAAGACACTTTCTAAGTAACTATCTTCACCTCTTTACTATGGAGATGAGGAAACTGAAGTCCTGGAAGAGTTGAAGTTTGTGCTGTGGGTGAGAGCATGTCAGGTTGCAAGGATCTGAAAGAATTTGGATTATATTGACAAGCTGACCAACTCTTTCACCTCTCTGAGCATCCATTTATTCAACAACAACATAAAAAACCAAACAGCAGTTTGGCGGGAGGTTACATAAGACAGTTACATGAGATGGTTCTTTTTGCACCTAACAGAAAGCTCTGCATTATGCCTTTAAGGGTTTGTTTTGTAATTTCTTCTTTGTAAGTTTCTTGAGGGCAGGGAACACTTCTGCTTTATTTCCTGTTACACCCCCAGCATTTAGCACACTGCTTAATTAATACACATAGGCACTCCATAACTATTTCTTCAATAAATGAAGGAAGTGTTGATATTGTAGCTGATTAACCAGAGTTGCAACTGATGTTTCCCTTACCCCAGCTACTTTTTTGCAGTTTTATTAACATTTGTTACTAGAGTCCCTGTGAACAGAGCAGCATGTTCTCCACCAGCCTAAAATAGGTGTAGCAAAGTGGAGCACCATCTTCTTATCTTCTAAGGCCATATGAGAGGCCCCTAAAAGTGGACTTTCATATATTAGTCGCCCCTCTGTTCTGACCACACTGTTACTTCTCCAGCATCTGTTTGCAATCACTTAGGCCACTCTTCCCTGCCAGCCGGCAGCAGCTAACTGCACAAAAGGCTGCGGGGTGGTATGTGGTGTAAATTCCTCAACTCCTTGTGCTTTTCATTGAGTGAAGCATAACTCAGCCCTTTAAAACAATGCAATTTCCTGATGCTCCATCAGAAATTGTGGGGGCTCTTCTGAACTGCCTAATCATTGCTGCCTCCTTGAAAACAAAGCGAAACAAGTGTTCAGTTCCAGATGGCTTGCGTGTTGGAGAGTTTCATTTGTTTTCACTTTTCTTTTTGTTTTTGTGGCGAGCGGAGGCCAATGAGAGTGACTCAACCAACCACATCTAGTCTCAGGTCTGGACCTTGGGGGCCCGTCATGAGCCCCGTTCTCACCATAAAAGTACGAACAGGACGAATTCTGTCTCTGAAAGCCACAGACTCTCAGAATTAGCGACAATCCACGAGACTGTCTGGTGGAACCTCCTTTTCCCTGTAAAGACTGGAAACAAGCGAGATGCAGAACGTGCCCACGGTCTTGAGGCTGAGGCTGAACAAAATTTAGCGTCTCTTTGATCTAATGCCTCTTCCTTTCATTTAAAATGGTGTGGATTTTAAGAGAAATATAATCCACATGCTTCTGATTGAGTTACATTCACTGCATCCAAAAATCATTTTGTTCAAGCCTGTCAGGACTCAAGCCACTCTCTGATCGTCTTCATTTGAGATTTTTGGAAACGTGAAATATTTTTGCCATGGTAAAGGAAAATCCCTTTGAACTAGGGCTTTGCAGTATATGTGTATGTGAGAGAGACAGAGAGAGAAAGAGAGAGAGAGAGAGAAAGGGTACCAGCTAAGGAAAAAAGAACAGAAGGAAGAAGACAAGAACCAGCACCTAAATATTATATCTTTCTAAGTGAAGCTATGCGTTCTTCCTCCCCCTGACCCCTGATAAAGTCTGGCATGAGATGCTGTGTTTCCCAGCTCAGCGTGAGGCCAGCAGGGCCCTAAGAGTTGGAATGTCCATTCCCAGACACACCTGACCAGGTTCAGGTAACTGGCCATTTGATCGCTGGGCTCTGATCATGTTGCCACAGCCCCCCTGCAGAATCCTCTCCCTTAGAGCCCAGGCTCCCACCTTCATTTCTTCCCTCTAAGTTCGCTTCATCATTGCAAACCCTGAGTGGGCTCCAAAGAGCCACCGTTTCTTCTCTCCGTCCTTGTGGAACTTAGAAACAACCAGCGCGGCTCAACTGCGTCTGTTCTATTAGAAACAGAAATGGTGGGCAGCCCCTCCCTAGAGTACACAGAGTATGAACAGAAGTTGACTATGAATTTTATTAGAGACAGTGGAGGCAGTGCAGAGGGACTGATCACCAGGAAAGGTGGGCACGTGAAGGGACTTATGTCAGGAGATACAGTGAAGCAGCAAGAAGGGGCATTATGGTGGCACCAACACCAGGCTAACTGCCCCTGTCCCACTGCTGAACTCCCCGACCCATATTGCCTGGTGTGAACATTGTTCACTTTCACCAAGTGAAACTGAAAGTGTTAATCACTCAGTGGTGGCCGATTCTTTGTGACCCCCATGGGCTGTAGCCTGTCAGGCTCCTCTGTCCATGGTTTTCTCCAGGCAAGAATACTGGAGTGGGTTGCCATGCCCTTCTCCAGGGGACCTTCCCAACCCAGGGATCAAGCCTCTGTCTCCCACACTGCAGGTGGATTCTTTACCATCCAAGCCACCAGGAAAGCCACTATCACCAAGCTATCGAGCAACACCTGCATTGAGAGACACACTTGCCAAGTAGTGTGTGACCTTAAGACAAAGCAATTGGATTTCTCCATTTCCATCCACACACTCCACAGACACTACCATATTCGGGCTTCTTTTCCTCTTTAAAGTCCTCCTGATTTCACCTGGACACACAACTAAGTGTGGGGAGGAGAAGGGAGAAGTGGATGATGTGGTGGGTGCCCAACTAGATCGGTACTTCTGTGGAGTTAGCTCTGTTCAGAGAGGGAACTGTGGCTCTTGGGAGTAAATGGAAGAACAAGGATGTAGCCCAGGGAGAGAGCCCACAGGTAAGTGTGGCATCACCGCAGCTTCATCTCCATGGAGATGAGATCATCAGTGGAGAGGTCAGCTCTAATGTGGCTTTAGCCTCCAGTTTCAAACGAGGGCATAAGAGACGCCAAGTGCACAGTAAAGAGGAGAATTCCACAGGGACAACTGGGAAGGGTCCTTGATCTCCCAGTTCTTTACTTCTAGACTCCATTCAGTCCCTAGTCAAGCAGTTTTCTCAATCTGGGCACTACTGACATTTTGGGCCAAATAATTCTATGTTTGGGGGACGGTCCTGCATATTGCGGGATGTTTAGGAGCATCCCTGGCCTCTGTTCAATAGATGCCAGTCGCAAAGCTCCTCAGTGTTCTGACAATCAAAAAGTTATCCAGATATTGCCAAATATACCCTGGGGGGTGGGGGTGGGGTAACATTGCCTGAAGAACTAGTGGCCTGAAAAGTTCATGTGTATTTTATAGGGTCCACCAGTGACCTGCTGCTGCTGCTAAGTCACTTCAGTCGTGTCTGACTCTGTGTGACCCCATAGACGGCAGCCCACCAGGCTCCCCCGTCCCTGGGATTCTCCAGGCAAGAATACTGGAGTGGGTTGCCATTTCCTTCTCCAGTGCATGAAAGTGAAAAGTGAAAGTGAAATCGCTCAGTCTGGACCAAAAGCTGCAGTCTGCACAGTCAGACCAAAACCAAATTGTCTTTATTCCTTCCTATCCTCCCATCATGCTAGAAGGTCACCCATAACCCAGGCACATTCCCGCCTGAGAGCCCACTCCACACTCTCCCTTCAGAGAAGGGAACAAACTAAGACAGGGAGAAGGGAACAAGAGAGGAAGCGAAGTAAAGTAAGAGAGTCTGGGGTAGGGAGAAAGCATGTACTTCTTTTCTCTTTCTCTCTCTTAAATAAAGCTCCTGGGCTTTCTCAAGTCAACCTCCGTCTGAATCTGGTTTTCATTTGTACGCCCCCACAACCGTGAACTGAGCTTCTTCTCATAGATAATTTGACTTGATTACTTTCTGAAAGGGCAACAGAGCCGGAGTAGCCCAGCGCTCATTTACTTGTCACTCCCAGCACTGCCTTAATTGGGGTTGAACTGCACCTCCCCCTCCAGGAATGACCCTGAGACAGGATCAAAATTCCCCAGGGATGAGTTGCTAGGGAGCTGGACAGTCCTCTCCGCCCAGTTAGGCAGGCAGGGCCTTGGACAAAATGTTAACACCATTTGACAAAAGAAGTTTCACAAAAGGCTGAATATAAGATAAAACTTGGCTTCCCAGGTGGCACAGTGGTAAAGAATCTGCCTGCCAATGCAGGAGATGCAGGAGACAAAGGTTTGATACCTGAGTTGCAAAGATCCAACCTACTCTGATTATCTTGCCTGGGAAATCCCATGGACAGAGAAGCCTGGCAGGCTACAGTCCATGGGGTCACAAAGAGTCAGACGTAACTGAGCGATTGAGCACACGAGATAAAACTCTGGGATGGTTAAATATCAAATTATTGCTTTTGTGAGCATGGGGACGTGTGTCATACTCTTATTTCACACAGTTCAACCCGTAATATACTGCCCCTTCCTTCTTTGAGACTGAGAATGGATTCTACCATCTCTTCGCTTCATACCTAGGAGGTTACTCCATTCAAGATTCACAAGAAATCCTTAATGGTTACTGCCTGATTAGGGCTTCAACATCTTTTAGCTTTAAAAAGATTTTGATGGATCAAGTTGCTAAATTTGGGCATTAGTGTGACAAGGAGTAGAAAAGAGTAGCCAAGAGCTTGGGATTAGGGATCAGACATGTTTTGATTTGAGAATCAGTTTAAACCCTGTGTCTTTAGGTGAGTGATTTGGTCCCTAGGCTTTGATTTCTTCATCTATAAAGTTCAAACAATGATATTGATCTCCTAGAGTTTGTGGAAATAGTGTTTTATGCAAAGCTTCGCACATGGTAAGCACTCGTTAGACACCAGCTGCCATTCCATAATTATAAATATTAATAGCTATATATGAAAAAAGAAGACTAATGCAAACATATCAGTTCAGTTCAGTTCAGTCGCTCACTCGTGTCCGACTCTTTGCGACCCCATGAATCGCAGCACGCCAGGCCTTCCTGTCCATCACCAACTCCCGGAGTTCACCCAGACCCACGTCCATTGAGTCAGTGATGCCATCCAGCCATCTCATCCTCTGTCGTCCCCTTCTCCTCCTGCCCCCAATCCCTCCCAGCATCAGAGTCTTTTCCAATGAGTCAACTCTTCACAAACATATAATGGAAGCTAAAACTCTCTCTCCTAAAAATCCCAAAAGAGACTAACAGAATGAGAACTACAAGCTGTGTGTGTGTGATTTGTGGAAGTTTTTGTGCCTTTGCATCTATCTCAAGTGTGTGTGTGTGTGTGTGTGTGTGTGTGTGTGTGTTGTGTGTGTTGTATTTGGGGCATATGTATGTGAGGGGTTTTGTGCATTCAAATTTTAGTTTTACACGTTACCTCCATTTGACAACTGAAAAGAACCAGTGAAGTTAAGTATTATAGGGAGAAGAAACCCATGGTTGAGACATAGCCAGCCTTTGTCACATTCTGTTGGTTCAAGGTTGTGAAAATTAAGTACAAGAATGTTGCTTTCTTTTTTTCTTCTTTCTGGCAAGTGGAAAGGCCAAAGCTCAGAACTGTTGGAAGTGACAACCCAATTAATCAGGCTCCGTGCTTCAAACTAAGTGTTGAGCCTGCTCATGATTGTGAAATTTTTAAATGACCCCTTTGTCCGCAGCAGCACGAAAGTGAAATTCTTACAGGATCCCTTGCTTCTTGGCACCTGGTATCTGACCAGCAAGAATGTGGGCAAAAGTTCTTTTGAAAGAGGCCAGCCTGTGTATTTGTTTCCTCTGAAGGAAAACATAAAAGATGTAATTTTACAGAAACACAGTTGGTTTATCAAACTATGTGCTGCTGGCAGGTATCTTTCCACAAACAAGTGCCGCCAAGTAGATTTATAAAGGTTGACTCCTCCCTTAAGATGGCAGCAGAAAAGAGAAGTTTATTCTTGGACTTTTAGAATGGGGAGCATTGAGAAATCTTAGAATCCTAGTCAAATCTCCTTCCCTTCCACTTTTCCAAATTGTTTACCAGATAATAAAATGGGGAACAGAAAGGTAAAACTACACATCAAAATAACATAAGCAGACAGAGTTAGAATGAGTACCTTGATCTCTTGGGGCCTCTCAGGTGGCACTAGAAAGGGATCTGCCTGCCAAGGCAGGAGACTCAGGTTCGATCCCTGGGTCAGGAAGATCCCCCGGAGAAGGAAATGGCAACCTACCCCATTATTCCTGCTGGGAGAATTCCATGGACAAAGGAGTCTGGCGGGCTACAGTCCATGGGGTCACAATGAGTCAGACATGACTGAGCACACCATACACACACACACACAAACACACATGCATGTACACATGCACACACCTTGATCTCTTACTTTCTAACGCGAGGTGCCTACATCTTTATGGAGCCTGTCACCGCAGAAACCTGTGAATTCTCTTCCTCCATTTATGGTAACTTAAAGCTACATCCTACCTAGCATTTCCAAACACTTTATCTAAGTTTTTCCTCACTACACTACTGCGAAATAGATTGAACAAATATCACTGGCATTTTATGCATGAGGAAGCACAGACTTGGAAACGTTCGGGAGCTTGATCTAAACTTGCAAAAACCGGAACCTCCTACTCGGGTTTCCAAAGTCCAAATTGATTCTGTTCTAGGATGGGATGAAATTATTTCAAAAGATACATGAGACATAGCAGAGCTGTTAAATAATTGTTCTGAAATTATGCAGCCATCTCAGATTAAATAGCTTTTCCCTGGAACATGAGTGACTGATAATCAAGGTCTTTTATTGCCATTTTAAAGAGGACGTCAGCATTGATAACCTGTAACTTGAACACTAAAGAAGGCAAAGTATGGCTGGCCTGCCAATGACTTGCTCAGTGAGTAGTTCCTGTCAGTATATACTTGAGAACCTTGCTGGATACTTGATGTATATTTAAAATTTACCCTATTTGAACTCCAAGTTAAAAAATAACACTAATCCAGTTTTTCAGGTGAGGAATGGAAGCTTTGAGAGAACAATAAACTGCTCACATCATATTGCTAATGATCCAGCATAGAGCATGTGGAAAGTGACTTGGGATCTCTCAGCTATTAATATTTATGGCTGTATATATGTATATAGCATGACTCCAGACATGGCCTGGGTGCCAGGCAAAAGAGATTCAGGAATTTCAGAATTAAAATCCAGATCTGTCTTACTCTGAAAGCCATATCATTTCTTCTACTGCCAATTTCTCTGCAGTAAAGGTTCCTCCTGACTTCAAGCGTCTCTGAATGGGAATCACAAGGCCCATTTTCCAGCCCTTTGATGATCTTCACAGATAATATATTTTCATAAAATAATAGCTACAACGTTCTTGAGGACATGTTGCTTGTTACCACCACGCTCTTTTTTAAATTAATTTTGTTGGAGTATAGTTGCTTTACAATGCTGTGTTAGTTTCAACTGTGCTGCAAAATGAGTCAGTCGCACATATACATATATCTCCTCCCTGGACTCCTTTCCCACTCAGCTCACCAGGGCGCACTGAGTAGAGTTCCCTGTGCTGCACAGCAGGTTCTCACTAGTTATCTATTCTATACATGCCATCAGTAGAGTTCATGTGTTGCTAACTCTTGACTTCATTTATGTAACCTCTCTCTAAACTGCATAATGTGCCTTATCTCCCACATGAGTATTACAGTGTTTGAGTAAGTAGAAGTTAAAAACAACACAGTCCTCTGTAGGGTGGTGAACTGGTCATAGCCCAATTTAGAAGGTAATAAGACGTGCTTTCTTTAAAACCAAGAAAGGAGGCTCCTTTGTGAATACTTTCAACTGCAAAAAGTGGCTTCTAATCACAAAGAGATAACTCAGAAGCAATTCACCTTCCCAGAGGCTCTGATTAGCCTGTCTGCTTTGTTTTCTCCTTGCCGCGGGCACCAGCAGAGTTGGGTTGGGTCAGTGTCTGCTTTGCCTTAGTTCCGTGGTCCTCTTTGACTCATGCCTGGTCCACTGTCTCCTTTCTCTAGCTCCCTCCAGGGCAGTAGCCCCCAGACTGCTTTCCCAGCTGGTCCTCTTAACAGATCTTGAACACCTGATGGAGAACCCCCGGAGCCCTACTCCATGCTTGGCAAAGTCGTCTTGGTGACTCTGCTACAGGGTCTCATGACTGGCCTTTGCAGCAGGCTCACCTCCTCCATCTCTAGAAACATGAGCAAAACATCATTCCAAATGGATAGAAGGCAGAATTTCCCAAAGCGGCTACTTTGGATACTAGCTCCTTCTACGGCCACCTTCTCAGTCAGTATTTGAGAAATACTACGTACTCCACTTCCTGTCTCAGAGACTGGCACTGCCTAGTAGCATATTAAACGGTATGAAAAATTCTGCAGTGGAGAAATCTGGTTTTATTCAGCCCAGCGGTGTTCTTAACTCCTTTGAGCATGGAAATGTGTTTCGCAGTGAATATTAATTAACATCTTTAGCCCTGGTTGTTCATGGAACATATTTTCCAAAAAAATACCACATGAAGGAATTTCTTGTTTTACCTAACAGCTCTTCTTATTCCCAAATTTCAAATGCACTAAGTTGAAAATGCCCTCAGAGGCAGTCAAGCCCCGAATGAACCCTCAATCAAAGCTCCTACATCCTCACATTCTCTTTGCTGGTGCTGTCCCCAATGTTAGACTTAAAATGTCATTTAGATCTGTTCCCAAACTTTTAAATCCACAGAGAGGTTCTCGCTTGATATCTCTGGCTTAAGTCCCATTATTAGGGGGAAAAAAATGAAAGGATGTAATAATATATAACTGAAATGTGAACAGATTGTCTTCTTTATTGTTTTCTGTGTTTTCAGAATTTTCTATAATTACTTTTAAAATGGGGGGGGGGGGGAATCCCTCAAATAAAAAGAGGAAAAGAAGGTTCCAGAAAACACTTGCTGATCTCTTTGAAGTACTCATTTTTAACTTCTCCAGTGTCTCCATATATCTTGCTTGTCCCCTTTCAAAGCCAATCCATAAACTTTATGAGTTTCATTGCTTCTTAAAATTTTATTTGCTTTTCATTCCATATAGAAAAATCTGCAGATGTTTTAACTTTGCACACTACTCATGCCATCTGGTGTTCTAAAACTTCACCCAAATGGGGTCTCCTGACCCACGGGATTACTGTCCTATAACCAAGCCAACATTGCCCTCAACGTGGCCTGCCTCAACTAAAAGCAAGGTCTAGTTTCTCCCTACATCTTTTGTCTCATTTGTTATAGTATATGCCTGTTCCTTATCTGTTGAAAACATAGCTGTGTAATTTGACCTCAAGTGAATTTTTAAAAAGTCAGTTCATTACAGCATATTTACTTAAGTGGAATATCCCTCGACAAGGGTCTGGATTAAGATAGAATGTTCCAGACCATTCACTGAGTAATCAAGTAACCACATGACCCTACTAGTAAGAAGTCCAGAAGTTCAATATATTCAACTATAGGACCCCCAATCCCACCCTCATTCTGTGCTCAGGGTTCCTATAACGCTTACGATTTCTGAAGCTGGGAAGTTAAATCAGAGCCAATCCTCTTTTCATGATCTGTTTGCAGCAGCAGAGCACTGGCTGGTGAGCAGACAGTGGTCATGATAACATTAGCAGCATCTTTGCATCTTCAACCAGACACATGCTACCTCGCTGCTATGCCCACAGTTCTGAGTTCCCACTTAATGAAGTACCCCCACTTAATGAAGATGCTTTAGCTGAATGGTTAGGCTCTGAACCTAGAAGTCCAGTTTCCACACCTTCAGATGAGTCTCAGATTGGCCAACACCCTTCTGGATGAACACTGCTCAAACCACTGCTTCAGTGTTGGAGAGATAGGTGGGTACAGATATGTAGTTGTGGCTTACCAGAGCAGCAGCCCAGAAACAGAAGTCTGTCTCTGGAGTGAGTACCATGGTAGGAGAACTTGAACTATTACCAATAAATTTCTAGAGGCTAAGGGTAATCTTAAAAGTTAAGAACTCCAAAGCCTCCAGCCTTAGGATAATCACCACAGTTTCATGAGTTTTAACCACCAGTGTGTGAGGGTGAAGAACTGAGAAAAATCTGCTTCCTTCCCCTACTTTCTTTAGGAGGGAGAGACCAGCAACCATTCTAAAATAAGGCAGGAGCATTCGGTTTGCTTTAACAAAAGGCTGCCATCAAGGGAAATTGTTTTATCTGAGCCTAACCACCTTGTACTTTACAAGAGTCTAACCAACCAAGGGAAAGGGAAATACCTAAATTGAATCAGCTCCAGTGTTCCACATGGGGGAATAGAAACACCCACTGCATTCCTCTCCAGCTTTCCTGTGTCACTGAAGGACACGGTGAAGATCACAGTAGGGCAGCAAGTCACAAAAGACTGAGACCTAATCATAGGATTATAGAAAATGTCCCATCCCCACACTTGTTGTCACATCAGCAGTATTCCCAAATAATAACAGGTGCTGTGAATAAAAAAAGAAGGACAAGTCTCACAATGTATTTAATAAAAAGTTCCTGGGAAAACTCAAAGATATCAGAGGAAAAAAAGAGAAAAAAAAAAAATACAAGGATACCACAGAAAAGTTTAGCCTCTGACACCTATAGCCTCAGTTAACAGTTAACAGTATAACTTCTAGCCCCAGTGCATAGAACCTCACAATGAAGGCCTGTTTTACATAGTAAGTTACATCCAGTATTTAACAAAAAAATTACAAGGCCCCCTAAAAGACAAAAATCACAGTTTGAAGAGATAGATCAAGTATCAGAATCAGATGTAGATATGGCAGAGATTTAGGTTATCAGAGGAACTTAAAATAAATTATGATTAATAGCTTAGGGACTCTAAAGGAAAAAGTGACTGAAAAACAACATTCAAGAACAGATGAGCAATGTAAAAAGACAAATGGACACTCTAAGAGAGTGTCAAAAAGAAATGCTAGAAATCAAAAATACTGCAACAAAACTGAATATTGCCTTAATAAGTTCATAAGTAGACCAGATATGACCTAGGAAAGAATCAGTGAGCTTGAAGATGATATATCAATAGAAACTTCCAAAACTGATAATCAACAAGACAAACAATTTTAAAGACAATATCCAAAAACTACAGGACAATTTAAAATATGTAACATCTGTGTAATGGAAAAACCAGAAGGTAAAGGAAAGAATTGAGAAGTTATAAAGCTGAGAATTTTCCAAAATTAATGATAGATATCAAACCATAGATGCAGGAAACTCAGAGAATATCAAGCTGGATGAATGCTCCCCCAAAAAGTACACTTATGCATACACTATTCAAATTGCACAAACCACAAACAAGGAGAAATCTTCAAAGATAAGGGTATGCATACTTACCTACAGAGAAAGAAATGTAAACATCTCATTGAACTTTTTGTTAGAAACCATGCTAGCAAGAAAAGTGTGTAGTGAAATAGTTAAATTGTTCAAAACATTTAAACTATAGACCTGCCTTTCAGGAATTCTTAAAATTTCTTCAGAGGAAAGGAAAAGGATATAGGTCAGAAATTTGAATCTGCACAAAGAGAATTTTAGGAAAATAAAGGCAAACTGAAATCTTTGATTTAACTTATTTGATTAGTCTAATAAATACTTGCTTAAGTTAATAATAGCAACAATTTAGGGTGATTATGACATACAAATAAGTTAAATGGTTGACAACAATGTTATAAAGGATGAAAAGAAGGATACTCAATTATAAGTAGGAATACTCATAACTCCACTCCAAATAAAGTGGATAGTGTTATCAGGAAGTGGGAAATAAACTACTGAGAGAAATTTGCTGAGAGAAATTTAAAACCCAAAATTACTGAAATTAAGAAGTAACAAATTTATACTAAGGAACTGTAAAATTCAATATTCTTTAGATGGAAAAGTCTTCCACTTGATTTATAGACTTGATGTAATCTACATCAAAATTCCAACAGGATTTCTACAGAAATTGATGAGCAAAGAACTCAGAATAACCAAAACAATTTTGAAAAAGAATATCAAATGACAGAACATATAATTCCAAATTGCAACTGAGTCTTACTATAGAGTCATTGCAATCAAGACAGAGTCATACCGACGTACGTGAAAGTGTGAGAGGTCTCTTTAGTTGTGTCCGATTCTGTGCAACCCCATAGACTGTAGCCCACCAGGCTCCTCTATCCATGGAACTTTCCTGCCAAGAACACTGGAGTGGGCAGCCATTCCCTTCTCCAGGAAATAAATAAATAAAGGCCAATAGTCTATAAGCTACGATGCATGTTTAACAATAAAAGCACATAAATTATTTCAACAATGTGTTTTTTTCAATCAAATTAGTGTGTTTTGCAGAACCGTAAATTAGATAGGAATGTCTGTACTCTTTAGCTCTAGTGGGTTTAACTAGAACCCACCAGGGTCTCATAATAAAATGCAGACTATGGAATCATGTCACTAGCCGTAGGCCTGGCAGCTTCTCTCTTGATCCTATTTCTGCTGTATTCCAAGATGCTGTTTCCTTGGGGTTGACTTCTTAAATTATTGCATCAGCTTTTTTTAAGAATCAGTAGCTTCCAACAGAGGGTTTCCCAGGTGGCACTAGGGGTAAAGAATCCGCCTGCCAATGCAGGAGACACAAGAGAGTTGGGTCTGATCCCTGGTTCAGGAAGATCCCCTGGAGAATGGAATGGCTCCCCACTCCAGTATTCTTGCCTGGAGAATTTCATGGACAGGAGCCTGGAGGCTATAGTTCATGGGGTCGCAAAGAGTCAGACATGACTAAGCCACTGACATTGATGATACTTACATGGCCAAAGTGAGTACTGAAGAATGATTCGAGGAATCTGGGGAAATAAGGAGAAAGGGAAATTACAAAATTATTTGGAGTTTAGAATAGTGGAATTCAAGATTACTCTTAATCATTGTGAACCACATGTTTGTAGTTTGATAAGTTCTGTATATAGATTTGAGGAACTGATTTGCAACCTATCCTTCTAAGCTTTCCACTGGGCATTAAAACAACCATATTTAATTGCACGTATTTTCTTCTGTGGTTTTTAAGATACACTCAGTCCTGTGAATTTCTGTTGAGAATTCTTCCTGAATGCTCCATTTCCAGGATTCTATGCCTCCAGTTTTCTTCTTACTCATACATCCCTCCATCCATCCTTATATCCATTTATGAATTTATTTAGTACTCAATAGACAGTAGAGCATAATAGTTAAGATCTTCGATTCTGGCACCAGATTTCTTCAGTTCAAATTTTGGCTCCAATGTTTATAAGCTCTGTGACATTTCACTAGTTACTTAACCTGTTTGTGACCCAGTTTACTCATTTGAAAAATGTTGTTAATTTTGCTTCCCTGATAGAATTGTTATGCAGATTACAAAGAATAATACCTGGAAAATAGTATTTACCATATAAGCATGAATTTCATCATAAGCACCTACTCTGGTAGATACACCCTGTTGAAAGAGACACAGAAGACAGACAGATAACCAACTTCATCATGTTCTTGGGGATCAGTTATGGTGTGAAGAAGTGAACACAGATAACCGTAACAGATAGAAAATATGTATCACAAGAGAGATATTAATAGGGTGATATGTGGTTAAGAAAAGGATGATCTCCTAACATGGATGTCCATGGTCAAATGACAAGGTGATACGGAAAAGAACAACATGGCCTCCGCCTTCTCCAACCCCAGCTGTCTAAGTGGGTTGCAGAGATCACCACTGTCCAAAGCACGTTTCAAGTGAACAATGGGATGAGAATGGTAGAAAGCAAGGTTTTCCACCTTCTAAAGTCAAAGGTCTAACACACACACACACGTGGAAAGATTGACTAAGAGGCTGGGTTGAGCATACCACTCAGGATTCTAGTAAAGACCCTGTGTGGGGGATCCCAGAGGAGAAGGACAAGTCTCCTGGGCGTCGGCACTCTCAGCCTTTTGTTCTCAGCTTGCTTTTTCTCCTGTAGGCATTCTCACAGGCGGCAAATGTTCTCTTTCTTCCTCTTCACCAGGGCAATTGCAACACTTCTCTTCATCCTGGAATCCATCTCTTCCTTGAATTGGATGCTCCTGGACCACTCAGAGTTTTCCTTCCACAACTTTTACCAAATCTTCTGTTAGGTATGAATTTTTTTTAAGATTTTTTTAAAATATTTTTTTTGACGTAGATTATTCTTAAAGTCTATATTGCATTTGTTACAATATCACATCTGTTGTTTTTATGCTCTGTTCTGGGGGGTCATGAGACACGTAGGATTTTAGCCCCCTGACCAGGGATTGAACCCACACCCCCTGCATTGGAAGGTGAAGTCTTAACCACTGGATCACTGGGGGTGTCCCTATTTGAAATTATATAATTACCACTCCTCCCCCTTTGAATATTAACTACATAAGGATAGTACACATCTCCCCTGTTCATTCTCTCTTCAGTTCAGTTCAGTTGCTCAGTCATGTCCGACTCTTTGCGACCCCATGAACAGCAGCATGTCAGGCCTCCCTGTCCATCACCAACTCCCGGAGTCCACCCAAACCCATGTCCACTAAGTCGGTGATGCCATCCAACCATCTCATCCTCTGTCGTCCCCTTCTTCTCCTGCCCTCAGTCTGTCCCAGCATCAGGGGCTTTTCCAGTGAGTCAGCTCTTCACATCAGATGGCCAAAGTATTAGTTTCAGCTTCAACATCAGACCTTCCAATGAACACCCAGGACTGATCTCCTTTAGGAAGAACTGGTTGGATCTCCCGGCAGTCCAAGGGACTCTCAAGAATCTTCTCCAACACCACAGTTCAAAAGCATCAATTCTTCGGCGCTCAACTTTCTTTATAGTCCAACTCTCACATCCATACATGACCACTGGAAAAACCATAGCCTTGACTAAACAGACCTAATACTTGTTAAATAAATACTATGATGAGTGAGGGCAAAACAAAACAATCTAGCAATGTTCAGTTGTTTAACCTTTCATGCTAGCTGTCTTAAGACTGTTGAAGAGTCATCATTCTGCTTATAACAAGGGTGGGAGCAAAGGAGACATGGGACCCAGACTATGCTAAATATAGTACTCATATTCCTGTTTCTATCGAATTCTTCCTTGTAGTTTCCTAAGTAGAGCTGCTAGAGAAAACTCCTTTCTTATTTGATTGTGGAGGGTTAAGAGTATAATCTCAGAGCTGAAAAGATGGAGTAAGTCTACCACCTGGGATGGGGGAGGAAGAGGTAAGGAATGCAGAAAGAGGAAGATGGTTCAGATTCCAGGTTTGCCTTTGTGTTTTGTTTTTATTGGAATTTAGTTGCTTTACAATGCTGTGTTAGTGTCTGCTGTTCACAGATTCCAATTTCTAAGAGCTCTGAAAGCTGTTCTGGTTTTCAAATTCATTCCTAACATCCATTTTTGTCTCAAGCTGGTTCGTGTTGAGTTTCTATAAAACGAGTCTGAAAGAACTCTAAATGTAAGCATACAGCATGACATTGTGCTGCGTAAAGATACATAAATGCCAGCTATTTGTTTGGCTACAAATCCATGGTGGAGAGAAAAGAACCTTTCAGAACAAATACAGTTTAGTCTGGCTGAAACTAATTTTTTTTTTTTTTTTTTGGCTAAGTGACATACAAGATCTCAGTTCCCCAACCAGGGATGAAACCCACACACCCTGCACTGGGAGCATGGCATCTTAACCACTGGACTACCAGGGAAGTCCCTGAATCCACTTTTTGAGCTGTTTCATTTACCAAGGTGTTCTGTTTTGTTTTTTCAAAATAACATCTTTTCAAAATAAGGTATCTTTTCAAAATAAGATAATAATTATCTCAAAAGAGAATCCCCCTACCAAATACCAACTAGTATTTAGATGCCAGATTGAGCAGCAATGACCAGGGTAGAGACTGCAGACCAGACCTGTGATGGGAGAGATAAAAACAAACTCCACTCAATTTATTCAGGGGTACCAGGCGGCTGCAACGGGCACGCTAAAGTGCAGGTGGCTGCGACGGGCGTGCTAAGCACTGCCGAGAGGAGCTACCCCACGTCCAAGGTCAGGGGGGCCGGCCGAGAGGAGATACCCAGCGTCTGAGGTCAGGGGCGGCGACCAGAGGAGTTACCCTGCCGAGGTCAGGGGCGGCGGCCGGGAGGAGATACCCAACGCCCTTAAGCCCAAGGCCAGGGGCGGCGGCCAGGAGGACCAACCCCATGCCGTGGCTGCGAGGGCACAGGAGGGCCTAGAGGAGCTATCCCACGTTGAAGGTCAGGAAGGGCGGTGGTGAGGAGATACCCCTCGTCCAAGGTAAGGAGCATTGGCTGCACTTTGCTGGAGCAGCTGTGAAGAGATACCCCACGCCCAAGGTAAGAGAAACCCAAATAAGACTAGGTGTTGCAAGAGGGCATCAGAGGGCAGACACACTGAAACCATACTCACAGACAACTAGTCAATCTAATCACACTAGGACCACAGCCTTGTCTAACTCAATGAAAGTAAGCCATGCCCATGGGGCAACCCAAGACGGGTGGGTCATGGTGGAGAGATCTGACAGAATGTGGTCCACTGGAGAAGGGAATGGCAAACCACTTCAGTATTCTTGCCTTGAGAACCCCATGAACAGTATGAAAAGGCAAAATGATAGGATACTGAAAGAGAAACTCCCCAGGTCAGTAAGTGCCCAATATGCTACTGGAGATCAGTGGAGAAATAACTCCAGAAAGAATGAAGGGATGGAGCCAAAGCAAAAAGAATACCCAGCTGTGGATGTGACTGGTTGACAGAAGCAAGGTCCGATGCTGTAAAGAGCAATATTGCATAGGAACCTGGAATGTCAGGTCCATGAATCAAGGCAAATTGGAAGTGGTCAAACAAGAGATGGCAAGAGTGAATGTCGACATTCTAGGAATCAGCAAACTGAAATGGACTGGAATGGGTGAATTTAACTCAGATGACCATTATATCTACTACTGCGGGCAGGAATCCCTCAGAAGAAATGGAGTAGCCATCATGGTCAACAAAAGAGTCCGAAATTCAGTACTTGGATGCAATCTCAAAAACGACAGAATGATCTCTGTTCGTTTCCAAGGCGAGCCATTCAATATTACAATAATCCAAGTCTATGCCCCAACCAGTAACGCCAAAGAAGCTGAAGTTGAATGGTTCTATGAAGACCTACAAGACCTTTTAGAACTAACACCCAAAAAAGATGTCCTTTTCATTATAGGAGACTGGAATGCAAAAGTAGGAAGTCAAGAAACACCTGAAGTAACAGGCAAATTTGGCCTTGGAATACGGAATGAAGCAGGGCAAATACTAAGAGTTTTGTCAAGAAAATACACTGGTCATAGCAAACACCCTCTTCCAACAACACAAGAGAAGACTC
This sequence comes from Bubalus bubalis, assembly GCF_019923935.1. Taxonomy (NCBI): domain Eukaryota; kingdom Metazoa; phylum Chordata; class Mammalia; order Artiodactyla; family Bovidae; genus Bubalus; species Bubalus bubalis. The sequence goes on from NC_059161.1 coordinate 112,170,253, forward strand.
TATACATGGACATCACCAGATGGTCAACACCGAAATCAGATTGATTATATTCTTTGCAGCCAAAGATGGAGAGGTTCTATACAGTCAACAAAAACAAGACCAGGAGCTGACTGTGGCTCAGATCATGAACTCCTTATTGCCAAATTCAGACTTAAATTGAAGAAAGTAGGGAAAACCACTAGACCATTCAGGTATGACCTAAATCAAATTCCTTATGATTATACAGTAGAAGTGAGAAATAGATTTAAGGGCCTAGATCTGATAGATAGAGTGCCTGATGAGCTATGGAATGAGGTTCATGATATTGTACAGGAGACAGGGATCAAGACCATCCCCATGGAAAAGAAATACAAAAAAGCAAAATGGCTGTCTGGGGAGGCCTTACAAATAGCTGTGAAAAGAAGAGAAGTGAAAAGCAAAGGAGAAAAGGAAAGATATAAACATCTGAATGCAGAGTTCCACAGAATAGCAAGAAGAGATAAGAAAGCCTTCTTCAGCGGTCAATGCAAAGAAATAGAGGAAAACAACAGAATGGGAAAGACTAAAGATCTCTTCAAGAAAATCAGAGAAGATATACAGATGGCTAACAAACACATGAAAAGATGCTCAACATCACTCATTATCAGAGAAATGCAAATCAAAACCGCTATGAGATAACCATTTCACACCAGTCAGAATGGCTGCGATCCAAAAGTTTACAAGCAATAAATGCTGGAGAGGGTGTGGAGAAAAAGGAACCCTCTTACACTGTTGGTGGGAATGCAAACTAGTACAGCCACTATGGAGAACAGTGTGGAGATTCCTTAAAAAACTGAAAATAGAACTGCCTTATGATCCAGCAATCCCACTGCTGGGCATACACACTGAGGAAACCAGAAGGGAAAGAGACACGTGTACCCCAATGTTCATCGCAGCACTGTTTATAATAGCCAGGACATGGAAGCAACCTAGATGTCCATCAGCAGATGAATGGATAAGAAAGCTGTGGTACATATACAATATGGAGTACTACTCAGCCATTAAAAAGAACACATCTGAATCAGTTCTAATGAGGTGGATGAAACTGGAGCCTATTATACAGAGTGAAGTAAGCCAGAAAGAAAAACACCAATACAGTATACTAACGCATATATATGGAATTTAGAAAGATGGTAACAATAACCCTGTGTACAAGACAGCAAAAGAGACACTGATGTATAGAACAGTCTTATGGACTCTGTGGGAGAGGGAGAGGGTGGGAAGATTTGGGAGAATGGCATTGAAACATGTGTAATATCATGTACGAAATGAGTTGCCAGTCCAGGTTCAATGCACGATACTGGATGCTTGGGGCTGGTGCACTGGGACGACCCAGAGGGATGGAATGGGGAGGGAGGAGGGAGGAGGGTTCAGGATGGGGAACACATGTATACCTGTGGCGGATTCATTTTGATGTTTGGCAAAACTAATAAAGTATTTCAGGTTTAAAAATAAAATAAAATTGAAAAAAATAAAATAAAATAAAAATAAATAAATTTCAAGTAGCCCTCATGTGGCATCACAAACGTGGTACACAGTGTGTTAGCCTCTCACACCATGCCACAGGCATGCAGGTTCGTGGTGCTTACCTGCTGCCCAGCAGACAATCCTGAGAATTAATTTTGAATCAAATAAAAAATGTTTCTTCTGTAAAAAAAAAAAAAAAAAGAAAGAAAGAAAATCAGAGATACCAAAGGAACATTTCATGCAAAGATGGGCTTGATAAAGGACAGAAATGGTATGGACCTAACAGAAGCAGAAGATATTAAGAAGAGATGGCAAGAATACACAGAAGAACTGTACAAAAAAGATCTTCATGACCCAGATAATCACGATGGTATGATCACTGACCTAGAGCCAGACATCCTGGAATGTGAAGTCAAGTGGGCCTTAGGAAGCATCACTACGAACAAAGCTAGTGGAGGTGATAGAATTCCAGTTGAGCTATTCCAAATCCTGAAAGATGATGCTGTGAAGGTGCTGCACTCAATATGCCAGCAAATTTGGAAAACTCAGCAGTGGCCACAGGACTGGAAAAGGTCAGTTTTCATTCCAATCCCAAAGAAAGGCAATGCCAAAGAATGCTCAAACTACTGCACAATGGCACTTATCTCACACGCTAGTAAAGTAATGCTTAAAATTCTCCAAGCCAGGCTTCAGCAATATGTGAACTGTGAACTTCCTGATGTTCAAGTTGGTTTTAGAAAAGGCAGAGGAACCAGAGATCAAATTGCCAACATCCGCTGGATCATCGAAAAAGCAAGAGAGTTCCAGAAAAACATTTATTTCTGCTTTATTGACTATGCCAAAGCCTTTGACTGTGTGGATCACAATAAACTGTGGGAAATTCTGAAAGAGATGGGAATACCAGACCACCTGATCTGCCTCTTGAGAAATTTGTATGCAGGTCAGGAAGCAACAGTTAGAACTGGACATGGAACAACAGACTGGTTCCAAATAGGAAAAGGAGTACGTCAAAGCTGTATATTGTCACCCTGTTTATTTAACTTATACGTATAGTACATCATGAGAAACGCTGGACTGGAAGAAACACAAGCTGGAATCAAGATTGCCGGGAGAAATATCAATAACCTCAGATATGCAGATGACACCACCCTTGTGGCAGAAAGTGAAGAGGAACTAAAAAGCCTCCTGATGAAGGCGAAAGTGGAGAGTGAAAAAGTTGGCTTAAAGCTCAACATTCAGAAAACGAAGATCATGGCATCCAGTCCCACCACTTCATGGGAAATAGATGGGGAAACAGTGGAAACAGTGTCAGACTTTATTTTTCTGGGCTCCAAAATCACTGCAGATGATGACTGCAGCCATGAAATTAAAAGATGCTTACTCCTTGGCAGGAAAGTTATGACCAACCTAGATAGCATATTGAAAAGCAGAGATATTAGTTTGCCAACAAAGTTTCGTCTAGTCAAGGCTATGGTTTCTCCTGTGGTCATGTATGGATATAAGAGTTGGACTGTGAAGAAAGCTGAGTGCCGAAGAATTGATGCCTTTGAACTGTGGTGTTGGAGAAGACTCTTGAGAGTCCCTTGGACTGCAAGGAGATCCAACCAGTCCATTCTGAAGGAGATCAGCCCTGGGATTTCTTTGGAAGGAATGATGCTAAAGCTGAAACTCCAGTACTTTGGCCACCTCATGCAAAGAGTTGACTCATTGGAAAAGACTCTGATGCTGGGAGGGATTGAGGGCAGGAGGAGAAGGGGACGACAGAGGATGAGATGGCTGGATGGCATCTCTGACTCAATGGACATGAGTCTGAGTGAACTCCGGGAGTTGGTGATGGACAGGGAGGCCTGGTGTGCTGCGATTCATGGGGTGGCAAAGAGTCGGACACGACTGAGCGACTAATCTGATCTGAACATAAGATTTTATACTCTTTATTAAATTGCTACTTATTAAGATAAAATTCTCAAACTTTTTTGAGCCTCAATATTGGCATGGCTTCCAACCAGGTACACTAAGAAACTCAAAGAATTCTACAGAGATCCTCACAATTTAGTTGGGAATAGACCATAAACATGGGGAAATTAAACAGCCATAAAATAAAAATGCTAGTTCAATAATACAGTTAAAGAGGACAGAGTGTATCACTGCCAAGGAAATAGGACAGGGATCTGTAGGAACTCAGAGATGCCAAGTCCTCTCAAGCTGGACTGACTAGAAGAAGCGGGGCTTAGAGTCCAAGGAGGCTAGCATGGGGGGCTCTAGACTGACTGAGTGTTAAGGAGCGTGAGTGGCTGGATGAGTGGTTCCTAGGAGGAAACATAACAATAGTAACAACAATCAGCAATGCCTGGTAACAACTAACATCTTCAGAACGCTGCACAGGCGCTACACTCTGTTCACTGCTTCATATTCACTCTTTTATTCTTACAACAGTTGTAAATGGCATATAGAAAGAGCATCTCATTTTATAGACATGAAAACTGAGCATCTCTGGGTTACCCAGTTTTTGAGTGAAATGGTCAGCCTCCAGCCCAGGTCTGAGTGAGTCCAGGACACACACCATAGGCTTATGGTCTTGGAGAGCACAGGTTTGAAGCCAGGCAGATCCAAATGTGAATCAGATCTGACAGCTCTAAGATCCAGTGGTCATCCTGGGCAAGCAGCTTGATGTGAATGGACACATTCCTACCTGCCTTCTAAAGGAGCCAGTGGATAGAGGCAGGGATGCTCACGGAAGTGCCTGGTGTGCAATGGGTGCACAATATATGCAGGGCTTCTCCATGTTTGCTCATTGCCAGGTCTCCTGCTGATCTTCTTTTAGCCAAATTGACAATGTTCTTGACTTTAACTCTGGTCTGGGTGGCCAGTCTGAGTTGTCTCTCAGTGCTCCTTCCAGCCTGCTGGGGTTCAGGCTGTGTGTGGCTATCTGGATGGAGAGGATGAAATCTCAGAAGACTCATTTCTGGACTGGCTCGCCTCACCCAGGCGGCCCTTCCAACAGTGTGTTTGGGGAATGCTTACAACTCCTTTCCTCTTCCTCCTCCCATCAACACACCAGCACACCCTTTAAAATGTGCTCGGATCCCCCTCCCAGCAGACAGCCTAACAGTCCAGCTAATTAATGATCCGCCTGCCCCTTCGCAGTGTAAGTGTGCAGTCCCAGTGGTTTAAAGGAATGGGGAGTAGGGAGCAGGGGAGGGGGGACTTGGGGCTTCGGGGACTTGACCCCCAATGCTGTCTGAACTTCAAGAGTCAAAGCAAATCCCAGGGAAAATGGCAGGTTCTGTTCTAACATCAGCCCCCAGTCAATACAGCACAATTTCATAGCTCATTATTCCCATGCCAGGGCACAAATGGGGAGGGGGTGGGGACAGTGATGGGGGCTGCGGGGAGGGGCCAGGGGAGAATCATATGGAAGCAATTAGTGGAGCCTTCATTCAAAAAAGCATTAAGGTGCTTGTAGCATTGAAGCCCAAGTGACCCCTGGGCTGAGACCATAATTCACCAACACTTAATACCATTTACCCTGCAGATGTGCATTTTATACACAAATATCAGCTTACCACTTTGAAAAATTAACCTATTGAAGGCTGTCAAATTCTGACGCCCTCGTGGGGGTATTATATATTGTCTGCACAGCCCTCAGTCTCGCCTTTTAGCCCCCGAATCAAGGATGCTTGGGTTAATTGGGAAATGAGGTGACTAACGAAGGGTAGAGAACAGTAGAGAAATGAAGACAAGAAGAAATGTGGATTTTCCTAAGGAGAATACATTCTTTTTTTTTTTTTTAGTTCAGAAACACATGGTTTGGGGGTGGGAATAACCCTTCCCCCCACAAACACAAGCTATGTATGTTGGAGTTCTAATTCAGAAAGTCCAGAGTTTATGAAGATGAAGTTAGAATAGAAACATGAAGAGCAAATGTGTCAGTAGGTCTAAATTTTGATTTAAGCAAAAATTTGTGATTACAGAGTTGATAAATTTGTGATTACAGAGTTGATAAATCAGTGTAGAAATTCTCTTTGGTTAAATTTTTTTTTTATTTTCTAAGAGAATGCAATGCCAATAAGAAGTTCAATGAGCATCACTTTCCACCTATCCAACTGGTATTTAAAAGTAATAAGATCCAGTGTTTTCAAGGTTGCTAGAAATGGGTGACCTCTGACAATGCAGGTGGAAAACTAGTTTAACAAAATAAAGAACTTTCTGCAGAGGAATTTGGTAATAGGTATCAAAAACCTTAAAATTATGCATATGAAAGATCCAGCAATTCAACTTCTAGGAATTTTATTTTAACATACACACATTACTGTATATAAAATAGATAACCAACAAAGACCTACTGTATAGCACAGGACATATACTCAATATTTTATAATAACCTATAAGGGAAAAGAATCTAAAAGAGAATAGATATGTATTTATGTGTACAGCTGGATCATTGTGTTGTACATCTGAAACTAAGACATTTGTCCAACTCTTTGCGACCCTGTGGACTGTAGCCCACCAGACTCCTCATCCATGGGATTCTCCAGGCAAGAATACTGAAGTGGGTTGCCATTCCCCCCTCCAGGGCATCTTTCCGACACAGGGATGAAACCCACATGTCCTGTGTCTCCTGCATTGGCAAGTGGCTTCTTTACCATTAGCGCCACCTAGGAAGCCCTGATGCTGGGAGAGATTGAGGGCAGGAGGAGAAGGGGACAACGGAGGATGAGATGGCTGGTTGGCATCACCGACATGAATTTGAGTGAACTCCAGGAGTTAGTGATGGACAGGGAGGCCTGGCGTGTTGTGATTCATGGGGTTGCAAGGAGTCGGACACAACTGAGCGACTGAACTGAACTGAACTGAACTGAGGAAGCCCTTTATAAAGAGCATATCTTGATAAAAGCAAAAGCCTTACGGTAGAGAGCTTATTAAGTATGGCACATACATATAATGTAATAAAATACACTCGTTAAAAACCATGTTTTATAAAAATATTTATCAATATCAACAAATGTTTCAGGTTGAATTACTAACAGATTTTAAAAAATAAACACAAAAGATCAAGTTACAAATCAGTATCTGTAACATGTCTCCAGGCTTTGCAAATCACTTGTGGATGTGTATGCATAAATAACTAAATCGTGTTAACAATATCTTTCGCTAGTGTGAATAATGCTTTCAAGCTCGTGTTGTAGTGCTTAGTTTTTTGTTAACCAGGAACTATCCTAGCCTAAGATGGAGGCTTTATGCCACACTATAAGGTTGGTTTCACTGTTTTCAGAACCATTGCCTTTATTTCCAACTTAGCCTCATTCTCAAGCCTCTTTAGCAGCTACCCTACCCACAGTGGCTCCAGCCACTGCATATGACTCACCTGAGCTCCCTGCTGATGCTCAGTCTCCTCTCCTGATCTGTTGTGTGGACAAAAGTCTCTAGCTCTCAGTGTGTACTAGGTCAGACTTTAGTAGGAATTTCAGCCTTATAACCTTTGGTGAATTATATTATCTCTGAACCTTTGTGCCCCTCTCTATAAAATAGAACGCAAATGGCTATCTCATAAGGTTGCTGTGATCAAATGACATAAGAAAATGCATGAAATGAGCTTGGTCATAGAACAGATCAGTAATCACTATCAAATCCCCTTAATTAATGACCAGGGCTTCCCAGGTGGCTCAGGGGCAAAGAATCTCCCTGCCAATGCAGGAGACTCAGGTTCAATCCCTGGGTCAGGAAGATTCCCTGGAGAAGGAAATAGCTATAAATTTCAGTATTCTTGCCTGGAGAATCCCATGGACAGAGGAGCCTGGCTGGCTCCAGTCCGTGGGGTTGCAAAGCACGAATTAGGAATTAAACCCCCACCACAATTAATGACTAAATGGAAATTTATATCTACCGATTCCATTTTTGCAGGTGTCATTCCACTGGCCCCAGATGGTGAGAAGTTATTACATATTTTACGCAAAGTTTCCCCAGTACCAGACATGCTGGTTTCCTCAGTGTGACCAGGACTACTGATGACCACGTGAGAACAAGATATTGACCTCTGGCACTTCACAGTTGCAGTGTCCTATCGTGCTTCTCTTTCAGCTAGAAAGGTCTTCAGACTACAGGGAGGAGATGAGAAGCTGTGGCCAGTTTCTCCCTTCACTCCTTCCAGCCTCCACTGGGAATTCAGACTGGCCTTTCCAATGTCGTTAAGGCACAGACAGCAAGCACAGGTAACTTATGAAACAGGTAACTAATTAAAGTGAGGAGAAGGGACTAAAGAAGCATAGGAAGGAATATTTTAGCACAATGAATTTTTAGTGTTTTTCCAATTGAATGGCACATACCGAAAAAGCAGATGCCTCCCCATCTAATCACCAGAATGACACGCTGTCCTGAAAAGATTCAGGACAACACCCTCTTGAGAAGATCAGAATTGTGAATGGGCCACCATACCTACTTGTTCTAGAATCTGCATTGCCCTGTATCATCAGTAATTAGCAAATTTGGCTACACATTAGAATCACCCATGGACCTTAAAAAAGTACATATATCTGGATCCTGTCCCTAGAAACAATGATAATAATTGGTCTAGAGATGTGTCTATCAAAATGAGACCCCTGGACCAGCAACACGCCATCATTCAGGAATGTCTGAAAATCCTCAGACCCCATCATAGACCCATCGAATCAGAAACTCTGTGGGTGGGGCCTAGAAATTTGTGTTAAGGAGCCCTCCAAGTGTTTCTGATGTTCGTCAGCCACCCATCTAGGGTGGAACTTGGGCATCAGAAAGTTTTACAGACTCCACTGATGATTCTAATTTGCATCCAGGTTAGAGCACCACTGTGTTAGACCCTTCTTTCCCCTGAGAATTCTTAAGTCTTTTGTGTCTCCATCCTCACTTTTATATGAATCAATGGCTTTTCCATATGTTCTTATGGCTTCTATGGAAATAATTTTCTCTTATTTCTAGGTAGGCTGACAGGTTTGCCATTGCACTAAGGGGTGTCAGATTTTCTGAACCACTGATAACAAACCAAAGTACTGCCCTCCAGCGCAATTTCTGGTAAGGTAGCCAGCCAAGGGACTCAGGGCCAAGAGAGGGGTAAGTCAGGAGAGCCAAGAGAAACAGGAAGACAGATTAGAAGACAATCAACTCAGAAGATCCCCAACAGCCTTGAAATAGAAGGGCTGTAACTTTGCATCTAAGCTCTTAGCTTTTATGCTAGGGAATCCATAGTCAGTCCATGGTTTATTCAGTTTATATCTAACATGTCTTTAAAGGACAACACAGTAATCACATTCCTGGTGGGAGAAACTTCATGTTTGACTGGAAAGAGCACAGCCCATGTGGCTCAAGTTTCCACTGAATTCTAGTGCTGACTTTGCTGTTAAAAGATGCACCAATTTAAATAAGTCTCTTATTACTCAAGAGGTGAGGGGGTAGGCTCAGTTTTGCCATCTGTACAATGATTTCTAAGGACCATATTCTCTTATTTTTAACTTTTTATTTTGTATTGGGGGAGGGGTGACTTCCCTGAAACTCAGACAGTAAAGAATCTGCCTGCAATGCAGGAGACCTGGGTTTGATCCCTGGGTCAGACAGATCCCTTGGAGAAGGAAAAGGCTACCTACTACAATATTCTTGCCTGGAAAATCCCACGGCAGAGGAGCCTGGCAGGTTACAATCCATGGAGTCTCAAAGAGTCAGACAGGACTGACAGACTAACACTAGTTACTGCTATAGGCAATTAACAATGTTGTGATAGCTTCAAGTGAACAGAGAAAGGACCCAGCCATACATTTACATGTGTCCCTTCTCCCCCAGATCCCCTCCCATCCAGGCTGCCACACAGCAATGAGCAGAGTTCCATGTGCTCTACGGTAGATTGCTAAGGACCGCTTTCCATGTAGTAGGGCTTGAGCAGACTTCTACAACATTTTTATACAAAGTTTGACAGATTGGGAGCCAGGCTGAAGGACAAAGATGATGCTGACTTTCACAAACAGGCCCTTATGGGACCTGTTTCCTAGAGTTCATGCATCTCAACTTGAGTCACAATGTACATATTTATATGATCAAACTACCTTATATTGATATTCTCCACTTAAAAAGCATGGTGGACAGGGTATGTCACTAACCCTCACAAGAACCCTGAAGTACATAGGTGGCCCCCATGTCACAAACGAGGAAGCTGAAGTAAGTACAAGTGTGGTGGCAATGGATGGTTTTAGTCGCTAAGTCGTGCCCAGCTCTTGCCACCCCCATGGACTTAGCCCTCTGTCCATGGCTCCTCTGTCCATGGGACTTTTCCAGGCAAGAATACTGGAGTGAGTTGCCATTTCTTTCTCTAGGGAAAAATTCCTGACCCAGGAATCAAAACTGCATCTCCTGCATTGCAGGCAGATTCTTTACCAGTGAGCCACTTGCGAAGCCCAAATAAGAAGGAACTTGCCAGCCAACCATATGTGAGCCTCTAAGTACAGTAGCAAAGTTAACTTCAGAACCCACATCTTCTGACTCTTCTTTCTAGCTGAACCATTAACTCTAGCTTGTAAAATGCAATTCCTTTCCCTGTAGCCAAAACAAAACCGCATTTGGAAACCAGAGTTACAAGCTTGGTGATTGTCTGTCAAATGTTTCCTAAGTGATTAAAGGAGAATCAGGCCTTCTCCTCCTCTAGGTCCTTTAACACTTAGTATAAATTATCTGGTGTTAGGATAGAGATCTTTTCATTAGTGTGCCTTTGAAAACTATTAACGTACAGGAAAGAAATGTTCCTCTTCGGGGGGACAAATGTAATCTTATCAGAAAGGAACAGGACAATAACAGGAAGAGGGAGGGGACACTGGAATGTAGGGGAGGGTGGGGCTGGAGGGAAAGAAGACAGCCTGCAAGTGCTGGCCCCATGGAGGCCTTTAATCAGAGCTTGGCAGCCATGATGCTTTTGTGAGCTAGAAATGTGGGGGCGGGGGGTGGTGAAGGGGAAAGAACCACGGCTCTCAGAGCTAGGATGGGGAGGACTGCATCCCCAAAGAACAGCCCTGGTGTCACTATGACCCGTGTCCTGGGACCTTACACGGACACAGACGTATTTATACAGAGCTCATTTTCTTAACTGATGATATCCAGGGAAAGCTCCCTGCCAGAAAGATGAGGAAGGCTGACTCCTAGGTCTGAAATTGGAGAGAAGTGACCTTAAAGGACTCTGGGTCCACCTCCCACTTTGTTTTGAATTCCCTACAGCATCCCCTCTTTCTTGCTTGTTTTTTTTGTTTGTTTGTTTGTTTGTTTTTGCATATTTATTTATTTTAAACTTTTAATTTTGTATTGAGGTATAGCCAATTACGAATCCACCTGCAAAGTGGGAGACCTGGGTTCCAACCCTGTGTTGGGAAAATCCCCTGAAGAAGGGACCGGCTACCCACTCCAGTATTCTTGCCTGGAGAATTCCATGGACAGAGGAGCCTGTCATGGCAGGCCACAGTCCAGGGGTCACAAAGAGTCAGACATGATTGAGTAACTTCCACTATAGCCAGTTAACAATGTTGTGCTCGTTTTAGGTGGACAGCAATGGGACTCAGCCATATATATATATATCCATTATATATATACATATATCCGTTCTCCCCTAAACCCCACTTCCATCCAGGCTGCCACATAACATTAAGCAGAGTCCCCTGTGCTCTACAGTAGGAATTTGTAGGTTATCCATTTTAAATATAGCAGTGTGTACATGTCCATCCCAAACTCCCTATCTGTCCCTTCCCCCCATCCTTAAACCCTGGCAACCATAAGTTCATCCTCTAAGTCTTTGAGTCTCTTCTTATTTTGTAAGTAAGTTCACGTGTATTATACCTTCTTAGATTCCCCATGTAAGTGATAGCATCTCTCCCTTTTTCTGTTGCAAATCCAGAGACAGCCCACCCCACCAGTGACTGCCTCAGTTGGAAGAAGGTCTACCCTGATCCCCCACATGCTTAGGGGTTTCTGACCAGACTCCACCTGAAACAGGAGGGAAGGGGGAAGGGCACAATCTTTAAAAGAATGACATAGCCATAGATATGATATAAGTGATTAAAACCAAATAGGTCCAAGATGGCAGGTGAGTCAACTTCTACTACTTCTTGAGTCTCAGTATATGCTCAATGCGGGCTTCCCCAGTGGCTCAATGGTGAAGAATTTGCCTGCAGTGCAGGAGATGCAAGAGATGTGGGTTTGATCCCTGGGTCAGGAGGATTCCCTGGAGGTGGGAATGGCAACCCACTCCAGTATTCTTTCCTGGAGAATCCTGTGGACAGAGGAGCATGGCAGTCTGCAGTCCATGGGGTAACAGAAAGACAGACAGGACTGAGGTGATTGAGCATGCACACACCCATATGCTCGCTGTAACACATGGGTAAGCTAAAGGACACACCCAGAGGCATCATGACAGTTCCGAGGTCAACCATAAAGACCAAAAAGTGGGTGGCGGCCCAATTCCTGGAAATCTCCAACCCTTCCCCAAAATAGCTAGAATACTCCTCTTACTCATTAGCCTATGAAATTACCCACCCCTACATCCTCCTCCAGCTTCTTCATATGCTTTAAGCTTATTTACTTCATTTTGTCCTCAGGAGATACAGGGAACAGCTGGCCAACCTCCTGGGCATAATAACACTTCAGACACTTGACAGAAAGAACGGAGCCAACAGAAGGGACCACCCAGACATGTAGCTCTGTCTCACAAGAAAAGTTGAGGACAGAGCAAATATGCCAGGATTTGGCAGCATTCTGCATCTCTAATTATGCCACATACAAAGCTATAAAAATATTCAGCTTAGAAATTTGATTTTTGTCTTGACCAACCTATTTAACATGGGATCCTTATCCTTACATATAGCCACACGCACACACATCTGTTCCTAGAATTCTTGCAGAATAACTTGCTTGTCTTGCCACTTCGTTTTGTCTTTAATTGTTATCATGAATATAGCCTTTCTTACATCTTCCCATAATGCTCTTCTCCATTCGTAAAAGCCTTTAATCTTCCTTGCTCCTTAGATTTTCTGAAGTTAAGATGATAAAATGGATTGGGATGTCAGTCCAAAAAGCCCAGTGCTCTGAAAATCTCAGACATGCTGCCTAGGAGATGGGTCTTCAAGGGCAATTAAAAGATAATGTCAATAGGGCTAGACAACGTGACAAGCTAATGGTCTCCTGCTGCCAAAGAAGAGGCCTCGGAGAAACTGAGACATTATTTTCAAAGCCGGAGCCCATTATCCTGTCACAGCACCATCCTCCTATGACTTGGCTGCTATTATGCCCCGTGATTAGAACAATAAATTAAAAAGAGGCAGGAGGAGTAAGTGCGAATTTCTGCAGCAAACCAGCAGCTCTGTTGATCTAAGTGGCTTTGTGTAAGAGTGAACGTAGTCATGTGTGTCTGAACCACTGAATCCAGCCAGATGGCTTTTTTGTTCCCATCTATGACTTTTCTTGCAACGGAGATTTTTATTTTTTCTGTTCATTACCACAACTGGATTTACTTCTGCCATGCAACTCCTACCCATCCTTCAATACCCAACTTAAGATTCTCCTTTGCGAAGTTGTCTTGACCCTTCTAGTCTATGGGTAGCCTCCTCTGAACCTCTGTGTTTTCTGCTTGTTGTGCTCCTTCGTTATTGTCATCACCAACGTGTATGGTGGCTCCTTCTCTGCTGTTGCTTAAATTCTCAGGAACTGCTGTTTCTCCCAGCTTGATTGTAAATTCCTAGTCATGAGAGATTATATCTCAGACATGTTTGTATACCTTAAAATCCCAACATGTGCTCTCACTAAATATCTATGATATGACTGTTTCTCTTTAGATTAGCCATTTCTGGGAAGGCACAGTCTGTGTTAGGGCATGATGGCTATCCTACCAACAGGCAGTGAGGAGGAATTTGATGCTGTCCAGCATGTGGTCACATGACAGCAAGATTGGACTAGAGTAAAACAATCCTTTGTACCTGGCTCACCTCCCATCCTTGTGTGTTGCTTGCCAAATATTCTATCCCTCTCTGAAGTAATATGACTCTATAAGGGGTCCCAGGTCCAGTGTCCAGGTTATTTTCTGACTGACCAGTTGATTTTGGACGAAGCACTTCTATACGTTTTTCTGTGAAAAGAAGAGGATATGCTGTTTTCCAACTTCACTTTCCCATAAAATTCTTTGTGCAAATAATTTGCACTCAAACTTCTGGGGGCCTTTCACCTTTTATTTATATGTTTAGTTAGTTACTTAGCTAGTTAGTTAAACACAGCTTTGTCACATGATACCAAGATAAACATATAGAGAAAGTTGGAATTGAATTTGCTAGCATATGTTCACTGTTCTCTCTAAACTTTAAACCAATTTTGATGTTCCTCTAATATCCTGAATGACTTCAACAATGTTAAATTCTATTCTCCTAGGATCAACAGACTAGGAATCAGGATACTTGAGGTATGTTTCCTTTTTCACCGATTTGCCATATCATCTAGTTTTAGAACACGATCACTCATGTTCTTACTCTAAACATTCTAAAAAGGATCCACAGTCTGTATCATGGAATCTCTTTAAGCACTTGATGAAGGCCTTTCCCTCCCCCACCTTTTGTTGTTTGCTTTCTAATTTTTACAATGTTGTTTTGGTTTCTGCCATAAAACAACACGATCAGCCATAATTATACATCTAACCCTTCCCTCTTGAACCTCCTGCCCTTCCCCTCATTCTACCCCTCTAGGTCATCACAGAGCGCCAGACCAGACTCTCTGCATTATACAACTTCTCACCAACTATCCATTTACACACAGTCGTGTATATATATTGATGCTGCTCTCTCTGTTCATCCCACTCACTCTCTCCTTTGCAAAGGATTGATCAGCTTACAATTTCCTCCCTCAGCAGTAGGTGTATCAAGGCAGAGAAATAGAGCAAATGTCCAAGGCTAACTGGAAGTCTTGACAAAGCCAGGCTTAATGCTCGAATCTTGGGCAGCCCAATGCTTTGCCACTAATGGTCACATAGCTGTGAGGTGGTACGTAGTTGGCTAAAGCAGTAATTGAGCCAGCAGCCCTTAATTCAATATAACTTCCCTTTGTTTCTCTATCCTCATTCTCAACCATTTTGAGAAAACGGTTTAAACTTAAGTCATATGATGTGAAAGGTTAATAAATTATTTTTTCTGTTTTAATTTCAATTTGTCCTCAAATGTGAACAACAATAACACCCCTGTGAACCGCTGGCCCTAGGACTTTGAAGGTCCACTGAGTAGCTGGGATGAAACACTGCTATGGGAATTCTTGGCCCAAGGAAAGAGGCAAAAACCTATGCATGGTAGGTTGAAACTTCAGAAACGTCTCCCAACTCTAAAATGGATTGCAGGTGTTTGTCTCAAAGATGAGAACAGATAATGAATAAAACATGCCTGGAGCTTTGTGTCCAGAAAATGTGACAAGCTTGAATCTGATGACTTCAGGAATAAAATGAAAAATGAGTTTGAGCTCATCTGCAAAGCTTTTAACGAATCCAAGATGCTGTGGCTGGTATGGCTGTTTATGGCTAGAGTTTGCCTGAGGTTTATGCGGGGACAGGGAGAGCAGTGGGGGTGGAAGAATCTGGAAGAGAAAGAAAGAGGGGGAAAAAGAGAGGAAAAGAAAAATCACAGACTGAGTTGCGGCTGAGGGTGGCATGTTGAACTTCAAAATGAGAACCCTCCCCAGGATTCTCACTGAAGATTAAATTTCACATTTCGTATTGAACCAGAAGAAAAGAGACACTGATTACTCTGCAGGTGAGTATACTTCACAGATACACTCTGCAAAGCATCAGGCTCCAATGTTTTTGCATTTCTATATTATCAGTGATTCCACTCTTGCTTTGGGCGGCAAAAATAGAAACATCCTTTACTGTCTCTTGGTCTCAAATTGAACATTTAATGTTAAATAATTTCTCTGCCACATGAGGAACTATGCTTACACATGCGGAAAGTAAGATAACCTTTTATGACTCTTTTTTTCCATAGGAAGTTATCTTATTTTCCACATGTGTAAGTTCAGATCATTAAAGAGAAGGATGGATCGGCATGAAAATTTTTAGTGTTCTTAGATTGTCACACTTTGAATATTTCTGTTGAAAGTCTAAGTGTGATTTACAGGAAGTCCAGTAGATGTAGCTGCAACACTGCTCTACACAATCTTCATTCTCTTATTGGCAAGCTGATCTGGAATCAAGGTGGACCCCACACTGCTCTGTGAACCCTGCTCTCCACAGTCTCACTGAAGGACTGTCTCATTCAGAACTGTTGCTATTGTCAAAGAATGGCTAGTAAGTTGGCACCCTAATTCTATCCCCCATGTTTTGGAACCTGCATGGAAGTGTATAATCAAGTTACTAGTTAGCACACCTACTGAAAAGAACAAGTTAGTAATGGTCCCCTCGTGATTTAAACTGACACATGCAGGTTTGCAAAATGCCAATCCATTCATTCATTAAGACTCTTATTTCTTCAGCACCTACAAGGTGACAGGCTCTGAGGATCCCGAGATGTATTTAGATCACTGGCTCTCTCCCTGGGACTCTTTACTTCCAAGTACTAAAAAGTATAAAGCTTGAAGAAAGTATCTAATACACAAGAACAAATTTATTCTAATAGTGGGATAACTCCAACCTTCACCATTTATTTATCTTAGGGAATTCACTTTGCTCCCTGGAACCTTGGTTTTTTAATCTTCCCAAAAGATTGTAGTAGAGGAAAACAATATGATATACCCGAGAGTGTTTGATATTGTGCTATGCCAATCTTTTTTTTTTTTTTTTCATTAGTAACTGGTCATGATGAAGAATGAGCTCATGGCTTCTATCTAGAGCTCCTGTTAAAAGAGCCTGTAAAGTGAGAGACCTCCTGTCTGTGCTCTGTTCATCAAATCCATTCCATTCTGAGCGTCTATTTCTGTGCTTCTGTCAGCCTGTACATTCATAATTGACTTTTTCTCATCCATCTTACTGTAGACTCTCATGGTCAAGAGCTCTGAGATATTTATCTCCTTTGCCAAAGCATCTGGCATAATGTTGTGCACACTACAGTTGCCCCATAAATGTTTGTGAAATAAATATAAACAATTAGCCTCCAATTAAAATAAATTTTTAAAATATTGTTGAATAAGGCACAATGCCACATTTAAAGAGAATGTTTCCATTCTACTTATTCATTTATTTCCAGGTTTCATCAAGCCAGATAGCAGAATAATGTCCTGGCACTTTGGGGAAATTTGGTATCACTGCAATTTTTCAATATTTTCTTCATTGAGTACAAGCCAATCAAGAAACATTAAATTAGAACAAATTGCTCAAGGTAGTGTATTACATGCTATGGGAGATAAAAATTATTGCCTCACCGCCAAGAATATTAATACCTAGAACGAGACATATAGCTAATAGAGAAGAATTGAAGTACAAGAAACACGTGGAAAAGACAGGTAACCATCAACCCAAATCCAATTCAGGTAACCAAAATTCTTCAGAAGGCAGAATCCAGCCAGGAACTACATTTCTCATCATACTTGCAGATGAGGCTATGTGACCAGTTCTTTTCCAGTAGAATATAAGAAAAGTGCAAGGTTATCACGTCTAGACTGAGGTGCTTGGCTGTCTGTTCTGTTGGATGGATACGGAAGACTCTGAGGCCTTGGGATATCACATAGGAAAGAATGCTGGCAGGAACCTGGGTTCCTGAATCACCTTTTGGAGAAGACATTAAATGGCCCTAAACTCCCACTGTGTCATAAATAAGAAGTAAGCTTCTCTCTTTCTCTCTCTTTATTTTAGCCATGCCACGAGGTATGCGGGATCGTAGTTTCCACTCCTCCTGCATTGGAAGCCTGGGGTCTTAACCACTAGGCCGCCAGGGAAATAAGCTTCTCTTGGGTTAAGCCACTGAAATTTTGGAATTGACTTGTTAGAGTAGCTAGCAGTATCCTCATAAGATACCACATTATTTTCAAATGAACGAGGCTAAAATCAAATACTTTGAATTCAGAGAGGGAACAGTCGCTGTTTGATTAAGTAGACCAGAAGCTTCCTTCCGTAGATAAAGTTGAAAAGTATACTCGTAGAACAGGAATCATGCAGCACAGGAGAAACTACACAAGCAAAGACTAAGGCAGGAGATTGAAAATGGACAGAAAAGAAAGTAACCAGATAAACTGTACCAGGGGGTCCTGGCTTCAAAGGCCTTTGAGTCTTCATTCAGTCTTGAGCTTGGCTATTGTCTTTAAGTTCCTACTGGCTGTAAGCAATTAGATCCACCTCGGGCAGGCGTCTTATTAAACAACCAGACAGTTCATTCTTCCACCAAAGCCAGTTCTAGATCTGAAGAAGTCAAATCTTGCCAGCTGCAAAGGAATAAAAGAATACTCATTTAGATTGTATTTTTCATTTGCAATTTATGATATTACTAAAGGCACAATTAGACCTACGTGAGAACTTAGAACCACGTAGTAAAGTTGGAATGGAGCAGACACTCCCTGCTCTTGTTTCTTTCAGAGCTGGCGTCAAGAGCTGAAAGGTTCTTTATTTGTGTGTGTGAATGTCCTATCACCCTTCCATAAAGACAGAGATGATGGATAATTGTCTTTGTATCCCTCTCTACCCACAATCAAAACTTTAACCTTCATAGAAACAAAATTATAGACAGAAAGTTAGAACAGGATGGAATGACAGAGCTCATATAATTTAGCATGCTGATTTCGTATAGGATCATTTGTTTTTCTCATTGAGAACCACAGACTTATGAGTGATACATCTATTTAAAGATAGGAGCAAATCAGATACCAAACTCCTATTATTTGGCTTTCCCTTTGTTGCAAGTGACAAACTAATTTAAGGGGGAGAAAAAAGGAATGAATGGTAAGAATACTAGAATTTCTCCTAAAATCCAGGGAGAAGAGTAAAGCTAGACTTTGAGAACAAGTGAACCACCTGAGTTTTCTTTTTTTTCTCTTTACCTATTCATCTCCTTTGATCTGTTTTGTCCAGAACTGTTTTCTCAGTTTCCTTATACATACTATGAAAAATCACTGCTGCCAAGAGATCTTAAATTTATGCCAGTCCAAGAGAAATGACAGGCAATTCTGAGTTGGAATCTTTTAGTCCTTATTCCAAACACAAGAGAAAGAATCGGATTGGAGCAATGAATTTTAGCCAGTGTGGGAGGGGACGAGGTTATTGTTTGGCATGGAGCTGGGGCAGTTCATGGAAGAGAGGGAGAAACAATTCCCAGAAATGGTGAAGTTCATTATATAGACAAACTAATGCTAAGTGACTTACGCAAGGAAACACACAGCTAGGGAAGACAGAAAAGGGAACAGGATACCAAGAGGTTAAGTGGCTTACCCCGAGAAACAGAGTTAGTTAATGGAAGAGAAAGGGTTAGAGCCAGCTTCTTAATCCAGGGGTGGTAGTTGTTTATTAAATATTTCGTTCTCATCATTTCACTCCTCAAGGGAGAGTCTTTGTCCCTGAAACCATTCTAGAAAGGAATCTGTCCCAGATGTTCAACTCTTGGCATATATTCTCCCCTGAGACTCTAAATACCAATCTCCCAGGTCATTTCAGATAATTATCTGTTCCTAGGTACTTCGTTTCCTCTCTGTTTTACGTAGATACTGTGCATATTGTTTAACGCAGATGGTCTCCTGTCAAAATGATTGCTTGCTAGAGTTGTCAAGGCAGATGCCAAATTGTACAATCTGGTACAGATGATGCTTTGGAAGGAGAAAGGCACATTTATCACTGGGTTGAATTCACACTGCTTTAATGTGCTAAAAAACAAAAAAAGAGGGAATCCCAAGTGTTGGTCATGGTTGACCAGCTTTGGGACGTTGAATTTCCCAGGGCAGTGGTAAAGCAGATGAAACAGGAACGACCTATCTAGCAAAACAAACGTTTCTGTTTCGGCCCAGTCACAACAAGTGATATTTTAAAAGGTCTGCACCCCAAAGTTTATATTGTTACCTTAAATTTTAAAACATGTTCTCAAAATGGTTGTATGTAACCTATTGAATTGCATACTTTAGGCATCAATATTTAAATGATGATCAAGTGTTTCCTGTAGAACTACAGGCCAGGGTTGTCCATGGTGTTGTGGGAGGGGTTTGGACCAGCGCGGTTGTTGGTGTTCAGAAGTCACTCTTCTGCAACTCCCAAGAGAGACTCAATATTAACTAGTAGCATAATAACATGATTGCTTCTCCAAAATCCAATTGCCTCACACAGTTGGAATCTGAAATGTCGCCAAAGGGTTTACTTTGATCCTAAAATAATATCCTCTTGACAAAATTTGTAGATGAATATAGTTTGTTATTACTCAGTTGTAATAACAAATGGAATGAATCAAGAGAAAATATCTCATCCATATTTAATTTAGAAGCTAATGTGAACACTGTTAACCAGACTCTTTCTGGGATGGATATTTTTGTTGATGTTCTTTTTAATTTTAATTGCTAGTCAGAAAGTTTGCTTGCATCTATAACTGGACTAATACAGTTAGGTATCTGAACACTGAGATAGATTGAGGCTAATGTTATAGATATTTTGCAGTTGAAAGGTTTATATATTCGCTTTCAAATGGAATGAATCTTTTCAAGAAAAAAAGTTTATGGGATGAAAAAATATTCATTTTAGAAAAACCTGAAGATAAAGGAAAATAAAACCAAGTAAACGAATGTCACCCAGAATCCCCAAACCCAAGTACAATCATTCAGAATATTTTGAGTATTATTTCTTCACTTTTCTTTCTCCTCTTCTTTTTTACCTGTGCATCTCCCACCTGGGTGAGCTAGGGATGGTCAATATTATCAAAAAGAAATGTTTTTTCATCTTGTGAATGATTTATTCTTAACCAACCAAGGATTTTTTATGAAACCTAAAGCCCTCCCAAGCATCGCGGTGCTCCCTCTTCAGGATGAGCCAGGTATAACATCCAGAAAAACAAGAGCCAATCTAGGACGCAGCAGGACTTCCAGTGGGAGAAGAGAAAAATTAAGAGAAGGGATTCTCAGATGTGAAGGAAATATTATCTGCCCTCCAAGTAGACTCACTATAATTGGAAAGTGAACTTTACAGGGAAGAAAATAAGTTGTTTGTATCATCTTCTGGGCTCTGGTCCACATACGCTTGTGTAAAAGAAAATTTGTTCTTTTTGCAAGTCACTGACTGAACTTCTAGCTGGGCTTTCAGCCGTTATCAGTATAATGAACACATATGGGGTATATATTCTAAAATCTGTATCATATTCAGGAGACTTTTAAAACTTAAGATTGTATTATGAGTGTTGTCATATCAGCGAATATTTTTGAAATATAACTGATCATATATATGTTTATAATATTGCATTGTGGATGCTCAGTCATTCAGCCATGATTGAGTCTTTGTGACCGACCCCATGGGCTGTAGCCCGCCAGGCTCCTCTGTCCATGGAATTTTTCAGGCAAGAATACTGGAGTGAGTTGCCAGTTCCTCCTCCCGGGGATCTTCCTGATCGGAGGATGGGACCCGAGGATCAAACCCACGTCTCCTGAATTGGCAGGCAGATTCTTTTTTACCACTGAGTCACCGGGAAGCCCACTTAAAATCCCATTAAGTGATGAATATTTTTATAATATAAATATTTTTATAATATTCCATTAAGTGATGCACCACTATTCATTTCACTGATCCTTTTATGTTGAGTGTTTCAATAGCATTATTTTTCAATGATAAATATACCTACAAAATATACTAATGTTTGGGTGCATTTATGATTGTCATTTTTATAGTAACATCTTATCAGAGGAATTCGAGGTTAAAGGTTAAGGGGTTCTTGATAAATATTACTTCATAAAATTTTGTCAAGTTTTTGATAAATATTACTTTATTAAAAATCATTTTCCAGAAAAGTCTAAAAAGTTTTCATTTTCAGTCTCATTTATTTCTGAAAGGTGATTTAGATTAGATAATTGAAACATTCTCTGTGTGCCCACTACATTAGATTTTTTTAAATAGAAACATACCAAAATTATCAATGTACTTTAGCTCTAATAATTTTAAAAGTGCAGTTGTCTGTTGAAAGCTTGTAGAGACGTGGATGGACCTAAAGACTGTCATATAGAGTGTGAAGTAAATCAGAAAGAAAAAAAACAAATGTTGTACAGTAATGCACATACGCAGTGGTGGAATCTAGAAAAATGGTATAGATGATCTTATTTGCAAAGTAAAAATAGAGACATAGACACAGAAAAGAAACATATGGACACCATGGGGGGAAGAAGGGGGTGGGATGAATTGGGAGATTGGGACTGACATAGAAACTCTACCATGTATAAAACAGACAACCAATGAGACCCTGATGTATAGTCCAGGAACTCTACTCGGTGCTCTGTGGTGACCTAAATGGAAAGGAAATCCAAAAAAGAGGGGCTATGTGTGGCTGACTCACTTTGCTGTACAGTAGAAACTAATACAACATTGTAAAGCAAATACTCCAATAAAAATTAATTTTTAAAAACTTGTAAAACTTTTATATTATTGTCCAAAAGAGACAGAAGCAGAAGCAGAGCTAATGATAAACATCTGGCAAGTAACTGTGGTTTCTCACCGAGAGTCAGGAATTCACTATCTCAGGACGCATTTACTCAAACATGGAGCCATGTCACAGCTCTTGTCTAGGATCTCCCCTCAAGGACCAGGCCCAAATCTTCCCATCTTGGATTTCGTCAGTGGTCACACAGGGCTCTTTCATGTGAAACCTGAAAATGAACACACTCCCTACTTGCACGGCATTCCCATCTAATCAAAATCCTTTTGTGTTATTCCAGGAAACACATATTAGAATAGAAAAGTCTCTGGTGGTTCATTTACTGTTATCATCCCTAACCAGATAGATTCAATAATTTTTGCAGAGAGTTCTGAAAGTATAATTGGGAATGGGTAAATAAAGGAAAGGCTTTAGCCCTGAATGTCAGAAAATATTTCCTTGAATGCAGAAGAAGTTATTTATGAAACTGGTTCCCCAAATGGAACAAAGGAAATCTTACTGCTTAGGACAATTGAAACTAGATTGCAAGAACAATTCCTTACTGTCAGAGGCTAAGACATGGGTGACAAATGCTGTATTTCTTTCTCCCTCTTTCATAAGAGAAAGCTCCCCAAAGACACCAGCCTAATAAATCTGCTTCCTATTTTGAATTCCAAAGTTTCTTTAAGGTGCATACAATATGCTATTGTTAAGCTTCTGTGTACATACACACACAGGCATACCACACACTCAGTCACATAGTCAGGGAGGTATGATGAAAACTCACAGATGCTTACTAATGCGGTGACTCACATTAGCTGCCTTCTTTTCGAAACAGCTGTGTGTGCGCACTTACTAAAGTGTGTGGCAGTGTCTGTGTATATGTGTGTTTGTGTGTGTGTGTGTGTGTGTGGTTCTTAGCAACAGTGGTGTTTCTAGTAGATAGAAATGTAAAGAATTTGAAGGAGAAAATAAAGCAAACAAGGAAAAGCTCCCCTTCGTTCGGACTTATTACAATCTGGCTTCCATTTATGCCGCTAGCTTTTATGTATTTTCTTAAAAATGACATTGCTTTAAATCACAGATTATTATAAGCTGATCATCTCATAACATAGAACTGGGAACTGAAGATTTTTTTGGCCATGTTAAATAATTCAGGTGTTCAGTGTATTTTGGAATACTGTTTTTTTGTTTAGTTTACTGGGATATAGTTACTTTAGAAGGCTGTATTAGTTTTTGCTGTACAATCAAGTGAATCAGCTGTATGTATACATATATCCCCTCCTTCATGGGCCTCCCTCCCGCCCCACCCCGTCCCATCTAGGTCATCACAGAGCCCTGGGCTGAGCTGCTTGTGCTATACTGAGGGTTCCCACTAGTATTTCACACATGGCAGTGGATTTATGTCAATCCCAATCTTCCAATTCGTCCCACCCACTTCCCCTCCTCTGTGTCCACATGTCTGTTGCCTGTGACCGCATCTCTATTCCTGCCCTGCAAATAGGTTCATCTGTACCATTTTTCTAGAGCCCATATATAAGCAATATTATACAATGTTTGCTTTTCTCTTTCTGACTTATTTCACACTGTATGACAGAACTCTAGGTCCATCCATGTCTCTGCAAATGACCTAATTTTGTTTCTTTCCCTGGCTGAGTAATATTCCATTGTATATATGTACCACATCATCTTTAATGGAATACTTTTTTTTTTTCTTTTAATGATGCATTTGTCAAAATAAGTTTGGGTTTCCTTTGTTGAACTCAATTTCCAAGAAACACATACACACACACAAAGAAAAATCTTAAAAATTCAACTACTGTAAACTGTTGGTAACTGGCTTGGTCACGCCTGGAAGAAATAAAATCCCTCCAGCCCTCCTGTCTTCTAAGCAGGCTGCTTTCCCACAAGATTTCCGTTTTCTTCTCTCCACTTTCCTTTGCTCCCTTCCCTACCTGTCCTCTCCCTTTCCTTTCTTTCTCTTTATCTTGGGTTTTCCCCTTCTTTCTTTGTAATTTCTCTCTGTACCTTTTATCCTTTCTCTCCCCACCTCCCTTTTCCTTTGCAACTCTCTCTTTGACAGCTGTAGACATCTATAGACAACTCCACAGTTGAGAATTCCTAGTTCAAGTTCAGAGTTTGAGACAGATCTTGGGGAGCATTTCTCCCATCACCCAGCTCCCAGTTCGTTCATGCTCATTTATTTCTAACTGGCCTGCACTGGGAGTTAGTGGAGGCACTTGGGATCTTCTCTCTTCCTTGCGGCATGCAGGGTCTGTTAGCTGTGGCCTCTGGGACCTAGTTCCCTTACCAGGGATCCAGTTCAGGCCCTCTGCAACGCTGGACCACCAGGAAGTTCCACCTTCCTGACTTTTTGTAGCTGCCCATTCTTCTTTCAAACTCTTCTCTTCCATCCTAAGTCCATAGGACTGAGCAAAATATTCTTCATTCCCAAATGTCTTTGGGTCAAATAAAAGAGCAATACAGAGTCAAGAAAAAGAAAGCAGAAATTTAAAATATCCCCATGCTTTCTTTTTGTTTGGGACCAAGTTTCAAAAAAAAAGATGATCAACACATTACCTTTCTGCTGTTTTCTTTCCTCATGCTGGAGAACGTATCAGTTATTCCTTCTGAACATTTATGATGTCTCTTAAAAAATTACCTTGGAAAATTGCCAAAAATCAGGTTCATGCTATTATATTACTGATATGAAATTGTAGGCAATTTGATATTTCTTAATTGAATGCTTGGAAGCTCACAGATTAGTAAAATCCAACATCGGTTCCTTTGCCTTGCTTATTTGCCCAGTTTAGTTTCAGAGAGTTATTAAAATCTATTTCTTTCATGTGCAGTTCTGTTGAAAACATAGATTTGGTTGGGACTTCCCTGGTGGTCCAGTGGTTAAGGGTCCACCTTCCAATGCAGGGGATGTGGGTTCAATTCCTGGTGTGGGAACTAAGGTCCTGCATGCTTTGGGTTGAACCAAAAATTTTAAAAATAAACAAATATGGTGAACACAGCACGAGTTGGCAATGTGTCCCTACTCTGCGTGACAGCTGTGTCACGGGACTTGCTCCTGTTACAGACCCTCTTGCATTTCTAGGATTGAGTCAGTTTCACCATTTTAGGCTTATAAACACATTGTTTAGTCACTAAGTCATGCCCAGCTCTTTCGCGACCCTATGGACTATAGCCTTTCAGGCTCCTCTGTCCCTGGGGATTCTCCAGGAATGAACACTGACTGAAGTGGGTTGCTGTGCACTCCTCCAGGGGATCTTCCCAACCCAGGGATGGAACCTATGTCTCTTACATCTCCTGCCTTGGAGAGACGGTTCCTTACCTCTGAGACCAGGCTTATAAAAGATGAATACAAAAAAAGAAACAGAAAGTATTGTTTTCAGGCACTTTCCCTAACCACTTTTTTTCTTTTCTTTTTTGAGTCAACATCAGGCATCGTCTTTCCTTCCCTCGTAGCAGAGAAGAAAATGGATCTGAAACTTGGCAGAAAACTTTTAGAAGGTTGTCAGTCCCTTGCTTTAGTGCTAGATTGTAGCTCTGTCCCCATCTGGCCAGCTGACTTTTGGATGGAACCATATTTTATACTTTCTGTGAATGCCTCTGAATTGATGGGCATCTTCCTTTCGCTCTTACAGAAGAATCACTTTTGCACATTCTCTGCCTGCGCTGTGCCCTGCAAGGCACGTGTGCAGCAGCGAGGGATCCCAGCTTCTGGTGGAGCTCTGCTCATGGAGGCTCAGCACATGGGAGACCCAGCAGGCATGAGGAGGGTATGGTTGGCAGAGTCATTGCCCTAGTTCCATTTCTGGTAGATTGTGCGGGGTTAGCTCCATCCTTCCATCAAACAGATAGCTAGTGGGAAGCTGCTGCATAGTGAGGGGGCTCAGCTCAGGGCTCTGTGATGACATAGAGGGGTGGAATGAGGGTAGGTGGGAAGGAGGCTTAAGAGGGAGAGGATATATGGACACCTATAGCTGATTCACTCCATTGTGCCGTAGAAACTAGCACAACATTCTAAAGCAATTTTACCCCAGTTTGGAAAAAAAAAAAAAAGAGCACAGATTGGAGCAAAATATAGTTGGGGGGAAAAAAAGCCTACAGCAGCCATCAGAACGTTTTTCTCTATGTAACTCTGACTTCAGGCAATTGCTTCTTCCTCCTTCAAGGCTAGGAGTAATAACAGCCCCCTGCTGTTTGTTACTAACACTGTCTCTGCTTACTGCTTTTCCTAAACCTTTCTCACATCCTTGCAAATTATCTCTTTATTAAACTTTCCTCAAATAACTCAGTTCCAGGATGCTGTCTATTTGCTTCGGGGACCGTACCTGATAATTCTGGGTGATTATTAGATTCTGGCTAGCTAGCTATTAAATACATGTGTATATTTCAGTATATATATCATATATGACATACTTACTCTGACATATATCTCTTTAAAACCTTGTCAAAGAGAAAAAGGAGACACTGTGAAAGACCTTTATGTACACTGAGTTTAGATCCGAAGACCTTTATGTACATTGAGTTTACATCCACATATCACAAGTTTCCTTTCTAAAACCAAAGGGCTTTATATTGTTCAAGGGAACATTCAGGTGGTTATTCATGATGTTTTTATAATGTTTTCTGTTTCCCTAATACTCATATATAATAACAGGAAAACTTGGTTGGTCAGACAATTAACAAACATTTATTGAGAGCTTATGACTGTATTCTAAGTGTGGAACACAACACAATCAGACAGGCAAAATCTCCACCTGCGTCATAGGATTGCAATATATACATAAATAACAATAATAATAAACAGCATATTTAAAGTCCTAGAGGGCTTCCCCAGTGACTCAGTTGTAAAGAACCTTCCTACAATGCAGGATATGCGGGTTCAATCCCTGAGTCAGGAAAATCCTCTGGAGGAGGGCATGGCAACCCACTCCAGTATTCTTGCCTGGAGAATCCCATAGTCAGAGGAGCCTGGCAGGCTACAGTCCATGAAGTGGCAAAGAGACACAACCGAAGCGACTGAGCACACACGCACGTGGAGACGGACAGATAAGCCTGGTAGATCCATCGAAGGTGCTTGGAGTCTATCAAGAGGTCAGAAAAAGGCACAGAGCTTTTAAAGGAAGAGGGTAATGTGCTCAAGTCAGCTTTTAGGCTCTTTGGCAGCAGAATCTGGACTTGGCAGGAGAAAAGAGAAACCACTGAATGGGATCGTGGCTTCCTCTTCACAGAGATGTTTACGCCGCACCGAGCTAAGCTGTGGAATTTTTGGAAACGTTCTTGTGCTTCTGCCATGTGTGTCTTTGTCATTTCATTCAAAATCACGAACAGAGCCTACAAGGCGCAAAGCACCAAAGTAGGTAAGAGAAGGGACTTCCCAGGTGGTGCTAGTGGGAAAGAAACCATCTGCCAATGCAAGAGATGCAAGAGACACGGGTTCAATCCATGGGTCCAGAAGATTCCATGCAGGAGGGCAGTATTCTTGCCCAGAGCATCCCACAGACAGAGGAGCCTGGTGGGCTACAGTTCACAGGGTCACAAACAGTCAGACATGACTGAAGTGACTTAGCATGCACAGGTAAGACAAGGTCTAAAATTTCTAGCCATTTTCCATCTTTTTGCACAGCCCACAGTCGAGGTCAAAGAGCTAAAGAGATTCATAACAGAGAGATGACGATTGTGGGAATCAGAGTAGATTTTTCAAGTAAATAAAATTTGATCTCAAAAGTGATGGATGGGTAAGGCTTTTCTAAGTAGAGCAGCTCAAATATTCTGACCCAAATGTCCTTCCCATCTTGGCTACTAAACTTCAAACTAAACGTAGAGACCAGAGATTCTATTTATAGCATTTCTCAGCATCTTCTTGAAACTCAGGATAAAACAAGTGCCTGACAATGATGCCAATGCAGACTATGTCTCCAACAAGCCAAAAGTTCTGATTGAAAATTAAAAGAGAAAAATACAACTATTTCTGTTGGGCACATGATAGAAAACAACACGAGTTGTATTTTTGTTGAGTTGACTAGCTATTGGGACAGGGTAAAATTCAGCCCAAACAACTGACTTGGAATTCTAAGCCCTTGGCAGTCACTAAATCTAATTTTAGAGAATTCAGCCAGGTTTTCCTTCAAGGTTTCCAGCTAGCAGCCAAAAGCATAAAACAAAAAATCTCATCATCTCAGGGTGTTTTGAAGTTTTTTTCCCTCCAACAGATTGGCCTCAATAGCTTTATTTTATTTGTAACTCAAGTCTAATTTCAGTGAATGCCAGAAATACAACCCAAATCCTAATTAACTAATGAATTAGTACAATAAAGCCTGCCCCATCTATAAGTGATTCATCACATGCTGCTCTCTACTGTGGGTGTACATTCCACAGAAGTAATCTTGAAAAGGACATAAAGTCCTTGCTATTTCTCTCTTGGTTGTATTTCTCTGAGAAGACACTCTTGTCACCAGTTATATATGGCCACTAGCAAGCTCCCAACAATGTAGCTGGAAGGCAAAGAAAGAAATCAACTGACCTTTCTGCAAAAGGAAGGAAGGTGCTGATAGATAGCAGGGAAGCCAAACCAGTTCGGAAGGGACCAGGACTAGAGGGCCTTCTCCTTAGTTGCGAATGCATCTGGCCTGTGTCCATGGCTAGATCATATATCTGACAATATCCTCCCTTTTAATGCTTTGCAGATCCAAGGTATATTATCATACCCTAAGCCTGAACTCTCCAGGGAAATTATGTCAAGTCATAGCCAAGGAAGTTGGATTATAAGAAAATCACTAGAGGAACCAGCTGTCTCGTATTCACTGTTACGGAGGAAGGAGAAACCATTTACCAAAAGGTGGCACTGTGAGACTGCAGGATGGTGACTCAACTCGGCTTTACTCTCAAGACTCCGGAAGATACGTGCTCAGCATTTACTCCAGGATGGGAAGTGGGGAGAAGGAGAGTAGAACTCAGCTTTATTTTTAGAACTTATCTCTGTACACTCAGTGCACTAAGGGTGGACCTAAAGTTCTCATAAACTAATCTCCCTGGCTTATTATGCATACACTACACATTCCTGACATGGGCAGGAAACTAATTTTTATAAAGCCCTTGTGTCCTGTGTATTCATTATTGGGACCTGCTGACCTGTGTGGCATTGCTATTTTAGAAGAATGGATCATATCAAGACGACTTGTCCTTAAAAAAAGAAAAAGCTATGTTTTCTGCAAAATACTGAAAAAATGCCTTAGCAGGCAGTTGGAAATAGCAATCTGTGCATCTATGGACATAAAACTGAAACCATCATACAACTCTCACCTAAAGCATTTGAGATTGCACCTTTTAAAAAGTGAGATCCCGTTGCTGAGTGGCTTAAAATGCCAGGAGGCATTCTTTGTCCACAACTAACCACATTTTAGAAGTTCTTCAGAGAGACAGAAAGACAGACAAGCCTCATGTCCTTGGGACTGAATTTCTTTCTTGTTTATTTCTAACCAAGGGTTTCATGGAATAAACATTAAAGCCCTGACTCTCATTTATGGCAAAGAGCACACTGTCCATGAACACATTATTTCCTGAACACTAAATACGTGCTTTATGCTGTGTCAGGTGCTGGAGAGAGAAATAAGAAAAGTAGAACCCAAACTCATTCTCCTTGAGCCAATTCCAAAAACATACACCAACAGAGAGACTATGTGATGTATTTACAGTCATTACCATGGCGGGATCTCAAGCTATTGAACTAAGGCAGTTTCTTTTACGAACCCAAATTCCTGCTCTATTTAAATCCTCACAGTTTGTTTCTGTGCCCAAAGTTCATGTTTCCATATATAATTTCAGAACGTGAAGGGACTTGGACAGTAGCAAACATTTATTTCACTGATGTGTTGTGTCTATAACAGTGCTATGTGCTTTGTATGCATTATCTCTTTAATATTTATAACGACTCATTAAGTTTGTCCCCATTTTACACAGAAAGCAAGAGGCTCAGAAAAAAAAACCAGTAATCAAAGGCCAAGTCATGAATTTGAAACAAAATCTATACAGTTCTAAAGCCTGTGCTATACTGCACCAACTTCCAGATATGAAAAATCATGTCCTAAAATCTAACACCCAATAATTACATTCATCCACATATGTGTTACCTCGCTTCCATGCCCACAGAAGTTCACCCAGTCTCCAAACACAAGGGACTCACTCCCTTCTGAAGCGGGTCTTTTCAAATTTCAACAATTTCCTCTAGTATAAAACTCAGTCACACTTTTAAAGAAGGGCAAACTCTTTTTATGTATGTATGTATATGTTTTTATTGTAGTATAGTTGATTTACAATGTTGTATTAGTGTAAAGTATACAGCAAAGTGATTGTTTACATGTATATATGTAAACAATATATGTTATTATATATAAGTTATTACAAAATATTAGGTAGAGTTCCCTACACTATACAGTGGGTTTTTGTTGCTTATCTATTTTATTACAGTAGCTTGTATCTAAAGAATTGTTGTTGTTCAATTACTAAATTGTGTCCAACTCTTTGCAACCCCATGGTCTACAGCACACCAGGCTCCTCTGTCCCCTACCATCTCCTCAAGTTTGTTCAAATTCATGTCCATTGAGTCGGTAATACTGTCCAAGCGTCTCGTCCCCTACCACCTCCTTCTCCTTTTGGCTTCAATCTTTCCCAGCATCAGGGAAAGAGTTAGTTTTTCAATGAGTTAGTTCTTTTCATCAGGTGGCCCAAGTATTGGAGCTTCAGCTTCAGCATCAGTCCTCCCAATGAATATTCAGGGTTGATTTTCTTTAGGATTGACTGGTTTGATCTCCTTGCAGTTGAAGGGATTCTCAAGAGTCTTCTCCAGCACCATGGTTCAAAAGCATCCATTCTTCGGGGCTCAGTGCAGCAAAGTGCTAATGCTCACTGTGGGGCTGAGTTGGAAGGGAAGCAGGCTGTGTGCAGAGCAGGTGTCCTTCAGTTTCCTCTGCAAATACCTGGCTTTTCACAGGTAGTGACTGGGTCACAAAACCAAGGGTAGCTCAAGACTGTGTTGTTCAGTCACTAAGTTGTGTCTGACTCCTTGCAACCCCATGGACTGCAGCACACCAGGCTTCCCTGTCCTCCACTATCTCCCAGAGTTTGCTCAAAGACTGTGTAGGGATGTAATTCTACTCATCTCCTAGGGAGACTTCAAATCTTCCCATTGCCAGAAGGCTGTGATAAAATATAATACACTGTATACTTACAAAAGTCTCTTCCAGTTTCTCTCATTCTTTTCTTTCATCTTAGAATGGTTTCAAAATCAGGAATATCAGATTGTATCCCATGCAGGGTTGCCAAGTAAACCACAGGACACACATTTAAATTTGAATTGCTGATAGATAACAAACGCTACCCCATCCTTACAATGAAAAATTACTTGTTATCTATCAGCAACTCAGACTTAACTGGGCATTCTTTCTTTTTACTTCTTAAATCTACTGACCCTTATTCATAAAACAGCAAACCCATATTTCATGAGGGTATAAATGAAACAATATTGTAGAGGAGTGAGTTGTGAAAATTAAAAAAAATAATAACTTTTTAAATTAAGGAAACCGAACCATGTTCAGAATATAAGGATACATAAGTAATATAAAGGATATATAAGTGATATAAAGGATACATAAGTAATTAATACAACTAAATCACCCCTGGATCACACAAATTCAGGTCTCCATCCCCTAGATATGTTTGAGTAACGCAGTCTTGGATTTAATATGCAGAGTAATAACAGTGGTGTTCACTGGGGAATGTCTTTACTTCACTCTCCAACATTTGCTTCCTAGATGAAAGCTTTGTTGCTAATTTAGGGCTTCCCTGGTGCCTCAGAGGGTAAAGCATCTGCCTGCAAAGCAGGAGACCTGGGTTCAATCCCTGGGTCAGGAAGATCCCCTGGAGAAGGAAACGGAAACCCACTCCAGTACTCTTGCCTGGAAAATCCCATGGACAGAGGAGCCTGGTAGACTACAGTCCATGGGATCGCAAAGAGTCGGACACGACTGAGCGACTTCACTTTCACTTTTCACTTGGAAATTCCCTCTGCCACCGACACTGTCTCTTTGTCAATTTGCGCTGCTCTGTGTGGAGCGAAAGGCTCCAGATCTACAGCCGTCCTTCGGACACTGCTTAGTGGCTGGTGCAGTGGAGAGTTGTCTCAGATGAAGACCCTTGGCCTGGCATCAGAGTTTTCCAAAAGTAAACCTGGTTTTCCTTTCTTCAGAATTCCCATATAAAAACGCGGGCTGTACAGTCAAATTGGAATTTCAAGTGAACAACAAATATCTTTATAGAATTAATATGTCTGCTGTATTTCAGAGGATACATTTTTACCTAAACATTATTCCAATTTAATGGGCATTCTATTTTATGAGGCAAACCTACCTAGAAACACAGGGAGAGGTTTGCGCTCTTCCAACAATGAGAAGTAAAACAATTAAATGATTAAAACAAAACAAAATGAGCAAAACCAACAGAAACAAAGAAACTGTGACAGCCCCCTGAGAATCAGCTTGGATAGATGTTCTTCAAGGACATTTGACGTTTCCAAGCACTTCTTCCAAGTTGGACTCTTGCTTCATGTTGCTGTATCTACTTGGAAGGCTTCCCCCACTTCCTCAAAGTCATGAGGCCTTGTCTAACCTCCCCGGTGGCTTATTCTTTCACTAAACTCGGAGGCAGAACCATTTTTTTACTGGACCTGAAGGTAAACAGTTTGAGGAGGATGCTATTTAAGAAGAAAATATGAAAAATTAAAAAAAATACAATAAAATATAGAATTATGTTCCAGAGTAAATAATTTTTTAGAATATGATATTTATTTGGAAAATTTAAAAAGTCGATAAACACCCCAAGTATTATATAACCCAATGTATTAGCAGACTGTGTTCAGTCATGTTCAACTCTTCACAATCCCATGGACCATAGCCTGCCAGGCTCCTCTGTCCAGGGGATTCTCCAGACAAGAATACCAGAGTGGGTTGCCATTTCCAACTCCAGGGGATCTTCTTAACCCAGGGATCGAACCCAGCAACTCTTGGGTCTCCTGCATTGCAGGTGGCTTCTTCACCACTGCGCCACCTGGCCTGACACAAGTCTATAAAACAATTTTTGGCTCTATTCCCTTTGCTCATCTCTTCAGAGGACAATAATTTTGCATTACCTTTTTCTGTGTAGAGAAGAGAAAGACCACCCTGTCTTTCCTCTTGCATGAATAGTACAGTAAGTCCTCTACCTACAAACCTTTAAGCTGTGAATTTTCAAGGAGGTGGATGTGCATGCCAGCCCCTGCCTGCCAGCAGCCGTACTGTACGACTCTACTTTGCAAGGTCCTATACTGTAAGATTAAAAATGTTTTCTTTATTTTTTGTGTTTATTTTTTTATGTACATATTATTCATATGAAAAGCATAAATCTATTACAGTGCAGTACCATAGAGCCAATTGTGTTAGTCAGATACCTAGACTAACTTTGTTGGACTTAATGAACAAATTAGACTTACAAAAGGGCTCTTAGAACAGAACTCATATGTAGGGGACTTACTGGGGGTGATTTTTTTTAAATTGATAGTTGAGGATTGCTTTCAAATTTAAAGAAATCCCTGTGAAGCTTTCTTCATATTTGACCTATCCAATTTCAAAGAATTTTAGTTTTTCTTAGGTAGTGAGTAGTTATAAATAATATTTGAATTGAGACACTCATTAACAACTACCCACATATGGACTTGGCATGGCAGGTGCCTCAGGACATGACCGTGTGGGAGAAGACCTCTAGCCCAGTGCCCTTGTGTGTGATGCCTGTGAGCTGGCAGCATAAGCAACTAGAAGGGTTTCTGAAGGTCATTCCTGTATCAAGACTGTTCCCCATGATTAACAATACACAGGAGTGACCATGAACTCAGTATATCTCTCCAATTCAAATTCCCCGAAGCCATGTCTAAGCATCCAAGACACTCCTCCACAAATGAG
The DNA here is from genome assembly GCF_019923935.1 of Bubalus bubalis. Taxonomy (NCBI): domain Eukaryota; kingdom Metazoa; phylum Chordata; class Mammalia; order Artiodactyla; family Bovidae; genus Bubalus; species Bubalus bubalis. The sequence goes on from NC_059161.1 coordinate 112,204,274, forward strand.
CGCAAGGAGAAATGTGATGCAGTTGAAGTCAAAGCAGAAAGAGACAAGTTAAAATATCCTACAACTAAAAAATCTTACCTTTGCACCTTTTACCAAAATAGCATATGAACACGTTGATAGGGTCCATCCCAGAACCTTTTATGTACAAGTGAAGGGCCTGAAGTTGACCTTCATTAGACACATGAACTCTACTTCCATCCACTCTTCAGCAGCTACTATGGTCCAAAGCGCTCAGTTTGCACTTAGCCTGGGGGCCTTCTGTTATTAGTTATCTGGGTCTTATAGAAATAGATGTAACATCTTAGCATTGAGATTATAAGCTCCTCTGTGGGCAGAAATCATGGTAGTTCCCACCTTATTTTCTTTCTGTACTTGATATAGAGCCGGTCATCTTCAGAATGTGTGCATATATATGTACATGTGTATCTGTATCAAGATGTGTGTGTGTGCTCAGTCGCTCAGTCCTGTCTGATTCCTTGCGACCCCCATGGACTGTAGCCCACCAAACTCCTCTGTCCATGGGATTTCCCAGAAAGAATACTGGAAAAGGTTGCCATTTCCTACTCCACAGGATCTTCCTGACTCAGGGATCGAATCCGCGACTCTTGAGTCTCCTGCACTGACAGGCAGATTCTTTACCACAGAGCCACTAGGAAAGCACGTATATCAAGGTAGAGGTTATATTACGGGTTGCCAGGCTGACTGTAACCTCTTACATCTGCATCCCAAAAATCAGTATGGCGAACAGCCCCCCATCAAAACCTGAACTTGGAGAGAAACTTCCAGATTAAAGTCCCCACTTTATCCCGTCATAGCTGTGCATTTAACGTTGTTGCCTCAGTTTCCTCATCTGAAAACTGGAGTTGGTGGAGTTGATAACAGCCTGCCAATATTCAATCCAGAATATTATGAGGAACAAATCAAGGCCCCGGGGTATGTAAATGAATACACCACTCTTGCTTTTCAGGTTTATTGTCCTCTGATGAGAGAAAAAACTTCTTTGCGACTTCCTGGCACTGTGAGTGGATCATAGATACATTCTTTTTGTGTTCCATGAATTTTATGAAACAATGAGGAAAGAGGGAACAGAGTCATGTAGCTGTGTTGGAATTTCCAGGGAGCTTTATGGGAGAATCTAAAACCAACTCCTGATGCCAGTACTATTTCGCTTCTTTGTTTCTCCCATGTTGTATTCTGACTAACCAGAGGATTTAGAAAAATGAAAAAAAAAATTTTTAATTTTTGAGATGTAGGCAAAGTCTATACTTACCCACCCATTCAACAACACAATATTCCTCTTTAGTCCTCACAAGCATGCTGGGGATCTTTACATAACTTCTTAAGTGTCAGTCTGGTCTTGAGTTTGGTTCTTTGAGGGTATGTCATGCATCTGCCGAAACTGGTTGACTGTTAGTCATTGATGGTTTCCAAGCTCCTAAACCCAGTCGACACTTTTATCTGCTAATTCCACGGCACCCAGCAGAGCTAATATCCTCTTCCTTGATATAGTTGTTCCTAGGCTTCTGAGATTCCACATTCTCCTGGTTATCTCTTATTTCTCCAGATACACTTCTTTTTTCCGACCAGGTCCTCCTCCAATTTTGACCTCCAAAATTGGAATTCTTCAAGTCTCGATCTCAAGCCTTCTTCTCCTCTCAGTCTACACATTCCCTCAAAATGATTTATCGTCCTCTCTTGTTTCAAATTCCGTCTCTGTGACAAGGATTCAGAATTAATATCTCCCCCTCTGCATTTTCCCAGCTCAGTAAATGTCATCTACACACACAGTTCCTTAAGAAAGAAAACAGAACATTTTTCCTACCACTTTCTCTCCCTTCCCATTTTCAATTTACCACCACATTTTACTGATTTTTGCCTCATGTATCTCTCTGAATCATCCCTTTCAATTAATTCTACCATCTTCATCCAAACCCAAACCACAACCACCATCATCTGGATTCCAGTTCCTATCTTTGCTTCCCCTCCTTGTCCTCCCAATCTTGTCTCCATTCTCCATGGAGAAGATAAAAGAAATGTCTACAGTTTTAAATCATATTATCTCTTCTACTTAAAAGGCTCAATTTAAAGGTTTTTTAACACTTAAAGTGCATTTTTTTTTTTTCGGTTTTACTAAGCTGTAATTGAAAAAATTAAGAGCTATTGAAAGTGTACATCTTGATGATTTGGTAGATATATGCATTTTGAAAAGATTCTTCCCATCTAGTTAATTAGTACATCCATCACCATATATATGAACATTCGAGTTCTACTCTGAGAAATTTCTCTGATATAATACACTATTATCAGCTAGAGTCACCATGTTCTATATTGAATCTTCATTTATTCATCTTATAGATGAAATTCTATGGTCTTTTACCACGTTATCCCTCCCTCCATACACACACCATCCAGACCTTGGAAACCACTGTTCTAGTATCTGTTACTGAGTTTGACGATACTTTTAGATTTCATGTATAAAGTCCATAATAGATGCTTCAAAACCTTCACACATCTTGCTCCTTCCTGTTTCCAGACTCCCTCGCACCACTTCCCAACCTCTTTGTGCTGTAGTCACTCCAGCCTTCCCACAATTCCAAAAATTCCCCAAGACCTTTCCTCTAAGCTGCTGTTCCCTCTGAGTCTTCTTGCCAGGTGGCTCAAGTGGTAAAGAATCCATTTGCTAAGCAGGAGATGCAGGATCCATCCCTAAGTTGGGAAGATCCCCTGGAAAAGGAAATAGAAACCCACCCCAGTATTCTTACCTGGGAAATCCCATGGACAGAGGAATCTGGCGGGCTACAGTCCATGAGGTCACAAAGAGTTGGACATGACTGAGCAATGAGTCCACATGCATGCATGTCATTCCCTCCGTCTAGAGTGCTTCTCCCCATCTCTGGAGTTAATCTGCACTCGTTCTTCAGTCTCTATGATACTTCATTCTCAGAGAAACCTTCCCCACTCCAATACTGTACTCTCCTCTTAACACGTATCCATTACTCTCACGTTCATATCTTTATTTTTATGGTTACTTACTAACTCAATAATATGTACCTCTCCCACTTGACCGTGGACTCCATGAAAGCATGGGACATGCATGTATGCTTACCACTGTTTAAAAAAAAAAAAACTGGCACCTACTAAGTATTTGGTGAATATGAATGAATACAAATAAGCAAACTCATGAACTGAATGGAGAAAGGTAGAGTTAGCCCCCACTTATGACTCTTTCTCACGATGTCGTACATTTGACTTGCATTTTGAGACAGCACTGTGCTTTCTTTCCATCTGGGGCAGTTCTCCCAGGACCGAGCATACCTGAGCTCCCCAGCTTCTTTTGCGGCTCTGGCCAAGTCACTAGGTTTTCCTGGATGTTAATCAAGCCATCTGGAAAACAGGGCATGAAATCGTATGTCCCTGACTAGCAGCAGATGTGGCAAGTGAACTGAGCTACATTTCCTTTCAGTAACTAATTGCACACATGGTACAATATGGAGAAAAACATTGTAAATCAATTAGGCTATTAGAGCCGCACTGTGCTCTGTAAATACAGAGCTAGACCTTGGGTTGGGAAGTGGAAGATAGGGGTATCTGATTCTCCTTGCAGAAGCCTTGGATGACCATTCACGTCCTTACATATCATCTGTCTCACCCTCCTATACAGGTTTCTAGGAAGATTAGTTTACTGATATGTGTTAAGGGTTTTGACTTCCTAGGTTGGAAGGTGGCCTGTTACTGGAGGAGGATGGTGGTTTAAAGGCCTTACTGATGTCAGACCCTCCTGTAAGTCTTTGATGTTCACACTGTTGTCAATATCCAAGGTCAGAGCTGGTTGGCGCTTTGGGCCAGGGTGATGGGAGGAAGAGGAGGTGAAGGGAGGAAGTGAAGGGATGAAGTAGCTGCCGTGGAGATGACAATGTTCCCAAGTATCCAAGGCTTGGGAGAAATTAATGGGGGCAAAATAGGAATCCAGTGATCCTGGGTTTGGGGGTAGGGGGGAAAGGAAGAGAGAAGGGGGAGGAAAGATTGTAAAAAAACACTTAATACTCTTTCTCCCTTCTCCTTGTTCTGGCTTTCATGGGAATTGAGCTTACAGAGAAAACATCTGACTATGCTTCTAGAGATGAAAGTTTCAAGCTTTTTTTAGCCCATAGAGAAGGGGATGCACATAAAAAGCCAAGACTTTTACTAGAGAGAAGGGACATCTTTTAAAAGTAGGTAAATACAGATTCTAGAAGCAGCCTCTGGAAACCATTATGAAATATTCAATAAGTCTGCAGGAAATTTGCAAAATTCATCTGGATAATTTAGATGAGAATATTGCCATCAGGGCTGAAGTCATTTGGAAGTCACTGCAAGTATTTGGCGACACACTTTTCTCTAAATCTGCTTGTGTTGATTTGGTTTTTTCAGAGCTGTCCTCAATCCTGGCTGTGTCTTAAAATGACACAAGAAATTTTTACACCTTAGCAATGTCCTCAGGATCTCTGAAGGTAAGACCTGGGTATTAGCACTTTTAAAAAGTCCCCCAGGTGATTATTAGACAGCAAAGAAAGAGCAGAGAACTGCTAAAGAAGCTCTTAAAGGCAGAGACAGTGTCTTATACTTAAATACATGTGTATATTACACTATTGAACCCCGAGGTGTTAATATCCATTGTGTGTGTGTGTGTGTGTGTGTGTGTGTGTGTGTATTAGTTGCTCAGTTGTCTCTGCAACCCCATGCACTATAGCCCACCAGGCTTCTCTGTCCATGGGATTTCTCAGGCAAGAACACTGGAGTGGGTTGCCATTATCTTCTCCAGGGGATCTTCCCAACCCAGGGATCGAACCCAGGGTCTCCCCCATTACAGGCAGATTCTTTACCATCTGAGTCACCAGGGAAGCCCTAATATCCACTATCTCAGTGTAATACTCATAACATTTCTCCTCCATGAGGTTGGACAAGCTGTCTGAGGTTGAGCAGAGGATGAGAGGCAGACCAGGAACTGGAGCAGACTCACCTGGCCTGGGGGCTTGGGTACTAACATCATCTTTTGTCTGCCTTAGCCCCTAAGCCCAGCACATGGCATAGTGAGGACCCTCAGTAAGTTGCTGATTAAGTAACTGAGGGTATGTGTGTGTGCATGCTCAGTCGTGTCTGACTCTTTGTGACCCCATGGACTATAGCCCACCAGACTCCTCTGTCCATGGCATTTCCCAGGCAAGAATACTGGAATGGGTGGCCACTCCTCCTCCAGAGGATCTTCCTGACCCCGAGATGGAACCTGCGTCTCCTGTGTCTCCTGCGTTGGCAGGCAGAACCTTTACCCCTGTGCCACGTGTACAAGCCATGTTCAGATTCCACCAGGAATCTTCCCACACCCACATTGTTTAGGTACACACAACCCTAGAGAAACGGAGCCCCAGGAATCTCAGTCACCACCAAGACAACATAGCATCTTGCTTCCTTCTAATATACTCTAATATAGCATTCAGTGTTTATCTGGGTGTCAGGACCACAGCTGCTGTCTCTTTACAGACCCAGGTCTGGGTCACAGGGCGGGGAGAAAACAATGACTGTTTTGCTTGTCTGGTGACAGATATCCTGTGCCACTTTGCACTGCTCGTTGAAAATGTGATCCCATATCCCGTGACCATCCCCTGGGCTTGCATCTCCAGCACGGCACGGGGTCTTCAGGGATGCCTGCCAAACAATCTGTGTTCTGACCTCAGCCTCCCTGGGCCCATAAATCATATAAGGCAGCTCACACTTCAAGCCGTGGCCTGGGGACATGGTGGAATCAGGGGGCAGAGACTGGAGAAGAGCAAGAGCAGAGGCCAGGGGCAGGGAGAGGAAGGTTATGCTGAGAGACAAGGAGAGAGAGAGAGACAGAGAGCTTTTTATTCCCTAGAGAAACGGGGCTGTTTCCTAGATGTCATAATCATATCATGAGGTGGAGATTGCAGGAGAACAGTTTGCAGGGGAGAAGGTTGCAAGTCAATATTTTATCATGAGTGTGAAGTTTCTCATCAGCATCATTACCTGTAAACAACTTTTGAAGAAGGGGCTCCTGTCCAGACAACAGATTAACCAGCTAACACATGAGAAATAGAAAAAGCTCGAGTAGCACTGAACTTTCTAAACTCGGTATACTTCTGTTTGCCTATTGTTGCTTTTGTTGCTGTGCTTTTGGTGTTGTATTCAAAAATCACTGCCAAATTCAATGTCATGAAGCTTTTCCTCTATGTTTACAGCTCATCTTTCTAACAGGAAAGGGGTTCTTCTTAGACATACTGTTGGCAATTTGAAACCAGAGTTGCTAGAATTTTGCACCCTGCTATAATGAAGGGAATTGTGCCTGTTTTTAAAGTTATTATCTGTTAATTGTCATATAAAGATTATGTCATCCCTCTCCCCACCACTTTAGGTGACTATAGGTCCTTGCCCCTGTTCCAGGTGGGGTTATGTGGTATATTTACTTAACCCTACACCCAGTTTTTCCTATTTACATTTCATGCTAAAAATAACTAAGTTTCCTTTTTGATCCTTACAAAAGTCATGATTTGTATCTATTTAAGGTCCTAGATGAGATGGTATTCAACTGGCATTCCTGAAAAAAATGACCTAGCATTAGCTTGTGGTTATGGCTTTCAAACTTTTTAAAGCAATGGAGTATTTCCTTCAAAAGAAATCTGACACAGAAATCCCATTACACGGAACCAAAGATATCTATGTGGAGCATCTCTGGTTGAGATGGAAGTAGAGGTATCTGATTCAACTCTGCCATCACCCCCACAGAATGCTGGGAACCCATGGACTATGCTTTGTAAACCTTTACTCTAAAGGAAGAGCAAGACAGAACAGTTTGAAACTGGAAGGCAGAAGGGAGAAAGGAATGAATATTGCACACCTGAACTTGGTATATCTATGTTTTAGTCCCAGCTTTAATAGCCACAGGGTCTTGGATAAGTGATTTAAATGATCTGAATCTCAATTTCCTCATCCATATCTGTGTCATAGAGTTTTGTAGCAATTACATTCCACAAGATATGTTAAAATTACATATTGAATGCTTGGTGTACAGACATTAGATACCTGCTGATCTTTTTACTACTCACCTCTGTAATCCTACCCAAATCTATGCATCCTGTATGCCTTATGTTTGGCGGATCTGTGTGCATGTTTATAGATGGAATCCTGCTTCTCTACTGACAATTATCTTTCCAGATGTGTCTTACTTTCATTTATTTATTCTTCAATTGAGAGTAACCATTAGACTTCAACTTTCAGCACTTCTTCATCTTTCTGGTTAAGTATCTAGTGCCCTCAGAAATAGTTCTGGAAGAATCCTTTTATAATTCAATCCTTCAAATTTTCCTAATTTAGAACACAATCAGTTCAGTTCAGTTGCTCAGTCGTGTCCGACTCTTTGCTACCCCATGAATCTCAGCACATCAGGCCTTCCTGTCCATCACCAACTCCTGGAGTTCACTCAGACTCACGTCTATCGAGTCAGTGATGCCATCCAGCCATCTCATCCTCTGTTGTCCCCTTCTCCTCCTGCCCCCAATCCCTCCCAGCATCAGGGTCTTTTCCAATGAGTCAACTCTTCACACGAGGTGGCCACAGTACTGGAGTTTCAGCTTCAGCATCATAGAACACAATAGTATAACTTAAAAATAGCCTACTTGTTTTCTTTCAGGACAGCAAATAGTAGCTACTTGAAGAATGCAAATTTGACTTCAGGAGACAAAATGATGGACATAGTAGACACACTTGTCAAGTTCCAATGTGATACTAACAGATTCACCCTCTTATCAGGTGGGAGTGCCCAGAGATAGACACTGGGGTGGAGGCAAAATCTAAAAAAAGACTGAATGATTTGAACCCTTGGTTGCACACTAGCAGAAATGCATTTTAATGAAACCAAAAGAGTGTCCCACAAAGTCCAGGAGCGAGGCTGCTGCACCCAAGCTTTGGGAACAAACTTAAAGTATTTGCTTAAATGTCATCAAGAGACTTTTTCTTTCATTCCGTTCTCCTCCTCTCACTGTCCTCTTTCTCTCTCTTCCCCTCCTTTCCTTCCCCCTCTTCTCCTTTCCATCTCCCACCCCTCTTCCTCTCCATCTCCATCTCTATCTGAATCTCTCTCTCCCCTTTTCTTCCCCACCCTGCACTCCTCTGCTTATTTCCTCTGATTTCTTCAAACCCAAGTGTTGAAAACCTGACCTCTCCCAAGTTTGTAAAATTTACATCTTACAAACCCATGTTTCTGGAACAACAACAACAGCAACAACCATGAATTCTCTCCTGTTCGTCACTTAAACTGAGGAGATCAAAGATGTCATTTGTCTGTGCTTAGCTGAGTATCACCTCCTGGAACAAAAGACAGTGGCCCAAAGGGCACGGTCACCTTGCACACACATGGTTCCTGGGTCCCAGAGCTACAGCAAATGTGGAGGTGAAGGAGGAGTGGGCCAGGACATTTCCAGGAGTGACTGGAGAAACATAAATATATTAATGGATAAGTACTCCCATTCAGTATCCCCGAATACTCCCCTGCTCTGAATTATTTGCTCTTGGGTCTGTGGGTGTGCAGACCTGAGTGATGGGTACAGGTTCAGAATTGTGGGGAAAGGGAATAAGTTTACATTTTGGAGGCAGAGAGTAGTGTTTTGGGAATGGAACCATGGTTACAAAAACAATTGGTGACTGTGTGAAGGATCAAACGGACAGATGACCAATGGTCTGTGTGATCACTAATGAGTGTCCATGGGCAGTGGATGACCAGAAAGAAAGGATGGCTGAGAGAAAGTTTATTTTTTTTTTAATTGGAGGCTAATTACAATATTGTAGTGGGTTTTGCCATACATTGACATGAATCTGCCATGGGTATACATGTGTTCCCCATCCTGAACCCCCCTCCCACCTCCCTCCCCATTCCATCCCTCAGGGTCATCCCAGTGCACCAGCCCTGAGCACCCTATCTCATGCTCTGAACCTGGACTGGGAATCTATTTCACATATGGTAATATACATGTTTCAATGCTATTCTCTCAAATCATCCCACCCTCGCCTTCTCCCACTGAGAGAAAGTTTAGCCCAAAACTGGCAAAGTGTGTATGAGGTCAAGGACAAAAACAAAAAAGGTATTTGTTTTGACACTGTTTGATTTTGTGATAATAAAGACTGAAATGGTCATTGCTGCTGATATTTCTCCTTATTTTATAATCTCTGCTCTATGTATTAAAACACGATTCCTCTCCTTGCTCTAAATTTGCCTCATGTTTTTGACTCTACTCTTTGTCTAAATCAATTCTGTTCTTCTTCTTGGCCCTCACTGTTGAACTAAATAAGGGTTCAAGGGCTCTTTCTGAAATCCTCAAACCTACCAAGCTTGCTGCTGGCCCGGGACATTTGCACCTGCTCTTGGCTCTGCAATGAAAGGCCCTTTTCTCAGATACCAGTATGGTTCTTAGCCTGCTCCCCTGGAACTCTGTCTTTCCTTCTCTGACCAGCCAAACTTATCATCCCCAGTAGCTTTCTATCCCTTTACCTGGTTTTGATTTTTTTGTTATTACCTGAAATTTTATTATGAGGGATGAAATGTAAGCAAGTATAAATATAAATGAATGAAATCGCTTCTTTTTGCTGACTGTCTCTGCACCCTGTATTGTAAGCTCCATGGAAGCAGGGATCTGTCTTGTTCACTTCAGAGCTTTTTACTTCCTAGAATACTGTAAGCCCATCATGGTCTCAATAAATATTTGTAGAATAAATGTGTGAAATAGGTTTTGACTAGCTTCAGTCATGTCTGATTCTTTGTGGCCCTATGGATTGCAGTCCACCACACTCTTCTGTCCATGAAATTCTCCAGGCAAGAACACTGGAGTGGATTGCCATGCCATCTTCCAGGGGATCTTCCTGATCCAGGGATCAAACCCACGCCTCTTACTTCTGCACTGGCAGGAGAGTTCTTTACCACTAGTTCCACCTGGGAAACCCCTTAGCAATGGATAGCAATGGGTAATAATTTTTCCCACTTTCATCTGTCTAGTTTGACTTTGCCATTTTTGTGAATAGACAATTGTCTTCGCAGAATACTTTCCTCTCTCAGTCTCTCTTTCTTAAATCATGAAATAATGGGAAAGGGAGAAGATCAGAATCAAGCAGACCAGATTTCAGATCGACAGAATATCATGAAATATGTTATCTTCTCTGTGCCTCAGCTTATTTCTACCTTAACATGGCCTTAAACCATTTACTGTACAAAAGGGGACGACAGAGGATGAGATGGCTGGATGGCATCACCAACTCAATGGACGTGAGTCTGAGTGAACTCCAGGAGTTGGTGATGGACAGGGAGGCCTGGCGTGCTGCGATTCATGGGGTCGAAAAGAGTCGGACACAACTGAGTGAACTGAACTAATGGATTGAATTGTGTCCATCAGAAAGATATTGCAGTCCTAGCCCCTAGTATCTGTGAATGTGACCCCATTTGAAAATAGTCTTTGCAGGTAATCAAGGTGAGATGAGGTCATTTGGAAAAGCCTGGGTCCATGCTGACTGTGTCCTTATAAATAGAGGACACTTGGACACAGAGGCAGACACATACAGAGGGAAAATGATTTGAAGACATTGGGAGAAGAGGACCCTTTACAAGCCAATGAGTGCCTGCAGCTACAGAAGATAGGAGAGAATCCTGGAACGGATTCTCTATCAAAGTTCACAGAAGGAACCAACCTGTCAACACCTTGATTTTGGACCTCTGGCCTCTAGAGCAGTGAGACAATAGATGTCTATTGTTTAAGTCTCTTAGTTTCTAGTGCTTTGTGATGGCAGCCCTAAAAAATTAATACAGGGACACACATACACACACACAAAGGCTCTGTGCCTAACACATATGGTGGGGGTTTTCTTTTTCTTTTTTTTTTTTTTGGTTTTTGGCCATGACACAGTTTATGAGCTCTTAGTTTCCCACCCGGAGAAGGCAATGGCACCCCACTCCAGTACTCTTGCCTGGAAAATCCCATGGACGGAGGAGCCTGGTGGGCTGCAGTCCATGGGGTTGCTAAGAGTCAGACACGACTGAGCGACTAAACTTTGACTTTTCACTTTCATGCATTGGAGAAGGATATGGCAACCCACTCCAGCATTCTTGGGAAAAATCCCAGGGACGGCGGAACCTGGTGGGCTGTTGTCTATGGAGTCCCACAGAGTCAGACATGACTGAAGCGACTTAGCAGCAGCAGCAGTTCCCCACCCAAAGATGGAACCCGTGCCCTCCCAGTGAAAGTTCAGAGTCCTAACCACCAGACCACCAGGGAATTCCCACCTGTAATGTTAACAATGGTGCCCATCTGTCCATCTTTTCTCTTTTCTCTTTCTTTCCAGAAGCCACAATAAGGAGACGGATTTGGTCCAATTTAAAGGCACCCCACTCCAGTACTCTTGCCTGGAAAATCCCATGGGCAGAGGAGCCTGGTAGGCTGCAGTCCATGGGGTCGCTAGGAGTCAGACACGACTGAGCAACTTCACTTTCACTTTTCACTTTCATGCATTGGAGGAGTAAACGGCAACCCACGCCAGTGTTCTTGCCTGGAGAATCCCAGGGACAGGGGACCCTGGTGGGCTACCGTCCATGGGGTCACCCAGAGTCGGAGACGACTGAAGCGACTTAGCAGTAGCAGCAGCAGCAAAGGATATAGAGTTAGGGTTATTGAGAAGATCATTCCGATTTTCTCAAAGCTGATAAGAGAAGGGCAAGAATAACAATTTTATGAATGATGAGGCGCAAGCCACGGAGCCTTTCCAACATCTGTCGGAGTTTCCCACTTACTCGGGGCCAGATGCTAATGGTGTGTGTGCCTCTGCACGTGGAGGAAAGTTTCACTGATACTAATGAGCCATTCACTGTCCTGCATTCCAGGGCTCCTCCCACACAGGCCGGTTCTCAGATGTTCTACATTAAGTGAAACGCAGCATCATTTCCATAGCAACCGGAAGCAAGGGCTCCCAGGAGGCCTCACGTTCTAGCGCAGGCCGCGCTCTGGAAGACACGCAGGGCACTGATCCATCTGATAGTGAACCGGCGTTATGGAGGGTGTCATATTGCCAGGCCCTGTGCGCTGCATCAAAAACGCAACCCAAACGCAGCCCTCAGAGGAACTAAGTCAGAGGTTGAGGCAGACGAGCGAAAAATATGCAGTGTGAAAAATGCTACACAGTCCAGGCGCAGTCCTGTTTGAGTCTATAGGCTGGGAATCTAACTAGGCTCTAGAGTCATGAAAAAACATTTTCTAAAGAAGGTGACCTTTGAGGCTCCGAGGGCAAGATGGCAAGCCGGGCAGGAGGGTGCAGGGAGGGTGAGAGAGCTGCTGATCCAGACAGAAGGCGGATGCTCGGTGTCCCTGTGGCTGCAGATGAAGCAGATGCTGCACTCACAACGGTGCCTTGTGACTTGAGGCTTTCCTAAATCCCAGAACTCCCCTGGCCAGGATGTCCCAAACTGTTTCAAAACCTCACCCTTCCCTCAGAACTGTGAGACCTGTGGGTTGAACTTCCAGCTCTGGAGAAAAGGAGGGCTTATACTGTAACATGAGCCCTGTCTTTCAGCAGCCTCATCTGTCATTTTCTTGCCCTACACGTCATGTCACACATTCCTGACTCCTCACACCATCCTAGAAAAATATGTGTTATCAAGGATTGATGTTCCCTATCTTTGAACTCAGCCCAATCTTCTTTATGTATCATTACAGACAGGCAGAGAGCCCAGGTCCTGCTGTGAAAGTCATTCCCCTTGTCTGCATGGCCCATTTTCCCAGCAGAGTCAGGCTGGTTCCTACAGAAGACAAATGCCTGGGAACAGACTCTCAAGCAATTATTGGAAAAGTATTTGGCTGAGCCATTTCACCTGACTTTTAAGATTTCCATTGTCCCTGCTCATGTTTCAAAATGACAAACCTATCTCAATGATGACTCTGCAGAATGCCTATTATATAATAGGTACTAAATGTATATTTGTTGTTGTCTAGTTGCTAAGTTGTATCAGACTCTGCAACCTCATGGACTGCAGCATGCTAGGCTTCCCTGTCCTTCACTGTCTCCCAGAGTTTGCTCAAACTCATGCCCATTGAGTCGGTGATACCATCCAACCATCTCATCCTCTGACACCCCCTTCTCCTCCTGCCCTCAATCTTTTTCAGCAATAAGGTATTTTCCAATGAGTCGATGCTTCGCATCAGGTGGCCAAAGTATTGGAGCTTCAGCTTAGTATCAGTCCTTTTAATGAATATTCAGGACTGATTTCCTTTAGGTCTGACTGGTTTGATCTTGCTGTCCAAGGGACTTTCAAGAGTTTTGTCCAACATCACAATCTGAAAGCATCAATTCTTTGCATTCAGCCTTCTTTATGGTCCAATTCTCACACCCATACATGACTACTGGGAAAACCATAGCTTTACCTATATGGACCTTTGTCAGCAAAGTGATGTCTCTGCTTTTCAATATTCTGTCTAGCTTTGTCATAGCTTTTCTTCCAAAGAGTAAGTATCTTTTAATTTCGTGACTGTAATCACTGTCCACAGTGATTTTGGAGACCAAGAAAATAAAATGTGCCACTGTTTCTACCTTTTCCCCATCTATTTGCCATGAAATGATGGGGCCAGATGCCATGATCTTAGTTTTTTGAATGTTGAGTGTTAAGCCAGCCTTTTCACTCTCTTCTTTTATCCTCATCAAGAGGCTCTTTAGTTCCTCTTCTCTTTCTGTGGTTAGAGTGGTATCATCTGCATATCTGAGGTTGTTGATAGTTCTCCCGGCAATCTTGATTCCAGCTTGTGATTCACCCAGCCTGGCATTTCACATGATGTATTCTGCATATAAGTTAAATAAGGAAAATGATAGTATACAGCCTTGATGTACTCCTTTCCCAATTTTGAACCAGTCCGTTGTTTCATGTCAGATTCTAAGTGTTGCTTCTTGACCTGCATACAGGTTTTTCAGGAGACAGGAAAGGTTGGTTTAGTATTCCCATTTCTTTAAGAATTTTCCACAGTTTGTTGTAATCCACAGAGTCAAAGGCTTTAGTGTAGTCAATGAAACAGAATTAGATGTTTTTCTGGATGGCTACATATACATAATTATAACAGGTAAGTATATACCACGTATTATATATAATTATGTATATGAAAACATGGACTTCCCTGGTGTCTCTGTCAGTAAAGAATCTGCCTGCAATGCAGGAAACCTGAGTTCCATCACTGGGTTGGGAAGATCGCCTGCAGAAGAGAACATCTACCCACTCCAGTATTCTTGCTTGGAGAATTCCATGGAGAGAGGATCCTGGAGGGCTACAATCCATTGGGTCACAAAGAAGCAGACATGACTGAGTTATTAACACTTTCACTTTACCACATTGATATAACTACATATTCTGTGTGTGTGTGTGTGTGTGTGTGTGTGTGTGTGTATAGGCTAAATTTACCTTCCTCATCTTCAAACTACCTAACACATTGTCTTTACATATAATAGGATCTTCATAAACATTTATTGGTTGGCTAGCTAACTGTCTGACTGGTGGGCAAAAGGAAACAATGGATTTTCCTATCATGGAGCCAAAAATATTAATATATAAGAAAATATTGAGGCAAATTTAACCAAACTTCCTAAACCAAAAAAGAAAAAATATGAAATTCAGGATTGAGGCAAAAGGAAAAAAAAAAAAAACAAACCCACACAGCAATAACTTCTAGGCTCCAAATCTGTTTTCCTCTTCTTAGACTCGTGTTTTATTTCTTTGGTTCCAAGTCTGTGGATCAGAATTGTTTGCATGACTGGCTAGGGGGAATAATAATACAACATTTTATGACATTTTGGGAAAACATACACAAATACAAAACTAGTATTTGATCCCCTGCCTTTGTGACATTGTGATTTTTATGTCCAACTTGAAAAATGGGCATTGCAATAAGGAGATATGAGTTGAGGGAGGGTCTGAAGTTCAGGACAGCATGTTAGCTCTACACTTGGGGCAGCTAGAACAAAAACTCATAACCTATCCTTGGATGGACACCAGAAGTCTCTTAAGAAACGTAGTTTTAAAGCTAGTTTCCTACAGTTCTCTTACACGCAGGTACACGCACACCTATGAACACTCTTTGTTATGGAGAACGTCAGGAAATGGCAGACTATGAGAAGGTTTTCCCATCTTGCAGTGAGAAGAGATCATGACCAGCAACGTACATTATCATAAGGTCTGTCCATAGAAGCTTCTGAGAAAAGGCAAGCTGTGGTTTTCTCACTAGCACAGAGCTTAGTGAACTGAACTGAGGTTCAGCCTCTGAACCACAGTCCCTCCCACCACCTGCCACCAACAAAGGGCCGGTGCAACTCTCGGAGCCGGCACCAGTTGAGATGGCTCCAGGCGTTCCAGAGAACCAGCATCTGGACTACGGAGTGACAGGGTGAGACCATGCCCTCTGAACTATAAAAGCCATGCTTGAATCTTTGGTCACCTCACTCCATTCCATCCACTGTAGCCATGACAATTAAAGCACCCACATCCTGATTTTGTCTATCCTCAGATTCTAGCTCCAATCTTGTTCCAAACCAGGAAGAAAAGAAAGATCTCTAAGCTTTGCTCATGGCTTGGCTCGGACTCAAGTGTATCATTAGGACTCCTGAAGGTGGGGTCCAGGCCTGGACCTCACTCACCACGAGTCCATCCCAGGCAGTTGATACTCATTATCTCGTATACCAATGACTGTATTTTTAAAGCTCAAATGTGATCATTGACCAGATCATGTTCAAAGATATCTGTGATACCCTGGGTATACTACACAGAGTTCAGTCTGTAATTTTGAAAATAATTTTGAAATAGCTTTTCATTCAAAGGTTACTTTTAATGGCATATCCCCAGGCTCCTTTGGCAGGTAATTCTACCCGTTTTCCTCCCTTTGCTCTCAGATGGGACCACAGGACTGAGTTCTGGCCGAGGCAGTGAGGGCAAAAGTTACATACACCAGTTTCTGGACTGGCTGCTAGAATTTGGCACATGTTTCTCTACTCTCTCTTTTTGAGCTTTGTTCAGGGATGAATCTTATAGAGAATGCCAACGCCGTGAAGTCCAGAGAGCCACCAACTGGAGGAACTCTGGGTCCCCACATGACTAAGTGTGGGGCAGAGGACAGAACAGCCCGCTCTACCACCACGGACCCACACTGCCCACTGACAGGACAAGAAGCAGGCTTCTGCTCCATTAAGCTTCTGCAGTGCTGGCCTTGCTTGTTACCGCAGGTGGTCCCTGTTGAGTGATCTCGGCTCATCTGTACAGTATTCCTTCCGCCTGCTGATTCCCTGTGTGAGGCTCACCATTCTGCCTGTCTCAAAGGCTATTTCTGGCCTTCTGGTCCTGACCTTCCCCCGCCACCCTCAGCTATTGCCTGAGCCCAGTTTTAATAAGAAACTACTGCAATGCCTTTGTGAACAGCCTGGGCGGTCTCAGAGGGGGAGTGGTGAGAAAATGAGAAACGCTCCACCCATAAGAATCCCTTTTCTGCCAATACATCACTTGTTTAAAACATCTCCATTTTCGAGGGCCAAAAGTGCTGCACCTCTCTCTACAGAAACCTGATCATTGGTTTATTTTTCAGTATTCCTTTTGTGTCATAAACATTTGAGTTGGTCCATGTAGTTGTTTAGCTACTAGTTAAGAATTATCAGCAGAGTGTGCCAGTACTATATTTTTAATTTACTTTTTAAAGTTATACACTTCAAAGTAGATAGACACACAGTTTTGGGAGTTTTCTTTCCTTATCCACACCTTGCAGCATGCTGAAGTTCCTCGACCAGGGATCAGACCTGCCTCTCACCCCACCCCCGCAGTGGAAGCACAGAACCTTACCCACTGGACCACCAGGCAAGCCTGCACACATTTTTTTTTTTTTTTTTTGAAGAGGGCAAGGAAATCTGGGCAAAAGAAGCCCAGATATAATTTAAAAGCTCTTGGTAATTTTTATGTGAATTTAGGATTGAGAGTCATTTGTCTTCTTTGATATTTCCAATTACTACACCATTTGTCATACAAGTCTCAAATACATTCATATTATATTAATTGAAACTAATTTCAAGACAACTAAATTTATTCAAGTCAAGTATGCCCCCCGCATGTGTATTGGGTCAACTGCCGTAAAAATTCCATAAACCCTCAACCACAAATTACAGAAAAGGGCATAATGATGACAGCCATCACATGAGTTGTGAAAATTAATGCAATAATGAATATAAAGTAAGTACCAGAGTCTAAGAAATGTCTATTGTTATGATGTGGAATCATTGTTAGCTATTAAGCCTTAATAGGCCTTATTTTGACCCCTGCTTTTCTATAGGGAGCACAGTTTTATAATAGCAACCAGAGTGACTCTTTAAAATGTAAACAAGATAATGTCGTTCTGCTAAAAACCATCCAACAGTTTTTCATCTCACTCAAAACAAAAATCAGAGTTCTCCCAATGACTTACAAGAGACAATAGAACTTCCTGGACCACTTTCTGACAGCATCATTTACCATTCTTTCCCTCATATACTTTGCCCCTGTTGGAGTAGCTCTCTTATCTGAACACACTAGATAACCAACCTCAGAGCCTTTGCAGCCGATTACCCAGTGTGATTATTCCATGGAATTCACCCAGCTCACTCCCTCACCTTCTTTAGGTCTTGGTCTACATGTCACCTGCAGAGAGAATTTCCCTCCTCATTCCAGCCCTATCTAACCACACTTCCTGCTTTGTGTTCTTCTTAACACACAAAATGGTCTGGTAAAAGATAAATATGTTTATTTCTTAATTTGTAGTTCTATCCCCCCTTTATTGCTCTATTTGTTTCTACAGTACTTGTAACTTTCTGATAAAATACACATCGTATGTATCGGGTTGGCCAAAGAATTTGTTCAGGTTTTTTCAGTAACAACTTAGGGAAAAACCCAAACAAGCTTTTTGGCCAACCCGATATTTATTTTATTTAGTATGTGAGCCCTGTAAGAACAGGATGTTTCCCTGCTCCATTTACCACAGTGTCTCCAGTACTAAAAGATTGCCAGGAACATACTAGGTCCTAATTAAATACTGAATTTACGAATTAGCTGTCTGTCACAGAAGCAAATTTTCTCCATGAAGAACCAAGCTGGTCCAGTGGCAATTAAGCATTTGTGCTTTGAGGTGGGTGTCACACAATGAAACTGTCATGGAACTCCAAATCCATCCCAGAGTGACAAATTGTGATTTCAGCAGTGAAAACTTCTGAGAACTTGGGCAAGTTAATTCATTCTCTAACCTTATTTTCCTCATTGTGAAATGGTGATAAGTTGTCTTATAAGGATCTGAGAACTGAATGAGGTAGACTGAGTTTCCAGAATCCCTGATCTGTGAGTGGATGTTCAAAGAATCTGAGTTTTGTGATTGCTGTGGTTCCTCCAGGGCAGCGAGGAGATGTCATACAGTCTCATGGAAGATTTGAATTATGCTGTTGCCTCTAAAAAATAGCTTAATATGTTTCATGGAGTTTATCTTGTTTTATCTCTGTGTATCTCTTACTAGAGAAGGCTGAAGGGTAACTTGAGAGAAATATTTAGATGTCTCAGTAGTATACGGAGAAGTGACCAGTTCAGTTCAGTTGCTCAGTCATGTCCAACTCTTTGCAACCTCATGGGCATGCATGCCAGGTGTCCCTGCCCATCACCAACTCCCAGAACTTGCTCACACTCATGTCCATCAAGTTTGGGATGCCATCCAACCATCTCATCCTCTGTCATCCCCTTTTCCTCTTGCCCTCAATCTTTCCCAGCATCAGGGCCTTTTCTAATGAGTCAGTTCTTCGCATCAGGTGGCGAAAGCATTGGAGCTTCAGCATCAGCATCAGTCTTTCCAATGAACATTCAGTACTGATTTCCTATAAGATTGACTGGTTTGATCTCCTTGCAGTCCAAGGGACTCTCAAGAGTTTTCTCCAACACCACAGGTCAAAAGCATCAATTCTTCAGCAGTCAGCTTTCTTTATAGTCCAACTCTCACATCCATACAGGACTACTGGAAAAGTAGTCCAGACGATAATGAAAGAAATTTCCCTCTTACCCAGAAAGCCTGTGGCTCTTCCATTCTCACACTAGTTTCATTCATACACAAAATTCGGTGAGAACTTTGGTGGACACCTCAGTTGACAGAAGCATTTGGAATTGACAAACAAATGTATATATAAAAGCTAAATTTCCTTTTAACATATCCCTGTTCCCAAGGCTTTTGGATTTCTGATTTATGAATAGAGCTTAACAACCTCCAGCAATGCACAACTTAATAACTCTTTTGTGTTCTCTTGGCCACAGGATGAATAAAGAGCGTTAAATGACAACCATCTTCTAGTACTTGAAGGCTATAAAATCCAAGGTATAAAAATGAGGCAGAGTGAAATAGTATAAATAATGCGGTGACATTTAGAAAAAAAGGAACTTGGGGAATAATAACTAGGAAAACTTCCTTATGTCTAAGATCAGCTGGATGATGAAATAGTCTCTGAGGGAAATGGAGGGAGCCTTCAAGCTTGGACTGTTTTGAAATCTGAAGAGATTTAGCCCCAGAAGCCAATACTATGGGATCACTTTTTTTTTTTTTTTTAACAACAAAGCAACAACAGGACTTAATGGATCTTTTCCACCCTAACACCAATTCACTGAATCAGAACTTGATACTGTGTCTCTTACTCAGATAACATATTCATTCTGGAACCAAGTGACAACAGCCTCATGGTTCAGGCAGTCACATATGGTAGCTATTTCTGGACGCTTCCTCCTTAAGTAATTGCAGTCAACAAATAGTTGGGTTGATGCTTTCTCCTTCCACCTTTCCTTCCATCCATACTCCGCCCTTCTGTCTTTGTTTCCTTCCTCCCTCCTTTTTATCCTCTCTTCCTTCTTTTTCTTCCTCTTTCCTTTTCTTCCCTCCTTCTTGTAGTTTCATCTTTTTTTTTTTTTTTCAGAAATGCATGACATCTTGAACATCTTTTCCCTCTTCCATCATCAATTTTTAAAACAGATCTTAGCCAGAGTCTCAACTCTAAGTGACTACATTCTGGAGTGCTTGAGAATAACCTAGATGGTAAAAAAAAAAAAAAAAAAAAAAATGTACACAGAGAATGGGGCAGACAGCTAATAAAAATGGGATGTAAACCCAATGAATGCAATGTAAATCCAATGAATTTGTTGCTAGATAAAATCATTTAAAAAATATCAAAGATGTCTAAGAAACACTTGAATTGAATGGGGGTGAGATCAGGGTATCTTTCATGTAAACAAATAGTTTTCCTTAGTCCAGTATTAGCCAGATCTCAACATATTCAAAGAATTGATGCTTTTGAACTGTGGTGTTGGAGAAGACTCTTGAGAGTCCCTTGGACTGCAAGGAGATCCAACCAGTCCATTCTGAAGATCAGCCCTGGGATTTCTTTGGAAGGAATGATGCTAAAGCTGAAACTCCAGTACTGTGGCCACCTCATGCGAAGAGTTGACTCATTGGAAAAGACTCTGATGTTGGGAGGGATTGGGGGCAGGAGGAGAAGGGGACGACAGAGGATGAGATGGCTGGATGGCATCACTGACTCGATGGACGTGACTCTAAGTGAACCCCGGGAGATGGTGATGGACAGGGAGGCCTGGCGTGCTGCGATTCATGGGGTCGCAAAGAGTCGGACACGACTGAGCAACTGATCTGATCTGACCTGAACATATTCAAATTCATTGTATAATTTCTTAACTTTCCACTTGGTTTTGCTGTACAACTGTTCACAAAACCATGTCTTCCTGCCTCTATTGTATACTACTTGGCTCTGAAATACATTTGGGGTCAAGTGAACCACAACAGTTCCTCCAGTAAGGGAGTGAGCAAGGTGAGTGTGATCTTATGTAACAGTCTCATCGGAAGCAGCTGGGGGAAACGAGAGCTTGGTATAACCCAGACCAGCCACAGGAAAGATCTACCCAAGCATCAGTCATCGTGCTCACAGAGTGACAGTATTTAAGTTTGTCCCCTGACAGACAGAGAGGAAGGGGGAGAGGGAGAGGGAGAGACAGAGAAGTAGGGGAGAATGGGCAAGTTCCTGCCCAGGCTGTTAGAGAAACATATACACTGGACTTATTTTGAATTTGAATGAATAATCTTTGTGTCCTCAGCAGGAATGTTGTTCTGGGAAGTTTGCATTTCTGTTTACATGCCTGCCCTGGCTCTCACAGCGTGGGAGCAGGCAAATGTTAAGTGGCTGGCTTAACGTTTACACTGGAAAGCACTTTATCAAGAAAGTGTATACACTCGGCCACCCAAAAATGCAACTTATATATTTCCCTGGATTTTTCATCTCTGGTACCCTTTAGAAAAAGTGGAAACAGTGGCAGATTTTATTTTCTTGGGCCCCAAAATCACTGCGGATGATGACTGCAGCCATGAAATTAAAAGATGTTTGCTCCTTGGAAGAAAAGCTATGACAAACCTAGACTGCATATTAAAAAGCAGAGACATCACTCTCCCAAAAAGGTCTGTAGAGTCAAAGCTATGGTTTTTCCAGTAGTCATATATGGATGTGAAAGTTGAACTATTAAAAAAGGCTGAGTGCCAAAGAATTGATTCTTGTAAACTGTGGTGCTGGAGAAGACTCTTGAGAGTCCCTTGGACAGCAAGAAGATTAAACCAGTCAATTCTAAAGGAAATCAGTCCTGAATATTCATTGGAAGGACTGATGCTAAAGCTGAAGCTCCAATACTTTGGCCATTTAATGTGAAGAGCTTAACACTGGGAAGGATTGAGTTCAGGAGGAGAAGGGAGTGACAGAGGATGAGATGGTTGGATGCCATCACCAACTCAGTGGGCATGAGTTTGAGCAAACGCTGGGAGATAGTGAAGGACAGGGAAGCCTGGTGTGCTGCAGTCCATGGGGTCACAAAGAGTCAGACACAATTGAGTGACTGAACAGATAGATTTTGCCTTTTCCAAGTTTTTAACTTCTTTCATTAACTTTGGGGCTTACTCACATGATGCTGGATATGATTCCTATTTCATTGCATATGACTCAGCAAGAAACTGACACACAGAAATTGTCCTAACTGTCTGAACCTGAAATCACAGAGGGGAAAATAGGGTGAAAGCTCTTCACATGAGACAGATTAAGAGATTACTATATTTTTTCCCATTTTAAATTTTATTGCAACTATTGTAGCCCAATTGGACAAGAACATTACTCTCTACCTTCAAGATTTGAAACATATTTAATTAGATCAGAGATTTTTCTGCTTCACTGAAACCTCTCTCTTCATCTTTATTACTTTTGGGGGAAAAAGAAAAGAATTGCAGCCTCTTTGGGTTTGCAGTTGAAGCTATATTTTCTCAGGCTATTATAGAGAGACTCCCATTATGAAATCCATTCTCTAACACCTGCAGGACCTGTCTTTCACTGACATAATGGTGGTTCTAGTAACTGAGTAATAGGGAGGGAGATGCGTCTTAGCATTCGGCACATTTTATTAATTACCAAGTGGCAAATAGTATGCCGCTGCCCTCTGTTTATAGTATGATTGAATTCATGACACCGGCTGCACATCTGGTCAAACTGGAAAGCACATTTGCAGTCACCTTTCCTGTTTGAACTCCTAATGTATTACAGACTCCAGAAAGATTCTGCAGATAACAGAAACAAAAGACAGTTAAAAAAAAAAACCCTCACGAAGGATGCTTCTACAGATTTCCAATGCAAGTGTCAATCTGTGGGAGAACTGTGGTTACAGAGACCCTCTTGAATTGGGTAACATAATAAATGACATTACTAGTAAAGTAAATAAAGAATGCAATGCTAGGGCCTTTGCCAGCTTGGTGACCAGTGCCAATTAGACGGTGCTGGCAATGGTTTCTAACTCTTTGCACAGCCATTCATTCGCATACATCTGTATACAAAATCTTGAGTTCCCACATGTGGGCTTACAATTTGTAGGAGACTGTTTTTCATTAGTCTGGGAAGGAATTTGTTCTACATTTTTTTTAAGGATTTGAATTCTAGGGAGAAAGTGAAAAAAGGAATCTAACAGAATAGTAGACTTAAAATACATAACAGTCAAATAGAGAGTTTTGCAGTTCAGAGAACTAACTAGTCACAAATTCCATTACCCAGTGACTTTAAGAAATGTGATAGAATGTAATTATGCTCACTTTTCCCAGGATATGAGTTTTCTGAAAAGCATTTTGTAACTGGAGGTAATAGTAATAGTGTACTTCTTACTTTTCTAGTGGATATTTAGTTAGCTATGGGTAGCCTCATTGTGTTTTTATTTATGAGTCAATGTTAATGGTCCCAAGAAGCACTTCTCAGGGTTCATATGAAAAAACCTATAGTTTAGGAATCTTGGTATAAATACACTTTCTCTGGTTCCCCCCAACTTCCTGACTTTCTAGGTCAAGAATTCTCAAACATTAATGTCCCAGCGGGTTACTGAAATGGCCTATTAAGCTAACTAGCCACCCCCAAAGATTGAGTCCAGGATTGGGACTCAAAGATTGGGCCCTGGATTATGCATTTTTAACAAACACCCTACATGTAGTTCAGATACAATGATTTTAGAAGTTCTTTTAGAAACACTCTTGTAGGAATATTCCTCTTGTTCAGCTTTTCTTTTCTCTCAACTTACACACGTTTTGGAGGGTGGGGACTTCTGGAGTTACTGTGTGTATTCTTGGTTACTGAGGGGTAACTTGTTGCTTTTAGACTCAAAAGCATGAGTTCCCTCATGTTCAGGGGCCTTAAAGAATGACTGATCTTCCAATGATCCTCCAGTGATCATACACCTCATCAATGACTCTGTCCCAAGGATGGCTTGGTGATTCGCATTCATTCTTTTCTAATACGTAAATCAGATGGGAAAGGAAAGTCATCAGTGAAATAGATACCCTACTACCACAGGGCTATTATTGAAATAAATATAATAATATACTTACGTTATTATATGACTGTAGTGTTGCACAATAATTTATAAAAATGCAACATTCTTATAATAATATGTCTGCATGACTGCATCAATTAATTATCAGATGAAAATTATGAGTTATGCATCTTCTAAGAGCTGACTCACTGGAAAAGACCCTGTTGCTGGGAAAGATTGAAAGCAAAAGGAAAAACGGGCAGCAGAGGATGAGAGGGTAGATAGAATCACTGATTCAGCGGTCATGAATTTGAGCAAACTCTGGGAGACGGTGGAGGACAGAGGACCCTGGCGTGCTGCAGTCCACAGGGTGGCAAAGAGTCAGACACGACTTAGCGACTCAACAGCAACAACAACTACTAATCAATAACGTGTAGAACTGGGAGATCTTACTGGGAACTGCAGCAAAAACATTGGGTGATATCTACATGTTAAAAACGGATTTGATTTCATAATGTTCTTTTCTCTCTGATTACCTGAACATTTTATGTAATTTCAGCTTTTGTCCTGGTTATTCAATAGTCCCCTTGTTTCTATATTTTGTTCTGTATCTTATTATTCCACACCATCTGTGGCTGTAACTGTCTCTCTCCCAAGCCCACTTTTGTTCAATGTGTGCAATCACCAACAGAAGAGAGAAAAAATTTAACAGGAAAAAAAAATGATGCAAAGAAAGATTTAGGGTCCTGCAGATGTTTCCAGCTGAAATACCAGCTGGCATTGTCATTGTTTGTGTGGAGTGGAATCCCAGAAGCCAATGAAAGGAGACAATCAGTTTTAGCTGACTCAAATTTTTTTATTTCCACTTTCCTAACACAGATGAATCTGATGCAAATTGTTTGAAAATAAGAGCCTTACGGCTAAGTGCATTACCATACTCTACTGCAGAAAACTAAATTTCCCGGTGACGTGATAATGTCTGGAAATACTGCCTTCTAAAGGTTGTTAAAATCCTTGGAGGAATCCCTAGTTATTTTGACTGTTGGTGCAGTTGTTAGTGACACAAATAATCAGAATTCTTATTCTTCCACTTTATAATGTAGCTTCTCCAAGGAATTCAAGGGCCTTGGGACTTCCCTGGTGATACAGTGGTTAAGACTCTGCACTTCCTAACCTAGATGTCCATTGACAGATGAATGGATAAAGAAACAATGGTACATATATACAATGGAATGTGACTCACCTATAAAAAAGGAACACATTTGAGTCAGTTCTAATGAGCTGGATGAACTTAGAGCCTATTGTATACAGTGAAGTAAGTCAGAAAGAGAAAAACAAAAATTCTGACTTACTTCACTCTGTACAATAGGCTCTAAGTTCATCCAACTCATTAGAACTGACTCAGATGTGTTCCTTTTTTATAGCTAAGTAATATTCCATTGCATATACGTACCATTGATTCTATATATGAAATCTGGAAAGAGAGATATTACCAATGAACCTATTTGCAGTACAGCAGTGGAGATGCAGACATAGAGATCAGATTTGCAGACACACCAGGGGAAGGAGAGGGTGGGACGAATGGAAACAAAAGCACTGAAACATATATATTACCATATGTAAAATAGAGAACCTGTGGGAATTTGCTGTATGACTCAGTGCTCTGTGACATCCTCGAGAGGTGGGTTGGGGAGGGAGACTCAAGAGTGAGCGGACATACGTATACCTATGGCTTATTCATGTTGATGTGTGGCAGAAACCAACACAATATTATAAAGCAATTATCCTCCAATTAAAAATAAATAAAGTTTAAAAATTAAACCATTATTCTAAAACAGAAAGATTCCACACTGCCCATGCAAGGGGCACAAATTCGATCCCTATCAGGGAACTAAGATCCTGCATGGTGTGTGGTGTGGCCAAGAAAATATGAGGAGAAAAAAAAAAGAGCTCAAGCATCTTTACAAACAAAAGAGCAATTGGAGAAAGGCTGTACCACATCTTCACTCACACTCAGTAATAGTTACAAGGGACAATTGGTAAAATGTTACAGTGTGTGTGTGTGTGTGTGTGTTAATCACTTAGTCATGTCCAACTCTTTGTGACCCCATGGACTGTAGCCCACCAGGCTCCTCTGTCCAAGAATACTGGAGTGCATTGCCATTTCTTTCTCCAGGGGATCTTCCCGACCCACGGATTAAACCAGAGTCTGTTGCATTGCAGGCAGATTCTTTACCATCTGAGCCACCATGGAAGCCCTAAGAAATGTTATGGTAACACTTTAAAATATCAACCTTAAAATGCCAGCAGTGTGTTATCCTATACTTGAAGACAATGGTAATTAATTGGTATAATGGTAATCATAGTAATAGCTCGATGTTTATGATATATCAGGCACTTTATTTGAATCTCACAAAGCTATATTATTTGGATATTATTATTAAACTAATTTACAAATAAAAAACCTGCAGGTATAGAAATTTTAAGTAATCTGCCCAAAGTTCCAGTGGTCATGTATGGATGTGAGAGTTGGACTGTGAAAAAAGCTGAGCACCGAAGAATTGATGCTTTTGAACTGTGGTGTTGAAGAAGACTCTTGAGAGTCCCTTGGACTGCAAGGAGATCCAACCAGTCCATTGTGAAGGAGATCAGCCCTGGGATTTCTTTGGAAGGAATGATGCTAAAGCTGAAACTCCAGTACTTTGGCCACCTCATGCGAAGAGTTGACTCATTGGAAAAGACTCTGATGCTGGGAGGGATTGGGGGCAGGAGGAGAAGGGGACGACAGAGGATGAGATGGCTGGATGGTATCACCGATTCGATGGACGTGAGTTTGAGTGAACTCCGGGAGATGGTGATGGACAGGGAGGCCTGGTGTCCTGCAATTCATGGGGTCGCAAAGAGTCGAACACGACTGAGCGACTGAACTGAACTGAACTGAACTGAAAGTTGCATAATCAATATTTTGCTTGAGATTCACACCAAGATCTAATTCCAGAATCTCTGGACTCTTAATTAGTTTGCAGTATTAAGTCATTTGATTCTTACATTTTATTGGTTTGCATTTTGGAGATACTGGAAATGACAAGAAAGTTTAAATAGCAGACAGAAGGGTCCGTCCATTGACTCGTGTCAATATCAATATTCAATAGGTCAACAAATATTGTGAAGCATTTTCTGTGTTGATCATCCTTTGGGGAGTTGAGGATACTGGTCTCTGTAAGTAAGTTGTTCAGAAAACTGTGTGAGAGACAACTCTTTAAACAAACAATGCACTGTTACATGGTAACTTACTTAGTTGCTAAGGAAACTCAGCCTAGTGGTGCTATTTCTCCTTGGGACTCGAGACCACAATGAGGTCAAGAGCTGGTTTGTACGTGAAACAAACCACTCAATGCAGAGAATCTAACTGCTGTCATGCGGTTCCCAATGATACTGCTGAAGAGAAAAACTCAAGGTAACACTTGAGAAATTTTCACTGAAGGCTTCAAAATTCTCTACCCCTTAAAAGTGAGTTGAAGGTGGTGGGAATGGAGGCAATTTGCAGGAAGCTACCTCTGTCCTCTGTCACTACCCACAACTCTTCTTTAAATTAAGCAGCTGCAGCCTTGAATGCATACAGTATGCTGTGATTCCATCAAAATGGAATCAGGCAAAGATAGCAACGGCCTTCCCTTCATTGCTTCCCAGGTGGCGCTAGTGGTAAAGAACCCGCTTGCAAATGTAGGAGGCATGAGACGTGGGTTTGATCCCTGGGTTGGGAAGATCCCCTGGAGGAGAGAATGGCAACCCACTCCAGTATCCTTGCCTGGAGAATCCCATGAAGAGAGGAGCCTAGCGGACTATAGTTCATAGGGTCGCAAAGAGTCAGACATGACTGAAGGGACTTAACATGCAGAAAGGAGCACTTGGGAAAGCCCAAGATCTCTGCCTAAGCTATTTTGCTTCCTGCAGCATCTTCTTAATTAGCCAGAGGAAAACCTGTCTTTGGGCTTCAGGCAATACTATGCTCCTAGCCTGGAAAAGCAGCTAAAGAGTTATCTGCAACAGCCGCTGAGGGGCTCTGCCTTCCTCCCAGATGTTGTCTACCCACTGCACTTGTTAAGGACATCTGTGGACAGGGCAGGACTTTCTAATCCAACTCCTATTGGACAGAGCTGCCCCTGGAACCCCAGAGAAGGCAATGGCAACCCACTCCAGTACTCTTGCCTGGAAAATCCCATGGACAGAGGAGCCTGGTAGGCTGCAGTCCATGGGGTTACTAAGAGTCGGACACGACTGAGTGACTTCACTTTCACTTTTCACTTTCATGCATTGGAGAAGGAAATGGCAACCCACTGCAGTGTTCTTGCCTGGAGAATCCCAGGGACAGGGGAGCCTGGTGGGCTGCCATCTATGGGGCCGCACAGAGTCGGACACAACTGAAGCAACTTAGCAGCAGCAGCAGCAGCCCCTGGAACCCAGCACACCAAGAGCTGGGACCAATCACCACATTGTCTACTCATGAAATTATTAAGGATGACTCTCTATGGTTTGTGCTTGGCAGGGAAATACTCTTTCACATGTGGCCAGCATATATTTGGCCAGCAGACTGAGAGTCTGCAGGCAGATAAGACAAGCAATCCCAATTATCCACTGGTTGAGAGCAAAACACATCTTAGAGCCTCTATCCCAGCCCCGGATATGTTGATTCATTGACGAGGAATTTTGCTAAAGAAAAAAACCCAAAATAGATGTCCAGTCTGGACAATAGTCCAAAAGAGGCTTTAGGTGGCAAAGCTTTCTGTGACATTACAGGTCTGTCTAGCAAACGATGATTTAATAAGTTTGTGAAAGGTTTACATGCCTCAGTTAGATCAAGGACATAAAGAAAGCTGCAAGCAAGTTAGGAGCATTTTTGTTGTTGTTGTTAAGCATTTTTATTTTGTTTTACTTGATTTGGCTACACCAGGTCTTCGTTGTGGCACACAGGATCTAATTCTCTGACCAAGGATTGAACCCAGGTCCCCTGCATTGGGAGTATGGAATCTTAGCCACTGGACCACCAGGGAAGTCTCAAATTAGAAACATTTTTAACCTGAAAGTAAGGTGAACAGAAATGTTTTCTCCCAAGACCTCACCTAGGCACCATAAAGCTTACCAGTATTTCTTGTTTCAAAGTTGAAAAACCCATTGGTACTAACAGTCTCTCCAGAGATAATTTACAGGAGCTGGTAGAGTTGAGGGCATTCAGAAATATTCAATGCCTTTGTGATTTACAGAAAACATGGCAAAAAATAAACTTTTGTTTCATTTTGCCAGAAAAAGAAAGTCTGTGAAGGTTATGTTAGGTTTGGAATATTTATGAATCCAGTCTTCACTGTGGCTTTTGGTCTTTCAAACTCTCTCAACATTTCTCTCTCAACATCTTGTTAAACTCTATTCAGGGCCCATTTTTAAAATGCAATGAAAAAACAAACTCAAAGCCATTGATATTTCTTCCAAATATGTTAAAAACCACTAGGCACTGCATTTCAAGGATTTCTTTTTCATGTTTCCAAGTCTACCATCTCTGCTCATTCTGCCCTCATCCTGAAAACACAGAGCGGTCACCTCTCCATTTCTGGCCTTGTTTGATCTTTCAAGATTAATCAAACCTCTCGAGAGCCCTTCACCACTATGATGAGGTTTTCAAAAATAGTAGATTGCAGATATGAAGTTTATCTGATACTCATAATGAGTAAATTGAGAGGCGCTGGTCCCCTGTGAAACAGCCTGCTGCTCTTGGTAAGGGTCAGCATGAAGTTTTTCTCCTCACCCACCACACACGATTCCCAAGTCTACATGTACTTAATCTCACCCTATTTTTTAAGACTTTTTTTTGATGTGGTCCATTTTTCAAGTCTTTGTTGAATTTGTTACAACGTTGCTTCTGTTTTTTGTTTGTTTTTTTGGCTGCGAAGCCTGTGGTATCTTAGCTCCCCGACCAGGGACTGAACCTGCACCCCCTACCCGGAAAGTGAAGTCTTAGCCACTGGACCACCAGGGAAGCCCAGCATCCTATTTTTTAAGAATAGCAACTCTGACCAGGTCACTAAGCTGCTTTTATTTATTTAACAGATTCTTATTCAGTGACTTCCACAGGCTACATAGGCCTGAAACTTGTTATAAAAATGATCCCTGGTTACCCAAGACCTAGAGAACATGTTGCAAGTCACTCATCTTTCTCATAATCCTTTAACCATCTGCCAACCTATCATCCTAGACTCACTTCCGTCCCTCCTTTCACTGTCATTCCCCTTCAGGTCACTCCCTACCCTTGGCAGCTATGATACATTCTGTATTCATCCATATATGTTTACTTGTAATTTCACAAATATTGCACCATACTTTGCTCATGTTCATCTTAATCATTGCATTTGGAATGCTTCCTCTGTCTTTTCTGGAATATCTTCTGCCCCAACACACACGTACATACACACACACACACACACACACACACACACACCTGAATAGGAAACTAATATAAATCATTTAAGACTCAGTTTTCAAAGGCCTTCCTTTGACATATTCCTTAACTAAACGCTGTGGTTAAAATGGCTACAATTTCTTTTTTTTTTTAATCTATACAATGTTTCATTACAATGTATGATAAAAGTTAAGTTTTGTTATAGGCTAAGAGTTTTGCTTCCACTTTTAATAAAAACAATATTAAATGGATAACCAACAAAGACCGACTGAAAGCACAGGGAACTCTGCTCAGTATTCTGGAACAATCTAAATGGCGAAAGAGCGTCACAAAAACAGGTATGTGTATATGTATAACTGAGTCACTTGGCTGTACATCTGAAACTAACACATCACTGTTAATCAACTCCGTGTGTGTGTGTGTGTGTGTGTGTGTGTGTGTGTGAGTGCGTTAAGTTGCTTCAGTCTTGTCCAACTCTTTGCAACCCTGCTTCCCCGGTAGCTCAGCTGGTAAAGAATCCGCCTCAATGCGGGAGACCTGGGTTTGATCCCTGGCTTGCAAGGCTATGGACTGTAGCCCACCAGGCTCCTCTGTCCATGGGATTCCCCAGGCAAGAATACTGAAGTGAGTTGCCCTCCCCTTCTCCACCGGATCTTCCCAATGCAAGGATCAAACCCATGTCTTTTCTGTCTCCTACATTGGCAGGCGGGTTCTTACCACTAGTGCTACCTGAGAAGTCTCATTGATCAACTATACTCCAGCGTAAAATAAAAAGTTAAGAAAAAAACACAAAAAGCACACACTGAAGAGCAAAGAACAGTCATTTTTGGAACTAGTGAAAAAGCAGCGATGTATTTCTTTAGAGGAAAAATCCTGCCACAGACTGAGTGCCAGGAGGAGGAATACCTTATAACTTTAATACTGTTAAAATGGCTATAGTTTCTTCTCAGCTCCTCCCATCACGAGGTGGGGGTGGTTTCCACTATTGTTGATTCTGGAATAGACCAGTTCCTTGTTGTCTCCAATAACATGCAATGGATGTGACATCGTATGGCTGCCAAGCCTCAGCTAAAGAGGTCTTACGGTTTTTGCTCTCACTCTTTTGGAAAGTTGCAGCCACCTTGTCAAACACCTGGGCTAGTCCACTGGATGGGCCACATGGAGGAGAACCAAGATGCTCAGCTGGTAATCTGACATCTGACCTAAAGGCCAGGGATGTGAGCACCTTTCTTTGCCTGTCTGACCTGGTTGAATCACCATGAGTAATTCCAGGAAACACCAACGGAAGAAATGTGTGCCTCAGCTCAGACTTCAGAGAAAAAACATGAGCAAATAAACTCCAATTGCTTAAACCCACTTAGTTCTGGAAAGGTGTGTTACATAGCAGTAGGTAGGTGGTATAACCCCACCCCAGTTCCAACCGCAGATAGCTAGTCATTTTGAATTCTGAAACAGCATAGCACCCTGTGTCTACTTGTAATATAGTAAGAGTCACATTTTAACATGATCGTGTGTTTATGCATTTCTCCACTACTTGACTCTGAGATCCCTAGAAGCAGAAATAGCCCCAGGACCTCACAACAAGCCTGAATACACAGCAGGCACTAAAGAAACAACTGTTAACAAACATCTGAAGACTAAGCCTTCATAAGGACAGATTCTATCATGTTGATTCTATATGAGTGTGTTAACCAAACAATGGGCAGAAGAGACTTTCACTTTCCATACTGGGACAATGGTGAGCCTCATACCCCACAGCATGGCTCACATGAGGTTAAATTTAGCAGCAGTAATAGATTGGATCTTTTCAGAGTCCTAAGATTAAATAGCCTCAGATGAGCAGTATTTCACTAGCTCTGCCAATCTAACAGCCAAGGGAACTCTTTGCTTGCAAAAAACAGAATGTAATTCCAAGCAAAATCCTGTAAGTCTTGGCTTTGGGACAAAATGCATTATAAAAATAAAAACATTTGTTTTATCCAATTCCTCTCCAGAGTTTTGGCCAGCATTATCCAGAACAAGTCAAATTGTCCTCTATAGTCTGTAGTTACTTGTATATTACTGGTAACATGGCTGGGAAAATGATGATCATATTAGTCATCTTTAGATCATAATTCTTCCAGTTTAGAATCTATTTTTGCATATATTTTAGCTGGATGAATCCCATTGTTGAATAATTAAATAACCCATTTAGAAACATAGATGTAAAGTTACATTTTTATATTTCACTAAGGTTGCATTAGCACATTTAATAATATTTTCATCACATGTGTCATTATTAAAATCACATGTTATTATTAAAACAACCATTAGTATAAAAATGTGTGTGTGTGTGTTACGTCACTTCTGTCACGCCTCAATCTTTCTGACTCTATGGACTGTAGCTCTCCAGGCTCCTCTGTTCATGGGATTTTCCAGGCAAGAATACTGGAGTAGGTTGCCGTGCTCTCCTCCAGGGAATTTTCCCAACCCAGGGATCGAACCCACATTTCTTGTGTCTATGCCTCCAGCATCGGCAGGCAGGTTCTTTATCACTAGCACTTCCTGGGGAGCTCCAATATAGAAGCCAAAAAAATTTGACTAGAGGACTCAGAAGACATTTTCATTCCCTGCTTTGCTTTGTCAATGACGTGCTCTTTGTGTCTTTGAATCTTAAATGTGTGTTCCTAGGTTGTTTTTTGTTTTTTGTTTTGGTCAATTCCTTTCATTAAGAAATAAAAGATTAACAACATAAATTATGGTTGAAGATTTCATAGTAAGTGAATAGTTAATAAATAGGTCAAGCTTCAGCTAAATAGTGTGTAACGACTTATATTTTAGAAAATAATAAGACTTTTAACTACATCAGTAGGGTTTTCTGTTAACTATGTTACAAATATTTTTATTAAAAATAAACAATAAATATTATATCTTTTATTTTATTATTTCTCCAGTTTTATTGAAATATAATTAACATCCAGCATTGTATAATTTTAAGATCTACAGCACGATGATTTGACTCACACACATCGTGAAATGACCACCACAGAAATTTAGTGAATATCTATCATCTTATATAGATACAAAAAAAAAGAGGAAAAAATATTTTTCCCAGTGATAAGAACTCTAAGGATTTACTCTCTTTACGGCTTTCAAATACACCAAACAGCAACCTTAACTATCATCATAATGTTGTACATTACATCCCTGTTATCTGTCTATCTTATAACTGGAAGTTGAGACTGTTGACCTCCTTCTTCTGATTCACCCTCTCTTTAGCCCTTGCCTCTGGTAACCACACACATCTGATCTCTTTTTCTGACTTTGGTTTCTTGCTTTTTTAGATTCCACATACATGTGAGATCATATGGTATTTGTCTTTCTCTGCCCAACCTATTTCACTTAGCATAATGCCCTCAAGAGGCCCATCCATGTTGTCAAAAATAGAAAATAGCAGGAGTTCTTTATTTTTCATGGCTGAGTAACATATATGTATATGCATATATATCACAACTTCTATATCCCTTTATCCATCTACGGACACGGGTTGTTGCCATATCTTGGCTATTGTAAATAATGCTGCTATGAACATGAGGATGCAGAGATCTTTTCCACATTGTGTTTTCATTTTCTTCGGATATATTCCCAGAAGTAGAATTGCTGGATCATATGGTACTTCTGTTTTTAATTTTTTGAGGAAACTCAATACAGTTTTCCTTATTGCCTGCCCCTATTTATAACCCCACTAACAGTGCCCAAGAGTTCTCTTTTCTCCACATCCTTGCCAGCATTTGTAATCTCTTATCATTTTGATTACAGTCACTCTAAACAGGCATGAAAATGATATCACATTGTGGTCTTTATTTGCATTTCCCTAATGATCACTGATGTTGAGCACATTTTTATGTACTTATTGGCAGGAATTTTTTTTATTAATTACACAGTATTTGTTGATATCAATTTAAAATTACTACATGTGTTCATTTTTAACTGTAACCAAAATCGATAACTGGTCAGTTTTGAAAATGATTTCAGAATGGCCAATCAAGATATATAGGAACATTTTTTTATGATCTATTTTACTTTTTGCTATGGAACAGCAGTCCATCTGGCTCAAGAAAGACTACACATCTTTACTAAATTGCTGTAGTTTTGGCAAAATACAAACTCAACTCCTCATTAGTGAGTTCTTATTTATTTGCAAGGAAATTTAATCCACATGATTTTGATTTGTTCACACAGTAATATAAGCAAATAGTGTTTCATAAGTGCTACTTGATTTCTGAGAAGACTTCGAGCCATATTTTGCTGTGATCTTTTTTCTTGGGATAAGAAAGTTTATTTTTACAGGTTGAAAAAGGAGAAAGGGCTCAAATTTGAGCATAAAATGTAGACCCTTAGCATGGTAGGAGGGGATGAAAAGAAAACATCTTTGAGACTCATGACAGCATAAGTACTGAGGGGTATCCTAGACAGGTAGATTGACCTTGACTTGCAGGTATACACTTTTGGGTAAAAATTAACCTTTCAGCCAGCTTAAATCAATAGTGATAAGCAAGCTGATTTGCCTTCCCAATACTATCCTTCAGAAGTCCCACATAGACAATCAATGAGTCAATTAGAGATACAAGTCACACTTATATAAATGGAAAGTTTGCTGATTTTGTGACAATCATGTAGGTAGGTGAGCTAGAGAGTGAGTCACTTTTGTGTTCTCTGTTGACCTGGGTGCCAAAGAGACTCCACCTAAACTGAATGGCTGTCAAGCTTCATCCCAGGCCAGTGACTCACTCACCCTCAAGGCTCACTCAGGGAACAATTTTGGCTCTGAAGACCACTAACCCTGGGAACTCCCCAAATGAGAGGTGGGACTGGTGAGATTTAAAACTGCTGACTTGGAGTTGTGAGTCATGGGTGAGTGCCAACAAGCCAGCATAAATCATGTAAGCACTTGAATTTCATGGCCATTATTTATAATAGTGGGGTAATAGCCTAACTTTTATAGTAGACATTTATTCACAGATATAAAAATAAAGCATTATTAGAATTCTTTATCCTAAATTTAGACATTGAGAATTAAAAATTCAGGATAGCTGATCTCCCCCAGACCATAAATAAAGAGAAGAGTGATACAGCTGCTTAACCTAATATTTTGTTTCATATTTATGTGACCAAAAATCTGCAGTGGAAAGACATAAAATTTTAAATCAGTAAACCTAGATTAAGACCCAAATCTGCTGATTACAAGTGATTCGATACTGGGAAGTGACAAAGCTTTCCATAGCCTCAGTTTTCCCAATTGCTACACAACAAGTTTCATAGAGTGAATATCACAGTTCATTGATGTGCTTGAAAATCTTTAATTAACCATGAAACACTGTACTCATTTATTCTGAGAAATGTGTGTGCCCATTTTGGAGTCAAGACCTAGGCTTGAAACTTAGTGTGATTAAAACTCAAGCATCTCAAATTTTTCTTTTTTTATCTGTATAGGAACATTTTTTAAGATCCACAGTATTGCACTTCTATCTCTTTTCAAGCATTAACACTGTATACTTGCTTCACACCCCAAATTCACTACTCTCAATACAAAACACCGTCCCCCAACACCAAGATATGCAATGGCAGTTAGAAGAATGAAACTGCACACGATGCAGGTTCACACTTCCCAGAAGAAAGTCAGTTCACTTTCTCTGTGCCAGGTCTCATAAGCTGTGCATTAATCTCTGCAGACTTGATTTCAAAAATGAAACTACATTTAGAAAGGAAACAAATCCTACCAGCCATTTGTTGGAAGCTAAAATCATTCTGTGTCTTAAATTTTTTTAAGACTGAATGTTTTAAATTTATTTATTTATTTGGACAGGGAAAGTTGCATATTTGAACCACATGTGAATCCAACTGGAATATGTTAGTTTTGAATGTGCCAGAGTTCCTAGAGGGCTTGAAAAATCCAAAGATGTAGTCAGTCACCTTAGCTTTAGGCGATCTGAATGTCTTGGCTCATGGTAAGGGTACAGAAAAAAATGTAGCTAGTTCTTCCACCCTATCCACTGGCATCTATCCTCATCCCAGGAGCTAGTTTGACTTACTCTATGGCGGTTGAATAAGACCACCAGGGGCTGGGAGAAGGTTGGACACTACTGGTTTGAGGAAGAGAATGGAAGAGTGAGTTGAGCACTCAGTAAGTTGAGTGCTTGAGAAAACATGGCTGCTTAGCTCAGTTCCAAAATCAGCAATCGATACCTTTCTCCTCTGTTAAGAGGGAATTCAGACTAGATGATTTCAAAGATCTTTTCTACATTTAACATTTGATGAGGTATAAAATTCTTGAACTAGGTTGCCATGAGTAACTATAACCATTTGGCCCAGAGGAAGACAAATAAATGTAAAATATTTCAATATTTGGAAGTTTGGACAAGAGAAACAAAAACACAAGAAGGAAAAACTCTACCATTTCAAAGCAGTAGTGAATTTGACCTAAAATGGGCTCTGAAGCTGACCAAATTAGCAACATCCTCTCCCTAAGGCAGATATTTCAGTAGTAAATATGGGGAAATTAGTGTATCAGTCAGGGTTCTCCAGGAAAAAAAAAAAAAAACAACAAGAAAATACATGCGCACACACATGTTCACACACACATTCACAAACACACACACATACACATATACACAATGTTTATTTATTTACTTTTTCCTTTTATATTTTTTTATTTTAAGGAATTGGCTCATCACACAATCATGGGGGCTGGCAAGTCTGTTTAGGGCAGCTTTATTCATAATGGCTAAATACTGGAACACCCCAACTGTCTTCAGTGGATAAACAGTTAAAAACACCAGTGTGTCCATGCCATGGAGTACTACTCAGCAAGTTAAAAAGAACAAACTACTGATACATGGGACATCTTGTATCCAACTAAGGATGCTGAGTTAAGAGAGCCAGTTTCAAATCACATACTGTGTGATTCTATTTACATATGTAACATTCTCTAGGTCTGTATACAACATTCTTTCGGCTGGGGGCAGGGAGAGGGGAATGTGGCTATAAAGGAGCAACACAGGATCTTTGTAGCCACAGAACACTTCTGGGTGTGATCTTAAACCATGGTTTTACAAGGCGTCACCACGGAAGGAAACCAGGTAAAGGGGGCATGGGATCTCCCTGAGTGATTTCTTAACAGCTGCCTGTGATCTGTATTTATCAGAATAAAAAGTTTAACTTAAAAATATAAGTTGACACAGCAAAGAAAATCATAAGCAAAACAAAAAGATAACCTACAGACTGGGAGAAAATATTTGCAAATGATGCAACTGACAAGGGCTTAACGTCTAAAATATACAAACAACTCTTACAATTCAATAACCACGACAACAAAAAATAATCAAAAAATGGGCAGAAGACCTAGATGTTTCTACAAATGGCCAATAGGCACATGAGAAGATGCTCAACATGACTAGTTACGAGAGAACTGTAAATAAAAACAGTAACGAGGTACCACTTCATATCACTCAGAATGGCCATCATTAAAATGTGTACAAATAATAAATGGTGGAAAGAGCACAGAGAAAAAGGAACTTCCTTACACTGTTGAAAGGAATGTAAATTGGTGCAGCCAATGGAATACTGCTGCTGCTGCTGCTAAGTCACTTCAGTCGTGTCCGAGTCTGTGCGACCCCTTAGACAGCAGCCCACCAGGCTCCCCCGTCCCTGGGATTCTCCAGGCAAGAACACTGGAGTGGGTTGCCATTTCCTTCTCCAATACATGAAAGTGAAAAGTGAAAGTGAAGTCGCTCAATCATGTCCGACTCTTCGTGACCCCATGGACTACAGCCTACCAGGCTTCTCCGTCCATGGGATTCTCCAGGCAAGAACACTGCAGTGGGTTGCCATTTCCTTCTCCAATGCATGAAAGTGAAGTCGCTCAGTCGTGTCCAACTCTTAGCAACCCTATGGACTGTGGCCCACCAGGCTCTACTCAGCCATAAAAAAGAATGAAATAATGCCATTTGCACCAACATAGATGAGCCTAAAGATTATCATACTAAGTGAACTAAGTCAGAAAGAGAAAGTCAAATACCATACGATATCACTTCTATGTGGAACCTAAAATACAACCACAAATGAATCTATTTACAAAACAAAAACAGCCTCACAAATAAAAAGAAAAGACTTATGGTTGGCAAGGGGTAGAGGGATGGGGGCGGGGAAGGACTGGGAGTTGGGGATTAGCAGATACAAACTATCATGTACAGGATGCATAAACAACAAGGACCTACTGTATAACACAGTGACCTGTACTCAATATCTTGTGATAAACTATAACGGAAGTGTTAGTCACTCAGTCTTGTCCAACTCTTTGTGATGCCATGGACTGTAGCTTTCAGGCTCCTCTATCCATGGGGGTTCTTCAGGTAAGAATACTGGAATGAGTTGCCATTCCCTTCTCCAGGAGGTCTTCCTGACCCAGGAATTGAACCCAGGTCTCCTACATTGCAGGTGGGTTCTTTACCAGCTGAGTCACCAGGGAAGCCTCCAATATATTTGAAGTGTTTATTTAATGCTGGAAATTCACCCTAGGGGACAGAAGGATGTGAAAGGAAAAGACACCGTAATTAAGCCATCCTTGGAAATGATGAGGTTTTTTTTTCTTTTCTCTCTCAAACACCTGTAACGTAATGACTTTACATTAAAGTCACTTTAATGTAACTTCAAGCCCAAACATTCTGGGAGGTAAGCAGTCTGGTAGCTATGAGGGACGAGAGGCAGGATACGCCCCGGGATGAGTGGAGGAGCACTAGGGTCTGGCCACTCCACCGACTCTACAGCAGGTCTCGGACACAAGAGCTCTGAGCAGCTGGAAGACAAATGACTCCTCAGGTTCCCGCATGAAGGCACCATGCATGTCTCGAAAGGGCACCCCTGAGAACACCTCTGAACAGGGCTGGGCAAAGTCACTCCACAGTCTGGCTCAAGACAGTGGCCCAGAGAAGCAGTGCCCAGGTCTCAAGGCCACAGAGGTCCCTCTTGCCTAGGGAAGTGCATGACGCCACACAAGTAAGACACATGGTCAGTCTTAGAGAAAGAGGGAGCTTGCCACTGGGGTGAAAACCCTGGAAGGAGCTGATGCCAGAACCCAGAACTCTCAACTCTCAGTGATCTTCATTTAAAATGAAAAAGAACATACATGTATAACTGAGTCACTCTGTTGTACAACAGAAATAAAAGACAACCCTGTAAATCAAGTATACTCCAATAAAGTTTAAAAAAAAACAGTTGGGTATATCCGTATGGATCTACTTACAGATTATCTGTTCTGTTCTCCGCTGAACTGTCTGTTGTTGTTGTTCAGTTCACTAAGTCATGCCTGACTCTTTGTGACCCCATGGACTGCAGCATGCCAGGCTTCCCTGTCGTTCACTATCTCCTGGAAATTGCTCAAACTCATGGCCATCAAGTCGGTGATGAACTGTCTACCACTGCATTGGTTCCATGTGGTCTTGATGACTCTAGCCACAGCGGTGGTGGTGGTGGTTTAGTCGCTAAGTCATGTCTGACTCTTGCAATCCTGTGAACGGTAGCTTGCCAGGCTCCTCTGTCCATGGGATTCTCCAGGCAAGAATACTGGAGTGGGTTGCCATTTCCTTCTCCAGGGGATTTCCCGACCCAGGAATCGAACCTGGGTTTCCTGCATTGCAGGCAGATGATTTACCAACTGAGCTATGAGGGAGGCCAAGTGATTCCCTTTCACTTTATTCTTTACTTTCAAGATTGTTAAAACTAGGCTAAGCGAGAGCCTTTCCATATAAATTTTCTAATAAGCTTCTTATGTCCACAAATATGCAAACATAACTATGAGTAAAATGGATAACCAATGGAGACCTAATGAATAGCACAAGGAACTCTGTTCAATGTCATGTGGCAGCCTGGATGGGAGGGGAATTTGGGGGAGACTATATACATGTATATGTATGGCTGAGTCCCTTTACCATCTACCTGAAACTACCATGACATTGTTAATCAGCTATACCCAAATACAAAATAAAAAGTTTGAAAAGGATTGTTTTAACTAGTCTAGGCTAGTGCCTTTCCCTGCAAATTTTTATAAGCTTGTATATGTCTATAAATCACAGAAGGCGATGGCACCCCACTCCAGTACTCTTGCCTGGAAAATCCCATGGACGGAGAAGCCTGGTAGGCTGTAGTCCATGGGGTCACAAAGAGTCAGACACGACTGAGCGACTTCACTTTCACTTTTCACTTTCATGTATTGGAGAAGGAAATGGCACCCCACTCCAGTGTTCTTGCCTGGAGAATCCCAGGGACCGGGGAGCCTGGTGGGCTGCCGTCTATGGGGTCACACAGAGTCGGACACGACTGAAACGACTTAGCAGCAGCAGCAGCATATGTCTATAAATACCTTGCTGGGATTTAGACAGCAATTATTATAATAATTAAGTTTTCTATAATAACATAATTATTAAATTATATTAAACCCATAGGTCAATATGAGGAGAATTGTTGTCTTTATTTATTTTGAAGAGGATTTTATAAATTATTATTTTGTATATTCCTTGGAGTTTTCTGTGTACATAATTGTGTCATCTGAAAATAGAGACAGTTTTATCTCTGCCTTTTAAAATTGCCTTTTTAAATTTTTTTCTTTTTTTTTTGCCTTAGCATATTGAAAAGCAGAGACATTACTTTGCCAGCAAAGGTCTGTCTAGTCAAGGCTATGGTTTTTCCAGTGGTCACGTATGGATGTGAGAGTTGGACTGTGAAGAAAGCTCAGCGCCGAAGAATTGATGCTTTTGAACTGTGGTGTTGGAGAAGACTCTTGAGAGTCCCTTGGACTGCAAGGAGATCCAACCAGTCCATTCTAAAGGAGATCAGCCTTGGGTGTTCTTTGGAAGGAATGATGCTAAAGCTGAAACTCCAGTACTTTGACCACCTCATGCAAAGAGTTGACTCATTGGAAAAGACCCTGATGCTGGGAGGGATTGGGGGCAGGAGGAGAAGGGGACAACAGAGGATGAGATGGCTGAATGGCATCACCGACTCGATGGACATGAGTCTGAGTGAACTCCGGGAGTTGGTGATGGACAGGGAGGCCTGGCGTGCTGCGATTCATGGGGTCACAAACAGTCTGACATGACTGAGCAACTGAACTGAACTGATAATGGCTAGAACGTCCAGTAGCAAATTTATTTGGAGCAATGGGCAGACATTCCTGTTTTGTTCCTAATCTTAGCTTCCTTACCAGTTTAGCAAGAAAGTTATTTACCAATAAGTATAATGTTAGCTTACAGATATTTTAAAAATTTTTCTTTAGGTAGCTGAAATTCTATTTTTTTCCTATATTTCTGAGATTGTTTCCCATGAATGAATTTTGGGTTTTCTCAAATATGTTTTCCATACTGATTATTATGATCATTTGGTTACTATTTTTAATCTATTGATATGGTGTATTATGCAGTTTGATTTTTTAAATGTTGACCCAGCTTTATATGGAGAAGGCAATGGCACCCCACTCCAGTACTCTTGCCTGGAAAATCCCATGGACAGAGGAGCCTGGTGGGCTGCAGTCCAGGGGGTCGCTAAGAGTCGGACACGACTGAGCGACTTCACTTTCACTTTCCACTTTCATGCATTGGAGAAGGAAATGGCAACCCTCTCCAGTGTTCTTGCCTGGAGAATCCCAGGGATGGGGGGAGTCTCATGGGCTGCCGTCTGTGGGGTCACACAGAGTCGGACACGACTGAAGTGACTTAGCAGCATAAAGCCCACCGAGTCATGGTATATAATTCCTTTTATACTTATGATGTGTTAATACTTATTTTTTTAATTTATTTTTAATTGGAGGATAATTGCTTTACAGAATTTTGTTTTCTGTCAAAACTCAGCATAAATCAGACATAAGTATTCATATATCCCCTCCCTTTTGAACCTCCCTCCCATCTCCCTTGCATCCCACCCCTCAGGATACAGAGTTTCCTGAGCCATATACCAAATGCCCGTTGCTATCTATTTTACATATGGTAATGTAATACTCTTTCTAGATTCCATATATATGTGTTAGAATATGATATTTATCTTTCTCTTTCAGACTCACTTCACTCTGTATAATAGGTACCGGGTTCATCCACCTCAACAGAACTAACTCAAATGCATTCCCTTTTTTGAGTAATATTCCATTGTGTATATGTACCACCACTTCTTTATCTATTCATCTGTCAATGGACATCTAGGTTGCCTTCATGTTCTAGCTATTGTAAATAGTGCTGCAATGAACAATGGGATACATGTGTCTTTTTCAACCTTGGTTTCCTCAGGGTATATGCCTAGCAGTGGGATTGCTGGGTCATATGGTGGTTTTATTCCTAGTTTTTTAAGGAATCTCCACACTGTCTTCCATAGTGGCTGTATCAATTTACATTCCCACCAACAGTGCAAGAACATTCCCTTTTCTCCACACCCTCTCCAGCATTTTATTATTTGCAGAGTTTTTGATGAGAGTCATTCTGACCTGCGTGAGGTGATTCTCACTGTGGTTTTGATTTGCATTTCTCTAATAATGAGCTGAACTGAACTGAATAATGAGCAATGCTGAGCATCTTTTCATGTGTTTGTTAGCCATCTGTATGTCTACTTTGAAGAAATGTCTGTTTAGGCCTTTTCCCCACTTTTGATCGTGTTGTTTTTCTGGTATTGAGTTGTATGAACTGCTTGTATATTTTGGAATTTAATCCTTTGTCAGTTGTTTCATTTGCTATTATTTTCTCCCATTCTGAGGGTTGTTTTTTCACCTTGCTTATAGTTTCCTTTGCTGTGCAAAAGCTTTTAAGTTTAGTCTGGTCCCACTTGTTTACTATTGCTTTTATTTCCATTACTCTAGGAGGTGGGTCATAGAGGATCTTGCTTTGATTTATGTCATCGAGTGTTCTGTCTATGTTTTCCTCTGCTGCTGCTGCTGCTAAGTTGCTTCAGTCGTGTCCGACTCTGTGTGACCCCATAGACGGCAGCCCACCAGGCTCCCCCGTCCCTGGGATTCTCCAGGCAAGAACACTGGAGTGGGTTGCCATTGCCTTCTCCGTTGTGTG
The DNA here is from genome assembly GCF_019923935.1 of Bubalus bubalis. Lineage (NCBI taxonomy): Eukaryota > Metazoa > Chordata > Mammalia > Artiodactyla > Bovidae > Bubalus > Bubalus bubalis. The sequence continues at coordinate 112,247,718 of NC_059161.1, forward strand.
CAATTGAAAACTGAAAGTGAAGTCGCTCAGTCACTTCTGACTCGTAGCGACCCCATGGACTGCAGCCCACCAGGCTCCTCCATCCACGGGATTTTCTAGGCAAGAGTACTGGAGTGGCTTGCCATTGCCTAGTTTATAATTTCTGGTCTTACATTTAGGTCTTTAATCCATTTTTAATTTACCTTTGTGTATGGTGTTAGGAAGTGTTCTAATTTCATTCCTTTACATATAGCTGTCCAGTTTTCCCAATACCATTTATTGAAGAGGCTGTATTTGCCCCATTGTATTTTCTTGCCTCCTTTGTCAAAAATAAGGTACCCATAGGTGCATGGGTTTATTTCTGGGCTTTCTATCTTGTTCCATTGGTCTATATTTCTGTTTTTGTGCCAGTACCATACTGTCTTAATGACTGTAGCTTTGTAATATAATCTGAAGTCAGGAAGGTTGATTCCTCCAGCTCCATTCTTTCTCAAGACTGCTTTGGCTATTTGGGGTTTTTTGTGTTTCCATATGAATTGTGAAATTTTTTGTTCTAGTTCTGTGAAAAATGTCATTGGTAATTAGAATGGGATAACATTGAATCTGTAGATTGCATTTGGTATTATAGTCATTTTCACAATATTGATTCTTCCTACCCAGGAACATGGAATATCTCTCCATATGTTTGTCATCTTTGATTTCTTTCATCACTGTCATATAATTTTCTATGTACAATTCTTTTCTCTCCTTAGGTAAGCTTATTCATAGATATTTAATTCTTTTTGTTGCAATGGTGAACGCAGTTGATTCCTTAATTTCTCTTTCTGATTTTTCATTGTTAATATATAGAAATACAAGTGATTTCTGTATATTGATTTTGTATCCTGCAACTTTGCTAAATTCACTGATTAGCTCTAGCAATTTTCTGATACTATCTTTAGGGTTTTCTTATGTATAGTATCCATGTCACCTGCAAACAGTGAGAGCTTTACTTTTTCTTTTCTGATCTAGATTCCTTTTATTTCTTTTTCTTCTCTGATTGCTGTAGCTAAGACTTCTAGAACTATGTTGAATAATAGTGGTGAAAGTGGACACCCTTGTCTTGTTCCTGATCTTACAGGAAATGCTTTCAGTTTTTCACCCTTGAGAATAATGTTTCCTGTAGGTTTATTATGTATGGCCTTTACTATGTTGAGGTAGGTTGCTTCTATGCCCATTTTTTGAAGCATTTGAATCATAAATGGGTGCTGAATTTTGTCGAAGGCTTTTTCTGCATCGATTGAGATTATCATATAGTTTTCATCTTTCAATTTGTTAATATGGTGTGTCACATTGATCAATTTGCATATATTGAAGAATCCTTGCATTCCTGGAATAAACCCAACTTGATCATGGTGTATGAGCTTTTTGATGTGTTGCTGAATTTTGTTTGCTAAAATTTTGTTGAGGATTTTCCCATCTATGTTTATCAGTGATATTGGCCTGTAGTTTTCTTTTTTTGTGTTGTCTTTGTCTGGTTTTGGTATCAGGGTGATAGTGGCCTCGTAGAATGAGTTTGGAAGTGTTCTTTCCTCTGCAATTTTTTGAAAGAGTTTTAGAAGGATAGGCAATAGCTCTTCTCTAAATGTTTGAAAATTTTCTCCTGTGAAGTCATCTGGTCCTGGGCTCTTGTTTTGGGGGAAATTTTTGATCACAGCTTCTATTTCAGTGCTTGTAATTGGGTTGTTCATAATTTCTATTTCTTTCTGGTTCAGTCCTGGAAGATTGAACTTTTCTAAGAATCTGTCCATTTCTTCCAGGTTATCCATTGTATTGCCATATAGTTGTTCATTATAGTCTTTTATAATCCTATGTATTTCTGCATTGTCTGTTGTAACCTCTCCTTTTTCATTTCTAATTTTGTTGATTTGGTTCTTCTCTCTTTTTTTCTTGATGAGTCTGGCTAAAGGTTTGTCAATTTTGTTTATCTTCTCAAAGGTTTTAGTTTTATTAATCTTTACTTTTTCTTCTTTCATCTCTTTCATTTATTTCTGCTCGGATCTTCATTATTTCTTTCCATCTACTAATTTTGAGATTTTTTTGTTCTTTTTTTTCCCAGTTGTTTTAGGTGTAAAGTTAGGTTGTCTATTCGATGTTTTTCTTGTTTCTTGAGGTAGGACTTTATTGCTATAAACTTCCCTCTTAGGACTGCTTTTGCTGCATTCCATAGGTTTTGAGTTGTCGTGTTTTCATTGTCATTTGTTTCTAGAAATTTTTTGATTTCCTTTTTGATTTCTTCAGTAACCTGTTGGTTATTTAGAAACGTGTTGTTTAATCTCTATGTGTTTGTGTTTCTTACACTTTTTCTTCTTGTAATTGATATCTGGTCTTATAGCATTGTGGTTAGAGAAGATGCTTGATATGATTTCAATTTTCTTAAATTTACTGAGGTTTGATTTGTGACCCAAGATGTGGTCTATCCTGGAGAATGTTCCATGCACACTTGAGAAGGTGTATTCTTCTGCATTTGCATGGAATGTCCTGAAAATATCAATGAGATCCATCTCATCTAATGTATTACTTAAGACTTCTGTTTCCTTATTAATTTTCTATTTTGATGATCTGTCCTTTGGTGTGAGTGGAGTGTTAAAGTCTCCTACTATTATTGCGTTCCTTTCAGTTTCTCCTTTTATGTCTGTTAGTGTTTGTCTTATATAGTGAGGTGCTCCTATGTTGACTGCATGCTGCTGCTGCTGCTGCTGCTAAGTCACTTTAGCCGTGTCCGACTCTGTGCGACCCCATAGACGGCAGCCCACCAGGCTCCCCATCCCTGGGATTCTCCAGGCAAGAACACTGGAGTGGGTTGCCATTTCCTTCTCCAATGCATGAAAGTGAAAAGTGAAAGTGAAGTCACTCAGTCATTTCTGACTCTTTGCGACCCCATGGTCTGCAGCCTACCAGGCTCCTCCATCCATGGGATTTTCCAGGCAAGAGTACTGGTGTGGGGTGCCATTGCCTTCTCCAGTTGACTGCATAGATATTTACAATTGTTATGTCTTCCTCTTGGATTGATCCCTTGATCTTTATGTAGTGTCCTTCCTTGTCTCTTGTAATCTTCTTTATTTTAAGGTCTATTTTGTCTGATATGAGGATTGCTACTCCAGCTTTCTTTTGCTTCCCATTTGCATGGAATATATTTTTCCATCCTCTCACTTTCAGTCTATATATGTCTTGAGGCCCAAAGTGGGTTTTTGTAAACAGCATATATATGGGTCTTTTTTTGTATCCATTCAGCCAGTCTGAATGGTTGGAGCATTTAATCCATTTACATTTAAAGTAATTATTGATATATATGTTCCTATTGCCATTTTCTGTATTGTTTGGGGTTGATTTTGTAGATTTTTTTCTTCTCTTGTATTTCTTGACTATAGAAGTCCATCTAACATTTGTTGTAAAACTGGTTTGATGGTACCGAATTCTCTTAACTTTTGCTTGTCTGAAAAGCTTTTTGTTTCTCCATCAGTTTTGAATAAGACCCTTGCCAGGTACAGTAATCTTGGTTGTAGATTTTTCCCTTTCAGTACTTTAAATATATCCTGCCATTCCCTTCTGGCCTGCAGAGTTTCTGCTGAAAGATCAGCTCTTAAACATATGGGGTTTCTCTTGTATGTTACTTGTTGCTTCTCCCTTGCTGCTTTTAAGTCTTGCTTTGTGTTTAGTCTTTGTTAGTTTGATTAGTATGTGTCTCCCCAAGGAGAAACACTCTTTGTTTCTCCTATATGGGACTCTTTGTGCCTCTTGAACTTGATTGACTATTTCCTTTTCCATGTTGGGGGAATTTTCAACTATAATCTCTTCAAAAATTTTCTCATACATATCCTTTCTTTTTCTCTTCTTCTTCTGGGGCCCCTATAATTCGAATGTTGGTGTGTTTGATATTGTCCCAGAGGTCTCTGAGACTATCCTCAGTTCTTTTCATTCTTTTTATTTTATTTTGCTCTTCAGAACTTATTTCCACCATTTTATCTTCCAGCTCACTGATTTGTTCTTCTGCTTCAGATGTTCTGCTATTGATTCCTTCTAGAGTATTTTTTATTTCAGTAATTGTGTTGTTTGTCTCTGCATGTTTGTTCTTTCGTTCTTCTAGGGCTTTGTTAATTGATTCTTGCATTTTCTCCATTTTGCTTTCAAGATTTTTGCTCATCTTTACTATCATTATTCTGAATTCTTTTTCAGGTAGTTTGCCCCTTTCTTCTTCATTTATTTGGACCTCTGTGTTTGTAGTTTGTTCCTTCATTTGTGTAGTTTTTACCTGCTTTTTCTCTGCCTATTTTTTTTTTTCCACCTTACTGTGTTTGAGGTCTCCTTTTCCCAGGCTTCAAGGTTGAATTCTTTCTTCCTTTTGGTTTTTTCCCTCTAAAGTTGGGCCAGTGGTTTGAATAAGCTTCTTATAAGGTGAGATTTGTGCTGAGTTTTTGTTTGTTTGTTTTTCCTCTGATGGGCAAGGCTGAGTGAGGTGGTAATCCTGTCTGCCATTGGGTTTGTATTTCTGTTTGGTTTGTTGTTTAGATGAGGCATCCTGCACAGGGTGCTATTGGTGGTTGGGTGATGCCCAGTCTTGTATTACAGTGGTTTCCTTTGTGTGAGTTCTCACTATTTGATACTCCCTGATGCTGTGAAAATGCTGTACTCAATATGCCAGCAAATTTGGAAAACTCAGCAGTGGCCACAGGACTGGAAAAGGTCAGTTTTCATTCCAATCCCAAAGAAAGGCAATGCCAAAGAATGCTCAAACTACCGCACAGTTGCACTCATCTCACACACTAGTAAAGTAATGCTCAAAATTCTCCAAGCCAGGCTTCAGCAATATGTAAACCATGAACTTCCTGATGTTCAAGTTGCTTTTAGAAAAGGCAGAGGAACCAGAGACCAAATTGCCAACATCTTCTGGATCATGGAAAAGGCAAGAAAGATCCAGAAAAATATCTACTTCTCCTTTATTGACTATGTCAAAGCCTTTGACTGTGTCGATCTCAATAAACTGTGGAAAATTCTGAAAGAGATGGGAATACCAGACCACCTGAACTGCCTCTTGAGAAATCTGTATGCAGGTCAGGAAACAACAGTTAGAACTGGACATGGAACAACAGACTGGTTCCAAATAGGAAAAGGAGTACGTCAAGGCTGTATATTGTCACCCTGCTAATTTAACTTATATGCAGAGTACATCATGAGAAACGCTGGACTGGAAGAAACACAAGCTAGAATCAAGATTGCCGGGAGAAATATCAATAACCTCAGATATGCAGATGACACCACCCTTATGGCAGAAAGTGAAGAGGAACTACAAAGCCTCTTGATGAAAGTGAAAGTGGAGAGTGAAAAAGTTGGCTTGAAGCTCAACATTCAGAAAACGAAGATCATGGCATCCGGTCCCACCACTTCATAGGAAATAGATGGGGAAACAGTGGAAACAGTGTCAGACTTTACTTTTCTGGGCTCCAAAATCACTGCAGATGGTGACTGCAGCCATGAAATTAAAAGACGCTTACTCCTTAGAAGGAAAGTTATGACCAACCTAGATAGCATATTCAAAAGCAGAGACATTACTTTGCCAACAAAGGTCTGTCTAGTCAAGGCTATGGTTTTTCCAGTAGTCATGTATGGATGTGAGAGTTGGACTGTGAGGAAGGCTGAGTGCCGAAGAATTGATGATTTTGAACTGTGGTGTTGAAGAAGACTCTTGAGAGTCCCTTGGACTGCAAGGAGATCCAACCAGTCCATTCTGAAGGAGATCTGCCCTGGGATTTCTTTGGAAGGAATGATGCTAAGGCCGAAACTCCAGTACTTTGGCCACCTCATGCGAAGAGTTGACTCATTGGAAAAGACTCTGATGCTGGGAGGGATTGGGGGCAGGAGGAGAAGGGGACAACAGAGGATGAGATGGCTGGATGGCATCACTGACTCGATGGACGTAAGTCTGGGTGAACTCCAGGAGTTGGTGATGGACAGGGAGGCCTGGCGTGCTGCGATTCATGGGGTCACAAAGAATCGGACATGACTGAGCGACTGAACTGAACTGAACTGAGGGTTAGTTCTCTGGTAGTCTATGGTCTTGGAGTCAGTGCTCCCACCTCAAAGGCTCAGGGCTTGCTCTCTGGTCAGGAACAAGGATTCCACAAGTGGTTTATTGTGGCATTAAGTGAGATTTTAAAAATATCTAAAAATGAGAAACCAAAGAGGAACCCCAGACAAATGGCAGTTACAAAATCAGGCAAATCATAATTAAAATAATGGAATATACATATATACATATATACCCTTGAGAAAAGTCAAAGCAGTCCAACAAAAATAAAGTACAATAGATTGACCTGGAAAACAAAGGAAATCAAAAATTATATTTACCAGTTAAGAACAAAACTAACTAAAGCACAAACTAGAAAATAAAAGTAAAGCAAGGGGCCAAGTGGGGGATAAAGCAATGAAAGCATAATTAACAAATATGTTGAAAGGAAAGGAAAGAAAGGAAAGAAAGAATAGATATGCAAAGGTAAATAGAGTGAGATGAAGAAGATTTATATATATTAAAGATTAATTGCAGGGGGAAAATAGCAGTTGGAAAGGCAAACAAAGGAATAAATATAGAAAAAATATAATAGGTTTAAAAAATTAAAAATTAAAATTATAAAAAAGAAAAGATTTTTAAAAAGGAAAAAAGAAAAGGAAAACTCCACAGAATTGCAAAAGTCCAAGTAGATGCAGAGGTTTATAACAACAATAAAAATTGTGTCTGAATGAATATACACATATACATATACACCACCCATAAGCAAAATCTAAACAGTCCAACAAAAATAAAGTACAATAGATTGACCTGGTGAACAAAGGAAACCCAAAATTAGAGCTACCAGAATGAAACTAACTAAAGCACAAACTGGAAAACAAAACTAAAGCAAGGTGCTAGTTGGGAATAAAGCAATGAAAATAAAACTAACCAATATGTTGAGACTAAAGGAAAGAAAGAAAAGAAAGAATAGATATGCAAAGTTAAATATAGGTAGATAAAGAAGATTTATATATATTAAAGATTAACTGCAAGGGGAAAAGAACAGCAGGAAAAGCAAACAAAGGAATAAATGTAGAAAAAATAATAATAGGTTTAAAAAAGTAAAATTAAAAAAAGAGAGGGAAAAAAAAAAACAACACTCCCCAGAACAGCAAAAGCCCAACATAGAGGCAGAGGTTTATAACAAAAATAAAAAATGCGACTGAGGAAAAAAAAAAAAAAAAAAGCTCAAAAGTTTAGTTAGATTTCATAGTGCCAAAAAACCCACAACTACAACAGAGAGAGGGGTGGGGGTGTGGGGTGCGGGGTGGGGGCCGCCGGTGGAGGAAAAACAAGAAAAAAAATCCAAAAGAATCTACAGAACAAGTCAAAACATAAGAATAACAAATGTTTTTCTTGAGTCACTGCTATCAGAGTCCTTTCCCTCTCTGGGAGTCACAGTCCACCTCACATCCATAGGATGCCCTCTAACACTGCGCTGATCTCTGGACCTGCTGTGGGGGCAGCTCAGATTCTAATCTGGTCCTACTTCTCTGTGTTCTTGCCGCCAATGTCCACAGCTATCAGAACTAGAGCGTTTTCTTTTGTGGGAGCTCTCAATGACCTTTTATATATTCCACAGACACAGAGTCTGCCTAGTTGATCGTGTGGATTTAATCTGCAGCTTGCACAGCTGGTGGGAGGGTTTGGGGTCTTGTTCCTTAGTCACACAGCCCCTGGGTTTCAATTGTAGTTTTATTTCCACCTGTGGATATGAGTCGTCCACTGGAGTTTGCTCCTGAGGCTGCCCTGGAGGACTTGGGTTTGCCCCTGTGAGGGGCAGGTGTGGAGGTGGTACAGCTGCTTGAGTCACAGGGTTCTGGTAGCACCAGGCACTCAGGGGAGTTGGTGGCTAGGGCAGCAGGAAATACAGTGCCCTAGAAGGGTATGGCAACCAGTATTGGCCAATACGCTCCAATATTCTTGCCTGGAGAGCCCCCATCCCTGCTGACAGGCCACAATCCACAGGGTTGCAGAGTCGGACACTATATAAGGGACCCTGCACTCATAGGGGCAAGACTTTTTTTGCCTGTGGCAGCTTGCCCCAGTGAGAGTTGAGTGTGAAGGTAGCACAGTTGCTTAGCTTACACAGACCCAGGTGATGCCAAGTGTGCATGGACACAGATTGCCTCTGTCGCAGGAGTTATGGCCATATCAGTCTTTTTTCAAGCCTCTTGTAGCTGGCGATCAGAAGGCCTCTCTATCCAGTCTTTCTCCATAGTGCCACCCATTCAGGTGCTTAGAGGGCTCCCTTGCCTGGGGTCCTTCTCTGTTGTTCACTGCATGAGGCACATAGAGGGGCCGCCCTGGGTGGGGTCCTACTCTGTAGATCAGTGCGTCAGGCGTTTGATGGGCCAGCCTCTCTATTGTTCAGCTGTCAATGCTGGCATGTGGGAAGAGAGAGGCCTGGTGCTGGCTCCACCCCCTAGGCATGACTCAGCAGTATCGCCTTGCTTCCATGGCTGCCTGGCTTTCCTCCACAGGCATTTCCCACCACAATCTCCTCCCTCACATCCCTTCGATCCATCTCTCCACAGTCAACAGCAGCCCTCACCCTGGGATTGCTCCACAATCCCTAAACTCCAGCCCCCAGCCACTGTGCCATCTGGGGTATGTATGGCTGTGGCAAAGACTGTCTGATTCTCATTCCATTTAGGCTGCCATAGATCAGCTGTTTCACTCTTAGCCTTAAATGTTTCTCCTCTGACTCAGACAATTGCCCCGATGTGGGGATCGGACCCCTGCTTCAGTTCCCCCACCCAAGGAGGGCAGGTCCAGTCCTACCAGCGCTCCAGTTTTTCCCCCTAGTTCCTTCGTCCTGCCGAGTTTTGCCTGGGTCTATATATTCTTTTCCGCTGGTCAGGTACTCTGGTCTGCTCTCAGCTGGTGTTCTGCATGTACTTCTGTGTCTGAAGGTGTATTCCTGATGTATCCATAGAGAGAGATGTATTCCACGTCCACCTACTCCTCCGCCATCTTGTTCCTCCATGTTAATACTCATGATATGTTAATATTTCATTGAATGTTTTTGCATATAAGTTAATGAGGGATTTAGGTATGTAGGTTTTCTTTGTATTTTCTTTCCTGTTTTTGCTATCTGGGTAATTCTAGTCTTATAAAGATTGTGTAAAAATGCTGTAAATTCTTCTTTAAATGCTTGGTAGACTTCTTTGATGAAACATTGGCCTGGATATTTCTTTTTTTAAATTTTCATTGAAGTAAATGTATATTTTTTTTACAATGTTGTGTTACTTTCTGCTATACAGCGAAGTGAATCAGCTATATGCATACACATACCCCTCCTTTTTTGGGTTTCCTTCCCATTTAGGTCACCACAGAGCATTGCACAGAGTTCTCTGTGCTGTACTCTAAGTTCTCATTAGTTGTCTATTTTATACACCACTCCAGTGTTCTTGCCTGGAGAATCCAGGGACGGGGGAGCCTGGTTGGGAGGCCATCTATGGGGTTGCACAGAGTCGGACACGACTGAAGTGACTCAGCAGCAGTGTAACTATGTCAATCCCAATCTCCCAACTCATTCTTGTTTCTTTTTCAGGAGATTAGACTATAAATTCAATTACTTGAATGGTCTTAGAACTTGTCAAGCTGATTGTTTCATCCTGTTTGAATTTTGGCAGTTTCAGTGTTCAAGGAATCGGTCTATTTCTCCTCAGTTGTTGAATGCATACGCATTCAAAGAGTTAAGACACATGAGTCTACTGCTGTGGTAGCCGTGCTCCAAGAGGCGCCTCAGTGGGCCCTGCTTCCTGTTATTCACACTCTTGTGCTCTTTCCTCACACGTTTCACCAGAGCTGGTTGGTCTGTGTGACAGAAAATGCCAGAAGTGAGAATCATGTCTTGTCTGAGAGTAGGTTCTAGAAGACACTACAGCTTTTGATTTGGTCTTCCATCCCCCCACAACCCTCTCTGATTATGGCTCTGAGGAAATCCAGCTGCCATGTTGTGAGCAGCACTATGGACAAGCCCATGTGATGAAGAATTGAAGAAGACACTTGCCCACACGGCGTGGGGCTGCCACCTTTGACAGAGATCCCCCACTCAGTCAGGCAGTCAGATGCCTGCAGCCTTGGCCGACATCTTTATTGCAATCTCATGAGAAATCCTGAGCCAGAACCACCTACCTCACCTGCTGCTTGAATCCTGACTTTCAGAAACTGTGTCAGATAAGAACTGCTATTTCAAGCTGTTAAGTTTTGGGGTAGTTTATTATGCAACAATAGATACCTAATGGAATTGCCATTAATACTCTATTATAGGGATTTCCCTGGTGGTCCAGTGGTTAAGACTTCATCTTCCAATGTATGAGGTGCGGGTTTGAGTTCAATCTCTGGCAGGGGAGCTAAAATCCCACATGCCTTGTGTCCAAAACATAAAACAGCAGCAATATTTTGACAAATTCAATAAAGACTTGAAAAATGATCCACATCAAAAAAAATTTTAAACATTTGTAAAATTGCTCTATTATATTCAGACCTCTGTACCAAAAATTTTCCTTTCCCTCTTCTTTTATTTACTTAACCATTGATTCATCCTTCCAGACATTTAATTAACTCCTACTGTGTTGGGTCTGAGAATACAAACAACATTAAGAAGAATATCAGAAGTGGAAATGTTATTCACTTGGTCGTGTCTGACTCTTTTGTGATCCCATGGACTATAGCCTACCAGGCTCCTCTATCCATGGGATTCTCCAGGCAAGAATTCTGGAGTGGGTTGCCATTTCCTTCTCCAGGGGATCTTCCCAACCCAAAGATCAAACCCTGGTCTCCTGCATTACAGGAAGATTCTTTCCCATCTGAGCCACCAAACAGAATATTAGCAGGATGTTAAATGGGATTTTCCTCCTCCCTCAGTCTCAAACTTGGGAAGAACGCATGAGAAGACCCCTACATTTTAAGGATGATTTCTGAAAGTTACACTATCTGCCTTCCAGAGCACAGTAAAAAGTAGAATCAGTCATGTACCTCTCCGGCCACTTAGCATCTATGGAAGCAACCAGCTTCTATAAAAGAAAGGCCAGAAAGAGGAATTAATAAGTTAGAAAGAGTTGTTAGAACAGGAAGAGCATGGGAGAAAATGTTCTGACTTTTCCCTTTTCCTTCCTGTGGGAAGGATTTATTCCTTCGTGTTAACTCTACTTGAACAGATGGTGATGAAGTGGCCCAGTGAGATGGAAAACTTACCCACTGCCTTCATCAAGCCAAGCTGCAGGTATCACATGATATAATACCGTATGAGAACCACTGCTGAGCTGAGGGAACTCTGCCAGGTGTGATATGGATGCACTGGGGTTTGATGGGTAGAGACCAGTATAAAAATCAACATCTGCTTCCTTTCTGGATTATTCCTAGGGTAGAAGTTTGTCCAGTAGGGCAGCTACTGCAGAAAAGATGACCATCAGTGGCCAGATGGCCTTCACACCTGCCCACATCCTTTTGCCCCTTTTTCTTAAAGCTCCCCTCTCTATCTCTGGAAAGCCAGAAGTAGCAGAGAGAGGGAGAGAGGGAGTAAAGGAAACAAGGAAAATTAAAAATTTCCCCTTCACACACACACACACACAAGTTTTCCAAACAATAAGTTAAGCCTGAATTTGTATAGAAGGAAAAAGTAACATTGAATATGAAATTCAAGTTTTAAGTGACTACAAATCTATGGAATATGCCTCAGATGTAATGAGAGGCCAGAAAGGGAGCTACCAGCAGGGGCATGTCTGAAAATAGTTGTACGAGAAAATGTGAGGTGTTTTTCTTTCTGCCTGTATTCAGCTCTTCAATAAGCAAGTTAATGAAAGATGAATCAAAACAAGACATACTTTCTTCACAGGGTCTGAAATCTTTTTATTTTGGCCCTGAACTCCCTGAAACCTCCCATAAGGAGAAAATGGCTTAGAAGATCCTTTCTTGGCAGTTGACGTGATCCAGGTCAGGCAACAGACCAGCGTGCAGGCAGCAGAACATCAGAACAGGTTGGAGAAGGAAGTCATTTCATGAAGAGAAAGAAAGGCCAAGAAGAAGATAAAAACATAGAGGTACTGAAAGTCAGAAAACAAAAACTCCCCTAAGGGCCCAGGGAACCCAGCACTCAGGAGCTAAGTAGTTTTGTCTCTGTTATTTAGTCCTCAGCTGCCTCCAGGAGACAAGAATCTTGTCCCTGCCTTGGCATAAGGATGCATGCTTGTCACCATGATGCTTGCCTGTCACCAAAGCACATGGACTTGAGTTATATCTGTATGTCCCTAATGGTGGGTGCAGTGTAGAGCAAGAGGAAGAGTAGGAGGAATTATAAAAAAAAAAAAAAAAAAAGAGTCTTGCAACAGTCAGCCACAAAAGGAGAACTACTGTTTGACATCCCTTATATGTGGAATCTAAAAAGAAATGATACAAATGAACTTATTTACAAAACAGAAAGAAACTCACAAACTTAGAGAACTTATGCTTGCCAGGAGATAGGATAGTTAGGGAGTTTGAGGTGGACATGTACACATCGCTGTATTTAAAATGAATGACCAACAAGAACTTACTGTATAGCACAAGGAACTCTGCTCAATGTTATGTGGCAGCCTGGATGGCAGCGGGGTTTTGGGGGGAGAATAGACACATATCTATGTATGGATGAGACCCTTTGCTGTTCACCTGTCACTATCACAACTTTGTTAATTGGCTATGCTCTGATTAAAAAAAAAAAAAGTTTTAAAAAAGAGAGTCTTAAAACAAAGAAGCCTGGGAAGAAGCAATTTAGAACAACTCTGGATGATACTCCTAAGAGTCCAGAGAGAACTCAGGGTCGACACAAACCAGAAGTCTCTAGGTTAGAAGCCTTGTTTTCACAAGGGGAACCCCAGGGTCGTTAGCATCATTCACGAGGTTCGATTTCATGGAGCCTGGCGAGGGTCTCAGTTGCCAGTGTCCAGTGGCAACAGGGCGGCTCACTTTTCCTACAAGAAAGGATGCAACTCTGATCCCATGAACACAGAAGTGTTATAATCATTGTTCAACCAACCCCTCTGGTCCTGAAAGACATAAGCTGCCCTCATAAATTACTCACTTTCTAGAAAGGAGGAAAGTTAGCGTTGAGTGGGTGTGGCTACATTTTCACCAGGCTTCAAATAACATCTCTTCATCTTGAGAGACTGACGTGTACAGGAATGTTTAAGATGTGGTGTTCAGAACATCATTAGATGTCTCCCCTCCTTTTTAAGTCTTTGCAAAGGGATCTTCCGTAATCCTTCCCACCCACTCCTGCCACTGTGGATCAAGATAAGAGGCACTCTTTTTCCCAAATAAATGCAACAGTTTACAGAAAATTTTAGAGTATGTCTGATTTTGGCTTTTTGGAACAGTATGGATTTTTTAATGTTAGAGACCCACAAAAATGAAGAAGCTTGGGGGTCAGTAAGAGCTTGTCCTTTACCTTGTGTGTAATAACTCCTATGGCCCTCAGAGTATTCCTCTGTAAAACCAGACAATGATTATTGTCTTCTCTGTTTATTGTAAGTGCTGTTGTGCAGGTTAATCAGTTAATATGTGTATAAAACTTATTATCACTTGTTGTGTCAGACTGGTGTCCTATTTCTGGTTTCTTGGCCATTTCCCCAGATTAATCATGAATTCTGCTTTCATAATACAATCAAAAAGGCTTCACTTTGGGCAAGGCAGTAGAAAATATCTGGTCCTCAGAACGTTGTCAGTTAACAGAAGCCAGGTCCTTGAAACCTATAATTGCTCATCAGAGAAGAGAAATTACTTACAGTAAGTCCCCTACATAGAAACTTTCAAGTTGCAAACTTTCAAAGTTGCAAATGTGCATTCCAACGTCCACCACACAGGTTAGTTCATGTGTCTGGTGTACACTGTCACATACATGTATCCTGTATGAGTGGTTGTGCTTTTGTGCACTTCACTGTACCGTATTGTATAGAGTACAGTAGTACAATAGCCTTATCTCAAGCCCGGGATGCCCAGGAGTAAGCATAAAAGCATCAGTGGTGTAGCTGGTAACACTGTACTTTTCAAGCTCCTGTACTGCAAGATTAAAAGTGTTTTCTTCATTTTCGTGTTTGTTTTTTATGTATTATTTGCATGAAAAGTATTGCAAACTTATTACAGTACAGTACTATATAGCTGAGTGTGTTATTTTGGTATCTAGGTTTCCTTGGAGGTTTCCTTGGTGGCTCAGATGGTAAAGAATCTGCCTGCAGGAGACCTGGGTTTGATCCCTAGGACAGAAAGATCCCCTGGAGTAGGGATGGCAACCTACTCCAGCATTCTTGCCTGGACAAATCCATGGACAGAGGAGCCTGGTGGACTACAGTCCATGGGGTTTCAAAGTGTTGGACATGACTGAATGACTGACACTTTCACTTTCAGGCTAACGTTTTGTACTTAGGGAACAAATTGGACTTACCCACCGTGCCCTTGGAATGGAGCCCGTCCATATATATGAAACTTCTTGTACTCTACATTCAAAGCATTCCATAGTATAGCCTCCATCTACTTTTCCACCTTACTTCTCAGTTCTCAACTTTCCTCCACGTGAGTGCCCTGGCCTCCAGCTGACTACCACACTGAGTATCTTGGCCTCCATGTCTCTATTTAACCAGAGGGTAAATAAAGTGTTTACTTTGCACATGGACGTTCAGATTTGCTTCATCTTGAGGAGGAGATTTGAGCATCTCCTCCAAGAATTCACACAGTAATGTCTCTGTCATTTACCTGAGATGAACATCATTCATCTTTTTCTTTTTTAATTCCCTCTCTTATATGGTCCCCTGGAAGAAAGACACAATGTATCACAGTTGGTCGGTTTCTTGTTGGTTTTGTTTGTTGTATTTCTCGCAGCATAAAAAACAGTGTTCTGCATATGTCAGCTGCTTAAGAAGTACTTTTCAAACAGTGAATAAATGAATGATCATGTGTTGTTTCTACAGATCAGTATAAATGCAGGCCTTACTCTATGCCCTCCGTTTTTCAGAAAAGCGGATATGGAGAAAGGTTTTTTATCGACCCAGTTCAGTTCAGTTCAGTTCAGTCACTCAGTCGTGTCCGACTCTTTGTGGCCCCATGAACCGCAGCATGCCAGGCCTCCCTGTCCATCACCAACTCCCAGAGTTCACTCAAACTCACATCCATCGAGTCGGTGATGCCATCCAGCCATCTCATCCTCTGTTGTCCTCTTCTCCTCCTGCCCCCAATCCCTCCCAAGCATCAGGGTCTTTTCCAATGAGTCAACTCTTCACATGAGGTGGCCAAAGTACTGGAGTTCCAGCATTTGCATCATTCCTTCCAAAGTACACCCAGGACTGATCTCCTTTAGAATGGACTGGTTGGATCTCCTTGCAGTCCAAGGGACTCTCAAGAGTCTTCTCCAACATCACAGTTCAAAAGCATCAATTCTTCGGTGCTCAGCCTTCTTCACAGTCCAACTCTCACATCCATTTATGACCACAGGAAAAACCATAGCCTTGACTAGATGGACCTATCTACCCAAAAGCTTATTGAAAAGGCTTATGGTAAGAAAGGAAGAAAGAAGAAAAAAAAAAAAGAAAGGAAGGAAGAAAATAAGGAAGGAAGGAAAGAAGGAAAGAAAGAGAAAGAAAGGAAGGAAGGCATGTGATCCAGAAGAAACAACAGCGCTGAAAGTTTCTTGGGAGAATTCAGAGGCTTATTCTTTGGCCCCTAGTAATAAACCCCTCATTCCATAGTTCAGCAGGCACTCTATCTATCAGATCTAGGCCCTTAAATCTATTTCTCACTTCCACTGTATAATTATAAGGGATTTGATTTAGGTCATACCTGAACGGTCTAGTGGTTTTCCCTACTTTCTTCAATTTAAGTCTGAATTTGGCAATAAGGAGTTCATGATCTGAGCCACAGTCAGCTCCTGGTCTTGTTTTTGCTGACTGTATAGAGCTTCTCCATCTATGGAATGAGGTTCGTGACATTGTACAGGAGACAGGGATCAAGACCATCCCCATGGAAAAGAAATGCAAAAAAGCAAAATGGCTGTCTGGAGAGGCCTTACAAATAGCTGTGAAAAGAAGAGAAGCAAAAAGCAAAGGAGAAAAGGAAAGATATAAGCATCTGAATGCAGAGTTCCAAAGAATAGCAAGGAGAGATAAGAAAGCCTTCTTCAGTGATCAATGCAAAGAAATAGAGGAAAACAACAGAATGGGAAAGACTAGAGATCTCTTCAAGAAAATTAGAGATACCAAGGGAACATTTCATGCAAAGATGGGCTCGATAAAGGACAGAAATGGTAAGGACCTAACAGAAGCAGAGGATATTAAGAAGAGATGGCAAGAATACACAGAAGAACTGTACAAAAAAGAGCTTCATGACCAAGATAATCACGATGGTGTGATCACTGACCTAGAGCCAGACATCCTGGAATGTGAAGTCCAGTGGGCCTTAGAAAGCATCACTACGAACAAATCTAGTGGAGGTGATGGAATTCCAGTGGAGCTATTTCAAATCCTGAAAGATGATGCTGTGAAGGTGCTGCACTCAATATGCCAGCAAATTTGGAAAACTCAGCAGTGGCCACAGGACTGGAAAAGGTCAGTTTTCATTCCAATCCCAAAGAAAGGCAATGCCAAAGAATGCTCAAACTACCACACAATTGCACTCATCTCACATGCTAGTAAAGTAATGCTCAAAATTCTCCAAGCCAGGCTTCAGCAATATGTGAACCGTGAACTTCCTGATGTTCAAGCTGGTTTTAGAAAAGGCAGAGGAACCAGAGATCAAATTGCCAACATCCGCTGGATCATGGAAAAAGCAAGAGAGTTCCAGAAAAACATCTATTTCTGCTTTATTGACTATGCCAAAGCCTTTGACTGTGTGGATCACAATAAACTGTGGGAAATTCATCAAGAGATGGGAATACCAGACCACCTGACCTGCCTCTTGAGAAATCTGTATGCAGGTCAGGAAGCAACAGTTAGAACTGGACATGGAACAACAGACTGGTTCCAAATAGGAAAAGGAGTACGTCACGACTGTATATTGTCACCCTGCTTATTTAACTTATATGCAGGGTATATCATGAGAAACGCTGGACTGGAAGAAGCACAAGCTGGAATCAAGATTGCCGGGAGAAATATCAATAACCTCAGATAGGCAGATGACACCACCCTTATGGCAGAAAGTGAAGAGGAACTCAAAAGCCTCCTGATGAAAGTGAAAGTGGAGAGTGAAAAGGTTGGCTTAAAGCTCAACATTCAGAAAACGAAGATCATGGCATCCGGTCCCATCACTTCATAGGAAATAGATGGGGAAACAGTGGAAACAGTGTCAGACTTTACTTTTCTGGGCTCCAAAATCACTGCAGATGGTGACTGCAGCCATGAAATTAAAAGACGCTTACTCCTTGGAAGGAAAGTTATGACCAACCTAGACAGCATATTCAAAAGCAGAGACATTACTTTGCCAACAAAGGTCTGTCTAGTCAAGGCTATGGTTTTTCCAGTGGTCATGTATGGATGTGAGAGTTGGACTGTGAAGAAGGCTGAGCACCGAAGAATTGATGCTTTTGAGCCGTGGTGTTGGAGAAGACTCTTGAGAGTCCCTTGGACTGCAAGGAGATCCAACCAGTCCATTCTGAAGGAGATCAGCCCTGGGATTTCTTTGGAAGGAATGATGCTAAAGCTGAAACTCCAGTCCTTTGGCCACCTCATGTGAAGAGTTGACTCATTGGAAAAGACTCTGATTCTGGGAGGAATTGGGGGCAGGAGGAGAAGGGGATGACAGAGGATAAGATGGCTGGATGGCATCACTGACTCAATGGACGTGAGTCTGGGTGAACTCTGGGAGTTGGTGATGGACAGGGAGGCCTGACGTGCTGCGATTCATGGGGTCACAAAGAGTCGGACATGACTGAGCGACTGAACTGAACTGAACTGAATAAACCCCTCAAATCTTGCATTCTTTTCTATTATAAACAAGAAGCCATCCTCTTAACATTTAAAAATTCTTCAGATATCTGTAGGTCATGGGAAGCCAAGCAAAGGCTGCTCAATACAGGAATCTGACTCTGGATGTTTCCCTGAGAAACCAACCTCCTGAGCTCAGGAGATGCTCACCTCTGATTTCCTTTAAATAACCACAAGGAACCCTAAGTCAGGAGATTTAACCTCAGGAGATTTGTGCTCAAGGAAGCCCTTAGCTGCAAGTGGAATTCAGAGTATTGCTACTTCAGCATACAATATACAGCACTGAAAAATCAAAATATCTTTGCAAATACAGACCTGAAATTTCTACATGGGAAATCTGGGCTTTGTGGACATCACAGCCACAAAAGGCAGCTCACAGTTGTGTGTGAGAAAAACTTGACCTGACCAAAAATGACATTTTCTTTGTAAAACTTATACTAGAAAGAATTTATCCAGATGAAAATAATTTTGGTAAAGTAAGATAATGTTTTTTTTTTAATTTGAAGTGGTTTAGTTCTGAATAGCAAGGAATGCTACTCCTGATGAAGAAATTTAAGTATACTAATGTGATTTACTCAAGAAGACTTTTTTCCAGTTAAAAAAATTATGTGTTAATATATGTAAGTATAGTGTGAACTTACGGTCTAGAAACAGGTCAAATGCTCCTCCCACATGAGTAAGTGTAAATCTAACTTACTGTGGAAAGCTGGGGTCAAAACAGCCTCTACCCGCCCTTCTCTCCTCTCTGAGACTCCTATTATGTCCTCCTATAGATTTCACCCCAGCAGCTCCTGGGTCATTCTGTTACCATGGATCCCATTCCCAGAGAAGATCCTTAATCTAAGCATGCACATACACATATATGGTGGTTAAAGTGGCTGAACAAAGTCGTCTTCTGAGATGAAGACCACGCATGACTGGATATGGAATGTTATTGAGTGAGTCTTACAGCCCCATGATTGCAGTTGGCTCCAGTACAAAGTATGACAAGATAGCTATTCATCCGGCTCCCTTCATGCAAGAGGAAAAATGGAGCCCAGGAAATGACCAGGTGACTTGTAAACACTGGCTTGGCAAGTTGAGACAAAGTGAGATAGAAACATACATTTGAGAAAAAAACAAATTATCACACTGAGTTACTCACAGTCAGCCCTGGGTACAATTTGAAAGACAAGAGATATTTTTCTTTACTGCCTTTCTATCTCCCATCTCAAGGCTTTTGTTGCTTCTGGTTCTAAGTTACCCGAGTTTCACACAGCATATAGCCCTCAGTCCCCTGTCCTGCCAAGACGTACCTTTCCAGCAGTGCTCCAAAGCCAGGTCATCCTCACGACTTCCCCATTTCTCAGAACTATTTCTCATGAAACTCATAGAGCTGTTAAAAGCACCTTGCTTTCTGCTCTAGGCATCATCACTAGAGTTAAGACATCTTATACCATTTCAGAGCGCTACCTCTCCAAATGAACTGCTTTGATTTTAAATTAACTGCATTACTGTTTTGTATTAAGGGGACACAACATATATATATATATATATATATATATATAACCCTAGTGAAGTGAAGTGAAAGTCGTTCAGTTGTGTCCGACTCTTTGCGACCCCATGGACTATACAGTCCATGGAATTCTCCAGGCCAGAATACTGGAGTGGGTAGCCTTGCCCTTCTCCAGGGGATCTTCCCAACCCAGAGATGGAACCTAGGTCTCCTGCATGGCAGACGGATTGTTTACCAGCTGAGCCACAAGGGAAGCCAACAGCTCTCTATAAGATAAATGTCTTTAAAAAATGACAGACTGAACCATATAAAAACTAAGAAATTCTGAAGTTAAGATTGAACTAAGACCATTCTGGGCTTTGTCCCAGATATAAAATGAAAAGGCTATATTGTACAGTCCCTGAGAAACTGTTACATCCTGAAATTATATGTTACATTCTGAAATTAATTAAAAATGAAGAAATTCTGGAAATTAAGACAATTAAACAAAAATGTAACCCACTGAGTGGGAGAAATTATTCATAATAAATGTATTTTAAAGAATTTATATCTAGACTATATGAAGAACTTTAACAAAATGATAAGGAAAAGACAACTTACCAAATAGGAAAATGCACAGACATGAATAGACATTTCAGAAAAGAAGACATAAAAATCATCAATAATCATGACAGAAACACAGTCAACTTCATTAATCACTGATGAGGACTACTTAGAATGACAATATGATATCACACATGCCACAATAATTACAATGAAAAATATAAAAAATACCAAGTATGGCAAGAAGATGGAGCAATTGGGACACGTATATACTCCTAGTGTGAGGTTAAGTTGACACAGTTGCATTGGAAAATCATGTGGCAAAATTTATTGAAACTAAACATATATGTAACCTGTTATAAACTATGGTGTAATTTATACCACGAAATACCATGCAACAATGAGAATTAATTATCTATAACTCCACAAATACATATGAATGTTATAAACATAATATTGAGCAAAAGAAGCCTGATCAAATGAGAACATATTTGTGATTCCATAGATAAGTTCCAGAAAAGAGCAAAATCAACTTGTTAGAAGTCATAATAATGAGATCACCCAAGGGAAAGTAGGTGTTAACTGGAATGGAAAAAAAGGTAGTCTCTGGGACCTGAAAATAATTCTGTTCTCTGATCTAGGTGCTCTATTTACAGGTGTAATTGTTAGAAATTTATCAAACTGCACACTTGGGATATGTTTATTCATCTTTCTGTATATTGTAGTTCAATAAAAATGTTCACCAAGATGAAAATAAATTTAAGCAAGAAAAATATAGAGATCTTTACTCAGATGCAAAAAATTATTTGCAAACTGGAGAGATGTTGCCTTTTTGATGACACACACACACAAATGTCTATGGGTTTTTATTGATGTAATCTCAGTCCAAGACAAGAGTGAGATGTGGATATCAAAATTACAAAAATAATTTACGCTTTATTTTCAGTTTGTTTAAAAAATAATTTAGTTTTCTATTGCTGCTGCTGCTGATGCTAAGTCGCTTCAGTCGTGTCCGACTCTGTGTGACCCCATAGACGGCAGCCCACCAGGCTCCCCCGTCCCTGGGATTCTCCAGGCAAGAACACTGCAGTGGGTTGCCATTTCCTTCTCCAATGCATGAAAGTGAAAAGTGGAAGTGAAGTCGCTCAGTTGTGTCCGACTCTTAGCGACCCCATGGACTGCAGCCTACCAGGCTCCTCCGTCCATGGGATTTTCCAGGCAAGAGTACTGGAGTAGGGTGCCATTGCCTCTGCCTAGATGAAATATATTAAAAATGTAAAAGTCTCTTAAGAAGTGTACAGTACCACATTTTTATTTAAAACTTGGGAGAATCAAAGTCCAGAAAGGCCTTGCTCATGCTTGTGCTTAATCATTAAGTCATGTCCAACTCCCTATGATACCAATTTCAGAGCATATTGTGGGTAGTAGAGAAAAAAAGAGCCCACTACTTAAATGTACACATAGATTCATGCATATGTGCATGCACAGCAGCTCAGTCATGTTCAACTCTGCAACTCCGTGGACTGTAGCCCGCCAGGCTCCTCTGTCCATGGGATTCTCCAGGCAAGCATACTGGAGTGGGTTGCCATTTCCTACTGCA
Organism: Bubalus bubalis; assembly: GCF_019923935.1. NCBI lineage: Eukaryota > Metazoa > Chordata > Mammalia > Artiodactyla > Bovidae > Bubalus > Bubalus bubalis. The sequence goes on from NC_059161.1 coordinate 112,269,371, forward strand.
GAGGATCTTCTCAACCCAGGGATTGAACCTGGGTCTCCTGCATTACAGTCAGATTCTTTACCATCTAAGGTACCAGGGAAGCCCAGAGAGGCCTAAGTGTAATCAAATTTAGATGGATTTCCCTGATGGCACATCAATCATTCATTGACTCGAGGATTAGTTGGGAATAATCGCTATCTTCACAACATTGAGTCCACCTCTTTTTTTTCTTTTCATTCAATAAATAATTTTTTTGTTTCCTGATTAGTGGCCATGCACATATTTTGTAAATGTGTTCAAGATATTTAATGTTTTGTGCTGTTTTGTGATGGTGTTCTAAAGTGTTTGTCTCTGGCTCATAACAATATAATTAAGTTTGTTTTTTTTTAATTTAGATGGATTTTTAAGAAAAAGATTTGGAAGTAATTATCATGCTTTCTGACTCCTTCACCCAGAGCACATTCCTTTAGATCCATGGTTCCCAAACTTCACTAAGCATGAGGATTATCTTTGGAAAGTTTAAGGGGAAAAATACCAGAAACTCTAAAACCAAATGACCTATTCTTTTTTCAATTATTATTTATGGCTGCATGGGGTCTTCGTTGCTATGCAGCCTTTCTTTAGCAGTGATGAGCAGGGGCTAATCTCTAGTTATGATGTGCCGGCTTCTCATTGTGGAGGCTTCTCTTGTCGCAGAGCACAGGCTCTAGCGTGAGTGGGCTTCAGCAGTTGCAGCATGTGAGCTCAGTAGCTGCTTTCCTGTCTCTAGAGCGTGGGATCAATAGTTGCGGTGCACGGGCTCAGTCGCTCCACAGCATGAGGGATCTTCCCGGATCAGGGGTCGAACCCATGTCTCCTGCATTGGCTGGTAGATTCTCTACCACTGAGCCACCAAGGAAGCCCAATGATGGTGATTTGATGACTTTATTAAGGAGGCATTGTACTCAGCACTTGAGGCACTGCCTCCTTTAATTCTTAAAATAACCCTAGAGCCTAGTACTACTTTATTTTTCCTTTTAACATTTTCATTTATTTTTACTTTATTTATTTACAAATGAAGGTAAGTGTCACATGGTTGGTAAGAATTTGAATCCGGACTCACTCGTCTAAGGCCTAAACACTTCTTAGTGACCTTACTGTCACTAAGTCAAGATTTATGAAATCAAATAAATGGATTTCTAGTTGTGCAATTTAAAGCAAACTGAGGAAAGATGTTTGAAGCCATTTGGGTCTCTCCAGTGCCTGAAGGGGAAAAGGCAATGGCACCCCACTCCAGTACTCCTGCCTGGAAAATCCCATGGACGGAGGAGCCTGGTGGGCTGCAGAACATGAGGTCGCTGAGAGTCGGAGACGACTGAGCGACTTCACTTTCACTTTTCACTTTCATGCATTGGAGAAGGAAATGGCAACCCACTGCAGTGTTCTTGTCTGGAGAATCCCAGGGATGGGGGAGCCTGGTGGGCTGCCGTCTATGGGGTCGCACAGAGTCGGACACGACTGAAGTGACTTAGCAGCAGCAGCAGCAGTGCCTGAAGGCAAAGCACTTACAAATGCTCTTCAAATAATAGCACCTGGTCTTCTAAGTACCTTATTCAGTGCTGCTAATGTGACTAATTCTACAATGTCATATAAAGCTGTAGGAAAAACTGACAAAACGATGGAGGGGTAGTTTCAAAAGAAAAGAGAAGTACAAGAAACTAAAAAGATAGAAAAGAGAAAAAAGAAAGAAAAAGCTTAACTCTCAAGGCTTCCTCTGTGTGTGTGTGTGTGTGTGTGTGTGTGTGTGTGTGTATTTGACCAATGACCCAGTGACCATTCACAGTACAAATTTCCAGAAGGGCCCCCATTCTAGTCTCATCATAGCCTCCTTCCTTATCACTTGCAACATCTGTTACATATTCTCCTAGTCTCAACCAACCCTTCCCACACACCTAATTGCCAGGCATTCATTTTATCTGTATCTGAAGAAAAGAGAAGTAGATGAGTCAAATATGCCAGAATATTAATATGTGGTGTGGAAGAAGTGTGGGTGTTGGCAAAGCTGGGTTTTGCTCCCTCCCCCGGCTCTAGAGAGTCTTTGGGGATGACATGCAATTTGTCCACTTAGCCTTAATGTCTGTGCTGGTTAAGAGGGGCACTTCCCCAAAGACACCACGTCAAAGCAGAGGAGATGAATTACAAGGGAATTAAGCCCAGACCAGAGAGTATTTGTCATCGGACCCTCTTGGCTCTGTTGATTCCTCAAAGAGAACATGGGGGATTAACTGGGGTCTGGCTCAGAGTTTGGGGTCGAGGGTCATACCCACAACTAAATGTGAAGTGTTTTGTGGGGGAAGAGATAAAACGGTAGGAAGGGAGGGATGACAGGATGTTGATGTGTGTGTTGTCGTGTCTCAAATACATGTGGGGCAGAGGGAGTCCATCATTAGTTTTCTGGGAGCATCTGAAGGAGGGCAAGATGGGGAGCAAGAGGAACTCTCTGAGCTCCGAGGCACTTGACCTTCCTCCAGACAGGAAGTCCTATCTGGCACTGAGCTTCTGACCTTCTCTCCTCCTTATCTCTCGCCTATCCATCAGGATCAGGATTCTGACAATGGAGGAGACCTTTCAGATGACTTCTCTAATGAAGTCTTAACCAAAACATCCCTATATTTTGTCAGTGCCAAATATGGACACCCATGCACATGTAAATATCATCAGGAAGAGTACTGGATCCCAAAGTTTTGGTCTCAAAAGAGTATATCTCCATATTCCCATCCAAAGAGGCCACTTAGCCAGAACCCAGAGACACAGCCTTGAAGAAGATTCAGGGCAATTGGCACGTTTGTGCTCCTTCTGTCCAGGATCAAGCTTGACTCCTCTGAGGTTTTGAAAGAGCCAGTCAGTGGGGATTTCTGCTGAGAAGAGAGAGTAACCAGAGCTGAAGAAACCGAAGAGATTTCACACATCCAAGCAGGCAAGACCAAGAAAGAAAAGGATTCCTGGAGCTTATATTTTGGAGCCTGAAAGGGGGCTCTTCTCAAGTTTATGAAAACTAGAGAGTCATGAGTAAAGAGTTCTATTTAAATTTTGGTCCCAGATTTTTATTACAACTCATCTCTGAATTTAGTGCCCCAGTGACTTTCATTTGAAACTAGCAATGCAGCATTTTCATAAATAAAAAAGTTCTGAGTCTGGAAGCATACCTGTGGCTACCTGGAAAGAGTTTAGCTAGGACAGTCTAAAGTCCTATTAGAAAAGCTCCCATGTAGAATTCATCATCTACACAGACTGTAGACGCGAATCGCTGAGGGAAGAACACTGGGCTAGGAGCAGCATTCAAAGACACTTGCAGACATTTGTGAGCCTCCTGGAGCAAGTAAACCTCTGAGCTTTAATGCTATCTGCTAAACTCAAATAGTAGTAGCTCTTCTGTCCATTTCAGTACTGAGATTAATTGTGAGAATCAAATAAGGTAAGTGTCTTAGTCTGCTCAGGTAGTTCTTACAAAATACCACAGACTCAATGGATGAAATAACAGATGTTTCTTTCTCATAGTTCTGAAGCTGGAAAGTCCAAGTTCAAGGTGCCCTGGTGAGAGCTCTAACCCTGGCTTGCAGACAATCATCTTCTTGCTGTATACTCACAAGGAGGAGAAAGGAGAGGGAAAGAGAGAGAGAGAGAGTGTGCACTGGTGTCTTCCTCTTCCTAAAAGGGCACTAATCTCACCATGAGGGCTCCACTCTCATGACTTTCTCTAAATATAATTACCTCCCAAGGTCAAATACTTTCACATCAGAAATAAGACTTTCAACATATGAATATTGGGAGACACAAACATTCAGTTCATAGCAATAATGAAATCAAAGGCTTTGGTAAATGACATAGAACTCTATCAACTCGTTATGGTATCATTTTCATCACTTCTGGGCTTCCCTGGTGGCTCAGTGGTAAGGAATCTGCTTGCCAGTGTAAGAGATGCAAGTTCAATTCCTGGCTCAGGAAGATCCTCTGGAGAAAGAAATGGCAAGCACTCCAGTATTCTTTCCTGGAAAAACTCCATGGACAGAGGAGGCCTGGGGAGCTACAGTCCATGGGGTCACAAAGAGTCAGCTATGACTGAGCAACTAAACAACAAAATGTTCACTACTAACATAAGCTTCATATCACAGGTTAGAGTGTGCCACTGTATCCTATCTTTTTCCCTTAAGGATCTTGGAATTATAAAGAAACTCGCAAACATATCCTGCAGCCCCTCTCCCCATCCCTGCTTTACAGCTGAGGAAAATGAGCTGATGTCATGTCCAAGGTTATACAGTAATTGTTAAGAAAGCTGGTTCAGAGGATAAGAACTCTGGAACTAGATAAGCCTGGTAATAAATTTGACCTGCACTATTTAATAAGCATTGTCCTTGGACAACTTATTTCATCTCTCTAAAGCTCAGTTTCCTCATTGTAAAAGAGGGCTGAGAAGAATAATACCTATTTTATCAGAGTGGAGGTGAAGTTTAAATCAAATTGCACACATTATTCCACATTAACACAGAGTAAGAGCTTGATGAATATTGTTAGTATTAAATGCTACTGAATGGTAAATGCTGCTGTCATGCTTTATTATTGTTAGTATCATTATTAATCACAGAGTTGGAATAAGCACCCCAGTCTCCTGACATCCGGTGTTGCTCACAAAAAGTAATCGTTCAAATCTAGCAAAGCCAATTAAAGGCAGGAACAATTTCTTTCTTAATGATAAATCTTATTAGAGTTCCCAGCTGTTTGCTGCATCAAAACAGTAAAGTTGAGTGCGAGGAAAAACCGGTTCCTGGAAACATTCATCAAAAGTCTAGTAATTAGAATAGAACCCGATTATAAAACTCAGATGGTTTTAGCTGAGCTTTGGTGCTACGGTACCTTTTTTTTTTTCCTGAAAAATCAAGGACAATATAAAGTCTGGTTTGAAGCCACGGGTAAGATTTTCCCGTGCAAAAGCATGACTAGGCTCACTTTTTTGCAGATAACCTAACTGTGAAGATAGCTTAAGTGTGAAGGGCAACTTGTTCCCACATAGCATTTGCTTTTTTTTCATACTATCTATTTCTTACCATTTGGAATTGCTATTCTACTTTCTTAAATCAAGGACAAAAAATGACAAGAGCAAATCAAAGCCTGAGTGCCCAGTCAGAACTAGCAGGGTTACTCAGTATTCAAGGACCAAGGTCTCTGCCAGAAAGCTGGATATTGGCCTCATATCCTAGTTCCGGGCTTAAGTAGAAAAAAGTTAATGGATTAACCCTGACAGATGACGGATGCTCTCAGCAAGCATGGGCCTGGAGCCAGAAATCAGCCCCGTGTACAGACGGCAGCCATGTCTGGGGGTGCAGGACCGGGCTGATAACAGGACCGGAAACCCATCAGAGACACCCACCCTCTTACCTCTGGGCCTCATCAAAATTACCTGCCAAAGAGACACCGCGCCAGACCAGCACCTTGTCAGACTATCGTGTAATAGAAAACAGCTGTTCCTGTTGGGAGGCAGCGGTGGGAGGAGTGAAAAGAACGGAGAACAGAACCATTCATAACTTTTCTGCTTGTGCAGAACTGTAAGTTGCTATCGCAAGGCAAGTAAGAAGGGGAAATTCTAGGGACCCCGTGGGAATGACATTATCCTCCTCTAAGGAACTGATAGGAAATCGGAGCTACTGAATTTAAATCATTGATGACTGTTAATCCTTAGCAATGGGTTTAGAACACTGTCTGGACCTACCCAGAGCATCCCAGGGGTCCCAAAGGTACAGAGATCTGATCAGGTGACTGGGGCAGGGGGAGGGTCTCCATCACCTAGGGCAGTGCCTATCACATGGTGTGTGCTTAGCGAATGCTTGTTTAATACATGATTATGGAAGTTCATGACAGGCATTTTTCTAAGGCTGGATGGAGTGGGTTTGTAATTAAATGGATTAGAGTTTGACTCAATGTTTTATCATTTATCAACTGTGGGGTCTTTGGAAATTTTCTTAATATATTCATACCTTAGATCCTCTATCCATAGAATGGGATGTGGACAGCTACCTCATAGGATGTTGGGTATTATTAAGTTAAAAATCTAATATTGTATTGTTTACTGTACTCTTAAGTTCCTGGCATGAAGTATTAGGTTGGTGGAAAACTAATTGCGGTTTTAGACTGTGAATTTTAAATCATTTTAACTAGGCCCAAACACACCTTTATTAATCAAAATTAGGAACCATTACAATCAACCCAGTTTTGCCAAAAAGAAATGGTTGGTTTATTTCTGCAGCAGAAAAATCCATGCTTTGGGATTCAAAGAACTCTTGAAAAGCATCTTCTGCCTCCTGCTGGATATAGAAGCATTTTCCTTGCAGAAAAATTTGGTTGAGACGATTGAAGAGGTGGTAGTTGGTTGGTGAGAGGTCTGGTGAATGTGGCAGAGGAGGCAAAATTTCATAACCCAAATTGCTTCAACTTTTGAAGTCTTGGTTGTGTGTCATTCGGTTGGGCATTGTTCTGGAGAAGAATTGGGCCCTTTCTGTTGACTAGTGCCAGCTACAGGCATTGCAGTTTTCAGTCCATGTCGTCAATTTGCTGAGGATACTTCTCAGATGTAATGGTTTCACCAGGATTCAGAAAGTTGTAGCAGACGGGTAGCAGACCCCCGAAGAGTGAGTGTGACTTCTTTTGATGCAAGTTTGGCTTTGGGAAGTGCTTCGGCGCTTCTGTCTCAGTCTGTGTGGGGTCTCTGGGTCCTGGAGTGCACAAGGCTTGTTTGAGCCCTCTGAGCTCTCATGGAACAACAGACTACAGACTGGTTCCTGATAGGGAAAGGAGCACGTCAAGGCTGTGTATTGTCACCTGCTTATTTAACTTATATGCAGAGTGCATCATGAGAAACGCTGGATGAGGCAGAAGCTGGAATCAAGATTGCCGGGAGAAATATCAATAACCTCAGATACACAGATGACACCACCCTTATGGCAGAAGCGAAGAAGAACTAAAGAGCCTCTTGATGAAAGTGAGTGAAGAGAGTGAAAAAGTTGGCTTAAAACTCAACATTCAGAAAACTAAGATCATGGCATCTAGTCTCATCACTTCATGGCAAATAGATGGGGAAACAATGGAAATAGTGAGAGGCTTTACTTTTTTGGGCTCCAAAATCACTGCAGAAGGTGACGGCAGCTATGAAATTAAAAGACGATTGCTTCTTGGAAGAAAAGCTATGACTAACCTGCTGCTACTGCTGCTAAGTCGCTTCAGTCGTGTCCGACCCTGTGCGACCCCAGAGACGGCAGCCCACCAGGCTCCCCCGTCCCTGGGATTCTCCAGGCAAGAACACTGGAGTGGGTTGCCATTTCCTTCTCCAATGCATGAAAGTGAAAAGTGAAAGGGAAGTCACTCAGTCGTGTCCGACCCTCAGCGACCCCATGGATTCCAGCCTTCCCGGCTCCTCCATCCATGGGATTTTCCAGGCAAGAGTACTGGAGTGGGGTGCCATTGCCTTCTCCGATGACCAACCTAGACAGTATATTAAAAAGCAGTGACGTTACTTTGCCAACAAAGGTTCCATCTAGTCAAAGCTATGGTTTTTCCAGTAGTCATGTATGGATGTGAGAGTTGGACTATAAAGAAAGTTGAGTGCTGAAGAATTGATGCTTTTGAACTGTGGTGTTGAAGAAGACTCTTGAGAGTCCCTTGGACTGGAAGGAGATCCAACCAGTCCATCCTAAGGAAATCAATCTTGAAGATTCATTGGAAAGACTGATGCTGAAGCTAAAGTTCCAATACTTTGGCTACCTGATGTGAAGAACTGACTCATTTGAAAAGACCCTGATGCTGGGAAAGATTGAAGGCAGGAGGAGAAGGGAATGACAGAGGATGAGATGGTTGGATGACATCACCGACTCGATGGACATAAGTTTGCGTAAACTCCAGGAGTTGGTGATGGACAGGAAGGCCTGGCATGCTGCAGTCCATGGGGTTGCATGGAGTTGGACACTACTGAGCAACTGAACTGAACTGATGGAGCTTCTTCTCAGTCCAACCACTGAGCTGGTCATTGCCAGTTGTCATATAAAATTCACTTTTTGTCACATGTGACAATGCAATCAAGAAATGGTTCATTGTTGTTTCATAAATAAGAGAAGACAACAGTTCAAAATGACAATATTTTGATTTGTGGTCAGCCCATGAGGCACCCACTTATCAAGCTTTTTCACCTTTCCAATTTGCTTCAAATGCCAAGTGACTGTATAATGGTCGACACTAAGCTCTTTGGCAACTTCTTGTGTAGATGTAAGAGGATCAGCTTTGATGCTGGCTCTCAGTTGATTATTGTCAACTTCCGATGGCTAGCCATGGAACTCCTCACCTTCAAACCTCTCGAATGCTTTGCAAAATTTCTCGAACCACCACTACACTGTTCATTTGTTAGCAGTTCCTGGGCCAAATTCATTTGTTGATGTTGTGAGCTGTGTGATGCTTTATGATCCATTTTGAATTCCAATAAGGAAGTCACTTGAATTTGCTTTCTGTCTAACACCATTTCCCTAGTCTAAAATAAATATAAAATACACAGCAAGTAATGTCATTAGCAAAAAAAAAAAGGGAGAAATGTGCATTAAAATGACATATAAGATAACCACGATTATTTAAGAATGTATCCTAATATCAAACAGCAAATTTCAACATTACAAAACCGCAATTACTTTTGCACCAAGCTAAGTGGAAGCTCAGTAAATGATAGAAGGTGTCATGGATCATGCAGTCATTAGATCATACAGTAACAACGATGATTCATGTGTATAAGTGACCTCCAGATATAACAGGAAAGCATGGAAAGGGTAGCACTACTACCAAGAAATGCTCATCACAGACTGTTCACTTGCTAACAGTAGCCAGAGGAGACAACCCTAGTGAGTTTCCTAGTCATGTACATACACCACGTCCATTATACAGAAGAACTCAGCAGGAACATTGGGTTTAAGTGGCCTTGGGTGGCCAGCTAAAGCAGGAAAAAAAAGAGCAGGTGAAAAAGCAGAGGCCAGATAGACAGGAGCCTTCATGTCTGCCATCAACATCATTGTTCTTTGTATTCATACACAGGCAATTTCATTTTAAAGTTTGATCTACTTTTCTTTGAGTCAGAAATTGACCTTTCTGGGCAAACACATAGACACATACACACATGCAGGTACACATGTACACACGAAGGAAAAAAGTGAATTGAATAATTTATTATCATTCAAATCAATGTCCTCAAAATTCAAATATAGGTGTCAACTTATAAGAGGAATAGGAAGCTTTGTATATAATGAACAATCAGAAAACAAGAAAGAAGACTTGGAAATTAAGAACATTATTGCCATATGCACACAATCTCTCTAATCTCTCTTGGGCAAGTGTATACACTCAGACACAAACATAAAAATACAACCACCAACAGTCCTGTATAAATGTTTTTTGATGTAAGATATTTAATTCCAGAAGATGCAGGGCTATCGAGTTAGGATTCTAGCCTTCTCTGCTGTCTCAGATCACCTGTCACGTCTCCTTGAATCCTTCTGAATCTACACTGCAGTTCCATGGGGCTTCCTCTGGGGGGGGAATATGCCCCCCACTTTTTTGATGGAGTCTCAAGCTTGAAAAGAATGATCTTCCAGTGGCCTTAAGTGATGAAGTTACTAAGGAAATGTTTCAGTGTTGAGAGGCTCACCCTGGGTAAATCCAGTGTAGTGAAAGAGGACACTTAGAAGTGGATGAGGGAAGAGGTGTGCCCTGACCGTGGGGCCTCAGGGTCCTCTGAAGCTCCTCTGAAATAATACCACGGTCACCTCTGTCTTTCTCTCAGAGCCCTGACATTGTCTTATCACCTGAGAAGACTGTGTATAGTTTGAGAAAGTTTCCAAAGGTGATTCATGACGCCTCCACCCCACTAGCGCTGGTTAATGACTACGGGTCATAAGTCACAGCGGACACAGCTCTTCCCATCTCTCACTTGACAACCCCTACAGAAAAGCAAGTTTGGAAACAATGAGTCCAGGATGAAAATTTAAGTCTCTGTAAAATCTTCGTCGTCCACAAAGAAACAACTCTTTTCTCTGCCAGGGTTGTTAAAGAGTCATATGTCCTTATTATGGCTGCCTAGGTCTTTATAGGGGCTTCCCTGATAGCTTAGTTGGTAAAGAATCTGCATGCCATTCAGGAGACCCCAGTTTTACTTCTGCATTGGGGTTTTTATAGACAGTTTCACCTCCCAAACATTTCAACATGCTGTGATTTTATCTAGTACAGGGCAACACTGAGACCTTTATTTCATTTTATTCTTAGCAACTCCAAGGCCCCCGTTCTACAATGGCAAAGGGAGTAATGCTGTTAACCTTGATGACTTTGTGAAGATTAATTTAGTTATATTACATAAATTTTCTAAGCCAATAGGGAGCGCTTCATATATGACAGCTATTATTATCATTAACTTATTTTTGAGGATCATGTCATAACTAAATCATATGGTCAACACTGTATAATCTATGTTGCATAGTTAAGTGAAATTTCAAGTTCATAAGACATGTCTAAGTGTCTGGGAGGCATTCTGTAATTTTCTTCATATTGACATTGGGACTTACCTGGTGGTCCAGTGGTTAAGAATCTGCCTGCCAATGCAGGGAACACAGGTTCCATCCCTGGCTCAGAAAGATCGCACATGCCAAGAGGCAACTAAGCCCATGCCACACAACTACTGAGCCCACATATCCTGGTAGCCCATGCTCTAAAACAAGAGAAGTCATTGCAGTGAGAAGCCTGCACACTGCAAGTAGAGAGTAGCCCCCTGCTGACTGCAGCTAGAGAAAGTCCATGTGCAGCAACAAAGACCCGGTACAGCCAAAATACATAAAAAATACTGACATAATTCTTGGTTTTGTTTTAAAAGGCTTTAGAAGAGATTCATACTGTATTCAGTCTCTCTCTGTTTTTTCTTCCTGTTCATACTTGCCCATGGTCTTCTCCTAAGGTAAATCTGATTGCCAGGAAACAGCCAGTTGTGAAATATGTCTCAATATTACTTGTATTTGCAGCATAGTCAATTTTACCCCAGGATCTGGCATTGCTCTTTCTGATGAGGTCAATGTAATGCCAAGCTGAATCACTGGCTCCCTCCCTTTTTCCAAAGAAAACAGAACAATTGCAAGGAAGTGTGTTTGTTGTTGTTCTCATTTCTCAGTCTCCAGTCTCATTTCTATCATAAATAGCATCAATTATCTGATGTGTAGCTGACAGAGGAGTTAGTTTGCCTCCAAAGCCTCATTTGGTTCCACTGATTCAGCAAAACACTTGAGTATGACTGTGCCTCTGTGTTTATGGACTTCAATGCCTGAGTTTTCACATTAGCTAGAAAAGGTTATTTGTCTTTAGATTAATGATAAACAAGGTTAAGGGCACAGTTCCTAAGTTGTGCTTCATTTGGAGCTTCTCAAGCTGGATTTAGCAGATATTAAGTTACAAGAATTTGGGAAAACTCACACATTTACAGGAGTCCAGGTTACTAGTTAGCTCTTATTTATAAAGGAAAAAAAAAGGAGCTAAAGTAGTGACTTACTACTACTAAGTCACTTCAGTTGTGTCCAGGTCATAGAAAAACCAGGAATCAGAACTTTGCATAGTAAGTGACATATGGTAAAGGAATAAATAAAAGAATGAATGAATGACATGATTTTCTGTTTATAATATCATCAAAGGAAATCATATGCCTTATGTTTAAATTTCTATTATGCTTGCATTTCAGATACTATCCCTGATTTTTTTCCCCTTCACTTTCCTTAGAACTGTCTAAACTCAGAGTCTCTCCAACCAAATCAGCTAAGTCAAGCAAAATATTTTTCAAGAAAATGATTAAATGGTGACATACAGTTCATTATGATAAAGAAATTTAAACTGGTTGATGGGGTTTGGTGTTTTTTTCTGAAGTAAATATTAAGAGAAAAAAGAACCTATTAAATGTTAAAATATTAACAGGAAAAAGAACTTATAAAATTTTACCATCCTTTTTTCTTTTTATAGTTTTTTTTAGCAAAATTAGTAATTGGTGAAATAAAAAAAAAAACCAAAGAGCTAATCCATGTTATTTTTGTATTATACTCTAACATATACAGGTTATTTCCTAATTTATTCATATCAAATCTAAGAGGGAAATAGATATTAACATCGACATGCTAAACTCCTCTCAACGTAAATGCCGATGTTCTTGTTTTGATGTAAATTACAAGGGTCTCTAAGCAGAGATTTGAAATGCTTTTATCCATTAATCAAGAAATCACAAAACTATATTTGTTGCATATATGTTTATGTAAATAATAGTTTTAAAATGCCCATTTCTAGTTTCCCAACACTATGAAACCCTACACCAAATAAATCTAGTAACTCACAATTATGTGTCTTGGCTGGCCAAGCATTTTATCATTTTAAAATAGAATATATTATTGCAAAAGTAATTGTAGTATTTCTGGCAGTTGTGTTTTAGTAATTGCAGTTTGTTGGTATCAACAGAGACTGGACAGATTTCAGCATAGCTCTTCCTAATATTTAAGGACAAAAATAACTAGTCATTTTTCTTGTGTCCACAGTATAATAAGCACCGTGTATTGATTTATTGAGCATTTGCTATGGGCCGGTCAATTTACATTTCTGTCTTGTAATGGACATGAGTTTGATGTCCACACTCTGGGAGATGGTGAAGGACAGAGAAGCCTAGCATGCTGCTGTCCATAGGATCACAAAGAATCAGACACAACTTAGTGGCTGAATAAAAACAATCTTTTAACATCCCCGTAGAGTAGATAGATGACTTTTATTTAAATGTATAAATGAAGAAAGTGAGGTTTAGAGAGGTCACAGAAACGTACCCAAGTTAAAAAATAATAATAATAAATAGGTAGTAGAAATTAAACCCAGTTGTATATGATTCTGTAGGCTACAGGCAAGGATAACTTCTTTGCTCTTTTGAGTTAAGTTGGCCAAAATAACAATAATAATAACAATAATAGTAATAAGTAAGATGTACACACAGACCCTACATTTAAAGAATAATTGTATGTCAAACGGCTTATATATTTCTATGTATTTTTCTTGAAAAGTTGAAGATAATGTGTTCTTTGAACAGTGTAAGATGTTTCCACCCACTCTACTGCTCCAGTGTCTTGTCTGTAAGGAGTGTCTATTGAATCATACCTCTTAGTCATGGGTCTGAGAGGTAAGATGCAATCATGCCTCCTAAGGAAGGTGTGTGCCAATCTATTCATCATTTTATGTGCTAGATCAAAGGCTGTGCATACAGTTCCTCAAGATAAATGTGATTTTCTTAGCAAAGTTGAAGTAGAGCGATGTAGATTAGATTAAGTTTTCTTAGAATTGCCTTTCCTTGACCATTTTCCATGGGGTTTTAAAACAGAAGTAAAGGCCAAACAATTTCACTGGAGTTTACATCCAGGACAAAAACCCAAAATGCCCCAAACATATGTATTCAGTTGGCCAAAAAGTTCATTCAGGATTTTTGGTAGCATCTCCCAGAAACACCCAAACAAACTTCTTGCCCAGTTCAACAACACTTGAGAATTATTTCAACTTTTTACCCTCATGTATTTCAGAGGAAAGCATTTCTGGGTCATTTGCACTTATTTCATCAAAATACTACTGAGTAATTCTCTTGGGCTCTATAAGGGACTTCAGTATGTCTGATTGTAAGCCAAGATGCTACAAATTAATAAATCTTCTAAAAATGCAGCTTTCCAAAGATATCAACTTTATTGGATGTGTTAAAAATCATGGGGACTTCCCTAAATAATATTTCACTTTGCCAAAGATATTAACTGAAAGCCTGACAGAGAATGGCCAGCACAGAGGCACTGACAGCAGAGGGGAGGAGAAGGAGCCAGCTTTTGAAGACATGGGGAAGTTTAATTTGAGATAACACATGTAAAATGAGATCGTATATAGATGTATATGGTACATATACAGCATGGCGGGCGACAGTCTACAGGGTCACAAAGAGTCGGACATGACGGAAGCAACTTGGCACGCATGATACATGTATGTGTATATATAAATAAAATCACAGAGATCAATAAGCAAAATCCACAGTTATTACCCACTAGAGTCATAGGCCACAGGAAAGTGTAATATTAAAACATACAAATTGGTGTGCACCACATAAAAGATCCGTCTCTCCCTTAGTTTTGAGCATGCAGCACAGGAAGAGCCCTTCAGGACACCCACAGATAGCAACAATTGCTTTATGAAGGAAAAAGACCCACCCTCACCCCTCCAACAGACGTTTGTACCCTGACAAGCATCTTGCCACAAATGAAGATATTCCTCTGAAAGAAAGACTGGCTCATTTTTACCACACCGGATCCTACAGTAGCAATGGGTATCTTGGTAGATAAGAACATACATTCCAGGTCTACACTGCCAGGATTCGAATCCTTAATCTATCATTCAGAGTTAGCTACTTACTTTGCAGGACCCAGCTCAAACTAAAAATGCAAGGTCCCTTGTCCACATATCAGGGAGAAAGTGCCACTAAAGACACAAAACGATGAGGCTCTTCCTTTCTTCCACAGTTTCTCTTTCTTGTCATGGTGTTTTATTTGCAATTTAATGTCAGCCTACAATTTACAATTGTCAGCACAAATTTTACCATCCATCTTTACACTGTGCAATACCAGTTTCAATGCAAATATAAGAGCATTTAAATTGTAGGCAGAATCATTGAAATAGCACGGTTCATATTCCATAGCTCCTATATGCATCGCTATTTTGCTCTCACCAAAGCAGTGAGAACATGGCACAAAACGGAGTCCACTGTTTTTTAATTCACACTTTGATGTGTGACCCTCCTAGCAACACTGTGTACTACTGATATGTAAGGGAGGATTGAAAGGAAAAGAAATGACGGGCATGCCTATCTTTGCCTTTCCTTCTAGGTCATCATTTCAAGCACCAGTTGTTGGCTAATACAGGGAAATAACGTGAGTAAGAAGGGACAGACTAGGATGCCTGGGCATAGACATTTTTTAGAATGCTCCTGCCTTCTTTCTGTGTTCAATGCCAGTTCTGGATGAAAAGACAGTGTTAGGAACTGGGCTCCCAATGACCGTGCTTAGTCATATCTATAACATGCTCATACTGTACCTACTTCAAGTTTCTCTGGACCCCCACACATGACGGATCCACTGGAATTCTGTGTTCATGGGAAACCACGAACACTGCATGTGAACTGAGTCAACAAGCAACTCCTATAAGACCCATTCCTCCTCTGCTCACATGCGTGATCTATTGCCCATCGACTCTCATTTACAAACACGTGTTCAATGATAAAATTATGAAGAATTTAAGGCAGTGAGTGACAACAGAATGTTAAACCAAGCACGGCCCCCTGAGCACAGACACCATGTGACTACACAGGCTAAACATGTATGAAGCCACCCCGGCACTTAGTAGCTCTATGACCTCATACATATTACTGAACCTCTCTGTACCTCAGTTTTTTCTCTTGTAAATTAGGAAAATAATTGTACCTGGCTCATAAAATTGTTGTGAAAAACAAGTCTGTTATTATGTAAAGTGCTTGACACAGTGCCTTGGCATGCAGTGAAGTATAACTAGTAGTTCTTATTGCTATTTTGTCATTCAGTTCAGTTTAGTCGCTCAGTCGTGTCTAACTCTTTGCGACCCTATGAATTGCAGCACGCCAGGCCTCCCTGTCCATCACCAACTCCTGGAGTCCACCCAAACCCGTGTCCATCGAGTCAGTGATGCCATCCAGCCATCTCATCCTCTGTCCTCCCCTTCTCCTCCTGCCCCCAATCCTTCCCAGCATCAGGGTCTTTTCCAACGAGTCAACTCTTTGCATTAGGTGGCCAAAGTACTGGAGTTTCAACTTCAACATCAGTCTTTCCAATGAACACCCAGGACTGATCTCCTTCAGAATGGACTGGTTGGATCTCCTTGCAGGCCACGGGACTCTCAAGAGTCTTCTCCAGCACCATAGTTCAAAAGCATCAATTCTTCGGTGCTTAGCTTTCTTCACAGTCCAACTCTCACATCCATACATGACCACTGGAAAAACCATAGCCTTGACTAAACGGACCTTTGTTGGCAAAGTAATGTCTCTGCTTTTGAATATGCTATCTAGGTTGGTCATAACTTTCCTTCCAAGGAGTAAGCGTCTTTTAATTTCATGGCTACAGTCACCATCTGCAGTGATTTTGGAGCCCCAAAAAATAAAGTCTGACACTGTTTCCACTGTTTCCCCATCTATTTCCCATGAAGTGATGGGACCAGATGCCATGATCTTCGTTTTCTGAATGTTGAGCTTTCAGCCAACTTTTTCACTCTCCTCTTTCACTTTCATCAAGAGGCTCCAGTGAAGTTCCTCTTCACTTTCTGCCATAAGGGTGGTGTCATCTGCATATCTGAGGTTATTGATATTTCTCCCAGCAATCTTGATTCCAGCTTGTGCTTCTTCCAGCCCAGTGTTTCTCATGATGTACTCTGCATATAAGTTAAATAAATTTTGTCATTAGCATCATCAATTTGTTTGGGGAGCATTGGGTTTTAAAGATATGACCTTGGGACTTTGCTGGCAGTCCAGTAGCTAAGACTGCACTCCCAATACAGGGAGCAGGGATTCGATCCCCAGTCAGAAAACTAGATCCCACATGCCACAACTAAGGCCTGGCACAGCTAGATGAATTTTATTTTAAAGAAAAAGATATGACCTTAAAACGAGATTTAAGGATGATCCTTGAATTTTGTATATCCATATCATCCTTCTCCTCAAATTGTCACAAGGATCCTATAAGCGTTATAAATAGATTTTCTCTGTGTTGGCATGGTGACATTCTAGGCCAGATAATTCATTGCTGTTGGGTGCTGTTCTATGAACTGTAGGATATTAGCAGCATTCCTGGCTTCCACCCATGAAGATAGCAACCGCCACTCCAGAGGCAACCAAAAGTGACTTTGTTGCTGTTGTTTAGAGGCTGAGTGATGTCCAACTCTTGGTGACCACAGCACTCCAGGCTTCCCCATCCTTCGCTATTTCCCCGAGTTTGCCGAGTCAGTGAGGCCATCCAGCCATCTCATTCTCTGTCGTCCCCTCCTCCTCTTGCCCTCAATCTTTCCCAGCATCAGGGTCTTTTCCAATAATTTGGCCCTTGGCATCAGGTGGCCAGAGTATTAGAGTTTCAGCTTCAGCACCAGTCTACCTATTTCCAAAATCTCCTAGGAGGCAAAACCCCTCCCCCAAAACCCCCTTCCACTGAGAGTCACTCCTTTGTGATTATATGGTATGTATGAGAACATTGAAAGCTGTTTTGCCAAACAAGTACATCCAGGGCCACATAATCCCCCAAGCACGTAGTGCAAGCTCAGCATCCTTAATATACAACGTAGCAAACCCCCAAATGACATACTACTTAGATTCACTCTAGCCCTATAGCTCTCTACTTCTTCTGTTTACTGAAGAGGCAGGATCAAGCTGTTTAAAAAAAAAAAGAAAGAAAAAGAAAAAAAAAAAGTGGAAAAAGTCTCATTCAGATCTGGAAACTGTCAAATCTCTGATAAGCTGGTCCAAGAAAACAGAAGTGAATCAACTCTGGTTCCCAGGATGGAAAGACCTAGGAGGTATTATTGTCCAGACTATGCACTCCACCGGCTGCCTCCTCCCCCGCAGCAGACACCCCTTGGCATGCCTCCGCTCAGACAAAGCCCTGATGGAAAGTAACATGAGGACTGTGCTGACTCCAGCGAGTTTGATTTATCAGGACTACTGGCATTTGCAAAAGCAAGTGGTCTGTTTGGATGAGATGTTTCCCAGGCGGAAAGAAAAAAAAAAAAAAATCTGGCTTGATGATCTCTGCTCTTGCAGCATCTTAATGTCACTGGTTCTTCCTCTCAGCGGGGCAACAACAAGGGGAATTCTGTCTGCAGGCGGCGCTAGGTGCTCTAGGCAAGTCTCAGTCCCAAGTCCCATCACCTCCTCTAGCGCTTTTATTTCCTTAGGTGGGAATGCGAATAAACCCACCCTCTGTGCATTTCTTGCTCTCACCTTCCTTACCACACTTTCCCCATTGCGCCTCCCTCTGTCCCCCCTCCCCCACCTCGAGGGCCACCCCATCTGTTTTCTGTTAGGAGTTCATTTTCAGAGTGCAGGCTGGTGGAATTCCGAGTTCAGACCCCCTCGAGTGATGAGAGTCCTGGGGCTGCTGAAGGTCCCTTGGCGCGGTCCCTGCCACCTCCCCCTCCTCCCCTCCCTGTGCCCCACTTGCCCTTGTGCAATAACATGCTGAAGCCCACATCTGTTTTCAATTCCATGTTCATTTGAACTGCTCTGGGAAAATGGAAGCTCTCACCAAAGACCGGGGTCTTAAAGTAACAGCATGAATACAAACAACTTTATTTGACCAACAAAGGAATATGTACATGTATATAAAGAGACAGAGATCCTTTTATATCCAAGCTAGAGGTATTTCACTGAAAGATCTGTCTGTCTGCTCTTGGTTCAGGATGAGGCAATATATATAATCAAAGACTCTTAACACTTTTATTCTTGGCTCTAATGGTCATCTTTTGCCCAATTTCCAACCTGGGAATGTTGCCTGAATTCCACAATTAGAATCAGTCAATCTGAGTGGATATTCTCAAACTTCTCTCTTAGTCTGCAGTTTGCTGTCTGATCAAAACTGTAGATTTTTTTTTCCTCATTAAAAAATTAATGTAGGGGACTTGGTTATCACATTTTCTCTCTCATTTAATTGCCAAATACAAGGTGTATCTTTTAGCAGGGAAAGCTAGGAGTGTGCTCATCTTTCAGGCAAAGGAAATGAATGATCATCTGTAAGAGATGATGCTGTCTTCAGTCAATATTCTGCTGCTTCTTAAGAAAAGTGTGTGTGTTAGTTGTTCAGTCGTGTCCAACTCTTTGCAACCCCATGGACTGCAGCCTTCCAGGTTCCTCCGTCCGTGGGATTTTCCAAGCAAGAATACTGGAGTGGGCTGCCATTTCCTTCTCCATGGGATCTTCCCAACCCAGGGACTGAACTCAGGTCTCCAGCATTGCAGGCAGATTCTTTACCATCTGAGCCACCAGGGAAACCCTGAGAAAACCCTGGCCATACTTAGGATGCCCTTAACTATGAATTATACATCAATGGTAAGTCATAAGGAAAACGAATCAAAAAAAGCTTTGGGTACAAGAAGGTCCTAGAAAAATGAGTTTTGCTTTGCATCATTAAAAAAAAAGAAAGTGATAGAAAGTTACCACAGTAAAGAGCATTTGTTCTTTCAGGAACTGGGGAAGCAAAAGTAAATAATTGAGAGCGTAGAGGCTTCCATCACTTCTGTATACACAGCCTGAATGCATAGTCCCTGAATCATTGATTGACAACAGAGTCACAGGCACAGAGCAAGAAGGAATGATAAAGGAGGCATCGGGCTAAGCCGGACACTGGGAATATGCTTGTTTATTTGGTAAATAAATATTATATTAATTCTCTACTCATGCTTTATAAATCACATATCAAGAATTCAATATTCATTTATTATATATATTACATGTAACAATGTATAATATATTACCCTGACAAATATTTGTGGAATGATGATAAAGTCAGGTACCATACGGGCTTCCCTGGCAGGTCAGCTGGTAAAGAATCTGCCTGCAATGTGGGAGACCTGGGTTCGATCCCTGGGCTGGGAAGATCCCCTGAGAAGAGAACACTACCCACTCTAGTATTCTGGCCTGGAGAATTCCATGGACTGTATAGTCCACAGACTTGCAAAGAGTCAGACACGACTGAGCGACTTTCACTTTCACTTTCCACTTTCAGTTTCCATATATGTTACATATTGTTGTTTAGTCACTCAGTCGTGTTGGACTCTTTTGTGACCCCATGGACTGTAGCCCACCAGAATCCTCTGTCCACGGGATTTCCCAGGGAAGAATATTGGAGTGGTTTGCCATTTCCTTCTCCAGAGGATCTTCCTGACTCAGGGATTGGACCTGTGTCTCCTGCATTGGCAGGTGGATCCCTTACCAGTGAGCAACTTGGGAAGTCCTATGTTACATATGGGTGTGTCTTTGCTAGATAAAAACTGGGATGATATATAATATGCTAATAGATTTAATATAAAATAAATTGATACAGTACCTATATACTGTATGCTTAACATAAATAGTCTGAACATATAGAATATGTACATATGTAATTATTAATATAGACTAAAGACATTCATTCCACAGGCATTTATTTTGGCCATATATCTTGACAGTTTAGAGTTTGGACTCTGGCAAAGAATTCCCAAGTTCAAATCTTGTTTATCCCACTTAGTAGTTGTATGGCCTTGCAAATTACTTAACTTATGTGGGTCTTGATTTCCTCACATGTAAAATAGATATAATGAAATTAGCTACCTGATGGGGGTATTAAGAAATTTTAATCAACTAATCCTTGAAAAATGCTAGAACACTAGCATGTGAAGAGAATTTGATAAGTCATACATCCCGTCTGGGTGATGCTGGAGTTATGATCTAGTGAGACTGACAAGCAATAAAAGAGGGGTCAAGAAGGTAAAATCAGGGTTGAGGTGTAGGTGACAGTGGTGGGGGGATTAGGTGAGATCCCTTCATTCCAGTCCTGGACTGATTTTACAAAAGAATTCAAGAAAGGACCCCTATTGACTAAGAAGGAGAACCAGCACTGACTTGACAAGAGTTACCACTGCTTTTATGAACTTCTATTTTTCATATGGTGTCTTATCAATCTAAGGTTTTAACTAGTTTTCTTCTCACCCAAAGTTAATAGATTTTGAGAAAAGAGGGATTTGGGCATTTAAAATATTATCCAATATATTTACAATTTCCACAAAAAATCTTATATGCTACAAAAAACTTTTATGCAGCATCGACTCTAAAGCTGTTAACCTCATGTTAGGTTAATACCAAATTCGAATCCTAAGCATTATTGAGACCCTCTACAACCCTGAGCCAGCCTTTGGTTGGAACTTAGGTTAGATTCACAGAAGTCTCTTTCTAATAAGTGTATAGGGAGAGTTTATAGAAATAATGTTATTTCATCATTATCCACCTATTTTTCAGCTAACTCTGATATAATTTCTGATATAATCTGACTTGTTAGTAAATTTAATCCTTCTCCCAGGCCCAGCTCACACTAGCCAAAAAAATACAAAGGTTTTCGGATGAGAAACAAAATATTTGTCTAGTCCTACAGTCTGTTAGAGCTTCAGTTATTTTATTTCAGGACTCATATATATATTCCAGACTTAATAAAAACCCAGTCCTTTAGCTAATTTTTGTAAAAGTTTGATTTCCCAAAGGATATTGGAAGGGTCACTTCGGTCAATCAGTTCAGTCGCTCAGTCGTGTCCAACTCTTTGCAATGCCATGAATTGCAGCACGCCAGGCCTCCCTGTCCATCACCAACTCCCGGAGTTTACTCAAACTCATATCCATCATGTCGGTGATGCCATCCAGCTATCTCATCCTCTGTCGTCCCCTTCTCCTCCTGCCCCAAATCTCTCCCAGCATCAGGCTCTTTTCCAATGAGCCAAATCTTCACATGAGGTGGCCAAAGTATTGGAGTTTCAGCTTTAGCATCAGTCCTTCCAATGAACACCCAGGGCTGATCTCCTTTAGGACGGACTGGTTGGATCTCCTTGCAGTCCAAGGGACACTCAAGAGTCTTCTCCAACACCAAATGACCTTGAAGAAATAATAGTTTCTTAACAAATCTTCACAGGAGAAAGTCATACACATACACAGACAGAGAGAGACAGAGAGAGAGGAGTCAAGGTAAGAAGAAAAAAAAAAAGACAATTCCCAGATTAAGGAAAGAGAAAAATATCAAAAATAGCTGCCCAGTAAATCAAGAAATTTAATTTCTTAGCAAGAAACACCATGTGCTCAGATCCACAGCTATTTACCATAATAAGATTGGACAAGATTACCATGATAAGATTGGACAAGATGAGATCAGATGAGATAAAAAGATCATTGACTTGGATGATAATGAGCAACATATATTGGAAAGAGTACACTCTTTGGGAAAGAGAACTGAGTTTAGATATCAGATTTATCCCTTTCTAGTGATGTGACTGTGAATAATGTGATGAATAAAATGAACTTTAGCTTCTCTACCTGATCTGTGCCTCCCTGAATGGCTCCTTATAACATTGACAAGTGTGCTCATTAATCTCTCTGTTCCATACCCAGCACATGAGCCTCATGACATGCATATCACCTGTCCTTACAGGACACAGCACTTTGTAGTAGAAAGACGACGGCCTAGGAATAAAGTAAGTGGCCTTTCAGAGACATGCCATCCACTGACCAGCTGTGTCATCTTGAGTCCAGTTGTCTCGGTTTAAAGAAGGGTTAATAATACCCACCAAGCATTACATTAATATGGATTACATCAATATGGATTACATCAAATTATACAGTCTCTGGCCTATAGTATATGCTCAGTAGAGGTGGATTTTGCTCTATCCCCAGGGTTCTGAACACAAAGAAGTTCTAGTATGAGCTCTATTACTGCTTAATTTGGCTCCACCTCATCTCTCCCCCCAACCCCCGCCCCCTCCTCCCAGAACAACCACCAATGCTAAAATACTCCAGAAATAGGAAACCTCAGTTAGGTAGACAGGTAGGAGGGCTTTGTAGAGAGGGAAAGGAAAAATTCTAGGACACTTCGCCAGAGTGGCAGATACACAGATACCTTATTCCTCAAAATAGCTGTAGGCCTCGAGCCCTGGAAAAACTGGGGGCTCACCCAGCTTTCTTAGAAAAGACCCACATGCTGCAAAAGACTGAAGGCAGGAGAAGGGGATGACAGAGAATGAGACGGTTGGATGGCCTCACTGACCCAATGGACATGAGTTTGAGCAAGCTCCATGAGATGCTGAAGGACAGGGCAGCCGGGAATGCTGCAGTCCATCGTGTCGCAGAGTCAGACACAACTGAGCGACTGAACAACAACATCCCTCCAACAACTCATGGCAAATAAAGGGCTGCCATGGACTGAGGAGTGAGGGGAACATGTTTGTCTTCCAGGGAGCCTTATAAAATAATTGGTGAGGGTAGTCTAGGGTTACGTTAAATGTATAAACTGTTTATTTTTGCAGTGCTGATTAGAAAGGCACGGAGAAGGCTAATGCACTTAGGTTCAGTGTTTATTCCTTCCAAGACGCTGAACCCAGGGTTCATGACTCTGCAGGCATCCTCTTTCTGGAATACATATTCTTCCCCCAGTGACAAAAGGCCATGCCATGTCATCCCACTTCCTCTCCTTCAAACCCAATGGGTACAAGTAGTAACCATCATTCTTGAAGCCCATGCCTGGAAGGAATTTGGGGAGTATCCACATGTGGGTAGCCCAAAAGAGTCTCTTGTGCTCATTCTCACTAATTGGTTGGGGGAGGAAGTGACTGTTTTCAATCAACTTTGCGTTACATTGAACTTGTCCCTACCTCAAGACTTAATGAGGAAGATTTTTTTTATGAACAAATTCATCAGAACTAATTAATAGCTTTCAGTCAGATTTCAGTTCAGTCACTCAGTCGCGTCCGACTCCTTGCAACCCCATGGACTGTAGCACAGCAGGCTTCCCTATGCATCACCAACTTCCAGAGCTTACTCAAACTCATGTCCATCAAGTCGGTGATGCCATCCAGTCTCATCCTCTGTCATCCCCTTCTCCCCCCTTCAATCTTTCCCAGCATCAGGGTTTTTTCCTTCGCATCAGGTGGCCAAAGTATTGGAGTTTCAGCTTCAACATCAGTCCTTCCAATGAATACCCAGGACTGATCTCCTTTAGGATGGACTGGTTGGATCTTCTTGCAGTCCAAGGGATGCTCAAGAGTCTTCTCCAACACCACAGTTCAAAAGCATCAATTCTTTGGCACTCAGCTTTCTTTGTAGTCCAACTCTCACATCCATACATGACTACTGGAAAAACCATAGCTTTGACTAGATGGATCTTTGTTGGTAAAGTAATGTCTCTGCTTTTGAATATGCTGTCTATGTTGGTCTTAACTTTCCTTCCAAGGAGCAAGTGTCTTTTAATTTCATAGTTGCAGTCACCATCTGCAGTGATTTGGAGCCCAGAAAACTAAAGCCTCTCACTGTTTCCATTGTTTCCCCATCTATTTGCCATGAAGTGGTGGGACAGGATGTCACGATCTTAGTTTTCTGAATGTTGAGCTTTCAGCCAACTTTTTCACTCTTCTCTTTCACTTTCATCAAGAGGCTCTTTAGTTCTTCTTTACTTTCTGCCATAAGGGTGGTGTCATCCACATATCTGAGGTTATTGCTATTTCTCCCAGCAATCTTGATTCCAGCTTGTGCTTCATCTAGCCAGGCATTTCACATGATGTACTCTTCAGAGAATTTAAGTAAGCAGGGTGACAATATACAGCTTTGACATACTCCTTTCCCTGTTTGGAACTAGTCTGTTGTTCCATGTCCAGTTCTAACCGTTGCTTCTTGACCTGCATAATTAATAGTAGGGACCATAAAAAATCAGTTCACTTTTGTGAAGCACAAAAATAAAATTAAATCTCTGAAATAATGATAATAACAATGTTTAACACTTTATACATGCTTGGGCTTCCCGGGTGGCTCAGCGGTAAAGAATCCACCTGCAATGCAGAAGATGCAGGAGATGTGAGTTCATTCCTGTGTCAGGAAGATTCCCCTGAAGGAGGGCATGGCAACACACTCCAGTATTCTTGATGGGAAAGTCCCATGGACAGAGGAGCATGGCTGGCTACAGTCCATGGGGTCTCAAGGAGTTGGACACAACTGAAGCAACTGAGTACACGTGCTTATTAGGTACCTGATACTGTTCTGAATACTTTATAGGGGTTAATTTGTTAATTCTCACAATGATTATCCTATGTGACTATTATTATTCCTATTTACAAATAAACTAACAGGAGAACATAGAGGTTAAGTGTCTTTTGCAAGATGCTTAAGTGGTGCGACTAGGAAACATTTGGCATTGCAATTTACAAGGCAGCAGCTCTGATTCAGAGTCCATCCTTTAGACTCTGCTGTAGGAGGCCATCTTTTTATTTTTGCCGAAGAAGTTTATTAGACAGAAAAGCATTCTAGAAGCAGCAGAAACACAGAAAACCAATGAGGTCTAGAGATCAGCACTGGGAAGAAGGAAAAAGAACAAACGCTGTTTGTCATTAAGCCACCAAGTTTTCACTCAATAAATAAAATCCCAAACTTGGCTGTGATTTCTTGGCCCTGAGCAATTTCTAAGTCCTTAAACTCATATCAAAGCAAACTCTTAAAACAGTAAGACTGCATCCCTCCTGTTGTCCCTTTCAGTTGTGGTGAAGATGGAGATTGGACAAGAAAGATCCTTCCAGAGATCAGAAAAGGGGACAATACGATTAGTTGACCAAGGAGCTCCTTACAATATAAGAGCAGGGAACCCTTTTTATTTTAGCAAATATTTGAGTCATATTTTATGTCACAATTAAAAGCATCTTAACTTTGTATAACTGACTCTTGAAAAAGACAGGAATTGGAGTACCTAGGCTCTTCACAGTTGAAAATCCAAAAATCATTTCTAATCAGTCTTCCATATATTCAGATTCTCCATATCCTTGGTTCATTGTATCTCTCTGATTCTGCATCTGTGGATTCAACCAACCACAGATAATGTAGCACTTCAGTACTTACATTTGACAAAAGCTGCCTGTATGGACTGGCACAATTCAGATCTGTGCTGTTCAACGATCAACTGCAAATGGTCTCATATATTCATATGCATGTGTGAATTGCAGTGACTATAAAGGAGACATATAAGGCAATATGAAGACATATCTGAAGTATGCTTAGAATTTCATGTTGTGAAGTAGATATAGGCAGGATGTTTCATGGACCACTGAACCCAAGTAAAACACAGTGCAGCTTCAAGACAGGGAGTAACACTTTTGGAGGGGAATATAAAGTAAGACCACAGATGTAGGGAGGAGTCAAAATGTGTTCTTTGTTATAAAAGAAAAGGTATGCCTGGAGTAAACAGAATTCTCTGTGTGTATGTTTGTGTATGCTCAGTTGTGTCCAACTGTTTGCCACTCCATGGACTGTAGCCTGCCAGGTCCTTCTGTCCATAGGATTTTCCCATCAAGAATACTGGAGTGAGTTGCCATTTCCTATTCTAGGGGATCTTCCCAACCCAGGGATCAAACACACATCTCTTGTATCTCCCGAACTGGCAGGCAGATTCCTTACCACTAGTGCTAGCTGGGAAGTCCCAGTCAGGATTCTTTTCAGTTCAGTTCAGTCGCTCAGTCGTGTCCCACTTTTCACGACCCCATGAACCTCAGCAAGCCAGGCCTCCCTGTCCATCACCAACTCTTGGAGTTTACCCAAACTCATGTCCATTGAGTCGGTGATGCCATCCAACCATCTCATCCTCTGTCATCCCTTTCTCCTACTGCCTTCAATCCTTCCCAGCATCAGGGTCTTTTCAAATGAGTCAGCTCTTCACATCAGGACAATTAAATACTTAATTGATAATGAGTGAACCCATATGATGAAACAATCATGTCTAATTTCATAAATAACTTTTGCAAAATAAGCAGTTTTAGAAGTTAAGAGAGGTTGCCGTTTCTGCTCTGATCACTGTCATATCCTAGCAGATCTGGAACCAGTGTAGCAGAACAGCTGGAACGTAGCAGAAACTCAACACTCTTAACCAAATGAGTAACTGAGTGGACATGCATCATGACCCTGACAGTAATGCAGAACCCACCAAATTTGGATCCATTTCTGGGGAAAATGTCCTTTTGCTAGGAGCTTCTGAATCCTCTATTTTGTCTTCTTTGACGTAGGAGCATTGTTCTTTCATATTAAATGTTTTAGTCCAACTACAAGATTTTATTATTTTGTTTCCATATGCAAGTTCTCCAAGCCCAAGACTTAAAAAGAGGACTTCAATTAACATTTTTATGACTCTAGACTAGGAACCTTCAAAATTAATTACACATAATTTAATTCTCCTTCAAAACATGCTCTGTAAGTGATGAATGTAGTTGCTGGCAACTTGTTTGTTGCTGCTGTTTATATTTTTGAGTAGCAGAGCAAAGCGACTCTATATTTTTAGCAAGAAAGAAACAGAGGACTTAATTTAAAAATAAAATAAGATCTAAATCTTTAGGGTGGATAGTAGCTCCCGGTGAATTTTCTGAATCATCCTTTATTTACTCCTATTTTTTCCACCATGCTAATTCCAAATAGATGGCGCCAAATAGATTACACCTCTCCATTTTCATTTCTTCCTATTAGAAGCAATGTAAAACCATTATGCAGGAATATCTGAAAAACTCTCACCACAAAGTATTCCTATTTTTTTAAGAAGCAGGACAAATCTTATTTAACATAAAATAATAAACAAAAGTTTATTAATGTAGTTTGGAGGCCTTTCACATTAAAGTCTAAAAAGCACAAGAATATAGTATGAAAATTAAAAAAGAAGCCTGGCAAGTTTGACAAAGAAGCAATTAGAAGTTCTAGATATTAAAATAATAATTTTAAAAATCCAATAATGGCTGAAAAAAACAGGTTAGACTAAAAGAAATATGGAACTAATCAATTTTATAATAAATAATAAATATCAAAAGAAAACAAATAGAAAATTAAAATATAGAGTGCTAAGTAATGTGATAATAAATCCAAATATATCATTTATGAAAATAAATTGATTATATTTTCTAAAGTCAAAGATACTTAGGTAAGGTTTAATAATCAAGTTATATATTTTGCTTCTATTATGATCAAACAGACCTATCTCCTTGCTTATAATAGCTTAAA
Organism: Bubalus bubalis; assembly: GCF_019923935.1. Classification (NCBI taxonomy): domain Eukaryota; kingdom Metazoa; phylum Chordata; class Mammalia; order Artiodactyla; family Bovidae; genus Bubalus; species Bubalus bubalis. The sequence continues at coordinate 112,297,248 of NC_059161.1, forward strand.
TCTGGGGGGAAAACACATAAGCCAAATACCTCAAGGCAGAATTTGAAAGGGAGCCAAACCTGGAAGAATAGACCAGAATGGTATAGATTTATATTGGTAACGTTGAGAGTGACTGGAGTCTTCACAACATGTTAGGAAACTTAGAAACTTACAGAAAACTTGATATTTATTTGGCCTGAAGAAAAAGAAAAGAAAGTTAGATACCTAGAGCCACTATGGGATATAGAAAAGAAAGAGTGAGATAAATCCCAAATTCTATGTGTTAACTCTGCTAAGGCTCTAGTTTATGCTTTAAGTATGTATATACAGAGCAAAAAGCAAGCAATTCAGTTTATGATAAAATAACTGACCTGCTATATGAACTACCAAGAGACAAATTTTATAGTCTAGGTCCACAAAGTTAATTGCTTGGTAAATAATTTTTTTAATTTGTAAGGTACATGCTGCTGCTGCTGCAGCTAAGTCGCTTCAGTCGTGTCCGACTCTGTGCAACCGTATGGACAACAGCCCACCAGGCTCCTCTGTCCACAGGATTCTCTAGGCAAGAATACTGGAGTGGGTTGGCATTTCCTTCTCCATGTAAGGTACATATCATAATTAAAATTAACTATCATAATTAAAAGATACTTGCTCCTTGGAAGGAAAGCTATGACAAACCTAGACAGCATATTAAAAAGCAGAGACATCACTTTGCTGACAAAGGTCTGTCTGAATAAAGCTATGGTTTTTTAAATAGTCGTTATGGATGTGAGAGTTGGACCACAAACAAGGCTGAGTGCCGAAGGATCGATGCCTTTAAATTGTGGTGCTGGAGAAGACTCTTGAGAGTCCCTCAGACAGCAGGGAGACCAAACCAGTCACTCCTAAAGGAAATCAACCCTGAATATTAATTGGAAGTACTGATGCTAAAGCTGAAGCTCCAATATTTCATCCAGCTGATGCAAACAGCTGACTCATTGGAAAAGACCTTGATGCTAGGGAAGACTAAAGGCAAAAGAAGGGGGATGAGATGGTTAGATAGCATTACTGACTCAAAGGATATGAATATGAGCAAACTACAGGAGATAGTGAAGGACGGGGAAACCTGGAGCATTGCAGTCCATGGGGTCGCAAAGAGTCGGACACGACTTACCAACTGAACAACGTCAACTACTTATTATAATCCAGAGATTCAACCATATAACATTCACAATAGTCAGGATACAGTACAAATTGCTCAACACATAAAGAATAAGAGAAATGAAACCCATTCAAAGAGTATTATTCAAAGCCAGTCCCAAGGTAACAGATATTTGAATAAGCAGACCAAGATGTAAAGTCAGTGTACAAGTATGCTTTATGAGATTTAAAAAAAAAAAAAAAGACACCGATAAATTAAAAAAACACAAAACGTCTGGAGAAATAGAACTAAATGGATATTTTTAATTAAAAAATTAACATCAGGATTGACATGCACACACTACCATATGTGAAATGGATAACTAACAAGGAACTAGTGTATAGTACAGAGAACTCTGCTCAGTGTTATGAAACAACTCAAATGGGAAAAGAATTTGAAAAAGAGTATATACATGGATACATGAATCACTTTGCTCTACACCTGAAACTAACACAACATTGTTAATCAACTATAGTGTGTGTGTGCTGTGCTCCACAGCAGGAGAAGCCACTGAAACAAGAACTCTGAGCACTGCAACTAGAGAGTAACCCTCAACCTCCGCAACTAGAGAGAGGCTCCCATGTAGCAACGAAGACCCAACATAGACAAAAACAAATAAATACATAGAATTTTTTTAAATGTCAACACAACACTGTAAATCAACTACACCCCAATACAATTTTTTTAATTATATCTTAATAAGATGAAAACTAAAAAATAAGTATGATACCCAGAATAAACAAGTTTCTGGTTGATTTTTACCAAGTAATGGAGAAAACAGAGGATCATTAGGATAAATCACAAATATCTAATCTGAAGAACACAGAGGAAAAGGATAGAGGGAAAGAAATCCTAAAGACAATATAAGGGGGACAATATTAGAGATCCTAACATTTTCCAGTGGCCATGTATGGATGTGAGAGTTGGACTGTGAAGAAAGCTGAGCGCTGAAGAATTGATGCTTTTAAACTGTGGTGTTGGAGAAGACTCTTGAGAGTCCCTTGGACTGCAAGGAGATCCAAACAGCCCATTCTAAAGGAGATCAGCCCTGGGTGTTCTTTGGAAGGAATGATGCTAAAGCTGAAACTCCAGTACTTTGGCCACCTCATGCGAAGAGTTGACTCATTGGAAAAGACCCTGTTGCTGGGAGGGAGTGGGAGCAGGAGGAGAAGGGGACGACAGAGGATGAGATGGCTGGGTGGCATCACCGACTCAATGGACATGAGTTTGGGTGAACTCCGGGAGTTGGTGATGAACAGGGAGGCCTGGCGTGCTGCGATTCATGGGGTCACAAAGAGTCGGACATGACTGAGCGATTGAACTGAACTGAACTGAACATTGTTACAGCCACACACACACACACACAAAGAAAAACCAGTATGGAGTTTCTGATATGTATAATATCATATATGAAATGAGTCGCCAGTCCAGGTTCGATGCACGATACTGGATGCTTGGGACTGGTGCACTGGGACGACCCAGAGGGATGGTATGGGGAGGGAGGAGGGAGGAGGGTTCAGGATGGGGAACACATGTATACCTGTGGCAGATTCATTTTGATATATGGCAAAACCAATACAATATTGTAAAGTTAAATAAAATAAAATTTAAAAAAAATTAAGACTGTAACTAACATAGGACCCAACACCTCAATTCCACTACTGGGTGTACATCCATAGGAAATGGAATTAGCATCTCAAAGATGTATCAGCATCTCAATGAATTATTCATAGCATTATTTATAGTAGCTAAGATATGGAAATAGCATAAGTAAAGAGAATAATGGGTAAAAAAATGTGAAAAAAATCATTCTTTTAATATATATAAATAAAATTAATATAAGTATATATGGAATATTATTCAGCCTTTTAAAAAGAAGGAAATCTTGATATCTGTGAAAACATGGATGAACTCTGGAAACATTATACTAAGTGAAATAAGTCAGGCACAGAAAAAGAAATATTGTATCATCTCACCTCTATGTGGAATCAAAAAAAAAAGTCAAACTTGAACTTTTCAGGTAGTCCAGTGGTTAAGACTGCACTCTTCCACTGCAGGGGGCACAGGTTCAGTCCCTGGTCAGTGAAGTTGTACCTGCTGCAGGCTGTGACCCAAAACAAACAAAAAATGTCAAACTCATAGAGAGTTTTAGAGATTGTGGATCCTTTCACAATCTTGATCATGGTGATAGCATCATGGATGTACACATAAGTCAAAACGTATCAAATTGTACATTTAAAAACAAAAATCTACAAGCCATGCCACTGTGCTCAGGCTTGATGGCAAGTTCAGCTAAACTATCAGATAATAACTAGTCTCTATTCTAGAAATCACTTCAGGAAGCAGAAGAAATAATCCTCAAATCATTTAAAAAGGCTAATATTATCTTGAAACAAAACTTGGATGAGAGCATGAGAACAGAGAAAGGTAAGTTATACCAAGATTTAGAGCAGATAAATACTTTGCTATGGGTCCTCAGCGGAGTAAAAGGCACTAAAAGACATTGAGCAGCATGTCCTGAGCAGTGAGATTTACGAGGGTTGCTGAAATGCACTGTGGTCCCAGGGACAGAGCAGACCTCGGCTCCTCCCACTTTATGTGCTCCAGCTGTTCTTCTCTGGAGGTTCACCAAGCAACCCACTGTTTGGAGACAATTTAATTGTAACGAGCCCTCATGGCTAAGTGGTCTTTTATTAGCCTAAATGGAGTCCCCTGCATCAGAGGGGCCACCCTCCCCCGAGTCCTTCCCTATTAAAGTGAAATATGGTTTTAATATAATCACACCTGGGGGAAGTACTCTCCAAGTCAGTGGTCCTGGATGCACATTCTCCCCCATTTAGGACTGCCTCCTATTTCTTTATTCCTCGGGGCTGGGTTTGGCAGGTTTTGAATCATTACGTTGGTTTTAAAGGAAATAGAAACATCACAGATGAACAGCAAAAATCACTGGAACTTATGTGCTTTGAAACTGACTTCAGTCATAATGCAAATAAAAAAGAGAGAGGGGAGCCGGAAAAGAAACAACAAACAGGTTGTTTGCAAACAAGTTTCAGAACTTCTTTACTCAGTATCAATAATAAATTAAATTATAAAAAGTACACTGGGGAAACAGAAGGATAAATAACTCCATCAGATACTTGTTTTAATGTCTCCCTGGCACCGAGAAGCATAGAAAGCCTACAATGGGCAGGAGAGTGTTGGTCTCAGTATCCGAGCATGGATAGGGGTTTTAGAAGGACTGTTAGTAAGGAAAAAACTTTCAAAACTCCACTTTGATTTCTGAGGTAAATTAGGCAACCAGAGGTAGAAAGTAGAACTCATTCAATGTACATATCGCAGATAAAATATCTCATCAACTCCGTAAAGAACTCCTCAACACTCTTATACTTGGACCTATCTAGTTGCCCTGTGGGGAATCGAAACAATATATTCAATCAATAAATTATCTTCTCCATTCTCAATCATGTCACAAAGGCTCAGAGCAGTAACTAACTTTGGAAAGGTCACACAGCTCTTGGACTCCAGAGTCTGCTCTGCATGTTTGCTTTTTGATAATCAGTGAGTGAGGCTCCATCTCCATTTCCTTAGAATCTGTGACCAGTCTTTAATCTGGAGCTGTCTTTGACATTTCCAGTCTCCTCCTGTATTTGAAAGTAGTCAAGGGTATGGTCAAAATGAGTCACTTAGTACCTCCCCCTTACTCCACCTCTTCTACAATCAAATGTCTTTTGACATATTTAAATTTCAGAGGAAGCTGTAGCCACTGACCCATATCTGCAGTCCTATATAATTTTTATGGTTGCAAAGTTCAAAATGTCACCCACTATCACCTTAAAATGCACAGTGCTACATGGAGATCTGAGTCTATAGGGACCAGTAAGTATCTTTGAGCTGTGCCTTGGGGAATTCCCTATAGTTTTCGTTTCCTCCTACATAGGCTTGGGAGTTCTCCCTGCAGAGAAAAACCACAGGCAAACAAGAAAAAAAAAAAAAAAAACTAAAACTGGTGAAATCCAAATACCTAATTCCTCCAGAAAAAAAGAGAGAGACAGAGATGGACAGACACACTGAGAGAGAAGTTCTTTAATTCTTTTGATTTACTATCTGAAATTTCAGGTCAAATTCCACACTCCTTTTTCCACACATTCATTGCAACCTTTTCCTTTTTTTTGTTGTTGTTTCAAAAGTTTTTTTTTCTCCCCGCTCCAGCTTTCAGTTCAGTTCAGTCACTCAGTCATGTCCGACTCTTTGCGACCCCATGAATCGCAGCACGCCAGGCCTCCCTGTCCATCACCAACTCCTGGAGTTCACCCAAACCCATGTCCATCGAGTCAGTGATGCCATCCAGCCATCTCATCCTCTGTCGTCCCCTTCTCCTCCTGCCCACAATCCCTCCCAGCATCAGAGTCTTTTCCAATGAGTCAACTCTTCACATGAGGTGGCCTAAGTACTGCAGTTTCAGCTTTAGCATCATTCCTTCCAGAGAAATCCCAGGGCTGATCTCATTCAGAATGGACTGGTTGGATCTCCTTGCAGTCCAAGGGACTCTCAAGAGTCTTCTCCAATACCACAGTTCAAAAGCATCAATTCTTCGGTGCTCAGCCTTCTTCACAGTCCAACTCTCACATCCATACATGACCACAGGAAAAACCATGGCCTTGACTAGACGAAGCTTTGTTGGCAAAGTAATGTCTCTGCTTTTGAATATGCTATCTAGGTTGGTCATAACTTTCCTTCCAAGGAGTAAGCATCTTTTAATTTCATGGCTGCAGTCATCCCCAGCTTTACTCAGGTATAATTGACAAATTAATATTGTGTATAATGGCTTCCCAGGTGGCTCAGTGGATAAAGAACTTGCCTGCAATGGGGTTCCATTCCTGGATCGGGAAGATCCCCTGGAGGAGGGCATGGTAACCCACTCCAGTATTCTTCACTGAAGAATCCCATGGACAGAGGAGCCTGGTGGGCTACAGTCCATGGGGTCACAAAGAGTCAGACACAACTGAGTGACTGAGCACAGCACAGGATGTATAATGTATGTGATGATTTGATATATGCATATTTTGTGAAAAGATTACCACAATAAAGTTAATGAACACATCTATCATCTAAGAGTTTCTTTTTTTTTCTTCTCCTAGTGCAATGAGAGCATTGAAGATTGACTCTCAGCAAATTTCAAGTGTATACTGTCCTGTTAACTATAGTCGCTGCAGTGCAAATCAGTTTCCTAGAATTTATTTATCTTCTGTCCCACAGTGTGTATCCTTTGCCCAAGCTCTTCCCATTTTCCCCACCCATCAGCCCTGGGAACAACTGTTCTACTCTCTGTTTCTGTGAGCTCAACTCTTTTATATTTCACATATAAATAAGATTTTACAGTATTTCTCGTTCCCTGTCCAGCTAATTTTACTTAGCATAATATACTCATTTCATCCATGTTGTTGAAAAGGACAGGGTTCCTTTCTTTTTACAGCTAGATAATATTCATATATATATGATAAAATGAAATAGATACATAGTTTACATTTTCTTTATTTATTCACTTATTGACAGACACTAAGGCTATTTCTGTGCATACCTGCTAAATTGTTTCCGTCGTATCCAACTTTGTGTGACCCTACGGACTGTAGCCCACCAGGCTCCTCTGTCCATGAAATTCTCCAGGCAGGAATACTGGAGTGGGTTGCCATTCCCTCCCCAGGGGATCTTCCCAATCCAGGGATTGAACCCAGGTCTCCTGCATTGCAGACAGATTCTTTACTGTCTGAGCCACCAGGGAAGCCCAAGGCTGTTTCTGTACCTTGGCTATTTTGAATAATGCTACAATGAACACAAGAAATCCAGATGTCCCGATATTGTGATTTTATTTCCTTTGACTATATAGCCAGTAGTGGGAATGTTGGATCAAATGGTAGTTCTATTTTCAATTTCTTGAGGAAAATCTATTCTATCAAAAAATACAATTAAATAATTTTTAGCATATTCACAAATATGTATAGCCATTATTACAGTCAATTTTGAACATTACATTACCTCAAAAAGAAACTCTGTACCCTTTAAATATCACTTTTGTTAACTGTGCCTCCTAGCCTTAGCCCTAGGTAACTGAATCTATTAATACTTTCTGTCTCTATAGATTTTTCTGTTCTGGACTTTCATAAGAATGTGATCATGTAAGATGTGGTCTTTTGTGACTGGCTTTTTTTCACATAGCATAATGAATTCAAGTTTCATTTTTATTCCAGCCATCCTAGTGGGTGTGAAGTGGTAACTGTTTGTGGTTTTGATTTGCATTTTCCCAATAAATAATGTTGAGTTCTTTGCATGTGCTTATTGCATGTACTTACTGGTCGTTTAAATATCTTTTTAGGAGAAATGTCTATTCAGATTCTTTACCCCTTGTTTAAAAAAAATTGTTGATTGTATTTTTGTTATTAAATCTTTAGAGATTTATATATATTCTAAGTACAACTAATCAGATGTCTGATCTGGAAATATTTTCTCCCACTCTGTGGGTTGTCTTTTCACTTTCTTTTCCCTATGAGGCACAAGTTTTGCTTTGATCTAATTCATTTTTTTTTCTTTTGCTTCTTATGCTTTTGATGTTATACTTCTGAATCCTTTGCAAATCCAAGGTTGTGAAGATTTATCCCTATGTTTTCTTCAAAGAGTTTCATAGGTCTTTCTCTTACGTTGAAGTTTTTTTATTTATTTTGAGTTAATTTTTGTATGTGGTCTGAACAAGGGTTTAACTTTATTCGGTACAAACAGTTTGAGGCATCCTTTTTGAAAATCAGTTGGCAATATATATAGTGCCAGTATACACTGTCTTGATTCCTGATGCTCTGTGCAAGTTTAGAAATCAGGAAACATTAATATGAGCCTTCTTATCTCCTTCTTCTTTAGAATTGTTCTAGCTTTTCCACAACTTTTGCAATTTCATATGAATGCTGTAATTATTTTGTCAATTTCTACAAAGAAGTCAGATTGGATTATTAAGTCTTGGATTAGAAACAGTATTGAATCTGTAGCTCAGTTTGAAGAGAATTATCATTATAATAATGCTAAGTCTTTCAATCTGTGAAAATGTTTTCCATTTAGATATTTTAAATTTCTTTAAACAATTTTTACTACTGTTTTCAGAATATGAGTTCTGCACTTGTTTAGTTGGGGGCGTCCCTGGTAGCTCAGTGGTAAAAATCTGCCTGCCAATGCAAGAGATGGGTTCAATTACTGGATTGGAAAAGGAAATGGCAACCCACTCCAGTATTCTTGCCTGGAGAATCCCATGAACAGAGGGATTCTGTAACCTGGCAGGCTACAGTCCATGAGATTGCAAAGAGTCAGATATGACTTAGCGACTAAACAATAACTTGTTTAGTTAAATGTCCTATTACTTTTGATACTATTGTTAATGGAATTGACTTATTTTATTTTAGTTATTGTTCAAAGCTAGTGCATTGAAAAAGAATTATATATTGTATATTGGCCTTGTATCCTGCAACCTTGCTGAAGTCATTTATAAGTTCTCATGGTTTTTAGTAGATTTGTAAGGATTTTCTATATATACAATCAAGCCATCCATGAATACATCTAGTTTTAGTTCTTCTTTTCACATTTGACTATTTTTTTTTCCTTGCCTAATTATCTGGGTAGAACTTTCTATATAATATTGAACAAAGGTGGTAATTCTCCAGGCAAGAGTACTGGAGTGGGTTGCCATTTCCTTCTCCAGGGGATCTTCCTGACCCAGGGATTGAACCAAGGTCTCCCACCTTGCAGGCAGACACTTTACCCTCTGAGCCACCAGGGAAGCCCTATATAATACTGAACAGAGGTGGTGAAAGCAAACTTTCTTGTCTTTTTCCCAAGCTTAAAAATAAACTGTCCAATATTTCACCATTAAATACAACATCAGATGTGTATTTTTCAAAGAAGCTCTTTATCAGGGTGAGGCAGTTTCCTTACGTTCTTAATTTGTTTATTGCCATTTATCACAAGAGTTTCTTTTTTCTGCATATATTGAGATAATCATGCAACTTCTGTTTTTTTATTCTATTAATAAGATGTATTAACTGAATAGAGTTTTCAGATTATAAGTCAACCTTACATCACTAAGATAAATCCCCCTTGATCATGGTGAATAATTCCTTTTATATAATGCTAGATGTGGTTTGCAAATATTTACTTTCTGTTGTTGCCTTCATATTCATAAGAGATATTGTTATGTTGTTTTCTTGTGATGTCTTTCACTGGTTTTGGCATTAAGGTAACAGAATGAGTTGGAAAATCTTCTCTTCTTTTACGTTTCTTGGAGGAGTTGGTGAATAATTGAAATTAATTATTCTTTCAATGTTTGGTAGAATTCAATGGTAAAGCTATCTGGTCCAGGGTTTTTCTTTGTAGGTAGTTTTCTTGCTGTTTTGTTTCTAATATTCCTGTATCTTTGCTTATTGTAGGTCTATTAGGATTGTCTGTTTCTTCCTGAGTCAATTTTGGTAGTTTCTGTCTTTCTAGGCATTTGTCCATTTCATCTAATTCATCTTATATATTAGTGTAAAATTCTTCATAGTATTTATTTTTCTAAGGCCAGTAGTTATGTCCTCTTTCATTTCTGATTATTTCAGTTTGAGTCTCTTTTATTCTCTGTTGTTTTCTCTTGGTCAAGTTGGATAAATGTTTGTCAACTTTGTAGAGCTTTTAAAAAAAATCAGTTTTTGATTTCGTTGATTTGTTTCTATTATTTTCTTTTTTTTTTAATTAATTCTGATCCAATCTTTATTATGTCCTTCATTATCTGGATTTATTTTTAGTTTGGTATTCTGTGCCCAGTGAATTCATGTGAAAGTTATTTTTTGTTTTTTAACATTTTTAAGTATTTGTTATTGTATTTGGCTGCACTGGGTCTTAGTTGTGGCATGAGAACACTTAGTTACCACATGTGGGATCTATTTCCCAGAGGCAAGGATTGAACCCAGGCTCCTTGCATTGGGAGAATAGAGTCTTAGCCACTGGACCACCAAGGAAGTCCTCATGTAGAAGTTTTGACTATTGATTTGAGACCTTTTTTTCTTAATAAAAGTTTTCATAGCAATAACTTTCCCTGAGCACTGCTTTAGCTGTATCCCATAAGTTTTGGTACATTGTATCTTTATTTCCAATCATCACAAAGTATTTTTTAAATTTCTCTTCTGATTGTTCCTTTATCCTTTAAGTACTTGGCAATATATTATTCAATTTTCACATGATTGTGGATTACCCATATTTTCCCCTGTTATTGTTTATAATTTCATTTAGGTCTTGTCAGAGATTTGTATTATTTCTATTCTTTTAAACATATTGAGGGCTTCCTTTGTGTGCTCATCTTCTCCTGAGAGACCTCCAAAACTACAACTGGCTGCTGAACAATCATTGACTGGAGAATGTTGGATCCCACCAAAAAAAAAAAAAAAAAGATAACTCACATCCAAGGGCAAAGGAGAAGCCCCAGCAAGATGATAGGAGGGGCAAAATCATGTTTAGGATCAAATCCCTTAAGTGCCAGAGACGTTACGAGGGCTCAAACAAACCTTGTATGCACCCAGAGACCCCACAGAGACTGAGCCAGAACTGTGTCTGAGTGTCTCCTGTGAAGGTACGGGTCAGAAGTGGCCTGCCACCAGGGCAGGGGCTCTGGGTCCAGCAGACCTGATATGGCTCAAGCCCTCTTGGAGGAGGTCAGCATTAAGCCCAACATAGAGCCACCAGAACTTACACAGGACTGGGGAAACAGATTCTTGGAGGGCACAAACAGAATCTTGTGCACACCAGGACCCAGGAGAAAGGAGCAGTGACCCCACAAGAGACTGACCCAGACTTGCCGTGACTGTCCAGGAGTCTCCAGCGGAGGCGTGGGTCAAGAGTGGCCTGCTGCAGGGTCAGGGGCAATGAGTGTGGCAGTGCATGCACAGGACCTTTTGAAGGAGGTTGCCATTATCTTCATTACCTCCACCATAGTTTGGCCTCAGGTCAATCAACAGGGAGGGAACGCAGCCCCACCCATCAACAGAAAATTGTATTAAAGATTTACTGAGCATGGCCCACTTTCAGAACAAGACCCACTTTCCCCCTCAGTCAGTTTCTCCCATCAGGAAGCTTCCATAAGCCTCTTATCCTTATTCATCAGAGGGCAGACTGAATGAAAACCACAATCAGAAAACTAACCAAACTGATCACATGGACCACAGCCTTGTCTAACTCAACGAAACTATGAGCCATGCCGTGTAGGGCCACCCAAGCTGGATGGGTCATAGTGGAGAGTTTTGACAAAACATGGTCCACTGGAGAAGGGAATGGCAAACCGCTTCAGAATTCTTGCCTTGAGAACCCCATGAACAGCATAAAAAGGCAAATATATAGGATGCTGAAAGATGAATGAACTCCCCAGGTCGGTAGGTGCCCAATATGCTACTGAAGATCAGCTGAGAAATAACTCCAGAAAGAATGAAGAGACGGAGCCAAAGCAAAAACAACACCCAGTTGTGGATGTGACTGGTGATGGAAGTAAAGTCCAGTGCTGTAAAGAACAATATTGCATAGGAACTTGGAATGTTAGGTCTGTGTATCAAGGCAAATTGGAAATGGTCAAACAGGAAATGGCAAGCGTGAACATCAACATTTTAGGAATCAGTGAACTAAAATGGACTGGAATGGGTAAATTTAACTCAGATGACCATTATATCTACTACTGTGGGCAAGAATCCCTTAGAAGAAATGGAGTAGCCATCATAGTCAACAAAAGAGTCTGAAATACAGTACTTGGATGCAATCTCAAAAATGACAGAATGATCTCTGTTAGTTTCCAAGGCAAACCATTCAATATCAATCACAGTAATCCAAGTCTATGCCCCGACCAGTAATGCTGAAGAAGCTGAAGTTGAACGGTTCTGTGAAGACCTACAAGACCTTCTAGAACTAATAACCAAAAAAGATGTCCTTTTCATTATAGTGGACTGGAATGCAAAAGTAAGAAGTCAAGAGATACTTGGAGTAATAGGCAAATTCGGCCTCGGAGTACAAAACGAAGCAGGTCAAAGGCTAACAGAGTTTTTCCAGTTTTGGACTGATCCTAGCAAACACCCTCTTCCAACAACACAACCGAAGACTCTACACATCAACTTCACCAGATGTTCAAGCTGGATTTAGAAAAGGCAGAGGAACCAGAGATCAAATTGCCAACATCCACTGGCATCCATCAAAAAAGCAAGAGAGTTCCAGAAAAATATCTATTTATGCTTTACTGACTATGCCAAAGCCTTTGGCAGTGTGGATCACAACAAACTGTGGAAAATTCTTTAAAAAATGGGAATACCAGACCACCTGACCTGCCTCCTGAGAAATCTGTATGCAGGTCAAGAAGCAACAGTTAGAACTGGACATGGAACAACAGACTGGTTCCAAATAGGAAAAGGAGTACATCAAGCCTGTATATTGTCACCCTGCTTATTTAACTTATATTGTAAGTACATTATGCAAAATGCCAGGCTGGATGAAGCACAAGCTGGAATCAAGATTGCCGGAAGAAATATCAATAACCTCAGATATGCAGATGACACCACCCTTATGGCAGAAAGTGAAGAGGAACTAAAGAGCCTCTTGATGAAAGTGAAAGAGGAGAGTGAAAAAGTTGGCTTAAAGCTCAACATTCAGAAAACTAGGATCATGACATCCTGTCCCATCACTCCATGGCAAATAGATGGGGAAACAATGGAAACAGTGACAGACTTTATTTTCTTGGGCTCCAAAATCACTGCAGATAGTGACTGCAGCCATGAAATTAAAAGATGCTTACTCCTTGGAAGAAAAGCTATGACCAAACTGAACAGCATATTAAAAAGCAGAGACATTATTTTGCTAACAAAAGTCCACCTACTCAAAGCTATGGTTTTTCCAGTAGTCATGTATAGATGTGAGAGTTAGACCATAAAGAAAGCTGGGCACCGAAGAATTGATGCTTTTGAACTGTGGTGTTGGAAAAGACTCTTGAGAGTCTCTTGTACTGCAAGGAGATCCAGCCAGTCAATCCTAAAGGAAGTCAGTCCTGAATATTCATTGGAAGGACTGATGTTAAAGCTGAAACTCCAATACTTTGGCCACCTGATGCGAAGAACTGACTCCTTGGAAAAGACCCTGATGCTGGGAAAGATTGAGGGCAGGAGGAGAAGGGGATGACAGAGGATGAGATGGTTGGATGGCTCATCAAGTCAATGGACATGAGTTTGAGCAAGCTCCGGAAGTTGGTGATGGACAGGGAAGCCTGGTGTGCTGCAGTCCATGGGGTTGCAAAGAGTTGGACACGACTGAGCAACTGAACTGAAGCATATTGAGGTTAGGTTTATGATGTATCATATAATCTATCCTGTAGAATAACCCACATTCACTTAAGAAAAAGTACATTCTATTATTGTTGGGTAGTGTTTTCTGTAGATGTCTGATAGGTTCACTTAGCTTGTAGTGTTGTTAAGTCTTCTATTCATTTGCTGCTTTTTGTCCATTTGTTCTACCTATTGTTGAAAATGGAGTACTAAGTTTCTAACTATTATTCTTGAATCATTCATGTTTCCTTTCATTTCTGTCTGGTTTTGCTTCATGTATTTTGGTGCTCTGTTATAAAGCACAGATGTATTTATAATTGTCATATCTCGCTGATAAATTGACATCTTTTTATTATAAAATATTAGTCTGGTGATATTTTTCATTTTAAAGTCTATTTGTCTGATATCTGTATGGACACTTCAGCTTTCCTGTGATTGCTGTTTGAATTATATGTCTTTTTCTATCCTTTTACATTAAATTTACTGTGTCTTTGAATCTAAAGTGTGTATCCTGGAGACAACATAGAGTTGAATTACTTTTTCGTTAGGTTTTAACAGTCTCTGCCTCCTGATTGGATTGTTTATTCACATTTCTGTTATTATTGATACAGTTGGGCTTGTCATTTTACTTTTTGTTTTCTAAATGTTGCATGCCTTTTTTGTTTCATATTTCTGATTTCCTGCTTTGTGTTCAGTGAATATTTTCCAGCATAGTATTTTAAGTCCATTAATAATTTTTTCAACATATTTTGGGTTTTCTTAGCGGTTGCTGTCAAGTTTACTATTAAATTATGATAATCACCTACACATTTATATCAGCTTAATTCTAGTGATATGTTGGCTTATTAGTCCTATATACTTCTACTTCCTCTTCCTCCTTTTTGTTATATTATATATAATAACATTATATATTCTAAATATATAATTGTAAATAGATATATAAATGTTACAAAGTACACAAAATATTGTTATTAGTTTACCATCTGTCACTGTTTCCTTCCTTCATTAAAACTTTGTTCACATCCACTTCCTTTGTATTATTATTGGCAAAAACATCACACATTTGTTACAATTCTATATGCTGTAGGCCTAAGAGTACATTATGTACACACATAATAAAGTTATTCTTCATCCCCATAGTGCCAGGGCTCTGATTTGTTTCTCAGGGAGGTACAGTTGTGGATATGCCTACAGTCACCCTGGGATGGCCCTGGTACTGGGAAGACTCTCTTAAACTCTTTCCTTGACCACACCCTGCTGTTAAACTTCACTATTTGCCAATTGATGGTTTTATGATCTTCAACAACATTCTGGAGTACGTATTTGTCTATAAATTAACCCAGTCTAGCATGGCTCTTCAGGAAGAATTGTTTCTGAGGTCAGTGTCTGATATTTGTTCCAGGGCCAAGAGGGCTCGTCCTAGCTGTTTTATTCCCAGCAAACTAGCCAGCTTACAGACTGGGCTGTATTTTCATCAGATACAGAAATCTCCTTCCAATTGCCTTTCAGCACACCACCACTGTAGCTGAGTGCCTTTAGGATTAAACTGTTTTATCCTCTCTTGCAAATGAAATCAGTTCCTTTGGAGAAAGATCAAGAGCTATCTTTTACCATCTGCTTCCTCCAGGGCTCTAGAGCCGTGGGTGGAAAATCTGCAGTCTTCTCTGCATGACAGTTTCTCTAGGAGCTGAACAATCAGTGGAGGAAAAGGCAGCAGCCTGAGATCTTCTCAGATTGCCTCTCCTGGCATGAATCCACTGCCTCAAAAATGAGGGGAAGGACTAATGGGGCCCCTGGATGATCAGTATGTCATGCGTTGTAAAGCCTTCTTGTCATAATTAGGAATTGGATAGAAGAAGGGAGCCTGAGCCGCTCAACCACACTCACCCAGCCCACAGCCTCAGCAGTAGGCCATGAATATCAGGGTGAGAAATTCCAAAGTCCTACTGCTCTGGGCGTAAAGCCCTCTGGCTGGGAGGTGGGTCAAGAAGGAAGTCTGTATTCTTGGCTGCAGAATTCTGCAGTGGAATCTCCACCTCACCAAGCAGGATGGTGGGAGAGAAGGAGCATCCTGGTTCCAAAATAGAATCTAAAAAAGGATACATGTGTATGTATAACTGAATCACTTTGCCGTACCTGCTACACCTAAAACTAACAACATTGTTAGTCAACTATGCCCCAACATAAAATAACATTTGAAGAGAAAACAGACAAACGAAGAGTCTTGCCTTTTTTACAGAATGTTCGTACATTTTCTGAAATTACTTTTAAGGCAAACATCAGCGGTCTTAAATACATGGTATTTTTTACAATTTTCACAACTTTTACTGAGGTATGGGTTGATGGAACTCCTCATTATTATAACGGAGGCCAATTTTTCATCCTATCATCTTATCCTCATTAATTTTATAGCACTTTTCACTACTATACTTGTTGTGTTGTTCAGTCGCCAGGTCACGTCCCCTACTGTTCCGGACCCCAGGGACTGCAGCACTCCAGGCTTCCCCGTCCCCTCCACGTACAATATATGATAGTATATATTATATCATATTATATATAATAGTATAACTATTATACTAGTTATAATATATAAACCTAGCACCTAGATATATGTTCTCATATTTTGAATATTTTTATGTATTTTGTTTATTCTCTGTCTGCCCCTATACACACTAAAATATAAATGCCCTGAAACTCAAGCCAAAAATCTAGCCTGAGAAAATTTTCCTGGCACCTATGAAACAAAAATAGAATATGATAAAATAAGAACTATCTAAGGATAAGAACGAATTCTTGAAAATTCAACATAAAAAACAAAAATAAAAAATATTCTTTAAAATTGTTATATATGAGTTTGAGATCGCACTATTAGGTAAATTCATTACTAGGAAAATGGAATAGGAAAGATGAAAAAAAACCTGGAGTATCAATTCACAATATCCTATTAAGAACCGATAGCATTTTCAGGGATAAATGAATAAACTATCAAAGAAATTCTACAAAACTTATTTTCTATAACTTGAGAACATTTGTCCCTTGATAGAAAGCTGACATTAAACACCCAGCAAATTATTTTCAAAAAATCCAAACCAGTGTATGTTCTTATGAAATTTCAGTATACTAGGGATATGGAGAAGTTCTAAAATCTTACCAAGAAAGAAAACAAGTGAAGAAAAAAGAACCACAATCAAACTGAGAATCACAAATGATCTTCAGATTTCTAAACAGTACTGCTGCTACTGCTAAGTCGTGTCAGCTGTGTCCGACTCTGTGCGACCCCATAGAAGGCAGCGCAACAGGCTCCTCTGTCCCTGGGATTCTCCAGGCAAGAACACTGGAGTGGGCTGCCATTTCCTTCTCCAATGCATGAAAGTGAAAAGTGAAAGTGAAGTCGCTCAGACCAGGCTCCTCCTTCCCTGGGATTCTTGAGGCAAGAGTACTGGAGTGGGTTGCCATTGCCTTCTCCTCTAAACAGTACTACTGGAGGCTAAAAGGCATTAGAACAAGGCCCTTAGGATTTTCAGTAAAATTGATTATTAGGCTAACATTTTATAATCACTAACCTAACACATCTGAGAGCATAAAAACAATGTTTTCACATATAAAATGTCTAAAATAAAATAAAGTTTAAAAAGCAAAAGCCTAATTCCCACCCTTGCTTTTCAGAAACTGTTGCTGAAACTATGACCCATCTGGCAAAAACCACCACAATATTGTAAAGTAATTAGCCTCCAACTAAAATTAAAATTTATAAAAGAACAGTACTTTGAATGGAGGAATAAAGTCAGAAATTATAAATGTTAAAAAAAAAAAAGCACCAGGTTATACTGATTCTCCAGAAACCAAGACCTAACTAAAAGTTATCAGTCATGAACTCTTATTACAAATTAAATACCTGTTTTTTTAATCTTAAAAAACAATAAACAAGAGACTAAGTCAACAAAGTGAATAAAGGTGTCCATCCAACATAGATGAGCAGTAAGAGAGAGTCTAAAATTGGCAAAATCATATCTAAGGAAAGTGCCAGGATGTGAATTGGGTCTTTTTTTCCCTTAGCTGTGATAGGTCTTTTAAAAAGGCCAATCTAAGTTAAAACAAAAGGATTGTGATTTCTACAAGGAGGATATGAGGAGGGAAAGACTAATGCTGAAACTGAAGCTCCAATACTTCAGCCACTGGATGCGAAGAACTGACTCATTGGAAAAGACCCTGTTGCTGGGAAAGATTGAAGAAGGGGATGACAGAGGATGAGATAGTTGGATGGCATCACCGACTCGATGGACATGAGTTTGAATAAGCTCCAGGGGTTGGTGATGGACAGAGAAGCCTGGTGTGTTGCAGTCCACGGGGTTGCAAAGAGTCGGACACGGCTGTGTGATTTTCACTTTCACTTTCACTTTGGCAGCCTAGTGGTTAAGACTTCTCCTTCCAATTTAGGGAGTACAAGTTTGATCCCTAGTCAGAGAGCTAAGATCCCACGTGCCTCAAGGCCAAAAAAATAAAACATAAAAAAACAGAAACAGTGTTGTAACAAATTTAATAAAAACTTTTTAAAAAATGGCCCACAAGCAAAAAAGTCTTTAAAATAATCAAGTATACACAATAAAGTATTTATGCAATTGACCCTTGAACAATGTAAGAGTTAGGGGCGCCCAACCTTCAGCTGTTGAAAATCCTGTGTAACTTATAGTCAGCCTTCCTTGTGCTGAATCCCTCTGTATCCATGGTTCCCCTATGCCTATGGTTCCACATACACAGATTCAACCAACTGTGGCTTGTAGAGAACTTCAGTATTTAATACTGAAACAAACAAAACTCTCCCCCCAAAACCCTGAATAAGTGAACATGTGAAGTTCAAACACATATTATTCAAGGGTCAACTATATGTCTCCTTCAATCTAGCTACAATTCTTCTACCTCTGGATTTGTGAATCAACAAATGCATTTTATTTGAACATAAAAGCCAAGTATGGTTGAAACTTAGAGGAGCATCTAATGCTATTTTCAAAGAAGTGACTTATAAAGCATTCAATAACCTGGTCTACCTCGCCTCCCCACACCCTGCTGTAAGCTCTAGCCATGCTTACCGTCTCTCAGTTGCTCAGTTTTGTCATGCTCTCCCTTTCTTTGGACTTTGCACACACCATTTAAACTTGCCTGTAGAATATTTGCCACTGTTACTCTATCAGCTCCCGTCCTGTTTGCTTGGACACTCCAACTCATCCTTGCTATCTTGGTTTATGTAACTCTTTCTTTCTGAGAGGTTTATTGTATGTTTCTGTTGTACCTTGTCACAAACACTCATTCATGTTTAATTATTATTTGCTCATCTGTCCTCCCAATAAAATCCTACCATCGTGGGCAAGCAACTCCTTACATGTGCACATAATAGGTGGTCAGTAAGTAGTTGCTGAGTATATGAATATACCTATGAATGAGACATAGTGCGTTCAGTGTACTAGGTTAGTCAAGAATCTGATGATCTTGATCTAGCCAATAAACATTTATCATATACCAATTATTTGGAAAGTATGACAATATAATAGATTAAGGTAATTTTTTAGAGGTTGTCTTTTTTTTTCCATCAAGAAGTGGCGGGTGGAGAACAGAAGTACTGTTAAAGATGAAAACATGCAGGTGTGAATTTAGTCAGGACCAGCTAACCTCAAGGTTTCACATTGGTACATGAATGGACGTTATGATGCATAAATGTTTTTGTAATGTTTCTTATCAGTAGCAGCAGCATTCTAAATATTAGAGTCCTCAGTGGATGTCTTAGATCAAGAGTAGATCTATTCTGAAATTAATATGTAAATTAATTTAGGATAAATTACTTAGCTTCTGTGAATTCCCCTGGAAGGTAAAAAGTCTATCCTAAAAAGAATAAAAAATACAGTATAAGGACCAACATCACAGTGTAAATATTTAATGCTCCAATGTTCCTTAGATTTGGGGAGTAAATAAGAAGTGTCTGAAACACCACAAACTTGGCCTTCTTGTTAAGGTCCTTTGTAAAGATAAGCTGATACAAAAACACCTTTTTGGTCTTTGTCTTTGTCAAGATAAACTTCATTTTTAGACATTTAGACAAATTGCTGAACATCAGGTTAGCTTTGGAGCAGACTAATTCACAGAGTGTCAAATTAAATAGCTGTTGACTTGTGGAAAATCAAACTGGTCCAAAACAAAGGCCAAATATTTTATTATAGGCATTTTTGTTTTCAGATCATATTTCCTGTGTTATTCATGCACTGTTTCTTTTTTGTTATTACTACCGATATTTGCATGTAAACAGGATCTCTGTTGCTTAGCAATTCAGTAATTTTTGTTGTTTCCTCTGTGCTGAAATTGCTTTAGTTTTCTAGTAGGAAAGAGAGCTATCTGAATTCTCTCTCATCTATGAAATATATTTCATTTTCAAATCTGATAAGTTTGTTTTGGAACAATTCACTTAAACATTATTCAGGCTTAAATTTCTATTCTAATTGTCACCAGAAATGAGTTGAGAAGATCCGTGCATTTGGTCATTGTTGCTTCCTGCCTCATGTTTCTTGAAATTACTCCATACCTACTTTAATCACTGAAGGTCCCTGTTAGTTGTGTTTTCTTCCCTACAATTAACTTATCACTTTTATAATTTTAAAAAATTTAATATAATCAAGAACAGGTACTTATTTTCTCATTTTCTAGTTTTTCTCACAGCTGTCATGATATAGCTATAGCAATATCTAGCTGAAGAAGGCATTCTCAGCACCCTACAACGTGACAGGCTTCTAGAGGACCTCTTGTTTCTCAACAATTCTCACAGACAGACTCTGTAAGATCTCCAGGAAATGAGAACCCAGTGATTTGGGTTTAAATGATAACATCTCACATTACGGAATATATGTACCATGGGTAGTGATTACTGGCTTTGGTGCCAGTGATAGGAAATGCAAGAATAAAGGATCTGTACT
The DNA here is from genome assembly GCF_019923935.1 of Bubalus bubalis. Classification (NCBI taxonomy): domain Eukaryota; kingdom Metazoa; phylum Chordata; class Mammalia; order Artiodactyla; family Bovidae; genus Bubalus; species Bubalus bubalis. Next base: position 112,317,716 of record NC_059161.1, read on the forward strand.
TCACATCATTCTTTTTTTTTTTTCTCTTGTTCAAAGGAAATAATAATTTTAGGCACCTTAGATAACATGTATCAGTCAGCTCTTCAGCCACCTCAAAATAATGCCCCATTCCCCCAAAAAAGAATCAAAGCACCTGTTCAAGCAGAAAAATTTCTAGTCCATGAGAATGAACTAAGCTCAAATTCAATCTAAATCTTCATCTACCAAACTGACTCTAGAGGCGAACTTTCCACGGCTCCCTTCCCCTATGTGGGTCACTCTGAGTTCTAAGATGATTTAAGTTTATTAAAGACATAAAGAACCCCAAGGCTGGGACTTCCCTACTGGTCCAGTGAGTAAGACTCTGTCTTCCAGTGCAAAGGGTGTGGGTTCAATCCCTGGTCAGGGAAGTTATGGGATGTCACCAAAAACTGATTTAAAAAAACAAAAACAAAAACAAAAACAAAAAACCATGACCACTGTAAAATTCTCTGTCAGTATCTGAATTTTGACCAAAGAGGAAAATAGTAACTATTATTATTGTTAAAAAAAAATAACTATGGTTATTGCTCGCAGTCACCAAACAATGTTTTTGAGATCCACAAAGTAAGATTTAGATCATTGGGCATCCCCCCAGAGAGAAGGAAGGCATTGAGGCGTTGTATAGAGAAACCTGGACAGAGTGTCAGGACAAGTAAGTTCTAGTCCTGACCTTGTCAACCTGAGTGATCATAAGCAAGACACTATTTTCCTCAGCCCTCATTATTTTTCATTTAAAATCTGTGGAGCTAGAGCAGAGGTGTTTTATGCTCCCTCCAATTCTATGTAAACTTGGTTCATGGTGACTTCCCATGCTTTTGGTTGGCTGCCCCCAACCCCCTGTAGGTGGTAGCACACTCGGGTTGGGTCTCCTGGGCAGAGTATCAGGCTCCACAGTGAAACCTACCCTGTTACTGGCCACCCTTCTTGCTGTTAAGCTCACCTACTCAGTTGGATGGCACCACTGACTCAATGGACATGAGTTTGAGCAAGCTCCAAGAGTTGGTGATGAACAGGGAAGCCTGGCATGCTGCAGTCCATGGGGTCACAAAGAGTTGGACACGGCTGAGCGACTGAACTGAACTCAGTTTAGACTTGGTGAGTTATCTTGCAACTTAGATCTGCTAAACTAAGTCATGATAAGTTGCTTGTCAGGTTGGGACAGGGTCCTCTCACCTCTAAAAAGACTGAATAGAACTCAATCAGTTCTATTAGTATGGTATGCATTTAGGGATTTCCCTGGTGGTCCAGTGGCTGAGAATCTGCCTTCCAATGCAGGGGACGTGGGTTTGTTCCCTCGTCTGGGAACTAAGATCCCACATGCTGCAGGGCAACTAAGCCATAACTACTAAGTCGTTGAGCTCAAGAGCCAGTGAGCCGCAAGGAAGACCGGGCAGCTCCCCCCAAAAAATAGTATGCATCTATTTAAAAACTCTCCATGCCTCAAACCAAAAGAATGACTAAAAATTAATAGTAGACATTTGATGAAGCAACACAAAACCGAGGCATTGTCAGATCTGCATCATGAGACATGAAGCCAGCTTTAGAGGTTAGGAGCCTTAAAGGAATTAAGAAATGTTATAGGAAAATCCATCACCTAGAAGCAATGGTTGCCTCACACTGGGGATCACCTCCGTGAGTCAGACTGATGATTCATTGTGAGCCCAGCTTGTTGCCAATGAGACCATAAACAGATCATTCAACACAGTAACAGTAAGGTTATTTGATGAGTACTAAGCTTAGTGAGGGAAGGGGTTCACCCCTTGTCTCCGATTGCCCTTTTTCTCTCTTTATTTCAGCAGTCTCATAAGGCTTTCTTCACTCAGTGACCCTCCATAAGCTTCCCCACTGGGGAGGTGGGGATGACCTCAGTTTCCTTTCCCTCTCTTCTTCGATCTCTTGCTTCCTTTAACAGGCATGATGCTCCTCCCTCTGTTCTCTTACCTTCTTAGGGTTATGGGAGAAAGGAGGTGGTTCTTAAATGTTTTTCAACAACACCTAAAAAGAAAAGAAAGTAAGTGAAGTTGCTCAGTCACATCCAACTCTTTGTGAGCCCATGAACTGTAGCCTACCAGGCTCCTCTGTCAATGGAATTTTCCAGGCAAGAATACTGGAGTGGGTTGCCATTTCCTTCTCCAGGGGATCTTCCCGAACCCAGGATCGAACCCGAGTCTCCTGAATTGCAGGCAGACATTTTACTTTACCTTCTGAGCCACCAGGGAAGCCCATGATACCTAAAAGCCAGGTAATAATTTGACAAAGACCAAACAATTTTTACCCCTTTCTTCCATGGACCACCCCAATGGCACTGCCCGTTAGTATTCTCAGGAGGCTCACATATTCTTAGAGATGATTGCTCCTCAGTTGCTTAACTCTACTCAATGTTCTGTGGTGATCCAGATGGGCAGGAAATCCAAAAAAGAGGGCATATAAGCATACACATGGCTGACTCACTGTGCTGCACAGCAGAATCTAACCCAACATTGCAAAACAACTATACTCCAATAGAGTATATATAAAATATTTATTTTATATATTATAATATATAAAATATTTTTATATATTATAATATATAATATATTATATAATATATAAAATATTTATTTTATATATTATAATATATAATATATTATATAATATATAAAATGTTTATATTTTCATAATATAGCTATAAAAATATTTATATTTTTATAATATAGCTATAAAAATATATATATAGCTATATGAGCTACCCAGGTGGTTCAGTGGTAAAGAATCCGCCTGGCAGTGCAGGAGACTCAGGTTCAATCCCTGGGTTGGGAAGACCCCTGGAGAAGGAAATGACAACCCACTCCAGTATTCTTGCCTGGAAAATTCTACGGACAGAGGAGCCTGGCAGGCTACAGTCCATGGAGTCACAAAGAGTAAGACACAACTGAGCAACTGAACAACAACAAATTATAGGTCTATAACTACCCATAGATGTATGTGTGTATATGTACACACATATATGTATATTTGTGTATGTGTGTCTTCTCTTTATCTATGAGGTCCATTGACTTTTACTTTCACGTAAATACCTCAATGCTCTCTGAGTTAGTAATACAGTGTAACCCAGATACTCACCTCCTTTCCACAAGCTTAAAAGGAGGGAAATGATATATCTTATCATCAAAGAAATTTAATTTAGGTTGGAATCTTGGCAGAGGGGTGGAAATTATTTCATGAGTTACTATGTTTTCATTAGAAAACATAGCATTAAGCCACTAAATTCTACTCTTAAGGTTTTATGTTGAATTCATGTGACACTGAAATTTCAGATGCTATGACAAATTCAGTGTCCTATAGGATGATCAAACGTATCATGAAATCCTCCAATATTCAGAAAAGCACATTACTACATGTGTTAATGAGTTTATATTAGAAGCAGAAAATGTCGGAAAATATTCCTTCAGGAATATTTAATATTCCTAAACATTAACATCAGAATAAAATTGTTATATTCAGAGAAGTCTATTGTTTTAAACTGAGCTCTTATTGAAGGAAGACAAAGATGTTGGAGGCACACAGAAAAAAAAATTATTCATCCACTGCTCTTTGAATAGCCTGAGACAATGGACATTCCCAGTAATCAAAGCTTTATTTTATTTGTTTAGAATACCGAATATTTCTAAACAAAATAGTCACTATATCATTATTTTGCTTTTAATCAAACTGATTTGTGGATACATGCTTGAGGAGAAGTTGACAAGCATCCTCAAAATAAACAGTTTTCCCTGCATTAGAAAACTATTTAGGAGTCACAAGGCAATCCACATGCCAATGCTATCAGAAATAAGTGACCTGAAAAAAGATCATAGAATTTGGTAGTATCATGTTTCCCTGACAATCACCTATCTGTGCATCTCTGCAGAGCCGTGTCCCAGATTAATAAAAAAATAGTTGGTAATGGGTATCCCTGGTGGCTTAGTGGTGAAAAGTCCACAGGTTTCCATCCCTGATCTGGGAAGATTCCCACATATCTCGGAGAAACTAAGCCCATAAAGTCTTTCTTCTTTCAGTGATTGTTGTTATACAAAGAAAGACATATCTTTGTACTGCTCACTGGCATGTCTTTAAGGAAACTGTTTTGAATTAAAAATAATCATATTTCCCATTTTCTTCTTTCTCTACTGGATTTTCTTCCAAAAACTTTAGAAATCAGATGTGATATCTCTGCCTGAAATTTTATTTTTAGAAAAAGGTCACAAATATCAGGAATCTCCCTTTAGGGGAATGATCTGGGGATAATTAACAAGAGGAGAGATATTGAACAAACTCAACATGCCTGTGTGCATCACTTTGTAAGAAATCTTCATTTTAAAAGTATGCACACCAACAATGAAACAGAGAGGTGCCAAATCATGGATGGTAGAATGTCAGAGACCATAGACTGACAACAATAGAATCAGGAAGGTTAAGGCCAAAGGAAACCCAAAGGGCCTTTCAAGCTATATTTGGAACAGGAAGATGAAATAGAAGGTAACTAGCTGGGAGTGATGATACAATGTTATCAGATGGCAGAGAAAAGGGAAGACTTAACAAGTAACATTTTGCTTCCGGATAAATGGTGCTCCAACTGAAAAAGACACTTAAAAATCAGAAAAAAAAAAAAAAAGGATAAGAAATTTAAATGAAAGAGAAAAGGATGGAGGAATCTATAGCCACATTTAGTAGATTCATGCCTAGAATAATCTCTTCCCAGAAAATAGAAAGACTTTGGAAGAGTGACTGTCAAAATCCAATCTATAATCTTGTAAAAGCTTTAGGAAACTAGAAAGTTCGTGGAAGGTTAGAGATTCAGACATACTCTGTTTTTCAAAGGCAGGGGTGGGGAACTGAATTCTGCATAAGCAGAGTTAACATCAGTCTCACAACACAAAAGCTACACATGAGTTCCTGTTTCCCTGTAGGGGTGATGGGGGCTTCCCAGGTGGCTCAATGGTAAAGAATCCACCTGCCAATGCAGGAGACTCAGGGTCAGACCCTGGGTCAGGAAGATCCCCTGCAGGAGGGTATGGCAACACACTCTAGTCTTCTTGCCTGGACAATCCCATGGACAGAGGAGCCTGGCGGGCTACAGTCCATGGGGTCACAAAGAGTCAGACACACACACATAAAAATGAACATTTGACATATATAGTTTTTCCTCTTAATTTCTCGGAAGATTTTATTTAAACACATTCCCCAATGGGTTTAGAAGATCAAAACTTATAAACACTATATGAACCTAGACATATGCTGCAAAATTATATTGTAAAGTGGTAGTCATTTATTTTGACATCAGCATTAATTTGTGATCATCTCGACAGCACTGAGAATCATTTTCTGTATTTTTCACAAATTTTTGGTTTCTTTGTTTTGGGTTTCCCTGGTGGCTCAGTGGTCAAGAATCTGCCTGCAATGCAGGAGACGTGGGTTTGATACCTGGGTTGGGAAGATCCCCTGGAGAAAGAAATGGCAACCCACTCCAGTATTCTTGCCTGGGAAATTCCACGGAGAGAGGAACCTGGTAGTTCATGGGATCACAAGAGTCAGACCCAACTTAGCAACTAAACAACAACAACATGTTATATGCTGCTGCTGCTGCTGCTGCTGCTGCAAAGTCACTCCAGTTGTGTCCGACTCTATGCGACCCCATAGACAGCAGCCCACCAGGCTCCCCTGTCCCTGGGATTCTCCAGGCAAGAACACTGGAGTGTTCTTGCCATTTCCTTCTCCAATGCATGAAAGTGAAACGTGAAAGTGAAGTCACTCAGTCATGTCCAACTCTTAGCGACCCCATGGACTGCAGCCCACCAGGCTCCTCTGTCCATGGGATTTTCCAGGCAAGAGTACTAAAGTGGGGTGCCATTGCCTTCTCCAAACATGTTATATATTTAATGCTTAAAAGTGTATCTGGAAGTCTTAGGACTTTGAAAGAAAGTCAGAGGGATTCCTACTTCTGCTCAGCCTAAACTTTTTAACAAAACTTCTGTTAAAGTATTTCAAATCCCACAACTGCAAATCAGTTTTCTGTGAAAATACCCTCCAAAGGTATCTGTTAAGGTTTTTGTTCCATTTTCTAATATTTTTTTAATATTGAGTTTTAAATGATCTTCTTTTATTTGGATAACTGTGCTTTGTCAGATATGTCTTTTGCAAAATTTTACATTCATTTTTGCTCCATCTGTAAGACCTGTGGATTTGGACAAATTAAAATCCTGAGGATCGGTTTCCTTATCTGCAGTGCAAGACAATACACCTCACTCAGTATATATATGTCATTCTTATTGTTGTTCTTTAGCCACTGAGTCATGTCCCACTCTTTGTGACCCCATGGACTGCAGCACACCAAGCTCCCCTGTCCTCCACTATCTCCCAGAGTTTGCTCAGATTCATATTCACTAATTCGGTGATGCTATCTGTGTGTGGTTGGCCACCAGATGGTCCCCAATGGCCTTGACCTTTTCATATCCACATCTTTGTGTGTTCCCTTTACCTTCAGTGTTGGCTGTAGTCACTGACTTGCTTTTAATGAACAGAAAACTAGCCATAATGGAACATCACTTCCATGCTTGGGTTATAAGCAGACCTTGACTTCCCTCTCAGGTTCTCCCTCTCATCTCTTCAGGATCATTTCCCTCTGGGAGAAGTCAGCTACTATGGAGAGGCAGCACTGTGGACAAGGAGCTGGAGATCAGCAACAGCCATGTATACATCCTGGAGTTGGGTCCTCTTAGAGTTGAACCCTGAGATGCTGCAGGCCCTACCAACACCTGACTGAGGCCTCCTGACAGATCCTATGTCATAAACCATGTAGATAATACACTTACAGATTCCTGCTCTGCAGAAATGTACAGAAAATAAGTGTTTATTATTTGGAGCAGCTAGATTTGGGGGGTACTTTATTATAGAGATCGATAACCAATGCATTTCACCAGTGGTGAAAGTGAAACTTGTTCAGTCGTGTCTGACTCTTTGCAACCCCATGAACTATACAGTCCATGGAATTCTCCTGGCCAAAATACTGGAATGGGTAGCTGGTCCCGTCTCCAGGGGATCTTCCCAATCCAGGGATCAAACCCAGGTCTCCCGCATTGCAGGTGGATTCTTTACTAGCTGAGTCACCAGGGAAGCCCAAGAATACTGGAGTGGATAGCCTGTCCCTTGTCCAGGGGATCTTCTCAGCCCAGGAACTGAACCAGGGTATCCTGCATTGCAGGTGGATTCTTTACCAGTGCGCTACCAGGATACTCTCATTTAAAACCTATATGCTGAGCCTTTGAGAGAGATGAATGAAAAAACAAAACAGGAAGAAGGCCTTGGGAAACTTACAAAATTATGACAAACACAAGCTTATGAGAATTTTGAGGCATGCTTATTATAATTTGCTTGTCGTTCCCGAGTCCACCCAGTGTGTGGTTTAAAGAAGAAATATCAGGTGTTTCTGTCAAGATTTCCAGGAGAAACTGAGTTAGGAAGACTGCCTACTCACATAGGTCTCACTGAAAGGACTGATTACCTCCAAGGGTTACCCGTTAGGTCATCTGAGGTCCCTGTTGAATCTCTCTTAATTTTATTTCCACTTTTAAACTTGCATGAATAGTTCTGATGATAATTACCAAATGTTGATATGTATGAAAAATCAGCATTCCACAAATATCCAACTTGGGCAGCTTTCATACACGTGTGGCTGCTTGAAATTCAGCAAATTTCATTAGAATCACATGTTTGCTTAGAGAAATAGTAGCCAAAATCTGTGCTGAGAACACACACAAAAACACACACAGAAAAGTAGATGCAGAAAAGAAGAATTCTTAGGTTGAATTTGTTAAGAAATGCTCCAAGTCAGACTGGATCTTCTGAGATCCCTCACTGCTATTATTATTGGTAATATAATCTGAATATCTCTCTTAATACTCTGTCTCAAGAAATTGGTATACTTAATGAGATACGGATACTACTATATATTTAAGGGTCGCTCACTTCTTACATTTTATTCTTTGGTGCAGGCTGTGCTAAAGAGCATCTTGGCTCAGTTGCTGAAATATGATTGTAATTATTATTAAGAATATACACTGTCTTCATCAATTATCATCTTAAGCTACTTTTCAGGCATATTTTTAGTTCATCCTCACCATCCCCATTGTCCACTAACTTCTAGGAATCTATCAAGAAAACTTGCCCTTATTCCTTATCATTTCAGTTCCTTCTATAAATTTTTCTTCAACAGCCTAAATCCTGCCCCCCTGGGTAATAACCTCAAGGATCCTGCACAAGGAGGATATTTTTAAGTTGAACATTTATTTTATATTTTAATGAATTTATCTTCTTTTCAGCTGCCCTGGTTCTTCGTTGCTGCACGTGGGGGCTACTCTGGTGGTGCTGCGGAGGCTTCTCATTGTGGTGGCTTCTCCTGCTACAGAGTATGGGCTTCAGAGTGTGCAGACGTCAGTAGCTGTGGCACATGGGCTCTCCAGCGCACGTTCAGTGGTTGTGATGAGCTTAGTTGCATGTGGAATCTTCCCAGACCAGGGATCGAATCTGGGTCCCCTGGACAGGCAGGCAGGCAGATTCTCAACCACTGGAGCACCAGGAGAGCCCAAGGAGGGTGTCTATGACCCATTACAACCTGCGGGACTTCATCCTTGGTGCTCTTTGAACTTCACCACCTCTTTGGCCTCCCCTTGTGCTCTCTTCACACTTAGAATTTCTTCGTTTTCATGGCCACCCCTGGACATCTTAAACTTCCTGTGGCAAAAGAGAATTCTTGATTTCCTGCCAGTGTTCACCCCCTTTAAAATCTGCCCCTCTATAGTTTTCCCCTCTTAATACAAATGACAACCTGCAGCTTGAGCCAAGCATATAGGAGTCACCCCTGCGGCCTCTCTTCCTTGGATTCCCCATGCCCTTGTGACCACTTCTCCCTTGTCTGCCTCCACCCAGTTATTCAGATCTTGGCTTAATGTTCTTTCCTCAGAGACCCTCTTTCCCCCTCAGTGTGTGGTTAAATTTGCCATCATGTCATTCTATTTCTGTCATTATCACCTCCTAACATTTTCCCCATTTTTGTTCTTTGTCTCTCCCTGCCTTCTGTTCCCACTATTAGAATATGACTCCATGAGGGCAGGGATCTTGCCTGTCTTGTTCATCGTTATGGTCAGGCACATGGTCAATGAGCAAAACATGTCTGTGAAATTCATCTTAACCCCAAGTCTAGTCCCTCCTGCCTGTAGTGAAGTTACAAGTCCCCACGATGAAACCCCTCTCTCTGTGGGTATACATAGGAAAACCAGCAGCAATACATGCTCTTTGTGATTGTCCCTTTAGGGGACAAATGGTGTCATCTGGGGCTCCTGGCCATGGAGGGATGTATGCGCTGGTCTCTCCACCAGGACTTGCTAGAAATTAGATAAGTTGTGAGTGAAAACGATGAACGTGAACAGAGAGAAAAGGGCAGTCAAAGAGTAGGCTGTTACTCTGGAAAACTGTTAGCCCTCGAGCAAAAGAACTCAATGCATCGATTGTCAGTTCAGCTGAACGATTTGTGAATGGAGAGCTTTCTGCAGAATGAATGAACGCAGTTCCATAATTCACAAAGTCTGACTCAAAATGGGCTGAGAGATGGAGCATGATCTGACTGATCGATTACGGCATGTTTTCCCTCCTGTAAGCCACAGCCATTTGGTTTTCCTCCATCACCCTGATACTAGAAAGCCACAGCCAGTTGTAGGAGAAACCCTGTCACTGACAATGTGACTAGATAAGTGTCCATCAGCTACTTTCCACACTGAGAAGCATTTTTGATCTGAGCACTAAAGTCTTCGGGCCAGTGAAGACCTTTCATTTACAGCTTTCTTCCAGTTAGAAGACTCTTAAGGCTGTAAATTGTAGAGTGCTAGAATTCAGAAGGTCTACAAAAGTCTTCCAGTTTCCTTTTAATGTCTTTTTTGCAGGCTGCACCAAATTCACGAAGAAATATGCTTGAAACTTTCTGAAAGGGACACTCTTGGTGCTTTCAGGTAATAGTTCTGGTCTCTGCTTTTACAATCAGAAAGCTTTGTTGTTGTTTTGTTCTGTTGTCTCTCCAACATTAGACCAACAAATGCACCTTCCAACCCATCCCTTTTTATCCCATCTTCTATGGAACTGGCAGAACAACTGACCCGTGCTTAGGGAAGAGGCATATAGTGCAGCATTTGCCCTAATAGATTCCTGTTACAGGCAGATTCTGTTTAGGGAAAACATTTTATTTAACCAAAGGTCTCCAGCAGTTGTACCATAGCCTCATTTCCAAAATACAGTTCTATACAGTGATCAGTCTTTCTTGCAATAAGGAAAAGATGCAGAGAAACTGCCCTAATATCATTTTGTTCCCTTAAAATTATAATACCATCTAACCCTACTTTTCATTAAACTAGAAGCCTGAATATCAAGTAAAACTGAGTTTTGTATCCTTAAAATTGGACTTCCCAGATGGCGCTAGCAGTAAAGAACCCACCTGCCAATGCAGGAGATGCTGGGTCTGGAAGATCCCCTGAAGGAGGAAATGGCAACCCATTCCAGTATTCTTGCCTGGAGAATCGCATGGACAGAGAACATAGGGTTGCAAAGAGTTGGACACAACTGATGTGACTTTACACACCTGTACACACCCTTAAAATTAGGATGCCATCTATCCTTTGTCATCCATCACATGCTCAGTCGTCCTCACTTTCACTAAACTAGAAGCCTAAATATCATGTAAAATTGAATTCATGTAAAAATACAGTCCATAATAAAGCTGCTACTCTTGAGTCAAGGTGGCTTCATTGCCATCTAAGGTCCTGTCACTAGAGGGAGTAAAACCTAGCAATCTGCAGCCCGTGGCCCTGCCCACACAGCAAGGTTGGCTCTTTTACCTTTCTCTTTAAACAAATGATTCTCAGCTCAGTTGCCCCAGAAAAACACCAACATCTGGTGTGCTGTGTTTATTCTGAGGTTACTTATTTCTAAAAATAGTTTTCTGAAAAATTGCCCTCGTAGGCTGGGAAGCACACAGGCAGAGCGGTGAGCGAGTGGGAAGTACTCCTTCCCGCAGGGACCCTGGAGGCTGGGCTTGCAGGATGAGAAAGCAGTAAAAAAGCACAAAACTAGTTGACCTGCGAGGAGGGCTGCAGGTGCCCACGAGGCGGGTGGCAAGCCAGAGCCACCAAGCCTGATAGAAGGAGAAGGTCAGCTGGGAGGTGTGAACAGCCCTGCTAAGCACCCAGAAAGGAGGAAACAATTTGAGGCTGGGGTGCCCGTTACAGGTGGCAATCGGGGGTGGATCGTGGTGAGAGGTTTGCTTCAGCCAGACGGTGGCAGAGGAAGGGAGCTTTGCCAACTTGTGCTGGGGGGAGTGTGTGTGTGTGTGTGTGTGTTTGTGTGTGTGTGTGTGTGTGCGTGTCCACGCACATGCTAGGAGGTGGCAAGAGGAGAAAGTCAAGATTTTATAGGTTCTTTGCATTTTCCTCACCCAGCTTTTCTCTCTATTCAACCTTCCAATTCCTACTAAAGTCTTGCCATTTTTAAGAAAGAAAATGAAGTCGCTCAGTCGTGCTCGACTCTGCGACTCTACCAGGCTCCTCCATCCATGGGATTTTCCAGGCAATAGTCCTGGAGTGGATTGCCATTTCCTTCTCCAGGGTATCTTCCCAACCCAGGGATTGAACCCGGGTCTCCCGCATTGTAGGCAGACGCTTAACTATCTGAGCCACCAGGGAAGTTCCTCTACCATTTTTAAAGAAAGGAAGAAAGTGAAGTCACTCAGTCGTGTCTGACTCTTTGCAACCCCATGGGCTGTAGCCTACCAGGCTCCTCTGTCCCAGGGATTTTCCAGGCAATAGTCCTGGAGTGAATTGCCATTTCCTTCTCCAGGGGATCTTCCCAACCCAGGGATTGAACCCGGGTCTCCCGCATTGTAGACAGACGCTTTACCATCTGAGCCACCAGGGAAGTCAACCATTTTTAAAGGCATTTGTAATTTTCTATGGATTCCATTCTAAAACCCCCTGAAGACCTAAAGTTAAGGAACTTCACTAGTGGAGTTTCTCTTCTGAAGTGTGTTGGAGGCGATACCCCACGTATCCCAGTGGGGAGCTGTGTGTTTCTCCTCCTCAGACGCCCAGCCCTCTGCCTCAGCGGCTCCTCTTTCTTTCCTGTCTGCCGCCGCCATGTTTGCTTCATATGGAGAATCATCTGTGACTGCCCTCTCTTGGGTTGGGGACAGGGGATGGCCCCAGTCTAGGTTCTGAGTGGTTCTGCGGAGCACGTGGGTGGATCCAGTGCACAGCCCACCTTCTACCAGCTGCTTCCTTCTCCCACGGACCTCAATGCATGTAGGCAGCTGGGTTTCCGGGTCCTCTCGCAGGCAGGGATCTTAGGACAGGACTCCTCTCTTCACCCTGATGAACCCCCAGGAGGATTTGGTCACCTGCAGACTGGAGAAATCCACTCTCTGAGCTTTGAGTGTTAACTCTGACATATACAGGGTCTGAGTTTCTGTGTTCAGGCAGAAAGAAGACCAGCCTGGGTTATAAAAGCATTCCGGCTCCCAGGGCCTGCTCTGATCATATCTAACTGATTTCAGACAATTCGATGAACTCCTCCCAGCCTCCACTCCGCCATCTATAAAGTGAGAGTGTTCGATGAGACTCTGTGTGGGATCTTTTTCTGGTTCAAAAACTCCACGATTTCTGCCTGGTGAATGAAGAGTCTCTGACCACATCCAGCCCACCACCTCCACCCAGAAGTCAGTAGGGAAAAGTCTCGGGTAGAGTGCCTGCCAGCCCCAGGGTACACAGTCGAACCATGTGTGGGAGGAAGCAAATTTAGAAGGAAACAGGCTTCATTTATTCTGCCCGATATGGTTATCTCTGTGAGGCTGTGCCCATGCAAGCGAGCCGAGGGTGAGAAGGAAGGGGAGGGAGACACAGTGTCAAATGTCAAATGTTTAGCAGAGACTTTGAAGTCTGACAATTGAGACTTCCGGTACCTTTTGTCTCTACTTTTACAAAAAGGGAGGTAGGGAGAGGGGCAAAAGGGGTGGGGGAGACAGAGAAAGAAAGAGAGTGAGAGAGAGGGTGACTGAAAGAAGAGAAACACTGATGCACATAGAGACAATCATTGTGTAGGTTTCATGCAAAAGATTAGGCAAATATTATCTAAATGACATGTCATCTGGGACTTTCTTCTCTGACTGTCTTTCAGACAATCCCTGACTATTGTTCTGAACTAACACTGCACTTCATCACGACACTTCCATGTGGACATGGAACTCGTCTGCATGACGAGAAACACAAATGGGCCAGCCAGCTGGGAACAGCGCAGGGATGAGACGTGTGCGTTCCTAACACCTCTGCCCGCCGGGAGGGAAGGAGGAAGGGCATGCGAAACAGTGGACGGTACTCGACGTGACCCTGCAAAGGGTGACGCAAGGCCTGGATTGTATACAGGTCAGATAGGCAGAGATGGAACCACAGTGGTCTAGAAGACGTTCACAAGCGAGATGGAAATTGAGTGCTGAAGTAGGTGTGAGTTGATGTAGACAGACGGTTGTGTTTTGAAAAAGAAACCATGAAAAATATCACATTTGGTCAACAGGCTCCTCCTCTCATGATTAGCCAACCAAAGACATATAATGTATCCCTTTGTGGCCCAAATCTCTACATAGTAACCAGGAAAGGGCCCAGAGAAGTCTCTTCCAGTTCAAGTTACAATCACTGAATGTGGAATGCTGGTGAGATGACAAAATGTCTTGGGCATGAAGCTCCCTCATCTTGTCTGTGAAGCTTGCCTGTGTCTAGTTCAGGGATAAAGGGTCAGGACACTATTACAACCTCTCTATGCAACATGATGCTATGTGTATAGGCAATTTCCAGGGATACCCTTTCTGAGTTGTTTTTTTTTTTGAGTATTTCAAACATAGCACTGAGTTAGTTGGCCTCTCCCTCAAAAGGACAAGAGCACGTGGTAAAAGCAGGGTTGCCGTGACACCTGGGACACCAGGCTTGGTTAAACAACCTCAGAAAAGGAGATTAGTTGGAAACTTGAGCTCCTGGAGGATTTCAGGAACGGAGGGCCTTGTCTGAGACCATGGAGGTGCTGCCAACAAGGACCGTGATACCTCAGTTCAAGGAAATGGACAATCCCAGAGTACACGATGAAGAAAAGAGTCCTTAACTGTTTCCTCTGGAAATCACCCCTGAAGGGATGCCAGGCTCTTCTAGAATCTCCACTCACTGGTGCTTCTGGCCCGCTGGGTGGGTGAGAGGTAAAGCACAGCCCTGACGGGAAAAAAAAAAAATAGCAGAGTCCAGGGCTAGTCATCGGCTAACGGGAAAATCCTCCTGGGTCAGGTCCCATACAGGCACACAGATTTCTCATCTCACATGGACCAGAAGAGAAGCCCTTGATGAAACACTAGAAGAGGGGGTTTCCAATATGGTGGGATTTCAGAGAACCCTTATGTCATATCCCATCAAAAATATGTCACAGCCCCCCAAGTCCTCTCCCTAACAGGCCAGGGCAGAAATTGTAGAAAATATCTATTCCAGTTCTGTCCAGGTTGTCTATGGACGGAAAAAAAAAAAAAAATCCACAGAATGTCCTGGGACTTCAGGTTTGCACTCTTCCTGCCCTGCCCCATTCCCTCCCTGACCCCTGAGACACAAAATACATCCACAAACAAAGGATGAGGAGCAAGAAGGAGCTGGCTCCGTGAGCAGGCCTGTTTGGTGAGAGGGTAGCTGGGAGCCGGGTGAGAGGGTGAAGAGCCAGCAGCTCATCCCCGGACGCTGGAGGGAGACAGGCCCACAGAGGCCCATGAGCAGAGGGCAACCTCTCCAACCACAGGGATCCCCAAAACCCCGCTGGACTCCTGGCCCCGGGACCTCCAGCCACATCGTCTCCATCTCTGCTCCTTTGTCTGCTGCCCGCTTGCCCGCTCATCTGCTCCATCCTCATCCTGAACCAGCTGCAGCGTGTAGGAGATACAGGCCCTGTCACGGCTGTCTCTAGTGTGTTATTGTTAGTGTTACGTTACAAATCCCGTTTCCATGCCGGGGTCCCTCGGGGGTCATAACCAGGAGAGGCCATGACCTCGTCAATAAACAGAACCCCAATCCTTAATGTAACCACTTTGCATCCACTAGGCCTGCCCCAAGGGTTTATGTATCAGATTCCTCTCCAGGGTGGGAGCATCTCGCAGGGGGGGTGCTCCCCTGGAAGTACCAGAGACAGGGCACGCAAAGTGGATCAATGCTGGTCCTGGCAGCAGGTGGAAGTCAGCATGGGCTGAGTCTATGTGGCCCCAAAACCCTCCTCACTTATTACAGGAGGGTATGTTGTCAAGTCGCTTTAGTCATGTCCGATTCTTTGCAACCCTATGGACTGTAGTTCGCCAGGCTCCTCTGTCCATGGGATTCTCCAGGCAGGAGTACTGGAGTGGGTTGCCATGCCCTCCTCCCTTGGATCTTCCTGAACCAGGGATCGAACCTGAGTCTCTTATGTCTCCTGCAATGGCAGGCTGGCTCTTTACCACTAGCGCCTCCTAGGAAGCCCTCTGAATCCACAGAACTGTCTACAAAAGCAGACTCCTGCTCAGGACACTGTTGGCTGCAGAAGTAGGTAGACACACACCCAGGCACATCAGCTCTGCACATGGTTGCAAGACCACGTGTGTGCAGGCACTTGATCCCTGCTCTTGGGGGACCAGCCTGACCAGCTCTCATGGGCAGACCTGGAGGGTGTATTGAGTATATTACTATCCATCTGAAGGTTTACCACTTAATTCCCATGAGGATGAGGCCAGGATATTAGCCCGTGATAAAGTTCTAGTCCCCTTAGAGGACCCTTGGCTGACTTCTCTGATGCTGAACAGGGCGTGTGTAAGAACACAGAGCAAAAAGGAAGCAGAACATGGAGTAACCGGCACAGAGACGGGGCTGGCTTCAGCCACCCTCCATCTTTTTTGCAGATGAATCTGCCTAATAGCGTGTGTTTTCCTTCCCAAAGCAGAGCTGGCTGATGAAGGGTGGGGAAAACCAAGTGGAAAAATGAACCAGGCTAGAGTCTGCTCATTCATTCAACAAATATTCCCAACTGGGCATGCTAGAAACCTAGTCCACACAGGCATATGGATGCCACACCAGTGAAAGAAATAAAGGACAGTGTGACAGTGTGACTGGGGCTGGGGGTTGGGGAGCACTTTCCCCCCCCTGTTTTGTACTTAATACTCAACTACTTCAGAAACTCCTGATGCCGTGACCTTGGCCTCAGTTCCCATCGGTCCCCTGGCTGAGCCTAAGAAAAAAGATGTTCTTGAGTATCTATTGTCAGGACTGAGAGATTGACATTTAGAGAGAGAAGCAGTCCTAAACTCTGCAAACAAACATAGCTTCTGCGAAGAAACAACACTGAGAATTCCCTGGCTGTCCAGTGATTAGGACTTGGCACTTTCACTGGCATGACCTGGGTTCGATCCCTGGCTGGGGAACTAAGATTCCAAGACGTGGCAAAAAAAAAAAAAAAAAATTATATCAATATCGTTGGCTTGTTTCTAAGGTGCCACAAAGTGTTTATTGGGGCAAATGGGGAGAGGATGGCAAGATGGTTGAAGTAAATAGGGTGTTTTGTTTTTGCTGGGTGAATCAGACTCAGTTACAGAGCTAGAGAGGAGCTTGGTATCTGAGAAGCCGACCTCTGTTCTTATAAATGAGGAAACTAAAGTTTGGAGAGAGGAAGATCTTTGTCTAGTCACAATCAAAGCTCCTGATTTGTAAAAAAAAAAAAAAAAAAAAAAAAAGTAAAGTAGAGGAAGAAGTACTGAAAAGGGTGGGAGGGGAAAAAGGACAGAGCAAGTGGCCTGAGCAAACCTCACTTCTTCCCACTGGGTCCTCCCAGGCATTTCAGCCTCAGAGACCTGGGACCCCTTGTGAGAGACTAGAGAGGCATGCATTCACTAGCAAGGGTGGAGCTTGTATCCCTGACACGCCCCAAGCTTCTAGAACTGCACCTCCCTACACTAGGTGCTCAGAAATGATTTATTGAGTAAACAGAGCCACCTGACAAATCTTTCCTGGCTGAAAATCAGAATTGAGGGGGAGAAACAGCGAAGCTGCTCCCAGGGAATCCATTTCACAATTTGGGCTTTCAGATCCCATTACTTAACCAAGAGTGATCTAGTAAAAAGCAACCTTCTCTGGTGGTCCAGTGGCTAAGACTCCATGCTGCCAGTTCAGGGGAGGCGCGAGTTCAATCTCTGATCTGGGAACGAAGATTCCATGTGCCACATGGTGTGCCTGAAAGATTTTACAAAACAACCATTGCACCTGGTGATCCCCACTTGAAACAATCGTACTACTGGGTGTCCTTAATGACTGGTCAAACACTATCTGTTGTCTGATCAATAACATCTGTCATGCAAAACAAGCCGATTTCCCAAATCAACGTAAATAGGGTTTGGGGTGAATAAATGTTAATATAAAATTTAAAATTACAGAATATGTAAAAACCTTTTGTCACGATGTGTCAATGAACAGGAGAGTATAAACATCAGCAGATACTCTGCTACTTTCTTCCCATCGGAAGGCATCCCCTGCTCAGGTCGTTTGTACATGACTGCTGTGGACCTGCCTATTCATGTCACAGGTAACATTTCATAGATTCTCCCAGAGAAGGACAGGGACCAGCCCCCAGTCACTGTCCTTTGGTGGCAGGGTCTGGTATCGACACAGGCTCTCAGCCCTTTTCTTTACACTGTGTTCTCTCAGATGGCATCTTCCCACATGCCTGGACCTGAAAGGCCTGCCCAACCTATTTCTGAAACAGAACTGCTCATGAGAGGGGCTGTGTGCCAGACACGCATGACGACCTCTACTCTCCCATCAATTCGATGGGGCAGGTGGTATCATTATCCTCATTTTATAAGTTAAAAATGTATATATATGGTGTCTGGAGGGGCTCCATCATTGCAGAGGCCATGTGGTTAGTAAGTTGCAGAGACAGGTACAAACTGACTGCAAATCCAGATTCTCAGCCACTTGGCTGTTCTTAAGAGTTCGTGTTAATGGAAATCGCTGGTATCTCTAGAAACAAAATTCAAGGGCATCAAAAAGCAGCCCTCAGGACAGTTAGGGAGTTTGGGAGGGACATGGACACACTGCTGTATTTTAAATGGATAGCCAACAAGGACCTACTGTAAAGCACGGGGAACTGTGCTCAATGCTATGTAGCAGCCTGGATGAGAGGGGAGTTTGGGGGAGAATGCATACTTGTGTATGTATCCTTGAGTCCCTTTGCTGTTCACCTGAAACTATCACATCATTGTTAATAGCCCAATACAAAATAAAAAGCGAAGCAAAAAGATAAAGCAGATCCTCAAGTTCATCAATATGATGTTCCATTTTCTGCATCATTTCATTGTTAAGAATCAATAAATCTGAGTATTTGGGATATGCAACAGAAGTGAAAATATATTCACTAGTTTGGTTGATACTGCTACTGCTACTGCTAAGTCACTTCAGTCGTGTCCAACTCTGTGTGACCCCATAGATGGCAGCCCACCAGGCTTCCCCGTCCCTGGGATTCTCCAGTTAAGAACACTGGAGTGGGTCGCCATTTCCTTCTCCAATGCATGAAAGTGAAAAGTGAAAGTGAAGTCGCTAGCGACCCCATGGACTGCAGCCTACCAGGCTCCTCCATCCATGGGATTTTCTAGGCAAAAGTACTGGAGTGAGGTGCCATTGCCTTCTCCGTGGTTGATACTAGTTTGTTCCAAAACTAATAAAACTGATCTTAAAAAAAAAAAAAGAAAGAAAAAAAAAAACACAAAAGCGGCCGCCAGGAGCCAGGGCTCTGAGCTCCCTAGCATCTGCTATAGGCAGGGAGGAGCAGCAGGTAGGGGCCCGCTCTCACAGCCCAGAGGTCAGGACCCTTTTTCAAGTGAAGAAAACAGACTCTCAAAACCAGAACCACCAGAGGGTTTCCTATAAATCCGTTTCCCAGGCCCCACTTGTCACAACTCAAAGGGGCTCTCGGGTGTGCAGTGGAAACTGCAAATGCAACAGGTACCCCTGCTGCTTTTGAGCACACCCAGGTTTGAGAACCCGAGGCCTGAATGGCCCCTGGAGGGACGTCAGCACCAGGAGAAAAGAAAGGAGCCCAGAAAGCATGGGCCAGCCTCAGCCTCCGAGGAACCTTGTCGAGCCCCAGAAACACGCCTGCTATTTCACACACGGCCACACCCCAGGGCCCGGCTGGCCGAGGGGGGAAGGGCTGTCTTTCATGTCCCTGGGTGTGCAGAAGGTTTGCGTGTGTTTGTTTAGCACAAAGCCTGTACTTAACTGGCACAAGAGAAACAGATTTTATAAATAGATGTGAGCATGAATGGTTTTTATGATTAGCTTGTTTTCAATCACCATGCCTGACCGGTGTCTGTGTTCGACTAAGTAAATATTTCTATGGTGATAGTATACACAACACAATGGTCATTATTTAATGTTAATACAAGTACCATATGGGAGGTCTTATCGTGCTGCAGCCCCAAAGCAGAATAAAAGCAGATAGGAACAGATAGGCCAGGGCGGGCCTCATTGTACAGTAGCCTTGATAAAACATCTGCTGGCCAAAGTGTTGGCCATGCACGTATTTCTGCAGAGATGGTTCTCCCCGGGGAATCTTTAGGACCAGATCAGATCACCAGGAGCTCAGTTTTTTCCTCTGACTCACTCTCTGACCTTGGATAAGTCCTTGTGCTAATTGTTAAAACATGCATGCCTCCATTTCCCCATTCTAGTATATGTTTCTGTTTTGTTTTTCTGACCTCACTGCATAGCGTGTGGGGTGTTAGTTCCCAGACCAGGCATCGAACCTGCGCCCCCTCCTGCAGTGGAAACATGGAGCACGGATCAAACCCTCAACTCCTGCATTGGCAAGTGGATTCTTCCCCTGCTGAGCCATCAGGAAAGCCCTTGAGATTGTCTCTATGTGTGTGTGTGTGTGTTAGTTGCTCAGTCGTGTCTGACTCTTTGTGACCCCATGGACTGTAGCCTGCTAGGCTCCTCTGTCCATGGAATTCTCCAGGCAAAAATACTGGAGTGGGTTGTCATTCCGTTCTCTGGGGGATCTCTCTACCCAAGTATTGAACCAGGGTCTCCTGCATTGCAGGCAGATTCTTTACCATCTGAGCCACCATCTTTAAATTGGCAAGCTGGGAGTGTCCATCTACTGGGCTTGTGAAGATGAGATACATAATGAATGTGAAAGCTTTGTGTAGAGGTGAAGTGTAAAACAAGTATTGAGTTCTTTTTTAATTTAATTTTTATTTTATATTGGAGTACAGTTGATTTACAATGTTGTGTTAGTTTCAGGCATACAGCAAAGTGGCTCAGTTTTACATATACATATATGTACTCTTTTTCAGATTCTTTTCTCATATAGGTTGTTACAGAATATTGGGTAGAGCTCCTTATGCTATATAGCAGGTCCTCATTGGTTATCTATTTTATACATAATAGCATATGTAAGTAAATCCCAACCTCCTAATTTATCCCTCCCCACCACCTTTCCACTTTGTTAACCGTAAGTTTGTTTTCAAAGTCTGAGTCTGTTTCGTGAAGTTCGTTTGTGTCATTTTTTCCCTTTAGATTCACATATGTGATATCATGTGATGTTCATCTTTCTCTGACTTACTTTGCTTAGTAAAATAATCTCCAGGTCCATCCATGTTGTTGCAAATGGCATTGCTTCATTGTTTTTTCTTATGGTTAAGTGGTATTCCATTGTGTATATGTATCATATCTTCTTTATCCATCCTCTGTTGATGGTCATTTAGGTTGCTTCTATGTCTCGGCTATTGTAAATAGTGCTGCAATAAACACTGAGGTTAAGTGTTCTTAGTGCTGATAGTTTTTACGAGGATGTGCTAAGTCACTTCATTCGTATTCGACTCTCTGCGATCTTATGGACTGTAGCCCTCCAGGTTCCTCTGTCCATGGGATTTCCTGGGCAAGAATACTGGAGTAGGTTGTCATGCCCTCCTCCAGGGGATTTTCCCAATGCAGGGGTGGAACCCGTGTCTCTTACGTCTCCTGCATTGGCAGAACGGTGGAGCTCTGATGAACTCTTAAGATTAGGCTTGAGGTTCTGTTGTTTCTATTTCTTCTGGAGAAGTCAGCTGCAGGTCAGTGCTGGCCTTTCACAAGCGTTCTATCATCTCCCTGGTCACTCTGGCCATTGATCTGGCTGAAAATTCAGCCTTACTCTGTCTCATTTACTATCAAAAAGGAAGTTGGACCTGGGTGAGAAGAGACACTGCCTGACAAACGTTGAAGGAAAGAGATTTGAATTCCCAACTGTGTTTTCTGATGTAATGGGATTCTTTCCAACTGATTGGCTGCAGTCACCATAAATCTAGGAACAATATGTTCTTAAGCCTATTTGAAATGGCCTCCAGGGACAGGCATTGTCAGCGCCATAGATGGCGTGTGGCTCCGAAGGGAATGATACACAGGGAGGTGGGGACACAACCAAGTTAACCAACTCTTCTCATGCCCTGGCTTCCCTGAGCTGGGGAGCCTGAGGGAGAAGAAGTGGGAGGCAGGTTACATGTTGCAGGCAAGACCTTGTTCTGGGCCCTGCCCTGAAGCCTCTCCCTTCAACCTTTCCCCAGAGCCTGGAACCAGGAAAATCACGGAATCACCTCATCTGACCCAAGCAGCTGCTCCCCTAGATCAGGAACCAGGGCTGCTGGAAGTGGCTGTGGGAATCGTGTGTGCACACGCATTCACAAGTTCGTGCGTGGCCTGCTCGGGTCATCACAGGAGGAAGGAGAAGGGGTGGGCACCCCAGGTATTCGCAGGCTGAACGGCACAGGCCGGTCTGTGGCTGGGCTCCAGTCCACTCTGCTCTGTTGACCCAACTGCCAGGCATGTTTCTTATCACCCTGTGGATGTGTCTTGTGCTGATGGGAGGGAAAAGGCTGGTGAAACGCAACCGTTTACGTGAAAGCAATGACTCTCTAGTGCCCTGTTCACATTCCCCACAGCCTTCGCTCATGCCCTGGGGCCCTTCGGGGTTTAGAATTGCAGCTCTCAGTAAATATTCCTAGACTCACATGAGCTGTGGTGAGACAACACCAAGGCTGCCAGGGCAATCCTAGACAAAGCCATGTGTCCAGACACCGGTCAGAACAGAGGAGTGACAACCACAGGAGCCCCTAACACTTAGGGAGCAGTGAGCATGTGACGGGCGCTGGCCTAAGCGCTCTCCGTGCGTTTGCTGATTTCGTCCTCAGGACACTCCCAGGAGGTAAGCGCTGTCATCACTCATTTTTGATTAACCTGGAAGCTGAGGCCCAAAGAGGTTGAGAGACTCGCCAGGGCCACACGGTGGAAGAGCTGGGGCTCAGGAATCAGTGGAAGAGCTAGGACCTCAGGCCTGTACAATCAGGCCTCAGCCCCTCTAAGCTCTACCTGTATTCTGGAAGCCAAGCATGGAGAAAGGTCAAAGTTAAGAGTTAATTATTTCACGCTAAGCCCAACATCAGGGTCTCCCTGGTGACTCAGTGGTAAAGAATTGGTCTGCCAGGAGACGTGGGTTCAATCCTGGGATCAAGAAGATCCCCTGGAGAAGGAAATGGCAACCCACTCCAGTCTTCTTACCTGGGAAATTCCAAGGACAGAGGAGCCTGGTAGGCTACAGTCCATGGGGTCACAAAGAGTTGGACACAGCTCAGTGATTACACAACAAGCCTAACATCACTAGTTAAAGAAACGAAACAGTCTTCAAATTCAAGTAAGGGTTCTCCCCTTTATGAGTGGGGCATTTGACCATAAGAATTATGCTCTGTTTCTATCTCAATATGGTTGCCAGCTCTAGGCTTTTGGCTGGTCATCATATCTCAAAGGATTTTCACAGGAAGACCTGCAGGAAGACTGTGGAGGGAGAAAGCTACTGTGTTCTGCATGTGATCATATTCCTGACCCAGTGCAAGACAGACTTCAACAATAAGTATTTTTCCTAGTGTTGTGACAAGTTGTCCTAAGCCATCCAACAGCCATCTTTTCTTCGCTGTTGAGCTGTTATGAGTGAGAGATAGATGGCCTGGGTCTACAGAGAAGCATTTTATTTTGTCCTGCATGCATGCATGCTAAGTCATCTCAGTCATGTCTGACTCTGTGTGACCCTATGGACTGTAGCCTGCCAGGCTCCTCTGCCCACGGGGATTCTCCAGGCAAGAGTACTGGAGTAGGTTGCCCTGCCCTCCTCCAGGGATCTTCCCGACACAGGGATCGAACCTGTATCTCTTATGTCTCCTGCTTTGATTTATTTTGTCCTACTCAAAGCTAAATAGCCCAAATCAGGCAGCTTTGCACTCACTAGTCCTGTGTTCTCACCAGCTAAACTGTCACTCTGGCTCTCACAGCAGAAGAGGAAAAGAGAAATTTTGAGATAGTATCCAGTGAAGTCTCTGGGGCATGGACCACCGGCAAGATACTTATGGAAAGTATTTGGAAAGAAAGACCACAGGGAGAGTGCAACCACCAGGCAGAAATACTCTCTGAAAACTCTTTTATATTTCATTGTTTTCACCTCAATTCTCTTTGATCACTTTTTAAATATAAGAACACATCTTTGAGAAATTTTTCTCTTATGGGTGATAATATTCATTGAACTCTTGATGATGTAAAAATTTCCTGGGGTAATACTATTTTGACCTGATTTTAAATCTTATGTTAAAAACCAGTGTTGGAGTGTTCTAACCATCAACTTTGGGGGCCTAATCAATGTAGAGCAATCTGATGACCAAGTCACTTGCTGTAAATTCTTCTCATTTTTAATAGGAAAGGCTCTTTAATTATTAGGAAGATGTGTGTCATGCCATTTAAAGTGATAGCCACACTTCCTCTTAAATTAGAAGATAACAGGCCCCATATATACTGCAAGAAGGAAAATAAAATGCATGAACTTTCCAGAAGACAATATTTGCGGAAGTTTTGACCAGACACAACCAAAACGCAATGGGGAAAGAAAAACTTTGGAGTCAGTCTAAATGTCCATTAATATGCTATGTATGATACATAAATATAATGAAATAATATACAGCTATGAAAAGTGGAGAATATTGAAATAACATGGAAATATGCCCTGCTATACTAAACAACATAGTAATTACAGAACAAATGTATGTATCAGTTTTACTTTTAAAGAAACAAAAAACAAAAATGTGTGTATGAATGTGTGATATATATTGTGATATTTGCAGAGAGAAACAAACTAAAAATATATGTATACCTTCATAATACTAAAACAGCTATTTTATTTCTTGCTGGTAGGCCTTTGTGTGGATTTTGGTTTTGTCTCTTTGGTTGTTTGTATTTTATAAGTTTTTGACAATAAACTATAAAATAAATACGGACAGGGTGAGATTTAGAATTTTATTTTTATGTCTCCACTGTACACCTTGGTGTTGATATACAGCTGGTTGTATTTACCATCATAATTAGTTCTATACATTTTGCCCCTCAGTCATCTCCACTTAACAATTCTTATCCCAACCAGCCAGGCCTTTTAATTAAAGATGGCTGCCATTTGATCAGCTGATCATTTAAGTTACTCTTTCTACTGGTTTATAATTAGGCCCCTTAAACTAATAGTTGTCATTGACATTTATTATTCTGATATTTTTTCAAAGTTCATTAAATTATTAATTATTCTGACTTTGCAGTGTGGTTTCCCATGTCCTGAGCCATGAGATTCCAGTTTATGCACATGGTCTTCAAGCCGTATCTCCTCAAAGCAACACAGTGATTCAACTCAACATTTATCACTTGGGATCCAACAAGGTGAGGAACATACCAATCAAGAGAGTGGAAATGACACCAGTGGACAAGACATAGCAGCTCAAAGTCTAGGGACCAAGAAAAGCAGGCATAAATAACCCCAGGACAATGATTTCAAGACAATACAGAAGCCCCCACTCCAGCTCCTGGATCCATCTTGTGTCTCTGCCAACTTCTTACAAACCACTTCTTTCCTTTACTCCTTTTAAAATATCTCAAGTTGGAAATAACACAAAATGGGAAAGCCTGATTTTATCCATCTTTAATAGATATAAATGTTCAGAAATCAGAGACACTGTTCTATTTTAATGGTGATTTCCTATATCCAACCTGCTCATTAGGGAGCCAAATTCACTGGCTTACCACCAAGTGCAGACCCTCATGAATCCCAGCCATATAAACATCATTTTCATTGGAAGGACTGATCCTGAAGCTGAAGCTCCAATACTTTGGCTACCTGATATGACAAGCTGACTTATTGGAAAAGACCCTGATGCTGGGAAAGATTGAGGGCAAGAGGAAAAGGGGATGACAGAGGATGAGATGGTTGGATGGCATCACCAACTCATAGACATGAGTCTGAGCAAGTTCCAGGGGAGAGTGATGGACAGGAAAGCCTGGTGTGCCGCAGTCCATGGGCTCACAAAGGGTTGGATGTGACTGAGCAGCTGAACAACAACAAAACATTATTTTGCAGGTGAGGAAAAGGGAACCCAGAGAAGAGATGCATCGTGTCTTCTTGGCCCAGAAGCTCATTTTCAGGTTCTCGTGAGTCGTGGGATGATTGCTTAAGAAGTGGGGTCCAGATCCTACAGGTGTTTCTGTAACTGCAGGGTTCTCTCCATTACAGCTAGAGTTTAGGGTTTGAGACTGGATGAGCCCCTGGGGCAGAATTCACTCCAGCTGTTACTACACCATTGAGTAGTCTGCAGACTGGGCTCACTGTTTTGTCCCCAATGTCTCTTTCTATCTTGTCCGTGTGCAGGGGTGATCTGTATCTCGTTGCCTTAGAGACTGTCAGAGCTGGCATCTTTGTTTATCTGCAGAACACTCGGTGGTTTCTGAAAACAGGTGTGGCCTGGTTGAGCAGAGCGTAGCCACAATCTTTTTTTTTTCTTTTTTTTTTTTTTTCAGAATTTGCTTTGACTCTGGTGGCTTTTACCAACTTTCCAAATGTCACTCAGTCTCCCTCATAGGCTCTTTGTCAAGTCCTTGGTAAACTAGTCTCTTACCTGTTTTTTCTCTGTATTTTGAGAGATGCAGTACTAGATAAACAAAAAAGCTGGTTTTGCTTATGGAAGCAAAAACTGGGTCTAAGTGACAATTGTGTATTAGTTGTGGCCTTCACACGACAATTCGTTCTTGTCCTCTCACTGGTAGTGTGGCTTCTGAGGTAAATTACATGAAGAAAACCAGTTCTCATTTGGTAATCTCCGGTGGGTTACAGAGCTGGAGAACTGATCCTGTCGCTGACCACCATATACATAGCCCCACTGGTGAGCTCATGACCAGTAAAATTATTAAAAGTACATTAATACTGGGACAAATTAAGCAGGAAAAACAGACCCTAATCAGCTATGGACATTTCACTTAAAAACAAATAGAAAGAAGGAAAAAAAAAAAATCCAAACAAGGGACCATCCAGAGAGAGTCAAGAGTCATGAAAATCAGCAAATACGGAAAGAAGCGGAATATGTTTTGCTGGAGAAGAGATGTTTTAAGAAAGCCAAGACAGCTAACTTCAAATATCCGGGAAAAATATCCGGGAAAGAACTTACAAATGGACAAGTAACCATATTCATTAAAGTGCCAGAGGGCAGAATGAGGTCAGAACATAGATTTACAGTGTAAGAGTGGTTTAAACTCAATTCTGTGAAGGCAAGATATTCTCACAAGGGCCCAACTACCAATAGTGGAGATAACGGGAAAATTCCTGTCCCAGCAGCAAATGCCTGATGGTTATTTGTCAGGCTTCCTGCACTAGGAGGGAGATTGGATTCAACCTCTAGGGACCTTTCCAAAAGTAAGATGCTATCTGTCTAATTAATTGCCAGTCATAGTCTTAGGTACTGCCCTGGGTTCTCATCTCCCTGTTAGCGAAATTTGGATTCAGTTGTCCCTAACTCTTAGATAATCAAGGAGATTCGTATCTTTAAATCAGTCGTCAGCAAGAATACTGATGGAAGAGCGATAAATTCCCAGACCTTCAGTCTGATTAATTAGAGCCTCGGAGGCGTGGTTGAGGAAAATCGAGGGGAAGCAGGAGGCCAGTTGGAGCTGAGTGTTGTTGATACCCACCAGGCAGGTACCCACCTCTATCTGCCTCCTCTAAGGAAAAAGTACTTCCCATTTTTGGTTGTTTGGTTGGGGATGTTTCAGCGTTCAATGGGGAGTTTTGTTTGTCTGCTTAGTGGCCTGGAGTTTAAAAATGCATCACAATAAACCCTTGGGTGGCCAAGACATCTCTGTCTCTCTTGTTGGTGAGACTTGAAACTGCCCAGCCTGCAGTCAGGTTTTGGTGTCAGCTCAATGCCTTCTGAGCTGCGTGGCCTTGTCTCTCACTGCTCCACTTCTCTGAGCCCCAGTATCTCATATCTGAAATGGGGTAAGCACTCTTTCACAAGTTTAGAAGAATCAAATGAGCAAAATGCATCGGAAAGCACTTTATAGGCTTTTTGAAGCACCTTTCCACATTGAGCTAGAGTTATTCAAATTTTCCCAACTGTGTGTTCTGGTCAGTGTAAAACATAAAAGGCTCATTTTTCACTCCTTGCATTAGACATCTTTTTTTTCTTTTTGCCTTAGAAAAAATACTTCTTGGGCTCCCAGTAAGTTCTAGAGAAAGACAAATGAGAACCAGATGTTGGGAAAGACAGAGGGCAGCAGGAGACGGGGCTGACAGAGGATGAGATGGTTGGATGGCATCAGTGACTCAATGAATGTGAGTTTGAGCAAACTCCAGGAGGTAGTGAAGGGCAGGGAAGCCTGGCATGATGCAATCCATGGGGTTGTAAAGAGTTGGAAATAACTTAGTGACTGAACAACAACAACAAATTGTTTTGAGTCTACACTTATAAGTTTAAAAAAAAACACATGGTGAGTATCTGGAAAATTAGGTCTTCCTCAAACTCCCAACTCCAGGTTGGCATAGATAAGCAAATAGATGGGAGAAGGCAATGGCACCCCACTCCAGTACTCTTGCCTAGAAAATCCCATGGACGGAGGAGCCTGGTAGGCTGCAGTCCATGGGGTCGCTGAGGGCCGGACATGACTGAGTGACCTCACTTTCACTTTTCACTTTCATGCATTGGAGAAGGAAATGGCAACCCACTCCGGTGTTCTTGCCTGGAGAATCCCAGGGACGGGGGAGCCTGGTGGACTGCCGTCTATGGGGTCGCACAGAGTCGGACACGACTGAAGCGACTTAGCAACAGGAGTGGATTTTACAGAGCAAGGCTGACAATTCAGGTAATAAACCTGGAAATTTATAGGGAATGGAGATCCGAAGTTTTCAGTCCCATGTTTCAATTATTTGTGATTATTAATTACACTGGACATCTCATCAGTATTTGTGCTCTTAGGGGAAAACGCTCACACAGAGTCCCTTCCATGTCATGCAGTAGAAAAGGAAAGGCACTTCACAGGACAGGGTTTAGCAGAGCTCCTCTGCTTGGGCCAATGAAAGCTTGTGACCCTGCCATGTTAATCATCTCTTCCAAAAAATATTTTGTTGCTTGATTCAGGCCTTTCCTGCATAACACTGAGCCTGTTTTTTGTTTTCTTTCAGCACAATCATAGGAGAAAAGTGGCCACAAAGTTCCATTCTATTATCAAAGGTGCTGCTGCTGTCAAACGTACACTTCTCAATTGTGGCAACGAGACACACCCTGGAAAGAGAGAGTTTTACACTTTTGCAAGAAAACAGAGAAACCAAGATGTCTTGTGATATCTCATACACATCATGAAAAACGTGTCCTAACCTTGAGAGCCCAGCTTAGGAGCAAGAAGGAACATGCTGTGAAGACTCAGAGAAGCGGGTCCATCCAGATCCACTTTCCCCCTTTTTTTTCAAATGGACCCCTGAGCCTTTGAGCTACTACACACAACTAAGCTTCGCACCTGAGTCTCCCACCACCACCTGCTCTCGGTACTTCATGCTCAAATTTCCCGACATCAGATTCTTCACCAAGAACCTTCTCGTGGCCCATTCTCCAAGGGCACTTTCTCTAAGGTGCGTTCTCTAGCAGTAGGAACCAATTCTGCCAAGCCATCCTGTTCATTAACCTTGAACATGATATCCATCCTGGGGACCTGCTTTGTGTGTAACAAGTGAATTTTGGAAAATATCATCTTATGCGAAAGGAACAATTTCAGTTGCAAAAATGTCATACCTAATGGCAAGCTGGCAGACAAGATCAGTTTTTGAAAACACTCTGAGGACCTGCAGAATCACACCATACAGAGAGCTGCCCACCTTGCCCTGGCATGGATTCTGTGCCGTGGGAGAGGATATGCTTTTACTGTGTCATAAGTTCCTGGTATGGTGGTTCTGTCAAAGGAAAATGGGCCACTGTGTAGATACTTTCGCCACATGTCTCAAGACTGTGGAAGTGTGAGACTGAACTGAGGGTGAGGTATCCAGGACTTTACCCAGGACTTTACGAACAAAAATAGAAAACAATATCTTGGTACACATATGCTCTCAATTTCGGTTCCCTCTCTCACTCTTTCCTCTCAAATCTATGAAACACTTTGAAAGTGTTTTCAAGGTGTTTTCAAACACTTTCAATGACAAATGACAACTCAATGATAAATTGAGTGCTAAATTGATACATTTGGGCATTCAATCATTTGCTAATTAAATTTTAGCTACATAAGCATGTATTTAATCAGTGCTTCTTGAGCATCTACTATACACTAGGCAGTGTTCTGCTCATCGAGGATACAGGGATAACAAGGCAATGCCCTGCCTTCTGGAAGCTCACACTCTACTGGACAGATACAAAAAAAACAACGAATGGAGATGCAGTCTCAGTTAACTCTGGGTACAATGGAAACTTGTCTTCCCAGGTGGCACAGTGGTTAAGAATCCACCTGCCAATGCAGGAGACCCAAACAAGAGACTTGGGTTCAATCCCTGGTTCAGGAAGATCCCCCCTGGAGGAGGTCATGGCAACCCACTGCAGTATTCTTGCCTGGAGAATCCCATGGACAGAGGACTCTGGCAGGCTACAGTCCAAAGGGTCACAAAGAGTTGGACATGACTGAAGCAACTTAGCACACACAAAAAGTTCTTATGGGTCTGGCTTAAGAGTCCCACAAGAACAAAAGAACTGGGGATTACTTCCAGAAATTCTCCTGGGCTTCCAGCACCTCATCTTTATCTCTTACAATTGACCTCTCTCCCCTTTGTTCTTGGTGACATAACCTCCACCCCTGCCCCCATCTCAGGTCTGAGAGCCACGGGATGGACCAAGCCATAGGTTGAAGGAAGAAGAGCCTGCAGACAGGGGGATTGACAGAGTGGAGTGTGTTGGACTAAATGGCGGCATCAAATGGAGTCCCAAAGCAAGTAACTGCCATCCTCTATAAAGTAAACTTTTTTTTTTCTTTCCTTCATTTTGCCTCAGCAGGTCTTTTATATCTTATACTGTCCAGAAAACGAAAGTGTTAATTGCTCAATCGTGTGTGACTCTTTTCCACCCTATGGACTATAGCCTACCAGGCTCCTCTGTCCATGGAATTCTCCAGGCAAGAATACTGGAGTTGGTTGCCACTACCTTCTCCAGGGAATCTCCCTGACCCAGGGATCAAACTCAGATCTCCCACATTGCAGGCAGATTCTTAATCACCTGGGCCACCAGGGAAGCCCTATATTGTCCAAAGACCGTTTGAAGATCACCCTCAGTGTTTCTCAGTTTGGTTCCTTAGAACTGAAAATTCTTTTTAGCCATCGTCACAATGGACCGGGACTCTTAAGATGGATTTTTTGTGAAGGAAATTGGCCTACAAGTTCCTGTGGATCCCAGCCTAAATCTCAGGTTCATTTTGTAGAATTGTCCCCTCCCTCTGGACAGACGAGCTACAGTTTTGATTCTTCAGTTCACTGCCAAGAGCATTCCCACATCCTGTGCCTTCCTCCAGGAATGCTCTCTCCACTTCTCCCATCAGTCCTGGCTCAGGGAACTGGGGCCTCAATCCACTCTCACTTAAGTCTCGTTTGGGTCCTTTCGTGGTATGAGATCATGGTACCAACTCCAGTTTTAATTACATATTTATTGGCACAAATATGTAATTAGTACATTAATTCTCTCTCTAGGATGCAAACCCCAGAAGAGCAGAAACTGTTAATTTTCCTCACTATTGCATCCCCAACACTGGCATGCGGTTCCCTTTCCCAAGCTATTTGTTGAATGAGAGAAATTTTGTCCCAATTCATTCAGTTTTATAGATACATAAAACTTTTTAATTAAAAAACTTTAATCAGAAAATTAATTTATACATTGCATCATCAATCTTCTTTACTAATATAAAATGGAAAGTTACCCAAGACCATGATTTTCCTGAAATGCTGCCAACGTGAGAGTCTTTAACCAATTACACTACCTTCTGAGTGAGACTTGGCCTGATAGCTGTTCCTTAAATTTAAATTCCTTCATCACTACTCTCTACACCTCTTCACCTACTCTAAGCTTTTTCTTTACCATTTATTGATACTTAAATAAGTTTGTCTATTTTATTGTCTGTCTCCTACTGACAGAACACTAGCTCCACGAGGGAGGAAATTTTGACTTTTGCTTTTTTCACAACCACATTCTCAATGCCTAGAGCAAAGCTAAGAACACATTAAAAACTCAATAAATATTTGTTATCAGATACTGTATCTCAACTCAGCACAATTAGACTCACCAATTCAGGTACTAATATATTCTCAACAAAACCATAGATACCGTAAAAAAAAAACAAGAGATCTTTGCTCTGATGTGATAGGTTTTACAGACTGCTACTGTCCAAAATAGTAACCACCTGCACACACGCTTCTGAACTCTGAAATGTGACCAGCCCAAATTGAGATGTGCTATAAATATGAAATATACACTAGATGCCAAAGAAGTCCTACAGAAACAAGATTGCAAAATACTCATGATACAATTTTCTATTGACCACATGTTAAAATAACATTTTGGATGTACTGAGTTAAACAAAACATATTCTTAAAGCTTTTTCTTACTTTTTAAACAAGGCTACTAAGTAATTTAAAATTACATATGTGGGTCAATTATATTTATACTGAACAGTGCTGTTCTTGAATATTATACTCTCATGCCTAAAAATACTTGGGGGGTAGGGGCAATTTAAGGATGCAAGCAAAACGTAAAGAGCCCAGTCTCTTAATTCTCTTCCAAGGAGTTCATATTACTTGCATGTAAGGAAGGAAGATTTTAGAAAATAAATTCACTTTTACATTAAGTTTTTTTTTTAATTTGACGTGGACCATTGTTTTTAAGTCTTTATTGAATTTATTACAATATTGCTTCTGTTTTATGTTTTTTGGGGTTTTGGCCACGAAGCATGTGGGATCATAGCTCCCTGACCAGGGACTGAACGTACACCCCCTGCATTAGAAGGTGAAGTCAATCACTGCGCCACCAGGGCAGTCCTTACATGGACCTTTAATTCCATTCTTTACCAGATGTGAAACAAAGGCATTTTGGTAGAACACAGAGTGGACTTGGGAGTAAGCTAATGATGAAAGGACTAATTTATGTTTCCAGTATCTGGCACACAATCATTCTGATTTCCTTGGATTTGACTGAATTCACACACAAGACTGACCTAGTTTGTCTCAACTGTTTTTTTTTTATTACTCTTCCCATGTTTCAAAGTTATAGTTCTCCGAAAAAGATACACATTGGTTCTTTAGAGGTGTTACCTCTATTTGACAGTCTGGACTAAAAGTTTATTTTTTCATTGGCTACTCATCTGAAAAAGAGTGGATTAGTTCAAGGAAGAAAACATCTGTCAAACCCATCCGTAAGTATGGCATAAATGAGTGTCTATGGAACTTGCCTAGAGGTAATATACTCAACACATTTGTAAGAACTTCTTCCACTGGTCAGTAGGGTTTTAAGATGATTATGTTGAGCCTATATTTGAAGAGGGAAACATTTTGTGTTTAGTGAACACATAAACAGTTCATTTCAACATCATGTGGTAAGTTCTCTGATAAACAGAAACACAGGATACCATGGGGACAAAAAAAAAAAACCAGACTCTGCTTGGTTAAAGTCTGCGTGTGTGCATGTGTGTTTTGTGTGGTAGGGGTGGTGGGAGAGCTAGTTAGGGAGGAACCAGTAGTCTGTCTCCAAATACAGATCTATGTTAATGATTATTTAACAATTAGACCTTTCTTGTTTATCACCATCTCAAGACAGATGTGCTAGATTAGTTTGAAAGTGATGATTTCCTGCTTATCAGGACTTTCACTCTAACTGTCCCAGATGGTTTGTGCTAATGAAGACAAAAGAGATCAAGAGGATAAGACAGCTGTGATGAAGATTCTCTGCACTTCTTTACTTTCTAAGAAACTCTGCCATCCAAAAAGGGAAACTCTCTTCCTTAACTTCGATGCCATGGTGCTATGGTTATTCAGCCAGCCACCCCTGTCAGTCTGTTCATCCACTCAAGCATCTCTCTGAGCATCTGAGAAGATCTAAGATGTCTCTGAAGAGAGTCATGGTCTTGCCTGCAGGATTCCCCATGCATTCATCCTTGGAGGGGTTGAAAGGACTTTTATTTGGTAAAAGAAGAGGCCACCTTTTCAAATGTCTAATAGAATGTGCAAACATTGTCATCTGCATATCCTGTTAAAAATGTGTGCAAATTATTCCTTCAATCAAAAAGCAGGTCTGGGTTGAGCTACCTATGTCACACAGCGAATTCCCACTTGCTATCTATTTTACATATGGTAATAGATATTATTACCATGCTACCATCCCAGCCCCTCCTCCCCCTACTGCGTCCACAAGTCTGCTCTCTCTGTCTGCATCTCCATTGCTGCCCTGCAAAGAGGTTCATCACTACCATCTTTCTAGATTCCATATGCATGAGTTAACGTAC
This sequence comes from Bubalus bubalis, assembly GCF_019923935.1. NCBI lineage: Eukaryota > Metazoa > Chordata > Mammalia > Artiodactyla > Bovidae > Bubalus > Bubalus bubalis. Next base: position 112,351,717 of record NC_059161.1, read on the forward strand.
AGTATTTGTCTTTCTCTTTCTGACTTACTTCAGGTAGATGGGAGGGGGGTTCAGGACACAGGGGACATATGTATACCTATGGCTGATTCATGTTGATATATGGAAGAAACCAACTCAATATTGTAAAGCAATCATTATTCAATTTTTTAAAAATGAAAAAAATTACATAATATTAAAAAAAAAAAAACAGCTCTGGACCCAGCTACAGATTTGAAATGTAAATTGTTGAACTTCAACTCCTCTCCAAATCATAAATAGATGAATGAGTATTCAAGGTATTCTAAATTTAATAATTTTTATTACATAGGATTATCAGAAAGCAACAGGCCTGCTCTCCTTCCCCCAATACAAAATGTCTTTTCCTAAGTTAAGGTTTCAGGCCACCTTCTTGGCTTATGCCCAACATTTAATATAATTGAAATACATGTAATAATAATAGTGTTATTACTGTAATTAATAATATAATCATTATTATTCTACATTTTCCGTTAAGCCATTGTTAGCTAGATAATTCGTTTTGTAGTTCAATGACCTCCTTACATCCAAAAATCCATTTCAATGGAGTATGTGAAAAAGATAGGTTTCTATTTGATGAAAAAACTATGACCCATCATATTTCTTTTCACTGCCTTGCCTGCCAGACGGCCCTGGCAGACCTAACGTTCTAATAAGACAGCTGCATCAGACCAGGTCAGTATTTCCCCGAGTGATGCCCTGTAGACCACCTCTGAAGATGTTTTTCACAAAACACATCTAATGGCAACAAGTGTGAGAAAAGAGATTTACAATTCCACTAGCACATTAGCCATCTTAAGAGGCCCAGCAATCAAAGCCTGAATTGGCTTTATCCAACCTCTCCTAAGGTTATTTGATTATAGAATTCTGCTTTTGCATAATTATCCTGAAGCACAGAAAGGTGGGAAAGCCTGACCTAGGTCATGGAATGACTTTTTCTCTCCCTCTTCTAGAGGGTTTATTTTTCTACTTCTGAATCTACTTTTTACATGTATATTAGAAAGCACAGATACTAAATAAATTGAGTGTGGGTGTGTCTGCCTGTGTATTGCTGTTGCTGTTTAGTCGTTAAGTTGTGTCTGACTGTGTAGCCTGTCAAGCTCCTCTGTCCATGGGATTTCCCAGGCAAGAATACTGGAGTGGGTAGCCATGCCCTTCTCCAGGGGATCCTCCTGACCCAGGGATCGAACCTGCATCTCCTTCATTGGCAAGTGGATTTCTTTACCACCGAGCCACCTGGAAAGCCCCTGCATGTGTATATGTATATATGCATAAACACACAGGAAGGTACAACTTCTGTTTTATCCCCCTATCTCTAGAACTATCTGCTCTATTTGTGTGTTGTGGTATGTATGTTTATTATGTAGAAGACCTCAGTTTCACATTGGCCTGCCTACCTCTTGATCCCCTGTCGGTTCCTGGCAGGATCTGTACGTGAATAGGACCTGTACATACATGCCTTCTAGGGAAAACCCAGAGCCCTTCAGGAAGTGGTCTAAGATGATGTGATGCAGTAGCTGGTGAGTTTCTTTCTGAGTCAGGGCTGCCACAAGGGGGTCCCCAGGAATTGATGTAAAGATGTTAGTGCTGAGGTCATGACTGCCCCTCCCCTAGCTAATGACCCTCCAGGGCTTTTCCCAAGCCACTGAGATTAAGAGAATCTAAACCAGATTTCAGTCCAGGTCCTCCTCTCTTGCTGAGTACTTCCTGCTTCCCTGTTTTTATTACTTCCTTGGAGTATCTTGGGTTGCCTGTTTTGGGCTTCATGTGCTTCCACCACAAAAGGCACATCCCTGTGCTACATTCAGGGCTGCGTCCTAAAAAAGTCCCCCCCCCCCACCCCAGATTCAATTTACATTTCTCCTACATCTTTTTCATGAAAAGTTTGAGTGAAAAGGATGATTGGAGAGTACCACATGCCTGGGGCAGCCCTAATGAAGCTGGTTCACATGTTTCTAGACCTTTGCTCTTCTCCATCATACTTAGTCTCAGTGCTTATCTGCAAAGGCTCCGTGTGGTAGGGCTGTGTTGGGCTGGTTCCTATAGAAAAATACTCCCACGCTGTTTTGTAAGGACCCAATATATCTGTCAAAGGACCCTAGAAGTCACGTGCATGCGTCCTAAGGCGCGTCAGTCATGTCTGACTCCACGACCTTATGGACTGTAACCCACCAGGCTTCTCTGTTCATGGGATTCTCTAGGCACGAATACTGAAGTGGGTTACCATGCCCTTCTCCAGGGGATCGTCCCAACCCAGGGATGGAACCCACATTTCTTACATCAGGCGAGAACTCTTGACATTTAGTCAAAACCACACTTAATTCAAGCAAAAATCATTTGCAATTCGAAATAACCGCTGCTCTCCAGGGTACTGACATGGACCGTTATTTTTTCCACCAACCTGCATGTGTTTCAAGGGCAGAGGTTCTATGAAGCAACCTCTGCATCCTCATTCACCTAGTAAAGCTCAGGTATATACTTACTAATTAGTAAATGTGTGTTGGGTAAATTAAAAAATAAAATTAGCATTAGTTACTTGAGAAACTACAGAAGATTCATTCACTTGGGGATGCAAATTCAGGGCACCAAAGATTTGGGTCACCCACTCGCATATCAGAAAGAGCTTCAAGGCTAATGTGTATCTCAACGGCTGCAACCAACATGCATTTCTTCTGCTGCTGTCCTCTGGGGCAATGGAAGGCAGATGTCACATGTCTGAACGGACCCTGTATTTAGACAACACCAGACAAACAAGAAATACAGAAAACCTCCAGTCATATTCCTTTCAAAGTTTTTTTCTGTTACTGAATTTGCTTCTAAGATTTTAGAAACACTGGCAAATTTTTCCCTTGCCAGCTGCTGTCTGGAAATTGCTACCTTGAGAACAGCTTTACATCCTGGAACTTCTCTCTAGAACATTCCAGATAATTCCAACCCATCTATTGTAGCATTCTTCTTTGAAAGTTGGGGAACATTAGGTCCAGTGAAAGGCGCTGAAATGAAATAAGATCCAGCATACAAGCCCCCTGCGCAAGACTGACTCCCCAACAGTGTCCTGTTTTCTGGAGTGAATCTCACATTAAAAAAATAAAATAAAAATCAACGTTTCATACAATGTTGTAAAGTAATTAGCCTCCAATTAAAATAAATAAATTTAAATTTTAAGAAATCAATGTTTCTAAAAGCCCAGTAAACCAGAGTCACCTGGAGAGATTATTAAAAGAGTATGTTTTACCAGACAAGTCAGTGAAATCTGTAGGTGAGTGAAGAGTGATATGCCATGGTTATGTAACAAATTAACATTAGGCTTCTGGGTAATATCCCCAAATAACTGAAAGCAGGGATTCAAATGGATATTTGCCCACCATGTTTATAGACATACCATTTACAGTTGCCGAAAGGTGGAAGCCATCCAAGTGTCCATTGGTAGAAGAAAGACTAAATGATGTGTGTGTGTGTGTGTGTGTGTGGATTATTACTCAGCCTTTAAAAGGAAGAAAATTCTAACACAGGCTACCGCATGGATGTACTTTGAAGACATTATGTGAAGTGAGATAAACCAGTCCCAAAACAGCACATATTGCCTGATTTCCACTTATATGAGGTCCCTAGACTAGTCAGATTCATAGAGACAGAAAGTACTGGATTGGCCAAAAAGTTTGTTTGGGTTTTTCTGTAAGCTCTTAAGAATGGTGGTGTGTCAGGGGTCACTCTGGGGCTGCAAGGCAGTGGTGGGTTGTTCTTTTTTTTTTTGGTTGTTCTTTAATGGAGAGCATTTCAGATTGGAAGATAATAGTGCCCTAGAGACGGATGGGGACAATGCTAGTACAACCATGTGAATCTATGTAATGCCACTGGACTGCATGTTTACAAATGGTTAAGTGGTAAACTGCATATTATGTGTATTTTACCAAAACTTTTTTTAAAAAAGGAAATTAACATCAGGGGAAATGGGGTGAAGGATACAAAGAATTCCTGATGCTGTATTTGCAACATTTTTGTAAATCTAAAATGATTCTCCCTAAAAAGGTTTATTAAAAAAAATAACCATAAAAACACTATTAGGGGACCTCCCTGGGGGCCCAGTGGATGAGACCTGGCCTCCAGTGCAAGAGGTGCAGGTTCAATCCCTGGTCAGAGAGCTAAGATCTCACATACCTAGTGGTCAAAAACCAAAACGTAAAACAGAAGCAATATTGTAACAAATTTAGTCAAGACATTAAAATGGTCCACATCAAAAAAAAAAAAAAAACCTCTGAAAAAAAAAAACAACGAATAAACAACAACAAAAAAAAACCCCACTATTGGGCAATTAGATGAACACACCAGCATCACCACTGACAAGAAAAAGACATTTCTGGCCTCTACTCTTAACTGTATCAGAATGTCTGGAGTAACTTCTAAAATTTAAGAACGACTATTTTTAGGACATTCCTAGCAACTGTTTTTCAGATTATCTTCTTTCTTCCTGCCTCTTTTAGTCAGTGACAGAACGAAATCTACACTGAAACTGCTGGACAATCAATTTCTTCTGTGGGTTTTGCTTTGCCACTGAGAACTGAACAGGGGCCACGGGGGTTGTGTGTGATCCCAGAACTAATGGCGTGGCCAGCCGTCCACCCACTTCCCTGGATCCTATGTCCACAGGCCCTGCTTTCCCTCCACTTCCATGTCTCGACCTTGTAAAAAGAGGCTCCAGTTCCAAGAAACTAAGTAACCATGGACTGATTTGGTCATGACCAAGCCTGTAGCTCTCTCTGTCCTTCCCTCAGTTCAGTGACCCCTTTCAACAAGGGTCAGAGCCAGATTTGTAACTGAATACAAGAACAATAGGCAGGAGAAGGTGACAAGAATGCCCAGCCCTGCTGCATTGCTATAAAGCCTTCCTTTTCTGATGCTACCCCCCATAAAAAGAAAGAAGGGTCCTCGGCATGTGAGGCTGGGGGTCTGAGGCTAGAGGGCCGGTCATTTCCTGTGTGACAGCCCGGTCACTTTCATCTCCTGCCTCCGTTCACCATTTGTCAAGGGACAAAATTAGAAGGAAGAGACTCTAAGGGCTTCACCAGCTTTGAAACTCTGTGACTTTATAAAGGACTTCCCAAGTGGTTCAGTGGTAAAGAATCCGCCTGCAAATGCAGGAGATTTGGGTTCAATCCTTGGGTCAGGAAGATCCCCTGGAGAAGGAAATGGCAACCTACTCCAGTATTCTTGCCTGAGAAATCCCATAGACAGAGGAGCTACAGTCCATGAGGTTGCAAAGAGTCGGACATGATTTCGCAATCGAGCACAGCACCACTGAATAAAACACGACCACCCTGTCCAAAAATATTTGAATGGCCACACTCCTTGGGGGTAAGGCTTGCAATTTTTTGCAGCTCAAATTTTTGAAATAAAGGTCTGGCCCTAAGATGACTCAAAGTAAGCTTCTGAAAGCCAGAAAATGATATGACTTAACTTTTCCACTCCTCTAAAGAGGGGGAGTGTTGAGAGGAAAGGAGTATCTGAGAGGCAGTCAGAAGCGATTCTGTTCTTTCACATGTGTGTGAATGGCTTCCATCCTATCACTTATAATGCCTGAAGCAAAGGAAACTGTGACCAGAGCAAGCTGGGTGTTCAGAGGAGACGAGGGACGTGGGGTTGTTGATGCCCGCATGCTCTCTCCCTGCTCTTCTCCCAACCCGCCATTCCTGACCCTTTTTGCAAACAAAAACTCCTCTGGAGAAACTCATGATTGTGATTAAGCTGACACAATTGTTGGAACTTTGGACTCTGGGATTCCGACACTTGGAAGCAGCCCAGAAAGAGGGAAAGCGGCCGCCTGCCAGGTGACCCAGAGGCAACCGAGAAGGGATGAGATAGCAACGCACCAAGCTCGGGACAGGGGGCCCCCTTTGCTAGAGTTGTCCTTCACAAGATGAGCCCAGTGATCAAAGCATAGCAACTTTCTTAAGTGTGGAGTTCCACACCAAGGTCACAGGTTCGAGGCCTTGTACCAAGGCCACAGACGAGGAGCCCAGAATCAAGTTCATCTCGGAACTGACTGAGCCCCATAGCAAACTCTGTCATGAGCCCATCTGATCTAAATGATCCAGCTCCTTGATGCCATATTAGGTAAAAATGTCCACCCAGGTACTCACCCTATAGTGCCCTAAACAATCACCTAATGCCACCCTTCCAGCAGGAATTTTCTTTGTCTTGAGTCTATAAAACTTGGCTAATAACCCACAAAAAGCATCAGCTCTCTCTGATCTCTCAGGTCAGCTGGCATTGTGCTTGCAATGCCCACATTATCTCTGCTCTTTGTTCTTAATGGGCTTCTTAGATGGTGCAATGGTAAAGAACCCATCTGCCAAAGAAGGAGATGCAAGAGACATGAGTTTGATCCCTGGGTCAGGATGATACCGTGGAGTAGGAAATGGCAACCCACTCCAGTATTCCTGCCTGGAGAATCCCATGGACAGGGGAGCCTGGTGGGCTCCAATCCATGGGGGGGTCACAGAAAGTCAGACATGACTACACATGCATGTCATCATTTGTTCTTAAAAAATTCACTTCTTTCTGAAATACTCTGTATCTGGAAATCCTTTTCCAACCCGCATACAGACCATGACATGAAGTCTCTCCAAATTCCCCTTCCTGGGCTCTGGGGCAGAGTGGTACCCCCACGCCTTCGGAAATCCTCCCCATCACTCCTCCTGCTGCTCTGGTTCTCTTTTGCAATCGAAGATGCGGCTGCCCGGTGTGCGGGGACTGGATTTCATCCTTGCTGCTGCCGAGACTGCTGCGATGGTTGGTGGGTGTCTTTCGGACTCTCGCAGTTACTAACAGGACACGCTATTTCTCTGACTCTGGGGACCAAAGGTGAAAACATTGGGCCACCCGTCTGTGGCTGAAGAGTGGCTCAGCCTGGAAAGAAGCGGGCAGCTGTAGACAATGGATGAAAGGCCTCAGCATCCCCCTTGCTGGAACAGCTACAATATCCCAGGCACCAGAAGATGCCCAAGGAAGAGGTCCCAGCTCACAGGCTGGGACATGGATGACCAGAGGCCTTACCATGGGTTGCGAGTTCCCAACAGGCCGAGTTAGAGCCTGTCTGTTTTGCATTTCAGACGTGGGGAGGCAGCCCGAGTGATAGTCACACATGGCAGCACCCTTATCAAATCCCCCTACTTATTGTCTGGGCGACCATGGGCAAATTACTCACCCTCTTCAAGCTTCAAATTCTCCATCTATGAAACAAGGTTCAAAATACCTCAATTCGAAGTTTAAGAACCTGGGACTTCCCTAGTGCTGCAGTGGCCAAGACTCCACACTCCCAATGCAGGGGGCCCAGGTTTGATCCCTAGTCAGGGAACTAGACCCCACATGCAGCAACTAAGAATTCCCATGCCACAGCTAAAGATCCTGCATGCTGCAACTCAGACCTAGTGCAGCCAAATAAATAAAGAAATAAAAACATTCAAAAAGAGCTAAGGAAACTGCAACATCACAGATGTTCAAGAAAGGCATTTCCCTATGTTTCTGTGTGACCCTTGATAATTTTGTTTGTTGGCATCTTTCTGGAAAAGAAAATGAATAACTTCTTTTCATGAGTAGCCATCTTTTGCAGTTAGGGGAAAAACAATTCCCTTGCCATGGCAACTTTCTTGATGACTGGTTCCATGGCTAACTCCCTGCGGATCCTGATCCAGTCCACTTTCTGCTCTTTGCCTCAATTTTCTCATCTGTGAAAAAAAAAATCCCCACCACCTACCATCTTCAGTTCAACTGAACAAAATTCCCTGAGCTGCCCACCACACCCAGCCCTGGATCCTACGTCTTCTCCCAAGTACAAGTGATTCTCAGGGTTTCCTGTGTCCGGGGTCATCAGATTCTTAATATTGAGTGTTGCACCATCAACCGTGTCAGTTAGAGTTTACTGAGTATGTCTTTGGTCATAAAGATTAGACCCAGATGATTTTTGCCCGCAACACGATTACGATCTAACCCTGCCTCCATCACAGGTTGCTTGTCTTTCGAGTCAGACAGAATTCTTATTAGAAGAAAAAGAAAAGCTTGAAAAGCCTATCAGAAATAGCAGCAGCTGCAGCAGCCCCAGAGTGGGCTGCAAGGACAGCCAGCTCTCCTCACTCTGGTTTAGATGCTGGTGTGTGTGGGGCTCTGCCTGTGAGCTCAGATGTAGAGAGGTAGCTGACAGGGAATATTTATATACATATATTTATAAATGCCTCAACACAGAACCTGGCTCAGTAAAAATGCTCACCATGTGAGAAATTTGTCTTCATTATTGTTATTAGCAGAGGAGGAGAAATAGCCAAAGGTGGACATCAGCCATCAGAGTGGGGACTTCCCTGGTGGTCCAGTGGTTAAGACTCCAGGCTTCCAATGGATCCCTGGTGGGAGGGACGAAGGTCCTTCATGCCATGTGGCCAAAAAAAGAAAAAAAGAATAAATTTTTAAATGTCTATACTAAAAAATAAACAACAAAAGTGACAAGATATGAGTTGTTCTAGGCCCTTCTCTGTGTCTGAAATGCACCCTCAGGCCCCCCTGGAAACTCAGGCAGGGCCCTCACCAGCTGGGGGACCAAAATGGGGGGCCGGGGAGCCTGGCAACACCAGCAGCCCTGAGAAGGCATACGGGGGGCTGAGCATCAGCTCTGCGCAGAACGCGCACAGAATGCCAGACCGCTCACCGCCCTCATACTTGATCTTATCGGCCCCGCTGGGGAGGTGAAGTGCATGTGTCAAGGGGTTCGTGCCTGTTCATCATTGTGGTCGCCCCAAAGTAGAGCAGGCAAGGTAACACTTGAAGCCATTTTTTGCAGAGAACTGCACAAACAGCCGCGGCTGCTGACAGTCAGTGGTTCCAAGGCAGATGGAGAAAACACCCACAGATGGTAAGGGCTGCACAGAAACACCACAAAACACAGAGCAACGTACACACGTACACACACCCCAAAACGAAGTTTAACCCCAAAGTCTCAGCACACCAGAAGGTCGGTTCATGTGCCCTTAAAAAAGCCAAAAATGGAGACAGAGGGCTGGCTGGATGGCAGAGGAACTGGGGCACTGGGATGTCCCCACAGAGGGATGAATGCTACAGGGCTTCCTTTGCGGAGGGTAGTTCTGGGAGGAAAATAAAACCGACAGTTCTCAGGACTTGAAACTGAGAGTTTCTACTTCAGAGAATCGAAAACAATTTCTTTCTGAAGATGCAGTTCAATGGAGAAAGAAGGGTCCAAATTCAGGTCTTCAAGGAGGCAATGGACGGATATTTTCAATCTGTTAAACAGATTATGTATCTTTTTATAGAAAGATTGTATATACAGAAGTTGGGTTTTTTTGTCTTCTCCAAGTAGAAAGGCAAATCATAACGATTAATGAGGCTTTGAAACGTCTAACTGTAGGCTTGCTACTCTTGTGCATTTATCTATTTGGCAAACATCACAGCAAAGTGAATGAGATGTACCTTGTCTTATTCTCATATAAATTTTTGTATCTAGTAGGGGGAGAAGACATTAAGAAAGTAGATACTGAAATACATAGTTACAAATGTTGATTTTTATTTCCCAGAGACTGTGTAGTGCAATGAGGGAGAATATCTTATTTTTACCTAAAGGTCTGAGACTATCAAACAAGGATTTTAAAACCAGCTATTATGTATAAAAAGTACAGATACATAGAAATACCTGAAATATGACCCTTACTTTCCAAGAGCTCAAAACTTTTTTAAGGGACTAAGGCGTGTTGATACATAAAGAATTGTGACATTTGAAAGGAGGAATGAGAGATTTAGTATTAAGTTATTTTAGAAGCTACACTTTTTTTTTTTTCCCTAGAAAAGAATGCAGGTTGACTTTGTGCTACAGAGACGTTTGCTTGTTTCAGTTATCTAGGTCTGGGAGGGTCTTCATCATTGAGATTAAAAGATGTAAAAAGCACCATCATTGGCCCTGTGGAAACCACCCAACTCACTGGCTCAGCATCTTAAAGCTGAGCTTCTCAAACTTTAATGTGCATATCCATCTCTTAAGGATTTGGCTAAAATGCAGTTACTCATCCAGTTGGTTTGGAGTGAGCCCTGAGATTTGGCACTTTTGGTAACAATTGTGCAGATAATGAGGATGCTAGATCACATTTCGAGCCGCACGGTCTTAAAGGGAAGAATCAAATTCTGCAACATGAAGTTCAATTAGCTTCTTTCATTCCACCTAAATTTACTGAGTATCTACCATGAAGTTGGCTCATATTAAGCATTCACCAGCCCTTCCTTACTAAAAAAAAAAGTGTTCACAGACAACTAATTTCACAGATTACAATTGTTTGGAAGCTGGGTAACCATTTTATATCTGGTGTAAATACTCAGAGAATCTGTGAAAGGAACTCAACCAAGATGGCAATGTCAGTATCCAGACTTCTGGATCTGTTATCTCTGTCAATGGTTTCTCGTAGGTGGGGAGCATATATTGACCTGGACATAAATTTATATGGCAGGGATTGGTCTGGAACTCAACACAGCTGTGTTTTGAGACCAGAGATCTCTCAGTTACTGTCAGATGAGACCCTTCTTCCAGAGCACGGCGGGCTATTTGCCATTCCTTCCAGGTCTCTCCGCCATGTCCTTCCCCTTGGCCATCTCATGGGCAGGCTGATGAGCAAGGCGGTGGGCTCACTGCTGTCCCTCCCCACCATGACATTTATCACCCAAATGAAACTTGACACGAGAATTGTCTTTTTTGTGAGAAGACGATAAAACTCATTTAACCTTTCCACTCCATAGGCCGCACGTTCCCTTGGGGCCTGATGAATCCTGGTGAGGCCTTCGAAAAGAGCAGACTCAAGTTATACGGGATATGCTGATGCTGGCCTCTCCTTTTCATGTGAAGAGCTCACTTCTGCCCAGTCATTTGCAAACTTCGCACAAATGGAATTTCCAAACTCTGGTTGGAAGAAAGCACCTTGATTTCCTCCTACTCACATCGTGAAGAACATCAAAGGCCTTGATAAATGATGAAAGGAGGTAATATGCTAGGCACGGACAAAACCCTTCCTCCACTCCATTCGGACTGTCAGGAGAGTAATTGACGCGTCTCCCAGGTCAGCAATAGTTTCTCATCACCAACGCCTGGTGTCCCATTGGGAGTTAACCCTGTCATTTCATCTAATTCTCCGTTGGCAAGAAGCAGTCACTGCCAGAGACTTGGCACTGGGGGCATCATTGTTGGCTTTTGGTGGCAATTGTAATATTTAATATTCCTCAAATAAGAGATGATCCTGAGAATATAAGAAGAATAGAACATTTTTTAAAAAGGAACAGTTGAGACTTTCTAGGTAATCCAGTGGTTAAAACTTCACCTTCCAAAGCAGGGGATACAGGTTTGACCCCTGGTTGGGAACCTAAGATCTCACAGGCCTTGTGACCCCAAATCTAAAAGCATAAAGCAGAAGCAATATTGTAACAAATCCTCATGAAAAAAAAATCCTTAAAAAATAAAAGAACAATTTTTATTCATTTTCTAACTCTAAGTGAACTGCTGTTTATATTATGTGAACTGACTCAAACCCAAACCAAAGAGGAAAGCCAGTCAGAGATTTGAGAAAACATTTGAATAAAATGCCTCCAGGTACGCTGTTGTTCATTCTTGTGACAAACATTTAATGAACACTTCTCATGGCAAGGCACTATTACAAACCCATCCACTGCTTTAGGGGGAAATACCCAGAAAAGGGGAGAGGAGAAGTTAAAATGTAAGAGATATAAAATGCAAAAAGGGGTGTATGATGTAGTAGGAAAAGCCTTGGGTCAAAGCTGAGGAATGCCCATCCCAGTTCTGGACTTAGTTGACTATTAGAATTTGAGCAAGACTGACTTGGCTTCTGATTTCTTCATTTGTAATTAAGAGAACTGGGTCTTTGGTAAGGCGAATGTTTCATGGTTTCGTGTGATTAAAACCTTCCCATCTTCTAAGGAAATTGTATATCACCCAATCTTTTATCTTACAGGTGACTGCTGTCTTGATATCAAACCGCTCAACGTGCAAGATCTGGGCATGTGATGTGAGCTTCATCCCCAGTCTCTTTATAATACGTTCTGTCTGTCACTCCTTCACAAACCAAGCGATAATCTTACACAATCAAAAAACACCTGTCTAGATATCTCTGAAGGTGTCTACAGAGGGCATACTCTTTCCACTTTAAGAAAACAAAAACTTGTTAGTTGATGACCATGTTCTGAATACAATTATACTCTCCCATTCATTTTACTCTGAAATAAACTTGCATCTTTGGGGCAAAGCAGCTTGTGAAAAGCATCCTAATGGTACTCTGTGTCATTTTGGACTTCTGTGTTTAACAGGGTAGTCATGGAGAGAACATAGACATAATATAAAACTAAATTCAAAATTTGTCTGCTGTATCTCATTTAACTTTCATAATAATCTCAGGAAGAAAGTTATGTCCCCCAATTTGTGTATAAACTGAGCCTGGAGAGGTTAAATTACTTACCAAATACCACACTGCTTATGTAGAGTTGGAGAAGGAAACAGCTACCCACTCCAGTATTCTGGCCTGGAGAATTCCATGGACTGTATAGTCCATGGGTTTGCAAGGAGTCGGACATGACTGAGCGACTTCCACTTCCACTCTGTAGAGTACAGGTAGGACTTGGACCCAGATCTAATTATTTCAAATCAACTCTGGATGTCTACCTCAGCTGATTTATCTATAAAGATGCACCAACAGCCACTAAAGTTTTGTAGACAGAGTTCAATGACATAATGTATATAAAATGTTTAACTCAGATCCGAAGGCATAACAGGTACTCAAGCTTCTTTGCCTTCTCCAATGCATGGCATTTAGGTGCCTACAGAGGGCATGCGTTATTTCTAAAATAAAGATCTCACTGCAGCATGGAAAAGAGCACTGAAGAAGCAGTTGGACGGGGCTTCTCTGGTGGTCCAGTGGTTAAGAGCCTGCCTGGCAATGCAAGAGACACAGGTTTGATCCCTGGTCAGGAAAGATCCCACAGGCCTCAGAGCAACTAAGCCCGTGTACCACAACTACTGAAGCCCGTGTATGTCCTAGAGCTCGTGGCACACAACAGGAGAAGCCACCGGGGTGAGAAGCCCATATACTGCAACTAGAGAAACCCACACACAGCAACGAAGACCCAGCACAGCCAAGAATAAAAATAAATTAATTAATTAAAGTTTAAAAAAAGAGAAAGAAACAGTCAGATGAACTCTTCTAAGACCTTTCTCCAAGTAAGTTATCTTTCTAAGGTTCCTGTTATTACGTTCTGAAGGCTTTGTGCTTATGAAGCAGATATGGACTGACACGGGTGGGCCAGGCTAGGCCCTGTGGTCACTCCACAGCCTTGCATCTGTTGGGTCAGCAGGTTCATGCCTCCAAACAGTCTGAGCACCCTTTCTGGAATCTGGGCAGGAAATGCACGCCCCACCCCCACCCAGGCCACTCTCTCCAAGAGTCATGGGTGATGAAGGTGTTTCCTGCCATTCTGTACAGGACGGAGAGTCACTTAACCTTGCTTTCATTATCAGTGGAGGAGGCGGTGGCAATTGGACCTCCACCCCCTAGGGCAAACGAACTGCCAGGGCCGGCCCTTTGGCATCAACCGTCTTGGTTGCAAGCAAGCAAACCTGTCACCTTCCTGTTTTATCTACACATGGTGTTTGCTTCCTTTGACGTGGATTCTTACACTCAGGGTAGGAGGGATTTCTCGAAAAACAGTTTGTTGTCTGCCTCTGATTCCCTGTCTCCCCACCCCTTTCTCTTTCCTTTTCAAGGCTCCAGGAATTGCTAAATGGCACGTCCTGAACACCGAATGCTCTCAGCTAAAAATACCCAAGCATATGCTTATCTGCACTGGTACTTCCTCTCCAGGGGCCTTACAGACGTTATCTCATTTATCCTTAAAAACACCCCGAGAGGTAGGATGTGGTCAAACAGTGCTCTTCCCAAAAAGTGAGGAAGGCTTTAAGAGGAAAGGTCAGCATTTGAGTTTCTATACCGAGGCCCAGCAGACAAACTCAGGTCTTAAACTTCTCAGCTTACGATCCCATCACTCTGCATCCCACAGCCTTGGAATGGCAGGAGTCCATGTACAGAAATACAAACCCAAGGATCCTGGCACACGGGCAGTGATCAGGTTAAGAGGGATCTGGAAGCTTCTGTGCTTCTTTGGAAGCTTCTTCTGGGTGCCTTTGCTTCCATCACGTCTTTAAAGATTGGAGATCCTCCGGGCCTTAGTCATCACTGTGCATATTCTCCCCAGCCACCTCCCAATGGCTTTATCTCTCGCCTAGATAACTCATGGTGACTATCAGTTTCCACATCCCTCATCCTCTCTTCTTAGCTGAGTATATAATAACTATGTATTAGATGTTTTACATGAATCTGTCACATGCACTTCAAAAATGCATTCCAAGCAGAACACACCACGTTCATCCTCGCTCTGTACATCTTCCTATATTCCCTATTTTAGGACCTAGAAATAATGAAGCATCAGAGAAACCTGGGACTTGTGACAGAGTCAACCCACACCATCACTACGATATATGAGTGCTTACGCATGTACAGTAGTATGCACTGAGCTTAGTTGCTCAGTCATGTCTGACTCTTTGCGACCCCATGGGCTTGTAGCCCTCCAGGCTCCTCTGTCCATTAGGATTCTCCAGGCAAGAATACTGGAATGGGTTGCCATACCCTCCTCTAGGGCATCTTTCCAACCCAGGGATCGAACTCAGGCCTCCTGCATTGCAGGCGGATTCTTTACTGTCTGAGCCACTAGGGACGCCCATGAATTCTGGAGTGGGTATCCTATCCCTTCTCCAGGGGATCTTCCCAACCCAGGAGTCAAACTGGGGTCTCCTACATTGCAGGCAGATTACCAACTGAGCTACCCGGGAAGCTCATACATAAGTGAGCCAGACACCTTCCAGATGCCCCTCCATCCAGGCTCACTTCCCCCTCCCAAACACACCCTTAGGGAGACTGACTTATGTGACACAAACCATTGAGCTGCTTTGAACTCTGGCTGCCAGTTGCACTTGGCCTTTGGTGAGCACTGGCCAGAGACTGGAAGGAGGCAGGAGAGAAAAGGTGTTTTATTTATTTCCCTTCTCCTTCCCTGTCAGGTCCCCATGGACTGGCTATATTCTGGACATAAGGCCAGAGCCCATCACAAATTCCTTTCCACACGGCTTGTTCTGGGTTCTGATAACCATTCCTTCCTGTCACCCATCAAACTCGGAGGAAGTAAAGCCTCCTGCCTCCTGATGTTACCAACCTCAGGGTACTGCTCAGTACCCACTCTCACACTCTGTAAATCATCCTTACATATTTTTAAAAACTTTTTATTTTGTATTGGGGTAAAGCCGATTAACAATGTTGTGATAGTTTCAGGTGAACAGCAAAGGGACTCAGCCATACATATACATGTATCCATTCTCTCCCAAACTCCCCTCCCATCCAGGCTGCCACATAACATTGAGCAGAGTTCCCTGTGTTCTACAGTAGGTCCTTGTTGGCTATCCATTTTAAATATAGCGGCGTGTACGCGTCCATCCCAAACTCCCTAATTATCCCTTCCACCCATCCTTTCCCCTGGCAACCATTAAGGTCTTTCTCTAACTAAGTCTGTGAGTCTCTGTTTTGTAAGCTCATTTGCATCCTTTCTTTTTAGATTCCACATATAAGGGATGTCATATGATATTTCTCCTTCTCTGTCTGACCTACTTCACTCAGTATGACAATTTCTAGGTGCATCCACGCTGCTGCAAATGACATTATTTCGTTTTTTAAATTCCATTCTTTTTGATGGCTGTGTAATATTCCACTGTATATATGTACCATGGAGTCACAAAGAGTTGGACACAACTTAGCAACTGAACAATAACCACATTTTCTTTATCCATCCCTCTGTCGATGGACATTTAGGTTGCTTCCAAGTCTTGCCTACTGTAAACAGAGCTGCAAGTGCATATATCCTTTTGGATCATAAGTCATCCCTATATTAAGCTTATAACAACTCCCAGCTAGACTGTGCCATCTCTTTCCTGATGGTACCCCAACTGCTATATAGTCACCAATTCTGTGTTTTTCCATCCAACTCAGATGACTACATTTCAAGCCCTCAGTACATCTGATCTGATTGCTGTATTATTTCCTGATCTGTCTCCCTGCAGGCTCCCAGCTGTTGTACTGATTGTCAGTGTCTTCTCTAAAATATCCGTGTAATCACATCAATCTGTGTCAGTCCACCAAGGGCTCTCAGGGCCCGTCACCATTTACTTACTTGTCTGTCTGTCTTTCTAGAGTCAGTCTTTTATCACCCCTTCCAGGACATCCTGCCCTCTATAAATATTTATTAAACAAATAAGTATTGAATGGGACTTGAGGTTTTAAGGGAACACTAGCTATTTCCTTTTACAATACTATCTTCTATTTAAGTGTCATTTCTTGTCCTGATGAATGTGTCCCGGGGCTATGAGAATTGTGAACACCTGGGACTAATGTCCTACCTTTCTATTGTTCAGAGCTTTTATCAGAGAGGGATTAGATCATGATGAAAAAGCTAGGGCTCTCAGATAGATTTCCTGAATTCAAATCCTGATTTATCCACTAGTCCTGTGACCTTGGGCAAATTACTTGCATGTTATGCCTCCACTCACTAATCTCTAAAATGAGGAAAGTAATATATGCAGCTCATGGATTTGCCACTAGGATAAAAGGAATTAACATATACTAAATACTCAAAACAGTGCCTCGCGTGAGGTGGATACGCAACCCATGTTAACTCTTATTTCTTGACCTAACCTTGGCTCGTCAACTTCATCCTATGGTGTCTGCCTCTCACCCTTCCATCAAAGCAGACTTCTGCCTGAAAGCCTTCTCACATCAAAGACCACGACAACCTCTAGCAGCTGAGACCATGCCTTCTTCACTTCAAGTTGTCATGTGGCTGCCACTTCCCACAGCCTCTGCTAAACACGTTCTTCATTCACAGCTTAGCAGCAGGGAGGGAAAAAAAAGAGTGTGGACACTTAGAATGTCTTCCCATATTACAATTGTGATTCCCTCATGATCTTTCCCCAAATCAAAAGAATATTTCCTTCAACAACTAAGCCTCTCCCATCCTCTTTTTCTTTTTTTTTTTTTTTGGAGAGACTCACTCCAACATTTCACGCCTTCCAGAGGTTCACAGAGAAAATCTGGAACTTAAAAAGTGAACTTACCAGAGCAAAACTTTCAAAAACCAATTATAAAATACATGTTTATAAATACATTCTCACTTTTATAAAAAGCAGAAAAACATATCAAGAAAAAAATAGTAAACCGCTACTCTGACATCTTGACAGCATCACCACTAGCAGTTTAAAACACTGTTTAGTCTTTTTTAGATTTAAATGTGTATTTTCATAGTTGAGAATATAAGCCGTATATATTTTGCACCTACATTTTTTCATTTTGTCAAGTAATAATCACTGACCGAAAGTATTTGTAAGTTTTCAAGATATCATTAATTTAATTAAGGGGCTTCCTGTCCATGCAGGAGACACAGGGGACGTGGGTTCAATCCCTGGGTCGGGAAGATTCCCTGGAGGAGGAAATGGCAACCGGCTCCAGTATTCTTGCCTGGAGAATCCGCATGGACAGAGGAGCCTGATGGGCTACAGGCCACAGGATTGTAAAGAGTCAGACACAACTGAGCACAGCACAGCACACCATTAATTTAATTAACTTAATTCAATGTCATCATAATATTCTACACTTTTTTCACACTAGTGATTTAATTTAAAATCCCCTATTATTAGAAAAATTATTTCCTACTTTAAGCATTATTACTATAAAGCTATGATAAACATCTTTGGTTATAATTTTTTGTCTGCATTTTCATGAAAGAGTCCCGGAATAAAACTGCTGGGTTGAAGAAGCTGAATATTTTCAGGCTTTTGAGATACCTTACACAAGACGGCTTGCTATGAAATATATGGCTGTTTCTACTTTCACCAGCAGAATGTGAAGGTTCAGGTTAGAGTTAAGCTACCTTTAGCAAGCTCTAAATTTGCATTTTGTTTAGTATTTTCTCACTAAAAGGCAAAGCCTATTTTTTTTTAATGTATGTTGTAAACAATTATTAAAATAGATAAAAAGTGGCTTAATCTCCATTTGAATTTCATATACCTTTTATTTCACTGCAATTCAGACAACATTTTAATTAATTATATATGCTACAAGATATTTAAGGAGCACCTCCTTTGCTGGCACAGCATACTCCGTGGTCCTGAGAGAGCACCCTGAGGACACCCCCATGGTCAAGTCTTCCTAGATCTAGATGACCTGTGCTAAGGCCACTCTGATAAAGCCAGCCCAGGTCACAGGGTCCAGCTGGCTTCTTGTATAGGCTGTACAGGAGGGGACTCACTAGCAAAAGAGCATGCATCCTCTAGTTACTCAATGAATATTAACTCAGGGCCAATTTCACGGGAGGAACTATGTTGAGCCTTGGGAAAACCACATCAATGAGAGAGATCTAGCACCAGCCTTCAAAAAGCTCCCATTTCAGAGAAAGGGATGACCATGGAATGATTCATTACCCAATTAAACGTGTAGTTATATTTACAATGAAGCACTGGAAAACAGAAGAATGACGGACGGACAGAACATTTGATCTGCTGAGTTTACATTTTTGACTTGAGCCATAACCACACAACCATCTTTGCACGTGATGGTTGTTGCTGTTGTTCAGTCACTAAGTCGTGTCTGACTCTTTGAGACCCCATGGACTGTAGCCCATCAGGCTCCTCTGTCCATGGGATTCTCCAGGCAAGATTACTGGAGTGGGTAGACGTTTCCTTCTCCAGGTGATCTTCCCGATGCAGAGATTGAACCCTTGTCTCCTGCATTGGTAGGCAGATTATTTACTGACTGAACCACCAGGGAAGTTCTACTTGGTAGCTGTATCTCCCTACACGGCAAATGAGGGTGACATTCTCATCTATCCATCCCCATGGATCTATCCATCCATCTATCCATCCAAGTGAATCGAGGGAGATTACATCAAAGAGCATGTCAGGGAGCACTGCCTGTTGCCCTCTGTCCCTTCCACACCAGCCTTCCCAAGCTGGCTTTGGTGCCTATTTGCTTAAAAGGACGAACTCAAGGCAGAAAATGTGGCCAAACAGCCCACACAGCTCACCGCTGGTGAGGAGCAGCACTCTCTGAATCAGGGGCAGCTTCCAGTAAATAGAGCAAAACAGATCTCGAGGTGTAGGGGCCAGGCAGAAGTTATGAAAGGAACAATGGGACACACTGCGGACTATTAACAGAATCCACTGCCCTTTGTTGTGGCTACAGGGTCGCAGCAATTTGTATTGTTTGGTTCCCAACCCCCAGCCTCCCTGTGCACCTCCACCCCCACCAACTGCCTGCTCAGCTATTGTCATTGATGGAGTCATCCTGGCCTTCCCTACACTCCACACCCACTGCCCTCCATCACCATTCCCCCTATTGTTTGCCGGGCTTGGCCCTGACCCCTGCGTATTTATAAAGGCCACTTCCCGCAGCATCATTGTGTGCTCAGTGGCTCTCAGCTCCCCCCTGTTTCCTGACAATGAGCAGGGTAGTTGGGGGGAGGTGAGGGGGGCTCGGTAACAGCCCGAGTCCAGCTCCTGATTTCCTCCATGTCCTGTTTACTGTGTTCTGTGAGCATCTCTCTGGCCACTCCTCTGGCAGAGTCCACCAGCACCGCTTCAGCCCTGCCTTCAGTCCGGCAGAGCAGCTGCACTAAACCAGAAGGAAGAGCCAAGGGCCTCTGTGTCGTGAGCTCGAATCTCAAAAGATGTTTCAGTCTCTGGGTGAAGTCGCTGGTGTCCTGAGTCAAAACCCGAATCAAAGAGGTTGGGCTTGGAGAGATAACACATACAGCCTATTTCCTTCTGTTTCCTAGGATATAGAACTGGTGACCATTGCAATCTCCGCTTTATTCTCAAGTTTAGAGAATCTCTGAGGGTGTGTCCTGCCAGAGTGATCATTAACCCCCACCTCAAAATCTCTGCCCTTGTGGGCAAACACCAGGGAAGGCAAACATGTCCTTTACAAAAATATGGCATTTCTCTCTTTTCTAGTTCTTGTCTTTGTTCTCCATAGAAGAACTGTCTGCAACATGAGAAGAATGAACTCAGTCATATACTTTAGTGAAGGAAAGAGCAGTACTTCCATGTATCTGTGGCTATCATATTTGAAACGTCTCAGTTCACCGTCTGTTTTCAAACTTAATTCAATAGGGATTTCCTTCCATTTCCCACAAGCAAGATGAGAACTGAAGCTCAGTCCACGTGATTAATGAACTTGCTCAAGGTCACGAGCCAGTTGCAGAGCCCAGGTCCAACCTGAGAGCATGGTGGTTTAGAGCCTTGGTCGCTGACTCCTTCCTGATATTACTCAAACCTTTCTTCACTCCGTGTCCCCAGCATCTCCCCATCACCTCCTCTCACCGTTCATTAGCCTCTGGGAGCAGGATAGGGTACCTGGGGTAATGTCTACCGAAGTGCATGACCTCCTCTTGGAAGGATTTATTGTTGAGCCCTCCAGACCCACAGCTGCTGGAGAACATTCAAGACTCCGTCCACTGGAATGAGCTTGCTCCTTGTTAAACGCGGCCCTAGCCTGGGCTGGCTGTTTGTAATGTTTGTTCTCTCTCCCACCACGGAGCCCGTCAGGAACTGAGATCTGGGCTGCTCCCTGTTGTTTGTTATTGCAGGCAGATCTCTGCATTAGAAGAGAAACACAGGCAAAGGTGACTGGAGCCACCAACCCATCAGGCAAGGCTGCCCCTCATGCTTTGACTGTTTGGTTTGGCACAGCTACGATCTTTTCCTCCTGTCTGGGTACCAGCATCCAGACACTTTTCTCCCAGGGGCCCGTCTGGCCACGTCTTTGTCCCAGATCACGATGCAGTCACATTTCCTTAAGCCCTCAAGCTAAGCATGTATGTGTGTTTGGTCCAGGCTGCATCTTCCTCCAGCCCATCAGTCTCCACCCTGCCCCCTCTCCCAGCAAGCATCCTGTTTCATTCCTGGCCCAGCTGCAGCTCCCAACAGGCAGTGGGCCAGTCTGGGGACTACTGACAGGGTGAGTAATGCTCGGGGTCAGAGGGCAGCCGCTCCTGGGATCGAGTCTCCTTACATGAGGAGGCTGCCTCACTGTGATCACCCAGTGGAATAAGTTCCCAGAGCTGATGGGCAAGATAAAGCACATTAACAAAACGTGCCCTCTTTGATTTTATGCCACGAGGGCCAGAGCTTGCCTGGAGGACTTGAACCCATCACTGACCCCCTCCTAAGGCCACCACCAACAGGTGATCATCCTTATCAGCACGGTAGTCATCTCAGAACTCTAGAAGTTCCAAGCTGGAGGGGGCACAGTGACCTCTCCTTTAATAAATGAGGGGGAGAAGGTCCAGAGGGCTCAAGTGGCCTGCTGGAATCTGCACCCGACCCTCCTGCCCACTCCAGTGACCTCCCCAACTACATTTTGTCCCCGTGTCTAGAAAAGGCCCCCCTGGGCAGCAGGGGGAGAAGTTGCAAGTATGAGCTGCAGACACTGGGCTCTCCCTGTTTCTCAAATTAGCTTCCAAAGAATAAGAGAGTGAAATGTCAGAAAAGAGCTCCCCACCCAAATAGACACATCCTTACTTACAGGTGTGGAGAAAAGGTAGACCAGAAGCACCAGGCCTGGGGACCAGTCTCTTCTCTCCCCCTCACCCTAATCTATTCTATATAAAGCTAGAGGCACAGGGAGCTCAAACTGGTGCTTTGTGACAACTAGAGGGGTAGGATAGGGTGGGAGGGAGGTTCAAGAGGGAGGGGACATATGTATACCCATGGCTGATTCATGTTGATGTATGGCAGAAACCAAAACAATATCGTAAAGCAATTATCCTTCAGTTAAAAATAAATGTTTAAAAAGCTAGAGTCATACAGCCATAGCAATACATACTATAAAGAGGAAAAGAACAACACCATCCACCAAAAAACTCTCATTAAACCCATAAATATGTCCCTACCTGTGTAATCACACCAACAGCCCTCATCTCAAACTAGACTCTACTTACAGGCAGATTCTTTACTGACTAAGCCACCAGGGAAGGCTTTACCATATAAGATTATTCATTGATTCAGCCAATCAGTGAATCAGTCATCACCTCAACCCAATCCTTCATTCAATAAAGTGAGGTAGCAAGATTCAATCTACATTTATTTATAATACACTTTATGTCAGACACTCTACTAGATGTCAGGTAATTCTTCTGAGACTAACACATTGGAGCTTACAGTTTGCTGGGGATAACAGACACACTGAAAACTGTACAGCCTGATGTGAACATGCATATATGTTCACACACACATACATAAAATAGTGATGTACACAGAGAGCCTAAAACTGCTTGGGATGGACAAGGAGAATATCAAAAATACCTTCAGAGAGGAAATAGTATTACAGCGAGTTTTTCATGATGACACACCCCAGGGTGTAGGCTGGGAGCTGGGAGACACAGCAGACAGAAGGAGCAGAGGAAAGAGGGCTCTCGAGTTGCCCAGAGACCACAGAAGAACAGCGCAAGTGGAGCAGGAGAGGAGCAGGGCTCTCCCGGTGGAGCCCAGACCCCAGGAGGCCTGGAACGCCACGCTCAAGAGCATGAACATTATCCTCAAGGTACTGGAGCTCCAAGAAATAATGGGCTAAAAGGAATCCTAGGACTAAGTTTGCAATGAGCAAACATTCCAATTCTTGAGTGAAAAATGAAGTGAGGCAACTAGCAGGCTGTGGAACAGTCCGGATGAACGTCCCTTCGCTGAATGCCTGATGGGTACCGGTGCCGCTGTCAGCCAGCACTAACGAGAAGTTCTGCATTCCCAGGCCGGGTTCCGGGCCCCGTATACGCAGCGGTCTGCCGAGTGACACGGTCTTCCTGGCAGAGCGCTTCCTGGGAACTCTCCGTCCATTAGATGTGGTCATTAATGTCATGTGGCACTCAGGCTCAGAAGAAACCACAAGGCTCATTACCATTATTTTTCCAGTTTTCCTGATGGGAAAATTGAGGTTTAGAGAAATTAAATGACTCACCTAACTCATACAATTACTAACTAGTAGAAAACTGACTCAAACCCAGACAGTGTTGTCCATAGTCCTACAGAGATATTCCCTACTCTATACTACTCTTCGTGAGAACTCTCGAGGGCTTCATCATTAATAGCTTTGTCTTTTAAGATCTTCACATGCCTGGGAGGTTTTTATTTTCATAGACTCGTTCTTACATTTCATATTAAAATACTCCTAAATCATACACATTGAATATAGTACATACAGAGCTATGTGAATTAAGTTGCAACTGACTAGGTTTAAGTAACATTAATACAACACCTTGCAGGTATTTAATTGGGCTTTCCAGGTGACTCCAGGTCACTGCAGATGGTGACTGCAGCCATTAAATTAAAAGAAGCTTGCTCCTTGGAAGAAAAGCTGTGACCGACCTAGACAGCATATTAAAAAGCAGAAACATTACTTTGCCCACAAAGGTCTGCCTAGTCAAAGCTATGATTTTTCCAGTAGTCATATATGGATGTGAGAGTTGGACTGTGAAGAAGGCTGAGCGCCAAAGAATTGATGCTTTTGAACTGTGGTGTTGGAGAAGACTCTTGAGAGTCCCTTGGACTGCAAGGAGATCCAATCAGTCAATCCTAAAGGAAATCAGTCCTGAATATTCATTGGAAGGACTGATGCTGAAGCTGAAACTCCAATACTTTGGCCACCTGATGCGAAGAACTGACTCATTGGAAAAGACCCTGATGCTGGAAAAGATTGAAGGTGGGAGGAGAAGGGGATGACAGAGCATGAGATGGTTGGATGGCATCACTGACTCAATGGACATGAGTTTGAGTAAGTTCCAGAAGCTGGTGATGGACAGGGAGGCCTGGCGTGCTGCAGTCCATGGGGTCACAAAGAGTCAGAGACAACTGAGTGACTGAGCAACAACAACATGTGGCTCAGTGGTAAAGGATCCACTTGCCAATACAGGAGACATAGGAGATGCAGGTTTGATCCCTGGGTCAGGCAGATCACCTGGAGGAGAAAATCACAACCCACTCCAGCAGTCTTGCCTGGAGAATGCCATGGACTGAGTGACTGAGCATGCACAAACACAGATATTGAGCAAAGCATTTATCAGTTTTGATTTAACTGAACTCAGACACAGTCTGACATAAGAGAAACTGGATGATATCACAGGAAGCTGAAAAATACTGTCCCCAGTGCAAACTGATGGAGTTAGGCAAGGCTTTTTTGGAGACACATCTGAGCAGGGTTTGGAAGGATGAAGAGGAGTAAGTCAGATAAAGAAAGAATACAATAGATCCAAAAAGAGTCCAGGAAGGCTGTGATGTCTGTGTAACAAGAAAGTGATGAGATAGTGTAGTGAATCTGTTAGACTTCAAGAGGACTATTAGACAATGGAAACAGCTGTTATTCCAAATATTTCCAAGCAACAATAAACATAGCCTATTTCTTATGTGGAGTTTTGTTCTTTAAGCCAAAAGTGCTAGAATAAAGCAGCCAAGTGAGAGACTTCTGGTCCAAGAGACATGCTTCGAGGTATGTCATTCAGAGGTGCTCACATTCCATAGGACAGTTGGAAACGATAACAACATTGTCATCAAGATCTGAAGCTCGTTGTTCTAAATCTTCTTACTCCTGGTTCTTTTTTTTTTTTTTACTTTTATGGCCACGCCCTGTGGCTTGTAGACCTTAGTTCCTCAGCCAGGGATCGAACCCATGCCCCTTGCATTGGAAGCGTGGAGTCTTAATCACTGGGCCTCCAGGGAAGTCCCACTACTGGTTCATTTTTATTCCTTTAGGAATGAATTTGATTTCTAGAGGCAGCCTAAATCTCTATTAGAGCCCAGGGTGAAGAGTACTAATAGCAATCATCTAGGGCAAACCATTTTTGAGCAACAGAAAAACAACAATTGCAATTAAAAGCTTGCTGAATGCTTTCTGTGTTCCAATTACTGTATGAAAGGACTTTTCTCCTTCAAAAAATTCTACAAAAGAAATGCAATTACTTTGATTTCTACTTGATTAATGAGAAAAAGAAGCTTGAGAGGTAAAGAATTTGCCCTAGGTCATATAAAAATTCTGAATTTTAACTGGGTTTAAATCCAGAACCTGAGTTCTTTACTATTATGCTGCTCTATTCCTCTGCAATTCAAAATTTTAAACTGATGTCTCATCACATAGGCCTGAAGCAGGGTCATCATACAAACTTCCTACAAATTAAACTTATTAAATACTGGATGCGCTACATCATAACACATCAAACATATTATAGTGTACCTACATATTACATAACTAGAGCTTATAGATCATCTCTGTGTTGAATTGCTGTGGATTATTTGGCATAATAAGTAATAAACTCATTATTTTTATTTACAGTCTTATTTTTTAATTGGAGAAACTGGAACTTTTTTCTAGTCTTAAATATTATCTTCTAGGGCCTTACAAAACTCTAGGACTGCAGGGAGACTACAACTGTGATACCTTGTCTGTAGTTTTGTCCAAGCAGGGGCCCCAAAGGAGGGCCCCCAGAAAAGTTTAGAATTCCGCAGTTGGAATAAGTAAAAAGTCTCCCCAAATGAAGACTGCACTTTGAAAAATAACCCTTTTTTTTTTTTCTTTCTGACTTATTTCACTCTGCATGATGGGCTCCAGGTCCATTCACATCTCTGCATTAACACATATGTGTAGAATCTAGAAAAATGGTACTGTTGCTGCTGCTGCTGCTGCTAAGTTGCTTCAGTCATGTCCAACTCTGTGTGACCCTGTAGACAGCAGCCCACTAGGCTCCCCCATCCCTGGGATTCTCCAGGCAAGAACACTGGAGTGGGTTGCCATTTCCTTCTCCAATGCATGAAAGTGAAAAGTGAAAGTGAAGTCACTCAGTCGTGTCTGACCCTCAGCGACCCCATGGACTGCAGCCCACCCGGCTCCTCCACCCATGGAATTTTCCAGGCAAGAGTACTGGAGTGGGTTGCCATTGTGTACAGATGAACCTATTTCCAGGGCAAAAACAGAGATGCACACATACACTGGTGGACATGGAGGGTGGAGAATGAAATAGGGAAATTGGGACTGACATATATACACAACCACGTGTAAACTACAGAGCTTGTGAGAAGCCGCTGTACAGCGCAGGGAGCTCACCTCTGTAATGACCTGGAGGACTGGGATGGGGAAAGGGAATGGGAGGCTTGTACAGCAGAAACTAACACTACATTGTAAAGCAACTATACCCTAATTTTTTAACAAAGAAAACAACCTTTAGCCCCATTATATAAAAACCTCTGAATTCAGATGTGGTAATCTCTCACTTGGAGGAAACGCTGCACAAGTCCCTGGTAACTGTCTCTTGAGTTTCCCCCCCCTTGGCTCTGCTGCCTGATACCCCATCCAATGTGTTCTTTTAGTTCATCTAAAGCCATTCAGAAAGCAGAATCTCCTTATTGCTCTGAATTATTCATGGCAGAGCATAGAGCACCCATCTCCCAAATCACACTTAAGGTTTAAGATTTAGACATTTTTACCCCCATCCCCACCCCCTGGGTATTCTTAAGAGTGGGGTAAGCCTGTTCTGTGGCTTCGTTTATTTTCTTTTGAAAATGGGACGAGATCCCCAAGCACCAGAAAGAATGTGAGCTGGGAAAGAGAACACCAGAAGAGAAACAAAACTTCAGATAAAGTGTGGAGGAAGGAAGTAGAGACCAGATGAATTCTGCTCTCCTACTTTCAACCTGAGCCTCCTCCTGGAGCTGTGAGTTCCTGGCCTCCAGCCTGGAGCCATGTGCACATTTCCATTTCAAAGGGAAACACACACGGATCACAGGGGTCCCCAGTGAGAGAAGGGAGTGATGGGCTCCTGGGTACATGTTTACAAATAACTCCAAGCTCAAGCACCTCAGACCTCATTTCTCTTATCCCCAGTTACAAATCATCTATTGACCAACCCATCATGCCATCCCACCCTGGCACTGCCATTCATACCCTTTAGGAAATGCATTTCAGGACTGATTGGCATAGTCCACGATCAGAGATAAGGTAAAACATCTCAGAAGACAGAGCTCTGTTCTACCTTTCAAGTCTCAAAAGGAAAACTAGTGGTTTCCAGGGACACTGGAAACAGAAAACTTTTCCCTCTGCTGTTCGCAGGCATGGGATGCTGGAGATGGAGAAGGAATTGGTTTTCTGAACACAAAAATCTTTCCTCATCTCCAGCTGTGGCTGAACCCATGCACAGTAAGAATGAGGAGTTGGAAGAGAAGCAGAAAGCAGGCTGGATGCAGGAAACCAGGCCACTAAGAGTACCACCCAGACACTCTCTTCTGGACAAGGCTTTCTTGGGGAGAACCCACTGATGGGGTGGAGGGAGCACTGATTGGTGGGGGAGCACCAATGGGGTGGGGGGAATACTGGTGGAGTGGAGGGAATGCTGATGGCATGGGGGAGCACTGATGGGGTGAAGGGAACATTGGTGGGTGGGGGAGCATTAATGGAGTGGGGGGAGCACTAATGGAGTAGGGGGAGCACTGATGGAGTGGAAGGAGCATTGGCCCTGCCGATGCGTGTTGAGGTGAAAGGTGAGTGAGGCATGAACAGCCTCCAAAGAAAATCTAGCTCAATCAATTGGTTGTCCCTCTGGGAGTCAAAAAGAAAAAAGCTTCAAAATAGCCTCTGCAATCAAGATGCCTGGGTGGAGCATCCCCCGCCCACTCCAGGAAGTTCCCTCCAAAGCTATTCATCAGGCCAGAGCTGTGCAAGTCATTAGTCTCCCACTTGCTCCTCACTGAGAGTCCAGGCAACCGCGTCCAGGTGGGACCATCAGGCCTGTTTTGGGCAGGCGGCTCAGGCATTACCATAGAAATAGGAGGCTCTATTTGTTTTACTAACAAGAACAAAGCATCAGACGGCTGCTCTTTAAACAATAGGATCACGTCATTGGAGCCCTCTGTGTCCAGGTGACAAGCCCGGCCTCCCAGTTCTCTTTCCTGGGCCTCCCCGCTGCGGTCCGGAGGAGGTGAGCCCAGCAGGCCGCCCTCGGCCAGTCTGGCTGATGCTGAGGTGTGTCACCGAGCAGCCGCCCTCGCAGATGTTTCCTGGGCTGACGGGCTGAGCAAGGCTGAGAGTAGAGGTTTTGGCACCGGGAGGAAGCCCTGAACTCTGCGTCCTGATGGTCTTCACTGAAAATGTGGGCCAGGTGCAGGGGAGATAAAAACGCCCTAAAAAGTCCTTGTTTTGTTGAACAAAAGGACTTAGAGACTGAAAAGCAACACCACTTCTGTGGCTGACGACGGACTGCACCATCTGCATGACTCGCTCTGCGATCTTGAGGAAAACAAAGTGTAATGCGCCTTCTCCCCCTGAACGTCATTCAGGATCCCAGCTCCTGTCCTACTTCTGCAGGAAGCTTCTTCCGGTTACTCCAGTTTGCACAGAATTCGCTCTTCTCTGAATCCCAACAACACTTGAAACAACAGTAGTAGAAATTGCTAACTGGGGCTTCCTGAGTGTCCACCCTGCACCAGGCATTATTCTAAACACTCCTCATAAATGAACATAACTAGTCCTCCCAACAACCTCAATCTATTAGCGCTATCCTCCTTGCATGGGTCTTCATACTGAAGTATGGAGAGATTAAACAACATGTAAGTACCTCCTTGGAAGAAAAGCTATGACAAACCTAGACAGCGTATTAAAAGCAGAGACATCACTTAGTTGATAAAGGCCCGTATAGTCAAAGCTATGGTTTTTCCAGTAGTCATGTACGGATGTGAGAGCTGGACCATAAAGAAGGCTGAGTGCTGAAGAAATGATGCTTTGTTAAAAGCAATCAGCAGTGAGCATTATGTTTAAGATGAAAAAGAGAGGAGGAACTTCCTTGGTGGGCCAGTGGTTAAGAATCTGCATTCCAAAGCTGGAGACATGAGTTCAATCCCTGGTGGGGGAACAAAGATCCCACATGCCTAGGGGCATCTAAGGCCGCCTGAAGCATCTAGAGAAAGCCCGTGCAACAAAGACAAAGCAGAGCCAAAAACAGAAAAGAGAGGGGGAAATGGGGGACAAACTGAGGAACTATCACAGAGTTGGCAGAGATAATAAGTCAAACCAGAATGAGATGGTGATGGGAGTGAAGGAGTGATGGGGAACACGTAGGGGAGGCTGAATTAAAGGACTATTTGACATGCTGCCATGTAAGGGCCCACAGAGGGGAACCCAGCTAGGCAGTTGGGGAATATTGTACCTTTAAGAGAACAAGAAAAGTTATGAGAATGATCTGGTTGGTAGACAAGAAAGGAAGATCTATGCACAGTGTCAGTGAGTCTGAGCTTGAGATGAATGTAAGTACAAACAGCAGAACGCTGAAAATCTTAGACCACAGCTTAGGAGAGATTTCAAAAGTCCTGAAAATGACTTAAGAGTCACTCACATAATGGTGGCAGTTATGATGGGAGACCAAGGTGAAACTTGGTCCATGAGACCAAGACAGGGAAAAGGGTACAGAAAATTGCAGTAGATTTTCTTTACCATAGAAAGAAAAATAATGCCAGCTTTAAGCTCCCTGGAATCATCACATTTCCTTGTGCATCCAATGCCTTAGATCACAACTCAGTACAGAACAGGCATAAAACAGGTATGTGTGGAAGGAATATGGCTTTGTAGACTCAGGGAAAATTAGAAAAAGAATCTATTTGAACACTTGCGAAAACCTTAAATTCTGCTCCGGACAACACACTAGTAGTAAAACTCAGCTGATGTGTGTTTCTTTGGGCCTTTTTGTTTGTTTGTTTCAGAAAAAGTTTGGGGAGCATGCATTCATATTAGATCTAGAATCTCCCCTTTGGGGGATGGCATCAAGATTCACAGTTATGGGAGTTTCCAGGCCATGCAAACACAGAACTGAAAATCAGCGGGCTTCATGTATGTTTTTCTCCTCTAAGCCTTTGGTGATTTTCAGCTCTAAAATGTCAGCACTCTACATCCCGTCTATTAAGTAGGGGCAGAATTCTAAGCCTCAACCCTGCAGAGGAACATCTTTTCAGACTCTTTGCTGGGAATTTTAGATTTTGTTCTCAACAGCAGAGTAATCCTTAGATAATGTGTTTGATATTTTGTATAATCCCTTTATTGTCAGGAATCATTTCTGTCAATCGCCTGACCTGGTTAACAGAGTAAAAAGGGTGGATTCTGAATTAGGGCTCGGGCCAGCTTTCCCAAATCGAAGGAAATTCAGTGAGAAGAACATGTGCACATCTGAGATGGGAGGGGTATTCAACAGTGACCAAGATCACGCTGGAAGCGCCGCACTCTGATCCAGTCACGGAATTTCCATCTCAATTTTCAGGTCAGCTCTCTAAGATCTATTTGGGGCAGTGGTTTTTCTCTGGTGGTTCTGTGTAGATCGAGGGATGTTTCAGGAGATAAACAAGGAGACAAATAGCGTTACCACAGATACCTGAATTTGTTTTTTTCTCATCAAAAGATACTCACCACAAGCTGGCTTTTTTTCTCTCATGTGTGTCCCTACCAAAGGCACTGACGTGCATGCTCACCTAATTCTCAAATCAAACTACTGAAAATTTAAAATTAAAGAAAGGTTTAATTCACTGTCTCATCTTTTTGTCTCTTTCTGTCCTTGTCTTTATATTTCCTGCTTCCCTGCAAAGTGAACGATAAAGTTGCCTCACCTCAGACTTATCTGTCAGGGGAAATGTTGAAATGTGCTACTTTGGGGGACTTAACACTTGAGATGTAGATTAATTTCATTGGTTTTTCTTTTTCAGATCCAAAGGGAGATCAAAGGCCTTAACTGAGATCACCCAGCAACTGGGGAGCAAAGGTAGGAAGTAAAATTCATAGCTACTGGATCCCAGGGACACAAAATAAGGGAAAATGAAAGACCACCACCTTATTATCCTCAGCTCCAGTAAGTCACTTGAGTAAAAGATTAGAAATAATTATAAGAAAAAATTTTTAAATAAGGTTAAAAGTGAAAGTGGAATTGGATTTATTGTATTTTCATATTTACATGGGGAGCAGAAAAAGGGATTGTTCAATGATCTACCTTCAGTCCAATTTAACCAAAATGTCCACACTTCTTCAAATCCACTTCTCTTCTCTACCAGGCATAAGGAACACACAAATCTACCTTGCTCCTTTTCTGGTCCTTCATATCTCATCAATTTTTTCACTCAATGGACCCATGTTCAGTTTTACGTTTACCTCCCCCCAAACACACACACACACACACACACACACACACACACACACACACCCTATCCATCTATCATGTCAAACCTATCGACACCAAAGGGGAATTTTGACCCAAAGAAGGGGTATTTTATAGAAAGTACTGTTGCAATTATATAATCAAGAATAACTGTTTGTGATGTTTTCATGCAAGACACCCACGCCTATGAGTAAATGAAAGTGAACCTGTTTTTCCACGAGGATGTTTGAAATTCTTTCAACTTGTATTCTGCTTTGGAGACCCAGGTGCAATTCACACTTTGGGGTAAAGACCCGCGTAATCAAGTTATGGAATTTTATTGAAACAGACAACCTGGAATCCTGTCCAAGGTAAAGAAAAACTTGAGTTTTCCCCTCATTCTTCAGGACTGAAGCAAGTAAAGAACCCACAGAGCAGAACTTCTGTTTCCTAGGTAGCAAATACTCCAGAGCTACTCTGAAATCCAGCGTTGGGCTGCTTCCAGTTTATAGTAAGGAACCACCAGTGGCAAGAAAGAGAGCGCCGCCGGGTTCCTAATCCATTTCCAGGCATGGTGCAAGTGATCTTGTGTCCACACCCACGTGTACTCTCACACTCTCAATTGAGAGTGGTGAGTCAGGAGCGGTAACTTCACAGCCTACTTGCCAACAAGACTGATGCTGTCAGAAGCAGCAACTTTTATGGGTACAGAAGTTTTAGCCCTACAGGCTATGGGGCGGTCTGAGACAGAAGCAAGCCCCCGTGTTGTCTCAGGACCCCTCATGCAAGAGTGATTCACCATGGAGAGTGCATTTATGAGAGCCCTGTGACAGAAGGCGACATCATCCCTGCACCTGAAGCTCTGTCTATACCTGGAAACACCAGACCACATGGAACAGGCTTTGTCAACATGTGAAAGCCTCTATTCATTTGAAGAGGAACCTGGCGACCTTGAGAGTGTGGGAGGAGCCTGAGAGAATGGTAAAATCTCCCCATCACCCTTGAATTCTCAGAATACAACCATAAACACCCTTGGGGCTTATTTGGGACAAAATGTGTGTGGGTTAAGGATTGTGTTGTTTGGGATCTAAAGCAAAGCACATGAATCGGGTCTCATCCATACGTGTGCTCACAAGGATCAGAGACCCTCCCTTAGAATCTTCACAGTCTCAGGACTCAAAGGGATGTCACCAAGCCTAGAAGGACGCCAAGTGGCGGCGTGAGTCCAGCACTCGTCTTACATTTAGAAGACAAAGGCTGGGACTCCCACTTTACCACAACCACAAGCCACTTTCCCCTTGATGTACTCATGGATAAAGAAGATTGAATTTGTGGACTTTCAAAATTCTCTCCAGTGTGGAATGTTGTGGCTCTAAGTCACTAAGTTCAGCCATGTTAGTAGGACTTCGATATTCTAGGCTTGTGGATGTCTATGTTTGCTTCTCCATCCTCAGGGGAAACTATAATTTGAGTCTGTTCTATTTCTTTTGATTCAGTTTTTATTTATCCAACCCTCTCCATTCAGCAAATATTTAGTCACATGCAAGCGCTATGCTAGATAGCAAATAATTCTTCAAAGCCTGGCATATGTGCTATTTCTCTGAGTCTCCTAATAACCTTGTGAGTGTAGGCAAGTCAGACATGCCTGTTTCCACTTTTTAATAAAGAGAATAGTACTAGGAACTGATGAGAATAAATGATTTAGCAATAGTTACACATCTAAAATTCGTGAGTGATGGGAGCAACCACGTCTTTTGACTCTCAGACTAATTTCTAATCCAATATTCCAAATAGCTTCAATAAAATAGTATTTTGCATTTTGAATAGAACATTATTCATTATAGAATACTCTCCATAACCTCTCAATTGGCAGCGGTGAGTCAGGAGCT
Organism: Bubalus bubalis; assembly: GCF_019923935.1. Taxonomy (NCBI): domain Eukaryota; kingdom Metazoa; phylum Chordata; class Mammalia; order Artiodactyla; family Bovidae; genus Bubalus; species Bubalus bubalis. The sequence goes on from NC_059161.1 coordinate 112,384,959, forward strand.
ATAACTTTTCAGTCAATTTGCCAACAAGAACGACGCTCTCAGAAATTCAGCAGTTTTAAACTAGTACACAAGTTTAAAACATCTATGTTATCTTTCCAAGAATCCCACAAAGCCCCATGACATGGCCCAACCAACATAACCAAACATGAGGTAAAGATCTGTGATGATGTTACGGTAAACTCAATTACCATCAGCCACAAACTCAGCTGAATTCTCACAAACTGAAAATAAAGATTTTCAATCATCTAGTTTCTAAAATATATCAGGCAACCACTGTGCTATTTTCTTTTTTTTTTTTCAATTGAATTGTATTGAATTTACAATATTGCCTGAGTTTCAGGTGTATAGCAAAGTGATTCAGTTATACATTTTTTTTCAGATATTTTTCTCTTATAGGTTACAACAAAATATTGAGCATAGTTCCCTATATTAATACAGTAGGACCTTGCTGTATTTTTATATATATATAAAATAGTGTGTCTATGTCAATCCCAAGCTCCTAATTTATCCCGCCCCCTCCCTTTCCCCTTTGGTAACCATAAGTCTGTTTTTCATGTCTTATCTTTTTAAATGCCTACAATAATCTTGCAAAGTAGGTTTTATCCTACTTTGATAAAAGTGATAATAAAACCTCCTTTGACAGATGAGAAAAAGAAATTAAAGCTCAGTTAAATAATATACACAAGGTCACAAGAGTTAATAAGTGACTGGAATGAAACTCAAACACTGGGAGGGCTGGCTGCAAAATCCAAGTTCTTCCCATAGTCTGTAGAGAGAGTCTATGATTTCAAATTGATCATCTGTTTCTAGGTTATCATCAAGCAATTAATTTGACTGGTATATTTCAAGAGGCAGTAATTCTGCAGACGGAGAACAGACTTGTGGTTCTAGTCCTCAAGGGGGAAGGGGAACTGGGAGAAGAACAGACTGGAAGTTTGGGATCAGCAGATGCAAACTATTATATACGGAATGGATAAACAATGAGGTCCTGCTGTAGAGCATAGGGAACTATATTCAATATTCAGTGAGAAACCATAATGGAAAAGAATGTGAAAAAGAGTATATACATATGTGTAACTGAATCACTTTGCTGTACAGCAGAAATAAACACAACATTGTAAATCAGCCATTGCCTTCTCCGAAATCAACTATACTTTGATAAAATACATTTTAAACAAAGAAAATAGTAACTGTTAGCCTCAAAAAAGGAGGTGGGGATTTCTGAAGCAGTACCTAACTTGCTTACATCTGGATGGGAAGTGTAAGGAGGGGGAAACTGGGGAAGAATCACGTTCAGATACAAGATAATCAAACAAACTGAGGGATAAGAACTCCAAGATCAGTAAATGCCTATGGCAGTCTCATGGAAAGAAGTATCCAGCTGGCAGTGGTCGGTCTTCTTTCTTAATGCGTCACACAGCCTCCTATACTGGTAAAGTCTTCTTCAGTATATGGAACTAGTCAATTTCATTTTTGAGAGGTCAGTGTTTGAGGCCAGAAGTTTCCTAGCTGTGTTAGTCAGGATGAATAAGTTATTCTGCAGGAAGAAATTAGCCCCCAGAATCTCAGTAGCCCACCCACAAAGTTTTATTTCTAACTACGCAAAGTCTGCTGCAGGTCCAGCGTCTCTCCAGGCTGCCTCTCCTTCGGGAGGTGGTTCACGCTCCAACCTATTTCTCCAGCACTCTTCTACAGCACATACAGCCTCCACGTTGCAGAGCGAAGAAAGAGGAAGCCACAGGGTCCAGTGCTGCCCCTTATGTGTTTCAGCCCAGAGGTAACATACACAACGTCCACTCGCTGTCCGTTTTTCAGAACTAGCCACATGACCTCACCTGGCAAAAAGGGGTTGAGAAATTTGGGGAGCATGTGTGTTTTCTGGAAACTGTAAATGTCTCTGCCAAATGACTTTTCAAGGCCAGTACATCCCATCCCTGGCCTGGAATGAAGATGGATTTTTTTTTTTTCCCCTTCATTTCCCCGCCCCCTTCTCCACCCTACTTTGTGCCCTGGAAGGCTGAACCATGCACACTGCTGCCAATGCTCACCTCCCCTCAGACTTCCTCTCGTGTTTGATTATCAGGGAGCTCATACAGAAGAGGAGAATGAGGCTGAGATAATAATTCTTTTTTTATTTTTAAGATTTTTTTTTTTTGATGTGGACCATTTTTAAAGTCTTGATTGAATTTTTTACAACAATGCTTCTGTTTCATGTTTTGGTTTTTTGGCTGTGAAGCATGTGGGATCTTAGCTTACTGACAAGGAATTGAAGTCTTAACCACTGGACCACTGGTGAAATCCCAATAAAGATTCCTTTTTACTCCTGTGGCATCAACAGGAGCAGGGCTGAGGGTCTATCATTCTCCACTTCAGCTCTCTGTGCCTGGGTTCCAGAACCCACTAGCACCCTCACCCCTCAGGGGAGGCCAACAGCCTACTCTTATGAAGCCTATAGTGTTGTGACATTTCTTGTGCTTTTCCCACACTCTGTGCACACATTTATGAGCTGTCCTCTACTCCACTCTAACTGCCCAATTCAAGCACTCCTTTTGTTTCCTGCTGAGATCTGGACACAAGAGAACTCTGAGAAAGGATTATACATGTTAACTGTTGAGAGAGGGCTTCCCAGGTAAAAAAAAAAAAAAAAAAAAAAAACCCGCCTGTCAATGCAGGAGACATAAGAGACACAGGTTCGATCCCTGGGTCGTGAAGATCCCCTGAAGGAGGAAATAGCAACCCACTCCAGTATTCTTGCCTGGAGAATCCCATGGATGGAGAACCCTACAGTGCATGGGGTTGCAAAAGAGTCAGACACGACTGAGTGAATGAACAACAACAACAGTATATCGAGTGGATGGGTTTCTATAGCAGAAGAAAGTATCCGTGGATCACATAATCGAAAGGTAAAATGGAGGGAAGAGGAAGACTGGAGGAAGGTAGGCAAAAGGCACCAACTTCCAGTTATAAGATAAATGCTGAGATGTAATGTACAGCGTGGCAACAGTAGTTAACCCTGCTGTGTGGTATATATCGAGTTGTTTAGAGAGTAGACTCTGAGAGTTCTCTGAGAGGAGAATTATTTTTTTTCATTTCTATATGAGTTGATGAATAACAAACCTATTGTAATCACTTTACAATGAGCATAAATCAAACCACTTTATTATATGCCTTAAATTTATACAATGATGCAGGTCAATTATTTCTGAGTAAAACTGGGAAAATGAAAGTAACATGCTTGTGAGTGCTACAGATGCGTGAAGAAACTGATGTTGCTTGACGTTGCTTCAGGAATCTGAAGGAGAGTCAGAGAGAAAGGCAATAGTAATTCCACGAGTCTTCAACACAAGAGGTGGCCTGTGTGAAACCAATAAACAGCTCTTCCAATCTACATCAAGGAGACAACAGGAGCCTGTATTTGCACAAAAGCAAGTATCACATAATGTTGTGAAATAACCCCAAGACACTGAGAAGTGGTGTGAGCTGAAATCCATCAGTGAGGGGATAGTAGGTGACACAGAGAAAAGTTCTAATATGTTTAAGCCTGCATATTTCCGTGATTAGCTTCATCAATAACAACCACTCTAGTTTTCCTTCCAAGGAAATGGTTCTCTAGGTCTTTTAACCCATTTTCACACCCACCCATATCTTCCCTTAATTTTATAAGCTTAAGTAAACTTTTTTTCTATTGTAGGGAAACAAACAGAAAATACCATAAAGATAAGGTCTCGACCACGTGCTCTCTGGCTTAAAACAGCTCATGTAATGGAAAATGGGAAGTGAGTGTAATTAAGAACCCCTCACCTATTCCACTTTTATTTGTGACCATGAAAGGCATTCAGCTTCTGAACCAAATATATATATATATATATATATAGAGAGAGAGAGAGAGAGAGAGAGAGAGAGAGAGAGCGAGCAAATTAAATAGTGAAAAAGATTGCAAGCACGTCTTCTTTCCTTCAGTCAGTTCAGCTGGAGCCAAAGAAATAAACGTTCCTGAGGGGAAAATCAAGCACGCAGTATGGACTGTGTAGATGGTTAATAAAGTCACTTACCTGGCTCAGATTTGAATTCGTTTCAAACTTCTGTGTTTTCCCCACTGCAGACCCATATCCATCCACATATAAAGAATTGTTTTTCTCCATTCTCCTTCTCAGTGACTATTTCTGAATTAAAAGGAATAAATAGATAAGAGAAAGGTACTATCGATTGTATAACAGCATAAAACCTTGAGCTATTACCTAGGGTTGTTCTCTTTTGTACTCATCACTCTCTGTCCCTTCTGTTTTATTACCATTCAGGCAGTAGTAATAATTATATGCACTTTCCTGACGAGAGTGGGCTTCCCAGGTGGCACTAGAGGTAAAGAATCCTCCTGCCAATGTAAGAGACATGAGATGTGAGTTCAATCCCTAGGTCAGAAAGATCCCCTGGACGAAGGCATGGAAACCCACTCCAGTGTTCTTGCCTGGAGAATCCCATAGACAGAGGAGCCTGGTGGGCCACAAATTCATAGGGTCCCAAAGAGTTGAACACACCTGACGTGACTTAGCACGCTCACAGAGACTAGTTGCTGCTGCTGCTGCTAAGTAGCTTCAGTCATGTCTGACCCTCAGCGACCCCACGGACTGCAGCCCACCAGGCTCCTCCGTCCATGGGATTTTCCAGGCAAGAGTACTGGAGTGGGGTGCCATTGCCTTCTCCGAGAGACTAGTTGATTCAGGTCAAATCTAAGAGTCAAATTCAAGGCATTAAATTTGTAAATCTGCCCTTAAAAGCCTTGTCAGTGATAAATGTATCAAAAGTCAAAACTTTTGAACACATAAACCAAAATTTCGAGAAGCAGCAGAAAAAAAAATAAAAAAAGAATGCATCATAATCCAAAAATAATGTTTCAGAGAAAGGTGGCTGGAATTTAGGGTTGGTAGTTCTCTGAAAAGGGCCTTCACCAACTACATCAGCACCCAAGGACAGAGGAAGAGACCTGAATCCCAAGGGAAAACTTCAAAAATCTGTCTGCCAGAGCTAACGAAGGGGCAATCCCAGAGCAGATGAATGACTGTCCAGTTTCCCAACGTTAGAGCTCTGGGAAACTGCAAGACTGAAAAAGAAACCCAGGATTGACGAGTGAGCTATAAAATAGCTATCACTGAGTCAATGACAGCTCCGTATACATGACCCCGAGTGTGAGTGAGTGAGTGAAAGTCTCTCAGTCGCATCTGACTCTTTGTGACCCCATGGACTGTAGCCCACAAGGCTGCCCTGTCCGTGGGATTCTCTAGGCAAGAATACTGGAGTGAGTTGCCATTCCTTTCTCCAGATACATGACCCAAAGCAAGCCTAAACCCAGTAAATAGAAGTAGTGGTTTTCTAGAGAATTCACAGGGTCCCCATCCCATCCTGAAGATTCCACCTATCTTACCCTTGCCCAACAACTAGACTCCCCTGGCAGTTAGCTAGTTCAAAGCCCTCTCTCCACATGGACACATTTTATCAGAAAAACCCTGAAGCAACAGCTATCTTCAGCAGTGGGAACCCAGAAAACATCTGGGTTGCATCCCAAGATGTCTGTCCTGCTAACTTATTAATAACAGAGGGGGATAACTTAAAAAAAAAACTGGATAAAATGGTTATCAGCTCCTCTTCTTTCCTCCCTAGCATCTTTCCGATGGCCTTGATTGATGCCAGATTGCCTGGCAAGGAATGGAGGTGCTATTTTTAGTTGGCTCTGAATCTGAAGGACTTTTATTTCTGCTTGTGAACCTTTATAAATATTTAAAAGAAGGGAAAAGCATGAATGGAGGAACATGTGGTCTCACGGATATCCATCAAAGCTGTCTTAGAATCAGAGATACGTATGTGTGTGGAGCTGGAGAGCTGTCTGGGGGTACAGAGCTGCATGTGGATGAATAAAAGAAAACTCTCAAAGCCTTGGAGAGGACTTCAAAGTGAAGAGGAAATCAGAGCTAATAAGGTGCATATTCTGGGCTTCTTATTCAGCTACCTTCACCACATTTGGTCATAGACAGGCATGCCTACCTTCTTCCTCACGAGAAAGGAGAAAGTCTGAGTCTAAGAGGCGATCAGGAAGTTGGGTTCAAGTGTTGGGTGTGCAAATAAAAACCAACATATGTGATGCACACACACACAAACATTATGTGTTTGTGTGGCTGAGAGACGAATTTCACCCACTGGGTCTCAGGATCCCCACACATATCAATGAAATGAGGGTGAGGCTAACTTCCAAGTCTAAATTTGTGCTAGTAAAAAAGTCCTCTTCCTTCTTATGACCTTTATCCAAATTGCTTCCTTCATTTCAGAAAAATCTCAAATGTCTTGCCTTTTGTTTTCTTGTATGGCACATTGAAAAGTCAAATCAACAGGCATTTCCTGAGCGTCTGCTACACAAAGAAAAACCCCCAGTCCTCATCTGTGGGAGCAGGAAGTTCAGGGAAGGATCATGTTCTCTGGTAGAACGATGAATGGGCAAGGTTCTCTTCAGGTCCCTCAGTACCACTTCAAAAGGCAGCAGCTTCCTTTCCTTGGGGAAAGAGCTCCAATGGATCCAAGTTTTAATCAAGATTTCACCTCTCCTTCCCATCTCAACAAAACCACCAATTACATACCTACAGGGCTAGACAAGAGAGCCAGGCCAGCCACCCACCCATCCCATGAATTGTTCAATAATACTGATTGAGCACCTATGGAGCTAAGTACTGAGAACATAGTCTCAAAGGTGCAACAGCCACAGTTCCTGCCGTTAGGGATACAGGCATTAAGAAATTGCTATGTTTAAAATGGATAATCAACCAGGACCTTATGTATAGCACAGGGAACTCTACTCAATATTATGTAACAACTTAAATCGGGAAAGAATTTGAAAAAGAATAGATACATTTATATACTTATAGAACTGAATTAGTTTGATATACACCTGAAACTAACACAACATTGTTAATCAACTGTACTCCAATACAAAATACAAAGTTTAAAAAAAAAGAACTGATTACTAGCTTGATAGACACTCACAGTGTACCATAGCATAGAAGCTCACAAAAGAGGTTCTAACCATCCAGTGTATAAATTAATCCCTTTACTGATCTCCTCCATCCCTGAAGGAGGCCTCAGGCAATTCTTCCAAAGCATCACAAGTATCCAAACCAGCCCAGAAAATTCCTCCAGACTTGCCATCCTCTCCAATGGCCTCTGCAAACTTCCCGTAGGTCACTTAGTTTCCCGTCTTGGATCCCTTCCTTCATCCACTCTATGGCCAGGTATTCTGGCTGCAGACCAGCCACTGTGGTTCTCGCCTGTCTTTCCTGAAGATGCTGGTTCCAGCAGCCACTTGGCCCCCATTCAGGTGAGTGCTGGCTCAACCCTGTATCCTGCCCCTGCAGCAGCCCCAGCTCTGTGATGCTCCCAGCCTCAGCCGCTCGACCTCCCAGCCCTTAGTCACTTGTGGAAGAAGGCAGCACCAAAGAGAAGAACTCGTAGGTGGTGAAATGAAGGGTGTGAACTCGACCCTTGGGGCGGAGTGGGGACTGGCTTTTAATATCCGACTCAGATATAGAACAGAAACTCTCTGCTCACGTGGACAGAACGTCAATAATTTCCTGTGGATGTGAAGTGCTGAAAGGACAAATGAAAGAGATGAAAAAAGGACAAAAAATAAAAGAGACTCCTCTGGTACTCCAGAGAACTCAGATTCTGCATACCACGTGGCATGGCCAAAACAAAAAACAAGAAAAGGAGGAGATGACTCGTGTGACGATTCATGGGACTCCTCCAAAGGTCAGCATGAACTTGCACTTTCTCTTATGGAGAACATTAACGCAGTGAGTTTGTCCTGGCATCTCTTGCTGCTTGGTGGGCATTTAGCCCAATCTGCAGGTTCACTCTTCCCCTCCAACTCCCACTCATTTCTCATCCAGCAAATTCCTACATTTCTACCAACATTGTGCATATATTGCTGCCCTTGGTAATTCTTCCCTGACCACCTGCCACAAAAACAGTGCATTTCCTAGCAACATTTCTCCTATAGCACATTATACTTTTATTGCCATGAATTCAACCCTTCAACAGAGATGTACTGCATCCCTACCACACTGCAAGCCCTGAGATGAGTTTTTGGCAGCATGGTCTCTTCCATCAGGCTGAAAAACAGTATCTTTCCTCCTGGACTAGTGTACACACCTTGTACATATTAGGCATTCAGTATATGACTGGTCAGTGCTTTGCCAGTGGCTCAGCAGTAAAGAATCTGCCTGCAACACAGAAGACGTGGGTTCGACCCCTTGGTAGGGAAGATCCCCTGTAGGAGAGCATCGCAACCCAATCCAGTATTCTTGCCTGGTGAATTCCATGGACAGAGGAGCCTGGCGGGCTACAGTCCATAGAGTTGCAAAGAGTCGGACATGACTGAAGCATTTAGCATGCATGCATACACCTGGTCATCAAATGGAATTATTTTTCAAAAGGGCTGATGGACAAGAATTGGCAGAAAGACCTGAATTGATATCTAAGGGAATTGGACTCTGTGAGCAAGATAGAACTAAATTTGATTAAATGAGTCTCTTGCAACATCGTCATTCCACTGCACTGTGCAAGTCTCCACTTCAGCACAGCTAAGCTTTCATTTCTAAGCTTCCCTCGGGGACTCCAGAAAGGGATGTAATCTATTCTACAGGCCATGTCCTCTTTCCCCTTTTGGCCTCTGATTCTTAGCATTGCAGAAATATTACTCCCTGAAATAAACTGACCTTTTGAAAACTAACTGAAATCATGCATTCCAGCTGAGGACAATGAACTCGATGTTTAACAAAATATAAGTTTCTCTGCCAACACAATGAACTTGTTGGATACTACTGTGTTCTCTTGGTTTTGGAATAAACATAAATGTGATTCCCTAATATTTGTTTTAATAAAAGCACTTTTTGTTTTTTCTACCTACCTTAGGCAAATGTTATTGAAGGTCCAGAGGAGTGCGGACCTCTCCTTTCTATCCCACTTTGAGAGTCATTAAGATGATGGAGTACTCATTTCATAATTGTGATCACCTCCAGTGATTTGTGTCTTTTAAGTAGATTTGGAGGTGAGTGCCAATTTATTTACAATAAACCTAGAAGGGAAAACACAAGACTCTTTGCTTTGAGTCAAATTCTTTTCTTTTTTTTCTTTTTTGTATTTTAAAGTCTTTATTGAATTTGTTACAATGTTGCTTCTGTTTTGTGTTGTGATTTTTTGGTCAGGAGGCATATGGGATCTTAGTTCCCCAACCAGGGAGAACCCATACCCCCTGCATTGGAAGGCGAAGTCTTAACCACTGGATCACCAGAGAAGTCCACGAATTGGTTCTTTAATCACAATGAATATAGGCACAGCGCCTAACAGTTTACCCAACTGTACTTACTGGTATCTTATATGCGAAAGTGAAAGTGTTAGTCACTCAGTCCTATCCAACTCTTTGTCAACCCCCGGACTATAGCCCACCAGGCTCCTCTGTCCATGGAATCTTCAGGCAAGAATACTGGAGTAGGCAGCCTTTCCCTTCTCCAAGGAATCTTCCCAAACCAGAAATGGAACCCAGGTCTCCCACATTGCAGACAGATTCTTTACCATCTGTGCCACCAGGGAAGCCAGGTGTCTTATATAATCCTCCCCAAAAGGAGGGAGGTGCTTTACTATGACTATCATCATCTGTATCTTATGGATGCAGAAACTAAAATTTGGAAGCATTATATGATTTGCCAAAGGACAACCATAAAACAAGTTTGAAAATGTGTGTGGTGGCATTAGGGGTCTGGCTCCAGCCAGACAGAACTTAGTTTGATTCTTGGATCCTCTACTTACTAGTTTTGTGGTCTTTAACCATAATATTACAACAATTATTTAGTGCTCACTACGTGCCAGTCAATGTTCTAAGCACTTGGCATGTCTGGTATTATTGAATCTTCATAAGACCTTATGGGACCTTCCCTGGTGGCTCAGTGGGAAAGAATCCACCTGCCAATGCGGGAGACCCAGGTTCAATCCCTGAGTCAGGAAGATCCCCTAGAAAAGGGAATGGCAACCCACTCCAGTATTCTTGCCTGGGAAATCCCTTGGACAGAGGAGGCTGGTAGGCTATAGTCCATGGGGTCACAAAAGAGTCGGACACAACTTTGTGACTAAACACCAACAGCAAGAGTTTATGAAGTAACCTCCCATCATTATGCTCACTGATGGCTGAGGAAACACACGAAGGGATGAGAAACTCACCCAGAATTTTCTAACTGATAAGTGGAGGGAAAACAAGATTTGAACCCGAGCAATCTGCCCACAGAGTCTGGGCTCCTAAACACTAGGAAATACTCTTTTCCTGCCAACTAAGTTTCTCTCCCTTAGCCTCAACTTTCTCCTCTATAAAAGAGAGGCTGGTGGTAAGGAACCCACCTGTCAATGCAGGTTAGACACAAGAGACACAGGTTCGATCCCTGGGTCAGGAAGATCCCCTGGAGGAGGGCACAGTAACCCACTCCAGTATTCTTGCCTGGAGAATCCCATGGACAGGGGAGCCTGGCAGGCTGCAGTCCATGGGGTCTCAAAGAGTCAGACTGACCACACGTGGTCCCTACTGTTCAGTATGGTTACAAAAATTAGAAATAATGTCCATCAAGTGCCTAATCATGATATACTATGCCAGGACATCTTATCCCAAACCCATAAATTGGTCCATAAATAAGCTACAGAGAAAGAACAGTCCCTTTGAAACAGCATCCAAAGTTCTCTCTCCATCTATGGGTATGTGTGTATGTTTGTGTGTGTGTAAGTATGCATGCATACGTCTGGGAAAAACTATCCATAGTTTTTCATCAGACTGTTGAAAATAGCCATGCCCCCCAGAAAAAAACAGTAACACCACTGTCGAATAAGCTTGAAAGAATTCATGCATTCTGCATCGATTTTTCCATGTGGAAAATTATTTAACTATTTTCTCCAGTTTACGTCCTAAGTAGAAATGCATTTGCCACTTCAACTTGCTGTTATCCAACTTTCAAGCACAGGTTATAATAGGATCTGTTTCTTTAGATGGTGTAACGGAATTTGAGAATTAGAGAAAAGGAATTTTACTGTGTCTTTGCCTTCTGTACTCTCTGCCGGCTCGATCTGGGGCTGGAGACAAGTTTTCATTAAGCACGTGTGAGCGTGTGTGTTTACAGGGGCCCTGGGGGTAAGCAATGGCTGTGAGAGAGGCTAAAAGCCTGGCCTCAGTTGACTGTCCTCCACTTATCCCAAAGCAACATGCATGTTTATCCTGTTCCCTAATTAGTCTTATCCTAGCAAACAGCAGACTACCACAAGCAGCTTTAGGTCTCACGACATTTGGCCACCACATGGCATGGTGATTCCTTGTGGCACTTGGCTTTGTTTGTCACCAGAGAGACTGGGGGCCTCGCCACCCCACTAGAGACTGGGCCCTGATGGGCTCTGCCAGGCTGATGGTGAGAGGAGTGTGTCAGTGGCCCTGAAGCCAAAGAGCTTAGTAGGAACGGACAGAGTTCAAAACCTCACACAGTCAGAAGACAACAGAGGCATCTGATGCTAATTTATATGAGATTTTCAGAAAGTTCAAACCAGCCCCGTCCTATTTTTGGTGAAGAAGTCGGCGGTGTAATTGCAAAGCGCCTTATTTAATAAATCACCTACTCACAGAATTCAAGAGTAAACAAATGATATAAACAGCGTGAAACTGTGATCACCCCTCTTGTTTTACACTTGCTTTCTCACCTTCTGGTCTTCTATTTCTGCCTTTCTGTCACCACTTCTGCCACTTCCTTCAGCTGGTGCTTTGAGCAAACAGCTGGGTTTAATGAACTCTGAGTAGAACTAAATATTCCTGGACAAAATCAAACTATGGCATCCCCTTGAGTAAATATTCAAGAGTTCTTATGAGAGCTCAGGAAAGTGAATACAGGCTCTTCTCCAAACCCTCTAGCTCACCCATGCTTAGCACCTTGCTGTTAGATGTTGTTTGCATTTTAACATTAAAATTAGGATAGTTCAAATATATACAGCTCGATTCACCAGCATCTCTGAAGTTCTGTAATCATCTGTAAGTTATGCAAAAGAGGATAAAAAGTGCTAAGAGAATAGCAAGTCTTCTACATTTGAGCTCCTACATTTGAATGAGTTTCGTTCCTTAGTCCAATTTGTTCAGAAGTCCAACAAAGTCAGCCTATGTACCCAACTAACTCAATCAGCTATATAGTACTGTGCTGTAATAGGTTTACAATAGTAATACATAAAAAAACAAACACAAGAAATAAAGAAAACATTTTTTTAATCTTACAGTGCAGAACCTTGAAAATACAGTAGTACCAGCTACATCACCGCTGCTTTTGTGCCTGCTTCCAGGCATCCTGGGCTTGAAATAAAGAGGCTGCACCACTGTACCTTATACAGGTGTTGTTGTTTAGTCACTAAGTCGTGTCTGATTCTCTTGTGACTCCATGGACTATAGCCCACCAGGCTCCTTGTCCATGGGATTCTCCAAGTAAGAATACTGGAGTTGGGTGCCTCCAGTATTCTTATTGCCTTATTTAATAAATCACCTCCAGTGGAGGTGAATGGTTGCCTCCATTTCCTTCTCCAGGGGATCATCCTGAACCAGGGATCGACCTTGTGTCTCCTGCACTGGCAGGCTGATTCTTTACCGCTGAGCCACCAGCGAGGCCCACTCTATACAGCACTGCACAGTGAAGTAAACGAAAGCACAGCCATTTGTAGAGGATGCACTTGCCTGACCATGCACGTCAGACCCACGACCTAACTTAGAGACTGGACATACGAATGCACGTTCGCGCCTTTGAAAGTTTGCAACTTGAAGGTTCATATGTAGGGGATTTAACTGTGTTTTTAAACAGTATAAAGCTTTAGATCCCTATCGTATTTTCTAATCTATGCCCTTGTTGCTGCTGCTAAGTTGCTTTAGTCGTGTCTGACTCTGCGCGACCCCATAGACGGCAGCCCACCAGGCTCCCCGTCCCTGGGATTCTCCAGGCAAGAACCCTGGAGTGGGTTGCCATTTCCTTCTCCAATGCAGGAAAGTGAAAAGTGAAAGTGAAGTCGCTCAGTCTTGTCCGACCCTCAGCGACCCCATGGACTGCAGCCTTCCAGGCTCCTCCATCCATGGGATTCTCCAGGCAAGAGTACTGGAGTGGGGTGCCATTGCCTTCTCCGATCTATGCCCTTAGGTGTCATCTTTTCAAGCACAACACCACAAATTTTAATAATCATTTAAGATCCGATATCAACAAAGTCAGTTAATCAACAAAGTTTGCTTTATCCTGAAACTCTAGATAACACTTAGTGGTGGTGAGAATAAAACTTCCAATTTCTGGGCTCCCTTATCTTCAAGAAACTCTCCCCAAATCTGCTTCCCACACAAACTGCTATTTCACCTCTCACCTTCTCTTCTCAGCCACATTTCTCGCTCTCCTCCCACGCATTCCCCAAACCTTTGTCACCGGGCTCTTCTTTCATCACCTATAGAAACTGGGCTTCTTAAAAGTGACCAGAAATAGAGTCACAATGTACAAAACAAGTTTATGGTTACCACGGGGTAAGGGGGAGAGGAATAAAGTGGAAGATTGGGATTGACATATACACACTACTATATATAACACAGATGACTGATAAGGACCTACTGTATAGCACAGGGAATTCTGCTCAATACTCTGTAATGGTCTACATGGAAAGAGAATCCGTAAAAGATATGGATACGTATAACTGATTCACTTTTCTATGCAGCAGAAACATGACATTGTAAATCAACTATACTCCAATAAATATTTTTTTAAAAAACAACTGACCTAACAATCCTCCAGTACTCCTGCAAATCTCAGATCACTTTCCTTGTTCGCTGCAGCTGAACACCCCCGTGTCCTCCCCCTTCCTTTCTGTCACTCAGCGATGCTGGTGACTCTGCCAGGTATTTTTACTTTTCTATCAGCCGGTATTTTCACTTAATCTTCCCATCAAATGTACTCATAACCCTCGGTTTCACTTTACTCATTTACCCTATAGTATTGATTACGTGCCTAACGTGCCAAGGCTGCTTCCAAATATATGACTAACTGAGAATCTGAAAACCTCCCACCTACAAAGACACTAAAACTTGGGATAAATATCAAAGAAATTTCTGGAGAAAAAAGAAAAAAACGCTCAAGAGACTTACAGGTAGGAGGAAAATCAAAGTCAGAATGCAGGGTGCTGTATCATCCTGAGGCTGTTTCTCAAGCAAAATTCAAATTCATACTCTGACCACCTGCTGCACAGTCTTCTTTGATGATGTAAAAATCTCAAACTCAATATGCTAAAAAAAAAAAAAAAAAAAAAAAGGCGCTAAACAGGTATCTTCCCAAATATCCCCTCCGATTGGTTCTCAGACTAAGCAAATGGAATCACAAATCTTTCAGTCGGTCATTCTCATAATTTCTGAGCACCCTTTCCCTTCCTCCTCCCCAGTTCCCTGCTGTAATCTGGTATTCAGCAGAGCTGAGAAGTGGCCTGGCATCCATATGCCTAAAGGGTAAATTCCTATTCATTCTTCCCATTTAATGAGTCCATGTAACAGGGCTTCTGGAGAAGGAAACGGCAACCCACTCCAGTGTTCTTGCCTGGAGAATCCCAAGGACGGAGGAGCCTGGTGGGCTCCCGTCTATAGGGGTCACACAGTCGGACACAGCTGAAGCGACTTAGAAGCAGCGGCAGCAGCGGCAGCCGCGGCAGGGCTTCTGTCTTGGTTATTTTATGCACTCTCCAAACCTGCTGAGACCAAAGTTCATCTGCGCTAAGCAGAGACTCGGACACTGTCTAATTCGTACTAAACTCCTCTCCTCTGGGGTCCCCTGTGCCAGTGTGACCTCAGTGATGCTGCCATGCCACTTTGAGCATCACACTTCTCTTAAGATCTCTACCAGTCACACTAAGCCCACAACTTCAGATCCTCAGTCCCTAGGCCTTAGGCTGGACACTGCCCTAAAGATGACTGCTTATGCACCTTTTCTTCAATCTTAGAAAGGAATAAGATACAGATTTGGTACGAGTATTGCAACTTCAAGGAGTTCTCACATCCCTTCTTTCCACTCAGTAGGCTTATGTCTCACTAAGATTCACCAGCAGCAGGTTCTCAATGCACCTTTCCCTGCCCCGAAGTAGGCTGTCAGCAAGAAGCTGTGGCAACTTGTGCTGGAGTAACAGGTTCTGCTGTGACAAGCTAACACAGCCCATGCACACTCATCCACAACCCCCTTCACTGTGGTCTGGTCAAGCAACTGAGGATTGCTTAATTACAGTTAGCTCCCTTGTCTGTCTTAGAAGCCTCCCACTTCCTCTTTTCTTTATCTTCATTTTTGTACCTTGGTCAAAGGTGTGTTTTCCCATCTCTGTCCCTTCCACTTCTTTAAGAGTATACACATTCTCACCTCTCCCAAGATTACTCTTGAAAAATCAATGTTCCAAATATGCCATGAAATCTACTGTGATATCTTGATGAGATGGTTGGATGGCATCACCAACTCAATGGACATGAGTTTGAGCAAGCTCCAGAAGTTGGTGACGAACACGGAAACCTGGCATGCTGCAGTCCATGGGATCACAAAGAGTTGAACACAACTGAGTAACTGAACGGAAATGATCTTATTCTAAATAACCAATGGATGAGATGACTAGTCTGAAGACCAGCAATAAATTGTTAGACAGAACAAAGATGATTCTAAATATGCAATTTTTCCCTTAAGCAAAAGGAAATAGACTCATATTGAATTATATCCACCTGATACTGACAGACAGACTGGATCCAAATAGGAAAAGGAAACATCAAGGCTGTATATTGTCACCCTGCTTATTTAACTTATATGCAGAGTACATCATGAGAAACGCTGGACTGGAAGAAACACAAGCTGGAATCAAGATTGCTGGGAGAAATATCAATAACCTCAGATATGCAGGTGACACCACCCTTATGGCAGTAGTGAAGAGGAACTAAAAAGCCTCTTCATGAAGGTGAAAGAGGAGAGTGAAAAAGTTGGCTTAAAGCTCAACATTCAGAAAACAAAGATCATGGCATCCGGTCCCATCACTTCATGGGAAATAGATGGGGAAACAGTGGAAACAGTGTCAGACTTTATTTTTTTGGGCTCCAAAATCACTGCAGATGGTGACTGCAGCCATGAAATTAAAAGACGCTTACTCCTTGGAAGGAAAGTTATGTCCAACCTAGATAGCACATTCAAAAGCAGAGACATTACTTTGCCAACAAAGGTCCGTCTAGTCAAGGCTATGGTTTTTCCTGTGGTCATGTATGGATGTGAGAGTTGGACTGTGAAGAAGGCTAAGCACCAAAGAATTGATGCTTTTGAACTGTGGTGCTGGAGAAGACTCTTGAGAGTCCCTTGGACTGCAAGGAGATCCAACCAGTCCATTCTGAAGGAGATCAGCCCTGGGATTTCTTTGGAAGGAATGATGCTAAAGCTGAAACTCCAGCACTTTGGCCACCTCATGCAAAGAGTTGACTCATTGGAAAAGACTCTGATTCTGGGAGGGATTGGGGGCAGGAGGAGAAGGGGACGACAGAGGATGAGATGGCTGGATGGCATCACTGACTCGATGGTAGTGAGTCTGAGTGAACTCCAGGAGTTGGTGATGGACAGGGGGGCCTGGCATGCTGCGATTCATGGGGTCGCAAAGAGTCAGACATGACTGAGCGACTGAACTGAACTGAACTGAACTGATACTGACAGAATAGTTTGCTATGTATTTAACATAGTAGAAATGCTGAATGAATAACAGATGGAGTCTTATTGTGGCTTCTGGTCATAATTCCAGAGAATGAATGGACCGAGTGCTTCTAAGCACCCTGGACAGTTCCTTTTCTCTCATGGTTTCTACCCCTTGCGTCTTCCCATTTGGATAAGTGGGTCATATTATCACTACCCAAGTTTTCCAATCACATGTCAGAAAGTAACTCAGTTGTCATCTAGCACAACTTCTTTTTGGGAGGTGAAGACACTGAGACCCAGGGCTGAATTGCTTTTTTCAGGGTCACTGCTATCCTACCTGGGATCAAAAAAAAGCCTTCAAGTTTCCTAAATCCAATTCTGAAAGCCTTATCCACAACATACTGAGGCTCCCTAATCCTTTCTTAATAATCACTTGAAAAATAAGAAAAGCCAAGAAATTTGAAATACTCCAAACATATTTATTTGCCAAAGTTGACTTTCTCTCCTTTCTCATTCATTTTCATAATCTGAAAGTGTGGTCTAGAAAAGACAAGTGTTATTATTTCCATGTTTTCCATATATAGATGAGGATAAAATTCATTCTGTCTCATTTATTTATACTTTGGTTTATTTTTTCCCCATGCTTCTGTAGATGGCTGAGAGATAAAGATATTAGAAAATCAGTGTCTCCAGGGAGAATGCCTTTTAAAATATTTTCTTTTATGAACAGAAGATATGGTTATTTCAAAATGCTTTTAAGTTAATACTAAATCTTTTAATGCTAATTATGCCTTGATTGCCAGCATATATTGGTATCAGTAACCTCATTTTAAAGTCACTAGGGTCTCTTGCTATTGTTCTTTCAATGAAAGCTAATGCTGGAGTAGTTTACCCATGGACTGTAGCGCACCCACTCCTCTGTCCATGGACGTCTCCAGGCAAGAATACTGGAGTGGGTAGCCATTTCCTTCCCCAGGGCATCTTCCAGACCCAGGGATCAAACCCAGGTCTCCTGCATTGGCAAGTGGATTCTTTACTATCTGAGCCACCAAGGAAGCCCCAACGTACCCACAGGAGACTCTAAAAAAAAAATCATGTAGCATTACTTACACCAATCTATTCTTTCCTTTCTGCACTACTGTCCCATTGACAACTTTTCTTTCTTTTTTTTTTAATTTTATTTTATTTTTAAACTTTACAATATTGTATTAGTTTTGCCAAACATCGAAATGAATCCACCACAGGTATACCCATGCTCCCCATCCTGAACCCTCCTCCCTCCTCCCTCCCCATACCCTCCCTCTGGGTCATCCCAGTGCACCAGCCCCAAGCATCCAGTATCGTGCATCGAACCTGGACTGGCAACTCATTTCATACATGATATTATACATGGTTCAATGCCATTCTCCCAAATCTCCCCACCCTCTCCCTCTCCCACAGAGTCCACAAGACTGATTTATACATCAGTATCTCTTTTGCTGCCTCGTACACAGGGCTATTGTTACCATCGTTCTAAATTCCATATATATGTGTTAGTATACTGTATTGGTATTTTTCTTTCTGACTTACTTCACTCTGTATAATAGGCTCCAGTTTCATCCACCTCATTAGAACTGATTCAAATGTATTCTTTTTAATGGCTGAGTAATACTCCATTGTGTATATGTACCACAGCTTTCTTATCCATTCATCTGCTGATGGACATCTAGGTTGCTTCCATGTCCTGGCCATTATAAACAGTGCTGAGATGAACATTGGGGTACACGTGTCTCTTTCCCTTCTGGTTTCCTCAGTGTGTATGCCCAGCAGTGGGATTGCTGGGTCATAAGGCTGTTCTATTTCCAGTTTTTTAAGGAATCTCCACGCTGTTCTCCATAGTGGCTGTACTAGTTTGCATTCCCACCAACAGTGTAAGAGGGTTCCCTTTTCTCCACACCCTCTCCAGCATTTATTACTTGTAGACTTTTGGATCACAGCCATTCTGACTGGTGTGAAATGGTACCTCATAGTGGTTTTGATTTGCATTTCTCTGATAATGAGTGATGTTGAGCATCTTTTCATGTGTTTGTTAGCCATCTGTATGTCTTCTTTGGAGAAATGTCTATTTAGTTCTTTGGCCCATTTTTTGATTGGGTCATTTATTTTTCTGGAGTTGAGCTGTAGGAGTTGCTTGTATATTTTTGAGATTAGTTGTTTTGTCAGTTGCTTCATTTGCTATTATTTTCTCCCATTCTGAAGGCTGTCTTTTCACCTTGCTAATAGTTTCCTTTGTTGTGCAGAAGCTTTTAAGTTTAATTAGGTCCCATTTGTTTATTTGTGCTTTTATTTCCAATATTCTGGGAGGTGGGTCATAGAGGATCCTGCTGTGATAAATGTCAGAGAGTGTTTTGCCTATGTTCTCCTCTAGGAGTTTTATAGTTTCTGGTCTTACGTTGAGATCTTTAATCCATTTTAAGTTTATTTTTGTGTATGGTGTTAGAAAGTGTTCTAGTTTCATTCTTTTACAAGTGGCTGGCCAGTTTTCCCAGCACCACTTGTTAAAGAGATTGTCTTTAATCCATTGTATATTCTTGCCTCCTTTGTCAAAGATAAGGTGTCCATATGCGCATGGATTTATCTCTGGGCTTTCTATTTTGTTCCATTGATCAATATTTCTGTCTTTGTGCCAGTACCATACTGTCTTGATAACTGTGGCTTTGTAATAGAGCCTGAAGTCAGGTAGGTTGATTCCTCCAGTTCCATTCTTCTTTCTTAAGATAGCTTTGGCTATTCGAGGTTTTTTGTATTTCCATACAAATTGTGAAATTATTTGTTCTAGCTCTGTGAAGAATACTGTTGGTAGCTTGATAGGGATTGCATTGAATCTATAAATTGCTTTGGGTAGTATACTCATTTTCACTATATTGATTCTTCCAATCCATGAACATGGTATACTTCTCCATTAGTGTCCTCTTTGATTTCTTTCACCAGTGTTTTATAGTTTTCTATATATAGGTCTTTAGTTTCTTTAGGTAGATATATTCCTAAGTATTTTATTCTTTCCATTGCAATGGTGAATGGAATTGTTTCCTTAATTTCTCTTTCTGTTTTCTCATTATTAGTGTATAGGAATGCAAGGGATTTCTGTGTGTTGATTTTATATCCTGCAACTTTACTATAATCATTGATTAGTTCTAGTAATTTTCTGGTGGAGTCTTTAGGGTTTTCTATGTAGAGGATCATGTCATCTGCAAATAGTGAGAGTTTTACTTCTTCTTTTCCAATTTGGATTCCTTTTATTTCTTTTTCTGCTCTGATTGCTGTGGCCAAAACTTCCAAAACTATGTTGAATAGTACCATTGGCAACTTTTCAATCAATTTCTATTTGTGAATCTCAGCACATCACATTTTAGGTATACTGGTCTGGTATTCCCATCTCTTTCAGAATTTTCCACAGTTTATTATGATCCACACAGTCAAAGGCTTTCACATTGTCAATAAAGCAGAAATAGATGTTTTTCTGGAACTCTCTTGCTTTTTCCATGATCCAGCGGATGTTGGCAATTTGATCTCTGGTTCCTCTGCCTTTTCTAAAACCAGCTTGAACATCTGGAAGTTCACGGTTCACATATTGCTGAAGCCTGGCTTGGAGAATTTTGAGCATTACTTTACTAGCGTGTGAAATGAGTGCAATTGTGCGGTAGTTTGAGCATTCTTTGGCATTGCCTTTCTTTGGTATTGGAATGAAAACTGACCTTTTCCAGGCCTGTGGCCACTGCTGAGTTTTCCAAATTTTCTGGCATAGTGAGTGCAGCACTTTCATAGCATCATCTTTCAGGATTTGAAATAGCTCAACTTGAATTCCATCACCTCCACTAGCTTTGTTCGTAGTGATGCTTTCTAAGGCCCACTTGACTTCACATTCCAGAATGTCTGGCTCTAGATGAGCAATCACACCATTGTGAGTATCTGGGTCATGAAGATATTTTTTGTACAGTTCTTCTAAAGTGGAGAGTGAAAAAGTTGGTTTAAAACTCAACATTCAGAAAACGAAGATCATGGCATCTGGTCCCATCACTTCATGGGAAATAGATGGGGAAACAGTGGAAACAGTGTCAAACTTTATTCTTCTGGGCTCCAAAATCACTACAGATGGTGACTGCAGCCATGAAATTAAAAGATGCTTACTCCTTGGAAGGAAAGTTATGACCAACCTAGATAGCATATTCAAAAGCAGAGATGTTACTTTGCCAACAAAGGTCCGTCTAGTCAAGGCTATGGTTTTTCCTGTGGTCATGTATGGACGTGAGAGTTGGACTGTGGAGAAGGCTGAGTGCCAAAGAATTGATGCTTTTGAACTGTGGTGTTGGAGAAGACTCTTGAGAGTCCCTTGGACTGCAAGGAGATCCAACCAGTCCATTCTGAAGGAGATCAGCCCTGGGATTTCTTTGGAAGGAATGATGCTAAAGCTGAAACTCCAGCACTTTGGCCACCTCATGTGAAGAGTTGACTCATTGGAAAAGACTCTGATGCTGGGAGGGATTGGGGGCAGGAGGAGAAGGGGATGCCAGAGGATGAGATGGCTGGATGGCATCACGGACTCGATGGACGTGAGTCTGAGTGAACTCCGGGAGTTGGTGATGGACAGGGAGGCCTGGTGTGCTGTGATTCATGGGGTCGCAAAGAGTTGGACATGACTGAGTGACTGATCTGATCTGATCTGTGTATTCTTGCCACCTCTTCTTAATATCTTCTGCTTCTGTTAGGTCCATACCATTTCTGTCCTTTATTGAGCCCATCTTTGCATAAAATGTTCCCTTGGTATCTCTAATTTTCTTGAAGAGATCTCTAGTCTTTCCCATTCTGTTGTTTTCCTCTATTTCTTTGCATTGATCGCTGAGGAAGGCTTTCTTATCTCTTCTTGCTATTCTTTGGTACTCTGCATTCAGATGCTTATATCTTTCCTTTTTTCCTTTGCTTTTCGCTTCTCTTCTTTTCATAGCTATTTGTAAGACCCCCCCAGACAGCCATTTTGCTTTTTTGCATTTGTTTTCCATGGGGATGGTCTTGATCCCTGTGTCCTGTACAATGTCACGAACCTCAGTCCATAGTTCATCAGGCACTCTAGATATCAGATCTAGGCCCTTAAATCTATTTCTCACTTCCACTGTATAATCATAAGGGATTTGATTTATGTCATACCTGAATAGTCTAGTGGTTTTCCCTACTTTCTTCAATTTAAGTCTGAATTTGGCAATAAGGAGTTCATGATCTGAGACACAGTCAGCTCCCAGTCTTGTTTTTGCTGACTGTATAGAGCTTCTCCATCTTTGGCTGCAAAGAATATAATCAATCTGATTTCGGTGTTGACCATCTGGTGATGTCCATGTGTAGAGTCTTCTCTTGTGTTGTTGGAAGAGGGTGTTTGCTATGACCAGTGCATTTTCTTGGCAAAACTCTATTAGTCTTTGCCCTGCTTCATTCTGTACTCCAAGGCCAAATTTGCCTGTTACTCCAGGTGTTTCTTGACTTCCTACTTTTGCATTCCAGTCCCCTATAATGAAAAGGACATCTTTTTTGGATGTTAGTTCTAAAAGGTCTTGTAGGTCTTCATAGAACCGTTCAACTTCAGCTTCTTCAGCATTACTGGTTGGGGCATAGACTTGGATTACTGTGATATTGAATGGTTTGCCTTGGAAATGAACAGAGATCATTCTGTCATTTTTGAGATTGCATCCAAGTACTGCATTTTGGACTCATTTGTTAATGACTATGATGGCTATTCCATTTCTTCTGAGGGATTCCTGCCCACAGTAGTAGATATAATGGTCATCTGAGTTAAATTCACCCATTCCAGTCCATTTTAGTTTGCTGATTTCTAAAATGTCAACGTTCACTCTTGCCATCTCCTGTTTGACCACTTCCAATTGCCTTGATTCATGGACCTGACATTCCAGGTTCCTATGCAATATTGCTCTTTACAGCATCAGACCTTGCTTCTATCACCAGTCACATCCACAGCTGGGTATTGTTTTTGCTTTGGCTCCATCTTTTCATTCTTTCTGGAGTTATTTCTCCACTGATCTCCAGTAGGATATTGGGCACCTATTGACCTGGGGAGTTCCTCTTTCAGTATCCTATCATTTTGCCTTTTCATACTGTTCATGGGGTTCTCAAGGCAAGAATACTGAAGTGGTTTGCCATTCCCTTCTCCAGTGGACCACATTCTGTCAGATCTCTCTACCATGACCCGCCCATCTTGGGTTGCCCCACGGGCATGGCTTAGTTTCATTAAGTTAGACAAGGCTGTGGTCCTAGTGTGATTAGACTGACTAGTTGTCTGTGAGTATGGTTTCAGTTTGTCTGCCTCTGATGCCCTCTTGCAACACCTACCATCTTACTTGGGTTTCTCTTACCTTGGGTGTGAGGTATCTCTTCATGGCTGCTCCAGCAAAGCGCATCCACTGCTCCTTACCTCGGACGAGGGGTATCTCCTCACTGCCACCCTTCCTGACCTTCAACGTGGGATAGCTCCTCTAGGCCCTCCTGCGCCCGCACAGCCACGGCTCCTTGGATGTGGGGTTGGCCCTCCCGGCCGCAGCCCCTGGCCTCGGGTGTGGGGGCGTGGGGTAACTCCTCCCTGCTGCCGCCTCTGGCTTCAGACCCGACCTGCCTCTTGAGAAATCTGTATGCAGGTCAGGAAGCAAAAGTTAGAACTGGGCATGGAACAACAAACTTGTTCCAAATAGGAAAAGGAGTACATCAAGGCTGTATATTGTCACTCTGCTTATTTAACTTATATGCAGAGTACATCATGAGAAACGCTGGACTGGAAGAAACACAAGCTGGAATCAAGATTGCCGGGAGAAATATCAATAACCTCAGATATGCAGATGACACCACCCTTATGGCAGAAAGTGAAGAGGAACTGAAAAGTCTCTTAATGAAAGTGAAAGTGGAGAGTGAAAAAGTTGGCTTAAAGCTCAACATTCAGAAAACGAAGATCATGGCATCCAGTCCCACCACTTCATGGGAAATAGATGGGGAAACAGTGGAAGTAGTGTCAGACTTTATTTTTGGGGGCTCCAAAATCACAGCAGATGGTGACTGCTGGATGGCATCACTGACTCAATGGACATGAGTCTCAGTGAACTCTGGGAGTTGGTGATGGACAGAGAAGCCTGGCATGCTGCGATTCATGGGGTTATAAAGAGTTGGACATGACTGAGCGACTGAACTGAACTGAAAATACAATACTATCAAAATAAAAACAACTTTTTCTTTCCCATATTTTCCTATTGCAATAAAAGTGCTCTTCCTTTTCTTTAATATCCTTGATTTTGATTCTTTCTTTTACTTACCATATTTTTATAAATTACCATATTTTACCAATATGACTTGGAGAAGGAAATGGCAACCCACTCCAGTGTTCTTGCCTGGAGAATCCCATGGACAGAGGAGCCTGGTGGGCTGCGGTCTGTGGGGTCGCAAGGATCAGACACAACTTAGCAACTAAAGTACTACTACTATACTTCGCATTGGTGAAGGAAATGGCAACCCACTTCAGTGTTCTTGCCTGGAGAATTCCATGGACAGGGGAGCCTGGTGGGGTGCAGTCCATGGGGTCACAGAGAGTTGGACACAAGTGAGTGACTAACACACACACACACCCCAATATGACTATCCTGCATGCATGTGTGCTAAGTTGCTTCAGTCACGTCTGACTCTCTGTAACCCCATGGACTATAGCCTGTCAGGCTCCTCTGTCCATAAAATTCTCCAGGCAAGAATACTGGAGTGGGTTGCCATTTCCTTCTCCAATGCGAATCCACTGGGCCCTGGGTCCTCCTCCAGGGGATCTTTCTGACCCAGGGATAGAATCCATGTCTCTTATGTCTCCTACATTGGCAGGAAGGTTCTTCACCACTAGCGCCATTTGAGAAGCCGAATGACCATCCTAGAATGCATCTATTCTCAAAGTTGATAATATTATATATCTCCCTCCTAGCCTGATCTTTCATCCCTTTTCATCAACTAAAGTAAAAGCTACTTTTGCTTTACCAACTTTCCCACCCTTACTCCCAATTGGCCTTTCTTGTCTTCTGTGAACCAGAATTATTGCAGTAGTTTTTTCCGCTGCTAGAAAGAAGACTATACCAAGAGTTGATTTGTTAATTTGACACACTCATAGATTGTTTTTATATCGTGCCCACCCCCACACCTCATCTAGAATCCAGATTATCCAGCATCTCTTCCTTGACTATAGTATGGAATATAGCTCTCAATAACACACTTTTTTGAGCACCAATCCTTATGTAGGGACACAAAAGCTATAAGCCATGACATACATCACCTAAAAGCTATAGGCAGTATGAAAAGATAATTCAGTGCAAGGTAATGGAGTCAAAGGTGGTTCAGGTAAAGAGTAATCTGTGATGAGTAACAACTCAGAGACACCTTTCCTGCCCAGTCCAGGCTTGAATTGGCCTTGAAAGAAGTACAGAGCCAGAAAAAATAAGAGGGAAAATATTCCACAGGCTAGTTATTGATTTAAAAAAAATCAGTTTTATAATACTGAAAGATACATAAAATAGTTCTATTAAAAAATACCTTCAAATTTTTCTCTGAAAGACAAAAATCATGAATTTGTGTCCATTAAAGCAAAGATTTTAAACCTTTTTTTAATCAATTTTCTGAACATGAAAAAAACATATGCAGAGTTTGACTTATCTTATTCTCGGCTTATCTTGAAATACCTTAATCTTAGCTATAGCAGCCTCTAAAACTGTGTCACATATATGTTTCTGGAGAATTTGCTTTTCTTAAGGTGGTACTATTATATTTAATTTTGTTGTGAGCTTTCTGCAGTCATCTTAAAAGCTGACTTTTTATTAAATAAATTTGAAGTCACTGGAATTGTCAATCGTCTCTTTTTACCTTATTATTTTTAAAATATTGGTTACTCAGTTGAGGTCAGGGAAAAATTCTGCTACATAGAGGGTATTCTTTTTATTTATTTATTTATTTATTTTAATTGGAGGCTAATTACTTTACAATATTGTGGTGGTTTTTGCCATACATTCACATGAATCAGCCATGGGTATACATATGTTCCCCATCCTGAACCCCCCTCCTACCTCCCTCCCCATCCCATCCCTCAGCGTCATCCCAGTGCACCAGCCCTGAGCACCCTGTCTCATGCGTCGAACCTGGACAGGAGATCTATTTCACATACAGTAATATACATGTTTCAGTGCTATTCTCTCAAATCATCCCACCCTCACCTTTTCCCACAGAGCCCAAAAATCTGTTCTTCACATCTGTGTCTCTTTTGCCATCTCGCATATGGGGTCATCGTTACCATCTTTCTAAATTCCATGTATATGCGTTAGTATACTGTATTGGTATTTTTCTTTCTGACTTACTTCACTCTGTATAATAGGCTCCAGTTTCATCCACCTCATTAGAACTGATTCAAATGTATTCTTTTTTAATAGCTGAGTAATATTCCATTGTGTATATGTACCAGGGCTTTCTTATCCATTCGTCTGCTGATGGACGTCTAGGTTGCTTCCATGTCCTGGTTATTGTAAACAGTGCTGCAATGAACATTGGGGTACACGTGTCTCTTTCAATTCTGGTTTCCTCAGTGTGTTTGCCCAGCAGTGGGATTGCTGGGTCATATGGCAGTTCTATTTCCAGTTTTTTAAGGAATTTCCACACTGTTCTCCATAGTGGCTGTACTAGTTTGCATTTCCACCAACCATGTAAGAGAGAGTTCCCTTTCCCCACATCCTCTTCAGCATTTAATGTTTGTAGACTTTTTGATAGCAGCCATTCAGACCAGCGTGAGATGGTACCTCATTGTAGTTTTGATTTGCATTTCATAGAGGATATTCTTAATTCTATCTCTTTGTGAAAAAATGTATAAACATTTCAGCTCAAATTATCTTCAAAGTTTCAGTCTTTTGGTTTTCATTTAAATTACCTTCATTGAGAAATATTTTTATGGGACCAAATTCTTCAAATAAGATATCTGTATTTACAACACTTAAGAATGATTCACATTAAATTTTTATATTTACAAAAAAAGATTCACAAAGTGTAAATGCTACAAAGCTTTAATTCTTCTCAACTTCATTTCCATTCAGGTAGAAAATATTAATGCATTTAATTAAAAATAAAAGTTCTAGTAAAAGAATCTTCCCCAAAACTGAAATATTTCAAGGGCTCATTTAAGTTCAGAATTAAGCCTTATACAGTTTGAGCTCTCACAATCCCACTGGAAATGTGCCCCTACATTTGTATTCAAGATCAACTCTTCTGGGTTTGCATTAATGTTCAAGATCTTCCTGCCTGCAAATTTTGATTTTAGTAATTGCAATTTTCTAAACTTTAAAGAAGCTGATGTTTTCAGAAGCTCGAGTTTTGTGGTGTTCCAATTATTGAAAACTTTAATAAAACATGTCCAAATGATTGAGAACAAAATGAAAGAACTCATTTAAAAAAACATTCAGTAACTTTATGGGACACATAAGTCAATTCACATGGCTTCTCTTTACCAGGGCTTCCCTAGTGGCTCAGATGGTAAAGAATCTGCCTGCAATGCAGGAAATCTGGTTTCAGTCCCTGGGATAGGGAGATCTCCTGGAGAAGGGAATGGCAACCCACTCCAATATTCTTGCCTGGAGAATTCCATGGTCAGAGGAGCCTGGTGGGCTACACTCCATGGCGTCACAAAGAGTGGGATATGACTGAGCGACTAACAACATGGGACACATAAGTCAATTACATAGGTTTAAACATTTGTGAGTTTTGACTTATGAGAGATAGCAAGCAAATATCTCCTTTTATTTATATTTTTATATCCAGCATCAGCTTCATAATGAAAAAAATAAATGTAATTATTATAACCATGCTTATAAAAAGTTGTAAATGTTGTCAGTAATAGCTTCTATTTTGACTGTAGAACACTGTGGCTTGGATGGACACAAGTTGAAGAATACAATACCCATTGATTCCACTTACATTTCTCTTTTATAGAGAATGTAAAACACTGTATTATGAGGGTATTCTTCACCAAATTTTGCAATTGTAATACCATCACAAAGCACATGATTTTGTCTCAATATTGGAATTTTTAACTGAATTTATCAGTTCAGTTCAGTTGCTCAGTCGTGTCCGACTCTTTGCGACCCCATGAATCGCAGCACGCCAGGCCTCCCTGTCCATCACCAATCCCCGGAGTTCACTCAGACTCACGTCCATTGAGTCGGTGATGCCATCCAGCCATCTCATCCTCTGTCGTCCCCTTCTCCTCCTGCCCCCAATCCCTCCCAGCATCAGAGTCTTTTCCAATGAGTCAACTCTTCGCATGAGGTGGCCAAAGTATTAGAGTTTCAGCATTAGCATCAGTCCTTATAGTAGTAACCAAAATAATGTCAGAAATTTCACCATTGAAAGATTGAACTTCAAAAAGCTTTACTTGATTCTTTGACTAGGTGGAAGGTGATTCGGGGTATTATTATCTTTACGGATTCTCAGTTTGAAACATGTGACTCGGACTTTTTCAACCAAGGTTCTTCAAGAGAATGGAGCGCTAGCGCTGCGTGGTTATATGTACATCTGGTTCTATGCACATCTGGCATGGAACTACTTAGGTACCATTTTTGCGGAATTGAGAAAACAGTCCCTCAAATTTTCTGTATTCTATGGCTCAGAAAAGAAACCAGTTGATCACAGTAATAGAAAACTGTCATCATTTAACAGATAGTATTTTCCTCTGTCAGTGGAGCCAACATAGAAACAGTATTAATTCAATTTTTTATTACACACAGAAGAAAACTTGAAATTGAAAAACAAGAGAAATTAATTCAGATGCACAATAATTTACAACTGCACATAAAAAGCCAAGCTTCACATTATTATATGCGAACACACCGTCTAGACTTCAATTGTTAATATTAAATCATTGCATTCAGGAACATTCTTCTTAAACTACTCGTTCTGTCCTAGGAGTTGATGCTTACTCAGCAGATTCATGTTTTCTTGTTTCCATGTGGTCAGCAATGGCAACACAGCCTCTGGGGTGGCTGGTAATTGTGGACAAACATTTTGTGAATGTTACACATTCATCATCATCTTTCTTGAAAATGAAGTTAGTACTTAAAATTTTCATGACACATGCACTTTTCTTCCTTTTAAACGTATTTCTGTCAAGAAGGCTTGTTGCAAAAAAAATAAAAATTTAAAAAGCGTCACCAAACAAAGAGATACAGTGTGGCAAAATCTCCATGGGAAGGCATTCACCCTACATCCTATGCAATCTACGCAGGACCATCAAGCTTCCAGCTCACACATACTTCAGACATGCCTAACAGAATTTCCCATGTTTGTAATCAGTTCTGCCAAATGGTAGCCTGGCAGCTTCCAGCATCTCTCAGGTCTTGGCAAAGGTGGCTCAGACAGTTAAGAATCTGTCTGCAAGGCAGGAGGCCCAAGTTCAATCCCTGGGTTGGGAAGATCCCCTGGAAAAGGGAATGGTAACCCTCTCCGTATTCTTGCCTGGAGAATTCCATGGACAGAGGAGCCTGGCGGGCTACAGTTCATGGGGTCACAAAGAGTCAGACACGACTGAGCAGCTAACACTTTCACTTTCTAGCAAGGCCAGGTCACAAGTGACTAGCAAACCAGGTGGCCACCGGAGCAGCAAATTCAAATGGCTCTCATAGCATCATTCAAGACCAGAAAGATATAGCCACCCATGTTGCTTAAATCCGAACACCTTTCACTTGATCAATGAGCATCTGACATCCCTCCCTTGAAAAGGACACATGTACTAGTTGTGTCTGAAAAGAGTGATTGCACATTAAACTAAGACCTCTGTTCTCTCTGTATGTAGCTCACACCTACTAGAAAGGGTCAGAAGAGAGGTGTTAGATATGAAGCAGAGGTCTACCAAGAACAAACTAACAAGGTGGCATTATTCCATTTATGCAACAGTTAATACTAATACTTTGAGAAGAATTCAAAGCAAATGCTAAAACAGATAGAATGCCGTTAAATAGTCAAAATGAGGAGGTTTGTGGGCAAACTGAGGCATAAGGTTACTTATAAGCAAGCAGGTGAAATTACTTAAGCAGAATTTTTTTTTTTTAATCTTTAAAGTTGCTGTATTACCAGTTTCAATAAAAATCATGGTTTTATTACATAGTTTCTCTACTTTAAGGGAAAAAATCTTTGTTTAAATATGTATATTCCAAATTGCTTTACAATGTATCAAGTTGACCCAAATGAAGTTGCCATTTTTATGCTTCAAAAACAGTTGAATATCTGTATCTTTGAATTCATAATCTTAAGACACTGAGACCACTCATAGTTCAGAAGATATGCTATTAAAGAAGAACAAAAGAATTCTAGAGAGAACGTAAAGAATTAAGAAAACACCCACATTCCAGAAGAGAATTAGAAAATGGAAGATGAAGAGCCATAAAAATTATATGAAGGTCTTTGTTTTAATTATGCTCCTAAAATGTTATTAAATGTGTCTTGAGTAAGATTTACCTTGACATATTCTCAAGTGGGTATGAGTTCTGAAACCCACAAGAAACCAGAGGTTCAGAGAGGATACCAGTAATTTGTCTGGCACTTTGCAAAGTAAGAAAGAGAATTGAAAACTGACTGGGATTGATTAGAGGAGAAAAGACAGAAAAGCAAGAACAGATTCTCAGGGAAGACTGGGCCTTGCCCGGAGGTGTACCAGTCACGCACTTAAACCCTTGAACATCAAAACCCTGTTTAACACATGCTAACGCCCAGCTGGATATGATTTTCAATTCCCCACTTAATTTTTCTCAGGTGCTGCACTTTGTAAGGCCCCAACCGCATGGAGCTCTTGTCATGGTTGAACCGTCTAACTCTATGCTGAATCCCAGAGGCATTTATTGCAATGGTGGATTATGAAGGACACCGTCTTACTTTGACTGGGGACAGCAGGCAGCTTGCAGTATTGGGGGAAAAGGTACTGGAATGAGCGATGATCAGTCTTATAGCGTTCACAAACTAGCCGTGCCACCCAACAGGGCACCCCAATTCTCTAGACTTCATTGATAAAGGGGGAGCTTGGACCTGGTAAACTCTGAAGTGATGAGTCTGTGCTGTTTTCCTGAAATGAAGATATTGCAAAATTACCAGACAGCTTCTTTTCTATTTGTATTCTTAGGTGGCTCTCTGGGAGGAAGGAAGAAAAAAAAAAGCAAAATCCCAGAAATCTTTAATTGATATGGAAGAAGTTACAGAATCAGCAGGGAAAGGCAAAAAGATGAATCTATTTCCAAATTACTTTTTACCAAACCTGCCTCTGGGAGCTGTGGAAAAGGAGCATCATTTTAAGAGTTTATTTTTACTTCTTGCTGAGATCTGTGTGACTGAAATTCAGCCTTGTGTTTTTTTTTATCCTCCTGCTGTTTTTCTGTTTATTCAGAACTAAGCATTTGAAAGATATTTCAACTCAAAAAAATAATAATAATAAACAAAATACAGAGTAATGTTCCATGTCTGGACATTTTTCTTATAAATTCTTCTCCTTTTTTGTGTGTGCATATTTGAGGAACTTCAAAGCACATGTTGTTAATCAGTCTATCAGGCTTTCATTAATGCTTGTAATTCTGACTTATTAAATCTAAATGAAATCCTTATTGCAGACATTTAGTATATAGCTCAATATGCTATGAGTAGAGTAAGATTTACAAAAGGATGGAGAAAATTAATTTCCATGAGTGTCTTTCAGAGTAACTTTCTTTTCCAGAAGATCCTCCAAGAGTAGAAAACACCATTATTAGTTGTTTGTTTTTCCACAAAATAGATACTTCCCCTGTAATTAACTCGTTTGGAGATAAGGTTGTTCTGATTAGAGATACTGTTGTTGTTTAATCAAAATCTGACTCTGTTACGACCCCATGAACTGTTGCCTTCCAGTTTCCTCCCTGCCCATGGGATTTCCCAGACAAGAATACTGGAGTGGGTTGCCGTTTCCTTCTCCAGGGGATCTTCCTGATACAGGGATCTAACCCCAGGTCTCCTGCATTGACAGGCAAGTTCTTTACCACTGAACCACCAGGAAAACCTGATTAGAGATACTGAATGGACCATAAAATGACTGCTTAATCCTCACCGTCTAGAAAGGAAAGCTGAACAAGGGTATGTGATTGCCAAAAGTCACACAGGTGGTAAGTACCGTAGTCATACTTTCTGATTTCTGGCCTTTGGTTCATCCACTACATAAACTAAATGATAATAACTTTTGAAAGTTCCACCCTGGATTTTCAGTGTCGCCTTAGGTACCACAACCATTTGATCGTCACTGTTTTTCTGTTTGTTTTGTGTCTTTATTTTCCAATAACTTGGAGCTTCCCAGGTGGTGCTAGTGGTAAAGAATCTGCCTACCAATGTGGGAGATGCAAGAGACACAGGTTCGATCCCTAGATTGGGAAGATCCCCTGGAGTAGGAAATGGCAAAAGTCTATTTTGGGTGCTAGTCTCCATATATGTATGCAGAGCATATGCTTCTGTATCAGAAAAGAAGAAATCACATTGACTTTCTCAGAAGGCATTGCAGGGAAATTTTTTTCCAAGACCTGAAAGTCTTTTTGGAAGAAATTCTTTCCAAAAGTTTCATAGCCTAGATCCAGAAGTATTTCTGCACTTGGAGCACACACTTATGAAAATTCATAAACCGATGGTACTTAGTATGTACAACAGAGTTAACAATTACACTAGTGAAAAATTTCGCAAACATTGTTCCATGGAAAACAGTACTGAGATGGAAAATAAGACTGTGGCTCAAAATGCTTGAGAAGCCCCAAATCCTGTATCCTTCTTTTGGAAACTGGCTGTATATAAAAACTTATTAAATAATCTGGACGGGCTTCCCCAGTGGCCCAGTAGTAAAGAATCCACTTGCAATGCAGGAGTCTCAGGAGATGCAAGTTCAATTCCTGGGTCAGGAAGACCCCCTGGAAAAGGAAATGGCAACCCACTCCAGTATTCTTGCCTGAATCCCATGGCCAGAGGAGACTGGTGAGCTATAAGTCCATGGAGTCACAAAGAGTTGGACACGACTGAAGCAACTTAGCATGCAAATACTCTGGAAAATCCTACAAAAGCAATTACAACAAGCAATAGCTGTTTAGTTCATTTGACCACAAAACTCTTCATTTCCAAAAATACCTTATAATGTCTTGAGGTACATTAACATTTCCATAAAACAAACACTGAAAAATTTACTCACTGCTTGTTGAACATTACCAGTAATTCTGAATTCTCTGGCATACCCAAACTGGATGACAGATGGAGAAGGTCAAATAAAAAACCAGGTTTTGTAGGAAAATGTATAGGCACTTGATTGGGGAGATTAGTCTGGAAAAGAGAAGACCTGGAATCTTTTGATCCCTCACTGATTGCTGTCTTCAAACGTTTCCATTAATATCACAAGAGCTAGAGGTGTCGAAAGAGTTCCTTTAGGTAAAACTTTCTGATTGGCTTATTTCAGCTGAAACACATTTTTTAAAATTATGGTAAAAAGTCACATAACATTTACCATCTTAACCATTTTTAAGTGAAGAGTTCAAGGGCATTAAGCACACTCACACTGCTATGCAGCCATCACCATTATCTATCACCAGAAATTTTTCATCTTCCCAAACTGAAATGCCAGACCTGTTAAACAGTAACTCCCCACCCCAGCCTTCCCCAGCCCCTGGAAACCACCTTTCTCCTTTTTGTCTCTATGAATTTGACTACACTAGGGTACTTCATGTACTGCAAATTATACATGTGCCTTTTGTGACTGGCTTATTTCACTCAGCATAATGTCTCTAATTTCATCTACACTGCTGTTGTTCAATTTGTAAGTCGTGTCCAACTCTTTTCGACCCCATGGACTGCAGCATGCCAAGCTTCCCTGTCCTTCACTACCTCCTGGAGCTTGATCAGACTCATGTCCATTGAGTCGGTGATGCC
The DNA here is from genome assembly GCF_019923935.1 of Bubalus bubalis. Classification (NCBI taxonomy): domain Eukaryota; kingdom Metazoa; phylum Chordata; class Mammalia; order Artiodactyla; family Bovidae; genus Bubalus; species Bubalus bubalis. Next base: position 112,418,714 of record NC_059161.1, read on the forward strand.
ATCCAACCATCTTGTGCTCTGTCGCCCCCTTTTCCTGCCTTTAATCTTTCCCAGCATCAGGGTCTTTTCCAATGAGTCGGCTCTATGCATCAGGTAGCCAAAGTATTGGATCCTTAGCTTCAGCATCAGTCCTTTCAATGAATATTCAGGGTTGATTTCCTTTAGGATGGACTGGTTGGATCTCCTTGTAGTCCAAGGGACTCTCAAGAGTCCTCTCCAATACCGCAGTTCAAAAGCATCAATTCCTTGGCACTCAGCCTTCCTTATGGTAGAACTGTCACATCCATACCTGTGGAAAAACCACAGCTTTGACTAGAATGGACCTTTGTCAGCAAAATGATGTCTCTGCTTCTTAATACAGTGTTTGACTTTGGACTCTACTGACTTAAGCTCCAGATGTAAACATCCAGCTGCCCTCTTGACATGCCATGGATGTCCCGGAGGATGTCAGGTCAGAGGCTGACTTCCCTGACCACACCCCAATCCCCACCCCCCCACCCCATACAGAGAAGGCAATGGCACCCCACTCCAGTACTCCTGCCTGGAAAAGCCCATGGATGGAGGAGCCTGGTGGGCTGCAGTCCATGGGGTCACCAGGAGTCAGACACGACTGAGTGACTTCACTTTCACTTTTCACTTTCCTGCACTGGAGAAGGAAATGGCAACCCACTCCAGTGTTCTTGCCTGGAGAATCCCAGGGACGGGGGTACCTGGTGGGCTGCCATCTATGGGGTCGCACAGAGTCGGACACGACTGAAGCGACTTAGCAGCAGCAGCAGCAGCCACCCCATATTTATTGCTGATCCCACTATCCCTGTCTTAACAAACAACACTATAATCCAAACCATCATGCAACAGACCAGACAGAAAGTTGTTCAGAGAAAGACTCTTTTTAAAAAAATTCACTGTATACCTGTGGCGGATTCATTTTGATATTTGGCAAAACTAATACAGTTTTGTAAAGTTTAAAAATAAAATAAAATTAAAAAAAAAATTTAACTGTGTATGGATATGAGAGTTGAACTGTAAAGAAAGATGAGCACCATAGTATTGATGCTTTTGAACTGTGGTGTTGGAGAAGACTGTTGAGAGTCCCTTGGACTGCAAGGAGATCCAATCAGTCCATTCTAAAGGAGATCAGCCCTGGGTGTTCTTTGGAAGGAATGATGCTAAAGCTGAAACTCCAGTACTTTGGCCACCTCATGTGAAGAGTTGACTCATTGGAAAAGACTCTGATGCTGGGAGGGATTGGGGGCAGGAGGAGAAGGGGACGACAGAGGATGAGATGGCTGGATGGCATCACTGACTCGATGGACGTGAGTTTGAGTGAGCTCCGGTGGTTGGTGATGGACAGGGAGGCCTGGCATACTGTGATTCATGGGGTCGCAAAGAGTCAGACATGACTGAGCGACTGAACTGAGCTGAACTGAACTGAAAGTGTAGGTGATTTACAACATTGTGTGAATACTGCTGTACAGCAAAATGTTTCAGTTATATATGTATAAATATATATACATTCTTTTTCATAATCTTTTCCATCATGGTTTATCACAGGATATTGAATCTATTTCCCTATGCTATAGAGTAGGACCTTGTTGTTTATCCATCTTATAAAAACTTACATCTGCTAACCCCAACCTCCCGCTCCATTCTTCCCCCAATCCCATCCCCCTTGGCAAACCACCAGTGTGTGAGAGAAAGAATCTTGCAACAACTAAAACATTACTGGAAACAAACAGAGAAAATCCACATCCATCAGATTCCCCAGAGATGTCAAACACACCTCTTTGAGTAGAAGGTAAGGTAAGTTCTCCAAACAAAACTAGTCAAAAAAGATGCTCACAGAATGTCCTTCCAAAGAGGGATAGTTGCTTAATAGCTGTGTTTTTTTTTTCTTAGTTTCGCTGGGATAAGATGGTTTGAAGCCAGAAGTGACCTGCTTAGGACAGTAGAGGAAAAGCATTCATGAGGTTCCCTACTTCTCCACTTAGTGCAAAGTTGTGTAAATAAATAACAAGTGTTGGTCGCTCAGTCAGTCTCTCCCATCAGGAAGTTTCCATAAGCCTCTTATTCTTCTCCATCAGAGGGTAGACAGATTGGAAACCACAGTCACAGAAAACTAACCAATCTAATCACATGGACCACAGCCTTGTCTAACTCAATGAAACTATGAGCCATGCCATGTACGGCCACCCAAGACGGATAGGTCATGGTGGAGAGTTCTGACAAAATGTGGTCAACCGGAGAAGGGACTGGCAAACCACTTCAGTATTCCTGCCTTAACAACCCCATGAACAGTATGAAAAGGCAAAAATATAGGACACTGAAAGATGAACTCCCCAGGTCGGTAGGTGCCCAACATGCTATTCGAGATCAGTGGAGAAATAACTCCAGAAAGAATGAAGAGACAGAGCCAAAGCAAAAACAACACCCAGATGTGCGTGTGACTGGTGATGGAAGCAAGGTCCAATGCTATAAAGAGCAATGTTGCATAGGAACCTGGACTGTCAGGTCCATGAATCAAGGCAAATTGGAAGTGGTCAAACAGGAGATGGCAAGAGTGAACATTGACATTTTAGAAATCAGCAAACCAAAATGGACTGGAATGGGTGAATTTAACTCAGATGACTATTATATCTACTACTGTGGGCAGGAATCCCTTAGAAGAAATGGAATAGCTATCATAGTCAATAAAAGAGCCTGAAATGCAGTACTTGGATGCAATCTCAAAAATGACAGAATGATCTCTGTTCATTTACAAAGCAAACCATTCAATATCACAGTAATCCAAATCTATGCCCCAACCAGTAACGCCGAAGAAGCTGAAGTTGAACGGTTCTATGAAGACCTACAAGACCTTTTAGAACCAACACCCAAAAAAGATGTCCTTTTCATTATAGGGGACTGGAATGCAAAAGTAGGAAGTCAAGAAACACCTGGAGTAACAGGCAAATTTTGCCTTGGAATACGGAATGAAGTAGGGCAAAGACTAATAGAGTTTTATGCACTGGTCATAGCAAACACCGTCTTCCAAGAACACAAGAGAAGATTCTATACATGGACATCACCAGATGGTCAACACCGAAATCAGATTGATTATATTCTTTGCAGCCAAAGATGGAGAAGCTCTATACAGTCAGCAAAAACAAGACCGGGAGCTGACTGTGGCTCAGATCATGAAGTCCTTATAGCCAAATTGAGACTTCAAGAAAGTAGGGAAAACCACTAGACCATTCAGGTATGACTTAAGTCAAATCCCTTACGATTATACAGTGGAAGTGAGAAATAGATTTAAGGGACTAGATCTGATAGACACAGTGCCTGATGAACTATGGACGGAGGTTTGTGACATTGTACAGGAGACAGGGATCAAGACCATCCCCAAGAAAAATAATGGCAAAAATCAAAATGGCTGTTGGAGGGGGCCCTACAAATAGCTGTGAAAAGAAGAGAAGTGAAAAGCAAAGGAGAAAAAGAAAGATATACCCATCTGAGTGCAGAGTTCCGAAGAATAGCAAGGAGAGATAAGAAAGCCTTCCTCAGTGATCAGTGCAAAGAAATAGAGGAAAACAACAGAATGGGAAAGACTAGAGATCTCTTCAAGAAAATTAGAGATACCAAGGGAACATTTCATGCAAAGATGGGCTCAATAAAGGACAGAAATGGTATGGACCTAACAGAAGATATTAAGAAGAGGTGGCAAGAATACACAGAATAACTGAACAAAAAAGATCTTCACAACCAAGATAATTATGATGTTGTGATCACTCACCTAGAGCCAGACATCCTGGAATGTGAAGTCAAGTGGGCCTTAGAAAGCCTCACTACGAACAAAGCTAGTGGAGGTGATGGAATTCCAGTTCAGCTATTTCAAATCCTAAAAGATGATACTGTGAAAGTGCTGCACTCAATATGCCAGCAAATTTGAAAAACTCAGCAGTGGCCACAGGCCTGGAAAAGGTCAGTTTTCATTCCAATCCCAAAGAAAGGCAATGACAAAGAATGTTCAAACTACGGCACAATTGCACTCATCTCACATGGCTAGCAAAGTAATGCTCAAAATTCTCCAAGCCAGGCTTCAGCAATATGTGAACCATGAACTTCCAGATGTTCAAGCTGGTTTTAGAATAGGCAGAGGAACCAGAGATCCAATTGCAAACATCTGCTGGATCATTGAAAAAGCAAGAGCATTCCAGAAAAACATCTGTTTCTGCTTTATTGACTATGTTAAAGCCTTTGACTATGTGGATCACAATAAACTGTGAAAAATTCTTCAGGAGATGAGAATACCAGACCACCTGACCTGCCTCTTGAGAAATCTGTATGCAGGTCAGGAAGCAACAGTTAGAACTGGACATGGAACAACAGACTGGTTCCAATTAGGAAAAGGAGTACGTCAAGGCTGTATATTGCCACCCTGCTTAATTAACTTATATGCCAAGTACATCATGAGAAACGCTGGGCTGGATGAACCACAGGGTAGAATCAAGACTGCTGGGAGAAACATCAATAACCTCAGATATGCAGATGACACCACCCTTATGGCAGAAAGCAAAGAAGAACTAAAGAGCCTCTTGATGAAAGTGAAAGAGAAGAGTGAAAAAGTTGGCTTAAAGCTCAACATTCAGAAAACTAAGATCATGGCATCTGGTCCCATCACTTGATGGGAAATAGATGGGCAAACAGTAGAAACAGTGGCAGACTTTATTTTGGGGGCTCCAAAATCACTGCAGATGGTGACTGCAGGCATGAAATTAAGAGACACTTCTTCCTTGGAAGGAAAGTTATGACCAACCTAGATAGCATATTCAAAAGCAGAGACATTGCTTTGCCAACAAAGGTCCATCTAATCAAGGCTATGGTTTTTCCAGTAGTCATGTACGGATATGAGAGTTGGACTACAAAGAAAGCTGAGCGTGGAAGAATTGATGCTTTTGGACTGTGGTGTTGGAGAAGACTCTTGAGAGTCCCTTGGACTGCAAGGAGATCCAACCAGTCCATCCTAAAGGAGATCAGTCCTGGGTGTTCATTGGAAGCACTGATGTTGAAGCTGAAACTCCAATACTTTGGCCACCTGATTTGAAGAGCTAACTCATTGGAAAAGACCCTGATGCTGGGAAAGATTGAAGGCGGGAGGAAAAGGGGACGACAGAGGATGAGATGGTTGGATGGCATCACTGACTCAACGGACATGAGTTTGAGTAAACTCTGGGAGTTGGTGATGGACCAGAAGGCCTGGCATGCTGCAGTCCATGGGGTCGCAAAGAGTCAGACATAACTGAGTGACTGAATTGACTGATCGAACTGAAATGTTGGTTACTCAGGAGTCTTTGACTTTTTGCAAACGTATGAACTGTAGCTCGCCAGGCTCCTCTGTCTGTGGAATCATTCAGGCAAGAATACTGAAGTAGGCAGCCATTCCCTTCTTCAGGGGATTGTCCCAACCCAGGCATTGAACCTGGGTCTCCTGTATTGCAGGCAGGTTCTTTACGATCTGAGCCACCAGGGAAGCCCCCCAATAAATATCAAACAAATTGATCTGTTTGACAGGGTGCTACCTTATTCAGCACTGGAGACATCCAACTATAACCATCTGGTTTCAGTTCAGTTCAGTTCAGTTGTACAGTTCTTCTGTGTATTCGTGCCACCTCTTCTTAATATCTTCTGCTTCTGTTAGGTCCATACCATTTCTGTCCTTTATTGAGCCCATCTTTGCATGAAATGTTCCCTTGGTATCTCTAATTTTCTTGAAGAGATCTCTAGTCTTTCCCATTCTGTTGTTTTCCTTTATTTCTTTGCATTGATCGCTGAGGAAGGCTTTATTATCTCTTCTTGCTATTCTTTGGAACTCTGCATTCAGATGCTTATATCTATCCTTTTCTCCTTTGCTTTTCACTTCTCTTCTTTTCACAGCTATTTGTAAGGCCTCCCCAGACAGCCATTTTGCTTTTTGCATTTCTTTTCCTGATCCAAGGGACCCACAAAACTGTCATGTCTAGAAAATCTTCCTTGCACCCCCAGCCTGTGTAAGTTGTTGCTCTTCTTCTGTACATTCACAATTCCCTGTACCTATCACTATCTTATGAGCTTCCCAGGTGGCTCAGTGGTAAAGAATCAGCCTGCCGATACAAGAGACACAGGAGACAGGGGTTCAATCCCTGGGTTAGCAAGATCTCCTGGAGAAGGAAATGGCAACCTGCTTCAGATATTGTTGCCTGGGTATTCCCATGAACACAGGCACCTGGCAGGCTACACTCCATGGGATTGCAAAGAGTCAGATATGATTAAACCACCATCATCAGTATCTTAAACCCTATCACATGGTCTTGCAATCTTCTTGTTTTCTTGTTTTCTGTCTTCTCCACTAGACTTAGTTCCTTGAAAGCTAAGGTCACTTCACATTCCTAGAGCCTCGAACAGAGCAATTAAATTAATTAAAACACATCGAGAGGATAATTGTTCTCACTTTGTGGTATATGTAAAAAGTATTCAATCTCTTTCAACATTTTAATTTGGAAGATAAGCAAACTGAGTCCTGAAGGGTAATGGGCCCCAAGCTATGAGTCAAAGTGAAAGACCAGAAATTGAGCCTTCTGATTCTCAGTACTGGAGCCAGATGTTCCTCGGTTGTGTCGAAGGCTAGGTTCTTGTTGGTTTGTTAATCAGTAAAGGACTCACTATCTCAGTTGCTGTGTGTCAGGGGCTGTTGTAGACGTCGACAGAAGTAAACCAACAAAATCTCCTACTACCTTCATGAACCTTGCATTCTAGAGAACCTCAAGATCTCTGTGCTTCTAAGATTTTGCACTGTGATACTCTAACTCAGGGACGACACACCTCCAAGTTGCAGAAAGAACAAAAGAAATATATCTTCCAGAGTTATGGAAATGGGAGAAGCAAGGAAAAGCTTACTTTGTTTGGGAGAAGCAAAAGGACTTATGCTTCCTGAATCTGCAGGGTTGTGTTGTTCAGTGAGCCAGAGTTTAGAAGAACGAAGCACACACCCAGAAACCACAGAGTCCCAAAGATGTTTCTACCAGGACCCCCTGCTCCCTGCTGTCCTCTTGGAAGCTTGCCACATTTATGCTGGCATCAGGGCTTTTGTTTATGATTTCTACGTCTCTCTTTTCTACCCAGCCTTCAAAGCTTAGCTCACACCACCACACCACACCTTCTAGGCAATACCCAAGTCATTCTGAAGCCTCAGTGATGAACAAATTTTTCTCAAAATTCAACACCAAAAATTGCTTTAATGACCTGAGTCCATCATGAACAGGACTTTCTTGCCAAATAACGCTGACGTGTTCTAAAGGAATAAATCATAGCTTCTGCTTCCTTAGGATCTACTACCACCTGGAAGTGTGCTTGGCATATGGAAATGACTCCACATGCACTGAGTGAATGGATGATTGATGGCTGTATTGCCAGCCATTCCCCGTCTGATGCTCTCCCAGGAGAGATGTAAATGCCTCTCCAGGAAAGGGCCACCCTCAGGACCATGGGTGTGGAGAGCACTCAGCCCCAGAGCTATTGGCCACAAATCGGTTCTTCTGAAGGGAACTTCAAAGGGGGAGCAAGACAGGCCTGGCACACAGAAGCCAGCCTCTCACTTGCTCCCAATTCCTTAGACAGCAAAGTGCCAGAATGAGTCTCTCTGCTGAGCCATGAGGTTAATGCAGCCATTTATAGATAGAAGGGGGAGATTAGGTTTGTTGAAAGGGGAAGGTTTTTATGCTTTGCTTTTGATCCTGTCTGGCATGCCCCAGAACTGCCATGTGCCCCACACCTGATAAATACTGGTTTATAACAGCAGAGAAGAGACCTAAAGTCATAAATCTATCCCCACCCCCACCCCCAATTGTGTATGGAGCTAAAGGATAATTAAAGCCATGCCCTTGCTTTGCAAATGAAGCTTCGTCTTTCTGGCAGCCCCCATTACAAATGAACTTGAGGCAGTATCAGGGCAAAGGGCAGCTGTGGGTTGACGCTGTCCAGTCTGCCAGTGAGCACCCTCTGGCCATGCACGTCTCAGGGGGTGTGCGCACTCCCGCAGGGCCACTGCTGTGAGTGAGGAGCACTGCACAGTTCTGCCCAGGCTTTGAACTTGGTTAATGCACCAGGGCTAATGGGGGTCAGTTTACATTTTAGTTCTTTTCAGAGGAGAAAAAAAAAAAAAAACAAAAAAGAACTCTCTTCTTTGGATATCAGCTGCTTCCCCCAAGTTTCAACTTCATTTGGTTCTTCATAGACACAGAGTGACTGAGAGAACAAGAATGAATGGATCCGGACTTCCAAAGAAATAATGCAAAATATTATATAGCCATTAATTGAGTCATTATAAAGGCTATGTAATATCAAAGAAAATGTTTAGGTGGCAGCAGTAGGTGGAAAACGCGTAATACAAAATGTATCTAGACTATGGCAGAAAATTTAAAAACTCATTTCTATGATATATTTTCAGCGCAGCGATCACATGATAAGGGCTTTCCAGGTGGCTCAGTGGTAAAGAATTCGACTGCCAATGAAGGAACCACAGGAGACTCAAGTTCAATCCCTGGGTTGGGAAGATCCCCTGGAGGAAAAAATGGCAACCCACTCCAGTATTCTTGCCTGAAAAATTCCATGGACAGAGAATCCTGGTAGGCTACACAATGGGTTGAAAAGAGTCAGACAAGACTGAGCACACACACTGAGCTGATCACATGATAATGTGTGCACAAGATTGAAATAAAGAAATGATAAAAAGGGCTTATAAGGAGAGGCCTCTATTCCATGCACTAGCCCCCTTCTCCGTCCTGGAGCAAGTGATGTTAACTCTTGGCCTGTTTTCTCTTGGGAGTCGGTGCCTTATCTCCAGATAATATGTTTTACCTCTACTTCTTATTCTTTCTGTACATTATCTTTTAAATTCCAGATACAATAAATTAGCATCTAGCTCACATAATCTCACCCTATCTTCCCCAGCATCCCAATATCTTAATAAATCATGGTATGCCCTAAATTCTTTACCTTTAAAGAAACAATATTCCTCTTTTTAAAAAATGTTATTTATTTACTTTTATTTTTGACTGTGTTGGGTCTTCACTGTGGTGTGGACTTATCTGTAGTTGTGAAGAGAGAGGGTTCCTCTCTAGTTCTGGTGAGAGGGCTTCTCATTGCAGAGGCTTCTCTTGTTACCGAGCACAGGCTCAGTAGTTGTGGTTCCTGGGCTCTAGAGAACAGGCTAAGTAGTTGTGTAGCCCGGGCTTAGCTGTTCCTCAGCAAGTGGGATTCTCCCAGATCAGTGATTGAACCCTGTCTCCTGCATTGGCAGGCAGATTCTTCACCACTGATCCACTAGTGAAGCCCTATTTTTTATCTGTTTATAACTACTTGCTATTCTTCTCTTGTTTCTTGTTCCACTAACTAAAAGAGAGTATCTATGGATTGCTTATCTGGCCCCTCTGTCAGTAAGAATATTAGCATCCCTTATCTTTCCTTGAGCTCTCAGCTCTTCTACTCTGTCTGCCTTTCCTGCCTTCTCACACACACTTCTTTTATACCGTCCAAAGTGATGCTGGTACCTTTCTTCTATAACCAGCTCTCACCGATGGATTGATTCTGGAAGTAGAAAGCAACCAACAGTGTATATGCTTTTATGACCATGCCAATACTGAACACAGCAGAACTAAGCAGCATTTTATGGTTGTAGTCCTTTCTTATAACACTTTTTCTAGAATTTCAAATGCCTATTTTTGCCTTTATCACAAGAATGTTTATCAAAAATATATGTAGAATCTAGAAAAATGGTATGAATGAACTTATCTGCAAAGTAGAAATAGAGACACAGACATAGAGAACAAACATCAATATCAAGGGGAGATGAGGGGTGGGGTGAATTGGGAGACTGAGATTGGAATCTGTACACTGCTATGTATAAAATAGATAACTAGTGAGAACCAACTGTAGAGCACAGGGAACTCTACTCAGTGTTCTGTGGTGACCTAAATGGAAAGGGAATCCAAGGAAGAGGGGATATATACATATGGATGGCTGATTCACTTTGCTGTACAGCAAAAACAAACCCAGTGTTGTAAAGCAACAATACTCCAATAAAAAACTTAATTTCTCTTTTTATATGGATCTCTCCTACCTAGCTCCCTTGGTCCTTCAGATCCAATCTAAACCCATGCTCTCTGGACCGTGTGCATTGTTCTTCCTAGGATTTCTCATTTCCTGGATCAGTTCCACCACACCCATATCCTATCTTCTTTATTCTTTTAACTCCTGATTTGCTGCTGTTATAATAAACACACATCCCTCCATCTTTCTAATGAAATCTTATTTTTTATTCCCACCCTCCTCTTACTAATTCCTATACTTTGCTGAGTTAATCATGTTACTACTTCTCACCATGCTAATTATCAGTTTAAGAATGAGCATATACTCCATTCTGCACAATGCAACATGAGGGAAAACTTCCTGAGAGATTTCCAGTGACATCTTTAATTAAAAAACAAAAACAATTTTCTGCTGGAGTCTTTAGGGTTTTCTATGTAGAGGATCATGTCATCTGCAAACAGTGAAACTCTCACTTCTTCTTTTCCAATTTGGATTCCTTTTATTTATTTTTCTGCTCTGATTGCTGTGGCCAAAACTTCCAAAACTATGTTGAAAAGTAATGGTGAAAGTGGGCACCCTTGTCTTGTTCCTGACTTTAGAGGAAATGCTTTCAATTTTTCACCATTGAGGATAATGTTTGCTGTGGGTTTGTCATATATAGCTTTGATTATGTTGAGGTATGTTCCTTCTATTCCTGCTTTCTGGAGAGTTTTGATCATAAATGGATGTTGAATTTTGTCAAAGGCTTTCTCTGCATCTATTGAGATAATCATATGGTTTTTATTTTTCAATGTGTTAATGTGGTGTATTACATTGATTGATTTGCGGATATTGAAGAATCCTTGCATCCCTGGATAAAGCCCACTTGGTCATGTGTATGATCTTTTTAATGTGTTGTTGGATTCTGATTGCTAGAATTTTGTTAAGGATTTTTGCATCTATGTTCATCAGTGATACTGGCCTGTGGTTTTCTTTTTTTGTGGCATCTTTGTCAGGTTTTGGCATTAGGGTGATGGTGGCCTCATAGAATGAGTTTGGAAGTTTACCATCCTCTGCAATTTTCTGGAAGAGTTTGAGTAGGATAGGTGTTAGCTCTTCTCTAAATTTTTGGTAGAATTCAGCTGTGAAGCCATCTGGACCTGGGCTTTTGTTTGCTGGAAGGTTTCTGATTACAGTTTCAATTTCCATGCTTGTGATGGGTCTGTTAAGATTTTCTATTTCTTCCTGGTCCAGTTTTGGAAAGTTGTACTTTTCTAAGAATTTGTCCATTTCTTCAACGTTGTCCATTTTATTAGCATATAATTGCTGATAGTAGTCTCTTATGATCCTTTGTATTTCTGTTTGTCTGTTGTGATCTCTCCATTTTCATTTCTAATTTTATTGACTTGATTTTTCTCCCTTTGTTTCTTGATGAGTCTGGCTAATGGTTTGTCAATTTTATTTATCCTTTCAAAGAACCAGCTTTTGGCTTGGTTGATTTTTGCTATGGTCTCTTTTGTTTCTTTTACATTTATTTATGCCCTAATTTTTTTTAATTTTATTTTATTTTTAAACTTTACAATATTGTATTAGTTTTGCCAAATATCGAAATGAATCCGCCACAGGTATACACATGTTCCCCATCCTGAACCCTCCTCCCTCCTCCCTCCCCATACCATCCCTCTGGGTCGTCCCAGTGCACCAGCCCCAAGCATCCAGTATCGTGCATCGAACCTGGACTGGCAACTCGTTTCATATATGATATTATACATGTTTCAATGCCATTCTCCCAAATCTTCCCACCCTCTCCCTCTCCCACAGAGTCCATAAGACTGTTCTATACATCAGTGTCTCTTTTGCTGTCTCGTACACAGGGTTATTGTTACCATCTTTCTAAATTCCATATATATGCGTTAGTATACTGTATTGGTGTTTTTCTTTCTGGCTTACTTCACTCTGTATAATAGGCTCCAGTTTCATCCACCTCATTAGAACTGATTCAAACGTATTCTTTTTAATGGCCGAGTAATACTCCATTGTGTATATGTACCATAGCTTTCTTATCCATTCATCTGCTGATGGACATCTAGGTTGCTTCCATGTCCTGTATGCCCTAATTTTTAATATTTCTTTCCTTCTACTAACCCTGGGGTTCTTCATTTCTTCCTTTTCTAGTTGCTTTAGGTGTACAGTTAGGTTATTTATTTGACTTTTTTCTTGTTTCTTGAGGTATGCCTGTATTGCTATGAACTTTCCCCTTAGGACTGCTTTTACAGTGTCCCACAGGTTATGGGTTGTTGTGTTTTCATTTTCATTCGTTTCTATGCAAATTTTGATTTCTTCTGTGATTTCTTCTGTGATTTGTTGGTTATTCAGCAGCGTGTTGTTCAGCCTCCTTATGTTGGAATTTTTAATACTTTTTCTCCTGTAATTGAGATCTAATTTTACTGCATTGTGGTCAGAAAAGAGGCTTGGAATGACCACCAGAAAATTACTAGAACTAATCAATGAATATAATAAAGTTTCAGGATATAAAATCAACACACAGAAATCCCTTGCATTTCTATACACTAATAATGAGAAAACAGAGAAATTAAAGAAACAATTCCATTCACCATTGCAACGAAAGAATAAAATACTTAGGAATATATCTACCTAAAGAAACTAAAGACCTATATATAGAAAACTATAAAACACTGGTGAAAGAAATCAAAGAGGACACTAATAGATGGAGAAATATACCATGTTCATGGATTGGAAGAATCAATGTAGTGAAAATGAGTATACTACCCAAAGCAATTTATAGATTCAATGCAATCCCTATCAAGCTACCAGCAGTATTCTTCACAGAGCTAGTACAAATAATTTCACAATTTGTATGGAAATACAAAAAACCTCGAATAGCCAAAGCAATCTTGAGAAAGAATAATGGAACTGGAGGAATCAACCTGCCTGACTTCAGGCTCTACTACAAAGCCACAGTCATCAAGACAGTATGGTACTGGCACAAAGACAGAAATATAGATCAATGGAACAAAATAGAAAGCCCAGAGATAAATCCATGCGCATATGGACACCTTATCTTTGACGAAGGAGGCAAGAATATACAATGGATTAAAGACAATCTCTTTAACAAGTGGTGCTGGGAAAACTGGTCAGCCACTTGTAAAAGAATGAAACTAGAACACTTTCTAACACCATACACAAAAATAAACTCAAAATGGATTAAAGATCTAAATGTAAGACCAGAAACTATAAGATTCCTAGAGGAGAACATAAACAAAACACTCTCCGACATATATCACAGCAGGATCCTCTATGACCCACCTCCCAGAATATTGGAAATAAAAGCAAAAATAAACAAATGGGACCTAATTAAGCTTAAAAGCTTCTGCACAACAAAGGAAACTATTAGCAAGGTGAAAAGACAGCCTTCAGAATGGGAGAAAATAATAGCAAATGAAGCAACTGACAAACAACTAATCTCAAAAATATACAAGCAACTCCTACAGCTCAACTCCAGAAAAATAAATGACCCAATCAAAAAATGGGCCAAAGAACTAAATAGACATTTCTCCAAAGAAGACATACAGATGGCAACAAACACATGAAAAGATGCTCAACATCACTCATTATCAGAGAAATGCAAATCAAAACCTCTATGAGGTACCATTTCACACCAGTCAGAATGGCTGTGATCCAAAAGTCTACAAGCAATAAATGCTGGAGAGGGTGTGGAGAAAAGGGAACCCTCTTACACTGCTGGTGGGAATGCAAACTAGTACAGCCACTGTGGAGACCAGTATGGAGATTCCTTAAAAAACTGGAAATAGAACAGCCTTATGACCCAGCAATCCCACTGCTGGGCATACACACTGAGGAAACCAGAAGGGAAAGAGACACGTGTACCCCAATGTTCATCGCAGCACTGTTTATAATAGCCAGGACATGGAAGCAACCTAGATGTCCATCAGCAGATGAATGGATAAGAAAGCAGTGGTACATATACACAATGGAGTATTACTCAGCCATTAAAAAGAATACATTTGAATCAGTTCTAATGAGGTGGATGAAACTGGAGCCTACTATACAGAGTGAAGTAAGCCAGAAAGAAAAATACCAATACAGTATACTAACGCACATATATATGGAATTTAGAAAGATGGTAACAATAACCCTGTGTACGAGACAGCAAAAGAGACACTGATGTATAGAACAGTCTTATGGACTCTGTGGGAGAGGGAGAGGGTGGGAAGATTTGGGAGAATGGCACTGAAACATGTATAATATCATATATGAAACGAGTTGCCAGTCCAGGTTTGATGCACGATACTGGATGCTTGGGGCTGGTGCACTGGGACGACCCAGAGGGAGGGTATGGGGAGGGAGGAGGGAGGAGGGTTCAGGATGGGGAACACGTGTATACCTGTGGAGAATTCATGTTGATATATGGCAAAACCAATACAATATTGTAAAGTTAAAAAATAAAATAAAATTTAAAAACAAAAACAAAAACCACAGGATAGAATGCTCTTTCTTCCTGTCCTGCATCCACTGTCATATCCATATGTAATATCTAGAGGCAGAAGTTATCATCTAACAAGAAAGGAGCTATCTGAGGACTATGCAGCTCATTGAGCACAACAGAATAGAAAGACGTGAAGAACTTATAACTTTGGTGATATAACTGTGAAAGAGAGAAGGACCCTTTGGGCCCTTCCCAGGACAGAACCCCTTTCTACCCCATGTCCTCAGCCTGCCTTTTTACCCATAGAAAAAACTTTAGTTAAAGAATAAATTTAGGCAGAGAAATGAGAAAATACATAAATAAAAGCTGTCAAGCAGGACAAAGTAATCATAGTTCAGTTATTAAGCAAAGTCAAGGACAGTCAGTTGTTTCTCAGGGGCTATAGATAATATCCTGAGCTATATGGTCTGGGTTGCTTTACAGATACTGAAATCTCCATCATCTGGAAGAAGTTAACTACATGATGACCAGACTGTAGCCAGGACATTAGCTGCCACGATTCTAAGAACCAGCCTCAAGGAAATGGGAACAAATCAACCCCAGAACTGAAGATTAACTGTACTTAAAACAAGCAAGATGATTGCTGGTCAGACCACCACATGACTAATTTCACGATGATTGTCAGAGCCAACTGTGCTGTTCTGCACGTAGTCTCCTCCCTCCACCTATACAAACTCCCTTTTAAAAGCTTTTGTCCACTAATCAACAGGGGGAAGTTAGCCTTAGGACAGGAGTCCATCTTCTCTCCCAGTTGCTGGTCATTTGGAATAAAGCAAATTTTCCTTTCTACCAATACTTGTCTTTCAAGTACCAAGCAGTCAGATCTTAGTTTCATAACAGTTCAGTTGAGTCAGCATCCACATCTAGATTTTTTGTTATTTGAGATAATATGTCTTTCTGTATAAGCCAGTTGATTTGGATTTATTTGATCTGGCACCGAAAGACATTTTATACAGTTGAGGCATCTCTTCAAGAAACTTCCTAAAAATGAGTGTGTGTGATAAATTTTCTGCCTTAAATTGAAAAATTATCTTTATTTTAGCAGAACAATTTAGTGTTAGTTTGGTTGGGTATAGAATTCTAGGTTGAAAACTCATTTTCCCTAAGAAGTATACTGCTGTTAATGCTATTGCTCCAATATCTTCTATATTGCTTCTTTGTAAGCTAAATTATTCATTCATTTCCTCTCTCGCCTCTCAAAATCTCTCCTTTTAAAATCATGTTCTGTGATTTCACACTGATATGTTTAAGTACTGCCATCTTTTCATTGATTGTGCTAGATGTTCAGATGTCATTGTAATTGAGATATATCCTTTAGCTCTGGATAGTTAAATGAATTCTTTGATAATTTCCCCTTTATGCAAGCAGTTCTCTCTTTCAGGAAACTCGTTAATCAAATGCTGACTTCCTGGATTTATCTGCCACATCTCTAACCTTTTGTCCTCGTATTTTCTGTCTCTGCATTTTATTACACACTCTTGGAGATTTCTTAGACTTTTCTTTCCAATATTTTTTAAACTTGCTATACAAAATGATATTTTTAAGTAATGAGAGTTCTTTATTTTCTTTTATCACAGCTCTTGTTCTTGTATTGTGCTGCTGCTGCTGCTAAGTCGCTTCAGTTGTGTCCGACTCTATGCAACCCCACAGACAGCAACCCACCAGGCTCCCCCATCCCTGGGATTCTCCAGGCAAGAACACTGGAGTGGGTTGCCATTTCCTTCTTCAATGCATGAAAGTGAAAAGTGAAAGTGAAGTTGCTCAGTCGTGTCTGACTCTTGGCGACCCCATGGACTGCAGCCTTCCAGGCTCCTCCATCCATGGGATTTTCCAGGCAAGAGTACTGGAGTGGGGTGCCATTGCCTTCTGCTATATTGCACTACATATCCTCAAGTATTTGTTTTTTCCTATTTAATTTTTAAAAGCCATTTACAAATAACTCTAGGACTTCCATGGAAGTCCACTGGTTAAGACTGTGTCTTCCAATGCAGGTGGTGTGGTTTCCATCCCTGGTTGAAGAGCTAAGAGCCCACATGCCTCATGGGCAAAAAAAAAAAACAACAACAACCTTAAAACAGAAGCAATATTGTAACAAATTCAATAAACACTTAAAAATGGTCCACATGAAGAACAATCTTTAAAAAATAATAATAACCCTGGTTGGATGTTCTGAAGACTGCTGATATTTGTATTTGGTAATCAAGCACAAACTGGACATTCCACTGGGGGGTCTCTCAAGTTAAAGGATGTTGAAGTCATTTTCATCAGGAATAATTTGCCCTGAAGGGGACATTTGGCAGTGTCTGGAGATGTGTTTCAGTGTCAAGACTGATGAGGAATAAATATCACTGGCATCAGTGGACAAGGCCATAAGTAAGTAAGTAAGTGAAGTCGCTCAGTCATGTCTGACTCTTTGCGACCCCATGGACAGTAGCCTGCACCAGGTTCCTCCATCCATGGGATTTTCTAGGCAAGAGTACTGGAGTGGGTTGCCATTTCCTTCTCCAGGGAATCTTCCCGACCCAGGGATCGAACTCAGGTCTCCCACATTGTAGACAGATGCTTTGCCGTCTGAGCCACCAGGGAAGTCCATGGATGCTACTGGTGCATAGGACAACCTGCTCCAAAGGAGAACTCTCCAGCCCTAAATGCCAAAAGTGCTGAGTTAAGAACTCCTGCAGTAGGTCCATTAACTTTCTTTACAAAGAAACCCTCCCCACATTTGTTTATTGGTTCTCCTGGAGAAGAAAGCACCTGACTTATGTAGGCTGCACTCATCTGAGAAGAGAAGAAATTATTCTATACTCAAACTATAAGTTAATTTCTCTGTTCAGCCAGTGTTTCACTCTTGCTCATCACATTTCCAACACCTGAGATCCTCTGTGATCCACACGGGCCAATAACTGTATCCTCATGCATTTTCACGCATATGTGTATTCACTGTGGCTCTCTTCCCTGACTCCATCAGTTCTTCCCCTGACATATGCTTTCCACCTTCCAGAAGTTTATCCCGGAGTAATCCAAGTAATCCAAGTAATCCCTGAAACTTTATTTCTGTTCTTTATCTTTTGAAGTGTTTCATCCTAAGTTTCATATACTCTGATGAAATCAAAGAGACAAATCCATGAACCTGGGCCTCTATATTTAAACAGAAGGCTTTCCCTACTTAAAGGCTTCCCAGGTGGTAAAGAATCCACTTACCAATGCAGGAGACGCAAGAGACACAGGTTCGATCCCTGAATCAGGAGGATCTCCTAGAGTAGGAAATGGCAACCCACTCCATTCTTCTTGCCTGGGAAAAATAATGGACAAAGGAGCCTGATGGGCTACAGTCCATGGGGGTAGGTAATAATAACTTTATTTTACAGATGAGTAAATAGGCTTAGAGAGACTAAATGTTTCCAAATTCACGCAGCTGGAAAGTAAGAGCCCAGACATTTTTGACTGCAGATTTTACTAGTTAGTGCTGCTTCCCTGCCTCCCTCACTTATTTACCCATGTGTATCCATCCAATCAACAAAGATGTCTTTCCTACAGCACATCTACTGCCAAACATCCCTACCAATCTCTGCATTAGCACCTTTGTGCTGGTTCTTGTATCCTCACATTTAGTTTAGGACAAATAGCCTACTTGACAGCAGCTCTAGTCATAGCTTTGGTGTACTCTGATTTGGGTTTTTAAAATTTTTAAATTCAGATTTACTTCTTAGGCCAGAACAGGACAATTTCTGGAAGGATAATCAATTATGCAATATTTTTGAACTCCAATTCCTCATCCTTTATCCATCCGACTATTCTTAAGAAATCAATTTTTCTACCTTTCTGCTTATTTCTTCATTTACCTCTTTGTCACCCCTCTCCCCAGTAAACTATAAGCTCTGTAAGGACAGAGTCCATGGCTCAAATACAATCACCAAGGTATGGATACGCAGGCCAGCATATAATAGACCCTCAATAAATGTTTATGGTATAAACAAACAGACACGTGTATAGTCTCAAAGGGCAACAGGCATATTCTGGTGTTTATTCTGAACCTCACACACAGGACAGAATTTTCCACAGATTTCTACATCTACCAGAGGAGCAACACTGTTAAGGACAGCCTGTCATTCTGGCTCAGCAGGTGCCACCTTTTCAATGGCCTCTCCCTCCCGTTTTACAGCTTTGTTTGGGTTTGATTTTGTGGGTGTGAAAGGTCTAAATCGTTTGGCTTTGCTCACAACAGAGGCCTATCTCAGTGACCCCTGGTGCTCCCCTGCACTCACCCCACCCCCTTATCTGCAGCTCCATGTTTTTGATCTCTGTGATATCTGCTACACTTTCCCAAAACCCACTGGAAAACAGGCTGAGAAAGTGAAAAGTGATCTGAGTGTAGCACGTACCGCCCTGATGAACATGGTCGGCGACATCAGACAGCCTGGACTTTCCCTGCCAATTAGCAAGGGTTTATTTTCTGCTCCCCTCACCATTCCTATGCAGTCTGATTCCTACTCACTCGACACCTTGTCATTGAGTTCCAAACATGTCATGTTCAACTCCATGTTTATATCATCCCCCACTTTGTCTTTCCTTCTCTTGCCAGGGCATTAATTCATACAAAACGTATATTGATCACCTATGAGTTGCCAGTCACTATACTGGATGCTGACGTTTTAATAAACACACACACTACATCCTTATAGATCTGCCTCAAACTCCATCTCCTCCAAGCAGCCTCCTCAGATGTCCACAGCCTCTGGCATCTCTAATTACTAAGTGCCACATAAGCATTTAATAATAATTTCTTTGACATGGTTAGCCATGGTTTCACATAGGTTAGTTCTGTCTTCATAACTGGATTATCAATTACTTGAGATCACAGAGTACCTCCCTTATTCCTACCGTGTTTCCTTAATAACCACTCATGTAACTATGGTGGGCTGCCTTATCCCTCCAACCAGTAAGTTTTTGCAATGAACATGATTTGTTTGTTTGTTTGAAAGCCCTTTGGGGATGAAGTATGAACAGCAGAGTAGGACCAGGAGATGGAAGAAAACTCTGCCTCCCTCCCTTTTTATTTCAAACAATTCACCCCTATAACTAGGCATGTACCCTCAACCATGACCCAATGAGTAAGTGAGAGGATTAGGGTAAGAATTTTCGAAAACATGCAGCAAATACAATGCTGGTGTCAAGGAACCTCCCTGGGCTATGACTACTTGAAGACCTAATGTTTCTAGCAGATTGGATTCCTTGGCTGCGTGTGCATGCTGACATTCCAAGACCCAAAGGTCAGGACGAGCACATGTGAGCCGCAAACAGGCTCTCATTGAGCTACAAGAATGGGCCCGGCCTGGTAAAAAGCTAAACGTTCTGGTGCAGGGGGACAGCCTCAGACTCTGCGATCACAGGACAACTGACAGGGACCCGCAGAGTGTGGATAGAGATGAGACAGAGGCCTTGGGGGCTGGGAAGAGAAGAGGAGTTCTCCCTGTCTTGACCTGGTGTGGGAACCAAGGTGAAAGGGGAGCTGGCTGGGTCAAAGCAGTGACCCAGAAAGCTTAGCCAGTAAGTAAAAACACGTGTGAAACAGAAGCTGTCAGTGTCCTGTGGGCCACGGGAGTCAGCCCTGAAGGAGATGACCCCAATGAAGATGGACTGTCATTGACAAGGCTTCACTGAGCCTTGGCAATTAGGCTGGAGAGCCATGGGCCTGAAGAACCGACCAGAGCACACAAGACACTTTGCCTTTCTCAATCAGCAAGGAGGGGAAGATACCCTATAAGAGCCTGGAAGAGCAACCTCCTTCCCAGTAACTCGTTCATTTGACAAATATATGCTGTGCTCATTATTGGTTCAAGATCACGGGGACTCTGGAATTACAAGACATGGTATTTATCCTCAGGTTATTTATTAATCAGCCATGCCAGTGACAATAGAAGAATTCAAAACTGCTGCCTCTTGCCTGAGAGAATAATAAAGAAAACTGCATCTGAGGGGCGTGAGGGCTGTGCAAGGGAGAACTGCTGAGGTCTGACCACAGATCCAGAAGGTCCTGTAATTTATATTGCTTGATCACAGATCAGAAACTCCGTCTTATTTCCAGGTGTAGTAAAGCATTGGCTTACTTCTTTAAAAAAAATTGAATGCAGCCCTTCCATTCCTGACTTTCCTCCTACACCAACCCTGGGCCAGCTCACTCTGGAGTTCCTTCTATAAGAAAATAGTTCCTTCTATAAGAAAATAATTCCTTCTATAAGAAAATCCAGAGATCCTGACTTTCTGTTAGTGACCTGCATTTTCTCTCCGGAAAGTGTTAGAATCTTTTCTTCATTTCTAAGTTCTAAATTTCTTAGTGTTGAGCTTTGGCATGGATCTGTTTTCATTCAATCGTGCTGAGTACTTGTGAAAAACCTTTCAATCTAGAAACTCAGATCTATCAGTCCTTGGAACATTTAATGTCAATTTTTGTAGAAATAATGAACTCATTTTCTGCCTGTTTCCCCCACAGAGTACCTAGTAGACCTCTTAAGCCATTAGACTTCCTAGACTGAGCCTCTAATTTCTTATTTATTGTCTCATATACTTATCTTCGTTGCAATCTACTTTTCAGAAGATTATTTCAAGTTTATACCAACTGATACATTGGGTACAAGGTGAGAGAGAAAGAGGGGTTGTGATGGCTTTGAACAGCAGGGAGAAGGAGCCCACCTTTTCCTGATGTGAGAGGCTGTGAGAAGGAAAAGCTGCGAGGGCAAGCCCCACCTTAGTCACAGCTGAAATGGTGGTAGACATGTACATGGATATGCAGTGAGTCTAAAGTTCCTAGGAAACTTATGATACTGTAAAAATGGATATTTTCAGAAAATGAGATTGTAGCCTATGGTACTTTGTAAACTGCTTTTTTTTAACTTAACAATATATTGTGGAAAAAAAAGAAAGGCCAGAGATTACTACAATTACTCTCAGGATGCATGCCAACAGGACCCCCAGGAGACATCCCAACTCTCAGGCCAAAATCCGCCAAGTACTCTCCATCTGGGATTTAGAGGAATTTAGGCCTAAAGTCCCACTTTCAGCAATCATTAAGATTTAATGAGTGCTTTATTTAGAATTTTAAATATGTGTTTCAAATCCAATCCACTATTTCACATGATGGTCATGCTATGATATTACTATCCTTGTTACACAGAAGAGGAAACTAAAGTAAAGGAAAGTTAAATGATGCACCCCATAAATAGGTGGCAAAGTTAATTCTAAAATCTAGAGCAAAGGTCCTTCTAGGCCTCCATTCTTCTGCACAAATCATTCCCTCCAGTCATGGTTTCCTCCTTTGTCCTAGCTGACACTGGCTAATCCCAGCTTGAATACCCAGGGTAAATGTCACCTTTGCAAAAACTTGCTCGACTTTTCCTCCAAAGACCTGTTTCTACTTTTAGATCTGCACCCTTATTGGTTTAAAGTATACTGGCTAATTTGCAGATGATGTGATTTTATATATAGAAAACCCTAAAGACTCCACAAATACCAAAAAAAAAAAAAAAAAAAAAAAAAAGAACTATTAAAGTTACAGAATGCAAAAATCAATGTATAAAAATCTGCTTTATTTCTATATACTAACAATGTGGTAGCAGAAAGAGAAACTTAAAAAGAAAAAAAAAAAAACAGCTCATTTACAATCACAACAAAAAGAATAATATACTAAGGAATAAGTTTAACCAAGAAGGCAGAAGAACCTGTACACTAAAAACTGTAAGACATTATTGAAAGAAATTGAAGAAGACACAAATAAATGGAAAAATATTCCACACTCATGAACCAGAAGGATTAACATTGTCAAAATGTCCATATTACCTAAAGCAATCTACAGATACAATGTAATCTCAAAATCCCAAGGAATTTTTCACAGAAATAGAAAAAAAAATTCAAAAATGTACATGGAACAACAAAAGATCCCAAACAGAAAAAGTAACCCTGAGAAGAAATAACAAAGCTGGAAGCATCATAATTCCTGGCTTCAAATTATATTACAAAGACATAGTAATCAAAACAGTATGGTATTGACAGAAAAACAAATACATAGACCAATGAAACAGAATTGAGAGTCCAGAAGTAAACCCACACATATATGGACAATTGATTTATGACAAAGGAGCAGAGAACTTACAACTGAGACAGGATGGCAATTCAGGAGATGGTGTTTGGAAACTGGGTAGTCTTATGCAAAAAAAAAAAAAAAATTGAAACTAGACTACTATCTCACATAACATTCATGAAAATGAACTCAAGATGGATTAGAGAACTGAATTGTTAGGCCTGAAATCATAAAAGTCCAAGGAAGAGAAAAAAAAACAAACACACAGGCAGTGTGTCTTGGACATCAGTCTTAGCAACATCCTTCTGGATGTGTCTCCTCAAGCAAGAGAAATAAGGGAAAAATAAACAAATGGAGTGAAATTAAATCAAACTTAAAAATGTCTCCATAGCCAAAGAAACCATCAGTAAAACGAAAAGGCAACCTACCAAATGGGAGGAGATTTTTATCAGATAAGGGGTTAATATTAATACATAAAGAATTCATGTAACTCAACAAAAGTGAAAGTGTCAGTCATTCAATAGTCTCTGACTCTTTGTGACCCCATGGGCTGTAGCCTGACAGGCTCCTCTGTCCATGGGATTCTCCAGGCAAGAATACTGGAGTGGGTAGACATTCCCTTCTCCAGGGATCTTTCCAACCCAGGGGTTGAACTTGGGTCTCCTGCATTGCAGGTAGATTCTTTACCATCTGAGCCAGAGTTGATGATGGACAGGGAGGCCTGGCACGCTGTGAGGGGAGGGCAAAACCCAAGTTTAGAGTGACAGATGGAAACTAAATTTTTGGTAGTGAGCCCTCTGTAAGGGTCACAGTAGAAATGTAATACTATATACTTGAAACACATAATGTTATAAATCAACATTACCTTAATTAAAAAAATAATAATAAATAATGGCTAACAATTTAACTTATATGCAGAGTACACATCATGAGAAATGCTGGGCTGGAAGAAGCACAAGTTGGAATCAAGATTGCTGGGAAAAATATCGATTACCTCAGATATGCAGATGACACCACCGTTATGGCAGAAAGTGAAGAGGAACTAAAAAGCTTCTTGATGAAAATGAAAGAGGAGAGTGAAAAAGTTGACTTAATGCTCAACATTCAGAAAACTAAGATCATGGCATCTGGTCCCATCACTTCATGGGAAATAGATGGGAAAACAGTGGAAACAGTGTCAGACTTTATTTTGGAGGGCCCCAAAATCACTGCAGATGGTGATTGCAGCCATGAAATTAAAAGACGCTTACTCCTTGGGAAGAAAGTTATGACCAACCTAGATAGTATATTCCAAAGCAGAGATATTACTTTGCCAACAAAGGTCCATCTAGTCAAGGCTATGGTTTTTCCAGCCATGTATGGATGTGAGAGTTGGACTATGAAGAAAGCTGAGCACCAAAGAATTGATGCTTTTGAACTGTGGTGTTGGAGAAGACTCTTGAGAGTCCCTTGGACTGCAAGGAGATCCACCCAGTCCATCCTAAAGGAGACCAGTCCTGGGTGTTCATTAGAAGGACTGATGCTGAAGCTGAAACTCCAATACTTTGGCCACCTCATGCGTAGAGTTGACTCATTGGAAAAGACCCTGATGCTGGGAGGAACTGGGGGCAGGAGGAGAAGGGGACGACAGAGGATGAGATGGCTCGATGGCATGACAGACTTGATGGACAAGAGTTTGGGTGAACTCCGGGAGTTGGTGATGGACAGGGAGTTCTGGAGTGCTGCGGTTCATGGGGTCGCAAAGAGTCAGACATGACTGAGCAACTGAACTGAACTGAACAATGACTTTAACAGATTGTCTTGTTGCTGTTTTTTCACACAACCATCCATTTTCCTGCTGTAAATTTTCTGAGAATTTTGGCTTCATTTTATCTATCCTGGTGTCTACCTCTGGTTGACATGTAATAGGTGCTTAATACTTGTTTGTTGAATCAACATCTTTCTGGCTCCAAATTCCAGGTTCTTTTCACAACAGAAAACTCCGTCCCTACTCCTGAAGGGAAAGCAGAGAGAGTTTCACCCAGAGAGTATATTCAACCTATTCCTTCTAATCAGCTCAGCATATTAAGGGGCCTGAGTAATAACCTCCCCCAGGCTCTTTTTACCATTTGGGGACCTTGGGCAATAATGTAAATGCAGAGTAACACACCATAAATTTAAATATTCAGACGTAACGTATCAAACGAACTGACGGCCCATCCTTCTATCCATCACATTTACCCTCATAACAGCCTACAAAAGCCGGATTAGCTTGAGTTCTCAACCTTCTCCAATGTCTGCACCAAGACCTGGAAGCATGAATAGAGTCCACCCCGGTTCACACAGGAATTCCCAGGTGGCTCAGTGGTTAAAGAATCTGCCTTTAGCCACTGGGAGTCCCATCTCTCATCTGGATCATGCGGGTTCCATCTCTGGGTTGGGAAGAGCCCCTGGAGGAGGAAATGGCCACCCACTCCAGTTTTCTTGCCTGGAGAATCTCATGGACACAGGAGCCTGGCAGGCTACAGCCTGGGTGGTCACAAGCAGTCAGAGAGGACTGAATGAGCACGTGCACACGCACGCATAGGCTGGTTCACACCCTTCTTTTCCCTCCCCTTTCTCTATCCTCTGTCAAGGAAGCTTGGCCTCCATCTGCATCTCCACAAAGGGCTACACATTGCTTGCTTAAGATATACACAGCGTTCATCTTCCAGAGAACACAGCCAAGCAAGAGGCCCAGAAAAAACCTCTTCTAAAGAGGCTAAAGGCTATTTTGGCAAGGAATCCCAGGGCTGTGAATATTCCAAGTGTAACCCAGAGGGGTAGTGTGAGTTCAAGGTACAGGGCCAGAGCAGAAGTCTTCTAAACAGGTCCTAGAGCCTATGCTGGAGTGATGCTGAGTTCCCTTTCCCATGAATGTATTAATATATCCCCCAAAAGGCCATTTCTCTTGGAAATGATCCAGAGTATGGATCACATTCCTGCTCCATTTTGGGCAGAGCTGAATTCCTGGAAAAGTCCAGTTTCTGCCCCAAATTGGAGGGAGAGTTCCCCTCCTTGTCCTGGAGCAGGCTGAAATGAATTCTGGTTAGTGAAATCGCTCAGTCATGTCCGACTCTTTGCGACCCCATGGACTGTAGCCCACCAGGCTCCTCCGTCCATGAGATTTTCCAGGCAAGAATACTGGAGTGGGTTGCCATTTCCTTCTCCAGGAATTCTGGTTAGGTTTATGTTATCTAAACCGTTTTTGTTACTGTGATAATAGGTCTGAACAGAGAGGGAATGTCAAGAGCCAACAGCCTGGGCATACAATCTGTTTTTCCAATGTTTTTCCCGATAAAAAAAAAAAAAAGAGGTGGAAAAAGAATAAATGCTTCATGTCATTGCCAGTGACTTTCCATTGACTTTGGGGGGCAGAGGGGAGGCAAAGAAAAGTTGATGAACTCAATCAGCAATGTGGTAAAAACCAGCTGTCTCCTGCCTTAGAGGCACTTAAGAGTTGCTACCAATTTTAAAAAGAAAAGAAAAGTGAAAAAATTAATAAAGGACTGAAAGTAAGTCATGATAGAAATTGAAATGCCGGAGAACAAGCCTGTAGGCACCCTGCTCCCGCCTACACTTCTCAGGGATAAATAGGGTCAACCAGGGCAGGGAGGGGATGTGGGTGGCCTGAGTACAACTCAGCTTTATCAAAAACCGAGCAACAATTTGAACCATACTCTTGGCTCCCCCAAAAAAGTGTGTTTCTTGAACAATTCTCCATAAATACCAGAACATCCTACTGAATTTCAGTGGTTCTGTTGGACTCACTTGAATTTTGAGAATATTTTGAAGGATTCATCACCAAGCTCCAAAGCCTTGCCAGGCCATGAGTCACTTCTGGTTATATTATCATTATCCATATTTTAAAGATCGTTCCTATTATAAAGAGGAAGAGACGGTTCCCTGGTGGCTAGTACAGAATTCGCCTGCAATACAGGAGACCCAGTTTCAATCCCTGGGTCAGGAATATCCTTTGGAGAAGCAAATGGCAACCCACTCCTGTATTCTTGCCTGGAGAATTCCATGGAAGAGGAGCTGGTGGACCCAAGGGGTTGCAAAGAGTTGGACATGACTGTGCGACTAAGCATGCATTTCACAGTATCTACCAACTCCTAAAATCCTTTAAATCAGTTCACACGTCACAAGAGAAAAGCAGCATGATTAATTACTTGGCAAAACAGTTTTAGGTTTTTTTCTTTTTTTCCGTTTTCAGTTATTTGGTTTGTTGTCCTGTTGTTATAAGGGGCTTCTTTGGTTCAGCAGTAAAGAATCCACCTGCAATGCAGGTGATGAAGGAGATGCAGGTTTGATCCCTGGGTCAGGAAGATCCTCTGGAGTAAGAAATGGCAACCCACTCCAGTGTTCCAGTATTCTTGCCTGGGAAATCTCATGGACAGAGGAGCCTGGCGGTCCGTGGCGTCACGAAAAGTTGGACACAATGACTTAACCATTAAGCGACAAGAACAACAATAAACCTGTTGGTACAAAATGAGTGAATTCTCACTTATTAGTTCCCTGTGAAAGAGATCAATGGTGGGACTCCATATATTTTAACACTTTGTTCTTCACATTCTTTTTCTTTCCAGCTTTTTACTTTATATTGGAGTATAGTCGATTAACAATGTTGTGATAGTTTCAGATGGACAGTAAAGGTACTCAACCATACATATACATGTATCTTTATCTCTTTCTTTAATTTACTTGTCTGGGGCTTCCTTGGTGACTCAGATGGTAAAGAATCTGCCTGCAACATGGTAGACCTGGATTCCGTCCCTGCGTTGGGAAGATCCCCTGAAGAAGGGAATCTTCCTGAAGAAGGCTACACACTCCAGTATTCTTGCCTAGAGAATATGTGGACAGAGGAGCCTCGTGGGTTACAGTCCACGGGGTCGCAAAGAGTCAGCACAACTGAGCGACTACCACTTTTACTGCCATATGTGCTGCTGACCCATATGGTACCAGTGGGCTTGTTGAGAGAGGGCTGTGTGTCACAAACGCATACTGTTCTCCTTTTTTCTTCTGCTTGTCGGGTTGATACGCAAGAGATAGCAGAGAGGACTTCATGCTTCCATCAAAGCTTTCGTGCTCTGACTTGATAAGAAGGGGGACAAGGGAGAAAATGATAGAAGAACCCAGAGTGGGGTTGTCAGCAAGTTATGAAAGGTCTCAAGCCAGTTTAGGGGTCAGTGGAATATTTTTGGCAGAAATTAACTTCCAGAACCATTTATAAGACTGATTTAATTCACTCCTAAAATATGAATCATGACTACATTAGGTAATAGAGCTACAAAAGGAGAGAAGGCTTGAGAGAGGAGCTTTGAGCTGGGAGTGGACGCGTGAGTCAGATTTCTAAAGTTGGAAGAGAGAATTCCAGCTAGAAGAAATAGCTGAAGCCTGGAGGCATGGAGGCTCCAATGTTCTTGGCATTTAAAGAAATATTGAATAGCATTAAGAGGGGAATTATCTGGGTAGTAGTGAAATTCAGAGGCCCCTGACTTTAGTTCAGAAAGAAGAATAGTTATAGGGTGATATTTTTGCTCCTTGTAGAGCCCCTCCCATCCCAGCCAAGAAAATTAAGAAGTCCCTTTCATTCCTTCAGCCTTTGTGGATTATCTCCCTTCCAAAACTGTTTATATGCAATGTGTGTATGTGTGCATGCCTAAATACATGCACGTAGACACATCACCGTGTACTATTAACCTGCCCAACGTACAAAGCTTTGTTGTTGTGTAAGAGAGAAGTTTCTGGAAGACAGAAGTCAGTAACCATCTCTCATTCAACTGTAAACTCTACAGTCCCAAGCAGCTTGAATCACAAGCATACACTTCATAAATATTTGGTGAGTTGAAGTGAATGAGATCAGCTGGCAGGATAAGATGTTGTATATGCAGAGCCGTCCCTCGGGCTTCCTATATTTGTATTCATGACTTTGTTCCCAAATACACAGAAGATGGGTGGGAAGCCTGTGTAATCTTTTGTCTTAGTTCAAAGGCAAAAGAAGGAAACTAATAAATATTGAGTGTCTTCTAAATATTTTACTTGCACTCGTTTCACTTTATTTACCTAGAATTTTCCCCTTGTGATAGTCCAGAAAACTGAAGTTCATGAAGGTAAAGCCACATTAAGGCTGCACAGCTGGTCTGCAACAGAAATAGGATTTACATGCACATCTGCAGGATTCCAAGGACCCTTGTTGCCTTGGGCTTTGCACCTTCCTCCAGGGCTTCTTGGGAACCTAAGCAGCCTTTCATTTTACTAAAATGAAATTCTTATAGTTCCCTTTTCAAATGAGCGTTTTTTATCTCCATTCACAAAAAGGAAAAAAGAAAGAAAGAAAGAAAACTTCCTCTGACCAATGGAAAAAATAATCCGTTGCTTTGCTTACTGGCATAAAGCCTGATCATTTGGGCCAGGCTGTGAAAGAGAGGGACGGCGATTCTCATGGAAAGGGCGCACTCCACCCACTCATGTTTGTGTTTCTCTGAGGTTAACCCAGCACCCCCACCCCCACCCCCACTGCCCGGTACATCCCTCTGGTGACGGTTCCCACCACCAACATCCAGATAGCATGGAGCGCTGAGGCATTAGAATCTTATCGTGCCTATTAAAAGATAAACCTGAAAATTCAATCCTTATCACTCTAAGCTTCACACACTCCATCCAGCGCTTTCAAGGAAAGCGGACAAAACATTTCTGTTTGCAGTTCAAGTTAGACCAGGCAGCATCTGCATTGCCTAGCGCAGCCTTGAAAAGGGTAATTTAAAACAGAGTAGAGTGCTTTGTTTTGATACTGGCCAGGCCTTCTCTTTAGGAAATATATGGTAATAAAATGGATGAAATAGGGAGTTGAAAGAATGAAATCAACATCCTCTCTCAAAGTCAACCAAATGCTGTGTGAAAATCCATGTTTCTTCCACATGGACTGTTCAGTTAAGTTTGATTCCAGCCCTGTGGAGCTCTTCAGTCCACGCAGCTTCATCCATCTCTCCAGTGTTCTTGCTGCACTCCTCATGGAAACAGAAATAGGAATAAAGCAAGATTTTTCTCTTAGAGGAGCAGATAAGTGATATAAACAAATAATTATTTTGGAGTGAATCTTAGTCAACCTCTCCAGCTTTAACCCATACCACAGTGATCTTGTACTCAGTCACTCAGTCATGTCAGACTCTCTGCGACCCCATGGACTGTAGCCCTCCAGACTCCTCTGTCCATGGGGATTCTTCAGGCAAGAATACTGGAGTGGGTTGCTATTTCCTTCTCTAGGGGATCTTCCTGACCCAGGGATCAAACCCACATCTCCTGCATTGCAGGCTGATTCTTTACCCATGAGCTACCTGGGAACCCCTTGTTTATTCATATTTCTGCTTAGTTCCAAAAACATAGGTAATTATGGAATTTCTTTTTTTTTAGCTTTGTTTAGGCTCCACTCTGAATCAGATCAAGAGACATGCATGCTTCAAAAAAATCTTCAGAAGTATTTCCATGCAGAAAAAAGGATCTTCACACATAATTCCACACAAGAAAACTGAGAACTACCTAAGTAAATTGGGTCCATGAGAACACACTTTCTGAATCCATCGTCCTCTCATTTGTCTTCACAGATGTGTTAGTTATTTTAAAAGGATGGGTCTTGGGTCTTGCAAAATGACAGCTTTTTCTCTTGCTTACTCTTTGTTCTCAAACTGGGCTTTAACACAACCCATTTGATATTTTAAGAGGCTGAGAGAGACAGACTACCAAGGTCAGAGCAAGCAAATGTCATCTTGGGAACTGAAAGATGGATGTATGTCCAAGGCAGATGTGATTCTCTTTCTTGTGTTGGGGAAGAGCCACTAGACAAACAAACCTTCAGAGCAAGTGAAGAGGTGCTGGACTGGGCACCTTCTGCTAATGTGCTGATCACTGATGGACATCAGCCAGCTGGCAGGCAAAGGCTGCAGTCTAAAAGGAATATCTTACACTCTAGTCCTTCTCAACAGAGACTGCCAGCCTCTTATACAGTCAAGGATTCAGCTAATTAAATTTTCCTCTGCAGATTAAAGCTAAACTTTAAACAAATCTCTCACTATCACTTATTCACCCAACTCACACTTAGGATTGTTTGATAAACTTGTGTGTACGTGCGTGCTCAGTCGCTCAGTCGTGTCCGACTCTTTGTGACCCTGTCAACTGTAGCCCACCATGCTGCTCTGTCCCTGGGATTTTCCAGGCAAGAATACTGGAGTGGGTTGCCATTTCTTCCTCCAGGGGATCTTCCCAACCAGAGATCAAACCCCATGTCCTGCATTGCCTGCAATGGCAGGCAGATTCTTTACCAATGAGCCACCTGGGAAGCTCTTGATATACTTGTAATTGTCCATAGTTCTTAACTTCAATGAGGACAAATGATTGTAGGGGTATTACTAAGAATTAAACTGAGGAGACTCCAATGCCTTGGTTGCAAACCAAAACCTAAGCCTGAGCCAATTCCTATAAATGCACTTCTATCTGAAAAATTGAAATTTAAAAAATGACCAATAACAAACAGCCAAATAAGGCAACCATTTAAGCTGCAGCCAATCAGATGATCTCCTTGCTTTGCTTCCTCTCTGCTCTGTAAAGGCCTTCCCTTAGCTCCTGTTGGTGGAGTGCTACTAACTACCCCTGGTTCGGCACTACCCAATTCAAATCGATGTTTTCTCAGATAAGCCTCAAAGATTTTAATGTACTTCAATTTACCTTTACTGTATAATATTTTTTACAGGGACCATCAGAGAAATGCAAATCAAAACCACAATGAGATACCGCTTAACACCTACTGGCATGGCTAGAGTCAAGAATACAGATGCTATCAAGTGCTGGTGAAAATGTAGAGAAGATGTATCCTTTGTCCATTGCTGACAAGAGTGTAAAATTGTAAAGCTGCTTTGAAAAACTCTGAAAGGTCCTTAGAAGTTTAAATGTAGTTAACAAACTACACAGAAATTCTACTCCTAGGCATATAACTAGAGAAACAAAAACATGTGTCCACACAAAAGCTTGTACAAGAATATTCATAGAAGCATGATTCACAATGACCAGAAAGTACCTAAATGTTCCATGAAGTGAAGAACGGATACATACAATGTGATATATCCATAGAATGGAACATTATGCAGATATAAAGAGAAATGAAGTACTGGTGAAACTTGAGAACATTATGCTAAGTGAAAGAAACTAGTCACAGAAGACCACATAAGATTCCATATACATGAAAGTTCAGTACAGGCAAATTTGTGATGACAGAGAGTTACGTTACTAACTGCCTAGCCTGAGGGGAAAGAGTATATGGGAAGTGATTGCCAATATATACAGGGTTTCTGCAGTGGGGGATCATAAAAATGCTTTAAAATTGATTGGGATAGTTGCACAACTCAGTGAATATATTGAAAAAACACTGAACTGTAGACTTAAAAAAATAAACTAAGGGAGTTATGAATCAAAAAAATAATAAAAAGGTAGCTACAGAATATTTAAGTTCAGTTCAGCAGATAAAGCAAGGCACATAGAAAATCATGACAATGATATTGACCCCTACCCCCACCCTCCAAAGGAGCCAAATGACCACTACTCTTTATCACTTTGCTTCCTGTTTTGGTCAGCCTTCATGATGCAGCATCAGATCTCAACAACGCTGCCTCCAGCCAGATGTTTCTTCAACAATATATGCAAGAAGAGGAGAAACTTTTCATTTTGAAAAAATTGAGGGGTAATAGTCCAACAGCCACCAGTCAATCAGCACAGATTCCATGCAATTAGAATTGAAACCCAACCAATCAGAACTTCCACTTGTCAAGTGCATGCCCGCTGAATATCAGTTCTGGAAATAAAATTGATTTCTCATAAAGAGTGAACATTTTTAGCTGCT
Source organism: Bubalus bubalis (assembly GCF_019923935.1). Lineage (NCBI taxonomy): Eukaryota > Metazoa > Chordata > Mammalia > Artiodactyla > Bovidae > Bubalus > Bubalus bubalis. Next base: position 112,451,303 of record NC_059161.1, read on the forward strand.
GCTAAGTCACTTCAGTCGTGTCCGACTCTGTGCGACCCCACAGATGGCAGCCCACCAGGCTCCCCCATCCCTGGGGTTCTCCAGGCAAGAACACTGGAGTGGGTTGCCATTTCCTTCTCCAATGCAGGAAAGTGAAAAGTGAAAGTGAAGTCGCTCAGTCATGTCTGACTCTTCGCGACCCCATGGACTGCAGCCCACCAGGCTCCTCCGTCCATGGGATTTTCCAGGCAAGAGTACTGGAGTGGGGTGCCATTGCCTTCTCCGGACATTTTTTGAGTAGATGTTATTTATCGCTTGGAACAATATTCATCTTTTACATACCTTTAAATTATTAAGAACATTTGAAATTGTATTTATTTGTATTGTTAACTGGCCACTATGGTGTTATGGCAAGGTATCCACAATGGAGACCAGATGAATAGATAAAGTAGATGTGGTATACATATATGTATATGCACACACACACAATGAAATACTTCTTAGCCATAAAAAAATGAAATGTTGCCTTTGTGGTAACATTAATGGGCTTGGCAGGTGTTATGCTAAGTAAAATAAGTCAGAGAAAGACAAATGATACCACTTATATGTGGAATCTAAAAAATAAAACGAATGTAACAACAAAAAAGCAGACTCACATATATAGATAACAAACTAGTAGTTACCAGAGGGAAGAGGAAGGGAGGGGGTCAACAGAGATAGGGGATTAAGATTGCTGGGAGAAATATCAATAACCTCAGATATGCAGATGACACCACCCTTATGGCAGAAAGTGAAGAGGAACTAAAAAGCCTCTTGATGAAGGTGAAAGAGCAGAGTGAAAAAGTTGGCTTAAAACTCAACATTCAGAAAACAAAGATCATGGCATTCGGTCCCATCACTTCATGGGAAATAGATGGGGAAACAGTGGAAACAGTGTCAGACTTTATTTTTTGGGGCTCCAAAATCACTGCAGATGGTGATTGCAGCCATGAAATTAAAAGACGCTTACTTTCCTTGGAAGGAAAGTTATGACCAACCTAGATAGAATATTCAAAAGCAGAGACATTACTTTGCCAACAAAGGTCCGTGTAGTCAAGGCTATGGTTTTTCCTGTGGTCATGTATGGATGTGAGAGTTGGACTGTGAAGAAAGCTGAGTGTTGAAGAACTGATGCTTTTGAACTGTGGTGTTGGAGAAGACTCTTGAGAGTCCCTTGGACTGCAAGGAGATCCAACCAGTCCATTCTGAAGGAGATCAGCCCTGGGATTTCTTTGGAAGGAATGATGCTAAAGCTGAAACTCCTCATGCACCTCATGCGAAGAGTTGATTCATTGGAAAAGACTCTGATGCTGGGAGGGATTGGGGGCAGGAGGAGAAGGGGATGCCAGAGGATGAGATGGCTGGATGGCATCACTGACTCGATGGCCGTGAGTCTGGGTAAACTCCGGGAGTTGGTGATGGACAGGGAGGCCTGGCATGCTGCGATTCATGGGGTCATAAAGAGTAGGACACGACTGAGTGACTGAACTGAACTGATTATGTATAAAATAAATAAACTAAAAAAAAATAATAACAATAAAATAAAATAAATAAACTACAAGAATGTATTGTATAATACAGATAATATAGTCAATATTTTAATAACTATAAATGGAGTATAACCTTTAAAACGTGAATCACTATGTTAAACACCTGTAACGTATATAACATTGTACATAAACTGTATCTCAATTTTTAAAAAGTGTTCTATTTGAACAGTGAATTACAAAATAGTTGTCCTAGCCATATGGAGTATATTTACTCATTTACAGTCAGCATTTAGAGAGCCACTTTCACACATGGCCCTGGGGTCATTAGGTACAATTAGCTTCATTTTACCAGTCATTCTATTCTAAAAGAACTCAAAACCTGTCTGCATCCTCAGATTAACTCTACAGTAGACACCGGGTGGCTTCTGGAAATTATTTAGCCTCCCTCCTTTACTCACATTATCTGTGAAATAGGAATAATTTCTTCAATCCTGCTACACCAGGTAACAAATAATAGTCTAGCAAATAATGAGGCTTAGGAACTGGGTAGAAATTGAACAAAATGCTTAAGGACTAATTAGCAATATAGCTTAGCAGACTGTAGTTGACAGAAGTCCAAATCCATACCAAGTGAATGTCAGCTTGTTGCTCCACTTGTTTCAGTTATATATATATGTATGATATATTATATTATAATACATAAATGCATATATATATATATGAAAAGGGCATGACAACTCACTCCATATTCTTGCCTGGAGAATCCCATGGACAGAGGGTCCTGGCACCTACAGTCCATAGAGTCACCAAGAGTTGGACAGGACTGAAACAGCTTAGCACATGCATATACTTAATCATAAATATATATATCTTCTAAGCACCTTCTCTTTAGAAATGACCAATGCTGAACCCAACTGGGCCAGATGCTGTATTTTTTCCATGCTTTGCTGGGCGTCTGTTGATCCTAACAGTAAAAAGTGTTAGAATGGCCAAAGTGATTTCATATCATTGTGAAGGTGATTTTGTCTATGTGAAATACCATAGAAAGCCCCTAAATTTTTATATCAGATATGTTTATGCATGAGGTTTGAGTGAAGAACAGTTATTGTGTTCTTGGGTTGTGTCAGGCAGGCTTCGTGCTTCTGACGTGTTTTCCAAATAAGATGTAGAATCAACCCACATTTGTCAAGTGCCTGCTCTGTTTCAGAGTTTGGACTAGACAGATGGTTATGCCTTTAAATCCTCATTACAATTCTGTGTGGTGAATATTCTGATTCTGTTTTTGTAGATGAGCCCGATAAACTTAGCAAGAAGGTAAATACTTCACCTAAAGTTACAGAAATAATAAAGGGTATATAAAATTTAAACTCAGATCTTTCTTCTAACTTTAAGACTCCTCTACAACATGTGGCTGACAACAGTGTTGCCAAGAGGAGCAACTGAGGGTGGAGATGTATATTTTCCATGTTGAAATAGTTAAACCTCTTGCTACAAGAATGGCATATAAATAATAAAAAGCTTTTTCTCAACATACTCCTCTAGTCCAGATCCTTAGAAGTCCTGATTCTATTTTTAATTCTTATGTTTTTCTGGTTACTGAATTCCTGTGCAATTAAAAAAAGAAAAGCAAAGGGGTGGGGATGGGGGAAGAAAAAAATGCTTTGGAATTTCTTTCATGCTCTGTTCCCAGCCGGCGTGTGTATTTCTTAGTGTGTTTTTAAAAGGTTGCGTTGACTCAGCAACAGGATAGCCAACTACATGACAGTTCCTCTCTGGTTTCTATTACCCTTGATTAATGCCAGGGATCGTGTTTATACTCGGAGTCTACACACCAGTTAGGGGCTTGGGGAATTCAGTTCCAGCTCTGATAAAAAAAAAAAAATGTGCAGAGGTGGGGTGTGTGGGCAGTTTGGGGCCGAGCAGCTAGACAGAGGGCTGCAGGCCTTTCACTGGCCGTAGGGGTTAGAGGTGATGGGCACAGGAAGGAGCAACCCACGGATCCTGGATTCTCAGTGAACAGTGCACACTTGCCTGTTTTTGATGACTGCCAGACTCCATTCAGGGACACTCTTAGGGGAAGATGATGGGAGTCAGAGTTGAAAGCTGTGTCCTTGTCAGATTAGAGGAGCTGTAACCATTGTGCCATTAATGAATGAGTCCCTCCACCAGCCAGGAGTTCATTACAACCAAAACTCAGGAGTCAGGGTGGGGCATTGAAGGATAAATGAATTGTTGAGAGGCTCCTTTGGAAAGGCATCGAAGTTCGTGTTTGTTCTCTGGGCACTGGCCCTTTCGATGGTTATAGAATAACCCCTAGCTCAGGGTTGACACAGACCGTAAAGGTCACCTAGCCCAGTCTGTGTTTCATGCCTGAATGTCTTCTATCATGTCTCACCAAAGATCGTATCTGGATAATTCCAGGAACAAAGAAGCCCAGTCCCATTTTGAGGCACTCTTACTGTTTTAAAAACCATTATTCATATTCATTCAACACATATTTATTGAGACAACTACGTGTTCAAGTTCTATTTTAGACACTAGAGAAAAGCTGTAAACAAGCAAACAAACCAAAATAAAGTCTCTACCCCAATGGACTTGGCTTTCCTTACACTAAGTCATAAATTGGTTAAACCTCTTTCCCACTGGGCTGCTTATAACCCTCGAGGTCCTCTTTTTTGGATAAAAAATGTTTAATTATTTCTCTTGTAAATATTTAAAGACAATGATAGTGTCTCCATTTGGTTGGGTTTTTATATATAATTTTATTTATTTGTTTTTGACTGTGCTGGGTCTTCACTGCTGCCTGGGCCTTTCTCCAGTTGCAGAGAGCAGGGGCTACTCTCTGGTTGCGGTGGGCAAGCTCCTCACTGTGGTGACTTCTCTTGTTGCAGAGCATAGGGCTCTAGGGCACATGGACTTCAGTAGTTGCAGTTCCCTGGCTCTAAAACACAGGCTCCATAGCTGTGGTACACCAGCTTACTTGCTCCTTGGCATGGAGGATCTTCCCAGGCCAGGTATCAAACCCATGTCTCCCGTATTGGGAGGCAGATTCTTTACCACTGAGTCACCAGAGAAGCCCTCCATTTGGTTTTGTCTACTTCTCTCAACTATCCCTAGTTATGGAGTTCCAAGATTCTTTGTTACCTGGTTCCAAATTTCTGAACTGGTTCTGGTTTGTCAATTGTCCTTTTAAAGTGTGGTGCTCAGAAATAATTAAGATACTCGCTTGGAGTTCTGACCAGCATGGGATGTAGCAAGCACAGCACTTCTTTGTTCTAGTTCCCAGATGCCCATCATTATGATGAGTTTACATTGCCATTTTTGATACCATATCTTACTTCTGACTCATATGAAACTCAGCTAATTTTTTAAACCCTGTTATTACGCCAGGGTACTTATCTGCATTGGAAATAGGTCCTGTTTTCATTACTAACCAGCAGAGATCAACCCACACAATGAGATGTGCCTAAAAAACAAGATTGGGGCCCCTCAAAGATGTCTACACTAGATTTTCAGGAAGCCTGAGAACCGCAACGATGCCCTGGTGCCAGAATTCTCTTCTACTGAGTGAGAAGTTGCAGATCCTAGTTATAAACGTCAAGTCTAAACCTCAGCTGAAGTGTCTGGAAATGATGGAGCAAGAGTGGCTGTAACTTGGTATAGCTTTTATGATACTGCAAGTTAACACACTTTGAGCCCAGCAAATATCATTTCATTTAATCGTCACAACAACCTTTTGAGGGGGGTACTGATTTTACCAATACCCTGATTTATAGATGAGAAAACTGAGACATTGAAATTAATAACTTGCCCTAAGTTTAGACAAATTTTAAGGGAGAAAAAGGACTTAAACACAGATTGTTTGACTCCAAAACTCATCCACCTGGTTGCTATAATCACCTGCCTTCTCAAGTCCATTGCTGGCTGCCCAGGAATGTTCCTTGAGAAGGAAAAAGATATATCTGCCCTAACACATTATTCTTAAATTCTCTTGTAAAAATTAATCATCAAAAAGAGAAAGAGTGAGAGAAATAAAGAAAGAGAGGGGAGGGAGAGAGAGGAGGAAAGAGGGAGGGAAGAAGGGAAGGAAGGAAGAAAAGAGGGATGGAGGAGAAAGAAAGAAAAAAAGGGAAAAGATTAACTTCTCCCACAGGATCAGATTAGCAGGGACATTCTCTGGGATCCTTTTATGAAAATCCTGATCCCGACCTGATAAATCACGACAATCTCCATTTCAGATGTCAAATAGGGACTGTGCTTGGCAATAAACAGCACTTTCTTTGTTTCTGGGTCTTTTCCCATCCTTCACAACAGGAGCTCACTACATTGTATCTGATGGTCTGACTCAGAGGATGAGCTCTAGGTTATGTGGTTCACGCCCAGATAGTGAGCTGGCAGAAAAGGTCTGCATGGCAGTCTGCTGGGCTGGACCACACAGCCTGACTGTGCCCTGCCCAGGCAACGGTAAGGCTGTTACGCTCTCGCCACCTTCAGGGATCCCTCCCTCGAGGGGGCACCTTTCATGGACTGGAAAGAAACCTCCATTAAGCAGTGGTGAGGAAGAGAATATCTGGGATTCTAGCCTAGTGAGGACACAATTCCGTAGTGTAAAGAATCCTTTCTCCCATGCTCTCCCCTCTTGTTTCATAAGGAAATTCGTTTTCTTTTATGTTTCCACCTATATAAAAGGATTCATTTTTTTTCTTCTTATTTTGTCTGTGTTGCTTCTCTCTGTGTGCATTCTTTCTGTATTCACTATGTGCCTCCAAAGGAAATAACCAAACCATGTAACAATAAAATTGCAAGTATTAGTTTGCTAGAACTTTCCTGTTTCATTTACTGAGATGCCTGATGGTCAAATAATTGAGAAGCAATCTATGTTATAACAAAAGTAGAAACCAACAGTACACCTCTTATTTTTATTTGTTTTTGGCCTTTCAGCTTGTGGAATCCTAGTTCCTGGACAAAGAATCAAACCCATGCCCCCTGTATTGGGAGTGTGGAATCTTAACCTCTGGACTGCCAGGGAAATCCCAATAGTACACTTCTTAAGCATTTAGAGAGAGTTTAGATGTGATTTTTACCTCCTTTTTATTCCATTTAAACTGGAATTAGAGGTCTTTTCTCACAAAAGAGCCCCAGTTCACTAAACTTTGTTACCAGTTGAGATCCAAAAGTGTTGATACCACATAGACTGACTTGTTCTTTCAATAATTTTGCTCTTGTTTCTATACGGAAGTTACTAGATAAAATATCCTAATCTTACAGACTCAGTGTAGCATAAAGTCAGATAAAAATAAATGGATTAAATACAGTCCTTACAAAGATTTCCAATCACAGACCCAAAATTGCACTCAGAGAAAACTGAAGTATCTTTTCCCTTGAAAATCCTTCCAATTTATTTGGTAAAAATTCTATGAATATCTAAAACAGCAATGTTGGGACTTCCCTGGCCATCCAGTGGTTAAGACTCTGTGCTTCTGATGCAGGGGGCGCAGGTTCAGTCCCTGGTGGGGAACTAAGATCCCACATGCCGAAGAGAAGAAAAAGGAAATTAAAATAGCATGCTTTAAGTCATCTTTTCCCATACTGATCGCAGAGTAGCATTTCCCTGTGAGGGGAGAGTCCTCATGGGGGATGAGAAAGTCATAGGGAACTCTTTTCGGACTCTAAAATCTAGCTAGTTCTTGGAAGGACCTATTCATCCCAGAGGTATTGCAGCTGACATAAGAGTTTTCCTACTTTAGGGGAGCTGAGCGGGTAGTTTTAACAGCCCCAGTGGAATGCAAGATGTTGCAGAAAGATATGGTCCACAGTGACAGCAGTGAGGAGTGAGAAGGCAAATGACCTATGTAAGATTCTTCAGTCTCGATCTCTGCTATTTGACCCTTGATCCAAAGACACAGGGTTTGTGCCACTTGATCCAGGAGATAAATTTGTTCAACTGTCCCCGTCTGTGTTCTATTTAGCCCCTGAATTTGGTTCCTTAGAAATGCTGCTGACTGTCACTTTATAGATGCTCTGGCTCATTCAAATGGTGGGTTGATGGTCTCTGAGCTTTGGGTGACTCTGTTCATAGAATGTGCTCAGACTCACAAATAACCCTAATGGTGATGGAGGTAAAATAATCTGAGTGCAGCTTATGTATGAACCCCACTCTCCAGAGCCAGCAACAAGATATCTCCGATCTCAGACGTGGCTTCACCCTTCATCCTGTGGAGGATTCTTCCATAGCTGGTTAACTCCTAATCCATGACTACAAGGGCTCCTTGTGCACTTTTCCTATGCCTCAATGTTTTTGAAAGATCTTTAGTGAATTTAATCAGAGAAAAGGGACAAACAAGAAAAATAGATCCAGTGGAGGAGAATTCTCAGGAGGGAAATGCCAGAAGCTGCTTCAGATGTCAAAAGAGAAGCAGTTCAGATTTATATTTGTATATTCTTTCATTTGATCTATCCAGTGGGCCTGAAACAAATTATTCTTCTATAGACGAGAAAATGGATGTTCAAAGTAAACAAACAACTTCTGACCCCCAAACCAGTATCTTTCCACTGACTTTCCCACCTGCTGAAGAACTGACAAGGGAGCTGTGAGTGTGGCATTGATCTTTCCAGGCTCTTTTTTCGGGGATGCAAAGGGCTGATTTCTCTTTGTTGGTCCTCTCTGATTTTCTCCATCTTTATACTCTCCTCCTACCTTCCCCATTCCCCACTAGATATTGGCTCAGAAACACATTATCAAGGGAGCATAGTATTTCTACTGCCTAACGGCTTCCTAAGCAAGTACCCTAAGAAACACCATATCGTTGCACTTTGGTTCCTTTGTAATTCCTAGTTGTTCTTTCAATCAACAAACATGAATGGAACCAGTATTTACTGGATAAAGAAAACAAAACCTTGTGCTACATGTGACAAGGATGCAATGATATCAACCCAGCCTAAGGTAATTTCAGCCTACCAAGGTAGATTTATTAATCCATTCCACAAACTTGCATTGAGCATGTTATTTGCACTTCTTAATCTAGGCACTGCCAGCTGCTGAGTTAGAAATCAGTTAGCTAAGAGGAACATGCAGGCTGGGGAAGGAAAAAGATGTACAATTCCCTTCATACAACTAGCCAAACCAATATAAAAAGGCCCTGCCATATCAATAAGGGACAAAGAGTGTGTGGAAGGAGTTTTGAAACCACTCGTGGATAAAATGGATCAGAAAGAATAAGCATCTGAAATGTATCTTGACTGTATAGCACAGGGAAGTCTTCTCAGTGCTCCGTGGTGACCTAAATGAGAAGGAAATCCAAGAAAGAGGGGACATATGTACATGTATTGCTGGTTCACTTTGCTGTACAGCAGAAACCAACACAACATGGTAACCCAACTAAACTCCAATAATTTTTTTTTAAGTTGATGAAATGGATCCTGAAGGATAAGCTGGATGTCGATATAGGGTGTGATATACTCCATATGGAAAGTGACTAGAAGAAGGGACTTGGGGACTTTTCCGGGCATCTAAAATTATCTATGCAATTGAAACACGTCTAGATGAGGAAGGGGAGTAAGAAGATGATGGAACCAAGGAAAGAACCACTTTGGGCATCAAGTTAAAGTATTTGGATTATATAAGTGTGATTTTTGAAGATCTTCCTGTATAAGGAAATAAAGGGATCAGACATGTATTTCTTGTGCCTCTTACTAGATTATAAACTACCAGAATAAAGTGGGTGGCTCAGATAGCTAAGCCACTTCTCCCACGCCCGCCAGTCTCTAAGAGAAAGAGACCTCTGTGCAATGTCTAATGTTATCTGGTCCCTTTTAAAAATGAGCCTAGACTAGCCACGACTCCTCCCTCCTAGGGAAGCCCTCCTGGCACTATTCTAACCGGGTAATGAATTGAGCCCTGCTGAGCTGCTGTCATAGATCAACTTGGAACTTTGGGAGAGAACACGGAGTCAGACATGGGGTTCTGAAAGTCACCTGAAAAGACAAGAGAGGAAAGAAAGATGGATCAGTGTTGAGCCTCAGAAAGGATTCAGAGTTGAGTTGGCCAGAAAAGCGGAAGAAGCATAGAAGCTTCTCTTTCTTGGAGCCTAGTTATTGTTGGCAAGCGCTAGAGATTCTGCTGCAAGGACCTCCCATGGTGTCCAGCAGAAAAAATAAAAAAAAAGATGAGTCTGTGCTGGTGTTTTCCTTTTAATTAGGGTTATTTATAGAGCAGAGAATGCTGTGCTTATGCATTGCATGTTTCTTTCTCAGTACTCATCGTCAGCTTTTTCTGGACTTCTCACTACAGGAACAGAGAGGCAACCGACTGCTTCTGGTTAGTGCCCATCTGAGACTTGGTCGGCACACGGAGGGGAGATTCCAGAAACCTCTGCTGAGTCAGGTGGAGATTGAGCTGAGTCTTAAGAAGCGAAAGTTCTTGAGGTCCTGCCACTTCTGTTCCAGAGAAGATGGGAACTGCTGACATGCACTGGATGCCCCTGGGAAGGGACTCTCTGGGATTAGCCGGGCTGTGACCCAGGAATCTCAGGAAACGGGGAGAAGAAATTGCAGATAAATCCCCCATGAAGAAGCTGATGGCTCTGAGAACTGAAGGAAACATCTGGCATATCTGTCCCCCCACAGCTTCAGGGTTTAGAGAGGGCGAGTGAGTGGCCTTAAGTGTATTGCTGTTGACGGAAAAGAGTCCAGGACAAGGAATCAGGAATTAAAATGCTAGTCCTGGTTCTACCATTAAAAAGAAGTCCTGGATCAGTCACTTCTCCGTCACTTCTGGTCCTCAGTTTCTCTTTTTGTAAAATGAAGAGGCTTGGAAACTATGACCTATAGGAGTCTGGACTATTTTCACATCTTATGCATCCGGAAGTTTTGTGAGAGGAGGTCAGATTCACTCCCTATCTCCTCAAAGTATCCTTGGTCAAAGCATCACATTTCCCAGCATGCACTTGCCCAGAAGCGTGTGAAATGGCACCTACTTCAGACAAAAGGGAGAGACATAGTGGATGAGAACTGCCCGCATGACACCGGGTATATAGAAATGCATTAACAGATATGTCATGAATATGCACCCCTGGAATGCCTTACCCTATTGTTTGATATGAATAATTCTTTATCTCTCTGAAGAGAGAAGTGCATGTGCTTCCAAAGGTAAGAAAAGTAACATAATTACCCAATAAACAGTCACACAAATGTAGGAACATAATGGCAAAAAAACTGAAAGGAAAGTTGTTGTCCACCAAGTCCCTCGTGGTCGCCACGTCATGGTGGTGTTCCGTTGCCTCCCCACACCACATCCCAACACTCCTGGCCTCTACACACACTTTCCCTTTGCCTTGGGCACTGGTGGGGAAAAGAAAAAAGGTAAAAGGTCACAGGAGAAGATTCTTGAGAATGAATGACCAGCTAAACAAGAGGGGGAGGAGAAAGAAGGGAAGGGGAGGAGAGACAAGAGACCAGAGGGAATATTGCCTAAGGTGGACAGGACAGAAGAGGTAAGCTTGGCCTGTGCAGACTACCTTTGATGGGCAAGCTGAGATCTGCAACAGCCCTTCCCTCCTTTCCCTGAGCAGAGGAACCCACCCTTGGTACCCTTCCTTCCTGCTTCCATGGCTCTCCCATAACCTCCACCCACATCTCATATTCTGTTTCTGAGCAACCACTCTCGTAAGTGAATAGCGTGGTTCCCATATTCTCACGCAGATGTAAACAGTTCTTACTGTCACGCTGACTGCAGACAGACCTCCTTCTGTCTGCCTCCTTCAGTCTCTGCTGAAGATAAAGACCAAAAGAATGGTGGGAAACTATTTTTCCAGGGACCCAGGCCCCAAAGACCAAATCTCCGATTTGGAGCTAGGCTGAGAAAGGTAGAAGAAAGATTGGCAAGGCTGTAAATTAGCTTAGAGAATCTGGTAGATACTCTTGCCTATAGTAAGGAGAGTTCCAGGGATTCACTGTGTTTTTCCTAGGAGCTTGCTCCTGCCAGTCAGTTTGCTTTAAGACCTTTGCAACTTCTGTAGTTCCCATAAGCCGAGAAAGCTATTCTTTAAGAGAGAACTGCGAGCCTTTCCTCAAGTTGTACTAGCATCAATTTGCAAAACCAAAGCCCATCCCTGCTCTATCAGATTTCATCCGACCCCAAACAATTTAGGGACTGCTGCTGGTCACCGGCATGGCATTTGGAATCCCCAAAAGAAATATGAAAAGAAGTACTCATCCTTGAAAGACTGGTTCAAACAACCTCATAGCAATTTTTCAATTCTGTTAGCCCACAGAAGGCTTACAGATCTCTTCTGACACTAGAACGCAAGCCAGGATTGATATATCTGATAGAAATGGCCCGAAGAAGCTCAGTATCAAAGCTCTGGAATTTCACCCAAATTCAAAAACATCACAGCCTGATTTCCTTTTAGTCAAGTCTAATGTTTTTCTATCTCTTCTCACCAACTTTGAAACAATAGGCCTGATGGTAGAATAGTTTCTTTATTTAGCTCACAAGTTGGGAGAGGGCGTAGCCTTACCACAAGAAGCAAAGACACTTACAGTATAGCAACAGGTTTAGACACACCTGTTCTCACACCAAGGCTCTTCCGCTGCTGCTGCTGCTGCTGCTGCTGCTAAGTCACGTCAGTCGTGTCCGACTCTGTGCGACCCCATAGACGGCAGCCCACACGACCCTAAAGTCTAAAACCTTCCGTAACTTCCTCACCAGAAACATTCTGAACTAGAGACTTTAGCACACAGAAGAGCAAGGATCATCTGTATATTTCTCTCCATGTGGATCAGCACTAAGGTGGCTCTCATCTAGGTCTTCTTAATCTCTTAATATTTCCAACTTACGTTGTCTACATTTTTGATTCTTAGGAAGCTGGGGCTCCATTCAACCTCTTCCTACTCCTGAGAAACACATCTATCCATTAATACACATTCTTTCCTTTTTTTTCTTCATCTAAAACATCCTATATTTCTGAATCAGCAGCTATACACAGTTGGCATACCTGAGACTTTTTTTTTTTTCGTTTGACACTTCCTAGCTTTTTTCTCCAGTTTTACTGAGATATAATTGACATATAGCATTCTATTAGTGGGCTTCCCTGGTGGCTTGGACAGTAAAGAATCTGCCTGCAATGCGGGAGACTCCGGTTCAATCTCTGGGTCGGGAAGATCCCCTAGAAAAGGGAATGGCAACCCACTCCAGTAAATTTGCCTGGGAAATCCCACGGACAGAGGAGCCTGGCAGGCTACAATCCATGGGGTCACAAAAAGTCAACATGACTAAGCAACTCTGAGATTCTATTAGTACAAGATGCACAACACAATGACTTGTTACATGTATATATTGTAAAATAATCACAGTAAGTTCAGTTAATTTCCATCATCTCACATAAGTACATTTTTTTCTGTGAGATGACAAATTCTGTCCGTTAGAGCATTACCCCTAATTTTTTTCTGCCATTGCTCCAGTAAAGAAAAGCTTAGGAAAATATTGTGAAGTCACCATTGCTAATCCTGATTCAGTAGAGGATCCACTCTATGGTTTAAACTCCTTCCACCCTCTCCCTGTAACACTTCCTTCTTATTCTTCAGTTTCCCTTAGAAAGGAGTCTTTTATTTCATCTCGATGTTGTTGGGACACAAATATTTTTCAGTCATTAACTTTCTCCCTACAATGTCAGCTGCAAAAGTTCTTGATTTGTACCCTTATCTCCACAGTAGGTTTTGATCTGTTAATAATCTGGAGAATGGTAAGGTAAAAAGACTTGACAGCAAGGGGCTTCCCTGGTGGCTCAGTGGTAAAGAATCCAGTAATCAGTGCAAGACCCGTGGGTTTGATCCCTGATCCAGGACGATCCCACATGCCTCGGAGCAACGAAGCCCATGGGCCACAACTACTGAAGCCCATGCACCTAGAGCCCATGCTCCACAACAAAAAAAGCCACCAGAATGAGAAGTCCACACGCCACAACTAGAGAAAAAGCCTTCGCAGCAACAAAGACCCAGCACGGCCAAGAATAAATAAATAAGTAATAGAGCAGCTTAAAAAAAAAAAAAAAAAAAAAACTTGACAGGAAAATGAAGAGAATTCGCAGGCTGGTATTTCTATTGCCTTCTGTTCGGTAAAACATTTCTGTCTTCCAAGGAATCTTGATGGCCAAGGAGAATGCAGCCAGGCACCCTGACCTGTGATTCAGCCCCCACACCCCATGTTTGGTGAAGTTACAGCTGAGCTGAGACACTACACACACATTCTCCTGTTCTTAGTATTAATACATGACTATTGCTTAGAACTGACCTGGCTCCACCATTGAAAGATAAAAAGTTATTTGAAGAAGAGTGAGTCCTAACCAAAATGAATGGTGATAGTCTTGTTTTCCAGTACGTTAAGTCACAGCCCGTTCCCACTAAGCATCAGTTTATCAAACATCTCTGGTGAGCACAGTGATTTCTAATGCCCACCTACTGCTACTGCTAAGTTGCTTCAGTCATGTCCGACTCTGTACGACCCCATAGACGGCGGCCCAACAGGCTCCCCCGTCCCTGGGATTCTCCAGGCAAGAACACTGGAGTGGGTTGCCATTTCATTCTCCAATGCAGGAAAGTGAAAAGTGAAAGTGAAGTCGCTCAGTCACGTCCAACTCTCCGCAACCCCATGGACTGCAGCCTACCAGGCTCCTCGGTCCATGGGATTTTCCAGGCAGGAGTGGGGTGCCATTGCCTTCTCCATGCCCACCTAAGGAACCACTTATTTTAATAAGTATTAAATACATCTACATTCAAGGACATTATAAAAAACGGACAGACCTCTGAGTTTGTAATGGAATGTTGTACAAGGAATATATAGTAATCCAGGTAAATTTCCTTTCTTCTTTCTTTCCTTCCTCCCTCATCTCCTTTCTTCCTTCCTTTCTCTTCTTTTTCCCTCTTTCTTTCTTTCTTTTTCCCTTTGTCTACCATCCCTTGATCCAATTGGATAGCTTAAAACCAAAAGAATAAAGGCTCTGCTATGACCTACAAGACCTGAAATAATCTGACTCCTATTACATTTCCAACCTACTCTCCTGTCTCTGTCTCCCCCTCCCCTTAATCATTTTTTTGATCACGTGGCCTGAAATATATAATTTCCTTCCCTGCTAATCTTTCACACACTGTTCCCTCAACTTGGAATGCTTTTTGCCATCTGTAAACTATAACTGACAACCATACAATCTTCAAATCACAAAGATACCATCTCTTTTGAAGATAAGCCTTCTCTGTTGTCTCAGAACTAATTCATGGTGAACATCTTTGGCTTTTGTGCCCCTGCATTCATTCAACCTTCTAATAATACGCCTATTCCCATCCTTTTGGGGGCCTAGGCTCTCCTTTAATCATAGACCTCACATCTTATTCTGATGGAGCTCCAAAGAGCACAGGCCAAGGCCAAAGCCAAAGCCTAAGTGGTTGCCATGGAAATGGGTTAATTACCCAATCAGACTTTTTTCTGAGAATGTTACTATAAATATCCTCAGCCTTTTCCACTGGCCTTGAAGTTGAGATGTAAGATCTAGAGTCTCCGTATCTACAAGAGCCTTGCATAAACTGTGCATGGTATGTAGGCAACAGAAGCAGAGCTGAGAAACCACATTCGATGGCTTTGGAAACCCTACTACCTGATATGCCTAAAGACTTCAACTGTTTAATCATGTAAGCAAACAGAATTCTTTTTTTTCCTTAAGCCAACTTGATTTGGACTTTCATTTTCAAGAGAAAGTCCTGTGTTTTCTTACATTTTGGCAGCTGTGATATGGGCCAGCATTTGTTCAGTGTCTTCCATCAAAATTAAAAATTCTAAGAGAGTTGAAACCCTCTGAATCTTATTTATTGTTGTTTTCCAGTTTCTAGTATGATATGAAGCACATATTCGAGTATCAACATTTTTGATATTGTAAATCAACTATCAGATCAGATCAGATCAGATCAGTCGCTCAGTCGTGTCCAACTCTTTGCGACCCCATGAATCGCAGCACACCAGGCCTCCCTGTCCATCACCAACTCCCAGAGTTCACTCAGACTCACATCCATCGAGTCAGTGATGCCATCCAGCCATCTCATCCTCTGTCGTCCCCTTCTCCTCCTGCCCCCAATCCCTCCCAGCATCAGAGTCTTTTCCAATGAGTCAACTCTTTGCATGAGGTGGCCAAAGTACTGGAGTAAATGAATACCCAAAACACAAATTTTTAAAAAACCCAAGCTTTCCACTTGGGCTACAGAACATTATGATATGCTATGCTAAGCTTTAACTTTTCAAACCAGGAGTAATTAGTCCTAGATCAAGTATCCATCATTCTGTTCATCTTTCCATGTTGTTTTGAGCTCTTTTAGAGCCAACAGAGGAAAATGTTGAAGAAATAGCTTATCCAGTAGTGCAAGTGTTTTCCAGAGTAAATGGCATAACTTAGTTAATCATGTATTTTTAGAGAGAAGCTTTAGACGTTGGAGTCTTAAGCTAACAATTTCTCCAACAGAAGAATATTAGATTGTTTTAGGAAATGAAGAAAAAGGAAGGAGAGGTTTTATTATTAAAAGAATATACCATTATTTTAGGAGGACATAAAGAGAAAAACAAAAACAATGGAATCATTGCAAACCCAAATGCTAGAAGAGAATCTGAAACAACTAAGTCTCAAAGAGTTGATCTCTAGCAATCCAGCCTGCCTAGGAAATTCAAAAGCAACTGGAATCCTTTGCAAAATGAAAATGCTTTTGAGTCACACAAACAGAATGGGGCAATCAAATATTAATAAAAATTGCCCAAAACCTGGAAAAAATTAAAAGGAAGAGTAGTATTTTCTTTCAGTTGTTATTGACTAGGTCTGCTCAAGGACACTTTCATTGCCTTGGGGGAATTTGTGCATTTCTGACTTTCCTATTACAATTTGATTAGAGCCCAGATGCTATAAAGTTTCAGGTCAACTAGCACATTTCTGTCTAGTAGAGAAGAAAATCTGAAAGATTACAGTTTTATTGTCCTGGTGGACATTAACTGATTTGGGCCCCATCCTAGAAAGCTTATTCTAACATTCTTTTCTTTGTTTGTTTATAAAATATCCAGTTCCTTGAAGCTGTCCTTTCTGAAGCAGCACTACCATCTTACTGACAAACCGATGAAAAATTACAAATAATGTTGGAGAGGTAGTCTTTTTATATGTGAATGAGACTCATGTTTTTAACATTTTTTTGAAACTTTGTTATTTAATATTGTTCAAAATGTCCTGTGTGTGTGTGCTCAGTTGCTTAGTCATGTCTGACTCCTTGCAATCTCATGGCCTATAATCCACCAGGCTCCTCTGTCCATGGGATTTCCCAGGCAAGAATACTGGGGTGGGTTGCCATTTCCTCCTCCATCTCCTGAATCTCCTACATTGGCAGGCAGGTTCTTCACCACTGAGAAGACATTGTTTTTAACTTTTTGAAAATTATCCTTTAATAGTTGTGGAGATTCCAATGAGATGCCTACAGAGCTAATTAAACAGAATTGTCTAAATATTCATTTCATGAATTAAGTCCAGGAATGAATTAAAGTTCATTTCATGGATTAAACTCTTTTCTTGGTTCTTGGAGTGATTCTCAAGGGGAATGGCAACTTAACCTGTCCTGACTCCTTTTCTGATCTTTTACCCTAGATTTTGTGTTTTTTGTTTCTATACTTAGTTAGGTTTGGTTGTGGGTCTGTATTGTGCATGGCTAATGAGTTATTCCCTATAGATGGCCGAAAGACTGGCATCTAATTTTATCGTCTGACCATTTGGTGATTTCCCTTGGATGATGGACACCTATTCTAAGGTGAGAACAGCAGAGAATGTGGTTTGCTGATTTTTGTGTGTCTTTCTGTCTACTTTTGAGTTCAAATAAAAATTACATATCCTCTGAGAAAGAGAACTAATCTTTTAGATCTAAGGTGGTAAGTTTTTCTGTTTACTTTGACCCATGGCTAAAGTTGTAAAACGGAAGCCAGGGCATTTCTGTGTATAAGGGAGGAAAGTATTTACTTCTCAGTGTGTGAATGTAAAATATTTTTCTACCTCTAAAATCTATTAAGAAATTAGATAATAATGTATTTTAATTAAAAGAGCTTAAGTTTAGAGAGAATAAATGCTTACATATATCTAATATTTTCCCAGAATTCAGAATATTTTCCTAGAAAATAAAGAAACTCAGCACCTAATATTTTACATATATATATATATATATATGGAATAAAAATTTCTTTTCATAGAAACAGCTAGCCCAGAAGTATTTTTACGTAAAAGTCTAAGTTTACATAATTAGAGTGAATCCATCCTGGTTTGGTCATTTTGTTTGGAAATAGCCATGTTTTCAAATCCTGGTTTTATTAGTGTTAGATATATAATATAAGCATATACTTTATTTTTATAAAATTTGACGTTCAACTAAATTAAAATATAATTCCAATAAAGTTTTAGCATGTTCTATAATGTTTCAGTTTAAAAATAAGCTGCAAGATTCTTAGTTAACTTTAACTAGACCTGTTATTAAATTAATGATTAATCTCTGTTCCCCTAAATAGCTTCAAAATAAAATACAATATTAAAACATTGATGATAATATGTATCATAATCCATATACTTTTGTTTTTTATTTTTGTAAGTTATGGAATGACTGTACCTTTGGTTCATATTAATGAATATGTTCATTTTGCCACTGTAGAAAGTTGTAGGACTTCCCTGGAGTTCCAGGGGTTAAGAATCTGCCTGCCAATGAAGGGGACACAGGTGCCAACTCTGGCCTGAGAAGATTCCACATGTGGTGGGGCAGCTAAGCCCATGTGCCACAACCACTGAAGCCCGCATGCCTAGAGGCTATGCTCTGTGATGAGAGAAGCCACCACAAAGAGAAGCCTGAGAGCCACAACTAGAGAAATCCCATGTGTAGCAACGAAGACCCAGTGCAGCCAAAAATAATAAATAAAATAAAATAAAAAGAACTTTTTAAAAAAGTTGTAAAATGGGTGTGTGTGACTGCAAGGAGTTGTACCATGTATATCCTGTCCTTGCAATTCTGCTTAAATGCTTGAGAATGGACAAATAATTATCAATCACTTCCCTCCCAGTTTTTCTCCTATGAAACTAGAAGTTAGTTTATTTAGGTACAAGTTGCAGTAAATATGCATGCTTAATACTGCCCCAGCAGAGACAGAGGCAGGAGAGTACAACTGTGTTTGCATATTGATGGAATGTATTTTGGTTTATCAAGAAGAACATGAGGGTAGGCCAGCAGTACAGACACCCAGGGAAGAGCTGATGCTGCAGTTCAATCCCACCTATTGGCAGGATTCCCTCTTGTTGAAAAAAGGTCAGGCTTCTGTTCTATTCAAGCCTGAAGCTGATTGGGTACAGCCCACCTCCCATGGTAGAGTGCAATCTGCTTTCCTCAAAATCCACCAATTTAAATGTTAATCTCATCCAGAAACACCGTCACAGGAATATTCAGAATAGCATCTGGCCGATTATCTGGGCACCTTGGCCCAGCCATTTCTCAGGTACGGGTTTTCATACTCGATTCTCAGGTACCTGTGGTCCTAGCATAACCCACCGAATCTACTTTTAAAACTTGTTTGAATTTAAAGAGTATATCCCAAATCTGAGAAAAAGAGAGAAATAACAATTTATTGTTCATGCAAAATTATTTTTGAGATTTCCCAGAAAGGGCTGGCCAGTCACAAAGATTTGTCCTTTCGCCTTCTGTAACTACAAATACTATAAATGATTAGATACACTTGGTATGATCTGTACTTCTTAATTAGTTCAGTGATATTTCCCAAGCTCTAGGGGAAGAGTTGTTAAGTCAAAGGATAATTTTATGTAGGTAAAATGTCATTAATACAAATGCTTCTGAGATTGTTTAAATTCGATGTTAATTGCTCAGTGGTGTCCAATTCTTCGGGATCTCGTGGACAATAGCCCCCCAGGCTCTGCTGTCTGTGAGATTCTCCAGGCAAGATACTATAGTGGGTTGTCATTTCCTTCTCCAGGGGATCTTCCTGACCCAGAGATTGAACCCAGGTCTTCTGCATTACAGGCAGATTCTTTACCATCTGAGCCACCAGGGAAACTATACAGTTTATGAATTAGAAATACCTGGAGATTTATTAATGCCTTCACTCTATATAACATATTCTTATCCTCAGGAGAAACGTTTGTCAAACTCTTATGATATGGTTATGTGCTGTCCCCCAGTAGAGAATTTTGCACTTCTCCATTTAGCTGTTATTGATGGCTGTAATGAATTAACGACACAAACTATTGTTAATTTCATACATACATACTTCCTGCTTTCCTCGGATGCTTACGTAAAAGCTCACAGCTTTTTGTGTGTGTGTTCAACAAAGAACAATCTTAGAACTTCAAGCAAATGACTCTACCAAATGCTTTTAACTATTGATATTTCAAGGGGTAGAAATCCTTAAAGACAAGCTTCAGAGCTTAAAGCTGATAATGCTGCGTCAACTGTCACACTCTATCTTGGGACTGAGGAGGTTTTTAGTTCAAAAGCAGATGAATTCAAGAACATAGACTGCTGTCCAAAATCCGGCAGCCCTAGAATTAATTTCATGAACAGAATAAATTGATGAGGGATGTTTAGTGCTGGCTATTTATTTGGCAGATGATTTATCTCTGAATGTTTATATTTTGATGGAAATAATGAGGAAGGTCATTCCTTTTCCTTTATAATCTACCTCCAGCTTTAAATGTAGTAAGCTACACTCTTGTAAACTAAAATAAAAACATGTTGTAAATGGTAACTGATCTCCAGTGACCACTCAGAACTCAGAAATAGTTTTGAGGCTTTGCAGGCCATATGGTCTTGGTTGCAACTACCCAGTTCTTATGAATATATCTAAATAAATAAAGTGAGGAATATATCTAAATACTGAAGCATAGATTATATGTAAATAAATAGTGTGTTCCACGCCTTCATGGATCACAGCCTTGTCTTGGGGAAGGGGCTTGCGTAACTCAATGAAGCTATGAGTCATGCTGTGCAGGGCCACCCAAGACGGACGGGTCATAGTGGAGAGTTCTGACAAAACGTGGTCCACTGGAGGAGGGGATGGCAAACCACCCCAGATTTTTGCCTGGAGAACCCCATGAGCAGTATGAAAAGGCAGAAGGATATGACACTGGAAGATGAGCCCCCCAGATCAGAAGGTGTCCAATTTTCTACTGGGGAAGAGCAGAGGGTAATTACTAATAGCTGCAGAAAGAATGAAGTGGCTGGGCCAAAGTGGAAATGACGCTTGGTTGTGGATGTGTCTGCTAGTGTTGAGCAAACTCCCCAGGAGACAGTGAAGGACAGGGGCGTCTGGCGGGCTGCAGACCGTGGAATCACAGAATGGAATCACAGTCATGGAATCACAGACTTCACACTGAATGACAACAACAAATTGTGTTCCAATAACAGTTTGTTTACAAAAACGGGTGATGGACCTGATCTAACCCGGTGAGCTGTGGTTTGTCAACACCTGATCTGGAGTATCCTGGGATTTCTCTACCCAGAGATTTTAACTATTCCAGTGCCAACCTAATTTTTAAGTCTAAAGTGTTTCAAGCATAAGCTTTCTTTGGTGAATCTCTTTTAGGGCCTTTGTGTTGGTAAGGCTTTTCCTCCACTTCTGTCTAAATGGGTGTTTTTATCTCCAATGTGGCAGAAGCTAATAAGCACCAGCACTCTTTCACCCAAGTTGGAATTAATTAAGAGAGAAACACGGGAGTTAGGTAAGGATAAAATCTATTTTGGAGAATGCAGATGGGGTTTGCAGCCAAGTGAACATGCTAATACCTCATTCTGAATTAGACAGTGACTAACCCAATCACAAGCACGTCTGGACACAGATCACTCCATGGGGACCTATTCCTGCAAAAGTCAGAGCGTAAGTAGCAAAGATATACACTCTTCAGGGATATTGCTGGAGAGGAGTAAGGAAGGAGCTAAATAATACATACCCAGGTGTATATCCCAAATCCTCAATCAGAAAGGTAATTCTTCAGACTTCCTTGGCAGTCCCATGGTCAAGACTCTGCGCTTCCATTGCAGAAAGCATGGGCTTGATCCCTGGTTGGGGAATGAAGATCCTGCATGCCAGGTGGTGAGGCAAAAAAAAAAAAAAAAGAAGAAAAGAAAGAATTTTTCTTTCCCTAATGTTGTTTGTATTAAGGGATTCAGAGACCACGAGTATTTCTGTACTAGAGATTTATCCACAATGAGATATAAGTGAAAGTGAAAGAGCTAGTCACTCAGTTGTGTCCGACTCTTTTGTAACCCCATGGAGTGTAGCCTGCCAGGCTTCTCTGTCCGTGGGATTTCCCAGGCAAGAATACTGGAGTGGGTTGCCATTTCCTTCTCCAGAAGATCTTCCTGACCCAGGAATTGAACCCAGGCCTCCTACATTGCAGGTGAATTCTTTACCATCTGAGCCACCACATATAAACTAAAAAGGTTTATTTTTAAAAAGGGTAAAAAAGCAAAAGGTTTCTCCCATTACCTAAATAACCTTTGATCCTTTCACTTTCTTGATCAAAATGTTCAATGACCCCTCTTGCCTTAGAGCACCAAGACTGAGATATTGCTCTGGTATGAGAGATGATTAGCTCTCTGACTATAAGTTGCTGTGGTAATATCACTATTAGCTACTGTCTAGAATCACTCCAGCCAGATTCATCTATTCACAGTTTCTAGAAGATGACATTCATGTTGCTGTCTCCTTTTGTCTCCCTGCACCATTGCTTCCACCAGTAATGCCCTTTTTGGTCTTCTCTAGCCTCTGTGAAAATTTCCTTGATGACTGGTTATCAATGACCTCTTTGCCCTTGAGCTCCAAAAGCCTTTAGTGCCTGTCCTCCTCATTCAACGTTTGCCTTTATGTTGTCAATAAGTTTTTCACAGTTACATCCTTGCTCCAAATTTAGACTTTTGGTTCCTTAAAGATCAGAAACATTTAGGGAACAGTCCATGAGTTGCAAAGAGTCAGACACAGCTAAGCGCCTAACACTGCCTTGTCCCAGCAGCCAGCACAGTGATTTCCCCTGATGTTTGTCCTCGCTCAGTCGTGTCTGACTCTTTGCCACCCATGGGCTGTAGCCCACCAGGCTCCTCTGTCCATGGGATTTTCCAGGGAAGAATACGGGAGTGGATTGCCATTTCCTTCTCCAAGAGATATTCCCTACCCAGGGATCAAACCTATGTCTCTTGCATCTCCTGCCTTGGCAGGTGGGTTCTTTACCACTGTGCCACCTGGGAAGCCCCTTTCACCTAATGGAGATGTTCAAATATTTGCTCATTGATTAAGTACCCTTGAAAATTATTTGTTAAATGTTAAACAGATGTCTAACAGCTAGGCTTCTTCACTAATCCAAACTACTCCCATCAGTAAAAATGAATGAGGACTAGCTCTATTCAGAATAAAGACTCCAGGAAATTTCACAGGTTTTATGCTGATACTGAGGAGAAGGCAATGGCACCCCACTCCAGTACTCTCGCCTGGAAAATCCCATGGATGGAGGAGCCTGGTAGGCTGAGCCCATGGGGTCACCAAGAGTCGGACATGACTGAGCGACTTCACTTTCACTTTTCACTTTCATGCATTGGAGAAGGAAATGGCAACCCACTCCAGTGTTCTTGCCTGGAGAATCCCAGGGACGTGGGAGCCTGGTGGGCTGCGATCTATGGGGTCGCACAGAGTCGGATACGACTGAAGCGACTTAGCAGCAGCAGCATGCTGATACTGACGGAGAATCATGAAATGAGTTTTTAGCTGGGCTGTTCCCACTACTGTGGAAATGTGGGCTTGCTGGGCTTCCTGACCACATCCTTCTTGAGAATGGCACAGATACTAAGAGTAGTTGCTTCCAGCGATAGAAATGGTGTATTCAGATTCTTTCTTCTTCAAGAAATCTGTTGAATCTTCTTTTACAATTATACCAAAGTAATTTGAAAGTGTTAGAACACTTGTGCAGAAAGCATAGGCCTTTCAAATAACACTGTTTCATGAAACATGAATGTGAATTAGTCAAAGCAATTTTTTTTACACCGGTAGTTCAGTGCAGCTGTGGCTCCACACTGGGGGGAAAAAAAACACAAAAAACAGCCTTAGAAATTGAAAATGAATTTTGCGTTGTCACACTATTGGGAGTAGACAATACTGCCATTTAGTGAGAAAGGGCTAGGGGAGCGAGGTACCCTCCAATACATACAGAGGACATTCTCAGGCCAGGAAAAGTGACCCCACATTCCACATGGCTGGTTTTCAGATGTCCCTTCAGACATTCATGTGGGTGAAAACCTATTTATAATTATCTGAGTCAAATACTTTATTTCATTTACATTTAATACAGAGGACCTAATTTTAGTACAATTTTAAAACGTACTTTTGTGCAGTTTGCATTTTCTGTAAGTGCAACTACTATGGGCAGAGGAACCAGAGATCAAATTGCCAACATCCGCTGGATCATGGAAAAAGCAAGAGAGTTCCAGAAAAACATCCATTTCTGCTTTATTGACTATGCCAAAGCCTTTGACTGTGTGGATCACAATAAACTGTGGAAAATTCTGAAAGAGATGGGAATACCAGACCACCTGACCTGCCTCTTGAGAAATCTGTATGCAGGTCAGGAAGCAACAGTTAGAACTGGACATGGAACAACAGACTGGTTCCAAATAGGAAAAGGAGTTCATCAAGGCTGTATATTGTCACCCTGCTTATTTAACTTATATGCAGTGTACATCATGAGAAACGCTGGGCTGGAAGAAGCACAAGCTGGAATCCAGATTGCTGGGAGAAATATCAATCACCTCAGATATGCAGATGACACCACCCTTATGGCAGAAAGTGAAGAGGAACTAAAAAGCCTCTTGATGAAGGTGAAAGAGGAGAGGGAAAAAGTTGGCTTAAAACTCAACCTTCAGAAAACTAAGATCATGGCATCTGGTCCCATCACTTCATGGGAAATAGATGGGGAAACAGTGGAAACAGTGTCAGACTTTATTTTTTTGGGCTCCAAAATCACTGCAGATGGTGACCGCAGCCATGAAATTAAAAGACGCTTACTTTCTTTGGAAGGAAAGTTACGTCCAACCTAGATAGAATATTGAAGCGCAGAGACATTACTTTGCCGACAAAGGTCCATCTAGTCAAGGCTATGGTTTTTCCTGTGGTCATGTATGGATGTGAGAGTTGGACTGTGAAGAAGGCTGAGCACCGAAGAATTGATGCTTTTGAACTGTGGTGTTGGAGAAGACTCTTGAGAGTCCCTTGGACTGCAAGGAGATCCAACCAGTCCATTCTGAAGGAGATCAGCCCTGGGATTTCTTTGGAAGGAATGATGCTAAAGCTGAAACTCCAGTACTTTGGCCACCTCATGCGAAGAGTTGACTCATTGGAAAAGACTCTGATGCTGGGAGGGATTGGGGGCAGGAGGAGAAGGGGACGCCAGAGGATGAGATGGCTGGATGGCATCACTGACTCGATGGACGTGAGTCTCAGTGAACTCCGGGAGTTGGTGATGGACAGGGAGGCCTGGTGTGCTGTGATTCATGGGGTCACAAAGAGTCGGACACGACTGAGCGACTGAACTGAACTATCTAAATCAAAGGAAGACAGCCTTTTTTGTCTTGTATGAAAAATTAACAAGTTTTTTAATCATTCTGAAAAGTCACATTGCTAAGGGCAGCACCACCTATAGCATCTGAATATCTGTTGCTACACACTCATCAGATAGAGAACCATCATCTCAAATATTTCCATACAGCATTTTCCAGAAACTATGTTTTCTCTAGATGTATTTGACCCATTGCTCCTTTTTTCTCTGTATGTATTCATTTCTCTAGATGTACTTTACCCTTCTCTGAACTGAACTGAACTGATTTGGGCTACAGTGTTTTTACATATTCATGTCCCAGCCTTTAAACCAGGAACCATAAGAGCAAAGATTTTCATTCTTACATCTTTAAAATTTTGCATAAAATTGCAATTTAGCATCACCTTCACCCAATATGTGAAGGTGAAGGTGAAGTCGCTCAGTCGTGTCTGACTCTTTGCAACCCCGTGGACTGTAGCCTACCAGGCTTCTCCATCCATGGGATTCTCTAGGCTAGAATACTGGAGTGGGTTACCGTTTCCTTCTCCAGGGGATCTTCCCCATCCAGGGGTCAAACCCAGGTCTCCCGCATTGGAGGCAGATGCTTTAACCTCTGAGCCACCAGGGAAGCCCTGAAGAATGGGCATATTCTACCCAATATGTAGAAGGCGCTATAAATGTTGAGTGGATATATTGATTCATTTTACATTTTTATAATAAATATTTACTTAGCATTTACTATGTACAAAACAGGACTAGATAATAAGATTATTTCAGGGGATAAATCAGATATGGTCTCTGACCTCATGGACCTTAAACTCTAATCTGAGGAAAAAAATTATTAATTGCATAATTTTTAACTCTGATAATTATCATAAATGCTGCAGTTGACTAGAAGGTGCTATGAGTATAGACAAATGGGAGAAGCAGATCTGGGCTAGAAGAGAAACAGGAAGTAATATTGAAGTGTATGGGCTATTTATTGCTGCATAACAAAGCAACCCAAAACTTAGTGGCTTAAAGCACCACCATTTATTATTGCTCACAAGTCTGTGGATCAGTTGAAAGGTTCTGTTGATCTGGGCCAGGTTCTGATCTCAAGTGGGCCTCCAGCTGAGTTTGTGGTTCCCTTCCAGGTTAGCTGATCTAAGATGGCCTCAGCCGGGATCCACATGCAGACCAGACCAGGCTTGTTCGTATGGTGACAGTGGGCTTCCGAGAGAGCAAGCAGATGCCTGCAGGACTGCTGAGGCTCAGGCTCCTCCCTTCTGCAGCATCCTACTGACAGAGGCAAGTCACAGGTTAGCTAGGATCCCAGAGGTGGGCAAGAGACTGTGCCCCTCGCCGGGAAGTTCCATGGCAAAAAGTGCACGTGGAGGAGGGGTGGAGAATTGTGACTATATTTGTAATCAGCTGCATCATGTTAAGACCTAAAGAAGTAAGTATACATCAATCAGACAAACAAGGAAGAGAACTGTGGTCAGCATGTAAAGACCTTGAGGCAGCAAGAAGCCTGGAACATTCCAGGAAATCCAGGAAAATGTTTAAAGCAGAAGAGGGGCATGATCAGAATTTATTGTGTGTGTGTGTGTGTGTGTGTGTGTGTGTGTGGTGGTGGTGGTGGCCCAGCATTAAAGAATCCACCTGCAATGCAGGAGATGCAGGTGGGGAAGATCCCTGGAGAGGGGAGCAGCCACAAACTCTAGTATTCTTGCCTGGGAAATCCCATGAACAGAACTGGTGGGCTACACAGTCCATGGGCTCGCAAAAGAGTCTGACATGATTGAGTGACTAAACAACAACATATGCTGTATATACCTAGCTTCTGCCTGGACCATATCTCAGACAAGTAAAATGAGCCTCTCTGAGACTAGGCACCCGTAGTGGTGAAATTTTCACAGGTGAAACCAAGGTATAGCTAAGCTTGAACCTCTGTCTATCAGAGAAATCAAAGACTTAAAAGTTATTATTGCCTGTTGTCCAGGTGAGAGACGACAGTAGCTCAAATTAATATGCGTGTTTGTGAATGGAATGAATTCAAACTTCAAGGGAGAGGTTTAGGATTTAGAGTAAAACTTCCTTGTCTTAAAGCACAGCTCCACCACCAATGAGCAGGGTGACCTTGGGCATCTTATTTTCTCGCTGAGGCTCAGCATCTTCATTTCCACAAGGAGGGCAGCAGTAACACCTACCTGCACAGTGAGGTTCACAGTGAGGACTCATGAGGTCCTCTTCCCAGGGCACTGAGCACCATGCCTGGCAAGTGAGGGGCGCTCAGTAGATTTCATTTGCTGCTACCATCATTGTTACCAGGATGATGTCATTGGCAACAGCACAGGATCTCATACAGCAATAGCTTTATCCCCATCAGTCTCCCAAAGGAGACTGGCTTCTAATCGCAGCTCCGCTCTGCAGCCCTGACTTAGTTCATGTGATTACAATTAAGCTGAAGGCCGAGTGGGGACAAGATACTGTCCGCCTCTGCTAGGCTTGCCATCCATCCTCCAGCTGCCTCTCCTCGGGTTTGTCTCAGGAGCTCTCATCTGGCTTCGTCTCCTCTGGGGGAGGAGAGGGAGAAGCCAGACAGCCGTGAATCTTGCTGTCTGCTGGCAAGTGTCCGCCAGCTAGAGAGGACAAAGAGGAGTGCCTGTCGGGGAAACGTATAGCTCAGTAGCAGGGGCATATGCCCTTTAGCTGTGCCAGATCTCAGGGTCAGCGGAAATTCTTCCAGAGACCTCAGTGCCCAGCCAGGAAACTGGCTTCACATTGACTCCCAAGGAACTCATTAGGTGATGGGAAGAGGGGAGCCTGAACCCCAGCTGTTCCATGTGTGGAGCTGGGGTCCCAGGCAGAGTTCCATTCACAGAAAGAGGTGATCCTGCATCATTAGATGTAAAGAATTTTTCAGCGAAGTTACATATTTTAAGGAGGCCTAGAAAGAAGCCAGGATGCTGAGATAGCAGAATGGTAATGGGGATTCTCCTGAAGTGGTCAGATTAGCGATGCTTTCATTTCATTTCACTCTTTTCTGCATGCTTTCATTTATTACCCATAAGCCAAAATTTTAAGATTGATATTTTGTTATCACTCCCCATCTTAGTTTTCTTTTTTTGGCCACACTGTACCACATGCGGTATCTTAGTTCCACAACCAAGGATCGAACCCTTGCCTCCTGCAGTGGGAGCACAGTCTTAACCACTACACTTCCAGAGAAGTTCCAGGCCTATATTTTAATAAGGAGAAGAAAAGGAAATTAAAAAATCAAATGCTAAGTATGTCAAGGCTGTATATTGTTACCCTGCTTATTTAACTTATATGCAGAGTACATTATGAGAAATGCTGGACTGGAAGCAGTACAAGCTGGAATCAAGATTTCTGAGAGAAATATCAATAACCTCAGATATGCAGATGACACCACCCTTATGGCAGAAAGGGAAGAGGAACTAAAAAGCCTCTTGATGAAAGTGAAAGTGGAGAGTGAAAAAATTGGCTTAAAGCCATTCAGAAAACGAAGATCATGGCATCCGGTCCCATCACTTCATGGGAAATAGATGGGGAAACAGTGAAAACAGTGTCAGACTTTATTTTTTTGGGCTCCAAAATCACTGCAGATAGTGACTGTAGCCATGAAATTAAAAGATGCTTACTCCTTGGAAGGAAAGTTATGACCAACCTAGATAGAATATTCAAAAGCAGAGACATTACTTTGCCAACAAAGGTTCGTCTGGTCAAGGCTATGGTTTTTCCAGTGGTCATGTATGGATGTGAGAGTTGGACTGTGAAGAAGGCTGAGCACCAAAGAATTGATGCTTTTGAACTGTGGTGTTGGAGAAGACTCTTGAGAGTCCCTTGGACTGCAAGGAGATCCAACCAGTCCATTCTGAAGGAGATTAGCCCTGGGATTTCTTTGGAAGGAATGATGCTAAAGCTGAAACTCCAGTCCTTTGGCCACCTCATGCGAAGAGTTGACTCATTGGAAAAGACTCTGACGCTGGGAGGGATTGGGGGCAAGAGGAGAAGGGGACGCCAGAGGATGAGATGGCTGGATGGCATCACTGACTCGATGGACATGAGTCTGGGTGATCTCCAGGAGTTGGTGATGGACAGGGAGGCCTGGCGTGTTGCAATTCATGGGGTCGCAAAGAGTCGGACATGACTGAGCAACTGAACTGAACTGAACTGAAGTATGTCAAGAATCTCCCCCACGTTCTTAGTGAGTTCATAAATTTTTTGTCATAATTCTATAGTACAGTTCTAAACACAAAAGCTTTCACTGAGAACTGATCCCAATTTACTCCACTTGGATGTATTAGATAAACATGAAGCCCAACAAAGTAGACCCACAGTCTGCTCTGCCTATTGCCCTTAAGCCTCCTTTCATCAGCTCTTGCCACTTAAGATTTCCCTCACCCATTCCTCAGGACTTCAGAGCTCAGTTTACGGTATGAAGTGAGTTGAAGCTGAGTCTGACCCTTCTCTTAGTCTTGTAACCTTGGCTGGGTTACACAACCCAAGCTCATCATCTGTAGACTGAAGATAAAGGTAGAACCTGTATTATAGGCTTTTTGTGAAAGTTCGGTGAGATACCAGATATAAAGTCCTTAGCATAGAGCCTGGCATATGGTGGTGACATTTGCAGAAATGTTATCATCACTATTCCAGTCTCTCTGGCTACAGCTGGATGTAGATTGCAATCTCTGGGCTCTGGTGTTTTGCCTGATGTGACATATAAACAGGAAATAAAAAGGAAGTCAAATAATAAAAAAACAGGCCACTGCTTTTATTACGCCTGCCTTGTCTTGTTGAAATCTGTTAGGCAAGATTGGCAAACACCAAATGTTTCTTAAGGCATCTAAGGAAAGAGGACCCTGCCCCCAAACCTCCACACCTGATAAGATGTCTCTTGGCCTGATATTGGGGGTGGTTAAAAGCAGAGCTTTGACAACAGACCTTGGTCTGCACCCTGTCTTCCCTGCTCAGAGCAGTGGGGCTTGGGCAAGCTGGTCAGAGTGTTTCTCATCTCTCACTGGGGTAACAGTATCAACCTTGGGGAGAGCTGGGGTGCAGACCCTAAGACACGATGTCATCCAGTGCCCACCCAGGAACCACCAGGAGGGCTCACTTCCTCACTTCTTACAGACTATGCTCCAATGGGAACTTGCTGAAAGGCTTTCTCTTATCAATCTGTAAAGACAGGGGCTCTACTCCTTCTTCAACACAGGCACACCTGGCTCTTTCCAGCCCCCCAGCCTGCATCACTTCCACCAGTCTTCTCTTTTTTTCATTTATTTTTTAATTGGAGTATAATTGCTTTACAATGTTGTGTTAGTTTCAGCTGTACAGCAATGTGAATCAGCTATAAGTGTACACATATCCCCTTCCTCTTGGGCCTCCCATTCCCACACATCCCACCCTCTAGGTCA
Source organism: Bubalus bubalis (assembly GCF_019923935.1). Taxonomy (NCBI): domain Eukaryota; kingdom Metazoa; phylum Chordata; class Mammalia; order Artiodactyla; family Bovidae; genus Bubalus; species Bubalus bubalis. The sequence goes on from NC_059161.1 coordinate 112,481,864, forward strand.
TCACAGAGCACAGGGCTGAGCACTGAAGCTTATATAGCAGCTTTCCACCGGCTATTTTACACAAGGTGTTACTGTTGTTAAGTCATGTCCGACTCTTTGCGACCATGGACTGCAGCACAGCAGGCTTCCCTGTCCTTCACCACCTACTGGAGTTTGCCCAGACTCATGTCCATTGAGTGGGTGATGCCAATGCTATTTTCAATTCGTCCCCCTCTCCTTCCCCACTTGTGTCCACGAGCCTGTCCTCTACATCTGCTTCTCTACTCCTACTCTGTAAATAGGTTCATCCGTACCATTTTTCTAGATTCCATATATACGCATTAATATTTGTTTTTCTCTTTCTGACTTACTTTTCTCCAGTCTTTTTACCCCACTCAACATCTCACATGTATTTTTTCTGTCTGTCTCCTCTTAGAATTTAGATGTCACAAGGACAGGGTAGTTGCATGCTTTCTTCACTGCTTTATGGATACCTGTCATATAAGTGGCACTCCGTAGCATTTGTAAAATGAACAAGTAAGTAAATGACTGGATTAACTAACTTGTATTTCAAGCTACAGCAGAGTCCTTGGGAAAGGACATATGAACGACTCAGCTTAATGCGATAAAAAGCCCTAAGATTGGTCTCAGTCAATACTGTATTCGCCAAGGTGACCCTTGGCTAGAAAATTTCTCCCTGAGCCTCAGTTTCCCCATCTCTAAAATGGAGACAGTAATTACTTCAAACAGTGTGTGGGATGATCAGTTTCAACTGTGGAAATATATCCCTCTTGAACACTGTCCATCACCACGTAAAAATGTGATGCATCATTTTTTCAAGTAGCCCATCAGTTCATTCCCTGGGGGGGCACCTGAAAAGAAAAACATCCCAAGCAGAACGGGACGAAGGAGAAGGCGTCACGCAGGACCCATGTCTGACTTTAAGCCGTATTGCCCCTACCTGATTCCCCCCAGCCCCCGCCACGCCCTCACTGCCCTGGCCCAAGCTCCCAGCCCCCCAGCTCTGCGGAGGGTACAGCTGGAACTGTCCAGGCCAACCTGACCAGCAACACGCCTATGGCACACCCACAGCCCTGGAGCCAGCCCAGGCTCAGTAACGGACACAGCGCTTGTCGCTGGGCAGGGCAGGGTTTGCGTCAGGAGCTCTCGCTTTCTGGTGGTTGCCTGGTGACCCTAATGGAAAATGAACTGTGGGGACTGAACCACAGGAACCACTCCCTGGGCTGGCTGGCCGGCCCGTCGGAAAGCCCGAGTGCTTTGGCAGAGGGAGGGGCCCTCCAGAAGAGCTGTGCCCGGTGTGGAGGTGGGGGCGGGGATGGGCAGAGAAGCATGGTCCAAGGCAAGGCTTGGACCAGGGCCTACAGCTCTTCACAGCCTGGGTTGTTGCTGCTCATAAAGCACAGTCATCAGTGCTGGTCCCAGGCCTGATTTTAGGCAAAAAGCACAGCAAAAATACCCTCCCAAGCTCTACACCCACAGCTCCCAAAACACACAAAGTTCTGAAGTTTCTGTAAGGTGCTCACTCATACTCATTGCATCATTGATTGTAAGAACCATCGAGAGAAGACTTCGGACACCCAGGGAAGGTGACCCACACAGAGAAGCAGCTCACACCGGACAAGAGAGGCTTGCTGGCTCTGGGCTTAAAAGAAAAAACAGCGAGAGGAGAGTGGACCTGGGCTGATGGGAAGACACTTGCTGATCTCCACCTGTGGGAAAGCCAACCAACCGCCTGGTACACTTAGAAGAAATTGAGGGGAGCGGGAGGAATTGGGAGATTGGGATTGTCACATACACACCACTGATGCTTTGTACAAAACAGATAACTAATGAGAACATAGTGTCTAGCACAGGGAGCTCTACTTAACACACTGTAGTGACCTAAATGGGTAGGAAGTCCAAAAGGGAGGGGATATATGTATATGTATAGCTGGTTCACTTTGCAGTACAGTAAAAACTGATACAACATTGTGAAGCAACTATGCTCCAATAGATTGAAGAAATAAAGAGAGCCACAGAGTAGCCAGACCTGCCGAAATGCCACCTTGTAAAGTATGTATAAAGTGTAAAGATGCTTGCTTCTTGGAAGAAAAATTATGACCAACCTAGACAGCATATTAAAAAGCAGAGACATTACTTTGCCAACAAAGGTCCATCTAGTCAAAGCTATGGTTTTTCCAGTAGTCAGGTATGCATGTAAGAGTTGGACTGTAAAGAAAACTGAGCACGGAAGAATTGACGCTTTTGAATTATGGTGTTGGAGAAGACTCTTGAGAATCCCTGGGACAGCAAGGAGATCCAACCAGTCCATCCTAAAGGAAATCAGTCCTGAATGTTCAAGGACTGATGTTGAAGCGGAAACTCCAATACTTTGGCCACCTCATGCAAAGTGTTGACTCATTGGAAAAGACCATAATGCTGGGAAGGATTGGGGGCAGGAGGAGAAGGGGACGACAGAGGATAAGATGGATGGATGGCATCACTGACTCAATGGACATGGGTTTGGGTGGACTCCGGGAGTTGGTGATGGACAGGGAGGCCTGCGTGCTGCAGTTGATGGGGTCGCAAAGAGTCGGACACGACTGAGCGACTGAACTGAACAACTGATGTGAAAAACTGACTCATTTGAAAAGACCCTGATGCTGGGAAGGATTGAAGTCAGGAGGAAAAGGGGACAACAGAGGATGGGATGGCTGGATAGCATCACCGACTCAACGGACATGAGTTTGAATAAACTCCAGGAGTTGGTAATAGACAGAGAGGCCTGGTGTGCAGCAGTCCGTGGCGTCACAAAGAGTCGGACACAGCTGAGCAACTGAACTGAACTGAACTGAAAGTGTATGCAGAGGCCCTGGGCTGGACACTATGAGGCTCTGTCCATCCATGCCTCATTTCATCTCAATGTTACTATCATGATATTTGTAGATACTGAAAGTCTTGTTATACGTCCGTCTTGGTTATCTGTTTTGTATATACTAGTATGTACATGTTAGGGGCTTGCCAGGCAGTGCAATGGTGAAGACTCTACATGCTAATGCAAGAGACAGGGGTTCAACCCTTTGTTCGGAAGATCCCGTGAAGAAGAGAATGGCAATCCACTCCAGTATTCTTGCCTGGGAAATACCGTGGAAGAGGAACCTGGTGGGCTACAGCCCATGGGGTCTCAAACAGTTGGACATGACTGAGCATGCATGCATGTGTGAATGTTAATCCTAAACTCTTGATTTGTACCCTCCCCAGCTTTCCCCTTTAGTAACAAGTTTGTTTTCTATGTCTGTGAGTCTCTGTTTTGTAAATAAGGTCATATATATATATATATATATATATATATATTCCACATATAAGTGATATTCTATGATACTTGCCTTTCTCTGTCTGGCTTACCTATTTCACTTAGCATGATAAACTCTGGATCCATCAGATATTGTCTTGATTCATGCCTTTCTTTTCAGGCGTGAAAAAGATTTTGCTACAACTATTTCAATGAATGTGCTCCCAGAACTTGCAGACAGAAAGGGCTGAGTGCAAGGAAGAATGGCTGAGACACAGCTGAGATCCATTCCATTCATGAGAGAATGAAACAGAGACTGGCCAGGAGTTCACCCCTCCCTGTCTGCCTCCAGGCCTCTGAGTTTGGAGCAGTCCTCAGGTTTCTGGGTGCTTCAGTTCATCTGCACTTGGCTGAGGACAGTTTCCTGTTTCTAAGAAAAGACTGCTCGGATGACAGCTTGGATGTCTTACGAGGGCCCTTGGACAGTGAGTCCTCCTGGGCCAGCCAACCGAGGGGTAGAAGCAGAGGACAGGGACAGTCCCTGAGGAGTGGTTGTTCCCATTAACCCCCTCCAGCCCTGAGGTGTCCTGGGACTCAGAGAATGAGGCTAGAACAAGCATTTGTCATATTGGCTGGAAAAGGAAGCGATGTTTACGATGGGGCCAAATATGCCTGAGCTCTCCAAAGAACATCTGGGTTTGCTAAGCCTGACCCAGGAGACAGGACATGACAGGGCCCACGGGAGGCCCGTGTGTGTAACACCTTTGAGCCCTGGCGTGCAAGCTGCCCTCCACCTCCCCTGCAGATCCTTCCAGCCCCCTCACCTCCCTCCATCCTGCTCGGTAGTCCCACAAATCGCTTTTCCAGGGACATCACAGGCTGTTGCCATGGAGGCAGCTGTTATGGCAAAACAGAAGTGGCCGATCCTCACCCCATGGCTTGAACCCTGAGGCAGAGCATGGAGGGCAGCTGTCCCGTGACCACAGGCCTCGGTGGAGCGCTCGGTACAAACACAGATGGAAGCCGGGACCAGCTATGATGGGAAAGGAGACCCTGGGATGAGATGAGAACTCTCCCTGCCCCCACCCGGGAGCATGGAGGGAGCCCCAAGCTGTGGCCAGGCTGGCCATCTAGGCCAAAATGCGAGGAACAGCTGCCTGGTTTCTTCCACCACCAGCTCAGTCCCGCCCCAGCTGGACCGTTCTCCACATCCCCTCTTCTCCCTCCATCCACTGGTCAGTCACAATGAACAGCATCACTCAGAGCGACTGACAGAGCCTTTGGGGAAGAAAAGCAGTCTCCCAAAGGTTGGTGAAGCTGCCCAGGCTCCTTTCCTGGCCCTCCACTCACCAGTGTAGGACCTGGCGAAAGCCATGCAATGTCCCCAAAAGCCTCAGTTTCCCAATTAAGATGATAACCCATCATCTGTCACCAAGTTGTTATGATAATCAGTTGAGATAACAGTTTCCTTCTAACAGATCTCCTGATTCCTCTCTTGCCTCATTCTGATGCTTATCAACCGGCAGCCAGTGCTCTGTCTTGTGAAAAGATGCATCAGATAGCAATCTTTGCTTCCAAAGCCTCTATGGGTTTCCAACAGGATCCTCGTCGTGGTCCACAAGGCCACAACCACTGGAGGCCTCACGAAGCTCATCTCCTGCCCCAGACCCATGCCCAGACCACCTCCAACCTCTCAGCCCTCTTTCTGGTCCTTACATTCGCTTCTGCCTCAGTGTACCCAAGCAGGACCTCAGGGGGCCTTCCCCCAAGCCCTCTGCTTTACCTCCTCTCTGAAGTATCTAGATAATAGTATTTGATGCACATTTCCTGAGTTGTTTTGCAAATGTAAGCCGCCTCCCCGCCATGGAAGATATTAACTACCTGACGACCATGAGCACACAGCCCCAGCCCTCCAGGAGCCTAAGAACTGCTAATGTTCACCCCTGTAATACCACCCTGTTCCCTCACCATCAATGGGTCAGAATTATGCACAATCTGATCACAGACCCTGTGAACTCCCTCCTTCACCTGGCTTTCAAAAATGCCTTCCCAAAACCCTTCGGGGAACTCCAGGCTTTTTAAGGCATGAGCCACCTCATCTCTCTGTGCATGGCATTGCAATAAACCTTTCTCTCCAAACCCCAACATTTCCATTTGTGTGGCTTCACTATGTATCAGGCACATGAACTTGAATTAACATCAGGACCTTTATACATGACTGTTCTCTTCCAGGAACAACCACCCCCCATAAGATACCCCCACTCATATGGCTGGCTCCATCCTCACCTTTCCCAGATCCAGCACATCCATCAATTCTTCGGAAGCAACCATCCATATGAAACCGTTATATGTGTCCTCAGAGACTCCCTGTCCCATTTCCTATATTATTCACTTCATAGTGCTCATTAATGTCCAAAATGGTCTTTACCTTAGTATAATTGTTTACCGTCTGTCTCTACTAGGAGAACACAAACTCCAGGAGAGCTAGGATCTCATTTTCAACTGAATTGCCAGTTCCTAGGACAATGCCTGGCACCTCTTGCTTCTGCAAGCTCCACGGCCTCTTCCCTGGCCTCCTCTCTGGCCTCCAGACACTGAAGCCTCCACGGAAGCCACCACGGCCTCTCATTCCAGGGCCCCTGGGGCCTCTGGGCCCTCCCACAGCACTGGCATCATCTGCCATTTGGTGTTTTTATGGAGAAGAAGAGGCTTGGCATCTAATAGGCCCAAAATAAATATGTGTTTTACTAAAATGAATAAAAATATTTAACACAGTGTCTGTTAGATAAATACTAACTGCTTATATTATGAACTGATAACAGAATTAACACATATCTTTAACTAATAATATACTGCTTATTTGGGTGGTCGTAGCAGTCATCTCTTACTCAGCAATAGTCCTAATGGATGGTCAGGACCTGTTGGCACTCAGGTCTTATTTGAGTCTCAGCTAACCTGTGACACGGCCAGCGCTGCTCTTGCTTATAAATGGGCTTTGAGAAGACTTGGCCACTTGTTAGACTCAAAACCTAGGGCTCTGAACTCCGAGAGAAGTTCTTTGAACCACAGAATGACCAGCCTTCAGATAACATCGTGTCTCAAACCAGGCAGTGGGAAGACCCTCAGGCCATCTCTGAAGCTCCAGCTGTGTTGTCTTCTTGGTAGACAAGCCTCCCAGCACCCATTGTCTGAGGGCAGATTCCCTCCAGGCCCCAGATCCTGCCTCCCACCCATGTTCTAGTGAAGGCAGTTGAAAGAGATGCAAATCACATGTGGAGAGAGCCTCCTGTGGGCTCCAGGCAGAGAATACAGAGCTTGTGTAAAGGTCACAGCAGCGGGAAAAGGGCTTGCAACCCACCCACTCACTCACTTCCTTATCCTCTCCCCAAAATGTCAACAGGGGCTTCGCCATCAAAGTGTGGAGCATCAGGGCCAAAGGAAGAGAGGAGGCCCAGAGGCCACAGCTTCTGGGCAGACTGCAGAAAGGGAGTATCTCCTTGTCCAAAGTGTGGGAGGATCCAAGTGCCTCTGGCTGAGCTGGCTGATCTCAGCACATTCCCCTTGGTCAGTCCAGACCTGGCACATCCATCACCATTTTCCATCATGGGAGCCTTTTCCTTCTCTCCATCACATCAAACTGCTAGGGAAAAGTGGGAGAGATGGAATCACCTGTCTGCTTCTCACCTTTGCTTTGGATTTGCTCAAAGAATGTTGCAGTCTGACATTTCCAGGAATGCTGATATTCCTTCCCACATTTTCAGTGGGTACCAATAGCCATGTCCAGCCTTTTCCCTTCTCACTCACATTCAGACACCAAAATGGAATTAGCATGAGTATTAGAACCACAGACATTGTCAGCAGTGATTCCCAGGAAGATGGAAGGAGAGAAGTACTTTACATCCCAGTCCTGGAGACCTGTCCTCTTAGCACTCCAAGTATCAGTTGTGTTAACTAGTTAGATCAGCTAAGGGATGTTAAGTGATGCTCTGAGCATGTGCTGGGATACATGGTGACTTAATCCCAGGCTCCCAGTTCCCAGAGAATCAGCAAACACAATTAAGGAAAATTTAGACTCTGCAGTCAATCAGCCTAGGTACAAATAATCAGCACCTATCAGTTATACAAAGGGCTTTCCAGGTGGTACGGTGGTAAAGAATCTGCCTGCCAATGCAGGAGGTGCAAGAGACACACGTTCGATCCCTGGGTCTCTAAGATCCCCTGGAATAGGAAATGACAACCTGCTCCAGTATTCTTGCCTGGGAAATCCTATGGACAGAGGAGCCTGGCAGGCTACAGTCCATGGAGTCACAAAGAGTCGGACACCACGGAGCACACACATCAGTTGTGTGAATTTGGGCAGGTGGTTTAACATCTCTCCCTGAGTCTCAGTTTTCTCATATGCAAAATGGAGTAATAAGAGTAATTTCCTCTTAACATTGTCGTGACAGATAATATAGGTTAGGCCGAGTGACTGGCACGGTGCCTGGTCCATAGTAAGAACTCAACTAATAGGCTGAATTCTCTGCTGAATTCAAACATGCTTGTGCATTTCTGTCCAATTCATAGTTGAGGTCATCTAAAAAAACTTTCATTTTACTAGCTCTCTGGAGTCTCTGGGAAATAACTCATTCTAAGAAAAGCTGAAGCTAAGTACAGGTATTGTGAATTGTCCCAGGAGCAAAGCTTTAGCTAAACAAACTGTGGGGAAATTCCCAGATGTTGCTATAAACAGAATCAGGAAGGTCTCTTGAATGGAATTTTGTGCTGTTGTTTATAGTAAGGAGTGGGGTTATCTGTTCAGTTCAGTTCAGACACTCAAACTCTCTCCCTATTGCTCTCAGGCTGTGATATTAGTCAGGTCCCTCTTAGTATGAATTCTACCAGACTACTGCCTCTTCTTCTCAGTAGGAGCATTGAAAAAAATATTCTAAGAGTTAAATGGAGGTCTGTGGTAAACACTGAGGAAAGCCAGAGGTTCTTCTTGGAGTCCTAAAAAATAAATTAGAAAGGTATTTGTGCAATGGGAACCTTTTGTCCTAGGTTATCAGGAATGGTCTCAATTTTAAATCATCTTATCCATTATTCTCATAAACCAGACACATTTTCTGGAAACTACATTTCCCAGGCTTTTTCTCACACTTGAATATGTTACAGATATCCTTTTTCATGCATGTGAGTCTCAAATTAGGCTGTTTCAGTGACTCATCACTCAAGGGAAGACCCTAGACAGAGGACCCTGGACTCCAGGACTTTGATGGACTGGTAAGTGGAAGAGACCACAGGTAATACTGAATGAAGGGACTTCTCTGGTGGTCCAGTGGTTAAGATTTCACCTTCCAATGCAGAGGGTGAAGGTTCGATCCCTGGTTGGAGAGCTAAGATCCCATATGCCCTTTGGCCAAAAAATTAAGACATCAAACAGAAGTGATATTATAGCAAATTCAATAAAGACTCTAAAAATGATCCATGACAAAAAAATTTTTTTTTAAATATTAAAACAAATATTATGCCACAAAGGCCCATCCCAGAAAATTTCAAGGCCTTCAGAAGTCCTGAAGTTCCAGGGAAAACCTACCCCATGAATGATGGAGCTCATAATAGAGAATTATTATTAACGCCATCTCTTGAGAATCTCAAAGCAAAATCGAGTTATTTCTATCTAATACAGCATCACTTGAATTCTCAAGGCTCATGGAACAAAGGCCTAAATGAGCTACATGAAGTTTCCGTGTCTGTCAGAGAGGTCAGACCAGAACCTGATTGTCCTCATATATTCATCTGTGACTTTCTTAGCCTGTGGAGACTTATGTCCTAACCTGGTCTCATTGAATATGGATGCAAAACAGCTTAATTGTAGAAAGCAGCTTAAATGTTAAAGGCAACACTGTTCTAGAGAAACTAAGAGATTCCAGCCCTTAAGAGATCCCAGAAGCTGGCATTTCCTACTACTTAATTTTTATGGTCTCACAGTCTCCCTTGCCTCGCTCTGTTCCCACTTGGCCACAATTCCCTCGTCATCTGGGCGTGATCTCCCTGCCCCCGTTCACTTCCCTGTGAAGTCTGTGGGCGGCAAGTAGAAGAGCAGGAGCTTGGGCTCAGACCAGGCTCCGCAGAGACTTTCTCATGGAAGGACACCCTTGTCCTTAGCTATACGGGGCCAGGGAGTACGGACAAGACTGCCAAGCTTCAGCCAATTAAAGGTTTTGCCCACCGAAAGTGGCAAGCAAGGGTCTGAGCTGTCCCTGGATGCATGCACGCACGCACATGAATACCACCCTCTGCCCCTCACTCCCCACTCACTGTGCAGAGAAGCAACAGGACACAGAGTCATCCCAGGCCAGCTTTCTTTACCAGTCCTCACCACCCTCCCCTGGATTGGGCTTTTTCCAGTGAAAAATGAGTCCCAAAGCCCTGGAGCCTTCTCAGTGATTTACCGAGAACCTTACCTCCACATGGGCTTTCCGGCTGCAGCCAACCCCAAGAGTCAGAGGGAGGAAGAGGGAGAAAATCATAAATGGATAGAAAGATGAGAAACAGATGTCCAGAGCCTTCACTGGCTGGGAACTCTCCCCCTCGACCCCCTCTCTTCGTGAGATTAGAAGGGCTTAGTCCCTGAGAGCAGACTCTTCCACTACCTGCTTTGACCTCCCTCCCTCCGTACCCCACCAACCCCTCCTATCTGCCAAGGCTCACCCTGGAGACCTGCCACATGGGTGTCTACCTTGTTGGGTCATTTCTTCCTAACTTTAGCCAAAATAAATAAGTAGGCTAGACAGAACACAGACAAAACTCAAAAGATAGCAAGTGTTGGCTAGGACGTGAAGGAATTGGAACCCTGGTACACTGTTGGTGGGACTCTATAATGATGTTCAGTTCAGTTCAGTTCAGTCACTCAGTCGTGTCCGACCCCATGAATTGCAGCACGGCAGGCCTCCCTGTCCATCACCAACTCCTGAAGTTCACTCAAACTCACGTCCATCGAGTCAGTGATGCCATCCAGCCATCTCGTCCTCTGTCGTCCCCTTCTCCTCCTGCCCCCAATCGCTCCCAGCATCAGAGTCTTTTCCAATGAGTCAACCTTTGTGCAAAACTGTAGGGAGGTTCCTCAGAACTTAAAAATAGAACTACCATATGACCTAACAATCTCATTTTTAGACATATATTCAAAAGAATTGAAATCAGTGTCTCAAAGAGGTAACTACAACCTCATGTTCATTGTAGCATTGTTTACAACAACCAAAATGTGGAAACAATCCAGATGTCCATTGACAGACAAATAGATTAAAAAATATAGTGTATATATATGATGGAATATTACTCAGCCTTAAAAAAGAAGGAAATTCTACTGTTTGTGACAATGTGGATGGATCTGGAAGACATCATATTAGGTAAAATAGCTCATTCCCAGAAGAATGCATACAGCAACATGAGGTCTGAAAGAGATTTTTTTTAAGTATTTATTTATTTTTATTTATTTGGCTGTGTTGTGTCTTAGCTATGACTTGTGGGATCTAGTTCCCTGACCAGGGATTGAACCCAGGCCTCCTGCATTGGGAGTGCAGAGTTTTAGCCACTGGACCACCAGGGAAGTCCCTGAAAAAAATTTTTAAACGACCCCCCCCAAAAACTAGATGGAACAGAATACGAAAATATTACCCTTATTACTGATAAAGCTGACTTAATAGTGAGGGGCTTATACCTATGGATAGATAAGTGGGCAAAAAGCTTCCTAAAGACTCAGAATTTAGCTAACTTACTCTCTGACACACAGGCTCAGATGGACGGGGTCAGACTCCCGTCTGAAGATTTGTGGGATGGGGTAAGAGAATAGAATATGAATCCCTTATGAACAGGACTAAATTCTTTCAAAATTTACCAAATATACCACTCCTTAGCACAGAGCTTGTAAGGCTCAGAGAAAGGCTCAGAGTCTTAGGCTAATGGAACTCCTTCCACATTAAAGGAAACACCAGGAGGAGAGAAGAAAAGCCTGTTTCTTCCCTTATGCACACATTATAACTCTCCATCAATTTATATGGTGTTTTATTTTCTTTTTTGCCTCTCCATGAGATTAAAAATACTTGTAGTCAAGAAATATGCCTTTTCATCCTATACTTTCAACCTGTACAAGTCAAACACTCATGCTTAGCACCAAATAGATTCAACCTATTTGTTAAAAGTCCCTGAAGACAGAGGAGCCGAAGTATCACAGGTTCACTTAAGAAAGAATAGCTGTAACAGCAGAAGTGGAGGAGAAGGGAAAATTGAGGTAGGAGACTTCAAAATAGAGGAGGGACTTCCCTGGTGGTCCAGTGGGTAAGAATCCGCCTTCCAATGCAAGGGACTTGGGTTCTATCCCTGAGAGGGGGACTAAGATCCCACATGCCACAGGGCAGCTGAACCCATGTGCGGCAACTACTGAGCACGTGAGCTCTAGAGCTCCAGCTTGTGAACATGCTCCTCAACATGCTTCTCTTTCCTAGAGAAAGCCCATGAAGCACAAGGAAGTCCCAGCAGAGCCAAACTGATTAATTAATTAATTTTTAATAAAAGAGGAAATATTTGAGCTGGACTTTGGGGAACGAGTAGACTCCAACTACACAGAAAAGTCAAAGGCAACAGTTGCATAAACCCAGAGGCATGAGATGGTACAGCAAATCCCTGGATGCAAAAAAAAATCCTTCACAAATGTAGCACAGAATATGGGAGATGAGATAGGAAGGAGATGAGGCAGTCCTTCACTTTGGAATACTTAATAGAAATACCCAAATACCTAACAGCCAAAAGAGTGACTCTCTCCTTGAGTTTATTGTTTTTCTTTGAGTTGAACTTCAGTCATTGATGCAGTGTGTATGCTCAGCCGTGTCCGACTCTTCATGGCTCCGTGAACTGTAGCACACCAAACTGACTCCTCTCTGTCTACGGAATTTTTCCAGGTGAGAATACCAGAGTGGGTTGGCATTTCCTCCTCCAGGGGATCTTCCTGATCCAAGGTTAGAACCCTCGGCTCTTCGTCTCCTGTATCGGCCGTCAGATTCTTTAGCAGTGCGCCACCTGGGAAGCCCCAGTGGTTAGTGCACTAAGGGACAGCATTCTAAGCCGTAAGGAAGTCTCCTCTAGACCTGTCGGCTTACTCTGTGGAATCCAAAAACAACACGTTTTAAGGGAACTAAGAGCCTCTGGGCTCACGTCTGGGAAAGCCCAGAATGCTGATGTCACCCCAATGGCATGGAGCAACAAGGAATTGAAGGCCACCAACCTTGGCATCAGGGGAATTCCATGCCACACGTCTGGATAATGAAAAATGAGGGTCTGAAAAGGCTGCTGATGGCTGGTACTGTGAGTTTTCTACTTAAATGAAAACCAAGAAGATGGGATGATGTTTCCTTTCTTTGCACATTCAGGACTTTTTTTTTTTTTTCCATGAAAATAATTTTAGAAATATTTCCAGCTTAGTATTAAGGAAACCCATATCTGAAACCTAAGTTCACTGACAATGTATGGAATATATCTCAAATTCTGACTTTAGATAACACTTAAAGCTCTTTCCATAAAATTTCAAGGACTCATGTGAAGGCCAGCTATAGAATTTTCCTCCCAGACTGTTTTCTGGGAACAACACCCCCCACCCATAGGGCTGATAACCTCTCATATTTCTGCTGTGTGACTCTGACCTCTGGCTGTATGTAACTGTTTAGAAATAGGAACGTGATCCACTCAGAGACTTTGGAATTGGGACTGAAATATATAGTCCATCCTCCTATGGGCCTTAGACTGTAAAATCTAAACTTGGGGGCTGAGAATCTGCCATTCATTGCCTTCATGTGATCTGAATAACACAGATAGATAGTGGGCAGATCAGAAAGAAAGATCCCAACATGGCCAAAAACTTGGCAAAAGATTGGATATAGCAAAAGAGGGAAAACAAGTCCAGGTTGATGTCTCAGTTTCTGGCCACAAATACCATGACTTAGAACAGTTAGGAAGAGGCAGTAGATGTTGAAGATTGTTCTTACAAAAATACTAAATGAAATCATGAAAGTTTGTGAACTCCCTAAGAGGGGTCACTCCTAAGATCCTAAGTCTAGATCCATAAGGCCTCCCAAAAATTAGGGGCAGAAGCAAAGGAGACTCTGGTAAAGGACTGAGTTGAAGACACAGGAGACATGCTCCATGTTCAGGAAAAGACATAACATTAGATATTCCCTCTCCATTATTTTATTTACCTAAGTTGAATGTTCTATTTGCAAAACTTGGATGTTGTGGAACAGACAAATGAGTGGTTCACTTATTTATTTTTCTGGCCCATATTTTAAAATTTTATTTTATTGGAGTATAGTTGGCTTACAATTGTGTTAGTTTCAGGTGTGCAGTAAAGTGTTTCAGTTATACATATATTCATTTTTTTCAGCTCTTCACCCATATAGGTTACTAAAGAGTATTGAGTAGAGCTCCCTGTGCGATACAGTACATCCTTGTTTGGTTATCTATTTTATATATGGTAATGTGTGTATGTTAATAACAAGCTCTTAATTTATACCCCCCTTCTTCCTCATTGGTAGTCATAAATTTGTTTTTGAAATCTCTGAGTCTGTTTCTGTTTTACAAATAAACTCATTTGTATCATTTTTCAATTAGATTTCACATGTGACTGATATATGGTGCTTGTCTTTCTCTGATTTACTTCACTTAGCGGGATAATAGCTAGGTCCATCCACATTGTTGCAAATAGCGTTATTCCATTCTGTTCATTTGATTTAGAGAGTGTTGCTCATATATACGGAGAAGGCAATGACACCCCACTCCAGCACTCTTGCCTGGAAAATCCCATGGACGGAGGAGCCTGGGGGGCTGCCATCCATGGGGTCGCGAAGCGTCGGACAAGACTGAGCGACTTCACTTTCACTTTTCACTTTCATGCATTGGAGAAGGAAATGGCAACCCCCTCCAGTGTTCTTGCCTGGAGAATCCCAGGGATGGGGGAGCCTGGTGGGCTGCCGTCTATGGGGTCGCACAGAGTCGGACACGACTGAAACGACTTAGAGCAGCAGCAGCAGCAGCAGCAGCTCATATACACTCTTTATGGGGACGTAAGCTGTTTGAAGGAATTAAAATAGTCACGTACATAAACTTTGACCCAGTAAAGTGGAAACACTGAGTTGCCTGCTCACTGGGCCCGCCCACCCTAGTGGAGGTCCCAGCTAGAGGGTGACTTAGCCATTGTGTAGCTAATGTTCAGGGGATAAGCGTGTGACTCATGCTGGGCCACCTCTCTCATTATAGGGTTATTGAGTTTAAGAATCATTTCAAAGAACCATCTCTTTATTTCATGGATTTTCTTTATTGCTTTTCTGTTTCTAATTTGTTGATTTTGACTTATCTTCTTGCATCTCTTTTATTTTCTTTACTTTTACTTGCTTTTCTTTTCTAGTTCATTAAGGCGGAAGTAGAGTTCATTGATTTAGACCTTTTTTCTTTTCTACTGTAAGGTATTTGTGGCTACAGATGTTAAGTACTGCCTGAAACCACTCTTCGTGTTGGGTTTTCATTTTCATTCAGTTTATGTGCGTGCTAAGTCACTTCAGTTGTGTCCGACTCTGTGCAACCCTATGGACTGTAGCCTGCCAGGCTCCTCTGTCTATAGGCTTCTACAAGCAAGAATACTGGAGTGGATTACCATGCCCTCATCCAGAGAATATTCTTGACCCAGGGATGGAATTTGGGTCTCCTGCATTGCAGGCAGATTCTTTACCATCTGAGCCACTGAGGAAGCCCCTTTATTCAGTTTAACACACTTCAAATTTTCTTTTTGGATTTATCTATAACCTATGAGTTATTTATGAATATTAGCTTGGACTACTTAGAGGTTTCCAGCTCTTTTCCTGATATTAATTTATAATTTAATTCTATGTGGTTATAGAACTGATTTTCTACAACTTGACTCTTTTACGTTTGTGAGGATTTGTTTTATTATAATACATTGTCTACCTTGGTAAACGCTTCATTGATTTTTGAAAGTGTATTCTGCCATTGTTGGGTATAGTATTCTAAAATTGTCAATTAAGTTAATTTGATTAACAGTGTTGTGCAAATCTTCTAGATACTTTCTGTCTACATTTTCTATCAGTTATTAAAATCTCTGACTTTATAATGTGTGGATTTGTTTTTCTCTTCTCACCTTATCACTTTTTGTCTCATGTATAAAGAAGCTCAATTATCTGTCACATAAAAATTTAAGATTGTTATATTGGTGAATTCACCACTTTATCATTATTAAATGACCCTCCCTATGACTGGTAGTATTTTTTTGTTCTAAAATCTACATTTTCTGAAATTAATATAGCCATTATGACTTAATCTTCACTAACATTAACTAATTAACATTGTATATAATTTTCCATTTTAATTTCACCTATTTGTTTGATATATATTCTTATAGCTGGGTATGGCCTTCTCTGGTAGCTCAGCTGATAAAGAATCCACCCACAATGCAGAAGACCCCAGTTCGATTCTTGGGTTGGGAAGATTCCCTGGAGCAGGGATAGGCTACCCACTCCAGTATTCTGGCCTGGAGAATTCCATGTACTGTATAGTCCAGGGGATCACAAAGAGTCAGACACGACTGAACCACTTTCACTTCACTTCACTTCATAGCTGGGTATATGATGTATATTCGTACAGATGGATTTTTCTCTTTATCACCATAATAGTGCTATCTTTTAATTGGGATAATTAAACTATTTCTAATTTACATGGTATTTTAAAATTTACCAGCTGACTTTTTAATTTATTCCATCCATCTTTTGTTCTCTTTCCCCTTTCTTTATGCTCTCTTTTGAATTAATTGCATATATTTTTATTTTTCCATTTTATCTCTTTTGTTGTATTATTTTAATGGTTGATTTAGGTTCATAAACTATGCCTTTGACTTACCACAATCAGTATTCAAGTAATATTATCCCACTTTACATATATTAAAAGACTTTTACAACAAAATACTTCCATTATATGCCTCCTGAATTTTAACTCCTGTTATCACAGTTTATTTCTACACGTGTAATAAGTTTCATATTACACTGCTCTTTTGCTTGCTTTAAACAATAAATTTTCTTCTAAAGAAATTTAAATAATAAGAAAAAAATATATTTTCCATTTCTCCACATAGTTACCATTTCTAGGCTCTTAATTTCATTGTGATATCCAGATTTCCACCTGGTATTGTTTTCCTTCTGCTTGAGGAATATTCTTTACAATTTCTTATAGTGCAGTTCTGTTGGTAATGAAAATCTTTCAATATTTTATATCTGAAAAAGTCTTTGCTTCACCTTTGCTTTTTAAAGATGTGTTCACTAAGTATAGAATTTGAGATTGATTGATTTTTTCTTTCAGTACATTAAAGATGTTGTATACTGTGTTATTGCTTACATTGCTTTTGATGAGAAATATGCTATTATTCTTGCTTTTGTCCTTTTTTGTAATGTGTCTTTCTTTTCTAATTAATTTTAAGGTTTTTTGGTATCACTGGTTGTAAACAATTTGATCCTGATGTGCTTTACTGTATTTTTTTTCAATTTTCATGTGCATTGAGTTTGTTGGGCTTCTGTGTCTTACAGCTATGCATTGATAGTTTTAATCAAATTTGGAACAATTTCAGTCATTAACCCTTCTTTAAAAAAATGTATTTTTTAATCACACTTCCTGGCCATTTGGAGACTCTGGTTGCATGTTTACGCAGACACTTAGATTTGTCCCACAACTCACTAACAGTCTGTTCATTTTCTTTTCAGTCTTTCTTTTCTATATGCTTAGTTTGACATAGTTTCTATTGCTACGACTTGAAGTTCATCATTTTCTCCTTCTGCAGTGTTAAGCGTGTCATTAATACCATCCAGTGTATCTTTCATCTCATACATTATAGTCATCTCAAGAAGCTTGACTTGGGTCATTTTTAAAATATGTTTCACATCTTTATGTATCATGTTCTCATAGCTCTTTGAACATGTGAAATCATTACTCTCTTTTAATATCTTTGTGTACTAATTCTAATATCTGTGTCATTCCTGGGAAATACTCAACTGATTTTTTTCCTCGTTTGGGGTCATATTTTCTTGTGTTTTTGAATGCCTGGTAATTTTTTATTGGATGCCAGACATTGTGGACTTGCTGGGTATTTTTGTATTCCTAAAAATATCCTTGAGCTAAGTGATTTGGAAATAGTTTGACCCTTTTGAGTCTTACTTTTCAGCTTTATTAGGCAGAAGTACAACTGTATTTAGTCAAGGGCTAATTTTGTTCCAGGACTGATGCAAAACCTTTCTCAGTACTCCACCCAATGCCCCATGAATTATGAAGTTCAAGAACTGGCAAAACTAACTTATGGTAATAAAAACTAGAAGAGTGAACACCCACAGGGTATAGAGATAGGAACTTTCTGGATGTGCTGCTTATACAAATTTGTCAAAGAGACAATTAAGATCTGTGCCTATCACTGCACATAAATTTTTTGTGAATAAAAAAGCATATTTGGTATCAAATGTATGTGCATATGTATAAATTCTGAGAGAATATACACCAAAATTTCAATAGTGAAGACTCTGAGGTGTTTTTAAGTTATCTTCTGAGTATTTTTCAGTTATCTAAATTTTTCAGTTATCTAAATATACTACCTTTTTAGAAAATGTAAAATTAATATCAAAAAAGGATGAAAGTATTTTGGGGGAATTCTCTACCTTACAGAATGAATGAAGGAAAGGAAAGTAATGCTTATTGAGTATTTGCTATATATCAGGTCTCTTAAAAGTCACTTTATTACATTATTCCATTCGATTGATATAATAACTCAATTGTGTGCTAAGTTGCTTCAATCATGTCTGACTCTTTGTGACCCTATGGTCACAAATCCAAGTCTCTTACATCTCCTGCATTGGCAGGCAGGTTCTTTAAGTTGGTATTATCCAATTTGCTTCCCTGGTGGCTCAGAGGTTAAAGCATCTGCCTGCAATGTGGGAGACCTGGGTTCGATCCCTGGGTCGGGAAGATCCCCCGGAGAAGGAAATGGCAACCCACTCCAGTATTCTTGCCTGGAGAATCCCATGGACAGAGGAGCCTGATGGGCTACAGTCCACAGGGTCGCAAAGAGTCAGACAGGACTGAATGACTTCACTTTCACTTTCTTTATCCAATTTGCAAAAGAAGAAATGATGCTGCAGAAAGGTTGTCATGTGTCAAATGTCCCGCCGCTTGATCTTAAGGCTGTCTACTTCTGAAGTCCTTGTTTTGGACTTTAGAGAATTAAGCTGCTGAGATGGATTTTTTGAAATTCAGAAAGTAAAGAGTACTGAGAAGGATAGAAAAGCCCCAGAAGTTTATCACTGACTGCAGGCTTGGGAGCTGACACAGTAGACTCTAGGAGTTCCCTTTTAAAAAGACAAAGCAAATTTTTTCATGAAGGCAGAGTTACAAATCAAGCATAGTTCATCTGAAACTCAAGAAAGTCTGGCCTGAGAAAGAAAAAGAAGTGGGTGGCTCAGGGAAAATCCATGAGCTCCAGACCCTGGGTGGCAGGCAGAAGGAGAGGAAAGGAAGGAGTTCTTCCTCCCAACCTATGGGCAGCTTAGTAGGACAAAGGCAGCTTTGTCCCCAGATGAAGTACTGCCCACCCACCCCCCCACCCCCCCAGAGGCCAAGGGTCGTGGCTGTCAGGTTACAGGAAGAGGTGTATTCTCTGTATCAGCTGCCTCCTGCCCAGGCAAGCCTGACTCACAGGTTGGTCACCTGTCTGGAATGGATGGCAGGAGAGCTCACTGCTGAGGTCACCCACAGAGCAGTGGACTGGAACAGCTTCTGTGTCAACTGCTCAGATCACAGCAGCTCCCTCCACCTTTGGTTGGAGGCTGTTTCTGTGTGAAGTGAATGTCTTCCAATATCTACATCACACTTGGAACGCTGGCCTTGAACCACCTCATTTGCTCTTTCTTGCATCACCCAGCTTAGGATTGTGAATGAAACACTGACGAATCATTCTCTGAGACTTTGAAATGGAGTCTCTGACTCCTCGTAAAGTTCTCCCAGGTTCAATTACAATGGGATGGAAGAGCTGGGACTCAGACTTGAGCCTGAAGCTCTTTGGGAATGGGGGTGTGAGGGAGTAAGGGGCATCCATGTGTCCATGTTGGTCAATGTTCTCTCAAAGCTGGCATTTGGCTTTTATGTGCTCATCCAAATCCTAGTTAGAGGAACAGTTATGGGTGGAGAGGAAGATGGCAGCTCTCACACTTTTATGGCTCCACCATCCTTCATCTTTCATCCTCATGTGCTAAATGAGAGCTGGGGAAATGAACCAGAAGGACTGAGCCTCACTCCCCACCCTACCCCCACACTCTGCCGCTTCTGTAACACAGCTGGGTGGTGCTTGATCCTCTGCCAAAGGCCAGGGGCCCAGGCTGGGTGGGGTTTTCTCCAAATCCATGGCTCACTTACTTTTGAGATCTGTGGCTGAGCTGCATCATGGGGGGCTAATTACTGCCAATTGCAGCACCGTTGAGCTCTACTTTCTGATGTAGAAAAATGGTCTGCTGGGAACTCGACTAAAACCAGCAGAGGACCATTTATTGCACACTTGTTAGGAAGCCACCAGGAAGGGCCTCCCCAGGCTTGTTTCTAAACACAGGCACACTCAAATCTTCTCTCCTCTTACAGCCAAGAACAGCCAGTCATGTATTGAAAACCGCAGGCTCACTTTCTCAGTCACAAGGAAATGTTCCCTGAGGGTCAAAGTGGGATTTTGGAGAGTGAGCTCCATTCCATTACGAACTCTCTGATCTTCCCCAGCTCTAGCAGAAGCAAGGGGAAGACCAAGAAAAGGAGAAGCATCCCTGAGCACTTCTTATATGTTACGTATTTCTGAGGGAGAGTCAGCAGGCTTCCCAGGTGGCTCTAGTGGTAAAGAATCCACCTGCCCATGCAGGAGACACGAGACCTGGGTTCGATCCTTGGGTTCGGAAGATCCCCTGGAGAAGGGAATGGCTACCCACACCAGTATTCTTGCTTGGGAAATCCCATGGACAGAGGAGCCTGTTGGGCTACAGTCCAGGGGCTCCAAAAAGAGCCGGACACTACTGAGAGACACATGCACACAACTTGTGTAATTAATATAAATTATTATATTGACCCTCAAAATGGACCTGCAAGATGACTGGCATTATTGTGATTTTGTGGAAACTGAGACTCAAAGATACTGAGTAGTTTATTGAGTCATGGAGTCAGAATTTAAACCCTGATTTTAACTGATTGCAAATGAGCTTTCTCCATCATAAGCAGAAAAATTGCCAGCTCACAGAAATACTCCTTTATAGGCATCATCTCAAAACTTTTCTGACCCTATACCCCCATCAGCAAAGATTCTTTGAGCAGCACTTCCAACATATGCATATTTATTTATGGATTAGATGCACTAGCTAATGTCTATTAGTATTGATTGATAATAATATGAGTGCCCAGGCGCTGTTTATTAACGACAATGGATTTACATCTATATTTAATATAGTGTTGATAATTTGGAAAAAATTTTGCCAAATATAATTAAATTATTGCCTTAACCTTGGCATATGGCTGACAAATAATTTGTTCCAGGAGTTAAAGACGTAATCCCACTTTTTTTTTTGTCTTTGTGTGCCTGACCTGTTCTTATCATCTATAATCTAGTTTCATTGCAGGAAACATTATAAGCCATTTGTCTCTTTTGTGAGGGCTGTTTGGTTAAAATTAGATATTCTGGGTTGTAAATCTGCTCATTGCATACATGTAAACCTTAAAACATTGTAATTTTCTGGAAGCAAAAAGAGAAAGAACTGTAGTGGTGTAGACCCCCTTCTGTGTTGCATGATCCATGCTTGGTCTACAGTGCTTTTTAAAAAATATTTATTTGTTTATTTGGCTGCATCAAGTCTTAGGTTCTGCCTGAAGGGTCTTTGTTGCCTCACGTGGGATCTTTTGTGGCAGGGCACCAACCCTCCAATGGTGGTGTGCAGGCTTAGTTGCTCCATGGCATGCGGGATCTTAGTTCTGTGACCAGGGATTGAACCTCAGTCCCCTGAGTTGCCAAATGGGATTCTTAACCACTGGACCACCAGGGACGTCCCCTTATAGTGCTTTGAGTACATGCACAGGAGCCGAAGAAGGCTGACCAAAAGCACTGAGATGGATAAGGGTATTCCATAGTAATAAATAAAAATGTGTCTCCTATTTTTAGAGTGAAAATAAATGGGAGTCAAAGTCCTCCCATAGTCCATGTCTTGTTCTGTGTGATCCTCAGAGTGTGCACATCTGCCCGTGAGATAGTCCTGAGTTGGGCCCCGCTGAAAGCCAAGAGCCTGGAGGAGAGAAGCAGCCTGTGAAGAACTGGGGGGTGTGGGCAGTGGGGGAACAAGAAGGCACCCACTCTGGAGGAGCAGAGTCAGGGCTCAGTCACTGGTAGGAGCAAAGCTCCAGGGCTTGAAGTTCACACCAGACATAGATTCGGGACCAAGCCTGGAAGACCCCATCCTGGGAGGGCCACGTGGGCCCTGGCAGCCTGGGGTTTAAACTGCATCCTTTCAGAAGCCTCCCTGGTGAACTTGACTCCTGGGACAAATGGAGACGTTCTCTGCTGCTCAGAGATCCATTAAGGTTTGTTTTCCGAGATGGAAAACAAAGGTATTTCAGCCCTTCCACAGATAAAAATAACTCGCCGTTGATTTTGAAATCCCTTGCATTTGTCTCCCACAGACTGCCCTGTACAATGGCACTTTGTGAGCAAGAGAGCCCTGCGCAGGGGCTGCCAGCCCGGGGCCCTCCGCTGCCAACGGGAAGGCTCAGAGCGGGCCCAGCGTTGCTGTTGGACGTCATTCAGGAGCCCCTACTCGGTGGGGGGAGCCCAGAGAGGAAAACAAACAGAGCGAGGAGTAGTGGAAAACGCTGAGTCCTGGAGCTGGCCGGAACAACGTCCGCCTTTCCAAGCCCGGAGCCAGCGCTCTGCCCACCTGCAGCTGCGGCAGCGAGCTGGCTGTGCCAGGCAGGGGGCCTTGGCACCAGAACCTTCCCTTCCGAGGCCTGGGAGGGCGGAGCAGACACTCCGGGCTCTGCAGACAGACCCTTCAGAGACTTTACCCTGAACGTCCAAGACCTCTCCTTGTCCCATGAATCCAGGGGGGAAAATGGTTCTCCCAGGAGGGAAAGAAAAGATTTCTTGAGCTGTAGCTTCTCATTTATTACTAGCTCTTGTGGCTCAGTGGTAAATAATCTGCCTGCCAAGCAGGACACTTGGGTTCAATCCCTGGAGAAGGAGATGGCAACCCACTCCAGTATTCTTGCCTGGAGAATTCCATAGACAGAGGAGCCTGGCAGGCTACAGTCCATGGGGTCACAAAAAAGTTGGACACGACTTAGCAACTAAACAAACAAAAAACCCTTACAAATCACTTACTGTGTGTCAAGTTTCAAGATATATTAAACAACAAACACTACATCAATCCTTTTGGGTTATTTCATGGATGATGAAATTGAGATACAGAGAGGTTATTCATCCTTGTTTCATGGATGAAGAAATTGAGACACAGAGAGGTTAATTAACTTGCCCAAAGTCACACAGCCCCAAAGTGGCATCAGAGTCCATACTCTTAAATGTCACACTGCCTTTTGTCTCCAGCCTATGACATTTCCCCTCTAGATATATAAGATAAGAGAGAGAGAGGAAATTCAGATGGAGAATAAAGGGAACAGGTGAGAAAAAGAGGGAGAGTCAGAAAGAACTGGGATAATAGATTTTTAAAAAAAAAGGCAGGAGGCTGTCAGTCTCAGAGGAGAGGTGTGAGACCAAGATTTAGAGATGGCAAGAAGTGCTGGCTAGGGAAGGGAAGCTGTCACAGAGCTGATCGAACAGATACCAGCTCTTTCCTCTGCCCTAAACAAGGTCCTGGGAATAATGCTAAGTGATGCTCAGCAAGTGGGGCTGAGACAGCTCCCGGGTGTGTGGTTGGGAGGAGGTGAGTGATTGGGGAGAGAGGGTAGGCCAGAGAGGGACTGCTGGAGCAGAGGAAGTAATACCTCCTCTTTCTCTACAATTACAGCCTGGGATGGAGGCCCATGTCCTGGGCTCCATGGAGACTGCCATGATGAGAGGAAACAGTCTATGTCAGTCACACAGGGAGACCTGTCATATTCATCTGAAAGCTGAATAGCTCTTGTTCTCAGCTGGAAGGGAGGGTAGGAAGGAGAGAAGAAAAGGAGTTAGGGAGGGAGGGAAGAGATGGACTATTTCTCACCTGTGTCGGAGGGACAAACCTTCATTGGATACATAGGTATGGCCTTAGAATCAGCAGAGCTAAAACCTGTCACCTCTGTCACCAGAAGTCAACTACAGGATGAGGGAACTGGACTTTGTCTCTAAGGTTCTTTCCAGACCTAACATCCGTGCCCTGGGGACATGGTGACTGAGCACAGGACTGTAAGAGTCATTCTTGGGCACCACCCAAACCCCAGTGCTTGCACAGTGGCCCTACTCCCCGCCCCCACCCACACCAACCAACCACCCGGTCCTGGAAATTTCATCTCCTAAGCACCTTGCTGATCCACTCATGGCTGACTCTCTGGAAGGCTTCTCTCCCAGACAAATGAAACTGTTTTCCGGCTGGTCTCTCTGACCCCATCCTTGTCCCCTCTGATCCGTCCTTGCTCTACAGCCCGAATAATCTTTCTGAGCACAGATCAGGTCAAGTGACTTGGCCTTGGGAAGATCCTCGGGGCCCCACCTTATTCTCACCTGGCCCACAAGGCCCTGAGCCGTCTCCTCTGTTTCCCCATCCTTACCTGTCACCACGACTTCTCTCATCCTGTGCTCTGGGGTCCCAGAACAACTTCTAGACTCTGTTGGTCCATACACTTTCGCACTTCTAGATCTGAATGTCTTTCCCTCTCCACCTAGCTAACTGCTACTCCCCTTTAGGATATAAATTCTTCCAGGTTCAGTGTTTCTCCTGATACAAAAGCACCCATTATTCCACTGGATAGGAAGTCTTCCAGTTTCTTGTCTACAGCCCGTCATTCACTAAAAGCAGACAAAGGGGAAACTGCATTTGTGTTTCCCTTCTGGTTTCCCTAATACTGGGCACACTGAGAACTACACAGCAGTGGTTCAGGGACCGTTTTACCTGAATAAATTTGGTGGTAGGGTCATCGTGTAGGGTACCTTCCAGCTAGAACATCCTGTAACCCCATGAACTGTGAGCTACAAGACCCCATGTTTTTAGTTTCTGAAAACCAGGATATAAAAGCCTGCTGCCACCCCAGAACCCAATCTGAACATCAGCACTGAGCAGACTGTTGGAACCTATTAGAACTAATAGAAATTGTGTGTGTGTGTGCTTAGTCACTCAGTCGTGTCCGATTCTTTGGGACTCCACGGACCGTAGCCCGCCAGGCTCCTCTGTCCATGAGGATTCTCCAGGTAAGAATGCTGGAGTGGGTTGCCATGCTCTCCTCCAAGGGATCTTACCAATCCAGGGATTGAACCCGGGTCTCCAGCACTGTAGGGAGATTCTTTACCATCTGAGCCACCAGGGAGTCAACTGGGGTCAACTCTAAACTAGGATGTGTTACTTGGAAAATAGATGAGAGTCAGAGTAGAGAAAGGGGACTGGAGCTGGGAGGAAAGGGCATAAGAGTCACAATTAAATTTCAGGGTTTGCCTGTAGAAAAGTTAAAAACAGCCTGCTCCTGCCAGGGCAGTCTTGGGCTGACAATGTGGAATGGGCAGGGAGAAAGTGGCTGTCTCTTGACTGTAGGTCCCTTAAGTGGCTGCTGACAACCTCCTCGTTTCTCCACGTGCTGTCACATGGAAGGACCAGAGCTGACCTGACATCACAGCTCTGAAAGATGCTATGGCTGAGAGCCCACTAGAACCCGGATGGCAGGAGAGATGAGATGCAGGACTAGGCTTTGGGGATTGCCCAGCAGGTGCTGAGAGCTGGCCTCTGCTGAGCCCCCAGGGCTGCTCCAGGCAGA
Organism: Bubalus bubalis; assembly: GCF_019923935.1. Taxonomy (NCBI): domain Eukaryota; kingdom Metazoa; phylum Chordata; class Mammalia; order Artiodactyla; family Bovidae; genus Bubalus; species Bubalus bubalis. The sequence continues at coordinate 112,507,173 of NC_059161.1, forward strand.
TGGTCATCACTGTCATCACCTCGGACACCAGCACGTTGAGGTACACCAGGCAATCAAATGAAACCGGCTTTCCCAGGGTAGAAATATTTTCCAGGAAAATGGAAAAAAAAGGGGGGGGTCTGGGACCTTCAGTAAAGCAGGAAATGGCACTGACCAAGAGGCAGAGAGGCCACAGCCCCCCTCCTCAGCTAATTTGGAGTTCTCAGTTCCCAATAAATGTTTTATTTCCCCCTCAATTTCAAGCCTTTTAACATTTTCACTGGTCAATCAACAGCTGCTTTTATCAGACTTTCTTAAACCCCTGCCTCATTTCAAGAGGGGCCTTAAAAAGACCTTTTCTCTTCTGCTATTCATTGTTCTTTGGGGAGGATTCTCCTAACTGGGAGTCATCTCACGGACCAGAAGACAATCTGCGGTATGCTGAGCAGTAAACCCATTAAAGGGCACAGGCCAGTCTTTGGAGGTCAAGAAGCCCTGCATCTGAGCTACAGAAAGGTTTCTGTACAACTGGCATTTTCACCACAAACCACAGCCCAGAGAGGCGCTGGGGAGAAGCGGGGCTTGGAAAGGGTGTGGGACTGGAAAAGCTTCCTTACTGAAAGAAGACTGTCCTTGTCCCCTTTGGGTGTATGAAGCATCTCTCTTAGTAACCAGGGCTGTGGTTCCCAGGGAGGGTGAGCCACCGGCAGCAGCATCAAAAGGGACCTTTCAGAGTTCCTGGGTGGCAACACGGCTTCACAGAAACAACAAGGGCTTAGAAGCAGCTGGTTCTGATGAACTCGATGACCTCTTGTGCTCTCTTCCACGGTAGGTTTCCAGAATAACGTTAAGTTTCAAGCCAAGAACGCATGGGAGGTGGAGAGATGGTCACAGGGCCGACAAACTCAAATTCTACAGGGACGAGGCAAGAATGTAACGTGGGGCTGAGCCACTGGAGACAAGACAGGAGATTTGTTTGCATCTTGGAGGGGCAGCCTCCACTCACCCAGTTCATGGGGGGTTTTCTCTGCAGGATTCCGAGACAAACCCATGGTCTTACTGCCGGACACTTGAGCTGCAGAGGTGAGTCCTGACACTGCCAAGGACACACCGGGCATCTCTGTGCTACAGACCCAGCCCACAGACAACCTGCGTGCTCTGTAGTCTCCACCGCCTGGCTCATTCCACTCTCAGTCCTCTTCCACCTTTAGGTTAAAATAGTTACACTTCATTACATGGGTAAGCTCTTTCGCTCAATTTTTGGTCATGAGGTATTCATTTATTTTTGGCATGGATGCTGTAGGTTGCTCCAAGGTCATAGCAGTGTGGAGCTAGACTAGCCTTGGGCAATTACTCTATCCTACAACTGCCCAAAGCCTGTTAAAACCTATAGATGTCTGACTGTCAGCTTCGTTTTTAAAAATTTTTCATATATGGTTTATTTTAAAATTATCTGTATTAAAAAAGCAAACATTTGTCAAGAATGTGAAAGGAAAATAAGAAATGAAAAAGCATTGCAACCCAGAAACTGCCATGTTTAACACTGTTACAGGCAGCTCTTGCTCTAACACTGGGAAGTTTAAAAGAATCGTTTAATCTCACTATATGCCTCCCAGCCAGCTTGGGATGAAATGATCTAGGCTGAACCAGGCTGAGTTTGATTCCAGACTCAGGACGGTGGGTTGGATGCTCAGGACGGTGGGTTGGATGGACAGTGCTCCTCTCAATCTCACTGGGGCAGGGGGAAAATTGAGGCACAATCTTCTCACTGCATGGGCAGAGGTGCAAGAGAACACACTGCTATCAGGCAAGCACAATTCAAGCCTTTGCTTGCATTATTTCTTCTAACAACTCATGGGTCAAAGTTAATCATATGGCCAACTCTGAACTCAACGTGACAGTGAAATAAATATACTAGGTCCATAGAGGGAAGGGTGGGAGAAGTTAAAAGATACCAGGTGTTTTTAAAATGATTCCTTTTTTCCCTGCACCACCTTCTATTCTATCCAGACCCGGTTCCCCCAAGTCTGGAGGGAGTTTTAGAAGATGTTGTCCCTCCCCCATCACCCCAGCTTCTATATGGTGGTCTCAGCAGGATCATCAAGATGACCAAAGCCTAGGTGTCTGAGAATCTCCCAGCCAAACGCTAGCTCTTAGTTTGAGCAACAGAGGTCTAAGCTGATTCATTCAAGTGTATCTGGTATCTTTTAACCTCGCCAGCATGAAGTAACATACTCTGTAGGAATAACAGCATCTTGACAGTGATGGAAAGCTCTCTGACCAGATCCCTGACTGAGACGAAGTCCTGGTCTCTATATTCTGTGGATTCAGGGGGAGAAGAGCTCAGATGTGGCCTTAGGTTGGCTCTGGAGTTGTGGATTTGCCCAGGTTGGCAACTGAAGACTAAAAACTATAAGGACCTCCAGCCATCTCACCACGGTCCCCCAGTGAGTGGTGATGGCTTAACTGGGAGGTGGACCTGGAGCCCTCCTCTTGGCCAGTCGGGCTCCTGACCACTGGGCCACACAGTCAGCATTTAATGTGCACTCAGGAAACCTCAAGCTCCAGGCTGGAAGAAACCGATTTTCCAAAAACAGAGCTCTCTTTGTGACCAGTTCAGCAAAAATTCTCTTTCCAGCTGTGAGTCGGGATTCATGTTGTGAATGCCTGTGTTAATTAAAAACATCCACCTTCTGTAGTTTTAACAAGAGAAGAGGCACCATGCCGCATGTGTTCCTAACCCTTCTCCCCAAAGCACCTATAAATACGATTGTATTTATGACTGCTGAGGGCTTGGATGTTACCATTCCCCATTTTCAGCACCCCCCCCAAAAGAGTTGGGGCCAAGATGGATGTGATGGGTCTGAATTGGCACAGGACAAAATGAGCTTAAGAAGGAGGGAGAAGAGGGCTGTTCCCAAGCGTGGGCCAAAGATGTTCAACACCCTGTATTAAGATCAGGAACTTTACCTAGCTGAAATCAAATGTTTATCTGTTGAGTCATTAAAATGTTTCTTCATGTGCCTCTTAGTCCTCAGACAAGATCAAAATGTGGTATGATGAGGCGGGGACATTCCACAAAGGATGACTCCATCTTCAGTAACTGGGATGTCAGATGACACTTCCCCATATTCCTGTGTTCGTTCGCACTTTATTAGGAAATCTTTTATCTGAAATGGTACAGAGCTAGTGACATCAGATGAAGTTGCATTCATTCCCGTGCTTGTCTCTGGTTGGCTAATTCGTCCCGCTTTCACACATGAACCAGACAGGAAAGAATGGAGCCAAACCCACATCGTTATGAATGAATTTCTTTGCTTTTAATCTCACACAGTTTAAAATACAATATGAAATCAAGCTACAGTATATAAAAAATTCTCCAGCAAAATGATGTGCCAGCATCAGCTACTAAAATAAACAAACAAAAAATTCCCCATAAGAAATTTTTTTTTTGCATTAAAAAAAAAAACACATAGACACTTACATCGCTACATCTCTAAGCTACCTCAGTTCTGATTTTTTAAAAAGCACCTGCTTTTCCTTTTTTTTTTTACCTTGCTTTTAAATTTTCAGCTTTTAAAAAATATAAATTATATGAAAATACAAGTTGGAAAATAGTCAAACACAATATAACATCTTTTTCATCCCTATACTTCTCAGCTTAAAAAAAAAGTATTCTAAAAAAAAGTTCAATAACTGAGGCAGTATTCCTGATAGAGATAAATTTCCTTTTAATATATATATTTTATATATGTATATGTATACATATATTTATGGTTCCTCGAAACTTCTTTGGAATGTAGATTAAGAGTTCAACCCATTTATATAGACCCCAACAGAGAAAGCAGCATGCACAGCATGACTAGGATACAGAAGGTATCATTTTCACCATGAAGATTAGGCAGGTTAATGCTCTAAAACCCAGAGTGTTCAGCCCCAAAGTGAGGAAAAGCATATCTGATCTCTGAATGTTACCTCTAATCTCCATAGCCACAAAACCAGGGCTCTGTGTAGGGAAGTCCCTCCCCTGAAAGCGAAAGGGAACCAAAGTGACTCTGAACCCTACACAGCCCAAACCAACATGGGTTAACAGATGCATCTCCAGGAAAACAGAGTTTTACCCAACTCAACCAGACTTGCCCATCCTTCCTCTGAAGTTAACATGTGTTTTTATTTTTTTAAAGCAGAAATCCAACAATTCTGCTCCATTTCCAGTGTATAAACCACCCACCACTCTTCCTGGGATGGTCTCTGGACAGAAGGAGGAAAAAAAAAAAAAGCATCTGGCCAGATTGACAAAGCTGTTTGAACTAACACGCCATCTACAAATACTGAAAACGGTGGACTGGGAGAGAGAGCAGGGTGGGGGAGGGGGATGCATCTTAGCAAACAAGCGGCAGAAGAGCATGAGGAGGCACTTGTTTACGTGAATTATGGCAGGAGTCAGACATACACAGGGAGGGGGGGTCTCAGCATTGATATAAAAGGAAAGGGCTGTTGAGCTGAGAAAGTGATATGCCTGGTGGCAAAGAAGCAAGGACCGAAGTCTGGCCTTGGTTCTACTCTCACCCATCACTGAAATGTGGAAAGACATCATGAGAAAGCCCCAGCATTCTCTCAGCTGCAGTTCTGCATGTCTGCAAACACACACAGAGACACACACACGCACGCGCGCACACATCTTTGCCAGTGCCCAACAAAGATCACATAATCTAAGAGAAAACAATGTAGTCCAAACAGTTCCGCCTAACACTCCCTGAGCAGCTCCTAAAATATGTCGAGAGCTTCATTAAGGCACCTGCGTCCGGAAGAAGATCACAATACACAGCTGGGCGAAATGCTGCCTCTGCTTTCCAAGCGGATGCTCCGATTTCTCGGTATGAGGAAGCGCGTGAATCACAGAGTTAAGTTCCTGATAATCCGGGGTCTGCAAGAAGACCTGGGAGAAAACAATCCACTTTCTTGAAGCTATGCTAGAAGGTAGTTAGTAGACTTCCAGTTTCTCAGCTGGAGCCCAACAAGGGCCAACCCCGAGAAGCCCGTCCTGAGGGTTTCTTCCCCTCCCTCACTGAAAGCCATCCCTGTCACCCTCCTTTTCAATTTGGCACCTGTCGAGCTGAGGAAGAGGGGATTCTAGTTGTATTAGGCACTTTTCCTTAGTAGTCAGATGTTGGTCCCCTCTCCCCAAACTCCATTTTCAGATGACCCTTGACAATGGCCTCGGTTGATAATGTTTGTAGTTCAACTCTGGGAGAAGTAAAAGTAGATTTGAATCTCATGGACCACCTTATTGCTACACCCAAGCTCCTTTCCTTATAGTTCCTATGCCTTCAAGCTTCCTTCCTTTGCAATTACCAACCTTCCCTTACCCTGCGCCAGGACAGCAGATCCAAGCACAGGACCCTTATAGCATCTGCTCTGTGCACCTTTGCCTGCCCACCTAGTCTCACCTGACACCCGACACAGCTGCCTTAAACCCTTCAAAGGAAAGCCTTGCATTCTTCCCAAAGACAGCCGAGCCACATTTTATTCCTAGGCTCCCTCAGTTTCCATGGCTTATAAAACCCAGGACATCTAAATGGCTTTATCAGACACTTTCCAACTCATGACATGTCTGCGGCTACTCTTTCACTCACACATCAGAAAGCTGTACATTTCCTTCTACTGAACAACAGAGTGGGGAAAAGTGATAAATGTGGGATGCTGGGAAAATCAGACACAAAGGACAAAGTACAGAGTGTTAGTTGGGAAGGACATGCATTCAGGACTTATTTCCTAAGACTTGAGGGGTAATGCCCGTGCATACAGATTTTATTCCAAGTCATGTATGTTACAAGTCTAAAAAACCAGTAGAGAACCAGGTCAATCTTCTCCCTTCACTCCCTCTTTCCTAAGACTTCTACAGTGCTCCTACATTTACTATTGTCCAAAGCAGGGCTGCAAAATACATTCAGTTCAAAGACTTAATGCTTCTTAGCTCAATGTTAAGTCCAAACTCTGAGAATACACTCATGACAAATAAGTAGAGGGGGTGATCATAATCTTTAAAACTTAAAAGGAGAAACTCACATGCACAGTTCCCTTGTACCCAAATTAGCATCATTTTTTTCCTTCGCACATCAGTCACATGAACTTGGGATCCCCAAATCTCAGTGATGGCGCTTTGTCTTTCCAGTGGGGTCTATATAAACAGTTTCCTTTCACTGCGTCAGAATCCTCAGTCGGCAAATAAAAACAAAATTGCATGATACCGCAATACTGAGACCACCTTAGAGCTTAAGACGATTTTTAAGGAAAAAAAAAAATACTGGCACAAAATTTAATAGAATAAATTTTAACACAAAAACAGTTTCAGCCCCTTCCCACTGAAGTCCATCTTTGTTTCAAAAGTAGAACAAAAAGGTCAATAGTCCGTGATTTTTTTAGTGCACCCCCAAACAAAAGGCTTTATCCTACCTCCCTCTTTTTTGCCCTCCCAGACCTAAAGACAAAAGGAAATTAATTGCCTTTCATTAGTTTCAAGACTCCTGGTGCATCAATTTCTTTTGCTAATAGGTCCATAACTCAAGACATTTTTTTTTTGTGGATGACTTTTTTTTTTTTTTTAATGACTGGACGTGTTAGTCTCTTCCTCCCTTAAGCCAGATTCTTCAAGCTTCTAAGAAGGCCCTTGTCTCCTGAAAATCCGCTCCAGAATTTCTTGTCCCACCCACCCCACCAGTCCTGGCTCTCCTTCAACGGCGCACAATGGATTATAGCTGCAGCTCACTTAGCTCCCACCCCTGAATGTAAAAAAAATTGAGTTCTGGAAAATTAAAAATAGAATAACAATTAAAAAATTAAGAGTCCAACCGACATGGTTGTTCTCTGAAATGTCTCAGCAGGGTTTCCCCGGCCCCTCGGTGTCCATCACTCGTCGGCGTCGGGCTTGACATCCAGCATGGCGTGGAGCTCCTCGGGCGTGTACCCCAGCAGGCTTTGCAGGTCACACACAAAACGGTACACGTAGCGTTTACCCGCTGTCTTGTGGATGATGTTTTTGTCATAATAGTAGCGAAGGCCACGGCTCAGTTTCTCATAATTCATCTTAGGTTTGTTTTTCCTTTTTCCCCATCTCCTGGCCACCTGAAATTTAATGTTTAAAAAAGAAGAGGGTAAACGCTTGCAGAATAAGCCCAAGATACATGTTAATATGCCTGCACTCATTGGTGATGACCCATGATGTTCAAATGATGGCTAGAGATTCATCGACAAAGTTACTTTTCTGAATTCCAAGTTTTGAAGGCTAGACCAGGTTGGCAGTGAAGCTGACTCTTTAAACTGATGAAAATGCAGTGACCCTGAACTTCTATGGAATGGGAGTTAAAGCATTTGATATTTAAAAAAGAGTCTTTTTTTTTATAGGAGACACTATAGAGTCTCCTCTTACCCTGTATTATTAATAGAACGTCTTTGCTTTGAAAGCATGAAATCTGATGTGAGGGATGAAGGACTGAGTTACAGTCACACCTGTCTTTCATCAACAGGAAGCATCTTTTTTTTTTTTTCGAGGCACAGGGCTTCTCACTTCAGCCGGAACAGAAGGCCTCTCTCTCATTTATTGCTCTGCATCCTCCGAATTTGGGCGTGTCACAGAGCAACCACTCACTATTTGTTTTTTTGTTTTTGTTTTCTTATTGATGTGTAATTGATTTACAATGTTGTGTTAGTTTCAGGTGTATATAGCAAAGTGATTCACTTCTACATACATATATTTTCAGATCTTTCCCCCTTATAGATTATCACAGAATATCGACTAGAGTTCCCTGTGCTATACAGTAGGTCCTTGCTGCTCTTTGTGACCCCATGGACTATACACATCCATGGCATTCTCCAGGCCAGAATACTGGAGTGGGTATCTTTTCCCTTCTCCAGGGGATCTTCCCAACCCAGGGATTGAACCAACGTCTCCTGCACTACAGGCAGATTCTTTACCAGCTGAGCCACAAGGGAAGCCCAAGAATACTGGAGTAGGTAGCCTATCCCTTTTCCAGCAGATCTTCCCGATCCAGGGATTGAACCGGGGTCTCCTGCATTGCAGGTGGATTCTTTACCAACTGAGCTATCAGGGAAGCCCATGGGCAACGTGTATATGTTCATCTCAGACTCAGTGTACTCCTCTTCCCCTCACTGTTTGTTGATGAAAAAACAAAATGATGAGCAAATCTCACCAAACTTTGAAGGCCTCTCAAATTGCCAGACACCTTCCATATTCACAGAGCCACAAGGCCAAGAGGGGAACAAAGTCAGAGACGGCAACTCATGTTTTTGTTGTTTAGTTGCTACATCATTTCCAACTCTTTTTGCAACCCCATGGACTGAAGCCCACCAGGTTCTTGTCCATAGCATTTTCTAGGCAAGAATATAGGAGTGGGTTGCCATTTCCTTCTCCAGGGGATCTTCCCAACCAAGGGACTGAACCTGAGTATCCTGCACTGGCAGGTGGGTTCTTTACCACTGAGCCACCAGGGAAGCCCAACTTGTGTTTACAAAAGGCCTGATATGTGACAGGCACTGTAGGCACATCCTATCCATTAAGCTGAAAACGAAAGGGCAACGTAGGTCTTTTCTCTGTTTTCCAAATGATGCAACTCAGGCTCAGAGGAGGTCCCCCAAGTAGCAGGTGGAAAAGCTGGGATTCAAACCGTAGAAAACACCATCAAGCCCCATATAACCCATCCCCAGAGCTCTCTCTCACCCTCCCTGGACACAACACTCTCAAGTCACTCCCTCCTTACCTCATCTGGGTCAGAAAGCTTGAATTCCCAGCCATCTCCTGTCCAGCTGATGAAAGACTGACAGGACTTATCCGTGAGTAATTCCAGAAGAAACTGCCACAGCTGGATCGGTCCGCTGCCTGGAGACACAAGCCACGGTGAATCACTACACCAGATGCGCCACATGCTCAGCAGCGAATCCCATTACAGGGGCACTCCCGACCCCTACCCTCCCAGCCCATCAGCCAGGGGAAAACAAGGAATACCCAGAGCACAAGAGTTGCAGGAGCTGGTGGAACAGATGGAAACGGTGAAGAATTCTCACCAAAACTGCCTTTAGGATGGAGTATCAATTGCCTTATTTAGATAGATTTAAAAGTCAGTCCATCTTTTATGGCTAAGCAAACTCTAGACCTCCTTTGAGATATTCTAAGGCAACATGGTCAGTTTCATTATTTCTGCCTTATGAAGTGTTCAAGGTATGAACCGAGGAGTGTCTTTGTCAGCTCCAAGCAGAAGTCAAAAGCCCACAAGCAAAGTCTACAGTAAGGACCCTTTGGTCCCTGGTTTTCGAGGAAGAATCATCATTACCTTAGGGTGACCTAACAAGGGAAGAGAAGTTAGATGTTCTCTTGGTCATAATATTCCTCTCTACCACAATCCAGTCCCCCAAGATGCCTACAGGCAAGCATCCAAACTAAGAAAGGGAGGAAATGAACTTGCCAGCTATGAAATCCTCAAAGGTCAGGTTAGCACTGTCTCAGAAATTCACCATGGTTAAGCAGACTCTAATTTACACACACACACGCACATACGCACAATTCTCGTCTTAGTCATCAACACTGCCAACATCTTAGTTCTGGAAGGCCTGACATACTCTGATTGTTAGTTTATCTTATACTAAAAGAGTTTGTGCTACACAGATTTCCTTCTAGGATACTTTTCTATTCAGAAATGCAATGATGCCAGAGATTCCTATCTGATTTATGGGTGTAGCTAGAGAGACAGATATGGGCTCAATAGTCCACACTGCCTGTTACACATCTACACTGTGTAGACGTGTAGGTCTTGTTAACACCATCTCAGAAGCAACCTGGACACACTGCAGCTGGAGAGACCCAGTCCGTGTAGACAAAGAAAGCCTGGCATGCTCTGACTCACATAAGAAAACTTGAGTTTGTTAGGCTCTAATCCTTAACCTGAGTTCCAAATGTGTCTGATCCTAAGTAAACTGAGATGCAGTAGGAAACAAGCTTGCCTTGCCTCTCTAATAAAGAAATGCCCTTCATGATCTAGGAGGGCAATCTCTTGTCATGTCTTGGACACACCTACAAGACAATTTCAAGTTCACCATTTTGCTTGTTCCTAAAACCCACTCCCACATCTCCTTATAGGCATGGCAGACTGGGCTGAGTCTATCGGTGCAGAGTAAGGTGCTCTGGAAAAATGACGTGACATTGGTCTAGGCACAGTTAGAAAACAGTGGGCCAATCCCTGGACCTTGACTCCAGGCTCCAGGGTAATCTTGATGGACGCCTATGAGCAAACAGCGGTTGGTGCACGTTATCACTGGTGGGACACCCCAAGGAAGCCTTGGCTATAGTACTAGAATCCCAATGGTCCCTCCTCAGCCCAGCCCAAGCTCGGCAAGGAAAATGAAATACCTCTACCTCACCCTTCTGTGAATGAACCCCGAGTACTTTAAAACCATCTTGCAAGAAATACCTTACACATATTCTAGAATTAAATAATTCAGCCAATGCCTGCAAAGTATATTAATATTTGAAGAAACTGTCCCAGGAATGACACTGATAAAGCCTTACCCCCTTCTCTGTTTCTACCCCAATGGAAAAAAAAAAACAAAAAACATTTTCTAGACAGCTCAGACACATTTGCAGTTTCCTTGGCAGCCAAGTAGTCACCAGCTACCACCCTCTGCCAGAAGGAATGTCCTGTCGTGACTTCCTATGAGGAATACATTGAGAAGCCATCCGGATGGGCAGGAGGAAGAAAACAAATTTCTATTAAGAAATGCTATAGACTTAGTTATAATAGCCCTTGTGACATAATAGGTATCCTGAAGAAGTGTAGAATAGATACCCCCTGAACCACTGAAATGAGACATGAAAGGAAAAACCAACTATCCCAAAATTATGAAAATAAGCCAGGGAATTCATGGTCCTCTCCTGGGTCAAGACCACAGACCATAGACATGGTGGAGAGAGGTCTGCTTTCAGACACCTGGTAAAGGAAAACAGGAACAGGAACTAGGATTTATTGTGCACCTACTATGTACCATAGTAATATGTCATGTTTTAGAGCATCTTATTGGGTTCACCAAAATGTTCATTCAGGTTTTTCTGTAACATCACAGGGAAAAATCCGAATGATCTTTTTGACCAACCCAATATTTATCCCTCACAATAACTCCCTGAGTAGATACTATTGTTATCACATTTGGTTCTCCCACTGTACAGCAGAGAAAACTGACCCACTGTGTGTCTTGTCCAAGGTTGTGCAGGTCAGAAGTGGTATGGCTAGAACCCAGGCAGCCTGCCTGACCCCCTAAATCTCCATCTCAAGCCATGGACTTGCCCCCAGGCAAGTCCAACCCAGAGCTGGACTTGATGGCTGCCCCCTGGCTGCAATGGTCCTGGGGGTAAAAGGACCTTGCATTGGAAAAACAGCTCTTCCTCATGGCTCACAGCAAGCAGTCCAGGACACCGGATGGCCAGTGGTTCCCCAGTCAGTCTGACCACTGGGGACCTTGGCGTCCTCTACACAGCTGACACTTCCAGCTCCATCTGCACCCTCATGGTCACCATTAGGCCATGTAATTTCATTACTTCTCACCCCCACTAGTTGTCTTCAAATCTCTCTCATACTGTATGTGTGTGTGTGTGTGTGTGTGTGCTCAGTCATGGCCAACTCTTTGTGACCCTATGAAGCCTGCTAGGCTCCTCTGTCCATGGGCTTTTTCAGGCAAGAATACTGGAGTGGGTTGCCATTTCCTTCTCCAGGGGATCTTTCTGGCCCAGGGATCAAACCTGAGTCTTCTGCATCTCCTGCATTGGCAGGCAGATTTTTCACTGCTGAACCACGGGGTATGCCCCTCTTTCATTCCACTTGTCTTAAAATCCCTTTAGGGATAAGGGGTCTAATTATACCAGGTTGAGGAAAGAGGAAGAATTATGGGGATTCATTTCCCTGGGAAGTTGTGGTCAATGGCAGGGAGAAGCAAGCACATCCAGATTCCCAGGGAGAGGGGTCCAAGAGCCACCTCGGGCCCCCACCCTTCAGATGTGCAGCCATAGAGTGGGGACGGGGCTTGGATTAGCATCACAGGGACCAGCTCACGAGGGAGGGACGTCAGACACAACTATTCCCACTGCTCCTGCTGCCACTTCAGAGCCGCACCCCATTGTCTGCATACATCTGATCCCTGGGGTCTGTGGATGTGGCCAGAGACGGGGTGAGTCCTTGCACGTGGGTGTTTTTTTCCCCTCCGTGTGAGTTGTCCTTTGTTCATAAGGAACACAAAACTGAAATTCGGGAGCCCAAGTCCTAGGTGTGGCGCCTCTTTTTTTTCCTATTTACTGAAGGGAAGAGGGAGGGTAAATAGGAAAACCAGATGCTGAGAGAAAGGACAGGGCGCAGGATAGGGAGGCAGGGAGGAACGTGTCTGCAGGGCTGCACAAGAACGAAGTCATAGCAGCAGCGATGTCAGTGCGAGTTTCCTTCCCTTATTCTTGAGGAGAGATCCCGCCAGCCTAACCCCGCCAACGGCACGCACGGCGCTCCCACCCGGGGCATTCTGGAAGCCTCTGCTAGCCTTCCAGAAAGCCCGCAATGTGACCCTGAATAAAAGGGATCCATGATGCTTCCCAGAAATTCCTCTCTTGTACATTTCTGCTGACACCCCAACCCTCTTTTAGGTTGTGCAGGCATCAGAGACAGGACAAACATGGGCTTCTTTTCCCAGCCAGACAGTCCGGAATGTGGGCGTCGGGGTGGCTGGTCCCCAGGCTGGACCAGTGGAAAGTCCCACGCTGGAGCCTGTTTCCATGACAATGTATCCATCCTCTCCTTGAGTCTGGGAGGGAAGATCAGGACCTCTCAGGGTGGCCCACTCCCAGAGGTGGCTTTGGGGTCACTGGCAACTCTGACCTGCTGGTATCACCCAAGTCCAGACCCAAGGGAAGTTCTCAAGCCCCAGACTTGCCCACATGCTGGCTGAGGTTGGCCTGCTCCATCTGAGTTCTCGCAGGGGCTGTTTCTGCGTCGCTCGGGGTCAGTCTGCCCAAATCTGCAGGGCCAGGGCTCCGTTCCTGCCTCCCTCCCTCCAACGCATCTTCATGTGGAAAAGCCTTCTCCTCGCCTCCATTCCACTCACACCTCCTCTCGGCCCTGGGCCCAGCCCCCTCCACCCACCCAACAGGACTCTGGTCCCAGTGACCTTTGTCCCAGGAGCGGAGAATGGTACTAATAATAGTGCCAGTCATGGGCAGGGGAGCTCACACACCGAGTGTGACTCACAATGCTGTCCCTGTCCAGGGGCCCAGGGCAGTCAACGGCGGCCTTCACCAGGCCGCCCCGGGGTGTCACACGTCAGGAATCCAGTGGCATCACTGGGAAAGTATGCTTCTCAAGTCGAAGCTCTGAGCCACAACAACAGAGGGTCCCTGTTTGAAGGAAGTCTCTCTCGCAGGCGGGGCGGGGAGGTGGGGGGGACTCCCCCCCTCCACGGCTGCAGTGGGGAATTTCCTCTGACTGCTTTGTTCTTCTCGGCTTCTGGGGAAGAGGAAAATTCTCAGTACCACACTGACAGCCCCAATCTGAAAATGGTGACATGGCCTCTGGACAGATAACATCAGGTGGGTACATAGAGGGACCCCAGGACAGCAAAGCAAGTCGCAGGAGGATGCCTCCCTCCAGGGGGACCCCTAAGGCATGTCAAATCCAAGGCTATAATCTCTCTCTCTTTTTTTTTTTAAGGCAAACGTCAAGTGAATTTCTACTCATTGAGTTGATTACACCCCTTCTCTTTGTCTAGGGACTAGAAGGTCCCCATCTATCTAGATGAGGGGTAGTTATTTAAAAGCCCTGCTTTTTTTTCCCTCCGTTATTCTGAGGCTAAGATGTGAGCTACTTAGGTAAAAGGAAAGGCATTGGCTGGGACGGGAGGTTAGCAAGGTGTTCCTGACGCTCCGGATCATAATCCTTCTCCATGTAGCCACGTGTGGGTATCTTTTCTTCCCATTTTCTAGGCGTGGGGGTTGCCAGCCATGGCAATGATCTCATTGCTCGTGAACCGCAGCCAGAGGGGGACATCAGCTTTTCCAGTTCTGCTGCACGTTCTCGCTCTGTCACCTGCGCCCAGGGCGAGGCTAACACACAAGAGTCAGGCCCCGGGGCAGCCGGTGTCTCGTCTCAGGCAGCCTCCCGTCATGCTTTGCTCTGAGCAGGGCCAGCCCTGACAAGTGGCTCTCCCTGCGTCTCTCTCATCACTAGAACACATGCTCCAGGGGCAGGGCCCGTGTGTTTCTACTGCTGTAACCCAAAGCCTGGGATGGTGCCTCACCAACAAACACCAGCTATCAAAAAACCTGCTTGCTCTTAAATGATCCAGCTGTCAGCTCTCTGGGAGCCTGGGTTGCATCTGATTGACCCTTACAGGCATAGTCAGTGCCTGGCCTGGGAGCCGGTCTTGGACAGGTGAGCTCTGTAAACACTTCCTGAACTGTCTTACTCAAACAATCCTCCTGTGCGGAAAGGTATCAGGGTTTTGAAAAGGTGACCCAAACTGCTTCTCTCTATTAAACTATATTTGGAGCCAAACAATATGGGGGACTCCCAGGCTACATTTCATCAACATGCACCCCAAAATAAAAACGACCACACCTCAGGTCCTTTGGGGATTCATCTGCTACTTTGAGAATCTAATCTCTGTAGCTCGACTCTCAGAGTCAAATCAAACACCTCAGTGTGGGCAGGACACCGCATTTATTTTAACCTATGAAACTCTCATGGTTGGTCACCCTTGCAGCAGGGTTTACTTGGCTCCGACAGCACACATCTGACAGGTGGTCCTAAAACAGAGGAACGGGACCAAGCGGCCCCGCCCTCTCAGCCAGGTGTCTCTACCCACAGCCAAACGATGGTGGCAAAAACAGAACACTCGAATCCAGAAATGACCCATCTGTTCACAAGTCTATCTTTCTTACAAACTACTGCAGGATGGCATCACTGACTCAGTGGACATGAGGTTGAGCAAACTCCGGGAGATGGTAAAGGACAGGGCGCCTGGCATGCTGTAGACCATGAGGTCGCAGAGAGCTGAACACGACTGAACGACAGCAACTGCAGGAGTGCCCACCTCTGGGGGTGGGTGGGCGACCCCAGAATCTAAACATCACCCGCTTCTTGTCAACCCCATTCTAAATTATCATTCATAATGATCCCAAAGTCCCTCTTTTTCCTTTCAGTTCTCATGACCTGACGTTTAATGAGAAACTGAACAGAAAGCATCCTGACAGTGTCTTGACCTCTGGGCCAAACTCAACATGAAGCTGCACTGTCTGCCTAAGGATGAAGGAGTCAGTACCAGGGCACCAGGAAGATTTTCAAAAGACGGAAGAGCGGAGACTGTATGGTACTTTGGCTTGTTTTTATACCTGTAAGAGCCCTTCCCCATTTCGTCTGAGTTACATCCCTCCTTTTCTCCCAACTCAACCCAATCTCACCTCATCTCCACCACAATCCACACACAATCCATTCTGTAACTGGCTGAGATGCTTTGGTTCAACAAATCACTCTAAACCATTATGTTCTATACACTTGTTCTCTATCAATGGCTAGTAACTCAAGGGCAGCAATCCAGGATCTAAGTTCCTATAACTCAATGCATAACCACAAACAACATTCTAACAGGTGCTTGAAAAACATCCCTCGTGAATATCATGAAAGACAACAGGTTCATGCCCTTGCATTTACGGATGCTGCAATAGCCAATATCTAGCAATGGAAACAAGAAAACAAAACCAGTCTTTAATGTCAAGTCCACGTCTCTGAAACAGTAGACCAAAAGAAAGGAGGAAGCATTTCAAAAAATTTAAACAAACAAATGTGTCGGACATTGGGCATACTGACTGAGATGACAGCAGATAGTATCCTAGAAAATGAAAATACATACATGATGGTGGGAAATGCCCAAAACAGGGAATCAAGTGTCTAGAGCCTTGACCCCACTTCTTCCCTGATTCATTGAGTGATCTCATACAGCTCATTTAACCTCTCTGGGCTTTAGTTTATCTATCTCTAAAATGCAAATAGTTTATCACAGCTCCTTCCTGCTTTACAGATATATATAAAGAGCTGAGCACAGTGTACAACAGTTTGGGAATATAAAACATAACAGGAGAATTAAACAGAAGAATTTGAAAACAGAAAAAATATTTTTAAAAGCAGACTTTTCAAAAGAAAAACAAGGAAAAACAAGATGGAATAGAAAAACAAAATAGCAAAAGCACTAAATAAAATTCAATTATTCTTCCAAGAATTCAATTGGCCTTTTATATGGCAACTTTGAAAGAGTACAAAGTTAGAAGCAAAAGCAAAATGATTAACATATATAAATGTAAAATGTTTTAAACACTGTAGATGAAAAGATAGTTAAGGTTTTTTTTAAGTGAGGGATAACTCTGAAGTTCCTGCTCTAATTCAAAGTAGGCAGGCACAGAAAGAGCAGATGCAAACTGCTTTGCAAGTGAAAGTATAGCCGACATTTCTGGTTTGGGGAAATCTTGGCCACAGACAGACTTAGATCCTCTTTCCCCCAATGTACTTTTTTTTTTCCCTAATCATTTATACTCCACAGCAAGCCCACTCCACCTAATAATTACATAGGGCTGAGCTACAGTGAGTCCAGCATTCCCCACAAATGTCTGTAGTTTGGCCCAAGAGACAGACCCCATCAGTGTTAATCGAAGGAAGAGCAGAAAGTCTTGTCCAGAGATCAATGTCCAAGACCGTCCTGGCAGGGAGCCTCGTTGGAGGGCCTTAGCTCAGCCAGACTCCCCTATTTGGGGCAGACTTAACTGAGACTCACTTGGGTCTGCCTGGGGCCTGAGCACAAGACAGTTACACACTCGAGTGTCTGGAGGAAAGGCCCTTGTTTTTGCTTGCGCTCCTCACACCTGCAAGTGTTCAAGGACACACGTGTGGGGGTGGCTGCAGGGAGAAGAGACGGTTCCTCTCTTAAAGGGGCAGCCTGTCCTCAAAGGCAGGCACCTTCTCTCCAAACTCAAGAACTCTGTCTAATCACATTCACCCTGCCACTCAGACACACTCCTGGACAGCGAGCTGGCAAAGCGTAAGCCAGGAAGTGGCTTTCTTCAGAGCTTTTCCTCCCAATGTCTTCTAGGTAACTGATTGTTTTAAGAAGTCACCAGAAATGAGTGAGGTCTGGATTTGAGGGTATAGAGTGCAAACTGATGCTGAAGCTCCAACACTTTGGCCACCTGATGAGAAGAGCAGACTCACTGGAAAAGACCCCAATGCTGGGAAAGACTGAGGGCAGGAGGAGAAGGGGGTGACAGAGGATGAGATGGTTGGATGCCATCACCGACTCAATGCACATGAGCTTAAGCAAACTCCAGGAAATGGTGAAGGACAGGGAAGGTGGCATGCTGCAGTCCATGGGGTTGCAAAGAGTCAGACATGACTGGGTGACTGAACAGTAACAGTGCAAATTGTGTTCAGAAACAAAAGATGCTTCAGATAGCTAATATAAACATCCAAAGGATGTATGTATAAATCATGGCTGATTCACATTGCTATATGGCAGAAACCAACACTGTAAAAATTAGAAAAACAAAACTTTTTTTAAAGATAAATATATATATCCTCAGTTCAGCTCAGTTCAGTTGCTCAGTCGTGTCCGACTCTTTGCGACCCCATGAATTGCAGCATGCCAGGCCTCCCTGTCCATCACCAAATCCCAAAGTTCACCCAAACTCATGTCCATCGAGTCGGTGATGCCATCCAGCCATGCCTACAGGCAATTAAAAAAAAAAAAAGAAAATGCCTTCTTAAGCATCTAGGTCATAAGAAGAAAGATGGCTTCACTGATTAGGACTAGAAAATAAGACTTGAGAGTTCTGAAGCCTGGACCTTTCCTAGTAGATTTTCCATGCAATCTCTGAGCTTTATTTTATCCTAGGAGTAAAGTTTCCCCCTTGTATCAAAGATGAGACAAATGATGAGTTAACATATTCAAATTCTTGGGGTGGTGAACTATATCTTAAACCATCATTGGAGGACACAACTTTTCAAGCCTTTATCCAATAAATAATTTCTGAGCACCCCTCAGATGTAAAGCGTGGTAGCCAGCCTGGGTGGAATAACAGAAGAGAGTATTAAGAGCAGCAAGGAGGCAGCAGAAGAAACACTTCTTTTCCACTATAATGGGATAAGCTGAACAGCGACTGCCCACGCCTTTAAAGAAGAAAGGACCGAGAACCCTGCCTGGAGGGGCCCTCACGAGAAATTGCACCCATCTTGGCTCTGAAGGTCAACACCCCCTCAGAGCCCAGCCTTGAGAGCACCTCTCTGGCAGAGCAGGTCCCAGCCTCCACACCAAGTGCAAACTTTCACATTCACCCACCTTAGGACAACTTTCACTCTCATTATCGCTCAAGGAGAGGTGAGTCACAGAGCAAACAATGCAGTTGGGTAAGTCAACGTCAATAGCAGGCACTGAATCCAGAAGCCAGTCACGGGCCACCAGGGGCGTCGGGATCGTGGCCCAGGGACCTGCTGTACGACCCGCCGGACGCCACACTGATCGGTCAGGGCTGATGGGGCCACGGCCACATGAGGCTCCACCCTCTGGCCACAGGGAGCATCTGTGACTCCATCCACAGGTCCCCACCAAGAACATGCTTCCTGGGGCTGCTGCGGCCAGGGACTGGGCATGGAGGTCACATGGGGCCATTCCTGCCAGGCGGGGAGCTCCCCCACTGGGCAACTTTGACCGAAATTCCTAGGAGCCTGGACGCCCGCTTCCTTGGAACTGCTGTGCCCTTGGAGGTTCTTCTCACAAGTCTCCTTCCTTCCTGTCTGCCACCAGGCCTGAAAGGCCCCCGCCTTCTCTTTGAAAGCCCTCCACCTTCTCTTGCTCTCTGCCACTCTGTACTTCAGACGTCCCCCCCCTCCACTCCCCCGGACATTTCTTACAAGTCCAATCATGTCTCGACATCTGCTGCTCAGCAGACCCAAACTAACATGGTACTAATGTTGGATATTTTCCTCCCAATTGTCTGACATTGTGCAAAACTGTGAAAGGCCTCTTCTTTGTTGTCTGCTGTGTGACTCCAGGCTAGACCTCTTCCCTCCCTGGGAACCTTAATTCCCTCCTTCATAAAGTGAGGATAACAGATTTTTCTTCATGTGGTTGCTGACGACAGTTTTAAAAAATATGAACGCATATGGAAGACTCTAGCACACAGTAAGAGCTCAGCACACATGTGGGTTGAGCTGAACAGTTGAAGTGACCTAGGTGGTAGTGCTGCGTGCACGCTGGGTTGCGTCTGCCTCTTTGCGATTCCATGGACTGTAGCCCGCCAGGTTCCTCTGTCCATGGAATTCTCCAGAAAAGAATAATGGAGTGGGTTGCCATTTCCTCCTCCAGGGGATCTTCCCAACCCAGGGATCGAACCCACGTCTCCTGTATTGGCTGGCAGGTATTTCACACCACTGAGCCACCAGGGAGACTTTACGAAGTGACCTAAACTGAAATTAAGTATCAGCTGTGCTCCCCAAGACACTGCCAGGAATTACTGGAATTCTCTAAGTTAAACCCATCACCCTCTGACCAGAAGGAATGTAGAACTGTACTGGAAAAACAAAAGGTCTGGAGAATAATATGAAACAGTGATAACAATTAGCACCTAAAGGGGGTTTCCTATGGACCTAGCACTGTGCTGACTGTCTTCCATAAGCTATTCATGCAATTCCCACCACAATCCGAAGAGACAGAAACTGCTATTGTGACCATTTTGCACATGAGAATACTAAGGCACAGTGAGATCAGCTGGCCCACAGCCATGCAGCTGGTCAGTGGCAAAACCAGGACACACTTTGGCTGCCTGGCTCCAGAGTCCCCGCTCTCAACTCTGACACACTGAAGCCTCTGCCACGTAGCCCAAGGTCAAACAGCCTCTCACCTCTCATGTGCTTAAGCTGAACCTAAACCTGAAGGCATAAGAGTAGCAGATGGGGTGATTATCATCACCCCATCTGTAAGCATCACAAGAAAGTCACTTTAGGGGGAAGAGGATGGGGAGGGATACACAGAGGCCCTTGAACAACACAGGTTTGAGCTTCACAGATCCACTTATACATGGATTTCTTTTGAATATAAACATACTTAAAAAATCCTTTTTGTAGATTTGCAGCAATTTAAAAAAAGAAAAAAAAAATCAGACAAACCGCATAGCCTGGAAATATGAAAACATTACGAGAAAAAAAAGTGAGGTCAGGAATGCATAAAATACACGTAGATGTACATAAAACACAGAATATGTGTAAGTGGACTGTTTATGCTAGCAGGTCAACAGTAGGCTAGTAGCTAAGTTTGGGGATTATACTCAGATTTCTGACTGCACAGGGGTCGGCGCCCCTCACCCCACGTGTTCAAGGGTGGACTGTAGCGTCTGTTGAATGGAAGGAGTCTCCAGGCGTCTGCTGAATGGAACGAGTCTCTATGCTGAGGACCCACTCACTGGTCCGACAGCACCCAAGCTGGAAAGGCAACGGGGAAACCAGGAGATGCCAAGGGGCACAATCAAGGGATCAACTGGAAGAGCCCTTCACAGCTGAGGCCATGGGAGTTTCCAGGCCAGCTGCTCACGACCAACAGGACCTGCGTGGTTGCCTCAGCAACACACGGGATGGATTCTGCTCAGGGGAAACATTGGCTTCAAAGACACAAAGGTGGAGCTTCCAAGAGGAGACAGAGTGGCATTCCAGCAGGGTCACCACCCAGTTCCACCACATGGAGTTAGAGTTTGTTAAAGAAACAGCCACCCAGAAAATGGGAGACCCAGAGAAGCCTTGAAAGCAGGTGGTTGGCAGGGGAAAGGGGTTGCTGTGTCCCCTAAAAAGATGGGTCCCCTTGTGAGTTTCCTGACTCCAAATCCAGGCACCCATAGGCTTCAGGTGGTTTAAACACCAGGATGTGCAATCTGTTTTGTACAGTATAAAGGTGTCTCTCTGCCCTAAAGGCAGCTTCCTGGAGCTACGGGAGCTGCGTCCAGTCCCCAGGGTGGCTCAGCCAGCTGCGGTCTTCAAAGGCGACTGACAAAAAACAGGGAACCTCCCTGTCCACACCTTCAAAGCCGTTTAGAAGGAAAAAAACGAACAACGAAGCCGAGTCCTCCCACCATGTGATTTTCTCCACGGGTGGCAGATGTCTAAGGCCAACTGTCCCCATGCAAACCAGTCAGGAGGCAGAGACAGTGGGACCTCCACACAGGCAACAACACCAAGCGGCTTCTGATCCCTCCAGCTCGGAGCTGCCGGGGACCCCCGCCCCCAAGCTCCAACGTACTTCCCCAGCAGTCTCATAACTGAGCAGCATGTCAACTCGCTACTCCAGTGAGATCCCACTCACATTCCATGTGCGCACTGAGGACCCACCGTCAAACACAGCGCAGAGAATCAGAATTCCCCAGCTTCTGAGATGCTGGCTGGTAGCTAGGCTCCACGTAGGCTGAGGGGGTTTGTCTGGCTTCCTGCAACCCACCACTCACAGGGCCCTCTGAGGAGGAAAGGGCAGATGCTGTTTCTGCCTCTCTCATTGCCAAACTCTTCTCCTCCCAGCCATCCAGGAGCTACCCATGGATGCTCTACCCTGAGACAGTGACACTCCCTGTAAGCCTGAGGCCAAGTCCAGCTTTGCCTGGGTGAGAACCTCAGGATCCTTGTAAATGGCAGGACTGCACAAAAAGGGCACCAGGGTTTTACGCTTACGTCAGGAAAGACTGTAGTCAACTCACCACCTTACAGCCACAGTACTGACACGGAGCGATTGTATTCCAGAACCTGGCTTAGGGAATATTCCCTCCACCCCCAATTATAAAGCTCCAAGTTGTTCCTAATAACATCTCCATGGGAATGCAGGCTATAATTAGAATCTCCTGCACCAATTCACACCACAGTGCTCTTCTGCTCTGGGGACCCCCTCTCCTTTCCTCATCAGTGACTGAGGCTCATGAGAAGCTGCCCCTGGGGGTTGTACCTGAGGACACTGAGATGATTTTGCAATCCAGCTTTCCTTCAGAAAACCGTGATTTCAGGTGATGCCGCCCAAGCTCAGGTTTCATTCTGAACTGAAGGGCTTGGAAGCCCTTCCTTCTCTTAGCAGTAGCTTTATGTTTCTGAACCCTACAACTCAATGACCAGTCAGAATGCCCAGGTTTTAGGTGTGGCCCTTGGACTCTGTTATTGTGTGAGGATAGACAGGCTCTAATTTATCTACAAAATGAGAAGAAGGTTTATTTCGGGCTAAAAGCAACAGATGCTAAAGCATCTATTTCTGCTTTATTGACTATGCCAAAGCCTTTGACTGTGTGGATCACAAGAAACTGTGGAAAATTCTGAAAGAGATGGGAATACCAGACCACCTGACCTGCCTCTTGAGAAACCTATATGCAGGTCAGGAAGCAACAGTTAGAACTGGAAATGGAACAACAGACTGGTTCCAAATAGGAACAGGAGTACGTCAAGGCTGTATATTGTCACCCTGCTTAATTAACTTCTATGCAGAGTACATCATGAGAAACGCTGGGCTGGAAGAAGCACAAGCTGGAATCAAGATTGCCAGGAGAAATACCAATAACCTCAGATATGCAGATGACACCACCCTTATGGCAGAAAGTGAAGAGGAACTAAAAAGCCTCTTGATGAAAAGTGAAAGAGGAGAGTGAAAAAGTTGGCTTAAAGCTCAACATTCAGAAAACTAAGATCATGGCATCTGGTCCTACCACTTCATGGGAAATAGATGGGTAAACAGTGGAAACAGTGTCAGACTTTATTTTGGGGGGCTCCAAAATCACTGCAGAAGGTGATTGCAGCCATGAAATTAAAAGACGCTTACTCCTTGGAAGGAAAGTTATGATCAACCTAGATAGCATATTCAAAAGCAGAGACATTACTTTGCCAACAAAGGTCCGTCTAGTCAAGGCTATGGTTTTTTCAGTGGTCATGTATGGATGTGAGAGTTAGACTGTGAAGAAAGCTGAGCACCAAAGAATTGATGCTTTTGAACTGTGGTGTTGGAGAAGATTCTTGAGAGTCCCTTGGACTGCAAGGAGATCCAACCAGTCCATCCTAAAGAAGATCAGTCCTGGGTGTTCATTGGAAGGACTGATGCTGAAGCTGAAACTCCAATACTTTGGCCACCTGATGCAAAGAGTTGACTTACTGGAAAAGACACTGATGCTGCGAGGGACTAGGGGCAGGAGGAGAAGGGGACGAAAGAGGATGAGATGGCTGGATGGCATCACTGACTAGATGGACGTGAGTCTGAGTGAACTCCGGGAGTTGGTGATGGGCAGGGAGGCCTGACATGCTGCGATTCATGGGGTCGCAAAGAGTCGGACACAACTTGAAAAGCAACGAGGATTGTCTAGGGCTTCTGTTTCTACAAGGCTAGTACCGCTTTGTGCAATGTCTCACTCAAAAATACTTGCAAGTTGAATTCCTGATGGTCTCAAATGTCTTTCAGAGGCTGAAGGATCAGCTATTCATAAGTCTGCACAGCATAGTAAACCATAATTTCATTACAGGTAATGAATGGCTTGGAGCTTAGCCTTTTCCCACGCTCCGTGATAAAGAAGAGACCCTGAGCACTTCATACAACAGCTGAAACACAAAGCTGGGGCCACACCTACACACTGACAACACAACTATTACCAGCAGGACTGCTCCACACCAACTGCAGGAGTGACAGGAAAGAATTCCTTATCTGCATCAACTGAAGTCTGGCAATCTGGAGTGAAGTTCTAAGAAGGTGGTTTAGAGACCATAGCTCCACCCACTCCTGCATGCCACGCCCCCTCCCCCTGCATAGTGTTAATGAGTGACAAGCAAGGCACAAGGCCCTGAATCTACTCTAATGGGAGTAACTGAGATAACCAATGAGTGTTCTCATTCTTTTAGAGAGAAAGATTTCAAACTGAGGTGAGACATCCAGCACTTAAGTTTCAGTTCAAGAGCCACCTTCCTGCAGAAGGCTTGGAAAAAGTCATTTTTTTGTGTCTCAGTTTCGTCATTGACAAAAGGAGCCTGGAGGGACAGAGAAGGGAAGGGATCAACACTCTTTGACAATCCAGCATATTATTCTACACCTACTGAAATGGAGGGGGAAAAAAATCACGGATGCCTATGTTTGTCAAGGATCTAGAAAGTATTTTGTTTAGGTCCATCAAATACACAGAAAACACAGGGCCACCTCTCTCAGATGGTTTTGTAATCAGATGGGGTTCATAATGTATCTTCAAACAAAAGAAAATGGAGCTTTCTGATTGTATCAGTTTGATAATCATAAGCAGTCCCAGCAAGGTAAGAAGGTGCATTCTGGCGGAAGCCAGTGCTGCATTTGATGTATTCTTAACTCAGCTAACAGGCAGGCTTTCAAGCCACGTTATCTGCCCCCACATCTTGACCTAATTTAACAAGTTGCCATGGGAGCCCAATGAAGGTTGATGCAATTTTCTTATCTTGGGAGGAAGAATGCAACTGAGCGAGAGAATGTGAAAATTCAGTTTCTAACTGATTTCCACACTTACGGTGCGGTAACTAAGACAGCATCAGAAGAAGTCAAATGTATTCCTTTGAGGGTGTAATGGGCAGAGAACTGGGCTCCCAGGGACAGGAAAATGGATTCACGTTCCAGTTCAGGGTATCTATACAGACATCCTTTCGTTCAGGTGACATAAAAGGTATACATGTGCTCCTACTGTGTGGACACACATACCCTGGAGGTAAGCAAATTTAAAGGAAACAGATTAAAAAAAAAAGAGAGCATAGAACTTGAGATCGAAAATAGGTGTGATGTTTATGAGCAATAAAGAGTTTTGCCAACACTTAAACAATGATTTCCACTCTCCAAAGTACTTTTCCGAACTTCAGATCATCTTGGCATGTCTGCATAGACTCAGAGACTCGTTTATAAGAACTCCAGTCACTGCACACATCCCAGGTGGTGGAGGGGCCTAGGGAAGCATGTTCTGTTCCCTGGCCTGTTCCCTAGGATTTATCTGAGATGATAAGAGGTCACAATGAGGGGCAAGATATAGTTTTCACTGTGGACAAGAGATATTTACCAGACAGTGACCATGGGGCCGAGGGGGTGGAGGGAGGTGGGAGAGGCTGGGGGGGTGGGGAAGAAAGCCACCCAAATTTGGACCACTCCCCATACACCAACCATGGGGTGGCAGGGAGTCAGACATGACTGAGCGACTAACACCACATGCCAAATAAATCCTGACTTTCATCAAACCACAGCAATAAGAAAATCCAGTTCAAGTCTAAGGACAATGACAATATCTTGAATTCGTCAAGATAGTGAACCTTCCAGGCCTACGAGCACTTATCTGTACTCAACATGTGCTCAGAAACATCTGCTGAAATAATTGATTTGTTACGATTGAGCTTTCTCTCCTGTGTCTAGCAACTTGTCTGGCACTCATTTGTCTCATTAACTGAGTTAGTTCAATTACATGCTCACAGATCTCCTACCAAGAGAGGGAGGGACACTTCCACTTCGCTAAAAGTAGAAGAGGGTACAAGGTAAATTTGCCTAAAATCACACAGTGTGTGAGGGCTGGGGGGAGCATGGAGGACTTCTGTTTTCTGGGCTATTGTTTGCACCTCTATCTGAGATGGCTTGAAAAGTAAAATCCCCAGTTACAAAGAAGAAAAAGCTGAATGGTAAGATACTTTAAAAATTGTATTTTAGTTCAAATGACTACTGGAGTTTTTGAGATCATTAACTGATAATCATCTTCTCCTTTGTCCCATTCAATGAATATTCTACTCCCTTAGAGATAGAGACAGAGAAAGAGGGAGGAAACAAGAGCGAGGAAGAAAAGGATGAAGGAACGATGGAAGGAACGAAAGGAAGGAAGAAGCAATCATTAAAACAATCCACCCAAAGAAGTGCATGTGTGCTCAGTCATGTCCAACGCCTCTGCAACCCCATGGACTATAGCCTCCGCAACCCCATGGACTGCAACCCCATGGACTGTAGCCCCATGGACAGGCTCCTCTGTCCATGGGATTCTCCAGGCAAAAATACTGGAGTGGGTTGCCATTTCCTTCTCCAGGGGATCTTCCTGACCCAGGAATTGAACCCACATCTCCTCATTGGCAGGTGAATTCTTTACCACTGAGCCACCTGGGAAGCCCAAACAAGGGATGACATCAAACACAACTCAGACTTCCAGGACATTCCTGTATTTGTCCTGAAAAGAGGTTTAGGTGTTCTGATCTGTTTGGCTTTGGATGAGAAATGCCCATCTGTTAGAAGGCTCACAGGTGGCATTTTGGTGTTGGCTCTCCTGATGGCTGTCTTCATGTCCAAATTCGTACTCCTAGGTCTTAACATTCCACTTCATCCTTTTCCTTCTCTCCTTGAAACTATGACACTTGGAGAGATTTCCAACTCTCAGATGATTCTTGTCAAGATCATCTTAGCTGAAACTCTTCAAATCACTCTTGTAGAGAATGAGCTCTGCAGGCCTCTCCCATCAGACTCCAATAACTTATACACATGCCCTTTACAGAAGAGTTTCTATTTGAGGTGGAGATCGGGCTTTCACCATTTCTAGAAACTTCTAAACTTTTTGTAGAGTAGCCACGATTCCTTACCACAATCTTACCCCATGCAGGTTGACCTAAATCATAAGGCTTTCTCTGGCCATAACCCAAACTTTAGAACTTAAAAGTCAGTATACTTAATGTCATTATCCACAAAACCACCTTAACTAGCAAAATTTTCAGAACTGCACACCAAACGAAAAGAAAAGGATGAAAACTGTTAGAGGAGAAGAATTATGATCATGCCTGCTGACCGTGGTTATGGTAGAGATTATGTCAGAGGGAATAAGGCAAGACTTTTAATAAGGAGAAGCTACACTGAGGATTTGGTCCTGGAAGTCAGGGTGGCAGGGGGAGGAGAGGTGGTAGCCTTTTCACTTGGGCAAAGACAGCACCTGCACCACAAGGAGAGAGGCAAACACAGCCACTCGGAGATGCCTGCCACCTCCACAGCCCCGATTCACTTCACAGCTACCTCTGCCTCTCCGCCTCCTAACTACGCAATCATTTTCCTCCTCCTCCATCAGTGTACCCAACTGGAGTCCAGTTCTCAAAATACCTAAGTGTTACTATAAGGGGTTTCCCAGGTGTCGCAGGGGTAAAGAACCTGCCTGCCAATGCAGGAGATGCAAAAGAAGCAGGTTCGATCCCTGGGTCAGGAAGATCCCCTGGAGAAGGAAATGATGGCCCACTCTAGTATTCTTGGCTGGAAAATCCCATGGGCAGAGGCGCTTGGCAGCCTACAAGTCCATGGGGTCGCAAAGAGTCGGATGCGACTGAGCACAAGCAGCACTCTCATACATCCTAAAAGACACTTTACATACTTTCTTTACTCCAAATGTCATTAATAGAAAGGCACAAACTTTCTCCTGTCTGCTGCCCAGAGGGAAGGGACTGACCCCCTTGCAGAACAGCGATTTCCCACCTACTCGTGATGCTCAAGCAAGGACTTGGGAAATATTGTGGGAAGAAAAAAAGTAGTTGACTATTAAGCTCCTTTCTGGCCCACGACTCTGTATATAGTCCTGGTCACTACTTCAAAATCCAAACATGACTCCTGAGCACCTATGCATGGACTGAACTGCACAAGGAGCTGGAGGGATACAACGTAAGAGACACAACCCTGATCCATGAAGGAGGAGGAACTTTTCCAAGCATGTGAGTTGTTCTCAAAGGTCAGCTGAGTTTCCTTGAGTTTTCCCTCACACAAAAACAGGGATAGAGCTTAGTCTTAAGATCAGATAGACACCTCTCTAGAAATGCACATTGAGGTATCTGTCTTCATCCACACAAAGGGTCTTCACATGGTGACCCACCCAGGGTGGATAAATTCCAAGAGGCCAAGACCACCACTGCACATTCGAAGCTTAAAACAAGCTCCACTCACAACACAATTTCTGAATTTTAGCAATACTACGATCTTACAGGCTTCCCTGGTGGCTCTGCAGTAAAGAATCTGCCTGCAGTGCAGGAGCTGCAGGAGACGTGGGTTCGATCCCTGGGTCAGGAAGTTCCCCTGAAGGAGGGCATAGCAACCCACTCCAGTATTCTTGCCTGGAGAATCCCATGGACAGAGGAGCCAGGTGGGCTATAGTCCATGGGTTGCAAAGTGCTGGACTGAAGAGACTGAGCAGGCACAATCTTACAGAAAAGATCTGATCATTAATATATTCCTACTCCTCGGATAGATCTCAGACATACTCTTCAAACCTTCCCAAGGTTACACAGCCTCTGTGCCCCACCTCGCTTGGACAATGAATTCAGATTCTTGGACCAGATTCTCAACCAAAGCCCAAGCTCTCAACATACACCTTCCTTTCTCTATGATCTTTCTTTTGTTGAACATGACTACAACTTTCACTCCTGGGGGAAAAAAGTCAATAATAAAGCTCAGTGAGAAGAAAGGTTTTCTCTAGAGGCCAGGATCTAGCCTGACTGTAGGGTGACTGAGGGCACTTTTCCCATTTCCACTCCTGCCTGATAATGAGGATTCTACTGCCGATGAGTCCAGGGAGTAGACCCATTCAGTGATGGCTTTCAGCGACGCTGCTGCTGGCTCTGTGTTCAGAGAGCCCTCCAAGAGCTGGTGAGAAGAAGCCCCTTGATGCTAGGCCGGGAAGGCAGAATTTCCAGAAGCACCAGATCGACAGAATTCCCTTCCCCTAGTTACAGATTCAAAATATCAGTTTTCCTACCACTCTTGGAAAGAATCCCTTGAAATAGAATGATATTATTTGCTTCCAAAACCCAAAGGCTATCTGCAGAGTGGCCTGAGAGGCTGACCCAACCTCTCAGAGTCTTCTTGTCCCCTAGGAAGGGGGCGACCTTAGGGGCTGGGGACAGCACAGAAGTGTCCAGGGAGCCCACCCCAGCGGGCGGGAGGAGGCCAGGCGTCCTACCTGTGTAGCCGGCCAGGGCCGCAGCAGGAATGACGGGCTTGTCCTTATTGAGGTCAGCGCGGTCACGCACATAGTCCTTGAAGGTGCCCTTGGGCTTGTGGTTGGGCAAGGCAGCTGGATAGTCCTCGGAGTCGAAGCTGTCGTAGGAGGGGACGCGCTGCAGGCTGTTGAAAGACGACTGGCTACTCCAGGACTGGGTGAGGCGGTCGCAGCTGTCATAGCTCTCTATGCTCTCGAAGGAGTCCTGGCCCCCGAGCTTACCTGGAGGAGGAGGAGGAGGCGAGAGGAGGGCGGGGAGGAGGGATGGGAAGAGACACTGTGAAACCCTCTCGGTGAGGATGCGCAGGAGGGATACAGAGCGGCCGGCGGGGATGGAGGTGCGTGCGTTTGCTCGGGGGAAGAGGGGCTGCCTGCCTGGACCCAGCCTGAGAGCCCCCTGCATGGTCCGGTCTTGCTCCAGAGCCTCTAGGACCGAGACTCAGAGCCGGGTGTTGCTACTCATCTCTGCCAGGGGGAGACAGCAGTGTTTGGAACGACAAGAATTCCACAACCAGAAACCTACAGGCTGAGAAACACGTCTGTTATGACGAGATTTCTGGCCGATGAGTTAGACCCAATGAGGGGATGAAGAAATCTGAGCTGCATCAGGCTCAACTCACCCTCTAGCCTAACTCAAGCCAAGGAGATGATTTCAAAAGGCCCCATTTGGCAAAATATTTTGGTCATAAGAAAAAAAAATTCCATTACACTAGGAGAGGATTGACCTTCCTTGACCTTGGAACTAAAACACTATTTTTTAGCCTTTTTTCCAAACACTCTTTGAAATGTACATCATACTGCCTCTATGCCTTCTCAAATAGAAAAAGAAGTTATGAGATTTTTTTTTCCAGGAGATTAAAAAAGAAAACATTATCATTCTCTAAACAGAAATCCATATTCTTTACCAAGCACTATCTGTACTTGAAATTTGTGCTTTATTAGGGAAACGAAGGCAATTAAAAAAACAAAGAAGTTGACTAAAGAGTTAAGGTCCATAGCAATGGCAGAAATCCTTTACTCTGTGAGTTGCTTAAGGCATTCTTAACTGACCACAAGATCATGCAAGTTCATTAATTTCCCAAACCAGGTTATAAACAGCTGCTATGATTGCATAATAGCTCCTAGAGAAATTTCCATTGGCAAAAAATGCCATTTAAAAGGAGGCTGAAAACGGAGGAGGCGGGGAGGAGGGGGTGGACAAAAACAAACGCAGCTAACTGCTGAAAAGGCTCACAGGAATATTTTTTATGTTTTATTTCCAGATACTTTCCAGGCAACCTCAATTAAATCATGGGAGATTAAATGGCTGATTGAGTCCAGCAAAGTCAAGAGGCCAAAGGATGTGACAAATGTGCATGCAGAAATACCTGTGAGTCAAGGCTGGCTTGCTTACTCTGACGTTTAAATCCCAGAAGAAAGTTGGTATATACAAAGTAATACTAGTAAGTTTCTGGTGTATCCTCCCCTTCACAACAGAGGAAATTCATTAAGACAATGAAATTCAAATATTTAATTTTGGTGTCCAAACCAAAATTAAATATACAGTAATTAAGAAGGAAGATATATCACTTCCAAAAAAGATTTTTAACCCCAGATAAAAGAAGTTAAATATGTAATTTTTGCATTATCTACTCTTGTAAATTTCCTGAGCCTCTTATCCCTTCCAACATTGCTTGGAACAAAAATATAGTTAGTTATCTGCTTCGTCTCATTCCTTCTTCCAACCACTCATTCAAAGAACGGCAATCCCCAGAAAGCCTCGGAGCTGTCCGCCCCATCTGCCAAGTCCACTGTCATATTTGCAACTTATTATTATTATTATTATCATCTAGTTAATACTCTGTAATGACCTACATGGGAAAAGAATAAGAGTGGATATATGTATATGTATATATATATATAAACTGATTCTCTGCTTTATACCTGAAACTAACACAACATTATAAAACAACTATATTCCCCAAAAATGTTGTAAATAAGAAAACTTTAAAAAGAAGGAATTGTCCCTTCCAGAAATTCACATTAAAAGTCTCAAGAAAACAGACCCCAACCAAGAATGCAGCAGCCTCTTTTCAACAGAACAGGAAATTTTGTGGCCTCCCATAAAAAGGTGTTTGCTCATTCCAGCTGTCCATCTTAAACATACCAAAAGCCTAAGAAAGAGTTTATATTTTCATGAGGAACACCCCACCAAGTCCCCTGCATTTACACTCAAAAGTCCCTGAGATGATTCCGTCAGTCATTTTTATACCGGGAGGGCGTGGAGACTGGAATTTCCACTCGCTGGACAGCTGAGGTTCCAAGGAACCCCAGTAAGCAGGGACACTGAACGAGGCCATAACCGCCCCCTGGCAGCCTCTCAAACATGAGCCAAATGCAACTCTGTTGAGAGCTGCGGTTTATAGCAGGAGGCTGCTTTCATTTCAGCTCTCTTTCACAATCCTAGAGCTGGGAACCTTCATTTACGGGTATTTTTCTCCCAAAATGGGTTGGTTCCAACTAGATGAGTCGCTCAGTTAGGCTACTGTGTTCAGGGGCGGGGAAGCTCGTGTCCTCTAAGACATCCATCGGCTGGCTTTCCTGAGAAACGTCTCGGCGAGGTCCTTGCAAAGCTCCCTGACCCCACCACACAGACCTCAGGGCACCCAAAGCAAGAGGTGGGGGAGCCCCGTGGCAGCCCACTCAACAGACCAGCCCAAAGAAGACAGTTCTCTGAGTCCAAGGAAGTGGAATAGAAACACTCTGTCTACCCGAATGCAGTCTGGGAACACTGCGATTATTGTTCATCATCTTCAACTAACAGTGATGCTTTCAGTCTACCCCAACCCTGCCATGGCAGAGTCAATCACCCCGCTGGAATACGTCCTGTTTGCAGCACTCTTCACTCGTAAAAAAGCAACCGTGAACAAAACGGTCTGCCCCCAAGTTTGTGTGGTGAGATGCTTGGTGTGAGCAAAGGAGAATGAGGCCAGAGAGCAAGCCTTCCTGTTTCTCTGCGCAGTTTACCGTCTGGCCCACCCTCATTCATCTGAGGTCGCAGGAACCAAGAGAAGGAGAGGGAAGAGGCCAGTAACACAAAGCAAAGCCAGAAACAAGGACAACAGTCCTGCCCAAAGTGACAGCACGCTGGGCACCCCCCCTACACACACACGTACGCGCGTGCACAGCCTCACTGCACACTCACAGAAAGCCCCATGAGAAAGACAGGCGTTCTGTTGCTGTGACCCGCCTGAGAAAAAAGGTACACATGTGAGTGTAAGTATTTAAATAGCCCTGCATCCAAAAATAAAGAAGGGGAAGGTAAAGCTGGTCCCACCCATCCCCTTCTGTCTGAAACACAAACACCCCGTGGCCCTAGGAGGCAGATCACAGGCTCCGATTCTGCTGGGACTTCCCCTCCGCAGGCCTGCTGGGAGGAAGTGGGAGCCTGGACGCTCGAAGGAGCTGAGCCTAGGCCTCAGGACAGGGAGCGGGGTCAGCACTGAGCAGACATCACTGCGAGGCCGGCCACTCGGAAAGACTTCCTCCTGCTCCTCTTCCTGTCTGTAACTCTTTCCAGTTTATCCATCAGAAGAGTCAAGCTAGTTCTCCTGTTGACTGATCTGTAGCATCATTTCAAATATTTGGCAGAAAAGTAGATTATAGGACTGGCAGGAACCTGGGTAAGCTTCTGTATATTGGAATTAGAACTCAATAATAATAATAATAATAATAATGTGTTACCTAACATTTCTGGGCTTCTGTTCCCTTTTCTCTGAAACCTAATTTACTCTGATTTTAGGAAGAGTTCTATAATATCTGAAATCATGTCTTATTTCTGTTTCATTTTGGATAAAAGGTAACATCCAGAATATAAAAAAAAAAAAAAGAAAATCAGCTAGTTCTTCTCCCATGAGCAAGTCCGTCTTTATACAGGACTGTCCTTCTATCAGAGCAAACAGTCTGGACAGGTCACTAGATGGGTTGTGTCTCTGAGTGTTTAGGTCCCGATCTTTAAAGTTGAGGGTATTTAACCTTTTTTGGCTTTGTAAGGTCAGTCAGCTCTATTCAGAACCATGTAGCTCACTGTCAGTGAATATGTTACCTTTGTCATAAGAGTCACGGCAGTAAGAGAGAGTATCTAGTTTTGGAAGCTTCTGGCCACCTCTTTCCCTGGTCCTCTAGCTAAATACACACTTAGACCACACTGCTGATGACTGGTTCCAAATAAGCTGTTGGTTAACCATCTTCTATCTTCCCAAACCAAAGAAGTCACAGGAGGTTGGGAAGCCCAGGCTGAGAAGCAGAGGTCATCAGACACCAAGCCAGGAAGGGTAGTCTGACTCGGGAATATTCGAACACCAGGACGACGCGGAGATCAATTCTCTCCGGGAGGGTTCTCAGAATCATTTTTATGTGACTGTGTCCTCCCTAAGCAAAATCCTCTCAAGGAAAATAAAGCACACATGCACCTAAAATTATTATTTGGTGAAATATCATACCTAACTAAGAAATGTGACTGGTCTTCCTGCCGGATTTCAATTCCACCATGGATCCAGTCTTTGTCATCATAAAGCCTCAGCTAAGACTTCATGATACAAAGTTCTTAACAGCTAGACGTTTTAAGACAGAAAAGCAAAAACTCAGGCATGCCCATGGCTAAGAGTGAGGGAGGAAAAAAAAAAAAAAAAAAAATGGAACCTAGGAAATGCACCAAGTGAGGCAATTCTTAGAAACTTCTAGAGCAGAAATGTGACCTACCACGACTGGCCCTCCCCATGCACATGTTGTCTGGGGTCACCACTTCTTGTTTGATGGCAAAGTAGTCAGTCTGCAAGGTGTCCGTCTGCAGAGTGTCCCGGAGGATGACCGAGGAGTAGTCGTTCTCATATTTGAGGGAGAGGAGCTCCTCCGAGCTGATGGGATGGAGAGTCTGGTAGGACTCTGTGATGAAGCTGGGCTCGGAGAACTCTGAGGGAGGGACGCACTGGGCGTGCTCGATACCGTAGCCTGGAAACACAGAGTGTGCGATTGGAGAGAGGAGAGTTGAGTACCGAAAACAGGCTATTCCCTCCCCATTTACAACGGCCCCATGATGTTAACCAAGCTGACTACCTCAGGGAATAAAAGACAAGTACTTGAAGTCAAAAGGGCCTGGGTTTTCAATCTGGCTCCGCTACTTAAGGGCCATGGCCCTTGACAGACACTTCCCTTTTCTGACTGAATTCTCTCATCTCTGAAATAGGGATGATGGCAATCTTCCCCAGGGCATTGTGATGAAGATCCAAGGACAGCACACAACCAACCTTTCTAGTACACAATAAACTCATTGTTGTTGTGAGTATACAGATCATAATAAAGTAAAACGATAAAGCGAAAACAAACCTACTTAAGATACCCTTTGAAAGCAAAGCCATCAGATAAGCACAGCCCTACACTAATTCTCTTCCTCCAGCCATTCCTGCAACCTGGTGAGGGTTCAGGCACCAGGAGGACAAGGCTTTCTGCTCAGAGACAGAACCTGAAGCTACAGGGCATGCCCTGAAGGAAAGGGCATGTTCCCTAACCCTAACCCTAGCACAGTTTAAAGGGAACACTGTTGCACATACTAGCAAAAAGGAAAGAACAAGATCAAAATCCCTGACCTGAACTTCTGTTGGCCACCACATGGCCCAGGGTCAAACAGGACCACTGGAGGGAAGCAAATCGTAGTCTCTCTGTGACTATCTGTCACGCTGAAGAAATCAGCGAGACCCCAGTGTAGGAGGATGCAGGTGAGCAAAACGTGCAACAGGCTGAAACCTTGTGCTTTGTAGGAATAACAAAGCAAATAAGCAAGTGTCTACATGTTTTCTGAGGTTTTGTTTTTTTTTTAATATGGACCATTTTTCAAGACTTTATTGAATTTGTTACGATATTTCTTCTGCTTTACGTTTTGGTTTTTTGGCCACAAGGCACATGGCATCTTAGCTTCCCAACTAGGGATCAAACCTGCACCCTCTGCTTTGGATGGTGATGAAGTCTTAACCACTGGGCCACCAGGGAAATCCCCAAGAATCTACATGTCCAAAGCTATTAATTTCTGTAGAATTGCCAGGCAGGAGCCTGAGATGGCCTAGGACAGGGTTCCTTTCCTAAGTTCCCATCACAGTGAGCAGGAAGAGAGAAGAGGAGTCAAATGGAACTTACTAATGAAGTAATCCGAGGTATAGCGGGACTCTGGGTAGGGAGGGTTGACTCCATTAACTTGGTATGGCTTCACATCCTCTGCAACAGACCAGGAAGGAAGGGAACAAAGAGGTCAACATGCGAGCAGTGCTCAACAGAAGAGGACCCTGGAGGCGAGGACCACAGTGATCTCAGTCCCTCTGAGAGAAAATCTGCATGTTCCCTAACTGAGCTAGTGTCTGAGCCTCCCCTGACTGAAGCCTTGTCTACAGATGAGCTCACCAAAGTATGGCTAAGTTTATGATTTCAGTAGCTGGAAAAGGGGATTTAATATTTTGGAAAGCACGCCCATGAGTAATCTCAAAGGGCTGGGAAGGCATCCACCCTCTTTCTGATGTGTGCGTGTGCCGCCAGCCTCCAAGGCTTGAAGACATCTTATTGTTGTTGTTTAGTCGCTCAGTCGTGTCCGACTCTTTGCGACTGTCAAGCTCTTCTGTCCATGGCATTTCCCAGGCAAGAATACTGGAGTGGGTTGCCATTTCTTTCTCCAGGGGATCTTCCCGACACCTTGGGAGTTAACCAAAATCAGTCGCCAACATTCAAACAGATCAGGTCCAAAGTTTTTCAACACAGGACAATCTTTTTAGGTAGGAAGATTTTTATTATTTTCGTATTATTCTTATTGCTATTTTATTTATTTTTGGCCATGCTGCACCGCACGAGGGATCTTAGTTCCCTACCCAGGGATTGAACCCCTGCCCCTTGCACCAGAAGTATTGGAGTCCCAACCACTGAACCACCAGGGAAGTGCAAGCAGGTAGATTTCAGAGCCTCCACTTCTTCCAACAGATATCTGGTTTTGGTGTTTTTTCCACTGCCCTCAGATTTCAAGTTCAGGCCCAGATAAGACACTAGTAAGGTGATTCTACTTGGTGAAATATGACAGAAGAGACACATAACTAAAGTTCTGTCCTGGTGCCAAGCTCCATAGGAATGAGATAGAACGCAGAGGAAGGTAACCAAGCAAGAGAAACTTCTCCACTGAACGAAAGTGAACTTGTAGATCCCCTAATGACCCTGGAATCTGGTGGTAGCCCCTGACTACTGTATGGAACAGTCGGATTACATTTCACTTAAGAATCAGACATAGACAGAGGGGGCCGGTTTGGGTTTTTCCTCGGGTATTTGATAGCTTGTTGGGAGCAGAGACTGCTGGGAAAACAAGTTCATGCCTGCACAGAAAAACAGTTCCCAGCTGAGATAAAATGATTAAACTCTGCTTCAGCAGCTTATCAGATTGAAACATCCCCTGTACCTTTGGCCTGCCACCCCACCCAGAACAGCTATGTTTTTTTCAGCACTGGGTTGCCTTACTTTAATCACAGAACAAAAGCTGTAGCCTCAATACAAACATCATGCTCAGCTCTTGGAGGATCTGAAGAAGCACAGTCCTTCGTCTCCTTTGAAAATGGGTGAGATGTTCTCAAACTCACTCCATTACTCTCTCATTCTCCTAAATTCACTGGTATGATTCCTCTGCAGGAAGGTAAACAGCCGATTCACTGGAAAAGACCCTGATGCTGGGAAAGATTGAAGGCAGAAGGAGAAGGAGACGACAGAGGATGAGACGGTTGGATGGCTTCACTGATTCAATGGACATGAACTTGGGCAAGATCTGGGAGACGGTGAGGGGCAGGGAGACCTGGCGTGCTGCAGTCCATGGGGTCACAAAGAGTTGGACGTGACTTGGTGACTGAACAACAACAAAGCTTCTGCTCCCCCTCCATGAGTCCGCATCACTACACAAAGAACATACAACGGGAAGTTTGGCTGAAAAGACCCAGGTGTAAGGAAACAAGTGATATTGAGGAAACCACCTGACCTGTCCTCATTTTGCAGACAAGGACTCACTCTAAGAGGACATGCCCTTCCTGTGTCCCATGGTTGCTTTGAGAACCCAAACAGACTGGTTCACAGTGCAAACTTTTCTGTCTATTCATCCTATTAATTTTTAAGAGTTTGATATTGAAATCCCAACTAAAAATCTTAATTTATCTACTTAAAAAATAATTACATAGTGGAGCTATATGTACCTTTGTCTTATATTTTCCAAGGCTCCTGTAAATGTGTTATCATAATTTCATAATTTAAAAAAAAGAAAACGTATTTTCAAGCCCTTTGGAAACAGGAAATGCTGTATAGATGAGTTGTAACCGATCAGAGCCAACTGAGACACCGTAGAACACCTGGCTGGCCCTGGGGTGCTGACGAGAGGGAAGCGGTGCTTTGGCAGCATGTATTTGGGTGACACGGTCTGATAGAGTCCACTGCCATGTTTATAAGCCAACGCTTGCATCAGACCTGCTCTGAGCCTGCCGTATCCTTTCCCTCTATAAACAGGCGCTCACGTCAACATGTTATGAGTGGTTTGTGTGCAGTTACGCCGAGATCACGGCGTGGCTTCGGGGAAGCCAGTACCGCCGCCCAGCAGTCCTGGGCCAGATTCACCTACTTCTCAATTCTGCTTATTTATTTATTTTTCAGCTATTGCTGAGGAGAAAGCGGGGGGCGGGGGGGAAAGTAACAGTTCTGTGCCCAGAGGAGTCTAATTTGGGTCTCTCCTGGGCATTGCAGAATGGAAAATATCCTTAAACAAAGGAAGGTATTGTATGGAATAAAAAGTGCTAAGCCTGAGCTCTGCTCCCTGCCCCCCGCGTCTGTGCCAGGGGTTGGAGCTGGTGACCACAGGGAAAGGGTGGGCCTGGGTCAGAGAGGGCAATGGGCTTCTAGGCTTACAGTCAGCTGGAGGGCACTGCTGACTGGGAACTGCAATTTATTTTAAGAAGAAATTCAGAAAAATAAGCGCAAAAACACCCAAGTTTGCCGCCTGCTGCTGTTTCTATACTCAGCCCGGACTGTGGTGCATGAGTCACTCAGTCCAAAAAGGTTGGAAGAGGCTGGTAGGCGAGGCCATGTCATTACAAGGTTGCAACACGACGTCCTGACATAACCCTGGCTTCTGCTTCAGATGGAAAAGGTGTACCTCGCGACTGCAATTCCAATCCCGTTAGTGGGCAGAGAAGACTGCTTATTAGGAAGCTCTGAAACACTGAGCTTGGATGTGGCCATGGATCAGGGGAGTGCGTTTCACGATTGCCAAAAAAAAAAAAAATAGAAAGAAAGAAAGGAAAGAAATACTCTTTTGCTGGTTGTGGGCACTGCTTGTTCAAGCAGTACATGAGTCTAAGGTAAGGACTGAGACTAGAACTTTGCAAACCGAGAAGCTTTAGGAGATAAAGATGAAAAGTGGAGGCATCCACATATACACTAATATATGTAAATAGATAGCCAATGGGAATTTGCTGTAGGACTCTGGGAACTCAAACTGGGGCTCTGGAATAACCTAGAGGGGTGGGAATGGGTGGGAGGTGGGAGGGACACTCAAGAGGGAGGGGACATGTGTACACCTATGGTTAATTCATGTTGATGTGTGACAGAAATCAAACCAATATTATAAACCAAGAATCAATCAATTAAAAATAAATAAACATTAAAGAAACTAACGTTTATGGAGCACCTGCGCCCTACCAGGCACCATATGGCAAGTCTCCACAGACTGTATGTGCTGTGGCTGGACGTTCAGATGACAACCTCGATGTGGAACCCTGCTCCCCAGTCGACTCCGGAAGCTGCCCCGTACAGGCCCCACCTCCCCCACCCCCCACCCACCTCATGCATTTACCTTTCTGTAGGATCTCCAGGTGTTCCCACAAGATGTCCCCAACGAAGTCTGGGGCCAGCTCGAGAAAGCAGTCTTTCCCCAGCGCGCAGAGGGCTGCCCCGTTCATACAGAACTTCTGGAAGTCCACACCCTTCAGGCTGAACTCGTTGACAGCCCACATCACCCAGTCCCGAACGTGGGTCTCTGTCCACTGCCGGGGATCTGTGGGGAGAGATCATATGGTGTCCCAGCAGATCAGGGTCTCAACTCTTTCCTGAGCCTCGGAGACTACACGAAAGCACCGACCTTCACTGAGACGTTCTCAGATTCACGGAATGAGGAAGGCCTAATGGAGTATCTTCTATAACCCTCCTCCCCGCATCCAGGTCAGCCCCATCTTCTCCCTCCCACCAGTTAGCTGATCACTGCCATCAGCCAAAAAGTAACAAAGAGTGTTCTCCACCCATGGAACCTTCTAACAGGTTCCAGGAGTCTCCTCTCTCCCTGCCTTATTTCCATCAGACTTTATTAAACCTGGGACAAGGGAACAAATGACTCCTTTAACGGCAACAATGACAAAGTCAAGTGTGCTCTGGACGTTGCACTCACCTCTCCCTGCACTTACTCATGTAATTTACTTGCGGCCATTATGCTTAATTATTCTTATCTTAGTTAATGATGGTTAGTATAGTTGTCCTTGCATATCCAATGTGATTGGTTTCAGGACCCCTCCCAGATACCAAAATCTGGGAAGGTGCATGTTCCCTTATGTATATAAAAGGGTAGGGCACACTCAGCCCTCTGTGTCTGTGGGTTCTCGCATCCCCAGATTCAGCCAACAGAATCGGATCTGTGGTTGTCTGAAACTGCCATATGGAACCCTTGGATGAGGAGGGCCAACTATAGTGATCACAGCAATTAGCAGCAGTGAGCCATTCAAGTGATACTTAGTAGTAACATTACTGTGTGTGTGTCAGTGGCTCAGTTGTGTCCAGCTGTTTGCAATCCCATGGACTGTAGCCCACCTGGCTCCTCTGTCCATGCATTTCCCAGGCAAGAATACTGGAGTAGGTAGCCATTTCCTTCTCCAGAGGATCTTCTCAACCCAGGGACTAAACCCGGGTCTCCTGCACTGCAGGCAGATTCTTTACCACTGAGCCACCAGGGAAGCCCAACAATGTTATTAGGCACCTGTATTATACCAGATAACCTGCAAAATATATACATAAGACAGGTCCTCCATTGAGGGGCCATGTAGAACAGACGACACATAACCTTCACGTGTGGCCCTGGTTGGTGATGGCAGGGTGTGGTGCCTACAGCCCACCTCCTACCCCCTCTCAGTGTTCTCCCCTTCAGTCCAGATGATGACTTGATAAGATGATGGAAAAGTGGATGGTCAGAACTCACTTTATTCTGCTTTATGACTGGGCTCTGCTGTCAGCGGAGGTTTGTGGGAAAGCGGAATATGTGAAAAGGTCGACAGATTCATTCCCTGAATCTCCCTGAGGCCTGTGTCTGGCAGGGTGGAAGCTGCTCCCGCAGCAGTAGCTCTGGCTGGGTGCAAAGGCAGCCTCTATTTCTCTTACTCAATAGAAACGTGTTCCTTCTGCTCCCAGTTGCTCGGGAAATGCTGCTTGGTCAAGGCTTAAGTCTTCCCCAGTCATTTTTCCTTTCTGACCACTCAAGTCACTTCCCTTTACATTCCCGAATAAACCCTTTCAGAGGAGAATGTGTGTGTGCTAAGTCGCTTCAGTTGTGTTTGACTCTTTGCAACCCTGTGGACCACCGCCCGCCGGGCTTCTCTGTCCATGGGATTCTCCAAGGCAAGAATACTGGAGTGGGTTGCCATGCCCTCCTCCGTGAGATCTCAACCCAGGGATCGAATCTGTGTTTCTTACGTCTCCTGCATTGGCAAGCAGGTTCTCTACCACGAGTGCCACCTGGAATGCCCTGAGGAGATACCCAAGTATAAACACATTTCACCAAAGGACATGGAAAAGGGTAAATTCCCAGAACTGTAGCTCATGGAGTTCATCTAATGGCAGCCCAGAATGACACCAAGACCATACCTTCCAAACTTGTCTGTACAACAGAGTCACCTGAGCTTTACAATTACTGATGCTACCAGCAATTGTGACTTAATTGGTCTGGGATCTGGCCTGGACTGTGGAATTTTCTGAAGATCCACCATCTAATGTTCAAACAAGTTTGGGCACCACTGCCCTAAGACCAAGATGGCAGGGACAAGCCTGGGAGATGAGGGAGCATCAGCATGTGTCTACGCTTGTTCCAACAGACGTCTATCCCGGTCTGTGGCTGCTGATTGAGGGTGGTGAGTAATAGTGTCTATCTCAACCAACAGGTGAGAAAACCAACTGTATCTCAAAGTCTTGTCCATCCTCTCTCCTTCCAACTTCAAAACCTACCTTTTGGAATTCCCAGACGTTGCTGCTCTTTAGAGAAACCACTGAAAGTAGCTTTCAAAGCTTGAGACATCATTTCTTTGCTGCTAGGAGTTAAGAGCGGGACATCTGCACATTCCATATCTGCAAGGCAAAAAATATCATATGAATACAAACAAAAATGAAAAAAGTGATGGATGTCAGCTAGACTGATGGTGGTGATCGTTCTGCAATATACACAAATATCAAATCATTACGCTGTGCACCTGAAAGTAATAAATACATGTCAGTTATACCTCAATTTTAAAAATGAAACTAAATAGGTAGTTAACCACCCATAAAATATAATAGAGCATGAATGGGCTGAAGGAGGCAAGCTGAGAAATAACTGTAGTAGCATCGTCACCAGGGCAGGTAAAATTTGGGGGGCTTTCCATAATGTGGTAGGGTCTGTAAAAAAAAAAAAAATTCCCAACTCTTGCCTTGAATGTCTGTATCTCTGACAAAATACGTCAATTCTTTCTGAATAGCTCTACCAGTTCCCCATAGCCTCTATTCATCCTTCACATTCACTGAGAATATTAATGTTTCTGCACACTTGCTGTTACCTCTGAAAAAGAAATAACAGCATTCATTCGATAAATAATTATTTAGCCCTTGCTACATGCAAGAGATTAGAGAAAGAACAGTGAACAAGACAGAAATGATTCCCACCCTGATGGAGCTTGGTATCAGGTTCCAGCAGGGAAATCAGTTAGTAAAAATCTATTTGCACAATTAAACTTCAAATACGTCAACAAGGGCTTCACAGGAGTAGGAGATGAAGTGTTAACCCATAATAGTGCCCTTTAGGTCTGGAGGAATCAGCAAAAGCCTCCTTCAGAAGACAGATGTTTGACCTGAGATCTGAAGGATAATCAAGAAAATTATTCCAGACCAGTGGTTCTGAACGTGTGGTCCCCAGACCAGCATCACCTGGGAACTCAGCCCCACACAGACCTCCTGAATTACAACCTCTGAGGGGGCGGAGCCCGGAAATCCATTTTCAACACAGAATCCAGGTAACCCTTATGAGCACTGATATTAGAGGACTGAGATCCTAAGTGAAGGGAATAGCATAGCTGAAGATTCTGAGATGGGCAAAGAGAACCTCGGTTGCTTTAGTATCGAAACGGTCAGTGCAGCTGCGGCACAGTGATGGGGGATAGCAGCTTGAGAGGAGGCAGAAAAGTAAGTGAGGAGGGTGTGCAGGAATTTATAACTGTGTCCTAAGTAAGACAGAAAGGCACTGAGGGTTTCCTGCAGAGGAATGACATGATTATATTTTGTCTGAAGAAGATCACCTTGCAGTAATTCTTTTTTTTTTTTCTGTCTCACTGCACAGCACGTGGGATCTTAGTTTCCCAACCAGGGATTGAACCTGCTCCCCATGCATTGGAAGTACGGAGTCTTTATCACTGGACCACCAGGGTAGTCCCTATGATAATTCTATTTTTCATTTTTCAAGGAGCTGCCATCCTGTTTTCCTCCCAGTGGCTGTAGGATTTTACCCTGTCACCACAGTGCACATCGGGCTTCCCAGGTGGCCTGGTGGTAAAGAAGCCACCTGCCAGTGCAGGAGACGCAAGAGTTACAGGTTCAATCCTTGGGTGTGGAAGACTCCCTGGAGGAGGAAATGACAACCCACTCCAGTACTCTTGCCTGGAGAATTCCATGCACAGAGGAGCCTGGCAGGCTACAGCCCATGGGGTCACAGACAGTCAGACACGACTGAGTGACTGAACAACAGCATAGTGCGCAGTCCCGCCTCCCTGCCAGCCCTCAGCAGCCATCCTAATACACGCCAAGTGGTATCACACTGTAGTTCTGATGTGCATTTCCTTCATGACTAATGATGTTGAGCATCTTTCCATCCACTTACTGGCCGTTTGTGTATCTTCTTTGGAGAAATGTCTATTCAAGCATTTTGATCATTTTAAATAGAGTTATTTGCCTTTTTTTGTCAAGTTTTAGGCATTTTCTATATCCCTCGTAACTCAGTCAGTAAAGTATCTGCCTGCAGTGAAGGAGACTCAAGTTCAATTCCTGGGTGAGGAAGATCCCCTGGAGATGGAAATGGCAACCCACTCCAGTATTTCTGCCTAGAGAATCCCATGGACAGAGGAGCCTGGCAGGCTACAGTCCATAGGGTTGCAGGAGTCAGATACAACTTAGCGACTAAACCACCATATACCTAGAAAAGTTGACAGCAGAGTCTTGAAGAGATATTTGTATACCTATGTTCATAGCAGCGTTATTCACAAGAACGAAAATGTGGAGGCTGTCAACTGTCCATCAACAGATGACAGGATAAGCAAAATGCACCAATAGTATATACATATAATGCAATATCATTCTGCCTTAGAAAGGAAGGAAATTCTAACACACATTGCAACATGGATGAGACTTCC
Source organism: Bubalus bubalis (assembly GCF_019923935.1). Lineage (NCBI taxonomy): Eukaryota > Metazoa > Chordata > Mammalia > Artiodactyla > Bovidae > Bubalus > Bubalus bubalis. Next base: position 112,550,952 of record NC_059161.1, read on the forward strand.
CATTATGGTAAATGAAATAAGTCAGTCATGAAAAAGACAGATTATATGAGGTACAAATTTATAGAGTCAGCAAGTAGCTGCCAGGGACTGGAAGGAGGAGGGAACGGGGTGGAGGGGGCAGGGAGTTGTGTCTTGGGAACAGAGTTTCAGTTCTATGGATGAAAACAGTTCTGGAGGTGTATGATGGTGATGGCAACATGGATGTATTTAATTCCACTAAACTGGAATTAAGGCTTCCCAGATGGTGCTACTGATAAAGAACCTGCCTGCCAATGCAAGAGACATAAGAGACACGGGTTTGATCCCTTGGTTGGAAGATCCCCTGGAAGAGGGCACGGCAACCCACTTTAGCATTCTCACCTGGAGAATGCCATGGCCAAAGGAGCCTGGCGGGCTACAGTCCATGGGGTCTCAAAGAATCAGACACAAATGAAGTGACTTAGCATGGGCACACAAACTGTAACTTAAAAATGGTTGAGTTGGTTTAAGTTTTATGTTATATTCATTTTTACCACAATTTTTAAAAATGGGGGAAAAAACTCTTTCTTAGCTGCCCCATATGGTTTAGGAAGTATTTCTGAATGGGTGAAGGAAGACTTGTTAAAAAGCTCTTGCATTAGTTGTGGTGAGAGATGATGGTGGCTTTGCCTAGGAAGGTGGCTCTGCAGAAAAATTCAAGTGGGCAGATGTGAAGTGCATAGAGCAGACAACAGCTGTAAACCTGATTTATGTAGGTGGAGGAGAGGAGCGAGATGCAACATCTGTAGAGTCACCCATGGGTCCTCTGCTACTGTCGCATGTACCTTCATCCCTGCTGTAGCCAATCCCTCTTGTACTTGCAGATCATGTTCAAAGCCAAGACATGTAGCTATGGTTCAAGTTAAAAGTCCTCCAAATCCACCTCAGGCACAATTTCCAACAAAAAGCGAAAAAGAAATGACTTGAGGATTCCTACGAGCTGTCCTGTGACCTTCAGACATCAACGCACTTCACTGCAGTCCTTTACAGAAGCCCTCCTACTCCCCCATGTTTCACGTGAAACAGACATAAAATGGCTGAGTTCCAGGCAGGGCCACTGAGAAGTTCCTCCACCAGCCATCTCTAAAACCTGTCTGGTTAAAAAGTTCCCAGTGGGCTAAGTCACTTCAGTTGTGTCCTTGTGACTCCATGGGCTATAGCCCACCAAGCTCCTCTGTCCATGGGATTCTCCAGGCAAGAATACTGGAGGGGGTTGCCATGCCCTCCTCCAGGGGATCTTCCCCATGCAGGGATCAAACCTGCGACTCTTAGGTCTCCTGCATTGGCAGGCAAGTTCTTTACCACTAGAGCCACCTGGGAAGTCCAAAAAGTTCCCTGGATATACACAATGTGTTACTGGCTGGATAAAATGGAAACATAGAGGAGGGACAAAAAAATGACAACTGATGACCTCTGAAAAAAGAAGCAAGTCTATTGCTTCTGAACGTCAAAATGAATGGAAATTGTGAGGCGAGAAAAAAGGGCAGGCAGCACTTTCCCAGAGTTTGCTCTGAGCCAGGTTGTCAGGAAACCGCCCAGTGTCAGCCCTCTTGCCCTGGAAGAACCAGGAGGGTTCACAGCCGTGGTTCTCCCAGGCCCTGCACCGAGGGGGATCTGAAGTTCCAGGGAGCAGAGAGTTTGGGTTGCTTTGGGCCATGCCCAAAAAAACCTAGTGGAAAAATCAACATGCCTCCAGGAAGACTGACAAAATGATGGAAAATCCCAGATTGTTACAGGGGGAAAAGTGGGGGGAGGGGATAAAATGTTGATTACATAACATCCAGCCCTTTGAACAATGGAGTAATCATCAAATGAGTCACCAAGAAAGACATTAGTGCCTCCCCCCATCCCCTCTCTCCTCGCCCCAGAACAGCTATGGGACAGGTCCAGGAAGTCTCCCCTCAGAGTGGAAGTCAGTTTGATTCAGAGAAAAGGACTCTTTATTTAACCAAGAGTATGGCTTCTGACTGAAACACAGGATTCAATCAACAAAGGCTGGATGAATTCACTGTCTTCCGAATACAAATCGACTCTCCTTCCCTTCGCCGCCATCCAACACGAATCCATGAACTTGAACTGTGTGGGTTCTGTTGTGTGTGTCTGTTCCTGCCACTGGATTTATAACTCGATGAAAAGGACTCTACGGATGGCAGAAACTGGCCAGGACTGCACATGTGGAAGATGAGAGCCAGGCCAAATGGATGGGCAGTGATGATTCTGTGAACTGGAACTGAAGGATGAGACTGGCAAGAAGGCCCCAGGAACTTCTCAACAGGAAAGCCTGGGCAGTCAGGTGCCAGGATGATGTGCACGCCTCTAGGCTGACAACACCCCACACAGGTTTCTGCTTCCTGTCTGGGAGCTGGCACTTCTGGGTTCTGGCTTAATTCTCTCCAAGGGAAGCAGCTACACTTACTTGTGCCTGCCCACCTTGATGCCATCTTCAAAAGCCTGATCTACATGCCATCAGCTGCAGCTGCACGGCACTCAAGGGCTGCGCCCCTGGGTGGGGATTCAAAGTGCCAGATCTCTTGAAAAGGTGCTCACAGCCCAGCTGGGGAAAGTCAACCCCACACATTCGGGACACCTGCCCTTGATGAGCTCGGAGGAAGGCGTATCACAGTCCTTGGGCCCAAAGGACTCAGACAGGAATGTCAGAGCTTCATCTATTTTCTTAAAAGTGTAGAATTTGGGGTTAAAAAAAAAAAATCTAAACTCCTCTGTAAGGGAATGGACAATCAGGCAGGATTGCATTTTTCAGTAGCACAGGGGTTCCATTTAAATGATGATGAATCATCACATTCAAAAGAGGATGTTAATTTAAAATATTAAACTCTTATCGTGTAGATTATGAATGCAAAAAAGTCCTCTAAGTTGCTCATTTATGTCCGTGCCAGTTCTGTCAATGATAATCACCAAAAACAATAAAGAAATCATCACATAGGTGGAGAAGGTGACATGGTTTAGCCCAAGCAGGCACCTTTGTTATGCTTACCATACTTTGTCTCATTACCTATTACAATACATTTGCATTAGGAACCAAAAATATTTCTAATGTTAGCAATAGCACCTAGAAAGTAATCGAGGCTCCACAGAAGTTAACTAATGTATTTTATGGACAAGCACTAAAACTGCCTCTGTGCTGATCATTGTAATTGTGGTGGGTGGTTGTTTAGTCACTAAGTCGTGTTTGACTGTTTGCGATCTCATGGCCTGCAGGCCACCAGGCTCTGTCCGTGGGATTTCCCAGGCAAGAATACTGGAGTGGGCTGACATTTCCTTCTCTGGGGGATCTTCCTGACCCAAGGATCAAACTCCTGTCCCCTGAATTGGCAGGCAGACTCTTTACCACTAAGTCACCAAGGAAGCCCAATAACTGCAATGTGTGTTAGTTGCTTAGTTGTGTCCACCTCTTGGCAACCCCATGGGCTACAGCCTGCCAGGCTTTTCTGTCCATGGAATTCTCCAGGCAAGAATGCTGGAGTGGGTTACCATCTCCTTCTCCAATGGCAAAATCTTAAATTGCAATAACACATTTGTCTCAAAATGTTAAATGCTTGACCTGGAAATATATAGGAAGATGATATAGTGGAGACTCTAAATATACTTATGAAACAACCATATTACAAGTATATTAGATTTCTGCTGTTGTTCAGTCACTAAGTTTTGTCCAACTCTGCAAGTCCATGGACTGCAGCAGGCCAGGCTTCCCTGTCCTACATAATCTCCTGGAATTTGCTCAAACTCATGTCCATTGAGGCGATGATGCCATCCAACCATCTCATATTTGTCATCTCCTTCTCCTGCCCTCGATCTTTCTCAGCATCAAGGTCTTTTCCAATGAGCCGGCTCTTCACATTAGGTGGCCAAAGTATTGGAGCTTCAGCTTCTGTTCTTCCAATGAATATTCAGGACTGATTTCCTTTAGGATTGACTGGTTTGATCTCCCTGCTGTCCAAGGGACTTTCAAGGTGCTGAGTCTTCTCCGGCACCACAGTTTGAAAGCATCAGTTCTTCAGTGTTCAGCCTTCTTTCTGACCCAGGGAATATTCCCTAGGACCCCAAATCTGAGTTAATGTTTATAAGAATCACCCATGTTTCTGCTTGTCGATCACTGTGACCTCGTCCTAAACAAAAGCTTACACACCTCAAGGATGTTTTAAGTCAAACGCAAAACAAGGGTTTCAATTCACTCATATGGAACTCAAAGTTAAGGCCTGCTCAATGGCAAGAATCCAACTCACTTGACTTTTCATATCATTTTTTAAAGTTGTTTGAAACTGAATGGCTCCTATCAACAATGGTACCCAGACTCTAAGCTTCAAGTGGCATTGATTCCACAAGTTCAAGACAAATGGCCTTGCTGACCTGAGAGGTTCCTCCTCTCCCCCTCCTCACATAAATGGCAGGAAGATGGGAACATCTGGGACCCGAGGGTTAGGTGATGATTAGAAATCCAAGGTGCATGTTCCATTCGTATGCAGCCACTGGACTGGCCAGAGCATGGTGGATTACCATGACTACACCACCCATGAGAGGTGGGTACTGTCCCCATCAATAGCAGCAGGAGAGAAACACTGAGAATGAATGATACGCCTTACATCTGAAAACTACTACAGTCCACCAAGACTTTTCCCCAATATCCTCGCCACATGAAGTGGCGTGAGGTGGGGGTAGGGTGGAGAGGAGCAGGGCTAGGAAAGTATTACAGGACCTCCACTTCACAGATGAGAAAACCAGGACTGCGAGAGATCAAGAACTTGGCTTAAACTCTCATCTTTCAACTCACATCTACAGTCTTTTCATTCTGTTCTGCTGCTGCTGGAAATTGGAATGAGCGTGGGCTCAGTAGTTGTGGCTCATAGGCTTTAGTTGCTCCAGAAATCCAAGAGAAATCAGAAATCCAAGAGATAAATTTCTGCAGCTAAGACAAAGCAAATGGAACTTTTATTCCTCATTTTGAAAATCTGATACATTGAGGCAGTGGTTAGAAACTCTGCTTTTACCACCAAGGACCTAGGTTCAATCCTTGATCAGGGACTAACAGCCTGCAAGCTGAGGCATAAGCAAGTGTAAAAAAAAAAAAAAACTCTGGGGAGGGGAGTAAACTAGGAGACTGGGATTGACATAGAGACACTACTATATATAAAGCAGCTTACTAATAAGGACCTACTATATAGCACAGGGAACTCTACTACCAATACTGTGTAATGACCTATACGGGGAAAGAATCTAGAGAAGCGTGGATGTAACTATATGCATAACTGATTCATTCAGCTGCACAGCAGAAATCAACACAGCAGTGTAAGTCAACTACACACCAATAAAAGCTCAAAAACAATTAAATAAAACCATTCCCAGATCAAAGAAATCCAAGATTTCGCATGGCTCACCCCATAAAGACATAATTAAAAGCTATTTACAGAACTGTCTGTAATCCTGTCCTTTCTTGGAACTAAGGGTTGTGAGGCTTCCTTCCTTTCATACAAAGTGACACAGGATAGACGACAACCTGGCCTCCTTCCCTGTCTGCACTCACCCCAGGTCACCCTGATGTGCAACTGTGCACATAATATAAGGTTAATTCGTTACATAAAGTCTGGTTGAAATAAGTTTCTTAAAGTGAAAGGACCAAGAAGAAACCTCATTCAACTGGAGAAGAAGAAAGGACAATTGTCACAAGTGGTAAGAGAAGATTTGTAAGGCAGGGAGAACAGACACAGTAGGGCATGCACCGGGCTTGCCTTGGCTTGTTGGTCAAAACCTATGGGTTCTCAGTTTTCCCACTCGTATAATCACACTGGGTAAAGTCACTCAACCGACGCACTGCTCAAAAGAGGTCTGTGGATAGGTAGTGTCTACCCCTCATAGGGTTTAATTTTAAAAATTTTTTTATTTATTTTTGGCTGTGCTGGGTCTTCATTGCTGCACAGACTTTTCTCTAGCTGTGCCACGCAGGGGCTACTCTCCAGGCGCGGTGCACAGGCTTCTCATTGCAGCGGCTTCTCTTGTTGTGAAGCATGGGCTCTAGGGCACGTGGGCTCAGAAGTTGTGGCTTACGGGCTTTAGTTGCTCCAAGGCATGTGGGATCTTCCCAGACCAGGGATAGAACCCATGTCTCCTGCCATTGTGGCAAGCAAATTCTTTATCAATGAGCCATTAGGGAAGCCCCTATGGTTTATTTTTAAACATAGACCAAGGCAGAGAGAATAGTGTAATAAATTCGTATTTAAAATCCATCAACACTATCAGTTTTTACTTCATCTCCCCTACACACACACACACACACACACAGGAGAACTGTAAGGCTAATCCTAGGCAACATGCCATTTCACCCACAAATATTTTATTGTCACGAGGATATTTCTGAGATAAAGGAGGATCATACTATGAAAGCTTACAAGAAACAGATAAGCTCACAGAAAAAGAAAAGAAGGCTTCAGATTACTTTCCACAGTGCTTAAATCCAGGTCTACATTTCATCATTGGCCCACTAGAACCACAGGGCTTCTTTTTTTTTTTTTTTTTTTTTTTTTTTTTTTTTTTTTTTTAAGAACACAACCTTTTTATTTTTTCAGAGATACAATGTTCAGTTTGGATGATCAGAATAAGCTAGCTAGCTCTACCATTTATTCCAGTGAATTCCAATGAAGGAAGAGGCTAAATAGGATCTAGATTCTTTTGGTCTGTTAATATTTAGCTTATCAAATCCACAGCCTGTACTTCTGGAGCAGGCCTCCCCAGTAAGGCCAAATGTGATAACTGTTGAAGATGGAAAATATGGATGATTCAACACATACATGCAGTCCGGTCTGCTGTTGCTGCCTCCATGATCTGGAGAGTGATGAAGCTGGATCAGAGAGGGATGACTAGAAAGCTCAGTGGTCAGCTATCACCCTTTCCACCCCCCTGTCCTCCAAGCAGAAGACTGCAGAGATAATCCTTCCTGACTGCTTATGTCCTCACGAACTTACTAGGAGTGTCTAGGAGTGGGCAGAAAAGGCTGAGGATTCTGGCCAGCACCCAAAGGGCAGATGTCAGGCTGCCTGGAACAACAGAGGAGGCGCCTTTAGTCCTTCAGGTCAACAGAGACAGCAAAATAGCCGTGGCTAGTGACTGTCTCTGGAGTTACTTGTCCCTGGAAAATCCTTACTGGCCCCTAAGAAAACTTACCCTATCGAGATGCTAATATCTCAGAAGACTTGAACAAAGTATGTTGTTCAAACTCTCTCTCATTGATGGAAGGATGGGTTGGAGCTAGGAAGGAAGGGTCCCCTTGGTCCTACACTCCTAATTGTTACAGGCTCTAGAAACTTGGCAAGCCAGGACTTCCTGCTGAGGGAGTCAGTAGAATCCACAAAGCTGCTGGCTGAGGTTAATGCAAAGAAGGGAACCATGTCACTTCTCTGTCCCTCGGCCCCATTTTCACAAGCCTAATGAAGTGACAAAGCAATGAGAGACAGGCAGGATTCCTGGCTCCAGCAAAAAGCAAGAAGAGCTCGGTGTGTCCCGGGATGGGCCGACGATCCCAACCAGGCAGTCCATCACTGTCCCAAACAATGGGACACCCTGTCCCCAAAACAGATTTTCCTTATCAGTTAGAAAAAAAACCAACTGGGCTTTTACCAACGCCCTCGAAGTCACCAACTAGTTTTAAAAAAAAAAAAAAAAAAAAGGAAGGAAGAAGAAAGCAGCTGCACAGAAAATTCCCAATTCATCCTCCAATGACCTGACTGAACAAAACTGGGAGCCTGTCCTGCCGCCTCGGGAAATACTGCACACTGCTAGGGTGCGGTGGGGCAACCCCAAAGGTCGATGCCTTTTCTCGCCGAGATGCTATCCTAGGACAGGAGGGCTGGTCCTCGGAGAGGCGAAGCAGCCTGCAGACTGCACCGGGGAAGCCCGGCCTGGGAACCAAGGCTGCAGAGACAGCTGAGCATCAGAACATCTGTAGGAAGTGACTTCAGTCCCTCCCTTCTCCCCTCGTCCACCCCCACCCTCCCCATCCCCCAAAAGGAGTTTTAACACATGATTACCGCTGAAGTCCTGAGGATCTGGTGACTCACCAGACTCACACATGGTTCCAATGAGCCCTTGACCATTACATGGTAGGAGAGCAGGAAAGACAAATGAAAGCGGTTGTAATTCGGCAGCGCGGAGCTCAGACCTGCCAGACAAAAGGGACTGCAGGCGTGTTCCCCAATTCGTTCAGGCACCTGACACACACAAGCTATTTTTAATCACTGGATTTATTTCCCCCCGCAACCCCACTCCCCTTCTCCGTCCTCCACCTCAGCAAATGCTTCCATGTTGAAGCAAACCCCAAATCAATCCCAGGTGTTCAGGGAAACCCAGAGAGGCACTTCCGCTCCAGGAGCTGGGCCAGAAAGCTGAACCATCCCCTGGGTCCCGCAGCTCCGTTTTCTTGCTCTTTCCTTACTTAGCACAGTTCAGATCGCCTACCCCAAACACTGGGCACAGGACCTGAAAGGAGAAATACCTGAATGAGCGTGCCCTGCTGGAACGGCTCCTGATTCTGTGCTTTCTCCAGCAGCCCTGGAGAGAGAGGGGGCCTGGGACAGGCCTCAGGGATCACTAAGAGCTCAAGAGCATCCTTTACTAGTTAGGATTCTCTACCCGCCTGGCAGCAAGGAGTAAAGTAAACGTGTGAAAATTCCAAAGCCTGTTGTTGTTTAGTCGCTCAGTCCTCTCCAACTCTTTGTGACTTCATGGGCTGTAGCCCACCAGGCTTTTCTGTCCATGGAATTCTCCAAGCAAATATATCCGAGTAGGCTGCCATTTCCTTCTCCAGGTGATCATCTCAACCCAGGAATCACACCTGCGCCTCCTGCATTGGCAGATGGATTCTTTACCACTGAGCCATTGGGTGCGCAAAGCCCAGTAAGTGCTCAATAAATTATCGGTGACTTCTTGAACTGAAACATGTCTTGTAAAATAGAAAGACATATATATATACACATATATGGTAAAATAGAAACGGTCTTGTAAAATAGAAAAACATGTATATATACACATATGGTTCAGATGGTAAAGAATCTGCCTGTAATGCAGAAGACCTGGGTTCAATCGCTGGGTTGGAAAGATACCCTGGAGAAGGGCATGGCAACCCACTCCAGTATTGTCGCCTGAAGAATCCCCATGGACAATGGAGCCTGGCAGCTACAGTCTATGGGGTTGCAAAGAGTCAGACATGACTGAGCAACTAAGTACACACACACACAATTTTATTTCCCAAAGCTTAGAGAGGCAGCTAGGACAAGGAACCTAGAGATTTCCCCAAGTACAACCAAGCAACTGAGAAAATGAATGCAAAAATCAGATTCTGAGATATACATGGAAATTGACACCCCCCTGAATCTTTATCTCAAAAAACCCCTTCCCTATTTTGCATCTTCCAATCTGCTCGGGGGAAATACTTTTTTGTAGCGATCATCATCTATGTATTTTGCCATGACAACACCTCACAGCTCCAGGAGCCAGAAGACCTAAGACATCTTTTGGTTTTAAAAACTTCCTAAGAATGCCAGCTTAGAATCAGTAAGGCACAAAACAAAACTAATCTTGTGCTCAAAACTTTTTTCCGTGTTTGTCATTTGCCAGAACCCAAACTGCATTTTACCCGAGTCATGCATGTGCCCTTAAATGAATAGCATGCTCACAATTTAAAAGAATGTTTTCATTATTGAGATTAAGATTCCTGCATAGAAGGAAGGCTGCCTAACCCAGGCCTCCTGCATTGCAGCCAGATTCTTTACCATCTGAGCCACCAGGGAACCCTACTTTAAAGAATACATTTCCTAAACAATCATTCAAAACCATTTACAGAGCAGATCACAGATTTCAAATCATTTTCTATATAGACAATTACACTTGACTCCACACCAGGCATTTTATAAGTCCTAAACGTCTCAGAATAGAGTCACTCCTTTTGTCATGGAAAACACTGAGGCGGGGTCTCCATATTACTCAGGAGGAAAGCCCTCATTGGGCCCTTTGAGCTCCAAAGTTTGCAGCCAGCCAGACTGGTGCAACACAGGGCTTCTCTGGTGGCTCAGAGGGTAAAGAATCCGCCTGCAAAGCAGGAGACCTGGGTTTCATCCCTGGATCAAGAAGATCCCTTGGCGAAGGGAACCATAACCCCAAGTGTTCTTGCCTGGAGAATTCCACAGACAGAGGAGGCTGGCAGGCTACAGTCCATGGGGTCGCAAAGAGTCAGATGTGACTGAGTGACTAACACTTTGGCTTCACTTTCACATGGTGTGTGCACCCCACTAGTTCTTACCTATCTTAGACTTCTGGGCCAGGGCAAACTCCTGCCCTGCCTTCAACCAAATAAAATACTCACGACAAAGTCAGAAGGCTTCGGCAACAATGTGGCAAAGCATAACCCCACTCAAGAAGACTATGGAAAATATCTGACATCCTACATCTCGCTATTGTCCCAGCTTCCGCTCTTGGAGTTGACACACGACCCTTTGATGCTCCACTCTGTGAGGCCCTTGAGATGCTGGCTCCTCAGGCTGCCCGATTCATTTCCACATCACCTGATTCCCACCCATCATTTTCGGTGCTGCTATCTGAGAAGAGGTTTACATTTTGGAAAATGTATTCTTTCCTATGCTACTATGAGCCTGAAAACAATCAAGTGTTCAGTATTCTCTGCATTACATAGGTGAGGGGGTGGAGGCTCACAAAGGGTCCTTAAGTGACTGAACCAAGGTGACCAGGCCAGTTGAGTGACTTCACCAGCACTCAGACTCCAACGTTCAGACATAAAAGCTGGGTACTTTCCACCTATTAATAAGAGTTAAAAGCAGGAGAGGCAGACATGATGGACATAAGAACATCTCCTTTCATTTTCTCCATCATTCTCATTACAGAGGAAGTTCTTTCTGGAAGTGCCTCAATTCCTGGGCCACTCGGATGACAGAAGCTGCAACACCAGAGCTTGAGTCTCCAAGACCCATCCCACCCAGAACCCCAAGTCAGAGGCTCGAGACTTCTCTATACGTGGTCTGGGGGAAAGACGGGCACAGAGGGGCTATCTGAGCATCACCGGAAGACTGGGCTGGTCAAGGTGGAAGACGGGCAGTTTTCTCCGTGGGCAAAGGAAAAATCTGGACAAACAAACGGAGTGGGGCCCATTTATTTAGGCTGGAAGAGGTAGAGTTTTTCTGCACTTTTGAACTGTTTTCTCAAGGCCAGCCTCTCCCTCCCACGCAGGAAACAAACACAGAGACAGGCTTATTCCACTGAGGGCTCTGGTCACTGAGAGCTACCCGGGCAAAGCAGAAGGAAGAGGGGCTGGGGAGCAAGGCAGGAGGAGTGGGGGGCAGGGGGCAGACAGGGAGGAGCTGGGAGAGGAGAGGAGAGACAGAGTGGGCCGTGAAGATGGGGAAGGATGGATGGTGGAGAAGGGAACAGAGGGAAAGAAAGGGAAAAGCAGGAGAAGCCAATATTGAAACATTTTAAACCAGAATAAAGGGACAGATGGCTGAGTGGAACTGGGCTGGGAAGAATCAGAGACTTACTCCCAATTAATGATGTTCAAAAAGCAGCATTTTTCCATAAATTTTGAAAGGAAATTCTCTCTTGTCTTTCTTATTTATTTATACATTATATAAATACATTTTCAAACCAAAAAAAAGGGGGGGGGGCTGTTTTTTTCCAATGGGAAAAAAAAAGCCTTGTTGGAGATGAAAGCCAGTCTTCAAAAACCCCTCGGAGGAAGCTAAAACCCCACATGTCTCGGTGCTGCAGAAAGAAAAACAAAGTGGACATTCTTCCTGTGTTCTAAGGCTTTTTTATGCAGATGTGTTTTTCTTTTAATAAATAAATCTGGACAGAGAAGGGAAAAGCATACTCCTAGACATTCACACAGTGCAACTGTCTGTTTTCAACCCAGTGAAACCACAATGAAAAAATAAGAATATCTAAGTCCATTTTCCCAGTGCAGAGACAAATGGTCTGAAAATGCCAACCGTTCTCAAAATGACAACCACAGGCACTGAGGCAATATGCTCTGTGTGCATCACCCCCAAGCTTCCCACCCACAAAGGCTTATCTGCAATGAGTAACGACAAGCAGAGAAAGGCAGGACCCGGAGCAGGGTGGCCATACTCCCTAGAAAGGCCCACGGTGGTCCTCACTTACAACATTCAGCCACTCCACACTTTTTGAGCCATTGCATTTCACTTTAGGACTGCAATAATTATTTTAAAACACATGTACACACTGAGTTTAAAATCTGCCTTTTTATGTCCACCCACTGGCCTGAGCACTGTTGGTTGAAATGACACAGAAGAATTTTCATCTTTTTTCATCTATCAGCTTTTCAGTACTTTTACTCACGCCTGTGTCATCAGTTCCACTCAGGCATTAAAATTCCTTGGCTCCTTCATCCACTGGTGATGTCCTGGTTTGGCCATGGCCCCACCGGAGGCCTTCCTGTATGCCCACGTCCCTTTAGAGCATCGCAAACATTCCCGGGGGGAACCAGACTTCTCAGGAGACAAATGAGAACATGGAGATGGCCAGCCTACTCCTGCAATTCTGTTGGTGCAGACCAACCTCAATCATTCTAAAGGCCACACTGCAAAAACTGCTCCAAGTGCCCTGCGAGACCTCCTCCATAGGTTCCGAGGTTGAGCCAGTTCCGCACCTGTTGCATGCCTGTATGTTAAGTCGCTTCAGTTGTGTCCGACTCTTTGTGACCCCATTCCCTTCTCCAGGGGAATCTTCCCGACTCATGGGTCGAACCCACGTCTCTTTAGTCTCCTGCACTAGCAGGGAGGTTCTTTATCACTAGCGTCACCTGAGAAGGCCCTGCACCTGTTGACTAAGTCTTATTAACCTCAGGCAAAGATTACGTTTATCCATTCTAAACTTCACCTTGTTCAGATGCACATTTCCATACACAGAGCTCTTTTTTAGACCATGAATCTGTCCTCATCCTATTCGAGTTGCCCCATTTGAAATTTATTAAGTAGACTTTCTGCATCCTTCTCTCATCTGAGCCCCCAGTATAAATGTTGAAAAGTCAACAACCAAGTTCTGTGACCCATAGCATAACACCAGAGATAACGCCAGTTTGATGCTGATGCGCTGATCAAACACCCTTTGGGTCTAGCTGCTCAACTAATTACACATCCTCTTGCCTTTACTGTCACTGGATCCACAGGTACTCATTCTGGCCACAAATATATAACGGAAAGAGCTGGACAAAATCTTCAGTGGACTCTGTGTATCTACCCATTGGGGAGCTCCAGACATGGGCAAAGGCGGCTGAGGAAATGCAGAAGCTGGAACTCAGACACCTGCACAATGAAAGAAAGATGGAAAATGGGAGGAAGGCGGTGGGGGGAGAGACAGGAGCGGGAGGGAAAGAAGGAGAGAGAGAGAGCAGAGCCTAAGACTCCAGTGCTCCAGCCACTCTGCTTCCAGAAACAATGGGCACTTAGAGAACAATGGCTGCAGACAAAGTCTTGGTCTATTTTTATCTGCCACTGTGAGTCCCAGACAGGAGGAACTGGATTTCTGCCCTGTGCGCGCAGCTCCAACTGGATCTGGGCTGGGAGGAAGATGAGGTCACTGAGAACGCTGCCTGCTTAGAAATAGGCTCCGGTTTTTTTTTTTTTTTTTTTTTGCTCGCAGAGTAGTTCCTTCTTAGCCTAAAGGCTCTCTTTAGCCAAGTGAAGAAGTGTGCGTGCCTACTGCTAAAAACACAGCCATGTGGAGAAGGGGTGGGTCCAGACTGCAACTGCCGCTCAGCCCAGCCCAGAACAAGGAAGGGAAGTGGGGAGGATGCCCCAGGAAGCCTGGCCACTGGACAGTCAGCTCTACCGTTCCTAAGATGACAGCCCCGACAGGCCTGCTCACCACACCTGGCTGGAGTCCTCCTAAGAGAGATTCTCCAAGGCAAAGCTCCCTCCTCAATTCTTCGGAGCATTAAGAAGTTGAGGGCTGATCTTCATGGGTATGTGTACCCCATGTCTCAACAAAAGCCTCAGACTGCCCTTTGCTTCATCCTCTTTGAACAGTTTCTCTCTTTTCTGGAAATGCCATCTTCAGCTCTGACAGAACTTTGGAGTGACAATTTTAATCCTTCCCATCTGTGTTACTTACAGTCTTAATCCTTCAAGAGGCTTTCTAACAAGGACCAGCCATGGTGGTATAAGCCTGTGACAGACACCAGACTGAAGAAAACCAGCCGAATCTGGGCCAGGGAGGGAGGCATGGAGACCCAAGAGTGAGTCCTGTCAGCAGCTCTCCTGTAACCCACAGAATCGGTAACTGCTCCCTTGGATCCAGTCCAGCCCTACAGCCTTCTGAATCCTATATGCAAAGATGGAACATCCCAAAGGCAAGAATTCATGTTGCCACGGATTCATCTAGATGCACCCCGCTCCAAGGAAAAACCTCCTCCACTCATGCCTCCAAGTTCTTGCCACCAACCTCCTTGCTCCTGAAAAACCAACAGGTAGAAAGGAAGCTGAATAAGACTGTTTTCCTTTCATTTAAATAGCTCATGGTGTTTCATTGAGAATATCCTAAGTAGTGTCACCGTGGGGCTTCCTTGGTGGCTCAGAGGTAAAGAACCCACCTCCCAGTGAAGGAGACACAGGTTCAACCCCTGGGTCAAGAAGATCCCCTGGAGAAGGGAATGGCAACCCACTCCAGTATTCTTGCCTGGGAAATCCCATTGGACAGAGGACCCTGGCTCCATGGGCTACTACAGTCCACGGGGTCGCAAAAGAGTTGAACATGACTTGGCGACTAAACGACAACAACAAGGTCACCGCAGGGAGAGGGAGCTGGAGGTAGGCACTTAAATGTCTTATCATTTTAAAGCTTAAGCACAGAGCAGGCAAGTAGCGCCCAGGGCTAGGGTCAGTGTGCTCAGGGCTGGGGCCACTATAACCACAGAATGGTTAGAAGTCATGTACTGGGTTCCTTCCCTGGCCCACATTCTCTCTGTTGACTTCAAAAGTACCAGGCGCGTTATTGCATTGAGCATAGTAAACATCTATGATAAACTGAGTATTAGTTCTAATCTTCCTTTTGACTTTAGGAGCCCAAAATAAAGGAAGTGATACTTTTTTTTTAAAAGTGCAGGGGTCCAGACGTTCAAGTCAGACCATCTGTAGAGTGGTCTCATGAACTTGAAATACCAACACCACCTACAAGGCCATGACATGCAAACATTTCTGTCCTAAGCATATGGTGGAGACTGAAACCGAGGTGAAATATCTGACCCCCTAAAATGCACTAAACTAAACTAAGAGGGTGCTGGGGTCACTGAACCTGGTCCAGAACCTCAAACAGTGCTTATTTGACTCCTCCCCACTCCTGCTCCCAGCAGGCTAAGTTATCATCCCCCTCTCCAAAGTGTGAAAGTCGCTCAATTGTGTCTAACTCTTTGTGACCCCATGGACTATCCAGTCCATGGAATTCTTCAGGCCAGAATATTAGAGTGGGTAGCCTTTCCCTTCTCCAGGGATCGTCCCAACCCAGGGATCAAACCCCAGGTCTCCTGCATTGCAAGCGGATTCTTTACCAGCTGAACCACAAGGGAAACTCCTCCTCCAAGGGCCCTGCTGAATCATCCCAGGGTCATTCAAGAGAACCACGTGGGAGCCACGTGGCAGGAAGAGGAAGAAGGCAGAGAAGCGCCTGTTCCCACCCTGAAGAGACTGATATCAGAGAACAGGCAGAACTTCCCACCCACAGTGTATCTGGCAAGCGTGTGAGACAGCCCTTCTCTGGACCTATCACAGTCTTCCAAAACGCCTGCTAAAGCCACCAAAATGCACATTCCTATTGATCCAGAAAGAGTGAAGGTGGCAGTTAGCTAAATGCACCCCAAACCAATGTGAGAGCCTAGCGTGGAGCATCTGGAATTCACAGCATCAGGCTTTATAATGTTCAACCACTCATGAAATAATGGCCCCAGTCAGCTCAGGAAATCCAAATGTCTGTCCCTAATGAGGAATCAGAAATCTTGTTGCTTTAAGGGGTTTAGGGACTAATCTCAGCGTCCCGGCTCAGGTTTCCTGAGCTGCTAAGAAGGTACTTAGGAGCCTGAGAGAGAGCTTTAAGGAAATCTGGGCCCTCTCCCTAAACCACCAGGTTCCCTGTTAAACCCAGCATCTCAGGCTGCTCCCAGGTCTGTTTATTCCTGATCTAGAATTTCGGCCCTGAGATCTATTCTGCTTTGGCCTTCTCCACAGCCTTAGGCAGGAACAGGCACCCTGTGCACCCTACTGGTGGCTTCACACTTTTCCTCGCCTCTGTTTCCTCTCTGTTGCCCTCCCTGTGGTTATCTGATGCTCACAGCTCATCCAGGAACAAAAAGGGCCAAGAGGAATTCACAGAATTCGCTATAAAGCTTTAACAAGCCCTTGGAGGGATGTTCTCCCTTCCAGGGAACTCAACGTAATTATAAGATGAATGAAAAGGAAGCTGTCGGAGACATCAGGGGCGGGTGAGCACAGGCACTGGTCAGGAGGTCCACAAGACCCAGTTTCCAGAACATGCCGGGTTTAGAGGGGCCTTCCGACATCACCCGGGGAAAACAAAGCTCAGGAAGGTGACATGGTCACGTGGTTACTAATTCTAGACCTCCTGGCTCCCTGGCCAGTATTTTCCATCCTCTGCTCTGTTCCCTTTTCACAGTAGATTGGGAGGGAGACAGCCTCTCTCCTCTTTGCTGCTAACAAGCCCTGGTCATCATTCTCAACAAACTCTCCTCCTCCCCAGGTTTACGCTGACCACAGAGGAACAAGCCACCCAAAGGTATAATAGATGTGACTTGGGATATAACCTGCCCCTGACGGGATCAGCTCTTCCTCCATGTTATGTTTTCAACCACAATGGTCAGACTCCCCTGGAAAAGATCTCCCTTCCAGCAGGGATCTCAGCTGAATGCCTGGGACCACAAAGCAAGAATCTCCAAAACCCAACTTCAGCTACACCAAACCTCTATGCCCAACGGTTCTAAAATTTGCAGTCCTATTCCTATCAATCCAGAAAGAGTGAAGGTGGCAGTTAACTTCAGTGATCCAGTGACCTCCTTCTAAAAAGCACCGAATAAAGAGATCACCACTGGGTCCATTCCAGTCCCGGTGGTACAGGAAGGAAGGCATGGTGGACAGTGTTGAGATGCCACAACCAATCCCCACTGAAAAGGCAGAGCATAAAATCAGGGGCGTTCAGCCTGAATGTTGAACCTGATGCATCTAATTAATGAGGCCATAGGTCCAACTCAAAAAGGCCAGGACCTGGAGCGATACAAGCAGGTCGCTTTCTAACGGAAAATACACTCAGAGTGCAGAGAGCTAAGGGTTGTGCTGTGGTCTCTTGTAACCTCCATTTTTTTTTTTTCTCTCCTTTTAGAATGAGGCCCCAAACACCCAGCCCGGGGCATTCTGACAGCCCCTCGGTGGCCCTGGAGGCCCACGTCGGCCCGGAGCAGACAACCTCTGAGCCCTCTCTCAGGGGCAAACCCAAGAGGTTGAAAAGTCGCCAGGCAGACCTCCATCTCCAGATCGATGGGCCCAATAGGCCAATGGGTGGAGAGCAGAGGAGCCAGGATCAATGCGAAGGGAGGGAGCAGAAGCTGGTCTCCGTCCGAGGCCTCAGGTGGGACAGAGACAGATGGAAGTGGGACGAGGGATGCGCAGCCTTCATCCGCTCCTGGTAAGTGGCTTGGCCGCATCAGGAAGCCATTAGGAAACTGCAGCCACCACAGCCCCAAGTCGGACAACGGAACAGCCCTGCCGCTAGTGAAAGGGCTCACTATCTGCCCAGACACCAGCTCCCTGCCTGGCGGAGCCACAGCCGGCGAGCCTGCAGCTCTCCCGGGCGCGTGGCTGCGTGCTCGCTCGCAGCATCAGAGAAGAACAGCAGGGGCTCTCAACAGGAGACGGGGGTCCACGTCCCCTGGGCCCTGCTGGACAGCCTGGCCAGCACACCTTTATTCCAAAAGAGTCACTGGGGCTTCTATCAGGGTGATGGAAACGTCCCAGAGTCAGTGATCGGTAACAGCTGCACAACTCTGTGAATGGAATAAAACCCCCTGAACTGTATACTTGCACATGGAGAATTTCATATTAAGCGAATTACATCTCAATTTAAAAAACAGTATTTTTCAAAGAGCTAGCAATCTGCCTGCTATGAGCCAAGCAGTGGGAATAACTCGATGATGGGGAGACAGGGACCCTGCCCCGGGAGTTTCCCTGCAGTGGGAATAATACCTCGGGGACAGGGAGATAGGCACCCTGCCCCGGGAGCTTCCCTCTAGTGGGATAAACAAACCCCACAGAAGAACACAGACAGCAGCTCCACACTTACTGCTCAGGACGAGCTGTGGGGATAACAGAGGCCAAGTAACAGGCTGGGTTCCAGAAGCAGCAGGGAAGAGGTGCTGACGTCCAGAGTGTAGGGGTTGACGAAGGAGAGGGGGCCAATGTGTCAAGGGCCACAGCCGGGTGGGTGGCATCCATGAGAGGGACAAGACATGGATGTGACCTCAGCCCCAGGAAAGCCTCAGGAGACGGCAGACGGGCCTCACGGGAGACAGGGGAGACACTCGGGAGACAGGGGAGACACTCGGGAGGCGGACGTCTGGGGTCTACAACTCCTGGGAGCATTTACACAAAGACCAAGAGAGAGGCCATGGACTCCAGGAGACAAGCAGAGATCCCCCCAAGTTCCCCTCACCCCAAGCTGTCTCCAGAAGAGGCTGCCTGAGTGCTCATTGAAGGTGACAGGAGCATTTGTACATTTCTACATTTAAGGCTTTTAGGAGAAGGAAGTCTCCATCAGACTGGCTCTTTCTGGAGGTTTCTCTCCCAATCCCAGGAAGGGTAGGAGGGTGAGAAAAGGAAAGGCAGACAGAAAAGGCTTCAGGCAAACAAACACGGGACCAACTCCCGAACCAAGAGAGATGCAGTCACAACACTTGTGACCAAAAGGGACCTTTTGGAAAATTCTTTTCCAGGAGGGATCTTGAGTTTGGGCCCCTGGAATGCCCCAGAGCAATTCTGATTGGTTCCCGGGACCCTGACTCAGATTGCGCACCGCTCCGCTCCACCCTCAGCTCCACCCTCGGACGAGTAAATAAACTGACCCAGGGACTGACTAGAGGGAGGGAGCCAGGAGGGGAGGGAGGGGGCAGGAGCAGCATGGGAACCCAGAGAACGCAAGAGCCGACTCTGGTGCAGGGGACAGACAGATGAGAAGTCCAGTCTGCTCCAGAGACTGGTGGGGTGGCGAAATTCAAGAAATAACTCTCTGAGCCTTACACACCACTCCAGTTGGATCCAGCCCTGCCCTGGCAGCCTGCTCATTGCTGCTTTATAATATACTGAATTAGTCACTGGCTTAGCAAGCACATTTAAACACACTGCAGCCCAGCTGTTTAAAGACACAGGATCCCTCTTCCAGCTGCCAGATTCTGCCTGTAAATCAACCATGACAATTGGCACGGGCAGACTCCAGAGGTGCAGGGTACTGAAGGCATCTACAGGGGCAAAGCGCTTTAGTGGAAAAGCCTGCTAGAACTGGCAGAGGGGTGAGGTCTGCTGGGCATTTGCTGGGGGACAGTGGGGACTCAGGGTATGGAGAAGAAAGCACGGCCAGTGGGCTTTTTCTGATCTGATGCTTATTAGCTTTAGGAGGCTGCCAAGTGGATTCACTGACCTGGCCCTTCCCAGCAGCAGGCTCACCCCCGGAGGGCAGCCTGGAGGAGGCAGTTCTACTCCGGGCCACCTACACTGACAGGTTTGTAGAGGTTTCCTCCTAAACCTCACATACTTAAGTCACTCCCAGGAAAGAGGAGGAGGACAATTAAAATAATTCAATATCCTGATAACGACAATTCCAAGAACCGGCCCCGCTGACCTGGCCAGGGCCTGAACACGCTGCTTTAGAGCTGGACTCGCGGGACCTGAGGCCTGGCTCAAGTTTGGTTAAGTGTGCGTGAGAGAAAGAAAACATACCAGCAGCCGCAGGCACTGGTCTGGCCCTCCTCGGTTATGGGGGTGTCGAGTGGAAAATTTTCTGTAACCAGGTTCACAGTAACCACAGTCCTAACAACCACCGAAGTAGCAACAGCATTGTCAGCAAAGAACATCTGTACGGACACGGCAGCCTGAGACCGAGGATAACACCACCATTCACGAGACCCTGTGTCAGCGGCCAGGTATCCTACAGGAATTCTCTCAAACCCTTACAAGAGCCCTGAAAGCTCCGTAGGATGACCTCCTTTGTAAGGTTTATAAAAGAAAGGCTCCGGGAAGTTAAATACTTTCCCTAAGGGCACATTAGCAAGCAGAAAATTTAAGCACAGGGCTGTCTCACCTCCAAACCCTGCTCTTTCCAGGGCAGGGCAGTGGCTGCAGGGAGAAACCACATCACAACCAACATCATGAGTGAGAGGCTGTGGGATTCACGGATGAAGACGACTTTCTGTGGAGCCACCCAATGATAGGTCCCTCCCCTGCAACGATCAGGTCTCCTCTACCAAATGGGAAGAGAATGCATCTATATCTTAAGATGATGCTAAGAAACCTTCCGCATAAACAGACCATCTGATGAATATAAGAATCGAACACCCATGACTGAAAGGGTGGACTGCATGTAGACTCCATTAGAACAGGAATTTGAAGAAGACTCTCAAATAGATTTGTGGGGTTATTTGTGTGGGAGGGGTCTCCTGTGTATCGTGCACCATCTTTTGGAAATTCAAACACTAATTCCTTGAAACTGGTTTGCCCATAAAAACACTGATAGTCTTTTCTTACAAAGCAGCTGGCTGGGGGCCCGGGACACTGGACTCACCCTTGGTCTCCCCTTGCTGTCTGCAGTCAATGCCTGTGAGCAACACAGGCTTGACCCGACCCTGTGAAGCCAGAAACAAGTTGCCAGGACCCCAACTCATCTAAAACATGAAACTGCTGTTTTGATTATCCAGCTCTGCAAACCCTTTAGAGACACTGCAGCCAGCCTGGACTTTTCACATTTCTCCTATCAGCCCATCCATCACAGGTGAGGCCATGGAAAAGCCACAAGGCTTCCCTAAGAGAGGCCTTCAGAAATCCAGAAATAAAGAGATAATTAAAAAAAAAAAATCTCCAGCTGAATCAGAGGTGAATGCTAGGTCCATCATGTATACTGATTCCTTCCATGCATGTGTTTATTTTTCTACAAACATTCCTGTTGCATCAAGTGCACTTAAGAGTTAGACGTGTGCCTCTGAATATCCGCTGCCTGGTGGATTCTCAAGCACAGGGTGGGCGGCTATCTTTATTCCTTGGTTTTCCAATCTGGAAAGTGGAGGCCGATGCCCCATCTCTCCTTATACAGGTTCAGTAAATTTAGGGACCCACGTTTCATTTGTCCACTTTTGAAATTGCACATGGAAGGGATGGGCACTATGTTTTTGGCTTCCTCTCTATTTCACAGCCCAGTGGTCTATATTTATAGATAGATTGGATGTTTTCTTCCTTAGCCTGAGCTTAATGAGGAGCCCAAAAGAGCACACGGCTGAGAAGGATGCGTCAAGAATGAAAGCCTTTGATGAGAATGTTAGGAAATTTTCTCTCCAAACAGATTCTAAGTTGGTAGAACTTTGTAATTAAGAAGATCTAAGTTTAAATGTGTGACTTGGGGAAATTATGACAGCCTTTCTGGAGCTCCATTTCTTACCTTCATAAGGGAGGTTAAACCACCAATCTTGGTACAAACGCTTATGTATAAAACAAGGGATGAGGAGATACTGTACACAGGGCATATAGCCCACCTTTTATAATTATCAATGACTTTTGACCTTGAAAAATTATGAATCACTATGCTGTGCACCCGTAACTTATATAATATTGTATACCAGCCATACTTCAATAAAAACAATTTTTAAGAAACATTTTTAAAAAATAAAAATAAAATACCAACTTTCTAGGATTATTTAAAGAAAGTAGCTATTTGTGCAAACATTTTACAAGGGTCTGGCACATAGTAGGTACTGTAGAACTGTTAGTTTCACTTCTCTCAGGCCCCCAAACTGAGGCGCAGATACATACAGAGACCAAAAACAAGCATCTGGCAGCATGTTTGGTTCCCATTAGGAGGCAAGGCAGGTCTAAGACTGACCTCGTGATCTGATGTGAAATCAAGGATGCATTTCCTGTACACACACACGATTCACCCTCAGAGAGTTCCTAGGTATTCACCATGGCCACGCTGTATCAACTCTTCTAGTGATTTAATAGTGTTCCTTGCATCACCCATGCCTCCGGAGTCTGTAAACGTGAGCTCATTAATGCTCCCAGTCTCTCCAAGCAAAGGCAGCTTGCTCCCCAGGAACGCCCTGCTTCCAGGGAATGCGGAGCTGATAGCTAACACAGACAGGAGGCTCAACCCGGCAGCTCAGAGCAAATCAGGTGTCCTGACTCTCATGCCAGGCAGTAAAAGGTAGAAGGGGATGAGCCCCTATCTGGGTACACCTGTCTGGCCGTCAGCACAGAAAATGCTCAACCAGGAAAAGGGATGACCGAGGATTCCGTAGGTCTAACCAAAATGACTCAGAAGTGGAGGCCTGCACCCCATTTGCAAGCTGTGACACCCCGACAGTCACACGAACATTTGCTTTGCAAGACTAAATCTTCCTGACAAGACTGAAAAAGCACCCAAGTTCAAAAATGCCAAATAACCCTATTGTTTGCTACAATCAGGTATACCAGGCTCTACATCCATTGCCCACTCCTCTTCCCTGAGAATCCAGACCTTGCCCCAAACCCTGGCCAGGACACTGCTGGCCATTTAGGATTAAACTCTCTCTCAAGGAAACAGCAACATGCCAAGGTGCTATTTTCCCCGCGTAGTACCTGGTCTTGGAATGCTCTGGCTTCCAGAATGACCAAAACAGGGAGGGGGAGATCACTTATTTTTATTGCTAAGGAACAACACTTTGTTTTAAGGGGACAATCTCATATAACTTCAGTCAACTCCAAGTGTATATATACTTAGTGCCAGACCAAAGAACCCCGTCCCAAGTGGAAACTAATGGGGAAGAAAATGGAAAATGTAAATCTTGTACGTCCCTTTGGCACAGTTCTTTGCCTCTCCTACTGTGTGTTGTGGCAAAGTGTTCTTTTTTGTTTTTTATCTTGACGTGTTCCTCTGGCTACCTGAAATTCTTGCTCGTCATTAAAATGGACTTCATTTGCTAAAAAAGGGTAAACTGAGACTCAGAAGACCAAAGCAATTGTGCATATATTTCAACCTAGCGAAACAGAGGTTGGACAGGAATTCTTTCCCAAACTCCTTAGAGTAAGTAAAAAAAAAAAATAATAAATAAAGTGTATTTCTCAAAGTCCAAGGTTCAGCCTGCCCCTAGAGGAGAACTACATATTCGTCTGGAAGTCTGTGGGGTAACTCACCTTTTTCTTTTTTAACTTCTTAAGAAAGAACTAACTAACCTACCATCCTACTTCAAGTTTGTCCAGTGTCTGCATCATGGAAAGCTGGGCAAATTTTCCAGATCCCGTGTCATCGTAATCTGTGCCACCTACTCAAAGCTCAGTAATTAGCCGACTGTGGACAGGCGATCCACTGAGCATACAGAAAATATGCAGTGACATTTCTCTAGCAAGAGAGCAGAGAATGTTCTCTTAACATCTCTACCTCCAGCTAATCTTTAGCAGCCGTAGCAGTAATGATGAATGTTATTATACCATGTTCTCATCAATTCAAGAAAAGATTTAAAATGCGTGTGGCCAAATGGAAATGCCCAGGGGTTTGGAGAACAACAGCTTCTGGTTCTAACTGTGCCCCTTACTCACCAAGTCACCTTGGGAAAGAAACCTGCCATCACAAATGGGCATCAGTTTCCCCACTTGAAACACAATGGTAACTCCAGGGACGACCTCAAAGAGGTCGAAGTCACATGTCAAACTGCAAAATGCTATGGGATCAGGACCTAGCAAGAAGTGAAATAGTAAACAATATGCACAAACAGACCTTAGTATCTCCCCAAAGTAAACAAACACCCAAATATTTTTGAGAAGGGTGAGCTCTGGCATGAAATACAGCTGGACTTAAATCTAAACTCCACTCACCCACTGTGTGGCTGTGGGCACACTGCTTAGCCTCACAGATGCTTCATCTGGGAGACAGGAATAATACTCAGCTATTAGAGATGCCATAAAAGAATGAGATTCTTGGCATATTAGTAAGCTGGCATCCAACAACTAACAGAAAAGAAAAAAAGAACTAGATAAAAACGAGATGAGAGATGCCTACACAAGTACACATAGATCAACTCTGCCCTCTTATCAGTTTTTCCACCAAACTTGCACGCTGATCTAAGGTCCCTGCTCCTGAAAGAAAAGGGCACCTGGGTCAGACCCAAAATGCAGCAATAACATCAAGAACTTGATTTTCAGATAACAGCTGTATACAGGCGCCATTCCTCCACTGCCATTGAAAGGCCAGCAGCCTACGCTCACCACACCCCAGCACATACTCGCAGCTTCCTGGACCTGGGGAAGCCAGAGCAGCTGGGATCCCCAGGCAGCCAGCCCTGTAGGAAGGCCAGACCCCTATCCGTGAGCACCCAGCAGCCAAGGACTGGGCCCCTCCCTGGGTACAAACAGGAGACTGGGGCCTCACCGGGGTGGCTTTGAGCAGAACGCATTCCTGCTGCAGGAGGCAACTGTTTACGCCCAGAGCAGTACTCTGAGAAGGGCAGCTGAGATAAAGCAGCTCTGGCTCAGCTCACAGGCTCAGTCAGCCCTGGGGACGCAGCTGGGACCATGGACCCTCAGACTACATCACCTTCCTCCAGAGCAGACCCCACCCCCGCCAGACAGGAGCTGCTTCCCGCTGCAGCCGTAGCAAAGGTTGATGGAAATAGCAAGCTGTTTCATGAATGGGGACCAAGAGGGAGGTGTGATGCCTGGTCCAGCATCACCCCAGACATGCATTTTTCCAACTGTAAGCAAGGCCTGGGACAACCCCCATTGCCTCTTTCGGTGGACAGTAATCTTTGCAGATGTACTCAAAATCATCTCAAGGATGGAACTGTGATTAACAGAATCTGGGGATCCAGAGAAAAATATCCCCGTTTTTGCTCACCTCTTGAATGACATTTCATGCTCTCTCACAGCCTGAGTTATTTCAAATATTATTTAGAGTCATAAACTATCTGTGTTAAGAAAAACCTTACAGGTCGTCTTCTCCAGTGAGTTTTATTTCACCAATGAAGAGTCTGAGGTCCAGAAAAAGGAAATTACTTGTTCAAGGTCACATAGACAAATGGTTGCAAAACCATGGCTAGAATCCAGGCTTCCTGGCTCTCCTGGCAGTGATGGGTCCCCCAGAGTGGACATGTGACTTAGTTAGAACACAAAATGTAATCCTAGGAGGCTAAGAGGTCTCCCTTTATCATTCATAAATCCTCACTGCATTCCAGGCATTTAATTAGCATTTTAGTGAAATAAGATAACCAATGAATAATGTATAACCCCCCCCCAAAAAAAAACCCTAGGCAGGGAACCTCAAATAGACAGGAGAAAGAAAAATTAATACTAGAAGTATAGAAGTCAACACATGGAAACTTTCCCACAGAAAATTCCCTGTAGTGGGTTTTCTGAAAGGTATTTGAACATCAGACTCAATCACACACTCTCACGGATAATCATAGTGATTATCCGAGTACAAAACTGTAATTGCACAAAAATATCTTTAACTCAGTGCATGTATAATACCAGCACATAGTAGGAGTTTCTAAATACACACTTAAAAAACCAGGTATCTACACTCACTCACCAGGGTTAGGAACCCTTGGCCTGACCTAGATTCTTATTTTGCATTTGTACCTTGAAAATATGTACCTGATTGCTTCTGTCATCTTCTCTGAGGTTTAACGCTTATTCTGATAAACTGATACAGAGGTTTTAACAACTAACAGTATGAGTGGGAGGTAAAGTAATGCTACCAAAAAAAAAAAAAATAAAAAAGACAACAGCTCTCTCATAAGCCTCTTTAATAACACTGCTCTTTTCTTAAAATCTCCCTATTTTCAAAAGCAAAATTCATCCTAAGATGCAAAAGGTTCTCACGCGGGTCCTGACCTGACACTTCTGTCTCTCTTCTCTTTCTACAATCAAGGTATTTTTCTTCATATTTATGTAAGCCTTTCTTTCACTCCAAACTTTCAGCATTCTCCCCACGCTATTCTATTTAAAATAATCCTCTACGTGTTTTTAGCACCTCTTTCAAATGCTTTTGAAATACCCATGTTCTCCCTGAAGCTGACCCAAGAAATTATTCTAGCCTAGAAGTGTTGGAAGAAAGCACCCAACAGACAGAAAATATAAACAATCATTGACCCCCATGTACTTCTACAAGTTCAAGTAATGGTCCTCCTGCACTACTGGCCATGAAAGCCCCTGGAGCACAGGGACTATTCCATCTGGGTTGCCCTGACCTGTGCAGGATATAAAGTATTCAGAAAAGATGACACAGACAGAGTGGAAACAGCAGATCCAAGACCACCCTCCCAGCACTTGGACTGGAATTCCTACCCAAGCGCCATGATTGGTCCATATGGGAGTTTTCCCAAAAGTCTATAAAATACCACTTAAATTCTTTTTTTTTATGCTATTTCCTATCATTCTTTCATTACTCCTTTCATAACTTCTTACTCTGTTCTCCCTCACCTCTCTTCTTTCTCTTCTTTTTTTAGAGAAAAGAGATACTACAGTTAAATGCACCAATTCCCTTCCTCCCATCCTAAAAAATGAAGGGCTTAGATTTTTACCCTTTGTTTTTACCCGTTAATGGTACCAAAAAAAAAAAAAATGTTTTTTTTTTATCCCAATGTAAAGCTTCTCATCTTGGATAAACATTACACCAAAAAATGTCATCATCTTCACATGTGTAAATGAAATAAGTAGGGGGAAATGCCAGTATTTCCCCCTACTCAGAAGTTCATTTTCACACACACACACCCTACATGCTTAAAGCTTACAGTTCCTCCGCAGAATCTTGCAAAGTAGAAATCAACAGCTCAGCATAGCTCCCCAAAGCTACCGAGAGGTTTCAAATGCTTCGAGCGAATGCGTTTGAGGTTGATTTTTAGTTGTTTCCCAGGCGCTGAGAAATATTCTATTATGTGTCAAAAACACATTTAAAAATATAACTCACGGCTGGGGGAAACCACACAGAACTTGAATTTCTTCAAACTCTGAATCTTGTCCTTTTAGCTCACTCTGGATGGCCTAAAACCCTAAAATTAGCAACTTAGAGCAGGTATCATAAAAATACTGTTGTCCAAAATCAGTGTCTACGTGGTGTGCACCCAGTTTCCGGGGAGAGTCCTACTCTACGTTTACCTCTCATTCTGGTATAATCACTAAAAGCACCCTTATACTCTGAAAAGTGTCCCAGTTTGGATGGTAAATTTTAAGAACACACCATCAAGATCTGAAGTCCAATAGCCTACAGTTTTCCAATGCTGCACTGGGTCTTAAAGCACCATCTGGGCCAATATCTTACAGTTCTCAGAGACAGAATGAAAAGCTACAGAAAAAGGACAATGGAGACCAGCTGATGGGCAGTAGGAAGCCACCTTTTCAGTGCCCAGTGACAAGCCTGGTCCCAAGGGGCAGAAACTGGAAAGAACATGGGAAATATAAAGAACCTGGCCAAATAATCAATAAACACTTATGGCTCAAACAGCAATATTTTGAGTGTTTCTGTAAGCATGGCTCCCTGCCAATGAAATTGGATCTGCTGTAACCTACTCTACAGGCCAATTTCTTTCTGTATCTGCATGGAGACTATAAACTACACAATTAAAAAGAAAACAGTAACACAGATAGGCATAGGGCTTCAGAGAAGTGGCCAAGTAGAAATAGGCTGTTTCTGCCAACTTGAAAAACATGTACTAATGTTCTAGAAAAAGATCTCTTCAACCCAACTCCAGCAAAATGGAGCTGTAGACACATGACAAAGAAGCATGATAGACTGGGGGACTGTCTTATTAACCCTGAGTTAAGAAGAGCTTAATAGCTGTAAGTAAAAAAAACAAGAATGCTGAGAGTTGTTTTAATCGCTATGTCATGTCCGACCCTTGGCAACCCCATGAACTGAGAAGAGCTCACCAGGCTCTTCTGTCCATGGGATTCTCCAGGCAAGAATACTAGAGGGGGTTGCCATTTCTTTCTCTAGGGCATCTTTCCAGATCAGGGATTGAACCTGCTTCTGCCGCACTGGCAGGCGGATTCTTTACCGCTGAGCCACCAGGGATGCCCAGAATGCTGTGAATAGGGTGGTAAATCCCATCAGAGATTCCGTCTGAGCAAGGGGATTCATGTTTCATTCTACAGCAGCCAGATAAAAACATGGGGACAAACTGCTCTCTGTGATATCTGTGGGGCCCCAGGGGTATTGTATGGAGAAAATGCTCCCCATAAGGCAGTGATTGAGGAACCAAGACCTCACCCATGGACAAGCTGCCAGGGCGTCCGTTGGTTTCCCTCTGAGCTGTGGGCCGTGCAAGGCGAGCAGGTCTCACGTAGCATCCTGTGGCTCAACTTCCCTCCTTCTACCAAAATACACCCAAGATTAAAGGTAAAAGGGGAAGGGGTGGCAGAGAATGAGATGGTTGCATAGCATCATCCACTCGATGGACATGAGTTTGAGCAAACTCTGGGAGACAGTGGAGGACAGTGAAGCCTGGTGTGCTGCAATCCCTGGGACTGCAAAGAGTCAGACACAACTTAGCAACTGAACAACAAAAACAGCATGCCCTGACCCATGACATGGGCTTGAAAACGCTACACTTTAGGCAGAAAAAAAAGTAAAATGTATTTGCTGCACAGACAACAAAAGCAGGTACCTCTGGCCTCCTTACAAGAAGGAAAATTAAATTACATCTGTACTAAGAAAACAAGCTAGTTACTGATCTGTGTCTCTCGTCACCCTGTTTGTGAGTGAGATCCACGCAGAGCTGCGTCCATGATGAAAGAGGTAAAACAGGCCGAATGGGGAAGCTCCGGGAAGGATGCAACCTTGGAAGTAAACACAATCCCGTCCTCACCTGTGAGAAAAGGAACTCCGTCTGGAAAGCATTGGAAAAACAAGAAATCTGGTTCTCTGCTTGGTGATCTCAGGCAAGCGTTACTGGAATCTTTACGTATCTTCTTAAAGCAACATACCTGGACTGCTGGCCCTGGAGGGAGTTCACAGGACAGACAGGCCCTCGCCCCTAACTCAGAGGAGTCATGCAGGGTGACAGGGAACCCTTGCCCTCCTGAACTCCCAAAGCACCAGCCCCCCTAGTACGGCCTCTTTTAATTCCCTGGCTTTCTGTGAAGAACATGGTGTTTTACCTAACGTATAAAATATAAAATGCTCCGCAAGGCTCATCAATTTGTAAATTTCTAACCTTGAGCCTTGAGGAAATTATTCATATCTTGGAATACCCTCCTCCACATCTAAACAAGGGATATGATAATACGTCCCCTACCCTGGAGTCGGGGTGTGACGTGGGAAAGAGCCTGGTTGAAAACGCAGGTTCAATACATGTTTCAGAAACACCCCCTACAACTTGGGAATGGCTGGAATTTACCTTCATTGCGAACTCAGGGAATGCCACCACAGCCCTGGGTGATTCATTCTGCAAACCAGTGACGACTGTAATTTTTCTGTCGCTGTCGCAGAGTTATCTGTGCTCTTTGCAATAGGGAGCCTGGCTTTCACGAAATATCCTGACCTACACTAACCAGCTCTCAGTTCTGCACAGAGTTTGATGGAGCCCAGAGCAAGCTGAGCTCTGGTAGGGTAGATCTCGGGCTGGTCTGTCTCCTAGGAGGAGGTGATCCCCCTACAGGGTGGTCTGGTCTCTTTAAGAAAGAAAAAAAGTTACAGAGACAAAAAAAAAAAACAACACAGCAATACAAACCAACCAAAAATGCCAGGAATGCAACTTCTGCCAACCAAATAAATAAATAAGATGTGAGATACTTTATAATAACTGGACATGATGCTTTTCTCTCAACCCTTCACAACTGAAAATCTCTGCATTTCCATCAACCCTACAAATGTGCCCTGGCCTCTGCTCCCAGGCAGCACTGACAACCTCCATCACCCACAGTAACTGAGTCCCTGAGCCTGTAACTGACAGCCAAGCCCCAGAGATGCCCTGACACTCTGAGCGTCCTCTGGTTCACTGAGTTTGCTGTTGGGGACACAGAATAGAGTGTGAGATCTCAGGGAGGCAGGTGAAAAGGTCCTCTCTAACTTCAGTCTTCTTTCCCTCTCAAGTAAGAGATTAGGGGAGGTGCGTAAGACCGCTGTAGCCTCTATAAAACACTTCAAGCTACCCCCCCACCCCCCCAACTCTACAGTCACCAAGGTCATTTTGTGCTGTTATTACAGATCAGCACTGTTTTAAGATATGCATACAGTAACAGATTTATTTCCATCAACCCTATGAGGTAGAACGGTGATCGTACTCATCTGACAGCTGCAGGAGCTGGAACAGAGAGATTTTGTTCAAAGTCACAAAACTAGTAAGTGGCACAACTGAGATTCAAAATTACACAAGTTGGTTCCAGAGACCCTGCTCGGAAAGGAGAATGCTCCGTGGGGGTCTGGAAACACGGTGAAAGAGTTATCCTAAGAGCAAGGCAGCTCTGCGTTTTTTGTCTGCACAGTTGAAGTTACAAAGACTGACCGAAGGCACTGGGAACAGAGGGAGCTTCTTCCTGTCTCCTAAGGCAAAACAGGTCAGAGGGATGGGCAGCCTTTTCTAGGGTAGGAAGGGGGCTGATGCTTTCAATCTTGTAAAAGACCAAACATTCAGAATCAGAATTCCTCTCTTCTCTGAGCATTACTGCTCACCTCACCAAGAAGGTGAAGTGGGGAAGGAGAGAAAAAATTAAGCGGCTGGGATGTATTTGCTTTGGCACCTGGCCTCCACCCCTTCTCAGCAAACTCCACACCAGGTGGGAACGCCACAGACTCTCTGTGGTCGTGTTTGTTTTAACCCATTTAAGCTCCGAGAACCCAGCAATCATGTATTACAATCAAAGTGATATATGCAACTTTACACTTACAAGGTAAGTTCAACGCCAGTGTTATTTCCAAGTATATGTTCATTTGGCCCTAAAAGCTGTCAAAACTCGAATGAGGCCTCAATCCAGAATAAAAGTGAATAAAAGTTCTTGATCAGACCCTAGCCACTGAGATTGGCAAATAACCCTGGGCTCCTGCAGGGACACCCACCTCCCTCCTGCCTCTCTCTCCAGCTCTCATACATTGCGCCGGGCGGAGGGGCACAGAGGTGATAGCAGGTCTAATGAATGAAACCAGTTAAGTTCCCCCAAATAGTTGTCTCCACATGTAAGAAACTAAACAAGCCAAAGAATCAGTCTGGCAAACATTTAAGTCACAGCTGTAGACACAAAGCCATGCTATGAGAAGTTAAACTTTTAAAATGTCCTGTACGGTCTTATAGGCAAAGCAAATCCCCACTTTGCCAGTGAGTGTCTTTTCCCACCAACAAAAGCCAGCAGCCCTGGCCAGTGCTTCCTGCACCCCTGCACCTGCAAGTTCAAGTCTCAACTGAAGTTTCTCTGCCAAGCTTTACAGAAGCAACTTGCAGTGTTACTCAAGGCAACTCTGTACACTGAGAAGGTAGAAACGGGGATATATTTCACTTGAGCTGCTGGCTCACCAGACATTCTTAGGTAAGTAACCTACCTTCTCTGTGCCTCTATTTCCCTTTCTGAGGTATGGGTATAATAGTCACATATATGCTACTAACCCTCCAGAAAAGAAAACGAACTCAAATTTAGATATTATATTCGCTCTGTATTTTCAAGATTCTCTATTTAGTTTTCCCAAGATAGCGCCAGAAATCAAATCTCATTACAATGAATGGCTGAAGACTTCCCAATTTCTTCGATCAGCTGAAATTTTGTTGTACTGAAGGCTGTTGACAAAATCGGATCAGAGGCATGTAAACCATTTTGCAAAGGACGGACACTGTAAATTTGCTTATTATAATGGTGAGGACTGCAGCATAATGCTCACTGTTCCCATCTTACAGATAGGAAAGCTAAGAACAGTTACTCGCTCAGGATTTATTTTTATCAATAACCAACAGAACAGCATCATCTACTTAAAACCTCTAATATTTACTAAAACACTCCCCCAAAATGCTTCCGCTGTTTACTGTGATCTAAAACATGTGTTGCTAGGGGGCCCTTTTTCCTTCCCAGCAAGCCAAATCCACTGTAGGTTTCTGAACTGACAGATCCACACGCTATTTCCCAGACAACCAAATCTGTCTCTTCCCCATAAACACACATATAAACAAGCCATACTTAGGAAAAGGAGGCATTAGTTGAGATCTGTCTTTGCTGGGAACTCTCCTTTCACTTCCTCTATAAACGGTTAGCATCAATTGGGACTAAGAGAATTTATTCTGGCTTCTTTAACACTGCCCCCGCCCCCTGCCCCCAAGGCCACCATCACACCAGCATCATTTCTAAACTGTAGCTCTCTGTGCCTGAAATGTCTCCGAGGTTCTAGTTCATCTCAGCATCTCTGTGATAACAGTCTTAGTCTTTCTGTACCTCCCAGGGAGCAACCCAGAAACCCTGGGCTTGAGTTTTAGGGGGTCTAAGAGAAGTCACCACCCACCGCTATGTCTTCATTAAGGTCTCTGAAAGATCTTCGAATGACAAAATTCAGCTTGGCTTGTGTTGAAAGTTTAAACAGATTAAGAAAGGGTTAAAATAAGCAACTAATTACGGTGGAGGCAAAAGAACCAGGAGCAGCCGCTGAACTTATTGATCATCAGATACAACAGAGCTGCCTGTTACTGCGATTAATTATTTTCCAAAAACATCAGCTTGTCCCTCTACATCTTTCTATATACCTTTACCTCCAAAATCATGAAGCTCTTAAGGACAGCTGGCAGTTCCTATCCTGAAAGAAAGCAACTTTTCTTCTCAAACTGCATTTATTCCAGAAATTCTAGAGTGCCAGAGTCCATTAAACTGCTTAGCAGAAAAAACTGTGTCTAAGACAAACTGAAATTTCTTTCCTATCCCTTTCTTCTGCAAATCCAAGAGCTGGATAACACACCAACCAAAGACCCAAAATCACGTTTGGTGTTGGGAGGTTTTCCCTCTTCTCACAGATCTTAGGTAGCAAGGGACACATTAATGGCAGATTAGAAAGATGTATGAAGTAACCTGAATAAACAGAATGGGGATGTTTCCCGGAGTTAAGATGATCATTTCAGCTCTGCGTCCATCTCCATACCCTCAACCCCGAAAAGAGACACTAGACAGCAAAGGAACATGTGACAGGCGAGCTCAGGAAGGCAGGACATTTGAAAATGTGCTTGAAGGCCAGCCAGTTAGACACCCTTTGGGCACTTACTCCCCAGGGCTCTCCATCTAGCTCCAACTCTGGGCGATGTCGGCAGGGTCAGGGGATGATGTCCTAAGCGGCAGAGTCCACCCTCACTAACGTTAAAGAATAAGGCCAGAGGGTTCCCGCTCATTTGGAAAAATAAGAAAGCAGGAATGGGGGTGCTGGACATTCTAAAAGCTTTTTCCCACTACTCACAAAAACACAGCTGTGAAAATAAATACCACCCGCCCCCCACCCCCCAAAAGGGGTATCGGGCCACCAACAGTCCAGCTCTTCCTCCTGTCTACATCTTTCCAGCTGCCACCAGCATCGCCTGCTTAGCAGCTGGGGCAGAAACGCACCACTTGCCTGGAAGGGAAGATCACAGGGGGAGAAGTGGAGGGGACCCAGGCCAGAGGCCGAGGGCTGGGGTGGGGGTCTTGGCAGTCACCACTCACCCGGGGAGGGGAAAAGCTCCATATCCACTTTTTCCGTCTTGATGATGGTGAGAGTCGGTTTGAGATCGACGGCCGCCTTCATGGTGCCAGGAGTGGGGAGAGGGGACAGACGGGGCTAGAGCGAGTTTGCTGTTATTCTTGTTTTTCTTTTTAATGGGAATGAGTAACAGGGGAAAGGGGACGGGGGGAATCGGACCTTCTTCTTTAAAATCTCAAATTTCCGCTGACTTTGTCCCTCGCCCAGAAGGTGAGCGCCCGGAACTCTCTCCGGGGTAGTTAGCACTTTGCGGGAAAGTGCGCGCGCGCCGGGTCCCGCCTCGCCTGCGCCCCGCCGGCTCCCTCCTCGTCCGCGCCCGGCTCCCTCCTCTCCGCGGGCAGCCGCCTGCGCTCGCCCTCGCCCTCCAGAGCCGACTCCCTCCCTCGCCCGCGCGCTCTCCCCTCCTCTTTGGGGCGTAGCTCGCGGCGCCGGGCCCCGGCCGAGGATCTGCGCGCCCGGGCCCCACCCCCAGGATCTCTGCCTGGCGGGAGGAGGGAGACTCAGGGGCGGGGCGACGAGAGGCGGGCGCGGCCGGGAGGCGGGGCCCGAGACCCTCGGCCAATCACCAGCCACGGCCCAAACCGAAAGGAAGCGGGGCGGAGCTCAGGGCCCTCCGTGCCCGCCGTGCCCTCGGCTCTCCGCGCTCTGCGGCCAGGTCGCCTGGGAGCCGCGCGCGGAGCCGGCGGGCCGCGGAGCCCCCTACCTAGGGGAGAAGAGCCCGGAGCGGGCGGGCTGGCTGGTGCCCGGGCCACCCCGGCAGTTTGGGAAAGTCCGTCTGATTCTCCACACATTCTTGAGGACTTGGTCACCCGCTCCCGCCCCCTCCCGGGAGCGGCATAGTTTTCCAAGTGCGTGTCCATCATTCATTCACAAAGACTGACACACAGGACGTGAGGCAGCGGCTGGAGGGGCGTGCGTGCGAGCAAGGGGCTCCGAGCCAGCGTCCTCAAAGGGCTCTGGGAATACTGGACTCCGGCCGCTTAGTGACTCAGGGATCGGGGCTGTATTGCTGGAGGAGCCTTCGATTTTCCCAGAGCCCACCCGCGTCATCGTTAAGAGATCAATTAAGAAATGAGCTGCCCTTGATAAGAATCTAGCTGCCACTGGTACGGATGGAGCCCAAGGCTGCCTCCTGGAGACCCCAAAAGAAAGGCCCAACGACTTCTATAGTATTAGGAAAGTCAAGAACTGGGGCCCCAAACTGGAATCCAGTCCTGGGCTTCCTTGAACTTCCAGTTTCCCTACTTCTATTCCTCTAATTATGTCACCACTGGCCAAAATTTTGTGTTTTCTTTCACAAATTCTCCTCTGCTAGATAAAACTGACAATCCTCCTATTGCCACTGTCTAAAACATGATGCACAGCTCTGTGGTTTGAAGTTTCTGAAGTACATCATTCACAGCCATGACAGAATCACAATTTCAGCCCCCTTTTCTATTTGGGAAGCCCAGACACTTAGGATACCCTAACATGACCCCTGCATAATTAATAGCTTGCCACTGGCGCATTGGTTATAAACGGAGAGAGGTGGTCCTAATTAACAAATCAAGCAGTAGACACTGAGGTGCACACCTAGACACACATACATGTATAGGGAGCCAGGCATTGATACCTATCTTTGATGAACTAAAAGAGTAAACATAAATCTCTCTGAACAACCTCAGAGGAAGCTATTTTTAATCCTGTTTCCTGATTTCTAAGCATATGTTTAACTCCCACCACACGGTTATAACTGTAACCTCAGCCTCTGATAAGTCTTAACACACCTGCTTACCTCATCTAACTCCAGTTTTGTCCTCTTGAAGTATAGTAATTTACAGGTTTCCCACAGCCAGAGAGGGAAGGAGCCAGGAAGAGAAGATAAAGCTCAAATCTCGGGCTCCTGGTTCAAACTTCAGATTATGCTCGTCTTCCAGTGACTCTGCAGAGTAAAGTATTTGTACGGGGGTAAGCCTGATAGACGAAGGATTGTTGTCATCCAGCTGTGTTTCCAAAAGGTATGAGAAAACAGCGCTGGCCCCCAGATGACAAGAACAGACCCATCAGATCCTGGGAAAAGCTGGGGGAAACAGCGCATGAATGAATTGTGCATTTGCACATTCAAATGAGCAGCCAAGCAAGAGATCTTGAACCAATCCCGCCTTACCCACTGTGAATACATCAGCAAAAA
This sequence comes from Bubalus bubalis, assembly GCF_019923935.1. Taxonomy (NCBI): domain Eukaryota; kingdom Metazoa; phylum Chordata; class Mammalia; order Artiodactyla; family Bovidae; genus Bubalus; species Bubalus bubalis. The sequence goes on from NC_059161.1 coordinate 112,587,091, forward strand.
GAACTGTGCAAATCAGGAGTTGCTTTGGGGAATTTTGTTTTATCAATGTTATGTTAAGGAAATGCTGGCATTTTTTTAAATCCAGGTGTGAGTATTCTATTTCAAATGCAGCTTTCTCAGAGCAAGTCCTGTCTCTCCCTCAGTCCTTTTCTCAGCTTTCTTTCCAGGCTAGCCTAAACACTGCTAACCACCCCCATCCCTGCAAATTAGACACTCAAAGAGCCTGCCATGATAGATCCAAAAACACTGTCCACTCCAGCAGTGGGGGAAGTTTATTCCTTCAATTCCTCAATGACGACAGCTCAACTTGTCAGTCATCCTTTATAACCCAGTCCTGAAGCCCAGAAGCTTGAAAGGTTTGACTGTGCAAATCAGGGAATGGGGTTTGGGAGATAGCCAGGGGCCACCACCGACTTCCAGGAAAGTTACCCTGCAGGAGGCCAGTTGTGAATATTGATGTTAGCAGAAGTTATACATCCAACCTCCCATCTGAATGAAACTTCCCTAAGGACAAGGAGCACTTAATATGGACAGAGTTATAGTATTTTCTACATATTTGGGATTTGAGTAACCCAATCAGGCCTGCAATGATCCCACTTTGTTAATTGATAATTTCGATAAATGAAATCATTATTCTCTGTAGGACACAAGCTGATTTTTTTCTAAATGTTCCTATGGACTTGAGATGATATTTGTATCATGTGTACTGTGCTTAGTCACTCAGTTGAGTCTGACTCTTTTCGACCTCATGGACTGTAGCCTGCCAGGCTCCTCTGTCCATGGGGATTCTCCAGGCAGGAATACTGGAGTGGGTTGCCATGCCCTCCACTTTGTATCTTACTATATCCTAAAAAACAGTGCCTTGCATGGTGCCTGACACATTGTAGACACTCAATAAATACTCATTGAATTGTGAACTATCAGGTTTCCCAGGTGGCTCAGGTGGTAAAGAATGTGCCTGTAGATGAAGGAGCCGCAGGAGACATGGGTTCAATCCCTGGGTAGGGAAGATCTCCTGGGGGAGGAAATGGCAACCCACTCCAGTATTCTTGCCAGGATAATCCAATGGACAGAGGAGGAACATAGAGGGTTACATTCCATGGGGTTGCAAAGAGTCAGACACACACACACACAAAAGACTGAGCACACACACAAGTAAGTAAGGAGTGAACTCTCACCTCCCTGGTCACTAGGGACTTTTACTTTGCCACCAAAGCTTCTCAATACAAAGGTTGAGTGAGTTTGATACTTAGGGCTTGTGAAAATGAGCTAAACAAATGCAGACCTACCTCTAGGTCTGACCTTTGGCTTGGCTGATCACAAGCTCTATTCCCCAGCACTCCTGTCCACTCTGGTTCATTAGTGCCTCAGTTCTCCCATTAATAAAACAAGGTCAGCTGAGCTTTGCCTTCCAGCCCCTTGGGCAGGTTGTTTCAAGACCCTATCTGCTTCTTAAGGCACTCAAGAGAAATCAACCAGGAATGACTTTGTTTTTGCTTGTAATGCAGCAGTCTGTTCTTCCTACACCTGAGAGAAAACAGAATTGTATCTTCAAACATTCCCAAAACTTAGGGAATTACACCCAGCAAGCGCTGAAATTCCTCAAACTAGAGATATCATGCCAGAAGGGTTCAGAAGAGACATCAGGCATTGAGGGGCAGGGGTGTGGAGTCAGACATTAATGACACCAAGAAAACAGTCACTTTTTATAAGAACTCCCTCAGAAACATGGAGTATGTAAAACACATAAAGTTTCTCTTTTATCCTTCTCCCTCCACTGTACTCCAGTATCAATAAAAAATAAATACAAAAATACACCTAATTTTAGACAATCCTGGAGGATCCTGAAGATTGTCCCTCTCCAAAGTGTAGTGGAATAAATTGTCTATTTCTCGAATCTTGACCAAAAACTGAAGAATCTCAGAGTTGTAAGCTAAACTACGCTTTATTAAAGGTAGGTGCAAAAACATCCAGACCGCTAACGGCTAATCCAGAGCAAGTTTATGACTCACAGATGATTTACTGGTTTAAATGTAAGATTGAAAAAAAAAAAATTTTTTTTCAATTAACAACCTTCCCGCTTTGCGTTTGTGGTTGTTTTTCTCTGAGAAAAAAAAGGCAACAGTCACCCTGTCGAACACAGAAACAGGCTTCTAAAGCTTAACTCTAAAGCAAGTGGTTTCTCTGTGATAAGTTGAGTCACTGAAAAGCACCCTACAGGGAGAAAGATGCCTGGGGCTTCCATATCTACCGTTATCAAGCTGCCATAAAATGGAAAACTGGAGAAAATGAAAAGAACTCTCTTAATTAAACTCGGATGCCCAAAGGCCTTAGGGTCAGTTCAGGAACCCTAGTAGGGGACTCAAGCTGGGCTGTCGCTGACTGCAGGCTGGCTCTGTGACCTCACGAAGCCACTTAACCTTTTTGTGTAACAACCTCATCCCTGTTTCAGGGAATAAAAATCACGGCTGGCTCTCCCCTGACCGTGTAATACAGACTCATTAACTATTGTTTAGAAGGTACAATAAACAATGAGCGATAAGTAAGGGGGGAAGCCGGGAGGAGAGGGCGGGCTGCGGAGAGGGGAGGACGTGGGGCCTGTTTGCTCTGGGAAAGTTTTCCAGGATAAAACCAAGAGGAGCCTGAGTAGTGCAAACTCTGGAATAAGACTCAGACTGAAATTCCAGCTTGACCCCACTCACCGGCTGAATTACTCCACAGAAGTCCTTTAAACAATCCCAAACCTCAGTCCTTCCCTGTTGAAAGTGAGGTTGCTTGGAGGATTACATGAGATAATGCAGGAAAGAATTTAGCACGGTGCCTAGGTCAGGAAAAAGAGCTCAAATAAAGTTTAATCACTCTTACTGCTTTTAAGAGCCAATAGACGGTAGGATGGGCTTCCCAGGTCAGGCAGTGGTAAAGAATCTGCCTGCTAATGCAGGAGATGTGTGTTTGATTCCTGAGTACGGATGATCCCCCTGGAGTAGGAAATGGCAACCAGCTCCAGTATTGCCTGCGACATCCCAGAGGAGCCTGGTGGGCTACAGTCCACAGGGTCTCAAAGAGTCAGACATAACTGAGCTACTGAGCATACACGCACATAGATGGTAGGACATAGGAGAAATCACACAGAAAAATCTTCTCCATGGCCACCCCCTTTGCAGAGTAAGGTAGACCCTCGATTTACCTGAACTGTCTTATGGACAGATTAGGAGAACGATCATATCTAATTTTAAAAAATCTCTCCAACCAACTCCCTCAGAACCTGCCCAACTTGGACCTCGCTTTAGATATTCCAGTACTGCCTGGTCGAGAGAGGAAACTGCAGACTTGTATTTAAAAGTCACAGCAAAGCTGTATGTCTGGTTCAGAAGGAATATCATGTTTGTGATGCCTCTTTGGAGACAAAACCTTAGGTCTTGGCTTCATCACATGTTGTAGTTAGACGGACTCTCAGCCCTGCTATCTCCAGAGGAAAAAATGACTCTGAGCAAATAAGTCATTCTGCCCAAGGTCAAACAGTTCAGAAAAGATGGTCATTTCACGGCTTGGGCATCTCCTTGGGTTTATAGATACCACACTGCAGGGCAAGTCACTCACTGTCATTCGGTTTGGTCTGTTCGCAGACACCCTTGAGAAACGAAGCAGGATACAGCATACATAGGAACAGAGAGATGCTCAGACTCAATTTCTGGAAATCTAACAGTCTCCTCTGCCCTGGATGTGTTGACTTCGGGCATGCACGCTTCAGGGTAACCACACTAGCATTCCCTGCGGGAGACAGCTTGGCATGGGCTTAAGGAGAGAAAGGGTCTGGGCTGGCTCATCGCTGTCTGCCGTTTCTTTAGGCTGTAATTACGACCCATTCAGCTGCATCTGCAGCCCCAACAATGTGGGATGGATGGGCCTCATCCACAGACCAGGCGACATTTGAAAATCTACCAGTTCAGACAGCACGTACTTCTCTCGCAGCAGCTCAGACTTCTGCTCACACAGAAGGTGGTGAGGAGCTGCCAATCAAGGCTACAGGATCTGAGGTTCTTTCCACACCACAGTTCCTTTCCTTGAGGTGAACTGAGCACCTGTCTTGGAATTTTGGCCCCGACTGGGCCTGGGTCATGCAGAATGCGGGCTACCATGGAGCCGATGGGTTCATGTAGCGTTAAGTGTGAATTCTAATGTAAACTGTCCTAAATTGGTCCCTAGAGGATGGAGAGGTACTATGGCATGTGCAAAAATGGTGGAAGAACCAGTGTTCTTTGATATCATGGCTGGAGCAGAGAACCAGGCTCCTGGTGGGGAGCTCGGAACCCCAGGAAAACAGGATCCTGAGCCCCCCCAACCAGACTGCAGGTGGTTTCATCTGGTGGAAGGCTAAGGGTCCCCCCATCTGATCTCACCCTTCTTTTCCCTTGGGTTACAAAGACAACACAAGGCCTCAAAACAGATGTTCTCTGCAGTTGTAGTCTGAACCTTAAATTAAGATAATTTTATTGTGGCATCTTCCCTTTTCTTTTCCCCCTTTCATTTGGAAATGCCAAGTCAATTGCCCCAAAGGACTAACCTTTACCACCCTAGAGATGAAGGAGAGGAGGTGGGGTGGAGTAGGAAATGGCAATACTCATTCTGTTCTCGACACTGCAAGTTAGGCAGAGGAAGCAGGTGGCAGTAGAAGAAGACCAGCTCTAAGAGGAAAAGGGGAGATGCTACCAGAGGAAGCAGGACAGGGCACCTTTCTGACAACGGTGGGAGGATGGGTGAGGGGGAACACAGAAAGTTACTGTCACAGCATTTCTATGTCCTTGTCATTCTGGGACTTAAATCTCCAAGTTTCCAAAATGAAACTGAGGCCTGGTCTTGTATCTGGTACCTTGCCTGAGTTGATTTCATTGACCTGCACGGCCAATAGTCAAGGAATAACAATCAAACAAATCAATGGTGGTCCAAGCTGGAAGAGGATTCAGAGCAGAAAGGAGGAAGCTGCACAGAAGATGCAATGGAAGGTCAAGAGGAAAACCAAACACAGAGGGCATTTCTCAGTCTTTCTCAGACATGAGCACTTTCTTTATGCAAAGAATTTTCCACCCCACCGCCACGAGGTGCCCTCTAGTGCCCAGAACACCCCAAAGGAATATTTCAGTATGTATGTCTGCCTCCTACACTCCCTAAAGACGGCCATTAGTTGGTCGTCACCTCCGGTGCTCAGCTCAAGACAGTGGGAGCTCAATAAATGTCAGCAATTATTTAATTAACAAACAACTTCCTAAAATTTCAAATACAGATCTCTGAACTCAAATATCAGTCTTCTTTTTTCAGTCTAATGTGAGACTCAAAGTTACCCAATGATTAAGATAAAGAGGTAAACAGGTGACTCTTTTTAACTGAAAAGGTCTTTATCAAGTTTAACTCTCCTGTTCTCGTCACTTGCCTCTGATGCCCTTAAAGGAAAATATTGCTAAGGTCACCATATTCATTTTATTTTTCATATGAGTATTCATGGATATAGTTGTTTGTGAAAAAATAAATGGCGTTTGGCTTAACCACAAAAACAAACCAGTCATTTTGTCATTGGTCTGAATTTATATACAGCATACTGTTCATATTGTCAGAAACAGTCTTCAGAAATTCCTGAACTTAAGTTGCATCTTTTATTTCACTGATTATCATGAAGGTAAGATTCAGAGTCCCTGTATCCATTACTCAGATAAGAGAATACGTGAGATGAACCCAGTTTTCTCCATCTTTGTGAGGAAGAAGAGCTAGACACTTCATAGGGAGTCCAGTGTCATCCCTTTCACCTTCTCAAATTTACTGTAATTTGTCAGGTCCCCAGAAACAATGCATTTTTAAAAAATTGTCTGACCATACTATAGCACCCCCTCTGGTGAAATAGGGGATGTGTTGGAAGGAGATTGGGAAGGACAAGATAGGGAAAGTCAACTGAGCTGTTACCACCTAGCAGGTGGCACAAAGACAGAGAGAGATGCCTGACCTCTCTGGCTGGCTGGACCATGGCAGAGGACACCTCCTTGCACTAAATTAGTTATGTCTCCTGATGGGTCATGACTATGCTGTCAAAGAAAACAGGCTGATTTTCAACCATAGACATCAACGAAAAAATGGGTTTGGTTGGGGTCCACCATTGCCTTTTAGCTGCCATGAGAATCAGGAACACACATCATTTTACATCACTTCCTCCAAGCTAATTACACAGAATTGGCCCCAGAAAAAAATGAAGTGTGTTACACGGAGAACATCTTACTAGTCAGGAAATATAATATTCTTTGAAGCTGTCACCTACAAATATCTCACTCAGGCATCTACTCCTCCCTTCACTTCAGCATCCTCCACTTCACCACATCACTGGGTTATAATGAATTTATACGAGTCCTCCCTTAGCTGATGCTGAACCTAGTAACAGAGAAAGGGGAACGCAGAGCACTAATTCAAGTCCCTTGCTGTTTAAAGTCTCTTTTTGCATGTGTACTGTTCCCCAGAACACGTGCACAGAATCTGAGTTTCATGAATACACAGGACCATATATCCATAAAAACAAATCCAGGGTATCCAGTGTCATTATTCATATTTACAATGTACCAAATATGCCACTGATAGAGTTGACAGTTGAAAAACCACCTCAAGAAGGGATATGTCAACTCTTCTCCGGGATGACAGCTCCCATTTAATTCTCTGTTCTTCAGGGCCAAAGAGATGAAGTCTTCTTTAACTTACAAAGAGCCAGCTGGGCTCACTCGGCACATTGCATCACCCAGAGTGAAGGAGTCAGACGGAGCGGATGGTCCCGGTGATGACGCATGAGGTGGAAGAGACCCGGCTCACATCTCATCTATCTGGATTGGCTCCTGTACAATGAAAACCTTTCTCCCTTTGCCTTGATGAAGAGGGGAGAGGCTAAGCCGGTGTGTGTGATGTGCAAGAAGGCGCCATTTAATCAGTCAGGTCCGAGAAGTACTTTCAAGTGTTGGGGGCTCTGAGATGATAGGGAAGGTGGAGAAGGAAGAAAGTAGAAAACAGAGAAGTTATTCCTTAATGGAAGTGTATTTCATCAGACTGATCAGAAACATGTGTTTTCCCCAGACGGGGAAACCATCTTGAAAGACTTCATCACACAAAGGCTTTGGGTGGAAGCAAGCGCCACCAGGGACCCGCTGGGGAGGGGGAGGGAGCAGGGAGGAGGCTGTGCAGCTGGCTGGGGAGCTGGCAGGGGACGTGGGAGGAAAGCGCAACCGGCGGGCCTTTCTCTTGTGGCAGGTTCCCAGGAGAGGTCCCTTTCCAGGAATTAAAAATTCTAAATAATGTTCAGAATTTTGAAAAATCAAAAAGATTATGGACTATTCTTTCAGGGAATTCCACAGCCTTGAAAGAGACCAGATGGCTGGCAACCACCAACCCAGACCCAGGAAAGACCTAGTATCCACATACACTCCCGTTTTAGTGAGCAAACATTTTCTCTCCAGGAGAGTATTTTTTTTAATTAAATGTGATGGAGCTGAGGTGTGGAGGTAAGGGACAATTCCAAACAACCCACATGGCCTCGTGCCCAAAGAACCAAAGCATAAAACATAAACCAGAAGCAATGCTATAACAAATTCAATAAAGACTTAAGAAAACACGTGGTCCTCATTTAAAAAAAATTATATATATATATATATTTAAGAATATATATCCCATACAAAGACCTGTTGTTTTTTTTTTTGCCAAATTAGCTATCAGGCTTTGGTTTTCTAACTATAGGGAATGCACTTAATCGCTAAAAGAACTGAGGAGGCATGGGGTAGAGTGGTTAAGGGCATAAGCTTGGCTTCAGGTGGACAAGAGTTTGCATCAGCTTGACCTTTCTACAGCTATCAGTCCCTTGGCCTTAGCCTCAGTTTCTTCACCTGTAAAACAGGTGATCACAGTGCCCATTGACACAGTTAATCTGAGGATGGAATGAATTTGTGCCAAGTCATTTGCACTGTATCTACCACAGAATAAGCACCCAACAACATTTTGCAGCTATTATTCATTTTAAAAAATCAAGATGTTGACTTTGGATTTGGTGACCATAAAATTTTCATGGAAGTTAATCCAAGAGATGGGGACATAGTGGTCCCACTAAAGTCATGAAAAGTTAAAGTTGAAAATGAAGTCGTTCAGTTGCATCCAACTCTCCGACCCCATGGACTGTAGCCTACCAGGCTCCTCCATCCATGGGATTTTCCAGGCAAGAGTACTGGAGTGGGTTGCCATTTCCTTCTCCAGGAATTAAAGTCATGATATAGTATTAAAATAAATGTAATTTTAAGTCTGAGTATATAAATCGCACAGATCCAGACACCAATCCCTTTGGAAGAAAGGGGGTTGATTCCCATTACATAGATGTGAAATATGGTTCTGGAAGTTCTAAATGTATGGTCACAGCTACGTTACATACTAGCCATGCAGAGAGGAATAAATACCCTCTAAAATAAACTCCTGGGAATCCTGGGTTCTCCCCGCTCTGGGTTGTATGTTTGATATCCATTCAGTGATTTCATACAAACTGAGCAAAATAAGATCCCAAGCAATTGGCCTCGCTATTTGGCTTTTGGGCTGGTCACCAAGTTAGGAGAATCTTACACACACACTTCAGGTCACGCCCTATGTCTTGCTGCTTGAGCTCTCCCCAAACTAATGCCCAGTATACCACTGCATTCACTTCTCAGAAGTCTTTTCTTGTGTTATCCCATCTTCTTTCTGACAGCCAGAAGTTTCCTAACAACTTATACTGTAAACCTGGACTTCTGACTATCTCTGACTATGCTGCGTTTGCGTGCTCAGTTGCTCAGTCATGCCTAACTCTTTGCAACCCCCATGGACTGTAGCCCGCCAGGCTCCTCTGTCCATGGGATTTCCCATGGACAATGATATTTCCCAATGGAGTGGGTTGCAATTTCCTACTCCAGGGGATCTTCCTAACTCAGGGATCAACCTTCGTCGCCTGCATTGGCAGGCAAATTCTTTACCACTGAGCCATCAGGGAAGCCCAACTGCACTGTACTCATGCATATTTAGTTACATAATTCTGGACCTGCAAAGCACCCCCCCTCACACACACACCACCACCCCCACCCCACCCCCACCCCCCCCCCACCCCGCCCCAGCTCCGACTTGCCTCCTGGAATTCAGATGAAGTGTTCTATTTGCTATGTCATCACTTGTGCTGACCAGCTGAACCTAAGGAAAGACATTCCACCTTGCTCCACATGCCACCAGTCAGCAGCACAGATTCTGCTATTTAGGGGCATCCACTACATAATTTGTATTCTCGCACCACCCGTGCCTGGCATCTGGCCGGCAAAGGCTGGCAGCACGGAACACACAGAGTCTCCTCTCAAGTTGCCTACTCCATTTGGCAAGATGAACGCCGTATCAATGGGAAAGGGGACTTAATTGGATTGCTGAGAGTGTTAAGTCATCCCACCTCAGCTCCAAGTTGATTAAAGTGTAGCTCTGCCCTTTCCAACAACCAGAGCAAACAAATGATGAAGAAATACTCTAAAATGCACAAGGCTGGGTCCTCTCACTTACTCTCTCTTTTTTTCTTAGTGACTTTGGGGAGGTTTGGGCATGGATCCTGCACACACAATACTGTTCTTGTTCTTCTTTTCTCTACAGGGCAGCCCTGAATGGCTCTGTCTAAAATTATAAGCAGGGCAGCCCTGGGCTCCAAGAGATCAGAGCCCTCATGCTGTGTCTGAACAAAGACCCTGCTTTTCCCCAACAATTAGGCCTGCAGAAAGGACATCTATCTGCCTCTATTAAAACCACCACGTGCCTTCAAGTCAGCCCATTGTAAAGCTAATTAAATAACACGCCTCTCTCCCCATGCAGGTCTCCTGATTAGCTTTCCTCTGCCCGGAACGTCTGCAAAGTGCCTAGAGATAGACAGCTAATGTTCCACTTCTCTGACTTTCCCCCAACACCGACCGCTGGCCTTTGAAAAAGCCACCTAGTCACTATTGTCGGGTTTGTTCAGGCAACATGCTTATCCAGAGCTCACATGTGAGTTCTCCGACTTAAAGGAAGAGACAAATTTTATATTACTTTAAAAATAAGGGACTTCCCCGGTGATCCAGTGGTTAAGACGCCACACTTCCACTTCTACTTCAGGGAGCATAGGTTCAAATCCCTGGTTGCGGAACTAAGATCTCAAGTGCAGTGCAGCCGGAAAAAAAAAAAAAAAGTAATTTGGGAAAGCAACATTTCTGTCACAATGCTGACTCTTTGATGGAAATCCACCACTATCACAGTCTGCAACTGCTACCCCAGCAGCGTAACGCTCCTGAAGGGCTTTTCATAGAAGTCGAGGAGACTGGATAAGACGCAGCCAGGACTGTACAAGCGGCCCTCCAGCTCAGACCTGTATGAAACAGAAGCACAGACTTCTCGGAAAGACACTGTAGAGGAATGTTGATGTATGACAGAGGCCAACACAATACTGTAAAGCAATTATCCTTCAATTTAAAAAAAATTTTTAAAGGACACTGTAGAGTAAAACAGAGATATAAGAAACATTTCAACCCATTTTTTTTTAAAACATGATGTAGAAATAACAAATTCCTTCTAAGAGTCTTTAGTGCTAAGCAGATAAAATCGAAGCATTGCCTAAATGGCTCGCATTAGCCCCTGTCCATTTTTCAACCCTGCTTCTCTTTCTTTTCCTGCTCTCTGACAGCCCTGGACTTGCTGGTATCCCTTGAACGGGCCCCAGTGCTTCACCATTTTAAGTGCTTTTCAGACCTTTCTGGAAAGCCTTGCTCCACCCTTCCCACTCACCCACCTGGAAACAGCAGCAAACACCACCAACACCCCACCCCCACCCCCTGAAGGCTTCCTGGGCCTCTGGGATAAAACCAGGCACTTCCTCCTTTGCACCTCCTAACAAACTGTCTTCAAGTCAGTGTTTCAGGCTTCTGATTGAGTGCTTGCTACCTGGCTTAAAATAACCTCAGCCCAAGGACTTTTCTGGTGGTCCAGTGGTTAAAAATCTTCCTGATAGTGTGGGGGACAAGGGTTCCAGCCCTAGTTGAGGAACTAGGATCCCACATACCGGGCAGCAACCAGGCCTGCACGCATGCCGCAACTAGAAAGCCCGTGTGTTGCAATGAAAGATGACGAAGCTAAGACCAGATTCAGCCGAGTAAACAAAACAAATAAATATAATCTCCACCCTTCTAGGGCAGGAGTCATATTCTATTCGAATTTTAAATTCCACAAAGCTTAAAACACTGTGACTTGGACGGATAATTGACTAAATGAATGAAATGGTGAACGAATGGAGGAATGAATAAAACAGCCATGTGGTATTAAAAGTGATCTGAGATGGTAATGGTAAAATCAGGCCCACTTCCAGCTTCACCATAGACAGCCCTACATGCTTGGAAAAGGGCATTATTATCTTTTGACAGGGTTCTTTCCGTTTGAAACTGTCTAGTCTAATATACACACATACACACTTTTCAGATACAAATGTTTAATAATAAAATGAAAGGAGACCAGCTCTTTTCTAAGTCTGTTTAATAGTTACAGAGATTAACTTTTGAAATCAGCTCCAGTCTTTGAGGACTGTAGCTCATTTAATCATCAGACCATACCAACCTTTCCTTCTAAGTATTTTTAAGAAGATTCACCAATCTTCTCGAATGTCCTATACAGATGAATGGATGACTAAATTATAAAGCAATCCCATATGCAATTTAAATTTCCCATAAAATACTCATGGACCTCAAAATTAGCAGGGAAAAAAAAAAGCACTTGGCGAAACAGATTTTGCACTCTGCCAAATCCACAAACATTTAAAAACAGCCAAAGTCACTGAATGATTCCCATCCTTAAAACATAAAACCTTATAGCAAAAGTCACTCCCTGATGGTTCTCTTATGAATTCACTTCCATGCACAATGCCATCCGGGGTCAGGTCTTCCCTTGTCATTTTACCATCACGGTCTCAACTTCTAGAAAGTTGTGCTTTTCTAATATTTGAGGGTGCCTTCTATAGAGAGAGAGAAAGCAAGGGATAAAGACAAGGGATAAAGCAAGAGAAAGAGTCCACAATCTTACAACAGTAAGTAATCCTATCAACAAAGGAGTATGGAACCTCCAACCTGAGACCCAGGGAGAAAACGTTGCCATTCCTTTGGTAGTCACTTTGTTCTGGCAAGCCTCCTACTTGCTAAATGGAATGCCCACTTTATAATGATCATAATGGATTGAAAGCTATAAAATTAGATTCTGGCTAGCAATAGCTCTTTATTACTCTCCTTTACCACAGTGTGACTTCATTCTCAGATCTTGCCTTAAGGAAGACTCATCCACAACCTCTAAGATATGGGTAAAGTAGGATAATAAACAAAGACAAATCAACCTGCATTTTCATTGTGATCTTTTTCCTCAAAATATCATTTGGTATGATTACAAAGCAGCCAGTTAGCATTGAGGTCACTGTTATTTTATCAAGGGCAGATTATATGAACTACATGGCAGGAATAAATGGTTAACCACAAAAATAAATAGAAAGCATGGTAGAAAGAGAAGAAATGAAGGTAGGTGTGAATGCCACATGTACGTATGTGTATGTGCTCCGTAGCTCAGTCGTGTCCGACTCTTTGTGACCCCATGGACTATAGCCCACGAGGCTCTGCTGTCCATGGTATTTTCCAGGCAAGAAGACTGGAGTTGGGTTGCCATTTCCTCTTCCAGGGGATATTCCCAACCCAAGGATGGAATCCACGTCTCTTGTATTGGCTGACAGATTCTTTACCACTAGTGGGAATGCCATAGCATTCATCAACTAGAACTATCAGAGGAATATAATCAATACACTTGAATCAAAGAATAGGAACATAAAGGTAAGAAATATGTATTGTGAATGACTACTGTCATGAAAACATTGGGTACAAGAATTAAGTACAGTGGAGTAAACACAATATGATTAAAGTCTTAGCAAATAGCATACATTATGTGTGATACCAATAGCCCCTTTCTAAATCCAATTATGGTTTGGAGCAATATTAGAAAGCATAATATAGACAAAGCAAGACATACAAGAAACCTTTTATTAGGAGTAGGACAAGCATGGAATGGACTGTAAGGAGCTGTTTTGTTGATAGTTCATGTCAATATATTTCAGTTAGCAGGTGATTTAAGCAATGACTTCAGGGTAAGCTGCCATATGATTCTGAGCAATTAGGAGACACCCCTATCACACTATTCACAGACTTTGGGTCACTTTAAGTCTTTTATGTGCCAGATCTCAGAACCAAAATTGAGTTGGCATGGCTTCTCTCCTCTGACAGAAATAACAGCAAAGTATTACCTTCTGTCGGATACAACCAAGTGACTAACTTTCACTTTCTTTCATTACCTTCTGTAGCCTGGAAGGTCACTTCCATCAGCACCTCGCAGCACCTCTGAGAGGTGTCCAAGAGGAGGGAGGCATTCGGGCCCTCAGCACAGAGCATCTGTCCAGGGTATAGACTTTCCAAGTTTGCATGACTCTGACCCAAGTCAGCGTGCAAAATACTGAAGGCGCACATTCATGCCCCTCTTTTAGATGATTCCTGCGTCCCAGGTTACTCTTATCTATCACCCGGAGACTTTCAAATGTGGTTTTCTCCTGCCAAGTCTTGGGTTATCATTTCTCAAATTTCTTGTTCGACCTTTTATCACTTCCACATCACAATGCGAGTCATCATTTTCCCACCAAGAAAGTATGGGGTGAAGGAGGGAAGGCATAGGGCAGCAAAGAGAAGATGATTCAGGCATTAATGCCCAAGTCTAGGTGAGGATATGTAGTGATTGGAACACTTGCTGGCAGAAATGTCAAATGCTGCAGCCAGTTTGGAAATCGGTCTGTCAGTTCCACAAATAGTTAAACATCAAGTTACTATATGACCAGCAATTCCACTTCTAGGCATAAACCCAAAAAAAATGAAAACATGTTCACACAAAAACGTACACATGAATGCTCATAGCAGGATTATTTCTAACAGATACAAAGTGCAAACAAATGTCCATCAAAGGATGGACACAGAAGTTGGGACATATCCATACAACAGAATGGTATTCTGCGATTTAAAAAGGATGAGTTACCGATACATGCTACAACATGAATGAAACTTGAAAACAGTGAAAGAATCAGTCATAAAAGCCCCCGTATTGCATGACTCCATTTATAAGAGAAGTCCAGAAAGGGCAAATGTATAAAGACAAAATTAGGCTAGTGGCTCCTAGGGCATGGGGCTGGGTGTGGGGGAGGGGGAAGAAGACTAGGTTTGACTGTTAATGAGGATGACATTCCTTTTAGGAGGCACAAAAATGTTCTAGAATTAAATCATGGCAATGGTTGCACGATACTGTGAATATCTTTAAAACTCTTTAACTTGTACACTCTAAATGGGTGAATTATATCATATATGAATTATATCTCAATAAAGCTTATTTCAATAAAAAAAAGACACTGCTTTTCCAGAGGTGAAGTAAGACAAACAAAAGAGAAAAAGAATTTTCAGTCTTCACGGTTGCCCAGAAGAGTCTGAAAATCATCCCAAGACCATTTGCTTAAGCAAAGTTCAGTGGAAAAACATCTAACATTTCTGTGACCTTCTTTTCTAAACTTTCTAAGTGGCTTAAAGAGAGGCTGCCCGGGAAACTCCGAATGGAACCTAAAAATATTATCTCCTGTCTTTATAAACACTGGCAACGCTAATGAAGTGAGGAGCCGCAGACCCCAGGGATGGGACATCTCACTCAGGTTGGAAGCCCGGGTGGTGTGTAAACTCACCCTGAGGCAGGCAGATTTGGGCCAGGGAGGTGAATATCAACACGGTGGAATGGAGGAAAGATGAACGAGGAACCAGGATACATAAAGCAGAGCAGGAGTGGCCACTGTTCTAAACATCAGTAAAACAACCTCTTTTCAAGTCAAGCTCCCTGTCCCGTTCTGCTGACCAAGTTTGGACAAATGAATGAAACTCAAGACCAACTCCCCTTGCCCACCTTCCTTTCCACACACAGTTTTGAAAGAGGACATGGGGAGCCCTGCTGTTTATCACTCCTTACCAGGTCTAAAGCAGAAGTATTGTCTTTATCATCCCTACTCTCCAGGGCTCACCCAACTGTCCAGGCGTAGTTATGTCCTCCTTAGCTCCCCACCAAGGTTCTGTTGATGCTTCCTGAGAAAAAGGATGTCACTCTACTTTGTGGCCCCAATACCCTGTGCAGAATAAGAGCTCAATATGTACATGCTGATAGATAAAGGACAGGTCAAAAGAGCTCTAACCAAGGTACTGTTTCCCAGGTGGCGCAGTGGTAAAGAATCTACCTGCCAATGCGGAAGATGCAGGAGACACAGGTTCGATCCCTGGGTCAGGAAGATCCCCTGAAGGAAGAAATGGCAACCTACTCCAGCATTCTCGCCTGGGAAATCCCATGGACAGAGGAGCACGGTGGGCTACAGTCCAGGTGGTTGTAACAAGTAGGACATGGTTGAGCATGCACAACCAAGGTAGACCCCAAACCAGTGCAATATTTAAAGAGATGGGAATAGCAGACCACCTTGCCAGCCTCCTGAGAAGCCTGTATGCAGATCAAGAAGCAGACGTGGAACAACAGACTGGTTCCAAATTAAGAAAGAAGTACATCAAGGCTGTATATTGTCACCCTGCTTATTTAACTTATATGCAGAGTACATCATGCCAAATGCCAGGCTGGATGAAACACAAGCTGGAATCAAGATTGCCAAGAAGAAATATCAGCAACCTCAGATATGCAGATGATATCACTCTAATGGCAGAAAGTGAAGAACTAAAGAACCTCTTGATAAAGGTAAAAGAAGAGAGTGAAAAAGCTGGCTTAAAACTCAACATTCAAAAAACGAAGACCATAGCATCCAGTCCCATCACGAAAAGGGAAGACAAATTAGGGACCGCAATGTACTTATGATGGTCTCTACAATACAAGGACTCAACTCTGGGGCCTGAAGGCATTGACATTAATCTCAAGAGAAGATGGGATAAATACAGGAGCTGTTTAGAAAATAAAGTGGACGGACCTGTGACTAAGCTAAATCTGAGGGATAAATGGTCATCTCTCAAGAGGTTCCTCCTCTTCTGCCAGTACAGGATCCCCTGGGAGGGAGAGGGGTAGGAGAGAGAGTTAGAAGGGGGTCAGGAGGAGGAGAGAGGAGGAGAAAGGGGATGAATTGACAAGGAGATTTGATTTCTTAGAGTTCCGCAGGCTGACTCTACTACTGGACTTCTTAGTTCTATAACTCAATGAATCCCCTGCTAAAATTAAGCCAGTTGAGCCAGGTTTCTGCCACTTGCAAACAAAAAGAGCCTTGACCAACATAGGGGTTAAGTCACAAAGCAGGGAGTGAATAAGAAACTCCCTACTTTCCAGCCTGGGGACCTTGGAGTAGAGGGTAAAGGTAGGTTTCCTACAGAGGCAGGGGAGCAAGTGATGACCTCAGGGCTACTGAGATGTCCCTGTGATATCCAGGGGAAGTCTTCACAGAAAAATATACAGAAGGGACTTCAACGTATTAACCATTAGTGATGAGACTAAACTGCTTCCCCACGCAGCACTACTATTCTTACTATTCTTTAATTTACACATTTTCTTTCTATCTTTTTTTTATTGGAGTATAACCACTTCACAATATTGTGTTGGTTTCTGCTATACAATAAAGAATCAGGCTATAGATAGGTGTGTGTATATATATGTATCCCCTCCCTGTTGAACCTCCCTTCCACCCCACTCCTCAATTGACACATTTTCTTTAAAGAGATGTATTATTTTTATAGTGATTATTACAAAAAAGTAAACAAAGCTTCGTATATATGTACACATGACAGAGTACACAAAAGATCCGGCTTCTCAAAGCAACTAAAACAGCACAGATTCTCTCTTGCCTTTCCAACAGGTCTTTCAATCTGTTAAAGGGAGGAAAGAATGCTTAACTTTCACTGCCCATTCTGTCATAAACACTGGGAAACTTGAGAAAGGAAGACAGTAAGTGATCAAAATGGGAGAAATTCAGAATCACATTTCAAACTTTGTATCCTTTGCCCCCAAATCTCACGGGGTTCTCATGCCAGCACGCCTAGGAATAGTAGTCACTCACTCAGGTGTGTCCGACTCTTTGCAACCCCATGGACTGTAGCCCACCAGGCTCCTCAGTCCATGGAATTCTCCAGGCAAAAACACTGGAGTAGGTTGCCATGCTAGCACGTCTAGCCTGAGTCCAATTTTTGCTTCACCAGTTGAAGCAGAAGCAAAAGATTAGTCTCGAAGTCAATAGATTTATTTTCCTATCAAACCTGCTCTTTCCCTTTGGACAGTGTCCTTAAACATTCCCTTGAAATTCTCTTGCTGCTGCTGCTGCTGCTAAGTCGCTTCAGTCGTGTCCAACTCTGTGCAACCCCAAAGACAGCAGCCCACCAGGCTCCCCTGTCCCTGGGATTCTCCAGGCAAGAACACTGGAGTGGGTTGCCATTTCCTTCTCCAATACATGAAAGTGAAAAGTGAAAGTGAAGTTGCTCAGTTGTGTCCGACTCTTTGCGACCCCATGGACTGCAGCCTACCAGGCTCCTCCGTCCATGGGATTTGCCATGCAAGAGTACTGGGTTGCCATTGCCTTCTCCTAAAATTCTCTTAAAAGGCTTAAAAGTTTTGTCTTCTGTGATAGAAGCAGAAGTATAATAAAAAACAAAAATTACTTAGACTACTTCTGAAATATCTTGAAAGGTATTTGAAGGGAGAAGCAATTCGCAAAGTCCTTTAATAATGGATTTCAGAGTTAAATTTTGCCATGGCTAATCTAAATCCCTCCTTTTCTCATTTTTGTCCTGTTTTTTTCTTGATCTTCAGTGGATCTAAAGAACAGCTGGTTAAGTCCTCAGTGATACTTTAAGAAGAGTTAAGGCTACACTAATATTTAATCTTAATCGATTTTATACTTAGTTGCAACTCACTGCTTACCTGAAGCCTGATGTCTATGGATGGCAATGAAGAGGCCATTTGGCAGGAAATGTTACTCAAGCAAGGGGAGATGAGTAGATACCCCATGGAGCACTTTATGTTCTAGCAACAGTAAGGTCAAATATGTCCTAATTGTGGAACGGCTGTCAGTGTTACAAGAAAGCTGCTTTCTTTGTGTCTTTTACAACTTAAAGTTTCTAAATCCTCCTTGATACAAAAATAGGTAGAGGGCAAAACAAGGTTCCTTCCATGCCATTAAAAACTTGTGAGATCAGGAAGGAATTTTGAAAGGGCAGATGGAAAAGTGATTAATTGTTACTAAAAAAACTAGACGGAATTTCCCTCCTCCAGAGCCCAGCAAGTAGGGCTGGGAGATGAGGTGGCCCTGGGGAAATGTGGATGAATGTTCGGCGGCTGGAGGCCTGGTCCCAGGGCCCCTCACCCCTGCCTTTCCCAGTCCTGCTTGGAGACATTTCAATCCCATTCTTCTCCCAGGCTCTCCCTCTCAGCTCCTCAGCAGCAGTCCCACATCACATTGAGTTTAAAATAAAGAAATGCTTTTCCTAAAGAATCCGCACACAAATAATCTCATTACCCCAGTGCTGAGGTTTATACAGCAGACGTCTTCTGCCAAGAAAAAAAAAAAAAGCACTCTCCGCTCACTCACATGGAACAGCTGTGAGGAGAGAAATGGTATTTAATTCATTGTGAAATATTCAACAATGGCTCCGCTGCACTTTTAAAAGCCTTTTGATAGTAAAAACCCACAGAGAACAGCCCATCCTGTGTGCTGAAAAGCAGCCTCCCCACAATTAGTCCCTCTATTCAGCGGTCGGAGAGTCTGTGTAAACTTCAGCACGTGCTGCCCACACTGTAGAGAGCTTCAAGGGGATAAACCTTTCAGGAACTTCTCAGGGTGGAGTCAGGTTCAGCGACTCGGATTGGTGAAGAAGCGGGAAGGGGCACCGGGAGGGCCAAACTTTGGTGACAGACCCTAAGCAAATGCCAGCGAAAGACACCATCCTCCACGGCAGCTTTACGAATGCCCTTTTGTGCCCTTGAGGAACCACTGCTGGACCAAAAGAAACCAGAGAGAAGGGTCCAAAATGTAGACCGCGGACACCCATTTCCTCCGGCAAGGTTTTTAGGAGTTTCCAGTTTGTGGGGAATCTAGGAAAGCGTATATTATCTCATTCTACAGGGTGGACATCAGCCACCAGGAGTGAGGTGACAATGAAGAAATGTTTGGGGACTTACCTGGTGGTCTAGTGGTTAAGAATCCACCTTCCATAATCTACCTGCCAATCCAGGAGTGAGTGTTCGCTCAGTTATGTCCGACTCTTTTCGGACCCCATGGACTGTATCCCACCAGGCTCCTCTGTCCATGGGATTCTCCAGGCAAGAATACTGTGAGTGGGCTGCCATTTCCTTCTCCAGGGGATCTTCCCAACCCAGGGATCAAACCTGGGTCTCCCATATTGCAGGGAAATTCTTTACCACCGGAGTCACCACGGAAGCCAATCCAGGAGACTCGGGTTTGATCCCTGGTCTGGGAAGATCCCACATGCTGTGGAGCAGCTTTGCCCATGTGCCACAACTACTGAAGCCTGAGCACCTAGAACCTGTGCTCCACAACAAGAGAAGCCACACAATGAGACACCTGCCCATCAATACTAGAGAGTAGCCTTCACTCACTGCCACTAGAGAAAGCCCACACAGCAACGAAAACCCAGCACAGACATAAATAGATAAACATCCGTAATTTAAAAACATATTGGGCAGCAAAGTTTGTATTATAGTTAAAAGCATGGGCTTTGGAGGAAGATCTCAGTTTAACTGACCCTCTTCCCACCTTCCAGAAGCACAGTGAGACTAATTGAGGGAAGTGACTTGACCTCTCTGAGCCTCATTCATCTCATCTGTAAAATGGGAATAATATTGCCCTTCTAAGGAATATTGTAAGAGTCAAAAAGACCACACATGTGTGATCCTTAGCAGACAGAAAGTATTTAATGAATGGCTATTATTCTACCTCTCAAATTGGTCTAGAAAGAAAGCAGGTCTTTTCCTGGACTTCCTGTTGTTGTTCAGTCCCTCAGTCATGTCCGACTCTTAGAGAGCCCATGGATTGCAGCACACCAGGCTCCCCTGTCCATCACCAACTCTCAGAGCTTGCTCAAACTCATGCCCATCGAGTCGGTGATGCCATTCAACCATCTCATCCTCTGCCATCCCCTTCTCCTCTTGCCTTCAATCTTTCCCAGTTTCAGGGTCTTTTCTAATGAGTTGGCTCTTCACAACAGGTGGCCAAAGTATAGGAGCTTCGGCTTCAGCATCAGTCCTTTCAAAGAATACTCAGGATTGATTTTCTTTAGGATTGACTGGTTTGATCTCCTTGCAGTCCAAGGGACTCTCAAGAGTCTTCTCTAACACCACAGTTCAAAAGCATCACTTCTTCAGCGCTCAGCCTTCTTTATGGCCCAATTTTCACATGGACCATACATGACTACTGAAAAAACCATAGCTTTGACTATACGGACCTTTGTAGGCAAAGTAATGTCTCTGCTTTTTAATATACTGTCTAGGTTTGTCATTGTTGGACTTCCTCCAATAAGATTATTTAAAATTGAAGCAGAATGAGACAGGAACTATTTTTACTCTTCATTCTAAATTTTTTAATTGATCAGCAGAAAAGCAACAAGGAAGAGAGATAAGCATAGATATCTCATTGAAAAATCTGAGGGATCTGGACTATGTTGAAAACAAAACAATACAAAAATATCACTGTCAACCAAACTTTGCATCATGGTAGGTTGATTTTGCTGTTCAGGTACTTTAATTGTTCAAAGTACATAATACTGATGAAATGTCTATTTCACAACAACTTTTCTATTATTTCCAGTCTTGTCTCAACAGACCAGGAACAGGATACAGGCAGTTCAGCCACTTTCATTATAAAATCCAATGTTCAGTCTATCAGCGGGATGCAGGCTGTCTGTCGGTCCCGCTTGGTGAAAAATGTCCATCTGGGCTGACCAACAAGGAAATGCAAGCTGTCTCGGCTGCTCCAAGTTGGTAACCAGGGTGGGGCAATTTGAGACCCTGAAAGTGGTCTCCACTTGTCTAAGTTAGTTTGTGGCAGCGGATGTCATAGCCAATGGTTCCACCAGAAGGCAAAGAACAAATTAGGGTGAAGATGCCAAAGGGCAGCCAGGATCGGAGACAGTGCCTGAGGAGTGAAGGACCTCTATGTGCCATCCTAGTTTCTGTATCTGTTGTGGGACGGGGTGTTGGCTCAGGATTTCCACCCCCTTTCAGAGGCCCCGTTCCTCCAGCTCATTTTTCCCTACTGCATGAGACAGCGATGCTGGGGAAATCTCCCATGCACTGGCTAGTCCTTGAGAAACAGATCACAGTGTGACGCCCCTAAGGAGTCATCCTAAGGGCTCTGACCCATCCCACCTGCAGCTCCCAGTAGACACCACAGGTCCTACTTCATGGGTACTTGGAAAGATCACTCTAAGGAGCATGCAGTAAAAGGGGAGTGTTTAAAAGGAAACAAGAGTGAAGTGGCTGGAATTCAGGCATAGCATCCATGCCCAGTGTTTCCAAGACCATAGGATAGAAACCATTTCCAGATTTAAAGACTGTCTCTTGGAACCGACCAGAGTGGTGAGAAGGGGTTGATAGGAAGGAAGCTTTAGCAGGGAATTCAAGTGAGTTCAACAAAGTGTGCTTGGCACACTCGCCAAGTACAACAACATAAGTGCTGCTGGGGCTACAAAGGAACCTTTTCCCTTGGCAATTCTTAACCTCCCGGGGGAGGTCAAATCACTTTTGAGAATCCAAGGAAAGCTACAGACCCTTAGAAACACCCTTGCACACAACTTCAGAGAGACCCCGTGTTTCTGAGACATCTGCATCAAGCACCCTTGCTCTATGAGACTCTGCAGGCTTAAGACTCAGCGTAAGTTGTCAGGATTGATTTTTTTTAAAAGCATGTATGAAGCAGGTAAGAAGTCACACAACAGCTGCGAAGGCAACTAGAACCCTGGTTCTGGGATGTTGAAAATCACTGCCTCTGTTTCTCAAGGTTTAGTTTAGCAAGTCTGAGGAGGTACAGGAAAGACCCGTAGGACACCTCAGGCATTGGGAGTTTTGAATTTTGTTTTTTTAATGTCACCTTCAAGGATGAACACAAATCCTAAAGATCTGCAAGAAAATCCAAAAGAGTCAAACAGGTGGTGACTGACTCCAACTGGGGCTGTTGGGGAGCCCAGTGGGGAAGGCACCCGCCACTCCTCATTCTCACAATGATAGGGGTGGAGGGATTGGTCAGCTCACTGGGCCACTGTAGGCGGGGCAGAGACCGAACCAGAGTGGATGGGCCTGTTACACGGGCAGCCTGAGAGAGAGCCAAAGGTTGCCCTCTGCATCAGTGGGAAGGTAATTTCTCTCAGAGTGCAATTAGGTCTCATGTTTGACCTATGACCTCTGGCCCATGAGATATTTACGATCTCCAGACAGCCAGCCTAGGGGGCAAGTGAGTGAAGATGGAAGCTAAAGGCATTTAATAGGAGGAGGAGGGAGGGGAGGGAGGGGAGGAAGGAAGGAAGAAAGGAAGGAAAGCGGGAGGGAGGAAGGCCTTGGTCAGTCTGAAGTTATCTATGAAATCGTGAATTGACAGCCGTGCTTTGGTGCGCACCATGTCCGCCTTCAATACGGTTTTCTGTTCCTCACCGTAATTCTGGGAGGTAGGCATTATTCTATCACATATGAGGACACAGGCTCAGAAGGGGTCAGTGACGTGGCCAGGGTCGCACAGCTGGTAGGTGGCGAGACTAGAACGTGGGCCCAGGCCAGTCTCAACTCCCTTGTTCATTTCCCAACCGAATCAGTGCGCACGTGCACTCCACAGAGCGTTCGCCCCCTTATCCATCCCGCTATCTTCTCTCGACCCATCTAGAACTCCCTCCAGCCTCTTGCAAAACTGAATCTACGCCCACAATCTCTTCTGTTCCAACGGTCTCTTTCTCAAGCCGGGCTCGGGGCAGTCGTGCTTCCCCTGATCGAATGGAGTGGCCGAGGCCGCGCGCTCGTCTTTTCTGTTTCCTCCGCGGGAGCTGCGTCTTGCAGCGTGTCAGGACGCCCTGCCTCCCTTCGGGCGGATTCGGCGTGCGCCCGCCTCGCTGGCAGCGCCGGGGTTAAACCACCGGCCTGCGGAGCAATGATTTCTGTTTTATTTCAGCAGGGGAAGTGTGTGCCGGCCTGATTAGCCTGATGGTTTCCTCTTTTCCCATAACCTCCAGACCCCCACGGCCCAAGTGTTTACTCTCTGAAATAAAAAATCTGCTGGTGTTTTTCTTTTTGTGTGCTCGTGTATTTTGGGAGGATTGCAGAGGAGGAAGGCGGGGTGGGGGGGGTTGAGGGACGCGGAGGCGGGGGCGGTGGGGAGGGGCGCCTCCCCTCGTCCCTGCCCCCCAGCGCGCCTCTCCCAGCTGCAGCTTTGAGCTGAGACCCCTGGCCACAGCGCAGGAAAGAAACTTATTAATGAAGGAGCTGGGTCTCTTGCTTCAGCAGCTATAAACACAGCGAACATCTGGAGAGAGTAAGTCTCCAGGCGGCCAGACGCTGAGAACAACAGGCTGCCTCCGCGCATCCCTCCCCCGCCCAGCCCCCTCCCCTCGCCGGCCGCCAGCCCCCGCACCCTCACCCACCAGCACTTCATTCACCGAGGGCGGCGGGGTGGGGAGGGGAGGGCTGACGCCAGGCGGCCTCCACCGGGGTCCCCAGCCCCCGCTCCCCCCACCAAGTTCCCGAAGAGGGGTCAGACAGCTTGAATCCAATAAGAATTCCGTGCCCCAGGGACCTTTTCCCAACTCGGACCAAATATTTGTGGTTTGAAAAAGTTAAGAGAACTTTTTTCTCCCCAGCCCCCTGGGACTCCCAGTGCAACGCTGTTACTTCCTAGGATTTTTGAGAAGAGGCCCTGGAGGACTGCCAAAGAGCGCACGCATCCCCGTTGTAATTCACTAACCCCGGCCCAGGTTTCTCCCACTCGGTTCCCTTCCCTTCAGAGGAACTGCAGGGGTGTTTTACATTTAGGAAGGTCTTTACAGTCCTTCCTGCCCTGGGCTGCTGGACTCTCTAGCCCGTAGCTTCTCTTTCTGGTCCTCACCAGGCTGCCTTCTCGTTTCTCTGTAAACTGGGACACAGGAAAGGAAAAATTGACAGGTGTCAGAAAACCAGTCTGGGGCTGGATGAATGTGGGCAAGACTCAGGACTTAAGGGTCGGGCACCAGGTTTCTTTGGGTCACTTAAATTCACATTCAGATTGTGGTGTAAGGAAAAGGTAGCATCTGTTGATCACATACTATAACACCTCTTGAAGTAGAAATATAGCACTCTATGTAATAGCACAAGACTGTTTGAAATGAGTGTAATGATCGGACCTGTTAAAGGTTAGAGAACAAGATCCCAGGTGTATTCTTGCTCTTTCCACCAAGCCCCCTAACCCAGGGGTCCCAAACTCTGGGATCTAATGCTTGAAGATCTGAGGTAGAGCTGATGTAATATTAATAGAAATAAAGTGCACTCCAAAAAGTGTAATGCACTTCTATCATCCTGAAACCATCCCCCACCCCCCAGTCGAAGGAAAAATTGTCTTTCATGAAACTGGTCCCTAGTGCCAAAAGGTTGGGGACGGCTGCCCTAACACTTTGCTAGGACTCAATACCTTTCAGCTTATATTCAGAACTTAATCTGAAAGTGATGGTAATCTGCATATGAAACAGCACTTAGCTGGAAGGGATTGGGGGTGAATAAGATGGATGGGACAATGTAACATTGGCAAATGGGAGCAAATTCAATCTATAGCCAGAGAAATACACTTCGCTTATGGAGAAGAGGTTCAGGCATTGGTAAAAACCTCATGATCAGAAGAACAAAGTGATAGAGCCAGAGTGTAGGCTAGTTTTTGCATATGGATGCTCTTCCCAATGCACTCCTAGCTGGAGGCAGACCTGCTGGTCTTTCCCCAAGCCTCTCCTAGCCATTTTTTGGTCCTCTCGGAGATGGGATGCAGGTGGGGAGAAGGTTTCCTGCATCAAGCTTCTGGCAGTGCTATCCCCTGGAAGCAGTTTGTCCAGCAGCTTGGCCCCAACTGTAGCCCCTTCCATGAAAGGCTAAAACCTGAGACAGGCTTACAGCTTCCCTCTTCCAGACACAACTACCAAGTCAGATTCTGAGGTCAAAATTTTCCCTGAGAGGAATGGTCCATATTACTACATTCCAGACAAATGTATGCATGCACACCCACACACACAGGATCAGAACTGTTTTGAAGAACAAAGAACCTAGAACAGCTCTTTTCAGAAAAGAAAACATACCCTGAATGAGGAAAGAACAGATATGTGCAGCAGATAGAGTTTAAAATATCATTTTTTTTAAACCACAGGGCCATCTGAGATGATCAGCTAAAAGAACAAGACTGCTAGGAGAATAAACATCTCAGAGCAAGGTGAATTTCCATTTAACAAGTCTCTCTGGCATTCCCTCGATATTCGCAACACTTAAAAGCCAAGTCAGAGGCATCTGTTTTTCCTGCTGAAACTTCCCACCTGGTTGTCGATAGCCCTTTCCAAACACTGGTCCAGGTTTGATCTCTCCCAGCCGCCTGGCCGTCTGGCTCGGGAGGGACCGTGAACTCAGACTTTCAGTACAGTCTCCCACTTGAACTTCTGAAGTTTATTTGGGAAAGACACTCTTTTATTCAACCCTTTTGCTAGTAAATGTGTTTTAGAAATTTTAGATACTGTGGCAAGATTCAAAGTCACACACTTAATGGTTAACCTTTATCTCATAAATGTGATATTTCATCTAGGGATCATTTCATCACATCACATAAATGTAGTCTCATATACAAATTTGGATAAAAGTTGCTAAGAGACAAGGCATGAGTCTTCCCCTTTCTCTCTTCTCAGTTTCCAGGGCATGGCACTGGCCACCAAAAATGTTCATCCCATCACCGGGTCACTTTCTGACTCAACAATACACACACATTTCTGGATGCTTGGGTACTTCAGGACAAAGAGTTACAGTGGCAAACATTCATATCGTGCTTGCTTAGTGACGGCGCTGCTTTACGCTTGTCATATATTAACTTGGTGGTTCCCAAAGTGTAGTCTTCAGACCGGCAACAGCCATAGCACCACCTGAGACTTTGAGAGAAATGCAAATGTTGAGCCCTACCCTAGACTCACTGAATCAGAAACCCTGGGGATAGAACCCCCACAACCTGCATTTTAACAAGCCCTCGGGTGACTCTGAAACACTTTGAAAACACTGGTTTAGATGGGGAAGTGGAAATATAAAATAAGTTGTCTAAGGCAACAGAGGAAGGGCTGATGGGCAGATCCAAGCAATCGGTTCTAGAGGTTGGAGTCTTCACAATAGACTTCACCTCTCTTCTCAAGAATGAGAAATAAGACTGGGTAGATGAGGTTTTTACTTTGACCCAGGACCAAAAACTTTGCAAATTGCATGATCCAAAAAGAAAAAAGAAAAAAAAAAGCATTGTCTCTAATCAAATCAAAGACCACGGTAATGAGGCCATAGGTCCGTTCCCATGAGGGTAAGTTGGGTTTACTGTGTTCTGAACCTGCAGATGCTTTCCAACTCAAAACAACTATTTTGCAAAAGTGAACTTTGGTCAAAGAACACCTGTGTAAGTTTAGCTGATTCAAGACAGACCCATCATCCCTGAAATGAAAAATGCTTTGATAATATGTCACTCTGAAAGTGTGTCATAGTTTCTGATACACATTATTATTATTCATGGTCATCAGAGCTATGAGGTTCAAGTCAAACATGGACAGCTATCAGTGGATGGGAGGGACCGCGGTCGTGTGGCCTGGGTGCTCAGTTGGGTCTCTGATGTCACTTTTCTGGTTCCCAGTGGAAAACAGGCATTGCATGACTCCATCTGGGTCTGGGCACCACTCTGAGCTTACTGTCTGTGTCTAAAAATAGTTTGCCATTTCTACTCCATCCCTTCCGTGGGGCCATGGATGGGAGCTGGTCATGACAGTAAGAGGCAGTGCAGTGTTAGTGAGTTCTCAGAGACGGGAAACAAGAGACTGACATTTACAAAAATGCTTCTTGCTTCGATGATTGAGAGAAAGGGCTGAGGTGGGGGGACAACATAGAAGAAGGGAACAGAGGGAAGGCAGAGCCAGTGGGCTCCACTCCAGTCAGACTATAAACAGTAACAGACATTTCAGCCGTGTCTCGTGTAAGGGGCTCCATTGATTCACCAGGCTCCCCGACAGAGGGATGAGGAGAGGCTAAGATAGAAAGAGCCCATTCATTCATGCAGAACCCCACTCTCGGTCCCCATTGGCTGTCGCTAATGGCTTCAGGCTGATGGGAAGGAGGGGGAAGAGGCGAGCTGGAGGAGGAGGTAGAAATGAAAGAAAATGATGACTACAAGATTGTCATGAAGAGATGTACAGCTGCACAGGCAATTGCATGCAAATGTGGCTTCCCTTTTTAGCTGTAGAGTTAATGTCCTCAGATTCATCTCTTTTTCTCTTTCATGGTATCTGCCCCTCCCCTTCTTTTCCCTTCCCATTCATCTTTCAGTCTGTTGTCCTAGAGTTCCTCTCTCTCTCTACTAACACCCACTTTTCTATTTCCACACACCTCTTCTTTCTTCCCTGTCACCAGCTATTCTGTCCAACTAATTCGTGACTAGTCTGGATTGCTGAGTATTCTGTCCCCATCACCTGATAACCTCTCCCCCGCTCACATTTTCTCTCAGCTTTATTCTCTCCCCCTCCTTCCTCCCTCCACTCTTCTCCTCCCTCTGGGCCTCAGTCCCTTTGGGGAATAGGAACAACATTCAGAGGAAGGACCCTCATCGGTCCTCGATGGCCCCTCCTGCCGGGCAGCCCAGGCACTGACAGATGCGTAGTCCTGACAGAAGAAGAGCCTACATCCCTTCTCAGAGCACAAATGTGAGATGGAAGCAGGGCTGGGGAGTGGCTAGGAGGACGGGAAGGAAACTGAAGTTATAAATAGGATAAAAGAAGATGAAAAAAATGGTATTTTTTCTCTCTTTTTTTCTTAGTCAACACATCTCCAAGGAAATGCGCTGCAGCTGGAGAAATCATCGATTGGTCCATGTCTTCATCTCCCTTCCCTGTAACCCCAAGATCTCCTTCCAAAGGACACCCATCACTGCGGAGGGCTGGACCACTGCCCAGAAATAATCACTGCAACCCCTTCCTTCATCTGGACAGCTCAGAAGCCAAAGGAGGGGCTGGGAAGGCTCAGGGGTTTTGCCAGATATTTCCATCAGAAGAAGCCTAGGATACAGGGAACTAAAGATATCACGTTCACCACCGAAGCACCACATCCTCATAGAAGCTGGCTAGAGTTTCTGAGCTGCAGCTGGTGACAATCCAGGTCATTTTAGGATTGGTTATCATATGCCCTTATCTTCCCATCCTACCCAAGAGCCACCAATCTAGGAGACTCCAGCTTCCTTCTTAAAGAGGTAGACTGTGGAAAGTAGACTCTATTACATGACTATCAGTCCTAGCATTTTTAAAACAACTGCCCCCTAAGCAACCTAAATGTCCATCAACAGAGGAATGGATAAAGATGTGGTACATATATACAACGGAGTATTACTCGGCCATTTTTTGTTCAGTTTCTCAGTCGTGTCTAATTTTTTTTCTCTTTGTGACCTCTGGTCTGCAGCAGGCCAGGCTTCCCTGTCCTTCACTATCTCCCAGAGTTTGTTCAAACTCATGTCCATTGAGTCGATGATGTCATTCAACCATTTCATCCTCTGTCACTCTCTTCTCCTCCAGTCCTCAATCTTTCTTAGCATCAGGGTCTTTTCCAGTGACTATTAGCCATTAAAAAGAATGAATTAATGTCATTTGCAACAACATGGGTGGACCTAGAGATTGTCATACTGAGTGAAATCAGACAGAGAAGGAGAAGTATCATATCGCATCCCTTATATGTGGAATTTTAAAAGAAATGAGATAAATGAACTTACAAAAGAGACTCACAGACTTAGAGAAGGAATTTACAGTTGTCAGGGGGGAAGAATGGGGGACAGGGATAAGTTAGGGGTTTAGGATGGACATGTACACACTGTTGCATTTAAAATGGATAGCAACAAAGATGTACAGTATAGCACAGATAAGTCTGCTCAATAATATGTGGCAGCCTGAATAGGAGGGAAGTTTGGGGGAGAAAGGATACATGTATATGTATGGCTGAGTCCCTTCACTGTTCACCTGAAATATCAAGGCATTGTTTAATTGGCTAAACCTCAATACAAAATAAAAAGTTTAAAAAAATAAAATAAAGAAGCTTCCTCCTGAGGTTCCTAAAAATCTTCACAGACATTGTCTCATTGGCCCTGAAGTAAAATCTCTTACCTTTGAGAAACTTGACAAGGAGGAGATTGAAAAATCATCTTCACTTATTTATGTACTTCTTAGCTAAGAAAAAGATGGGCCATGTCTTTTTCTGATGAACATGAGGTATTCTGATTTGAAGGTACAAGTGAGTGTGGAGATGACCTCAGCTACTAAGAAGACGTATTAAGTAAATGGAATAAACTATAAATTGGTAGCACGCAGAAGCACCATCCAGAGCTGAAAGCGTTAAGGCAAGGCAGCATTAATCTCTGTTGCATAGGGAGATATAAGACTTCAAAGCCTAGTGGCGTGAATGGATTGAAGAATTATACAAATATAGACAAAACCATTTTGATCTTTTGCTTACACAAGCAAAATCTTTTTTCTCTTTTTTTTTGGTTTAGATGTTTAAAGGATCACTTTTTCTCATCTCTTAAAACTTTAAGTCCTTAAGTCTAACCTGTGAACAACTATAAAATTCTCTGTGCCGCCTCATGAAATGGGTGAAGAGCCAAGACCTGTGTTTATCCTTGGAGGGACCTGAGATGCCAAGCAGAAAGTGATGGCACACATGCTATCCTGTCTGAGACCAGAGGCAGTGCCAAGGAACACCGCCAAGATCAAGGGCTGTTGAGTCAAGATAGGGAACACAGGGTCAACGTCATCCTGCCCAGGAGGAGAGCCTGGCAACTGCAGACCAACTCCCATCCTTCTCAGCCCCCATCAAGTGTTACCACGTCTCACGCTGTGTCTGTCGGTGTATTTCAGGTGAAAGATACAGTGTAGGCAACAAAACAAACATTTCCTTTATTTCTCCAGTATTATAAAAATAACTTGCCTTAAAGCAGTGTTCTCGGGTAAAGAGATATGGAGCAAAAAAAGTTGCATTTAAGTTAGTTTCCAGTGGCTTTTCACACTATGCACTTCATTAGAACAGAGGTTGAAGAATTTGACTGCAATATGGGAGACACAGGAGACGTAGGTTCTATCCCTGGGTTAGGAAGATCCCCTGGAGGAGGAAGTCACAAAACCCACTCCAGTATTCTTGCCCGAAAAATCCCATGGACAGAGGCACCTGGCGGGCTACAGTCCAAAGGGTCGCAAAGAGTTGGACATGACTGAGCAGTAAATACACACACACAACATGTAAGCATCCTGAAATTTCTTATGCCAAGAATTCGTCCTGGGAGAAAACAAATGCGGCTTTTTGGTATCTGGATATATTATCATAACCTGATCTCTTGAGAAATTGAACTTACTGTCAGAATCAATCATTTCAGGATCCCTAAATTAAGGTTTTACATTTTGTATCAAAAATAAACAAACAAAAGTTAGCCAGTTAGCAAGGACCAATGGAATTTGTGAGAAACACAATGACTCCGGCACAGTAGAACTGGGGTATGGACTTGGAATTTGTCTGCTCCTTGGGAGAGTGGATCCTGTTCACCAGAGGGCAGCACTGTGAGCAGCAAGTCAGGACTGAAAGGAATTCTGAGGAGAGGAGCTTCTGTGAGGAAGAGTTGAGGAGAGAGGCAGCAGATGAGGAGGAAGAAGCCAAATGCGGCGCAGGGCAGAACAGAAGAGGATGATGGAAAGAGAAGACAAATGAAAGAAATTACATCGTGTAAGAAGACTGACTATAGAGAACAAACGTATGGACACCAAGGAGCAGAAGGAGGGTGGGATAAATTGGTTGATTGGCACCTATATATATATATATATATACACTGTTGATACTATGTATGAAATAGGTAGCTCAGGTGGTGAAGAATGCCTGTGATGCAGGAGATCCTGGTTCAATTCCTGGGTTGTGAAGATCTGCTGGAGAAGGGAACACACTCCAGTATTCTGGCTGGCAGAATTCCATGGACTGTATAGAATTCCATGGAGTCATAAAGAGTCGGATACGACTGAGCAACTTTTACTTTCACTTCACTTCATGAAATAAGTAACTAACGAGAACCTGCTCTATAACTCAGGGAATTCTACTCAGTGCTCTGTGGTAACCTAAATGGGAAGGAAATTCAAAAAAGGGGATATGGGTATATATACGGCTGATTCATTTTGCTGTATGATAGGGCTTCCCACGAGGCACTAGTGGTAAAGAATCCACCTGCCAATGTAGTTGGATTCCTGGGTTGGGAATATCCCCTGGAGGAGGGCATGGTAACCACTCGAGTATTCTTGCCTGAAGAATCCCATGGACAGAGGAGCCTGGTGGGCTACAGTCCACAGGTCACAAAGAGTTGGACACGATTTAGCACACGTGCACACACACACACACAGAAACTAACACAACACTAAAACAACCGTGCTCCAATAGAAATTAAAACAACAACAAAGGCTGACTAGTCCACACACCCTCTGTCCATTTGGTTCACACTTCATAATTAAAAATCTTTTAGGTCCTTTGTTAAACAGCCAGGTTTTAGGGGTTAAAACCCCTAAAGGCAAAGTGGAGAGAACTATATACAAAATGAAGACATAAGTAAAGAAACCTCGCGTGGGCCCCTTCCTAGAGCTTAGTCTTTCTGTCGCTGGAAAATAAAGTCATTCAAAATGACTGAAAAGTTCTGGGACTTCCCATAGAACAAGAACACCCAGTACCCACATAAGCCAGGGCTGCTGTGAGGGCAGATGACACAGGATGCAGCCCGCACCCAGTTGCCTCAGGCCCTCAACTCCACCCTCAGTCTCAGCCTCCATTTACGTTCCTACCTGAGCCATAGTGCTCAAGGCCGGTGGGCACTTCCTGAGTAGCTGTCTCTTCCCAGAACGGGTAACAAGCTCTTGGTGGATGATAGGCCGACTGGAAACCACAGGCCATCCGGGGATCTTCATAAGAGTTGAGAGGTCCCTGCCTCTGTGGCCAGGAAACAAAAGGAAATATATTAAGATTCCTTAATGGAACAGTAACTATCATCCATAAGTAAGAATTATTCATAGATAACAAAAGACTATTTTTTAAACTAATTTTTATTGGAGTATAGTTGCTTTACAATGTTGTATTAGCTTCTACTCTATACCAAAATGAACCCGTCATATGTATACATATATTCCCTTCCCTTTGGCATTTCCTTTTCATTCAGGTCACCACAGAGCATTGAGAAGAGTTCTCTGTGCAATACACTATGTAGAACCAAATATTGATCACTACCCTCCCCCATCCAAAAAAAAAAAAAAGACAGGAATGGGAAAGGTTTCTGACTTGAACTATGTATACAGTTATTTTCATGCATTTCCTCAACCATTTGAAGAACTTTTTAAATTTTCAAATAAAGATCCATGGTTAATCACAAGGCAGAACCTTGGTCATCTTTATATAATCCTGGCTTTTGTCTTTTATTTTTTTTACTGTTACCTTAGTCTATAAAAACACCATGAAAGATATTCTTATAAGACATTCCAGTATCATAGAACCAATAGGTGACAAATACCAAAGAAAAAAACAAAAAAATGTATTTACTTAATAAAATTGCTCTTTGTTAGTTAATCAGTGTGTATAAGTTTTATTTCTTTCTTTTTAAAATGTTTATTTATTTGGCTGTGTCAGGTCTTGGTTGAGGCACGTGGATTTTCCGTTGCCGGGCGCAGGCTTCTCTGGCTGCAGTACATGGACTCAGTTGCCCCAGAGCACGTGGGATCTTGGTTTCCCGACCAGGGACTTGAACCTGCATCCCTGCATTGGAAGGCAGATCCTTAACCACTAGACCGCCAGGGAAGTTCTGTGCCTAAGTTTTAATGATATTGATAGCTAGATTAGAATTTTCATTTTTCCCATTTGGGCCCTTGTTCAATTCTCTATTAGTTTTTGTAAAATCCACAAAATATACTCTCTAAGAAGGACAAATACAGTATGTGGGAGACCATGGTTTGCAGCGCTTAAGGCCCCATTCTTTGAAGCCAGGGATACATAGATTCAAATCCTGGCTCCATCACTTACTAACAGGGACCTAGGCCTGTTCTTTTATCTAAACCTCAGTTTACTCAACTAAAAGATGGGAAAAATAATACCCTCCTCATAAGGTAGGAGGAGTGAATGGAATAATGCGTGTAAGAAAACAATACTGGATAAAGTTTACTCTGGGGCTTTTCTTCTTCCAAGTGGGTTAAAGGTGCTGAGAGTGGCATAAGACCCTGGGACTGAACGGGGTCACATCGTCTTCCTATATGTTTGGGTGCTAAGTCACTTCAGTCGTGTCCGACTCTTTGTGACCCTGTGGACTCTAGCCTGCCAGGCTCCTTGGTCTATGGATTCTTCAGGCAAGAATAGTGGACTGGGTTGTCATGCCCTCCACCAGGGGATCTTCCTGATCCAGGGATCAAACCCATGTGTCTTACATCTCCTGCATTTGTGTGCTACGTGCTTAGTCAGCCAGTCGTGTCCAACTCTTTGCCACCCCATGGACTGTAGCCCACCAGGCTCCTCTGTCCATGGGGATTCTCCAGGCTAGAATACTGGATTTGTAGGCAGGTTCTTTACCACTAGCACCATCTGAGAAGCTCCAAATTACTGTATATCAAAGGCTCATGCCCTCGGCTTCTGTTACCAGGCAGCTCTTGTGAGAGCCACGTGAATATAAACAGAGCAATGGAGTTTGGGACCAAGACTGAGGAAAATCATCATCAAGAACACTCAACTGAGCTTTCAGTCATCAAAAAAACCATTTTGCTGACATCGTATTTTAACACTGCAAGCTCTTGCAGCAACCACAGTAAGGTTTTCTTTTGAACCCCAAGGATAAGCAGGTCTTCAACAATTCTTTACAAGAGAATCAACTTGAAGCACATTTATTTTCTAAATGAGCTGTGTGTTCTCAAAATCCATCCCCATTTTTTCATATTTCTCTAGAGTCTTTCTCAAAATTCAGTTTTAAGTATCAGAGTCTTAGAAACAGGGTCTGGGTGGGGAAATTTTGTCATTGAGTGGTATAAAGGAGGACTCTAAGTGACCTGGCCCTGTCCTCTTTTGGAGCAGTGTGCATGGTTTGCTTAAACCGGAAAGTCCTTGTAAGAAGGCAGTGGGTGGTACCAGCAGGATCTTTGTAGAGAGGTGGCGGGTGATTTGGTCCAGGCCCTGCTAAAGTGGTGGGGACAAGAGGAGAACTTGGGACTCAAGTGTCAAAGTTGACGTTTTCTCTGCTAAGGAAAGACCCCAGAAGGTGAGGCATGGTTTGCAAAGAGGCATTGAAGGAAAATGATGAGTGCCCTGTAGAGGCAAGATGGAGGGCAGGGGTAGGTGGCGAGTTATGGGTAAGCAAGACGATTTTGGGTTCTAGACCTGGGCCATTGCCACCTGGCTGCATGGTGAGTCAGCCCACAGCTTTGACAAACAACGACGTACAGCAGCTCCTTGGGTTTCATGATTAGCTTTATTTTTAGTGGAGTGCCTCCTGCCCCCACACCAGGTTCCTTGTTGTCAGGGAGGGTTCATTTATTATTTTATACAGGAAAGTCTATTTTTAAGATATATTTCCTCCTTAACTGTCCTCAGTGGTGCCAGGGGACCCTATTTTTAAGAACGAGAAGGAGATAATGCATCAAACCTACCATGAACCACAAACATCTTTGCTCACAGAGACTCCTGGGAGCATCATGACACTTGTTACCTAAACACCTGCCTTTTTGTTCGATATTTCACAAACTGACTTAATACCTATTTCATAGAGTATGAGAATGACATTTTTACTCAAGAGAACCACAGAGCCAGTTCCAATTCATTATGAAACCTTCTCAGTTGAGGAGAAAGAAGCAGGTTATCAACAGGTCAGAAATCTGGGCAGCAAAGCCCCACTTCCATGCTTGAAAAAGGGCACCACCCAAAACAAGTTGAAGTCAACATCGTCCTCCTGGCTTCTGGTGAATGGAAGTGAGTTCAGGAGATGCCAGCCACCCTCCCGACCCTGTCATAGTTTAGAGAACCCATCTGATGGGTCCTCAGTCATTCATCCCACAAGTGATTACTGAAAGGAGCTAATGTAGGTCCCACACTGCTCCATGCTGATCGGTGAGCTAAACACGGTGAAGAGACGGTCACATTTAATCTTCACATTTAATCCTCATAACTGTGCAAGATTTACTTTTTTATCTCCATTTCACAGAAGAAAAAAACTGAGGTTTTTCAGAGAGCAAGTAAACATCCAAAGGCCACACAGCTAGTAAAATAATGGAGATGGAATTCCCTGGAGGTCCAGTGCTAAGACTCTGTGCCCCCTCTGTCTGGGGTCCGGATTTGATGCTGCGACAAAAATCCAAGATCCCATGTGTCGGAACTAAGACCCGGCACACCCAAATAAATAAATAAACAGACATTTTTTTAAAGAAAGAGTTCTAGCTGAGACCTACTTGATTTCAGATTGTGCACCGTGAATCTTCTGTGGCCTGGATGGCTCGGGAAGGGAGGCCGCTGTCCCATGACAAAATACTAAATGGATTATGACAATAGACGGTCATGAAACAAATCTGTATCACACCACCAGTCTATGCCAAGTATTATGTTAGATGCTAAGAATAAAGTATGAGCAAGACATGAACTTTACCCTCTGAAGTGCACAAACCAGTAAACAGGAAATTACAGCAAGGGGATGTGACAGAGTGAGGCACCGATGTATACGGGCGAGGAGAGTGGCAGCAGGTAAGACTTCCTGGAGGAAGCAGATTAAGGTAATAACTGAAAAGTCAAGTAAGACTCAGCCTAGAACATTTGGTGAAGGGTCTAGAG
This sequence comes from Bubalus bubalis, assembly GCF_019923935.1. Taxonomy (NCBI): domain Eukaryota; kingdom Metazoa; phylum Chordata; class Mammalia; order Artiodactyla; family Bovidae; genus Bubalus; species Bubalus bubalis. Next base: position 112,623,280 of record NC_059161.1, read on the forward strand.
AACAAAAAATGACACTCCTAAAAGTGCCAAGGAACACCTACACCTACGTAAGGAAGAATAAAAAGACTGAATGGTGACAGAGAGAAAGACATGGCAGTGACAAGTATGAGGGGAAAGCATGCTCTTGGCAATGAGAACACCTGCAGTGCAGGGCAGTTAGTAAGAATGGAAGCTGGAGGGACCGTGCTGCGTGCGTGCATGCGTGCTAAGTCATTTCAGTTAAGTCTGACTCTCAGACCCCGTGGAGTGTAGCCTGCCAGGCAATGATAACACCTGCAATGGAGGGCAGTTAGTAACAATGAAAGCTGAAGGGACAGAGTTGAGGGTCATGAAAACCAGACCAGAATCTGGCTGCAGGAGAAAGGAATTCGAGGTGGTGTTAAAGGTAGTGGCATGGTGAGTCAAGATGTTCTAGAAGGACGCATTTGATAGGGCTAAGTAGGATGGAGTGAGCAGGAGCAGGCGAGGAGGCTGACAAGGCAGCAGCTGTGCCCTGCAGAGCCATACTGGGGCCTCGGTACAAAGGAAAAAATCAGTATTACTGATCCTAACTGTATTTAAATTTTTTATTTCTTATAATAATTTTTGCATTGATTTTGATGGTCAGAAATGTTACATTCAGGGAATGTTAATCAGAGAGAGCTATCTCAGAGGTCCACAGCTCAACACCAAGACCTGGCTCTACCCAACTGCCTGCTGATTCCACGGCTGGAAATCTCAGGCTGAACAAATAGTGAGACAGGAACACAATCCCACCCATCAAAAAAAAAAGAAATATTACATTCAGATTTGTTTAGCTTGAGTACTGAGTCTGGGGGCAGCCCTTAGGCTTTGGCCCCATGTGAACTGAGTGAAGCCAGTTGTACAGTCAAATGCTCGATCACTGATCTCCACCCCCAACAGTCCAGTTATGAAGAGTTGAACTAGGGTCATGAGTGTGGAGGTGAAGAGGAAACAAGAAATATAAGATATGTTTTGAAGAAAGAGTCAACATGATTTTATGACTCAGAGGAGATGGAAAGCGGTTGGGGGCAAAGATCCAAAAAAATGCTTAGATTGCTTGCTTCTATAATAGGGAAAATGGTGAGTTTAAGTACATAGGTAAGAGGTTGGAAGAAAATTTCACTCTTGGTTGTGCTCAGATGGAGAGACGGCAGAGCAACAAGGGGAAGGTTCCCTTGGTGGCTGCATGACAGAAGACAGGAAAGGATAAAGGTGGATCTATAAACATCAAGGATCTAGTTAGTTACAGTGTAGAGTCAGTGAAAATGAAAGTTAAAATAAAAAGAGAAAGGGTCAGAAATGGCTCTGCCACACCATCCAGCAGTTCTATTTCTGTGTACTTATCCAAAGAAAACAAAAGCACTCATCTGAAAAGATATGTACCTCCCAATGTTTACTACCACATTATTTACAATAACCAAGATAGGAAAGCAACTTAACTGTACACTGATGGATGAATGGATAAGAATTATACACACACACACACATATACATACACTGGAATATTATTCAGTAGTAGAAAAAGAATGGAATCTTGCCATTTGCAACAACAGGAATGGACCCAAAGGATATTTGCTGATTGCAACAAGTCAGAGAAATACAAATACTGTGTGATTCTACTTATATGTGGGGTCTAAAAAAATAAATGACACACAACAAGTAAGCAGTAACAGAACAGAAAGAAACTCACAGACGCAGAAAACAAACTGGTGGTCGCCAGAGGGGCGCGAGAGGTGAGTGAGGTAAGCGAAGGGGACTCAGAGCAGTTATCAGATAACAAGTCAGGAGAATGTAAAGTACAGCCGAGGGAATACAGTCCACACATTGAAATAAATTTATATGGGGATGGTTATTAGACTTACTGTGGTGACCTTTTCATGTGTAATGTATAAAAATATCTAATCACTATGTTTACTTGAAATTAGCATAATTTCGTAATTCAATTATACTTCAATTTTGAAAAAACCGGGTCTGTAGAGTCTCAGGCCATTGGGAGGAGAAATGAAGGGGAAATAACAAAGAAGGGTCAGTTGAAGACACGGGACGAAAAACACCAAAGTGTTCAGTGAAAAGGGCAGAGCTTCAGAAAGTGGACACTAAGAAGAGGGTGGTATCCAGGCAGCCTTAAATGGCCATGTGCTCCTGCCCTGCTCTGGGGCCATCTGTGATGAGCACCCTACCCCAACCCCAGTAATCCTTGTGGAGGCTTCAGAGGACATGAGCCTGCAACCTAAGTGCTTCACTTTTCTGATCCTGGAAAGAAATAGCATGAAGTTCTGAAGTCTGGAATCTACTAGGATGACAGACACACACGCGTTCCTGCTCCAAGATAAACCACCCCTGACACCGCCAGCATAGCGACCACCGCCCCCTTCTGAAGTCAGGGCTTCATCTACTGTATTATGTCACTCTCACCCCCTATGCTTCTATCAGGGACCTGTCTCTCCTCCCCACTCACCCAGTTCTCTCCCTATGGCCGATCTTCACCCACCTCCCAGCCCTGCCAAACCTCACAGCATTGCTTCTGCTCAGAGTCTTCCTCCCCTCTGCCCCCAAAGATCTCTACAATTAGGAAAAAGGGAAAAGGGAAGTAGATTTTCAACACTAAATCAAAAACAGATGGAGGCTGCGTGTCTATAGGAGTTCGTTTCTGTCTTGAGCCAAGCAGCCTTAATTGTCCAAGTGTTTGCTCCTCAAACCCTTCCGGATCTTTCTTGTGTGTGTGTGTTACAAAAAATTCTGTCAGAGTAAATCTGTCTTTTCTTTAACCAACTACACAATCCTGGGCTTTAGCCTTAGTACCATACCATAAGCATACAAGACACATAAATACTTCTAGATGCTGCAACTTAAAAAAAAATGTGTATTTCCAGAGGCAAAGCTGACTTAACACTGAATGGATGGGTAAGGGAATCTACAATCCACAGGAGTAAATCTGTATCATTCTAGGCCAGCATTGATATTCATACACTCCAGTAAGAAGATGAGAGACTGGAAATCAGGAAGCCTGGGTTTGAGTCCTGCTCTGGGCTTCCCTGGTGGCTCAACTGGTAAAGAATTTGCCTGCAACGCAGGAGACCTGGGTTCAATTCCTGAGCTGGGAAGATCCCCTGGAGAAGGGAACGACTATCCACTCCAGTATTCTGGCCTGGCGAATTCCATGGACTGTATAGTCCATGGGGTTGTAAAGAGTTGGACACTACTGAGCGACTTTCATTTTTACTTTCTGGTCCATATAATCAAAGCTATGATTTTTCCAGGAATTATGTATGGATATGAGAGTTGGACCATAAAGAAGGCTCAGTGCTGAAGAACTGATGCTTTCAAACTGTGATGCTGGAGAAGACTCTTGAGAGTTGCTTGGACTGCAAGGAGATCAAACCAGTCAATCCTAAAGGGAATCAATCCTGAATATTCATTGGAAGGACAGAAGCCAAAGCTGAAGCTCACTCCAGTACCTTGGCCACCTGATGTGAAGAGTTGACTCAGTGGAAAAGACACCCATGCTGGGAAAGATTGAAGACAGGAGGAGAAGGCGACAACAGAGGATGAGATGGTTGGATGGCATTACCATGAGTTTGAGCAAACTCCAGGAGATGGTGAAGGACAGGAAGCCTGGAGTGCTGCACCCATGGGGTTGCAAAGAGTTGGACACGGCTTAGTGACTGAACAATGACTGCCCCTAAGGAGCTGGTTAGTCTCCAGCCTGTTTCTTAACCTCCTTAAGCCTCTGTTTCCTGAGGACACTGGCCCCAATGATCGCCAAGTTCCTTTGCAAATACAAGTCTCATTTTTGCTGATCCCTCCACATTCTTTCTCCTGACCTTGTGACGGACAACCTTCATTTGATAAATAACGACTCCAGGGTGGGAAAGCCTAGAGCACCAAAATTCGTCATCGTTTAGATTCATGCCAGGCCACGTCCCCTTCAAATGCATTAACACCTTCAAGTCGTTTGTCTTCATTCTTCCCTGGAATATGCTCACACACCATTTTGCCCCCACATCCCCTGTTTTTTCAGTAGAGAAAAATGCGGTTAGGAAGTACCTAGCTGCTGAGCTGTCCAGGGCTCTCACATACTAGGTGCAAATTTGCGCAGTAAGTGGGGAATTTCTCATCCTAAACCCTTTCACTTTGTTGCAGGCAGATGCCCCCTGAAGCCAGCCTGACCAACTCCACAGACATCTCATTGTGTCTGAGACTCCTCTTCTTCAGAGGATGTCAGACCAGCCAGCACCTCTTTTTACTCACAGAGAAGTGCTTTCAGCCGCCCTGGGGAGGGGTTTGGGGCAAACTGTATCTGGCCCTCAGAAAAACACTGGGGCTCCTCTGCTTCAGGGGGACACGTGGGACCTGCTCCCTGGAGAAGGGAAGGAGGCAACACGGAAACGCCCCCCACCTTCGGCTCTCCCACCAGAGGAGAGGGGGCCAGGGTGGTGTAGCCGCAGGAGAGGCAGGAACAGACAAAATAGGAAACTCTCAAAGGGCAATTTAATTTTAGATTCAAGGCCAGGAAATTGTTTTGAAAACAATAAGAGCGATGGGCTTGGGTCTTGGCAAAAGGGCAGGTCGGACCACTGCAGACTGCTGAGAGAGAAACGAATCTAAAGCACATAAAGAGCAGAGACGGGACTGTCAGATTCCGTTCTCCATGAGAATCTGTGCTTAGCCTCCAAACGGGCCACCTGGACCACAGCTGAAGCCACCTTGAGATGCCCCCCGCCCTGGGGCTGCAGATCAAGTCAGGGGAGGGGGACAGTGACCAAGGGTGAAGCGCCTCACACCAGTCTGAGACCACAGTTCGCTCCACGCAAAAGACATTCTCTTGCTGAGAGGTAGCGGGTGAGATCCTGTGTTATCCATCAACTTCTACTCATTAACGGGAACCCTGAGACTCCCAGTGGCTCCATGGGGTGCCAGCCTCAGGCATCCAGCCCAGAGCTTGGAGGTGAAGGGTGGGCCTGACTCAGAGCCTCCTCAGAAATGGGGAGAACCTCCCATGGAGAAAAACCTGGACAGGAATTTCAATTTGCTCAGAGGTCTACAAAATGGAGTTCTGTGTTCTTTTTTTTCCCCCTAAACCAAGGAGGGTAAATTCACCATGAATAAAGCATACAGATACATCAGTTCAGTTCTCACTCAGTCTCGTCCAACCCCATGGACTGCAGCATACCAGGCCTCCCTGTCCATCACCAACTCCCAGAGCTTACTCAAACTCATGTCCATGAAGTTGGTGATGCCATCCAACCATCTCATCCTCTGTCATCCCCTTCTCCTCTAGCCTTCAATCTTCAACCATACGGATGCACGAGTTGGCATAAATTCTTATCCATCCCCACATTTCTTAAAAAGGGTCAAGATGGGGACTTCCGAAGGAATTCCCTGGTGGCCCAGTGGTTAAGGTTCTACTTCCACTGCAGGGAGTCTGAGCTCAATTTCTGGTCGGGGAACTAAGATCCCGAGTGCTGTGTAGCAAGGCCAAAAATAAATTAAATTTTTTTAAATTTTATTTTTAAAAAGATGGGGACTTCCCTGGTGGTCCAGTGGTGAAGACTTCACTTATCAATGGAGGGGTGCAGGTTTGATCCCTGGTCAGGAAGCTAAGATCCCACATGCCTCATGGCCAAAAACCCAAAACATAAAGCAGAAGCAATATTGTAACAAATTCAATAAAGACTTTTAAAATGCTCCACATAAAAAAAAAATCTTAAAAAAATATGATCAAGATGCACTTAATGATAAGGACTGTCCCAAGCCAGCAGCCGGAAGATCCAGACCACACTCCAGCTTTTACCAGCCTGTAAACTTGGGCAACTTCATTTACTCTCTTAGGACCTGAATTTCCTGATGCTGGGAGACGGTCTCAAGGTTATGGTCTGGCTCTGAAATTCTCTAGCTTGTGCTGACTGAACCCCATGTCTTAGAAAATCCCCACTTTCTAAGATGCTAGAAAAATCTCTTTTTTCCTTCACTTCTTCTGACTATCACTAAGAGTTATGGTTATAGATTATTTCTTAAACATCATGTTCCAGTAACCTCCCCGGAGGTAAAGCCAACACCACCCCAAGCAACGAGAAAAAAAAAAAATGCTTTCTGGTTTCCATTTACATTCTAAATTTCTTTTTCTGTCTTCTCATTTCTCTAATCCAGGAGAAGGAAATGGCAACCCACTCCAGTATTCTTGCCTGGAGAATGCCGTGGACAGAGGAGCCTGGTGGGCTGCTGTCCATAGGGTGGCACAGAGTTGGACACGACTGAAGCGAATTAGCAGCAGCAGCATCAGCGTTTCTCTAATCAGGGATTCCTTATCCATTGCTCTCCAGGATCCCCAGAAAGAAGGAAAAGGTGTGTATGCTAAGCTTCATAGAAATAAGAATCAGCCCTTCCCAACTTCCCAGAACTACAGGGACAACACAGACTTCCCTGTGAACACATCCTAAGGCATGTGGGGTGGAGGTGAAGAGTGCGAACAGCAAAGGCTAAGAAGAGAATTGCTTCCCAAGGAAGCCCAATTAAACTGCAATTACTCGAGATAAGAGAACCAAGTCTGTTTACACAATGGGGCTGTAAACCACCAGCCCATTACAAGAGAACTTTGATCTGGGGGCAGGGGAGCTATTTCTGATCCAGGGTAGAGAGGAAGCAAGGAGGTTTCTCAATAAGAGAAATATGAATGGCTCCACTCAACCCAAAGCCCCATCTTGTTCTGGCCGCAGCCTTGTAAGGACAAAATCAGTGGAATCACGTCCATCTCCCTGGGTCCATCTCACACAATCGAAAAGTCCAGAGAAAAACAGAGAAGAGATGGTAAACACAGGGAAAGGGAATTAACTGAGGTCATATTTCTGGCTGGTGTCACAACGACTTGACATGGTAAATTATACCCTGTGCCTGTTTTACAGATGAGAATACTGAGGTTCGGAGGAAGTCATGTGCCCAAGGTCACGTGGCTAAGGAGTAATAAATAGACCAGAATTTAACTCAGGTCTTTCTGACTCCAAAGCCTGAGTGTTTTCCATGTTATTGGATTGCCCAAAAAGTTCCTTCCAGTTTGTTCATAAGCTGTTATGGAAAAACCTGAAAGAACTTTCTGGTCAACCCAATGTGTGGCCAGGCTATGTTCCACAGCAGTCTGGCCCAAGCCAGGAGGCTCAGGGCCTTCCATGTGGTCTGACACTCTGAACAGTCACCCTTGCCTGGCATTTTACCATAGAGTAAGTCCCCTACATAGGAACCTTCAAGTTGTGAACTTTCAAAGACACAAATGTACATTCCATCATCATCAGGCATGAGTGACATTACAGCTTGCTCCCCCCGACCCTGTCTCCTATTGCAGTCTACTCCCTCCTCTCCATCCTCCAGGTAGTAACTCTTCCTGTCTGTTCACTTGATGCCAGCCCTCGGATGCCAGCTGTTGTATGGTACTGCTGTACTTTCCAGGGTACTGCACTGTAAGATTAAAAATGTTTTCTTTTTTGTGTTTGTGTTTTATGTATTAATTGTATGAGAAGTGTTATAAACCTATTACAACACAGTACCACAGAGTGGATTGTGTTAGTTGGGTACCTGGGCTAACTTTGTTGGAGTTACACATAAATTGGACTTACAAACGCGCTCTCAGAACGGAACTCATTCATATGTAGGGGACTTACTGCATTCCCAAAGGCCTGAGCTCCGAGAGGAGGTGTGTGGGCAGTTGTCTATTCCTTCCCTCTGAACAGTTCAAGGTGCTTCCTAAGCGAGAGTGACCCAAGGACCTCCTCCACACACTGGTGAGGGAGCCAAGGACAGGGACATGCTTGGTCCAAACCAGGGGCAACCTGCCCCGCCCATTCCTGCCCTGCCCCCAGCCCTGAAAGCTCAGCAATGTGAAGGGGAGGATGACGCAGGAGAGGACCAGGGGTGCGAGGGACTTCCAGGCGCAAGGCAGCAAGTTCTCCAACCAGCATAACAGGAAGGAGTGCTTCCTCCTGCTGGATGAAAGGGTCCCTGACACACAGCCCATATAAGTACCTGCAAACGTCACCCCCTCCCACACAATGGCCAGACAACTTCCAGAAGTGTTGTTTCCCTGCCTCCCCCGCTGTGACATCACTTCTTTCATGAAGGTCTCCCAGGAGGCTGACCTTCCAAAGGGGAGAACTTGTGTCCTGCTTTGCTCAAAGGGACCCCGAGGCAGATAATGTATGTTTTGCATACAATGGCCCTTACCCGAGAGATGGGATGAATTTTGCAACTGTTGCTGTGATTATTTTAAGCCTTCTCCTGGTACAGCAAATAATCAAATCATACTAATGCCAGCTCCAATTCTCAATCAAGGACTCTGAGACTGAGTGGTCTTTGAGGGTCTAGAAAATATTTGTGTCTTGGTTTAGAAGATTGTTTCTTAGACAACTAAAGCAGTCTGTTTAGCAGAAGCCCTCGTTTCTGCTGAATATAGTCTCACTTTTTTTTTTTTTCTTTTTTAAGATTTCCCTTTCAAACACAAGGAGTTACACTCAGTACCAGGCTTCCCAGGTGGTTCAGTGGTAAAGAATCTTCCTGCCAATGCAGGAGATGCGGGTTCAATCCCTGGGTCAGAAAGATACCCTGAAGAAGGAAATGGCAATCCACCCCAGTATTCTTGCTTGGAGAATCCCAAGGACAGAGGAGCCTGGAAGCTACAATCCCTGGTCAGACACAAATTAGCAACTAAACAACACATGGTACTACCCTTCCTTCAACCCCGATCTTGTGTCCTTTCTAGAGCACGTCTTCTCAACCTTGGTGCTGCTGACAGTTGCGGCTAGGCAATTCTTTGTCGTGGGGAATTGTACTGTGCAGTGTACAATGCTTAGTTGCAACCCAGACCTCTCTCCTCTGGATGCCAGCAACATCCCCACTCCCCAAATTCTGACCATCAAAAACATCACCAACAAAATCACCCCTAGATTTAAAAAATCCACTGGTTTTCCTTTTACCCTCAAACTTCCCATTCTGGGATAGCTTCTCTTCCTGGTGGCCCAGGCTAACTAATGCAGAGACCAGGGCGCCAGGCAGGAGGACTTGGTTGATTGGATTAAGTACAACTGGTTGAGCTTCAGACGACAAGACTCCAACAGAACTGAGAAGACTCAGGTGCCTGGGAAAGACTCTCGTCTGGGAAAGTTCATGAAGCTGGGCTCACTCCTCCAGGAGACCTGATTGGGACTGAAAGTTTGAGGTTTGCTAGTTTTTCTGCTAATGCCCAGAGCTTATATTCTATAGGTGATTTACAAATTCTTTCACTGTCATTATAGCCCAGCCCGAAGTTGAAGGTTATCTGTCAGAACGAGTTCACTGAACTTGGGCTTGGATCCATCAACTTTATTTATCTAATTTTTTAAATAACGAAGACATAGACGAAGAAGGCAGAGGACTTCCTGGTTGTTCAGTGGTTCTGAGAAATTTGCCCAACTAGCTCCAGTGGTGGAGAAACTGAGCCCCAGAAAGAAGTTGTGAGCCTAAGTACTGTAACAATAACATAGCAATTCGCTTATGTAACTTTCTACTTTTACCCAAGCAACTCTGAAATATCGTATTGAAAAGAATCCCAAGGGTTGATAATGTTTTTCAGATATGGCTGTTGGGGGTGGGGATAAATGAGTTCTTTGTTTTGAAACCAGTGGAAACAATTCAAAATGCATTAAAAATACCAAGTGTATTCAGTTGAGGGTGGGGTCTTTAGTTGAAAAGACACACTTAGAGTTGTTTTTTAGGTTTTTTTCAATCTCATACAATTTCCAGATGCCCTGTCTAGCATAACTTAATGTTATACCTGCAACTTATGTACTTGTACTGCGATTTATTTCAGTGCCTAAAATATACTAAACACAAATTTGCATGGCATTGCTAAACAAGTTATTAATCTTATTTAACTGGATTACAATATTGGCAAAGAGAATTAACGTAAGCTGCTTTTAAATCCACTTTTCCAAGTCAATGACACAGTGTGCCCTGGAATCACAGTATCCTTATTTAACTAATCTTTACACTATCATCTTTAAGAAAGATTTAGTATCATTTGTGCTGACCTTAGATGATAACTTCTTCGTAAGAAGCAGAAGCAGTCTTTTCCCTGGCCAAGTCTCCAGCCATATGGACCTTAACAAGTCCCTCAGCAATTTCTACTAAGCAGAATGGAGTGATTTTTGGTCTGAACTTGGGTGTGTGTGTTTTAAATATATATTTCTGATGTAAATTGTACTCTAAACATTTCCCTGATTCTAATTTTTTAAATATAGTGAATGGTGTTTATATGGAAACAGAAGCCACTTAAAAAAGAAGAAATATGTGTCACAGAACAGTCAGGGAAGAAAGATGTATTCATCGCTCCTTGAATGTGGAATAGCTTTTTAAGTAATTATTTTTCTAATATTACAGATTAAAACACATCAAATCTTTTGACAATTATAGTGAGAGGTCATGGCAAACGGAAGGGTACCAGGGTTAAACACTCTGCAGAGGAGACAGAAAAGCACTCTGGTCAATTGGTGTCTATTTAGACCGACAAATGTATTTGGAAGGATTAATGCTAAACTTATCTGTCCATTTCCAGAGTAAGTAATAAATGATGGCCACCCCTGTAAAAATACACACAGAATTTAGAATCAACAGTTAATGATTCATCAGCTGCTATTAAAAGTTCACTTCACAGTGGAATTGATGAATGATGGCATTTTGGGATCTTTCACACATCATATTTATAAGGAATTTAGCTAAATATTTCTACAGATCACCATGTAACTTGGGTAAAAGCCTTCTTCCCTAAGAGCAAAAAAACTTTATTTAAAAAAGAATTTTAAAATTCCTCTTACCCCTCTTTTTCTAGGACTCAGGAATTTTCCCTATCAACTTGTCACACTTTATTTCCAGTTTCAAATTCTGTGATTAGAAAAACTTGTATATTTTAGCTTTTATGTATGAGGACCAAAACAAGCTAAATTATGCTAAGAATAGGTCTAAGGTACATCAACGTGCAAAAAATCTTCAGCAAATGAACTGAGCTGTGAAAAATCACCTGGCTTTAAACATTATTCAAGTTTGAGTCATATTCTCTGCAACACAAGCATGCTAAAAAATCTTCCTTAGCAAATCCATCAGTCTTGGATGGTTCACTTTATGTGGTGATGAAAAGACAGATAATCTGGCAATGTAGTCCCTCCAAAAGATGTAAAGCTGATTCCAGCTTGGAGTTGGGTTCTGGCTACTTCTATCTAAGAGAGATCAGAGAGCAGGAGACCCAGGGAGGGGAGGATGGGGCCTGGGAAGGGCCGGGGAGGAGTCCTACTTACCAGCACTGCAGGTCGAGCCGCTGAATAGGTGGCAGGGCCACTCACTGCAGAATCCACAAAGTAGCTCATCATGCCGTCAGCACCTGCGTGGGAAAAAGCACTCACTGAGCTGCTGGGCAAAGAACATGTATGGATGAGAAACCAAAGAAGGCCTAGGATCAGATCTTCTTAGAAGCATCGAGGTCACTTGTTTGTGTTACGGAGAAAGAAATGAAAATGTAGAAAAACAAAGAGGGGGTTTCCCTGGTGGTCCAAAGGCTAAGAATCTGCCTTCCAAAGTAGGGGAAGCTGGTTCGATCCCTGGTCGGAAAACGAAGATCCCACATGCTTCAGGGCAGCTAAGCCAAGGCACCACAGCTACTGAGCTCGAGAGCTGCAACTCAGACAGGATGAAGCCAAATAAATAAATATTTCAAAAGATAATTATAGAAAAACAAAGCGACCAACAGGGAGCAAGGCTGACTCCTGACTGCAAGATAGCCTGAGTGGTGGTGTCTGCTGCAGACAGTTAGCACTCAGAGACCACAAAAAGACCCTTTAGAGGGCTTCTGGGCAGGAATGGGTCTCTTAAAGTCACATTCCCATCCCTGTATCTCAGTCCCTCCACCCCGGACCCCGGCCTGGCTCTCCACATGCAGGGTGGCATTTACCAACTGGTGAAAGACCAAAGAGAGAAAGGGCAGGAGAGAGGAGGGGTGGAAAACCTTTACTGAGAAGGCATGACAACCAGGACCCTGACAGATAAACAGAGAGAAGCCCCAAAGGGGAATGCATGTTACCCATCTTCACAAAGGAGAAGGGCTATTATTAAATAACTGTTGTTGAGAGCCATTATCTCCATTCAAAGTTTGAATGACCATCACACTTGAGGAATGTTCTGGCTAAAGGGATTTTGCAGCTAGCTGTCAGTCATTGGAAAATCATTTATATAGCTAACATTTCTGTTGATCCAAACACTCTCTAAAGTACACTAGTCCATATGCTTTCCTGAGTTCAATATTACACATTTTAAAAAATGTCTTTCTTGAATGATTTAGAAGATTAAATTCCTTGGTATGTCATTCAGAGACCAAATTCCTATTGTTAGGGAGTTACATTTGAGTTTCAACTTAGCTCCTTTCCATTTTATATTTGTCCGTCCTTTCCCTTTATTCTTGAGGACAATTAAAGCCACTGACCTCCTTTCAAGAAATATCAAGAATAATGTAGGTCTTATGCTCAATTTGCAACTCTGTTCACCATACAGCTTGACAGCCAATGAGCATATACATCTTCTTTCATATGAAGTATATTTAGATAACATAGATAAAGTTCTACACTACAAAATTGTACTGACCAAGGCCTACCATCACACAGCAACTACTTTCCCACAGGTGAGAAAAAAGTTAAAAATCTTCTGAAGACATAACTTATCCCAGAACTGTGCTTACTGTGTTTAACTAAAACATCACCTTTAAATGATGTCTTTTCTCCCAAAAAGTAGGATGCAATCTAAATATTAATTTAAAAAATGTAAAATAGCTAAGGGTAACTATGTTCATCAAGCTTCCCTGGTGGCTCAGTGGTAAAGAATCCGCCTGCCAGGGCAGGAGGCATGGGTTCGATCCCTGGAGAAGGAAATGGCAACCCACTCCAGTATTCTTGCCTGGGAAATCCCATGGAGAGAAGAGCCTCGTGGGCTGCAGTCCATGGGATCACATAGAGTCAGACACGACGTAGCAACTAAACAACAATTATGTTCATCAAGATGTTGTTTTCTAGTTTCTTCAGGGACTTGATTGCAAAAAAAAAAAATGGCTCCCAGGAGGAACTCCCAGGTGGTAGAGCTGAAGAGTTGGAAAAGATTGAATTACTCTAGTCCAAGGACACTGTTCCCACCTGGAGCTGGAGCTGCGGTCCCCTGGTCAGTGTTTGCATCTAAAAACAGTTCTGCTGCTGCAGCTGCTGCTAAGTCGCTTCAGTCGTGTCCGACTCTGTGCCACGCCACAGACAGCAGCCCACCAGGCTCCTCCATCCCTGGGGTTCTCCAGGCAAGAACACTGGAGTGGGTTGCCATTTCCTTCTCCAATGCATGAAAGTGAAAAGTGAAAGTGAAGTCGCTCATTGTGTCCGACTCTTAGCGACCCCATGGACTGCAGCCCACCAGGCTCCTCCATCCATGGGACTTTCCAGGCAAGAGTACTGGAGTGGGGTGCCATTGCCTTCTCCATCTAAAAACAATGAGCAGCTACCAAATATCAGATTCTACACTAGGGAAGAGGGCCTGGTCAGTGTGGACACGGCGAAGTGCTCCTGCTTTTTGCCTCAAAATCAAATTTTAAAGCCCTAATAAGTCATCAACCACCCTCATTTCAATTATATCTACTCATAGACGAGATTTAAACGTTGACAACACAGATTGTGTAATACTGATAATGGCTTAACTGAGATCTGATTCCTTAGGGAAAAGTTGCCCCATCCCTCCAGGGCCCCGCAGGGCAACCTAAACCTTAGGAGAATGTCCAGATGTGGAGAGTGCTGCTTTGTGTAAGCCATCTAGCCCTCGATTTCCTCCAGAAAGCCCCCGGGGTCCCCTGAGTCATCACAGACCTCAATTATTTATTCAACAGGCACATCAAGGCTTCCTCTGCCAGGAACTTGTTAATCATTCAGTAAATAGCGACTTTGTGCCTCCTGTGTGCTCAAGACACACAGGTAAACAAAGACCCCTCCCTCGTGGACCTCACGTTCTATCTGACTCGGGATAAAGCTGAGAAGGATGGATCTCCATCTGCAGGCAGTGGAGAAGACAGACTCACGGAGAACTGGAATACAAGATAACGAGGAGTTTACCTACAATACCGAAAACAGTTCTGCCAAAGCCTGGGGATAGGAAGCCATGGAAGGCTGCACAGTGTACTTGGCCTTATGGATGGTCCCTAGACTCCACAAACAGGCGCAAGTCTTTGCCCTTCTGAATTCTTGCTGGACTTAGACATTTGTAAAAGAAATGCTTTGGGGATCAGCTAGCTGCCTTGTCCTGAAGCCTAACTCAAAGGCATCAAAAGCAACACTCTTCCTCCTACCAACCTTCCACGTAGCTGGGAAAAAGGTTTAATGGAAATGTGTTTTCTCTTTCCGGTGGACAGAGAGAGTAACGCTGTGGCCCCACACAGGGTCCATCCTGAGCTGGGCTGAATTCATGAAGCTTCACTCTCTGTGACTGACATTCCCTTGGGTAGAAGCCCTTTGCCCACAGAGGAAGCTGGAAAGAGGGAGTTGCCAGGGCTCTGGAGGGCTCTCATCTCAGGAAATAACTCTGGGACAGAAATGGATGACCGCTTCATTATTTTTTGGAGAAAGAAAAAAAGAACCCTCCCTGTTTCCACTTGTAGATAGTGACAGAGACCAGCTGCTGTAGACGTAAATCCTTTCAGAAAAAGCACAAGGACTGTTTGGGTAAAAAAAAAAAAAAAAGACATGTTGGCCAAGGAGAATTCCCTCCTACATGACAGCTATTTGGATATCGGTTGGACCAACGTTTTTGTCTTGGCATTATAAACGTTTCTGCCTAAACACAAAACAACTGTGTGAATTCAGCTTTACTCCCCAGCCTAGAGGCATCCATGGGCTTGTCTGAATGCAGAAATGGTTTGAATTCTTGGTAACAGAGGGCAGAGAAGAGCTGAGCTCACTTCCTTGAATGGGAGCCACAGTGCCCAAGCAGCCAAGCAAAAGTGTCTGCAGCAATTTTGTGCTTAGGAAGCAGTGGGCTCCCAGCTTTGGCCCACCCCAGCCTCCAGGTCCACTGCAGCCCCACTGCTCACCACCCCACCGCCCTAACTCACCACCAGCCCACCAGCCACCTCGCCTGTCCATCCTCACCGCCCTGGACTTTCAGGATGAAAATGGGCACACCATGCAGAGGGGGGAGAATGCAGTAGTTTGGTTTATGTGGGCATCTTGCATCCAATAAAATGCTTTGGGACTCTGGGAGCCCTTGCTTCTTCCTAAAGCATGTGATGACCTCTGGAGTCCCGCCCTCCACAAGTCCTGGACGCAGGCTGGGATCTACAGGCTGACACTTGCTTCCATTTGGGTCACTCCAAGCGCAGGTTGAGTGAAAACCAGAAGGAAGGGAGGCGAGGGACTCAGAGGGGTGTTTCAGGCCAAGGCAGCAGAAGAGCAAGGAAACCCAGGGAGACCAGGCTCAGTGGAGGCTGAAACCAGTTCCCCTCAACTCTGTCCCCTGCTCTGCTCTGCTTCTAGGTGATAACTGTGATGTCACTTATGAGTTTTCATTGAGATTATTATTTTGTTGTTGCTGTTGTCTTTGCGACCCCATGGACCACAGCACCCCAGGTTCTCCTGTCCTCCACTATCTCCTACCCATGGACTGCAGCACACCAGGCTACCCTGTCCATCACTATCTCCCAGAGGTTGCTCAAATTCATGTCCAATGAGTCAGTGATGCTATCTAACTATCTCAACTTCTGCTGCCTCATTCTCCTCCTGACCTCAGTCTTTCCCAGCATCAGGGTCTTTTCCAATGAGTCAGCTCTTCACATCAGATGGACAAATTATTGGAGCTTCAGCTTCAGCATTAGTCCTTCCAATAAGTATTCAGGGTTGATTGCCTTTAGGAGTGACTGGTTTGATCTCCTTGCAGTCCAAGGGAGTCTCAAGAGTCTTTCCAGTACCACAATTTGAAAGCATCAGTTCTTCAGCCTCAGCCTTCTTTATGGTCCAACTCTCACATCCGTACATGATTACTGGAAAAATCATAGCTTTTATATGGACTTCTGTCGGCAAAGTGATATTTCTGTTTTTTAATATACTTTTTAAAAGCCAAAATTATAGTGCTACCAACAAACGCACTGTGATTTAAATTTGACCTTGCCCTGTGGTCTTTGTGTTGGTATTCTAGGTCAAGAATTATGGCTATAACATACCCCGGGTAAAGAGACTACACGTGGTAAATACAGAAGTATAAGAAAGCTGTCACAGAAAATACAGATGATGCAGGTTTTCCCTTTTTTTTTCTTTTGCAAGTTGTGCATAATTTAAATAGATTTGCAATAAATGTTTCCCTTAAAATCAACAATTTAGAGTTCCTATAAATTTATATTCCAAGCATACCCTGGAACACAGGAGAAAAAGAATCTGGCTTCCAATAGGATTAGTCATTCAAAAGATACTTTCCCTAAACAACGGCACTTTTGCCAAACTAAGGGCTTCCCAGGTGGCTCAGTCGGTAAAGAATTCTCCTGAAGTGCAAGAGACCCAGGAGATGTGGGTTCAATCCCTGGATGGGGAAGATCCTCCGGAGGAGGAAATGGCAACCCACTACAGTATTCTGGCCTGGGAAATCCCATAGACAGAGGAGACGGGAGGGATACAGTCCATGGGGTTGCAAAGAGATGGACACGACTGAGAAAATGAGCGCGCACACACATGCCAAACTAGAGACAACACTGTCACCCGTGTCACCGAAGCAACACCTCTCATTCACAATACAAAGAGTTTGAATGTCTTCTTTCTGAATATAAATTTGTTTTTTAAAGACTCAGGCTGAGTGTTACCTCTTCTAGGGAGCATTCTCTAAATCTTCTTGTCAATCAGATGGACGTTCTCGATCTTCAGGTTTGGGATTCACTTTCACAATGTACCTAACAAAGTTCAGAGTACTTCCTTCATCATAAGTTTCTGATTCTGTATCATAAGTTGCTAGAGGGTAGGGACTGTGTCTTTTTAGCTGACACGTTGTATTAACAGATGTGCAATATGCTTGCCAACTAAATGAAGAAAAGACCTGTATGTGTATATAGTTAACATATGCAAGAGTTATGTCTCAGTGCCTGAGTACACCCAAGATAGCAAAGATATCTCTGAGACAAAGGGAAAAAGGGACATCACCTGTGATGATGTGTCCATATGCAATTCTGAGGTTAGATTTCTTCAATATTAACTGCAAGCAGGATCATATTCTTCTCTGAACTAAAGGACATAGCCCATTGATGAGTGTATCGTCTCCCATTATTTTCTTTCTAATTCTCATGAGAAGTCCATTTGTAGTTTTCAAATCTTTTAAGACGTTCTCTTCCTTGATCTGCCAGTGTAACAAAAGCTACAACGTCTAATTCTCCAAGAACTCAACTGTAAGCAGATTTGGATAGCTGAACAAGCCTCAGTCCCCCAAAGAAACTGTGGTCACCATAAGCAGAAAAGAAATTGGTAAGAATTGAAGATGGATTCTTTCTGTCACTCCTAATTCTTTAAGAACCTGATTTTCTTGACTGAGTATTACAACTGATGGTAATAAATATTCCATGTTATTTCAAGAGCCAGAACCGGCCCATAAAGACTATGTTCTGATCCATGGGTTACTAGCTTCTGCGTCTCAAAGTCAATCCACTGATCCTTTCACTGAGTTCACGAAGCATCAACTCACAGATTAATGAACGTGTCAGTCTTGTTTCTCCCCAACTTCACTGCTAATGAGTCCTCCAACTCTTACTTGAAAATAGGCTTGAAAATGACTCATATCCATCTCCTATTTCTCTGAACAAGTCTCATCTTCTAATTAAACATAACACTCTCAGGTTCTGTATGAATTGACACAGCTCAACCAATCTTTCTTAGAATACTAAAAATGAACTCCTGTTATTATAATATTACAAAAGTCATTCACTAACATCTCCCGAAAGGAACAGAATATAGGATGATTTTTGTCTGCTGAGCTGTGATAATCAGGGGCTAATAGTGCCTTGTAGACCATTTTATATTTCCTCCTCCTGGGAACAAATATCTCTCCATTACTCTGCTGGGATGGTGCTGTCAACCGAGGCAGAAGGGGGCATCTCTCGTAAACCTCAAGGGAGTATGTTAAAACCTGCCCGCTCTTCTATGTCTAGGAATTTTACGAGCACAATGCCCTTCTTAAGTCTCTGAAACTTTCCGGAAACTAAGGCTCTGCTCTTTCTAGTATGGGAACATCCTCTGCAAAACTAAAGGTGACATTGAATCAGCTGTCTGACAATAAAAGTGCCTACAGCCTTGTCCTCAAATGGCATTCCTCATCCTCTATCGAATCCTGAAATTCAGAAAATAACCATGGTTGTTCTTCAGACATACTCCAGTGCCATGCATGTAGTAGGCACTCAATGAACAACTAAATAAAAAATTGGGATTTGCATCATTCAGAACCCTGTGGCAAAATGAGGGTTTGGCTAACAGAATCAGATAAAGGTAGACTCAAGGATAATTACAGGCAAGATATTAACAGTGAAATGTTCTTCTTCATAGCTTTTACTTTTGGGGTAGAATCTAAGCAATTACATTGGAAAGACTGATACTGTATCTGAAGCTCCAATATTTTGGCCCTTGATGCAAAGAGCTGACTCACTGGAAAAGACCCTGATGCTGGGAAAGATTAAAGGCAGGAGGAGAAGGGGACAACAGAGGATGAGATGGTTGGATGGCATTACCGACTGAATGGACATGAGTTTCAGCAAACTCTGAGAGACAGTGAAGGAAGGGAAGCCTGGTGTGCTGCAGTTCATGGGGTCGCAAAGAGTTGGACACAACTTAGAGACTAAACAACAACTACAAAAACAATTACACGGAAAATCTATATTATAAGAGCAAGAAAACTATTATAGTAAATTTGGGAAAGAATAAATGTGTGAAATATTATCAGGACCAAATTATATTTCATACTATTGATGTTAATTATTTGCAAGAGGAAGTTATGAGTGACAGCTGTTTCTTTTTGTCTCCAAATTTACATGCATGCATGTCTGTGGCCATACCACCCTGAACGTGCCCGAGCTCATCAAATTTACATGCCTGCCTCCAAAAGTACATGAATAACAAACATTTTTAGATTAGTCC
This sequence comes from Bubalus bubalis, assembly GCF_019923935.1. Classification (NCBI taxonomy): domain Eukaryota; kingdom Metazoa; phylum Chordata; class Mammalia; order Artiodactyla; family Bovidae; genus Bubalus; species Bubalus bubalis. Next base: position 112,642,467 of record NC_059161.1, read on the forward strand.
TAAACTTTGAATGAATAAAATGAATCTCAAATATGGCCAAAAAAAAAAAAAATGGGATTTGATCTAGTTAGCTAGTATTGACCAGCTGCATAGCCCTGTATTAGATGCTATGGTAATTCCCAGGCTGAGACTAAATCACTTTTCTTTTTTATATAGTTATTTTTCTAGTTTATGAGACAATTATAAGAGACAATGAGACAATTATAAGACCCTGTTACTCAACAGTACAGTGGTTCCTCTCAGACCAGTAGCATGGACAAGCACTTGGGAGCTAGGAGAACTACAGAGCTCAGGTTCCATTCCAAAAAGATCCATAAGAACATTAAAGTTTGAGAAATGCTGGTGAGCCTGGTAGGCTGCAGTCCATGGGGTCGCTAAGAGTCGGACACGACTGAGCGACTTCACTTTCACTTTTCACTTTCATGCATTGGAGAAGGAAATGGCAACCCACTCCAGTGTTCTTGCCTGGAGAATCCCAGGGACAGGGGAGCCTGGTGGGCTGCCATCTATGGGGTCGCACAGAGTCGGACACAATTGAAGCAACTTAGCAGCAGCAGCAGCAGCAGCAGCAAGTGCTATATTATGGGAACATAAAAGATGAAGAGATGACTTCTGGAAGGATGCTGAAGGAAAACTTCAAGAGGAATTGGCATTGAAATGGGCCTTGAAAAATTGGTAGCTAGCAGTATGCACACAGACTCAGAAATAAGAAAATGGTAGATTAGAGAACAAAGAATAACCCAATACTCAAATGGATTGTAGGGAAGTGGGAGATGAAATTGAAAGACCCTCTAGGGCAGATTACCAAACTAAAAGCTTGGACTTTTTTTAGTATAGCTATAGATCTAAATAGCAATAGTAGTAGTAAATTTAACAATAATATATTATCAAAATTAAAGTTACAACTGGTATAGCACATAGTGGAATATTACACAGCAATGTAAAGGAAAGAACTATTGATACACTGAGCAGCATGAGTGAATCTAAAATAAAGTAAGCCAAATGAAAGAAGACTACCTACTATATGATTCCATTTATATGATATTCTTGAAAAAGAAACACCATAGGGTCAAAGAACATGGCCTGGAGGTGAGAAGAGGATTTGACTATAAAGAAGCATAAGGAAATTTTTTTTTGAATGATGGAACTGTTTTATATCTTGATTGTAATACATTGATTTATAGATTATAAATACTTGACTTATACATTAGCCAAAATTTGTAGAACTATACACTAAAAAGGGTGATTTTTACTGTTTGCCAATTATACTTTAATTTTAAAAAAGTGTGCTGGGGGAAATATAAAGTTATAGTACTAAAAAATTAGATTTTTTTTTTTCCTAAGAAACTGGAAACAAAAATGAGTAAGCTGGAGGAATGATGTGAAGCATCTTGGCTTCAAGGACAGCTATAGCAGAGGTCATGGTATATGCGATTCTTGGCCACATTGAACCCAGAGAGAGCTTCAAGATAAAATGTCAACTCTAACCCCATAGTGACTGCCAAAAAAAACCCCCAAAGAGCCTAGAAGTTTAAAGAACTACTTTTCAACCTACAGCACGTGGAGTTATGTCAGATATAATCTAAAATGTAGATATGGCTCTGGCTCTCAAGAAGCTCTCAACAAAACTGAGAGATGCCGTAAATATAAAGATAGCTATTGAGAGAACAATGAATGAGTGGAGCCCGGAGAGTTTTAATAATGCCCTTTAACACTGAACGAAGCACACCAGCTGCCTTCAATCTCTCAAATCCAGCGAGCAACTTCTTGGACTATATCTGATGGTCATTTTTCACGGTGGGGTTTTATTTGTTCTATTGCCCAAATTTTAAGTTTCAAATTTCTCAGCATACTGCTAAACAGCTTCCTGGCATGCTTATATAAAGAGGGATTTGGTAAAGTCAATGAATTTTAGAGTTGGAAAAAAATCTCATCAAATCTGTCCATTTTTTATTTGAATGAACTGAACCCAGAGAGGTTAAGTGTTTAGCGGAGTGATAAAGATAGATAGACTATGGTTGACTGGGACCTCCTTACTGAGTGTGTGTGCGCATGTGTGCTAAGTCGCTTCAGTCGGGTCTGACTCTTTGCGACCCTATGGACTGTAGCCCACCAGGCGTCTCTGTCCATGGGATTCTCCAGGCAAGAAAACTGGAGTGGGTTGCCACGCCCTCCTCCAGGGGTTCTTTCTGACCCAGGGATCGAACCCATGTCTCTTCCATTGGCAGGAGGATTCTTTACCACTAGCGCCACCTGGGAAGCCCTTACTGAGTGTGAAGACAAATTTCTTCATCTCACAAAGTCTTTATTTCCTCAACTGTAAAATGGAAAACATAATACCAATCCTTTCAGGATTATTGAGGAGGGTTATATAAAATGAAACCATTTTACACATGATAAAATGGTCAATAGATAGTGGCTATTATTATCACTGTTTTATCACAGCGCCTGGCACTAGTAAGCATTGACTAATTAATAGTAATTGTGGGGTTTTTTTACTGCAGAGGTTATTTATTCAGATATTAGAAGCAGAACCCAGATGGCCAATATACCTTATCTCTTTCTAAAAAGACTTGTATTTAAATAATCAAAATAGGATTCGCTCCCATAATCACAGGTTGAGTAGCCTTAGCCAAGAATTTCACAAGAGAAAAGCGCCACAATTTCAGTTGAATGGCAGTCTGCTTGTACCATTGTTATGCATAAAACCAAGAAGTAAGCAGTTTTCTTACCTTGGGGGAACAAACAGGCTGAAAGCTTGCATAGCACATGGGGGAAATATCCAGCTTCCTTTGATAGAAATGTGAATCTTATGTGGCCTTACACTTTGGCAACGAGATATAAATGTAATCAAGTTGTAAGCTGCTGTGAGAAACACGGCAAGAGTTTTTGTTTGTTCTGCTTTTTACAACTTTTTTGTTTTTGTTTTTGCTTTTGCTTTTAAACCGTACTTTCCAACCCAATTTACATAGCAATCACCTAGGAATCACCTGAGAATCAGGTTTCAAGGTACAGCCAGACGGTCTGCATTTCTGACAAGATCCCCTGCGATGCTCATTTTGAGCACCGAGGCAGTGTCTGGACTCCCTTGGTTAAATTCAGGAGTGGTTACAGCAAGGTGTTTGGAAGGCAGAGCCCACTGAGGTACAGGCAAGAAGAGTCTGGGCCACAAGCTGAGCAGAGGTTTGGTTGTTATCTTAGTTGCCTTGCAAGCCCAGCCAGGGAGAAGGTGCAGCCCAGGAGCTGTGCCTCCGTCCTAAGCCCTGTACCAGGCGAGGGCGAGGGCAGCATCTGACAGGGCTTCCTGCCTTTCCTAAGAAGCCAGGGTTTGAGTTACTTCGCCTCGAATGTCAAGAAACTGATCACTGCTCTTCCCCCATCCAAAAAAATCATTTTGGCTTAATGATTACTAGGAGCTCCAAAGGGCACTATATTTTTCATATTTTAAAAGTATTTATTTGTTTATTTGACTGCACTGAGTTGCAGCATGTGGGATCTAGTTTCCTGATCAGGGATAGAACCCAGGCATTGGGAACTCTGAGTCTTACCCACTGGACCACCAGGGAAGTCTTATTTTATGCACGCTGGACTTAAATCTTATGGAAATTCTTTGCACTATGTTTTGCAACTCTTTGAAGTTCCATCAAAATTTGTCCCAAGAAATTCCATCAAAATTTGTCCCAAGAGGGCTCAAGAGAGAGATTTACTGATCTTGTCAACTAGACCTTGTAGCATTGCTTCAGAGTCAGTGTCTTCCTAACAATGAATCATTAATTCATAGATTCTCCTTTGGAAAAGAAGCGTAAGCCATGGTATTCTCCCAGATAAATCAACCATTGGGCTAAGCAGAAAAATTTAGCCTGAATTTGTATACGTGACTCAAAGTTACTAGGTTCCTATGAGACATGACTCTAGCCACAGCTCTGCACCCATATGGTTTTGGTCCTTTAAAAAAACAAAAAAATTGTATTGGAGTATAGTTGCTTAATGATGTGTTCATTTCTAATATAGAGCAAAGTGAATCAGTATACGTATATACGCCTTTGGTTCTAATCAGGTCTCACCACCAACCAAATCATTCTGAGTACCAGCCTCAGAGTCCTCATCTGCTAAATGGGAACAAGCGTGCCCACCTCACGGACTTCATTGTAGGTTAAAGAAGCAGCCCAGCCCGTGCAGAGCACAAGGGCCCCAGGACATGCCAAGTGCTCATGAAACTTCATGGGTGATTATCCTTCCTCTAGTGAAGTCGAGAAGACAGGTATTACACCCAGAGAAGCATCAGGATTAAAAAGTTGAGTTCCTTACAGCTGCATTTGCAGTAGAGCGTGGACAAAGGAGATGCCAGGGCAAATGAATGAGTGGTCTTCGTATCTAGGTTGGCGCAGGAATGAAGATTCCCCTCAAATGTCACTAAGTAGCTGTCCACCACACTTATTGTGCTCAAATGCTAAGTATGTTTTCATTTCTGAAAAGAAGGGGAGAGAGAAAGAGAGAGAGGAGGAAGGTGGGGTTGGGGGGAGAAGGAGGGAGAGGAGGAGGGAAAGGATGTCCCAGCTCCCTTCTGCTGTTTGATGCAGAAATGGGAGTTTTGAGTGGGTAATTAGAGAAGGAGAACTGCTGTAAGAAACAGTTCTGTTCACCAATCGATAAAACCAGGAGATATAGCAGAGCCTGAATTATCAGTAAGAAATCAAGCAACACTTTGATGCCATCACTGAGGGACCTGGCAGTGCCAACAATGTGTTTCCGGAGCATTTGTCTGCCCTCTGACTCACCCTCCCTGGGGACCTGGCACCCACACACCCAATTTGTTACAAGGTTACTTCAGACTCTCCCTCAACCTTATTGGCACTATTTTCATTCTTCAAAGCTCTAGGCTGTTTACTTCCATTCTCATGAAGTAGGTGGAGCACAAACCATCAGTCACAGTTTTTTCGGTATTCCCATTTTAGAGAGGAAGAAAAGAAAGCACAGTCTCATCAAATTACTTGTTCTCAGTTCCAAAGCCAATCTCCAACAGACCAAAGCCTGCACCAGTGCCAGTTCTGACCCCTTCACCTCTGAACCCCATTATCATCCGAGGCAGGCAGTTGGCCCAGATCCATGCTTTCAACGCGTCCTCCAAGGTCACAGGTGACCCCGTGTTGAAGGGTTACACCCTGCTACCCACCCTCCCCCAGGCTCTGCTCTGGGACCTCCCTGCACCTCTAATAACCGGCACCTCCGTGTAAGCAGCTCTCTCTGGGACCAGGCTGCCCACATCCTCAGCGGCGGAACCAGGACGGAAGAGACGGCCTGGCTGCCTTCGCTGTTTGTTGTTTCACTCCTGAGTTGGCAAGGATGGGAGTTGTTGATTTACAATTAGGAGCAGCGTGCTTCTTCAAATATTAATATTAATAACGACGATGCTGAACACATGAAAAGGCCTTTTCATCTTCAAAGCACTTTGCAGACATTAACTCATTAGCGCTCTCTCCCCTCCGCTCAGAAACAACAGGTAAGGAAGAATCTCCAGTCCCCCCGCCCCTGCCCGCGGAAGCAAAGAGGTTTCTCTTTAGATAAAAAGAAGGTGTTGCCGTCCAGACTTAACAGCTGTCGAAAGAGTCAGAGTGCCAGGCGTTTTACAAATCAAATGGAGCTGCCAGAGTTGCCATTTCAGAACCTGGATTTCCCGTTGTTTAACAAATATCTCTCTTTTCAGTTGCACAGGAATGGTATGAAGTAGGAGGGGAAATGGCCTTGTGATTTAAAAAAAAAAAAAAAATCTTACCCGAAAGGTGATTAGGAAAACCTGCAATCAAATGCCTTGGTCTTGGTAACCTAGCATATTTTGAACAGTTCGCCTACATGAAACGCAACTTTAAAAGGGGGTGACAGAGATGTTTTCATAACAGATGAAAAGCCCCAACCAAAATGAGATTGCCAGATATAAAAATCACCAAAGGAAGAGGGTGGCCATCCACACCCCGTGCTGTGCGCAAAGCTGCCCAGGGATTCAAGCTCTACGAAATACCCACCTTGACTTTCAAACTCCTCCTGCCACAGGTACAGTCCAAAAGAAGATGTAGAGTCCCTTGGAAAACTGAGTCACGAAACAGGTAAAAAAAAACCAAAAAGCCTAGTCTGATTTGCAAGACTCAAACCTGTAACAATTTTCTCACAATGTAAGCAATTTATGAAGCTGATGAGCTTAAAAGAAAATTCTTCCAAAATTTCAGAAGTAAAACAATGGCACGCTAGGAGTGAAAGAGAAAAAAGGAAAGAAATGTCTACATTTAACTACGCTTTATTTCTTTGGAAACGCTCCAAGATGTGAAGAAAATTCAGTTTCTGACAAGTAATCGGCGAGTGTCTAAAATGTGCGTGATTTTGCTCTTATGAAATAGGAGAAAAGGGGAGACCGTTTTGATTTCAGACTATTCTAACAAGGTTAGGGAGTATTTTTGTAAATGGTTCTTAAGCAGTTGAATGAAAAATATAGAAAAATGTGAAAAGAGAAAGAGAATGCCGTTTGTATCCTGAAAGTCCCCATCAATTTACCGGTTAATTCCACCAAATACACACACACAAAAAGGAAAATGGACCGCAAAGTTTTAGGCAGAAACTCACACCCCATTCACTTACTACTTTGCCGGAGAGACTGTGTGAAGAATGGGTCCAGAGTGAGCTCCCTCAAAGTCTACGGTCTCTTCCCAACTACCTGCGGGAATCCTCTGCTCCGAGGCTAAAGAGGATGCAGGGACCATAATGTTCCTAATAGAGCGGCCTCCTTAAATTGGGGGGTGTGGTCAAGCCCAGAAAAGCTGGAAAAAAGGCAGTGTTCCACGGGCCCCTTACTCCACGAAGGCAGCCACTAGGATAGGCTCCTCGATCTAGAAGGAAAAGCAAATCAGATTACTTATTGAGATAACTCCAGATCACACCTTAACTCCTACCATTGGAATTGCCCTTCAATTAAAGGTAATTCAGCCACGGAGAGTAGCCTGGAGAGATGTGAACTAAAGACAACTCCTGCAATGGGATAACTCTCAGCGTTTGCTCTAGCTTTAGATTTAGTCTCTACTGAATATGTGAATATTCATGACTCGCATTTCTTGACTTTCTCAATGGAGACCCCATTTAACCTAGACCAGGGGTCAGGAGAGAGTTGTAAGGGTCAAGGCAGACTGGCAGAGAGCAGACTGTCTACCACCCCATCACCAGCTGAGCTTATCTCTAGGAACCAGGCTTTATCTCTAGTAACCTGATGTGATATGTGATGTTTCCTAAGGAAATGAAAATAACTCTATGGAAGCCAGCAGACCAAATAGAGAATTGGGAATTCTGAAACTAAGCTAAGTTACCCTCCATGTAGGAGTGGTTTTAGGTGATCTCTAAAATAGATTAGTTACAGTGACTCTGACTCCTAGTCCATGGTACAGGAATAGAAGGGCAGAAATACTGATATATTCCTCATTTAGAGAAAATCTAAACAGTGTGAAACTCTTCTTCTAGGTGAAAATACACAGATTCAGAAACATATTACAATGTAATATCATTTCTCTGATAGGATTATTTCATTACGATTTTTTTTTAAGTCAGTATTTGGCTGCATAATTTAAGGCTTTTATCTTAAAATTTTCCATTTACTTTGAGGAATGGATGGGAGTTAAAATGTGCCATGGTTGACTCCTTGCCCTTTCTAAGGAAGACACAAACGCTCAAGTTTGAAAACTATGAAAATATAGTAAATGTCCTTCCTAGGGCAACATTATCTTTATCCTTTGTTGTACAAAGGCAGCAGTGCAATGAAGATGGTACTGTCATGAAAACAAGATTTTTCTGCTTATCGTTTGCCTTTGCACATTCAGTGACTTAGAGGAGAGAAGAGATAGTGGAACTGGTTCAGCTTTAATAAATATCTGTGCTACGCACTGTGATAGGCATGGGGGAAAACGTCAAGTTCACACTGGAGTGGGAAGACAGCCACATAAATTGATCACCTCAATCAAGTGTAACACATGCTATGAGAGCATCTGTGAAGAGAGCGACAGAAGCTTCAGCCTGTGCCCTCAAGCTCCGTCAGCTCCAGTACGCTGTATCAAAAGCCCATGTATCAACAGCCCCGTATCAAAAGCCCATGGCCAACTGAACCAGTCACAACCAATTATAATTGTATTCACTGTATTTGAAAAGAGTTTTAAAAGAGAAAACAGTGTAGAGAAGACCTGGATTCTTGCCTTACGTGGGTGTACAGTGTGATTTTTGAAGAGCTCTGGAGTCTGGCGTTGTCTACACAGAGTTCACATTAGACATCAACCCTTCAGAACCTAGGGCCATCCTCTGCCCCTGTGTATCAGGGTGGCCAAGAGCATAAGCTAGAAATCTAAAGAGCAGAAAATAAGCCTCACACCTGCTGAAGATGGCCTGGAGATCACCTAGGAGAGCAACAAGTGTTACCAAACAAGTGTTACAAACTGATGCTATAGCATCAGATGAATATATGCAGCAAAGGAGTGAAGGGAGACCCTTACCTTACCCCCTATGTAAAAGTTAACTCAAAGTGGATCAAAGACCTAAATAAAAGCTAAAACTATAAAATTATTAAAGGAAAACATAAACGGAAACTTCATGACATTGGGTTTGGTAATGATTTATTAGAATCACACCAAAGGCACAGACCAAAAAAAAAAAAATGATAGACAAGTTGGACTTCATCAAAATTAAAAACACTGGTATTGATACATAAAAGCACACCATTAACAAAGTGAGAAGGCAACCCAGGGAATGAGAAAAAATTTTCAAATCCCTTATAATTTGGATTACAGACTATGTAAGGAACACTTGCAACACAATGATGACAAGAAATAACTCCATTGAAAAGTGAGCAGAGGACTTGAATAGATATTTTTCCAAAGATATACAAATGGCCAATAAGCACTTGAAGAGATAGTTAACATCACCAGTCACTAAGGAAATGCAAATCAGAACCACAATGAGATACCATTTCACACCTATCAGTTCAGTCAGTTCCAGATGTGAAATTTGATATATTTCACACCTGTATCAAAAAAACAATAAAATAAATGACAAGTGTTGGTGACAAAGTAGAGAAATTGGAAGGGTTGTTCATTGCTGATGAGAATGTAAAATAGTACAGCCACTATGGAAAACAGTATGGTGGTTCCTTATAAAATAAAACACAGAATTGTCATTGGATCTAGAATTCTAACTCTAGATATATACTCAAAAAAATTGAAAGCAGGGACTTAAACAGATATTTGTACACTGATATGCATGTCTAGTCAAGGCTATGGTTTTTCCAGTAGTCATGCATGGATGTGAGAGTTGGACTGTGAAGAAAGCTGAGCACAGAAGAATTGATGCCTTTGAACTGTGGTGTTGGAGAAGACTCTTGAGAGTCCCTTGGACTGCAAGGAGATCCAACCAGTCCATTCTGAAGGAGTTCAGCCCTGGGATTTCTTTAGAAGGAATGATGCTAAAGCTGAAACTCCAGTACTTTGGCCACCTCATGCGAAGAGTTGACTCATTGGAAAAGACCCTGATGCTGGGAGGGATTGGGAGCAGGAGGAGAAGGGGATGACAGAGGACGAGATGGCTAGATGGCATCACTGACTTGATGCACATGAGTTTGGGTAAATGCTGGGAGTTGGTTCCGGACAGGGAGGCCTGGCGTGCTGCGATTCATGGGGTCGCAAAGAGTCGGACATGACTGAGCGACTGACTGGCTGAACTGAACTGAACTGATGCATAGCAGGATTATTCACAATAGCCAAAATGTAGAAGCAACCCAAATGTCCTTTGACAGATGAATGGATAAACAAAATGTTGTCTACACAAACAATGGAATATTATTCAGCCTTGAAAAGGAATAAAAGTCTTCAACATGCTACAACATGGATGAGCCTGGAGGACAGCATACTAAATGAAATAAGACAGACACAAAAGCACAAACATGGTATGATTTCACTTACAAGAGGTATCTAAAATAATCAAATTCATAAAGACAAAAAGTAGAATAGAGGTTACCAGAGTCTGAGGGAAAGGAGAAGGCAATGGCACCCCACTCCAGTACTCTTGCCTGGAAAATCCCATGGACAGAGGAGCCTGGTAGGCTGCAGTCCATGGGCTTGCTGAGAGTCAGACACGACTGAGCGACTTCATTTTCACTTTTCACTTTCATACTTTGGAGAAGGAAATGGCAACCCACTCCAGTGTTCTTGCCTGGACAATCCCAGGGACGGCAGGGCCTGCTGGACTGCCGTCTATGGGGTCGCACAGAGTCGGACACAACTGAAGGGACTTAGCAGCAGCAGCAGAGTCAAAGGGAGAGGGGGACTAGGGAGTTAGAGTTTAACGGAAACAGAATTTCCAATCAGGATGGTGAATCTGGACCTGGAAGACGAGGATAGTTAACACCACCAAACTGTGCACTTAAAATGGTACATTTTAAATTATGTATATTTAACCAAAGAAAAAATATATTAATATATATACTGTCCTGAAGGAAAAATGTATAGCATTAGGGTTAAGAAGGCCTCCACAGAGAAAAGGTGTTCTCTGCCACTTGGATGGTACAGGGCAAAGGTGAGTGACCCTCAAAAGAAGAGGGTCTTGGCTCACAGGAGGAGCACAGCTCACCTTACACAGAGTCCCCAGCTTCATCATCAGTCCAAAGGGAGCCAATGACACCAGCCCAAATGCATGCACGAGATTGTCGAGATTACTGTATTATTGGATGATTATGGAAACAGTAAGCTGAAAAAGCAATATTGATTGTTCTTTTCCATGCTCTGCAATATTACATTCTACAAAGAAGGACCTCGGTTGAGATGATTATATGGTTTAAAATCTTTAAGAAAAAAATTAAAGCCCAGGACCTCAGGGACATGTATCCATTTTGGCTCCCCTGTGAAAGATTTATATTAAACGAATCATTTACTCAGAAATGGACTCACAGACACAGAGAGCAGACTTGTGGTTTGCCAAGCTGAGCGGGAGGGATGGATCAGAGTTTGGGGTTAGCAGATGTAAGCTATTACATAGAGAACAGATAAACAAGGTCCTCTGTATAGCACAGTGTGTGATGTGCTCAGACTCTCAGTCTTGTTCGATTCTTTTGCGACCCCACAGACTGTAGCCTGTCAGGTTCCTCTGTCCATGGGATTTCCCAGGCAAGAATACTGGAGTGGGTTGTCATGCCTTCCTCCAGGGGATCTCCCCACCCCGGGGAATCGAACCTGCGTCTCCTGTGTATCCTGCATTATAGGCAGAATCTTTACCCACTGAGCCACCTGGGAAGTCCATAAAGCACAGGGACCTATACTCAATATCTTGTGATAAACCATAATGGAAAAGAATATGAAAAATAATATATATATATTTTATAATTGAATCACTTTGCTGTACAGCAAAAATTAACACAACATTGCAAATCAACTATAAAGAAATAAATTGTTGGCTTCTCTGAAAGAGTATCTTCATACCCTAGTCTAAAAGATGATAGGTTCAATATCATTTAGACACAGTTGGAATAGAGCCTGAATGAATCTAGAATAATTACAATCAAGCTCTTTACTGTTTTTACCATGAAGACATCTCTTTTCCTTTTCTCAGCATGACAAACTATACTGAAAGTTGAAAGTGAAAGTCACTCAGTCAAATTCGACTCTTTGCCACCCCAGGAATTATGCAGCCCATGGAATTCTCCAGGCCAGAATACTGGAGTGGTCAGCCTTTCCCTTCTCCAGGGGATCTTCCCAATCCAGGGATCGAAACCAGGTCTTCCGCATTGCAGGCGGATTCTTTACCAACTGAGCCACAAGGGAAGCCCAAGAATACTGGAGTGGGTAGCCTATCCCTTCTCCAGTGGAACCCTGCAAGTTAGTATCTCCTAAGAGGAAAAATGTGGATTTAAATTCTGAGAAACTTAGACTTCCCAGGATGTTCAACCCTTCCACCATCAACCTTCCCACCCTCCCACTCCAACCCCTCAAATGCAGGAGTGCCCTTCACAGTGACCTACTTCGATTCTTTTAAAAATTTTATACTGGAGCGTAGATGATTAGCAACATTGCGCTAGTTTCAGGCGAAGAGCACAGTGATTCATATAGATGTATCTATTCTTTTTCAAGTTCTTTTCCCCTTTAGGTTGTTACAGAGTATTGAGCAGAGTTCCCAGTGCTATATTGTTGGTTATCTATTTTAAATATAGTGGTGTGTGCATGTCATATACAGTGATTCTTTATACCCATTATCAGCACATAAAAAGGAGTAAGTTCCGAATTGAACAATGGCGTTCAATTTAATGAGAAACAAAATGAAATCGCCCTTTATTGCCTTCACATGTTATCTCGTCTTTCCTTCCAGCTCCCTTGGAAAAACTTTTGATGCTTCAGAAGGCTCCATATACACAGGGAAGCAGTATCTAAATGAATTACGAAAACTGAGGAGGCGTAAAACCCAGAGACCTGTACAAGTGCCGTCGTCACCAAAGACGGAGGAGGCCGCAGACTCGAGGATGAAAGGGAAGCAAGGAGCAGAGAACCCTTGTCTATTCACACCCCGGCTCTGGGACTCCTTATCCTGTACTCTGTAATGAATCGATCTCCTTTCCAGGATCAGACGCCAAGCCTTTGTCTTGCGCCAGACACATCAGCAGTGGCCCACGTACGTGTGAGCGCACATCTGGCTCCCAGGTGCAGGGCCTTCTGTGGGCCAGGGAGCCTGTGGAGAGGCTGGGGTTCTTGGCAGAGTAATATGAGGGTGGGCCGCTCTATTAGGGCTTGAACCAGCTTTCCGTTGCTTCCTAGCTCTCAACAAGGTACTTGACATTTTGGGGGTGGGAGAGGAGCCCCAGAGGGACACCCTGCCAAGTAGCTTAGATAAAGCTGTGAAACATGCTTCTGATTCTGGTTCTCTTGGACCCACCAAACCTCCTTTACATTCCGAACTCACAAAGAGCCAGCATGGATGGTTGCAGGATACACTAGAGCCCACTGAAAACCCATCTCTAACCACTTCCTTCTTTGACTCTATTCCTTGCTCTGTAATTTTGTCACTCGGCCCCCATTCCCTTCTCCCTCAAAATACCTTTACTTTTTCCCTCTGCCAATCGAACTCCTGCTGCTGCTAAGTCACTTCAGTCGTGTCCGACTCTGTGCGACCCCATAGACGGCAGCCCACTAGGCTCCTCTGTCCCTGGGATTCTCCAGGCAAGAATACTGGAGTGGGTTGCCATTTCCTTCTCCAATGCATGCAAGTGAAAAGTGAAAATGAAGTCACTCAGACGTCCCCGACTCTTAGCGACACCAAGGACTGCAGCCTACCAGGCTCCTCCGTCCATGGGATTTTCCAGGCAAGAGTACTGGAGTGGGGTGCCATTGCCTTCTCCGATCGAACTCCTACCAGGTCATTTTTAAGTCTGCTTTTAATCACAAAATTGGTATGTGGTCCTAACTTACACATTACAGGAGAGGATGAATTAAAACCTGAAATTCACCTAAAAGCCCTGCCCCCTTCCACCCAAACTCGTGCAGCCCTCTAGAATTGTTTCCTACCTCTTTTCCATGGGATTTTATCCTAGGTATTTTCCCTCAGCGTGCTGTCAAGCACTCGGCAGTGCATTCACCAGGGTCAGCTTTCTGTGTCGGCCCCATCTGAGCGACCTCATTCATTTCAGCAAGTCTTGACCCTTCATCATATTTCATCAGTTGCAACTTGAGTGCTTTTTCCTCTGTGTCTCCTCGATGCCCAGGCTTCTCTTTCTTCTCTTTCCCACAAAGGCATCATCTTGCTCGTATGTTGTCACAAGGTGCTATCAGATCAGATCAGATCAGATCAGTCGCTCAGTCGTGTCCAACTCTTTGCGACCCCATGAATCGCAGCACGCCAGGCCTCCCTGTCCTATGGATGCGCTCATCTCTCCCTCTTAGGTCCTCCTGCTTACCTCCCCAACTAGAATGTGGTTCTGGGAGAACAGCCATTATCATATCATGTAAAAGGCCTCTTCAGCATACTCCCTCAACATAATGCACATTCATGTGGACTGGATGAGTGTATAGAGTTACAGCTTGACAGGTCAAAATACAGTATGTGCAGGATGACATCATTTTTTTTTTTTTAGATCTAAATTTTTTTTTTTTTTAGATCACCTAAGTATTAAGTAGTCTTTTCTGGTGGCATGGGAGACTTTTTATTTTATTCATTATACGTCTGTGTTTTCTGATTCTCATACAATATAATATCCTCTTCCATTCAGGTGAAGGAAGAAAGGGAATTTTATTTATAAATATGTAACTTAATTGGCCTAAGATGACAGGAAAACACAAACTCTGAGGTTCAGTTCAGTTCAGTTCAGTCCCTCAGTCGTGTCTGACTCTTTGCGACCCCATGGACTGCAGCATACCAGACTTCCCTGTCCATCACCAGTTCTGTGAGTTTACTCAAACTCATGTGCATTGAGTTGGGGATGCCATCCAACCATCTCATCCTCTGTCGTCCCCTTCTCCTCCTGTCTTCACTCTTTCCCAGCATCAGGGTCTTTTCTAATGAGTCAGTTCTTCTCATCAGGTGGCCAAAGTATTGGAGTTTCAGCTTCGGCATTAGTCCTTCCAATGAATATTCAGGACTGATTTTCTTTAGGATGGACTGGTTGGATCTCCTTGCAGTCCAAGGGACTCTCAGGAGTCTTCTCCAACACCACAGTTCAAAAGCATCAGTTCTTCAGTGCTCAGCTTTCTTTATAGTCCAACTCTCACATCCATACATGACCACTTGAAAAACCATAGCCTTGACTAGACGGACCTTTGTGGGCAAAGTAAGGTCTCTGCTTTTTAATATGCTGTCTAGGTTGGTCATAGCTTTTCTTCCAAGGAGCAAGCATCTTTTAATTTCATGGCTGCAGTCACCATCTGCAGTGATTTTAGAGCCCCCAAAAATAAAGTCTGTCACTGTTTCCATTGCTTTCCCATCTATTTGCCATAAAGTGATGGGACCAAATGCCACGATCTTAGTTTTCTGAATGCTGAGGTTTAAGCCAACTTTTTCACTCTCCTCTTTCACTTTCATCAAGAGGCTCTTTAGCTCTCCTTTGCTTTCTGCCATAAGGGTGGTGTCATCTGCATATCTGAGGTTATTGATATTTCTCCCGGCAATCTTGATTCCAGCTTGTGCTTCATCCAACCCAGCATTTTGCATGATGTACTCTGCATATATGAAAAGGCAAAATGATAGGATACTGAAAGAGGAACTCCCCAGGTTGGTAGGTACCTAGTATGCTACTAGAGATCAGTGGAGAAATAACTCCAGAAAGAATGAAGGGATGGAGCCAAAGCAAAAACAATACCCAGTTGTGGAAGTGACTGGTAATAGAAGCAAGGTCCGATGCTGTAAAGCGCAATATTGCATAGGAACCTGGAATGTTAGGTCCATGAATCAAGGCAAACTGGAAGTGGTCAAACAGGAGGTGGCAAGAGTGAACGTTGACATTCTAGAAATCAGTGAACTAAAATGGACTGGAATGGGTGAATTTAACTCAGATGACCATTATATCTACTACTGTGGGCAGGAATCCCTTAGAAGAAATGGAGCAGCCATCATGGCCAACAAAAGAGTCAGAAATGCAGTACTTGGATGCAATCTCAAAAATGACAGAATGATCTCTGTTCTTTTCCAAGGCAAACCATTCAATATCACAGTAATCCAAGTCTATGCCAACCAGTAACACTGAAGAAGCTGAAGTTGAACGGTTCTATGAAGACCTACAAGACCTTTTAGAACTAACACGCAAAAAAAGATGTCCTTCTCATTATAGGGGACTGGAATGCAAAAGTAGGAAGTCAAGAAACACCTGGGGTAACAGGCAAATTTGGCCTTGGAATACGGAATGAAGCAGGGCAAAGGCTAATAGAGTTTTGCAAAGAGAATGCACTGGTCATGGCAAACACCCTCTTCCAACAACACAAGAGAAGATTCTACACATGGACATCACCAGATGGTCAACACCAAAATCAGATTGATTATATTCTTTGCAGCCAAAGATGGAGAAGCTCTACACAGTCAGCAAAAACAAGACCGGGAGCTGACTGTGGCTCTGATCATGAATTCCTTATTGCCAAATTCAGATTTAAATTGAAGAAAGTGGGGAAAACCACTAGACCATTCAGGTATGACCTAAATCAAATCCCTTATGATTATACAGTGGAAGTGAGAAATAGATTTAAGGGACTAGATCTGATAAAGTGCCTGATGAACTATGGACTGAGGTTTGTGACATTGAACAGGAGACAGGGATCAAGACCATCTCCATGGAAAAGAAATGCAAAAAAGCAAAATAGCTGTCCTGGGAGGCCTTAAAAATAGCTGTGAAAAGAAGAGAAGAGAAAAGCAAGGGAGAAAAGGAAAGATATAACCATCTGAATGCAGAGTTCCAAAGAATAGCATGGAGAGATAAGAAAGCCTTCCTCAGCAATCAATGCAAAGAAATAGAGGAAAACAACAGAATGGGAAAGACTAGAGATCTCTTCAAGAAAATTAGAGATACCAACGGAACATTTCATGCAAAGATGAGCTCAATAAAGGACAGAAATAGTATGGACCTAACAAAAACAGAAGATATTAAGAAGAGGTGGCAAGAATACACAGAAGAACTGTACAAAAAAGATCTTCACGACCAAGATAATCATGATGATGTGATCACTCACCTAGAGCCAGACATCCTGGAATGTGAAGTCAAGTGGGCCTTAGAAAGCATCACTACAAACAAAGCTGGTGGAGGCGATGGCATTCCAGTTGAGGTATTTCAAATCCTGGAAGATGATGCTATGAAAGTGCTGCACTCAATATGCCAGCAAATTTGGAAAACTCAGCAGTGGCCACAGGACTGGAAAAAGTCACTTTTCATTCCAATCCCAAAAAAAGTAATGCCAAAGAATGCTCAAACTACCACACAATTGCACTCATCTCACATGCTAGTAAAGTAATGCTCAAAATTCTCCAAGCCAGGCTTCAGCAATATGTGAACCGTGAACTTCCAGATGTTCAAACTGGTGTTAGAAAAGGCAGAGGAACCAAAGATCAAATTGCCAACATCCGCTGGATCATCGAAAAAGCAAGAGAGTTCCAGAAAAACATCTATTTCTCCTTTATTGACTGTGCCAAAGCCTTTGACTGTGTGGATCACGATAAACTGTGGAAAATTCTGAAAGAGATGGGAATACCAGACCACCTGACCTGCCTCTTGAGAAACCTGTATGCAGGTCAGGAAGCAACAGTTAGAACTGGATGTGGAACAACAGACTGGTTCCAAATAGGAAAAGGAATATGTCAAGGCTATATATTGTCACCCTGCTTATTTAACTTATATGCAGAGTACATCATGAGAAACACTGGGCTGGAAGAAGCACAAGCTGGAATCAAGATTGCCAGGCGAAATATCAATCACCTCAGATATGCAAATGACACCACCCTTATGGCAGAAAGCAAAGGAGAGCTAAAGAGCCTCTTGATGAAAGTGAAAGAGGAGAGTGAAAAAGTTGGCTTAAACCTCAGCATTCAGAAAACTAAGATCGTGGCATCTGGTCCCATCACTTCATGGGAAATAGATGGGGAAAGAGTGTCAGACTTTATTTTGGGGGGCTCCAAAATCACTGCAGATGGTGATTGCAGGCATGAAATTAAAAGATGCTTGCTCCTTGGAAAGAAAGTTATGACTAACCTAGGTAGCATATTCAAAAGCAGAGATATTACTTTGCCCACAAAGGTCCATCTAGTCAAGGCTATGGTTTTTCCTGTGGTCATGTATGGATGTGAGAATTGGACTGTGAAGAAAGCTGAGCGCCGAAGAATTGATGCTTTTGAACTGTGGTGTTGGAGAAGACTTGAGAGTCCCTTAGACTGCAGGGAGATCCAACCAGTCCATTCTAAAGGAGATCAGACCTGGGTGTTCTTTGGAAGGACTGATGCTAAAACTGAAACTCCAATACTTTGGCCACCTCATGCAAAGAGTTGACTCGTTGGAAAAGACTCTGATGCTGGGAGGGATTGGGGGCAGGAGGAGAAGGGGACGACAGAGGATGAGATGGCTGGATGGCATCACTGACTCGATGGACGTGAGTCTGAGTGATCTCTGGGAGTTGGTGATGGACAGGGAGGCCTGGCATGCTGCAATTCATGGGGTTGCAAAGAGTCGGAGACGACTGAGCTACTGAACTGAACTGAACTCTGCATATAAGTTAAGTAGCAGGGTCACAATATATAGCCTTGAGGTACTCCTTTCCCAATTTGGAACAAGTTTATTGTGCCTGTCCGGTTCTAACTGTTGCTTCTTGACCTGCATACACATTTCTCAGGAGGCAGGTAAGATGGTCTGGTATTCCCATCTCTTGAAGACTCTGAGGTTGAATCCTAGCCCTGCTTCCTTCTGTGTTACCCTGGGCATTTCATGAAAATTTTCTGGTCTGTGTTTTCCTCATATGGAAAATGAGGACAGTGATGCGTGCATCTCAGGGTAATGAGTGCTCAGTATTGTTTGTACTCAATAAATATTTTATTAAATAATTTTATTTATTTATTTATCGCTGTGCTGGGTCTTGCTGCTGCGTGGGGTTTTCTCTGGCTGCAGAGAGCAGGGGCTACTCTCTGGGGGCAGGGTCCGGGATTCTCATTGTGGTGGTGTCTCTTGTAGTGGAACTCGGGCTCTGGGCATGCAAGCTTCAGTAGTTGCTGTGGGTGGGCTCACTAGTTGTGGCTTTTGGGCTCTAGAGCACAGGCTCATGGGCTCAGTTGCTCCGTGGTAGCATGTGGGCTCTTTTGGGACCAGGGATTGAACCTGTGTCTCCAGCGTTGGCAGATGGATTCTTCACTACTGAGCCACCAGGGAAGCCCTGTACTCAATATTTTTTTACACGTTTATGTGTTTGTTTTTAATTGGAGGATAATTGCTTTAAAATGTTATACTGTGGTCTTATTGTTCAGTCTGACTCTGTGTGACCCCATGGGCTGCAGTATGCCAGGATTCCTTGTCCTTCACTGTCTCCCTTAGTTTACTCAAACTCATGTCCATTGAGTCAGTGATGTTATCTAACCATCTCATCCTCTGTCATCCCCTTCTCCTCCTGCCGTCAATATTTCCCAGCTTCAGGGTCTTTTCCAATGAGTCAGCTCTTCGCATCAAGGGCCAAAACACTGGAGCTTCAGCATCAGTCCTTTCAGTGACTTTTTCAAGGTTGCTTTCCCTTAGGATTGACTGGTTTGATCTCCTTGCTGTCCAAGGGTCTCTCAAGAGTCTTCTCCAGCACGGCAATTCACAAGCAACAATTCTTTGGCTTTCAGCCTTCTTTATGGTAGTCAACAAATATTAACCATCAACAGCATGGCCAGAGCTCGACCCACGGCTACTATTTCCCAGCCCAGCACCATCCTCCCTACACTCCACAAACCCTTAGAGGAGAGTCAGGGGCTGACCGTCCCTCCTGGCTGCAGTGCTGCCTGCTGATCAGGAAGAAAGAGACTGACGCAGCTACCAGCGGTGCAACAGGATGCCTGCTGAGAGAGGAGGAGTCCTCCTGAGTTTGTAGAAGCAGCAGCTGCAGCTTGGTGAGTCACACCAAGTAACATGACTGCATTAACGTGTCCCTTTGAAACTGCACTGATTATAGATGGAGGCCAGTCTTGGAGTCGGACCTACCTCCCAAAGACTATAGCAAGGCTATCCTCTGAAGCTTCCAATCACATTTTCTAGTCTTGATTTAGAAGGCAAACCAATTTCTTTCTTTCTTTTTTTTTAATTGAATGAAGGATTCTTTGAATTCTATAGTATTTTATAATTTTCAAAAGTTTCACACACAAGATTTCATATAATCCCATAATAACACTAACACACTAATTTGAAAAGATACATGAACCCATTCATAGCAGCCTTATTTACAGTTATCAAGACATGGAAGCAACCTAAGCCAGTATCAATTGCTCAGACAAGATACGCTTCCTTGAACCAGACCATCATGATCTACTATTCTAGAAGCCATAAGATCATGAGCTGGGAAGAGTCTTTAGGGATTTTGCAGCTTCATTGACTTTTTAGACAAGCAGACAGAATCAGAGAGCTCAACCTCTTGGTTAAGAGAATGTTAATAGGTAAATTTACCATACATCTTCAAAGCTAAATGATTAGCCTGTCTGTAGGAACCATTGTCAGTTGCGTATGAAGTTATCTTGGGTGAGTTGAAGTCTGTGTTTGCAGCTAGAGGAACCAGGACTGAAGGAGCAAAATTCAGATTAATTGAACTGTTGATGGATTAATTCTCTCATTTTCACATCGAGTGCCTGGGGATTCAGTTGATAGCTCAGCCCCAGTAAGCCAGGAAGAGGAAAGAGCGATCCAGATACCACAAAAGATCATCATGAATTTTGCTGTTTCAAAACATACTTAGGACCAAAAGTCCAATAACCACAGTCAGCCACAGCCATAAAGGCATTGAGAGATTTATGGAAAGCAACAGCATCAGTGGGTAATGCACTCTTTATTTTGGCCAGGTGCTCATGAATGATTAGCAGTAGACTTATTTGTTTTTGAGCTTTTTGGAATATCATTTCAATCAAATGCCAGGATTGCTGCTGACATGTTTATCCTGGATACTTCCCTTTCTTCCTCAATATAGCCAAGATGGTCCCTGAACTCAGGGACCAGAGACAAGCTAGGAAGACGCAGATGTCCCAGACATTCATCTACATCTGGTTTCGACCTGAATTCTACCTCTGCAAAGATACTTTCTCTGAACACCCCTGTCTCTTCTCTCCCTGGACTATGTCATCTCATTATGTTTTAACAGTATATGAATTTCTCTTTTGTAGCATAAATTATACTGTAATTATTTGCATAATGTCCATCTCCTTTGCTTATTGTAAAATCATAGGGGCAAGAAATGGATCAACCTCTTCACCATTATCCCTGTAACTCATATCATTGTCCCAGAAAACTGAAGATTATGTGAGTATCTGTTGGGGGTGATGAATGAGTGGATAGATAGATGGATGGATGAATGAGTGGATGAACAGAAGGTATAACAAGTGGATGAATGAATGACCAGATGGATGGATGGATGGACAGTTGGATAGATGAACATTTGAATGTTGGCTCTATGTTATCTAATTAATTCATAATTTCTTAACTTGGTTCTTTGACCTTTAATCTTTCTCCCATTGCTCCCTCAGTTGTCACATAACATGATATCAAATTCTGGCACTCAACTCTCTCTAGAGTACATATCACACCACTGTTCCAACATGAACTTTTTTTTTTTTCAATCAACACAAAAATAAGCATGTCAGAAGAATAATTTATCGTTTACATAGCACAAAGTGAAAAACTGAAAATTAACCAGAAGATTCGGGCTGTGTAAACAGAGAGAATGAGTCACCACTTTGCGCCAGATTTCTTTTTGTCCGTTATCTGGGTAATTCAGTCTACAGCTGGTGTGTTTTTCCCTTACCACTTGAGTAGTTGCCACAATGCATCTTTCATCTTATTTTTCCTTAAGGATAAGCAAAATGGAAGCAATTGACTTGTGATTGCTGGACTGAGAATCTAGAGTTGGGATTTTTTTTTTTTTTCACTCCTAATTTGTTTTCTAAGAGTTACAGGTCTGAAAAATTCCTGAAATATCTTACTCATTCTTATCCATGGTTATTGGCCGCAGAAAACTCCTCACAGCATAGAGGTGTATAGAAATGGGATCTCAGTTCTAATTTGGAATGGGGCCAGCATGACGAATGGAAAGAAAACATTTTGGTTGACAATCCAGTATTCTAACTCCCCAATAAGCACACTAACTCGTTACTTACAGCACCAATTGTTTTGTCAAAGAGGCAATGAAGGAAATCACAAAAGCTGAAACTCAGCCTTTGCACCACCGGAGAGGGGAATAGCAAAGATGCTGACCCTGCCCCAGAGAGACAGACGCTTGTGACAGAGAGAATCCGACTCATTATCTATCGAAACTGAACTCCCAATAGGGCTGTTTCTTGCAATGTGCTTCACAGTCCATCCTTGGTCAGAGTACTGCAGGATACAGCCCACCACTCTTTATCTTATTTTTGTGGCATTTCAAAAGTGAGTTTTTAGAAATTCTGGCTGTTCAGATAACAGATACTTCCAAAGAGGTCCAAAAGAAACAAAAAATAAATAAAAGTGAAAAAGGCATTGTTACTTCTAACTTAGAGTAGGACAAAATCCTGTGATGGGTCAGAGGTACAGAAGGGCTGGTGCTTGTCCAGACAGTAGAGGTCAGCTCTCTAGTCTTGCAAAATCCAAGGAAGCTAAAAGAATTTATATTTAAGTTATATTCTTACTCTTAAATCATGCTCCAAGATTCACATTCAAGGACTTTAACCTTGACTCCAAGAACATTCTTCCTTCTATCTCCTTTTCCAAGTACTTATTATACTTTTTAATCCAAAAGTAATCCATGTTTGTTGGTTAAAAATTGAGAAATATGGAAAAAATAAAAACAGATTAAATTTATCTATAATCACCACCTCCCCCCCAATCCGGAGATGGTCAGTAATAACATTTCCATGGATAACTTCTTTCCAGTCTTTCTGTGTACATAGGTATTTTTATTTTATATAAAATAAAAATTAATAGATATTAAAAATGGTATTTTAGCCTATTTTTTCTTAATTTATAAATCCCAAACCTACTTTTCATGCCATTAAACGGTTGCCCTTACAGTATTTTATCTGGTACGCTCACATGTATTCCTAAAAATATCTAGAAATTTAGTATACAATTGAGCCTTCATTTTATACAGACTCTTTAAGCAATGAGAAGAATCATAAGACATGGATTCAATTCCTAGTTCAACTAAGTAGTTGTGTGTTTGGAGGAAAGTTCTCTGGGCACTGGTTTTCTTATCCATGAGATAAGATTATATAGTTAATTTCTAGAAAGTCCCAGGAGAGGACTTCCGATACAAAAGTCATAAAACAGACCGTTTAACTGCTCCTCATTGCCTATTATGGACACTCCAGATGAGAGGGGTTTCCCCTTTCCCTTCATTCTGTGATTTGCTTTTCCTTTATTTTTCCATTTCCTTTCCCCTGAAACAATGAAATGTGATGCCTTTGATCAGCTCACCAGAAGATGGGTGGCTGGCCTCTTCCCAGCTTCTGCAAACTCAGCACCAATCTCCCGCTGTGAGGTACAAGGTCTGTTTTGAGCCCCAAGCTTAAGGCAGGTACTTCCATGTGTATACTGGGGGCTCATCTGAACTCTGAGACCCAGGGGTAGAAACTGACTCCCAGAGCTTGAAGTCTCTGCTTTCTTGAAGACTCCAGCCAGAGA
The DNA here is from genome assembly GCF_019923935.1 of Bubalus bubalis. Lineage (NCBI taxonomy): Eukaryota > Metazoa > Chordata > Mammalia > Artiodactyla > Bovidae > Bubalus > Bubalus bubalis. Next base: position 112,665,814 of record NC_059161.1, read on the forward strand.
GAGACTATGAGAAAATGTTAAAGACACATTCATTTTCTTTGGACCAGAAACAGAAACATAAGTATCTTCCTCTTTTAAAGGAGCCAGTAAAGATTCTGTGTTTCACGTCCAAAGGAAGCAAGGAAGAGACAAAGTTTTCCACTGTAGAAGATGAAGATGGATGGGGGATCTGATTCACCAGTAATTTGGAATTCAAAGGAATCCCTGAGGTCTGATAACAGTAGTTCACAGTTGTCCCCAGTTTTCTGAGTTCCACATACGATCCTGCACTACTGAGTTCTTAAGGTGTTTCTCATGCCCGTGGCCTGAAAGAAAGGACATCCCTCTTTGCTTCCCTACCCTTCGGATCTAACCAAGCTGCTCATGGAGCTGGCCCAAGACCAACAAAGATCAAGAGATGGAATACAGACTTGAATTTTATCTCTGCCTATTTTCTGGAGCCTGTCAATTTGGGTATCTCAAGAAGAGCCAAGTGTCTCATCAGAGAGCCTTTGCAGCACATCTAGAGAAGATATGATGGAGCTTCTGATGTTTTGCTTTTATCACGAATGCCATTGACCCCAGAGACTTGAGATTCTGGTATGAAATAGGGGCAGAGCAAGGAATAGCCCTGGTGCATGGCATATCTCAGGAGGCACTGGTATTCCTGCATATCAGCAAGCAGGATTCCAAAGCGTGGAGGCATCAGATCACTGAGCACCCTCTGAGATGTTTCCTTCTTGATTCCTCTCCCATCCTCATCCTTGATACTAAACATATCAATAATCTTCACGGAACTAGACATCTCTCCTTGCTGTTGCCTACGCTCCTAGCAGGTCCTGTCTCATTGAGATGTTGAAAAATAAAATGAGATAATAGAGAAAATGCTTTGAAAGTGAAATGCTTTGCATATGAAAGGGACTGGATATTTTGTTTGTGATAGCTCCGATGAATCCTCCCTTGTCTCCCTGTTGCAGACTGTCATAATATTTCATTGTGGGAATTGAAATTGCCTCATAATAGACAAGTGTCATAGAACTTGAATCTGTAGATAAATATTACAGAGAAGCATATTTCAGATCAAAATGATGGAGTGCTTTTGAGTGTTTGGAGAGCTTTTAAAGATGTGGAGCCATTCAAATGAGAAATGAGAGCCTGGAAAAGCTTTGGATTTGGAGGGCCAGCCAGCAGGGAGGCTGTAGAGACGTTTCTTCCACAGGGCTAGATGATAGCCAGGGTTCCATCCAGCTCTAAGAATCTGTAATTCCACTATTTTTGATGAGCTCTAGTGCTATTTTTAAATATATAAAGGGCTGTCATGTGTAAGAGGAAGTAGTTCATTTCAAATGTATCAAACCAGGCCCTGTTGATAGATTTTATAAGAAGATGAACTTTCACACCGCAGAGGAACAACATTCAAACATTTGGATATGCTACACAATTAATTGTTTCAAAGTCAAGTAGCTGTGAAGATCCAACTTGTTGGAAAAGACCCTGATGCTGGGAGAGATTGAGGGCAGGAGGAGAAGGGGGCGGCAGAGGATGAGATGGTGGGATGGCATCACCGACTCTATGGACATGGGTTTGAGCAAGCTCTGGGAGGTGGTGAAGGACAGGGAAGCCTGGCATGCTGTGGTCCATGGGGTGGCAAAGAGTCAGACATGACTGAGAGCTGAAGAACAACAGCAGCACGTAGATGTAAGTGTGACCAAAGCTGCCCTGCCCGTGTTAGACCACAAACTTCTGACATTTAATCCAGCTCCAGTTTTTCTGTTTCATGTGTCTCCTCCAATCCAAGGCCACACACACTGTATTTTAAAAATCAGAAGAAAGCCATGTGTAGTGACCATTTACTTAGAGTCCTCCTCTGGTCCTGCTACCTTATAACTCCTTTTCTTAGGCTTTCTTTTTTGGGAGAAAAATAAAGGTAATTAGCTGGTGATACTCTTAGATCTATAGAAATTAAATTGAATAAAAATTCTTGATGGGAATGTTGTATTTGTTGTTGGGTATCGCATATGGTTGCTGCCATTCAGAATGCTGTCCTCTGCCTTCCCCTTAGCAAAATCTTGTTCAGTCTTCATCTCCTCTCCTCTCTGAATCTATCCTGACAGATTTACCCTTTCACCAGTAACATCCCTATAGGATCAGGTATTCACATTCCCGGTTACCTTGTCCATAAATCCAATAAGTATTTGCTGCCTTGTGTCAGCTGCTTGGCTGTGTCCCACTCTGTGACCTCATGGACTGTCACACTGTCACGGCTGCCAGGCTCCTCTGTCCATAGGATTTCCCAGGAAAGAATACTGGAGTGGGTAGCCATTCCCTTCTCCAGAGGATCTTCACAGGGACTGAACCCTGGTCTCTCACATTGCAGGCAGATTCTTTGCCATCTGAGCCACCAGGGAAGCCCCTTACATACTGGTTGCTTGTTTACACTTAGGGCTCATTTATCTTTGTATCTCCAGCGTCTCACTTAGTGCCTGGCCCTTAGGAGCTTCTCAGGATACCTTCATTTGGTTGAAACATGCGTAGGTTTTTCATTTATTTTAGAGCCTAGGAAATTAGTTGCAAATCCTCTGACAGCCTTCAATGCAACAAAACATGAGTACAAACTTTTAGATATGTTTATGAATCCTCCAAATGCCTTTCTGGGCTAAGATAGAAAGGGATTAGAAAGCAAGGAATGTCTACCGCAAGGCATTTGCACTTGCTTTTTCGGCTGCAGTTGCATGAAGTTCCCTTCCTTGCTTCACACATATCACATGAACATGGCTCTTCAGTGGAGTTCTTGCTTGGCTCTTCTATAAAACAAAACCATCCATTCCAGCTCTCAGTACTCCCTATCTACCTTCATCTGCTTTCATTTTTTTCCATAGTAATTTCTATCTAATGTACTGTGTCTATTTGTTTGTTTCTTCTTTGCCTCCTCTCTCATCAAAAGGGAAGGTACTTCGCAAGTTTTGTTCATTGTTCTACTCCCTAGAAGAATGCCTGGCATGCACCAAAGGCTCAACAAACATTTACTAGACAAGTAAATGATCAGTGAATGAATAAATGAATTGTTTAAAATGTGAAAAGGTGGAGAGAAACATAGGAGTGCTAATTTCCTTCTTTCATATGGCATAAGGTCATCAGTTCAGTGCAGCTCGGTCTCTCAGTCGTGTCCGACTTTTTGCAAACCCATGAATCGCAGCACGCCAGGCCTCCCTGTCCATCACCAACTCCCGGAGTTCACTCAAACTCACATCCATCAAGTTGGTGATGCCATCCAGCCATCTCACCCTCTGTTGTCCCCTTCTCCTGCCCCCAATCCCTCCCAGCATCAGAGTCTTTTCCAATGAGTCAACTCTTCCCTTGAGGTGGCCGTAGTATTGGAGTTTCAGTCTCAGCATAAGTCCCTTCAATGAACATCCAGGACTGGTCTCCTTTAGGATGGACTGGTTGGATCTCCTTGCAGTCCAAGGGACTCTCAAGAGTCTTCTCCAACACCACAGTTCAAAAGCATCAATCCTTTAGCACTCAGCTTTCTTCACAGTCCAGCTCTCACATCCATACATGACCACTGGAAAAACCATAGCCTTGACTAGACGGACCTTTGTTGGCAAAGTAATATCTCTGCATTTTAATATGCTATCTAGGTTGGTCATGGAGAAGGCAATGGCAACCCACTCCAGTACTCTTGCCTGGAGAATTCCATGGGCGGAGGAGCCTGGTAGGCTGCAGTCCATGGGGTCATAAAGAGTTGGACAGGACTGAGCGACTTCACTTTCACTTTTCACTCTCATGCATTGGAGAAGGAAATGGCAACCCACTCCAGTGTTCTTGCCTGGAGAACCCAGGGACAGGGGAGCCTGGTGGGCTGTCATCTCTGGGGTCCCACAGAGTCGGACACAACTGAAGTGACTTAACAGCAGCAGCAGGTTGGTCATAACTTTCCTTCCAAGGAGTAAGCGTCTTTTAATTTCATGGCTGAAATCACCATCTGCAGTGATTTTGGAGCCCCCCAAAATAAAGTCTGACACTGCTTCCACTGTTTCCCCCTCTATTTCCCATGAAGTGATGGGACCGGATGCCATGATCTTCGTTTTCTGAATGTTGAGCTTTAAGCCAACTTTTTCACTCTCCTCTTTCACTTTCATCAAGAGGCTCTTTAGCTCCTCTTCACTTTCTGCCATAAGGGTGGTGTCATCTGCATATCTGAGGTTATTAATATTTCTCCTGGCAATCTTGATTCCAGCTTGTGCTTCTTCCCGCCCAGCGTTTCTCATGATGTACTCTGCATATAAGTTAAATAAGCAGGGTGACAATATACAGCCTTGATGTACTCCTTTTCCTATTTGGAACCAGTCTGTTGTTCCATGTCCAGTTCTAACTGTTGCTTCCTGACCTGCATACAGGTTTCTCAAGAGGCAGGTCAGGTGGTCTGGTATTCCCATCTCTTTCAGAATTTTCCACAGTTTATTGTGATCCACACAGTCAAAAGCTTTGGCATAGTCACTAAAGAAGAAATAGATGTTTTTCTGGAACTCTCTTGCTTTTTCCATGATCCAGCGGATGTTAGCAATTTGATCTCTGGTTCCTCTGCCTTTTCTAAAACCAGCTTCAACATCCGGAAGTTCAAGATTCACATTTTGCTGAAGCCTGGCTAGGAGAATTTTGAGCATTACTTTACATAAGTCATAGATGTTGTCTAAAGATGATGAATCAAGGAATTAAAGTTGAGGTATATTATTCAAAGTTATAAGAATAACTGAAAGAAAATAAAAACCTAAAACATTTAAGCATTGGGAAACTGACGGGGTTGGGTGTAGTGTAAGTGAGTGACATATTTGGTTTTATATTGATGGTCAACTGGTATTTTTAAAGTGATTAAGCCAAGAAATAGCAGTAGAAGAGTATTCCATGTAATATGGAATTAGCTAGCAAAAAGCTGAAAATATGCATAGTTGTTACCGCTATGGGGTGTGACTGGCTGTGGGATGAGACTATGGATTCTCACATTATATTTCAAAATATTTTGTTAAGTCGGACTTTTCAGTATCACATGAATATATTATTTTTATACTTAAAACAGAAACAACAACAACAAAAAAAAGCCCTCTGACTTTTAAAAGAGAAGACCATTTGTACTGGGAGATGCTGGCCTGTAACCATGTCCCTTATGATATTTGGTGTGTCAGGATGAGAAAAATCTCTTACCAAGAAAATTCTAAAAATAAAAATTCACTTTATTTCTCTCTAACTTGGTGTTTAAGGAAGTTATGAGGACCTTTGAAGGACTGTAGAATTTGGAATGAAAAGAAACAATAATCCTAGAAAAATCTTTTAACACATTTATATGCTTCCATCTTCTAACTCTTCAACAGTGACTTTGCCCATAACATTCTACTCCTTTATTCAGGGTTCCAAGGAGATGAGATGTGCAAACTCTAAGCTATAGGAAACCCTGACAGCATTTTTCTCAGACTCTATGAACCAGAAACTGTGGAGAAGAAAAGGCTAGTTCTCTTGAATTTAAGACATGCAAATGAATGTGCCAAACTTTGTTTATAGGTTGTTGTTGTTGTTCAGTCACTAAGTTGTGTCCAACCTTTTGCAACCCCAAGGACTGCAGCACGCCAGGCTCTCCTGTCCTCCAGTGTCTCCCAGAGTTTGCTCAAACTCATCGTCCATTGAGTCGGTGATGCTATCTAACCATCTCATCCTCTGCAGCCCCCTTCTTTTGTCTTCAATCTTTCCCAGCATCAGGATCTTTTCCAAAGATTTGGCTCTTCACATCAGGTGGCCAAGGTACTGGAGCTTCAGCAACAGTCCTTCCAGTGAATATTCGGGGTTGATTTCCTTTAGGGTTGACTGGTTTGATCTCCTTGCAATCCAAGGAACTCTCAAGAGTCTTCTCCAGCACCACAGTAGGAAAGCATCAGTTCTTTGACAGTCAACCTTCTTTTGGGTCTAACTCTCACATCCATACATGGCTACTGGAAAAACCGTAGCTTTGTTTAAAGGACTCAGTATGATTTCTGAGTCACCAGCCCCAAAGATCTTACTGCATGAAGATCTTCTGAAGAAGGTATTGACGTACTGAACATGCTACGGCCACCCATGCTATTCAGAGCGCACCTGGGAAACAAGCGGTGGAGAGGGGAGTGGACTGGAGACAGGTTCGCAGGAACCTGCAACCAGCCTCATTCTCTTTTCTTAAAGACTCTGGGTAGTCTTTCTTAAAGACTTTGTTAAAGACTGTTCTTTCTTAGAGACTCATTCTAGTGCCCTGGGCTCTAAAAGACGTAAAGTTGCCCTTTAGGACCTCTCCCCCACTCTTCTAAACAAAAGACTGTCCAGTTCCCCTCCCTGGAGTGATGGCCATTCCACAGGGGTGTGCTGGGCTGGGCTGGGCAAGAAATATACAGAAAATAGAAAAAAAAAAGATTTCTGCAAATCTTCATCGCAGAAGCCTACATTCCCAGTTGCCTGCATTTATATTAAGGGGGAAATTACAAATAAGGCAGTCAAAGAGTTAGTATGAATCAGTCTTTGTTCCTTGGCAAACCCTGCCTGGAACCCTGAGTGCAAGCTTCTCATTGACTTGCAGCATTGATTTTTATAGAAAATGGCTTTGAAATGTTCCTGACACCCATTCTCCTCCCACCAGGCCAGAAAGTTTAAGAGAAGGTGACTCCACGGCTGGATTCCCTTTGGTCAGGCTTATGAAAGGAGCAACCTCTATGCAGTATCTATGCATTCCTCCCAAATTGGGAAAGAGGTGAGAAAATGGTCCCTTAAGGGACCTGGGAACAGAGGAAGGCAGCCAACAGGAGCAATTGTTCTGGTTCCATCATGTGTCACCCACATCCTCGGGCTGGATACTGTCTCTGAGGTCAAACCAGCCATCCCCAGTCACCCTGCAGGCAAATGGAGCTGAAGCAGGCACCTGGAACATTCCACAATTCAGACAAACAAAAGAAACAGACCTCGGGGTTGGAAGAGAGGGAGGAGAATCATTTCAACTGCATTTTGATTCTTTTCCAAGTTCAAAGTGCTTACACCTTTTTTTATGGCTTGATTTTTTTTTTAATTTTTAACACCAAAAATATTTTGTACCAGGGTATAGCCAATTAAAAATGTTGTGATAGTTTCAGGTGAACAATGAAGGGACTCCAACAAAAATCTATTGTATAGCACGTGGAATTCTGGTCAACGTTATGTGGCAGCCTGGATGGGAGAGCGGTTTGGGGAGAATGGATACACGTATATGTATAGCTGGGTCCCTTCACTGTTCACCTGAAACTATCAAAATGCTTACACTTTTAATTCATTTGTCCTCCAGGTAAATTTCGAAGGCAAGACCGCATTTTCTCCATTTAGTAAATAATAACATCAAAGCTCAGATTCGATTCAGATCATAGCCAATTTGCCCAGACAGGACTGCACTCTGTTTCTTGACCAGCTTGTTTTCTGGTCTTTTCCCAAGGCCACGTTACCAGTAGATGTCATTATCCGACCAGCAGACAAGTGCTTGACAATAGAAATTCCAACCACTTGGCTGAAAGCTAAGGTTTGGGGAGGATGTTCGCTAGAAGGGAAAGACTTGAACCCCATCTTCCCCACACAGAGTTAGGGGACTAAACCTCATATCAACTCCCGTCACTATGACTGGATCCTTTTTTTTTTTTTTACAAATACTCCATGAATGAATGGCCTCAGCACCATTCAGATCTTCTACTTCTCTGAAGCCCCGTCACCAAAACGGGGGAGGTATGGACTACATGTTTTCCTTGCAGATCTAAAATATAATCCCAAGGGGTTTATTTTTATATTATTATTATTGTTGCTATTACTGCTATTGTTTGCTGTTACTTATCCCTTCTGGTTGTGAGTCAACGACACATCCTAGAACAGGTGGGTTCCAACACCTTCCATTCTAACTTTAATTTCCACACTAACAATAAGCATGGTGGCCTTGACTCCTTATTTTCCTATGCTGATGGAAATTAAAACTCAACCTTTCTCATGCTGACAGCTCGCTGTTTTGTGGCTCCTGCCACTGCTAACATGGCAGCTTTCACAGCATTTAGTCATGGAAAGACCCATTAGCTCATCTGATTCCATCTCCCTGCCAGAACAGGATATAGGCCCTAAAAAATGCTTCCTGGTCTAATGACTGCTTAGGAGGGTATTTATCCGAGGTTACAGCAAACGTGGCTTCAAAAAACAGGAAACAAGACCTCACCTCAGCTAATTATGATACCAGTTATAACAATGCAGTGGAGGCTCTATGGAAGCCAAGCCTGCACTCTCAGGCAAGGCTCTTGGAACCTCATTGGCTGTCAGGGACCTGAAGTTGCAACTCTGACCATCCTCGTAGGATCTTGGGAGTATTGCGTATTGCTACTTTCACATCCCGTCAGATGGGTGCCTGATCAGAAATAAAGAAAATTGTATCAGCTGGTGAAGTTCCTAAATTGGTCCCAATTCACAGAACCCCTTATGGGCAAGTCCCTTGTCACATTTGTCTTTGATTGTTACCAAAACTTAAAATACTCAACAGAATTTTAATTAAGACTAGATGAAAAGGAGCGCACATTTGTCAGAGAGGAGGGAGAGGGGAAAAGGACACAAAGATTCTGGGTTCATTCTTCTGGGGAGTGTCTAGGTGAGTAAGAGCTCAAATTGAAAAAGAATTTCTCCTCCTAATAACTACCTGGTTGATATTAGTAACTGATGGTGTGATCACTCATCTAGAGCCAGACATCCTGGAATGTGAAGCCAAGGGCACCTTAGAAAGCATCATTACAAACAGAGTTAGTGGAAGTGATGGAGTTCCAGTTGAGCTATTTCAAATCCTCAAAGATGATGCTGTGAAAGTGCTGCACTCAATATGCCAGCAAATTTGGAAAATTCAGCAGTGGCCACAGGACTGGAAAAGGGCAGTTTTCATTCCAATCCCAAAGAAAGGCAATGCCAAAGTATGCTCAAACTATCACACAATTGCGCTCATCTCACACGCTAGTAAAAGTAATGCTCAAAATTCTCCAAGCCAGGCTTCAGCAATATGTGAACTGTGAACTTCCAGATGTTCAAGCTGGTTTTAGAAAAGGCAGAGGAACCAGAGCTCAAATTGCCAATATCCGCTGGATCATGGAAAAAGCAAGAGAGTTCCAGAAAAACATCTATTTCTGCTTTAGTGACTATGCCAAAGCCTTTGACTGTGTGGATCACAATAAACTGTGGAAAATTCTGAAAGAGATGGGAATACCAGACCACCTGACCTGCCTCTTGAGAAATCTGAATGCAGGTCAGGAAGCAACAGTTAGAACTGGATATAGAACAACAGACTGGTTCCAAATGGGAAAAGGAGTATATTGTCACCCTGCTTATTTAACTTATATGCAGAGTACATCATGAGAAACGCTGGGCTGGAGGAAGCACAAGCTGGAATCAAGATTGCCAGGAGAAATATCAATAATCTCAGATATGCAGATGACACCACCCTTATGGCAGAAAGTGAAGAGGAACTAAAAAACCTCTTGATGAAAGTGAAAGAGGAGAGTGAAAATGTTGGCTTAAAGCTCAACATTCAGAAAACGAAGATCATGGCATCTGGTCCCATCACTTCATGGGAAATAGAGGGGGAAACAGTGGAAGCAGTGTCAGACTTTATATTTTTGGGCTCCAAAATCACTGCAGATGGTGACCACAGCCATGAAATTAAAAGATGCTTACTCCTTGGAAGGAAAGTTATGACCAACCTAGATAGCATATTGAAAAGCAGAGACATTACTTTGCCAACAAAGGTCTGTCTAGTCAAGGCTATGGATTTTCCACTGGTCATGTATGGATGTGAGAATTGCACTGTGAAGAAGGCTGAGTGCCGAAGAATTGATGCTTTTGAACTGTGGTGCTGGAGAAGACTCTTGAGAGTCCCTTGGACTGCAAGGAGATCCAACCAGTCCATTCTAAAGGAGATCAGGTCCTGGGTGTTCTTTGGAAGGAATGATGCTAAAGCTGAAACTCTAGTACTTTGGCCACCTCATGCGAAGAGTTGACTCATTGGAAAAGACTCTGATGCTGGGAGGGATTGGGGGCAGGAGGAGAAGGGGACGACAGAGGATGAGATGGCTGGATGGCATCACCGACTCAATGGATGTGAGTCTGAGTGAACTCCGGGAGTTGGTGATGAACAAGGAGGCCTGGCGTGCTGCGATTCATGGGGTCGCAAAGAGTCAGACACGACTGAACGACTGAACTGAACTGAACACTCTGCATACTTCCTACTTGTTCTGTCCTAAGTTAAGCATTTTAAAAAATATTTATTTACTTGTTTGGCTGTACCAGGTCTTAGTTTCAGCAGACAAACTCTTAGCTGCTGCCTGTGGGATCTAGTTCCCTGACCAGGGCTGGAACCCAGGCTCCCTGCATTTGGAGCACAGAGTCTTAGCCACTGCTCTAACAGGGAAGGCCCCTGAGGTAAACATTTGACCTGTATTATCTCATTTAACAGTCCTTCAGGGAGGGGGTATTATTATTATTCATTTTGCTGAAAGAAAAAAAATGAGGCTCGAAGAGGTTCAATAATTTGCTTAAATTCACATCCAACCAAATGTGAATTCAAATTCAAGTTAGTCTGACACTTCAGCCCGTATTATTGACCACAGTATGGTACTGCCTTTCTGCTTCTGGTTTATTTTTGGAGAAGCAGTGCTTTCAGAGAAGAGAAGTGAGAGGTAGTATCATTGTTGCTATCCATCAGGTAATTTTAACTCGGCCCGCACTTCTGAGAGGTACCTTCCTTTCCCACCACCTTGGTCCTCATCTGACCCTCACCGTAATTTTCATTGCTCCACTCTCTCTTTTTTAGCCTCTTTTCTATCAAAACTTAGAAGGGTGAGCTAGAAGCATGGCCATGGTCAATGACTTTGATAAATCACTTTCTTTCCATCCCTGCCTCAAACTCAGGAGAAGAAATAATCCTCTGGACACTAATTTTTGTGAATCAGAGTTTAATTCAATTTTTGTGTTCACTTCATTCTTACCATCTTGTTGGATGGAAAGGACAATCATTTAAATTAAGCTAGGCAGGATCGTGTCCAACTCTTTGCGATGTTATGGACTGTAGCTCGCCAGGCTCCACTGTCTGTGGGATTGTCCAGGCAAGAATACTGGAGCGGGTTGCCATTTCCTACTCCAAGGTGGGATTATTAACCTATTTTACAGATAACAAAACTGAAGCTCAAAAATAAGATATAGTTGGGTTTTTTTTAAGATTTTTTTTTTTTGGTGTGGATCATTTTTAAGGTTTAATTGAATTTGTTACGATCTTCCTTCTGTTTTATGTTTTGATTTCTTGACTGTGAGGCACATGGGATTTTAACTCCCCGACCAAGGAGCAAACCGGCATCCTCTGCATTAGAAGATCAAATGTTAACCACCTGGGAAGTCCATACAGTTGGGATTTGAGTCAAATCTGGATCCAGATCTCATTGGTTCTCTACAAAACTACAAGAACCTTTAAGGAGAATCAGTGCCTACCCACTGACGCCATCCTGACGCAACGGTCCACTTCCTCTGGTGGGCTTCCAGATTCACTCCCTGGAGCACTGGTGTCATTCGAGCTGGTGAAGAGGTTTCTGTGAGATTCTCATGTTTATGTTGGGCACAGGATTATTCTTTTCCTTGCACATAAACAACATTTTTTCATTTCCTTTAGTCATTTCTGCATTGCTTTAAACATTATCTTGATATAAAGGAGAAAATACAACGTCTCAGGTATCAATGTAAAGTTAATCAAAAGTCCAAACAGAAATATGCATCTATAAATATAGAGTATGAAAAGCAGTGAAATGTGATTCAAAAGATCTGGATTCGAGCCTAGATTTCCCAGTGATTGCTAGGAAGTCTTGGGAGGGTCTTCTAAGCTGGCTAAACCTCAGTTTCTGCAAAGAAAACAACAGTGGTGGGCTGGTGGGTCCCTCCAGAGCCCTCTCAGCTTTAAAATCTCAGTGTTTTAAAGAGCTCTGGCCATGCTGACTCTGATGTGAGCGGAGGAAGAAGGTTTGTTCTGAATAATTGCCGTTGCAGAAACAATAGAAAAGGAAGGTGTTTTCTTCCTGGAGTAGCTAGGTGAGAGGTGGAGGTAAAAAGATGCCCAAGGAACAGAAGGTGTGCTGCAGGGCTGATGTGAGAGAGCTGGTCTGCTGGAGAAAGGACAGAAATGCAGAGACCCTTCTAAGAAAGACTCCTTGCAGCCCGTGACTCTCTGTGGTGGTCCTCAACTCTTCCTTATAAGAAACCTGTGACACCTTGGGCTCAGCATAATTAACTCACCCGAACAACAAGTGGGCTCCAGATATTTTATAAGAACTGAAAATAAAAGATAAAGTCAGATCTGTTCTTAGAGCTTGACATTTATCAGGGGGATGAGTGAGAAGATATCTAAATGGTTACTGGAGGCGTGTATGGAGTTAGAGGAGGGAAGAATTAGGGATGTTAAATCTGATCTTCTTGGAGGATGCTCTCATTTTCAAATTTTGTATAATTGCTTTTTCTATTTGAACCTCTTATTATCTAGGGCATTTTTAATAGATCAGAATATAATTAAATAGGTGAATTAAAATATAATTTAATAAATTATAGTCAATAAATTCAATAAATAATGGACATAGTGGATAAAAATAAAATATAAAATATTTTATAATATAAAAATGTGATAATAAATTTAATAGATCAGGAGAATTTTTATTCTCCTCATTTTCTTCCTAGGGGTCTGAAGCACTGTATCTAAAACCCTACTATTCCCCCCAACCCTGTAGTTTGGCAGGATATATTATTTTATTAATATACCAACTCATTATGTTCTTTAACTACTTGATGTATGATAAGTCCTAGTTCCTCAACTCCATGTAAAGCTTCTGAAGGCAGGACTGGGAATTTGTTCAACAATACCTAACCTGAAATTGCTGCTGCTGCTAAGTCACTTCAGTAGTGTCTGACTCTGTGCAACCCCATAGATGGCAGCCCACCAGGCTACCCCATCCCTGGGATTCTCCAGGCAAGAACACTGGAGTGGGTTGCCATTTCCTTCTCCAATGCATGTAAGTGAAAAATGAAAGTGAAGTCGCTCAGTCGTGTCCAACCGTCAGCAACCCCAGGGACTGCAGCCTTCCAGGCTCCTCCTTCCATGGGATTTTCCAGGCAAGGGTACTGAAGTGGGGTGCCATTGCCTTCTCCAAACCTGAAATTAAGCGTGTCCAATTTTTCGGGGGGGAATATAGTTGCTTTACAATGTTGTGTTAGTTTCTGCTGTAAATGAAGTGAATCAGCCATACGTATACATATATACCCTCCCTCTTGGACCTCCCATCCATCCCACTGCTGCATTCTGCCCTTCTCGGTCATCACGGAGCTCCGAACTGAGCTCCCTGAGCCATACAGCAGCTTTCCACTAGCTATCTGTTTTACACTTGTCAGCAGCACCTCCGGTTTATTCACCAAATAAAGCTGGCTTTTCTTCCTCAGTGTAGCGTGTGGTAGAGCCTCACTTCCCTGCGCCCTTGACGGTGGGAGTGGCCTTAGGACTTGTTTTCAGTGATGAAATTGGAGCTCTTCTGGCAGAAACTTGGAGAACCCACGAAGAGTCTCAAGCATTCTCTTTTTCTCTTGGGCATGTGTCAGGTGACAGCTGCTGAGTAACCCATGGCCCTGGGTGACTCAAATGCCATGGCACAAAGCCCCTGCCAACCTGCCCTGCTCGAATAGCCTGAGTAGCAAATGTAGCTCGAGGCGCTGAGGTTTGGCGCTTGCCACCACAAAGTCTCCTAGCCTGGCCCGGCTGGTACAGAAGTGTTGGACAAGTATTCCCTGAGCTCTATACCAACTGCTGGATTGTAGCCGATTTAAGTAGGAGGTGAATAAATTAGGTCCGCAACGTCTTGGGGAAAGCTACCGCCACTGGAAAAGACTTTGCTAGGTCTGTCTAATACATTCTTGTTCTGTTTCTAGAAAAGAGCCTTTCAAAGCCGCCGACATTTCATATTTTTCCGCATGTCTTTCGCTTTGAGGCTATTTTCTTTAGCAGGGAGGGTCTCTGTCTTTGCCTGCAGAATTTAAAAGTCAGAGTAAAGAAATGCCATAAGTTGTCCTAGAACACGGCAGAGAACTCTGGGGAGAGTTAGAAAGAGAGAGATTGTCTGAGGGAGTATGCGAAGACTGAAAAGGGAAGGAGGTTCCACTAGAGAGCTTGCCGGGGCCTCAGTCAGAACCCACTGGGACACTGAACTCGATGGTGTCAGCCCAACCTGGCCTTGAGTTCCAGCACTTCATTCATCCCCTGGGTGACTCTGGGCAAGTTTCTTCAAGCTCTCTATCCACTTAGGTTTTCTTATCTGGAAAATGGAGGTAAAAATAGAATTCAGTTCTTAAGGTTATTGAAGTTGTAAGAAGGTAATGTTCCTTAATAATAAGGAAAAAATATGTTATGTGCTTTTTAAAAAGTCTTAAATAAAGATAAATGACATCATTTTCTAGTGCATTTAGCACAGTAACTAACTACAGCATAGTTAGCATTCAAAAAAAAGGTCTAAGGAAATAAAAGGATATGGAAACATTCACCCAGGGCCCTGGAATACAACAGGGAGCTCTGCCCAGGCCCAGCTTCCAGGAAACTCAAACACTCTTGCCCAGAGCTCACTGATGTGGCCCTGCCCACATCACAGGCAATGATGATGCTTTTTCCAGATAGCAGATCTTACTTCCACCTCTACCAGCTAAAAGCTGGGAAGTGCTCGATAAGGTCTTCAGAAATGAGGGAGACCGTGATGATTGATGGGGTTAAATCAAGGGAGAACCTCATTGTCCCCAGGCTGAGTTCCAGGATATTCCAGAAAGTTAGAAGCCGTTAGCCTTTGTTCTGTTCACCTGACTTTGAAACACTGGCCAGAGGCCTTGGGACAAGTGAGAACATGAAAGGTCATTTGTTCCTCATCTGGGGCTATACTTGTCCTTCTGTTCCAGCTGGAAATGGCCCCAGAAAAGCAGGAGGAAAAGTCTGCTTTAGTTTCCCAGCCTCCCTTTTCATTACCCTTTCAAGGGATCCTACCTGGACCCAAGCATCCGAGGCTGTCTTAAATATGACTCTCCATAGAGTGGAGAAAACAAAAGGCTTTAATTAAATATCTAAAGCTGAGTGTTCTCACATCAGCTCTTTTGTTTATTGTCCCAAAGCCTGTCTCCTGGAAATCGTAATAACCATCTCAAAGTATAATAATTACTTGATTACGTTATAGTAGTAACAGATTTTGGTTTGATTTGAACAGCAAAGACAAAAAAAAAAAAAAAAAAAACCCCAAAAACCCAAGCACACTTCATTTCTGCTCCTATAGGTTAAATAAAACCTTTCCAACTGGATGAAATTCCCTAACTTGCTCAATCCCTTTATTCTTCATCAGTCTCTTCTCTTAAGAAACATTTATTCTGTGACTGTTATTGAACTAAACAGTGCTAAATGCTGAGGACTCATTAATTAAATGGATAATTAAAACAGAGTCCCCAACTTCATCGAGCTGACAGCCTGAGATAGGAGCCAGATACATAAATAAATTGTAAAGCAAGGCAGTACATGTAGTGTTTGAAATATGGTCTGTGTATTTCAGAGGAGGTCCAGCAGTCCACCCTGGAGAGTTCAGGGAAGACTTCCTGGAGGAGGAAGCTCCTGGCCTGAGTGTAAATGATGCCTTAGACTGAAACAGGTAAAAGAAACAGAAGAGAAAAGGAATCAGGGATGAGATGAGAGAAGAAAAGATTACTTCAGGCCAAGAGAGACAAGTAAACAATGTGGCAAGGAAAAAAACATTTCTATGTAGCATCAAGCAGGTGGGGAAAGATAAAAAATAGAGATTTTCCTTGCACTCAGTAAACTTTCATTTTAGAAAGGAAACTGTAAAATGCACAACTCCTCCCTGGAACCTCCTCTGTATCCTGTCCTCCATGGATTCCCACGTACATTTAATTCATAGTGAAAATGGCAGAAAAAATAAAATGTGATGGTCTTAATGTTCAAAGCTCTCTTCACCTCTCTCTCTCTCCCTTTTTCTGTTCCCTTTGTGAGCACCAAACCCCCAATGGTAGGAAGCATTAGTCTAAAAATAACCCCTCTCAAAGACCCGATTTTTTCTGAGTTTCATAAAACATCTGCTGAACAGTTTCCTATAACTGTTTTTGGCCATTAAATCAAAGCCGGGAGAAACAATGTCCTGTTTCTGCCTTGAAAGCAGAGAACTGCCATGAGGCCTTCCTCTCAGACCCGACGACAATGGAGCCAGAAATAGCCGCGGAGGCTTTGAAACACCTTAAGGCCCCAGTCAGAGCAGAGTTACTGGGGTCTTGTTTTTCTTTCTTTTTAAAGAAGCTGTTCACCTCCCAAGAGCAGAAAAGAAACTCAGATAGGCAAAACCTCATGGGAGAGGGTACACCCCGCCATGCAAATTGCCACCTGCAGGACCAGAGATGGCGAACGTCTGGTGCTGGGTTGGCAGGAACAGCCACTTGGGGAGCCAGGGTCGGGGGAGATGGCGTCTGACTGTGCGGTCGGGCTTGGCTCTGGGTTCTCAGTAGTTGGAGGGTGCCCGCCAGTTCGTGTTGCACAGATGTGGGGGTTTGCTGGTCCAGGGGGAAAATGGGGGAAGCTCACAGAAAGAAGGTCTAAAGACACAGCAGCCACTGTCCAAACGGTGCTCCAATTAGCCCAGGGTCCGGGGCAAGACATTTCTCCTCTCTGAGGTGTAGGCCACCCTAACATGAACAAGCATTGATGTGAAAGCTTCTGGGACTGGCAACCACGGCAGATGGAGGAGGAGGAGGAGGAGAAGGCCTGGGGTGATGTGGTCTGGGAAGCCGCCTAGGACCAGACTGGCCCAGTCCAGCAGTTGGGAGGTCAGGGTCAAGTGCAGCTCAGCCCTGGAGGGCTGCCGAGGGGCCGATCAGGGCAGAGCCGACCTCACTGGCTTGTCCTGAGCGCTGAGACGTCGGAGCTCCTATACAAGATCCAGCTGAGGCTGGGGGCACAGAGAGCTGGATCCGGTTCCCTGGGGACTAGGAGGTGCAAGTGGGGTCAGGGAGAGGGGGTGGTGGAATGGGGAAATTCCTCTCTCTCGGATGGGCCTGCAGGCTCTGCGGCTGAGTCGAAGGTCAGGCAAAAAAGTTTAAGTCAACGTGCTGGTGCCAAGGAGCAGTCAGGACAACAGATGAGAGGACATGTGACCATGAGGTTCCAGAGCACAGAGGGTTCACCTGTGAGGTGTCCGCTGACCTCCCTTAGTGCATGCTTCTGGCCTCAAAACGTAATGCTGCCTTAAACAGGCAATACTGTGTCACTGTCAGGCAGCTCGGGGTGGAGATGGCCCAGGGACCCAGCTGCAGGCACAGGTGTGGATGGGTGGGCCTGGGCGGGGCCCAGTGTGCCAGGCTGATGGGGGTGGGGTTGGAGGTGTTGAGCTGTGGCCTCCCTCACCTCCTCGGGATCCAGCTCCCTGTGGGTCTGTGTGCGATCTCCCCTTTCTCCCAGAATGGCCCTAGCAGGTTTGTGTGGACCCTGGATTCCACGTTCTGTGTTCACCATCTGTAGACTATGTTCACCATCTTCTGACTGGCTCGGAAGACTGGGAAGGCTGGCCAGTCTCTGTGGGCACAGCTGGTGGGTGCTGGGTCTGGGATCTTGGAAGCAAAACCAGGAGCTGGAGCTGTGTGCCCTCATCATGGTTTGTGGGCTTGCCCTGAGCACAGAACAGAGCCAAAGAGACGCCGAGATCATTTTCTTCCTGTTTTCTTTCTTTCCTTCTTTTGTCTCTTCTCTCCTACTTGCTCTCTCCCACCCGCCTTCCTTCCTTCTCTCCCTCTCGGTAGATGCCGGTTGCTATCAGCATTCTGAGAAGAGTTTCGTAAAAATGACATCGTTTAAGACTTTATCCCCTAAATCTTTATCAGGGCCAGGTCGTGGGCACCGGGTCAGGGGCGTGCCCCCCAGTCTCTTGGGTCACAGGTCAGGACATCCTGCCCTTGGCCGGCGAGGGCAGCCCGGTCCTCCCGGCCTCTGAAGCGCCTGCAGTGCGTCCTCCTCACCCTGCCCTTCCTGCAGAAAAGAGCAGCGGATCCTTGTGGGACGCAGCTGTGGGCCTGACACCTGCTGCGGGCGGGAGGCTCGGGGACCGTTGGGCGCTCTCAGCTGTGCCCGAGGGCTCGCCTTACAGAGCAGGGGCAGCTGCTGCTGCTCGGCTGCGGGGTCTGCACACGATGGACCCTGCGGTAGGAGGGGCCTCAGGTGACTGCCTGTGCCCCGCACGCTCCAGCCTCCGGGCTGTCCCCGTGCTCTGTGTCCAAGGACGCGGGACTTCTGGTCCTTCGTCCCCTGGGAGGCCCTGGGCTTGGTGGAGCTGAGAGGGCTGCTGGTAGTCATGGGGCCTCACGGGGCTGGGCACCAGGCCTCCAGAGTAGGCTTCTTGAGAAAGAACCCTAAAGAGGAGGGAAGGAGTCTCTCCCACCAGCATTTGCTGTGTTGGGGTCAGTGGGGAAGCCAGCTGCAGACAGACCACCACACGGGATGCAGCTGCCGGCACAGTGTGGCACTGGGGACGAAAACACAGACACTCGTGTATGCACACACAGAGACACACACAGAGACACACACAGAGAGATATAGACACACACAGACATACAGACACACACACACATACAAACACACACAGAGATACACAGACACACACTCATAGACATACACACACACAGACACTCACAGACAAATATACACAGACACACACAGAGAGACATAGACACACACTGAGATATACAGACACACACACACACACACAAACACACACACACAGAAACACACAGAGAGACATAGACACACACAGACATACACACAGACACACACACACATACAAACATGCACATACACACACAGAAACACACAGAGATACACAGACACTCACTCATAGACATACACACACAGAGACACACACACAAATATACACAGACACACACGCACACACAGACATACACAGACACACACAGAGAGACATAGACACACACTGAGACATACAGACACACACATTCACAGACACACACACACTCATAGACAGACACATACAGACACAAATATACACAGACACACACATATACACACACACACAGACATACACACAGAGACATACAGACACACACACACACACAAATGCACACACACACACAGAAACATAGAGAGAGACATAGACACACAGACATACAGACACACACACACATACAAACACACAGATACACACAGACAGAGATACACAGACACACACTCATAGACATACACACACACAGACACATACAGACAAATATACACAGACACACAGAGAGACATACACAGACACAGAGAGACATAGACACACACACACAGAAATACACAGAGAGACATAGACACACACACAGAGAGACATACACAGACACACACAGAGAGACATAGACACACACACAAACACACACATACACACATACAAACACACACAGAGAGACATAGACACACACTGAGGCATACAGACACACACACTCACAGAGACACACACACTCAGACACACACGCACATACACACACAGAAACACACAGAGATACACAGACACACATTCATAGACATACAAGCATGCAGACACTCACAGACACACAGACACAAATATACACAGACACACACACAGACATACAGACATATACACAGACACACACAGACACACACGCATGTCAGGCAGACCCAGGTTCAAGCTTGGTTCCGCCACCTGGTTCTCTGTCTGTGGGCCAAACACACAGCCTCTCTGAGCCTCATATCAAGTAAGATAACACACAGAATGTGTATTCACAGTATTCAAGTAAAACGGATCAGAGTCCAGTCTCCGCAGGCCTCTGCCAAGGCTGTGAACACCGCAGAGAACAAAGCCGACACGCGGGAACAGGGTCACAGCTGCGGAGACAGACAACAAACAAGCGAGCCGACAGGCGAATGGGAACTTACAAGTTGTGACAATGGGCCTGAAGGAGAGGCCTGGCTGACAGCGCGGGAGGGTGGGGTGGGGAGACGCTGCCCGGCCAGGGGTGCTGCCTCAGGAAGTGGGGTTCAGGTCAGATCTGCAGGTGAGAGGAGGCCACCCTCCAAAAACAGCAACGCTCCATCCACTGCAGAGCCCCTGGGGTGCCTCACTAAGTTCTAGAGGCTGGGGGACAAAGGTGCCGCCCCAC
Organism: Bubalus bubalis; assembly: GCF_019923935.1. Taxonomy (NCBI): domain Eukaryota; kingdom Metazoa; phylum Chordata; class Mammalia; order Artiodactyla; family Bovidae; genus Bubalus; species Bubalus bubalis. The sequence continues at coordinate 112,686,055 of NC_059161.1, forward strand.
CTGGGGAAGGAGAGAGGTGGAGAATGCCCTTGGCAGCAACATGGATGCAACTAGAGATGATCACACTAGTGAAGTAAGTCAAACAGAGAAAGACAAATACCATAAACTATCACTTATATGTGAAATCTAGACTATGACACACAAGAACCTGAGTCAGAAACAGACTCACAGACAGACTGGTGGCTGCCAAAGCGGGACTGGGGGACAGGGGGAGTGGAAGGGGGCTAGCAGATACAAGCTTTTCATATAGCATGGATGACTAGCAAGGTCCTATTGTATAGCACAGAGAACTACAGTCACTATCCTAGGATAACTTCTAATGGAAAAGAATATTTTAAAAAGAATATATATGGATGTATAACAAAATCCCTTTGTTGTACAGCAAATGTTAATACAACATTTTAAATCAACTATACTTCAACTAAAAAAAAGACAATTTGATTGAAAAGAAAAATAAAATAAAATTTTCTTTAAAAAATTATAATGACCTAAGCACCCTGGGGACCGAATAGAGCAGGGGATGGAGATGGGTGGGCTGGCGGCCAGGGGAAGGGAGTGCTGCCAGTTCCCATAGAAAGGTCAGGGCAGCTGTATCATGGAGGCGACATTTGGGCAAAGACTGGAGGAACGTGAGGGAGGAAGGGCACCCAGGTCTGTCCAATCCAGCTTCTACAATGCCAACATCGGGGCCCGAGTAGGAAGGTGGGAGGAGGCTCTAGGCAGGAGGTGCTAAGCCCAGGGTTGGCCATGCAGGGGACTCAGAGCAGTGGAGCCCAATAGAGCTTAAGAGCAGAGCCAGGAGGACTTGCTGACCAATAGCTGAATGTGGGTCGGGAGAAACAGAAGTATTAAGCAAGACTCCGAGAATCTCAGCCTCAGACCTGGAAGCCAGCAGAAGCTGTGTTGGGAGACCCAGCACCTAGCTGAGGCCACAGGAATCCTGAGATGTTCATGTTGTGAGGTCCATGTATGTCTGGAGTCAGAGGGATTATCAGCTCAAGGTTGCTGGCTCTAGATGCTCCCAAAACTGTGAGCCTGGCTGGGTTCAACCAAGGAAAAGAGGGTTAGAAGGAGAGCTGGGGATCCTCCAACGTTAAGAGGAAGCTCAGAAGGGGCTGAATGGAGACCAGTGAGACAAGAGGCGGCCCAGAGGGAGGGTGTCCGCACGGTCCAGGGAGGAAAGCACAGCAAGGAGGAAAGGAGGGAAGGACGGTGTTCCACGGCACTTGGGGTGTGTGTGCATGCTCAGTCATGTCCAACTCTCTGAGACCGCATGGACGGTAGCCCACCAGTTTCCTCTGTCCGTGGGATTTTTCCAGGCAATAATACTGGAGTGGGTTGCCATTTCAAGTGGAAAACAAAAACAAGGTCATTCTTTTCCCAAAGTCACCTGAAAGCCTCCAAACCTCTTCCCCCGAACAACTGCCTGTTCTTGGTGGTACCCTCCCCAGCCCCACCTGACAAATGCGGCACAGAAGACCCCCAGCACAGAACAAGGACGGGTGTTATCTCCAGTGTTCCCTGGTGGCTCAGAGGATAAAGCATCTGCCTGCCATGCGGGAGACCCGGGTTCGATCCCTGGGTTGGGAAGATCCCCTGGAGAAGGAAAAGACAACCCACTCCAGTATTATCGGTATTATCTCCAGGGCACCACTAATGGAAGGTCAAGTTCCAAAACTGCAACCAGCCTTTGCCCGTGGACTCACGAGTTCACAAATATAAGAGAAAGATCGCAAGGAAGTGGAAAGAAGCCTGAGGGAAGCGGGTAGCCTGCAGGAGCATCTCAATAGGGATGGGATGGAGAGTGGAGACAACCCTCCACACTAGCTCTTTCAAACCATTTTGAAACTTCCATCCAGTGCCTAAGCACCTTTCAGCTAAGGGGAGGAAGAAGGAAGGAAAACTAGAGGAAGCCCTGCATTAGCATCAGATAGACAGCACCTGAGGTCAGGGAGGCTCAGAGGGAGCACACAGCCCCGGGAGTAATTTTCCTGACCCACTCCAGGCTGTTTATGGGTAGGAAGTCGCCGGGCTGGACCACAGAGAAGAAAGTCAAAGCCCCGCCTGCTCACTGCTGATAAGTGATTCTGCAAGACAAGCAGAAGGAGTCCAGACCTAAATCTAAGAAGATCCAGATGCCGGCACAGGGGCCAGTTCCTGAGCTATGACAGCTCCTGGGGAGAGGGGCACTGACCCCCCAGCTCAGAGCCAGCCCTCTAGGGAGAGGAGGTGACCGTGTCTGCAACCTGATCCCCCAATCCTGGTTGCTTCTTCGCTATAGCCCCAAAGGCATGGCCCAGGCTCTGTACAATTTGCAGAATCATATGTGAGGGGTTAAGTATATGCTTAATAACTGGAATGAGGGGAGTGCGTCTGGCACCTGAATGGGTGTTCTAGGTACCTTCATAGAATCCATCCTCACACACAACCTAGGAAGTCATTACTAGTCTGTTTTTATTTGACCAAGGAGAAAATGGGGCTCAGAAGGATGAAATAACTTTCCCAAGGTTGCCCAGCTAATTAATGGTCACACTGTGGTTCCTGCTATTTCCATGGTACCCCCAGGCTTACTACCTTAGCCAGCCACTGAGCCTAGATCCCTTGATATTCAGGGGAGAAGGACCACTCAGATATTACATGTCATTTTTCTACTCCTCAAGTATTTTGCATCAAGAAAGAAAGGGGGAGAGGATTTAACAAAGCTAGGTACTACTTACCAAAAAGCACAGTCCAGATGTTCCTGGATCCTCCCATCTGCGTGTCCTCTCTTCTCCAGCAAAAGAAAAATAAATTACCCAGTTCCTTCTCCCACGAGTTTCACAGAACAAAGACAATAAGACAAAAACGGGCAATGATGAAGTGAGAGGCACAGAACTGTGGCAAATCAACTTGACCCATATCAAAAAGGCGATAATTGAAACAAGATCTCTCCACGTGCCTGGAAAAAAACCCAAATTGCTCTAGCAGAAAGGCTCTCCTTCATATCTTGTGACCACTTGTCATCCCGCAAGACAGACAGGACAGAAACACCAGGAGGTGAGAAAGAGCGAAGGAATGGAGTGGTGGAGAATGAGGAGAGACAGAGAGAGGGAAAGGCTGGGGGAGGGGGGTAAAGATGAAGATCAAAGGACTGGAGACATTTATCTTTAAGCTCACTTCCAACCTTTCAAGTGTGTGAGACCTAGTGACTTGGGGGGGATGACCCTGAACATGCAACTCCAGGGCTTTCATTGGAATAAGCCAAAAGATAAAGAAAAGGAAAGCTTCGAGGTTTTCAAACTTCTTGATAAATAGGAAACAAAGACATAAAAAGACCAAAGACTAGCAGAGAGAGAAATTAGCAGAAAATTGGGATGTAAATATATGACAGTAGATCAGAGATGAGAAAAGAAAGAAAAGTTATTGAAAGACAGAACAATCCTTGGGTGGAATGGAAGAAGGGAAGCAAGATGAACCTGGTCACCTTAGACATATCTCATACTGACCTTCAAAGTTCAAAGCAGAAGCCACACATTTTCCCCCCCACCCCGAACCCTGTTGTTCCTTCCAGGCCCTAACTCATGTAACTCATGATCTGGTTACTTGTTCGGGGTTCTGACATCCCCAATAGACTGTGAGCTCCATGAGAACACAAGCGGTGGTGGGCACTCAGTAAACACTAGTTGGAAGGATGCATGGATGGATGGATGGGTAAATGAACACACAATGGAGCTTTTTTTACCCAATATGACTGATGCTCTGCAGCTATATCTCAGACACCAGCCTTGACCCCCAGGCTCCAAGCTGTCTTTCCCAGGACTGTGCTCCTGTTCAGGCGACTGCTTCTCACCCCTTTCTGATTTCCAGTTCTGCCTCTCCCAGTATTTGGTGTTCGGAGTCTCCTGCAGATCCAGAAGACAGAAAGGGAACTGGCCCAGAGATTCGAGGGGAGGACTGGTAGAAGCTTTGTCTTCTGTGTCCGTTCATCTGCCAGCTTCCAGTCTATGCCATGGCCGGGGGAGATCGGGAGATAGGGAGGGGAACTTTGCCATGGATATTTAGAGTGGAAAATTTGAGCCAAAGCCAGACTTTCTGTTGCAAGGACTGAGAAAACACAGGAGGGCGAGAACATCCCTTCCAAGCTAACTCTTGGCTCCACACAAGGCAAAAGGCAAACAAGCTCACAGTGTGTTTGGAAGGCCATACCCTTGGGTCCTGGACCAACTGGCCTCTGACTTCCAAGTCACGTCCACAGCACATCTTGTGTAGATTTCAATCAAGAGCTTCTGCCCTGGGCCTGACACTGTGTGTTCTCAGCGCTAGGGACAAAGCAGAAAATAATACCAGCTAGGACTTCATCCAAATGGTGCATAGGGCCACTGGGGGGAAAGTGTGTAAACAAGGAACTAAGCACATGGTTGCACGTGTGCAAAATGCTGTGGAAGAAAAGCACAGGATGCTCTGAGAGCAAGTATCAGTGGGATCTGACCCAGTAGGGTAAGTGCCCCCCAGGAAGTGACTTCTAGCGTCCCCCAGGGATATGGAGGGTGAGTAGGAGTGACCCAGCCCAAGACAACAGGAAGGGAGGTAGAGCGGGAAGGCCCTGGCTGGATGCAGCCTGGCTCTCCGAGAGATGAAGAGGCCAGAGTGGCTCCAGTGTAGTGAATAAGAACGTGCCCAGGGGGCTCCACTGAGAAAGGAAAGTAAAAAGGCTGGAGGACTCCCCTGGGGGTCCAGTGCTAAAGAATCTGCCTGCCAAAACAGGGGATCTGGGGTTCAATCCCTGGTCCAGGAAGATCCCACATGCGGCAGAGCAACTAAGCCTATGCACCGCAACTACCGAGCCCACACTTGATAGCCCGGGAGCCACAGCAAGAGAAGCCACCACAACAAGAAGCCTGCGAACCACACCTAGAGAAAGTCCAGACAGAGCAATAAAGACCCAGCGCAGCCAAAAAAATAAAAAAAGGCTGGGGGCATGATGACACTCCTGCTGGTGGCATCAAGGTGGAGGATGCTGGAACTAATCCAAAGCAGCAACAGACGCTGCAGTTATGTCAAGCCGAGGCCTGATCGCCCCGCCCCCGGGAGACTGGCTTAGAAACAAGGCTAGTGGGCCTAAGTGGCCCATTGTGCCTTGGTGAGGGGTGGGCGCAGGAGAGAGGGCCAGCTCCACGGAACCGGAGCCGGAGGCTGGAGGGCCTCCCAGCTAGGGGCTGGGAGCTGCATGTGTGGCATCAGGGCCCAGGCCAGGCTTGGGGATAAGCTGTGTGTAAACAAATACTAAGCTATGCAAGGCAGACCAGAGAGACTGCAAGGATTTGCAAAAATCCTTAGGCTGAAATAAATAGGGGCGTCTTGGAGAAGCACATAGAGAAGGTTAGACTTTAAAAGCAAAAGATGGGCAAATCTGGGGGAGTTCTAAAGAGTGGGGCACATTCCTGGGTTGAAGTGGGGAAGGACTGAAGGACGTCTGTATCCCAAAAGGGGAGGACCAGAGTGATCCCACCCAGGGGCTTTTGACTTCAGGTCAGAAGATTTTCATGAGAGGCACTGGAGGTTTCGAAAGGTGGACACCAGCATAAGTATAGGTGAAAGAGGTTTTGTTAGACAGTGTTGGAGAAGACTCTTGAGAGTCCCTTGGACTGCAAGGAGATCCAACAAGTCCATTCTAAAGGAGATCAGTCCTGGGTGTTCTTTGGAAGGACTGATGCTAAAGCTGAAACTCCAATACTTTGGCCACCTTGTGCGAAGAGTTGACTCATTGGAAAAGACTCTGATGCTGGGAGGGATTAGGGGCAGGAGGAGAAGGGGACAACAGAAGATGAGATGGCTGGATGGCATCACCGCCTTGATGGACATGAGTTTGGGTGAACTCCAGGAGTTGGTGATGGACAGGGAGGCCTGGCGTGCTGCAATTCATGGGGTCGCAAAGAGTCGGACACGACTGAGCGACTGAACTGAACTGAACTCAACATAAACAGCAGGAGAGGTGAGAGAGGCTAGTTAGATGGCACAGCCATCTAGGTCCTAACAGGTGGCACGGGGTGGGGGAGCAAGGCAAGGGCCAAGGGTCCTGGACCACAGCAGGTGGGCAAGAAAGGGCTGAACCCCAGAAGCATTTCCGTGGCAACAGGCAGGATCTATGGACTTCCAGGTGGCTCACTGGTAAAGAACCTGTCTACCAATGCAGGAGATGCAGGAGGTATGGGTTAGATCTCTGGGTTGGAAAGATCCTCTGGAGCAGGAAATGGCAACCCACTCCAGTATTTTTGCCTGGGTAATCCCACGGACAGAAGAGCCTGGCGGGTCATAGTCCATGGGGTCTCAAAGAGCTGGACATGACTGAGCAACTGATCAGGCTGCATGCGTGCAGGCGGAATCTGGTGTAGGCAGGAACCACGCTCCTCCCATGCTCTTAGATCTGGGTCTGCACACTGGGAAGACGGCTGAACCACGAAGGAAAGAAGGAGGGGTGGTGGGGAGCAGAAAGGAGTGGGGCACTCTAATTAGGGATATTTTAAATTTCATCAAAGACAGTTTCAACCCAAAGTCAATGGTTGGCAATTTTTTTTTTTTTTTTAAGTGGCCGAAAAACATCTTAGGAGGAAACTTAATACATAAAATATGAGTTTGGCCAAAAAGTTCACTCTGTTTTTCCTATAACATCTTCTGAACAAACCCAGAGGAATTTTTTGGCCAACCCACTAGATCAAAGGGAGATGTGCTAGGCTGAAACTAGGCGGGCCCCCAAACGTTAGCCCCTCCACACCCCCCTCCCCACACCTCAGATCCCAAGGAGCCCTCAGAGGAATGTTGGTACCCACTGCTGGGGGCAGTTGAACAGACTGATCAGACTTGGTTGAGATTAGAGTCAGAGATGAAGATTTGGGGTTCCCAGCATCGGTGATTAGACATTTAGGACATCACTGAGGGAGATGGAGTCCAATGCTGAGCGTGGGACATTGCCATTTAGGGACAAAGGGAGCAGAGATGACCCTCAGCCAAGCATCCAGCCTGTGTCACCATTTCAAAGCTAAATGTCGTGTCCGTGCAATAGACACGTCTTCCCTTCAGGACTCTCTCTCCCTCCTCCTCCCCACTCTGAGTCCAGGCTCTGACTCCACCCCTCCCTCTCCTTGTGTGGTCTCCTCTCCCCTCCTCCTCCTCCCTTCTCTTCTTTCTCGCCTTCTCCCAGCTCCACTGCCACCCCGCCCTCTCCTGTCCCCACCCCTGCCCCTTGCCGGGGTCTTTTTGGTCACGGTTTATTTTTAGCTCCTCTGCCATCCTGAGGATGTGAACCGTATTCCTGAGTCATGGTTTTTGCAAGGAAGCAGGGACAGACGGCTCCCCCCATTTCTCTGAAGATCGCTTATCAACCTCTAGCCAGACTAGCAGGGGCTAGAGTGTAATCTGCCAGTTCCTCTTCTGGTTGGAGCCCCCAGCTCAGCCTCTTAGTCCAAGAAGCAGCTGCTTCTGCTGGTCCCTGGGATCAACGTGAGCTAAACTCACTAGGTCCACATCGCATCCTCCAAGAGAATCAGTTCCATGGAAAAGGACCTTTTGGGGGCCGCTGCTGTCTGTGGGATTGAAAGCAGAGAAAAAGCCTGTTTAGAGAAGGGCAAGGCGAAATTGACTCTAAAGAGCCTTGGATCGGAGCCTGGATTTTAGGGTCCTGAATAGTTTGTCAATGTTACTGAACAAGTATTTACAGAATCTCCCCTCTGTGCTAATTGCCAGTGTGGATTCTAGTTTCATCTGGGTGAAGGAGACAATTATACTAGATTCTAAGAAGAGCTGGTATTGATTGATTTCCCTACACAACATGCGGCTTCCCAGGGGGCTCACTAGTAAAAGAATCTGCCTACAATGCAGGAGACCGAGGTTCGAGCCCTGGGTCAGGAAGATCCCCTGGAGAAGCAAATGGCTACCCACTCCAGTATTCTTGCCTGGAGAATCTCATGGACAGAGGAGCCTGGTGGGCTACAGTCCATGGAGTCACAAGAAGTCAGACACAATTGAGCAACTAAGCATGCGCATGCAACATACGAGATCCTCAGAGATGCTCTGACATTATTCATAGGGAGAAACTCCATCTCAAAGAGTTAACAGAACCATAAAGCAACAAATTAGCATTTAGAATCACCGTGTGTCTGTGCTAAGTCACTTCAGTCCTGTCCAACTCTTTATGACTCCGTGAACTGTTGCCCGCCAGGCTCCTCTGTCCATTGGATTCTCCAGGCAAGAATACGGGACTGGGTTACCATGCCCTCTGCCAGGAGATCTTCCCAACACAGGGATGGAACCGCATCTCTTATGTCTCCTGCATTGGCAGGTGGGTTCTTTACCACTAGTGCCACCTGGGAAGCCCTGTCGTGTCATCCAAATCTCAGGCATTTTCAGGTCTCTGTCTCCACTCTACCTCCCCGGACCTCTCCCAGCCTCAAGCTTTACCTATGATGATGCAGAAGAATCACATCATGTCACAGATGTATCTACTTGCCGGGGACTCAGGCTGACAGTGTGAAGTCAGGGTGTCAGTAGCTCATGGTGATGAGGGAGTGGGAGACCCTTCTCCCTCCAGACAATAACGGAGCAGATGCCATGTTGGGGACGAGCCCCCAGGTTAGCGACAACCAGTTAAACAAGTAAACACATCACATCCCCTACTGGTCAATATCCCCAAGTGGGGGAGAAAGAAATTGTGTTTCTGTGACAGTGTTTCACCCAGTCCTACAACTTAAACATCTACAACGGTACCACATAGTGTCAAATGTGACAGGACTGTTGTTCTGTTGCTAAGTCGTGTCCTCCTCTATGCAACTCCAAGGACTGCAGCACGCCAGGCTCCTCTGTCCTTCACCATCTCCCGGAGTTTGCTTAAACTCATGATGATGCTATCTGACACCTCATCCTCTGCTTTCCCCTCTCCTCCTGCCTTCAATCTTTCCCGGTATCAGGGTCTTTTCCAATGAGTCGGCTCTTCGCATCAGGTGGCCAAAATACTGAAGTTTCTGCTTCAGTATCAGTCCTTCCAATGACTATTCAGAGTTGATTTCCTTTAGGATCGACTGCACCATTCGTTATAATATTATATAACATTATATAATATAATGTTATATATTATTATATAACATTATATAATAATATAATATAACATATAATATACATAACGTTATATAATAATATAATCTCAGCATTATAATGCTGAGAGGAGATTCAGCCTCTCCTTGGCCATTTCACTTCTTTCTGTGTTGTTTCTCTCTCCCCTTTTTTCTTCAGCACCACTCTCTTCCCTCTCTGGGGTCGCACAGAGTCGGACATGACTGAAGTGACTTAGCAGCACTCCCTTCCCTTTAACCAACATTTTTATACCTTTGCCTGCAGCTTGAGAATTTCTGTTTGCCTTTCAGATGTTTTGGGATTTCCCAACAGAAGATATAAAATGATGTGTAAACACACGGCTGGGTGAGAGGTGGGAAAGAGAATTTTAAGTCCCGAATCTGTTCTTCTGTGACTAGTTTCTTCCAGATGGACATGGACGGTCCCAGGGGTTTTGCTCTAAGAGGGGCTGATTTACTGACCTCAGTGCGAGTCCTAGGACCCAGAGGATCCCTGTAGGATATTAGTCACTCTATAAAACCTCCAGGCCAGTTTCCCAGGCTGTGGGGGCCTATAGAAAATTTCCCATAGGGTTCCAGAGCCTGAGAACATATGCATCTCACGGCTTGGCCATGGGTTCGTGTTGCATTGGATATGATCTGTCTCTTAAATCATGACTTCGAAAATGTCCCCAGACAAAACTGTAACGTTTCTCAACTTCTCTCCCACCCAGTCACCTCCTCTGGGCCACAAAGCACCACAGAGCCCGGAGGAGTCTGGAGTCCTTGATGCATGCTTGTTTCCAAGATGGCACACGGGGAGCCTGGGGATGGCGGTGGGGCAGATGAGGGGCAGAGAGAGCTGGGGGAAGCAAGTCTGCTCCCCCAGCAGGGAGCGGTCCTCAGAGATTATCCAGCATGAATCCTTCCCACAACATCCCTTTCTTGGATTTATTTCTTGGACCTTGGTTTCAAATCCCCCTTTCTCTCCCCAGAAGCCAGCTTCACCTGTGAAGCCCTTTCCAGGTTATGACATTTTTGTTGTTTCTTAGTTGCTTAGTCGTGTCCAGCTCTTTGCCACTCTGCAGACTGTAGCCTGCAGAGTCTGCTGCCCATGGGATTCTCCAGGCAAGAATACCAGAGTGGGTTGCCATTCCTTCTCCAAGGGATTTTCCTAACCCAGGGATTGAACCCACATCTCCTACTTTGGCAGGTGGATTCTTTACTGCTGAGCCACCTGGGAAGCCCTCTGAAGCTGATCATCAAATGCAAGGGAAGTGGCAGTCACATCTCAGCGATAACCAGCAAGATAACACATTTATTTGCTATTTGTTCCCTCTCTCAGACCTCTAGGCCACTCATTTCCATCGAAAAGAATTCTGATTCAGAAGAGGCGAAGAGATCAGAGTGGATGGAGGTCAGAAGATGAGGAAGACAGAAGGCATGTATGCCTGCAGGAGACCAGGGGGAGAAGGCTTATGCCCGTTAGATATGTGGGCTGCACCCTGTCACCTGACCCGGGGGAGATGATCCAGGCTCAGCCTGCGTGTCTGACGCAGGATGCTCTTGTCCTGACGTGAACACAGGCTGCAGGCGTGACCCTCTGGTCTTGTTCTTTTCTTCCTGCCCTGATCAGCAGCAGCCTGAGTCATCGTGTCTGTATCTTGATCTACCCCCAAAATAGCAGCTTAGGACAAAGTGAAAAGCATTCCTCCTAAGAAGCACGACTGGTATTTTTAGAGCATCTTTACTCCTGATGGTGAAATACATGGATGTATCACTTTGGTTCTAAGGCTGCTGTTTGGATCAAATAACACACAAGCACCCCCAGGTTCTAGGATTTGAGACCTTATCCTCCCATCTGTGGGCAGAGCGAGAAGTCTTTAAACTCCTGGCAGGGCTCAGCCTCCCTGCCACTGTCTCTTCCTCCAGGTCTCAACCAAGAAGCTGAGAGTGAGGACAAGAAGAAACACCCAGGCATCTGGAAGAGGCAAAAACACGCCAAACTTGCCAAGTTTTACACCAACTTTCTGAGCGCTAATGAGATCTAAGTTTCTGGGTTTGGGGCTGACTTACACCAGCCTGGGGTGACTTCCTGTTTTTGAAGAACCAAGGTGGGTAGACACTCAGAGCCGTGATCTGGGCACCAGGCAACTTTGACACCACTGTTAACCGCCAGCGTCAGCATCACTGGAGCCGATACTGTTGGTGAGATGCCGTTAGCCCCAGACAAGAGGTTTCTAAAGCCAGATGGCCAAGGGCTTTCTTCGAGATGGGAGGAGGCCAAGACAGGGTCAGGCCTTGGGCCTGCCTTGAGCTTCTGGCTGATGGCTGGGGAACAAAGAAAGCAGTGCTGAAAGAGGGTGACTGGTCAGAGACATGCACTCATGCTGGGAGCTGCTGTCTCACTAATCACAGGAAAAGATCTAAGGGAGGAAGGGGATACCTGAGCAGGGGCCTTGGGACTACAGGGCACCATCGGGTCAGCAGGACAACACATCTCCTGGATTTCCCGGGCAAGAGCCACTTTCAATTTGCTCTCTGAATGGTCCATATGCAGAACCAACTGGCAGACCACAGGTCTTCCTGCCCCAGCAAAGGGGAGCGCCATGCCCAGGGGCTGCGCTGGTGGTCAGCTTGGACCTGGCTGTGGGTCAGGGATGCCCCACTCTGTGAGGCTTCCCAACAGCTCCTTGGAGAACAGCGTGAGCCCCACAGGCGCTCGCCACTCTCCAGCTCCGCGTGTACAACAGCCACTGTCAGCATCCGATTGACGCCATGTGGGTCTTCCCCCCACCTCACCCCCAAAGATAGTAAGGCATTCACTCAATAGCGGTTAAAGCGGTAAGTCCATGTGCATGCGTGATAAGTCACTTCAGCTGTGTCTGACTCTTTGTGACCCTATGGACTGTACCCCCCAGGCTCCTCTGTCCATGGGATTCTCCAGGCAAGAATACTGGAGTGGGTAGTCATTCCCTTCTCTAGGGAATCTTCCCGACCCAGGGATCGAACCTGAATCTGCAATGGTAGGCGGCTCCTTTACCACTAGCACTACCTTATCTCTCCCCAGCCTAAGCTTAAGAATGGGGCCTGCAGCTTACAATTGTGTACCTCCCAGTGTCTTGTACACAGTAGGTGCTCTAATGAGCAGACATGGGTTGATTCTAGTGGATTCTAGCCCTGAAGAAGGGAGAGGAATAAAGAACAGGAGCCAAGCCAGGGAATCATGTTGAGTCCTTCCAAGAATGCACCCACCTTCATACCCCTCACTCAGCAGCCCTCAGCCAGAGTCCAGTCTGACCCCAGCTCAGAGCAACTGAGGGCTGTGTGTTCCCCTCCCCCGCCAACTTCCAACCCCCGTCCCCCAACACTCCACTTACATAAGTCTTCCCACCCTTCACTTGGCATAACCTGGTCTCCACAGAGTAGCTGAACACTAGTTCAGTTCAGTTCAGTCGCTCAGTCATGTCCCACTCTTTGCAAATCCATGGACTGCAGCACGCCAGGCTTCCCTATCAATCACCAGCTCCCAGAGCTTGCTCAAACTCATGTCCATTGAGCTGGGGATGCCATCCAATCATCTCATCCTCTGTCATCCCCTTCTCCTCCTTCCTTCAATCTTTCCCAGCATCAGGGTCTTTTCCAATGAGTCCATTCTTCACATCAGGTGGCCAAAGTATTGGAGTTTCAGCTTCAGCATCAGGCCTTCCAATGAATATTCAGGATTGATTTCCTTTAGGATGGACTGGTTGGATCTCCTTGCAGTCCAAGGGACTCTCAAGAGTCCTCTCCAACACCACAGTTCAAAAGCATCAATTTTTTGGCACTCAGCTTTCTTTATGGTCCTACTCTCCCATCTATACATGACTACTGGAAAAACCATAGCTTTGACTAGACAGACCATTGTTGGCAAAGTAGTATCTCCACTTTTTAATATGCTGTCTAGGTTGGTCATAGCTTTTCTTCCAAGGAGCAAGCATCTTTCAATTTCATGGCTGCAGTCACCACCTGCAGTGATTTTGGAGCCCCCCAAAATAAAGTCTGTCATTGCTTCCCCATCTATTTGCAAAGAAATGACAGCACCAGATGCCATGATCTTAAGTTTTCTGATTGTTGAGTTTTAAGCCAACTTTTTCACTCTCCTCCTTCACTTTCATCAAGAGGCTCTTTAGTTCTTCTTTGCTTTCTGCCGTAAGGGTGGTGTCATCTGTGTATCTGAGGTTATTGATATTTCTCCTGGCAATCTTGATTCCAGCTTGTGCTTCATCCAGCCCAGCATTTCATGTGATATACTCCGCATATAAGTTAAATAAACAGCCTTGATGTACTCCTTTCCTGATTTGGAAACAGTCTGTTGTTTCAAGTCCAGTTCTAACTGGACATCAGCCATCACAATCCATGAACCCACTCCTGCCTGATCAACATCTAAAGACACAAAAGCCTGGTTTTTACCAGCAATCCAGACTCACTGCACCCCTTTTCCCAGGAATGAGTTTCTTTGAGCAGAAAGCATGATACATTTGGGCTGGGATAGGAACTGAGAGTGGGAAGGAAGGGGGTAAAAGCCCTCTGGAGCTTACTCTCTTCTGATGCTGAACAATGGCGATCATTTTCTGATGAACCTGTTTTGCACTTAGCAACCATCCCGAGCACTGCATGCTAACACTTCTATCTCATTCTCAGGATTGGAAAGTCAAGGGCTCACATGAGACCCCACCTGGGGCCCAGGTTCTAGCCCTGGAGTCCCGTGCCAGTGCCTAGGGGCACCACAAAAACACCCAGCCAGACTTTGGGCTCAGAGAGACCTGAGTCTGAACTCCATGTTTGCTAACAGTGTGACCTTGAAAAGGAATTAAACTCACTAAGCCTCAGTCGATCTTGTGTGAAAACAAGAAAATAAGATCTAACTCCCTGAGTGGGTGTGATATTTCAGTGAGATAGCAAACAGAAGGTGCCTGGTTGGTGTCAAGGCATGGAAGATATTTGATAATGCAAAAGTCAGCATGGCAATCTTTCTTTCTTTTTTTGGTAGAATGCCAGGTACTATAGAGGTCCCAGTGGAGATTTCAAAGATAATTTTATAAGCTACCAAGAAAGGGAAGATATGAAGAGGAAGACAAAAAGGGAGGAAGAGAAAAAGAAAAGAGCACTGACCAGTGTATCTGGGTTGAAATGATAAGAACAGTAGTCAGCCAGCAGCTTTGTGCAACGTGAAAATTGGTAGCCACGAGCAAGGCTGCAAGGCTGTCACACAGTGAAAACTAAAGTAGATCTTTATGGACCAGGAAGAATCCAACAGGAAAAAGAAAAGGTATTTCAGGCAGAAGGGATCACACATCCCAAACGCCAAGGCAGGATCCCTGGTCTCGGGTGGCCTGTATCGTGGTCTATGGAGGGAAAGCCACAAGACATAGAAGAGAGTCAGGGGCATACTGTGGTGGGCTCACCTTGCCTGAGCAATGGGACTTTAATACAAGTCCTCAGAGATTTCCAGTGGGGGAATAGGGGAGACAGTGGCAATCCACTCCAGTATTCTTGTCTGAAAATGCCTTGGACAAAGGGAGCCTGGCAGGCTATAGCCCGTGGGTCGAAGAGTTGGAAAGACTTAGCAATTAAACAATATCAGTGGGTCAATGGGGGAAACAGGACCAGACTTGCTTCTGAAAGACGACTCGTCTCGGTGGAGGGGATGTGATGTGCCGGGGGTGGGGATAGGAAGGGGGTCCCAGGGGAGGGGAAGTAGGGGCAGAGGGAGTTAGCAGCCTTTCCTAAAAGGAAACCACACAGGCTGATGGCCCCATACAGTCAATGAGTATAATCCACAAAGCCAAAGGTGAGCTCCAGACTGGCTAAAAGTCTCCAGTATGACTTGGGTTTCTTGGTGTGGCCAGTTTCTCCTGCCCTCCTATCTCTGCTTCCCAGCTGCTTTCTAATCCCAGAGATAAACGTGAGTAATCCAAAGGAAAGGGCCCCCAAAACTAAAGGGAATATTTATTTTAAGTAGATTGACGTCTGTAGGAAGGGAAAAAAAATAAAAACCTACCAAGGCCTGAATGGGGAACCATGACATTCACACAGCCAGGCCATTGTGTAAAGAGAAAAATTCCTCAAGATTGTGTTTGTCCAAGAAATCAGACAGTTTACGGTCCCTGAGTCAAAACACTTAAAGATTGGAAGCCAGGGTTTCCTGGGCTGAACCCAGTTACTAAATAAAATGAAAAGGAAGGAGCAATTAGATGCCGCGGATTGTTGGGAAGTGGGTGGGGTCGGTTCCAAGGCTTGAATTCAGCAGATGTGACAGAAGAAATTCAGGGAGGAGGCCCTTGGGTTTGCCAAGCCCCCCTCCCTACCCAAACCGGCGCTGCTGTGCCCCACAGCTAGACTTTCTGGGGGCTGGAGGTGCCCAGGGCCCCGTGGAGACTCTGAGCCTGGCCAGGTCTTATGAGGCAGCCAGGCTCATTGCAGAAATAAAAAGACACTGGGTTTCTTCTCATTTAAGGAGCAGTCTTCGCTGGTGTCCTGCAAAGAATGACCCCCATGGGGAGTCTGCCTGTCCTCTTCCAACCTTCCAAAAATGTTGGGAGAGTGGGGATCAGGGACTCTATCATCTATGAGGAAAGGGATTCGTGGCAAAAGTCACCAGGTGGGAAGAGTGGGAAAGAAAGAGGGACAGAGAGAGAGCAGGACCATGGGGAGACTGCCCGGTAACATCGGGGGCTACTGCCCTCCTTCCTCCTCCCCCAGGCCCGCATCCCATGCACTCAGATGCCGCACTACACACAGGGCAACAGGGTGCCTTTCAGGACCACCCTGGCCGAACACTAAGGGAAGAAAGGGGCCGGGCAAGCACGGGACATGTCTGTGCCCCTGATCACCGACTATGAGCTGCTAGTAGGAAGTTAGAGTCCAGCTGCCTCCTGCCTGGGGGGAAAAGACACCAGCCACATGGAGCCTGGCTCTGTGTGTTTGGGGTTGCCCAGTGACCTGGCCGTTGCTCAGATGATCCCCAGAGGATCACACCTCAGTGGTCTCCAGAGGGTGCTCTTTCTGGGTTGAGGTTGAGGAGCAGTGAGGTATAGACCTTTGAAGATTCTCCAGGACTGAGGTCCAAAAGATGGTCTCGGAGAGCTCCTCCAAGGGTTTTCTTGGGCTGACTTGAGGACAAGGTTTAGCCCGGTGCTTCAAGTAATGGCAAATTCAGAGGGGGTGTGAAGTTTCTTCCCAAAGGTGAGGAGCAGAAACATTTCATAAACAAATTAAAGAGGAAAAAAAAAAACCCACCGAAGCCTGTAAAAGATTAACTGTGTCTCTGATTTCTATTTTTACTCTAAAGTCCTTTCCAAGGAAAGCTCCATTTTTACAGCTGACCCTTCCAGGAACAGAATTAAGTGGTTTCTAGAGTTGAATCTGATTTTCTGTGTCCCTGAGGAGTGTTTCATGGTCACCCACACCGCATGGCGGAAAATAGAATGTACTGTCAGACCTCACCGATGCCTTCAAAGGGCTTAGGGGCTGCACCACTAATACCCAGGTCTGTCTCTACCTTTCTCTGCTGACTTGGGTAGGTGTGGAGGGCAAGGTTGTTTTGAAACAGTGTAGATGGCCTGGATTGAAACATAGCTCAAATCACCGAGGTGGGCTGGGGACCCATCCTCAGGACCAGGCTCTACTGAAGGCTTTTCTGTGCCTTGGTCCCTGCTCCTCCTCCTTCCACTTCCCACTCCTAATTTTTGTCAGCAAAGGAGCTGTAACCTAGAAGCACACAAAGATGTTAGGGATGAAGTCACTCATCCCTTATGGAGGCATTTGCATTTTACAGAGCGAAAGCCATACAAGGGCTGCATGAGATGGACGTGAACATGAAGCCAGGAAGGCTGAGGCCAGGATCAGGGCCTGGGGGTGACCTGCAGAGGCCTCTGTGTGCACCCTAGACTCCACCAGATGGGCCCCGATGGCTCTGCCCAAAGGGAGGACCTTTGGATAAAGGTGAACTTTGGAGGGTGAGAGGAGGCATGAGCTGGGGGATGGGGCACGGGGAGACAGAGGGAAGAGATCTTAAGAGCACGATCCTGGAAAGCCCTGCAAGAAGACAGGAGAAAGAACCCCTGAAGCTGAGTGATCCATCTTCAGCTAAGATCTGGCCATTAAAGACTCCTGGACTTAAATCAGAGGACCTAGAACCTCCCAAAACCCTCGTAGCTGAGTGGCATTCTGGCCACCTTATCCCTCTGTACCATTTTACAGGGTATAGAGATCATTTACAGGGTGCAGAGATGGTCACAGAGATTGTTGGCAGAGACAAAATGGCCTAATGTAGAGGTCCCCAACCTTTTTGGCACCAGAGACTGGTTTCGTGGAAAACAGTTTTTCCATGGATGGTGGCTGGGGAGTGGTGGGAGCGGTGATGGTTTGGGGATGATTCAAGAGCACCACATTCACCGTGTACTTTATTTCTAACTTCATGCTGCTGCTGATCTGACAGGAGGTATCGGTCTGGGGCCTGGAGGTTGGGGACCCCTGGTCTAATGCATTTGAAGGTGCCTCCATTCAGAGCTGGGCAGAAAATGCTTGTCAATCACGTCCAGGAGCAGTGGGATTGGAACTGTTTTCTCTGGACCCAGGAGCTCTTCCACACTTAGCCTATGCCTGGGAGGAGAGAGAAAGAGCAACCATACAAGCATGCACCATTTATGGGATAAAAGGGTAATCATGGGGACTGTGACAAGTCTCCAGGCGGCTGCTGGCAGGGGCTGGCATCAGGGGAGAGTCCAGGGAGCGGGAGGGTGGGCGTGTTAATGCCCCAGGTGAGCACAGTCGGTTCTTGGAGCATCCGGACACTTGGCCTTTCTTGTTGAAAGCTTCCAGAGAAGCCACCCAGTTCAGCACTTCAGGTTTGGCAAGTAAGCAAAGGGTAAATTGCTCTCAATTATTTTGCAGGACTCCCATTCTCTCTGACGGGTTAGATTCCTGTTAGCATTAACCAGAGACAAACATTTGTCTTTTCTCTCGGTGGTCAGCCAGGCTAAGACTCGTCCTTGACAAGGTTAAGGCTGCAGAGTCAGACACTGTTTCCAGAGGGGTGTGTGTGTGTGTGTGTGTGTGTGGGTGGGTCTGTGTGTGTGTTTTAAGGTATCTTTATCCTTTTTAAAGTACTTGGAGCAAAGAAAACAACACACGTTGTAATAACCTTCACTTCTGAAAAGTCCCCTTCTTCCTGCAAGGGGGCAATTTTGTTTTTGTAAGAGCTGCATGTCATAAAGACAAAAGTCTTAGCAGTTGGGATTTCAGCCTGAGTTTCCTTTTCCTTTCCTCCTGTGTGATTTCTGAGGTTCCTTGGCCTAAACTGGGTGAATGCAGCTCAATGGCGCCCTCTGAAGGCTAATAGGAAGGAGTGCAGCAAGAGCGAGGAACCTGCAGGAACCAGCCTGGAATCTCTGCAGGAAGGTAGAATCAGTAAAAAACGCTCCTTTCCAAGTCGCTTCTTTCCTCCTCAGCTCTTCGGTCACCCAGCTGGCTATGCAGGTCAGAAAGAGGCTGGGCTTTGCATAAAGCAGGTTTGGATGAAATTCCAGCAAAGATCAGTTGCTTAACCTCTCTGACTCCACTTTCTTTTCTGCATAACATGGATTCAAATAACATTTTTGGATGGCTTACTGTGCAGCAGGCTGTAAGTGTTTGGCATGTGTTAGCCCATGTCATACTCCCCCAAACCCTATAGTTTCTGTGTTATTATTATCCACTTAACACCAATGAGAAAACTGAGGCCCAGAGTGAGTTAGAAATCTTCACTGCTGATTACTGGCAGAACCAGGTTGGAAGCTGGGTGGTGTGGTTGGGAGCCTAGACTCATCCCACTGCCCTGCAAACTTCCAGGCAGGGCCCCTGGAACACTGGGAAGAGAAATGAGAACTGCTTCACTCTGAGCCTGGCACAGGGTAAATGCTCAATAAATAGGAGATAGGTTTAATAATTATTAGGTTATATATAATAGGTTCCTATTATTAGATTCCCATTTTTTAGTCAACTCAGTTTCTTCGTCTGGAGAATTCTCATAGAATCTACAAGACAAAACTATGTCACCTCTCAGGATATCTCCCGATCAATGAAAAGAAGTGATGAGTGGTCCTTAAGAATACCTCGGGTTCACCCCTAGATAATTCATGTTGATGTAAGGCAAAACCCACCACAATATTGTAAAGAAATTATCCCCCAATTAAAATAAATTGATTAAAAAATAAATGTTATATAAAATTTTCAAAATTTCAAGAAAAAAAGAAGAGATAGATGACATTAAGGAGATGGTTACTCACCTAGGAGGGTTCATATCTGGGTTCTTACAAGCCAGTCTTAGAAGAACAGAGAAGAACAAGTCTTAGAAGAACAGAGACCAGCAGCATCCTGAAACCCAAATAAGCACATCAGAGGTGATTGTTCTTCCAGATGTGTAAAATGACAATTTTCCTCTTTATTACAGGTACCACAATATTTCACCTTGTAAACACCTGTCAATATAACTGGCAGAGGCCATTATAAGGTCTCATAGTTTCATTAACCCATTAAGACAGTTAATAAATCCTGACTTCTTAAAAAAAATGCCACAGGTTCAGTGACATCTAAGCCATTTCTGTTGACTCTATGCATCACGTCTCCAGACATGAAAGCCAAGACCCATGGGTTCTCGCCTCAGCTCTGCCCTTGCTCAGGGTTCTGGGACGCTTTGTAACAGGAAGGCTGGTTAGGAGTCCTCATGACGTGATGAGAACACAGGCTTGGAGAGAGGGTGGTGCAGGTGAGCCACTGGTGTCCTGATTCCCTGGGCACATGGTCCACCCTGTAAGACAGAGTCAGTGCTCTCTACCAGTCTCACCTCAACAGGACGTGGTGTCAGGGGAAGAACACGGGCTACAGTCTCGTTAGCTGGACCAAGCTCCTCTTTCC
Organism: Bubalus bubalis; assembly: GCF_019923935.1. Taxonomy (NCBI): domain Eukaryota; kingdom Metazoa; phylum Chordata; class Mammalia; order Artiodactyla; family Bovidae; genus Bubalus; species Bubalus bubalis. The sequence goes on from NC_059161.1 coordinate 112,706,073, forward strand.
ACTCTTAAGCTGGAGACAGAACCCAAAACGAGTTAATACTCAGCAATAACAGTTACCAGTCATGCAGGGAACTGGTCAAAAAGGGTAAATAACAAGATGCTTGGGCTTCCCTGGGGGCTCTGTGGTAAATAATCCACCTGCCAAAAGCAGGAGACACGAGTTCGATCCCTGGGTTAGAAAGACTCCCTGGAGAAGGAAATGGCAACCCACACCAATATTCTTGCCTGGGAAATCCCATGCACAGAAGCACCTGGCAGACTACAGTCCATGGGGTCACAAAGTGTCAGACATGACTGAACAACTATCACTTTTTTTTCCCAACTCCTGCAGGACTGGCTTGTTTTACTTAGCACACTGTCCTCCAGGTTCATCCATGGTGTCAAATGGCATCTTTTTCAGTATCCTATTGTATACACAGACGTACCACATTTTCCTTGTCCACTTAGCTGTCAATGGACCTTCAAAGTGAAAGTCAAACTCACTCAGTTGTGTCTGACTCTTTGCAACCCCATCAACCCCTGGAAGTCCATGGAATTCTCCAGGAGAGAATACTGATGTGGGCCAGAATACTAGCCATTCCCTTCTTCAGGGGATCTTCCCAGCCCAGGGATTGAACCCAGGTCTCCCGCATTGCAGGCGAATTCTTTGCCTGCTGAGCCACCAGGGAACCCAGTGGGCCTTTAGGTTGTTTGCGTGTCTTGGATACTGTGACACGTGCTGCAACGAACGTGGGGCTGCAGATATTTCTTCAAGATCCTGATTTCAATGCTTTTGGACAAATGCCCAGAAGTAGTAGTATTAGATCATATGTTAGTGCTATTTTTAATTTTTGAGGTCCTTCCATACTGTTTTCCATAGCAGCTGTACCATTTTGCATTCCCACCAACAGTACACAAGGCTGCCGATTTCTCCACATCCTCGCCGGCACTTTTTGTCTTTTTGAAAACAGCCAGCCTGACAGATGTGAGATGCTATCTTACTGTGGGAAAATAGAATATGAAAATGATGTGTCAAATTAACCAGGAAATGAACAGGTAAACAGTGTTTGGTCAATTGGCATACCACATCCAGATAAATTATGCTATGATTCAAAAAAATATAGTTAACTCTTACTATAAATTCTTAGTATGCTGATTGTTGATATTAACGTGATGATAGGAGAAAAATTCAGTTCAGGAAGAAATTCCCAATGATACATGTAATACACACATACAAATGTTGTTATAAAGAGAAACTTCTTAATAGATGTAAGCTATTATATATAGGATGGATAAACAACAAGGACCTACTGCATAGCACAGGGAACTATATTCAGTATCCGATGATAAACCATAATGGAAAAGAATATTTTAAAAAAGAATGTGCATATATATATATATAATTGAATTACTTTGCTGTGCTGCAGAAATTAACATTGTAAGTCAAGTATTTCTTCAATTAAAATAAATCATGTAGTCTAATTTATGTTTTACCTTACCCCATTTGGGGATTACAGTACATGATAATTGCCATCATAAAATAAATTAAAATAATTAATTTAATAAAATAAACATTAAAATAAAATATTTAAATTAAAGTAATTAAAAATAATTAAAATGTAAAAAAAATAAAGAGAGAGAAACTCCTTCCCTGTGTACTTTATTTTCACAAAAAGGACACTTGAGTTTAGGGCTAGGAGGGAGATGAGAAGCTGTCTTCCATGGGGAAGGGTCTTGCAAGCACGCCTTGCATCTGGAGGCCAAATTTAGGAGCCTTTCTTTGGAGACAGGAGAGGCACAGAGTTCCTCTCTGTACAGCAGTGAAGCCGGCATTGTCCAGGAATCTTGCTCCTCACTAGACAAGGCTCCTCTCAGCAGCTTCCCAGGCTCTAGCGCAGGGAACCTGTGTTCTGCGCCTGGAGAGACCCCTTCTGCTCAAACGCCGGTGGTGCAACACAGGAGAGGCTGAGATCTCACAGGAGATGCTGAGAAACAGGCAAGGCCCAAACTAGCAGCCCCGCAGCCCCTCTGGTCCCTGATGCGTCAGGCACAGCAATGGCTTTGTTGTGTCCACCGTGGACCACGCGTCATCCAGCAAGCTCAGCCCGGCTCCCACTCTGGGCACTCCTACTCCCACAGGTGGGCAGATGAGAGGACCCTTTCCCAGAGATGCTCAGAGCCTGTGGCAGGGAAGAGCTGGCATGCGTGACAATGCTGTGGTGGAGGGTGGAGGGTCCTGGCCAGGGGGCACAGCAGGGCAGTGACCACCCTGTTGGAGGCACACACAGAACCTTATCTGAAGAAGAACCGCTTGAGCTACTGGGAAGGACCATCAGCCAAATACAACAGGGGAAAGAGTGGCTGGTCAAAGGAGAGTGTGCAGAGCCTCGGAGACCTGGGAAGAGGGACTTGGCACGGGGGAGGAGGGAACACATGGTGGAAAAGGCAGGATGAGGGGGGTGTGGTGGGAACTCACACCAAGGGTTAACAATGTGTCCTAGTTTCTTTGGTTTTTTAGAAGATGCTGGAGATTTATAAGAGAAACCTGAGCTTCCGCTTGGAGGCCTGTCTGGCCTGGGGCTGGAATGATGTAGGGACAAAGTGACAGGGCAGTGACCTCCCAAGGAGCCAGTGACATCTTCTCTTAGCCTGAGTTTCTGTTTAAAGGTCATTTATCACCTCTTTCCTGGGCACAACATGCCGCACTGATGAGCAAGGAGCTGGCTAAGGAGCCCCAGTCAACTCCTGATCTAAGCACATAGTCACCAAAGAAAAGCCCCTCCCACCACGGGATTCTGGGACAACCACAACCCAACTAGGAAGGGACTTGCAACAAAATAGAGGTAAAGGGACCCCCCCCCAAAAAAAACCCAAACATGTTAAGAAAGAAAAGCATTACTAAATTCACCTCTAAAACATGCACTGTTTTTAAGAAAGATAAATCACATCCACATAGCAACACCAGGTGACCTTTGTAAAAGAAGACGTGACAGCTGAGCCAGAAAAGAAATGACTTGTGTCCCCAAAGGCCCAGACCTTTAGCATCTCTGTAGTTTTTTCTTTTCTAATGCCCATGAAGAGTGGTCCCCAAGAGACCCAAATGGAATAGCTGACTGGGAATAAGAAGCTTCGATCCCAGCTCAAGCAGACCCCGGCCTCAGGTGGCTCATTCAGCAGATGTTCGGAGGGGCTGCCGGTCCTTGATGCCCTGGGCTCTGGGCACTCCCTTCTGTCTCACCATCCTGGGAAGGGAGAAGAAGGGCAAAGTCCATTTGGCAAAAAGGACCAAATGGAGAGACTGCCCCAGCACCATTCATTTACAAAGAGCACCATTCACCTAAAACTCATGGAGTGCTACACCTCGCCAAGCCCAGGGGGTTCCCCAAAGCCTGGAGCCTCGCTGGCTCTCACAAGCTCCTGTTACCAAGCAGGGGCTCCGAGGCAGGTAACATGATCCTGCCCGGGTCCCCACCCCATGGCTTTCTCATAACCCTGGCTGCCCCAGGGCACTCAGACTCAAAAGACAGCCCTCTTTCTGAGAAGGAGCAGGAAATGGGGGCCTCTGAGATCCTGGAGGAGTCCCTCCTCAAAGGCTTTCGCCAGACCAGAAGTGTTCACTTCTTAGGAAGGCTGCCCACTCAAGTCCCAGAGTCCAGGGATCATCACAGTGAGCCCTGAGTCTCCTCCCATCCAGGGTCTAGTTCATCCCCATACTCACCCCACCCAGCACAGTTCTCAGCATGCACTAGGTGCTCAAGCACAGCTCACCGGGTACACTAAGTTGACAGCAGGGTTATGACATCTTCTTCACCACCATCAGCATCTTCGCCACTGAACACCTGCAGCATCTAGGCTCTCACAGTCCCCATGTCCCAGGTGCCGTGCTGTGAAAGCTTGCTGAAATCTCCCAGCAACCCCATGAAGTAAACACAGCTATATCCCTCTTTCCCGGTACGAAGTGGCTATATGACCGCAGAGGAGGCCAGACCCACCTGCCACCTGCACACAGGTGTGCTGCCTCTCAGAGACACACCCTCCTTGCCCAGTTCACCAGGGGTCTCAGGCGTTGCTGGAGCGACCTGGACAATGGTCTCCTTCCAGGCCAAAGGAGTAATCCTCCCCACTCATAATCGAGGATCAAATATCGTGGACATTTGCCTCTTTTCCTGCCTGGGTTTTTGTTCACTTGGCAAATAATCACTGGGTGTTTATGACATGTTCTGCTAAACATGTGATTGTGTGCTTGAGAGAGGAGGTTGAGCATTGGAGAGGGGATAAGTAGGAGTCACCATAACTACAAAGCTCTTTTGACTAGTTTCCTTGCCTCTAACTTCTAAAATTCCCTTCTACCTACCCGCAACACCATTTGCTTTTTAGAACAAATCCAGAGAGGCATCTAGGTACCCACAGTCGGCTCCTCCCATCAGCATCGCATCAGGAGAAAGCACAGATGTTAGAATAAGGTAAACCTACCTCTGAATTCTAGTTTTGCCGTTTGTTAGTTGATGTCTGTCTTGAGCCTCAGTTCTCATCTGTAAAATAAGTCTCCCTTTGGTGCTCCTGAACGAGCTGACGTCCCTTGGAAAAGACAGGGTTTGGAGAGGGTCTGAAGTATAGGTCAGGAAAGGGAATGGAGACCCCACGTAAAAGCTGCTCCAGGGACGTTGGGCACAAAGAGCAAGAGAACTTTGATGGCGGTGGGGAGAGGAGTGTCCTTGAAAGAGGCAGTGAAAGGTAGGGCCAAAGGGGATAAGCAACAGAGAGAGAGATGCTAAGACATAGGAAGAGAAAGCTACAATCCCTGGAAAACACAGAGTCAGATGGACAGGGGTCCAAGCAGCATTGGATGGACAAGCCCCACACTGCAGTGGTCTAATCCCTTCTGCTTGGAGCTGAGCAGAAGGAGGCGACGCCATATGGAAAGTTGCAGAGACATGTGTAAGCAGCCAGTGGTGTGGGGGGGGGGGGGGGAGTACAAGTTCCGCTCTCTTTCTCTTTTCCTTTCTGTGAAATGGGAAGGACAGCCATGCAAATCAGGGATTGGAATATTTAAAGGAGCCTGAAGAGAGTGGGGAGAAGCAGGAGGGGAAGGTCATGAAGACGGATGACCCCAAACCAGTGACAGAGTGGATGGAAAGCTCTGGGTCCAGCTGAGTCAGGAGACCACAACTTTGGGTTGAAAAGTTCTACTTGTATTTTTAAAATGTCCTTTAAAAGTGGTAGAGGATGATGAAAAGTTGGACTGAGGGTTCCTGAGGCCACACTGGCAAAGGTCGGGGGGGGACAGGACGGGGCATGAGCCGCAGCAGGGCCCCACGTGTCCGAGAGAGAAAGCAAATTGGCCGAGGGCGGGAGGGGCCCTGCCGGCCATGACTGTCATAGGGATAAGCATCCTGGCTGCACACAGCTGACCTCGAATACCTGAGCTTTGGTCCAAAATGATTTTGGAGACAACACTGACCTAGGATTCGAGCCAGAGTTAGGTCCTGCCTCGGGCAAACACAAGGTCTGCATGGCTGCCTCTATCCCTCAGGCAATATCCGCCCATCAGCTGTTGTTCTATCTCCTACCATAGACTCTGTCTTGGAGGAGAAGGAGGGGGCCCCCCGGTTCCTCCGGACCCCGGAGACCCACAGGCGGCTAGAAGTCTCACTCCTGGGGACCAAAAGCAACAAACAGGAGGTGCTGACCAGACACACGTTTGCGTCTCCCGTCCCTCCCACTGCATTATTCCCCGCTACCTCCAGCCTCCACAGGGCTTTGCTTGTAGAAGACCCACAAAGTCCACGGGGTCCTCTCCTAAAAAAGTTTCCAGTGTTTCAAGGGAGGTGGAACAGATAAGGCCAGCCACCCACACAAGCACCTCTGTCCACTGTCTGTCCTCTGTGCCTTGAACCCTTTAAAAAGTAATTTTATATATTTACTTATTTTGACTGTGCTGGGTCTTCGTTGCTGCAAGGGCGTTTTCTCTAGTTAAGGCTCTGGGCCTGTGGGCTTCAGTAGCTGTGGCTCCCCGGCTCTAGAATACAGGCTCAGTAGCTGTGGCACCCAGGTTTAGTTGCTTCACAGCATGTGGGATCTTTCCGGGCCAGGGATCAAACCTGCGTCTCCTGCATTGGCAGGCGGATTCTTTACCACTGAGCCACCAGAGAAGCTCCTGTGCCTTGAATCTCTCCTCTCCCCTCGCTTCTCTCCTACAAATGGATGAATCTCAAGGTGGCCAAGGTTGGTACCAGCCACCTGGAGAGAAGGGAGACTCCAGCAAATTATACTTCACTTGTGCAAAGCCAAACAGGAAAATCTAAGACAAATCAAATGGATTTTGGTTTTAATTAGCGCGTTGACAATGAGTTTCCCATTGGTCATATTTTCACTGTGTTTGATGACTGTGTTGACACAGCCTTGGGCTGGAGGGAGAGGTCCTCCATGCTTTCTTTTCCCTCAAAAACCCGCTCCAAGGAAAACCCACAACTCCCAGCAGACTGGCCTCCTCCCTCTTCAGCGCTCTCCTCACTCAGCACACTCGGCCCTCCTTTGTGAAACACAGATTTATAAGAAAAGGACCATTTTTGAGGACCATTGAGCACATTTCCACACAATGGAGATGCTTGCTAAGAGGTCACCCAGCGCTTTCTGCTTTAACCAACTCCCACAGTGCCTGAGCTAAGAGAAAGTCCACAAAGCCCTTCTCAAGCCTCATCTCCCACAGTCACCCTCTCTCCCACTTTTCCCCCACCCCACCCACATCCCGTCCCCAGACGCAGGGGGCTGCTGTCCTCTCAGACCACCTCAGACTCCCGAACTGCTTCATCCAGAGTTTTTGTTGTTTAGTCACCCAGTCAATGTACGACTCTTCTGTGAGCCCATGAACTGCAGCATGCCAGGCCTCTCTGTCCCTCACTATCTCACAGAGTTTGCCCAAGTTCATGTTCATTGCATCGGTGATGCTGTCCAGCCATCTCATCCTCTGATGCCCTCTTCTTCTTCTGCCCTCAGTCTTCCCCAGCATCAGAGACTTTTCCAATGAGTCGTTTGTTCGAATCAGTTCAGTTTAGTTCAGTTGCCCAGTCCTGTCTGACTCTTCTGTGACCCCATGGACTGCAGCATGCCAGGCTTCCCTGTCCATCACCAACTTCTGGAGTTTATTCAAACTCATGTCCATTGAGTCGGTGATGCCTTTCAACCATCTCATCCTCTGTCAGCCCCTTCTCCTCCCGCCTTGAATCTTTCCCAGCAACAAGGTCTTTTCCAGTGAGTTAGCTCTTAGCATCAGGTGGCCAAAGTATTGGAGCTTCAGCTTTAGCATCAGTCCTTCCAGTGAATATTCAGGACTGATTTCCATTAAGATGGACTGAATTGATCTCCTTGCTGTCCAAGTACTTTCAGTCCTTCCCCCACCAAGTCCAGGTGGAAAATCGTTATGTCATCTTCAAGTTCCTTCTCAAATGCCCTGAGAAAATGTCTCTGATCCCACCAGAATGGGTATGGAGTGCCTTCAGCTCTCGTAACACTTTTTACTGTTCAGGCTCATGATTTGTTTCCTCTGTCATCCTGCTGCACTCAGCTGTTCATCCTCAAATTCCCTGAAGGCAGACAGAGCATCACCTGTCTCCAAGGGACATGCACAGATAGGTGTTCGTTGACTAGATGGATGAGGGGAGAGAGAGAGGGAAGGAAGGAAGGAAGAAGGAAGGGGGTGGGGGAGAGGAAGACAGGAAGGGGAAAACTGGGCACCCTTATTTCCAGATTATCAAAGCCCATGCCAGCAGGGCCTCTGCTGTAGCAAAACCTCTGTCCTTCAGGTAACAGCCAACATTCTCCATATTTTTTAATTCCTATAAAAACCACATATTTGGGTAGACACAGACTCACAAGCTTAGAGAATGAATTTATGGTTACGGGGGGGGGAAGGGTGGGGGGTGAGCGATGAATTGGGAGGTTGGGATAGACATACACATACTACTATATTTGAAATAGACAGCAAACAAGTGCCTACTGTACAGCACAGAGAACTTTGCTCGATATTCTGTAATCGTGTTAATGGGAAAAGAATTTGAAAAAGAATGGATACATGTATACATATAACTGAATCACGTTGCTGTACACCTGAAACTAATACAGCCTTGTTAATCAACCATGCTCCAATATAAAATGAAAATTAAAACAAAAAGAAACAAAATCCCCCGTTTTGGGTTTTATGCCTTCAGGACTGGGGCAGGGGTAGCAGAGGACTAATTCGTACTGTGGGATCAGTGACCAATATTTATCTTCTCTTAGTTAGCATCTGAAATCTTAACAGGCTTTATTGCCTTAACCTCAGTGAGTAAGGGTAATTAATGCTCTGCTAAGGCAAAGGGTTTGTAAGGCAGAGGGGAGATTTTGGAGGTTTTGAAAGACCTGCAGATTTTATTCTGTTCATCTCCTTGCACCAAGATAATTGCTTTGACCAAGATAATTGCTTTGTCCAAAGCTGAAGTGGACTCAAGAGGCTCCCTGCCCCTAATAGAGGCCCTGGATCACAAGGTGTCTGAAATCCTCCTTTGGAATCAACAGAGGAAGTTGGAGGATTTGGGGCAAGTGGGGAATGGAGTGGAGAGATAAGTGGAAAGAAGAAAGGAACCAAGGAAAGAAAGGGAAGAAAAAAGAGCTGCTCTGTGGAGTGCTCAGGGCAGTTTGACTCTCCTGGCAAGTGTGCTTCATCCACGAGCCCAGAGTCTCTAAGGATACGTCAGTTCTGATGGAAACAGGAAACGTATGGGGAAGTGTCCACAAGAGGAAGAAGTGTTTCAGAAGATAAAGCAACACGCTGTGGACCCAGACATGGTGCCCAGTTGCGCACAAGCTAAGATACACAGGAGACCAAATAATCCCCAAAACACCACGTATAGCCCCCAGAGGCTGCGGTCTTGTAGCAGTCACTGCTTTTGCCCCAGTAAAGGGTGCTGAGACGAGAATAAGCACGTCTGCTAATAGCTTTGTCCTTAAATCCCTAATATTCCAGGAAATCCAAGGCAGCAATGAACTGAATGGATCTTGAGTCCTCACTTCCTTCCATAGGCGTGAAGGGTCTTGGTCAGTTTCCGCTCCACTTTTTCAGGAAATCCTTGCCAAGACTGGGGAAGGGACCCCCTGCTATGTGCTCCCAAAGCTCCCAGGACCAAGTTATAAAATAACTACAGTTGTTATTTTATATATAAAACAACATATAGATATCATATATATGTATCATATCTATCTATCTATATATATATCTGTATCATATATATGATATCTAGTACTCTTGCCTGGAAAATCCCATGGACGGAGGGGCCTGGTAGGCTGCAGTCCATGGGGTCGCTAGGAGTCGGACACGACTGAGCGACTTCACTTTCACTTTTCACTTTCATGCATTGGAGAAGGAAATGGCAACCCACTCCAGTGTTCTTGCCTGGAGAATCCCAGGGATGGGGAGCCTGGTGGACTGCCGTCTATGGGGTCGCACAGAGTTGGATATGACTGAAGCGACTTAGCAGCAGTATATATATATATACATATATAAAATCATGGTTGTAATCACCTGATTGGGCTTCCCAAGTGGCTCAGTGGTAAAGAATTCACCTGCCAGTGTAGGAGACACAGGATACACAGGTTCAATCCCTTGGTCAGGAAGATCCTCCGGAGTAGGAAACAGCAACCCACTCCTTGGGAAATTCCATGGACAGAGGAGCCTGGCGGACTACAGTCCGTGGGGTTGCAAAGAGTCAGACACAACTGAGCGACTGAGCACACTTGCACACACAGTCACCTGCTTACTTGTTTGAACCCCTTACTGTGTAAATAAGGTAGAAACTGGATCCTGTTTATACTTTTGCCCACAGCTGAGCACAATGCCTGGCACATGACAGAGATGCATCTGCCCTCGGTCAACCTGTCACAGGACAGATATTCAATTAATATCTGAGTCCAATATTGGCCTGTGTAGTGTGGTTGGTGCACTTGACTGCACTAACTCATTTAATCTTCACAGTAACCTCCTGAGGTATACTGGTATTCTCCATGCAGGAAAAATAAGGCAGGAAGTCATGGAGTTCTTGCCCCAAAACACCCAGCATCACAGCATAGCATCATAGCATCATAGCATCACAGGCAGGCTCGGAACCCAAGACTGTCTGGCTCCAGAACCGATGCTCACAGAGTTCACAGCTCTGCCGCTTGTAACTTTTAGGATCTTCCAATTCAGCAAAAATTTGCTCTGTATCAACTATTCCAGAACTGGAGGCAGGAAGATGAGCAAGCCGCAATGCCCTGAAGGACTTGACAGGGACCCCTCATGTTAAACAGAGTCCGAGCTGCTTCCAAAAGCTTGTAAACTGAGTTTTTCACTCCCAACCATCTTGAATACTCAAAATAGTATCCGTGGCAATATACAAGCAAAAAGGCTCTGTGGACATAAAGTGCTACAGAAACCTGTCATTAATTCAGGTATTCCCCACAATTCAAGTGTTTCTATTCATTCCAGCTTTGGGCTGAAATCTCCATTTTTGTAATACACGAAGAAAGTAAATAGTATCAACTTAATCTCCATATTACAGGAGGAAAATTATTCTAGTACTTCAAAAATGCAAGTATATATTATGACCCTTTGATATGGAAATTTATTGTAAACATAAGAATAACAGGAAAAGACCCTATAAATATACAGGTAAGATACCATGTAACCTACGGGGAAAGAGAAATTAAGATTGGCCAAGTATTTATGGAGAGTTTTGAAATAAAAGAACTACATGTTCACTGATGTGCTTTCACTTGTTATCGTCTTTTGTATGTTCTTTTTAAAAACAAATGATTTTTATTTTTTAATTTATTTTATTGTTAATTGGAGCATACTTTACAATATTGTGATGGCTTCTGCTATATATCAACATGAATCAGCCTTAGGTATACATATAAAAATAAAGAAATAAAAATACATGGTGGTCCATCCAGAATATGAATGGAATATCATTCAGTGCTAAAAAAAAAAATTGAGCTATCAAGCCATGAAAAGACATAGACGAAGCTTAAATACTATTTCTAAGTGAAAGACACCAATCTGAGAAGGCTACATACCGTATGATTCCAATGGTATGATATCTGGAAAAGGCAAAACCGAGGGCATCAGCGGTGGCCAGACAGCAGGCAGATAGCAGGGCAAGGCGGTGGTGATGTAAACAGACACAGCCTAGAGTACTGTCAGGGCAGAGAAAATACTCTGTAAGGTCCTATAATGATGAATATATATCATTATGCATTTGTCTAAAAGCACTGAACATACAACATCCAGAATGAACCCTTAGGTAAACTATTTGTTGCTGTCGTTCAGTCGCTAAGTTGTGTCCTATTCTTTGGAAACCCATGGACGGTAGCCCGCCAGTCTCCTCTGTCCATGGTATTTTCCAGGCAAGAATATTTGAGTGCGTTGTCATTCTCTTCTCCAGAGGATCTTCCCAACCCAGAAATCGAACCTGCGTCTCCTGCGTGGGCAGGCAGCTCCTTTACCACTGAGCCACCAGGGAAGACCTAGGTAAACTACAGACTCTCAGTAATTATGATGTGTCAATGTAGATTCATCCTTGGTTTTAAAAAAAATTGTATCATTCTGGTGAGTGACATTGCTCTTAAGAAAGGCTATGCATTTGTGGGAGCAGGGAGTGTATTGTATGGAAAATTACAGCTACCTCTCAACTTTGTTGGAAACCTAAAACTGCTCTAAAAGAATAAAGTCTATTAAAAATGAAGAAAGAAAAAAACAAAGGGCAGTAAGACCAAAGCGTCTGGAGACGTGAGTTCAAATTCTGTTGTTGCTCTTTGCTGGGTACAAGATTTTAGACAGCTCTTCTGGTCATGCTGTATGCTTCCTGCTTTGTAAAACAGCTACTTAAGAGGCCTTTCTCCACTGCCATAGGAAGGAAGAAGGGAAATACGGAGGCAGATACAAGATGCAGATCTGGTGGCAGGAAGTTAAAGGGATTCCCATTTGATGGTTTCCTTTTTCCCAGTGAAGCAGAACCACCTCCATAGGGCAGGAGGTGAAGGGAGAGCACTAGAGGTCTAGGAGAGCTGAGAAGTTTCGTTTTTCCCCGAAACTACAAAGTGGGAAATGTTTTATTCTTTGGACAAGTACACTTATTGCATGTTTCTGGACCCACTTTCCTCATTAAGTGTTGAAAGAATCTGAAAACCGAAAGGTTAAATTCCTTGAACACATATTGCTTTCATTTATTAGTAAGAAATGTATAAGTGAAATTGTGATTTTTCAGGTTTTGGAAAACAGCTTAATTGAGTCATAATGTCCGTATTCTAAAATTTGCCCAAGGCGTCCCTGGTGGCTCAGTGGTAAAGAATCTGCCTGCTAATGCAGAAGATGCTGATTCAGTCCCTGCATCAGGAAGATCCCCTGGAGAAGGCAACAGCAACCCACTCCAGTATTCTTGCCTGGGAAATCCCATAGACAGAGGAGCCTGGCAGGCTACAGTTCATGGGGTTGCAAAAGAGTCGGACACGACTTGGTGACTAAATACCACCATACCACCAAAACTTGTCCATTTTAAGTATACAAAGATTTTTTATGTTTTTTTAATTTTTATTTTATATTGAAATATAACTTATCAGCAATGTTGAGATAGTTTCAGGTGGATAGCAATACACATGTATTTGCTTACATACATACACATTACATATACCCTTACATACACATGTATCCATTCTCCACTGAAGAAATTTTAAAATAGTCATGCAAATGTGGGAGAGGAACATCATAAGATCACTTTCACAAACCAGTGACTCAAATATTTTCTAAATAAAGGGAGAATTAACTTCGAAATGTTAAGCTATATCATATGATTAGAACAAAAATGAGCTTAATATGTGAAATACATGGCCCAAATATAAAGAGCATCATGCTAGAAGTCAGCGGTTAATGAAAGGATACACTTACCAGACATTTGCTCTGGATTTTCTAAAATGCAGATGTTCTGTTTCAGTGAGTCCATTTATAGGACTATGGATAAGGATTTTCACATGGATCATATGACTCCTATACAAATCGGACAAATGTCTACATAGCACAGTAATTTACCTAGCTTTTGAGCATCACCAGGACTAAGCAATTGTTAAAGTTAACCTGGTAAAGACAGAGAAGTTACTTTAAATACAAATGAAGTGGCATTTTTCTAGAATCAACAGAAGGGGTGTGTGAGAGAAGCCACAGTAGGGGAGTACATGATTAGGGGAAGGTGCTGTAGGGAGCCTTGAGAAAGTTCTCTGCAGAGGATTCAAGCAAGATGATCACTCAAATCTTCATTTCTCCACCAGGCAAGTTGGGGGCTCTATGAAGTGCCCCCAAACTTTCTTTAAAGACTCTGAGAGCTTTACTCTCTTCACCACCACCCCCACTTCGATCCCAATGAAAACTTTGCCTGCATCCCAGCATTAGGGAAATTAACCCTCATGGAAAAAATAAATTCTTACATCTCGTCCCAACTCTCAACAAGAATACTGTCGCTGTTTCTTGCAAGCACCACGGTCTTGTTTGACAACATAATGAGATCTGGTTAAACAGATGAAAAATGCCGTAACCTGAGTGTTTATCTCAACTCTGCCAAAGCTTTCAGCCCCCCAGGCATTTCCATCTCTGCAGAGAGGGTCAAGAACCTTCGGTGGCAGCCCATGGCTCTGAGCTGGCGTCTTGCTACACCACGCCACTTGGGCAAGAGCAGAAGGCAGGAGTTTCTGTCAAGTTGAATTTCCTGGAATGTACTGGCCCTTGTCACGATCTCAGTGGTGTAGGGGGCAGTTTCTTCTTGCATGAAACCAGCAGGAGGGCAAGTTGGCAAGTGATGCTCCGCAGTGCTCATCTAGGTCTGGCTGGTGTGTGGGGGCTGGGACCCCACCAACAAATAAACCTAAGGGGACATTCTAAAGAACCAAACTCACAGTCTATGCAAAGCCTGTAATTCAGGTGACTGACCATTCCCTTCCAAGTCAAGTCTACAAAGAAAGCAGTAAAAGGTTTCTGGGAAATTATCCAGTTAATGCAAACAAGGTATACAGCCAATCAGGATAATTTGGAACAAAAAATTCAATTTAACCTCTGAATATTTAGTGTGAGAATTACTCTGACCCATCCAATGATTTCTGACCCATCCTCCTTGGGGTTTTACCTTCTAACCAGAAGTTTCTTTCCCCAGGGGGGATAAGGTTGCTCGTATCCATTTACATGGCTCTTCCACCCAACTGAACTTAGTGAAAGCAAAGAATTAGCATCTCACAGACCTTCACTCCTAGAAGATGCTCCATAGAAACACATTGTTGAATTAACCAATTAATTGGTGAATACAATAAGTTTATTTGAGAAAGGTGGAGAAGGAAATGGCAACCCACTCCAGTATCCTCGCCTGGAGAATCCCATGGACAGAGGAGCCTGGTGGGCTACAGTCTATGGGGTCGCAAAGAGTTGGACATGACTAAGCAACTAACACATACACACACTTGAGAAAGAACAAAAAATATGCCATAAGGTTAGCACTTTGGGGTCTCCACATCTCTTGTGCCTCCTGCATTCGCAGGCAGATTTTTTTTTTTAAGCCACTGTCACCACCTGGGAAGCCCATGGCACTGGAGAATCTCATGGACAGAAGAGCCTGGTGGGCTACAGTCCATGGGGCTGCAAAGAGTTGGACATGACTGAGCACGCACACATTTGGGGTCTCCAGGAGCCACTGAACAAGCCAGATGGTCTGGCACACTTACTGATCATAGTCCCCAGAAAGGAATTTCTTTCACCTCAAGACAATTTCTTCAGCTGGAAATCAGCTTTACCTACACTTCCTGTCCCAGTACTGGTCACTACTGCCGCTCAGTTAAATCACCTGTGCTTCTCCAGCATAGACTTGACTTTCACAGATGATCGACTCATTTCCTAAAAGACTCTTGGAGATGTAGAAACTAGATTTTCAAAAGTTTGGCAGGAATTATTTAAGCAAGTACTTCACCTGGTAATTAATTTCTTTCAATGGTTTACTTTAGTTTAGAATACACTGTATTGGACCAGAATGACTGGATTGGACTGGATTGGGTTGGATCTGATTGAAACTGTTAGCATTCAAGTGTTGCCTTCCCCTTCAGACTGCAAGCTCCTTGAAGGCAAAAGGACTTTGAGTTTTTTTTACCTACCACAGAGCTTGGTGCATAGTAATTACTCAATATTTGCAGAATAAACAAGTGAAAGCTATTTGGGAAGAACCTGAAAAATCGAAGACGTGCTGGTCATTTATATTTTTCTTTGCCCTCCAGTGATGTAGATGGATTGCCCTTTCTTATTCTTAATAATGCTGAACGTCGTAACTAAGAGGACAACCGTATACCTTAAGTGCCTTGTGTGAAGGCTTTGTGTATATTTGTGGTGAGGATTTTGCTTTCTTTTTTAAGTGCGCATAATGAGGTGAACTCCCAAGGATTTAGATTGGACAAACCGCCTTTCCCCCAGCCCATCCGACCCCAGGGAAGCCTTCACTGGGTACCAAGAAGCAGTAGAGAGAGGGGGGAACATACAGAGCAGAGCCCTATGGGGTCAGAGACAAAACTGACTAGAACAAAGGAGACACGTGTCACCATCCTTCCCTGCCAACGGTTTCCCAATGTTAGAGCTGAAATAAATGCAATTTCCCCTGAAAATTGAGATGTCCTTTTTAAAATGATCTCTCCAGTTATCAGTGGGGCAGTGCATGTCTTAAGGATTATTAACCTTCCACCCTCCACCCCTCACACTGGGCTCTGGGAGTGTCCATCTAAGAAGGTAGCTTCCAGAGGGGGTCAGTATTCCCTCCTTGGAGCCCCCGGAACAAATGACTGAACAGATTAGGACGGATTAGACAGATAACAGTTCAGACCCTTTTACAAGCACATTTTTCACTCGACACTCAAATTCCCTTCTGTGCCCCACAGTCTCACACAACCCAGCGACTGGATAGTATTACTGAAATATCTCTGCGCCAGCCGAGTGCGTGGAACTGTGCAAAGCCAGATGTTCTTGTAACCCTGTTTTACTGAGTTATTTATATCCATATAATATTTGACATTTCCTGTGTTGTTAAAGAGTTGGGGCCCTTGACGTATTTTTAAGAGAACATTGCCGACTTTTCATTTTTTTTCTTTGATGCCCAGCACCAGAAATAAGTAATATAAAGAAGGGTTGTATTAAACAGATGCTTTGCTATCCAGAGTATACCTTATTTTAATGCCTTTCATCTTAAATGATCTTCATGAACAGAAAGATGCTAGAGTCGCCTGAACACATGAATTAAGCCTATAATAAATGCAATAAAAGCACATGCCTGTGGACCTAAAATAAGTCAGCCTACAAAGAAAAAATTTTAATAAATATTAAAAATATAATCCACATTTCTAAGACTAAACTTTATAGAGTACTGATACATGAAATATATTGTCCCTGAACTTGATCGATATGGAAAGGGCTAGTTAAAATTTTTCCAAGCTGAGCAAATTATTTGCTGGAAGATTTCTCTGGCAAAATGAAATAATGGAAACTTTATAGAGTTAAAAGTATTTGGTTGGTCCTGTATGGTAAAGATACTTAAACTGTACGTGAAATTTGATATCATAGAAGGTAATCTTTCTTTTTGTTTATTGAGAGGATCCATTCACAAACTATTCTTTCTATTTTGAAGATTTCCAAATTTTTAAAAAGCTTTCTTCTTTGTATTTAGGTTGGTACAAAAGTAGTTGCAGTTTCGGACCATGAATTTTAAATCATTATAACTAGGCTCAAACACATCTTTATTAATCAAAATAGGAACCATGACAATCAACACATTTTCGCCAACAAGAAATAAGTTGGTTTATTCCTGTACAGTAAAAATCCACGCTTTGGGATTCAGTGAACTCTTGGAAAGCATTTTCTGCCTCCTGCTGGTTGTGGAAGTGTTTTCCCCGTGAAAAGTTGCTGAAATGCTTGAAGATGAGTTAGTCAGTTGGCAAGGGGTTGGTGAATATGGCAGATGAGGCAAAACCTCATAGCACGATCTGTTCAACTTCTGAAGCATTTGTTGTGTGACATGCAGTCGAGCATTGCCATGGGGAAGAATTGGGCCCTTTCTGTTGACCAATGCTGGTTACAGGTGTGGCAGCTTTTGGTGCATGTCATTAATTTTCTGAACATGCTTCTCAGATGTAATGGTTTTGCCACGATTCAGAAAGCTATAGTGGATCAGATGGGCAGCAGACCACCAAACAGTGACCATGACCCCTTTTTTGGTGCAAGTCTGGCTTTGGGAAGTGCTTTGGAACTTCTTCTTGGTCCAACCACTGAGCTGATGATTGCTGGTTGTCATATGCAGTCCATTTTTCATTGCACATCACAGTCTGATAGAGAAATGGTTCACTGTTGTATAGAATAAGAGAAGACAGCACTCCAATTTTTTTTAATTTCTGGTCAGCTCATGAGGCACCCACTCAGCGAGCTTTTTCACCTTTCCAATTTGCTTCAAATGCTGAATGACCATAGAATGATTGACATTGAGTTCTTCAGCAACTTCTCACATAGTTGTAAGAGGATCAGCTTTGATGACGGCTTTCAATTGGTCATTGTCAAATTCCAATGGCTGGCCTCTTTGCTCCTCATCTTCAAGGCTCTTGTTTCCTTTGCAAAACTTCTTAAACCACTACCGCACTGTACAGTCATTAGCAGTTTCTGGGCCATGTTGCTGGTGTTGCTAGTTGTCTCTGTAGCTTTACATCCATTTTGAGTTTGGACTTTAAAAATCGCTTGAATTTGCTTTTTGTCTAATATCATTTCTATAGTCTAAAATAAAAATACTTTTTATTTTAATGTATTAAAGCTAATGAAAGTAATGTCATTAACAAAAAAAACATAAAGTGAGAAATGTTCATTAAAATGATGTATAACATAATCACCTTTATTTAATAATGTATTCAAATATCAAATGGCAAAGTTCAATAATGTAAAACCACAATTATTTTTGCACTTAACTAACAGAATGTGACAGAGAGGAGTCCTGGTTCCCAGTGCCATCTTGATATCATTGACTTCTCCATCCTGAAAGCAAAAGTTGTAGAAAAAGAGAAGTAGATGTGAACTATTTGGGGGCTCTATGGTCTTCAGAGTTGCCTTATAGGCTTTTTGAAAACTCCCTACACTAGTTTTGCTTGTTTAAAATCTGTTTCCTCTCCTAAAATTAGAGGAGGTATGAGGATGCCACCTTTTGGAGACACTTCCATAACACATTCTGCCTTCCAGTGTATATCTTATTCCTACTCACCCCACTCTGTCCCTCCTCACTCTCTGAAGCTGAGGACTTTTCTGATAAACGAAATCCTTCCACCAACTTGGTGAAACAAGATGCCATGGCCGGATCTGAGCACACCGAGCCTGCTCACTCCAAGGTAACAGGCAAATCCCTTGTGAGTCCTCTAAGCTGTGAGAAGCCTCTAGTCTTCAAATAATGGACAGGTGTTCTTGAAGCCTCTAGGCCAGGGTACAGGCTTGCTCATTTCTATCACCAGTTTCCCAGACCTTTACAACTGACCTTCCAGGGTTGCTCCACTGCTACAGTTGGGACTGGGGTGTGGGGTCTGGAAGGCCAGCTCTGGACCCCTCACCCCCTCACCAAGGGCTAGCTGGGTCTGCATCTCCCAGCTTCTTCTGGACTCTAACTAGACCTCTAGTCTCTGGCTCCCACATCAAGATCTTTTCTGCCCACCTCCGGAATTCTTGATCTCAACACCCTCCTCTTTTCCTTGAAAGACTCTTTGGATCTTTTGTTCCATTCAGCATATATTGTCTGTTTTTACCCCTCCCCCCCCTTTGTTTTAATACTTACCTTAGAACCTTCTTGTTAAGACCACTGACATCCTTGGTCCAACTCTAGAAAATCTCCCATCAGGAGACAACCTAATTCATTGGGATGACAGTCACAGTGGTCAGTCATGGTGTTTGGGGAGAGGTAGAATTCTGTTCACAGTCTTCTCTATTAGCCTTCAAATCCACTCACCAAGTATAACCCGATAGCAGCCTTTCCTTTTCTGAAATATGAATTTGAGCACCAAATGCAATCTTCTATTTCCTCAGCTTGTCTCTGATAGAAAGAAGACTCAAGCCCCAGAGATAGTCCTCCAAAAAACTCAAGTCCAAGAGATATTCCTCCAAAAAGCTCAAGTTCAAGAGGTATTCCTCCAGAAAAATCTAGCCTTTCCTCAAAGATATTAATTGATTCACTAGTTGCCCCCTAGAATTTATGAAACAAAAGTCCAAGGTTTGACTTTGGGGTGGAGAATTTCATTTCCCATAAAGACTTTCACACTCACACTAATACCATGAACCTGGAAACTTCACTAAGCAAATTGGACCAATGAACATGGACAACTTAAGACAACCCATCATCACCACATGGGAAACAAGCAAACAAAAAATATCAGGATTGGTAGTAGTAAAATTCCTAAATGTGAGAACCACATGTTTAAGTCTAAAGAATGGCATGTATCCAGATAATGGAGAAAAAGAATAATGTGAATTCTAGAAGTGTTACAGACATCCTTATGGAGTATCACAGATGAACATTATGAGAGCTAAATGTAAATAAAAAAACATAAGCAAAGGGACTAGCACAGTGCCTGTCTTACACTAAACAATCTGTGAATTATAGCTATGGCTATTATATCAGACAGTCTCATCTTCAAATTAACAAATGGAAGCACAGGGAGCAAAAATTTGCTTCTGCCTAGCCTGAAGCACTTCTCCTTACTTCTGCCCTTAATCTCTGTTCTCCTTAATCTCTGTTCTCAACGCAAATACTGTTTATTAAACTGATCAGAGCAGCCACTGTTCAACTCCCAGTTCCCATCCTCTGAGCATAACATTCCGAAATGCTTCAAAAACAAACATCTAGTCACCAGATGTCCATAACATCTGGCTAAACCCATAAAACTATCTTCTACACCACTAGCTCCTTCCTAACTCCAAAGTGCAGGGAGCAAAAACGTATGAAATCTCGAATGCAGTGAAATAAGATCTCGACATTTTCATCTTTTTGATTTTTTTTTTCTTTCTTTGTTGTGTGTCCTGACTCCCTCGTCGTTATTTAGAGGAATTTACAGGCTGTAAGAAAAATTTTGACTTCAGTGTAAGGTTAAAAGAAGACATTCTAATAGTCTGTTCTTCTTAAAAATCTAACTTAAACTCCTATGAATGAAAAGGGAAGGTCCTGAGTGAAATGGGAAATCATGTGTATTATCATGATGTGTATAAATCAGAAGGAAAGGAGAGTGATCATACACTTTGCTGTAAAGAGATTTGATAATGGGAACCTGGGTTGGCAATAGAGGAGCAAAGGTCCTGAGGTCAGGACCTTGGAACGGGTCAGGGACTGGGACAATAGAAGCAAGCCTGAGGGAACAAGGAGGAAGGGGAGGAGCCTATGAAGAGACTGTCAAATGTGTAGGAAGCTCAGTGCCCGGGGCAGGGTGAAGGGGAGCTGTAGGAACTGAAAGCTTGAAAACCATCCCTCTTTGTTTAAAAGGTGCTGATCTCAACTCTTTGGGGCAAGATCCTTTCATCATCAGTTTTATGCAAAAAGCTGTGGATACTCCAGTAGAAGGACCCTTGACCAGGCTCCAGGATTTTGTTGAGCCTGAACATGGATATCAAATTGTGAGCATTCCATTCATACAGATCCTCAGAACAGGATGAGTTGCCAGGCTCCTAACCCAGCAGAAATGGCGTGGAAAGAAGAGGTTAGCATTGGATCTTGGGGAAGTCTAGACCGGGGTCGGTCCACCTCAGCACGATTGCCAAGTGGGGCTAGATGATTCTCTGTTATGGGGTCTGTCACATGTCATTGGAGGAAGTTTGAAGGCATCCCTGGTCTCTACCCACTAGATGTCAATAGCACAGCATCACCTTTTGGTTTTGAGGCTCAAAATGTCTCCGTATGTGGCTGACATTGTCCTGAGAGAGTGACAGGTGCAAAACTGTCCTCACTTGCAAATCGCTGGTCTTGACAGTAAGGAAGTCCCCACCCTTATTACAGGGAATCTATACCCACCTCCAAGATTTCAAGCAAGATATTCGATCACTTACAGATACAATTTGTGATCAGTAAGCCACTATTTCAGACACCTTGATAGGTGCACTTATTTTAACAGTCTTAAAATATTGGAAGGACCCATTATTTCCATTAATACTCCAACACACACACACACGGAGGGGTGGTGAAAACACCATCAGCACAAACTATTCATTTTACAAGTGAGGTAAATAAGTAGAGTAGTTATCATGAGAAGGAAATTTGTGTTAACTTAAGGAGTTGGGGAGTAGAAAATGGCAACCCACTCCAGTATTCTTGCCTAGGAAACCCCATACACAGAGGAGCCTGCTGGGCCATAGTCCACAGGGTCACGAAGAGTCGGACACGACTTAGTGACTGAGCACAAAGCTTGTGGAGCCGTGCAGGAAACTAGATGTGACAGCATCAATGGCAAAGCATGGAAAATAGGAACAAGATTAATTCAGAATGGAGCACTGGTAGCAACTTTTGTGCAATTGACAATTTCTTCAACACACGGTTCTGTTCAGTTCAGTTGCTCAGTCGTGTCAGACTCTGCGACCCCATGAACTCCAGCACACCAGGCTTCCCTGTCCATCACCAACTCCCAGAGCTTGCTCAGACTCATGTCCATTGAGTCAGTGATGCCATCCAACCATCTCATCCTTTGTCATCCCCTTCTCCTCCTGCCTTCAATCCTTCCCAGCATCAAGGTCTTTTCAAATGAGTCAGTTCTTCACATTAGGTGGCCAAAGTATTGGGGTTTCAGCTTCAGCATCAGTCCTTCCAGTGAATATTCAGGACAGATTTCCTTTAGGATGGACTGGTTGGATCTCCTTGCAGTCCCAGGGACTCTCAAGAGTCTTCTCCAACACCACAGTTCAAAATCATCAATTCTTCAGCATTTAGCTTTCTTTACAGTCCAACTCTCACATCCACACATGTCTACTGGAAAAACCATAGCTTTGACTAGACAGACCTTTGTTGGCAAAGTACTGTCTTTGCTTTTTTAATACGCTATCTCGGTTGATCATAGCTTTTCACACATGCTTAGCAAGTATCATTATCCTCAGATACTACGAAGGTTCCCCACATATCAGATGAATAATATTGAAAAAAGTATTAATTTTCCTAATACTTTTACTTCATCTGTTAAATGGGAACATAATAGCATACTTTATAGGATTACAATAAGATTAAATGAGCTCAGTCATGAAGGCAATTAGCACAGGGCCTGACACATTATCACCTCCCGGAGAAATTAGCCATTGTGATTTTCATTATGATGGAATGATAGAGTTGAACTGACAAAGGGTGGTAATAACATTTGACCCTATATGTTTAAAGCTCTGACTTATCTGACCCACACGTGGCCTTGTGACATTGTTGCAAAAATGATCACATTCCTTTAACATGGGAATCAAACATGGAAGTTTGACCCATCTTGCTCTCAGGCCCATAATTAGTACATGGTAGCCCCACACCCCAGGCTAGAGCCTCAGATTCCTGTGTTCTCTTCCCCGGGTGCAGTCTAAGTATTAGTCACTCAGCCATGTTTGACTCTTTGCTGTCCCTGGACTGTAGCCCGCCAAGGTCCTCTGTACATGAAATTATCCAGGCAAGAATACTGGAGTGGGTAGCCATTCCCTTCTCCAGGGGATTCTCCTGACCCAGGGATCAAACCCAGGTCTCCTGCATTTCAGGCAGATTCTTTACTGTCTGAGCCATAGGAGAAGCCCTCTGTGCTAAGAGTCTACTCCCCTAGATCAACTAAGATAATTTCAGCTAAATGGCTTAAACAATAAAGAATTTTATTTGCTCCTATAGCAGGATGTCCAGAGGTTGGGTGGCTTCTAAGAACATGTAGTCAAGACTCTGGCTACGTTTCCCTGAGAGGCTCTCAAGCTGCCTTCCTTGGGGTATCAGCCTTGTTCTCAGACCAGCTTCCTTCATGATATTAAAAAGGCGATCAACAGAAAATGAAGCAGAGAGAGAAAAGGGGTGTTTGCTGCTTGTCTTAAAAGTAAGAAACAATGTTCCTAGGAGTCTCTGTGATCTTGGCCTCAAACAGAATAAGGTCTTATGACCACTCCTGAGCCAACCGTGTTCAAGAAGGGAACTACCCTGGAGTCCAGCCGTGGCCCATCCCTGGAGTGGAGGGTGGCTCAACAGTGCAGGCTATGGCCAGTACCAAAGAAGGAGGGGGGAAAGGAAGGCATGTAAGCAGCCATCAAGCAAGCCCTTTATGGTGTCCAAAACTTAGTGCTTCCTACTGAGGGCACAGTCCAGATCTGCTTTCTTTGTGGTGATCGCCCTCCACAAAAACAGAGTTTTAAATGAATCGAATCTAGTAAAGAACCTGCCTGCCAATGCAGGAGACGCAAGAGACACAGGTTCGGTCCCTGGGTCAAGAAGATCCCCTGGAGGAGGGCATGGTAACCCACTCCAGTATTCTTGCCTGGAGAATCCTATGGACAGAGGAGCCTGGCGGGCTACAATCCATGGGGCTGCAAAGAGTCGGACACAACTGAAGCAACTTAGCATGTAGCACAATAAAACACTCAGCAAGAAAGTGAAATTGGGAGAGAGTTCTGCAAGATCCGCAAGAATCATATACCCCAGAAGATCTCCTAGAGACATTTATCAAAAACAGGAGAAGTAACGAGTCTGAAAGAAGAGCAACCGAATGCGTGAAGCCCCCCCAGATGTGAACATTCCATGTACTTGAATTCCAAAGGACATCGCACCAACTGCTTCATGGTCTCTCCTGTGATTTAATTTGCTCCAAATAACAAAAAACAGCTCTCCATCTTCGGTTTGTTATTTAACACATTGCAGAGAAATTGGCTGGCTGGCTTTTCATGAACAGTTTCTCCTCTGAAACATCATAAATCCTTAGCAGTTCTTCAAGTGCTGGGTTTACTCTGCTTCCAGGTTTTAGCAGCAGCTGATCCATAGATACGGCCTCCTAATGGCCCGAAGATGTCCCCTGAGAACAGGGATGAGGAGCTGAGAAACCACTTCCCTGTGAGCCGAGGAAAGACGGCTACTAGGAAATGCTTTCCTCATGGGTTTGGGGCTTACATTCAATCCTGTGCTGAAAGCCGCTGGTGGGAGGCGGAGATAGGGAGTCCAGTGGAGTCCAGTGCAGGCAGAAGGGAGAGAGCATTTTCACAGGTCGAAGAGAAAAGAGAAGCATGGAAGTGACGGGTGGGTTTTGTTACTACACTGCCTCCTGAGTGGCCACCTTCCTGCCCCTAGCTCACACTGCAAGTGCTGCATGAATCCTCTAGGTACTTGCAGGCCACCAGCTCCCCTGCGCCTTGCCCCTCACCTCTCACCTAACACAAGCCCTCACCCACTCCCAGCTGAGCCCTAAGAAATAACATCATGAAGAGGAAAGACCAGCAGCCTGAGAAGGCTGAGCTTAGAGTTTCAATAACTCAGTTACCCATTCAGTTCTACCCAAAGCACCCAAAATGATAAGTCATCATCACTCCTGCAGGACATCCACTCTTTTGAGCACTATCCACTCAGTCAACAAGCCTGGAGCCACAACATCCAGAAACTAAGCCATGAGCTCAAGTCTCCATGAGCAGAAGAACCAAAGCTAAAGAGCAAGGAGGCAAGAGAGAGAAAAGGGGATGCTGTTGGTGAGATTTTTCCAGTCCGCCATATTGTTGGCTTGGGGACCCGCGTGCACGCACGGTGGGTCTCAGACCCTGAGCCCATGTCTGGGGTACCATGGTCTCCTGGAGACGTTGCCTGCCCGACCAGGCACACTGGCTCCTTTTCGCTGCACACATGGACTCACTGAGTTCTGCGAGCTCAAGCCTTCTGTTTCTGTTTATTTGTCTTGCGTTGTGTTGTTTTATTAACCAGAACTTGAAAAGGAGGATTTCTTTGTTGTATTGCCATTTGGCAGAAGACTAGAGGTTACAGTAGCAAGCAGAGCCTAAACATTTTTTTTAATCTCGATGAAAGTTCCTTCCAGAGAGAAAAACTATATCCGATTCTCTGTCTCCTATTGAACCTCTGAAGGACTTCCCACACCTTACCTTCAAATAACAGAACCTTGGCCAAGGAAAATGGAAAAACATAAATTTTTGCATGAAAAGTAAAAAATCAGAGGGTGCAGACAGGCCTGTGTCAACAGGGTATTTTTAGCTATCAGTGAATTTTTAGAATCAAGTCGTAAGGCATGGTGCTCTGTACATGGACCTAGGATAGGGTTTTTTTTTAGGACCTCGGCTACCCCTGGCTAGTCTCACCTCATTCAACAGTGCCTGATATCCCCACTAGAAAGACTGGGAAAACAGAGGCCCAGATGAAGGGGAAGTGATCAGCATTCATTTCCAGTGGTTGAATAGCAGAGATGACGGTCTAGACAGGATAGTTCCTTGATAACTATAGCTCTTAGGGCTAGGACTCCAACTTGCGTCATTCTTCAAATCCATTTCTCAATATTTGCTTGCTATTCTGGCTCCCTCCCTAGAATTAAACACTGCCCCTTGGTTGGGCATGACTTCTGTCTTTCTCCATCAGAGACAGACTTCCTCATCCTTAAAGCTCAAAAAAGACAAAAAATAAAAATGCAAAAGGATCTCTTCTGTGAGATTCTCAGAGTCTCTTTCCCAGATCCTAAAAGAACAGTTTTAAAACGGAAGGTGACAGTGAGTGATGGTCTCTGACTGGGCCCTGCCCCTTGTGCCAGGAGGAGATGAATGCAGCGGCTCAATTTTCCCTCTATTTCCCTCAACAGTCACGGGTGGCTAAGTCTCAACGATCAAGCTGTGGCCGTTAGAGGCAGGAAATGGAATCAGAGAAGAAAGGCGAAGACTTACCCACCATGGAGAGCCCCGGGTGGTTCAACTCTTCCAGATCCCTGAGCCCCACCAGGTTGGCACCTGAACAAATCTCCCGAGCTCAGGGGCTCCTGCATTTCCTGGACTCCTGTGAGTCTGTGTCTGGGTCCCCACTCACTGACGCTGCCCAGTCACGCTTTGAGGGGCTGTCCTTAGCTTCCTGAAAAACTGACTCCATAGGATCAAGGAATGCACCTCGTTTTGGACTGAGAATCCGGTGATGTGGTTCCAGCTTGGTTCCCAATCAAACAAAAAAATCTGAATGCAAATTGTTTCATTTTTGTCACCAGGGTTCACCAGCTCTGAGGACAGTTCTGTGGGAAGAAGAACAGAATCTCGTGATGGTGAGACGGTGATAGAGAACTTTTATCAACATTGTTCACTCAAATGTTCCTTTCTGTGGCCAATACTGCCTTTGATCAAGTATTCCATGATGAGGACTTGGGGCTTCATAGAGGCACTAAAGTTATTATTGCTTAAGGTGAAATGTTAAAATTAATGAGCAAAAAGTAAGATCTCAAGGTATTCTCCCCCCAAAAAAACACTTATTAATTACAGAGGAAAAAAATAGTAACTTTGGTTGGGGGAGGCTGGTCAAGGTGCTCAAGATCAACATCACCGGCAGTGCATGGATCCCCCAGAATGATGACCTGTGGTAGACACCGCATCTCTAGTGTTCTTCCCCAAAACACATAACCTCATTCTAATCTTGAGGAAAACTTCAGACAAACCCACAGTGGGACATCATACTTAAAACCTCATCAGTGCTCTTCCAAAACGTCAAGGTCATGGACTAGAAGGACTGAGTTACTATGACAGAGGGACTAGGCTCAGGAGACCCTACAGGTCAGTGTCATGTGGGTCCTGGACTGAACCCTGGAGCAGATCCTGAACACTGCAGGAAAACCGATGAAATTGGAATAGTCTGTAGTTTGCGAATGGTGTTAGGCTGATGCTAAATGTTTGTAGTCATGCCAGTCCATTCTGAAGATCAGCCCTGGGATTTCTTTGGAAGGAATGATGCTAAAGCTGAAACTCCAGTACTTTGGCCACCTCATGTGAAGAGTTGACTCATTGGAAAAGGCCCTGATGCTGGGAGGGATTGGGGGCAGGAGGAGAAGGGGATGACAGAGGATGAGATGGCTGGATGGAATCACTGACTTGATGGACGTGAGTCTCAGTGAACTCCGGGAGTTGGTGATGGACAGGGAGGCCTGGTGTGCTGTGATTCATGGGGTCACAAAGAGTCGGACACAACTGAGCGACTGAACTGAACTGAACTGAACATGGATATTTACGTAATTCAGGGACATTTGGGGAAGGTTATGCAAGCTCAACTCTGCTATCTTTGCACTCTTCCTTTAGGGATGAAGGGAAGGGAAGTGGAAGGTCACACTGGATGCCTTAAACATGGAAAGAGAAAAGGAAGTGATAAAGTCATTGCACTGGCATTGCTAGTGAAAAACCAACCCCAACACCACCTAAAGGAGGTGGAAAAGTACTTTATTTCATGGGTCACGTCGATAGAAACTCAACAAGGAAATATGAGATTAGAGGTTAAACGATCTGGGTTCTAGCCAGGCCCTGCAGCTCCCCCTGCAAAGTTTGACAAACTGCTTATGTAATTACTTAGATAATGTCTAAAACAAGTTACTTCGAAAAGGTGTAAAAGATGATTCTAAGAGACTCGGGTTTCTCACTTGTGATTCACTTTTCATCAAGTACAAGTAAAAGATGATGATAGCAATAATCGTGTCATGTACTGAAAAAGCATATTTAAAAATTGACCATGTCGGTGGTGGGGTTCTGCCCTTGGTTTGCTGGGTGGGGGCTGGGTGCTGCCAGCCCCCCTTCTAAAGTGCAATGCAAAAGGGACACCGTGCATATGCAGCGTGCGTTTGGTTGTTTTTCTTATTTTTTTTAATTTTTTTGCTTCTGTTTTTCTTTGCAGTTATTAAATCTGTATGCATGGACTTTGAAACCTCTGCCATGCGTATATCCACCGATGGGCATTATTACCGTGTCGTGTAGAGGGTCGGTTGTGTCATGCAACACTCAGAATGCTGTGTTTACCCTTGTTTTTCCAGAGTTGTGTTTTCCAGTCATTTCTTCAAGGGAAACTAAATGATATAGTTGGAGCAAAAAAAAAAAAAAAATTGGCATAAAAATGTAATTTCTGTTTCAGATTCTGTTTCTTCATTTGGCAATTGAATTTGAATTCTCTAGAGTCCTTTCCAATGGCATATGACTCTAAGGGCTGCATAAAACATATCATGTAAATGTTCTGATAGTAGAACAAAATCAAGTTGCCTATGTACACTGGTGTCTCTTTGATAGAAGTAATATGTGAAATCTTTATTAGCATAAATGACCTTTCAGTAGCACTCTTGTTAAGATTGGAATAAAAATAGAGGTGAGGAGAGACAATTCGCTTTGCAGAAGCAATATTTGTTTATAAAATTTGAAAAAATGCTAAACCATGAAGTTTATAGAACAGCTTCCCCAGTGCATTAAAATATGACCTAATTTTAATATCACCAATTTAATGGTGTGAAGTTTGTCGGAGCATGTCAGTTTTATCAGTTTATGTCAGATGAATATCCATGCAGTACATATGTATGAGTGAGCTTATGTGTGTGTGTGTGTGTTTGTATTCAAGCAAGTAACTATGGATTATTTTTTTCTTATTCCATGTGTAGGAAACTATGTGGAAAATGTGTCTGGAAAATAACCACCTCTGTAGCTCAAATGTCGTACACCATTGTTGATCTCGGTGGGTGCAGTTGAAAATCACCTAGTTTGTGGCCTCAGCATCAGCAATATGTTCCCTCCATCCTTGTCCCCTTTGGGGCAGGCAGGAAATGCCAGCCTCCTCACAGGAAAGCCTGTTGTGGTGAGATTTCCCGATTTACTTTATAGAAGCAAGAAGGCCAGATACAGGAGGAGATAAGCACTCAAGATTGCTAGTCCTTATCATCATTGGGTCCTGGGCCCCACAGCTATGACTAGTCTCTCTGCTCGAGATGCAGGCCAAAATTTATTTTGGTTCCAGATTGAAAGGACTGCCCAACTGAAAAAAATGTGATCATCACCCACCCCTGTCAGTTCTTGCAAGGAAGCCAAGCCAAACAACTTGCTGAATGGTCGCCCTGGCTGATATTCTGACCTGAGGAATTCCTAAGGCAATGAAGAGACTGGCTTCCATGTAGCTTCACATTGCAATCACCTGGGGCTGTGTAAAAAGACTGGGGTACCTGCCCCCCTAGCTAGTAGCTGAAGACATGTTGCCCATTTGCCACTTGTCCAGCTAACTGGAGCAATGTTTGGTGGGGACACTGCTGCCTGGTTCTGATTTTTTGTTGCTGGTGTCCCTTAGATAAAAATGTTCCTGGACTGAAAAAGGTAGGGACCTCAAAGGACAAGCCAGCCAGCAGAGGTGGCCAGCTGAGTTAACAAAGGACATTGGGACTAGCTGGACTGAAATCAAGCAAGTTCTGATTGCTGCACCCAGGCCATCTCACTCTCTGGTCAGAACTCGGGGAAGAGGTCGAGAGGGGACAGGAGGGAACACTACCCACTTGAAGGGGAGCCCTATGTCTTCAAGGTCCACTCCACCCCACCCTGTTGTGTTCTGGACAATTCTTGTAAAAGAGAGCCAAGGTAGCATCATGCAAGCTGCACAGAGAGTGACAGATAATTTCTTTCTTTTTCCAAAGCCAGCTTACGGATCCCTTCGAAACAATGAGAATTCCTGAATCAAATACTCAGTTCATCTACGTGCCACCTACCAGTTTGATCTTTTACAAAGATAAAATAGGATTTGGAACACATCTATGCTCCTCTTGCCCTCAGCCAGAATTCTAGGAGACATCTTATTTTACAAAGTCTGACTTCAAAACACACACCACGAAAATGAAAACATACCCTCCACTTTTGATCTCTTATCTAAGAAAGCCAGGTTCCCTAGAGGAACTCACAAGGCAGGCGGTGGGTCGCCAGCGTTTATTGTGTTTAGTGGGGTACATTGTTTTGCGTGCATTGAAGTGATGCTGAGCGGCCATACTCTGTTCAGGACCCCAATGTCCACTGTCTGTCAAAGCTGAAGGTCACCAAAATAATAATAATGACACTTCAGACCAGTATTTGATCAGGCAAGTATTTACATAGCATCTTTTTCCTCTGGAAGTTGGAAGCGCTTGGCTAAAAGTCTCTCAGTTCTTAAAATACTCTCCTTAGGCGTTAAAATATGAGGAATATTGTTTATATGTGCGTGCTAAATTGCTTCAGTCGTGCCTGACTCTTTGGGACCCCATGGACTGTAGCCTACCAGACTTCTCTGTCCATGGATTCTCCAGGCAAAAATACTGGACTGGGTTACCATGCCCTCCTCCAGGGGATCTTCCGGAACTAGGGATTGAACCCATATCTCTTATGCCTCCTGCATTGGTGGGTGAGTTCTTTAGCACTTGTGCCACCTGGAAAGCCCAATACTGTTAATATCTCTCCTCAATTTTCTATTCATCACCCCACTAATATCATCTTCATTAAAAAAAGCGCCAAAGACCTTCATGTTAAATAGTATTGGCCTTGGCCCAGCTTGGCTTTTTCTGTGTTTTTTTCTTCTCTTTTTTAAAATTAATTTTTATTGGAGTACAACTGATTTACAATGGTGTGCTAGTTTCTGCTGTATAGCAAAGTGAATTGGTTATGCATATACACATAACTTTTCTTTTTATTAAATTAGGGTCATTAAGGAAGGAAGAGGGCAAATAATATGGAATCCTATTTCTCTATCCTATCCTAGGCAGTCAGGGTAAGTCCACTCTCATTTCTGTGGCATTTTCCTCAGATCAGATCACATCAGTCGCTCAGTCGTGTCTGACTCTTTTCGACCCCATGAATCGCAGCATGCCAGGCCTCCCTGTCCATCACCAACTCCTGGAGTTCAGAGGGTACCCCAAAGGTGTTTTTTTTTTCAACCAACACAATTATCTTCTACTTCAAAGTTGCAAGGAGATGGACCAGCTGCCCCACTCTGTGTAATTATGTTTCAAAGCCTTTAGTTACCAATTCATTCCCCCCTAAATTGTGAAGGCAACTCTTTTCACAAGAGGTCCTGAACCTGATGCTTTCTTTTAATTCTGTTCTCTTTCCTCTTTTTTAGGGTTGAGTAAGGCCAGACTGCAACTCACTTCAATATTCTTGCCTGGAGAATCCATGGATAGAGGAGCCTGGTGGGCTACAGTCCATGGGGTCACAAAGAGTCAGGCACAACTGAGCAGCAGCAGAGACCAGACTGATAGAGCAAAGATGACATAGTCTTTGCAAGCCTTTGCCTTCTCAGAAATAGCAAAGTGATACTACTCAGGTCTTTTTTATGACTCATTCTCCCACCCCTGACAAATGAATGAATGATTTAATTCATTGTGATGAATAAACATCACCCTACCTGGAATCACACTGGCATTATTAGAAAAAGGAAACATTCTACAGTTTTTAAACAGAAGCAAGGAAGGAGACCATCTCCCAATAACCTGGAAAAATATAACCATAGATGGGATTAGTAATATACCCCTTGAAAGTGCAAGTTAGTCTCTCAATTGTGTTCTACTCTTTGTGACCCCATGGAGTGTAGCCCCCCAGGCTCCTCTGTCTATGGGATTCTCTAGGCAAGAATACGGAGCGGGTGGCATTTCCTTCTCCAGGGTATCTTCCCTGCCCAGGCATCAGACCCGGGTCTCCCACGCTGCAGGCAGACTCTTTACTGTTTGAGCCACCAGGGTTTTTAGAGTTATGAAAATTTAAGCTGGAAAAGACCTCAGGGATTATCTACTAAAATAAAATTAGTTAACTGATATCCACGAAGAGATAACTTTAAAGGGAGGGAAAACTTGCTTAGGGTTGTAGAAGAATGAATCTAAACTATACAAAAAATCTTTGGTCTTCTGAGCACCACTTTGCTTTAAAGCATGGTCCCATTCATTCTCCAATAACCTCACCTCTTCATCCCCAGTCCTGGGAAGATTTACACATGTTTGATGTATAGGTGAGAGTGAGGGGTGACTCTGTCAGCTGGGGGAGGAGCTTTCTTTTATACATGTTCAGGTGGCTGCGCCCCAGTCATCCTCCACCCTGGCTCTGGATGCTCACTGCTGTGCATCCCACGCTGCGCATCCCACGCTGCTCATGCTAAGGTAGATCTTCTTTTACACTGAAAATATGTACGAATGTGCCTTTGTGTGTGAGTGTATGTACGTGTTGTTATGTGATGGGAACCAAAGAATCAATCAGGTCACACAAACCTAAAGAGCCCCGGTCAGTCTGACTGCTCTACTCACGCATTCTGTTCAAGTCACTGCCTCAATTTCCTGCACTTATCTCCCTGGGCAGATTTCCCACCCCTTCTCTCTCCTTGTAATTTGTAGGAGCTCAATCTAGGTTTGCAGTCTGTCCACCAGAGAACACAGACACTGAGAGATAAGGTGCATGACACTTTGCCGGCTATACTTTAAAATTTGAAGTTGCGTCTTGGAAGAGCAGGAAGCAACTTCCTTCCTTTCTTCCTCATCATTATGAGCAAAGGCAATACAAGAAAAATCCATACCGGACACTGAAACTCACTGTGGTTTTGGATCTTATCTGGGGCAGAATCCCTCACTGGCTACGCTTTAAAATCTGAAGTTGTGTCTTGGATGAGCAGGAAGCAACTTCCTTCCTTTCTTCCTCATTATTAGGAGCAAAGGCAATTAAAAAAAAAAATCCATACAGGGCACTGAAACTCAGTGTGGTTTTGGACCTTATCAAGGGCAGAATGAACCCCAAAGACAAGAACATTGCTTTATACGTAAGGCCATACATGGCCTCAAACAGAGGGGATATACAATAAACAGATATTGATCATCACAGCAGTTTCTAGAAACATTGAATCAACATAGTCAATTCCTTTTACCTGCTTGGAGAAACCAAATCATAGCAAAATACCATTCCTCAGTGGTACTCAGAGAAGGCAATGGCAACCCACTCCAGTACTTTTGCCTGGAAAATCCCATGGACGGAGGAGCCTGGTAGGCTACAGTCCATGGGGTCGCGAAGAGTCAGACATGACTGAGTGACTTCACTTTCACTTTTCACTTTCATACTTTGGAGAAGGAAATGGCAACCCACTCCAGTGTTCTTGCCTGGAGAATCCCAGGGACGGGGGAGCCTGGTGGGCTGCCGTCTATGGGGTCGCACAGAGTCGGACACGACTGAAGTGACCTAGCAGCAGCAGCAGCAGTGGTACTAGCCTGGGAGGATTGCCATAAGAAAATACCAAAGTCTTAGTGGCTTAAACAATTTCTTTTCTCATAGTTCTGGAGACTAGATGATCCAGACTCAGGTTTTGGTAAGTTGGGTTTCTCCTGAGGCCTCTACCCTTGGTCTGCAGTTGGACACCTTGCTGTGTCTTCAATTGGTCTTCCTTCTGCGCTCCCACATTTCTGTGTCCTAATCTCCTCTACTGTAAGGACCTGTGTCCGTGCTAAGTCACTTCAGTCGTGTCTGACTCTTTGCGACTCATGGACTGTAACCTTCCAGGCTCCTCTGTCAGTAGGATTCTCCAGGCAAGAATACTGGAGTGTGTTGTCATGCCCTCCTCAGGGGATCTTCCCAACCCAGGGATCGAACCCACACCTCTTATGTCTCCTGCATTGGCAGGCGGGTTCTTTACCACTAGTGCCACCTGGGAAGCCCCTCTATAAGGACACCAGCCCTTTTGGATTACGGCCCATCTATTTTACCTTATTCACCTCTTTAAAGGCCCCATCTTCAAATACGGTCACATTCTGAAAAGTAATTAGAGTGTTAGCATATTAATTTTAAGGGAACACCATTCAGCTCCTAACACCAGTCTTCAGGAGCAGACCCAGGACTGGAACTGACTTTTTAACCCTAGTGTGTGAATTTGCCTTTGATTCACAGCCTTTCCCGGGTTAAATTATCTCACAGAATTATAGCATGCTCTGATTGGAAGGCATCGGGTGATGATCTAATCGTATCCTTCTTATTTGCCAAATAAGAAAGCTGGTCTGAATTGTCTTGCTAACAACCCATGGATGGCCCAGTGTGGTAGGCCTGATCTCTCAATTCCACACCAGAGTCACGCGCCACCAAAGCTCTGGATTGCAAATCTACAGCCCAAGGAAGCAGCTTGGTGCAGGCTGGTACCTGGAGCAAGAAAGTTCCCACCCCTTCTCCTTTGAAAACAGTTGAAAGGATAAGGGCGTTCTTGAGTCTTCCTGCCTCTTCCCCCTCATCCTCCTCTCATTCATGGCTTCTTAAGGCAGCTGTTACCCATTTCAGCAATTTTCTTCTGGCCAGTCGAAGGCTTCAAGTGACAAAGGGAGTTGGTCATGTCCTCCAGGAAGATAAGGGAACCTGGGTCTACTTCCATTCCACCTCTGCTCCCAGACTGCATGGTTAGGGCCATAGGCACTTCCTCTCTGGGCATCCCGAACCCTCCCCATCCCACCCCCATACCTGCACAAACAAGGCAGGCTTCCAGGTCTACGTCCAGCCCTGAAACCCTTCCTGAAAGGGATTCCAGATTATTCTTCACTTTGTTCTCAATTCATCTCTTTCCCCAGGACCAAAAAGATTTTATTATTTGCATGACCCTTGGGATGAATGCCCATTGTTGGCTCTTAAAATTACCAGAAAAGTAGAAAATAGGACAACATGCTCAAGCCATGAGTATGCACCTCCTTATCCCTACCCTCCATGCACACACACAACCCTGATGAGTTTGGTACCAAACCCAGAGATGGGATACTTCCACCAGTTGACCATACACAAATCGCTTGGGGAAAGGGATGATCACATGCTCCTTGGTTAAGCCATTTATATAAAAATGAAACCAATACATGAGCATTGATTTCATGTAACCCTGCAAAGCAGAAAATGAATCAGGATTGCTCACTCAGGTATAATTTTCCTGTTAGTTTTTCCTTAATAACAATGTGATGATTTCATTTGTTTGTTTTGCATTTGTTCTTTAGTTTTTGGTCAGAAAGGAGGATTGTAGCTAAAAAAATTGGGCTTCCCAGGTGGCTCAGTGGTAAAGAATCCACCTGCTGATGCAGGAGACACAGCAGATATGGGTTTGATGCCTGGCTTGGGAAGATCCCCTGGAGTAGGAAATGACAACTCATTCCAGTATTCTTGCCTGGAAAATCCCATGGACAGAGGACCCTGGCAGACCACAGTCCATGGGGTTGCTAAGAGTCAGACACGACTGAGCTACTGAGCTTGCATGAGCTAAATAATTGTTCTACTTCTCTGCTGGTCAATTGCAGTATGGAAACTGAGTATCCAAACAGACTCAATTCCTGCCTTCAGGGAACTTATAGTCTAATGAAGGGAGCAAATCTTAGATAGTATGTGTGTATGTATATGCTCAGTTGCTCAGTGGTGTCTGCTTCTTTGCAGCCCGATAGACTGTAGCCCTCCAGGCTCCACTGTCAATGGGATTTTCCAGGCAAGACTACTGGAGCAGGTTGCCATTTCCTACTCCAGAGGATCTTTACAAATAAAGATGTAACGCCAACGGTGAAAACATAAAGAAGAAAGGGCTAAAAATCTAGGGGCAGGTACTCAAGGGATCTCTTAGAAATCACCTTCAAGAAAAGGAAGGTAGAAGGAGAAAGAGTGGGAGGGAGGGAAAAAGAAAGTAAAGGAAGGACCAACGATGGAAAAACCTAACCTGGGTGGTGAGGCATTAGTTAGACAATCTGTTTAGATTTTCATCTCCTCTATGACAGCAGAAGTCTTCATTCTTCATTTTCAAATCTCTAACTTTCCTAAAAAGAACTTACCTTAAAATGCATGACATCAGTGTAGAATTATTATCTAACGAAGCACCTTCTGTTTTATTCATGGCTGTGTGCAGTAGTGTTTATTCCCTTTGCAAGGGAAGACGAGCTCTCCAAGAATCCCAAGAACCAAAGCACGGGGCCATGGCCCTGGTACTTCAGCCCCTTCCCCTCCCCAGCGCTGTCATGTTTTCCTAAGCCGTGGCCAGGAATGTGCTGGGCGGGGGCAGCCCAGCCGTCAGCGCAGAGCCCGGCAGACCCAGCAGCCCCAGTCACGGTCCAGGGTTGGCCTTTCACCTCCCAGCTCTCCCCGGCCGCTCTTATTAAGCAGCAAAATGTTTCAATATGTTGAGCTTTGGGGGAGGGATGGAGAGAAAAATCAGGATATTGTTGAGAAGGAAATAATGAATAACCCTGCCGCCGGTGTCCATACCCCCCACATGGGGAGATCTGGGTGATAAGCGTGCTTTCTCCAGAAACGGAATCCAAGCCATTACCTTTTGGTCAGAAATTTCCAGAGTCAGTTGGGGGAAGCGGGGAGGCGGAGACAAGGGAGCGAGTACTAAACAAAATTTCAGTGTCCAGTGTACCGAAGTAGCTGGGATCCCGGTACCTGGGATCTGGATACCCCAGGAAGGAAGAGGAGAGGAAGGCTGAAGAAACTAATTCTCAGAGGTGCACAGAGCTGGAGGTTTTGCTGTTACAAATTGACACAGTCTCTACTCTTACCTGTCACCTCTACTCCCTTCTTTGAAACGCGCACCCCCACCCCAAGGTTCTGGTCTGGGGCCGGGTGAGCTGTGTTCCCTTTTACAGGAGGCTCTGGAGAGAGGAGCCCAGGATGTGGAAAATGGCCCAGGCTGGAGGGGACCATCAGCCAGGCCAGGTCTGTGGAGAGTGGCCCCGGAATGGGGCAACTGAAATGCTCTGTGAGCATGAACCCACAAATCTGACCCCCAGGTCTACAACTGGAAGGCAAGGATTGAACAACCTTCAAATTTCAAGGAAACACAAATCTAAGGACCCAGAAACCACTCCTTAACCAGAGTATCTTTTATTTATTTATTTATTAAAGTATAGTTGATTTACAATGTTGTGCTAGAGCAAGAGTGTTTTAAAATGTGTATTTTAAAATCAAAATCCCATAATAGCCTTGGTTCCCTAACACAGTCCACTTTGCTCTTAGAGATGCCGCCTAGAAAATGTGAATCAGGAGGGATATATCTAGGGAGGACCAAACAAGAGAAAGAAGTAACTAAGGGCTTGAAAAACCAAAATAGAGGTCATTCGTCTGGTTTAAATGTAAAGACTAATTCTTTGCATTGCAATCACTTGAAAGTAAATAGCCAGCTTAAAGAAGGTCCTGGTTTCCACCTCCCCTCATTGCTGGACTCAGCTGTGTGTCTCTACATTTTTGAAACATGATGGTTTATGGTGATCCTGGACATTTCCAAGTAACACAGTGGGGGTCTCTGGAAAAGCAGCTGGGGGCAGATGGGTGGCTGTCCATTAGAACAATTCATCAGATAGCAGTTGAGATATTGATAAGAAAACGGAAATCAAATTAAAAGACGGAAAAGAGAGAGGAAGCAGGAGTGGGACCACGAGAGCTGGAGAGAGGCTGGAGGGGAGGAGACGCATAGACTTGAGTGGTTCCTGAAGCCCCGAGGATGTGCTGGGGTTGAGGGCGCCTGTCTGGGTATGCTGGAAATAAAGGCACAAGTCACAGTCAGCAGATTTAATTTCACTCTGCCAAGGGTCTGGAGTCTAGGGGCAGAGGATTCGCACCAAGAACTTGAACACCCTGGAGTTGCCAGAGTCAGACTCCTGCTGGCAGAGCAGGAAGGGGAGCAGGAAGAGGTATCGAAGGTGGGTGTCTGTTGGTTCGGGATCTCTGGGGGCCATGCAGCATCCCAGCTGCCTGCTCGAGTTGCAGCCAAGAGGCTTTCTGGGCTCTTTCTTTCTCTCATTATCTCCCGGGTTTTCTTTTCTGTCATTTCCCCTCTCCTGCTCTCTCTTCTTGCAGATTTCACTCCAACTTTCAAAGAAAATGGGGCGAATCTGGAGCGAGGGCAGTGGGAGAGAACCGTGGATGGGAATGTAGGAGCCTAGAGAGACGTACCTGGTCCCTGAACGCCTATGTCTGTTGTGGCTTCAGGAGCCAAAAAGCTGGAATTGGTTAGTGGGGAGAAAAGTGTTTTATCAGAAACATATTGGCTGCCGTAGAAGCTGCACCCTGCCACGTTAGAGATGGTTTAGGAAAGGAAGGGAAGAAAGAGGAGACAGACAGCGGCCAGACTTGGCCAAGAAGAGAGAGACTCACACAGAGGCACCTGGCACCCGAGAGCAGTTTTCACTCCCTTCAGTCCAAATATTCAAGCCTCAGACAGCACCTCCCCTGCCACTAGAAACAAGGCCCCCTCATTCATTGTCTTTGTCTCTGCAGGAAACCCTATTTTCTTTCTGAAAGTGATGGGGGGAGTCACTCTGGGAAAGGGGCCTCTGTAGACCTCTGGAAGCTTAGCCAGGGTACCTTTCTAAGTGGCCCCCCAGCAGGGAAGAGGGAGACAGAGGGTCACTGATGGAGCCCTAAGGGTGGTAGGTCAAGCAGACGATCTGTGCTCCCAGGGCCCCAGGGTTGGCAACTCTATAAATATCTGTTTCCTGGGGCCTTCAGTGGCACTGGTGAGGAGGTCTCCCCCTATACTAGCTGCCACCTCTTCTCTGGCCAAGGCACCCCCCCACCTCTCTGCACCTCCAGGTACCAAACTAGGAAGGTCCTGGGGGAGAAGGGTGTCTACAATTGCCCATAGGACAAGGTTACAGGACTGCAGGAAAGAGACACGCCTTAGCATGCAGCCTGGGGGATAGACGCATAGGAAGGGCAAGGGTACCTGCGTCCCACCCTCCCTCGCAGGTCCAGGGGGATTGGAGTCACACTCCCCTACCCAGCAGCTTTCCTGTCCTCTTTTTTCCTTCTCCCTTCATACCTCCCACGGACTCACCCTGCTCCACTCGACAGTGACTGAGGTTCTTTCCACACAGGTTGGTTCTTGGGCCTTCCTGACCCTTCCTCACCAACCCAGGATGTTTCAGACAGTCCCTGACACGTCGTCTTACGTCAAGGTAAGACATGACAGCGTCTTTAAACAGGTAATGACCCCCCACCCCCACCCCAGCCCGCCCTCCACCTTCTGCCCAGACCTAGAGTCCCTTTCTCCTTTTCCGGTTAAAGAGGTGGGGGCCACGGACAGCTCTCTCTCTGCAGGTGTGTCTAGACTAGGGGCCCTAACTAAATCGGATAGGGGATCCCTGGTTGAGGACTAAGACTCTTGGCCTCTTCGGTTGGGAGAATGGTGTGCGAGGGCCCTGCAGGGAAGCCCAGACCCGCACGGGGACCCGCGGGCCAGCGTCCGGCCCCTGTAGGTAGTGCGCCCCACGCCGCGCCGCGCACAGCAGTTTCCCCCAGTCGAGGGTGTGCGCGGACGCGAGTGTGAGGGTGTGGGCGTGCCCTTGTGTGCGTGCGGATGCAGGCGAGTGACCGCGGCGCGCTCCTCCTACGAGCTCGATAGCCCCCAGTCCTCAAGCCAGCTTCCCTGGCCCCCCCACCCCCCACCCCCGGCCTGTCGAAAGCTCACATTCCTATATTTGACAGTATGTCGAAGGGAGTTAGGTTTTTTTTTTTCCTTTTCCACAACAGTTCCCAAGAATGTAAACAAACCGAGGCCAGGACATCTGGGTTACACGTTTAGTGAAAATTCGCCGGCGGGGCGGGGCCGAGGGTGAGGACCCGCCCGGGGTGGGGACCGCGGGGAGGTCCTCTCGCCGCCCAGGCGCGACCTCCCGCCTTCCAGGTAGCGGCCCAGAGCCTCCCCTACTAGGAAAAGGAAGGACCACTGCGGTTCGTCAAAAGTACTCCCAGCTTCTTGGGTCTCGGCCCCGCCCCTAGAGTTTCCACCCTCGCCGCCCCCCTACCCCGCCCGGTTCTGCGTCCAGCGTCCGCTAATGCCCGTGGAGTGACCGTTCGAAGGAATCCGGAACCTCCATGGCGTGGGCACTCTCGGGTCTCATCCGGGGGCTCCAGTTATGCGTCCATCGCTGTTTCTGTTTCTCTTAAGGGAAATCCGTTCACACCAAGTAGCGTCTTCCCCGCCTGCGGTCTGAAGGTGTCTCTAGGCACTTTGGGGAAGCCAGGTTGTGGAGCCTTGGCGGGGAAGGGGTGTTTAATCTCTCCGTGATGAATGAATGAAAGACTGAATCAGTGGATGCTACGGCTGGGTGGACCGGTGTCTCCCAGGAGGTGGCAGAGCATACTTAGACTACCGCGTGCTGGGTTCGCCAGCTTTCCCGAGAGGTTAAGGACGCGGTCACCCCTCCCAGCCCGCCGATCCCGGGATGCGGGGCACGGCTGATCCAGCTCTCATTCCCGGCTCTGCCCCGAAGGCTGCAAAGAGCCCCGGGGCGGGCAGCTGTCGTCTCTCTCCCATCCTCTGGGACCCCTCGAGTGTGCAAACACCCGGGGACCCAAAACCTCAGGGACCCCGGGAGCCTGACCCCGGGCCAAGAGTCAGAGAGACAGCAAACGGGCCCGGCCGCTGGGGAGGGGTTGGGGGCGGCAGTCTATGAGTTCTGGCCGCCAGGGTAGCCGCTCGCCGCAGGAGCTCTTTTCAAGGGGAAAAAATGGATATTTCAGCAGCCACAAAGTTTGTATTGTTGCACAAAGGGGTGCATTGATGAGTGCGAGAGGTCCGCGTAGCACGGACAATCTTGAGTCTGTTCCGCAGGCTCCCTACGCCTGCCATTCGCCAGAGGGGCACAAACAGTCCCCGGCTGCCAAGCCCCTGCCATTCCGCTTCAGGCACTCGGCTCCGAGCTTGTTGACAAACCCCGGGGGTCCAGGCGCCCGGGCTCCAGGAGTCAGGACACGAGCCGGGCCCTGGGGAACCAAGGGTGTCCGCTGCACCCGGGCAGCAATCTAGATTCCAAGTGCTCAAGGAAGACCGCGCAGGAGAGTGCTGCGGGCTTGAGGCTGGAAAGAGCAAGGGAAAGGGGGACAGCATTGTATCTGTACTAACTTGTTGAATAGTAATAACAACCCTAGGAGGTGGTCCATTTTGCAAATGAGAAATTGAGGCATTGGGAGGTGACTGTGACATGGGTTGCAAGGGACAGAGCCAAGATACAAACAAGGAGGGCAAAGTTGTGCTGACTGCTAGTCGAGGTCTAAACACTCACTTCAGCTTTACAACAGCCCTTTGAGGTAGATCCTCTTACAATGCCTCAGACGAAGACGCTGAGGCACAGAGAGGTTAGGCAACCAGTTCAAGGCCACAGAGCGGGTAAGTGCACAGCCAGAATACAAACCCCACAGAGCCGGGTTTCCCAGTGCGAACGTCCAAGCAGGACGTTCCACTTGCTGATAGCGGGGAGGGGCAGGAGACCCAGTGGAGTAACCCGGACCCGGTCCTCGAGAGGTGCCCGCAAGGGACAAGGCACTTGTGAGTCCGAGCGCAGGGAGCCCATCCCTGAAGGCCCCAAGCCGCCCCACTCGAGACTGGCAGGGTCCTCCACGTTCCATCTCAAACTCCTAGTTTTCGCTCCCCCACCAACTCGCCTGCTGGTTCAGCCCACCCCGCATTCTGGGGGAGACACCCCCCCCCAATCAGAGGAGAGGAGGCTGGTAGCCCCAGAATGTTCGCCGCGGCACGGCCCAGGGGCAGCATCTGGCTGGCAGGTCCTGAAACGGCGCTTCAAGGACACAGGTCTGTACTTTGAACGCTGTTTGGAGTGGCCAGGAGGCTGGCGGCTGGAGGTTGGGAGAGGCCGAATTCTCCCCTCCCCCAAGCCCCCCATCTAGGCGCCGCCACCGGGTGAGGGTCCCGGCACCTGGCTGGTCTCCACCTCTTGTCAGCCTGCGCTCTCTGGTCAGTCTCCGACTCCCTTGGGATTTCCTCCTCGACGCCGCGTGGTCTGGGGACCCGGCCCGGGAGCGCCACGGGCTCGGGGCGCAGAGACCCTCCCCCTCCGGGCCCTCCAGCCGCCGCGGCCTCCCACGTAGCGTTTTGAACCCTCTTGGCGCTAAGGCAAGAACGAGCGTGGGGAGCGGGCCGGGCCGGCAGAGGCTCTAAATCTTCCTTCAATCTGTGAGTAGATGAAGTCTGAGAAACAAATTCAAAGCAGGCGCGCCTGCAGAGCCTTCCTGCAGAAATATTCCCCGGCATTCAAGCGCGTCCAGGGGGCGGCTCGAGCTGCCTTGTTTGGCTAAGGTCAGACGAGACTCGAGTTCTCCAATAAAAATAAATCTCAAATTAATTATGGCCTCGAGCGAGGGGCCAGACACTTGAAGCTGCAGTTGTGCAGTCTGGAGTTTTGGCGCTCGCTCACCCATCCCTCCCCCGCGTCCCCCTCCCCCACCCGCCTTGCCCGTTCGAATACCCGCCGAGGCGGCCGGACGGGAGGGGCCGCGAGGAGGGAGGCCGGAGGGGGAAGGACCCGCCCCACACGCTCTGCCAAGCCTGGCATCTTTCAGGGGTTTCAAGTGACCGGCCGTCCCGAGGTCTGGAGGCACCCCAGGGACCCGGCTCCGGTTGTCGCGTCCTCCCACCCCCAACCCGGGCCGGGGCCGAAGAAACCCGGGGAAGCTTCGTCTGGAAAAGTCTTGACCGGGTCAAAAGGGCTGACATTGAGCGAGCCAAGACACGTTTCACCCCCGCCGCTCCCCTCCCGGGGGAAGCAGGACTTCCGCATCTTTGAAAATATTGTCAAGTGCGTGCGGATGGTTAGAGGCAAGTCACCCCACCACAGTTGCAGTGAAAAATGTCCCAAGTCCTAAGGTTTCCAGAATATACGCCCCCCCCCCCCACCCCGGGCATGCTTTCTGCAACTGACCTTAGAACCATGTAATGGGCTGTTTGTTGGTTAGTCCACTCCCCCCGCTCCCCCAGTGGATAGTTTTTGTTTTAAGCGCTGGTCCAGGGCTCCCTCGGCTGTGAGCTTCCTCGGACTTGAAAGCCAGTGGGGCTGGTGGGGTGGGCAGGATGGTAGCGGGCACCAGGTGCTGCTCACCAACCCTGCCCAGTCTGGAAAAGGGAGAGGCAGGGCAGTCTCTGGTGAGCCAGGAAAAGGATGTGAGCAAGTGTGTGGGCTGGGATAACCAACCAGCCCCTAGCTGGGCCTGGAGGAAGGAGAGGAGAGGGAAAGGGGAGAGGGCAAAAGAGGGGGTCAAAATAGAGAAGGGGTGGGGAGAGCCAAGAGAAGGGGAGAGGTTCCCCCCTGCCTAGCTCCAAGACAGTTTTCATCTGCAGCCGCCTCACCACAGGCTCTCTATCAATTTGTCTCAATGCAAACATTCGAAATATTCTCTTTGGCTGCTCGTGAAAACAATGTGAGCTGCCAGGATCAAACCATCTTTCCAGATGTCTGGTGGTAACCACATTAAACAGGGCAGACTTGTTTACTGTTGTGTTTGGTTAGGGCTTCTTTCCCCCTTCGGGATTTAAAAAAGCAGCAGCAGCCATGGAGTGGGACTTCAAACCCAGAGTTACATAAGTGGGCAGCTTTGCCCACCACCATGCCAACAAGGGTTGCAAGGAGGCTCAGATTCTTTCAGACGGCTGTTCAGAGTTGGGGTGGGGACTCTTCTTTCTGGGAAGACTAGCTTGTGAACCGACAGGAGCTCCTCATGGAGGGGCTGGTAAATACCAAAAGCCAGGGCATCAGTGCCAGTCAGTGACTCACTAAAGGATGACAGCTATGCCAGTGCCAGCCTCTTCCCCCTCCCCGCCGCCTTCAAAATTATGAAATTGCCAGAAGCTTTGGTTTTATAGGCAGAAAAAGAAAGTGCTGTTGAGTTGCACAGCTCAGTCTGGAGGGCAAGTCTTCATTTTAATCTCGTCCCCCATTGAGTTCTCCCAAGGGGAGAGGCAGCTTCTGCTAAAAGGAGTTAAGGGGGTACGAGGAATGTTGGGGTGACTTACTGACCAGAGCAGTGAATGCAGTCTGTTATTAGCTGTTGGGATGGGAGCTGGGAAGAGCTGCCTGGCCAATGTTTTGCCAC
Source organism: Bubalus bubalis (assembly GCF_019923935.1). Taxonomy (NCBI): domain Eukaryota; kingdom Metazoa; phylum Chordata; class Mammalia; order Artiodactyla; family Bovidae; genus Bubalus; species Bubalus bubalis. Next base: position 112,749,918 of record NC_059161.1, read on the forward strand.
AGGGGTAGCTTCTCAAGTACTGGGGGGAGGACTGGGTGTAGAAAGGGGAGCCGCTGGCTGGCCTGCGGTGGCCATTAAGGGTCTGAGTGTTTGCCCAGCTCCAGGAAGGGGGCCTCCAGTGGTAGAGTGGAGTTCTCTCTGCCTGCAAGAGGGGGAATGTGGCCGAGGGTGCCGGGTTTCTGGTCGGATCTGGGTGGGAAGCGGTCTCCCCGCGCCCTCCTGAAAGCCTTGTTGTCGTTTGAAGGTCGGCAGAGTCTGGGCTGAAAAGGAAACAATTTGGGGTTTGAAAGGATGTAATTCATTCTTCCTTTCCCTTTAACCTCTTTCCTCTCTGGAAAGCATGTGGAAACGCTGAAGAGAAGAGTGAGAGGGCGGGCGGTGGGGCCGAGGGGAGGAAAGGGTTAAGCCTGATTTCTTTTAATTGAACTCCAGAACTGGTGGCCCCAGGCAAGGGGGGTACTGACCCCGCTAGCGGTAACCAGATGTGGCGGTCCCAGGGGAGCCCCCGAGCAGACCCCTGGATTGAGAAGCAGACAGGAGGTGGGGGGGCCGGCCCGGCCCCCATCCAACCCCCACCGCATCCCCCCACCCCACTCCCCCTTACACACACCAAGTCTCAATTGCTGGCAAGCTGCACCCGCCACTCCAGGTCTGGTCACGTTCAGACCCGTGTCTGTATTCGAACCCAAAATTGGAGCTGAATTGATGAGACTAATTTCGAGAGGGGGGTGGGGGGAGGGAGGGAGGGAGGCCAACGAGCTCTCGGGCTCAAGTGCTCCTGAAGAAATAAAGAATTAATAAGTCACCTTTTTCGCCGCTGTGGACACCCTTTTGAAATTTTTTCTTTCCAATTGACTCGGATCTCCTCTGGATTTTTTTTCCCCCTCCTTCTCCGGATGGACTCTTAAATAAAAGTGGGAAAGTCCAAAGCGTGGTCTGGAGAGCGTGGACAAGGTAACCTGTTTCGGAAGTCGGGGAGAAAGAAGCGGAGGAGTCAGGCCGAGAGTACCCGAGGGTCCCCTCCGTGCCCCAGCTAGAGCGGGAGAGGGGCAGTGCTGGGGGACCCGGGAGGCCTCCGGGTCGCAGGGCCCTGCAGGGCGGGCCGAGGGGAGGCTGGCCTCAGAACTGGATGGGGTGACGGTCTGGAGCATCGGCCCCGGGGGTCTCCCCGCGAGAAGTCTGGGGCGTTTCATGGATGCTGCCTGCTGGGCTTTGCAGACCCGCCGGCCAGCCTGGACTGATCATCTCGTCGTTGCGTAGGTTTCTTGGGGCCCAAGGTGGCATTGCCTGGACGGCTCAGACCCGGGCTCCAGGGCTTGGGCCATCGGGTCGGGGGTATGCGCCAGGGGGTTGACCTAGAAGGCGCGGAGGGGTGGCCTGGGGTGCCGCAGGGACCGGCCCTCGGCGGGCGCCGGGAGCTCTCCAGTAGCCCAGAGCAGAGGCGCGCCGCCCCGAGGACGTCCCTCAGCTCGCAGCGCTCGGAGCCGAGTCCACGCCCCCGACGGCCGGGGTCGGTCCGAAACGGCCCGGCGTCCGCGTCGCTGGGTGAGCGGGTGCTCCGCGAGTCTGTGCGACTCCGCAGCCGAGGGCCCGGAGTGGAAAACTTCCCATTGGATGCACTTTCGAATGGTCTGTCGGCTTCGGTCTGCGTCCGGATCTTCCCGGGCGGTAGGCTCCAGGTTATCCTTAGCCCCAGTAAACTCTTCCGCCCCCCGCCCCCCCAAAAAAGTTTGACTCCGGCTGGAAAAGACATTAATGAACGTATCTGTGGGAAGAAACGGAAAGTGAATGAGTCAGGAGGGCCACCTTCGGCCAACGGCCCCGGGAAAAGGAAGGAGGCCAAAGGCGTTCGGTCTTGGACTTGGGGGGAAGGTTGGGGAGGGGGGCGGCGGGGTGGGTTCGTGCAGACTTTGGGAATCAGGGCGCGAGCACCGGGCGTGGACCCCGGCATTGTTCCCAGCTCGCCCTTATCTCCCGGGAACAAGTATCCTGTGTACGCAGCGCATGAATGTATCTGGGCATCTCCGCGTATATTTATATAGTGTGTGTGATGCGAAAAGCAGGAGCGGCGGCGGAGGGGGGGGGGCGAAGAGGGGGTGTGGGGGGAGGGAAGACGAGGGAGAGCAGAGGGGAGAGAAGAGAAGAGAGGAGAGCGCGAGACAGAGAGAGAGAGAGAGAGAGAGATAGGACTTCCTCCCCATTCGCAAAGTGAAGTCACTTCCCAAAATTAGCTAAAAAAAAGTTTCATCCGGTTAACTGTCTCTTTTTCGCTCCGCTACAACAACAAACGTGCACCGGGGAGCGAGGGCAGGGCGCTCGCGGGGGGCACGCAGGGAGGGCCCAGGGCGCCAGAGAGGCCGCGCCGGGCTAATCCGAAGGGGCTGCGAGGTCAGGCTGTAACCGGGTCAATGTGTGGAATATTGGGGGGCTCGGCTGCAGACTTGGCCAAATGGACGGGACTATTAAGGTAAGCGACCGGTCGGTGGGCGCGGAGCCGGTTGGGGCGCCGAGGCGGCGGGCAGGCTGGGCGCGGGGCGCCGGGGTCCCGGAAGACGTGGCCACTCTCCCTTCCTTCCGCACCCCGGCTTCGCGCCGTCTCCTCCCGCGCTCCGGTGGCGAGTCTCGCAGGCGGGGGCGACCCGCCGGGCTCCGCGGAGAGAGCGATCTCCCCCGCACCCCTTGCCCCCGAGCGAAGCCCGGCCCCCTCCCACGGCGCTGCCGGCCGGACTGCGTGCGGGTGGGGCCGGCTGCGTGAAACCCCGGGAGCCGGGCGCCCATCGCAGCCGGGGACCGGAGACCTCCCGGGCCCCCACTCCCACCCGGCGAGCCGGGCACCCCGGTCCCGGTTCTGGGCACCCGCCCGGCGGCCGGCGGCTTCCTCTCCCCCGAGGCAGAAGGCGGCGGGGGCGGGCGCGCAGCCGCCAGCCGCCGGGTCTCCTGCCTGGTGGGCCCAGGGGCGGGCAAGTGGATTGGTTGCAGGCGGATCGGGGTGCGAGTGAGTGTGTCCGGGGATCTGTGTGCGAGGGCTCCTCCGGGTGGAAGCCCTGTTTACATGTCAGCGCGGGCCGGTTTCCCTTCCTCTTGGTACTTCTCTTGCCGGGTTCTTGGCGCTTGGGAGCTGCCGACTCCCCGGGACTAACGGGCCGGACTCTCCTTGCCTTTCCTCCGCCCGGCATCCCTTTCCCGGACGGCTCGCGCGGCTCTCCGCACGCCCGGCTCCGGCACTCCGCGCCCCGGCTGCGCCAGCTCCGGGGCAGGACTCCCTCCCGCCTCTCGAGGAGGGTCCCTCTCCTGCGGAGCCGCTCCTCCTAAAGGGAGCAGCCCTGAGCCGCCCTGGGGGCTGCCAGGTGGCCAGATCCTTCCTATTCCCACCCCTACCCTCGTCTCGCGCCCGGGTCCAGCTTGCCAAGTGCAGCCCAGGGGGACGGGTCAGGGTCTGGGTTTCACCGCAGACTTAAGGAGGGTTCACTGCCTGCTCCCTCTGGAAGGGGGAAGTGGGGTCAGGAGCAGAGAGGAGGGACAGCCCCTAATGTGACGGGCCTTAGAGGACCGAGAGGAATGAATGGGACCAGGAGTTGGCTGCGAGGCTATCCCACAACTGCAAGCCCGAGCCGGTCTGGAAAATCTATTAGGCTGGTGAGGAGGGGACTGGCAGAGCCCACCATTCCCCGAACTCAAAGGAATCAAATCTTTGCTCAGGGTTGAGTAAGAGGAGGCTCAGATGTTGGGCTTGGAGAATTCAAGAGATTTTTATCATTTGGGTGGGGTAGTGGTTTTATTTTCTAAGTTTTTTTTTTTTTTCTTCTGAGAGTTTGAAATATGCTGACTTAAGTAAAAGGCACCAACAGCAGGAACTTGAAAATCTGGAGATGAGATTACTGATTGTATTGGGTTAAAAGGAGCCTCTGTGAGTCTGGGTTCCTCCAGTTTAAAGTGTGTGGGTGAGGTGTCAGTTGAGGAGATGAGGTTGCTGTAGGGGGGAACCAGTAGATGGGGGTCCTGTCACTGGTCATTTAATGTCTCTCTCTCTTCTTTTGGTGGGTGTGTGCAAGTGTCTTGGTATGTCTGGTTTAGTAATAAGATGCTCCAGTCTAGAAAACTCCCCTCACCAGGACACTTGCCACTGGCCCAGAAGGCCCCCCTCTGACCCGGAAGGATGGTAAGATGGCTCCAGGGTCTTGATGTGGACACCCTAAGGAGAAGTGAAGCAATGTCTCCCCAGTGCTCAGACCTCTCAGCACAGGCCCTGAGGGTAGGGAGGAAGCTGTGGTCTGTGTACCCAGAATGTGCTAACCTCTGTAGATGCACACGCAGGGATTGGCATGGCCAGCAGTGAGAGCAAGCTTAGGCCAGGACCCTGGTGGGGCGTGACAGGCTTCTTTGCTGCAGGGGTGATGGAAGCCCGTCAGTCCGTCCAGACCTTCCCCTGGGGCACCTTCCATCTCCCATCCAGCTTGCCTGAATATGAGACCGACCAGCAGAGCAGTGGCTTTTCAAGTCGTCATCTTCTGCCCAGCGTTCAGAACTGCCCAGCGTTCTGAAGGACTGAGTCTTTAGTGTATACTTTGGTATTTAAATTGTGTGAAAGCCACAGTTTCCTGTTCATGTGTGACCTTCGGGTCTTGGGGTTCCCAGACCCCACTCCCACAGGGGTTCCAACACTCTGTGTGGAGAGGACATGGACAAGGAGAGGCCCCGGGACTTCTGGTGTCTGTGTGAGGATGCACAGTCCACGAAGCCAGTTTGAGCTTCAGACTCTGTAAAAGTGAAACAGTGGGACTGAATTACCTCTGCAATAGTATCTTTCCAATCCTTTCAGTTCCTAGGATATCTTGCTCACATGCTCTTGCAAGAACATGGAACTCCAAGTTCAGGAAATCCAGTTCTAGACTGAGAGAGCTCAGAAGACAGCACGTACCATGTGGAATTTGTAGACACAAATCCAGAATGTGTGTTTGCAGTTTGAATGGCCTTGACACATCATCTTTGACTGATTTGGGGATGTGATTTTTATGCACCTGCGTATTTCTTCTTCATCTATAAAGCATGTTGATATTTCAGAATACCTCTGGATCTCATCACTGGGGAAGCTTTTTGGTCCAGTTTGCCAGGGAAGTTTTTTGCAGAAGCTTTTTATTTTGTGATTACAAAACCTCAACCTCATCACTCTTGTTATAATAAGTCCTTCTGTATTCTGCTCTCTTCTCGCCAATAAAGTCTCCTGGGAAGGCTCTGCACATCACGTTGGGAGCACCAACATTTGCTTGGAGCCCTTCCGCTCTTCATTTGCCACAGGCAAGTCCGTCTAAATATTAAACAACACCTTACCCCGCCCTGCTCCCCCACAGTGATGTTATCAGTTGTTGAAAAGCACGTGATGCTGGTTGCTGCTTTAAGAATGACCTGGTTTCAAATACTGCATCTTATATCTAGGAAGTCTTCAATTGAATCTGCTTATATCATCTGTGGAAGCTTGATTCGGTCAGTGCATATGCTACCATTAAAGATGGGGAAACAATCAGAGAAAATTTAGATGTGATGAATGAAATAGGGAAATGAACTGGGAACTTGGAGTCAGAGAACCCAGGCTCAATCTCCATTCTGGGAGACTCAGTTTTGTCATCTGTAAAGTGGAGCCAAAGTACCTTCTTGCCATAAGTCACAGTAAGGATTCAATAAAGTTTGGTACCTTCATTGACTGTATGTTAGTTGACTTTCTGCTTGGGGACAGGACTTGTGGGGATCAATTGGCCAGAAAATTAGTTCATAGGTCTGGATTTATTATATACATCTTTCATTAATTCTACAAATATTAATTAGGTGTCTCTTATGTTCCAAAGCTCTGCTTTATGTGTTGAGGCTAAAGTGAAAAGTGAAAGTGTTAGTTGCTCAGTCACGTCTGATTCTTTGCGACCCTATGGACTGAAGCCCGCCAGCCCCTCTGTCCATGGGATTCTCTAGACAAGAATACTAGAGTGGGTTGCCGTGCCCTCCTCCAGGGAATCTTCCTGACCCAGGGACTGAACCTGCATCTCTTGGATTGCAGGCAGATTCTTTACCGTCTGAGCCACCAAGATAGGAATCAAAACCGTGCTGGAAGTTATGCTCTGGCGGAGGAGACAGACACATACATAAATAATTGTGTGTCCAACCTGATACGTCTTCTGAAGAACAATAAAGCGGATTAGGGAATAGACAGGGATGTGGTTAGATAGCCAGGATGGTCAGGAGGGTGCTTCCAACAGAGTCCCAGGTGAGCCGAAATACAGTCAGTTTTCATCATTTACCTCGGGAAAGCACCGCACCACACAACAGTACATGTGGGGAGAACAAAATGGGAAAGGAGGGCTGAAGTGTCAGCTGGGCTTTGAAAACCATCAGAGTCCATAAGCCATACTGGCCCAGGCGGCAAGTCACCACGGACACTGTGTGTCCAGTTGGAAAACTTCAGGATGAGCCCGCTGGAAGAAAGCAACAGGCTCCTCCATCCATGGGATTTTCCAGGCAAGGGTACTGGAGTGGGTTGCCATTGCCTTCTCCGAGAGTGAGGGGTACCTGGGAACAAAGACTTTACTTCTGTCCTTAAAGATGGACGCTGCCTTCACTCTGGGAGTGAACCGTTCCCCCACCTGTGCCTTTAATTAACCTTCATAGCACCTGGACTCACGAAAACTCAGGGCACCTCAAGCTGTGTCTCTGTCTGGTGACCACAGAGAATTGCCTCCCTTGGGGAGTCACCAAGCAGTGAATCCTGTTTTGTTCCTGAATAATTTCTACCAAAAAAGCTTCCTCCCACGTCTGCTGTTGTTCCACTTTAGGCTTTCAGGACTGCAACTTTAGAGCTTTAGTGGTTATTTAGCTCCATATCCTTGTTTTATGGGAGGGAAACTGAGGCCCAGAGGTGTTTGCTGAATTATCCAAGATCACACAGCTGACTAGTGACAGAGTCAGGGTGAGAATGCAGGGTCCTTACCCTCGGGCCAGTGTTCTTTCCACTTCCTAGGAACATTTCATTTGCTTTCATTACATTATTATGAATTGTAGGATCCTGGAAGTGGTGTGTATGTGTGAGAAAGAGAGACAGAGGCAGATAAGCCATTAAAAAAATTATGGAGAATCTTGACAGTTTGGACTAAAGACTATTTCTCTTATTTAATAGAATTGTATTTCCATACTTCAGAAAAAAATCTCAAATGTTTGTATAGGATTTTTACATAACTGTTCTCCAAAACAAATCCTCCTCTTTCTGTAGACAAACAAGGTCTCCACTACCACGAGACAAAAAGAAATAGAGCATTTTACTTAAATAGGCCCCTTTACAGGCCAGGGACAGGTGGGCTGAATTACTATTTCAGTTCTTTTAATAATTGAATATTTGACTATTGAAATAGAATGTATTCAGATGCATTAGAATGTATCTTATGGGTCTACCTTCTAGTCTGTGTAGTAAGTAGATCTTTTAATAACAGCTGCATTATATAAGATTTAGAATTTCAATGTCTCTTTTTATTTGGGGTCAAACAGTTAACTTGGCACTGGCTTTAAAAAGTGGTTCATTTAAACCAAATCTTTTTTTTTTTTTTTTTAAAGAAATGCAACGTTAGACAAATGTTAGCATTGAGTTGCCCCAGCAAAAGAAAAAGTTGGAAAATTTTTTATAATGATGAACCACCAGGCTGGATTTCTAATGGTCTGAGGCCTTTATCATCCCTCAAATATCAGAAAATATCCCTATGTTGTAAGTCAACACTCAGGCCCTCAGCAAGGTCCTTGTCTTCTTGGGAAAAGTCTTACCCTGCTTGAAGCTTGATAAAAAGATTTTCAGATTAGGACCTAACTATTTAGGGTTGGAATGAAAAACATCTACTATTTTCATTTATTTGAGACAAGCAGTTGCATTATGTAGGTAGAGAATAATGTTTTTGTTTTGTTTTGAATAACAAGTCTTTCTTTTTTGGCCTATCTTGAAACAGTTTTTCTAAGCCTTATCTTTTGTTTGTTGCTTTGTGACAAATGGAGACTAAAGGACATTGGCCTCTACCTACACACACACACACACTCACACACACACACACACACAGTCTCACAAAATCTTCAACCAGCCATAATAGGTTTTTTTGAAATCTCAGAGCTATGCAGGTGTCTTTCTCTCTGCAGAAAACTACGCCCTGTTTCATTTTCTGTTACTTCAATAATATTTATCTATGGTGTTCATCCCATTCATGGGATGCATTTTATGTTTATCTATATTTCCCATTCACAGGAAAGCAAAACAGTGGGACAGTTTTGCTAAATGATATCACTCTACTTTTTCTACTGACCTGATAGACCCAATGTCAGTGGCCCAGACTTTGAGATATTCCCCTAGAGGCAATGGATGGGGTTTGTCTATCCCCATATTGTCACCCTTAGGGACATCTTAACAGATGTCTTGGACATTTGACAGAATTAGACAGTCTATGGACTAACCCTTTTCTGCGCAGAGTGAGCTGGTCTTATGGGAACTTGTCACCTTGGTCTCATGGGCATCATAAGCTGATGCCACCTGTGTTGGTGCAGGTCAGGAGGTCTGCTGCATGGCTGTGAGGCAGGGGCTGAACTAGGTACTAAATGCTATCAAGACACCAGGCTGGTGGCAAAAGGGCTCCTGCCCTAGAGACACAGCAGGAGGAGAAGCTGTGTGTGTGTGTGCATGCACACCCAGCAGAATGCAGTAGTGTGTGTGCAGTAGAAGAAGGAAAGAGCAATTTCAACTGGAGAGACACAGAAAAGACAGAAGTAGTCATGTGTTTGCCTCTTTCTGTTTACAAAGCATTTTCATGTTCATCCTTGCATTTAATGTTCACAACAACCCTTTGGGAGGTAGTATCGTCACATCTCTGTTTTATCAGGGAGAAATGAAAGTTCAGAGAGGTTAAGTAACCCTAAGATGACAGCGAATAGGTGACATACTTGGTTTTCAAGCCCAGTGTGTTTCTGTGTCCAGAATGCTTGTTTGTTTTTCTTCACACCAGCCGCAAGGCCTCTTGGCCCAGGTAGACCTTGACTTTGAAAGATGGGTAGGACTTGCACAGGAAGATATGGGTCAAGGGCTTTCTAGGAAAGTAGAATACTGTGGGGGTGGGGCATATGAAGGAGAAGGTAAAGTGGAAATATTGGATGGAATAGATTATGGATGATCTTAAATACTGTAAGAGAGGATTTGGGTCTTGCAAAACATGTGGAAAGGAGGAATCACAAAATTTTTAGTAGAGGGCTGATCTATATAACTCTAAAAATTTGTCAGGAATGGAATCTCATCCTAGTCTCATCCTGCTCCTTAGGAGATGGAAAACAAAAACGAAAAAGAAATGGAGATGGAAGTGGCTCTATCACTTATCAGAGGCCGCAAGAATTAAGTAGCAGAAAGGATTAGACAACCAGTCATAGATTCAGGGCACCAGACTATGTTGTCAGCTGTTTGATTATTAAATATGGAGTCAAGGCAGAGAGGAGAAACTCTATTTCACCAGATCCGATACAAATATGATTCTCCTTCCCTTCTCTGATTGTGTCTTCTTTCACAGTGTTCTAGAGACTTCGCCACAAGCTGTCTTTTCAACCAGGCCATCCATCCTGGGCTACCAACTTAGTTCCTTTTTAGAATGAGTCAGCAGATAGTAAATGAGAAGAGACAAAAGGAAAAGCTGTTTCCTGAAATGCAAATCCAATTTCTATGGAAATTCAGACAGATCTGACATACTTTCATAGACTGGCCGGGCCCATCATCTCACTTTGAAATACTGACATTTCTCCCGCGCAAACCAAAACCTATGTGACTTATCACTATTTTTCCAAGGACAACCAGAAATCAGGTGCTCAGACGCCTTTTCAGATCCTTCAGATCTACTTCACAACAGCTTCAAAATGGCTTCTACCCACAAAAATGAACCAAAATACTGAATATTTGAGATATTTTCCCTCTTTGGGGAACAGTGTGCCTGCTGTTTAGGTCATGATCAAAATTCCAGAGTATGTAAGTTTTCACTTCCAAGAGAATGCAGACTTGAAATGCATTCCCCACGGCAGGGCCCATTTTCTCAGATGGCCACGTGTGTCCCCGGGAACGAAAGAGCGTGTGTCACAGCCCAGTGTGCACGAGTAGGTGAGCAGTGTGACAGGTACCATGGGAGCTTCCACTCTGCATTTCTAGACCGCCGTGGCTTTCAGGTGTCTACTGGAATCTAACAATCCAAGAAGAGACTTTTTAGGTCTCATACATGGGAATTCATTGCTTTTCCATGAGAAGGAGTCTGAGAGTGAACAGTTTTGCAGTATTGTAGAAGAAATGTGAAAACAAACAGGTTGATATTATAAAATTACCCAGTTTGTGAGTTGTCAACGCTGTTACAATGTATATCGATGCATGTATTTAGAGGGAATTATTTTTAAAATTTTTGTTTATTTGACTGTGTTGGGTCTTAGTTGCCGCATGCGGGATCTTTAGTTGTGGCTTGCGAACTCTTAGTTGCAGCGTATGGGATCTAGTTCCCTGACTGGGGATCAAACCAAGGCCCCCTGCTCTGGGACCATGGAATCTTAGCCACTGGAGCACCAGAGAAGTTCCCTAGGTTGAAATTCTTATGCCTGAAGAGTTCTTTTGTCTTTAGGGATTTATCACTTAATTCTTACTCATGCATTTACTCATTCAACTAAACACTGAAAACTATTGCCAGGCACAAAGCTTTATATAAACGAACAAGAGCCGGATGTCTTTACTGCTTCTTCTAGGCATCTAGAGGGTAGAGGTTTCTCTGCTCACTGATTTTAAAGTTTCCAAAAGAAGCAGTACTCACTAGGGGCCTCTTTATCCATGGCTTTGTATTACAAGGAAGTGTAGGCACATTTTCCCAAGGATAACACCCAGCCTATAATTTTTTAATTGCCCTTTTACTCTGGGTGATACTAGTCCTGGAATGGACATTTTTGGAAATCCAGGGTTTCAGCCAAGGAAACTCTTTCTTCTTCTTATTCTCCCTGTCTCAGCTGTAGTTCCTCCTTTTGTATATTGACATCAAGAAAAATACCATAAGTAAAGTGAAAAGACAAATGAGAAACCGAGAAAGACTATTTCCCATCCATCAAGCAGAGGGCACATGTCTTAAAACACAAAGATTATGTGGAATCTAGAAAAATGGTATAGATGCTCTTATTTACAAAGCAGAAGTAGAGACACAGACATAAAGATCAAACATACCAAAGGGGAAGTGGGGTGGGATGAATTGGGAGATTGGGATTGACATATATACATCATTGACACTGTGTGTGGAATACATTAACTAATGAGAACCAACTGTGTAGCACAGGGAACTCCACTCAAGCACTGTGCTGACCTGAATGGAAAGGAAATCCAAAAAAGAGGGGATATATGTGTGTGTATATATAAACTGATACAGGGCTTCCCTGGTGGCTCAGTGGTAAAGAATCTGCCTGCCAATGCAGGAGACGCAGTTTCGATCCCTGGGTCGGGAGGATCCCCTGGAGAAGGAAATGGCAACCCACTCCAGTATTCTTGCCTGGGAAATCCCAAGCCTGGCAGGCTGCAGTCTGTGAGGTCGCCAAGAGTCAGACACGACTTACCAACTAAACAACAACAGAAATTAAGACAACACTGTAAAGCAATCATACTCCAATAAAAGTTAATTAAAAAATAATAATAAAGACTGTTTACAAATAAATAAGAAAAAGGTAGACCACACAGCAGAAAAATAGACCAAAAATGCTATAAATAAATGCTAGAAAAAGAAATATAAATGGTCAGAAAGCATATGAAAATAATCTCAGGCATCTATATATTCAAATGAAATGAATGAAATTCCAACATTTATCACCCATGAGGATAGCAAAGATGAAAACAGCTTACTATTGCCTCATGGCAGAAAGAGTAAAGGGAAATGTCTCTCACTATTCCTGCTAGTGGGACTCTAACTTGGTACACTCACTCTAGGAGGCAATTTGGAAACATTTATTGAGATGTTAAGTGTTTATATACAAATTTGATGATAATTCCAATTCTAAAAATTTATCAGACATATTCAGTCAAATACCAAAGATAAATGTACAAGATGTCTTTTGTTGGTAAGGGCAAGAATTGGGAAAACTCTAAATATCCATCAATAGGGTACTAGACAAATTGACTTTAGAAGACTCAGGTAAAAAAATATGTAGTCGTTAAGTGGCATAAAATCAATTGTGTATACACACTGACTTAGAAAATTCTCCAAAGTATCTTAATACATGGAAAAAAACATTACAAAATGTGTGGTTCCATTTCTATAGAAAAAGATAAAGGCTTATTTATTTATTTATGGATATACTTTTCCAGAAGTTGTCTATGCATAAATAATCATATTAGATAGATGTGTGTGTGTGTGTGTTTGTGTTTTGACTTTAACAGTGGCTACTTATGGGCAGGACTTTTACTTTTCACACTATAAACATGCAGTATTTGACTTTTTAAATCACTAGTATATATTACTCTTATCCTTTTAAAAACTGATGTAAAAGAGGGACTAGAAATAGATTTGTAAAAAAGAATAAGCTGAACACTGTCATTCTATCCCCAATGTGTTGCTCTCAGAGACTCTGGGATTCCATTTCGCAGTAAAATACAGAGAAAAACTGTCCAGCCAAGGTTCTGGGGACCTGAATTGTAGCCCCAGCTCTACCCCAAAGGAGTTCTGGGAGCTTAGACAAGGCATTTCCCTGCATCAGTATTTGTGTAAATTTCCTCGTGGTAAAGGTTTTCTCATGTATAAAATGAAGGTATGATTTCAAAGGTCCCTTTCACCTCCCATGTTTATAGGACTCTAATCCCAGGCAGACTTTAAAAGCATTTCTCATTTGAGGGCTTGGATGACTGAAGCTCTCACAGAAGTTCTGTCTAGCCCATGTGATTCTTCTTCATAATCCAAGGATAATTCATAGAATGATCTGGGAGCCGGTTGGAGGCTGGGCGGAGAGGGGCTGGGTCTTACGAGGGCCTTCATGAATTTCTGGGAGCTGGTGTTTTTATTACCAAGCGACACTGGAGCTGTGTTAATCCTTTTGCGTTAATGTAAACGAAGAATAGGGCCTGACTCTGTTTTGGGGTCTTAGGCTCTTTCCCAAAATTTGGTCTCATTTAAAACCCAAAACACATTTGGTCCCAAGTGCCTTTTCCTTGGATTAAAAAAAAAAAATTCTGTTTAATTGAAGGGAAATTGAATTTGTCTGGTTTTGATTCATTTACACTTAACTCTTAAAAAAAATTTTTTTTGAGGACATATTTGATGTCCAGGAAGGATTTTGAGCCTCTTAAATGAGTTTTCTGGGAGGCTTTTTTTTTCCTTCTTCTTAAAACAGGAAGTGGTGCTAGGCTTTGGGCAAACACAGTCAACCCTGAAAAGCCCCAATTCAGTTTGAAACCATATCAGCCACCATTTTGCATGAGCCCCAATGGCCCTTACTAAGGCCTTTCTTTTCCTACTCCTCACCTGAGAGCAACAGACACACTCACCTTCCACCCGAGGGGAAGAGTATGGAGGGCAGACGATCAGAATCAGGAGAAGGAAGAGAAGGAGCAATTTATTGAGCTCTGACTGTGTAACAATAGCTGTTTTTGCCTTTATGGGCATGCTCACTTTTTAAAAAAATTTATTTTATGCAAGGATAGTTCATTTCTGCTGTAGAGCAAAGTCATTCAGTTATACATATATGTACATGCTTTTTCATATTCTCCATTTTGGTCTATCACAGGATATGGAATATAGTTCCCTGTGCTATACAATAGGACCTTGTTTATCCATTCTCTATGTAATAATTTGCATCTGCTAATCCCAAACTCCCAATCCATCCCTCCGCTTGGCAACCACAAGTCTGGTCTCTAGGACATAGTCCCTTTTGATCCTTGTAACGACCCTATGCTGTATGTACTGTTTTCATTTTGGAGAGGTGAAGTAACTTATCCAAGGCCAAGAGGACAGAAAGTGGAAAGGCAATGATTTGAACCTTATCCTGTTTGCCTCCGAAGTTCATAGAGTTTAGCCTGTGTGATCCGTTGCCAGTTTGACACATGCACATCCATAAAACTGAAGCTCCAAACTCAGTCCATCTATGGAGGCCTTGCAGGTGGTGGTGGGCTTCCCAAGTGGCTCACTGGTAAAGAGTCCACCTGCCAATGCAGGATACCTGGGTTCGATTCCTGGCTTAGGAAGGTCCCCTGGAGTAGGAAATGGCAACCCACTACAGTGTTTTTACCTGAGAAATCCCCTGGACAGAGGAGCCTGGTGGGCTACAGTCCATGGGGTCACAAAGAACTGGACACAACTGAGCAACTGAGCACGCAGGCAGTAGTGTTTGTCTACGTGACCCCTCTGCTCTAGACGGGTCTGTGGTCTCGCTCTATCCTCCACATCCTGTCCTTAAGAAGGGTTCAGCCCTCTGTTCCCCAGGTTAAGAGTCCCTGCCTGACTCTGCTGGCAGATGGACTGGGTAGCAGTCGGGCAAGTTCCATTTTACTTTTTAAGTTTGTTTTTCTTGGAGTTTAGTTGCTTTACAATGTGTGTTTGTTTCTGCTGTACAACAACTGAATCAGCTATATGTATACATATATCTCCTCCTCTTGAGCCTCCCTCCAGCCCACTCCCAACCCACCCCTCTAGGTCCTCAGGTCCTCAGAGAGCACAAGCTGAGCTCCCTGTGCTGTATGGCAGGCTCCCACCAGCTCTCCATCTTACACGTGGCGGTGCCTATATGTCAGTGCCACTCTCTCAGATCGTCCCACCCTCTACGAGCTGTCAAGATGATTTGATGTAAAAAAAAAAAAAAAAAAAAAGCTCTTGTAGCTCAGTAGAGAATAGCATATTCTTTGACTCAATGATGCTTCCTCTTATACAATTTTATGCTTTCTCTTCTCCTCTCTGGCTCTAACTCTGGCTCTCTTTTTCATTCTCTTTCACTTACACACACACTTAAATTACACACACTTAAAAAAAAATCTGATGGAGGGATGTGTTTCTACGAAAGACAAAGAAGGGGACATTTTGCAAGGTTAAAAGGGAGTCGTCAAGAAAGGTTAACTTCAGGCTCCAGTTTCTCCCGAATAGCATTTCTTGTTATTTCAAGGCTGATTGACTTATAACTGCATCCCCAGCCACCTCACATCAATTCCTTTTATCAGCTCAAGTGAGACTTCCTGTGGACTGGCCCAGCTTCCTGATGTATTTCCTTTTTCCTTTGGCAGAACAAAGAAAACCATAGCTCCAAGGATCCTTGGAACCAAACATCATTTAGCACAAACCTATTATTTAAAATGTTTTATTCTCAATGTGGAGGCCGTGTGCTTGGCTTTGGGTTTTTTACCGCCTGTGGTGTACCCCCCTGCCCTGTGTATGTCCTCACGGTGGACCTCGGGTGCAACTCTCAGGGGTCAGGGAGGCACTCAAACTCATCGTAGTTGTAGTTTGATTTTACTCCAAGAGGGAAAATTAACCCATTCTCCTCCTGAGCACCTCCTCCACCCCATACACACATATACCTCCAGGAGTCACATGAAGACCTCTGTGTATAGGGTTTATGTTTTTGTCACCCTAATTCAACATAATCTGTCAGCAAAGAATCTCTTATTTAGAGATGTCAGCTTATCTTTGTTTGAAGTTCTAACTCTAGAAACATGCATATAAGAAAAGAAACTTCAAATTGTATCCCAAGGATCACTGGTGTTAACTGAAGAGGAAATTCCAGAAATTGGGATAAAGGCGTTTCTTTCCTCTTTCGCTTAGAGGACTCCATATTACCCATTACCACTTGGTTTCACCTCCTACTCTACACCTTATTTCTGAAAGGGCTTTAGCTTAATTCCCGGTAAGCAGTTCAGTTCAGTTCAGTTCAGTCGCTCAGTCATGTCCAACTCTTTGAGACCCCATGAATCGCAGCACGCCAGGTCTCCCTGTCCATCACCAACTCCCGGAGTTCACTCAGACTCACGTCCATCGAGTCAGTGATGCCATCCAACCATCTCATCCTCTGCCGTCCCCTTCTCCTCCTGTCCCCAATCCCTCCCAGCATCAGAGTCTTTTCCAGTGAGTCAACTCTTCGCATGAGGTGGCCAAAGTATTGAGTTTCAAGCTTCAACATCAGTCCTTCCAATGAACACTCAGGACTGATCTCCTTTAGGATGGACTGGGTGGATCTCCTTGCAGTCCAAGGGCCTCTCAAGAGTCTTCTCCAACACCACAGTTCAAAAGCATCAATTCTTCGGTGCTCAGCTTTCTTCACAGTCCAACTCTCACATCCATACATGACTACTGGAAAAACCATAGCCTTGACTAGACGGACCTTTGTTGGCAAAGAAATGTCTCTGCTTTTGAATATGCTATCTAGGTTGGTCATAACTTTGAGAACACTACTAAGAGAGCTGCCTGGGGATGTTCTGGTGATACAGTGGCTAAGACTCTGTGCTTCCAAGGCACAGGCCCCAGTTCTATCCTTGGTCAGGGAACTAAGATCCCACAGGCTGCACAAAACAGTCAAGTTAAAAAACATTGCTTGTATTTGTCATATTGCCCAAGGCAGACATCGCACGTTGCTAACTGAGTACCCACCCCTGAGACTGTTAGAAGACAAGAGGCCATCATACCAAAGAAGTATCTAGGTTTCAAGGTGTGATGTGTCTAAAGATGAGAACTGGACAGCGGAACGCAGGTATCCATTCCCTACATTTCACGATTAGAGTGTTTCCACAAGTAAAGATATCAAGCCTCATCGGATCCACAGGTGAACCTGCTTTCTTTGCCTTTCAGTCTTATTTCCTGGCCATTGTATAATTCTCCTGTGGGGTCAAACAGGGCACTTTCCATAGGAACCGCCCAGGCATCTAAGCAGTCATGCAGCCACTCAAATGCAGCCTTTCTCTTTACAAAGATCACTCACTGATTTGAAATGGAAAACAGTTGAAACTGCAATGTAGCTCCCCTGGCAAAAGATGTATTTTTCAGACAACAGGAATTATCATGGATAATTCACATCGATTTTTCCCAACCCAATCCTCAGTGTAATCATTTCTAGATGTAAATGCTTTGAAAAGGGGTGATCTCGAGAAAAAAGTCACTCAGAAACTGTATGGTGTGAGGTGAGTGTGTGAGGGTAGGTAAGGGCTCAGTGAAGATACTAAGCCTCAAATAACCTGCTTTGAGGATGCCAGGAGAAAAGGGCTAAATTTTCTGCACTGATACGGAAAAACATGAGATCTTTTCTTTTCCCAGCTCTGCCACCAGTCTTGTACCTACCTCTGTGACCAGTCAGGAATCTTAGAGAACAAAGACCCATGCATTATCTCTCTCAGTCCCCAAAATGCTATCTGTAGAAAACCATATACGTACAGTCCACCTCTGGTACCACCCTGTGCATTGGCTCCAGGATTCCAAAATCAGCAGATGCTCAAGTCCCTTACACTTTGCTGTCCATATCCTCAACTTCTCCATTCGGCAGATTCAACCCACCACAGATCAGAAATACTATTATAATACGTCCGCGATCAGTTGCATATAGGGATGAGGAACCCTTGCAAACAAGGGGCAGACTGTACTGACCTTGGTTTTCTCTACCATAAGAGCATATTGGGGGCAACAAGTACAGCCAGTCTTGATCAAATAAGGTCTTTGCTGCAACACAGGACTTCTTTTGAAGTCAAGGACTCGAGGGACACCTGTACTTTCTGCACTTTTCAAGAAAGAGGAGAGAAAAAGGGCAGACTGCTTGTCTGGAAACGTGCTTCAGGAAATTTGGTGTGCAGAGAATTTTCCCAGGGTGCCTCATGGAAGAGGCATCGAGGCATACAGACTTGCCGCTCTGGGCACCAGGGCCTCTAAAGTCCTTGGTTCTGCAGATCTGTGGTTCCCTATCTACTTTCTGATCTGTACTGTTGTAAAGGGAAATCGCAGTCCTCCTTCTCTGCCTTCTCAGAGTTTGCCCTGCAAGGTGTTACAGGCAAGTCACAATCAGTCAGTGGGGCTGGGTTTGGATCACCTTGAAATTAATCATTTCTTCTCAGCAGTTTGAACTGGGCAGGACCTAGATTCTGTTCTGCCCAGAGCACCTTTTTAAAAAACTATTTAGGCCCTGTGTGTATTTCATGGAAAATTTCACACGCCTGTTTTTGATTCACTTCCAATTAAAGGCTCAAAATGCTGGTTTTGTAAGAGTGCTTTGATGATTCAGATTCTTGTTGGTTGACCTTTTTTTTTCTTTTTCCTCCTCAAAAAAGTTTAATAAATGTTACTCAGGCATTTGCATGCTTAATTGTTTAAAATAATTGGAAACAGGAGAGACCATTTACTGTATGTGCACAAAACGAGGATATTTATGAGCCAGATGCCTTGGTGAAGGTGACTCTTATGGGAAAATAAAGAATATGACGGAAGGTGGACAACTTGGTGTCCCCACTGCTGGGAGGGCAGGGTGCTCTGAGCTCAGTTCCTCCAGAATGGTCAAGGGCATGTTACAGGAACACAGGAGTCCCTCTTAATGTAGCCAGTCAGCATCAACAGCCTATCCATGGGATGGTCAGTCTCATCAGAGATGGACCAGGTGGACTGGTGTTCCAATGCTAATGCTGGTCCCTCTGATTGGAGACAGTCCGTTGTCTGCAGTGACAGCAAGTGCATCCCTTGCCTCCTTCTTCATACTCGATAAAAAGCCTTGATGAACCTACCTGCACACACCTCTGCAGTAAATGAAAAAGAGACCGATGCAGCAGGCCCCCTGGGACCTGTGGAAGCAGTCCCAGGCTCTGCCTGTGTACCGGTCCCTCTGAAGTGCTCACAAGGGCACGGGGCATCTGGTAATCTGATTTCTGCTCCTGGCTTTGCCTTTGGCTGGTTGGGTGACACTGGACAAGTTTCTCCCCTTTTCTTAACTTCTCTTCTCCATCCACCCAAAAGGATAAAGAAGAAGAATAGTCAGTCCTCTTCTCTCTTGACTTTGGTGAAAATCTGGCCTGCTAGATTGCTTTGAATTTCTTGAAGAAAAGCATTAATTAATTACTGCCATTTGCCAAGCAACTCAGTGACTCCTTAGATGGTGCTTCTTATTGTCAATTGTAAAGCAAGCATCATTTCCAATTCTGAGTCTTATTTGGACAACTTACTCTTCTCTCTTTATTGTTATGGGCTGGTTAGCCCTATTAAGCCGGAGTTACACAGTATAAATTCATGTTCGCACAGTGTCATGTGGGGATGCAGTGTGGGGCTTCTTGGCTGAGAAAGGTGACAGAAACCTTTATTCTGGTGGGCAGTGAGATGCTATAGTGTTTTGCAGGTTACCGTGATGCTGGCAGAATGGCTCCTGTGCAATTCAAAGTGTGAAAATCTAGGTTTGAAAGCAGCTGATTAGCTGTGTGATCTTGGGCTAGATAGTCTCTCATCTCCTCCCTTCCTGTCTGTAAAATAAAACCAGTCATAAGTAATATGAAGTTTTCTACTGCCATACTGACCAATAATAAGAATCAAAGTAAGTGGAAGAAAAAACACTTTATAAAGAGCTATGGGCTTCCCAGGGGGCTCAGTGGTAAAGAATCTGCCTGCCTAGCAGGAGACATGGGTTTATTCTCTGGGTTGGGAAGATCCTCTGGAGAAGGAAATGGCAACCCATTCCAGTATTCTTGTCTGGGAAATCCCATGGACAGAGAAGCCTGGTGGGCTACAGTCCATGAGATTGCGAAGAGTCAGACATGACTTAGTGAGTAAACAGCAATGTAAATACTAGTTATTATTATCTTAGTTATTATTCTCATCCAGGATGTTTGAATACAACAGGCTCCTCAGTCCATGGAATTCTCCAGGCAAGAATAGTGGAGTGGGTTGCCATTCTCTTCTCCAGGGTATCTTCCCTACTCAGGGATGGAACCCATGTCTCCTACATTATAGGCAGATTCTTTACTATCTGAGCCACTAGGGAAGCCTTAACAGATAATAAGTGTTGCTTAAATGGAGTCCATGGGTTACTTTTTTCTGACTTTCATGGTTCCCAAGACTTACTTGCATTTGGTGAAATTCGTCAGCTATTTATTCATATCTCTTTGCCAGTAGAGACACTCTCCCCTACGAATGCACCAGAACAGACCAAACATCCCTTATTCCTCCTCTCCCCTCCCTCATGTCCGGCCATTGTTCTCCTCGTGAAACTCCCATCCCCATCAATGGGGGTTTTACGTAAAACCCGATGGCAGGATGTGAGTGTAGCTTCAGGAATTCCAGGCTTGTGCTGCTGATAAAGAGTTGTGTCCAACTGAAAACACCAGTGAAACAAAATTCCCTTGTCCAAACTATGCTACTCAGGTTTTGTTTTTTAACTTTTGTCTCTGCCTTTCAAGAATCAAAAACCATCCTAGAATATAAGCCATGTATCTTGTACCACTTCCCCTTGCGAATGGTTTTTCGATGCTCATCTAGTGAGCAACCACTGCCCCCACCACTTGTACCACCTCCTCTGTCTCCTCCCTGTCCTTGTGGGAACACAGGACCAGGCCTGAAGTGGGTTGACTCAGTGGGAGCTGACATTTCAGTCCTTCCATAGGCTCTGATTTACCTTCCACTTCCAAAAAGAAGAGTCTTCCAGCCTCGGAGGAACTGTAGGACTGAACGCTCCTGATCAAGGAATCTGGATTGGTTTGGGATGTGAAGTAACTGAAAACTTAAGCTGACTTGAGTGTGAGTGAAGGGGTGACTATGTGGAAGAGGTCATCTACTTTGAAGATGGTCCTCTGCTGGAGCAGAGGGCAGAGATGATGGTGTCTCTTCCCCCAGGCATGGAGACTCAACAGGCAAGCTGTGTCTTTGTTCTCATCCTGTATCAGTAACATTTTAGGAAAGCTTGTCTCTCTCCGTGCTACACTACACAACCAGTATGACTGTGTGACCAGAGGTGGAATGAAGGGGAAGAATGTTTACCACCGTTATACCCACACTGAAGCAGCTAAGTGATAATGAGACACACACAAAAAAGGAAAATGAAGTTGGCTCTTTTCATTTTAAAAGGCTCGTCCAGACATTTAGGATTCTGATGAAAAGCTTCTCCTGACATCTTTTTCTGAACAGATATTAGGGCTTTCTTCTTCGCCAACAGAATTGGGATTTCAAAGTCCACAGGGTGGACACTGAGCTCCTCAGACGTTTATCTATTAGTTCTTCAGGAACAGCAGTCCAGCTAAGATCAACCCCACCGTTTCTTTCTCCATGAAAGCAAATGACCACCAAGATCTGTAGGCTGTATTGAAGGAGTATTCTGTGTTTTTTCTACACCGAAACCACAGAGTAAAGGTAAAGAGATTAGAGAGCATCTCAAATATATATTTCAAACTATGGAGAACATCTCACACATGGAAATTAACTCAGCCTTGTAGAAAATTCGTTTTGACAGTGGTATCTATCTTTGGGTGGTTAGATTGTATAAAGGTTTTCTAGACATACTTAATATTTTACCGTCTTAGCTACGTCCAGTGTCTTGCCTGAAGATGTTACAGATTTGGAAATCGCTTATTAACACATCCTCATCTTTTTCAAGTAACTCTTAACATTCTGGTTTTAAATTTATTTGAGTGCAAGGGAGAGTGATATTTTCCTGGTCTGTAGAAAGCTTAAACATCTGGTTTTGGAAAAGACTAATTCATTGGAAACCTCATGAGAGATGTGGTTTTTATAGAACTTTTAGGATAAGAGATTTGGGAAACTTCATTAATACTTCTCAGCTTTCTTAACCTGATCTTAAAGGCAAAGTGGAAGATTAAGCAAACTGTCTTCATCTGGGATGTCCAGTAGAAATTTCTACAAAGGAGGGAAATGCCCTATTCCACACCATCCACTATAGTAGCCACTAACCTAGCTATTGAGGTAGCTTCTAAGGCCTTGAAATGTGGCTGGTGCAAAGAAGAACTAAGTTTTTAATTTCATTCTATTTCCTTCTAGTTAATCTACATTTAATTCACATGTGGCTAGTGGCTCCCGTGTTAGACCATGCAAGTCTGTGTATTTCAGGTCAAAAATGGTCTTAAAATCTGAATTCAGTTGGAGAGTATATTTATGTGGATTATTTTTATTTGAGTCAGCAATGTGTGGTCCACATATAGAGTAACATTTCCATTGATTCTTATAACTGACATTAAAGCAAAATCAAAGGAAATGTGGATATCCATCTTTACCCAAATATTACCAATGCTGGCCTGGGCCTGGAATTAAGGCTGCCATCTAGTCTTTCAGCTTCATTGCCAATTCTACACTGGCCTTTAAGAGTATAATGCTGTCTTTTCCCATCTATAAAATGGGTGCACTCGGAATCTGTCACCAGGATATTCAGAAAAGATGATTAAATGTGTATCAGGCTTGTCAAAGAACGGTGTGGGCTTTTCCTGTAGACCTTTTCACTGAAAATGACCTCAGCCACAGGGAATCCTCCAGAACAAGGTGATTTCATTTTCCTCATTTGTAAAATGCTGGCATGATGATCAATTGTTTTTAAGGTCATTTTCAGTTCTAATGCTGTGTCCTTCCATGAATATATGATTTTCTCTGGTAGTAGATTCCATCCTTTTAACAGAGACTTGGCTTTCTGAGTTCCAAGATCCCTTTAATTCATTGTAAGTAGATTTCTTCTTAAGTTTAAATGTGAGCAAAACAACTTATTTAGCAAACGGGTAGGTAGAATAGTGACTTTGAACCCCAGTGTCCCTCCAGTGCGTGTTCCCTGGACTTCCACTGCTTTGTGTTATTCTCAGTGACCAGGACCCACGTGCTTGATCTGTCCAAGGCATGGAGCAATTTCTCTCCCTCCTTCATGACCCTGACCCGTGGAAAATCAATCATATGACATGCTCTACCTGCTGTGGATTTGGAATGACCGTGAGGAATAAATGCCTAGTTCTTCTCTGGGGAGATCTGACCTCCTTCCTAAGGCCTGATTTTTTTTTTTTTTTTTTTTTTGGCTGTGTGGGCTCTCTCGTTGTGTCTGGCAGGCTTAGTTGCCTTGAAACTTGTGGGATCTTTAGTGCCCTGCACCAGGGATCGAACCCACACCTCCTGCATTGGAAGGAGAATTCTTAACCACTGGACTGCCAGGGAAGTCCCCCTAAGGCCTCTTCATGAGCAGAGCTGTGGTAGCTTTTGCTTTGGAAGTCTTCAACTGGAATCACTGAGAAGGTTCATCCTGTCTACCCCTGAATCAGTGACGTGCATTTCTGAGCTGAATTGTTTAAAATCAAGATGGACAGATGTTACAGAGAAAATAGAGCAGAGCTCCCTGCAGGCTAACTAACTACATGATGGTTTTAGGGGTGATGAACCACTGTGGTTCTGCTTCTTTCTTACACTTGCCCTGTAGAAAGGAGAAAGTACAAATCAACTCCTGGGCACCTGTGAGTGCCCAATTCAAGTCTTGGATCATCTCATGCTGATTATGTATAGAATCCATCAAGAGTCTGGTATTTCTATGGCTCATGCATTTTCAGAAAAATCTCTGCAGTTTGAAATCTTCCATCCTTGTTCTTTTCAGATTGCATCTGGAATAAAGTAAGGATGTGTGTGCAGAATATACTTCTGTGATGGTGATAGTTCAGTGACTCCTGGTACATCATGGCAAGCACTGAATTGTGGGTTTTCAGTGTTTACTGTCAGCTTCTTGAGGGCAGACACCCCACCAGTTTGTCTTTGAGACCTCAGCTCCCTGCACATAATTGCATATTTATTTATTTTTTTATAACTTTTTATTTTATATTGGAGTATAGCCAATTAACAATGTAATGATAGTATCAGGTGGACAACAGAGAACTCAGTCATATGTATCCATTCTCAGCCCAACTCCCCTCCCATCCAGGCTGCCACATAACATTGCACAGAGTTCCTTGTGCTGTACAGTAGGTCTTTGTTGGTTATCCATTTTAAATATGGTAGTGATATTTGTGTATTTATTGAGCACTTTCTGTGTGCCAGGTCCTGGGATACAGTGGTTAGAAAAAAGACAGGCAAGGCAGTTTTGGTACAGAAATTGCAGTCAAGATGGGAAAAGAGATACTGAGTGTGTTGTTATAAGGGCAAAGAGTTCTGTGAAAAAGGAAGTAGAAGATGCTTCAGGAGAGTGTACTATGGGGACCTAACCAGTCTCAGAGGTCAAAGGTTTCCCCAAGGAAGTGACATTTAGGCTGAACCCTGAAAGATAAGCACAAGTAGGCATGAAGGAGAACAGGCCTTCAAGAAGTGTTCGCGGAATGAATGAATGAAATGCTGCCTTCCTGCCGCTCTGCTACATTTAGTGCCTCTAGGCACTGTCTGTGGGTCTGTAAGCCATTTTCTTCAATAAAGGCAAGTAAGTGAATAAAGAATATCCCAAGAGGACAATGACTTTCAAGGTTTCAAAGACATGATCAGAGTAGTAGTTGACTGAGCACATAAGAGTTCCTTTGTATTGGTTTATAGACTTTATTTAAAAAGTGTATGTAAGTGGAGGATTGATATGTTTTGAATATGCAGTGCATCCAGAAATGTCAAGGGCAGGAAGATTCTCTAAGGCTTCTTTCCATCTTTGATGATTTCTACAGCATATGGGTTGGACTTGTTCTCAGCCTGGCAGACCTCCTCACTGGCAGAGTAAGGCTGCTGTTGGGCACACAGGGCTCTGGAAGTCATGCTCACTGGTCTTGGTGTGAGCTGCCCTCAGCCCTTCAGCAGGTCCTGGACCTCTTCATGCTTTGGTTTCCTCAACTTCAGAGCAAAGAGATTCTGCCAATGATAATTTTACCTCGAAGTGATGTTGTAATAAAAATGGGTGTAAGTGCATTTTGTAAGATCAAAAACAAAAAGAAGAAAATAAAAACCCCTGCTGAAGACGCATCGAGTGTTTGCTAGAATTTCAGAGAAAGCCATCTGGTCTAAAACTTTACAGAGGTTAAGACTGGGATTGGCTTTTAAGGTCTTTTCTGGAGTGGCTGTGTCCTCTACCTATTTATTTACTTTAAAACAACTTTGCAGGAGGTTTCAGTAATGTCAGAAATGATGGTGGGATCTTCCCTGGTGGTCCAGTGGCCAAGACTCAGCACTCCCAGTGCAGGGGACCCAGGTTCGATTCCTGGTCAGGGAACTAGATCCTGCATTCGCAACTGACAGTTCGCATGCTGCAACTAAAAAAAGATGATGATGACAATAATAATAATATTAATTGAGTAGTTATAGATGAGCCAGGCACTGCCCTGAGCCCTTCAATGCACGTTAGCACTTCATTTCTACCACAGCCCATGGGTTACATCTGTCATTAGATTTTACCTAAGAGGAACCAAGTGCAGAAAACCCAAATTTCTTGTCAAAGTGTATGCAACTCATAGGGTCTGTCTGATTTCAGAGACTTTACTCCCTACATATGTGAAATATTCTGAACTTTTCAGAATAAGGGCTCAGGGTTGCTAAGTGACTAAACATATACAATTAATTATTTCTGTCCCAGAATACAAGAGTGTTAACATTAGCAGTTGATTTTTGCAATTCCTTTGGCCTCTGGCGTTCCCACACGCCTCCACCCCTCTTCCTAACTATTCGAGCAGACCTCTGAGGTGCGTAAAGCCAGCATCAGCGTAAAGCACGTCACAAGATTTTTCAATTTTTCTTAGGAAAAGTTGCGTTTATACTTTAGTCTATTAAGTGTGCAACTGTATTGCGTCTGAAACCCTTCATTAAAAAATATTTTATTGCTAAAAAATGCTAACCAGGATCTGAGCCTTCAGCAAGTTGTAGAAGCAACATCAAAGATCACTGATCACAGATCCCAGTGACAAATATGATAATGATGAAACAGTTTGAAATATTGTGAAAATTGCCACCGTGACACAGAGACACAAAACGCTATTGGAAAAATGGCACGAAGAGACGTGCTTGACATAGGGTGGCCACAGACCTTCAATGTGTCAAAAATGCGACATCTACGAAGCCCAATAAGCAAGGTACGCCTGTACGCTCTTCTCTTGTTTAAAGGGGAAAAATATTTTCCGAACTTGTTCAAGTACAAACGAACTGCCTGAAAACTAGCAAAAGCAGTGCTGAAGAACAGACTGTATAAATAGAGAGTGGGGGATTCTAGTCTACACTTTGTTCCCACGATCTTAAACTGTTTCTGAGGGTCTTTTTATTACCTCCTCTATCCCCCACCCCATCCCGTTTCGTTGGATGCTACGGAGGAGAACGCATTTCTAACCTTCTTGAAATGGAAACAATAGGATTTGCCTGTGCTACTTTTATTTCCCCACTGGGGAATCTGAGCGATGACCTGATTGAATTCCGCCCATAAAGGTCAGGCTTTGAATTCGAGGCAGAGGAAAAAGCGAAGAAAACATTTTGCAATGATACCCCCTGGGTCCCAAGCATGGAGGGGCCTCTGCTCGGTGCACTGTGGTCTGCTGATAAGGATAACATGGATGACAAGCGGAACATTTCCAGGACAAAGGAAATTCCCTGTTTCATTGTTTAAAGGAAGCCCCGGTCCACTCAGGAGAGCCAGGTTTGGGGCATAGACACAGATTTCTCTGCCGTGGGGATAGAAGAGGCAGAGAAAAGCCAGGAGTGCGGTGGGAATGGGGAGCAGCCCAGCCCCTCGCGTGCCTGCTGCTCCCTAATTTCATCTGGGGAGCACTGGCGGGGTTGGAAGTCAAAAAGGGGTCATTGCAGTTTATGGCATTCGTCGCAGCTCAGAGCCAGACTGTTAGTGATGGGGGCATGCAGGCTGGGAGAGTTAAAAGCCCGAATCGTACAATGTGGCCCATTGAGGAATCACAGAAAAAAGCACTAGGAGATTTAGCGAAGCTGATCTGGTTTTGAGTTTAAATTCTGGACCTCCTTCTCTCCCCACCCCCTCCAAGCCAAAATGTCAGCGAAGGGCCTGGTTTCCCTTTATGGAGTGCAGAATAAACAGATCTACGGCGGCAGGAGAGGGGCCCAGTCCCCCAGCCCGTAATGCCAGAGCTGGGGGTGCGGGGCTGTGGGGGAAAGCAGTTATTCTTCTGTCTGGTTAGTATTTGGCATTGACTTTCATTTTCTCCAACCTCTGTTTTCTAGAAGCCTGCCTGTACGGGAAGTACAGGAATAAAGAGAAGCTGATCTGGGGTGGGGGTGGGGGTGGGGGGTTCTTGCCAGACTTCAAAGGAGGTGGACTTTTGGTTTTCTGATAGTTTGGGGAGGCATTTGCAAAATGAAAACTGCTTTGGGGAATTGAACCCAGAGACAGAGCTTTTAGCCGTTGGCCCTGATGGAGGCCAGTGCTGGGCCTTCCCTCGGTCCCCTCCCAGCCCCAGGAGCGCGCCGAGCCCTGAGCATGGTGGGGTCAGCTGTGGTTAGCCTGGCCGCAGGACTCTGCATTCCTTTTGGGCTTTGCTTGGTTTGGGTGGGTGTGACCACGAGTTTACTCTGGAGAAAACTGAGACAAAGGTCTAAATTGGGCAGGATCTCGAATCTAATGACTTGTTTACAGATCCTGTACTTTTTCCAGGGCAGGGAGGAAGAGGGGGAGGAAAGGGCAAGCTGGCCACTGCGGGCACATTATTGTTTTTCAATCTAAGGAGGTGGGATCGTTTCAGAACCCAGCAGGGCATCTCCTGGCAGCCAGTGGGCAGAGCGGCACTCTGTGTAATTTTCCAAGGTGGGGAGGAAGCGGCGGCGGCCGTGGCCTCTGCCCACCAGCTTGGCTTCCGGGGCACAAACGCCCGCCCCTGCCACATGAAAGGCCCCGTGTCCTCCTGCTGCAGCTTCCAGCAATGAGGGGGGGGGGGCTTGCTCCAAGTGCACCCCAGCCAGGGTACCCAGCAAAGCATGTGCACCTGCAGGGTGGCCAAGGAAACAGAGCAGGACCTGTGTCAGGATGAAGCAATGCCCAGAAGGCCGTCTCGAATGGAAGAGCCATCTCATTTAAGGTTCTGCTCTAAGGTGGCATTTATTTAATGACTGTTAAGTGTAAGAAATTCCGCTGCCCTCCCCTGAAAATTGCACTGCAGATTTGAGGATTTGTGCTTCTAGACTCTGGCCGTTCTTCTGGAGCTCAGAGGGCCTGCTTCTAAGACATTTAGGACCCCAGGGTTTACCCCTCAAAGGGCAGGTTTGGACCACAGGGCAGGCCGGAAGTGCCTGCGCCTACATATGCCCTGGCGCTTTATAGAAACGTCCCTATTGGGCCCACACCCACCCACGAGTCAGATGTTGTCTTTAGCTTTTATGAGGGGGAGACTGAGGCCCAGAGGTGTTCAGTGATTCACTCAAGGCCACACAGCGGCTACACCTCCTTTGCACAGTGTGCACAGATTCACAAGGC
This sequence comes from Bubalus bubalis, assembly GCF_019923935.1. Lineage (NCBI taxonomy): Eukaryota > Metazoa > Chordata > Mammalia > Artiodactyla > Bovidae > Bubalus > Bubalus bubalis. The sequence continues at coordinate 112,778,265 of NC_059161.1, forward strand.
GAGGCAGGAACCCACGTGCCTGAGCTCCTCAGAGTGAAAAGAGGGTGAAGGAGGGGTCTGCAAGGTGCGGTCTGCCCTTCTCCTGGACTGTTTCAGTTGGGTGTGGCTGATTCAAAGCTGCCCTGCAAGAGAGCGTGCTCTAGTCTTTGAGTAGAGGAGCCAGACCACAGGGTGCTGCAGATTCTTGCTTTGCAGAAATCTTCCAGATGTTGATGTGGGGGCATCTAAGGTGGTGCAGGGATGGTGGGAGTGGGGTGTCCCTGGGACCCTCTAAATCCTCTGGCAGGGAAGCCTCATAGATACTGACTTGCCCAGGGAACTCAGGAATGGAAGGGGACTCCAATTAAAAATAGCATCAGCTGTAGTAACCACCCTTCTGTAAACACTGTAACAGCTAACGTTCACTTTATACCCAGTCACTTAGAAACTCTGTGATGCTGTGAACTCATCTGAATGCAGAGAGGTGGCCAGGGCAGCTAACACAGCTAGAAAGAGAGGCAGCCAGAAGCCATCCACTGGATTCTAATCCCAGTTCCCACCATCAACTAAATGGGATACAGTAATGATTCTCCCCCCATCTTTTGAGGCTCCCCCAAAGCTGGCGACCCAGGCCCGCTGTTGGTCCGCTTCCTTCCCATCCTCTCCCAGCCCGGCCAGGGTCTGACCCATGGGGAGGCCAGGTCTGCGGGAAGGAGTAGGTGGCAAGATTCCTTTCCACTTGTTTCCTGCACCTGGAAACAAGCACAGAGGCCATTATTTGGATGACTTATTGTTTAGAGCTTTTGTTTGTTTTGGTTTGGTTTTTAAGAAACCTTTACAGAAAGAATTGTGCAGATTTTTCAAATTTCAATTGTTGTCTGCTGCCCGGCCCAGCTGACCACCTCGCCACTGGCCAATTGCTGGATAAATCTTAGTTAGTGGCCACAGACTGTGTTATTTATCTGTATCCCCGTAGGTGAAGAGTCAGTGAAATGGGAGAAGCTGCAGAGCAGCTGAGGTTGGACTCAGTGGAAAATCCAGAAGTGCAGATGTGGATCCAAATTGGGCTGAAAAATCTCATGAGATCAGGCTTTCTTGGACTTCCTGCTTTTCGCCCAAGCAGTATGTTCAACATAAACGAACTTTCGGTATTTTGAAACTTCCGTTTCTGATCTCAGAACCTGGAAGTGAAGAGCTGTTGTGAACATTTCCACAAATTTTGTCATGGTTATTCTGGAGGCCAAGTCCAACCCGGTAATTATGGAGCTTTTGGGCTCACTAACACCACAAGAGCCTGCCAGGACTTCCATAGAGGAGGGGGAAGGGCCCTCTGCTGAAGGGTCCAGGTTGGGGAGATCGGTGTTCAAATTGTAGCCCTGCCACTTCCGGCCGTGACTTAACCTCTTGGATGCTTAGTTTCTTCATCAGTTGGATGAAGAAAATATACCATTTCATAATGTTGTGAGGACAGAATTCTGTGTGTGTGTGTGTGTGTGCGCGCTCTCAAACTCTCCCTTCTTTGCTCATGTACTTGTGTGTGATGTGTGCATATATGTCTGTATGGTGCATACTTATCTCTGCACCCACACATACCAAATAGAGGTGTGTGTGCATGTATGTTTATGTATTATTAATGTTTACCTTGAATATGTTCCCCTGGGGATCTAGGGCAGCCAGTTTCTGACAGAAGCTGCATGTAGAGGTCAGTGAAATCTCCCTGATTGACTGTCCAGTGGCACCTCACACACAGGCACCGAGGGTTCTGCATGCAGAAAGGATGAGACTCTGTGAGGCTGGAGAAATCTCAGGTGGTGTAGAACAAGAAGCGAGACTTACCTTGCACTTTGGGAGCTGAGTTATGTTCCTCACATCCTCTTTTGCTTCTAGGGTCTCTCGCTCTCCTGCAATAAGCTAGCAGGAATGCCAGGCTGGCGGGTGCAGTAGGAAAGCAAGGTGTGAGCAGAGGCCTGCCCAGGCATTGACTGGAAGGAGCAGAGGTGGGTGGGGGTGTGAAATGAGAGGAGAGACACAAAGAGGCAGGGACCAGAATGAGAGGTGCATTAACCCACCCTATACTGTTAATCCATTCCCTGGGCACATTCCCTACACTGCATACACAGACTGTGACTTCTTTGCTTCTCTGTTTTTTGGCTTACATTTTTCTTTTACTCATTAAATCTATTGCTTATTTTTAAGTATTTTTTTAATAGCAATTTCCAAAGTACTACATTATCTTTGTATAAAATTTAAAAAATATGGAAAAACCTGGGGAAATGCCAAAGCGCCTGTAGTCTAGCAACCCAGAAAACAACCTATTAATATTCGGGTGCATTTCCTTCCAATCTTTTTAATGCAGATATACAGACATCCACGTCTGGTTTTTGTATAACCAGAATCGTATTGTTTTGCAATCTCCTTTTATTGTCTTTGTATTTAATTATGGCTGTTTCCCTGTATCATCAGGCATTGTGGTAGGTCACTGTGTCTTAGGGACTGACAGATAAACCCTCCATGAATGTTAAGTGCCGCGTTTTTGGACAGTATGTGTCATCTTGCTACTCTTCAACTTCTGGAGCTGGGATGGTGTTTTATAACAGGGCTAGAAAAGTGTTAGTGGCTCAGTCATGTCCAACTCTTTGTGACCCTGTGGACTGTACCTTGTCAGCCTCCCTCTGTCCATGGGATTCTCCAGGCAAGAATATTGGAGTTGGTAACCATTTCCTCCTCCAGGGTATCTTCCTGACTCAGGGATCGAATCTAGGTCTCTGGCATTGCAGGCAGATTCTTTACCGTCTGAGCCACTAGGGAAGCCCAACAGGGCTAGAATTCTTTCTTTTCTATTTTAATAAAATATCCTTTATGGGCTTTAGAAATGATCTCACATGAAGTGCTGAAAAAGGGATGTTGAAGCAGCTACAGGATCCCCCTTCTGTCCGAAATCGGGAGGCACAGGGGCCTGGGTTCACCCCTTTGGGTCACCCAGAGGGAGATGGGATTGAGGACTTGCAGGCCAGTCCAGGGCCCAGTCTGATAGCACCAGGACAGCTACATCTCTGAGTCTGCTGCTACCACAAGGCTTCGTTTTTGCATAGGCTGTTTGACTTGCACAGACGTGGAAAGCAGCCACTAATAACAGAAGCGCTGCCTCTTCCGTCGTCAGGCCCAGCCGTGGCTGCTCAGCGACTTGGCGTCTGGGGCGGCGGCTGTCTGCCACACCTCTGCCCTCCCAGCAGCAGGGTCAGCCGGTCTGCTTGTCAGAAAGAGGCCAAGCCTCCCTGCCCACCCCGTGTGTGCTGGAGGTGGGGGAGGTAGACTTCTGAGGGCTCTTTGTCTGGCAAGGGAGCCAAACCTCTCTGCATCGGGAGCCCCTCTGGCCACCCCCTGCCTGTCCCCCTCCACCCAGCTGATGACCTTCTTCTCCTCCAGCCCCCATGAACCAGAGCTCACTTGGCCAGCCTTGAGAAGCTGGAACGTCCTGGTAGCTTTGAGAGAATCTGTCCTTCCCAACTGAGTGCTGGCAAGTCTGTGAGGGAGAATTTTCTGGGAGGACCAGCAGCTGTGCCGTTTATCCCGGCATGATACCTTGCAGAGTTGAGTCAGTCAAACCCTTCATCAAAGCCTGAACTCACATGGTCTGCTTTGTCAATCATTCATTCATTCCATTAATAGGTATTTAGTGCCTCCTGTTGCAGGATTAGACTTCCCAGGTGGCGCTAGTGGTAAAGAACCTGCCTGCCAATGCAGGAGACATAAGGGACACAGGTTCCATCCCTGGGTCGGGAAGATTCCCTGGAGGAGGGCATGGCTGCCCACTCTAGTATTCTTGCCTGGAGAATCCCATGGACAGAAGAGCCTGGTGGGCTACAATCCACGGGGTCACAAAGAGTCGGACACAACTGAGGTGACTTAGCAGGCACGCAGCACACTGCAGGGCTAATGATGGGATGGAGGATAAAACAGCTAACATCCCTGCTCTCATGGAAGACACACAAAATATAAAGGGAAGCGACTAGAGTCGAAGAGTCGATGGTGGGAGTCTCGGGGGAGATACCTCCTAAGTAAGACCCTTGATACTCGTGTCTTAGGTTTGACAGTGGAATCCTGCCCTTAGTCCAGCCCCAGCCTCTCCTGAGCACACAGCTCTTCCAGCCGCTGAGCTGTAGAGAGACCATTGCTTTGGGTAAGATCAGTTATGGGCAGGAAAGGAGCCTGGCTTGAGCACACAGCCCCACAGACCCTTGTGGTCAGAGAGTTCCTAAATGAACTCGAACTTTGGGGGCTGGGATCTGTTTACTCTTGGCACACTGGGATTTCCTGTTTCTAAGAAAATGGGCTTAGATGCTCAGCTGCACTAACCAAACAACATGTTGACGCAAATGAATCTGAAACTTGCCAGCTCCAGACTCTCTAGAAGGTCAGATTTGGGAATGAGGCGTTCGGGTGACTTTCCAAACCCTGAGTTCCAAATCAGATGACTCAGACTAGGTATTTATTGGGGGTGTGGTTGGGGGGGGGTGCTCCTTTCCAACCCTTCCAAACTGAACTCCTGCCAAGTGGCCTTCAGGTCAGAGACTCCCTGATCATCTTAGAGGGAGCATGGGGTGGGGGGACCTTTCCCCTGTCCACAGCTGGCGTTAGAAGCGGGTATCCCAAGTAGCTTAGCTGGGATGCTCTGAAAGATCCAGCCCCAGCATCCCATCTGCCTGAAATGATCACCATGAGCTGATTCCTTTGAGCCCTGGGAAGCTCGTGTCAAAATGCAACTTACTCATTGACATGACTGTCTGAGCCAACCTTAGCAAGGTCCTGTGAATATGGCAAATCTGGCAAGTTTTGACAGGGCGTGGGGGAGGGCAGGACAGGAGATGATGTCCAGGATGCTTCTCAGAGAAGCCCAACCCAGAGAAGGGAGCGCAGGATGGGGATATTCAGACACGGAGCATAACAGTCTAGGGACACCAGTTTGATTGAGTGTAGACTCCAGAAAGCCCCATGACCCACCTGGCTACAGGTGGCCCTCATTTGGGACATTCTATCTCTTCTCTGTGGCCCCTAGACTCCAGCACACCTTGCAGAGCTGTACCTGATGAAGCTTCTGGGAGAAGCGCTTTCTCTGCTGGGAAAGATTTCACAGTTTTATCAATATTTGAACCAAGGGACTAAGTAGTGTGGCTTTACATATGAAAGTCCAACTGTATGAGTTGTTGTTGTTCCTTCTTCAGTCGCTAAGTCGTGTCTGACTCTTTGTGACCCCATGGATGGCACGCTACAGGCTTCTCTGTCCTTCACCATCTCTCAAGAGTCTACTCAAACTCATGTCCATTGAGTCAGTGATGCCATCCAACCATCTCATCCTCTTGTCACCCTCTTCTCCTCCTGCCCCCAGTCTTTCCCAGCATCAGGATCTTTTCCAGTGAGTCGGCTCTTTGCAAAAGGTAGTCAGTTATTGAAGATTTATTCCATCGCAGAACTTACAGTCATTGAGATATTGCTGGTTACTGCTTCCTGACCAGCGGCTAGTTGGACCAGGTAAAGTTCCCTTGGGAAAACCCATAGTCCAGGGAATGTGAATGCCAATGCACAAAGTCAATACAGGAGCATTATTTTGCATTTTGATCGTGTATTAGGTATTGTGAACCATGGTGGCGGAAGTCTCTGAAGAACCAGGATAAAAACATATCTGCTGACAACTGCATACAAGTTCAAAGTAACAGTGGAACCATGAAAGGGAACAGAGGAATGAGTGGGGGATGAGACAGTGTATGTGGATAAGCCAAAAAGAAAACAGAAGAAAAGGAAAGTCCCTGTGGGTTCAGACTAGTGCAAGAGGGCTTCCTGGAGGAGGTGTGTTGTGATCCAGAAAGGTTCATCTTCATGACTGTCCACATCATTGGAAAATAAAAGGCCGGAATCAATGTCTTTACAAGCGTTGGCGGCCTGTGAGCAATGGTGAGTAGCAATGGCTGTGGGTGATTCTATGGAGCTTGTGCACAAGGGTAGAGATATTTCAGAGGTGGAAATAAAAGAATTGTGTTCCTGGTGCCATCTATGTGCTGAGCACCAGGAGCGGGCATGGTGGGGGAAAGCGAAGGAAGGAAGGAGAATGGGTACAGGAAGACTGCTGGAGATTTCCAAGGAAGGTGTGGATGGAGCCCATTCTTTCTTTCATTAGATTCATCATCAGAGGTGTACTGAGCACCGTGCAGCATTGTGAATGCGGTGATGTGTAAGGTGTGCTTCCTGTCTTTGATAAATTCACAGTGTCCTGATGGACACGGGCAGACTCTGAAGGAAAGCAAGTGCTTTCTTTCACAATACTGTGTACTAAATGTCACAAGAGATCAACTGAAGAAACAACCAACTCTGCTGGAAATAGCTGGGAGAGTTGGGGAGGGCTTCGTGGAGGGCAGCTCATGATGGAGTTGGCTTTTTCAAGTGACTTCGGATTTACCCGGCAGGATATTCCAGGACACTGGTTCGATCCCTGGGTTGGGAAAACCCTGTGGAGAAAGAAATGGCAACCCATTCTAGTATTCTTTCTGGGAAATCCCATGGATAGACGAACCTGGCGGGCTACAGTCTATGGGGTCGCAAAGGGTCAGACATGACTGAGCACGCGCACACACACACACACACATATTCCAGGATGAGGGAGCATGAAGGGAAGAAGGATGTCAGTAAGTGTGCCACATTTACAGGGCAGCGGGCGGGGAAGCTGGAAAGGAGCTTGGGCTTGAACCCCAAAGCTATCACTTTCATATCAGATTCTAGAGAATTTGAATTTTATGTTGTGGCCAACAAAAAAATCAATACTTGTTTTTGTAAGGGAGTCGGATCAGCAATATTCATTCAATTCCATTAACTATGCATTTATAGGGCACCTACTACAAGCAAAACGTACACTGGGCTGGGTATTCCTAGCCCCCAGGGACCCCCTAAATCTGGGGAGGAGCAATGGAGACAGTGAGGAAAAGACCACAAACAACTAATGGAAGATTGTTGAGGAAGAAGCACAGAGGTTCATGGAGGCAGAGATCCCCAGAACCCCACTCAGGCCCGATTCGGAGATTCTACCATTTCTCATTTCTTTCCTTGGTAATTATCCCCAAGACTCACCCTCTTTCCTCCAGGAAAACTTCATTTATTAACCCCAGAAGGAACTGTGGGGTTCAGGTCGGACTGTCAGCAAATGGGGGACTCCCCAAAGCCACTCAGTACAAGTGGCCAGGGCTATGACTCCAGGCTGTGACTCGAGGTGTTTGGTTTAGATAAAAACTATAATTAGCTGCCACAAATGCTGGTGGATGTGGGAGGGGGGATGGGAAGACTTAAATGTGAGTAGTTGTTTCTGGGTTCCTTTATTTCTGGCTCTTCTGGTCTGGAGTCTGTGTTCAGCTAAATCCTTCAGTTTGCATATGCAAAGTAACCCCCTAGGTAGGCTTGAATAGCATCCCCTCCTGGGAAACTCAATCAGGGTCTTCCTGTGCCTTCCTCCTCCTCCTTCCCCTTCTAATCCCAGCTTGCACACCATGCCATATCCACACCCTCTCGTGTCTTCAAGCAATACCAGGGGGCTGGCCGGTCCCCTTCAGATCATAACCCACATCTCGGCCCCTCACACTCACCTGTGACCACAGGCAGGCAGAGGCAGGGGATTCAGACTCACTTCCTCAAATCTACCCTGCGCATGCCTCCAGGGGACTGTCTGAAGAGAAGCCTGCGGGGCTGGCAGAGCAAGGCCCAGCCTGAGCCCAGACCTAGCTATTGCAGTGCCCGGTTTATAGAAAGATAGCTTGTCCTCCCTTTATGTGTTTGCCCTCCTTTTCTTTTTTTTTTTTCTCTTCTTGCTCTCTTTCTGACTGAGTTGCCTCAGCGCTGGTGGTTTCAAAACTAGCAGCTGCAAACTTATGAAGGAAAAAAAAAAAAAACACCAAACCACAAAAACCCGTCTTGTGAAAACCGTGTGTGCCAGTCTAAAAGCGGCAGGCCGTGCGGGAGGAGAGCCTGCTCACGTGTTAGCCGCCAGGGTATGGGGATCACGACTGGGTCTGCACTGAGGCAGGACTTGCAGCATGTCCCGGGCCCGGGGGCATGGGGGACAAGGCAAGAGAGGCCCCTGAAGGAGGGTGGACTCCACGCAGGCTGGGAGCCTGTCAGGAATGACTGTCTCCCTTGGAGGAGATGTTTGAAACAGTCTGGCTTCCCGGATGCAAATCACACCCGCTGTCACCACCACATCACTGGCGTCTTCCTCCCGAAAACCCAAGGTCTGACCTCTATCCTGGGTCCACTCGGGAGCTGGGGAAGCACCTGTACCTGCATCCTGAGTCCCCTTGTCCCCAGCTAACACCCACTCACACTCACCAGTGTGTTCACACCTTTTGGGACCTCCCCTAACCCAGCCTCAAACTCTGACTCTGTTGCTAGTTTCAGCCTGCCACTCAAGGTAAGAAGTAGGAAGGACCTGACAGGAGATCCTCAGACGTTCTTGGAGGAAACTGAGTCCTGGTCTGGCCCAGGTTTGAAAAAAGAAGTCCTCAGAAGTTTCAGGCTGGACAGGAGAGCTCCTTGAGTGAGCTTGACAGGCCTGGGCTACTTCTCCTGCCCAAACTCTACATGACTATCACCTTTGACCAGAACACAGAGGATGCTCAGGTCATTCGGCCAGATCGTTGGGAGATCTGTGGATGGCCAGGCAGGCCACTCATAGACCTACAGACAGAGACCACAGAGGCCACCCCAAGAGGCCCTCGTGGAGCACACCTGTTGCCAAACCCTGTGGGGAAAGACAAAAGAGGGAGGACAAGACACAGCTCAATGCACAAGAGCCCAGTGGACTCCGGTTGTGAAAGCAAGGCAGAGGAATCTAGGGTAAGTGTGTCAGTATTTGAGAAGCAAAGTTGGCGAAGTGATCAGCACTGGGTGGGGTTAATGACAGAAAGCTTCAAGGAGGAAGTAAGTTCTGAGTAGAGGTTGAAGGAGGGGAGGGACAACGGCTGGGCCAGAGGAGGGGGAAGAGGAAGTGTGTCCTGTGGGGGGAGGGGCTGGCCTTTGGGAAGGGTGAATGTGCTCTCCTGCTGGCCCTGGGAGCTGGGCCACTTAGAGTTGGACCACTTGGTGGTCCCACTTAGAGTTGATATCATTTGGATATATATATATATATTTTTTTTTATGGACCATTCTTGAAGTCTGTTGCGTTTATTACAGTATTGCTTGTGTTTTACGTTTTGGTTTTTTGGCCACAAGTCATATGGGATCTTGGTTTCCCAGGTGGCTCAGTGGTGAAGAATCCACCTACCAGTGCAGGAGACTCAGGACATGTGGGTTCGATCCCTGAGCGGGCTATAGGATTGCAAAAGTCGGACACAGCTGAGTGACTAAGTACGTATGCATATGTGGAATCTTAGCTCCCCACCAGGGAATGAACCTGCACCCCCTGCATTTGGAAGGCGAAATCTTAACCACTGGACCACCAGGGAAGTCCCATTTGGTTGTATTCTTAAGGAGGAAGAATAAGATTTATAACAGGCATGCTGTGTAGTGGCAAAGACGTAGACTTGGGAAGAAGCACATTTTAGCATCAGACAGATCTGGGTTCACACCATAGCTCTGCTGCTGATAAGCTGGGGAACCTCCCAAGCTTCACCTTCCTGAACTATAAAATGAGGAAATTGGCAACAATGAAATGAGATGAAATAACTTACACAAAGTGCTTTGTTCTGTACTTGGCCAAGAGCAGCTCCTAAATCGATAGTGGTCAGTAGTATATATTTTATAGCTTACAGTTTAGCAAGGCAGCCACCGAAAACTGTTTAATGTCCCTAGAGTGTCAGGCTTTCAGATTCTTGACGTCGCGTCTCAGCAGGTCAGGCCTGTGTCATCCTTGAGTGGGATGAAGTCAGCCAAGCTTTGGGTGCTGGGTCCACGGCAGTGGTTGTGGACAGGGCTGACCCATCAGCTTCGAACATTGGCCTGCTGCAGCCAGAGGCCTCGAGGCATGGGTTCAAGTCCCGTCTGATTGAGAAGTAGGCACACCCACCCACCTGCACGCATGCTCAGTCGCGTCTGACTCTGCGACTCCGTGGATTGTAGCCCACCAGGCTCCCCTGTCCATGGGATTTCCCAGGCAAGAATACTGGAGTGGGTTATCATTTCCTTCTCTAAGGGTGTTCCCGACCCAGGGGTCAAACCCACATCTCCTGTGTCTCCTGCATTGGCAGGCAGATTCTTTACCCCTGAGCCACCTTGGAAGCCTTTCTAACTGTTTAACAACCAGCTCTCTGATGTTCGTAACCTGTTTCCCTGGTATAAACACTGCCACAGTGGCCAACTGGAAGCTGCCAGTGATACTGAACCTGAATCTGGGGCTGGGAAAAGGCATGTGCGGTGAGGTCTCCCCTCGTAACCCTGGACCAGCGTCTGCCGCCTCCCGTGGCTCCGTCCAGACGCGGAGAAGGACGCCCGTCCTCCGGGCCAGCCTGGTTTTGCTTCTTGTTTGTTTGTTGAGGGTGAGCGTTAAAGGAAGAGAGCATCCCTGCCGTCTCCTCCATCCTCCCCTGGGTAGAAGTAAAGATTGCCTCCCAGGACCCACTTCCCCTTGGGCCACTTCCATCCTGACTAGCAAGTTCACTTTGCTCACAAGCCGAAACAGGACAAAACAAACTGAGGGCTCTCTCCAGCTCTGCTTTAAGAAAGACCAGCAGGTGCAGCCCCCAGTTCTACCACCCTCGTTCTGGGAGCTGCGGTCCTTCCGAGGTGGAGTGGCCACCCTGGAGCAGATGAGGCTTCACGTCCTTTGGGAAGTGCCTGCACCATCTGCCTTCTTCCTCTGAATTATCCAGCAGCATCCAGCACAGGCTTATGGAGCTGCAGGAGATCTTAGGGATGGTCTGGGTGCCCACTGACTGCCGTGAGGGTCGGACGGGGGCGAGCCCCTCAGATGGGGCAGGTCTGTACCCCCCGCTCCCTTTCTGGGCTGTGCTGATGTGCACACATTTTCCTCAACCATTTCTTCCTCATTCCTGTGGTCCCTGCGGGTGTGAACTCCCTCGGGCAAGCCTTCTCTTCTTTGTGTGTTCCCCACAGGCACCCAGCACAGCGCTGGGCAAACCGCTGGACTAACTGATGAATAGATCTGCTCCTATTTGCAATGAAGGAACTGACAGGAGTGGTGGGAAAAGGAATCGGGGCACCTCCCCTGGCAAATTCCATCTTTGGATTCCCTCCTTCAGTTACGAGAAATATTAATATCTTGTTTCTACTCCCTGTTTACCCCAGTGGGCATCACCAACTTCACCTGGATATCAGGTGGGTCTGCACCACCTACACCATGCTGAGGGATACAGCATGCCATGTGAAACCAACCACAGTCAGTGAGCTCCCTAGCTGGGGAGTGGGCTGAGGGGAAAACCCACGACTCCCCAAACCTCTGTTCCAACCACCAGAGCCACGCCTTCTGCCTGCGGCTCTCTCATTCCTCGAGGTGACCCAAGCTGGGCTCCACAGTGACGCAGAGCTGCTGGTGCCCGTCTAGGTCTATAAGCAGCTGGCTGGACTCCTGGGGGATCCTAGTGCACTAGAGACGGGCCGCGTTGCCGCTTACTGCAGCGAGCACCTGCCTTCCACCGGGCCCCTCGCCCTGTGACCCGGTGTGGATGGGGACACAAAGGATGCCTGACCGGGCTCTGCCCAGAGGCCTTATTAGGCTCTGAGTTTAGAAGAAAAGAGGGAGGGGGAGGGATTAATAGAGTGACAGGAAGTGAGCTTATTATATTTATAAACAATGAGCCCATGTTCACATTTCAGGTGTCCTGATTCATCTCGCAGGTGGGAGGGAGGAACTGCTGGCAACCTTTCGCTCGGGGCTCCGGGTTTTGGAACAGGATTTCCTTTGCAAGTTGTTGAAGATCAGATAAAAGTCTTAATCTCAGGCACACACAGCCGCAGGCCTTGGGCCCTGCCACCGTGTGCTCGACTTTCAGTAACGAGACTGAACAATGGTTTGGGCCACGGGACAATTAAAGAGGTGGGAAGAGAAATGGGTGAGGTTGGAGGGATGCGGGGCTTCCTGTGGGAGATGCGGGCCTGCTAAGCAGGAACACTGGCTGCGGTCCAAGCAAGGTCTCTTTTACACCCTTGGCCTCCTTGTACCAAAGAGAAAGTATACAAAAGAGAAACACATCCCTACCGCCTGTGTTTAAAGGATGGAAACGAGAGGCAGTCACTTCTGCTTCTCAAGCTGGTTTCTTCTGAACTGGCTGGAGAGCATGCCCCAACATTAGCTGGGAGGGCTGGGATATGAGGACAACTTGTAAACTTGTAAACAACTTGTAACAACTTGTAAGCATTCTCAGAATGCCTGCACTCAAGGGATGCCCCCCACTTTTTTTCCCCAAAATGCATCATTAACTTCAGCATCTTCTCAGAGCAGGCAGAATCAAGATGTTCAGGGGTCCCTTTATGGAGCGGCACGCTGCTCGGGAGCTCTCTGCTCTACTGACCTCCAAGCTATTCTCATCTTCCAACACAGAGTTCATTCGTGTTGGCCAAGCCAACTAAGTCAGTTTTAGATATAAGGGGTCATAGAAACCTTGATGATCTTGGAATCAGGGTCTGTACTCCGCAGGATTCTTCCTGCTCAGAAGTCCCTCTTGATTCTTACTCTCACCATCTCCATTCTGCCTGCCTTGCATGTCTTTGGTTGTGTGGGGACCGTGCTGAAAACTTCACCCATCCTCGTTCATCTAATCCTCACCACCTCATGATCCCCATCTTATAGATGAAAACCCAGGTCTCAGAAATGTCTCCTAACTTGCCCAAGGTCTGCCAGTGCACACATTAGACCAAAGTACTTCCATTCTTGCTTTGTGGAAACAGTATTTCAGTCACTCCACTGTCCTAATGGGGTTTTCCTGGTGGCTCAGCAATCAAGAATTCGCCTGCCAATGCAGAAGACATGGGTTCGATCCCTGGGTTTGGAAGATCCCTGGAGGAGGAAATGGCAACCCACTCCAGTATTCTTGCCTGGAGAATCCTATGGACAGAGGAGCCTGGCAGGCTACAGCCCATGGGATGGCAAAAGAGTCAGATACCACTGAGCGGCTGAGCATAAGCATGCGCACACACATACACACACATACATTGTCCTAACACTCATCCGGTGTTCATTCAGCGGAGAGAGGAGTGTGGTAAAGGGCAGACCACCACTACTAAAGCCATGGCCCAATTCAAGAATGTACTAGGGAAGGGAAGTCGCTCAGTCGTGTCCGACTCTTAGCGACCCCATGGACTACAGCCTCGAATGTACTAGAAGGCTGATAAATAAGCTGGCCTTCCCAGGAAGCCACTTCCAAAGTGGTGAAGAAGGGCTCTTCTCAGAGGAGAGACCCAGGGTGAGAGGCCTTTCTCCTTCCCTTTGGCCACTCCCATGTGAGGACAGGGGTGACTCCCTGAGACCTGACACCACTGCTGCCGTCTGGACTCTGCCTCTGATAGAGTTCAGGGGGACTAGACCAAGCCTGTGTGATGAATACACCACGAAGTGGGACGGGTGGGGAGTGTGCTTAGTTATTTGCCAGGAGGATGCAGTGGGGAGTGAGGGGAAGTAAAGCCTAATTAGTGAGTTTCAATCTACGGAATCAATGATTTTCCCAGATGGGCTGTATTTAGAGGCTCCTGGAAATCCTGCATTTTTCTACCGCTGGTTCCCATCCTTTCCAAGCCTCGGCTGAATGGATCCGGAAATCCCTTGGGAAAGAAAATGCATGGGTCTGTTCACCTTGAAAATGAAGAAACCAAAGAGGCAAAAGGTCCCTCTTCCTTCTCAGGTGGACTGATTAGTTTTACAAGCACCTGGGAGGCCCCGAGGAAAACGCAAATGCCAAGTCGTCTCCCAGTGAAAAAGCACATAATAATCTGTGCAAAACAGCACCTCTGGATAAACACAATGTGGCTATATATATATATATACTGTGGTCGTTTCCTGTTGCTCTGCAGCTTGTACAGCGAAGTGGGGTGAGGCTGCGGCCATAAGCCGCATGGTGACATGTACATTAGCTGTGCCCTCTGCTTCCGGTGCTGCTGATCGCCCTAGGGGGACCAGCCTGGCACTGCTCAGAGCTGCCCACAGGCAGGGAGCCCCTGAGGTCTGACTTGGGGTGTCTGTCTGTGTCTGTGAGGTGCACTCCCATTCTCCCTGGGTACCAGCAGCCTCTGTGCAGAGAGGTGTCAGTGCACAAAGCGCCGAAGAGCCAGCAGCCAGCATGCATGTCTAACGGACTGCTTGTGTAACTTCTGCACCACGGAACCAGAGGTCTGGGAAGAAAGGGTGGTAACAGATGAGCGGCCCTTGTTCTGTTAAAGGGGCAGCTTCAGTAAAATAAAATAATAAAAAAATCCTTAGTGAGGTTGTATTAAAAATCATTTTGGTGAAACCTAAGGCTCACATCCCATGTGCTAGAAACCCACAATGCCAGGAACAGCAACCATGATTGGACTCTCAGACTGGTCTCTCATCTTAGGAGTTCAAAATGCTTGAGTAGACATCTCCCAGTGTAATTTTGGATTTGCAGACCAGAGTCCCACTTTACTCAGCAGTGAAATGTAGGCACCAAAAATGCAGAGATTGGCCCCACACCTAGAGCAAGTCAGGAGAAGAGACTGGAGTAAAATTCACCAGGACTCACTGTTTTCCATCTGCTAAGCCAGGGATCACCACCCCATTCCCAGGTGCTGCCCCCCTCCTCTTGTGGGAGGTCCAGGATGGAAACTGGCATTTTTCAAAAGTGTCATTTTTTAAGTTTGGCATTTTAAAAATTTTCAGGAAATTCTGTTGTGCAGACAGAATCACCATGGGTCTTAATCACTTGACCTGACATGTTCTACATGAATTGTTAAACTAGAATACTGTAATTTATCAAGGCAGTAAGCAAATATTGAGTGCATACTGTCTGCGGGCTTGATGCTGAGTCTTGGGTACAGAAGTGAACAGATGAGACCAATGATTCTGCTTTAAAGAGTTTTCTAGTGGAGGAGACACTAATCCAAGTTTTGAACAGATAAAGTTTAGTTTTGCACATGTATTTCTAAATATGGTTTGTGTGATGACAACAGGGTGGAGAGAATAACTCAAGGCTGGATGTAAGTTAGTCTGAAGATTCAAAGCAAGACCCTCTGAAGATAGGATATTTACACGTAAATGACAAAGACGGAAAGAAGGACCGTGCATCCTCAGTCTTTCAACACAAAACCAAAGCCAGTTATGATTCTAAGAAGCAACTAGTTACCACAAAAAGAAGAAAAGTGGGGCGGGGTGGGTGGGGGGAGTGGATTGCTGTCTTGAGCTTAAGAGCATTTGTCTTTATTGAGGGAACCATGGCTCCTCCTCCCAGTGGTAGAGGTGGTTTATGGCAGGACAAAAGGGAAAAAATGAAACACAGGGACATAGGGTCCACTGGTAACTCATGATGAAGGTTCTCTTAGGGCACTGATTGCTTCCAGAGTGAGTCTGGGGGATGTTCATAGGTGCTTTATGCAAACAGGAATCTGATCAAATTAGTGTGGGAAGCACTGGCTTATGCACACATCCAGAGGCCCATGTCTCAGGACTTAATCAGATAACCTTACACATGCTGACATAGATCGTGAATCTCTAAGGGGAGGAGAGGGCTGATACAGTCTGCTGTGTTTTCCAAAAATATGTCATGGTGGCACAGTTTTTCCATGAGCACCTAACCAGGTTCTGAAATATGATTCTGCCTAAGACCCTCTTGGGGAGAATAACAGATGGCGAAACCAAGAATCTGGTTCTCTCCATCTAGAATGGTCTTCGCTAGCTTCCTTTTTAACCAACACCTCAAGAGATTTTGAGGCAGCAAATCCAGGAACCATACTTCAAGAAAAGCTAATAGGACTAGAATTCCACGGAGCATCTCCATATCTTTGCTCATTTCCATGACTGGCCTACCTGGCTCTCCTGTGTTCTTTTAAACCTGGTTCATGCTGAGTGGACACAGCTAAGTTATTGGGCCAGGATAGACTTTTTACAAAATCATTTATTTATTTATTTGGCTGTGCTGAATCTTAGTTGAGGCCTGTGGGATCTAGTTCCCCAACCAGGGATCAAATGCATGCTCCCTGCATTGGGAGTACGGGGTCTTAGCCACTAGACCACCAGGGAAGTCCCAGCATAGACTTTTTTGAAAGTAATAATAATAATAAGTAAAATGAGTCACAGACAGCAAATTGACCCTTGGTCTAGAATCTGCTGGGTGTCCCGTGTGGGGTTACAAAGGCCACCATGGTCATTTGGACTCAAGTTGGCAGGAGCATCATGTGTGGTATGAGATGCTGTGCATCAAAAATTCCTGAAGCTGTGCAAATACTGGGTCCATCAGAAGTTTTTTTCTGCAGCATATACCCACCTGCCTTTGTCTGATTAGCTCCATCTCTTTAGCTACCTCCCTTGCTTTCCAAGGAACACAGGTACTCAGAAAGACCCTTCTGGATGCATTCATACGCACAGAAGTTTGTGTCTTTTATTCTCTCCCTTCTATCCTGGCCACCAGAAGGAAACAGGCTGGAGAAATGGGCTCTTTGCAGAGGGTGTGGAATCCCCTGGCCCCTTCTATCTGGGTTGCATTCAGCATCCAGAGGAGTGGGGGGACCAAGCACGTGATCAGACAAGGCTTGTTGCTAGGAGGCAAGGTTCAGATTACTCACCTGGGTCCCAGTAACTCCCCTCCCCCATCCACCAGAGCTCCAAGTACTCCACGGCTGCAGACAGAAAACTCATTCGGTGTTACACTCCGAAAGCATTCCAAAGACCAATGTGCCAGTGATCTGAGTTGGTTAAAAGATAGCCTGGAGATGGGAAGAGGAGATGCAGAAAGAAACGTGAGAAAAATCGTGTTTTCCTGCACATTTAATAGCCCTGCCTTGTCCTCAGAGCAAGCAGCCGAAAAAATTTAGAGAAATCTGTACTTGTGTGTGGTTTCTCAGGTTGGTGCAGTGGTAAAGAATCCGCCTGCCAATACAGGAGACTCAGGTTCGATCCCTGGGTTGGGAAGATCCCCCGGAGGAAAGAAGGGCAACCCACTGCAGTATTCTTGCCTGGAGAATCCCAAAGACAGAGGAGCCTGGCAGGCTGCAGTCCATGGGGTCACAAAGAGTCAGACATGACTGAGCACACGCACACATACATATAAAACTTTTGTGTGAGGCAGGTCTAAAGATGAGTTTTGTGTGAGAACACAGACACAGAACCAGGTTAAAACTTGAGGATGGTTGTGACTGAAACCACAGTGAGAGAAGTACCTTTCCTTCAAGATGACTGCATACTGACTGCTTGTCTTTCTGACCCACACATTCTGCATTTTGGTGTGTTTTGCTTGGTTTGCACTAATCCTTTGGCTGGTGGTCATTTGCTCTTGGAGGCCAGTTTCGCTTCCTGGTTTTGTGAAAATGGCAGTGTGGCCGGTCGCTCGGGCACACTGTATCAGTGCAGGAAGTGTGCAGTTTTAAAATGTCAAAGCCAGCAGCCTCCTGTCCGGTGCCTGCCATCAATCAGCAATGTCTCTGGACCTGCAAGGAGCCTGCTACTAGTTAAAACAGTAACGCACAGACAAAGATCTTGCCTCAAGACTGCCTACCATCTAACCGAGGGCATGATCAAAAGGGAGAGAAAGATGGGATCAACAGAAAAACTAAATGCACTCACTGCTACAGCGTTTTAGGGCAAAGCGTGAGTCAGAGAAACGGCTGCCCATGGGGAGGGCAGGGCGTCTGGGGTCCAGAACATGGGTTCACATTTTTTCACTGATGGTCTGTGTGACCAGAAATGAGGTCTGAGCCTTCCTGTATCTCCCTTTCTTCATCAACAAAATGGGGAGGGGGGTGATAATAGTACCTACCTGTTTGATTTATTCTGGTGATTAAACAAGGTTATAGGTGTGGGAAGCTTCCCAGGTGGCTTAGTGGTAAAGAATTCACCTACCAATGTAGGAGACACTGGTTGGATCCCTGGGTCAGGAAGATTAACCTGGAGAAGGAAATGGCAACCCTCTCTAGTATTATTTCCTGGGAAATCCCATGGACAGAGGAGCCAGGTGGGCTACAGTCCATGGGGTCATAAAGAGTCAGACACAATTTAGGGATTAAACAGCAATAAATAGGTATGGGAAGGCTTCTATTAAGATAAATGCCTTATACTATAAAATTGTCTAAAAGTTCAGTTATTATTATTGCTACAATAACAGCATGGAGGGCAATCAGTCTAGAACATGCATCATCAGCCATTTCCCCTAAAAAGCGAGAGAGGAGTAGAGACTGAGCTGAGTATAGGGATTAAACCAGCCCAGGACTCTGTTCCGGCCCCATCATTCTTTGCTCGGAATTCCTGTATCACTACTGAAAGCTAATCATGGTTACAATTTGTACTGAAAGATTTAAGATGAACTTATCATGTCTAAGATTTGAAGAAATCCAAGAAAAGCATGTACTTCCTAAGATATCACTTGGTTTTAATTTTACGGAGCTACCTTCAATTTAGGAGAATTTTGTGACTGTAAATTTTGTGGTGTAAATTCCATAGAGATCCATTTAATGACTAAAAAATGATCATAGTAATTATGAGTATTATTAAATATCTAGGTAAGAGAGGCAAATATAAGGTGTCCTTATGACATGTATGTGATCGTCATTTCCTAGGTAGCTAGATGGGTTTCCCTGGTATCTCAGTGGTAAAGAATCCACCTGCCAATGCAGGAGACACGGGCTTGACCCCTGAGTGGGCAAGATCCCCTGGAGGAGGGCATGACAACCCACTCCAGTATTCTTGCCTGGAGAATCCCCATGGACAGAGGAGCCTCGTGGGCTACATTCAATGGGGTCACAAAGAGTCTGACACAACTGAAGTGGCTTAGCATAGAGCACACAGGTAGCTAGATGAACCAGGAGACTGTATTTGGCTATGGTTGGAGAATTAATTGTGAAATGCTAATGAATTTCGTAGGCCTTTCTGAGTCTTCTCCTCCCTTATATGCTAGGTCCTGTTGGAAATTCATATGATTCCCACAAACAGAAAATAATATTGAGAATAATTTTTTTTAAATTTTCCTTTAAGGATCTCATGTGCTGGTCTGAGAAATTGTTTAATCCCACTTTAAAGGGAGGACCTTGGGAGGAATAAGACAAAGACCAGTTGAAAGAAGCAGCTAGAATTAGGGACTGGTTGATCCTGAAGATTCCTGATACTAAAATCTCCATTTGGTATCAGAGGCCAAATGTCAGTTCCTCATACATCTCCAAGGAAGCCATCTATATGTTTACGCACTGAGACTGCATTAAGACTGAGACTTTCCTCCTTCAATCCTTCACCCAACCCCACTAAACAGGAAATGCAAACCACTTGAGCTGAACAAGCAACCGCCCCCCCTGGGCCCCACCCCCACCCCACCCAGCATAAGTACTTTGTTCTCTGCTTTCCATTCATTTTGATGAGCTATGTACATTCATTTCATAGATGCAGGGCAATCAGTTAGAAGTTGTTAGAAAAAAGAAGACTGGGTCATAATTCTTATCCTCAGATATCTTGCCTTCAGGAAACTTCCAACCAAAGAGGTCCTGTGAATTGATAAGCTACAGCTTTTGATGGTGGTATTAGCAGCTCTTGATATTTAGAAATTCTTGGGGCACGTACTTGTAGCGGGCACATCACATTTAAAGTTCTGATCGTTGACTTGATATCCTAAATTGGTTTGTCACTTGATTGACTTTGGAGAGGCAGGAACCTGGAGAGACTTCTTGAGACACATCCATTTCAGACACTCCCAAAACATGCCAGGTCCAGATAAAAATCTGCTCTGAAGCTACCTCATCTAAAACCAGAAGCCTATGGCTAATCATCCACCAGTAAACTGTTTACTGACTTTCTGGGACAAATGTTCAGCAAATACTGTATGATCAAAAGACAGCTAGAAAGAATGTTTTGCTTTTTTAAAAAATTCTAGAAGAGACAGATGGTTGCCTATGTGCATTCTTTCTTCTGTAACACTATTTTGCATACATTAAATATTTATAGCTCAATTTTTAGTAGTTTTCCAAATGCATTGTAATTTGTGGGTATCTGAGTGTGTGCAGGTGTGTGTGTGGGGGGGCAGTGAAAAAGACAAGGGCTTCTCGTCATTGGGGGTAGAACCTGACTCAGCACCCCAGACCAGTCCAGCCCAGTCTGAGTTCCAAAGGATGATACTAACCAGATGAGTCCCTCTCCAAGCCCCAAACAAACATATTCTAAAGGACCCATCAGTGTAAAGAACATGGGCATCTGCACTGTACGTGCACACTTAATTCATTAAATAGATGAGGACTTCTGAAAACCCTTAACTGAATTTGTTGAATCTAGCCAGTTTCTTAGTGATGATGGTATGGGGTCTCAGTGGGAGCAGGATATAGAGACAAAGGGAAGGAAAGAGCCCGGGGCCAGCACAGCTCTGTCCCCGCATCTGTAGAGGGAGGGGACCCTCTGATCACCTCCCAACATTATCCTCAGGTCTGTCTGAACTGGGGCTTCCCTGGTGGCTCAGTGGTAAAGAATCTGCCTGAAATGTAGGAGCCATAGGAGACGCAGGTTCAATTCCTGGGTCAGGAAGAGCCCTTGAAGGAGGGCATGACAACCCACTCTAGTATTCTTGCCTGGAGAATCCCATGGACAGAGGAGCCTGGTGGGCTATAGTCAGTGGGGTTGCAAAGAGTCACACAAGACTGAAGCAACTTAGCACATGCACACATGTCTTAACTTGGAGCTGAAAAACCAGACTATGAAGCACAAAGTCAAGTATTCATGAGTGAGATTGGTAGGATAGACATAACCTGGGCCTATTTTGCATTTCTCCAGACTCCCACTACGCCGGCTCACTGGCCTTCTGCGCTGGGCTTCTTCCAGGGTCAGTGATCTTACTCAGTCCTAAATGGGAATCTCATCCAGCACTCCGTCTCCAAACCATGAAGTCAACCATAAACAAGATCTTCCTTTTTTAACCCTTCTTTTCAATTTGATTTTTAGTCAAATAAATAATACAAATACATTATTGGGAAAAAAAAAAGTCAAATAGAGGTAAAGTCAGAGCCCCCTGACTCTGAGGTGAGACCACACCCAGTCTCACTTCCCATCCTAGAAGTGGCCATGGAGGGTTTATTGAGGGCGTAAGATAGATCGTTTGAATGATGCATCACTTTTTCCCGCAGGAAACTTTCTTTTTGGCTGAGTTCCAGTTACTTTTGCTGTGATGTGACTTGTGAGGCTTTTGTGGAGAGTTTACTTTCTATCCAAATGCAGATGGTCTACACTATATGTCTAATGCTGAAGCCTTGGCAGTCAGGTGCAGAACTGCTTAATTGAAGTTTGCGTGGAAATAACTTATTATCTTTATGGAAGTAGATAGCCATCTGTAGTTCCTTAAGTAAAAGACATCTGCACCCTAGAACTTGGGAGCTGGGATGGGTGGCAAACTTCTACCATTGTGCTTCCCATCTTAGTCCTAGTAAGTCATCTCAGTATTTTACTCTAGTGTTGTTATTGTGGTTGTATAATTCTGTAAAAAAAAAAACTTTTTATTTTGTATTGTGGTATAGCCAATTAACAGTTTTGTGATAGTTTCAGGTGAACAGCAAAGGGACTCAGCCAAACATATACATGTATCCATTCTCCACCAAACCCTTCTCCCATCCAGGCTGCCACATAACATTGAGCAGAGTTCCCTGTGAAATACAGTAGGTCCTTGTTGGTTATCCATTTCAAACATAGCAGTGTGTCCATGTCTACCCCAAACTCCCTAACAATCCCTTCCCCCCCATCCCTCCCACCAGAAACCACAAGTCCGTTTCTCTGAGTCTGTGAGTCTCTTTCTGTTTTGTAAGTAAGTTCAACTGTATCACGTGGTTGTATAATTTTTAAGAGAATGTGCTCATGAGGAAGCAAACATGCTCCATGCTACCCTCACTAGCCTCTACCTTCTTGCATTAGGTACCATCTTGACCCACTCCTTCATTTTATGAAAGGAGTTGTGGAAAATCAGAGGAGCGGTCTTTGCCTAAGACCACCATAGCTGATCACTGATAGAGCAGAGGCCAGAGTTCTGGATCCCCTTTTCCAGGGTTCCTTCTACTCTCACCACATCTTCCATATGGGCTTCTTGCTAACATCCGATACTAAAAAGTCAGCCACTACCAATACATGGAAATCTAGGATGGCTCTACCTTTTTTGCATTACTCAAGTGCTGCAAAGTTCAGAGTTCCCCTCTACCCTGGTTCATCCACTACTACCCAAGCTTTCCAAATCCTTCCAGATGCTATGCCCAGGCTCAAGGCCATTCTAATTTCTGAACATCTTCTAGCCACTGAGCCACTGCATGGGATGGAATGAACAGAACCCAGCTTGATAGCCAAAGAAAACCTGGGTTTTCCCCCTGCCCCTACACCTCAAGTTGTGTGGCATTGGACAAACCACACAACCCAGCACAGGCCCACTTTACACACAAACTCTCTGCCCTGCCTTAGAGGGTTGTCATGAGGGCCAGATAGCACAGCGCCTGTAAAAGCGCTTTGGAAAAGAAAATGCTGCAGATAGATTGCCATTATTATCAACGTTTGACTCATCCTCTTATATCCAGGACTGAAAATATTTCTTCCATTGATGTCAGAACAAAACACGTTGAACAAAGCCAAGCCCCAGGGCTGCGTTTCTGCTCTGGAGTCCCCTGTGTTACAGTATCTATGTTGGGCTTTCCAGTGAGTAGACTGAAACCAAACAAAGCAAAACAAAAAAGAAGAAGAAAAAGCAGCAGCAAATACTGCTGGGTTTTGCATTTTCCCTTCTGTTTTCTGATTAGCGTCTCTATGGCCTGTGAGCACAGAGAGAACCTCAAAAGATTGTGTTCGCTGTGGATAAGCACCCAACCCGATGTTTATCAGCACTTATCTCTTGCAAACTCACTCTCTGGAGGCTTCAAAGCAGTGGGGAGATCTCTCAGCCTTGTTCTGAGGGAAGGCGAGCTCCTGCAGGGCTGGGGCTGCAGGTGTGGCTCCACAGCCCTAGCTCCATCCTTGGAACACGGCTCTCTTGTTCCTCCTAGTGCAGAAGAAGGAAGCAGGGGGTTTACCCAATGTTTGAGGATGGGTAGTGGGGTAGAGGGAGCTGCGTAAAAAAAGGAATATTTTTAAACAAGCTCTGAAAGGCTGAAAAAGTAGGTAAAGCTGGGGAGGGGAACGCAGGCTACCTCCACCTACCGACACCCCCCACCCCTGCAACTCCACCTCACCCCCACCCGCCCCAGCCCTTAATCTGCCAAACAACCCATCACACCTTCAAAAGGTGTTTTAACTCCCTTCATCTGCTCCCAGCTCACCATCCCCTACCTCCTTGGCTGCGCCCACTACTCTCAAGGCAGAGCCGTGGTCAGCCGAGGGGGACCCTGGGAGGGAAGGAGGGGGAGAGGGGGAAGGGGAAGGCAGCATTTTATTAGGCTGTTGAATTTGATTTATTAGGGGGGAAAAATCCTTCGCTTGCTTGCCACACAGGTTATTCTCAAAGTGAAAACTCTATTTTACTTTGAAAAAAAAAATGGTGAAAGTGCCTCCAGTTATGAATGGAGCTCTTTGTTACCTTCCAGATCGACAAGACAGACTGTTTGGTTCATGTCTGTGAGCCGGCAGAGAAGTGCGGGGGCCTGGGAGGCAGATGTGGCCTTAATTGCATGGAAATATTAGAAGATCGTTAAGCCATTTTGACAGGATTTCCCTCCTGCTGCAGGAGCAAGGGGCCATGTCTGAGCTGCATCAGGTCTGGCCCGACCCTCTGGCTGCTACGCCTCTTGTCCCCACATGTGAGGGACACGTGGGTTTTGAGTCACTTGCCCTGATGTTACAGGGAAGTAGAGGTGTCCTTGCTATCGACTTCTATGCGTGTTTGTGCTCCAGCAGTGCAGAGAGTAACCTCCCAAGAAACCCTCTGACCTGGAGTGGGAAGAGCCACTGGATAGTGAAATAAATACTCAAGAATGTGCATACACATACAAGTAGGGCATGATCGGAGGTCTCTATCTGAAAGGTGTGCTCAGAAAGCTCTCAAGGGACCGACCCACAGAGGTCCCGAAAGAGTAACAATCTGTGATCATATCAAATTGTTGTTGTTGTTCAGTCGCTAAGTTGTGTCTGACTCTTTGTGACCCCAGGGACTGCAGCATGCAGGTTTCCCTGTCCTTCACTGTCTTCTGGAGTTTGCTCAGATTCATGTCCGTTGAGTCAGTGATGCCATCCACCCACCTCATCCTCTGTCACCCCCTTCTTCTTCTGCCCTCAATCTTTCCCAGCGTCAGGGTCTTTTCCAATACTGGTGTCTAAAGACAGTATCTTCCCTATCTTTTTCACTTGGAGCTTACGCTTGATGCTCACAGGAGCACTGGCTCACTGGGCGTCCTGAAGTTAAGTCCAGAAATCCTTGAACTTTGTTGGGTTGTCAAAGACCAAGACCCATGAATGTGGTCAACCTGGTTTCCTGTCCGCTGGCCTGACTGTGGCCCCATCTTGCTTTCACTCCCCGCTCTTCCCCTTCTCAGCTTAGCTTTCTGTGTGCTTTGTTGTCGTTTAGTTGCTAAGTCATGTCTATCCGACTCTTTGGTGACCCCATGGATTGTAGTCTACCAGGCTCCTCTGTCCGTGGGATTTCCCAGGCAAAAATACCGGAGTGGGTTGCCATTTCCTTTTCTAGGGGATCTTCTGACCCAGGGATTGAACCCACATCGCCTGCATGGCAGGCAGATTCTTTACCACTGAACCATCAAGGAAGTCCTCTATGTGCTTAGGGATGCATTTTTAAAAAAACATTTGTCTAAGTTAAAAATACTTAAGAGGGTCAAACTGCTCAGAGGGAAGAGGAAACCCCTCTCAAATTGTAGTTCAGAGATCTCTTTGGATTACAAGAGTGAATATTTTAGATCAAATCTTGCTCAATGAGCTTAGAACTGTGTTAACAGTTGGGGACCTGGGGTGAATCCACGCTGTAGGTGTCCTAATGGTCAGGCCACCTCTTAAAGTTGGGGTGGTGGATAGTGGCTTAGCTGATGTAGGGCCACAGCCTGGGAGGGATGGGGACAAGGTGGCCAGAAAGGAGGAGTGGAGGAAGGGAGGAAGAGAAGGTGTGGCTACAGAGATCCTGTTTTCATGCAAATGTTGATTTTGTGGGAAGAGGCACTCCCAGGCAGAGCTGGCACCCAGAGTCCCAGGCTGCACCCATCAGAGCTGCCGCTCTCCTAAAGGCTGAGCATTTGAGAAGCATCTGTGAAATGTCTTGGGGCCAAGAGTGCACAGTGTGAAGCTCTGGCTTAAAGCACAGTCACCCGCCCACTGGGACTTGGGCTCCAGAGCTGAGCAACCTGCCAGGATACACGGCATCTCCCCATCACGCTTCCAGAGTGCTCAAAATCTCAGTGTTGCTTGAGGACCCTGCTGTGGGAGCTACCACCTTCTACTAAAGGGAGGCAGTATCCTTCCAAATCCTTAGGAAGAAGCCCCCAGGGGTGGGGGTGCCGCGTCTGTACCCCCTTCTCCCTGCAGCATGCTCTTTAGACACGAGATGAATTATTTTCGGGAGGTCCTCGCTGGCTATTTGTGACCAGGAAAGTCCCTGCTGTACATTTGTTGACAGGCAATGAAGTGTTAACGCCCTCCCCTCACCACATTCCTGCTCAGTTCACTGCTCTCCCCTCCCCTGAAATCCCCCTGCCTCCGCAGTGGCCATCTCTCTGCTTCACGCGCTGCCACCTTTTCAGGAGGCACTCCTCCGCTGTTCTAGTACTTTCTTGAGGATGCTACACTGGGGTGTCTGGGAAAGCCATTGGCTTGGATTGTTGTATGAAAGGCAGTGTTTTACACTTTCCAGACTTCTTTTGCAGACTTTGTTCCTTTTTAATTCGATCCTCACAACATACGGTAATTTCTACCTATTTAATTCAGGATTTCCTCCCTCCTCTCTCTCCTACCACCAACTCCCCCCGCCCTCGGCAGTGATTTCCACAGCAAACTTGGAGAGGCTGCTTGCTTGTCAGGGGACC
The DNA here is from genome assembly GCF_019923935.1 of Bubalus bubalis. Taxonomy (NCBI): domain Eukaryota; kingdom Metazoa; phylum Chordata; class Mammalia; order Artiodactyla; family Bovidae; genus Bubalus; species Bubalus bubalis. Next base: position 112,804,350 of record NC_059161.1, read on the forward strand.
CTCTGCTCACAGAATCGCCTGCAAGTATTTACTTCACTGCAGAGATACACCAGATCAGTGGGGGAAAGTTTCTACCAATCTCCTAATTCCACCGTAATCAGCAAGTGCTATTAAAACTCTCTGTTGCCATTTTCCATGGACTCGTTCTCGACTTCTATCACAGTGCCTAGTACAAGGCATGTTTCCAGTCAGTATCTGTCAGATGAATGAATGCCTCAATGAAAGAATGCTTTTTGTGACAAATATGTTTCATGATCCCATAATGAGACAGGACATGTTCAAGAAATATCCAAAGTGACCGTCACATGGTTTGAGTAGCATATAGTCCAGCCACCAAGCACGCATGTCTAGAACCTATGCTGGTCAATATAGTAACCACTAGCCAATGTGGCTATGTAAATTTAAATTAACTAAAATGAACTAAAATTTTAAAAGTCAGTTCCTCAGTCACACAGGCCACGTTTCCAAAGTTTGTAGCCACCCAGGGCTAGTGGCTTCTGCATCGCGCAGTGTAGATTGGAGAATGGTTTCCTGTAGCGGAAAGTTTTCCTAGACAGTGCTGGTCTGAAGGACCAAATGCAAGAGTTCAATGTCTTTCTACATTGAAGGATCATAGGTTTTATATAAATGCTCTTTGTTTGTTAATTATTCTTTTTTTTAGAATGTTATGAACACTGTATTTTGGCTGTTCTGGGTCTGCGTTGTGGTGTGTGGGCTTCTCTTGTTGAGGAGTATCAGCCCTGGAGGACATGGGCTCAGCAGTTGTGCTGTGCAGATTTAGTAGCCCCATGGCCTGTGGGATCTTACTTCCCGGACCAGGGATCGAACTTGTGTTCTTTGCATTGGAAGATGGGCTCTTAACCACTGGACCACCAGGGAAGTCCCTGTTTCTTAATTATGAGTTTATCACAAAACTGAGGTTGAAGAGCATACGTATCTATTGCTCCTTTCCACAATCTTTAACACTTTTCAGAAAGTCCTTCAGGACATTGTCTCGTGTTTTATGTGGTCTGTTCATAAAATTCCCTTTTTCAGTTTATAAGAATATTTGTCTACCAGAAGAAAATGCTGTAAATATTTGTAACAGCATTGTTTAAAACCAGGCAAAAAAAGGGAGAAAAAACAATTTGGGGGAACAAGTTGACATAAAAGTGGTTTTATATATATATAAAAGGAAAAACACACTCAGGCTAGAAGACCTGAAACCTTTGTTGGTTCAGGATTAGAAGGAGCAAGGTGACCACAGGTTCCAAGGAGGGCAAAGTTGACATCACTGGCTTTAGCCTTTTCATAAGAATCACCCAGCCCCACAGAACGTGGGACACCCCATTGGTGCAGAAACCCAAGCTGAAGTCACAGCACCAGAACTGACAGCTGTCGACAGTGGACCCTGGAGTGAAGGGATCCAAGCAGGGAGAGGAGCCCAGAGGCTTTTTAATGAGGTTTGGACACGTCCTCATGGCTTCACCACCTTGGAGGGTGGTTTCCTATTTCCCGTAAGGTTTTGGAACGTCAAGGATTAAGCTTCACAGCCATCATGACTCCTGTCCTTGGGACAGACAGAGAGGCCTGGCTCCTACAGGGTAAGGCTGGTTCCTCCTGAAGCTTCCAAGAATCAAACACTAAGTACCTTTTATAGAGAGAGTAACCAAATCAGTCCCAAGGCCCTAGGAACTGTCAGGGGGCTTCAGCTGGGGTTTCTGCTCAACCAGCTTTACTGAGACTGACAAAGGAAATACCACCACGTAACCCCACGGAGATGTTTTCATTGCAAGCCCTTGGCAGGACTTGTTCACAAAATATCTGCTTTTCCTATAGATGGACGCTGAGAGACAGGAGGCCCGGGGCCAGAATGCCTGGGCTTGGCACTCAAGTCACATGAGGATGAAGGCCAACCCAGTGGGTGACGGCATTGAGGGTGGCTGCCAGCCGAGAGGCCAGCTGTGTACCGGAGACAGAGTCTGAGCTCCGAGAGGGGCGATGCTTGGCTTCTTGTGTGGGGAGCAGGCTGTCCTCGGATCCCCTCACCTCATCTCAGAGGGGACGGTGGGGATGGTGAGCAGAGGGTCCATGGAGCTGAGGCACACATTGCCATCTCTGAGTTACTCGCAGGTGGGGCGGCCCCACAGTGCATCAGCCAAACCGCGATAATTTTGAGAGTGAAAGGAGGCATTATTAAGCATTTTCTGGAACAAAAGCCATCAACTGGGACAGTCCCAGACAAACAGGGCAGTCAGATCCATCTGCTAATCAATGATAGGCATCTTGCTCTTACCTAGTTCAGTCTTCTGTGTTTTGATAAAGATACAGGGCTTCCCTGGTGGCTCCATAGTAAAGAATTTGCTGGCCAATGCAGGAGACCCGGGTTCGATCACTGGGTTGGGAAGATCCCCTGGGGAAAGGAATGACTACCCACTCCAGTATTCTTGCCTGGGAAATCCCATGGACAGAGGAGCCTGGCAGGCTACAGTCCATGGGGTCACAAAAGAGTGGGATACGACTTAGCGACTAAAGAACAAACAAAAGAAACAGGCCTAGAGAAATGAAGTGCTTTTCCTATCTTAGAACCTGTGAATTAGAATAAGAAGGTTAAGCTTGGGGAGTGCTTATAATGTGCCAGGCATCAGTTAGAATGTCTTGTCATCGTCTCTATCTCACCAAAAAAGAAACTGTGGCAAAGAGAGATGGAAGAATTTGCCTGAAGTCACAGGACTGACAATCCTAAAGGAAATCAACCCTAAATATTCATTGGAAGGACTGAAGCTGAAGCTCCAATACTTTGACCACCTGAAGTGAAGAGCTGACTCATTGGAAAAGATGCTGATGCTGCGAAAAACGGAGGGCAGGAGGAGGGGGCAAAAGAGGATGAAATGGTTGGATGGCATCACTGACTCAATGGACATGAATTTGAGCAAACTCTGGGAAATAGTGAGCTCCCCTGGTGGCTCAGTTGGTACATAATCTGCCTGCAATGCGGGAAACCTGGGTTTGATTCCTGGGTTGGGAAGATCCCCTGGAGAAGGGGATAGGTACCCACTCCAGTGTTCTGGCCTGGAGAATTTCATGGACAGAGGAGCCTAGCAGGCTACAATCCATGGAGTTGCAAAGAGTTGGACATGACTGAGTGACTTTCACTTTCTTTCTGGGAAATAATGGAGGACAGAGCCTGGCATGCTGCAGTCCATGGGATCACAAAGAGTCAGACACAACTTAGTGACTGAATAACAGCATCTCAGGACTGACAAGTGGTGTCAGAAACCGAATCTCAAAGGGGACGGCATGGTTCTGCTCAGAGCAGGGACACAGTGAGGAGCCCCTCACCTCAACTCGTGCTCAGCCGGACACTTTGCAGTCATTTCTGTCATTGTGTTCATTTGACGGGTGAGGAAGCCAAGGTGTCTGAAAGCTTGAATAACGTCTACAGAAAACATGAAGAAAATCCATCCACGTGGGATTTGCTGTCTGGAGAGACGGAATATCAGCGTACGAAAAACTACCATATCCAGAAAGAGTTAAAAAAAAATAAAATCGATGTGACAAGGCAGTCTAGAATAAAGTATTGAATCGGAGATGAGTCAGAAAGTACTACAGGGACTTCCCTGGTGGCCTAGTGGTTAAGACTTCACCTTCTAGTGCAGGAGGTTCGGGCTTGATCCCTGGTCAGGGAGCTAAAATCCTACATGCCTCTGGGCAAAAAACCAAAGCATAAAGCAGAAGCAATATTGTAACAAATGATCCACTTAAAAAAAATCTTAAAAAAAAAAAAAAAGTACTACAAATTTCAGCAGAGTGAGAGCTTACTGCAGGGGACTGCAGGAGGGTGAAACTTCCTAGAGGAGGTGATGGAACTCCAGGTGTTCTGGAAGGTCCCCTCCACCCACCTTGGGCTCTACCTGTTCCAGGAGGGCCTCCCCTGAGCCTTTACTCACTGCCCCCTACCCACCGACATGAGCCCCTGTACCCATATCAGCCTTCTCCCCAGACTAAGCACCTTGGGCTCATTTATCTTTGCATCCCCTGGACCAAATGCTGGCATGGAGTATGTCCTCCAGAAAGGTTTGGTGAAGAGCTGAGATTCAGTGAGCCAAAGGGGATGAGGAAGGCAGCTCTGTGGGATGTCTGTATTGAGCAAAGGGACAGGAAAGCTGGTATTCACAAAGGTGTTTTGTTGTTGTTCAGTTGCCCGGTTGTGTCCTACTCTTTGGCGACCTCATGGACTGTAGCCCACCAGGCTCTTCTGTCCATGGGATTTCCCATGGCAAGAATACTGGAGTGGGTTGCCATTTCCTTCTCTAGGGGATCTTCCCGGCCCAGCGATCAAACCCATGTCTCCTGCATTGGCAGGCGGATTCTTTACGAGCCACCTGTAAAGCCCATATGTTTGCAGACACCCAAAGAACAATCCAGAAATGTGTATTATAGAGACATCTACAGGACAAGAGTGCTGGGAAGAAACAGGTAAGAGGTCTTATTTGAAGAGAAACCATTTAATAAGGACATTAAAATGCAGCAAAAGAAATGAGAAAGGCAAGAAGGAATAGAGGGGACAAATGGAGTGGAGGAGCAGAGGATAGCCAACCTAAGAGGTGGGCAGAGACAGGGCGGGGGCATCTGAGCCAGCCCAGAAGACAGGCTCCGTGGGCACCTCCTCTGGTCACTTGCATTCTCCTGTGCCTGCAGCAACCTGGTAACCGTATGCCCTGGGACCACAGAAGGACTAGACACCTTGGGTAGAGTGACCCATGCAGATGTGAAAGTTAGAGATCCTGCACAGTCAGGATGGGATAGGCCTAAGGTCACCCAGTGTGGCTTCCTGGGCACGAGTCACCAAGAGGAAACAGCCATGAAGAACCAAGAAATGGATCCGGGCTCTTCTTTGCCCAGTGCCCTGAGGGAAGTGAAGTCAAAAGGGGTCTTGTGCTAGGACCCGGGTCTCCATCAAGGTGAAGTGGACTCCTCTCTCTCTCTGGACAGGGCCAGCGGGGCTCATGGACATTGACAGCCTGCTCCTTGAGGCTGGTTTTGTTTTTGTCCTCCTGCCAGGACGCTCCCTGGGTGTAGCTGAAAGAACAGAGCAAAGGGCCCCTGTGTGCTTGTTTCCTCCTGGGCTTCCTGTGATTATGAGGGCACCCGTTGCCATGGAAACCATCACATGAGGACATCAGCGGATAATATCACAGCTTCTAGGAAAAGGACCTCAAGTCCTTGTCGGGGGTGGCGGGTTGGGGGAATGGTCAGTGGCTTCATGTTTAAACATGAACAAGAAATGGTCATGGGGTGTGGCTGGCTAGAAAAAATGGACAAGCCTGGGTGCAAGGCTTAATGTCTCATGGCCAAGAGCGAGTGGGAAGGCTGGCTGGTGGCAGCGGCACTGGCGGTGGGGAGCGAGGCTCTCGGTGTTTTTCATCGTGCTCTGGGGTTCCCATCATGCTCTGGGGTTCTTATCCATCCGAAAAATCTTTTGCACACCTACTAGGTGTGCCAGGAACTGTGCAAGCTGCTAGATGCAAGCAGTGATTACGGTAGACGTGGTCTCTCTCTTTGGGCTGCTTCTCTTGGTCTTTGAGAGAAAGGATGAGAAAGGTCTCAGGACTCCTAGAATTGGAAAAGCTCCTAAGGGTACACACTGCCTACATTTCCTCCTCTCCCCGAGTTTGCAAACAATGGCAGAAAGTGTCATCACCGCTGGTAGACTGAGAGTCTGCTTCCCCCTGGGGGAGCCCATCGTTTCAGATCAGAGCTGCCTCTGCCCCCTCTTCCCTGGTCATCACAGACCAGACTGAGATCCTCTTGGTCCAGCTACCAGGCCAGAGCCACGAAGACCAAGCCCAAGGGGACCATGTCCCTTCTCCCTGGCTGTTCCATCACCCCCACGGTGGGGGAATTCGGACGCCTCGAGGAAATACTGCAGCCACCCCCACCAGGCTGCTGCTTCCAAGCTTTCAGCTTTCTGTGGTCAGGGCACTGCAGCCATTCATCATCGTCAAAGAGCATTAAACGTTCAGTGGAAGACAGTTAAAATTTTCCAGGAACCAAGAGGTTAGGTAATTTGCCCGAAGTTGCACAGCCAATAAAAGCCCGCGTTGTCGCAGCTGGCACACTGTGCCTTTTATTGAAACAGACTTTACAGCATCACACTATGGAGTGAAGAGAGTGGTGAAGTGGTTTGCTTCCTTTACCCATTCACCTCTGACCTCTCCTGCAGCAAACCTGCTCAGGGATCCTCTGGGGGACAAGGCTGCTCCCAGCCCATCCAGATCCTCAACTGTCCTCTTGTGCCACCACCTCCACAGTCAGAAAAACGCACTCCAGGGCAGGGAAAACATTCTGATATATAACCACCCATGTGGTGCCATAGGGGCACCAGGGCATCAACCTCTTGTCTTGGAGCTGAGTCTTGGAGGACCTGCTGTGCCAATCCTGACCTTTTAGTTCATCCCCAGGGCAGAAGAGAGCAGGAAGAGGTCAGAGCAGTGGCCTTCAGCCACCGATATGGAAGCTTCCAGTATTGTTAATGACGAGTGCAGCCACCGCTGTGCAGCCAGGCAGGATACAGTCCCAGTGCAAGCGATGAGCAGTGAAATCTACTGGGACCTTATGTCTGGTCCATTATCCAGGACGAATGCCTTCCTTACCAGCGTCTCCCGTGGCTTCTGTGGTTGTGTTTTGATGGTTGCCAGTTTCCTCTTCATCATCATCCCTTTGTACCTGGCAGGGCTTTATTTAACCCTTCCAGTCCATCAAAACTGGCAGAAGAACACAGGCTTGATTTCACGGGCTCCATCTAAGCTTTCCAACCAGGGTGAGCCCTCATATCCCACCCTCATGCTGCCCTGCCCCTTGGACACGTTGAGGTCCACCTCTGTGATGAGGTCACTCTTTATTATTGGAGAGGGGTGTGGTCCCTGGATTGTCAAATTATACACAGCAGATCATGGCTGGCCTTTTCGAGCTCCCCATTGTCATTGAGAAAAAGCAGCTTGAAGTGTGGCCAGACCCACTGTAAAGACACAGAAAGGTCAACATACTGTAAAATGTTCCCTTCTTGGAGCTCAGACTAACCTTCAATCCGCCTTCCTGTTAGTTTCCACATTCAGCACTTTTCTTCTTTTCAGCAGTAGACTCGTTCTCCGTGGGAGGAGATTTTCACTTTGATCTTTAGAGATGCCCTTTAAATGTGGTTATGGTCAAAAAAGTGACTGTGAAAACTCAATGTCAACAGGCAAAGGTAGAGACCCACGGGAGACGTGGAAAAGCCTCTAATGGGAGACTATGATTAACAGGGGCCTCCGGCTCTGGATTCTGTTACGTGGCCTGCCTGTATGGAACGCCGAGCCCCTCTCCTCTGAACGCACTTAGGTTCATTCCCTTAATTTATTAAACTCCATTAAATAAAGTACTTTCATCTGCAAAGGATTCCAATTCCATCTTCTAAGAACTTGGCTGACTGCCTTTCGCCGGGCCAGTCATAGCAGAAGCCCCCACTTCCCCAGTTAGTGAAGATTTAAGTGACAAGGTGGCTGGTGGAGGACTGGAGATGGGGGTAGGGATGGGATTAGAGATTTCAATAAGCTACTTTAAAAATCAGCCTGGCACTCTGAGTTTCCAGGGGCATTTTGGCTATGCGACACAACCCAGGATGGGGCGAGACCGAGTTGCCAAACTGGGAACAGTTTGAGGAAGAGCTTTGCAGTTGGGCTACAGATTGGAGAATCGCTAGTTGAAGGATCTAAGGCAAGCGCTGAGCCTCTGGACACTTGGGTTTCTTTTCAATAATGGGAAGATCCTAACATCCTCGGGCTTCCCAGGTGGCGCTAGTGGTCAAGAACCTGCCTGCCAAGGCAGGAGACACAAGAGACGTGGGTTTGATCCCTGGGTTGGGAAGATTCCCCTGAAAAAAGGAAATGGCAACCCACTCCAGTATTCTTGCCCAGGAAATTCCATGGACAGAGGAGCCTGGCTGGGGTTGCAAAGAATCGGACACAACTGAGCGCGCGTGCATACGTATCATAGTTAATTTACTCAGCTGCCTTGGGTCTTAGATGCAGCATGCAACATTTTTCACTGTGGTGTGCGAACTTCTCTCTAGTTGTGGTGTGTGGGCTTAGTTGCCTCGTGACATGTGGGATCTTAATTCTCCAACCAGGGATTGAACCCACATTCCCTGCATTGGAAGGTGGATGCTTAACCACTGGACCAACCAGGGAAGTTCCCTGCCACCTTCCACTTGTGGAGGTATCATAAAGTTTCCTTTGTGTTCCTAGGGAGGGGAATAGACATGGCCTCTTGGTGGGGAGTGGCCAAGATTGGAAATACTGCTGTGGCCGTTTTGGGGCAAAGACAACCTTCCTGACCTGAGTGGGAGCACCTGCACTGCTCTGTGCTAAAGAGCTTTCAGATCAATTTGAGTGATTGATCGATGTCTTCACCTTCTTCCTGATCCATCATTGCCAAACATGTGCCTCCTCTTCCCTTTCGCACCTGCCTTCCCTATATTGGAAAAAAATCAGTTAGAATCAGGCACAGGGCTGGCTGCTAAAAAGGAGGAGGAAGCCGAAGGTTTGAGCAATCTCATAGGAGCCATCTCTCCTGACACGTCAGCTGTGACTGTGCTGAGCATCGTCCACGGCCCCCCCACAACCCCCAGCCCCGCCCTGCCCTGCCCCCACACACACTGCTGCAGAGCCTGCTGGTTTCCAAAAACAGAGAAGCCAGAGGACTTTGCTCCCTGGAATCCTGTCTGCATTGTATATGCTCTCTGGCTGCCAGGAGAAGGGACTTTATGTCATTATGCAAAGAATGTAATAAAAAGCCACAACTCGTGGCTTCCTGTGGTGACCCAGGGATTAGCTCTCCAGAGGCCTGGTCTGGGAGTCTTGGACTCCTGGAGCAGAGGCAGCGAGCGGCAGGGAAGTCAGTCTGGTTGATTTTGACATCTTTTCAAATTGCCTCTAGCACAGCTTATCGGCCACCGAAAGTTGTCCTTACAAGACTTGGGGCAGCACCGGGGAGAGGTGGGCAGCGAACCAGTGTAGGGTTGGTTGGTCTGGGGCCCTGTCTTTTGGGTCATTCCCTGTGCTAGAAATAAACACTCAGCCTCATTATAAGAATCAGGGTCTCTTCCTTCTCTGACTCCATCTGGCCCATCGCTGTGGCTCCTGTGTGTCCTTCCTGCACATGGACTATAGCAGACACTTCTTTCCTGCCCTCCTGCAGAGAATAGGGGACATCTCACATCACCCTCTTCAGCCTTTGCTGGCTGCTCCAGAGGCTTTTCCCTCTCTGCCTCCATCTCTGCTAAGCTGTCTGGGGACGCAGTCCTCAGTTCATCACTAATGTCAGCCAGGCCGTCATGTGGCCAGGCTCTGACCACATCCCCCACCATCACTCAACTGATGTGAGCGTGGAAAATAAGCCTGGACTTAATCTAAGGAAAACAAATGGTGGGAGACACATCTGCTGGTATTTAAAAAAAAAAAAAGGAAAAGAGAAGAAACAAAATGTATACATGACAAATTCCGAAATAAGGGAAGTTTATTTATTTATGAATTCACAGTCATGCAGCCGGCATTCTTCTGATACTTACTGTAGGACTGATATAGGGACAGTGGGATGAGTGGGTGCTACTACTGCCCCTGTCTTTCGCAGGATGATTTCTGAGCCTCGTCTGTGCCTCCTAGAGGCCTGAATTCAGAAACTAGAAAGAGAGAGCAGACTGAGGCTGCAAGGAAACGATCTGATGGTTTGCATGGAGCAGAAGCACAGAGTAAGAAGTACGCTCTCTTCTCTAGAAGTCTGTGGAATCCACATTTCAAATCTGTTATCTCCAAACCTGCTCGTTTTGAACCTTAGACAGACTTGGTTGCTTTTAAGTAGCCAACACATTTGAGAAGGAGGTACCTCTCTGGTTTTATCTCCCTTCTCCAAACCGCATCTCCAACCCAGAGGTTCCCATGGCATTCCTATAGAATCTCTCAGCATTGTACTTCTTTTTGAATTTTTAAAAAATTTTATTTGTATTTATTTGGCTGTACGGGGGTCTTAGTTATGGCACGCGGGATCTTTTAGTCGTGGCACGCAAGATCTAGTTCCCTGACCAGTGATCGAACCTGGATCACCTGCACTGGGAGTGTGGAGTCTTAGCCATTGCACCACCAGGAAAGTCCCTAAAAACATTTTTTGTTTGTTTGTTTGCTATGTCCTAAGAACTTTAGTAACATGTCGGTTGCGTCTGACTCTTTTGCAACTCCTTAGACTGTAGCCTGACAGTCTCCTCTGTCCATGGAATTTCCCAGGCAAGAATACTAGAGTGGGTTGCTATTTCCTTTTCCAGGGGATCTTCTTGACTCAGGATTTGAACTCGTGTCTCCTGTATTTGGCAGGTGGATTCCTTACTACTGAGCCACCTGGGAGAACTTTAGACACTTGATTTAGGGAGTTCATTTATATTATCTCATTTTATACTTATTCTAAATCTGCCAGCTTAGGGACTGTTATTATCCCCATTCTACAGATGAGAAAATGACGTTTGTAAATTGTAAATGAATTGCACTGGGTGGTGTATTGGTGAGTAATTGATGGAACTTGGATTGGAACTCAAATCTCTGACTCGGGAGATCAGGCTCTAGGTATGTTTCAACAAACATAAGAGTTACCCTCAAAGAGGTGACAGTCTAACCGGGAGGTGGATGGTCGTGGTTCAGTGCCCGGACAGCAGATCTGAATTAGAATCCCAGGTCACATTCAGTTGCTGTGTCACCTGAGCTAGTTAGTTCACTTCTCTGAGTATCTATTTCCTCATCAGAAAAAAACAGAGGTGATAACAGCACATCCCCTATAGAATTGCAGGGAGAATTAAATTAGATCGCTCAAGGAAACATGCACTTAATAAATAATACGATAATCGTCTGCTACTTTGATCTCTCTTCTGTAATGAGATGTATTAGAAGTGATGTGTATTTAAGGCAAGCTTACCCAAATTGGATAAAAAGGAGAATCTGCAGCAAGACAAGTGCCCCCTGGCTGTGCATGTCTGCAGGCTCCCAGAGCCAGCAGGAGATCCTGGGAAGGAAGGCTGACATGGTTTGGTCAGCATTTTTACAGCCAGTATTACCATCCTGTTAGCTTGGAACTCAAGCTGCCGCGCCAAGACGTTTCCCTTGCCTGAGTGCCCTAGTAAATGGGTCAAGTAGGATACTGATGTGCTCGACTATTTCCCTATTTGGAGTCCAAGAGCCCTGTGCTTCCCTCTGGCTCTAGGATGCAGTAGTGAGGGGCCAGAGCATCCTGATGAACAGGCTTTTTGTTCCCAGCATGCTACAGAGAGAAGGCATGTGCTTCGTAGAATCCAGTTACTAAGCAGTTAAGGGCTGACTTCGCAGGGACAGTGATGGGGACCATGAGAGACCTCAGACTGAGGCCACACCTGGGATTAGGGCCCTGCCTTCTGTCCTTCCCACTAAAGGCAGTTTCCCTGCAGGGTGCTCTATGGCAACCTAGACTCAACAAGTCTTTGAAGAATCACTTGTCTCCCTCTGAATGAAGGGATCAGTGTCATTCCCAAGGTCAAATGGAGAACTGAAGGAACCCAGCCACTCTGAGAGTAGTGTGTGAACTTTCATGCTGATACTCTTTCTATATTCAGCCCATCCTCCCAGAGTTAAACATTTAGAAACCATCCCTCAGTATAAAAGAACAGAACACCAACTGTGGACTCATTCCTGTAAAGAGTTTTAAGTACTAGTAAAGACTTTCACCGGAGAAGGCAATGGCACCCCACTCCAGTACTCTTGCCTGGAAAATCCCATGGACGGAAGAGCCTGGTAGGCTGCAGTCCATGGGGTTGCTAAGGGTCGGACACGACTGAGCGACTTCACTTTCACTTTTCACTTTCATGCATTGGAGAAGGAAATGGCAGCCCACTCCAACGTTCTTGCCTGGAGAATCCCAGGGACAGGGGAGCCTGGTAGGCTGCCATCTCGGGGGTCGCAGAGAGTCGGACACGACTGAAGCGACTTAGCAACAGCAAAGACTTTCACATTGAAACTTTTATAAGCTTTAAGTATTTAAGTAAAAGTAAATGGCTTCTGAGCTTCCCTGGCGGCTCAGTGGTAAAGAACTCATGTGCCAATGTAGGAGACATAAGAGACGCAGGTTCAGTCCCTAGGTTGGGAAGATCCGCTGGAGAAGGGAATGGCTACCCACTCCAGTATTCTTGCCTGGAGAATTCCATGGACAGGGGAGCCTGGGGGGCTATATCCCATGTGGTCACAAAGAGTCAGACATGACTGAGAGACTATACAAGAAGCAACAACAAAAACAAACAAAACAGCTTCTAAGACATGGAGAAAATAGCAACAGCCACACACAGGTAATAAGTTACAAGCATGTCATTGATCCGTCTGCCTTCTCAGCTGAGAAAAGCAGCCCGTTGGTGCCCACACCCATCGGATCACCCCCAGGGACTTCTGGGACCCCCAGTGGGGACATGAAGCTGTAGCGCAATACGATGGCAGCCTCAGTCTACACTGTGCCCCTGTGGTGTCTTCCTGTTCTATGTCTGTCTCCCCGAAATGCACCTGCCACCCCCAAAGCAGTTTAGAGGAGACCTGCCATTGGCCACAGAGACTGTACTGCGGCTGTGGTCTCTGGACACCCTCAAAGCGCTCAGGCTTATTTTCTTTTAAGATTTTTTTTTTCCAGGTGGACCATTTTAAAGTCTCTATTGAATTTATTACAATATTGCTTCTGTTGTTTATGTTTTGGTTTTTTGGCCCTAGGTTTGAGGGATCTTAGCTCCTTGACCACAGATTGAACTCAGGCCCTCTGCAATGGAAGGCAAAGTCTTAACCGCTGGACCACCAGGAAGCCCCTGCACTCAGCCTCGTGTGGCAAAGCGCTGCTATTTCAGACGCAGATCACCCCAGCACTCATGCTCCACCTGAATCCCAAATCAGCTTGCCTGGGCCCTGGTCTCCCCACATGTATGATTGGCATTGATGGTCCTCATGTCCCCCCCTGCTTGTGTTCGGTTTTCTGATTCAGTCCAGGCCAGGCAAGGAATCATTCTCCTGCATTTTCTCTCTCTCCCAGCTTCTCCCAGTCACCAATTCTTTTCTACACACTGTGATGAAATTTGTTTAAAAAAGCCATTTCGCTATGAATGGTTGCAAACAGGTGTGTGTGTGTGTTTGTGTGCACACGCACACACGTGCACGCACACACATGTACGTCTACCCAAGCTGTATTCTCACTAGGCCTTTAAAAGTTCAAGTGAGTCAGAGGGCATTATTATCAGGGAAGGTTTCACAGAGTAAGGAAGATTTCATTCACCTACAAAATGGGTAGAATTGGATGTGCGCCCGGCCAAGAGGGCAAAGAAAGGATGCTCCGAGCACAAGGACTCACAGAGTCAGACACAGGAGGGCACTGAGGGCCTGTTTAGTGCAGCCGCGGGGACAGTGAGCCTGGGGCAGGGGCTGCGTGCAGAAGTCGTGAGCGGGGACCACAGATGGTGGGCAGCTGCGACGACCCCTAGTGCTGGGACCACAGCAGACAAGAACAGACTCGTGATGACTGATGTCACGGATGCTCTGGGAGGGTTCTGAGCTCTGGTTGTCTACAGCTTGAAAGGGAGCTGGCTCTGGCAGGGGAATGAGCAGGGTGAACTGGGTGAGGGGGCATATGCTGACAGAGGAAAGAGGCCGAAAGAGAAAAGCAGAGGAAATTGCTGGCAGGACTGGACAGAGGACAGGAGATATGTCCTGGAGTAAACCAGGGTCCTCTCCTCCCATGATGTGGCCCCTTGACTGGAGTTTTCTTTGTGAACTAAAGGAAACTTCTATTCCAAAATGAGTTTTAACCAGTTTTGTACCGTTTACCACACTGCACTTTGTTCTATAGAGTATTCTTTCTCATCTACTTGAGAGGTCTGTCCATGGTCAGCCTGTGGAAACCCTGGCTTGGTTTTATCTGTCCTCTGTTGCAACCTCTTTGCTGTGAATCCTGGTTTTGCCATCTGCTTGGTCTGCTGACTTGACAGCCCTGCTTCTCTGCTTCCTGACCTGCCCTCTGCAGGGATAATGATGCTAGGTGTCTTTCGCCCTTTACCAGAGCATCACTATCGCCAGTCCTGCCTCCCAGGCCTCTGTTATTCCTTCATTTTCTCCCTAACCCAGAGGAAAGGATACGGAAGAAATGCTTTAACTGGAAACTCCTATATTTGTGCATGATCAAGCATGCATGTGACCCACTCTCCATGGCCAAAGACAATGCCTGATTCCTTAGGTATATAGTCTCTTTCTGTAGCAGAACTAATGAATGTTTACCACCTCTATCACCAAAAGGGCATTTATAGTTTCTAGCTGGTAATGCATCCTGGCTTCTGGTGTAGAAAGAACCCCAGGAAGTTCATGGGCTCACACTCAGCCCTCTGCAAGATAACAATGCCACACTTTTCAACTTGGAACCACTATGTGCTTGGCTATCCGTACCCCTGGTTTGGGATGTGCAGTCAGGGCGGATCCTTAATTGAAAAGAACAATGGATAAAATAACCAACAGACAAATAGTTGCTGACAGACAGAAGCACAGCTTTCCTCTGAACATGGAACCAGGTATCTTTGTCTGCATGGAGAGTGGCTCACATGCATTCTTGATCATGCACAAATCTAGGAGTTTCCAATTAAAGCATTCGTTCCATCTCCTTTCCTCTGGGTTAGGGGAGAAGATGAAGAAATAATGGAAGCCAGGAGGCCTGGGAGGCAGGACCAGGGCTCGTGATGCTCTGGTAAGGGCCAAAAGACAACAAGCATCATTATCCCTGCAGAGGGCAGGTCAGGAAGGAGAGAAGCAGGTTGTCAAGTCAGCAGACAAAGCAGATGGCAAAACCAGGGTTCACAGCAAAGAGGTTGCAAGAGAAGACAGCATGGCATAGGACAGCTGGTGGAAATTGAAGGAACCCAGCTGATTTCAGGTCTGAGTCAAGGGACCCCCTTGTCCTTTCCAGACTCTGCCAGCAGCTCAGCTTTGAAACTGCCGTCTCTGGCCATGTCTATACTCTGCAAAGCCTCCTGTGCGGGAGCAGACTTCCTGGACTGTGTTCCAGTAATTCTTCCCTGATCCCAGCCGGAAACAGCCACAGAAGAGCCTTTCCCTTTGAAGTATGGCTATCCTCCTGCTGGGGTTGAGAATGGCCCTGGGAGAAAGTTAGCTGGTAGAGTGGATTGTAATTTTATAGGTCTGGGGGCAAAAGTGTCATAGGGCTGCCACAGCAAAATGCCACTGACAGGGTTCATGCAATAGCAATGTATTTTTTTTCTCACAGTTCTGGAAGCTGAAAGTCCCAAGTTGGGGTGCTGGCAGGTTATGAGGTCTCTCTCCTTGGCTTGCAGATGGCTGCCTTCTTGCTGTTTCTCCACTTGGTGGTCCTGCCGTGCCTACCATTCCCGGTGTCCCCTGTGTGTCCAGATACTCTCTTCTTCTTCTTTTTTTTTTATTTGCATAGAAAAAATTTTTATTAAAAAAATTTTTTTTCAAACTTTAAACTTTCTGTTTTGGGGTATGGCCGATTAACAATGTTATTATAGTTTCAGGTGAACAGTGAAGGGACTCAGCCATACATATACATGTATCCATTCTCCCCCAAATTCCCCTCCCATCTAGGCTGCCATATAACATTGAGCAGAGTTCCATGTGCTATACAGTAGGTCTTTGTTCATTACCCATTTTGAATTTAGCAGTGTGTATGTGATGTTTCCAAACTCCATAACTATCCCTTCCACCTGGCAATGATAAATTGGTTTTCGAAGTCTTCGAGTCTCTTTTCTGTTTTGTAAGCAAGTTCATTTGTATCATTTCTTTTTAGATTTCACATATACGGGATGTCATATGATATTTTTCCTTCTCTGTCTGATATTTCACTCAGTATTACACTCTCTAGGTCCATCCATGTTGCTGCAAATGGCATTATTTCCTTCTTTTTAATGGCTGAGGAATATTCCATTGTATATATGGAGCACATCTTATCTATTCCTCTGTCCATGGACATTAGATTGTTTCCATGTCTTGCTATTGTAAGCAGTGCTGCAATGAACACTGAGGTGCATGTATCCTTTTGCATCATGTTTTTCTCCAGACACATGCCCAGGAATAGGATTGCATCACATTCATTTTCATGATAGTGCTATTTTCAGTTTTTTAAGGAACCTCCATACTGGTCTCCATAGTGACTGTACCAATTTACATTCCCAGCCATATTGAATTAGGACCCACCCAAAGGGCCTTGTTTCAACTCAGTCATCTCTTTAAACATCTTATCTCCAAACACAGGTTCTTAGGAACTGGGGTTAGCGTGTCAACATACAAATTTTAAGGGAACAGTTCAGACCTTATCAGATCTGAGAGAGACCTGCTGGCCTAAGAGAACCTTTATTTGAAACTGATAACCATCAAAGGTAACTTTATTGGGTGTCACTATGTACCAGCGACAGTTCCGGGCATTTCTCCCATAATATTACATCTCATCTCCAAGATTACAGATTGCATAATTACAGATGATATCGATTATAATTAATCCTAGATTATAGACTGTGACCTCCTTTTCTGAAGTGCGATCAACTTAATTTGGTGGAACTGTGTGACCTAGTGACCACCACACCCCAGGCCATGACCTGGTCCCTGTGATCTGCTGTGACCGGGATGGAGGGGAGAGTTTCATTACCCTGCTCTGCTTGGTAGATGTCTGGAAAGTGCGACGCTGCCTTTCTCCATCTGTCATCTCCCCCGTCCCAGCAGGTGATGGGATAGCACATGTGGGAAGTACAGCCTTGACGCCGCCCCCCACAACATCCACAGAGCTGAGACTCCACCCTCTTTCTTGGGTGGGCAGAATCATCCCACTTAAGACTGGAAACTGTCATCTCAAGGAGTCAGACAGGAAGGGATGATGAAGCACTCTGTGCCAGGGAAGCAGGCAGTCCCCTACCCGGATCTCTGATATGTAAGAAGCTCAGCACATCCTGGAGCACCTCTAAACAAACAAGCTAGACACCTGTACCAAGGTCTTCTCATTTAATCACCCATCACCTCTGAAAAAGCTATTCTTATGCCTGTTTACAGAGAAGGAAACCGAAATGAGAGGGGCCCCACCCTTCCCCTGTGTGACCTTGAGCCACATACTTAACCTCTCCGGGTGGGTCTCACTGGCCTCACCTATAAGAGCAATGCTCCCTCTCATATGCCCTGTAGCTTGGCGGCTTCCTGGCCAGGAAGGGGCATTTCCATCTATCTGTTTCAAGCACCACTCCAACATGACATGTGTGTACTGTGTAACCATTCTTCTTGGCCTCAGCCTCCCCACCCTCCTTTCTGGGGGTCCCAGCCTACAGAACCAACGGAGGAACACACTCCTAGGGGTCCCCATTCCACGGCCCAGACTCCCTCCTCACCCAGGGTCATCTGCAAAGAACACATCAAGCTTGCATAATTGTGGGCCAGCCCGCCGGTTCCCAGGGAGGGTGGTGAAGAGTGACACTGGCTAAAGAGTGACCTGGGGCTCTGTGTCCTTCTCTGCCCTCCAGGAGGCTTTGTCGGTGGTGAGCGACGACCAGTCCCTCTTCGACTCCGCGTACGGAGCGGCGGCCCACCTCCCCAAGGCCGACATGACCGCCTCCGGGAGCCCCGACTACGGCCAGCCCCACAAGATCAACCCCCTCCCCCCACAGCAGGAGTGGATGAACCAGCCGGTGAGGGTCAACGTCAAGCGCGAGTACGACCACATGAACGGGTCCAGGTAAGCCCGCTGGACCCGTGCTGCCGGGATGGGGCCGGAGGAGGCTGGAGGCCTGGGGCTGAGTCAGAGATCTGGCGGGAAGTGTGTTTGTGGCAGACGGAGCTCTGGTGCTGGGCCGGGCGACTGAGCCAGGCTTAGTGAGCTGGGGTGAGAGGGCTCCTTGGGGTGGGGCGGCACAGAGCCAGGAAGGCCTCTGGTTCTCTGGGCCCCAAAGCAGCCCTCAGGCCCACGACACTAACAGACACTTTTGTAACACCTGCTTTATGTCAGGCCCAGGCACCGCCCCTCTTGGGGATAATTCAGTAATAAGATACTCTTCTGTTTCTTGTTGAAGATACTTGACCTCTCTGGGTGGGTCTCATCAGAGCAAAGATCAGCAAACCATCCTTCGATTTAAAGTCTAGGATGATGACAAAGATGAACAAATCTGAGGGCTCCCTGTTCGAGGGAGGGCACACTTGGAAAGTGGGTTGGGACTCGGTGCTGCCCAGGGCTGGTAAGACTTTGATCATAGAGATGGACAGGAGAGGACCGCAGAGAGGGAGAGCACACCAGGGGGCCGGGGGGCCCAGGCTGGAGTCCTGGCTCTGCCTGTGGACCAGTCACTGCTCCCTCTGAGGACCAGCTGCCTCCTTTCTGCACGGCTGGAGCATCAGTTTCCCATAGGCTCGTTAAGAGGGTCGACCCTGATACTGTAGAAGTGTCCCAGGGCAGGGCCTAGGAAGTGACCCATCCCAGGACTCAGAAAGTGCTGGCTATCCTGAGGGTGACTATCACGAGTGAAGTTTGAAAGCTGAGAAAATGTTAGTCTAGTTCACGAAACATCAGGCAAGCACAGGGAGATAAAAACAGAGACCAAGGGAGCCCTGATTGGCTGGCTAAGAAAACAGGGAATTTATTCCACCTGCAGATGCCGATTTGACATGACATTTGAACATCATCAGACCTGTGACTGAACACTTGAAAGCTGGGCATCATTGTATACAGAGAGTGGGGAGGGGAGAGTCAGAAAGATAAGAAGTTAGTGAAATATTCCAGGTAGAAAATTACAAAATTCTGAACTAGAGTCATGGCACTGATTGTGGAAACGAAAAGGGGAAGACACATGAGGGACATATCAAGGGGATAATTAACAGGACTCAGGTTGATAAATATTGCACTGGGGGCAGGGGGTGGGGTGGGAAGGGGGTTTGTGCGAGGAAAGAATCGAAGATTAGCAAAGGTTGGGTGTTTTCCAAGAAGGACGGTGCCAGTGGCACCCAGAGGGGTGGGAGGAGGAAAAGCTTTGAGAAAGGATGTCAGCACCCTGTGAGATGCATCAGGAGCCATCAGTAAGTAGGACATCAGATAAACACGTCTATGAGTTACTGGAAACAGATCAGATACTACTAGGGGATGCAGTTGGAATTTAGACTGGGCATCATCACTACAGAGTTCTACCTGTGCTGGCAGATGAGGTCCAGGAGCAGACAAGACTAGAGAAAGCAGGAGAAGGGGGTGCTCATGTGGTGGGCACCCCCCCAGAAGGTCCTGGTCTCAGAGCTGCCTGTGAATACACCTGGCCCCACCACACTACAACCCCACTAACCAACACCAGCCCCTGGGACAGCCACCTTGCTGGCATAGAGGATTTCAGGGAGGCTTAGGGGTTCTCGGAGAAGGCAATGGCACCCCACTCCAGTACTCTTGCCTGG
Organism: Bubalus bubalis; assembly: GCF_019923935.1. Lineage (NCBI taxonomy): Eukaryota > Metazoa > Chordata > Mammalia > Artiodactyla > Bovidae > Bubalus > Bubalus bubalis. The sequence continues at coordinate 112,823,834 of NC_059161.1, forward strand.
AAAATCCCATGGGTGGAGGAGCCTGGTGGGCTGCAATCCATGGGGTTGCAAAGAGTCGGACACAACTGAGTGACTTCACTTTCATGCATTGGAGAAGGAAATGGCAGCCCACTCCAACGTTCTTGCCTGGAGAATCCCAGGGACAGGGGAGCCTGGTGGGCTGCCGTCTATGGCGTCGCACAGAGTCAGACACGACTGAAGTGACTTAGCAGTAGGGGTTCTGAGCCAGGAGCCTGTCTGGTGAGTCCCTCCACAGAGATAACGAGGGTACTGACTCACTCTCTGTGGAAGGAAGTCAGAGTTTGTCAATCTTTCCACATCACCATTTGCTCTCTATCTGCCTCCCATGAGGTCCATATTGTATTTACATCTTGACCTAGAGAGGCCTGGCATGCTGCAGTCCATGTGCTCACAAAGAGTCGGACACAACTTAGCGACTGAACAACTAGAGAGGCATATTGGGCTTTGAGGGGGTAAATGACTTGCCTAAGGATTCAAAGGTGCAGTGAATCCTTTTCAAAGTTGCAGAGCTGGCCTTGCATCCCAGCTCTCTGATCCTGGCCCCGTGGCCACTCTTTCTATCCCCTCCCCACCCACCTGCACCCACCCCACACGTGGACAGCATTCAGCAAGGCCTCCCACACGGGCCTGACCATGGCACTCCCAGTGCTTGTTGACAGTCCAGACTCACCGCTGGACAAGCTGGAGCCTGAGTCCAACCCCTGCTCACCTCCACCGCCCACCCATCACTGCCAGCAGCACCTCTCCTTCTAGGCCATTTGGGAGCCTCCTCCTTCTTCTCCTTCCTCCTCTTGCCTTTCTGACGTCTCCTCATCAGACAGCAGCCTGAGTCTTCTTTTCAAAACATTTACCTTTCTTGCTCAAAATCCTTTAATGGCTTATGCTGCAGGGAAGCCTCAAGCACTGCCATATATGAATCCTGGGCAGAGGAGGTCCCCCCCTGCCCAGAGAAATCAGTTTTCAGAACCCCCTCACCAGCTCCATCAAGGCTCCTCCCATCACACCAGACACCAGCTGGAGGGGAGCTGCGTGAAGACCCCGGAGACCAGACGTAGTATCTACCTGGCTCTGGTTTCACAAAGCAGCCCCTGCTTTTGATCTGCCGGTCTTGACCAGGGCCAGGAGCTGGTGACAGCATAGGTTCAGAAACTGATGTCTCCTCGCCCCTCCTGGGAAACCAAGACGATGCAGTGGACCCTTGAGAATCAGGCAGTCTAGGTCTAGACATCACCAGCACCTCATAAACATTTCCTAAGCGCTCTCATGGAAGCTGGAGTGGGCAGCAGGGAGCCAGGGTTTTCAGAAAAAAATGTCTTTGCTTAGGATGGAGCCCGGTCAGATCACATTCTTGGATCATGCAACAAAGAACCAGCGTGATTAAGCAGATGCCTCCCTAATTAAATCTCTCACCTGCCACGCTGCGCTTCTGTCCTCTCAGTACCACTGATGATGTGCTTTTAATGCAGAAGATAATTCCTAACTTCAGATGAAAAAAAAAAACAGAGTATAAAACTTGGGATTTCTTGGCTCATACACTGAATCTATGCTGTCCAAGGCAGTAGCCACTGGTCACAGTTGCTGCTTTGGAGCACTTGAAATATGACCTATCCAAAATGGGCATGTGCTTGATGTGTGTGTTAATACACTGGCTTTAGGAGATTTAGTGTAGGAAAAAAGTGAAATACATCATTAATTATTTTTTTTATATTGATGATGTTGAAATGATCATCTTCAGGCTGTATTGAATTAATATATTTTAATATATTATTAAAATTAATTTTACCTTTTTTATTTTAAATATGTGGCCACTAGAAAATGTTACATTATATGTGTGGCCCCTTCGACTGGACAGGGCTGGGCTAGAATGTTTTGGACCGACTCAGGGCTTCCCTGGTGGCTCAAACTGTAAAGAAGCTGCCTGAAATGCAGGAGACCCTGGTTCGATCCTTGGATCAGGAAGATCCCCTGGAGGAGGGCATGGCAACCCACTCTAGTATTCTTGCCTGGAGAATTCCATGGACTGAGGAGCCTGGTGGGCTATAGTCCATGGGGTCACAGAGAGTTGAATACGACTGAGCCACTAACACATTTGTGGCACTTTGTTATAGCTGCCCTAGCAGATCAACAAAGTACCCAAAGATGTATTTCTCTCTCCTCTTCATGATTCATGGTGAATTCTCTCCATATTCTTCGATAACTTGGAATTCTGAGTTACTTGATGCTTATCAGAGACCCTACAGATATTTATGTCTCTAGAGGAGGTATTCTCTGCGCCTAAAGCTACAAGGTCCTTCTTGCTTCTGATGCTGCCAGTAAGTCATCCAGGCCGGTGGAGAGACCGAGATCCGAGGAGCTCACAGAAATTCGATCTTGCCCACGTTGGGGCAGGTTTGCCCCCTTTCTCCCTACCTTCCGCTTGTGGTTGAATCTGTTACCATGAATTGTTCTTCAAACGGTGTGACCCATAGGCTCTGTGCTGGATGTAGACTTCAGCAAGATGATCCAAGCTGTGGTCTGCAACTAACTCTCAGCTGCATCCTGTCTCAACCACGGGTTTGGGGGAAAACATCCCATGAAGGAAAAAAAAATGTATCAACTTACGGAGGGGAATGGCAAAGACTTGCTTGCCAGAGTTGCTGGACCAGAGTTCACTGTTAGTCTGCCCTGATGCTGCCTAGACTGGCCAGCAGGATCCAATGCCCTTATTAGACACCTACAGACTTAACATCCACACACAGGAGGGCGAGCCTCACACACCCTGTTACTTCTGCCTCTGACTACACAGTCCCGTGCTAAAGTGCCTCCTAGCACTCTGCACCTTGCAATGAGAAGCCTGTCAGGCAGAAAGCTGAGTGGGAGGGGTAAGTACAGGTTAGAGTGAGAGCTTTACTATGGGTGATTTCTTGAAGTTTGCTTTTGCATCTCCTTTTCAAAAGCAAAAAGGTCACATACACACATCTCTGCATGGCTCCTACAGAAATCCTAAAGACAACACAGATTGGCGCAATTTCCGCAGTATGCATGTGATGTGGAAGGCACACCAGATATTGCTAATGCTCCAATAGCCCTGGGGACCTCCTTTTAGCTGTGTGGACATTAGGTATCCATCGACTGTAAGCCTGGGCTGCAGACCTGTGGGTCTAGATCCCATACTCTGAGTAAAGTTGCTCTCAGTTGAACCAGAAGGTAGAAAAGATGTTTACATATTTGAATGGGATTATCTTCAGGTAATTGGGCTTCCCTGGTGGCTCAGTGGTAAAGAGTCCGCCTGCCAATGCAGAAGCCACAGGAGACGCAGGCTTGATCCCTGGGTGAGGAAGATCCCCTGGGAGAGGAAATGGGAGCCCACTCTAGTATTCTTGCCTGGAGAATCCCATGGACAGAAGAACCTGGCAGACTACGGTCTATGGGGTCACAAAGAGTCAGACATGACTTAGCGACTGAGCAGCAACAACAACAATCTTTAGGCAAGGTCTTTGAAATCTCCTGTTATCCAAATGCTCAAGATTTCTCATTGTGTTTTAAATCGCTTGAGAGTCTGTGAGGCACTTTTGGAAACCAGCAGCCATCTTTTTAAAGCAATGGTCCCTGAACACAGAAATAAAACCAGAGGAGCAAAGACCTCATGTCCTTTGGTGAAAATAAAGGACAAGGCTGCAGGGCCCACGTGGCCCTTGCTGTGGCCTCCCACGTGTGGCTTTCTGAGCCATGGTTGAGCAGGACACGCTCTGAGTTACACTTTCAGAGCCACTACCTCCTCCCCGCTCCGTTGTGGCAGCCCCTGGCCCTCCTGTCACCTGTCCCAATGCTGTCAGCTGCCTGCAGACCCCAGCCCCATTAGCTGTAAGCGCAGGTCTCAATACAAGTCAGCAGCAGAGTGGGTGGGCTGAATGGCAAAGCCTCCCCCCTCCATACGTGCCCCCCTTGTTTTCATCGGTCCTCTCCACAAGCACCAGCTGCCTCGTTTAAGAGCAGCCTTTATGCTGTGCTTCACCTGTATTCCTGGCTCCTTCCAGTAGCTGGCTCGGCTCTTCGGAGGCCTGTGCTGTCTGCCCAGGCGCAGAGTCCCGCAACCCCAGAGTGGAGGTGGGGTGGGCAGGTGGATGGGGAAGGCATGGCTTTCCTTCCTTCTCTCCTAGGAGTCAGAGGAGGGCCGGCCTGCACAAGGTGGACCTGTGGACCTGCAGAGGTCCAGGGTGAGGGCCAGGACGTCTCCCTTAGGGTGCCCCTTTGCAGAGTCTGGGATCAAAGACAGAGCCTTGTTCCAGAGGACAAGCACCCAAGCAGGTGGGCGGCGGGCAAGCAGATCACCTTGCCCTGCCCGGGAGCAGGAGAGAGAGGAGGGCACAGAATCGTGGGAGCTTCTGTGGGCCCGAAACGAAGAGGCCCCACCACTGGACGACCCCAGCGGTGCCCCTAGCTGGAAGGGCCAGGCTTGACGCTGTTCAGACGTTCTCCCCAGGCCCGCCCCCACCCCGCCCCGCCCCCCTCTACCCAGCAGGCGCCTTTCTCACCACGCTGCTCAGACTCCTTACTGGGAGAGGTACCAGGCAGCTTTTACTAAACGATTCCTTTATCCACATTTTATTTTTCTCTCCTCCTGATACCAGTGACTGGCCCTGCCCTGCGGCGCCGATGGCATAAGGGGCCATTTCAGTGCGATGCTTTCTGAGGTTCGACTTCTCGCCTCTGAGTGGCCAGAGTTCTCTTCTGGGCTAAGAAATCCCCAGAGGCCCAGCTGATGGTGGAAAAGAATGTTCACAACTCATCTATTTCTCCGATGTTCCCAAAGAGAGATGCAGCCCACGGAGGGCAAGTCCCCTTCCGCCACGCCCGCCCACCGCCCCCCACCCCAGACACCGCCCCCTCATAGAAAAGTGCTCTTCGTCTGCCCAGCCCGGGGGAAGCGTGTGCTCTGGCAGCCCCACCCTCGGCACGGCCTCTCCCAGCCAGTGAAAACGTTGCTGTCTTGGTTAAAGGCCAACTTAATCCTCCAAACTTCAGCTGCATTGGGTTGTTTCACAGTGGACAAGTATGCTGGGGAAGGCTGCCAGGCCGTGGTGGAGGTGGTGTGTGTGTGTGCGGGTGCGGGCCTGTGCATGCATGCATGTGTGTGTGCGCTCCTGCACGGGTAGCGTATGTGCCCGTGTGCCTGTGCCCGCACCGGTGGCGTCGGCGCCTGTGTGCGCATGCGCCCACTTGCGGTTTGCTTGGACTAGGGTGGGGGGACCCGGCCAGCTCCACCGGAGCTCAGCTCAGACGCGGGACCGGGGTCTTTCCGGGACTGCTTCATCTCAGGCCAAGTCCTGCTCCAGCAGAAGCCAAAGGGCCAAACCCTGGTGCAAAGCCCCGAAGTGCTACTGCCGCCCCTCAGACTGCCATGGGGACATTAAACCTTCAACAATCTGGGGCTCCGACGGCTGGTTCTTGGTTCTCTGCCTGGAAAAACAGTAGGCGAATAGTAAAACCTTAAATTCTAACATGTGTAAGTTATACATCTTATTTTCATTTTCAGCTCTTGTTCCCCTCTGTAAGACATCAGGAAAAAATTACCGTCTGACTTCTAATATCTCAGTGGAGCATTTATCTCCCAGCTATGATAAGTGATCTTCAATATTTTTTTCCTTTCAGATTAAGAAACAAATTCATTTAATTTTCTTTATTGAATGTGCTCTGGCCTCCCCCCTCCCCTGCCGTGTCCCCACCCTCCTTCGCCTCTCCTCTCGGGCTCAGGGACCATTGCTTGCCTGCCCTCCGTTTTGCTGCCTTTTCAGGATGGGCGGGTCCATCTGGCACAACCCTGCTCCTCGCCTGCTCCTTTAGGCTTCAGCATGGTCTGTTCCTGCCCACAGCAGAGAGAGGGAGGGCAGCCGCCAGACCTCTGGAAAGCCGTTCGAGGTTCTGCAGCCCAGAGTTGGCCGGCTGTAATCTGAACCTTATCTGAACTCCTGGGTCTGAGGGCCTGCTTTGGAGCTCTTGTGAAGACTGGCTGTCTCCCAGGTTGCCAGAACTGATGCTTCCTGCTCTGGACAACCGGGAGGGTGGGGTGGGAAAGCTGCAGCCTCTCCTTGGTCTCTAGTCATCTCCTTCGGCCCTGGCACTGGGGGAGTGGCTGAGCGGAAGTGGCAGGGCAGGATAGCACTGCCCTAGGCACACCAGGAGAGTCTGTGACCCCAGGCTCTGGGTAGGTGGTGTGTTTTACCAGCCTGCTGAGGCACCAGGTGGCCACAAGGGAGATGTCAGCTTCGTCTCCAGACAGATAGATGCTCCTTGCTGAACTGAAGCCCTATGCTCCCATGTTGCAAAATAGCAGGGGCTTCTCTGGTTTCTCATGTACTTCTCTGGTTTTCTTAACCATAGGAAAGAGATGTTAACCTTTGTCATGTCTGACCTGGAGGGTGATGGGGAGATTCAAACACTCTATGAGAAGCACGTTGAAATGATACACATGCAATAGTAATGAGTGATTCAGGGCTCAGTGACTGTTCAGCTCCTCTGGAAGGCACGATAGAGGATTGCTGTTGTTTAGTCGCTCAAATGTGTCTGACTGTGCAACCCCATAGACTGTAGCCTGCCAGGCTGCTCTGTCCATGGAATTCTCCAGGCAAGAATACTGGAGAGGGTTGCCATTTCCTTCTCCAGGGGATCTTCCCAACCTAGAGATCGAACCTGAGTCTCCTGCACTGGCAGGAAGATTCTTTACTGCTGAGCCACCAGGGAAGCCCACTATTACAGGATACTTGGGGTTAAAAAAAAAAAAAAAAGCCATGGCATCGATCCAGCCAGGGGAAGGGCACCTGCCAGGCTAACCATCCCACAGTGTGACAAATCCTAGAGCCACGGCCGAAACAGGGTGCAGTGGGAGTGGGGAGAGGCCTGTCTGGGAGCCAGGTCCAGTGCTTGCGCCTGGGGAGGGTAGGTCGCCTGGCAACAAGGCTAAAAGTGTCAGCTGCAGGCAGAGCCGAACTCAGAGGTCCAGACTCCGGTCTGAGGGCAGTGAGGCTGCCAGAAAGTGTGTAAGTACCGTAATTATAGGATTGGGCTGGGATTTGGAGAAAACTAGTGGCCGTGTGGATAGAAATAAGGCAGCGTCAGCAGCACCCCCGTCGCCCTCGTTCCACCCGGTAGGGCTGGGCAGAGGCCCCACGGATGCTCGGGTGGCAGTGGCAACAGTGGCACTGATGCCTTCCCCTGAGCTTTGTCTCTTCTCGCTCCAGGGAGTCTCCGGTGGACTGCAGCGTCAGCAAATGCGGCAAGCTCGTGGGCGGAGGCGAGTCCAACACCATGAGCTACAACAGCTACATGGACGAGAAGAACGGCCCCCCTCCCCCCAACATGACCACCAACGAGAGGAGGGTCATCGTCCCTGCAGGTACTTTGGGAATCCTTTCACTGGGTGCCACCCACGTCCTCAGTCTTCTGAGCTCGTCGTCCTGGGGAGGGGCATCTACATCTTCACCTGGTACCCTGTTCTCTATGGAAATGCTTACCTGGGAAAGCTGCACCTTCTTCCCTGGCCACCCTCCATGACAGTTTCCCAAATGTCACCGGAACCCTGACGCACAGATTCGGGAAGCCCCGCCCTCAACAGGTCACATCACAGTTTCTACCCTCGGTGCCTGGATCCACGGACAAGGCCTGCCGAGAGAGGAGAGGCAAGATCTTCTGAACCCCAAAGGAATCCTGGGAACACCCAGACGTGCCCACCCTTGCCTTTAAGGACAAGAGTGGCCCGGAGGTCTGTCCTGTCCATCGGGCATGCACTTCCTGGCATCCACAGGGTCCCACCTTTCCAGAATTACAGCCATCTCTTCCAGGTCCAAAATAGAAACAACTATATTTAACAAAAGGAGTGCCTGAACATGTGTGCAGCACGCTTTGTCATTCTGTAAAAATAGGCTATTTTTCCTAGGTATCGGTGCTGTTGGTCACAGAAAATAAAATCATTGTTCAGGCCTTCTGTGTGCTGGCTGGACACTGGCCTCGGCTGGCGAGCTCAGCTGCCTGCTTGAAAAGGGAGGAGAAACTACCCCATGTAGAGTCCATGCCAGGTAGAAGGAGCCAGAGTGTTCAAATTTGAGGCAGTCAATGACTTACCAAAATAAGTTTACCCGAAAGGCAAACCCCTTCCATTTGGGAACGTGTAAATGCAGTTGTGAATGAGAGCCAAGGATTAGATGTCCCTTTGAGGTAATCCAGAGGAATTTGCGGGTCGGTCTAGAAGGTGTGGTTCTGTAACAGGCCGCTCCGTCCTCGGCCCTCTGTATTTCCTTTCCATGGGAAGCTGTGTGTCCCCATCTCCTAGGACTGCAGACACATGCTTGTGCTCCGGGCCAGACTCCAGGTGGCAGGGGCAGGAGGGGTGGGGACAGGGGAGACAGGGGAGGGCTGGGCTCTCAGGAACGTCTCTGTGCCCTGCAGGACTTGAAAACTGCTCATAAAGCATGTTTATTTCCTTCTTCCATAAACATGTGGCCTCCCAGAGGAAGAGGAAGAATAGCTCCGTATACTGAGTGCCTCCTGGTACTGGGCACTGTGCAAACAGCTTCATCCTTGTGATGTTACTTCTGTCTCTAACATCGAGAAAGAAGCATCTGTATCTGATCTCCCCTCCCTCGGGACACCAGCTAAGAATGTTTAGCTCAGGTGCATCTGTGAGAGCCAAGAGAACTGTGCCTTCTCCCTTCTCATAGAAAGAAGGCAGAAATGAAACTGAACTAAAACTGGCCTGGAGAGAAACTTCTGGACTCCCCACATTGGAGCCAAACCTCTCCAAGCCTTTGCTCACTTGGAACCAAACTCTCCCCCGTCCCCCGCCGCCCCCCGCTTCTCTCAACAGTGGCCAACATAGGGAGGAAATCTTGAGGACAGAAGAGTTAGGGGGCCAGAGGTTGTCTCTGAACCAAATGTTGACAGCATTTCATTTCCGAAGTCACTTTGGGGAGAAGATAGGGGAAAGAAGGGAGGGGAATGACCAGACTGGTTGACCCTTCAACTCTGAAGTAGTGTTGAAGTACTTTTGAAAAGATAATCAAGGTGGCAGTCTTAGGGGGCCAAGGTCACCAGAGCAGTAATAGTGAAAATAGCATAAATTCCCATCAAAGAATGTTCCAAGCACTTCGTGTCATGGATCTGCTAGCCAGGGCTTCACTTCATTACTTTACTCCTGGCGGGATCTTGCAGCATTATCCTCACACATTTTGGCTTCCTCCTGGTCAGCCTCCTAGACATAAGAGAAAGTCTCACAAATCAAGGCCATAAAACATCGGTGGAACAACCCATTGGATTTATGGTGGGATTTGAAGACAAGCATAAACGAGGGCCCTAGTTCATCACCAGTTCCAAGTTCAGATGGGAAGAAACTAGGACTAAATCATCCAGGAAATACATTTGGAAGAGCTTAGCACGCTCCGGAGTGGAAGATTTATAATTCATTGTGCTGTAAAGGGAGAGAAATAATATTGTGATAGAGCCCAAAGCAAGGGCGGAAATAATAAATAAAACCTACAGTGTAAAATTCAATTGGAGGCCTTGGATATTCAAAGTGAGAAATTAGGAGAAGCAGAGGCGAGCTGATGAAATAATATGTGACATAATCCAAGTTCCCCCAGGACATTTTCCTTTAGAATTCTGAAATGGTGCAAAATCATTTCCATTTACCAATGGTCCATGCCTAATTGTTCCTGGAGAGTAAAAGAGTGAAACAAAGCAAGAAATTTATGTGAGATTCAGAGAGGGAGAGAGATCCAGACTTGTACAATGTGGCCCTGAGTAGCTCTGCTTTTGGAAGTGACGGCAAAGCACCTCCTGAATGAACTAAGACAGGATGGTGAGAGGGGAGGAGACTTAGGGTGCAGGGATCCTCAGCTAGGTGCAGTCCTGGGAGGCTTTCAGTTGAACCCCAGCTCATACTAGGATTAAAGGTCAAGTTGAGGACTTAATGTTTCAGGACTCCATTTCCCACCTGCGAAATGAAAATAGCCATTTTTCAGGGTATTCTTGATGAGTAAAAAATAGCACACTTGAAGCAGTGGGCACCTAGGAAGTGTTCAAAGTCTGGACTGTTACAAGTTTCTGGGCATTGGGTGGTTAGTATGAACCCTGCTTCTCTCCCCACGGCCCTTCCTAATCATTCAAACCTGCTCCCATTTTTACCAAGAGCCTTAACAGACCCTTAGAATGAGAAAGTGAGGTGGTAGCACAGATATTCCTACCAAATAGCAGGCTAATAAAACAGGTTCAGTAGAAGCTAGAGGCTACTATTAAGTCTCCTCCCCTCCTCCAGGAAACCTTCCATGATTGCAAATTCACAGTCACCCCTTCTGCCGACCAGTCCTCAAACTGCCACCACCAAAATCTGTTGCTTAATTCTGTGCTTTACTGCCTGAGTTTTCCTGGGCATGGGTCTTCCTGTGATGAGCATGTTTAACTATTTGTTGGTTTAGCTAATTATCTCTAATAATTAGGTGCCAAGGAGAGAGCTGGTTATCAAATTGTGATATGTGACAAGATATAAGGGTTCCACCTACTGTGGAACCTGCTAGAACTCATCACAGCACTCAGAGTACACATGTTTCCCCCCGCCACACACACACCTGTTTAGGAAAGAGTCTGAGGGTCCCAAGTGGAGATCTAATACCTTGAGGTTCTAGGACCTCAGCCCTTACATTATTTATCCTCAAGAATTAAAACATTTTCTCCCTCCAACACCATTTCCCTTCTTTGGGGATTCAAATATCCTAAAAACTCTGGGGGGATGATTTTAAAGAGCTTTTAATACAACTGTCCCCAAAAGGAGAAAATCCAGGTTGGAGTTAAGCTGAAGACTTAACACCACTGGATTTTCCACCTGCACAGATGGAATTGCGGTCTAAGTGTGCAGGCCCGTCTTTTCTGCAGCCATAGAAGAGATTGCTGTTGCTTCATGAACTCACTGATGTTCTTAAGATATGGATGGTGGCCCTTTCCAGAGCCATTGGTCCCTGCTCTAGGAAACTGGGCTTATTTTCATTCTGATGCCATGATTTCTCAGGCAGAGGTTTCAGTTGCCCTCCATAGACTTGAAAGAGAACGTCCTATCTGGGTGCATAGTTACGCGTCTAAGAACCTTTTCAGAGCGCTAAGTGGTTTCAGACTGCACCAGATGCGATGGAGCCAGATGCGTGTTCTGCGAGGACCATCTGGGGCGGGGGTAGGGGGACCCCTTTCCCTCTGTAGGAGGGGCACAGAGGAGGGAGGAGACAGGAGAAAGGTGGAGGTGGGGAGAGAGAGAAGAGACAGACAGAGAAGGGAAGGAGCCCTGCCTCTGGCAGCCTTGCTAACAGCCTGTCTCTCCTGCAGACCCCACGCTGTGGACACAGGAGCATGTGCGGCAGTGGCTGGAGTGGGCGATAAAGGAGTACGGCTTGATGGAGATCGACACGTCTTTCTTTCAGAATATGGACGGCAAGGAACTGTGTAAACTGAACAAGGAGGACTTCCTCCGAGCCACCTCCCTCTACAACACGGAAGTGCTATTGTCACATCTCACCTACCTCAGGGAAAGTAAGTGCCCGGTCCCTTCCATTTCTGGGTAGCGAAACACCCCCAGAGGCTATAGCACCAAGTCCCCAGGGCTGGAGAGAACTCTGCCTGGCCACTCAGGATGCAGACTGGCTCCCATAGTGACAGCCCAGGGCCAGGAGACAGGGTCCCTGCCTCCGTTTATGCTGGGTGGGTGCTATAGGAGCGACACCTCTGGGTGTCAAGTTGCCAAGGTCACACTGGCTCCCAGGGACCCTGCGAGGGGGCTGACCCTGTCCTGCCATGTCAAAGGAAGGAAAACAAAACATGAAGAAAAACTAGGGAACTGCAGCCATGTGTGTGTGTGTTGAGGGCAGGTGTGCTGGAGGCAGGTCGCACCCTTCCCATGAGAATCCCTTTCTGGAAACTACTTTGCCCCACATTATAAATAGATGGATGCCTGGCTGGTTCTATCTTGAGCAATGATTTCAAGTTCCTGCAAAATTCTAGATTCACGGGTTTACGTTTTTGAATATTTACACATGAAGTTCTTCTTATTCTTGGATTTTCTCTGGCACTGTCCACTGTTACCTACACACCCTTCTCAGCTAAACAGGAAGAGTAGCAAATGCTACGAATGGGTTAGGATCTGTTGGAGACTCTCCTGGCCGAGTGAGAAGGAAAAGAGCTTTGGAAAGGGAGAATGTGTAAAAGAAAAGGCACAGTTGTCCAAAGGATTTATCCAATACAAGGATTTTCTAAAACCAAGCCCCGTCAATTTGATATGAATTTCATCTGATATGAAATATACACAGAGATAGGAACAGAATTTTTGAAACCCACTAATAACCTCAGCCTTAACTCTTTACCAGAAAAGTGTAAGTCATTCAGTCGTGTCCAACTCTTTGTGAGTCCATCGGACTTTATAGCCCACCAGGCTCCTCTGTCCATGGAATTCTCCAGGCAAGAATACTGGAGTGGGTAGCCATTCCCTTCTCCAGGGGATCTTCCCGACCCAGGGATTGAACCTGGGTCTTCCGCATTGCAGGCAGATTCTTTACCGTCTAAGCCACCAGGAAAGCCCCAAGCAGGTGGAACATCAATAACCCCAAGTACCAAAGGATTGTTCTGTGACCAGAAAAGATGGTACTAAGATGGGGAAGCAGAAGCTACAGGAGAACAGATGTGGTTCATTCTACAAGGGGTTTTCTAGCAGTCAGCCCTGCCTGATCCACCGGGAGCCTCAGGATGCAGGATTTCCTGTCTGTAGCCAAGGCTGCAGGAGTTCAGCCTCACAGTGAAGGAGGTTGGTGATTTGAAAGCCCCTGTAAAACTGAAATCCTTGGACAGCGTTTAAAGGCCGCTTTCCCTGGTCTCTTGGGCTCTGGGTGGGTTAGTTCTTCGTTTGTTTTCCGTGTTCAGTGTGTCTTCAGCTCGCCATTCCTGGAAGCTTCCATCTCCTTCTGCACCAGTGCACTCTGCGGGGTGGGCTGGGGGGCAACACACACTGGCTGTAAAAACGAAGAACTTTTAAAATGCCTTCGGAAGTTTCCACTGGTGCCTCCGGGCTCCCCGGTCACCCCTCCAAGGCGTCTGGTAGGCAGTGGGGTTGTGTGGGTGATGCAGTGTATGTTAACACCAGAGGAATTACCTCATGTCTGAGTCTTGCTGCAACATGAGGTCAGCCCAAGAAACGATCGTTTCAAAAAAGGGGGCAATTTTCCACCCAGTCTTTCTGAGCTTTGGAGAATGAGCATTTTCTAACAATCCGTATTTCTGTAAGTGTTAATAGGGTTTTTTTTTTTTAAGAAAGGATCTTTGCACAGAGTCCTGCAGCGATGCTAGCGGGGCAGGGCGGGGGTGGAAGTGGGCACACGGAAGCTGAGCGTGATGCGTGACGAAGAGAGACCACCAGCGAAACAGAAACACTGACCCATTCTGCCTTTCTGCACCTCCTGGCCTCATACAGCGGATGGTCTAGGAATTGCTGGCCCCTTTTCTTTGTTTGTGGGGGAAGAGATGGACAGAGGTGAGGACCGTGACTGTGGGGCCCTTAAAGGGCCCATTATCAGATGCCCTTGATGGGGAGTGTTCAAGCACATTCTGACTAACTCGAGTGCTGTGCGTTTTAAGTCACTTCAGTCGTGTTTGACTCTTTGGGATCCTATACTGTGGCCTGCCAGGCTCCTCTATCCTTGGGTTTTCCCAGGCAAGAATACTGGAGTGGGTTGCCCTGCCCTCCTCCAGGGGATCTTCCTGACCCAGGGATCAAACCCAGGTCTCTCCTGTCTCCTACATTGGCAGGCAGATTCTTTACCACGAGTACCACCTGGGAAGGCCTGACTGATGTGGGGATATGCCATTCATGCCATGTGATCCCAGCCCCTGCCTTCTGGTGGGTCCATGAACATACTCAGGTCCTCGCTAGGACTTCCTCTCACAGAAGAACCCAAGCCACAGACGCTGAAGCAAAACCAGCCTCTGCTAAGAAGGCCCAGGAGTTAAACATGGTGGTCGTGGATAAACCGTTCAGGAGGCTTCCTATCAGAGGAGAGCAGATAACAAAGAGCAGAGGGCTGAGCAGCCTGAGGAGAAGTGGAGGCCAGACAGTTTGGTTTGGGGGTTGTAGGTAGCGGGGCATGAAAAAGGATGGATTTCTTCTTTCCTTCTCAGAATATTTGTAGACATTAAAAAAGATAGCCCCAAAGCAACAAAAATATGAAATTTCCAGAAAAGAACTTAGGAGCAGAGCAAATTCCCAGAGCTGAGTGGAGATGAACAAACCACAGATAGGATATAATGTTGGGTGAAACAGCAAAATACAAAGGAGTCTGTGCAGAAATAGAAAACCACGTCTGCCTGCAAAAGTGAAAATTAAAATACTTGTATTAAGGTTCAGAAAAACTTGCCCCAGCATAGCCTTGTAGTCTGGAGGCCTTTTGAGGACTTTAGGCTTAAAATGATCCCCTATCATGGAAATAACTTTTGATTCTTGCCTCTTTTTCATTGGTGTCTAGTCTCTGGGACCCCTGGTGGTGGGTGGTCCACTGAGACCCCCGCAGGAGGTCATGTTTGTGGTGACTGTCCCCTTTTAGTATTGTGGGGAACTCCCCAGGGCCCTGCAACTTGCCTTCAAACACTGCTTTGTTTTCCCAGACTTGTTTCCAGCGGATGTTTTGTGCGGAGGCAAGGAGGCCAGCCTTCAGGGGAGAGGCCTGGGCAGCCGAATAGAGGCCGGGAGATGGGTGCTAATTCCTCGTGTTTTGTCATCTGTCCTTTCATGGAGGAGGGGATAAGGTTCAGACAGTTCCACTTTGGCGAGGAAGTGGGAGGAAAACAGCTGAGCTTCTCAACACAGAGGGAGGAAGTACTGCAGGGCTAAGGAAAGTGGATGGAAGAGAGTCAGAGTCCTTGTAACTTAGCCTCGGTCAGAAGACTATAAAACAGTCGAACCTCTCGGAAGTCTCTGAGCTTTCTGAACTTTAATGGAAAAAAAGACAAGGTTGAATTAAGAAGCTCCCCAGTGACTCAGTGGCAAAAAATCCGCTTGCCAGTGCAAGAGATGTAGGTTCGATCTCTGGATTGGGAAGACCCTCTGAAGGAGGAAATGGCAACCCACTGTAGTATTTTGCCTGGGAAATTCCATGGACAGAGGAGCCTGGTGGGCTACAGTCCATGGGGTCAGACAGGACTTAGTAACTAAGCAACAACGACATAATATTTACACTTTCACAAAAGGTGCTTGAGTATTTATTTGGTGGTCAGGGAGAGGAGCTATACTTTCAAATTTAAAAAACCAAGTTTCAGATTAAAATGTATTTTCCATGATGGAGAAGAAATATCAGTGTCCTAAGCACTGGCTAGCATGCTAGGATGTGCCTGGCCTGCCCAGAGGCTCCTATTCTCCTTACCCTGGCTTTTCAGCCAGCCCGGGCGATGTGGCTTGTACCTGATACCGCCCCTCCGTAATGTCACCTGCTCTTGAAATGGGAGGAGGACAGGTCTAGAGAGATGCCCACAGTGCTTGGGATCATTCTACTGTCCCCTGAGGACACCAGGGCTCACACCGCATCTGCCCAGGTGTCATCCACTTTACGGGGACAAGATGCCCCCTTGTGGACACCGTGGACAGCTGATTATAAATTCCCATTTTAAAGCCAAAGCCACTGAGGCCTGGAGTGCTTCAGAAATTGGTTCAAAGGCACCCAGCCTGTAGAGAGCAGCTTGGTATCTAAGACCCAGGTTTCCTGAGTCCCAGGCTGCAGCCAGGCTCAAGACCTCACACTCTAAGTCAGAGGCCAGGCCTTACAGAGAGTGCCCGCTTACCTGGGCCGCCTGGTCTTCCCTCTCCTGCTGTGGGGTTAGCCTCAGGCCCTGGCCACACACACAGACACACCCCTGGAGGGCTAGGCCACTTTCCCCACCGCATTTTCTGTTTTCATTTGTACCTAGAGATAAATGCTTTCTGAAAAACTTCCCTGTGGCCTCCCGGAATGAGGCCACTTAGGACAAACCTATCTGGGTGCCAGCCCTGCCCCTCTGCCTTCCGCGGGGTGCCCCACACCCTGGACCCGCCAGGCGGCCCCATCAGTATCTCTCACAGGCATACTTCGTTTGGCAGAGGCCGTATTTACAGTCTCGGGCTGTGGGAAATGAGATTGGGTGTCATACGGCAAGATTGGGACGGACCTCAAAGGAAGTGGGAGCTGTCCCCAATGGCAATTCAGACCCAGGGCCACTGGGGGGAGTTTGGGCCTGAAGGGTCCCCAGCGGGGTGGCTGGAGGCAGAAGAAGAGCCTTTTTCCATTCTACGGCAAGTCGTGTTCTGTCTGTCTGTCTGCGTCTGACCTGGGAAACAGGCTAAGAAATCGCGTTTTGAAATAGTGGCAGCGCTAGAGACATGAAATATATTGGGTGACAGAGAGACCACAGCAAAGGTATCTATCTTGATTCCCATTTTTAATTTAAACTTAATGGAAAACACATTTTGTGTGTTGTGGCGCTCCCACCGGCCTCCTCAGATGTTCGGGCAAAGGTGATGGGTCCCGGCAATTAAGTGGGTGAAGTATTACCCCTTCCAGGCCGGGTCTGACCGGTGAAGGAGAACAAAAGGCCGGGTTTCCCCAGACTCAGCCGTCAGCCAGGCTGTTTCGAGCACAGAGCCTCCTTCCTCCTCCCTCCCCACCTGCACCCTCCAGCCAGAGCCATTGATGGCAACGCAGAGAAAAGGGAGCCCAGCTTCAATAGGCTGGCGGCGGGGCTGGCGGGGTCTCTGCAAGGCGGGAGACAAAGCCTTTGGCGCTCAGACGGTCATTGTCTTGGCTGCAGGTGCCCCAGATGAAGACCAGGTCCGTTGTCGGCGGCGGGTGGGGGGCACAGGGCTGAAGAAAGCCCGATTGTTGGGCTCCCCACACCTGCAAGCTTCCCTCTGTTCATTTCCATCCTCTTTCAGATCCCAAATACTGTACCAGTGACGGATGGACTCGACAATGGGAAGTGATTTTGTCCTGGTGCTTTCACGTGGGGAAGCCTGTTCCATTAGCAGCCCCTCTGCGCTTTCCAGGGCCCCCAGTACGTAGATAAACATGGATGCCCGCGTGCATGCATAAAGACATCAACAGAGAAGGCAACAAACGTTTTAATTAAAGTATTGAACAGAGAGAAGTGCAAAAATCATAAATGCACAAGTCAAGGAATTATCACAGTGTGAAGCCACTCACTCATATGAGCACCCCCAGGTCAGGGAGGAGGCTGGAAGCCCCCGTGTGTCCCCTTTCCATCAACCCCGCCCCCCTTCTTTCCCCAAAGCAACCACTGCCCTGATTCCAGCACCCTAAGTGAGTGCTGCCTGTCTCTTAGATGTAGCCTGGAGGCGGACTGAGAGCAGGTTTTGTAGGTGGACCAGAATGGATATCCTGTTTCCTGGGCTTGCTGGCTGTGTGACCCTGGGCAGATTGCTTGACTTCTCTGAATGTTGATTCCCTCATCTGTATGAGGATTAAGTGAGAAAACAGAGAGAAAGCATCCGGCAGAGGACAACAGAGCGTAGGCTTCCCTTCTCGCCGCACAGCCTGTTTCCTCTGACCAGGTGGCGTTCACCGCACACAGAAGGGACCCGAAAGCAGGAGAGAGACAGTCCCAAGCCACGGAGTGAAAGGCCGGGCTCCAGGGGGTACCTTTCTGCCTCTAAATGAATTTCTTTAAGGAAAGAGTGTGCCTTGCCACTCTCTGTAGCCTGAGGAACTGGCTAAATAAACTGGTGGAGAGAAGGAAAAGTTGGTCCCTTGGGAAGGAGGTCACACTCCCCGAGTCAGCCCTCCACAGGCAGGCAGGCAGCCTCTTCTTCTAGGGGGGAAACTTGAACCAAGAACAGTCTTCAGGGTAGAATCCTTCTCCGGGGTTACCATGAAATATGTATTTCACGCAGGCTTTGCCGAGGTCAAATGACCCTTTCTGTAGGCTTTCTGGGAGTTTCCTGTGGAATTCACGTGTGCCCAAAGAAGAACTTTCACCAAGGGGAGAATTTAATAAATGCGGTTTATCTAAGCTTCGTGCTCTCTGCTGCATCTGCGCTAATGACTCAGGCAGTTCAGTCCTCTGAGACCATCATTTTTCTTTATTTGCTCCAGCCATGAGGTTTCCGCCCGAGGCAGAGAATGTCAGGGACAGAGAGGCAGACATTCTTGGTCTTACTCCGGAGACTGTTTTCGCTTCCCTCGAAACGTTTGCTTCCTTTCTGGAACCTCCTCCCAGTCATAGAGGGTTACTTCTTATTGCAGCAGAACTCATTCATAATTCTAATTCCAGAGGACAAGACAAATGCCCAGTGAGCTCTTTTATAAAGAGTTTATTGTGTGTCATTGTGGTGTCTGCAGAAGCAGGGATGTAAAAATAATCGTGGTAGTGCCTAGCGTGCTTTGAACGCTCATTGTGAGCCAAGGTCTGTTGTGAACAGTTGTGTGTATTACTTAAGTCAGTTGTGTGTGTTCAGTCTTCACAACAACCATATCAGGTAGGTGTTATTATTATCCTGTTTCATGGAAGAGGAGCCCGTGGCTTGGAGAGATGAGGCAGATTGATGGAGGTCACCAGGCTGGCAAGTGGTGAGAGGCAGGTCTGACTCTGAACTCTCATTCGCATAAAGATCTATATTAAATGAAGTGTAAAAATCACTTTGTGCTCGACTTCTTGGAGAATGGAATAACCAAATGCATCCGGTTCTCGGATATTCCAGGCATGTGACTGCCTTCTTTCTAAAAGTATCTCCACCTAGCCGCACTTTGGCACAAAACTATCTCAATCCCACCAGCATCCCTGCACTGGTTTTTTTTTTTTTTTTTTTTTTTTTCTTTTTTTGCCTGGAACTGTTTCAGAGCTGAAAGGCATAGTCGCCCAAGCCCAGAGTCAGTGATTCTAGCCAGTTGGATGGTTCTTCCAAAGTTCTCTTGGTCGCCCGGCCTGAAAGGGCCCACTACTTCTCTGAGGCACATAACCAAACGCCCACGGCTGGGTGAGGCAGGCGCTCCACTCCGTGTCCCTTCCGTGACTTGAGGCTAAAAATAGGAATGTCTGGCAGTCCATTCCCTGCTCCGGAGCCTGGCACCTAAGTCTGTCCACTTGGTCCCAGGGATCAGGGAAAGGATTGTTTAGAAAGACTTTTTAGCCTCCAACACTCATGTCCAGCCTCTCGCGTCCTTTGTAAAAACAGATTCTAGCCCTCTGGATCAAACTTCAGAGCCTCAAGGCGGAGGGCAAAAGTGCCTACATTTTCCAAAATAAAGCTCTTGAGCTTGCTGGAAACAGAGGAACAAGCCCAGTTTTAGGAATGGGCTCAGTTGCTCAGTCGTGTCCAACTCTTTGTGACCCCATGGACTGTAGTCCTCCATGCTCCTCTGTTCATGGGATTTCCCCGGGAAGGATACTAGAGGGGGTTGCCATTTCCTCCCCCAGGGGATCTTCCTGACCCAGGCATCGAACTTGCCTCTCCGGCATTGGCAGACAGGTTCTTTACCACTAGTGCTACCTGGGAAGCCTAGGTTTTAAGAAAGAGGGCAGAATTTTTTTTACATGCAAGATAAGAGAAAACTAGAAAATGCCCAGACTAGTGTTTGCTAAGAGTAGTTCTGCATGAACATTTAATTTTAAAAGATTGTATATCAGCAACCTTCAATGACAGGAAATTCAGTGTATTACGGCTTATGTCTAGTTGTGTTCTCTGAGACGTGAGTAAAGGGAGACAAAAGTTGCTCTGAGGAGCACTACCACCCCGACCCCATTCCCAGCTCCCAGCACTCCCTCCACCAAGGTGACCATCCAAGTACCTCACCCACCTGTCAACCCAAAGGACATCAGAGCAGGAAGGACCTGGCCAGGCCTCTCCTCCAGGGCATGGCAGTCAGTGCCAGCGGCAGCCGGATCTGGCTAGCACTTGCCCGTGGACAAAACAGAGATGTTCCACAGAGGTAGTATTTACTATCTGGTCTTGATAAAACGTTTGCCAGTCCTTCTTGCAGTTCAAGATGAAGAAATCAAGGTGCAGACCAGTAAAGTCCCTCATTCATCGTCACACAGGGAGTCGGTCACAGGACCAGAACACTGGCTGCAGCCGTGTGCCTCTGCTGGGTTGTAGTGTGGACCCAAGAACTCCAGATCCTTAATCATGGCCACTGCGAGGGCTTGTGTGTGACCCACCCACGAGCATTCTGTCCTAGCTGCCTCGGACCCCAGGAACCCGTGACAGTCTTGCATGTTGGCCCCCCAAATGGCTGGCATTAACTTTTCCCTTCTCTCAAGGAGTCATCTGTCCCTCCATTCTCCCTGTCTCCTCCCCTCCCCTGTTCATTCTCATTCATCCCATTTCCTGGTCTTGATCTCGGAAGTTAGTCTGAGACACAACCTGATGTTTTTGCTTCGCCTTTCAGGTTCACTGTTGGCCTATAACACAACCTCCCACACGGACCCGTCCTCACGGCTGAACGTCAAGGAAGGTGAGTGTGTTCTCTCAGGCATGTAGAGTTGAAGTGTCCCCTGTACCAGTCCAGGACTGTCTGTGATGGGAAGACTGGGGTGGGGAACCTCAAGTGTGGGCCTCAAGTCTCTTGCCCACTCGGCTGTTTTAGAAGCCTAAGCTGATCCCCTTTGTGCTGCTCATTGCAAAAACATGACAGGGGTGTAAAATACCTTGTGATAATATCATAAAAATATGACCTGAGGCTGTTGCTCCATGAAAGAAAGCATGTTGCTCTTTGAAGGAAATGCATGCTACTCACTTTCAAAGCTGAAAGGTAGGGGCTTTCTCCGTTGAAGAAAACGAAGTGAAGATTTCGAGGATTCTTGCAATGTCACATTTTCAGGGGTTTTTTTTGGTAAGACATTTTAGCACTACCAATTCATTTTTAAAGTGCTGACTTGGGGATATGGTCTAGTTCGCTTGGTTTGGTTTGGTTTGGTTGAGAGAGAGAAAGAAAATCATCTCAGAAAATGGTTTTTGCTGGTGAGGGTTTTAGCAAATGTTATAATACATTTCTTATCATCTCTCTTTGTGAAACAGTGTTGTGGAGATTTCCTGCTTCAGATACTGTTAGATTCTGGGCATTTAAACAAGTGAATAATTCATAGTACCTGGTTTAAGGGAGAAAAAAATGTGAGTGAAAAAATATCTGCCCGAGGCAAAAGAAAAATTTTGTGGAGGAAGGGCATTTTGAGTGGGGCCTTGAAGGATGAGTAGGAGTACGATGAGCACTCTCTTCTTGGCTCTCTCTTCCTTTAATACTTTTTCTTTAATGCACACCTGCCACATAGAATGAATGAAGGCAGAAGCTGTCGATATTGGTTACACGGAATTAGCACAGCATAATATTGCAGAGAAACATAAGGCTCTTCTACGGGAAGAATCTTAGAGACCATTTAGTTCAAAATTGCCATGGAGGAAACAGAGACCCAGTGAGCTTGGGTGTTTTGACCAAGTTCACACCTTCCATCACATGAGACTTCCTGTTTCCTGTTCACAGTTTATAATCAGATGATGACCAGACAGCTCTGTGGAGGAAGTAGTCAACATAATGAATCTGTTTTGTGAACTTTCCTGGTTTTCTGCAACTTTCTTCACCTCCTACCCACCTTGGGCCAGTCCTATTTATGCTACTGTTTTCTTTCAAAATCAGAGTTACTGGCTTTTGCCATAAAAAACCTGAAGTCATATTGACTCATTGTACAGTCCAAGCTGCATTTTATTAGGTGACCCACTTAACCATTGCGCTGCAGACATCCATGAAAGAAAAAATGTGGTACAATGACAAACACATTAGACTGAGGTTGGAACACCTCTGGTTTACTTTGGGGAAATCACTTCATGCCCCGAACCTCAACTTCCTGTCAAGTAAAAGGGCCAAATTAAGCCAGGAAGAGGGCTTCCCTGGTAGCTCAGTGGTAAAGAATCTGTCTGCAATGCAGGAGACTGGGATTCGATCCCTGGGTTGGGAAAATCCCTTGGAGAAGGGAATGGCAACCCACTCTAGTATTCTTGCCTGGAGAATCCCATGGACAGAGCAGGCTACGGTTCATAGGGTCTCAAAACAGTTGGACATGACTGAAGCAACTGAGTACACACACACAGAAGCCAGTAAGAATCCTCCCTGACTTTGGAGTTCTTGGGTTTTAAGGAGATGACCCTGCAGCCTCAGGTGAGGCTCTGCTTCTATCCAGAGTCCCCCCTCTGCTCTGATCTGGTTTGCTTACTGAGCTTTCACTTCACCTGCAGATAGGGATCCACTTCTTGCAAGGAAGGAAGAAGAGAGGGAGGAAGGAAAGAGTGAAAGAAGGCAGGCAGGAGACCCCTGAAGCTCATGCAGGGCTACAGGCTGAGACCTGCTGCTGACAACAGGACTAAGCAGTGAGGCTGTGGGGCGGGCGCGGTGAGAGGGTATCCGACATTGGACTTTAAATACAGATTTCTGTAAGGAAGCAAGTGTGTCTGGGTTGAACTGATTATTGGCTAATTATTATTGCTCTGGTTATTGACTCATGACTCCCTCAGGGGTCTTAGCTCTCAGCCTGTCCTCTACCTGCACTACGCCCCTTCCTTTCCTGGGTTCTTTTGTGTGTGTACTGTGCTGTGCCGGGCTCTCTGGGGCTTCTGCAGGAGCTGCTCCTCTTCTGAAATGAATGAACTGCAGCCTCCAGGCAAGCGAGCGCTGCCAGACCCTCAGTCAGGTGCCACCGGGCATTTATCTCCCAGCATTGGCCCTGGTCTCCGGAGACGTCTGCGCTTTGCAGGTGCATCTTTTGTCCACCCGTAAAGCTTTCCACTTGAGATGTCTTGCTGCTCCAGCGGCTCCCCCCTCAAGAGGTGGTCCAGATCTGTCTAAACGGCCCTTGGTCCACAAAACAAAAGTACATTAGCAAGACAAAGCTAGTCACACTCCTCGCTCCCTCCCTTTCACCCTCCACCCCACCCCTCTCTCTTCTGCTTTTCTCTAAGAGCAAGCTTGAGTTCTTAAAATTTTAAATGGAAAAATAAAGAGAAGGCATGGTGCAACCTTGGCTCCGCCTTCTTTGAATAAGGCACACGCACAGCCCCAAAGAAACCCAGAGCCCCTCAAGAGATCCGGAGCTGTGTGTGTGTGTGTGTGTGTGTGTGTGTGTGTGTGTTTCACAAAGGACAGGTGCTGGCATCAAGCACAAAAGAAAGAAGTTGAGGAGGTGAACGCTTCTGTGAATGTATCTTCACTGTGCTTATCCAGTGAGAATGCCTTTTTACTTTAAAATGGCATAATCACCCTTCCAGCTTGTCTTTTGAAAACCGTTGTACTCTCTAAGGGTTATTGGTGCCCAGGAAGTACGACTAGCTTTTAAAAATCAATTTGTAACAGTCTTTAAGTTTATTTTAAGTTTTTTTTTTTTTTTTTTGATGTGGACCATTTGTAAAGTCTTTATCGAATTTGTTACAATTTTGCTTCTGTTGTTCATGTTCTTGTTTTTTGGTCCCAAGGCATGTGGGATCTTAGCTCCCCCACCAGGGATCAAACCTACATCCCCTGCATTGGAAGGCAAAGTCATAACCAGTGGACCGTCAGGGAAGTCCCTAAGCTTTTTAAAATTAAATATTCTGTGGTCACAGATTGGACCCAGCTAGAACAATTATCCTCTCTCTACCTGTTACCAAGCCTAATGCTCTTAGAAAATAAATTATAATGGAAGCAATTGTTGAGATGATGAGATGGTTAGATAGCATCCCTGACTCAATGGAGATGAACCTGAGCAAACTCCAGGAGACAGTGAAGGACAGGGAAGCCTGGCATGCTGCATCCATGGGGTCACAAAGAGTCGGACATGACGTAGCTCCTGAACAGCTGCAACAGCTCTTACCCGTTGGCAAGAGCAGCCTCCGCTGTCACCTGTACAGGACTCTGCAATGCCCCAGGCACTCTCACAACCTTTGCCTCTGCTTCTAAGTCTAGCAACATCCCGCGAGGTAGACAGAATCAGTCCTGTTTTTCAGACAGAGAAACTGAGGTCCAGGACTGTTAGTGGTTACTTGAAAGACACACAGCTATTTAACAGCAGAACGAGGATTCAAACCCAAGTTGTAGGATTCAGAATCCCTTGCTTCAGATCGTCCTCCTGACATACACAGCATTTCCCTTCTAGCTGGCTTTTCATGAAAGCAACACCTTGTCTAACTGTAGCGTGGGTGGAGACTTGAATTGTTTCCATTATGTTTCTCTGTCCCTGCAATTTTCTCACTATCATCTCCAACCACATCCATGCATTGTCCTCTCTTCCCAAAAGTGACTTCATACAAAGCCCCCGCTTGGCTTACTCCCTTGTTCTAACTGAGCAGAGAATGAGCTGGAGAACTTCGTAAAATAACTGATGCCCTAGGACAAATATTATATGACTCCACTCACAGGAGGAACTTTAAGTCAACAAATTCATAGAGACTAGAGAAGTAGCAGAGTGGTTGCCAGGGGCTGGAAGGAGGGAAGAATGGGGAGTTATTGTTTAATGGGCACACGGCGTTTCAGTTTGGAAAGATGAAAGAGTTCTGATAGTGATGATAGTTGGACAATGTGAATGTACTTAATGCCACTGGAATGTACACTGAAAGATGAGCAAAATGGTAAATTTTATGTAACGTATGTTTTACCGCAATGAAAACTGCAAAAACACATGAAAAGATGTTCAGCGTTGCTAATTATTAGAGCAAGGCATATCAAAACCACAGTGAGGTACCACCACACAACAGTCAGAGTGGTCATCATCAAAAAGTCTACGTCTGCTGGAGGGGATGTGGAGACAAGGAAACCCTCCGACACTGTTGGTGGGAACACAAATTGGTGCAGCCGCTATGGAAAACAGTATGTAGGTTCCTTAAAAACTAAATCCAGAGCTACCATATGATCCAGCAATCCCACTCCTGGGCATAAACCCAGAAAAGACAAGAACACGCATTCAAAAAGATGCGCATACCCCAGTGTTCATAGCATCACTATCTACAATAGCCAAGAGAGGGAATCAACCCAAGTGCCCATCAACAGATGAATGAATAAAAAAGATGTGTTATGTATACCATGGAATATTAGCTATTAAAAAAGAATGAAATAATGTCATTTGCAGCGACATGAATAGACCTAGAGATTATCCAACCAAGTGAAGTGAATCGGTCACAGAAAGACAAATATTATATGATATCAGTTACATGTAGAATCTAAAAATAATATAATTGAATCTATTTACAAAAAAGAAACAGATTCATCGGCATAGAAAACAAACTTGTGGTTACCAAAGGGAAAAGGGATAAACTAAGAGTATGAAATTAACAGATACATAACCACTGTGTATAAAATAGCAACAGGAATTTACTGTGTAATAATCCTGATTTATCCCTTCTCCTTTGGTAACCATAAGTTTGTTTTCTTTGCCTATGAATTATACATATATGTATGTATATATATATATCTATATGTATGTATATAATCTGAATATGTATTATGTAACTGAAAAAAAATACTGGAAAAGTTAACATAAAAAATGTTTTAAAATACTGATGCCCAGGTCCCAAACACAACTTACTGATTCAGAATCTCTAGGGGTGACAGGTGGGATTGGGAATTTTTTCAGGATCTCCAGGCTACTCTTAAACCTGCAGCCACAATTGAGCAGTGCTGTCCTGCTGGGCAGACATGAACCAGAAAGAGGGAAGGGAGACCCATCTCCTAGCCACCCAGGTTTTCTTGGAAACACGTTGGATGGTTGATCTTGATCTTTCCTGGCCCCAAACCAGCCTCAAAAAGGAAGGGCAGGACCTCCTGGTGTACTTATGGAAGAACAGGTTGACTTGATTATAGGAATATTTGTTCTATTTCATCCTTGTCATTGATGAGGTTAATCTTTATTGATCTTGACCTGAGCTTTACCTGAGTCCATCACTTCAGCCCTCAGAAATCTCTTTCTTATATGTTCTCACCATGTGTATCTAAATAGTAATTGGGAAACTTCTCTGGTGGTCCATTGCTTTAGACTTCATGCTTCCAATGCAGGAGGCGAGGGTTCGATCCCTGGTTGGGGAACTAGGATCTCACCTGCCACACAGCGCAGCCAAAAATTTTTTTTAAAAAAAATTAGTAATTGGGCTTGGAGTTGGCAACCTGATTTTTATCAAGAGGGCACTGGGGTTCTGGACGTTAAATGGCTGTTTCGAGCACATAGTGACCAAGGGCTCACTCAGCCTCAGCCTCTGACCTCTACACCCAGGGGCGAGCGTGACCGTCCTGAATGCAGGTCATTGCAGCCCTGCCCTGGGCCCTTCCAGCACACTCCTGAAATGCTGCTTTGCATCCTAAACCTCATGTCCTCAGCTCCTCATGCCGGATCCATTTAAATGCCTCTGACTCTCCGAAAGTCGGAGGATACTGAGCTCGTTGTTTATGAACTCCTGGAACTCATAAACCATAAGCCCAGCCCGTGGAGCCTGAGCCTCTACCCTCAGCCCGGGAAGCCTTTCAGGACCTGCTGTGGAATGCAAACTGCTCCTCCTCCATGTGGGTCGCTGGCGGCCTGCGGAACAACCCTGGCCTGCCGTCACCTGAGCTGATGGATAAAAAGTCTGTGTGCTTGCACGCTGAGAGTGGGAGAGAGAGGGGGAGAAACCAGCTTTCTGTGTCCTTCAGAGTGAAACGCCTAACCAGTGTTGAAGAGCATGCTAAGGAGAGCCCTGCTGGCTCGAGGAGGTTTCCAGATGGTGGGGTCTGTGTTACAGCCAGCACCATCATTCTGCAGACCCTCATTGTTTGCTGAGCATTTGCAGGTCTGTTGTCTCATTTGCACCTCTCACCCTCCATCCCTGTGAGCTGGCAGGGCTGGTATTATTATCACCCTGGATCTGCAGATCATGGAAACTAGGCACAGAGAGGTTACAGGGTTTACTTGAAGTCACTGACGTCTCGGGACAGACCAGGACTCAAACACACGTCCCTATTGTTCTTTCCTCCCTCTGGTCTGCTTCTCATTTCAGCATTTAAGCATCTGGCGTCTTTTTAAAAAATTTATTTTATTGAAGTATCATTGATTTACAGTGTTGTGTTAATTCTGCTATATAGCATAGTGACTCAGTTATACACATTTATACAATCTTTTTCATCTTTCCCATTACTATTCATCATGGGATGTTAAATATAGTTCCCCATGCAGTATGCAAGGACCTTGTTGGTTATCCATTCTTTATGTAATAGTTGGCATCAAGCATCTGACATTTTAAACTTTCTTTAATTGATGCTTTCAATTTCCCCAAAGCAGGTGTTCATCTCATATTTCAGCCTTATAGCATATTGGTTTAAAACTCAGGCTCTGGGCTCAAGCTAGGTGAACTTGGTCAAGTCATTTACTTTTTTCTACCTCAGTTTCCTCATAGGTAGAATGAGGACAGGCTTAAGGCCCCTTCAGGGGTGACATCATCTGCATAAATGTCTTACCAGCTGTCTGACACAGCAGTAAGTGTTCAGTGTCTTAGCTCCATGAATTACAGTAGTAATTGGTAGTATTATCCCCAAATCATTAGAATACTCTTCTCGGTTTACTACATATTGACACAATGCCCAGGGTTGTGAAGGACAACATATAAGATGGCATGGTAACACTGTAGATGCGATGGACAAGTTGTTTAAAATCTCAGCAGGAAAAAAAATAAAATAAAATAAAATAAAATCTCAGCAGGGATATTCACATGTGGAACGATTAAGGAATAATATGAAACTGCTTTGATCAAATGGAAAATTGCATGAGACCTACAAGAAGCTCCCTAAGAGTAATGAAGAGTTGGAAAATCATTCAGTGTTAAAGTGGACCATTCACTCTGAACCTTTCATGGGTCAGAGGCAGTGAGAGGCTAGAGAAGGCGTGGGTCCCCCCACGACCACACAGAGGGTGAAGAGCTTCACCCGAGACCTTAGTCGGGACTCGTGCCCTCCTCCGCCCATTCACAGGTCTCTTCATTTATTAAGAACCCACTATGTATGGAATGCCAGACTGAGCCTCAGAAATGTGGTACCCAGCCAGCTGCCCTCAAGGGGTTGTAGTCAGAGACAGATGGGCCACTAAGTCAATGCTATGTGTTGTTTATGGCTGATACAACACCACGTCTCACCACTTTCCCCTGCATTTTCAGCCCCTACGGGCTGTCCTTGATGATTTAATGATAGAGATCGTAGTGAAAGATGGGAGAAGATCTGGAAGGACCCAGCATGGTGGCGCTGGAAATGGGTATTGAAGAAGAGGAGGTGGGCATCAAAGACACCAGTCACCGCATCTGGGTCTGTCCTGTGTGGGGGCTGCATGGGCATGGGCTGGGTTTGGGGGACAGGACCCAGTGCTCTCCCCTGGTACACCTCAGTGTGCCCCGTGGGAGCACCGAGGTCCGGTTTTGTGACGTGTGCATGGTAGGGGAGGCTCGGTGGGGGACTCTTGGTGGTGTTCATGAAACCAATAGACAGGTACAGTCTCACTCTGTGAGAAGGAAGCTTAGCAAAGGAACTAGGGATTTGCTTCAAAGTAGTTGGGGTGGAGAGGGGGCATGGGTAGATGAGGGGGAGAGCTGAAGTCAGGCTGGCCGTGAGTTCATGCCTGTTAAAGCTGAAGGGCCTCTCCGGTGCAATACATCTTTCTCTCTGCTTTCCTACATCTTTGACATTTTCCATGATTTAAAAGATGCTGCAAGAAGTTTTGCTTTGATGGAGAAGATGTGGATGCATGCAGAATATTGATTCCCGTGCCCTGTGTGTGTGGCCGTGAACAAGGGTAGCAGGTTAGGGGTTCAGCGTAGGGGGTGGAGTCGAGGCAGCATCCTGAGTGAGAGTCTAGGCGGGGTGAGCGTGTGTTTGGCGGGGCCTTAGGCCTGTGTGCATTGCCCTGCACGAGGTTGGTCTGGAACACGTGTGCCTGAAGGAAAAGGCCAGTAATGCTGTGAGGTAATGGCCTGTTATTTTTAGGGAGTAAATAACATCTCTCATGGAGCAGGTTATGTGGCTCCACAGGCTCCGTCTGTCCGCTAACGTGCACTTAAAACGTGAGGGTATCAAGGCCTCCCGGGAGGGCCTGTTAAGAACTTTGTCATTATATGTTTTCCTTTATGATGAAATAGGCCTAATCCATTTTTAGCAAGGATGATTGCTGAGTGCGTGTGTGTGTGAGTGTGTGTGAGTGTGTGCTATTTCTGCGTCCAAAGGCAAGATTTATGATTCTAGAACAGACGGTAGCTTGCTCTCTCTGTTTTATTTTTTTTTAATTGTTTTCCTTTGAAATTCCAGAGTTAATGTTTTGTCTACTTTCGATCTGACCCTCTTTGGAGAGCTGCATGTTGTATGTGTGTGTGTGTGTGTTCACCAGAGAGAGACTGAGAGAGGGAGAAGGAGAGAGAGAGAGGGTTGGAAACAAAGAATCTTTGTCTGTAAGCTGGAGCAGGCAGGAAACCCCAGTCCCCAGAGACTTGAGCCAGCCAGCCCTGTCCTGGAGTCAGACTCCAGCTCTCTGAATTCAGTTTGACAGCTTGTCTGGGACACTTTCTAAGTAACCATTACCCGTCCTTTCTCTGAGTGAAAGAACTGTTCTTTTGTTCCGTGGGTGTGCTGTGTGCTCTCTTATCGCACGTGTGGGTTCCACAGCGACGAGGACACGCTTTCTCTAAAATGATTGGAAACACTTAGCCCGTTTCCTCAGACAAGTGTAAATTTGTTCCAGGATAATGAAGCAAGCAACTTTCCATGTCGCACCATCGCTGTGAGAGGCAGGTAGAGATGGATTTCGCTGGGGCGTTTTTAGTTTCAGCTAAGGCAGGAACCCACTTACTTGAAGGAGCTTCTCCATCTCAGGAATAATTCTAATTGTGCACATTTTATTCCTTTGAAGATTTTTTTTTTGAAACGAACATATAAACAAAGATACCTTCTGATGAACATTCCCTTCCGTTTCCGTTTGATTGATTAATTGATGACTTTTAAAGAAATCCACCATCATGGGTCTCTCTCACCTCAGAGAACAGTTCCAAGGTAGGAGCATGTCAGCCCTGAGCCCTGGGGGTGGGGAGCCAGGCAGGCACAACTGGATAACCGGGAGCCCAGCAGCCACCGCTGTCCTGTGTCTGCCAGCCGCTCACATCAGTTGACTTTGCCACAGTCGCCTGACGGATTGTGAGGCAAACCCCACCTTCTCCAGGCTGTGTATGTTTGCAGGCCATCTGGGTCCGGCCATGCAGGATGGCCAGAGGCATCATCTAATATGGCCAAAGTCAATTCAGGGTCCAGGGCATGACAGCTTGGCCAGCAAAAGTCTTGCACGCTTAAGTTCTGACACCCCTGCCCCCATTGTATCCTTCAAATGTGAATGGATTCCTGTCTAGACTATTTTCAAACTGAACTTAGTGTTTCCTGTTCTCGCTTTGCCTGGTAAACTTTTCTTGGTTGTCTCACCCCCACCCAATCCACACTCTATGAGCTACACTCACGCTTGATGGTCCAGGTCAGATGATGTCTCCTCAGCCAACCCTGCCCCATGGCACCTTGCTTGTGCCCACTGTCCTCCCAGGACAGCATCCCGATAGTCTATCCAACATCTTTTGGTCTTATAAGTCTTGAAGCATCTTGTAGGCAGGGACTATGCCTTAGAAAAGGCCGTTGGCTAGATGGATGGATGGATCAGTGGATCAATGATGAATGGATGGATAGATGAATGGATGAGTGGATGGATGGATGGATCGATGAATGGATGGATGGGTAGATGGATGAAAATTGTAGACAAAGTGCCTTAAACTACTCCCCAAGAACTTACTGTAAAACTCACCCTTTGTGATGTTTCTAAAGACAAGAGCCAGGTTTTGGCCTCGGCCACTGAAGAACTCGACTCAGGACTGCCTTTCCTTCTCTGTTTGCCATAATTTCCCCTTCATTTGACTCCACCATGAGTCCTTCCAGGCAGAAGTAGAGGGAAGAGCTTACTGAGAACCGATTTCAGTCACAAGGTGATGGTTCCAGGTCACCCTTTTGCCCCATTTTTTATTGGCTTAGACTCCCCTTGGAGGCCCTTCAGATCTCGGTCCTCTTGCTATAGGTGCTGATGAGAAAGAGGCCAAGGGCAGAACCAGAACAAGGGAAAGTCATGTTGCAGGAAAGGTTAACTCCTGCTCATTCAGCCCTCCCTTCCTGACCTTTATTATCACCCCTCCCCTTGCCCCATAACTATAACAGCTGCCATTCACCAAGGGCTTGTGCTAAGAACTCTTCTATTCACTTCATCTTTACACTTCATAATCACCTTATGTAGTTGGTACAATTATTATTAAGACTTCTTTGATGACCCAGTGAGTAAAGAATCCATCTGCAATGTAGGAGACATAGGTTTAACACCTGGGTTGGAAAGATCCCCTGGAGAAGGAAATAGCAACCCACTCCGGTTTTCTTGACTGGGAAATCCCACGGACAGAGGAGCCTGGTAGACTACGGTCCAAAAGGTCACAAAGAGTTGGACACGACTGAGGGACCAAGCACACACACAATTATTCTTCCCATTTTGCACATGAGGAAACTGGGGCACAGATAGATGAAGCCCAAATCACAAAGCCTAGTAGGAATTAAAGCAGACTGGAGCCCGTTTCCACAGTTCCCTCCCCACCCAGCAGTGACAGGCTCTATGGCCGCGTCTCCCTGTTCCAGCCTCCACCCCATAGAATGGCTCGTATTTTTCAGGAAGCTGACATCATCTAGTTGTTAAGATGATATGATGAGATTCACTGATATCCACTATGCCCCCCCACCAAATTAGGACCCTCACTTGGGTACTCAGATCTTGCATTTCCAGAAGCGTGTTAGATGACCTCACAGATATTCTTTTCGTTACTGTGCTTGATAATTTACACACCATTACACAGTTTATGTGTGTTTAATATGACATTTTTAAAAATCAGAGAGAAGGACTTGCCTGGTAGTCCAGTCATTGAGAATCCCCCTGCCAGTGCCTGGGACACAGGTTCGATCCCTGGTCCAGGAAGATTCCACAAACCTCAGATCAACTAAGCCCATGTGCCTCAACTACCGAGCCCAAGCTCTATAGCCTGCACTAGAAACCGCCACAACGAGAAGCCCATGCACTACAACTAGAGAGAAAGCCCTCCCACAGCAACAAAAACCCAGTACAGCCAAAAAAACTAAATAAAATAATTTTTTTTAATTAAAGAGGAAAAGAAGAGATTTAGAAAATTACACGCTATCTTGAGTAACACTCTGTTGATCAAGAAAGAGGGCAGTAAACTTAAAAAAAAAAGGATAGTGGAAGTTCGTTTGATAAGTCTAGTTGTGAGATTTCCTCAGTTAAAGGAGTTAACCAAGGCCTTGCCTTGGTCAGCTTCCTTGACCCATGGCTCTCCAAGAGAAGGAAAGGTTTCGGCATCACCTGGACCATTTTAAAGACAAGCCACCTGCCCCAGCATCCTAGACCACACCCCCTTCTCAGTCCATAGGCATCCTTGGTGGGCAAGGTTGGAGCTGAGTGTTCCCACTGCTTCTCAAATCCTCTCCCCCTCCATCACCCCACCGCCAACCCAGGCTTTACTTGAATACTTAATGGAGATGCAACGTGTTTTCATTGCTCTGTATCAGCATCATTCCGCAGTGTTGTTTTCTCCTCATCCCTGTGCCCGCAGGCATTCTAGCCCCTGATACCATTCTGGGCTGCTTGGAAATGTGCACTTTGGCCTTCCTGCCCCCACCCCGCTTGGGCTTATCTGTTGTAGTCATGTCTTTCAAAGCTGCTCCTACATGCTTCCTGGAGAAATCGAGAATCTGATAGGCACCACCTTGCTCTGCAACATGAGTGAAGGTGACAGTGAAGGCATGAGCCCTGATGCATTTTAATAAAGAAAAATGCTCTCAGTACACCTCAGGACAGGGAACGAGGCGTGAGGCTGTGGGAAAGGTATTTGGGGCCACCTTGACCTCCAGAGCAATATTGTATAGGAACCTGGAATATCAGGTCCATGAATCAAGGCAAATTGGAAGTGGTCAAACAGGAGATGGCAAGAGTGAACATTGACATTCTAGGAATCAGTGAACTAAAATGGACTGGAATGGGTGAATTTAACTCAGATGACCATTATATCTACTACTGTGGACAGGAATCCCTTAGAAGAAATGGAGTAGCCATCATGGTCAACAAAAGAGTCCGAAATGCAGTACTTGGATGCAATCTCAAAAATGACAGAATGATCTCTGTTCGTTTCCAAGGCAAACCATTTAATATCACGGTAATCCAAGCCTATGCCCCAACCAGTAATGCTGAAGAAGCTGAAGTTGAACGGTTCTATGAAGACCTACAAGACCTTTTAGAACTAACATGCAAAAAAGATGTCCTTTTCATTATAGGGGACTGGAATGCAAAAGTAGGAAGTCAAGAAACACCTGGAGTAAAAGGCAAATTTGGCCTTGGAGTAAGGAATGAAGCAGGGCAAAGGCTAATAGAGTTCTGCCAAGAGAATGCACTGGTCATAGCAAACACCCTCTTCCAACAACACAAGAGAAGACTCTACACATGGACATCACCAGATGGTCAACACCAAAATCAGATTGATTATATTCTTTGCAGCCAAAGATGGAGAAGCTCTATACAGTCAGCAAAAACAAGACCAGGAGCTGACTGTGGCTTAGATCATGAACTCCTTATTGCCAAATTAAGACTGAAATTGAAGAAAGTGGGGAAAACCACTAGACCATTCAGGTATAACCTAAATCAAATCCCTTATGATTATACAGTGGAAGTGAGAAATAGATTCAAGGGACTAGATCTGATAGACAGACTGCCTGATGAACTATGGAATGAGGTTCGTGACATTGTACAGGAGACAGGGATCAAGACCATCCCCATGGAAAAGAAATGCAAAAAGGCAAAATGGCTGTCTGGGGAGGCCTTACAAATAGCTGTGAAAAGAAGAGAAGCGAAAAGCAAGGGAGGAAAGGAAAGATATAAGCATCTGAATGCAGAGTTCCAAAGAATAGCAAGGAGAGATAAGAAAGCTTTCCTCAGCGATCAATGCAAAGAAATAGAGGAAAACAACAGAATGGGAAAGACTAGAGATCTCTTCAAGAAAATTAGAGATACCAAGGGAACATTTCATGCAAAGATGGGCTCAATAAAGGACAGAAATGGTATGGACCTAACAGAAGCAGAAGATATTAAGAAGAGGTGGCAAGAATACACAGAAGAACTGTACAAAAAAGAGCTTCATGACCCAGATAATCATGATGGTGTGATCACTCACCTAGAGCCAGATATCCTGGAATGTGAAGTCAAGTGGGCCTTGGAAAGCATCACTGTGAACAAAGCTAGTGGAGGTGATGGAATTCCAGTTGAGCTCTTTCAAATCCTGAAAGATGATGCTGTGAAAGTGCTGCACTCAATATGCCAGCAAACTTGGAAAACTCAGCAGTGGCTACAGGACTGGAAAAGGTCAGTTTTCATTCCAATCCCAAAGAAAGGCAATGCCAAAGAATGCTCAAACTACCACACAATTGCACTCATCTTACATGCTAGTAAAGTGATGCTCAAAATTCTCCAAGCCAGGCTTAAGCAATATGTGAACCGTGAACTTCCAGATGTTCAAACTGGTTTTAGAAAAGGTGAGGAACCAGAGATCAAATTGCCAACATCCGCTGGATCATGGAAAAAGCGAGAGAGTTCCAGAAAAACATCTATTTCTACTTTATTGACTATGCCAAAGCCTTTGACTGTGTGGATCACAATAAACTGTGGAAAATTCTGAAAGAGATGGGAATACCAGACCACCTGACCTTCCTCTTGAGAAACCTGTATGCAGGACAGGTTCCAAATAGGAAAGGTTCCAAATAGACTGGTTCCAAATAGGAAAAGGAGTACATCAAGGCTGTATATTGTCCCCTTGCTTATTTAACTTATATGCAGAGTACATCATGAGAAACACTGGGCTGGAAGAAGCACAAGCTGGAATCAAGATTGCCAGGAGAAATATCAATAACCTCAGATATGGAGATGACACCACCTTTATGGCAGAAAGTGAAGAGGAACTAAAAAGCCTCTTGATGAAAGTGAAAGAGGAGAGTGAAAAAGTTGGCTTAAAGCTCAACATTCAGAAAACGAAGATCATGGCATTTGGTCCCATCACTTCATGGGAAATAGATGGGGAAACAGTAGAAACAGTGTCAGACTTAATTTTTCTGGGCTCCAAAATCCCTGCAGATGGTGATTGCAGCCATGACATTAAAAGATGCTTACTCCTTGGAAGGAAAGTTATGACTAACCTAGATAGCATATTGAAAAGCAGAGATATTACTTTGCCAACAAAGGTCCGTCTAGTCAAGGCTATGGTTTTTCCAGTGGTCATGTATAGATGTGAGAGTTGGACTGTGAAGAAAGCTGAGCACTGAAGAATTGATGCTTTTGAACTGTGGTGTTGGAGAAGACTCTTGAGAGTCCCTTGGACTGCAAGGAGATCCAACCAGTCCATCCTAAAGGAGATCAGTTCTGGGTGTTCATTGGAAGGACTGATGCTGAAGCTGAAGCTCCAATACTTTGACCACCTCATGCGAAGAGTTGACTCATTGGAAAAGACTCTGATGCTGGGAGGGATTGGGGGCAGGAGGAGAAGGGGACGACAGAGGATAAGATGGCTGGATGGCGTCACCGACTCGATGGATATGAGTTTGAGTGAACTCCGGGAGTTGGTGATGGACAGGGAGGCCTAGCGTGCTGTGATTCATGGGGTCGCAAAGAGTCAGATACAGCTGAGCGACTGAACTGAACTGAACTGACCTCCGGAGCACCCTTCCAACTGGGCTCAGCCATAAAACTGCTCCGCCCACCCCTGCGGGCGGGGTGCCCAGTGGGCGGGGCGCAGCACCACCCAGCCCCGCCCACTTCTCAGGCGGTTCACACTTACTGAATGGGCCGTTTGGGTTTTGCATTTACAATTCATCTCCAGACTCTTAACTGTTACTATTTTAAACCTCCCATCTCTACCAGGTTTCACTTTGACTCAGACGTGTCATCCCATTCCAGATAGCAGAGCTAAGACTCAAAATGAAATTGGCCTCCGTTGATGTCACTCTATTTCCATGACCACGGAATCTTGGTTTGTAATAGAAACTAGAAGTGACCACTGTTGGCTCTGTTGAGGAGTCTGGTCACGGGGTACTTTGGAAAGAAAAGGCTAGGTCCACAAGTGCTCCAGATAAATCGCTGGTGTGCGCCTCCACATAGAACATTCCAAATGCCTTTGTTTTGCAAAATACACTGATTTTAGAAATCGCAGCGGTTGTTTGGAGGGACAGTAGTTGCCGAAAAGTATTTAAAAGGCGCTTGTTTATTCTCCTGCTCATAAACCAAATTTCTCTCTCTCAAGAAAGAAGCTTCTTAACCAACACAACATTGTAACAATTTTTTTTAATATTTAAATTTTAAAAAATAGGGGAAAAAAGAAGCTTCTCTTATGCCAGACAGAGGTG
Organism: Bubalus bubalis; assembly: GCF_019923935.1. Classification (NCBI taxonomy): domain Eukaryota; kingdom Metazoa; phylum Chordata; class Mammalia; order Artiodactyla; family Bovidae; genus Bubalus; species Bubalus bubalis. Next base: position 112,860,370 of record NC_059161.1, read on the forward strand.
AAGGGACTTGGGAAATCTTCTAGTGAAAAGCCAAGGCGAAATAGCATCAGTTGTTATTTTATTGTAAAAACTTTCCCAAATTATTTTTAAAGATGTAACAACGAACCCTCTTCAGAGAAGTCCATGTCTAAGATAATAAATAATTATTTCTCGTGAAACAGCCTTTTGGGAGAAGTTAACGTCTTTGAGGAAGAAATGCTATAGTTAGAAACACTAACCAGGACCCATGTGAGTGTCTCCCCTCCAGCCTCAGGGATCTGTAAGCAATCACATGTGAGGATCAATACAAAGTTTAACATGCCGCTGATGAAGTTCAAATTCTTGTGTTAGGCATATTCTAAAGAGCGAGTGGTAAATTAAATGGAGTTACTACTTTATCAAAATCCAACACATCCTTCAAGGCCTAATTCAAGTTCCATCCTCTTCAAGATAACTTTTTCTTTACTCACAAAGACTACATGCAGTCACTTATCAGGACCCTACCTTACTCACAAGCCGTACGTGGACCTAACTACCATGCTAAGGTAACTACAGATTACTTTATCATCTCTAAGAGTTTTGTTCTGTATCCCTTTTCCCAGCCCTGTAGATATTCAGTAAATACCATTGACAGTCGATGGATTCACTGGGGAGGGAAAATCTGGTTTGTCAATTTAATTAAATATATACTCCATCCTTCTGCTTCCCTAAACAAAGAACCAGAAGAAATTAGCCTTGGTTGACATGGGAAAGATTAACTTATTTCTATGGAATAAAACTCTGGAAAAGAATAGCAGCTATAATCTTAAATGATACTTTGGAGTGTAGAAAGCATTTTCACATGCATGATCTCATTTATTCCCAAAAGAACTCTGGGAGGATTAAATAAGCCATTTGCGTCTCCAAATTCTTAAATTTTAGGAGAATCATTTTTCCCCTGTTACAGATAGGTGGCCTGAGAGGTTCAGAGAGATTGTCACCTGCGCGAGCTCACACAGCTGGTAACTGGCAGAGATGGAAAGCAACCCGAGAAGTTCTGAAGCCTCATGTAGCGTTCCTTCCACGGCAATGAACTATTTCCCTAATGGGAATGAATTAAAGAGGAATCACGGAATTCCTTCCCGTGAAAATCCCTAAGAGTCCTTAATTACATCACACGTGACCTTAGACTCGATAAGATTTAGGTATCCCTCTTCCAAAGAGATGAGAATTGTTCTCACTCTGACTTTGAAAACTCCTTGAGCTTCCAAAGTCTTTGGCCTGCCTATAAAAAGAATGGTCCGTCCTGCCCAATATCCTGGAGTTTAGAGAAAGGCAGTTTTTTCTGCTGTGAGTCATACTTTCAATTTCTATTAAAATTCTTATATGGTCGCATATGCTTTCTCTCAGGCTTTGGGCCTCCAGGCCTGTGCTAATTTGCATGTCTGGTTTAGATAATGTCTGAAGTCCCTTCCAGCCTGAAAAGAAGCCTCAGATTCTATTATGTAAGTGAGACCACACTCCACCTGCTCATGGTTCTTTGTCTTTAACTCCTGTGCTTTTTTTTCTTTAATATTTATTTGTTTGGCTGCATCAGGTCTTAGTTGTGGCACGCCGGATCTTTAGTTGCCACTTTTATATGCAGCACACGGAATCTTTTTTAGTTACAGCATTCGAACACTTAGTTGTGGCATGTGGGATCTAGTTCCCTGACCAGGGCTCGAACCCATGACCCCTGCATTGGAAGCTCGGAGTCTCAGCCACTGGACCACCAGGCATACCCTAATCCCGGTGCTTTTGATGTGTGAACACAGAACACAAAGGCGGGGGTGTTCTGGGGCTCATGCACTGGCCGCAAAGATTGAGTGTTCGACTGGGGAAAACTCGCTTGTCTATTTCTCATTCACAGTGACCCCAGAGAAATGCCCTTTCCTGTAGTCCACTTTAGAGGTGGCTCAAAAGCAAGGCATAGGAAGTGTGGGATTTTAAGTTTCTTCGTTTAAATGGCTTTCCTATGTCAATATGAGTCTGGGACCATAGATTTGACAATACCTTGATTCTAAATATGCAAAAATTGGTGAACTCTTTAATTGTTGTTGTTATTGTTCAGTTGCTAAGTCATGGCCGACTCTTTGCAACCCCATGGACTGCAGCACACCAGGCTCTCCTGTCCTTTACTATCTCCCTGAGTTTGCTCAAATTCATGTCCGTTGAGTCAATGATGCTATATAGCCATCACATTCTCTGCCAACCCCTTCTTCTTTTGCCTTCAGTCATTCCCAGCATCAGGGTCTTTTCCAATGACCCTTCACATTAGGTGGCCAGACTCTAATAGAGCAGACTTATTTCACCTTTTACTATCTCTCATCCAAACATACAAAAGATACTATTGAGTTTTTTAGCTAATTTTTTTTTTAATCTTCTATCATAAAATAATTCTCACCATCTAAAGAACTGACACTGAGGGATTAACTTTGTGGAAGGGCTTTGAGATCAATTAGGGTGACCCAGTCACTTTTCAAAGGAAAATCATGGCACTATGGAGAGTTTTATGTTCCTAACATTAGACAGGCCAAGTCTTTGTTCAAAATTGTGTCATCAGTGAGGCCCTCTCCTTCCCGTTTTCTTTTTCTCATAGCACTCACCAGCTTCTAATTTACAATGCAGTTTACTATGTGTTTTGGGAGCTTCCCTGAAAAACATCTATTTCTGCTTTATTGACTATGCCAAAGCCTTTGACTGTGTGGATCACAATAAACTGTGGAAAATTCTGAAAGACATGGGCGTACCAGACCACCTGACCTGCCTCTTGAGAAACATGTATACAGGTCAGGAAGCAACAGTTAGAACTGGACATGGAACAACAGACTGGTTCCAAATAGGAAAAGGAGTACATCAAGGCTGTATATTGTCACCCTGCTTATTTAACTTATATGCAGAGTACATCATGAGAAACACTGGGCTGGAGGAAACACAAGCTGGAATCAAGATTGCCGGGAGAAATATCAATCACCTCAGATATGCAGATGACACCACCCTTATGGCAGAAAGTGAAGAAGAACTAAAGAACCTCTTGATGAAAGTGAAAGAGGAGAGTGAAAAAGTTGGCTTAAAGCTCAATTCAGAAAACTAAGATCATGGCATCTGGTCCCATCACTTCATGGCAGATAGATGGGGAAACAGTGGAAACAGTGTCAGACTTTATTTTTTTGGGCTCCAAAATCACTGCAGATGGTGATTGCAGCCATGAAATTAAAAGACACTACTCCTTGGAAGGAAAGTTATGAACAACCTAGTCAGCATATTAAAAAGCAGAGACATTACTTTGCCAACAAAGATCCGTCTAGTCAAGGCTATGGTTTTTCCAGTGGTCATGTATGGATGCGAGACTTGGACTATAAAGAAAGCTGAGCGCCGAAGAATTGACGCTTTTAAACTGTGGTGTTGGGAGTCCCTTGGATTGCAAGGAGATCCAACCAGTCCATCCTAAGGGAGATCGGTCCTGGGTGTTCATTGGAAGGACTGATGCTGAACCTGAAACTCCAAAACTTTGGCCAGCTGATGCAAAGAGCTGACTCATTTGAAAAGACCCTGATGCTGGGAAAGATTGAAGGCAGGAGGAGAAGGGGACGACAGAGGATGAGATGGCTGGATGGCATCATCGACTCGATGGACATGGGATTGGGTGGACTCTGGGAGTTGGTGATGGGCAGGGAGGCCTGTTGTGCTGCGGTTCATGGGGTCTCAAAGAGTCAGACATGACTGAGTGACTGAACTGAACTGAACCTTGGCTCAGCTGGTAAAGAATCTGCCTGCAATGCAGGAGACCTAGGTTCAATCCCTGGGTTGGGAAGATCCCCCAGAGAAAGGAAAGGCTACCCACTCTAGTATTCTGGCCCAGAGAATTCCACGGACTGTATAGTCCATGGGGTCGCAAAGAGTTGGACACGACTGAGCGACTTTCACTTCACTGATGGCTCAGTGGGTAAAGAATTTGCTTGCAGTGCAGAAGACACAGGAGACTTGGGTTCAATCCCTGGGTTGGGATGATCCCCTGGAGGAAGAAATGGCAATCCACTCCAATATTCTTGGCTGGGAAATCCCATGAACAGAGGAGCCTGGCGGGCTATAGCCCATGGGGTCGCAAAGAGTCAGACACGACTGAGGGACTAAGCACAGCGCAGCACTGTGTGTTCTGAATGTCAGCTCCCAGAGCAAGGTTGTGTGTTTGGCCACCAATGCATTCTCCACACACTGAAGAGGGTCCAGCACCATAATACGCATTCACTAAAACGTTGCTGAATGAATGAATGTTTGTGGAGTATGAGATATCAGCGAGGCCCAATAGCTCATGCTGGAAGAGAAGAGGAACCTGGGCGTGGGAAAGGAAAACCAGGTGATAAGATAGTCCCTCCCTTCCCAAAGATGCTCACCAGGCAAGAGGCATAAGTGCACCAAGGATCACAGCAGGAAGCTGAACAAAACGAGGGTTATACCATGAGACCCTCACCAGTGAGCCTTTGCAGAACTTTGGGAGGAAAAGATGCAAAATTTGAGTCATGCATCATATGTAGGACTGTGTCCCGAATAATCAGGTAGAGTGAGGGCAACCCCCCCTAGGAAGTGGACGGGAGCGCATCAGATCCCGGCTCTCAGGGGACCCAGGGGGCTGAACACAGATGGCCACTCATTCATCTCAAGCCTGTTACCTAAGTGAGCAACCGGTTAGGTTTTCTTGTTCTGACCTGGAATAGTCTTAAACCTGAGGCAGATTTGACCCAAGAAGTCTGCAATTTAGTTGCGTCTACACTGCCTAACGTAGAGGGGGGTTCTGGCAAACACCCAACTAATGGAGTCAGTATGAATTGCTTTTCCACACAAGGCTGGCCTCCAAATCCCACTTGGAGGCCTTATCAAAATAAAGAGGTCATTGAGGCTTGTGTGTCATTCAGACACAGAGCCCCGTGGGAGGAGCGGAGCCAGGGAGGGGCCGGCCTTAGCAGGTCCAGCCTCGTGGGACCAGGGTGAGGCTGTGCAGAGAAGGTACCACTGGCCTCTCTAGCCATCATCTTTGAAAGCCGACCATTCTTTAAGCATTTCTCTCATGTGTCCTTTCAGATATTTCTTCACGTGAAATATCTGAAACAGTAGCTTCACTCTCCTCCACGCAGCAGGGCTGGCTCCGAGGCTCCGAGGCTGTTTGGATTCCAGGACAAATCCTTGAGCAAAAGAAATCTGATCCAGGATGTTTGTTCTTTTTTCTTCTCCATGCATTCCAAGTTTGAGGCAAGCCTTGCCTAGATATTTCCCTCTTCTTGAGGTCTCCGTGGAAGCCAAGACCCCCTGATGCCTCCAAGGCTAAGGCTGAGCTGTCCTTGTAGATGAGGTTGCCAAGAGGTGAGGACCCAGCTCAGAGCTCCAGGGCTGGCTGGGCAGGGAGCTGAGGGAGCTGACAGTCGGGGGCAGCGGGAAGAATGCTGGGTAAAACCTAGGCTAGTAGTAGACCAGCAGGCAGCCAGAGGCAGAGGCCCTCACCAGCTTCTAGGCCAGCAATTCTAAACTGGGATCCAGGATACAGCAAGTCCCCTACATACGAACCTTCAAGTTGTGACCTTTCAAAGATGTGAACGTGCGTTTGTACTTCAAGTCACATAAGTTAGTTCACGTGCCTGCATCCTCTACAGGTAATTGTGTTTTCATGTTCTTTACAGTCTTGTATAGAATATGGTGGTACAACATCTTTATTTCAAGCCCAGGATGTCCAGAAAGAAGAGTAAGAGGAGCAGTGATGTGGCCGGTACTGCTAAGATGCACTGAAGGATAACGATGGTGTTAGTTGGGTACCTAGGCTAACTGTGTTGGACTTACAAACAGATTGGACTTACGAACGCGCTCTCGGAAAGGAACGCATTCATATGTAGGAGACTTGCTGTCATCCATTCTTCTAAAAGAGAGTGAGACTTTCTTCCTGTTTGGGAATCACTGATCTCGGAGCACAGGAATGGGACTCTCCTTCCTCCTTTACAGCTTCTCTTCTTTTTCAGGGTTTTCCCTGGTGAGCTTTCTAACCTCACTTCACCAAGACCAACATCTTAGAGGTGCAAGCAAGATTGTATAGACTACGTGTATATTGTGTATATTTTTTAAATTGCCATTGAGCGAATCATTATTTAATCTTTCTAGCAATCCTATGCAGCATCTGTTACTAATATTTTTAGAGAAGCAGAACATGGGGTTCAAAAAGGCAGAGTAACCTTTTGACGATGATCGTTCGCCAGGGCTGGGATCTGAAGCATAACCACCGACCTTCTGGAGAGAAAGGGTGTCTGCCCAAGGGGGCCCACGCCCTGTATGACCTTGCACAGCCCAGGTGCCCATTGCCTTAGCACAACTTTGAAAGTGGCAGGCCAGGCCAGCAGGTCAGATGTCTGCTACGATGACTGGCAGGGGCTGTATGGCGATGGTGGCTGGCACAGGGCTGGTCCTGAGTCTGGAAGGTTCGGCATGCTGGGCAGGGCAAAAGAAAGAGCCCAGAGAGAAGCAGAGCTGGACTGGTGGCCAAGCCAGACCTGCTCCTCCACTTAGGCTGGACCTCTTATACCCCAGGGCCTCAGAGGGATGGGGGTTATGGAGGACCATATCGTTGAGTCCTCTGCCAACAGCAAGGATGTTGTCTTCATGTACAGTCTTCCCTGTATGTGGGACTTCCCTGGTGGTCCAGTGATGAAGAATCCACCTTCCAACACAGGGAGTGCCGGTTTGATCCCTGGTCAGGGAACTAAGATCCCACAGGCCTCATGAAGCCCCCTCCCCCCACAATAAAACAACAACAAAAAACACATGTTACCTATAGATGGCGGAGTTTGAGCAATGGGTCTTCCTCCTGGTGGGTTTGGCTCTTTCTTGGGAAGCTTGGGGCTTTGGACTTAGGGGTTCCCTTTCTTAGAGTTTTTCTCCTTGGGCAACCTCGCTCTTCCAAGAAAGGAGGTCTGGATCAGACTGAGAGAAGCCTCTACCTTGAGCTGGAGCCGCCTTGCCTGTCCTGCTGAAAGGTCTGCATTCAGAAGCCAGGCTTTCCAAGGATAAACAGGGTGAGGTGCTGCCAACCAGAAACTCGAAGAGAAGTTTCAGGGAATATTCATCTTTTTCCATCAAGTAATCGAGAGCACGGGCTCATGCCGGAAGGGAGGAAGAGAGAGGCTTTTGTACCCGCGTCTCCTGCATCTCTGGCCCCCGGGTGAGGTCATGACAGAATGTGGAGCTGCGTGTTGCCTGGGACACTGGGCCTTCAGACAGCGAACCGTCGGCATCAGAGCAGAAAGAAAGCTTTCCTGAGATGTTTGGCCAGGTTTCTAGGACCCGTTTAACAGCTTCACACAGAAGCTGAGTTAACACTGGGATGTCTGTGAGAAGGTCACGTCCAGAGAAAGTCTTCCCCTTCCCACAAGGAGTTTTCAGAAAAAAAAAAAAAAATCTCCATGCTCATATTTCTCCACCCCAGGAGGCTCCCCTGGAATCTAAGAGACCATTGAAGGTCAAGTCAGCCACACCAGACATGCTATAATGAAGATACTGTTCAGACCATTATATACGTGAAGCTGAATTATCCACAATGCCTAGCAGTGCCCAGAATGAGGCTCAGTCTTTCTCAGCTTTGGCCAGAGTGGATGTCAGGACTGCCTGAAACGATAAGCTCCGGGCAGAGCCCTTCTGGGAAGATCCTCTGAAAAAGCTTATTACAATAAGATTGATTATCAAGCCGGGGGTAGAAGGCATCACTGAAGTAAAAAGTGATTTTCTCTTGATCAAGCATCTGCTGCCACCCTAAAGTTCTGAGACCAGCTACTCTGAGGGCTCCTAACAGTCACATTTTCACCTGTTGTACCCTTGGTCAGGGGCTTCCCAGGTGGCGCCAGAGGTAAAGACCCCACCTGCCAATGCAGGAGACATGAGCTGTGGGTTCGATCCCTGGGTCAGGAAGATCCCCTGGAGGGCATGGCAGCCCACTCCAGTATTCCTGCCTGGAGAATCCCATGGACAGAGGAGCCTGGCGGGCTACAGTCCATGGAGTCACAAAGGGTCGGACATGACTGAAGCGACTTGGTGCACACACACGCACCCTCGGTCGCCTGCTTAAGTGTGTTTTCAGAAGTCAGTTCTCAGAAAGCAGACAGCAGTGCCCAGGGGACACTCAAGGCCGCCTCCTGAGCCAGGTATACCCCACAGGAGAATGGCCCACATGCGGATGGGCAGCTGGGTATCAGGGAGGCAGAGTGTGCAGGACTCTGAGTTGTTGGGTAGCTCCTGGGTCCAGGCTTTTCCATTTTGGTTGTAGATACATTTCTGTTTGAGTGTCTGGTACCAGAACTGACCATCATGCTGAGTTCTCACTTGTATGACTTTTAGGAATAAAAAACAAGTCTTCATTTGAACATTGACATTGTTAAAATATATATAAGATACACAGCAGGTCACCTGAATGAGTGGCATCTAGTCCTGGGCTTCCTGTGGGGACAGCTTTCTGCCTGTGCTTTGTTGTAGGAGGACTGTAGGCCATTCTGCTCAGAGGGCAGCCCGGGTTAACTGTGTACACTCATATATCACCCATCACCCAGACTGGAATGGGTTTTCCCAGGTGGCGCTGGTGGTAAAGAACCTGCCTATCAATGCAGGAGTCATAAGGGACTCAGGTTCAATCCCTGGGTCAGGAAGGGCATGGCATCCCTGGAGGACGGCATGACAACCCACTCCAGTATTCTTGCCTGAAGAGCCCTATGGACAGAGGAGCCTGACTGTAGTCCATGGGGTCACAAAGCGTCAGACACGACTGAAGTGACTTAGCACACACCCAGAATGGAATCACTGGTGACTTCATTTAGTGGGGAGAAGTCTGGGCAGAGGCTTAGAATGCCCATCAGCTAGGAAAATAGTCAACAACAAGAGGAAGTGTGTCTATTTAGCAAGAAGGAGAAAATGTTGGCTGGGCATTCATTCATTCATTCAATGAATATTTATTGTGTGCGTGCTCTGGGCTGGGTGCTTTGTTGTATCAGAGAACCAAAGAGGGGTCCTGACCCTAATGGACCTGACATTCAGGTGGGAGATGCAGACAATAACCATCATGAATTCAGTTCAGTTCAGTCGCTCAGTTGTGTCCAACTCTTTGCGACCCCATGAACCGCAGCACGCCAGGCCTCCCTGTGCATCACCAACTCCCAAAGTCCACCCAAACCCATGTCCATTGAATCGGTGATGCCATCCAGCCATCTCATCCTCTGTCATCCCCTTCTCCTCCTGCCCTCAATGTTTCCCAGAATCAGGGTCTTTTCAAAAGAGTCAGCTCTTCACATCAGGTGGCCAAAGTATTGGAGTTTCAGCTTCAAAATCAGTTCTACCAATGAACACCCAGGACTGATCTCCTCTAGGATGGACTGGTTGGATATCCTTGCAGTCCGGGACTCTCAAGAGTCTTCTCCAGCACCACAGTTCAAAAGCATAAATTCCTCAGCACTCAGCTTTCTTTGTAGTCCAACTCTCACATCCATACATGACCAGTAGTCCAACTCTCACATCCATACATGACCACTGGAAAAACCATAGCCTACTTGATTAAATTAGGCGATACATGGAAAAATAAGTAGAGCAAAGTAAGATGGATGGAAGCAAAGAGAGGGGGGTTAATGTATATTTGGTAGGGCTGGCCAACCTGTTTCTGAGTTTGAACATTCATAAGGTATTTAATGATGCAAATATAGCAGTAATTGCAATAATATTACTTGCTAATGTTCACTGAGTTTCACTCTGTGCTAGGCACTGTGCCAGCTGTTTGCCTGGGTACCTCATTTAATCTGCAGGGCTGCCCTGGTGCTTCCAACCTCTAAGGCAGAATGCCAGATCTTAGCTCTTGATCTTGGCCTTCCCCATCTTCAGCTCTATCCTAGCAGTAGGACTTAATCCAAAAACACTGGCTTTCATTTCAAACTTCCATTTAGTAGGTGCCCTCACGTACCCCAGTGCCCACTGACAGTAAGTGGACCCAGGTGTCCTTTGTGGACTCAGATTCCAGGGGCGGGGTTTTCCAGGCAAGTGGGTGGAAATGAAAGAGCATGTGGGAAGGGAGCCTTGTGGCCTTTGCTGCTCTGATTTCACACTCTGCTCCGGGACCCTTGGCTGTAGGCATGACCGATGCTGTTTATTGCTCTGTTACCTTCGCTGGAGGAGGCACTTCAGGCTGATTGCTTGTGGCCTTTCTGTTTCTGTCACTTTTTTTTTGGTACCTACTAAAGGACTTTTGGAGAAGGCAATGGCACCCCACTCCAGTACTCTTGCCTGGAAAATCCCATGGACGGAGGAGCCTGGTAGGCTGCAGTCCATGGGGTCGCTAAGAGTCGGACACGACTGAGCGACTTCACTTTCACTTTTCACTTTCATGCACTGGAGAAGGAAATGGCAACCCACTCCAGTGTTTTTGCCTGGAGTATCCCAGGGATGGGGGAGCCCGGTGGGCTGCCATCTATGGGGTCGCACAGAGTCGAACATGACTGAAGTGACTTAGCAGTAGCAGCAACAGTATAGGACTTTAGGGTTGGTGGGGACCTCAGAAGTTCTCTCAACCAGGCTTCCCCCAGACCCCCAGGGCATTGCAGGAAAAGACAGAGGTGCCAGACACTCCTCTGATAGAGTATCAACCACTAGAGAAAAATCCAGCCACGACCTGCCCTCTGTTGGTTACAGGGAATTCATCCAGGTGTCCTGTAACTTTTGCATGCCTCTACTGTTAGAATGACCAACCTAGATAGCATATTCAAAAGCAGAGACATTGCTTTGCCAACAAAGGTTCGTCTAGTCAAGGCTACGGTTTTTCCTGTGGTCATGTATGGATGTGAGAGTTGGACTGTGAAGAAGGCTGAGCGCCAAAGAATTGATGCTTTTGAACTGTGGTGTTGGAGAAGACTCTTGAGAGTCCCTTGGACTGCAAGGAGATCCAACCAGTCCATTCTGAAGGAGATCAGCCCTGGGATTCCTTTGGAAGGAATGATGCTAAAGCTGAAACTCCAGTACTTTGGCCACTCATGCAAAGAGTTGACTCATTGGAAAGGACTCTGATGCTGGGAGGGATTGGGGGCAAGAGGAGAAGGGGACGACAGAGAATGAGATGGCTGGATGGCATCACTGACTCAATGGACGTGAGTCTGAGTGAACTCCGGGAGTTGGTGATGGACAGGGAGGCCTGGCGTGCTGTGATTCATGGGGTCGCAAAGAGTTGGACACGACTGAGCGACTGATCTGATCTGACTGTTAGAATAAAAGAATAGGAGGGGATATATGTATACTTACGGCTGATTCATGTTGAGGTTTGACAGAAAAACAACAAAATTCTGTAAAGCCATCATCCTTAAATTAAAAAAAGAATAGGAGGATAGCTGGTAAGAAGTTGATGGTAACTATAGCCAAAGCCTTAAGGTGGGCCTTAAAAAAAAAAAGTTTCTTCTGAATGAATATAACATAGCTTTCAGAGAGGATGGATTGATTCCTCCAGTAAATTAAAGATCGAGAAAAAAACTGCTTCGAAAACTCTGAGTCAGAGATCTTATCAGTGCAGAGTAAGTCACAAGTCAAGTCAAAACTTCAGATAACACATACCAATTCCTGGAACTCGGTGATTTGTTATTTCTCTTTGCATGAATTTGTCACTTTCTATTCCACTTTCTATTCCGTTCCTGTTAGGTTCACCTCTCGTCCCCCCGGTACCCACTGCATCCATCCACCACGGGCTGTCTGCTCCACCACATCGTGTGTTCACGGTATTGCCACCTGCCAGGGGCCTCTCCGGAGCCCGGTAGGCTGCAGTCCATGGGGTCGCTGAGGGTCGGACACGACTGAGCGACTTCACTTTCACTTTTCACTTTCATGCATTGGAGAAGGAAATGGCAACCCACTCCAGTGTTCTTGCCTGGAGAATCCCTGCTGTCTATGGGGTCGCACAGAGTTGGACACGACTAAAGTGACTTAGCAGCAGTAGAAGGGGCCTCTCCTGGTTTCTGTGGCCTGTGACCCAGGGCCACTAAGCTTGTTGATCGGCCGTGGACATGGTCTTGAGCCTGACCTCATCCCCCCAACTGCAGACCCACAGGTGGTTGTCTCCCACCCAACACATTCACATCTCACTGCTCACGTCTGCCACATGCCCACCTCTGATGCATGCTCTCTTCTCTCCAAAGAGGCCTCACTCAAGCCACCCAGCCCCACTTAGACTGGCTTCTCCCTCCTTCACCCCCAGGATCTCCAGCACTCCTTTGGCACATGACCTGTACAGCCTCACAGTCTTCTATTTGTTATCTTCTCCTATTTAAAGGCAAGGACAGGGTCATCTACAAATGACCCATTTGTGTTCCTTTTTATGGCTGAATAATATTCCATTGTGTATATGTCCTACATCTTCTTTATCCTTTCCTCTGTTGATGGACAACTTTGTTTCCATGTCCTGGATACTGTGAACAGTTCAGTGAACACTGCGATGTATGTGTCTTTTTGAATCATGTTTTTTTCATACAGAGTGAAGTCAGAAAGAGAAAAACAAATATTGTATATTAATGCATATATGTGGAATCTGAAAAGATTGGTATAGATGATCTTATTTATTTACAAAGCAGAAATAGAGACACAGATATAGAGAACAAAAAAAGTATGGATATACAAGGGGGATGGAGGAGGGGTGGGATGAACTGAGAGATTGAAATTGACATATATACATTACTACATATAAAATGGTGCTTCCCAGGTGACTCAGTGGTAAAAGAACCTGCCTGCCAATGTATAGGGCACAGGAGATGTGGGTTTGATCCCTGGGTAGGGAAGATCCCCTGGAGGAGGAAATGGCAACCCACTCCAGTATTCTTGCCTGGAAAATCCCATGGTGGGCTATAGTCCATGTGGTCGCAAAGAGTCAGGCACGACTAAGCACACAGCTGCTGCTGCTGCTGCTGCATCGCTTCAGTCGTGTCCGACTCTGTGCGACCCCATAGACGGCAGCCCACCAGGCTCCCCCATCCCTGGGATTCTCCAGGCGAGAACACTGGAGTGGGTTGCCCTTTCCTTCTCCAATGCATGAAAGTGAAAAGTGAAAGTGAAGTCGCTTAGTCGTGTCTGACTGTTAGCGACCCCATGGACTGCAGCCTACCAGGCTCCTCCGTCCATGGGATTTTCCAGGCAAGAGTACTGGAGTGGGGTGCCATTGCACACACATGTATAAAATAGATAACTAATGGGAACCTATTCTACAACTCAGGGAACTCTATTCAGTGCTCTGTGGTGATCTAATCGGAAAGGAAATATAAAAAAGAGGGGATATATGTATACACATGACTGATCCATTTTGCTGTACAGCAGAAATTAACACAACATACTCCAATGAAAATTTTAGCTAACTAATTAATATAATAAAAATAATAAAGGCAAGAATAGCGGACTTGTTTCATATTCTTTCACTTGCACTCTATAGCCAAATACACAAGCCACTGCAGAAATCAGTCCCAGACAAATGCCTGGAGGCCTAACCAGCACCCCAACCCCAAAGAAGAAGTTTGGAAGAACCTGGCCTTTCCTCAAAGGTCCCCCAGCCTTGTACACACTGTTGCCCCCTGCCAGACAGTCCAGAAAATACCCATGAGAACCTTCAACCACATACCCCAGCCTGTAAACAAGTTAGGTTCTGTGTTTGTTTCTGTTCTGCTTTGTTTTTAAGCAAGCACAGGAATCTATTTGCAGATGGAACTGTGAAAAAAAGAGTCAAAAATAAAAACAGACAACTCAAATGAGCCAGGTCTGTCTCTTTTGCCCCCTTCCCTCCCCTTCTTCCCATCTCCATCCCCTCACTTTCTGTTTTGCTTTTCATGGCAATTGCTAAAGATTGTAATTTCCAAAACTAGGAGGAATGTGCATGTGCACGTGGATTTTTCCACCAAAAATCTGTTCCTGTAGTTTGGTTCTTCTTAGCCAGAAACAATCAAAACAGGCCATGGGACCAACCAGCCCATCTTTACAGTTCTCATTCTAATTTGTTTGTGAGGCTCAGAAGGGGTGGAGGGGGATGGTTTGTGTTTCACCCCGTCTGACAGTTGTTTGATGAGGTTTGCACTCCATTTGTCCGGATGGTTTTTATGGTTTCTTTGTTGTCCATGGAAAGACTTTGAAAGTCATAATTCTATATCCTTAAGCTCTTCTGCTATTCCTGCTCCGTGTCTCCACGGGACTCACAGCGTGAGAAAGGAAAAGATGTTTCCAGCCAGTCGGTTAAGCAGTTTCTGCACAGGGTTAGGGAGGTGTGTGGATTCTTTCAAGAAAAGGGTTGGGATCATGAATGTTCAGGTTCAATAGAGTGTCCACCAAGGTGATTTGGAAGCCTCTCTGCAGTCCAGGTGGGAAGCGTCTCTCCAGCCCCTTGTTTCTTGGTCCAGCCACACCTCTGCCCCTTTCCCTTTGGCTGTGGTCATCACCCAGCTCTCCACTATCAACAGAAAAGCTGAGGGGCCAATGAGAGTCCAGAATGTGCCCAAACATGTGCTGGAATGAGAGGCTGAAACCACCGCTGGGGCCTCGAGGCACGGCTATGAGACAGTTTGTCCACAAGCCTTTAATCTAGACATGACCATCTCCGCAGAGCTGCTTAAAGGGTTTTGGACACTTTTTTGGACACGGGTTTTGGACACTTTTTTGGACACAGGCTTTGGACACTTTTTTTCTTTCTAAACCTAGATTATGTTTGTAGAATGCCTTATAAGATGCTTCACACGTGTTACCTCATTTGATCATTACCTGTCTTCATCCCTTGGGGCTGCTGTAACAAAGAATGATAAGCTGGGAGGCTTATACACAACACTAACTTCCGACAGTTCTGGAGATTGCAAGTCTGAGGTCATGTGCCAGCATGGTCAGGTGTTGGAGGCCCTCCCGTCTGGATTGCAGATGGCTGCTTTCTTGTTGTGCCCTCATATGGCAGGAAGCACGCAGGCAAGCTACCTCTGTGACCTCTTCTTATAAGAGCACTAACCCTCTTCATATGGCCCCACCGTTAAGACTCAATTACCTCCCAAACCCCACCTCCTATTACGATCACACTGGGGATTAGACATCTGCATATGAGTTTGAGGAGGACACAGATATGCAGTTGATAACATTTGCACACCCTTTAAGGTAGATTAAATCGTGTAAAATCTTATTTCCATATTTTTTTAAAAAAGTGTTTGGTACTGCCGTGTCTTTGTTGGAATACACGGGATCTTCAGTCTTCACTGTGGCATGCAGGGTTACTTTCAGATTCAGCATACATGGTCTTTTTGTTGTTGTTTTTTTTTTTTTCAGTTGCAGCATGTGAATTCTTAGCTGTAGCATGTGGGATCTAGTTCCCTGACCAGGGACTGAACCCAGGCCCTCTGCATTGGGAGCACAAAGTCTTATCCACTGGACCACCAGGGAAGACTCTTAATTACATATTTTGAAAAGCTGAGGCCCAAGGATGTCTGGATTCATCCAAGGTCTCACAACAAATGGTGGAAGGATAGAACCTGAACCAACCCTGTGACTTCAAATTCAGGGTTCCTTCCACCCCTTTGACTCCTAATCAGTGTGGCAGTGTTACTTCCGCCCATCCCCATTTGCCCCAGGGAAATGCACTTCTGGAATTTAGTGATGCTTGAAGTTATTGCTAAGTTAATTTAATTTTTCTGGATCACTAAAAGATAATCTTCAGGCAACCTTTCTGAAGAGCAGAAGATGCTTTCGTTGTTGTTCAGTCACTCAGTTGTGTCCGACTCTGCCACCCCATGGACTGTAGCATGCCAGGCTGTCCTGTCCACCATCTCCTGGCATTTGCTCAAATCCACATCTATTGAGGCTGATGTATCTCTATTTGTCTTTTTCCACTAGACCCTTCCTATGACTCAGTCAGGAGAGGAGGTTGGGGCAGTAACATGAATTCTGGCCTCAACAAAAGTAAGTAAATGTCACTCTGTTCTTTGGGAGGAAAACCTTTTTCTGGGGTGGGGTGGAGAACAGGGTCATAAGCGAAAGGAAGAGAAGAGTGAGCATTTTCTTTTTCTGCTTTTTGAATGGACATCAAAATTAATTGCCAATGTAGAACCTGTCAGTGATACCTCGTCCCAGAAAGATAATGAGATTTTCACTCAGACCTTTGAGTTTTGTTTCACTGCATTTGGCTTTAGAATGTTTGAAGTTGTCAAGTTTCTTAGGACAAGTTTCTTTATGAATGAAAAATCCCTGGATTTGGATTCTGCCACTTAAGTTTCAATAATGACCCTCCATGACTTCACCTGCTTCCCTAATTGTCAGGATAGAATCCTACCAACATCTCTACCTCATTTCATGGAAAGTTGAGGTGGGGTGGTAACCGGATGAGGAGATGCTAGTGGTATGACATCAGTTTGTGTTGAAATCTGACCCAGAATCTCCTGTGAAGAGTGCAGGGGAAAGAATGATTCATAAAGTCCTGACCCAGAACGTGTCAATCTTGCTGTCTCTTGGAGATAAAATATCAAGCACAGAAATGGATGGTGAAGGGAATTCTTTCAAGAAAGAGGTTAGGACTGAAAATTAATGCCCAAGCAATAGCCACAAGCCCTTTTAATAATATGTATTATCTGTTTACTCTGCCTCCAGCCCTGGGCAGTGTGGGTTTCACATGGTGAACCCGCATGGACCAGTCTCTCCAGGAGGGGAGAGGAGTCAAGCACACACACACACACACACACACACACACAAAACCCTTTCTCTCCGGGTGGCATCAGGAACACCTTGGGGACCTGGAATCATAAGAGTTGGTTCTAGAAAGAGAGGCAGGATTTGGACCCAGAGAGATGGGAAAGATGCCCTCCCAAGAGAGGTGGGGTCAGGGAAAGACATCAAGGTCAATATGTCTGAGAGTCAGGGAGGACTTGGGTTCCTGGAGTTTAGGGTGCACAAAGGAAAAGAAAAGTCTGGAAGGGTGAGGAAGGGGTTCAAAGATGCTCGGATCATAGACCTCAGTGCTTTAGTCAACATCGAGTCACTGAGGTTTTTGGATGGTGGAGTGAAGTGGTTTATGGAGATTAAACTGGCTAAATAGCATTTGAAGGGTCAGTGAGAAGACAGAGGAGTGGTGAGGATGCCAGTCAGATGAAGCCAAAGACGGTGCAAGAAGCAACACAGCTCTAACGTGGATATGTGACGTGATGGCAGGAGCAGGAAGGGTGTACTAAGAGATGCCACAAAGAGGGGAGCTCACAAGATGTGGAAATACAGGAGCAGGAGACTGGCGCTCAAATGCCACCTTCTCATTAAAGACCTTTCTCAGTTTTCTATTTAAAAATGAAATCCACAGCCCCAGTACCATCAGACATGCTCCTTCTCTGTATTTATTGCTGTTTATCATTGTCTCCTCCATTAAAATGTAAGCTCTGGCAGGAACCCCTTGCTCAGTGCTGGGTCCTTAGCATCGAGAACAGTGCCAGTACATAGATTCTGGATAAATATTTATAACATAAAATGAATAAATGAGTAGAGTGACCGAGTGAGGGAGTGAATGGGAAAGCACAATTGTCCTGCTCGGTGGGGATGTGCTTGACGAGACATTCCCTCCCCTTCGTGGAGAATGGCTCCACTTACCATATTTCTCTTCTTGCCGCAGGTCCCCCTCTTGCTGGAGCACAAACGATGAGTAAGAATACTGAGCAGCGGCCCCAACCAGGTACCTGTCCATGATGTTCGAGTCCTCCTTTGTTTCCTGTGCGGCCACTGGTGCCACGTGGTCAGCAGAGGAGGATTTAGACAGTATCTTGTGTTTGTCATCACTGTTCTTCTTCATAGAATCCTATATTTGACACTGTCCTAGATCTGTCCATGGTGCACCTAGCCCTGGAACGTGGAGAGACTCATGACATATCAGAGGTGAAAGGAACCTCAAGATTAACATGTTTCATGTTGTAAAATAAAGAAACCGAGATCTCAAGAGGTGAAGTGATTTGCCAGAAGCCACATAGCTGGATTTGGGGAATATGAGAGCTATCATCCCAAACCCCCAAGTTGCTTCACCTTCTTCCATCCCTGTAATGAATCTCCTTAACAATTAAGGCAGAGCAACTTTGAAAACCATGGAATTGGAGACTCTTCGTATGGCAAGGGAACCTAGAGACATCTAGGTCTACAACATCCTCCTGTAACATCTCAGGAGGTTTACAACATCCTGTAACATCTCAGTCTTGTGACTGCATCATCCCCACTTGAATACTTACAGCTATGGGAGCTCAATACCTAACCAGGCTCAGTTCCACCATTTGAGCCAAAGTCCCCCCAATGCTGTATCTTCCATTCAAGCTTCCCAGTTTGCCCTGTGGAAAGGTCTTCCTCTTGTTCTCTGTGAAGGTTCTTCATGAATCTGAAGACAGCCATTTGTGCCCTCCCAAGCCCAGCTCGGTCTCTCTTGGGACACAGCTTAGAGTAAGCTCTGAACATGCTGTTGCTTTGGGTGAACATACTTGGTTTTCCATTTCCATTGAAGATAAGCAGTAGAAAGTTGACCTGCATTTCTTCAGGAAGGCTGAGAACTTGCTGACTGTGAAACACAAGTCAGAGAGGATTTGAAATGGAGGATTTAAAAAGTCCCCAACAACAAAATTAGACATTGTTGTTCAGTTGCTCAGTCCTGTCTGACTTTTGCGACCCCATGGACTGCAGCTCGCCAGGCTTCCCTGTCCTTCACTGTCTCTGGGAGTTTGTTCAAACTCATGTCCATTCAGTCAGTGATGTTATCTAACCATCTCATCCTCTGTTGCCCCCTTCTCCTCCTGTCCTCAGTCTTTCCCAGCATCAAGGTCTTCTCCAATGAGTCAGCTCTTTACATCAGGTGGCCAAATTACCTTCCCCCAAATATTTGTCACTGTATAGATAGAAAGGGGTAGATTGAGAGGTCTTAAGGACTTTTCAAGTTAATTTGTGGTTGTGAGCAAAAACCCCTAAATCATGTTGATTTTTTAAAATTATAATTATATAGAAATTGTAAAATTGTATCAAACATATGACATCATCACCAAGCTGTGATCCAGCTCTCTACCATGATCTATCTCAGCTGAAAAGAAGAAGACAGTCCTCACTATGTCAGTATTGCAAAGGTTTCTTTTTTTTTTAAATTTTTAAACTTTACAATATTGTATTGGTTTTGCCAAATATCGAAATGAATCCACCACAGGTATACATGTGTTCCCCATCCTGAATCCTCCTCCCTCCTCTCTCCCCGTACCATCCCTCTGGGTCGTCCCAGTGCACCAGCCCCAAGCATCCAGTATCATACATCGAACCTGGACTGGCGACTTGTTTCATATATGATATTATACGTATTTCGATGCCATTCTCCCAAATCATCCCACCCTCTCCCTCTCCCACAGAGTCCAAAAGACTGTTCTATACATCAGTGTCTCTTTTGCTGTCTCATATACAGGGTTATTGTTACCATCTTTCTAAATTCCATATATATGCGTTAGTATACTGTATTGGTGTTTTTCTTTCTGGCTTCATTCTGTATAATAGGCTCCAGTTTCATCCACCTCATTAGAACTGATTCAAATGTATTCTTTTTAATGGCTGAGTAATACTCCATTGTGTATATGTACCACAGCTTTCTTATCCATTCATCTGCTGATGGACATCTAGGTTGCTTACATGTCCTGGCTATTATAAACAGTACTGCAATAAATATTGGGATACACATGTCTCTTTCAATTCTGGTTTCCTCAGTGTGTATGCCCAGCGGTGGGATTGCTGGGTCATAAGGCAGTTCTATTTCCAGTTTTTTAAGCAATCTCCACACTGTTCTCCATAGTGGCTGTACTAGTTTGCATTCCCACCAACAGTGTAAGAGGGTTCCCTTTTCTCCACACCCTCTCCAGCATTTATTGCTTGTAGACTTTAGGATCGCAGCCATTCTGACTGGTGTGAAATGGTACCTCATAGTGGTTTTGATTTGCATTTCTCTGATAATGAGTGATGTTGAGCATCTTTTCATGTGTTTGTTAGCCATCTGTATGTCTTCTTTGGAGAAATGTCTGTTTAGTCTTTTGGCCCATTTTTTGATTGGGTCATTTATTTTTCTGGAGTTGAGCTGTAAGAGTTGCTTGTATATTCTCGAGATTAGTTGTTTGTCAGTTGCTTCATTTGCTATTATTTTCTCCCATTCTGAAGGCTGTCTTTTCACCTTGCTTATAGTTTCCTTTGTTGTACAGAAGCTTTTAAGTTTAATTAGGTCCCATTTGTTTATTTTTGCTTTTATTTCCAATATTCTGGGAGGTGGGTCATAGAGGATCCTGCTGTGATGTATGTCGGAGAGTGTTTTGCCTATGTTCTCCTCTAGGAGTTTTATAGTTTCTGGTCTTACATTTAGATCTTTAATCCATTTTGAGTTTATTTTTGTGTATGGTGTTAGAAAGTGCTCTAGTTTCATTCTTTTACAAGTGGTTGACCAGTTTTCCCAGCACCACTTGTTAAAAAGATTGTTTTTAATCCATTTTATATTCTTGCCTCCTTTGTCAAAGATAAGGTGTCCATATTGTGTGGATTTATCTCTAGGCTTTCTATTTTGTTCCATTGATCTATATTTCTGTCTTTGTGCCAGTACCATACTGTCTTGATGACTGTGGCTTTGTAGTAGAGCCTAAAGTCAGGCAGATTGATTCCTCCAGTTCCGATCTTCTTTCTCAAGCTAGCTTTGGCTATTCGAGGTTTTTTGTATTTCCATACAAATTGTGAAATTATTTGTTCTAGCTCTGTGAAGAATACTGTTGGTAGCTTGATAGGGATTGCATTGAATCTATAAATTGCTTTGGGTAGTATACTCATTTTCACTATATTGATTCTTCCAATCCATGAACATGGTATATTTCTCCATCTATTAGTGTCCTCTTTGATTTCTTTCACCAGTGTTTTATAGTTTTCTATATATAGGTCTTTAGTTTCTTTAGGTAGAGGTTTCTTTTATGGCTAAACTATCATATAAGTTTTATGTAAACTGAGATATTAAGAATAATCATTTTAAGGACTTCTGTGGAAGCCCAGTAGTTAAGACTCCATGCTTCCACTGCAGGGGGCAGGGGTTGGATTCCTGGTCAGGGAACTGAGATCACACATGCCACATGGTGAGGCCAAAATAAATAAATAAAGAGATGTTATTTTAAAAAAAGAAATTCAAATATATATATGTGTGTGTGTGTATAAATATATAATCATTTTATGGCTAAAATACAAATTGTGGTTGGTTGCTGTCAACAGTTCCAAGCTTAAAATCATAGAACGTTGTACTGGAAGGGAACTGGAAAATCCAAGAGCCAAACCTATCATTTTGCAGAGGAGAAAAGCAATACCCAGAGATTGTCCACTGAGGTATTTAGCTGATAATTTAGTTGGGCTAGAACCCAGGCTACTTGATTTCCAGGCATGTGTCTTTTATGCTGCATCAGAAAAAGAGAGACATGTAATAGTTAGTAGTAGTTAGAGCTATTAAAGACCAGTCAGGGATTCCCAGGTGGTTCAGTGATAAAGAGTCCTCCTGCCAATGCAGGAGACACAGGAGACATGGATTCGATCCCTGGGTCAGGAATCCCCTGGAGAAGGAAGTGTCAACCCACTCAAGCTTTCTTGCCTGGAGAATCCCATGGACAGAATAGCCTGGCAGGCTACAGTCCATGCAATCACAGAGTCAGACACAACTGAATGACTGAACAGCAACAAAGGAATTCCCTGGTGGTCCAGTGGACTCAGCATTTCCACTGCAGGGCCATGGGTTCAATCCCTCGTCAGGGAACTAAGATCCCATAGGCTGCATGGCATGGTCAGGAATAAAGAAATAAATTTTTACAAAGACTGTTGTAAGACCTTTACAAAGACACTGTTAGACTTTAAGCTCTTTAAATAAGCCATACTTCTCCTTATTCATGTGACTGGATATGAGCTAGCTCCTTTCCAAATGTTTTTTATTATTCTGTTGTAGGTATTATCTATAAATTGTAGACACTAAATATGAAAAAATGATACTATCACAATTTCATGTTGTTTCTGTAATAACGGGGATATAGACCATAACTCTGATCATGATCTTTAAGGTTTGCAAGTAAAAGCAGTGCAGTTTTCTGAAATCAGGCTTTCCTATGATCTCAAAATAAAAGTAGAAACCCTTAGGGGTATTCTTATTGTTAATGCTGTTGTTTTTATTCTTTTCATAACAGTGAAGCAAATTTCCTTTCTTGTCTCCTTAGATCCATATCAGATCCTGGGCCCAACCAGCAGTCGCCTAGCCAATCCTGGTGAGTTTACTTTGGCCTGAGAGGTTGTGTTCCAGAATGTTCCATAGTTTTATGAGATCACTAAGGGAAGCTTCCCTGGTGGCTCAGACGTAAAGCGTCTGTCTACAATGCGGGAGACCTGGGTTCAATCCCTGGGTTGGGAAGATCCCCTGGAGAAGGAAATGGCAATCTACTCCAGGACTATTGCCTGGAAAATCCCATGGACAGAGGAGCCTGGTAGGCTACAGGCCATGGGGTCGCAAAGAGTCGGACACGACTGAGCGACTCCACTTCAAGGTGTCCTCAGTTCAGACACCTGACCGGGGAGGGACATGGATGCCTTTCCTTGAACTGTTTGACTCCTGTTTCTCTAGTGCACAAGGAGAGAACAGGGCTTGTCATTAGGCGGTGATGATATCCATAAGCTGAAGATGCCTCTGGACCACAAACATTTTAGCGCCATGTATGTGCACTAAGGTTGAGATAAGTTTCAGCAGGGAAAGATGGAGGGGGTAGGTGTGGGAAGGGCAAGGAACAAGCTCTCGGTGAATACATATTCTAAAGCTGTCTCAGTATTCACTTTAGATGGTATTGCAGCATTACTTGGCTTCCTAGGTAAGAGGTTGCAGATAAAATAAACTCGACAGTGTATTTTAAGGGTTTGTGATTCAGGTAACTCTCAAGCGAGTTCTGAACCAAGCTCACCTCCTGTGTGAGTTAATAGGCCCTTTGGAATTGCGAGGCCAGCACCGTCCCACCAGGGAAGTCCCACTGCTCCTGTCTCCAGGCCGTTTCTGCTCAGAGGGTGAGAAAGCCACCAGCTCGCTCTCCTCTTTTTTTTTCTTTTTCTTTCTGCCCATGTTCTCTGTGGAACTTAGAGCAAAGAGCCAAGCACAAAGGCTAAGGAGCAGTTCAGGTTGCTTCAGCCTAAAGTGCTGTCACATGTTCCCCTGGGACTCTGAGGGAGGCCAGCACTGAATAAGGAGTAGACAGTGGTTCAGGCCTTTACAGAAGAAGAGAGGCAAGCATCTTCCCCCAGAGGGATGGGGCGTGCCTCGCCCCACGCCACACAGCTGGCTCTGGGTGAATTTCACCAGGCTGGGGGCAGCTTATCTAAAGATCTAACCTTGATGATTATGCCAGTCTGGTTGAGAAGTGGATTCTGACTGTAGAAGGAGATCCTGGGGTTCCTGTCTGGGGTGAGTGGACCCTTGCACTTAGGGATCAGGTTCTGATTTCTCAGGCGGAGCCTGTTTTCTCTCTCCTGCAGGGAGCGGGCAGATCCAGCTGTGGCAGTTCCTCCTGGAGTTGCTCTCGGACAGCGCCAACGCCAGCTGCATCACCTGGGAGGGGACCAACGGAGAGTTCAAAATGACGGACCCCGATGAGGTGGCCCGGCGCTGGGGGGAGCGCAAGAGCAAACCCAACATGAATTATGACAAGCTGAGCCGGGCCCTCCGATACTACTACGATAAAAACATTATGACCAAAGTGCATGGCAAGAGGTATGCCTACAAATTTGACTTCCACGGCATCGCCCAGGCTCTGCAGCCGCATCCCACTGAGTCGTCCATGTACAAGTACCCTTCCGACATCTCCTACGTGCCTTCCTACCACACCCACCAACAGAAGGTGAACTTTGTCCCTCCCCACCCGTCCTCCATGCCCGTCACGTCCTCCAGCTTCTTCGGAGCGGCGTCACAATACTGGACCTCCCCCACGGGGGGCATCTACCCCAACCCCAACGTCCCCCGCCATCCCAACACCCACGTGCCCTCACACTTAGGCAGTTACTACTAGACGCTTCCTCATCGGTGGCCTTCTCGCTGAAGCCCCCTCCCTTACACCTCCCTTTGGACTTACGTGGCCTTGGAAAGAAAACAAAACTGGATGCTCTTTCTTGTTGGATAGAACTTTTGTACCTGTTCTTTAAAAACAACTCTTCTTCTTTTTTTTTTTTTTTAACATTGGTAACTCCTGCTTTTCTCTACCTTGAACAAAGAGGTGGATAATTCCATGGGCCAGTATGCCAGTTTGGAGTCCCAATCTCCTGTCAACCTATGAGTTGAATATTTAGATTACTGGAATGGTTGTGTCATGGTTCTGGGAAAGAAACTGTATGTAGATTTATATTTTTAGGACCAAAAACAGTTTCTTACAGACACACGGGTCTCATCTTGAACCTTGAAGGGTTCAGTAGGATAAAGAATCATGGACTTAACCAGTTATGCTCTGGTTTGAGGCTTAGTGAACTAGAGGCAGGAAGCTTATCATCTTATCTTAGGAAGACCTAACTCAGTGGAGGGCAACTGGAACATTGGTTGTAAGGCCAGTGAAGTTTTCACCCAACTGGAATTTAACAGAAAGAAACAAGTGTGTATTTAAGAAGCCACGGGCATTGCAGAATCCCTCTCAGTGGGCAGTAAATATGCGCTAGGCTGACCATTCTGTCTAGAAGTAGTCAAAATATGAACTAAGAGATGTTAATGCAAATACAGACATTCCTGAAAAGCCAGAGAAGTAAATAACTGAAAAAAACCATAATGACAATGGGTCCCAGTACTTTGAAAAGTCCTAGGGATTTCTAAACACAAACAGATTCGCAAGTGCTGTGCGCTTGTCAGACGATCAGTCCAGGGTCCACCAACCACAAGAAAACTTACTGTATAAATTATGCAGAGTTATTTTCCTATATCTCACAGTATTAAAAGTAAATAATTAAAAAGTGAAAAAGAGTAAAGAAACGAGTTGACCTCGGTCACAGATACAGTGTTCTTATCAAATCAGTCGTTATTTTTTTTAAATGTAATTTGTACATCTTTTTGTCAATCTGTACATTTGGGCTGCTTGTACGTTTTTATAGCTGGTTTTTAAAAAAGCATAATGTGACTTGTTGCAGAAAAGAGAACAGGACTTTGAAGTCACTGACTTACCTGAAAGAGAATCACTGTAATTATTTAACAAATGAGCAGAAGCGAGTCAAGACAACCCCTGTAAACCGTTAACTGCTTTGGAGATGTTTGTAAATAACTGAACTACAATCTTAACAACTTGGAAAACAGCAACCAAACTTTCCCTTGTGGATACGAGGGATTTTCTGCCTTATATATACAATATATTTTTTAGATATTAAAATATATATAATTTTGCAGGTAATCATTGACTCTGTTAAACTATATTAAGTGTTAAGTTGACAACTGTCCGTGAAGACTATGTTGTAAAATAATTTGACTAAATAAATTGTGCCTTCTTCTCTCAGAACTGAAGAGAACGTTTTCTTATTTACAACCAATCTTCTGTCCCCTGTCCCCCTCCCCAGGTCCAAGGGTTTTCCCAGGGAAAGTTTCCTATTGACCTCTTCTGGCACCGTGAAAACTTTTTCACATGTACATACAGCAGAAAGTATAGAATTATGTGGGTTTTAGTGTTGTTTGTATTAGCTCTCTCCAGAGAAACAGAACCAATGGGGATATATGTACGGAACTTTATTACGAGGACTTGACTCATGCAATTGTGAGGGCTGAAGAATTCCCCTGGTCTGAAGCTGGTCACTAGGGAAGCCATGTGTAGCATATGCTCGGTTGCTTCAGTCGTGTCTGACTCTGCGACCCTGTGGACTATAGCCCACCAGGCTCCTCTCATCAAAGGATTCTCCAGGCAAGAATACTGAAGTAGGTTGCCATGCCCTCCTCCAGGGGATCTTTCCAATCCAGGAATTGAACTCGTGTCACCTGCACTGAAGCGAGATTCTTTACCCACTGCGCTACCTTGGAAGCCCTCAAGGGAAACCAGTAGTGTGTGATTCAGGGGAATCAGGGACACCGGCTGATGGTGTAGATCTCAGTTCAAGGGCAGGAGAAAAGTCCTGCTTGGGCAGGCAGGGAGGGAGCCCAGAGGGTGAATTCCTCCTTCCTCTGCTTTTTGCTCTATTCACACCCTCCGTGATTAGAGGGGGCCCTCTGGCCTGCATCGGGGAGAGGAGTCCTCTTCAATGAGTCCACATATTCAGTGCTAATCTCATTCAGAAACATTCACACTTACATACCGGAAATACTGTTTAATCTTGGCCACAGTCAAACTGATACTTAAAATTAACCTTTACATTGTTGATGATGCTTGCAGAGATTTTTTAAAATATTCTTTAAATCTTCCTCCAGCCTAAAAAGGTTTTAAAAGAAGACAGCCAAGGCCATGGATATGTGTCAAGGAACACATATTCATACAAGCAGATTCATCCAGGGTAGACCTCATACCTTGGACTTCACTCATGCATCCTCCGAGCATCTCCAACCCAAGTGGCCATTCCCCCAATCGATCCTCCAGCAGAGAATAAGATGGTCCAGCCTCCTCTGGTCCTGTGCCAGGAGTTTATGGCTCATGCAGATTTTTAAGATCTTTTTTCTTCCCAGGGAAGAAATTTGCCTCAAATCGTTTCACTGTGAGTTGGCTCATTTTCATTTCCTCTATTTCATAATGAAAATGAATGAGCCCTGGAAAGTCCTTGATGTTGTGAGAAAAAATTAGACTCACAGCCTTGGTCACCCAGTAGACTTCCTAGGGTGACACTGAGTACCTTCTAGACAACTTATCTACTTAAACGAAAGGAAAGAAGGATTGAGGGCAGGAAGAGAAGGGGGTGACAGGACGAGATGGTTGGAAGGCATCATTGACTCAATGGACATGAATTTGAGCAAACTCCATAAGATAGAGAAGGACAGGGAAGTCTAGCGTGCTGCAGTCCATGGGGTAACAAAAAATTGGACACAACTAAGTAACTGCAACAACAAAATGAAAGGAGACATGTTCCAAATTTTAGTGTCTAAATTTTTGACACTTGATCTTAGCCAAAAGGCTAAGAAGTGATGTGTCTAAATTTTTTAATGTGTACCCTACCATTAAAAAATCTAAGTATTCTCATTATATATACATTAATTTGTAAAGTATATATAAAGTGCAAGTCAATCAGTCGTGTCCGACTCTTTGCAGCTCCATCGACTATGCAGTCCATGGAATTCTCCAGGCCAGAATACTGGAGTGGGCAACCATTCCCTTCTCCAGAGGATCTTCCCAACCCAGGGTTTGAACGCAGGTCTCCTGCATTGCAGGCGGATTCTTCACCAGCTGAGCCACAAGGGAAGCCCAAGAATACTGGAGTGAGTAGCCTATCCTTTCCCCAGAGGGATTTTCCCAACCTAGGAATCGAACCGAGGTCGCCTGCATTACAGGTGGATTCTTAACCAGCTGAGTTACCATTCTCATTATATGCACATTAATTTATAAAGCATATATAAAGCTGTTATGTTGTTATTTAGCTTATAAAACACAAAATAGAAAAATTTTAGGAGTGATAGAAAAATAAATTGCAGATGAAATTCTAATTGTTTCTTACTATTCTCATTGTATTGCATTTCTCCCACTGTCAATACTCAACAAGGATATTAGTCTTTAGAGGAGTAAGTTTATATGTATACTTCTATAGGGATTTCCTAGTGGACTTCTAAGAAAGAAAATAAAAATTTAGTATAAGTGGCCTAAACATAGAAAGAGAAATGATAAAGGCCAGGGATGTTTAAGAATAGTCTAGCTGGATTTTCTTGCAAATCTCCATCTCAGGCAAGCAGTTTTCTCACCAATTCTGAAATCTGCTAAGTATTCATTAGGGAAAATCAAGGCACACACTTCTGACTTCTGTGAGAAAGATGGGATGGTGAGGCATTGGAGGTCATCCTTGTAAGAGGTTTTCTTAATATGCCCTGGCTATTCAAGCACTGGCTAAGGTCCATCGCCTTTACAAAGTCTTACAATTTGATCTAATATTGCCCCTGGAGAAGGAAATGGCAACCCACTCCAGCGTTCTTGCCTGGAGAATCCCAAGGACGGAGGAGCCTGGTAGGCTGCCGTCTACGGGGTCACACAGAGTGGGACACGACTGAAGCGACTTGGCAATTGCCCCTAGAATTTGTTTCCCAATCATTTATTCCACACTTGGAAACCTGGTCCACTCATAACAGGACCAGGACACCATTTCCTTAGAAGCATTCGTATGGAGTGAGGGCTGGCACTTATTCCCTGCAGTGCTCAGATTTACGATTTACTAACTTACTACAAGGGAGCTGGCTGATTTGACACGAAAGACAAACAGGAACTTCACCATCCTGGCTACTAATCCAACCTTTCCCCTACTCAACCGTTCTGTACAGATGTCATG
Source organism: Bubalus bubalis (assembly GCF_019923935.1). NCBI lineage: Eukaryota > Metazoa > Chordata > Mammalia > Artiodactyla > Bovidae > Bubalus > Bubalus bubalis. The sequence continues at coordinate 112,888,855 of NC_059161.1, forward strand.
AAGTGCTTTGAGTCTATCAGTGCAGATATGTGGAATCTAGAAAGATGGTACAGATGAACCCATTTCCAGGACAGGAATAGAGGCAGACTTAGAGAACGCATGTGTGGACATGGCAGGGTTGGGGGAGGTGAACTGGGACAGTAACCTTGACACATACACACCACCATCTGTAAAATAGATAGCTAGTGGGAAGCTGCTGTACATCACAGAGAGCTCAGCACGGTGCTCTGTGGTGACCAAAAGAGGTGGGAGGGATGGCGAGGCTCAAGAAGGAAGGGATATATGGGTAGATATAGCTGCTTTTCTTCATTGTACAGCAGAAACGAACACAACATTGGAAAACAGAAAAAAGAAAAGAAAGCAATTAAAAGGGGGCAAAAGCACATGCCAAGCAGAGAGGAGCATGGCAAGCCTGTGGGAAGTTCCGATGGAAACTGTCTTCCCCATAGTTTGAGAAGCTGCTCAACAGCCCTTTCGAATAAAAAGTCATTTTGTGTGTGTGTGGGGGGGGGTGTCAAAAAATGTTGTTGACTCCCATGCAAGGGAAGCTATATTTTCAATATCTGTTGTTTTGCAACATTCTTAATGGTCAGTGACCACTAGAAATGTAATGACACCTAGTCCAAGTGAAGTTGCTCAGTCGTGTCCGATTCTTTGCGACCCCATGGGCCCCAAGGACTGGAGCCTACCATGCTCCTCCATCCATGGGATTTTCCAGGCAAGAGTACTGGAGTGGATTGCCATTTCCTTCTCCAGAGGATCTTCCCGACCCAGGGATCAAACCCGGGTCTCCTGCATTGTAGGCAGACGCTTTACCATCTGAGCCACCAGGGAAGTTCAAAGACACCTAAGATGATTGCTATTTTATTCAACCAATGAAATCTACACGCTCCTGAGCCATCCATGTGTACAGTGTTCATTCGGGTTGTTACTAGCTTAGACCAAATGAGGGCATGAGGTTTCAGAATGCCAAGGCAAAAAAAAAAAAAAAACAAAAACTGACTGCCCTAAGCCAAGGAGCTGCCAGGCCAAGGCAACAGTGAGGGAGGAAATTAGAAACCAAACCAAACCATATGCAGTGCTTTCTGTAAGTGGTCTGTGGGCTTGGTTTCGCACTCTTACTTCCTCTAAAATCTATTATTAACAGCCATCATGTAAACAGGCCACCTTAGAAACGACTGAAAAGGTACCGCTTTGGGGAGCAACCCTTGGGCAAGGCTCCTCTGCTGCTGAGAACGCCTGTCAGGGGATCTGCCTCCATCAGCAGCACCGAGGAGGCTGTCAGTGGTGCTTAGTGTCTTTGGAAGGAGAGGGGAGATAATAAAGAACTGAAATAGGGGACAGGGGGAGGGATCCTGATCCATAAACAGAGGCTTCAACTCTTAGCCTCGAAGAACTCTGTGTTTTGCAAAAAGCACACTGGTCACTTCATCATACAGAAAAGCTACTGAAATCCAGTCTGCACTTCTTCACCCAGGGAGTCTGGCTGAAGGATTCTGAAAGTTCAGCTGATTTCAAGACTACACATCCCAAGCTCCCTTGGGGAGGATAGACACTTCTGAGAGGAAGTGGTTTAGCCAGTCAACCCTCTAGGGTTTCAGCCAATTGAGAAAGGGGCCAAGGGAAGCTTTTAAAAGGAATGTCGGCTCAGCTCACATGCCTGGGGTCTGCCTCCCTCTCTCACTCTTACTTGGCCTCCTGTCTAATTGTTTCAGTCTGTCTGAGCTGGTAAATTCCTAAGCACATAGTCAATTTACACTTTGCTTACAAGCTCTAGGGGGAAGCTGAAAAAGTTTCCAGAGAGACCACTCACCTATCATTGCTCAACTAGCACTCTGGATTTTAACCATTACCTTGTATGTTTTGTTAGTGGGAGGAGAGAGGCGATTTAGGCAGATGAGTGACCAGGGATGTAACTCCAGAGGCCCTGGGTTCAAATTCTGACCCTTCTACCTACCACGCAACTTATCCCCACCTACGAATCGGAGAGCTAAGTAATATCTCCCACCAGAATTCCTGTGAGGTGTTAGATGATACACATGAAAAACCCTTTATAAAATACTGTACAAAATGTATGTGTGTGTGTGTGTGTGTGTATAGATATAGATATAGATATAGATATACTTGCTAAGTTGCTCAATTGTGTCCAATTCTTTGCGACCCCATGGACTGTAGCCCACCGGTCTCCTTTGTCCATGGGATTCTCCAGGCAAGAATACTGGAGTGGGTTTGCCCGGCCCTCCTCCAAGGGATCGTCCTGACTCAGGGATTGAACCTATGTCCCTTGTATCTTTTCCACTGACAGACAGTTCTTTACCAACAGTGCCACCTGAGAAGCCCATAATCATATATATATATAATATTTTTATTAAATATTATTTTATATAAAAAGTAGAGTAAGTACCCTATATCCAAATGAGTTCCATGCTGACAGCACATTAAGTCTAATTTTTTTCATAAGCACAAGAGAGTTAGCCTAGATACCCAACTAACACAACCAGCTATATACCACCGTTTTTTCCACTTGCTTCTGAACATCCTGGACTTGAAATAAAGACTCTGTACTACTGTGCTCCATACAGTACTCTATAGTGTGGACTTGAAATAAAGACTCTGTACTACTGTGCTCCATACAGTACTCTATAGTGAATACACAAAAGCACAACCACTTGTAGAAGATGCAGGCATGTGAATCACCTTACGAGACTGGACATGCAAATGCACCTTCACATCTTTGAAAGTTCACAAGTTGAAGGTTCGGATCTAGGGGACTTACTGTATATATATATATATATATATAAAATATATTATATACATACACACATATGTATATATACACATACATAAACACTGTTTATGTATACAGATACATAGACACTGTTATCTGTTAGTATTTGTTATGTTTTTCCAAGAACTGTTATTCAGTCCTTGGTAATCAGTAAGCACTCTGTTTAGGAGGAAGTTCTATACAGTATGGATTTTGTTTTACAGTCAGAAAGGCATTGTCCAAATGCATGAAAAGTGGGAGTAAACCGGGTTTTCTCATCCCCAGTCCTCATCGCGTCCCATGTGGGCTTCCCCCTTTCAGTGGTTCCGTGTACACCTACAGTCAGCCCACCAGGCTTCCAAGCGGCAGGACGCTGCAAATAAGCTGACACTGTTGTGAAGGAATGCTAAAAATGCACTTTGTCAGAAATGCTGGGTTGGGTTTTCAAATGAGCTAAGAAACAGAGGCTGGGAGCTGGGATTTCATTCCTAGTAAGCTTGGATCCAGATTTTTTTGCAGACCCAAAGAGCCTCTCAGCTCCTGAGAAGAGACTGTTTCGTTTGCTGCCTTCCTGACCACACGGCAATTGGTCATTAACTATATGCTGAGTGAATATGTAAAAACCAGGGATGGAGTCGGGAGATTTGGACATAAACCCAGCATTTCCACCACACTAATTATAACTACTGTCTTTGAGCCTGACTTCCATCTGTACAATGATTATAGCCACAGCCACGCAAGGTTATCATAAGAGTTAAGTATGAGTAACAGAAAATACTCCGTATGTTGAAAAGACCTACAGAAATGCCAGATACTGTCTTGGTTGATGAGCAGTCCCCCTGTGTCACTCAAAACTCTGGTCTCTTCTCTGCCATCCTAAGACAGAGGGGTAAATCACACCTCTCTCTTTTTTTTCACCAGTTACAAGCATATCTTTTTTTAACCATAAAAGAGTAAAAGTTTGTAACAGTCACTAACTTACAAATAAGCTGGGACAGCGCAAAGAACATTTTCAGGGAACCATCTAAGAGTGTCTAGTCCTTTGCAAAAGGATCTCCCTCCGAATTATACACTGCATTGGGAGAGTAGCATTGATATATACACACCACCATGTGTAACACAGAGAGCTAGTGTGAAACTGCTGGAAAGCGTCTGTTCTGTGATGACCTAGAGGGGTGGGGGGATGGGGAAGTGGGAGGGAGGGGACATATGTGTACATATAGCTGATTCACTTTGTTGTACAGCAGAAACTAACACAACATTGTAAAGCGATTATACTCCAATAATAAAAATTTTTTTTAAATTTAAAAATCACATATTGTATTTAGCTATCACATACCTTTAGTCTGGGATACTCCCAACTTTCCTTAACTTCCAGGACTCTGACAACTTTGACTATTACAGGCCAGCTGTTTTGCAGAATGGTCCTCAATCTGGGGCTGTCTGGCGTTTCTTCATGATTAGATGTAACCTAGGCATCTCTGACATCACAGATATTTACCCCAGGGTTGACGATGTTCATTTCCATGATGTGACTAAGGGATGGTGTCTGCCAATCTTCTCCATTGTAAAGTTACACTTTCCCCCTTTGTAATTAACTATCTTGCGGGGAGGTACTTTGAAATTACATAAATATGCCATTCATCATCAGACATCAGTGGATTCACTCATGTATCTCTAAAGTCTGGTGTTTTCTATTTTACTCAGTGGGTATGATAGTTCCTATTTATTTTGATGATTACATTGTCTGAGTAAGACACCATTCACATTGGCCTCTGTGTTCCTTGATGTGTTCCTCTCAATCTTTCTCAAGCAACCACATATTTGGGGCTCCCAGTTTCAGCTTTGGAGTCAGTACCTTCTCCAAGGATCACTGGCTCTTTTTAGCGGAAAATGCTATTCAGAAGTCAATATCGGGGTGCTGAATCTGCTCAATACTACTGCAGCGTTTTTGCTTCCAGGTCCTCTCTAATAGACAGAACTTGGAAGCCTGTGTGTATACATGCATAAACACCGTGTCCACACACATAGAATTCTGTAGACGTACATTTGCTGTGTGAGTCAGGTTTCTCCAGAGAAACAGAACCAAGAAAATACAGTCAGAAAGGGAAAGACAAATACCATATGATATCACTTCTATGTGGAATTTACAATAGGACACCAATGAACATATCTATGAAACAGAAAGAGACCCACAGACATAGAGAACAGATGTGTGGTTGCCAAGGGGAAGGCGGGTGGCAGAGGGAAGGATTGGGAGTTGGGATTAGCAGACGCAAGCTAGTATATATAGGATGGATAAATTACAAGGTCCTACTATATATCACAGGGAACTACATTCAATATGCTGTGATAAACCAGAATGGAAAAGGATATGTAAAGGAATATATATATATGTATATATGCACATATATGTATATATATTGCTATTGTTCAGTCACTAACTCATTTCGGACTCTTTGCGACCCCATGGACTGCAGCATGCCATGCTTACCTGTCCTTCACTGTCTCCCACAGTTTGCTCAAACTCATATCGATTGAGTCGGTGATGCCATCCAACCATCTCATCCTCTGTCGCCCCCTTCTCCTCCTGCCTTCAATCTTTCCCAGCATCAAGGTCTTTTCTAATGAGTCAGTTCTTCCCATCAAGTGGCCAAAGTATTGGAGCTTCAGCTTCAGCATCAGTCCTTCCAGTGAATATGCAGGGTTGATTTCCTTTATGATTGACTGGTTTGATCTGCTCGCTATCCAACAGACTCTCGAGAGTATTCTCCAGCACCACAACTTGAAAGTGTCAGTTCTTCAGTGTTCAGCCTTCTCTATGGTCCAGCTCTTACATCCGAACATGACTACTGGAATAACCATCTCTTTGACTATATGGACCTTTGTTGGCAAAGTGATGTCTCTGCTTTTAATATTCTGTCTAGGTTTGTTGTAGCTTTTCTTCTAAGAAACTTCAACCTCAGAAGATGGTATTCCTAAAGATACAAGCTCTTCACCTCTGTGGGTTCTGGCTAAGTCCAAGAAGGAAACCCTGAGTATTTGCAGAGTTTCCAGAAAACTTTCAAGGTGCCATAAACATCATATTTGCATTCAATGTGCATATAAGTTATATCTTGCTTATGGAAGGGAACCTGGAGTCAAAACTATGGCACACGGAGGAGTTCCCTGGAGGAAGACTTTCCCCACTCCAACATTTTGGGTAATCATGGTGGATGGGTGGATGTCCTTTAATTATGAGTGTCTGCTGGATTTCCTGGGAGAAACTGAGACAAAAAGATAGAGGGACAAACACTTGGTTTCCAGGACATGAGTTTAATAAGCTTAGTGTAAAAACATTTAGTTTACACAGTGTCTGTATCTTTAGAACATAAAAACCATCCCTAGTGAAATCTTCAAGCTTCTTGGTCTCTTGAGAAAAAATGGAAAGATTGGCCTAATGGTGGAATTTCCTGGTCTTAGCGGATTTACAATCAATGATGCAGCAGCAGATGACCCTGGTCATAATTGTGCTGGCTGCACAGCAAATTCAATTATCCCAAATTCCGACACACCCCCCTCCTTCCTGTCCCTAACCCCTTGCTTATCATAATCCTTCCTGGGCCATCAACCCCCACTGGCTGGTCTGAGCCCAAGTTTAATCTCAGCAAACTCAGAGCTAGGAGAGGACATTTCATCAGAGCTCCCTCTGATGAAGGCCACATTCTTTTATTTTTTTCTTTCAATTGGAGTTTAGTTGCTTTGCAATGTTGTGTTAGTTTCTGCTGTACAGCAAAGTGAATCAGCCATACGCATCCATTTATCGCCTCTTTGTCACCACTGAGCATTGAGTAGAATTCCCTGTGCTATACAGTATGTTCTCATTAGTTGTCTATTTTATACATAGTAGTGTATATATGTCAATCCCAATCTCCCAATTCAATTCATCCCAGTTCAGCCCCTTTCCCCCCTTGGTGTCCATATGTTTGTTCTCTACGTCTATTGCTCCTTCTGCTTTGCAACTAGGTTCATCTGTACCATTTTTCTAGATTTCACATATATGTGTTAATATAAATATTTGTTCTTCTCTTTCTGTTTGCAACCCCATGAATCGCAGTACGCCAGGCCTCCCTGTCCATCACCAACTCCCGGAGTTCACTCAGACTCACGTCCATCAAGTCAGTGATGCCATCCAGCCATCTCATCCTCTGTCGTCCCCTTCTCCTCTTGCCCCCAATCCCTCCCAGCATCAGAGTCTTTTCCAATGAGTCAACTCTTCACATGAGGTGGCCAAAGTACGGGAGTTTCAGCTTTAGCATCATTCCTTCCAAAGAACACCCAGGGCTGATCTCCTTTAGGATGGACTGGTTGGATCTCCTTGCAGTCCAAGGGACTCTCAAGAGTCTTCTCCAACACCACAGTTCAAAAGAATCAATTCTTCAGCACTCAGCCTTCTTCACAGTCCAACTCTCACTTCCATACATGACCATAGGAAAAACCATAGCCTTGACTGGATGAACCTTTGTTGGCAAAGTAATGTCTCTGCTTTTCAATATGCTATCTAGGCTGGACATAACTTTCCTTCCAAGGAGTAAGTGTCTTTTAATTTCATGGCTGCAGTCACAATCTGCAGTGATTTTGGAGCCCAAAAAAATAAAGTCTGACACTGTTTCCACTATTTCCCCATCTATTTCCCATGAAGTGATGGGACCGGATGCCATGAATCTTCGTTTTCTGAATGTTGAGCCTTAAGCCAACTTTTTCACTCTCCACTTTCACTTTCATCAAGAGGATTTTTAGTTCCTTTTCACTTTCTGCCATAAGGGTGGTATCATCTGCATAGCTGAGGTTATTGATATTTCTCCCAGCAATCTTGATTCCAGCTTGTGTTTCTTCCAGTCCAGCCTTTCTCATGATGTACTCTGCATATAAGTTAAGTAAGCAGGGTGACAATATACAGCCTTGATGAACTCCTTTTCCTATTTGGAACCAGTCTGTTGTTCCATGTCCAGTTCTAACTGTTGCTTCCTGACCTGCATACAGATTTCTCAAGAGGCAGGTCAGGTGGTCTGGTATTCCCATCTCTTTCAGAATTTTCCACAGTTTATTGTGATCCACACAATCAAAGGCTTTGGCATAGTCACTAAAGCAGAAATAGATGTTTTCTGGAACTCTCTCGCTTTTTCCATGATCCAGTGGATGCTGGCAATTTGATCTCTGGTTCCTCTGCCTTTTCTAAAACCAGCTTGAACATCAGGAAGTTCACGGTTCACATATTGCTGAAGCCTGGCTTGGAGAATTTTGAGGATTACTTTACTAGCATGTGAGATGAGTGCAATTGTGTGGTAGTTTGAGCATTCTTTGGCATTGCCTTTCTTTGGGATTGGAATGAAAACTGCCCTTTTCCAGTCCTGTGGCCACTGCTGAGTTTTCCAAATTTGCTGGCATATTGAGTGCAGCACTTTCACAGCATCATCTTTCAGGATTTGAAATAGCTCAACTGGAATTCCATCACCTCCACTAGCTTTGTTCGTAGTGATGCTTTCTAAGCATTCTAAGCATTCTAAGCATTTCTAAGCATTGACTTCACATTCCAGGATGTCTGGCTCTAGGTCAGTGATCATACCATCGTGATTATCTGGGACATGAAGATATTTTTTGTACAGTTCTTTTGTGTATTCTTGCCACCTCTGCTTGATATCTTCTGCTTCTGTTAGGTCCATACCTTTTCTGTCCTTTATCGAGCCCATCTTTGCATGAAATGTTCCCTTGGTATCTCTAATTTTCTTGAAGAGATCTCTAGTCTTTCCCATTCTGTTGTTTTCCTCTATTTCTTTGCATTGATCACTGAGGAAGGCTTTCTTATCTCTTCTTGCTATTCTTTGGAACTCTGCATTCAGATGCTTATATCTTTCCTTTTCTCCTTTGCTTTTTGCTTCTCTTCTTTTCACAGCTATTTGTAAGGCCTCCCCAGACAGTCATTTTGCTTTTTTGATGGTCTCTAGGTCCATTCATGTCTCTGCAAATGGCAAAATTTCATTCCTTTTATGGCTGAGTAATATTTCATTGTATATACATACCACGTCTTCTTTATTCATTCCTCTGTTGATGGACATTTAGCTTGCTTCCATGTCTTGGCTAATGTAAATAGTGCTTCATTGAACATCGGGTTGTATGTATCTTTTGAAATTATAGTTTTCAGGTATCTACCCAGAAGTAGGATGGCTGGGTCATATGGTAGCTCTATTTTTAGTTCTTTAAGGAACCTATACGATTCTCCATAGTGGCTGTATCGATTTGCATTCCAACCAACAGTGTAAGAGCTTTCCCTTTTCTCCACACACTCTCCAGCATTTATCGTTTACAGATTTTTTTTTTGATGATGGCCATTCTGACCAGTGTGAGGTGATACTTCATTATAGTTTGGATTTGTATTGCTTCCCTGCTGGCTCAGGGGCAAAGAATCCACCTGCCAATGCAGAAGACATGGGTTTGATCCCTGGGTCAAGAAGATCCCCTGGAGAAGGAACTGGCAACCCACTCCAGCATTCTTGCCTGGAAAATCCCAAGGACAAAGGCACCTGGTGGGCTACAGTCCATGGGGTCCCAAAAGAGTCAGACATGACTTAGTGACTAAACAACAGCGACAAATAATTAGTGATGGTGAGCATCTTCTCATGTGCCTCTTGGCCATCTGTACGTCAAGAAGGCCACATTCGTGATGTCACCAGTGACATCAATGTAGCCCCAGCCTGACCCAACCAGCACAAAGATGACATATGTCAGTGCTGCCTACTCTTTCCAGCCATCTCCCAGAGTGGAGAAAGCATTAGGATACAAGAAGTGATTTTTCAGAATTTTACACGGGTCCCTTGACAGATGGAGGCCCTTACAAAGAAGGAACACTCTTGAAACGGTTTTACCTGCTGCAGTTTGAACACAGTCGTTCACAATCATTATACCCTTGGTCTGCCCTTGCCTGTCTCCAGCCTGGCCACAAAGGGCTGAAGAGCATCTGTGTGTTGTTGAGACAGACTTCAGGGAAGGTGAGCTCTGTGCATTGTAAGAGGCAGGCGCTCACTCAAGCTTCCTGGAAAACTGGAAATTGACTGTAGAACATCCACGGTGACGGGAGTGATGGGGACCTCCTAAAAGTGGACAGACAGCCTCGTAGAGTCCCAAGAAGAAAGTCACTGGGGTCCCATAGGTGTGAAAGAGAGCATCCTACATCCCCATGACTAAGACGCCCTACCCACATCTTCCCACCTGTCACCCCACTACCACAGGCCTCAACCTCTCCATTTAACCAAGTTGAAGTGTTTGAGAGAAGGACTTCACTGGTGGTCCAGGGGTTAAGACTCCACCTTCCAGTGCAGTGAATGCGGGTTTGATCCCTGGTCAGGGAGCTAAGCTCCCACATGCCACAGGCTCTGGCCAAAAATTAAAAAACAAACAAATGTTGTTTTTTTAAAAGGAGAGAAAGAATTTCATTTTTTAAAAAAATGTTTGAGAAAGAAGGCTTACCAAGCAAATTACCGTCACCTGACTCTGACCCCTCGCAGTTCACTTGAAGTCTATGGATTGACTGTCCTCAGCTCAGGGCCCAAGGGTGGCAACGGGGAGGGGAAGAGTCACCTGTTTCAGCAGCCCAGACTTCCCCAAAGCGAGTGGAGCTGTGGGCACAGCGGGCAACTGGATGGGCCAGCCTGGGCCATCCCTAATGCCAGAGTGATGACGACCCGAGTGTAGGACCACCTCAAATAGCATCTCCGGTGGAAGGGATGCCAAGGCCCAGTGTCCAGGACTTATTTGATCTCCAATCTGTACCCCCCAAATCTTAAATTCTGTTCCAGACACTCTAATACTGTCACATTACAGAAGGGACTGCACCTCCACGGGGCCCAAACGGAACCATGGCATTTGGGGCTGGGAGGAACTAACATTGAGTGAGGTGTGCTATTGATTTTCATTTAAATTTTCATATCACCTCACAATACTCCATGAGACGGGCTTGAGCCCAATTCCCTCCTGAGGATTCAGAGGTTCTGAAATTCATTTGTTAGTAGCTGGACTTGGACTCCGGCCTGCTGGGCCCACTACCTGAGACATCAGGAGTGTGCAGCACCTTCTGAGTCTTCTTGGGACTCATCTGCATAACTCATCTGACACCTGCAGAGGGGACCAGCTAGCCCGCAGGGAGCACCTTCTCCACCTTAGAGGGGACACACAGAGGACTTTATAGTTTTCAAAACACCTGTTCACCAGCTTCCTTCTCCCTGTGCATCACCAAATATTTTACCTGTGGATTTGTCTGTCTCTCCACACTGGAAGGGCTTCCCAGGTGGCTGGGTGGTAAAGAATCCACCTGCCAATGCAGGAGACTCGGGTTCCATCCCTGGGTCAGAAATGGCAACCCACTCCAGTTTTCTTCTCTGGGAAATCCTGGGGACTGGGGAACCTGAGGGGGGGATGGGCTACAGCCTATGGGGTAGAAAAGTCAGGCACGACTTAATGACTAAGCCCACTTGCCTGCCACGCTGGAATGTCAGCTCCATGAGGGCAGGGTCTCTGTGTTTTGTTCCCTGATGCACTACTGGGATCCCCTGGGTGATGGGCACGCATCTTTGTATGAGTGGCTGTCTGGAGAGACCAGGCCCACTTAACACCTAAGTGTGGGAAGTCCCACAGCCACCTCAACCCTGAATCCTAATTTGACAAGTGAGATGCTCTTTGGGGGTGGAAGAGGAAGCTGCTCTCAGAGTTTCTAGACGTTTACCTCCCTAGTAACATTTGACCACCAAAGAAAAGTCTGCAATTTGTTTTGAGAAAGGTCCCAGGAAGCCGTCCCCGCCCACACCGGGCAGCCCCATCCCCCTACCCAGGGTGGAGAGCCAGGCCTGAGAGGAGCCCGCCACCTGGCAGCCTCACCCGGCTCTGGCCTGACCACCCAGGTCCGCGGGCTCCCCCTCCCCTCACCCGGGGGCCCCCACCCGGCCCCCCCTCCAGGCCGCTGTGAATCCAGCCCATTTACAATTCCCTTTGAAAAGGTCTCTGTTTGGGTGAGTTCCGTGGGCTCTGCCTTGAGAGCGGCAGATTATCTGAAAATAGGTGTTATTGATCACAACCAGGTGGTCTTTGTGGAAAGGGGTCCACTCGAACCAAAATAAATATTTGCCGCACAAAGAACAAGCCGGGCCCTGTTGCGGGCGGGGCGCTCCCGGCCCCTCCGGCCCCGCGGCCGCCGGGCGCGTCGGGCGCAAACCCGGATTGTGTTTCTGCAATTAGGAAGGGGCGCGCAGGGGGTGGCCAAGGGCTGCACAAAGGGCCCCGGTTCCCGTGCCAAAGGCTCGAGGCCGGGCCAGGCTGCAGGCCCCAAGCCTGCCTGAGCCTGGGAACTGTATTTTCTTTGGCTTTCTGGCGCGCTCCTTATTATTTATTTCTTTTCCCTCTGTTTTATTTGTATTTTCAAGTTGCCGGTTGGGGCTGCATGCTGGCCATCCACCCCGCTGCCTTGGAGCGCGGCACGCAGACAGCTGGAGCCGCTCAGGGAGGCGCGGCCAAGGCGCGGGTGCCAGGCTGCACCCATGCCCGGTGGGGCCGGTGGGATTGGGCTGGACTCTGAGTCCCTCACCGGTCCCGCCTCATGTGACCTGGCAGTGATAATGTGGCTTTCTTGGAAAGACGATGGTGAATAGCGGTGAAACCTGGGGGATAGATCAGAAGGAAGCTGAAACCTTGTCTGACCTTTACTGGGTCCCCTCTCCCCATTCTCTGGGCAAATGAGGTCCCTGCATCCTGCCCAGGGTCAGCGTTGACATCCCCCCACCCCAACCAGGAGTGCTCCTCCTGGCTCTGAGTAGTCTTTACCTTCATCTTCAGATCCCAAACCTCCCCTGCTTCTCAACGTCAAGGGTGGTTGGGTGGGTGAAGTTTAAAGCAAGCAGAGAGGGTCCCACTTCTTAGTGTAGGGAGACCAGAGCCTGGGGCCATAACCAGCATCTTGAAGAGGCTTTGGGGAAGGTGCCCCTGGCCATCCAGAGGGCATTGTCCAAAGCCAAGGATGGAGGGCTGGAGGCTGGAAAAAATATGGGCCATAGGAAGCAGGAAAAGCCTAACTCAGAGGAATCTGGAGGGCGGATAGAACAGCTAGGGGCAGAAAAAGAGAGATAAGGGCATAACCTAAGGACATAGAAATAAGATGCAGTAAGGCTTTCCCGTTAAGGTCAGATCACAGGAGGACAGGTTGCTGTTCTGACTGGGACCAGAAGGGGTCCAGAAAGAACTCCACAGCCATGGAGGTGGGTACAGACCCGTTGCTACCCTCCCGCTCAGCCATAGACCCCTCCCTAACCCAAGCAGCCCCTCGTGTCAATGAAGGATACATTCCTGGGGGCTGCTGTTCAGCTAATGGTCTGTTTGCTCGAGTGTGCTAAGTTAGTCACTCAGTCATGTCCAACTCTTTGTGACCCCATGGGCTGTAGCCCACAAAGCTCTTCTGTCCATGGGATTCTCTGGGCAAGAATGCTAAGAGAGTGGGTTGCCATTTCCTTCACCAGGGGATCTTCCTGACCCAGGGATCGAACCTGGGTCTCCTGCTTTGCAGGCAGATTCTTTATCGTCTGAGCCACCATGAGTGCTCATGTAGAATTTCAATATAATGGTGTCTGCTCTAGGGCATCTCTGTGTGTCTTTGATTCCCTCTGCTCCCCAGATCACAGCAAGGACTGCGTTGAAGCCCAACGTGGCATCAGCATCAGTCCCTATAGAGCTAGGACCACTTCCCAGGGCCTGGAGGACATGCTGGGGGCCTCACCGGGCCTTGTGCTCCTTCAGCTTTCTCTTGGGAAGCCTCTTCTGAAGGAAATCCTGGTAACCTCTCCTGCTCCCCCTCTAAGCCTCAGGAGGACAGGCTAGTTACAAGTCCTCCCATCCCAGGATCAGACCCACTTAAGACTAGCGAGCAGGAATTACTGGTCAAGGTGGAGATCTCACCACGACTCAGCCACTGAGGCAAGGCAGCCTCCAGAACTGCAAGAAAAAGATGGCATAGTCGACATGTCTAATATTTGCAGTCACAGTTTCCAGTCTGTGAACAGGGGAAAACCAGAAGCAGATTGTTTTAGAGCTAAAAAATAACCTCGAAGGATGTGTAATCTGTGGATTCTAGAACCCCAGTGTACAGGTGTTTGGAATCACCTGGGGCATCTAAAAGTTCTGATTCCAGAGGTGGGGAGTGTGGTCCAATGATTCTGCACTTGTGTTTTCTTTTTTTGACTGTGCTGAGTCTTCACTGCTGTGTGCAGACTTCTCCAGTTGCAGGCTTCGTTGCCCTGCAGCACACTGTATCTTAGCTCTCCGACCAGGGATCCCTGCATTGGAAGGCGGGGTGATGGCAGGGGCCCTGATGCATAGCATTTGCTGGTCTCCAGAGTATAAAGACTTCATGTGACCGATTTCAGGTGACCAGCGTGAAAACTCTGAACTCAGAGCCGGGGAAGAGATGCTCCCCATCGGCTCTTGTCACTTGGACCTCCCCTGAGACCCACAGCAATGAAGTGATGGCCCCTTGGGGCTGGAGTCAGGAGAGGAATGTGATTTCAGGGCTCTGCCCACAGCAGAGCCTGGCTGTCCCCTTAGTCAGCAGAAATCTTGACCACATAGCCCTGGGGTGAGCCTCACACCCTGGTGCCTTTGACCACAGCCAGAACGAAACCAGGAAGCAGAACAAGAAGCAAACAGTGTCGCCTCCTGCCTTTCCTTCCTCTTCACCTTGTGATGATGAAGTTCCTAAGAATGTGGGGTTGCCAGGGAAGAGTCTGGGTGCCCGACTCCTGGGGATCCTGTTCTTTGGGGGGAAAGCAAAAGAAGCAAGACAGTGATTCTGGGAAGTGTGGGTAGAGTCTTGCTAAAGATGGGAGCCGAATAGAAGGCACTTTGCCAGCTGGCTTCAGATGATGCTGACCAGGGCCTCAGAAGCACTGCCGGTGGTGTTGTGAGGGGTGGGCAGCAGAGTGAGGTCATGCTGGGAGAGACAGAATGAAGAGAAGGGTATAGTTCACCCTTTCGAGCTTCCTTCAAGCTAAAAAACAGCAGAGGGTCTTCCCTGGTGGTCCAGTGGTAAGAATCCACCTTGCTATGCAGGGGACTCAGGTTCAGCCCCTGGTTAGGGAGATGAGATCCCACATGTCAAGGAGCAACTAAACCGTGGTCCAATAAAGAGTCTGTGTACCGCCGCAAAGACCCCGTGTGCTGCAGCTGAGACTTGATGTGGCCAAATAAGTAATTTAAAAAAAAAAGAAAACAGAAACGAAGTTCAAATGGAAACTCCATGAAAGAACAAAAGAAGCAGTTGATGAGATTCTCCCAAACTCTGAAGGTTCGGAGTTGGCTGTTTTTGGAGACTTTAACGTATATGAAGTCGGGTCTGTAATTGTTTAGGTGTCTGCTAGCTCTTCCTCCTCCAGAACTCTAGTTCCTAGAATCATGAAATTGTAGAGTTCATTCTAGAGATGAGCAAAACCTGAGGCCCAGAGAGGTAACAGAATTTGCCCAAGATTGTACTGCTATCTATTCATTCAGCAGCAGCTTAGACATTACAATGTACTACCTCTAAGTTATCCTTTTTTAATTGAAGTATAGTTGATGTACGATATTATATAAGTTATAGGTGTACAATAGAGTGCTACACAGTTCTTACAGGTTATGCTCCATCTGTGTGTGTGTGTGTGTGTGCTCAGATGCTCAGTCTCTCAGTCATGTCCGACTCTTTGTGACACCCTGGACTATAGTCCTCCAAGCTCCTGTGTCCATGGGATTTGGGGGGCAAGAGTACTGGAATGTTTATAAAATATTGGCTATATTCCCTGTGCTCCACCATATATCCCTGTATTTATTTTATCCATAATAGCTTGTGGGTCTCAGTCTCCCACCCCTATCTTGCCCCTCCCCTCTCCCTCTCTCCACTGGTAACCACTAGTTTCTTCTCTATCTCTGTGAGTCTGCTTCTTTTTTTGTTATATTCATTTGTTTATTGTCTGAGTTATCTTTTGTTTCAAATTATTATGAGAGAAATGCATGGCTATAATAGAAAATCTGTAGAGTACAGGATATTAAAAAATGACAGTAAAAATGACCATTATGCTACCTTCTAAAGATGGTCAGATACACTTGCTGCCACCTGGATAGTGGTCCTCAGCCTTTCCTGGTATTAGCGTCACCAGGAAAGCTTAGAAAAATCACTGTGAAAGTGAAAAACCCTAATGCCCAAGCTGCACCCTTAAGGCATTAAGTCAGAATCTGGGGGTTGGGAGTGGCAAGCATTAGTATTTTTTGAAGCTCCCCATATGCTGCCAAGTGCCCCAGGTTGAGGACCACTGGCCTTGACTATTCTCCTCCCATATCTCTGCCTAACTGGCTCCTTCCCTTTGGCCATTTCTCAGCGTTGGCTTCTGGGAGAGGCCTTTGTCCCCACTCTATTAAAGCCCTTTCTTCCCATCCAGTCATTCTCTATCCTGACTCTCTTGAATGTGCTCTGCGACCTGTATCATTATGCAGAATCTTCCTAAAGGAATGCATGTAGTGTTCATTTTCCACTTACCTCCATTGGAAAGTAAGTCCCTAAAGGTGAGGACGGTGATCATCTTCCTTGCTGTGCATCCCACCCCACCCCCGACCCTCAAAGTCTCAGAACTTCGGGCCTTCCGAGCACATTTGGTGAACGAATGAGTGAATGAAGAATCTGTGGGTATTTCTGAGTCTACCTTCATGTGTGTGTACACATATGTGTATGTGCTCAGTGCTAAGTCACTTCAGTCATGTCTGTCTCTTTGTGACCCCAGGGACTGTGGCCTGCCAGGTAAGAATACTGGAGTGGGTAGCCATTCCCTCCTTCAGGCGATCTTCCCAACCCAGGGACTGAATTCCCATTTCTGTGCATTGGTAGGTGGAATCTTTACTGTTAGCACCACTTGGGAAGCTCCAACATATATATATGCAACATGCAACACGTATTTACATATAAGTCCCATATGTATGTGTGTGTGTATATATATGTATATGTCTCTCTCTATATGCAACCAAAATTGTATGTTTTTTAAAAAGTATTTCAAGTCTAATTTTTTAAATTTAATGAATCAATTTTTATAAAATTTAATTTTATCATTTTTGATGAAAACTTCTTTCATGGGACATTTTTCAGAGATTGTGTAAAATGATTACATTTGTTAAATGTGGTTCGTAACAAGTGTGGTGTCACATCTGGGACTCTGGATGCATCCCTGGAGCATCCCCTCCCTCACCATGATCCTTCCTCACCCACCCCCCCATCACCTGACTACCTTTTCCTTACCACACAGGCTCCACCTTGGTGTCTGCTCCTCGGGCAGCTCTCTTTGGTGCCCCCAACAAGGTTAGGACCCCCTGTGTCTGGTCTCCCCTTGGACAACTGTGTCTCCTGTCTGCTGCCTCTGGACTCTGAGCTGCACAGTGCTCCAAGTGTGTTTTGTTTCCAGCTGTTCCCAGGGTTCTGCTGTGTGCCCAGATGTTTGTTGAAAGCAGCTAGCATCTCACCATATTCTGGTCCACACAGCATCTCCCTGTTGTGGAACGTTGAGGCCTTTCATCACTACAAATAATTCTGTGACAAATGTCTGTGTATGCGTTTTTATGTCAGTTGAGCCATTAGATGCCTGCAGGAAAATGATCCCGTAAAATAGACTCATGCTTTATAATGAACACTGAAGATACCCATTGATCTCCATAGCCTTGTGTGGCTGGAGAGGGTGAGTGACTTGCCAAATTCATGGGAAAGCAACCAGAAGGGTCAGGATTGGATCCTGGAGACAGGAAAGCCATGAATTTTGACACAACTTGACCTGTGCTTGCATGGCTGGATTGTTCCTACCTCCCAGTGTTGCTAAGAGGATTAAATGAGTAAATAGACATAGGTGTTTATATTTACCAAGCTCTGCCCTCACTAGCCCGGAGAAGGCAATGGCACCCCACTCCAGTACTCTTGCCTGGAAAATCCATGGACAGAGGAGCCTGGTAGGCTGCAGTCCACGGGGTCACTAAGAGTCGGGAATGACTGAGTGACTTCACTTTCACTTTTCACTTTCCTACATTGGAGAAGGAAATGGCAACCCACTCCAGTGTTCTTGCCTGGAGAATCCCAGGGACGGGGAAGCCTGGTGGGCTGCCATCTCTGGGGTCGCACAGAGTCGGACACGACTGAAGCGACTTAGCAGCAGCAGCCCTCACTAGCCACTTATGGACCTTGGGCAAATATCTTGATCTCTTTGAGCCTCAGTCTTCTTATCTTTAAGACGGAGATAATAATATTATTACAGATTTATTGTAGAGAAAATGGAAAGCAACTGGACTCTAGGAGACTCTTCATAAATGATGACTTTCTTTTCTGCCACCATAACCTCCCTAGAGTTATAAACTTCTACTTTATCACATTTATTTTTTCAAAGGCTTGCACAGTCGTTTTAACAGCCCAATAATGATTAGATGACCCAGATATTTTATGTCTCTCTATTCAATGTTTAAACAACAAAATGGTTATTAAAGAGCTTTCTGAGTCCGCCAAAGCCCTCCCTCCACCGGCTGACTGTTGGAGGCGGACTTCACTTTCACTTTTGTGATCTGGAAGTGGATGGCGCCACCTGCTGGCCAGAAGCACGCTGCACTAACTGGAAGGTACAGGCTTGCTTATAACAGACCCACTGACCTCCTGTGTATGCTCCCCTCCCTATAACCTTCCTCTCCAGGTAGGTCTGTAATAACACCTGTTTCCACTCCCCTGGCCACCTGGTAGAGTGTCTGAAACACAGGTGGAGTCAGAAACCTACGCTTTCTGAGGTCCATCAAGACACACTGGACACACCGTCTCCCGTGACCCTCAGTCTCTCCACGTATGACTGGGTTGAGCAGAGTTTTCATAGGGTCTTTTCACCACTAAGCTTCTAGGATTTAGTGTGTCTGCAGTAGAAGCAGAAGCAGTGATGGGAGGAAGGGGAGCTCTTTAGTCTCGGGTTAAGACCAAGAAAGCAAAGGCCAGTGGTGATGCTCATGGTAAAGGAGTAAGGCACAGTGCGGGACCAACCACAGGGCCAGGCACACCTTACCTTCATCATCAGAATCATCACCTCGGCTGCAGCATCACTCAAGCTACCATCTCCTGGGAGCCTGTATCAGGCTCTTTGATGGACACTTTATATACTATTTCATTATGTATTAGTTCATATAGTTGTCCTTACAGGGACCCTCTAAGATGGGGGATCATGTAAATCAACTCTACTCCAGTATAAATTAATTAAAAAAAAAACTTTTAAGTGGTTCAGAAAGGTTAAGATCTAGTTTGGGTCTTCCATGGTGACTCAGTGGTACAGAATCTGCCTGTAATGCAAGAGATCTGAGTTTGATCCCTGGGTCAAGAAGATCTCCTGGAGGAGAAAATGGCAACCCACTCCAGGTTTTTGCCTGGGAAATCCCAATGACAGAGGAGCCTGGGGGCTATAGTCCATGAGGTCACAGAGAGTCGGACACTACTGAGTGACTCAGCAACAACAAAGAACTAGTTATAGACAACACAGCCAATGGGGAAAGCTGTGTTTGACCAAGCATGTCTGTCTTCCAACCCTCTGAACTTCACACCGGCCTTGCCGCCTTCACCTCTCCTCTTCATCACCTCTGTCTTTTCTTCCATGCTATCAGCGAGGCATGTCCTTCAGAGGTGGCCCCAGGCTCAGGTGGGGTGTGGTCGCCACTACCAACATGGGCAAGTGACAGAACCCTTGGGATCATGGCGGCCTCTCACTGCCACTCAGAGTGCAGCCAGAACCAGATGGGCTGGTGGTGCAGAACCCACTCATCAGTGGACCACTTACTTTCCACATCACCCTGTGAAGTGGACAAGCCACTCACCTTCTCAGGCTCCTTGGCTGCTCAGTGCCAAGTAGATGCATGTGGCTTCCTTGTCCCCAGGAAAGCAGTTAAAGGATGTGCCTCTCCAGTCCTCAGACTCACTCCCTCTGGTCCTGCTGAGTAGTCCCCTGACCTTGGCTTCCACCTTCCTGGTGAGTTTTCCTTCAAGAATGGTGACCCCCCAGGCATGAGGTATATGGGTGACTCCAGGAAAGAGCCCTGAAATGACTCGAAAGCAGAAGCCCAGGGCCCTTGCCCTTGCTTCCCCCTGCATGGCTAGTGACCTAGGTGTGTGGTCTCTGAGCAGGTTTTCCCCTCCTGGAAAACGAATGCTAACACTTCCCTTCCCAGTCCCTAGAAGCTAATTTATGCCTCTAATTTCTCCACTCTACCCAGCACATCAACACCAGAGACAGATTCCTAAAACACCCATGCAATCAGGTCACTGTCCTTCAAGGACTCCAGTGGTGGACTGGCAGAACCAGGGTGCACACTTAGGTCACACGACGAGCCTTCTTTGACCATAGAGTCATGCTGCCCTCCTGTGCCTGTGCTGTGGCCATGGAAGTAGTATGTCACTTCCCAGGGGCCCCAGACAACCATGCATCCTGCTCTGTTAGTCTGGAACACGTGCCCAGCTGGTGCCCAGCTCTCTGTCCCGTCCTTTCCCTATTTTAAGTCTTACCCATCCAGTAAGCTCAGGTCAGCTGCCATCTCCTCTGGGAAGCCTTCCCCTTTCTCTGTCTCCCTTGGCATGTTCTTTATACTTCCACTGTAGCATCTTATTTATTTCATTCATTGAACTCAGTACCTATGAACAAAATTTCACATACAGTGATGGGTTCCATAACTTCTATCCCCTACAGGGTCCCTGGATCCTCATCAAAAGGTGATGACCCAGAAGCCCTGGAAACAATCCCCCCTTGTCCTAGCAGAGACCCCAGATTAGGTACTATGGGAGCAAGGCTCTTTCTCTCGAGGACACCAGTTCTGACTTTTTCACCAACCAAAGATTGTGGGAGTTTTGATTCTTAAAGGGCTGCTCATCCAAGCAGATCGGCTTCCACTGAGAACCCTGGTTCCAAGAGACCAGCTCATTTCCAGGCAGCTGGAGGCACTCTGCAATGGAAGAAGAATGCAAAACAGGCACAGCCAGAATCTCTCTGGCACATAACAGCAGAGTAGGGGGCCTCTGGAGCAAGATCCCAGCAGAGCAGTGAAGGCAAGTGGTGGGGAGGGTGGGGAGGAGGGGGGAGTGAGGGGAGGGGGGTGGGGGGAAGGGGAGCGGTGGTGGGAGAGCCCACAGGAGCTGGTGTTATCTATCAGCAATGGCCCTTACACAATAATCTGCAGGATGAATTATTAAGTAAACAGTGTTTTTAGAATGCTACCTTTCTGTTTAAGAATGGGAGTGGGATATAGATATGTGTGTACCGCTTATATTTTTCAAAAAGAAACAGCAGCATAATAATAAAAAAAAGGAATGGTTAGCTTGATATGAGGCAAGGAAAAGAGAGGCCACAGGAATAGAAGTGAGTGTTCTAAATCCTGTTCCATGATTTTGGAACCATAGAACCGGTCTTTGCATGATTAATCAAAGAAAACAGTTAAAGCCATCGAGGAAAACAATGCATAAGCTCTCATCTCCAGAAATAAGCTTAGGCAGGGACTTCCCTGGAAGTCCAGTGGGTGAGACTCTGCACTTCCAATGTAGGGGATGAAAGTTCCGCCCCTGCTTGGGGGGCTAAGATCCTACACACCATGCAGCCAAAAAATGTTAAATAACAACAATAATAAATAGAAATAAACTTGAACAAAAGGACCTAACTCTGTGTCAGATTGTTGCATGCTCACGCAGAGAAAAGAACTCCCACGAGTGAGTTTACAAGCACTTTGCTGACTGTACATCCCCAGTAGGATATATTGTAAAGAATTTTTTTATAATTCCAAATAATTATACGTTCCATAATCAATAGTCTTATTGTTAGCAGTAACGTCAACACCATTTTTGGGAAACATAAGCATGTTTCATAAGACAAAAAAATAAACTTTCTCCACACTCAGCACTTCTCCCATTTAGCTCTGGTCCCCAGGCTGGTTTAAGCCCCTCAGGATCCTTTATCCCCGTGACAGAAACCATCCTTACATCCTCACTCTCATCCCCAGTGCCTGACTCACAAGTGGTCCTCAACAAACATCTGTTGGGTTGAAATGAAGTCCAGGGTACCAAATTCCCCCAACTCATAGCCTGTGCCATGTTCAGGAGGCCGCTGGTCTTTGTCACAGCCCCACTCAGCTCTCTGCATCCTTTGCCCATGAAGCATCAGGCGGCCAGGGGACTACCCCGGGTACCAGGGCTCCCAGCTTCAAACCCACGCTCCTACCTGACTATACACATCAGTAGTCATTTACTTCTTACAAAGAAAATTTTTCCATCTATTATTTCATCTAATCCTCCCCCTTACCCTATTTCAAAGCTCACTTTTACTAATAAGGAAACTGAGATTCAATGAAGCTAAGTCATTTATCAAGGACCCTCTGCAAATGAATAATGTAGCTTGGTCAAAAATTCTTTGGACAGATGTAGGATGAAAGCCACCGTTACCCATGTTGTCTTGAGCAAATCATTCATTCATTCATTTACTGATTCAAAACCCCCTTACTGACCACGTGAGGCAATGTGTTGCTGCTATAGGTACACAGAGGTGAATACGGAATATAAACACTGCCTTCCAGGGGTATCCAAAGCTCCATTTCCCCATCGATCAAAATGAAAATATCTGTTTCTACCTCAAATGATGGATTACTGACAGACTGAAATAAACCAACATATATGTAGTTAGTACAGATACTTGGGGTATATGTAGACCTAAGAGATACTGCTATTCCTAGAACACCCAAGTCCAGAGATGCTTGTCAAGCACTGGCCAGGGGCTCAATCCAGTGCCAAGCAATGTGGGATTTCTCCCAAAGCATGAGACAGAACCAGAAACGGGTGCTGACTATCCACTGGATCCAGGTAGATGTCTGGCAGCCCTGGCGGGTCCTCCCAGAGGGTGACCCACGTTAGAGGATGTAGACTTGAGTGATTTTAAACCCATGGGCTTTCAAGACAGATGTGGGTTTGGGTCTCAGCTCTGCCATTGACTAGCTAGTGACTCTGGACAAGTTCCTTACCTGAGCTGCCTCTTGTGGAAAATAGGGGGAATAATAGTACCTCACTGGATCATCGGGAAACTTAAGTTAGATAGTGTGTAAGTAAGTGTTAGTCGCTCAGTCATGTCTGACTCTTTGAGACCTCATGGACTGTAGCCTGCCAGGCTCCTCTGTCCATGGAATTTCCCAGGCAAGAATACTGGAGTGGGTAGCCATTTCCTTCTCCAGGGGATATTCCCAACTCAGGATCGAACCTGGGGCTCCTGCATTGCAGGCAGACTCTTTTCCATCGGAGCCACCAGCGAAGACCAGATAGTGTGTACAAACTGCTTTAAACGGAACCCCAGACATAGTAAGAACTCAGGAAGTAGCTCCTGTACTAAGCTTCTCCTACTATAGCACAAGACATATTTGGGGTTCCTCTCTCGCCTGAAAGACGCTCTGGCCTCAACAACACCCAGGGCTGTGGAAGTTGCTTGGAATGGAGTTGTGGAAGGACCCGCACCCGCCCTCACCGCGCCTCGCGCCCCCCCAACCTCAGCCCCCTTGCAAGTCTCCCTCTCTGCAGGGCTCAGCTCCAAGGAGTCCAGCTGGGTGCATCTGGCTGGGGAGATTAAATTATTTTTGAATTCCTAACTGAATGTTCTTTTAATGGAAACTTAATGACAGGCATTGAAATAGATTTCCTCCGTAACCCCTCCTCGTGTGGCGCCCCCCACGCGGCTCTGTGCAGCGCAAATTCCGATAACCTTTATTCCCTACCCCTGGACTTTTATCTCCCCAGTGACAAACAGCCCTTGCTGGACAGAAAGAGGAAATTCCAGTCATTGTTCTCAAACTTCTGGCTTCCAAAATAAAAAGCTCTATCTCCCCTGTCAAGCTTTGATTGACATGCACTTCCTGGAATGGGGAGGACAACGGCCCGGGGGCGGGGCCAAGGCCTTATTTGCATTCTGATCATCTGAGCACAGGGGACGGGACCCGCGCTAGTGACAGTCACCCTGTTGAGGACCCGTCTCCTGTTTCATGTAAAATCTCCAAGGAAGACACCTCCTCAGCTGTCCCCGTGATCCACCAGGGAAGTTCTCTGCTGTCCATGGAAACAGACAGGCCAAGCCTCTTGCTCTTTAAATTTGGCAACTTGGAGAGGAACTTCTCCTTCCACCTTTTCTCTCTTGAAGAATACAATTTTAGACAGTCCCCCGCGTCTTAACTCTAAATATTGGAGCTTGAACCACCCTAAGACCTGGAAGGTTAAACCAGGATCAGACTCTGCAAGTCAAAACCACAGGGCGGCAGAGCTAAGCAGGCCATTCAGGGGGAATCAGTCCCCACCCACCCCGCCAATAAAACACTTTGAATATGGTGATGCACCATGCGGTTCAGTTTTTCTCGAAAGGACTAAGAAATGTTGAACACCTTTTAAAATGGATAAATCAGTAAATAGAACCATAGAGCACACGGGTAGCAATAGCAGTCCCTCTATGTTCAGGCCTTGCTGGGAACCCTGCTACCACCTTGGAATAAATGTTTAATGCCTTTAACACTGGCATTAAACTATGGGCAAGATGGCCCTCTGGATCATTCTGTCTCCTATTCATTTTATTTACTCACTGGGCTCCTGTGCCTGTCATAACTCTCTCTCTCCGTATGTCCACAATTCTTAGGCTGGCTTGGGGTTCCAGCCACCCCTTAGTGCCTTCAGGGGCTTGTTTCATCTGCATGTAAGTAGTTGCTAAAGAGTCAATGTGATTACAAGGGTGGCTCAGCAGTAAAGAATCCAGCTGCAATGCAAGAAATGTGGAAGGAGCTGTGGGTTCGATCCCTAGGTTGGGAAGATCCCCTGGAGTAGAAAATGGCCTCTCACTCCAGTATTTGTGCCTGGAGAATCCCATGGACAGAGGAGCCTGGTGGGCTACAGTCCATGGGGTTGTAAGAGTCAGCCACAACTTAACAACTAAACAATAACGACCACAACAAAAGTTTCAATGGGAATTTGCATTAAAAAGTAGACTTCAAGTGGTAGAATGCCTTAATCCTAAGGAAGGAGTCCTTGGAAGCAGACAGTCTTCCATCAAATAACCTGGAAAGAAAGGTCATTCGCAAAGGTTCTGGTTGTTCTGCTCTTCTAACTATCAAGAGGAATGGATCGCCTACGGTGACCTATTGATCACCTATTCACTGCCAGCATCCCCTAGCATCTGCTAAGGAGCAGAACAGACCCTCCAATCTATAGAAACACTGGAGTCATAAACCTTCATAGCAATGGGTCAGCAGAGAAGTCTAGCTTCCTCAAGCTTGTTACACCTGATTTCCTTTTGCTCTGTCAGCAGATTAAATGGCAAGGCCACACACTTACAGTCACGGAGTGATGGACCAGTTGGGTCCACCATTATGGCCACAGACAAAGTGCACCACTCTGACCCTAGCAGACTCCTCACTCGTCTTCGTCAGAAGGACCAGAGACTGTGTGTGCATCTGAACAAACTCCACCCCAGGCCTGGGAAAACAATGCCATCAGTACCTGCAACTTTGTGCCAAGACTCACACGGAGAGTTTTGAGGGGCCACTAGGGAAGGGGGCACGTCTGCACCCGAGGTCATGTCCTGGGGACGCTGGAGTCAAGACAACAGGTCACCCCTCACACCTCCCGGGAGAAAGCCCACCCTCCCCAAGAAGACTGTCACTGGTTGGTCTTTCACACTAATGCACAATGACTGACACTTGGGGAAAGGACGTCACAACGTCAGAGATTTAATATGTTAATCAACACACTGAAAACATTTTGATTCCTACGCAGTTTTGGGTACCGTCCTCTCCAGAATACATTCAAAATAACGTGGGGGGTGGGGAACTGAACAAGACATTCACAGTTAAATCCCCTCCTTCAGAGCAAAATAAAATACTCCTCTTGCCTGGAGAATTCTATGGACAGAGGAGCCAGGCGGGCTCCAGTCCATGGAGTGGCAAAGTGTTGGACACAGACTGAGCGACTAACACACGCATAATTTAAGGATATCACAGTGGTCTCTTTGAGGAAGATGTGGTGTTGGCTTTCAGAGGCAGGAAGACCTAGCACTTTTCTTATGGGGAAGTCACATCCCATTCCCCACCCTTCCATGCTTCTCCTTTTGAAACAGCATTTCAGTTACAAACCCTCAGGCAAAAAACATAAGACATGTTTTTCTCGGAAGCGTTAGCAGTGTTTTCCGTTCTAAACTGCCTTTCCACTGTCAGACTCCTCATTGCCTTCTTGGAAGATCAGCAAGTACTGTTTTAACAGATTTGAAGCCAGCGCCTTCTCCCATTGAACACAAATGGGAAGAAATATCAAACCTATTTTCAAACCAAGCATCCTTTCTCACAGGAGAGAGTCCATTGAGATCCCAGAGTGGTGCTTTAGCTTCTGTCTAAAAGTACATGGGCCAAAGCCCTGGCTTCACTGCAGGATGTCGGGATGCCGCGGAGCAGGCTGTGTCCCACGCTCCTCTCCTCATTGGGTACTTAGAGATGTGGGGTCCATGGACTGGGTCTTCCCTGCTCTGGGAAAGCAGCATGACCCAGACTAATACAAAAGCTCCAACAGCCAGAGCTGGAGAAGATCAGAGCTTCACAAATGTTCACAGGGCATCTGTCTTTTCTCACTGTCATTGATTGGTTCATCTCCCCCAACTCAGGAGGCAACTTTTCCTTTAAGAGCCAATGTTCAAATAAAAGTGATTTCTTTCTTATCAGTAGAATCAAAGTAAGAATATAGTTTCCCCCTGATCTTCAATAAAGCTCATAACTGCTTTAGGGAGACTCTTAAAAAGATCACATTTGGCCTGTCCATGAGGCTTTCAGTCATTTTTGTCTGTGCCAATCAACACTGCATGATTTCAAATAATCCTATTAGAGAGTTTATGTGAGCACCTATGGCTCCCATCCTGGAAAAGGGAATGGCAGCCCACACCAGTACTCTTTTTTGGGAGATCCCATAGACAGAGAAGCCTGGAGGGCTCTGCACAGAGTTGGACACAACTGAGCAACTGAGCACATGGCTCCCATATTTCAATTTCCTGTAAATCCATCTCACGTTCTCATGCAATTAACGTGTAGAGCTGTGTGTCTTATAGGATCATGGTTTGGGGGTTCAGGGGCTTTGTGTAGTGAGACTTCAAAGGCTCTCCTCCTACTGTCATACCCCAAATTGTTGATTGTTTCATAATGTTTCTAGTCAACTAGGTATCTTCAAGATTTCACTCTACTCGTGTGGAAAACTCAGCGTTACATTTTGGTGTCGTCTGTTTCATTGACTTCTGACAAGACGAAGTTGGGGTTGTCGTAGCCTCTTTTCATCTTGGCTCGAGCGTCTTTCTCATTATAAAGGCACATGGCACAGTGAGGCGTCTCCACTTCCACAGTCTTGCTAAAGTTATGGAAGTCCACTCGGTATTTCCCTTCCTTGGTCTTGGACACTATGGGAGCAAAACGGTAACCCCAGAGCACCTCTTCTGGGACGTAGGATGTCCGGACCTGGCAGGTGGCACTGGTTGCCTCCACCGTGCCATCTAAAAACACGACTAGTTCAAAGTCCTGCTGGGGAAGGGTTTCCGCTGCCATGTGGAAGAAGGGGCTGGTGTGATCAATGACATGGTAAATCGTCAGTGGGGAAATGAAGAATAAATTTTCATTCCCTGCGTCAACCACAAAGTTGATATTGATCTGGTCCAAAATGATGGTCTCTCCTTCAGGAGTGATGGTGGTCCTCAGAAGCTTTCCGTATATGTGACTGCCGATGAGGAGGCTCTTCCGAAGATTAGCCACTCGGATCAGGAGACAAAGCTTCCCACCCCGCTTGCTGATCACTGCATTCTTGCTGAAAGTAATGGTCTTGGCGCGTTTTTTGGGCCTGGAGATCTTGGCTAAAATAGCACCACACATGAAAGAATTGATGATGACACCAAGTATAGACTGGAAGATGAGCAGAAAGATGGCAGTGCCGCACTGCTCCGTCACACACCGGAATCCATAGCCAATGGTCACTTGCGTTTCCAGAGAAAACAGAAAAGCTGAGGTCAGGCCATTAATGTGTTCCACGCAAGGGGTGTGGTTGGCAGGGGGATGGAACTCAGGGAGGTCTTTGTGGATGTAGGCAACCACATACCAGAGGAGGCCAAAGAAGAACCAGCTGCCCAAGAAGGCTGTGATGAAGATGGTCATTTTGTATCTCCATTTGAGGTCCAGCACGGTCGTCCATATGTCCACAAAGAATATCAGCCTCGACTGTGCCTCCACGTTGCCAAATTCAATGTTGCACCTTCCATCTTTGGAGACCAGCCTCGCTCTCCGCCGAGAACGCCCAAAAAAGCGAGTGACAAACCATTTCCGAAGATGCTTGAACATTCTTTCTGTCAACACACTGATCTGAAAACACATCAAAGAAAGACAAAACGGAAGAAAATTATGTGTATTGCACTAATGAGCTAAGTGACTCACATGAAGAGCTGTCTATGAAAAGGCCATTCAGTACAATCTGTGTGACTGATCACTTGGGCAAGCTGACAACTTTATTCTGGATCCCACAATGCTATTTCCAGTAAAAAAAAAAACT
This sequence comes from Bubalus bubalis, assembly GCF_019923935.1. Classification (NCBI taxonomy): domain Eukaryota; kingdom Metazoa; phylum Chordata; class Mammalia; order Artiodactyla; family Bovidae; genus Bubalus; species Bubalus bubalis. The sequence continues at coordinate 112,917,279 of NC_059161.1, forward strand.
CTCTACTATAAGACCATATGGCTTGAAGATAAAGAGGAAAACTAATTACAGGGAGATAGACATTTAGAGGAACCTAAGAGAATATATATCCACGTGTTTTCTGACCTTAGTCATGTCCAACCTTAAAAATGTTTCTTATAACACAGACATACAGAATAGACTTGTGGTTGCCAAGGGGATGGGAGGTGGGGGAAAGATGGAGAGGGAGTTTGGGGTTAGTAGGTGCAAACTAGTATATATATGATGGATAAGCAGCAAGATCCTACTGAATAGCACAGAGAACTATTCAGTATCTTGGGATAAACCATAATGGCATAGAAAATAAAAAAGAATCCATCTATTTATCTATCTATCTATCTATGTATAACTGAATTACTTTTCTGTGAAATATAAATTAACACAACATTGTAAGTCAACTACTTCAATAAAATAAAAATTTAAAAATGTTTATGATAACAAATTATGACCTGTACTCTGATTTATTTGATAGTATTCTTTAAACTGACTCTCCTTTTTTCTTTAATAAATTTAGCCTTAAGCTAAGCAAGAATATATGTGACAGCAGAAACTTGATGCACTATTTACATTTTTGGTTCATATATAGAAATAAATAACCATGGGGAAAAGTTTCACAACATATTACCCAAATCACCTTGTAGCTAGAGAAATTATAATCCAATTCAGTTCTCTCATTTATCTAATGAAGGAATTGAGAGAATTTCAGTGACATATCCAAAGTCAGGTACCCTAGCAAAAATGAACATAACATTGTAAGTCAACTATAATTCAATCAAAATTAAAAACAACAAATTCAGGAACCTGACCAGTGGTGGGATGACAACCAGAACATGAGTTTCTCTGCTTCCAGGTCAGAGGAATCTCTACTTCACTTGTGTCTCAGTTATTACTTTGTTTATATTCTAAAGTGAGATTTCTCTAGAACATTTTAACACAAGCTTTGGTCAACTTCCTTATTTTGTGCTCAACATTACTTGAAACAGAGTTCCTCAGCACTGTTTAGTCAAGTCCTATCATAAGATCTGAGACGCTTTCTCCATGGATCGCAAGCCTGGGATGCCAAGATTCCCAAAGGGAATAGTAAGACGGTCACTGTCAGTGTCTCCCACTTTCTTCCCTGCTCCCAAGCTGACGGACGGAGCACTGTGATTTAATGAATCCTACATAAGGTAGAACCATGTTTTATTCACTCCTCTATCCTAGCTGTTAGCACAGACCATGGGGGCTTACTATTTATTCAATGAGCATCAATGGAATCATTCCGTGAATGAATTAAGAGCTTCAAAATACTCTGTGGGCAAAGGTCTCATTAAAAACATAATTGTAGCTTCCATTTTACAGCACAGCACTGAAGGGATTTCCCCCAAAGAGCCAACACGGCTCAATATCCCGGGGTCATAACACTAGACGGCCCCCTCCCCTAGGTGTGCCCACCCCACTCCCAAGGTGTGCCTGTTGTGGTTAGCAGTGTCTTCGTGGTATTTTTAATCAAATGCAAACACGTTTCTAAAATAGATTTCAAAATCCCCCTTCAAAAATGTGTTTATTCATACAAACTAGGAAGCGAAACCGACTTAGTGATAAAAGTTAAACAAAAGTGATATTCTACTGCGTCTTGCCCATGGCCTTCAACCATGTGAAAACACAAGAATATCCCAAGTAAAAGTGGTAAAGAGAAAAAAACAAATATATATAAATAAAAGAAAATATTACCAGGAGAGCAGACAGAAGTTCACTCTCTCTGAGGGCCCTGCTCTCATCCCACCCAATATTCATTGACCTCAAGCCCCCAAAGAGTCCCAAGTACATGGTCCCAAGAGTAACTCAGTCAGGTAAATGGTCTCTTTCTTCCTCAATCCTTCCCTTTCTCTGCACACATCTCATCTCATTTTGCTTCTGTCCACTGGGGACTTTCTCCCTTTCCCAGGTTTGTGGAAGCTCAGACTGTTTCCAAAAGCTCTTCATAGGGTGAAGTGAAGTGAAGTAACTCAGTCGTGTCCAACTCTTTGCGACCCCATGGATGGTAGCCTACCAGGCTCTGGGTCCATGGGATTTTCCAGGCAAGAATACTGGAGTGGGCTGCCATTTCCTTCTCCAGGGGATCTTCCCAACCCAGGGATTGAACCTGGGTGTCCTGCATTGCAGACAGATGCTTTACCGTCTGAGATCTCACCTAAAACAATAACTTCTTTTAAAGTCAACATTCATCAGTCGAATCCACAGCCTCTTTGTCATGCATTATAATTCCAGTGGTAGCTCCTAACACACCAACCTCTGAGTTTTTCTGCCTGACCATTCCTGTCCTCCCGGTCCACATAAATTCATTTTCATTTTGATGAGAGTATTTCTGTAGAGTGAGTGAATCCCCCTTGATTACTCTCTCAGATAAGCTGGGGTTTCCATGCTTGCCCTCCTAAAAAAATATTATCTGCCTGGCCATGCAAAGAGCCAGACAAAAAGCAACCATCTTAAAAAGCTTTCCCCACATGGCCTGCACTTACCAACATCATCTTAAACATATTCCGTCCCGAAGCACCCACTGCCGAGAAAAGCAAGGAAGATTTGGGAGTTGGTCTCCGTAAGCAGGCTGATTTCTTCTAAACCCAGCTTAATTTATTGTATGCTTCGGCCAGTGAACAGATGATAATTTGTTTTAGCCTTAAAACGTTAATTTGATAGTGGAGTTGTGCGATTTAAACTAAGGCAATTGGTTGTTCTCAGGCCAAGCCCCAAGATGGGTATGTGTTTTTTTCCTAGATGTCACATGGCTTGAATACCGTCATGCTAAGACATGACAAGCTGCCAGCTAAGGTCCTTGAGCAGCAGGCATGGATTCTGTTCCAGCATTTCCCTCTTCTCCTTTGCCACCCTCTGTAGCCTTCTCGCTCTTTCTCCTAGCTTGTGCCTGATGCCTTTCACCAGAAACAATCAGTTATTGTCAATCTCCCAGCCTATCTCAGAAACACACTGGGATACTGAGATTTCCAAGTGTTCACAAACATACAGGCGGATAATATAGACAAAGATAAGTACAGATTTGTAAGACAAAAATAAGATCACACCAGGAAGCAACAAGATACCCCGTTAATCTCTCTACACAGCATTCACTGTTATGTAAGAAACTGAGATTTAAAAGCGGCTTTATTGTTGGATTGATCTTGTAAAATCTGGCATTTACTGAAAGTAGTTTGTATATGCACTGAGTTAGTCAATGCTGTTGATTTACGTATTCAAACAGTAAGAGGAATTATACCTAGAGAATGTGAGAATACAGGATAAATTCTTCCTCTGACCAACCCCATCTTTCTCATGGCAGACTCGTTATACACAGCCCACATCCTCCTTTGAGAAGACAATGGCATTTAATCCCACCCTAGACAGAACCAATATGTGTTTTTTTTAACTATTGAGTTATTAGAGATTGGCCCCAGATTATGCAACATGCACAGTTTCTAGGTTACTTTCTAATAAATCAGTAAATCTTAATAGCAAGCATAGGGCTGTCCATTAGCTAATGTTTACCAAGGTCTTCTTAATGGCCTGGCAAAGCAAGTGGATTATATTATTGCCATTTTTTTTTTCTTCAGGGCTCCAGCATTCTTTTTTGGTCAACAGTGCATTTTTAAAAAACAGACTTTGTATGAACTTTCCAAACATTGAGTGTATGCTCATTGTGTAGGATTTCAAAAACAAATAGAAATCTGTTCTTGTTCTCAAGGAGCTCACAATCGAAGGGGGAAGTGAGCTCAGTAAATGAGCAATTACAAGGTCATGTGGTTTCTATAATACCAGAGGGCTCATCTCTGCTTGAAGGTCTGTACTAGATGAGCATCCACGCCCTGCGAAAATACCTCAACCGACAGAAAACTCACTTTTGTGTCCATTAATTGATTTATCTGACCAAAGTCCGTCTAGTCAAAGCTATGGTTTTTCTAGTAGTCATGTACAGATGTGAGTTGGACCATAAAGAAGGCTGAGCGCTGAAGAACTGATGCTTTTGAACTGTGGTGCTGGAGAAGACTCTTGAGAGTCCCTTGGACTGCAAGGAGATCCAACCAGTCAGTCCTAAAGGAATCAACCCTGAATATTAATTGGGAGGAGTGATGCTGAAACTGAAGCTCCAATACTTTGGCCATCTGATGGGAAGAGCTATCTCATTGTAAAAGATCCTGATGCTGGGAAAGATTGAAGGCAGGAGGAGAAGGGGGTGACAGAGGATGAGTTGGTTGGATGGTATCACCGACTCGATGGACATGAGTTTGAGTAAACTCCGGGAGACAGTGAAGGCCATGGAAGTCTGGCATAAGGCAGTCCACGAGGTCGCAAACAGTCAGATGCGACTGAGCAACTGAACAACAACGAAGCAGCAGGGATGTGTGGATTCTAACATGTGTGCCAGACAATCCTTTACCAAATAGGTACAGTCCCTGTCATCCGGAAGAAGCTTCTAGTCGAGGTGGGAGATACAAATGAGCTGATAAACCATCAAAAACAGTATGATACCTGCCAGGGTAGCAGATGTTCTGGGAGCATCTTATTTGAAAGGCAGAGAAGTGCCATGGAGACTCAAAGCCTGGACATGGCATTACAGTCACACATAGCAGGAACTCTACATTCGTTGAAGGGTACTCAGTCAGTTAGGCAATGCATGCAAAGGTGATGAATGTGCCATCACACATGGTTCCCCTTCCAACCATAATTTGGAAGAGACATCTCTGTGCGTTGTAACTGCAGTTGTGTTTGTGACCAGGGCAGGGGCACAGAGGAACTGAAAGAATCGCTGGGTATATAGGTGACAGAGAGCTGGGGGAGACACCTGGCTGGCCGACAGCAAGGGCCAGTGCACTCAGCGCCCGTGTGCCTTGCGAGATATTCTCGTCTAGACCTAGAGGAGAAACTGATACCAAGAACTCGGATCTAGTTCTGCCTCAAGGACCACTCATGATATTTCTAAATAAGTGTCATTCTCTTCTGGGGAACAACCCTGCAAATTTTTGAAGATAAACACGTTTTCCTCCAGCATCTCCTTTTCTCCATAGAAATGCAGGTTTCATTTGCATACAATACCCCTGGTCACCAAATCCCTCTGCCTTCTAAGTGAGGTGCCTGCATTCTGGGCTCCTGGATGACAAAGAGCCAGGACCCAGGCTGTTCTTTTGCAGGCAACCCCCTAAGGAGAAGCCATTGGGAGCTGGGGGTTTCCCCATGGTTGATATAATGCTGCTTCTGTCTCACCCCAGCAGGCTCAGCAGCCACTGTACCCGAGAGAAGATGGCAAAATAGACATCGCTTCTATGATAGTAGAATTACAATTCTATTGTATTCAATAGAATTCTTTAGAATTACAAAGGCTATCACTACTCTCTGTAGATGAAAAGAGAGCTACCGTTGCCTGCCTTTCCGTCCAACCACTCACAGCTCACACACAGCCTGGGTTCCCTCAGGACATTCCTGAGAGTCAAGATTATCTATTAGAGGTAGAAAATAGAAGCTGTGGCACCTGAGAACAGAAGTCCAGTGACTTTCTGTAGACCCTTTGCAGTGTTGCTGGAGAAGAAATTCAAGCTTCCATGAAAATTGACAGCTTGAATTCAGCTGGGCTTCCCTGGTGGCTCAGACAGTAAAGAATCCACCTGCAATGTGGGAGACCTGGGTTCGATTCCTGAGTTGAGAAGATCTCCTGAAGAAGGGAACAGCTACCCACTCCAGTATTCTTGCTAGGAAAATTCCATGGACAGAGGAGCCTGGCGGGCTACAGTCCATGGGTTCACAAGGAGTAGGACACGACTGAGCAACTTTCTCACTGGATTCAGCCTGCCGGTCAACCACATGAACCAACATTTCCTGAGGACCTGTGGGTAGCAGGGCATGGAAAGGAATTACGGGCCAAGGTCTCTGCCTTCTTAATGAAATCAAGCAAACTCTCCACTGATTGAACTCAGGACTTGCCAGTTGCTACACTAGGAAGCAAAAGAGGCAACAGTTCTGACTGTGAAGTTGCTCAGGGATACAGAGTAACTTAGTCATTATCCAATCATTGCAGGGCAGCACCTTTGCTGCCCTGAAGGGGTTGAGGACACCAAAGAGCAGATAAAAGAGGCTAAAGGTCAAGTTTATACTCTTCAGCACAAAATGCATCTGACTGGTACCGCAGAGAACTTCCTGTTTTCTATGAAAACGGCCTCAAGCTGTTGGAGGATGGCCACCCAGCTAAATTTGCAAACCTTCAGTGCCTAAGGAGAGTCCAGTCAGCCAGCTCCCGGGATGCTGACGTCTAGAACTATTGTTGACAGAGGGCATCGTTGCCTTTCTGTTCAGTATTCCCAGAGAAGTCACTTCAGATATCTTTAGTTCTACCAGGTTGCTCACTTGGGCTCAGCCTGAGTTCTTACATAGAACTTAGCGAGGCCATTGGAAATGATTTTTCCAGCCTCATAGGCATGTGAAAGATCATGCGCCTCAGAACTCTTCCAGGCCTGATTTGGGGCTGCACTTCACCTTTCCCGTGTGAGGAATACACACCCTCTTCCCTGTGAAGCCACAATTCTGTTTGCTCAAACTCATGTCCATTGGGTTGGTGATGCCATCCAACCACCTCATCCTCTGTGTTCAGAGTGGGAATGCGGCACAGACTATTCGGGGCGCCTGGTTCCTTCCAGAGAAGAAAGGTTGGGAACAAAAGCCAGGGAATCACAGGGTCTGGGAGTGTTGGTACTCTCAAGGCCCATCGCCTTCCATGGGCATCTCTGGGGCCTACCAGTCCAGCATCATTCCCTGAACAACTGCAGAGATCTGCCACGCATGGGGATCAAGAGCGGGTGGGAACCCTGGTGCAGGATGTTCATGGCACAGGGAAGAACCAAAGGCAGCAGGAGAGAGGAGGAAATCCATCTCGGGGAAGTGCAAACACGGACTTGAACCCCAGTTCTGTCACTTGATGGCCAGGCAACCTGAGCAAGCCACTTGGGCTAACTGAGTCTCAACTTCCTCGCCTGTGAAATGGCTGTAAAATATTCTCAAAGGCTGTCATATGTTTTAAATGCAATCCCTTATGTAAAGTTCCTAGAACACAGCAATTATGTAATAAATAGTAGCAACCATTATTACTGGTTCGGAAATTTAAACATGCACAGCAGCTTAATCAGGGGTCACCAACCCAGGCTACTTAGGGTCTGCTCTGTAGAGTCAAATGGGTGGTTTTGGGGGAGATGACAGCCAGGTGGGGCACAAAGCTCCTGGGAGAGAGGGTGGCAAAGGTTCTGACCACATGACAATGTCTGTGAAGCATCCTGACTTCAGAACCTGTCCTGCCCTGTGGAACAGAAGACCTATAGAAAACCTAACATTTCTATAAAGGATTTGTCCATCATCAGGGCAGAAGATTATCCTGAAGAGGTGAGGACACAATTGTTGTCATTGTTGTTGCTCAGCTGTTTAAGTTGTATCTCTTGGTGGCCCCATGGACTGTAGTCCGCCAGGCTCCTCTGCCCATGGGATTTCCCAGTCTGGAATACTGGAGTGGGTTTCCATTTCCTCCTTCAGGGGATCTTCCCGACCAAGGGATCGAACTCTAGTCTTCAGCATTGACAGGTTGATTTTTTTTTTTTAACCACTGTGCCATCTGGGAAGCCTTGGGAACAGGAGAGGGAGAGAATTTTCCTTGGCAGGGTTGAAGAGAGGCGTGCAACCAGGGGTGATGCTCTGCTTCTCTTACCACAGACATTGGCTAGGATTCGATCGTATCACTGATAATCTACAGATGCAGTCAAAGAGGAGAAAGCAGCCCCTGACAGATGGGAGCCAGCCTGGCACTACATCTCGGCCTGGTTGTTGCTGAGGGCTGTCCTGGGGCTCACAGCTGGGTCTTGTGTTCTCCTGTTGAACACAGCTTCACAAGACATCAACATCAGAATCATGTCTGAACACACAGAAACATGAACACGGTCCAAACTACAAAAACGACCAAATGTCCCCCCCCATCCTGGCACTATGAGTGATCACTGCTTCTTTGCCAATAACAGCGTTAGCCCTACACCAACTCTTCTCTCCTTCTTGATGAGACTTATTAACATAATCATGGAATTATCCCTACTTCTTAACATCGAATCCTGAGCAGAGTATTGCTCCGTTTACTCTCCCAAATCACCTAGATTAAGCCCAAATTCTATTTATGTGCTTTCTAAAACTCTTTCACGCGGAGCTCCTCACCATTCCTCGAGGTGTGTGTTCTCATTAGCTGCAACAAGCCAACCTTTTCAACTACTGCAGTGTGCCTGGTGATCTTTGGCTGGAAGACATTGATGCCCCCAAAGGCAGGAGAGCACAAGAAGAGAAGGTCACAAAGCCACTTTTACAACAATTAGTGATTCCATTCTACTGCTTCCAGAAGTCACACTCACATATGTACACAGTGCATGCTTTTGTATCAGGATGTGAAAATGAAGGACCAAATTTAAATATGAAAAGTCATTAAGGGACTTCCCTGGTGGGACAGTGGTTAAGACTCTGCACTTCCACAGCAAGGAGCACAGGTTCAATCTCTGGTCAGGGAACTAAGATCTCCTATGCCTCATGGCTCAGCAAAAAAAAAAAAAAAAAGTTATTAAAAGGAGTTCAAATGTTCAAGTTCAGGCTTTGAATTCTATCTAGCTAACTAGTTTATAAGGGCTGTTGGTCATCCTAAGATTATTCCGCTCTTCCCACAAAGACCTGCATCACTTCCTGGCACCTGGATGGGGACCCAGCAGGAGGCATCAGGAGATGTGACATTTCCCAGCCATCCTGGGAGTCTGTTAGGCTCACCCCAAGCCAGGTGTCTCTCCCATCTTCAGTGGGAACTTGCCTTTGCTGTGGAGTCAGAAACCTGCACTTTGGGAGCTGACACTAATTTTATGCGCAATTTTGATTTTGTTTTTTTTTTTTTGCTGTCCTTCAAAAAAATTTTTTTCAAGTGTTTTGGAAATGGTAGCATGTCTCAGCTCTGCAAAAAAAGACCTAAAGGGGCTCGCTTCATCTCTGCCTGGCTCAGAGTTTTGAAGGGAAACACACACCCCTGGGGGCTATGGGGAGTTTTGACTGCAGAGCAAGAGAGCCCTAGAGGATGAGAGGAACTCATGGAACTCACAGTCACAGAGTTGGGTCTTCTTGCCTTTTATGCTAAAGATTTTCTAAGTAGTCTATCTTAGTCTATCTTCTCAACTTCAGGGAGTTCTGCATTTTACCCAGAGAAGGCATTGCTTTGCTGGGTGTGCGTGGATTGAGTCAGAGTTAAGAGGATAAACTGAGGGGGAAGTGAGGATGCACAGTTCAACATGAATGAAGAGAAGCCCAGGGCTGAGAACAGCCTCTGCAGAGTGCACGAAGGCCATTAAGAACTGGGTGGAGGAACTCCTATCGGCATCCCGTGCAAACAGCGCCCTCTAGAGCACAATGAAAACGGTGCCCTGAAACCTCTGGGGTCAGGAAGCCCACAGGGCAGCCTGAATTGGCTTGTTTACTGAGAAGCCTGTGTGGACATGAAGCCACTTGACTCTGTCTGAAGAACTGCAGAAGGTGATTTTAAAGCTTCATGTGTGAAGGGAATTTGCAGTGACCCAAGAGTCTCCAAAATCACTGCAGATGGTGAGTGCAGCCATGACATTAAAAGGCGCTTACTCCTTGGAAGGCAAGTTATGACCAACCTAGATAGCATATTGAAAAGCAGAGACATTACTTTGCCAACAAAGGTTCGTCTAGTCAAGGCTATGGTTTTTCCTGTGGTCATGTATGGACGTGAGAGTTGGACTGTGAAGAAGGCTGAGCGCCGAAGAATTGATGCTTTTGAACTGTGGTGTTGGAGAAGACTCTTGAGAGTCCCTTGGACTGCAAGGAGATCCAACCAGTCCATCCTAAAGGAGATCAGCCCTGGGATTTCTTTGGAAGGGATGATGCTAAAGCTGAAACTCCAGTACTTTGGCCACCTCATGCGAAGAGTTGACTCATTGGAAAAGACTCTGCTGCTGGGGGGGGGGGGGGCAAGAGGAGAAGGGGACGACAGAGGATGAGATGGCTGGATGGCATCACTGACTCGATGGACGTGAGTCTGGGTGAACTCCGGGAGTTGGTGATGGACAGGGAGGCCTGGCGTGCTGCGATTCATGGGGTCACAAAGAGTCGGACACGACTGAATGACTGAAGTGAACTGAACTGAAGAGTCGCTGGTTTTGGATTCCAGTTGGAATCCACCAAGTTGCCTTTGCCAGGTTCCAGACTGGGGGTAAAAGCACAGTAGGGAAGATACCTTGTAACACACAAGGAGATCCAACCAGTCCATCCTAAAGGAGATCAGTCCTGGGTGTCCATTGGAAGGACTGATGCTGAAGCTGAAACTCCAATACAATGGCCACCTGATGCAAAGAACTGACTCATTTGAAAAGACCCTGATGCTGGGAAAGATTGAGGGCAGGAGGAGAAGGGGATGACAGAGGATGAGACGGCTGGATGGCATCACCGACTCAATGGACATGAGTTTGGGTGAACTCCAGGAATTGGTGTTGGACAGGGAGGCCTGGCGTGCTGCTCTTCATGGGGTCGCAAAGAGTCAGACACTACTGAGCTAATGAACTGAACTGAACACACAAGAAGCATGGTCATTGTCTAGAGGGAGGAGGGGTCCCTAGAGAATCCCAGGTGAAATTCCCTTCAGTCTGTCCCAGAACCACAGGGGACAAACGGGGTGAAAAGGTCAGTTCTCAGACCTCCTTCATGCCCTCGGGCCACACCTCCTGAGAGTCACTGTCCCAAATGTTGGATTCTAGTTTCTGGTGAACCTATAGCTGAACATTAAGTTAACACAAGGATCCAAAGGCATTTCTAGTCTCATGGCCTTTTATTCTAATTACTATTCAAAAGAAACTCATTACAATGAAAATACCATTATACAAGTCTAGGTATATAATCCCATGAGTGTGTGCCTGCTCAGTCACATCCAACTCTTTGCGACCCTATGGTCTGTAGGCCACCAGGCTCCTCTGTCCACAGGATTCTCCAGGCAAGAATACTAGAGTGAGTTGTCATTTCCTTCTCCGGGGGATCTTCCTGACCCTGGGATCAAACCGGAGTCTCCCGCATTGCAGATGGATTCTTTACCACTGAGCCACCTGGGAAACCAATATAATCTTTTGCTGAAACCAAAATCAATAGATGGTGTTCTCAAAAGATAGTGAGGGACTTCCCTGGTGGGCCAGTGGTTAAGACTCTGCACTTCCACTGTAGGGGGAAGCACAGATTCAATCCCAGGTCAGGGAAGTAAGGTCCCACATGTCCCAAAATGTTTTGAGCAGTCAAAAACAAAGACAGTATGTGAACAGAAATTGCTTCATATAGTAAGTCATGTAACATATGATATATGCACTAGGATACTATAGATATGTGTTTGTTTTTTTCTTTGAATTTTAAAAAATTTTTTACTGGACTATAGTTGATTTACAACTTTGTGTTAGTTTCGGTTTTACAGCAAAATGAATCAGCTGTAAGTATACATACATCCACGCTTTTTTTTAGATTCTTTTCCCATGTAGGCCATTACAGAGAATATTAGACATTTTAAGGACTCTTTTACTGAATTATTATACATTATATTTATATGATTATATATGTATTTTGTTTTTATAATATATTTTATTATACATGTATGTGTGTTAGTTGCTCAGTTGTGTCTGACTCTGAGATCCCATGGACTGTAGCCCACCAGGCTCCTCTGTCCATAATTATATATATCATTATATAAGTTATATATATCATATAATATATTATATATTAATATATAATATACTAGTCGGACACGGAGCAACTTCACTTTCACTTTTCACTTTCATGAATTGGAGAAGGAAATGGCAACCCACTCCAGTGTTCTTGCCTGGAGAATCTCAGGGATGGAGGAGCCTGGTGGGCTGCCGTCTATGGGGTCGCACAGAGTTGGACATGACTGAAGTGACTTAGCAGCAGCATATGTTATATTATATAATAGTTTATAAAGAAAAGAATCATTTTTGCAAATGAAAACATCATCCTCTCACTTATGTGATTTGTGCAAGTCCGTGTGTTGTGGGGGTGTGTAGTTTGTTTTGTCTGAAAACTAGACGCATCTGTGATAAAATGATTTTTAAGTCACCTCTCTCAAGTACCCACCTCAAATGGCACTGGCATTTAATAAAAGAATTTTAATGTTTACCAAGAGTTCTATTTATTATGTATCCAGAGACCCTGTTATTAGTCTGATCCTTCTAGTTCTCTATGGTTTGGGTTGGTATCACATCAATTCAGTCTTTCCAGCCCAGAAAGGAATGGATTCTATGTGGACTAGGGGCCTTGAACATGCTTTACTGAGTGTCTGCATCAAGAAAGTACACTTTGGTTTTGTGAAAACACATAGAACCCCAAACCTCAATGCCTTATAAAATAGTGGAGTAATTCAACTGATGCCTAGAGCTTGGCCCTGCGGGACTAGTAGTCATGAAGCGGTACCACAGTTGAAGGGTTTCCCGTGGGTTCAGCCCTGCACAAAGAAACACGCAAAGAGAAGGCACAGAACTGAGTTTGGAGGGGGCATCTGGATGCCTTCCAGCCCCATATTCTAGCTTATGTTTCCTGTCACAGCCCTGGGGAGGGGCCTTTCGGGCAGGATGTAAGAGGTGGGTGTGTGGGGTTTGAATCTGGAGTTGGTCAGTCATTCTGTGGCCCTAACACTGGGTACCACCCAGCGTCTCGGTGTGTCAATTTCCTCATCTGAAAAAGGGGCCCATCCATGTCTATTACAGATGAACAGAAAGAGCTCAGACGGCCCTTGAACTTGGAAAGTGATCCAGCCACTAACACCTTCAAGAAGGCGATCTCCAGTTCCGATTTCTCTCTCAAGTTACAGCCAGATGTTGAACGAAAGATCCAACGCATCATGATCCGTGATGCCTTGAACCCTGGGCTTCTCTGCCCCAGCATCCCTGCTGCAGTAGCAGTGCGCTTCCCAAAAGGCGCTGAGGAGGGCAAAGCTCTACCATAGGAAGCCGTGGCTCCGCCCGGGGTAGCTTGGAGGGTCAATGATTACCAGCACGGGCTTGGGTTCCGCCAAGCACAGGAGTTGCATTAATGGGGCGGCACGCCTGCATGCCAGCCTCCCACGTCCAGGAACTTTCTGGGAAAGCCCTGGAGGCAGAGGGAAGCAGAGCCAGCAGCCGGGTGCTCTCTGCCCTAGAACCGCCCTTGGGCCCCTGCTGAATTCCTCTCTTTGGGGCTCTTCTTGTCATGGGCAGGGCCCACCCCAGGAGACCCCCTCAGAGTGGGGATGAGGCTACAGAGACCTCCCATCTGCCTCCTCACAGACTGCCAGGCAACTCTGGCAGCTGTTTTGAACTGCTCTTGACTAGAGTCTGCCTCCAAAACAAGAAGGTGAATGAGAGAATGAGGAGAGCATCTCCCAGACTCAGAGCCCGGCCAGACCTGCCCCCCAGAAGGTCAGGAGCCCACGCAGCCCTGCTGATGCATATCCCCCCAGGCCTCTCTTGTTTTTTCACTCACTGGTGTGTATAATGTCCTGCAAAAGGTGAAGTGAAATTCCACCTTACTTCCTCTTATTTGCCCTTCTAGCATAATCAAACCCAATCACAAGAAGCTTTTCCATCTCAGAAATGGTACTTAACCACTCTGAGCTGCAACTTTTCCTAATAAATCGGTGATTATAACACCTATTTGTTGCCCAGGGGATTCACTGGAAAATACACACATCCATACAAAAACCACTCCACGAATGTCGGTCGGGCATTATTCGTCTCAGCCAGAAAGTTAAACTCAAATGTCCATCTACTGATGAATCAATAAATAAATGAGGTTTGTCCATACAATGAAATATTGAAAAGTGAAAGTGAAAGTCACTCAGTCATATCTCTGTGACCCTATGGACTGTAGCCTGCCAGGTTCTGCTGTCCATGGAATTTTCCTGGCCAGAATACGGGAAGGGGTAGCCATTCCCTTCTCCAGGGGATCTTCCCAACTCAGGGATCAAACCCAGGTCTCCCACATTACAGATAGGATTTTTACCATCTGAGCCATCAGGGAAGCCCCCAGTGAAATATTATTCAACCATAAAAGGAGAATGAATTACTGATACATATTACAATGTAGAAAAACCTTGAAAGCATAGTACTAAGTGAAAGAAGTCAGATATAGTATTATTTCCTTTGTACAAATGTCCAGAATAGACAAATCTAGACACAGAGATAGTTAGATTGGTAGCTCTCAGTAGGGTTGGGGAAGGGAAGTGGAGAGTGATTGCTAATGGGTACCCTGTTCCTTTTTGAGGTGATGAAAAAGTTCTAATATTGTTGGTGGTGATGGTTGCCCAACTTTGTGAATATACCAGAAACCCTTTAGATGGATGGATTGCATGGTATGGGAATTATATTGTATTGTATTGTATTGTATTGCTCAGCTTTCCAAGGTGGTAAAGAACCTGCCTGCCAATACAGGAGATGTAAGAGACATCTTACATCTTACATGTGTTTGATCCCTTGGTCAGGAAGATCTCCTGGAGGAGGGCATGGCTACCCACTCCAGTATTCTTGCCTGGAGAATCCCATGGACAGAGGAGCCTGGTGGGCTACAGTCCATAGGGTTGCAAAGAGTCAGACCCAACTGAAGCGACTGAGCACGCACGCATTCGTATCGTATTGTATTGTATCGTAACATATCCTACCACATCCTATTGTATTATTTCAATAGAATTTGTACAGGAAAAATCCACGTCAAGGACCTCTTGCTCGGCGGGGACTCAGGAAACTGTCCACCATCCATGTCCTGTCTCTCCATTTCTTAATCCCATTCCTCCCTCCTCCAGCACCAGACAAAAGCACCCCCTGAGCCTTTATGGGTCCTCGGCTGAATTTGGCCCCTTCCTCCTACAGCAAGTGGCCATGGTGATTCTGGAGATACCACACCCAAAATATTTCCTTGGTCACAAGAGCCTGGAGGTACAGAAAGATGCTTCTGCTGATCCTCCCCCTCAACACAGGCTCTGGCAGCAAAAAGAGGGACCGCGCCTCTCCCAGCATGTGTGGAACAAATCCTCGGCCCCTGCCACCCCGGCCAGTGGCGACCACTGGAGCAGCCTAGGTACAGTGAGATACCGCCCCACCGTCCACCCTGACCTGGGCTCCCCATACCATGCCCCTGACCTGGCAGTTCAGTCTGAAGCCCGTCAGCTCTGTCCACTCTGCCGCACAGCTCAGGGCTGGAAGTCCAGCCAAGGACTTGGCTTGGTAGCGGGGTCTGCTGTCCTCGAAGCATGGAAGGCGCAGACTGATGCTGTCTGATGGGATGCATGGAGCCTTGAATTTGTCAGGCTGCACCGAGGTCCACCGTGCAGGCCATGCCCGCCCCTACTCCCTGACCCTCTCTCTCACACTCACAGGAACTCAGCTCCATTCCTTCCCACCCTCTCCTTCACTTGGTACATTTTTAATCTTCATTGTTTTCTGGAATTTTTTTCCTTGCCCATGGTCCTTGCTCTGTTCCTGGAGTCAGTAACCTGAGCTATAAAATTCTTACTTAGATTGACCTCTCTGGAGACGCGGCGACCTCACAGATTAGCCAGAAGCCCACAGGACCATATAAACCCCTCCTGGCCCCACATTCCCATAGTATTCCTTCCCTCTGCCCCGCACACACATGAAGGAGGGTGGAGAAGGGGGGCTGAAGCATGGGTGGGGTTCTTGGCTGCTTTCTTGGTGACAGCTATGGGGAGAGCTGCGTGGAGTCCAAATTCAGGGGGCCTCTCAAGGAAGAGACAGAAAACCGCCTACTGTGGAGACCTGGAGGTTGGCCCCTTTCTCAGGCCCCAGGTGGGATTTCCCTATATGCTTCCTGAACACGGGCCATTTCTCTCTCTACAGATCGCAATGACCTCTTTGATGACGTACCATCAGGACCAAGCCTGGACCACGATAAATAAACGATGTTTTGAGGGCAAAGAAACTAAAGCACAGCCCCTGTCCTGTGATGAATGCTAATTCCTAACCAAAAGGGGGCCAGTCTACCTGGAGAGCACAGGCAGGTGTCCCTGACTCTCTGAGCTTGAAACACCGGATCTGGAGTCAGACTTGAGTTCCAGCTCTGCGATGCCCGGATGCCTGTCTGAGCCGACTGTTTGTGCTTTTACAGGGCGAATTTCCCAAGGTAATCGATTAAACCTGGAGAAAAACAGAACAGAAAGTCACTAAGAGAAGTTTAGGAGCCATACAGACCCTGGGGCTTACTGTGAGCTATGTTTGCTTCTCTCTTCCTTTCTCTCTTTCTTTTCTTTTCTTTTTTTTTTCTGTCTTGCTGATCTGTCTAGCCCTGAATTGCAGAGCCAAAGCCTCTGTTTTCTGGTTTACTTTTCCTGTCCATGACACTGCCAAGAGCTGTATCCTTTTTCATCGATGGGTTTTCATGACATCATTTTAGTTCTGGTCTGGTCCCCCTCACTGGGGTTCCCCTGCACTGCCCCTGGGATCAGCCAGAAGGACTGCCACTAGGAATCGCCCAGAGATGGACCAGGGGCTTAGCACTGATCGGAATGCCAGCTCCCCGGCACCTGGCAGGCTGTGGGTCTGTGGGGTCGTGGGGCCCAAGCCGTGAATGCTGAGACTGAGAGCATCACTGCAGAAGGCCAACGGGTGGGGTTGGCAAAGCAAAGATGGAGATGAACAGGTGTCCCTGTGGTAGTGAAGGTCAGGCTACAAGGTGATGTGGACTTGGTTTAAAGCCTACTCCTTCCACTTGTGAACAGGATAAATGGCTTTGCTTCACTGAACCAGAGTGTTCTCCGTGAATGTGGAGTTAAGAACGCCTGTTTCTCAGGCTGATATGAGACCCAGGGTAAGAGCACCCCATAGCGGATCCAGAACGTGGAAACCTCAATGAGGTCAGCTTCCTTCCGTGCCTGGCAGAGATGAGGAGCCTCCTCGAAGAGACGGCCAGAGATTGACTTGGCATTTGGGGAATAATTGGAACTCCCAGGTCTGAATTTGAGCAGGCGGCCGGCTCTCCTGCAGACCCGAGGACGGACTCGGAAGGGCCCCTTGAGCTGCAGAGGAAATGCAGGGGCGGGAGGGTGTGCTGCCTGGGGGAGATGCCAGCCGTGGGAAGTGTTCTTCTTCCTCTGCTAGCCCTGTCTTCCCTGGCTCTTCAAGAAGTCTCTCCCCTCAGAATCTCTGGGAGGAGGAGGCAGTGGGCTCTGGGTTGCTTTAAGGGGGCCTGTAAGGAGCATTTTTGTACACAAGAAGCCCAAAGGGAGAAGACTTTGTTTATTTGGCTGCTTGGGAAAAATAACAAAGCTGGAGGGAAAGGACTGAAGATCAAAAAGAAAAACATTGCCCATAAAACGATCAGATTAGATTAGACCACGAAGATCTAATTATGCCAGGCCAATTGAATTTCCTCTGAGGTTAGCGTGACCAGCTTTCCAGAAGCAGAGGCAGCTGGGGTGCAGGGCTGTGACTGACGCCTGGCATGTCCTTCTTCCGAACACTCTTAGCAGGGGGTCAGTCCTGTGACCCCCGGGTGGGCATGTGAGTGCATCTCCACTGGGCATTCCACTTCCCAAAGAATGTCTCTAGAATCCCCTTTTCTTTCTTAGCACCAGCTACAGCTTATTATATATTTATCTTGTTGAATTTGTGCCTTCCTCAGCTCTGTCAATGGCACAACTATCAAGGAAAACTTCATTCAACCTTGATTCTTCTCTCTCATCCCCACAGTCAATCCATTGGCAAGTCTTCTCTGCTCTTCCTACAAAATACATTCAGAACCTCCCTGCTCTCTGGGCTCCATCTTCTCCAATCCCACTGTACTCCAAACCACCAGCACTCTTGCTTTAGCTATAGAAATAGCCTGCTGTCTCTCTCTCTCCTCACTCTGACACCTTTCCCCAGGTAGAGGAGGAAAAGATCAGAGAAGCCAAGGTATCACCCCAAGTTCACAGAGCTGTGCTGGGCTCAGTCATTTCAGTCGTATCTGACTTTTTGCCACCCCATGGACCATAGACTGTCGGGTTCATCTGTCCATGGGGTTCTCCTGGCAAGAATACTGGAGTGGGTTGCCGTGCCCTCCTCCAGGGGATCCTCCCAACCCAGGGATCAAACCCATGTCTTCTGACTCTTCTGCATTGCAGGTGGATTCTTTAACAATGAGCCACAGAGGAAACCAGAGTTCACAGACCTAGAAAGTGTGCATTCAGCTCACTGTAGCTTTCTCTGTTGTGATATGTGTCCACTGACTTAATAATTAGAAGAAACTTATTAAAATGCATCTCTTTCAATGTGACTTTCTGTTGCACAGGTGGAAAGCTGGCGGTGTATTCCCTAAAAGGTCTCCATTCCAGCCAGGCAGCGCTCCTCTCTAATGTGGTTGGAGGCGCACTGAAGGGTTTGACTTTGCTTTACAGAATGGGGGTGGGAAGGTTGAAACCAACCCAGAGGGAAAAGAATACATGCTTGTTGCATGTCTGCACATGTAAGAGCCTGCGGTGGCGGCTTGGCAGAAACTAGTCCATTCGATCTTCACAGTAACCCCATGAAATAGGTATAATGGTCCCTATTTTATAGGGTGGGGACACTGAGATGTGGAGAGGTTAAACAGCTCAGGTGGGCAGAGCTGAGATGGGAACCCAAGCCTTCCTGGATCCTCCTACCGGAAGTTCCATGAAGATTGAGTGAGTTCTGATCTAAGGTCAGGAAGGAGAGGCAGGAGAGCTTGGGGAGAGACAGACCCTCCGTTTCCCTCTCTCTTTCCTTCCTCGCTTGCTCTTCCTGTGCTTATTCCTTCCTTGTTTTCCTTCGGTCAATAAATATCTACTGAGAGTCTATCACATGCCCAGCTCCAGGCTGGGAGTGGGGATAAAGCATCAACAAGGTTGGTGTTCAGGGAGGTGGAGAGCGCAGGACAGATAACAAAAAGAACTAAATAAACAGGGTCATTATAGATGGAGATAAGGGCTGAGAAAGCTGCGGCAACAAGGGGTGACCTTGACATTAGCAGCGAGTAGAAGGCCACTGAAAGCCCAAGATGGTGTGGGTAGCAATGCCAAGAGGAGAGGGTGCAGGTCCTCCCCAGGCTGGGGGGTGCTGACCTCACCTGCTGGTTCCAGCCCAGGGTTTTGCTCAGAGACTTTTAACATCTCAGGCAGAACCAGGAGACCTCGCCTACCTCCACTCCAGGATGGGCACAACCCAGCTTCAGTCTTCCCGTTTGTCAAATGACAATCATAGCACACCTACCTCCCGGGCCATTATAGCAACGACATGATGTAGTGTTTGAGAGAGTCCACGTGGATGAGTGACGAGCTGTATGAGAGTTAGAATCGTAGTAAGGGAGGGTTCAGTTAGACACAAGAAGAGCTCTGATGGAAAGGGTGATACGATGTGCATCAGGTTTCCAATGAAGAATCTTTTCCGTATGGACCATTGAAAATAAAAGCAATCAAATTAGCAGGTGTAAGCTATTATATATAGACTGGATAAACAACAAGGCCCTACTGTATAGCATACTATACATAGTATAATATACTATGGTATACTATATTCAAAATCCCGTGACAAACTATAATGGAAAAGAATATTTAAAAAGAAATGTATGTATATATATTTCTTTTTAAATGTTCTTATGTATGTTGTTATTGTTTAGTTGCTAAGTTGTGTCTGACTCTTTGGGACCCCATGGACTGTAGCCTGCCAGGCTCCTCTGTCAGGAAGATTGCCTGAAGAAGGAAATGGCAACCCACTCCAGTAATATTGCCTGGGAAATCCCATGGACAGAGGAGCCTGGCAGGATACAATCCATGAGGTGCCAGACAGTCAGACACAGCTGAGTAACTGAGCACACACACACACACATATATATATATATGTGTGTGTAACTGTATCACTTTGCAGAAATTGACAGACTTTGCAGAAATTAACAAAACATTGTAAATCAACTATATATTTCAATTAAAAATTTTAATAAAAATAATGCAGAATCTTTCAAAGAAACAGAAGAATTTTTCAGTGTAGACATGACTTGCAGGAAGAGGCAACATAAAGAAATCAGGAAGTCTCTTTGCTAGTAGTACATCAGGGATTCTAGAAGGTTCTATATGAGCAACAGTGAAGGTATTGCCCATTGGACCAGGTGTTACACAGGACCCGTGGAGATGTGCCTGGGCCCCTCCCCACCCCGCCCGCCACAGCCCCACTGCCCAGGGTTACTCTCATGAACTCCAGGGCAGGGGACTGGGGAGTGTCCACAGTGCAGAGGCAAGACTAGCATCTTTCTGTGTGTGCTTGCCTTCTCTCCGTCCCCCATCACAGCCGGGCCTGGAAATGGTTCAGCATCTGGACGCTAGTCACCAGCAAAATATGCATGGCCTTTACAGTGTCTGCGTTTGGAAATTAGCCTGTCTGTGGTCTGGCTGTTGGTGTCCCTGCAGTCCCCTCATCCTCAGGGCTAAGCCGGCAAAGACAGCACCCACTGCACCGTCAGCTCCCGCCCAAGCTCTGTCCAGAGTGAAGCAGGTGGACAAGGGGATTAAAGAGGCCTGCTTCCCAGAACAGCATCCCCAGAGAGCTGAGGAGGGGGATGATGGTCCAGGCAAGGGTGGGGTCTGCAGGGCTGGCACCCTGGGGAGAAGTGCCCCAGAGCCTTTGGAATAGAACAAGAGTAACAGCTAGATGATGTGAAGAGCAGCCTCACTGGAAAAGACCCTGATGCTGAGAAAGATTGAGGGCAGGAGGAGAAGGGGCCGACAGAGGATGAGATGGCTGGATGACATCACCGACTCAATGGATATGAGTTTGAGCACACTAACTTCAGGAGATAGTGAAGGATGGGGAGCCTGGTTGCTGCAGTGCATGAGGTCGCAGAGTAGGACACGACTGATCAACTGGACAACAACAGTAAGAAGGCAGTGAGGGGCTGGTGAGGGGATAAAGCATCTCTGGGATCTCTAGGACAGGAAGGAAGCTTTGAGGTGGCTCATTTATGGGGTAGACCCAGGCTGCTTGAAGAAAAACTAAGCCAAGGGAGATGGTCAGAAGTGGCTGTTCCTCTCTGATCCAGGCTTAAACTTAGAAGCAGATAGCTGCACCTTCAAAACATCAGAGAGAGCGGGATTGTGGAGGACTCACCTACCTGGTGCAAGAACATGAGATCAAGACTGAGGGATTCATGACTGCCCCCTCCCAGGACCTGGAGGGGGTCTGCCCCCGAACCCCTCCCCTGAGAGCCAGGTGTGAGTTCCTATCTGTGTAAAGAAATACTTCCTTCTGAAACCCATCCCTACCGCTCAGCACCTGGACACCCAGCTTCTTCCTGATGCCTAACCCACATCCTCAGGCTGAGATTTGAATCTACTGTCACCTAACCTTCAGCAGGTGTGAGAAAACCAGCCCTCTCCATGTTAGAAAGCAATTTTAGCCCACATCTCTCATCGACCTTCTCAAATGACAGCCTGTTTCTCAGCTTCCCTTCATTGTCACTAGTCATCTCCTTTGGAAGGAATTTGCCCACTCCATGCCCTGAGTGATGAATCCCTCTGCTCACATCGCTCTGGGCACAAGCCTGGCCTGGGCCCTTTTCCCTCCCCTCCCCACACTCCCACTCACAAGTTCCTTAAAGAAGCATCTTTGTCTGTAAAAATCCAAACGACAAACAGCTTCAGAGGCCAGAGGAAGGCATGTGCGATAAAAAGGTAAATAAAATCCAAACCTACAACACACTTCTACTTCTCAGCCAGCCCCTTTCCCCAGGAGACTTCATCTTGTCCTTGTCATGACAGTGGTGAGCGTCCGCACAGCTCTCACTCCCAGTGGTCTAGGACAAAGGAGTCTGAGAACCTAGACTCAAAGAGTTGCTCAGAAGGGTGCAGGTAAGCACTCTGAGTTAGAATCTCTCAGAGGTACCCTCTTTTGTTGTTATTCAGTCACTCAGTCATGTCTGACTCTTTGCAATCCTGTGGACTGCACCACACCAGGCTTCCCTGTCCTTCACCATCTCCCAGACTTTGCTCAGACTCAGGTCCATTGAGTTGCTGATGCCATCCAACCATCTCATCCTCTGTCACCCCCTTCTCCTCCTGCAGCATCAGGGTCTTTTCTATGAGTCAGCTCTTCACATCAGATGTCTCTCTACTCCATCAAAAGGGATGGAGCAGTTGGGAGAGTGGATAAGCCTTCTCTCCTTGACCCCCTCACCCCCACCTCACTGGGGAGCCCAGGAAATAGACTGGGTGGGAGGGGAAACCCCAGCCCCTTCAGACAGAATGTGTCCCCACTCATGCTTCCCTTGTTCTTTCCTGTCTGAACTCCCAGGAGCCTGAGATTTCTGCAAGGAAGGGACAGGGTGCTCACACTTTGGAAAAGTCGGGCACATGGTGGAATTCCCCAGAGGTCTTCCTAGGTGATCCTCTGACCACTCCTGTGATTTATCTCTGACTGTCTCCACTCCATGCTTGATTCATCAGCTGTCCCACCCTTCCCAGCCAGCCTCTGAATCCCCTGGTCCCTGACTTGGTCGAATGCCTTCCAGCACAAAACTGGGATTACTGTTATCTCTCCCAGCATCTCACCAGTGACTTGGACTCCAAAAGGCCACATCGCACAGAATTCTTTTCCTGTGAGAAGCTAGCAACAGTTCTTCATACTTTCCGAGCTCTGTCAAGCCCCTCAAGGACGCGTGGCAGATCTGGACAGAGCCAGAAAGCTCCCAAGAATTTAATCAAGGGCAGCAGAGCATGAGTCTCCCCCGAGGGTAGTCACCTGAGAGAGCGGCGCTGGTTCCAGCTGCAAAGACGATTTAGCCTGTTGCTTTCAGTGGTGGTGTGTTGCATATTTAAATCTGCCCCTAGGGATACAGTAGCACATGGATATACCGCCCCGCCCCCCATAGATGAAATTCCCACCCTGAGCCAAGAAACGCCGATGGTTGTGCAGTTAGAAAAGAGAGAGGGGCCGCAGATGGACATCGGAAAATTCTGAATGTATGAAAATTTCTGGTTTGTATTTCAGAGTACTCAAAACGAATGTTCTATTAAAGCCTAAGGGGTGACCTGCCTCTGTGAGTGTTTAGGAGTCTGGGTAACTGCAGCTTAGAGCCTGGGCAGACACACGGCCACCAGAGCAGACCACACACAGGGCAACAAATGCAGGAAAAAAATGACAGGTTACCTTGAGGGAGGAAGTCATCAATCTAAAGCCCTGTATGGTGAATTCAGATTTCTGCTTTTCCTGTGGGTTCTAGAAAGTCTTGGACTCTTTTAGGCCTTAGTTTCTTTCCTACCATGAGTGAGCTGGAGCATTTGAACCCTTAGGATGACTCTTTAAAATTAGTTATATATGTGTATGTGTGTAACTAAACTACTTTGCTGTACACCTAAAATGAACAACATTGTGAATCAACGACACACCACTACAAAATAAAAATCTGCCAAAAGAAAAAAATTTTAGCTCCCATGATTTTTTTTTTTTTTTTTAATGGGATGGCAGTAGTTGGGTTTTATATAACAGCCAAAATCCTTTTAGAGTTTTTGAGAAGGAACTATTCCTTGATAGGATCATCTTTAGATGCTCGTTGGTCTTGAATTTGCCCATTGTCTGCATTATTCTTGGCTTCTTTGTGTTCTTCAGACAGAACCAGGGACTTTTAGGGATAAGGACCTCCCTTCCATTGTCTGCTCATGGATTCTGACAAGGCCTCGGCAATGATGGGGAGAATTCTCTGAACATCTTTCATCACGAAGCCAGCAAGGATGGCTTAGGACCCTCCATATGCAGCAGGGAATAGGCTTCTCTGAGCCCCATGACCTTGGGTTATGTTTTGTTTCTTGTTAACTTTTCTAGGTCTACCTCCTACATGTCTCCCCATGAATTTTTCCTTCATCTTTTTTTTCTTTTCTTTTTTTGAAGGTATTTGCTTTTGCAATGACACCCCACTCCTGTACTCTTGCCTGGAAAATCCCATGGATGGAGGAGCCTGATGGGCTACGTCCATGGGGTCGCTAAGAGTCGGACACGACTGAACGACTTCACTCTCACTTTTCACTTTCATGCATTGGAGAAGGAAATGGCAACCCACTCCAGTGTTCTTGCCTGGAGAATCCCAGGGACGGGGGAGCCTGGTGGACTGCCATCTATGGGGTTGCACAGAGTCGGACACGACTGAAGCGATTTAGCAGCAGTAGCAGCAGCTTTTATTCCATTTTTTTTCCAGTTTCCACATATGCTCCCTGTTTGTTCATGAAGACTATGAACTATTAATACCTGACCAAGCCAAATTACTTTTGCTGTCTGAAGCAGAGCTAGAATTACTCATGAATCATACATAATCCAGGAGACTGAGCAGATTGGGAAGATCTGATCCTTTTCTCTCTTTTTTTAGATTTTTTTTTTTCCTGGTACTGACTCTCTTGTGGCTTGCAGGCTTAGTTGTCCCTTGGCATGTTCCCCAACCAGGGATCAAACCCACATCACCTGCACTGGAAGGAAGAATCTTAACTACTGGATCACCCAGGAAGTCCCTGGTTCTTTCTTTTTACTTTTGGCTTTAGACTAAGTCATCACTGCCTGGTACTTTGTCTTCTCAACCTATATAATTTTAATGATCTTATTGGCCTTGAGATGAAGGTAGATGGATGGTCCCTTGGAGCTATTCCTTAACGCCTTTATCAGGCTGACCATCACCTCCACCTCTGAAAAGGCTGAGCTGATGTGGAGAAAAGTGACGATGGCAAATAGAGCCGTTACAACTGATTAACATAGTCAACTATCCTCAGTTAACTATTGGGCAAACTTTAATTTCTATGCAAATAAATTCATTCAACTGGGCTTGAACTTGCAACACAAAGTATATTCTGGCATAGTCTTCTTCTCAGGCCTCTCAGAAACTAAGCTGAAACACTTTGAGTCCTTGTGGGGACCCCAAGAGTTACTTCATCTCCAGGAAGAGAAGTCCTAGGGGCCCCTGAAGGTGGCTACTCTGACATGAGTGCGTCCACACTTAAAGTCCAGGGTGCTGTTTCCTCCAGGTATTTTGAGCCGTGAGATCTCAGTATTCCACAGCCTGTCACCCGCCTGTTGAGTGGAAGGGGGAGGGACGTTTGGTGGATCTTGGGGTCAGACGGACTCACTGCCTGTGGGACCAGCCCTGAGCATCTCAGATGCTGTGATAGGATGGGGATCACATGGACTCAGATGCTGTCCCCCTCACGGCCAGGAGGGCCCAGAGTGAGTGACCATGCCTGAGATGTCAGTGCCTCCACTGACCCCAGCAAGGGATAATCATCTTATCAGCGTCATTCTGTTCCCTGTAGCCCGTTGGAAAGAGAGTCAGGAATTCTGACTTCACTTACCCTCCCTTTCTCTCCATCATTTTGCTGTGCTGTGTGCTAGTCACTTAGTTGTGTCCAGCTCTTTGAGACCCCATGGACTGTGGCCCACCAGGCACCTCTGCCCATGGGGATCCTCCAGGCAAGAATACTGGAGTAGGTTGTCATGCCCTTCTCCAGAGGATTTTCCCAACCCAGGGATTGAATCCAGGTCTCCTGCATTGCAGGCAGAGTCTTTACCATCTTAGCCACCAGGGAAGCCCATGAATACTGGAATACGTAGCCTATCCCTTCTCTAGGGGATCTTCCTGACCCAGGAATCGACCCAGGGTCTCCTGCATTGCAAGCAGATTCTTTGCCAGCTGAACTACCAGGGAAGTCCATACTTCCCTGCAAAATGGGCCTGAAAATAGACTGACTCATAGGAATAGGGCTTCCCAGGTGGCGCTAGTGGTTAAAAAACCTGATGCCCAAAGCAGGAGACATAAGAGACATGGGTTTGATCCCTGGGTCAGCAAGATCCCTTGGAAGAGGGCATGGCAACCCACTCCAGTATTCTTGCCTGGGAAATCCCATGGACAGAGGAGCCTGGCGGGTTGCAGTCCATAGGATCACACAGAGGTGGACACGACTGAAGCGGCTTAGCATGCATGTATGCCTAGGAAAAACCCACATGGAAGACATTTCAGCATCTGCTCAGTGTGAGTAGGGAGTGCTTTGCAGCAATTAATGGTGCATAGAGTAACCTTTTTAGAACCTTTACAGAGGCCTCTAATGCTCAGTGATTCTGTTATTATTTCTAATATTGTCTCAGCTGTTTGCTCCACAGTTGGGAGGGACACATTTTCTGCCCTGCCTCCTAAGGGTTGACAGCAGGGCTCAGCAGAGACCTGGAGCAATGCCCTGTCTAGGGCTGGGCACTTGGGGCAAGGAGAAGGAAACACAGGCTCACTTTGCTGAAGACGTGCTTTCTCGGCAGACAGGCAGTTGCTCATTTTGGTGATGGAGGAAAAAAAATGACCAGGGATTTCACTTCTGAGGTGGGGGGTCCCTGAAAGGCCAGCCCCCTAGCCTACACAGTGCCCACCTCCCATGAGGTCCAAGCCTGTTAACTTATTTCTCTGGGTTCAAGAGGCCATGGTGGGTGCTTGAGGGTAAGTATAGAGAAAATGCTTTTTTTCTATTCAAAGTTTGCTCAGCATTTGGACTTTGGCGAAATTTCCAGAATGAGACCAGCTAACCCTCAGATTCCCATGTCCAGGGCTATACTTCATCCTTGCAGCCAGCGTGCCCTAAATCTTGTGCATTCTGCCTTTTAGTAATTTCCCAACTGGTTTCCCAGAAATTGTCTTATCCCAGCCCAACTCACCTGGCACTTTGCACACAAAGCAGCTTTTTTAAGTTGTAAATAGGACCTCACGTGGCTTCCCACTGCCTTCAAGACCGTGCTGCTCTCGTGGGTATCATACACAAGGTCCCTCATCACGGGTGCTCGCCCTGCAGCCTCGTCTGTCTTCTCCCCTCCCCGTCCACCCACTCCAGCCACACTAGCCCCACATCCCCTGAAGATGTCACATTTTCTCATGCCTCTGTGTTTTTGTAAATACTACCTCGTATTCAAGAATGTCCTTCCTCTTGCCCCCACCAGTCCCATCCTGCCCACACAGGGAGTTGAGGACCACCCTTCCACACAGGCAGTGATTATATCATGACTACATTGGGCACTTGCCCCACTCAAGTGTAACAGTCTATCTCCATGTACACAAGCCCTAAACAGTAACTGCCGTGAGAACAAGGGCTATTCAATAATACCCAGGACTTTGCAGAGCTCCCAGAACACAATGGGTGCTCATTCTAAGCTTGTTAAAAGGCAAATGAGGAAAAAATACCTGTATGTCTAAGACTAATAGTAATGAAGAGGGCAATAATGAAGAGAATAAAATAGGATGAGCATCTTGAATTTTAGAACCAAGAGGAGTAGGATTTGGGTCAAACTCAGGCCCTATAAGCAATCCCAGGGAGAACTCGAAGAGGAAGAATTAAGAAGCATTCACGCCATGGAAACCACGGGACAAATAAGAGGCAAAGCATGTGATCAAAGCTGATTCCTTGGGAAATCACTGAGCTGTGAAAAGGTCCAGGGTAGATTTGTAACCTGGCACAGAAAAAAATGAATTGCTGGGAAAAGGAAAGAAGACATGCATGAGAAATCCTGACTCTCAGCTCTGCAGAGCATTTCTTGGCAATTACAGCATCTTATATATTAAAAAAAAACAAAAAACACACAGGAAAAAACGCCACCAACAGCATCAAAGCTCAGAGAATCATTTACAAGTCATCCGCTCCCTGTGCTGACCTGCAGATTCAGCCCGCACCCGAGCTGACTTGAGGTCCTCCTTACTGAGGGATAGAGACGGGGGCAGGAAGCATCTTCGTGCCTTACGTATTAAAATAATTTTTTTTTTTCTAATGGTTCATTACTTCACAAAGCACCCCTCCCCCGCCCCCCACCGTGTTTGGAAAAACTGAAGCTAACTTAGTGAGCATACATTTTCAAAAAACAGGCCAGAGTAAGGCAAGACAAGCTAAGCCCACGACCGAAGGGCATCATGCAGCGGACTAAGTTAAGTCCTTGTCAAAAACAGTGTGCTTCCCGTCACTGTGCCTGGCTCCATTTGCATGCCCAGCTACAGTAAAAAGCAAACACGTTCTTCCTAAACCTTGCCGATTGCTAAAGACAAATATTTTTGGAGCCGCTATGCACAGCATCTGTACAACATGGTTGTTTGGAGAAGGGGACTGCAGATCTGCTTATTCTCAGGCTCATAGAAAGCAGAGCACGGGGAACAGGTGTCGGACACTGTCAGAGCGCCCATACGGCCGACGCTGAGCAAACCTGGAGGGTCCCAGAGGACTTACTTGGAATCAAGCAACATTTCATCAAATGAAGGAAAGGCATTTGGGTGCAGGTAAGCCAAGCGTCTTATTAATACTAACATGTTCCACTCAAACAAGGCTTCAGCCTCTTCCACAGTGGACCTCACTAGCACCTTTGTGTGCATGCATGCTAAGGCACTTCAGTCATGTCCGACTCTTTGCAGTCCTATGGACTGTAACCTGCCAGGCTCTGCTGTCCTTGGGCTTCTCCAGGCAAGAATACTGGAGTGGGTTGCCATGCCCTCCTCCAGGACTAGCACCTTACCCTCTGCCAAAATGACAGCAAAGGCAGAGAGAGGTCCACCTTGCAGGGGCTAAAGCTGTCAGGGACACAAGTCCATGCAGGTCTCCACCACCATGAGGAGGCAGCAGAGCTAGGCATGATGCTCAGGGCTGTGGAATCACGAAGGGCGGCCAGAACGGAGCTCATGGCTCATCATCTATTTGCAAACAGAAGACCCACAGCATCAAGTGAGGGAGTTAAAAACACACCATTATAATCTGGGAACAGAGAACAGTCCTGTCTAGATTTGAAATGGGGAAATGAAGATTACATTTCCACCAGAATTAACTTCTTCTTTCCCCAAAGGGGCAGTATGGCATTTCTCCGCTTACCTCATGGATTGCCAGCATGAATGCAGAGACAAAAGCTCAGTTCCTCAGTCCTGAGAGAGCAGCCAGGCCCTTGATGTGAGTGAGTCCTTGCACCTTTGTCCTAAGAGTTTGGATGGCATGGGTGAGGGGCCCCGGGCCCTGTTGGTTTTTATGAGCCTGTGGGTCAGCTCAGACTGGCTGCCAACTCATCTGTATGCAATGGCTCTCAAAGAACACAGCTTACTTAGAACCGGATCCAACAAGAGGAGGCGTGGCGGGTAAGTGGGCAGGATACAGCAGAGGTGTTGAGCCGCCAGGGCTAATTATGAGGGATCTGTTTATGGAAATGTACTGGAACCAGTGTGCTGCGTCTGAGTGTCCCAGACAAACACACGCACGAAGGCTAGATGCTGCCGGGTGGGGGAGGAGCCCTTCAAAGCTTCTGCTCCATGATTCCTCTGTGGTCACAGCTCAGGCTGATCTGACCATCCCTTGGCCATCATCTCCCACCATAGTTCCAGTTCAGTGTAGAACTCTGTAGCCAAAGATTTACAGTGCAGCCGACTGGGAAGGAAGCCCTAGAGCACCAACTGTTCACCTGGGGACAAGGTCCTAGCTTCTCTCCCTGGAGTCTAGAGTAGAGAGTGAGGTCATGGAGGTGACAGACTTGGCACGCACTTGGCATTGAGTAAATGTTCCAGAAATCAACACACCCCAGGGTCTGCTTTCTTTCCTTCTTCCCATCCCACCCTCGAGGGTCATCTCACTCTGGCTCACACATCTTGTCTTATACTCTCTTATGGGTGTGACACAGGGGTCAGTGCTCCCCCTGCCCTGGTGGTCTTTGTGGGCCTTCACTCACTCCACTGCTGGTCACCACTGGAGCATCAGAAAGCGGTCCCCCTAGTAAACTGTCACTCTGCACTCATGGAGTATTGGGAGGTCAATACAGGCACCCTTCACCCTCTGGTCTCCACTCAACACCTCACAAGACTGTTGTTGTTGTTCAGTCACTCAGTCCTGTCCGACTCCTCTGTCCTCCACAATTCAGCACCAGGGCTCTCATCTTCAATTTCAGAGCAGGAGGCCAAGGAGCCACACTGAGATGCCTTTCATTCTCCCAATCAGCCTCCAGATAACTGAAAACACGAACACACACCTCTTGCAAAGCTAAACGCTAATTCTCCAGTCAGTGCAGAACCACTCAAAATGAGGAAAACAAAGGGTTCCTTAAGTGCCTCATTCATTTGCAAGTCAGGTCCCTTGCAGGATGGAGCCAGAGCATCTCATTATTTTGGAGAACAGGTAGCTATCTTACCTCCGTTCCCCCTCTCCCCTTGCCCCCCATTCAGACCAGCCCCTGGGGACCAGCTGGGAATTAGAAAGAGGGTGTTGCTAGGCAACCAGGAGGGCAGGGCTGCTGACTCTCCCAGTTCCAGGCATCTTGGTCATAATGTGCTAGGGAAGGTGAATTAGATGGAATATTGCATCTTCCATAGAACCAACATGGATCATTTTCTCAGTCTCTCGTCCTGCCTTCATGGGGGAAGCTCCACCATCTGCTGCTTCTCCCACCTCCGTGGTCACAGACACAGTCCTCCTTGGCCCAGCAGCCTGGGACAGTGACCAGAGGGCCTTTCTCCCTGGCTTTACCCAGGTCCCACTTTGCAGGTGCTTATAGGAATTAACTCCTCCAACACAGCCTGGAGCCCCAACCTCCACACCTGAACTGGGGGACCAGAGCTCATGGACTGCTTTTCTTTTCCTTTTCTTTAAAGAAATTTGGAGCATTGCAAAGATATTATTTCATTCATGACTAATATTCCAAGGGGAGCAATTTACATAAACAGTAGGTCTTTGGAGGGACTTCCCAGGTGGCTCAGTGGGTAAAAGAATCTGCCTTCAATGTAGGAGACCCAGGTTTGATCCCTGGGTTGGGAAGATCCTCTGGAAGAGGAAATGGCAACCCACTCCAGTATTCTTGCCTGGAGAATCCCATAGACAGAGGAGCCTTGCAGGCTATAGTCCGTGGGGTCTCAAAGAGTCAGACATGACTGAGCGACTAAACAACAGCAACAATAAACCTGCAAGCTGTCTCCCTTGCACATAATGGGGAGGGGATTCCCTGTGTCCCAGGCTACTGCCTCCTACAGATGTGGCTGGCGTCCTCTGATTCAGGAAGGGCAGGAAAGGCCATTCCACAACAAACAAACACAGACCAGCCTCCAGCTCCTGAGTGGGGAGGACAGAGGGACTTCTGCTGGAAGATGTTCTTTCATCTTTGTGCCTTGGGTTTTTTTTTTTCTTTTAAGAGAACCAGTGTCTGGTAAAAGAGATGGTACAATGTGAACATGTCTGCCCCAGAAGAGAAGTAGGTTATCCCACTGAGGTGACAAAAAGGCAAGAGCACCGTCACACGGGCTTCCCAAGGAATGGTTTTGAGAAGCCTGTGTGCAAGAGATGAAAAGCTTTCCTCCGAAACACTGACTGCCTTTTGAAGAGGGTAGCACATCCACTGCCCTGTGAGAAATACCAGGTCAAGGGACATTAAAAAAAAAAAAATAAAGGATGGAACAAAGGGAGAATTTTGACAATTCTGTTTCATTCACTAAAGGCTTGTTGAGGGCCTTTCTGTAGAAGCCACAGCACCAGGTACTTGGTGAGTTACAACATGAATAAATCATGGTGCCTGCCTTCAAGAGTTTAAGGCTTTATAGAGGAAAAGACATCACGGGCACAATAAGGCATAAATGCGTGGGAAGCATCATGAATAAATGGAAGAAGAGTTTTACTTTTAGCTGAGGGAGCCTCCAAGAGCTGGTGGTGCTTAGCAGGATGCTACTGGGTAGGGGAAGGGGTAGGATTATACCAGGTGGTCTTGGAAGGTAGGGAGTGGATGAAGGAGAAGTAGCTTGGAGTCTGGAGAACAAAGGTGAGTTGGGGGCATGTGGGTGGGCATAAGACCAGGGGTCCTTCCAAGATCTGTTGGAAGCCCAGAGGGAAGGGCCCAACACACCCCCTCATTCGATGTGGCAGCAACACTGGCCTGAGGTTTCCTAGGATTTCAGTCCAGTGTCCTGGACATTTTGTTCCAGATTCTCAGTTGCTCACACGTGTGGCCATAAAATCAGAAGTCAAGACAAATGAGTTCACACGATCCCAGCCAGTCACCCCTGTGTTTGTTGAATGCCCAGGGTAGGCGGGGAGGGCTGCCCAGGGAGCAGATGCCCCTCAAGCCAGGACTTGGCATGCACTTTCTCCCAGGCTCGCACATTTATGGGGGTCAGCTTCTTGCCTCAGGCACGCAAACCCTGGCTCTGGAAACTGCCGACTTCTGCAGTGATGCAGCACAGGTGCCAGTCCAGCGACCTTGAAGTTGATGGCTTTGTGGCCAAAGTGGCGGATGTGACAATCATTTCCTACCATGGGTGACCAGCCCTGCACCTCATTGCTCAAAGATCCACCCACGATGCATGTCCATGGTTGTCAGAACCTGTCGTACCTACAGGACAAACCATGAAGCCCAAACTCTCCCAGCATGTAAAGAACCTGGATTCCACTCACCAACATTGTTTTTCTGTGTTTTTTTTGACTGTGCCATGCAGCCTGTGGGATTTTAATTCCCCCACCAGGGATTGACCCTGGGGTAGAAAATGGCAACCCACTCCTGTATTCTTGCCTGGAGAATCCCACAGACAGAAGAGCCTGGCAGGCTACAGTCCATGGGGTCGCAAAGAGTCGGACATGACTGAGCAACTTAGTATGCACACACCAGGGATTGAACCCAGGCCCTTGGCAGTGAAAGCGCAGAGTCCTAACCACTGGACAGCCAGAGAAGTCTTCAAAAATATGGATTCCAAAAAGCAGGTGGCACTGGCCTTCCAGCCTGGGTCCTTGCTGTCTCTCAGCCCCACAGCAACTTTGGGTGCCAGGTCATGAGGATTGTATTCAGGAGGACGAAACGGGCCTTAGAATAAGAGCCT
The DNA here is from genome assembly GCF_019923935.1 of Bubalus bubalis. Taxonomy (NCBI): domain Eukaryota; kingdom Metazoa; phylum Chordata; class Mammalia; order Artiodactyla; family Bovidae; genus Bubalus; species Bubalus bubalis. The sequence continues at coordinate 112,950,177 of NC_059161.1, forward strand.
CAAGTTCAAGGTGCAGCCTCAGAGAGCTCAGGTAGTAGGAAAAACACTGAACTTGGAATCAGAAAATCTGAATTTGAGGTTGGCTGTCACATCAGGGTGATTACATAACCTTGCGGAGTTTCAGCTTCCTCATCTGAAAAAGAGACAAATTGCACTCACCTTACAAGTGGAAGTGCCTTGTTATTGCTAAGTGCTGTATAAACACTGCTTACTATTTCATCATTATGTGTAATACTAAAATCAAATAGAAGGAGAAACTAGGAATCCTGGTTTAGTTCTAAGTCCTGCACCAATGAATGCACAGCAGAAGTCACGCCATGGTCCCTACACTGTGAAGTGTGAATAGAAACCATTGTCCCTGGTGGTCTGGGGTTGGGGGGGCTTCAGGGGCTGTGGGAATGGAGGTGCTGGGTGGCTGGGGTACTCATCAGTGAACAGAGAGCACAGATAGGGCCTGACCTAGGCTTGGGAACAATTGTGTAACCTGAATGCTGATGCATGGTTAGTTCAGTTCAGTTCAGTCACTCAGTCGTGTCCAACGCTTTGTGAACCCATGGACCGCAGTATGCCAGGCTTCCCTTTCCATCACCAACTCCCGGAGCTTACTCAAACTCATATCCATTGATTTGGTGATGCCATCCAACCATCTCATCCTCTGTCGTCCCTTCTTCCTCCCACCTTCAAGCTTTCCCAGCATCAGGGTCTTTTCCAATGAGTCAGTTCTTTGCATCAGGTGGCCAAAGTATTGGAATTTCAGCTTCAGCATCAGTTCTTCCAATGAATATTCAGGACTGATTTCCTTTAGGATTGACTGGTTAGATCTCCTAGCAGCCCGAGAGACTCTCCAGAGTCTTCTCCAACATCACAGTTCAAAAGCTTTCTTTGGCACTCAGCTTTCTTTATGGTCCAACTCTCACATCCATACATGACTACTGGAAAAACCATAGCTTTGACTAGACGAACCTTTGTTGGCAAAGCAATGTCTCTGCTTTTCAGTAAGCTGTCTAGGTTGGTCATAACTTTTCTTTCAAGGAGCAAACGTCTTTAATTTCATGGCTGCAGTCACCATCTGCAGTGATTTTGGAGCCCCCCAAAATAAAGTCTGTCACTGTTTCCATCATTTCCCCATCTATTTGCCATGAAGTGATGGGACTGGATGTCATGATCTTTGTTTCCTGAATGTTGAGTTTTAAGCCAACTTTTTCACTCTCCTCTTTCACTTTCATCAAGAGGCTCTTTAGTTCCTCTTCACTTTCTGCCATAAGGGTGGTATCGTCTGCATATTTGAGGTTATTGATATTTCTCCTGGGAATCTTGATTCCAGCTTGTGCTTCATCCAGCCCAGCATTTCGCATGATGTACTCTGCATATAAATTAAATAAGCAGGGTGACAATATACAGCCTTGATGTACTTTTTTCCCGATTTTGAACCAGTCTGTTTTTCCATGTCCAGTTCTAACTGTTGCTTCTTGATCTCCTTACAGCTTTCTCAGGAGGCAGGTCAGGTGGTCTGGTGTTCCCATATCTCTAAGAATTTTCCACAATTTGTTGTGATCCACACAGTCAAAGGCTTTGGCATAGTCAATAAAGCAGAAGTAGTTGTGTTTCTGGAACTCTTGCTTTTTTGATGATCCAACAGATGATGGCAATTTGATCTCTGGTTCCTCTGCCTTTTCTAAAACCAGCTTGAACATCTGGAAATTCACAGTTCACATACTATTGAGGCCTGGCTTGGAGAATTTTGAGCATTACTTGACTAGTGTGTGAGATGAGTGCAATTGTGCGGTAGTTTGAACATTCTTTGGTGTTGCCTTTCTTTGGGATTGGAATGAAAACTGACCTTTTCCAGTCCTGTGGCCACTGTGGAGTTTTCCAAATTTGCTGGCATATTGAGTGCAGTACTTTCACAGCATCATCTTTTAGGATTTGAAATGGTTCAAATGGAATTCCATAACCTCCACTAGCTTTGTTCATAGTGATGCTTCCTAAGGCCCACTTGACTTCATATTCCAGGATGTCTGGCTCTAGGTGAGTGATCACATCATCGTGGTGATGTGGGTCACGAAGATCTTTTTGTATAGTTTTTCTGTGTATTCTTGCCACCTCTTCTTAATATCTTCTGTTTCTGTTAGGTCCATACCATTTCTGCCCTTTCTTAATAAAATGAAAAAAAAAATAAAGAGAGAGAGAATCCCAATGAATTCTGCTCTTTAAAAGCATCTCCACATTACCTGTAAAACAACCATCACAGTAGCCTCCTGTTTTCAATTTGATCCTTTGCAAAGCACTTTTGTGAACATGGCCTGGTGTGATCATTTAAACAAGGGCAAGTAGCTACAGAAGAAGGCAAATGATGTTCTTGGCCTCGCGTCTGTGTCCAGTTAAGAATCATGTCCTCGATACGGCAGCTGCCCTGGAATAGAGGTGATGTGGTCTATTCTCATCACCATCCCTATCTATGCAAGCCTCCCCTCCTCAAACCCGTCCTGACCTTGCCCCTCCTCCCCGGCTCTCTCACCAGAAGCCATGAGTGCCCTCCCCAGGTGCCCTCCAGTCCTCACTTGCAAATCCTCAGTGGAGGAGAAAGGTCCCACCCACCACTCTCCAACAGCTTCGGGGCTTGGTTTCTTCTTTTACAAAAAGTCACTGGAGCGAAATGATGGCCAGGTTCTCTGTGGATAAGGGGAGGTGAATTTTCTGGCAACAAGTGCCCAGTGGGTGTTTTCTGAGGTCACTAGAAAAGGAGGCAGAGCAGTCTTTTTCTGTGACAGCTCAACAGCCCCTTACATGATTCTTCAATCCCACAGAAGGTGTGACCATCATCAGAGAGGTTCAGGACATCTCATTCAGAGCCTGTCATCTAGCAAAGGACGAGGTTCCCTGGCTCAGTACAATCTCATGTGGCCAGGGTGTCTGGGGAGAGTTTGAGCAGGTGCGGCCAGAGAGAGGAGGAGTACAGGGAGAATTTTAACTCCTTGAGAAAAATCTTCATGCAAAGAGTGAGCCGATGGATGTGAATGAAAGAACATCCCCAGGTGCACTGTCACGCATGCACCTTCTAGGGAAGGGCAAGCTCATTCAATAGACTCCCACATTCCAGTCCACTGACCATGACCTGCTTCTTGTTCAACAGCCAAGACCAATAATCACCTAGTTCATCTACAATTCATGCCCTTTGCTGGATTCCAGGCTCACCTAGCAAGGTTCCCATCACGAGCTGGCCTCCCTTCTGGCTCCCCGTGTGTAGGGAGAGATGTGTTGACTTCATGTGACTTCTAGTTCCCAGCACAGAGTGCTCACAGCAAATTAATGAGTTAGTGTTCTGGTCTAGACATTAGGAAGTCAGACCTGAACCAGTGTTCTTGGGAGATGGTTGTGCTCAAAAATCAGGTGACTGAACTGGCAGTGGGGGTCTTGGCAAATGCTCTAAGTCAGGATCTCCAACCTCCAGGATCGAATGCCTGATTATCTGAGGTGGAGCTGGTACAATATGAATAGAAATGAAGAGCATAATAAATGTAACCGACTTAAATCATCCCCAAACCATCCTCCCTCTCCAGTCCTTGGAAAAATTATCTTCCATAAAACCAGTCTCTGGTGCCAAAAAGGTTGGGGACCACTTAGTAAGTGATGTCACTTTCTGGGGTCTCTTGGAAGACAGTTGACTTTACACCCATGGAGACACCCGAGCATCACCATTAGCGTGTACCCTTTCTCTATAAACTTGCATCACTACTTATTTATCTGCTACCACAAGGGGAGATATCGCTCTGGGCAGGGGCTATGATCTTTTTCATCACTGCACATTCAGAACCTGGCACAGTATCTGCTGCAGAGCAAGGGGTCAACCAATGTCTGCAGGATGGATGATTAAAAATGAATGAATGACTTGAGTATAAAGAGAGTGATTTAAAGAAATGCTTCTGCTTGTACTCTCATCTGAAATCCTAATCCAATAACAGTTCTTCAACAGTTGTTAGCCCTCAAAAGTAAAAAGAACCAGAGAGGAGACAATAGCAGCAATATTTTTGAAAACCAGAAAACGGACTCATTCTATGCTCGGACAGGAAGAATCCAGGACCAGCACAATCATACACCAGAATTCAAAAAAGTGTGCACAGTCCGCCACTGGAGGTAGAGGGTGAACAGGCAGCTAGAAGGAGGAGGATCGATTGAGTCTGCTTAAGAAGGATCCTCTCCCTGACTTGACCCCAGGCAAGAAGTCTCTCCTGGCTTCCCTGGCACAAGACTGAAGGTTTATTCTCTAGGATAAAGCAAAGTGCCTCTGGGTGGAGAGGGCTTGACATGACACCAATCGGGATGGGCTTTCATATCTGAGAAAAGCAAAGCTAAGTAAACACACCCAGATATCAAAGCCCCCAGATCTAGTCCCCAACTTGATTCCAGAGACCAGCACTCAGGACTTGACCTTCCAAACCAGAGACTGAGAGAGTTGGTCCTGAGGAACCTGAATATCTCCAAAAGGAAAAAGTACTAACAGGGGGTCCTGCACTGAAATGGTCCAGACAGAGCGTCCTCCAGAGAGCCTGAGAGCTGTCAGACCCCATTCTCGGGGCCCAGGTTACCAGGTGTCTGAGGAGCGAAAACAAATAGACATGAAGATAAAACAAATAGCTATGACGAAGCATCTTGGAGGAAACGGAGACTACACAGGGAGAATAAACTGCAAATGAAAGGATGCTGCCAAAATAGTGAGACTTAGAATCAGAGACGGGGGTTCTCAGAAATTAAAAATAGGAAAGCAAAACCAAAAATCTCAGAAGAAAGTGTGAAAGAAAATGTTGAGGAAATCTACAGAAGCATAGATGAAAACATAGAAAGATGAAATTGGGAGAGAAAAGATAAAGAAATGAGGGCTTTCTGAGTTTCAAATTCTAAGTGAGAGGAATTTCAGAGTGAGGGAATGGACCAGGAAGAAGGAAACCATCAAAGAAATGTGGCCAGAACATTTCCCAGAATGCAAGGCGATGATGAAAAGAACTGCCTCTCGGGGACATCCCCGGTGACCCAGGGGTTAAGCCTATGCTTTCAATGCGGGGGGCGCTGGTTTGATCCGTTCTGAGCGAACCAAGATCCCACATGCCAGGAAGAATAGCCAAAAACTTAAAAAAGAAAAGAGCTGCTTCGTGTCTAGCACAACAGGTATAAATATTTCTCCACCAACCAGGCCCCATTTCTCTGAAATTTCAGAACACCATGGACAAAGGGAGGGTCTCGCTTGTTTTCAGAAAGGAAAGAGAGGACGGGTGAAAGGTCCAGGCATGAATCCTGCTGTGGACATCTCAACAAGAAAGGTGAAAGGAAACCAAGACATCCGTGAAATGTTCTGAAGGAAAACGATCTGCAATCTAGAGTCCTATATGTAGCCAAGCTGTCAATCAAGTAGAACAGAGTCATTTTCACATAAGCAAAGTCTCAAAAAATTCACTTTGAATGCTTTCTTTCCCATGAAACAGCTGCAGAATGTGTCCCTCCAAAGTGGAAGCATGAACCAAGAAAGAAAAATGCAGGAGACACAGGAAACAGGGGATGCAGTTGGGGGTGGGGGCAGTGGGAGGGTGGGGGGTTGAGGGACAAAAGATGCCAGGGGCCAACTGTGCACCAGCAGAGAGTAACCCATCTGGACCAAAGGGAGTGGATGGCTCCCGGCAAGATCTCTCCAAGAGACAAAGTGGCTCAGACGATAAAAAAATCTGCCTGCAATGCAGGAGACTTGGGTTCGATCTCTGGGTTGAGAAGATCCCCTGGAAGAGGAAATGGCAACCCACTCCACTATTCTTGCCTGGAGAATTCCGTGGACAGAGGAGCCTGGCGTGCTATAGTCCCCCAGGTCCCAAAGAGTCAGACATGACTGACTTTCACTTCACTGCACATAACTGGACATTTTGAGAAGAGACTGAAGCTGTAGGTGAAGACGTTTTCTTGATATTGATGATGAGAGCAAAGAAAACCAAGAAAATTAGTGATGCCAACAAAAGGTTGTGCAGAAAATAAAAAGTAATCTGATTTACTGCATGGATCAGCTATGAGTAGAATTGTATAGTCATGATAACATTGAATCTGAGTATTTATCGAAAAAATACCTGTTGGGAGCATGGAAGATGGGAAGAGTGTGCACAGGTGGTAGGGATGGGGAGGAGAGAGCTATTCAAAAGTTCCATCTCCAGTGGCAGTCTCTCAGAGAGAAGCATCTAAGTATTACTACAGACATAGCACTTAGGTTTTCCAAGTGGCTCAGTGGTAAAGAATCCGCCTGCCAAACAGGAGATTTGGGTTCCATCCCTGGATTGGGAAGATCCCCTGGAAAAGGAAATGGCAGCCCACTCCAGTATTCTTGCCTGGAAAACCCCATGGACAGAAAAGCCTGGTGGGCTACAGTCCATGGGGTCCCAAAGAGTCAGACATGACTTAGCAACTGAGCACGCAGGCAGCACTTACACAAGGGGTAAAACCACGGGGAAAAGATAACCAAAAAAGAGGAAAGATGGTAGCTTCTGGGAGAAGGGGGAGGAGGAAATCTGACTTTTTCATATCAAACTAGTTAGAACAATGTGATGCTTTGAATAAAGGTATCTGCAACTTTAATAAAACCAAAACCAACGTTTGAGATCAATGAGGCAATAATGTATTCTATCTACCGAGAAATCCTTTTCAACCACTAGATGGTGCTATTGGCCCCTTGTGGAATTTGCCAGTGCCCGTCCAGGGCTTGCTGGTCAGTAATTCTACTGGGTTTTCCCCCAAACAGAATAAAGTGAGATTTGATCAATAAACTTAAGAAAGAAGTAAAGTTGTTTGTTCTCTTTTATCTTCAAATAATATCCCTATTTATGGAGCAGGAGAAAAATAAATCATTCACTCCTAGTGTTGCAGTAACTGAAAGCTGGATGCTGGGTACAAAACCCAGACTCCTCTGGCAGTTGAGTGCCCTGGCTCCTAGGTGCACAGCTGCTGGTTCAATAAAATCGACTGTGTAGCCAATTGTGGTAAATGTTGACCTGGGGCACCTAGGCCTGGATTCAGGAGTAGGAAATTCAGGAATGGGAAGCTGGTGTTGGAAAAGCTGAAGCTATGGTTGTGCTACAACTGGAATTCCATGAAAGTCCATGAAAGGTGTCCTGGGATTCTTATCCAACAGGTGGGTGCTTACCTGGGGAAGCAGGGCCACAGGCCTGGTGATCAGGCAGGAGCAGGAGGCACACAGCAGGACCTGCAGAGTCACTAGTGTGTCTGGTAGGCAGAGCAGTGGCTTTTCCCCTCAGCTCCACTGTCCTTGATTTCTCTGGCTCTGCATAAGCAGGGAGCTGTGGGCACATGTTTCTTATCCCCCTGCAGTGTTGAGCACAAGCACTTTGCATGAGATGAGTACCATTAAATAAATACTTTATTAAAGATGGAATGGGGTACAGCGCCCACTCTGATTTCTTGACACCCTCATCCTTTCAGGGTGGGGCCACCACACCGGTCATTCTGATCACAACTCTCCGTCCAGTTCTGGACCCACCTCTGCCTCCTTCTATTACTGAGTCCAAGCTCTCTCGGCTCGCCACAAGATAAGTCAATGAATCTGAGACGAGGTGTTAGGGTCAGGGAGGGACTTTATTTAGGAATCACCTGACTAAGAAGATGGCAGGCTAGCACCTCAAAATAACCATCATGTCAAGACCTGGTTGCCCTGATCTTTTATGGATCAGAGGTGGGGGAGGTGAAGAAACAAAGCAAAAAGACTATTTGATCCTTGCAGCTGCCCCCTAGAATGGCAGGGGAATGTAGTAGTTTCCCTTCCTTACAGTCCTTCACAGGTGGGTGGCTCAGGTTATCTCCCTGAGGCAGGGCATTATAATAACAAAAAAGGGTTAAAGTCACAGAAGCGGATCCAGTGGGAATTTAAAATTAACCCTACCCAGTCATCCTCCCCCACCCCCATGAGCACGGTCCCAGGTCTGACTTCTTCTTTCCCTCTCTGCCCTGCTCCAGGTGTCTAAACTGGCCTCAGAGTCCCTGCTCCTCTCCACAGATGGCATACCAAAATCTATGCCTCTGTCTCCAACTCCCTCAACCCCAGACACCCACTCCCTCCTCTTCTCAACAATTTCAAGTGGACAACTCACCCAGCCTTTGGTCTGAAATCACGCTCTGTATCTATGCTTTCCAAGCACCCTGCACCTCTTGCCTTTAGTATTCCCATCAGCAGACTCAGCGTTTGCTGAATGAGAGGATGCCGGGCACTGGGGATTGCTAGGATTTGAAAAAGCAAGGTCGCCCCACCTCTACAAGGAACTTGTAGGTTGCAGGTGGAGAGGAAAGCCAGGAAACAGAAGCCCCAGCAGACAGTAATCAAAGCCTTAGGGAGGGGAGTAGAAGGGGTACCGTGCACTCATGAAGAGGCAGGTCTCAGGGTCCCCAGAGAGTCTAGGAAGCTTAGCCCGGCTCAGCTCCAAGCCCAGCTCTGCCCCCTGGTCCCCTGATAGGCACTGATGTCTGCTGAATCTTTCTTGGCTGCATCTTCTACCTAGAGCTTTCTCTCTCTCTCAAACTCTAGTGTGCATGAGAGTCCCTCGGGGTGTGTGTATGTCTGTGTGTGTGTGTATGGTTGCGTGCTAAGTCACTTCAGTCGTGTCCAACTCTTTGCGACCCCATGAACTGTAGTCTGCCAGGCTCCTCTGTCTATAGGATTCTCTAGGCAAAAATACTGGAGTCACTCGGGGGATCTTGTTAAAGTGAAACTTCTCTTAGAGCAAGACTAGGGTGGAGCCTGGGATTCTGCGTTTCTTTCATGGGTCCTGGGAGTGGTGCTGATGCGGCTGGACTATGCACCACACTGTGCATCCTCAGGTCCCATCACCCACTGCCCTTGTCACCACAGGGCAGCAGCTGGGTGGAGCCTACAAATGCGCTTCCAGCCCCTTATCCTAGACTGTGCAACATGGTAGCCGCCAACCATCCTGCTTATTTCAATGAAAATGGAGTAAGATTAAAAATTCAGTTTTTTATCTGCAGTAACCACATCTTACACATTCAACATGGGCCAGAGTCAACAGAACACATGCACAACATCAGTTGCATTGCAAAAGTTGTATTGAATGATGCTGTCTCATCTCTGCTCCACCTAAACTGATCACACTGTGAAACTAGTTATATACCGCTCTCCTCACTAGACTGGAAGCCATTTGAAGGCAAGTTCTGTGTTTATCTTGCTGTGCTTTTTGTGTTTTTTGTTTTTCCTATTCTTAGAATCTAAGCTTCTTTCATTTGACAGCTATTAGTTTCTTAGTGTCTATGTGCCAGAAGCTGTGCAAGCTTGGGAACCAGTGGTGCTCAGAGGTGACCCCGGCAAATGTGGTCTCTGCCATGGTGGGGGTCACCAAATAGGTGCTCACTGGAATGAGTGAATGAGTGAATAATATGCAAACCACCTCCAGGAAAATCTTCACAGAAATGGCTTTCATAATTCTCTGTGACTCAGAAATCTTCAACAGATACTTCCCATCTGTGGAGTAAAGTTCAAATTCCATAGCTTGGCATGCAACATTCTTGTGAGAAGCAGCGTTCCATCCATCATGTTACTGCATTAATTTGCTAGGGTCCCTCTAACAAAACGCCCCAGATCTGGGGGCTTCAACAATAGAAATTTCCCACAGTTCTGAAGGCTGGAAATCTAGGATCAAGGTGTGGGCAGGTTCAGTTTCTCCTGAGGCCTCTTTCCCTGGCTTGCAGACAGCTGTCTTCTCCCTGAGTCTTCATACAGCCTTGACTATGCTTGTGTGTCTCCCTGTGTGTCAATTTCCTCTCTTTATAAAGATCCAGGCCCCCACTGGATTGGGGCCTATTACAACAGATGCATTTTAACTTAATCACCTCTTCAAACGTCCTGTTCCTAAAGACAGTCAGTCTGCAGGACTGGGGCTTAAGGTTTCATCATCTGAATTTGGGGCAGAGACACACAATTCAGCACCTAGCAGTTAGGAATATGACGGCGTAATCTGACAAAACTGGGTTCTGAACTTCACTGTTAAAAACTGTGCCAATGAGGGACTTCCCTGGTGGTCCAGTGGTTAAGACTTTGCCTTCCAATGCATGGGGTGCAGGTTCAATTCCTGGTGGGGTAGATAATATCCCACATGCCTCAGGGCCAACAAACCAGAACATAAAACAAAAGCAATATTGTAACAAACTCAATAAAGGCTTTACAAAATATATTGCTTTTAAAAAAAAAAAATTCTGGGCCAATGAGAGGATACTTCTCTTGTTTGAGCCTCCTTTTCTCATCTGAGAATGATGATAACACTACCCCCCTCAGGAGGTTATTAAGAAGCTTAAAAGCACTGTCTTCTGTGAAGCAGAAGAGCTTAGCACATAGCAGTCACTCAGTTGATTACAGCCATCACTTCCCACACTTCACCTGCCCTTCATCCCGATAGCAATCGCTCCCTCGCTGAGGGTCCCTAAGCACTTACCTCCCCGAGGTTCTTTTCATTCAAGCCCCCTCCTCATATTCCAGTTCTAGTCTTCTTTGTGCTCCACTTCTCGCTGCAGTCAGAGAGCCTTCCACCCCCTGGCTCTGGTAGAGTTACGATCAATTCTACACACCATTCCATCAATTAGCACCTGGGAATTAAAATCCCAAGTTGTTAATTTGTCTGCACATAGGCTGACTCTCCCAATTAGATTGTTAGGTATTTTAGATCAAAGCTCATCATTATATTTTTTAGTGCTTATCAAAGTTTCCCAAATGAAATGGACCTTAACTTACATACAGTCAATATTCATTCATTGAATATATATATATATATATAAGCATTATATATATATATAAGCATTTATATATATATATATATATATATATATATATATATATATGGCTTCCCTGGAAGCTAAGCTGGTAGAGAATCCACCTGCAATGCAGGAGACCCCAGTTCGATTCCTAGGTTGGCAAGATCCCCTGGAGAAGGGATAGGCTACCCACTCCAGTATTCCTTGGCTTCCCTCATGGCTCAGTCAGTAAAGAATCTGCCTGAAATGCGGGAGACCTGGGTTTGATCTCTGGGTTGGGAAGATCTGCTGAAGGAGGGCATGGCAACCCACTCCACTATTCTTGCCTGGAGAAAGAAAATGGACAGAGGAGCCTGGTGGGCTCCATAGGGTCACAAAGAGTTGGACGCGACTGAAGTGACTAAGTACGCCCGCACACACACACACACATATAAAATGTATATATGGGGAGTGGTGGTTTTAGCATAAAGAAACCATGAGAAAGAGACGTATCATTGACTGATACATATCTGCTATTTGTGGATGGGCTGGATGTACAACTAATGCACGAAGAATTCTCCTGACGTGAGAGAAAAATACTTAAAATATTTGTCTTAGAAGAGTCTTAGTTAGGACTTCAGAGTATAACTCAACAAACTCTTTTAATTAATATTTTATCTGGCTGGAAATATTTATGAGACATTACCAGCCTCATAAATGCAAATGGAATTTCTATAAATAGGAGAAAAAATAATTTCCTGTGTGTCATACTCTGAAGAGAAAACTTTAATTGTGAATTCATCTATTGCTCGATGGAGGAAGGTAAGAAGCAAGGAAGGGTGCACAGAGGCAGTGGTTCTGTGCACTAATTACCATGACGACACACGAGAATTTTCCATTGCTTTTGAACACTGGCCTCATCAATTTCAGACAATGAAGGATGCACTTATACCTTCCAAGCCCCCTGAGTAGTTCTTCAGTTGTGTCCCCCGTGCTCAAATGTCACCTGTGCTCTTTGAAGGATTTGAGCATGAAAAAGTCAAGGTTCACCTCAATCCGTAACAAGCAGTCAGGAATAGAATCCTATTTCTCTTTTTTCAGGTCTAGGCTGAGAACTGGACCCAGGTTCTCTGCCTCCTGGCCCAAGGTCTATCACTGTGAGAACATTTACAAAATAACATGTTATTACCCTACATTCTGCTTCACAATCAGCCAGGCTTCCTCTATCAGGGCAGAAGAAATTCCATGGTCTTTATGCTGAACCCAGGACAGAGCATCTCCTGGGCTCAGGACATGCTTAAAGTGTGTGTCATGTGGTCCACAGAAGTGCACCACCAAGACCTCTTAGAGAACTAGAAAATGAAGGACTGAAGAATTTTCTTCTCAGAGCGATAAACCATAAGATCAACCTGTGATGGATGAGCAGGAAGACAGGCTACATCCGCTAAGGGATGAGATTTCCTGGTTAGTCAGAACCACTGCAGCCTCACTCAATAACGACCCTGTAAGGAGAGAGGAGAGGGAGGTCCAGGAAACCTACCTACCTGGCTGCTCTGAGCTCTGTTCCTGGGGAGGGTGCCTGGGCGGTGTGCACACTGATCCAGGGCAAGAGGAGCCCCCATCAGGTTGCCATCGTGAGACTAAACTGCCCAGCCGCTGCTGTGTTGCTATGCTTACAAGAGGGGACAGGTTTGGTGCATTCAGCCCCAAGCATTTGTCACCTCCTTATAGGTTTCTTGTTTTTGCCAGTATTCACTTGATAAATATTCACGGAAGAGCTGTCCGAGGTGCGGGTCACAGCAGAGTTCACAGGACAGAGTCCCTGCCCTGGTATACGCTGGTCTCATGCACCCCGTCGGGTGCACCTGTCCCCAAGGTGGGGAGACACTCTCAGGGTCTAGGGCAGGGGCGTGGGTCCCCAAAGGCTGGGCAATGGCAGAGATGGGCCAGGGAGGACCCCCCCACCTCCATGGACCAGTCCTGAGAGAAGCCTGCCACCCCTGCCCAGACAGCAGCCCTCCCTTTCCAGGGGGTCTGAGGTTCCCAGGGGGCTTCCCAACAACTCACAGAAGTTACAGACAGAAGGCAGGGACCCATCTTTCCCCAAGGTGAGGAGAAACCTAAAAGGGAGGGAAGGGAGGAGGCCATCAAGTGATGGCTCTTCGTCTTATCTGCTCCAAAGAAAGGCTACTTTGTACTTCCTGCTACTCCTAGCAGGCCACAGGCCACCTGCCTCCAGCGAGGGCGAGAGAACTGCCAGGGATGAGCAGGCTGTTTGCTGTTTCTAGACCCGCTCCATCTCCAGTGGAGTCACGGGGACCCCCGGACCCTCACTCCACCCACCGGAGCAAGGTCTCCGGGCTGTGGATGCTGCGCCAAGGACTCTGGCCCCTCCAACATCCCAAGGAAAGCCTCCGGCCTGCTAGGTTCCCATCTAAGAAGTGCGACTAAATTTTGCCAGCTGCCCCCTCAACGCACCGGGGAGTGAAAGAGCAGCCCCTCCAAAGCTGAACCAAGATTTCTGCTCACCTAGTTTCTTCCTTCTTGCGGTCTGCTGCACCGCACCCACTAAACACGCGCGCTCTCACGCGTGCACACGCTCCCACACACGCACCTGCGCGCGCGCACGGATCTCGGCCCTGGGCACCTGCACGACCAGAAACACAATCCCGCTCCCCCGCCCCCGTACCACCAGTGGGGGTGGCAGGGAGGTGGCGGGAGTCTGGGGGGCGGGGGTGGGGGGACGGAGGGAGAGGGGCCGGCGGGGAACGGAGCGCAGAGCCGCCAGCCGCCCCCCGCCCCGGGTCTCGCTCCGCCTTCCCCATCCGATTCATTCAGAACTGATGGTGTCCCCAACACGTCGCAGGGAACTCCCGCCCTGCCGCGCCCTCCCACCCCCCACCGCGTCGCCTGTGGTCCTTTACAAAGGTTATTACACATTGTTACACAGATTCATTGTACAGGGGGCAGAAGGGGAGGAGGAGCCGCGGAGGGAAGAGGGCGGAGGGGAGGGACGGGGGAAAGGACGGAGAGAGGGAGGGAGGGAGGGAGGGAGAGAGACTGAGCGCCTCCCGCCGCTGTCGCTGGAGAAAGGGAGTGACTAGTGGCTGAGACTGGAGGGGGCTGGCGAGAGACGGGATGGCTTAGAAGCCTCTGCCCACAGGACCCACGCAGGGAGAGGCTCTCAGCAGAGTCCGAGGCAGCCCGTGATGGCTGGTGCTGGAGGGTCCCCTCCAGGGCCCTGAGCGTCCCTGCACCGCCTCGGAGGGACACCCTAGAAGTTAGCATCAGTGGGACTTGGAAGCTCCAATCTCAACAAGTAAGTTGTCTTCTTTCTTCCTCCATTTTCCCCCAGCTCACTGGTTCTGGAAGGCGGGGTGCACGCTCCCAGGGTGCCCACTGGCGGGGAGAAGCTGGCTTCACCCTCACCTGGTGGTCCTGGGAGCCAGCTCCAGGGATTGGGAAGGGCTTTGGGTGGCTCCAAAGTTCAGCCAGGAGAGCTGAGCTCCCCAGAACGGGCAGGCTAGCCTAGGCTGGCAACTTAGCCCTCAGAGGGCTGTGAACTTGGCTGTTCTGTTCTAGAGCACGATACCCAGGTTCCCAAAGCCCCCATCGGCTGGGTAGGGGAGAGGCCGGGGCAGTGGGAAGGGGTCATCTCTCCCACATCCCGGGGAGCAGCTCTGCCTTCAAGTGGGGGTGTGAAGAGTCCCCGCAGCGGGGCAGTGAGCCCCCAGCCTTAGATCCTTGGCTTAATCTTGCTTTCTTTCAATTCTGGCCAAATTGGCAACAGGGCCTTGCTGATTCTACCCGCCTGCCACCCTGGTCACTTCCCGTGTGCCTGCCTGTCTCTTTTTAAACATCTTTCAAACTGTTCAGAAAGGCCAGGGGTCAAAGCTTCAAGGTCAAGTTTAGGGACTAGAGAGTGGCATCATTATTCCCGTGCTCCCAAACCCTGAGTGTCTCCCTGAAGACCTGTGGCGCATCCCCTACCCCCACCAACCAGGGCTCTCCTCTCCGGCCTGTGGGGCAGCCTATGCACTGCTGGACCCTTGGACCAGCTCTGGCCCCCAAAGTTCCAGGGCTTGTGCCAGGCATTGGGTCAGGCAAGGCCAGCCCAGCACCTGCTCTGGGAGTCCTTTTAAATGCCAGCAGATCCACAGGCCCTTGGGTGTTGGCTTTATGTCACTCTGTGCCCAGCTGTCTGCCCTCTTCTGAGCCTTTTAACGGAGCAGGTACTAACATCCTCATCCTACAGGTGAGAAAAGGCAGCTTAGCGAGGCCGCGTAGCTTACCGAAGGTACATGCCTTCAGGTGAGAGACTCCAACGTGTATCTCCATTTCATCACTAAGCTATGCACTGTAGGGCGGTTTGCTTCACAAAGTACTTCTCCATGTGGGAGGGAGTCAGTGAAAAGACGCTAATATTTAGGAACCAAGTCCTGAGCTAGACAGACTCCTGTGCATTCTCCTGGACTCCAGTCCGCTAATGTGCTCATCTCACCTGTGTTAGAGGAGAGACTGAGGCACCGAGTGCTTGGAGCGCTAGTAAGTAGCAGAGCCGTTAACCTCTAGATGCTTGTCCCCTGGCTTCAAATCCAGATGGTTTCCACTGTCAAACACCAAGCCCGAAAGGTGTTTGGCCTTCCTGCATCCACACTTTTCTCAAAACCCAGGAGTAAATCCCATCAACTGACTGGCTGAGGCCCTGGGGCTTCCTAGAATCTGGTGGGAGAACGAAGTGGGCCTTGGAGAGAAAGCCCCTTGGCTGGATTCTGATGTGAGAAGCCTGGTGGGCCTGACTGTGATTTTCAGCTATTGATCCAGCCTGAAATGGGCTCACTCCAATGTGGAGGCGCGAGGCAGGGACCTCAGAGGAAGTCCTGGGATGCAGGTGGGGGATGCTTCTTGGCAATAATATCAGGGAGTCTGGAACACTTCCTGTGTGACCTGAAGCATTTTAGGTGCATGATGAGGTTCTGTTTTTCTCTCTCCATTCATTGCTTTTCGCACTATTCCTCCCAGCCTCCCCTGACCTCATGGCATCCCACCCCCCTCCACCATTCTGAACCCACACAATCTGAAACTAACTTCACTTGGAACCTAAGGCTAGAAAAAAGACAAACATTCTCTTACCTGGGAAGGAATGTTTGGGGGCTTTATCGAGTGTCCACTACTTCTCAGGCTCCCTTCATTAATCACTAGATTGATAATAAATTGTTACAACAGTATCGATTAGAACAGCACCAGGGCCACTGATGAAAGAGGAAGCATCCCAAGGAGAAATGGTCTGTGCTTTCCACAAAAGCACGGGGCTCCCACCCTCCCCAAACTGTGTTCTAGATTCCCTGTCTGGCTCTTGGACAGAGAGGGCATCACTCAGATACAGGCTCTCCTGTCTGCACAGCAGCCCGCCGGCATTAAGCAGAGATGGGTGAGCTCCGGCTGGCAGCAGCAGGAGGAGGTGAGGATGAAATGGGAGGGAGAGAAGGGCCCCGCACTGTCCCAGGGCATCCCGGGAGCCCCCTGCTGCCTTCTCTGACCACAGAGTCAGATCCCAGTGGGACTCCCCACCTTGGGCTCCCCTGAGTCTTTGGGCACATCCTGAGCCAGGCAGAGCTCTTTCTTCTGTGGGTCCAGCAGAATCAGTGTGGTCCTGTCACCAGCAGGATGTACCGCGGGAACCCTCTGGGGCTTTCTCCCTGCGTCTGCCTGGGTTTCCTGTCCAGGAGACGCGGGCCAAGCTGGCTCGTGAGGATGCTGAGCGCAACACAGACAGTGGGGGCACCGTCTTCCTCCCTCCTGTCTGCTCCCTAAATGGCCAGGCTCTCCGTGACTCAGGTGGTCAAAACCATCAGCGACATCTTATGCATTCACATACTTGAAAACTGCACCCAGGTCTGTTTTTTATTTGTTTGTTTGTTTTTAAATCAGTTCAGCAACCATTGATTTGATCTCCTAGCATGTGCCAGGAATAATTAATTTTTGAAAACCTTGGAAAATGATCTTTGGGGCAGGAAGGGTTGTGCTTTCCACTTAGGAGAATGTTAGCAGAAGTTTGCATTTTCTGAGCAACCCTGGTTGAATATTTAGGCTGCAGATGGGAGGGTGATGGAGAGAAGGGTGGGGCACAGGAAACCATTAGGTGGTTGGAAGGAGCCATTTTTAGATGAAATTTTCACCATGTCGGAGCTACAGTCGGGTCGCTGAGAACCGGGAGACCATCCTCAGATGTCTAGAAGACTGGTCAGCCATGAAGGAATTGTTCTGTTTTTCCTAAAGATTAGAAGAAGGGGAGTTCAAACGTGAAGGATTGCAGGGAGACATTTGGAAAAGAAAAAAAGCTGAATGTATTTCTCTAAGAGACCTGTGGAGTGGCTTTCTCTGGGCTAATTTTAAAACAGAGGGGACAGCTTCCCCTTGCTGAGCCCTGGCTGCTGAGGGACTGGGTACTGGCCTCTGCCAGGGCACCCCAGCTTATCTGGTGCCTCCTACCTTGACATTCTGATAAGTGAGCTATTCTAGTCCACAGAGCCCAGGACGGCAGTTAAACTTGCCAAGGGCTGTGCTGAGCTAAATGTCAGAGCCAAACCTTTAACACATGACCCTGGAGATCCTGGCTTGTGCATCCATGTTAGGTTCCATCGTCACTCCAGACCAGAGCAGGCTGAGGGGCAGAGGTTGGGGATGTCTGATCGGTCTGGCAGGTGGCAACAGCACTTCCTGGTCAACAAGGGCAACCCGTATGGTGGCCAGAGAGGTTAGTGGGGGTTCAGACAGCGATGGTGGCAAGGACAAGCTTTCAGGCTCCCGTTCTCACGCCCTGAGTCTTGCTTGTTTGGGGCTGCGTGTTCTGCCTGCCCTTGTGTCCTCTTTTGCATCTCAGGTTCCCAGCTGTAAACTCAGGAAGACCCTACTGCTACCATCCTCTGTTATTTCTTGCTGCTCATCAATGAAGGGAGGGAAAGTCAAGAGCGGAGAAGTGCCATCCGGGGCTGAACCCGTGCCCCTCATCCTGTGCTTAGACTCTGCTCCTCTCCCGAGGTTGGGCTGTTGAGTGCTTGATAGCCAGAGCCTAGCTGAGAGGAGAGTCATAAGACCAGCAGGGACGAGGTGCTGCCTCTGCCCAAGGAAGCTGCCCTCCAGCGGGGGTATCAGGTCCACGGATGCCCAGGTGCAAGACATCTTACAAGCAAGGCTATGACAGCTGGCACACCTGGGCTATTGAAGATGACCCTGTCAGACATCAAGGGACACAGACCCCCACCCCCCCAGCCCCAAGTCAGGTTGCTTCAGTCACTTCGGAAAGTGCCCTTTATTGTATGGACTTAAAAAGTCTGTCATAGATTGCTGCAAAACTGTGTATGGAGCTCCTGTCACAGGCCAGACCTTGTGAAGAACTGGTGATGGAAGAGTGGTTCATTTGCCTGCCCTGGCCAGAGCTCTCTCTCTCCCAGGACTAACTGGGGGAGGTGGACATGCCACAGCACCGGGGCAGGGGGACAAGGGGAAGCACCACCAGACACATACAGGGGCCAAGAGGGCCCACAGGGCCAAGGATAGCTTTCCAAGGGGCTCCACAAACCACATGGTCTGGATCACTGTGCCTTCGTAGTAAGTTGAGAAATTCAGTAAACTAGCTACTTGCATTTTATTCTTTTTCAAAATTGTTTTCTGTATTCTAGTTCCTTCACTCTTCTGTCTAAATTTCAGAATAATTTTCTCTGTATCTACAAAAAAATCTGTGGGATGTTGATTAAGAGTGACATGAAATCTATATGTCAGCTTGAGGAGGATTGACATCTTTACTGTGTTGTCTTTTCATCAGTGAATACTGGATGCGTCTCCATTTTTTTAAGATGTTCTTTGGTTTCTTGCATTGGTATTCTGTAGTTGTGCATGCTGCGTGTTAAGTCCCTTCAGTTGCATCCAACTCTTTGCGACCCTATGGACCATAGTCTGCCAGGCTCCTCTGTCCATGGGATTCTCCAGGCAAAAATACTGGCGTGGGTTGCCGTGCCCTCCTCCAGGGGATCTTCCCGACCCAGGGATCAAACTCGTGTCTCATACACCTATCCGCATTGGCAGGTGGTTTCTTTATCACTAGCGCCACCTGGGAAGCCCATTTTGTAGTTAACACAGTTCTTTTTGATCTGCCAGCAACTAACTGTGTGACTCAGACCTTCATGTTACTTTCTGTGAAATGGGTATAATGACATAGCAAAGAGCAAGTAAGACAGATTTATGTCCCAGGGACTGATTATCTTCTCTGTTCTTTCTTTTCTTCTTCCCAACTCTTGTTCTGATGCCCGCCCCCCACCCATTCTCATCTCATCACTGCGTCTTTTCCTTTCATCCTTTGTGATCTTAGCCACCTTTGTGCTCAGCTCCTTACTCTGCAGCACTTTCTGTCTCTCTTATTCTCGCCGCTTCTCCTGGTCACTAATCCTTCTGTGATGTTCTTCTTGTTCCTCTTTATTGCATCACGTAAGAGCTCACTTTTCCTTGCTTTCCTCAGAGATAACAAGTGATCCTATGGCCAGTCAGTCTGAATTCACGTCCAGATGTATGACACTAGCTTTGAGGCAGTTTATTCATTCTCCCCTATGCCTGTATTTCTTCATTTATAAACAGGGGAAGCAGGACTTATGTTACATCTTTTCTGAAGTGGTTAAATGAGTATAAAGCATTTAGAGGGCTTTCCAGGTGGCTCAGCTGGTTAAGAACCTGCCTACCAATGCAGGAGATGTAAGAGACTTGAGTTTGATCACTGGGTCAGGAAGATCCCTGGGAGGAGGGCACGACAACCCACTCCAGTTTTCTTGCCTGGAGAATCCCATGGACGGAGGAGCCTGGCAGGCTACAGTCCATGGGGTCACAAAGAGTTGGACAAGGCTAAGCAACAGAGCACACAGCATTTAGGATACAATCTGGTACACGATACGCCCCCAGTGGGATTCAAAGATTATTATTGTCTCCCTCTGAGTCTCTGGTCCTTTCTCAGTGGTCCTCTCACCTTCTGTCAGGGTCCCATCTTTTTCACTTGTATATAAGTCTATTTGTATTCACATTATATTGCTTTCTTGATACTGTCTTCTCCGACTGTATCTCACATTGTCTGATCGTCACTGATAAATTGGCACCAACTCAGGAAATCTGTCCCTGGGGTTATTGAGAGGAAACAAGTGGCTTTTCATTTTGATTTAATTATTGATCTGCTTTATTATTTAATGCAGACAGTATCCTCACAGTGCAGGTTTATGGTGAAAAGGATGTATTATCACGATTCTGCTAACTTTCAGAGAGCTAGCCAGCTTAAAAGGGGAAAGTACTGGACAGACACAAATGTGGGGAAAATGTAAAAGCAATTAATTTGATTTTCATGGCTTTTATTTATGACTTTTCATACATCTACTCCAGGGGGCTGGGAGGGTGAATTTGGATTGTGACCAGTGAGCCATGGCGGAGCATTAGGATGAATAGATGTTAGGGTGGGCTTCCTGGGTGGCACTAGTTGTGAAGACCCTGCCTGCCAATGCAGGATCTCCCGCACTGTAAGACGCAGGTTCAATCCCTGGGTTGGGAAGATCCCCCGAAGGGGACATGGCAACCCACTCCAGTATTCTTACCTGGAGATTCCCCATGGACAGAGGAGCCTGGCGGGCTACAGTCCGTGGGGTCACAGTCGGTCATGACTGAAGCAACTTAGCACACACAGATGCAAGGACCCACAAGGGCCCACAGCAGCAAGCCAAGGAGGCTCAAATGTTCCATCTTAAGCAAATAAGAACCTCAGTTACAACTCCAGTTCCATAGATGCACAGCCCAACAGTTAGGCACTTACAAAATGTTAAATTGCTTGAGAGGTACATGTGATTAAGCCTTTCAAATCCATAATCCATACATCGAATTCGTCCTGATTTTTGCCCTTTTAAAAATTAATGAATGTATTTTTGTCTCTATTTCTGCCAAAGGATTGAACTCCTTACTCAAATGCCACTCTCGTTTCAGATGAGAATTCCATCTTCCATTAAAAACCCTTCAATGAAACACCATTTAATCTTTTTCTCTTTAATTATTATCTGTATCATGAACTCCTCGTGTTTTTGTGTCTTTAATGACCAATTAAGTTAGAATTAGTCTACTGTGCTTCAAATCAGGTACATGTTCCTCTCCAATTACCCAAAACTAATGCATAAGCTTATTTCTTCCTTGGAATCGTGGAGTCCCACCCTCCTCCCCCACCCCGAAACCAAGGATACAGTCTGAATGAGATGCTAGTCTGGGCTGCCTGAGGTTCTGAGGGTCCAGCTCACCCATTTTGCACCCAGTACCCCCTTCTCTGTGCAGCCAAGAGCCAGGGTCACTTGCTAGACCTACTGTTAAACTTTCTAGCATCTGTGTTACCCCAAACACTGCAGGCCATTTCCAAGTCTACAGCGTCATCATCGTGGGAGTGACTTAACCAGCAGGTGTGTGTCCTTGGACAATTAGCCAACACAAAGTGGGAATAAAGTCATTAGATTCTCTTGAGCCCAGTCCAAGAGTTCTGAAAAGGCCCCATGGAGATGCCTATTACCATCATTATCCCATAATAAGTCCATGTAATAACAATACTGGTATTATTTCATACTTCATACCTGCCCTTTTTTGCTCTTGCTCACTCACTCAGTCGTGTCTGATTCTTTGCAATCCCCAAGCAAGAATACTGGAGCAGGTTGCCATTTCCTCCTCTAGGGGATCTTCCCGACCCAGGGATGGAACCCACATCTCTTGCATCTCCTGCATTGGCAGGTGGATTCTTTATCACTAGTGCCCCCTGGGAAGCCTGTACCTGTCCTTAGCCAGTTACAGTTTGGATTAGGGGACCGAGTCCCTTATACCTGTGTTTGGTGGTGTACAGTTTTCTTGGTCAAATAGCAGGTGTTTCATTGACGTCATGATTCCTGAGGATATTTCCATTTCTCATACAGGAAAGAGACCCAGGGTTGGGATCTATGAAACAGTGTGTAATTCAGGGAAGGTGTGTGGCCAGGGGAGCTGGGATTATAATTCAGGACCAAGATTGCACTCTGTCTGGTGCTCCAGGCTTGGATGGACATCAAGTGGAAGAATGGGAGAGTGTGAGTCCTACAGCTTCCCAGCCATGTGGCCTTGGGCACGTCCCCTACTTTCTCTGAGTCTCAGTCTCCTTATCTGTATAACAGGTGCATTGTGCTTACCCCACAGTGCTGTGGAGATGATTAGGTGTGTTCATACATGTAAGGTTCCTGGTTCAGAGAAGAGTACATGCACACACACATAAACTTCCAGGGAGAGTCCCCAGAGAAACAAGTCAGTATAACCCACTGCAGGAAATAAATTGAACACATATTTAAAACAAAAACAAAATGAGTATGAAGGGCATAGGTGAAGCAGCCCACACAGGATACATGCTCTTCAAGGAGCTGCCTCTGGTCAGGGTGTGTCCGAGTCAAACCTAGGGACAGTTGACTTACCCTGGGAGCAGCCCAACCCTGCAACCACACACACCTTGACTTTGCTGTAAACGGTAGTCCCGTGCTAAGTCCCCTTAGTCTCGTGCTAAGGGGCCAGATGCAAGGGCTCCCCTGGGAGGGAGGCGGGGATGCCTGAGCAGGTGGGACCTGGGAGTCTGCGACAGCTACCCAAGGAAGGTCATCCTGAAAGTGGGATGCAGCAGGGTGCTCCCCACCTGAGCGCCCCCACCTTTCACAGCAGCCCCTCTGCAGTGGCCTCTGCAGCTCAGCAGTCAGGACTGCGATGTGCAAGTCATCGCAGTGACCAAGGGTCCCATTCAGCAGGGCCTCTTCCTCCATCCTATCCCACTGGGAGCCCCCCGCCTTTCTCCTGGCACGTGCCCCATCCCCCGTGCAGTCACAGGACAGTTGTGCATCCCAGAGAGAGGGGTGCCAACATCCAGTGAGCTGTGGCATCCTCTTTCCTGGGCACTGGGCCTGAAAATGAAAAGTGAGAATGTTAGTCGCTCAGTCAGGTTCAGCTCTCTGGGACCCCATGGGCTGTAGCCCACTAGGCTCCTCTGTCCATGGAATTCTCCAGGCAAGAATGCTGAAGTGGGTTACCATTTCCTTCTCCAGGGAATCTTCCCAACCCAAGGATCGAACCCAGGTCTCCTGCATTGCAGGCAGACTCTTTACCAACTGAGCCACCAGGGAAGCCCCTGGAGCAGGGTTAAAAGGAGTACGCTTTCTGTGAACCCTAGAGAGCAAGGAACATCCTAGGCACAAACCAGCCCCTAGGTCTGCCCCACTCCTCCCACAGAGCCCTACAGGCTTCCTATTCCAGGATCTCCTCGTGGCTGGTAATCAGCATCCACTACAGCCCAGCCAGAAACTACCTCATACCCCACCGCCATAGCACCCTCCCAGGACACTCCCACCACCTTCTCGAAGCATCTATAGTCAGGATCTCTTCCCACTGGGAGCCACTTTTGCCATCAGCGAAGCAGAGGATGTCATGCCTCCCTGGGTCCCTGTTCCCTGTAGCATATTTGCAAGATGTGTGACTGGGAGGAGAAGGCAGGTAGACAGAGGATGTATGGTGAGAAGAGCAGGGCCATGGCAGCCCTCTGCGTAACAGAGGGGACTGAGGAGGAACAAAGCTGTGGGCGGGGAGATGGGGCTGGTTAGGAATGGTGGGAACTGAGCCAGTTCCCACTTCTCCCGTGTGACACCTGCGTTGGCCTCCTGGCTCCTTTGTACTGAAGATTGACAGGCTGTGTTCATGGCAGACTCCTTAGTGCAAACAGGAGAGCTCGGAGGAGAATTTATTGGCATTACCACAACAACCCTTAACACCACAATCAGCCTAACTCAGTTCAAGGCAACGTGTCCACATGGGGAGGAGTCTCTCTGAATGGGGAAACCAGGAGTATGAATTGGCTGCTGACAGACTGAATCTGACTCACAGATGGATTTTCTTTGGCTCGCTTGCTGTTTCAAAAATTGTTCAATTAGTTGTCAACATTGAAAAACAGATTTCTTGTTTAAAAGTCTTCATTTCTAGCTTTTCTGGAAAAAGAAAGTTGAAGATCTTGCAGCAGCAGCTCCGCAGTCTTGCACGAGAGTATTAGCTGGAGCTGAGTAAGGCTGCCCCCTGCGCATGTGTACTCCCCGAAGTCCCCACCACTCCCTATCGTGTCCCCAAAACCCAGAGCAAGTTTTGGTTGCATTTACCATGTTTTTCCCTGGTGATTGCATTTACCATGGGCTTCCCTGGTGGCTAAGATGGTGAAGAATCCACCTGCAATGCAGGAGACCCAGATTCAATCCCTGGGTTGGGAAGATCCCCTGGAGAAAGGAATGGCTACCCACTCCAGTATTCTTGCCTGGAGAATCCCATGGGCAGAGGAGCCTAGCAGGCTACAGTCCATGGGGTCTCAAAAGAGTTGGATATGAACGAAGTGATTGAGCACACGTGCATGCACGCAAGACAGTAAGAATCCTCCCTGACTTTGGAGTTCTTGGTTTCTAAGGAGACGACCCTACCCTCAGGCTACATACAGTCTGTGGGGTCACAAGAGTCAGACACGATGAGACAAAAACAATGAGGAGCAAGCGGGTTGTCTGGTCAGTATGCACATGCAGTGTGTCTGTGGTCAGAGAAGCAGCAGCTCATCTCACTGACCTCACTCACCTGCCTTTGGAGGCAGCAGAGTTGGGTACCAGCCTCCTGGATTCTGGTCACCACAGCGTGCCCTCCTCACTCAGGAGGGACAGGTATTCACCCCCCTCCTGGCAGAGGCAGACACACCTGAAATGAAGTACCATCCAGCCAGAGTTGTTCAAGGTGAGACCAGTGACTGCCAGCTCGTGGTCTCTGGTCTGGAAGGGACCAGGGAGTCCAGACAGAGATGCTTCTGGGAGTCAAAGGAGCTCTCGGGGACTGTATCAGGATACCATGTGTTGCCTGGCACCCTGTCTCCTTGGAGCAATTAGAGACCTGTGTGAGCGGATACTGCTGTGGTGAGAAAAAGTCCAGGAGCCTCTGTAAGCACAAACAGGGGGCTTTTAGCTGGGGACAAAAGCCGGAGGGTGGATGCAGGAGAGGGATGCTGGCCCCAGCTCTACGCGGCAGCCTGGGCAAAATCATGAACTGGTTTCCAAGCACGGATCAGGATGTGTCGTCGGCTTCCTCCTCGGCCAGGTGTTTCAGAGCTCCGTTTAGAGGCTTTGGAATCAAATGTGCCCAATTCTGCCACTTAATAACTGAACGGCCTTAAGCGAGTTACTTAATCACTCTGCTTTTATGATCTGAACATGAAGCTGCTAAAACTGACTTAATAGATGTGTTTGAGCATTAAATGAGACTCTGCATAAAAGGCACCCGGCACAGAGATGGCCAGTCACGGATGTTTAGTACGTGAGCTTTTCTTTTCCTTTTGTTTTATTTTTACTTAAAGATCCAATTTTTTGTTTTCATTCTTTAGCCATGCCACATGGCAAGTGGGATCTTAGTTCCCTGACCAGGGATCAAATGCATACCCTTTGCACTGGAGGCATGAGTTCTAACCACTGGACCACCAGCGAAGTCCCAGTGAGTGAGCTTTTGTGACTGCCCACTCCTTTATCTCATGTCAAGAAGGATCACCTCACTCCACTCACTGGGCACCCTCTTCGCCAAGCCTTTCCTGAGCCTCCTCAGCCGCTCAGGCCGAGCTGAGTCAGGAACCCCGCCTTCGCCCCTCTGTCACTCTCTGCGGCATCTTTTGCCTGTTAGTCCCCACCAGTGCGTAAGCTCCACGAGGACAGAACATCGAGCAGGGGTCCTTAGTCTCTGTTGCCCGTTAGAATGGCCTGGGTCGGGTTTCCAGGCATCAGTCAGCATGGCATCCAGCTCCCAGTTGATCACAGGGGGCACCCAGGGAGACTGGCCTGAGGACCAGCAGCATCAAGGTCACTGGGAGCTGCTGGGAAAAAATGCAGAGTCTAGGAACCCCGGACCTACTGTATCAGAATCTGCATTTTAACAAAACATTTGTGCATGGAAAGCAAAGAAAAGGGGTGATGTGCTGCTACATCCCCTACAACCTCTGCTCCTGAGCCATCATGTGCATTTGTAGGTGATGCTCAGTGGAGGGTCACCGACTCACTGAACGAATAAATGAATGAATGAATGAATCTTGTGCGTCACAGTTTCCAATGGGCTTTCACACGTGTGGTATCACATATGTTGTCACCCAGATACTTTCTGAATGTGGACTCAAAGAGTAAAACCACCAGGCATCCAGGAAATAAAAAATAGACTCCCACCTAAGTTGATAAGAAAAAAATAGCTACAAAATGAGAGGATTTTTAAACAAATTACCTGATGGGTATTTTTAAGATGTGTTACTTCTGAGTTCTTTGCCATTAAGTCTCAGAATGCACTCAATAGAGCTTTGTTTTTTGTTTGTTTTTTTTTTTTTTTTGCTTTTAAGGTTAGTAATTACAAAAGCTGGGAAACCAGGGCTGGCCCCCTGGGAGAAGCCAGCGCATCCGGGCAGTTTGGGCCCAGGCTCTGACTGGCTGGGACCACTGGCTGATTCCTTCCGGGCCAAGAAGGGCTCCACCATCAGATTCTGAGCCAGCGCCACCACCACCCTTCCCCTCAACCCCTCCAAGGCTCCCCCGGACTTTTCTCTCTGCTGGCCCCAGCCTGTCTCACTGCTGTTTCTGCACCAGGCTCCAGGCAGGCAGCCTGCAGGCGCATCTCCTCTGGAGCTCAGGTTCTCTTCCAGCCCCTGTGGTTGTGGCAAGATTTCCTTGTTTGTGGTTGTCAGACTGAAGTCCCTGTTTCCTTGCTGGCTGCCAACAAGGGGATGCACTCAGCTTCTGGGGTTCACCTACATTCCTTGCCATGTGGCCTCCTCCATCTTTACAGCCACAAAGGGAATGTCTGTCCATCTAATTCTTCTTGTGCTTTCAGGCTTCTGCTTCAGGAAGAGCCCAGTCCTTTTAAGGGCTTATCTGATGAGGTCTGGCCCACCCCAGATGATCCTCCTTGCTTAGAGTCAACTGAACCAGAACACAGCCCTATCACTGGACTGAGAATCCTGTCCCCACATCCGGGGATGCATCGGGAGTGTCTGGGGGCAGGAATCGTGGGGCCCTCTCAGAATTCTGCCTGCTTTCATGTGCCCTCTCTGTTCCCAGTGCGTACTCTGCTGATAAGACTTTTTATTCTCCCTGCTTACATTGAGGGTCCTTGAGGGCACTGGGGCAACTTATTCATCAGCCATTTAGGAGTCTTTTCATATTTAGTAAGCAGTACAACTGTATAGATTAATACAGCATAGTATGCAGTTATCTCGGTCTGAGAAGTGAACATATTCCCCTCCAATACTGTTCCTCCAATGCTCACTCAGTTGTGTCCGACTCTTTGTGACCCCCCATGGACTGTAGCCCTCCAGGTTCCTCTGGGATTTCCCAGGCAAGAATACTGGAGTGGGTAGCCATTCCCTTCTCCAGGGGATCTCCCCGATCCAGGGATCAAACCCGTGTCTCTTGCATTTCCTACATTGGCAGGCAGATTCTTTACTACTAGCACCACCTGGGAAACCCCCAATATTCTTCCTCCAATCTCATCCCAAATCCGAGGGAACTCAGACTTTGACCCAGCACATCTAAGAGAGAAAGGAAGATATTGCTAAGGGTACCTGCTATGCCCGTTTCACAGTCGGAAACTGAGTCTGAGACAAGGCTCCCAGGCCAGAGCTGTCTTCAGGATACCCTGCTGGTCCCCACTTGCAGTTTCTGTCAAGCTGCTGTGTCCACGACTTCCTAAAGCACCCAATGACACAGAGTTTTCTTTCACTGGGGGTTGGGTGGGAGATATTTTTTGAAATTCTTAATACAGAGGTGCATTTAAATGGATGTCAGATTAAGGACTGCATCCTCTGAAATACAACTTCCTTTGAGTTTTCTTCTTTTGATTCTTTCTCCACTTGTGTTTTTATTTCAAAGAGACTAAACCAGTTTGCTGGACTTGAAGCTCTGCCTCTCCCAGGAGCTTTAATCATGTCTGGGCACAACTTTCCATTCAGGGTGTAGGAGAGGATGAAAGATGAAGAGCAATATTGGCCTTGATGACATTGAATAGGATTTGCTCACGTCATGGCCTCTCCCTGGCCCTGAAGAAAGCAGTGCCCACACTCGGCTCGCCTCGGCCAGGCCCACGCTTTCTCCCTGCTTCTCTCTCCACAGACATCTGGGTTCAAAGAGGCAAGGCTAGAATACAAAGCATACAAGGCCTGGGCCTGCACTCACCTTCCTGCTTTATTACCAGCTCTGAGCGCAGGAGTTGGACTCAAATAGCTCTTCAATTAGTGCTTGTTCTGTGAATGCATAAATTAATACAGAGGATCTTGAAAATCTGATTAAAGAATCTTCATTGTCCATGAAAACCCTTTCGACTTGAGCCCACAGCACTGGAGACTGAGATTTCTACTGTGGGCAATTTGCTTACTGTAAGTAATTTGGGGCTTCCCTGGTGCCTTAGATGATAAAGAATCTGCCTGCAATGCAGGAAACCCAGGTTTGATCCCTGGGTGAGGAAGATCCCCTAGAGAAGGGAATGGCTACCCACTCCAGTATTCTTGCTGGAGAATCCCATGACAGAGGATCCTGGCAGGCTACGGTCCATGGGGTTGCAGAGAGTCTGACATGACTTAGCCACTAACACTAAGTAGGAATCAGGTAGTTGAGGCTCCATGCCTGACACCTGCCCTACAGATCGCACACGGGGCCTTAAAGTATCAGACTCAGATGCTCCCTGCCTCTCTCTTCTTTAAAATGGGGTATGGGACTTCCCTGGTGGTCCATGGTTAAGACTTCACCTTCCAATGCCGGGGGTATGGATTCAGTCCCTGGTCCCGGAGCTAAGAGCTCATATGCCTTGCAGCCAAAAAAACAAAACATATAACAGAAACAATATTGTAGCAAATTCAATAAAGACATTTAAAATGGTCCATATTAAAAAAAAATCTTTAAAAATAAAATAAAATGAGGTTACTGTGCAATTGCATTAAATTTCAATTCAAGGAAAGTTTGTGCTTACACTTATTTATTTTTTTTTCATATATTCTTTCCCTGAGTGTCCATGATCAAACTGAGGCAAACAGGGCTCTCCTGTTGTCTCAGTGGTAAAGAATCCACCTGCCAGTGCAGGGAGCACTTGTACTACCCCTGGTCTGGGAAGATCCCAAATGCGCTGGAGCAAATAAGCCTGTGCACCATAACTACTCGGCCTGCACTCTAGAGCTTGAGAGCTGCAACTGCTGAAGCCCAAGAGCCCAAGAGCCCATGCTGTGCAACAAGGGAAGCCAGCACAATGAGAAGCCGGCTCACCGCAACTAGAGAAAAACCCGTGCACAGCACGAAGACCCAGCACAGCCAACAATAAATAAACAACTTTAAAAAAGAAACTGAGGCAGAGAAAGTTAAGGCTGTTTCTCTTTGGATCCCAGAGCAGGTGTGTTGGATGTTAGGCTGGAATCCAGGTCTCGCCCTGGGTTGAGCGGGTGATCCCTCCTGTGATGATTCTCGCTCACCTGGAGAATGGGTGCCAGCATCACATCAGAAATCGACCACTCTTCCTGTCTGCTGGACCCAAGAAGTTTTCTGATCTGGGTAGAGGTGTCCCAGAAAGCCTTTTATTTTTTTCTGTTTCCAGTACAGACAAGGCTTTCTCCTGCAAGAACGTATGAAAGTAGGTTTAAAAATAAAGAAGGAAACAGTGCAGAAAATCAGTGGTTTTCAGGCTGCCCTCCTGAAAGAGCTGAGGGCAGAGAGTGTGCTTTCTTGTCCGTGACTCATTCTTGTGGGTACTGAGCCCGCCCTGCCCAGTGTCAGAGGCTGGGGAAGCCAAAGGAAGCACTCCCAGTGGACCCCCCATCTGGGTTCCAGCAGCTGGGGTCCCCAGGAGCACCCGGAACCTCAGCATCAGCAGCATTTCTCCTTGTTTCTGGGCACCTCTGGTTGGGACTTAGTAAACAGTCTCCTAGCTAAGGGCCAGAGTGAGATCATGCTTGGGTTTTTGCAAAGCGGCACCAACCATTCTTTCTCGTTTCATTTATCTCTGTAACTGCCACACAGAGGACAGGGAGCAGGTGGCCTGTGCGGAATAGGAAATGGCCAGCGGATGTCTCTGACAAACAGCACTTCTGAGGACCCTTCAATATGATATTTGAAAGGTCATCTTGAAATTGCAGCAGCCACCCAGGCAGCAGTGAGAACTTCCTCAACCAGTCAGCAAGGCAGTTAGCTCATGGCTTATAGAACATACATCTAGGTTGTTCCATCGGGGACCTGGTTCTCTGGGAAGGAGAGTTACTGCAAAATCAAGAACATGCTTAGAAAGAAGAAGGGCTGAGTGATGATATCCCCAGAATTAGAAGCTCCTAGAACTTTCTAGAAAGAACAGCCCATTGGTCTAAGCCAGAGCCTTAGACTCTCAATGACTGCAGGCCATTGTTTGGTGGGTACTGTGAGCCCCTGGGCTAGAGCCAGACAGACCTAGATCCAAAACCTAAGTTGGTCATTTACCACCTGCGATTCCTTTTCCTTGTCTGAAAACAGAGGATGATAACAGTACTAGTGTGAGACTCTATTGTGAGGATTAAATGAAATCAAACAATATTGATTTCATAACTGGCTCAGGACTGGGCAGGAACTGGGCAGGAACTGAAGCTGCTGCTCTTGGCTACAGAGTCTTATGGTTCCGCCCAGGTTCATCAGAATCTTTGAGCATCTTTTAAAATAAGATGGAGTATGATTTTATTGGAGTATGATTGCTCTACAATACTGGGTTAGTTTCTGCGGTACAGCAAAGTGAATCAGTTTTACATATGTATATATTCCCTCTCTTTTAGATTTCCTTCCCATCTGGGTTAGAGCATTTTAATGTCTGAGAGCAACATATCAGAAACACTGTAGATAGAGTTCTACAGGATTCTAGGTGCACCATACTGGTAAAGAACCCGGTAGCCAATGCAGGAGACCTGGGTTCAACTCCTGGGTCTGGAAAATCCCCTGGAGTAGGAAGTGGTAACCCACTCCAATATTCTTGCCTGGAAAATCCCCTGGACCGAGGAGCCTGGTGGGCTACAGTGCATAGGGTTACAAAGAGTCAGACATGACAGAAGCAACTTAGCACTAGATATAGTCCAAAAATATTTTACAACCCTTTTGAAAGCCTTGGGGCATTAGCATCCTGCCTATCTCGATTTCTCATAGAGCAGGGAATTACTGTATCAGAATTTATAATGGCGAGTCTAAACAGCAATTTGTTATATTAATAAGTGCTCAGACAGCCCGACTTCCCGCTCAGACGGTTTGAGTGACCACAGGGTGAATCAGACACATGCTGCCTTTTCCTTTCTGTCCTCTGCTAAGATCTCATATAACGAGAAAGGAGATCCTGCTGCTGCTAAGTCGCTTCAATTGTGTCCGACTCTGTGCGACCCCATAGACAGCAGCCCACCAGGCTCCGCTGTCCCTGGGATTCTCCAGGAAAGAACACTGGAGTGGGTTGTCACTGCCTTCTCCAATGCATGAAAATGAAAAGTGAAAGTGAAGTCGCTCAGTCGTGTCTGACTCTTAGCGACCCCATGGACTGCAGCCTACCAGGCTCCTCCGTCCATGGGATTTTCCAGGCAATAGTACTGGAGTGGGGTGCCATTGCCTTCTCCAAAGAACGGAAATAGGGAGGGATAAAAGAGCACAGCTTTGGGCCCGACCGGCTGGAACCCAAATATCAGCTCTTCCACCTAGATGTCACCTCTCCTGTTTGGGACTCATGTTGTTCTTGCTGTTCAGTCGTTCAGTCATGTCCAACTCTTTGTGACCCCATGGACACAAAGCATACCAGGCTTCCCTGTCCTTCGCTATATGGGACTATTGGGACTCATAGTTCTTAGTTGTTCATCCATTTATTCAGTAACTACTTTTTAAGTGTCTAATACGTGCCAGGCTGTGCTCTGGGTACTTGGAATGTATCAGGGAACAAAACAGGCCCCAAATTGAGCATGAGGCATGGGGAGCTCACATTCTAAAGAGGGAGACAGACTTAGAAATAAACTTGATGCCTGAGTGGTGTTTCTATAACGGAGATTACAAGCTCTCAACAGGTTGTCGTGGTGATAACAAGTGACTGTACCTATCTAGCATGGAACACAGCAGGCGTTTAATAAAGTGTTGCAATTACTCTTAAAAAAAATTGCTCCCAGGGACTTCCCTGGTGGTCCAGGGGCTAAGACTCCTTGCTCCTAAAGCTAGGGACCCAGGTTCGATCCCTGGTCAGGGAACTAGATCCTGCACGCCGCAACTAAGACCCAGCATAGCCAAATAAATAGATATTAATAAAATAAAATAATTTCTCCCAGCTTTCTTTAAAGCTTTTAAACAGTAAGCATGAAGTTTGCATCTAGAATGTGTTCATTTATTTGTTCAGTAAATAACTATCGAACTTCCATTGTATGGTAAAACCTGCACTAGGCACCTGGAATAAAAACAAATATAGGATCCAGAAAACAGGATCCCTGCCCTGAGCATTCCCCGGGCTGCCTCTGGTCCACATATACTGGTCCAGTGTATAGTAGAGGGGAGCCCTTTGAGCACACAAAGGCAGAGTGACCTTGAAGTTTAGGGTTTCTGTGAATGAGAACAGTCTACTTCACTGAGGATGTCTTTTTAAAATTTTATTGAAGTATAGTTGATTTACAATGGAGTGCTAATTTCCTCTGTACAGCTCAGTTATATACATATATATTCAGTTATGTAACTCAGTTATATACATATATATTCTTTTCCATTATGGTTTGTCACTAGATACTGAATATATTTCCCTGTGCTACACAGTAGGACCTTGTTGTTTATCCATCCTATATATAAGTTTGCATCTGCTAATCCCAAACTCCCTCTCCACCCCTCTCTCACCCCCTCTCCTTGGCAACCACCCTGTTTTGTTTCAGATATGTTCATTTGTATCATATTTTAGATTTCACATATAAGTGATATGGTATGGTATTTGTCATTCTCTTTATGACTTACTTTGCTTGGTATGATAATCTCTAGGTCCATCCATGTTGCTGCAAATGGTATTACACTCTGCAAAAGAGTATTCCACTCCTGACGGCTGAGTAATATTCCTGAGTGTGTGTGCGTGTGCGTGTGTGTATCACATCTTCTTTATTCATCTATTGATGGACATTTATGTTGTTTCTGTATCTTGCCTATTGTAAATAATGCTGCTTTGAGCATAGGGGTGCATGTAATTTTTCAAATTCTAGTTTTGTCCAGGTATATGCCCAGGCATGGGATTGCTGGATCGTATGACAGCTCCTTGTTTAGTTTTTTGAGGAAATTCCATACTGTTTTTCATAGTGGCTGCAATTCACATTCCCACCAACAGCTTTGTAGGAGGGTTTCCTTTTCTCCACATCCTCTCCAGCATTTATTATTAATATCTATGGACTTTTTGGCAATGGCCATTCTGACTGGTGTTAGGTAGTACCTCTTTGTAGATTTGATTTGCATGTCTTTAACAATTAGCAACGTTGAGCATCTTTTCATTGCTTATTGGCCATATGACAATGTCTTTTTAAATTCAATGCATCCCAGTCATGGCTGGTGATTCTAGGAATGCCATGAACCAGGATATGGAGATTGGGGTCACTCCCAGGGACCCTAAGAAGATTCCCAAACAGGCCCGAGATTACATCCCCATCGCCACCGACCGCACGCGCCTCCTGTCAGAGGGCAAGAAGCCGAGGCAGCGCTACATGGAGAAGAGCGGCAAGTGCAACGTCCATCACGGCAACGTCCAGGAGACCTACCGCTACCTGAGCGACCTCTTCACCACCCTGGTGGACCTCAAGTGGCGCTTCAACCTGCTTGTCTTCACCATGGTCTACACCATCACCTGGCTGTTCTTCGGGTTCATCTGGTGGCTCATTGCTTACATCCGGGGTGACCTGGACCACGTCGGGGACCGGGAGTGGATCCCTTGTGTAGAGAACCTCAGCGGCTTCGTGTCTGCCTTCCTGTTCTCCATCGAGACGGAGACCACCATCGGGTATGGCTTTCGGGTGATCACGGAGAAGTGTCCGGAGGGCATCGTCCTCCTGCTGGTCCAGGCCATCCTCGGCTCCATCGTCAACGCCTTCATGGTGGGGTGCATGTTCGTCAAGATCAGCCAGCCCAAGAAGAGAGCTGAGACCCTCATGTTTTCCAACAACGCCGTCATCTCACTTCGAGACGAGAAGCTCTGTCTCATGTTCCGCGTGGGCGACCTTCGCAACTCGCACATTGTGGAGGCCTCCATCCGCGCCAAGCTCATCAAGTCCCGGCAGACCAAGGAGGGCGAGTTCATCCCCCTGAACCAGACCGACATCAACGTGGGCTTCGACACGGGGGACGACCGCCTCTTCCTGGTTTCCCCGCTCATCATCTGTCACGAGATCAACGAGAAGAGCCCTTTCTGGGAGATGTCACGGGCCCAACTGACCCAGGAGGAGTTCGAGGTCGTGGTCATCCTGGAAGGGATGGTGGAGGCCACAGGTGAGCCTCCCCAGCCCCTTCTCCTTCCCAGCCCCTCCCCATCCCCTCCCCGGCCCTGGTGTTCAGACCCCTGCTGATTCCAGAAGGTGCAGCCTGAAGGCGGCAGCTCAATCAGCCCCACCCCACAAATGGTGATCTTCAGGATGGAATTATGAGAGCAGATAATGTGTGTCAGGACTTCCTGGTGGCTCCCTGGCAAAGAACCCAAGCCAATGCAGGAGGTGTGGGTTTGATTCCTGGGTTGGGAAGATCCCCTGGAAAAGGAAATGGCAACCCATTCCAGTATTCTTGCCTGAAAAATCCATGGACAGAGGAGCCTGGTGGGTTACAGTCCATGGGGTCGCAAAGAATCAGATACAACCAAGCATGCACGCACACACACACACACACACACACAAAATGTGTGTTGAACCCCCCCCCCCCCAATGTCTGGGCATGGTCTAGACTCTAAGCGCACAGTAGCTTATTGAGTGAGATGGTTTTCCTTCAGGTACAGGTGTAGAAACAGAGACAGAGAGAGGTAAGTGCTCCTAAGTCACTGAACCAGGATGCAGGCCAAAGCCAGGTGACCCAAAGCCTGGTTTCCAACAGGCTACACCACCTGTCCTTCCCTCCCCAGAGGTGTCATCCAAAGGGGGTTCTGTGAGCACATAACTTTGAGAAACTCTGAATTGAACAAAGGTGAACGGGCTTCTTACAGGAGGATGTGCAGGTCTTTACATGTGAATCGCCACCCGAGGCAAGGACAGGGTGAGTCCCAAAGTCACAGAATCCTCTTCTGGGAGAGACTCCCAAGTCCCACACCCTTAGGCCCCTGTGGGGCAGGCTGTCCCTCAGCTTCCCTGTGGAAGGGGCTCTGTGAACATGGGTGTGTGCAGAAGACAGTGTATCACACTCACACGTGTCCGGCCAGCACCTCCCTGCCCAGCGACTGACTCATGGCAGCTGAGCGCTTCCCACCTCCCAGCTCTGTGTGGGGCTCAGGGAAGCCAAGGCCTGGGGGAGCCCATATCCCCACCACACTCCCTGGGCAAGGGAGCCCCGCTAACTGTGGGCCCTCCTCTGCTTCCCCCTTCTTCCTGCCCTCCTTTCTCACTCACAGAGGCATCTGAGCACCTGGCCTGGCCCTAAGGATGACTCATAGAAAACTCACTGGAGCTGAGAATATATATGTTTTTCTAATCTGGCAACGGCACTGGAGGGCTGGCTGCGACCCTGTTTCACAGATGTGGAAGCTGCTTCATGCAGACAGGAGGATCTGTCGTATTTGGGGCTGTCACTCAGGCATCTAGAGTTTGTCAGCCACACCACACTGCCCCCCATAAGTTTGGGGGCCTGGTGCAAAGGTGGCCAAACAAGCCTTCCTGGCCTCTCGGGGGGCTGGGTGGGCGGCTCGGATAGGGCAGCCACAGACAGACCTTCCCGAGTGGAGCAAAACCTCTGGGGTGTGAACAGGCTCCAGGGACCCAGGCAAGGGGAGCTGCTCAGCCATCTGCCGGGGACCCAGGCTGGCCAGGCGGCATATGGTGGCAGCCGGGGAACCCTTGGGACAGGACAGGGGGGTGGACTCTCCTTCTACCACTGGGAGCTTGCAGGTCACGCCATCCTTGGAGCCAGGGTCAGACCAGAACATGGGCTGAGATTCTGGGGAAAGAGCTCCATTTTGAGGCCACAAAGGTCAGCTCGGGAATGTGGGGACAGGTAGGAAAGCAGTGCCTTACCATACTTCTCCTCTCTGCCGGCCCTTCACTGCCACTCACTGACCTCTCCCAGCATGACTCCTCAGAGTCAGGTCCCTCAGTTGACCTACCCCATCTGGTTGCCCTCCTCTCTTCCCATGGCCTGGGTTACTCTAGTTCTGCAGGGAGGAAAGAGAGGGAGACTGCCACCCAGTTGGGCTCTGATCTCAGCCACTTTAGAAGCTTGGTTGCCACATTCATGGAACCAAGCACAGGCTATGAGTTCAGGCCGAGGTTTGACTGGCGCAGCTCTGTGCAGCCTGCACATGTGAGTTTGGGCAGGTTGCTCAACTCACCAGCAGGATGAAGATAACAAACCTCAGAGGCTCACAAGGGAAGGGGTTAAATGATGAAACGGAGGGGTGTGTGTGAAGCACAGTGCCTGCCACCCAGAGCGGCTTCTGTCCTTTCCAAATGCATTGCAAGCTGACTGCCAGGCACACTGGTGGGTTTCCAGTCATAGAACAGCCCCCTTCCAAGAGGTGGGACGGAAGAAGGGCAGGAAGACCCCAGGAGGCTTGGTCCAAAGTGTCCACGGAGGTCCAGTCTCGCTGTGTTTCCTGAATTCCCCAAGCCTGCAGATCTTTGGCTTGTGTTTGCACTGGTCAGTGCCCAGCATGGGTTTCTACACCTCTGCTGAGCTGGGGGTTGTCCAAGGACCGAGGGGAGACATCTGGAGCAGACGGAACCCCGCGAGCCAAGAGCACGTGGGGTCCACTGGGGTTACCTGGCGCTCTGTGGGTCTGGGGTGCATGAGACCCCTGCCAGAGAACATTTAAACTGGGGAGAGGGGGTGCTAAGCAGACATTTCCTTCAGTTTTCAAAGAGCACAAGCCAGGACCTTCCTCAGCCGAAAGATTAAATATCAGAAAACTGCTTCCCTGTGACCCTGAGGACAGAGGCGTCCTCATCCATAAACAAAGCTGTCCTCTCTGGAGAGAAAGCAGCACCTAAAAATAACATAGGCAAGCCAGGGCTGAGCCGACAGGGAATGGGGGCATTGGAGCATGCTCCAACCAAGGAGCCATGCTGTGTGTGTGTGTGCACACACATCCGTGGGGGTGTGTGTGTACACACATGTAGGCTTTTGCCCGTATGGATCCACCCCAAACAACCCTGTGTATTCTAAATGCCTGTCAGCTTCTCTGGGTTGAGCCACTCTGAATTTATCTTTGTTCAAACTTTCCTCATCTTTTCTTGTCTCGGTCTTCTAGAACTTAATGCATGTTCAGGAACCATGTCCATTCCTGAATTATTCACTCCCGTCTCTAGGCACCTACTCCACAATCTTGCATTGTTAATTTCTAATTTTCTGCCTCCATCACACCTTGAGCTCTTTAGGGCAAGGGTTGTATCTTATTCAGCTTTATGTCTCCATCGTGCTTAGCACAAAGCTGATATTCAACATATGGTTGATGAATGATTGGGTGGATAATTGGGTGGGTGGATTGATGGATCAGTAATGAATGAATGGATGGGTGGATGAATGGATGGATGATGAAAGATGATGGATGGATGGCTGGATGAATGGATAGATGATGGATAGATGCACAGATGGATGAAAGATGTTGAATGGATGGATAGAAGGATGATGGATGATGGGCTGATGGATGGATAATGGATGGAAGGCTGTGGCCACTCCTAATACATGTGCCCTCTGTGCACCCAGGCATGACTTGCCAAGCACGGAGCTCCTACATGGATACCGAGGTGCTCTGGGGCCACCGGTTCACACCAGTCCTCACCTTGGAAAAGGGCTTCTATGAGGTGGACTACAACACCTTCCACGACACCTATGAAACCAACACGCCCAGCTGCTGTGCCAAGGAGCTGGCAGAAATGAAGCGGGAAGGCCGGCTCCTGCAGTACCACCCCAGCCCCCCACTGCCGGGGGGTTGCGTTGGAGCAGAGCTGGGTGCAGAGGCGGAGCAGGAAGGAGAGGAAGAGCCTGAGGGTCTGAGTGGGTCCCAGGAGACCAAGGGCTCTGCGTGAGGACGGCACTCTCCCCGTGACCTCCCCTCATTCCCCTCTGTGCTCCCTTCTCACAAGCACAGAGGCTGCGGGGCTGGGGTTGAAGGGCTGAGTGGGCTGGGTTGTGTGAATGTGCTGAGTGTGCTGTTTGGGGGGTGGGGGTGGCCAGGAGCCTTTAAGGCTCTGTAGGGAGGAGTAGTAACCGAGTCCTGGCACCTCCCAGCCCAGGATCTACTGGAGCAGGTGGCTTCCAGCTGGTCCCCACGGCAGTGCTGTCTCTCCTCCCTGGCCTCTGTCACACGGGCTAAGGGCCAGACCAGGAGGGCTTGTCTCACAGTGAAACACCCAGGTGACCTTTGTCCTCACACCTCTCTCTGCCAACTGGCCCGGATCACCTTCCTCTTGGGGTTTCACGGACCAAGCGGCAGCCCCCTCCCGCCGAGGGCTGACACCTAGAGAAGGCTGCTGCCCCCTTCCCCTCATTCCAGCCATCATGGAGCCTGTTGTGGATTCAGGGTGGGAGACTCCTCCAATCTGGAGGCTCCAATCCCTGGTTCCCAGGGGAGCTCACAGACCTCGGTGGTTTGGGTCTAGAATTCCTTGCAAATCTGCCACCAGTGACCACTCAGAGCGCTAAGGCCCTCACCGCTGGATCTCAGCATTACCTGTGAAGTGTGTGCTTTCCCTGCTGTGTTCTGTGGGTCCAATGTAGCCTGCAGACCACTGCTCTCCTTAGGGTGATGTTTAGTCGGAGGTCACTTCCTGGCCGCCCCAGCCATACCGTGCCTGCACCTCCCACCAAAGAGAGAACCCCAGCAGCTGGACCTGTGCTAGGACATCTGGCCCCAAGAATCTCAAAGTGCTTCTCACCTTCACTGTGGTTTCCCGCACAGTCTCGGAGCCCATGATGTGATCCATCCAGGGAGAACGCTGTGGCCAGAGGGCAAGATGAGCCAGTCGGTGCTGAAGCAGGGAGGGGGAGGGAAGACACACAGAGAAAGGCAAACAAAACCTGAATTTTAAAATGAGCAGTGGCACCAGCTGTCACCAAGATCGCTGACTTCAAGCTTTGCTACCAGGTGAAGCAGGGACGTGAAGCCCAGGGAGAAGCGCCTGCAGGGCTGGTGCCACCTTCCAGCCGAGGTGGGGGACTCTGAGCTGGTGCTGCTGCCCTGGGTCTCCTCTCCGACAGGTGGGGGTCTAATGAGGTGGCTGGACTGGGAGGGCAGGAAGGATGGCCAGAAAAGGGGGGTGGGTGCCATCCTCACCTTGCAAATGCGGAGAATCAGAGAAGGGGTGGACATTAAGAGAGCGCTGAATGGAGAAGAGCCTTAAAAACAGCAAGGCATGGGACTTCCCTAATGGCCCAGTGGTTAGGACTCTGCGCTTTCACTGCTGAGGGCTGGATCCCGCTTGGTGGGGAACTAGAATCCCACAGGCCAAGTGGTGCTGCCAAAAAAACCAACAATGGCAGAAGGCTTTCCCTTTCAGCCAGGAGGCGCAGGAAGAGGACGGACAGACGCTGCAGCTGTCATGGTGATGGGGCACATCTGGTGTGTGGAGGCTGACAGGCTTCCAGTCAGCTGACCTAGACCTGGAGAGATGTCAGAAGTTCCGGCCACAGAGCTGTGGAGGCCTCCCCACCACCATGGCAGAGCTCTCGGCTGACCTTTGAAAAGGGAAGCCTCTTTCTGCCCCGGATGCAAAGCACCTCCCCAGGGAGTCAGAGTAGGACGTTAAGGCTGAGCCAGGTGGACTGGGTTTGGATTGCAGACTGGGTTTTC
Source organism: Bubalus bubalis (assembly GCF_019923935.1). NCBI lineage: Eukaryota > Metazoa > Chordata > Mammalia > Artiodactyla > Bovidae > Bubalus > Bubalus bubalis. The sequence continues at coordinate 112,990,017 of NC_059161.1, forward strand.
CAGGTGCTGGGGCTGCAAAGAAGAGGAGGCAGGCGGCCACACTCAGGGGAGGGGACCCAGTTCTCAGGCAAGGGGCTGGATCTGGAGAGGTGGGGCCGGGAAGCAGGGAGGAGCAGGGTGTTCCTACAGGTTGGCACTGAGTCCTGACTCCAGGCAGGCATCCCTCTGTAATGAAGCAGGTCGTGGAGGGAACCAGGAATGGGCTGGAATCCTGTCCTCCAGGGAAAGGAGAGCGGGCAGCCTGGCACACTAAGACTAGATGCCTTGGGGGTCTTGAGCTATAGCTGGAACTGTGAAGTGCGTGCCCATCCTCAGCCCATGAGATCCAAGGCTTGCACTGCAGGACTGTTTTGTTCCCCTCCCCTCCACCCAACCAGATCTAAATGCTGCCTTCGTCAAAACCCGTCAGTGCCTGCAGGTTTAGAGCGCTCACTGAGGCAGGTTAGCAAGGATGGGAAAACTACAGGAGAAGCAGGCCTTGCAGCCGGGCTGGGTCCTGGGCTATTTCACACCTGCCTGCACCTAGCAACCCCAGGTGGCCACGTGAGTCACTCCCCTGTGTCCTAGCTCTGTGGTAGCCCCCACAAATCCAGGCCACATCATGTTTCAGCCAACTGCAGACATGGTGGAGCCTCAGAAAAGAAGAGACCGGCACCATCCTCTTGAAAAGCCCCCAGAGGGGCCAGAGCCCTCTGCACTGGTGTGAACTGGGTAGCAATCCCACTGTGCACCTTAGCTGCTGTTTCTCAAGAAAATTCAAAGGCAAGAAGGCTGCCTTTTGTATCCCTAGGCAATCCTTCTTGGCGACCAACTGATCAAACTAAAGTCTGAAACACTCCACAAGTAATTTTCTGATAGTTCTTCTATCAACATGGACTCACTCAATGTAGAGTCTGATGAAGGTTGGAACCTCAGTGGATCACTTTAAAAACACTGAATCTACCCACAAGCCACCTATGAGTCCAAGCCCCTAGCCACATGGTTCTTAGCCCACATATCACCTCTGATGGGTCACAGAGAGGTGAGCCAGGCTGGCTGTGAGGTGGCTAGTCACAAGCCTCAGCATTTCCAAAATCCCAAAGAACATTCTCATCGGTCAGACCCTAAAGCCTTGGGAGCTAACTTCTTGCTTCAACTTCTGTGTGCTCTGGAACCGTCCCCTGTAAGGGTGAAGCCTCCAGGAGCTCAGAAGAAGGTAAGTCCTCTCCATTCATCCTCGCAGCATCCATCTGACACCTGCTAGGTCTCCATGGCCTTGCCCAAAGACACCCGTTCCCAGGTCAGGTTGAACAAGCTTTGCCCATGACTCTCCCCTCCAGACGCCACCCTCCCTGTGCAGTCAGCCCACTTCCTGTCATTTCCTTCTGCTGGTCGAGGTCCTAGCTGCAGCAGCTGGCCTTAACGGAGGAGAAGGAGCCCTCATCCATCTGGGAGAGCTCTCCTGCTCGTGATCGGTAATAGCCAGCACCTTCTGTCACACTCTGGCCCCATGCCTGCCTTCCATACAGGCCTCAGCCCTGGGTCTTCCAAGAGTTGAAAGCCACAGACACTTGAAATTTCTGTATTGAAGTTGCCCCAAACTAAAACAACTCCCCCTCCCTCTTAAGTTGCCTGCTGTCACCTAAAAATATGCCCTGAACACATCTTTGGGTAAACACCCTCTACTGTGCACCGGCTTTGTGCCCGTGGGTTAGGTCCTTGCCCGGAAGATGCTGCGTGATTCTCAAAAGCCTGCTGAGAAACGCTTAGGAACCCATTGCTGCCAAAGAGATAACTGAGGTTCAGAGATGTTAATTCTGTTGCTCAAGGCCATAGATAGTCACAGGACCATGGGGCCCAGAGCAGAGCCTCCCAAACACAGACGGGCCATCATCCTGCATAAACCCCTTGCCCCCAGGGCAGTGCCTGAGCTCCCTGGAAGGAAGGAAGGAAGACAGCCCCACCTCTCCTGGCCACCCCTGTGTGCTGTGCTGTAGACGTCAGCTTCCATCCACCAGCAATGTTCTCCCACGGCAGGATAATTGGGAAACACCTTTTTCTGATTCCAAGGGAATTAATGAGCTGTGAAAAGAGATTAGATGGGGAATTATTGCTTTGGGGAAGAAGCCACTTATTCTGCTCAACTTGGTTTTTGCTAAACACATCTTCTTAAACTCCTATGTCAAATCTCTTCCTCCCTGTGTAAGACTTGTCAATCTTCTCATTAAAAAGAACAGCATTGCACTGCTGAAAATTCATCCAATAAAGTGGATTTGATCTTACAGAACTCTTTCTCATTTTAAGTAGATAGCCGTTGGTTGCCGTTCAATTCACTGCCAGTTTAAGCAAACTTGTCCTTCTTGTTTTCACTAGTGCGTGCACTGCCATGCCCGACCCTTTGAGCCAACTCTTTGGACTGTAGCCCTCCAGGCTCCTCTGTTCATGGGATACTCCAGGCAAGAATACTAGAATGTGTTGCCATTTTCCTCCTCCAGAGGATCTTCCTGACCCAGAGATCAAACCCACATCTTCTGTGTCTCCTGCATTTCAGGTGTATTCTTTACCTGCTGAGCCATCAGGGAAGCCCCTAGAAACACTGAGTGTGTGCATGTCAAGTTGCGTCAATCGTGTCCTACTCTTTGCAACCCTATGGGCCCACCAGGTTTCTCTGTCCATGGGATTCTCTAGGCAAGAATACTGGAATGGGTTGCCATGCCCTTCTCCAGGGATATCAGTATCTTAACTGGAGTGGAGGTGATAGTCTGAGCAAAGTGGGGAGGAGGAGACAGGAATCAGGGCTCAACCTCCAGACACAGAGCAGGGCGAGGTCGCCATCACCCAGAGCATGCAAGCTATGTGCCTTCTCCTATTAGATCATTCATTCCATCCCCCACATCATTCTCACACATGTTTTTACATTAAATATTCAGACTACACTACCTAAATAATGAGTGTGTAAAAGAAATCCCATGGATACAGAGGAGCCTGGCAGCCTACAGTCCATGGGGTCGCGAAAGTCATGCACGACTTAGCAACTAAGCAACAATGTGAAGTATCGACCTTAGAGAGTCCCTGCGCTGACTGTCTGCATTCACGGCATTAATTAGCACAGACTGATATCACTGAATGATGGGGGAAGGACGGGGGAAGCTGGGATGTGTCTTATGGGCAAAGGACTTCAGGATTTTCAAGTGAAGGAAACAGTTTCTGCTGAGGATGTCATTAGAGGATTTAGAATTGCCTTCTCTTCTGCTCCAGTCCCCTGGATGGCAGCTGAACAGCTCAGATCTACAAAGGAGGTTAACAAAAAGATTCCTCACTTAAACCATTCCAAAAGGATAAAAACCGCTCTCTGGGGCTTTGATTTAAGACAAGAAACAGTATTTTAAATTGCGGGAGCCAGGGCAACCCTGATGTGTAGAGGCATCTCGCTGGTCTGACTCTGTGGCCTGCCTGTGGTGATCAGGCATGACTTAGGCTGGTCCAGCTGCTCTGACAGACATACCACGGACTGGGTGGCTTAAACAACAAACATTTATTTCTCACAGTTTTGTAGTCTGGGGAGTCCAAGATCAAGGCTCCAGCAGATTTGGTGTCCGGTGAGAGGCTGCTTCCTGGTTCACAGACAGCTGTGTTCTCAGTGTATCTTCTCATGGGGGAAGGGGTGAGGGTGCTCCTCAGGGTCTCTTTGATAAGAGCATTTGTGTCATTACTGAGGGTTTCACCCTCATGACCTGTTGTTCAGTCGCCCATTCGTGTCCAACTCTGTGAGCCCATGGACTGCAGCAGGCCAGGCCTCCCTGTCCCTCACCATCTCCTGAAGTTTGCCATGTCCAAAGTTCATGTCCATTGCATCTGTGATGCTATCCAGCCATCTCATCCTCTGTTGCCCTCTTCTCCTTCTGCTCTCAATCTTCCCCAGCATCAGGGTCTTTTCCAATGAGTCAGATGACCAAAACACTGGAGCTTCAGCTTCAGCATCCATCCTTCCAATGAGTATTCAGTGTTGATTTCCCTTAGGATTGACTGGTTTTATCTCCTTGCTGTCCAAGGGACTCTCAGGAGTCTTCTCCAGCACCACAATTCAAAGGCATCAATTCTTTGGTGCTCTTGCTTCTTTATGGACCCTCATGACCTAGTCAGGTCCAAAGGCCCTACTTCCTAGCACCGTCACATTAAGGGTTAGGATTGCAACATATGAATCTGGAGTGGACACAGCTATTCAGTCTGTAACAAAGCACAAGCAAATGAGTGCATGTGACCGAGGCAAAAGCAATTGCAGGGCCTCTAAATTAGCCCTGGGTAAAAGCACCCGGTGAGACTGAGGCTGAGACGGCCTCATGGTGATGGTGTGACACAAAACACACACACAGGTCAGGAAGACCTGGGAACCATTGGCTGTTGGCCTGTGGGGATGCCTCTTCACTGGGGATCGTACTGTAAATATTGTTCAGCATCAGAAGGGAAACTGCAGGACTTCCCTGGTGGCTCAGTGGATAAGAATCTGCCTGCCAATGCAGGGGATGCAGGTTTGATCCCTGGCCCAGGATGATTCCACATGCCCAAAATCCCTAGAACATGTGCTCCATAAGAAAAGAAGCCGCCACGATGAGAAGCCCACGCATCGCAGCAAGAGAACAGCCCCCACTCACCGCAAGTAGAGAAAACCCTGAGCAAAAGCAGCACAGCCCAAAATAAATAATTTAAAAACTCCAAGTTAGGGGGGCAAGAACCCTCAGTAGACAGACATGTTTGCCACTCACAGCTTGGATTACAATTTGGGGAAGGAGGACTACACACCTGTTTCTAATAAAAAGCAAAAATCTGAACATTATGCTCCAAAAACTCACCTTTGTCTAGAAGGTCCAGGCTTTGCTTGTACCAGTCAGAGCAGCATCGTGCGATGTGTGCCCGCGCATCCCTTTAGTCCCTTAGGCCAGCCATAAAGGGTTCTGGCTTCCTGACGGCAGATCAGTGTCAAGGAAGGAGTTTCAGAAACAGAAACATTTTTCTCTAAGGAACTGAGAGAAAAGACTTTTTCTTTTAGGAACTATTTCACTTTTACTGAGAAGATGCTGGTATAATAACATGGATTCCCTTAGAGGAGACAAACATCGGAAATCTCAAGGGAGGAATTAATGAGGGTTGGGTACATGGTACTTGGAGCATCACTGGTCTATCCAGTGCAACAATGTAAGTGGAGAAATCCAGGGATGACGGGTGAGGCTGCTGGTCGTAAGAACGTGGTTGATAAGTACATGCATTAAGGATCCCTTTGCAGGCACACTCCAAATGTCGTGTTCATATTCCAAATCTCCTCTTAAATAACCATGCTCGTGGATCATGTGGCAGTTCTATTTTTAGTTTTCAAAGGAACTTCCACACCATTCTCCATAGTGGCTCTACCAGTTTACATTTGCACCAACAGTGTAGGAGGGTCCCCTTTTCTCTACACCGTCACCAACATTTGTTTGTAGATTATTTTTTCACATTTTTTTTTTTTTTTGGCTGCCATGCTCCATGGCTTATGGGATCTCAGTTCCCTGACCAGGGGTTGAACCCAGGGCCATAGCAGTGAAAGTGCCAAACCCTAACCACTAGATCACTTGTTGGTAGACTTTTTGGTCATTCTGACCAGTGAAGTGATACTTCATTGTAGTTTTGATTTGCATTTTTCTAATAATTAGCCATGTGGAGCATCTTTTGGCATTTACACACTACTATATGCAAAATACGGCTTCCTTGGTAGCTCAGTTGGCAAAGAATCTGCCTGCAGTGCAGGAGACCTGGATTCGATCCCTGGGTCGGGAATATCTCCTGGTGAAGGAAATGGCAAACCACTCCAGTATCCTTGCCTGGAAAATCCCATGGACAGAGGACCCTGGTGAGCTGTAGTCCATGGGGTTGCAAAGAGTCGGGGATGACTGAGTGATTAACACTACATATATAAAAATAGAGAGCTAATAAGGACCTACTATATAGCACAGGGAACTCTGCTCAATACTCTGTAATGACCTAAATGGGAAAAGAATCTTAAAAAGAGTGGAGATATGGATATGTATAACTGATTCACTTTGCTGTACACTTGAAACTAACACCACATTGTAGATCGACTATATGCCAGTAAATTTTTTTTAAAAAAAGGAAAGTTAAAAAAAATTTAAAAATAAAAAGTATTAACCCCACTCATAGATGCAGTCAGCCCTGTGTGATGTGACCCTTCTCAGCAGTGACCGCTTTTTCTCCTAAGCTGAGGAGGCAATCAGCCGTGGTCATTTAGGAATTCACCCACCATCTGTCTGCTCACAGGGGAGGAGTCCAGCTGGGTCTGGCCCACGGAGACAGATGGGAACCAGGGGAAGGATGTTTGCCGAACGCAGATGTACCTGATGGGCAGAAACGTGGCTGCTTACCTGCCTGCGGCTCCCATTCAGGGACAGCGCGGGTTCAGCCTCCTTCTCTTCAGGGTAAGTGCCAGATGAGAACTCTGCCTTGTGGACATGCCCTACCTTCAGGGGTCCCAGTGGCCTTTCCACTAGGAAAGAAGAGAATCCCGTGGAGGAGCTGTTCTTCTCCACAAGCCTCCCAGAGTACCAGTGGGTCCACAAGAGCAGGAAAATCTGGACCCAGGTCCATCCTGACCACTCCCTCCAGGCTCCGTGGAGGTGTGCTAGGCATTCCAACACCATCTCATTGGTTAGAGGTTAAAAACTATGCATCAGGGCTTCTCTGGTGGCTCAGTGGTAAAGAATCCTCCTGCCAATGCCAGACACACACGTTGGATCCCTGGGCCGGGAAAGATCCCACATACCGAGGGACTGAAGGAGGAAACAGACAGAACTGGACTCCATTTTAGGCCAGGCTGTGAACATTAGGCTACACGCATAGTCATCATCCCAATGGACTCTGAATTTTGTGCCCGGTGTCTACAGAAATGGCATATCAATGGAAAACCAGACCCCCCTAGATAAAAGAGCCTCAGGACTTGTACTTGGACTCTCTGTCGCCTAAAAGAATATGCTAATTACCTCTGTAACAGAACAAAGTCATAAATTCCATTATGTTTATCGGAAGATGACCACAGGCTTATTGATAAATGTCCACTGTTTAACCATCTAGGCTTATGACACATGAATCATGGGTTAACGTTGATTGTATTTCTCTTTTACCTTGTCCAGACTAGTTTCAAGGAATTTGGGGAGGTGGGTTTGAGCACGTACACTGAGGGTATATAAAAGGTTTTCACAAAAACTGGTTGGGGTCCTGGGCTAAGAGGAGACTCTGCCTCGGCCCACGGGTGTAATAAACTACACTCCATTATCTTTATTGTCTTTCTGAGTGAGTTTGTTTCCCGGAACGTGGCTACCACAGGACAACTAAGCCCAGCCCATGCACTACAACCACTGAGCCCACCCCTAGAGCCCTTGGCCCACAAGAGGAGCACCACAGCTAGAGAGTCAGCCCTGCTCCTCTCAACTACAGAAAGCTCGCGCGCAGCATCGAAGACCCAGCACAGCCAAACATTAAAAAAAAATAAATAATTTTTGAAAAAAGAGAACATGAAGAAAGCCGTCCTCCTGCATGGCCCTGTCCTTGAGCTCTTCCCATTCACCTCACGCACACAGCAGGCTCTCTTCTCTGCAACATTTGCAGATAGCATCCGAAAGGGAAAACTTGCCTCTTTTCAAAGCCTTTAGTTTCCACTTTAAAGAAGGAAATTTCATTCTGTAAAGGGCTGCTCGCGTGCATGAAATGCGTGCAACACCTCAGAAACTGGCATGTGTGACGCCCACAGAAACCTGGCTCTCACTCTCTCCAGATCCCTCCCCTCTGCAGGCTCTCCCTCCCCAGTTTCAAACCTGAATACAGAGACGCCCACCCTCTGCCCACCCTCCCCACCCCCTTCCATAGTTGCTCCCTAGATTTGTTTCTCTAAAGGCTCCTCCAAGGATATTAGCCCCCAGCTTAAACTTACTTCCTTCTCTGCATATGATGATCCCGATAACTTTGCATTTAAAACAGCAACTAAACTGAAACCTTTACAGATGAAAGGGTTTAGGAGATGCTTCTGTACGAGTGGAATTCGGATGTCCCCAGAAGTCTTTCTAGGCATCCTTTCAGGCCAGACACAATTCATAATCACTTCCTCCTATGAGCATCTCCTATGTTCTGAGCATCCTGCCAGTAACTAGCTCCTGCCCTTTAGAAACCCACAGCCAAGTTAAGCGGAAGTTGCTCTCAGATTCATCTCACTGACCACTCATCTCAAATCTGTTTAGAGATTTGAGACCAACAGAAATGCCCATGTTGGTGACTAGAGGAAAGGACGAGGTGAAATACATGAACACATTCATGAAAAATTATCGAAAGACTCCAAATGCAGGCGTTGGCTATAAAATAAGTGATTTGCCATTAAATGAGTATTAATGATTTAGCACATGTAGAATATGCTATTAAAAGGCATTCCATGCCAAACCTTCATACCCTCCACACCGATCACTTTCAGATCATGGTCACTGTCTTCAGTTTATTCTATAAGGAACAAGTCTGAGTATTGGGATTTTTCTTGGCTTCCGCCAGGCTAACACATTGGCATGGACTGGATCCATGCACCTCTTTTTCTGATGTTATGATTGTGAGCACAGTTTCTAGGTTGTTTTTGATTCTACAAGTGAAAACAGGAATGACAGCCTTTCCTCTACAGACCAGGAAAAGCTCTGGCCACCCTGCTCCCTGCCTTGCAGCCTCTCCTTCACATCCCCGAGGGCGGCCAGAGGGAGGCAGTGTTTCCCAGCAGGAACCTCAAGGCCACAGAGGGAGCCAGTCCTCGCACACACCCAGACTTGAGCAAACTCCACTGAGCACCCGTACCAGGCACTGAGGACACCGTGGACCCAGCATGGCACTCAAGGCTGGAGTCTCCACACTGTGCAAGAGACACAACTTTTGTCTTCAAGGAGCTTCCATTCCAGCGGAGAGGCAGGCACTCATCCAATGAGTTCACACAAAGTGTGAATCTTTTGTCTGTCCTGTGTATATGCTACAATCAAATAATAAAAACATATGCCAGGGGATCTTCTCTGGTTGGCAGAAGCAGCATTTGAGCTGAGATCTGAAGCATGAGAAGGACTTAATCAGGAAGAGTCAGTGAAGAAAAGCCCTCAGGGCGGGATTGCTTTGAGGGAGACTCACACTGTGAAGAGAGAAAAATGTTCTGGAAGACCTAAAGGGAAGGCGGAGGGCACTGTCTGGGGCAGAGGGAAGGTGCTGGGAGTCGGCAGCTGGAGGGTGGCAGAATCTGGGCTGAACAAGGCTCCATGGTGATGCAGATAACAGTGTTGCTGGGAAAAGCCAATTCTGACTCCAAACAGTTGGAACTGTTTCTTTGACTTGCTTTTTTGTTGCTGTTGTTAGTATAACCATACATAATCAATGCAAAGAAATAGAGGAAAACAATAGAATGGGAAAGACCAGAGATCTCTTAAAGAAAATTAGAGATTCCAAGGGAACATTTCATGCAAAGATAGGCACAATAAAGGACAGAAATGGCATGGACCTAACAGAAGCAGAAGATATTAAGAAGAGGTAGCAAGAATACACAGAAGAACTATACAAAAAAGACCTTCATGACCCAGATATCCACCATGGTGTGATCCCTTACCTAGAGCCAGACATCCTGGAATGCAAAGTCAAGTGGTCCTTAGGAAACACCACTATGAACAAAGCTAGTGGAGGTGCTGGAATTCCAGTTGAGCTATTTCAAATCCTAAAAGATGATGCTGTGAAAGTGCTGCACTCAATATGCCAGCAAATTTGGAAAACTCAGCAGTGGCCACAGGACTGGAAAAGGTCAGTTTTCATTCCAATCCCAAAGAAAGTCAATGCCAAAGAATGTTCAAACTATCGCACAATTGTGCTTATTTCACACGTTAGCAAAGTAATGCTCAAAATTCTCCAAGCCAGGCTTCAATAGTACGTGAACCGAGAACGTCCAGATGTTCAAGCTGGATTAGAAAAGGCAGAGGAAACAGAGATCAAATTACCAACATCCGTTGGATCATCGAAAAAGCAAGAGAGTTCCAGAAACATATGTACTTCTGCTTTATTGACTATGCAGAAGTCTTTGACTATGTGGATCACAACAAACTGTGGAAAATTCTGAAAGAGATGGGAATACCAGACCACCTGACCTGCCTCCTGAGAAATCTGTATGTAGGTCAAGAAGCAACAGTTAGAACTGGACGTGGAACAACAGACTGTCTCCAAATTGGGAAAGGAGTACGTTAAAGGCTGTATATTGTCACCCTGCCTATTTAACTTATATGCAGAGTACATCATGCAAAATGCCGGCTGGATGAAGCACAAGCTGGAATCAAGATTGCCAGGAGAAATATCAATAACCTCAGATATGTGGATGACACCACCCTCATGGCAGAAAGTGAAGAAGAACTAAAGAGCCTCTTGATGAAAGTGAAAGAGGAGAGTGAAAAAGTTGGTTTAAAACTCAACATTCAGAAAGCAAAGATCATAGCATCTGGTCCCATCACTCATGGCAAATAGATGGGGAAACAATGGAAACAGTGAGAGACTATTTTTGGGGGGCTCCAAAATCACTGCAGATGGTGAGTGCAGCCATGAAATTAAAAGATGCTTGCTCTTTGGGAGAAAAGTTATGACCAACCTAGATAGCATATTAAAAAGCAAAGACATTACTTTGTCAACAAAGATCCGTCTAGTCAAAGCTATGGTTTTTCCAGTAGCCATGTATGGATGTGAGAGTTGGACTGTAAAGAAAGCTGAGTACTGAAGAATTGATGCTTTTGAACAGCGGTGTTGGAGAAGACTCTTGAGAGTCTTCTCAAGGAGAAGTTGGACTGCAAGGAGAGCCAATCAGTCAATCCTAAAGGAAATCAGTCCTGAATATTCATTGGAAGGACTGAATTTGAAGCTGAAGCTCCAATACTTTGGCCACCTGATGCGAAGAGCTGACTCATTAGAAAAGACCCTGATAATGGGAAAGCTTGAAGAAGGGAAGAGAAGGAGATGACAGAGGATGAGATGATTGGATGGCCTTACCGACTCGATGGACATGAGTTTGAGTAAGCTCTGGAAGTTGGTGATTTTCAGGAGGCCTGGCGTGCTGTAGTCCATGGGGTCACAAAGAGTTGGAGATGACTAAGCGACTGAACTGAACTGTCTGATCTACAAAAGAACCTGGCATCAAGACCCCAATAAGATGGCTATTTTGAGACATTTGTCTGCCATCTTCTCAGTCAGCTGGCTCTGAGAATAGAGTCATATTCCTTGCCTCAACACCTCATCTCCAATTCATTGTCATGTAGTGAGCAGAGTGAACTTGGACTCCATAACAACACTATCAAAAGATGATCAGTTTTAGAGTAATTACTCTTGATTAAGAGTGGAGAGTAGCAAGAGGATGTAGTAGGAAGCCAGTGGGGTGAGAAATGATGGCGCCTTGAACTAACAAGGCAGCGGAGGATCTGAAACAATGTAAGTGGACTTGAGAAAATACAAGAGAAATAGTGAACAGAAGGCTGGGACCCTGGGGAGACGGAGGTTAGGAAGGAGCCCCAGGCCTCTGGCTTTCAGAGTCGACTAACCTGGGTAGTGGTGGAAAGGGACAGATGAATAGGAGTTTAGTTTAAGACCAAACCACTACATTTGTGCCTTTGCCTTTTTTGAGACACATTTGTGTGTGTTATTCACTCAGCCACATCCAACTCTTTGCAACCCCATGAACTATAGCCCGCCAGGCTTCTCTGTCATGGAATTCTCCAGGAAAGAATACTGGAGTGGATTGCCATTCCCTTCTCCAGAGGATCTTCCCAACCCAGGGATCGAACCCTGGTCTCCTGCATTGCAGGCACATTCTTTACTGTTTGAGCTACAGGGAAGTTCAAGGCATGTTTGAGGACACTAAAATTAGCCATTTGAACATATACGTTTGGAGCCCAGAGGACAGAACAGTAGATTCTGTCAGCATAAATGTGGGAGTTGGAGCTGAGTTCACAGATGAGATTGTCCTTGAAGCAAGAAGAGGTAGAAAAGCAGATGGAAGCAAAGTCCTTGCAGGACTTTGCATCCTGTCGAAAATCCCCATGAGCCATTTGGTCATACCAGAAGGTCCTTAAAGTTCAGTCTTATCTAAATATTCATGAGCACATAGGGTCCATGCCAAATGGTTTTAGATGGGACTGAGAAATGAAATATTTCCTGCCATAGCAGTAAACAAGGATACCACAGTTATCTGTGTGAGCTGGTGAACCCTGAGGAAACTCAGAATATTGGCCCCAGATAGGTGAGGTGCATATCAAACGAATGATTTCAATGAGCCCAGACTCAGATGGTCCAACCCCAGGTGGCACTAGTGGTAAGAATCTGTCTGCCAATGCAGGAGACTCAAGTGATGCGAGTTCGATCCCTGGGTTGGGAAGATCCCCTGGAATAGGAAATGGCAACCCATTCCAGTATTCTTGCATGGAAACTCCCATGGTCAGGGAAGCCTGAAGGGCTACAGTTTATGGGGTCACAAAGAGTTGTACACAGCTGAGTGTGCGTGCACACACACAGAGACTCTTACATCTTCCCATACATAGAAAAATGCTAAATTTCCTAACTTGACATATCTGGTTTCTTTGATTAATGGTAATCTTTTGATGTTCTTGACTACCTACGCTTTGTTCCCAAACTCCTATATTTTCCCTCTTTTTTTCAGAGGTGTGGATATAGATGTGACACATATATACAGTGGAATATTACTCAGCTATTAAAAAGGAACAAAATTATGCCATTTGCAGATCCATCCACATGGATGCATCTAGAGACTGTCACACAGGTGAAGTAAGTCAGAAAGAGAAAAACAAATATTGTATATTAACACATATATGTGGAATCTAGGAAAATGGTACAAATGATGTGTTTGCAAAGCTGATAACCTCTTCTTTTCCCTCTGAATCTGGCCTGTTATTCTTTCTTTCTTGTGTGTCACATGATCTAGATTGCTCTGAATTTCTCTCCTAATTACTTCTTCTTCACACTATAGCTTTGCAACTTCTTTTGACTTCCACTGCCCATTTAAATGCCCTATTTTCATTTTTGAAGCATCCTTTTAAGCTCCATGTCACCTCTCTGCTTTCTATTGTGATGTCTGACACGTAGCTAGCTTAAAAGAGTGAATTTCCATATTCTCCTTACAGATTTGCATTTTTCACATCAACTGGAGAAAAGATCCTTGAATTCTTTGAAATAGCTGGTAGGCCGAAAGGTGCATGGAATGAAACAATGGGCTTCTCTTGCAGTCTGAGACCTCAGGGAAGAAAACCTAAGAAATTAACTAGGGGCGGAGAACTTGATCAATACATCATCTAAAATTCGATTCCTACATTACTGCGCCTCATTTTACCCCATCTCTTAATTTATAATCACTATACCTAGAATAGCCTACTCTGGAAGGTTAAACCCGAAGAACCCTTGGTTGCAATTCAATGAACTGTCCCAAAGAGTTCCATTTTATTTGTTTTATTCAGTTAAAGATGGTCTTCTTGTGTCATGAGTCACGCTTTTCATTTCCAGGGTGACCACCCATCATTACACTTCCATTTCCATGACATTTGTGCTTCAAATTTCTGTAGCAAAATCCTTCAGGCATATTTTAGGAAAAATCCCAGTAGGTAGTGAGAAATGGAATATTCCCCGCCATCCTGAACGAGGACGTCACAGTCATGGTGATTGCAGCCACCACAGAAGGTGAGCTGGTGAGCCCGGAGGGGACTTAGGAGGAAGAAGAATACCTGCCATCTAGTGGCCATCAGACTTCAGCCACTCCCTACGTCGAGTGCTGAGGAAACACAGGATACTGGCCCTAGATGGATGAGGTGCATATCAAGGGAACAATTTCAGTGAGCCCAGACTCTTGCATCTTCCCATACATAGAAAAACGCTAAATTCCTTACCTTGGGTTATCCGGTTTTTTTTAATTAACAATCTTTTGTTGTTCAGATTACCTGCCTTTTGTTGCAAAACTTTTATATCAACTGGCTCCTCTCCTCCTCTCCTCGGAGTGGGTCACTTGAGATGCTGTCTCCCAGGCTTAAGGTCCTAAAAATTCCCCACCTAGTAAAACGTAACTCTCAACTCTTAGGTTGTCGATATTTTTTCAAGTCCACAATGGTGACTTTTTCACTCACCATTTACAACACAGATCCACAAAACATACACCCCTCCAAGATCTGCAGCCATAATTCTTTGGCTCACTTTTTCCTTCCTGACCTCTGAGTTGATTATAATAAGCATCGCCTTACTCACTGATTCCAGTGAGAGCTATAAATAGAAAAAAAGCCATGCACAAACGTTAATATCCTGTGGTTGCATTAATACCTCACCATTATCTTTAAATGCCACACGGCCGAGGAGCAGGAGGTGCGAATGCAGGAAGCATATCTGTCTGAACTTGGAGTGTGCCTACCATCCTGGGAAGAGAAAAGCCTTTTCATCCAGATTAAGTCTCCACATCTCTTTCCCTGCTGGAGAAGAGCGATAACCACCTCCTGGAATGTCACAGAATTCTATGAGATTTCCTGGGAAGGGCCTCATTCAAAGTGGCATCTCTGTAAAGACTGGCTCCTCTCCCTGGAAATCACAGGCCAGCTGCAGAGAAGGGAACCTTCTTTGTCCACCTTCCTGTCCCCTCCGGTTTGCCCTCCTTTGAGCTAGCCTCCCATCCTAGCCTCCCCCACCTTTCACTCACTCCCTTCTCTTTCCTCTTCCTTTACTTCCCCATCCCAGTGTTCTCCACCCAATAACTGGCCTTTCAAGAACCTCTTGGGCCAAGGTACCTTTGGCTTCTGCACCTGAGGGCCTTGTTTCATGGCTGTCTCTCTGAGCAGGGCTGTCCCTGACTGTGAGGGCCTTCCACCTCCCCTGTCTGCTTCCTCCTTCTTGGCAACTGATCTCAAGCTTTTCTTCACTCCTTAATTCTCCTTGGATGTACGGAGCACATGCCCGGCACTGTGCAAGGTCTTTGCTCAGGGTTTGGGGTGGGGTTAGGAAACACAATCCAGCCGTGCTTCATACCCATGCTCTGGCATAGGGCAGCCAGGCAGGGGCCCCTCCTGGTCGACAGGGTTCAGGTCCCCTTTGCTCCTGAGCACAGGGCAACAGGTCCAAGGGAGGGCTCAGTTTCTACAGTTCAGATTAATTCAGAGGCCAGCCATGCTCAGAGCCCCATTGGGTCCGTCCAACCTCCTTGCTAGTTCAGCCACCACCATCAGTTGATCTTGGAGGGGAAGGGTCCCCTACCCTACCACTTGGACAGGGCAGCCAGAGGGCGAATGCAGAAGGCGTGTGTACACACACACACACACACACACACACACACAGGGCTTCCCAGGTGGCTCGAGTGGTAAAGAATCCGCCTGTTAATGCAGGAGATGCAAGAGACACAGTTTCGATCCCTGGGTCGGGAAGATCCCCTGGAGTCGGAAGTGGCATCCCATTCCAGCACTCTTGCCTGGAAAATCTCATGGGTAGAGAAGCCTGGTGTGTTACAGTCCATGGGGCTGCAGAGTTGGACAGGACTCAGCTACTGAGCACATGCACATATATACACCTATATACAATATATTGTAAATATACTAATGCAACATACTTTGTGTGTTGTGTGTATATGCGGCGGGGCTGGGTTGAAGGAAGAGGATCATATTGTCTTGCAAGACAAATGCCTCAGGGGAGGCCATCACACTTCCTCCAAGCAATGCAGGGTGACTCCCCTCAGATGGGAGTAGAAAGACTGACACCCGGGGGATGAGGATTCTACTGCCGCTGGGGGTGGGGAGTTCTCTTTCACTGGTAAAGATGACCTGAAGTCCCGGCTTCACGAAGACCTCCTCCACTCCAACTCCTGATCCTATTCTTCCCCGACCAACACCCTTACCTTGATAGCAGACACTCCCAGGAGGCTGGGAGTTCAGCTTAGGGAGTAAGTCAGCAGAACAAGATCTGAATTGGACTCCCAGCTGTCTCTGCCCTGCAGCTCCAGGAGCTGAGGGTCTCATCAGGGCACACCCACACACTCTCAGGTTTACCTGTGGCACTGAAGCTGGGAATTCAAAGCCCTGAGCTCATCCTTTTCTTTTTCCTCTTTGTCCAGCGATGTTAAGAGCAGCCAGATAAGGTTATTATATTCATTTCCAGAATGTTTTCCAAAAATGTTCAAAAGTGTCATAGACACAGTATCCTGTATCTTACTCGACTGTGCTGTGCTTATTCGCTCAGTTGTGTCTGACCCTTTGCGACCCCATGGACTGTAGCCCTCTCCATGGGGATTCTCCAGGCAAAAATACTGGAGTGGGTTGTCATCCCCTTCTCCAGGGCATCTTCCCAACCCGGGGAACTTCCCAACCCAGGTCTCCCTCATTGCAGGTGGATTCTTTATGGTCTGAGCCAGTGACTAGGAGTATCCAATGCAGATGCTTTGCACATCTTTGTAAACAGCTCATATCATGAACTCTCATGATGCTGTCTCTCTACTTCTGGAAGTAGAGTGATTAGCATTTTAAATTCTAATCAAATTAGAGAACCAATTCCAGAAACCCACAACCAATTCAGAAAACCCATCCTTCAAACTGTTTCTTTACCACCACTGGCAGTACCCACATCTGTATTAGTCAGGGTTCTCCAGAGGAATAGACCCAGCAGGGGACGTGTGTGTGTGTGTGTGCTTGCGTGTGTGTGTGTGTGTGCGTGCGTGTGTGCGTGTGTGTGCGTGTAATTGGCTCATGTGATTATGAAGGCTGAGCAGCTCCATGAGCTGCCATCTGCTGGTGATATTAATATGATTCGGTCTGAGTCCACTGTTGGGGAAGCCAAGGGAGCCAGTGGCATCAACCCCAGTCCCACAGCAGGAGAGGATGATGTGGGAGGTCCCAGGTCATCCATGAGGCAGGGAAAATGGGTAGATTCCTCCTGTCTCTGCCTTTTGCTCTATTCAAGCCCTCACTGGACTGGAGGATGTCCGTTCACACTGGGGACGGCAGTCTACGTTATGGAGTCTGGTAGTTCACATGCCAATTTCATACCCAGAAACAATGCTTAATCTGGACTTTCTGTAGCTAGGCAAGTGGACACACAAAATTAACCATCACCATAAAAAGTGGACAGCTTCCAGTGATATTTAAGAGTTAAATTGGCAGGACTTGGTAAGGAATGAGAGAAGTGGACAGACTAGTGAGGGATGTAAAGACTGACTCCCTCTTTTGGGGCTTGAGCTACTGGATGAAAGTGGTAACTAGGGCAGTGGGTGTCTGGAGAGAAAAGGAGTGGAGGGAGACAGTTTAAGAGTTTTGATTTGTGTGCTGCTGTTTTAAAGATAATAGAGACTCAGCATGCTTAAATGCTGATGAGAAACATCAACCAAAGAAGAGAAAGCAGAGGACGCCCACCATTGAAGGGATCGTCAGAGGACCCCAGAAAAAAAGGGGAGGGTAGGATGCTTAGTCAGAGAAGGCAATGGCACCCCACTCCAGTACTCTTGCCTGGAAAATCCCATGGACAGAGAAGCCTGGAAGGCTGCAGTCCATGGGGTCGCTAAGAGTCAGACATGACTGAGCGACTTCACTTTCACTTTTCACTTTCATGCATTGGAGAAGGAAATGGCAACCCACTCCAGTGTTCTTGCCTGGAGAATCCCAGGGACGGGGGAGCCTGGTGGACTGCTGTCTATGGGGTTGCACAGAGTCGGACATGACTGAAGCGACTTAGCAGCAGCAGGATGCTTAGTCGGAGAAGGCAATGGCACCCCACTCCAGTACTCTTGCCTGGAAAATCCCATGGACTGAGGAGCCTGGTAGGCTGCAGTCCATGGGGTCACGAAGAGTCGATCACGACTGGGCGACTTCACTTTCCCTTTTCACTTTCATGCATTGGAGAAGGAAATGGCAACACACTCCAGTGTTCTTGCCTAGAGAATCCCAGGGACAGGGGAGCCTGGTGGGCTGCCGTCTATGGGGTCACAGAGTCGGACACGACTGACGCGACTTAGCAGCAGCAGCAGGATGCTTCGTACAGTGGGGAAGCCCTCTTCACAGGACATTTGACTCTTCCCAGATTTTTCCCATTGCCTTCTTCTCCCTTGCCTTCGCCCCTGTAAAATCTTGTTCATCCTTCATTGCCCAGATGAAGGGCAATTTCCTTTTTTTTTTTTTTTTCTCCCAAACCAGACCTCCATCCTCCTCATCCCAAGTAATGGCCAGGGGCTTTTACGTGAGTGTGGCACTCATCACTCACACCAAATGATGACTTTGTTCTCTGGATGTGCTGAATATCTACCAGCTGGCCTGTCCATCAAGGCATCTTCTCCTTTATTGTGATTCCCTCAACACAAAACTCTGGTCTGATGTGAAAGATAAAGGGGTTTTATGGCAGAAATGAACCCATATAGAAGTCAAGGTAAGGAGAACACCTCACAGCTCCCCTATGCACAACAGGGCTCCAGCCCTTAAGTGATGCTCAGAGATGGAGGTCCTGCAAACAAGGTCCTCATTTCTCAGAAGGATGGTAGGGCTGAGCTACTGGCAATTAAGAAGTGCAGAAATTCCCCTAGTGGTCCAGTGGTTAGGAATCCACGCTTTCACTGCCAAGGGCACAGGTTCAATCCCTGGTCAGGAAACTAAGATCCTATAAGCCACACAACACCACCAAAAAAAAAAGTGCAAAACTAGAGAGCAGGATGGTGGCCCTTGGAGACCCAGGGATGTTGACGGCATCCCTGGTTCCTGTCAACGTCCCCACTCCTCATTAAATGTGGCAAACTAAGATAGGAGCTAATCTCAGGAGCCATTAGAAGGTGCAAAGAAGGGATGAGGTGAGAACACCATGGAGTAGGCATGCCTGCCCTGCACAGGCATTAATCAGTTGCTCAGTGAAAATAGCAGGAAAGAAGCTTGGCAGGAGGGAGAGAGATAACTAGCCCCAGGAAGCAAAGAGCCCTCCCCTGGCCATGCCCAGGCAATGCTGGCAGCAGGCGTTTCTCACCTCCAGATGACTTGTTTGTCACATCCATCTTCGGAATTCTAGGAGCAGATTAGGAAATTGAGTTAATTTAGAAAGTTAATAGATGTAAAGTGCTTAGAACAGTGTCTGAAACAAAGTAAGCATTGGTGTTTCATATAATAATGCAATAGCAAGCAGTAAACACTGCTAGAACCCTTGACAAGCAAGAGCTAGAGTCAGAGAAACCTGGCTTGAATGAGGCAACTTCTAGTATCCCAGAGGTATCCACTAATAAGACACTTAGCCTTAGATTCTTTTTCACTTGAAAAATGAAGTTATTCTGGCCTACTGTGCAGGATTGTTGTGGAGATTACAGAAGAGACTATTGTGAAATCTCCTGAGCCCATCAGGAATTCGCAAAGGAGGAGGCGTGTTCTCTCCATGGAAAGGATGGTCTTTAACGAACGCAGGCCCTTCACTCTAGAAATCTCCCCCATAAGTCTCTGCAATGGTGAATTTATATATTAACTTGGTTGGGCTAAGGCTCCCAGATATTGGGTCAAACATTATTCTGGAAGTTTCTGTGAGGCTGTTTTTTATGAAACTGACATTTAAATCAGCAGACTTTGGTGTTTCGTTGTTGCTGTGTTTTTCAGCTGAGCTGTGCTGCATGTGGGATCTTAATTTCCTAACCAGGGATTGAACTTGTGCCCCTTGCAGTGGCAGAGCAGAGTCTTAACCACTGGACCACCAGGGAAGTCCCATAAACCATGGCTTTTGAGCAAAGCAGATTGCCCTTTATAACGTGGGTGGGCCTCTCCAGTCAGCTGAAGCACTGAACAGAGCAAGACTGACCTTTCCCAAGCAAGGAGTTCTGCAGCAAACTTGAGCTGGAATGTTGTCTTCTTCCTGGGGCTCCAGCCTGCTAACCTACTCTGCAGATTTTGGATTTGCCAGCCAGGTAATCCCATGAGCAATTCTCTAAAATAAACCTACGCACACCTCCTATTGGTTCTGTTTACCTGAAGAACTCTAACACAGACAGAACTCCCTCTGGTTGTCAGATGGTGCAGACTGAGATTCCTTATCTCCCCAGCGTTGCAGAACCGGCTGGAATGTCTGTCCTGAGGGCCAAGGAGTAGGAAAGGGGATGTCTGCACTCCTAGTATCAGCGCTATCTGTCTGCCTGAGTTGGGCCCACACTGACGGTCACAATGGCCAAACTTTCATTACTAGGGCTCCAGGAAGAAAAGGCCTGGAGAGAATTTATTTAGTCTTTGCAAAAGTATATGGTGTCCTCATTATTGACCAGACACTGTGCTAGAGATGAGATCTTAAAAAGGATTATAATAAATTTAATGGAATCTGAAACACAATCCATTATAGGTACACAATAATTTATGTTCCCAGAAAACAGAAAAAAAAACCCTTCAGACTTCAGAGATATAAAAATGGGAAAAAATGCATCTCAGAATGAATAAAGTAGGATAATTATGATAATAATAAGATGGCTAAGGCTTGCCATGTACAGGTACTGTTTTGAGCATTTTGTGTGTATTAATTCTTTTAATACAGTCACTTATAAGATAGAAACCATCATCATCCCATTTTATGGATGAGGACACTGAGAATCAGACAGGCTAGGTGCCCTGCCCAGGTTCACCAGCTCCTAAGTGGCAGAGCCAGGATTTGAACTCAGGCAGACAGGCTCCAGAGTCCGTGCTCTCAACTACTCTGCAAGAACCATGGTTAGGAGATGGCTCATTCTGAATCTGTCCCATTGTCTAGGGACCTGCTGAGCAGCCCATGGCTCATTCCAGAAAGTCCAGTGCCTGTCAATCAATTTGACTGTAAGTGACCACTCTTAAACATACCACTAGCTTTTTTTGAGAATTTCAAGTAAAATATATCTACAGTCGCTCATGACTCTGTAACGAATCACTTGGCCAGAGGGCAATTTGGGGAGAGGACAGGCCT
Source organism: Bubalus bubalis (assembly GCF_019923935.1). Classification (NCBI taxonomy): domain Eukaryota; kingdom Metazoa; phylum Chordata; class Mammalia; order Artiodactyla; family Bovidae; genus Bubalus; species Bubalus bubalis. The sequence continues at coordinate 113,010,981 of NC_059161.1, forward strand.
TAAGGCATCACATGTGGTTGTCTGAATTTATTTGTGGTGCTCACTCACTCAGTTGTGTCCCACTCTTTGTGACCCCATGGACTGTAGCCCACTAGGCTCCTCTGTCCATGGGGGTTTTGCAGGCAAGAATACTGGAGTGGGTTGCCATTTCCTTCTCCAGTGGATCTTCCTGACTCAGGGATCAAACCCACGCCTCCTGCATTGGCAGGCAGATTCTCTAACACTGTGCCACCTGGGAAGCCCTTGGATTTATTGAGAGGATATTAAATGACTTCATCTTCTCATGATCCTCACCCAGGAATTCACGGAGTAAGTGATTATCACACCAACCAGGAGCAGAACAGATGCTAAGGACCAAAGATCTGGACAAAATGCCCATTCCCGGCGGGCTCCCTGAACTTGAGGACACAAAACGAAAGACCTAACCCAGGAGATGTCAGAAGCAGAATATTAGGAAATGCCCTGCAGGATAATTTCTGAGATGGTATATTCTTCCCTGATCGTTTTCTCCTGGGTATTCACGGCATCCTGGGGGCATCTCACCTCAGCAGAATGATGATGCTGCCATTCCAGTTCCCATGGAAACCAAACTGGGACAGAAGGAACAGAAGGCTCTTCAAGGTCATCAGAGCAAGGAGAGTGGAGACAAGGACAGCAAGGAACGGGGGTTCTTCCTCCCTCTCATCCCTGAAACAGGTGGCTCTGTCAGCAACGCGACCTTGGGGCCCCAGGCAGCAGTGCACAGTGGCCCAGGACAGGGTTGGGGGTGGGGGCTGCTCCTCCTGCCTCTGGTCCAGCCCTGCCTCTGGTTTCCAGGAGACAGGAGATGTGTGCTGCAAGTTTGGGGGATGAATGATCATCCTCGTGTGCCCCCCTACACCCTGACTCAGAGCCACTAAGTTTCCAGCACCATATTCATTATCAGCTTCAGGAAGAGGTCCTGGAGTCCAGGACTGCCACTCGGAGGATGCCCTGGTCAGAAAACTCAGGGACCACAAGGATGCTGAACCATCTTCCTCCCACCCGCCTTCTCCTCCCTAAGCTTCCCCACGTGTCTGTCTGCTGCAGAACTCCCTCAGCCCTTCCTTGCTTAACATCCCCGCCCCAAACTTCTCCTTCCTTCTAAAAGCCTTAACAAAAGACCTTTCTGTCTCCCAGTCACCCAGGCTTCAGAGCAAGGCTGGCCATTCCCCTGGAGCTGTTTATCAGGTCTGGACACCCCCAGATCTGTCCAGGCCCAGAGTTGGGGAGTGGGGGAACAGGTCACCAAATGTGAGTACCCTGTCCTCGAGTCACGTGAGGCTGGGCATCCAGGTACAGAACTCAGAGACCCAATGACTTAATGGGGACAGAGTTTTCTGGCAGTGACGGGCAAAGGCAAGTCCATGCAGTCACTGCTCATTTTCATCAGGCTCCAGATTGTGCCAGGCACCTGCGGCATCACCGTGGGGCTCTGGGTCTCCCATCAGCCCAGGCACTACCTCCAGACCCCATTGTCTGAAGCCTGAGCATCTCTGAACTTCCCTGGGAGATCCTTTCTGCTGAAATTGGCTTCTCCTCGTTTGCCAGTTCTTAGGAGGTTAGAAAAAGTGCAGGATACAAACAGAAGCGGTGGTGGAAGCACAAGGGCAATAATGGTTATTATCGTTAGAGTTGGTTTATTCCCTCTACAGTTTTCCTTAGCTCGCCGGGGGAAGAGGTCTATCCACCCAGAGTGAAATTGCAGGGCTGGCCTATTCTCACTCGTCTAGGAGATGCATTTACAAACTCAAAAGCTTAAAAAGGGTTTAGGAGAAGGGCTTGGGGTGGTGGGACTAGCAGTCAGCAGTGAACCAACCAGCCCTGTGACTTTAGGGACAGCAGGAGCCCGCTATTTCTACAATTGTAACTTGTGGGTTATCACGATTCTCTAAGGCTGCTTCCAGCTGTAAAATCTTATGCTTCTCTGGAAAGAAATTATATTAATGATTAACATTCACTTCTTCATCAGGGCCCAGGCTTAGAGCTGAAAGCTGCCAGCCTGAACCTAAACTCCCTGCACATCTACCCAGAGACCACGCGTCAGCTGCCCAGATGGAGAGCTGCGGAGGGAGCCTCCTGGGGCTAAAGCAGGGGAAATTCAGGAGGAGGAGGGGAAGGTGGGGAAGGAGATGTGGAAGGAGGCGGAGAGGGAGGAAGAGCAGGGGGAGGATGTAAGGGAGGAGGAGGGAGAGCAGGGGGAGAGGAGAGGAGATGGAGGGGTGGTAACAATTTTGTGCCTATTTCACAGATGAGGAAAGTGAGGCCTAGAGAAGTGATGGGGGACCTATAATCATAACTAGGAGGATGGAGACATGATTTGGATGTCAACAGTTCGGCTTCTGAGTCCACCCTAAGAGGGCCTGCCTAGCCCTGTGGAGTCCCAGCGGGAAACAGACCACACCTTCCAACAGGGTGATTAGGGGATTTGAGTGACAGGGGAGCCCCCAGGACGGCACAGTCTCTGGAGCTGGGTGGGAGTTGGGGGGTCAGGGTGAGGGCAAGGTTACCTGACCCTGGGTGTGGGATGCAGCTGCCCGACCCATGTGCAGGGAGAGCACCTTCATCCCGCCATCAGGCACCCAAATAAAGAAAGAAATAAAAATGTTTTTAAAAGTTAAAAATAACAAAAATAAAAACTGGAGACAAGACAAGTGATTGCTGTAATACTCCAGGTGAGGAATGATGAGACTCTGAACTGAGCTACAAGCAGTAGGGCTATAGCTGTATAAGCAGGTGAACTCTGGAGTTTCCCACTTGAGTGATTCAGTTCATAAAGGATAATAAGGATATTTCAAGGGAAATACAATTTGGAGAGGAAGAGTCTTAGTCACTTTAGACATGCTGAATTTGAGGAGCTTGTATGATACCCCACGGGGAACAGTCCAGAGGGAAGCTGGATGGAAGTTTGGACTCCGGAGGAAATTCTGAACAAAAGATATAGAGAAGTGGGGAAGAAAATCCTTGGCATGGATGTGATTTCTTAGGAAGAAAGTGAGGGCAAATAAAAAACCTGAGGACAAAACGTTTAGAAATATCAACATCAAAGTCGAGGCAGAAGAAAAGTTGCTTGATGAATGGGACTTTAAATTAGGGAAAGTAAAAAAAAAAAAATTTTTTTAATGAAAAAATAAAATTAGAAAAAGTAATTTTTTAATGTCCATTTTAGACCAATTTAAGGAGACCCTGGTTTGATTCCTGGGTTGGAAAGTTCCCCTAGAGAAGGGATAGTGGATACCCACTCCAGTGTTCTTGGGCTCATTTGGTGGCTCAGACAGTAAAAAATCTGCCTACAATGTGTGAGACCTGGGTTTGATCCCTGGGTTGGGGAGATTCCCTGGAGGAGGGCATGGCAGCTCACTCCAATATTCTTGCCTGGAGAATCCCATGGACAGAGGCGCCTGGCAGCCTAACATTCCATAGGGTCATAGAGTTGGACACGACTGAGGGACTAAGCACAACACACATTTTAACAAGATGGAATGTTGGGGTAGATAGTGCTCAGTCACTCAGCTGTGTCAGACTTTTTGTGACCCCACAGATTGCAGCCCACCAGGCTCCTCCATTCATGGGATTTTCTGGGAGAGAAAACCGGAGTGGGTTGCTATTTCCTTCTCCAGTAATTGATAAATATCAATACAATTCTATTCAAGTACTATCCCAGGCTATTTAATAAATGTAGTCAGATGAATGCAATAAGCAGAGTTAAATGTTGCAGTTAGGTGTAGGAGGAGAGGCCTGAGGATTGAGCTGGTGGGAGTACAGCATATGACCAAGAAGAGTTCAGGTGATGCGGACACAGCTGAACCCTCTTCACTAAGGCTGGACACAAAGTGAAAAGGCTTTTGGTAAAACCGCCTTCAGCAAGAAATGCCACCAGCCAATTCTTTCAGCCTTGAGTGTAAGAAAAATCAAACAGATATTTTGTAAGGAGAACATGGAAACTGCTTTTCTATACCTCACATGCGAGTGGGGGCTGGAAGGATATTGGTTTAAGTGTCTCTTGGCTGGGAGCAAAATGGATTTTCCCCTTTTCTTTTTTATGTGTATGTGTTAGGCGCTCAGTCGTGTCCGACTCTTTGTCACCCCCATGGACTATAGACCACCAGGCTCCTCTATCCATGAAATTCTCCAGGCAAGCATAGTGGAGTGGGTTGCCATTTCCTTTTCCATTTATGTGTATGTTGTTGCTAATAATTCACAAAGTTATTTTCCTGTTTATACCTCAGTTCCCCCAAGTAAATGATTAACCATGATTACACATTAAGAAAAATAAGAACTTAAGCTTGAGAGCTTTACCATGTCCCAGAATTGGTTCTTAGTGCATTATTTTTTAAAAAAATGTTTTTGTGTTTATCGATTTGGCTGCCTTGGGTCTTAGTTGCAGCATGCTGGATCTTTGTTGCGGTGCCTGGACTCCCAGTTGTGCTATGAAGGTTTAGTTGCTCCGAGGCATGTGGGATCTTAGTTTTCTGACCAGGGATCAAACCCACGATTCCTGCATTGCAAGGTGGATTCTTACCCACTGGACCGCCAGGGAAGTTCCCTCAGTGCTTGATCGATCTCAACTCATTTGTTCTGCACAAGATGTTATAAACTAGGAACACTCATCCTTACTTTATAGAAGACTGAACAGAAGGCTAGGGAGGTCCACTGACTTAACGAGAGTCGTCCAATGAAGACACCCACATAAGAATTCATGCCCAGGCAGTCTATGTCCCGTGTCTGTCCCCTTGTCTAGCATTTTATACCACTTTTAGTTCATAGGTCCCAGTGACTGTTAATAAATAGAAGCCACTTAGATTACACAGTTACTTTTGACTTTCTCAGAGGGAATCCAAGGTAATCAACAACTAGGAATTGCCATGAAGGTTTCTGATAAATAATCAGTGAAACAGAATAACTCATAAATGTTCTCTCTTGCTGTTAGGCTCTATAATATATGTACATTTCATTACATGACCCTATGCATATTTATCACTTTAGATGGTTTTCACCTCTCTGGTTTTAGCTAGATTATAAATTCTCTGAGGCTAAAAGTACAAACTCCTAATATTCAGAGCCTAGCCCAGGAAAGCAGTGAAAATCTATTGATGCATTTTTTAATGAATGATTCAGATAATGAAGGGGAGCTTGAAAGAGCTTCTTTCAGTCACATAAATATTTTTCAGTTATTTTCCAAATAGCCTGAGTTGGGAAGTCAAAATCTAAAATATGTTTTAGGGCTTGGTATTTTTTAGAAGATATTTTAAATACATTATTTATGACTTCAAGAGAAATGTATCCATAAAGACATAATTCATTTTGAAAGGACCCCATGGAATCTACAGTATTAAGAACTTTTTTTTTTTTAAAAGAAAAGAATAAAATTTCTTACTTGAGCTAGTTTCTAAATCAAAGAGCTACAAGTGAAGGCTGCCTTTGGTCCAAAGTTACCTCAAACTCTTGAACCAGCATCCTGAATGCTCCTCTCTCTCTTTCCATCAAGGATATACTCAAGTACAACCCCTGCCTACTGGAAATATCTGATGTGAGATGTTAAAGAATAAACACTGGTGACTGGAGCCACTCTGCTGAAAGTCCTAAGAGGGCTTCTGCTCTTGGTAAAGGAAAGTCAGTAGTTTAGAAGAACAGTCCAGCTGAGAACAAACATGAAAGATAGACAAAAATCTTAAAAAAGCAAGCTTCTCTCATATCAGAAACCCGACGCACTGCTGGCAAGAATGTAACGTGGTACAGCTACTTTGGAAAAGCATGACAGTTCCTCAGAAAGTTAAGCACCAGGTCACCATGTGACCCAGTGATTTCCACTCCCCAAAGAGGTGAGAAGCTATGTCCACACAAAGTCGCCAACATGAATGTCCTTAGTAACATTGTTCATAACAGCCAAAAGGTGAACATGACCCAAATGTCCATCAAGAATGTACAAACAAAATGTAGTATTTCCATACCATGTACTCTCATTTGGCCACAACAAGGAATCAAAGACTGATAGATGCTCCAACATGGATGAACTTTATAAGCATGCTATGAAGCTAGAGACAAAGATCTTGTATTATGTGATCCCACTTATATGAAATGTCATAATAAGCATTTCATAGAGACAGAAAGTAGATTAATGGATGCTTAGGATCAAGGGAATTGGTAGGTGAGAAAGGATACAGGGCTTCTTTCTGAGGTGGTGAAAATGTTCTAAAGTTGATTGTGGTAATAGGTGCATAATTCTATGACTATAGTAAAAACCACTGAATCGTACTCTTTAAATGGGTGAATTGTATTACATGTGAATTGTATCTCAATAAAGGTATTAACAGAAAAAACAAAGGAAAAAACTGCTCTCAAAGGCACTGTTAGCTGTTGGTAGTAAGTTAACAAGATCATGATAAGTTACTGGGAGAAGACCTAGGACAGAGAGCGGAAGCCCAGAGAGGAAAGCGTGGCATTTGGGGCCACTTCCCCTTTCGGAGTATGTGTTGGTTCTACAGGAGCTGGCTGGAGGGCACATCGCATATTGCAGGTGGCACATTGCTGGGCTTACTGCCCCTGAGTGGGAGTGTGAGCTCATCAGAGTAGGGATGAACTGGAGAGGGACCTGATGAAGCCAGTTCTCCTTGGGCTGGGAAAGTCTGCCCTAGGAGCAAACTGAACATACCAGATTGTTCTCAGGGGGACTTCAGTTCAGCTTCAAGCTCTCTCCATGTCTGGAGCTGGATTTGGAAACTTCAATTGTTGGCATCCCTAGATAGCATATTCAAAAGCAGAGACATTACTTTGCCAACAAAGGTTCGTCTAGTCAAGGCTATGGTTTTTCCTGTGGTCATGTATGAATGTGAGAGTTGGACTGTGAAGAAGGCTGAGCATTGAAGAATTGATGCTTTTGAACTGTAGTGTTGGAGAAGACTCTTGAGAGTCCCTTGGACTGCAAGGAGATCCAACCAGTCCATTCTGAAGGAGATCAGCCCTGGGATTTCTTTGGAAGGAATGATGCTAAAGCTGAAACTCCGGTACTTTGGCCACCTCATGTGAAGAGTTGATTCATTGGAAAAGACCCTGATGCTGGTAGGGATTGGGGGCAGGAGGAGAAGGGGACGACAGAGAATGAGATGGCTGGATGGCATCACTGACTTGATGGACGTGAGTCTGAGTGAACTCTGGGAGTTGGTGATAGACAGGGAGGCCTGGCGTGCTGCAATTCATGGGGTCGCAAAGAGTCGGACACAACTGAGCGACTGATCTGATCTGATCTGATCTGATAGATACATAGCAGAAATGAGCATAAATCCCTTCTGAAGGAAGGTGATATCATTCAAGTCCTCAAGTTATTTTAGCAAACAATTTTTCAAAAAAGAATCAGTTCAGTTCAGTTGCTCAGTTGTGTCTGACTCTTTGCAACCCCATGGACTGTGGCATACCAGACTTCCCTGTCCATCACCAACTCCTGGAGCTTGCTTAAACTCGTATCCATCAAGTCTGTGATAACAAGAAATAACTAGCACACAATAAGAAAATAAGCTAAGAGAAAAAAAATAGGCTGTAGAAACAGACCTAGAGGGACTACAGAAATAGGAGTTATTAGATACAGACTTTAAAATATCTATGCCTGTGATCCAGCAATCCCATGATGCAGCACATGCACGGAGAAAACCATGACTCAAAAAGACACAGGCACTGCAATGTTCGAGGCAGCACTATTTACAATACTGAGGATATGGAAGCAACCTAAATGTCCATTGACAGATGAATGGATAAAGAAGATGTGGTGCATATATACAATGGAATATTACGCAGCCATAAAAACGAACAAAACTCATTTGTAGAGACAGGGATAGACCTAGAGACCATCATACAGAGCTAAGTAAGTCAGAAAGAGAAAAACAAATTTCATATATTAACACATATATGTGAAATCTAGAAAAATGGCACAGATCATCTTATTTGCAAAGCAAAAGTAGAGACACAGACAGAGAGAACAAATGTGTGGATACTAGGGGGCAAAGGGGTAGGTAGTGGTGGAAGGAATAGAGAGACTGGAACTGATACATATTCACTATTGATACCATGTGTAAAATATATAGGGGCTTCTCTGGTGGATCAGATAGTAAAGAATATGCCTGCAGAGAAGAGGGATCCAAGTGGTGGGACTCGCGACACGGCCGCGGAGACATGAAGGCCTTCTCGCCGCGCCCCCCCACCCCCCGCCAGCCCCCGGGGTCCAGGCTAGACCTGGCTGTCCACTCCCCCATTCCCCATGGAGAAGATGGAGCTGATCCAGAAGGCCAAGCAGGCCGAGCAGGCCAAGCACTACGACGACATGGCCACCTGCATGAAGGCCATGATGGAGCAGGGCGCCTAGCCGTCCAACGAGGAGCGCAACCTGCTGTCAGTGGCCTACAAGGTGGTGGGGGGCCACCGGTCCATCTGGAGGGTCATCTCCAGCATCGAGCAGAAGACCGACACCTTGGACAAGAAGTTGCAGCTGATCAAGGACTACTGGGAAAAAGTGGAGTCCGAGCTGAGGTCGATCTGCACCACAGTCCTGGAATTGTTGGATAAGTATTTAACAGCCAATGCAACTAATCCAGAGAGTGTCTTCTATATGAAAATGAAGGGAGATTACTTCTGGTACCTTGTTGAAGTTGCTTGTGGTGATGATGGGAAGCAAACGATAGATAATTCCCAAGGAGCTTACCAAGAGGCTTTCCATATAAGCAAGAAAGAGATGCAACCCACACACCCCATCGGGCTGGGGCTGGCTCTTGACTTTTCTGTGCTCTACTATGAGATCCTCAATAACCCGGAACTGGCCGCACACTGGCTAAAATGGCTTTTGATGAGGCTATTGCAGAACTCAACACACTGAATGAAGACTCGTACAAAGACAGCACCCTCATCATGCAGCTGCTGAGAGACAACCTCGCATTATGGACATCAGACAGTGCAGGAGAAGAACGTGATGCGGCAGAAGGGGCAGAAAACTAAGTGCATACAGGGTGTCATCTTTCTTCCCCTTGAAACCTTTTTACTAAAACATCTCCATTCCTTATTCCATTTGGATTTCCTATGGCATCCGGTCCCATCACTTCATGGGAAATAGATGGGGAAACAGTGGAAACAGTGTCAGACTTTATTTTTCTGGGCTCCAAAATCACTACAGATGGTGACTGCAGCCATGAAATTAAAAGATGCTTACTCCTTGGAAGGAAAGTTATGACCAACCTAGATAGCATATTCAAAAGCAGAGACATTACTTTGCCAACAAAGGTTCGTCTAGTCAAGGCTATGGTTTTTCCTGTGGTCATGTATGGATGTGAGAGTTGGGCTGTGAAGAAGGCTGGGTGCCGAAGAATTGATGCTTTTGAACTGTGGTATTGGAGAAGACTCTTGAGAGTCCCTTGGACTGCAAGGAGATCCAACCAGTCCATTCTGAAGGAGATCAGCCCTGGGATTTCTTTGGAAGGAATGATGCTAAGGCTGAAACTCCGGTACTTTGGCCACCTCATGCGAAGAGTTGACTCATTGGAAAAGACCCTGATGCTGGGAGGGATTGGGGGCAAGAGGAAAAGGGGATGACAGAAGATGAGATGGCTGGATGGCATCACTGACTTGATGGACGTGAGTCTGAGTGAACTCTGGGAGTTGGTGATGGACAGGGAGGCCTGGCGTGCTGTGATTCATGGGGTCGCAAAGAGTCGGACACGACTGAGCGACTGATCTGATCTGATCTGATAGCAAAGAAACACACTCATGTGTATGGAATCAACTGTTTATAGTCTTCACACTGCAGCTTTGGGAAAACTCCATTCCTAGATTTGTGTTTGTCTTAGCCTTCCTGGTGTGCAGTTACTGCTCTAGGAAAGTATTAATAGCTTCATTTCATACAAACATAAGTAACTTCCAAACACTTATGTAGAAGACTAAAAATGTATCTGGTATTGAAGTAATCTGAACCAGTTCTGCAAGTGACTGTGTTTTGTATCACTGTGAAGGTCTGAAAATGTAGCTAATTACAATTTAAAGAGTGTTCTACATAACTTCCGGAGAAGGCAATGACACCCCACTCCAGTACTCTTGCCTGAGAAATCCCATGGATGGAGGTGCCTGGAAGGCTGCAGTTCATGGGGTTGCTGAGGGTCGGACACAACTGAGTGACTTCACTTTCACTTTTCACTTTCATGCATTGGAGTAGGAAACAGCAACCCACTCCAGTGTTCTTGCCTGGAGAATCCCAGGGATGGGGGAGTCTGGTGGGCTGCCGTCTATGGGGTCGCACAGAGTCAGACACGACTGAAGTGACTTAGCAGCAGCAGCTACATAACTTCTTAATTTCTACATTCCCTTACTCTTCTTCAGAGATTTCCTTTCAGTAAGCAACTTTTCCATCCCCTTAATGTATTCCTTTTTAGTAGGAATCCAGAAGTATTAGATTGAATGGGCAAGCATTTGACATTTTGGGGCTGGGGGGTCACAAATTAAAATGCCTCCTGTATCATATGTGATGGAGGTCTTGTGTATCTGTGACAACAGGGAGTTCCTTATTCACTCTTCATTTGCTGCTGTTTAAGTTGACAACTTCCCTTCCCAATAAAAACTCACTTACACCTCCTGCCTTTGTAGTTCTCGTATTCACTTTACTATGTAATAGAAGTACAATGTTGCTGCCAGAATACAACTGTTGCTTTTGGAAAATTAAAGTGCATGTCATTCTTAATACACTAGAAAGGGGGAAAAAGGCACATAGTCCAGTCTAAAACATTAGCACTTTTCCATGCAGATTTGTGCACATGCGAGAAGGTGTCCAGTTTGTCTAGCGATTGTTATTTAGAGAGTTGGACCACTATTGTATGCTGCTAATCACTGACTGTAGTCCCAAAAAAGCCTTGTGAAAATGTTATGCCCTATGTAATAGCAGAGTAACATAAAATAAAATTACATTTATAAACAAACAAACAAAAAAGAATATGCCTGCAATGCAGGAGCCCCAGGCTGGATCCCTGGATCAGGAAGATCCCCTGGAGAAGGGAATAGAGGGCTGTCTGCTCCAGTATTCTTGCCTGGAGAATTCCACAGATGAAGGAGCCAGTGAACTACAGTCCTTGGGGTCACAGAGTCGGACCCGGCTGACTGAACAACTAACATACACACAAAATAGGTAACTAATGAGAAGCTACAGTATAACTCAGGGGATTCTACTCAATGCTCTGTGGTGACACAAACAGGAAGGACATTCAAAAAAGAGGGCACATATGTATATGTATAGCTGATTTTTCTCCGGTGGCTCAGTGGTTTAGAATCTGCCTGCCAATGCAGGAGATGTGCTTTCCATACCTGGGCCATGAAGATCGCCTGGAGGAGGAAATGGCAACCCACTCCAGTATGCTTGCCTGGAAAAATCCCATGGACACAGGAGCCTGGCGGGCTACAGTCCATGGGGTCACAGAGTCAGACACAACTGAGCATGCACACAGGCTACACAGCTGATTGCTTACAGTAGAAATTAACTCAGTATTGTAAAGCAACTGTGAAAGTGAAAGTCGCTCAGTTGTGTCTGACTCTTTGCAACCCCATGGACTATACAGTCCATGGAATTCTCCAGGCCAGGATACTGGAGTGGGTAGCCATTCCCTTCTCCAAGGGATCTTCCCAACCCAGGGATCAAACCCAGGTCTCCCAATTTGCAGGTGGGTTCTTTACCAGCTAAGCCTCTAGAGAAGACCAAGAATACCAGAGTGGGTAGCCTATCCCTTCTCTAGCTGATCTTCCTGAGCCAGGAATCGAACTGGGGTCTCCTGCATTGCAGGCAAATTCTTTACTACTACTAAGTCACTTCAGTCGTGGCCGACTCTGTGCAACCCCATAGATGGCAGCCCACCAGGCTCCCCCATCCCTGGGATTCTCCAGGCAAGAACACTGGAGTGGGTTGCCATTTCCTTCTCCAATGCAGGAAAGTGAAAAGTGAAAGTGAAGTCGCTCAGTCATGTCTGACCCTCAGCGACTGCATGGACTGCAACCTTCCAGGCTGCTCCGTCCACGGGATTTTCCAGGCAAGAGTACTGGAGTGGGGTGCCATTGCCTTCTCGGGGCAAATTCTTTACCAGCTGACTTATCAGGGAAGCCAAAAAAGTAACTATACTCCAATAAAAATTAAGAAAATAAATAAAATTTAAAAAGATCCCACATAGAAGTTCAAAGATATAGTAATGAATGAGCAATGAAAATGATAAATGAGTGAATCTAAACGACTATCCGAACGTTTGATTTATAATAAATACAGAATTGATGAACTTTGGGAACAGGAAAATTTTCTTAATAATTGGTGTTAGACAATTATATCCATATAGAAAAAAAAAATGCTAAACTGACCCCATATCATATTATATGGAAAAATCAATTCAGCTATATTGTGAGTTACAGTATAAAAGGTAAAACAATAAAATTTCTAAATTTGCGACCTCATGGTATGGAATGACTTTTTAAATAGGACATAAAATTCACCAACCATAAATGAAAAATTGATAAACCTGACTACATAAAATTAAGACTGTATTCCTCAAAATGTATCGTTAAGAGAGTGAAACAAGCCACAGGCATCGCTCTTGGCCCCATGGAACTGTTGGGCTTGGGAAAGCTAGAACCACCTGTTCTAGATAACACTTATGTTTCCAGCCCTTTGTAAACCTAAAAGCTCAATTCAGGATGGGAAAGTCTGCAAACTTTCTTCCCCTAATCCAAACCAAAGAAGCCTGGGACTATATGGGGGGTTAAGTTGGGGGCTGCTCAGTATCTCAGTTTGGAGGCTGTCTTTTCACTCAGGTTAAGAGAAATAGTGAAGGAGGCTGCACACATGTGGATTGTAAAGTGCCTTTGCTTTTTCCTTCCGTGTGAGGGTAGATGAGCTCCCAACAGGCCAGGAAGTGGTGGGCAGAGAGCGTTGGTTCTAGAATGAGCCTGGGGGATGACACCTAAGAATGATGGTGTCTAAATCATGGATGAAACTGATTCTTCTGGGGAGTTCCTTTTAAAAATACAGGTTCTTAAGGTTGCCAGCAGAGGTGGTGGGAAGGATGAGGGAAGGGATAGGTAGGGAGTTTGGAATGGACATGTACACACTGCTATATTTAAAATGGATAACAAACAAGGCCCTACTATATAGCACTGGGAACTCTGCTCAATGCTTTGTGGTAACCCAGATGGAAGAGGGGTTTGGAAAGAATGGATCCATGTATATATATGGCTGAGTCCCTTCCCTGTTCACCTGAAACCATAACAACATTGTTAATCAGCTATTGCTGTTGTTCAGTCACTAAGTCATGTCCAACTCTGTGGCCCCATGGACAGCAACATCCCAGGCGCCTCTGTCCTCCACTATCTCCCGGAATTTACTAAAACTCATGTCCATTAAGTCGGTGATGCCATCCAACCATCTCATCCTCTGTCACCCTTCTCCTCCTGCCCTCAATCTTTCCCAGCCTCAGGGGCTTTCCCACTATACCCCAATAAAAAATAAAAAGTTTTTTTTTTAAAGTTCTCTGGCCATCAAAGAGACAATTCATTTAGTGGTGCATAGAAATTTATATTAAAAAAAAAAACTCGGCAGGGAATTCTGACGTGGTATCTAGGTTTGGAAACTCTGCTGAAGCTCAGAAACCCTTCCAGGACTCAGCCTATGAAAATGGAGACGTCTGTCTCCAAGCGTTTATGCCATTTGCTAAAAATAGCAATAAACAATATCTGAGGATTGAAAACCACAAAATCATCCTTTAGAAATTATCAAGTCTCCTAATGAAAGCAACCTCTCCCTAGCGTTCTTGGGACAGAGGTTTCATCCAGGTGTCACAGCTCCAGTCTCACCCTCCTGTTCTCATGGCTGGCTCTTCATATCAGCTCGCCAGTCTCTGAGGCCGGGTCCGTGCCCTTGTGGAAGTGGGTAAGAAGAGCGAGAAAGCAGCCCAGGGAGCATCCAGAGGTCCCAGCCGCCCTGGCCCACACACAGGACACTTTCGAGGAATCAGCGCGTCACCAGCGCCACCTGGTGGCTCCTTTGAAATCCTTCGCTCCAGGCTGCGGGAAGATCAGGTCTCAGCGTCTAGAGATGCCTACTGGTTACAAAGGCAGCTCTTCCCTGCAGGACTGTGCGTGGCCAAAACAGGAGTTTTGTAGAGTTATTGTTTCTATGACCCCTTTCTTTCTTTCTTTTTTTAAATTTGATTTTAATTGGAGGATAATTTCTTTAGAAGGTTGTGTAGGTTTCTGCTGTACAATAACATGAATCAGCTTTTAAGAATATGTATGTCCCCTCCCTCTTGAATCTCCCTCCCTCCCTCCATCCCACTCACCTAAGTCATCACAGAGCATTGAGCTTAGCTCCCTGGGTTATATAGAAGCTTCTTATTAGCTATTTTACACACAGTAGTGTGTATGTCTCAATGCTACTCTCTCAATTCATCCCACCCTCTCCTTCCCCTGCTGTGCCCATGTCTGTTCTCTATGTCTGCATCTCTATTCCTGCCCTATAAATAAGTTTATCAGTATTATTTTTCTATATCCTATATACATATATGTGCATTCATATACAATATTTATTCTTCTCTGACTTACTTCACTCTGTATAGCAGACTCTAGCTTCATCCACCTCAGTTCAACTGACTCAAATTCATTCCTTTTAAAGGCTGAATAATATTCCACCATGGCTTCCCTGATAGCTCAGTTGGTAAAGAATCTGCCTGCAATGCAGGAGACCCTGGTCTGATTCCTGGGTTGGGAAGATCTGCTGGAGCAGGGATAGGCTACCCACTCCAGTATTCTTGGGCTTCCCTTGTGGCTCAGCTGGTAAAGAATCCACCTGCAATGTGGGAGACCTGGGTTCAATCCCTGGGTTGGGATGATCCCCTGGAGAAGGGAACGGCTACCCACTCCAGTATTCTGGCCTGGAGAATTCCATGGACTGAATAGTCTGTGGGGTCTCAAAGAGTCCGACACGACTGAGCGACTTTCACTTTTCCACCATATATATGTACCACAACTTCTTTAACCCTTCATCTGTGGATGGACATGTAGGTTGCTGCCATGTCCTGGCTATTGTACATAGTGCTGCAATAAACACTGGGGACACATGTGTCTTTTTGAATTGTGGTTTTCTTAGGGTATATGCCCAGTAGTGGGATTGCTGGGTCATATGGTGATCTCTTTCTTTAACATTTTTCATTCATTCATTCAACAAGCCTATTTGCATACATACTGTGTGTCAAGGAATCATAGGGCTTAGAAACCAGTGAAGGGATGCAGACAATTAGTAGGCAAAAAACACAAACCATTTCTGAATAACTGCTATTTAGAGAATTAAGAGGGTGAGGGGATCAAGTGGTCTTGAACTGGGTCATCAAGGAAGGCTCTCTGATAGAGAACCTGGCGAAGAGAAATGGCCTCCCGTGAGAAGGGCATCCTTGGCTGAGTGTACGGCTTGGGCAGGGAACCTGGGCTCGGGACAGAAAGCAAGGGCTTTCTGCACTACCAGTCTCCCTCTGAAATTTCCTTTTAACCACAAATTATGTCTTGCATCTATCTCTACCAGTCAAGATTCTCTTCCTGCAAGATACGTCAACTATGTGAAACCCTCGTTTTACAGAAAGGCTGACCAACTGATTAAATTCATAATGACATATAACAGAACCCTCTCTTCCTTAATTCTGCACAATCTTGCACCATCCCATAATACAAAGCCTGGACAACTTTTACTGGGTACTTGCGCTCCTGCTCTGCCCTTTAGGGACATTATCTACTTTAGTTCTCACAGCAACCCCAAGTGGTAGGTACTATTATTATTATTCCCATTTTAGAGATGAGAAAGCCATGGCTTAGTATGAATTTTAGAAAGGCCTAGTAGTTAAGGGTTTTAGAATTTTAGCAGTTAGGATTCAATTACTCAACTCTAAAGTCTGCTTTTATTAGAGCATAAGCTTGTCAGGAGTTACCTGGGTCTGACTCTCAGCTCCCTCACTCTTCACTAGCTGTATACGGTAGTGGTGATGGGTTTAACCTCTGTGTGCCTTGGCTTCATCTGTAAACTAATGGGGAACAGATGAGTTCATAGCCGCACAAGGCTTACAGCAGAGACCGGTCCTGTACTATGTGGTAAGACGGTGTCACCATGGGCTGTTCAAAACACGTCTATACTATTGCCCGCAGCTGGTAAAATACACAAAACTGAAGAGTCAAGTATGTGACTTATGTGCTGATAGTTCTTGTAAATGTTTTGATGAGAAAGGCAGGCAGATCACTTGGTTCAAAGTGTTATTTCTGTTATCCCTTAATGCAGTATTTGAGTTGACTGTGTGAATAGCAATACGCATGAACTACACTTCCTAACAGCTTGAATGTTTCACAAATGAGACTTGACTATGTAACTGTATGATAGGAGACAATGGTATAGACCTTGCCCGTGTAAGTGTATAATGGGAGGCAATGGTACAGACCTTGACTATGTAGGTGTATAATAGGAGACAGTGTTATAAACAGTCATGAGCATCTTACCAGTTTTAGAGAATGCTTTTTTTTTCTGTATTGCTTGTCAGGTCAATTAGACCTAATTTTTCTATCTTTCATTGCTATAAATAATTGAACTTGGGATTAATATTTATTCACAGGGATAGAGAAATTAATGATAAACTTCTGGAATCACTAAAGAGATGCAGAACCATGGTGTAAATGAGAAAAAGTGGCAAAGCTCTAGAAACTAGAACTGGTTTCCCTGATAGAGGCCCATTCCATCTGCTGTCAAGTACGTCTCCACCACCTGTGCTAGAAGCAGCCAATCGTGGCTAAAACTGTAGATTCCTGGCTCCAACCCCAGACCCACCAGACTGTCTGGTGGTTGCCCAAGGAGTCTTACGTTTAACTGCCCTCCAGCTGATCTATACGGAGTCTAAAGTTTGAGAAGTATCTGCCCAGTTTAAAGCATGAACATGTGACTGAGAAATCTCAGGATGTTTTGCAAGATGTTTTTAGGAAATGGGAAAAAGGGCATTAACTGAATGGCTGTGTGACAACTTAAGTTATGTGCCTGGCACTCCTTTCTCTCTTCCCCCTGGAGTTGATGGAGGAGCTGGATGTCTCCTGTGGGTGAGCATTCCTCTCTGCGGAGCTGTTAGCATGGAAAATGCCATTGTGTCTAATCATATTGCGTTCTCACAAAAGGTCAAATGTAGGGAGAACTCTTAAGTCTGTTTTATTCTCCCTTCTAAGCATCGTACACAAGAATCTCATCTTCCGAAAACTGGCTACCCAAGTACCTTATTAGGAGAAAAGAATCAGAGGCTCTAGGTAATGAAATACAGATGATGCAAAGCCCCAATCTTTCAGAATTTTGCTCACCATTTTGACAAGCTTATTTATTTTGAATGGTTATTTAGAGGAAGTCTGACAGGTAGCATGTAGACAGTGGCAGGAAGTAACGTCAGAAAGGAGGATTTAGGAAATAAAAAAAAAAACTACAAGACCGTGATAGGACTCTTTTATGTATAGACTGGCCTGACAGAGCATTTGGTATGCGTAGAAGCAAACACTTTTTATCTCAGTGTGTCCTGACCATATCACTATCTTATGGGACAGTGATCTGCAGGTGTAAATGATGAGTCCTTAGGTATACTAACATCAAAAGAAGTTTGTGGCTTGAAATATACTCTGGAAATACTATGATTAAATATTTAAAATAACAATTAAATCTCAACTTTCTTTTTAAGACACACATTCTTAATTATGCAATTATGTGAGAAACATGGCAACTAAAATGTTTTATTTCAGGTGGTTGCAGGTACTCGAAGTTTTAATGCAACAAGGAGTCAATATTACTATAGTGTGCCCTTTTCCCGTAGAACCACAAAAGAAAATTTCAAACACCACCAATGTATTTACCACTGATTTCTCAGTGATAAGTAAATATACACTTTAAGAGGAGGGTACTCTATTTTCATCAGCATGAAGGACATTTGATAATAGTTGGTATGGAAATGAGAACTTCAGAAAATTAAGGACAGTGGAAGACCCAGTGGAGATGTCATCTATGTCTTTTATCCCCTCTGAGCAGCAGTCTCTATGGGAACATGTGTTCAGGCTGGGTGTGTTTACTGGAAGCAGATGTCACACCTTGCTTCCGGTCTGCAGTGTGGTAGCAGGTAGATAGAACATGGTGGGCATGCTAGGGTCACCTGTACGCAACAGGTGACTTTCCTTCTGTATGGCTGGCAAAAAAGTGACAGGCCCTAATATTTTAGGATGAAGAATGATTTGTAATTTATCATTCC
This sequence comes from Bubalus bubalis, assembly GCF_019923935.1. NCBI lineage: Eukaryota > Metazoa > Chordata > Mammalia > Artiodactyla > Bovidae > Bubalus > Bubalus bubalis. The sequence continues at coordinate 113,029,295 of NC_059161.1, forward strand.
TAGTAGGAAAACTAGAATTTCAATAGCTTGCTACTGGGTTTGTTTTTTCCTTCAAAATTTTCTGGTTGATATAGATGCGTTTGAGAACTCTGGCACAGGAATGCGTCTGGACCCCCATCTGGTAGCTGGGTGACTGACAGCATTTGACACATTGGAATGCTTCATCTTTACGCACACACCAGCTGGAAACAAGTGTAGGAGATTCTTGTCTGGTCATTTTCACTCCACAAAGTACACAGGATGCTTTGTGGGAATCTTGAGAAGTACGGCTGTATACAGAACACCCTTCTGGAGAACCTAAGAAGCTAGTTCACCTTCCTGTGCACCCTAAGCTTAGGAGCCCCGAGGCAGCCCAGCACACAGACGCCTGCAGGCAGCCCGGCCGGCAGCAGGTCTGCTCAGACCCTGCAGCGCAGGCCAAGGTCCGCAGTTCCAAAGAGACTGTCTGCCCCAGGGAAAAATGCAGCCAGGCAGCCTACTGTGAAAGATGAAGACAGGAGATATTAAACCCCTTCCCTCAAATGAAGTATCTTATTGGTATAAGAATTTGTGTCATACAAACACTCATCTTTTGGCCAGAATAGCCCCGATTACCCCTGATTACCCATCTACCTTGTTATAACTCACATTAGGTTTAGAAAGCAAACACGTACACAGGAAGTGTGTTTTAACCTGAAATAATTTTCTTGATATTTGAATTGCTTTCAGTGGGACATTTGCTTTAAACCACAAGATATCTCCGTCTGGATTATCAGAATACAAAATCCCTTCTCTCCCCGCCCCCCAACCCAACCAAAACAAACAAAGGAACAAACGAACAAAACCCCAAACCCACAACTCAGCTTCAAATAAGCTTTGAAGAAATGAGACTCTAAATATTTACATATGGGTCAAGAAATAAATCACAAACTATTTACAAAAATACACAAGCTTATATGCATTAACAATTTACACCAGTTCACAAAAATATTAAAACATAAAAAAAACACTATATAAATTAAAGTTAAGAACTCAGAAGTATGAGCTAAGACTTCCTAGGATGCTTCTCTCATGCAGGTCATGGTTGAAAAATCAGATTTTGCTATCTTGGAATCTAAACTGTAAAACAACCATTTTTATTCTTTGAACACTAACAGCACTAATCAAAAAAGGAAAAAAAGACCCTCTGTGCACACCGACATTATCTTGCACACAGTTAAAATATACCATTCCTGACATTCCGTTAACACACAGTACTAAAAGTCACATGCCTCTAACCATTTGGAAGTAACTTTCTGACATACTTTTGCTTTCATGATTACTCCTTAACACACACTGCTCGGACGATACTCTGCCAACATATTGGATGAGTGACTGACGGGGCTGGAAACAGATAAATGGACTTCGCAGGCTCCTTTTTTTTAAACTAAAGGGCGGATTTCAAATTTACACTGTATACATCTATTGCTGCTTCAGGTGTGGTAATGACCTAGTCTATCTCTGCTCACATGAATGGTCCCTCTTCTCTGCAGGATTATTCCTATTTCAACCCGACCCTTTTAAAAAATGCTTTGCCATGATATAAATGTGCAGGCCTTGTCTTTGGGACCATCCCAAGGACTTTCATGTTTTTAGAAGGGAACTGAAGATGGTGAGCTGTCGATGAGGCTCAGATGAAATCTACTGAAAGGAGGTGGCATCTCTGGGGCTGTCAGCAGAGTCCCTGACGAGACATCCAGGGAATATTTATTTCAATCAAACCAAGCTGTGGCATCAGAATTTTGCCAAAAAAGGATAAAATCTGGAGACATGGCTGTGAAAATACCAACAGAATTAAAATTCTGGGTTTCACAAGTAAGGCAGCTCCGTTTACTTGATCGTGGCTCCATGTCAAAGTGTAAAAGTGCTGACGCTTGGTTGCTCAACCTGCGACGTCATATACCAACAAGGTGGCTGTGCTGAGGTAAGCTGGCTCGCGGTGACCTGCCGTCTGCCCGCGACAACCAGGAAGGGAAGGATGCATGCGAAGCCCCTCAGTAACTCTGCACCCGAAGTTAAGGCTGCACCTACACTCGGCGAGACAGCGCTAGACTGCAGAGTTTATGTTTCACACTTTTACCGGGAATTTGAGTCATTTTTCTGTATTCAAAATATGTACCTGATATTTCCAAATTCATAGGACATTAATAAAGTAACCGCTTTAAAGAATTAACCTTAGTGTTTATAAAATAGACTTTAGTTTCAGGAGTAAACAGTGTGTGTGACCAATCCACAGATATGAACACTGGACAGACTTCAGCCACATCTTTCTAGGCTCTCAGCTCCTAAAGCCATCTGTGTCTCGGGGCCACACCAGCTCCTCTCTCTAATCTCCGGGCTGCCTGTGAGAGCTCAGACGGCTTGTCTTCCCTCAAAGCGGCCATCGGTTGCCTACTGACAAAAAGATGGTAATGGTTGGAAAAAAAATTAGTGCTGTATATTCACCAAAGAGCAAATTCCTGCACGGAGCTCCTGATGTGTGTGCTAAAAGGAAGTATCCTATCAGGCTCCCTAGCACTGTGACTACAGACCAGGTGGGTCTGTACTGAGGCCTGAATTTCACAGACCTTTTCTATAATTTCAGGATTTCCTCCATGATCTTTATTGAATCTCTTCGATCAATTCTGGGGGAACAAAAGAACACCTAACAGAGTATTTCCACATATATTAATAAGTAAATGTGTTGCTCTTAAAACTTTATTTTCTTTTTCTAAATATAAACCCTTAAAATGCAATCACATGATTTTTTAGATTTAAAAAAACTGGCATGAATCCTAATCTTTATACAATTTCACAGCAATAATAGCAGCATCAATTTAGCCTCTTAAAAGATTTTTCTTTGCTCTAAATAAACGTTAGTTCCAAGTTTTAAAAAGCCAGAGCAGCAACCATCCAGGAAATGGAATGGAATTCTCCTAGTGTCTTCTACAAACTTGAGCATTTAAAACATGTGAATGTATAAAAATCAAGTATTATTAAGAGTTATGGAATGACATGATTATCTCAACTCGTTTTATAAATACAGGACTGCCTTCTGGTCTGGCGTTCGTGGTGGGGTGGGTTGAGAGAATGGAATGCAAACTTTCAAAAGAAAGTCCTGGGTATGGAACATGTTTAACATGTCTGCAGTGTTGTGAGGACTAAACCTGAAATGCTGGTGTGAATGGCAATTACAATTAAGACTGCAATTGCCCAGGGACAGAGGGAAGACACAACACGGTAATTCCTTGGGACCTAAAGGGTTGCTGCCCAGAATTCCAGCAGGTCAAATGGGCTGTGCTAAGTGTTATTGCAAGAACACTCAGTTTACTAACGGATAATAATAACCTGTAGCTACTGTAAGAATTCCCAGGACACCTGGTTTAGAAACTAATTAATATGCAAATTTACAATCATGTGACATTATGTGTGTTTATCCAGGCAAACCATGCTGGTTTTTCATTGTTTTTTAAATGGGGGGGGAAAAAAAACTGCTTTAGGAAAACAAATAGTGTGAAATGCTTCACTAGGATCACAATTTATCAAATACTATTGAGAAAAAAAAAGAACTGAAGACAGGCAGCAGCTTAGAACCACCGATGTAGCTTTCTGGTGCTAACGAAGGTCACAGACTTCCTGCCAAGAAGTTTCTTTAATTGTAACTTAGAAACCCCTCTGCAGTGGGATAAGCCTGTTCACTGAAGTGTGTGGAGCAACCAGGAGAAGAGCATGGTTCAGCCTGGATCTAATGGGTCTGACATTTTGTAATGGCTATTAAATGCTTATTCCTTTTTTTGGGCTATAATTTGTTAAATATCCAATAATAGTCTTATGTGAAGGCTCAGGGAGAAGTTTCTCCCCACTCTAATTTAATACACAGCCCCTTCTAAGACAGGGGGTATGACCTGACAAAGAAAACAGGTGACCCTCTGGGCAAGGCCGTGGCTACTGGTAAAGCAAGTGGGGACAGGACAGGACAGGGCACACAAGACCTTCAAGAAGTGAGCGTCAGCTGCTCTGAAGGACACAGCAAATGCTAGGAAGGACGAGGTCAAACTCAAATTCCATTAAAGGCAGTCCTCAGGCTCTTACAAATCAGCCCTATGTGGCAAGTACGGTCTGTAACAAATTTCTTTACTAGGTTTTCAACACAGTGCTTCACAATCGTTCAAATCTTTAAATGACAAAAATGACAACAGTCTGTAGGTGGAAGAGGTGGTGATGAAGCTGGGAAGAGGGAAAAAGATGGTGATTTGTTTTTCTTCTTCTTATTTTTTTAATGTGGTGGTTGGGGGGGGCGGTTTGTAGCCTTTTTTTTTTTTTTTTGGTTACTGAAAAAAATAGAACAGTCCACTGTCCAGCAGAGGCTGCGTCAACTCTATTGCTCCCGGGGCTCATTCTGCATGGACCTGCGTTTCAGGAGGCTGCAAGGCCAGCTCTGTGGGCAGGAAGGCGCCCTGCCCCAGAGCTGTGGCGTATGTCCTGCTCTGGGGATGGGGGAAGCTGGGGGGCATGTACGGGCCCATTGCTACTGCTCCGAAGCCCCCTCGCTGGTGCTGGGGCGGGGAGTGGTAGCCCTCCAGGTTATCGTACTGCGGCCCGGCAGTCCCCCGGCCCGGGCGCTTGCCGTGGGTGTGGTAGTGGTACAGCACGCCGGGGTCCCTGTCCGCGCTCTGGGGGTGGTGCAGTTTGAGGCTGTGACTCCTCTCTGGCTTAGGGGGCGGGAGCGCGGACTGCGACAGGTGCTCCTCCTCCTTGTAGCAGTCTCTGGGGTGCTTCTCTGAGGCCGGAGGCTGCCGGGCCCGGGGCCGCTCCAGCTCCTTGGGGAGCCGCACCTCTTTGTGGCTCGGTCTTAAAGACTCAGGCCCTGACGGCACGTATTTCCCTCCAGAGTTAAGGTAGCTGACAGGCTCGGCAGGGTCTGGAAGCCCTTTGGGCCCGTAGTCTAGCGGGCCAGCTCCCTGGGGGAAAGGGGGCCCGTTCTTCGGGTCGCACAGCTGCCTATGGCTTGCTTCCTGATGCGGCCTATGCTCGGGGAGGCTGCAGCCCGCGTCGTGCAGCTTTCGGTTCCTGACGCTGCTCTGCTTCTGGGGGAGGCACGGCTTCTCCGGCTGCCCATTGCCGTACCCGCCCTGGTGGTGAGGTGCGCGCTCCAGCTCCGGCTCCGCGTGCTTCCGGTAGAAGCGGTCCTCCCCCTCGGGGCTCAGGGCCTTGGCCGGGTGCCGCCCCTCCTTGCCCTCGGCCACCGAGAGGAGTCCAGTTTTCCCAGGATCCGACTTGCTGCGCAGGTGGATGACATAGATGCCGCCCAGGTCGTCCGGCGCGCTGGCCGCGCTCATGTTGTCGTACTGGGACACGACGGGCCCCTTGGCCTTCTGCCGCGCACGGCTCTCCCTGCGGATGGACTGCAGGCGGTATTTCTCCAGGTCCTCCAGGTCCCACGAGGCGTATGCGTGCTTCGCGTCGGCCACCGGGGGCATGTGGACCACGTTGTGGTCATTGGCCGGGAAGTAGCTGGCCACGCTGGGCCGGGGGCGCGGGGCCGCACCCCCGGTGAACGCGTACACATTCTTGCCCTGCAGGCGCGGGGCGAGGAAGGCCAGGTCGCGGCCGGGCAGGCGGTGCAGGGGCCGCAGCTGCACCGTGCCGTAGGCGTCCACGTCGCACAGAGCGCCGTCGGGGCTGTAGTAGGAACCGGCCGAGCTGGCGTAGGGGCTGTACCGGTAGTGCACCCGGCCGTTCTCGAAGTAAGGCTGTAGCTGAGTGACGTGGTAGTCCGAGCGGGCCTGGGATGACTGATATGGCTTATACTGGTACAGGGGTCGTGGGCAGTAGGCGGGCTCCTCATCTGGGGGCACCTCTGTCCTAGAGATGGGGACAGAGCGGATCATGGAGGACGGAGGCGCGTGCAGAGACTGCACCCGGCGGATGGTGGGGTACAGCGGCATGTCCTCGGGGTAGCAGCCACCCCTGACGGACGAGCTCAGTGAGGACACATACTCTGCCCGGCTACACAGCTTCGGGTGGTGTCCAGACACGCTTCTTCCCGGGGCCACGTACGTGTTGTACCGGGGGCCTGTGGAGGCTGGTGGCTCCGACCTGGATGCATACACTGGGTGCGGCTCCGCTTTCCCGTGATGGGGTGGCACGCTCTGGGGGCGGAACTGGCAGTTTGGGGTCATACTGAAATGCAGACAGTTTTCTGGACCAAAGGGCTCCGTGGTGAGGTCGGGCCTGGCGAACGTGGGGTAAGCAGTCTTAAGAGGGCCGTGCTTGGCTTGTGGGACAGGGAGGGGCAAAGGCAAGGGCTCTTCCACGGAGGCAGCGGCAACGAAGGAGTGGTACCCGGCGCTGCCCGCCCCGTCGGCGCTGCCCGAGTGGAGGGCCGCGGCCAGTCTGCTCTCCATGGTCCTGGCGGGGGGCGCCGGGGTGGGGAAGCCACAGGAAGCGTGCGCGGGCACAGACTCGGCGCGCAGGTGCAGCGCGGGCGCCCTGGCGCCTTCCCGCACCTTTTCAGGAAGGACGGGCTGGGGAGCTGGAGCAGAGGCTGGGCACTGTGCAGCGGCCCCGCCATCCCCAACCAGGACAGGTGCAGGGTCACCCATGCCCCTGGGTTCAGGCGGCCTCTCCGGAGCCGGAACTGCTCCTTGAACCTGTTGAAAGATGATATTACTGTGAGTGTTTTTTTATGCTTCCCTCTACAGAATCAAACATTACTGAATTCATAACTCACAAGCTGAGGCCATGTGGGCAGCAGCTGGAAATTTCCCAAGCTGTGCAGAGGTGCTGGACAGGGCAGAGGCCTACCTGTCCCTATAGTCAGGAAAAGAAGGCAGGCCTGTTTGGCCACCTGGTGTGGCAGCCAGCCCATCTTTGGAGAGCTGTTCTCATTTAGGATGGGTTTTCAAGAGATGGAGTGGACCATGACAGATCTGATTTGCTTAAAAGACCACTAGGCTTGAAACCACATGCCCGGTCTATCTGTGCAGCTCAGTCTCAACACCAAGAACATTCTGTTAAACAAGCAGTGCTGATTCTACCTGAAGAGTGTTTTGAAGTGACACCCACTACCCAGTGGGCAGTTTTCAGCCCCCAGGCCAGGGAGGGACAGGAAGGGACATGTCCAGGTGGCATTCAACACAGCCTCCGCCTCTCCCTCCCGCTCCAGTGTGTCTGTGGCAGCAGAGGACAAACATGGTTCTCACTGCAAGGCTGCACGCATGCTGCCCTTGAGAAACAAGTGGCTGGAAATAGCATCTTCCATAGAGGACTAGACAGTGAAGTCCTTTTAGTCCAAGGCGACGACAAAAAAACTTCACAGTCTGCATATAACATTCTCTCATCAAAATAGGTGCTTGACTATTCAACAATCTGATGGCTAATGCTGAAAAAACAAAAAGTCCTAAGACACTGTCATCTCTGATATTTCTAGAAAGTTGGTAAGACATAAAGTCTTCCAAATGTCCTGAGCACTTTGGTCATGCACATGTGAAAAACTGGCAGAGATGGTTGGACAACTTGCCCAGAGTCACACTGAGTCAGTGAGGGAGCTGGGAAAACCCCACAACTCTGACAGCCAATGGCCAGGTGGACTCCTGAGCTTATAATCTCTTTGTAAAGGGAGAGGGTATAGTTAAACCACAGCCATGGAGAAGCTGCTCCTTTTTCAGAGAAAAGCCAGCATCAAGATAAAGGCAGATCCCAATCTCAACCAGGAAGTGTTTCATGGAAATAGGCCATAGGACTTAAAAAGAGATGTCAGATCTCACTGGCAGTAATGGCACACACTGATGGAGAGTGGCACACCTTTGGAAAAACACTGCATGCCAATGACCCGCCCCACTTCTTACCTTATGGGGATTGGTTAGTCCTATACTGGCTGTGGTCTGTACCTGCCCCAGGACTGGGGGCTGCTCTGCAGGTCTCTGGGAAGGAGGTAGGGGTAGGGGACGGCTGGCTCGTTGAGCACGCTGAAGGGTGGCGGTTACATACTCCACTGCGCTGGGCTGTTCTGCCACGTCCCAGCTGGCTTCGCTGGCACTTGCTATGGCCGCTGATGGAGCATGCGTCATGTACGCCAGGGGGGCTGTGCTGGTGTTCTCTTCAGGGGACCCGGAAGGAGGGCAGATTTTGTCCCTAGGCAAATGAGAAGGGGCAGGACTTCTGTCTGCAAGTTCTGAAGGGTGATGGGGCTTATCCACGCTTGCACCAAGGTAAGAAGGAGGCTCATCTCCACTGTAGAAATGGAGCTGATCGTGGTCCACAAAGGAGACGGTCGGCACACTGGTCTTCACAGACTGGTCTTCAGGGAAAGTGATGAGATCATCAGACTTTGAGTCTGTCAAGGGAACGGAAGTGACTCTGGCCTTCTCTGGGTCCCCAGATAAATAGATTCGATGTGGCTGATCGCCTGGTACGTCTGCCGGGGACTGCCCCGTGGAGTCAGTGGTGCTGGAATGGGTATAGTCCCCGGCAGCTGCTGTGTCTGGCACTGGCTGGTCACCATGCCCAGGGCCCTTGTTCTGGAGGTGGGGCTGCTCTGCTGGCCTGTCGGTTTGGAAACAGGCTTTCTCGAGAGTAACGCTAGAGTAGGGAGCAGGCGGTCTGTCCTCGGCTGCAGCCACCGCTACGTCCCCACAGTGTGCACAGGCAGCCGGGGACATGCCTGGTCTCTTCAGTGACTGGGTGGAGGCCTGCTGTGCAGATTCTGCTAACGCCAGCGCCAGCAGGCGTGCCACGTTTTTCGGAGGCGGTGGCGGTGGGATAAGAGAGACTGAGCTTACAGGAACGGAATCCTGAGGGGGGTCATGTGTGTCTGCTCCTGGGGGGAAATTAGGAAAAAAGAAAGTGAAAAGATAGCTTGTGTTATCCTACATGGAAAGCCAAACATTCCCCCATTTGATCACTAAAAAAAAAAGTGCCTTCCGTATTTCAAAATGGCCATCTGCAATCTTCTATCCCACATGCAAACACTGCAGAAAACACATCTGGTTCAGAAGGAAAACTAAACCAGAGAGTGTTTAAGACTGCAATCTCCTCCTGGGTTGCTACAGAGATGGGCGAGGCAGGGAGCCAGTCCCTCATCTGGCTCAGGAAAGATTGCTTAGAAAACAAGCTTCAAGTGCTTGCAGAATGTTATTAAGAATACTTTTTACATTTGATGGTGTAGGCTGGCTAGTTAATGTGTAAGGCTATAATATAGATAATTTTATCAGAAGAGAAAACAGAATCAAGAGCTATGAAGCTGTGTAAAAATTATCTAGGAATTCTGATTGGACAAGGGCACTTTATCAAGATCTGAAGTAGGACCGCTGGCCCTTTGGGGGATGTTTTGGTTGACTTTAATTTAGGGCTTTGAGCCATCAGCACCACCTAGAAAAAACATTCTCTTTGATAAAAGGCTAGCTGTGGAGTAAACTTCTCTCCTAAAAGGCACAGTTGGTGGAAGATCCCTCTTAGCTTAAAGCAAGAATGGAGGAAAACAAATGGTACCTGTCTGAGTCTGTCCAGAAGGTACAGCCTTACTCTGACTGCTTGAGGCAGGCTCCTCCTTCCCTGGTGAGTCTACGTCTGCGGCAGCCCCCTGGTCCGGGGGCTGGGCTTCACACTCACACCCTTCCTGGGCCTCTCTCTCGTTTGCTTTTCTCTTTACTACCTGGGTGGGGGATCTATTTATGACATCACTTTCTTCGCTACTTTTGTTCCAGGCTGCAGAAGGTGCGTTCTGAGCTGCCGTGTTTGCGACGGGGCCGATGACTTCTGACACCCGGGCCGGAAGGGTCACTGAAATGGGCTCGGATATGTTCAGAGAGGGTGATTTGCTTATCTTCCGTCCGATCTTTGGAGAGAAAGCATAGACAACCTTTTCGGTGAACGAGGATGGCTTTGATGCTTTCTCTTCAGTGGGGCTCAAGTCCAGGGTGAAGAATGGACTCAGCTTCTCCTGAAGAGGAGACACAGGTTCAGAACTTGCAGTGCTTCCTGGAGTCTGTGACTGGCTACCGCCTGTTTCCGTATCCTTCTTATCGGTACTCTGTTTATCCTTGGAGTAGCCCAAGGAGTCTAAGAAGGAAGCCTCACTCTCCAGACATTCTGATTCAGCCTTAGGAGGACTGCACTGAAATGACATTGGATCAAAATCCAGGCTGGCTACTCCGATGTCTGGTGGGCTCAAGTCAACGTCTTCAGCCGAGTGTGGAGACACGAGAGCCGGAATGTGCAACAGCCCGACTTCCTCCTCGCTTCCGTTGTCGTGGGGCAGGTTGTCATAGGAGTTGCAGCGGTTCCCCAGCATCTCGCCGTTAAAAGAGGCGCTCAGGGCATCACTGCTAGATCTGGGTCTTCTGGGTCGGAACAGCTTGGAGTCACCTGGCAAAAATGGGTAGCAGCGTCAGAATATGAATGTCCCAGGACACACAGTGCCCTATGAGTCAGCGACTTAGTACAGCAGAGATGCGCTACATACAAGAAGGAAACGCAACCGTCTCTTGGGGAGCACAGATGGAACCCCCAAAGCAAACGCTCAATAACAGATTCACTTGGTACCATTGGAGGCAGGATGCACTGGATGGTTTCCATAGGAAAGAGGACTCAGAACTCTTAGATTCTATTACTATTGCAACATGGACTCTTGCGACTTTGGGCAAGTTTTTCACTTCTTTTTGTCTTGTTTTATCACTGACTGCACACATGACTTGTGAGGTACAACTACTCACTTTAAATGGTACTTCAGGCAATAGAAAGAGGGCTTTTTTTTTTTTTTTTGCTTTATTCTTTTGTTTTTGTGGGGAAATATCCTCATACCCAAAACTGAACTTCTCAAAAAAAGTATTTATATTTAGTAAAGTATAATTTTATATTTAGTAATGTATCCCTTTCAGATATTTAAAAATAATTTTATTTTTTTCTTCAACAAGAACAGGCTTTAAGCTTGTCAGGCAGAAGCCTTAAGAGTGGTGACAGTATTACCTTATTTTATGATATTGCTAAACATCCAACTGGTAAGAGAAGTCCTCTATCTCATTCTCATTATTCTGTTACAGTGATGAGCCATAGTGACGAAGTACCATAAAGAGACATTGTCTTGACACAAATACATCCACTAATGTGTTGACCACTTATAAAATTAATCCCTACTCAAATTTTATTTTCACCTTACTATAAGCACTTAGCCAGTCCACCGCACTATTTTTGAGAACCACTCTCAACTGCAGTGAAATGGAAAATCCCGGAAAATCAGGAAGATGGCAGACACCCCACTGACATGAAAGGCAGGGATTTGTTGAATCCCAAGTAGAGCCATGGGTCAATGAGGACCTGGCAGTTAGAAGTTATAAATGAGGATGAGAAAGTTGACCAGGAGGAGGACACCTCCAGGAAACTTCAGAAGAACACAATTTGAAAACCAACGGATTAAGAAAAGTCTGCAGGAAATCAATGCAGCTCTCGGTCATTTCTGCAACAAAGCCTTCTTCCCTATCCTCCCCCACAATCCAGTCTTGATGTGGGGGAAGTCCTATCTGCTGCTGTTTTTGTCAAAGAAGTTCTGCCTCCTTCCAGGTCAGCACTGATGTAACCTTTGTTCATTCTGGAAGTTAGTACAGAGCTGCAACTGTAACCCGACTTACACTAAAGGGAAGCTTAAAAAGTTATTTTCAACACTTTTAGTTTTGTCCAAGTTGCAATCAAATCTTTTTGTACTATTAACCATAACATGTTGGTCCCCATTTTAAGCAGATTCACTTTCAGTCACATTCTCCTGGTAGAAAATCATCCTCAGATAATGAGGGCTATCTCTAACCAGTGATATATGAGATTTAAGGTTACGTTAAATTTGCAAGACAAAAGGTCACTGATCTGAACATCAATACTACTTAGTTTTATACTCTGTGACAAGCACTGTGCTCTCATTTTGAAATTTAAAGAAATACTATTAAAACCATCTTTTTTGGGCATTAATAAATATGAATGGTTAACTTAAAACACTTCACCTACTTTTACGTAAATTGAATCACAATCATGTCAAAAGTGAAGAAATTAAAGACTAGTACCATATTAAAGCATCAATGGACAACACTAAGTAGATACTAGTATTTTGAGGCTTCCCTGGTGCTCAGTGGTTAAGAACCTGTCTGCTAATACAGGACACAAGAGTTCGATCCTTGGGTCAGGAAGATCCCTTGGAGGAGGAAATGAAAACCCACTCCAGTATTCTTGCCTGGGAAAGCCCATGGACAGAGGAGCCTGATGGACTACAGTCCATGGGGTTGCAAAGAGCTGGACATGACTTAGTGAGTGAACAACAACAACTAGTATTTTTAGGAAATTATAATCTACAGCCTATTTATTAAGCAGTATATCTTCTTATGAAATATATTCTAGAATAAAACAACTGATGCGTTAGTCTTACCATCGACTGCATGGAGAGAAGTAAGAGACTCTTCACTTTTAGCTGAGCGGAGGGTGCCTTCTGCCCTGCCACCTGCAGAATCAAAACCGAACAGTGTGGTGTTTTATTCACTCTTACATATGCAGTGAAACGGGACAGCGTTTTTCTGTACGTGTATTTAAACTTTCAAGAATGATTAGATTTTTACAACTGTATTCAATTTTGCATTTTATATAATGTGTTGTACTCTTCTCAAGTGGTTTCCTATGTGAAAAATCTCTTTTCTAAAAAAATAATAAACTTCAGAATAGAGATGAATTTTAAAACTTGCTTTTATATTTCCTAAAGACTGGTATATCTTGAGATGATCTCGTACTGAATTTAGAGTGAGCCCTAAATCCAATGACTGGTATCCTTTTAATAAGAGAAGCTGCAGAGAGACAGAGGCAGAGGCTGGAGCGGTACCACCACCAGCCAGGAACACAGGTGTCCCCAAAGCTGGGAGAGGCCAGGAAGGATTCTCTGGATCCTTCAGAGGGAACATGGCCCTCTGACACCTGGATTTCAGTTTTTAGCCTCCAGAACTGTGAGGAAATAAATTCCTGTTGTTTTCAGCCAATCTGTCTCAGTTGGTGACAATTTGCTATGGTAGCCCTAGGAAACTAACAGAGGTCATTTAATTAATTACACGTATTGAATTTATTTGTGAAATATCCTCATCCTCTTTCAATCTCTTAGCAGAGCTCAATGCTGCTGACATTTCCCTATAAAGCCCTTCCTTCGTGAATACTCATTGGAAGGACTGATGCTAAAGCTGAAGCTCCAGTACTCTGGCCACCTGACGTGAAGAGCCGACTCACTGGAAAAGACCCTGATGCTGGGAAAGACTGAGGGCATGAGGAAAAGGGGATCACAGAGGATGAAATGGTCGGATGGTATCACCAGCTCAATGCACATGAGTTTGAGCAAACTCTGGGAGATGGTGAAGGACAGGGAAGCCTGGCTTGCTGCAGTCCACGCCAACAGGCAGTCCATGGGGTCGCAAAGAGTCGAATATGACTTAGTGACTGCACAACCACCACCGTGGCTCCTGTCCCTGCTGAGGGACCACTTCCTCTCACTCTCCTTCGTGAGAGCTCTGCTTCCTCCACCCTCTAGACACTGCTCTTCTCCAGGATTCAGCCTCCAACCTGCTTCTCTCACTCAGCAGGCTCTCCCTTGGGCATAAAAAAATATCCCTAGGGTTCTCACCCTTGGTTTGCTGACGAGTTTCAAATTTGTATTTCTAGTCAGATAAAAGTCCTTTATTGAATTCCAGGTCCCTAGTACTCATCACCTTTTGGGCAGGTCCAACTCACTACGTCCAAAATTAACACGTCATTTTTCTTCCCAAACTCACTACTCCCTTCAGTGATAACAGCAACTCCCTGACCATTTAATCAAACCTGACAATTGCCTTTCGCATCTTTCTCAACCACTTTTCTGCCCACCCTGTCGATTCTGCCTCATAAATACCTCTCAAATCTATTTCCCACTCCCACAGGCACTGCTTATTGCAGATGCTCTTCGTTTCCTGCCTGCACAGCTATAACTGTCTCCTGACTTACTGTCCAGACTCCAGGCTTACCCTCTTCCTGGACATTCCCCACATTGCTGCCAAAGTCATTCTTCTTAAACCCAAACCCGATCATGTTACATACTGCACCTATTCAGTGACACCCAAGGAATTCAGGACAAAGCCACACCCCCGGCAAGCACCCTGGGCCCCTGAGAACTGAAGCCCTATGTGTACCATCCCACCCGAACATTCTTCATGCTTCCTGCTCCACACGCCAACACATACTCTGCTACCAAGTCCCGAAACACCTTTTTCAGTCCCTTGTTGGTCAGGTGAATCCCTACTTATCCTTCAAAACCCAAGTCACAGGTTCTATTTCCGGACCACCCACCTCTCTCCCCATAGGAATTGACCACTCCTGCCATAAATGCCTCACATAAGCCTCAATATCAATAGCTATGATTCTGCATGAAATTTATTTTCTTACACGCGTATGTCCCAAAAGACATGAAGGTTGGGAGCAGTGTCTTAATTTTTTTTCTTTTTGCAGAGGCTGCTATCAAAATAGCTAGCCCATACTTAGTACATGATTGCAAACTGAAAGAATGATGAATTAAATGAATCGAAACTGTATTTCTAGCATTGCCTGAGAAGTAAGCACTAACATATTCAGAACCTGTTAATAGCAGTAGATCTAAATGATTTTTAAAAGAGCAGTACTTTCAACAACACAGAAATAGATTTATCTATCCAATAAGATACTCTGACTTCAATGTATCATCTAGGAAAAAGACACCTTTCTTTGGTTATAAGATTTAAAACTCTGACAGACATGTCAAAACCTGATTTTGTCATTTTGTAAAAAATCTATAAATATATGATTAATAAGTTTAAATACCACAGCAGTTACTTTTTATTACCAACCATATACAAACTATATTACAAGCATGTTATGAATTTTTAAACACACTGACCCTATATATAATCTGTATAGTTCAAAGAAACTGGGAACTTCTATGCACTTATATATACTATGTATCTGGAGATAAAGCATTGGTAGAAGACAGTTCGCACGAAACAGCACAAGGAGGACACACCCTGTTGGCGCCTGTGACAACAACGTGCGGAGTGTGTGTCCTGGTAAGAGAAGAGCCGTGTGACAGGACGGGAGGTGCAGCCCCCATGCAGGCCGCTCCTGGGCGCAGAGGGAAGGGAAGGGAAGGCATGAACACTCACCTTTCAGAGCCATGGCTTTCATCTCGGAGGGCTCACTCTCATTACGCTGCAACTTCCGTTTAGAAACAGACGACGATTTTCCCAAGTTGAAAAAGGAACGCCAGCTCCCCACAGGAGATTTTTTCATTTTATTTTGAGGCCTCCTCCTAGGAGAGAGAAAACAGTCTGCATTAAGGCATCCAAGAGGCTACCTTTACTCACTGAAGATGAACAAATGATGGAAAGAGGCAAGCAGCCTGCAGAGGCGCGGCGGACACAGGCAACACCCGCCTTCCACAGAGCACGCGCCACACAGTACGGCCGCTGCAGCAGGAAATGGAGATTAAATGCACGGATGTTAATAGCTGTAATTAGTCTCAGAAAGATAACTTAACCAGCTTTTCATATTGAGAGCTAATCTCACAATCTGTGAAAAAAGTGAGAATAAGACATATTTAGGAAGAGAAAATACTAAATCTCCAAAAATAAAATAGAGTTGAAGAAAATGATTCTAGGTGTGTGTAAAGAGAATTAAGCCCCAAAATAAGCAAAGCACTAAGAAAAGTAACTAATATATACTGAATGCCAGGCACTCTGCTAACTGGTATACACGGTATCTCATTTACGTTACATAAAACCATTTGAGGTAGGTACTATTATTGTCATTTTAAGTACTATTCTCAGTGTACAGCTGAGGAAGTAAGAAGAAGTTTAATGTTGTAAAACTAGTAAATGATGGAGTCAAGGTTGGAACCCAGGTCCACCCAGCGTCGACACTCTTGATTACTATTCTATAAAGAGGTTTTTGAGGAAATTATAGAGTAAAAAAGTCAAGAAGCTGAAGACAAACTCGGAATGACAAAGTAAAAGAGTATTTCAGTCGACGGAAATGAAAATAATTTAGAAAGGTATACTAACATATGGAAATGAACTTCTATTAGTACTATCCAATGCAGGGAGTTGAAATCCTGACATTCTTATGGAGCAGCCAGAGGAGTGACCTGAGATCAAAATTAACTTATAGATATTAGTCTTCTCACAATCAGTTAGTAAAGAAGTTACGGAAACCATGTTATTATCATTTCTTTAGAGAAAATCAGAATCAGAGCTGGAGAGGACACTGAGAACGTGAACAGCAGTGGTTCTCAGACTTTGTCAGTGTCCTCCCAGCTCTGCTTCTCTGTTTCTCCTAAGATATAATGCAATGCTTTTCGATAACCATTTGCTTCAGTTCCCATGAAGTAACATCCACAGGTTTTTCTGGGACTGACAGAATCAATATAATAATACTAAAATACCAGAGTAAAAGAAAAGTAAATAACAAATAGTCATGAAATGCACATTTTTAAGGAGGACTTAATGAATTTTACCTTTCGAGTGGGAACTCGATTATGGTATGAAATTTCCCCTGGAGTGCAGCAGGTCCTTCTCCTACTTCAATGTATTTATTTTCGGTCACAATTGGAGAATTGACCTGAGCCTGTGTTCGTGCCTGGGCTTCCTCCAGTGTCAGCAGCTTGGTAGATGGAGACGAGACCAGCAGGGACTTGGGTCTTGATAGAGAAGCTTTGAAAAGAAAAAAAAAAGCAATGATGAGACTCAAACTTTATGACTTGGGGGAAAACTATAAATATCTGTGACTGTGTGTGTATAACCATCTGATTACCTGTCTATCCATCTATCTATCATTCTGTGTTGTTTTAAATTTTCTTTATTAAATTTTTTAAATGACAAAAGCAACAGAGCCTTATACTGAGGAATAGAAAATGACATACTAGGTTATTAACAGTAATAGATACAAGTATAAAATTCCTTAAGCATTTAACTAATAATTTAACTATTACTAAATAGTTTAATAATTAATTTAACTAATACTTTATCTAATTTAATTTAACTAATAATTTAACTGTTTTCCTTTCTTAAAGGATTGCAGACAAGGCCTAGAATCAGTCATGCATTTTTAGTTTTGGGAGGAGTTTTTCTTCTGCTGCTCTATATTACACTTTCACACACATCAGTAATAGGCGACACGATACACTTTTATGTTCCCTGAACTTAGATCATGATAGGTCTAATATTTGGTATTCACTAAAAACACATAACAGAACTGTTAAATTGTGAGTTTTGGGAAGCAGATATAAATTAGCTGCTTTCTCTGGAGACAGATTTATTAAACTGAGATAAGAGATGCTGTTCACTGAAGTGGTGGGGGTTTAAAGACACGTTCCCAGTGGGGAAGAGCGTCCACGTGGGCCTACCTGCCCCTTCCTGAATGACTGCGTTGATCTTCCCACTGAAGAGCACGTCGACGTGGTTGAGGATGAACTCCACGACCACGGACTGAATCCTCACTTCCATGAAAGCTGCTGTCCCGCTGAAGCAGGCAGATTCTATCTGCTTTGATCTGCGGGGTAAACGACACTACCATCAGAGGGTCCCCAGAACAGCAGTCTTGAAGAGCATTATCTTTCGGTTTGTGTGTAGATCACAAGTGAACCAGAGGAAGAAAGCACACTTTGACAGTGCGTTGGCTAAACCTCGACTGCCTGTTTTAAGGAAGACGCTCATAAAAACAATAGATCAGCTTTACTTTTAAAAATTATCCTTGGGACTTCCCTGGTGGTCCAGTGGCTGAGACTCTGCACTTCCAAGGCAGAGGGCCTGGGTTCAGTCCCTGGTCAGGAAACTAGGTCCCACATGCTGCTACTAAGACTCTGCACGCCACAACTAAAGATCCCGCAGGCTGTAGGTAAGACCCAGCACAGTCAAATAAATAAACATTTTTAAAGTAAATAAATAAATTAAAATTCTCCTTAAGAGAACACTGAAGAATTAGACTGTTGGTTGATTGTTTCTACTCTAGGTCATGAGTCAAATGCAACTTACCTTAGCAGGTTTGGAGCCCAAACGATGGCTAGGTTTTTTGCATGCATATTTGTGATGGAGCAATAGTCAGCTAAAAGAGACAAGTGTCTCATTAGGAACTCCAGTGTTCTGGAAAATGAAATGCAACATATTAACACAAAGAAACATCAGGGAGTAATATAGAGCAGAAAAGCTCCACTAATTAATCTCTAAGTTTTCAATGGAAAAATGGAAAAAGAAACCCTATAGATCCCATTGAGGTTTTCTGTTGCCTATAAGATTTAAATATTATTTCTATAGAACTGTCAGAGTAGTGTGGATTTTATATATAGTAATTACATCCATAGAATATTGAGAAAAAATTGTCTAAGGCAGTAAGAAATGAAAGTTTTTGATAGGATTGGTTCAGAAAATGAAACAGCTTAGTCTTAAAGAAATCTTTAGTAATATTTGCCTGTTATACATCTAGTTACAGAAACATCAGTGAAGTAAATCCTCTAAAAGTCAGTTTCCAGACAAACGCTATCATGAAGTCATGGTATTCTATTTGCAGCAGATATGCTAACATGAGAGAATTTAGATTTTTCTTTTATAAAAGAAAATGACAATATTTCACAAGCCTAAAAAGAGTTAAAAGAAAAATTCCAGCGGGCACCAATGGGCAGACTATTTGAGCAAATAACATGCTCTTGGAACAGAAAGCTTACTCTAAATCCTAATTCCTGGTTTATCTTATATATGCTCAAGTGTGATTCATGTAAACAATTTTTTATATATAGATTTAACAATAGGGCAGAGTATCTTGGAAAATAAAGAATGATGAGCTTAAATGTAAGTTAAGTTAGATAAACACAAGATACTACCTATACATCTCTCAAAGTGTCCTTACCTTATAGGGATTAAAACTATTAAAGACAATAAATGGAAGATAGAAGTTTAAGAGTATTATTTGAACAGCAATGAAAGTTAAAATGTGGTCAATATATGAGTCTTCAGGATTCAGGTGAGCCTGACAGCGACTCGAGAAGAAAAGGAAGATAAGCCGCCACATGAGGAAGAAACAAATACTGTGGTAAGGAGAGAACAATTTAAAACAAACCCAAATCTATGATTACTGGTAATATTTTCACAGAGAGAAGAGATTATACACATGAAACAAAAATAGAAAAGCATGCTATAAAGTAGAAACATTCAGAGAAATGAGAAAGAGAGGGAGGGAAGGCAGTTAGTTCTTAGAATTAAGTGTTCTTAATCATGAGATGGTTTGGAGAAAATCCATATGTGGAAACTGACAAAGAAAAGGCAAGAAACTCAAAAGAGTTTAGTTCAATAGATAAAAACAATTCTAGAAAGAGAATAAAGAAAAGGGATGAGGTGTAAGCTGCTCTGAGAACCATCAAGGAAATAACATAAGAAAATTTCTCAGACGTTTCCAGAGGGAGAAAGCCCAATGAGTGCCCAGAGCAAAGAATGAAAAAGAGCCTGCTCCAAGATGAGTCACCATGGAGACGAACCACTAGGTAGGTTCTAAATTTAAAAACATCCAAAAGGATTTAAACAACACAAAATAGGTCATACTAAAAAAGGGGCACTCTAACTGGTATCAGACTTTGCGGCAGCATTTTTGCTTAGATGCCAGCGGTGTAATACCATCAGAATAATGGGAAAATACTATTTACAGATGAAAATTCTATAGCCAACTGTCAGTCAAAAGTATGAGGAGAATAAGAGCATTTTCATATCAAAGTCTCCAAACATTCACCTCCCACACAACTTGTCTCAGGAAGTTACCAAAGACGGACACTAGGAAAGCAGGGAGTGGACACAGGGAAGGTGACAGGCAGAGGTCCAGAGGAGAAGGGGTCTAAGTCAGGAAGAAAGTGATGAAGGGAGGTTCCAGGAGGGTAAGAGCTGGTGCTGATGGAGGAGAGCTGGACAGACAGCGTGATTTTAGGCACCACAAGGGGTGTTTTCATGGGGAAATGTTTCTTTTAAACGGTACCTTGATATGTTTAAACACAACTGAGATCTTCATGACCAAGATAATCACGATGGTGTGATCACTGACCTAGAGCCACACATCCTGGAAGGTGAAGTTAAGTGGGCCTTAGAAAGCATCACTACGAACAAAGCTAGTGGAGGTGATGGAATTCCAGTTGAGCTATTTCAAATCCTGAAAGATGATGCTGTGAAAGTGCTGCACTCAATATGCCAGCAAATTTGGAAAACTCAGCAGTGGCCACAGGACTGGAAAAGGTCAGTTTTCATTCCAATCCCAAAGAAAGGCAATGCCAAAGAATGCTCAAACTATTGCACGATTGCACTCATCTCACATGCTAGAAAAGCAGTGCTCAAAATTCTCCAAGCCAGGCTTCAGCAGTATGTGAACTGAGAACTTGGAGATGTTCAAGCTGGATTTAGAAACGGCAGAGGAACCAGAGATCAAATTGCCAACATCCGCTGGATCATGGAAAAAGCAAGAGAGTTCCAGAAAAACATCTATTTCTGCTTTATTGACTATGCCAAAGCCTTTGACTGTGTGGATCACAATAAACTGTGGGAAATTCTGAAAGAGATGGGAATACCACCTGATCTGCCTCTTGAGAAATTTGTATGCAGGTCAGGAAGCAACAGTTAGAACTGGACATGGAACAACAGACTGGTTCCAAACAGGAAACAGAGTACGTCAAGGCTGTATATTGTCACCCTGCTTATTTAACTTATATGCAGAGTAGATCATGAGACATGCTGGGCTGGAGAAAGCACAAGCTGGAATCAAGATTGCCGGGAGAAATATCAGTCACCTCAGATATGCAGATGACACCACCCTTATGGCAGAAAGTGAAGAACTAAAAAGCCTCTTGATGAAAGTGAAAGAGGAGAGTGAAAAAGTTGGCTTAAAGCTCAACATTCAGAAAACGAAGATCATGGCATCTGGTCCCATCACTTCATGGGAAATAGATGGGGAAACAGTGGAAACAGTGGCTGACTATTTTTCGGGGCTCCAAAATCACTGCAGATGGTGACTGCAGCCATGAAATTAAAAGACGCTTACTCCTTGGAAGGAAAGTTATGTCCAACCTAGATAGCATATTCAAAAGCAGAGACATTACTTTGCCAACAAAGGTCTGTCTAGTCAAGGCTATGGTTTTTCCTGTGGTCATGTATGGATGTGAAAGTTGGACTGTGAAGAAGGCTGAGCGTGAAGAACTGATGCTTTTGAACTGTGGTGTTGGAGAAGACTCTTGAGAGTCCCTTGGACTGCAAGGAGATCCAACCAGTCCATTCTGAAGGAGATCAACCCTGGGATTTCTTTGGAAGGAATGATGCTAAAGCTGAAACTCCAGTACTTTGGCCACCTCATGCGAAGAGTTGACTCATTGGAAAAGACTCTGGTGCTGGGAGGTATTGGGGGCAGGAGGAGAAGGGGACAACAGAGGATGAGATGGCTGGATGGCATCACTGACTCAATGGACGTGGTGGGTCTGGGTGAACTCCAGGAGTTGGTGATGGACAGGGAGGCCTGGCGTGCTGCGGTTCATGGGGTTGCAAAGAGTCGGACACGACTGAGCGACTGAACTGAACTGAACTGAGGTCAGGATGCAACAGTTAAAACTGGACATGGAACAACAGACTGGTTCCAAATAGGAAAAAGGAGTGCGTCAAGGCTGTATATTGTCATCCTGCTTATTTAACTTATATGCAGAGTACATCATGAGAAACGCTGGGCTGGAGGAAGCACAAGCTGGAATCAAGATTGCCGGGAGAAATATCAATCACCTCAGATATGCAGATGACCCTTATGGCAGAAAGCGAAGAAGAACTAAAGAACCTCTTGATGAAACTGAAAGTGGAGAGTGAAAAAGCTGGCTTAAAGTTCAACATTCAGAAAACGAAGATCATGGCATCCGGTCCAATCACTTCATGGCAAATAGACAGGGAAACAGTGGAAACAGTGGCTGACTTTATTTTTCTGGGCTCCAAAATCACTGCAGATGGTGATTGCAGCCATCACCATCTGGAGAAGATGTTCACCATGTTGGAGAAGACTCTTGCGAGTCCCTTGGACTGCAAGGAGATCCAACCAGTCCATCCTAAAGGAGATCAGTCCTGGGAGTTTATTGGAAGCACTGATGTTGAAGCTGAAACTCCAATACTTTGGCCACCTGATGCGAAGAGCTGACTCACTTGAAAAGACCCTGATGCTGGGAAAGATTGAGGGCAGAAGGAGAAGGGGACGACCGAGGATGAGATGGATGGATGGTGTCACCGACTTGATGGACATGGGTTTAGGTGGACTCTGGGAGTTGGTAATGGACAGGGAGGCCTGGCGTGAGAGTCAGACACGACTGAGCGACTGACCTGAACTGAGAGAATACCCATCATTCTGTGACAGAGTCAGGAGACAAGCTAGCGATAAAAAGAAACTCAGCAAACCCCAAACAGGCCATTACTCCAAGAAACAAACACGGTTACCCCAGAAAGGGGGAAAAAAATTCTGGTATACTATTAGATTGGGCTTCCCTGGTGGCACAGCAATAAAGAATATGCATGCTAATGCAGGAGACATGGGTTCAGTCCCTTGGTCGGGAAGATCCTCTGGAGGAGGAAACGACAACCCACTCCAGTATTCTTGCCTGGGAAACCCCAAGCACAGAGGAGGATAAAGGAGCCTAGCAGGCTACAGCCAATGGGGTCACCAAAGAGTTGGACGTGATTGAACATGCACACACACATGCATACTATTAGATGTAGTTTGTAAATAACAGTTACATAGATACAGCAATGTAGAAAATCAACACCGAGCACTCATTCAACCACTCTAGGAAGATGAGAGAAGGGGCTGTGTGTGGTTGTGTGCTAGTGGGGGAGAAGAAAGTTACAACTAAATCCTCCGAACTATTTCCAAGAGTCCAAGCTAACATACAAATTAATCTGGGCTGTAAAAGTAAGCAACAGAAGAGAGGGCTCCAGGGTGCCTGCTGGATGCCAAGCACTGTGCCCAGACCCTGGGACTACAAAGACAAATATAAATACAAATGTATGGAAAAACAGAAATTTAAACAGTCAGAACTCCAAGGAAATTTAAACAGTTAGAAACCCCAGGAGCCCATGTTCACACAATTGACTTCTGGCATTTTTGGCTGGCATTTTACAGAGCGTGGTTTACCTGTAGTGTGGAGGAGGGAGTTGCTGGATGACATCATGAATTTTTATCAGCCTTTCTTCATCTGTTGCTGCTGAAACAGCATCCTGGAACAACCATAATGCAAAATAAACTAGTAAGCTTTGTTGGTAAAAATGAAAGTTCTTCACTTACAATTCAGTTTCACTTTGAGATTCATTGACCTTACTCTTCGGTGCTGAACGATGAGGAAAAACAATGTAGTACCAAGGACGTAAACTTTGTTCACACACTATGTGGACACCGAAATCTAATACAAGATAATATTTTTAAAACTTTATGATAACCAACATATAACCAAGGGTTATAGTAAGACTAATGGCTCAAAGTTAGAGACCATGAAAAGGGGCAAACAGTGAAGACTGTGGACCAACTAGCAGTAAGTGTTCTTTATCAATATTTTCTCTTTAAAGGAGCTCTTTTACTCATATAACTATTTCTTTCATGGGGAAATCAACTTTTTCAGGTTTTGAACAAAACCACAGCAAAACTGCAAACAGAACTTGATTTAAATGTGACTGGTACTCACAGAAAATTTCTCATACAGCTGGTAGGTGAGCAGAGGGTTTGGGAGCTCTCGGAAGTACAGCTTACACAGGGAGCCCACGGAATGGATGTCTTGGACGTAGGGTTCTTTTGTCAGGTCGGGAACATGTTCAGAGTCAAATTCATGGCTAAAAAGATAGAAGAGAGACAACAAAACTAATTTTTTTCAAAGAAAAGCAAATATGACTTTAAAACAGAAAGAAAAGGTCCAAAGTATTAACCTCCAGCTCAGTGAGCAAATATGTACTTCAAATGACTATATTTCACAGAAGTTATTCAGCAGTAATTGAAATGTCTGACTATGAGACAAGTGTTTTTCTAAATAGAAATTCAGGGGATAGCTTAAATATTAAAATGGACAGAAATCTCTGAAACCTGTGTGAAAGAGCAGCTCTTACCACACAGATCGAAACAAAGGACTTCTACTTCCTAACTGTTTAAATGCCCAATATTTTGGCAGTTCTGAAAACTAGAGTTGAATGGCAGCTGGTCCATGAAAAACTATGTGCAGAAATTCCTCAGATGCAAGAAGTACAGTTCAAGAATGTGTTATGATAGAGGGATAAGGAAGCCAGAAACAATTATAAAACAATTCTCCACCAACACAGAAAGTAATTCTGCAGCATTTAGTAAGTGAAATAAAAATTGTGCTCAGAACACAAAGGCAGATTAAGCTTATTCTCCAGGAGGTTGACTAATATTAAGCTACAGACCAGAGGCCACTAGTCAACCTAGAGGATTAATCTGAATACGAGATCTGCTGCATCTGAAGTCAAAGACTGTACTGTTTTCAGTACCAGAATCAATTTAAGTATTTTCCAAACATGTATTCTGAAAATAGAAATCAACTCTGTGGTCAATTTAGAATATTAAAATCCTTATAGAATAATGGCAATTACCATGTACCACAGTGAAAAATAAAAGATAATAACATGTTAAGAATAGACAGGAATCTAAGAGATTAAAAAAAAGTTAAAATTTCTATTGGTGGTATAAAGGATACCACTATTTTTGTCTCTGGGGGTCTAATGGGGAAGGATGTGGAATATGTGACACGTACACACTTGAGCACATGCTACAGAGCTTGGGCGAAAGAAGATTAGAAAAAGCTTCACTCTTATTAAAAATAATAATAAACAGGTCCACTCTTGTCCATTTTAATTAAAGAATAATTCTATTATAATGTAAATTTTCATCTATCATAGTTGTCATAGGTTCAAATTCAATTGTTAAAAATCTTCAAATATTGCAGAGAAAATAAAAGTATTAAGATTAGAGGCCAAGGTTTTCTGACACTACAAATGAAGAAATGTTGAAAACATACACAGAGAACAATATAGCTAGTTTTCTACTTTATCTAAACTATCTTACAGAAAATAAAGATTATCAATATAAGTGACTTAATTCTGAAACAGTTTCATTTTAATGAATTACAGTAGGAACAAAAAAGAAAAAGCCATGTTGGGTTTTACCGTAGTCTCTGGATATTGGAGGCAACGCCAGAGAGACGATATATTCCATCCACGATGCCATATCTCTCGATGAACGCTGTGCAGCTTTGAAGAACCTGGGGCACTAGAGAGAATTTTTGAAGACATGGATTAAATTGAGAGTATTCAATGGAAACAAAGTCACAAAAAATAAGAATGTTTTAGCAAAATGAAAGTTGCAAATTAAAGCTGTAAGGGGTGGAGATTAATCTGCCACAAAAAATGATAACAGCATATTTACCTAATTTCACCTCTAAGCTAGATAACTGGTTCCTGAATAACCAAGACTGCCTCTATGTTGTTACACTGAGGTAAGTGGAAGAGTTCATTAATTATTGGGATACTTTCCCTAAGATCTTCTGCAACAGACTTGTTTAGATGGTTACAACAGCAAGGTGAACTGTTTAGTTCTTAACATCATTCTAGATTAAAAAAAAAAAAACACAGTTACTCACCTGAATTTCATACTCAGCAAATGGATATGCAAACTTAAATGTTTATTCCAATGATAATTACCTACTCTAAGTGCTTCAATTTTTTACTTTTAAAAGTTTCTTTTATTCTTTTCATAGTTATGCTAATTCTAATTATATTCAATAAACATCAACATAATGCAAAGGTCAAAGTAATTTCAAGTAAGTGAAATCTCTTCATTTCCTGCCTATCTTTATATTAAAATTACTGACTTTTGACTCGATATTATCAGCTGGTCATGAAACGCACTTCAACAAAAAGCAGGAAGAAAAGAAAAAGAAAGGCTCTCTGGTTACTTCTCTGAACAACTAACACAACCAACCAGCCACTCTGGGCCTACGGTCTAGAACAGAATGTTTGAAGTTTATGAGAAAACGTTCTTCTAACCAAAAATCTACAGTAACTGAAATCTGAACTTCATTTATATTGCATTGCAGACTGATGAATTCACAGGCTTCAGTAACTACGTTCATTTCATCATTTTCGGTTACAATCCATGAGAAGAATAGCTTGAAAGAACATTATTTGGTCTGCAAAAGACTACTCTATTAGGGATGAAAGAGTGGTGAATGAAACTACTAAGATACTTTAATAAGATAATTTTATCTACTGCATTTCACTTAAATGTATGTATCATTCCTTTATTATTACAAAACGTTTTTCCTTGGTTTTTCTGCCTTGTGTTGTACTTCCTTCATCCTGTCTTTTAAATTCTGTCAGATCCTGTAACTTATATTTAAAACATAAACTCCTTAGCTTTGAATAATTTTATTAGAAAGCAGGTATATTACTGAGCAAGCAAAAGATGCCAGACTAAGTGCTTTACAACAGATACTCTTATTTACTTTTCAGAGAAACTCTATCATTATCTCCCTTTTCAGAGAGGAAACTGAATCTTAAGAGTGATGAAATTTTACACATAAGGACAAGCAGTAAACAAATGGCACAAATAAGGATCAAACTCAAGCTGTCCAAGCACAGAGTCACACTCTAACTGCCTGGATTTTAAGGTCCTTCCCCATTTGCACCTATTTTAGTATTACCATATTTCTGTATTTCACAACTCAAGGCCAAGTTAAGTCTCATCTTTTACCAAACAAACCAGCCATGCTCTAAGTCCATCAATTTCCAGGTAAAGGGAGCCTGTTTCCTCTGCCTGGATTCTCCTTCTGCTACCATCTTCTTATAGAAAACTCTTGGTTGTTGTTCAAAACCCAACTGAACTCTTACTCCAAGGCAAGCTTTCTTTGAATATACCCCTAAGCAGAGGTAGCTATACTAGGTTCTAGATGCCAACAGAACTATGTCATTTTGAATTAATATTTATTTGTTTATACCACGATTACTCCTTCTTGAGTGCATGCCTGCTCAGTCACCTCTGACTCTTTGTGACCCCATGGACTGTAGCCGACCAGGCTCCTCTCCCATAGGATTTCCCAGGCAAGAATACTGGAGTGGGCTGCCATTTCCCTCTCCAGGGGATCTTCATGACCCAAGGAGACATGGGTTCAATGCCTGGGAAATCCCACGGACAGAGGAGCCTGGCAGGCTACAGTCCAAGGGGTTGCCAAGTGTCAGCCATGACTTAGTGACTAAATAGCAACAGCAACCCACAAGAAAGCATACCTACTCTTTATATATAGGCAGACCTCAGAAATACTACAGTTTCAGTTTCAGACCGCCAGAATAAAGCAAACATCACAATAAAGGAAGTCACTCAAATTTCTGGTTTCCCAATGCATATAAATTATGTTCATACTATAGTATAGTCTATTAAGTGTGCCATAGCATTGTGTCTGAAAAACAATGTACATACATTTAATTAGAAAAATACTTTATTGCTAAAAAAACGCTAACTATGATCTGAGCCTGCAATGAGTTGTAATCTTTTTGCTGGTGGAGGGTTTAATTACCGTGTGTCACAGAGACACGACATGAGCAAACACTTGGAAAAATGGTACCAACAGACTTGCTCAATACAGGGTGGCCACATACCTTCAGTTCATTAGAAAAGCACAGTGTCTGCAAAGAGCAATAAAGCAAGAAAAACATAACACCTTTGAAATTCTATACTGTATTCAAATTTACAGTTTGAATAGCTTCTTAATTTATACAGCAATTTCCCTAAAAGTTGAGTATTCAATTTTTTGGCTTTCATACATAATACTATAATGAACATTTTTATTTTTGTTGGATTATAGCCTTAGGATAACCCTGAGAGAGAACTGCTACAAGAAAGGAATACTGTAAGGTCTCTTGCTCTGGAGTGCCAAAATGCTTTTCAAAAAGGCAGTAATTCCCAGAGCTACCCGTAACCAACATTTTTCACCTGCTGGTAAAAATCTCTGCTGTTTTTAATGGTACTGGATATCATAATTTAGTAAAGCAGCTTTGTTATATCAGTAGTGTTTACTTATATAAAATGGTGTCTCAAAATTGCTTAGATACATTTCCATGATTGCAAATAAGCATAGAGACTTTTTTTCTTTTTGCATGTTTTGTTTATTATTTAGTTCCTTGTCAAAATTATATGTTTATAGCTTTTTTCTATTCTTCTACCCAGGGGCTTAATTTTCTCACAAACCTGAATGACATTTTCATTTACTATATTAGGAGCACAATTTCATCATACCCAAGAAAAAAGGACTTTCCCAGTCTGTGGCACCTTCCCTTTACATTTGTAGTAAGTTCCCTACATTTGAACTTTCAAGTTGTGAACTTTCAAAGATGTGAATGTGCATTCACACGTCCAAACACACGTTAGTTCACGTGTCTGGCATACCGTCAGGTGCCTGCATCCTCTGCAAGCGGCTGTGCTTTCCTGTACCTCACTGCACAGCACTACACAGAGTACAGTAGAACAGCAGCATCTTTCTCTCAAGCCCAGGCTGTCTGGAAGCAAGCGCCAAAGCAGCGGTGATGCAGCTGGTACCACTAGGGAGCTCCAGCTGTTGTACTGCAGTATTGTACTGTTCAAGGTACTGTACTGTAAGCTTAAAAATGTTTTCTTTTTTTTTTTTTTTTTGAGAAAATAATTTATTTAATTGTAAATCAGGAATTTTATTTTAGTTTTTTAACATTGAACTATTGATTTTTGAGTTTGTCCATTTGGATTTTAAATTTAAGTGAATTAAAAAAAAAATAAGATCCCTTCAAAAGGAAACTTCATTCCTTTTCTCTGATCTTTGAAGAAACGTTATTTCTTTGCTTTCAGACTTAAACCATGAACTCTCCCTAGTCCAGAATGGATCCCCCAAAACTTGAATTATACAGAAGCAAGAGTCCTAACTGACCTTTGATCTCCCTTTTCTTTTACAAGCCCACTTCTTCAGGATTTTTGTTGGTTTTCTTTTGTTTTACTGGGTTGTAAAAAAATTTGGCAAGAACGGAAGAGTAGGAGGCACAGTAAAACAGTAGAGAAAACGGAGGTTTCATTTTATCGAAGAAGCCCACAGTGCTGAGCATCAAGCCAGTGAGGTGGCTCTTTAAGCCAATCGCTTGAAAATGAAAAGCAATGACATAAACTGGAACACGAGCAAAATATAAACATGCCTGCATATGTAAATGTTGCTGCCTTTCTCCCTTTACACTGACTTGCTTAACTTTAAATAATATATACAATTTCATAGCTTCTCTTAGAGAAAGGAATTGAATGGTAAGGTGTTCAGTCACAAGGACTGAATCTCCCATCACCATCCCCTCTACTTTTGACATAATATCAACTAACCATTTTATTAAACACATCTGGTTGTTGTACTTCAGTAGTGCAGATGGGGGAAGGGGAAACGAGAGGTTCCTTGATGTCAGCCCTGCAACGTGGGGCTTGATGGGCTGAGGGTTAGGGCAGATGGTGGCAGGACTTGCTGACAACTGACTGTCATGAAGCCCAGGTCTGGGAAATGTAACCCCTGGCAATTCTCTTCAGTCCCCTGAAGGTTTTGGTTTCCTCGGACACCATCCACTTCGTCTGGCCAAGGATCTGAAGACTCAAGTTCCAGAGTCCGGCATACTGAATATGACTTGGCCAAAACAAGAAGCATCTTATAAGACAACACTGCTCTGGCTGTCATAATGGTTGAGATTATGACAGCTGTCATAATCCACCCACACTGCCTGGATCCGTGCTGTATTTATGTGCCAACCACATGCCCTGTGCCCCTTAGAAGGCAATGCCCCCCAGGGATCAGCTCCCTGTCTTTCAACTCTCTCTTTGCTTATTTCATGGCCAACTTACTTGGAGGCTTTGTTTTCTTTATGTGCTGAGCACCCACTGACTCACTCAGATTGCCTGTGACTCCCAACATCTTCACCATATGCATTGGGAATCTTGACTAGTCTTGGCACAGAAGCCAATATCCTGATAAGAAAGGAAATTGATCCATTTGAGGATCACCAAGGTAGACTGTGTCCTACTAAGAGTTCTCCAGCTGCAAAAGCAACTCTGTGTTGCTTCAGACCCAGCAGAGACAGGAAGACACAGAAATTAAGAGGACAGCCCCTCACAATCATTTTCTTGTTGCCAAACACTTCCCTTTGCGTACTTCTCTCCAGTAAGTCAATTGGCACATGTAGAATGTTTCTGGCTTTTTCTTTGTCTATGACAATTTCTTTTTTTTGGTTCAACTGATGGTGTATCCATTCCCTGCCCCCACAACCGGAAATAGGTAAGAAATCACTGGGAATTTACATCTGATTACCACAGGTTCATTCTCCTGTATTACAAGGCTCAAAGTTACAAGGAGAAATAATATGTATTTGCTGTGTTGGTCTTTTGTTAGTATTTTTTTTTTAAGTTAAAATTAAGTGTTACTTTTCTGAGGAAGTAGCCAGAATAATACTTTCTCAAATTCAGAAATGTACTGGCACAAAGGCAGACATTATTTCTAACCACATTATACTCTTTTGTCTGCCAAGACATCTTGACAAGCTTAATATCCGCAGGTAGGCCTATGTGATAATCCCAGCAGTATTCTGGGGATAAGATTTTAGTAGGTTTCTTGAGAAGGAAATACTTGTTTAGATGGCTTTCATCATGCCATTGGGCTTCTATGTCATTTTTCTTGTCCTTGAGGATTCCTTTGAAGCATTCCTGGGTGATGTTAAGGACCTGAGTGGGTGTTCCCCCAAAAATGGCTGCGTGGTAATAAAAATCCCTTTCACCGAAGGGAATGTATGCTGCAGACTCCTTCCGCCTCTCGTAGGTGAAGTCATTGGGATCTGCCTTGTACCACCAGGCTTGTAGCTGGGCCACCGACTCTCCCAGGGTGTCCACCGCAAACTTGTCTTGGAAGACCTGGTCCACATCCATGCAGGAAAGGAAGTCAACCTCATGCTGGATGTGGACCACAATGTGCTCCCTGATGGTCTTCATACGCATCATGCTGATGTCCTGCCACCTCTTCTCAGGCTTGATCTTAAACACCTTGAAGGAGCGCAGAGGACCCAACTCTATCAAAGGCATCCTGGAGACATCATCCACCATGATATAAAAGATGACTGGGTGGCCAACCATGAAGTGCTTATTAGCAGACCTTAAGAACTCCTCCAAGTAATGCTCAATGTTTCTTCCGACGGTAATTTTCTGCTTGGCATAATAACCGTCTAAGACGGCTCTGTTGTAAGTGCCTTCCCACACCACAGGTGCCTTCCAGTTCGTCATGGTCACAACCTTGGGGCGTTTAAATGGGTTGAACCAGTCCGATAGCTTAAGCTTGCTTTCGTTTTCCTTTCTTTGTTCCTTTTCTTCGTCTATGTCTCCATCTTCTTCATGGTAACCATTGTTAAACCATCTCGGAAGCCACCAGCCCTTCTGAATGCTGCTGCCACCAACTTCTGGGTTTCTTGATGGATTTATCCAGAACAAAGAGCCTTCTGGGCTGTGGATATATTCCCAAAACACAACAATGACAGTTGAGACAACCAGCATTGACAGAATCACTTTTCCTTTGACATTCATTATTTTCTCCTCATCGTCTGCTTCTCTCCTCCCAGAGTAAAAGGCAAAAGTACCAAGTTCTATTGAGCTCCGTTCTGCAGAAGGAGGCAGGGCTGGGAGGAAGCGAAGGTGCAGCGTTCTGATTTCTGATCCGCAGAAGCTGGGCGCGCTGGGGGCTGGCCGGCGCCTCGGCTCCCCGGCGGCGTCCTCGGCTGCCGGAACAGTAAGCGCGCTGCCTCCTCCCGAGCCCCGCGGGGCGTGCCGGGGCGGGGTGTGCCGCCTGCGCTCCCGTCGGCCGGCCGCCGGGCGCTCCTCCGGGGCGGCGGGCAGGGGCGCGAGGGAGCCGGCGGGCGTTGGGCAGCGGGCTGCACGCTCCCAGCTCGGCCCGGCCCGCGGTGTTTGTGCAGAGCGGGTCCCGCCCCTAAAAATGTTTTCTTTCTTGTTTTTTCAAATGCATTACTTGTGTGAAAAGTACTATAAACCTACTACAGTACAGTACTACATAGCCGACCGTGTTAGTTGGATACCTACGTAACTTTGTTGGATTAACAGACAAACTCAATTTAGGAATGTGCTCTCAGAATAGAACTTCTTCGTATGTAGGGGACTTGCTCTATGTGGAGGCTACTTGTTTGGAATCACCTCTTCATTCATGGTTTTTTCCCTCATTGATCTCAAAACAAAATCATTTTGTATTAACACTTTTATGAGTTAAAAATAGTTAACCCTTTCACACATTTGAAACTTTTAGGGTCATAAAGCAAGAATTAAGCTTTTCAAAATTGCTATTTCATGTTTCTGTATGTATTTATAATGAACTCCTCCCCATGAGCTGGTTTTTTAAAAACACTTTATCAGCATGGATTCATATCTAGAACAACTACTTCTAAACATTCCGGGCTATTTCATTCATCAGTTGTATCTCATCCTCTACACCAGTAACATTCTAGTTTTGAATACTGTTTTAAAATTGGTAAAGTTAGATGTCTCCCATCCCTGATTTCCCTCCCCATGATGTTCTGTGATCTTCTCATTGGCTTATTATTCCATGTGCGTTTTGACTAGTTGCAAAAATAATCCTCAGGGTTTTGGTTTGTCTGTTTTTTCTTTAATTTTCAATAACTGCCATAAGTTGATATTAGTTTGGGACTAACACCTATTTAAGGTAATACTGTGTCTTCTCCTGCAAGAAACATGGTATAGTTTGTATTAAATCCATATTATAAGTATATTGGTATTCTTTAGGCAATGAGTAAGGCCTTAATTTGAACTTGATATTTATTGATATTTACACTAACTTTCACTAGTGGTCTTCTTAAAAAGCATATAATGGGTGTTTCCCATCAAGATTCAGAATTTCACAAATCACCTATTTCTGGTACTTATCAAAATTACAGTTAAGGACTTCCTTAATATTCTAGCATCTAAAAGAGATGGTAGAGAAAAGTGCTATTTTTCAAAAAAATCAAAGAAAAACTCCATTTTTCCTTTCTTTCTATCCATTCAGCCCCTCCATCCATTCTTCCAAGCACTGAATTCTTGAATAAGAATTTAATTTATAGAGAAAGGAATTTAAATTTTTAGCTATAAAAGTTGGGAGGCTGGTCTTGGTAATACATGATCTCAAAAGTATGACTTTTTTCTAAAAAAGAAATTAACATTTCAGAATAAACTGCGAGAAGGAAAAGGGAGGAAGTTATCTGGAGAGACATGAAAATAATGCAAACCAGCAGAGCTACTGTACCCTTGGTGAGAATGTCTTCATCTTTCTGAACAGATCACAAGCATCTCTAATGCCAAAGTGCATGCCTAGACCCCTCATGATTCTCAGTTACCCCGAAGTCAGGCGAGTACCTGAGAGCATTCAGTATGTGCTGCTGAACTCAAATGGAACAGGTGCTGCTTGCCGTATCTAACTGATTATAGGAGATCAAAAGGGAGAGGTTAGATACTGAAATTATGAGATTATAAATTTCATGTTTACCTTCAAAACCAGAATTCAGAAGGTGCTCCCCCAGGTCACAGCCAAACACTCTTTCTTTCAAGATTCCACGCTGCTTCAATTTCTGTTTTGTTGGACGAGACTTCATGAATGTGCGTAAAAAAGTAATGAGCTTGCCGTGCTTTTTAGATACTAAAAAACAATAATAAAGAGAAAATACCTGAGTTGTAGCGAGAGGAAATGAAGTGCAGATCTCAACAGAATAACTACAAGATAATCTATTACAAGTATACCATATATTCTGTAGGAAATTTTAGCAGAAGTTGAAGAAAGAGTTGGTTTATAAATAAAAGCATGGTT
Organism: Bubalus bubalis; assembly: GCF_019923935.1. Taxonomy (NCBI): domain Eukaryota; kingdom Metazoa; phylum Chordata; class Mammalia; order Artiodactyla; family Bovidae; genus Bubalus; species Bubalus bubalis. Next base: position 113,063,250 of record NC_059161.1, read on the forward strand.
TTTCATGTTCTTCTCACCAGCCTGTGGTCTTATTTGATGAAACTGTGTGCAAACTGAAGTATTATAATTCATGACTTTTAAGTTAAGCATGGTAAACCAGCCAACTTCCCAATGCTACCTAAGCATGCTACAGGATTATAACTCAGACTTGAGTTTTACTCTAATATATTGCTTTTAGAGATCTTCATGATAAGTAAGACTTAACATAGTAGAAATATAAGAAAACTGCATTTCTAGTTAATTTCTAAAGTATTTTATTTAGTGTTAGAAATTTTCATGGCATTTATAATCTGGAAAATAAAACTTGAAACAACTCTCTCTTTCTCATTTTATAAAGAGGACAATCCCATTATGAAATAGCACACAATTATCAAACTAAAGGCTATGTTAAGTACGACACACACACCCATAAAAAAGCATTAGATCTTTATTAACATTCATTTATCACATACTACATCACCTTAACGGCCTTTGTAGATCAAAGAGATAAGCAAATTGTATACAGTAAGATATTTCCACTGACTTAAATATGTTAGAAAGACAACAGTGAAAGATCTGAAAAAAAAAAAACAAATACTTAGAAAAATGATTTTTGCTGAGAAGTGCATCCTGCAGGGGAAATTATTCTGGAAGTCAACATACAACAAATTACTGTAAGCTCAGAGATTAGCTGCAGGATAGAAGACTAAGCCACATGGCCCCAATCCTCCTGCTCGGTCAGCAGATGATTACAGGTCTTACTGAACCCCACTAGTTTCTTGAGCGAACCCAAATCCTAAAGCCCATGAACTGATGAATCCTCCTGTGGGAATTCTGTGCACTGAGATTAACTTGTGGCCCAAATGGACCACTAGATGGGTTACTCGGACCAGATTAAACATTTTCTTTACATTTTATGCGAAACACTACTTCCAGACTTAAGCATCTTTTCTATGAACTGTACAAAGGTGATCAACTGTAACTGGCTTGCCTGTAACTGAGAGGGTTCCCTGGGACATGAAATTTTCAGTGCTAAAATCAGGAAAGTCCTGAGCAAACTGGGACAAGGTTGTCACCCTTGTACATAGATTAAAGAGGAAATTTATTTTTTCTATACCAACCCCTTAAAGTTTACCCAAAATCATCAGTATAATTTTGATGCCATCATTAACATGCTGTGTGACACTCTGGGGAAATTACAGCCTTACTTGTATCTGAGATTCTTGCTATAAAATTAAATGATATGCTCTCTTATCTGCTAATGAGACATTTGTAGCACACTGGGGTAACTTAGAAGATGTTACATGTATCATATTAGTATACTAAAAGTTACTGAACTTGTATGTGTTTTATTCTCCCCAGTGCCTAGTAGACTGTTATGAATCTTTGTTCTTAAAGTGTGGCCATCAAACCATTTCTGTATAAGATTAACACATAAAAACAAGCAAATTTGCATTACAGTACCATAACATTATATATTTGGAAGAATTTTAATTTGTTATATTCAGTATTTCTACCTGGAAATAGGGCCTGTCATAATGTTTCTAAAGTTTTAAATCTTGCAGCAAAGTTTTCTAATTCTGTTTATGAAAGGACACACTCCACATACTTCTTGTTAGGGATACTGTTTGCTGCTTCTGTAGAATAACAGTTTTCTTCATTGATCGTAGTTACTAAAATAGTAGGTATATTAGAAAATGATTTCTTTATGTATGGCTCAAATCTGATCATTTTCTAAAATCTCTACAATTTAAGACGGATTTTAGTTGATCCTTTCGGATTTCATGGATATGTAATTGTGTCAGAGCAAATTCAGTAATTCCATTCTGTTTCTGAAAGGAATAATTTCTGATTTCTTTTCCAGATTTTAATAATTGGCCAGAATATCCAAGATACATGTTAAAAACTAGGCGTTTGTATTTTGATGGTGAATTTGGTGAAAATATCTGTTGACTCTGACAACTGCATACGATGTATATGAGAAAGAATTCTTTTAGTCTCAGATTTCCAGGAATGTTTCAAAGGGATGGGAACTTAATTTTAACTTGTATTCATTTAGCAACAAGCACGTGAATGCCTACTACATCTCAGGAACTGTTCTCAGCCCTGAGAGTACGGTGGGGAACAGGTGAGGCCAGCTCCTTGCTGTTGGCGCTCACTGAGGAGAGGAGTACAAATAAATATTAATACCGATATTATTATTTGGTTATATTATTATTAATATACTGAACAAATAATAATACAGATATAGCCGGCATTTATTTTATGTTTAGTTACATGCCAGCAACTGCGTAAGAATTTATATTTATTAACCATTCGTTTCTCACAAGACCTTATAAGGAAAACACTATTACCCCCCTTTTAGAGGAAGAAACTCAGGCATAGAGTGTTTAGTAACATGTCTAAGGTCATGGAATCAAGATTAAAAATCAGGTGGTCTGTGTTAAGATCTAATAAACACTTCCAAATATAAATGTCTCTTCACATTAATTTTTTCTTCACTTTATATTTCCTTCCCATTTCTTAGATAATAAAATGGCTAAAAGAAGTTTCTTTTGAATACTGCACTGCCCCCACCCATTTTCTTATAACAAACTAGTAAGTGAAAGTGAAAGTGTTAGCTGCTCAGTTGGGTCTGATTTTTGCAACCCCATGGACTGTAGCCCACCAGGCTCCTCTGTCCATGGGATTCTTCAGGCAAGAATACTGCAGTGGGTAGCTGATCCTTTCTCCAGGGCATCTTCCTGACCCAGGGATCGAACCCAGGTCTCCCACATTGCATAAACAATGACATTTCCACAGAAAAAATGCATAAAAAATAAAAAACAAAAGCAAATCACACCACCATCTGTTCAAATTCCCTGTAAATGTCAAAGTGTGAGTTGCTTAGTCGTGTCTGACTCTTTGTGACCCCACAGACTGTAGCCTGCCAGGCTCCTGTCCACGGTATTCTCCAGGCAAGAATACTGGAGTGAGTTGCCATTCCCTTCCCCAGGGATAGAACCTGGCTCTCCTGCACTGTAGGCAGATTCTTTACCATCTTGAGCCACCATTCCCTAGTTAAGAGTTAAAATGCAGCATGTGCCACAGGCTATCTTCTTCCATATCATTTAGACATGATTTCACACTGCAGTCTTCTTTCAAGACGACACAAACCCAACCCAACCAGTCCTTCCAGTAGTTAAAAGTTTTGCAGTATTTATTTTAGTATCTCCAAGGTAAAGCTTATGATACCGACAATCAGCTCATAGGGGCTCAGGAAACCTTGACACAGAGAGGCGGGGCACCAGATGTTTTTAACTACACAAGTACAGTATTTCTCCAGCAAATCCTAAAAAATCTTCTTTTCTCATAATATTTCACTTAAATCAGAGTTCTCTGAATTGGGTCTCAGGAATCTTCTAGACCGATGGGAGAGAAGTCTGAGCTTGAAGGAATTTCTCAGGAAATTAAAGGAAGATGATTTGTGCCAGATAAGGGGCTCTGCATTAGGTTTATTTGCTTATATGCCCCAAGTTCTAAGATTTGTAATGAGTTCAGATGGCCAAGCAGACAAAGTTAGAGGTGGGATGCATAATTCTGAGAGAATGTCTCTGGCACTCCTGCTGAGGAGGATGACTGGACTGTACAGCATGTTACTTTTCAACCATGTTTCAGCTTTGCTAAAATATTCTCTAGAACAATTTACCAACATAATATTCCCATAGGACATACTTACATTTTTCACTCTTCATTTCTTTGTTCTATTCAGTTCTAGCAGACATTTTCATTTTTGTTAATCTCATCAGTATGACACATTATATTCCACTTGAAAGTGCATTTCTGTGCTTACTAATAAGGTTAGGCACTGTTCCATGTCCACTAGTCATTCAGTCTTCCTCATCAGTGAAATAACCGTTTACATTCTTGGCCCATTTCACTATCTGGCTGTCTTTCTCTTACTGATGGGCAAGAGATCTTTATACAATCTGGAAATAAATCCCCTGTCAGTTACTTTTTGTCAAGAATATGTTTCCCAGTCTTTGGCTTGTACTGTATAAATTTCTAATCACGTCTTTGTGTATGGTTTCTTTAAAATCTCTTTCCTTATCTGAGGTCATAAACATACAGTCCTATTTCTTTTAAACCTTTTATTTCCCAAACTTTTTCACTTTTTAAAGGTTTTTAAAATGATTTCAAACTTTTTTGTATGTTTGCTGCTGCTGCTGCTGCTAAGTCGCTTCAGTCGTGTCCGACTCTGTGCGACCCCATAGACAGCAGCCCACCAGGCTCCGCCGTCCCTGCGATTCTCCAGGCAAGAATACTGGAGTGGGTTGCCATGCCCTTCTCCAGGGGATCAAACCCGCATCTCTTAAGTCTCCTGCGTTGGAAGGTGGGTTCTTTACCACTAGCACCACCTGGGAAATGCAAAAAAGAAAAAAATCTAATAACTGATTACTGGACGAGATAGTTGGATGGCATCACCGACTCAGTGGACATGAGTTAGAGCACACTCCGGGAGATGGTGAAGGACAGGGAAGCCTGGCATACTGCAGTCCATGGAGTGACAAAGAGTCAGATACAACCGAGTGACTGAACAGCAATGACAAAACAGAAACACATGTATCAGGGTGTGTCAGATTACTAGGGTTCCAACCACGTCTCTGCAGCTTCCAGCTGTATGACTGTAGACAAGGTACCCAATTCTCAGACCTTCATTTTCCTCTTCTATGAAAACATTAAAAATAGTAAGTACCTAACAGGATTGTTTTGAGAATTAAATATAAAGGTTTTTTTTGTTTTCTGCTGAACAAAAAAAAATTTTAAATTTAGGTGCTGCTGTTGTCATTGTATTAATCTATCTTTCATTCAGCAACCGTGCTGGATTTGTAGACAATCATCTGTAAGTAACACAGATTTATTTCTTCCTTTCCACTTATTTCTTTTTGTTTAATTTTTCTGAACCTTGAATAAACGATGATCTTGTTCTTGATCTAAATAGATTGCTTATATCTCACCATTAAGAATAAAATTTTCTTGGGTTTTTGGATAGAAACATTAAACAGATTTTTTAAAAACTCCCTATTTTTAATTGTCAAAATATATAAAATGAACAAGTATTGACTTTTATCAAATGATTTCTCTGTATCTATGAAGATAATCATTTAGTTTGCCTTGTTTAATTTTTAAGTTTTTTTTTATATTTTATTTTATTTTTTAACTTTACAATATTCTATTGGTTTTGCCATATATCAAAATGAATCCGCCACAGGTATACATGTGCTCAATTTTTAAGTTTTGAATGTGACAACCATCCTGCTTGTGTTAAGTCGCTTCAGTCATGTCAGACTCTTTGTGACCCCTATGGACTATAGCCCACCAGGTTCCTCTGTCCATAGGATTCTCCAGGCAAGAATACTGGAGTGGGTTGCCATGCCCTTCTCCAGGGGATCTTTCCAACCCAGGGATTGAACCCGAGGTTCCTGCCACATCTCCTGCATTGAAGGCAGACTCTTTATTACCGAGCCACTGGGGACAACTGTAGGTACTTTTAAAGTTTTGCTTTTATACTCATGTGATAAACCTCCTGTGCTCCTGCTTGCCTCGCATCTGTTGCAGGGATGTAAATGAGTACATCAGACTGGAGAGGCAAGTGGCAATATCAAAAACTAAAGCCTTAAGCTGAGGCAAAATTCTCCCTTAGAAACTGTAATAAACATAGGAATCCTGTAAACATATCAGCAGTGGCTTTCAATAAAAAACTCAAACATAAAAGAATTCTACAGGGTACAAGTGTACATAAAGAATTCTAAAAATAAAAAAAAAACTGTATTAGGTTGCTAATGTCTTAAATAGAAGCAAAGAAACATGCCATATCTTTCCACTGACAGTCTTAAATAGCTGAGGTGAGCTATGCTACTTAGTATTTTCAAATTTATTAAAAGGGATATTGGGAAGAGTTGTCAAAATCAACTTATTTTTAGCATACACTGTCATATGTCCTGAAAGGATCTGTGGGCAACTCAGAAACATAACTTTTGAACCAGTTAAGTCAGCACTCATGCTGGAAAAAATATGACATAATTCTTACTTAGTTTATAGCTTTGAGTATATCAATTAATTTTACACTAAACCAAAAAAGTTTTTATTTGAAAATAAATGGACTTGGAAATTAAACTGATTCACTAGAGTAATAATTTGACAAGCTTTTAAAGAAAAAATTCTGGATGAGCTAGATTATATGTGACTCAAATATTAAATAAACTGAACTAAAAAAAAAAAACACTTTTTCCAGTACCTGAGGTATAGAACCTCTTCTAACTTTTCTTTTTTCATAATATAGAAGAGCTTTAATATCAATAAAGAGATGAATAATGATATAAAAGAACTTCTTTAATCCAATGACTGAAAATGTTGTATCTTTTTGTCTTACAAAAAATACCCTCTGAGAGTTTCTTGCAAACCAAACTCAAAGTAGGTTTTCATGTGATGGAATAAGGACGCATCTAAGAAATTCTGTCACTGATTCTATTTTTATCTCTGTACATTTTCTGGTCTTGTTAGACCTGCCATCTCACTGGCCTGTTCCCAGTCCTACAAAGGCAAGAGAAAGAAAAAGACAAACTGAACCCTAAACCTAATCTCCAATGAAACCTGAAGGAAAACTCAGAAATTAGAGTAATATCATAACATTACAGAATAGTTAACATGTACTGAGGGTCTACTATGCTTCAGTGCTTTACACGAGCTAATTTAAATTCAGTTTCAGTTAGCCTCACATTCTAAATGATTTAAATTCAAATACAAACCAGTATCTGATCATTCAAATTTTCTATCTGTCAGATGAGGTATGCTAAATAAAATCTAATTCATCTCCCATTACATTCAAAATAATAACTTAAATATAATAAGGTTATCAGAATAATGATACTTCATACCTTTTCTTTCTATACCTTAATATCTTTCCTGTATCCAGCTCTAATTATTAAGATGACCTAATCTCATAATTCAATTCCTTTTCTTTAGTTTATTTGGTGCTATTCTATAATATCTAAATATATAGCTTTTGTACGTGGTAAAAATATTCACCAAGGATAAAATGTTAGCAATCCTATTTGAAGATTTAGAAACCATACTAAACCAATAGTTCAGAAACTGAAAGCTTTTAGGTCTTTCTAATAATAAAACAAGGACTTCCCTGGTGGCTCAGAAGGTAAAGTGTCTGCCTACAATGTAGGAGACCCGGCTTCGATCCCTGAGTTGGGGAGATCCTCTGGAGAAGGAAATGGCAACCCACTCTAGTACTCTTGCCTGGAAAATCCCATGGACAAAACTAATACAATTATGTAAAGTTTAAAAATAAAATAAAATTAAAAAAAAAAAAAAAAAAGAAAATCCCATGGACAGAGGAGCCTGGTAGCCTACAGTCCGTGGCACTGCAAAGAGTCGGACATGACTAAGCGACTAAACTTTCAACTTTCAATAATAAAATGGTCCAATGAAGGCTGCCCATCCAAACATGCCTATTATTGGGCAGGCAAGAGCAAGTGGAAGCATACTGGACCAGGAATGCAGAGATGTAGTTTAAGTCCTGATTTGGCCGATAAATTGCTGCAAACTTTGAGACAAGGTAAGTAGCTAGTTTAGATCTCAGTTTAATAATATCAAGCATGAGAAGTTTAGGCGATTTATGAATTCTAGATTTCAATGGAAATACTTGAGGAATCAAGAAACACTCTGAGAAAGTATAAAGTTAGAAAAGCAGAGAAAGCTCTAGAGTCTGTGGGAAATGTCTTTGCTTTAGGAAAATTTATCAGGAGGAAAAAAGGACATAATTTAAAATTCCACTGGACAGCTATATAACAAAATACATTCAGCTTTCTAAATTATCTTGGAAAAGGCTGCTATAAAAATTTAAAATAGGAAGACCATTGTTAAATGTTATTATTTCAAGCACAGTATATTAAGTTTAGTTTTTTAAAGTTGAATTGCTTTAATTATTTTATTTTTCTCCATGAAAATTTAGAAATAAGGAGTCCTTACATACATCATTTATACAACATACTTTTAACTATTTCCAGAACTTGAAGCACAAGCATACAGTCTTTAATTGTTAAAAACATTCCCAGTTGTTGATCATGCCATATGATATACTGTTTCTCTGATCTGTTAGCAAGTCCCTGGTGAACACTACAATGGCCATTTATAATACTCTTTGTACTAGAAAAAGTGCCATATATTTTATAAAGATTAATTTTTGAACTAAGTTTCAGGAATTCACTATAGTAAGAGAAAAAAAGTGAATATTTTCTAAATATCCTGAATTTCTGAAAATATATTCTATCAGGTTGATATTCAAAATGTAAAATATTTGCTGTCTCTCTAGGAACTACTGAGTTTCCTGCTAGTTTTTAAAGCAAGAATAAAGCAATTTCAGCCTTGGGATTCACTGGCCTCCATCCATCCCAAAGCAGATGTCCAAGAAAATGTGTAGATAAATTTGAGTATTAAATCTTAACATACTGTTGAAGTTATTATGGAATGAGAAAGTACAGAATCATAAACAATTTTGGAAATAAGAGAAAAAACACAGTTCTCAGACTGCTGTGTGTGACAGCTGCGGGGGTAACACCGGGGACCAGTCCAGGCCGGGATGAGGCCTGGAATGTGGCCGCGGGAAGGGTTCTGGCATCTGTACATTCCAACCTCAAAGGAGGAAACCAGGTATTTGAGAAATGTCCTGTGCATGCAATACTGAATATAAAATAGCTCTGACAGTAATGGCTCTTGTTTGAAAACCTGGAAAGCTACTAATGGGGCTTCCCAGGTGGCGCCATGGTAAAGAACCTGTCTGTCAATGCAGGAGACACAAGAGATCCCTGGGTCAGGAAGATCCCCTGGAGGAGGAAATGGCAGCCCACTCCAGTATTCTTGCCTGGAGAATTCTGGCGGGCTAGAGTCCCAAAGGTCGCAAAGAGTCGGACACAACTGAGCAACTGAGCATGTGTGCACACACCGCGAGCGGAAGCTACCAACAGTTACCTAAGTCAAACAGGTTTCCATTTACTCATAGCAGAGAAGAGGCATTTCTCTGAAATGCATTTATTTCTCTGAAATAGCAGAAGAGGAGGCATTTCAAAAGGCATAACAGACAGGAGTGCAAATGGGTGAAACTAACAGATCTAGAAAATAAATCTGTAGTAAATTTTAAAGAAGAGCTGTTCAGACATAGAGGAGGTAAGAACAGTTCATTAGGAAAAAGAAGCAGAAAACTGGCAACAAACTGCTTCTTCAGAATATCCAATACAACTCTTACATGGAACAGCATGCCTGTGTTCCACTAAAATACTTGGGTGTTTGAATAAAAATATCTCTTTCTCAGAGTTAAGAATGAAACCAAAGCAACTTCATACTGCTGCTCTTCCCAGGGCAGGACATAAACAGTGACAGATAAACCACGAAGGGCATACTATGATAAGAGCTTCAAAAATCACCATTTCCTTGGGAAAATGGGCATTAGGGTATGATCAGGACAGTCTTATTATTCACATCATACGTTTACTTTTCTGGGACTTACAAATTTTAGTAACAAACATGAAAGAAGGCTCAAATTTAGCTTATGTAATTTTAGGGTAATATAAGTAAATTTTACATTTTTCTTGCTAAACTGGTACTGACTTTTATTTTTAAATTTTAAATTACAAATTAAAACAATAAATGTGATTGGTTTTGTTCTTCAACTCTGTACAAAAACAAAGTAAAAATTTTTTTTTTATCTCGGTAGCTTTACCACCTCAGTTATTATATAAAAGCCTCTTGACTAATTTCATTTCTAAATACAGAACAAAAAGATTTGCATTTTAGCAGAGGAGAGTGGGAGGAAACATGAGGTGGATATAAATTCCTGACACTAAAGGATTCTAATACTAGAATGGGTTATAATAAAAAGACTGTAGAAGCATCTCTGCTGAGGATTTTTAAATAATCTGGGCTCTCATTTTTCCCAGGTGAACTAGTACTACTTGATATGAAGCTTAAAAACTAGTACTATTTTAGGAGAACACTGATTTATATATCTGTCTTATAAATTAAGACTGGAATAAGCACAGATTCTTAGGAATTCAGTAACATCAAAAGTAAGAGAACTATAAAAAAACTAAATGGGAAGGAAATCCAAGAAAAGGGGGACATACATACAGCTGATTTACTTTGCAGTAGAAACTAACACAACACTGTAAAGCAATGATACTCCAATAAAAATTAATTTAAATTCTATTGCTGAAGTTCTAGAAATATGAACATGTTGAACCTTAATCTTAACAGTGTGAAAATTGTTTTCTTGAAATTATTTTTTTTATTAGATTAAAATGTAATCATATTCACTTTGATGTCAAAAAACCCTGTGCACTTTATTAAACTATGAAGTTTGGTGTGGAACACTGATATGATCGGGGTGGGTTTTGTTTGTGTAGATAATTTCCCCCTTCCCTTCCCATCTTTTCCTTCTGCAGGAGCTGGAGCAGAAACATCCCATAACTGAAGAAGAAAGAACAGAAAAGGAGAACTCTATTTAAAGGCAGATGGCTCAGAAGCCTGCTTTACGGAAGATCTAACTTTTGGCCTGGGAAATAAGAACTTGGACCTTGGAGTCAGATAGACCTGAGGGCTGGAATCTACTCTCTAATCACTTACCACATGCAAGGTCTTGAGCAAATGACCTATTTAAGTCCAGTTCCCTCAAACACACAGTGAGAATGGCAATAACAATATCTATCACTCAGGGTCAGAGAAGGCAATGGCAACCCACTCCAGTACTCTTGCCTGGAAAATCCATGGATGGAGGAGCCTGGTTGGCTGCAGTCCATGGGATCGCTGCATGTCGGACACGACTGAGCAGCTTCACTTTCACTTTTCACTTTCATGCATTGGAGAAGGAAATGGCAACCCACTCCAGTGTTCTTGCCTGGAGAATCCCAGGGATGGGGAAGCCTGGTGGGCTGCCATCTATGGGCTGGCTGCACAGAGTCAGACGTGACTGAAGCAACTTAGCAGCAGCAGCAGCATCACTCAGGGTTACTACAATGCTCATATGAAATTACAAATGCCAACCATTTAACTCTGCATGTGTCAATAAACAGGAGTTGTTTCTCCACTGCAATTTCTTTGAAGACTTGTAGAATCCTCCGAGGTACAGGGCTAACCACAACCTGAGTCGGCTTTACAAACCAGGCTTGATCATATCTGGTCTTACCTCCTGAATTCAGGGCTGAGGTCACTAAGGAAAGGTGCACACAAACACAGGGCCATTTTCTAGTTTCTGCTTGTATAATTGTCTTATGTGCAAACTTAACCTAAGAGACTTTACATTTCTGCTCTCTCATCTTGAATATCATATAGTACTACACAATATGCTAAAAAAGAAGTTACAGTTGCAAACCATTATCATATGAGCAACTGGTGCTTCTTTAAAAGTTGACAGTGAAAAGGAGCTCTAAATTCTGAGCTTTCTCCATTTGTGGTTTTGAAAATCAAAATATCAATATTATTTAAACAGTAGTAGCAAAGAAAAATGTTCAATTTCTTAACAGGGCTAGTCTGTGATTCAGAGAAAACTGTGGTCTCCATGTTATCTTAATGAAAAGCATTTATAACCAAGATCTGAAGAAGCACCATATAAATATGGAGTACTACCCTGATGGTAAGAAAGTCTGTGCAAGAGGGAAAAAAGAATTAATGCAAATATATCATGGATAGAGATAGCTGTCCTTACTAATGCCAATGAGGAAAAAAATATCTGAAGATAAACGGGCAGAAGGATTACTTCCTTGTGCTAATTTGAACAGTCTATACAGACTACCAAATTCTTTACAGTAAATCAGTGCTGCCTATTTTCTATCTGTCAATAACTGAGATGTTATTTACCCAGCAGGAAAAAAAAAATTTAATATGACATATATTTGCTGCTTATGAAACAGGTATGTTCTTTTAACATGCAAACTTTTGTACATTAACCTGAGGTATGGAAAGCATTAAGAAACAAGCTGATCTGAAATTTTAAAGTAAGTATTTCCTGAACCTAGGAAAGTAAGAGATAATACCTACATAGTTAAATCTACTTCAAAAAATGATCACCTCTCTACAACCATGCCAAAAGTTAAAGCTCAGTCATTCCATTTGTGGCTAGTTAAATAATTAGCCAGTCACCTAAAAGCAGCCAAGGAAATACGTGCCCAAATGCAATATAAAAAATAGTCTCAGTGAAATATTTGTCAAACACTTGAATAACTGACTGAGATGTCCTTACCTCTCGCTGTGGCACAGGTTTTAGGATCAACAATTAAAATTATTCCAAATGGCTGCACCCGGCAGTAGGCTCGACAGGACGCCGTGGCTCTGCATTCCGTGCAGAATGAATGACAGTCACACCGGCTCCGACTTAACCACCACCGCAGGGTGACTCCCAGTCAGACCTTCCCAGCACGCGGAGCTTCCAGCTCTGCTCCCAGCAGTTTCCTTAGCCCCGGTTTCTGGTCTTTAGTCAAGCAAAGTGGTTTGTGTGCACGGGAGAGCTCTGCCTGCAGGAGCTTAAACCTCTTCTTTGCATGTCCTGCTTTCCAACACAGCAGAGACGCCGCAGCCCAACTACACTTGCAGAACAGGCTTCACCAGGATAACTCCACCCACCCACTTCACACAGGTACAAATCTGCTCAGAAAACACTAGGACTAAACTGATAATTAATACTTTAACTTTTTAAAAAGTCACTGACTATTCGGTTGTTTATATTTGCTATCCATATGGGAGACAATGTATTCTATAAAAATGATGGTATTTACACCCAATTAAAATAAAAAAAAAAAAACTGATCTAGCAGGAAGTACTATCTACAAAAGGCTGAATCATTAAACTGGCAGTGACAGGCTGGGAGAACATAACTCTGAATATCTTTGCTGATAATGAGTCGTGATTGCTTTCTACTCAGACAAAAAAATTATCAATGTATAATTATCAATGTACTGCCTTTGCATGAAAAATTCTGAGACTGGAATACACAATTTTTTAATATGCAAATGAAAAGTTTTAAAACATGAAAAGTTTTTTTCAGAATTAAAAAATAAGAATTGCACATGATCAACTATACTTCAATACAAAAAAAAAATCCATTATTAAATGTTTCTGATTATGACCTCCTCCTTTATGCACTGCCAAATGTTAAAATTGTAGCTCTACTTATATAAGTATTGAAAAGATTCAATATTTATACTAAATAGCAGTGAAAGTGAAATCGCTCAGTCGTCAGTCGTGTCCAACTCTTTGCGACCCCATGGACTGTAGCCTACCAGGCTTCTCAGTCCATGGGATTTTCCAGGCAAGAGTACTGGAGCGGGTTGCCATTTCCTTCTCCAGGGGTATGCTAAGTCACTTCAGTCGTGTCCAACTCTGTGCGACCCCAGAGACGGCAGCCCACCAGGCTCCCCTGTCCCTGGGATTCTCCAGGCAAGAACACTGGAGTGGGCTGTCATTTCCTTCTCCAACGCATGAAAGCGAAAAGTGAAAGTGAAGTCGCTCAGTTGTGTCGGACTCTTAGCGACCCCATGGATTGCAGCCTACCAGGCTCTTCCGTCCATGGGATTTTCCAAGCAAGAGTACTGGAGTGGGGTGCCATTGCCTTCTCCGTGTACTGTACTGTTAACCCAATTAGATATGAAAAAATAAATGGATTGGAAGATATTAAAATATTAATATTAAATTAATATTTTCTGTTCTACATGACTTTTCACCAATACCAATATAAATCATGTTCAGACACTTGTTCCTAGTAAACAAAATGATGTTTCATTTGCCAGAAAGATTCTAAATAATTTATAGACAGTCTTCATTACAACACTATGAAGTTGATTGAACACTATTCCCGTCTTAGAGATGAGGAAGCCAAGGTCACACAAGCAGGAATTGCTGAATTCAAGATGCCTGGGGAGTATTTATCATTCTTTCCTCTCTGGTCACAGTTCTGAATAAAGGAGTGTTGATAAATGGTAGGCCACAATAAGAAAAACAATGAATTGATGTGATTTCACAATATGAGAGACCACAGAGAAATCCAGAGCACGACAGGAACAAAACATGTGGATTTTTTTTCATTGGAACAGCTGTGGACTTATGGATTTTGATGAATAGGAAATGAAGCTCCCAAGAGTTCATTCATGGTGGAAAAGGCGCAGCCACCCCTCCTCCCCGCTCCCTCCCTCAGCACTGAACACACAAGGGTAGGGGCCCAACAGGAAGAGGAAGGGGAAAGGGAAAAGGGGGCAGGGTGACGGGGAGCCCATGCTGTAGAGAAGCCATCTGGGCGACACTCAGTGCAACTCAAGAGCCCCTCGTGCTCCCCAACATACGAGCACAGGTGGGATAAATAAATTAGACGGTAGCTCTCCTGAGTGCAGGAGAATGACAAAATAACCCTCACCTGAAACTCACAGGCTGCACTTTCTGCCATGTGAAAATACAGCTAAGAATATGAGTGTGTGCAAACCTCGGTGAAAGTGGACTGAAGTCTGTAATCTGTTTCACTGCATGGTGACAGTGTCGTTTCCTGGCTTTGATGATGTACAGTATAGATATGTGAGGTGTGACAACTGGGAGAAGTTGGGCTTTGACTATATGGGACCTCTCTGTACTATTTTGGTAACTTTGTCTGAGACTATAATTATTCTAAAATACAAAGTTTAAAATGTGGCTCACTAAAAAGCATCATGCTCTGTCTTTCAATGACTGCTGATGGAGAGGTCACCTGTTATTTTCTTCTTGCATTTTACAAAATGGAGGTTATCCTGTGAAGATCTAAGATGGGTCTATGTGGCTAGTGGGGGCAACAAGAGAATTCCCTGAGAAGGCAAAGGCTACTTTCTAGTCATTCTATCAGGAGGGTCGCTGTCAATGGAGTGAAATGTGATCTGATTCTGGGTGTGTTTTTGGCCATGAAACTGGTAGAATTTACAGACAAACTGTCAAGGGTCTGAATAATTTGGGTAATTTTTATGATAGAATTTTCTCTGCTCAAAACCTTCTCACGTCTTCCCATCTAGCTTTAAACGAAAGTCCAGATCCACACAGTGGCACCCAAGCCCCAAGGAGAATCTGATGCCCTTCCACCTCCAGACCTCACCCACGTCTTCACTCACTGCTCTAGTCAAACCGGCCTTCCTGCTGAGTCTTTAACAAGCCCGGACACATGCTGCTCAGTGTCCTTACACTTGCAGTTTCCTCTCTGGAAAGCTCTTCCCACAAGTAAGTGCTTATCCCTACTCCTCAACTCCTTTAGGTCTTGGCTCCCAAAGTTACCTTCTAATGGGGCTTCCCTGATAGCTCAGTTGGTAAAGAATCTGCCTGCAATGCAGGAGACCCCAGTTCAATTACTTGGTCAAGAAGATCCCCTAGAGAAGGGATAGGCTAACTACTCCAGTATTCTTGGGTTTCTCCTTGTGGCTCAGCTGGTAAAGAATCTGCCTGTGACGTGAGAGACCTCGTTTGATCCCTGGGTTGGGAAGATCCCCCGGAGAAGGGAAAGGCTCCAGTATTCTGGCCTGGAGAATTCCAGGGACTATCCATGGAGTCACAAAAAACAAATGAGCGACTTTCACTTTCACATTACTTTCTAATAAACCCCTCCCTGACCACTCCACTCTCCTCCTCTGAAATTACAGCCCCACAGGAACCACATCCCAGTACTTTCTAACCTCACTTCTAGGCTTCATTTTTCTCTACAGCACTTACCTACCTTAGTGTATGTTTAATATATTTGCCTTTTTCTTTCCCTCTCATCAACTTGAATACAAACAGCAAAATGACAATATTTTTGTTTGTTGTGTCCACTATTTTAGCCCTAGTACTCGGTATGCACTCAGTAAATGTTTGATCACTGAATGAATGAATACTGGAAATGATCAGAAATGGAAAAGTTGCTTTATATATGGCAAGGATTAGACTGAACCTACCCCAAGCACTGGCTAAGGCCTAAATGGGAGTTTAAGAAACATCTTTGATACTAGTAGTAGAAATCATGCTTATTCATAATTATTGATCAGCTGTTTTAAAACAAATGCTATGTATAAAGGATGCAAATTAATATACAATAGACTATCTATCCAGAAGCAATTCTGGGTTAAGAAAAAAGACACACAAAAAGTGAAGTATAAAATTCAAAATAAGCTAACTTATTACCAAACTCTGTTTCCAAATGAGTGACACAAGGAACAGCTACTGTAGGCTGTAGGCCTTTGTTATTCAAAACATAGTCTTAGGACCAGTATTATGGAATTACCTGGGAGCTTCTTAAACATACAGAACATCAGGCCCCACCCTAGTGAATCATGATCTACATGATCTAACTCTCTCTCCCAGGCAGGTTGAATGTACATTCAAGTTTGTGAAGCAGGGGCCCAAGGAGCCTCTGTGAAGAACAGAGTAAGTCATCTCACACAGAAGAGAGACCACAGGCATAGAAGCGGGGGAACCCAAAGTACAACCAAGCAGAGAATAAGGAAACATATTATTGATGCTGAGTAGAGATGAGAAATGGGAAAAACAGGTTACAAACATAAATGTTCCAGTATTTTATGGAGCATCTTAAATTCCAGGCTAAAGATTCAGTATATAATTCTGGCACAAAGGGAAATCACCGGGGTTTTCTAAAGTCAGGGATTACACGTTATAAAGGTTGTATTCTGAAGTTTTATTTTAGTAGTAAACATTAAGATAGACTAATTCCACAGGCATTAATTGTGCATCCGGTGTGCACATACCCTGTGGGGGAGACAAGGATGAATGAGACACATTCGTCACCAATGAGGAGATGGCAACTTAGTGAGCAAGGGAAACAGCTGCTATTAGATCTGACACGGGGGCAAACAGGACGCAGGCCTGGGGATAATGGGCAGGGAGAGCTGGTCAGGGAGAGATGGGCCAGGGAGAGCTGGTCAGTGGAGCTTTCATGCACAAGAAGATTATGGCCTGAGTCTAAATACAAGGAAAATATCAACTCGGGGGGAGTGGGAAGGAGGGCATTTTGACTATAGGGGCAGCAGGAGCAGAGGGAAAGCTACATAATCACATGGTATGTTCGGAGGACACCAAAGCAGAGCCTAGTGAGCACAGGGAGAAAGAGCAGAACCAGAGAACAGAGGAGGAGGTTGGCTGAAAGTGACACAGCAGAGTCAAGTCTGGAGGTATGTCTTATGTGCAGTGAGGAGCAATTGAAAGATATTTTTTAATTAATTAGAGAGGCTTAGAAAGAATGATGGCTGAAAAAAAACTAGCTAATGAAGTAGGTTCTGATAAGCACTCATCTTCATTTCCCCTTTAACACATCTTTTGCCCTAATTACTGTTCTGTTCATTTCCAGAAATACATTTTTATTTTCTCTTGTTGTAATAAAACCAAAAGATATTAAATAAATAATTTGTTCTGGGAGATGAAACAATAAACTTTACCTCTATTCAGTGTTCTGTGGTGGGAAAATTCTGGTTTTTTAGTTTAATAATCGCAAATGAGTTTAATCCACCTGGTGCAAGGCCAGGGCTACTAGGTGTGGGCAGTGATTACCAGGAGAGGTCAGAAGACTCCTCCAGGCCAGCTGTGAAACCTCGGGCACACCATGGAAGTCTTTCTGAGTTGCTCTGTTAGTTAAAAAGGGGTGTGTGGGGAACAAAAATACATTCCGCATACTTAGTATCCTGCAAGGCTGTATCGGTTCAAGGTCCAATTTAATAAAAATATAATATTCGAAAAGTCTAAGGCAACTACAAACATGTGGTGTTTTGAATTCTCTGTTTTTCCCTGAGAGTGAGAAAAGTATTATCTTGATGTATCTATGTATTTGGAGAGAAAAATACCTGGGCATTCTAGCATTTTGGAACTCCTTTAAATCTTACAGCAATGCCTCCTAGGGCACTGATTTTAATATCTGATTCTTAAGACATCTGCCTCCAGAGCGATAAAGTAAGCACGTGTTCAATGGGAAGAATATTCAATACAATGTTCCACGTGGGGTGAAGTAAAAACCAGAACCTTTTCACTTGCTATAGAGTGGTTGCCTCACGCTGAAGTGACAAGTGAGGAAGCATGGTTACAGAAGAGCGAAGTGC
The DNA here is from genome assembly GCF_019923935.1 of Bubalus bubalis. Classification (NCBI taxonomy): domain Eukaryota; kingdom Metazoa; phylum Chordata; class Mammalia; order Artiodactyla; family Bovidae; genus Bubalus; species Bubalus bubalis. The sequence goes on from NC_059161.1 coordinate 113,081,351, forward strand.
TGCACACTCAGAGGAAGAAAACAAACAGTCCAGAAGCAAACAAATGACCATAAAGGGAAAAAACTATAATTAGGCAGAATTGCAAATAAAATAACAGCAACAACAAAAACAAGATTCTGAAGGGCCAGTTTTCTAAAAGAATACAAGGACTTTTTAATTTCAAAATTACTCTACAAATTCAGGCTGTTGCTTTATATACTACTTCTTAAATGAATGTAAGGATTTCATTAGCATTACATTTGATCACTGTTTTTCCCCAAAATGAAAACCTCAGCTCCTTCTATGTCTGCTAACAAAAAAATTTATGATGCAAACTCTATTCAAGTGACCATCCAAAGAAGCTGCCTTCCACACCATGGGCCCATGAAAGCAACTGTAATTTGTTTGTTACAGTTATACTGTGAAATATTTACATATAAATTTATACCAACAAATAACACATTAAATAAGTTTTCTACATAAACTAAATAGACCTAATTTTAGACACTCCTGAATTTAAATGATATAACATAGTAGATAACCATAAATTGATAAAATAATAACAGCTGATAGTGATTAAGTATCCAGGGGGCTTTAAATGCTTTACATCTAATCTTCAAATGAATCTTGGCTCAATTCCTAGATGAGGAAATTAAAAATCAGAGAAGCCAAATGACATGCACAGGGACAGTAAAACATGGCACAGGGATTAAGACCCAAGGCTGCAGCCCGTGCTCTCACCTCTCTGTCCTGCCTTTCACATAGGTATATAAACTAAATAAAACATCTGCATTAAATCTGCTTTCACAAAATACCTATTTATGGGGTGGCTGCATTAAGACTTAGAAATTACCTATTTGGACAGGGTGGAGTGAAGGGGAGATTATAGTCTATAAAGAGTAATATATGATCAGTGTAAAGGAGTTAAATAGTACAGAAGCAAATGGAAAAAAAAGAAATGTCTGTTGCTATATTTGCACTCTCATGCGCCTCTCCAGTGAGGGATGCATCCTCCTGATCCTCTGTGAGTTTGCAATAGAACTATACTGCTCTGTGATTTGCTCTTTCATTTAACAACACATCACAGAAAAAAAAAAAAAACCCTGGGTGAGCATATATGCTTCTACTTCATTCTTTTGAGGGCTGCAGAGTACTTCACAGTACAGAAGTATAACATCTATTTTGAGAATGTGATTTTCAACCTTTGTGTATTAAAGCAATACCGTAAGGAGGATTTACCTAGATGGGAGGTATATTTAAAAAACATGAAGTAACCAATTAAAAATCGACAAAGGACTTGAATAGACATTTCTCCAATAAGCACACGAAAAGATGCTCTATGTCATCACGCTTCTGTATAATCACCACCTGGGCCAACAGAGCATGACCAGCACTTCCAGATCCTCCCTCCTACCCACCTGCTCACTCTCCTCTCCAGAAGTACCACTGCCTAAAGTTTATCACCACACAACAGCCCCGAACTCTATGACTCTGAACTCTCTCCTTACATATATGGGATTATACAGTGTAAGTATGTAGGTAAATCAGGCTTCTTTGCCTCAATATTTGTGTGGGACTCATCCATGTCGTTGCACATAGCCATGACTCATTTCATTTTCACTGGAGGAATCCACTGAATGAACACGCCTTTATTTACCTATCCCACTGTGGATATACCTTTGAAATTCTTTAGTTTTTTGACATTAGGAATAAGGTTGCTATGAACATACTACATATACACCTAAGAGTGGAGCTGCTGGGCCACAAGGTATATACGTGTACAACTCAGTAGGCAGTGCCAAATGCTGCTTGTCCTACATCACGCTACCCTGCAGTACATGGGAATTCGCATTGATTTACACCCTTGCCAACTTTGGGTATTGCTACTCTTAAATTTTAAGCATTCTGGTGAATGTGTTTTCATGAGTTAATAAAGTTTTTACTTGCATGTGAAGAAAGCTGAGCGCCGAAGAATTGATGCTTTTGAACTGTGGTGTTGAAGAAGACTCTTGAGAGAGTCCCTTGGACTGCAAGGAGATCCAACCAGTCCATTCTGAAGGAGATCAGCCCTAGGATTTCTTTGGAAGGAATGATGCTAAAGCTGAAACTCCAGTACTTTGGCCACCTCATGTGAAGAGTTGACTCATTGGAAAAGACTCTGATGCTGGGAGGGACTGGGGGCAGAAGGAGAAGGGGATGACAGAGGATGAGATGGCTAGATGGTATCACTGACTCAATGGACGTGAGTCTGAGTGAACTCCGGGAGTTGGTGATGGACAGGGAGGCCTGGCGTGCTGCGATTCATGGGGTTGCAAAGAGTCGGACACGACTGAGCAACTGAACTGAACTGAACTGAACTGAAAGACTCATGATGTGGAACAACTTGTGGTGTGCTTATTCAGCATTTTGATATCTGTTGTTCAAGTTTTCATGCAATTAAAAAAAATCAGTTTATCTCTCCTTTTCTGATTCTTTACATACTTTGGTTATGTGACCTTGGTCAGATAAGTGTGCTGCAAATATCTTTATCACTTTGTGATTTGCCCTTTTCACTATCTTAATAGTATATTACAATTTACTTTCTGAACTTTAAGTTTAATAATTAAGCTTTTCAGTTAGGATTACTGCTTTATGTATAACCAAGATCATGATGGAGAAGGAAATGGCAACCCACTCCAGTATTCTTGCCTGGAAAATCCCATGGATGGAGGAGCCTGACAGGCTACAGTCCATGGGATTGCAAAGAGTTGGACATGACTGAACAACTTCACTTCACTTCACTTCTTCACTTCAAGATCATGAAAATAGCCCATGAAGATATTCCACTGTATTCTCTTCTAGGAGTTTTGTTGTTTTACCTTTCACATACAGATCTTTAATTTTCAAGAGCTAGCACCATTTACTGAAATGACTGTCCTTTTCACAATGCTCCTACAGTGAATAAATCAAGGACCTATTAATATATGTACACGTTTGTTCCTGGACTCTGCTCTTTACCGCCATTCTATTTGTCTATCCTTGTATCAACCTCAGTATCTTAATCAGTGAAGCTTTAATAGTAAGTCTTGATGTCTATAATATAAAGTTTCCACTAATTTTGTTCTTCCACATTGTCTTAGGTATTTTGGGCTCTGCATTTCCATACAAATTTTAGAATCGATTTAGAATCAGTTGTCAATTTCAACACAACTCCTAACTTAAAGCTTGGGGCATTATCAACAACTCGGCCCTATTGGGCTTCATGGGTTGTTCTGAGAGCACCAGGACTTTCTCTGCTCCATCAACTGATAGCCTGAGGGCTCAGGTCCCCACACACTGGGTCACTTCTCTGGATTTCCTTCTGCTTCATCTTAGCTCAGTAACTGTTCAGTACCTTATTAGCTCTCCAATGCTTCAAAGAGACTATATTACATTTTTACATTTCTGTCCAGATTTTCTGTTTTGAGAGGGGAGGTTTTTCTAAATTCTCTAGTCCTCCACTTTTAGAAGCTCATGCCCGTAAAGTAAGCTTTACTTTTCTTTTCTCTTTACTCTTTCTCCACCTTCTGCCCACTCCTTCCCTCCCCAAACTCACTCTTTCTTTCTTTCTGGAAGAAAAGGTGGATAAGGTGGGAAGATGGGGGATTCAACCATGGAAATTAATAAAGACCAAATGTTGACCCTAGAAAGAAAACAAGTGCTACGAGAACTGCAGAATTCATTAGATGGGCTTAAGAGAGGCTGCAGAGAGAGAAGAGGTCAGCAGAAAGCACGTGAGCTGGAGAGAGGACGGTGAGCCAACATCAGAGAGGTGAGTGACATGTGGAAGGGGTGGAGGGGGAGAGAAGTGCGCAGAAGAAACATCTGCGGAGGCAACAGCTGAGAAGACTGAAAACTTGAAGAAAGATATCAGTAAATAACTGCTCAGTAAATGCCAAGCAGGAGACACACACAGAAGTCCTCATGCGCTTCCTTCCTCTTCCTCCCACTCACCTCAGCCTCATCAGCTGTCAAAGCAGAACCTGTGGGGACGGAACAAACGCCAGTTTCTTTGGAACAAGCGTTTACCTTTCTTCCTCTTAACTCTCCTCCCCACCTCCCCACCCCACACACGCCCTTTTCCTTAAGGTACCATGGATACGTGCTAACTTGGTCAGGACATGGTGATTCATTAACTTTATTTTTACAGACACAAATAATTGGTCATCCTGAGAACATTAAGAAGAGTTCCAAAGGGAAAATTTTCTTTACTGCCCTTGTTGTGCAATAATACATGGAGCTTTAAGTTGCAGTCTCAAACTATAGCTCTATCTTTCAGACCTGGTATCTCACAGTGACAGATGGCAATGTTAAAAATAAATAGAACATTCAAGCTATTTGTACTGAAGGCAAAGACAGTTTTAAAGTGTGAAACAAGCCTGAGGCTGATAGAACTCACATTATCCTTTTCAAAATGTATTAAGCATGCACATTTCCCTATGCCAACCCTGCAATGTTGCCCATCAAAGTTAAATATTAGCTTTTGAAGGTGCGCTGTCATTATGCATCACTACTAATCTAGAATTAACAACGCCATACAGGTCTATTCAGACAAACCCATTTTCCAGAACTGTCAATAACTGATTAACTTTCTCAAGTTTTAAAAGTGCTAGAGGTTATCACTATTAGAAATTCACTTTCATATTCAGAACATGATAAAGTATTTGATATAATACCAATATTAAGCTAATTTTTAAAAACAGTCCACAGTATATCTGAGGTAACATGATCAAAGATAAGACTTTATAATTTAAAAAAGTTACATAGTTTATATAGCAGAAATACATGAAAATAATATACAAGAAATAACAGTAAATTTTTGATATAGAATTCTGGTAACTTTAAAGCAGTGACCACAAAAACTCATGTTCATCTCAGATGGATAAAAAGTATCAGACAGAGCTTCCCTGGTGGGTCAGTGGTGAAGAGTCCATCTGCCAATGCCATAGACATGGGTTCAATCCCTAGTCTGGGAAGATCCCACAGGCCATGGAGCAACTAAGCCCATGCGCCACAGCTGTTGAGCCCGTGCTCGAGAGCCTGGGAGCTGCAACTACTGAAGCTCGCACGCCCCAGAGCCCATGCTGCAAAAACTAGAGAAGCCACCGCAACAAGAAGCCCACACGTCACAACGAGAGAAGAGCGCACGCTGCAACGAAGACCCAGCACAGCCAAAAATAAAAATTACGTTAAAAAAGACATCTGACAAAATCCAACACCCTTTTGTGATAAAATCATTCAACAAACTAGGAATTGAAGGGTACTTTGTCAACCTGACAAAGGGCATCTATGAAAACCGCACAGTTAAAAGTTTTTACATAACAACATACAATTAGATGACTTCTCTTAAAAGATCAAAAGTAAGACAAGGATGCCTATTCTCAAAACTTCAACACTGTAACACATCCAGGGCAACTGGGCAAGAGTAAGACATAAAAAACATCCATATTGGAAAGAAGAAGTAAACATGTCTATTCACAAATGACATGATCTTATATATAGAATATACCAACAACCTATCAGAACTCATAAACATTTCAAGTCTCAGGATACAAGATTAAGATACAAAATTAATTGTATTTCTATGCACTTGCAATGAATGATAAGAAACTGAAACTAAGAAAACAACTCCATTTACAAAAGCATCAAAAGAATAAAAATAAATTTAACATCAGATATGCAGAACTTAAAAAAAAACTACAAAAAGTTGAATGACGTGAAGGATCTAATCAAATGGGAAAAAAATCCCATGTTTAAGGACCAAAAGACTTAAATACTGGCTGGAAGGTAATACTTTTGGAATTGATTTGTAGATTCAATAAATTCCTATCAGAATCCCAACCATCTTCTTTTAGAACAAGACGATTCTAAAATTCATGTGGAATTGCAAGGCACCTGGAAAAACCAAATCAATCCTGAAAAAGAATAAAGTTGGAGGACCTTCCAATTGCAAAATTTACTACTAAGCAATGGTAATCAAGACAGGGTGGTACTGGAATAAGAACAGACATATATATCAATGGAACAGAACTGAAAATCTAGAAATAAATTCATGCATCTAAGGTCAACTGACTCTCTACAGGGGAGTCAAGTCAATTAAATAGGGAAGAAATAACCTTTCAACAAATCATGCTCAGATAACTGGATATCCAATGGACTTGGACCTCAAAAACATACACAAAAATTAACTCAAAATGGGTCAGATCAGATCAGTTGCTCAGTCGTGTCCAACTCTTTGCGACCCCATGAATTGCAGCACGCCAGGCCTCCCTGTCCATCACCAACTCCCGGAGTTCACTGAGATTCACGTCCATCAAGTCAGTGATGCCATCCAGCCATCTCATCCTCTGTCGTCCCCTTCTCCTCCTGCCCCCAATCCCTCCCAGCATCAAGAGTCTTTTCCAATGAGTCAACTCTTCGCATGAGGTGGCCAAAGTACTGGAGTTTCAGCTTTAGCATCATTCCTTCCAAAGAAATCCCAGGGCTGATCTCCTTCACAATGGACTGGTTGGATCTCCTTGCAGTCCAAGGGACTCTCTCAAGAGTCTTCTTCAACACCACAGTTCAAAAGCATCAATTCTTTGGGGCTCAGCTTTCTTCACAGTCCAACTCTCACATCCATAAATGACCACAGGAAAAACCATAGCCTTGACTAGACGGACCTTTGTTGGCAAAGTAATGTCTCTGCTTTTCAATATGCTATCTAGGTTGTTCATAACTTTCCTTCCAAGGAGTAAGCGTCTTTTAATTTCATGGCTGCAGTCACCATCTGCAGTGACTTTGGAGCCCAGAAAAATAAAGTCTGACACTGTTTCCACATCTATTTCCCATGAAGTGATGGGACTGGATGCCATGATCTTCGTTTTCTGAATGTTGAGCTTTAAGCCAACTTTTTCACTCTCCTCTTTCACTTTCATCAAGAGGCTTTTTAGTTCCTCTTCACTTTCTGCCATAAGGGTGGTGTCATTTGCATATCTGAGGTGATTGATATTTCTCCCGGCAATCTTGATTCCAGCTTGTGTTTCTTCCAGTCCAGCGTTTCTCATGATGTACTCTGCATATAAGTTAAATAAGCAGGGTGACAATATATAGCCTTGACGAACTCCTTTTCCTATTTGGAACCAGTCTGTTGTTCCATGTCCAGTTCTAACTGTTGCTTCCTGACCTGCATACAAATTTCTCAAGAGGCAGGTCAGGTGGTCTGGTATTCCCATCTCTTTCAGAATTTCCCACAGTTTATTGTGATCCACACAGTCAAAGGCTTTGGCATAGTCAATAAAGCAGAAATAGATGTTTCTCTGGAACTCTCTTGCTTTTTCCATGATCCAGAGGATTTTGGCAATTTGATCTCTGGTTGATCTTTTGATCAACCAGATCAAATTGATCTTTTCTAAAACCAGCTTGAACATCAGGAAGTTGACGGTTCACATATTGCTGAAGCCTGGCTTGGAGAATTTTGAGCATTACTTTACTAGCGTGTGAGATGAGTGCAATGGTGCGGTAGTTTGAGCATTCTTTGGCATTGCCTTTCTTTGGGATTGGAATTAAAATTGACCTTTTCCAGTCCTGTGGCCACTGCTGAGTTTTCCAAATTTGCTGGCATATTGAGTGCAGCACTTTCACAGCATCATCTTTCAGGATTTGGAATAGCTCAAATGGGTAGTAGGCTAAAAAAGAAGATCTAAAACTATAAACTTCTTAAAAGGAAATACAGAAGTAAATATTGACCTTGCGCTAAACAATGCCTTCTTAGATAAGACATCAAAAGCATACGTGATAAAAGAAAAAAATAAATTGAACTTCATAAAAATTAAAAATATTTATGCTTCAACAGATGTCATCAAGAAAGTGAAAGACAAAGCACAGAATTTGAGGAAACATATGTCTTCAAATCCGGAGAAGGCAATGGCACCCCACTCCAGTACTCCTGCCTGGAAAATCCCATGGACTGAGGAGCCTGGTGGGTTACAGTCCATAGGGTCACGAAGAGTCAGACACGACTGAGCGACTTCACTTTCACTTTCATGCATTGGAAAAGGAAATGGCAGCCCACTCCAGTGTTCTTGCCTGGAGAATCCCAGGGACGGCGGAGTCTGGTGGGCTGCTGTCTATGGGGTCACACAGAGTTGGACACGACTGACACGACTTACCAGCAGTAGCAGCAGCATGTCTGCAAATCACATTATCTGATAAAGGACTTGTATGTGGAAGGTATAACATGACCCAATGATAAAAAGATAACCAAATTAAAAAACAGACAAAGGTCTGAACATTTCTCCAAAGATACAAAAATGGGTAATAAGTAAACACACGTTCAACATTATTAGCCACCAGGGAAATGCATATCAAAACCATAAAGATGTATCACTTAATACCCACTAAGACAACAATAACCAAAAATACAGTAACAAGGAAACAGAACAAGTTGAATTCTCATATACGCTGCTGGTGGAAGTGTAAAACAATGCAGCTGGTTTACAAAGGTAAACCAGTTTGGCAGTTCCTCCAAAGGTTGAACATAGAGTTATCATATGACCCAGCAATTCTACTGCTATATACATACTCAAGAAATGAAAACATATATGTATACCAAAACTTGAACACTAATTATTGTATTATTCATAATAACCCAAAATGGAAACCCAAAGTGAATGGATAAAATAAATACTGTATATCCATACAATGCACTACTATTTAGCCATAAGAGAGAATAAAGCACTGATATATGGATGAACCTTGAAAACATTATGCTAAGTGAAGAAAGCCAGTTACAACAAGACTACATATTGCATGATTCATTTCATTTGTGTGAAAGGTCTAGCTCAGAGAACTCTAGACACAGAAAGTAGATTAGCAGTTGCTTAGAGCTGGGGCAAGGGAGGGGGGAGCAGTGTCTGCCAGTGGGCACAGGATTATTTTTTCAAGTTACTGATGCAGCACTTCAAAAAGAAAACTACAGCCATCACAACCACTACCAAATAAGTAAGTTCTCTCTGACAAAGTTGTTTTATGCTTAACAAGCTTGTCCAAAGAAGGGGGATTTAATAGAGGATAAAAATGCCTTGAAAAGAGACTGAGAATCCCAGGATGAGGGGAGAGTAGGGCAGAAGGAGAAATCCATTTGATCACTTCCTTCTCCTTCTAAAATCTTTATTCTTTGTTTTTATTTTCTTTCCAAAAATTTACATCACATTAAAAAGTTCCTGATGAAGTATTCTGTAAAATTCGTCCAGATTAAGTTACCCCAATAAAAACAGAAGTTTCCACTGTTTTGATTTTTACTCCCTGTAACACATTGCTTTACATATCTGTACAATATTCCACACACTTACGCAGCACTGTAAATATATTATATAAGTAATAAGAAATGCTGTTTAAAATAGTTTGGATGTTCACAGGCACTGATAAGATGTACATTCCCTTCATTTATTAATTTTCAGCTAATCGTATTATCTCCATGTCAGGTCCTTAAACCTGATATTTTCTTTTATCATTTTGCTCATTAATTAGCTACATTCCTACTATATAACTGCAAAAGCAAATAATGACAAAGCTTAATGGAGCAAACAGTTCTTAAAATTGCCTAAAATTTTGAATGCATGTAAACCTTTGTGAAATGATCAACAGAGAAAAAAGAATACACTAAAAATAAAAAACCACATTACAATTAAGAATGCATATTATGACAACGAACACAACAGCTAAACAAGCTGCGTGCCTGACTGAAGAGAAAATCTGGATCTTTAAGCAGTGGGTAAATAACCACACTAATGAGAAAGAGTACTCACCTGGTTTTGGCACTGAGTTGGTCACTGACTGGGGAACTTTCTGATTAATTAACTCAACACAGTGTCCAGGGAAGAGTCCCACCTAAAGAAGAAAGGCAGCAAAGAGAGGATTCTAAACCAGGGAACAGACCAGTGTGTGAGCATTGCCAATTCAATTCCAGTAATGTGCTCCACAGCCCCTCCCAGCGATTCTGCTATCCCAAGACTCTAAATCACTGATGATGCCAATTATACAAACAAATAATAAAACAATCTGTTGCTATGAGTATATACAGTCATGTGCTTTATTTGCCTAAAAGTCTAAGTCTTCTTTTCTAGTTTTAGCTTTTAATTTCCCAAACTTCTTTTACTCCAATTAAAATATTTAGTCTGATACCAAGCTAAGCATGGCAAGAGGTATAATTTATACCTGTTAATAATTTACTTGGCTGAAATTCCAATCCAGTTGTGTGAACACTTCTACTGCCCACTTTCATATTTACTGACTTCTCTATGATTTTTTTTAAAGCAATACTAAACCACATTCAACTTTTTTGTGTATTTTTTCTTCATTCTCTCATAGGTTCTGTGAAAAATGACAAGACTAAAGTAACCTGATGAAACGATTACTCACTTAAAATCCTGGTATTCATTCTTGGTAAAGAGTCAGAAGTGTGTGGATAAGTGGGGGAGCAAGAGAGGAAAACAACCAATCTCGGCTTTGAAAAAGCATACCAAATCGACCTGGTAGCAAATTGCCTGTGGTGTGAGGAAGACCCCAAGGAGCTGTGCTAGGAAAATTCTGAGCTCCAGATCACCCAGAGATACTGCATAGCCAGCAGAATGAATACAGATATGAAGATCCGGGAAACAAAAGTAAAAAGGAAATTTTTACCAATATTTATAGATGTTTTCTTAGATAGGAATATGATTGGGCTGCCAAGCAGCAGATGTTAAAGCTGAAACAAGAAAACTACATCACTTTGTACATCCCTCTGTTGACAGACTCTGGGGAAGAAAGGAACAGCCTTCCAAGAGTCTGACTCATCGTGAAGGTCTGAGCTGTATAATTTTCATCTGCGTGGGAGTATTTCACATACTAATTTGCTGCATTCTTACTTCAATTTCTTGATCGATATTCTACATTAGCTCTTAAAATTATGAAGATGTAACCAGTTATCATGAGTTGAAAAGGGCTTATTAATAAACTATCAGCTTGTTTGAAAGATTTGAATTTGGATCTTAAAGTTCCTATATGCACACCTTCTAAAATGATGCTGTAAGTATTTGTTTTATTGGTGAAATTCTATTCCATATTTTACTCAACTTCCTATTTAACTAAGCAACAAGTCGAAATTCTTCCAAGATTGGTTAGAACCAGATGAGAATCAACTTGAAAAATCCTTCTCATGCTCTCTTACACAAATCACTTCTAAGAGAATCACTTATGGTTAAGTGTACCCCCAGGATTGGGGCTTTCCAGGTGGCTCAGTGGGTAAAGAATCCACCTGCAATGCAGGAGATATGGGTTCAAATCCCTGGGTCAGGAAGATCCCCTGGACGAGGGCATGGCAACCCACTGCAGAATTCTTGCCTGGAGAATCCCATGGACAGAGAAGCCTGGTGGGCTATGGTCCACGGGGTCACAAGGAGTTGGACATGACTTAAGCAACTGAGCATGCACCTGGCCCCAGAATTAAGAGGGCCCTGGTTCTATCCTAGGCCTGCCCCTTATTAGGCTGGGTTTATAACTTAGGCTCCATGCTTCAGTTTCTTCCTCTAAACATAATGATATCGTGCCTAACTCATAAGGTTTGTTATGAGGATTAAACAGATGAGTATAAGCAAAATGAATGTAGTAAGCACTTGTGCAACATTATCTATTCTTTATCATCTTAGTATGTGGGCCACTAGAAGACCTAGAGGGTTGCGGCTCCTCCAATGTATGGATGTGACATATAATACCTACTACCTTTTGCCTGAAATTAAAAGACGCTTACTCCTTGGAAGGAAAGTTATGACCAACCTCGACAGCATATTGAAAAGCAGAGACATTACTTTGCCAACAAAGGTCCGTCTAGTCAAGGCTATGGTTTTTCCAGTAGTCATGTATGGATGTGAGAGTTGGACTGTGAAGAAAGCTGAGCCCCAAAGAATTGATGCTTTTGAACTGTGGTGTTGGAGAAGACTCTTGAGAGTCCCTGACTGCAAGGAGATCCAACCAGTCCATTGTGAAGGAGATCAGCCCTGGGATTTCTTTGGAAGGAATGATGCTAAAGCTGAAACTCCAGTACTTTGGCCACCTCATGCGAAGAGTTGACTCATTGGAAAAGACTCTGATGCTGGGAGGGATTGGGGGCAGGAGGAGAAGGGGACGACAGAGGATGAGATGGCTGGATGGCATCACTGACTGGATGGATGTGAGTCTGAGTGAACTCTGGGAGTTGGTGATGGACAGGGAGGCCTGTCGTGCTGCGATTCATGGGGTCGCAAAGAGTCGGACATGACTGAGCTACTGAACTGACTGACTGACCGACCGACCTTTTCCTGTATGTACCTAAGTTTCCTCACTATCAAATATCATTCTTTTCATAAAATTCTAATTCATTTCCATTTATAAATATTTTCTGCAATTCGCTATAGAGAAAAGATCACTCATTTCTAGGCTCTGTGATATACAGCAAATTGCTTAACATCTGTTTCTTAATTCATAAAAATGGGACATCATTAGCTACCTGAATAATCTGTGTAAAAGCACCTAGCCTAGTTTCTAAACTCAAATATCTGTCAGCAAATAAAAATAGCTTGCCATTATTTCTTCATAAGACTCAACAAAGCTTAATGACCTTCTTAAAGGAACTATATCAAATTGGTACATACTAGTTACACTTTTCGGAGAAGGCAATGGCACCCCACTCCAGTACTCTTGCCTGGAAAATCCCATGGACAGAAGGGCCGGGTGGGCTGCAGTCCATGGGGTCGCTAGGAGTCGGACACGACTGAGAGACTTCACTTTATTTTTTCACTTTCATGCATTGGAGAAGGAAATGGCAACCCACTCCAGTACAGGGGAGCCTGGTGGGCTGTAGTCCATGGGGTCGCTAGGAGTCGGACACGACTGAGAGACTTCACTTTATTTTTTCACTTTCATGCATTGGAGAAGGAAATGGCAACCCACTCCAGTATGGGGGAGCCTGGTGGGCTGACGTCTATGGGGTCGCACAGTCGGACACGACTGACATGACTTAGCAGCAGCAGCAGCAGTTACACTTTCACCTTTTAAATGTCTCAAGGCATTCAGTTCAGTTTAGTTCAGTCGCTCAGTCGTGTCCGATTCTTTGCGACTCCATGAATCGCAGCACACCAGGCCTCCCTGTTCATTAGGTCCAGGTATGTGGGGGAAGAGCTACTGTGTATTATGCAGAGGTAGGTCCATGGGAGGTTCACCCAACATCTAATTCCTATCCCTGCTCACCTATCTCCCTTTAGTATAAAGTGCAATATTACTAAATGCTAGCTGAACTAATGTAGAAGGTAATGGCACCCCACTCCAGTACTCTTGCCTGGAAAATCCCAGGGACGGAGGAGCCTGGTAGGCTGCAGTCCATGGGGTCGCTAGGAGTCGGACATGACTGAGCAACTTCACTTTCACTTTTCACTTTCATGCACTGGAGAAGGAAATGGCAACCCACTCCAGTGTTCCTGCCTGGAGAATCCCAGTGATGGGGGAACCTGCTGCGCTGCCGTCTCTGGGGTCGCACAGAGTCGGACACGACTGAAGCGACTTAGCAGCAGCAGCAGCAACTGAACTAAATATTCAGTTTTCCAGATGCCTTGCATTCAGGGTGCAGCCATGGCACAAGGGAAAATGTGTCACACAAAAATGTGTCACTATTCTGTTCTCTTCCTTCTGCTGTGCACCCAGGTGTTGGGAATGCATCAGCTGTAGCAATCATCTGACCCCTAAAAAAAGGCCAAGAGAAGCTTAGATAATTCTGCCTAGCTTCATTAAGCTGCTGACTCAACTGCAGCAATGATACTTTTTCTGTTTGCTTTTGTTTCTTGAAGCCAAAAGCACTTCTAACTGTAGCTCTTTTAAGTAAGACAGTTATCTTAACGGTCTAATTCTGTGTACTTGTGAAAAGCAATAGATTCTATTTTCTTATTATAAAATTTCAACCATAAAAAAAGAAACTGTGTTCCATTGAAAATATACACATAACTAACCCTAAAATTACAGTTAATGAACATTTCAAATTTTCTGCGACTTCACGGCTCACAGTCTTGTTATGGCAAAGGGGCTTGTGTAAGTCAATGAAGCTATTAACCATGCCATTCAGGGACCTCCAAGAAGGATGGGTCACAGTGAGGAGGCCTGACGAAACATAGTGCATACTGAAGCCAATATTTTACCAAATATAAATTAATTCTAATAAACTCAAAATGCTCAATGTTAAAAATGACTGGAATTCCAACAATATGATCTATGAATTATATTGTTCTGTTTCCTGTATTATTATTCTTTCTGTAAAAGTAGCATTTTCTAAAGCTCTAATTTAAATGGCTGAGAAAGGTGAGAGGAATTATTTGGCAGGAGTCAAGATGAATTTCCACTCTAGGAAGAGGAGGGAAGGAAAAGAAAAGATGAGCATCCAGCATCACAAGGGTAGAGGAGTAGCTAATAAAAATATAATAACAAGAAAAAAAAAAAAGAAAAAGACAAGGCTGAGGGATGGGCTTAAAGGAGGGAGAGAGAACCTTCAGTCTGGTAGTTTTTCCCTGAGCCAGTCTGGCATGAAGAAGAAAGAAGAGTATACGGATGTAAGAGACACAGAGGCAGAAGAGATGGAAACTGTCACAGGATTAGACACAAGAAAAGTTAACACAGATGCTTCTGCAGTTCTTTCCCACTTTTACTGAGGTATAACTGACAAACAAGCTGTGCACATTTAAAATGTACATTTTGATGAGTTGACACCCATAAAACTGTATCCACACTCAAAATTATGAATATATTTATCAACCCCCAGAGTTTCCTTGTAACTCTCTGTAATTTCTCCCTCTCCTTAGCAGCCCTTACCCCTGCTCAACAGGCAACAAAGTTTCTAACACTACACATCACTTTGCAGTTCCTACACTCTTATATGAATAGAGTCATGCAGAATGTACTCTTTGTTGTTGGTTTTCTTTCATTCAGCGTAATTATTTTGAGGATCGTCATGTTGCTGTATTTATCACTAATTCTTCCTTTCTATTGCTTAGTAATATTCTATTGTGTAAATGCCACGTTTGTTTATTCATTGATCTCTTGCTGATGAGATAACTGGGTTGCTTCCAACTTGGGGCCATTACGTATATAGTTGTTATGAACTGTCATATGTGAGTTTCTGTATGAAGGCAGATCTTCTGTTCTCTTCCATCGGTATTGTTTAAAACACTGACAAACTGTTTTCCAATTGGTTGGAGCATCTTACATTGCCCCCAACTGTCTCAGTGTTCCAATTCCTCCATATCCTTGCTGCTCTAATAAGTATATAGCAAGGCCTCATTGTTATTTTAATTGCATTTCTCTAATGATCACTACGGGTAAACATCTCTTGACAGGTTTATTTGTCATGTATCTTTGTTAATTGTTCCCATATTTGCTATTTTTTAAAAATTGAATTCTGTTTTCATGTTGAATTTTGAGAGTTCTTTATATGTTGTGGATACAAGTACTTGATCAGATATAATCACTGCAAATATTTTTTCCCAGTTTGTAATGTGTCTTTTTATTGTCTTAAAAATAAAGCCTTTCAAAGAGCAGCAGTGTTAAATTTTGAAGAAATTTATTATTTTATGAATTGTTCTGATAATACATCTAAGAAATCTTTGCCAAATCCAAAGTCACAAAACTTTATCCTATGTTTTCTTTTAGAAGGTTTTTAGTTTAAGATTTACATTTTGGGTACATGACCTATTTTGTGTTAATATGTGCAGATGGCACAAGAAATAAATAAAAGGATTTATGAAGGTATATGGATAAAGCTGAGCGCCGAAGAATTGATGCTTTTGAATTGTGGTGTTGGAGAAGACTCTTGAGAGTCCCTTGGACTACAAGGAGATCCAACCAGTCCATCCTAAAGGAGATCAGTCCTGGGTGTTCATTGGAAGGACTGATGCTGAAGCTGAAACTCCAATACTTTGGCCACCTCATGTGAAGAGTTGACTCATTGGAAAAGACCCTGATGCTGGGAGGGATTGGGGGCAGGAGGAGAAGGGCATGACAGAGGATGAGATGGCTGGATGGCATCACCGACTCGATGGACATGAGTTTGAGTGAAGTCTGGGAGTTGGTGATGGACAGGGAGCCCTGGCGTGCTGTGATTCATGGGGTCGCAAAGAGTCAGACATGACTGAGCGACTGAACTGAACTGATGGATACCCAACTGTTCCAACATCATTTGTAAAACAGATCATGTTTTCTTCACTGAACGGACACTGAACCTCTGTTGAAAACAAGCATCCATGAATGTGTGGGTCTACTTCTGACTCTGTCTGTCCTGTTGATTTACTTGTCCATCTCTCCCCTAATGCCATACTCTCTTGTTATTGCAGTTTTACAGTTAAGTCTTCAAATCAATTAGTGTTAGTTCTCCAACTTTGCTCTTCTTTTTCAAATTTGTTTTGGCTGTTCTTTTTTAGGTCCTTTGTATTTCCATATGAATTGTTAAATCTGTGTATTGATTTCTACAAAAAATCTGCTGGGATTTTGACTGGGATCAATTTGAGAAGAGATGACATTTTAACAATATAAAGACTTCCAACCTATATACAGGGTGTATATCTCTCATTTTTAAAGTATTCTTTATCTCAGAAATGCTTTGTAGTTTTCAGTACACAGATCGTTTGTATCTTTCTTCCAATATATCTCTAAGTAATTCATAGTTTTGATGCTATTACAAGTAAGTTTTATTCTATTTTGTGATTGAGGTTAATGCTACTGGTCTGCACACTACATTTGAAGTAATAAGGCTTCCATGAAGTTGTCCCTAGGATACACAACTGTGTATTTCAAGTACGCAACTCACTTTTATTTCTTTTATATTATATATGAAAAATTATATATATTTTTGAAATTGTGTTTATATCTTGTTATGTCATTTGTAAATTTCATTTCTGAATTCTAAGGAAGGATTTTAGAAATTATTTATCATAACAAATGGGTGTAGGGTTTGAAGATGCTAAGAACTACTTCTGTAAGCCATTTTTTCAGTTATTTCCATGAAACTGAATGTTTAAGAATCATTTGGTAGGACATATTCTAATGTTATAAATTAACAAAAAAGGCTATCTAGAAACTAGTTTCTCTTTAAACGTTAATGGCAGCTGCTAATGGCACTAGTAAGAAAAATAAAGACAGCAATAAGAAATAAAATAATTTCAGAAAATTTACATATGTTTTGTGATCTAAGGGGGAGAAATACAAAATTGGAAGTCACCAAGCTCATGTTCTGGCTATATCACTGACTTACTGTCTTTGTGAATCAAAACCGTCTTTCCAAATTCCTTTGATTTCTTTAATTACAAGGTGACAGTTTAGGACCAGGTGATCCTCTGCCATTTTTTTCTACTTTAGGAATCTATGATTCACACGTGTAGACAAGTAGAAGCCACTACTGGTTCACCGCAACACTACTATGATCCGTTCTTTGCCCAGAATACCTAAGTTTCTACCTAAACTCTGACACTAAACAGTGAAATATAACAGAGCAGTGGTTCAGTCCTCTTCCGCTTTAGTTTCTTTGTCAGTAAGAGAGGTAATAAAAGTACCTTCTTTGCAGTGTGAGAATTAACAGGAAGCACACAGAAGAGGACCAAGAAGTGTGACAACGCCTTGGATCTGCAGCACCACACTCTGACCCCCCTTCCCTTGACATCCTGTGAACACTACAGATGAGAAATTATGTAATTTTCCTATTACTTAACTGGAAAGGAAATATTTTGCTCTATTTAATTTTGAGTAATGAAAAGGTGTAGCTTTGAATTCCACACATAAAATGATGGTCTTCATATAAATAAGTGGGTGAACTGTCTTCCTCTATTAAACTACTTACTGCAAGAGCCAAGGTTTCCAAACATCTTCCCTGTGGGATAAAGAAGGTTTTTCTGAAAGTAAGGTTTCTGGAACCACGTTAAATTCCTGAGGTAGGAGGATGCTTATTGCTGAAGAGCTGCTTGTCTGCCGTTTGGGCATGGAAACCTCACATGACAGGCTGGGGTAACTAGGAAAGTAAATCTAGTGACCCTTGACCATCTTGCGGAGAACCCAGAGAAGGCGACTGAATCGGATTCTGTCACCCTCGAAGTGGTATTTTATCCATTAGACTGACTGCATCCCAAATATGTCTTAGGAGGTTTTCTGGGGGAAAGGAGAACACTCACTAAGCAGTGTTTTAATTCTTTCTCTATCTGCACAGGATAAACACAGGGAGGCTGAGTCAGTGGTTCTCACATTTTACACTTAATAATCATCTGAGGAACCTGATGAAATTCAGATTTCTGTCCCCCATCTCCAGAGATCAGTTGTATACGGTTTTAACATGTTTCTCGGGTCATTCTGATACTTACGGCTCTCAGATAAAATTCCGAGGAACATGGCACTAAACAAATAATCCTCAGGCATTAACACTTTACATTTGTAATATGCCTGTTATGTAAGGGAAAAAAGACCTTCCAGACACCTCACCTCACATTTCCAACCACAGTCCACAAACAGACACAAAAAGGCCATGCATTTTTAACAAGAAAGAAAAAGCAAAGAGGTTTTTTTCCCCCCCCTTTCTGAAATACATATTACATGATGAAACTCCTCAGAAAACAAAGGTAAAAGGCTCAATATACTCTTTAGAAGACAAGTAAAAGATTTCAGAATTTCAAATTACTATAGTTAATATAATTTCACACTTCCTACTCCTAGAAGTTTAAGAAAAGAAACACAGTCACAGTATAATTTAGAAACATGGATGAACTAATCCTTCTGTTCCCACAGCTAAATTATGGTCTAGGCTAAAACAATATAAAGACTAGAACTTGGCAAAATGTTGACCTTTATCAACCACCAGCTGATTGGCAAACTTTACCTACAGCTCAGAGTAAGCACTGCTTCCAGCAGAGTGATCTAAGGAACACCGGGGCCAGAATCACATGGATAAGACTGTCTCTTAATCCTATTCCACAACCACCGAGACAGAACCTGGGGGTTTATGTCACAGGATTTTACGTTTTAACATGTTCCCTATGCAACACATCATAAGCTCACCAAGTAAAGTTTGAGAATCAGAGGTGAAGAGAGAGTAGAAGGAGTTATTAGTAACAGAGAAATGAGACAGCAGTACAACACCCTTATCTGGATCAGTAAATGCAATTCCTTGGACTGACTTTATTTGCAAATTCAGACAACAATGCAATAAATACCATCACATACCTTTTAGAATGATTGAAAAAAAAAACCAACTGAGAACCATCAAATGTAGATGAGAATGCAGGGCAGCATCACCACTGCTGCTGGTGGGAAGGCAAAATGGCACAACCACTTTAAAAGACAGTTTGGTGGTTTCTTACAAACCTAAGCATGATCTTACCATACAACACAGCAAGTGCACTCCATGGTATTTACCTGAAGGAGCTGAAAACATATCCACACAAAAATATGCATGTGGATATACACAGCAATATTATTCATAAATGCCCCAAACTAGAAGCAACCAAGATGCATTTTAACAGGCGGATGGAAAAACAAAATTATGGCACATTCATAACAATGAATGATAAATGAATGATAAAAAAGGAACATCAAATCATGGAAAGATCTGGAGGAACCTTAAGTGCAGTCTGAAAGCCAGTTTGAAAAGGCTCCATATTATACCATATGATTCCAATTATATAATGCTTTGGAAAAGGCAAAACTATGGAGATAATAAATAATCAGGGCCTGTCAGAGATCAGGAGGAGAGAAGATGGATAGGTGAGAGCACAGGAAATTTCAAGCACAGGGTAATCACTTTGTATGAACGATCCATGTCATTCATTATGCGTTTGTGAAAACCCACAGAACTACAGACATCACAAAGAGTGAGTCTTAATGAAAATAAGGATTATAGTTAATAATCATGTGTAAAAACTGGTTCATTAAATGTAA
The DNA here is from genome assembly GCF_019923935.1 of Bubalus bubalis. Taxonomy (NCBI): domain Eukaryota; kingdom Metazoa; phylum Chordata; class Mammalia; order Artiodactyla; family Bovidae; genus Bubalus; species Bubalus bubalis. The sequence continues at coordinate 113,101,295 of NC_059161.1, forward strand.
CAAAAAGCAAACCCAACACTGTTTCCGTCACTGTGGCGGAGGACGTGACGCTCACACTTCGTACTCTTATCCATGTGATTCTGGCCCTGGTGTTCGTCGGATCACTCTTAGAAACAGTGGTCACACGGCACTGTAGGTAAACTCTGCTCATCAGCTTGTGGTTAACAAAGATCAGCATTTTGCCAGTTCCATTCAGTGAAGTATAAAACATAAAGCAACATGCTAATAGGAGAAACTATGTGTGTGGGATAAATAGTATATCAAGCCAGCAACTGCACAGCATCAGCTCACTGGACTTAAGGGAAAGGGTTCCGCACGCCACCTGCACCCTGTCATGTCCCGACAGCTGGCCAGAGACAACAGTACCTGTGACTAAGGAAAAAACAGGGGAGCCCACATAACACGTGAGAAACACATCGAGTAGAGCAGACCTGCAGCGGGGACTCGGGGCCTACATGCTGACAACACATCTCCAGAACACTCTCCTTCGGGGTCAGGGCAGCACACCTCAAGGCTGGCCCACAGCCTGGGAAGCAACAGCCCACATCTCTGCTCCCCTCCACCCTCTCTCCTGAGAGTGGGCAGCTCGAAATGGCCTCGATTCCCAGCAAGACCACTGTCCAAGCTACCCCAGGGCCAAGCCCAGTCCCTTGTCTCCTGCTCCTGTAGTCCAAAGAAAGCAAGTGACCGGTCTAAGACTGTAAGAGAGGAAGCAACAGCAAGACTGAAGCACAAGTGTCATTTAAAAGCCAAATTTACTTTTGGATCCTGTTTGGGCCCCTACCATTTATAGCTCACTTCCATGAACATGAAGAATTGATCCCTTAATAAGATAAGGGATCCCTTATCCCTTAATAAGATCCCTTAATAAAAAGCTGGCTAAGACCAGCTTTCCATTTAGTTTTATATTTAATCAGAAGCACCAACTGTTAATAGCAGTTAAGAAATCAGCACAGCTAAAGTAGGACTGCAATTATACACGTGAGAAAATTTGTGGGGTAACAAACATATAAGGTTAATCAATTTGGTGTTAATCAAATTAAATTGTTATGTATGCTTTTATAACAAATTGGGGTATAAATCAAATCAAATTTTATTTGAATTATTTACATTTAAAAATCAACATTTATTGAGTGAGAAATATGCATCAAGTCTGCTCTAGCTACTTTACATATTTTATCCTCACACATTCAATCTTCTTGATAATCTTAAGAGATTAACAAGAATCTTACAATCCCCATTTTACAAATGGGGAAACTGAAGTACAGAGAAGTAAAGCAACTTGCTGAAAATAACACAAGATTAAGACACAAGAGATATAGCACCAGAACCCATGTTCTTAGCCACCATGCTGTCCTGTTTTAAACTGTATGATTTTTTTTCATAAAATACATTTTATAGAAACCTAATAGTTTTTATATGCATATAAAGCTATATTTATATAATAGCCATTAACATTTCCAAATGTACAGCATGAGCATTTAATCTACACAGCATTTTAGGAACATTTTTATAAATAGACAACTAAAACCCACGAGTTATATACTAAGGATACAATTTTAAGGCATTTTTAGATGTTCTTCTAGTGATAGTTTTAAAAGCTAAAAGGAAACTTTTCTACCCTGTGGAAATTAGTGACAGTCAATCTAAGAGATGCTGTTGTCAGGTCTCAAATTACTTAGGCATATAAGGAAAAAGAAAGAGATGGCCTTAGATTCTGCTGTTATTCTGCTATTAACACGCTGTTTACATTAACAGTTATAATGCATTAAAAAACACTGATCAAACTGACTTGAGTCTAGAGGGAAAACATATGTGATTCATGATTTTAAACCGCTATGAAAAGTGAGCCAGAGTTACAGGCCTGATAATCTAGAAGGGGTCAGCAGGCAGGTGGCTCTGCTCACGCATCAGCTAGTCCACTGTGTGGGACAGAAGAGGAGACCTTCCACAGCAGTAACTAGAAAAGGAAACCCAAGTCTAACGTCATCTACATTTTTTTTAATCACTGCAGACAAAATTTCTGGTAACAAAATCCATTGCCAGCACACCACTGTAAACAGAAACATTATCGAAAGAGAACACATTTTTTGAATTTTCCATACCGAATTCTTTGTTGCATACCTGAAATCCATGCTTGCCTCTCCACCATGTGCTTAACACTTTTGGGGGCATGTCAATAACAGAAACAATGTCTCCCACCTAGGAGAAAAGATTTTAAGTGAAATGTTTTTAATCAAATTGTAAAGCAATCATCTGCCTAAAATTTAAATCTAAACTGTAAAACTTTAAATCTGAACTGTATCTTATTCTCTGGATCATTATTTCTGGAAAAACATTAATATTTCTTTCTGTAAAGAATTTAATAATCTTAACCATTTGTAAAGGAGAGGTTTACAAGAAGTTAAGCAGCACAAAGACTGGTCCAAGTAACATGTGTAGTAAGTAACTTCAGAAAGCCTGATTGACAGTGTGAGATTTTTTAACACTAGGCATCATCACAGAGTTAAAATACTGTTACTGCTGCTACTAAAGGTGATCAGATCCACTTATAAAAGGAAATTTTAAATTACCATTTTTAGAACAACAACAGTTTCTATTAATACACTCAGTGAGCTGCTTGCCATGTGCCAGGCATTGGGCTGAGCAATTGACGTATCTTATTTCATTATATAGGAATGCTCTAAGATGTCTACAATTACTGAGTTATTCTTAGTACATGTAAAATTGAATGACAGCTACATTTCTTTCGAAAGGCGGTTCAATATATAACATTCCCACTGAGCAGCTGACTTTGTTCACCCTAAAAGACAAACTAATGAGTTTACACAAACTTTTACAACATCCTAAGTATAAAAATAGCAAGAATAGTTTTTAATAATATACTTAAAAGAAGTTGTAGTCTTCATTCAAAATAAGTGATGATCTCTGTGATAAACCAGTTAGGCACTTTAGAACAGTGTTGCTAATGTACACAATATTGCTTCACGAATTTTTGTGTTATATTCATGACTAATTTTTCCAGTCAAGAATGTCCTCTTCACAAAACCATATTTGCTAACAGACACGGTATCTTTCAAGATTAAGGATTCTTTGTGTATAGAGCTAAAAATTTAGTTGAGAACTGTTTGAATTCTGTAGAGTAAAAATGTACACTTTTTTCCTCTTAAATTGAATAACTTGCCAGCATTTTCTTTTGATCTCTCATCAGTCAGTATTAACAGAAGAAACTTAAATCCCCTCTTTTTGCATCTGATATCAAGAAATGTTCATTTCACTTTTCATCTGATCTTTACCTCAGTCTATGAACAATGAGAAAAAAGTATCACTGGGTATTGTTTTTAGGTGCAAAAAAAAAAGACAAAAGACAAGAGGACCTGGCTTTCAAGAAGCTCACAGAGACAAACACAGGAGAACAACTTTGACTGAATGAAATAAGTGACCTCTCAGAGATAAGCCTTGAGAATAGCTCAGAATGACATTCAGTGCACGCTCTGGGCAGGGGTTAGCGGGGCAGAGCAAGGGGTAGGGAAGAAGTGGGGTATGTATTTCTTGGAGTAGAAGGAAGAAAATCAAGGAGACTTCCTAGAAAAAATGGGGGACATTTAAGCTGAATTTTTAAGAATGAGTATAGTCATTAAAATAAAAATAGATGGCATGCCAGGCTGAAAGATAATAATGGGCAGAAACACCTGGTGCTTTTTGTTAAGTAAATGACTGATCCAAAGATGAGGCTAGAAAGGCAGCACAGACTGAGCTAACACAGAGCATCTTTGGTCACTTACCTCTAAGGTCAATTCATCTGGGGCCCGAGCAGTGTACCTCTTGATAACATGGGCAGCACCAACAGCAGGAGTGTTAATAGAGGATTCTTCATGAACTAGAAGGTGATTTCCCTTGTTATCAATCTAGAACAAAGAAAATGTACTATGAGATGGTTAAAGACATGGCACTTGCAAGTTTCTTGGTGTATCTATATAACTCAACTTGATTTAGCAAAACCAAAGAATCTTAAAAAAAAAACAAAACACTACTTACTATATACCATTGTACATATTATTGTACATGTATTGTACATATCATATCATTGTATTGTACATATATTATATATATAATTGAATCTTCACAACTTTAAAAGATACTTATCATCATTATCAATACCTAACAATGAAGATGCTAAAGCTAAAAGAGGTTATGTAAATTACAGAAGATTAAATAATTTGTCCCAGATTACACAGCCAATAATGAAAAAACAAGATCTCAATGCAAGTTGTACTGGCTGTAAGTTCTATTCTTTCTACTTTTCATCATCTTCCCAATTTTCACTTAGAGAATAAAGTAACTCTACTTATGCAAATTAAAGAAAAAAATCTAACATACTGACTGGATACTCTATCACTCAAGACATTCTTAAATCAGATCCTTTAAAAGGATTTAATTGTCTCTTGTTTCTAAATGACTAAAAACTATTTTCATTACTAAGTCAATTAAATATATATATATATACACACACCTTGCTAAATATATAAACATGAATACATTGAACACCAAAACAACAGGTGTCATTCTGATTCATAAAATAATATTAAAACTAGCTTCCTGGATTATCAAAAAAGGTTTGAGATAAAAATATTTAATGTACCATATCTATCTTCCAGAAGACATGAATAAGCCCCACTTATTCAATTCCTGAAACTCAGTAGCTATGAAAATTCACATGGGATTTCTTTCATAGGTAATTAACTCTAATAAAGAGTGAACTAGATTAATACCTCCATCCAAGTAAGGGCAGGTCCACAGTTGATCTTGTTCCCAGCAATAGCTGAAAGGCGGGACAGGTAAGCCATAAGCATCTGAGTGACCGACTAAAGAAAAAGAGAAGATTCAGTGGTAACAGTTTCTCACTGTTAAAGAAACTGGTGTGAACTGGTTGCTTCTGGGAGAAAAAAATCTGCAGATTTTCAGGCGTTTTCATAGTCGCAGAGGTTCTTCACAGAAACTTCACAGCTCCAGGAACTGACACGAAGGGCACTTACATAATTCCCTATCTGTTGCAGGACTTTCACTTCGGCCCCTCATCATCAGGGGTCATACAGCTTCTAATTTGGTTGCCTTTTCTTTCTATTTGTGTACTGAAAATGTAAAATGATAGCACAGACATAATTACTTTCCTTGCCAGCTTCTCCCCACTACTCTGAAACTTTCTCCAAGGCCTGCTGCAGTCTTCGCCCCCCAGCCATGGCAGGACAGTTCATGCGTGATCCTTCACCTCAAGTCAGCTGATGGTCCAGGCATGGGACCCAACAGGAGCCTAACAGGAGTTGCTGCAGGAATCAGGAACTCCTAATTTCAGCTCCATTTGGCTGCTATTTTACAAAGAGACAAGAACCCGGTACCTGTTGGGAGCGGTCATGTTCTGAGACAGTCTGAGAAAGAAAAACCAACAGACAGACAGAGAAGGGAAATGGAGGCAGAGAGACATCCAGATTTTCTATCATACGACAGAATCTGTTGTTTCAGGACATTCCTGAGGCTTTGCCACAGTGGCAGTTCTTGCATGACTGGAGCCTCTACTTTGCCTCTACTATGTAATTGCCCAGGAATTAATTACAGATTTGGAAGGGTTTTCCCCTCCGGACTTGCACTGTTCTCAAGCATCCACTGTGGCTGCTAAGCAGTCTAATGCCAATACATTCTGTGTTCCTTTGAGAAAAATCTCCTTTTTGCTCTCTGGAGGCTTTTTGGATTTCCTCTCTGCTTTTGGCATTTTGAAATTTTACAATGTTTCTAGATGTTATTATATTTAACACTTAATGGACTGATTTAATCTGAAAACAGGCTCTTTTTTAATTTAGGGAAACATGTTTTTGGAGAAGGAAATGGCAACCCACTCCACTATTATTGCCTGGAGAATCCCATGGACAGAGGAGCCTGGCAGGCTACAGTCCACGAGGTGGCAAGAGTCAAACACGACTTAGCAACTAAACCAGCTACTTCCATCCACTCTCTCTTCCTATAATAACTCCTATAAAGCAGCAGGAACTTGTGGGAACTTCTGGATCTATTCTCTGGGACTCTTGACTGTTCTCTCACAACTTTTTATCCCCTTGGGGCTGTGTTCTTACAGAGTTTGCCCTTCCCGCTCACTAATTCTCTCTTCATCTAAATCCATGTTGCATGTCGTCCAGCTATTAATGTTTGTTATTATTAAAATTAACTTAAATGACCATATGTTCATTTCTAAGATCTCTGATTATTTTATTTTTATAAACTCTATTCTTATTCCATGAATGTGACTGCCTGCTTTCTCTAAGGATGGTAATCACGCTTCTGAAAGCCCTCTGTTTGCTCTTCTGTTACTTCATTTATTCAGTTTTTACTGAATAAAAACTGAAGATTTCTAGTTTACCTGTCCCTCTGCATCTTCCTGCAGAAGTTGCTCAAACTGTATTTTCTTACCCCCATAAATCTTATCCCGTCCACTCTTTAAGATTCCTCACAATTTTGGACTCCCTGATGGTTATTTTCATTTTCTAATGTTATAAAAGAATCTCCTTCCTCTTAAATTAAAAAAAAAACAAACAAAACCGCTCTATACTTTTACTAGAAAATTTTGACAGGCATGGAAATAAGTGCATGGACACAGCCTGCCATCATAAACTGAATAAACAGCATCGTTTGAATATGCATATCTTTGATTACTAGTGAGGTCAACATTTTTCCATATTTTTGCTTCTATAGTTTATATTCTCTTTGAAAAATGATCTGCTCATATATATCACCTACTTGTATATTAAGATATGAGTTTCTTTTTATAAAATTATACAACAAACCTATTTTAAATATCCTAAAATATCACTAATTTTTCTATTTTAAGAAATAAATAATCCCATGAATCTTCCTGAGTGCTCAAAATAAGCTTTTACTTAGTATACTAGCAAAAATTTTCTGCTGATTTACATAATAGTGGTTACTTCTGCAAAGTACTGAATGCTCACCTCTGGACTGTCCTTCAGAGCATCAGAACGGGGAAGCTCTGAGAGCTGGGAGAATCGTCGGTCATAAATACACAGATGAAGATGTTTATCAAGTACCCGAAAATCTTCATAACTTCTTTTAACAATCCAACTTTTGCCCTACGAGTAAGAAAAAAAAGACTACTATAATTTGTCTCCATTGGGAGTGGTCATGTATCAGGCTTTATTCCATAATGATAGGTTATTCATGAGATTTTATATTTACTAATTAATTTGACAGTAAACAGTTAAACTCCAAAACCCTCTAGCGAGTTATACATTAAAGCATTAATAATGGAAAATGAGCTAGAACTGTCCACTAAACCTCTTCTTACGACTGGTCAAGCCTACTGGTTCTCCATGGGAATAATAACTGGCAGAAGGAAGATAGCATGTAATCTTAAACCCACAGAAAGAACCATTAAATGATTCTGTGTGGAAGACTACTACCAAAAATTAAAGAAAAATAAAATTGGGTTACTGATCAGTTACCATGAACATTTTCTGTGACTGACACTAGAAGCACTGACAATCAACACTATTAAAATCTCATCTAGAGGCATTCGGTGTGTTTATTGTATCTAGAACCCCCTGTATCTCCCCACTTTTCGGTCTTTCTTCCTTTCCTTGCCTAAGCTCTGAAGCTCATTAGATATGAAAATTTAGTCATAGAACATATTTATCACATACTGTCTTCTAATTTTCTCTCGAATCCATCACTTCATAGTCTGAGCTTTAGTGAGGACGCACATCACTTCTGACTCCCTGCCTCTGATCTCCTCCTCCACTACCCTACCCTAATATGAACTACAGAGCTTGAAAGGTCACACTGACAGAAGGCCTTCAAAAGCCCCCGTGGGCAGTAGTGATGAATTGGTCTCCACTACACACCATTTGGTTTGACAATTTAATTTTTATGTGGAGGCTTTAGTCTCATAAGAATTTGGAGAAACTGGGAAAAAAAGTAACCGTCTCAGAAATGAAGAAAAATCTCTAATGTAGCTCCTTTCCATTTGCCTCCACCAGATGGGGCAGAAGCAGAAGGTACCACTTCACGGGAGAGAGGCTGAATTCTAAACACAGGTACTGCCCATAACTAACAGGATAAATACGCCTAATCCTACTTTGGACTGCAATTCTCCATTACACAGAGAGCAATACCATGCCCATCTTTCAGAGGGGGTTGTTAGAATGAAATAAGAGAACAGATGTGGCAGAAAATTTAAAGAACAGTCCCTGGGTCCCAATTCTAAGAAATGCTAGTTCAGTAACTCTGGAATGGGATCCAGTTAATCTGATGATCAGGCTGATATGGGAACCACTGATCAATCAAATCCAAACATACTTGCACATATGAGGACTTGCATCATCTGGGCTTGTCTAAATCTGCAGTGTGATCCCACTCACTACTCCTTCATGCTCTTTCTTTGCTTCCAGTTAGGCTCAATTACTTGCATTTCTTCCATTTGTAAAATGCTCCTTTTCTTGCCTACATGATTTTTAAGTGCTGTTCTACTATGCAAAGTTTTTCTTTTACTCTTTGCTCAAGTAAGCTCCTTTGTTTTCTCACTTCTACAGCTGCCATCTACCCAAAGCATTTCTGAGTCATAACAGTGGGTTAAATACTTGTTCCTTCAGGAAGGCAAAAATAAAAATAAATAAAAATGAACAATACGGCAGAGAAAAAGAAAAACAACCTATTGCATAGTTACAAATATTTTTCTTTCACACATGTATTTCAAAAATTATGCAACCCTTCAAATATCAGAAAATTATCAAAATTATTTTAACATATGTATATTTCTATCAAAGAGATTAAACAGATGGTGACTTTTTATTTCAAAGCTCTGGATTTTTTAAAATTGAAATATAGTTGGATTTATAGTATTGTGTTAGTTTCAGTTGTACAGCAAAGTGATTCAGTTATACTATATATATTATTTTTTAGACTATTTTCCATTATAGATTATTACAAAATAATAGATCTTTTACCTCCTAGGTTAAATTTATTCCTAGGTATTTTATTATTTTTGATGCAATTGTGGAATTGCTTTCTTAATTTCTCTTTCTAGTAGTCTGTTATTATAGTTCATAGAAATGGAACTGATTTTTGGTGAGAAGTTTGAAGCTTTCCAACTAAGATTAGGAACAAGGCAAGGATATCCTCTCTCATCACTGCTTTTAAAAACTGTATGAAATTCCTAGTTAATGCAACAAGACAAGGAAAGGAAGTAAAAGATACACAGATTGGGAAGGAAGAAATAAAACTGCCTTTATAGACACATGACATGATCGTCTAGGTAGAAAACACAAAGCAACAACAAAAAACTTCTAGAACTAGTAACTGATTATAGCAAAATAGCATGATACAAGGTTAATAAACAAAAATCAACTGCTTTCCTATATACCAGGCAATAAACAGGTGGAGTCTGAAATTAAAAACACAGTACCATTTATATAAGCACCCCCAAAATGAAATACTTAGGTATAAATCTAACAAAATATATAGAAGATCTACATGAGGAAAACTACAAAACTCTGGTGAAAGAAGTCAAAGGACTAAATGTGGAGAGATGTACCATGTTCCTGAACAGAAGACTCACTATTGCCAAGATGTTAATTCTTCCCAACTTGATCTATAGATTCATAATGCTTCCCTAGACAAAATCCCCACAAGTTATTTTTCCATATATTGACCAACTAATTCTAAAGTGTATATAGAGTGGCAAAAGACTCAGAATAGCTAATACAATATTGAAGAAGAATAAAGTTGGAGGACTAATGTATGGAGGACTTCAAGACTTACCATAAAGTTACAATAATCAAAACAATATGGTACTGGCAAAGGAATAGACATACACATAAACGAAACAGAACAGAAAGCCCAGACACGGACTCACTTAAATACAGTCAACTGATGTTTATAAAAAAGCAAAGGCAATACAATGGAGAAAAGACAATCTTGTATTGTTTTAAATTTTCAACAAGTGATGCTGGAACAACTGAACATCCACACACACAAAAATAAATCTAGACATGGACAAAAACTAATTCAAAAAGACCTTAATAAGATACAAAACACTGAAACTCTTAGAATAGAGCATAGGAGCAAATATAGACAACCTTGAGTTTGGTGATGCCTTTCTTTAGATATAAGAGCAAATGTAAAATCCATGAAAAAAAAAAAAAGAATTGATAAGCTTGACTTCACTGAAATTCAAATTTTCTGCCCTGTCAAGAGAATGAAAAGAAAAGCCACAGACGTGGGAGAATTACTGGCAAAAAACATACTATTGATAAGGGATTGTTAAGCAAAATATGCAAAGAACTCTTAAAAATCAACAATAAGAAAACAAAAAACTGATTTAAAAATGGACACCTTACCAGAAAGATATACAGATGGCAAATAAACATATGAAAAGACACTCCACATCATATGTCATCAGGGCAAGGCAAATATAAACAAGAAGATATCACTACATACCTAATAGAGTAGCAAAAATCCAGAATACTGATAACACCAAATGATGTTATATAAATTCCTATTACATAACAGGAATTTCCTTTCTTGCTGGTAGGAATTCAAAATGGTATGGCTTCTTTCATAGACTTATCACTTTCTTACAAAATTACTCATACTCTGTTTTACCAAAGGATCCAGCAATTGCACTCTGTGGTGTTTACACAAATGAGTTGAAAAGTTATGTCCACACACAAACCTACACACAAAGGTTTACAGCAGCTTTATTAAAAATTGCCAAAGCCTGGATGCAACCAACACATCCATTAGCTGGTGAACTGATAAATAAATTTTGGTACATCCAGACAATGGACTATGACTCAGCACTAAAACGAGGTAAGACATGGAACTCTGTCAAAGTCTCCTGCATGGCAGACAGACTGTTTACCATTGAGCCACCTGGGAAGCCCAAAAAAAGTTACAAAATTAAGCTCTTAAATACAAAAATAAAATAATGATAATTCTGTGCTATGAAGAAATAAGCAAGAATCTACCATCCTGAAAAGGCAATATATTATATGATTCCAACCATAGGACACCATAAAAAATACAAAATTATGGAGACAATTAAAAAAAAAATTGGTGGTTGCCAGGGGCTAGGGAGCAGTGAGAGATGAATAGGTACAGCACAGAGAATTCAAAGGCTAGTGAAACTATTCTGCACACTGTAATGGTGGATACATGTTTTAAGTTTATCCAAACCCAGAGAATGAACAACACCATGAGTGAACCCCTATGACGATGGTGTGTCCGTGGAGGCTCATCTGTTGAAACAATGTACCACATTAGTGGGAGGATGTCCACAGTGGAGAAGGAGGTGCATGTATGAGGACAAGGGATACATGGGTACCTTGTATTTTCCACTCAATTTTGCTATGAACCTAAAATTAGTCTAAAAAAAATCAAGTTTATTAAATTTATAAAAAGTAATCATGTTCTCTTCTCTCTAGAGAGTCTTGCTCAAAGAAATAAATATCAACAAGCAACCACATAAAGGCAAGAGCCTTCAGAGACTCAAAAGGTAAAGACTGGGGACTGGATTTCAAAATTGCTTTCCTCATACATCAATAAACTGATTTCTTTGAACTTTTAAAAAACTGTTCCTGTGCAAGCAAAATGTCTGCTCTTTAATACAGACTTACATGCAGGAAATTAAAAGCTTAAAACATAATTTTCAAATCCTCTCAAGTTGCTTTAAAGTCACTGAGTAAAATTCTAAAATCAGTAAAATACCTATCTTTTTAGTGGATATGAAAGAAGAACTTTAAATTTTATATGTAAAAAAACAACCTTAATCATGCAATTTCCAAATAGGCTGAATAAAGTAAATGATCAGAATATTTTAGAAATTCAATTATTTATAAAGAACAAAACAAAAAAATTCATTATTCATGTCTAAATTTTAATTTGCAGCTAATTTCTAACCTGAATAATATATCAGTAAGTATTGCTCTCCAAGGATAACAAAAATCAACAATTCTTAACAAAGATGATAAAGAAGAACGAGAAAAAAGAAAAATCCCAGTGTATATAAGATCAAATTCCTAAGACAAAATTTTTCTTTCTCTCATTCATTCACCAGATATTTACTGAACATCTACATAGTACCAAGCCCTGGAGTAAGTATTAAATGCAACAGAGAAAGGACCAGCAAACCTCTGACTTCTTAGAATGTACTTCAAATGAGAAGAAAAAAATCCTACTTTTAAGTTAATAAATTGTTATGTTGTTTAGTTGCTAAGTCATGTCCAACTCTTTGCTATCTCATGAACTATAGTCCTTCAGGCTCCTCTGTCCACAGGATTTTCCAGGCAAGAATACTGGAGCGGGTAGCCATTTCCTTTACCAGGGGATCTTCCCAACCCAGCAATCCAACCTGCATCTCCTGCTTGGCAGACAGATTCTTTACCATTGAGCCACCTGGGTAGCCCTTAAGTTAATAAATACAAAAATAAAATAATGATAATTCTGTGCTATGAAGAAATAAGCAAGAACCTACTCCAGTCAAGGTGGGGAGGGAAAGCCCCTCTGTGGAGCTGGCATCTAAACGGCCTCCTGAGAACTGCGCGGGCACCAGACACAGCACGTGCATTGTGAATGGACTTACGGGCTGGCCAAAGGTAATGCCTTGTTGAGGAAAAAACTCAGGGTCTTAACTGACTGAAAACTAGTGAGCCAAAGCAGAGGAGTGAGAAGACTGTCCCACGATGTAGAGAGCAGGCAAGCTCTAGATCCTGCAGGGCCCTCACAGGCCTTGGTGAGTAGTTTGGGTTTAGTTTTAAATTCAGTGGAAATCTATGGCAGAGTTTTAACCAAGAGAGTAACATGCTTAAATTTGCATTTTACCTCGTTCTGGCAGTTGCTATCACAATGGCCCAACAAGGTACAGCAGCTTGACTATAGCTTGGTAATAACAGAGGCGCAATGAGTTGTTGCTGTACAGTCACTAAGTCATGTCTGACCCTTTGTGACTCTGTGAACTGTAGCTCGCCAGGCTTCCCTGTCCTTCATTATCTCCTGGAGTTTGCTAAACTCATGTCCATTGAGTCAGTGATGTCATCCAACCATCTCATCCTCTGTCGTCCCCTTCTCTTGCCCTCAGTCTTTCCCAGCATCAGGATTTTTCCCAAAGAGTTGGCTCTTTGCATCAGGTGGCCAAAATATTAGACCTTCAGCTTCAGCATCAGTCCTTCCAATGAATACTCAGGGTTAATTTCATTTAGGATTGATTGGTTTGATCTCCTTGCTATCCAAGAGACTCTCAAGAGTCTTCTCCAGCACCACAGTTCAATTCTTCAGGCTCAGCCTTCTTTAAGGTCCAACTCTCACATTCGTATATGACTAATGGAAAAGTCATATCTTTAACTATAAAGACCTTTAAACAAAATCTATAATATATATTTGCAGTTCTTTCTGAGAAGAACAGTCTTCACCCATGTCCTGTGAAGACCCTTAATCATGGGAAAGTTTATCATGCAACAGAATTAATACTATGAATTAATTGTATGCATGATGAAGTTCAGTGACAACAAAGACCCGATTTAAATCTCAGCTTGACCTTATCCTTAACAGGGGACTTTACACAAGTTACTTGACACCTACGAGTGACTGTTTATTCTTCTATACAAAGGGAATGGGCTTCCCTGGTGGCTCAGATGGTAAAGAATCCACCTGTAATGCGGGAAACCTGGGTTTGATCCCTGAGTTGGGAAGATCCCCTGGAGGAGGACATGACAACCCACTCCAGTATTCTTGCCTAGAGAATCCCTGTGGACAGAAGCCTGGCAGGCTACAGTCCATGGGGTTGCAAAGAGTTGGAAACGACTGAGCGACCAAGCACACAATGGGAATAGTAACACCTAAATTTCATAGAAAAGTTTTCATACTTAAATAAGAAGTTTGCCATCTGCTTATACACTGTGTCCATATACAGGTGCTCTTCAAACATTAATAATCAACTCCATCCCCTTAGTAACAGCATATGCTAAATGGACCAAGTGGAAGAGATACTTAATACTGAGGAATGCATTGCTGATGGTGGAATTTCAAGCATCAGAGTACAGGAGATATTTTGAGGCAGAAAAGCATTCCCCTACAAGCAACTGTTTGTTCCATCAACTGGGACATTAAAAAAGGCTTCATGGTACTGTAAATATTTACAAAACACTTCAGGAAAAATGACTTATTATACATTGATGAATTCTGGTTAAAATACAAAGGTAGTTCATAAAATCCAACTTCAATAAGAACCATTCATTTCAACTACTCTAAAGCTTACTATGGGACAATAAAATATTAAGAAACATTTTTTCTTAAACTAGTAAAACTATACTTAAAGGGGGAAAGATCAGACAGAATTTTCATTAGGGAAAATATCAGAATAAATTTTTACAATCGCTAGGTTTAAATGAGTCATTTCAAAGTTAACACTTAAAAACTGATATCTGCTTATTTGCTAATGAATAAAATAATAGAATACAGAACACTTTTAAGATTCCCTACCACTGACATTACACTTATAAATGCTTTATTCTATGTAATGGGGCTTAATGTAATTAGTGTCAAGGTTTATTTAATTTTGTTATTTTTCTAATTATTGAAGTTTCAACAGTTGAGACATTAAAGGTTTTTCCGTATCTACCTTGACCTGTTCTTGAAAATCTTAGGATTTTTATTAATTTTCATTGATTTCAAACTAAATACATGATATTTCCTGAAAAGCAGGGAATACATAGAGGAAAAATTAGTATGCTTTGCAGAAAAGAAAGTGTTACCACTCAGAACAATATCATGATACAGATTGGGAAGAGTGTTTCTTCATCCACACTACCTCATCTGTTTGTTCAATATAACACCTTTCCCCCCGAGTCTGTTTCCTTGGAGAAAAGAATTAAAAGATGAAGGAAGGAACACATACGGCACATGGCTATACTGGTCAAGACAACTTACTCTAAATAACCATCAGTAGGAGAGGGAGAGATATGAGTACTCAGACAGGGCATTATGTAGATCTGTCTCCAAGGCATTTGAGAAAGTCGCTTTGTCCATGGTTAATGTTCTGCTGAGACACATGGATATGGCTGAATGAGATTTGAGTGACACATATCTGCTCCAACTGCTCTTGGCCCAGTATACCAGCTAGGAAATATTTTTATCAGTTCAGCTCAGTTGCTCAGTTGTATCTGACTCTTTGAGACCACATGGATTACAGCATGCCAGGCTTCCCCATCCATCACTAACTTCCGGAGCTTGCTCAAGTTCATGTCCATTGAGTCAGTGAGGCCATCCAACCATCTCATCTTCTGTCATCCCCTTTTTATTGCCCAGATTATACAGTCTATTGGGCTTCCCTGGTGGCTCAGATGGTAAAGAATCTGCCTGTAATGCAGGAGACCAGAGATCCTGCAGGAACTCCCTAGGTCCCTAGGTTCCTTCCCTAGGTTGGGAAGATCCCTTGGAGGAGGAAATGGCAACCCACTCCAGTATTCTTTCTTGGAGAATCCCCATGGACAAAGGAGCCTGGTGGGCTACAGTCCATAGGATCACAAATAGTTGGACACAACTGAGTGACTAACATATACAGCCTATTGGCCTAGGGTTGCAGCCAGTTAACCTGGACTTTCAGAGGCTTCCACTTAAGAGTTTTATAGAGGTAGGTAGACAGAAGATATATCTTTACATATATGAATGCCATCCAGGTCCTGTCCACTGAAGTCATGCAAATAAACTAGATTACTAGCTTCGGTGTATTTCTATAATTCTTTAATAACATTAGAATATGCCTGCAGATTTCAGAGTGGCCAACCAAGTATAAATAAAACTAGAATTATGATGAAAAAACAGAAAAAACCCACAAGAGTGAGGTTCAAATCCTGGTCTTTAATTTCATGACCATGGGGAAGTTATTGACATTCTTTAGTCTTACATTCATCATCTGCAAGATGGAAACCAGACTCTTTGCCTCACAGAGCTGTTTTAAGAGTAAATGATACTCTGTATGCCATAATATTTGTGTACCAGACATATAAGTAATCAAAAAATGCCTACTGAATTTGGATCTATGCAGTATGGAACACATGGTTTACATTTCTGGGTTCACAATTTAAAAAGAAATTAAAGCTTTAAGAGGCAGAGGCAAAAAAAACCTTACAAAATTCAAATGTAATGTTAATACCTGAAGAATCAGTACCACAGCCTGCTGCTGCTGCTGCTGCTAAGTTGATTCAGTCGTGTCCGACTCTGTGCGACCCCATAGACGACAGCCCACCAGGCTCCCCCGTCCCTGGGATTCTCCAGGCAAGAACACTGGAGTAGGTTGCCATTTCCTTCTCCAATACATGAAAGTGAAAAGTGAAAGTGAAGTCGCTCAGTCACGTCCGACTCCTAGCGACCCCATGGACTGCAGCCTACCAGGCCCCTCCGTCCATGGGATTTTCCAGGCAAGAGTACTGGAGTGGGTTGGCATTGCTACAGAAAGGGAAAAGATCTCAGCTGTTTAACCGGACACTTTCTAAGAAAAAAGAACTGGGGAAGAAAGTGTGTTAAAAAGGAAGGACCAAGAATTTTGGTTAAATAAAAAGAAATTTCAAGTGCACATTATTAAAAATTAGAAATTAGCAAAGATATGAAATATGCAATTAGCTTCTATAATGAATAGATTACAAGGAGTAGAGGTAATCATACCTCATTTGAAGATAATACAATTTCTAAAATCTGTTGTATATTTCCAATATACAAAATAGGAGATGTAAGAAAGGCTAGCAATCAGGAAACTGAAGTCCTTAAGAGCTCCAGCTAAGATTTCATATAGCTTAGGAAAGCAACTTTCATAATTTGGGCCTCAATTTCCTCATTTGCAAAATTAGAAGGTTTGATTTTGAGTCTATCTTGGCTATAAAAAATGACTTTGGTCTATTATGGTTTAAGGATGACATATATGGCAAGAATACAGAAGGCAAGCCATGAGAACGTATCAACAATTACTTCCAGTGAGGAGGCAGAGGAGAAACACGACAGCATTATTACAATGCAGTAAATTACTACCTTGATGTAATAAAAACACAACAAGTAGTCTGAAATTTTTTAAGCAGCTTGACAAGATACTCACAACCAGGAAAAAGCCTAACTATCTAGGTCACTACTTCATGGAGGCATAACCAAGTAACGATTACACATTCTAATGTATGGTACCAAAATGCCACGCTTACCTTTTGAAGGTCATGTTTTACAGACAGCATGGGTATTTTTTGACATGTTTTGCTTATGAGGAAGAATAAAAATATCTGCACTGTCAGAACAAATGGAAATCACTGCTAAGAAGAGAAGGCACTAAAAGATGTAGATTTTTGATGGGATAAGAAGTTCATGACTGACATGCCAATCATGTACTCTAGATAACAAAGAAATACTTTCTAATCACCTGTTAATGGTTCATCATAAAAGCACTGGATATTTTCATGTAAAAATTAACTCACTCAGTAAAAGCATTTTTATGAAATACGGCATGAAACACAGATTCAGAGCTTCCCACTTCCTCAAAGGAACCAAGATGACATATAATAAAACATGTATAAACAGTATATAACTTAGAACATATATATACAAGCTAAGTTCAATTTCTAATCTCATATTCTCTCACCTACAAATAAACTTAACTCTGAAAGGTTGGCCCTTAAAGTCACATCAAGACTAGGAAATTAGTATTTCCCATATGAAATAGCCATTTTCCAGATTATTTAATTTTTAACTTCAGGTACATGAATAACACTTTTTTGGAAAAAAACATGTAAATTCCTTATCTTACTGTCTGTCAAAGGAAACTGAAAAGTTTGTACATAAGAAAGGTTTCCTCAAAAACACTTACTTTACAATGACTAATTCAAAGACAGGCAAGAAGGCTCAATGAACAAAGAATAAATCAAGGAACTGCTTACTTGATGGAGGAAATAATTGATGATACAAGTGACATATTTGAAATCTCATTAAGAGCAAGTCACACTAATAAGCCTCAAAAAAGTTCTAACACTGAGAGTTAAGAAAGAGCACACTTCTAAAACATACACACATCCTACTGTTATACCACAGTGGAACTTAGAGTCTTGGTTAGAAAAATGAGCATCTGAGGCAAAGACTATTTGGTCTGTTCTCTTAATTGTAATATGCAAGCAGTAGCCGAACCATTTAATCTCATCATTGATAAAGGATATGTTTCCTTTACAAGAAAATTTACAAGAATTTTCAAGTTTGTAAAATAAATATCTATTTAATGGACTCTATTGATTGTTTCAACTCTGAGTACATGCAGAAATGCCAATGTGACTGGAAGAAAGAATAAAATAAAATACCTGTGTTACCACAGTCCATGTTATTTGTACATATTTATTCATTTATTTATTCAATGTTATTCATTTATATTTAATTCCTATTAAATTTTATGTGAAATGGAGAACCACCCACAAAATTACCTGACAAGCAATGTGCACGAGGTAGACCAGCTCTTTAGATTCACAGCCATTTTTTGTTACTTCATTCTGTTCTTCTGAAAGTGAAAGCTAGAGGGAAAGAAAGTCATGATTAACGAGCAAGAATATAATCAGCATTCAGTAATATTTGGGCCCTCACATCAATTTAATGTAAGATATGCCTTATATTAGAACTTTATTGCTTAAAGCAGATAGATAAAATGAAGACATCAGGATTTAAAAAAAAAATGTTTCTACTTGAAAAAGAATAGCTACATGAATATGCATAACAGAATCATTTTGCTGTATGTCTGAAGCTAAGGTAAGATGTAAATCAACTATACTCTAATATAAAATACAACCTAAAAAAATAAATAAAAATGTTCCTAAAAATTGTCTTTGTGGCATATATCTACACTAGCACAACTACAGAACAGCAGTAAAAAATAAAACAGTACATTCATTCTATAGCAGGCTTTCATGTCCTTGATGTATAGCACAAACATGAAAGGAAGTTCAAGAGGGCCCCAAAAGACAGTGTGACCAGAGGTCTCAGAGAGCAAAGGGTCCATTACAGGGACTGCACACTGGCTGCTCAGGGGACAGGCTGGGCCTGCAGACATGTTTTATTTCAGACTCACCATGTAGGTCTGCACACTGGCTTTTATTTTTATTTGAACCACAGCTAGCATTTAGAAACTGAATGATTTCATATGAAAAAATACAAATTTCTGGCTCCTGTTGAAAAATCTGAACCTCTGAACTACTGGACCAATATTCTCACATGGGCAACAACTGGCTGGAGCTGAGAAGTGACCATCCCTTTGAATGAGGCCTGTATTCTCCCAGAGTCTTTGTCACAGAAGCAATTACTGATTTATTGTCCATCGATATCTAGGTGGAATGTTCATTATCACTCATCTTGCTACTTGCTTTGTTATTTTTTTACACCGTACTCACTTCACTTATTCACTCACACATCTGTTCCATCTAGGGATGTGAATTTGCAAACTCAGCTCCAGATACAGACAACCCTTGAGTTCAAAAGTGCCACTAACTGGTTACATAATGTTGACCTACCTACCTAATCTCACGTCTGGAAAATGGGAATGATATAATAACACCCATTCTCAAGCCTGTGCATATTAAATGGATAATGCATTTAAAGTGTTCACCAAGGTGCATGGCACTCAGTAAGCACTTAGCAATCATTACCCATCATTATAGTTAATATTATAAGAAAAAAAAGTTGATGAGAATATATTCTCTACTTTTAAAAGGAGTATCATTGAAAGTATTGAAAAAAAAAACAAACAGACACCAACCTCCTGGTATTAAGTAGGAGAAATCTTAAAGATAACAGTCATTCTCACACTAGCCAAAACTAGCCAGATTAACTACAAAATGAGTTCCTTAAAAATTGAAAAGAAACCTACACAAGCTAAGTTGCAAACAGTGATGAAAAGACTTTCCTGAGATAGAAGAGATTCCTACGGATGTGCTTGGATGGCTGGCAAGGATGCTGGAGGATAAGGAACCTGCCTTAGACAGGGTAGGGAGAAACCCGCCAACCCTCAGATGACTGCCTGTGGACTGGAGAGAGGAACTAAACTTCCAAAGAGCACTGTGCAGCACACAGTCAGGCCTTGGCACTCAGCAACGGACTCCCACAGGTGTTCAGGAATCAACAAGTAGATCAACACAGCAAAGGTGGGGCCGGGGGAGAGAGCAGGAGAACTGAGAGCGATGAACCCGTGTGTGACGTGTGCAGAGCCTCCCAAGCACAAGACACCTGAGCACTGGAGGTGGAGAGAGGGCAGGAAAGCTGAGGCCCCCGGAACATTTAACAAGTAGAGATGGGAGGGGCATAGAAAAGCGGAGAGAAACCCCACTGGGGCAATGCTGCATGTAAGAGTATAAGGCAGCTACACACTAGAATGAGGGCAAGGGGAGCCAGAGAAAGCTGGAGAGCAAAGAGAACTAGCAACCAGAGGGGCTGCTCTCCCTCAGTTCAGAAAACTGCTGGCTTAACAGCAGAGCACAAACAGACCTCAACAATTTTCAATTTTCCCTGCTAAAGAAAAACAAAACAAAAAAACCCTCCTGAACTCAGAATACTTAGAAGTAATGACAAACAAAAGCAAAGTAAAGTTGCCAAAGGCCAGGTCTATATCAGGCTTCCCAGGTGGCTCAGTGGTAAAGAACCCACCTGCCAATGCAGGAGATGCAGGAGACTCAGGTTTGATCCCTGCATTGGGAAGATCCCCTGGAGGAGAAAATGCCAACCCACTGCAGTATTATTGCCTGGGAAATCCCATGGACACAGAAGCATGGTGGGCTACAATCCATGGGGTCACAAAGAGTTGGACACAACTGAATGACTGAACACAACATCACCACAAGGTCTATATCAACCACAGATCAGCTTGACTTTGCTCACTTCAAACATGACTAACACAATCTAATACAACAATCTAACAGAATGGAAGAAGAAGGGATAAGCCCATTCCTGGAGGTAAAAATTATTGATTTTAGTCTCTACTGTCTCTTATGTAACATATTTGGCATTAAAAAATAACAAAATATACATGGAAGCAGAAAATTGTGATCCATGGTCAACAGAGGAAATAAGCTAAGAGACAGAAACAGAAATGCCCCAGATATTGAAATAATAAAAAGAATTTAATTATGGTAGAAATTCTAAAATTTAGTTTGAAAAGATACTACATAAGAAAGTAAGAATACACAGAATTCTAGCAGAGACTGATCTGCAAATATATTCAAAAGAAAATGCTACAAATAAAAACTATGATATCAGATATTAATAGCATACCGAATGCAGTAGATGCAAGAATTATTGAACTTGGAAACAGATCAACAGAATGTATCCAAGATGAGACAGAGAGGAAAAAAAGAATGATCACTCAATCAATAACAGTACACTTGAGATCTCTGAGACAAGCCAACATGTACAACTGGTGTGCCAGAAGGAAACGGGGTTTGAATGGGGGAGAGAAGTATCTGCTGAGGCAAAAGACGAGAACTTTCTAAAACTGGTAAATGATATCAACTAACAAATTCAAGAAACAGTGAACCTCAAGTAGGATCAATTTCAAAAGTCACAACAAGGCATATCATAATAACACTTTTGAACAATGAAATAAAAACAAGAATCTTGAAAGCAGACAAAAAAAACCCACATAACTTTAAGGGGAAAATAAATAAATGACAGGTGAATTCTCACCAGAAGTAAGAGAGCCCAGAAAACAAACAGAAACAACTTTAAAGTGCTGGAAGAAAAAGACTGCCAAATCTGTATCCCATAAAAACAAGCTTTAGCGATTTTAGGAATATAAACACATTTACAAATGACAACAGCTGAGAGAATCTGTCTCTAACAGATTAGTTAGAGACACTATTTCCCATCACTATTTCCCATCTATTTCCCATCACTTCATGGGAAATAGATGGGGAAACAGTGGAAACAGTGTCAGACTTTATTTTTTTGGGCTCCAAAATCACTGCAGATGGTGACTGCAGCCATGAGATTAAAAGACGCTTACTCCTTGGAAGGAAAGTTATGTCCAACCTAGATAGCATATTCAAAAAGCAGAGACATTACTTTGCCAACAAAGGCCCGTCTAGTCAAGGCTATGGTTTTTCCTGTGGTCATGTATGGATGTGAGAGTTGGACTGTGAAGAAGGCTGAGTGCCGAAGAATTGATGCTTTTGAACTGTGGTGTTGGAGAAGACTCTTGAGAGTCCCTTGGACTGCAAGGAGATCCAACCAGTCCATTGTGAAGGAGATCAGCCCTGGGATTTCTTTGGAAGGAATGATGCTAAGGCTGAAACTCCAGTACTTTGGCCACCTCATGCGAGGAGTTGATTCATTGGAAAAGACTCTGATGCTGGGAGGGATTGGGGGCAAGAGGAGACGGGGACGACAGAGGATGAGATGGCTGGATGGCATCACTGACTCGATGGACGTGAATCTCAGTGAACTCCGGGAGTTGGTGATGGACAGGGAGGCCTGGCGTGCTGCAATTCATGGGGTCGCAAAGAGTCGGACATGACTGAGCTACTGAACTGAAATGAACAGATTAGTGCAACAATAAAAGCTAATTCAACTTCCTCAGATTGACAGGAAATAGTACCACACAAAAACCCAGAACTTCAGGAGGGGATAAGCAACATCAGAAAGGGTAAATATGTAAGTAAACATACAACACCTAAATTCTCGACAGTAACAGACAGCAGAAGTTTGATACTATCTTAACAGTTTTGAGAAAAGAAAATAAATGAACCTAAGTTTTATTCAAACCTAAATATACAAGAAAAAGAGAGGGAAAGAAAGCATTTTCTGATGAATAAAAACAATTAATTCCTATCAATACATCTTCAACAGACTTCTAAAATGTATCCTTAAAGATGAAAAAGAATTCCAGGATAAAGAATAAGGTAAAAAGCAGAAATACTGAGCAAAGAATTCAGCAAATAAGTATTGCATCAAAACAAAGTCTTAACGTGTAACAAAAATGGTGATTAATTATAAGAGATAAAGAGATGAAACTATAAATCCTGAACAACACAGCCATGGAAGACAAGAAAGAGTAATTCTGCTTCAATCATTCTATCTGGTACTGCTTGAGAGAAGAGTAAAGAGACTGATAAAACTTTAGACTAAAAATTAGGTGTTCAAGTTAAATTTTGAATGATAACCACTAAAAGGACAGAAAAACCCTCTTTAGCTTTCAAACAATAAAGAGAGAGGTAAAAAATTTTAAATGTCAATACCTGTAACAGAATTATGAATAGAAGCAAAATCAACCTTCCTAAGCAAAACAGAAGTAGGAGGAAGGAAGAAGACAGAAGGAGAGAGCAGATTTCCAGATTAAGGCAAGGAGATGGGGGAAAAGCAAAACAGGATAGTCAAATGGCAGCAACAAAACGGCACAGTGGGCAGCTACAAACGCCAGCCCCTTCACAGAAACATGAAAAATCAAGGAAAAACTCTCTTGTGAGAGTGAGAACCAGTTTTGTCACTAGTCTAGAAACAGCAGAAACTCATGCATCTGTTCAGGGTGAGACACATGCACACCAAAGACACACGAAGATCCTGAGCTTTAACCTCTACTTCATCTTTAGCTAAGGTGGAGATATGAGCAGCTTGGTTAAGTGTTGAATGGGCACTCAACACAAAGGAAATACGCGAAGACTGGAGAAATAGATTTCTGTTTGTTTTACTTTTTATTTTTAGCTCCTGGCATTCAAGGAATTCCCCAACAAAACCCTTCTGGAGCCTGTGCTCCCTGCAGTGGAAGTGCAAAGTCCTAACCACTGGACTTCCAAGGAAGTCCCAATTTTGTAGATTTTAAATAAACGATATAAGACACAGCCAAAGAACTTAAAGAAACTACAAAGAACAAAAGGAAAGCAGGGAAACAATGTATGAAAAAAATGAGCATATCAATGAAAAGAAAGAAAAAAAAAGGGAGCCAAACACAGATTTGGGGGATGACAAAATCACTACCTAAAATAAAAACCGCACTAAAAGAGAGCAACAGCAGATTTGGGCAGGAAGAATCAGGTTACTTAAAGAACGGGTAAATAAAAATATACAGTCCAGGGAATTCCCTTGTGGCTCCAGTGGTTAGGACTCCACACGTTCATCGTCAAGGGCCCAGCTGCAATCCCTGGTTAGGGAACGAAGATTCTGCAAGTCACTCAGCATGGTCACACACACACACACAGACACACACACAGACACAGACACACACACACACAGATATACAGTCCAAAGATGAGAAAGAAAAAAAGGGTGAAGGAAAATGAAAAGTACCTAAGGGACCTGTAGGACATCATAAAGAGGACCAAAACAATACATTATCAGAATTCCAGAAGGAAAAAGCCATAAGGAGATTTTCTGAGGAGTGATAGTAGGAAGACGGAGGAATAGGGGAACACCGACTTTAGAACCCTTCACAAAAATAGGTGTTAGCAACTATCCAACCAAGTTTTTATAGTTATCACAATGGGATACAACAAACCATGTGAAAGATGAGTCAAAATGGGGGTAAAATATTTACAATACACATGGACAGATTTTTTAAAATAGAATATATAATGAAAAAAATGAAATGGGTGTTTACCTACCCTAGTATCTTTAAAAGTATCTGGAATTTAAGTGGGGGTCACTAACTATCTGATGAATGGTTGAATAAGCAGACACAGTCGCAATGGAATACAACACTTATTTTCAAAACTGAATTCATTCCCTTTGCCTGTATAGTCTCTTCTTCCTCTTGAATTCCCAAAGTGAGTAACATAACTACTCCCCCAGCGGACTGCCCTAATTACCCTAGAGCCCTCTATCACCTCCTCCTCTGCACAGTCCTTTCTCTTTGTATTCCCAGGGTCAAGATCTAACCCACACCTTTAATTCATTATTCTCTCCTATCTCCCAAAACTTGCCTCTCAACCCTGCTCCTGCTCCCACTCTCCACTGCTGCTTCCCTAGTTCTGGGCCTCCCTGCATCTGATCCAGACAGACTAGATGAATAAGCAGAGCGGTCTTCTAACTGATTTCTTTCCACTTCTTACTACACACTGCTCACGGTACCTTCTCAAAATTCCTCAATACTTTGTCAGTCCCTACTAAGAAACTACTTTAAAGCCAAAGTCCAAACACCTTAGATGAGCCTTGAAGGATGGCATTTCTCCAGATTATTTTCTAAACCCTGTTTTTCCACCATCATTCTAACCCATCCATCCCCTTTCCTTCCAGGGACCTTGGTCTGTGGTATTTCTCCTGGTCTAAATGCTCTTCACTTCTATCTGTGCGTATCCAAAACCTGTTCACTCTTCAACAAAGCCTTCCTTGAATGCCACAGGAAATAACCTCTCCTGCCTTTGAATCCCTATAAGAACTCCAACAATCTTACTACTTTTATTGGTATATTGCTTACTTCCCCTGAGGAAAGACTCTCTTATCTACTTTGTCAATGACACTCAGAGTACCTGCTACAGACAAGGCATTCAGTAAAATCATCCTGAATGAATTGTTTGTAGTCATTAAGACTTCTGCTACCCAAGTTGGAACACCAGGATGTTTTACACAGTACATGAAGCACATATACCTAGAGTATACACACCATGAAAGATGAGGCTACATTTACCTATAGAAACTTATGACAGGAACATAATGATTTATTTTTACTTCCTTTGACTTAATCTCAATCTTTTGCCTATATCTCAATCCTCTGCCTATAAGAAAAAGAACACAGAATTTTCAAGTCCCATCTTTTGGATTTCTTACAAATCTATTTTTGGAGTTATTTTTCCTATATTCACTTTTCTATCACCATGGAAACCAAGCTGAAATTAGTGTTGTTAGGATCTTTAAAAATACAACTCTATTCAGCAAGCCTTCAAATGTTCAAAAAGTCCTTTCTCTGCATGGAGAACGGAAATCAGCGTAAAGTTGTATAAAAATATATCACCCTACCCACATAAAAACCATTCATCAAAGTTTAATCAACAGATTGCAAATTGAGCAAAGAAAGAGTTCTTTTCTTTTTATTCATCTTTTATAATGCTATCATGGCTGCAGTTTCACTACGACATACCTGTGTAGTTTGTAAACAGTTTTCCTCACCTCCATAGACTGTAGTAGACATGTAAACATGAAAAATCATTTCTGTCGCATGTGGTCTGCTCACATCTATGATCAACATCCTAATATTCAACACTGAAAATACGTCTTCAAAACTACTGAGTTGAGAACACCAAGTGGAAGAATAAGTCTATATTTGAGATGTAACTCTGTATTACTTGTTAGGTGGGTAATAAGTGAAGCAAGTTCTAATTTCAGAACATAAAAGGCTAAAATCAACGAGACAAATTTTCAATTCAAATTTCTTAGGAGAAACCTAGAGAACTACATGCATCTTAATAAACTTAATAGTCAATTTTTCCTTCCAGAACGGGAAAAGAACACTGTTTCCTCAGGGGAGTATCAGAAGAAGGAACCGGTTTGCTAATCCTTGAACACCAGAACCACCCTCAGCTGAACAAGAGTTTCCCAGCATGAAGAATAAATGGAAATAAGATTAAATGACAGAACAGCAGAATCACAGTTTCATCCAGTAGGTGCTCACTCCAGAATACACACTTGTTGGGAAACAAAGCTTCATTAGTATTTTCACATTTCTATATGGTCAGAACATTTTGAACAAAGAGACTTCAGCACTGAGGTTAAAGAAAGACTGAATGGGAATCCCGAATGCCAGAGCCTCTGGAGAAAGTCTTCTCTCTTCCCAAGTCCAGATGTTTGTAAAACAGACATCTTTGCTGCTTCTCCCAGAGAGGGTGCATTAACTTTCCAGAGCGGAGTCCCTCCCTCCACCTCCAAAAAGGCAAATGGACAGAAGTACCAGCTATCCTATGGAAACTCCAAGTTTCAAAATGTCAGAGTCTGCCTTTCGTGATACAAAAACCCACTGTCCACATGTGGTATACATCTGGTTCCCAATGCATCACCTCATGGGGAACTGAGGTAAAAAGAACCAACATGAGTTACACTGTGAGGTTATAAAAGGTCTGATTTCTGATGCAGAGACCTCACGTTTCTGTTACAGAGAGACAGAGTAACCCTGACAAGCTGGCATGTTAACCTCTAAGCAGAGAAACATCTCAGACTCTTCACAGTTTCAGACTCAACAATATGACTTTTGTAAGCATATTCAGTCCAACTCCTGGAAGTGAACTGCATGTGTAATGTGACTCCAACATATCTATATATCAACCAGTTTCACATACCTAACTTCTAAACTGGACAATCAAATGAGATACAGTTAAAATCCAGGACTTGGTTGATGGCAGCACTGATAACTCACTATGTCAACTCTTCATTTCAAATCTTCCCCTCAAATGACAAAGATTTCCAGGCATAACAGGAGGTATTACTATGGAATATGCAGAAAAGTAGGGTTGAAATTTATATGTTTTGGTTTGAGGGAGAAGACTTTCTGGTAGGGATAGAAATAGTAAAATTATCATGGCCTTTGTTTCAAATGGTTACATACAAATAATATAAACTTCTAAATAAGATAAATTTTAACTGGAAACATCTACAAGCTAATCTTTAAATTGAAAGTAGTATTAAGAAGATGGGGAAATAAGCATTTCACTGATTTACTTCATTTTTATCAATGTCTGGAAGTCTCACAGATAGGTACCAAAACTTCTTGCTGGTACATGTTTCTATAAACGTCAATGGCTAAATTTAGAGGAATTCTTAACCAGGAAGAAAACTCAATCTGTTTCCAAAATAGTCTACTGAAACTGTTAAATATTAGATCAGTATACCATAAAGAAAGCTGAGCACTGAAGAACTGACGCTTTTGAATTGTGGTGTTGGAGAAGACTCTTCAGAGTCCCTTGGGACTGCAAGGAGAGCCAACTAGTCCATCCTAAAGGAAATCAGCCTTGAATATTCATTGGAAGGACTGATGCTGAAGCTGAAGCTCCAATCTTTTGGCCACCTAATGCGAAGAACCGACTCTTTGGAAAAGACCCTGATGCTGGGAAAGACCAAAGGCAGAAGGAGAAAGGGCCGACAGAGGATGAGATGGTTGGATGGCATCACCAACTCAATGGATATGAGTTTAAGCAAGTTCCGGGAGATAGTGATGGACAGGGAAGCTTGGCGTGCTGCACTCCATGGGGTCACAAAGAGGCAGACACAACTGAGCAACTGAACTGACACTGAAATACTGAAACTGAAAATGTGGAATCCATATATATGGTCCTCAATGTTACTATTCTATAGGGTAAAATACAATGATGTGTTTTCTCTGGTTTCCTTTATTTTTAAACCATAAACCTTATAAATACATTACAATTTCAATATTCTAACCTATAGGTTTAATTCTATCTGAAAATGGAGATAAATTTTTAAATCAACTAAAATTATAGAAAATGCATCTGTTATTATATAAGGCTAGTTTTTATATTAAAAGAAATATCACATCTAAATAAACTGATTACTAGATCACCAAGAATATAATCAGTACAGTCTTTC
This sequence comes from Bubalus bubalis, assembly GCF_019923935.1. NCBI lineage: Eukaryota > Metazoa > Chordata > Mammalia > Artiodactyla > Bovidae > Bubalus > Bubalus bubalis. The sequence continues at coordinate 113,129,873 of NC_059161.1, forward strand.
TTGTGAGGGGTAGTTTATCACAAAATTCCTTATAGTTGCAACGCTTCCTATTTGCAAAGATTTTCTGTATCTACTGCCTCAATCCTGATACCACTACCCTCAGGTCATCAGGAAAGTATTTCTTTCTACATTTCATAGATTATGGCCTGATTCACCAAAGTTCATTCCTTACAACATTTGCCATTCTCCAAAGTTCTTTAACCTTTATTGATTTCACCTCACTTAACTATCACAGTACTCTGATATCTTTGAGAATGTGTTTATCACTATTTCACAAAAAGGAAACCGGCCCAGAGAAGTTAAAGAACTTACTTAACAGCACACAGGGTACACCGCACTATTAACAATCACACTTTTTTACCTTAAAATACATTGAAGATGTCAGCTATTTCAAAATTCTGGTTTATTCCTGCTTAAGATAGTAGTTTTGTCAGTGTATCCTTTTCTAGTACTTTCACAAAAGAATGTTCAGAATAGCTCTACAGCCTTGATTCAAACACAGACCCCCACCACTTGGCAGCTGTGACCTTAGGTAAGTTCTTAAACTCCTTCTACCTCTGGTTCCTCAACTGAAACTGTTCTGAAGAGTCAACGACATTACAGTACTATAGTACTGTTACAGTACTGACTGCAGAAACCACATACAAACAGTACTTAGCATAACTTAGTATACTTAGTATCACATCTGGTTCACAGAAAGCAGTCAATAAATACTGGCTAGTATTTTTTTATTATAATCCCAGTTATTTCATTGGGAGGAGGGCATTGAAACATGTAAAATATCATGTATGAAACGAGTTGCCAGTCCAGGTTCGATGCACGATACTGGATGCTTGGGGCTGGTGCACTGGGACCACCCAGAGGGATGGAATGGGGAGGGAGGAGGGAGGGGGGTTCGGGACGGGGAACACATGTATACCTGTGGCGGATTCATTTTGATATTTGGCAAAACTAATACAGTTATGTAAAGTTTAAAAATAAAATAAAATGTAAAAAAAAATGAAAAAAAAAGAATTAAAAAAAATAAAATAAAAATTCAGGGCCTTTTTGTTTATATTTTATATTTTTACTTCTCAACATTTCTACAGTTGGATCAAACTCTATGACCTTTCCCCACATTCTCAGTATCAAGGCAAGAATGTATCTGCTGATACAAATGAGTCTGCTGACAGAAAGTGTTAACTGAAAAAAAATGCACAACCTAATTTTAAGAATGACACCGCAGTAGCATTTCTGAATCCCATGCACAGCAGCTTCAGCAGAGAACCCTCAGGAGACAAGTATTAAATTCATACTTTTTCTGTGCTGTATTTCAGTCAAAATCTGAGCTCTCGCATTCAGGTTAATTTAACTTAATCCTTTATATGAAATTCAATAAAAAGAAACATTAATTTACAGGTTCACAATTTCATGCGCAGAGGTGCCTGGCAGGTTGCAGTCTATGGGGTCACAAAGACACAAAGACAGGACAGAGTAACTAACACTTTCAGATAACTGAATGCTGCTAAGTCGCTTCAGTCGTGTCTGACTCTGTGCGAGCCCATAGATGGCAGTCCACCAGGCTCCCCCGTCCCTAGGATTCTTCAGGCAAGAACACTGGAGTGGGTTGCCATTTCCTTCTCCAATGCAGGAAAGTGAAAAGTGAAAGGGAAGTTGCTCAGTCGTGTCTGACTCTTAGCGACCCCATGGACTGCGGCCCACCAGGCTCCCCCGTCCATGGGATTTTCCAGGCAAGAGTGCTGGAGTGCGGTGCCATTGCCTTCTCCAGATAACTGAATAAGAGAATGTAAACCACACATATCCTATACACTAGATGGCGCTGTCACACCAAGCACAGCAGAGCCTAATGCCTCAACAGCAATAAAGCTGAATAAACTGTATCTACACGTGGCAAGAGATGCTTTTCCTTCTTACTGAAAAACAGCCTGTGAATGTGAATAAATCTTTTTATTTTTGGACAAAGGACTTGATCCACAAAGAGAAGTGCAATAAAGATAATAAATTTACAGAATTTAAAATGACATGCAGTTTTAATTAATAAATAATAAGCTCTTTCTTGGAGAAGGCAATGGCACCCCACTCCAGTACTTTTGCCTAGAAAATCCCATGGACGGAGGAGCCTGGCAGGCTGCAGTCCAGGGGGTCGCTAGAGTCGGACACGACTGAGCAACTTCACTTTCACTTTTCACTTTCATGCATTGGAGAAGGAAACGGCAACCCACTGCAGTGTTCTTGCCTGGAGAATCCCAGCGCCGGTGGAGCCTGGTGGGTTGCCGTCTACGGGGTCACACAGAGTCGGACACGACTGAAGCGACTTAGCAGTAGCAGCAAGCTCTTTCTAGTAAGTATTGTTTATCTTGTTTTTTCTGGTTTCAATTTCTCTAAACGAAATTTAAAACTTAAATGTCGAATTCTGTAGTTTACTCAGGGAGAAAAATGTCCAAACTCAAATGCACTTATTAAAAAACAATGGCCAAAAACAAATGAAGTATCAGGAGTATCTATAAAATTTTATTTATCTAAGGAAAAAAGTTTGCTTAGGATTTAAGTTAATCAATAATAGGGAGAGAGAAATGAAGGGAGGGAGAAGACAAAAAGTCTCAAGTTGATGAATAAAATTCCAAGTTGGTTTCTTGATAAGACCAAGCGTTAAGAATATCTGTACACAACAACTTACACCCGCAAATATGAAGATCTACATTAAATGGACCCTTTTCTATGAAAATATAGAAGATAAAAACCGACCTAAGGAGACACTGATTAGACCTAAAAAGAAACCAATCAACAAAACCAGACCAATAATCTAGACTAGACCAATAATCAAATTATATCGATAAGCTGAAATGGTACAGATTAAGCCTCCTGGAAACCAAACAGGAAAATTTTAAATTTTCAATGAGCAGTTAATTCCCATGTCTACAAATTATCTCAAGACATTTATTTTTAAAAGGTCATGGGGCAGTGAAGTTCTCTAACTCAGGTTAGTGAACAAGTACAATATACAGATCAACATGATTAATGAACACAGATATAAAAATCATAAAATCCTGACTGAGTAAAAAAGGGAATTATTTTTAAAATATACAGCCTGGAAGTAGGGTTGTGTTCCAGGAATACAGATGTTTCAGCAACCTATTTCTGTGACTAGAGTAATGATTCTAATTTTTAAAGACAGCTTCTTCCTGCTCCATGTGAAAGTGGACTAAACTAAGAACATGACGTGGTACAGCCTCTTCTGCCTGTGTCACTACATCCTTTTACTTCTTCACTCTGTCACATCCCCTGCTCATTTAAGACAGAGCTCACAGTGCATCTTAGCTAGAAGGAACATTAGCTGTCATCTAGTTATTCTAGAGTATCCAGGAACCGTACTTTCTTTTCAGAATTAAGGTAAACAAGATCAAGCATAACTAATAATCTCCAGTGAGGTCAAGACTGTATGGCACAATGAGTGCCACACCCATTCCACCCCACACCAGTATCCTTTTACTCCTCAACAGGACAATGCCATCTTACACCACATACTACAACTGAAGACAGTGAACTGATTCTCGAACTGGAAAGCCAGAGATAGGCTAAAGTGAAAGTCGCTCAGTTGTGTCAAACTCCTTGCGATCCCAAGGACTTCACAGTCCATGGAATTCTCCAGGCCAGAGTACTGGAGTGGGTAGCCCTTTCCCTTCTCCAGGGGATATTCCCAACCCAAGGATCGATCCCAAGTCTCCCATACTGCAGGCGATTCTTTACCAGCTGAGCCACAAGGGAAGCCTGAGAATACTGGAGTGGGTAGACTATCCCTTCTCCAGAGAATCATCCGACCCAGGAATCAAACCGGGGTCTCCTGCATTGCAGGCGGATTCTTTACCAACTGAGCTATGAGGTAAGCCCTAAGGTCTGCTAGAATTGAGCTGAAATAGGATTTGAGCATAGCCGTGCAATCTAAAGCATTTGTTGTTGTTGTTCAGTCGCTTAGTCATGTCCAGCTCTCTGCAACCCCATGGACTGCAGCATGCCAGGCTTCCCTGTCCTTCACCCTCTCCCAGAGTTTGTTCAAACTCATGTCCATTGAGTTGATGATGCATCTAAGCATCTCATCCTCTGTCGTCCCCTTTTCTTCCTGCCCTCAATCTTTCCCAGCATCAGAGCCTTTTCCAATGAGTCGGCTCCTTGCATCTGGTGGCCAAAGTATTGGAGCTTCAGCCGTAGCATCAGTCATTCCATTGCATATTCAGGGCTGATTTCCTTTAGGATTGACTGGTTTGATCTCCCTGCTGTCCAAGGGACTCTCAAGAGTCTTCTCCAACACCATAGTTCTAAAGCATCAATTCTTCAGCGATTAGCCTTGTTTATGATCCAATGATATTCAGTTCAGTTCAGTCGCCCAGTAGTGTCCAACTCTTTGCGACCCCATGAATCACAGCACGCCAGGCCTCCCTGTCCATCACCAACTCCCGGAGTTCACCCAGACTCACGTCCATTGAGTCAATGATGCCATCCAGCCATCTCATCCTCTGTCGTCCTCTTCTCCTCTTGCCCCCAATCCCTCCCAGCATCAGAGTCTTTTCCAATGAGTCAACTCTTCACATGAGGTGGCCAAAGTACTGGAGTTTCAGCTTTAGCATCAGTCCTTCCAAAGAAATCCCAGGGCTGATCTCCTTCACAATGGACTGGTTGGATCTCCTTGCAGTCCAAGGGACTCTCAAGAGTCTTCTCCAACACCACAGTTCAAAAGCATCAATTCTTCAGCGCTCAGCCTTCTTCACAGTCCAACTCGCACATCCATACATGACCACAGGAAAAACCATAGCCTTGACTAGACGAACCTTTGTTGGCAAAGTAATGTCTCTGCTTTTGAATATGCTATCTAGGTTGGTCATAACTTTCCTTCCAAGGAGTAAGCGTCTTTTAATTTCATGGCTGCAGTCACCATCTGCAGTGACTTTGGAGTCCAGAAAAATAAAGTCTGACACTGTTTCCACATCTATTTCCCATGAAGTGATGGGACCAGATGCCATGATCTTCGTTTTCTGAATGTTGAGCTTTAAGCCAACTTTTTCACTCTCCACTTTCACTTTCATCAAGAGGCTTTTTAGTTCCTCTTCACTTTCTGCCATAAGGGTGGTGTCATCTGCCTATCTGAGGTGATTGATATTTCTCCCGGCAATCTTGATTCCAGCTTGTGTTTCTTCCAGTCCAGCGTTTCTCATGATGTACTCTGCATATAAGTTAAATAAACAGGGTGACAATATACAGCCTTGACGAACTCCTTTTCCTATTTGGAACCAGTCTGTTGTTCCATGTCCAGTTCTAACTGTTGCTTCCTGACCTGCATACAAATTTCTCAAGAGGCAGGTCAGGTGGTCTGGTATTCCCATCTCTTTCAGAATTTTCCACAGTTTCTTGTGATCCAGAGAGTCAAAGGCTTTGGCATGGTCAATAAAGCAGAAATAGATGTTTTTCTGGAACTCTCTTGCTTTTATGATGATCCAGCGGATGCTGGCAATTTGATCTCTGGTTCCTCTGCCTTTTCTAAAACCAACTTGAACATCAGGAAGTTCACAGTTCACATATTGCTGAAGCCTGGCTTGGAGAATTTTGAGCATTACTTTACTAGCGTGTGAGATGAATGCAATTGTGTGGTAGTTTGAGCATTCTGGTCCAAATTAATCTTTACATCTAAATTATCTTATAAGCAATTGTGTCTTTCCATCTAAATAAAATTGAGAATCAGAATTTATAACATATGGGAGTAAGAATAATTATTTTCATTTTATAAATCAAAGCCTTAAAGTTAAATATAATACTGTCAGATTTTAAATATTTAGGGGACAGTGACATTTTCTAGGATACAGTGGCCTATTGCAACTACAAAGTCTCACTATCTGAGGAAGAAAAAGAGATATTAATATGAAAATAAGAAATCTGTAAGTCTAAAAGAAATTCAACAAACCAGAAAAAAAAAAAAAGGTATGCAACTGCAGAATGTCCTACCACTGGGACATATTAATAGACAACAACTGAGTCAGTCATCTGACAGGATGAATACTTGTTAGGATAAACCAGAGGTGCCAAGTCCAAGGTTCATCACCTCTTCCAGACTCATTTTACTAAGTTTTCCCACTTACTTTCTCCTCAGAACATACTGTCAATCTCATGTTAAAAGTAAGTAAGGACTCTGAGAAGAAGGATTCTGGGAAGATGGTGGAGTAGGAAGCACCAGGAATTTCCCAGATTCTGGCAGAATGTGATACAATTATTCTGTAACTCTGGAGTCCACTGGAGGCTTGGGACTTCCAGGGGAAGGCTTGGAGGATAAACTGTGGTGAATCGTGGTCCATCTAGTTCTCAACACAGCAGCAGCCACCCAGCACATGCCACATGCACTCAAGGAGCAGCCTGCACGCAGGCTGTGAGAACCAGGGTGCAGAAGGACCACATCCCACAAGTGAGAATGATCCATGCTCTGAAAACTGCTGCTCCAGAGAGCAGAGGTGCCAACAGGCAGATAGTCATTGTTATTACACACCCATATTGTTGGAAAACCCTCCCCCACTGCCTGAAGCCACGTCCACAGAATTTTAAAGGCCAGTGCTCTTTTCCCTTCTTAATTTTTCTTTTTCCCTTTTGGGGAGCCAGACATAGACTAGGACATTCTAAAGCAATTGCATATATGGGAGAAATTAGGAAGTGACCACACACAGGTCCATGGGGAAGTGAAGACTCAGGAAATACCTGCTGCTGCTGCTGCTGCTGTTAAGTCGTTTCAGTCATGTCCGACTCTGTGAAACCCCACAGACGGAAGCCCACGAGGCTCCCCCATCCCTGGGATTCTCTAGGCAAGAACACTGGAGTGAGTTGCCATTTCCTTCTCCAGTGCATGAAAGTGAAAAGTGAAAGTGAAGTCGCTCAGTTGCGTCCAACTCTTAGCGATCCCAAGGACTGCAGTCTACCAGGCTCTTCTGCCCATGGGATTTTCCAGGCAAGAGTACTGGAGTGGGTTGCCATTGCCTTCTCCGGAAATACCTGAGGAGACCTTAAGTTTAAACATCAGGTTAGCCCTTGCGCACAGTGAGCCAACAAGTTTTAAAAAATAATAATAAACAAAAACAGAGAACCTTAGGGAAAAGGGAAAATCAGATTTCCAGAGTTGCCACGTTATTACTTGCATGTGACTCAGTTCAGTTCAGTCACTCAGTCACTTTGTGACCCCATGGACTGCAGCACACCAGGCCTCCCTGTCCATCACCAACTCCTGGAGCTTACTCAAACTCATGTCCATTGAGTCGGTGATGCCATCCAACCATCCCATCATCTATCGTCCCCTTCTCCTCCTGCCTTCAATCTTTCCCAGCATCAGGATCTTTTCAAATGAGTCAGTTCTTCACATCAGGTGGCCAAAGTACTGGAGTTTCAGCTTCAGCATCAGTCCTTCCAATGAATATTCAGGACTGACTTCCTTTAGGATACTACTTTTAAGATTCAAATGTCCAAATCAACAAAAAACCACAAGGTACACAAAGAAACAGAAACTATGGCTAGTTCAAAGCAAAAAAATAAATCAACAGAAACAATCTGCAAAAAAAAGAGATAGTGGATCTATTAGGAAAAGACTTTATGCCAATTGCCTTAAAGATGCTCTCCAAAACCAAAGGACAATGTGGAAAAAGTAAAGAAAATGACATATGAACAAAATGAAAATACCAACAAAAAGAAGTTTCTAAAAAGAAATTCTGCACCTGAAAGCACAATAACTACAGTGAATATTTCACAAAAGAGACTTAAGTGCAAATGTGAGTAACTAGAAAAAGAATCAGTAAACCTGAAGATAAGGTTTGCTCAATGGAAATTACTGATTCTGAGGCACAGGGGGGAAAAAATGGTGAAGAAAAGTGAATAGAGCCTAAGGGACTTGTGGGAGTCTCAGAATGAGACAGACAAAGGGTAGAGAGAATATCTGAATACTCGCTGAAAACTTACAAAACTTTATTGATGATATAAATATAAATAGCCAAGAATCCCAACAAACTCCAAGTAAGATGAACTTCAGGAAACCCACATAAGACATATTATAACCAAACTTCCAAAAGCCAAATACAATAAGAGAATCTTAAAAGTCACAAGCAAGACGCAACTAGTCACATATGAGAAATCTTCAATGAAGTTATTAGATTTATCAGAAACTTTGGAGGCCAGAAGGCAGTGGGCCAACAAATTCAAATTTCTAAAAGAATAAAATTGTCAACCAAGAATACTATAACCAGCAAACTACCCATCAAAAGTGAGACATAAAATAAGACATTCCCAAGTAAACAAAAGCTGAAGAAGTTCACTAACATCAGGCATATTTTGCAAGAAATTCTCAAGGGAGTCCTGCAGGTTGCAACAAAAGGACACTTGATAAGAATTTGGCAAAACTAATACAATTTTGTAAAGTTTAAAAAAAAAAAAAAAAGTAACGAAGAGTCACTTTTTAGAATAAATATACCATAAGGTACCCTGTTTAAAAAAAGAAAAGAAAAGAAAACATACAAACAAATAAAGACCCCAGTAAAGGTAAAAACTTGGGCAACCATAAAAGCTGGGATTGTGTAACAACACTTTATCATCAGTTTTTGTTTTCTACATGACTTAAGAAACTGATACTTTTTCAAAATTATAAGTCTAAAAGTGAGTACTGTGTGCTCGCTTCGGCAGCACATATACTAAAATTGGAACGATACAGAGAAGATTAGCATGGCCCCTGCGCAAGGATGACACGCAAATTCGTGAAGCGTTCCATATTAAAAAAAAAAAAAAAAAAGTGAGTACTGGAGATTTAGTCTGTAACCCTACATTTTGTTTTCTACATAATTTAAGAGACTAATGTATTCAAAAGAATTGTTAGTTTATGTTTTAGAGCACACAATGTAAAAAGATGTAATGATATGATATTAACAACTGAAAGGTGTGAGGATCAAGCTGTAAAGGAGCAGAACTTGTGTATGTCACGGAAGTTAAGCTGGTAAAATTAGTGCCATAGCTTTTGGATGTTAAATGTAATCCCCATGGTAACCACAAAGAAAATATCTATAGATAGATACAAAACGAAATGAGAAATGAATTTAAACATTTCACTACCAAAATATTAACTAAAAGCAAGATAGGACTAATACAGAAAATAAGGGTCAAGAAACCTATAATATATAGAGAAAAATATAGCAAAATGACATATAATTCTTTCTAATCAGTAATTACTATGGATGAAATGGATTAAACTTGACTACCAAAAGACAAAGATGGACACAATGATTAAAAAAATACATAATCCAACTATAATGCTGTCTATAAGAAGACTCACTTTAAATTAAAAGCACAATAGGCTGTTATGTAAAGCCAAAGCACCTAAAACAGTGCCTCATACAGAGTACTTGCTCAATAAATATTTGCTGAACAAATTAGAATAATTCCAATTATATAAAGCTCAAAAGCAAGTAAAGCTAAATACCCTATTGATTAGGAATGCACAGAGACAGTAAAACTATTTAAAAGATGTAAGGTAATAAATACTACAAAAGTAATGATATAAGTAACCACTGGGGTAGGGAAGACAAATGCAACAACAAGAGGGACACAAGAAATTTCTCTCTTAACCTAGACTTTAAAATGTACATAAATATGTATATAATATATATGTATAAATGTATGTGTTTTATATACATGGCTACACGTAATATACTTCACAGTAAGAAAAACATTGAAAAAAAATTCCATTAGCACTTCTCTCCCTAATCCTACTCTACCTTCACCCTGACTCTGATTTATCCATCACCAGTACGACTCTATACAGGAATCAGGTAAGAACTAAAACAGTTCATGCTGCAGAACGGTCTAGGAATCTGATAGAAATTCTGAAATGTATACTGATTGGATTATACTGTTTCTTGAAATACTACTTGAAATAGGAGTCATTACATGTCAAATATTAGTCAACAGAAAAGAACAGAAATTTTCACATCAACCAACAAGACATCAATAGGAAAAACTACTTCTCGGTGTCACCTATCAGATATACAGATATAGACATTAATACGCCTTGCTTCAGTATGTAGGAAATATCTCAAATATACCTGTATGCTGCCAAACTCAACGTTCTCATAATGGAAATGTGCGCATTCAGCCATCTTCGGAAAGTGACCTTTAGTGAAGGGCAACCTGTGGTACATGAAATACATGAGAGACAAGATCCTGGAACAGTCAAAATTACTAAGCCTGAGGAGGAAATAAAACAGGTTTAAGAGCCCATGCAACAAGCAAAATGTTTAATAAGCACATGCGCATGAGCACATATATCCACTCAAACCTTTTCAGAAACACAGAGTCAAATGGAAATTACATTCAGTGCACAGGGCAAAACCAAAACAAAAAAATAAATAAATAAAAAGCATCGCTACAGTACTCTCCTGATCCTGACCCATGTCAATGGCCCTAGAAAAACTCTGCTTTCGGTAAATGTCATGGAGACTGTGAACAGCCTGCTCTAAGCAGAAGCAGCATTCCCACCACAAAACACAAAACCAGCGTTTACCTGTGAATGTTGTCACAGCCCATCAGTCCTGGATTGGTGGGTCTGGATGCAGAATGAAAATTTTATCCTTGTCTTTCCTCCACTTAGGATAAAAACATAGCTATCTAACCCTTTACCAGGTGAAAAGATGCTTTTTCTCTCTAAAACTGAAATGGATACCCTCAGATATTTCACTTCAGAGTCAAACACTGGCATCCACGTCAGGCTTTCTCAAATGCAGAGCTGAGAAACAGCAAAATCCTAATTCAAAATACCAAAACTGACTTTTCTAAATGACTGAGCGCTTGTATTAAAGGTACCAAAAAAGATATACTTGGATTGTTACCTTTGAACAAACGCAACCTAACAGAAAATGACATGAAAGTTATTCCAAGAACAAAATTAAAGTATATTTTTAGACATGTAATCTTCAGACCTGTTCTACTAACAGCTGAGTCGTAACAGTATTATTCAATGCATGGATAGTAAGAGCTCATTTAGTAAGAAATCTGGATAGAAGTTTTAGGAGAACTAAAGAACTGGTTTTCATTTATTGGAACTCACTTAAAACTCACTGTAATATTATACTTACTTTTTCACATGTTTAACCTTCATACTGGCTGTACTGCCACATGTCTTAAGACTAAGGTCTCCAGGAATTTCTGGAACATCTGCTCCTCTGGCCTTAAAAAAACAAAGACAAAAGATTTATGACCATTCCTTTATTATGAATACATTTTTAAAAGCAGATTATAGCTCATTTTAATGGTCCTGCTAACTCCATACCAAAAGAAATGCATACTGATTTAATAATCTCTTAAAATTATAACTTACTTGACTTTTAATTGCTAAGAACAAGGAAAAATAGTCACCTAAAAATATTTAACCTTACTGTAAAAGGAATAATTTTCTGTCAAACTAAGAATTTTCATTCTCTTATAATCACATTTTGAGATCAATTATTGTATCATGTGCCTCAGCACAAACTAAATTCTCCCCCCAAAGCTCCTGGAACAAAATAACCCTGGTTATGATGATTAATAAAAATTTAAGTGATAATGTGAACATAATTAGGAGATCACAACATACATTTTTCACACTAATATTTGAAAGTTCCATCTATGCAATACCTCCAAACTACCCTTATCTGCTAGTTTTCTTAGTGATTTTTTAATTTTAGTGATACATTCAGCTGCATCATTTTAACAACAGAAACTGAAAAATCAAAAGATTCTTCACACTCCAGAGAAAGCAAACAGCAAATCCAAATATCTATCTTAAAAAAAACAAACTTATGCTATACAATCTATGACTTGTCACAGAAAAAAAACTGCTCTCAGTTCAGTTCAGTCGCTCAGTTGTGTTCAACTCTTTGCGACCTCATGAATCACAGCACGCCAGGCCTCCCTGTCCATCACCAACTCCTGGAGTTCACTCAGATTCATGTCCATTGAATCAATGATGCCAATCCAGCCATCTCATCCTTTGTCATCCCCTTCTCCTCCTGCCCCCAATCCCTCCCAGCATCAGAGTCTTTTCCAATGAGTCAACTCTTCGCATGAGGTGGCCAAAGTACTGGAGTTTCAGCCTTAGCATCATTCCTTCCAAGAAATCCGAGGGCTGATCTCCTTCAGAATGGACTGGTTGGATCTCCTTGCAGTCCAAGGGACTCTCAAGAGTCTTCTCCAACACCACAGTTCAAAAGCATCAATTCTTCGGGGCTCAGCCTTCTTCACAGTCCAACTCTCACATCCATACATGACCCCTGGAAAAACCATAGCCTTGACTAGACGGACCTTTGTTGGCAAAGTAATGTCTCTGCTTTTCAATATACTAGATTGGACATAACTTTTCTTCCAAGGAGTAAGCATCTTTTAATTTCATGGCTGCAGTCACCATTTGCAGTGATTTTGGAGCCCCAAAACACAAAGTCTGACACTGTTTCCAGTTTCCCCATCTATTTGCAATGAAGTGATGGGACCAGATGCCATGATCTTCGTTTTCTGAATGTTGAGCTTTAAGCCAACTTTTTCACTCTCCACTTTCACTTTCATCAAGAGGCTTTTTAGTTCCTCTTCACTTTCTGCCATAAGGGTGGTGTCATCTGCATATCTGTATAGCCAATGTCAAATAATGCAGTAGGGGAGAATAATGTGGATTGAGTATTTTAAATGAGTTAAGAGGGGATTCCCAAAGAAGATAAATACACACAATAGACTACTACTTAACCTTTAAAAAGAACAAAACCTTTCCATTTGCAACAACTTAGATGGACCTTGAGGGCATTATGCTAAGTCAAGTTAAGTCAGAAAAAGACAAATACTGTATGGTTTCATCTACATGTGGAATCTAAAATCAAATCAATACAAAACCAAACCAAGCTCATAGATACAGAGAACAGACTGGTGGTTGCCAGAGGTGGGAATGGGGAGAGAGAGGTGAAAAAGGTGAAGAGGTCAAAAGATATAAACTTCTGGCAATAAAACAAAAAAGTCATGGGGACTTAATGCACAGCACAGTAACTATAATTCATAACACTGTCTTGGACATCTGAAAATTGCTAAGAGAGTAGATCTTAACAGTATTCATCACAAGGAAAAATAAAAGAAAAAAGATTTGTTAACTATGTATGGTTATAGATGTGAATCAGACTTATTGTTGTGATCTTTCACAATGCATACAAATATCAAATCATCAGACTTATTGTCGTGATCTTTCAGTGTATACAAATATCAAATCATACTAGTGTCCACCTGAAACTAATATAGTGTTACACTTCAATTTTATATCTCAATAAAATAAAAAAGGGAGGAGATTCATAACATCATCTCAACTTTTAAAAATGTTTCTTATTTTAAAAAAACTAGCCAAGATAGATTAAATGTTAAAATCCATGACTTTTGAAAAATATGAGGTAACAACATATGAACTTACAAGAATTAACACTGGATATAAACACACCATCAGGAACAACGGGACCCATTTTGTCCAAGGCTTTTGTCCTTACTATGGTTAAACTTTCTATAGATAACAACAGTTAAACTTCCTTAGTTTATTTATAAGGGTTGATGTTTCATCATGAATTGTTCAGAGTCTTCTTATTCTGTCCTGCACGTTTTCCAAAGGGAAAAAATGTCATTACATTCTTTAGTAATGAAACAGAACTCATTCCATCTTGCAATTACATTATGGATTCATTGAACCTTTTCATAAATCTAATATAGGATCTCAGTTTTATTTTTCCTCTATCTTGAGACAGAGTTCCTTCAAACTCCTAGGTATTATTTCATCAGTACCTCTCATCATTCTTAATCCTACCACACTAGAAAAGTCTAAAATTTTAAAAATCCAGCTTTAAAAAAAAAAAAAATGAAAATAAAGGAAACACAGAGAAAAGGAGTTGGCAAACTTTCTCTTAAAGGGTCAGATGGTAAACATTTTAAGTTTATGGACCACACTGTCTCTCCCACAACTCAACTATTTTACAACACAGAAGCAGCCATGTGTAAATGACTTAATATAAATTCATGCTAAAAAAAAATTTACTTGCAAAAACAAGCAGCCAGTAAGTTGAATTTGTCAACCACTGACCTACGGCATTGATGCAGTAGTGAAATAAATCATTACCTAGTTTTTATGTTATGTTGCCCAAATTGTTGCATCATCTTTAAAGAAGGTACTTTATGTGGTACACCTGAAATTCATATAACATTATAAATCAATTATACCTCAGTAGAAAAAAAAATACTTAAAAAGCTTGCTGATTTTGGCATTTTGTTTTCATTGAATATATGTAAGAATTCCATATATTCCACTTTTCATCCATAACAGAAAAGAGAAAACTGACAAAGATTTTTTACAATGATTAGACATGTTAAGTGTTGGATGTGAATAAACAGCAAGCGGCAACGTGAGCTTCTAATAACGTGGGTGAAATTGACCATATATATTAATATGACATCTCGGACTGATGATTATATCCATCTGTGAAAAAAAAATGAGACCTCTAGTCAGTCATTCACCTGAAAGGACTTCATTATATAAAATTTTGCAACAACCTGGACAACATTCTTTCGACTTCTATGATATCTGTGCATCAAAATTCACTTGACGTAAAGAGGTCTGCTATGCTTAAATTCACATTAAAATTTCTAACATAATGGATTTACAACATTTGTTCTGTAAATTATTCATAAACTGACTCAAAATTTAAATATAAAGGAATTAAAAAAAAAAAAAAGAAGGCACTGGCCCAGGTTGGTAAATGGTGATAACTTTATTTGGCAGAATGAAAACTAAAATATTAACTGTCTTTTGCAAACAGGCTTTCTGTGCTAGATAGGCCATTGTCCCTAACACACATCCAAGGATAAAATAAGGAAGCCTGCCAGGTCTATGATCCACACAGGCAGACATACTAGGGACCACACACCTCTGCAACCACACCTACCAGACAGGAGGTAGAAACGTGACACAGAGGTAAAGTCACAGGCTATCTAAATGGGCCTGACAGGAGGACTCTGCCTAAAAACACAAAATGGTAATAATTAGGCAAATGAACCAATGGTCCAAGAAGCATGAGTGGATTTGAGAAAATATTTTTGAACCAACAGTTCAACAAGTTGATTCAATCAATTGTTGAATCAACAGTTCAAACATACCTATAACCATGTATGTTTTGTCCAGCAATATTTTCCCATAGTCCAGAGATGTCCCAGGCATCAAAAGTGGTATCATTAATTCTTTTAAGAATCAGTAAACAAAATTAAAAGGAAAATATAGCACTATTCCTCAATTGTCTGATAAGCTAACATTTTCACCTACATATTATTCTTTGATAAAATAAATTTTCTTATACTTCTATTGAAAGTACCTAGCTTGAACCATTTTATTCTGTCACTCTAAATCAAAAGTTAAGAAATTTCTCCTTTAGAAAATACTCATTAAGAGGTGGATGAAACTGGAAACTCTATTATATAGAGTGAAGTAAGCCAGAAAGAAAAACACCAATACAGTATACTAATGCATATATATGGAATTTAGAAAGATGGTAATGATAACCCTGTATGCGAGACAGCAAAAGAGACACAGATGTATAGAACAGTCTTTTGGACTCTGTGGGACAGGGCAAGGGTGGGATGATATGGGAGAATAGCATTGAAACATGTATAGTATCACATAAGAAATGAATTGCCAGTCCAGGTTCGATGCATGATACAGGATGCTCAGGGCTGGTGCACTGGGATGACCCAGAGGGATGGTATGGGGAGGGAGATGGGGGGGTGGTCAGGATGGGGAACATGTGTACACCCTTGGCGGATTCATGTTGATGTATGGCAAAACCAATACAATATTGTAAAGTAATTAGCCTCCAATTAAAATAAATAAATTTAAAAAAAAAGAAAAGAAAATACTCATTAAGTATTCATTCTTGGAAAACACAATTTTCCCAGTTTATTCATGTTATGCTATGCTATGCTATAATCATCACTTATTTATGCTTCCAAAACATAATTTATATCAACGTCACAAAAAGAGTACCACTCATCAAAAGAAAATTAAAGAGACAACAGAGGCTATGGAACACACCACTTAATGAACATACCATGTTCATAAAAGCACCCACCATTTACAATTAAATTCCCTATGCATCTATCTCCAGCAATAAACTGACTTCCTATAAGGCTGGAGAGTATACCACAAGTTAAATATAAGCCATAAAAGAAATCCTCACTGGTTAAAAAAAAAAAAATACAATCTGGGAAAATAAAAAAAAGTGTCATCTGTAATAAGGAAAGTATTTGTTTCTCCACAGTCTGAACCAGTTAAACCACACAGATTAAAGGGCATCCATTTCAGGAAAACATAATTTGATACTGAAAACTTGAAAAAATAAGAACTGGCAATGTTTTATCCTGTCTCTTTCTATCCTCCCTAACCCATAACACACACGAACAAACACCCACCCACACACAATCACACACATACACAGAGGAGTATTACTCATCCATAAATTTAAGAATGAAATCCTGCCATTTCAACAACCTGAAGGAACTTTGTCCTCAAAGTGCTAAGTGAAATAAGTCAAAGACAAATACTCTCTTATATGTGGAATCAAAATAACAAAACAAAGAAACACAACGAAGCAGAGGTAGATTCACAGATAGCACATACTGGTAGTCAGCAGAGGAGAGGAGGGCGGCAGCGTGCATGAAACAAGTGGAGAGGATAAAGAGGTACAAACCTCCAGCTATAAAATTAAGTTAGTCGTGAGGACGTAATAGACAGCATGGCTGACTCAAGTTAGGGACTCTGTATGGTGACAGGTGTTAACTAGATTTATCCTGGTGTTCATTTTATAATGTATAAAGATATCAAATCACTGTGTTGAACACCTAAAACCAACAGAATACTGTAAGTCAATTATACATCAGTTAAGACAAAGTAGGCAATAGAAAGGGGAAAAGCCCAAGGGTATTATTGAAAAGTCTAAGCAAAATGTACCAATGGTCTCACTTTTGTTTAAAAAAAAAGAAAGAAAAGAGAGAAATGGGAAAAAAAAGAGAAAAGAAAAGTGACAAGAATTCATTTTAATATTTGGGAAAGGATACAAAGAAGTAGGAAAATTCAGGATATTTTTCAAGGAGAAACAAATAGTTCAATCTGTCCAGAGAATGACAATTTCATTCATTCAAAAATTGTTTACTTATAATTTACTATGCCGGTCACAGATGCTACAACAGTAAAAAACAGTGATAAAGTCCTCATACTCAAGGAGCTTACACCCTACTGAAAAAGAAAGGTAATAATCATAAATACTCAGTATTTGCAAGTACCACAGAGAAAATTCAAACAGTGTAAGACAGAGAGGAGGACAGGGCTGGGACTTCACTGGAGCTGCAAGTAAAGGCAGCCTGAAGTGTGGCACGTGAAGGGGATCTGAAGGTAGAGCACGGGCAAGCTGTGCAGAGCCTGCAGGAAGAGCACTTCCCAATTGCAGCAAATACAAATGCAAGGCCTGGAGGTAGCGCCATGCTCGGCATATTTGAGAAAAAGCAAGGAGGACAGTGCGACTGGAGCAAAATGACCAAGGTCCTGCTTTTAAGAAAAATGAAATGAAACCATGTATAACTATTGCAAGGTTCTGAACTTGCGGGGACTGGAATAAAGTCAGCGTTATTAACGTAACCTGTAAAGTTAAAAAGAAGCAACTCGCTTCAGGGAGAGGAAAGATGGGATTTCGTGAAAATCTGTAGTTCGTGGTTCCTACAGAACCTTCTAGTGGGAAATGAATTCTTACCAGGCTAGAGTTATGGACGTGGCAGTCATCTGTACAAAGATGACAGTGAACCTGCAGGAACAGTGAAGTCTGGCAAGAAATTAACACAGACGATGCACAGGCACTGGGAACGCCAACATTCAATGGGAGAGAGACAGGACAAGAGTCAGCCCTTCAGGAGTCAGTGAGGGTGACTGCAGTTTGCAAGTGTGAATTTCTGCACGCGCGCGCGCGCGTGTGTGTGTGTGTGTGTGTGTGTGTGTATGTGTGTGAGAGAGAGAGAGAGAGAGAAATGGGGGTGGGGGGGTGGAGAATCCGGGAGAGGGCTGAGAGAGGGAGAAAAGGCCGAGGAAGGGGACAGAATGTGGCTGAGCACAAGCAATTCTGACAACACTGAGCATTAACCTCTTGTCTTCCTTTTTAATTTTTTTGTATTTTGGAAGTTCAGAATTTATGACTGGTTTTAATTTTCCTGACTCTGGTTGTTAGCATGTGTGTGAACATTTTCAACCAAGACCATTGACTTTAATTTATCAATAATAAGTTCATTTGCTACAACATGACCTGCTTTTAGCCCTGAGCCTTGAACACATTTAAAGTAGAAAAGGAAACTGAAGTGAGAAATTGTTCCTAACAAAAAATTTCAAGAATTAACAGGCTCCATTTTGAGAATTTTGCAATGATCAATATTAAAAATAAAGTGAGTGGAAAAACACTGAGAATTTAAATTAAATGAATTTAACTTAAATGACAATTTGAGTTAAAATATTTAAAACTGGTGAAAGATTCTCTTTTCAAGTTTTTGATCTTATTTTTTTAAGATCCTAATATTTATTTACTAAATGATTTCACTGTTAAATAACTGCAAATTATTTCAATCAGTAATTTAGAAAAATTCTACAGCTTTTTAAGAGGTTTCTTTAAAAACTTTAAGTTTTAGCTACAAATTTATGAAGAGTAATAAATAAATCATAAGCCATAAATCACAAAAGGACAGAGGCCTCTTTTAAGGTTTACTACTTTTGACTTAAAAATGACTACGTACTACAGATCAATCACTACTAAGGTGATTCAATCAGTAATTAAAAGGCTCCCAATCAACAAAATTCCAGGACCAGGTGGTTTAACCAGTGAATTCTACCAAAGATTGAAAGAAGAATCAATACCAATTCTTGCCAAACTCTTCCAAAACATAAAAGAGGAGGAAACTCTTCCAAACTCGTTTTAAAAGCCCAGAGTTACACTGATACCATAGCAAAACAAGGATGCAACAAGGAAAGAAAATTACAGGCCAGTATCTCTGGTGAACATTGATATAAAAAGCCTCAACAAAATATTAGCAAAACAAATTTAACAATACATCAAAAGGATCACACACCCTTGATCAAGTGGGATTTATTTAATCCAGGGATACAAGCCTGGTCCAACATCTGCAAATCAATCAACATGATACATGACATTAATAAAATGAAGAATAAAAAAAATCATACGACATCTCAATAGATGGAGAAAAAGCATGTGACAAAATTCAACATCCATTTATGATATTAAAAAAAAAATTCTCAACAAAGCCAAGTACAGAGCAAATATATCTCAACATAATAAAAGCTGTATCTGACACAGCAACAGATAACATGCTCAACAATGAAAAGATAAAAACTTTTCCCCTAGGATCAGGAAAAAGACAACAATGCTCATCTTGCCCCATCTATTCAACACAGTTGAAAGTCCTAGCCAGAGCAATTAGGCAAGGAAAAGGAACAAAAGGCACCCAAACTGGAAAGTGATAGTTTTACAATCACTATTTACAGATGACATGATATTATTATATTAAAAAATCCTAAAGACTATACACACACACACACACACACACACACACACACAACTGTTAGAATAAAGTTGGCAAAGCTTCATGATGCAAAAATCAGTATACAAAAATCAGTTCCACTTCTATAAGCTAACAGTGAACTAACAGAGAAATTAAAACAATTTCATTTACAACTGAGATTCAATAAATTGAATAAAAAGAATACCCAGGAATTTACTTAACAAAGGAGGCAAAAGACGTGAACACTGAAAATTGTAAGACATGGGTGAAAAAAAAGTAAAAAAGACAAGCAAAAGAAAGATGCCCATGGATGGGGAGAATTATGCTAAAATGCTTACTCTATTGAAAGCAATCTTGAGATCTACTGCAATCCTTACCAAAGGCATTTTTCACAAAAATAAAAGTTTTAAAATTTGTATGGAACCACAAAAGACATGGAAGAGTCAAAGCAACCTTGAGAAAGAAGGACAAAGCTGGAAGCATCATGCTTCCTGATTTCAAACTATATTATAAAGCTACAATAGTCAAAACAGTAGGATACTGACATAAAAAGAGACACAAAGATGAATGGAAAAATATAAAAAGCCCAGAAATCAATCCATTTGTATACTGCCAATAAAAAACAACAAAGAAGCCAAGAGTACAGAATGGAAAAAGGACAGTGTCTTCACAAATGGTGTCAGGAAAACTGGACAGTCACATGCAAAAGAACAAAACTGAACCATTATCTTATGACACACACAAAAACTAACTCAAAAGGATTAAAGACTTGAACATAATATGTGAAGCCATTAAACTCCTAAGAAAAGACATAGTAGCAAGCTCCTTGACATCAGTCCTGGAGACGATTTTTTGCATTTGACAACAAAAGCAAAAGCAAGAGAAACAAAAATAAACAAGTGAGACTACAAATCAGACTAAAAAGCTTCTGCAGAGTAAAGGAATCCATCAACCAAGTGAAAAGGTAACCTATAAAATGGGAGAAAATTTTTACAAATCATATATCTGTTAAGAGATTAATATTCAAAATATAAAAGAACTCACTTAATAGCAAAAAAAAAAAAAAAAAAAAGAAATCCAATTAGAAAAATGGGCAGAGGCTCTGAACAGACATTTTTCCAGAGAAGACTTACAAACAGCTAACCTGTACATGAAGGGCGCTCAACATCACTAACCATCAGGGAAATGCAAATCAAAACCACAACAGGTTATCACTTCATACCCGTTAGAAGAGTTGCTATCAAAAAGATAAAGAAACAGGCATCAGCAAGAATGTGGAGAAAAGAGAAAACAGTACCTTTGTGCCCTTGTAGTATAAATACCAACTGGTGCTGCCACTTCAGAAAACAGTATGGAGGCTCCACAAAAAATGAAAACTGGAACTACCATATAATTTGGCAATTCCACTTATGGGTATTTATCTTAAGAGAATGAACATCCTAATTTGAAAAAGTATCTCCATACCTTTGTTCATTGCAGAATTCTTCACATTAGCCAAAAACTGGAAGCAACCTAAGTATTCACTGATTGATGAATGGATAAAGAAAATGTGGTATATATAAAACAAAGGAATATTATTCAGCCATAAAAAGAAAGAAATCTTACCATTTACAACAATATAAATGGACTTTGAGGGCATTATGCTAAGTGAAATAAGTGAAAAAGAGAAAGACTAATACCATATGATCTCACTTATATGTGGAAGCTTTAAAAATATATAATTAATTTAATTGAACCAAAGACACAGAGAACAGATTGGTGGCTGCAAAGGTAGGTAAGCAAAATGGATTCAGGTAGTCAAAGAGTTCAAACTTCCCGCTATTTAAATAAGTAAGTCCTGGGATACAAAGTACAGTGTGGTTACTATAGTAAAACACAAAATTTACAGTATCATGTATTTGAAAGTTGCTAAATGAGTATATCTTAAAAGTTCTCATCACAAGAAAAAAAATCTGCAGCTATGTATTGGTAATGGATGTTAACTAGACTCATGGTGAACATTTCACAATATATCCATATACAGAAACATTATATTGTATAATATACCTGAAACTAATTCATAATATAGCAATCATATCTCAATTTAAAAATGATTATTTATAAAATTTTTAATAATTCAGAAATCTCTGATTTTCTTTTAGATATGTATTAAAAAACTAATATTCTGGCCATACAACACAAATCAATAAAAGTTCAACACTTACACCCTTTTATTTCTAAAGCTACTAAAACATTAAATACATGAAATTGTTTTGGAGAAACATTTATAAGGGTTTCTCTTAATAATAAACTTTATTCTCAACATAATATTTAATACAGACTATTATTGAAAGAGAAAAAGGTTCCCAACTTTCTTTACTCTTCAGATCAGATCAGTCTCTCAGTCATGTCCGACTCTTTGCAACCTCATGAATCGCAGCACGCCAGGCCTCCCTGTCCATCACCAACTCCAGGTGTTCACTGAGACTCACGTCCATCGAGTCAGTAATGCCATCCAGCCATCTCATCCTCTGTCGTCCCCTTCTCCTCCTGCCCCCAATACCTCCCAGCATCAGACTCTCTTCCAATGAGTCAACTCTTCGCATGAGGTGGCCAAAGTACTGGAGTTTCAGCTTTAGCATCAGTCCTTCCAAAGAAATCCCAGGGCTGATCTCCTTCACAATGGACTGGTTGGATCTCCTTGCAGTCCAAGGGACTCTCAAGAGTCTTCTCCAACACCACAGTTCAAAAGCATCAATTCTTCGGTGCTCAGCCGTCTTCACAGTCCAACTCTCACCCATACATGACCACAGGAAAAACCATAGCCTTGACTAGACAGACCTTTGTTGGCAAAGTAATGTCTCTGCTTTTGAATGTGCTATCTAGGTTGGTCATAACTTTCCTTCCAAGGAGTAAGCGTCTTTTAATTTCATGGCTGCAGTCACCATCTGTAGTGATTTTAGAGCCCAGAAAAATAAAGTCTGACACTGTTTCCACTGTTTCCCCATCTATTTCCCATGAAGTGATGGGACCGGATGCCATGATCTTCATTTTCTGAATGTTGACCTTTAAGCCAACTTTTTCACTCTCCACTTTCACTTTCATCAAGAGGCTTTTGAGTTCCTCTTCACTTTCTCTCATAAGGGTGGTGTCATCTGCATATCTGAGGTTATTGATATTTCTCCTGGCAATCTTGATTCCAGCTTGTGTTTTTTCTAGTCTTTACTCTTACGTCCTCATTAAAATTAGTATAACTTTCTAGATAAAGTGTAGTAAAATAGCAGTTCAAATCTCATTTATATCCTTTTCATCGTTCACTGTACACTTTTTGCAACCTTGCAATGTACTATTTATTGAGTATAATCATTTTTAAAGAAAACATAGAATTATAGCACCTACCTTCAAGAAGTTTACACATTAAAAAATTAGAGTACCAATGTAAAAATAAAAGATTCTAAAAACGTATGATACAAACAGTAATTTCCATAGACAAACCAATGGGAACTCCAGGAAACAGAATTCAATCACTTTCCATGTATACAGCATACGACATTTTAATACAGAGTAAATGAACCACCACATAACAAATATCACCTTTCTTCCCATTCAATAAACTCAATGTAGACTTACTGCAGGTTATCGAAATACAGGAGAAAACTGTGAAAGATTTTTACACGGACAAAAGAATTTATTGAATAGCCTTTCAACGGCATGCTGGCACCTCCAGGGATTACTTCATTCAATAGGGAGGTGTGTGGGGCCTGTCTGTTTTGACTAGACTATTTCACATCTCTTAGAGCAGAAATTTGCAACGTAACATATCACAAACCTGCAATGACAAATGAACGTTTGCATTCAACTTGGATAAGAATCACTAACTTTTAACTGTAATTAAATAAAATATTATTCTCCACAAAACAAATTTCATTGTTCTTATTGATGGATATGAATTACAAAAAGTTATAAAAGATTAAATGGATAACTCAAACTTCTGTGGAAAAATTACACTGCAAAGGAATTTTCCACCTATTAACAAGCAAAAACTGCTTTTCCAGTATCTCAGTGAATGTAAACTCCATTCTTCAGGTTGATCAGTCAAAAAAACTTGAAGTCATCCTTGACATCTCTTTATCTCATTCTCTATGTTCATTCATTAGTTAAAAAAAAAAACAAACCAAATAGTTGGCTTTATCTGTGAAACTATTGGTACATCCAGAGTCTAGCCATTTTTTTACATCTACCATCCGTACCATCTACCATTCAAGCTACCATCATTGTCCATCTACTATAACAATCTTCCAACTGGTCTCCTATCTCCTCCTCCTGTGCCTCCTTCTTTAGCCTACTCACAGCGATGAGAGATTTCCTATAAAATTTTAAGCCAGATCATGTCACTTCTTGGCTAAAAATCCTCCAACGTTTTCCCAGCTTACTCAGCATAAAAAACCAAAGTCCTCATATAATGGACTGCAAGAAACCACTTCTCTGATCTCATCTTTTCCCAGTTCAGTTTCAGCCACATCCTACTCGTGTTTCTTCCAACTTGCTTTTTAATTCTATGCCACAGCCTTTAACTTGTTCTTCCACTGCCTAAAATGATCTATTCCCAGGTAAACACACTCCCTCACACCCCTTAGGTGTCTGCTCCAACCTTAACTCCCTAGAGGCCATCTTGCCATCCTATATAGCGAGCAACCCTTCTTCACACTGCGTTCTGCCACTCTGCTTATTTCTACAATGGCATGTACCACCACATGACACACTATACATTTAATTATTTGCTACCTCTCCTACCTTGTTAAAATATAAGCTCCACAAAGGCAGGAAATGTGTGTGTTTTATTCACAGCTCTGCCCGAGAGTCTAGAATAGTGCCTTGAATAGATTATTTGCTCAACAGGTATTTCCTGAATAAATGAGTAAAGCCACAGCAAAAAAATTTGTTTCTGTTGAGTAATGCTTCCCCTGTTCCTTTTCTTTATGTAAGTAAAATAATTTACCATTGCACTAAGTGTCTCCTCCCAGTCAGGCCGCTCTCGAGGGTGAACGTTTCTGTGTAGTTCTGGAACAAAATCATCCTCTTCAGAATGTACTGAGGACTTCATCTTCCTAAAGACCAAAACATGAAAGACTCTGATAAGAATTCCCATTTCTAAGAAAGCCTTCCAATGACTACAATCCAATGTCTAGACCTGGACATTTCCAATCCAAAGGAAAAAGAAGAGAGAACAACACTTTCTTTAAATTGTGGGAACAAGCTTTACCAACTTGCTTTTTCCCTCATTAAAAAACTATTTGATTCTGACACACACTCATTTTATATTTTTTGAGATTCTTGTTCATAACAAAAAAAAACTATACTTGATAGTATAAAAGTTCCACAGAGAAGTCTAAGAGACACATTTCTTGAGAAGTGACCTTAGGGACTGCTTACTCACAAGCATATCTTTTCTTGATCTCTGTAGTAAACCCCAAGCAGCAATACAACTCTGCTTTTCTCTTTCTTTCCCCACAGTCTTTGTTTCTGTTTATTTCTGGTTTTAGTCTATTTACGTCTGCTTGTGAAAGAATGTATTTCAATTCTACTGAAGAGAAGAACATCTCTGAGACATACCTGAAGCAGTCGGTTTGGTGTTCTAAGTTGTAAAACTGAAGCTACAAGGTGGCTACGTGTCTGTAAGTGATAGAAGTTAGTATCTGTCATCACAGGGAGTAATATACTTTCCCATCTTCAGAGCATATTAATAAATTAGACTGTAAAGCCCCTTAAAATATTAAAGCTCTGTTCCGGCTGGTTTATATGGTCTATTAAGTGCTTACATAAATCGAATATTCCCAGAATTCCCAGAAAATAAAGAAACTGAACTTCTAACACTAACACTGAACTAAACTGAACACTAAACTTCTAACACCAAACCGAACTTCCAACACTGAAAACAGAACAGAGGTTTATTAAAGACAGAGTTTTGGTGATTTCCAAATGAAAATGCCTGATAAAATTCTTAGTACGTACAATTTTATCATGCAAAAATTAAAAAAAAAGTATCAATAGGTATATAGCGAATAATCTTCCTCCCTTCCCTGTCTCCAGTCTGCCCATTAAATTCCCCACTTTATATGTTCTCTTAGTCTTTATATATATATATATATATATATATATATATATATATATTCATATACATAATTTTTCATATTAAAGATATATCCACAAAAAGCAAAGTATAAAAGCAATGTATAAATACGCTACTCTTTGTGTAAAAAATAGAATAACTGTATTCCTTCATCTCCACCCTACTCTTTACACCTGTGTCTCGTGCATTGCAGGGTTCTCACACATTGCAGGCAGATTCTTTACCATGTGAGCTAGCAGGGAAGTCCCCAGAATACTGGAATGGGTAGCCATTCCCTTCTCCAGGGAATCTTCCTGACCCAGGGATCAAACCAAGGTCTCCCCATTGCAGGGAGATTATTTACTGTCTGAGTCACCAGGCAAGCCCATGTTGTTCAGTAGCCAAGTTGTGCCCAACTCTTCACAACCCCATGGACTGCAATACTTTTTACATAAAAAGTATCATGTTTTACACTGTTATGTAGTTTTCTAATATTTTCTGAAGGACTTTCCATATCAATATATAAAGAGCTTCTTTGCTATTTTTGCAACTGTGCAATATTCCACTGTGGAATACTATAGATATTCCATAATGTAACTCATCCATTACTAGTGAATTCTTCAATTATTTTCACTATTACAAACTATACTACAAGTTTATAAGATATCATTTTAAGATATGTGCAGTATAAATGAAAGGCAAAAACCCAATGATGAAAAAAATCCCTTTTATAAAGTAGCCCATTTTTCTGTTGGATTTTTGGTCTTTTTCTTACCTCTTTTTACATTCTTTAAAGAGATTAGTTCTTCATTTGTAATACGAATTCCAAGTATTTTTAACAGGCTGTCATTTGTCCTTGCTTATTTTGTTTTCTATAATGCAGATGTTTTATATTTTATGTAGCTGAATTTCACAACCCTTTCTGAGTTTTGCATTTTAAGTCATTTCAAAATGCCATCCCTGATCCAAAACCTATTTTTTTTTAATTTTCCCATGTTTTCTTTTGAATTTTTCGTGGTTTCATTTAATACATTATACCATCTTCAATCATTTGGAAATTATCCTTGGTATGAGGCAGATCTCCAATTTTCCTTATTTTTCACAGCTGCATATTCAGTTTTCCCCCAAAGAATTCATTGAATAGTACATAATGTTCCCGTTGGCTTTGGAGAAGCCATCTTTACCGTATCTTCCTATGTATTAGGGTGAATTTCCAGGCTTCCCATTTCACCCCCTTATGCCCTCTGTTCATACCAGTACCACAAGGTTTTAATCACTGAGATTTCATACCATAATATCTGGTTGCACTAATCCTCTTCCTAGACTTGCTTTTTTCTTCTCCCCAAAGTTTCTTGACTCAATTACTTAGTCAAGGTCAATTTATTTCAAAACCAATTTACCTAGGTTTTTAAAAAAGCATTCTTATTATCACATTAATTTTATAATAAACTAACGTCTTATGATGTTGACTATTTTGTTATGAACAAGGTATATATCTTTCTTTTGTTCCAAACTTCTATGTTCTTCAGCAATATTTTAAATTTTCTTCACATAGGTCTTGGAGTTCCTTAGTAAGTTTATTTCTGAGCATTTCATCTTTGTTGTTGCTCTTAAAAATGGCACCTTTTCTTCAATTACATCTTCTAACTGGTTACTGTTGGATATACTGTTAGTAGCCCTGTTTTGCAAATGGGAAAACTGAAATATATTAACACATCTCAGGCATTCCAGATGTGATGGACCGCTTTCTACTAGAAGATTCCACCTCCCATCCTGAAGAGGACACTGAAACAAGCAATTCTCACCTCTGGAGACCCGCTGCACTGGCTGACAGACACCAAGATTTGGCCTCACTGAATGCTCCCCTCAGAAGCTTTCCCTCAAAAGCCATAAAAAAAACTACCAGTGACCTTCCCATTCAAGACTGCATATATGTTGAGAAATAGAGCTTTCCTTCTCCAAGTCTCTGAAAAGGCAGTAAGCCAAATAAAAGGAAAATAAATCCTTAAAAGATTAACATTGGGTGGGATGAGCAGGCCAGAAATCTTCAACTTCTGGAAGGCAAAGAAGCAAATGGGATCACACTGACTGGTAAACCAGTGGAGAATAACAGAGGTTCCAGGAGGTTCCACTTCTCCCCACAACAAAAGAGGTACTTGCCCCCAAGGAATTAATAAAAACTGCAAAATTACTCTGTAAATAAATTTAACAATCAATTAGAGGGACTAGGGCTATTAACAAGGGTGTGTTCACCTAAGAAAAGAAAAGCAGAAGCTATAGCATCATGGGACCACTGGAGAAAATCCGAAGGGGGAAGAGACAGAGAAGGACAATGTTGACCCGAGCAGTAAAAAGCTGCGATTCTTTCAGTCAGAACAAACAGAACATGCATAGGTAGCGAACAAAGCTGCAAAGCTAAAGCAGAAAAGACAATAACCTAAATAATTATATAAATACTAAGTCCGTGATACATAAGAACAAGAACACGTAAAAATTACTTCACTCAAACTGAATGTGAAAGATTAAAGAAAAAGATGAAATTAATGGCCTAAAGAACAAATATAAGAAATACTTCAAATCACAAAATCAAAATGTGAAGATAAATCGGTCACCTGATGCAAAGAGCTAACTCATTGGAAAAGACCCTGATGCTGGGAAAGATGGAAGGCAGGAGGAGAAGGGGGCAACAGGGGATGAAATGGCTGGATGGCATCACCGACTCAATGGACATGAGTTTGAGCAAACTCAGGGAGATGGTGAAGGACAGGGAAGCCTGGCGTGCTGCAGTCCACGGGGTCACAAACAGACATGACTTAGCGACTGAAAAACAACAATGATAGATACATCATGAAAGAAACACTAAGGAGATCAAATATGCAATAAATAGATTCCATGAGGAGAAAATTATTACTGATAAAAGAGGTAATAATTAAATTAATAATAAAATTCTTAAAATCGTTCCTAATATGAAGACTTAAATCTACAGACTGAAAGTCACTGAGGTCCAATTGAAGATTTGATGACAAAATACACAGAACTAAGAATAAAAAGAAAATTTTACAAGCATTCAGAAAGAATAAGTTACCTACAAAGGAAAAGAAAAGATAAATAAAAATAGCAGTGACTACAGGCAAGAAATCAGAGTACATCACTCATAGAACTTATCTGAACAAAAGATTCAAGAAAATATCAACTAAATAACAAATGGACCAGAACAGACACTTTAAGATGGAATATGATTAAAAAGGAGAGGAAACCATGACACATATAACTAAATCTGACTGAATGGCAAAAAATATTAAAATCATTTCAATAAACACTGGGCTTGGGGGGTGGGGACAGAATTTGTTGTACTGTCGCTAAGTCATGTCTGACTCTTCACGACCCCATGGACTATAGCCCAACAGGTTGCTCTGTCCATGGGATTTCCCAGGCAAGAATACTGGAGTGGGTTGCCATTCCCTTCTTCAGGGGATCTTCCCGACCCAGGGATTGAACCTGCGTTGCCTGCATTGCGGGAGGAAGGATTCTTTACTACTGAGCCACCAGGTAAGCAGGGGCAAAATGGTGATAAACAAAAGACTCATGGGGGATTAGCGGGCTGAGAGAAGTACTCTAAAGACCTTATCCTAAAAGGAAGGGAAACAGGGAAGAAAAGAGAGAGCCAGGATGAGGGGAAACAGCACATGTGAGTGAAAGAAACTGATTTGAAAATATGAGAGCGTGGAAAGGAAGCTAATCACTAATGGAAAGTAAAAGTATAATAGGCGACTTCTAAAATTAACTATCTAAAAAGGCTTTGCTTGTTCGGATTGCAGTCTTCCCAGGTTTGTCACTTTATATATATATTTTAAAAGATATTGACTGTATTACATGTATAAACAGAGCTTTAAGTGTTTCAAGGAATTTTAATTACTGTTTGAACATGCAATTAACTGTTTAGGGGGGCTTGAATCCAAAACTTAAGGAGAAATAAGATTAAAAATTTTTAACTTTAAATACACAACTTAATAACCAGGAACTCTGATACAGTTTTATAATTTTCTGTGCTCTCAGGCCCTTCTTGTACATAAAAAAAAAAAAAAAAAGCTCATACAGACAGACGTAAGAAAGGCTCACCCTGGATTCCATCCCAAAGAGTTTAATTAGTGAAATACCAAGAAAGTCTTGTACTGGCATGCTTCATGGTTAAGACAGACTCATTTCACACATTAACAAAGACAGCCTAATGGCTAGACTCCAACACTGAACAAAATTTTCTGAGATTAAGCTATGTTCATACCTGACTCCGATTACCATTAAATTTACTACTTATGTGACACTGATGAGATGACTTTGAGTGAAAGTTACATTTCATATTCAAAGAATATTTCAGGGAGTAAACTATACTCCAGATCACACACCCAAAGTTACAGAGTAATAGAAATATCTTTTTTGTTTTTTTACAAAATACACTTTTTTTTTGGTATTGTACATAACAGATTATTAAGGGTGTGATGACTATGAAAAATCACAGAGTTTAAAATAGGCCTGGGTGTGATACTGATATATATGCCAATGATAAGCTGTTATTGCTACCTCTCTATCCTGGGATTCCTAAAATGAGAAATTCCTACAGAAGACAAAAGAACAGTAAGCATATTAAAAGCAAAGAATTGTGGGTTTCCAGAGGAATTTAGCCATTAAAATAGCCATCCTAGATCTGAAAGAAGGTCTAGATCAGAAAGATCTAGAAGAACTAACATATTCCAAGCCCCTGTTACCTATTAGACTGCTGCAAAATCTTTTAATTCAAAATCTTCTTTTACCTCATTTCAAATAAGGCAGAGAATGAATAAAGCAAGCAACCAACCAATCAGATGCATGAACCATTTATTATTAGCTTTATGATGCTATAAACCAACAAACACATTTCAAAAAAAATTAAAATATGTACGCCAAATTATCTAGCTTAACTAGAGTCAGAAGCTTCTCTTCTTAAAAACAACTTATAATGGAGATAAAAGTGAAGATCTGACTGAGATCTGTGCATCTGTAGTCTCTGATTTTTAAAGGTATACAAGTTCTAAAAATGTGGTTTAATTATACATACATATCATCTCTGTAAACGTTTCAAACTCTATGTCATTGTTTGTCATACATACTAGGCTATGTACCTACAATAACATGACACTAGAGAACACTAATCAAGGTCATATGATAAACCTTTCTGCCCTCAGATGCCAAAAAATTAGACCCTCTCACGATCGTGAGTCACTAATAATTCCCAGGTGTCCTCCAGGTCGTATCTTTAAAAGGTCACATTACTGTATGCACTATTTCACTTTTATGTTGGCTGCATAACTGATATATCACCAGTGCTCAAAAATTCCTCAAAGAAGGAATTTCAGAACTGAGAAATAAGCTGTAGCTTCTTAAAGGTTGTTATTTACTAGAAAATAACATTTAGCAGCAGATATAAAAAAATTTTTTTATAAAACTGAAGTCTTTTACTTTCAACATTAGTTACATGTATCTACACATACTGACAATATGGTTTATGTGGCTGTTTGAGCTACAATTTCCTCATTTGAAAATGGGAAATAACAATACCTACTTGTTAATTGGCTATACCCCAAAACAAAATTTTAAAAGTTTTTAAAAAATACAAGAAAAAAAAAAGAATGAACTTAAATCTAATTCATAAGTTATTTGGAGAAAAAGAATAGCACACAATCTTCTGCCCTTTTTCTGAGTGTGTGCATGCATGGAAATTAATTAGACCGTAATCATAACAGTTTAGTTAATGCACATGAGCACAGATTTTAAAGAAACAGGTAAAACTTTTCTATATTTTTTAACTATTAAACTGATTTTACAAAAACAACTGTCCCAGACAACACTGAGTTGACCATAGCTTCTCTCAAGGTTACAGCTACAACTTCCACTATCCAACCCTCACCTTTGACACCCACACACATTTTTTCTGCAAGGCATCGCAGCTGGAACATCAGGGTGAACACTATGCAAGCGCTCTGCTGTGCATTTCCTCATGTCTGACTGCTGAACAGGTGAGAAACACTACAGGAAACGTGGCCTTGCCTTGATCTCTGTCACCCTTATAAATAACATAAGATCAAATCTCAAAGACACACTTGCTTTGGGAGAGTCATGATGACAGTCAGATATGAAATAATATTGTCAACAGGACAAATGTCCTACAGTGTCATGGTTTCCTAAAACAATGCTCATGGTTTCCTAGAACCACCTAGCTCAGTTTCTTGGGGATGAAAAGGTGGTCCCATGGTTCTAAGGAAAAGAAAAACTCAGGCCTACACAGATGAACTGTCAAAAGAAAACCCCAGACAGCCTCCTGTTGCCTCGTAAGTAAATGGAAGATCTTGGAACCAAGTCTATCATAACAAGGACCAGGCTGTCTCCTCCTCTGACAAACAGGCCGAAATAACTTCCATGACTTTAACACTAGGCCAAACAGTTCTCACACAATAAATACCTTATTCCCACCGACTGTTCATGACACACGGAGCATATTTAAAACTATGGAATATGTGATATGAAACATCAGCACACCTTGGGAGGGAAGTAGCTTAGGCCAGTAAGTGAGGCTAAAATAAAAACTATGGAAAGAATGAGAAAGTTGACGCAAAAAAGACTTTCACATGCTAATAAAATGTTCATTTTCATACCTGCATACTTTGAACACTGTGAATTATTCTTTAAAATTTAAAACATACTTCCTATTCATTTTAACCCACACTAAATTTGTTAATCAGTGGTTATCAAGAGTTCCTAACATTCAATGTGATATATGTGAAGTGTTAAGTCATCGTTCAGTCATGTCCGACTTAGGCAACCTCATAGACTATAGCCCACCAGGCTCCTCAGTCCATGGAATTCTCCAGCCTATAATACTGAAGTGGGTAGCCATTCCCTTCTCCAGAGGATCTACCCAAGGTCAAAACCCAGGTCTCCTGCATTACAGGCAAATTCTTTACAGAATGAGCCACCAGGGAAGCCCCAATATTCAATCTCATCTGTCATTTAACCTAGACTTTAAAAGTAAAATCTGTGAATAAAGAAATCCTTTGAGAAAGGAAAAACTCTTTTTCGAACACTAAAGACAAGATCTGATGAAAATAATGATCCGGTCTCCTACCCAACGACCCATAGATAAAACTGTAAAAGGTGTTTTAATTGCCCATGTGGGTGGCAGTGATAATATGTAGTATAAACTTCTTTGAGGTTTTTTTTTATTATCTCCAAAAGAATTAATTTGTTACACCTGTTGAAAAAGAAAAGCCAGAATAAGGCCTCCCAAAATTTGTAACAGCACAACAAAATTAATATACAAATGATACTGAACTAAACTGAAACTTCTTCAAGGTTTTTTTTTTAGTATCTCCAAAAGAATTAATCTGTTACACCTGTTGAAAAGAAAAGCCAGAATAAGGCCTCCTAAAATTTGTAACAGCACAACAAAATTAATACACAAATGATACAGTGTGTACAAGGGGGGTGAGACCTCTTTCTTCACTAATGCACTGAACTTGGAGAGCTGCTTAATCAAGTGGCCTTCCCAAACACTTCATTTATGAAGATACAATTAGAGATCAAACCAAGAGAGATTTGCTGGGGCAGGTGGGAGGAGGAGAGCTATAAGGTGAGTGAAATATAAGGTCAGAGGCTTTGATCCATGAAATAATTAATCTGGACATAATTAAAATGTTTCATACACATGAATAAGGGAACAAAAGCAGCCACACACACACACACACACACACACACACACACAGAGGAACATATTCCAAGAAAAAAAAGAAAGAAAAATCTCTTAGATTCAGAACTAAGTCACTTCTGTTAGGTACAAATCAGATACAGGAAGGGGTAATAGTTCATTAGGAGTCTCCACCTGAAATTCCTGAAATGCTACTACAAAACCTGTCTAACACCTTCTCTTCCTGGTGTTCTAACAAGTCATTTAAAATGCCTTTTACAAGCTCAAGGCAAGTTGTGGAATGAAGAATGCTATATACACAACTAAAAACCCATCCTCTTCAGCTCCAAATCTTCCCCCAGAGAAAAGAAATCTTACTGAAAAGAGGTTAAAACAAAGAGGATGGGAGGGTTGGGGAGCACAGATGAGGGAGGTGGAGAGAGGGACAAAGGTGAGACAGAGAGAAAGAACGGACTGTGAATTCCGTATTTACCTGAAATGCTCTTCCCCTTCTCCCTCTTCACTGCCAGTCACCTGGGTTATAACTTCCAAATCCAACCAGAACACGCTGTCATCTCCCGATGTGCTACTCTCACTTTCGGTCTCCATCGTGTATTTTAGAAGTTTAAACCTCAAGGCATGGGCAAAAGCACAGTAGTGTCCAGGTTGTTCAGCTCTACTGATGTACACACAGGTATGCAGCTGGGGCGCCAGTAATAACGTGATCATGCGGGGCCACAGGCTGTTACGTGCAAGGTTAATTACAGCTGAGGCAAAGACAGGAAGTCCCACGAAGCACCCTCAATGTGTCAGATTGCTACACCTGGGACTCCAGACCCCTCCCACTGCTTTAGGCTGCGTGACCTACATAACCAAACACACAACCCAAATGAAGGTGCGTTTTCACCAATTCCTATTCATTTAATAATTCTCTCTTCTCAAGCTTTCTAGCTATTAAGTTGACTTTTCTTACCTATATCCTTTTTCTACCTCAGACTTTATTATTTTTTAATTTTTATTAGATATAGTAGACCTGAAAAGGACTGTGAACCAATCCAACATAATTAAAATTTATACAATTTCACTCAACAGTAGGATACAAATTCTGTTCACGTTCCCCTTAAATTGAAGTACAGGGATTTACAATGTCATGTTAGTTTCAGATGTATAGCACAGTGATTCAATTATACGTATGTGTGTGAGTGTGTGTGTCTGTGTATTCTTTTTCAAACTCTTTTCCCTTACAGGCTATTACAAAATTATTGAGAATAGTTCCCTGTGCTATACACTAAGTGTTTGCTGGTTATCTATTTTATATAGTAGGGTGTATATGTTAATCTCAACCTCCTAATGTATCCCTCCCCCTGTTTTTCTCCTTTGGTAACTATAAATTTGTTTTCTAAGTCTGTGGGTCTACTTCAGTTTTGTAAATAAGTCCATTTGTATTTCTTTTTTTAGATATAAGCAATATCATATGACATTTGTCTCTAACTTCCTTCACTCAGTATGATCATCTCTAGGTCCATCCATGTTGCTGCAAATGGCATTACTTCTTTTAACTTAAGCTGAGTAATATTCCATTATATATGGGTACCACATCTTTTTTATCCATTCATCAGTCAATGGACATTCAGATTGCTTCCATGTCTTGGCTATTGTAAATAGTGCTATGAACATTGGGGTGCATGTATCTTTTTTAATTACAGTTTTCTCCAGATATATGCCCAGGAGTGGCACTACAGGATCATATGGAAACTCTACTTGTAGTCTTTTAAGGAACTTCCATACTGTTCTCCATAATAGCTGTACCAATTTACAATCCCACCAACGAGGAAGAGGATTCTTTTTCCTCCACGCCTTCTCCAGCATTTATTATTTGTAGACTTTTTGATGATGGCCATTCTGACCAGAGTAAAGTGATACCTACCTCATTATACTTTTGATTTGCATTTCTCTAATAATTAATTAGTGATGTCAGGCATTTTTTCACATGCCCGTTGGCCATCTACATGTCTTCTTTGCAGAAATGTCTAGTTAGGTCTTTTGCCCATTTTTTGATTGGGTTCTGTTTTTTGTTTTTTTTTTTTTTTAAATATTGAGCTGTATGAGCTACTTGTGTATTTTATAAATTAATCCCTTGTCAGCTGTATCATTTGCAAATATTTTCTCCCATTCTGTAGGTTGTCTTTTCATTTTGTTTACGATTTCCTCCACAAGAGGAGGAAACAAGAATATCAGAGATGTATAGGTTTCCTCCATAAAGGAGATAAGAACATACAATGGAGAAAAGACAGTCTCTTCAATAGGTAGTGCTGGTAAAACTCTAACACAGTATACAAAAATAAGCTCAAAATGGATTAAGGACCTAAATGTAAGACTGGACACTATAAAACCTTTAGAGGAAAACATAGAACACTTTCTGATATCTTTTAAAATTCACCTCCTACAGTAATGGAAACAAAACAAACAAAAAAACAAATGTGACCTAATTAAACTTCTAAATTTAATTTAGATTCTAAATTAATTTAATTTATTTAATAAATTAATTTAATTCTAAATTAAAGTTCTATCTCTGACTTAAGAAAGGTAAACATAAAATTAGAAAGGGCTCTGGACCCAGCACAATGAGAGGCACAGTTATAGATCTCAGAGTTAAGGAGGATCACAATATATAGAGAAGATAAGCAAGGTCTAGGGACTTGCCCATCTTCATGCCTTCTAATATTACACCCATCTTTCCTTCCCCTCAATAATAACTGCCATATACATCTTTGCTCAGGTATCCAAAGTGGGACAGAACAGCCAGGCCTGTCCATGGCTTTTTAAAGGGGAAAAAAAAAAAAAAAAAAGCAAGTATCATAAATTAAAAGATGCTGACAATTACGGAAATAGAAGCACGCAACATTCTTACACATAACTTAAAATGCAGACGCATAGAGAAGCAGTAAAGTGACTCGCTGGGACATGAGTGAAAAGTACAGCATCTCCAAAACCAGCAACAGCACAACTGCTACTTAAAAAACAGCCCTGCTGGTACCAACCGCCCAGGTACGGGTGTCTGCCTTTTACTTACAAGCCTGGTTTTGCACTAAATCGACCAGATAAAACTTTAAAAGGCATCTAGTGGGATACCCTTGAATTTTCATATTTGAAAATACAGGAAATGAACCATCCAGCTGACTTTGTTTATAAGGTACCTTTCCTTTCCACAAAACTACAATTTATATATGTGTTACTATTTTAATTTTGTTGCTCCAAAAACTATATAGTTTTAATCTACTGACCATGTTGGTCATTCAAAAGACACAGGGAGGAGACGGAATTAAATTTAACCCCTTCCTCATTTCATCCACTGAAATAAATTCCCAATGGATCAAAGATTTAAATGTAAAGATAAAACCATAAAAGAAAATCATGGGAAATCCTTTGATCACTTAACTGTGAGGAAGTCCTTTCTAAATATAACTTTAAGAAGCCTTGAAACCACAGAAGACTGATACATTTTACTACATACAAATTTAAAAATCTTCCCTAACCAAAAAAAAAAAAGTCTTTAATCATGAATAAAGTCAAATGTAATTAAGTAAAAGTATGTGGAACATATCACAATGGGTTAATTTCATATATATATATATTAAAGGTGGCTATAAATCTTTAAAATCCAACAACCCAAAAGATAAACAGGCAAAAAGCATAAACAGAATAATAACAGAAAGACATGAAAGAATCATAAAAACATAATAAAACTTATTTACTTCACTCAATAAAAATGAAAAAAAAAAACACAATAGGATGCTTTCTTAATCTATCAGGCAAAGATTTTTTAAAGCTTTTAACAAGCTGTTTGGAAGAAGATGTGGGAAAATGAATATAAACTGTTGGTGGGAATATATACTGGTATAACCTCTGTGCAGGGCAATTTGGCAAAAAATCATGTGGTTTCATAGATCCTATTTATCTTTCCTCCTAATCATTTATTTTACTCTTTCACTCTCATGGTTCATTTACCTCCCTTCCTCAAGCGCTTTCAAACATGAAAAAGTACACTGTAAGCGGCATTTGCGCACAGAACATCGCGGGCAGTCTGGCTAATGTGACAGCATCAGGAAGTCTCCTCTTCCAGTCCTGCTGTTACATCAGATTCCCACCTCTCCACCTAGCATCCCCGCTGCAGGGAGAGCCTCCTCTCCTCCCAAGCTGACTTACGCACCAAGCAGTGGTTCAAGACTTGTTTTCACAGTTCTGACTGTGCTATCAGAAGCTTTAAAAAAAAAAAAAATGTGCTTAAATTCAGAATCAACATGTGGTTGTTCTTCTTTGTTCTCTTCTTTGGTAGCTTAGAAGTATCTAGCAAAAATCCAAGATAGAGGCAGGAAAGAAACCAAGCAGAGTGGGACCTGTGGCCACCAGAAGTTGAGAGGGCCATTCTTACAGACCATAGCGGGGATTTAACCCTTTTTCCTGATTGGTTTAAAAATCTGACCAGACTCCACTCCCATCGCAAGCTTTTCAGTGCACAAGTCCCTGACCTAAATCCCAAAAGTCGCTATCAGTACTTTAAGAACCAGCTGATTCTTCATCTTCTACTGACCAACAGGCAAAGAAGTTGAGGGAAAGAGAAGCTCCCAATTCCTACAGGAAGGGGAAAATATTCTTTGCAACAGTTTAAGAATCCCAAAGTAGAATGCATTTTTTTTCCAAGAGAAAAACAACTTAAAGATATAAATCCATTAAAATGTAGAATGAATACATAGAAGAATGATTGATAATGGATGACATTTGAACATTTTATATGGTACTTTTTACATTAGAGGAAAATCTTCAGTCACTGAAAATATCTTAGAAGGATTCCTGTTCAATTTTTCTAATACAATTCTTTGATACACATGTATACACTACAGTCAGACACACACTTCACATTTAGAATACATAATTTTCTGAAGAGCCATGTGGTGTATCTATTGTAGAGTCATAGCTGTGAAGCATTCTGTGGATAAGCTTTGTCTAATTGGCTAGAAAATGGAACATTTCATGTTAGTTGAGATTTTGCTTAGGAGAAACATGTATTTGGAGAGAGCACTAACTCTGAACTGTTCAAAAGAACTAAATGAAATTTCCAAAAAAAAAAAATGGCTACCTGAATATGTCATCACAAAAATATATTCATGAAAAAAAAAAGAGTTTCATTTCAAAAAGCTGATTATAAAACCTAGGGGGAAAAAACAGTTTTCAATAGAACTGGAAGTATCAATATTTTGAAGTCAGACAGAGACTCAAACTCAACCATTCTGTTTACAAATCGTGTGGTTTGGGGCAAGTAACTTGAGTCTCAGTTTGGTGATCTCTAAAAGAGTAATAACAACCTGTAAGGTTAATGTATGTATTAGGA
The DNA here is from genome assembly GCF_019923935.1 of Bubalus bubalis. Classification (NCBI taxonomy): domain Eukaryota; kingdom Metazoa; phylum Chordata; class Mammalia; order Artiodactyla; family Bovidae; genus Bubalus; species Bubalus bubalis. The sequence continues at coordinate 113,168,714 of NC_059161.1, forward strand.
ATAATGCATGTAATATAACTATCGTATTGCACAGTATAGATAAGACCCGGCCCAGAAATGACAGCCATCATTTTCATCATCGTCACTGAAGCCATAAAATGTTTTTGTCACTGTGATTATACAAACACTGAAGAGTAAGATATCTCAATCTGCAAACGTTTGGTTTAACTCTGTAATTTTTACCATTATTTAAAAGAGAGTAGTAATTTAATAAGTAAAAGGAAACCAAACTCAACTAAATTAAGAGGTTTTTTCTAATTACCTGAATCCCTTTTCTGAATGTGAAGAATGCAAAATAAAAAATCAGAACTAAAAGCTCATATTATCCCCTTATGCATTACAAAGTAAGTGCATATAAAATTAGATCTTAAGTCAATTCAGCATGATACTTTCAATCTTCTTAATAAGTGATATTAGGTGGAAATTTCACAAGTATATGAATAAGTTCTCTCAAAACTCAAGTGAAATGGTCTATCGTTTTAAATTAAGTTCTACATCTTTATCCAAATAAGCAAAGATTAAAGGCATACTTTCTGGTATTCAAGTTTTAAATATATACATATAAAAAATGTTCATTATAAATGTAGAAAATTACTTTTAATAAATATAATCTCAGGCTACGCTTTCACTGAATCACGACCTACCATCAGTTATTACACATTCTAGAATCATCTCATATAAATAATATTGGTTGAAGAAAAATACTTCAACGTGACAGGCTACCTAACTGGACTCCTCCAATGCAATTTTTAACCACTGTATTTGTTTGGAATCAGTAACTACAAAAAAATTTTAAAATATTATTCCATTATAAGAAAAATCATATTTTCAATACACACACTTATAGAAAAAAAGCTTGGCAATCTACACAACAAAAGACTGTGGGCAATTCTTACTTTCATCTTTAAATTTATCCACAATTTTCAGTTTTTAGTTTTAAATAAGTTAACGTCATGAATTAAAAGATCTACTCTAGTTTCTTCTCTTGAATAGTTGAAGGCTAAGTTTCCATCTCAACATACCATACATATCAATGAATATAATGAAAAGATGTAATGATAAAAACGACATTTTATGCTGTCTCAAGCAGTATTTGCAAAATAATAAAGCTGTCTTTAAGTGTCAATTCACAATCTTCAAGTTATATTACTATGCCTTTGCTGTGATAAGCAGAAACTGAACTAACTTGATGTTAGCTGAAACTCCAATACTTTGGCCACCTGATGTGAAGAGCTGACTCATTTGAAAAGACCCTGATGATGCTATAGCTGAAACTCCAGTACTTTGGCCACCTCATGCGAAGAGTTGACTCATTGGAAAAGACTCTGATGCTGGGAGGGATTGGGGCAGGAGAAGGGGACGACAGAGGATGAGATGGCTGGATGGCATCACCGACTCGATGGACATGCATTTGAGAGAACTCTGGGAGTTGGTGATGGACAGGGAGGCCTGGCGTGCTGCAGTCCATGGGGTCGCAAAGAGTTGGACACGACTGAGCAATTGAACTGAACTGATGCTGGGAAAGATTGAGGGCAGGAGGAGAAGGGGACGACAGAGGATGAGATGGTTGGATGGCATCACCAACTCAATGGACATGGGTTTGGGTAGACTCCGGGAGTTGGTGATGGACAGGGAGGCCTGGCCTGCTGCTGTTCATGGGCTCACAAAGAGTCAGACACGACTGAGCAACTGAACTGAACTGAACTGATGTTTACTTGGTGAATTGATACACAATTCATTAAGCTACCATTTCACTATTACAAGTAGCATTGAAGTGAAACACACAAAGCAACTGAAAACAGTACTGATTTTGAGTCTATGGTTTCCATTTTAGAAATAATGTTGGATTTTTTTTTAATTTAATGAAGACCAGATAACTCAAATTCCTTCGGTGCCACTTATTACCTGTATGAATATGAGCAATTTACTTCAGATCTCTGAAGCTCAATTTCCTCATCTGAACAGAATAAACATGCCCAATCATACTGCAATCAAAGTGATTAGATGAAACAGTATATAAAAGTACCCATGGAACACAACATTTGTAAATAAAAGATGCTTTTAAAATGTTTCATGAATCGAGGTTTAGGATCTAGAAGAAAACCTAAACTCCTTAGAAGAGGAAACAAAATTTTCATAAGGGCTTGTTTAAAATTACTAAAATATCATTATCTCACTTGAAGAAATATCACAAATACCCAGTCAGTGCACAAACCTTTTTTTTTTTAAACACGGTTTGTTTGAATCAGGAAGTTCACACATGATATTTTAGCTAATACTTTAGTTAATAATCTTGAGATTTAAGGATTTCCTCTCCTCCTTTGTGTTACATATCTGTTGAAGAAATCAGGTTCTGTATGATCTCTAGCATTGCAGGCCTTGCTGATTCTATCTCTCCCAGTAGTGTTGTTCTACCAGTTTTTTGAGCTCTTATTTCCTTTACAGGCATTAATTCTTAAAGGCTATATTGACTGCTTTAGTCTCATGTTTTCTGCCTTATCTACCAGCCTTCTAAAATAAACAGTAATCAAATAAACAGCAAAGTTGTAAAATGATAGAAAATGCTAAGACAAGAGTAAGCTAAGTGCCACAGATAATATATTCTTGCATGACTTCACCAGGCATAGTAGAGTAGCTCTCCAAGGTACAGCACATTAAAAGGCTTCAAGTGTTGTTTAACTTCTAACCTAGAAGGGCTCTTGCAATCTCTGCTATCAACTATGACATTCCACGTCCCTCCTACACAACCTGCCTAGGACAATGGCAATACCTGCACACATCTGAACAGTCTATGACTAATACCAAGATGTCTGCCACCAATTAGTTCCTACTATTTTAGAAGGCAGCATAAAAGCTGTGTGAACTATAAAATATTCTTAAAAGGACAGAAACATTAAAATCACTCCTATCTGAGCATGAAAAAGGAACAACTGATATTCTGGAATAAATTACCAATTACGTGAAAATAGATGAAATGCAGGACTATCACATTCTAGTATATTAAGCCTAGTTCACCAGCTCTTAAACAATTGATATTAATTGGTTAGCAGGAATCAAGAGATCAAAGAAATATGTATAAGGCTGCAAAGCTGAAAAAATATGGACTCATGATAATACAGAGGAATAAACATTAATAAATCTTCATGAGCTTGGAAATCCAACATGTTAGTATCAAGTAACATAGATTTGCCAAGGAGAACTAGACAATCTCCTCTCTACCCCCTTCCCCCACAAGAAAACACTGTTAACTATTTGGCCAGTGTTTCAGAATCCCCAAGTCAAAGAACTATTACAACAGTGAAAGATTTTACAAATAGCAAGCATATCCACAAACTAACAAGGCATCCTAAGTGAACAAATGGAAAAGACAATTCAGGATGCACTGATTTTTCTGCCAGCATCCAATAACACGCCAGTGATTATCACCCATTCTGTCATGTTCAACTACAAAATACAAAGAAGATACCATACCAGCAAAACAAAAATATCACCTTAGATCACTAAAGTGATTTACTATTTTCAAAGCACTCTGACATATTTCAAAGTGAATGACACTTTAGTAAAAGCAACTAAACTAAGCAAAGGGCAGGAATTTTACACTTGAAGTAACAAGATTTTAGAAAACTATAAACTTCTAAGGAAAAGCACTGAGAACTGAATTCATTATCATCTCAATAACTTCGTAGCCTAACATTAAATAGCTTAATAATACACACAGGTGCAACACCGGGAATAAATAAATAAGACACGATGGTCATCCACAGCATTGTTTTCCAAGGAAAAACTGAGGCTATTTCTGCAAGAGCAGCTTCAAAACAGAGATCCTCAGTCCTTTTCTCTGCCCCAAAACAGTTCACGGATCTGCACACACTCATTAGGAACAATGACTCATAACCTACTTAGAGATCTGTTTTGATGAACAACCATCCGAAAAGCAAATTATCTTTGAGAGTGTCAAGCTTGTTGAGCATTCAAACCTTAAGGTGAAAATTATTTTAATTAGAACTTAATTTACTTGAAATCAGCAGTGCAAAAAAAAAAATGTTTTATAAGAGGGATGGGGCGGGAGGAAGAGCTGGATGAAATGAAGTCTCTGATCAGCTAGGGCAATATGAGGGCAAAAAGGAGGAGGGCAAAAAGTAAATGTCTTAACTTCTTAAAGATTAACCTGAAATAGATGAAAATAATCAACCAGAAAAACTGGGGATATCAGTCAGGGTACTAAGACCCTTCCTCGAAACATTCAGCAATTGACGCCAAAGTGACAGAAGGCTCAACTGCGTAGACACAGGCTGTAAACTGATACGGGGGTAATTCTTATGCTGCTGTTGACATTTTTTCTTAGGCTATCTTCTCAAAATTAAGAACATTCATTCACCTGAATGAGTATCTGCTGCAAATGTTTATAACATGATAGTAAAGAAAAATTTGGCCAGTGGCTACTTACAGCTGAAAAGAGTGAAGGGCCAGAGAAACATTTGCGACAGGAACTGAAAATAAATACTAGCAACTTATACAAACTTCAGAGATCCCAGTACTTTCGAAGTTAGAAGTAATCTGAAGGTCTACTCTGAAGGTACCTAGGAAACTTAACTTCAGAAATGCATGTTTCCTTCTTCTACCTTACAACTGGATGGTAAATTTTCACATAGCATCTCATACTAATTCTAGTCACATGCTGTGATCAAAACATTGTCCCTGAATTACACATGAGGAAACTGAGGGTTTCCCCAAAGTCACACAATTTGTAAGTGGTACTAACCTCTTAGGTTCATTGTGAAGGAAATTTTCAAATTACTTCCCAGTCCAAGCATTCTTCTTTCTGCTTTCCCATAGCACTTACAGAAACACTTTCAAAATACTTTTAAAAATACAAAAGAAACAGGTGCAAAGAGGGAGAGTGATCTACCTAAGGAACATGAGGGTGGAAGGAGCCTGAACTCCTGCCCCCAAACGGGCCCCAAGTATGATCTTCCTGCTCCAACAGGTTCTGTAACATGAATCAGTTCACATGAGGCTGGTAAGTCGAGCAATGTGTCACTATGACTCAGACTGTACGTAACAATTTTTCCCACGTATCATGTCTTCAGCCAAGTATGGCCAGTTTAACATCAAGTTCACTACCCGGGGGAGTGTGGTGGCAATATTCGGGGGTCGGCACACTACGTGATGCCCACTCTGGCCACTGTGCTGCTGGGTCAATTTGGCCGCAGCCAGTGTCCTGGGCTTTTTGCATGGTGCTTCCTCCATTTGATGCACATCTCCTCTGTGTCTGTGATTCCGCACTCTCAGCCCCTCATTCTGCCACTTGCTCTAGCGAGCATCCATCACCCTTCTTTAAAGGTAAAATCCTACATTTACTGTATTACTTCTTCACTAACTCACGATTTGACATATCTTTTAAACTGTCCTCTGTTATTAGAATCGTTATTGCTTTTATTAGTGCTCTGGGTAGAAAGCTGTAGAGATTTTGAATGATTTGTGCAACCCTATTTTTTACCTTTTATTTTCAGTACAAGGTTTGTAAAATCACAAGATTTTTTCAAAAATGCATATATCACATTACTGCAAAAACAACTGAATAAAAAGTAATGTTTTAAAACCAGTATCAATATTTACTACATACTCCATTTCAGCCCTTCTGAGTTTTACTATGAAAAAAAGATGCTACCATCAGAACTACTGGACACCCAACACAACAGAACAGCTCTTCATTCCCTACACATCTCAGGGCCCTTCTCAGAAGCCAAAAGCAGGTGCTCCTCAGAGAGTATGTAAGAGAACCACAAGAACATGCACCCCTGGGCATCAGAACCAGATGAGTAGCTTAAAAAAAGGTTTTTCCCCACCCCCCATATGACCTACTGGATTTCTAGACACCTGATTCTAGAATCTGCACTTGAAGTTCTTCAGCTGATTCTATTTATCTGACTGCCCAGCTATGTAATGATCAGGTGGTCACATAGGAAAGCAACAAGAACAAAAATTAAGGCCCCAAAATAATTTGCTTTTACTGTCTGAAATGATCAATAATCCAAGTGAATGAATCAGCATTCCTAAATGAAGAGTATAAAAACCATTTTACTCCTGTAACTCAGAATTTATCAATTTAAATATGGAAGGGCTGTTCACAAGATGTAAGTGGTTAATAAGAGGCTTGAATGAGTGAGACAGTAACATAACTATCAACTACACCCTCTAACTAGTTACCACCTCTCAATGTGGAGAAATGGAAGGAAAAGCGTGGTGTTCGTAATATATGACAAGGAGGAAGTTGTCACTTCTTGGCTCAGAGTTCTGACAACTTGAAAGAAGAAAACACATCATCTTCTTTGGCCTTTTTTATTTAGGAGTTCTTCGATCTATTTGAGGCAATCACTTCACGGCAAATAGGTGGGGAAACAATTGAAACAGTGACAGACTTTATTTTGGGGGACTCCAAAATCACTGCAGATGGTGACTGCAGCCATGAAATTAAAAGACGCCTGCTCCTGGGAAGAAAAGCTATGACCAACCTTGACAGCACATTAAAAAGCAGAGACATTACTTTGCCAACAAAGGTCCGTCGAGTCAAAGCTATGATTTTTCCAGTAGTCATGTATGGATTGAGAGTTGGACTGTAAAGAAAGCTGAGTGCTGAAGAACTGATGCTTTGAACTGTGGTGTTAGAGAAGACTCTTGAGAGTCCCTTGGACTGTAAGGAGATCAAACCAGTCAATCCTAAAGGAAATCAGTCCTGAATATTCATTGGAAAGACTGATGCTGAAGCTGAAGCTCCAATACTTTGGCCACCTGATGCGAAGAGTTCACTCATTGGAAAAGACCCTGATGCTGGGAAAGACTGAAGGCAGGAGGAGAAGGGGACAACAGAGGATGAGATGGTTGAATAGCATCACCGACTCGATGGACATGAGTTTAAGCAAGCTCTGGGAGTTGGTGATGGACAGGGAAGCCTGGGGTGCTGCAGTCCATGGGGTCACAAAGAATTAAGACACGACTGAACTGAACTCAACTGATTCTCATTAAGGCTATACCAATACTAATCATTATTAACCATGCTGCTTAATAAGCCTCAACAGAATACACACCATTTCTGGTGTGTTAAATAATATTTCTTATTTAAATGCTTTATAAATCTACCACAGTGGTGGCACCTAACAGCTACTACTGGGCATAAGGCAGTACAACCAGAAACATTTCAGATGACAACTAGAGCAAAGTATCTTACACCCAATGTTCTAGGAAACTTAAAGGCAGGTTATGTACTTAAGCAACTGTACTTGAATATTTGTGACTCAGGGCTTCCTAAGCGGCTCAGCAGTAAAGGATCTGCCCACCAGTGTAGGAGATGGAGGTTCGATCCCTGGATAGGGAAGATCTCCTGGAGAAGGAAATGGCAACCCACTCCAGTATTCTTGCTTGGGAAATCCCATGGACAGAGGAGACTGGCGGGCTACAGTCCATGGGGTCACCAAAGAGTTGGTCATGACTTAGCAACTGAACAACAACATTTGTGATCAAGGATACTTACAGGAAAGCCACAAAATTTTAGTTTGGGGGCTAAAATACTGGTCACTTTACATAGAAAGAAACCTTATTTGGACTACCAAACATGATTGATTTGAATCTCAAATTATACTTTAATCTGGCTTTTACTGAGTTGTCCCCAAAATACGTGTGTGTATGTGTATCTTATTTATTCTCCAAACCACACCAAAGGCTTATATTTCATAACAGTACCTTTCAATTAAAATATAGTATAAGGAATCAATGAGTTTTCATTTGTCTAAGCCTCAAATGTTCTGACTCATTTTGGAAGTGCTGCTATTTGAAATTTAAATGATGTAAATTGAGATACAGGGTAATCAAGAGATGTCCCCAAGGCACAGCATGCTGTGAAGCTCAATGAAACTCCCATTTCATTGAAAATGGACAAAATGACTGCTTCAGTTAAACCAGGAAAATACCCCAGGAGGTATTTTTATCTGACACAAAGGATGTGGTTTAAACCTATAGCAGCTAAATTTTAATCTTCCATTTGTCAGAACTACTTGCCAAAGGCAAATGACAGAATGTAATAATGTACTGAAATTTCCTGCAATTGGCAGTAGGGAACAGTAATGGAGAAAAGTGATGGATGTGAGAGTCTGAGACATCACAGCACCCAGTAACCCACATTAAGTAAGGTACTGCAGGACATGCCAAAAATAGTGTGCCTAGCTCAGCTGCATTAAGAATTCTGCATTATGGAAATACAGGTATTAGAGCAAAACTCCTGAAAATGGGACAGGTTTCTTTATCTTGAATTAAACTTTCATGTTTCAGATAACATTTTAATAGTGCAACATTTTTATAAGCCTACATAAGCCATTTAAAAACAGATTTATTTCAAACATTGTAATAACCCGACATGACAAATCTTACATGAAGATGCTACAGGAATGATAAATGAGGCATTAAATGAGGGCAGGACAAGATAAGGAAAGAGACTACATTTTAGTTTTGCAGGAAGAAGGTAGGTAAGTTTTAAATAATTAAAAAAAAATAAAAAGTGTAAAAATCTTGCAGGGAAGAACAATAATTCATATTAATCTTCTCGTGTCCATGACTGTGGCCTGAAAAGACATTTTTAAAAGAGAACTGCAGCAGTACTCCCCCCAAGAACCTATAACCCTGGTATAAGCATGAGGAAAAAGTCAGACAAACTCAAACTGAGGACAGTCTACAAAATAACCTCCAGGCACTGAAAATACAAAAAGTTTAAGAACTGTCCCAAGCAGGAAGAGCCCAAGGAGAAATGATGACTCAAGGTTATTGGTATCCTGGAATAGAAAAAGGACATTAAGTAAAAACCAAAATTCAAATAAAATATGAACCTTAGATAATAACTGTGTGTGTAAATTTTGGTTCATTACATGTGACAAAGTGCCATTTTAATGTAAGATGTTAACCAAAGGGGAAATTGGATATGAGATAAATAGGAACTCTATACTATATGCAACATTTTGGTAAATCTAGAACTAGTCTAAAAAATTTTTTTTTCTAAAGAATTATAATAAAAGGAATAGAAAATGCAACTCAAACCAGATTAAACATAAAAAGATCATATGGATCATAATGACTGAAACTACCCAAACAGTGCTCTCATATAAGGTATGGAGGCTTCATTCAAGGGTTCTAACTGCTTCAGGAAGATGTCTCCCCAGATGTTGGCTACACTCAGGTTTCACGTACATTTTGACCATTAACACTTGCTTCGAAAAGGCAAATGTGTTCCAAAGTGACTGATATATTAGGGAACAATTTACACCTAGCATGAACTTTGCATCTGCTTATACAAAATTTCATCTGTCAGAAGCACTAGGTTAGGAGTCACCAAATTCTTTCTGTAAAGGGCCAGATAATAAATATTTTAGCTTTGTGAACCATATGGTCTCTGTCACAACTACACAACTCTGCCTCTATCAAAGGAAAGGGGCCACAGACAAGAGTAAATGAATGGGCATGGCCGTTTTCCAACACAACTTCACTGAAACAAGCAAGGCCTTAGATTGTCAACCAGGCACTACATGAATGCAGAAGGCTGCACCCAGCTGAGCTAAGCCCCTGGCAACACAGGGACCACACACCACTCCCTAGGTCACAAGTGCTGTTACCACTTCCATCTGACTTCTGACCAGCCTCTTCCCACATCACGTAACGCACAAGCTACAGGCCTAACCCACAGGGGGGCCACAGTCCCCCACCACCTTCTCCTCTGGTAGCCACCACAGAGTCCATTTAATTGGGTCATCTTAGATCCCCTTACCCACTTCTAAACAAATCACTTTGTCTGAAAGAGGGTACACTAGGCTGACTGGCCTGGGCCTGAGTCATGGACTTCACGTTCATTGTTGCAACAGGAAGGTGGAATCCTTCCTGGTCCCTAAGGAACCAAGATTAGGAGACGAAAGGATTCCCAAAGCAAAATCAAGGGCTACTGCAAAAAGAGAATGAGAGAGAGGAAGAGGAGGAGGAGGAGGAGGAGGAAGAGGGAGACAGAGAAAAGAAAATAAGCATCTACTACAACCTCCAAGTACAACAGCTAGAGAGTGGCACAGTTTCACGTGGGATTAATTGATGCTAACTCAACAATATCTATTCAGAACTGGGTTTGATTCCAAGTAAACACATGCATTTTTATTGTAACAGAGCTTCTAAAAAATCTAACTTCAATATATTTCACTATATATAAAAGCAAACTTGCTTCATTGCTGGGAAAAAATGATAATGAATTTAGTGAAAACAATATGCTTTGACTCCATTCTTTAGAGTAAATTTAAAGGGTTTTCAAGGATACTTTCAACTAGGCCTTCATTTCACCTTGTCCACTGACTTCAGAACTAAGCCATGAATTAAGTGCAGCTCACAGATACTGAAGTAAGCAATCAAAGTTTCTAAAACTTCTATTCTTAAAGCTCCTAAGAACAATGGAAACTTGCATTAAGTTCAATGAATTCCTCTTATAAACACTATATGGAGAAGGAAATGGCAACCCACTCCAGTGTTCTTGCCTGGAGAATCCCATGGACAGAGGAGCCTGGCAGGCTACAGTTCACGAGGTTGCAAAGGGTCAGACATGACTGAGCAACTGAGCACAACACTATATACTGATTTTAAAAGCCACTATGAAAGGATTTTTTAAAATTAGGTAATCCCTCTGCATCCTTGAGGGACTGGTTCCAGGACCTCCCCTCAGATACCAAATTCTGAGGATGCTCAAGTCCCTTGATAAAATGGAGTAGCAACTACAAATAACAAGTATAACTCATTTACTTTAAATCATCTCTAGATTACTTATCATACCTAATACAACAAAATGCTATGTAAATAGCTGTAAATACAATGTAAATGCTGTGTAAATTGTTGCAGCAAATCCAACTTTGGCTTTTTGGAACTCGTGGAATTTTTTTCTTGAATATCTTCCATCTGCATTTGGTTGTATCCATAGGTGCTGAGCCTGAGGACACAGAAGGATAACTACCTCCCTTCACCAGCTCCAATGAAGTCATCTCTTCTTTTTTTCTGAAAATTCCTCCCCTGAACTCACCAATTTTTTTTTTCCACATTGCTGTGACTATGTACTATTTAGCCCCTCTCCTTTGAACAGACTTTCACTCATCTGCTGGGTAAACAATGACTCATTCTTCAAGACTCAACTTGAGCAACTTGTCCTCTCAAAGTCCTCTGATTATCACTGTTTTATTTGGGTTAATGATAATGTTTCCAGTGTTGGTCCAATAATCATGATGCAGCTTTGGAAACAGACATACACACATTACACACACACAGACACACACATAGATGTTATCGTTTTAAAGCAAATAGCCATCAATGCCTTTTGTTGTTTTTCAGTCGCCAAGTCATATTCCATTCCTCTTGAGATAGCTTTTCAAAATCTACAGAAGTGATGAAATCAGACTTTTCATTTACTCATGTGGTGATTTACAAAAGGAACAGTCTTTGCATTCATGAGGTTAGTAAATAATCACATCTGACCATGGTGTATTATTCTTTAATGAGCTTTGATTCTGCTAATTATTTATTTATGGCAATTTTATACTGATATTCATTTGTGAGACTGAGCAAGCTTCCAATGTACAATCTCTGCCAAGTTTTGCCAGTATTATGTAAAACTTTTGCAACCCTGCTTTCTATTCTACCAGTTTACACTGCATTGGTATTATCCATTTCATAAAAGTATGGTAGATTTCCCCTCCAGTATCACCTAAGTCTGTTAGATTAGTATATGAAAAGGGAGGGTTTCTCTTTAACAAGTTTTTCTATTTCTTCTATGGTAATTACTCTGCTTCCATCTTCTCTCTCTTCTAAGTTAAGCTTGGTTGTTACAACTTTCCTAGAAAAATCAATTCATTCAGTTTCTCATATTTGTTTCATCAGAGCTAAGCAAACCCAATGCTTCTTTAAATTTTTCTGTACCTATGTTCATTTCCAAATGAAACATAACAGATGGGTTATTCCATTGTTTTCTAAAACAAAACATTTCTTTGATCTCTCTAATTAGATCTATCATGTCCTGAAAATGTTACATAACTTTTCAGTGCCTTAGTTTAGCAACAGTGGGTTCCTGTTTCATAAGGTTATGGTGTAAACTAAATGAGCTTAGATATGCAAACTGCTTAGAACACACCCAGCACGCAATGCTTTCTGTATGTATTCCTTTTCGCTTTGATCTTTGAATTCATTTCCAAATGCTGTTGAAATAAATCACCCCAAACTAAGCAGCATAACACAACACAAATGTATTATCTTAAATTTCAGGAGAAAATCAGTCTCGCTGGGCTAAAGTCAAAGTGTCAGCAAGACTAGTCCCCTGGGGAGAGAAGAGACTCTGTTTCTCACCTTTTAAGCTTCTAGAGGCTAACACTGAAACTCCAGTACTTTGGCCACTTCATGCGAAGAGTTGACTCATTGGAAAAGACTCTGATGCTGGGAGGGATTGGGGGCAGGAGGAGAAGGGGACGACAGAGGATGAGATGGCTGGATGGCATCACTGACTAGATGGACGTGAGTCTGAGTGAACTCCGGGAGTTGGTGATGGACAGGGAGGCCTGGCGTGCTGCGATTCATGGGGTGGCAAAGAGTGGGACACGACTGAGCGACTGAACTGAACTGAACTGAACTGAGAGGCCACTTGTATGCACACGGCCCCTTTTACACATCACTTCAACCTTTTGCTCCCATCTTCACTTCTGCTACTCACAATGATTCTCTGCTTCTTTTAAGGACCCCTGTGATTACCACGGGCCAATCCAGATAGCCAAGATAATGTCTTCTTAATTTAATCATATCTCAAAGTCCCTTCACCAATTTGTGGTAATCTGATGTTGTTGTTGTTCAGTCACTCAGTTGTGACCAACTCTGACAGTTCTCAAACCTGACAATATATTAGAATTATCTGAGGAGCTTTTTCATACATACCAAAGCCTGAGACCCATCAACTAAATCAAACTCTCTAAGGATAAGGTGAGGCATCCATACTTATTAAAAGTCTCCTAGGTGATTCCCATGTAAGGTCATGTTTAAAATTCACTGACACAGATGACGCTGTACATTCTATTCAGGCGGAAAGTGTAATACAGAAAATAAAAATGAAAAACTAACCTCTAGAAACTGACAACACTGATGTTTCAGACACATCCATTGGCAAGAGTCTAGTGCAATGATGACTTCCCCTATGGAAACAATGCAAGTGATGTATATATACTCAATCTCTTAATAGCCTGGTAATAAAACTTTTTAAAACAGGTGAAATCAATTTTTCATAATATATTTTATTTACTCTAATACATCCAAGTCATTATCAGTTCAACATGTATTCAATATTTAAAAATTAATGATCTATTTTATGTTTATTTTTCATACTAAGTCCTTGAAATCCCATATAAATCTTCCACTTAAGCACATGAATCAATTCAGAACAGTCATAGCCCAAGGGCTCAATAATCACAAATGGCTAACGGCTACTTTTTGAACAGAACAGACCTAACCGTATTATTGAATTTTAGCTACTCTGTACCTCTATAAGGGCTTCCCTGAAAGATTAGTTGGTAAAGAATCCACCCTCAATGCAGGAGACCCCGGTTCATTTCCTGAGTCGGGAAGATCCGCTGGAGAAGCGATAGGCTACCCACTCCAGTATTCTGGGGCTTCCCTTGTGGCTCAGCTGGTAAATAATCTGCCTGTAATGTGGGAGACCTGGGTTCAATCCCTGGATTGGGAAGATCCCCTGGAGAAGGGAAAGGCTACCCACTCCAGTATTCTGGCCTGGAGAATTCCATGGACTGTATAGTCCATGGGGTCGCAAAGAATCAGACATGACTGAGCGACTTTCGCTTTTCACTTCTAACTCACTTAGAATGTTTAAAATGCTAGAAAATTTCTCATTAGCCAACTCTTTAGCTATTAGTTTGTGGTATCAGTAGAATAGAAGAGTGTTTATTTTCCGTTTTTTTTTTTCACATCTTTCTTCGGCCCAAGCTGACAGATGATCCATGACTAAATGCCACACACAGGAAGGACATGATAATTAGTAGATATTCACATTACAGGCAGAGAAGGCAATGGCACCCCACTCCACTGTTCTTGCCTGGAGAATCCCATGGACGGAGGAGCCTGGTGGGCTGCCGTCTATGGGGTCACACAGAGTCGGACACAACTGAAGTGACTTAGCAGCAGCAGCAGCAGCAGCAGCACATTACAGAGAAAGAAAAGGTGGAAGGCTGAGTAACACCAGGAACAGGTAACACGAAAATCAGAAATGATGGTATTTCTAAATGTAATCTTGGCAAAGTTTAGGAAACAAAAATGAAAAAGATACCTGCTTACTTTCATGAATTCAGGCTTTTTATTGACTTTTTAAAAATGTGAAGTAAAGATTTCCTTTAAATATAAACTTAAATATCAAACATTTATTTAAAAAACAGTTAAAGGAGTAAAAGTTGACAAAATGAAAGGTAAATTTAACTCTCTAAAAGCAGGTTTCTATATGCCAGGATTCCACACACACAAAAAAATTAAACAACTAAGTCTAATAATGTCTACTATGCTCACCAGAAACAAAGTTTCAGGCAAAGAAAGAATCAGTTGGACATGTGCCCACATGTGCCACTTAAACCAAATCACATTTTCGTACTGTCTCAAAGTATAAAAAGGGCCAACACCAGAAATTTCTGTGTAGAAATAAAAAGACGCCAACTCCATTTGTTGTTGTTCTTTAGTCACAAAGTCATGTCTGACTCTTTTGCAACACCACAGACTATAGTCCATCCGGCTCCTCTGTCTGTGGGATTCTCCAGGCAAGAACACTGGAGTGGGTTGCCATTTCCTTCTCCAGGGCATCTTCCCAACCCAAGGATCGAACCTCAATCAATCTCTTGCATTGGCAGGCAGATTCTTTCCCACTGCACCACCTGGGAAGCCCCAACTCCATTTACTGGCCTTCATTTTGAATATGAAGAGCTCACAGGCATGGTGACAGTGAAGCAATAAAATGCAAACTAAGAAAACAGATGAACTGACTGCACTATTGTATACTAACTGAAATTTTACATCTGGAAAAAAAAAAGAAGTAAAGACAACAGATGTCAATGCCAGTGTACCAGGGACCACACCACCCCTAGTCTATGATCACTGTAGGATTCTCAGAATTATACTAGAAGATGTGCCAAGAAATTCAGATTGTAATAAGTTCTAGTCCCTGCATTCAGATTGCAAAAGCTCTACAAAGAATGGTTACATATTAAAACCTCAGCAATTCAAACCAATGTGAGTCAAAGAAAGGAAGCCACATTTATTGAGGTTTAAAGTACCAGCCATGGAGAAGGCAGTGGCACTCCAGCACTCTAGCCTGGAGAATCCCATGGATGGAGGAGCCTGGTAGGCTGCAGTCCATAGGGTCTCGAAGAGTCGGACACGACTGAGCGACTTCACTTTCACTTTTCACTGCATGCATTGGAGAAGGAAATGGCAACCCACTCCAGTGTTCTTGCCTGGAGAATCCCAGGGACGGGGGAGCCTGCTGGGCTGCCGTCTATGGGGTCGCACAGAGTCGGACACGACTGAAGCGACTTAGCAGCAGCAGCAGCAGCAAAATACCAGCCAAGAGAGTTATACCAGTGAAAAATGGTGAAGAAAGAACCCCTGAAAATCCTCTTCTCAATTTTTAAAAAATTCTGAATATTAACCAAAGGCTTGCAGTAACCCAGAGCGCATTATTTCTTTTTTCAATGAAGACTGAATCTCAGTAGGAAAAGTGAGTTTTGTGGTGTTTTAACCTGACCTTTAACCTGGAAAAGGCAATGGCAACCCACTCCAGTACTCTTGCCTGGAAAATCCCATGGATGGAGGAGCCTGGTAGGCTGCAGTCCATGGGGTCACTAAGGGTTGGACACGGCTGAGCGACTTCACTTTCACGCACTGGAGAAGGAAATGGCAACCCACTCCAGTGTTCTTGCCTGGAGAATCCCAGGGACGGGGGAGCCTGGCGGGCTGCCGTCTATGGGGTCGCACAGAGTTGGACACAACTGAAGTGACTTAGCAGCTTAGCAGCAACCTGACCTTATTTCACCCCTGCCCCACAGTTTCCATGGTAGCCTTGAAAACCAGCAACCTGCAACCCGTGAAAACCAGCAGCTGGGCAGACACCAGAAGTTTGGAGCTATTTTCAAAGCTTCATTCCCAAGGAATTCTCAATATAGGGACCTATCTGGTGACCCCATGGAACACCCCTCTTGCACAGCTGTCTTTATTTGATCTGACTCAGAGACCAAACTGAGGACTAGAAGTCTATAGAGACTGTTAGAGCACAAAAGGTAAGATACAGAGAAGTTTGGCAAGGTTTGGGGACACAGGAAAAGAATCGTATAAAATAACTGAATCCCTTAAAATGAGTCAATTTTTAAAATTGAGTTACTTAAGGATTTACTTATCATCTTAAATAGTACCAAAATTATCACCTTAAATGCATAATGAGATGCATGTATATATGTAACACTAATGTGGCCAGATAGACAGTAAGCAATAAACTGATGTCTAAGCTGCTAAATGAACATACACAGTTAGCTGCTACTGAAGAACTGGAACATCAGGTGGCACTCTTGTGAAAGAAATAATTATGGTAACACAGGCTGAGGACATGAACCTCAAGTTTAACGAATGTTACACTGCCTGGCCAATCTAGATTATTTTTCAAAACATACTTAAAAAGAAACTACTTAATTTTTTCCCCCCAAATATACAATATCTTTGAGGAAATGCTGCAGATGCTACTGAAAAAAGTAATTCTTTTAGGGCCTGGACAACAGTCAAGTAGCTTTCATCTTTGCTCTCCCTGATCTCTATCACTTAAGTTTACAGTAAGGACACAAGTAAAACAAATGATGAATGATGCAAATGTATTTATTCCATAATATATTTACTAGTCTGCTTGATCTGCTTCATTTTTTTTAAATTTGGTACAAAATATCTTAAGGTAAAGCATTTTTGTTGGGAAACGACAGAAAAGCAAAAAACTGTTTAGGCACTTTTCTTTTCTCCAGGCTAAATCAAAATTAAAGTACAATATGTTTTTTAAATGAAATTTCTCATTAGTAATATTTCTCAAATTAGAGAACTGACAGTAAAACTTTTTTTTAATAAGAAATATCTTTGGACTAATTGATTTCAAAAGAAACAGTATCATAAACTGTGTATCAACTCAATTCAATGATTGGCTAACATTTAAAATATAAAAATCTATCAAACAAGAGCCTAAAACTTCATATGGTATTCAATATATAAAATAATTTTTCATGGTTATGTAGCACATATTTTATGGCTCCTGTACAAATATTTACTGTTGTGTTGATGTCCTTGTTTTGTGTTAAGAAATCCTGCCTTATTTTAGAGAGCTATTACACATGTAGCAAACAACTGTATTCTCTGATTACAGATGAAAGCTCAATCGAGAAGCATTCTTTTCGTTGTCAAATACACTAACAAGCAAGTATTTCAAATTAAATGCAAATCACCTGGAGTGTCTTCACTGCCAAACACAAGCATGATTCACTCCCAGAAAATCAAAGATACATAACTTTCCATTTTAAAACCTAGGGAAATCCTGGTTTTGCTTACATTTTTCCACCAAGTTGTCTATCTCCAACAGTTAAAAACTATCAACTGTGAACAAAATATAAGACAAGTACATGAAAAGACAGAAGAACATCTAATGAACAGATATAAGCCCTGAAGGTCCAACCCATTTCAGAACCCCCTTCGGAGTCAGCTGTGGCCCTTCTGGAAATGGATCATAGCTCACCTTCTCTCTCCACCCACCTATCTCTTCTCTTCTTCCTCAAATGTCAATGCCAGTCAAACACTAATCAACTTCCTTCACACCACTCCCTGCTTGCTTCCCATGTTAACCCAACCTGCTAAAGCAACCGAACACCAGCAAAACTATCAGAGACTCAATCACGTAAACAACCACACTCGTGGGTGAGCTCCACATCTCTAAGCTTTTCCTCTGGGGTAGTACATCCCAGTTCTCATGGTGTGGGAGTGACCAGAATTCCCGCAGAAAGTCGCAGTCTATTTGCTGGAGGTGTCAAATGACAGAGTGTGGGGTCACCAAAGGGATAGTACCTTTGAAGGTGGAAATTCCAGAAAAGAGAGGGCTACAGGAGACCTAAACTCTAAAAACAAGATCACTTCAAATTTGTGGCTGAGTCGTTAACTCCCATGTACAAGAAAGACTCTATGGAGCCCACTGGAGAGCAATAGCTGGCAGGCTGAAAGAGGCTGAGAAGGCATCTCAGCTGCTGCCACGCCAGGGGAAACAGAATTTGAACCAAGCCTAAAAGCTGCCGGGCAAAAACCTCAGGCTTCACACTGAGGCTCTTTCCTTAAGAACAAAGGCTATGCCCCAGGATTAAATGGGGTCCTCTTGGACTAAGCTTCCCTGGTGGCTCAGAGGTTAAAGCGTCTGCCTCCAATGCTGGAGACTCGGGTTCGATCCCTGAGTCAGGAAGATCCCTGGAGAAGGAAATGGTAACCCACTCCAGTATTCTTGCCTGGAGAATCCCATGGACGGAGAAGCTTGATAGGCTACAGTCCATGGGGTGCAAAGAGTTGGACACGACTGAGCGACTTCACTTTGATTTTCACTTTCTTGGACTAGGGCAAAACCAACCCACCCTGGCACAGCAGAGAACCAAGATACCAAATGTTCAACATGATCACCCAGTAATTTCTACTGCCTACTAGAACCAAATCAACACCCAAAGAAAGACAGCAGAAAAGCTAAAGGACCCTACATACAACCTCTGGAGGGAGTGGGGCCCTGCTGCCACCTTGATCAGACTACTGCCCTCTAGAACCCTGAAAGAATAGATTTCTGCAGCTCTAAGACACTGGGTTTGTTGTCATTTGTGACAGCAGCCACCACACACTATTACAACTCACTTTCCCAAACATCCCCCACCAATCCAACCAGCTGTCTAATATAGTTCCTGCCAGAGCTTTACTTTCTCTAGACTTTCAGGCCCCATTTCCTGTGCTCCTCCCCAAGCTCTTGCCTGAGCCCCTATCCTTAGATGCTTTCTGTGTAGACATGAAACTTCCATTATCTGTGGTGAAACTTCATGTGTATGATGAAACTTCCATCATCTGTGGTGAAACTAGGTCTGTCTGAATCATTCTGGCTGTTATCTGCTAGAACTCAAGGACTGGTAGGGCACCACACACAAATGCAGGTATGCGAGTAAAAAGTACCACTGAACATGGTCTTCCGATAGGAGAAAACCACCCCTGGGTGGTGGTAATACAAAGAAGAGAACCAGGAATAAGTGATATTATTGGAGTACAGAGTCTCCAGTCCCAAGCAACTATAGACCTTCTGAACATAAGTAAAACATGATGTGATTTACAAAAACTAACCTGATTAAAATGTGAAGGCTACATTAAAAGATGTGTTTAAACCCAACATCAGTTTTATCAATCTGCTGCATCTTATTGATTCTAATTTCACAGAAGCAAAAGTAACTGGATTCTGCAGAAATACTGACAGTTAAGACTCAATTACTATTCTCAGTCCCAATCTCCAAGGCCTCGGGCTGTTCTGACCCAACCTACCATCCACCGTGTCAAGTCTGAATGGCATGGCCCAAAACCAACATATCTACATTCATATCTACATATAAAACCAAGGGATGCAATCTCTGCACATCCCTGCAAAGGAAGAGCAACAGCAGGAATGCAGAACAAAGAACAAGAAACGGCTGGTGGAACAACGGCAGATGTCCCCAGGTGGAGGCCAGAAAAGGGGCTGCAGAGGCAGAAAGTGTACAGGAAAGACCTGGAGCTAGACCCAGGAACCAGCTTTAACATCGGGCCACAAACATGTGCAACATCCCAGAAAACAAATTCAAGTGATGAGTGAAAATCAGTTAACTCTACTAAAAATCACTGAGTACATTCCTGAGAGCAGAGACAAAGCTTTTACATTAATAACATTTGTTGTTTAGTCATTAAGTAATGTCTGACTCTTTGTGACCACATGGACTGCAACCCGCCAGGCTCCTCTGTCTGTGGGACTCCCCAAGCAAGAATACTGGAGTGGGTTGCCGCTTCCTTCTCCAGGGGATCTTCCCAACCCAGGGACTGAATCCACGTCTCCTGCCTTGAAGACAGATTCTTTACTGCTGAACCACCAGAAAAGACCCACATTAACAACACACTGGTTTTTTGTGTGTTTTTTTTTTTCTTTTTTTTTTTTACCATTAAAGAGCATACTTTAGAAATTAAAAGCTTGTATCTTCCTAAAAATCCAAAACGAATTTATCAGCAAATACTTCCCTTGTAGCTTTTTACCTTGGTAAAGAATCCACTGCAATGCGGGAGACTTGGGTTCGATTCCTGGGTTGGTAAGATCCCCTGGAAAAGGGAAAGGCTACCAACTCCAGTATTCTGGCCTGGAGAATTCCATGGACTGCATAGTCCATGGGGTCTCAAAGAGTCAGACAAGACTAAGCAACTTTCACTGTTATTTTCTCTACAAGACATATCCTGAATCTCATTATCTCTCTGCTCTGCACTGCTACCTTAGTCTAAGCCATCATCATCTTTCAATTGGACTAGCCATTGCTTCTAATCCATCTCTCCCTTTTTCCATTTCCACACATCATGGTCTGGTGTGTGCAGGTTAAGTCGCTTCAGTCATGTTAGATTCTCTGCGACCCGACGGACTATAGCACCAGGCTCTTCTGTCCATGGAATTCTCCAGGCAAGAGGACTGGAGTGAGTGGGTTGCCATGCCCTCCTTCAAGGAATCTTCCCAACCCAGAAACCACATCTCCTGCGGCTCCTGCAATGCAGGCAGCTTCTTGACCACTGAGCCACTGGGGAAGCACCATGGTCTGGAATTCATGACCAAACTGGTAGTGAGGGTACTATTTTCAAAATCTAAATAAGCTCGTATCACTCACCTATTTAAATTTCTAATGGCTCAACACTGCCCTGTCATGCTCAGGTACTCCTACCTCTCACTTCCCTCCTGGTCCTCTGCTGTCCAAAGAGTGGCTTTTTTGCACCTGCTACAGACCCTGTTCATTTCTTCCCAAGCACCTCTGCACTCTCTACTCATGAGGTTCCTGATTTTTGACTGAGCTGTCCCTTCATCCAAGTCTCACCTCAAATGACCCGCCTCCCCAGGCCTTCCATAACTAAAACAAACCCTCCTTATCACCAGCCATCACTCTTTGCTCCTAACAATTAGAAACTGGCTAAAGACCATCCAGCACCCAGCTCCCAACACTCTCTATCCTTTGCATAACACTGCACTAATTCTGAAATTATCTTGGATTTTTTTAACTAGAATCCAACTGGTATGCACAACAGAGAAGAAAGAATTTAGTTGCTGAAAGAAGTACAAGCACTTTGGTAAACAGTCTGGCATTATTTCCTGAAGTAGAATATTCACATATGCCTAGCAACTAATTTCCTAGATATACACCTAAGAATTTCCTAATTTCCTAGGTATATACCTACCTACTTTCTAAGAGAAACTCCTGTACAAGTACAAATAAAAAACAAGTACAAAAATACTCTTAAAAGCTCTGTTTATAATAACAAAATCTGGGAAACAACCCAAAGTCCACAAACCGAAAACTGGATCAATAAATTGTAGTCATAATCATAAAATGATATATATACATATTATAAAGTAAATAAATCTTAGTGAAAATAATAATATAGATGAATTTTAGCAAGGCAATATTAAGTGGAAGAAATTAAAGAGATTAGAAAAGCATAATTTTTAATAAAATTTAAAACTAGCTTTTTAAAAAAAATATTTTTAGGAATATGTAGATGCAATAAGACTATATTAAAAAGAAGCAAGAGAATGAATATAGGGACCACTGCCTAAACTGTTGACGACTTTGTTGTTGTTGTTCAGTCCCTAAGTCACATCTGACACTTTTCAACCCCAAGGACTGCAGAATGCCAGACTTCCCTGTCCTTCAGTATTTCCCAGAGCTTCCTCAAATTCATAATCATTGAGTTGGTGATTCAATCTAACCATCTCATCCTCTGTCCCACTTTCTCCTCCGGCCTCCAATCTTTCCCTGCATCAGGGTGTTTTCCAATGAGTCAGCTCTTCACATCAGGTGGTCAGAGTATTGGAACTTCAGCTTCAGCATCAGTCCTTGCAATGAATATTCAAGGATGATTTCCTTTAGGATTGATCGGTTTGATCTCCTTACAGTCCAAGAGACTCTCAAGAGCCTTCTCCAGAACTACAATTCAAAAGCATCAATTCTTTGGCACTCACATCCGTAAATAACTACTAGAAAAACCATAGCTTTGACTATAAGGGCCTTGGTCACAAAGTGATTTCTCTGCTTTTTAATACACTGTCTAGGTCCGTCACAGCTTTTCTTCCAAGGGGCAACAATCTTTTAATTTCATGGCTGCATTAACTATCGTCAGTGATTTTAGAGCCCAAGAAAATAAAATCTGTCACTGTTCCCAATTTTTCCTTCTATTTGCCATGAAGTGATGGGACTAGATGCCATGATTTCAGTTTTTTGAATGTTGAGCTTCAAGCCAGCTTTTTCACTCTCCTCTTTCTCCTTCATCAAGAGGCTCTTTAGTTCCTCTTCACTTTCTGCCATTAGAGTAATATCATCTGCATATCTGAGGGTTTTGATATTTCATCCAGTAATCTTGATTCCAGCTTGTAATTCATCCAGTCTGGCATTTTGAATGATGTACTCTGCCTATAAGTTAAATAAACAGGGTGGCAAAACACAGCCTTGTTGTACCCCTTTCCCAATTTGGAACCAGTCCGTTGTTCTATGTAAGGTTCTAACTGTTACTTCTTGACCTGCATACAGATTTCTCAAGAGACAGGTAAGGTGGTCTGGTATTCCTATCTCTTTAAGAACTTTCCACAGTTTGTTGTGATCCACACAGTCAAAGGAGCTTCCCTTGTAGCTCAGTTGGTAAAGAATCTGCCTGCAATGCAGGAGACCTGAGTTCAGTTCCTGGGTCAAGAAGATCCCCTGGAGAAGGAAATGGCAACCCATTCTAGCATTCTTGCCTGGAGAATCCCAGGCAAGAGAAAGGCGAGCCTGGTAGGCTATAGCCCATG
This sequence comes from Bubalus bubalis, assembly GCF_019923935.1. Taxonomy (NCBI): domain Eukaryota; kingdom Metazoa; phylum Chordata; class Mammalia; order Artiodactyla; family Bovidae; genus Bubalus; species Bubalus bubalis. Next base: position 113,191,905 of record NC_059161.1, read on the forward strand.
GGGTCACAAGAGTCAGGCATGACTTAGTGACTAAACCACCAACCACCACACAGTCAAAGGCTTTAGCATAGTCAATGAAGCAAAAGGAGATGTTTTTCTGGAATTCCCTTGCCTTTTCCATGATCCAAAAATGTTGGCAATTCGATTTCTGGTTCCCGTGCCTTTTCTAAATCCAGCTTGTACATGTGGAATTTCTCAGTTCATGTACTATTGGAGCCTAGCTTGAAGGATTTTGAGCATAACCTTACTAGCATGTGAAATAAGTGCAACTGTATGATAATTTGAACATTCTTTGGCACTCCCCTTCTTTGGGATTGGAATGAAAACTGACCTTTTCCAGTCCTGTGGCCCCTGCTGAGTTCTCCAAATTTGCTGGCATATTGAGTGCAGCACTTTCACAGCACCATCTCTTAGGATTTGAAATAGCTCAACTGGAATTCCATCACCTTCACTAGCTTTATTCACAGTAATGCTTCCTAAGGCCCACTTAACTTCACATTCCAGGATGTGAGTGACCACACCATCATGTTTATCCAGGTCATTAAGACTTTTCATACAGTTCTTATGTGTATTCTTGCCACCTCTTCTTAATCTCTTCTGCTTCTGTTAGGTCCTTACCATTTGTGTCCTTTATCATACCCATCCTTGCATGAAATGTTCCCTTGATATCTCCAATTTTCTTGAAGAGATCTCTAGTTTTTCCCATTCTATTGTTTCCCTCTACTTCTTTGCATTGTTCATTTAAGAAGGCCTCCTGTCTCTCCTTGCTGTTCCCTGGAACTCTGCATTCAGTTGAGTATGTCTTTCCCTTTCTCCTTTGCTTTTTGCTTCTCTTCTTTCCTCAGCTATGTGTAAAATCTCCTCAGACAACTAGTTTCCCTTCTTACATTTCTTTTTATTTGGGATAGTTTTGGTCACTGCTTCCATACAATGTTACAAACTTCTCTTCATAGTTCTTCAGGCATTCTGTCTATCAGATCTAATGCCTTGAATCTATTCATCACCTCCAATGTATAATCATAAGGGATTTGATTTAGGTCACACCTGAATGGCCTAGTGGTTTTCCCTACTTTCTTCAATTTAAGTCTGAACTTTGCAATAAGGAGCTGGTGATCTGAGCCAGACTCAGCTCCAGGTCTTATTTTTGCTGACTGTATAGAGCTTCTCCATCTTCGACAGCAACAAATATAATCAACCTGATTTTGGTATTATTTGGTGATTTTCATGTGTATAGTCATCTCTTGAGCTGTTGACAACTAGGGGTTTATTTTTATTATTATTATTACAAAACAATATAAAGGAAGTAAAGTTTAAAAGGTACAGTCAGTTCAGAATTCTGGGCTTGTCAACATTCCCAATTCAATGGGAATCAAAACCCAGATCTCGGGACCTCCCTGGTGGTCCAGTGACTAAGACTCCACACTCCCAATGCAGGAGGCCTGGGTTCAATCCCTGGTCAGAGAATTAAGATCCCACATGCTGCAACATGCCACAAGGAAGATGGAAGATCTCCCTTGTTGCAACTAAGACCTGGTACAGCCAAATAAATAAGTACTTAAAAAACAAACCAAATCTCTTGGCTCTATGACACAAGTTTCTCCCAGTGCATGCCTAAATATTGCCTAGGACTGTTCAAGTTTTTTTTTTTTTTTAAAGCCCTTTCCATAAAATGTTATCACTTATGTGCAGACATATATGAAAGCAGATTAAGAAACTGATTTTAAATAGAAAAATCAAAAGTCCTTACATGAACTCTTCACCTCTAACAATCAAAAACTGGCTAAAGACTATCTTTCCTCACCCAGCTCCCAACATTCTTTATTCTTTTCATAACTCTGCAATATTTCTGCCAGAAAGTGTGAAACAAATAATTTCCAACACTAAAATATTTCTGGAATCAAGACAGTAAAGGAACAATTTGAAAGAAAAACAAAAGGCACTAGTTACAAGAATTGGGATACAGCCATTCAAGAAATTACCAGACAGTCCTGAAAAAAGAACCATGAGGGAGACACCACATGACGACACAGAATTGTTTAAAAAAATGGTACAGAACAATATATATAGTGGGCATACAATCTCAGCTTAAATGAAGAAGAAGAAAAATATATACATATAAAATAATTATACTTGCGAATGCTTAAAATATCTCCAGGAGACACAAGGCGTGAATATTATAAACTCTTCTATTTTGAATACTGAACATCTGAATGTATTTATTATTCAAAAAGTAAATTCCAAATTTTAAAATAATAAAAGAAGACTACAATAAAAAACAAATACATTCCAAAGAGCACTGAAACCTCTTCTAAGAGAAAGTACTCCAGGGAGCTATTCTTCTCATCGTAATTGTGCACACTCACGGTCTGGAAGACAGGGCTATGGCTCACAAAGAGTGCACTATTCACTGGTTTCGACAGATCTTATTTGAAGCTTTTTTAACAACTCTTTTCATGTTTTGAATGCTAAATGTTACCTACATAAAAATAAGATTGGCTTATTTCTTCCTTTTATTTACGTTTTCTTCTGCTTGAAAAAGATTTATATTATTGATACTACCAAAATTATACCAACAACCGGCATCAATCCATGTCCATCTTTTGAATTACTAGTAAGACAGCTTACCTTTTTAACTAGAAACTTTAAAAATTGGCCCTATTTGCTTTTTTGATAAGAATTGTGGCGGGGGATGGAAGCATTGTGGGGTTTCAGTGTTAGATAGTATTTTTATCTAAAATGACCTATAATTGCCTTTGTACACCCAACCACAGACTCCAGAAGTGAAATGTTGATTGTACTTCCTTGTGTGGGATATTTCAAACTAGTAAATTTCAAACCAGATAATTACATCAAAAACCAATCATCTTCACATTACTTTTCAAAATGGAAGTACTGTAACAAAGTATCAAGGACTACAAAAAGTTAAAATGGCACATCTTCTTGGGGGAGGTTAATTTCAAACATTATTTATATAAATTTAAATGTATTATGATGTGGGCATTGTAAAAGTCATGTGGATTTGTAAGAGAAATGTGAAATTCCGAAGACATTTAGAACTACTTAACTGATATGTGACATCAGCTGTACCTTGACAGAGTGCTGTTTACTAACCTACCATCAGCTGGGTTTTTTCCAGTTTAGTAAAACTGTATACAAATAATAAAATAGGGTGCTACTTACAAAATCCCTATTTTTTTCCCCAGAAATTTGCATTTAATTTGAAAGCAATTAAGATAACAGATGAACTAAAATGTCTAGTGTATTCCAGAATATTCCTGATTTTGGACATCAGTTCTCACTAGGTTGGAATTACCACTAAATGATGATGACATATATATTTACCCGACAGTTTTGCCTGTTGAATCAGATGGTAAAGAATATGGCTGCAATGCAGGGGACCCAGGTTCAATACCTGGGTCAGGAAGATTCCCTGGAGAAGGGAATGGCAACCCACTCCAGTATTCCTGCCTGGAGAATTCCACTGACAGAGGAACCTGGTGGACTACAGTCCAGGGGGTCACAAAGAGTCAGACACGGCTGAGCAACTAACACAAGTGTCTGTAATATTCAGCAGGTACTAAGGCAAATACTGAAAAAATAAAGTAACCTTTTGCTGACTTGCTATACTGGACAAGGGTTCCACATTTACTACCTGAAGTTCCCTTAAAGATGACACATTTGGGTCTGACCTTTTCATGCCACTGACTGGTGAATCACCTCTGACATTCACATACAGTGTGTAAGTTGCTTCGTAGCATAGATGACCACTGGTGACTGACCTCCTTTATATTTGTCTGTGTAGACATCAAATGCAGGAATGATAAGTCATTTCACAGAGAGAAAAGCAAGCAGCTTGCAATCGGGGTTTCTTTTAGCCCCATTTTGTCAAATGACTTCCTCTAAGCAAACACTGGCTACTCCCTGCTGGACTGTCCGCCCGCTCTGCTCTCCAGTTCTCTGTATTTCTGCACAAGACTACATTTCAAACAGTACTTCTGTTGCAGCAGCCTCCAGCAGTGTACCCCGGTGTACAGTATCTGAAAGAGCCAACTGTCAGAGGGACCCAGTATTTGCATTTACATCTGCACAAATCTTAATGACAATTTGCAAAATTTCTGCACAGCACATTTAGCTTATTCTAAGGCAACTTTCAAGATAACTGCCCTACTTCCTGAATGTCTACTGCATTTTCTCAACCACTGACTCTACTTAACCATGTATTTTTACACCTCTCTACACAGCTAGAAAGGAGACAGGAGTAGGGTATGAAGAGTAGGAGGATGTTTCTAAGTAAAATGTATTCTATAGGCAATGACCAGAAGAATGCCATAAGTAATATCTCAAATAAATTGTATACAACTGGATTTTTTAATAAGTCATTATTGCAGCATTGTTTTTATGAGCCCATTAGGTGCATCTTATTGCCTTCTTAATTCATATTCAGAGGACTCGGGAGAAATAATGTTTTTCTTATTGTTGCCTATTGGTTCATTAAAATCTGTATTTCATAGAATGAAGCCAGTTATCTCACCTGAGAGTTAGAAACATCTAAGGAATAAAACTACACCATAAAAAAACCTACAGCAGCATAAAAAGATTAATGAAGTTAGAATCTGCCACTTTGAACTGATGTCCAAAAAATTACAAAAATATGTAATTTTTCATCTGCTACCTCCATGTGCAATTTTATTTTACTGAGCCACACCGTGAGGCGGTTCTACACTAACATCAGTGAGATGACCAGGCACATCCGTGGTATAATTTTAAAATGCAGTAACAGAGCTTCAAAAATATAGATCCTAAAACTGCTTTAACCTCTAAAAGCAGAAATTATGTAGCTTTCTCATATTAATAACTTCTCATATTATTTTAAATAACCCATTAATTCAAAATACGTCTTGCTTTTAAAACAAAACGTAAAAGAAATTGACTGGATTTCAAGATAAATGGATGGATTTAAAATATGCTGGTTAATACTATCAAATACCTTTGCAAATTCGAAACAATATATCACAACTATCATAATACAAAAATAGATGCACTCACAGCCGTCCATGTGTATACTATTAATTTGATATACAACATTATCTACCATTTGTAATATACTAACTATATGACACAAATATCTTCTTACTTAATTAATACAGTACTTTAATTAATACTGTACAGTAGCTAGGTTATTTTATACTCATTTTACTCATTAGATAAACAGACTCAAGAAAGGTTAAAAAAAAATGGTACAAAAATCATAATACTGCTAAGAAAGAATTCAGATTTAAGTATGACTTACATTAGTTTTATGCACTACAGCATGCTGGTTTTCCCAATGATTCCAAAGAGCATTCTGGTGTTTGCAACATTTGTTTTTCACTTAGCCATTTAAATTCAGTATCATTCTCTGACATTTGGAACTGAGAGTTTGAACCTTTGTCAAAACCTGGTCTGGCGCTGAAATTCACTTTAAGATTGAAAACTTTTAGCTACTATAAGCCCTAAAAAATTACATTTCTAAAAAGAACCATACAAGACTGAGAGCATACTGTTAACCAGAGTTACAAAATCAGTCAACTCCTAAATAACTTGTAAGAATCAATTTTTGTCAGCTCTCAAGTTTAACATAGATGATGTTATAAGAAAGATAATTTACAGCTAGAGGGAAAGAAACTTCTAAAGAATATATCCTCTATACCACCAAGTGCAACCTTAGGCAAAAGCTTCTTGGATATCGTAATATAATCCTGTGGTTCCCTTGTTGTTCCTCTTCTTAAATATTTCATATTTTCATTTTGCCTGCTCCAGTACACAGCTGTTAATAAATACTGATGAAGACAGTAAATTTCAGATTTAAAGAAATATAAATCCCCTTTGCTTATAAATCATTCATCCATTAAACAAATATTTACTGGCCATTTATTAAGTCTTAGCTGGCGGGAATACTCCAGAAAACAAAATCCCTGCTCTCTTGGAGTCTACATCCTAGTGGGGAAGACTTAAGCCTGTTAAAGGGAACAGAGAAGGCTTGCTTTACAGATGGTAACCAGAAAAGGCTCTGTGAGGAGGTGGCCTGTGAACAGACACCAGAGTTAAATGGAGTGAATTACGTGGGAACCTGTGGAAAGACCATCTGGGCAGGGGGACCCATAAGTGCAAAGACCCTGGGGCAAGAGCAGTTTGGTGGCTATGCAAGCAGAATGACAGGAGAAAAACCTCCAGAAATAAGGCTAGACCTTGCAGGGCTTCCAAGCTGTAGTGATACTGAGAACCCTTGAAATAGAAATCTACTAGAAGATTTTGTGAAAGAGGAATATGGCCTTGCTTATATTGAAGAGGACTAATCCAGGAGCTATACAAAGACTAGTCCCGAGCAGGACAGAAATCAAACAAGGAGACCAGTTTGTGGCTGTTGCCTTGGTCTAGTTAAGGAGCAAAGGGTGATTTGTGCTATAGTCGGAGCAATAGAGGAAGTGAGAAATGCCCCAAGTCAAGATAGATCTATCTTGTGGGTAGGGACAACTCAACTCTGTTGAATTTGCTCATACAGTGGGCATGAGCTGGAGAAAAGGCAGAGTAACATCTGACCCCAAGGATTTTAATGAGTCACAGGGTAATTTTCAATTTTTTCAATCACCGTTCTGACTACTTCTAACTTTTCCCATCAGCCTGGGTAAAGTCAATTCACCCTGAATCTCTATCTTAAAGCCAAACAATCATGGAATTTATTCATAGTCCCTTAGAGGACACAGCGCACCTAAGTTAAAGGTGTCTTCCTTCTAACTTTCGTACTGTCTCAGGAATAACTCCTAACAACTAACCAAAGTAAATGGTGCCTTTCTCCTTTCATGTCCTTTCTTTTCTACTCTCTTCTTTCTCATGACCTCATAGGAAAAAGCTGCACAGTGAAGAAGCACTAAGTGAAAAGCCCAGCGATGGTCATTCTTCAATCAATGACTTGCCAGGCAGCCGGGCTTGCTAACCATCTCCTGTTCCACCACTGCCGCCTATCTACAAGTCACTAACAGGTGTGTACATGCAGGCTGAAGGTCACTGTGATACAAAAGACGGATAAGATTTAATATAACCGACTTCCCTCTCAGAGAACTTATGTTAAACACATGCACACACGTGTATCTTTAACACTGTGCCACCTGGGTTGGAGAAGATCCGCTGGAGTAGGAAACAGCAACCCACTCTAATATTCTTGGCTCTAAAATTGTGTGGACAGAGGAGGCTGGAGGGCTGTAGTCCATGGGATCTCAAAAGAGTAGGACACGACTAAGCAACTGAGCACACACACACCTAACAAAATACAATTAAGGCTTTTCAGTAGTGCAATAAAATGTTATCTCCACAATTTTAAAAAGCCCCAGAATATAGTATACCTTGTTAGTACAGACTGGTTTTCCTATTTCTGGTGTGTTCTTTCTACCTCTAGTTTTTGCCCTTTTCCAAAATCGTCATTTTCTTCTGTAGCAAATATTTGCAGGGGAGCATATTCCAAATCCTGAAAGATGATGCTGTGAAAGTGCTGCACTCAATATGCCAGCAAATTTGGAAAACTCAGCAGGGGCCACAGGACTGGAAAAGGTCAGTTTTCATTCCAATCCCAAAGAAAGGCAATGCCAAAGAATGCTCAAACTACCACACAATTGCACTCATCTCACACGCTAGTAAAGTAATGCTCAAAATTCTCTAAGCCAGGCTTCAGCAACATGTGAACCATCAACTTCTTGATGTTCAAGCTGGTTTTAGAAAAGGCAGAGGAACCAGAGATCAAATTGCCAACATCTGCTGGATCATGGAAAAGGCAAGAGAGTTCCAGAAAAACATCTATTTCTGCTTTATTGACCATGCCAAAGCCTTTGACTCTCTGGATCACAAGAAACTGTGGAAAATTCTGAAAGAGATGGGAATACCAGAACACCTGACCTGCCTCTTGAGAAATTTGTATGCAGGTCAGGAAGCAACAGTTAGAACTGGACATGGAACAACAGACTGGTTCCAAATAGGAAAAGGAGTTCGTCAAGGCTGTATATTGTCACCCTGTTTATTTAACTTATATGCAGAGTACATCATAAGAAACGCTGGACTGGAAGAAGCACAAGCTGGAATCAGGATTGCCAGGAGAAATATCAATAACCTCAGATATGCAGATGACACTACCCTTATGGCAGAAAGTGCAGAGGAACTAAAAAGCCTCTTGATGAAGGTGAAAGTGGAGAGTGAAAAAGTTGACTTAAAGCTCAACATTTAGAAAACGAAGATCATGGCATCCGGTCCCATCAATTCATGGGAAATAGATGGGGAAACAGTGGAAACAGCGTCAGACTTTATTTTTCTGGGCTCCAAAGTCACTGCAGATGGCGATTGCAGCCATGAAATTAAAAGACGCTTACTCCTTGGAAGGAAAGTTATGTCCAACCTAGATAGCATATTCAAAAGCAGAGACATTACTTTGCCAACAAAGGTTCGTCTAGTCAAGGCTATGGTTTTTCCTGTGGTCATGTATGGATGTGAGAGTTGGACTGTGAAGAAGTCTGAGCCCCGAAGAATTGATGCTTTTGAACTGTGGTATTGGAGAAGACTCTTGAGAGTCCCTTGGACTGCAAGGAGATCCAACCAGTCCATTCTGAAGGAGATCAGCCCTGGGATTTCTTTGGAAGGACTGATGCTAAAGCTGAAACTCCAGTACTTTGGCCACCTCATGGGAAGAGTTGACTCATTAGAAAAGACTCTGATGCTGGGAGGGATTGGGGGCAGGAGGAGAAGGGGATGACAGAGGATGAGATGGCTGGATGGCATCACTGACTCGATGGACATGAGTCTGAGTGAACTCCAGGAGTTGGTGATGGACAGGGAGGCCTGGCGTGCTGTGATTCATGGGGCGGCAAAGAGTCAGACACGACTGAGCGATTGATCTGATCTGATCTGATTTACTCTATGTTAAGACCTGTAACAAGTACTCCACTGTATAATGTCATTTATTCATCACAACAGCTCTCTAAGTACTATCATTACCACCACTTTGCGGATGAATAAAGTTGGGATTGATCAGATTACCACAAGTGACAGAGCTAGGAGGTGTCCCCTACTAAGGGCGTCAGAGTTCACTCTCAAAACTAATAGTAACTATCTCTTAGTCCACCTAAGAGATCTTCCTAAACACAAACTGGATTTCAGTTCCTGCTCAAATAAAATACCTTCAAATGTTTTTAAAGACCTACAAGATAAGAGTCCAAACTCCTTAGCATATTAGCCTTAACATCATCTCCAATTAATCCTCTTCATTCCCTACATTACTGCCAACACTGACTACTGGCCATTTTCCAAATACATTCTCTACTATTCCACCTGTGTCTGTTCTCACATTAATCCATCAAACCAGCCTCAATCTGTTCAAACCAAGCTATCACTCTAAAATCCAACTCAAATGCCACTCTCTCTTCAGGAAATTTTTCCCGCAAAACTTGCAACACACACACATACAATTATTTTTTTTAAATAGATTTTTTCCCTTCTTATAGATCCCACAGCATTTTGTAGTTTTTCAGGCAACTTTAATTCTACACTATTCATACAAATTTCTTCTCTCATCTTTCAGTACTCTCTAGGGTTAGCTCCTGTGTTTGGGGGTAGTTATTGCTATTATTGTGGTTCAGTCGCTCAGTCACGTCCTACTCTCTGTGACCTCATGGACTGTAGCACGCCAGGCTTCCCTGTCTTTCACCATCTCCCAGAGCATGCTCAAATTCATGCCCATTGAGTCGGTGATAACATCCAACCATCTCATCCTCTGTCATCCCCTTCTCCTCCTGCCTTCAATCTTTCCCAGCATGAGTCTTTCCTCATGAGTCAGTTCTTTGCATCAGGTGCCCAAAGTATTGGAGCTTCAGCATCAGTCCTTCCAATGAATATTCAGGGTTGATTTCCTTTAGGATTGACTGGTTTGATCTCCTTGCAGTCCAAGGGACTCTCAAGAGTCTTCTCCAACACCACGGTTCAAAAGCATCAGTTCTTCAGTACTCACACTTCTTTGCTGTTCAACTCTCACATCCATTCATGACTACTAGAAAAACCATAGCTTTGACTTGACAAACCTTTGTTGGCAACATAATGTCTCTGCTTTTTAATATACTGTCTAAGTTGGTCATAGTTTTTCTTCCAAGGAGCAGGCGTCTTTAATTTCATGGCTGTAGTCACCATCTGCAGTAATTCTGGAGCCTAAGAAAATAAAGTCTGTCACCATTTCCATTGTTTCCCCATCTATTTGCCATGAAGTGATGGGACCGGATGCCATGATCTTCGCTTTTGAGTGTTGAGTTTTAAGCCAGCTTTTTCACTCTCCTCTTTCACCTTCATCAAGAACTCTTTAGTTCCTCTGCTTTTTGCCATAAGGGTGGTGTCATCTGCATACTTGAGGCTGTTGATATTTCTCCTAGGAATCTTGATTCCAGCTTGTGCTTCATCCAGTTTAACATTTCACATGATGAACTCTGCATATAAGTTAGATAAGCAGGGTGACAATATACAGCCTTGATGTACTCCTTTCCCAATTTTGAGCCAGTCTGTTGTTCCAAGTCTGGTTTTAACTGTTGTTCCATGTCCGGTTCTAACTATTGCTATTATTATCATTGTCATAAATGATTTAACCCACTTAAATAGCCATTAAACCTTTGACAATATCCCATTCATTCATTTTGGAGAAGGCAATGGCACCCCACTCCAGTATTCTTACCTGGAAAATCCCATGGACGGAGGAGCCTGGTAGGCTGCAGTCCATGGGGTCGCTAAGAGTTGGACATGACTGAGTGACTTCACTTTCACTTTTCACTTTCACGCATTGGAGAAGGAAATGGCAACCCACTCCAGTATTCTTGCCTGGAGAATCCCAGGGATGGGGGAGCCTGGTGGGCTGCTGTCTATGGGGTTGCACAGAGTCAGACACGACTGAAGCAACTTAGCAGCAGCAGCAGCAGCATTCATTCATTTATTCAACAAATCTTTAATGATAGCCCACGAGGACCAGGTATGATACTAGTCCCTGGTCATAAGTCAATAAAATACAATCTCTGCCTTTGAAAGGATCACAGTTCTTTAAATGTCAAAGTCAACTTGAGCTTGGTTCAGGAACCAGAAACTGATTTAAAGAGGGGTCGCTCTCAATTCAGTTTGAGTACTGTTTCCCATTGGAAGTGTTTAAATTTCACACAGAAAAACACTCAAATGTGACAGAACTAATGAAAGATCAAAGAAGCTCCACCAAGGTATAATCAAATAAATGAAATCCAAAAATAATTCTTCAGTTAGAAAAAGGAATAGTTACGATAAAGCAATCTATGAAGGCATGACTAGTACAAATGTGAGATCATCAAATTTAAAACCATTAAACTGGTAGGATACTTTGATGATGACTAGGATAAATAAGAAAAAGGCAGAAGTTTTATTTCCTACAGCATGAAATAAAGTTATGAAAACCAATGCCTCAAAGTGCAACTAACAGAGGTATAAAACAAACCTAAAAGGTTCTGGGAAAAACTAAGACAAAGCTAAAAGTCATTGCACGAAGAAACAGGCAATACTTAACCTTTCAGGTCCTATCAGAGATGGAAATCACGTTGTCCCTCAGCAGCAGAATTATTTTTAACTGGAGGTGACTAGTGGCCAATTAAATACTATTAAACCCTTGGCCTGATCTGTTCTAGCAATTTCTAATGTAAACCCCTGGCTCTGAAGGCATTTCAAACTAATTCCCAGGGTGATCAGTCATAACAGTGCAATGAGACTTAAAGGATCTTCAGCTTGCTCTCCCCCCAAACGCATCTCTACTATCTACCGTGCTATTAAAACAGGTCTTTTAGGAGAAGACATGTGTCACAACATCAGTGTTCCATTTGAAACTTGCTGGTGACCGACTTTGTTTTCAGCTCAAAGGGAGCATCTTCCTCTCTTGTGGCCCCTTTTCTCCCCTCACTCAGGTCTACCACACTCTACTGCAAATACCCTACTGCAAACATTCGAGGATTAATTCTTTGTGTGTGTATGTTAAGTCCTTGCCCATTTTCTTTCCTTTTCAAATTGTATTATTTGTCTTTGGCTGTGCTGGGTCTTCGTTGCTGCGGGGGCTTTCTCTAGTTGTGGTGCATGGGCTTCTCATTGGGGTGGCTTCTCTTGTTGTAGAGCAAGGGCTCCAGGGTGCTTGGGCTTCAGCAGTTGCGGCGCGTGGGCTCAGAAGTTGCAGCTCCCGGACTCTAGAGCGTAGTTGCAATAGCTGCGGCGCACGGGCTTCGTTGCCCTGCAGCGTGTAGTATCTTCCCGGTACAGCGATCAAACCCATGTTTCCTGCGTTGCCAAGCAGATTCTTAACCACTGAACCACCAAGGAAGTTGGGGTTAAAATCTTATCAATCATTCCCTACAGGCCCAGCAGCACTTTGAATACAACAAATGGTTAATGTACATTATAGATTAAAAATAGCAATAAAGTGCTTTCCCCACAATTCTCAGAATAGAAAATTATCACACTCCCATGTAAACAACTCATGGTTAAAGACCAAGGGTGTTTGTACACTGACAGTGTAAATGATGTGCAGACCTAGTTCTACTCATCATTCAAAGCTGGATATGAGTCAAGTTGCCAGCAGTCATTTTAAACTGATTAATTAAATTCATTCATAAGTTTATCTTCTCATGCATTCAACCCTTCCTGTTTGATGACTTCAAAGTAACCTATAAGACCTTTTTTCCAGGATTTTAAAGAGTCCTCAGAAACAGCATATGTCAAACGAGGAGAAAAATACAACTATTTGGACAACATTTCCTTCACAAGTATACCAAATTTTATTAATATGCCTTCAAAGAAGTATACCTTAAAAAAAATTAATTTCATCTTCTAATTCTACACTAAAGAAAGAAAAAGACTTTATTTCACAATATATAAACAGCATGATTCAGCAGTTTTCTATCCATCTTTTGAAGATCATTTTCAAAAGATGGCAACTTTTCTTGTCCACAGTACTCTCTACAGATTAAATGACTACCTATAGAAATGACAGCAGAGTGCTTGGAATGTAAGTCTTCAAAAATACTGTTATCACTAATACTCATTCCTACACTTATAAAAACCTGGCTGATTCTTCCCTTTCCACCTTTTCTTGTGCTCCACACCCTCAACGATATGCTGATGACTCAGCCTGTAGTTACCTTTGACCCCAAGGTTTCTTCTGCTCCATCTGAGCTGAGACACACCCTCATGATCTCCTGTGTGTCTAATGTACCCACTGCTGTGCAAGGCAAGTACACAGTGGGAACAGGGGCCTCTGCCTTCCTGGAGACTGGGGACACTGCCTCTCACAGTCACTCAGCAAACCAAGAGAAGAGGGTAACACAGTGCCTCTCAGATTAGCTCTTCCAGCAAATGCTGTAGGGCCAGGACAACAACAACACACTAAATTAGGTAACAGGATTCCATTAAGCTAAGGGACAGAGTCAAAAGAGAACCATTCTAAAATTCATTTAAGAGTCGGACACGACTGAGCAACTGAACTGAACTGAACTGATACATATACTTATATATGTATATATTTTGCATTTACTCTATTTCATATAGTTTTGACAACTTTAATTGAATTTTGATAACTTTATTAGAATAGTAAACATTTGTGTAAAAGCTTTGAAGAGATATTTAACACTAAACTGCTTGTAAAAGATTACTAATGTTGGCATCTTTATAAGTAAATATATTTGTTCACATTTCCACTCTCAAAAAAAATAAAAAAATAAAAAAAATAAAATTCATTTAAAACAACACAAAATGTCCTAGAAAACCTATGAGTTAAAACAACTACAAGGTTAAAAACATAAAGACACTATTGAGACACAAAAGAACACTGACCACTGATGAAATCTACAAAGTACAGCAAATATAGGTATGAAAGGACAGTAAATTTCAAGACTTTTTTAGCTTTTTGGAAAAAATTTGTACAGAATAAAGGAAAATATGTGTATCAGAGTGGAAACGAACTCAGAGGACTTGATTCTAAAGGATTTCACACATTGAATTGGCGTTGATACTGACATTTTTATTACTAGTAGACACTCAAGAAAAGAGGTGCTCACGCCAAGCCATGAGTGCAGGCCCTCAGCCGAGGCCCTGTGCTGACTCAGAGTCACACAGCAGAGTGGTTTCCCAAAGCATACTCACTCTCTACCACATGAAAATCTATCCCAGACTGGTTTTCAGTATGTGGCATTCCTGAAGGGTTGCAGTGCAGGAGAAAAGACTGTAAGAAGAAACACAGCCAGCTATATGGGATATCAAATTTCATCTTTTAGAGAAAAACGATTAAATAAGGAAACGAATGAAATAAAAGATACACCTGATATCTATCCAAACCTCTTAGACATTAAAAAAAAAGTTTTTTTGTATTGAAGTGTGTGTGTGTGTGTGTGTGTGTGTGTGTGTGTGAGTGTGTTCAGTCTCTCAGTCGTGTTTGACTCTTTGCAACCCCATGGACTGTAGCCTGCCAGGCTCCTCTGTCCATGGGATTTTCCAGGCAAGAGTACTGAAGTGGGTTGCCATTTCCTTCTCCAGGGGATCTTCCTCTGCCAACGTGTCTCCTGCATCAGTAGGCAGAAGCCCATTCTAAAGTATAGTTGATTTATAATATTATATTAGTTTCAGGTGTACAGCATCTTGATTCAATATTTTTATAGATTATACTCCATCTAAAATTATTATAAAATAATGGCTATATAACCCTGCGCTGTACAACACAGCCTTGTTACTCATCTATTTTATACACAGTAGTCTGGACCTCTTAATCCCATATCCCTATCTTGCTTCTCCTCTTTTCCCTCTCCCCACTGGTAACCACCATAGTTTGATTCCTAAACCTGGGAGTCTGTTTTATTATATACAGTTGACTGTCTCATGTTTTAGATTCCAAACATGAGTGAGTGCATACAGTATTTGTCTTTCTCTGCCTGATTTATAAATATTTTACTAAGTATAATACTCTCTAGGTCCATCACGGTTGTTGCAAATGGCAATAGTTTCATTCTTCTTTACGGCTGAGTATATACATACCAGGCTTCTTTCTCCGTTCATCTGCTGATGGACACATGGGTTGTTTCCATTATCTTGGCTATTATACATAATGCTGTTAAAAACATTAGGGTGTGTATCTTTTTGAATTAGTGTCTTTTTAAATTGTTTCCTTGTATGAAAACATCACACACAGCAATACCAGAGACAGCAAGGCTGGTGCTTCTTAAGTTCTATGCGTCTAGTATGACATCCTACTTTGCCCTCACTTGCTAACATCAATCTTCCTCCTTAAACTTGTGATGTGTGTGCTCAGTCACTTCAGTCGTGTCCAACTCTTTGCAACCCTATGGACTGTAGCCCGCCAGGCTCCTCTGTCTATGGGATTATCCAGTCAAGAATACTAGAGTGGGCCACCATGCCCTCCTCCAGGGAATCTTCCCCACCCAGGGACTGAACGTGTGTCTCCTGCAGTGCAGACAGATTCTTTACTGCTGAGCTACTGGGGAAGCCCTTAGCTTGTGATACTTCCTCTGGAAAACCAGGAAAAGCAAATGTCTGTATTTTCTATTGTTCATCTAACAAACATGCGGGAGTTGGTGATGGACAGGGAGGCCTGGCACGCTGTGATTCATGGGGTTGCAAAGAGTCGGAGACGACTGAGCGACTGAACTGAACTGAACATGCAAAAGAATACAGTTGTTAACTGCTTTGAGAATTTCATGTTGATGTCTATTTCCCCTAATTATCTTATGTCCCTGAAATTAAGGTATCTCATTTTACATATTGATTTACTAATATAAGACTTATTGTCCTGAAGCCCTCATTTCTTAATATTGCTAGCTATGCTGAATAAAAACAGCAATGTCTCTATAATACAGCTATTAAACACTCTTCAGATTGAACCTGTGCTGAATCTTTTAAACCATACTTAGAAAACAAATTAGTGCTGACTAACAGATGACACCACCCTTATGGCAGAAAGTGAAGAGGAACTAAAAAGCCTCTTGATGAAAGTGAAAGTGGAGAGTGAAAAAAGTTTGCTTAAAGCTCAACATTCAGAAAACGAAGATCATGGCATCCGGTCCCATCAATTCATGGGAAATAGATGGGGAAACAGTGTCAGACTTTATTTTTTCGGGCTCCAAAATCACTGCAGATGGTGATTGCAGCCATGAAATTAAAAGACGCTTACTCCTTGGAAGGAAAGTTATGACCAACCTCGATAGCATATTCAAAAGCAGAGACATTACTTTGCCAACAAAGGTCCGTCCAGTCAAGGCTACGGTTTTTCCAGTAGTCATGTATGGATGTGAGAGTTGGACTGTGAAGAAAGCTGAGCGCCAAAGAATTGATGCTTTTAAACTGTGGTGCTGGAAAAAAATCTTGAGAGTCCCTTGGACTGCAAGGAGATCCAACCAGTCCATTCTAAAGGAGATCAGTCCTGGGTGTTCTTTGGAAGGAATGATGCTAAAGCTGAAACTCCAGTACTTTGGCCACCTCATGTGAAGAGTTGACTCATTGGAAAAGACCCTGATGCTGGGAGGGATTGGGGGCAGGAGGAGAAGGGGATGACAGAGGATGAGATGGCTGGATGGCATCACTGACTCGATGGACATGAGTCTGAGTGAACTCCGGGAGTTGGTGATGGACAGGGAGGCCTGGCGTGCTGCAATTCATAGGGTCGCAAAGAGTCGGACACAACTGAGTGACTGAACAGTTGATTCATACAGAAAAATGAGGACTCATACCTACCTCTCCCTGTCATCAGAAGTGAAATACCACAGCTCTTTGTTTTCCTCTAATGAATATTCTCACTTTCTATCCTGTAGCAGGATTATTTCTGAAACTATCACACCATAAGCTCTTCAACTGTCTAATTATTGAATACATGTGTGTTTTTGTTAATAATTTTACAGTAGTTTCCATCTGTTTTGAAGAGTTTATTAAGTCATGAATGAGAAAAACAAGAAGGAAGTTAACATTTATCGAGCACCAAATCTGTGCCAGACACAGAAAAACTAACCTACATATGTCACACCTAATTTAATCTTCAAAAAAAAATCCTGTGAGAAAAGTAAAGCGGCTCCCTCAGCCCCAGCCCCAGCCCCAGCCCCAGCCCCAGCCCCAAGGTCATGAGGCTCTAGAATGGTACAGCTGGGATCTGAATCACAGCAATCCTTAGTCCAGACCATGCTACTACCTGTAATCTCAACTTTTTGCTTTTTTACACTTTACTGCTTTTTCAGATTATAAAAGTAATTCCTGTTCATTGCCAAAATTCTGGGAAACAGAGAAAAATACAAAGAAAATTAAGAACTATCTGAGCTCCTACGTTCCAGAGAGAACCACTGCTCAGATCTCAGTGAACTTTTTTCTTCATAAACAGAAAATTTGGGTTTTTTTTTTAACATTAATTACAAATTAACATATGGATACACTCTTATTATTAAAATTCAAGTAGGAGTCAAAGTAAAAGCCTTTTTTTGTCTCTAGTGAAGCGAAGTCACTCAATCGTGTCCTACTCTTTGCGACCCCATGGACTGTAGGCCACCAGGCTCCTGTGTCCATGGGATTTCCCAGGCAAGAATACTGGAGTGGGTTGCCATTTCCTTCTCCAGAGGATCTTCCCGACCCAGGGATCGAACCCGGGTCTCCCGCATTGCGGGCAGACTCTTTAACCTCTGAGCCACCAGGGAAGCCCGCTCTTGTCTCTAGTTCCAGTCATTAAAGTTTTACTAAAGAGACTTTTTTCTATGTCTGTATTTGCTTATATACAAATATAAACATGATCCATTTGCTGTATTTTCATAAATACCTCACTTTTCTGTGCATGTGTATTATTCTACACCATGCTTTTCTGCATTTTATGTGAGTTGATGATCTTTCCAGGTCTGTAATATACAGGTCTGACTCATGCTTTTAACTGCTAGCTTTTGTTAGATTGAGCTCAATTTCTTACAGAGTTCTTCATACCTTTTTCACTTTTATATCATAACTTTTCATTAGTCTTAAGTAATAATCTTTATAATGGCTAAGCAAGATTCTTCTATACAAATATATCATAATTATTTTTTGTTGGACATAATGTTTTACCAAATTTTCACCATTAGAATACTCTAATGAGTATCTTTGGTTAAGTCTTTAAGATCCTCAAAGTGGAATTACTAGGTCAAAGGTAACATTTCAAGGTTCTTTAATACATATTCCTAAATTGCCCCACAGAAAAATCACACCATTTAACCCCCACAGCAGTATATGAATTCTATTACATTACTTTTGCCTTTTAAAGAACTGTTTATTCAAGGAATGGATGTTTAAAAACTATACTGAATGCCAAAATTCATCTTCAAATTTGGCTTAGATGCAGAAAATACCTTATAATTTAAACCAGCAAGCTGTGATTTCTTAGATATTGGTTAAGAGGATTCTAAAACAGTAGATAAGAAAGTAAATGGATCCTATCTTGATGAGGCACCACTAAGTAACAGGTGATGGTGATAAGATAATGAAGTTAACAGACACTGTTCCTTATATCTGGTTTATAGACTCTCCTCTTCTCAGGCATCTCTCCTGTAATGAAATATGATATGCTCCAATAACCCTGACTGTAGAATACAATGCTGCTGAATGAATCATTTTTCCACCAGTCTACATCACAAAATATTCAAACAGTTTCACTAAGAATAATATGTGCCTCTGGAAGTTAAAAAAAAAAAAAGTGGCAGAAAAGAATAAACTTTTAAAAATAAGTAGATCTATGAATACCTGTAAATGCATTCATGAAAACATATGAAACATCTAACATCTAATTTGCTTAAGCTCAATGTTTAAATACAACTATACTTTAAAATTATATTATTTTCAAGCACACAGTGGAACATTAAGCAGGATAGACCATATTCTAGAAAACAAAATAAGTCCTGATATAGTTAAATGAAATAAATAATTTTATTTCTGTACACTGGTAATGAACAATCTAGAAATGGAATTAAGAAAACAATTCTATTTATAATAGGGTACACTTAAAACTAGACATTTCTTGATTACATAGATTTATATCTTTGATCAAATCATTTAATTTATGTAAATAAAATTAGTATATTTAAAACTGAAAAAAAATTATATTTGACAGAAACTTACTAAATGAAATATATCAACAATATATGAATTGCACGTGTAACTAAAATATGATCAAAGAAATAGAGCAAAAATTACAGAAGGACATTTATCTCAAACATACCAGTGTATTTACATGGCTTACCCCTGTATTATCACCACCACAGAAAAGGGAGATAATTTATAGTTTAGAACCAATTCCGAACCAACATTAACTTTACAACTACAGTCTACTTTTATCTTCTCTAACTCCTTTACCATCACTTACACTAATTGGTCTACTTCCAGTTTAACAGCTTTACTTTCAACTGAAGTCATGTCTCGTGCTCATGCCCCTGTTCAACTGCTCAGTCATGTCCAACTCTTTGTGAACCCACAGACTGAAGACTGCCAGGCTCCTCTGTCCATGGGATTTTCCAGGCAAGAATACTGGAGTGGGTTGCCATTTCCTCCTCCAGGGGATCTTGCCAAACCTGGGATCGAACCTGTGTCTCCTGCATTAGCAGGCGGAGTCTTACCACAGAGCCATCTAGGAAACTAATCTCTGATTATCAATGGAGGAAAACAACAAACTCCACCAGCCTATCTCATCACCAAACTGGTTAAGAGGCAATGGTGGTCAGCTATTTAGTAGATGGTACCCATGCATTGTCAGGATGCTGTCAAACTTCAGTTTTAAGGTAAGTTCTGGAGACCTACTAACCAGCATGGTGACTCCAGTCAACAGTACTGAACTGTATAGCTGCTCCTTAGAAGAAAAGCTATGACAAACCTAGACTGCATATGAAAAAGCAGAGACATCACTCTGCCAACAAAGCTCCATAAAGTCAAAACTACGATTTTGCCAGCAGTCATGTATGGATGTGAGAGTTGAGCACTAAAGAATTGATGCTTTAGAACAGTGGTGCTGGAGAAGACTCTTGAGAGTCCCTTGGACAACAAGGAGATCAAATCAGTCAATCCTAAAGAAACCAACCCTGGTCATTGGAAGGATTGATGTTAAAGCTGAAGCTCCAATACTTTGGCTACCTGATGCAACGAACCACCTCAGTGGAAAAGACCTGACACTGGGAAAGAGTGAGGGCAGGAGGAAAAGTGGGCGACAGAGGATGAGATGCTTGGATGGCATCACCGCCTCAATGAACATAAGTCTGAGCAAGCTCCAGGAGTAGGTGATGGACAGGGAAGCCTGACGTGCTGCAGTCAATGGGGTCACAAAGAGTCGGACACAACTTAGCAACTGAACAACAACAACAACAAAATAGCTGAACATTGTAGACAGTAGATCTTAGATACCATCACCATAACAAAAAAAAAATGCAATTTTAAGAGGTAAAGGATGTGTTAACTACCCTTATGTGGTAAAGATATCTTGCAATAAATATGTGCATCAAATCATCATATAAAACTTATACAATACTATTTGTCACTTATATCTCAATAAAGTTAGAGAAAAATAATTTCTTGTTACCAGTAGGCAAGAAACACACCAAGTTGTAACACACCAAGTTACAACCCTGGGGCATACAACTCTAGTTGGAAAGTTCTGTGATGGCAGGGAAGGCACCCATTTTGCTCATCTTTGTACTGCCAGAACTTACAAAGTATTTAAAAATCAGTATGCACCCAGTAAATACCTGCTCAAAAAATGCTGCCACTGAGATCTTTAGGCAGAAATTTGTACCAGACCCGCTAACACAGGAGAACTGCCTACTACATGGTTGTACACATGGACTGCTGCCAGGGATCAGAGCAAATATGGGTTGGTTAACTCACAGGGCATGTAATTATGTGACTTTTTACTCTTAAGCTTAATTATATTATCAATGAAATGGTATGTTCCTTATTTGTAATTAAAAACCAACAGGCGGGGTTAGACCCTTATGTACCTAATTCACTGTCAGTTCCAGTTTCTGAATCAAACATGAACCCTTGCAACTATTAACTGAGATAAAAATTAAAAGTTCATGCAGCACACATGTATACAGGTCTCTGATCATTTGGTCCTATTTTAAAAATGAGAAAAAAGTTCCCCCAAGGTATTATAATGATTCATATATTTTCAATTTCCTAAGATAGGGACGGGGAAGCCTGGTGGGCTGCCATCTATGGGGTCGCACAGAGTCAGACACGACTGAAGCGACTTAGCAGCAGCAGCAGCAGCAAGATAGTCTTAATTTTAAATATAGTTGATGCTTGAACAATGCAAGGGTTAATCAGCATATAATTTATATGTACCCCCTACATCCATATATTCAACCAATATACAGACCACGCAGTACTGCAGTATTTACTAATGAAAAATACCCTCACGTAGGTGAATCCACAGCTTACACCTGCACTGTTCAAGGGTCAGCTGTAACGCATCACACATGATGACATGTCCTGCTGGAATCTGGAATGCACAGTCACTGCCACCAGAAGGCCTCCTACTTCCCTGACTCCTCCCTATTCCCCAGCCCCCAAAGAAAAGAAGTTAGGAATGATCGATGTTGAAGAAAAATAGCCATTACTTTACTTTAAAAACTTGGGGGGCTTCCCTAGTGGTCCCATGGTTAAGACTCTGCACTTTCAATTCAGAGGCTGCAGGTTCAGTTCCTGGTCAGGGAACTAGGATTTCACATGCCATGCAGCGTGGTCAAAACGAAAAAACAAACAACAAACAACAAAAATTAAAAAAAAAATAAAATAAAATAAAAACTTGGGATTTCCCCCAACTGACTCAGCATGAAATGGAAAGGGAAAGAAGGCAGGATACTGAGGAGAAATTTTTCCCAACTGACAATATCACACTGTGACTTACAAAGATCACTGCCTTTAAATGTCATGCACAGATGATTGAGTCTTCCAGATGGAATTGTCTTATTTTTATTTTACTATTCCTACTTCATCTTTTTGCTTCAAAAATCCCAAACACAGCATTTACAGTGCTGGTCATAATACACAAAACAGCTGATTACTTACAAATGAGAAAATTAAGCACCAGTGCAATTAAATATACACATTTGAACTAAATATTTGATTACTGCACACAGCAGTGATTTCTGCTAAAAGTGAGCACTGAGTTTAAATTTATATGTGTACCAAGAAATTCTTTTCTGTTTACTCAATAGATCTGAAAATCCATGAAGAGGTTAGAGGTCTTAACTGGATTCACTTGACAGCTAAGTGGATTAAGCCAGTATTTCACTCAGCAGGTTGAGGCATGTGTACAATAGAGGTCAGAAGGCATACAGAATGAGTATGAACTCCACATACTCAGTTGATGATCACCAGTTAGCTAAGGCCATCTCAAGGAAGAACAAAGATGGTAAAGAACTTAACACTAACAGTTAACAAAACCTATTATAAAGCTATAATAATTAAAACAGCATGCTATTTGTACAAGAGGAGAAAAACTGCCTAATGGAACAGAACAGGATCGTGTCCAGAAACAAGCCACAGATATTTGGTTACCTGATTTATGAGAAACCTAACACTCAGTATAGTGGGGAACGGGTAACATTTTTAATAAATGGTGCTGACTCCACTACCTAACCATCCGGAAAAAATGTTTTGTTACCCCCTCCCTCACATTTAGACAAAAGGTAATCCTATTAATAGGGGGAAGGAAGATCTACATATAAGACGTAACACAATGAAGCTTTTATAGAACAAAATATAGATCATCATCTTTGTGACACTGGAGCAGGCAGATATTTTTTAACATTACCCAAAAAGCACTAAACACAAAGAAAATCTGATAAATTGGATTATATAAAGACCTATTTCTCAAAAGACAAGTGAAGAGTGAAAGATCAAATCACAGAATAGAAAAAGATATTCACAATACAAATATCTGACAACGACTAGTATCCAGAATATAAAAGGGACTCCCACCAACAATAAGAAAAGACATACAAAATTCAGTAGGAAAATGGGCAAAAGACAAACAGGCACTTCACAAAACACACACACCCACCAGAATGACTAGGTTAAAAACGAAGACAAATCAAGTACTGGTGAGAATGCAGAGGAGCTGACGCTCTCAAGCACTGACACTCTGTGATCCAGCAATTTCACTCAAAGAACATACCCAACAGAACACTTCCATATGTTTAACAAAAGAACGTTCTTAGCAGCAGTATTCATAAATGGAGTCAAAACTGGAAGCACTCCAAATGCCCACCAACAGTTGATGAGATAAATAAGTTGGGATATAGTCACACAATGGAATGCTACACTGCAATGAGAATGATCTATAATTATATACAAGATGAACTAATCTCACAGAAACGCTGAGCAAAAAGAAGCCAAACACAAAAGAGTACACCCTGTATGAGTCCATGTATAAACAACACAAATACAGGCAAAAACTCCTCGATGCTATTAGAAGGATACTGATAATCCACAAGGGCGATAAGCAGGACTTCTTTATTTCTTGATCAAGATGCCAGTTATACAGACAAGTTTGGTTTGTGAAAAATCATAAAGCTGTACAGGTATGATCTGTGCACGTCTTCCATAAGTACATTACACCTGAATAAGTTTTTTTTTTTTAAATGGAAAATAGCCTCCATAGTTAACGCTGGCATGGAGGGATATAGGTCATCAGTCAGATTCCTAACCATGCTATAACTATCTGAAACCCTCTCCATTCAGAGGGAGCACCAGTAGTTTCAACACAGATTATGTGGTCAGATGAAGCCAGGACTTAAATGCAAGAGAGGATGAAGTGATAGTGGGAGATGCTAGACTATTTAAGAATATTTCCATGCATTTCCTCAAACCTTCTTGGTAACCAGTATCTATCCAGCTGGATATCCAGCTCATCCAATCAAGTCTAAAGACAAAAAGAATTCCAAAACCCTCAGGGTCTTCTGGATTTGAAGTTAGATAAAATCCCTTGTTGAATTATAATCAGAAGATTACAAATCTCCAGAAAGTAGATCATAATGGGCATACAAATAATTGTATCAGTCAGGAATAATGTTCTGATGCATGTAACAGGAAGCCCAAATTACAGTGGTTTAAGGAAGACAGGGGTTTACTCCTCTCATCAAATGGAAGTTCAGAGAGGCATGTGTTGACATTGGTTTGGCAGTTCAGGGATATATAGAGGAAGACCTCTGTAAATCTCCTGGCTTTCCTCTGAGTTCAGTTCAGTTCAGTCGCTCAGTCAGGTCCGACTCTTTGCGACCCCATGAATCGCAGCACGCCAGGCCTCCCTGTCCATCACCAACTCCCAGAGTTCACTCAGACTCATGTCCATCGAGTCAGTGATGCCATCCAGCCATCTCATCCTCTGTCGTCCCCTTCTCCTCCTGCCCCCAATCCCTCCCAGCATCAGAGTCTTTTCCAATGAGTCAACTCGTCGCATGAGGTGGCCGAAGTACTGGAGTTTCAGCTTTAGCATCAGTCCTTCCAAAGAAATCCCAGGGCTGATCTCCTTCACAATGGACTGGTTGGATCTCCTTGCAGTCCAAGGGACTCTCAAGAGGCTTCTCCAACACCACAGTGCAAAAGCATCAATTCTTCGGTGCTCAGCCTTCTTCACAGTCCAACTCTCACCCATACATGACCACAGGAAAAACCATAGCCTTGACTAGACGGACCTTTGTTGGCAAAGTAATATCTCTGCTTTTGAATATGCTATCAAGGTTGGACATAACTTTCCTTCCAAGGAGTAAGCGTCTTTTAATTTCATGGCTGCATTCACCATCAGCAGTGATTTTGGAGCCCAAAAAAATAAAGTCTCTCACTGTTTCCACTGTTTCCCCATCTATTTCCCATGAAGTGATGGGACCAGATGCCATGATCTTCGTTTTCTGAATGTTGAGCTTTAAGCCAACTTTTTCACTCTCCTCTTTCACTTTCATCAAGAGGCTTTTTAGTTCCTCTTCACTTTCTGCCATAAGGATGGTGTCATCTGTATATCTGAGGTTATTGATATTTCTCCCGGCAATCTTGATTCCAGCTTGTGCTTCTTCCAGTCCAGCGTTTCTCATGATGTACTCTGCATAGCAGTTAAATAAGCAGGGTGACAATATACAGCCTTGACGTACTCCTTTTCCTATTTGGAACCTGTCTGTTGTTCCATGTCCAGTTCTAACTGTTGCTTCCTGACCTGCATACGGATTTCTCAAGAGGCAGGTCAGGTGGTCTGGTATTCCCACCTCTTTCAGAATTTCCCACAGTTTATTGTGATCCACACAGTCAAAGGCTTTGGCATAGTCAATAAAACATAAATAGATGTTTTTCTGGAAACAGAAATAGATGTTTTTCTGGCTTGCTTCTGAAGGCCTCCAGAATACTGGTCTAGCCCTAGGCATCATGTCTAATTTCTATGCAGGAGGAAAAAAAAAAAAAAAAGCAGGTGAAAGGCCTTTCAAAAGATCTTCATCCAGATATGTCTGCCTGCATCTCACTGACCAGGACTATGTTACATGGCTGCTCTGGCTGGAAAGGAGGCTAAGAAATGTATGGGGTTTTTTTAGCTAGGCACACTTCTGCTTCTAGGAAAACTTTAAGTTCTGTTAGAAAGAAGATACAGGGGAAATGGGTATCCGACAAATTAGGAACTTCTGCCATAGCTATGATGAGTACTTGATGCTTTTACTAATGCTGAATATATTTTTTTAATCTAGCAATTTACAAGTTTGTGGCTCATGGCACTAGAGACAATTTTCTGTGGTAGAACTCTGGCAGCTATTTTTCCAAAGCATTTTTCATAACTCCTCTCAGAAAGAAATGTACAAGCTCCAGCTCTATAACATTAAAAGGTCAGGCACAGCCACCATTTCTTCAGCTAGCAGCTAAAGATCAACGCCTAGACTGCCTTCCTTTCATACTTCAACTTTAATCTTTTAAACAGGAAATTACCAAAAAGCTAAATAAAGTTTTCTAAAATACTCAGTTCTTAGATGTAGTAAGTTAATAATGAATGCCCTTTCAAAAAAAAAAAAAAAAAAAAGAACTTCTTAAATTCTAATGAGAGTATTTCCCAACAAACTTTTTCAGAATGAACAATGAATTCTCAGTCTGACCTAAAGCATTATTTATCATTCTTCCAAATTAACTTAGCATCTGCCATCTCAGAAAGTCAAGTAATATGGCACTTTTCTGCTGAAATATAGTTATCAGAATACAAACTTTTCCTCTCAATACAGTGTCTTGGATTACAAGGAGATCAAACCAGTCAATCCAAAAGGAAATCAACCCTGAATATTCACTGGAAGGACTGATGCTGAAGCTTAAGCTCCAATATGTTCGCCACCTGATGCAAACAGCCAACTCAGTGGAAAAAATCCTGACGCTGGGAAAGATTGAAGGAAAAGGGAGAAAGGGGCAAAAGAGGATGAGATGGTTAGATAGCATCACCGACTCAATGAACATGAATCTGAGCAAACTCCAAGAGATGGTGAAGGACAGGGTAATTCCGGAATTGGGAGAGCTGCAGTCCATGGGGTCACAAAGAGATGGACACAAATTAACGAATGAACAACCACAAGAACTATGCAACAACATAAGCCAGAGCCAGCTTTTCACCAAAATGGTAACACTAGTCTTGATCCCTCAGTCTTTCCAAGGACAGCAGATCTGAAATAAAATCTTGTTATCAGAGCCCAGTCTGAACACTGGCTAGTGCAACCAAGACAGGTAACTCAAAGGCTGAGCTACTCTATATCTGCAAAAGAGATGCTGCATTTATCATATTCTCATATTCAGAGATATTACTAGGTTTTTATTGACCACCATGGGAGGAAGGGAAAAAAAAAAGAGACTATATTGTAAATGCCATCAATCCTACATTCTCACACAAAAAAACAAAATTTTTCCTATGGATATATTAACCCACTCATTCATTTGACAAATATTTATGAGTTTCAGTGTCTGAATAATGCCCAACCTTTAAACAATGTGAAAAGAAAGCTAAGGTATTAGTGTGATCCAGATCCAGAAGGACTTCTCAACCAGAAGAGCTAGAGGATCACTTTTACAAAGAAGATAACAAGAACTGCAGAGGAGGAAACCAACCCGGTCAACACACAGGACAGCAGTAATTACCATACCAGTTTTTGTAATAAGTGAGGACAACATCCTTATAGAGACTATCGCTTTGGGAAAGGAATACATAGTTAGATTTGGCTGTATGGACATGAGATTCCTCTGAGACTAATAAGAAGTTCTTCCAATTAAGCTTTTTGTTCTGGGAGTTTTGCTGTTTTGTTTTTCTGGAGTCGGGTCATTCAATAATTCCACAGAAAGCAAGGGAAAAGCACACCCCAAGTCTACAGGCAGCTTTTCCCATCCTCAAACAATTCCTTGTTCAGATGCACAGCCTCAGAGGGTCAGAGGTCACTGGCATCTTTGTACTCAGTTCCATGGTAGTCACAAACAAACTTTTGTCTCCGTTCCTTCAATGACACGGGCTGCGACAACGAAAATGACTGAACTTTTACATCTGCGGGCTGCGTGTGCGTTACTCAACTGAGGGGCCATAGTATTTCATTTACACTGTAGCCATATGTTATTAAATCTCTTTTGTGAAATAAGATAATTTATTTACCTGGGTGCAATGAATGTTGATTCTAGCCAAACACAAAGAACATCACTGATGGTAACGGTCTTATGATTTCTTGTCATAATTATCATACTTCCTGTAACAGGATTTAGTAAAGCTTTTGTTAAAGACCTTCGTTTTTCAGGATTTTTCTCATCCCTGTTGCCTTTCTCTATTTTAAATCATACCCGCATGGTAAAAAGTAAAGAAATTTATTATGGGTTTTTATACAGAGTTACAAGTCTAAAGTTCTTTCTTAAAATGTGATAATTAATATATCTAAATAAGAAATCTCAAAGTTACAAAATTTATTTTACAACAGAAGAGTCTAAACTATGTTAGGAAAAACAATATAAATATGGTATTATAATTTAGACTACAAGTAATTTTACCTTTATGCATATACCTGGACAACTTTTTAAGCATTAAAGTTAAATATTTAATTGTTAAAACTGTCCTTTTAAAAACAATGTTTAAATAAATTCCTATTACTTTTATGTGCTAACAGCAACCTCTAAAATCTATTCTTATACTATTATAGCTGAATAATCAGAAAAATAATTACCAAAAAATCAACCAGTAAGTAATCAAAAAGGGAATTACATGAACAACTTTAAAGAAAAAAAAATTTCTTTTTAAGAAAAATTTTTTAGCAGCAGAGCTGAGAACTAAATGAACACATCAACTGAAGCATGATGCAGGAAGGACTTTGCCAGTACCAAGATAAGAGACAGTTTCCTCCACCAAGAAAACTTTCTGTAACTGTTTCTAATGAAGGCAAATACTCTAGAAGGCTGAACATACTTCTGAAAATTTACTGAGCCCCCAAGAGTATGCTAAGCACCACAGTCCTCAGAGCAAATGGGTCCAATCTCATTTTAAAAAAAGTTTAATGAGCATACACTGGAAAGGAATACAGCTGAAAGAAGCAAAAAGAACAAATGCATATAACAGAGATCACAGGAATACAGAAATACTGTTGAAATGGAGGATGGGGTGGCTCTGAACAGGGCCACACAAAGGAAGAGGGTCTAATGTAACAGGAGAGTTATTCCAGATCCTGTTGCATGAACTCCAGTAACTCAGAAATATTTCTAAACCACCAGGGCCTTTATCAGCTCATTTAACTAAACGTTTCTTTTTTTTCCACTTCTGCTAAAGTCCCTAATCCTAAACACTAAGAATACCATAATATTTTTCATATCACTAATCTAGCTAAGACTAAGCTAAAGGATTTTCTAAACCCCTTCTCCTGTTTCAGGCCTTTCCTTTCTAACTTCCAAGAGGTTAGCCTATAAACAGATCAGCTACAGTTACATGAACTCAGTTCTCCATATGCTGAAGCTTAGGCCTCTATTTTGGTTAGATAGTAATGCTAAAAGATAAAGAGCCAGTAAAAACCAAGCAGTTTTTTTGTTTCTGTCTCTTCATCAAAATTAAACACTGTTGCACATCAAAGCATACTATGGACAGACTGAAAAGGCCACCCACAGAATGGAAGAAAATATCTGAAACCATGTATCTGGGAAGAGATTGATATTCAGAATATATAATGCCAAGTCAACTACAAAAACTTTATTTTTAAAAATGGGCAGTAACCTCCCCAGCAGCCCCATGGTTAAGACTCTGCACTTCCACTGCAGGGGGCATGGGTTTGATCCCTGCTAAAGAAGCTGAAGTTGAACGGTTCTATGAAGACCTACAAGACCTTTTAGAAGTAACACCCAAAAAAGATGTCCTTTTCATTATAGGGGACTGGAATGCAAAAGTAGGAAGTCAAGAAACACCTGGAGTAACAGGCAAATTTGGCCTTGGAATATGGAATGAAGCAGGACAAAGACTAATAGAGTTTTGCCAAGAAAATGCACTGGTCGTAACAAACACCCTCTTTCAACAACACAAGAGAAGACTCTATACATGGACATCACCAGATGGTCAACACCGAAATCAGACTGATTATATTCTTTGCAGCCAAAGATGGAGAAGCTCTATATAGTCAGCAAAAACAAGACCAGGAGCTGACTGTGGCTCAGATCATGAACCCCTTATTGCCAAATTCAGACTGAAATTGAAGAAAGTAGGGAAAACCACTAGACCATTCAGGTATGACCTAAATCAAATCCCTTATGATTATACAGTGGAAGTGAGAAATAGATTTAAGGGCCTAGATCTGATAGACAGAGTGCCTGATGAACTATGGAATGAGGTTCGTGACACTGTACAGGAGACAGGGATCAAGACCATCCCCATGGAAAAGAAATGCAAAAAAAGCAAAATGGCTGCCTGGGGAGGCCTTTCAAATAGCTGTGAAAAGAAGAGAAGCGAAAAGCAAAGGAGAAAAGGAACGATATAAGCATCTGAATGCAGAGTTCCAAAGAAGAGCAAGAAGAGATAAGAAAGCCTTCTTCAGCGATCAATGCAAAGAAATAGAGGAAAACAACAGAATGGGAGAGACTAGGGATCTCTTCAAGAAAATGAGAGATACCAAAGGAACATTTCATGCAAAGATGAGCTCGATAAAGGACAGAAATGGTATGGACCTAACAGAAGCAGAAGATATTAAGAAGAGATGGCAAGAATACACAGAAGAACTGTTCAAAAAAGATCTTCACGACCCAGATAATCACGATGGTGTGATCACTGACCTAGAGCCAGACATCCTGGAATGTGAAGTCAAGTCGGCCTTGGAAAGCATCACTACGAACAAAGCTAGTGGAGGTGATGGAATTCCAGTTGAGCTATTCCAAATCCTGAAAGATGATGCTGTGAAAGTGCTGCACTCAATATGCCAGCAAATCTGGAAAACTCAGCAGTGGCCACAGGACTGGAAAAGGTCCGTTTTCATTCCGATCCCAAAGAAAGGCAATGCCAAAGAATGCTCAAACTACCACACAATTACACTCATCTCACACGCTAGTAAAGTAATGCTCAAAATTCTCCAAGCCAGGCTTCAGCAATATGTGAACCGTGAACTTCCTGATGTTCAAGCTGGTTTTAGAAAAGGCAGAGGAACCAGAGATCAAATTGCCAGCATCCGCTGGATCATGGAAAAAGCAAGAGAGTTCCAGAAAAACATCTATTTCTGCTTTATTGACTATGCCAAAGCCTTTGACTGTGTGGATCACAAGAAACTGTGGAAAATTCTGAAAGAGATGGGAATCCCAGAACACCTGACCTGCCTCTTGAGAAATTTGTATGCAGGTCAGGAAGCAACAGTTAGAACTGGACATGGAACAACAGACTGGTTCCAAATAGGAAAAGGAGTACGTCAAGGCTGTATATTGTCACCCTGTTTATTTAACTTATATGCAGAGTACATCATGAGAAACGCTGGACTGGAAGAAACACAAGCTGGAATCAAGATTGCCAGGAGAAATATCAATCACCTCAGATATGCAGATGACACTACCCTTATGGCAGAAAGTGAAGAGGAACTCAAAAGCCTCTTGATGAAAGTTAAAGTGGAGAGTGAAAAAGTTGGCTTAAAGCTCAACATTCAGAAAATGAAGATCATGGCATCCGGTCCCATCACTTCATGGGAAATAGATGGAGAAACAGTGGAAACAGTGTCAGACTTTATTTTTTTGGGCTCCAAAATCACTGCTGATGGTGACTGCAGCCATGAAATTAAAAGATGCTTACTCCTTGGAAGGAAAGTTATGTCCAACCTAGATAGCATATTCAAAAACAGAGACATTACTTTGCCAACAAAGGTTCATCTAGTCAAGGCTATTGTTTTTCCTGTGGTCATGTATGGATGTGAGAGTTGGACTGTGAAGAAGGCTGAGCCCCGAAGAATTGATGCTTTTGCACTGTGGTGTTGGAGAAGCCTCTTGAGAGTCCCTTGGACTGCAAGGAGATCCAACCAGTCCATTGTGAAGGAGATCAGCCCTGGGATTTCTTTGGAAGGACTGATGCTAAAGCTGAAACTCCAGTACTTTGGCCACCTCATGTGAAGAGTTGACTCATTGGAAGAGAGTCTGATGCTGGGAGGGATTGGGGGCAGGAGGAGAAGGGGACGACAGAGGATGAGATGGCTGGATGGCATCACTGACTGGATGGACGCGAGTCTGAGTGAACTCCGGGACTTGGTGTTGGACAGGGAGGCCTGGCGTGCTGCGATTCATGGGCTCGCAAAGAGTCAGACATGACTGAGCGACTGATCTGATCTGAGGAACTAAGATCCCACATGCCATGTACATGGCCAAAAAACTAAAAATAAAAAATGGACAAAGGACTTCAATATATTTCTCCAAGATGATACAAAAACTGACAACAAGTTTCTGAAAAAATCCTCAGCATCACTACCACTAAGCAAATGCAAATCAAAACCACAATAAGATACCACTTCACACACAGAAGATCTCCTGGAGAAGGAAATGGCAACTCACTCCAGTATTCTTGCCTGGAAAATTCCATGGACAGAGGAGCCTGGTGGGCTACAGTCCATGAGGTCACAAAGAGTCAGACATGACTTAGGGACTAAATAACAACATGATCCAGAAATCTTACTCCTGGGAATACATACAAAACAAGTGAAAACAAGATCTCAAAGAAGTATTTGCACATCCACATTCACAGCAGCAGCATTCACAACGGCCAAGAGACAGAAGCAACCCAAGCGCCCCTCAAGGATGAAGGAATCAACAAAATATGACATATACATACAATGGAATATTATTCAGCCTTAAAAAGAAAGGAGATCTTGTCACATGCTACAGCATGGTTGAACCTTGAGGACATTATGCTAAGTGAAAGAGGTCAGTCACTAAAAGACAAACAGTGTGTGATTCCACTGATATGAGGGATCCAAAGTAGTCAAGTTCATAAAAACAGAAAGGATGCTTAGAATAGTGGGGACCAGGGACTGCAGGAGGCAGAAATGCGGCATTCTTTAATAGGCAGGGACTGTTAGTTTTGCAGGATGAAAATGTTCTAGAGATGTTTCACAACAATGTGAATATACATAAATTCTATATCCAGTGAATGTACTGGACAGCTAAAAACAGTTAAAATGGTAAATTATTACATAAATTTTACCATAATTAAAAAAAAAAGTATGAGTAACTACTTAATGAGGCAACTGTGATGATAAAGCAGATAATATTATGTAAGGAGCTTATAACAGTCTGGCATATCAATAATAAATAAATGTTAGTAACAGTAGCTACTGATATTATTAATAAGACGGACATGTATAATTTAGTGACACTGAATTGTGAATTGAGGATGATTTAAAAAGAAAAAAAGATTTTCCTTGAAAATAAAGCAAGAGAGATCAGTAAATATAGGAACAAGAGCACTTAATAAGTATAGTAGGAAGACAGAACCTCTGATGGCTCTTGATCGGTTAGAGTGAATACAATGAAACATTAGTCTAAGGACATAGTTTCGGCAATCTAGAACAAAGCAACACAAAATCAAGTCTGGTAAAATTAATGTAAAGAAACTGGAAAAGGTGCTGCAATGATATTCCAGTCATGCCTTGGAACTCAATAACAAGGGAAAAGAAACCTGGTTTTAGAATGCTAAGCAACCATCCCTTCAAATCTGTGCTTTAACCAATAAACACAACTCCTCAGAGAAGTTATGTTGGTTAGTAGGTCAATACCTAACTGCCAGGTTGGTATCATATATTTCACGTTTGGTGGCTCAGTTGCACCTGCAATGCGGGAGACCTGGGTTCGATGCCTGGGTTGGGAAGATTCCTTGGAGAAGGGAACAGCTACCCACTCCAGTATTCTGGCCTGGAAAATTCCATGGACTGTATAGTCCATGGGGTCGCAAAGAGTCAGACACGACTGAGCAACTTTCACTTTCTTTCACCCATCAACAGTTCTAATAAAAATGAGCATTAAATATAAAAAGCCTAACCTTTCATCACTCAGGAAGTCTTTGGCATTAAATCCCAGATTCTCTAGAAGCAGCACAATTGAATAAACATCATGCTGTAATGTCATTGAAAACCTGTCCCCAAGTGGGGAGTTTGATAAATTCTCTCTCATACATTCGAGGACCTATCACCATGATGGGGTTGGTTAAATACACAAGCACACATATTCAAAGTAAAACCCTGACTACTTAGAACCTTTAGAGCAGGGCTTCTCAACTCGGCACTATTCACATTTGGTGAGGAGAGGGGTTGGTGAGGAAGCCTGTTCTGTGCATGAGTAACGAAGAATTGATGCTTTTGAACTGCGGTGTTAGAGAAGACCCTTGAAAGTCCCTTGGACTGCAAGGGGATCCAACCAGTCCATCCTAGAGGAGATCAGTCCTGAGTGTTCATTGGAAGGACTGATATTAAAGCTGAAACTCCAAAACTTTGGCCACCTGATACAAAGAGCTGACTCATTTGAAAAGACCCTGATGCTGGGAAAGACTGAGGGCAGGAGGAGAAGGGGACGACAGAGGATTAGATGGTTGGATGGCATCACCAACTCAATGGACGTGAGTCTGAGTGAACTCCGGGCATTGGTGATGGACAGGGAGGCCTTGGCGTGCTGTGGTCCATGGGGTTGCAAAGAGTTGGACATGACTGAGCAACTGAACTGAACTGAACAGAGAATTAACTTACTCCAAATGAAAGAATATGAATCTGGGAAACATCCCTTTCTCAGGCTCAAGTTAAATGTTTAGAAATTATTTCTCATTATTCATAGACTAGTGCTAAGAAAACACACAGGTACTTTGAGGTTAAACAGACCTAGATTTGAATTCTAAATTAATCCAGCATTTGAATAAGTGACCACAAATTCCTGAGGTTTAAATAAAATAACATTTGTAAAGAAAAATGGTGACTAAATAAAAAGAGAAGTGAATTTACACTTATATCCCAGAACCTTTTTTTAAAAATCATAACTAGTTTAGAAAAGAAATATTTCTATAATGTACTGTACATTTTCCCGCTTTAATGTAATCTAACCTTTTATAAACAACTCGGGGGGACCATTTCAGACAAGCATCACTGGAACAACTAAATATGACACGAATCCAGAGCAGAGAGCCATCAAAATGGATAATACACAATTAAGTGGCAAGACACTGGATGAACTGTTGGAATCTGATAAAAATGATACCACTTAATAGGGATTGTCAAGTTGAATCTTTAGGTTAAGAAGTAACAATAAAGGGAAACAACATAACAGAAGTCGGGACAGAAAAACTCTAAAAAATGCAACTGCCTGCATGTCCTACATGAATCAGAAGTGATAGGCTGTCCAAAAAAAAAATAGTACAAGAAAAGGAATTTGGGTTAGTAGAGAGAATATACCAGAATAAGAGTCAGAAGAATGGAGTTCTAGTTTCAACTGTCCTACTTGAGTGAGAATGTGTAGCTGCACTAAGCCACTTAACCTGGATCTATATCCTCATTAATAAGAAGGGCACAAACCTACTTTGACACTTCCAACACCGTCAGGCGGACCAGATACTGATGCTGATAGAAATGCTCTCAAAGTCGTAGGTAAACGCTTTATGCCGCGAGCCCTGCAGAGCCACCCGACAGCGGTCCAGAGCAGGGTTTCTCTGTCTTCTGCACTCAGGACACACGAAGAAGACAGCGCTGATATGGGCACGCTGCGGCAAGTAAGCCCGGCTGCAGGGGTCACCAGAGGTCAGGAGAAGCGCTTGCCTCTCTGTCGCTGGCAATCCTCTCCAAGGAATGAGGAAATGTTTCTGCCCTATCTGTAACATATTTAGTCTTGTCTGGCACGCCAGTTAGGGAGCTCTAATTAAAATGCAATGTCTAGTTTGGAACATTGCTAAGAGGGAATTTAACTTTTTCCACAATAAACGGCCCTGGGAAACAGAATCAAGACCAGAATCTGATAACGACAGAACAGTACTACATTGGACGTGGGGTACCCGCTGACCAACTCCCTTTACCGTGGGGCCAACTGTTCTCAGGACCTAAACTCAAAGGTATGCCCAACTGCAGTTCACACACCCCAGCCCTCTTCTTACCAGGACCCCAGAATTTCCTGACTATTTCTAGGGTTTGCTCAGGCTTCTTCCCTGAGTGGACCCTTCCAACAGCAGATGACCACACCATCAGTATTTACATCCCCTGGGCCCAGGGATGATCAAAGAGATGCTATCTGAAAGGGGTATAGGCATGCATGGTTTCAAGTGCCCACACATATGCACATGCAAAGTCCCTCATGCCAGGAGCCTGGAGAGAGACGGGTACCTGCCCTTTACCATGGTGTGGAATAGAACTCCCAGGAGTCAGAGAATTCCCTCTGTGACCCAGATTTAGGTTATTACAAAGTTGTCTTTGGTAAGGTACGCAATGGAACATCTGTATCAGTTCACCTGATTAATAATGTGCAAATGTTTAGACATACAGCATATAGACTTCCATTTGTATTCTTGCCTGAGTTCCAGAAATGCTGGGGATGGGCCTGCAAAAGGAGCTCAGTCACATGAGGAACAGTTGAAGAAAATAAGTACATTTAGCCTGGGAAGAAAAAAAGTTAGTGGGAAGATCAAAGAACCAGCCATTTTTCACATGACAACTGAAGGCTGTCATGTGAAAAACAGAAGAGATCTGTGTGGTGCTGGAAACGAAGCCAGGTACATTCCACTCTAATACAACAAGGAATGCTAAACAGTAAGAATTCCTCTTAAAAAGGACTGGGGGACTTCCCTAGTGGTCAAGTGGCTAAGATTCCGTATTCCCAGTGCAGAGGCCCCAGGTTTGATCCCTGATCAGGGAACTAGATCCCACATGCTGCAACAAAGACCCGGCACAGCCCCCCCAAAAAAATATTTTTGAATTAAAAAAATAAAAAGATTTGGGCAACAACAAGGTCATACTGTATAGTACAGGGAACTATATTCAGTATCGTGTGATAAACCATAATGGAAAAGAATAGAAAAAAGAATGCACACATATATGTATAACTGAGTCACTCTGCTGTACAGCAGTCATTAATACAACACTATAAAGGCAATGGCACCCCACTCCAGTACTTTTGCCTGGAAAATCCCATGGATGGAGAAGCCTGGTAGGCTGCAGTCCATGGGGTTGCTAGAGTCGGACACGACTGAGCAACTTCACTTTCACTTTTCACTTTCATGCATTGGAGAAGGAAATGGCAACCCACTCCAGTGTTCTTGCCTGGAGAATCCCAGGGACGGGGAAGCCTGGTGGGCTGCCGTCTATGGGGTCGCACAGAGTCGGACATGACTGAAGCGACTTAGCAGCAGCAGCAGCATACATCAGTAAAAATATATAAATTTTTTTTTAAAAGAACTGGGCTGTCAGGTGAGTAACAAGTCAGACACCGAAAATACAGAAGCAGAGGGTACATGCTGCTCTTCCAACAATAATGTGGAAGGAACTCTGATCCTGAGAAAAGGCAAAGACCACATTTGCCCAAGAGGCCTATGTAACTGCAGCGTGAATGGGTAGCTCTATATACAGAGACAAGTGCTTTGAGACACAGGCAAATGGAAGCTAAACTCTGAAGCATCCTTTCTCTATTAAAAAGTCCCTGGTATCAGCTCACTCTTGTCATTCACCTCCTCACAAAAACTGAAGTAAATTCTTCCATTCTACCATATTAATTGCTTAAAAACTCGAGCAGCCTTGTCTCGAGGGACTTTTCCATCTTCCAGGAAGTCAGAACCTTCTTCCCTGCTGCTCCTGGGGTCCTATGATTTATCATTATCACTGAAAACCTTGTCATCTGTCCCCACGATGGATGACACCTCTCTGGCACCAACAAATACATATTCTACAGAAATACTAAGGATACAACACGCATCTAGACAGAGTCCAGGCCTCTCAAACAGCTTGCAGAAAATGGGGTTATAAATGTAAGATAAAAACAAATAAATGCAAACTGAATGAAGAAAATAAAATGAGGTAATAAAGAAGACAGAGCCTGTGACACTGCCTGTACACGGGTAAGCGTAAAGGCCTCTCTGGGGCAGCAGAAGAGAGCCATGAGAAGATCTGAAGGAAGCACGTTCCATCCTTCCTTGTAGATCGCTGAAGAGGTACATGCTTAGCTCGGTCAAGGGATGAAAAGGAGCATCATCCACTATACATCTGTTAGAATGGCCAAAATCCAGAACGCTCATACCACCAAGTGCTGGCAAGGATGTGGGGCAATAGGAACTCTCATTCAAAATCATGCTTATCATACCATCCTAGAATCACCCTCCTTGGTACTTACCCCAAAGAGCTGAAAACTCCTATCTACAAAAAACATGGATGTTTATAGCAGTTTCTTTCATTACTGCCAAAACCTGGAAGCAATCAAGATGTCCTTCAGCAGATGAGTGGATAAACTGTAGTACACCCAAACAAAGGAATATTACTCAGTGCTAAAAAGAAAGAGCACTGTAGAAATTCTTAAAGGGATGGGAATACCAGACCACCTGACCTGCCTCTTTAGAAATCTGTATGCAGGTCAGGAAGCAACGGTTAGAACTGGACATGGAACAACAGTCTGGTTCCAAATAGGGAAAGAAGTACATCAAGGCTGTATATTGTCACCCTGCTTATTTAACTGATATGCAGAGTACATTATGAGAAACACTGGCCTGGAGGAAGCACAAGCTGGAATCAAGATTGCTGGGACAAATATCAATAACCTCAGATATGTGGATGACACCACCCTTATGGCAGAAAGGGAAGAAGAACTAAAGAGCTTCTTGATGAAAGTGAGAGAGCAGACTGAAGAAGTTCGCTTAAAACTTAACACTCAGAAAACGAAGATCATGGCATCTGGTACCATCACTTCATGAGAAATAGATGGGGAAACAGTGGAAACAGCAACAGACTTTATTTTGGGGGGCTCCAAAATCACTGCAGATGGTGACTGCAGACATGAAATTAAAAGACGCTTGCTCCTTAGAAGAAAAGTTATGACCAACCTAGACAGCATATTCAAAAACAGAGGCATTACTTTGCCAACAAAGGTCCATCTAGTCAAGGTTATGGTTTTTCCAGCAGTCATGTATGGATGTGAGAGTTGGACTGTAAAGAAAGCTGAGCGCCAAAGAATTGATGCTTTTGAACTGTGGTGTTAGAGAAGACTCTTGAAAGTCCCTTGGACTGCAAGGAGATCCAACCAGTCCATCCTAAAGGAGATCAGTCCTGAGTATTCACTGGAATGACTGATGCTGAAACTGAAACTCCAATACTTTGGCCACCTTATGTGAAGAACTGACTCATTGGAAAAGACCCTGATACTGGGAAGGATTGAGGACAGGAGGAAGAGGGGACGACAGAGGATGAGATGGCTGGATGGCACCACCGACCCAATGGGCATCAGTCTGAGTAAACTCCAGGAGTTGGTGATGGACAGAGAGGCCTGGCATGCTGCAGTCCATGGGGTCACAAAGAGTTGGACATGACTGAGTGACTGAACTGGGCTGATAAGGAAATAAGATATCAATCCATGAAAAGACATGGAAGACACTTAAGTATTTATTACGAAGTAAAAGAAGCTAATTGAAAAGCTACATACTGTAAGGTTCCAACTATAAGACACTGTGGAAATGGTAAAACTATGGAATCACTGAAAAGATCCTGAGTAACCAGGGGATAGGAGTGGGAGGAAGGTGGGGGACACGTAGGCGGAGCACAGGGGACGAAGGCAAGGATAGAGGCAGGGAAGTCTATAGATAATTTTCCAGAGGACAAAGGCAGCTAGTCTAGGTGTTAACCAGGAAAAAACTGAGACATAGTCAGGTCCAGTTTGTATTCTGAAGGTGGAGTTGATGGGACTTATTAACATGAGAAGGAAAAAATGGAGGATGACCTCAGAGCCTGCACAACTGGGTAGACAGTGTGGCCACTTCAGTTGAAACAGTGAAGACATGGGAGAAGTGGAGGGAGGAGTAAACGAAAGAAAGCGTAATTCACAGTCCTGCTTGGTTCATGAGACATCAAGGTGCAGGAATGGCATTAGATGATGAGTCTAGAGCTCCAGAAATCAGTACCAGAGACAGGAATCTGAGCCCCCTCGGCATATAAACAGTATCTGAAACCATGAAAATGGATGAAATCAGGAGAGCCCAGGGACACTCCAAATTTTAGAGGGGGAGGTAGGCAGAGATAAGCTGCAAAAAAGACAGAGAATGAGTAGCTATGAGGTCAGAGAAAGTAGTCGGCCAATGGGAAATGCTGATGAGAGGTCAGTAAGACACAAATGTTGCATGACCTCTGGCTTTGACAAGATACAAGTCACTGCAGCCTTATTAAAAGCAATGCCAGTGAGTGGAGAAAGTGAAAGTGAAGTCACTCAGTCGTGTCACTCTTAGTGACCCCATGGACTGCAGCCTACCAGGCTCCTCCGTCCATGGGATTTTCCAGGCAAGAATACTGGAGTGGGTTGCCATTGCTTTCTCTGCTCCTGGGCCTTGGCCTCCTTCAATTTCCATGGGTGGACCTCCTTAGGGGTGAGTCTTTCTGAAGCTTATCCTACCCAGTACTGTTGCAACCTGAGAGCCAGGCGTCCCCAGGTCAGGGTGCAGATCCCCAGGCAGGCTGAGGCATGACAGCCTCCTAGAGATCCAATCCCCAGGTAGGTCAAGGCATGACGGCCTCCAGAGAACAAGAGCTCAAACAGATCAGGCTAAAGAGAGAATCGGTGGTAAGGAAGTGGACACAGCAAACATAAACCTCTCCTGTTGCAAAATGGAACAAATAAATTGGGCAATAGCTGAAGGGAATCATAAGGTGGAGGAGAGAGGACGGTTTAACAGAGGCGATTTATTCTAATACCTGTTAAGGTATTAGTGGCTCCAACAAGACAAAACTGTATTCCTTTCTCACTTAACCATCCAGAGAAAAGTGAACAGTAGTGGGTGGTTCTGCTCTATAAGATCATCCAAGGACCCATCTTACTGATCCACCTCCTCCTAAAGTATTGCTCTCAACTGCACGGTTGAATTAACACGTACCCAGTACTATATTCTCCTGGCAGAAAGGGAGCAAGAGGAAAGCAGAAAGCAAGAGCAAGCAGAAAGCAACTCACTGTTCCTTTCTAAGGCCCTGACACAAAAATTGCTCACAGTACTTCTGGTCATTATCCAGTTACCCAAACTTTATCATGCGGTCACATCCACGTGTAAGAGGGAGGCTAGGAAATGCAGTCCAGCTGGGCATCCATGTGCCAGATAAAACCTGAGGGCCCTATTACTGAAATGAAGCTGAAGAGAGTGGCATCCGGTGAACAATTAATCATCACTGCTGCAAGTAATATAGGGCACGTCTGCATACTAAAAGAGATGATCCAGTAAGCAGAGAATGATAATTTAAAGGAAAAAATAATGGCAGGAGTAAAAGCCTTTAAGAAGCGGGAAATGAGATCCAGGGCTCAGAGTTATTGCCCAGAAGCAGAGACACGTTGAGTCTCCTGTCACTTCTCACATGCTTGACTTTTCAGAAGAATTGTTGCCCCTTGAATGCATTTCCAGAAAATTAGAGTAATCCCTTCCTTCTATCTAGTAAATCAAATAATCACGTAGAATGAGTATAAAAATCTGGCCTGGATTGAACAGTTCTCACTTGAGTTGTCTCCTACCTAACAGCCTGATTCTTTCTCCTAACAGGCTGATTCAAAGATGCTGCTGCTCTTTCAAGGAGAATATGACCAAATTTCAGAGCTTAAGGCAGTCTAAAAAGTTTATTTTAGAAATGTCCAAGGCCACAAATCATCCTCTCCAACAGTACACCCAAGTCCTTGAATGGCCACTGCTAGATCAGGGATGATTATCCCACTGTTCCTTGTCCACTCTTTCATAATATTCTTCTTCATAATATAGTTTATCTTCCCAATGGAATGGAACACTTCCTAAGGGAAGAGACTCAATGCCAACTTCTTTCATACCTAGGCTCCACTGCATTTAGCGTGGTACCAAAAAAACCCTCACTTGTACTCAATGGATACTTTTCAGTTCACTGAGAAAGACATTTGGTTTCCTGTACCCTACCGGAGCAGGACTGTCACTAAGTCCTGAAGACCACTGTTTGCCAGGCTCTCCTCAGGTAGAAGATCAATGGAAACTGGGGAAGTGCCAGAGGATAGTCCCTACTTCAAAAAAAAAAAAAAAAAATGGAGAATCATGGAATTCGGGAGCAAGCAAGAATCTTAGAGACCTCTAGTATGACCCCTCATTTCATCAACAGATATCAGGAAAATGAGGTTTTTAGCAAGATGAATTACTGGTCCAAAGGCACAGATTTATTTACAGGAGAGCCAAGACGAGAACCCAGGTCCTCTGACTTCAAGTTCAAATCTCCTTTCTCTGCTAAAGCTTCCTTATCTTTTTTGCCTGCCCTTGATAAACCGGGTAATTACTAAAGTTCACATAATGTGTTCTTCAGTCACTGAAAATCCTACTCATCTTGAGAGTCTTTCCACCATATAACTCTCCCAATAAAAAGAGAACAGGAATTACTACTTCCATCCTACACACAATGGGATAAAAACAGGGCAATCACATGGCCTGCTCAGGACCACAAGGCTG
Organism: Bubalus bubalis; assembly: GCF_019923935.1. Classification (NCBI taxonomy): domain Eukaryota; kingdom Metazoa; phylum Chordata; class Mammalia; order Artiodactyla; family Bovidae; genus Bubalus; species Bubalus bubalis. Next base: position 113,234,095 of record NC_059161.1, read on the forward strand.
AACCCCACAAAATAAAGATTTTATTAATACTATCTCAAGGGCAAAGGAATGGAATGTCTATTTCAGAGCTCCTCCCCAGAGCGCGGTGCCTATCTTTGGTAACAGAGACAATGTACCCCTATCACACCGTGTCCAGGGTGCATGGGCCACGTGTGCCTTTTCTCTCAGGGCTTTCCATCTCCACAGGCTCCGAAACTAATGTCTACTATGATCCAGGGCATAAAATAAAGTAGTAAATGGATGCAATCTCCCTGAAAATCAGAATTCTACTTCCACTCTGAACATTCTGGTTCATAAATTACATATGAGAAATTAAACCAAACACCTCATTTCTCACTTCCTTTTACCTACCTAAAACACCTCCTGTAAATACCAGGGAAGCCCCCTTTTCAGGTATACTATGAACCTGCAAACATCTATTTTACCAAATCTTTACATTTTGTTACCATGGCGAATATTCCCACTCAGTCTTCACCTCTTCAAACAGGAATTCTCTGGTCGATTTTGTTGTTTATATGCTTTAACATCAAAAGAAAATCCTGTCTCCTTGGGATGGAAGGTCTTGTTTAGGCCTCTACTGTTGCTATGGGGCCACACGTGTTGTTTTCCAGGGGCTGCAGCTCTGCAGTTTGATGAAAGGCCCTCTGCCCACCCCCCAAGGACAGCATGGGGACATCAGCAGCACCCTCCAGAGGTCCCCCTGGGATTATCCCTCGACCTGTAAAGAACACCCAAGGCGTGAAATTGCACTATTTGTAGGATGGCAAGAGCCACAGTGGCCCCAGCCCTGTTCTGTTTGACTCAGTTAGAACAATAGCCTTTGTTTATTTGCTCACTCCAAGTTTGGGATTAATGTTAAATAAACCAGCATCTGAAGCTGGGAAGTACATCCAATTTATCCATAGTAAGATAACTTAAACCAAATATTTCAGAAAGAAGCTTAACAACGAAGCTTCTAGAAAGTACACTAGGCCTATCTTTACGGAAAAAATATTAAGTTTTATTATTCCACCTCTGAAGAGGCTATTATAGAGATGCTAACGCAAATCCTAAATTAGACTTAAAGGGTGTCACACACATTAAAAGAAGTCACCTAACCCTGGCCTAATGTAATGTTCTTTTCCTAAATATCTTTTTCAAAAAAACAGAAAACGGGAAAAACCAAAATAGAACCAATATTTAAATTCAGCTTGCAAACATACATTAGTACCAAGAAATTATCAAGAACCAAGATCTTTGAAAAACAGAGCAGAATTATCTTTCCACCCATTCTTAATCATCTAAATAAGCAAGGGATTAATAAAAATAAAGTACAACATATGAGAGATTTCTCAAGTTATTCCATTTATCAGCTGTTAACTAAACTAATGGTTTCAGTAAAGGAAAAAATTCGGTAACAAGTAACATACCACTCAGAAGAACAACTCTATAATACTGGGGCAAGGTGATGTACAACATTTTAGGCATATTGTTTACACTAGAATTCATGATCACCATCATCTATAACTTACTATGTACTTATTAAATGCCTATAATGTATATAGCATCACGATTCAATGGACATGAGTTTGAGCAAGCTCTGCGGGATGGTGAAGGACAGGGAAGCCTGGCATGCCACAGTCCGTGGGGTCGCAAAGAGTCGGACACGACTGATCGAATGAACAACAATATCTTATTAAGCCTTCACATGTAACATTTCATTTAACCATCACTACAATCTTCTAAGACAGATTCTATATTCTCTGATTACAAAGGAGGTACCTGAAACACCAAGATGTTAATTTGTTTGTCCAGGATCAAAGTTTATATCACAGCTGACATTCAAACACAAGTCTGTCTGACTCCAAAGCAAAAATCAGTACCTTTCTAGGGGTCCTAATCCCTATAATGCTATGACAGGAAACCATGCTTGTGCTAAGCAGAGCAAAAATTTTATGTCCTAAAGCAAAAACAGGGCTTTCTAGTGGCTCTGTGGTAAAGAATCTGCTTGCCGATGCAGGAGACACAGGTTTGATCCCTGCGTCGGGAAGATCCCCTGAAGAAGGAAATGATATCCCACATCACGATTCTTGCCTGGGAAATCCCATGGACAGAGGAGTCTGGGGGGCTACAGTCCATGGGTAGACAACGAGTAGGACATAACTTAGCGAATGAACAACAACAACAACAAAGCAAAGACTGGCAAACTTTTTATATAAAGGGTCAGGTAATAAAACTGCATAAATAAAAATAAGCTCTGCAGGCCATACTGTCTCCGTTGCAAGGAATCAACCCTGCTGTTGTACAGCCAATACAGCCATAGACACTACATAAACAAGTGTGGCTATAATCCCAATAAAACTTTATTTATGAGCACTAGTATCTGAATTTCATGTAACTTGCACATTATGAAATACTTTTTATTTTTTTCTACCATTTGAAAATGAATCATTCTTAGTTCATAAGCCATACAAAATACAAGCTGCAGACCAGATTTGGCCTACATACTGAATTTTGTCAATGTCTGTCCTAAATAATGCAGACAAATATAAAACATATTTTAGTAAACAGCTCTTTTCACACTCCTAACTTGTAATCTCCTTTAATATTCGGAACTGATACTTTACAGAAGCTCAAAGTCTCAATAAAATAAACATCTGCACCCAAATAACCAAAAACTCTGAGTCCAAAACTGTAGATACTACATATGGATTTCCTAAGAATGATGCAGAATCACAAAATTCTGGAACTCAAAAAGATCTAACACATTCTCATTCCTTATGTGCATTTTTAAAAACTGGTATTAAGACATTTAAAACAGCTAAACACTAAGTTTATAGGTAATGACAGTAATAGGTTATGAATATAAGAAGCAATACAAAGTATTTTCAAACCCTTTTTTTCATCTGACTTCTCTGTAAGGAAGACAATGCAAGCCTCCTTGCAATGTCCCATTTTGTTTTTGTTGTTGCTTAGTCACTAAGTCGTATCCAATTCTTTTGCGACCCCATGGACTGTAGCCCACCAGGCTCCTCTGTCCATGGGATTTCCAGGCAAGAATACTGGCATGGGTTGTCATTTCCTTCTCCAAGGGATCTTCCCGATCCAGGGATGGAATTTATGTCTCCTGCACTGCAGGCAGATTCTTTAACAATGAGCCACCTGGGAAACTCCATCCCAATTTTACACCTAAGAAACACAGGCTCAGAAATGTACATAACTTGCCCAAAGCAGGGACCAAGCCACACAGCTACTAAGTGGCAGAACTGCAACCACAACCTGATTTTAAGTCCCTGCTGCCTCTTAACTACTTCCATAGACATCAAATTTCACATTAATCGGTTAAACGCCAAAGATTGTCAAGAATTATTAGTCATAATCTTTAAAAGCAATGAAAACATTTAGTTCATTTCATTCGATTTTCCTATGCTATCAAAGTCTACTGAAGAAAACAGCTGCTAATCCTTGACATTCGTCAGATGCGTTTACAGTCAATAGTGAATCTATGTATACTGTGCAGACAACACACTAAGGCCAGCACAGAAAGGGAAAACACTGCTGAACAAGTCAATCTAAAGACGGACTAAGACGAGACTTCCCTGGTGGTCCAGTGGTTAAGACTTTGCCTTTCAATGCAGGGGGTGTTGGTTCAACTCCTGGTCAGGGAGCTAAGATCCAACATGCCTTGTGGCCAAAAAAACAAAACACAGAACAGAAGCAATGCTGTCACAGATTCAATAAAGACTTTAAAAATGGTCCACATCCACAAAAATATCTTTAAAAAAATAAAATAAAAGAGAGACTAAGAGAAAGAGAAATAGAGATGAATGAATTCCCATTAAAGTCTGAGCCCAACTGTAGCATAGCTTCTGGTGATTGGAAAATGATGTGAGGGTTAGGAAAAGAAAATAAAAGGAACATAACTACTGAACTCAAGCCAACATCAAAGACTCTAATGACAGTTGAGCCTGCCTGGCTGCTTCTTGGTCTCTCCCTAGAAAACAAAAAGTTACATAACCAAAGAAGATTCTTCCAACTAACACTTCCTCTGTGGCCCACTTACACCCTATCAGCCACCTCAGTGTGCATCTCCATACAGTAAACTGGGCTTCCACCCCAGCTGGGTCTGGACAGGTCTCTGTCCAAAGTGCTGCTTTATTCTACGGACTGCTATAGGGACGACGGTATGAAGACAACCGGCTAGAGCACAGTTCCAACCTCACGCCATTCTAGAGGCTTATTCTATGAAGAATCACCACACACTAAATTTTAGGAATGAAGCCAACTCCAGATAATCCTGAAAACGGACATCACAGCATCATAATATCCCATCTTCACAAACAGCAGTGTTCAAAAGGAATTCACACCAATGAGTGCTTGAAAAACTTTGAGGTCATGTTGTAGCAGCAATTAAAGCTTCTATTTCTCAAGTACAAGGATCAAATGTCAATATTCTAAGAGTCCAATTTACCCAATAAAGAAAAATATATTAATGAATCACAATCATCACTACCCAAAAATATTACAACAAATTTAATTACTGATTCAAACTAGCATATTTTCTGGATGCTAAGACCCACAATACTCTAGCACCATATGCTTTTTCTTCTTCCAATAGAAATACAAATATAGACAACGTTTACAAAAGCAACCAATGTATCAGAAGTTACTCCCATTCATATTGACTTAAAAGGTCTAAATCTGTGCCAAGTAAAACTCTGAAAGAATGGAAAATAAAAGAGATGCTCACAACAATGCAATGTGGCCCAGCTGCCAGCTATCCATGTAACATCATGCCGTGCCCCAAGCAGTTTAAAAGCAGATTGCAATTCTGCATGCAGATCAAAATTATAATTATCCAAATTCTATTTCCTAAAAGATAACTATCAAACTGGAACCCAAGCATCCTCCTGGGGTCGCCTCCTCCCGTCCACCTTCTTTAAGCTTCAGCCAGAGAATGTGGAGTTATAAAGGGTCCAGAAGTAGACTATAGCTAAGCAATCTGGTTTGACTTTCTCGCTCTACCGTTTCTGTTCATCTGTTTGCGAAATTTTTAAACATTAATATTTAATCAAGTCACCAAAATGAGAAAGGCAAGACGGGGACGGGGTGGCGGGGAAGACCAAGGGAGGAAAAAGGCACTAAAGTCACCAGCACCGTCCAATGTACAGAGGCAACTTCAGCCAATTAGAAAGATGAGAGGGAAAACTCCACGGGCGCGACAGCGAGCACGGCGGGGAGCGGGCACGGCCAGGGCGCCCCGGAGCCCCGGTGCCTCGGGCCCGGAGCGCCGCAGCAGGCCGGGAACCGCCCGGCCCGATCCGCCGAGGCCGCGGGGAAGTGGTGGGCGCGAGCGGCTGCGGCCCGATCGCGGTCCGCCCCGGGAGGCCGAGGAGGGAGCCGGGTTGGGGGGTGGAAGGGGGAGGAAGGGGGAAACCCGAGATGGCCTTCCAAGAACATTCGATCCCGAACCTTTACTTTAAAAAGAATTTCTCCCGAAAAGGAAAGCCAGGCCCCCCAGCCCTTCCCTGCGGCGCCTGCCCACGTCACCGGCGCCCCCGGCCCTCCCGCGGCCCCCGCCTTACCGAGCCCCGCGGCCCCGCCGCGCCGCCGCGGCGTCGCTGCGCCCCGCTCGCCGCTCCGTGTCTGCCCTGCGGGGCGCCGGGCCCGACGCCCTCCCCTTCCTCCTCCTCCTCGTCCTCGTCCTGGTCCCGATCCTCGCCGCCGCCGAGCGCCGCCCGCGCGCCGAGCTTAGCGCCTGGCCGCCCAGGGCAGCCGCGGGGGCTCGGCCGGGCGCCCCCTGCGCCAGCGCCTCATCCCGCCGCGCCGCCCCGTCAGGCTCGGGGGCGGGGACGCCGGGCTCCCGGCCGCGGCCTCGGAGTCCTCCTCCCCTTCGACCCTCACCGCGATCGCCCTCCCCCGGCCGAGACGGCCCCGGGGATGCGGTCCTGGGCTCCGAGCCCCTAGCCCGCCTCCTCCGGGCCGCCCCCGCAGCGCCCCCGCCCCGCTCGCGGCGCGCGCCCGCTGGAGCCCGCCGCCGGGCCGGGCCTCCGCCTCCCGCGCTCCGCCTCCTCCTGCGCCCGCGACGCCCGCAGCGGGGAGAAGAGGCGCGCGGCCGCGGCCCCCGGGCACGAGCACGCGCGAGGAGGGCGGGCGGAGCGCGCGCGTGGCCGAGGGCGGCGGGGGCGCGCCCGGGCCTCGCCTGCTGTTGTCCCGGGAGCGCACGTGCGCGGCGGGGGGGCGGCGAGGGGTGGGCTGCTCGCGCTCCCCCTGGGGCTCTGGGGGTCGGCAGGGCGCCGGAAGGGTGCCGGGATGCACCCTCAGGGGTTCGAGCGAGGTCTGCCGCCTCGGCTTCTGCACCGTGCTGCGGTGCAAAAACACAAACCCTGCTGCAGCAGCAGCGACGCCGGGAAGAGCCATCCTCCGAGACTACGGCAGTGGCTCCTTTCCACTCACAGCTGACCCCGGGGTGCTGTCACCGCGCCGCGGAGCAAAGGGGGGCGTTGCCGCAAGTCGGGAAGCTCCCTGCCTCTCCATCCTTTGCGCATTTTGGTCTAAAATCAACTCGCATCGGTTATTATTTGGAATCTGGGCCTAAAAGTTCTATTGCTTGTCTTCATTCAGAGTTATGGACTGGAAGATTGGAAGTGACCTGGCAAGGGAGAGGAAGGACAAGAAAGGGTAAAAGAGCAGCAACCCCGGAAGGTCCGTGGCCAGGAGACACGTGAAGCCCTGCGTGTGTATGGCACTGCCCTTGGTTCTCCCTCCTACTCCTTTTGTTCAACCTCTAAAGGCTGTGCATTACTTCGACCTGCAACAAGCGGTCTGTGTAACAGAACAGATCTGGACATGCTACCCTTTTCTGTTTTGATCTTTTTGTTTTATATATGTACCATTCACTCCTTCTGACTCCTTTGGGATCTGAATATTGGGGAGGGGGTTAGCCTACATAATTTAACTCAGTACTCAAATCCACCCATGCCAAATACTGCATCGTCTAATGTCACTGCAGTTTTTCGGGTCCACTCAGCATATAGTCATGTCAGTGGGAGTCACTGAATATAAAACGTGGCCTTGACCACAGTTAGCAGCATTTCAAGGGCACGGATGTGAAGCAGGATTTCAGCACATCCTGGAGAGAATTTAGGGAGTGAACATGTACAATAATCTCACTCCTGCCAGCTTCAGTATAATCAAGGGTTCTTTAATGATGGAGATTCAGAATGTTTTCTAGCAGAGAAGGAGGGAAGGGATGGAATGAGATTCGCATAGAGGCACAGACTTGGATGGGAAAATTTAAAGACATGTACATAAAAGAAATGTATCCTGGTAGGCACAGTGTTAAAGAATCTGCCTGCCAATGCAGGAGACTCAGTTTCTATCCCTGAGTGGGGGAGATCCCCTGGAGGAGGGCTTGGCAACACACTCCAGTATGCTTGTCTGGGAAATCCAATAGACAGAAGAGCCTGGCAGGGTGCAGTCTATAAAGTCAGACACATCTTAGCAACTAAACAACAACTCAACATCCTGGTTTGGTAGCCATCTACTTGAAACAGGTAGACTTAGGATCTGTAATGGTCTTAACAGGTACTTCCTAAGTGCTGGAGAAACAGCCAGGTGAGTGAAGAAAACTAGAGACCTGTAGCTTCACCCAAACTCATAGTTTAAAAATTACTCTTTCTCCAAACTGCAGGAGTTCCATTGGTTCACCTTTTGACCACAGAGAGCTATCTCTGCTAGAGAGGGATGAGTGTACAGAGAGGGTTTAATAGCGTGTGTTGTTCCTAGGGGATTGGTGAGCATGAAACAGAAATCTCCTTTGATGTCAAGAGGTCAGGATGGGACATTAAACCAAGCCACCATGAAAGATGAATTTTGCCCAAGGCTCTCATCCCTTTGTTGTTGTTGTTCAGTCGCTAAGTCATGTCTGACTCTTTGATCTCATGGACTGCAGCTTGCCAGGCTTCCCTGTCCTTCACTGTCTCCCAGAGTTTGCTCAAACTCAAATTCATTGAGTTGGTGATGCCATCCCACCATTTCATCCGCTGTCGCCCCCTTCTGCTCTCAATCTTTCCAGTGAGTGAACTCTTCGCATCAGGTGGCCAAAGTATTGGAGCTTCAGCATTAGTGCTTCCATTGAATATTCAGGGTTGCTTTCCTTTAGGATTCAATGATTTGATCTTATGGTCCAAAGGATATCCCTGACTACTCTCAACTAAGATCATGGCATTCCAAATTCTTTTGAAAGGCCCTCACATCCCAGAGTTTGGCCATCATACCCCAGGATTCAGCTCTACTGGCCAAATATTAAATAGTATATGTTCAGCTGGTAGAGAGGGTGAGTAATACCTACAGGAACTGGGATCTATGCGTATGTTGGATAACACATATTCCCTTTTAGAGTCTCAGAACATCTTGGTAGCTTTCCCCACATTGGTATTCTATCAAGTTCAGAGAAAGAACAAATGGATTCCTCCTGTGTATTCCAGATGTCAGGGGTGTTTGAGCAAGCTCAAGGGTGCTGATGCTTCTTACTCTAGTTCTAAGTCAGCACTCCCCTTCCTTGGAAAGAAGCATCCAGAGAGCCTATGAATAAGTAGTTGCTCTTGCTATGCCTGCTGTGATTTCTGGGCAACTCTGCAGCCATCTGAACTTCGTGTTTCAGAGTTTGTAACCGATTACCTTTGTCCTAAGAACATCTTTAGTGATTCAAGACATATATTCCAATAATTGCAACATTCCTTAAAGAAGAATAAGCCTATCTGAATATAAAATGCTCAATAACTGCATCTGTTTTGGTTTGGTTCAGTATTCTCAAGGTGAGAGGCGGGGGTTGGGGAGGGAAATGGCAAATTCCTTCTGTCTCTGGAGCTGTGGGAGGCCTCAGCCTGGCCTCCTTTCTCGGCCTTGGCACTGTCGTCTTCCGGACAGTAGCATCTGGGCTCACTCCTGGCATCTAGGATCTGTTGCACTGCAGTCCCCTCCAGGCACTGAAGCAGCGTCACGGTGCAGACAAGTTGAGCCAGCACGGAGGGCGGCCACAGAGACGATTGCATTGCTTGCCTAACCTTGAGTTTTAGAAAGAGTCTGGGAATTTGAACAAGGGGGAGAGAGGGAGCTTATTCTCATCCCCAAATTGAAGGCTCAGCAGCTGGCTTGAAAAAAAATAAGTTGAGAAAAATAAGCCAACCATGCTTAGGAGAGAATTTTCCCAAAGTGACCCTTGACATTGCCTTTTTAATGTATTTTCTTCCTGGCCAAAGGGGCCAGCTCCATATTGTGTCCCTGTTAAACAAAATGCTGCTGCTGCTGCTGCTGCTGCTAAGTTGCTTCAGTCGTGTCCGCCTCTGTGCGACCCCACAGACGGCAGCCCACCAGGCTCCTCTGTCCGTGGGATTCTCCAGGCAAGAATACTGGAGTGGGTTGCCATTTCCTTCTCCAATGCATGCATACATGCTAAGGCGCTTCAGCCGTGTCTGACTCTCTGCAACCCCATGGACAGCAGCCCAGCAGGCTCCTCTGTCCATGGGATTCTTTAGACAACAATACTGGAGTGGGTTGCCATTTCCTTCTCTGGGACAACAAAATAGATATTTGAAAAAAGGTATGTTGTCTGCATGTAGCATCCTCCCAGCTAATCTGCATGCCCATGAAGTAAACTCTCTCAACACTGAACCCTTTACAAGAATAAACTACTATTAGGCAACATTTTAGGAAGTGGTCAGTAGTGCTAAATCTTCAGGGCAATCGTTAAAATGATACATTTACCATCTTCTGTCCTCTCCTGGTCACATTTTGTTTCATTAGCCTCTATTAGAATAATTTAGAACTTAAGGCTGCACTCCCACAAAGATTTTTTCAGACTCTGAACTGTAACACCAGCTGTACCTATCTACATATCTACTTTTTAATGTTTAGCCAGATAGTAGCTCTTTTTCTGTCTTTTCCAAAGGTTCCTTCTCCCTTTCCAGAATTCTTAATGTCGACTTGCCCCAGGGCTCTGACCTTGTGCCTTTCCTCTTCTTTCTGCCCCCTCCCAGGGCAGTCTCCTACAGCCCTCTCCTTTAAATAACCTCCATTCACGATTGTATATCTTTAACCCTGACCTCTCACCAGCACTCCAGGCTCCTATGTCCAGCTGCCTCGGTGACACTGCTCTTTGAATATCTCAAACTTCATGTGTCCAAAGCAGAACTCATTAACTTTCAGCATTAAAACCGAAGCCCAAAATTGCTTCCTTCAAGTTTTCCTTGTCCCAGGACAAAAACAATTCTCTCAAACACCACATTCATTTTAGCAGGACCTTCCACTTCTACCTTCAAAACATACACTGAATCCAATCTCTTCCCTCCTTCCTAACTGCCGACACCCGCATCTGCCTCCTCCAATCTCTCTCCTGGCTGACTGGTCTCCTTATTTTAGGTAGCCATGAGTGTGAGCATGCGTGCTCAGTCATGGCGGACTCGGCGACCCCATGGACTGAAGCCCCGAAGACTCCTCTGTCCGTGGGTTTCTCCAGCAAGAATACTGGAGTAGGTTGTCATTTCCTCCTCCAAGGGATCTTCCCGATCCAGGGATTGAAGGCACATGTGTCGAGTCTCCTGCATTGGCTACTTCTGTTCTTAAGACGTGATTATTCTTGCTCAAACTCTTCAGTGCTCTGTGCTTCTAATCATACACACATTTCAGCCACTACTCACCTCTCCACTCACTCTGCTCCAGCTATGTGATCAGCCTCCAGCTAGTCCCTAAACCAGGGAGGGGCACCCTCTCCTGGCTTTTAAATTAACCTTTTCAGTTGCTGTCTAAAATAGTTCTGGGGACTTCCCTGGCAGTCCAGTGGCTAAGACTCCATGCACCCAATGCAGGGGTCTGGGTTCGATCCCTGGTCAGGGAACTAGATCCCACATGCTGCAACTAAGGGTTCCTGTGCCGAAACTAAAGATCCTGAATGCTGCAACTAAATCTGGCACAGCCAAATGAATGAATTTTTTAAAAATTAATAAATAAAAGAAATAGTTCTGCCTTCTCTGTCCCCTTCACTCCATGATTGTGTTTTGTAATTGATTTTTTTTTTTATCTCTTTCACCAAAATGAACATTCCATTAGGGCAGGAATTTGTTTATTCACCTTTGTATCCATGTTGCCAAATAAATGCATAAATGGTATCGTCAGAGTAAAGAATCTATATCCTCACTTATTTTCTGCTGTTCTTTATTGCTATAGATGTGCCTTTATTACAAGTGGGAAAAGTGCAAATTAAAAAATTATATTATTTGCAATTTACTGCAAATCAAATCAAAACAAATTATGCCAAAAATCTAAGTTTATATCAGGAATCAGCAGAGAAGGGTATGTATTAATGAATAATTTAATGACTTTAAGGAAAAAATCGTAGTCTAACCTTGCAATTAGATTTTTAATTTATAAATGTTAAAGACACAGAAAATCAAAGGCAAATTATATGAAGTGACTTTTCATTTCCAACTGAAATAACATGTTGGAAAGAAATGTGGTAAACTTAAGGAACTAGTTGTCCCTTTCCTTTTTCATCTTGTCCCACCATGCAACCTTAAATAAGTCAATTAACATCTGTTTTTTCCATCTGCAAAATGGCCCTGCTTGATTTCTTCTCTACTTTGGTATCATAAAAGTAGGAAAATTAAATTATTATGAAAAAGCTTTGGAAGAAAGGAAATCTGGAAATTACCCCTGATTATTATGTTTTCCAAACTCCTTTTGTCTAATGTTTTGAAATGAAGATGAAATGAGTGGCATGTGAGATCTTAGTTCGCTGACCAGGGATGGAACCCATAAGACCCATGAAAATCACTCAGCATTTCTAAAATGACCAGAAAAGATGTCCTAAGATAGCAAAGCAAGATGGTCATACGAATGTATCACCCACTGTCTAAGCTCTACAGAGTCCATTTCTAAGATGTGAACTTAGACCAGGAAGTGAAAGGAATCTCATTGAAATGTAACCTTTGTAGAAGTATTAATTCCACTTCTTTGCAAGCAAAATTTCGTAGCGGCTCATGAAAGAATGAACAAAGAGACAACTCTAACACTTCTCTGTATGAGATCCTTAAGGGACAGTGAAATGTTTAGACGAGGAATCAGGTCTCAAGGAGCTTTTGAAGCTGTATCTCTCAAGCATGCTGCTTTATTTAAAATATATGTTTAATTGAGGTGACTTGGAGAAAGCTAAATCTCCCATTGGCAGCTGTGGCAGTGGTGAGATGTCACTACTCCTTATGAGAAAACACACACACACACACACATGCATGCTCACTCAGGCTCACACAGTATTTCACTGTGAACACTGCGTCTGCAGCCCTCCCTCCCAGCCCTGCCTGAATCAGCACTCCAGGCAGCTGTGTGGTGATGCTCCCCAGCCCCAAGCCTTTTATGAGATCTAAAGAACTGAAACCAGTGTTGAGGAAGCGCATGGGAAAGTGACTTGGGAAAGCTCGGGTTCAAAGGAAGGTCATTCAACTCCAGGGCTGCTGCTTTCCCAGGGTGCTCCCTGCCATTCCCCTCCCACGATTTTGTCCTTTCTGGCTTCCAGTTTCCAGAATTCAATGCATTTTAGAAGGTCTAAAGCATCTGTTTCTCTGCTATATTCAAAATACATGTTGGCTGAGAACACACCTATGTTTCTGAAACTTACTGCAGTCAACACTAAGTTTCCTGGGCAACTTGAGAAGAATAATCCAATATGCCATTTTATTATTTAAAAAAAATTTTTTGCACTTGGCTTTGGAAGTTATTTTGTGTTTAAGTATGAATGATCCCTAAATATGTTGGAGGTTAGAGGTCATAATGCATCAGACAAAACAATAACGACCCTATCAAAATATTATTCCCCTGTTCCCCACTCAATTTTTTCTCTTATGGGTTTCATGCTGAAAACAAACAGCATTACTCCTCAGTGATATAAAAGGCCAGTCTCAAACAAAGTTGATAACAGACTCAAACTTACCAGTTCACTCCTTCTTTCCTGAGTCATGATCTAATTTTAAAAGTATTTCTCTTTAGTTCTTGATGAATTTTAACAAAACAGCAATGGCAACCATCTTACTCATGGCAACAAAATACTTTGTTGCAGAGTTCTACAACAGTGATAGAGAGGGTCAAGCCTCTGAGAAAGTTATTCTTAGGTAATTCAGTTTTCTGTTCTTTGTGGTTCACCTTTCAAAGTCTAAGGCTTTATCAACAGGTGTGAGGCACTAATCACAGTGAGAGAGACTGAGGCACAGACAGATTCAAATTCTGCCTGAAATTCAACCTGTACTTGATCTTTATTATCTCTCTTTTTATTTTTTCAAATATTTATTTTTACTTTATTTGGCTGCACTGGGCCTTAGTTTCGACATGCGGGATCTGTTTCCCTGACCAGGGTCCCTGGCACTGGAAGCGCTGAGTCTTAGTCACTGGACCACCAGGGAAGTCCCTTATCTTAAAAAAAAAAAAAAAAAAGAAAATGGGTGTTGATGGTCAGGTCACATAAAACTGGACAAAAATGTTACTGAAGGATAATGATACCTGTACATTATAGGAGAGAGCCCATCCAAACAGAAATCTCTGTCTTCTGTTTTTTCTCCCCACTCTCCTAACTGGAGGGGAAAAAACTGGGCGGAGTGGGGGTGGGGGGTCCTTGCCCTTGCATTCCCACCCCTACCTCCAGTAACCGTACCTGGTGCAGCTGACCTCAGCTCTTTCCACAAGACGTGAAAAACTAGTCCACATTCAGGTGCGGGCATGCAAACTAAGTTCCAAGTATATGGGTTAACCAAACCATTGCCATTACACTATCCAGTCCTTTCTTGGTTTTTTGATGGACAAGTAAACCTCAGGAAGAGCAATTTTCCATCCCAACCCATCCCATAATTACTAGCCCTGCATCCAGGCTGAATCTCATATCCTACACTTCCCCAGATAATTTGGTACTGTTTTGGGGAGAAAAAAACCTCCACAACGTCGCCTTGATACAAAGTCATGTTTTGTGTGAGTAGATCAGGAAAAATTGTTCTCTTATCAAGGGAGAAAGATACTTTCAAGGAGATGTCTCAACCTCTGGAATTCTTAATTAAGTTTTCATCTGTATGGTATCATGTTGGAGGCCAGGTAAAGTGCACTGAGAGCCCCCTCTGTTTCTCAGCACTTAGAGTTTAAGCTGGATCAAATCAGCAAAGGATAATCTATGGGCACACAGACATCAAACAGCTGTGCAAACACTGGACAGATGCATAAATTAAATACAAAAGTAAATAAAGTATTTACATTAAGCAAAAGTCATGCAGCTGCTGTTATTATTCTCCGCGAAGGCTCAGGAGAGAAGGCGGTACATTAGGCTAAACAGATTTTATTTTTCTGTTGGGGATGGTGTCAGCAGGAAGGAGAGGAGAGGTCACAGATGGCCAGAGGAACAAAGACAAACCGTTACGTAACCGCTGTCGACTGATGCACAGCCTTGAAACCTGGTCTTCAGGCTAAAGTGACTTTGTTTCTTGGAAATTTATACTTTTATAGAGCAGACCATGCTCCTAGGAATCTGTGTCAGGGAATCAGTTGAAAGGGTCAGAGGCCACCCTAGTAGGGGCCAAGGGAGAACCCAAGGAGGTGACCTGAAATGTCCCACCTCAAAAAATATCTTCTGGATATGTCTGGGGTGAAATGAAAGGAACTACAGTAGCTGACTGCCGTCGGAGACTCTGTCTGCTAGCCCGGCACCATGGAAATTTCCTGCCTTCTCTTCATCCCAGGAATCTGGGATGCCTCTTTATTTAGCCTGAATTCCTATACCCGACACCTGGATCCTGAATGAAGACATGAATGATTGATGAATTATGAAGCTGCCCCTGAATCTCTCCTTACTTGAGGAGATGAAAGGAAGTATGGGCCTTGGTGCTTATTTTAAATAAAAATGGTCTTTTTATTCAGGAACATTTTGAATAGTTTGAAATATTTGAATATATATATTGAAAATATATTTTGAATAGTTTGAAATATAAGAAATAGTTTTATTTCTTATATTTGAAAATAAAAATAAAAGATTTTTTAAAAGATAAAACAATACAAGCTCATTGTTTAAAAATTAGAAATGGCAGAAACATAGGAAAATCTGTAATTCTATACTTCAGAGATATTCCCTACTAAGATTTTGGTATATTTCTCCTACATATCTTTATAAACATGTCTCTCTATAAAAATTTTAACAGATCATATTGAAAATAATGTATGCAATCTGCTTTTCTCTTTAACAAGTTTTTTTCACTTTCCATGTCGATAAATATTTATCTACAATGTTTTTGTATGATCATCTGTCCCAGTCATACTTCCTCTCATATTCTCTTACTATTGGACCTGTGAGTTCTTCCCTCACCTGCTAGCTGGCTAGCTGATGCCTAGAATTCCATGCTTAGTGCTCCTGCCGGTGGCTTAAAATTTTTATCTAGTTAAAAAGTGAGACCACCAGGAGAGATGCTCCCTAAATGCTGTCCAACTTAAACCTTTGTTTGGGAAATCCTGAGATTGTGCTTGGGCTCAGTCACTCAGTCGTGTACAATTCTATGCGACCCCACGGACTGTAGCCCACCAGGTTCCTCTGCCCATGGAACTTTTCAAGCAAAAACCCTGGAGGGGTTGCCATTTTCTCCTCCAGGGGATCTTCCCAACCCAGGGATTCAACCTGCATCACTTGCATCTCCTGCACTGGCAGGCAGATTCCTTACTACTAGCGCCACCTGGGAAGCCCAGGAAGTCCTGAGAAGGGCCTCAAAGCTGGGTTCCAGGCTCAGGCCGTAGCCCCAAGTTTTGGCTGATCAAACCAGAAAAGCTCCAGAGTTCCCTCAGTTTGTAGAACTGAAACACTTTTTAATTGACTAAAATCCTTGAGCAGTTGGAGACACATTTAGTGCTGCTGCTGCTGCTAAGTCACTTCAGTCGTGTCCGACTCTGTGCGACCCCATAGACGGCAGCCCACCAGGCTCCCCCGTCCCTGGGATTTCCCAGGCAAGAATACTGGACTGGGTTACCATTTTCTCCACCCAGGGATTGAACCTTGTCTCCTGGGTCTCCTGCATTGCAGGCAGAATCTTGACCACTGAGCCATCAGGGTATATACCGGTTTGTCTGTAAAAGGCAGAACCTAAGGAGAAGTGAAGTTTCTTGTTTCTATGCAACTGTATGGGTATGTATGTGTGTGTGTGTATGTGAGAGAGACATAGAGAAAAAGTTATTTCTCACAAGAAGTGGCATCTTTCTCCAGAGACTGAGGGTCCGCGATGTCAAGGGCTGACTGGTACTTAAGTGCTAATTGCTGCCGTTACTTAAGTTCTGCTTCCACCAGAGATTCACACAGAGCAACCTTGGGGACATGGCTGAATGCGTCCATTCCTTCCATCTCACACCTGGACACCAAGGACGCTAATATCTTACAACTCCTTCCATCACAAAGACATAAGAATGAATCCGTTTACACTCGGTGTTTTGAGATTCAGTGAAGACATTCTTACTTCAGGTTCCTTTTATATAGCTTGCATTTTCACTCAACCATTAAGGAAGAATGACTTTGCTGGAGATGTTTCTTTTCTAGACTGCTCTTTTGGGAAGAGTACCCAGTCACTGAAGCTTTACAATTATAAGAAAAAAGAGAAAGAAATCATAACCACCCACTCACAAGTAGTTGGCATTTCAAGCTTTGAGCAGTTAAAAGCCGTCTTCTTCAGTAGGAAGCTGTCTTGCTCATAGTGCTGTTTTAATTGTTCTCACATACCCTACCGAGCACACCTTCCTTCCTGAAAAGGCACAGCACAAACCTACATTTCAGCTTTGAAAGGCAAAAGAATGGTGATGGTTTAGCCACTCAGTCATGTCCGACTCTTGCAACCCCATCGACTGCAGCCCACCAGGCTCCTCTATCCATGGAATTCTTCAGGCAAGAATACTGGAGTGGGTTGCCATGCCCTCCTCCAGGGGATCTTCCCAACCCAGGGATCGAACTCCAGGTCTCCTGCATTTCAGGCAGTTTCTTTACCAACTGAGCCACCAGGAAAGCCCAAAAGAGTGGGATGTAGTTTAAAAGAACACACAAAGGCTTTCATAAAATGGAGTAAGGACCAAAGGCTGTAATTCCAGGAGGCCACTATTTTTAAACAAATACTCCAGTTGTTTTCTATTGTTTGGTCTGTGTCTACTCACAGAGAATTGGAACTTAAGGTGTGGTTTGTCCAGATTCTCTTCCTCTGATAGAGAACATAGTCACACCACTGGGAGATCCACAGGAAAGAGAATGGATGAGGGAGTCTTCCTCAGAGAATTGTGAGTAATGCCAAACAGAGACAACGTGCAGATACAGAGAGACAAGAATCCGGAGCCATCCAAGGCAGCCTGAGGAGGCCACCACATTGAGCAATGCAGCAGATGCAGAAGCCAGAGACCAGAGCCGTCACAGAGAAACAAGAAGACCAAGGCGGGGGAGCAGTTTCAAGAGCAAAGGAGAATCTGTCCTGATCTTGGGACCAGGGCTTCTATCTGCTGGCTCTTCTTGGCTCATGAAGGCAGAGTGTGTGGGGGAACTGGGTAATGAAGGGTGAAGGGGGACAGACATGGTAGGTTTAAACCAGTTGACCTGCAGCCACTTCAGGAGGCTCTGACCTTCAAGGTTTATCCAGATAAGAGAAAATACAATCCCTGATGTAGAATGAACACTAACTCTGCCCCATGCTATCCTATGTACATTGACTTAAAATATAGTTATTAATATTTACAACAACAATATCAAGTAGGTATAGTAAGTCCTGTTTTGCAGCCCAGAGAACTGAGACAGGTTAAATAAGTTGCCTAAGACCGTTTAATACCCAGTAACACTGTGGTTTAAAGTCATGTCTCTGAGCCCTCAGAGGTCCAGTTCTTAAACTTGAGATCGTTAAAGATGCACCTTCTTCCTCCCTCCCATATATTCTGATTCAATAGTTCTGGGGCAGGGCCTGGGAGTCTGCATTTTAACATGCTCCCTGGGTAGTGGTAACACAGTAAATCCCACACTTGACATACAAAAATACTACCCCACGCAATAGCAAGGACTTCCCAGGTGGCTCAGTGGTAAAGAAACTGCCTGCCAAGCAGGAGACTTGGGTTCAATCCCTGGGTTGGGAAGATCCCCTGGAGGCAGAAATAGCAACCCACTCCAATATTCCTGCCTGAGGAAAATCATGGACAGAGGACCCTGGCGGGCTACAGTCCATGGGGTGACAAAGAGTCAGACACAACTGAGAGACTAAACAACCACAACAACGCAGTAGCAAAGGCCAGGAACAAGCATATAGGCAACAAGGGCAGAAATAAATTGGAGGAAAAAAACATGGAAGAGGTCTCACCTGATGGTCTCTGATAGTCCTGATCATCTACATATTTTTTCCCCAAACACATAGTGTTTCCCGTCATGTGGAAATAGCCGAGTAACCATTCTCATAACTGGAAGGATGGAGCTTCCTCATGAGCTTAGGCCTTTCAGACTCCATTTCCTTTTGCATCCTGGGTCTGGGCTACAGACAGAGCCTCCAGATTACACCTGGGACTGTATTCTACCAAGCCCTCCAGGCAGAAACGTCAGGCACAGTCATTGCTCCCATGTAAAAAAATCCCATCTCATTGGTTCTAACCAAAATAGGAAGAGAGTAAGGACTTGCTTTCCCAGCTACTCTAAAGACGTTCTTTTTAAACAAAGGGACTGGTTCTCATAATTACCCAACAAACAAAGCACATTGATAAAAATCACTGCCAGTTTTCCCAAGCTCTTTATCATGCATGGACCAGCATACCAGCATTTCTCTAATTTTGGTTAAACTTTTGATTAAGCTTAAGGGGGAGAAATCCTTCTTGTTCACGATGTTTCTCATCTCCGAGGGTCCCACCATTAGGCCTGTAACCTTTCCCTTAAAAAATATATATATTTATTTGGTTGTGCCAGATATTAATTGTGGCATGTGGGATCTAGCTTCCTGACCAGGGATCAAACTAGGGCCCCCTGCACTAGGAGTGCAGAGTGTTAGCCACTGGACCACCAGGGAAGTCCCCAGTAACTTTCTTCTTACCTAGATTTTCTTTAAAAGATTGGGAGACTTGATTCTGGTGAACCCACAGGAGGCTGTAACTAGTATCTTTGCAGTTTTCATTTCTCCAAATGAGAGCAACGGGGCCATTTGAATAGCTCATAATCTACATTAGCTGGAAAGGTTCTTGAGGGATTGTTTATTTCTTCTTAAAACCCCCTAAGTTTCCTCTCTCCCATCTCTTAGCTGCCCTTCCTCTCCTGTGTGTCTGTGCTAGCCTTTGTGGTCTCGACTGCAGGCCCCAGGCCAAGGCGAAAACAGATTCTTTTCATCTATTCAAGTGCAATCTGGGCCAGACAAGCCTGCTCCACGGGCCAGAGGCACAGAAAAGGAATCTGTATTCAGCTCTTAGCTCTGCATAGTCTATAGCAGAGCCCTACCCTTGGCAAGGCCGCAGCGGTGACCAGGGCCATTTGGCAGACATGGGAAAGCTGTTTGTTTGGCCTTGTCCCTTCACCTGGATGAGGCACCCTGGTAGAAACAGCAGCAGGCGTGGTGCGTCCTGTTCCTCCCATTTCCTCTAAGCACAGGTCTACCTTTTTCTTGAAAAAACCTTTTACCTCCCAAAGCAGCAATTTTTTTTTTAGACGCCAGGTAAATTGAGAGAGCATCACAGTTGCTCATGGGATTTTTTGGTGGCTTAGAGGGTAAAGAGTCTGCCTGCAGTGTGGGAAACCTGAGTTCAATCCCTGGGTCAGGAAGATCCCCTGGAGAAGAAAATGGCAACCCATTCCAGTATTCTTGCCTGGAAAATCCCATGGACAGAGGAGCCTTGTGGCTACAGTCCATAGGGTCGCAAAGAGTCAGATACAACTGAATCAACTTCACTCATTCACTCACAGTTGCTCATATGGAGTTGATTAATCTAATAGTATTAAAGCTAGTATGTTAGCTTTCATTAGCAGAGCTCCTAAAGTGTGTTAGTTGCTCAGTCGTAGCTGACTCTTTGCGACCCCATG
Source organism: Bubalus bubalis (assembly GCF_019923935.1). Lineage (NCBI taxonomy): Eukaryota > Metazoa > Chordata > Mammalia > Artiodactyla > Bovidae > Bubalus > Bubalus bubalis. The sequence goes on from NC_059161.1 coordinate 113,254,151, forward strand.
GACTGTAGCCCGCAAGGCTCTTCTGTCCATGGGATTCTCCAGGCAAGAATACTGGAGTGGGTTATCATTTCCTCCTCCAGGGGATCTTCCCGACCCAGGGATCGAACCCAGGTGTCCTGCATTGCAGGCAGATTCTTTACTATCTGAGCCACCAGGGAAACCAGACCTATCTTCAATACACAGGAGTCAAGATTTGAGGTATGATTAAACAGGAAATGAGGACTAAGTGAAAATAAAGATTGTACTATTGAAGGAGATCTTTTCTTTGTGTCAATTTACTAAAAATAGGCTCTTTCTCCAGTGCCTTTGAAAACTGCACTTCTGACTATGATAATGTTATGCAAAACAGGAGTGCCCACTCTGCCATTTATTATTCAATAGTGTTCTAAATATGCTTTATGCAAAGAGGAATTACAAATACTGGCAAGGGGGCAGCAGAATTATCAGGATTTGATTATATATCATTGTATATCTGGAAAAACTCCAAAAACAAAAAAAACCTATTTGTAATAATATAGGAATTCAGGGATTTCCCTGGCAATCCAGTGGTTAAGACTCCGAGCCTCCATTGCAGGAGTTATGGGTTCTATCCCTGATCAGGGAACTTAAGACCCACCCCAACTCCTGCACGCCGAGCTGTGTGACTAAAAGAAAAAAAAAATACTATAAGAGTTCAATAAGATGGGAGGTTATGGATAAACACACACACGCTTTCTATTTTTCTATTCTAAAAATTAAGCTAGGAAATAAAAATGGAAAAAAACTCCCATTAACAACAGAAAATGAATTACCCTAGAATAAACTGGAAAAAAAAAAAAGTGTAGTATCTAAATGAAAAAAAAACTAAGGAAAGTAAAAAATACCAGATGTTGGGTAGTAAATCTCAGGATTATAAGGGTGTAAAATTCTTCCCCAAAGAATCTATAAATGACATGAGTTCCAATCAAACTCTCAAGACATTTTAGAAAGAGTACTAGGGAAAAAATTCTATTAAAGGATAATTTTCAAAAAGCTAATATCAGCTATCCAGCAAATACAAAATGAATACATGTTAAATATCATTAATATGGCAACCAGTAAGTAGTTATGATTGATTCAGTGAGTATCTGAAAAATGTAGTATACATAATCAATGTAACAAAAATGTTAGGATAAGGTTGCTAAGTTCAATTAAAAAAAAACTGATTAATTCTCAACAGGCTGTAAATCTTAGAGACGATCTGTTTCATAGGACAAAAATTATTTGCATCTCTACCGGATAAAAATCTAGAATTTAGCAAGTAATTCACTAAGTCCAGGGCCTTTCATCAACAGTAAACAATAGACTAAGTACAGTTCCCTTTAGTCCTAAAGTGATATGACCTTAAAATACATGCTGCTCATCTTTGTCTTACTTCCAGGATTTGAATGATTTTTCTGAAAATTCTAAAGGTCATTGAAGAGTAACCTTAAGAGTTACTAGGTAACTTTTTAAAAAAAGATTTCACATATTTATATTTTAAATTTTATTGAAGTATAGTTGATTTACAATGTGTTATTTTCATATGTACAGCAAAATGATTCAGTTATACGTGTGTTGTGTGTGTCCTTGTGCATGGGCTTCCCTGGTGGCTCAGATGGTAAAGAATCTGTCTGCAATGCAGGAGATACAGGTTCCATCCCTGGGTGGGGAATATCCTCTGGAGAAGGGAATGGCAACCCACTCCAGTATGCTTGGATGGAGAATCCCATGGACAGAGGAGCCTGGCTGGCTGCAGTCCATGGGATCACAAAGAGTTGGACACAACTGAGCAACTAAACACACACACACACACACACACACACACACATATCTTCATTCTTTTTCAGATTCTTTATCCCTGTAAGTTATTACAGAATATTGAGTTCAGTTCCTTGTGCTGTACAGTAGATCCTTGTTGGTTGTCTATAAGAGTTTAAGTAATTTTTAAAAAACAGAGCAAAACAAAGGAAAGGCAAATTACTGTACCTATTAAAAGAGTAAGTAATAATATATAAGATGTTATGGAAAAACCCAAATGAACTTCATTATCAACCCAACGGAGAAGGAAATGGCAACCCACTCCAGTATTCTTGCCTGAGGAATCCCACAGACAGAGGAGCCCAGTGGGCTACAGTTGATGCGGTCACAAAGAGTTGGATGCAACTGAGTGACTAACACACACACACACCCCCCAACCCAATACGTGTTTGCTCTTAGCTGTCTCTCTGTCTCTTTTAGACTTGCTGCCGTCAAGCAAACCCCTCCCCCTATATCCAGTCCCACCATCTCCAATCTGGCCATCCCCAAAGTCCTAATAATGATAGGCTTTGAACCCCATGCTGCCCAGTCCTTGGTTTTTACACACTATTGGCCAGAATCCTGAAAATGGGGAGAGATGAACAACTTCCTTACAGTGAGCACGATGTTTGTAGTCCATCACACCCAAGTTGAGACTATTTGGGGAATCCTTTGGCATTTTTGGTGAAGTCTTCCTAGATTTTGAGACCTGTAGCAAATCCTTTTCTATTTTCCAGTGTTCTTCAGAGTAAATTCATATACATCATTGATTCCCAAACCTGGAGCATCTCATTTTTTCTGCATTACTCTCTTAATAGCCTTTTGGTCCAATAGTGTACTGGAAGAACATGGAAGTATATGAATCAAGTGATCTGAGGTTTCATGTGGAAGCTGCCCCGATAACACTCCTGGATGTGTTTTCTCATTTGTGGAAATGAAGATGATTGGACTCTTCTGAATCCTTTCTGCTCTGATTCTACGGTTTTAGTGCTTCAGTCATGTGCTCTCCCATGGCCTGAGTATTGGCAAGGAAAGCACAGTACACTCAAGTCACAAAAACTGTCCTTTCTCTAGCGCCTCTTGAATGGAGATTAATATTGGTAGTGTCGCTGTTGGGATTTCAGTTAGACACACCTGTCATCCACCACCTCCCTGGGGTTCTTGCCAGTAGAATAAAAATCAAAGAGTGGTCAAAGTCCTCTAGTAATAACTACACATAGAATTCTAAATCTTATTTAGATCAGGGTTGGTTTCTGACTGACACAGAAACCTAGGCTAACCCACTACTTCCTTACTAAATTAGCTGTTATTGTTTGGTCTCTAAGCTGTGTCCAACTCTTTGCAATCCCATGGACTGCAGCATACCAGACTTCCCTATCCCTCATTATCTCCGGGAGTTTGCCCAACTAAATTCGTTACTCCCATCAAAAAGAGAATTCCCAATCTCTATCCAGCAGTCTTTCCTCTTGGAATACCCCTTTGACATTCAAGAAATTGAACATTCTTTGTAACAATGTATGGTTGTAACACACAGAGATACTGAATTATTTTTCCTAGTTATAACAGGTCAGAGCACTCCAGTGTTCTTGCCTGGAGAATCCCAGGGACTGTGGAGCCTGGTGGGCTGCCGTCTATGGGGTCACACAGAGTCAGACACGACTGAAGCGACTTAGCAGCAGCAACAGCAGCAGCAGCAGAGCACTCTTCTTGGTCATATGGTATCTTCTTCAGGAAGAAAACAAAGACTGAAACACTGACTTGCCCAAATCTCTGTGAGAAGTTTTATCATTCCAGTGCTTTGTCTATGAGTCTGAGACTATTCAGATGATTGACTGAAATGCTCACTTTTCACTCAAGTGTTCTGTGCAGGTGAATAGAGCTGCATTAACTTGGTTTAGCACTGACCATCTAGACAGCCCTTCTGCCACTGTGGGAAAGCAGACCAAAGAATCTTTTAAGATTTATATGTATCTTGAGGATTTGCATGGAAATATTAAATATTCAGCCTATCTTTCCTGTAGACCCTACCTGATTTTTTAAAAAAGATATATTTATGTATTTGGCTACACCTGGTCTTAGTTGCATCGTATGGGATCTTTGGTTGTAGCATGTGAACCCTTAGCTGTGGCATGTGGGATCTAGTTCCCTGACCAGGTATTGAACCTAGGGCCCCCTATGGGGCCCTCTATGCATAGAGAGCATGGAGTCTTCACTACTAGACCACCAGGGACACCCCAGTCCCTAAGCCCCAGTCTCTACCTGATTTAAAACATAAATTAATACCACCAGATTCAGTTCAGTTCAGTCACTCAGTTGTGTCCAACTCTTTGCGACCCCATGAATCCCAGCACGTGATTCATGTCCATTCATGTCCTCCCTGTCTATTACCAACTCCCGGAGTTCACTCAGACTCACATCCATTGAGTCAGTGATGCCATCCAGCCATCTCATCCTCTGTCGTCCCCTTCTCCTCCTGCCCCCAATACCTCCCAGCATCAGAGTCTTTTCCAATGAGTCAACTCTTTGAATGAGGTGGCCAAAGGACTGGAGTTTCAGCTTTAGCCTCATTCCTTCCAATGAACACCCAGGGCTGATGTCCTTCAGAACGGACTGGCTGGATCTCCTTGCAGTCCATGGGACTCTCAAGAATCTTCTCCAACACCACAGTTCCAAAGCATCAATTCTTCAGGGCTCAGCTTTCTTCACCGTCCAACTCTCACATCCATACATGACCACAGGAAAAACCATAGCCTTGACTAGACAGACCTTTGTTGGCAAAGTAATGTCTCTGCTTTTGAATATGCTATCTTGGTCATAACTTTCCTTCCAAGGAGTAAGCGTCTTTTAATTTCATGGCTGCAGTCACCATCTGCAGGGATTTTGGAGCCCAAAAAAATAAAGTCTGACACTGTTTCCACTGTTTCTCCATCTATTTCCTATGAAGTGATGGGACCAGATGCCATGATCTTCGCTTTCTGAATGTTGAGCTTTAAGCCAACTTTTTCACTCTCCACTTTCACTTTCATCAAGAGGCTTTTGAGTTCCTCTTCATTTTCTGCCATAAGGGTGGTATCATCTGCATATCTGAGGTGATTGATATTTCTCCTGGCAATCTTGATTCCAGCTGGTGTTTCTTCCAGTCCAGCGTTTCTCATGATGTACTCTGCATATAAGTTAAATAAGCAGGGAGACAATATACAGCCTTGACGTACTCCTTTTCCTATTTGGAACCAGTCTGTTGTTCCATGTCCAGTTCTAACTGTTGCTTCCTGACCTGCATACAGATTTCTCAAGAGGCAAGTCAGGTGGTCTGGTATTCCCATCTCTTTCAGAATTTTCCACAGTTTCTTGTGATCCACACAGTCAAAGGCTTTGGCATAGTCAATAAAGCAGAAACAGATGTTTTTCTGGAACTCTCTTGCTTTTTCCATGATCCAGTGGATGTTGGCAATTTGATCTCTGGTTCCTCTGCCTTTTCTAAAACCAGCTTGGACATCAGGAAGTTCACGGTTCACATATTGCTGAAGCCTGGCTTGGAGAATTTGGAGCATTACTTTACTAGCATGTGAGATGAGTGCAATTGTGTGGTAGTTTGAGCATTCTTTGGCATTGCCTTTCTTTGGGATTGGAATGAAAACTGACCTTTTCCAGTCCTGTGGCCACTGCTGAGTTTTCCAGATTTGCTGACATATTGAGTGCAGCACTTTCACAGCATCATCTTTCAGGATTTGAAATAGCTCAACTGGAATTCCATCACCTCCACTAGCTTTGTTCGTAATGATGCTTTCTAAGGCCCACTTGACTTCACATTCCAGGATGTCTGGCTCTAGGTCAGTGATTACATCATCGTGATTATCTGGGTAGGAGCAAATATCTCATCTGCAAATATTAATATATTAGGATGTACCCATAGAAATAAGACAATACTTATTTGCAGGCAATAAAATATTTACTCTTTGATATCTTGCTTGAAGGTTATTCATTGTTGATTAAAAAAAAAACCTGCAAAGTATTTTCAAACATTTCAATTAGGTAATAAAAGTTTGACTCCACATATTTTAATTCCTGTTTGTGGATTCTTTTCTATATAATTCTGATATTTAATAGCAATCCTGTTTCCCTTGTAAAGATGTTTTATCAAGAATCCAAATTCTTTTATTGTTTTTAAAGTAACATACCACAAGATGGTGATTATAGTAAAATATATAATATGAAAAAAGTCGAGAATTAGAATAGGAATTACATTGTAGAGTCCCAGCATAATGCGTGAACTACACTCCTTGCAGATTCAGACCTGTTTGGGCTTGTTTGATGACCAGCAACACAGGCTGTTCAGGTATCTACATGGCAAAGGAAACGAGGAATTTAAAGAAACAGGTCTAGAGCTCAGGGGAGAATGGATACATGTATACGTATGGCTGAATCTCTTTGCTGTCTACCTGAAACTATCACAACATTTTAATTGGCTATACTCCCATATAAAATAAAAAGTGTTTTAAAAAAATAAACAGACCTAGAAATTCTGAAGGTGGCAGCCAGTCCTATTCTGACACTGTTGTATCATTTAGAGTTCTTTCAAGTACCACTAACAGAGTATACTCAAAAGTGGAATAAACAAAAGCCAGATGTTCAAAGGCAGCTGATGGCCAGAATCAGTGTCCCAGACATTGGAGGCATGTCTGGGACCCAAGCCTTCCCATCCAGGACTTTTGTTCTCCTCACCGTGTCGCTGAACACAAAATGACAGCATTTCTCAGCAATGATTCCAGTGAAAAGGAAGGGATGTTTGTTCTTCAAGGGTCCCTTTTTATTAGAAAAGCGAGCATCCCAGTGACTTTCCCTTCTGAATCTCCCTGGACAGAAGCAGGTCGCACGTTCGTACCCTCACAGCAAGAAACTTAGCAAAGCGATAATGTGCATTTTCAGCCTTTATCCTTGGCGGAGTTCTCCACCAGCAAGGAAGAATTACCAATATGTCAGAGCCACTGTGTGATGTCCCATATCAGCTACAGAAGGTTCATAAGATGAGAGAGAGGCAGAGCGCATATCGTGATAAGTGGGCACTAGGAGGTCTGACCTGGAGAACGTTTGGGCTCTCTGTAAGGAAAATTAGATTTGTTTTCCTACCAAGCTGCCTTGGATCCAATGCAAGATTGTTCGAGAGAAGAGGTTTGTCAGAGACAAATGACTATCAGGATTTGAGTTTGACAGCATGTAATAGATAACACCCGCAAACCAGTGGTTGAGCAAATTAGATAATGTTTTGTTTTTATTTCTTACATTACAAAGCACCTAGAGGAACTGAGTCCAAGGTGGGTATGGTAACTGCATGACATCATCAGAGACCCAGCTGCCTTTTATCTTTCTGTTCAGTCATCTTCATGATACCCAAGTGGCACCCTCTTCGCCAGGCATTATGACCACAGTCTAAGAGGAATACAGAGAAAGGACAAAGGGCCTTGGTGAGTACCTGCTGAGTTATTTCTGTTTAAAGAACATCATTGGAAGTCTTAGGCAGTAACTTGGGCTTTTATTTGAATGGCAATAACTGTCACTTGGGCTTCGTTGGTGGCTCAAATGGTAAAGAATCTCCTGCAATAAAGGAGACCCCGGTTAGATACTTTGAACACCAGATGAAAAAGCCAACTCACTGGAAAAGACCCTGATGCTGGGAAAGATTGAAGGCAGGAGGAGAAGAGGGCAACAGAGAATGAGATGGTTGGATGGCATCACCGACTCAATGGACATGAGTTTGAGCAAGCTCTGGGAGATAGTGAAGGAGAGGGAAGTCTGGTGTGTTGCAGTCCATAGGGCCACAAAGAGTTGGACAGGACTTAGCCACTGAACAACAACAACTCTCATGTAAAACTCCAGCTGCCAAACAGTTTGAAAAATGTACTTTTATAAGCTAGATTCATGCCGTCCTGAATAATGTCAAAATTTTGACTGTAAGAAAGAAGAAAGTCAGTTTTGGTTTAGGAACTAATAATTTTTGTTACAAACTGTTTTATGGGAAAACTAAGAATGGAAAACAGTATCACGTATCAGCAGTGGGAAAGGGTGTGTTTCCCAATTCATTTGATTTCGGTGGGTGGATGATGGGAAAGAGATAGAAAGAGATCATTTTCTGCAGGAACCGTGTTTGCTCAGGAAATGAGCAGGTGGTTGTTGAAAGATCAGTGATGACAGCACCATGGGGGCCAGGCCGAAGCTCAGCAGAGTTCCACAGATGCATCTGGAACCTACCTCACATTTTTAACTCCACAAACTCTGAGTCAATAAAGACACATGTAACCAGTGAGAGGAATTTTGCAAGACCCCGGCATGCATGCTTTGCAGGTGTGATGCTTGTTCCAGGTGTTTTCTGTTAGTGAAATCTTTCTATAAATCCTATGGAGGACTGACTTGAGGGGGTGGGTGATACCGCCCCAGAATATCTGATTCTCCCACAGGTGCTGGGAGAGTGCGAGTCAAATGAAGTAAAGAAACCAGTGATGGGCTTGCCTGGTGTCCTAGTGGTGAAGACTCTGCATTGTTACTGCAAGGGGCACGGGTTTGATCCCTGGTTGGGGAAGTTTCATGTGCTGTGTGGGGTGGCCAAATAAATAAATAAAAATTTAAAAAAGAAAGAAAGAAACTAGTGATGAGGCTGACCAGATATGACACATTTCATTTGCCTGATCTTTCTTTTTGGAACATAAAACAGTTACATTAAATATTTTAAAACTTCTCAAATGAGAGTGAGAGACAATTAAAACGAGAGGAGACACATGTAGATGAGAATCATTAGACAGGCTTCATGGTAGAACGGTCTTAAATTGGACCTTGCCAAAGTGGGAAGAATTTGGATCCTGAGAGCAGAAAACAGGAAAGACACTCTGTTGAGGCATGGTAAAAACTCTGAGAAAAAAGGGAAAAGCTATTTAGGGGGAAGATTCAGAGGAAGGGCTTCCCTTCTGGCTCAGCGGGTAAAGAATCCGCCTGCAGTGTGGGAGACCTGGATTCAATCCCTGGGTTGGAAAAATCCCCTGGAGAAGGCAAAGGCTACCCACTCCAGTATTCTGGCCTGCAGAATTGTATGAACTGTATAGTCCATTGGAGAAGGCAATGGCACCCCACTCCAGTGCTCTTGCCTGGAAAATCCCATGGATGGAGGAGCCTGGTAGGCTGCAGACCATGGGGTCGCAAAGAGTCGGACACGACAGAGCGACTTCACTTTCACTTTTCCCTTTCATGCATTGGAGAAGGAAATGGCAACCCACTCCAGTGTTCTTGCCTGAAGAATCCCAGGGACGGGGGAGCCTGGTGGGCCGCTGTCTATGGAGTTGCACAGAGTCGGACATGACTGAAGCGACTTAGCAGCAGTATAGTCCATGGAGTTGCAAAGAGTCAGACATGACTGAGTGACTTTCACTTTCAGAGAGGAAATTTCTTCCAGCAGGTTCTAGGTATTCGAGGAAGACAGGAGGATGGGAGAGGTAAAGCACTGGGGGAGAGGCCCAAGGCGGGCCCTAACTCATCCAGCTCCCCCTATCTTTCTTTTGTATACTTCCAAGTAATAATAATACTTCCAAGTAATTGTCCGACCATACAAAAACTTAAGAAATCAAATAACCAATTCAAATAATACTTTGATGGATAATGCCACAGTCTGCCTTGGTGGTAGGAGGAAAAACAGGTATAGTCACTTGGAAAGCCATCTGTCGGTACTTAGTGAAGATGGAGTTTACATATGTGCTGTGACATATCACTTCTACACATATAGATATGAGATATGTATATATATGGTTTATATATATAATCCCCCTAGTGTCCATAACAAGGGGACTGGATAACTAAAACACTAAGAATGTACCCTATGGAAAAGCATGCTGCAGATTGAAGCATTGAACTAGATATACAGTTAGTGATATGGATGGATATTAAAAAACATAGTTTTGATTTAAAAAATTAAGGAGGGACTTCCCTGGGGACTCAGGGGTAAAGAATCCACTTGCCTATAAAGGGGTCACAGGTTTGATCCCTGGTCTGGAATGAGGGATCATGCCACAGGGCAGGCAGCTAAGCCCATGCACCACAACTACTGAGCCTGTGCTCTAGAGCCTGGCAGCTGCAACGACGGAGCCCACGCCCTAGAGCCCATGCTCCACAAGAGAAGGCGCTGCAACGAGAAGCCTGAGCACACCGCAAAAAGAGTAGCCCCTGCTCGTCGTAACTAGAGAAAGCCTGTGTACAGTAGTGAAGAGCCACTACAGCCAAAAACTAAAATAAATACTAAAAAATAGATTTCTTTCCATTTATACATTTTTTAATTTAAAAGATTAAGGATGAAAATGAGATGTCAGCACAATAAGCCATATAAGTAAATAGAAAACACATACATACAGAACACTATGTTACTTACAAGAATTCAAAGAGGAAAGGAATGAAAGTAGAGATTGGAGATGAAGGGAAGAAATCCATATATGAGTCAAGAGCAGAGCCTTACTACAATGGCGTGTGCTAGGACTCACCTCTACACCCACAGGTTGCCCCTTTCCCTGCTCCCCACAAAATAAACCTCAGGGGGAAGGACTCATTCTTAGACTTCCAACTATTTTTATATGGATGACTAGTACTAGAACATAGAATTCTCTCCTGCATAAAATTGGGATAATAGTCAAAAGAATCTCACTGGATTGTCAGGAAAATTAATGGAGACAAAATTGTAGATGCCCAAGGACTTTCCTGGTGGTCCAGTGGCTAAGACCCCATGTTCCCAGTGCAGGGGGCCCAGGTACGATCCCTGGTCAGGGAACTAGATCCCACCTGCTGCATCTAAGACCCAGTGCAGCCAAATAAGTGAGTTTTAAAAAATTTCTAAAAATTTTAGATGCCCAAACAGAGCCATGACAAGATGTTAGGTGTTTGACTAACCTTCAGTTCAGTTGCTCAGTCGTGTCCGACTCTTTGCGACCCCATGAACTGCAGCATGCCAGGCCTCCCTGTCCATCACCAACTCCCGGAGTTTACCCAAACTCATGTCCTTCGAGTTGGTGATGCCATCCAGCCATCTCATCCTCTGTCGTCCCCTTCTCCTCCTGCCCCCAATCTCCTCCTAGCATCAGGGTCTTTTCCGATGAGTCAACTCTTTGCATGAGGTGGCCAAAGTATTGGAGTTTCAGCTTTAGCATCAGTCCTTCCAATGAACACCCAGGACTGATCTCCTTTAGGATGGACTGGCTGGATCTCCTTGCAGTCCAAGGGACTCGAAAGAGTCTTCTCCAACACCACAGTTCTGATGTATAGAACAGTCTTACGGACTCTGTTGGAGAGGGAGAGGGTGGGAAGATTTGGGAGAATGGCATTGAAACATGTGTAATATCATGTATGAAACGAGTTGCCAGTCCAGGTTCGATGCACGATACTGGATGCTTGGGGCTGGTGCACTGGGACGACCTAGAGGGATGGTGTGGGGAGGGAGGAGGGAGGAGGGTTCAGGATGGGGAGCACATGTATACCTGTGGCGGATTCGTTTTGATGTTTGGCAAAACTAATACAGTGTTTGAGGTTTAAAAATAAAATAAAATTAAAAAAAAAAAAGCATCAGTTCTTCAGTGCTCATCTTTCTTCACAGTCCACTCTCACAGCCATACATGACCACTGGAAAAACCATAGCCTTGACTAGATGGACCTTTGTTGGCAAAGTAATGCTCTACTTCTGAGTATGCTATCTAGGTTGGTCATAACTTTCCTTCCAAGGAGTAAGAATCCTTTAATTTCATGGCTGCAATCACCATCTGCAGGGATTTTGGAGCCCAAAGAAATAAAGTCTGACACTGTTTCCACTGTTTCCCCATCTATTTCCCATGAAGTGATGGGACCGGATACCATGATCTTCGTTTTCTGAATGTTGAGCTTTAAGCCAACTTTTTTACTCCCCTCTTTCACTTTCATCAAGAGGCTTTAGTTCCTCTTCACTTTCTGCCATAAGGGTGGTGTCATCGGCATATCTGAGGTTATTGATATTTCTCCCCGCAATCTTGATTCCAGCTTGTGCTTCTTCCAGCCCAGCGTTTCTCGTGATGTACTCTGCATAGAAGTTAAATAAGCAGGGTGACAATATACAGCCTTGACGTACTCCTTTTCCTATTTGGAACCAGTCTGTTGTTCCATGTCCAGTTCTAACTGTTGCTTCCTGACCTGCATATAGGTTTCTCAAGAGGCAGGTCAGGTGGTCTGGTATTCCCATCTGTTTCAGAATTTTCCACAGTTTATTGTGATTATTAACTGGCAAAAGGACTTAATTGTGAACTTTATACTTTATATCTACTGTGAACTTTTTTTAACTCACAGGGCATGTGTTCAATTCTTGCCTCAGCAAAATGATAAGTCATTACATCAGAGGTTTTCAGAATGAAGCAAATAATGAAAATACATTAGATCCTCAAGTGCAAGGGCACACAGCCCTGTTCCACAGAGAAATAATACAACTGTTGATGGAGTTTTAGGGAAGTTCACGACCACTAATGCTCTCCCTTACAGTCACTTTTAGCCCAGTGCACTGTCCCTGTCTGACAATTACTCGCCAGAGATGGCAGTCCTGCCAATTCAGGGATTACCAGGCAGCAGGAGCTGGGTGGGGAAGGCGAACGTGAAGGCCAGCTGACTGCGGGGGAAAGAAGAACGGCCAAATTGTAGTGACCGAAGCTGGCATTTGGTCAGAGGAAGGGGATTTTGCTGGCTTTGGTCAAAGGTCTGGCAGTGTATCCTGAGGTCTTTGGGGCCCAATGTGAAATCTGAAAAAAGGTAATTTAGAGCAGTCTACTGGGGATAATGCATTGCTTGTAGCCACATTTACAAAGACTAGAGGTCTTAGAAGCATTGTTCCATCTGTTATGAGTCCACAGCAGTTCAGAACATAATCCAATGCTGCTTAAAATTGAAGTGAAATGTGACCAAAATACTCTGTTACAAAACTGTCCATGCAAGAGAAAAGCACTTTACCTTTGCACCCAATGAAGGAACTTTTAGATATCCTATTTATCCTGGAACGTGTGTGCCTGTTCAGTCATATCTGACTCTTTGCGACCCCATGGACTGTAGCCCACCAGGATCCTCTGTCCATGGGATTTTGCAGGCAAGCATACTGGAGTGGGTTGCCATTTCCTACTCCAGGGTTATCTTCCCAACCCAGGGATGGAACCTGCGTCTCCTACGTCTCCTGCATTGGAAGGCAAATTCTTTACCACTAGCACCACCTGGGAAACCCCACTTATCCTGGTACAGTACATCGTTTATAGAATCTATGAATCATCTACTCATTAGATGTAAGACATCCTAAAAACTTGATCAATATAGGAGTTCCCACCTAACCTGCTACAGATGAAATTAGGCTGAACTCTAGGACTCCATTCGATGATCCCTTAAGAGTTCTTTCAGATCTGTTATCTACTACATGAATGGGAAACAAATAACAAATAAAGAGTTTCAAAGGATCCCAGAGATCTCCAAGTCCAGTTTATTCTCTGTAGAAATTCTACTTCAGAAAGGATAATTTGCCTAATGTCAAGCAGCTGGCTCATTTCTATTCAGCATATGTTTATTGAATATCTACTATGTTCCAGGCATTTTATTAAATACCAGGAATTCAGGTAGCGTGACTCATAATAAAACATGGCATATTAGTGAAGCATGCACACTGGAGCCAAATTCACAGTAAAGCACTGAATGTGTGTTTATTTTAGCTTCACTGCTTGCTGGTTCTGTGACCTTGTGAAAAGTCACTTAACCTCTCTATGCTAATGGTTTCATTATGTATTAAATAAGGTAACAGTGGCTTCCCAAGTGGCTCAGTGGTAAGGAATCCACCTGCCAATGCAGGAAAAGCAGGAGATGTTTTGACCCCTGGGTTGGGAAGATCCCCTGGAGTAAGAAGTGGAACCCACTCCAGTATCCTTGCCCAGGAAATCCTATGCACAGAGGAGCCTGACGGGCTATAGTCTATTGGGTCGCAGAAGAGCTGGACACAACTGAACAACTAAGTACACACACACTCAAAGTATCAATGAGACTATAACTCATGGAATTGTTACAAGACTTGAAAGAATCAACAGACTTAATGTGCATAAAACAGAACAGTAACTGGCACATAGTGAGCACTCGTAAGTATTTGTTCATTAAAACTCCAGGTTTGCTCTCTCCAGAAGCTCTCTATCCTTTGTTTAGACAGATAACCCAGCACAGTGGGGGTAATGCTACTCTAGCCATCCTAATTACTGTTGATTTGAGGGGACAGACTTGTCTAGTTCACTGGTGCGTCCCCCCACCCTATGCCAAGTACCAATCCTGGCTTGTGATAGACTTCTCAGTATTTGCCGAATGGATGAGTGAATGGACCCCAAAATTAAAGTCAGAGAAAAAGCATCATGAGAAGCAAATATTTGAATGGTACCTTAAATGATGAGAAAGAAGAGCAACATTTCTTTCTTTTTTTAACATTTCTTTATTTGGCTGTGTCTGGTCTTAGTTGTTGCCTGTGGAATCTAGTTCCCAGACCAGAGATCGAACCCCGGCCCCCTGCATTGGGAGTGCAGAGTCTTGGCTACTGGACCACCAGAGAAGTCCCTCAGCTATTTTTCATGTAGAGAGACAAGAGAGTCTAGACGGTCAAAGCAGCAGGAGCAAAGGCTCTGGCTTTCTTCGTCTCTCCGTATCGCCTACTCTTCTTCCTTTCTCTGTTTGAGGGATTTGAGAATTGGACCTGGGTGTGCCTCAGAATCTGCAGCTCACTATGGATTGTATAGCTCCCTCTGGATGGAACCGGGTGCCAACAAAGATGCCCAGAGCTATCAGTTGTTCTTTCCGTTAACACTTGTTCATTCAGAGGAAGCTGGCTGATTTCAGAAATCCTGCAGGGAGTAAAGTGCTGAATGTGTATTTACTTAGCCCATCCATTCAAAGTGAGAGTTTGATTACATTTGACTGTTGTGTAATCTATATTTTCCTTGAGTTTGATCCTCCTCCATGAGGGACTAAAATAGTTTCATAGTTACATTCAGTTAAATTATTTACTTTTGAAAAATGTGGATATTTATTAATCATCTGGTGGTTCAAATGGCAGAGATATCTGATTGTCTACCAATATCCAATATCTACTCTCTCCTTCTTCTATGGCAATAACTTTTTTTTTGGCCAGCACCATGGGGCTAGTGGGATCTTAATTCCCCACTATGCCTGCTGCAGTGGAAGCATTGTCTTAACCACTGGACCACCAGGGAAGTTCATAGCATTCTTTTTTATTTTTTGGCCCTAACATTCTTGAATTTTAGCAGGGCACATGAATACTGAGGATGAAGACTATATTTCCCAGCTTCTCATGCATCCATAGGTGACCAAATGACTAAACAGACATAATATGTTCAATTTCCCAAAAAAGTGACATTTTTCTTCTCCTTTTTAAAAATATCCTCTCCTCATGATGGAATGTAGATGTAATGGCTGGAGTTAAAGCAGTCATATGAACTTTGTGAGGTGACTGGGAGTGGAAGAAAATGTTTAGGAAAGCAAGTAGAAGAAGTCCGGCTTTAATACTCCATAGAGTACGGTATCAAAGTGCCTACCTCTAAACTCTTCTATGAGAGTGAAATAAAGTTCTGCTTGTTTAAGCTACTGTTTGTTTGAGTTTGATGTGGTTTTGTTTCTTGCAGCCACACCTAATCCTAACTTAAATAGCTTCCTCCTGCTACCCATCCTGACATATCCTTTGCCCCCTCCACGTCATTTATTACTACTCAGAGAATAAAAACTAGGATTTCCCAAGAAAATAAGATTAATAATAACAATAATAATTAGAAGGATAAGTACATTGCAAAAACTTTACTTCTTCCTTCCCCATCCAAAAATATCACCTTGTGAATTTCATGGCCACTTTATTTTTGGAATGTCTCATTTGCATTCTACGAATGTAGATGATTAAGAGTCAGTCTGTGAGTGGGAGGGGAAGTAAAGGATAAAATATGCGGAAAAGGAGCAGAAACATTACTGAAAAAATTTAGGCAGAGGAATATAGACACCAACAGTGTATAAATTATGATACAGCCATAATGCAATGCTATGCAGTGATTAAAGATTGTGTCATAGAGTAATATTTATTGCTTTGGGGAAATGTACAGGATATTTTGTCAAGTAAGGAAATAGATCCCAGAATAATAATAAATATATATTTATATAGACCTAGGAAAAAAATACATGAAGTACAGACACCAAAATGTTAACAGTGTTTATCTCTGGCTAATAAGATTATAGATTATTTTAATTTTCTTTCATTTTGTTTATTTGTATTTTATAATTTTCCGTGATCAGCACTGATAATTTATATACATTTTAAGTTATCTAAAAAGCAGTTCTTGGGTGTTGGCAGGAATAAACCTCCACACTTGCGTGGGTCAGATGATGTCAAGCTCTGCTGTGAAGACAGAAAAGCCCCTAAAATTTCAGTGCCTTAACACACCAGTGGTGTATTTCTTATTCATGTAAAAGCCAGTGTGGGTCAGTGGGACCCACTGTCATCAGCTGTGGCTCAGGGAGCCAGCTCAGCATGCAGCTCTCAAGGTCAATGCAGGGGAACAGAGAGGTCAAAATGACATTTCCTTCTCTAGTTTCTAGTTTACTGGCCAGAGTGTGCACATAGCCCTCAGCTACCTGCAAGGGAGGCTGGGAAACAGGGGGAGCATATGGGGCTTCTCATGAGCACTGTCTCTGCCACGTATACATATGGTGATTACATTTCCTCATCCAAAACCCCCAGTTTACAGCATGACAAGTAAACAGTAGACTTTAAACCAAATTTTTAAAAATACACACACAGGGACATCCCTGGCAGTTCAGTGGTTAAGAACCCACACTTCCACTATGGGGAGAAGGGGTGGGTGGTGGGAGTGGGTGGGGAGGCAGGGGCTGGGGAGGCGGGGTGGGGGTGGGAAGGCAGGGCCAGAGGGGGGAGGTTGGGTGGTTTTGACTCCACTTGCTGCACTGTGTGCCCAAAATAAATAAATAATTAAAATTTAAAAACAGACACACAACAGAATATATGGTTGCAGGCTTGCTGCAGAGTTTTAAATGATCAACAATGACCTTGGCTGTGAGGAAGAGGAGGAAACTGGGAAAAGATGAGGCCAAGATTACAGGTGTCCTCCTCCTGCTCCTGTGCTCTTCAGTGCACAAAGTTAAGTCTCAGCTGGAGCCAGAGTGGATGGAGGAAAGACAGGACTGAGACAGGACATGGCTGCCAGGAAAAAGAGTGAGGATTTCTGAGGGAGTGGGAGGTACAACGTGGACCTGTCCCCCAAGATCAGGGAAATACCAGGCGGACGCATGAGCTGGCTAGAAATCGGGGAGGAGAGCTGGTCCAAATAGGATGGAAAATGTTAGGAAGACCGCCAGGGCTAGACAGTGCCAAAGGTGGGAATTCATGTCAGAATATAAAGCCAAGAATGTGGAGTGCGGATGGAAGTGAGACTGGAACAACTCGCTTCAAATGTGCACCACTGTTTGGGTCTTGCTCTCAAGAAAGAGCAGACTGTGACTTGTCATCAGTTTTATTTAAAGGGTAAGACATGGGAAGGTCCCCTGGAGGAGGGCATGGCAACCCACTCCAGTATTCTTGCCTGGAGAATCCCATGGATAGAGGAGCCTGGTGCGCTACAGTCCATGGGCTTGCACAGAGTTAGACATGACTGAAGCAACTTAGCAGGGGTAAGACAGAGAACAGAAACCAACTCAGCAGCACCATGGCCCACAAAAAGAGCTCACAGTCTAAACAAGGGGCCAGGGCTTCATGGAAAACTGAAGGCTGGATCAGGCATCATTCCAGACATACACTGTGGAGGGAGTGGGGATACATGGCTGACCTCAGGAAGGCAGCAGTGACTGCTGGTGACCTCAATGGCTGGACCAGGACCCCAGCAAGTGGCTGGGGATGGTGAGAGTTTGCGACCCCATGGACTGTAGCCCACCAGGCTCCTCTGTCCATAGGATTTCCCAGGCAGGAATACTGGAGTGGGTTGCTGGTTCCTTCTTCAAGGGATCTTCCTGACCCAAGGATTGACCCCACGTCTCTTTTGTCTCCAGCATTGGTACGTGGGTTCTTTACCACTTAGTGCCACCTAGGAAGCCGTGGTCTATGACTCAAGTAAAATGTTTCCTTTGAGACTGTAAAGAAACACATTCACATTTTAGAAGCCACTTTGCAGATATGATAGGAAGTCTACCAAAGCAAGTCATGCTGGGTCCTCAAGCCTTTTTCTGCAAACGTTTTATCAGTCATGCCTTATCTGTTAACACCTCTGTAGGAATTAATTAGCTGAGTGTCAGCTGAAAGTAAGAACCGTCAGAAGAATAGGAGGAAGCAGTTGGACAAAGGTCTTTTGTAGTGACAAGTGTGTCACCATGTACTTATACGGTCTTGCTTGCCTTGGTCCTGAATATGCCACTGAACATAGTTGACTCTCCCCTCTCCCAAACCAGGGGGACCATCAGATGAAGATGCTTAAATATCAAATGATATTAACTCATTCTCATTGTAATTCCTTGATGCCCCAAATTACCCATTTGCAGAATATGTCTGATCTAGAGAGGTATCCTAAAAATCAAAGTATGAGAATTCCTTGGTGGTCCAGTGGTTAGGACTCACTGCCAAGAGCCAGGATTTAATCCCTGGTTGGGGAATGGGGATCCCAGAGGCCATGAGGCTTGACTATAAATAAATAAAAATAAGGTATGCCAGCTGACTTTTATTAAATGTCTCTATCCTCAGAGACTAGGCATTGGCGGATGACTGGTGGCTCAGTCAATGAAGAATCCGCCTGCAATGCAAGAGACCCAGGTTCAATCCCTGGGTCAGGAAGATCCCCTAGAGAAGGACATGGCAACCCACTCCAGTATTCTTGTCTGGGGAATCCCATGGACAGAGGAGCCTGGTGGGCTGCAGTCCATGGGGTCACAAGAGTCAGACATGACTTAGTAACTAAATAACCACCATATATAATTCCTAAAGAGTTTACATGCTAGGATTCCAATTCAGCTATTATTTACCAAGCTCCAATGCTATGAACAAAGCTAGTGGAGGTGATGGAATTCCAGTTGAGCTATTTCAAATCCTGAAAGATGATGCTGTGAAAGTGCTGCACTCAATATGCCAGCAAATTTGGAAAACTCAGCAGTGGCCACAGGACTGGAAAAGGTCAGTTTTCATTCTAATCCCAAAGAAAGGCAATGCCAAAGAATGCTCAAACTACCGCACAATTGCACTCATCTCACATGCTAGTAAAGTAATGCTCAAAATTCTCCAAGCCAGGCTTCAGCAGTGCGTGAACTGTGAACTTCCAGATGTTTAAGCTGGTTTTAGAAAAGGCAGAGGAACCAGATATCAAATTGCCAACATTCGCTGGATCATGGAAAAGGCAAGAGAGTTTCAGAAAAGCATCTGTTTCTGCTTTATTGACTATGCCAAAGCCTTTGACTGTGTGGATCACAAGAAACTGTGGAAAATTCTGAAAGAGATGGGAATACCAGACCACCTGACCTGCCTCTTAAGAAACCTATACGCAGGTCAGGAAGCAACAGTTAGAACTGGACACGGAACAACAGACTGGTTCCAAATAGGAAAAGGAGTACGTCAAGGCTGTATACTGTCACCCTGCTTATTTAATTTCTATTCAGAGTAAAGGAAAGATATAAGCATCTAAATGCAGAGTTCCAAAGAATAGCAAGGAGAGATAAGAAAGCCTTCTTCAGCGATCAATGCAAAGAAATAGAGGAATACAACAGAATGGGAAAGACTAGAGATCTCTTCAAGAAAATTAGAGATACCGAGGGAACATTTCATGCAAAGATGGGCTCGATAAAGGACAGAAATGATATGGACCTATCAGAACCAGAAGATATTAAGAAGCGATGGCAAGAATACACAGAAGAACTGTACAAAAAAGATCTTCACAACCCAGATAATCACGATGGTGTGATCACTGACCTAGAGCCAGACATCCTGGAATGTGAAGTCAAGTGGGCTTTAGAACGCATCACTACGAACAAAGCTAGTGGAGGTGATGGAATTCCAGTTGAGCTATTTCAAATCCTGAAAGATGATGCTGTGAAAGTGCTGCACTCAATATGCCAGCAAATTTGGAAAACTCAGCAGTGGCCACAGGACTGGAAAAGGTCAGTTTTCATTCCAATCCCAAAGAAAGGCAATGCCAAAGAATGCTCAAACTACCACACAATTGCACTCATCTCACATGCTAGTAAAATAATGCTCCAAATTCTCCAAGCCAGGCTTCAGCAATATGTGAACTGTGAACTTCCTGATGTCCAAGCTGGTTTTAGAAAAGGCAGAGGAACCAGAGATCAAATTGCCAACATCTGCTGGATCATGGAAAAGGCAAGAGAGTTTCAGAAAAACATCTGTTTCTGCTTTATTGACTATGCCAAAGCCTTTGACTGTGTGGATCACAAGAAACTGTGGAAAATTCTGAAAGAGATGGGAATACCAGACCACCTGACTTGCCTCTTGAGAAATCTGTATGCAGGTCAGGAAGCAACAGTTAGAACTGGACATGGAACAACAGACTGGTTCTAAATAGGAAAAGGAGTATGTCAAGGCTGTATACTGTCACCCTGCTTATTTAACTTATATGCAGAGTACATCATGAGAAAAGCTGGACTGGAGGAAACACAAGCTGGAATCAAGATTGCTGGGAGAAATATCAATAACCTCAGATATGCAGATGACACCACCTTTATGGCAGAAAGTGAAGAGGAACTAAAAAGCCTCTTGATGAAAGTGAAAGTGGAGAGTGAAAAAGTTGGCTTAAAGCTCAACATTCAGAAAATGAAGATCATGGCATCTGGTCCCATCACTTCATGGGAAATAGATGGGGAAACAGTGGAAACAGTGTCAGACTTTATTTTTTTGGGCTCCAAAATCACTGCAGATGGTGACTACAGCCATGAAATTAAAAGTCACTTACTCCTTTGGAAGGAATGTTATGACCAAACTAGATAGCATATTCAAAAGCAGAGACATTACTTTGCCAACAAAGATTCGTCTAGTCAAGGCTATGGTTTTTCCTGTGGTCATGTATGGATGTGAGAGTTGGACGGTGAAGAAAGCTGAGCCCTGAAGAGTTGATGCTTTTGAACTGTGGTGTTGGAGAAGACTCTTGAGAGTCCCTTGGACTGCAAGGAGATCCAACCAGTCCATTGTGAAGGAGATCAGCCCTGGGATTTCTTTGGAAGGAATGATGCTAAAGCTGAAACTCCGATACTTTGGCCACCTCATGGGAAGAGTTGACTCATTGGAAAAGACCCTGATGCTGGGAGGGGATTGGGGGCAGGAGGAGAAGGGGACGACAGAGGATGAGATGGCTGGATGGCATCACTGACTGGATGGACGTGAGTCTGGGTGAATTCTGGGAGTTGGTGATGGACAGGGAGGCCTGGCGTGCTGCGATTCATGGGGTTGCAAAGAGTTGGACATGACTGAGCGACTGGACTGAACTGAACTGAACTCAGAGTACATCATGAGAAACGCTGGGCTGGAAGAAGCACAAGCTGGAATCAAGATTATCAAGATTGATAATAGAGAAATATCAATCACCTCAGATATGCAGATGACACCACCCTTATGGCAGAAAGTGAAGAGGAACTAAAAAGCCTCTTGATGAAAGTGAAAGAGGAGAGTGAAAAGGTTGGGTTAAAGCTCAACATTCAGAAAACGAAGATCATGGCATCTGGTCCCATCACTTTATGGGAAGTAAATGGGGAAACAGTGGAAACAGTGTCAGACTTTATTTTTTTGGGCTCCAAAATCACTGCAGATGGTGACTGCAGCCATGAAATTAAAAGGCGCTTACTCCTTGGAAGGAAAGTTATGACCAACCTAGATAGCATATTCAAAAGCAGAGACATTACTTTGCCAACTAAGGTCCGTCTCTAGTCAAGGCTATGGTTTTTCCAGTGGTCATGTATGGATGTGAGAGTTGGACTGTGAAGAAAGCTGAGCCCTGAAGAGTTGATGCTTTTGAACTGTGGTGTTGGAGAAGACTCTTGAGAGTCCCTTGGACTGCAAGGAGATCCACCCAGTCCATTGGGATTTCTTTGGAAGGACTGATGCTAAAACTGAAACTCCAATACTTTGGCCACCTCATGGGAAGAGTTGACTCATTGGAAAAGACTCTGATGCTGGGAGGGATTAGGGGTGGAGGAGAAGGGGACGACAGAGAATGAGATGGCTGGATGGCATCACTGACTGGATGGACGTGAGTCTAAGTGAACTCCGGGAGTTGGTGATGGACAGGGAGGCCTGCTGTGCTGCGATTCATGGGGTTGCAAAGAATCGGACATGACTGAGCGACTGAACTGAACTGAACTGAATGGTATGTCAAGCATACATCATCTCATTTAATCTTACAAAATACTCATATAATAATAACATACATTTTATTATCCCAGTTTATTTATTTTGCTGCACCAGGTTTTAGTTACAGCATGAGGCATCGTCAATCTTCATTGTAATTCAAATTCTTAGTTGAAGCATCTAATTCCCTCACCAGGGATCAAACCCAGGCCCCCTGCATTGGGAGCACTTAGTCCTAGCCACTGGACCACAGGGAAGTCCCTATCCCAGTATTTATTCCCAGGGCATTCAAGTCCATGCCGAGCACTGTCTTTAATATGTGACAGGGGGGAAGTAAATATAGTTAGAACATAGAAGCTTGAAGAGCTGAAATATGTAAGCACACTCATGAGTCACTAACACAGCTTGAGACAGTGTAATTAAGTGTCACATATTTGGGAAGATGGGTGACAAGGATAAAAGCTGGAAGAGAGAACTGGACTGAAGATGCAGAGGGCTGAGGCAAGGTAGGGCTCCTCTGAGGTTTCCCGGATGAAGTGAGGGTGGAGTCGATTATCCTGAGGGAGAGGTGGCGGAGGCGGAACGGCCTGCTGTTTGAAATAACAGAGACTGTGAGTCAGTCCGAGACATCCTTTTAATGTGTGGTTATGGGCGGTTGCTCCCAGCCCATGGATGCAGGTAACCAAGGAACTCCCCCGCAGCCCGAGGTAAACTGTACCAGCACTAGCCTTCAGTACAGACGCTGGTGTGCTAACTCCAGCCTAGACAGGCAGACAGCAGGGGCTTCACTTGGGGGAGCTGGGGACACATGGAAAGGAGGGGGAAAAAAGCTCTGAGCTATTTTCAGTTCTGCATCTCTGTGCAGAGCGAACTTAAGGCACGTGCATGCCTGAGAATCCATCAGATGGAAATATATGCATGCATACAGCCTGCTCGCTAACGTCCTCACCGGAAGATGTCTTTCTACAAGTTAACCTGCGGTGACGTCATGCCCTACCCACTGTCATGGACTGATTCTGTGCTGAGCATCATCCCAAGGCCTCTGCTGAAGGTATGTACAGGAAAATAGCCAACCACTGAGGAATCAGCAACTTTTGACAACAGGGAAAAAGGAACGTTTCTCAATTTCCCAAATTTTTAACAAGTGCCAAGTATAAACTCAGCTTGGTTGGAAATATAAGCATCATGGAATTCTGTAGAGCCTTAAACGAAGCCACAATTTTCCCCTGAGCTTGCAGTGGAAATTCTACACCCTCACAGCACCTCAGAGCCTTCCCACCAATAAAATTTGTTGGCAGAGCATGACATCATCAGAGAAAGCTCTGATTGGCTGAGTACTATCCTTAAGGTAAGACCCATTTCAGGCAGCGAAAACTTTTCCAAAAGCCTTTGGGGGCATCAGACACCATATTCAGTTTCCTACTTTTAGCGCAAAACTTTAGTACAATAACCAGCACGTTTCCTTTGGGAAGCTGCTTCTGCCAGAACTTATAGTAAAAACCCTGAAGGTGCTTCTGCCTGAGTGTCTTGGTGCTGGCCAAGCACCAAGTTTGGTGAAGTTGTGGGTCGCCAACTTCAGCTCTGGGCTGGTGGTACCTCCCCTAGTAGGTGGGAAACTGCAAAAAGGTTTAGCGAGGACCCTCGCTACGCCTTCTGTCACGAGCTTCCTGATTAGACATGGCAAGAAGGCTAAGAGCCTCTGCCAAGGAATGTCATAACAGAGGCTACTATGAAACCAAATAAGAGGAGCCCAGGGAGCCCGGAAAAGTCAAGTCAGAAATGTTCATTAATGCCTGGTATGCAATGCACTAGGTTAGGCAGGCGGGCCTTTGCCTTCAAGGAAGCCAGGAACTTGTATTCAGCCTGCCTTTCTCATGAAGATATGTAAAGATAAGCTGACACAGAACAAGTGCTACACATTTCCTGAAAGACATCATTAAGGGTTTTTCTGAGTGGTCTTTGGCTGGGAAATAAGTCAAAGGAGGTACAAAGTGAAAGCGTCAGTCACTCAGTCGAGTTCGACTCTTTACGACCCCATGATGGTAGCCCACCCAGTTCCTCTGTCCATGGGGATTCTCCAGGCAAGAAAAGTGGAGTGGGTTCCCATGCCCTCCTCCAGGGGATCTTCCCGACCCAGGGATCGAACCCAGGTCTTCTGCTTTGCAGGCCATCTTTACCATCTGCTCTTTACCATCTGAGCCACCAGGGAAGCCCCCAAAGACGGTATAACACCACTATTTTGATCACACACACACCCCAGCTAGTCTTGCCCCCCCCCCAGTTTTATTCTGCCCTGTTTAGTTCCCTCTCAGGTGAAAGTTGCACCTTAAGAAAAGGCAGACAAGTTAGAATCCTGCAGCACCCCAGCTACCCCTGCTTGTTTTCTTTCTCTCTCCCTCCCTCCGTCCCTTCCTTCCTTCCTTCCTCTCTGCCTCACTCTTCTTACAAAACAAGTAGATCTCCTAGGTTCTCCCTTAGAGAACACCTCTCTTTCCTCCAGATGAACTTCCACCTGACTGACTGGAGTCCTGAAAGCTTTTGCTCCAGGACATCCTTGTGACCAGTCCTGAATTCAAATATCCACAGGGTGGAGCAGAGGCGGAGGTCGGGGCAGAGAGGTAAAACCAGTTTCCCAGAAGACCAAACAATCCCTACTCAGAACTGGAGGCGTATTTACTGCAGATCAGTTTCCAGGTAACCACAGCTCACTCGTCCAGGGGGCCTTGAATCCAGGTAGTAGTTTCCTGATACACAAGGAGATGGAGAAGGGGGCCATGCATCTTCCCCCAGGAAGTAGGAGACGGATTACATCACTGCTGGTAAAATGAGGGTAAAGTGTGGATTTTAATATGGTTAAATCTTTCGTCTTCACAGTTTGGGTTTCAGAGGAGTGAAGATGAGAATAGAAGGATGTGAGTTTCCTGTGACAGAAAAGGATAGCACTTAGGTGGATGGAAACTGGGAGGGACCACAGGGGGAAATGGAGCAGCACGTGAACTCCTGGGCGTGAGAGAGCAGTGGGTGAAAGGCAGACTCAGCCCGAGAGAGGCTGCTCTGTTTCTGGTTCGGTCTCATTTTTTTCAACTGAACAATCCCAGATGACAGCAGGCAGCCAGCCTTGGGTCAGAACGGTCTGTCACTAAGCCTGACTCCCAGCCTTCCTTCGGGGCCAGGATGCTCTGCTTTCGCACTTACTTCCCATCCCCTGACTCCCGCTCCCACGAGCTCCTGCCCTCAGGTTCAGTGCCACCATCAGCTCCCCCAGGACAGATCTCAGCTTGCTTCTGTTAGCTCGGCAACTGGCCCTTTAAGCACGGTCAGCTCAGCAGGCCCCGGCTGGCACAGAAAAGCTTGTGGCAGACAACAGTATTTATTCTAGGCAATTGTCCCAGACTGGTTACTCCCTGCTAACTCCCCACCTGCTGCTGCAGGCCGCCTCTTTTCCCATGTCTCAATTCATCCTCCCCAAGCCTTGGCTAAGAGGCTCTCCTGGTTCCAGTCCCGCCCAGAAGGACCCAAGCCCCTGAGCTGGGGGAAGGGAATGTCAACCGCAGGTGAGACATGATTGATGGTTGCGCTCTGGCCGTTCCAGGTAACAATTGCCCTGGGTCAGGGCAGTCTCAGGGCTCCACCCAGCTCCAACCTGCTGGGCCAGGTGTGCCTCAGCCCTCGGGAATGGACAAAAGGTGAGGCTTCCAAGCAGCACTGGCCAAACACTGGACCTCTAGTGATGGCCCAGAGGGGAGAAGAGATGGAGACGTACCACCATCTAACCAGAGACCCTGGCGGTCTGCTCATCCTTCCTGCCCCCAGACTGCGGAGCGTCTTGCCCTAGAGAAGGCACCTGTCAATGTGGGTCGCCAACTTCAGCTCTCGGAGCGGGGCTGCGGTCTGCCGACAGAGCGTGGGCTGTGGTCTCACCCTGCACGGGTCGGCTGTCCCTCCGGGAACATGCCTCTGAGTCCCACCTCTGGGTCTCTGGTCCCCATCCTCCTCATGCTCCCCAGCCACGGCTCTCGTCCTGTCTCTCTCACCTCATTCAGAGCCCTTTCCTTCCCAGAGGCGGTTGTTTTTTCATCTTTGAGATAGAGGCAGAGTAAGGGCAGAGACAGCCTAGGGTCACAAGGGTGACCACAACAGAGTGGAATGTCTGTCATTAAATGTCTAGAACAGGGTGTAGTTTGAGGAGGAGGAGAGAGAATCTCACTTCAGGTTTTTCTGTAAGTCTGGTTATCTCCAAACCACCCAGCCAAGCGGGGCTTCAGTCCCACAATGGAGTGGTGATGGGCAAGAGAGGGAAGGCTAGAACTTAGGATACTTTTGCTTTACTTTGACGTTACTTGTGTCTTTGTTAGATGGAGTCTTTATCTCTGATCTCACCTCACCTCCTGAGGGCAGTGAGTGTGTCCTGGAGGTCCAGGGGCTGTCCGGAGCAGTGGAATCAGACCATTTAGCGTCTGTGTGACCATAAGCAAGTCACTGAAAGTGTTGGTCTCTCAGTCTTGTCCGACTCCTTGCGACCCCATGGACTGGGACCTGCCAGGCTCCTTTGTCTATGGAATTCTCCAGGCAAGAATTCTGAAGTGAGTAGTCATTCCCTTCTCCAGGGGATCTTCCCAACCCAGGGATCAAATCTGAGTCTCCTGCATTACAGGCAGGTCATTGAGCCTCCATGAACTTCACTCTTCATCTGTAAAAGACTAGTAATAATAAATAGAGTAATAGGGAGTTCTCAGTGCAGGGGGAATGAGTTTGACCCCTGGTAAGGGAAGATCCCACATGCCACATGGCGAACCCCCCAAAATAAATTTTAAATAAATTTAAAAAAATAAATGGAGTAATAATACCTTCATTTTATAGGGTTCTGAGGACTACACTGAAGACACATTAAAACCCTGCCACATCATAGATACTTAGTCAGTTCAGTCACTCAGTCATGTCCGACTCTTTGCGACCCCATGGACTTCAGCATGCCAGGCTTCCCTGTCCATCACCAACTCCTGGAGGCTACTCAAACTCATGTCCATCTTGTCAGTGATGCTATCCAACCATCGCATCCTCTGTTGCGCCCTTCTCCCACCTTAAATCTTTCCCAGCATCAGGGTCTTTTCCAATGAGTGGGTTCTTCGCATTGGGTGGCCAAAGTATTGGAGTTTCAGCTTCAGCATCAGTCCTTCCAATGAATATTCAGTACTGATTTCCTTTAGGATTGACAGGTTGGATCTCCTTGCAGTCCAAGGGACTCTTAAGAGTCTTCTCCAATACCACAGTTCAAAAGCATAATTTCTTTGGCACTCAGCTTTCTTTATAGTCCAACTCTCACATCCATATATGACTACTGGAAAAACCGTAGCTTTGGCTAGACGGACCTTTGTTGGCAATGTAATGTCTCTGCTTTTTAATATGCTATCTAGGTTGGTCATAGCTTTTCTTCCAAGGAGCAAGTATCTTTTGATTTCATGGCTGCAGTCACCATCTGCAGTGATTTTGGAGCCCCCAAAAATAAAGTCTGACACTGTTTCCACTGTTTCCCCATTTACTTCCCATGAAGTGATGGGACCAGATGCCATGATCTTCATTTTCTGAATGTTGAGTTTTAAGCCAACTTTTTCACTTTCCTCTTTCACTTTTAACAAGAGGCTCTTTAGTTCTTCTTTGCTTTCTGCCATTAGGGTGGTGTCATCTGTGTATCTGAGGTTATTGATATTTCTCCCATCAATCTTGATTCCAACTTGTGCTTCATCCAGGCCAACATTTTGCATGATGTACTCTGCATATAAGTTGAATAAGCAGGGTGATGATAGCTATGTTTATTATTATTATATGAGATACTTAATAAACGTAGCTATTACAGTCAGGCTTCTGTTTCCTCAACTGTAAAATAGGGACCATAAAATACCTATGTTAGTGAGTTGTTTTGAAGATTAACCCACTTCATATTTATAAAGTTCTTAGAGAGGTGCCACACACAAGATTAAACTCTGTCCGGGTGTTAGTAAGTAAACTTTATCCTCTTGTCACTTTCTTCAACACCTGGACATCACCTTGTCCAGGCCAGGACTGTGCTAAGTGTTGCAGACACAAGTCCACTGCAGCCACAGGGCTCAGGAGAGACGAGGGAGGAGGCGTTGATTTCACTGGGGAACACGCTTCTATTTTTTTTGTTCTGTTTATTCTAATGTTGCTGATTCCTTAGTCTGCATCCTCCTATCAGCCTTCTCCCCTGTTCCCCATGCCTGGTACTTCATCTCTCATCAAAGGAACAGCAGCTGACTCCAGGCTTCCCTGATCAACTGAGAAAGCATGTGAGCATCCAGATCTGTATCTGAATTTCCTTTTGTGACCTCAAATCGAAAGACGCAGAGCACCACTATAATGCTGCATCTAATCCTCATTAAGCATGTGTTGATTAAATTCGTGTGAGGAATTCAAGTGCACATGAAGTCCAGCAAGGAAACAAATCCACCAGAAACACTGTTAAAACAGTCCACATAGTCAGTTGGTTGACTTTCTTTCTCCCCGATCCATGAATTGCCCTGTTTATGTTTAACTTCCCTGGTGGTTCAGTGGTAAAGCGTCCGCCTACCAATGCAGGAGATAGGGGTTTGATCCCTGGGTCGGAAAGATCTCCTGGAGGAGGAAATGGCAACCCACTCCAGTATTCTTGCCTGGGAAATCCCATGGACAGAGGAGCCTGGCAGGCTACAGTCCATGGGATCCTAAAAGCATCAGACACAACTTAGCAACAAAACAATAGCCACAAAATTCATATTTAAGATAACATTTATGGTGCCTTTACTATGTAAGCTGTTCTCATCTCATCCTCAGATCACCTCTAGAATAGCTATTATGCTGTTTATTTCACAGGTGAGGAAACAGAAGGTTTACAGAAGTTAAATAACCCATCCCACATCACACCTGGAGAAGGAAATGGCAACCCATTCCAGTATTGTTGCCTGGCCAAGAATCCCACAGGCAGAAGAGCCCGGTGGGCTACAGTCCATGTGTTCGCAGAGTTGGACATGACTGAGTGGCTAACACACACACATTACACACACATACACACACACATTACATACACACACACACACACACACATTACACACACATACACACACACATCACACAACTAGTCAGTGGCAGAGCTGGTCCTTAAAGCCACTTCCAGAGATCTTGCTTCCTCTGTTACATCCATAGGTACCAGCAAGTTTCCATGGAAGTTAGACTTGGCTGTTCTCTTGTCTTTGTCTAATCTACTCTTTAAAATATACAAGGTGGGACTTCCCTAGAGATCCAGTGGCTAAGACTCTGCACTCCCAATGCAGGGTGCCCAGGTCAGGGAATGAGATCCCATATACCACAACTAAGTGTCTGCATGTTGCAACTAAAGATCCAGTGTGCCACAACTAAGACTCCGTGCTGCCAAATAAATAAATACATATTTTTAAAAACAAAATACAATCCATCAGTTGTGTTTGCTGGAATTTTTGGCAGGGAAACCATGTGCATAACTGTCCTGTAAACAAAGGGTCTTTCGCTGCATCCTTCCTTTCCATTCAGAAAGCATCTTTCCTGCTGGACTCCCCACCCAGGAACAGCCCCTTCCTAGTCTCAGCTGCACAACCTGTCACTGACTCTAAGAGGGTTTTAACAAAAGAACTGGAACAGGACGGGTTTTTAAACCGACTGTCTCTTTCTCTAAATAATTAAAGAAGATGCTATCTGGGAGATCAGGTTGTTATTAGCTCTTCTCGAGTTCGCTGTCACTTGCTTTCACCCGAGGCAGGATTGAAGGCTGGGCTGAACGGCGGACATGGAAACGTGCTTTCATTTGGACAGAGCTGGGGAGCCCATTGTGCAGGCTGGCCATTCACCTCTCGTCTTGATTCTTTGCCAGTGGAATAGAGGGTGGGCTTGAATGGCAGGTTACGGTCCTTTGGAAACAAATTCAGAGGAAATGAATGAAGGAAGGAATGAATGAAACGCTTGTTGAACCCTGACAATAGCGGGTGGATTGTGGGTGGCAAGGCTTTGAGAATGCTAGCTCCAGGGCCCCGAGGGTGCAAAGCAACTAGAACACTGGAAAATAAGCCTCAGGAAAACAGTTTCTAAACTGGGGAGTGGGAACACAGCTCCCATTCAAACATGTCTCTGAAATCTCAGTCTGGGCAGGCGGTTCTCAGCAATTCCTCTTTCTGCAGGGATAGGGGGTGGTGTGGTAACAGCCCTGGAGCCCACCCTACACAGCAGGGTGTATCCCAGAAGCCTGTTGGACTATAAGGAGGAAATTGGTTTTCCGGGAGCAATTTCTCCATCAGCAGAGTATCAGCATTTGCATAGAGGAGAGGTTAGGCAGACTCTTGGAAGGGTTCCATCTGCTGCTCAGAGTCCTCATTTGGATGGCCACGGTGTTAAAAGGACATGACAAAATGCACTTTTTAATGTGGGAAGGAATGTTGATCTAGAGATTGAGGGCCTCCAGGCCAAAGGAACTAGCTGGGAATGGACTCACCCTGAGCGCTCGAGCTGGTTCTTTGGTCTCCTTTTCTGCTACTAAATATAAAATGAGGTCACGCAGTGCACGAGGCAAGGGTTAGGGGCAAATTGAAGATTTAATAATATATATTTATAGTACCTCATTCATGACAGGGCTTATGCAGATCCTTATTAAATATGTGTCAATTTGACTTGTTTCTTTGATTTACACTAGAATTTGAAAAGCTGGGGGAGTGATTATCTATATCTTGTCATTTTAACATCTTGTTTCTGGGAGGAAATTAGAAAAAAGAAAACTCCAGAAAGTAGCATCTCCTTTCTGTCGAATGCTACCCCCTGAAGGAAAAGGACTTTTAGTTCTCTAGATTCCTTTCGGCCTTGCTGCCCAGGTCTGGAAGAACTCAAGACCCCAAGTTTTATCTGGCTTTGAATGTTATTTCTCTGGTGTGTAGGGGACAGCCGCACCCACTCTGGATTAAGGCAGGCACAGTGGGGTCAAGTCAGTCTACTGGAGGGCAAACTGCCTGGA
Source organism: Bubalus bubalis (assembly GCF_019923935.1). NCBI lineage: Eukaryota > Metazoa > Chordata > Mammalia > Artiodactyla > Bovidae > Bubalus > Bubalus bubalis. The sequence continues at coordinate 113,285,368 of NC_059161.1, forward strand.
ACAATGGACCCTTCTTTACTCCCCCACCCACGCCCTGTTGACTCAACCTTCAGAGTTGAGAAAACAGAAAACGTTTCTGCCTACGACCTCCGGCAAGTCACTGAGCCTCTTTGGGCTCCGGTCGCCTCCACTGTGAAATAAGGGGCACTGGATTGGATGGTGTTTAAGAACCACAGCCATACATCCCCCCTTTTTCTGGGCCATCACCAATTCTAATAATGTGTTCTCTGCCCCCATAAGGGCACTTGGGTTTGCCAAACTAAATGTCCTAGTTTTGGGTTCTGAAAATATGGTCCCTGTTCTCGTAAGATCACTTTCAGCACTGACATTCTATGCCACTAGGAGTCTAAATAGGTAATAACCTTAAGTGACTGTTCTAATTACTGGAGGTGTGACCGTGGGCAAGTCGGTTAACCTCTCTGGGATTCAGGCCCTTGTCTGAAAAATTAGGGACAATAAAATCTTATCTCCAGGCAGGGAGCTGGGCTAGACAGAATCCCTCCCTGCTAAGGATTTATGATTTGAGGACTGGGGCCCATCTGCTTCAGCCAAGGCGTTGTTGGACTCCTGGATGTATAAATGAGGTCTGTTATTGTTCATTTGCTAAGTTGTGTCTGACTCTTTGTGACCCCAAGGACTGCAGCAAGCCAGGCTTCTCTGTCCTTCACTATCTTCCAGAATTTGCTCAAATTCATGTCCATTGAGTCTTTGATGCTATCTAACCATCTCACCCTGTGTAGACTGCTCCCTAAAGGATTGAGTAGAGGAGTAATGGCGACCCTGAGGACAATGTCCCTTTGCAACCTGGAGAAGGACGGGGAGCACCATCCTTGCTGCTTGATGCAGAAAAAGGAATTCTGTTGATGAAATACTGGCAGCCTCTTCCAGCGGTCCCTGACCTTTGTGGCACCAGGGACTTGTTTTGTGGAAGACAATTTTTCCACGGATGGGAGTTGTGCCAGTGGATGGTTTCAGGATGATTCAAAAGCATTCAGTTTAGTTCAGTCCCTCAGTCGTGTCCGACTCTTTTCGACCCTATGAATTGCAGCACGCCAGGCCTCTCTGTCCATCACCAACTCCCGGAGTTCACTCAGACTCACATCCATCGAGTCAGTGATGCCATCCAGCCATCTCATCCTCTGTCGTCCACTTCTCCTCCTGCCCCCAATCCCTCCCAGCATCAGAGTCTTTTCCAATGAGTCAACTCTTCGCATGAGGTGGCCAGAGTATTGTAGTTTCAGCTTTAGTATCAGTCCTTCCAATGAACACCCAGGACTGATCTCCTTCAGAATGGACTAGTTGGATCTCCTTGCAGTCCAAGGGACTCTCAAGAGTCTTCTCCAACACCACAGTTCAAAAGCATCAATTCTTTGGCGCTCAGCTTTCTTCACAGTCTGACTCTCACATCCATACATGACCACAGGAAAAACCATGGCCTTGACCTGACAGACCTTTGTTGGCAAAGTAATGTCTCTGCTTTTTTAATATGCTATCTAGGTTGGTCATAATGTTCCTTTCAAGGAGTAAGCGTCTTTTAATTTCATGGCTGCAATCACCATCTGCAGTGGTTTTGGAGCCCCCCAAAATAAAGTCTGACGCTGCTTCCACTGTTTCCCCATCTATTTCCCATGAAGTGATGGGGCCAGATGCCATAATCTTCGTTTTCTGAATGTTGAGCTTTAAGCCAACTTTTTCACTCTCCTCTTTCACTTTCATCAAGAGGCTTTTGAGTTCCTCTTCACTTTCTGCCATAAGGGTGGTGTCATTTGCATATCTGAGGTGATTGATATTTCTCCCGCTCAAAAGCATTACACTTATTTTATTTGTGTTTTATTTCTAATCTAACGCTACTGCTGATCTGACGGAGGTACCAGTTCATGGCCCAGAGGTTGAAGACCCCTGTCTTAAGCAGTTTCCTGTGCAACCTTTTTTTGGAAACAGAGGAAAGCCACTCAGGAACTCAGGCCAAAGTCCTGGGAATGTCAAAGTATTGACTTGCCTTCCCTTATTCAAGAAGATTCTAGAGAGAGAATGTTGGGACTTTCCTGGTGGTCCAGTGGTTAAGACTCCATGCCTCTAATGCAGGGGGCCTGGGTTCTATCCCTGGTCAGGGAACTAGATCCCACATGTTGCAACTAAGACCCAGCATAGCCAAATAAATAAATTTAGAGAGAGAAAGTTGAAGGAATTCAAGTACTGTAAATCCTGGTTCAGTATGAGTTTGGGTGAGCTGAACCAATCAAATCATCTCTCTGGGCCCAGTGTCCTCATATGAATAATTAGAATATCAGATTCCATGTGTTCCAAGATCTCCTATTTGGAGGGTCTAAGGACTCATATGGCATCCGGTCCCATCCTTCATGGGAAATAGATGGGGAAACAGTGGAAACAGTGTCAGACTTTATTTTTGGGGGCTCCAAAATCACTGCAGATGGTGATTGCAGCCATGAAATTAAAAGATGCTTACTCCTTGGAAGGAAAGTTATGACCAACCTAGATAGCATATTCAAAAGCAGAGACATTACTTTGCCAACAAAGGGCCATCTAGTCAAGGCTATGGTTTTCCCTGTGGTCATGTGTGGATGTGAGAGTTGGACTGTGAAGAAGGCTGAGCGCCGAAGAATTGATGCTTTTGAACTGTGGTGTTGGAGAAGACTCTTGAGAGTCCCTTGGACTGCAAGGAGATCCAACCAGTCCATTGTGAAGGAGATCAGCCCTGGGATTTCTTTGGAAGGAATGATGCTAAAGCTGAAACTCCAGTACTTTGGCCACCTCATGCGAAGAGTTGACTCATTGGAAAAGACTCTGATGCTGGGAGGGATTGGGGGCAGGAGGAGAAGGGGACGACAGAGGATGAGATGGCTGGATGGCATCACTGACTCGATGGCCGTGAGTCTGAGTGAACTCCGGGAGTTGGTGATGGACAGGGAGGCCTGGCGTGCTGCGATTCATGGGGTCGCAAAGAGTTGGACATGACTGAGCCTTCAGGGTTGGACCTAGTCTCATCCATTTTCTGCGGTGGAACAAGGTCAGGGAGAGAGGGCCCCCCAGCTGGGAAGGCTCCCTGAGAAGCAGAGACAAGCAGGTGGGTGCAGAGGCAGGCAGCTGTGGCTGCAAGAGAGCTTTGGTTTGGCAGCTGGGCTTGAGAGGTTCATACTGTGGCTCAGCCACTGGTAGCCTGGTGACCTGGGGCGCGTAACTGAACTTCTCTCTATCTGGGTTTCCCATTTGTCAAGTTTTAAAAGAGGCTGTAGGAGGGGTGAGATTGAATGAGCTAATAGAAGTAAAGTGAGGTACTGATGAATCTATCTATCTGCAGGGCAACGATAGAGACACAGACATAGAGAACAGACCTGTGGGCACCGAGGGGCAAGCAGAGGGTGGGACGAATTGAGAGAGTAAAATTTAAACATATACATTACCATGTGCAAAATAGATAGCCAGTGGAATTTGCTGTATGACTCAGGGAGGTCAAATCCAATGTTCTGTCACAACCTAGAGGGGTGGGAACAGGTGGGAGGTGGGAAGGAGGTTCAGGAGGGAGGGGTCATATGCATACCTATGGCTTTGATTCGTGTTGATGTGTGGCAGAAACCAACACAATATCATAAAGCAATTAAAAACAAATACATTTTTTTAAAAAGAAGTAAAGTGAAAACAGTTCTGTGTACAAAGCCCTCCAGAAATGTTCATTCTCATTTTGGAATAAGACTAAAGGAAAGCTAATGGTTTTGCAGGATCTCAAAGGCAGATGGAGGAGTCAGACTGGGCTTGGTGAGATAAGGCATGGGGAACATGTCGAATAGAATTTGGGATGAAGAATCAGACCCAGGCAGCCCAGCCAGGCGGTGGCTGCTGGGATCAGGGTATAAGGATGTGGTGACCACGAGGCAGATCTCAAGACGGAATGACAGATCAGATACGGGGATAAAGGATTACTTCTGTGATGTTTCAAGGCCGAGTTTCTAGAACTCTAGATCCAGAAAGCGCCCCAAGAAAGGACCCATTCATCTAAATTGGAGAAATACCACATATTTCTCTGTTTGGAAAGTCACAATATACATTAACAGAGTAAATCGGTCTAAGAACTCTGCAGTAAACAAACAGTTAAAATTTTGATGAATCCAGTACTTCTGAAATAGTTTGATCACAGGACATCCCTCCCCTTCTTCCCCCAGATGAGTAATTCAAAGAAGAAGAGCCTCTGTTCAGCAGGACCCCTCTGGAATCCACTGCCCTGGTAACATGTGTGAACCGTATAACAGTTCACAGAAGGGAGAACACACACACACACACACACACACGGCCGTCCACACACACACACACAGCCCAGAATGTTACTGTTTTCCCTTCCGCTGTTCGCTGGTGGGCTCACACAGTGGGGAGCCCAGGAGGACAGCTTAAAATTAAATGCATATTTCCCTTTCTGTGCTTGGTGTGAAGCCGCCTTTCTCCCCTGCCTCCTACCCACTTCCTTCTCCAGCAGAGTTTGCGTGCCCTAGAGAGAGCCATCTGGGTATTAATGCTGCAATATTGACTCTTTCAAGACACCTCCTTTTGGCATTCATTCTAGTTCGTGGTGTTTTACTTCAGCCTCTCTGTGTTAGAAAATCATCTGGCTTCTCTAAGTGGTTTCTTTGGGGGTAGTATTATTAGTACAATTTTTCTTTTTCTCCAGAATCAAGGCTATTTCCTCCCCCTCCAGGACTTCTTGGCATTTCCGTGAGGTGTATTATTCTGTTGTGCTTGAAATAGGTGGCATCCTGTTTGCACGGCAAATAGTAAAATAAAATCCCCACTCAGGATCACTAAGGAGCCTTAGGGTCACTTCTGCAGAAGGAATTCCATCTGTCCTTGGTTGGCATCTTGACCCAGGAGACGTGTCTGGACTGGAAAGGGAAATGGGACTGGCAGAGGTGACGTTGACTTTGCAGGCTCAGGCTTGCACTGTGATGTGAGTAAATGCAGGTAAGGAGGGCCAGAGGCCACAAGGTTGTGTGAACCACCGACATTCAGAAACTGAGAATGAACAGCTGGGGCTGGTCCCACTTCCTAAATCTGGGCAAGAAACTCTCATGCATAAAGAGGCTCCTCCTGAAAATCTTCCTCATCCTTCAGACCTGTCTGTTCTCTTATCCCTCCTTAGCAGCATGGTGTCATCAACATATTTCTGTGTGTTGAATCATGCAGTTGTGTCCGACTCCTTTGTGACCCTATGGACTGTAGCCTTTCAGGTTCCTCTGTTCATGGAATTTTCCAGGCAAGAATACTGGAGCGGGTTGCCATTCCCTTTTCCAGGGGATATTCCTGACCCTGGAATCGAACCTGTGTTTCCTGCTTGGCAGGCCCATTCTTTACCAATGAGCCACCTGGGAAGCCCTCTGTTCTCATCTCCCTCCTTAGCAGGACAGTGTCCTCAGCATATTTCTGCTTGGTTGGCTATAAGAACTGCACAAAAATGGGAGAGTTAAACAGACAGATCCACGGCTATCCTTGGCTTGGAAACCGTCTTCTAAACAAAACTCAACACTTCGGGTGCCCTTCTTGGGTACACACTTCTCCCCTGTGAATCCAACTTTTCTTGGCCGCGTTTTCTGGGCAAACCAGGTTTGCCCCTTTGGGGGTTGGGATTCAGATATCAGATCAATTCCAGGTCAAACTGCATCTACTCAGCCACTGAATTCTGAAGCTCTTTTTCCACCCTGCAAGTCTCCTGATTGGCCTCAAGCAGGAGCCTCCACTCCCACTCGAGTTCCCAAGCAAGATTCCCCCTGCAGCTGTGACTGTCAGTCTGGAGCTTGCTCTAAGAGGATTGCCATGGTTTTCCATTGTTAAGGCTCCTTTTCCTCATTGGGCAGATAAGAAAGCTTTATCCTAGGAGACTGAGAAACATTGGAGAGACACTTCAAGGAGGCTTATTTCTGGAATTTAGGCAGGTGGGGCATGGTGCTGAAATAAGTGTAGTATATAAAAAGTAAGTGGGATCTCATTCTGTTATAGGCTGGTGAGGCCAGTGATGTGAGTTACTTGGGGGCATTGTTACTTATTGATATCTCTTTCTTACCTGGTTGAAACCATACCTTACTCAGTTTTACATCTTCAGAAGCTAGCCCAGTGCTTGACCATAGACAGTATTCAATGAGTGGTTATGGAACACATTTCCCTCTTCAAAAATAACTCCTCAGTGTGACTGGTTAACTCTATGTGATTATCTGGAGCACAGACAAGTTTCTGATCTCACAGAGTAGATCGTGCTGAAACCACACTACTCAGATGGAACTTGAACCAACGGGCCAGACTCAAACCCAGCCTGAACCCAGATCAGGACTTGAACCCACAGTCTTTTAAATGAAATCACACACCTGGGGTCAGGACTTAACGAAGCTCAGATTCTTTATGTCGAACTTCCCTGGCAGTTAGTGGTTAAGACTTAGTGCTTTCCAAGCAGGGGGCATAGGTTCCATCCCTGTTCGGTGAATGAAGAGCCCACGTATGGTTGTGCATAGTCAAAAAATAAATGAATAAAATTAAAAAATTTTTAAAAAAGATTCTCTAAGACTCATGTAGACAGAATTCAATAAAAGACAAAACAATAAGTAAGAAGAGTGTTTATTGAGAGATGCACATTCCACAAACAGAATGCATGGAAATGTCTATCTAGTAAAAGCTATGGATTTTCCAGTAGTCATGTACAGATATGAGACTTGAACCATAAGGCTGAGCACCAAAGAATTGATGCTTTCAAATTGTGGTGCTAGAGAAGACTCTTAAGAGTCCCTTAGTCAGCATGGAGATCAAACCAGTCAATCCTAAAGGAAATCAACCCTGAATATTCAGGGTTGGAAGGACTGATGCTGAATGTGAAGCTCCAATTCTTTGGCCACCTGATGCAAAGGCCTGACTCTTTGGAAAAGACCCTAACGCTGTGAAAAGATTAAGGGTAGGAGAATGAGGTGACAGAGGATGAGATGGTGGGATGGCATCATTGACTCAATGGACATGAGTTTGAGCAAACTCTGGGAGATAGTGAAGGACAGGGAAGCCTGGCATGCTGTAGTCCATGGGGTTGCCAAGATTGGAAATGACTTAGCTACTGAACAATAAGAGACAAAATGTGGTCTATCTCAAAAGGGGAGAACAGCCTTGGAAGAAATGCACTCCACAGACAGTGTGGGCTATGTTGGAAGGCCAGTGGGCATGAAATGTGAGGTGGTTAGGTTTTACGGGCTGTGTAATTTCACAGTCTAGTAAGTGGAAGGCTTAGTCCAACTATTCTGGGGAAGGGGCAGAGATTTCCAGGAATTGGGCTTTTAGGGTGCCCAATTTTTTGGCCTTTTAGGGTTGGCCTAAGAACTGTTGTGAAACCTGTGGGTGTGTCATTTAGCTAATGCATTACAGGGCGTGTATAATGAGTCTCAAGGTCCACAGGAAGTTGAATCTCCCACTATCTTGGACCTGGTTGGATCTAACCAGTTTTTGTCAGGTCCGGTGGTCATGTCATTCTTTCAAAGGTTGTGCCCTATCCCTCTTCCCTCCTGTTTCAATTCCACTAACAGGTACTTCTTAACGTTTTCAGAGATTTTTCTTAAATGGAATTGAAATCTGCCTTTATTCTTTCTACTTTGCCCTCTGGAGTCAAAATTACAAATCAGATACCTCTTCCAGGGTGATATTTGGTTTTCTAAGAAACTTCTTTCCCATGTTCAGTTCAGTTCAGTCGCTCAGTTGTGTCCAACTCTTTTCGACCCCATGAATCGCAGCACGCCAGGCCTCCCTGTCCATCACCAACTCCCGGAGTTCACTCAAACTCACATCCATCGAGTCGGTGATGCCATCCAGCCATCTCATCCTCTGTCATCCCCTTTTCCTCCTGCCCCCAATCCCTCCCAGCATCAGAGTCTTTTCCAATGAGTCAACTCTTCGCATGAGGTGGCCAAAGGACTGGAGTTTCAGCTTTAGCATCAGTCCTTCCAAAGAAATCCCAGGACTGATCTCCTTTAGAATGGACTGGTTGGATCTCCTTGCAGTCCAAGGGACTCTCAAGAGGCTTCTCCAACACCACAGTGCAAAAGCATCAACTCTTCAGGGCTCAGCTTTCTTCACAGTCCAACTCTCACATCCATACATGATCACTGGAAAAACCACAGCTGTGACTAGATGGCCCTTTGTTGGCAAAGTAATGTCTCTGCTTTTGAATATGCTATCTAGGTTGGTCATAACTTTCCTTCCAAGGAGTAAGCGTCTTTTAATTTCATGGCTGCAATCACCATCTGCAGTGACTTTGGAGCCCCCCAAAATAAAGTCTGACACTGTTTCCACTGTTTCCCCATCTATTTCCCATGAAGTGATGGGACCGGATGCCATGATCTTCTTTTTCTGAATGTTGAGCTTTAAGCCAACTTTTTCACTCTCCACTTTCACTTTCATCAAGAGGCTTTTGAGTTCCTCTTCACTTTCTGCCATAAGGGTGGTGTCATCTGCATATCTGAGGTGATTGATATTTCTCCTGGCAATCTTGACTCCAGCTTATGCTTCTTCCAGCCCAGCATTTCTCATGATGTACTCTGCATATAAGTTAAATAAGCAGGGTGACAATATATAGCCTTGACGTGCTCCTTTTCCTATTTGGAACCAGTCTGTTGTTCCATGTCCAGTTCTAACTGTTGCTTCTTGACCTGCATATAGGTTTCTCAAGAGACCAGTCAGGTGGTCTGGTATTCCCATCTCCTTCAGAATTTTCCACAGTTTATTGTGATCCACACAGTCAAAGGTTTTGGCATAGTCAATAAAGCAGAAATAGATGTTTTTCTGGAACTCTCTTGCTTTTTCCATGATCCAGTGGATGTTGGCAATTTGATCTCTGGTTCCTCTGCCTTTTCTAAAACTAGCTTGAACATCTGGAACTTCACGGTTCACGTATTGCTGAAGCCTGGCTTGGAGAATTTTGAGTATTACTTTACTAGAGTGTGAGATGAGTGCAATTGTGTGGTAGTTTGAGCATTCTTTAGCATTGCCTTTCTTTGGGATTGGAATGAAAACGGACCTTTTCCAGTCCTGTGGCCACTGCTGAGTTTTCCAGATTTGCTGGCATATTGAGTGCAGCACTTTCACAGCATCATCTTTCAGGATTTGGAATAGCTCAACTGGAATTCCATCACCTCCACTAGCTTTGTTCGTAGTGATGCTTTCTAAAGCCCACTTAACTTCACATTCCATGATGTCTGGCTCTAGGTGAGTGATCACCATCATGATTATCTGGGTTGTGAAGATCTTTTTTGTACAGTTCTTCTGTGTATTCTTGCCACCTCTTCTTAATATCTTCTGCTTCTGTTAGGTCCATATCATTTCTGTCCTTTATCGAGTCCATCTTTGCATGAAATGTTCCCTTGGTATCTCTACTTTTCTTGAAGAGATCTCTAGTCTTTCCCATTCTGTTGTTTTCCTCTACTTCTTTGCATTAATCGCTGAAGAAGGCTTTCTTATCTCTCCTTGCTATTCTTTGGAACTCTGCATTCAGATGCTTATATCTTTCCATGTTAAACATTTCTAAATACTTGAATTTTCTCTTATATGACAAGCTTTCTTAGTGCTCATTGCCTGGGTGACTCTCTTCAAATAATTGATCATATTTATGAGCATAAATTAGAGTATTTGCCCCTGAAATCACTCCTGTTTATTAAGAACCCTTTTAAGATGAGCACCAGGAATTGCCCTCCAGGCTTTGGGTCAGAGGGCAAAGTCATCCTGGACAGAGTCACTTCCTTCTTTGCCCCCTGCCCTCTTTTTCTACCAACGCACCTGCAGAGCATTCAGGCCTTTAGGAGGCCACCACAATCGACTGCAAATTCTCAGGAATGCAGCCCTAAGGAAATGGAGGACAGGGCAGCTGAGTTTTGATGCAAATAGGGTGGAGAGCTATCTGGAGAGCTGGAGTTTGGGGAGAAAGACAAAGTCAAGCTGGGAGTTATCACAGGTGGAAAAATGCAGGGAGGGAAGGTTCCCCTTCCCCTTCCCTTCCCTCAAAAATCAAATATAAAATAGGAGTGGGGGTGACTGGGGAGGTCATTCCAACTGGGAGGCTAAGAGGAGAGGCCTGGGGTGTGGCAGGGAAGGGAGAGGGTGCTCAGACAAATTCCCCCTACCCAGACCCCTAATCCAAGCCCCACCTATAGTCCAGTGCTTAAAAATAACTTCTTATGGAAAAACCCAAATCAACTTTTAGGCCAACCCAATAAATCTGAGACTAAAGTTATTGAGCTTAGCTGTCAAAGAGAAAGGATTCCATTTTAATTTCATTTTAATAGACTTCTGCTCTATGAATTTTGCATCAAAATGTTTTACATTTGCACTTATACAAAATGTATGATCGAATTCAGAATGAAAAACGATAAATTACAGAGATACATGTTAGATCTTCTATTCTAATGCCAGCCTATTAAACCAACTCCGTAGTTAAGCAAAGTCAATCTTCAATTAAAATAGACAAGTATTTTCACTAGTGAAAAGCTGAAATATAAATGACTGGCTTATATCGAGAGCTCTTTTCCTGGTCAGTAGGTAGGATAATTTGTTGTGAATTGGTCTCTTTTCATCAAGAGAAAGCAGTGAGGCTGTAATTTCCTATCTATCACTCTTTCTTCTCCTTTGTCTTGAAGATGTTATTTTTCTTCAGAAAAATCTCCTCAGGATGGATTTCTTAGCCAGATGAGTGTCTTGGTAATCTTAGAGTTCAACATCTTATTTTGTTGCAGATAAAAGCATCAGAGAGGTTGCTGATTAGCCTGCAGTCACACAGCTAGTTGCTGACAGGCTGTTAGTCCCTTAAAGAGTGTTATATTCTGCCTTTTCTTGGACTTCCGGAGTTTGCCTGGGCAGTTTGTCTTCTGGCTAGGACTCCCAGTCCTCTCTCCTCTTGAGCGCCAGTGTTGCCTCTCTTAATTCCAACTCTACACGCTTGGAATGAACACAAGCTTTCCCTCCTCCATGAGAAATGTGAAGACGTGTTAACACAAGTTTGTGTTCCCAATGCACAGTGAGGCAAAACAAACAGAAATGTTGGGACTTTGAAGCAGAGAAAGGTTTACTGCAAGGCCATGCAAGGAGATGGGTGCGTCATGCTCTATAAAGGGTTTCCCTGGAGGGTTTCAGCAAAGGACTTTTAAAAGCCAGGCGAGGGAGATGGGGTTCAAAGGGTGCTAGATGGATCTTATCGAACCCAATTCTCTGATCTGCTGATGGTGAGAGAGCAGAGTGGTTTTACAGGGGTGAACATGATCAGTCCTCAGGCTTCAGGAGTCCTGGGGCTGTGTGCTCAGGCTCATCAAGTAGTTCTTTCATTTAGTGGATTTTTTTTTTTTTTACATCTACAAAACAATTCAGGAAATACGCATCAAATACTATTATCTATTCAATAGGTACTTCAGAGAGGACCTAAAGCAGATGATGCTGGGATGGAGGGAAGGCCCCATAGGGTCCTGTTCAGTTACATGCACAGAGAAATGTAGGGACTATTTCTAACACATTGTTCAAATCAGGTGGGGAATATTGGTGTGGAGGATGCCCAAGAGAAATACACAAGATGGGCATAGAATAGGCTGGTTTGCATCTGATTATGCTTAATGTCTGACCTTTCTCTGTGGCGAGAGAGTAAATAATCTGCCTGCGGGAGATTCAGGAGACAAGGGTTTGATCGCAGGGTCAGGAGGAGGAGGAAATGGCAACCCACTCCAGTATTCTTGCCTAGGAAATCTCAAGGACAGAGGAGCCTGGTGGGCTACAGTCCGTGGGGTTGCAAAGAGTCTGATGAGACTGAGCGCGTGCGCACACACACACACACACACACACACACACACACTTTCTACATTTACTGATTTAACCCTGCAGGGCTAAACAGAAGATTACATAAATTAACCTGAATTTTGCTAACTAAATGACTCAATTTTACACTTCCATGCATTCACATTAAGAGAAAGAGACAGAAAAAAATGGAAAGGAGATTTAGGAAGAACAACTACATCAACCTTGCTGGTCAGCGTCTCTGGTTCTCTGCATCTGGGTCTTCCTCCTGCCCACAGAACATGTCTGCATGGACAGCCTTGGCTCATGGGACTCAGCCTTACCATGTCCCACCAAGGTGTATTTACTGAATTTTGTTATTTAAAACAAATGGAGGGACTTCCCTGGTGGTCCAGTGGTAAGGACCCCTCACTTCCTCTGCAGAGGGCACAGGTTCAATCCTTGGTCTGGGAACTAAGATCCCACATGCCGTGGGGCAACCAAGCCGGGGTGCCGCAACGGCTGAAGTCTGCACTGTAGAGCCGGTGCTCGGCAACAAGAGAAGCCATTGCATTGAGAAGCCCACGCACCACAACCAGAGTAGCCCCGACTCACTGCGGCTAGGGAAAGCACACGCACCGCAACGAAGACCCAGCGCAGCCAAAAATAAAGTAAATAAATAACTTTAAGAAAAATAAATTAAAAATAAAACAAATGGAAAAAGACTTACTCAGCAGTTTCATACCTGACATTGAACTTAACGACAAGTCAGGGGTACACAGTAGCCATGCTGTTTCCTCTTTTTCTCCCCATGTCTTCTCCTCTACAGCCTGTTCTCTCCTTTCCATCTTAATCTGCTTCTTTTTCTTCGATTCCTATCCTTGGTTTTCCCTCTTTTCTCTTCCCCCATGTTTTTCTCTCGTGCAGATGAGAGATAGAGAAATTAGGAGTCAATTGAGAGTGACCCCAGAGGCCACAGGGAGAAGTGTGGAGCACTTCAGCTCTGGACTTGAGGCTGGAATCCTGGTTTTGACCTTTGCTAGCTGTGGAAGTCCCAGCAAATTATTTAAACTCTCTGAGCTTGTGGTTACTCATTGGTGAAATGAAGATGAAAAGGACAGCTTCCTTCATTGGTTTTTGTGAAAATTAGAAAAGATAATGCATGTAAAGAGCTTAATACAGTGGTTGGATGTTAATGGTAGCCACTTATTGTATTAAGAGAAAGAGAATGTATATTGTGGGAGCCATGCCTATATTTTCTGTGTTATCTTAGGGATAGGATTCTTTAACAAAACTGCATGTTTCAAATGTGTATTTGAGGGCTATGGGACAAGACTTGCCATGTGTGTCACGTTCTTTTTAAATGAATAGCCCCATGGATAATCATCCCACTTACCTGTCTGTTGCCCTCCTCTATTTCAGTAATTCTGAGCAGACAGCTTGTGGTAATGGTGGAAATGAGCAGATGGGGGACCAAAGAAAATGGGAAAAGGAGGGGTCACGTCTGAACCTGAAGCTGAGATATGCACGTTAGGTACTGTATTTATTAGAAGTCATTTGGGCCTATCTCTATCCCACTGACAGCCCCAGTGGTAGACAGATACACCTCAGAGTTTATCTGGATTTGAGGAACACAGGCCAGGAAAGAGATGCTCTAGTGGGTGTTAAGAGAAGAATGGGAGCTGGGGAGATCCAGGGAGAAGAGAGGTTCCAGGCACCACGTGCTCAGTAAACAGCAGAGAGATCAAGTAACAAATACATTTATTCACTATTAAACTATCTATCATGGGCCAGGTCTGTACCAGGCTGTAAGAAAAAAGATGACTAAGAAATGGTCCTTGTCTGCAATAACATGGATGGACCTAGAGATGATCATACTAAGCGAAGTAAGTCGGACAGAGAAAGACAAATATCACGTGATATCACTTGTATATGGAATCTAAAAAACTGATACAAATGAACATTTTTACAAAACAGAAATAAACTCACAGACATAGAGAACAAACTTATGGTTACCAAAGGGGAAAGGTGGGTGAAGGGATAAATTAGGAGTTTGGGATGAACAGGTACACACCACTACACACAAAATAAGGTAAACAACAAGGACCTATTGTATGGCACAGGGAACTATGTGCAATAAAGTAGTGTATTAACCTGTAATGGAAAAGATTCTGAAAAAGTTTCATATATATATAACTGGATCAGTCTGTTGTCTACTTGAAACTAACACATTACAAATCAATGATCCTTCAATAAAAAGTTATTTGTTTTGGAAAAAAGAGTCAGTCCTTGTCACCAAGAAGCATATTATCTACTGAGACAGATATCTAAATAAATACTAATTACAAAACAATGTGGTATAGAATTTGGTACTGAATGGCTTGCTCCGCCTCTGGAGTTGGAGTGTGTGGCTTTGAATCACACTACTCTCACTTTGTGAGTATATTTGGACACGTCAATTAACCTCATTGTGTCTCAGTTTTCTCATCTATTAAATGGGGATAATAACAGTGTCTGTCTTCCTCATAGGGTAGGTGTGAGAATTGAATGAGTTATACGTAAAGCATATAGACTTCTGCCTGGCACAAAGTAAATGCTATGTGTGTGTGGGCAGCTATCATTATTTTTACAGATGAGCACACTATGTGCTGGGGCTTCCCAGGTGGTGCTAGTGGTAAAGAATCTATCTGCCAATGCAGGAGACATAAGAGACTCAGGTTCGGTCCCCTGGGCTGGGAAGATGCCCTCGAGGAGGGCATGGCAACCCACTCCAGTATTCTTGGCTGGAGAATCCCAAAGACAGAGGAGCCTGGCGGGTTACAGTCCATAAAGTTGTAAAGGGTCAGACACAGCTGAAGCGACTTAGCAGGCATGCATACCATTTGCTAGATGAGCAAGGTCGAAAGAGCAGATGATTCTGGAAGGTTTTATGGAGAAGGTAACATTTGACTTAAGTATTGATATAGTTTGGTCTTCCCTGGTGACTCAGACAGTAGAGTCTGCCTGCAATGTGGAAGACCCGGTTTTGATCCCTGAGTCAAGAAGATCCCCTGGAGAAGGAAACTGCAATCCACTCCAGTATTCTTGCCTGGAAAATCCCATGGATGGAGGAGCCTGGTGGGCTACAGTCCATGGGGTTGCAAAGAGTCGGACACAACTGAGCGACTAACACTTTCACTTCATATAGCTGTTTGCCGGCAGAAATAGGGCAGGAGGAGGTATAGGAGAGAGTGATACATGCAGGGAGAAGATCACTTGCATGAACAAAGACTCATGAAAGAGGATGGGGTGACTGGAAAACACAGTCCATGGATTACTTGTAGGTCCTTAAATACATGTCCTTTCTTTCAAAGATGCAGTAAAGGGAAAACGACCAACTTACTTGGAGAAAATACATCTCACTGTGTTTTGTGCTGCCGTTGTCTTGAAAGCACTGAATGCCTGTGTGCATGGGGAAGACAACTCCCATAAGGGGACGAAAGTTGTCTTTTTACCTACAAGAGTAGAGAG
This sequence comes from Bubalus bubalis, assembly GCF_019923935.1. Lineage (NCBI taxonomy): Eukaryota > Metazoa > Chordata > Mammalia > Artiodactyla > Bovidae > Bubalus > Bubalus bubalis. Next base: position 113,300,653 of record NC_059161.1, read on the forward strand.
GACATCTGTATGCACACACACACCAATGTCTATGCACAGAGACAATTGTCCTTTGTGGCTGGTTTGGAAATCGTTGTGTTCCCGGTCTTGCAAAGTTCAGACTTGTATTGATTGTCAGGATCACAGACTTCTAGACCACAGAGATGACATCATCCAATGACCTCATTTTATAGCCAAAGCCTGAGGCCCAGAGAGTGACTTGCTCCGCATGACTACATTGCCCAGTTACTTAGTGGGAGAACCAGGATGAGAACTGGGGTGTTGTTATTGGAGGAGCTGTGTCAAACAAGTCCATATGCTGAAGTCCTGACTCCCAGGACCTTAGAATGTGTCTGTATTTGGAGATATGGTCGTTAAAGAGATGATCAAGTTAAAATAAGGTCATTAGGATGGGCCCTAATCCAAAATGAGTGGAGTCCCTTTACAAACAGGATATATATACATTTTAAATTTTATTAATTTTTTTTAAATTTTTTAAATTTATTTTTTTCTCCTTTATTTTTTTTTAAATTTTATTTTATTTTTAAACTTTACATAATTGTATTAGTTTTGCCAAACATCAAAATGAATCTGCCACAGGTATACATGTGTTTCCCCATCCTGAACCCTCCTCCCTCCTTCCTCCCCATTCCATCCCTCTGGGTCGTCCCAGTGCACCAGCCCCAAGCATCTAGTATCGTGCATCGAACCTGGACTGGCAACTCGTTTCATACATGATATTTTACATGTTTCAATGCCATTCTCCCAAATCTTCCCACCCTCTCCCTCTCCCACAGAGTCCATAAGACTGTTCTATACATCAGTGTCTCTTTTGCTGTCTCGTACACAGGGTTATTGTTACCATCTTTCTAAATTCCATATATATGTGTTAGTATACTGTATTGGTGTTTTTCTTTCTGACTTACTTCACTCTGTATAATAGGCTCCAGTTTCATCCACCTCATTAGAACTGATTCAAATGTATTCTTTTTAATGGCTGAGTAATACTCCATTGTGTATATGTACCACTGCTTTCTTATCCATTCATCTGCTGATGGACATCTAGGTTGCTTCCATGTCCTGGCTATTATAAACAGTGCTGCGATGAACATTGGGGTACCCGTGTCTCTTTCCCTTCTGGTTTCCTCAGTGTGTATGCCTAGCAGTGGGATTGCTGGATCATAAGGCAGGTCTATTTCCAGTTTTTTAAGGAATCTCCACACTGTTCTCCATAGTGGCTGTACTAGTTTGCATTCCCACCAACAGTGTAAGAGGGTTCCCTTTTCTCCACACCCTCTCCAGCATTTATTACTTGTAGACTTTTGGATCGCAGCCATTCTGACTGGTGTGAAATGGTACCTCATAGTGGTTTTGATTTGCATTTCTCTGATAATGAGTGATGTTGAGCATCTTTTCGTGTGTTTGTTAGCCATCTGTATGTCTTCTTTGGAGAAATGTCTATTTAGTTCTTTGGCCCATTTTTTGATTGGGTCATTTATTTTTCTGGAGTTGAGCTGTAGGAGTTGCTTGTATATTCTCGAGATTAGTTGTTTGTCAGTTGCTTCATTTGCTATTATCTTCTCCCATTCTGAAGGCTGTCTTTTCACCTTGCTAATAGTTTCCTTTGATGTGCAGAAGCTTTTAAGGTTAATTAGGCCCCATTTGTTTATTTTTGCTTTTATTTCCAATATTCTGGGAGGTGGGTCATAGAGGATCCTGCTGTGATGTATGTCAGAGAGTGTTTTGCCTATGTTCTCCTCTAGGAGTTTTATAGTTTCTGGTCTTACGTTTAGGTCTTTAATCCATTTTGAGTTTATTTTTGTGTATGGTGTTAGAAAGTGTTCTAGTTTCATTCTTTTACAAGTGGTTGACCAGATTTCCCAGCACCACTTGTTAAAGAGATTGTCTTTAATCCATTGTATCTTCTTGCCTCCTTTGTCAAAGATAAGGTGTCCACATGTGTGTGGATTTATCTCTGGGCTTTCTATTTTGTTCCATTGATCTATATTTCTGTCTTTGTGCCAGTACCATACTGTCTTGATGACTGTGGCTTTGTAGTAGAGCCTGAAGTCAGGTAGGTTGATTCCTCCAGTTCCATTCTTCTTTCTCAAGATCGCTTTGGCTATTTGAGGTTTTTTGTATTTCCATACAAATTGTGAAATTATTTGTTCTAGCTCTGTGAAGAATACTGTTGGTAGCTCGATAGGGATTGCATTGAATCTATAAATTGCTTTGGGTAGTATACTCATTTTCACTATATTGATTCTTCCAATCCATGAACATGGTATATTTCTCCATCTGTTAGTGTCCTCTTTGATTTCTTTCACCAGTGTTTTATAGTTTTCTATATATAGGTCTTTAGTTTCTTTAGGTAGATATATTCCTAAGTATTTTATTCTTTCCGTTTCAATGGTGAATGGAATTGTTTTCTTAATTTCTCTTTCTGTTTTCTCATTATTAGTGTATAGGAATGCAAGGGATTTCTGTGTGTTGATTTTATATCCTGCAACTTTACTATAGTCATTGATTAGCTCTAGTAATTTTCTGGTGGAGTCTTTAGGGTTTTCTATGTAGAGGATCATGTCATCTGCAAATAGTGAGAGCTTTACTTCTTCTTTTCCAATTTGGATTCCTTTTATTTCTTTTTCTGCTCTGATTGCTGTGGCCAAAACTTCCCAAACTATGTTGAATAGTAATGGTGAAAGTGGGCACCCTTTTCTTGTTCCTGACTTTAGAGGAAATGCTTTCAATTTTTCACCATTGAGGATAATGTTTGCTGTGGGTTTGTCATATATAGCTTTGATTATGTTGAGGTATGTTCCTTCTATTCCTGCTTTCTGGAGAGTTTTGATCATAAATGGATGTTGAATTTTGTCAAAGGCTTTCTCTGCATCTATTGAGAGAATCATATGGTTTTTATTTTTCAATTTGTTAATGTGGTGTATTACATTGATTGATTTGCAGATATTGAAGAATCCTTGCATCCCTGGGATAAAGCCCACTTGGTCATGGTGTATGATCTTTTTAATGTGTTGTTGGATTCTGATTGCTAGAATTTTGTTAAGGATTTTTGCATCTATGTTCATCAGTGATATTGGCCTGTAGTTTTCTTTTTTTGTGGGATCTTTGTCAGGTTTGGTATTAGGGTGATGGTGGCCTCATAGAATGAGTTTGGAAGTTTACCATCCTCTGCAATTTTCTGGAAGAGTTTGAGCAGGATAGGTGTTAGCTCTTCTCTAAATTTTTGGTAGAATTCAGCTGTGAAGCCGTCTGGACCTGGGCTTTTGTTTGCTGGAAGATTTTTGATTATAGTTTCAATTTCCATGCTTGTGATGGGTCTGTTAAGATTTTCTATTTCTTCCTGGTCGAGTTTTGGAAAGTTGTACTTTTCTAAGAATTTGTCCATTTCTTCCACGTTGTCCATTTTATTGGCATATAATTGTTGATAGTACTCTCTAATGATCCTTTGTATTTCTGTGTTGTAAATTTTATTAATTTTTTGAAGTAGAGTTGATTTACAGTGTTGTGCTAATCTCTGCTATTTAGCAAAGTGACTTAGTCATGCACAGACATTCTTTTTTTTAATATTCTTTTCCATTATAGTTTATCACAGGATATCTAATATAGATCCCTGTGCTATACAGTATGTATGTGGTCAGTTCAGTCGTTTCCAACTCTTTGTGATGCCATGGACTGTAGCCCACCAGGCTCCTCTTATCCATGGAATTTTCCAGACAAGGATACTGGATTGGTTTGCCATATCCTCCTCCAGGGGATCTTCCTGACCCAGGGATCAATCCTGTGTCTCCTGTACTGGCAGGTGGATTCTTTACAGGGAAGAATTCTTTACCTAGGAAGCCCTGTACTATACTGTCAAAACTTGTTATTTATCCATTCTATATATAAGAATAAGATCCCACATGTGACAATTAAGAGTCTGTACTAAGACCTGGTGCAGCCACATTGAAGAAAATAAAAATAATGCTGATTTAATTTTTGAACTGTGACTATTCATAAATACTGCTGGAGTATTTGCATGTCTTCATCTTTTTTTAATACTTACTTTTATTTGTTTATTTATTTGGCTGCTCTGGGTCGTAGTTGGCGCATGTGGGAACAAAATCCCTGACCAGAGATTGAACTCAGGTCTCCTGCATTGGGAGCATGGAGTCTTAGCCACTGGACCATCAGGGAAGTTCCCAGTGATTTAACTTTTGTACAGTGACTATCCATAAATATTACTGATGTATTTGCATGTCTTTATCTTGATTGCATGTCTTATCCTTGGCAAGGACTGTAATAATGTACACCTTTATGTGTTCTTTGTGTCAATAAAAAATAATCCTCATTAGATAATAAAAAGAAAATTTATCAGCAGTAATTCAAACAAACAGTGCCTCTGTTTTGGCATCAGCACAAATTCCTGCAATTGGTACCTCTTGGACACGCTGTCCGACTCCCTGTTGACACACTGCCATCTGGTGGACCGGGGCCCGCGGACCGCCTTTCACAGTCTAATGTTGCCTGTGTCTTGACATATGTTTGTTCCCTTTTCCTGCTGATTTTCCTGACAGTTGTCCAAATCCAGGGGCGAGACCCATGCAGGCCCAGGACTTTGCAAAATACTGCAGGAGGCAAAAATTGTCTTTGATTTTCTCTTGCTTTGCCTTTCAATGATGCTAACAGCCTGGTGTTCCCCGGTTTGGGGATGAAAACTTGAATTCCATTCACCAAATTAACATCTCTCTCCCTTCCTCAAATCCCCTTTATTTGCATAAAGTTTAGAAATTTCTTCTGAAACTACTCTCTCATTGGCTTCAATTTTTTTTTGAAGTAGGCATGTCTAGAATATTGCCTTCACTCAACAAAAATTTACTGAGTATTGACTTGCTCAGTATTAGAACTAGGGGTACAGACATGGTGGAAAGACCAGGGCCAACTTAATTCATTGCATGCAGAAGGCCTGGAGTCTTTCATATTTTTAGGGACCTATAAAAATGTTTCAATTTCTTTTAAAATCAGAACAAAAAATAAACTTTTAAGTGGAATAAATATAATTTGATTATTATATATGATCCTTTTAATGTATTGTTGAATACATTAAACATAATGAATTCCATTTGCTAGTATTTTTTTGAGAATTTTTGCATTCATATTCATCAGTATGGGGCTTCCCTGGTGTCTCAGATTGTTAGGAATCTGCCTACAATGTGGGAGACCTGGGTTCGATCCCTGGGTCAAGAAAGTGCCCCTGGAGAAGGGAATGGCTACCCACTCCAGTATTCTTGTCTGGAGAATGCCATGGACAGAGGAACCTGGTGGGCTACAGTCCATGGGGTCACAAAAAGTTGTACATAACTGAGTGACTAATGCTTTTTCACTTCATCAGTATATGGGCCTATGATTTTCTTGTACTGTCCTTGTCTAATTTTGGTACTGGGGAAATACTGGCCTTATAAAATGAGTTGGAAGTATTCTCTGCTCTTGTATTTTATGGAAGAGTTTGAGAAGATTGGTATTAATTATTCTTTAAACGTTTGTTAAAATTCAACAGTGAGGCCATCTGGTCATGGTCCTTGTTGGGAAGTTTTTGATTACTAATTCATTCTTCTTAACCGATTAGTCTGTCTAGATTTCCTACTTTTTCAAGATTCAGTCTTGATAGATTGTGTATTTCTAGGATTTTATGCACTTCTGCCTTGTTCAATTTGTTCATAGTAGTCTCTTAAGATCATTTCTATTTGTGTGGTATCAGTCGTAATGACTCTTCTTTCATTTCTAAAATGGCAATGGACAGTCACCCCTCTGCAGACCCACAGATTTGGAGATCCAGAGAGCTAGTTGTTCTCATCGATAACTCACTGATTTTTTAAAATATAATTTTGAATTCATAGATTTAAACCTGTTTGAGGAGTTCCAAAGAATTGCAATTATTTTCATTTTGAAGCTCCAGCTGGATTTTCTTTGGCCAGTGAGAGTCTCTTTGTCTTGGTTCTTTCTGGCAAGATCCTAGGAATATTTGATAGCTTCCTTGTTATCTAGAAAGACAGGATGTTCTAGTCTTGCAACATTTCCTTCCCTAGACCTGAAAGTCAGCCATTTTTTCAAGAAGTACTAGTTTCTTTTATTTTTTTTAAACTTATTTTATTTTTTGGCCACATGGCATGTGAGATCTCAGTTTCCCAACCAGGGATTGAACCTGTGCCCCCTGCAGGGGAAGCACAGAACCCTAAGCAGTGGACCACCAGGGAGGTCCAAGAAGTACTAATATCTTCAATTAATAGTGCAAATGGTATCAGGTTTCAACTGAAAGGTATCATGGGATTCCTTGGAGGCATGAATTCGATTCCCTGGGTTGAGAAGATCCTCTGGTGGAGGAAATGGCAACCTACTCTAGTAGGAGAAGGGGACGACAGAAGATGAGATGGTTGGATGGCCTCAACGACTCGATGGACATGAGTTTGAGCAAGCTCCAGGAGCTGGTGATGGCTGGTGTGTTGCAGGCCATGGGGTTGCAAAGAGTTGAATGTGACTGAGTGACTGAACTGAACTGAACTAGTATTCTTGCCTGAAAAATCCCATAGACAGAGGAGCCTGCTGCTGCTGCTGCTAAGTCGCCTCAGTCGTGTCCGACTCTGTGCGACCCCAGAGACTGCAGTCCACCAGGCTCCCGCATCCCTGGGATTCTCCAGGCAAGAACACTGGAGTGGGTTGCCATTTCCTTCTCCAATGCATGAAAGTGAAAAGTGAAAGTGAAGTCACTCAGTCCTGTCCGACTCCCAGCGACCCCATGGACTGCAGCCTACCAGGCTCCTCCGTCTGTGGGATTTTCCAGGCAAGAGTACTGGAGTGGGGTGCCATTGCCTTCTCCAACAGAGGAGCCTGGTGGGCTACAATCCATAGGGTCATAAAGAGTCAGATACCACTGAAGCTACTGAGCTTGAACACTAGGTACTATGGTCTGAATTGTGTCCACTTCCTTCCCCAAGTTCATGTGTCAAAGCCCTAGCCCCCTAATGTGACTGCATTTGGAGCTAGGACCTTTCAAAGGTAACCAACGTTAAATGAGGTTAGAGGAGTGGGCCCTACTCTGATGACCAGACAGTTCTTTCTCTCTTGTGAGGACACAGCAGGAAGGTGGCCATGTACAAGCTGGGAAGGCAAGTGAACCAGCCAGCACCTGGATCTGGGACTTTTAGCTTCCAGAACTGGGAGAAATAAAAGTCTGTTGTTTAAGCCATCCAATCAGTGCTTTTTTTTTTTTTTTTTTTTTTTAATGACAACCTGAACAGACTAATATGCTTGGGATGCTCATTGTTACTGGATTGGTGATTACTTTTAGCTTCTTTAATGGACAAGACAAAATAAAGTTTATCCCTCATTATATGGTTTACAGTCCCAGGATAACAACACTGAAACTACCAACTCTGTTATATAATGGAATATTTTCATCATATAATCACTAAAAAGGCTGAAAGCTCTTCCTTATACTTTCCTCATATAGCTCTACTATATTTGTATAGAGCATATTACCATTGCACAATGTTCTCTCCCTTTTAATTTTCATTTAGCCTTAAATTTACAAATAAGCATAGGCTTAATGTTCATCAGTTTTGGGGTTACTTTTCTGTGTTCGTAGTGCTGAGGACCTTTATTTTTCCCCAGCTTTATCGAGGTATAATTGACAAATGAAACATATTTATTTATTTTTAATTGGAGGATAATTGATTTACAGTGCTGTGTTGGTTTATGCCATACAAGAACAAGACCAGCCTCAGGTGTATACTTGTCCCCTCCCCCATGAACTATTTATTTTTAATTAATTTATTTTTTGACTGCTCCATGCAGCATGTGAGATCTGAGTTCAGTGACCAAGGATAGAACCTGTGACCCCTGCAGTGAAAGCGTGGAGTCTTAACCACTGAACCTCTAGAGACATCCCCAATTTCCACAATACATGTATTTATTTAAAGTGTATAATAGGATGATTTGACACATATTTATATATAATATCTACATATATACTGTGAAATAATGATGACCACAGTCAAGCTAATTCACACATCTATCACCTCACGTGGTCATCTTTTGCATATGTATGTGTGGGAACACTTAAGGTTTCCTCTCAAAGGCTGTTGTCTGAAAGCCAGCAAGAGGGGTCTCACCAGGAAGTGAATCAGCCAGCACCTTGGTCTTGAACTTCCAAGCTCCAGAGCGGTGAGAAATAAATGTCTGTTGTTTAAGTCTATGGTTAATCTATGGTATTTTGTTATAGCAGCACAAGCAGACTAACATGTGCCTGTGTGACTGTGTGTGTACACGGGTGCACAGGGTCATGCACACACACACACACCTATATTTACATATCCTGTTTCTATAGAAACCTGTGAGTGCACATCAACACCCGCAATTCCAATCCAACAGCAGAATATTCCTTTCACCTTGCCCTCATTTCAAATCTCAGACAATGAAAACTATGACTCTTGCTGTCCTCATTATTTTTGTCCTCAATATTACTTTATTTGCTCAGTCACCCTAGGCAATCAATCTTTTCACCCCCAATCCCTGGGTCTCACTTGGCCATCTTCCTCACTCTGTCCTAACCACCTGCTAAGCCACCTCTCTGCCCAATCTCCTTCTTTGCTTGGGTCCCCTAATGGCTCTTCCCAGGTGGAGCTAGTGGTAAAGAATATGCGTATAATGCAGGAGACGTGGGCTCAATCCCTGGGTCAGGAAGATTCCTTGGAGTATGAAGTGGCAACCCCCTCCAGTATTCTTGCCTGGGAAATCCCATGGGCAGTGGCCCTGGCAGGCTACAATCTATGGGGTCGCAGAGTCAGTCACGACTGAGCACCAGTGGCTCTTCTATTCAATTCTTTAAGAAGGAAATAAACTTGTATTATTTAAAAAATGAATTTAAATTTACCTTGAAATAGAGATTCACTGTTCTCTGTTGTAAGATTATGGCATGTTCTTATCTGTAAGGATGTTATTTTACTCCTTATTCTTTTTTTTTTTCTTGTAAGAATTTCCATAAGATTTCATTTTGATTCTTTCCTCTTGCTATTTTTTATGTGAGGTTAGTTTCTCTGAGTTTTTAAAAAGAGGCAGAGTTGAGAGAGGCCCATCTAACTTCCAAAAGCATTAACAAACATGATAGCTTGCTTTCTGAGATTTCTGGTCTCTTTTCCTCCACCCCAACTTTGTCTGGGCCTTTTCTTCCATTGTCTTTTTCATCCCTGTCCTGTGAAATCTGATTTCACTCTTGGGACTTTCTCCTTAGTAGAGGTTCTGTTCTGGAAGTCAGTATTTTTTTTTTTTTAATGGTACAGCCACTTTTAAAATTTTTTTTTTAAAGCACTCTTATTTCTTTATTTGGCTTCACTATGAGGCATATGGGATCCTGGTTCCCAGATCAGGGATTGAACCCATGCTCCTGCACTGGGAACTCAGAGTCCTAACCACTGGACCACCAGGGAAGTCCCTGAGAGGGAGTCTTGGAAGTCAGTTTTGAGACCTACAGAGGGTAGGCTCTCTAGACCTTTTCACATTCACCTTGGACTCCTTGCACTCACCTATTACCCAAGTAAATGGTACTACCATGCTGTTAAAACTGTTCGGTGTCAGGTGCTGCTCTCAAGTTAGACAATCACAGATTTTAGGGAGTACTAGTTGCTCTTTTGGGGTTCACCTTTTGTCAACTTCTCAGATACCCCATTGCTTCCATCTGCACACATGCCAATGCCCTACCAGCCTGTGCCATGGGTGAGTTGCCTTCACTGCTTGCATTTTGTAGTTCATGGGGACGCTTTATCACTTAGTTTCCCTGTAAAGTTGTGTCCAACTCACACAATCCCATGGACCATAGCCAGCCAGACTCCTCTGACCATGGGATTTTCTAAGCAAGGATACCGGACTAGTTTGTTATTTCCTTCTCCAGGGATTTTGGCCCCTGATTGACAACTACCGATCATACCTCCAGGCCCCCCTTCACCTCCACTCCTATCAGAAAAAATAAGCAGAAGCAGTCTGCCCTCACCTGAGTGGAATGAAGGAAGACCTTTACAGTCCTATCTCAGAGCCTCGCCACATCTCCAGCTCTCTGACACAAAAAATCCAGAAGGATTTGACTGTCCTGCTCTCCCGTGGAACATCATGCTGGCCCCTGACATTGATGACATTTTTTTCTAGTTGAATCTGGAAGAAAGAATTAGGGAACACTCTGACAAGATCGGAGAAGGCAATGGCACCCCACTCCAGTACTCTTGCCTGGAAAATCCCATGGGCGGAGGAGCCTGGTAGGCTGCAGTCCATGGGGGTTGCTAGGAGTCGGACAGGACTGAATGACTTCACTTTCACTTTTCAGTTTCATGCAATGAAGAAGGAAATGGCAACCACTCCAGTGTTCTTGCCTGGAGAATCCCAGGGACGGGGGAGCCTGGTGGGCTGCTATCTCTGGGGTCGCACAGAGTCGGACACGACTGAAGCGACTTAGCAGCAGCAGCTGACAAGATACATGTGTGCTAGAAGGGAGCTCAGAAGTGCTTGCTCCGTCAGTGACAGTTCCAGGGCTGTTATGGTCTGGGGCTTAACAGCCACTGCTAAGTGAGGCACAGACTCCTGCACCTTGCATGCTCACCACAAAGGAAAAGCACCCTGTTTGCGAGACTGTTTGGGTTGTGGGGCTTCGTATCTGACATTTGGCTGAGCTACTTTGACTCACACACTGGGTCCCCCATTAGGCTGCTGATTTTGAGTGGAGCCGGATACAAGAACCCTCGGCAGAGCTGCAGGCTTCATTTCAAACTGTCCCACCAGTTTCACTGTAAAATCCAGCAGACCTAAGATTATGGCATCCCTGGCAGACAGAGATGCAACCTCCACCCAGCTCCCACAGGAGACCCCAGGGGCAAAGCCATGCTTGTTCTGTGAACAACCACACTGTATTTGCAAATACAGCCACCTCACAGCTGGGTCCTGGCAGAGACGAGATGTCTGACGATGGGACACGAGATGAGTTTGTAACCTGAACTGTTTGACTAAACTACATTTGTCATACAACTAAATGCAACCACAGAGCAGCATGTCAGCATAGGATGGAACCAACATCTATGAGATCAGGCCTGAACATGTCCAGGAGGCACGTTTTCTGGTGCCGCAAGAAACTAAGTGGTTCGAAACAATGACTTATTATTTCTCCTGATTCCGTGGGCTGGGAATTCAGGCAGGAATTGGCAGGGGAGTGCAGGAGCTCCCTGCCCTGTCTCCATGCTGTGAGGTCATGACCATGGTGGGGCCAGATCATCCAAAAGCATTCACATGCCTGGCTCCTTGAGACCCCTCTGCATGGCCACTCTCCTCCCAAGAATTTGGTATTCCTCACAGGTCTGTGGTCTGTCAGGGGAGCTGGATTTCTTGCATAGTACGTACTTTCCAAGGGACAAAAAGTGGAATCGCCAGTGCTCTGAAGAGCCAGGTCCGGAGCCATCACTTCTGGTGTGTGTGTGTGTGTGTGTGTGTGTGTGTGTGTGTTAGTCACTCAGTCGTGTCCAACTCTTTGCAACCCCATGGACTGTAGCCCTCCAGGCCCCTCTGTCCATGGAATTCTCCGGGCAAGAATACTGGAGCGGGTTGCCATTTCCGTCTTCCAGAAAGGATGCCTGATCTTCCCTATTTCAGGACATGATAGGGATTTGTGGTACTTCTGAGACAGCACTGAGGTCTGGGAGCCCCTGGAGTGGAGGACAGGGGAACTAGTTGTCCAGGGAGGGCATTCCTTAAACGTCTGCACTGAAATACAATAGAATGGTACCTCCTGAGGACCTCGGGTGCTGGTCTGGGCCCAGGTGATGCTCTGAGCCCACCGGCGCCTCTCTGAAACCAGTCTTGGGCGACGGAGATTTTTCTGCCAATAGAGGGAGACGTGGCACCACAGCACAGATGCAGTTCTTCCTTTCATCCGGGAGGGGGCAGTGCCGGCCGCCGACCTAGACACCGCGGGCTCCCGGACAATCCGCTGCTGACTCCCGGCAGGGTCCCTCCGAAAGCCAAGGCGATTGGGCCCTAAAGCCCCTCCGGGGGCGCCCGAAGGACTGCTAGGAGGTGAAAAACTTGTGAGAACTCCGAGAAAGCCCATTGACAGTCTACCTTCTACATGATTATCAACTCATTTTCCTTGCTCATGAAATTTCTGTTAACTTTCAACAGGTGATTGGGACTGTCTATATTTAGAGTAACCGAAGCTGCAGGACACATGAGATGCTTCGGCTTACCATCCGAGACCAACTTTGCTATTTCCTGACTTTAATATGTTTTCATATCAGCTTCCTTAGTATTCAGTACATCTCAGTTTTATAAAGTGCTGAGCATTAATCTTAATGTGGAAGATGAAAAACAGATATTTGTATAACTGTAATTATAACTTTTCCCACCCCCTTCCCTCCTGTTTGGAAAAATAAACTGGTATTCTTGAAGAATCATTGTCCAGTGGGAGGTATAGTGAACTTGAACTCAAAAGACCTGGGTCTGGGTTGTTTCATCGCTAAGTCCTGTCAGACTCTTTTGTGACCCCATGGATTGTAGCGGGCCAGGCTCCTCTGTCCATGAGATTTCCCAGGCAAGAGTACTGGAGTGGGTTGCCATTTCCTTCTCCAGGGATCTGCCCAGCCAAGGGATTGAACCCTTGTCTCCTGCATTGGCAGGCGGATTCTTTACCAATGAACCCCCTGGGGAGCCTGAGGCTCTGAGATTAGGGTCTACAACATTCGTAGCTGTGGGTGGGGTCCTCAGGTAAAACACTAATTGTTCATACCTGAAACACAAATGATGAGATATGTCCCTTTTCATTCATAGGACTTTGTAAGCCTCTAATGAAATAAGCTATTTGGAAATTTTCTGTAAATGTAAGTGTTCTGCACATGTAAGATGTTTTAAAAGTATATCATATGAACTTAAATGAAATGCTTTTGAGGAAAATGAGAAATGTTAATTGAAAAATAATTCAAACAATATGAAAAACTACAGAAAGGAAAGTAAGTGCCTCAAAATTTCACTATCAAGAAATTATCACTGTTAGTATTTGAAAATGTTTTCAGACAACTCGGCATGTCCATATTTACATAAGTATGTAAACAGTGTTTCAAAAGTTAAATTGTATTCCACATTCTCTTATTTAAATGCCTTTTCCTCCACTCAACATTGCATAATATCTAATATTTATTGATCTTTAATAATGTGTCAAGCTTTATCTAAGCCTTTTAAGTGAACCCTTATTTAATCTCAGAGCAGTGGCATTGAGTATCTACTTTTATTGTAAAGATGGGGAACTGAGGTTCAGAGAAGTGAAATAACATTTTCCAATTTCCTGCCACTTTAAGGAGTCTTAGAACTAACATATTTGCTTCTGCTTATGGCTTTTTCTACTTTTATTATTATGTCTTCAGCACCCTGTTTATTGGTAATCAAATCAAGAGAGCTACTTATTTAATACGTCGGTTCTCATACCTGCAAATCTCTGGGGAAAGAGACTTAGGGGTTGAGAATCTTTTAAACAAGCTCTCCTTGGAAGTTGTTATGTGTACAGTCATGTTTGAGAACCACAACCTTGGTTTAAATTCCTAGGCTGGGTTTGCTGGATCAGTTTTAAATCTGAGACATAATGCCAAACGGCCCTCCAGAAATGTCAACCAGTTTACATTCCCACAAACCGTGTGACTAATTTAGGCTCTTTTGCTTGGATCTCTTTTTCTATTCCACAATAGTATCTTATAAATTGTTTCCTAGTTTGTCATCAGGACAGTAACCTACTTGTTGGCTATTTAGCGTGTGTGTGTGTGTGTGCGCTAAAGTTTCAATTTGAGGTTGAGCACTTGTTTTGAAATATGTTAATTATTTTGAAGTTCAGGAACCTTTGTGTGTATTCTGTTCAACACTACCTTCTCTTGCTGTCTCATCTCTCTAACACCTTGCCTGATGCTGTTCTCCTTCTGGTCTCCAAGCCATTGTCTTCAGGGCTGTAAAACATATTTTTCTAAAATCCTACTGGATAAATGAAAGTATAAACTGCATAATTAGTACCTCCAGGTGGAAAACAGATTCTTGTTATTTCCACAAGAAGTCAACTATAATCTACCTTCTGCCCCCGTTTGATCTCCCTAGTTTATCCTATTCTTAACCCAGAATCCTTCTGCCAAATTCTCCAAAATGTCTTGATCTTACCAACCTCCAGTCTCCCCATGTCAGAACTAAAGTCCTCCCCCTTGTCTACGTGAACATCATTCCTTTACTGGATCCCAGAGTTTATGAAGCAAGATTCTCCTTGTACTAAAGTTCTAAATAAAACTCATTTTCTCCTTTTCAAAAACTGTCTTCTTCCTACCTAGGAAACTGGATTTCTTTGAATTTCTTTGTCCTCAAAGTAAAGAGTTATTTTCTCTCCTAAAGAAGACAGACTTTTTTTTTTTTACCCATTCGTTAACTATTAACCTTTAACAATTAAGATACAGACAATTCACAAGTTATACACAGACAGCCCCTAAGTGACCATGTACTCTGGAATATTCAGTAGGAGGGTGAGTCATCTCAGACTTAAAGTTTACATTATTCATTTATGACAGTAATTGTTTCTAATTGTCTGTATCTTATAAAAAATATTTAAATCTATACGCAGAGAATAAAGCCCTGTAAAATTAGGCATAGGTAAGTTATCTGGATTTCATTTTGCCCAAAAGAATATAAAAATGTCTTCTTTTTCTAATGCATTTATGCAAGTGAGAGCTTTCGTTCTGATACAGTTTTCTGAAACAAATTATTTTATAAACTGTTTCAGATCAGAAGATTTTTAGTCTGTGAATGAGAGCATGAATGTGAAAGGAAGACGGGTTAGTACAAGCAGAATGTTGGGCTGAGGTCCTGACACTTTCTCTTCCCTTCTCTGAGCATTTGTTTCTCTTTGGAGCTGTCTCTATGTCATCTAGAAAGGTAGTGATTTGAAATCACAAATATTCGTTGACAATTCCATATAGGAGGCTGAAAAAAATAAAAGGATTTCATTGTTTTGATGATTTTACAGAGAAGCATTCTATGAAGCAGTGATTCAAAGAAAAGGCTGTATTCTCATATATGTGGTCGTTCAAATAATGTATCAGATTTCCTTTAAGTGAGGACATAGGCGGACAGGAATGCTAGTAAATTCCAGGGGAATAAACACTATTCGGTGGTTTCTAATACTGCTGCTTTTATTTTTCAACATTTAACAAACACCAGTCTGGCTTAATTCTGGCATGATCCCAACCTTGAGAACGTCGAATTCAAACGAACACAGAATCGTCTCAGAGACATGGCTAAGCCATCTTCATACCCATGACATTTTGGACTGAAGATCTGTCAGAACACCTCCCAAACATTAACCGATAAAAATCGCAACCTCCTTCAGGAACCAGTTTCAGAAGAGAAAATTAAAACCTTTTGAGCTGTATCCACTTACTGTCTACTCTGAGAAAACAACCCATTGTTCTGCTGTACAAATGACTAATTTGACTAATTTTTTCCCCTGACTTGGCAGAATCTTTTATTGAACTGATTGAAATGACCAGATGTTTTGGCAGCTTATGTAGACATAATCTAAGAAACTCAGTAATTGACTTAAGTAAACGTATCAGGATGTGGACTGGCAATAGAATTGGGGATTCTCTGTTCTGTGATGACTTCAAATCCCTTTTTAAAAGGAAGGCTGCTTGTGTAATTGAAATGCACAACAGAGATTGGCACCATCTCATTCATTTACTTTAGTAATTTATAGCCTATGTAGATCTGAGCAACTCTGTAACTTTCAGAAAAAAAGCAAGGAAAAGCTTCAGCATTAGAGAGCTATAAAAATTGTCTGTGAGGCTGTCTGCTCAAGTGAAATGAAATACTTCTCTGCATAAGAATCCCCAGATGAAAAGATTGAAGCAGAATTTCATTTGACTCAAATTATCTAGAAAATGATACAATTGCTTGCCTTAAGTTTTTGAGTGTTTTTTTGAGAAAATATTTAATACCAGAATTTTCCATGTTATTTTTTGATTCTCCATTTTGCTTTGAGCACACTTCTGTGTTATAATCTCTACTGATAATTAAAAATATTCATCATAAATAACTCACTAAAGTCAACTTTCTCTTAAAAGCCTATAACCAAAAGAAATATTTTAAATTGTGGTTTATTCCTTAGAAAAGGAAACAGTCTAATGAAAAAAAAAAAAAACAAAACAGTCTACACATCTTTCTGTGTCCAAAAGTCTGCCAACCTGGGAAGACCACAGGGCAGACAGAAAACAAACGTCAAACTTTGGGTTGGACAATTCACTTGGCCTCAGGTTTTATTTTTTTAAGCCTGTTTTTTCCCTCTCCTCTAAGATTAAAGATTCCTCTTGAATTTGTTTAGGAAACAAGGTTTTTAAATATCTCTTATTTCCCCTTTTTCCTGTTTTTTCCTACTCATTCATTCCTATATTCTAAAAAATGTATAGAACCTGGGCTCTGGCAAGTGTGCACACTCACCTCCTCTACACTTAGAACTACGTGGGTGATTAGCACCTGTGTCCAGGAGTCCAAGCAAACTTCCTCTTCCTTACCAGCTTGGAGAGCAGAAGCCATTACGTTCTGATTGGCACTCTGCACCCAGTGTTCTTGGTAAATATTGTTCTGTAAGAGCATAATAACAAACCCGCCAGCAAGTTAATCATTTGAGCATTGTTTTCCCTTCATGTGGTCAGAGGCAGACTGGCTCCACAAGTCTTTCCCTGCGCTGGCTGACACAGGAACCTTCCTGTCCTTGATAACAGCCCATGCCAACAACCAAACGACTGATCGCTCTCTTTGAAATCTGGCCTCTCTGGATTGGTTACTGGCCGGCCCTGTATTAGGGAAGATTACAGAGAATTCACATGAAACCTAACTGAGGCCTGCTTGAGGCAGAGGAGAGAATAAAAATACTTTATGAGATGATTTGGGTGAGCTGTCACCCAGTGGGTGCAGGATCTTAGCATTGTTTTCTGCAGACAGAAAACAACAACGATCAATGAGCCAGTCTCTTGTGAAGTGCTGGTTAGGATGATTGACACCTACAGATGTGCTGAGTCTGGGCTACAGGTGCCAGATGTTGAGAAGCACTCAGGGACGCTTGGTGGCCAGCGCCATTCCCCTCAGTTAACGACAGTCCCTTACTCTTATAACGGTTCCTCCCACTCTTCATTTCTTGGTTGATCTTAGGTTCTGAACATTGAACAAAAGCCCAAACCAGACGTATATGAAACTGCAGTGGCTCTGACTCTTTTTAAAATATGCAGTTGTATTTGGTGATGGTTTTTTAGCCTAATCCTTGTTGTTTATCTATTAAAAAAATTTTTTTTGGCTACTTCACAAGGCGTGTGGGATCTTAGTTCCCTGACCAGGGATCTAACTTGCACTCCCCCTGCATTGGAAGCTTGGAGTCTTAACCACTGAACTGCCAGGGAAATCCCTTTGTGATTTAACAAATATATATATATTATATATATATATATATATTAGTTCATTTTTTGGTTGCACTGGGTCTTCACTGATGCACAAAAGCTTTAATCTCATTGCAGTGCGTGGGGGCTACTCTTTCCTGGGGTGAGCGGCTTCTCTTGCTGCCAGCCACAAGCTGTAGGGTGCATGGGCCTCAGTAGCTGCAGCTCCCAGGTTCTAGAGAACAGGTTCAACATTTATGGCACATGGACTTAGTTGCCCCGAGGCCTGGGAGGTCTTCCCAGATCAGGGATCAAACCCACATCTCATATATTGGCAGGAGGATTCGTTACCACTCACTGAGCTTCCAGGGAAGCCCTGTGATGGTTTTTGAAAGCAAATTGCTTCCTAGGTTCTGAACATTGAACAAAAAAACCAACCAAAGGCTCAAATGCTTTTTGAAAAATGCAGTTGTATTGTGTGATGGTTTTTGAAAGTGAATAGCTTATTTTACTGAACTCAGAGTAAAGGCAGTGGGAGCACCGGCTTCTCATAAATTAGTACAGTGCATACAATCCTCCATGGAACCCTCCAGCAAACCTGAGTTGGCTATCATCATCCCATGTTGCGGGTGAAGACCAGAGGTCAGGGAGATTACTAACTGATTGGGCTGTGAATGGAACACACATTTGCCTGACTCAAAAGTTCTTTCCACTTACCCCAGGCTCAGAGCACTGCTCCCTGACATATTGAAAAATGATTCTCCTCTTTTGTGGCAGCTTCCTCATGAGTGAGGGATATCATTTACAAAAAAAGAACAAATCAAAACCAGTGGTGTCCCAAACATCAATATCCATTTCTACAACATTATGAAAAACATAGGAGTGCTTAAATTTTATTTTCCTGGCTATATCCAATGGGATAATTGAAAAAAATAGGCAGAAACAAGACTGTTTAGCCTGGACGGAAGGGAAGATTGGGGGAGAATGGATACACGTATATGTATGACTGGGTCCCTTTGCCGTCCGCCTAAAATTAAAACAACATTGCTAGGCGGATATATTCCAATATAAAATAAAAAGTTAAAAAAAAGAAAAAGAAAGAAGACTGTTTAATGTTAGGATAGAGCAATTTTAAAAAGGAAATATCAACAAAACAAATGTTTTTTGAACTTTTTATTTTATATTGGAGTATAGCTGATTCACAACGTTGCGATTGTTACAGGTGGACAGCAAAGGGACCCAGCCATACACATACGTGCATCCATTCTCCCCCAAACTCCCTCCCATCCAGGCTCCCACATAACACTGAGCAGAGTTCCCTGTGCTATACAGTAGGTCCTCAAAACAAATGTGTGTGTGTGTGTGTGTGTGTGTGTGTTTTAATTTTTAAACCTGTATACCAAGCTTCTAAAAATTTGGAAACATTTGGATGATTCACTGCATTTTCACTTTTCACATAAATGTTAGGTGCCCTGTAGATACAGCAATCGTCTTTTTTTTTTTTTCAGTTTAAAAACTTTTCCACCAGAAAGATGTTTCGAGAAAGAAGGACCTATTCAGACATTTCCAAGCCCATTTGTCAAGTGCATTGCATTTGTACCCTCTCTTAAAAAGATGCTTTACAGAGTATGAGAGCAGTTTTTGTAAATTAATATCATCATTAAAAATAAGCTGGCTTTCTTGTCTGCTTCCTTTGACTTCTTGTGCAAGACTGCTGGGCCGGGCTCTGCAGGCAGCAGTTTTGGCATGGCCCTGGAGCCCAGGGGAATATTAACTTACAAGGCTTTCCCTATTTTGCTTTTACATGTCTGAAACTATTTCAAAACTTAGCGACTGAAATACAAGTTATTAAACACACTTTACTGGAGTCTAAGGAGTGCTTTTGCTCCCCTCCCCCTACTTGGAGAAAAGACGATGGGGAATGAATTCGTTTACTCAGAAGACTTATTTATGCACTGGCCACTTCGGTATCTACCTTGACACATTGCCCAAGGTTATAAAATGATAGTTACACAAAAAATGAAGCTGAGTTCATTTACCTAGGGTTAGCTCCTAGAGGCAATTTAAATGCCA
Source organism: Bubalus bubalis (assembly GCF_019923935.1). NCBI lineage: Eukaryota > Metazoa > Chordata > Mammalia > Artiodactyla > Bovidae > Bubalus > Bubalus bubalis. Next base: position 113,320,176 of record NC_059161.1, read on the forward strand.
CCCTAGGATTTTTAAATACCATTTTGTTTTATTAAATTTTCATGTATTCTGGTTGAGTAGAGACACTGGGTGTCAGCTGAAATGGGAAAGAGCAGGTCTTTGGTTTCTAGTTGTCAAAACCTTAAACTTTACACAGGTGTCTTTGCCCCTTCTTTCTGGCTGGCCCTATCCCAGGAATCAGGCGCCAGATGGGGGAGGGGAGCTGAGCTCCTGAAGCCTCCTGGGGGTGTGCATTTCTATCCCCTTCCCTGCCTGCCTGAGCAAGAATGGCTGGGTACACACGGGTCTGTTTCTCTCCGTGTGTGTTCCTCCCGGTAGAGGGGCAGACACCGCCGGGGCACCGTCGTCACAGGAGGCTGGGAAGTGCCTGTGGGTCTCCAGCAGCTGGAAAAGGTTTGAGGCTCTTTGGCAGATGTTTGCTGTTCCAGCCACTTCATTAATGTTGGAAACTAAACCCCGGACTATTCCTGACCAAAGCCTCACTTTGTGATTGACAGCTGGGGTGTGCTTCCTTCTACCGAAGCCCTTTACAATCTGAGATCAGGAGAAGAGGAGTGTAAAGAGAGAGATGAGAGCAAAATGGGAGCTGGGCTAGATGCCATTGCTGAAAAATCAAAACTACAAAGGAAAGAGAGATGGATTTAAGGAGAAAGACAGATTCAGTACAACCAGTGAAGATTCTGAAGTCCCACCAAGTTCTTGAGTCTTACACACATTATACAATGATCCAAACTTTCATGCATTAACTTATTCATGACATGTACTGAGAACCTACTATGTGCCAGGTGCTATGCTGGTCTTGGTGATACAAGATGAATTGTTCAGTGGCTGACACTAACACAGAGAAGACAGTAATTCGGTAAAGAAACCCCTAAGATAGGAACAGCAACCCCAGTCTTGAGAAGTGGGGGATATTTTTCCAGAGGAGGTGACATATGAGATAGGCCCTGAATTACTTTTTCAGGCAGAGAACGAGGCAGGGGATGGGGTGCCTTGGGCATTATTGAAGGCAAGAGCTGTAAAAAGGCACGGATCATGAAATGCCAACCTTGTGAAATAGATATTATGATGGTCACGTACAAATGAAAAAACAGGCTTGTCTTTGATTATAAGCAACACAGAACTGGAGGCTCCAGACTCCAAGATCCGGCATCCCTCTCCACTCTACTTGGAGACTTGCGCCCTCAGACCCCTTCTGAGATTTCTTGCGTCTGTGGTAGAAAATAGAAAAGACGGAAAGTCCAAGAATTATTACTTAATTTATTATGTAGCTATTTGAATACGCTGCAGATTTCCAATCGCAGGACCAGTTGCGGGAGAGTCTGAGCGAACGTTGTGCAGTGCTCTTGCGCACGCTGGGAGGAACGCGGGCTGGAGGGCGCGGAGGGCAGAGGCGAGGCCGGTTCGCCCAAGAACGGGCGCCTGGGGCTTTGGCGCAGTCCGGTCCCACGAGCCACCCGCAGCCGTCCGGGTGGCAGAGCGGCGATGCAGGAGCACAGGGAAGCGGCTTCAGATGCGTGTCTGAAGAGAGGGGGAGGGAGAGGACAAGAAGGAGCAAGGAAAGGAAGAGAGGAAAGAAAGAAAAAGAAATCAGGCTGGCAGATGGGGAGAAGGGGAAAAGCGGGAGTTCGATCGAGCAGAGGAGGCCCGAAGGGCTGGGAACACTGGGGGAAGGAGAAATGGGCGCAAGCGGAGGAAAGGGACGGTGGCGGTGCAAGGGCCAGGAAGAGCCGGCGAGGGGAGGACCGCGCAAGAGGTGGAGGAAAAGACAGGGGCCAAAGGGCGCGCGCGTTCCGTGAAGGCCCAACAGAGGGTTCAAGTGGTTAACGCTCGATCCCTCGCCAGGGTCGCTGGGTGCGATGCAGAGGCCCACCCCCCCAGCACACCGCGCCCTCCGCTCCCACCAAACACTCAGTTTCTCTTCGCTGCAGACAGCGCTGCACTTTTCAGCAGGAAATTTAGCTCCGCACCCAACAATGTCCTCTGCTTCAACGCCGTACCCCCTGGGACTGTCCCCAGCTCGTGGCGCAGCGTGTTCTGAAGGCGCCGGGTGGCGCTGCCCGGACTGAGCCCGGAGCATCCTCGGCCAGGCTTGGGGCAGAGGACAGGCCGCGGAACCCGCCACCACGGCCGGGGGCGCACCGGGGCCCAGCAGGGGGACCTCCAGGCCTTGCGGCGGGACGCGCGCCGCACCCGGACACATGGCCGCAGCTCCCGCGGGCCCTCGAGCTGTCTCTCCGGGGGAGGGGGGGGGGGGAAGAATGAGCATAAGAAGATATGAGAATAAACGAAAATCGTACTAAATGCAGGGAAGGGGCGGAGGGGAGCCAGGGTGCACGCAAACACTTTGGGAATGAAGTTCCTCAAAGGCGCGTAGCGGGCCACGTCTAATGTAAGGCTATAATTCGGTTTATTACTACTTTTTTTCTAAGTGCCTCGTTATTAGTTCTCCAGGCGTGGCCCTTCCCTCGGAGTAGAACCACTCGCCCAGGCGCGCGCGTTCTCTTGCTTTGCGGCGACTCCGGCTCCGGGACAAGCAGCTCCGCGGGGAGCCCGCCGCGATCGAGACCGCGAGGTGTCACCAGCCACAAACTCGGTCTCGGCGAAGGCCATCGCATCTGTAATTCTTAATACTCCTTACGGCCCCGCGCAAACCCATTTCCAGACAAAATCGCGAGGAACTGGCAGCACCAACAGTTTCTGCCGAGCGCGGGCGCGCGGGGAGGATGCCGGCAGCACTGTCAGTCCGGGTGCCTACGCTGGGTGGGGTCCCCTCGCCTAACAATTTCAACTGAAAACAAAACTTCGTTCAGCTACTAATTGGAGCAGACTCGGAACTTAGGCACCCAGGAGGCAAAACACAAAACATTTCATGAACGCGTGTCCTCGAGAGTCCCCGAACCCTGCGCGTCGCCAGGGACCTGGGGGAGGAACGCTGCGGTGCCCGAGTATTCGGCGCCAGGAGCCACCGCCGGGCCGGCTGCCCGAGGACCGGCCGCACCGGCAGTCACGCTCCGCTGGCCCTCCTGGAGACGAAAAAAGGTTTATAAACAGAGTTAAAGAATAAAAAAAAACCACACACATGTTTTTACTGATTCCTCTTTTTTTTTTTTTTTTTTTTAAGTTTACTGGTGGGATAACGGACAGCGCTAGGGTCATTGATGGCTTGGGATCTCCGTGGAACCATTAAGTTCGCGATCCCAGCGCACACTCCGGGTGCTGGAGCGCGCGGGCTGGGCGCGGGCTGCGAGCCTAAGGAACGCGAGGGGATGCCGTGGTCCTCGGGAAACGGCCTCCGGAAGTCCAGGTGAAGAGGGAAGAAGGCAACCAGATGCTGGGGGTCGCCGATTCTGGAGTCCGCAGTCTCGGGAGCCACGGCGAGGTCTCCACTTCTTTCTAGTAACAGACCAGGAGGTGCCGGCCGGCTGGGTGCTGGCGATGGGAGCGGGACCAGGAGCGCTGCATGCCCGGAGCGTCGGGCTCAGCGAGGGCAGCGGCCAGCTGAGGCCTTGCCGGCAGGCGGGGGCGGCGCGCGCTCCCCTCACCGCGCGCACACACGGGCGCGCACACTGCACACACACCTGGAGCTCGTCCCGGGAAGGGGGTGGGGAGGAGAGCCAAAGCAAGTGTCTTAAAATAGGCAGGCAGAAGAGCGCTAGACGCTGAGAGGCGGGAGGAGGCGATCGCGAGCGGCAGGCACTAGGCGCGCAGGCCCGCGCCGGGTTGCACAGGCGGGCTGGGCGGGGTGGGCGCCGACGCCCCTCGGCGGCCAGCCCTCGGCGCAGCTCCGCACCCTGTCCCGCAGGAAGCGCGCGCTGATTGACAGCTGCGATGTCCCCAAAAGGCTCCGCGAAGATGCTGATCCGCGGGTGGGTCTAGACGCGCGGCCGGCGCGCCCGGTGCCGCCTCCCCTCCGCACGCCTCCTGAGCCCCGCCGCCTCCCGGCCGCGGAGGAGCCGGGCCGAGGCCCCCGCCGGCTCGCCAGCCCCACGGCCCCGGCTGGCGGGCGCTCGCCCGGGCTCACCATGCACTGCCACGCGGAGCTGAGGCTGAGCTCGCCCGGCCAACTCAAAGCAGCCAGGCGGCGCTACAAGACTTTCATGATCGACGAGATCCTCTCCAAGGAGACCTGCGATTACTTTGAGAAACTTTCCCTCTACTCCGTGTGCCCGTCGCTGGTCGTGCGACCCAAGCCTCTGCATTCCTGTACCGGTAAGACGGCCCGCGGGGGCGCAGTGGGGTGCGGCAGCTTTGGCACAAGGGTCGGGCGCTTGACCACCTCTGTTCTCGCACTCGAGGGCGAGAGGAAGGAACCCGGGAATTCTGGGCCGCTGCAAGGGAACTAGGCTTCTCCGCGGCTAGCATGGCAGAGGCCTCTGCAACTTGGGGAAAGGCCCCGCAAGGTGTCGATGGCCAGGCTGGAAACGCAGTCACGGCAGCGCGCCCCCGAGAAACTGTGGCTCCGCAGCGCCCTGGGATCCGCCGGCAGGAGAACCTTCGTCTTCCCAGCGCCGCTGTGGTTTTCCGGCAGAAAAGGCTTGTTTTCGGGCACAAAAGGCAACCCCCTGACCTGGTTCAGCGCCTAAATCACAGTTTCTCACCTGAGTTAACTCGTCCAACCCCCTCCTGTCTCCAGTGAGAATTTTACATGTAAATCAGTAGTATTCTGAGGTTCCCAGAAAAATCGTGAATCCGCTGAAGTTTGCTTTAAAGGATCGCCTTCTGGGGAAGTAGTACTTCTGGGGAAGAAGTGTGGCCTTGTGCGGCAAACAGAACCCCCTGAGTTCTAAGCGAGTGAGAAACAATGCTTACGATAAAAACGGTCCTCAGGTCTGGTTTCCTTTCTCCATAAGAGCTAAGACCCTTGGGGAAGATAAAGAGCACTTAATAAATAAATATATTTTAAAAGTCGTAGGTTTATATAGAAAATAAAACTTTACATTAACAGAAGCTCCAAGTTTCATAGTGCCCTGGTATTATAATTATAAAATCATTATAATTTGGATTTGGACTATCCAAACGTGGGTGTAGCAAAAAAAAATTTTTTTTTAATCAAAAAAACCTGTTGACTGTGCTTCAACTGAAGGTAAAAAGTTTAGTATTTCCAAACTGAAAGACCCTTTGAAGTTATGTTTGTTGCATGGGTGATATGAAATAAATGAATTTAATTGTAGTAACGTTGAAAAAGTAAAGGGAAGTGTTAGCAGTGGTTTTCAACGACAATTTTGTAATGTTCGGGCCAACTGCTGGTACACAATGCTTGGAATACTACATTTTCTGTTGGCTCCATTGACAGGCTCTTTAGGGAAATCAGTAAATAAGTGTGTGAATAGATAAAGTTTTTTCACAACCAAGTTGTTGCTACATGTGTTTGGTAATAAATGAATATTCTATTCAGTTACTCTTTTGTAAAATACAATTTGTCTGTAAGGTGAAGTTAGGTCTGATAGCCCAGAGCAAGACTTGAAATACTGAATTTCAAAAGCCAAGAAATTTACGAAACAAGAAATGAAGAAGAAATTTTAGAAACAAGACAGATATGGTTGATGTTGATGTTTTTACTTTTGTGTGTCTGCTGTGCGTTAGCCCTGGGATGACTCGTCCACATAGATCTTGAATGAAGAGAGGAGGTAGGCTGAACCTTATTTTGAGTACGAAGAATCATTTCCTGAAAAAACTCAAATCCCTTAAAGGAAAAAGAGAGGATCTGTTTTAATCATAAATCTCCATGAACCCTGCAAAGACATTGCATACCTGGGGGTCCCTAGGACAAAGCAGAACAGCTTCTCCTAAGCACCTTGGCATAGGCTGATGCCTGCAAACTTTTTAGTGACTTTGTACCATGCGTTGACTGGAAGGCAGCTTTTCCTGGCTTTTAGCAGTCACAGAGTTGGATCACAGAAGAAATTATGCCATAAAAAGAGTAATAAATAGCCTCCAAAAACAATGATCCAGTCATCAGTCAAGGCTGAGTAAGTTCTATGTTTTATTGAACCTTGTGCGGGACATAAATCAGAGGAAAATACAATGATTCATATGTACTTTTGTGAGTGTTAAGAGTGAATTGCACATATTTCACAAACTAAACGTTTTGCTCAGTCTTGTGCTCTTGAAGTTCTTTGATGGTTTGTTGGGAAGCTTGGTTGTTGGCACTGACATTCTTTCCCTATCATTCCCGCGCTTGATTTCTTTAGGTTGTTCTTTTGAAATGTGTGTTATGATTTTGCTGTAGTTGAGATTTAAAATATAGAAGCTGGGATTGGCCAGTGGAATTAAAGCCAAGAAAACTGGCTACAATAGTCCATCCTTTCAGATCATAAGCTTTCAGTGGGTTTACGATTACAGTTAAAGCCTTACATGTATTAGATCATGGGAATACCATTAACGACTTCTCAAAGGCTTTGCAAATACCATGCTTTGAAAGTTTTGCTTTTAACAGTAATATTCAGGTTCACAAATCTTAGATTGGATGAACTTAATTTTTTTTAACTTAATTTTTATTAATTGAAAAAAATAGCAATAAGTTGCTAGCATCCATAATGAAACTATATATACATATATATATATGTATATATAGGATAGAAATAAGTACCTTAGCACTTTGGTGGAACCAATGAATAAAATATTCAAATCAAATGAAAGGCATAATTTGGAATTAAAGTTACTGAACTGTCTCATCCTTTGGTTTTGCTGTTTTAAGGTTTAAATAACTAAGAGAAGTGAACTTTGTCAGATAAAATAATGAAAACTAAGATAGTAAAGTGACCACCCTCCACAATAAGTACATAAAATTGTAGAGAAAAAAACTACAGTGTTTTAAAAGCCTCTACATAATTAAACAATCTGTGTTGTTTAGATTTAGCAATCCAAATGTCAATTTATGATACCGATCTCCTTAGGCAGAAGAGCATGTATTCAAGTAAACTGAGAAATGGAAACATTTTTCATCAGGCAGATAATCGCTTGACAGTAATTTATTATTAGATACTTTAACCTTGACGGAATACTCATCTTCAAAAAAACTTATTTGTTTGAACAGGTCTTTTCTTATTAAAATATAGTAATTTTAGTTTTAGGACGCAATCTCTAAACGGATTTAAGTTTCCTAATGGATCTCTTACATCATATAATAGATATTGAGTGAAGCAATCCTTTTCTTAAAGCCAAACTAAAGGAATATTTGTCATTAAATTTAAAATGAAATAACTTAAAGAGAGTCTCCATTTGAAAAAACATTGTTATTCCGACCATTGATGAATGTGGAACATGTTTAGAATTGAGTTTATAACATGTTGTTCATATTTTAAAATCTGATAACAGTAATCTTTATTCAGAGGAGAACGATATTGTGGTTTAGAAGCCAGTGATGATCTCTCATAAATATTAGAATGTTGACAGTGATTGAAGCGCAATATGACTTGCAGTGTATGATATCATATTTAACTTTCTGGTGCGTTGTTTTATTTTTCTGGTTGTGATGACTGTTTCTTGGTGGCAGAGTTGCTTGAACTGGCTTCTCAGGACAGAACATTGCAGAGGTATCGTCACGGTTCCTTTGGAAGAATCTCTTTCAGTTTGATCTTTAGAAATGGGCAGGGTTTCTATATTTGAGGAGTTTTTGGAAAAAATGAGTAACTTGAATCACAAAAGCGAGTTGTTACAATTTACCCTAAGAGTTTTCATATGAGGATACTGAGAAACCAATGCACTGTGCATAATTACATATAGCATTATAATTATTGATATTTATAACCTAGAATTACCCTAGGTCTTGGACATGCACATTTAGGGGGAGCTGACTATGATATTTGAACATTTTACAACCCGTGACCGCTACATGATTTTTAGTGATCTTACTGAAACCTATAGTTTAATTCCTTTTCTCTTCTCTGGGTTCTGCTGACTGTCTCCAGGACCTCCAGTGGCCAGTCTTATAGAGCTGACTGGTGAGTTTTAGAGCTGGAAGGAAACATACCAATCACAGACCAAGCTTCCCAAGTAGACATGCTTTTATTTTTTGCAAAGTCCCCAAACTCCCCTCCCATCCAGGCTGCCACAATATGGAGAAGAGTTTCATGTAATGTATGGCTGAGACCCTTCACTTCACCTGAAGCTATCACAACATTGTCTGTTAATTGACTATACCCAGTACAAAATTAAAAGTTAAAAAAAAAGTGCTGTGGTCACATCAGCGACATATGACAGCTTAGACATACTTTCAGCCCGCACTGAACACTGCTGCCTTTCATATTAGGGTACTCAGAACTCAGGAAGAGTTTTCCAACTCAGTTACACACCCGGGATAAATCCGCATAGTCACACCCAAGAGACAGTCAACCAGTCAATTAAAAGGGGCATGTGGGGAAGGGTGTTTATCTTAGGAGGTGGCTTTGAGAACATTTTATTCTTTGGTGGGTCTAAGAGAAACAAGTTCTTTTGGGTGGTGTCCTTGGGTTCATTTTTTTATCATAAAGATTGAGTGTCATCCTGGTTAAGAATGAAATGAGGTGTGGACATGTGTGATGACTTCTTTGGGAGTTAGGGAGCTGGCCACTGCTTCATGAGTTGGCTCCAGTGAGTCCCCAGATTGTAGCTCAGTTTTTTAAAATTAGAGCCCAAAACCCATTGAATCTTGGGAGCCTGGCTCCTGGGCCCTGAAATGTTGATGGAGAAATACAAACTGTGGGTTTGGAAAATGGTCTTTATCAACAGGCATTTGTATTTCTGCCAGAGGCAAATGGGCTTTTATTAGCAATTACTCATCTCTGTGTTTCCTCTTCCCATTCTCAGGGTAAATAAACTGAGGAATGCATGGGGTAGAGGACTCAGAGTCAGAATATATTTGGAGCATAGTTCTTTTTGGATACTGAGTTTGGGATTCTCAGCTGTCGTCTCTTTTCTCTTTAAATTTTATAATGCCTCTGCAAAATAGAGAGGCTAAGGGGATTCCTTAGGAGTCAGTTTTAAGGAGTTTATTAGCAGTTTCTTCTCTGGTTCTGCTTTTTCTAGTAGGAAATGGGAAAGTGATTCCAAATTTAGCAAGTTAAAAATGCCTTTCCAAAAGTCTATAATCTTCAGTATCATTTAACTCAGTAATTTAATTCAACAAATATTTACACTTGGTTGGTGATGGCAGTCCCATTATTTTTAAGTTTATTTTAAGTCTTGACTAACAGTGGGGATATTTTAAACCTTTCTCTGAAGCACCTGTAGAGCCACTGCCTACTTTGTAGTCCTCTGAAGTCTGTTCAGGCAATTTAGAATTGTGGACATTAAGGGCATAGTAACCCACTCCAGTATTCTTGCCTGGAGAATCTCATGGACAGGGGAGCCTGGCAGGGTTGCAGAGAGTCAGAGATGACTGAACTTCATGACTGAAGCAACTGAGCACGCATGCATGACAATTAAATCCTTTTGCTTACCATCTGGAATTTTCTCTTTGAACTCCACCTGAAGGGTATTATCAGCACCAAAATTGTCATATTAACCTCCTTAAATGCAACTCAACTGACACTGCATATATAATAAATCTTTTATGAAACCAGTTTCCTACAGTGTCAGTTGTACCTCTGGGTTGAAAATAGAATTTGTGATCCCAGCATAGCCCGTATACAGTTGCTCGGCAGAAATCTAAATGAAAAGATTGTTACATTTTTACATCCAAGAAATCTATGTGAAAAGCAGTAAGGCTGGTAAGATGTTGTTGAGATTGTAAAGAGAGATGAAAATGAAAAAAGAGACGGAATAGGGAAAAAGAAAAAGAGTAGGTTTCTTTGAAACTCTTGAAGCCACTTGATTCCACCTTGTATGTAGCACAGCGTCCTTCAGGATGACCGTAGGGGTGACACAAAGGTGGCTTCTAAGATTCTTCTGTCCCTGTGTGGAGAGGAAATGACCAATGCTGATTTTACTTAGACACCTCCCTGGGGACCCCTCAGGGAAGAGCCTGGCACCAGTGCCCTGCCTGGCATTTAGGCCTCACAGTGCAGGACTGAGCCCGGGTGAACCCAGAGCATTTATAGATGCTGTTTGCACTTTGTTTTGAGGTCAGAAGGAAGAGGAGCAGGGGTGGAAGTTAGGCAGGGCATGGACCAGAAGCGCCCTCCTTTGTAGGAGCCTGGGGACTTTGGTGTTGGAGCCTACAGGCCGCACTCACCACTCATCCATCCAGAGTGAAGACACTTTGGGTCCCCTGGCGACACCATTGCTGACCTCTTAGCTGGAATATGATTAGAGGCCGTGGGGCTTTGGTTAGATGGATAGATAGAGGCCTCATTCTGCGTTCTCTTGGGGAGTGTCAGTGTCCATTCTGATCTTGAGATGGTGGAGTTTTTCTCATAGACCCCCGACTCTGCTAGATTCACCCCCTTCTAACCCAGAACTTGCCAAAACCAACAGGTGCTCTCTGGCCTGCTGCGAATCACTGGGCTGCAGGTCTTTTGGGAACAGTACGACAAAGAGGAGGAAGGAGAGAAAGAAAAATAGAGAACCTTTGGGTAGAGACTTCCCATGTGAGGCAAAGGCCCTCCCTCCCACCCGGCATGCCTGCCTCCGTTTCAGCTGCTGTGATGTTGGAATGGTTGTTTCTCCTTCCGTAACACAGATGACAGGATTGGAACTGGCCTTAGGATTGATCAAGAGTGGGGTTCAGACCAGGACCGTGCACCAACTTAGTGATATTAATAAAATCAGAAATACTCTTGGTCCAGGAGGAGAGCTGTTTGTTTGTTTTTCACCAGAAATGCCTTGCAAACCCTCAGAATTTAATTTATTTTTATTGCAGTTTAATAACAGTTAGAAAAAGAAATGTCTTGTTAAAATGAATGCTCTAAATAAAAACAAGGTTAATTTTCCATTACAGTGTCTAATTACTTATCATCACCAGGGCATTTTTATATGGCGATTTAACTTCTTGGAAGCAGAAACTTGGCACACATTTAGGGAAGAAAGCAGTACACCCAGATAGATATCAGAAGAGGGTCTAATTATATTTGGGCTGGAGTTGACACTTACACATGATTGCTCTGCAGAAGGCAGGAGGAGGGTCACTGAGGAAAGTCTCTGGTTTCTTGAGTGCTGGTGGAAACTGAATCTAGAGGGAGAGATGAGGTGCCAGTCACCTGTTGAAGCTGATGTCAGGACTTCTTGATCGGCCTGGAGGTCAGCTGTAAATGCTCCCTGACTCCCCTGGCAGAGTTCATGAGGATGAACGTGGCCCTTCTCCAAGGAGAAGCCAAGATGCAACTGAGCAGAAGCCAACCTGGGAGGCTCTTGGCACAAAATTAAATATGTTAAGAGTCTAAGCAGAGAGGCTTACGTGATTCCTTTTTATTGCATCTCTCCAGCTCACCACCGTGCCCTTAGAAACATGTGCTTCTGGATAGCAGGGATAGATAAGTATTTTCACAGAGTGCTTGCCACCGAGGTGATGTTAGTGTACTTTTGGTCACTATTATAAAAAACACTTCTGTGTTTGATACGTGATAGGATGATTGTCTTTTTGCTGTTCTTATGTGAGGGACATGCAGAGGTCTTGGGCTTGGAGGCATCTCATGAAGTCAAGGCTGTGCTTCCATCCCAGGAGCACCAACAGGTCTCTAGCAGTGACTTACCTGCCGGCTTCTACCACCTCCTGCCCCCCTCCCTTTTCATGCAGGTACTTGAAATTCAGGATCATGGTCCTTTTGCAGACAAGATCACAATCGCTTGTGGACTGGAGGATGTGTCACTTTGATGTTTCGTTTCAGCTGTCTGGGAGAATCAGCACTGCACACGTTGCTCATAGAAACTTGTAAACAACAGAATCCTATTATGTTCTTGTATCTAGGGGAAGTCGGAGTAAGAGATGCTCAGAGTCCCCTTCCTGAGTCCTGCAACATTTATCCCAAAGGAGCTGTGAACTGGGGAGGAAGGCTACAAATGCATACTCGAAACCTCATTCTTCATCGTCATCACAATAATGGAAATAGTGACTTGTTTTGAGGCTGTATGTGCACTAGGCACTGGACTCAGTGCTTTTTGATCTGCTTCCGATTGTTCCTAAGAGATGTTATCTCTACTTTTCTAATAGGAGGCTGAGAAATGAAGTCACTTTCCCAAAGTCACAGAATATATAAACATCTCTTCCAGACCAATTAAGAAAAAAAATGCAAGTAGGACTTCCCTGGTGGCGCAGTGGATAAGAATCTGCCTACCGATGCCGGGGACGGGGTTCGATCCCTGGTCTGGGAAGATCCCACATGCCAGGGAACAACTAAGCCCATGTGCCATGACTACTGAAGCCCAAGCTCTAGAGCCCATGCTCCGCAACAAGAGAAGCCACTGCAAAGAGAAGCGCTTGCCCAGCTAGAGAGTAGCCCCTGCTCACTGCTACCAGAGAAAAGCCCACAAAAAGTAATAAAGACCCAGCTCAGCCCAAAATAAATTTAAAAAGACAGCTAAAAAAGGGAAAAAATGCAAGTAGAAAAATTGGCAATTCATAGAAATGAAGATCTATGTCCAGTGAATATGAAAAGGACTTTCCTGGTAATCAAGAAAACACAAATGAAAACGAGGTACCGTTTCATACCCATTGGACAGGCGAGCATGAAAGAGTCTGATGCTATCGCTAGATGAGAAGGGTGCAGAACAATAGGCACTCTCATCCCCTGATGGTGGAAGTGTTGTTTGGTACAATTACTCTGGAAGCCATGTGGCAGCACCTGAAACTGCACATACGCACAGAAGCCCTCGATCCGGCACTTCCACCTCTGTTTACGCCCTAGATCACTGCATGTGGGCAACGGGACCCTGGGAGAGGAATGTTCATGTCTCTGTTGTTTATGCTAATGAAAAATCTCAAGCAGTCTAACTGCCTTCAGAGGAAAAAATCATATGTATTATATTCATGCAGTTAAATTCATGCAATAATGAAAATGAATGTGTGTGTGTGTGTGTGTGTGTGTGTGTGTGAGTTTGCGCATGCTCACTTGTGTCCAACTCTTTGCAACCCCATGGACTGTGGCCCATCAGGCTCCTCTGTCCATGGAATTTTCCAGGCAAGAATACTGGAGTGGGTTGCCATTTCCTTCTCTCGGGTATCTTCCCGACCTAGGAATCAAAACCTCTCTCCTGTCTCCTGCATTGCTGGGTGGATTCTTTCCTACTGCGCCACTAAGGAAACCCGAAAATGGATGACTCAGACCTAACTGTATGAAGATAGATAAGATTTAGAATTACAAGGCTGAGGAAGAACAAGCTGTAGGTTGACACCATGTATATAATGCTGGAAAATGTGCAGACTGATACTGTTATATTGTTTAGGAAAGCAGGTGCATGGAATTGGGAGGGCTACACACAGATTTTTTATTTTCCTGTGTAGTAATTTATTTATTAAGGAAAAGAAAAGGCCTAATGTCAGTATAGCCAGGCATAAATATTGGACAAAGTCTGGTCACAGGCACAAAAAATTCCTTACATTATTTTGTGGACTTTTCTGCATGTTTGAAATTTTTTATAGTATAAACTTTGAAAATGATAGTACAGGAGACTCCACATATTCATACACCTCTTGGTCTTGGGGACTTTTGATGGTTTTCTTCATAGCTTTCTATCCTGAAACAGAAACTTTTAAATACAAGCTTCCTGTATTCATACTCACAGTAGGGAAAGAACTTTATAATTAGACATGTGTGTATGCTCACCCTGAAACAACCAAAGCAGCTTCTGAAATTGGGTTTTGGATCTCACTTACCTACCCTGGCTGGATGGGGATGTCGTTTATCACCAAGATAACTGCTGTTCCCCCAAGTAATGCTTTGGCATCTGAATAAATGGGCTCTGAGTTGGGCTTGAAGGCAGGAGGGAATTGCTGATAAACTGTGTGTTTATTTTCCCTAAATACCCATCAGTGATCATGCAAGCAAGAGTCGTGAGGTTCTTTCCCCCTCTTTCTTAATGATGTTTCAAAATCCCAGTAAATTGCCTTTGATTGCATCCTGCTTTGCTATTTATCTGCTCAAATGATATGCCACCCTTGGCTTTTGACAAGTGGTCATTGCTATTAACAGTTTAACTTAAAATTTGTCTAGGGACATTGGTGAATATCAAATAATCAAAAACTGTTTTAAAAAACATAGCTTCTTAGCTGGGAAGAATCATGTGGATGTTGGCACATGAGCTGGTGAGTTCTCTTTATAGTCTATAACCATGATTTGATTTTAAAACTTTGATGTGTGGTGTCAGGGATTGTTAGGAAGGAATGAGAACTATTACCATGGTAATCACACAGAGAGCTGTCTGTTAGGGGTGATGGATGGCCGTCCTGTGGTTTGGAGAGGTTAACCTGGACCACATTACTCTCCAGTGACATCTGTGGTGGCAGGTGCTTTGTTCAGCCTCTCTTAACAGCCCACAGATTCTTCTTTTCTCTGCAGAATAGTTGCAATGTATAAATGTTGCTTTAAGGTACTATGACAAAACCCTGACACTTTGGGAGCTCTATCTTTCTATGTCCCTTCAGAGGGAATGTACTCCTTGGTGTGAATGAAACAGTCTGTACAGTCAAGAGTTTGCCAAAGCATTTCTCCTTCCAAAACCACCCCTCTGTCCAAAGTAAGGTACAGAGTGCATGAGTGCTCAGTCATGTTTGACTCTTTGCGACCCCGTGGACTGTAACTGGCCAGGCTCCTCTGTCCATGGGATTCTCCAGGCAATAATACTGGAGTGGGTTGCCATTTCCTCCTCTAGGAGATCTCCCAGCCCCAGGGATCATACCTGGGTTTCCCTACATATCCTCCATTGGCAGGCAGATTCTTTACCAACTGCAACAGCTGGGAAGCCCCTCTCCAAAATCCATATATAAATGGAGAAGCAAATAGATCAAAGTATCCAGAGCCCACATCCCATCCCTACCATCCATAGCCGGGGTCGCTGTGCTGTCTTCGGTACTTGGCAGTGTGGCGAGGTCTGCAGGAATTAATGACCACATCTGGAGGGTGGTGGCCAAATTGCACGTGACTGAAAGGCCGGTGGATCTAGCAGACCTGCTGCCAGTGGACAGACTTTCAGGGCTACAGGAGCGAGGCCTTCTGCATTTGATCTTATCTGTATGGAAGCACAGAATGGCCGCGGTGAGAAGAATAGATTGAAACTTCATTTGTGCCACACTCTGTCCCCTTCCTGGGTCTCTCTAGTGAAATCTTATTCCTTCAAGATGGACTTACCAGGCTTGAGGCTCTGAACGGAGTGAATACTATTGAGAAACACACTCCATGGTCTGTGTGCGGCTGTCCAAGGAAGATAAAATGCAAGTCTTGCTCCTGCTGCCCTGACTGCCCATTTACTGGCAGCAAATCTGACGGCTCCACCTTTGATCTTCTCTTTGGAACGACTTGGGAAAGGACGAGCAAGGATTTGGTGTATTTATGGTAACTTTGAACAAGTTTCACTGACAGAAGGGGATATATCTCACTAAGGTTCCAACCCAAGACCTTTCTTTGTCACCACTGAACATTTGATTGAAATAATTCATAACTTTCCCCAGAGGAGATTTTTTTTGGGAGAGAATGTTGTTAATTTTGTTATCCCTGGATATCATGGCAACTCATTATTGCCTTAGCATGTTAGACAGCTGTGTGTCTTGGAAGCATGCTCTCAATCCTCAGTTGGGAGGACAGCAGAAAGGAATGTCCTACTGGAGGGCTGGATTTTTTTTTTAACTGGGACATTGAGCCTGGGCAGTTAGCTGCATAAACAAAATGTGTTTCACTTTTCAGAGAACGGGAAAGTAAAAATAATAACAATTATAAATGGTAACTGTGAGCCATTTGTAGAGGAGCCAACGGTGCTCCTCTAGACTGAGTAATTTAACCATAAGTGGATACTCTATAGGAAGTAGTTATGGTTATCACTGTTTTTCAGAGGAGGACAGTATTAGTAAAATTCAGAGAGGTGAAGAAAATCGTAACACGATCCCGTGAGGAAGTGGCAGAGTTGAGACTGGAACTCAGGTCTGTCTCTTTCAATATCAAGTTCCATCCTGTGATAATATGTTGTTGTTGTTCAGTCACTAAGTCGTGTCTGCCTCTTTGAGACCCCATGGACTGCAGCATGCCAGGCTTGCCTGTCCTTCACTATTTCCTGGAGTTTGCTCAGACTCGTGTCCACTGAATCGGTGATGCTATCTAACCATCTCATTGTCTGTTGCCCCCTTCCCCTTTTGCCTTCAATCTCTCTCAGCATCAGGGCCTTTTCCAATGAGTCTGCTCTTTGTATCAGGTGGCCAGCTTCAGCATCAGTCCTTCCAATGAATATTCAGGGTTGATTTCCTTTAGGACTGACCGGTTTGATCTCTTTGCAGTCCAAGGGATTCTGAAGAGTCTTCTCCAGCGCCACAATTCGAAAACATCAGTTCTTTTGCACTCTGCCTTCTTTATGGTCCGACTCTCACATCCATACATGACTACTGGAAAAATCGTAGCTTTGAATCTACAGACATTTGTCAGCATAATGATGTCTCTGCTTTTTAATATGCTGTCTAGGTGTGTCATAGCTTTCCTTCCAAGGAGCAAGCATCTTTTAATTTCTTGGCTGCTGTCACCGTCTGCAGTGATTTTGGAGCCCAAGAAAATAAAACCCATCACCTTTTTTGAGATCATACGAAGGTGTGTCAATTAGGAGTCAAGTATATCTTCTTGCATGGAGGCACCATGCTCTGTGTAAGGAAAGGTCAGTGAATGCTGGCTCCCTAAGGATTTATTTTGAACGTATTAACTCCTTTACACATGTATTATACAAATGTATTTATGATCATTTCACATGTTTCTGAACAATTCCAGATGAATCTTAAGCAGCAGTGCCTTCTTTGGAGGAAGTGAGTGGTGGGCAGATTTTGGGCCTGCAGCCGTCTGGCTGGGTCACCCTGAACTCATGTCATTATTTCTGGACATTAGTGTTCCCTGACCAGGGATCAAACTGACACCCCCTGCATCAGAAGTGCAGAGTCTTAACCACTGGACACCAGGGAAGCCCCTGGAAGCTTCTTCTTCTGGATAAAGCTTTTCTGTGGGAGTCCAGAGTGGAATTCCCAGGCATGCCTGTGTTCATTCATTTATTCATTCTTGTGAACCAGAGAGAAAGTACTGAACGATGGAATGCTAGCCAATTGCCTTGAGAGTTAAGATTTTGAGTGTTTTTTGTGAAATATTCATTATTAAGTTCAATGGGGAAAAAAAAATCTGGGACTTCCCTGCTGGTCCAGTGGCATCTGCCTTGAAATGCAGACCTGGGTTTGATCCCTGGTTGGGGAACTAACATCCCACATGCCGAGGGGCAACTAAGCCTGGGCAGTATTACTGAGCCAAGAGAAATTCAAAGTGAGAGAAAAAAATCTGGCCATTTTTTTTGCATCGCTTAAAACAAAAGAATAAAAGATTAATTTCTTTCATATTTTATCCAGTCGGGTTGGGGTGAGTTCTGGAAATCTCCATTTAAAAAAAGAGATTGTAATGAAAAGTCAAGTTTGGGAATCACTGTAGTAGATGGTAGCTTAAGGATGAGATTGAGGTAATTTATATCCATGACTCAAATATATGAAGCTGTTGAGCAGAATGATCCTACTGGATGGATTTTGAGTCAGATGGTCCTGGATTTGTTTGTGTTTTATTATTGGTGTGACCTTAGGCAAGTCATTTAGTCTTTCTGACACTCAATTTCCTCATCTGTAAAAGGAAGATAGTAATAGCTACCTAATAGGGTTAGTCATATAGGTTAAATGAGATAATGTGTATAAAGCACTTAGCATTAGTTCCTGGCACGTAAGTACTTGGTAATTGATAGCTTCTATTACAACTAATTATCTTATAATAATAACCTCATCTTGGTTGGCTGAAGCACAGCCCTTTAGAGAATGATTACTATTCCTGCTGAATGAAACTCAAGAAAAATTAAATATCCTTTAAAAACCACTTCACTCTAGGGCATTCTTGTGGGTTATGTCATTGTACTGGCTGCCTCGTAAGTCCTCTGCAACCTGGGTGGTCTGTGAGCTGTTGAAGTCTTCATGAGTAGGTATGTTTCATTCTCTCCACCATTCTGGTTTATAGTGTGAATTCAGAATTTTATGAATTCATACATGAGTGGCACAAACAAGTCAAACACTACGGCATCACAAAATGTGCTTTGTTACTTTACTTTTTACAAGAATTTCTCGGGATTCATTTACCCCTAGGAAATATTTCACCATACATCTATGTATCTCAAGAACTGTTTTAGAAAAGTGGCAGAATTTCTCAGCATGTTTTTTTTTTTTTTTCCTTTGAAGAATAGAGTTAGGAAAAGTCTTTTCTTTTGAAAGAGAATGTAAGTGTTTTTATTTTCTTATCTCAAAGTACTAAGAGAAGGAAAGAAATGCAATTGATATTTTTCTTTCTAATTGGTAGTGTGGAAAAAGGTGGCAGGTTGGGGGTAATCCTTGTCTTCCTATATTATTAAGTCTGTGATTCAGAGGGAGTTCTAAAGGAAACCCCTGTATTACAGCTTTCAGTTGCTCATGGGGATCTTTTACGATTGCCTTCTGATCAGTAACGATGACCATTGTATAGAAGGGGCTCAATGCACAGGGTTCTGCATGGATTTTTCCTGGAATTGTGTTTCTTAACTACTCACTGGTATCTTAGGAAGCCAGTTATCTGCCAATGAAACTAACTGGTGGATCCCCTTCATAGGGTGAGAAGATTCCCATGGGCTGAAGGAAGTTACAGTGACCAGGGCAGCAGCTCTGTCCAACTATTTATAGTGGCGGTTCCTGCAGACAGTTTCTAGTGACATCATCCAGGTTCAGAGGGGGTGGGGGCTGGCTGGAAGCAGGTGGGATAGGAAGGAGGAGGTGCCTTGGGGTGGTATTAATTTGTGGAGAGAATGCCAAAGTGATCCCTTAAGCTCCTCAGAACCATTGTAGAAATAGGACTCAGTTGGAGATAAGGATCTTTCTCCCTTCTCTTTATCTTTACTTTTGAAGACCATTATTTATTTATTTATTTGGCTGTGCTGTGCCTTAGTTGCGGCATGTGGGATGTAGTTCCCCAACCAGGGATTGAACGTATGCCCCCTGCTTTGGGAACAAGGAGTCTTAATCATTGGATGACCAGGGAAGTCCCTATTTTCACGATTTTTTTAAACCTTTTATTTTATATTGGAGGATAGCCAATCAACAATATTGTGATAGTTTCAGGTGGATAACAAAGAGATATGGATCTGTGGCAGCCTGTTGAGAATACTCTGTTCCTGGTGAATTTGCAGAAGCAGTGTTTCTACTCTGGTGGGAGGGGAGCAGGCAGGGATGGGTGGGGGGTGAGAAAGAATGAGGGAGATGGGGAGAGAGGAGTCAGCGGAAGGCTTAAACAGGCTATTCTCCCGACGCGTGGATCCTTATGTGCTTGTTCAGCACTTGTTGTCCAGATTTGAAAATGAGAATGGGACATTTCATTTGGGAAATTGCCCTGTGAGTACGTGCTGCTTCTCAGAGGTGTAACTCAGAACTGACAGCAGCAATGACTTGGGGTTGGGCCAGGACTTGCTCAGCCACATAGGTTGCCTCATTATCATATATATTATGATAATGTATATTAATGATGCATTAAAGAGTTTCACCATCCTGGGTCATGGAAGATACTATTATCCCATTAGGATGCAGTAATAGTGCTCTTGCAGTGCTCTGCAGGAGATGTGTGTACTCGAGATGAGCAGGCAACGGGGGCACAGAGTTCAAGGTGGAATTGCTCTCAGAAAGCCTCCCCTAGGACTTCCCTGGTGGTTGAGTGGCTAAGCCTCCACACTCCCAATCAGGATGCTGGGGTTTGATCCCTGGTCAGGAAACTAGATCCCAAATGCAGAAACTAAGAGTTCACGTGCCGCAACTACAAGATCCTGCATGCTGCAACAAAGACCAAAGAGCCTGCGTGCCGTAACTAAGACCCAATAAACATAAAATTTTTTAAAAAAGAGAACCTCCTCTGGGGCCCCCTTTCTCTGGGCTCATTCTGGGTTGGCTCAGTGCCTCAGTTTCTGCATTGATAAGACAGACCTGCCTCCCCAGTGTGTGGGTAAGAGTGGTTGATTAAGGATTATTAACTTAATGCCCTGAGAAGATCAAGGTGCAATGAACAAGCACAGTCTCCACGTGAGGGCAGCTGTTCAGTGTCAGGATCATTCTGTTTTTCCTAAATGGCTGGACCCCAGAGAGGCCAAACCTGGACCAACACCTGTCTTCCTGTTGTCATGAGCTCACGATGGCTTTTACACCTGTGCACAGAAGTCAGAAGAACAATATTCCATGACATGTGAAAGTTATATCAGGTCCAGGTATCAGTGTCTATGAAGTTTTACTGGGGACAGCCATTCCCCTTTGTGTACGTATGGAGTCCTTTTGATGGAGAAAGTGTGGTCCACAGGATCTAAAATATTTACTATCCTGGCCCTTCGTGGGAAGAGTTTGCAGACCCTTGAATGAGACTGTTGGAAACAGGGTCCCTCGGTTGTGAAATGAAGTTGTTACCGATCCACACGTGGGATGTCCTTCTAGGCTACAGCCTGATGCCTCACACACCAGGCTTGTGTAGTCATCTTGAAATGTGTGGAGGCCAGAAAGTGGGAGCTTAGTGGGGAATTTGACACAGACTCTCTGAACTTGGGACCAGGCTCTTAGCTCTACAGAGACATTTCCATGCCTTTCTAGAAATAACACTAGATTATTTTCTGCACAGAGACAGGGGTCAAAAATACTTACAGGAAAGTGGTTGGGATTCCACTGAACTGGGGGGACTTTTCTTTGTAGTTCTAAAGAGGAAATCTTTAGATTTCCCAGAGGAAATATGAGAATGATGACTGATGAGAGGCTGGGAGCAGCAAAATTACTGGCCTTTTTCCGTTTGAGGTTTGGGTGACTTTTATATGCTTCTTCTCTGACTTTAATTTGTTGCCTGGCCCTTGAAGTAATAGTAATAATAATAAACATTGTGCAATTATGGTAGCACAACCCCACCTGGAAGGGTGTGTATCATTGGATGAAGTGCATAATTGCTGTGGTCCTTTCTGCTGTGGTTTCCACACACATCTGTGTGTGTCCATCAGAACCATCAGCTCACCAAGGTCAGGGCTGCCAGGCCTCTCTGGAGGGACCAAGCGTGCCTTGTCCCATCCTTGCTTTTGTCTGGGCACTTGAGTTCCAGTGAGGCTTCTGGGTTCCAAAGCAGCCATGAAGTGTTAGGGGAAGTGGGAGACTGAAATTAACCTGATGAGGCGCTAACTTCCTCTTTGTGTTGGGTTGCTCCAGCCACCAGCCTGAGAATCCTTTAGGTTTAACCCTTGCCACTGGGATGGAGTGGAGAGTGTGAGGGCAAGTGGAAGGCAGAGTAACTTCAGAGGAGAAAGTGGTTGATGTTGCAGGTAAAATTCTACCTGGAAGAGAAGTATGTGTGGGACGCACTTCATCAGACTTTCTTACACCAAATCAGAGGTGAAGTCACAAAGCAACAATAATAACAATAATAAACAAAAGAACTGTAAAAACAAATACTCATGATAGCAGACACTTACGTAATTGTTCCTATATACCAGGCACTGCTCTGTTGACTTACGTGAATTAACTTATTTAATTCCTAATACAATCATATGAGACTATTTTTTTTTCTTTTTTTTGGAAGTAAAGTTGAATTACAGCATTGTTTTAATTACTGCTGTACAGCAAAGTGATCAGTTATACGTATACTGTTTTTCATAGTCTTTTACATTATGGTTTATCAGAGGATATTGAATGTAATTTCCTGTGCAGACTAGTTCTCTTATAATCCCTGTTTCACTTGCAGCTGAGAAATGAAGCCTAGAATGTGGGAGAGGGTAGAATCAATGACACTCCCTCCTAATTGCTGTTTTCAGGCCTCATTGCATTTGAGACACTATTATTCTTCCTATTTAATAGTAGTGTCTGACTCTTGGGACCCCTAGACTGTAGCCCACCAGGCTTCTCTATGCATGGGATTTTCTAGGCAAGAGTACTGAACTGGGCTGCCATTTCCTTCTCCAGGGGATCTTCCCAACCTGGCGATAGATCCCTTGTCTCCTGCATCACAGGCAGATTCTTTACCAACTGAGCCACCGAGAAAGCACCTAATAGAGGAGGAAGCAGATAGAAAGAAGTAGGGAGATAGACCTCTTCTTGGGTGGGAGATTATGGGAGAGAAGAGGAGAGACAGCAGGATTCTAGGTTGTATAGAGATTGACTACATTAAGGGATAATCTTTGAGCTCTATGATGCTAATACAGAAAGACAAAAACTCTACTCAAAAAATGTGTGAGGAAAAAAAAATATGTGAGGGAAGGCAGAGGAGAAATCAAACCCTGTCATGCATAGAGAACTGTGTTGCCTCATTTGGAGCTTAAACACCTGAAGAATTTATTTTCAAAAGCATGGTGCTGGGTACAAAGTAGGTCTTCAGCAACATTTAAATTTATTTTTCTTTTATTACAACCAATTTGACTTTTCCTTACCTAGTTCTTTATTTCTAGGCAATAAAAACACCCCTAGAGTGATGAGGACATGTTTTTTTGCCCTCAAGGAGCAGTAAAATTCTTACACAGCTGGAGCCCTAGGGAATGTCTCAATACCCAAATATGCCAGGTATGCCAGTGAAGGACGGAATTCACTATTTTATCCATTATGCTTCACTTCCTTAGGTATTGTTCCAGGGTGAGTACAATTTAAGTAAATTTCACCTGATTGTTGGACACCAAGGTGGGAAAGGAGGGGTGGGATGGATTGGGAGATATATACACCACTATGTATAAAGTAGATAAGTAATGAGAACCTACACTATAGCACAAGGAGCTCTACTCAGTGCTCTGTGGCGCCCTAAATGGGAAGGAAATCCCCAAAAAGGGGGATATATGTGTGTGTATAACTGATTCACTTTACTGTACAGCAGAAAATAACACAACATTGTAAAGTGACTATACTCCAATAAAAATTTTAAATAAATAAATGTCACCTGATTATAAATATTGTTAATATAAATACCAGGTAGATAAAAATATTTATATAAGACATGTAGGATAGAAAAAAATAACAATACAGAGGGGTAGATGAGGGAGGGACTGCAAATTTGAGATTAACAGATGCAAATTATTATATAGAGAATTGATAAACAAGGTGCTACTGTATAGCATAGGGAACTCTAGTATTTTGTGGTAAACCATCATGGAAAAGAATATGAAAAAGAATATATATATATACACACACATAACTGAATCACTGCTGCACAGCATAAATTAATACAACATTTAAATCAACTACACTTCTATAAAAACAAGTAATGGTGAATAGCTGTGTACCTGCCACTCGGTTTAAGAAAAAGGGCATTTTGTGTCAGGCTGCCTATGCTCTGGCCTGACACTGTCCTCAGCCCTTTGCCCATTAAGGAACCCGTATCTCAGCTCGCTATGCACACCTTGTGGTTTTCTGCAGTTTTACCATGTATTTGATGGCTCAGCTAGTAAAGAACCAGCCTGCCAATTCAGGAGATGCAAGAGATGCAAGTTCGATTTCTGGATCTGGACAAAGTGAAAGTGAAGTCACTCAGTCGTGTCAGACTCTTTGCGACCCCATGGACTGTAGCCTACCAGGCTCCTCCGTCCATGGGATTTTCCAGGCAAGAGTACTGGAGTGGGTTGCCATTTCCTTCTCCAGGAGATCTTCCCAACCCAGGGATTTAACCCGGGTCTCCTGTATTGTAGGCAGACACTTTACCATCTATCTGGACATGGAAATGACAACTCAGTCCAGTATTCTTGCTTGGGAAATCCCATAGACAGAGGAGCCTGGTGGGCTACAGACCATGGGATCTCAAGAGTTGGACACAACTGAGTGTGCACACATGCACATCATATATTTATATCTCTTAATCCCTTTAGTTTGACTGTATATATATATATTTTTTTTCTTGGAAGAATTTCCTCTTCCCTTTTTATTTAAATGTAAACTGCAAAATAAAATCACTGAGTCAGTTGATTGATTATTCATCAGAGACTTCTGACAGGTCAAGAAATCAATTACTTATCATTTTAATTGTGAGAGAATGGTTCATGGAAAGAATAAAATAAAATTGTTAAGAGAAGTACTGTTGGGTTTCATACCCACCATTCCCTTTCAAATTACAAGTTTTACAGTTAAACCACAGTGCAATTAAAATGTGAATGGACTGATTGCACAAAGAGTCCATCATCTCTTAATCACATATTGATTAGCTCTGCTGGTTTTTGAACTTGTTATAAATGTATTTTTGTGACTTGTTTTCTCATATAACATCCAAGATTTGGAATCATGTAGATTCCAAGAATCACCTATGCTGTGTGTAGCTGCAGTTCACTCATGTTCATTACTGTATAGAATCCAGTATATAAATATTATATAATATGTTTATCCACTCCATTGACTTTTGCATTGTTTCCGGTTCTTATTACCAATATTGCTGCTTGAATATTATTACTAAAGTCTTTTTTAAAAAACAATGACCAGGAAGACTCATTTAATTTTTTTTTTATTAAAAAAATAGAGCTTAATGAAAATTATAATGCCTGTTCTTTGCACAGACAAATGTAGTTTTCATTTGGGGGCACATATTACATATTACATGGGTTTATTTTTAGTTGCTTTTGGGGTTAATTTTTTTCCTGAATTGACAATGATCTGTGTATTTTATTTGATAAACAAATTGAAGCATTGACTGTGAAAAAAACTGCCCAATTTTACAGGAATGGCTTTGTAAATATTTTGATAAACAAGTTTGAAAATAGTAGTTAAATTAGAATGTGAAGGACTTTCTTCTCTAAATTAAACATGAAATAAACTTTTGTCATCCAGAGCAACAAACAAGCAATGTTTCATTATGTAGCTCAGAGGGTCATTGCCCCCTTCTTT
This sequence comes from Bubalus bubalis, assembly GCF_019923935.1. Classification (NCBI taxonomy): domain Eukaryota; kingdom Metazoa; phylum Chordata; class Mammalia; order Artiodactyla; family Bovidae; genus Bubalus; species Bubalus bubalis. Next base: position 113,345,125 of record NC_059161.1, read on the forward strand.
TATTTGGAGACTAGAAAAGAAATTTTTAACATTTTCCAACTTAAAAAGATAGGACTGAAAAAACTTGTGAAATCACTGCTAGAATTGTGCACAGGCACAGAGATTTAACTGGAGAAGGATTTAGAGTTCACTCTGCTTTTTTTTTGGACTAGAAGGAAAACCAAAGCTCCGAATAATTAGATGACTTCACCACCATCACAGCAAGGCTCTAGCCTTTTAGATAGGATTTCTCTAAAACAGTGTTGTGAGCTATTATTTCATTTTGAAATTAGAAGCCACAGCTTCGCTTCTTTTCTTTTTAAATGTATTGACCATCTTCTGTGCTTTTTTTTTTTTTTTTTTAAGCTTTTGGCTGTGCAGCAAGGCACAGGTGATCTTACTTCCCTCACCAGGGATTGCTGTGTAGCAAGGCACGGGGGATTTTACTTCCCTCACCAGGGATTGCTGTGCAGCAAGGCACGGGGGATCTTACTTCCCTCACCAGGGATTGAACCTGCCTGCCTGAAAGTGAAAGTGCAGTCGCGTCCGATTCTTTGCGACCCCATGGACTGTAGCCTACCAGGCTCCTCTGTCCATGGGATTTTCCAGGCAATAGTACTGGAGTGGATTGCCATTTCCTTCTCCAGGGCATCTTCCCAACCCAGGGATTGAACCGGGTTCTCCCGCATTGTAGACAGACGCTTTACCGTCTGAGCCATCAGGGAAGTCCTGCGCCGCGTGCATTGGCAGCAAGATCATCTGAATCAGGCTGCAATCGCAGGCAGTGGATACCGGGTGTTTGGGGCTGGGTGTGAGGCTTTTTTGTGTTTCTGGACTCGCCCCTGCCCTCCTGTCACTCCCTCCAGCGCCCCACGGAGCCCCACCCTCTGCCCCGTCCTGAAATAGCCGTAATTCAGCGGGAGGGGGGCGGGAATTGCTGGTGAGCCCTGTATTTGCTCCGGGGTGGCTTTTGACTTCCTTTTCCTTTCAGGGGAATCTGAAAGCTTAAAATCTGTTTAAAGACCTGATAGGAATGTAACAGAGCCTGGCGGACACCGTGGAGACTGAGGGTCCAGCCCGGCTCCTCTCTTGGTGACTCTGGACCAGCCACCATCCTTTCCTGGGTCTCTCCTTTTCTATTGTGAAGCAGGTATAATAGTACCAATACTGCTTTTTTGAGCTGAATCTCCATCATTTTATACAAATAATTTCACCTCTGAAATACATTTGAGGAAAAAAAAAAAAAAAAAACCCACATATTTCCTTATGGTTTTACATCAAAACCAGGAACACATTTGCAAGAGGCCAGAGTGCTAGTGGTTGGTTGCTGGGCTCACGACCTGTCCAGCCTGGTCACACACCCGTGCCCTCCTCTTGCACTCCAGCAGCACTGACACAGGGGGGATATTATACTGAAACTGTCGCTGTCCCTCCTGTGGGGCTCTGAGCTTCCATCAGGCAAGGTTTGTGCTTCATTCTTCTTTGTGCTTCTGGCATCTAACATATTAGATGGTAGGTACTAAGCATGGTAGGTACTAAGCTTCCCAGCTAGTGAAAAAGAATTAGCCTGCCAGTGCAGGAGATGCAAGAGTCGAGGGTTAGATCCCTGGGTTGGGAAGATCCCCTGGAGAAGGAAATAGCAACCCATTCCAGTGTTCTTGCTTGGGGAATCCCATGGACAGAGGAGCTGGACCATGGGGTTGCAAAGAGTTGGACATGACTGGGCAACTGAACAAGAGCAACAAACTGTTGAGAATTGTCTGTCCCTGGTGTTTCTTTACAGGAACTTGTTTTTTTCCTTATTATTTTCTTGTCCACACTTTCGGGCATGTGAGATCTTAGTTCCCTGGCCAGGGATCGAACCCATACCGCCTGCGTTGGAAGTGTAGAAGTCTTAACTTCTGAGCGGCCAGGGAAGCCCCTACAGAAATCTTGCTTACTGTATTTAATGGGTTTCTCTCTCACTCAGCCTTCCCTGCTTCCTCCACACAATTGACTTTTTTACCCGGTCTGGGGACCACCCAGATCCTACACATGCAGTTTTCACACGTTGCTGCTCCTCTGTACACCCCCTTTTTTGGGGGTGGGGTCTAAAAATTTATAATATGTAGCTTGCCACACTTAGCTAATAGGCTTTATTATCTGGAATGGTCTGCTTCAGCGTGAGAATCCTTAAGTTGAAGGCTTTATTTGTCTATTTTACTGTGTCTGCTGTTTTTTTTAATTCTCTTAGTTCACCCTAATTGTACTTCACCATGAGGGATAACGGTTCATTTCAAGTTAATCTACGAGACTAAAGTGTAGCCTATTTGATGGCAGACCGGAGTTAAATGGCAGCTGTTAAGCAGTGCATAGCAACTCCTCACAAGGGCTTAAACATGAAAAAGGAATCGGAGTAATAGAATATGCTGGAATTTGATGAGGACACTGAATGCTACAGGACAGGGGACGTGAACTTGCAGTTGCAGACAATGACCATGCTTCCAAAGAGAGAGCTCCTGAGCCCTTCAGCCCCATGGTGCCCCCAAGAAGGGCTGCTGGGGTTACCAGCAAGTTTCCGGTGTAGCTCCCTGGACCCTTACGCTCTGTCGTCACACACCACCCGTTCCTTTCTTCCTTCAAGTTCCGTGTGATAGAGACATACAGACTTGCCCCCTTCATGAAACTGTAAGGCTGATGATCAAACCAATTGCAAAACCTTTTAAAACTTTCAGAGATGAAAAGTGGTAAGAAATGGAAAGAAGTCACCCAGTGCATGTAACTGGCATTCAACATTTTTTTCATGAAAGAATCTAGCCTAAGTTAGTGGCTATTGAAAAATGCCCTAGTTGAAAGTATTTTAAGAGTGTGGACACCCTAGGCGGGTGGGAGGGAGACCCAAGAAGGAGGGGATATATGTATACTTATAGCTGATTCACATTGTTGTACAGCAGAAACTAACAGCATTGTAAAGCAGTTATACTCCAATTTAAAAATAAATTTAAATAAAGAGTGTGGGTCCATTTGGAAATAAAAATTATTAATAAGCTCACTTGCCTTTTTTTTGTGCATAGGAAATTTTGTCGATGGCTGTTATTTTTTGGATTTTATACAAACTTAGATTCTGAACAAGTTTATCAAAAACTTAGTGTCTCCATTGAAAACCTTAGTGAATTCAATCTAACCCTTGATTGATGGAGTGATCTATACTTAACTTTCTGGCTAAAATGAAGAAAATCTAATAGCACTTGTTGTTTCAAGTAGAGTTCATTAAAAACAAAACAGCTGTTGTGCTAAGACTGTGGTTATGATGGGGACAGAGCCTCAGAGCTCTGCCCTTGTGGTTGTGGGAGAAATATGCGGAGGAATAAATGTGGAGTTACCTGCGCAACAAGACATGACACGTTCCATGATGGGAAGGTCAGTGTGCGGAGGGGCGTCTAACCCAGGCTGGGATGGCATAACAGTTACGGAAGGCAGCATTAAGATGAAACTGTGGGATGAAGCAGCAGGCTGAAAGCGGTGTCCCAGCAGAGGCAGGACATTGCTAAACTGAGTTCATGTTCCTGAATGCTGTAGTAAATGTAGTTGAGCTTTTTTTTTTGATGGTTGAAGATCTTATGACCTTCAGGGTAATTATTATTTTTTTTTTAGTATTTTTAAAATTGAAGTATAGTTGATTTATAATGCTGTGTTAATTTCTGCTGTATAGTAAAGTGATTTGGTTACACATGTTTATATGTTCTTTTTTATATTCTTTTTTGTTACAGTTTATCACATGATATTGAATACAATTTCCTGTGTTGTACAGTAAAACCTTGTTGTTTATCTATCTAAATATACTTGTTTCCATCTGCTAAACCCAAGAATAATATTTTTATCATCAGTATTTATGTAATATTGCAGATGAAATTGTATCAAATGTAGTAATATTAATGACAACATGGTCTGAAATGCATCTTTAGAAGCTGTATTTTAAAAATAAAACTCAATACTACTGTGGTAAGACTATGAAAACCATTAGGATGAATTGTGTGTTTTTGAATCATGACTTATTGTTGCTTCATAAATCTATTTTTTCCCCCTTTTCATCATTTTCCCCTTGGAAGGTCAGACTATTTTTCATGTCTTTTAATGAAGTTAGGACTTTGTGTTTTACCAGGAATGGAGGTTCATTGATGTACTGGGTTTACTTTTAATTTTATAATGAGCCCCTGGAGTGACAGGGGTAAGCTGTTTCACTTCTTTTGAACTCTTTTTCCTTTAGAACAGACACAGTGTGCTCATTAGTCAAGTGCTTGGAGATTCTTAAATATCAAATAGGAAACTTAGGAAAATGTAAAGTATGATTCTCTACATACAAATGGGTTTGCCTGTTCCAAGCAGATGTATGATAAGTGTGTCCTGAAGTAAGTCTGATTGAGAATTTAACCATTCATAGTTCATTGTAAAGCATTGGAATCCTAGTTGCAGCAGGTGAAAAAAAAACTCCCTGATAATTCTATTGGACTTTGAGAGCGTCGTGTGAGAGTATTTCTTGGGCATACCGCACAGCTTGTGGGACCTTAGTTCCCTGACTGGGGATTGAACCCTGGCCCTTGGCAGTGAAAGCATAGGTGTGTGAATATTTTTGATTCTGCTCCATTCATCATTTGGTTAGCTCAGTTCATCAGAATCTGCATGGGAGTTCAGGAGATATGTTAGCTTGGTTTGTGCAGGATACAGCTCAGCACCATTTGCAAAAGCTGAGTTTGAGTTCTAATACTCGCTTTATGGAACCTCAAGAGAGCCCAGTGACCATGCTGGGGTTTGTGAGAGAAGGTGCTGTGTAGCTATGAGTTTCCTTATCCTCAGAGGCTTAGGATAACTGTGTTTTGTTCCTTGGTAATATAGTGGCTCGGAGAAAACCATTCCTGACTACTTTACCTCCCTAACTTATTTTGGGATTACAGTTCAACTCTAGGGATATTTTCAGAAAGAGAAAAAAATGTAGCCACTTTTTTCCATAGCTCTTATTTTTTTTTAATCATTTTGAAAGTATAGTTACATTTCCTCATACTCATTTCAAGCTATTACCAACTTCTTTCTCTTTCTATTCTGTCCTCTTTAAAAAATTTATCTTTAATTGAAGTATAGTTGCTTTACAATGTTCAATAGCTCTTCAAGGAATATCATACAGACCACTTGGCAGTCCGTGGATCAGCTCATGTCCACCTAGTAGAGTAGTCCATCAGTATTGCATTTATAGGGGCTTCCCTGGCAGCTCAGACAGTAAAGAATCTGCCTGCAATTCGGGAGACTTAGGTTCAATCCCAGGGTCAAAGATCCCCTGGAGAAGGGAATGACTACCCACTCTAATATTCTTGCCTGGAGAATTCCAGGGACAGAAGAGCCTGGTGGGCTACCATCCATGGGGTCACAAAAGAGTCGGACGCGACTGAGTGACTGACACTTTCTCGGTTTTCTTGATTGCATTCATAACCCTTAGGGGTTTGGCGCTGTAGGCTCTCCTGAAGTAGAGTTAATTAGGCAGCTTATTTTTGAGATTACTGTTCTCATGGGAAGACTTGCAGATTGACTGGAGGGGCAGAGTGGGAGGACCAGTGGTTCTAGAAAGCCAGGAGAACAGATTAGACTGTAAGCCAGCTGCTGCTTGTCCCAAGCCTGGAGAGTCTTTGATTAGAACTGTAGACCTATAGACCTGAAAGGTACTGAGGCTGCTCATCTTAAGGACCTTTGTTTGGCGTAGGAGAAACAGGTGTGTGTCAGCTCAGAAAACATTCTTGGAGCACCCACTCTTTGCCAGGTTGAGGGAGCAGTACAATGATGAATTATCCCCTCAAAGAGCTTACTGAGCAGTAAAGGGCTGCAAACATAAGTCAATTTAAATGCTCTGTGGAGGCACCGTGGGAGCACAAAGGAAGAGATTCAGCCCTGTCCATGTAGGAGGCAGCGGGAAGGGCTGGGGGAGGCTTTATGGATGAGAAAACCTAAGCTGAATCTTAAAGGATGAAAAGAATTAGCCAGGGGAATGAGAGTCCTGGGGTGAGGCTAACAGCATCCTGGGAAGAGGGGAAATAGAACCAAAGATGAGGCGGCTTGAGATAGCATGTGTCTGGGAGCTGCGGGCAGCTCAATAGTAATAGGAGGTGAAGTGCAGAGAGCAAGTGCTGAGAGGTGGGGTGGGAAAGGACCACACCATAGACGTTTTGTTCTGTAGACTCTGGAGAGTCCCTACCTGGCTTTAAGCAGGAGAAGAGCAATCGAGTTTGGCTTTGGGGAGAATCACTATGGGGGATGGCTTTGCAGGAACAAGGCTGAACACAGGAGGACCAGTTAGGAGGCTCTTGGCATCATCCAGGGAAAAGATGACGGACTAGGACAGTTCCCATTGTCAGGTGGCTCAAGTGGTAAGAAATCTGCCTGCCAATGCAGGAGACGCAGGTTCAATTCCTTGGTTGGAAAGATCCCCTGGAGGAGAAAATGGCAACCCACTAGTATTCTTACCTGGAGAATTCCATGGACAGAGGAGCCTGGGGGGCTGCAGTCCATGGGGTCGCAAAGAGTCGGACATGACTGAGCACATGTGAATGCACACGGGACAGTGGTAGGATTGGACCAAGGATGGAGCCTTAATGGGTCACAGAAAGTTAGGAACCTAAGCAAAACCCTAAAGAGAGAAAATAAAAAATCAGCAAAGAGTGTCAAGAAGAGGATTTCAGAAGCAATGGGTGATGGAAGCTACTAAATGTAGCTGAGGGATCCAGTTGGCTAAAGACTGAGAAGTGTCCAAAGTGGTGGTCTGTGGCCCAGCACTGCCAGGAGTATCTGGGGGCTGGCTACAAGAGCAAACTCGTGACCCACACTTGAGAGACATGGATGTAGAGATGGCTGGTGACGATCTGGACAGATCATCTTTATTGGAGTGGCTGGGACAGGATCAACACTGCAGACAATTTGGGAGTTAATATAAAATGAGAAAGTGGAGCTCATATTGTCTTGAAAGAAACTTGACCTAGACAGAAAAGTGAGTTTGTTAGAGACAGGTGTAAGTCAACAAGGCACATTTCTGGAGCCTCCCTGGTGGTCCAGTGGTCAAGACTCTGTGCTTTCAGTGCAGGGGGAACGGGTTTGATACCTGGTCAGGGAACTAAGATCCCGCATGCCACACAGCATGGCCAAAATAAAATAAAATAAAAATTATATGTTAAAAAAAAGAAGACACATTTCTTAGCATGGCTAAGACTTGAACACCTTTTTTTTTTTTTTCGGTCTAAAGGAAAGTAGGAAGATTGAGGTTTATGAAAAGGAGGTGGCTAAAGAAAAAAAAATATGTAGAAGACTTACATATCCTTTCATAGCAGTGTAAGAACAAATGTAAATTACTGTATAGTGGGATTGAGAGAAATGGCTGTTGCCTTGGGGTTGTGAGGCATGGGGTTTAATTGTGGCTCTGTTTTTCAAGGTTTCTTTGAGAAATCTTGTGTATGAATAATAATACATTGGAGGAGCCTCCCTGGCAGTCTAGTGGCTAAGACTGTGAGCTCCCAATTTGTGGGGCCTGGGTTCAATCCCTGGTCAGGGAACTAGATCCCACATGCTGCAGCTAAGAGTTCAAATGCTGCAGCTAAGACCTGGTGCAGTCAAAGGAATAAACAGATAAAAATAAATATTTAAAAATCCCATATGTTTAAAAAATAGTACATTGTGTATTAATAATAGCCCACAGCTATTTATGGCAGGGACCTGGTTAGAATTCCAAGTCCCTTACCATTAAGTGTGTAAACATGAGCAAATCATCTAGATACTCTTAGCGTTGGTTTCCTCGTTTCTAGAAAAGGCATAATAATATCCACTATAGTGAGTTAATGTGATGATTAAATGAGAAAGTTGTGTATGTAAACTCTAGGGTGTCCCCTATTAGCATAGACAGGATAAGCACTCAACAACTGTTTGAAGGAATGACTAAGAGAATTGATGTGAAAATCAGCACCTGACTAGGCAGGCTGTTTAATATTGGAATGTTGCAATTTCCCCATCTGTGTAAAAGGGCTAATAATAGCACCCTTTCATTTATAGAATTTTATTAAGAGAAAAAGGAGCCATTTATGAAACAGTTGTATGAAATTTAATGCTTCAGAAGTTAAAGGAAACATTTCACAGTACTGACGATTAACTGGTTGGCTATCTTCTTCAGTGTCAGTTTCCTTGTAAATCCTCTAAAGGAGAAATTAGTCAAGTAATCAGTCAATCAGCGATCGTTCATGTGTATGTGCATAGTCGCTAAGTCGTGTCTGACTCTTTGCAGCCCCATGGACTGTAGCCCGCCAGGCTCCTCTGTCCTCCAGGCAGAAATACTGGAGTGGGTTGGCATTTCCTTCTCCAGGCAGCAATGACTCATTGAATGTCTAATGTATGTAAGAGAACATTCTAGACACTGAAGGAGAGCCACAATAAACAAACAACAACAAAAGTCCATGAGGAGCTTAAAGTCTAACAAAAGACATGATGTTCCAGGGTAGAAGTGATTCTAGCCGTGTCAGGAGCTCAAACAGTTTGCGGTCAGGAACTTGTTCAGAAGAGGAGGAGAACATTTGCAAGTCACTTCTTTTTGCGGATGCACTATGTTTGGAGAAATGGCAGCTGCTAAGACCAGTGGTGCCCTTGGAATAATCCCATTCCTTGAGCTGCAGTAGTCTCCCTGGCAGCTTTGCGACTTCAAGGAGCTCTGACCCCAGCAGCTTCCTCGGTCTCTTTACGTTTCTTACTCAGGAAGGAGCTCGTTTGGAATGGTGGTCACTGATTACTCTGAAATTTCTTCTTTCCACTGCTTTTTATATACAGACTAGGTGGTGGGAGAAACAGAAGAGGATGTAACAGGGCAGGGTTGTGAACTTCATTTTCATCATGGAAATTGGGGACTGCTGCTTTGTCTTCTTGGACATCCTTGAAGGCTGTGTGAAATTTGCATCTGCCTGGAGATGTTATGCCCAGTTCATCTGTGAGGCTGCTTCTGGTTTCTCAAGCTTTGGCTTCCCGGTGGCAGCCTCCACTCTTGGACCACCATTTCTCAGTATACTCCCCACCCTGCACCTTTGGTCACAGTGCTCACTCAGCATGAGTATTTCCCAAGCTGCTGGTGACTGTGGAGGGCACAGTACTACTACCACATGAGGTTCCATCTTACGTTTCCTGTATGACGAGTTGGCATGTTGTGTTGTAGAGCTGATGTGGAGTGGTGGGTGCCGGGATGTGAAGGCAGTAATAGAGCCTCCACCTGTTTCTTGCTGAGATCTATCTTGATTGCTTCCATTGCAAGTGGATTTGGATGCAATGGAAATTTGTACTTTTCTGTAGGCAAAGAAAGGTCAGTAGGAGTAAGGACTGCATGAGAACAAGTGATGGGATGCTGAACCAAGGATCATTTCTTTTTTGGAGGTTTCCCTGGTGGCTGAGTGGTAAAGAATCCACCTGCAATGCAGGTGACCCGGGTTTGACCCCTGGGTCCTGAAGATCCCCTGGAGAAGGGAATGGTAACCCATTCAAGTATTCTTGCCTGGGAAATCCCATGGACAGAAGAGCCTGGCGGGCTGCAGTCCATGGGGTCACAAAGAGTCGGACATGACTAAGTGACAAACACTGATTTACAATGTGTTAATTTCTGCTGTACAGCAAAGTGACTCAGTTATGCACACATATACATTATTTTTCAAATTCTTTTCCATTATGATTTATCCCAAGATATTAAATATAGTTCCCTGTACTATATAGTAGGACTTTATTGTTTATCCATCCTACATATACTAGTTTGCACCTGCTAATCCCAAACTCCCACTCCATCCTTGGCAGCTACGTATCTGCAGGAACTCATTCTAAATAAGGATTTGATCAAAACTTCCGTGAGAGAGAATCCAGTGTCCATTTCACCCTGAGATTTTCCAGAAGGAGCATTATTGAGACCCACAGGCACACCTGCCGACACAGCCATTTTTGTTACAGTTCTGACTGCGATTGCCACATCCTTAAGTAAACCCAGATCGGAGAGGTCATCGTGGGAGGCTGCAGGCTGACATGGGGGAACAATTCCCCCATTCACAGGGTACAAGGGCGGGCCTGTCTCCTGTGCCAAGCAAAATGGTGCCCAGGATAGATGTCACTCTTCTAATCTTGCTTCAGGTGATTAGAACCAATTAAGAGGGTGACACATAGCAGAGATGGAGAAGGAAAACACAGAGGGTGTCAGTTGGTTTCTCTTGGCCCAAGAGAGAGAGCAAGCATTTGCATCTGCCCGCTTCACAAGTGCCCTTGTAAACTGTTGGACACCTTTAGCTTGTCCGCTGACCTTTCTGGGCTCTTCTCCCTCTTGGTTTCTGAAACAGCAGAGTTGCTACCTGCTTAGTGAGAGTCATTTAGTCTTAAAGAATCTGGTGGGAAATGCTTTTCTTTTTGGAGAGCCTACTGTTATTGCATGCTTCCTTCCCAGGAGCGCACAGAGCCTGTCCATTTGGTGCGAACAGTGGAGGGAGGAGGCCAACAGGTGCCATTGGGGGAGCATTCTGGTCCATTCGGGGGGCACCAGGCTTGTTTTGATCTTCACTCAGATGGGAGGCTTTAGAGGGATCCCCTCTTGGGCTAGGAAGGGGACTCTTTGATCTCGCTTCGCCTAATAGGCAGAACCCTCTTCTCTGTTTCCTCTAAGGACAAAAATAAACAGAGAAGCTGAGTTTGTGGACAGCTGCATAAACATGCAATTTGGAAGTATGCAAAAAATATGTGGGTTATATATACGTTCGTACACATATCCTCTTGATCTGGTCTTGCATCCTTGTGACCATCGCTGGGTCTGAGATTTTCATCGGATGCAGTAAAATCCAGTCCCTTAATGCTTCGAGGAGTTTAAGGACTCAGAGCACTTGGGCAGAAGCATTTCTCTCCCTTGGACATGCAGCAGTTCTGAGACATTCCAACTGTAATCATTTCAAGTGTAATAAGACAGCCCTCCTTAACATGCCAAAAGCAGGCTACTCACACTGTAGATGGCAGGTAACTTGATTGTGTAGTAGAGGCGATGAGTTTACACTTAGACAACAGAGTCTGCAAGTCTGAGGCCAAATTCATCTTCTTTTCTGTGCCCCTCCTTCCCAAGGAGGTCTTTCTTCTGAAACTTATCACTTATTTAATGGGACCACCATTTGCCTGCTCACAGGCACAAAACCCTGGAGTGACCTAGTCTCCTTTGCTGTCAACCTCCAATCAGTCTCCATAAATGTTCTCTATTAGTCTGTCTCTTCATTGACAGAGTTCAGGTCATTGACCTGATCAGAACTAATGCAACAGTTTCCTAACTGATAGTATAGCTTTACATTTAATGACATACATAAAATATTTCGGATAATAATATGATAAGATGTGGAAAGCTCATACACTTTAGACGCTTGGGAGAACAGAGAAGAGACATTGACATTCAAGAGACGGCAGTGGTTAAATGTTTAGAAACGTTTCACTATTTAGTGCTGGTCTCTAGTTATTTTCCATGGCTTTTCCTCCCTGACCAGTCCTGCAAGTTTTTGTCTTTGTACCCGTGTCACAATGCTCCCTCTGCCTAGAATGCTGGCATTCATTTTTTCCTTCTGCTGATCAAAATCCTCTCTGTTAATCAGAGTGGCTTATAGCTATGTCCTTCCTGAACATCCCAGGCAGAAATCTTCACTCCCTTGACTGAATTTCCAGAATTCTAATATGCTTTATTCCACATTTTGAATACCTTGCTTTCTAGTTTCCTGTGTATATTTCTTACCTGTCTCCTTACTAGATTATGGATTCCTGAACTAAAGGGGGGTTTATTTTATTTACTGTGTTTTTTTAAAATTGAAGTCTAGTTAATTTGCAATATTGTGTTAGTTTCAGGTGTAGGGCAAAGTAATTTGATATTTTTTCAAATTATTTTCCATTATAGGCTATTATACTGAATATAGTTCCCTGTGCTATAGAGTATATCCTTGTTGCTTATCTGGCTTATGTATAGCAGTGTGTATTAGTGGTTTTCCATATTCCTAATACACACCTCCTCTCCCTCCCTTTTCCCTTTGGTAACTATGTTTGTTTTGGATGTCTGAGAGTCCCTTTCTGTTTCATATAATGTATGATAGTGAGTGAAGTCTCTCAGTCATGTCCGACTCTTTGGGACCTCATGGACTAAAGCCTACCAGGCTCCTCCATCCATCCATGGGATTTACTAGGCAAGAATACTGGAGTGGGTTGCCATTTCCTTCTCCAGGGGGATCCTCCCAATCCAGGGATCAAACCTGGGTCTCCCACATCGTAGGCAGATGCTTTTACCATCTGAGCCACCAAGGAAGTCCATATAATATATAATGTATAGGGTAATTTATGTTATTTTTTTAAATTCCACATGTAAGTGATAATTATATAATATTTATCTTCCTCTTTCTGACTTACTTCACTTAGTATGATACTCTCTAGGTCCATCCATGTTGCTGCAGATGGCATTACTTCATTCTTTCTATGGTTCAGTAATATCCCATTGTATATATGTACCACACCTTAAACTAGTCATCTGTTGTTGGATGTTTTTTCCCCTTAAACATATTTGTTATCTGCAGAGCATAGCATGGTGCCCTGCATAAGGTAACCCCTAAACAAATACTTTAAAAAGCAGATGGATGGTACCAACCATGATATCCACACATTTATCTAATATTCCTTGAGTGGGGGGAAGGGATAAATTAGGAGACTGGGGTTGACATATACACAGTTCTATATATAAAATAGATAACTGTTAATAATGGGACCTGAATACTGTATTCACAGAAAACTCTGCTCAGTATTCTGTAATGACCTATGTGGGAAAAGAATCTAAAAAAGAATGGTTATATGTATAACTGATTCACTTTTCTGTACAGCAGAAACTAACACAAAGTTGTAAACCAATTATAATCCAATAAGAATTAATTTAAAATTAAAATAAAAATAATATTTTTATGCCCATCATTTTGTGCCTTTATGCCCATGATTCCTTTTCCTAACCTTATTGAGACCAGGCTTTTTCTCCAGGAACTCATAGCCTGATTCAATTAGCAATTCTTGACAGAACATTATTTCTAATTACCCTGATCCCATCACCCTCTCCTGGAGAGTCAAGTCTCATTTAAAGGATGCCTTCAACAATTGGGGCCAGTGCTCTGTGAGATTGGTCTTTAGTGATTTAAACTGTAATCAACTCACATCCCCCCTTTCACCCATACCTGCTCCACAGACAGCTGTTAAATCATGTTTTCCATGTTATATCTGTTTAATTCATTTATTCATTCGGTAAACTTGGCTCCTGCTCAGTTTCTTCAGTCATGTTCAACTCTTTGCGACCTCGTGGACTGTAGCCTACCAGGTTCCTCTGTCCATGGGATTCTCCAGGCAAGAATACTGGAGTGGATTGCCATGCCCTCCTCCAGGAGATCTTCCCGACCCAGGGATCGAACCCTCGATTCTGTGTCTCCTGAACTGGCATGTGGATTCTTTACCCGCTGAGCCACTGGGAAGCCCAGTAAACTTTGAGTATCTACTAAATGCTCAGTACTCTACCAGATGCTGTTTCTAAGATTTAATTCTGGACTTAGATGGAGTTTTGAAATTGAGCTCAGGGACTTCCCTGTGTGGTCCAGAGGTGAAGAATCCACCTCCCAATGCAGGGGACACAGGTTCGATCCCTGGTCTGAGAAGAGCTCACATACTGCAAGACATTAAGCCCATGTGCCACAATTACTGAAGCCCTCGCTCTAGATCCCGTGCTCTGCAACAGGAGAAACTACTGCAACAAGAAACCTGTGCATTGCAACTAGAGAGTAGCCCCCCTTCACCACAACTAGGGAAAGAGTCTGCATGCAGCAATGAAGACCTGGAGCAGCCAAAAATACAAAATAAAAATATTGATAAATAAATAAAATTTCTTTGAAAAGAAATTGAACTCAGTCTAGTAGGAAAGACATAAATAATAGAAATTACCCACAGAGTGTGACAGTGCTGTGATAGAAATGTGTTTGCGAGGTGTTATATAGTCACAAGCCTCTTCCCTGGTGGCTCAGTGGTAAAGACTCTGCCTGCAGTGCAGGAATCTTGGGTTCGATCCCTGAGCTGGGCAGATCCCCTGGAGGAGGGCATGGAGGAGAATTCCATGGACAGGGCAGCCTGGCGGGCTATAGTCCATGGGGTCGCAAAGAGTCGGACACGACTGAATGACTAACACATACACATACAGTCACAGAGGAGGGATATTCCCTGGAAGGGAAGAAGGTGGAGAGAGGGCAGAGAAGGATTCCTGAGGATTTGGTAATTCTGTGAAAGCTTGGAGCAGCAAAAAAGAAAAAAAAAAGTAACTTAATCAGGGGAAGGAGAACAGGGCAAATAGGGCAACCTTTGTGAGAGTGTGTGTGTGTGTGTGTGTGGGCAGGGGCGGGAGGGTGGCTGAGAATGCCTGAGAGTGTTTGGAGGACTGACCAGAACAGGGTCTGTGATGAGTGAGGAAGCTGCAGAGGTGGGCTGGTTTTGCATGCCTTGTTAGAGAGATTGGATTTTGTCTTGAAAAGCTACTGAAGAATTTATTTATGTCTGTGGAATTTAGCCCATGCCAAGCTTTACAAATTCTGATAACATCGTGTAGTGCATTACTTTTTTGTGGCATGAGAGGATGGTTTGGTAAGAATACTTTTTCTGTTTCCAGATAAATTTTGGATAAAAACACTGGAAAAGGCATACTAACACATGGACAGAGGCCCCTGACATGAAGGTAGCCATTCGACAGCATTGAGTATGGGTGGTCAGCGAGCAGCTGCGGGTCTTACAACACCTGCTCACTCTCCTGACCTGGCCCTTCCGGTCTCCCCAGACTCCTGCTCTGCTTCGTGCACATCCTCTCAGCTGTCCCTTGGATGCGCTAAGCTTTCCCTGTTTCTGGTCCTTTGCCTCAGTCATTCCGCATCCTGATACACTCATTGTTTCTATGGCTGGTTGTCCTCAGCCTTGAGATGTCTTCTAAAAGGTCTTTTCAGGGGCTGTATCTCAGACTTCTTAATCCCAAACCCCATCTGGATATTTTCCGTCATTCCATCTGAACACTTCTTGCATATACTTAATACGAGTATACTTATATATTTGTTAACTTTCTACCATATTATTTATTCATCTTCTGTCTCTTTCTCTAGACTATAAGCTTTCTTTTTTAATTTGTTTATTTTTGGTGGAAGGATAATTGCTTTACAATATTGTGTTGGTTTCTGCCATTCATCAACATGAATCAGACATAGGTATACATGTGTCCCCTCCCTCTTGAGCCTCCTTCCCACCTCCCACGCCTTCCCACCCCTCTAGGTTGTTTCAGAGCCCCAGTTTGAGTTCCCTGAGTCACTCAGCAAATAGGCTGGAATCTTTCTGAGAGGAGAGACCAGGTCTCTGTCTACCACAGGTGCTCAGGAAATATTTAGGTGCTATTAAATGTGGAAGTTTCTATGTGAACACCCATCAAATATGGTGGAACATGAACCCTAGGATATGGGCAATGACCTTTGCTGACCTCAGGCTGACCAAAGGGGAGTCTATCACTATCCAAAATCCACAGTGATGGCCATATTATAGATGAGGCTACATTATAGCAAGATTCTTTCCAAGTATATTCTTGGACAGTCTCAAAGTAGGTCTGTGATTCAGGGGATGTCACAACCTTTCTGCTTATGCTGTGGTGACCCTCCCTGTAAAAGTGAGTCTATAAAGAAAGTCAGGGGGACTTCCCTAGTGGTTCAGTGGTAAAGAATCCTTCTGCCAATGCAGGAGACAAGGGTTCAATCCCTGGTCTGGGAAGATCCCACATGCTGCTGGAGCAACTAAGCCCATGTGCTACAACTATTGAGCCTGTGCTCTGGAGTACATGAATTGCAACTACAGAAGCCTGTGCACCCTAAAGCCCATGCTTCATAACAAAGAGAAGCCACTGTAGTAAGCCCACATGCCACAAGTAGAGAATAGCCACTGCTCACTGCAACTAGAGGAAGCCAGGGCAAAGCCAGTGCAGCCAAAATAAATAAATATGATTTTAAAAGAGGCAGTGAGTAGACATAAATGAGAATAATATGGACATGATGGAGTTATGCTCAATAACTTGCCTTTTAAATATGGCAGAGCCGTGTTTACATGGAGATTCAGCAATGGAATCGTGGGATGATGAGCTACATGAAATCAGGAGTAGAATTGCCATGAGGCTCCTATAAGGCAGAGTTCAGAGAAAAGAGGTTTACTCACTTAGAGACATGAAGACTGGGAGGCTTCATGAAAGTTTGTAAGCATGTCAATCAGTAAATCAACAAGCATTTGTTGACTTACAGTTTGAACTTGGTGATAAGTTGCTTTTCAACCCTGGCTGTACAACAGACTCCTCACGGCCCACCTCAGGCCATTTAAATCAGAACCTCTAGGGGTGGGGCCTGGGAATGAATATTTTTAAAAGCTCCCAAGATTATTTTAATTTGCAACTGGGATTGAGATTTACAGGCATGGAGTCTCTTTGGAAGATAATAAGATGTGTAATACAACTCTTGTCCTTAAGGGGCTTGATTGGAGCTTGAAATTTAACAATGACAACTCAAGTGATAACACAAAGCCTGTGCCATGTGAGGAGTTTGTAACATGTGTAGATGAGGTTAGAGTAGGGACATATTTTTGTACTTGGGATACTTCAGTTCAGTTCAGTTCAGTTCAGTCACTCAGTTGTGTCCGACTCTTTGCAACCCCATGAATTGCAGCACACCAGGCCTCCCTGTCCATCACCAACTCCCAGAGTTCACTCAGACTCACGTCCATCGAGTCAGTGATGCCATCCAGCCATCTCATCCTCTGTCGTCCCCTTCTCCTCCTGCCCCCAATCCCTCCCAGCATCAGAGTCTTTTCCAATGAGTCAACTCTTTGCATGAGGTGGCCAAAATGTTGGAGTTTCAGCTTTAGCATCATTCCTTCCAAAGAAATCCCAGGGCTGATCTCCTTCAGAATGGACTGGTTGGATCTTCTTGCCATCCAAGAGATTCTCAAGAGTCTTCTCCAACACCACAGTTCAAAAGCATCAATTCTTCGGTGCTCAGCCTTCTTCACAGTCCAACTCTCACATCCATACATGACCACTGGAAAAACCATAGCCTTGACTAGATGGACCTTTGTTGGTAAAGTAATATCTCTGCTTTTGAATATGCTATCTAGGTTGGTCATAACATTCCTTCCAAGGAGTAAGCATCTTTTAATTTCACGGCTGCAGTCAGGGACAATTAATTAAATGTCAGTTATGTACCCAGCCTTGGAATAAATTCTGAAGGAGATACAGAGGAGAATAACACACAAGAAACATCTGTTTCATATAGAGGAAAACAGAATTAACAACTTTGAAAAAACCAGAATGGTATTTGCTATGGTAAATTATGATTGGGAATTTAAGTGCATTAAGATATTGAAAAGGAATTCCCTGGTGGTTCAGTGGTTAGGACTTGGTGCCTTCACTGTGTGATGCAGGTTCAATCCCTAGTCACGGAACTAAGATCCTGCAAGCTGTGCATTGTACCCCCGCTGCACCTCCCTCACCTCCCCCACCAAGAAAAGTATTGAAGAGATACCATTAAACATATTTGGAGAAAGTTTCTAGTTGGAGGTAGAATTTGAGTTTTGCCTTAGAGAACTGCAAATAATTTAATTCTACAATTTAAAGAGGACACACTTCTTCTTCCCAGGCAGCATGCTAAGCACTTTGCAGGAATTATCTCATTCAGTGATCACAGTATGCTTCTGAACTATGTTATTATTATCTCTTTTTTGCAGGTGGCAAAACTAAGGCTTATGAAGACATTTGTCAAAGGCCACACAAGGTATAAAGTGGTAGAGTTAAATTCAAAACCAGGGCTGTGTGGCTCTTGGACTGGGCTTGAACTCATGTCTGTAGGACCAGCATGAGCAGAGAGGGAAGGCCAGGGTAGGCAAAGTACATTTCTTGCATGTTGAGTAAGTAGCTGGTGAGGTGGAGTAGACCTTTGATTGAAAAAGTGAGTTGGGGCCCAGTTCAGTTTATCAGAGATTTTGATGTCCATTTCATGGGTAACTTTACATAGATCTCTCAGCAGGTGAATGGATAAAGGAGATGAGGTACATTTATACAATGGAGTACTACTCAGTCATAAAAAAGAATGAAATAGGAATTTCCCTGGCGAGCCAGTGGTTAAGACTCTGCCTCCCAATATAGGGTGTGTGTGTTCAAGTCCTGGTCAGGGAGCCACATGCCTCATGGCCAAAAAACCAAAACCATAATTCAGAAGCAGTACCGTAACAAATTCAATAAAGATTTTAAAAATGGTCCACATCAAAAAATATCTTGAAAAAAAAAGAATTAAATAATTCCATTTGCAACAACATGGTTGAACCTAGAGATGATCATACCAAGTGAAGTAAGTCAGAAGGAGAAAGGCAAATACCATATGATAAAACTTATACATAGAATCTAAAATACGATACAGACGAACTGTTTTTACCAAACAGAAACTGACTCACAGACATAGAAAACTGACTTGTGGTTGCCTGGGAGAAGGGGGCAGGACAGGGATGGATTGGGAATTTGAGGTCAGCAGATGCAACTATTATATACAGGATGGATAAAAAACAAGGTCCCGTTATACAACACGGGGAGCTATTTTCAGTATTTTATATATTTTATATATATAACTATTTTCATATATTATATATATATATATATTATCTGAATCACTTTGCTATACAACAGAAATTAACACAACATTTTAAGTCAATTATACTTCAATAAGGGCTTCCCAGGTGGCACAGTGGTAAAGAATCCACCTGCCAATGCAGGAGACACAAGAGATGCCTGTTCAATTCCTGGATTGGGAATATTCCCTAGAGTAGGAAATGGCAACCCACTCCAATATTCTTATCTGGGAAATCCCGTGGACAGAGGAGCCTGGTAATCTACAGTCCACGGGGTTGCAATAGAGTTGGACATGACTGAGCTACTGAGCACACACACACATACATACTTCAATAAAATAAATTCTAAAAAATGTCTCAGAAGTCAAGGCATGAAGGCCAAAGGGCCTGAACAAGGTCAGTGACAGAGGGACAAGGAAGCATTCGATTTTGGGCACCTTAGAGAGGAATATCTGTTCTTCATGTCCAAAGATGGCAGAGCATGTGGGATTGGATAGTAAGTACCTTGGGGCTTATTTTGATTTGATTTGAGTTTGAATTTCCTTACATTACATTAAGGAAAGGTAGGGAGACGTTCAAGGTCAGGAGGGGCGGCGGTGAGGAGATACCCCTCCTCCAAGGTAAGGAGCAACGGCTGCACTTTGCTGGAGCAGCCGTGAAGAGATACCCCACGCCCAAGGTAAGAGAAACCCAAGTAAGACGGTAGGTGTTGCGAGAGGGCATCAGAGGGCAGACATACTGAAACCATACTCACAGAAAACTAGTCAATCTAATCACACAGACAACAGCTTTGTCTAACTCAATGAAACTAAGCCATGCCCTGTAGGGCCACCCAAGACAGGCGGGTCATGGTGGAGAGGTCTGACAGAACGTGGTCCACTGGAGAAGGGAATGGCAAAAAACTTCAGTATTCTTGCCTTGAGAACCCCATGAACAGTATGAAAGGGCAAAATGATAGGACACTGAAAGAGGAACTCCCCAGGTCAGTAGGTGCCCAGTTTGCTACTGGAGATCAGTGGAGAAATAACTCCAGAAAGAATGAAGGGATGGAGCCAAAGCAAAAACAATACCCAGCTGTGGATGTGACTGGTGATAGAAGCAAGGTCTGATGCTGTAAAGAGCAATATTCCATCAGATCAGATCAGTCGCTCAGTCGTGTCCGACTCTTTGCGACCCCATGAATCGCAGCACGCCAGGCCTCCCTGTCCATCACCTGGAATGTTAGGTCCATGAATCAAGGCAAATTGGAAGTGGTCAAACAGGAGACAGCAAGAGTGAACGTCGACATTCTAGGAATCAGCAAACTAAAATGGACTGGAATGGGTGAATTTAACTCAGATGACCATTATATCTACTACTGTGGGCAGGAATCCCTTAGAAGAAATGGAGTAGCCATCATGGTCAACAAAAGAGTCCAAAATGCAGTACTTGGATGCAATCTCAAAAACGACAGAATGATCTCTGTTCGTTTCCAAGGCAAACCATTCAATATCACAGTAATCCAAGTCTATGCCCCAAACAGTAATGCTGAAGAAGCTGAAGTTGAATGGTTCTATGAAGACCTACAAGACCTTTTAGGACTAACACCCCAAAAAGATGTCCTTTTCATTATGGGGACTGGAATGCAAAAGTAGGAAGTCAAGAAACACCTGGAGTAACAGGCAAATTTGGCCTTGGAATATGGAATGAAGCAGGGCAAAGGCTAATAGAGTTTTGCCAAGACAACGCACTGGTCATAGCATACACCCTCTTCCAATAACACGAGAAGACTCTACACATGGACATCACCAGATAGTCAACACTGAAATCAGATTGATTATATTCTTTGCAGCCAAAAATGGAGAAGCTCTATACAGTCAGCAAAAATAAGACTGGGAGCTGACTGTGGCTCAGATCATGAACTCCTTATTGCCAAATTCAGACTTAAATTGAAGAAAGTAGGGAAAACCACTAGACCATTCAGGTATGACCTAAATCAAATCCTTTATGATTATACAGTGGAAGTGAGAAATAGATTTAAGGGCCTAGATCTGATAGATAGAGTGCCTGATGAACTATGGAATGAGGTTCGTGACATTGTACAGGAGACAGGGATCAAGACCCCCATGGAAAAGAAATGCAAAAAAGCAAAATGGCTGTCTGGGGAGGCCTTACAAATAGCTGTGAAAAGAAGAGAAGCAAAAAGCAAAGGAGAAAAGGAAAGATATAAACATCTGAATGCAGAGTTCCAATGAATAGCAAGGAGAGATAAGAAAGCCTTCCTCAGTGATCAATGCGAAGAAATAGAGGAAAACAACAGAATGGGAAAGACTAGAGATCTCTTCAAGAAAAGTAGAGATACCAAGGGAACATTTCATGCAAAGATGGGCTCAATAAAGGACAGAAATGGTATGGACCTAACAGAAGCAAAAGCTATTAAGAAGAGGTGGCAAGAATACACAGAAGAACTGTACAAAAAAGATCTTCATGACTCAGATAATCATGATGGTGTGATCACTGACCTAGAGCCAGACATCCTGGAATGTGAAGTCAAATGGGCCTTAGAAAGCATCACTATGAACAACGCTAGTGGAGGTGATGGAATTCCAGTTGAGCTATTTCAAATCCTGAAAGATGATGCTGTGAAAGTGCTGCACTCAATATGCCAGCAAATTTGGAAAACTCAGCAGTGGCCACAGGACTGGAAAAGGTCAGTTTTCATTCTAATCCCTAAGAAAGGCAATGCCAAAGAATGCTCAAACTACCGCACAATTGCATTCATCTCACACGCTAGTAAAGTGATGCTCAAAATTCTCCAAGTCAGGCTTCAGCAGTATGTGAACCGTGAACTTTTCCAGATGTTCAAGCTGATTTTAGAAAAGGCAGAGGAACCAGAGATCAAATTGCCAATATCCACTGGATCATGGAAAAAGCAAGAGAATTCCAGAAATTTCTGCTTTATTGACTATGCCAAAGCCTTTGACTGTGTGGCTCACAATAAACTTTGGAAAATTATGAAAGAGATGGGAATCCCAGACAACCTGACCTGCCTCTTCAGAAATCTATATGCAGGTCAGGAAGCAACAGTTAGAACTGGACATGGAACAACAGACTGGTTCCAAATAGGAAAAGGAGTACGTCAAGGCTGTATATTGTCACCCTGCTTATTTAACTTATATGTAGAGTACATCATGAGAAACGCTGGGCTGGAAGAAGCACAAGCTGGAATCAAGATTGCCAGGAGAAACACCAATCACCTCAGATATGCCGATGACACCACCCTTATGGCAAAGGGAAGAGGAACTAAAAAGCCTCTTGATAAAAAGTGAAAGAGGAGAGTGAAAAAGTTGGCTTAAAGCTCAACATTCAGAAAACGAAGATTATGGCATCTGGTCCCATCACTTCATGGCAAATAGATGGGGAAACAGTGGAAACAGTGTCAGACTTTATTTTTGGGGGCTCCAAAATCACTGGAGATGGTGATTGCAGCCATGAAATTAAAAGATGCTTACTCCTTGGAAGGAAAGTTATGACCAACCTAGATAGCATATTCAAAAGCAGAGACATTACTTTGCCAACAAAGGTCCGTCTAGTCAAGGCTATGGTTTTTCCTGTGGTCATGTATGGATGTGAGAGTTGGACTGTGAAGAAGGCTGAGTGCCGAAGGATTGATGTTTTTGAACTGTGGTGTTGGAGAAGACTCTTGAGAGTCCCTTGGACTGCAAGGAGATCCAACCAGTCCATTGTGAAGGAGATCAGCCCTGGGATTTCTTTGGAAGGAATGATGCTAAAGCTGAAACTCCAGTACTTTGGCCACCTCATGCGAAGAGTTGACTTATTGGAAAAGACTCTGATGCTGGGAGGTATTGGGGGTAGGAGGAGAAGGGGACGACAGAGGATGAGATGGCTGGATGGCATCACTGACTCAATGGCCGTGAGTCTGAGTAAACTCCGGGAGTTGGTGGTGGACAAGGAGGCCTGGTGTGCTGCGATTCATGGGGTCGCAAAGAGTCGGACACGACTGAGCGACTGAACTGAACTGAACTGAGGGAGATTTTGGAGTTGAGCATGTCTCTCCTTCTTTTAAGAAAGAGGCCAATGGCAATTTTTCTGAAATTGTTTACCTTTTATCTAAATTAGCTCTAGCCTGTAAGGATTGAATAACCTTTGATTCAGTTCAGCCCTGGATATTATTTAATGTAGGCCCTGAGACTAAGGACTAAGCTACTTCCCGTGGCTTATCTTAGAGCTTCTGAGATAAAGGAATTATGTAAGTTCAACCTTTCCTTCTGATGTAGAACTGGTAATATTTTCTCAGCGAGCCAATAAGCCTGAGTTCTCATTTCCCCTGTTTTCTTTAGTATTAATTACAGGTCCCGGGTTGTGTATAGATCTTTCCTTAATAACCCAAGAGTTTACCAAATGAGATCTTCTCCAAGTCTTGGATGGGAAGCCTTTCCAGATCTTGTCTTGGGCTTCCCTAATGCTGTATGACACCTGTGTCTTCAAGTGCTGTGCTCACACTGCCTGGGGTGACAGCAGGGAGAAGCAGGGGACAGTTCCGAGTCTGCCTGGAGCTCTCTGCTCTTGCTGTCCTGTGCTAGCGTAGGAAAGACTCTATGCCTTGATGACAGGGATCCTGGTTGTGAGAAAATACCAGGTGAGCCAGGAGCGTTATTACTAATGATTTTCACAAGGGCCGAAGTGTTTGGGCCAAAAATAATTAGAGTGAGCAATAGAGCTACCAGAAGAGCAACCAAATAATGAGATGGCAATTAATGAACCGGCCCATTGTTCTTTTTGGCTCCAGGACATTAAGCCTTTCATTTTGTCATGATGACTAATAGTAATATTGTTCATTTATACCTTTATTTAATAGTTATTGTATACCTTTATTTGATCGTTATTTTACTTTTCATTTCTTTTAGTTTTAATCTTAATTTAATATCAAATCTTTTATTTTATTAATTTATTTGGCTGCACCGGGTCTTAGTTGCAGTATTCGGACTCTTACTTGGACCATGTGGGATTGAGTTCCCTGACCAGGGATCGAACCCAGGCCCCCTGCATTGGGAGCGTGGAGTCTTAACCAGTGGACTACGAGGGAAGTCCCAAGTCTTTTATTTTAATTAAAAAATTAGATTCCATCCCTCATACCCACCCCATCATAAACCTTATGAGCAAGAATTCTTTTGGTGATTTGTGCTTTTGAACTGTGGTGTTGGAGAAGACTCTTGAGAGTCCCTTGGGCTGCAAGGAGATCCAACCAGTCCATTCTGAAGGAGATCAGCCCTGGGATTTCTTTGGAAGGAATGATGCTAAAGCTGAAACTCCAGTACTTTGGCCACCTCATGAGAAGAGTTGACTCATTGAAAAAGACTCTGATGCTGGGAGGGGTTGGGGGCAGGAGGAGAAGGGTACGACAGAGGATGAGATGGCTGGATGGCATCACTGACTTGATGGCCTTGAGTCTGAGTGAACTCCCGGAGTTGGTGATGGACAGGGAGGCCTGGCATGCTGCAATTCATGGGGTCGCAAAGAGTCGGACATGACTGAACTGAACTGAACTTTCTGATTTCCTTCCCTGTGATAGGCCCCATAATAAAGGTCCCAATAAGTGTTTTGGTGTGTTGATAATCCACTCCAGTATTCTTGCCTGGGCAAGAGATCCCAAGGGCAGAGAAGCCTGGCGGGCTACAGTCCATGGAGTCGCAAACGAGTCAGGCACAACTGAGCAACTGAGCAACTGAGCATGCTGTACACTGGACCTCCCTTTAGATATCCATTTCCTTCTCCCTTTAGATCCAGAAGTATCGGGAAAAGCCTTTCACCTTACTTCCATAGCCAGGCCTCCAGGATGTCATGGGAACTGCCGGCATACAACTGACCCAGGCAGCAAGCTTCCCCTCCTACAACTGCCTGCCCACAGATTCCCCAGACAAGCAATGCTGGGTGCTCCCCGGAGCCCATTTCTCCTAATTTGTATATTAAGTGCCTCTCCTATCACCTTCGGCGTTTCTCCCTTCTCCTCAAGAAAGACCAGATTGCTTGCAAACCATTTCTCAGACCACAGAACACTGAGTCCTGGAAACTTTGGGCTTCTTTCCATAACTAAAGTGTTCAAAGAGTTGTAAGCCGAGGACTGATCCTGTCCTTTATTGCACAGGTTATGTTTGCACAAGACATTTATCAAGATTTGGTTGAACAAATTGCTCTCCCCCAACCCTAACTTTTCTTTGTTCTCCTCCTTCTGAAGAAAAGAGGTCAATAGGCCAGTTTAGGTCTTCTCAGAAGCCTTAGCTGACCCTTGCTGGTTCTGAAGTAAAAGTGTGGCTGAAGACCCACTAATTTCCCTGAATCTTTCAACGATTCTGTTTCTGGAGGCCCCTTCTTCCAAGGTCCAACCTCCCCTGGGCTCTTCTCTCCCTTTTTTGGCTTCTCAGAGTTCACACCCAGAGAGACCCATCGGTTTCAGAGATGTGGATTTTTTAGAAATCTTCTGTCCCTCCCCCTTTAAAAAAAGATTTATTTATTTAGCTAGATCCCCTGGAGGAGGGCATGACAACCCACTCCAGTATTCTTGCCTAGAGAATCCAATGGAAAGAAGAGTCTGGTGGGCTATAGTTCATGGGGTTGCAAAGAATTGAATGCCATTGAGCGACTAAGCACACACACATCTATTTATTTATTGGCTGTGCTTGGTCTTCGTTGCTGTGCAGGCTTTTCTCTAGTTGCGGATGGTAGGGGCTACTCTTTAGTTGTGGTTCGCGGGCTTCTCATTGTGGTGGTTTCTTTTGTTGCAGATGGGCTTTAGGGCATGTGGGCTTCAGTAGTTGTGGCTCCCAGGCTCTAGAGCACAGGCTCAATAACTGTGGCACATGGGCTTAGTTCCCGAGGCGTGTGGGATCTTCCTGGACCCAGGGATTGAACGTGTGTCCCCTGCATTGGCAGGCAGATTCTTTACCACTGAGTCACCAGGGAAGCCCAGAAATCTCCTGTCCTTTGTTTCATCTTTGTCTTGTGTGGGAAAGGTTGGATTAGATGGGCTGGCTGACCTCCATGTAGACACTCTGTTGGGTCTGCAGGTGGGTTCAGGGCTGAGGCTGCCATGGAGGAGGATAAGGCTAGGGTGTGCTTTTTTGAAATTTCATTTGTTTTTTATTTTTTGGCCATACCTCTCATCATGTGGGAATCTTAGTTCCCCTACCAGGGATCAGACCCTCGTCCCCTGTGTTGGAAGTGCAGAGCCTTAACCGCTGGACCACCAGGAAAGTCCTGGAGGTGCTTTTTTGATCCTATGCCTGACTCTGAGTTGGGTCTCTTGTATCTCATACTTGGGATCCATGCTGTGTGTGGCTTCTGAGATTGTTTACCGGCCTTGACAAGAGGTGACACGGATGGTGGCTGTGGGGAGAGTAGGGTGTGGCTGGGGTGGAGGTGGGAACGCTGGTTATGAAAGACTAGCAAACATTAGTGTGTGGACAGTGGGAGGAGCCACGTGGGGGGTGGAAAAGTTTGGCAGGACAGGCTCTTACTACATGAACTTTCTCAGAAATTCCTTAGCAGAAACGAGCTGGCTTGGAGCTTCTGAAGGAAGCTATAATGGCTGTGTATCTTTGACTGTAATGCCCAAAGAGTTTCGAAACTCAGGATTATAGAGATTCTTGCTGGTTAAGAATAAGAAGAAATTGTGTTGCCCATGACCTGTACTTAGAGTTGGTGTGTTCGTGCTGATTATTTCCCCTTTGAACTCTGACGAGCCAGGTGTCCCATCAGTTACGTGAGCAGGAAAACAGGTGTCACCACGAGTCTGTATTTAATTGCTACCTTAGAAAAGTGACAGCCTGAGCATGACTCTAATAACTTCACTATAGGCCTAAAAATATAAAAGACTAACTGCGGTTCTTCATCTTCTCTGTGAATGGATGTTTGCCACTGAGATCCTGGTGGGGTGTAGATTGGCATGAGGCTATTTTGGGAGGCTTATTGCAGTGTCCAGGGAGTTCATCCAACCAGGGTCTTTATCTGTACTTTAAATGACATGACCACATTCCTGCCTCTGCCAGCCCTCTAATGAGCTGTGGGGTAATGATGTGGATGCAGCAGACTAGCAAAGGACCCCGCTGTGTTCTGACTCTCTCAGCTCCGCTCCCAGGACTGAGAAGATGCTTCCTGGGGCAGCTCTCAGCTTAGCGCTCAGATGTGTGATGAGAGAGGGAAGGCGGGTTCTGGCCTGAAATAAGGACCCAGGGATGCTGGGCGCAGGGCCTGCGGGGTTGGACCGTTGGAAGAGAGCTCGTGCCTACAGGACACACTGTGTGTTCAGCTCTTCTCACTGGTTCCCGAGTTGCTTTGGTCAAAAACTCTCTTTTCTGTGCTGAATCTAAAGAGTGGAGATGAATCTTTTTTGACTGTTGAAGCTACTGCAGAGTCCTGTTGAGTCTGAGCTAGTAGTTAGTTATGCTTCATGTGGGATCTGGTTTCTGTCATGTTGAAGGCAGGAAGGGAGAAGTTCTGGGAAGGACTGTGCTTGTCTGGGGGTCCCTGTCCGATGATAACTCTTAGTCTATAGGTGTATTGCCCTTTTCAGTTTAGAATAGTATATATATAGTGGTATAGTAGTATAACGGAGAAGGCGATGGCACCCCACTCCAGTACTCTTGCCTGGAAAATCCCATGGACGGAGGAGCCCGGTAGGCTGCAGTCCATGGGGTCGCTCAGAGTCAGACACGACTGAAGCGACTTAGCAGCAGTAGCAGCATAGTAGTATAAAATAGTATATGTAAGTGAAATACATCAATTATTATATTGACATTTGTATAATTTTCCATTTTCTGATTAAATTTCAAAATCTTATTCTAATATTCATCTCATAGGCAGAAGAGACCCTAAATTAGTATATATATAGCCTTATTTTATTTATTAATTTATTTTGTTGAAATATAGTGGATTTGCAATGTTGTATTAATTTCTGCTATACAACAAAGTGATTCAGTTATACATATATATATATCCATTCTTTTTAAAAAATATTCTTTTCATTATGGTTTATCTCAGGGTATTGAATTATATATGTTTATTTTTAAAATTAGTCCCTTTGTAAATCAACTCTACTTCAATTGAAAAAATTCTGTGCTTTGAGATATTTTGGTAGAATTCTACACTGCAGTTTATTGACCTTATTTTTTTTCTGTTAATAATTGACAATTTTTGAACCAGTAGTCCTGAGCTTAGACTCTAGCGAGAAGTAGGGTTTATCTGTGCTTGTACAACTTTTCTACAGCAATTGTTAACACATTCCCAGCTCTGGAAATAAATTTGACTAATTGGGAGAAGCAGCGTTGATGTATATCTCTAGAAATAAGAGTTGCAAGTTCTATAAAAATGCCTCTCTGCTTCTCACATGGTCAGTGGGGAAATGGCTAATGGAAAATGAGAAAATACCTGGGTATCTGGCTACAAATCTGAGTTCTGGCTCTGTGTGTGGCTTGGCTCAGCTCTTTGGTCTTGGTAACAGGCTCATGATTGCTATGTTAGATGGGTTTCAGTATGTCATACTTTGTTTCCATCCAAGCTGTTCCCCAGGAAACACAACTGTTTGTCCTCTTTTTCTTGTTGGACTAAAACCATGGCACCATCTTTCTTCCAGGCAGACCAGAGTCTATCCAAATAGGACCGCCTATGTCTTTCAGAAATCTGTGAGCTTTGCTGGTTTTTCTGTATGTGGGAATGTACACAGGTTTTTTTTTTGGTGTCTGTGTTTCTGTAGATTTAAATTTTCTACACTGAAACATGTTGCTTCCTACTGGGAAAAAAATTAATGTGATTTAAGAAGAAACAAAAGATGATATCCTTTGTCTGTTTCTTTTGGAGAGGGGGAATGGGGCACTGAGTCATGAAAATTATGGAGCCTTGAGATAAGAATTAACTATTCGGATGTCATGTGAACCAACATGTATGCCCCATGCTAAGTCACTTTGGTTGTTTCTGACCCTTTGAGACCTAATGGACTGTAGCCTTCTAGGCTCCTCTGACCGTGCAGTTCTCCAGGCAAGAATACCGGAGTGTGTGGCCATGCCCTTCTCCAGGGGATTTTCCCCATCCAGGGATCGAACCCACGTCTCTTACATCTTCTGCATTGGCAGGTGTGTTCTTTACCATAGTGTTACCTGGGACGCCCATGTGAGTCAATATTAGTGCCTAATTCACAAGCACACCCTGGAAGAGGCAGAGGTTTAACTGTGCTTGAATGTGCATCAACTGTCTGGAACAATAGAATGCCATAAGGGAAAGTCCCTGGTAAGGTGCATTTTAGGAATCTGAAAGGTAGCATGATATAATAACGAGCATGGCCATGAATCAAATTTCTGTACAGATTCCAGATATTTGCCCTCATCATCAGATAATCTTTGTGAGGAGTAAAAGAGATATGTATGTGTGAAGTTTAGCCCGTGGTAGTGGTGCCAATAAACTCTCTTCCCTTTGTCCCCTCCATCTGTCCATCACCTTGAGGTTATGGGTGGAATTTAAGGGATGTGAGGTTGACTTAGCATCTGTTAAGCATCTCTTCTGTTGGAGAGATTGGGTTATTATTTTTTTTCTTATCAACAAATCGATGTCAATGTTTTGGGCCATTGAACTGTAATATAGTCAGAGGTCTAATTTCCACCTTTTGCCTAAACATCTACTAGCCCAATTTAGGAAAAGTTTCCAAGCAGAAGTTTTCAGACTGGCTGATAAAAATATCAGATTATTAGCTGTTAATCTCTAATATGTTCAAACTTCATAAAAACTGGACCACATGATTACAGCCATTCCAGAAAACAGTATGGAAGTTCCTAAAAAATGAAAAATAGATCATATGATGTGATAATTTCACTTCTGGATATGTATCCAAAGAAAGTAAAATCACTGTCTTAAAGAGACACCTGTGCCCTCATGCTCAGTGCCACGTTATTCATGACAGCCAAGACATGGAGACAGCCTAAGTATTTGTTGACATATAAATAAAGAAAATATGAGATAAACATTCTCTATGCAGTGAAATATTACTCAGTCTTGAAAAAGGAGGAAAGCCTGCCACTGTGACAACATAGATGAACCTGGAGGACATCATGCTGAGTGAAATGTCAGACAAAGACAAATACAGCATGAACTCCTTTATAGGTGAATTCTAAAATAGTAGGACTGAGAATTCCCTGGTGGTCCAGTGGTTAGTTTCCACTGCAGGGGTACAGTTTCCATCCCTTGTCTGGGAGCTAAGATCCCACCCACATGCTGCACTGTGTGGCAAAAAAAAAAAAAAACCCAACTGTATAACTCATAGAATAGAAACAGAGAAAAGATTTGTAGGGAGCTAATGGGTGGGGGAAATGGGGAGATGTTGGTCCAAGGGTACAAACTTCAGTTATGAGATGAATACCTTCTGAAGACCTAATGTGCAGCAAGGTGACTAAGGTAATAATAATGTATTATATATTTGACATTTGTTAAGAGAGTAGCTCTTAAGGGTTCTTACCACGCACCTGAAAGAAAACAGTATGAGGTGATGGATGTGTTAATTAGCTAAATTGCAGTGATCATTTCCTAATGTATATATATACAAAAATATATAAAATCATCATGTCATATGCTTTCAGTAGATACAGTTTTTATCTGTCAATAATGATTCAGTAAAGCTTGAAAAAAAGAAGTGAAATTGTAAAACCTTAGTAACTTCCAAGGTAATATTTACCATGTCTTCTCAGATTATTAAAACCATAGTGCTTTTAACACTAGATTGCAGAATAAAAGCATTAACCAATAAAATAAATAGACTATATGAATGAGGAAGAATTAGTGTCTGAAGCCAAACAGTACTCAGCACTTTGGCAGGCTCTTGCCTAGAAAGGCAATACGTGACGTGAAAAAAGTGACGTTAAAAGAACATTTGTCTCTTCAATGGACACGAGTCTGAGCAAACTCCGGGAGATAGTGAAGGACAGGGAAACCTGGAGTGCTACAGTCCATGGACTCACATAGAGTCAGACACAACTTAGCGACTAGACAACAATAACAAACTGGAGGTCTGGGCTCTGGTCCTAGTTCAGACATAGACTTTGTGTGACTTTATCCCGTCAAAGGCTGGGTTAGGAAAAACTACTCTTTGTGTTTTGTTATTCAATGTGTCATTCCCTATAAATCAAATAGCATCAAAGTCTTAATTGTGCGTGGTGAGATTAATTCAAAGATAGTCTTTTGCCTTTATAGTTAAAATCTGGATCACCTATGAGGATATCAGATGAGTAAATAATTCATCAGTCCACTCCCTTGTGAACTGACAAGATTTAGTGGTTCTGGGGAAGTTTACGTGCAGGCATTAATACTCTTGCTCTTAGCTCACTCATTAACTGCAGCTAATATTTATTTAGTTGATGCCATTTGCAAAGCATGGGAAGTACATCGTGGGAAAGGAAGTATAAAACAAAGACTTTACAATCGAGAGTTGACAAATGTAAGAGACTCCGTATGTCCAAGTGTGGTTATTGTTCATAAAGTCATTGTATCTTGGTACTGAAAAGGACCCTAGAAACCAACCAACTCCCCCAACTACTGATGAGGAAAACTCAGAGAAAGAGAGACCTCAACATGGACTGAGGCCAAGGCAAGGGGAATGGCGTTGTTGAGTAGAGTTGGATCTTAGACAGGATGGGGCTCAGTGCAGGGAGCATCTTGCTGTAGGAAACAACTCTCTTTGGTCCCAGTTGACCAGTTAGTTACCATGGTCCACATGATTCACATTCAGTGTGTTGCAGAATTTTATTGCTGTTTTCTCTTTTTACCTACAAGAGCAAGACGCAAGTATGAGTAAATATTGATATCTGTTGTATAATTTTTTCACTACTGTTTGGGGGTACGCTGACTGCCATTTGATCTTAACTCCTTGAACAAAAGAGAAAAGGAGAGGAATTGTTTCATTCTAACAAGAGCCTTCTACCAAATAACAGAGTTCTATCCCTCTCTTTTCAATTAGTAGATTCCTCCAAAGTTTGAGTGCATTTTGCAACACAGTTCTGTAACTGCATAAGCTTCAAAAGTACACTTTTATCAGAAAATAATGGGGCACCAGGAAGAGGAGATTTAACCGTTGAAATCACATGACTATCTGCATGACATCAAGGAATCTTGATGGAAATGCCTGCATTATGCTGGTTATCACAGCAGAGAGAGATGTGCTAGTCTTTGTACTGGGGGCTTACCGGGCACTGGTTTGAGAGGCCTCCAGTTTAATGTTTTGCCTTCATGTTCCAGGGTATCCCAGGTGACACAGTGGTAAAGCATTCACCTGCCAGTGCAGGAGACGTGGGTTCGATCCTTGGGTTGGGAAGATCCCTTGGAGTAGGAAATGGCAACCTGCTCCAATATTCTTGCCTGGAGAATCCCATGGATAGAGGAGCCTGGTAGGCTACAGTCCAGGGGGTGGAAAAGAGTCAGACATGACTGAGTACACACACAGAGAATGTATAGGGAGAGGAGGAAAACTAAATTGGACTTAGAAAATTACATTTTGGCATGAGATGCTCAGTGTTTGGTGGCTGCTTCTCCTCCTGGGCAGTCAAGAGCTTGCCTGGGCCCCACGGGACCACTGACAGAAAGTAATCTTCAGTGGCTTCTCCTTGGCACTGCCCAGGGTCCTAGCACAATATGTATTTTCCCGGTCTGCCTGGTGGAGATTCCTATACCATGAAGATAGGTCTGGAATATCAGGGAAGGGGAGACATTTTCAAAACTTACATCAAGAGATTTCCTAGTGAGTAACCTTATTGAAAGTGGATCCTTCTTGAAATTCTCTGGTCATTTCCACTGACCCTGTATTCCTACTTGTGCTGCTTGCTTCTTACGCTGCAATGTCTCTGGTTTATTGGTCCTATTTCCTTTCCCAGCTCCATTGATGAAGATGTACCCCAAGGCCCAGTCCTTCATCCCCTGATGGTCTTAAAGCTTTCTTCTTGGGAGATGAATTCTACTTTCAATCCTTTAGTTATGTCCTGACCGAAGGTCAATGCCTTGTTGAGGAAAAAACTCTTCGAGGCACTGACTGAAAGCTAGTGAGACCAAAGCACAGGAGTGAGAAGACTGTCCCACAATTCAGAAAGCAGGCAAGGTCCAGATCCTGCAGGGCCCTCATGGACCTTGGTGAATAGTTTGGGTTTAGTTTTAAATTCAGTGGAAATCTGAGGAACAGTTTTAACCATGAAAGTAACATGTTTAAATGTGCATTTTACTTCATTCTGGCAGTTGCTATCACAATGACCCAGGTACAGCAGCTTGGGTTATAGCTTGGTAATAACAGAGGTGGAAAGAGTTGCTGTCATTCACTTGCTAAGTCATGCCTGACTCTTTGCGACCCCACAGACTGCAACCTTCCGGGCTTCCCTGTCCTTCACTATCTCCTGGAGTTTGCTCAGATTCATGTCCGTTGTGTTGGTGATGCTATCTAAACCATTCCATCCTCTGCCACTCCGTTCTCCTTTTGCCTTCATTGTTTCACAGCATCAGAGTCTTTTCCAGTGAGTCAGCTCTTCAACTCTTATTCTATGTAAAATCCACAGACTCATCTCCGAGTCCTTCAGCAAAAATGAGTTTATGACCATGCATGCCTGCCAGGAATCATATGTCAAAATCAGTGTATGATTTTACCTCAAACTAAATAAGTCTCTGCAAGCCGTATCTCTTCTAATGAAACACTGTCACGGGACAGAGGCAGAGGCTCTCTGCTCCCAGCAGTTCTGCTGCAGTATTGAATCTTCCAGCATCTTCTCTGTTTGCCCTCCTCTCTCTTCCCAATCTAGTGCTTCTCCAGGTCCTGTGGGTTCTTCCTAGACAGTGATTCTGAAATCTGTTCCTTCCTTCCCTCTCAGAACCCCAGCTCCTCCTTTTTTCGTGACCAGCCACTGTACACTCTAGAGTGCACAAATCCATCCTGAATTCCCATGGGTCTTCTGCCATCCAGCATTTGCCATACGCTTCTTTGTCTACTTATTAACTTTATTGTAATGCCTCATGTCTCCAGTGAGATAATTAGCTTCAATAGGCTTCACAGATGTCGGTGACAGTGAACCAGAGGGCCCCTCCTGGTCAGTTTTGTGTAGCCTCTGTCCCTGTGACAATAGAACCTTAACTGGAAATGACAGCGTACAAAAGACAAGACAAAGGGGGAGTAGGTTAGCACAGAAAGCAGGATTAATGTTTGTTTTTTCGATTGTTTTCTTGGCCGCGTCACAAGGCCTGTGGGATTCTAGTTCCTTTACCAGGGATTGAACCCATGCTCCCTGCAGTGGAAGCACGGAGTCTTAACCACTGGACTGCCAATGAAGTCCCAGGATTATGATTTCTTTGGAAATAGAAGCATCTCTGAAATTTGGAAAGCTAGTACTTTTTTGACTGTTGGAAAAAAAAAAAAGACTACCTTTTTTTGGTATAGTTCTTCATTGTTTACAAAATTGTTTTATACTCATTATCCATTGCTATCTTTCAACAAGCTTGGGAGAAGTATAATTAGTGTCATTTTTAGGAAAGAAAGCGGAAGGTTGGAAGGATGGTTTGACCAAGACCACAGACCCCAAACGTGTCAGAACAATGTCTCCAGTCTTCTAATACCAGGTAAAATCAGTTCAGGTCAGGCATGGCATTTTCACTGGGAAGATGCACTTAAAATTTGTTTTTTATTTTTATTTGAAGGATAATTTCTGTACAATATTGCTTTGGTTTTTGCCATACATCAACCTGAATTAGCCACAGGTATACCTATATCCCCACCCTCTTGATCCTCCCTCCTACCTCTCACCCTTTCCCACTCCCCTCGGTTGTTACGGAACCTCGGTTTGAGTTCCCTGAGTGCATTTCCATTGGCTGTCTACTTTACATATAGTAGTGTATGTGCTTCCACGCTACTGTCTCCATTCATCTCACCCTCTCCTTCCTTTCTCCGCCCCAACCCGTATCCATAAAACGATGCACTTTTTAA
Source organism: Bubalus bubalis (assembly GCF_019923935.1). Lineage (NCBI taxonomy): Eukaryota > Metazoa > Chordata > Mammalia > Artiodactyla > Bovidae > Bubalus > Bubalus bubalis. The sequence continues at coordinate 113,379,824 of NC_059161.1, forward strand.
TTCTGTCCTGAAGAAGTTTGCAATCTAGTGAGCAGTAGATGGGTAAACACATTAACTCTTGCTCCAAGGTTCGAATTAAGTAAGGGTGAATAAGGACACATACAAAAAGCTGGGGTGGGGGTGCCTGGAGTAGGAGTGATGAATTCAATCTCTGTACTAAACAACAGCTGCTCTGGGAAGCTTTCCATCCATGAGTGGTTACAAGGAATGGCTAAAAGCAGGTGTGGGTGTATGGAGACAGCAGAATGGCCAGGAGGAGAAAGACAATGTCGTTTCTTATGTGTGCTTTGGTGCCAGAGGACGTGGAGCAGTGACAGCTAGAGGGTGGTTGATGACCACATCTGGGTGGGTTACTTTAGGCAGGATGGGAAGGTTCACACACCTATCTTCAGGCTTAATTGATTTCACGGAGCTCCTGGTGAAGCCCTGCATTTTTGTGGGCATCTGTCATTTTGATGATGCTGCAGGTTGAATGTGGTAAGACTGAGCTTGTCTCTTTGCGAAATCAAGAATCTGAAAAGATGGTGTGATGCAGTCCAGCCTGCTGGGGTTGCTCTCATGTCTCCTCTTTGTTTCCCAAATCGTCATTGCTCTAAATACCCGAAATGTCTTCTCCCCACTCCATCCCTTTGTGAACCTTCTTCAGTTTTTAATTTCACTAGATGCTTATTCCAGAATCGACATTATGGCAGTCGCATATGGATGCTGGAATAAATTTATTCCACATGTTTCTAATTCATTTACACTTAACTCATCAAAATGCCCACCTGCTTTTTTTTTTTTTTATGAGGTAGTTAATGGCTAAGATGTTTTGTTAGCCTTTGAGTTGGCCTCTTAAAACATTTTCTTTTTTCTTTAGTAATACAAAGCCATAACCTGTAAAGGGAGCATGTATTCCATTAACTCTTACTGGGCTAGAAACTTAGAATGTTACAGAGTTAAATGGCCATTCAGCCTCATTATATTCCCTTTCCTCCCTTCCTTACCTTTCTCTACAGCCAAAGAAATAGATATGCAAATATTTAAATAAAATTCACATGCCGTTTGGTCCAGAAACTTACATTTAAAAATGTACCCAGCAGGGATAGATGTTCATTGCAGCATTACGTGTAGTAGCAAAAACATAACTATCCTAAATGTCCACAAAGGGAGGAATGACTGAATAAGCATCAGGTGCAATCACAGTGTAGACCACTGTATTTAAAATGTTTATGTAAGTGTATCTTTAGGTATTGGGATGAATTACATCAAGTATCAACAGAAACAGAGAACAATTTTTAACATATGATACAATTTTAATAAATATAAACTCACTTTCACCTGCTGTAAACAGTTTGAAAGTCTTCTTTCTTTATGTGTGTTTTTATAAAAAAATTAATTAAAAAATTACTTATTTATTGGCTGCACGGGCTTTTCTCTAGTTGCAGTGAGCAGGGGCTACTCTTTAGTTGAGGTGCATGGGATTCCTATGGCAGTGGCTTCTCTTGTGGAGCACAGGCTCTGCGGGCTTCAGTCGTTGTGGTGCATGGGCTCAGTTGCCCCATCGCATGTGGGATCCTCTCGGACCAGGGATCTAACTGGTGTGCCCTGTGATGTCAGGCAGACTCATAACCACTGGAACACCAAGGAAGTCCCTATATGGATAATCTTCAAGAATGGTAAGGGAGGAGGCTTCCCTAGTGGTCCAGTGGTTAAGACTTTACCTTCCAACACAGGGGATTTGGGTTTGATCCCTGGTCAGGGAGCTAAGATCCCATATGCCTCAGGGCCAAAAAGCTAAGGCATGAAACAGAAGCAATATTGTAACAAATTCAATAAAGACTTTAAATAATGGTCCATGTTAAAAAGAATCTTAAAAAAAGATTATTCTTATAGACAAACAAGCACTGAACTTTCATGTCTGGTTGCCACTTACCCTCAGCTTAGCCTTTTCTTAGTCCACCTTCAACACAAGATGAGGCATGTTAATTTTAACCATGCATCTCTGTTTGCCCTGCAATTTTTAGAAATTGACTTTGGTACGGTCCTGTGTGCCACCACCTTCATCCTTCTTCGCCTGCAACTAACCTTGGGAAGGGCTATGAATTGTTTATCCAGGTGTGCAAAACCACAGTAGTTATTTCTTGATGGTTTTAGGAGGACGTCACTGGTACTAGTGGTAAAGAACCCACCTGCCAATGCAGGAGACATAAGAGACGTGGGTTCAGTCTTTGAGTTGGGAAGATCTCCTGGAGGAGGGCATGGCAACCTGCTCCAGTAACCTTGCTTGGAGATAGCATGGGCAGAGGAGCCTGGTGGGCTGTGGTCCATGGGGTCCAAAGAGTCGGACATGACTGAAGCGACTTAGCACACATGCACTGCTAGATTAGCCCTGTCACCGATTTACTCTAGCTGTCTTGTTTTGCTGTTAGGGCATGTAAAGACTGCCACTTGGCAAAGAGAAGCTGGCATATTCTAGTGTTGCTGAATCTTGCTTTTCATGCATATGTGCAGAGGATAAGAAGAGAACACCTGTGTAGCTTACAATTAAGTCTGCTTTCTTGCTAAGTCCAACTTCCACTGAGCTCATTCACGGAGCATCAAACCATTGAAGTGAAAAGAGGAAAGAAAAGAGAGCTAACGGCAATTAAATGCATTTCATCTGTATAGTAATCTACACGGGGAAATTATTATTAGTCCTGCTTTACAGAAGAGGAAATTGAAACTAAGAAAGTTTTGCTAACCCGCTCAAGGTCCCTCCAGGAGTCAGTGAGGTCCCGTTCTTTCCATTGTCCTAGCTTACCAGCCAATGTGTAGGGATGTGAGTCCATGGGAGCCATTTGGTGTGGGTGATTTTATGATTTTTCCCAGGAAACTCAGCCAGAGCTCCCCAGTTGTTCCACGAAGTCTGTCTTTTAGGTTAACTGAATACATCTCTACCCATGTCTCTGTGTATGCTGCCTCTGTTCCTCAGAAGCTTTCTGCGGGTATATAGGTCACACATTCCCAGGACATAAATCAGTCAAGCAGGCAGCTTAGAGATCCTTATCCACTCAGACCTTTGACCTTCGCTTGTGTCAACCAGAATGTGGGTGTAGAGAGCCAATGTAGGGACTTGGTGTCTTGGAGGAATGGAAGAGGAACCCCCAGGAGGTGTATGGGTGCCGACACGGTGCTCTGGGGTTCAAGTCCTGCTGTAGCTAGGGGTAGACTGGTGTCTACCAGTGGGGAAGGAGGAATTATGTTGGGGAGCTGTGCCTGAAATTGGCCATTCTGGACTGTGCCCATACTTGGCCCAGTTGCATTCACGAGTGTCACTTCCACTCAGTTTGCAGAATCCACTTGGGCTTCCCAGGTGGCTCAGCAGTAAATAATCCAACTGCCAATGCAGGAGACAAGGGTTTGATCCCTGGGTGGAGAAGATCCCCTGGAGGAGGAAATGGCAACCCACTGCAGTATTCTTGCCTGGGCAATCCCAAAGACAGAGAAGCCTGGCCAGCTACAGTCTATGGAGTCACAAAAGAGTTGGACAAGACTGAACAGCTAAACAACAACTTGCGGAATCCACGCGATGGAACATTCTGTTTAGCCTCCTGAATGTTCCACTTCTTCCCAGGCTGCCCGGGATGTCCCTGAGCATCAGCCTATCACAAACGTGCTCAGGTTTTCTAATCCCAAAACAGTTTCTCAAAACAGTCCCACATTTGGCAGGCAGCTATTTCTAGGTCGACAGTACACGCAGTTACGTGATACCCATCTTACAGACTTATTGGTCTGGGGGCTGGGTTAAAGAAAACAGCTATTAGAAGATGCATTCACTGTGGTCATGTTTATACTCCTTTTGTCAACTAAAATGTGTTTGTTTAAACACAGTCTTTGGTTTATGACAGTCATTACTCCCTCTCAGTAGCAGATAATGTGCTCAAATTTCACAAGTGTATGTAAATGATCCAGGGTGGCTGGGCAGCTGTCTTCAGTCAACATTTTCACATAGTGATAATTCTCAGGAAAAGAAAAAGGCATACTTAATACATAGTGTTATACATTATCTGCCTTCTCAGTAACCCAAGTGGCCCCCCTCCATTGTATGTGCTCATTTATCATTTCCCCTCTATTTTTAAAACCTAAATTCAATTTTTTAGCCAAAATGTAAATAGGGGGCTAGATGATTTCATAACTTCTGTGAGAATGTGAAATGGGAGTGTGTAAGTGCTTGGTGGAATGAAAGCTCTGGGTACTGTTTTGTTGGAAATCAGGTCATATATTAAAACAAGGAAAGACAGGGAGCAGCTGGCTGGAGTATATTTGGTCTCACTTTTCTGCTCTCTGGTTTGCCTCTCAGGAGACGCCCCGCTTCGCTGCACACACAGAACCCAGCCTGTGTCCTGGTGTAGCCGTGCTGTTCTTTCCTTAGGGACACACATCAAACACTAGAAACACAATATGGTGTCTCACTGTGATTGTGTTTATTTACGATGATGGCCTCCTTGAACCCTCCAAACATTTATCAGCATCCCAGAGGCCTCGTGGGTATCTCCAACACCAGAAGGTGCTCTTTTCACTGAGTGAAACCGTTAGTCGCTCAGTCATGTCTGACTCTTTGCAACCTCATGGACTGTAGCCCCTCCAGGCTCCTTTGTCCATGGGATTCTCCAGGCAAGAATCCTGGAGTGGGTAGCCATTCCCTTCTCCAGGGGATCTTCCCAACCCGGGGATCGAACCTGCATCTCCTGTGTCTCCTGCATTGGCAGGAGGGGTCTTTACTGTCTGAGCCACCAGGGAAACCTACTGGGGGAGTACAATTTTGTCACTGAACCTGCACCAGAGTATTGGGTAAAGATTCCTGAAATTATAAACTCTGGTGGTTAGAATGTTGCCTTAAATCACTACCATTCTTCTGAAGTTTTTTATTTTGTTTGCGTTTTTTTAATGTGAGGTTTTCATTGGGTTTAAACTTTGTGGAACCAAATACTATAAATCTCCAAAAGCCATTTTTAAATACCCACAATTGCTTTCAGCCTATAGAGACCAGGATTGTCAAAAGAATAATTTTTCCCAATGGCACCCCACTCCAGTACTCTTGCCTGGAAAATCCCATGGACAGAGGAGCCTGGTAGGCTGCAGTCCATGGGGTCGCTACGAGTTGGACATGACTGAGTGACTTCACTTTCACTTTTCACTTTCATGCATTGGAGAAGGAAATGGCAACCCACTCCAGTGTTCTTGCCTGGAGAATCCCAGGGACAGAGGGGCCTGGTGGGCTGCCATCTATGGGGTCGCACAGAGTCGGACACGACTGAAGTAACTTAGCAGCAGCAGCAGTAATCTGTAAGGTCAGGGGAAGTCTAATACATTTTTAGTAGGATTTGCTTTTTTAGAGACTAACAAGTTGATTCTAAAATTCAACTGAAAAAATTAATTAATGACAATAGCCAAAAAAGTTTTGTAGAAAGAATAAAAAGGGGAAATTTGTTCTATAATAAAACTCCCCAACACCCCACAATAATAAAAGTGGAATGGTCTTATAACAGGATCATATATTATTAGTTCAGTAGAGTCCAGAAACAGATACATGTATATATAAAGTAATCCATCTATTTCTAAGGCCCCTTAGGACCCAGTGTATCTGTAGAATTCTACTCAATGACAACTGAAATCTGATTACAGAAGCCTTGAGCATGAAGATCTTTAGTTTTTTTTAAAGGAATATATTCAAGGATTTTACCCAGTACACCCCTAAAATGTTTTTCAGAAATCCTCTCAAAGTAGTCTTCACTCTCCCCAAAGTGCAGACTCTTGGCAGCCCCCTCAACATCTGCCCGTTCTGTTCCACCTGGTTTCCTAACTCTAGCCTCCCCAACCCCACCTCCTCCTGCACACCCAGCGCCCTCATGTAGCAGCTCTACACCTGTTTATAACCATACTAACAGAGGGCAGCCCTTGAGAAGGCTGGTTCTTGTCCTAGTTTGGCTGCATTTCTACAAAGCAGGAAGTTCTCATACTTATGGTGACTAAAATTCCCCAGTAGACTCTCAGAATGCTGATAAACAGAAATTCCCAACTTCATTTCTTTAGGAACTTAATGTCTCAAAGCTGTTATTTTAAGTAATGGACTAGTCAGATTTGGGGAATTGTTGGCTATCTGTTTAAAGTGACATGTTTATATTTTACCAAATAAACACTTTGTAACTATGGGTTTCAGCAGATTAGAATATACATTATTAGATTTAGAACTTACGTATATTTGTGAATATGTGTGTGCTAAGTCGCTTCAGTCATGACTGACTGTGCAGCCCTATCTATGGACTGTAGCCTGCCAGGCTTCTCTGCCCATGGAATTCTCCAGGCAAGAATAATGGAGTGGGCAAGAATAATGGAGTGCCAGGCCTTCCTTCAGGGGATCTTCCTGACTCAGGTATGGAACCCGTGTCTCTTAAGTCTCCTGCATTGGCAGGCGGGTCTTTACCGCCAGCGCCACCTGGGAAGTCCATGTTTGTATATACACAGGGGCAGTTATGGAAGTTTACCTCTAAGATTTGGGGTTGAAAACTGAGAGGGGAGACCTCTATTTTATATATTTCCGATTATTTTAAAGTTCTTTTATAACAAATTGTGTCACATTGGTAATGAGAAACAAAGTAGTGAATTTTGCCAGTGGTCCAGTGGTGAAGAATCCTCTTGCCAATGCAGGGGACACAGGTTTGATCCCTGGTCCAGGAAGATTCCACATGCCTCGAAGCAACTAAGCCCGTGTGCCACAGCTGTTGAAGCCTGTGCATCTAGAGCTTTTGCTTAGCAATAGGAGGAGCCCTGCAATGAGAAGCCTGCCTGCTACCAGGAAAAGCAGCCCCTGCTCACTGCAACGAGAGAAAGTCTTCATAGTAACAAAGACTCAGTGCAGCCATAAATAAATAAACAATTTTTAAAAAATAGTAGTATAAGAAGCTTTTAGATCATTTCTTTTTGAAGAAGCAGCATTTCATAATGTATACAGATGCAAAACCACTGTACAAGGTGTCCTACTTTTTCTTATTATAAAATATCATTCCCAGATTCTTTTCTTTATTTTTTTTAATTTTATTTTATTTTTAAACTTTACATAATTGTATTAGTTTTGCCAAATATCAAAATGAATCCGCCACAGGTATACATGCGTTCCCCATCCTGAACCCTCCTCCCTCCTCCCTCCCCATTCCATGTAAAATATCATGTATGAAACGAGTTGCCAGTCCAGGTTCGATGCAGAGAGATTCTTTTCTTTAAAAGAAAGAAGAAAACCTTAAGTGTTAGCCTTGTCTGGATAGTTATTGGAAATAGTAGCCCTTGATGATTTATTGTTTAACAACTTTGTGGTTTCTACTGGGTCTTATCAGACATGTGGTCAAAGAACAGGAGAAGTTACCTGTTTTCATAGTTGTGACTGGGGTCCAAAAACAGAAGCCTGGAAATGAGTAAGAAGAGAAGTGCCAGCCTAGAGGAGAGGGCATACACATAGCACGCAGGAGCTTTTGTGAACACTAAACAAGAATGAATGTTATCTGGCTCAGATATTCGCCTTGCTCTTGTAGTGAGTTGTTGGGGCTGGGCTGAGTCCCAAAGGGCACCCCAGAACTTCCTGTTTTCGTCATATATCAAGATGGGCTCAGGATGAAAGGTGCTTTCATGACATTAGTATGAAAGTGAACAAGTGAAAGTGTTATTGGCTCAGTCTTGTATCCTCTATCCATGGGATTCTCCAGGCAAGAATACTGGGGTGGGTAACCATTCCCTTCTCCAGCGGATCTTCCCAACCCCGAGATTGAACCTGGGTCTCCAGCATTGCAGGCAGATTTTTTTTTTTACCATCTGAGCCGCTGAGGAAGCCCCATATAAGAGCTTGAAGAGTTCTTCGAAATTATCTCCTTTTACTCACTTTACAGCTGATAAAACTGAGGCCCAGAGGGATAAAATGATTTCCATAGGTAGTGATAGTGACATTTTAAACACAATTCTATGGAATAATGGAAAGGAAGGACTTTTTCACTTGCGCCTTAAAAGTATCAGCAAATAAGAAATGGTGCAGCCGTCAAGCCACTCAGCCCTCAGCCACTACCCCCGCCCCTTGGTGAGCCTGAGGAAACTCAGGAGGGAGACCAACAGGCTGCAGTCTGCCCACTACCCTTGACCACAGCAGCTGCCCCCAGCGGTGCACCCCGAGGGGGCTCAGGAGAAGAAGGAACCGATACTGGCCCCAGATAGCTGAGGTGCATATCAAAGGAATGACTTTAGTGAGTCCAGATTTGTTCTTCTCTTGTGTGGAAAAGTGCTAAATCCATTAACGTGAGATGTCTGTGTTTTCTTTCTCCCTCTCTTTTTAAAACTTTTATTGGAGTATAGTTGCTTTACCATGTTGTATTAGTTCCAGCTGTATAGCAAAATGAATCATCCATATGTATACATATATCCACTCTTTTTTGGATTTCCTTCCCATTTAGGTCATCATAAAGGACTGAGTGGAGTCCCCTGTACTATACAGCCGGTTCTCATTAGTTATGTATTTTATACATAGTAGTGTATGTATGGAGAAGGCAATGGCACCCCACTCCAGTACTCTTGCCTGGAAAATCCCATGGACAGAGGAGCCTGGTAGGCTGCCGTCCATGGGGTCGCTAGGAGTCGGATACAATTGAGTGACTTTCCTTTCACTTTTCACTTGCATGCATTGGAGAAGGAAATGGCAACCCACTCCAGTGTTCTTGCCTGGAGAATCCCAGGGACGGGGGAGCCAGGTAGGCTGCCGTCTATGGGGTCGCACAGAGTCGGACACGACTGAAGCGACTTAGCAGCAGCAGCAGCAGCAGCAATGTATGTATATCAATCCCAATATCCCAGTTCATCCTACCAACCCTTCCGCCTTGTTGTCCATACATTTATTCTCTATGTCTGTGTCTCTATTCATACTCTGGAAATTTAAGTTCATCTGTACCATTTTTCAAGATTCCACATATACATAATCTTATAGGATATCTGTTTCTCTCTATCTGACTTTACACTGTATGACAGTCTCTAGGTCTGTCCATGGTTTTCTTTAGTTAATAGTAATCCTTTGATGTTGTGACCACCTAGTCTTTGTTGCAAATATTCCTATATATCCTGGCTCCTCCCTTACCTCTTCAGAGCAGTCCCTTGGAGCTCTCTGCAAAGATGCTCCTGGGCTTCATGTCTTAAGAAAGTCCCTAAAATATAAAACATAACTCTCAACTTTTAGGTTGTACAGTTCTTTTCAGTCAACAAAAGAGAAAACATATTTTTGGACAGGAAAGGTCTCCTCTCTTAAAATTCAGAAGAGGCACAGAACTGTCTGGGAACTACCACGCCCCACTACCCCAGCACACCCTGGGGCAGACATTGCTAATCAACCCCAGCTCTCTTCCATCAGCTGGACTCTGACCCAGCCTGAGAATCCTCCTTAACAATAGAGCTGGAGGCAGCCACTATAACAGATCTGAATTTTCATATGAATTAAAATCTTTTGGGCCCCTCTTTTCTAAATGATGCATCTGTGTGATTCATGGTGTGGTAACTGCCCCGTAGTTCAAGCCAGAAGAACCTATTTGACTCCTGAATGTGCTTGTTTCTAGCTCTGTGACACCATCTAAGTCTTTAGCCTTTCTGGCCAGAACTGTTTCCTTGTCTTTGAAATGAAGGAGTTAAAGTAACTTTTAAGCATCTTTCTACCGCTGAAAAATGTTTTGATTCAAGGTTTGTAGACTTCCCAGGAAGAATTTATGCTTACAACCATATATTTTTTATAAAGACCGGAGGTGGTTCTCAGGTACTTTGTATATTACGAATCTCTTTTGGATTCCTTAAGTCTTCAGTTCCTTGCTTTATCTGACTACTTCCTTCCATCTGCTGTGTCATTGACCCATATCTGTGAAACCAAAATTTAGAGATTCTAAAGGAAGAGATGAGGAAAGAGTCATTTAAAACCAGAGGGATTTTGGGACCCTCTTCTTTGTCGTGTAAGACTTGGATGTTCTCACCCATTAGGCTGGTCTAACCTGCATGTGCTCTGCCCACCCAGCCTTCCCCATTTATACCCGGTTGTGAACAGGAGGCCCTGCCAGGCAGACGGGTCTCACTGTGGGGTCCTCTGGGATCTCTGGCCCACTTCCCCTGCCCTGCCCCTATGTGACTCGCCTCTCTGTTTGTCTTCCAGGCCCCACTTCCCTCCGGGCATATCCCCTCCTCTCGGTGATCACCCGACAGCCCACAGTCATCTCCCATCTGGTCCCCACCACCCCGGGAATCGCCCAGGCTCTGTCCCGCCACCCAGCCACTGAAGCTGCCTCTGCGGAGGCCCCAGGCGAGAACCACGGCAGCAGCGAGTCTGAGACGGAACAGCCCACGCCCCGGCAGAAAAAGCCCCGCCGGAGCCGCACCATCTTCACCGAGCTGCAGCTCATGGGCCTGGAGAAGAAGTTCCAGAAGCAGAAGTACTTGTCCACCCCAGACAGGTGAGGACACGGGGAAGGGACTGTTCCAGGTAAGGCCCTTGAGAAGGGAGACTCCTTGTGCTCTCAATGTGGCACAGAGGGCCACAAGGACTGTTCTAGGGTTTGTGCAGGACACTAGGGCAGGAGTCTGTCCATGCCTCGGCTCAAGTAATCTCAGCCTTGGTAAACAAAAGCCAGCCCACCTGAGTGCTTCCTAGGTGGTGCAGTGGTAAAGAATCTGTCTGCCAGTGCAGGAGATGCAAGAGACCCAGGTTTGATCCCTGGGTGGGGAAAATCCCCTGAAGTAGGAAATGGTCAACTCACTCCAGTATCATTGCCTGGAAAATTCCACAGACAGAGGAGCCTGGTGGGCTAATTATAGTCCATGGGGTTGCAGAAGAGTCAGACACGACTGAGCCATTAAGCACACACATAGCTCACCTGAATTCATCATACTTAGTCCCAGAAGCCTGCCTGATGCTGAGTTTTTACTCCTCACTGCATCTCTGTATGTTAACTACTGCAGTACAACAAGCATGGGGAAAGTGAAAGTTGTGTCTGACTCTTTGTGACCCCTTGGACTATACAGTCCATGAAATTCTCCAGGCCAGAATACTGGAGTGGGTAGTCCTTCCCTTCTCCAGAGGATCTTCCCAACCCAGGGATCGAACCCAGGTCTCCCACATTGCAGGCAGATTCTTTACCAGCTAAGCCACAAGGGAAGCCCAGCAAGCTTGTTTACCATACAACAAGCATGGTAAAGCTTAGCAAATGGTTGCCCAGGCGCTCAGCTGGGAAACAGGTTTGGTGTTTAAAACCACTGACACTTAGGATCAGATGCACTGGGACTAGACCTGGAGTTGAGGTCCATGATCTTCCCAGGCTTCTGCCCACCCTCCAACCCCCAACTGGCTTAGCAGGCACACCTGGCTTCTGCATGGCAGCCTGGATTAATGGGGCTGCGGAGCTGTCAGATGTCCTGATGGACTTGACAGGTAGCAAGTCAGAACCATTTGGCTGAGACCAAGGAGGATCTGGATGAAGGTCTCTTCTTTAAAGCCTTTTGAGATCTTAGTGAGGGTGGCTATGACCCCTGCTTTACTCAGAGGCTTCACTACCTCCCCACTTTCTTTAATTTAGCATCTTAGCAAAGAAATATGCTGCAAGAGTGTATGTTCTACCTTGTTCTTTCAAACTCACTCTGGAATGACTGGCCTAATGTGTGACCCTGTTTATTGGAAGGATTTTCCAGGTACTTTTGCTCTTTCTTTGCTTACTGCCTTGTCTATTTCAGGTCTGACCCTATTAAAGAGAAGGAAAGGAAACTCAAATGCATTTCAAGCTGTTTATTAGCTGCTCGATAAAAATTTGAGAGAGGAGCCTGCAAGTCATTGATTAAAAGGGAATTTGTTTACTGATTCAGTTAGTTGAGCTCCCAGCAGCTGTGTGCAAGGCATTGTGGCAGGGATTATGGGTCCAGAAGATAGCAGACAAGAGATCTGCTCTAGAGGAGGTCATGGGGGAGGATGTGGCTGCAGTAACCACATCACGACTTGGGGTGTGGATGCCAACATGTTCCCGAGGGCTCCAGGAACACAAAGGTATTGCTGAGTGTATCTGGTGGCAGCTGGGAAGCCTTCTCAGAGGAGGCAGCACTTCAGAAGCACTTTGATCCCAGGAGGGAGACGGCATCCCACAGAGGGAACAACCTGCGAAAGGCACAGATGTGCTGCTGGGCATGCTGAGTGCCCTGCAGGTGGTCAGATGTCTCCAGCTTCAGGAGTTGGGGGGTGGTGTGTGGGGGGAGATGAGGCTGCAGAGATGAGAAGGACCCTGTATGTCTGACCAAAAGATGTGGACTTTGTTGTGCAGGCTGTGTGTCGGTAGCTGTGAAGAGCTGCGAGTGTTGTGGCCAGATTTACGTTTTATTTTTTTAATTTTTTATTTATTAAAAAAAATTTAGGCCATGCCCTATAGCATGTGGGATTTTAGCTCCTTGATCAGGAATCAAACTTGGGCCCCCTGCATGGGGAGCATGGAGTTTTAACCACTGGACTAGCAGGGAAGTCCCGAGATTTACATCTTGGAATCCTCATATTGGTAGCACCATACGTAACAGAGAGGGAAGAGTGAGAAAAGATAGAGCAGGGAAAGCAGGTGGACAGAGTCCAGGGAGGGTCATTGAAAAGAATTAAAGTGGAGACAGTGGGAACAGAGACGAGAGAATAGATCTGAGACCTGTTTTGAAGCCAGAACAACAGATTTTCCATTGGCGTGAGGCAGAGAGCTGAGAATTCTGTGGCTCCTGCCTGGGCCACCAGGGAAAGAGGGACAAGCATTAAATGAAGCTGGAAGGCAGAGGGCAGAGTGAATTTGGTGAGGAAAGAGTGCGTTCTGTTTTGGACATGTGAAATTTGGGGCACCTTCAGGCAGAGGATGGAGGCAGGTCTGTGATTTGGGGATTAATAGATGAGATCTCTGGGGCTTCCCTGGTGGCTCAGATGGTAAAGAATCCGCCTGCAATGAAGGAGACCTGGATTCGATCCCTGGGTTGAGAAGATGCCCTGGAGAAGGGAATGGGTACCCACTCCAGTATTCTTGCCTGGAAAATCCTTTGGCAGGGGAGCCTGGTGGGCTACAGTCCATAGGGTCGCAAAGTGTTGAATACGATTAAGTGACTAAGCACATTCACGCATGCGCGCACACACACACGGTGTTCTGCTATTCTGATGCTCCCTGGTGTAACAAAGCACCTCCTGTACTCAACACACGTGGAGTATAAGAGGTGGAGTGGGCATCTGGATTTATGAATCAGCACACTCAAGATGACATTCTAGGCTTATTTTAGAAGTTAGAATTTTTTTTTTTAGCAGAAATGTTAGTTCCAAATCAACCTCCTGGGGCTTCCTGCTACCTGCCCAGGCACCTCTCAGGTGAGCTTGATTCACTTGCCTGCAGAAGAGGACCATCTGGCTGGCGTGGAGGCTGCCGCCTGAGCTGCCCCGCCAGCTGTTCCTCACCTCGTACGTGACCGGGGCCATGAGCACGCCTCCTCCCACGGCGCACACCCTCTTCCCCTGTGTTTGTTTCTCCAGTCTCCTAGGTGACCCCATTGAAGCAAATTTGCACAGGGAAGTGAGAATCTGTAACGGTGGCAGGTAATGAGAGAGAGCTGATGACAGCGAAGTGTGTTTCTGGGGCCAGCATGAGTCAGGAGTGCATTTTTCCCAAGTGAGCTCATCCTGGTTTGCCAATGCCGTGGCAGAGCTGTGAACTGATCCTTCCATTCACTGATGCACCTGACAGCCTTAGGTGAACTGGCCAGGAAGGCTGTGGGGAGGGGGGAAGCCCTCTGCCTCCAGGGAGGTCTGGGAGACCCGTGGGATGGCCCCCCTGGGCTCTTGGTGTTTAAATGAATAGCTACCTGGGATGCCAAATTGTGGCCAGAAAGGCTATGAGGCAAAATTTACCTATGCCCCCCAAAAAGCTATCCAGAGATACCGTAAACTGCTATATGGTTGTTAATAACACTGTTGCTTATGGTGTACCCTCTGGGTGACAGGCATTGTTAGGTGATTTACATTAGCAGTCCTCAAAGGGTTTGGTCTCGGGACCCTTTTACCTTCATAAAAATTCTTGAGCTCCACCCCCCAGAAAACTTTTGTTGGTTAAACTATTGATATTTACCAAATTAAGTATTAAAGTTGAGAAAGTTTAAAAATATTTAGTTACTCATTACAGGATAACAATATTAGACCTATCACATTAACATAAAAGTTTTTGAATTTAAAAATTTTCCAAAAAAGTGAGCAAAACTGATCTTGTTTTCACTTATGCAAATTTATGTCTACCTTAATAAAAAAAGTTTAGATTCTCATATGTGCTTCTTGGGCTTCCCAAGTGGTGCCAGTGGTAAAGAATCCACCTGCTAATGCAGGAGATGCAAAGGGTGCAGATTCAATCCCTGGATCGGGAAGATCCCCTGGAGAAGGAAATGGCAACCCACTCCAGTACTTCTTGCCTGGAAAAGTCTAGGGACAGAGGAGCTTGGTGGGCTACAGTCCATGGGGTCACTGAGTCGGACACGACTGAATGCACACACACCTGGGCTGCAGGGCTTCATTAGTGGGGAGGCTATGGACTGCTAGCACAAGGAATTTATTGGCTTCAGTCTGTTAATGACTTTCAATAAAACTGTCAGCTTACAGTAGCCCTTTTACTGGGCAAGCAGATAGGTGTGAATGGGGATTGAAGCCAGGAACTGAAGTCCTTGAAGGAAAACGGTTTTTCTTATTGGAGATTGAATTGGGCACTCTGGTCCAAGCAGGGGGTCTGAGAAGGGTACCTGGCATACCAGGAGCCACACCTGGAGCCTTCACTCCTGTACCACTGGTCTTCCTGATGGTGAGGTGTCGCTTGTTACTCCTCAGGTAGAGAAAGTTGAAGCTGAGGTGCTGTGCTTAGTCGCTCAGTTGTGTCCGATTCTTTGTGACCCCAATGGACTATAGCTGGCCAGGCTCCTCTGTCCATGGGGATTCTCCAGGCAAGAATACTAGAGTGGATTGCCATGCCCTCCTCCATGGGATCTTCCAACCCAGGGATCGAACCCAGGTCTCCTGCATTGCAGGCGGATTCTTTACCAGATGAGCTACCAAGGAAGCCCCAGGGAAGCTTGGGTGCAGCTGAGGCTGTGTACCCAAGTCCCTGTGGCCCAGGCCGGTGGCTCTGCAGGCTACAGAGAAATGTAGGACCACGCTTGGCCATGGAATGGGGAGCAGGAAGGGTACGGATGTAATGTTCCTTTTGGAATCTGGAACAGTTGAGGGTAGGGATGGAAGATGAGTCAACCTGTCAAAACGTATTTTTGAGCCCTCGTTCTTGATTTAGAATGCGGTAAGCACGTTTGTGATTGTGAAGGAAGCAGTGGAGTCAGGGAGGCAGAAATAACTCATGAGAAGCAGAGACCAGTGAGAACTCAGAGCTCCCTGGGTGAGACGTGACCTGTGCAGAGGAAGCAACCTTCAAGGGGGTTTGTAGAGATAGCAGGGGTTGGGGGTGGGGGTGGCGGGAGGCTTACCGCCGGGAAAAATGGGACTTTACCTTTCCTCCCCAGTTTGGATTTGGGGTCAGAGCCTTCATTTTATACAGGATCAGAGTAAAGAGTCTGTCAGGTCAGGGAGAGGACTTTGCAGTGAAGGTTCAGAAATTCCTTTCAGGTTCCATGTAGACAGTTCTTAGGCTTGGGCATCTATTTTTTAGCTTCACAGTATCCTCCATAGGATTCTGGGAAGGAAAGCAGAGCTCTTTGGGAGGAACTGGTTTAATGGGGAGGTCCACGTGTTGGTAACAGGCCTTCCCCTCTTCCTCATCCTCCCATCTCTCGTGCCTTCTAGGTTGGACTTGGCCCAGTCTCTGGGACTCACTCAACTGCAGGTGAAGACCTGGTACCAGAACCGCAGGATGAAATGGAAAAAAATGGTAAGAAAGAGAATAAGTCCTAACCATGGGCCCATCATGATAGGAAGAATTCTTACTACAGGGCTGGCAAGAAGGCAGGAAGGACCCTTTGGTGGATTGAGCTCCAGAGATTGGAAGGCCTTTTACGATGCTGGCTGGGAGGGAGGCCGTTTGAACAAAAGGATAAGCAATTCTTTCTGACCTGGATTTCCTGACCAGAAGGATATTCTTTTTCACAGTTTCATTGGAAATAAAAGAAAAAGAAAGCCCCAGACTTGTCAGTTGCTGCTTTTAACCCCACCTGCTAGTCTTTTCAAAGAACTTCCTTCCCACTCCCACCAATAGCTAAGAATAGAAGTCAGTCCTCTCTGTTTTTAGAGGACATGTAGGGTGCACCTGCTCTTGTAGAATTCTCGACTCCAGTGGGCATCAGAGGAACCTGGGTGGCAGGTATGAATGCAGAACTCAAGGCCCTTCCTAAGATTCTGCTTTGCTGGCCCAAGGCAGGGAGTGTTAACTAGCACCCAGGTTCCTCTGATGCATATGGTATAGTGACTCTGATTTCCCAAATACCACTCTAGTGCCTTACAGATGAGTTGTTCCCTATTTGGTTTTTAAATGAATTTATATAGCAATAGAAGGGGAAAACATGGAAGCAGTGACAGATTTTATTTTCTTGGGCTCCAAAATCACTGTGGACAGTGGCTGTAGCCATGAAATTAAAAGACGCTTGCTCCTTGGAAGGAAAGCTATGAAAAACCTAGACAGCATATTAAAAAGCAGAGATAACACTTTGCCGACAAAGGTCCACATAGTCAAAGCTATGGTTTTTTCAGTAGTCATGTACAGATATAAGAGCAGGACCATAAAGAACTTATGCTTTAGAATTGTGGTGCTGGAGAAGACTCTTGAGAGTCCCTTGGACTGCAAGGGGATCAAACCAGTCAGTCCTAAAGGAAATCAGTCTTGAATATTCACTGAAATGACTGATGCTGAAGCTGAAACTCCAATACTTTGGCCACCTGATGTGAAGAGCTGGCTCTTTGGAAAAGACCCTGATGCTGGGAAAGACTGAAGGCAAATGGAGAAAGGGCAGCTGAAGATGAGATAGTTACATAGCATCACCGACTCAATGGATATGAATTTGATCAAACTCTGGGAGATGCTGAAGGAAAGGGAAGCCTGGCATGCTGCAATCCATGGGGCTGCACAAAGTTGGACATGACTTAGTGACTGAACAACAACAAATTAGTGTAAACAGCTCTTTAAAAAAGAAACATCTCTACATTTTAAGGAACTCATTTCATAATGGCTTAGCCCTCTCTCTTTTTCTTATTCCAAAAAAAGCAACAGTTAAATCCAGATTTTCCAAAGCAGTTGTCTCACTTCCAGTTTTGAAAATTCCAAGGGTCAAAGCCCAGAGAAAACAGGAGAGTTGGGAAGAGAGTGGGAAGAAACCTCTGACCCAGGTCTTTTCATGTTCTTGCTGGGTCTCTGGGCCCCTCTCCTGTCCTGTGGACTGAGCATCTCAGGCCTGCCTGCATGATGTTCTAATTGCTAAGCCATCTGGTCACAGGCCTTGGTGTCTCAAGGGCTGGAGTATGAATTTTCTACAATGATCAAATAACTAAGACCCCCTTCCCCTGCACCAGCCACCTAGTTTTCAGAAACAAAAAAAGTTAATAGGCACTTTTTGATAATAGGTAATAGATTTTGAGTTTTCTCCATTTTGTGTTTCTATCCAATATATGTATTTTTTTCTCTGAAAACTTTGGTTATTCCTATTGCCTGCTAACAGGCTTCCAGATGGTGCTAGTGGTAAAGAACCAGCCTGCCAGTGCAGGAGACATAAGAGATGTAGGTTTGATCCCAGGGTCAGGAAGATACCCTGGAGGAAGAAATGGCAACCAAGTCCAGTGTTCTTTCCTGGAAAATTCCATAGACAGAGGAGCCTGGTGGGCTACGGTCCATGGGGTCGCAAAGAGTCAGACATGACTGAGCACACACAAGCAAGAGTCCAGAGGAGAAGTGAAATATTGGGACAGCCTGCAGGGAGAAATTGAAATGGAAAGATAAATAAGATTCGATTAAACATGTTGTTGCTCCCCAACTTCTAGAATGCTCAGACACCCATGGAGCCTTTTAGGGGACTGATCTCTAAGGGAACCAGATCTGGGACCTGGAAACACTGGGCTGTTTCCCGGCGTGCCCCTCCCAGGTTGGCTTTGGGCAAGTCTCTTCACTGCTTTTTGTGCAAGTTCCACCACCCACCTCCTTCCCCGTCCCATCATCGTCATCAAAATTGATGTCTCCTGAGTGGCAGAGGCATTGTTTGAGTTGGTTATCAGCGATCTTTTCGTGACTCAAACGATGGAGGCACTGACAGCCCGCCAGCCCTGCCTGCACCGCCCAGTGCCCGTGGGGAACACGTGTGCCCCTGCCACTGACGTCAGCTGTTTTCCACCAGCCTCTGTACAGCTGGCACCACCGCAGGCCGCGTGTCGATGGTTATCAATGTCGTAGAAAACAAAGTGGAAGTAACTGCACAAATTTAAATCTCCGAGCAGTCCACAAGCCAACCGAATGCAGGCCCCTTCCGGAAATTAGAATCCACTTCATTTCACCTTATGAGCAGTTACTTTTCACCAGGCAGTAGAGATGTGGCTATAAGACACCAGTTGTTGTTGTTGTTCGGTTGCTAAGTCGTGTCCTACTCTTTGCGACCCTGTGGACTGCAGCACACCAGGCTTCCCTGTCCTTCACTATCTCCCATAGTTTGCTCAAATTCACGCCCATTATGTTGGTGACACCATTCAACCATATCATCCTCTGTTGCCCCCTTCTCCTCCTACCCTCAATCTTTCCCAGCATCAAGGTCTTTTCCAATGAGTAAGATACCAGGCCATCCATTAAAAAAAATTCAAAAAACGTACTCAGTCAGTGGAGGTAGCTGACCTGTAAGTCGCTAATTATTCAGAGTGATCAGGGCAACACTGGAAGGAAATAAAAGGTTCAGCATCAGTAGGAGAAGGGAGGGCTTCCTGGAAGGGGTGCCATCTAAGCTGGGTTTAATGGATGAATAGACACCTGCCAGATGAAGTTCGGAACGGTGTCAAAGGCTGAAGGAAGGAACAGAAGTACACGGGGGCACTGCAAGGACCTCAGAACAGCTGGAGAGAAGAGGAGAACAAGGTGGTTCAGGTGTGGGCCACGTTCTGACTTTCTCAAAACAGCAAGGCATTGTTGGGATCCTGATTGCTTCATAGTTTCCCCTGGTAAAACTTTCAAGGCTGTCTCTTCAAGGACTGGGGAAGAAAAGAATAATTGAGTAATAAAGATGTCTCAAGGCAAGTAATCTCATTGGAACTGGAAAAAGAGCATTCGCTTCTCAGAGTTACTCGCATGCTGCCAGAACCGAGATAGCATCTCTGACTAGTTTTTACCAGTCAGCATGTAGAACCTGTGGCGGGTTGGGTAAATGTGGTCTCCCACATTCGGTGGGATCCGCACCCTCCCTTCCGTTTCTGCTTGGCTTGGGTTCCAGTAGGGCCCAGCAGGCTTCATAGCGGGCCGGAAGTACCTCATCATTCAGGGGTACTTTTCATCTCCAAAGTAGGGTTCTGTTCTGTGAGAGGGTCCAGATGGGTGGTCCCTTCCTCTCCCAGTCACAGAGCTGGGTGGACCACATACCATGCACAGCGGTCATCTTGTGCACTGAAAGTCTCCAGCTGGTCAACAATTATGTGTAACTGCTACCGGTTTCTACCTATGTAATCGTGGGCAAGCGCCTGTTTCCTCATCAGTAAATGCCTGATGTCCACCTTACAGGGATGCAGATGAGGTCAGTGAGCTAATCTGAGCCAATATCTGTAGGACTCAGAACAGTGTCTGCCCCATAGGATACAGTCAAGAAGTGTTAGCTGCTGTTTGTCTCAGTGTTTTGTTTTGTTTTTTTAATTCTTTACCCATCCACAAAATTCATGTCTCCAGAAAACCTCAACTTTTGGAGGCCAGGAGAGATAACCTGAAAATGAATTCTGCAAGTTTCCGGGATGCTGGTTAAGACAGTCAGGTGTTTTTCTGCATCCTCCCCACCTGCAAGCCTTCCCCGGTCAGTTGGTGCTTTAGCATTCAGGCTTGAGTTGAGTGGAACATCCCACCTTCTGGCAGAAAATCTGCTAAACAGTGAGCTGGGGAAACATCTGTGCTGGAGATGGTGAACGTCTCAGCTTCAGAGAAATAGCATCAGTTACATGGCTCTCTGGACTTCCCTGGTGGCTCCATGGTAAAGAATTTACCTGCCAATGCAGGAGATGCAGGTTCAATCCCTGGTTCAGGAAGATCCCCTGGAGAAGGAAATGGCAACCTACACCAGTATTCTTGCCTGGGAAATCTCATGGACAGAGGAGCCTGGTGGGCTACAGTCCATGGGGTCGCAAAGAGTCAGACACGACTGAAGCGATTAGACAACAGCATGGCTCTCATTCCCGTAGAGCAGTAGGTAGAGAAAGGGAACAAAAGGCAATGGGATAATGAGTCCATGGCCTAGGGTCTGCTGGGAGGTTAGGAGGTCGGTAAGATAAATGTGGTAGAAATACCAGTTGAATCCTTCCCTTGCACATTATGTGCAATGAAATAGCAATAAGAGTGTTAGATTCAGGCAATCGAGGTTTTGTATTCAAATCCCAGCTCTGCCTTGGGTTGCTTTTCCACCATGACAAACCACTTCTGCCTGAAAAGTGAGGGAGGTAGAAGGTTTCTCTCTGTGCTGACAGCGGGCCCTCCCATCAGTGTGCCCGTCCCCCGCCCACCTGTGCAGGTCGAGAAGGAAGGTCCTGACATCCCCAGCAGGAGGGCACAGGAGAGTCTAGTTTTAGAGTTTGGAGGAAGGCTGCCAGCAGGCCAGGTTAATAAAAGTAGGTGGTGTGCTGGGTGTTTTTCCCAGAGGCATGTGACCTCACGTGCAATGGGTTGCCTGGCCTCTCTGGACGAAGGAAAGTAAATTGGCTCCAGAGATGCCTAAGGAGGAGGGGTCCTGAGAGAAGGGCCGCAGAGTGCATGTGAGTGTGTAGTCTTAGCGTGGGGTGGTTGCGAGATAATTGCATGTCTCAGGTGTGCTGGGAGGCAGAGGCCAGAGGTCAGGTGCAGAAAGCAGCCAAGAGTGTAGTTATGTCCTAATTATTGCTTGTGCTGGAATGTTTTATTCCATTTAGAAAATGGTCTGATTGTTTTGATTTTTTTTTTTCATGCTATAGGAAAACAGCCAGGTGGGGTCTAGCCAAGCTGTGTGGGTGGTGTTCCCTAATTGCTGGGCTGGACTTTCTTTTGCCAATTAGGTGGCTTCCTTAGACCTGCTCTTTTATAACTTGATTACTACATGGGGCAACTCGATTTTGTATAACCTCTTTCATACTGAGTGGAGCTGCTTTCAACATGTCAATTTCATCTTGGCACATTTGGGTGCTTTCAACAGCCTGTGCTCACATTGAAACCAAAATCAGATACTGACATATGAAAAGGAATATAGAGACCTCTTTTCCCCAGAGGTTGATTCTGTCAGCATCTCTATCTTGTTAGAAGTCCCCTTCGTATCTCTGTGTTAGCTGTTTGGGTTGAAAGTACAGTGGCTGAGTAGATGCCCAGCTAAATGGAGGTGTTTAGTGCAAATTTATGGCTTTCCTTATACCATAAGCAAAAGTTAACTCAAAAGGAATCATAAACCTAACTTTAAACATTAAAACTATGAAACTCCTATGGCTGGTTCATAATGACGTTTGACAGAAAACAACACAATTCTGTAAAGCAATTATCCTTCAATAAAAAAATAAATTTTAAAAAAAAGTTATGAAACTCAGAGGGAGGGGACATACATATACCTTTTGCTGATTTATGCTGATATATGGCAGAAACAACACAATATTTTAAAGCAATTTTCCTCCAATTAAATTTAAATATTAAAAAAGGAAAAAAGAACTATGAAATCCTTAGAAGAAAACATTTTCTTTTGGAGTAAATGCTTATGACCCTAGGTTAGGCAAAACCTTTTTAGATAAGACACCAAAAGCACAAGCAATAGCAACAAAATTGGACTTCATGAAAATTAAAAACTTTTGTTCTGTTGAAGGACATCATCAACAAAGTGAAAAGGTGGGACTTCCCTTCTTAATTTGCCAGGGGTTAAGAATCTGCCATGCAATGTAGGGGATATGGGTTCAATCCTTAATCAGGGAACTAATATCCCACATGCCAAGGAGCAATAAAGCCAATAAATAAATAAACATTTTTAGAAAGGACTTGAAAAGGCAACACAGAACAGGAGAATATATTTGTAAATCTTCTATCTGATAAGGGGCTTTCATCCAATGTATTAGTATTAATAGAGAACTCATAACTCAGTAATTAAAAAGGACAACCGCATTTTTAAATGGGCAAAGGATTTGAATAGACACTTCTGCAAGGAAGATATACAACTGGCCCATAAGCACATGAAAAGATGCTGAACTTCAATAATTATCAGGGATGTGCAAATCAAAGCCACAATGAAAAACAACTTCACAACAGGTAGGATGGCTGGAATGAAAAAGACAGGTAATAACAAGTATTGGGACTTCCCTCTGGTCCAGTGGTTAAGATTTAACCTTCCAGTGCAAGGAGTACAGGTTTGATCCCTGGCTGGGGAACTAAGATCCTACATACTTTGAGGCCAAAACAAAACAAAACATAAAACAGAAGCAATATTGTAACAAATTCAATAAAGGCTCTAAAAATGGTTCACATCAAAACAGCTCTTAAAAAAATGAGTTTTGCAGAGGATGTGGAGCACTGGAGCCCTCACATACTGCTGATTGGAATATAACATGGTGCTCTTGCCTTAAGAGAACAGTCTGGAAATTCCTCAGTCTTGGACTTCCCCTGTGGCTCAGATGCTAAAGAATCTGCCAGCAATGCGGGAGACCCAGGTTCTATCCCTGGGTTGGGAAGATCCCCTGGAGGACAACACAGCAACCCACTCCAGTATTCTTGCCTGGAGAATCTCAAGGACAGAGGAGCTGCTGGGCTACAGTCCATAGGGTTGCAAAGAGTTGGACACAACTAAAGTGACTTACCACGCACGCACGCATCGCTGTTTTACAGAATAGGAAACTGAGGCCCAGAGTCTTTAAAGGACTCTCCCAAAAACAAACTAGACAAGGGGCACAGTTGGTGTTTAATCTAGTTATTCTACTTTCAAAACAAGAACACACTCTCTCCTATGTGTTACTGCTTCATCAAACAACAAAACCATATGTTTCATATTCCTTTTCTGATTACAGAAATACATGATCATTGTTGAAAAATTTAAAAAGACATTAAAAAAGAATTGAAATTATCCTTGATCTTGAGACTACAAGCAGGGTAATGTGTAGTTGTCTAGCTACCAAATTAAATTATGCTGGTTTAGAACCCATTTTCACAAAAATATATTAATATTTCCCATGTTATTATATGTTCTACTATATAATGATTGTAATGGTTAAGTTTTCTCTCTTTGCCATATACTATAATTATGTACTCAATTATATGGTGGAAACTGTAGAGTATTTTTCTTGCTGTTGTTGCCATTTTTGTGATGAACATTTTTGCACATCAATCATTATCCCAATCTTTGATGACTTCCTTAGGCTAAATTGTTAGAAGTAGAATTTCTGTGTCAAACATTATGCACATTTTTTTTAAGACTTTTGATTTTCATCCTCAGGTTGTCTTTTGAAAAAGCTGTACCAATTACACTTTTACACAGACATATGAGTGTTTATTTTCCTGTTTGTGACAAACACTGTTTTTTTCTTTTAACTTATCGACTTGCTGTCACACTCATATTTTAATTTTCACTTGTTTCCCTATTTTTGAAGTTGGATTTCTAATGTATTTATGATCATTGTATTTAATAGAAATGATACTGACTAAAAGTACATCGAACCTTTCATGAATGAAGCTGTCTTTGTAGACTGCAGGTGACTCCTGGAGAATATTTTTTGCCAAACTTTGCAACTTCACTGCCGGGAAGGAATGGTTTAGAGCAGGGGTTCCCAACCTCTGGGATCTAATGCCTGATGATCTAAAGTGGAGCTGATGCAATAAAAATAGAAATAAAGTGCACAATAAAATGTAATGTGCCTCTATCATCCTGAAACCATCCCCTCCCCAGTCTGTGGAAAAACCGTCTTCCACGAAACCAATCCCTGGTGCCAAAATGTTGGGGACCGCTGGTTCAGAGGTGGGGGAGTGGGAAAGTGGAGGGAAGAAGTTATTTCTTAGATTTGATCTCATTTGTCTCCCACGTAGGTTCTTAAAGGTGGACAGGAAGCACCCACAAAACCCAAAGGTCGTCCCAAGAAGAACTCCATCCCCACATCAGAAGAGATAGAAGCTGAAGAGAAGCTGAACAGTCAGGTTCACAGCCAGGAGCTCCGGGAGCCCACCCAGAGCCTGGAGGGGCTCTGTGATACGCAGGAACCAAAGGCACGTGTTGTCTCTGTGGAGGTGGCCGAGTCCCCAGGCCAGGTCCAGGAGTTGCCAGTAGCCTCTCCGGAACCCCCACCATCAAGCTAAAATAAAACTCTTGGTCGGGGGGAAGGGGGAGACTGGGAAGAAGGGAAAGAGAGAGGGCAGGGAGACCAGGGAGAAGAAAGCTGCCAAGAGCCCGAGACCTGGGGGAGAAGACCACGGCCAGCTCCCTCCCTCCTGCCCACGGCTCTCAGCTCCACCTTTTGAGGAAGACTTGCTAGCCTTGGCCTGCTCTTCCTGAAAGGCTGCCTAAGCCACACAAGCCCTTGACTAAGGGCCACAGTGCCTTGGAACTGCCAGCCCCAGTTGGGGTGACGCCATGGAGCTGTCCAGGTCCAAGCTCCCCCTGGCATGATGGGGGACACTCCGACCAGCCTCGGAGCAGCTAGCCATCAAAGCAGAGAGAGATGGAGGAGTGGGCAGCATGCCCAGGTTCCTTGCTGACTCAGCACTTATTTCTGTAGCTTTAAAAGAGAATTTAATGTTTTTGATTGTTGTTTTTTTTGGGGGGGAGGGGTGGTCGGTGAGGGTGGGCAGATAAGAGTTGGGGGAAGGGAGTTTTGAGTTAATAGAATAAAGTTTGTTTGAAGACACGTGTGCCTTTGTACCCATTATAAGGTAGTCAGGTGACCCAGGAACTGATAAACCTTGTTTTTCTCGCTTGATTCAGTTGCCGTCCCTGAAGCTGCAATGCAGATATGTTAAGATAACTTTTATTTTTTAATTAAAAATAAATCTTTCAAAAAAGATGGGATGTGTTGTTTCTTCCAGGGAGTGTATTTAGATCTTCTTGAATATATCCTATGGAAAGAGGGTGGTGCTAGTGGTAAAGAACCCGCCTGCCAATGCAGGAGACACAAGAGACCCGGGTTCGACCCCAAGTCTGGGAAGATCCCACATGCCATGGGACAACTAAGCCTGTGTGCCCGTGTGCTGAGCCTGAGCTCCCTATAGCCTGTGCTTCATAACAAGAGAAGCCACTGGAGTGAGAAGCCCATGTACCACAACTAGAGAAAGCCCACACACAGCAACAGAGACTCATCACAGCCAAAGATAAAATTAAGAAAAAACAAAAAAACAAAACTCGTAAGCCTGTGAGCTTGTAGTATACAACGCCTTCGACAGGACTGGATTCAAGTATCATGACTGCCACTTCAACTTTGCTAAGGCCGTGCCTTCCCTTGGCCGTTGAGATCAACAAAGAGAAAGCAGTCTCTCTCTTAACGCAGAGGTAAGGACTTGGCTTCTGCGAACCAGTTCGTGCAGCCCACACCCAGCTGTCGGCCACTGCCTCTCTCAGCTGAGCCCACCCCACCCAGGGCTTTAGGATCTGCCCACCAGGCGGTGTCACCAAGGCCAAACTAAGCAGGTGAGTCCTGCCAGCTGGGTCTCCCTTCTGTCCTGTTCTCCTGCCCCAGGAAGGCCCTCATTAGGACGCAGCTTTCTTAGGCTGGTTTTTGTCTCTGGTCTGGGCTCTCATGCTGTCCTTCTCCTAGGCGTCCGACAGAGGCCACCACGGCTCAGGGAGAGGTGTGTGCACACATCTGGGTTTCCCTCAGCCAGGCTCTGGGCACTGTTTCTGACTTCCAGCCCTGGGTTCTTGGCCCATCATCTTTGGTATTGTTTCTTGGCCCTATGTAAGAGACAGGGGTTTGATCCCTGTATCGGGAAGTTCCCCTGGAGGAGGAAATGGCAACCCACTCCAGTATTCTTGCCTGGAGAATCCCATGAACAGAGGAGCCTGGTGGGCTACAGTCCATGGAATCACAAAGAGTTGGACACAACTGAAGCCACTTAGCACAGCACAGCACTTGGTTGGTGGGGTGAGTGCAGAGTCTTAAGAGCTTGGGGTATCTTGCCTCCTGTTTTCGAAGCCCCAAGCTCAATGTCACCTCCACTGACCAGCCTTGAGCTTGTCCTCCATCCTCAGCTCTGTGGAGTTCAGCCCCATGGCTCAGAGGTGGGTCTGGGCTGGGCCTTTCCAAAGCCGGTGGGTGCAGATTCAGGGGCCAAGTCAAGCTCCTTCTCCACCTCCATCCTTCCCTTTTCCTTCCAAGTCTCAAGCCTCGTGACCGGCACCCAGAAACCAGCTCCACAAGTCCCTATGGGGGACCGCCTCCTTTATCAGCAGCCACTGGATGTCTACCTTTGAGGACCCTGCTGAACAAAAGCATTCTCTCCTCCAGCATCCAGGGTGGTGACCCCTGTGGGTTCAGGGTCTTATTTTAGGATCTGCTCACCTGCTGCCTTTTGTTTTTCAAAGGATGGAAGAGGGCTGAGGCAAACTGACCACGGAGGGAAGGTGACCACGTGAGATTCCTGCATCCCTGTGAGGATGGAGGAGTCTCTTACAAGCACTATAGCTGATGCTGCCCCTCGGGCTGTAATGTGGACTGTTTTTCCCAGTTTTACAGGAAGCTTACTCATTGGAGTGAAGTCGATCATCTTAACCCTGGTCGTGCAGCTGGCAGGGAGCCATGCCGAGAACTAAGCCTGGTGGCCTTTGTCCTTGCCGAAGGTCTCCATGACTGGCCTGCCCTCTCTCCCCACTTGCAAACCACCTGGGCCTTCTTGGGGTGGTGGTGGGGAAGTTGCTTCCAGCAGCAGTCTGCTCCCTGCACACAGCTTCAACCAGATTGCAAGGTGGCCTCCCTGCCTCCACTCCCACCACCTGGACTCCCAGGGCAGGTCTCAGCCTCCCAGGGTGCCCAGGCCTGCTTGCCGAGCTCTACATTCACGTTCTGGGGCATGGCACCCCCTGAATGACTTCTCCATGGTCTGCAAAGGTCTCACCCAGCTTGACTCACACAGTCTCCCAGTGGGTCACGCTGTGAGCTTCGAGCCCTCACACTAGCCCAGACAGATCTATCAGAAACCAACCTTAACTGGGCTGGTTTCCAGTCAGTCTCAGAGATTGATCAGTCCTAGAGCCATCTTAGAGAAGGGGGCCTGCTGACCTCAGTGATCTGCCCTTTGAGCTGTGTATAGATTCCCCTGCACTTCTCAACACCTTTCAACTTCATCACCCGGCCTTGCCCCATGGCCTGAGAAGGGCCGGGGCTGGAACTGAACTGCAGGGCAGGAAGCTCTTTCCTCAGGAAGCTGTGCTCTGTCAGCCTGCTTGCATGTTGTCTACTCAGCAGAAAATGACCAGGGACTTAACAGGACCGGGTTAAAGGCTGTCCTGGGGACTCACCCCACAGAGCTCCTGCCTGGGTTACCTGCTGGATGATTGCCTGAGCCCCTGGCGATTTTCTGTAGGTGCGACAGAAATCTTACCACATCCATTATTTGAAAACCAGGAAGTACTGGGGTTAGACAGCTGAAATGTGCTTTATATATATATATATATATATATACACACACACACACACACCCCGCACACCTGTTTCTCAGGATTTCTATACACTGAATGCCTGTTTGTCCAAAGTTTGTGGGAGGCTGCTGCTTTGTGTCCACATAGACTCCCTGGCAGTCCCCTCTCTGCTATCCTCGTGGAGGGAGGAGCTGAATCTTCCAGGCTTCTCCAAAGGCTTCTCCCTCCTCTTTGGACCCTTCCAGTCCCGCTCCACGAGGCTGCGCCCCTCCCTACTCAGGAGACAATGTCCTTCTCCCCACTGGCTCCCTCTCCCTTCCCCTTCTCCAGCATGAGTTTGAAGCCACGTCTTCCCCTTCTTTCATTAAGCTCACCTCTACGCCAGTCTAACCTGTTCCTTTCTCCCTGCTTCCTCTTAATGCATCTTTTGTCATCATCGTTGTGATCCTGCCATTCTTCCAAAGAGCACACGGATTTGTTTGGTTTCCCTGTTAGAGCATGAATTCCTTCAGGCTGTTTTCCAGTTGATACGTTCTGAGTTTCTGCACAGAGGCTCCCAAGAACCACACACAGGCACTGGAAGGTCAGGACCTGCTGACACCGCTCCTGGCCCAGGGGTTCTGTGTTCTCAGCAGGAGGGTCGGTCTGGCTTTGAGCCATGCACCACCTCTCCCATCACTGACCCCTGTTAGCACCTCGCTTGCTGGTGGCAGGGCAGGGGGCTGCCAGCACTTTTCAGAGAGGAGAGAGAAGGCTGAGCAAAACATCTGTTGTCCTCAGAAGGAGTCCCACCAGCCAAGGGACGCTGTACCAGGCTTCTTCCCCAGGGACAGAGGCACTGGGGAGGGTGATGGGGAGCCCCCACTTGCTGGCCTTGCAGGGCCGAGGGTCAGCTCACCTCTATCTGGCTAACCCTTTGAGGGGAAAGGCATTGAAGCGGCTTCGAAGAAGAAACCCTTGGAACATTCTCCAGATCACAGGCTGGGATGCAGCCAGCAGCCTGGGAAAAAGATGCATACAGAGGTGTTTGTCTAAAACAGAATTAAAATCTTATTTAGGGCTTCCCGGGTGGCTCAGTGGTAAAGAATCTGTCTGCCCGTCCTGGAGACACAGGTTTGATCCCTAGTTGGGGAAGATCACACAGGCTGAGAAGCAACTAAGTCTGTGCTCCACAAATATGGAGCCCACGTGCTGCCAACTACTGAAGCCCGCACGCCCTGGAGCCTGTGCTCCACACCAAGAGAAGCCACTGCAATGAGAAGCCGAAGCACTGCAACTGGAGAGTAGCCCCCATTCACTGCAACTCGAGAAAAGCCCATGCAGCATAGAAGACCCAGCACAGCCAAAAAAAAATAAATAAATAAAAAATATAAAAATCTCCTATTTAGATGCAAATCCTATTTGTAGCTGGTGGCGGGTGGGTGAGGCGGTCTGATCTGGCTCCTGAGGCGATGTGGGAGGTGGCTGAAGGGAAGGCATCGGTCCTGGGGGATTGGGGGGACAGGGAAGGGGGAGGTGGCAGCTGCGCCGAGGGCTCAAGTCTAAAGCCTTGGGGCTGGCAGCACTTGCAGGTTGTGGGGAGGGAGGGCTGGGGGAGACAGCAGAGAGAGGCCTGACACTCAGGTGGGAAGCCAGCAGCAACCTCTGCCCTCAGAAAGCGGGGTGTCCCGGCCTCTGGGCCCAGCAGCAGTGTCAGCCCCATTGGAGTCAGCAGGTGCTTCCCGTGCCTGCCCAGGGCTGGTGCCAAGGGCAGGGGAGCTGCGAGGGGGCCAAGGAACATGTTTCTGTCCTCAGTAAGCTTGCCGGAGACACACCTGAGTGAGTGTTGGAGCAAAGGCGGGGATTCCAGCTAGATCTCTATGTTTCTACCCTGCCCCTACCCAGGAGCTGGTGTTCTTTGTGGACAAGGAAGGTGATTCATGGAGGGCGCATCCCCACCATGTCCTTACCAGGCTAGGCTGCTAAGGTAGCATTGAGTCCTTAGGTTGGACCCTTGTGCACCTGGGAGGGTGATTAACACTGGAACAACAGGTGTGCGATAAATCACCTGAACCTACCTCTAATCCCAGATTGTTGCCCCAATCCTGGGCGGAGGGTGGTTTGGGAGGCAAAAAGGTCCTGGTAACACCGCCTCTAATCCAGGTGCAGATGCTGAAAAGAACGGAGCTCTGTACCAGCCTGCTTCGGCCTCCCTGCCTCCTTTTGCTCTTGCCCCTCCTGTGGACAGGGGATGCGTGGTCCTCCCCGCCTCCTCCCCCATCCAGCTGTGTGTGCCCCTGCAGCTGTGTGTGCCCGTCCAGGTATGTGTGCTCATCCAGCCATGCGCGCTGTCGGCCCCTGGCTGCTCCTGGTCAGTGGTGGCCGGGATCGTGCGGGCAGACGCTGTGGTTGCTGAGGGCTGGTAAGTCACCGTGACAGGCCCCTTTCATATTGACCTCCTTTCCTTCCCAAACCCTCTTCCCTCTGTTTACTCTGGTGCCGATTTATTAGATACGCAGTTAAGTGCCCATTTAGCTCTGCAAACTGTCAGCACCCCTGCTTTATGAATAAGATTATTCACTGACAAAACCTTTGAAACATTTTTTTTAACAAGAGGGTGGGGAGGAATGGGGGAGAGGAGAGGACCAGGAAGTAGCGCCCCGGGTCAGTGAGGAGGCCAGGAGGGACCGAAACCGGAGCGCGGCCTCTCAGCTCAAGAATGCAGCCAGCGCCTGGAGCCGCCTTGCACTCACCCTGTCCGTCAAGACAGGTGTCATCGCGCCCGTGGGACTGTGGGGTCTAGAGTTCACTCCTTTGTCTCGGCTGCATGCGCCTGCTCTGAGTGGTTCTGAGAACCTCAAGGCCTGCTGGGTGAGTCGGTGCCCCTTGGGCATCCTCGGTTGATGGGCCGGTTCTGCCAGGGCTCCCCTCCTCCATCCAGGTGGCATCTCTTTCCAAGCACCCACTGCTTAAACACACAGAGGGTAGCTGACCCTGGTCCGTGTCTCTCTATACCCTCTGACCAGATGCCAGGCCCTGCAACAAGGACCACTTACATCATCACACCTAACACCTCAGCAGCCCTGTGATGGCAGCATAATTAGCATCTCGGCTCAGAGATGGGGAAGCGAGGCCAACATGGTGAGGTCTCCCTGACACAGCTATGGGTCTGTCTCCCCCACAAACCATGCCTGGGCTTACTTCTAAGAAGGCTGAGGTGACCAAGTCTGATCTGAGGTCAGTAGCACCCTGCAGGTGCCCTCACCCACCTGCCACACAGCTGTCACTGGGGTCCCCATCATGGCATGCTCTTACAGCACGGGGTACAGAGAACAGAGCGCAGTCTTCCCCTCGGGTGTGAATGATCAAGTCCTCCAACTACCCACCTGTGATGGAGAATACCTGGTTCCCTCCCACTTCTATTGTGTTTTCAGAGGCTTGGAAAGAGTCGGAGTTTGGGGTTGTGTTGTTCTTGGCAGTGACCTTGGAAAGGGGTGCTGGCATCTGGAGGAAGCTCGATGGGAGGGGTCATGTCTGAAGCACAGAGACAGCATAGATCCTCGCTACCAAGTGGCAGGCAGTGCCAGGGGACACCGGCTTCCACCCCAAAGTGGGAGGGGCACAGAGAAGCTGGGAGACCCCCGGTAGGATCTATGTGGAGTCCTGAGACTTCTGTTCTGGCTCCGGACATGGATGCTGTGCCTTCTTGGCAGTCTTGGGTGCCCTCTGAGGTCTAGGCCAGCCTTGGAGCTTGCCTTCTGGACCCAGAGGTCCCAAAGCTAGTGTTCCTTTTCCTGCTCCTCCCTGTCCTCATTCTCTTGATTTCTCCCTCAGCCATTTATTTCTCTTTATTTGTAGTATGTGTTCAATGCAAACAAATTCCCTAATACGAGAAAGTCACTGTGAATCCAAGCATTGTTACACAGATACACGGATGATCCAAGCAGATGTTCCACACACGAATAGAAAGCAACAAGGAGTATTCATGAGGCATAAAAAAGCTTGAGATGTGTTGGAGATGCTTGTTTTATACTGTTTTCTAAGAATGGCAAATATTTGCTTTTGTTATCAAGACTATACGCCTATTTGGACCCTGGAACACCAGAGTATGGTCATGGTAATCAAAGAATACAATGAGTGCATATTTCTAAACACAGGCTGCTGCACACACAGTTGTATAAGATGTACTCTCCAGAATCAAGCTGTTTTTAGACCAGGTGTCAGGTTCTAACCATTTAAAACACTGGCTGACAGAGTGTGCTTCAATGCTAGCCTTATTCATGAAGGTGGAAAAAGTATTTATAAAAATAGCATAAAAGAATTTTTATGAGCTCAATTCAGGTAAGTTTCCAATGTTCAATTTACCTCAGTTTCTTTCAAGATTTACAAAAAATGCTCACTGGATGTTTTAAATTTTTACATATACTGAAAAAAAGGCACTAATTTAAAGTTATTTGGGACGTCCCTGGTGGTCTATTGGTAAAGACTTCACTTTCAGTGCGAGGGGTGTGGGTTTGATACCTGGTCAGGGAGCTAAGCTCCCACAAGCCTCAGGGCCAAAAGACATAAAACAGAAGCAATATTGTAACAAATTCAATAGAGTCTTTATAAATAGTCAAATAATTCTTAAAAATAAATAAATTTATTTGGGGTCATATTCTCTCAGCCAAAAGAATCTGACTCTTTTGGTGAATGGGAATATGTGAAGGGAAATGCCCAGTTTTCAACCTTTTTGGCTTATAAGCAACATGTAGTAATTATCTTCCATTTGGGGTAGTTTCCAATCTATAACTACTCTGGCACACGACAGTTACTTTCGGCAAGTCAGGTGCAAAACCCTGGAGGAAACAATTTAGTTCCCAAGAGAACAGTGAAGGCTTATCAATGGAAACCTTTATCCAGAATAAGTCAGCATTAAATCAGTGCTACTGAAATAATACAAAGAAGCTTCAAGGTAGAACCTGCAAGGTTCCCTCCACTGTACACATAGATAGGAACCTGGAAATTTTCATACTATCTAGTTACTTTACATCTGTATAGATTTAACCAAAGTGAAAACTGAGTCTCCATTCTACATTCTGTTCTTTTATTCTAGATCAAGGTAAAGTCTTTTCTTTTCCAAAGTGGGGTTTTAGGTATCCACATTTCCTAAGCCATATTATTTATTATACTTGCATCTCTCTTTGATTTTGTATCAGAAATCTCATTTTCCAGGTTTTTAGCATTGGCATCTACCATAAAATTAAATCCCTCAGATGTTCTTCAAACCAATCACATTTAGGAGTCTCAATAACTAAGTCACTGCTATACAGCAGAAATTATTACAACATTGTAAATCAATTATTCTCAATAAAATTTTTTAAAAGCCCCAGAACACCCCCAACCCACCCTCCAAAAAAGAAAGTAAGTGCTAAATAATGTTTGATATGAGGGACATGGACAACAGTTAGACCCTGTAATGATTAACTTTATGTGTCAAAATTAGCTAAGCTATGTTGTTTGGTCAAACATCAGTTTAAATGCTGCTGCACAGATAGATATGATTGCCATTTATAATCACTGGAAAACTGTATGAAGTTTCCTCAAAAAAAAAAAAAAATTAGAACTACCATAGGATCCAGAAACTCCACTTCTGGTATTTATCTGAAGAAACCAAAACAAAAATGATAGCTACACCCCCATATTCATTGCAGCATTATACATGCTAACCAAGATATGGAAGCAACCTAAGTGAATACTGAAAGATGAATGAATAAAGAAAATGTGGTATGTGTATATATGTATAATATATATCAGATCAGATCAGTCGCTCAGTCGTGTCCGACTCTTTGCGACCCCATGAATCGCAGCACGCCAGGCCTCCCTGTCCATCACCAACTCCCAGAGTTCACTGAGACTCACGCCCATCGAATCAGTGATGCCATCCAGCCATCCTAATGAAATATTATTCAACCATAAAAAAGAATGAGATATTGCCATTTGTGACACCATGGATGAACCTTGAGAGCATTGCATTAAGTGAAATAAATCAGACAAAAATCAAGTATCATATAACCTCACTTATGTATTAAATCTAAAAAAAAAAAAAACCAAACCACACATACACCCCCATCAAAAAAAAAAAAAAAAAGAACAAACTGAGCTCATAGATACAAAGAACAAATTGGCGGTTTCCAGAGGTAGGAGTGAGCAAAATGGGTGAAGGTGACCAAAAGGTACAAACATCCAATTATAAGATAAATAAGTCCTGGGGGTGTAGTATGCAGCATGGTGACTACAGTTAACAATTTTTTGTTGAATATTTCAAAGTTGCTATATGCAGAGTACATCATGAGAAACGCTGGGCTAGAGGAAGCACAAGCTGAAATCAAGATTGCCAGGAGAAATATCAATAACCTCAGATATGCAGATGACATCACCCTTATGGCAGAAAATGAAGAACTAAAGAGCCTCTTGATGAAAGTGAAAAAGTTGGCTTAAAGCTCAACATTCAGAAAACTAAGATCATGGCATCCGGTCCCATCACTTCATGGCAAATAGATGGGGAAATGGTGGCTGACTATTTTTTGGGGCTCCAAAATCACTGCAGATGGTGACTGCAGCCATGAAATTAAAAGATGGTTACTCCTTGGAAGGAAAGTTATGACCAACCTAGATAGCATATTCAAAAGCAGAGACATTACTTTGCCAACAAAGGTCCGTCTAGTCAAGGCTATGGTTTTTCCAGTGGTCATGTATGGATGTGAGAGTTGGACTGTGAAGAAAGCTGTGCGCCGAAGAATTGATGCTTTTGAACTGTGGTGTTGGAGAAGACTCTTGAGAGTCCCTTGGACTGCAAGGAGATCCAACCAGTCCATCCTAAAGGAGATCAGTCCTGGGTGTTCTTTGGAAGGACTGATACTAAAGCTGAAACTCCAGTACTTTGGCCACCTCATGCGAAGAGTCGACTCATTGGAAAAGACTCTGATGCTGGGAGGGATTGGGGGCAGGAGGAGAAGGGGACGACACAGGATGAGATGGCTGGATGGCATCACCGACTCGATGGATGTGAGTTTGAGTGAACTCCGAGAGTTGGTGATGGACAGGGAGGCCTGGTGTGCTGCGATTCATGGGTTGCAAAGAGTCGGACACGACTGAGTGACTGAACTGAACTGATGCTGTACACCTGAAACCAATACAATGTTACATGTCAATTCTATCTGAAAAAAAAAATGTAAAAATTGTCAAACTAAAGAAAGTTTTACAATGAGCAGCAGACTTTGAGTGAGGCAGATAATATTCCATAATATGGGTGGGCTTCTTTCAATCAGTTGAAAGTTGCAAGTAAAAACATTGAGGCTGCCAAAAGGAAGAAATTCTGCTTCCATGCTTCCTTCAGACTCAAAACTGCATCAACTCCTGCTGGAATTTTCAGCCCACCAGTCTGCCTCACATATTTAGGACTTGCCAGTCCCACAATTGCATAAGCCAATACATATTTATCTTTTTCTTTATCATGTCTATCCATAGATGATCTATGTCTTCCACTGGCTCTATTTCCTTGGAGATCCTTGAGTAACTTCCACCCCAAGTCCCAAGAACAGCTCCTAATTCAGAGGCTGCAGAGGAAGAACTTTCTTTCCTGCCCCGCGCTTTCTCTTCCCTCTGCCTTTTCTTTGATTTGTCTGTCTTTCATATGGCAGCTTTTCTCATCCATGGTCCTTGCCCAACTATATAAATGATGCATGAGGTAGTTGATGGAGACTTCAGGTAGAATTATCAATTGGTGGGCTTTATTTACTATAGGGCTTTCAGGCTTGGACCTGGCCTATTTGGGGGGCAGGGGGGTACCTATGTTTGTAAGTTGTTTGCAGTGAAGGCATTTATCAAAGAAATAAGTGTGATAATAGTTCCAAGAATTTGAGTGTGTTCATTTCTAGATGAAGAAAGTCTACTTTATGCTTAGTGTGAATGAGAAAAGGCCCACATCAAGGCAACTGTCATGAAAATTTGGAACACGAGGAATATGAGAAAGATGCTTATATACATCTCCTGGGGCACGTTTGCAAGCATCTCTAGAATAGACACCTAACTCTTCTAGCGTCTGCTAGGGTGTACGTGGCCAGCAAAATAGATGTTGCCAAATCACTCTCCTACATGTCCCAACTGAAAGCAGTGAATGACAGTGTGATCAGATTTAATGTTTTGCAATCTAATTAGGGTGAAATGGTGTTTAATTATCATTTTAATTTGCATATTCTCTTTATTAGAGAGGTGTGGCATATTTTCACATATTTATTGTTCAGATCTATTCCTCTGTTTATTGTGTATAAATATCCTTCATTCATTTTTCTTACTTGAGTAATTGTTTATGTATTATAGATATTAATTCTTTTTCAGTTATAAAGTGTTACAAAAATCTTTTCCCATTTTGTACTTTTCACTTTGTGTTTTTAATGTTTTGTTCTATAAATTTGGAATGCTTCTTTTCAAAAAATTAACATCTTTGGACTATATGTTTTTTATATATCATATAGAATGTTGTTATTTTTGTCATTATTATTTATATTTATTATCTTTTTTATATATCATGTAGGGTGTTGTTATTTTTAGTCGTTAAGTCGTGTCCAACTCTTTGCAATGCCATGGACTGTAGTCTGCCAGGCTCCTCTGTCCATGGGATTCTCCAGGCAAGAGTAGTGGAGTGGGTTGCCATTTCCTTCTCTAAGAGATCTTCCCGACCAGGGATTAAACTCGAGTCTTCTGAATTGCAGGCAGATTCTTTTACTGCTGAGTCACTGTAGGGTAGGGACATATTTTTCCTCCCATATGGACAGGTATCATGCCTTAAATAGCCATCTTCCACTGACTTGTAATGACACCAAACTTATGGATATATTGATATATTTTTAGATCTGTGTCTAGGGGGTCTCTGCTCTCTCAATTTGCCTTTTGTCTATCTATGTTATAATACCATGCTCACTTTATTTTATTTTCTAGTGAGTTCCTTTAATTTCTAGTGAGTCTTACTGTAAGTTTAATTCATCTCCATAGACTCTTCATGTACACAATTGTTTTGCCTATTTTTAAATGTTAAATTTAGAATTAGATGAT
The DNA here is from genome assembly GCF_019923935.1 of Bubalus bubalis. NCBI lineage: Eukaryota > Metazoa > Chordata > Mammalia > Artiodactyla > Bovidae > Bubalus > Bubalus bubalis. The sequence continues at coordinate 113,416,673 of NC_059161.1, forward strand.
CAACTAGGTGGGAAAAACTCTACCAGTAATTTTATATTTTGCACTGAATTTGTACTTTAATTTGGAAGATATACTGTCTATTTAAAGTTGTTTTTAAGCTCTTTAAGTTCCTTTTCATAATTAAAAAATAATTTTCTCCACAAAAGTCTTATGCATCATTGTTAGAATTATTCCTAGGTACTTTATAGTTTTTGTTGGTATTGCAAATGGTGTGTCTGTGTTAGTCACTCAGTCGTGTCCAACTCTTTGTGATTCCATGGACTGTAGCCTGTCAGGCTCCTCTGTCCATGGAATTCTCCAGGCAAGAATACTGGAGTGGGTATCCATTCCCTTCTCCAGGGGATCTTCCCGACCCAGGGTTCAAACCCAGGTCTCCCAAATTGCAGACAGATTCTTTACTGTCTGAGCCACTAGGGAAGCCCCATTGCAAATGATATCATTTTTCAAAATTTATATTTTCCATTTGATAACTGTTTGTCTGTAAGAACACTGATGATTTTATATACTGATTTTATGTAGAACTTTGTTAAAATTCTAATATTAGGATTATAGACATTCTCAAGTATTCTAAATAATTATATCCTCTGAGAACAATAGCAGTTTTGTTTTATATTTTTCAATCTCCTTTCTTCCTACTCAATCAATTTTAATGACTCTAGGTTGATTCATGTTCTCTTTTTTCTTGAATTAGTTTTAAAAATTATTTTCCTGGAAAATTGCCCATTTGGCCAACCTTTTAAAATTATTTCATTTTTGTTTATTTATTTAGGTATAGTTGACATACAGTATATTGGTTTCAGGTGTACAACATAATGATTAGATATGTGTTGTTGCTGCTGCTGCTGCTGCTGCGTCACTTCAGTCGTGTCCGACTCTGTGCGACCCCATAGACGGCAGCCCACCAGGCTCCCCCGTCCCTGGGATTCTCCAGGCAAGAACACTGGAGTGGGTTGCCATTTCCTTCTCCAATGCAGGAAAGTGAAAAGTGAAAGTGAAGTTGCTCAGTTGTGTCCTACCCTCAGTGACCCCATGGACTGCAGCATTCCAGGCTCCTCCGTCCATGGGATTTTCCAGGCAAGAGTACTAGAGTTGGGTGCCATTGTCTTCTCCATTAGATATGTGTCTACACTTCCAAATGATCACCCCGTAAGTCTTGTTAATGACATTCATCACCATACATAGTTAACAGATTTTCTTCTTATGATGAGAACTTTTAAGATCAACTTTCTTAACAGCTTTCAAATGTGCAATATAGTATTGTTAACTATAGTCACCATGTTATACATTATGTTCCCAGGACTTATTTATTTTATAACTGGGAGTTTGTACATTTTGACCATTTTCACCTATTTTGCCCCTCCCCCAACCTCCCCACTCTGGGAATCAGCAATCTGTCTCCCGTATCTGTCAATATTTATAAGGTTGTTTGTTGTATGGTTTTGTTTTGTTGGCTATTACTTATGAGATCATATGGCATTTGTCTTTGTCTGACTTATTCCACTTTAGCCTGATGCCCTCAAGTCATATGACAAGACTTCATTCTGTTTTATGGCTGGATAATATTTCATTGCATATATATAAACTACACCTTATTTATCCATTCATCCATCAACAGGCACCTAAGTTGTTTTCATATCTTGGTTATTGTAAAGAATGCTGCAATGAACAGAGTGACACTTATATCTTTTTTTCCCTTACCACAGTAATCTACTGTAATCTACCTTTTTTTTTTTTTTTTACTTTAAAAAGCATATATCTTTTGGAGTTAGTGTTTTCATTTTCTTTGGATAAATATCCAAAAATGGAATTTCTGGTTCACATACTAGATCTATTTTTAATTTTTTGAGGACCCTCCATACTGTTTTCCATAGTAGCTGAGCCAATTGACATTCCCATCAGTACTGCACAAGGGTTCTCTTTTCTCCAGATCCTCAACAGTTCTTGTTATTTCTTGTCTTTTTGATAGTAACAGGTATGAGGTGATATTTCATGGAGATTTTGATTTGCATTTCCCTGATGATTAGTGATGCTGAGCATCTTTTTGAGTACCTGCAGGTCACCTGTATATCTTCTCTAAGAAAAAAAATGTCTGTTTAGATACTCTGTCCATATTTTATTTGGATTGCTTTTTTTGCTATTGAGTTGTATTGTTCTTTATATATTTTGTATATTAACTCCTTGTCAGATAGATGATTTGCAAACATAGCCTCCCATCAGTAGGTTGCCTTTTCATTTCATCGCTGGTTTCCTTTGCCTTTTAGCTTGATGTAGTTTCATTTGTTTAGGCTTCCTTTTTGTTGCCTTTAGTTTTGATGTCAGATCCCACAAGTCTTCACCAATGTCAAGAATGACTATGCCTTTTAAAAAACTGGTTGCCCTATTCTTTCCATAGAATTTTCCTAAATTTAAAAAGAAATCTTATTTTATTTGTATTTATTTCACTTTTTAAATTCCTGGTGTTACTGTATTTAAACTTTTTTTCATCAAGTTTTGCTCTTTTATTATACTTTCTTTTTTCCCCTCTATATGCCTATGTGTGTATGTTTAGTCCTCTGCATTATTTCTAACTTCTTATTTGTCTATTTATCTTATTAATGTTTAGACTATCCTTCACTACTTTATACATACATGTATACACACATATATGTTAGGTAATGGAATTTACTGTTCTTATCCTGTTTTTCTTATGATTTAGTTTTAATTATTTTATACTTTCAATCTTTCCTTTTTCTTTGACATGTGAAACAAGAACATATTTTAAATATTAAGAAATACTTTTACTACTGTCGGAGAACATGGTTTGTGATAGCAATTCTTTTGATATTGGTTAAGATTTGTTCAGGAATACAGAAGTAGTCAATTTTTATAAATATTATATGTGTAATTAATAAAAAAGTATTTGTCTAATATAGATTTTCCAGTCAAATGTTAATTTCACTTTTTTGTGTCCTTATGATTCTAGTGTGTTTTTATGAAGACTATATAATAACTTAAATGATTATATATATATATATAAGTAATTTAAAAAGCATTATTTAGTGGTTCTTCTTTAACATCAATATATCTCTGATTCTCAAACTAATTTAAGAAGTTCCCCTGGGAAGAATATGCTTTATTTTTTATCTGATGCTAGAACTTCAGGTTGATATTATTCAACAGAACACAATTAGAGCAGTGTGAGAAAATGTCGAATTTTTCATTCGATAAAACAAAGCTGGTGAATATTTAACTGTTTATGCTCAAAATTTTAAACTGACTTTACGGCACAGTCATAAACATCTTTAGAATTCCAAGCCCACAGAAATAACCAGCTTTGTTTTATCAAATGAAAAATTCGACATTTTCTCACACTGCTCTAATTGTGTTCTGTTGAATAATATCAACCTGAAGTTCTAGCATCAGATAAAAAATAAAGCATATTCTAACATAATTGTATGTTAGATATTATTCATTTATTATGATATTTATTTTTATGATAGGCTTTATGTTATTGCATCTAAAGTAGGAATACTTGCTCTGTGTACTGCAGAAATGCTTTTGGAGGGTAGTTAGCAAGTAGATGTGGTGTTTTGGTCATTAATATCATCTAACTCAATAAGTTGGACTATTAATGTTCAAGAACAGTTTTCTAGGTAGCAGAAGTATAGACCATGAACTTCTAGATGTTCTAGCTGGTTTTAGAAAAGGCAGAGAAACCAGTGACCAAATTGCCAACATCTGTTGGCTTATTGAAAAAGCAAGAGAGTTCCAGAAAAACATATATTTCTGCTACATTGACTATGCCAAAGCCTTTGACTGTGTTCAGTTCAGTTCAGTCGCTCAGTCGTGTCTAACTCTTTGTAACCCCATGAACCTCAGCACGCCAGGCCTCCCCGTCCATCGCCAACTCCCGGAGTTCACTCAGACTCATGTCCATTGAGTCAGTGATGCCATCCAGCCATCTCATCCTCTGTCATCCCCTTGTCGTCCTGCCCCCAACCCCTCCCAGCATCACGGTCTTTTCCAATGAGTCAACTCTTCGTTTGAGGTGGCCAAAGTATTGGAGTTTCAGCTTCAGCATCAGTCCTTTCAATGAACACCCAGGGCTGATCTCCTTTAGAATGGACTGGTTGGATCTCCTTGCAGTCCAAGGGACTCTCAAGAGTCTTCTCCATCCCACCCTCTCCCTCTCCCACAGAGTCCAAAAGACTGTTCTATACATTGGTGAAACTAATACAATATTGTAAAGTTTAAAAATAAAATAAAATTAAAAAAAAAAGTCTTCTCCAACACCACAGCTCAAAAGCATCAATTCTTCGGTGCTCAGCTTTCTTCACAGTCCAACTCTCACATCCATACATGACCACTGGAAAAACCATAGCCTTAACTAGACAGAACTTTGTTGGCAAAGTAATGTCTCTGCTTTTTAATATGCTATCTAGGTTGGTCATAATTTACCTTCCAAGGAGTAAGCGCCTTTTAATTTCATGGCTGCCATCACCATCTGCAGTGATTTTGGAGCCTCCAAAAATAAAGTCTGACACTGCTTCCTCTGTTTCCCCATCTACTTCCCATGAAGTGATGGGACTAGATACCATGATCTTCGTTTTCTGAATGTTGAGCTTTAAGCCAACCTTTTCACTCTCCACTTTCACTTTCATCAAGAGGCTCTTTAGCTCCTCTTTACTTTCTGCCATAAGGGTGGTGTCATCTGCATATCTGAGGTGATTGATATTTCTCCCCACAATCTTGATTCCAGCTTGTGTTTCCTCCAGCCCAGCTTTTCTCATGATGTACTCTGCATAGAAGTTAAATAAGCAGGGTGACAATATACAGGCTTGATGTACTCCTTTTCCTATTTGGAACCAGTCTGTTGTTCCATGTCCAGTTCTATCTAACTGTTGCTTCCTGACCTGCATATAGGTTTCTCAAGAGGCAGGTCAGGTGGTCTGCTATGCCCATCTCTTGAAGAATTTTCCACAGTTTATTGTGATCCACACAGTCAAAGCTTTTGTCATAGTCAATAAAGCAGAAATAGATGTTTTTCTGGAACTCTTTTGCTTTTTCCATGATCCAGCAGATGTTGGCAATTTGATCTCTGGTTCCTCTGCCTTTTCTAAAACCAGCTTGAACATCAGGAAGTTCACGGTTCATGTATTGCTGAAGCCTGGCTTGGAGAATTTTGAGCATTACTTTACTAGCATGTGAGATGAGTGCAATTGTGTGGTAGTTTGAGCATTCTTTGGCATTGCCTTTCTTTGGGATTGGAATGAAAACTGACCTTTTCCAGTCCTGTGGCCACTGCTGAGTTTTCCAAATTTGCTGGCATATTGAGTGCAGCACTTTGTGGATCACGACAAACTATGGAAAATTCTTAAAGAGATGGGAATACCAGACCACCTGACCTGCCTCTTGAGAAATCTGTTTGCAGGTCAGGAATCAACAGTTAGAACTGGACATGGAACAAGAGACTGATTCCAAACAGGGAAAGGAGTACGTTAAGGCTGTATATTGTCACCCTGTTTGTTTAACTTATATGCAGAGTACATCATGAGAAACTGATGAGCTGGATGAAGCACAAGCTGGAATCACAATTGCCAGGAGAAATATCAATAACCTCAGATATGCAGATGACACCACCCTTATGGCAGAAAGTGAAGAACTAAAGAGCCTCTTAATGAAAATGAAAGAAGGGAGTGAAAAATTTGGCTTAAAACTCAACATTCAGAAAATGAAGATCATGGCATCTGGTCCCATCACTTCATGGCAAATAGATGGGGAAACAACAGAAAGAGTGAGAGACTTCATTTTTGGGGGCTCCAAAATCACTGCAGATGGTGACTGCAGCCATGAAATTAAAAGATGCTTGCTCCTTGGAACAAAAGTTATGACTAGCCTAGGCCCATATTAAAAAGCAGAGATATTACTTTGCCAACAAAGGTCTGTTCTGGTTTTTCCAGTAGTCATGTATAGGTGTGAGAGTTGGACTATAAAGAAAGCTGAGTGCTGAAGAATTGATGCTTTTGAACTGTGGTGTTAGAGAAGACTCTTGAGAATCCTTTGGACAGCAAGGAGATCCAATCAGTCCATTCTAAAGGAAATCAGTCCTGAATATTCATTGGAAGGACTGATGCTGAAGCTGAAACTCCAATACTTTGGCCACCTGATGTAAAGAACTGACTCATTGGAAAAGACCCTGATGCTGGGAAAGACTTAAGGCAGGAGGAGAAGGGGATGACAGAAGATGAGATGGCATCATTGACTCAGTGAACATGAGTTTGAGTAAAGTCTGGGGGTTGGTGATGGGCAGGGAGACCTGGCATGCTGCAGTCCATGGAGTCGCAGTGAGTCGGACACGACCAAGTAACTGAACTGAACTGAAATAATAGATACACAGCAGAGTTAGTGCCCAGCTTTGGAATTCAGCTTATACCTGTCTTTAGTTCCCTCCTTACTGAGTTGGTTCTTTGGGGAGACAGCTAGTTAAGTTCACTCTTGAGGAGACAGGCCCTTGGGCCTGGTGATGCTTGTCCAGGCTGCTTCCTTAACCTTATATCACCCTCTTCTCCCAGGTCTGGGGTTCCCATTCAGGAGCCTCAGCTGTGAAGTCCTGCTCTGTGGTACTGGCCTGGCAGAGCCTCTTCCTGCTCTGACCTTCTCTGTCACTGAAGCAGACATGAATTGTTCTTTAGTCAATGACTCTTACCCCGTGCCCTGCTCCTTTCCCAGGCTGTTAGCCTCTTCAACAGGGATCATCTTGCAGTGCCCATCACCCCCAGGACCTGGGCTAGGGCTGAGCCCACACTCAGGGCTTCACTAAGTAACGCTGATGGATGGGGTGATAGCTTCATCCAAGAGAAAGAAATGACAATGTCCTTTTCTCCTGATGTTTTATAATATCCTTATTGAGCAAAATATATATGGCACCAACACTGAGTCCCTTGACTGTGTGTATACATATGTAAACCTTGTTGGTCTGTGAAATCCAAAAGTCTTGGATCCGTAGCTCTAGTGGATGGACCCTAAGTCTGCGGGACTTAAGAATCATTTAGGACAATAAAAAATAGATTCCTGGACCTTGTCCCAGGCCCAAGGAACTGGAAAATGAGAGCCCAGGAAAGCTGTTTTTAAAAAAGACATGCAGATTATTCTGATGTGGGTGGTATTTAAATTAGGCCTCAAACACTGGGGAGAGTTTGGACATGGGGTGTTGGAGGTGGGTACTGGCAGGAAGAAGCCTCCAGAGCGAATGTGTGAACAAAGGTGGAAAAGAGGAGAAGCAAGTTTTGGAGTTGTCAGTGGACCACATGGACCAGATAGATGGCCTGTACAAGGGAGCAGATGAAGTGCTGACCAAAAGGTAGGTGGTGGTTCAATTGCGACAAACTGAACCTTTACCAAGAATACTAGAACCTCCTCCAAGGGAGAAGGAAGAAAAAGTACTGAATTCCTTACGTGCAAAAATCATTGTCTTTGGGCAGAACAGATAATGTCCCATGTATTATTTTATTTTATTTTTTTATGGATTTATCCATTTTAAATGGATATTGTTTGGATTAACACAACATAACATTAATATATAGAAAAGCCTTCCTGAATTCTAGGTAGTGTTTGGTTATTTTTAGCAGATCTTAGAGTACAATTTTCATGATGTGAGATGCTATGAGTTATTTTAACCAAAAGATTCAGATGGGCTTGTGGATTCAGGGGGACCCCCGTTTGTTTGGGTAGTGGTTGTTGTTCAGTCAGTAAGTTGTGTTTGACTCTTTTGTGACCCCATGGACTGTAGCCCTCCAGGCTCCTCTGTCCATGGGATTTCCCAGGAAAGAATACTGGAGTGGGTTGCCATTTCCTTCTCCATTGTTTGGGTGGTGTCATTCTCTTATTACTTTTTCTATTGAAATATGTTTTACATATAAATATGTGCAACATGTTCACTTGATACATTTTTACACTGTAATGTGATTGCCATCGTAGCAATAATTAACACCTCTATCAATTTACATAATTATCCTTTCTTTTGGTGGTTGGAATAATGAAGTTCTAGTTTCTTAGCAAGTTTGATGATTATAGTACATTATTATTGTCTATGTTAACTATACTGTGCATTTGATCTCTAGGACTTACTTCCTAACTTGTTGCGGATTTGTGCTCTTAACCTCTATCATATCCCTTCACCTCCTATCTATTGGTAACCATAATCTTACTCTCTGCTTTACAAGTTTGGCTTTTTTAGATTCTACGTGTAGTGATATCATACAGTTCTTGTCTTTCTCTAACTAATCTCACTTAGCATAATGTAAGCCCAGGAAAGCTGTTTTTAAAAAAAGACATGCAGATTATTCTGATGTGGGTGGTATTTAAATTAGGCCTCAAATGCTGGGGAGAGTTTGGACATGGGGTGTTGGAGGTCCATTCATGTTGTTGCAAGTGGCAGGATGTCCTTCTTTCTCAGACTGAGTAGTATTCTGTTATATGTACCAGAATATACAATACACAATCAAGGAACTCAATGAAGATGCTTATAGGACATTTAGGTTGTTTCCATGTTTTAGCTATTATAAATAATATAGCTATTAATTTAATATAAATAATATGGGGGGTACAGATACCTCCTTAATAACCAAAGAAACCCTGAGAAAAAAGAACAAAACTTGAGGAATCCTATTTCTTGATATCAAACTACACACCAAAGCTATAGTAATAAAAACAGTAAGTGCTGACATAAAAACAGACACAGAGACCAATGGAACAGAAAGAGCCCTCAAATTAAACTTCTATATATACAGTCAGCTACTATTCACCAAGAGAAACAATACCCAGTAGGGAAAGTATAGTCTCTTCAACAAATGGTGTTAGGAAAACTGGATAACCACATGTAGAGCATTGAACTTGGACCCCTATCTTATACCACTCACAAAGAGTAACTCAAAATAGATCAAAGACTTAAACCTAAGACCTGATAACTTAAAACTCCTAGAAGGAAACATAGGGAAGAAACTCCTTGCCATTGGTCTTAGCAATGATTTTTTGGCGATGAGACCAAGAGCATAAACAAGAAAAGTGAAAAACAACAGATGGGACATCAAAATTAAAAGCTTTGGCACAACAGAAACAACTAACAATATGAAAAGGCAATCCTGGGAGTTTGAGCAGAAGACTAATGGATGCTCAGGGTGAACTGAGGAAGGGAACTACTGAAGATGGAGACACCAGGGAGAAGGCCACTCAGATAGCTCCAGAATGAAGTAATGAGGACCCGCAGGAGGTGAACAGCAGTGGGTTTGAGGACAGCATCATATCTTGTGGCCTGGCTAGGAGTCAGCTGCTCTCTTGTTTTGTTTTGTTTTTTTAAGATTTTTTTGATGTGGACCTTTTTTTTTCTTTTTTTTAGTTTTTATTTAATTTGTTACAATACTGCTTCTTCTATTTTTTTAATGTTTCTTTTTGGCCATGGGGCATGTGGGCTCTTATCTCCCCAACCAGGGATCGAACCTGCACCCCCAGCATTGGCAGAACTCTTCTACACTGGACCGGCAGGGAAGTTCCTCCCTACTCTTCTTCATCACATGTCTGTCCTTTACAGACCTGCCCAAACCTTCATGTCTGCACCAAGCTATATGTTCTTGAGGCAGGAGATGTACCTTATGCTTCTGTGAGTGCAGAGTCCTGGCAGACCAACTAGTAATAAGTAATTATTTATTTTGCTAATGATGATCATTCCACATAATGCTTCTGGCTTGAAAAGACCCTCCTGAACCCAGAAATGTATTTCTCAGGATCAAAGTATAGTCCTGGGTGGATGAGGGTAGGAGAAAATGGACCAGAGAACAGTCTACTAATAACTCAAAGAGATCAGATTTAAAGAAGCAGCAATCCTTTAATCCCAGGCGATATTGCTTCTGCTGCAAACCCTGGAGTCCACATCACCATACAGATGAGCCCTGGCTGCAGTCTCCAGCCACCTGATCCTCAGAAGGGGCAGAGAACACTAGCTGTTCCATAAGTGGGCACAATGGGCTGTTTGGGTGGGGCAGGACACTGTCATTTAAGCCACAGCATGCCTCTGTCTCTCTTGGAGCAATTGGTGTGATGGAGATGTAGAGAACCTTAACCCTAGCTTGGCACAGAGGCAGCCTGATATTCCCTAAGGCTCTTCTACCCAGAAATTCTGCATTATAGACAGAGGAACCAGTATGCAAGGCTGCGGTGAGGAAGGGCCACTGAGGCATGTGGCATGGTGACAGAGCAATGGAATTTCCTGGAGGAGGGACATTTTTGGCATCATATCTAGACTTCCTGTCTCAGGCAAGACTGCATTGTGGTCTTATTTCTCCTCTTTATGTCACCTGTATTTCCATTTTTCTGGAGGAAAGTAATGCGTGCATGTTCAGTTGCTCAGTCACATCCGACTCTTTGTGACCCCTCTGGACTTCAGCCAGTCAGGCTCCTCTGTCCATGCAGTGTTTCAGGTAAGAATACTGAAGTGGGTCACAGTTTCCTCCTCCAAGAGATCTTCCCAACCCAGGGATCAAACCTGCGTCTCCTGTGATGGCTGCAGTGGCAGGCAGATTCTTTACCGCTGAGCCACCTGGGCATCCCATACATAGAAAAGTGCTAAATTCCTTAACTTGGGATATCTAGTTTTCTTTAATTAACAATAATCTTTTGATATTCATACACCTCCCCTTTGTTAAAAAACTTCTGTATAACCTGGTTCCTCCCCTCACCTCCTTTGAGCCATTCTTTCAGAGTTACTTGAGATGCTGTCTCCTGGGCTTAAAGTCCTAAAAATTTGTACCAAATAAAACACAACTTAACCTTTAGGTTGTGAATATTTTTTATGTTGACACAGGGGTAAAGGAGTAACTGGAATGATCATTATCAGAGACTAATTGACCATAGGTTCTCAAGAACTGAAATAGTCAGTTCATCCATGTTCTATTTGAACTCCTAAAGAGAAAACACATCCTAGGTCTGATGAAAAGAGGTGTGTCTTTAGCAATTACCATAAAGTTTTATGGGGCCTTAACAAATTCCCTGTTTTCAAAGAAGCACAAGCAATTCTTCAGCTCCAAGGACACCACGAAAATTTGTGTCTCCTGGGTGTTCTTTGGAAGGAATGATGCTAAAGCTGAAACTCCAGTACTCTGGCCACCTAATGCGAAGAGTTGACTCATTGGAAAAGACTCGGATGCTGGGAGGGATTGGGGGCAAGAGGAGAAGGGGATGACAGAGGATGAGATGGCTGGATGGCATCGCCAACTCGATGGATGTGAGTCTGAGTGAACTCCGGGAATTGGTGATGGACAGGGAAGCCTGGCGTGCTGCAATTCATGGAGTCGCAAAGAGTCAGACACGACTGAGTGACTGAACTGAACTGAAAGACTAAAAATGCAGGTGCAATGATTCCTATGTTCCCATTTAACTCAGCTCTTTGGTTTGTGTAGAGGAGATATTGTTTTAGCAGCCAGCACTGAAAAATATCCTTCCGCTATTTTGCTATTCTCCTTTATTTTAAGACCTACTATTCTAAGGAATTTGGTAATAAGGAGTTCATGATCTGAGCCACAGTCAGCTCCTGGTCTTGTTTTTGTTGACTGTATAGAGCTTCTCCATCTTTGGCTGCAAAGAATATAATCAATCTGATTTTGGTGTTGACCATCTGGTGATGTCCATGTGTAGAGTCTTCTCTTATGTTGTTGGAAGAGGGTGTATGCTATGACCAGTGCATTTTCTTAGCAAAACTCTATTAGTCTTTGCCCTGCTTCATTCCATATTCCAAGGCCAAATTTGCCTGTTACTCCAGGTGTTTCTTGACCTCCTACTTTTGCATTCCAGTCCCCTATAATGAAAAGGACATCTTTTTTGGGTGTTAGTTCTAAAAGGTCTTGTAGGTCTTCATAGAACCATTCAACTTCAGCTTCTTCAGCATTACTGGTTGGGGCATAGACTTGGATTATTGTGATATTGAATGGTTTGCCTTGGAAAGGAACAGAGATCATTCTGTCATTTTTGAGATTGCATCCAAGTACTGCATTTCAGAAAGTAGGGAAAACCACTAGACCATTCAGGTATGACCTAAATCAAATCCCTTATGATTATACAGTAGAAGTGAGAAATAGATTTAAGGGCCTAGATCTGAGAGATAGAGTGCCTGATGAACTATGGAATGAGGTTCGTGACATTGTACAGGAGACAGGGATCAAGACCATCCCCATGGAAAAGAAACTCAAAAAAGCAAAATGGCTGTCTGGGGAGGTCTTACAAATAGCTGTGAAAAGAAGAGAAGCAAAAAGCAAATGAGAAAAGGAAAGATATAAGCATCTGAATGCAGAGTTCCAAAGAATAGCAAGAAGAGATAAGAAAGGCTTCCTCAGTGATCAATGCAAAGGAATAGAAGAAAACAACAGAATGGGAAAGACTAGAGATCTCTTCAAGAAAATTAGAGATATCAAGGGGACATTTCATGCAAAGATGGGCTCGATAAAGGACAGAAATGGTATGGACCTAACAGAAGCAGAAGGTATTAAGAAGAGGTGGCAAGAATATACAGAAGAACTATATAAAAAAGATCTTCACGACCCAGATAATCACGATGGTGTGATCACTGACCTAGAGCCAAACATCCTGGAATGTGAAGTCAAGTGGGCCTTAGAAAGCATCACTATGAACAAAGCTAATGGAGGTGATGGAATTTCAGTTGAGCTATTTCAAATCCTGAAAGATGATGCTGTGAAAGTGCTGCACTCAATATGCCAGCAAATTTGGAAAACTCAGCAGTGGCCACAGGACTGGAAAAGGTCCGTTTTCATTCCAATCCCAAAGAAAGGCAATGCCAAAGAATGTTCAAACTACTGCACAATTGCACTCATCTCACACACTAGTAAAGTAATGCTCAAAATTCTCCAAGCCAGGCTTCAGCAATACATGAACCGTGAACTTCCTGATGTTCAAGCTGATTTTAGAGAAGGCAGAGGAACCAGAGATCAAATTGCCAACATCTGCTGGATCATGGAAAAAGCAAGAGAGTTCCAGAAAAACATCTATTTCTGTTTTATTGACTATGCCAACGCCTTTGATTGTGTGGATCACAAGAAACTGTGGAAAATTCTTCAAGAGATGGGCATAGCAGACCACCTGACCTGCCTCTTGAGAAACCTATATGCAGGTCAGGAAGCAACAGTTAGAACTGGACATGGAACAACAGACTGGTTCCAAATAGGAAAAGGAGTATGTCAAGGCTGTATATTGTCACCGTGCTTATTTAACTTCTATGCAGAGTACATCATGAGAAACGCTGGACTGGAAGAAACACAAGCTGGAATCAAGATTGTGGGGAGAAATATCAATAATCTCAGATATGCAGATGACACCACCCTTATGGCAGAAAGTGAAGAGGAACTCAAAAGCCTCTTGATGAAAGTGAAAGTGGAGAGTGAAAAGGTTGGCTTAAAGCTCAACATTCAGAAAACGAAGATCATGGCATCTGGTCCCATCACTTCATGGGAAATAGATGGGGAAACAGTGGAAACAGTGTCAGACTTTGTTTTTCTGGGCTCCAAAATCACTGCAGATGGTGACTGCAGCCATGGAATTAAAAGATGCTTACTCCTTGGAAGGAAAGTTATGACCAACCTAGATAGCATATTCAAAAGCAGAGACATTACTTTGCCAACAAATGTCCGTCTAGTCAAGGCTATGGTTTTTCCTGTGGTCATGTATGGATGTGAGAATTGGACTGTGAAGAAAGCTGAGTGCCAAAGAATTGATGCTTTTGAACTGTGGTGTTGGAGAAGACTCCTGAGAGTCCCTTGGACTGCAAGGAGACCCAACCAGTCCATTCTGAAGGAGATCAGCCCTGGGATTTCTTTGGAAGGAATGATGCTAAAGCTGAAACTCCAGTACTTTGGCCACCTCATGCGAAGAGTTGACTCATTGGAAAAGACCCTGATGGGGGGAGGGATTGGGGGCAGGAGGAGAAGGGGACGACAGAGGATGAGATGGCTGGATGGCATTACTGACTCTATGGATGTGAGGCTGAGTGAACTCTGGGAGTTGGTGATGGACAGGGAGGCCTGGCGTGCTGCGATTCATGGGATCACAAAGAATCGGACATGACTGAGTGACTGAACTGAACTGATTCTAAGGAAGAAGCCAACTAAGGTGCCTGGAGGAATGTAATGCAGATTCTACCAACCAGCTGCACACTGCTGGGACTTGAATTCAGAAGTGAATCCCATGAGGAGGCAGCTACATGTAAGGGGATGCTTATCTGAACTGCAAACTTGGTGAAGGCAGGGGATTCTTCACATGGGCAGTTGTAACCTTTCCATCATTTGGTTCCAGGGATTACAGGGGCCAAGTGGCATCTGGTCGTGATGGTTTTGCTAGAGAAGCTGTTGAGTGTGGCTGCTGCGCTGCTCAGATTCTGTCTTTCCAGCTTTCCTGGAAATTTGCTGAGCTCCCTAACATTCTTTGCTGGGAGAAACACCAACAACCTGAGATATACAGATGATACACTGTAATGGCAGAAAGTGAAGAGGAACTAAAGAGTCTCTTGATGAGGTTGAAAGAGGAGAGTGAAAAGTTGGCTTAAAACTCAACATTCATAAAACTAAGTTCATGGCATCCAGTCCTATCACTTCACAGCAAATAGAAGGGGAAAAAGTAGAAGCAGTGACAGATTTTATTTTCTTGGGTGCCAAAATCACTGTTGACAGTGACTGCAACCATGAAATTAAAGATCTTGCTCTTTGGAAGGAAAGCTATATAAACCTAGACAGCGTATTAAAAAGCAGAGATATCATTTTGCTGACAAATGTAATATTGTCAAAGCTATGTTTTTTTTCCAGTAGTCACATACAGATGTGAAAGTTGGACCATAAAGAAGGCTGAGTGCCAAAGAACTGATGCTATAGAATTGTGGTGCTGGAGAAGACTCTTGAGGGTCCCTTGGACTGCAAGCAGATCCAACCAGTCAGTCCTAAAGGAATTCAAGCCTGAATATTCACTGGAATGACTGATGCTGAAGCTGAAGCTCCAACACTTTGGCCACCTGATGCAAAGAGCCAACTCAACTGGAAAAGACTCTCATGCAGGGAAAGATTGAAGGCAAACGGAGAAAGGGCAGCTGAGGATGAGATAGTTACATAGCACCAACTCAATGGATATGAATTTGAGCAAACTCTGGGAGATATCAGAGGACAGAGTAGCCTGGCATTTTGCAGTCAATAGGATCTCAGAGTCAGACATGGCCTAGCAACTGAACAATAACAATTTATGACAAGATAGCTCTGTCCATGGGGTCACAAAGATTCGGACATGGCTGAGCCACTAAGCACAGTCTAAAGCATACAATGGCGAAGGATAGTCTCTTCAATAAATGGTGTTGGGAAAACTGGACAAACACATGCAAAAGAATTAAACTGGATTCCTGTCTCACACTATCCACAAAAATAAACTCAAAATAGATTAAAACCCTTAATGTAAAACCTGAAACCATAAGAAGGCCATGTTTCTTCCTAGAAGGAAACATAATGAGTAAAATTCCTAAACATCAGTTTTGGAAAAGATTTTTTTAATTTGACACCAAAAGCAAAGACAACACTAACAAAAAGCAAGCATAAACAAGTGGGACTATATCAAACCAAACATTTTCTGCCCAACAAAATGAAGACAACCTATGCAATGAAAATATTTTCAAATCATGTATCTGATAAGGGGTTAATATCCAAAATGCAGAAAGAATTCAAACAACCCAATAGCAAAAAACAAAACAAAACAAAGGAACAACCTGTTAAAACGTGGGCTGAGAATCTGAACAGACATTTTCCCCCAAAGAACACAAAAACGGCCAACAAGTTCATCAGTAATCATCAGGGACATGCAAATCAAAACCACAGTGAGATACCACCTCATACATGTTAGATGGCTGTCATCACAAAGACAAGAGAAAAGTGTTGGTGAGGATTTGGAGAAAAGGTAGCCCTGTGTATGCCCCCTGATTTCAGTTCATGCTCTAGCACGCCCCTCTGAGCAGCTCCTCTCCCCCAGCTGCCCCTCTGTCACCTCTGACAGTGAGAGCTTTGAGTGATGGGGAACACATGTGGTGACGTAAGTGTCCTGTCTTAATGCCTTTCACGGGGCTGGCTGTTTTGTACCCTAACCTGAATGTTACTGTGTCAGAGGTCCTCGACAGTGCCTGCTGGGAAAAGCAGAGTGTGCCATGGCCTAGAGCAATGAGGAAAGCAGTGTTAGTCGCTCAGTCATGTCCAACCCTTTGTGACCCCATGGGCTGTAGCCCACCAGGCTCCTCTGTCCATGGAATTCTCCAGGCAAGAATACTGGAATGGGTTGCCATTTCCTTTTGCAGGGGATCTTCCTGACCCAGGGATCGAACCAAGGATTCCTGCATTGCAGGTAGATTCTTGACCATCTGAGCTACCAGGGAAGCCCTAGAACAATGAAGGCCTCCATTCAAATATTCCAAAATACCCCAGGCTTCCAGAAAGACAGAATTCTGAGTGAACACTGCACTTGGGCTTGACCTCTCCCTGGGGCATCTGAAACTGAGGTAATTGATCCCAGAGTATTGTGTGGACCACAGAGCTGGGTGTGGCAGAAAGAGTACAGGATTTAGCTGAATCTTGGCTTTGAATTTGTTTCTGCCCCAAGCACGTGTTTTTTTCCCTCCCTTTCAATGGTCTCAAGTTTCCCTTTCAATGGTGCCAAGTGTGTCGAGAGGCATTACATGCACAGCAGCCCAAGAGGAGGCCCAGTGCAGACACAATCAGAGCAGAAGTAAGAGTAATCTTGGAGACAGAAACGCCAACGCACTCCAGTATTCTCGCCGTGGGAAATCCATGGGTGGGGGAGCTATAGTCCAGAGGGTTGCAGAGTCAGACGTGACTGAAGCAACTTAACAGGCAAGCATAGGAGTAATCTGGGAGGGCTTCCTTTAGGAGGTGAGTCTTACCAAGGACTTTGAATGTGCTAGACCACAGTCACCCTGGAAAACACACAGAAGCCAAGGTTACCCCAGGGGCCACTGGCAAGTCCCCATCCTCCACTTCATCTGGGCTTGGCCTCCTTGGCTCCCACTTCAGGCCTTTGGGGAGAGGTTGACATTCACTAACAAAGGGATCCTTTGAGAATCCTGGGAGCCCAGAAAGAAAAGCACGATCTGGACTCTCCATCTGCCTGCCTGGCTGTTGTGTAAGAGCTGCAAGGGGAAGAGGAGCAGTCGGCGCAGGATGGCTCACAGTGGCTGCAGTCAGTCGCCAGCCGCAGAGAAGCCAACTCCGCTGGCTGACAGGCCAGGCCTCTCCCACAGGCCTTCCCTGGGACTAGACAAAGGAGGAATAGAGAACAGGAAAAGGGTGGAGGGTGCAAATAAAAATTAATTAACACTATTTTTCTTTCCCTTTCTGAAGGTAATCCGTTAATCCTAAGAATTGGGATGCATGCCTGCCCCTTGGTCCATAACAAAAAGGGAAGGTCAGGAAGAATCCGTCATGTTCAAGGTTCTCACCTGTTAGATTTACTTTTGTCAATGGCTCTTTGTGTGGCAAACTCCTGTGGAGTGAAATGGGCCTTCTCGGCTTGGACTAAGATGGGACAGTCATGGCCAAGGATGGCCATCACCAGGAAAGTTTTGACTTGGACAAATTAGCAGCTGCAGGAAAACTGCATGTCAGGACTTGAGTTACTGAGGGAAAAAGAGTGACTATGATTGCTTCTCAAGTGCTTTCCAAATAAATCTTTATTCCATCAACAGGTTTTTCTCTATAGCCCATTACACTCCACTTTTTCGCTGCTTCCATCCAGGGACCTTGTTAGGGATTAAAAAGGTTCTTTTTGAGGTCTTTGTCTCTAGGCTCCAACATAATCAATATAGGAAAGCGTTTACCATCCTGGCCTCCACAATTTGGAAGTGGGCAGAAGGAGGAAGAAAAGGGATGACTGGAAAGGAAATACAAAAAGTAATTTGGAACCAATTGGAAAAACCCGGAAGCTACTCTCATGCTTAACCTAAGTAAATGGACCACCATTCCCTTGGTTGTTCAAGTTAGACACTTGTGTGAGCATCACTGGTCCCTTCCCCTACCCCCTCTGCATCCATAGTGAGGGATTCAAGCCATTGTGGCCTCTTGTCTGGGTTATTGGAATGGTCTTAAATGATCTCCTGATCTAACATATCATTGTCCTTCAATCTAACTTGCAAATCACGACCAGAATTTTGTTCAACTACACAACTCGATCATATTTCTTCCCTGGGCTAATGGCTCCCTACTGCTTTCAGAATAATTTCCAAACTCCTAAGTACGGCAATACTTTGGTTACCTGATACGAAGAGCCAACTCATTGGAAAAGACCCTGATTCTGGAAAACAGTAAAGGCAGGAGGAGAAGGGGACGACAGAGTACAAGATGGTTGGATGGCGACACCGAGGACATGAGTTTGAGCAAACTCTGGGAGATGGTAAAGGACAGGGAAGCCTGGCTTGCTGCACTCCATGGGGTCACAAAGAGTTAGACATGACCTAGTGACTGAACAACAATGAAGTATGGCAATGTCTGTGACTCCAAGGTCCAAGCTCACCAATCATCTGGTCTAATCCCTTCTTATAATAGATGAAGACAATGAAGCTTTGGAAAATATAGTGACTTGCCTTTGCCTAAGGATACCAAGATATTCCAGCAAAACTAATCCCAGAAGCACAAAAACCCAGTCAAATACTCCTTCCACGCCGTTCATGGCTTCCTGTCACCATCAGAGAGGAAGTGGGGGGAGGGACTGAAACCCTGCAAGGCTCTGAAAAAGCCCTTTCTCTCATCTGTGTCTGTCATCTCCTTGGCAAACTAGGGAGGACACCCCTGAGCTGTCACACGGCATGTGAAGCGTTTGGAAAATACAAATCCCTCAGTTAGGAGAGTCTAAGCAATTATTTACTTGTCATCTTGGGCGGGTAAGGCAGGATTAATCTGAGCTCAAAGAATCAGGATAAAAACAAAGGTGTCATTATTACTTTAATAATGATAATCATTTACTAATCTGCAGACTGTATACAGGTATTACTCCACCCTCGAGTAGTTTACCTGTTACAACTGGGGCTAAGCCAGTGATGAAGGTGGAGAAGAGAAGGAGCCAGGTGATCAACACCATGAGGGTCAGAAGGTAGGAAAACAAACTGGAGAAAGAAAGGGTGCTGGTGTGCTGCTGATGGAGGGAGAGTGCAGATGGTCCGGCAGGCAAGACATTTTACAGTCATAAAAGTCATAAGCTGTTTCTCTTAGGGAGTACTTTATAGTGGAACTCACATTTCTCATTTTTCTTTAAAAACACTATAAAAAAACATATTGGGTCTCAGTTATGACTTGCAGGATCCTTCGTTGTGGCGCATGGAGTCTAGTTGTGGCATGCAGGGAGCTCACAGACTCAGTACCTGTGGCTCACAGGCTTTGTTGCCCTGTGGCGTATGGGATCTTAGTTTCCTGACCAAAGGCTGAACCAGCGTCCCCTGCCTTGCAAGGCAGATTCTTAACTACTGGATTACCAGGGAAGTCCCTCTCATTTCTCTTGTTGTTTAGTAGCTAAGTCCTGTCTGACTCTTTGAGACCCCATGGACTGTAGCCCACCAGGTTCCTCTGTCCATGGGATCTGCCAGGCAAGAATACTAGACTGGGTTGCCATTTCCTTCTCCAGGGGATCTTCCCAACCCAGGGATCGAACCTACATCTCCAACATTGGCAGGCAGATTCTTCACCGCAGAGCCACCTGGGAAGCCCCTCATTTTTTTTATTAGGAACAAAAAACAAGAATGTTAAGTGAACTGCCTAAGATCCCACAACTTGTCAATGACAGAACTTGAACTAGAACTTGAGTCTTCTTATAGTTAGTTGTGTGCTGGTCCAAGAAGAGCTTACATGGGTGCTGGACAATGTAGCACTTTGGGGAAGAGAAGGGCCAGAAGATAAGGTGTTAGCATGTAGGTCTAGGGGCTAGTTCACTACCATCAAATGCCCATCTCTGATTTCCACTAACACCTTCCCCCACCTCCCCCAGTGCATTTCAAAAAATATAAAAGGGCCCAAGTGTGAGGAATGGGCTTCCCTAATAGCTCAGTTGGTAAAGAATCCACCTGCAATGCAGGAGACCCTGCTTTGATTCCTGGGTAGGGAAGATCCACTGGAGAAGGGAGAGGCTACCCACTCCAGTATTCTTGGGCTTCCCTGGTGGTTCAGCTGGTAAAGAATCTGCCTGCAATGGGGGAGACCTGGGTTCAATTCCTGGCCGGGGAAGATCCCCTGGAGAAGAGAAAGGCTACCCACTCCAGTATTCTGGCCTGGAGAATTCCATGGACTGTATAGTCCATGGGGTCAAAAAGATTCAGATATGACTGAGTGACCTTCACTTTCACAAGTGTGAGGAATAGCCAAAATCCTCACTTCTGGGGCTGTCCAAATTAAACTGGCATCCAAAAATGGGAGAGAAATTGTCGGCTCTCAGTAAGAGAGTGTGCTGCTTCCTCTGGAGCTTTTCAATTTTTCCAGGAGTGAGAATCCATATAAAGGAGGAAGAAAATAAAAGACACCATGAAAAACTGCCTTCTAGCAATTGTCCTCTTTTCTTGAATCAAGCATCCTCAGGTCTACACATTCTCTCGGTAGTGTGCACCTCTTCTTGGCGGCACCTACCACTGAGGTGACTTTACCTGGAGTCGTGGGGCTACTTGAGTAACACCTGCTTCCCTTGCTGGACTGCAAGTGTGGTTGGGGCAGAAATGCCCTTGGCCTTTTCTTTGCTGCCTAGTATGGAGTTTGGCACTCTGCTGTAGTTAAGATGTGCCACCCAGGGTGCCACCCAGATCCACTTCAGGGAAGAACTTGCTGCCCACCTGTGGGGAACTCAGTTAGCACAGAGCCTCCTGCTGTCAGCATCTTTAGGGTCTGGTTCTGCTGCACAACAGCATCTCTGAAGGTCATACCTCCCAGGTGGGGGGCACTCTACAGTGGTGACCGAGTGGAGCAGGGGATAGTGGACTGAATGGTGACCCCCCAAAAGATACATCTGGTCCTAACCCCCAGACACCTTGTAAATGACATCTTACTTGGAGAAAGGGTCTTTGCAGATGGATTTAAGTTAAGGTTCTCAAAATGAGGTCATTTGGGGTTTAGAGTAGAACCTAAATCCAGTGACAGATGTCCTTATAAGAAAAAGGCAGGGCTTCCCTGGTGGCTCAGTGAAAAAGAATCCACCTGCCAGCGCAGGAGACATGGGTTCGATCCCTGAGCCAGGAAGATCCCACATGCCGAGGAGCAACTAAGCCCATGTGCCACAACTACTGAGCCTGTGCTCTAGAGCCCGTGCTCTGCAACAAGAGAAGTCACAGCAATGAGAAGCCTGTACACCGCAACTAGAGAGTAGCCTGCACTTGCTGCAATTAGAGAAAAGCCCTCACAGCAAGAAGACCCAGCACAGCCAGAAAAAAAAAAAAAAAGAGGCAGAGACTGTAGAGACGCTGTTCAGGGACACCTGGAGTCACTAAAAGTTGGAAGAGGCAAAGAAGGTTACTCCCCATGAGCCTTAAGAGGGAGCACGCCAGCCTTGCTGACACCTCATGCTGGAGTTCCAGCCTGCAGAACTGGAAGGAAAGATATTTCCGATGTTGCCATTGGTTATGCATCCCTAAGAAACCAACACACGGGCATAAAGGACTGCATTTGGGCCACTGATGACTGGTTCATGCTCCAGAGCTCACTGCTGGGTCCCCGAGGTTCTGTCAGGCCTGAATCATGTGCAGCTGCTTCTTTTGCCCAATCTGCTTTCTTCCTTCCTCCTCTCACAGATTTTGATCCCTAATAAACAACTCACACTCCAAAGTTGGTCTCACTGATTGTTTCTGGAGAATTCAACATGGCACACTATGCTAAGATACTTGTTAAATGAGTAAATTAAGTAGACAGTGAGTTCCTGAGAAGCAAGCAGAATGGAGTGTTGTGCTCAGTCAAGCCCGACTCTTTGAGACACCATGCATTGTAGCCCACCAGGCTCCTCTGTCCATGGAATTCTCCAGGCAAGACTACTGGAGTGGATCGCCATGTCCTCCTCTAGGGGATTTTCCCGACCCAGGGAATCAAACCCAGGTCTCCTGAATTGCAGGCAGATTCTTTACCAACTGAGTCTCCTGGGAAGCCCTTATCTGGGAGGCGAGAACTATGTCTTATTCATGCTGACAACCTTAAAGTTTAGGACAGTTTAACACAGAATATGTGTTCAATTACCATGTCTTAAAGAAAGAATGCATGAACATATAGATAGTTTGAATTGAATTGATAGATTCAAATGAATTTTGGTAAAAATACTTCTGTATATTTCATGTGAGTCTACACTGAAGAAGTAGGAAGGAAGGAGAGAAAGGAGGGAGGAGGGAGAGAAAGAAGAGAAGAGGAAAGGAGGGTGATCATGGCTCCCTGTGCCCTGAACTCAGCCAAGTATTGTCTTCAGGCTCCTGTGAGGGTGAGAACAGAGGACACAACCTCTGTGAAGGACAGCTTTCTCCCTTGAGGGCAACATTTTTGTTCCTGTAGCACCAAGACTCTCCCTATCAACATGCAGAAATCATTTCACCACTATGCCCGTAGACACTCTGACATAAATCCTTATGGATAAACATTTTTAGTGTAAAGAGCAAAAATAAAACAGAAGGGACATGTTCCAACAAGGCGGTGGAATGCAGGTAAGGGAGAAAGAATTGCCACTATTTTCAACAGTCGGAAAGTCTCTGTGAAGGAAATGGGATTTCAGAATGACTTTCTATCTCAGCAGGTCTCCGAGAATCAGGGCCTCAGAGGTCATGGACTGCGGCACCTTCTTTTAGAGATGAAGACACTACAGCCCAGAGAGAGCAGGGGTTCTGCTACCAGGTGCCCAGAGAAACAAGGCTAGAACCTCAGAGTGCTTCCCACCAACTCTGAATGGGCAGAAGGAAGGAAGGAAGAAGCACAGGAGAAAGTGGAGGAGAGAAGGGGTACTGGCAAAATGAACAAGGTTTTAGCACATGTAGGGCTTTCCATGTGGCTCAGTGGTAAAGAATCCACCTACCAATGCAGGAGACACAGGAGACCTGGGTTCGATCTCTAGGTCAGGAAAATCCCCTGGAGAAGGAAATGGCAACCCACTCCAGTATTCTTGCCTGGAGAATTCCACGGACAGAGGAGCCTGGCAGGCTACAGTCCATAGGGTCCAAAGAGTCAGACATGACTGAAGTGACTTAGCACGCATGCAAGGGAAGCTAATCACCCGATTCTGGCCTGGGGCTTCAGACAGACTATAGCATTCATTCCCTGTAACAAGGATGTGCTCTCTTCATTTCGTCATCCAGGAAGTGAACTCAGAAACACTGGGTGAGTTTCCCAAGTAAAGTGTAAAGTTAGGATTCAAAGTCTAGTCTGACCCCCCAAACTGTGCTTTCCTAGAACAGCGTGTTATAAGGGAGAAGGTGAGAATAAAGTGGAAATGAAGGATTGGCTGTGATAGATGGGTTACCTGGGGGAAGCCAAGGAAGGAGAACAGGAGTGGGGATTGAGGAACTCAGGAACCCCCAGAAAAGAGTCTTAAAGCTCAGAGTGATAGGAAAAGGGCACTAGGAGCTGTCTGCTTATCTGCAAATGTCTAAGGAGAGAAGAGATACGGCGGCAGTGTCTGTGTCTGGAGTTGGAGCTAAAAGTTGGTGTTGAAGGTGGAACACTGGGTGGGCAGAGGGGCCGTGATTATCCCCGTGGGGGAGATGCTACTGCCCATCAGTACTGAGGGCATGACTCTGCAAATGGCAAGAAACAAGTTTCTTGGACCTTTGGAAAACAATAGACAGGAAATGGAAAGGGTCAGAAATAGGAGCTTTCTTAGGAGTAAGGGAGGCCCAGGGGAAATAAGAAGCTATCTTACCAACCTTCACTGGGGGCCCTTGTTTTAATATCCATCTTCCTCAGTAGACTGAACCTCTGGAAGAGAGTATCTGTTTCCCAGTCCTAGTGGAGTAGACACTCAAGAAACAAACCCTTGGGTGCCTTTCAGCTCAAACAGCCTACACTATTCTGCTATTCTGTTAGCACCATTTTCACTCTAGAAGGAGAAGTGCTCTAGTTGGCCATAATTTTGTCTCTAAAGATGCTCGAAGTAAATAAAAAGTCCTTTCTCTCACCCAGAGAGCTTGTGTCAGGGTAGATAAATAAACACAGATACAAAAATTCCACAAAAGTTACCTGCCCTAAACCTCTATTGTCTGTTTTTCTCAAGTTGTCCTCAACAGTAACAATGTTTTTGTATTGTTGGGACTTCCCTGGTGGTCCAGTGGTTAAGACTCTGCACTTCCACTGCAGGGGGCATGGGTTTGATCCCTGGTCAGGGAACTTAAGATCCCGCATGCCTCTTGGTGTGGCCAAAATAAAAAGACAGTATCAATAACTTTCACAGCCACATTTACTAAATGCTTACTCTCTTCCAGGCACAGGACTAAAGACTGTAATCTGCCCAAGTTCACATATCTGGCCAGCAGTGGAGCCAAGGAGAATGGGTGCCTTTGGAAGGGTGATGCTACATTCAGTTGGCTGCTTCACATGGAGCAAGGCAGTCAAGGCTATCATGGACAAAGCACAGGTGAGCAGGCTTCTCAGTGGAAGGCAGAGGTGCCAAGTCACAGATGGAGGAAGTCTGAAGAAATGGGAGCTTCCTCTGTGGGACTTGACTCCCCACTAGCTGAGCTGATGGCTTTCCTACTTTCTTGCCATGGGTTTTCCTGTAATGAGACTAATTACTGTATCAATCCTCCCTTTGCCAGCAGATGAAGATGCCAAGCCTGCCAGACGGGCTCCTGCAGCTTCCCCTGCTGCTCCAGGCCAGTCACAGGTTAAAGCCCTGTTGGCAAGAGCTACCTATGGAGCTGGACTCCCAGTGTGGGGCCGCAGGGTGGGGGAGTCAGGTGTGATAGAAAGAATGGAGACTGAACGGAGCACCTTCCTCCATCTGCTGTTTCTATGCTTCCAACTCCTTCCAACTCCTCTTAATGACATCGAGGAAACATTTCCAAGTTGAGCTTAGAAAGCACGGGTTAAGCCCAAAGCCCTGTGCTGGGCAGTGGCTGTTCCAGCACAGAAAGAATCGCACTGGCTTCTGTATGTCTGCCTCCCTCATTCCCCAGGAGGAGGTGGAACTTCAGTTGCTAAGACATGTCTGACTCTTTGTGACCCTATGGACTGTGGCCCACCATTTTCCCCTGAACACGAAATTCTCCAGGCAAGAATACTGGAGTGGGTTGCCATGCCCTTCTCAAGGGCGATTTCCTGACCCAGGGATCGAACGTGCATCTCCTGCATTGCAGGCAGATTCTTTACCTTCTGAGCCACCAGGGAAGGCCCCTCACCTTTCTCAACTTCATCGCCAATTATGCAGGACTCTCTGACATCTCAGAATCTCTGGGCAGCCCTTCCTTTTCTGAATTCTCTAACAATACACCTCTGGCACAGGGTCTAGCAGAGGTTACACTTCACACTTGAGATTCAATCCATCTGTTCAATGTGTGCAGGATTGAGCGAGCACCTGATCAGAACTGCAGTGGGTGTTGGAGACAGGGCAGGAGGGAAGACCCAGTTCCTGCCCTAGCAAGAAGACAGATTAACAAATGGCAAGTGGAGTGTTAAGACAGGGCAGGTAAGGACTTCTGGGGTGCAAAGAACAAAGGAACTTATTTGAACCAAAGGATTCAAGGGAAGCTAGCCATTTCTGAATTTTCTTTAAAAAAAAATTATTGGAGTATAGTTGCTTTATATTGTTATTTTCTGCTAGACAGCAAAGTGAATTAGCTATATGTATACATATATCCCCTCTTTTTTGGATTTCCTTTCCCATCTAGGTCACCCCAGAGCGCTGAGTAGAGTTCCCTGTGCTACATGGTAGGTTCTCATTGGTTATCCATTTTATACACAGTACAGTATCAATCAATCTATATATGTCAGTCCCAATCTCCCAATTCATCCCACCCTCCTCCTTGGTATCCCTGTTTGTTCTCTGTGTCTGTGTCTCTATTCCTGCTTTGCAAATATGTCCACCTGTTCCATTTTTCTATTTTCTGACTCTTTAGTCATTTGTGCCTGGAAATGTGTCTTCCCTGTAAACTGTATGTGCTTCAAGACGAAGAATCACACATGATTTAGCCCGAATGTCCTTTGTGATTGTTAGTCCATGCAAAACCATTTGAAAACACTGGTGGGTTGCAACATGGTTAATATGCTTATTAATAAGCATATTAAGATATTAACATGGTTAATATCCCTGGGTTGGGAAAATCTCCTGGAGGAGGAAATGGCAACCTACTCCAGTACTCTTGCCTGGAGAATGCCATGGACAGAAGAGCCTGGTGGGCTAGAGTCCATGTGGTCTCAAAGAGTCAGAAATGAATAACTAAGTGCCTAACACTTTCATGTGTTGGATTTACAGATTACTTAGGGAATTACTGCCATCTTAACAGTATTAAGTCTTCCAATCTATGAATATAGGATGTCTTTCCTTGCTTCATTTCTTTTTATTGATGAATAATATTCCATTGCATGGATATAGAACATGTTATTTATCCATTTGGATATCAGGGTGTTTTTTTTTTTCTACCTTTTTGCTATTATGAGTAACATTGCTGTGGGTATTCATGTACATGTTTTTGTGGGGATTATGTTTTAATTTCTTGCATTATATACACAGGGTGAAAATGCAGGGTCATATAGTGATCCTATATGTAACATGTTGAGCAACCACCAGATTGTTTTCCAAAGTGGCTGAATTATTTTACACTTACCATTTACATTCTCAACAATGTATAAATTCCAATTTCTCCACATCTTAACTAGCATTTGTTATCATCTAATTTAGGCATCCTGGTGGGTGTGAAGTGGAATCTCATTGTGGTTTTGATCTACATTTTCTTGTTGGCTAACGACATTGAACATCTTTTCATGTATTTATGGGCTATTCTTTTTCCTTGCTTCAAGGGTTTTAAAATTAATGAAGAGCTGCAGGCAACTCAGGTGGTTGACTGGTCACGACTGGCTTGAGCTATGGGCATTCAAACACAGTGAGCAGGGCCCACCACCCCTCTGGTCAGTGATGAAAGGTGTGGTATGATATGGTATGGTATGGTGTGTAGTGTGGCATGATGTGGTGTGGTATGGTGTGGTGTGTGTGATATGATATGATGTGGTGTGGTATGATATGGATAGTGTGTGGTATGGTGTGGTGTGCTATGGTGTGGTATGATATGGATAGTGTGGTGTGGTGTGGTATGCTATGGTGTGGCATGATGGGGTGTAGTGTGGTGTGGTGTGGTATGCTATGGTGTGGTGTGATATGGATAGTGTGTGGTGTGGTGTGGTATGCTATGGATAATGTGGTGTGGTGATATGATATGGTGTGGTATGATATGGATAGTGTGGTGTGGTGTGGTATGATATGGTGTGGTATGATGGGGTGTAGTGTGATGTGGTGTGATATGATGGGGTGTAGTGTGGTGTGGTGTGGTATGTTGTGGTGTAGTGTGGTATGATATGGATAGTGTGATGCAGTGTGGTATGATATGGTGTGGTTTGGTGTGGTATGATATGGTGTGGTATGTTGTGGTATGATGTGGTGTAGTATGGTGTGGTGTGTGTGATATGATATTATGTGGTGTGATATGGTATGGTATGATATGGTGTGGTATGATATGGATAGTGTGGTGTGGTATGGTATGCTATGGTATAGTATGATAGGATAGTGTGGTGTGGTGTGGTATGATGTGGTGTGATGTGGTATGATGGGGTGTAGTGTGGTGTGATATGATATGGTGTGGTATGGTGTGGTGTGGTATGATGGGGTGTAGTGTGGTGTGATATGATATGGTGTGGTATGGTGTGGTATGATATGGATAGTGTGGTGTGGTGTGGTATGATATGGTGTGGTGTGATATGGTATGATGGGGTGTGGTGTGATATGGATAGTGTGGTGTGGTGTGGTGTGCTATGGTGTGGTATGATATGGATAGTGTGGTGTGGTGTGGTATGATATGGATAGTGTGGGATAGTGTGGTATGATATGGTGTGGTATGATGGGGTGTAGTGTGGTGTGGTATGGTACGGTGTGGTGTAGTGTGGTATGGTATGTCCAGCACAGTTCCCTGCAGCCCAGGGCAGCTGGTCATCCCAGCACAGTAGGCAGAAATGTTCTAATTTAGGAAGTAGTTCATTCTGAGACCAGCTAATCACTGAACCGCTTCCAAAGGAATCTGCCTATTTCCTCCAGTCTAAGACAGATAACACACAGAACCACACAGATCCTGGAAACCTGACAAAGACAAACAAGTGACAAAATGCGGCATCCTGGGAGATCCTGACAGCAGCAGCAGCCCATCTGATATAGGCTTTGTCAGAAAAAGCGGGGGGGGGGGTGGTCCCAGAGAAATGATACTGCTTCCTGAGCATTAGGGGAGCACAGCAGGGAGGCATCTGAATATGTGGGTGCTTGCTGGGCCCCCTGGGGCCTAATGACGAGGTCTGCTAATGAAGAGGTCCAGCTCCTTTCCCAGGGCCCCACGATGTGGCAACTCTGAGAAAGTTCCAGTCTTGAAGCCCCTCAATTATCATTGATCAGCACTGCATCCCAGTCAAAACCAGCTGTGGGAGGAGGTTCAGAATGAAAATCTAGCTGTGACCGTCTCTGCCTTGGAACACTGTGAGGCTCAGAGGGAAGCTAGACTTGGGTTGCCACAGTCAATCACAAGCCCTGTGTGCTTGGTTGGCATGCTCCTCGATATGTATCATTATTAGGAAGTGGGGGTGGCTGAGTGGCTCAATGGTAAAGAATCCGCCTGCCAGAGCAGGAGACACTGGTTCCATCCCTGGGTCCAGAAGATCTCCTGGAGAAAGAAATGGCAACCCACTCCAGTGTTCTTGCCTGGAGAATCCCATGAACAGAGGAGCCTGGAGGGCTACAGTTCATGGGGTTGCAAAGAGTCAGACATGACTTAGTGATTAACCAACAACAAGGTCATTTCCTGCTCTCAAGTAGGTCTCCAGTAAGTGCTAAATGAAATAATGGCACAGTCATCTGATGCCACAGAGAAGTCCGAGGCAGAAATCACAACCAGCAGGGATACCATAAGAGCCCAAAACTGGTTTTTCCCCAAACCTAAAAATCATCACCAAAACATACCTGAGCTCACAGGCAATGGGGAATTAATTAGCAGGGTGCCCTTGGCAAGCTTTTGGGGCCAATGGAAATGGATGATGGGAAGTGACGTAAGTCAATAGGAATCAGAGACAGAGTAGAAGAGGTAAGACAGTTTCATACTTCCCAAGGTCTCAACAAACCTTTCTGATGCCATGGATGACAAACATGAGCCGTTCACATTCAGAACCAGCCACCTCCAACTGAGGTGTGCTCAGTTCTGACACAGGCCTCGCAAACTCCCATTTCTTTTCCCCTGAAGTTCTCTGTTACTTCCTCAACCATTAGAGCACAGCTGCGCACTCCTATCAACCCCAGTTACTCTGGCCTCTTACTTCACCCTCTAAGTCCTAACTTGAGCTTCCTATATCACTGAGCCACATCCCCTTTCACACACTGGCGAGCAAGATGCCATTGTGTGTAGTGATAGACATTAGGGACCCAGGAGTGGCCACCATATGTACACGGCATCAAAAATGTACAACCAAGTCAAGTGTCAGCATATTCTGTTGACTAAGCAAACAGTATTCTTGCCTGGAGAATCCCAGGGATGGAGGAGCCTGTTGGGTGCCGTCCATGGGGTTGCACAGAGTTGGACACGACTGACGAGACTTAGCAGCAGCAGCAAGCAAACAGGAGAACCTGATAGTAACTGACAAAAGATCAGCAGGCTTCCAGAACTGAAGAGGCCCCATAATGTGTGTGTGTGTGTGTGTGTGTAGGAATGAGGGGGAAGATTCTTCCACAGCTGACTCAGCTTCCCAAATTTCACCTGCTCATACGTGGAGCTCACAGGTTGGCTTCTGGGCCCCATCTGTTCCAGGGCACTGGCGTGTAGAATGCCGTCCATCACCCAGTTGTCCTTGGTCTTCCGGTGGGCGGTCATCAGTGCATGTGCAGTGGCACCCCCTGTTGCTTTCACTTGGCTCAGTCCCTTCCTCTTTCCCTCCCTCCACGCACCCCAAACTTAGCCTGAGACAGGGTTATAGCCCCAGCTCCAGGGAGCTCGCATCTCATGAGGAAACAAAAGCGGGGAGCAGGACTCTTTTGCTTAGAGTCTCAGATCAGGACAGAACTGGAAGGAAATCTCAGTGGTGCCCTGCCCTCACTTTATTCCGGGGAAACTGAGGCCCAGGAGGGTGGTGCCACTGACCCCAATTCACACAGTGGACCTAAGACAAGAATTCAGGTCTTTGCTACTCCGTTAAGCCTTGGCTGCTTCTTCCAAGCTGTGGTTGCTTCAATAACAAGAAATTCACATGAGCCCCCTCCTTGCCAGCCTCCAAGTCTTCTCGTTGATTCAGTACCTCTGTCCATGACTCCAGGGGCCAAAGACTTGAAAACCCCCTGTCATCATAGCCTATTGCCCCACCCTCCCCAGGCTGCATCTTCTCTTGCTCCCTGGGATCCCCTGCTTCCTATTGTCATGATTGCTTGCCTTTTTGACCAAAACTGCCACAAGGCCTTAGATAAACCATCTGTAGAGTAAAATCCCAGCTAGAGTAAGAAATTATTGAACTAACCAAATGTTGCCATATGGACTTGAAACCCCCTTTCCCCCAGAGCAGCCTACCCAGCCCCTGCCCCTCATCCCTCTTCACATCTTTGTTTCCAGGGCCCCTGGCTGTTCTCTTGTTTCAACGAAATGACTGAAGTGCCCTACAAGGGACAGCTCAAGATTTGAAATGACTACTATATTGATTCAGGCAAGTTCTTACCTTAGGAATTTTGAACGGATCTGGGCAAAAATGTGTGAACGTTCCAACACACCGACTTTAATCTCATTAGTGCAAATTCAACTGACAGGCACCGAAACAACCCTGGTGTGGGTGGGGGAGCGGGGGCCTGAGACATGCAGACTCTTACAAGGGGCAATTTCCTTTGCACCTGGAGATGAGAAATCACAGTTGTCAGCTGTCGCTTTGAAAGGCAGAAAGATGGGCGATCGGGTCTGAGCTGCACGCAGAGCTTGGACACCTTTTATTCCCTCCCAGGGAGGGGGCAAGAGCACAGAGCAGAGGAGGACCAAGAGGCAGCTCGAATAGCTCACACCTCTCATGAGGGAGAGCAGGGATTAAAGCCATCAAAACAGATCAAACTGTCTCTGCCCTTGGCTCCCCTACAGCCTCCACCGTGAGCATCGTTCCATCTGCCAACCTCATCAGTGGAAATTGCCGAGAAGTTCTAAACCTTTCTCTGTCCTCCTAAGAGATTAATCGACATTGTACCTGCTCCTTATTTCCATATATCTCAATGACTCTCTAGTAGTAGCTTCAAGAATTTAGACCTGGAAACTTCCCTTCTGGCATAGAATTGCCAGATCTTTATTTTGTTGAGCCAAGATAAACAAAACATTTTGCTAAAACAAAATGAAATGAAAAACAAATATCTCTCATCAGTATGATTTCTTTCTTTTTTCTTTTTTGAAGGGCACTTTTGAATAGAGAGGCAGCTGTAGAGAATGGACTTGTGGAAACAGCAGGGAAAGAGGCTGGGACAACCTGGGAAGTAGCATGGACATGTATACACCGCGATGTATAAAACAGCTAGTGGGAAGCTGCCTTATAGCACAGGGAGCTCAGCTCAGCCTCTGTGATGACCTAGAGGAAGGCAGGAGGGAGGCTCAAGAGGGACAGGATGTGGGTATACTTACAGCTGATTCACACTGTTACACAGCAGAAACCAGCACCACATTGTAAAGCAATGATCCTCTGATTAAAAATTAAAAAGGGGGCACTTTGATGCCAAATAAATAAATAAAGCTCTTTATGTAGCTGTTAATTTTCTCATTTGGACATGGTCTTCATTTGGATTGAGGGGATAAAGACCCCACTGGGGGTCTCTGGATATGCCTTTGGATAACTGAAAACTATATTTCCAACTTCAGTCCCTCCTGTTGTCCCCGACCTGCTTCCCTCCCCTAAAATATATCCTTTAATCGGTCTCAAGAAACCAGACGCATGTGTCTTCCCACTCTCTGTGCCCTTGGAAATGCCCTCCCTGTCCTTGCTGGTGGCTCCTGCTCATCCTTGAGCTCCCCTCCTTCTGCAGGCAGAGGGCCACCTTTCCCGCACCTCTGCAATGCAATTAATCATACTGCAGCCTGTTTACACCAAGACATCTGCCTCTTCTGCAGCTCCCGAGGGCAGAGGTAATCCCTCTGCCATCCTCAGAGTCATAAGCATCCTGAATAAAGTCTCCCCACCTCCCACCAGCAGGAATGCTCAGCCATTGGTTGAGCAGGGAATGGCCAGCACAAGGGCCACTAATTCACCAAACAGGCACCCAGAACAGTGCAGGTATTACTGAGGCTACACCAAAGTAGCAAACGAGGGCCGTGCCCTTGGGGAGTTTACTTTTAGGGAATTGAGCAAATCAAACAGACTTAAATGAGACAATATAAACCATTCAAAATCCGTGTGACTCAGACTGTGGGCAGAAGAGCTGAGGGAGTTTTAAGTGAAGGAGAAGTCATCGCAGGGTGGGGTTTGCCAGAGACAGTTTCATGGAAGAGTTGAGTTTTAATCTGGGCCTTGAAAGAAGTGCAGAAGTCAAGTTGGCAGAGGACAGCAAGGAGCATCAAGGAAGGTAAAGAGTATGACTGGAGGCTGGAAGGAATCAGGCAGTGGCTGAAATCAGCTGGGTGCCAGGCTTTGGGCACATGATTAAGAATGAAGGGACCCCACAGGGGAGTCCAGGTCTGGTGGGAAACCTTGGACCAGCCAATAGGGGAACCTGAATGCCAAGCAGAGTAATTGGATTTTACAGCTGGAAATAAAATTTCATTTTTATTGGATAGATTAGGCATCCTCTTGTCCAACCCACTCATTTCACAGATGAGAAAACCAAGGCACAGAGATGGTGTGCATGTCTTCCCCAAGATGCAGGAACAGTGGCATCAGTAGTAAAAGTCAACGCAGTGGTTGATGTTTAGAGAACTCGGACCTGCGGGACCTTGCTCTAAGCAGCTTAGCTGCACACCTCACTTAATCCATAGCATACCTCCAAGGTAGGTAGTCTACTGATGCCCATTTTGCAGGCCAGGAAGCCAGAAAGTTCAGCAGCTTGCTCAAGTTCACAAGGGAAAAGGGACAACTGACGCAGTCAGCACTTTGGAACTGATCTCACCGGGTACTAGTGCTAATGGAAAGAACAGGATTTCCAATCAAAGGACACGCATTTGAATTCTGGCTCCACCTCAGTCATCATGTGACCTCCGGTGAGTTGCCTAACCTTGCTGATCCTCTGTATCCTCACCAGTACAAAGAGGATAATAATTCCTATCTTACAGGACTTCTGTGGGGATTAAATAAGATTATATGTGTCAAATTCCTGGCACCTAGTACATGCTCAGTCAACACTGGTCCCCTCCCCATCTCCTTCCTTCCAGAAGCCTTGATCCCACCTTCTACGGTCCTGTGGCTGCAACTCCTCCCCTCAGCCACGTCTCCTCCCTTGGACACTGTTCCTCCAGGCTCTGCTGTTCAGCCCTGGAAGTAACTGTAGGGTAGGTGGAGTGGAGGGGGAGTGCGAGGTGAATTGGGCTTTCTGGGTGGTAGGACAAAGCTGCTCACCTGCTTCAGCTTCCCAGGTGGTTCAGTGGTAAAGAATCTGCCTGCCAATGCAGGAGACCTGGGTTCAATCCCTCGAGGTCAGGAAGATCTCCTCAAGAAGGAAAGGGCAACCCCCTCCAGCATTCTGGCATGGAAAATTCCATGGACAGAGGAGACGGTGGGCTACAGTCCATGGAGTCACAAATTGCTGGACACAAGTGACTGATTGAACATGCAGGCTTAGGGGGAAGTGCAGAAAGATCCACAAGTGGACCAGCAGAAAGACACAAGGTGAACCTCCCTAATGCTCCATGGACTCACCCCTCCCCAGCCCAAGCCCTTGACTTCCTGGGTTTCTGGGTTTCTTGAGGTCCTTTTCCTCTGCACACATCTCCACCCCCCCACCCCACCCTCCTACCCCACAGTCCTGTCCCACACACTGCCTTCACTCAAACTGTCTTATATGCCAAGTTGTGCTGCTTAATTATTCAATAGGAAGCCTCCAAAAATATGTCTAGGGAGACTGGTTGGGAGGGGTCAAGAAATTATATCAAGAACTTTGCTCAAACAAGGCTGCTTGAGACAGAGAGAGAAGATACATATATTCTTCCCTGGCTAGGAGATGGGATAGGATGAACAATTTCTCCCTGTACATTTTAAGTGTTTAACAGCTTCTTGGGCTCTCAGTTGCAAAGTACTACCCTCCACCCACTCAAGTGCCAGATAGTTTGAAATTCATTCGCTGGGTTACCAAGTCCCTCTGAAGGACAGGTTACTTAGGTAAACCAAATGGTAATAAATCTGCGTGTTGTAGACCCTGTTTCCATCAGGTTTAACTGATGATGAAGGAGGACTCAGAGAAGACATCACAGGAATGGGACCGAGCTTTCTGAAAGCGCCCACTGTGTACAAGACACCGGGCTAGACTTTGTGCTTGCTTTTTCTTACTCTTTCCCACAACCTAGGAAACTGATGACACTGAAGCACCCAGCCAGTCAGTCCTGGGCTGTGGTCAGCCTCATTTCCCAGCTGTGGACCCAAGACACACTAACCTCTCCCAGCCTTGATGTCCATATTGAAAAGCAGGGACGACAGCACCCATCTTCTGAAGGAGCTCCGGGGATAAAGACTGGAGGGCAGGTACCATCCTGACCTGGGGCTGATGCTTGGGACTGGCTGGGGCTCAGCAGAGAGGCCAGGGAAGTCTGGGGAGGGCTCACCTGGGCCCAGCTCTGAAGCTATCGATTGTGTCTTGATGCATCGAGTTGAGTTTCATGCTGCCAAAAACAAGTGTGAGCTGTTCAGCTGAGCCTGGAGTGCTTGGGAGAGTGTGAGAGAGCCATGGGGCAGAGGTTAGAGTGGCCTACGGCTGCCAGGTCCAGGTCACGGGCCTCTCTGCAAGTGACATGCTGGACCCGGTGATTGCTACAGTTCCTTCCCGCCCAGCAGAGAACCCTGTGTTCCAAAACTAATTCATTTACAGAATCTTAAGAGTCCCGTTCCGGCTTTTCACATATGACAGGCAGCTTAGGAGGTACAAGGAAGATCTCTCTCAAGCAATTTCAAAACAAAACAAAGCAAGCTGCAGGCGCTGCCTCGGCCCGGGGTGTTTTCCACTTCTTACCCTGTTCACCTGCATGGGGAACAAATACAAGAAAAGTTTTTTTTTTTTTCTTCTCTTAAATAACACACACATTGTCTTTCTACCTGGCTTTCCCTTGGGCTGGGTGCCAGCAAGGTGGATAAGATCTTTCAGGAACTTTTATAATGTCACATACTTATGCAAATTGGCAAAGTGTTTATAGCAACAGGCACAACAGCGCCCTGAGGTTTCAATTAGTGAGAAAAGCCGGGCAATCTAAGCGGCTCCAGAGCATGGAGGGTGAGGTTGGATCTAGAACACTTGGGGCTCTAGCTTGGCAGCTGCCCGGCCACACCACTCCATCTCCTGAGCCTGTCTGTCTGTGTATGGAGATGATGTTGCCATTCCACGTGGAGTGCCCGACAGACCCCGGGCATGCTGGCCACACACACGGGGTTGACTGTCCACCAATGCGACTCCGACTTCCATCACATGGACTCAGAGGCCTGTAACTCCAGTCCAAAGGCCCACTGGCCACACACCCACACGCACAGTGCCAGGCAGGACACTGTCCTTCCAGCTAGGGACAGGCAGGACACTGCGCTTTCCTGCTGGACAGACCTGGAGGGAGGCCTGGGCCATGCCCCACTCTATCTTAACTTGTTCTGTGACTCTGAGCAAGATACCAGCCTTGAGTCTTACTTTCCTCATTTATTAAAAAGACAGCAGACCCGTGGTTTGGTCATGCCTATGTGGCATACGCCCGTCTTGCTGGGCTGCCTGGGAGTTAAATGTTGATAAGGTGGTGCTAGTGGTAAAGAACCTGCCGCCAATATAGGAGACATATGAGATGTGGGTTCAGTCTCTGGATTGGGAAGATCCTCTGGAGGAGGGCATGGCCACCCACTCCAGTATTCTTGCCTGAAGAATTGCATGGACACAGGAGCCTGGTGGGCTACAGTCCATAGGGTTTCAAAGAATTAGGCATGACTGAAGCAACTTAGTACTCAAGCACTCAAAGAACCACCACTGTGCTTGACAAGTCATAAGCTTCAGTGTATCCTGTCACCATACCAGCATCATCTAGGATGAGTCCCAAGTTGTATTTGGGGAGAGGGATTAATACGCAATATGTAGAAAATGGGTCTGGGATCAGATTCAGGAGTGAGGTGCCAAGCAACGGAGGAGCAGACATGGATGAGGTCTCCGGAACTTTCAGAGGGGGTTACAGGGCTCTGTTTCCAAATTGATTTGTCTTCAGAAGGCCCTCTTATTGTGTGCCATGTGGGGACCAGCAATCCATGAATCACCCCTGGGAAATCCTAATCATGGCCTGAATGGGAGAAGAGAAATCCCAAAAAGGAGCACCTGCAGACTTCCCTGGTGGTCCAGTGGCTAAGACTTCACACGCTTCCAATGCAGGGAACCTGGGTTCTATCCCTGGTCAGGGAACTAGATCTTGCATGCCGCAATTAAAGATCCCACATGCTGCAACTAGGACCTTGCACAGACAAAAAAATACTTATTTATTTCAATATTTAAAAAGGAGAGAGAAGTGAAGAGCAGGGCATCTGAAGAAGAGGCAAAGATAAAGGATTCGGAGAGAAAAGACAAGGACACCCGTGTACGCTGGAGCCATCTGGACCCCCTGTGAGACATGGATACCCAGGGAGCTGCTGTTCACAGGAGCTCATTTTGAATCGCCATACAAACCTTTTGGGAAGCTGGGCTGGACTGTCCCCACTTCACAGATGCCCACAGTCAGGCACTGACAGGTTCAGCTGCAAGCCCAGGACCATGGGACTAGCAGGCAGTGTGCCTGGGATGCAAGCCCAGTGTCTCAAAGTCAAGTTCTAGACTGTCCTGTGTGAGTGAGAGGAAGACCAACGTGGATTCTAGCAGGCCGATCATTCAAACTCTACTTAGCCTGGGGCGGTTCGATCGTTAAGATCACTTTAGGCTTCTTTTTGGCTTGAGATGTCACCTGATTGTTTTCACTTTGTAGCCTCTTTCCAATGTTTACATTTGGAATGTTGTAAAACTTTGCTCTGTTGAGAGGCATAATTGGAACCTTACCAAAAACACTGCAAATGAGTCTTAGATTTAGTTGAATCAAGTCCCCCCCTTCCTGCCTCTCTCTCTCTCTCTAACCCCAACACTACAATGGCCTTGGGTACTGTC
This sequence comes from Bubalus bubalis, assembly GCF_019923935.1. Lineage (NCBI taxonomy): Eukaryota > Metazoa > Chordata > Mammalia > Artiodactyla > Bovidae > Bubalus > Bubalus bubalis. The sequence goes on from NC_059161.1 coordinate 113,454,218, forward strand.
TCCTGGACTCAGGTTACCCTCCCAGGGCCTTATGACCTCACTGCAGAAATTGCTGAAGTCAGCCTGTTCCCTTCACAGTCCTTAGAGAGAAGGGAAAAATCCCAGGGGCCTGTAAATACTGCAAGAAACAGCACCCCACCCAGCACTCTGTTTAGCTTGGATGAAAAACGTACGCGGTGACAACGCAAAGCGCCCCGGGCAGCAACAGGACCCAGCGATGTTCCTGTATCTCATCGCTGGTTGATTAATTACCAGGCTACATACATGGGCTGTGGAGTCAGGAGTGGTGCCGTGTGTGCTGTGGGATCGTTCTTCTCTCTGCTGCTGTGTGTGAAGAGCCAGGAATCCCTGCCTGCCAAGCGTGAGAGGTGCCAGCGATAAACACTCCAGCCAGGTGGTGGGGACCAATGAGGGACCGAGTGGGAGGCCGCCTGTCACACCCGACCTTCTCAAAGCCGGCTCTCAGCACCTGGGGTGGTATGTGGAGGAAGGCCTTTCTCTTTTCTCTGTTTTGGTGGCTGGCTTTTGGGTTTTGTTTTTGTTTTCCCTGGGAAACCAAAAGGCATGGCCTTCAGCCCCAGACTGCAAGAGTGGGGTCTCTTTCCCTCTTAACTCAGTCCCTCAAAGACCACTGATGAATGCTTTGTTGTGTACACAGCATTGGGGTGAGACCATGGAAGAAGTGAGGTCTGAGGGCATCTCAGCAGGAGCTCACAGGCCAGCTGAGTGATGAGATCCTCCAACCAAGCAGAGGGGGGAAAGATAAGACAGGGTAACATCCCAGGGAGCTATAGTGGACATGTGTCATTTGTGTCAGCTCTGTGGGGGCATCACCCTTCCATGCGGCAGATGGTCCCAGAGGGGCTGGCCACCACCATCTCCTATGTCCTCACCCCTAGCAGAGGAGTAAATGAGGAAGCTAAGCTTTTCTGCAGAGGATCTGCAGAGTAGGGACACAGAGCAAATAAACTGAGGTTCATAAGGGTTTAACTTCCTCCAGGTTACTGCATGGGAGGACTGAGCCTTGAAACTAGGTTTGTCTGACTCTAAGCTTGTGTTCTTCCCCATGGTATCACTTTAACCTCCAGAAAACGAAAGAAACGAGGACTAAAGAAGCAGAATCCATCTTCTCTATCCACTCATCTGCTGATGGACACTTAAGTTTCTCCCATATCTTAGCAATTGTAAATAATACTACTATGAACATCAGGGTGCATGTTATCTTTTAGAAATAGGGGTTTTGTTTCTCAGATATGTACCCAGGTGTGAAACTGCTGGGTCATATGGTAGTTCCGGACTTCTCAGGCGGCACTAGTGATAAAGAAACTGCCTGCCAATGCAGGAGATGTAAGAGACTTGGGTTAGATCCCTAGGTTGGGAAGATCTCCTGGAGGAGGGCATGGCAACCCACTCCAGAATTCTTGTCTGGAGAATCCTATGGACAGAGAAGCCTGGCCGGCTACAGTATAGGATCCACAAAGAGTTAGACACGACTGAAGCAACGTAGCATGCACACATGCATGGTAGTTCTATTTTTAGTTTTTTGAGAAACCTCCATACTGTTCTCCATAGTGGCTGCACCAGTTTTCACTCCCACCAGCAGTGTATGAGGCTTTCCTTTTATCCACATCCTTATCAACATTTATTATTTGTGATGTTTTTGATGACAGCCATTCTGACAGGTGTGTGGTGATATCTCACTGTGGCTTTGATTTGCTTTTCCCTGATGATTAGTGATGCCAAACATCTTCTCATGTGCCTGCTGGCTATCTGCATTTTCTCTTTGGAAAAATGTCTATTCGGTTCTTCTACCCATTTTTAATCAAGTTGTCTTCTTGACATTGAGCTGTTTATACATGTTGGATATTAATCCCATATCGGTCAAGTCAATTTGCAAATATTTTCTCACATTCAATAGATTGTCCTTTCATTTTATCAATGGTTTCCTTGGCTATCAAAAGCTTTTAAGTTTAATTAGGTCCTACTTGTTTATTTTTGCTTTTATTTCCTTGGTATTTTCATAAGTATTGTACTGAGTCCATACACACACACAAACATACACTGGAATACTACTCAGCCATAAAAACAATGACATTTTCGCTTTTGCAGAAATATGGATGGACTTGAGGGCATTATGCTAAGTGCAGTAAGTCAGCCAAAGAAAGACAAATACTCTATGATCTCACTTATATGCAGAATCTAAATGATACAACAAGCTAGTGAATATAACAAAAAAGAGGCAGACTCACAGATTTGTGTACAGAGTAGTAGTTACAATGGGAAGTGGGAAGGAGAGGTAACCTGGGGTAAGGAATTAAGAGGTACAAACTATTAGATATAAAATAAGCTACAAGGCTAAATTGTATAATATGTGGAATATAGTCAATGTTTTATAGTAACAATAAATGGAATAAAAACTTTAAAAAATGTGAATCATTATGTTGTACATCTGTAACCTATAGTGCATACCAACTATACTTAAAATATTTAAATTTAATTTTAAAAAAGAAATGGAACCCAGAGCTTCCCATAGGAACTGCTCTGCAGAACTGCCAATGCCAAAAGATGACCTGGAATATGCTGTCATGAAACTTAGAGGGGCCAGAAATGATTTGAAAAAAAGGATCTAATCCAACCCTCAGCTCCTAATATTGAGCAATAGACTGAGGGTAGCAGCTGTGCTTTAGTTCACTTTTCTCCTCAGTGTCTAACGCTTGCTTATCCAACAGTCTAATACGATACCACTATTTCCTTGGAACAGCAGAATGATTAAAAGCATGGACTTTCAAGGTGCAAAGGTCTAGGTGTAAATATCGCCTTCACTGAAAAAAGGGAGATTTTTACATGGAAATCATTGAAACGGACCCCTATCTCACACCTTCAAAAATCAATACTGAATAGATTAAGAACATAAATATCAAGGCAACATTTGAAAACTTTCAGAACTAGTGAGTATCTTAATAACCTTGGAATAGGAAAAGATTTCTTAGTCAAGACACAAACATTTCTAGTTATACAAGAAAAGATATATAAGTTTGACTATATTATAACTAAGAATTTCTATTTGTCCAAAGAGTCTCCAATGGGAGGGAACCCTCTTACACTGTTGGTGGGAATGTAAACTGGTTTAGTCATTATGGAGAACAGCATGGAGTTTCCTTAAAGAACTAAAAATAGAGCTACCATATGACTCTGCCATCCCACCCTTGGCATGTATTGGGAGAAAAACATGATCTGAAAGGATACATGCACTCCAATGTTCATTGCAGCACTATTTACAATAGCTAAGACATGGAAGCAACCTAAATGCCCATCAACAAAGGTAAGATGTGGTACATATATACAATGGAATACTACTCAGCCATTAAAAAGAATGAAATAATGCCATTTGCAGCAACACGGATGGACCTAGAGAGTGTCATACTGATTGAAGTAAGTCAGAAAGAGGAGATATATTGTACGACATGCCTTATAATATGTGTAATATAAAAAGAAATTATATCTAAAAAGAAATTGTGAACTTACAAAATAGAAAGAGACTCACAGACTTAAAAACCGAACTTATAGTTGCTCGGGTGAAGGGATGGTTAGGGAGTTTGGGAAGATCATGTACACACTGATATATTAAAAATGGATAACCAACAAGGACCTATGTTACAGCATACGGAACTCTTACTCAATATTATATGGCAGCTTGGATGGGAGAGGTTTGCGGGGAGAGTGGATACATGTATTTGTATGGCTGAATCCCTTTGCTGTTCATCGGAAATTACCACAACACTGTTAATTGGCTATCAGTTCAGCTCAGTCACTCAGTCATGTCCACCTCTTTGTGACCCCATGGACTGCAGCATGCCAGGCCTCCCTGTCCATCACCAACTCCCAGAGTTTACCCAAACTCATGTCCATTGAGTCGGTGATGCCATCCAACCATCTCATCCTCTGTCATCCCCTTCTCCTCCCACCTTCAATCTTTCCCAGCATGAGGCTGTTTTCAAATGGGTCAGTTATACACATCAGGGGGGCAATGTATTGGAGTTTCAGCTTCAGCATCAGTCCTTCCAATGCATATTCAAGACTGATTTCCTTTAGGATGGAGTGACTGGATCTCCTTGCTGTCCTAGGGACTCTCAAGGGTCTTCTTCAACACTGCAGTTCAAAAGCATCAATTATTCACTGCTCAGCTTTCTTTATAGTTCAACTCTCACGTTCATACATGACTACTGGAAAAACCATAGCTTTGACTAGATGGACCTTTGTTGGCAAAGTAATGTCTCTGTTTTTTAATATGCTGTCTAGGTTGGTCATAACTTTTCTTCCAAGTTTTTTTCCAAGCAAGAGTCTTCTAATTTCATGGCTGCAATCACCATCTGCAGTGATTTTGGAGCTCCCCAAAATAAAGTCTGTCACTGTTTCCGCTGTTTCCCCATCTATTTGCCATGAAGTGATGGGACCAGATGCCATGATCTTAGTTTTCTGAATATTGAGCTTTAAGCTAACTTTTTCATTCTCCTCTTTCACTTTCTTTTTTTTTTTTCCTCTTTCACTTTCATCAAGAGGCTCTTTAGTTCCTCTTCACTTTCTGCCATAAGGGTTGTGTCATCTGCATATTTGAGGTTATTGGTATTTCTCCTGGCAACCTTGATTCCAGCTTATGTTTCATCCAGTCCAGCATTTCTCATGATGTACTCTGCATATAAGTTAAATAAGCAGGGTAACAATATACAACTTTGATATACTCCTTTCTGGATTTGGAACCAGTCTGTTGTTCCATGTCCAGTTCTAACTGTTGCTTCTTGACCTGCATACAGATTTCTCAGGAGGCAGGTCAGGTGGTCTGGTATTCCCATCTCTTGAAGAATTTTCCACAGTTTGTTGTGATCCACACAATCAAAGGCTTTGGCATAGTCAATATAGCAGAAGTAGATGTTTTTATAATAGGCTATACCTCCAAACAAAAAAAAAAGTTTAAAATTTGAAAAAAAAGTTAAAAAAATTTAAAAAAGAGTCTCCAGTGAAGGTAAAAATATAAGCTACAAACTTGAAGAAAATATCTGAAACATATACAGCCAACAGAAAAGCAGTTTCAAAAATATATAAAGCACTCCTATAATTAAGAAAAACCTCAGCTCAGCATAAAAATGGGTAGAAACCATAAAGAAACATCTAATAGAACAAGAAATACATATGGAACCAATCATTTCAGCCTGTAGACAGGGAGGAGCTAATGAAATATAATTAAGCAATATGTGGGGTTTGCTTCAAGTTTTAAATAAAAGTTGTTTCATATTTATTTTTAAAAAAGAAGCACATGATCAACAAAGAGGTGCTCATCTCACTAATAATCAGGAAGAGATGGATGACATTTTGTCCCCATGAAATACTGGTTTACATCTATTTGATTGACAAATCTAAGAAGTCTGACAATACCAAGGTGTTGGATGTGGAGAGGGTCTCATACACATAGCTGGTGGAAACTGAAAAACCATGTAATGTTATCTTGGAAAGTTGAATGCCTGCATACCCAGCAAATTTAATCGGTATATATTCAATTTCTATGGGGCTTCTCAGGTGATGCAATAGTGAAGAATCTGCCTGCCAATGCAGGAGACACAGGAAACACAGGTTCGATCCCCGGGTGGAGAAGATCCCCTGGAGGAGGAAATAGCAACACACTCCTGTACTCTTGCCTGGACAGTCCCATGGACAGAAGAGCCTGGTGGGCTGTGGTCCATGGGGTCGCTAGGAGTTGGACACGACTGAGCGACTTCACTCTCACTTTTCACTTTCATGCATTGGAGAAGGAAATGACAACCCACTCCAGTGTTCTTGCCTGGAGAATCCCAGGGATGGGGGAGCCTGGTGGGCTGCCGTCTATCGGGTCGCACAGAGTCGGACACGACTGAGGTGACTTAGCAGCAGCAGCAGCCAGTATTCTTGCCTGAAAAATTCCACGGACAAAGGAGCCTGGTGGGCTACTGTCCAAGAGGTCATAAAGAGTCAGACGTGCCTGAACAGCTGAGCACCCACGCAAGCACACCAATTTCTGTAAGGATATACCCAAGAGAAAATTTAGCATATGTAAAGGAGACAATATACAAACAATAATAACAATTGAATGTATTAAATTACCAAAACACTGGAAACAATCTCAAAACCCACTGAAAAAAGAGTGCATAATGAAATCATAATGTATTTAGAAAATGCAACGTTCTATGACATGAAAACAAAAGAGCCACAGAGGCACTCCTCTGCATGGATGAATCCATGTTGAATGAAAAATCCTAGTCCCAGAAGACCACATACAACCTGAGAGACTTTTTATAAAGTTCAAAAACTATGGAGAAGCAAAGTTAAAACTAAGCCAAGCTAAATATGCCATTGAGGCATGCATATTGCTATTTTTTTTAGAAAAAGGCAAGGAAACGGTAAGCACAGTATTCAGAGTGTGAGCTAAGCCACTTCAGTTGTGCCCAACTCTGTGTGACCCTATAGACTGTAGTCCACCAGGTATTGTCAATGGGATTCTCCAGGCAAGAATACTGGAGTGGGTTCCTCCTCCAGGGAATCTTCAATACCTAGGGACTGAACTTTTATCTCCTGCATTGCAGGCAGATGTCTTTACTGCTGAGCCATCAGGGAAGCCCCACAGTATTCGGGTTAGTGCTTATCTCTGGGGAGGAGTCAGGGATGTGAAAGAAGAGAACAAAAAGGGAGCTGGATGTTGTTGGTGACATTCTAAACTTGCTTTGGGGTGGGGGGCATCAGACGTATTTATTGTATTATTCAGCATGCATACATGCATAAAATAAAGTAGAATAAAAGATGGCCTTTAGTGGATCAAAGGGGATTATGTACCATGAACCAAAGATTATGATTAATCCAATTTTGTGAAACTAAGATCCAGTCAATCAATCCATAGAAAATCCTGGGTCCATTACATGCTACTTATATGGGCCAGATTAAGTTGCTTTAATACATCTTAATATCAGTCTTCTTGACTGTGGAATAAAACCATGAGCTATTATAAAGATTAACTGAGCAATAAATGGGCACTAATATATTTTTAAAAACAGCTTTACTGAGACATAACTCACATCCTATACAATTTACCTATTTGAAGTTGACAATTTAGTGGTTTTTAGTGTATTCAGAGTTGTGTAACCATCACCACAATCAGTTTAAGAACCTTTTCATCACTCCAAAAAGAAACCCTGTACCTGTTAGCAGTCACTTCCCCTCATGACTTCTCATGTCCTGCTACCCAGCCCTGGGCAACCATGAATCCACTTTCTGTCTCTGTGGATTTGTCTGGTCAGGACATTTCATATACAGGTAAATGCAACCATATAATATGTGGTCTTTTGCGATGGGAACCACTTTTTTTCTCTCTTTCCCTAGAGCAGAAATTATTACAATAGAGCTGTGTGAATGCTTGTTGGCTGTTTGTATTCATATCAGCTGTAATCAGGACCATCTAACATAGTTTTCTTTTAAACAACTGACTACTATCTACCATCAAAACACTGCAATACATTGTCTTATTCATACAAGTCTAACAACACCCTGTGAAGCAGGCATACAGAAGCCAAGCTACTTAGTCACATGAGCAGTTACTGGTTTAAAGCAGTAATCCATGCAGAGCTCTACCTCTAGAATCTAGGGTTTTAATCACTACCTGATTTGTTGTGTTGTTCAGTTGCTAACTGTGTTCAATTCTTTTTCGATCCCATGGACTGCAGCACACTGGGTTTCTCTGTTCTCCACTGTCTCCCAGAGTTTGCTCAAACTCATGTATATTGAGTCAATGATGGTATCCAACCATCTCATTCTCTGCCCTCAATCTTTCCCAGCGTCAGAGTCTTTGCCAACGTCTACTCTCCAGATTAGGTGGCCAAAGTATTGGAGCTTAAGCTTCAGCATCAGTCCTTCCAATGAGTGTTCAGGGTTGATTTCCTTTAGGACTGACTGGTTTGATCTCCTTGCAATCCAAGAGACTCTCAAGAGTCTTCTCCAGCACCACAATTCAAAAGCATCAATTCTTCAGCATTCAGCCTTCTTTATGGTCCAACTCTCACATCCACATGATGACTAGAAAAACCATTGCTTTGACTATGCTGTGACACATGCTTTGACATAGCTATGACATATGACATATACTTTGACATGGCTATGACCACCTGATAATGCCTCTGTATATGATGAAATGCTATTCTTATTTTTTATAGTCAGGAAGGGTGTGTAATCAGTTTCATTTTAATACGACTTTTATTTTTCCTGGTGAAACTAAGTTGCAGTTTTCACAGGGATGGAATAGTGGTAAGGGTTTGGGTACTCTTTGCCTGACTAAAATCAATCCAGTATTAACCACAAAGACCTATTGTACAGCACAGGGAACTCTGCTCACATGATGCAGCAGCCTGGATGGGAAGGAGTTTGAGGGAGAATGGGTACATGTATAAGTATGGCTAAACACCTTTGCTGTCCACATGAAACTATCACAACATTGTTAATTGGCATCAGTTCAGTTCAGTTCAGATGCTCAGTAGTGTCCGACTCTTTGCAACCCCATGAATTGCAGCACGCCAGGCCTCCCTGTCCATCACCAACTCCCGGAGTTCACTCAAACTCATGTCCATCAAGTCGGTGATACTATCCAGCCATCTCATCCTCTGTTGTCCCCTTCTCCTCCTGCCCCCAATCACTCCCAGCTTCAGGGTCTTTTCCAATGAGTCAACTCTTCGCATGAGGTGGCCAAAGTACTGGAGTTTCAGCTTTAGCATCATTCCTTCCAAAGAACACCCAGGACCGATCTCCTTTAGAATACTCCAATTTAAAGAAAAAGTTGTTTTTTTTTTTTAAAGTCATCCAATAGCTAACCTATTTTTCTCTAAAAAAACTTACCTGTGGGAAGAGTGGCAATTATCACTCAGGAAAACATGTGCCAATGGATGAGTAGGAGGTTGTTGACTTAAAGGGTTGGTTGGTGAAACAGAGAGCTTGCTAAGTCCTGAATTACTGCTGTTAAGGATGTACCTTCCTGTTCAGATGTTCCTGTGGGTCAGAGAAACAGGAGCTAGTGTTTTATGGGCATTGGGACAGATTTTCTCAGAGTGTCTGGCAGCTATCACTGAGTGGGGGGGACCGATGAAACCTAATTTAACATGTATGTTTAAACTATTATGCATATTGTTACTGTATTAGGCCTTGGAGATTCCACAATTTCTTTTTAAAAATTTATTTTTAATTGGAGGATAACTGGTTTACAACATTGTGTTGGTTTACACTAGTTTTACAAAGCAGTGAACACTGTATTTACTTTGATTATACATTGATTTGGAGGAGGGGATGCTGCTTTTGGAAGTGTACTTTCCCACAGAAAGACACAAAATTCATGGCCCCTTCTTCCCTCTTTAGCCTCAAGGGAGCTTAACAGAGACTGATTAAGCAAGGAAAGCCATCAAAGCTTCAAAGCTCAGAAATCCCTGGGCTTGAGTTGAGTTTTAGGTGAAGGGTTCATGTTGGTGTCAAACCAGTTTCTGCCATCTCGTCATTGTGCATACTGACAGCCAGGGGACATGCACTCAGGTCTGAGATCCGAGGAAAGAAACACCTGGCTGCAATTACCTGCAACTATGTGGTTAACTTTTTAAAAAATTAATTTTTAATGGAGTATAGTTGCTTTACAATGTTGCATTAGTTTCTGCTGTAGAGCAAAGTGAATCAGCTACATGTATACGACTGAGCGACTTCACTTTCACTTTTCACTTTCATGCATTGGAGAAGGAAATGGTAACCCACTCCAGTGTTCTTGCCTGGAGAGTCCCAGGGACGGGGGAGCCTGGTGGGCTGCCGTCTATGGGGTCACACAGAGTTGGACACGACTGAAGCGACTTAGCAGTAGCACTATACATATATCCTTTTTTTTTTTTTAAAAGGGAGATCAAGATGGCAGAATAGAAGGATATGAGCTCATCTGCTCCTTCGAGAACACCAAAATCACAACTAGCTGTTGGACAACCATCAATAGGAGGATGTTGAAATCTACCCAAAAAAAGATACCCCACATCCAAGGACAAAGGAGAAGCCACAACAAGACGGTAGGAGGGGCACAATTGAGGTCACCATTGAGCACTGAGTAGAATTTTCTGTGCTATATAGTCAGTTCTCATTAGTTATCTATTTCATACATAACAACTGAGTGACTAGCAGACACACATACAGTACATATATATGTCACTCCCAATCTCCCAATTCATCCCACCCACTCCCCCACTTCTCTCTTTGGGATCCATATGTTTGTTCTCTACATCTGTGTCTCCATTTCTGCTTTGAAAAAAAGTTCATCTGTATATTCAGTGGATATTATTCAGCCACAAAAAGGAATGAAACTGTGCCATTTGCAGAGATGTGGATGAATCTAGAGACTGTCATACTGAGTGAAGTAAGTCTGAAAGAGAAAAACAAAAGTCATATATTAACACATAGATGTGGAATCTAGAAAAATGGTATAGATAAACTGAGGATTTTGATGTAGATCTGACTGACCCCAGAGCTCATTATTATTATTATTATTACTTTTACTACACTACCAAGAAGGGGGGCTTCCCCAGTGCCTCAGCTGGTAAAGAACATGCCTGCCAATGCAGGAGACTCAAGAGATAAGGGTTCAATCCCTGGTTCAGGAAGATCCCCTGGGGAAGGAGATGGCAACCCATTCCAGTATTCTTGCCTGGAAAATTCCATGGACAGAGGAGTCCGGCGGGCTACAGTCCATGGGGTGGCAAAGAGCCAGACATGACTGAGCACAAACGCATGCATGCACCAAGAAGGAAAGGGGAAAGTGATGCCTATTTGTGTGTTATTATTAAGAAGGAAAACCATGTGCCTTGTCATGAGAAAAAAAAAATCATTCCTAGTCAATGATTCCTGCTCCAACATGAGTCAGCGATTTCCATGTTAATGTTATTATCTACAGTAATAATAATGTGGGTTACTATTATATTCTTCTAGAAATCATCTCAAGTTTGTAAAACATGATCAGACATCTGTATGGGTTCTCACTATATATAGTGTTAGGTGGAGAGAAGTCTTCTGGTGCCTACTTTGTCATACTTAGAAGAATATTCTGTGTATAAAGGCCAGAAATCTGACCCTTAAAGACTATTTAAATACTCCATGATGCAACATGCTTATTAATTGATTACTGTATAAGAGTATGAACATTATTATGCCTCCTCTGGCAGTGATAAATCACTTCACCATACAACCACCAGGTTATATTATAATACATGAATTAGGCATTATGGCTAGATGCCAGTTTTCTAGAAAAGAGGTGACATGACATGATAGGTAGGCATCCAATATAAAATGGCAGGTGGTCTCCCTGGTCTGCTAAATACCAGAGACACTAGACATCTGCACAAGATGTTGATACAAAAATGAACATGTGTATGTGCTAAGTTGCTTCAGTCAGTCCGATTCTTTGCGACACTTTGGGCCATAGCCTGCCAGGCTCCTCTGTCCTTGGGATTCTCCAGGCAAGAGTACTGGAGTGGGTAGCCATTCCCTTCTCCAGGGGATTTTCCCAACCCAGGGATTGAGCATACATCTCTTACATCTTCTGCATTGCAGGTGGGTTCTTTATCACTAGGCACCACCTTGGAAGCCCCCAAATGAACATACCCCTTACCATATAGTGAAAGACAGAGGCAGAACTGGGGTGACAGGGCTAATGGGGAAAAGATGAAAATAGCCTTTCTAAATCTCCTCTCCTGGCTCCAAGTTAAGCTCTCAAAAATTCACATCGATGTCCCCTCATAGTTCCTTAGCTAACTAATAAGTACATTTCATTTTTAAAAAACCACCTTAACCTGTATTTTCCTCCATCTAGTGCACTATCTCTCTGATCACCTTTCCAACAAAATTCTTTGAGAGTTGTTCATATGAACTTCTTTTCCCCAGTTCTCTCTCAAACCACTGAAACAGCTCTGAGTACGATCACCAGTGACCTCTGAGCTGCCACATGTAATGTTCAATCCTGGGTTCTTGACCTCCCAGTTATACTTGACAGTCAGCCATCCTCTCCTCCAAGAAACACTTTCTCCACTTCACTTCTAGAACATAAGCGTTACCATAGCACTTGCTGATCTTTTGCAATCGCCTCTGCAACTTCCTAATTCCTTTGACCTCTAGAAACTAGAGACCCCCAAGTTTCAGTCTTTGGAGTGCTTTTGTTCTGCAGATGACTTTATCAGTCCTTCCTGTTTAAATACAATCTATGTATCAACAACCCCACATTCATATCTCCAAGTCTGACCACTCCCTGAATGCCAGACCGGCTTACCTTCTGCCCACTCTACATCTCCACTTGAATATCCAATAGGCAGTTCAAGCCTTACTTGTCCCAAACTGAATGTCTAATCTCCCCAACCCCCCTAAACCTGCTTCACTCATCATCTTTGTCTCAGGTGATGCAACTCCATTCTCCTGATTGTTCGAACCAAATACCTTAGTGCCATCCTTGACTCTTCCATGTCTCCCATATGTCTTAGGAAATCCTGTTGGCTTTACCATAAAATGTTTCAAGACACTAAGTGCCCCCTCAGCATTTCATGGCTGCTGCCCCACTGAAGCCATGACTGTCTTTAGCTTGGATTACTGATGTTGCCTTCTTGCTGATCTGCCTGCTTCCTCCCTTGTTCCCTATAGCCTGTCCTCTATTACGGCAGCCAGAACCATCCTATGAAAGCCTGAGTCCAATTATGTCACCCCTCCACTTAAAAACATCCAACAGGACTTCCCTGGTGGTCCAGTGTTTAAGAATCCACCTGCCAGTGTAGGCGACATGGGTTCAATCCCTCATCTGGGAAGATTCCGGGACAGTTAAGCCCATGTACCACAACTACTGAGCCCACACTCGAGCCTGTGCTCCCCAACAAGAGAGGCCACTGCAGTAAGAAGCCTATGCACCACAACGAAGAGTAGCCCCTGCTCGCCACAACTTCTAGAAAAAGCCCATGCGCAGCAACCAAGACCCAAAACACCCAAATAAATAATTCAATTAAAAAAATCTGACAACTTCTCAATGAAAGTCGAGTCCTTACAGGGGTCAAGAAGACCCTAAGTGACCTGTCCCCCATCATCCTTCTCAGCTTCTTGCCTCCTGCAAGCCCATACACTCACTCATCTCCAGTTCCACCAGCCTCCTTGCCTCTCATCAACATGTCATACTCACATCTGCCTCAGAGACTTTGCACTTACTGTTTCTTCTGCCTGCAGTGCTCAATATTCACCCAGCTCATTCCCTGACTTTATTAAGGTCCCTGCTTACGTGCTGCTGCCTCAGGGAGCCTTCCTGTCCCCACTCCTTTGTTCCTTGTCCTCTTAACTGGCTTTATTTTTCTTCCTTGCATGTATCACCAGCTGATATTTTCTGTTATCTGTGTGGTCTGTCTGCCCTGGTTTCCCTTCGGTCTCTACGAAGGCTGGAATTTTGAATATTGTATCCCAGATGCTAGAAGAGTCACTGGTGCCTAGTAAGTGCTTAATACATATTTACTGAATGAATGCTTTACTTCCTGGAGAGAGTGAATCTTAAAGACCAGGTAAAAATTAACCAGGCAGGTGAGAATGGAAGAGGATTCTAAGCAAAGAAGGTAGCAACTTGAAGCCACAGTGGTCTCAGAATGTGGCAGAGTAATTATAAGCAGTTCTAAATAAGTCTGTAGGAGCCTCCCCGTTAATACTCATGTCTTTTCCATTTAAGGAGTACCTTAACTGTTTTCAAAATTGTTTTCTTTTTCACATACACATAGGAGTTAACTTTTAAATTGATTAAAAACTTCTAAATTATCTTATTTAATCAGTATAGATTTTAGTAAGAAAACATGATGAAACAATAAGAAAATATTGTATCAGAGTTAATTTGGCAACAATTTTTCTTCTTTAGTTTTACAAAAAATAAGATGCCTCATGATGGCATTTTAGGTTTAATAAGGAAGGTACTAATTGAGAAATCATATTAATATTTACAGTCAGGGAACATGGGTTTGGCTTTAAACTGGTCATAAAATAGATACTGAGGACCTAACTATACTGTAATAAACCAAATGGGATATTCTATGTAGAGAGAACTGGACATTATAAAAGTATTGCTTATGATAGTGAAAGTCATCTCTTACATTTGATGTACTTTGAAGCTTTTAAAATAAAACATAACTTGGCTTTTAAACTCAGTAAAGAGATTTCTGTCTCATTGGGAAAAAGAAAAAAATACTCATATCCTTCCAAGGGTTCCTGTAAAGCAGGCCTGCTTCATCCCAGGGTTATCAGGCCAGCACTCATCTTCTTAAGAGTTCTTTGGACTGCAAGGAGATCAAACCAGTCAATCCTAAGGGAAATCAATCCTGAATATTCATTGGAAAGACTGATGCTGAAACTGAAGCTCCAATACTTTGGCTACCTGATGCAAAGAGTAGACTCATTAGAAAAAACCCTGATGCTGGGAAAGATTGAAATTAGGAGAAAGGGATGACAGAGGACAAGATGGTTGGATGGAATCACTGACTCAATGGACGTGAGTTTGAGCAAGCTCTGGGAGATGGTGAAGGACAAGGAAGCCTGGTGTGCTGCAGTCCATGGGGTCCCAAAGAGTCGGACACAACTGAGAGACTGTACAACAACAACAGCAACTTCTTCTAGGGAGAATCTTGAAGTCTGAGTTGGCTAATTGCTCCCTGGCTCAAGAGGTCCCACCTGAGGACCAGAAGCTGGGGGTGGTGGTGGAGTGGGGGTGGGTGGGGGCTGATGGAAAGCTAGGAGGTGAAAGTAGAGGAGAAGGAAGGAGCTCTCAATTTAATCCTATGAGTTCATTACCCTGGAAAGATGGGTCCAAGTGAGCCATGTCTGGCAAGTAACGGGCCTTGCCCGAGTGACTCAACAGTATCAGCTCGGCAACCACACTGAGTCAGCTGGAAGGAAACAGAGCTCCCCAACCAAGGCCTGATGAGTGAAGTTGAAAAGAGCTCACTGAAAGGCACTGCAAAGCCATTCACAGTCCCAGAACCAAATGCAGAACTAATCCAAAAAGAGGGCATCTTGATCCCTGTTCACAATGCATGTGGGCAAGACAACCAGCACGTGCCAGGAGGCCAAGGTTCAGGCACACTGGGACACAAAGCCCCGCTGAGTGTGTGGTCCATTAGTAGAGGTCCACTGCCTCCCAAAGGGCCTGGGATTTGGATCCTCAGCCTCCGTGCTCATCCTGAAGCACTTTCCCAGGAAGAATTTTTTGTCCCATTTGGCGGATATGGCTCAGAGAAGCCAAGTCTTGCCTGCAGTCAACCAGCAAGTCAGTTTCCTGAGGTGGGAACCAAGGCCCAGACCTATCAGCCTCGAGTGGTTTCTTGACGGCGTCCTCCCAGAGACTCAGAGGACAGCAGAGGCAAGGGGGTCAGCCCTCCTGCATGGGAACCACGGCGGACAATGGGGACGGGCAGGTGGGTGTGGAGCACTGCAGACCCACCATCACAACAGGGAGAACAACTCAGACCACATCCTCCTGGGAGCGGGGAGGGGATGTTGGTGACACTTTCTTTGTAAATGAACGACATCAGTCCTGACATTCACAGCTGTACAGTCTAAAATGTTGGAGTTGGATGGGGCGCTGGGAGACATCAATCCAATTTCTTTTGTTTCCTGGTTGAGGAAATGGAGATGCGGAAAGACTAACTCACTGCTCAAGGTCACACAGCTGGCTCAGGCCAGAGTGAGGACAGGAGCCCATGTATCTTAAGCATTGACCCCGTTCTTTTTCCAAACACCACTCTTACAATAATGACCTGTCCTCCAATGACACCATGAAACAAGGTCAACAACAGCCGGCTTCTCTCCTCTGCTTTCCTAACATTAGAATGAAAGTGGAGGAGCCTGGAGTGAAGGGGTGGTGTGCTCAGCTCAGACCTGCAATCTAACACTCAAAACCCCTTGAATCTTCCACTCATTTGGTCTTGGAGCCAAGATTAACATAGCCATGGAAAGAAAGGCTGGGAGATTGCAAAGAGGTTCTTGGAGAGCCCGCCCCTGGGAGATGGTGAACTGGGTCTCACCGACGTGGTCAGGCTCACTCCAGGGCACGGCTCTACAGCAGATGTGTCTGGAACAGTGTTCTCAGGCTTCCTGCCTGGGCCCTCCATGGCACCCAGTGACGAGCATGGCTCTGGGCAGAGGTGGCTGCTGCCAGCGGGAAGCTCTCCCATCACTCACCCACCAGGTGTTCTTCCCAGCAACCACTGCAGCTTGGCAGGAAAACCACAGTGGGGCTGCAGGGCCGGGCAGAGAGGTGCAGCTCCCTCCGCTGTGCCGTCCAGGTGTCAACAGATGCGTTATGGATCTGCCTCTCCCTTAACAAATAAACAGGACTTTTAAAGGCTGAGTAATCCCACATGGGGTAAGCCAGACTGTCACTCAGCCAGCTTTCCCAGCCAGGGACTAGCCTCCCTAGGCCCTGTTCCTATAAGGGGAGGTGTTTCCAGAAGGCTGGCCATCCCAGGGCAGTAGCAAGGCTGAATGTCCTTCCCACCCATGGAGTCACAGGGAGCCAGGTAGTCCTGGGAGCCGCCATGTGTCCTTTAAATGTCCTCCTGGGCAAGTGTCCCTGCCAGTTCCCACAGTCTGCAAGCTTGTGGTTCTATGCAGGTGCGACCCTTCCTTCCATCCAGCCCCTAGAGAGCAGAGAGTGAAAACACAGATGAGATGGCTAAAGGAAGGAAAACTCTCCCTTGTTGAGAGTGGCCTTGGAACCAAATCTCTCCATCCTTCTCCTGACGGCTTTCAAACCTTGGGGAAATGGGCCAGGAGACAGGCTCTTGGGCTATTTTCCTCTTCTGATTCCTGTCCAATATCTGGCCTCTGAGTAAGAGGGGCAGTCTGGCCTGGTCTTGAGGGGCCCCAAGAGCAGGACAAAGATCAGGTAAGGAGCCAAGTCCTGTAGCCCAATGGTCACTGGCACTACATATAAGCATGAGAGACCATGGAATGCTAGACCAGGAATCTGATGTCTGGATGTCACTTACTTTCCTGAACCTCGGTTTCTCCATCTGCAAAATGGGGACAGTAATACCTCTCCCTGCCCTCCTTGCCTAAGGATGAGAATTCAGTGAATCAGAATAAAGGAAAGGTTGAACATGCTGGGTAGGACTCCACTGCAGCTCCTGTGCATGGTCACTTCCAGCCAATGACAAGTCACTTGTCACTGAAGGTGACAAGTGGGTTCCAGCCCAAAGGAGGTAAAAGAGGTGGCCCTGGGGTTTTCACTTGTCCTCCCTACTTCCTGTACACGTTCTACCAGCACTATGCCAGGGACTGTTCAAAGGCGCAACAGATGAGGCAAAATCCCTAACGTCAAGGGTCGGGGGCTGGGGGAGAAGCAGACTAACTCCCTGGTCCAGCCCCTGATGGTGGTGGCCTGATTCAGGTGGGGGATACACTTTAGGACAACACACTCTGTGTCAGCCCCGATTAATAAAAACCAGTAACCACAGGAGAACTTTCTGGCTCTTTCTAGCCCAAACACCAGCTGAGCAGCTGGGGAAACCAGCAGTCCAACTCTCTCCAAGTGGTCACCCACCTCTTCCCACCTGCACACGAGGCTGGTTCTCAGCGCAGGGTCACGCTGAGGTGAGCCGTCAATCCGGGCCTGGAGCTGCTCACCTCTGACTTAGTCACAGTCTCCAGGTTTGTTGTCTCCCAAGCAATGAATTGGCACTTTTCACCAAGGGATGACTACTGGGCCCTTTAGAGCTTCATTAAGCTCCATGACTTAATGACTCTCCTGTTTAATGGAAGCCAAAGCTGTTTAAGTGGCCACAGCTGCCAGGAACTGGGGTAAAAGAGTGAAACTTCGAGAGCAGCCGCACTAATCTGCCCGGCACCCCTCCCCAGCCCTGATCGTGGCCTGTTTTGACAGCTCCCAGAGCCGGTCCCACTGGGAGCGGCGGGGGCAGCTCCTTTCCCTCACGCTCTCTCCTCCAGCGCATCGCCTGCTGCAGGGGAGAGGAAGAACAATCAAGCATTGTCTTGTTCTGGCCCGGTGTGTCAGGGCCTCCTGGAATAAATATTATTTGCCTGGGAGGGAAACTGGCTGAGAGACAGCTCAGGGTCAGGGCTGCGGAGGTCGAGAGGGAAGGCGGTGATGTTTGGGTTTGGTTTTATTGTGAGTTTAATCTCTTTCTCCCTGAGTTCTGCACATTTCCCCTGACTCCCCATCCCGAACGGGCCATTAAGCAGGAAGCCAGTGCTGGGCGGGGGGCTCTGCCAGGTAGAAACAAAAGGAATGTTCTGCAACGTGTACCCTGGGTCGCTCTCAGCCCAGCTCCGGGTGAGCAAAGGGCGTGCATTCCGGGGACTCATGCAGGCTGCAGGCACAGTGGCCCACCTGGCATGGCATGGCAGCCCCTCACACGCAGATGCGCTTTACCCTTCTGTCCTTTACTCCTCAGCAAGTACTGTCTGGGCCGCAGCCCCCTCTGTGAGTCTGGGGAAACTGGACCCCAGATACCCCAGGCAGTCAGCACTTACTGAATTCCTACTGTGTACCATTCACCAGGTGTACTTCCTGTTACCTAGAAAGCCTCACGACTCTCCCGAATGAAGAGCTAAAGACCAACTATTGAATAGGAGACTTGTAGGGGCTGCCCGGAAAGGCCAGGCAACCCCCACCCCTCCTTCTCCCTGCTGTCTCAGGAGAAGGAGTGAGTGGGAAACAAAGGGCCAAGCTGCCTGTGACAGCCACGGGCACTGGGGCATCGAAGGGGCGCCTCTGCTGTGCTGTCCCAAGTCCCCCTTTCCACTAGGAAAATGAATCTTCCCTTTATCCTTAAAATCCACGCTGGAAGCAAGACACCTACCCAACAGCCGAAACAAGAGCTATCGATGATTACATGCTTACTCCATGTCAGGCACTGTGGAGAAGGCGATGGCAACCCACTCCCGTACTGTTGCCTGGAAAGTCCCATGGACGGAGGAGACTGGTGGGCTGCAGTCCATGAGGTCGCTAAGAGTCCCAGACACTTTCACTTCACTTTCACTTTTCCCTTTCATGCATCGGAGACGGAAATGGCAACCCACTCCAGTGTTCTTGCCTGGAGAATCCCAGGGACGGGGGAGCCTGGTGGGCTGCCGTCTCTGGGGTCGCGCAGAGTCGGACACGACTGAAGCGACGCAGCAGCAGCAGCAGTGCTAAGTGCATTACGTATATCATCTCATTTGACAGAAGCATACGTGTTCAGTCCACTTCCATAGAGGGAAATGAAGCTTGGAGAGGGCACGGAACTGGTCCAAGCTTACACAGCTACTAAGAAGGCTTCAAACCCACCTTTATCTGCTTCCAAAGTCTTGACCACTCAGAGGTACGTCCCAGAAGCGGTGATGGGTTTGGAAGCCACCCCATAAACCCCTGTGCCACTTCTTGTCAGCAAGGACACACTTTTGCCAAGGAGGATGTGTGTTAGGATGCTGGCTCCTCGGGCTACCCTGACACCTTCACTCACTGGGGATCCTTTATTCCCAGAGGCAGAGTTCCTCCCTGTGGACTTGACTTAATTATTTTTGTGTACAAAATAGTTCATTGCTCTGCTCAGTGCCATGTACACTTAGAGAGTTAATACCTGCTTTGTAAGAGTGATAATGATCTCACTGCCCAGCCAGTGAAATAAACGTTGTCCCCCTCCCCTCTTCTTGAGAAACAAAGAGCCAGAGAAGGCCAAGCCATCCAAGCACTTGACATGGGGCATGGAGAACATGGGCGTGAGTCCGCAGACCTGGCGTCAGGTCCTGGATCAGCCACACACTAGCCAGGTGCCTGCGGCAAGCCAGCTGACCTCGTGAGGCCGTGTTTCTTCAAATGTGGGGGCAGGTCACAGCGCAGACACAATAACCTGACGTGTAACTGTGAAGATCTGGTGAGAAAGTGCCCACAAAGCTCTCAACAGCCTTACCTGGTAGAGGAGGTGTTCAATGTCGGTTTCCTCACTTAGTGCATCTTTTTTCTTTCAATGGAGCTCTCATCATCTAAGAATCTTGATTCACTTCTGCCTTGGGGACATTCCCACTACTGCACGCTGCTGGCAGTCTCAGTGCCTCGGTTTCTGCATCTGTAAAATGGGAAGGAACAAATGACTTAACACACATAAAGTCCTTAGAATGGTACACAGCACATAGTAGTTGTTAAATAATTATAGACATTTTATAAACATTGTTGTGATTAGTGACTACTATTATTCTTCCTCAGAGTTTTGTGGGGAATAAACAAGATGATGGATGTGAAAACATGTTATCAACTACAAGAATAAGAGTAAGCACTCGGTGGCTCAGACAGTAAAGCATCTGCCTACAACGCGGGAGACCCAGGTTTGATCCCTGGGTCAGGAAGATCCTCTGGAGAAGGAACTGGCAACCACTCCAGTACTCTTGCCTGGAAAATCCCATGGATGGAGGAGTGTAGTAGGCTACAGTCCATGGGGTCACAAAGAGTTGGACACGACTGAGAGACTTCATTCTCTTCACTCACTCACTCGTACACACAGAGAGGGTAACGGGGAAAAGACCTGGCCTCAGACATGCACTTGAACAATCTCAAACCGCCCTCCCCTTGACACAAAACACAGAGTTACTCCTTCAAAGAAACAATCATTCACCTTCTGGTTTTTGTTAGTTTGTTCTGTTTTAATTTGAAAGTGAAAGTCTCTCAGTCGTATCGACTCTTTTCGACCCCATGGACTATACAGTTCATGGAATTCTCCAGGCCAGAATACTGGAGTGGGGTAGCCTTTCTCTTCTCAAGGGGATCTTCCCAACCCAGGAATCAAACTGGGGTCTTCTGGATTGCAAGTGGATTATTTATCAACTGAGTTATCAGGGAAGCCCTCTGTTTCAATTTAGACCAGATCTTTCATGTTGTGTATCTAGGCTGTTTGTATTTCATTGACGTATCCTTGATCACTGCATAACAAGGGCATTGTTAAAGAAGCATCTGGTCTAAGCAGTCCTTGGATATCCTGATGTGAACAGAGAATACAATTAAGCTCTGTCTCTCCATCTCAGGTAATCCAGGTGCAATCTTTCCTGATGGGTTGGAGGAACCAGGCGGGCAAGCCACTCAATGAGGGGGGAGTTGCAGATAGCTGATTAATGGCTGGAAGCCCAGTAACACCACCCCTCAAAGGCTTGAAACAGAAGCTCCTGGGCCCATCTTTGACAAGGTTTACAGTGAATCTGGTCCATCAGCCAAACAAGAGACACAGGGTGTGGGCTTCCCTGGTGTGGGCTTCCCTGATGCCACAGTGGCAAAGAATCCGCCTGCAATGCAGGAGTCAGGGGTTTGATCCCTAGGTTTGAAAGATCCCCTGGAGGAGGACATGGCAACCCACTCCAGTATTCTTGCCTGGAGAATCACATGGACAGAGGAGACTGCCGGGCTACAGTCCAATGGGTCACAAAGAGTAGGACACAACTTAAGTGACTTAGCATGCATGCAGGAGACACTGGGTGAGACTTTTTGCCCAGCACCCTGATGGAAACCACGGGGAATGTAAAGCAAGTGCCTAGGCCACAGTCCCTGCCCTTAGGGAGACCACCCAACTGATGGAATAAGACAGATGAAAATGAAAGGATGAGAGAGTTGAAAAAGGCAATGGTATAATGAAGGCTAGATTTTATGGCCCAGACTGTAAACACTGCCGCATGGAGTAAAGGGAGATGGGTGAGAGCTAGAGGGAGTGGAAAGGCTCGCACAGGAAAGGGTTTCTTAGCTGGGCGTGAGTCTGGGTGAGCTCCGGGAGTTGGTGATGGACAGGGAGGCCTGGCGTGCTGCGATTCATGGGGTCGCAAAGAGTCGGACACGACTGAGCGACTGAACTGAACTGAACTGATGGGTGTGTAGGAGTTGCACTGGTGAAAGGGAGAGTGGCAGTGCAAGTTGGGGAAACTGTGAGAGAGGTCTAGGAGGAAGAAGGACTTTCTACAGGGCAGAGGTGAAAGGGGCATGTCTGGAGCAAGAGTGCATCCTAACTGCCAAAATTAGCATTGCTTTAAAGAACCAGGAAGATGAATTCTTATCAGTAATAAAACTAGTTGAAGGCGGTCTAGTTTGTTCTAGTTTGTCTCCCATATTAGTGAACTTCAGCAAGTCACTTAACCACCCAAGTGTGACTCTCTTGCCCTGTGAAATGGGGATGATGATACATGTCTAACTGTCCCTATAAAAAGGTGCTGATTCCAGGGGCAAGTGCTAATAGGCAGGCAATGAGGGCATTTCTCCCCCAAACTCCCTGGTAGGTGACTCCTACCAGAACTCAGGGTCACCGAGTTCTCTTCTCCCTGCAAGGAGGGAGAACCAGGCCCTGTGTGAGTCACCTGCTGTTGACTCTGATCCACAGGGACTGCAGGAGGAGCCTGTCGGGGGCCCATCCCCCGAGAAAGCAGGACTGCCCCTGACCACGTAGAGACAGGATGGGATACCCTCCAACTTGACGGCTTCTGAACCAAGCCAGGGGTCCCAGCCGGGGAGGGGGGTCCCTCCTCCTGCCCCTCTCAAGAGGATGGGGCGGGGTGGGGGGCGGGTAGGAGTGGCCTGAGAACTTCTCACAAGTGCCAACTGGCCCGAGGGAACGAAGGTGGCCAGGTACGGAGTCAGATCAGAGAGGAGCCCCAGGAAGAAACCAGCGTGTTCGTGAGCAGACGCCGTGGAGACTGATCCGGTGGGAAATTAACCACCGACTCAGACGCCCTGGAAGGAAGCAGCAGCTAATGGACCAGCCCCGAGGGCCGGGCCCGCACCTCCTGACAGTGTCCTCGGCCTGGTTTCAGGGCCGGGAGTCCAAGTTTCTGCCACGGACCCAGGGCCGAAGCTGTTCCCAAAGCGCTTGATAACTGTTTTCCCCGCGCGTCTCGCACAAACCCCCGCCTCGGGCGCGCCTGTCCTCTCCTCCCACCTGGGCGCCCAGAGGGAATCCTGAAAAGGGAGCGGGAGCGGGACCCTGGGACCCTGGGGGCGCTGCCCAGCTGTCCGTAGCGCGGAGCCCGGCTGTGAGAGTGGAGGGGAACGGCCGGTCAGGACTCACGTTCCCCGGGCTCCGCTCCGCGCCGGCCTCCTTCTGGCCGCGCCCGCACGTTGCAGGGGACCCGCAGAGGCGGCCTCGCGATAAGCGGCCCCTGGGCGCACGCGCGCGTCTACTGCCCGCACCTCCGTGCTGCGCCTTGGCTTGGGAAGGGACTGCCCCGCAGCGTGGTTGCGTACGCGGGTGTGTGTGTGTGTGTGTGTATGTCCGTGCGTGTGCGTAGACCTGTGCGCATGTGATCACAAGAGAGGGCTGCGAGGCAGGGAGCAGGGCGTGTGCGTTGTAAACAGGGACAGTAAGGAGGTGCCCTAATAGGGACTTCTCAGCAGCCCAAGACTACCTGAAGCCACTGATAGAAACTTCTAGAATGTAGGCTGTTTGAGGGGGGCTTGGTGTTTGATCACTGCCATATCCCTGATGCCCGTTACGATACCTAAAACTTAGGAGGCTTTTAATAAATAGTTGCTGAGCTAATGCCTGGATGTCAGGGGTGGAGGGAGGGCATTCTAGAACCAGAGAGAGTGAGAACAAAGCCACATTTCACCCGCTTGGCGATTCTTCCTGGCACCAGCCCTGGCACTCCCTCAAGGCCAGCCCTTCTCCACATCCAGGTGATGCCAAGTTTTCTTTCCCACTCCCATTCTTCCATGTTCTCCCCTTGACCTCTCTGTTTTACGTGTCTCCTGCCTATTACCCTCCGCTGCCAGAGAGGGACAGAGGGGAACGCAGAGGAGCTGAGCTCTGCCAGTGGAGCCGTGGCCCAGTGGCCTCCCCATTCTGGAAGCAAAGAGTGGGAGAAAAAAATGCTGGAACATGCAATGGGTGCTCCAGAAATGTTAGTTCCTTTCCCTGAAGAGTAGGCAACATTCTGGGCGTGCCCTGTGTGTGGCTGGGGATTGGTTCTGGTTTGATAATCACCCCCAGAACACCCCTCCTTTTTTTTTTCCTAAAATGCCTTGAGGGGGATTTAATGGTAGCTGAAAACTGAGGCAAGCTTCATTTCTAAAACATTCAGAAGTTAATATGCTATGAGTCATGTATTCTGCAGAGGCCTCCTCACACTCAGGAGAAAGGTTTTCCAAGTAATTAAACAATCCTGTTGGACCAACCTGAAGTGCCCCAGCTCCTGCTTCCCCACTGTGGACTTTCCTCTGCCCACACCAGCTGCCTCCACAGCTATCCTGGTTGAGATTAGTAAATTCTTCCTTCAGCTGTGGGAGACACTGTGTGAAAACCAAATCCTACAATAACATTTTTCATCACTAAAGGAAGGATCAGGTTTCACCCTCCTCAATCTGATTTAAGGACCTAACAGAAATAACAACCTTCATGGGGTAATTAGGAAATTATCCTCTTACAAATTGGTAGATGTCTCCTTTCTTTTCCGTGGGATGAGATGGGAAGGGTATTATTTTTCTTTTTCCATGGTGAAGTGCCTGCGATTAACCATGCCACCCGGGTAATTGTTCCCTTGTGTGTAAGCTGATAGCCTGCCATTCCGGGGTGTACCTGCCAACGCACTCCAGAATAACATATTACAGCCTCCATGCCCTTCCTGATGAAAGGAAAACTTCAGTCATGTTTAGTTAAAGGAGCTCTTTCAACCTGGCCAGTCAATACCCTAGTATGCTATGCCAAGTTGCTTCAGTTGTGTCTGACTCTTTGATACCCTATGGACTGTAGCTACCAGGTTCTTCTCTCCATGGGATTCTCCAGGCAAGAATACTGGAGTGGGTTGCCATGCCCTCCTTTAGGAGATCTTCCTGACCCAGGGATTGAACTGACATCTCCTGCGTCTCCTGCATTGGGAGGTGGGTTCTTCACCTCTAGTGTCACCTGGGAAGCCCCAGTACCTTGGAGGTGGAGAATTACACCAAGGGTAAGCAAAGGTTCCCTGCAACTAGCTAGACACTCATTTGTTAAAAGAGTGTGGGTGCATGCAGTGTGAGCCTTATCAATACTGCCTATTTCTAGGCTTGTGGAGAACAGTGCTAATATTTCAGAGAACCCAGGAAGTCCCTAAGGGTCCCAGCAAAGATTTTTATTTGACAGGAGGGAGAAATTCCTAGCTGAAGATTCCTGAATCCGGATCTGTTTTAATTTAT
Source organism: Bubalus bubalis (assembly GCF_019923935.1). Classification (NCBI taxonomy): domain Eukaryota; kingdom Metazoa; phylum Chordata; class Mammalia; order Artiodactyla; family Bovidae; genus Bubalus; species Bubalus bubalis. The sequence continues at coordinate 113,479,440 of NC_059161.1, forward strand.
AGATCTTCTAAGATGTTATTAGAAACAAGACCAGAACTCAAAGATAAAAATGGAATTAACATTGGCCTCCTTTTCCCACTCCATTCTACTCTAATTATCTCACTCCTTTGTCTTGAGATCTCTCTCTCTCTCCTTCACATGCACACACATGTACACACATACATGCACACACCCACACACGCAGAGCAACCATACAACAGGTTTGACAGATCTTTTGGATTCATTAAGGGACTTAGGGAGTTTTTGATAGCTAAAAGAAGTACTGAAAGATACGCATGTGTCTGTGTGTATGTACATAAACATATTTTTCACCAACTGTCTTGTTGTTGTTCAGTCGCTCAGTCATGTCTGACTCTGTGGTCCCATGAACTGAAGCACTCCAAGCTTCCCTGTCTTTCACCATCTCCAGGAGCTTGCTCAAACTCATGTCCATTGAGTCAGTGATGCCATTCAACCATCTTGTTCTCTGTCATCCCCTTCTTCTCCTGCCTTCTGTCTTTCCCAGCATTAGGGTCTTTTTCAATGAGTTGGCTCTTCACGCCAGGTGGCCTAAGTATCAGCAACCGCCTTCAGTTCAGTTCAGTTCAGTCGCTCAGTCGTGTCCGACTCTTTGCGACCCCATGAATCGCAGCACGCCAGGCTTCCCTGTCTATCACCGACTACTGGAGTTCATTCAAACTCACGTCCATCGGGTTGATGATGCCATCCAGCCATCTCATCCTCTGTCGTCCCCTTCTCCTCCAGCCCCCAATCCCTCCCAGCATCAGTCTTTTCCAATGAGTCAACTCTTCACATGAGGAGGCCAAAGTACTGGAGTTTCAGCTTTGGCATCATTCCTTCCAAAGAACACCCAGGGCTGATCTCCTTTATAATGGACTGGTTGAAACTGCCTAGCACTTGATGTATTCCAAGAGCTCACACACATTCTTTAATTAACGCAGCTGGCAGACAAAAGGCTGCCAGGCAGCATCCACACCCCGAGTCCCACCAAGGAGGAAACTGAGACTAGGACACAGGGAGGTGAGGCGACTTGGGTAGCATCATGCTAACAGGATAAGATGCAGCTGAACCCATCTTCCCTCCCAGGTCATCTGCCATACCTGAGAGCTTATTAGAGATGCCAGTTCTCAGGCCCCACCCCAGAACAGGGGAAGGACCCAGCAATCTGTGCTAACTGGCCTTCCAGGTAATGCTGGTGTGCACTCAAGTTTGAGAACCACTGCATTAGAGCCTACAAGAGAATACCCAGACAGCCCTTCAAGATTAACTGACCCCCCTCATCAGTTCCTTATAGTCTAACTGCATCCACCTGACACTCACTATTCCCTAAACATTTCTTTTTCATGTTTTTGATACCATGCTCCTGTTACTTTGATAATTCTGTTCTTCTTTACCTGGCAAACTCCTGCTAATCATTTAAAACCCAGTTCAAAGATCTCCCCATCTTAAGATTTCACCCATCTTCTCCAACAGTCCACTTACCTCCTCCACTGTCCCCCAACAGCCCCGGGATATACCTCCACAGCATCATCATGCCCTGGACTTCAGTTTCTCAGCATCACCTTCCTAGTGGATGGCTTAAATCTTATTGCCTCTTGGTACTCTCAGTAGTTAGCCCTGTGCCAGGAATACAGTAGGTGCTTAATAAATATGTATTGAATTAATGAATAAGTGAATGCATGAGCTGAAGCATCATTACAAGTGTGTTGAGTCATGGAGATAGGCGACTGGCCTGGGCACACAGCTGGCTGCTCCAGAGCCTGGCGTGACCCCCAGGCATCCTGACACCCAGCCCAAAATAGTAATGGTCTAATTTCTTTCACCTTGACTCCAGTCTTTAGGTAATGTAATTGTTAAACAAGAGAGTCATTTTTGGCTACTTTGTGACAGATAAAATTATGACAAGCACACTGAACAGGTAAAATTCTCCCCTTTAGGCTATAACTGTAACTTGACGAGGTCACAGCCTGTCAGTTATCTCTGCATCTCTCTGTGTTTGTATTTATATATGGCACCTATTGCAATGGTATCTAGACCAACTATTAAACCATTTAGAATGCCCAGGAACCAATTTGTGGCAGCCAGCAATTAGCTCCATTCATGTTTTAAGTTTTTCTTCCTTTTGAAGTCTAATCTATTAAACTTCTATTAAACTAGTTATTATGATGTAGTCTTTACTGCCTCCAAGTTTGCAGGCTGCTTAAAGCCTAATCTGCAGCGAGAGGAGGTTAGACTTGAGAGGGAGCATGCACATAACCTAAAGCGACTCTTCGATTTCTGCTCCTAAGTCTGCTGCTTTGCCTGGGTCTTCTTCCTCTGTGAGGAGAGTCGGGATGAAAAGTCTTTAGGAAGGGAAAGTTGACAATCACGATGAATTCTGATCCTTTACTCACAACTCCCTGTCTTCTGCAATGTCTTTACTCCCCAAAGTCACAAGTGACTTGAAGAAAGAGAAGTTCCCTTTGATTCAAAACAAACTGGGGTCAAACTTTTGGCTGTGCCTGACACCCACAAGGAAGCACTGCTGAGAACTTATGCCCACTCTTACTGCCTCCTCCTGTCCTCTTACCAGACTCTCACTGACCTCCATCCTTTACAGCCTGGGCCTCTCGTGAGTTCCCACCTGGATTTCAAGCATCCCACTGAAGATGCAGACCAATGTCTAGCCTGAATCCAGCCCTGGGAACTACTTTCACCCCTTCTGGAATGCCTTCCTCTTTCTTACCTCCAGGTTTCCCCTCCCTGTCACCTGGCTAGGTGCTGTGCATGCTCAAGCTCTCCACATAGGCAACCGTCCCTCCTTGTGCCTCTACGTAACATCCATCATGGTGGATGGTGAATTCCCACTCACAACCCTTCCTTCTCCCACCAGGCTAGGAGCTCTGTGAAGTGTTCATTCATTCATAAAAACACGTATTTAGTGAGCTCGTGTTAGGGTGCTGGGGATCCCCAGGGAGCAAGATGTGGAACCTACCTTCACAGAGCTCCTAGCCTGGTGGGAGAAGGAAGGGTTGTGAGTGGGAATTCACCATCCACCATGATGGATGTTACGTAGAGGCACAAGGAGGGACGGTTGCCTATGTGGAGAGCTTGAGCATGCACAGCACCTAGCCAGGTGACAGGGAGGGGAAACCTGGAGGTAAGAAAGAGGAAGGCATTCCAGAAGGGGTGAAAGTAGTTCCCAGGGCTGGATTCAGGCTAGACATTGGTCTGCATCTTCAGTGGGATGCTTGAAATCCAGGTGGGAACTCACGAGAGGCCCAGGCTGTAAAGGATGGAGGTCAGTGAGAGTCTGGTAAGAGGACAGGAGGAGGCAGTAAGAGTGGGCATAAGTTCTCAGCAGTGCTTCCTTGTGGGTGTCAGGCACAGCCAAAAGTTTGACCCCAGTTTGTTTTGAATCAAAGGGAACTTCTCTTTCTTCAAGTCACTTGTGACTTTGGGGAGTAAGGACATTGCAGAAGACAGGGAATTGTGAGTAAAGGATCAGAATTCATCATGATTGTCAACTTTCCCTTCCTAAAGACTCTTTGCCTAAGACTTATAAAACATACTTAAAAGTCTCCTTCAGGGGCTTCCCTGGTGGTCCAGTGGCTATGACGCACTTCTCCCAGTGCAGGGGGCGTGCGTTCAATTCCTGGTCAGAGAACTAGATCCCACATGCTGCAACTAAGAGTTCACATGCCATAACTAAAGATTTCACATGCCACAACGAAGACAGAAGATCCCGTGTGCTACAGCTAAGACCCTGCACAGCCAAATAAGTATTTTTTTTAAAGAAGTCTCTTTTATCCTTAACAAGATGATCTAACTAAATACAAGCCTTCCTTCACCCTGTGATACTGGCAAGCTCTCCCTTTAACTCCTTCCTTCCTTTGTTAACCAAGTTCCGCCACAAAATGCACTCACCTTCTCCTTTCATTCACTTTCCATCCATAGCTGCCAGGCTTGTGTCTCTACACCCACAGAAACACTAGGATAAAGGTGGTCAATGGCCTTCAATGGCCATGTGTAGTGGACTCATTCATTGATCCAGTCAACAAAGCTTTGTGTCTTCTCTGCATCAGGTGCTGTTCCTGGCCTGCAGATACAGCAATGTAAAGGCTTTCTCAGAGTTTACCTTTCGGTGGGCTCCTTTTAGTTCTTAGGTCTCTGCAGCATTTGTTGTCATTGAACTCTGCTTTCTGGGAACACTCTCTTGCTTTCCATTCACCAATCTCCTATGATTCTTCTATCTTCTTTATCATTCCTCCTCTATTGATTCATTAGGGCTTCCCTGGTGGCTCAGTCAGTAAAAAATCCACCTGCAATACTAGATACTCAGGTTTGATCCTTGGGTTGGGAAGATCCCATGGAGAAAGAAGTGGCAACCCACTCCACTATTCTTGCCTGGGAAATCTCAAGGACAGAGGAGCCTGGCGGGCTACAGTCCATGGGGTCACAAGGACTCAGACACAACTTAACGACTAAACCACCACCACCACCATCTATTCATTAAAGCCTTACTTTAAGTAGGTTGTGTTCTAGGCTCTACACTTACCCTCCAAGCTTTTATCCTTCTCTTTGATTTTATTTGTTAGATATATCTCTCAATACCTGTATAATCAGCTCGCTCCATACATCTCCACGTGGACACCACCTCGGTGTCCACCTAACCACAGCTAGACTCTAGGAACTCTGTGCCAACCCTGCTCCTCCTCCTGTGTTTCCCAGTTTAGTGAATCCTGCTATGTGACTGGGGACACTGAGAGTCACCCTGGACCTGTGATTTTTCTTTTTTACCTTTTAGAATATTTATATATCTTTAGAACACGTTTACTCACTGGAAACAGTGTCAGACTTTATTTTTCTGGGCTCCAAAATCACTGCAGATGGTGACTGCAGCCATGAAATTAAAAGACACTTACTCCTTGGAAGGAAAGTTATGACCAACCTAGATAGCATATTCAAAAGCAGAGACATTACTTTGCCAACAAAGGTCCATCTAGTCAAGGCTATGGTTTTTCCTGTGGTCATGTATGGATGTGAGAGTTGGACTGTGAAGAAGGCTGAGCCCCGAAGAATTGATGCTTTTGAACTGTGGTGTTGGAGAAGACTCCTGAGAGTCCCTTGGACTGCAAGGAGATCCAACCAGTCCATTCTGAAGGAGATCAGCCCTGGGATTTCTTTGGAAGGAATGATGCTAAAGCTGAAACTCCAGTACTTTGGCCACCTCATGCGAAGAGTTGACTCATTGGGAAAGACTGATGCTGGGAGGGATTGGAGGCAAGAGGAGAAGGGGATGACAGAGAATGAGATGGCTGGATGGCATCACTGACTCGATGGACGTGAGTCTCAGTGAACTCCGGGAGTTGGTGATGGACAGGGAGGCCTGGTGTGCTGCAATTCATGGGGTCACAAAGAGTCGGACACGACTGAGCGACTGATCTGAGATATATATATATATATATATATATATATATATATATATAAATTTTGGGGGGCACACCATGTAGCATGGAGGATCCTATTTCTCCAACCAGGGATCAGACCATGCCCCCTGCAGTGAAAGTGTGGAGTCTTAACCACTGGACCAGCAAGGAAATCCCTGTAAGATATTTTTTAATGTGCTCTCAGATAAAAATCTATGTTGTCCAATGTACTGAATAAGGTGCCTGGACAAGAAAAAAACCACAGCTCCAGCAGTGGCCTTGTGATTTGACCAACCGTATAGAGACGGCAAAGCACCCCAACTACCCTGCTCATCACCCTCACACTTGGACCTGGACTTTTCTTATCCCTGCGCTCCCAACGCCTACAGCCCCTGTCCTAGGCAGGACCCTCATCATCACTTCTGGAACACTGCCACAGTCTCCTTGCCTCCAGACTGATTTCATCCAACTCTTCATTCTGCTAGCAGAGTGATTTCCCCAAATTGCAAAATTGATCATGTTCCTCCCCAATATTCTCATCTCCTCCAGCAGCAGTTCTCAATATGAAACCCCAAGACACTTTCAGGAAGCCCACAAGTCGGATTTATTACATAATAATAGTAAAGCATTACTTACCCTTTTCACCGTGCTGACATTTGCACTGATGAGGCAAAAGCCTTGGTGGGTAAAACAGAGGGAGACTTAGCACCGATTACGGCCACAGAACCAAATGGTGCTATGAACTAGTCGTTCTAGTCTTAACACTGTGAACGCTCAGAAGAGCTGGTTTCATTTAATGAAATGAATGTCCCTGATGAAGTAGAAAAATATTAATTTTATTCATCTCAGCCCTGGAATGAGCATCTTTTTAATATTCTGGGACAACATGCAAAGTACCCATAAGGCAATTATGTACCAAAGTGTGATGGTCATCTCAGTGTGATCATTTGAGTTGCAAGCTAAACTCGTCTTGTTTCCCCTCACCTGACACCATTTTTATTTGAAAGTGCGACTGACAAACTGTGCTTATTCAGACTTGGGTATTTGGCAGGCACATTCTTAAAGATTAATGAAGTGACTTGTCACTTTAAGGGAAACACCTGACAATGTTTGCTGCCGGTGGGAAAAATTGGATCTTACAAGCAAATATTAGAATTTTGGAAAATGCATCTGCCACTACGAGCATGGCAGCTTCCCAATACTTACTGACTTTTCTGATGAGATTGATAGTGATGTTAACAAATATGTGAGGTTTCTCTTGGATCATGAGATGTGTTAACATTCAGATGAGTTACATGACTCTGTGAGTCAATATTTTCCAAATGGCCAATGGTTGATGTTACAAAATCATGCATAAGTGAAAAAAGATCTGTTCAAGTGTGAGACAGACCAATGGGTGTTAATGTAACATTTTGAAATGTTCATTAATACAGTTCAAATTCCACATTGCAACTCACCTTTAAGAAACTGCCTGTTATCAAATTTTAGTGTAGTATCAAAGAATATTCAAAGCTATCTAAAAAGGCTATTAAAATACTCCTTTGTTTTCCAACTACATATGGGGAAAGCAAAATTTTCTTCATATACTTTGACCAAAACATCATATTGTAAAAAATTGGGTGTAGATATGACAATCCAGCTATCTTGCAATAAAGCAGACACTTCTTGCAAATTTTTGTCTCAGACAATACAAATATATTATTTTTCATTTTTAAAATTATTTACAAAATAGTGTGTGTATGTATGTGTGCGTTCAGTCATGTCCGACTCTTCATGACCCCATGGACTGTAGCCCTCCAGGCTCCTCTGTCCATGGGATTTTCCAGACAAGAATACTGGAGTGGGTTGCCATTTCCTCCAGGGGATCTTCCTGACCTATGGATCAAACCCATGACTCTGTGTCTCTTACATCGGCAGGCAGATTCTTTACCACTATACCACCTGGGAAGCCCTATTAAACATTCTTAATTTCAATTTTGAATAATAATATGTGATAGTGTCAATATGTGTAATTCACATAAACATAAAATACTTTGAATCCTAAACAATTTTTAAAAGTGTAAAGGAGTGTTAAAGCCAAAATATTTGAGAATAGCTGACCTAGAGGATTAAGGTCCCCATTTTTTTCTAGGTAGTTTATTTTTACAGAATAATTTGACTCAGTGTTCAAGGTTGAAATACTGATGGCTGATAAGTAGCAGTAGGGTTTTTTTGGCTGCACCACACAGCAGGTAGGGTATTAGTTCCCCAAACAGAGATCAAACCCTCAGCCCTGCCATTGGAAGTGCAAAGTTTTAACCACTGGACCACCAGGGGAGTCCTGTTTCTCTCAGGTGGGGCAGTGGTAAAAGAGTCCACCTGCCAATATAGGAGATGCAGGAGACACAAGATCAAGCTCTCGGTGGGGAAGATCCCCTGGAGAAGGAAATGGCAACCCATTCCAGTATTCTTGCCTGGGAAACCTCATGGATAGAGGAGCCTGGCGGGCTACAGTCCATGGAGTCACAGAGTCAGAAACGACTGAAGGACTGAGCACTCACGCAAACCTATACGAAGATTCACCAACTGTTAAATTCTTACCAAGTTTGTTGCTCCCACCTTTCTCCCCCTCCCACATATAGTTATTTATATATATAATACATATGTTAATATTTTTAACAAATCATCTGAAAATTGGCTATATAGGACACTTCACTACTCAAGACACTTCACTCCCAAATATTTCAACACATTCCCAAAGAACAATAACATTTTGTATGCAGCTACATCACCATTACCACTCCTAGGAAAATCAACATTAATTCAATAATATCTTGTGATATTCAAATTTTCCCAGTTATGCCAAGTGTATGCATTCTAGCTGTTTTCCCCTTTGATTTAGGAACTACTCAAAATACATGTATTGCAACAGCTCAATATCAAAAAGACAAACAACTCGATCCAAAAATGAGCAGAAAATCTAAATAGGCATTTTTCAGAAGAATACATATAGATGGCCAACAGGCACACAATAAGATGCTTGGCATCACTAGTTATTAGAGAAATGCAAATCAACCAACAATGAGGTATCACCTCACACCAATCAGAATGGCCATCATCAAAATTTCTATAAACAATAAATGCTGGAGAGAGAGAGTGGAGAGAAAAGAACCCTCCTACACTGTGGAAATGCAAACTGGTGCAGTCACTACGGAGAACAGTATGGAGGTTCCTTAAAAACCTAAAAATAGAATTACCATATGATTCAGCAATTCCAATCCTGGGCATATATTCAGAGAAAAGCCTAGTTCAAAAAGGTACATGCAGCCCAGTGTTCACTGAAGCACTATTTACAATAGGCAGGACATGGTGGCAGCCTGGATGTCCATCAACAGAGGATGGATAAAGAGTATGTGGTACATTTATATAATTTTAAAAGTTAATTTATATTTTTATTAAAGGATAATTGCTTTACAGAATTTTGTGTTTTCTGTCAAACCTCAACATGAATCAGCCATAGGTATACATATATCCCCTCCCTTTTGAACTTCCCTCCCATCTCCCGCCCCATCCCACCCCTCTAGGTTGACACAGAGCCCCTGTTTTGGTTTCCTGAGTCATACAGCAAATGTAAGATTCCATGTTACTCTCTCCATACATTGCACCCTCCCCTCCCCTCTCTCCATGTTCACAAGTCTGTTCTCTATGTCTGTTTCTCCATTGCTTCCCTGTAAGTAAATTCTTCAGTACCATTTTTCTAGATTTCTTCTATATGTATTAGAATACGGTATTTATCTTTCTCTTTCTGACTGGACTTCACTCTGTATAATAGGTTCTAGTTTCATCCACCTCATTAGAACTGACTCAAAGGCATTCCTTTTTATGGCTGAGTAATATTCCATTGTGTATATGTACAACTTCTTTATCCATTCATCTGTTGAAGGACATCTAGGTTGCTTCCATGTTCTAGCTATTGTAAATAGTGCTGCAATGAACAATGGGGTACATGTGTCTTTTTCAGTTTTGGTTTCATCAGGGTACATGCCAATGAGTGGGATTGCTGGGTCATATGGTGGTTTTATTCCTAGTTTTTTAATGAATCTCCATACCATCTTCCATAGTGGCTGTATCAATTTACATTCCACCAACAGTGCAAGAGCTTTCCCTTTTCTCCACACCCTCTCCAGCATTTATTTTTTGTAGACTTTTTGATGATGGCCATTCTGCCTGGTGTGAGGTGATATGATATCTCATTGTAGTTTTGATTTGCATTTCTTTAATAATGAGTGATGTTGAGCATCTTTTCATGTGTTTGTTAGCTATCTGTATGTCTTCTTTGGAGAACTGTCTGGGTCTTTTTCCCACTTATTGATTGGGTTGTTTGTTTTCCTGGTATTGAGCTGTGTGAACTGCTTGTATATTTTGGAAATTAATCCTTTGTCACTTGTTTCATTTGCTATTATTTTCTCCCATTCTGAGGGTTGTCTTTTCACCTTGCTTATAGTTTGCTTTGCTATGCAAAAGCTTTTAAGTTTAATCAGATCCCACATGTTTACATTTGTTTTATTTCCGTTACTCTAGGAGGTGGGTCATAGAGGATCTTGCTTTGATTTATGTCATTGAGTGTTCTGCCTATGTTTTCCTCTAAGAATTTTATCTTTTCTGGTCTTACATTTGGGTCTTTGATCCATTTTGAGTTTATCTTTGTGTAGGGTGTTAGGAAGTGTTCTAATTTCATTCTTTTACATGTAGCTGTCCAGTTTTCCCAGCACCATTTATTGAAGAGGCTGTCTTTGTCTCATTGTATATATATTCTTGCCTCCTTTGTCAAAAATAAGGTACCCATAGGTGAATGGGTTTATTTCTGGGCTTTCTATCTGGTTCCATTGGTCTATATTTCTGTTTTTGTGCCAGTACCCTACCGTCTTGATGACTAGCTTCATAATATAATCTGAAGTCATGAAGGTGGATTCCTCCAGCTCCATTCTTCTTTCCCAAGACTGTTTTGGTTATTTGGGGGTCTTTTGTGTTTCCATATGAATTGTGAAATTTTTTGTTCTAGTTCTATGAAAAATGTCATTGGTAATTTGATAGGGATCTCATTGAATCTGTAGATTGCGTTTGGTATAATAATCATTTTCACAATAATTGATTCTTCCTACCCAGGAACATGGAATATCTCTCCATCTGTTTATGTCATCTTTGATTTTTTTCATCAATGTCTTATAATTTTCAGTTATTTTGTTATTTGTTATATTTGTTTATATTTGTTATAGTACAGTTATTTTGTCTCCTTAGGTAAATTTATTTCTAGATACTTAATTCTTTTTGTTGTAATGGTGGATGGGATTCATTCCTTAATTTCTTTTTCTGATTTTTCATTGTTAGTATATAGAAATGCAAGTGATTTCTGTGTGTTGATTTTGTATCCTGCAACTTTGCTAAATTCACTGATTAGCTCTAGTAATTTGCTGATACTATCTTTAGAGTTTTCTGTGTACAGTATTATGTCATCTGCAAACAGTGAGAGCTTTACTTCTTCTTTTCTGATCTGGATTCCTTTTATTTCTTTTTCTTCTCTGATTGCTGTAGCTAGGACTTCCAGAACTATGTTGAATAATAGTGGTGAAAGTGAACACCCTTGCCTTGTTCCTGATCTTGGGGGGAATGCTTTCAGTTTTTCACCATTGAGAATGTTTGCTGTAGGCTCATCATATATGGCCTTTACTATGTTGAGGTAGGTTCCTTCTATGCCCATTTTTTGAAGAGTTTTAATCATAAGTGGATGCTGAATTTTGTCAAAGGTTTTTTCTGCATCTATTGAGATTATCATTTGGTTTTATCTTTCAATTTGTTAATATGGTGTATCACATTGATTAATTTGCATATACTGATGAATCCTTGCATCCCTGGAATAAATTCAACTGGATCATGGTGTATGAGCTTTTTGACGTGTTGCTGAATTCTGTTTGCTAGAATTTTGTTGAGGATTTTTGCATCTATGTTCATTGATGATATTGGCCTGTAGTTTTCTTTTTTTGTGTTGTCTTTGTCTGGTTTTGGTATCAGAGTGATGGTGGCCTCATAGAATGAGTTTGGAAGTGTTCCTTCCTCTGTAATTTTTTGAAAGAGTTTTAGAAGGATGGACATTAGCTTTTCTCTAAATGTTTGATAGAATTCTGTGAAGCCATCTGGTCCTGGGCTTCTGTTTTTTGGGAAAGTTTTGATCACAGTTTCAATTTCAGTGCTTGTAATTGGGTTGTTCATAATTTCTGTTTCTTCCTTGTTTAGTCTTGGAAAATTGAGTCTGTCCATTTCTTCCAGGTTATCCATTTTATTTCCATATAGTTGTTCATTATAGTCTCTTATAATCCTTTGTATTTCTGCATTGTCTGTTGTAACCTCTCCCTTTTCATTTCTAATTTTGTTGATTTGATTCTTCTCTCTTTTTTTCCTTGATGAGTCTGGCCAAAGGTTTGTCAATTTTGTTTATCTTCTCAAGAACCAGCTTTTAGTTTTATTAATCTTTAGTGTTGTTTCTTTCATTTATTTTTCATTTATTTCTGCTCAGATCTTTATGATTTCTTTCCTTCTACCAATTTTGGGGTTTTTTTGTTCTTCTTTTTCCAGTTGTTTTAGGTGTAAAGTTAGGTTGTCTATTCAATGTTTTTCTTGTTTCTTGAGGTAGGATTGTATTGCTATAAACTTCCCTCTTAGGATTGCTTTTGTTGCATCCCATAGGTTTTGAGTTGTGTTTTCATTGTCATTTGTTTCTAGAAATTTTTTGATTTCCCTTTTGATTTCTTCAGTAGCCTGTTGGTTATTTAGAATTGTATTGTTTAATCTCCACGTGTTTGTGTTTCTTAGAGTTTTTTCTTGTAATTGGTGTCTAGTCTCATTACATTGTGGTCAGAGCTGTTTGATACAATTTCAATTTTCTTAAATTTACTGAGGTTTGATTTGTGACCCAAGATGTGGTCTATCCTGGGAAATGTTCCATGTGCACTTGAGAAGGTGTATTCTTCTGCATTTGGATGGAATGTCCTGAAGATATCAATGGGATCCATCTCATCTAATGTATCATTTAAGACTTGTGTTTCCTTATTCATTTTCTGTTTTGATGATCTGCCCATTGGTGTGAGTGAGGTATTAAAGTCTCCTACTATTATTGTGCTACTGGCAATTTCTCCTTTTAAGTCTGTTAGTGTTTGTCTTATGTGTTGAGGTGCTCCTATGTTGGGTGCATGGATATTTACAATTGTTATGTCTTCCTCTTGGATTGATCCCTTGATCATTATGTAGTGTCATTCCTTATCTTCTTTATTTTAGAGTCTATTTTGTCTGATATGAGGATTGCTACTCCAGCTTTCTTTTGCTTCCTATTTGCATGGAATATATTTTTCCATCCTCTCACTTTCAGTCTATATGTGTCTTTACGCCTGAAGTTGGTTTCTTGTAGACAGCATATATATGGGTCTTGTTTTTGTATCCATTCAGCCAATCTGTGTCTTTTGGTTGGAGCATTTAATCCATTTACATTTAAAGTGATTATTGATATATGTGTTCCTATTGCCATATGCTTAATTGTTTGGGGTTGATTTTGTAGATCTTTTCCTTCTCTTGTATTTCTTGACTATATAAGTCCCTTTAACATTTGTTGTAAAGCTGGTCTGGTGGTCCTGAATCCTCTTAACTTTTGCTTGTTTGAAAAGCTTTTTATTTTTTCATCAATTTTGAATGAGATCCTTGCCAGGTACAGTAATCTTGGTTGTAGATTTTTCCCTATCAGTACTTTAAACATATCCTGCCATTCCCTTCTGGCTTGCAGAGTTTCTGCTGAAAAATCAGCTGTTAAACATATGGGGTGTCCCTTGTATGTTACCTGTTGCTTTTCCCTTGCTGCTTTTAATAGTCTTTCTTTGTGTTTAGTCTTTGTTAGTTTGATTAGTATATGTCTTGGCATGTGTCTCCTTGGGTTTATCCTGTATGGGACTCTTTGTGCTTCTTGGACTTGATTGACTATTTCCTTTTCCATGTAGGGGAAATTTTCAACTATTGTTTCTTCAAAATTTTTCTCATACCCTTTCTTCTTCTCTTCTTCTTCTCGGACCCCTATAATTTGAATGTTGGTGCATTTGATGTTGTCCCAGAGGTCTCTGAGACTATCCTAAGTTCTTTTTATTCTTTTTACTTTATTCTGCTCTTCAGAAGTTATTTCACAATTCTATCTTCCAGCTCACTGATTCGTCCTTCTGCTTCAGATATTGCTATTGATTCCTTCTAGAGTATTTTTAATTTCAGTAATTGTGTTGTTTGTCTCTGTATCCTTATTCTTATTTCTTTTAAGTCCTTGATAATTGATTCTTGCATTTTCTCCATTTTGTTTACGAGATTTTTGATCATCTTTACTATCATTATTCTGAATTCTTTTTCAGGTAGTTTGCCTATTTCCTCTTCATTTATTTGGACTTCTGTGTTTCTAGTTTGTTCCTCCATTTGTGTAGTATTTCTTTGCCTTTTCATTATTTTTTTTTAATTACTATATTTGAGGTCTCCTTTTCCCAGGCTTCAAGGTTGAATTCTTTCTTCCTTTTGGTTTCTGCTCTGTAAGGTTGGCCCAGTGGTTTGTGTAAGCTTCTTATAGGGTTAGATTTGTACTGAGTTTTTGTTTGTTTTTCCTCTGATGGGCAAGGCTGAGTGAGGTGGTAATCCTGTCTGCTGACGATTGGGTTTGTAGTTTTGTTTTGTTTGTTGTTTAGATGAGGTGTCCTGCACAGGGTGCTACTGGTGGTTGGGTGATGCCGGGTCTTGTATTCAGGTGGTCTCCTTTGGGTGAGTTCTCACTATTTGATACTCCCTAGGGTTAGTTCTCTGGTAGTCTAGGGTCTTGGAGTCAATGATCCCACTCCAAAGGCTCAGGGCTTGATCTCTGCTCAGGAATGAAGAGTCCACAAGTGGTTTGTTATGACATTAAGGGAGATTAAAACAAATACCCCAAAATGAGAAACCAAAGAGAACCCCAGACAAATGGCAGTTACAAAATCAGTCAAATAATAATTAAAATAATGGCATATACACATATACATATATACCCATAAGCAAAGTCAAAACAGTCCAACAAAAATAAAGTACAGCAGATTGACCTAGCAAACAAAGGAAATAAAAAATTATATTTACCAGTTAAGAACAAAATTAACTAAATCACAAACCAGAAAACAAAAGTAAAGCAAAGTGCCAAGTGGTGAATAAAGCAATGAAAATAAAACTAACAAATAAGTTGAGAGGAAAGGAGAAAAGAAAAGAAAGAATAGATATGCAAAGTTAAATAGAGGTAGATGAAGATTTATATACATTAAAGGTTAACTGCAAGGGGAAAAGAACAGTAGGAAAAGCAAACAAAGGAATAAATGTTGAAAAAATAATAATAAATATAAAAATATATCAGATCAGATCAGATCAGTTGCTCAGTCGTGTCCGACTCTTTGCGACCCCATGAATCGCAGCATGCCAGGCCTGCCTGTCAATCACCAACTCCAGGAGTTCACTCAGACTCACATCCATCAAGTCAGTGATGCCATCCAGCCGTCTCATCCTCTGTCGTCCCCTTCTCCTCCTGCCCCCAATCCCTCCCCACATCAGGGTCTTTTCTAATGAATCAACTCTTCGCATGAGGTGGCCAAAGTACTGGAGTTTCAGCTTCAGGATCATTCCTTCCAAAGAAATCCCAGGGCTGATCTCCTTCAGAATGGACTGGTTGGATCTCCTTGCAGTCCAAGGGACTCTCAAGAGTCTTCTCCAACACCACAGTTCAAAAGCATCAATTCTTCAGCGCTCAGCCTTCTTCACAGTCCAACTCTCACATCCATACATGACCACAGGAAAAACCATAGCCTTGACTAGATGGACCTTTGTTGGCAAAGTAATGTCTCTGCTTTTGAATATGCTATCTAGGTTGGTCATAACTTTCCTTCCAAGGAGTAAGCGTCTTTTAATTTCATGGCTGCAGTCACCATCTGTAGTGATTTTAGAGCCCAGAAAAATAAAGTCTGACACTGTTTCCCCATCTATTTCCCATGAAGTGGTGGGACCAGATGCCATGATCTTCGTTTTCTGAATGTTGAGCTTTAAGCCAACTTTTTCACTCTCCACTTTCACTTTCATCAGGAGGCTTTTGAGTTCCTCTTCACTTTCTGTCATAAGGGTGGTGTCATCTGCATATCTGAGGTGATTGATATTTCTCCCGGCAATCTTGATTCCAGCTTGTGTTTCCTCCAGTCCAGCGTTTCTCATGATGTACTCTGCATCATGTAAGTTAAATAAACAGGGTGACAATATACAGCCTTGATGAACTCCTTTTCCTATTTGGAACCAGTCTGTTGTTCCATGTCCAGTTCTAACTGTTGCTTCCTGACCTGCATACAGATTTCTCAAGAGGCCGATCAGGTGGTCTGGTATTCCCATCTCTTTCAGAATTTTCCACAGTTTCCTGTGATCTACACAGTCAAAGGCTTTGGCATAGTCAATAAAGCAGAAACAGATGTTTTTCTGGAACTCTCTTGCTTTTTCCATGATCCAGCAGATGTTGGCAATTTGATCTCTGGTTCCTCTGCCTTTTCTAAAACCAGCTTTAACATCAGGAAGTTCAGGGTTCACATATTGCTGAAGCCTGGCTTGGAGAATTTTGAGCATTACTTTACTAGTGTGTGAGATGAGTGCAATTGTGCAGTAGTTTGAGCATTTTTTGGCATTGCCTTTCTTTGGGATTGGAATGAAAACGGACCTTTTCCAGTCCTGTGGCCACTGCTGAGTTTTCCAAATTTGCTGGCATATTGAGTGCAGCACTTTCACAGCATCATCTTTCAGGATTTGAAATAGCTCAACTGGATTTCCATCACCTCCACTAGCTTTGTTCATAGTGATGCTTTCTAAGGCCCACTTGACTTCACATTCCAGGATGTTTGGCTCTAGGTCAGTGATCACACCATCGTGATTACCTGGGTCGTGAAGATCTTTTTTGTACAGTTCTTCTGTGTAGTCTTGCCACCTCTTCTTAATATCTTCTGCTTCTGTTAGGTCCATACCATTTCTGTCCTTTATCGAGCTCATCTTTGCATGAAATGTTCCTTTGGTATCTCTGATTTTCTTGAAGAGATCTCTAGTCTTTCCCATTCTGTTGTTTTCCTCTATTTCTTTGCATTGATCACTGAGGAAGGCTTTCTTATCTCTTCTTTCTATTCTTTGGAACTCTGCATTCAGATGCTTATATCTTTCCTTTTCTCCTTTGCTTTTCGCTTCTCTTCTTTTCACAGCTATTTGTAAGGCCTCCCCAGACAGTCATTTTGCTTTTTTGCATTTCTTTTCCATGGGGATGGTCTTGATCCCTGTCTCCTGTACAATGTCACGAACCTCATTCCATAGATCATCAGGTACTCTATCTCTCAGATCTAGGCCCTTAAATCTATTTCTGACTTCCACTGTATAATCATAAGGGATTTGATTTAGGTCATACCTGAATAGTCTAGTGATTTTCCCTACTTTCTTCAGTTTAAGTCTGAATTTGGCAATAAGGAGTTCATGGTCTGAGCCACAGTCAGCTCCTGGTCTTGTTTTTGTTGACTGTATAGAGCTTCTCCATCTTTGGCTGCAAAGAATATAATCAATCTGATTTCAGTGTTGACCATCTGGTGATGTCCATGTATAGAGTCTTCTCTTGTGTTGTTGGAAGAGGGTGTTTGCTATGACCAGTGCATTTTCTTGGCAAAACTCTATTAGTCTTTGCCCTGCTTCATTCCATATTCCAAGGCCAAATTTGCCTGTTACTCCAGTTGTTTCTTGACTTCCTACTTTTGCATTCCAGTCCCCTATAATGAAAAGGACATCTTTTTTGGGTGTTACTTCTAAAAGGTCTTGTAGGTCTTCATAGAGCCATTCAACTTCAGCTTCTTCAGCATTACTGGTTGGGGCATAGACTTGGATTACTGTGATATTGAATGGTTCGCCTTGGAAACGAACAGAGAGCATTCTGTCGTTTTCGAGATTGCATCCAAGTACTGCATTTCGGACTCTTTTGTTGCCCATGATGGCCACTCCATTTCTTCTGAGAGATTCCTGCCCACAGTAGTAGATATAATGGTCATCTGAGTTAAATTCACCCATTCCAGTCCATTTCAGTTAGCTGATTCCTAGAATGTCCAAGACATTCACTCTTGCCATCTCTTGTTTGACCACTTCCAATTTGCCTTGATTCATGGACCTGACATTCCAGGTTCCTATGCAATATTGCTCTTTACAGCATCAGACCTTGCTTCTATCACCAGTCACATCCATAGCTGGGTATTGTTTTTGCTTTGGCTCCATCCCTTCATTCTTTCTGGAGTTATTTTTCCACTCATCTCCAGTAGCATATTGGGCACCTACTGACCTGGGGAGTTTCTCTTTCAGTATCCTACCATTTTGACTTTTCATACTGTTCATATGTTCATGTACTTTTCATACTGTTCATATATATAAAAATATATAATATAAACATAAATAAATAAATATTAATAAAAATAATAATCATACTTTTTTAAGTTTAAAAAACTAAAAATTAAAATTAAAGAGAGAGAGAGAGAAAAAAAAGGGAAACTCCACAGAACTGCAAAAGCCCAATGTAGAGGCAGAGGTTTATAACAACAATAAAAAGTGTGACTGAGAAAAAGAAAAAGTTTAAATGTTTAATTAGATTTCATAGTGCCAATAAAATCCACAACTACAACAGAGGGGGGAAAAGAAAAGAAAAAAAAAAATCCAAAGGAATCTACAGGACAAGTCAAAACACAAGAAAAATAAATGTTTTTCTTGAGTCACTGCTGTCAGAGTCCTTTCCCTCTCTGGGAGTCACAGTCCACCTCACCTCCCTAGGATGCCCTCTAACACTGGCTATTGGACGTATTGTGGGGGCAGCTCAGATTCTGATTTTGGTCCTACTGCTGTGTGTTCTTGCCTCCAATGTCCACAGCTATCAGAACTAGTACATTTTCTTTTGTGGGAGCTCTCAGTGACCTTTTATATATTCCATAGACACAGAGTCTGCCTAGTTGATCGTGTGGATTTAATTTGCAGCTTATACAGCTGGTGGGAAAGTTTTGGGTCTTCTTCCTTAGCCACACTGCCCCTGGGTTCCAACTGTGGTTTTATTTCCACCTTTGCAAGTGGGTCATACACTGGGGTTTGTTCCTGAGGCTTCACTGGAGGACTTGGGTTTACCCCTGTGAAGGCCAGGTGTGGAGGTGGTGCAGCTGCTTGAGTCACAGGGGTTCTGGCAGCACCATGTACTCAGGGAAGTTGGTGGCTAGGGAAGCAGGAAATGTGGTGCTCTGGAAGGGTATGGCAACCAGTATTGGCCAATATGCTCCAGTATTCTTGTCTGGAGAACCCCTGTGACAGAGAAGCCTGGCAGGCCACAGTCTACAGGGTCGCAAACAGTCGGACACTACCAAAGCAACCCTATGTGCATAGATGCAAGATTTTTTTCCCCTGGGGTAGCTCTGCCCCAGTGAGAGTTGACCATGAAGGTGGTGCAGCTGCTTGGCTCATGGGGACTCAGGTGGTACAAAGTGTGCAGGGACACAGACTGCCTCCACCCCAGGAGTTATGGCCATATCAGAGTCTTTTCAAGCCTCTTGTAGCTGGCGATCAGAAGGCCTCTTTGGTCAGTCTTTCTCCATAGCTCTGCCCCTTCAGGCACTTAGAGGGCTCCCTTACCTGGGGTACTTCTCTGTTGTTCAGCGCGTCAGGCACATAGAGGGGCCCTCCTGGCTGGGGTCCCACTTTGTAGATGGGTGCATTAGGCACTTAAAGAGGCACCCTGGGTGGGCTCCTGCTCTGTAGTTCAGTGTGTCAGGCTTTTGATGGGCCAGCCTCTCTATTGTTCAGCTGCTGATGCTGGCGTGTGGGGAGAGAGAGGCCTGGTGATGGCTCCACCCTCTAGGTGTGACTCAGCAGTATTGCCTTGCTTCCATGGCTGCTCGGCTTTCCTCCATAAGCATTTTCCATACCAATCTCCTCCCTCCTGTCCCCTCGATCCATCTCTCCACAGTCAACAGAAGCCCTTGCCCTGGGATTGCTCCACAATCCCTAAACTCCAGCTCCCAGCCACTGCACCTTCCATGAGACTTGGGTCCCTGTCCAGGGTATGTATGGCTGTGGCAAGGACTGTCTGATTCTCATTCCATTTAGGCTGCCGTAGATCAACTGCTTCACTCTTAGCCTTAAATGTTTCTCCTATGACTCAGACAATGGCCCCAATGTGGGGATCAGACCCCTGCTTCAGATCCCCCACCCACCGAGGGCAGGTCCAGTCCTACTAACACTCCTGTTTTTCCCTCTACTTCCTTAGTCCTACTGAGTTTTGTGTGGTTCTATATATTCTTTTCCACTGGTCAGGTACTCCTGTCAGCTCCCAGCTGGTGTCCTGCATGCACTTCTGTGTCTGAAGGTGTATTCCTGATGTATCCATGGAGAGAGATGTACTCCACATCCACCTACTCCTCAGCCATGTTGTTCTCCCATATATACAATTGAATATTACTTGGCTATAGAATAGAATGAAATAGAATGGAATCATACACTAGACACTTTTTTGCCTGTATTATTTCATTTAGCACAATGATTTTTGAGATTCATTCATGTCCCTTTTTGTGACTATTATTCTATTGCATGAATATACCACAAATTTATGTATCCAAATGAGCATTTGGATTGTTTCCAGTTTGGAGCTAAATCCTGAACCTAACAAAACATGAATCATAATAATCATTTGAGAAATCAGAAAAATGAGAGAAAATATTATAATTTCCCAGTAAGAATTAGAGCTTAACTATTAACATAGGGACATTACTGGCTGAAAGGAATGCACTCAACATCAAGGCAAAACAAAAAACAAAAAAAAACATCAGGGCAAAGGCTAGAGCCAGGAACAGTGAGCTTCAGAGCTGAACATTAAATTTGGTGTCCCTGGAACCAGGGGAGGAACATCAGGAAAGAGACAAGCATTCAGCCTTGATCTGGCTAGTGGCACTGGTGTAATTGTGTTTTCATGGTCCTGTCTGCTAATCATAATGTCATTCTTGCCAATAAAATAAATATTAATATGCTTATATGTATTGTTTACTTTATACAAATTCTGTATGTATGTACTAAGAAATAAGTTTTGGAAGCCAAAATAAATCTCTACGTGGGCAATTTTGGCAAATAATTCTGTGAAGATCTGTTAACCTTATTAGAGGATATGAGTCTTACTAAATGTTCATTGATGTTTCCAGTGTTTAAACACCTGAAGCCACAGTTCTTTGCAAATATTTTGACAAAATACATACAGTGAGAAAAGCAGATTAATGTTATTTAATGACCTAAGAGATCAGAATCTGATCTAAAATTTGAATTTAAAAAAGCAATGTCTATTTCAAAGGCAAAACAAAAACCAGGGCAAACAGACAAAATAGTCTTGTTACTGAAAAAGGAAATTATCTAATTTGAAACAACATGCTCACTAATCACTCAGTTTGAAGATGCTTTTGAACACACCCTCAACCAACCAATTCCATGAACCTCACAAAAGATGAAAGACATTTTTCTGTATCTGGAATGCTTATCTTGAAACTAAGATTTCACTGTTGGACAGCAAGATTCATGCTTGTGTGATTTGTAATTTTAAGAGTAATTTTTAAATCTTAAATATTTGTGATATTATCTTTAGATTTTTAAAATGGTTTTTTACTTGACATTTATTTTCTGTTAATGTTTCCTTTTAATTTTATATTCTGTGTGTCTATGCTTAGTCACTCAGTCGTGTTCAACTCTTTGCAACCCTTTGGCCTTTAGCCTGCCAGGCTCCTCTGTCCATGGGATTTTCCAGGCAAGAATACTTGCCTTTCCTTCCTCCAGGGGATCTTTCCAATCCAGGGATCTCTCCTGTATTGCAGGCGGATTCTTTACCCACTGAGCCATTGGGGAAGCCCTTAATTTTATCTTCTTATCAAATGTCCATAATAGGTACATGTCATTTTTACATTTATTGAAACAAATAATTTTATTCCAGTATTTTGGTTTACATAGTAATAGCCTGATGCTGTGAAAGACTGAGGGCAGTAGAAGAGGGCATCAGAAGATGAGACGGCTGGATGGCATCACCAATGCAATGGACATGAACTTGGGCAAGTTTCAGGAGATGGTGAGGGACAGGGAGGCCTGGCGTACTTTAGTCCATGGGGTCGGAAAGAGTCGGACATGACTGGGTGAATGAACAACAACAACAAATAGTAATAGTCAACAACTTATTATTATATATTTTATTCTTTACAGAAAACGTTTCAAATATCTAGTATAACCCTATCACAGAAAAGCTGTTCATTGTTCATTATTGTGACCAATTTTTATTATTTAAAAACACATAAGTAAAGTGTTATGGCCAAAGTACTGGAGTTTCAGCTTCAGCATCATTCCCTCCAAAGAAATCCCAGGGCTGATCTCCTTCAGAATGGACTGGTCGGATCTCCTTGCAGTCCAAGGGACTCTCAAGAGTCTTCTCCAACACCACAGTTCAAAAGCATCAATTCTTCGGCACTCAGCTTTCTTCACAGTCCAACTCTCACATCCATACATGACCACAGGAAAAACCATAGCCTTGACTAGACAGACCTTTGTTGGCAAAGTAATGTTTCTGCTTTTGAATGTGCTATCTAGGTTGGTCATAACTTTCCTTCCAAGGAGTAAGCGTCTTTTAATTCCATGGCTGCAATCACCATCTGCAGTGATTTTAGAGCCCAGAAAAATAAAGTCTGACACTGTTTCCACTGTTTCCCCATCTATTTCCCATGAAGTGATGGGACCAGATGCCATGATCTTAGTTTTCTTAATGTTGAGCTTTAAGCCAACCTTTTCACTCTCCTCTTTCACTTTCATCAAGAGGCTTTTGAGTTCCTCTTCACTTTCTACCATACGGGTGGTGTCATCTGCATATCTGAGGTGATTGATATTTCTCCCGGCAATCTTGATTCCTGCTTGTGTTTCTTCCAGTCCAGTTTCTCATGATGTTCTCTGCATAGAAGTTAAATAAGCAGGGTGACAATATACAGCCTTGACGTACTCCTTTTCCTATTTGGAACCAGTCTGTTGTTCCATGTCCAGTTCTAACTGTTGCTTCCTGACCTGCATATAGATTTCTGAAGAGGCAGGTCAGGTGGTCTGGTATTCCCATCTCTTGAAGAATTTTCCACAGTTTATTGTGATCTACACAGTCAAAGGCTTTGGCATAGTCAATAAAGCAGAAAGATGTTTTTCTGGAAGTGTCTTGCTTTTTCCATGATCCAGCGGATGTTGGCAATTTGGAGAAGGGGACGACAGAGGATGAGATGACTGGATGGCATCACTGACTCGATGGACGTGAGTCTGAGTGAACTCCGGGAGTTGGTGATGGACAGGGAGGCCTGGCATGCTGCAATTCATGGGGTCGCAAAGAGTCAGACACGACTGAGCGACTGAACTGAACTGAACTGAAAGTGTTATGGAAAAATACAGAATAAATTATGATTGGGGGAATACCTTGGAATTTCAATTTCTTGTTTCTGCCTCACGAGAATTACTATCTGTCAGGAATTTGGAAATGCTGTCCTGTATTAAGCAGCCACAGTGAAAGTAGAGAGGAAAACAAAAAATAAAAGGATATTTAAGAGGTAAATCATCAGATTTAGTGGCTGATTTAACATGAGAAATAGGGAAGATGTGAGTTCAGAATAATTTCTGAAGTGTCTGGTATTGTGGACATGGGTGGTGAAGATTTTGGGAAGAGAAGCTGTGTGGAACAGCTAGATTGTTGGAACACAAAAAGTTTGAGGAGCCTGAGTCATTCGACTGAGAGTGTTCCCTCTGTTTGGGGCTCAGCAAAGAGGTCTGTTCTAGAATCAGAGGCTCAAGACTCAGTAACAAATAGGAGTCAGAATTCTGGGCAAGTTGGTATTTGCTTCCAACTATTTGGGACTTGTTTAAGACACGGACAGTATAACAGCAGAGGTGGGCGTCTGGGAGCAGGATGGGTAATTATTTTAGTGCTTTCCCAACCTTACACATTATCTTAGTCATTTTGGCAAGCAAACAAACCATAACGGCAACCAGTTATGGTTTTTAGCCTCTCGAACTTCCGAAGTTATAGATTTATGTACTTCAAAACAATGAAATAGAAATGCCTTTTGGTTTTCCTTTAGTTGAAACCACAATTTAAGTGAGAAGGAGAAATATTTCCCCATTCTTTTTCTTTTAATTACAACATTGCAAAACATAGAGGAAAAACTTACGAAAATAAGGTAAATCAACTAGGAAGTCATAGAGGAGAGGAAGAGAACCCGGCATTATCTCATGTGTAACCCGGCATTAGCCCATGTGCTACCTTTAACCTTGTGGACCACAAGGTCCTCATTCTAATTATTTTTTAAAAATTGATCTGTGACTGTGTTCTTGTTTGTATGCTATAGAGCTTAGTTAAGCAAGAGCTCCAGAGTTAGACAAATTAAGGTTTGAATCCTGACTCCACTGCTTCCAGCTATGTGACCTGAGGTAAACTGTATAATCCTTCTAAGCTTCAGTTTCCGTAGATGCAAAATGAGTCATCCTTGACTTCTCCCATTCTCTAACCCGTCCAGGCATCTACTAAACATTTCTTGTCTCTGCCACCACCTCTCTGCCCCCTCTGCCAGTTCCCAACTCCAGGCTATGGACGTCTCATGTACAAACCCTTACAACAGCCACCTATCTCTTTCCCCACATTTAATCTTGCTCTCTTGAATTTCCATTCTCGACCCCACAGCCAGAGTGATCATCTGAAATCATAAACTCTACAATTTAAAATGTTGTAGTATCTCTCTATTGCTCTTAGATTTCACTACCTATCGCCACCCCCAACACTCACTGAGCCCCTTCTGGCCTTAGGGTCTTTGCACAAAGATAAGATAACCTCCATCTCCCCAGCCCTGTGCGCTTTGACTACCTAACCCATTTTTATCCTGCAAGTCTCAGCTTGGAGGCCATTTTCTCAGGAAGTCTCTCTCCCCCATCCCCAGTTCTGGATTAGGTTCCCTTTAGAGGTGTTCCTATAACACAATATACTTTTCTCATCTATTCTGCATTCTGTTTTCCCTAACTTTGTAGTAAATGTTTTTAATAACTACATATTGTATTAGTGAAGTAAAGTTACTCAGTTGTGTTTGACTCTTTGCAACTCTGTAGACTGTAGCCTGCCAGGCTCCTCTGTCCATGGGATTTTCCAGGCAAGAATACTGGAGTGGGTTGCCATTTTCTTCTCCAACTTATTGTATCAGTGATGGTTTTATTAGGAAAAGAGAAACCACTCTCTATGCCCTACAAGTATTCAGAGCTTTAAGAAAGTAAGGCTTACACAATGATTGGGATAGCAAAGATCAAGAAAGTCATCCTAAATACTCTCAACCTATGACGTTGAAGCATGTGATCCCCAAGAGCTGACCTGGGAAACTACAAAACTTATGAATCTCTGAGATGTTTCCACCAGCCATCTCAGCCTATAGCACAACATAGACAATTTTCAAAAAATCTATCTAAAGCAGTTTGAACCTGCATTTCTCTGTGTATCTGCCTCCATCTGCCTCAGGAGAATAATGATCCCTTCTTCTGCTCCCCTTTCCTCCTAAGTGCCTTTCATAGGATGATGCTTCCTGGAACCAGGCAGAGAAGAGGTACCTGGAAATGTAGCTACCGGCTTCTCTTCTTCACAGCAGGAAGACCTCAGAAAGGGATTTCAAAGATGTCCAGTTTATAACCCACTATTCAGCACATCTACCCTATGACAACTGGAAACATTTATGTTAATAACATTAATGGTATATTGAACTTTATAGACATTCTGCTTATTCACTGAGCACCAAGGCCCAGGTTCCTCTTAAATCACAATAACTGCCTGGCAATGCACCTTCAATCTGGTCCAGACAATGAATGTTATGACTGAAGCTGAGTTGCTCATGTACTTTTATGACTCCTAAGTGGATAGATGAGTCACATCCTTGTGTCCTACACACAACCCATTAAAAACAACAAGTCTCTACTGACCTGAGAAGAAACAGAGCAATCTTGCACTCGCTGATTCCATTCCTGGCAAGGCTGCCATAAATCAAAGTGTTGGATGGTGAATCAGATTTCCTAGCAAAAACTAAGCCACTTGCATTACCAACAGCAGAGTGACAAATTTTTTTCTAGAAAATGACATAAATGCCACAATCAACTGAATGCAAATTATATATCTGTACACAAGTCAGTATAAAGCTTTATGAAACATGTAAATGCCAAACAGGGAGATAGAAAAGCCAACCACTGTTATACAATAATCAATTAAACCTTTAATATCTTAGCATGATTTTTGTTATATTTACCACAATGAGTAGAAAGTGAAACTGCATTTTTCAAAGCAATTTTTGGATATGTCCTGATAAGATTCTTTAAATAGAACTTTGAAGAAACAGGGGTTTGTGATGACTTGGAGGAAATAAATCCCGGGAGGCATGCACCTGCTGCCAAGTTGTTAGTGCAAATTTTCTTGAAGCTGGCAAATATACAAAGCAACGTGTAATTGGTCATTAGCATTTGAATTCTGTTTTGCTTTCTGAGCTGCTACTCCACAAGTGCTGACTACACCTTTATCCTCTCTTATGGTAGGCATACTTCTTAAAGAATTTTTGCTTTTAGGATGCACAACCTAACCTTTGCACTGAAATTTCCATCACTTCATCTCCTATTATGTTGTTTTTGAGTGTCAAGAATGCTCCCTTCCTGGCCTGGAATTATAGCCAGGCTGACCAATATACATTGTTAGTTCGGTCTTGAGTCCAGAAATGATTGTTGTGCAGCTATAGCTGAATTGAATCCTCTAGTGGAGAAATGTACTTTCCACTAAAAAAAAAAAAAAAAAAAGACTCAAAAAAAACACACAAAAAACCAGTGAGGGCTTCTCTGGTGGCTCAGTGGCAAGTGCCAATGCAGAAGATATAGGTTCGATCCCTGGTCTGGGAAGATCCCATGTGCCGCAGAGCAACTAAGCCACAGGCATTGAGTCTGTGCTCTAGAGCCCAGGAACTGCAACTAGTAAAGCCCATGCACCCTAGAGTACATGCTTTGCAACAGGAGAAGCCACCACATTGAGAAGCCTGCATAGCACAGCTAGAGAGTAATCCCTGCTCATTGCAACTGTGCAGGTGCACGGCAACTACGATCCATCCAGAACAGCCAAAAATAAATAAAAAATAATAACTTTTGAAAAGGGAGTGAATAGTTAGAATGCTTTTAAGTACTAAAATAGTCACTTCTTTTCTCCATAACCACCTTGAAACATACAGTATTCTTCAGAAGTGGCTGCCTTGGGCTAAATATCTCTGGAGTTCTTTGTGAACTGGTATAATCAACGTGGTCAGTCTTATCTGCTTTATGTTCACAAGACAGTTATATTTTGTCTGAAGCCTTTTCTTTTCTCCACCTGTCTCTCTCCTCCCTTCCACTTTATACTGAAGTCCAGTTTTTCCTTCTACTCTGTGACTTTCATGCTAGAGCTTAACAGGAGGAGTCTTCGAGTGTGGGGGTGAGTGCCAGAGGATGGGGATGGTGGAGGAGGCTTCCCCAGACAGGGAAGGGAAGCTGGGATGGGGCACATTGGGAAGACAGGTCCAAGGCCATGCATCACCAGCACTGCCCGACACATATGACATTTGTGTTCCCAAGGTCACCGACAAGGCAAGTTTTCCAAAGTCTCTGGTAACTTGAGTGTTTGCATCTGTGAAATGAGTGGGCTGCAGTAGCTAACCCTTCTTCCTGCTCTAACATTCTATGGACAGACAATGCATGTTGTCTGTCTCTTGAAAATACACAATGGGTACAATTCACTAAGCCACTGAAGTATAAATATGTGCCAGAGGCCAGTGCGAATTTAGGTAGAGAGCACTCACACATCCATCTGAATTCTAACACCGTAAATTGATGGTGGAGATCCGGAATCCAGTGGGATGCATCCTGGAAAGGTGCTGTGGAGGAAATGGGATTTCCAGAGACTTTTGCATAATGAGATATAGCGAGTCAACTTTGCAGCTTCTCAATTCAAGCAGCCAAATGCTTAAAGGCTCTAGAAAATACTGGTCCTTGTTAAATGAGCTCATTCACTCTCCTTTCAACTTCCTCTGGGCACCACCTTGGCTCCCGAGTTTCCAGGTCAACCTGTTGAATTTCTAGCATTCCTACTGAGAGAGTCAGTTCCTAGGCAGGTTGATAAGAAGTTCTGGGTCCCTGAGAAGAGAAGGGTCTGGGGCTCTCGAAGTGGAGATAGGGGTCTGGAATTCTCAAGGAGCAGGAAAGGACAAAAGTCTAATTTTTTTCCTCTACATTCCTTAGTCTGTCACATAAAACATTTTTTTCCTTTAAGCCTGGAACTGATGATTACACAACAAACAACTCAGTTTAAACTCTGTACTAAGGATTATATAGCAATAATGTATCCTGCTTGAGGACAGTTTCTCCTTCCTGAAAACCTTATGACTAATTCTGATATTTTAGAATGTATATTATGGGAGTGGGTCTGGTAGGATCTTTCTATTGTTAAATTCTAATCCTATTATCCTAAAATATAAGTTACGGGAGTGGGTCTAGTAAGATCTTTATAACCTTGAGACATTGTTTTGATTTATTGTAATAACTAATTTTAAAAAATATATAATTACCTTGCTAAAGACTAACAAGGGGGGCACTCTCCATCCCCCTTCTGATATCTATGTCAGAAGCTTTCTCTGTCCCTTTTTATACTTTAATAAAATTCTGCTATACAAAAGCTCTTGAGTGATCAAGCCTGGTCCCTGGTCCCAAAGCTAAATCTTCAGAGATCACAAATCTGACATCGTTCACTGTAAGCTATTTCCACTAGCCAGGAAATGTCCCTGACTGACTTACAGGACATTATGATTTTCCTGGAGAGAGCAAAGCCCCATGTCAAACCCACAGTACTCACCTCACTCCAAACACATCAAAAGCCAGATAATCAATATCGACTGTGGACTCAATGCTCTTTAAGGCTGTCCAGGATTTAAACGGGACATTTAAACTCCCCGTTGGGAGTTTATGCTCTTTAATTTAGATCATAAACTCTTAGTGGGAAGGTGCTTCCTCTGTTTATTTCATCTGGTTTGGCTCTGAATTTGTGTTTACCAGATTCTCTTTGGATTAACTATTGAAGGAAAAGGTGGCTTCCAGCTTAATGAAGATGTATCACAGCTTATATCATCCTCAAAAATTATAGTTGTTGAGACAATCTTGGCAGAACTTCCTGCTCCAATAGTGTAAATGTGAGAGTGACCAGAATCCCAGGGGGAGGGTGGGTGGAGCCTGCTGCCACTGCTGTGGGCCAGCTGGTCTGGAGTGGTCCCATGTTTAATTAATTCTCTTTAATTTTCCTTCTCCCAAGAAAGGAAATGTCCATCTGTGCTTGTGTGTGACTTCCTCCCTATTCGGCTGTGCTCTGGAGACTCTTCAGGAAAGACGGGTCAATCACCTTTCCTGCCTGAGATGCTGAGACTCTTTGCCAATACTTGTGGCCAATCTAAGTGTCTCTACTTCGTGGTTAGAGGACAAGAGGTTGGAGAGACTCAAAAGAACTCAATCTGGGATTATAATCAATAGATGGGAGAGATGAAAATAACCTGAGTAATAGGCCCCATCACTTGGTCTGCTGAGGACAAAAGGGTGGTTAGATAGAGCTAGCTGAAAAGGACCTTAGTCAGCTAAGCCAACATCTTCATTTTATAGGAAGTGGAAATCCAGAGAGCAACAGTGTCTTGCTCTCTTATGAGATTGAAACATCTCCCTTTTTTTGGATTCAATCTGATTTTTTGTGCTTCTACTAGAGATGTAGTCAGGCTAATTCTAAACAACAGCACTCATTTCAGGACCCCAAGGAGCCAAGGAACAGTGACAGGGCCAAACCTACCTACTCCACACCTTTGCCCAAACACCCAACAAATTAAGTCAGCAAATACATACAGAAATTTCAGCTAACCACAAGGTATGTTTTATTTAAACTCTCAGCCAATGAGGTCACGGGATATTCTAGAAGGAAGAAACTAAGCAAAAGCAAATGATACAAAATACAACTAGGAAAACTGATGGATGGAAAGAAAGAAAAAATAAATCCCAGATTTCAAGTCCACAAAATCCAAGGGAGTATCTCATTGATATAAACAAATATATATATTTTTTCATGAGTCATGCTTTTATGTTTGTTTCTTTTCTGATTGTCCATGAAAACCCAGGTTTAAGACAAATTCCTCAGCTTCCATTATTGAGGCCTCTAAGGCCCTCTTCTATAGAAATTCTGGAGGGAAGACTGTAAGGGAAGCCAGTCATACACTGCAGTGCTCCAGGGAAGCGAGGTAGGACTGTGCTCCCTGGGAAGAAGGTCTAAAAACAGTCTGTAGGAACTCGGTTGTCTGTGTCGTTAGGGCCACGCTGTGACAACTGGAGCTGTCTCTCCAAGCTCCTATCATTAAACAACATGCCCCAGTCCCAGTGGAAGACCCCTGAAGCTGAGTGGCAGAGAGCTGGGAGCTTGCAGGAAATTCCCCCGGTGAACTTGAGATTCCGGCCTTGAAGAACTCAGCAACTGGCTGGGCTGTTCATCCAACCCACCTAATGGCATCTCAAGAGAAGAAATTTTTTTCTGTGCTGCCTCCTTTTGGAAATTTACTCTAGGGTGCTAGGCAGAGGTGGGGCACAGGACCAGCTCACATGATTTACAAGCACTTTGGAGCTCAAGTTTACAACGTCTGATATCCTCTCGGGACAGAGGAGAACTCTGTAAACCAAGCCCTTCTCAATTCATCAGCCCTGGGTCTGCAGAGTCCTCACGTCAAAGGCAAGTTGGAACAGTGTGGAGACTTTGGCAAAAGAAGGTCCCCTTTCTCCAGATCTCCATTTTAATGAAACAATTCTAGGGTGAGGTTACTTCTCTGACTCATATTCCCTTTGGTCTTTTTCACACACTCCTCTGAAGCAAAAGCTCTGAGCACCTCATAGCCCTGAGCACGGATGGGGCCTGTGGGGTGGGGGCAGAGATGTACCGGGGCCCACTCAGAGCAGTACCTGGGCCCACTCTACTCCCAAAGTGGAGATGGCAAACTAGGAGGGAGGTATCTCTCCCAAGGCAATTTCTGTCAGCACCCCAAGCTAGTTGGGGACACCATTGCCACACAACTCATGAAGAAGCCTCAAACTGGTTCTAGCTCTCAAGTAAGCAGGTAGGAGTCAGCCTGCTTAAGATCCCTACCAACTGATACAGAGTTAAGATAAGCAGTAGGGCGGCAGTGGGTCTGGCCTCTGCCCTTCCTGTTGAATCAGGAGTAAGGGCGACACTGGTCTTCAGGGATATAGGCTAACCTGGAAGACGCAGACCCTGGCCCAGTAAAGCTGCTGGGCTGCCTGAGCACCTCCTGTCCTAGGCTTCCCGTTTCATAATCTGATTTACTCTGCTAGCACTATATATATATATATATATATATATATATATATATATATAGTATATAGTGTGTGTATATAGATATACACACACTGATATTTGTATATATATATATATATATATATATATATATATATATATATATACACAGTATATATATATATCAGTACAATTTTTAACAGTAAACCTGCCTGTGTTCACTTGGGCTTTCTTCCTTATTTCACCTATGCCTAACTGTAGAGATGCTAGCTAAACAAATAAAACAAAGAGAACTCAAATCCTGGGAGAATGGAAAGTGGGAGCTAATACCATAATGGCCCAATAGGTTTATTAAGGTTGCATATGGCTGTGGACTGATTTTCAGATTTTACTGGCACGGTGTAACTGGTCTTAGACATGCATACATTTGGAAACTGTAATTGTATTTGCAAATACCATATGATGTTACTTATTTGGGCTTCCCTGGTGGTTCAGATGGTGAAGAATCTGCCTGCAATGCAGGAGACCTGGGTTCGATCCCTAGGTTGGGAAGATTCCCTGGAGGAGGGCATGGTAACCCACTCCAGTATTCTTGCCTGGAGAATCCCCATGGACAGAGGAGCCTGGCAGATTACAGGCTGGGATCACAAAGAGTTGGACATGACTGAGTGACTAAGCACATTACTTATTTACAAAATCTAAAAAAATGATACAAATGAAACTATTTACAAAACAGAAACAGACTGACAGGCATAGTAAACAACATTATGGTTACCAAGGGGGATGGGAATGGATAAATTAGAAATTTGGGATTAACAAATACATACTACTGTTGTTTGTATTTCTGCTTTATTGATTACGCCAAAGCCTTTGACTCTGTGGATCACAATAAACTCTGGGAAATTCTGAAAGAGATGGGAATACCAGACCACCTGACCTGCCTCTTGAGAAACTTATATGCAAGTCAGGAAGCAACAGTTAGAACTGGACATGGAACAACAGACTGGTTCCAAATAGGAAAAGCAGTATGTCAAGGCTGTATATTGTCACCCTGCTTATTTAACTTCTATGCAGAGTACATCATGAGAAACACTGGGCTGGAAGAAGCACAAGCTAGAATCAAGATTGCCGGGAGAAATATCAATCACCTCAGATATGCAGATGACACCACCCTTATGGCAGAAAGTGAAGAGGAACTCAAAAGCCTCTTGATGAAAGTGAAAGAGGAGAGTGAAAAAGTTGGCTTAAAGCTCAACATTCAGAAAACGAAGATCATGGCATCCGGTCCCATCACTTCATGGGAAATAGATGGGGAAACAGTGGAAACAGTGTCAGACTTTATTTTTCTGGGCTCCAAAATCACTACAGATGGTGACTGCAGCCATGAAATTAAAAGATGCTTAGTCCTTGGAAGGAAAGTTATGACCAACCTAGATAGCATATTCAAAAGCAGAGACATTACTTTGCCAACAAAGGTCCATCTAGTCAAGGCTATGGTTTTTCCTGTGGTCATGTATGGATGTGAGAGTTGGACTGTGAAGAAAGTTGAGCACCAAAGAATTGATGCTTTTGAACTGTGGTATTGGAAAAGACTCTTGAGAGTCCCTTGGACTGCAAGGAGATCCAACCAGTCAGTTCTAAAGGAGATCAGTCCTGGGTGTTCATTGGAAAGACTGATGCTAAAGCTGAAACTCCAATACTTTGGCCACCGCACACGAAGAGTTGACTCATTGGAAAAGACTTTTATGCTGGGAGGGATTGGGGGCTGGAGGAGAAGGGGACGACAGAGGATGAGATGGCTGGATGGCATCACCGACTGGATGCACATGAGTTTGGGTGAACTCCAGGAGTTGGTGATGGACAGGGAGGCCTGGTGTGCTGCGATTCACGGGGTCACAAAGAGTTGGACACGACAGAGTGACTGAACTGAACTGAACTGATTGTTTTGTTTAACTATATATAAAATAGAGAAACAACAAGGACCTCTTGTTTAGCACAAGAAACTATATATAATATCTTGTAATAACTTATAATGGAAAAGAATCAGAAAAAGAACATATAAGTCACTTTACTGTACACATGAAACTAACACACCCTTATAAATCAGCTGTACTTTAATTTAAAAAAGTTTTCTTAACTAATTTTTCTCCTGTTTCACTTTGGTTTTTTAATGAGGCTACTAGAAAATTTTAAATTATTAATATGGCTCACTTTATATTTCTGTTAGACAGTATTGCTCTCTAGAGTATCAAATTTAATACCTTTTAGTGATAATAATAAATCTATTTATAAAGGGGAACATCTGTAATTGGACACTCATTACTTATTATGTAACTTCAGTGACTATAGTGAGTTTTTTTTTCACTCTTCTCTCTTATGGAATTTTTCAAAAATCAGTGTATCAAGACCAAATGAATGAATCTTTTGATACTTTTCTCTTTTTTCTAGCAAATCCTTGGAGATCTTTGGGGAGACTAGTGATATCACCGCACTGGGTGTGTGAGCAAAGCAGGAGACTCTGGGTAGGTCTGGATCTGTTTGTTATCCAGGACTGGGACAGTGGTTTGTTTAGAAAATGAATTGTCAAAGCACTTGTCCACACCAATAGCTTCCCCACCTGCACTTTGCTGAAATTAAACACACCCACACACACATTTAATTGACTGGGTTATATATCAGTGTTAGGCAATTTTCCTCCTGGCTGTTTTTCCTTTCTTATCATCATCACTGGTATTGTTTCTCTTTCACTTTCTGTGTCTTGCAAATCTGTAAACCAGACACTTGTTTCTCTTGAAGCAGCTCCTTCAGAAAAAGCAGAAAAAGAGTTTATAATCTAGATTTTCATGTAGAAGTGTTTTGAATGTTGAATATGTGGGAAGTTAAAAGGTGAAAGGAAGGGCTCTAGGGGATGGCAGTAGGAAGAACAGTTTCTAATTCTCTGATAATGAAGTGTTTGGGGCTAGGAGGGCTTCTCTTTCCAGAAAGAATTCTTAGAATGAGAAGTGTTAGCTGTCTTCCATTTTGTCCGGGAGCACCGCCTTGGGTGAGCAAAACCCTCTGGGGAGATGCCTGAATTCCAGGAGCAGGGAAAGGCAATAGCATCCAGGTAGCTGGCTCCGCCTCCTCCTCTGCGCCCCCATGGGACACTGTTCGCTGCTGCTGCTGCTGCTGCTGGGACACTGTTCACTACTCCATCACAAACTTCCAGGACAAAGCAGGCATGGGCTCTGGCCATCTGACACTTGATGGTTGAACCTCCAAAGGAGACAGTAAACAATGAAAAAGAGCTGGAATTTTTAATATATACTTGCTGAGAATTTGGAAATTAAATTATACAATAGTTTTAGCTGGTAAACCAACAAAGAATATACTGTGGAATCATAAAAAATGATCCACAAGAAGATGGAAAACAAAGGGAAAAGAAAATAAGAAACAGATGGATAGGTAAAAGACAGACAACAATGTGACAGATTTAAACCAACCAGATCAATAAATATATTAAGTGTAAGTAGTCTAAACAACCCAACTGAAAGACTTAATTATAACAATTAGAGATTGTCACATTGAACAAAAACAGGAACTATATGCTACCCACAATAAACCTACTTTAAACATAAAAGTACAAGTAAGTCAAAAGGA
The DNA here is from genome assembly GCF_019923935.1 of Bubalus bubalis. Taxonomy (NCBI): domain Eukaryota; kingdom Metazoa; phylum Chordata; class Mammalia; order Artiodactyla; family Bovidae; genus Bubalus; species Bubalus bubalis. The sequence continues at coordinate 113,513,991 of NC_059161.1, forward strand.
AATAAGTAACAAAAGATACAAATACTAATAAAAATAAAGATGAAGTAGGTATATTTATATCAGACAAAATAGGTTTCAGGGGAAATAATATTACCAGAGATAGTAAAGGCCATTTCACAATGGTAAAGGAGTTAATTCATTAAATCCTAAATGTTTATTCCCCCAATAATAAAACTTCAAACACAGAGAAAAAACTGATTGAGTTGCAAGAGAAACAAACACATCTACGATTACACTTGGAGATTTCAATGTCCCCGTCTCAACAACTGATAGAACAAGTAGAAGATCAGGAAGAAGGTAGAAGATTTGAATGACATTCTCAGCTATCGGGATCTAAGTGACATTTGTAAAGCACACCATCCAACACACATCCTTCTCAACAACATAGACCATGTGGTATCATATGCTGAACCATCAAAAAATTCAAAGTTATTCACATCATGAAAAGTATGTTGTTTGGCCACAATGAAATTAAATTGGAAATTCATAACGCAAAGTTCTCTGGAAAGTCCCCCAGTATTTGTAAACTATCTAATGGACTCCTATATAACCTATGGGCTTCCCTGGTGGCTCAGTGGTGAAGAATCCACCTGCCAAGCAGAAGATGGCGGGTTCTACCTCTGGGTCGGGAAGATCCACTGGAGAAGGAAATAGCAAGAATACTCCAGTATTCTTGCCTGTGAAATCCCATAAACAGAGGAACCTGGTGGGCTACAGTCCAAGGGGCCACAAAGTGTTGGACATGACTTAGCGACTAAACAACAACATATAATCTGTAAGGTAAAATAAAACAAAAAGGAATGAAAGTTAAAAATAGATGTCTAAAGAGTGGATACAGCTAAAGCATACTTATAAGGAAATATATGGTACTAAATGGCTATATTAGGAAAGAGAAAGATTTCTAATCAATGACTTCAGCTTCTAGCCTAGGAAAATAGAAAAGTAAAGCAAATGAAACCCGAAGTAAGCATATCAGAGCAGAAATTAATGAAATAAAGATAGAAGATAATAGAAAAAAGCCAATGAAACCAAAAGTCGGTTCTTTGAGATCAATAAAGTTAGTAAACCACTAGCTAGACTGGTCAGGAAAAAAAATACATAGCAGATTATCAATATCCAGAATTAAAGTGATAATTTCACTACAGATTGTTTAGATTTCAAATAGATAATAAGGGAATATTATGATAGTTTTTGCTAACACATTTGGAATTTAAATGGGATGGGCAAATTCCTTGAAAGAAACAAATTAGCAAAAACTCACTCAAGAAGAAATAGATAACCTAAGTCACCATATATATCTATTAGGAAAAACTGAGTTTTTAATTTAAAACTTTACCTCAAAGAAAACTACGAGCTCAGCTGGTTTCACTGGTTGATTTTTATCTAACATTTAAAAAAGAAATCACACAAATGTACAAACTACTATATTTAAAACAGATAACCAACAAGGACCTAATGTATAGCACAGGGAATGCTGCTCAATAGTCTGTAATAACCGAAATGGGGGAAAAATTGAAAAAGAATAGATTCATCTATATGTATAACTGAATCACTTTGCTGTATACCTGAAACTAACACAGGATGGTTAATCAACTATGCTCCAATATAAAATAAAAATTTAAAAAATCAAAGTAATTTAGTATATTGATGGATATTTTTAAAAACCATATCATCTGATTCACTTTGCTATACAGCAGAAACTAATACAACACTGTAAAGCAACTATACTCCAATACAATTTTTTTTAAAAAAGAACTACTTCACAATAAAGCAAAAGAAAAAAAAACACCTCACCATATGATCATCTCAATATAGGCAGAAAAAGAATTCCTGATGGGTGACAATCTATCTGATGTGCTGAAGGAACAGCGAGGTCAGTGGGGCTGGTATGGAAGGACTGGGGGAGAGAGTAGGCAGAGATAAGATCAGAGAGGGGGCAGGGGAAGGTCATATAGAATGTTGTGAAGACTCAGGCAATTTATTTCTCTTGGTGACATGAAATGTCACGGGGTGGTTTAAGGAGGAGCATGACATTGTTTTGATTTAAGTGTTAATCAGATCATACTTACACGGCTGTATTAAGATTTAGAGGGGTTGAGGAAGAAACAGAGGCTCCACTGGGGAGGCATTTGCAGTGAGGTATGTAATAGACAGCAGTGGTCTGGACAAGGAGAGTGGTAGAGATGGTGATGGAGATGTTAGGCTTCTGGGTTCTATTTTGAAGGACTGAGATGAACATAAGATATAAAAGGCATGAGTCAAAGATGATTCCCACATTTTTGCCCTGAGCAAATGAAGGTGTTGTGTTTGCATTCACTATGATCATTTGTTGTTGTTGTTCAGTTGTTCTTTGTCACCCTATGGACTGCAGCACGCCAGGATTCCCTGTCCTTCACCATCCCCTGGAGCTTGCTCAAACTCATGTCCATTGTATGATGGCCACCCAGCCATCTCATCCTCTGTTGTCCCCTTCTCCTCCTGCCTTCCATCTTTCCTAATGTCAGGGTCTTTTCCAATGAGTCAGCTCTTCGCATAAGGTTGCCAAAGTATTAGAGCTTCAGCCTCAGCATCAGTCTTTCCAATGACCATTCAGGACTGTTTTCCTTTAGGATTGAATGGTTTGATCTCCTTGCTGTCCAAGGGACTCTCAAGAGTCTTCTCCAGCACCACAGTTCGAAGGCACTGTGATAAGGAAGACCACCAGAGGAGTGGGTTCAAGAGAGGAGGGGCACTGGGGACTAGGAGTTTGATTCTGCGCATATCAAGTGTGAGATGGCTATTAGAAGCTTGAAAGTGAAAGTGAAGTCGCTCAATCGTGTCCGACTCTTTGCGACCCCATGGATTGCAGCCTACCAGGCTCCTCCGTCCGTAGGATTCTCCAGGCAAGAATACTGGAGTAGGTTGCCATTTCCTTCTCCAGGGGATCTTCCCAACCCAGGGAGTGAACCCAGGTCTCCCACATTGCAGGCAGATGCAATTAGAAGCTTAAGTGGAAATATTATGCAGAGAAGCCCAGAGAAAGAAGTCCAAGGTGAAAACAGAAATTTGAAAGTCATCAGCTTATGAGTGATATTAACACCCAGTAGAGGGTGAGATCACCAAGGAGGTGAGTGGTGATAGAGAAGACTGAGTACCTGGGGGCCCAACGCTTAAAAGTTGGAGAGATGAGAGACCGCCCTCCCTTGGGATATTAGCCCTTGGTATATGCCAGGCACTGTTACCAGCAATCAGCACTTTACAGCTCTTTTAATGCTCAATCTGTCAATTAAGTACTATTATTATTTGTACTGTAGATTGATGAAACTGTGAGACAGAAAGTTTAAGTAACTTGCTGAGGGCAAGAAATATTCTAAGAATAGAAACAAACAATATTGAAGAGAAAACAGCAGGACTCAGAGGTACTGAGATGAAAACGAGTAAAAACGACTCATACTATATACAGGCAAATGGGATGTGTTAAAAGAGCTGCTTATGTTAAATTTTTTCAAGAATGAAATTCATGGAGATTATGCAAAGATGCCAAAACATCAAAGCAAAAATAGAAAGGAAGAAACATAGTGTAAGTGGACCAGTGAAAGATCCATTCTGGAAGATAATGCAACCCCAAGAAACAGGAAAAAAATACAAGTGTTTTAGGAGAAAAAATTAGAAAAGCACAGATTCAATGAAACAAACGTAAGTAATCAGACAGACAATAAAATGAGATTTAAAAATATCATTATAGAGCTAAGAAAAAACTGAGGAACAAAATAATAATTACAGAATTAATTTTGAAACAGCAAAAAATGAAGTGAATATAACTAAATATTAAATTTATCACATTCAGGAAAACTTGAGATAATTCACAGTACCTGCACAGGGAAAAGACAGAGTGGAAGTGATTAGGAGGAAGATAAAGGTATGGAGGATAGAAAATGACCCGACATATGGGTGTTTTTGTCCCCAAAGGAAATACTACAGCACACGAAACGGAAAAAAACATTTACTAATACAAAAGGAAAGGAAGAAAAGACTATATTAAGAAACTATAAGGGCACCTTCAGTTCGAAAAAAGTCATACCAAGTGTTTAACCCTGAGACAAATTTTGATGAATTTGCCACAGTTCAAACTAAGAAAAAAAGGGTCTTACAAAAATGATTCATATAATGCAGGTGAGTCAGGCAGCATTTAATGCAAGAAGATGGTAAAACAGTGTCCATAAAGCTCTGAAGAAAAGAAAGTAGGACCCAAGAATTTTCCACCAAATAAGTTATTGCTAATACAGAAACAATTGACAATGTTGAACGTATAAAAACTGAGGGAACATAATATCCACAAACCCTTCTTATAAACAAATATGAAACACACTCAACCAAAAGATGAAAGAGTTCAGAAAGGGACTAGTTCTGGCATCAGAATTCTTCTAATATGGGGAATTTTCCTTAGGAAAAGATACTTTGATAAGGTTATGGGGGTAGTATAGTATTTCCCAACTTCATAGACTTTTCCTTATCTGTGTAACATCTCCATGGTTTTTTACTTAATAAATTTCTTTAAAATAAGTCAGTTTTTAATGTAGATTTATTTGTTTAAAAAAGAAACCTGCTATTATAAGCCTAAAAGAGAAATTGGCATTGCTGATAAGAAATAGAAGATAGCCAGGCATAAAAATAAATTCAATGAAACCAAAACAATGTTATTAATATCGAGCCAGGTACTCTTGCCAGCTTTCAACGAGCTGAGCCTGAAGCCTGGTTTTGCTTTCATAAAAAGGGAGATTGGTATTAAACATTACATACCTATTCCCACCGTGCTCACACTTTCTCTCTGACTATTGAGCCTTACTAATGGACAGTGTAGTGTCTCATCATGTGAGTCCATTTAATTTAATGCCACGTCCTTCTGTCTAGTCTCACACTTTGGGAAACACAGGTAGAGGAGGATGAGATCCTGTGATCACAGCAAACGGAAAACCATCATGCCTGGGACAGTGAGAGGAAACTGTTCTTGTTCCTCTTAAGAAACATGAGAAGACATAAAGGAAAAGAATAAAGGTTGTATTGGTCTCCTAGGATAGTCATAACAAATTACTACAAACTTCTAGGTTAAAACAACAGAAAGTTGTTTTTTCACAGTTCAGAAGGCTAGAAGTTCAAAATCAAATGGTTGGCAGAGATTGTCCCCTCCAAAGACTCTAAAGAAGATTCTTTCCTGGCCTCTTTCGACTTCTGGTGGCTCCAAGTTTTCCTTGGCTTTTGACCACACAACTCTGTTTTCATGTAACCATCTTTTCCCTCTTCCTATGTGTCTCTCTTCTGTATGTCTCTTATTGGGACCCTTGTCATTAGATCACAGCCACCCTATGTCCAGGAGGGCCTCATCTCAAGATTCTTAACTTAATTACATCTGCAACGTAATCACATCTTAAACATGCTTTTTTTTTCAAGTAAGATCAATTTCACAGGTTCCAGAGAGGTTGAAACATGTCTTTCGGGTGTCATCATTCATCCCACTGATGCTGCTGCCGCTGCTAAGTCACTTCAGTCATGTCCGACTCTGTGCGACCCCATAGACGGCAGCCTACCAGGCTCCTCTGTCCATGGGATTTTCCAGGCAAGAGTACTGGAGTGGGTTGCCGTTGCCTTCTCCAATTCATCCCACTACAGGAAGATAAAACCTCAGTGCTTAGCTTTTAAGTTGAAATTTATTTGGATGAAATCCCTGGTGGTTAGTCAGCAAAACAATAATTTGAACGTGGGGATATCAAATGTTCCATTAGAAATTATTTAAATTGGTATAAGGGGCTTCCCAGGTGTTGCTAGTAGTAAAGAATCTGCCTGCCAGCGCAGGAGATGCAAGAAATGTGGGTTTGATCCCTTGGTCAGGAAGATCCCCTGGAGTAAGAAATGGCACCCCACGCCAGTATTCTTGCCTGGAAAACTCCATGTGCAGAGGAGCCTGGTGGGTTATAGTCCATGGAGCCACAAAGAATTGGACGCAACTGGGCAACCAAGCACTAGAGCACTAAATTTCTATAATGTGAAACCTTTCTCTCTCTTTCCTTAAATTTTTGGTTAGGCTGTTACAAACACACATCCATACACACATACTCCCTCACACACACGTTTCTAAACTCTCCTGTATGTAGGTATGTATACTTTTATCCAAAAAGGATTATAAAAGAGTACTATAGACAGTTGTTTACCAACAAATTGGAAAACCTAGATTAAATGGACAAAGTTCTAAAAACACTACCAGGACTGAATCACAAAGAGAAAAAAAAAATCTAAATAGAACTAGAACTAGTAAGATTGAGTCAATAATCAAAAACCTCCCAACAAAGAAAAGCCCTAGACTAGAGGACTTAATTGGTGAAATCTACCAAGCATTTTAAGAACTAACACCAGTCCTTCTCCAACTTGTCCCAAAAAATTGAAAAGAAGAGATACTTGCTAACTTATTCTATGAAGTCAGCATTACCAAGGTAGATAAAGGTAACACAAGAAAAGAGAGCTGCAGACCAATATTCCTTAACATATAGATGCAAAAAACTTTTATGAAATAATATCAAACCAAATTCAGCAGCATATTAAAAAAGATGATTCATCATAAACAACATAGATAATTTGGATTTCACTGAATTTTTTTAAAATTTGTGTATCAAAAGATACTATCAAGAGCATGAAAAGACAACCCACAGAAAGGAAGAGAATATTTGCATATCACATGTCTGATAAGTTTCCTATCCAGAATATATAAAGGATTCCTACAGCCGAACAACAAAATGAAAACGCAATTCAAACATGAACAACAAAATTAAACATTTCTCCAAAGAAGATATACAAATTTCAAATAAACACATGAAAAGATGCTCAACATTAAAGTCATTAGAGCGTCATCAAAATCATCAGTTATCACTTTGCATCTACTAGGATGGTCATTAAAAAAAAAAGACAGAAAATAACAAGTGCTGACAAGGATGCAGAAAAATTAAAACTGTTATGCATTACTGGTGGGAATGTTAAATGGTGCAGTCACTGTGGAAAAAATCTGGCAATTACTCATAAAGCTAAACACAGAATTACCATTTGACCTGGCAATTTCATTCCTAGTTATATACTGAAAAAATAAAGAAGGAAAACAGAAATCCAAATACTTGTTTGCTAATGTTCATAGCAGGATTTTTCACAATAGCTAGAAGATAGAAATGATCCAAATGTCCATCAAGTTATAAACTGATGAGCAAAATGTGGTATATTCATACTATAGAGTACTACTCAACCATAAAAAGGCATGAAATTCTGATACATGTTGCCACTTGGATGAACCCTGAAGACATGCTAAGCAAAATAAGCAAGACACAAAGGGCTAAATTTTACATGGTTTCACTTACATAAATATGTAGAATAGGGAAATTGAGAGAGATAGAAAGCAGACAGAGGTGGCCAGGAGCTATGGGAAGGGGGAATGGGGAGTTATCACTTAATGCGTACAGAGTTTCCATTTGGGATGATGAGTTTTAGAAACATTTATGGTCTTTCTTGGCGGTGCAGTGGATAAGAATCTGTTTGTCAATGCAGGGGACATGGGCTTGATCCCTGGTCTGGGAAGATCCTACTGAGCCCTCACTTTAGAGCCCATTCTCCACAGCAAGAGAAGCCACTGCAAAGAGAAGCCCTCCCAACACAGTGAAGAGCCTCCCCACGCACAGCAACTAGAGAAAGCCCCTGGGCAGCAATGAAGACCCGGTGCAGCCAAAAACAAACAAACAAACAAAAAGGCTGAAATAAAGAGAGCTATTTAAAAAAAAATTTAGAAATAGTGGTGATGGTTGCACATGATGTGATTATAATCAATGCCACTGAATTGCCTTTAACAATGGTTTGAAAGGTAAATTGTATGTTATATTACCACAGTAAAAAATTTTACAGTGCGATTGTTCTGCACAGCAATGATAAGAAGGAATTACTGACACACAAAACAATCTGAATGAATTTCAAAAACAATGTGAACTGAAAGGAGACAGATAGAAGGACATCTGGAAAAAAGAGAGAATACGATTCAATGTGATTCAGGAAAAATACTCCTGGCAGAGGTTGTGGGTAGGCAGGGACTGAAGACAAAGGGGCATAACAGAGCTTTAAGGGTGAGGAAAATGTTCTATATTTTGTTTAGGGTAGGGGTTGCATGACTTTTTACATTGGCCAAAACTCCGTTGAACCACACACCTAAAAAAATTCATTTTGCAATGGCACCCCACTCCAGTACTCTTGCCTGGAAAATCCCATGGACAGAGGAGCCTGGTAGGCTGCAGTCCACAGAGTAGCTAAGAGTCGGACAAGACTGAACGACTTCACTTTCATTTTTCACTTTCATGCGTTGGAGAAGGAAATGGCAACCCGCTCCGGTGTTCTTGTCTGGAGAATCCCAGGGACGGTGGAGCCTGATGGGCTGCCGTCTATGGGGTCGCACAGAGTCAGACACGACTGAAGCGACTTAGCAGCAGCATGTCAATTACACTTCAATAACCCGATTTTTAAAATACTCCTCACAGAGATGCTGGTCTATGCTGATGGAAAATCACAAGTGCAGTGGTCCAGTCTCAGCAGTTAACCTCTTCTTGTCTCTTGAATCTCTTCTCATACAGCCCCTTAGCCACGCCCACTGATGGCTGTGCATTTGAAAGCTTTTGACAAGAAGACATTTTTCAATTCCCAGAAGTCTCTAGGTTGGGGACGTTTCCAGTTCTGGAAACTCGGTGAATGGGGACCACTAGCTAGGAATGGAAGAGACAAGGAGGTGATGGTTGGTTGGAGGGTGGAGCCCATGGAACCAAAGGCAGAGTGGGGCAGGAGACAGAAGAGGAGAAGGGGCCCCGAGTTCCCGATTCTTTCTTGTCCTGCTAAAACAGGAGAAATTCCTCCTTTCTGATAATCCTGCCTCAAAATTGGCAGTTGCTCCCTGAAATCAGTCTTTCCTCGCTGAGATGCTTGTCTCCGACACCCTTAAAGTTTAATAGATGTGCTTCTGGTGGCTGGCACTGACGCTGCATCCCATCTTGCCACACTGGCCAGGAACGGTCACTGCCTGCTCTCCTGCCAGAGGGGCGCGTACAGGCCCGTCACCTGCTTCCTCTCCTCTCCTAATCCTACCAGCCCAGTAGAGGTTTTTGGGTCCAGGCCAGGGGCTTGCCTCGCCATGGGAAGCTGCTCTCTTGCTGGTCCCAGACAGGAAAGGCAGAGGCCTTGAAGGAGTGGTAGTCAGGTCCTTTGGGTGTGGCAGGAAACCCAGCCGCCTCTCCCAGCCCCACTGGCTCTGCTTCCAGATGCACCTGGAGACCTGGGGTGCCTGAGGGCCAACTGGAGGAGGTGAGGGAGGGTAGCGAGCTGGAGCCAGGGAGCCTGGCGCTTACTGTGGTGAGAGAGAGACTGATGAAGAATTTCCTTGACTTGGTCTGCATCTAACACCACTGGGTATAGAAGAGACCTTGGAAATGACCCTATGGGCTTTGCTGGTGGCTAAAACAGTAAAGAATCTGTCTGCAGTGCAGGAGCCATGGGTTCGGTCTCTGGATTGAGAAGATCCCATTGAGAAAGGAATGACAACTCGCTCCAGTATTCTTCCCTGGAGAATTCCATGGACAAAGGAGACTGGAGGGCTACAATCCATGAGGTCACAGAGTTGGATATGACTGAGTCACATACACACACACACAACTATCTCATCCATGGCATCTTACTGCATTTACCAGAGGCAAGTGCACCCTGGAGGTGAGCTGATCTGCCTAAAGCTGTTGCCTGGCACCACCAGCACTGAAATGAGTTCTCCTGGCGGAGCCTGTCTTACCTCAAAACTTCTGGAGTCCTCCTTATTCTCGAAAAGTAAAAGCTAAGGTCCTGATGGCAGTCTCTAATAGACACCCCATGGCCTGCCTCCCTTGTCTTGTTCCCTTCACCCACCCCCTCTTCACCCAAACTGGCCCTGAGCATAGCAGCTGAGCTCCAATCCACATCACGCCCTCAACATCACCATCACTTGCCCCCACGTCCTTCAAGTCTTGGCTGAATCTCACCTTTTCAATGAGGCTTCTCCCAACACCCTGTTTAACAGTTCAGCCCATCCCCCTTACTTCTCTGGGATCTGATATCCTCATTCAACTCTAGTTTTTCTTCTTTCTCAATACTTCCCACTCTAAACACACCCTTCACTGTCTTCATTTATGATGTTTTCTGTTCTTGTCTGCCTCTGCCACTGAGTGCCAGCTCCACAAGCCAGGGTACGTCTGTTTTGTTCACTACTGTGACCTTGATCTCCATCAGGGTTCCCTGCCCTAATCAATCGAAACTGATCAGAGGCCAGACAAGAAATTCAAGCAAGACCTTATTGGGGACCCTGGGCCTTCCCAGGTGGCACTGGTGTTAAAGAGACTTAAGAGATACTGGTTCGATCCTGGGTTGGGAAGATCCCCTGGAGGAGGAAATGGCAACCCACTCCACTGCTTTTGTCTGGAGAATCCCCACGGACAGAGGATGCGCTGGGCTACAGTCCATGGGGTAGCAAAGAGTCAGACATGACCGAAGTGACTGAGCACACGCACACACACACACTGCTGCAAAGAGGGGAGCGAGAACAAACAACAGTTTCCCTTGCTCACTCGCTCCATCGGGGAGGTGAGCTGGTTCCTTACAGGGGGTGAGGGGAGGGGTGTGTCCATGAGTGGGGCTGTAGGGGTGGCTTAGGTCTTCTGCCCAACTGTTATGTGGTATTGTGTGCTGAGGGCGTGCATAGTACCCTCATTTTGCTCCCAACACCCTGTTTTTACTCCAGGCTCTTCAAAAGTGGTAGTTGATTTTTTGGTCTCTTTGTATCTTTTGTCCAGAATTTCCTGCAACTGTGCATGCATGCAGTTATTTTTAGTCCCAGGTAGTTTCTTTATATTTTGTTGCTGGAGGAGAGGTGTGTCCAGGTGCAAGCACCGCAGCAAAGGGTTCCAGGTCCCAGCCTGTCTCAACCCCAGCATGTACAGAGGTACCTAAGTCAACCAGTGTTTGTTGAATTAATGATTAGATGAACTTTTCCAAGTGTCCATGTGCTATATATTTACTTCTCTTTCTAACTTCCCCTAGAGGCTTAATATGGAGAAGGCAATGCCACCCCATTCCAGTACTCCTGCCTGGAAAATCCCATGGATGGAGAAGCCTGGTAGGCTGCAGTCCATGGGGTCGCTGAGGGTCGGACACGACTTGAGCGACTTCACTTTCACGTTTCACGTTCATGCGTTGGAGAAGGAAATGGCAACCTACTCCAGTGTTCTTGCCTGGAGAATCCCAGGGGAGCCTAGTGGGCTGCCATCTATGGGGTCACACAGAGTCGGACACGACTGAAATGACTTAGCAGCAGCAGCAGAGGCTTAATAATAAACTTACCAAATGAGTCTCTTACTTTTTAAATTTACCCCCAAAAGAGGGATGTCTAAAACTGAAACTCTGATTATCCCTCCTGAGACCTCGGTTGGATGAAGAGGTGCTATATTTTTGAGTTAGAAATGGCTGGCTCTTGACGGCTGTGGCGTTGGCAGGCACAGAACGAAACACCTCATTGGGCAACAAGGTACCCGGGCACTGAGCCCCATGGAAGTGGGAATGCATCCCACATTTACTTGTTTTGGAGGAGGCATTGGTGGCCCACATATATATTCAGCCAGCTATTGTCAGGCCAGGGTTTATGGGGGGAGGTCCCAGGATCCCATTGAAATACATGGGATTAGACTTCCCTGGTGGTTCAGTGGTTAAGCATCTGTCTGCCAATGCAGGGGACACAGGTTCCATCCCTGGTTTGGAAAGATCCCACATGCCACGAAACAACAAAGCCTGTGCACCAGAACTACTGAGCCTGTGCTCTAGAGCCTGGGAGCCACAACTACTGAGCCCATGTACTCTAGAGCCTGTGCTCTGCAACAGGAGAAGCCACTGCAATGAGAAGCTTGTGCCCTGCATCTCGAGAGCAGCCCCTACTCGCTGCAACTAGAGAAAAGCCCGCGAACCAGTGAAGACCCACTGCAGCCAACAAAGAGATAAATAAAAATAAAAAATTTTTAAATGAAATAAAATGCACAGGATTTTGTTTTGCTTTGATTTCTGAAGGATCAGCCCAGGGGGTCCTCATCATCCCACTGCCGCTTGCTGCATGGTGAGTTTATCTGATTGACAGTAAGCGGGCTGCAGACGGGGTTACATTTATTGAGGAGCTGGCCTTGGTTTTCACACATAGTATCACCCATCATCCTCCTAACAACCCTGAAATGTAGGTGTCATCTCCATCTTCTAAAACTAAAGCTGAGAGAGGGCAAAAGCCTTGCCTAAAACCGTCATTAATAGGGGAGAAGCAAAAGAGGCAAAGTCATGTTCTTTCTAATACTCCAAGCTTCCTTCTGCAGGGGACTCAATAAATATTTATTCCAAGAATAAATAATTGAAGGCACAAGAATCAAAAGGACTGAAGCAGAGAATAGGTAGTTTTGAAGAGAGAGGAGGAATAAAGAAAAGGCCAGAGCGAGAAGAACAATCTCCTGTTTGGAACACACCGAGGGCCCTGGTTGAAGATGCTGATCAGGAGCAGGTGCAGAAGGAAAAAGTAGAGGTGTGGTTGTAGCCCACCTATCTGGTTATCTGGCTTGCCTCTTCCCTAAGCGTTGCAGCATCTCATCTTATACACCCACACCACCTTTCGTGCCTCTCAAATGTTTTCTGTGCATTTTCTCGTTACAGCCTCAGAACAATCCTTTGGGGTGGTACTGTCGTTCTCATTTCACAGAGTAGAAAGGTGAGGCTCAGACAGACCAAATAATTTGCTCAAGACAACTGGGCCCAATTAGTGGCAGATCTGGTGGTCTGTTCAAGTCTTATGATCCCCAAGCACAGTGTTCTTACTTTTCCTAAACAAAGAAAATCATATCTCATCATAACAATAAGTAGCAGCCACACTCAGAGGCAGAGGGGTCCAGGGAGAGATATCACTAGTCATCAGGGAAACGCAAGTCAAAATCACATGACATATCACCTCATACCTGTCAGAATGGCCATCATCAAAAAGGCAAGAAATAACAAGTGCTGATGGGGATGTGCACAAAGGGGAACTCTTGTGCACTATTGGTGAAAATGTAAATTGATCCAGCCACCACTACAGAAAACAGTATGGAAGTTCTTTAAAAAATTAAAAATAGAACTATCAGTTGACTATTGAGTCACTCAGTTGTGTCTGATTCTTTGTGACCCCATGGACTGCAACACACCAGGCCTCCCTGTCCATCACCAAACCCTGGAGTTTGCTCAAACTCATGTCCATCGAGCTGGTGATGCCATCCAACCGTCTCATCCTCGGTTGTCCCGTTTTCCTCCCACCTTCAATCTTTCCCAGCATCAGGGTCTTTTCAAATGAGTCAGTTCTTCGCATCAGATGGCCAAATTATTGCAATTTCAGCTTCAGCATCAGTTCTTCCAATGAATATTCAGAACTGATTTCCTTTAGATTGACTGGTTGGATCTCCTTGCAGTCCAAGAGACTCTCAAGAGTCTTCTCCAACACCACAGTTCAAAAGTATCCAATTATCGGTGCTCGGCTTTCCTTATGGTCTAAATCTCACATCCATACATGACTATTGATAAAGCCATAGCTTTGACTAGAAAGACCTTTGTCACCAAAGTAATGTCTGCTTTTTAATATGCTGTCTATGTTGGTCATAGCTTTTCTTCCAAGGAACAAGTGTTTTATAATTTCATGGCTGCAGTCACCATCTGCAGTGATTTTGGAGCCCCCCAAAATAAAGTCTCTCACTATTTCCCCATCTGTTTGCCATGAAGTGATGGGACTGGATGCCATGATCTTAGTTTTTTGAGTGTTGAGTTTTAAGCCAACTTTTTCACTCTCCTCTTTCACTTTCATCAAGAGGCTCTTCAGTTCCTCTTCACTTTCCACCATAAGGGTGGTGTCATCTGCATATCTGAGATTATTGATATTTCTCCCGGCAATCTTGATTCTAGTTTGTGCTTCATCTGGCCTGGCATTTCTCATGATGTACTCTTCATATAAGTTAAATAAGCAGAGTAACAATATACAGCCTTGACGTACTCCTTTCCCTATTTGGAACTAGTCTGTTGTTCCATGTCCAGTTCTAACTGTTGCTTCTTGACCTGCATAGAGATTTCTCAGGAGGCAGGTCATATCATACCAGAACTACCATATTATCCAGCAATTCCACTTCTGAGTATTTATCTGAAGAAAATGAAAACACTAATTGGAAAAGATATATGCACCCTGATGCTCATCATAGCATTATTTACAATAGCCAAGTTATGATGGCCATTGTAAATAGCCAACATCCAATGGTGGATGAATGGATAAAGAAGATACTTGTGTGTGCACACACACAATGAAGCATTACTCAGCCATAAAAAAATAATAAAATCTTGCCCTTTGTAACAACATGGTTAGAATTTGAGGGCATTATGCTAAGTGAAATGTCAGACAAACAAATAGCGTATGATCTTTCTTATATGTGGAATCCAAGCAAAAACCAACAAAAACAAACTCTAAGGCTCATAGACACAGAGAACAGACTGGTGGTTGTCAGAGATGGAGGGTGGGGTGGGAGAAATGCATCCAGGGAGTTAAAAGGTATAATTTTCCAGTTATAAAATAATTTGATCATCAGGATATAATGTCAACATGGGGACCATAGTTAATAATACTGTATTGCATAGTTGAAAGTTGCTAAGAAATTAGATCTTAAAAATCCTCATCACAAGAAAAAAAATTTTGTAATTATTTGTGGTGGCAAATGTTACCTAAACTTATTACAATGATTATTTCAAATATATACAAATATAGAATCTATGTTGTACACCTAGTACTAATATAATGTTATATGCCTATTATATCTCTTTTCTGTGAGCCAAGGATTTTATATCAAACCAAGTTATTGTTCAACTGCTAAAATAACAAACTCATTAAATATATAATAACTCAGAGGAAATTATATTCACAACCCCTTTCTGAAGAAACATCTTGAAACAAGCTTTACCCACTGCCAATTTTAATGGGGACACTTCTGCAAAACAATTGATGGGGAACATTTACAACATTAAATAGTAACAATAAAACCATAACAAAGGTATGGACATAGGTAGCAGTATACCATATATATGATACAGGTTCATGCAAAGGAGAACTATAAAATCTAAGAGAAAAGAATAAGCTAATTCATCGGAAAATGAGTGAAAAAGTACAAGGAAATTATTTAAGGGGGCAAAACAATTATTAGAATCCTAAGAAGAAAAGGGACTAAGAATAATATAAAAATATCAGTATAAAAGAAAGTCATATATAAAAATTACATATCTTCTGAATATCAAAAACATACAAAACATAATTGAAATATTTTTAAAGCACATTAAATATCACAGAAAATAGTATGACAGAGTTGAGACTCAACATTTTTTTTTTGAAAAGAAGATAATAGGTCTTGGTACTCACTACTCACTATAGGCAGAAAAGAGGGCTGGGGGCTGGAGCATTCTGATGGGTGGGGTGCTGGAGCACTTTATATTCTGCTGCTGCTGCTGCTGCTGGTAAGTCGCTTCAGTCGTGTGACCCCATATACATCTGTGTGACCCCATAGACGGCAGTCCACTAGGCTCCTCTGTCCCTGGGATTCTCCAAGCAAGAATACTGGAGTGGGTTGCCATTTCCTTCTCCAATGCATGAAAGTGAAAAGTGAAAGTAAAGTCACTCAGTCGTACTCTACTCTTAGCAACCCCATGGACTGCAGCCTACCAGGCTCCTCCGTCCATGGGATTTTCCAGGCAAGGGTACTGGAGTGGGGTGCCATTGCCTTCTCCGACTTTATATTCTACAGAACAGCAAAGAAAGGTTAGCTATTGTTAGTGATTTTTAAAGGAAACCTTGAGGGCTTCCCAGGTGGTGCTAGTGATAAAGAACCCACTTGCCAATGCAGGAGAGCAAGAGATGTGGATTCGATCCCTGGGTTGGGAAGATCCCCTGGAGAAGAGAATGGCAACCTGCTCCAGTATTCTTGCCTGGCACATCCCATGGACAGAGAAGCTGGGCAGGCTAGAGTCCGAGTGGTCATAGAATTGGACACGACTGAGGGACTGAGCACAGCAGAGCACATGACGTGGTGAGGTGAGGGCACTGCCCGGCCTGAGACAATTAATTTCCAGCTATGGAATTTTGGTGTGATTGAGTCTTCATGAGAAAAAGACTTTGGTTCTGTTGAAGCTCTTCCATATTCCCCAAAACACATGCTCACCTATCCCAACAGGGTGGAAAGATGGGTTTGGAGAAAACAAGTTCTGTTCTTTCCCACTTGCTGCAGGTCCTTGAGTGACCAGCCAGGAGCCTTGAACAACTCAGATGTCTTCCTCCCTTAGGTGCAGGAAGGAGGTGCCCACAGCTTCCTGAAAGGAAGGTGGACTTCATCACAGGGATGCAAGCTGGAAGCAGAGCCCCAAATGGAGTCAGTTACTCTGGATATGAATTCTCTATCCCACTCTGTACCTTCAGAGCCAGCCTAAATGTTGGGAAAACTGTGTTAAAGGGGTTCCCTGTGACCTGGGAAAACAATGGGGTTAAATGCAGAAGCCCCAGGGCAGGCAGGGTCTCCCCACCAAGAGTTCAGACATCAGGACTGGCCCAATTAGAAAAACTCCCCACGCAGCCTCCTTGAGTGGAGGGCCCAGGCACCAAGAACCCTCAAGGTGGCCTTGGCCACTGGAGGAAAATGGCACCTGCAGGCACCAACACAAAGGCAGCCACTTAGCAAGGTTTTTCTGCTGGGCCTTGCTGGTGCCAGGCCAGTCTCAACCAGGCCCCCTGGCGGTCAGAGGTTTATATGCAGGATGGGTGGGTTCAAGAAAAGAACAAAGTTCCTCCCCATACGGGGAGCCGAATCCATGACCAAAAGGACATCAAGTTGCCTTAAAGTTGCTCCCTTGGAAAGCCCGTTCTGGCTTGACCATGTTGGGGATTTTATTTCAAGACAGCATAGTACGATTTCCTCTGACAAAGAAGGATAGCGCAGAAATCCTAGTGTAAACTACAGCGTGTGTCGTTTCGTTGGTAGCAATATTGTAGAGAGCATGTTAGAGGCAGGCTTTGAGTTTATCCATTCTTGAGTGAATGAATGAATTATTCACCAACTATCCTAAGACAGCCTCTGCCTGACAAGTTCGTCCTTAATTCCTCCCTGCCCCTGCTCTGAGCCCATGTGCCCTGGGCTCGCTGGCTGCCCCGGCTCACCTGCGGTGTGCAGGTGTTTGTCTCAACTTGCCTCTTTTGGAGGTCAGAACTTCAGACCTGGGGTGGAGGTCAGGTTCTAGAGCTTGCTCATTCTGCGCAGGGATTGGAAAGATTGAAAGATAGAAAGCTGAAAACCCCTAGATTTCTTTTCATAAAATGTTTATTTATATTTATACTATATTTATTTGGCTACACTGGGTCTTAGTTGCGGCACGTGGGAATCTTCGATCTCTGTGGCAGCATGTGGGATCTTTAGTTGCAGCATATGAACTCTTAGTTTTGGCATGTAGGATCCAGTTCCCTGATCAGGGACTGAACCCAAGCTCTCTGCATTGGGAGCACGGATTCTTAGCCACTGGACCACCAGGGAAGTCCAACCCCCATATTACTAACCAGTTTTTTTTGTTTTTTTTTTTTGACAACCCTGAAAGAGATTGCTACAGTGACTCTGTGCTTCCTGAGTGATCTCATTCCATGGGCTGGAGATGATTCCATGACCTCCAAGCAAAGGCAGAGAGCAATCCAGAGCTGAGATTATTGAAGAGATTAATTTCTCCATACAGGGCAATTTTCCTCCTATTTTTTGCATAGGCAGCAGTTCAATAAATAATTAATGCTTGTTCATCTTTTAGCTATTTCTCCTGCTGTAAAAAAATTAATTGGCCTTCCATCATCTATTGCATTGTAACCTAGAGGTATTTGGCCCCCATCCGCCACCTGCTGAAACCTGCTCCTCCTGAGGCTCACCGCTGCAGTGACATCGGCGTCCTGCCTAGCCCCCAGGTTCAGGGCATGAATGGGAGTGCTTGAGCTTCCACCAACACTGCCTCTTTCTTCCAGAAACTCAGCAAGTTTGCAGGCACTTTTTCTCACATCTCCTCCCTAGGTGCTGAGACTCCCGTTTTGCAAAAGAGGTTGAGCAAGATTAGTGATGGGGTGAGGGAGCAGCAGCATCTCCCTCCAGCCCTCAGACTAGGGATGTCAAATATCCTGGGATCTCTTTCTGACTTTGAAGACAGGCCCATCAGCTCTACCAGTGGCAAGATGGGGAGAGTCAGAAGGGAGGGAAGACTCCCTGGATGGCCTTGATCTCCCAGCCTCAACCACCACATTTTTCCTCCTTTAAATCATAAATCATGCCACCACATTGTTCTTTTACAAACATTCTTGGCTTTTATCTTTATGTTAATTCAGATTTGGCTTCTCGGGGATGTTGGGATGTTGGGATGTTGATTTGGATTGCATTAGGTGTATATATTAATTTGAAGAGAGAATTTATACTTTTAAAATATTGGAACATTCTTGTGGGGAACTAGGTTTGTCTCTCCAATTAATAAGATACTTTTTTATGTTCTTTAAAAAAAATCCTAAATCCACTGTGCCACCTCCTCTAGGAAGTTCTCCTAATTTAAAGCAGTCTGACCACCCCCATCCAATGCCTGGCTTGCCCTCTCCCCTCAGTGCCCTTTGGTGATTACCCTAATGACAAAATCTGTTGATGGCTAATATTTCTTCTTTGTTTTCTTGTATTAAGATTTAAGCCCTGACAGGACGGTAGTCCTGTTTGCTCTGTATCAGATACACCAAGCACTTGTGTGGCTGCAAAGAGTCTTACAGAAGAGCTGAGGTGTCAGCTGGAATGGCCAAGGAGAAAGTCAATGAAAGCAAACCATGAGTCAGCAGTTGAAATTGTCCCTCTGGGAAAAGCCGTGCAGCTAGTACATGGGTTCAAGGGACGAACACACTCAGGGGCTCACTCAGGGTCCTAGCTCTACTCCTTCTGCTGCCTCTGAATGAGGTCATTTCACCTCTCCCAGCCCCAGGACCTCATCTGAAAAAAATGCCTCTCTTGTAAGGCTGTTGTTGGAATTCAATGAGAGGATGAACGCAGACAATGTTTGTAAGCTATGGAGCACTAACCGCATATGAGAATTGATTGTTATCATCATCTGTGCAGCCCTCTTACTCTGATACCCAGACCTAGAACCATCTTCAGAGACACCATTCTGAGCCCATATTGGAAGCATCCTGAAATCCGATGTACTGGTTCACCATCATGCCCTTAGGTTTCTTAAGGTAGTTTAGCGCTAGGATGCTATAATGTCTGAGCTAGAGAGGTCCCTTCAGGTCTATGAGCTCCTTATTTCACAGGCAGGAAAACTGAGGTTCAAAAGGGCTGATGAACCTGAGATGAGCTTGCACGCTCCTCGGGGCAGCCCTGTCCAGACCCTGTGGCCCCATCTCGAGGGTGCTGGGCAAGGGATTCCTTAGAAAGAGCATTTCTTTTGAGTACTCATCTTGGGCCAGGCTCTCTACTAAGCCCTTTACATGAATTATCTAATCTGATGCTCCTACAACTCTGTGCCATTAATATAATTATCCTCATTGTACTAGGCAACATAACTGAAGCTCTAAAGATCATCAACTTAAAGTATTAAAGCGAGATTCTAAGTGATTACAGAGCCTTTGCTCCTAACTTACTATTCTCTGCTGCCTGTAGACACTACCCCATTAGAGCTCTTCTCTCTGTCTAAATTCCTTCTCCATCAACCACTGCATCCCACTATGAGTTGGGCATTTCCCCAAATGGCAAGATGACCCCAGGCCAGAGTACAGAATCATTTCTTTTCAATGTGGTAAAAGTGGAGTGAACAATTCAAAAAATCTTGTATGGCCTTTGCAAGCCTGAAACAATCCTTCCACACTATTAGCAGTATTCATCTCTGTCTGTCACCTAACACATTTGCCCATCCTTAAGAAAGTCACCACAACTTATGGCAACTGGAGTCTAATTGGTTGCACCAAAGAGGATGAAACAAGTGGCCTTCGACAAGTGACACCCAGACTTGACTCCATGGTCCCTGGTTGGGTATCCACCACTGGTGGGAAACCGCAGTAAGACTTTCAGAATATTCAGAGATGGGATGATGAGATGGTCTTTTATGGCTTACAGAGTTCTCTCATCCTGCTCCAAACAAAGAGGACTCTGCAACGAAAGCAAACAGAAGTGCTTGAACAAAGGAATGGGAGTATGGTATGGAGTACCCAGAAAATGACAAAGAAGAAGTCCAAGTTGGCAGAAGAGCAGGGCAGTGCATGAGACCTTCCCATGCAGCTCTGAGAGAGCACAGTGAGGAATGAAGGGGCTGAGGGCCTCGTGCATGTCTGTGACCCTGGGAAATCCTTTAAGGTATCACCAGAGCCGGGACTTCCCTCGTTGGCCAGTGGCTAAGACTCCGTGCTTCTAATACCAGATTTGATCCCTGGTCAGGGAACTAGATCTTACATGCCACAACTAAAGATCCGGCATGCCACAACTAAAAAAAGAAAGAAAAAAATCCTCATACAAGGAAGATTGAAGATCCTCCTTGAGGAAACTAAGACCTAGCACAGCCTAATTAATTACTTACTTAAAAAAAAGGTATCACCAGGGCCAAAGACTTGTAGAATGTGTGATCTCTTATCCCTGAATTTTGCCTCTAACTGGGGCTTTGCTGGAGACAATGCCTTAACCTAAAACAAATCCAGGGAGGGAACCTGGGCTCTAGGGCAGGGAAGGGGAGGCACAGGTTATAAGGTAAGCCCGTTAACGCTCCTCTAGCGCCAGTGTGTTCTATCTGCATTCAGGTCAAGAGCTCTGAGGTCTAGCCGTTGCTCTCCACTTGTTTGCTGTGTGCTCGTGGACAGACTTTTTACTTTCTGTGATCCTTGCCTTCCTTCTCTGTAAATTGGAGACAGAGTATCTGTCCTGCAGACCTCACAGGTTTCTGTGCATGAGGCAATGAGCATGGGGTTTTGTCAACTGTCTGGCCCTAGAGACACACAGTGTACTACTGTTAGACATGGCCTTCCTCTGCTTCCTGCCTCTTGCCCTCTGCAGGCCAACTACCTCTCCTCTCCCTGGCAGGGGTCCCCACCACCTCCCCCCCAACCAGGATCTAATGCCTGACGATCTGAGGTGGAGCTGATGTAATAATAATAGAAATAAAGTACACAATAAACATAATGAGCTTGAATCATCCTGAAACCATTCCCCCTGCCCGTTCCATGGAAAAATTGTCTTCCAGGAAACTGGTGCTTGGTGCCAAAAAGCTTGGGGACCGCTGCTCTGTGAGAGGCTCTCTGAGTCAGAGATGGTCTCTGTCCACTGTGATGTCTGGTCACGGCCCCGTCTACCTGAGTCTACTTCGAGGAGGCATCTGTTACCCTCAATAGGGGCCTCCAGCCCAGAACACTTGAATCTCACACCCCTTAGGACACCACATCTCCCACGGGAAACATCACCGTCATATCTTAAGTATTTTCCTCTTGCCCCAAACCACAGAGCCAACCAAACTCTAATAGGAATAAAGTACTTCTTGGCGAATTTGGGTTTTGCCGTTCTTTTGTTAGTGTTTGGTGCCACAGCTGCTGCTGCTGCTGCTGCTAAGTCACTTCAGTCGTGTCCGACTCTGCGCGACCCCAGAGACGGCAGCCCACCAGGCTCCCCCATCCCTGGGATTCTCCAGGCAAGAACACCGGAGTGGGTTGCCATTTCCTTCTCCAATGCATGAAAGTGAAAAGTCAAAGTGAAGTCGCTCAGTCGTGTCCGACTCTGCGCGACCCCATGGACTGCAGCCCACCAGGCTCCTCCGCCATGGATTGTCCAGGCAAGAGCACCTTCTCCGTGGTACCACAGCCACCGTCATGCTGTTGTTTATCCAGCCTACTAAGGTTCTATTTTCCGTAAGACATTTTTTCTTGTATTCCATCCAGAATGGACTTGCACGGAGTCCAGGACTGCTAAGCCCACAGAGCCAAGCCAAGGACCTCCTAGTGTTTGCTCTAGGAAAGCCCACATTACGGGAGAACCTTGAGATACCTCCGTGCTGAAAGAGAACCAAGTCCGTTCTTGTCCATCTCCCCACTCGGGCCCCCATGACCAAGTTTTCTCTCTTTCTCCCAAAGAGGAGATCATGGATTGTGAAATGCCTTAATGGAAAAAACAGCCACAGGGCACAGCTTAATGGGATTGTATCCAAAATCATTATGTCATGAAGAGTTTCTTTCCCCAAGTACACACAGGCTGCTTTTCAGCACTTATCCCAAATCACTTTTTATGGGGAGATGGGGCTGAGGAGGCGGGTTTGGGAGTGTCTTATGCACAATCTCCCCATTCATCCCTTCTGGCTCTGGATTCTCTCCCGATAATACAGGGCTGTTTCCCAACCCTGGGACACTGCTCTCCCCTTGTCTGTCCCTCTGCCATCACCCCTTTTTACTCATTTAAAGGGACTTTGCACGTAAGATTTACTAAGCTCACATTTGCTTTTGCCCTATTTCACAAAGCCTTGCATAGAGCAAGCCCTCTAAAGTTGGGAATGGAAACTCTCCCCTCTCTCTATAGTATCAGCCAGAGGCTGGGCACCCCAGGAGGGGCTAAGTGAGCAGGAGAGTATGGTGCGAAGTTGTGGAATGAACACTGGACTGTGAGGTCTGGGTCCCGGTCATGAAATAGGAACTCATTTCCAGGATCTGGATATAGCCCCAAGATGACCTCTCAAGCTCCACCCAGTTATACAGTTCCTGGTGCGTCTTGCCCACAGTTGGGCTGAAAAGAGTACAAACAAGCATGACGAAACGGAAAACGTTTTCTGGACCCAGAATTTCATGACTATTCCTAAAGAAGAGGTGAGGAATGTGGCTCAAGGGGAACGTGAAGGAGAGGTGGGTGTCATGGGCGGAGGGGCCAGTGCAGAGGACAGCAGATAGTCATTCTCCACAGATGATTTGGGAGGTAAAGTCCCGGGATTGCCCACCTAGTTTAGAGACCAGGTCAAATGGCCTGCAGTTAACCAATAAGAAAATCAAGCGACTTCTCTGGTGGTCCCATAGTTAAGACTTTGCGCTCCCAATGCAGGGGGCATGGGTTTGACCCCTGGCTGGGGAATGAAGACCTTACATGGCGCAGCCAAAAAAAACGAGGGGTAACAGGGTGGGGTGTGGAGAAAGGGGTCACTGCCTACTCACCTGTGACAGGGACGATCTCTAGCAGAAAGGGTTCTGAGGGCGAAGAGAGTAGCCCAGGTGGAGGGTGCAATGGTGAGCAAGTGCAGAGGGGGGAGAATTATTTGTCCCCTGCCTTACCCACATGAAGATCACTGGGTTTCACATATTTAAGTTTCTGGTGATTGATGCTAGGCTAATTTTTGTAATGTAATATGAAGGAACATATCAATACAAAACAGATATAGCTAGATATTGTACAGCTTTGAGAAGCAAGCATCTGATATGAATATTTATCTGTGAAGACTATAGCTTTAATAACCTTCCAACCCATGGCCAAGTCCTGGGGACAGTGTGTATGGCAATGGGGAATCCCCAGAATTAACTCAATCCAGCCTCTGCCCAAGGTATTAATATTAATACTGTGCTGATATGATGCAGATATCATGAAGAAATTTCCTGGTTTCAACACTCCAGCGATAGTAGGGAAAGTCCCAGGCAAAGAGCAAAGTTCAATTGCTTCACTTCGACTTGCGTACTATCTTTGAAATAGTCTTCAACATCTATGCCTTGGGAGCTCAGGCTTGCTCCCAGGGACACTTGGAGAACCGTTCATACAAAAGAGGAGGATTTGGCCTCCTGAAGGGCGCTGGAGATTCTGCAATACTAGAATCAGGAAGCAACTGAGTCAAACAATGGTCAGTTCAGTTCCAAGAACAGCACTGACGTTTTAGTATGTATTTTCTACAAACAAGAACATGTTCTTATGTAATAACAATGCAATCTAAGAATCAGGCAGTTAACTCATTCACATTCCTATC
Organism: Bubalus bubalis; assembly: GCF_019923935.1. Lineage (NCBI taxonomy): Eukaryota > Metazoa > Chordata > Mammalia > Artiodactyla > Bovidae > Bubalus > Bubalus bubalis. The sequence continues at coordinate 113,538,093 of NC_059161.1, forward strand.
ATGAAATCCCACACCCACTCCAGTGTTGCTAATTGTCCCAATTACGTCCAGGATCACACACCGCTTTAGCTGTCTCCTTAGTCCTCTCTAATCTGGAACATTTCCTTGACATTCATGGCCAGGACATCTTAAAAGATTCCATGACAGTTATTTGCGGAATATCCCTCCATTTGGATTTATCTAAAGTTTCCTCCATTCTATTCAGGGGATGGTCTAGGGCAAGAATGCCACAGAAATGATGCTATATCCCCTTGTGTCCTATTAGACGGGGTGGGATCACAATTTGCCTTATCACAGCTGAAGTTAACTTTGTCGACTCCATTACAGTACTCCATTACAAGTCTGCTGGTTTTCTCCACTATAAACTTGCTCCTTTTCTTTAAAAAAAAATTATTTATAGTTATGTATCTATTTGGGCTTCCCTGATAGCTCAGTTGGTAAAGAATCTGCCTGCAATGCGGGAGACCTGGGTTAGATCCCTGGGTTGGGATGATCCCCTGGAGAAAGGAAAGGCTACCCAATCCAGGCCTGGAGAATTCCATGGACTGTATAATCTGTGGGGTCACAAAGAGCTGGACACGACTGAGTGACTTTCACTTTCATGTATCTATTTGGCTGAGCCAGGTCTTAGTTGTGGCATATGACCTCTTAGTTACGGCATGTGGGATCTAGTTCCCTGACCAGGGGTGGAACCCAGGCCCACTGCATTGCGAGTCCGGAGTCTTAGCCACTGGACCACCAAGGAGTCCTTAAAGTTGCTCCTTTTCTTGGTAAATAGGAGACTATTTGAGACCAAGAAAATACACCAACCCTCATCAAACTTTCACCCTCTTGTTCTAACACTTCCTGGAGTTTCTCAGCTGAATTAACTGTTACGATGGTTGGCAAATGGTGATCTAATTTTATCATTCCTTCTCAGTATATTAGTTGGCATTCCACTGCAAGAAAGAGCTCTCTCTTCATTTATTTATTCACTTTTTCATTTATATCAGTGTACACTCATGAAGTCTATTTTACTCAGTGGAATATAAATGGTTACTAACATCATTTTCATGTTCAAATTACACCACATTTGGTCTGGGATCTCTTGCAGGCTGGCTTCAACAAACAAAATATTCCAGGGTCTTAGTGGTCTTTTCCTGCTGCCATTCATGGAATTAGTCATTTCTCCAAGGAGCTCTGGCTCCATATAGTGGAGAATGGTACTTAGAAACTAAGATCTGGGTACTGAGTCTGCTTATTGCTACTGTTGTGTTATTGCTCCCAGGACCTCTCAATGGAGAGGATGCACAAACAGATACATACACTCTCCATCCATTATGACAGAAAGCAGATCAGTGGTTGTACAGGATGGTGAACAGGGGTTGGAGACAGGAATTATAAAAGAGCACAAGGAAACTATGGGGGTGATGGGTATAGTCACATGTCAAACTTATCAAAATGTACATTTTAAATATGTACACTTGTGCTGTGCTCTGCTAAGTTGCTTCAGTCATGTCCGACTCTTCGCGATCTCATAGACCATAGTCTACCAGGCTCCTCTGTCCATGGGATTCTCCAGACAAGAATACTGGAGTGGATTGCCATTTCCTACTCTAGGGGATCTTCCCAACTGAGGGATCGAACCCAGCTCTCTTAAGTCTCCTGCATTGGCAGACTGGTTCTTTTCCACTAGCACCACCTGGGAAGCTCATATGTAAATTATACTTCCATAAAGCTGTTAGAATTTTTAATGTTCCTGGATTCACCAGGGGAAGAAAGCAATATACTATGGATGTCTAACACCTTGTCTTCTAAGGAACTGCTTAAAGAAGAATAACACATATGATTTTTAAATCAGGAAATTCATCTTAGGTTCAGCATGTGTAAAATTAGAAGGATGATATAAAATTCTTCAAATATTTTTCTTAAATTAATATTATAGAATGTGGGACCTGTTTTCTGGGATTTTTTAAATGTTTAACAAATGGGAATGTATTTGGAATCCAAGTTTTAATTTTAAGTGAATTTTCTAAAACAATGATAATGAGTAAAATCAATAATAAATTTATGCAAAGTCATTTGCATGCAGGAAAAACATTTAGTAATTTCTTTTGTAAACCATGTGACCAAAAAAAATATACTTCAAATATACGGTTTAAAAAAAATATCTTGTGCATCCTTTGACCCAATAATTTCATATCTAGTATTTTTCCTGGAAATAAAGTCACAGGCACACCCAAAATTATTATGGATAAGAATGTTCATTACAATGTTACTTATAATATGAAGAATTATAATCAATCTAAATGTTTTGATAAATTATGGTTTAATAGTACAATTCAACTTGAAATAGACATGACTATTGTAGAATATTTGGTGTCAGCGAGAAATGTTCACTATATATTTTAAGTGAGAAAAACAGTATGGATAAAAACTCAGCAGTGGCCACGGGACTGGAAAAGGTCAGTTTTCATTCCAATCCCAAAGAAAGGCAATGCCAAAAATGTTCAAACTACCACACAATTGCACTCATTTCACACGCTAGCAAAGTAATGCTCAAAATTCTCCAAGCCAGGCTTCAGCAATACGTAAACCTTGAACTTCCAGATGTTCAAGCTGGTTTTAGAAAAGGCAGAAGAACCAGAGATCAACTTGCCAACATCCCCTGGATCATTGAAAGAGCAAGAGCTCCAGAAAAAACATCTGTTTCTGCTTTAATGACTATGTCAAAGCCTTTGACTGTGTGGATCTCAAAAAACTAGAAAATTCTGAAAGAGATGGGAATACCAGACCATCAGATGGCCTGGTATCAGATGACCAAAGTATTGGAGCTTCAGCTTCAGCATCAGTCCTTCCAATGAATATTCAGGTTTGATTTCCTTTAGGATTGACTGGTTTGATCTCCTTACCATCCAAGGGACTCTCAAAAGTCTTCTCCAACACCACAGTTCAAAAGCATGAATTCCGTGCACAGCTTTCTTTATGGTCCAACTCTCACATCCATACATGACTACTGGAAAAACCATAGCTTTGACTAGATGGACCTTTATTGGCAAAGTAATGTCTCTACTTTTTAATATGCTATCTAGATTGGTCATGACTTCCCTGGTGGATCAGACAGTAAAAACATCTGCCTACAATGTGGGAGACCTGGGTTCGATCCCTGGGTTGGGAAGATCCCCTGGAGAAGGAAATGGCAACCCACTCCAGTGTTATTGCCTGAAAAATCCCATGGACAGAAGAGCCTGGCAGGCTACAGTCCATGGGGTCGCAAAGAGTCGGACACGACTGAGCAACTTTACGTCACTAGGTTGGTCATAACATTTCTTCCAAGGAACAAGTGTCTTTTAATTTCATGGCTGCAGTCACCATCTGCAGTGATTTTGGAGCCCCCCAAAATAAAGTCTGTCACTGTTTCCACTGTTTCCCCATCTATTTACCATGAAGTGGTGGGACCCAAATGCCATGATCTTCGTTTTCTGAATGTTGAGTTTTAAGCCAGCTCTTTCACTCTCCTCTTTCAATTTCATCAAGAGGCTCTTTAGTTCTTCTTTGTTTTCTGCCATAAGAGTGGTGTCATCTGCCTATCTGAGGTCATTGATATTTTTCCTGGAAATCTTGATTCCAGCTTGTGCTTCATTCAGCCCGGCATTTTATATGATGTATTCTGCATGTAAGTTAAATAAGCAGGGTGACAATATACAATCTTGACGTACTCCTTTCCCAATTTGGAACCAGTCCATTGTTCCATGTCCATTTGTAACTGTTGCTTCTTGACCTGCATACAGATTTCTCAGGAGGCAGGTAAGGTGGTCTGGTATTCCCAGCTCTTTCAGAATTTTCCACAGTTTGTTGTGATCCACACAGTCAAAGGCTTTAGCATAGTCACTGAAGCAAAAGTAGATATTTTTCTGGAATTCTCTTGCTTTTTCTATGATCCAGGGGGTGTAGGCAATTTGATCTCTGGTTCCTCTGCCTTTTCTAAATCCAGCTTGAACATCTGGAAGTTCACGGTTCACATACTATTGAAGAATAGTTTGGAGAATTTTAAGCATTAGTTTGCTATCGTGTGAGGGTAATTGTGTAGTAGCTTGAACGTTCTTTGGCATTGCCTCTTTGGTATACAGTCTATAATCATTAGTCTTTACAGAGTCTGTATTTATCCCATTTAGTGTTAACGAGCCTATATTTCACTGCAGAAATTATGCTGCCCAGAACTCCTGGAAGTGTCACATAACAGCCAGTACAAATATAATTTTAATATCCAAAGATGTTTGAACTCCAAAGCATATGCCCCTGAGAGTTTCAGGTAAGGTATTTGGGGCAATATTTTGTGATTAGGGAAAATGAGGAAGGAAGGGAGGGAGGGAGGGGGGAAAAGAAGAAAAAGTTTATAATTTGGGTGGAATAAAAAAAAGTTCTGAAAAGGGTGCTGAGGGCAAATTATATGTGAAAGTGTTGGTCGCTTAGTAGTGTCAGACTCATTGCGGCCCCATGGACTATAGCCCGCTGGGCTCCTCTGTCCATGCAGTTCTTCACAAGAATACTGGAGTGGGTAGCCATGTCTTTTCCAGGAGCTCTTCCCGACCCAGGGATCGAAGCTGGGTCTTCCTCATTGCAGGCAGTTTCCTTATCATCTGAGCCACCAAATTAGATGTAAGAAGGGGTTAAATGTGACTTTTGCTGTCTTTCTGTCAAAGCTCTTCAGCAAAAGGCCACCAAACACACGAACTAGGTTCATAACTTGTGCAGGGAAAGAGGCCGAATCCCAGGAGGCAACGTTGGGGTGTGTCAGTGAGAGGGAGGTTAGAGAGAGCTGTTTGCAGAATGTATACTTTAATGTGTGTGTTGGGGAAGAGACTGGGTGCCCTCAGAAACTGGAGGCAAGTTTATGACTTGATATCCCAATAGGTCATCTCTCTGGGGAGGAGAGAATGGAAGGAGGAGAGAAGAAGGCAATCCTATCGGATAAGAAAAGGGGGTGTTTGGCCCTGTCTGTGAAGCCATGACTTTGTCTGTGCTCAGACACAGTTAGGAAGTGGCCTGGCCTTGCCTGGAAACTCACGGTGTTGGAGGACCTTCGTGCTGGTATTTTATGTCTGGTAGGGGCACAGCATGGCCCAGCTCTGAATGCCAGGCCACTTCTCTTCTAACTCAGTATCTGGCCTGGAAAACCCCATGGGCAGAAGAGCCTGGCGGGCTACAGTCCACAGGGCTGCAAAGTGTTGGACATGACTGAGCACACAGAGTAGTTTTAGGTTCACAGAAAAATTGAGCAGAAAGCCCTCTCCCCAACCAATCAGCACCATAGACCCGTTATTAACATCTTCCCTCCATGTGATAAGCTTGCAGTATGGTGAGGCTGATGAGCCAGCATTGACATATTACCATTAACCAAAGTCCATAGTTTTACATTAGGGTTCATTCTTTGTGTTGTACAGTTCTATGAGTTTTGACAAATATATAATGGTGAGTTTACACCATTACTGTATCATACAGAATAGTTTCACTGCCCTGAAAATCTCCTGTGGTCCAACTATTCATCTCTCTCCACCTCCCCCCTCCCCCCACGCCTGCCCCAGCCGCAGGTAGTGAAAGTGAAGAAAGTACCTCCCCCCCCCCCCCCCCCCCCCCCCCCCCGGCCCCAGGTAACTGATGTTTTACGACGTCTCCCTAGTTCTGCCTTTTCCAGAATGCCATTTCGGATTGGCTTCTCTCATTTCATGTGTTTGAGGTTCCTCTGTGTCCTCTCGCAGCTTGATAACTCTTTTTTTTTTATTACTGAATGATGTTCCGCTGTTTGTCTTCCAAATTCTGTATTCCACGGTTCCAGGCTCTTGCGCTGTAAACATCCTTGCCATAACATGGTTGCAAACATTTTGCCACACAACTAACTGGCCTTAAGGCAATTTTCTCAAAAAGATAAAATAACAAAACATAAAAGAGGGACATTATAAAGGACATAGTGAAACATAAGAAATGAATAACAAAATTTAAAAGACTTCATTGTGAAATGCCAAAAATTTGAATACATTTAAAATGTGTGTAGCTTCATGACAATACTTCGTAAATAGCTGGTTTTATTTTGGGTTTTGCTTGTCTAAGCACCTCTCTTCCAAGTGTTTCATTCACAGTATTTTATACTTTTTCTTCTTGTTGATTTTTCTCCTCCTTTGGCTTTGCACAAGGTTTTTTTTTTTTTTTTTCACTAAAATACCTTCCTTAGTAATAGAGATATCAGATTCCACAAAATAAAATGCATATTTGTACCTGAGCTTTTTACTACTCAGAGAAGGCAATGGCACCCCACTCCAGTACTCTTGCTTGGAAAATCCCATGGATGGAGGAGCCTGTTAGGCTGCAATCCATGCAGTCGCTAAGAGTCGGACACGACTGAGCAGCTTCACTTTCACTTTTCACTTTCATGCATTGGAGAAGGAAATGGCAGCCCACTCCAGTGTTCTTACCTGGAGAATCCCAGGGACGGGGGAGCCTGGTGGGCTGCCATCTATGGGGTCGCAGAGAGTCGGACACAACTGAAGTGACTTAGCATAGCATTTGTACTACTGGGTGCTCTTGGTATATTGTCACATGTCCACTGGAAGACGTTCCAAAGTTCAGTGGGAAATGTAGGTCCAAGTTTGTGCCTTCAAGGGATCAGCCTCTTTCTCCTCTGGTATATGTAATGTGTTTCAAAATAAGAATCCAACTATTGGAGCAATTTGTTGTCATCTGTCGGCTTGACAGAATGTGGTCAACTGGAGAAGGGAATGGCAAACCACTTCAGTATTCTTGCCTTGAGAACCCCATGAACAGTATGAAAAGGCAAAATGATAGGATACTGAAAGAGGAACTCCCCATGTCAGTAGGTGCCCAATATGCTACTGGAGATCAGTGGAAAAATAACTCCAGAAAGAATGAAGGGACGGAACCAAAGCAAAAATAATACCCAGCTGTGGATGTGACTGGTGATAGAAGCAAGGTCCGATGCTGTAAAGAGCAATATTGCATAGGAACCTGGAATGTCAGGTCCAAGAATCAAGGCAAATTGGAAGTGGTCAAACAAGAAATGGCAAGAGTGAATGTCGACATTCTAGGAATCAGCGAACTAAAATGGACTAGAATGGGTGAATTTAATTCAGATGACCATTATATTTACTACTGCGGGCAGGAATCCCTCAGAAGAAATGGAGTAGCCATCATGGTCAACAAAAGAGCCTTAAATGCAGTACTTGGATGCAATCTCAAAAATGACAGAATGATCTCTGTTCGTTTCCAAGGCGAACCATTCAATATCACAGTAATCCAAGTCTATGCCCCAACCAGTAACGCTGAAGAAGCTGAAGTTGAACGGCTCTATGAAGACCTACAAGACCTTTTAGAAGTAACACCCAAAAAAGATGTCCTTTTCATTATAGGGGACTGGAATGCAAAAGTAGGAAGTCAAGAAACACCTGGAGTAACAGGCAAATTTGGCCTTGGAATACAGAACGAAGCAGGGCAAAGACTAATAGAGTTTTGCCAAGAAAATGCACTGGTCATAGCAAACACCTTCTTCCAACAACACAAGAGAAGACTCTACACATGGACATCACCAGATGATCAACACCTAAATCAGATTGATTATATTCTTTGCAGCCAAAGATGGAGAAGCTCTATACAGTCAACAAAAACAAGACCAGGAGCTGACTGTGGCTCAGATCATGAATTCCTTAATACCAAATTCAGACTTAAATTGAAGAAAGTAGGGAAAACCACTAGACCATTCAGGTATGACCTAAATCAAATCCCTTATGATTATACAGTGGAAGTGAGAAATAGATTTAAGGGCCTAAATCTGAGAGGTAGAGTGCCTGATGAACTATGGAATGAGGTTCGTGACATTGTACAGGAGACAAGGATCAAGACCATCCCCATGGAAAAGAAATGCATAAAAGCAAAATGGCTGTCTGGGGAGGTCTTACAAATAGCTGTGAAAAAAAGAGAAGTGAAAAGCAAAGGAGAAAAGGAAAGATATAAGCATCTGAATGCAGAGTTCCAAAGAATAGCAAGAAGAGATAAGAAAGGCTTCCTCAGAGATCAATGCAAAGAAATAGAGGAAAACAACAGAATGGGAAAGACTAGAGATCTCTTCAAGAAAATTAGAGATATCAAGGGAACATTTCATGCAAAGATGGGGTCGATAAAGGACAGAAATGGTATGGACCTAACAGAAGCAGAAGATACTAAGAAGAGGTGGCAAGAATACACAGAAGAATTGTACAAAAAAGATCTTCATGATCCAGATAATCACGATGGTGTGATCACTCACCTAGAGCCAGACATCCTGGAATGTGAAGTCAAGTGGGCCTTGGAAAGTATCACTACGAACAAAGCTAGTGGAGGTGATGGAATTCCAGTTGAGCTATTCCAAATCCTGAAAGATGATGCTGTGAAAGTGCTGCACTCAATATGCCAGCAAATTTGGAAAACTCAGCAGTGGCCACAGGACTGGAAAAGGTCCGTTTTCATTCCAATCCCAAAGAAAGGCAATGCCAAAGAATGCTCAAACTACCACACAGTTGCATTCATCTCACATGCTAGTAAAGTCATGCTCTAAAGTCTCCAAGCCAGGCTTCAGCAGTACATGAACCATGAACTTCCAAGATGTTCAAGCTCGTTTTAGAAAAGGCAGAGGAACCACAGATCAAATTGCCAACATCCGCTGGATCGTGGAAAAAGCAAGAGAGTTCCAGAAAAACATCTATTTCTGCTTTATTGACTATGCCAAAGCCTTTGACTGTGTGGATCACAAGAAACTGTGGAAAATTCTGAAAGAGATGGGAATACCAGGCCACCTGATCTGCCTCTTGAGAAATCTGTATGCAGGCCAGGAAGCAACAGTTAGAACTGGACATGGAACAACAGACTGGTTCCAAATAGGAAAAGCAGTACGTCAAGGCTGTATATTGTCACCCTGCTTATTTAACTTATATGTAGAGTACATCATGAGAAATGCTGGGCTGGAAGAAACATAAGCTGGAATCAAGATTGCCGGGAGAAATATCAATAACCTCAGGCATGCAGATGACACCACCCTTATGGCAGAAAGTGAAGAGGAACTAAAAAGCCTCTTGATGAAAGTGAAAGTGGAGAGTGAAAAAGTTGGCTTAAAGCTCAACATTCAGAAAACGAAGATCATGGCATCCGGTCCCATCACTTCATGGGAAATAGATGGGGAAACAGTGTCAGACTTTATTTTTGGAGGCTCCAAAATCACTTCAGATGGTGACTGCAGCCATGAAATTCAAAGATGCTTACTCCTTGGAAGGAAAGTTATGACCAACCTAGATAGCATATTCAAAAGCAGAGACATTACTTTGCCAACAAAGGTCCATCTAGCCAAGGCTATGGTTTTTCCTGTGGTCATGTATGGATGTGAGAGTTGGACTGTGAAGAAGGCTGAGCACTGAAGAATTGATGCTTTTGAACTGTGGTGTTGGAGAAGACTCTTGAGAGTCCCTTGGACTGCAAGAAGATCCAACCAGTCCATTCTGAAGGAGATCAGCCCTGGGATTTCTTTGGAAGGAATGATGCTAAAGCTGAAACTCCAGTTCTTTGGCCACCTCATATGAAGAGTTGACTCATTGGAAAAGACCCTGTTGCTGGGAGGGATTGGGGGCAGGAGGAGAAGGGGACGACAGAGGATGAGATGGCTGGATGGCATCACTGACTCGATGGACATGAGTCTGAGTGAACTCCAGGAGTTGGTGATAGACGGGGAGGCCTGGTGTGCTGCGATTCATGGGGTCGCAAAGAGTTGGACACGACTAAATGACTGAACTGAACTGAACTGTCGGCTTGATAAAATCATCAATAAGGTCAATAACATATCTGAATCAGTTGAAATCAAACTGTCAAACCAAAAACTGTCAACCAGTTATTTTATATTTTATGGCAAAATTGCTTATGGCCAATTAGTTATGCAGCAAAAATATTTGCAGCAACCATGTTAATGGCAAAGAAGCTATGGCATACAGTTTGTTGATCCATTCACCTATTGAAAGACATCTTGGTTGCTTCCAAGTTTTGGCAGTTATGAAACATGCCCTATATCTGCATGCAGGTTTTTGTGTGATCAAGTTTTCAGCTCATTGAGTTTATAACTAGAGCTTTGATTTCTGGAACACATGGTAAGACTGTGTTGCTCTACATCCTCACCAGCATTTGGTGTTGTCAGTGTTTTTGATTTTAGCCATTCTCTTGGGTGTTTTGCTGGTAGATTTTTTAAAAAATACCAGCTCTCCAGTGTAAGGGAAAGCCCCAAATTACCAACTTTCATGGTGTAAATCATCCCAGCATGGCCAATTGAAGCAACCAAAGCGGTGTCGCTGAGCACAGAGCTGGAGGAGATATGCCAGGGTGTTTGTGCTGCCTATGGCACCTCTGCCTGTACAGATGCTCAGCACAGAGACTGGGCTTAGCCATCCTGGACAAATCCTGTTATCATCTTCTTAGACTGGTGGCCACTGCTTGATCATTCACGGTTGACTTCCTGATGATCAGAGTGGGAAAATCATGTAAGCAGCTGCCTCTACAGAACCCAAGCTTAACTAGGCTAATTTCTGTCTTAATTGCAAAGATGCTAAGGGTGGCAAGTGGGTATTTAGCAAGCTCTAAGCCGTGCTCTTCAACGCTTGGTGATACAGCAGAGCTTCCAGCCTCTAGAAGCTCATCTCCCAAGTCATCTAAAATGGTTTGTTCCCACAAGACTAAATCCTGGCCACCCTAAATCTTTTCCCTTTTCTCTTACTTTGACTATGACCCCACTCAGTACCCCAATAACTTTCTGGTGTGCTGAGTCACTCAGTCGTGTCTGACTCTCTATGACCCCATGGACTATAGCCTGCCAGGCTCCTCTGTCCATGGGATACTCCAGGCAAGAATACTGGAGTGGGTTGCCATTTCCTTCTTCAAGGGATCTTTTCTACCCTGGGATCGAACCCATGTCTCTTGCATCTCCTGCATTGGCAACTAGATTCTTTACCACTGTGCTACCTGGGAAGACCATACCTTTCTGAGGTCACCCTCTTTCTCTCCACAGCTGTTGGGGTTCCCATGGTTTCTCAGAGGGCACCCAATGGCATCACCGACTTGATGGACATGAATTTGAGCAAGCTCCGGGAGTTGTTGATCGACAGGGAAGCCTGGTGTGCTGCAGTCCACGGGGTCGCAAAGAGTCGGACACGACTGAGAGACTGAACTGAACTGAACCTGATATAAATTTTAAGCTCTCTGAAATAAGAAAACAATCATATGCACACAGGATTATGTTTGCAATCTCCAGGAAGGTTCAATTATGTAACTGATTCTTCTCTTCCTAGAGCATTCTTTCTTAGTCACCAATAAGCAAGGTTGGTAATGATCATTTGATGATTTCATGTACAGCAATTATTTGATTAAAGCTAAATTTAGCCTTTATATGTGAGATTATGCTTTGAAGTGTGACCAAATGAAACCAGGCTCCGCAAGCATGAAACAGGTGCAGCCATGAAGTCAAAGCGAGGGTGTGGGAGCAGGATGGCTGGGTTCTGTGCCCAGTCCTGTCACATGAGTCCTACTCTGCTGGCATAGAGGGGGACCTCAGTACAATTAGCAGATGGGATTAGTAAGGGTGATCATCCCAGATAAGTGAAGTAATTTATCCAAAAGGAAAACAACTCCCTGCTGCCCTGGAGGCCCTGCCAGCGGCCTGATCCCTGCTGGCTTCTCCGGCCCGCTGCAAGTGCCCTGCACTAAGCCCAGGTCTGACCTTGGGCAGATTGTGCAATCTCTTGAGGTTAATTTCCTCGTCTGTTACCTGAGACTGCAGCCTTTCATGATGGACAGGTGGACTGGCTCAGAGGCTTCAGCCATGGGCTGGAAGCGGATGACAGGGAATTTAAAACCAGTTTTGTCACCTTTGGTGCTATGTGACCTTGCCTGAGAAAGCACTTAATTTAAACCCGTTTCTCTCTCTCCTAAATAAGGATTATGATGATGGTGGGCTAGGAAATTATAGGACACTGTTACCCCCGACCCCCAAAGGTCCTGTTAAATCTGGCCCAAACTCCAATTCCTTGACCTCTAGAGGTCCGAAATCCTCCCCTCGGTTTCTATGAATTTCTGGGCTCACCTACCGTTGATTACCCTGCCTCTGGGCACCTCATTCACGTGTGTTACCTCCACTCTGCCCCACATCAACCTGGATGCCAACCCAGCTGGACTGCCATGAAAAATGCACTTCTGTAGAAGCATCCTGTGAACTGAAAGAAAGTGAATGGGGGCAGGGTGCAGCGGCCACGGAGAGGACAGTGGCACATTTCAGGCATCTCGCAGCCTCACACACATCCAAACATTCTTAGTAGGAGCATGTGCTCAGTGCTTGATCGCGTCTGACTCTTCGTAACCCCGTGGACTGTAGCCCGCCAGGCTCCTCTGTCCATGGGATTCTCCAGGCAAAAATACTACAGTGGGCTGCCATGCTCTCCTCCAGGGGATTTTCCCAACCCAGGGATCAAACCCACGCCTTTTATGTCTCCTACACTGGCAGGCATGCTCTTCACCACTAGAGCCAACAGGAAGCATAATCTTTCCCATTCTGCCCTCCCAGGTCCCTCTAAATTCCAGCTTCTGTTCCAAAACACTGATCAAAGTATTTTGCCAACAATCCAGCTTTCTCCTTCTAAGGGAGATGCTGGGGAATAAAAGTCTCTCTGTCTCATTACAGTTATAAGAACTGAATCGATGTGCTTTGTCATGGGGCCATCTCATGCCATCCTCACCTCTAAGCTTAAAGTGTGGTTTTACTGATGCAGATGCAGAAGTAGGGTGGGGGTGGGGGATGAAGTGAGCACCCCTCAGCCCTAGGGGAGGGCAGTGCTGAATTCAAAGCCAAGCTGATTCCAAAGCCCAAGTTCTCCTTCTACCACCTGCCCATTGGTCTGTGAGGCCTGGGAACCCCCAGGACTGGTCTGGATGAACACCTGCTCCTAGAAACAAGCTGGCAAGTCACCCCTCCTCTCCAGGAGGGCAAAGACCCTGCTTCCACATCACCCTCTCCCAGGGGAAACCTGGTTCCAGGACCACCAAGGGGCAGCCAGGGTCTCCCAAAGGCCTTGATGAGGAGCAGCAGGAAAGAAGCTTTGCTCTCCAGCTCCCCCCCTTCCTGTGTCTGTCCTTCCACGCCCCCCATCAGCCTTCCCACTTCCTCAGCCTTCAGCACCCACCCCCTAAAATGACTTTCACTAAAGACACCCATCTCCTGACAGCCAGATAAAAGCACAAGCTGGTGGGTGATTCAGAGAGGAAGTTAGAGGTGAGGGGTGGAAAGCAGTGGGGCACACCCAGGAGGGAGGCATCTGAGCGAGGCTGGGAGTCAAAGTGGAGGTCGTGACTGAGGAGGCAGTGCTCAGAGTGCACGATGCATCTAAAGCCACTGGAAAGGTCCACAAGCCATCCCCAGTAGCAAGAGTGACAAGACGTGGGAACGAATCTTAGCAAAATACATCAAAGATCTGCTGGGCTCTGGAACACAGCTTGTCTATCCAAGCCTGGCCCCAGCTAATGGCAAAGGCTCTGTAACTTCCCGAGCACTCCCCACCAGCCGGCTGGGGAAGAGATAGCAGAGAACGTGCTGAGTGGTCTGGACAATCAGCGTCGGGTTAGAGTTAGCTCTGGATATCTGGTCTCATCACTACATAGCAAATAGAAGGGGGAAAGTGGAAACAGTGACAGGTTTTATCTTAGGCTCCAAAATCACTGCAGATGGTGACTGAAGCCTTGGAATTCAAAGACACTTGCTCCTTGGAAGGAAAGCTCTGACAAACCTAGACAGTCCATCAAAAAGCAGAGACATCATTTTGCTGACAAAAGTTTGTCTACTCAAAGCTATGGCTTTTCCATTAGCCACGTACGGATGTGAGAGTTGGATGATAAAGAAGGTTGAGCGCTGAAGAATTGACGCTTTCGAATTGTCGGGCTGGAGAAGACTCTTGAGAGTCCCTTGAATTGCAAGGAGATCAAACCAGTCAATCCTAAAGGAAATCAACCGTGAATATTCATTGGCAGGACTGGTACTGATACTGAATCTGCAATAGTCAGGCCACCTGATGTGAAGAGCCGAGTCACTGGAAAAGACCCTGATGCTGGGAAAGACTGAAGGCCGGAGGAGAAGGGGGCAACAAAGAATGAGATGGTTAGATAGCATTACCAACTCAATGGACATGAATCTGAGCAAACTCCAGGAAATAGTGGAAGACAGGGGAGCCTGGCATGCTGCAGTCCATGGGGTTTCAAAGAGTCAGACATGCCTTAGCGACTAAACAACAACAACACGGATAACATACAAAATAAAGATCAGCAGAAAGTCAGAGCTGATTCTGCGACCTCAAACAGGGGAGTGAGAGGGCTGAGGGAGAAGGTGGGGAGACACAGTATGAAGGTATCTTTTATTTTTAGATCATCAAGTAAATGGAAGGTGAGGTTATTATAACACCTTGCATTTCTACAGCACTTTACAATTTACCCAATGTTTGCATGTACATCATTTCTTTTAGAAAACTGAATTGTCCAGGGTCTAGAGTTTAGCTGCACAGTTTGAACTGCAGCCTTACCATGTGCTCATCCATGATGTTATTTTTTATTTTTAATATTTTCATGTTGTGGACCATTTTTAAAGTCTTTATTGAATTTGTTACAATATTGATACTGTTTTAGTTTTTACGGCCACAAAGCCTATGGGATCTAATTCCCCAACCAGGGATCAAACCCGCATCCCTGCAGTGGAAGGCAAAGTCTTTTTTTTTTTTTTTCAGTTGGAAATTTTATTTATTTTTTTATTAATTTTATTTTATTTTTAAACTTTACATAATTGTATTAGTTTTGCCAAATATCAAAATGAATCCACCACAGGTATACATGTGTTCCCCATCCTGAACCCTCCTCCCTCCTCCCTCCCCATTCCATCCCTCTGGGTCGTCCCAGTGCACCAGCCCCGAGCATCCAGTATCGTGCATCGAACCTGGACTGGCAACTCGTTTCATACATGATATTTTACATGTTTCAATGCCATTCTCCCAAATCTTCCTACCCTCTCCCTCTCTCACAGAGTCCATAAGACTGTTCTATACATCAGTGTCTCTTTTGCTGTCTCGTACACAGGGTTATTGTTACCATCTTTCTAAATTCCATATATATGCATTAGTATACTGGAAGGCAAAGTCTTAACCACTGTACTGCCAGGGAAGTCCCTCATCCATGACTTTACGAAGACAGTTTTCTTCCCTGCATCTCACGTTTGCCGTTTATACGATGGAAATACCAATCATACTGTCCTCACAGGGTCGGTATGGGGACTAAATGAGACAGCCACTCATTCATTCATTCATTCAAAAGTTTTGAGCTGCTCCTATATGCCAAGCTCTGTTCTAAGCACAGGGAACAAATTATGCCAAAAGTTTTTTTTCCATGCAACGTTCTCTCTAGTGGGAGGGACAGAAAATGGCCATTGAGTGGACTGTATTGTATATTAGAAGGTGATGTGGGGTATGAACTAAATTGAGCTGGTGGATGGGACCCTAGCACCTGGCACCTCTGAAGCATAGGCCAAACACCAGCCATTATTATCCACCCCTCTCCTGCTCTCAGTGACCCTGCATGGTTGACAGGCTTATAACTTACATCTTATAGGTGTGCCACTGAGGCTCAGAGAGGCTAAGGACCTTTCTAGGGCCACACAGCCAGCACAGGCCAAGCCAGGACTTGGATCTAACCCCTACTCCAGGGCTAAAGCCCCAGGGGACACGCTCCGGAGAAACTGCTGTCTCCGCAGCTCTGTCACCTTCCTCCCTGCCCCGGAAGCCCAGAACTTGCTGAACAAGCAGGACGCGCAGGCGATCTGGCCCTGGGTGCCTGCTGGGAGGCCAATCCCAGAGCCTCCTGGGCAGTGTTCCTGTGGTGCGAAGGCTGTCAGGGCTCCAGGGAGAACCATCAGCTTGTTTTACTGACTTTCCACCCGGATGACTCCTCCAGGCCTACAGTTAGGAGACAATGAACAGAAGACAGAGAAGAGGAACCCTGGGCAGCCCCCCAGGGCCGTGCCTTCTCTGACCCCCAGGGCCTTTCGGAGTCAGGGCAGGGCTCAGACAGCAGCCCCAGTCTGCAAACAGCAGCCCCAGTTCACACTCAGGAGTGGCTCCTCTGGGCCAGAGCTCTAGGCTCCAGAGCAAGAGATGGCGGCAGGCAGCCTCCACCGCAGGTCCTGGCTGTGCGGGGCCTCCATCCAAGGCTTGCAGCCCTGCCTCCCTGCAAGCAGCCAGGGCTCTCTGACTCCCACTCGCAGGCCAGGCCCTCCACCTGGAATTAACCAGAACTCTCTGAGGGTAAGTACTCAGCTGCCAGCCAGAGACCCGCTAGTGATACTGACAAGCTTCCAAGGGCCGCCTGTCTTCTTCTTGTTGCTCAGTCACTAAGTCATGTTCGACTCTTTGTGACCCCATGGACTGCAGCACACCAGGCTTCCCTGTCCTTCCCTATCTCCCGGAGTTTGCTCAAACTCATGTCCGTTGAGTCGGTGGTGCCATCCAACCATCTCATCCTCTGTCGCCTCCTTCTCCTCTTGCCCTCAATCTTTCCCAGCCTCAGGGTCTTTTCCAATGAGCGCCTTTTTAGGTTTGGGAATAACACTGCCCCTGCTGATACACCCCCAAGATCCACAGCAGAGCACCCCCAAATGACTGCCAAGGAGGCCTACTCACTTGATAACATACTCCCTCCAGCCAGACAGGAGCTCCCCAGGACTACAGGACCCAAGCCCTGTCCTCACACCACTGTCCCCACCCCACCCCCACGCCCCCACCCCCAGTAGACCTAGTTCCAGATCCCAACCTGCATGGTCCCAGGGCCCCTCCCTGGCCCCTGCAGACTATTTTAAGATCCGGGCTTCCCAGCTCTAGGAATGCAAGATGAAAGTGAAGTGACATATTCTGTTTTGTAAATACCTTTTCAGGGGATTTCCTGGAGGTCCAGTGGTTAAAAATCTGCTTTGCAATTCAAGGGATACCGGTTTGATCTCTGGTCTGAGACGATCCCACGTGCTTCGGAGCAGCTAAGCCTGTGAGTCACAGCTACTCCAGCCTATATGCCTGGAGCCCATGCTTCGCAGCAAGAGAAGCCCCCACAATGAGAAGCCTGCACGCTGCTATAGAGAGTAGTCCCCACTTACCACAGCTAGAGAAAGCCCACACACAGCAACGAAGACCCAGTTCAGCCAAAAATAAATAAATGATTTATTTAAAAAAATTTTATTATAAAATTCAAACAACAGAATGCATATAAAGTACAAAGGAGTAGCTCCGAAATGGGTGAAGGGGATCAAAAGGTGCAAACTTCCAGTTATAAAATAAGCCCTGGGGATGTAATGTATAGCTTGGGGACTGTAGTTAATAATACTGTGTTGCACAGTTGAAAGTTGCTACGAGAGTCGATCTTAAAAGTTGTCATCACAAGAAAAATACTTCTGTTACTATGTGTGGTGACAGATGTTAATTAGACTTATTGGGGTGATCACTTCACAATACACACACAAATGCTGAATCTTTATATTGTATGCCTGAAATGAACATTAATATTATATGTCAAAAATCAATAGCTCCTCCCACACCATCCTCCTTAATGTCAATTCCCAGAAGTGTCTACACTTAACAGTTTGGTATGTATTTCTCCACTCTTATACATATACACATACACTCAAACACATACCTCATATAGAATCCTTTCACATAAGCAGGAACATTTTGTATAAACTGTTCTGCACTTTGCTTTTTTTTTTTTTAAAGCAGTAGTTACTGTTTTAAACTTTTATTTTTACTTTTTTACTTTTTTGTTTTTTGACCATGTCTTGGAACATGTGGGATCCTGAAAGATCAAACCAGCACCCCCTGCATTGGGCATGTGGAGTCACTGGGAAGTCCTGAACTTTGCTCTTCTGTGTGCTGCAAGGACATTTTTCTCTGCAGGACATTTAAAGCTGATTCATTGCTCTGGTGGTTGCTACAACATTCATTGCAGAGATCTTCCATGATATGTTTAATCATCCCCCTATTGATGTACAGTTACTTCGTTTCCGATTATTCACCTCTACAAACAAAACTGCAATAAAATATTTGTGCACACATCTCTTCATAATTGCATTTTTCCATAGGTTCACTTCCAGGAACTCCTGTTATCCCATTTTATTTTGCATTCTTTGATGACAAGTGAGGTTGCCATATTTTCATCTGTTGGTGGGCACTTTACACAGAAAAATGAATTTGTTCTACTTTGCCCATGTCTCTGTTCCAGTAAGCAAGCCTCACCAGTGGGCAGTGGAGAAGAATTCAGAAGAAAGACAGGAAAATCCGTCAACAGGCTGAAGAATGGCAGGCAGAGTAGGATTCACGCCAGTGGACGTGCACGAGGCCAGCTCACGGTTGGATGGTGGACAGAAGGGAGGCTGACTCAACAGACACATCCTCCCCCCATTTCAGCATCCTCACCTGTGTTGCCTTCAGAAGCAGCAAGCTGAGGTGGGTAGGGAAAGGGAAGCCAACTCAGAGCCAGAGACAAGTTCAAAACCAGGCTGAGATAGGGAGAAATCAGTGCCTCAGGAAGAAAGGAATCAGCCACGTCGGCACTACAACAGCTGAGCACTAAAGAATTGATGCTCTTAAAATAAATGGGACCTAATTAAACTTAAAAGCTTTTGCACAACGAAGGAAACTATAACGAAGTGAAAAGACAGCCTTCAGAATGGGAGAAAATAATAGCAAATGAAGCAACTGACAAAGAATTAATCTCAAAAATATACAAGCAACTCCTGAAGCTCAATTCCAGAAAAATAAATGACCCAATCAAAAAATGGGCCAAAGAACTAAACAGACAGTTCTCCAAAGAAGACATACAGATGGCTAACAAACACATGAAAAGATGCTCAACTTCACTCATTATCAGAGAAATGCAAATCAAAACCACTATGAGGCACCATTTCACACCAGTCAGAATGGCTGCGATCCAAAAGTCTACAAGCAATAAATGCTGGAGAGGGTGTGGAGAAAAGGGAACCCTCTTACACTGTTGGTGGGAATGCAAACTAGTACAGCCACTGTGGAGAACAGTGTGGAGAAACCAGAATTGAAAAGGACACATGAACCCCAATGTTCATCGCAGCACTGTTTATAATAGCCAGGACATGGAAGGAACCTAGATGTCCATAAGCAGATGAATGGATAAGAAAGCTGTGGTACATATACACAATGGAGTATTACTCAGCCACTAAAAAGAATACATTTGAATCAGTTCTAATGAGGTAAATGACACCGGAGCCTATTATACAGAATGAAGCAAGCCAGAAAGAAAAGCACCAATACAGTATACTAACGCATATATATGAAATTTAGAAAGATGGTAACAATAACCCTATATGTGAGACAACAAAAGAGACACAGATGTATAGAACAGTCTTTTGGACTCTGTGGGAGAAGGCGAGGGTGGGATGATATGAGAGAATAGCATTGAAACGTGTATTATCATATATGAAACAGATCGCCAGTCCAGGTTCGAGGCATGAGACAGGGTGCTCAGGGCTGCTGCACTGGGATGACCCAGAGGGATGGCATGGGGAGGGAGGTGGGAGGGGGATTCAGGATGGAAAACACATGTAAACCCATGGCTGATTCATATCAATGTATGGCAAAACCCACTACAATATTGTAAAGTAATTAGCCTCCAACTAAAATAAATAAATTAAAAAAAAAAAAAAAGAATGGATGCTCTTGAACTGGAGAAGACCTGTGTTGGAGAAGACTCTTGAGAGTTCCTTGGACAGCAAAGAGATCAAACTAGTCAATCCTAAAGGAAATTAACCCTGAATATTCATTGGAAGGACTGATGCTGAAACTGAAGCTCCAATACTGTGGCCACCTGATGCAACAAGCTGACTCATTGGAAAAGACCCTGATGCTGGGAAAGACTGACAAGCAGGAGAAGGGGATGACAGAGGATGAGATGGTTGTATGGCATCACTGACTCAATGGACATGAGTTTGAACAAGCTCCGGAAAATAGTGAAGGACAGGGAAATCTGGCATGCTGCAGTCTATGGGGTCGCAAAGAGTCAGACACCACTAAGCAACTGAACGACCATAAATGCTAAAACAGAAACCCCTCACCATCCGGGCATTATTCTGCTACCCTGTAGATTCACAAATAAGTGATAGGCTAGCAAATGCTTAGCAACCAGCTCTCCAGGAAAAACAGAAGCCCTGAATTGTAGCAGCACTTGCTTGATTTCCATGCTGTGAATACCACTGCCCCTTTCAATTTCAAACTCGAAGGTGATGTCAGGAGCTGAGAAGAGAGTCAGGCACCTGGCTCTTGGTTCTCTCAAGCTGGTGGGCTGGGCTCCAGCCCAGCCTTGGAGGACCTTGGGCCAGGGAAATGGACAAGACACTGCAGAGAGTAGGAATCGGAGAGTAGTACAACCCATATGCTTCTCATCTGTCCTTCACCATGTGGGCATGATCACACATACCCATCAGTGATGAGGCATTTAAGTAACAGGAATAATAAGTGGAGCAGGGTGGAGGGGCCACAGGGTGCTCACTGAGAATGTCCTCTGTTGTCTGAAAGACCTTTTAAGGAAGCAATTATTTTATTTTCTAACCTCCAAGCCTAAATCTGAGCCAAAAGGAGCTATAAGAGTTGAAGGAATGGAGACTTCCACCTTCTTTGGTGTCTTCACTCCCAGACCCCCTTCTCTGATGGTTTCAGCTAGGTATCTTTCTAGTAGAAAAGTCTAAGCATGTCACTACTCTCAAAATGCTTCCATCCCACTTTGGCTCTTTAACACGGTTGACAGCGTCACTCATGGTCTGTCCCCTGCTCACCACTACAGCCTCATTTCTCTCTTTTGACCTAAATTCCAGTCTTAATGAATGGCTTCTGGCTGTTCAAATCAACCATACTCTGTCTTAGCTCCCTACCTTCCTGAGGGCTCTTCTTTGTACCCCGGACTCTCTTTTGCCTCCATCCTTAGCTCCCCAAATTCTTCACTAGGTCTTGAAGTTAACTCACCTCTATAACCTCCAGCTTAGGTGATACCTTGATGCCTAAACTGCCAGGATACCCTGCTTTCTCTACTGTTGACTCAGCATGCACTGTTGCTCTGACTCTCCACCAAACTACAAACTCCTCACAGGGCAGGGACCTCATCTTGTCATCACTGGGTTCTACTTCCTAGAAGGGTGTGTGGCACATATAAGCCCTGAGGAAATAGTTGTCAAATGACTCCCCAACTTCTATTCATCAAAATGCATTCATCAAAACTTCCCTGGTGGTCCAGTGGTTAACAATCTGCCTGGCAATTCAGGGAACACGGGTTCGATCCCTGGTCCAGGAAGATTCCACATGCTGTAGGGCAACCAAGCCCGTGTGCCACAATAACTAAGCCTGTGCTTTAGAGCCTGCATGTCTCAACTGCTGAAGATCACACACCCTAGAGCCTGTGCTCTGCAACAAGAGAAGCCACCACAATGAGAAACCTGCGTACAAAAACTAGAGAGTAGCCCCTGTTCCCCGCAACTTGAGAAAGCCTGTGCTCAGCAATGAAAATGCAGCACAGCCAAAAAATTAAAATGAAAAAAATTAATTAAAAAATACATTCATCAGATATTTGTAAGCACCTTAACATGCTAAGATCTGAATGAGGCCCAGGGATTCAGAAGTCAGTAAGCACCATACATAGGTGATATTACCCATCCTGCCTTTTCCCTGTAAAACACTGAGCAAAAAAAAAACCAAGAGACCATGGGACCAACGTGCCTGCCACCCTGATGGGGACTGACTAGGTGAGCAGTGGGAAGCAAGAGGAAAACTGTGGATTCCAGCTATAAATTATACAAATGCTTGGCATTAAAAAATTATTTTAACACATCAAATATTAAGTCATTCGTATGCTCTGCAATTACTTTATCTGTCATCAGAGCACTCAAGCTATTTGAAGCGGTGACAGATGGAAAGGAGTCTGTGCCAATTTCTCCTGCAGGTGTGCATCTGGGCGAGAGGGAGGGTGCTGTACGTGCAGGAAGGGAGGGGACGGGGGCAGGGTGGCCGAGGTTATGAAACTGGGGCTGCTGTGAGAGAGGCTTGGCCAGAAATAAAAATGACAAATTTGCATACTGGAGAGCTGCAGGGCATTGCACTCCCTGGGAACTCAGGGTGATAATTAACTGGGTAACTCAAGGGAGGTGAAGCAGCATGTTGCCCACATCACAGAAGGGGAAATCAAGGCCCGGCAGAACTCAGGGGGTGGATAAGGCAGAGATACTGCCCAGACTGGGTGTTCTGGCTCCACCACTTCAAGCCCTAATCCGTTCTCTGAGGGCTGCAACCTGGAGAAGTCAGGCAAACAGGGAACTGGGGAGAGGTGGGCCCAGGAATGCCTACGGATGGGATCCTCAGAGGCCAGCAGGTGAGGGATGGAGGGATGGATGGAAGACCAGACTCAGAATGTCTGACCCAGGCCTGATGGTTTCCTAGGAAACTCTAGCACAGGATATGAGATCCACTCTTGAAGAGACTGAATTGCACCTTTAAACCCAGCCTGATGCAAAACTTCCTGGGTCCTAGAAGGTATGCCTGCCAGACAGCATCACCCATTCGCCTGTTTGCCCTTATCCACTAGGCCTTACCTCATTCCCTAAATCCCAGAGCCTGGGGTCTGCTTCAGACATGCCATCCTTGGCTGTCTCTGACAAGGCCCCCCTTTGTAGGAGGGCATGGCTGTCCCCTTCTGAGTCCACACCCAGCTCCTCCACCCTCATCTCCTTCTTCCACCCACTGTACTCATGCAACCACTCTGATTCCAGACCACACCACCTTAACTTTCTCAGTTAACTGCGGTTTCAGAACTCACTTCTCACTCCTCCCCTCCAATCCCTCCCCCATAAAAATGGGCAGGAGAAAACTGTTATGTTTCTTAAAGGAGAAACATTGTTATTGGAGCAAGGATGGATGGAGAGTCCCATGCTTCATTCATTCATTCATTCCTACAAGAAATAGAAACTCATTTGTTACTCTGGGAAAAGCACTCCAGCAGGCCCGGAATTATGGAGTTAAGTTAAGGCCTAGAGGAGGGCATGGCATAATATGGGAAGCAGGCAAGGGAGTGACTAACTACCCCTCGGGCAGGTTCTGGGCTGTAGGGGTTGTGGGATGAGTACAGGAAGTTGGGGGTACATCAGACCTGGCACAAGTCTGCAAGACTTCCCAGAGGCAGGTTCATTTGAGCATATTCACAGGCAGCTCAAGGAGGACACAAGTGTGGGACCTAACTGTCCCAGAAGCAAACAAGATGGGCAGAAGTGTGGAGGCTGAATCATCATCTTGTGTTCTCAAAATTCCCCTCTAAGACTCAATAACGATGGGAAAGTGGCAGCAGGTGACGCAGGGGTGGGGTGGGGCAAGGGAAAGCCCTGAGCTCCAAGATGAAACTTACAGGTTTGTTACAGAAGTGACAGGAATCCACTGGGAACTTTAAGTATGGGAGGGACACACTGGGATTGAGATCCAGAAAAAACTCTCCCTGCAGGCTGGCCTGCAGAGGAGGAGGGCTGTGGGTTTGGGTGAGGCAGAGGAATCAGGAAGCTTCTGCAAAAGTCTGGGTGGGGAGGGCTGTGTATTGGAATCTATTTCATATGGAGATCAACAATCCATCACACATTTTCCTCGCCCACCACAATTGTGAAGCCAATGATATATTTTTTGATATTTACTTTTATTTATCTGGTCATGCTGGATCTTAGTTTTGGCAGCAGGATCTCTGATCATTGTTGTGACCTGTGTGATCTTTAGTTGCAGCATGTGGGATCTAATTCCCTCACGAGGGATCTGACCCAGGCCCCCTGCCTTGGGAGCATGGGATCTTCTTAGCCACTGAACCACCAGGGGAGTCCCCAATGATCTTAAACTTCGTGGGTTTCAAATAGAAGTTGAGAATAAGATTGGAATAAAAATGCAGAAACTCCAGTGGGGTGGGGGGAGAAGGGAAATGCAGTTACTGCAAGATCAGGTCAGTTCAGTGGCTCAGTCATGTCGGACTCTTTGTGACTCCATGGACTTCAGCATTCCAGGCTTTCCTGTCCGTCACCAACTCCTGGAGCTTGCTTAAACTCATGTCCATTGAGTCGGTGATGCCATCCAACCATCTCATCCTCTGTCGTCCCCTTCTCCTCCTGCCTTCAAGCTTTCCCAGCATCAGGGTCTTTTCTAAGGAGTCAGTTCTTTGCATCAGGTGGCCAAAATATTGGAGCTTCAGCTTCAGTATCAGTCCTTCCAATGAATATTCACGGTTGATTTCCTTTATTATGGACTGGTTGGGTTTCCTTTCAGTTCAAGGGACTCTCAAGAGTCTTCTTCAACACCACAGTTCAAAAGCATCAATTCTTTGGCACTCAGCTTTCTTTATGGTCCAACTCTCACATCCATACATGACTACTGGAAAAACCATAGCTTTGAGTAGATGGACCTTTGTTGGCAAAGTAATGTCTTTGCTTTTTAACATGCTGTCTAATTTGGTCATAGCTTTTCTTCCAAGGAGCAACGGTCTTTTAATGTCATGGATGCAGTCACCATCTGCAGTGATTTTGGAGCCCCCAAAAATAAAGTCTCTCACTGTTTCCACTGTTTCCCCATCTATTTGCCATGAAGTGATGGGACCAGATACCATGATCTTAGTTTACTGCAAGATAGACTCAGAGAAACAGAGAGTAGTCTTAGGAAAGAACTTAAGGGAACCAAGAAGAAGCCAGGCAGAAACACCTGTTGTATTCCACAAAGAGCTTGGAGCTGAATTCCAAAAGAATGCTCTAAGCTCCCCAAGTATCTGAGTTTCAGGGAGCCTCTGGTGGAAGGGCCTCCAGCTTGAAGGTCACCTACTACGTGCTTTGAAGCCATTCCTTCATGGGACCCCAGTCCTGAATGTTGTTCTCTGGCTACTTGGCTGGCTCTGTGTGGCCAGGAGCAGAACCGAGCTTCCCTAGTCAGTAGCTGCGACAAGGTCCTGTCCCAGGAGGCCCAGTTCCCTGGCAGGTAGTGGCCCCCTGGCCACGCCTGATGTCAAGGGAGAATGATGCACCCTCTTGAATGGATGGGGCTGAACTGGGAGACCAAACCCTTGTCAGTCAGGCGCCAACAGGGCGGTTCTAGACCTGCCGATGGGTTTAGTCATCACCCTTATAAAATAAAGCACCCCAATAATTAATATAGAACAAATTAATTAAAGGAAGTGGGAGCACTGCAGGACCCACTGTGAATCGGGTGATAATTATTAGCAAACACAGAAGAGTCTTAATAACTGCCCCAATTCCCGCTTCATAGGTGATGGACTAAATCCTGACACCAGTGCATCTGAAGGTCAGAGGAAACAGTGGCGTTCTCATGGCCCTTGTCTGCTCATTTGACACTTTTGAGAATTTTTCAAGCACATCTGTCCTTTAGTCAGTTACCGTTCCAGCCCTCAGGCAGAAGAACCATAGGCTCCTCCTTAGTCTGATGGGGGAAAAATATATGAGGCATCAACCCTGTAATAGGGCTTCCCCACTGGCTCAGGGGGAAAGAATCCACCTGCAACGCAGGAGATGTGGGTTCGATCCCTGGGTCGGGAAGATCCCCTGGAGGAGGGCATGGCTACCCTGTATCCTTGCCTGAAGAATCCCATGGACAGAGGAGCCTGGTGGCTACAGTCCGTAGAGACACAATGAGTTGGACATGACTGAAGCAACTTAGCAGGCACACAGTTCTGTAATAATCAAGCCAGGCTTCAGCTAATGGCTCCTCCACCTTCCTTGCCTCCAAACAGCACTTTCTTGATCTGGGGTCATTACCCTGACTCTGACATCTACTTACCTACATCTGGCCTAAATTTGAAGAGCTTCTGGATAAACTTTTTAAATGATTAGAAATGGAGACTACAACTTGTGCTTGATGGGCTCTGGGTTTTTGTTTTTTTCTTTTACCAGTTCACTCACTTCCTCACATACTGCATAAAATACTTATCTGACCATTGACCCTGCTCCCTGCCTCCCCAGGTGATAATCAGAATGGACCTTCCTCACTCAGCGACCACACAGCATGTCTCCCAGGAGGTCAGGTTCAAGACCAGCGCTGAGAATGTGGGGGCACTGGCCCCTTCACTCCTGAGTCAGGAGAGAACCTGGAGTGGATTGTGTTTAGTATTTTTTTTTTAATCTGTCTCCCACTGCAGAGAAGGGACTACAGGGGAGCTTCAGTTTATGGACAGATGTGGTCCATGAACCTAGAATGTTGTCTGGCACATAGTAGACATTCAAAAAATATTTTGTGGAATAACACAGAGAAGAAGATTATGGTAAGAACTTTCCAGGGTGGTCCTAGAGACGTCACACAAAGTGAAATGTCAGAAAGAGAAAAACAAATGCCATATATTAATGTATATATATGGAATTTAGAAAAATGGTACAGATGAACCTGTCTGCAAAGCAGAAGTAGAGACATGGGTGTAGAGAACAAATGTGTGGGCACCAAGTGGGGGAAGGGGACTGGGGCGAATTGGGAGATTTGGATTGACATATATATATACACATTATTGATACTACGCATAAGATACATAACTAATGAGAATCTACTGTAGAGCACAGGAACTCTACTCAGTGCTCTGTGGTGACCTAAATGGGAAGGAAATCCAAAAGAGAGGGGATATATAACTGATTCACTTTGCTGTACAGCAGAAACTAATACAACATTGTAAAGCAACTATACTCCAATTAAAAAAAATTTTTTTAAAGAACTTTTCAGGAGTTTTTGCACAAGTTCTGTAAGATTCTAAGGGTGAACCAGCACCTGATCACAGTGGTACTTGTTCCCTCGGCATCACTATCCACCTATTACAGGGGATATGTGGGAAGAACGAAAGGGCAAGGGAGACCAGAGCAGCCTTCTGTGGTTGCCTGGGGGCCCTGTGAACTTGCCAGAGCCTGTGCAGAGCTGGGACTTACAGGATGTACACTCACATCTCCCCTTGGGGTCCAGAGACCACACCTCCAGCAAATCCAAATTCCCTCTGGCCCAGCCATGGCTGTTCCTAGCACCAACCAGCTAATCTTACACAGCAGAAAAGCAGTGGGCAGGGACTTGCCTGGTGGTCCAGTGGTTAAGAATCCACATTGCAATGCAAGGCAGATGGAGTTCATTCCCTGGTCAAGGAACTAAGATCCCACATGCCACAGAAGCAACTAACCCTGTGTGCCACAACTAGAGAAAATCTGTGTGCTAAAGATCCCACTTGACGCAACCAAGACCCAACTCAGTCAAATTAAAAAAAGAAGAAGAAATGCAGTGGGCAGGATGTTCAGTGCGTGATGGAAAATCCTTCACTAGAATCCCAACCTCTGGCCCTCACACACGGCACAGCTCCTGGTCCCCAGCCCTCCAAGTGCCCCGCAGCCTTTCTGAGCCTGCTGACGCCTCCTGGCCAGAAGCAGCAAAGCCAGCATCTCCCACTGGGAAGGAAGCTAGAGATCTCCTTCCAAGTCAAGTCTTGGGGGCACATGTGCTCTACCACTACCTCTGATGAAAAGGATGAACTGCAAAATATTGATAGACCACAGGAAGAGAAAATGCTTCTTAAACAGACTTGACAGCCATATGCAACCATTCCTGATCACAGACATGATACATGAATCCAGATCTCTGGTTACTGGCCAGACACCAGTTTCGTCTCTTTCTTTAATGAGGCTGAAAGCGTGAAGATATTTTAGTGGTGAAGCATACAGGGTCCCTTCTCTACAGCAACCTGTCCATACAGAGGCACAATCTGATTCTGGGGGGAGGAAGTCCCCTGGGAGCAAGTATGTTTGCGCATTATCTATATTGCTTCAGGGGAACAGAACAGTACTAATTGTGCTTGTTCCTCAATGAAACCTTACTTTTGAAGCCTCCCCCTCCACCAAGTTCTTCTGCTAAAACCCAGTGTGATCACTCCCTAACGTATCTCATTTCCCCCCACTTCTCTCCACCCCACTCCTGTCCACATCACCTCTCATCTGGGTGACAACAGCCGTCCTGGATGGTGTCCCTGAAATCTTGCTACCTTCCCATCCGTTTGCCCCTCCAGCTGGAAAGATCTTGCCTGAATCCCTTCCCTAAAGCCGTCTAATGGTTTCCAGTGTCCTTAGGGTTGAGTTCAGTTCTCCTTAACATGACCTGACCCTTCCCAACCACTTCAGTCTCGTCTCTTACTCAACGAAAGAGCCATTATCAGCTCCTTTCCACTTTTCAAGACAATAATCCTCCATCCCTTCCAGATTGTGTAGAACAGAACCTCCTTCGTGGCAACATCCCCCAGAACTCATCTTCCTCCTTCCCTCCCAACTGCTGTCAACCCACCTCTTCACCTACTAACTCAGCTCATCCCTCTAGCCTGCTGTCTGTAGGGGATCTTATGATCCCCAGACCAGTTACCACCTCTGCTGTGTACTATCGAGTTCTATCATCTGTTTGAACTTAGTTCCTCTTATCCCTCATTAACGCTTTGTGATGGCAGGCTTCCCACATGACTGACAGCCAGCCCTGGTCGGGCTTGTTTGCTGGCTGCTGCTTTAGCAATACCCCATGCAGTCTTGCACCAATAAGTGTGATCATTTCAGAACAGTAGTGAATCTCCACCTCTCTGCTCCCTTCCCAATCTCCTGCCCAGCACTAGCCTTTAGCTGCAGGTTCATTTCATACCTGGATCCTCCTTTTATTCAATCACTTGAGACTGGTTTACCTGTTGTATTAATACTTCCCTGAGATGGAACTTCCAGTCACTTTTCTTCACCCTGTCACTGACTCAGCTTCGTATTCCTCCCCTAGTCAGAAAACCCCACCAAAGACCTCAGAAGTTCCCAGAAACTTTGAGAAATGCTGAAAATTTGGCTCCTTAATTTTTCAAGGCTGTCGGGAGGGCTGGAGCACCCCCTAGAGGTGACAGTGAGGATGACTTTTGTAAAGTCGCCTGGGTCTCTCCCTGGATCCCCATCAGCAACTCAGAATCGCCAGCTGTAAATCTGGAAGGACTGAGAGGTGTCGTCTAGCCCAGCTGCCTACAGCTACAGATGAAAAACTTGACCGATAGGATCTCGAAGAGGAAAGATGGTGAAACTGTCGGTCTAATATCCCCCCCTTGTCTGTCCCAGACCCCTGACATTTTAAACTCACTCACACGGGTAACTTCCCAGGTGGCGCTAGTGGTAAAGAACCCACCTGCCAATGCAGGGGACTTAAGAGAGCTGGGTTCAATCAATGGGTCGGGAAGATTCCCTGGAGAAAGGCATGGCAACCCACTCCAGTATTCTTGTCTGGAGAATCCCATGGACAGAGAAACCTGGCAGGCTATAGTTCATAGAGTCTCACAGTCAGAAGCGACTTAGCACAGCACAGTACATCATACTTAATGTTTCTGTGCATATGAATTAAATTAAAACTATTAATTCAGGATCAGCAGAGACAAATGCCTGGGATGGACACTCGTCTGCTTTCCTTCCCTCTCTAACACGGGTGAAGAACTGTTATGACCTTAATGAGAGTTTGTTTTACAGCCAAGAGCAGAGTCTGAGGCAATAAGTGGCAGCCAAGGTCCTTCTTGCGGGGGAACATCCAGGAACTTGACTCCCGAATCTCTTTTTCAGAATCATACCAGACGGGATTGCACTGTATAAACCCTCATTTCCACAGACCTCCATCACCCATATGATAAAAAACCAGGAACACTATGCACAAATTTAATGATCATAGGAAATGAGAAATATTTATTTATAGACCTTTTATGGGACCTACAAGGTAAAAAGAGTGATGTTTTCAGAACACTCCCTCCCACCATACCCAAGAAAAAACTCAAAATGGTTTAAAGACTTAAATATAAGCTATGACACCATAAAAATCCTAGAAGAGAACATAGGCGAAACATTATCTGACATGAATTATCACAATATTTTCTTAAATCAATCTCCCAAGTCAAAAGAATTAAAAGCAAAGAATAAACAAACAGGACCTAATCAAATTTAAAAGCTTTTGCACAGCAAAGGAAACCATCAACAAAATCAAAAGACAACCTACTGACCAGGAGAAAATATTTGCAAATGATGCCACCAACAAGGGTTAATTTCCAAAATATACAAACAGCTCATGCAACTCAATATGTATTTTAAAAAAACAACCAGATCACAAAATGGACAGAAGATCTGAGTAGACACATCGCTAAAAGACATATGGATGGCCAAAAGGCACATGAAAAATGCTGAACATCAGTAATTATGAGAAATGCAAGTCAAAACTATAATGAGATGTCATCTCACACTGGTCAGAATGCCCATCATCAAAAAAATCTACAAACAATAAATGCTGGAGAGGGTACGGAGAAAAAGGAACCCTCCTACACTGTTGGTGGGAATGTAAATTGGTGTGGCCACTATGGAAAACAGTATGGAGTTTCCTTAAAAAACTAAAAATAGAGCTGTATGATCTAGAATCCCACTCCTGGGCATACATGTAGAAAAACAAAAATTCTAATTCAAAAAAATATATGTACTCCACTATTCATAGCAGCACTGTTTACAACAGCCAGGCCATGGAAGCAACCTAAGTGTCCATCAACAGATGGACAGATAAAGAAAGTGTGGCACATGTATACATTGGAATATTAGCCACAAAAAAGAATGAAGTAATGCCATTTGCAACAACACAGATGGACCAGAAATTGTCATATTAAGTGAAGTAAGTCAGACAAAGACAAATATTACGTGATATCACATATGTAGAATCTAAAAATCAGTATAAGTGAATCAATTTACAGAGCAAATAGACTCAAAGACTAGAAAACAAACTTAAGATTATCAAAGGGAATAGGGAAAAGGAGAGATATAAATGAGTACAGGATTAATAGACACCCAGTACTATACATAAAATAGATAAGCAACAAGGATTTACTGTATAACACAGGAAATGATATTTAACTTCCTATAATATTCTATAATAAATTTATTTCCCAAAAATAAATAAAACGAGCCTCTCACTTCAGTGAAAGCAGTTGACAGCATTTGTTGCCAATGATAAAATGACCTTTCAAGCAAAATATGATTTTGGAAACTGTGTATCTGCCATTGTAAACTAGACCACTTCCTAACCCTGAAAGACTTTCCCAGTGGAGTCAGTGGCGTCATTAACAAACGTGGCATTTTTTGTCGTGCATAATGAAATCTGTCAACATTTGGAACTCACTATTTTCATTGCTCAGTGAGTCACTGTTTTCCAAATGACCAAGGCATGATGTCACTAAATCACGCAGGGGTGAAGATCCACTCAAGTGCATGACTGACCGTTGGATTTTATTAATAATCTGAGCATGAAATTCACCCATGTGGTTTCAGATTCCACATTGCAGCTAACCTTTAAGAAACAACTACTTGTCAGTTTTTCGGGTAAAAAAAATCCCCGACTATCTATTAAATACTTCTCCTCTTTATGACTACATATCTGTGTGAAACCAAATTTTCTCTGTACATTGCAATGGGAGCAACACCTCACAACACATTTTATTCAGAAGTAAACATGAGAATTCAACTATCTTCTTTTAAACACACACTAGACAGAGTTGTAAACAGGTAAAACAATGCCACTTTCTCATTAAAATTTCTTTGCTTTGGTAAATTTTTTTTAATTGTGTTATTTATGTTAACCTGTGATGAATTTATTGATGTTATTTTTAAAATTTATTTATTTGACTGTGCCAGGTCTTAGTTGAGGCACACGGGATCTTTGATCTTCATTGTAGCATGTGGGGTCTTCAGGTGCAACATGCAAACCCTAAATCGAAGCATGTGGGATCTAGGTCCCTAACTAGGGATGGAACTCGGGTCCCCTGCATTAGGATCATGGAGTCTTAGCCACTGAACCACCAGGGAAGTCCCTTAATGCTGTTTTTAACTAACACTTTTTTAAACTTCTCAGTTTGCATTTCTAATATATATGAACAAAAATATTTTGTCTGTCACCCTTATCTCCATAGCAGCTGTAAATAAATCAAGTTATTAATATATTAATATCCTATATTAAAATTCTTTCAATTAATTCCACTGCAGTTAGAATAAAATCCAAAGCCTTTCTGCAGCTTACAATGCACTAAAAAAGGCCCACGGCCAGCATTTGCCATCATCTGGGGCCCCGAGTCTGAGTTCCAGCAGCTCCCTATTCCAGAACACACCAAGCTACTCTCACTTTAGGTCTTTGCATTTACTTATCCAGACCCTTGCATGGAGGCCTGGTTGAAGGAAGAGTGGATGAGATTCTGGATAAAGAGGACCCGAAGACAGCGGTGTCTTTCCTGGACAGGTCTGTAGATCAGATTCAACCTGAAAGTCACCAGCTGGTGACTTTTGCTCTAGAAGTTCAAAGTGAAAAGAACAAGGATAAAAACCATGGTGGGGGAAGGGGGTTAAGAAAAAGAAGAAGAAGAAGAAGAAGTACGCTTTTAGCAAAATTAAATGGCAGGGGTGCAGAAAGGCCCTGGGTTCTGATACAATGTGAGTGTCCCTGACAATTTCCATTTGAAGCCTGGGTCTCCTGCATTGCAGGCAGATTCTTTACCATCTGAGCCACCAGGGAAGAGAGTTTCTTCACTTAATATTCCTTATAAATCAGTTCCTGGATAGCCTCTTCATTCTTTTTTCACAGTCACATTGTATTCTATTTTAGGGAGGTACCATAATTTATTTAAACACTTCCCTCTTGATGAGTTTATTTTTAACCATTCCCCTCCATTTTTTTGCAGTTAAAAACCAATGGCAGTTAATAAATTTTACACATCATCATGCAAGTGTGCAATATTCTATAAGGTAAATCCCCAAGAGTGTCATCGTTGGGTCAAAGGTTACCTGTATTTGTAATTTTGATAAATAT
This sequence comes from Bubalus bubalis, assembly GCF_019923935.1. NCBI lineage: Eukaryota > Metazoa > Chordata > Mammalia > Artiodactyla > Bovidae > Bubalus > Bubalus bubalis. The sequence continues at coordinate 113,571,098 of NC_059161.1, forward strand.
GGTCAAGTTACTCTCCGTTTTACCTGTCAGCATTAATGTAAGAAAGTTCTAATTTCTCACAGATACATCAACAGAGCACACTGTCGAATCTGGGGTTTTTTCCAACCTGATAGGTGAAAAATGAAATTTTGGTGTAGTTTTAATTTGCATGACTCGAGTGAGATTGCACATCATTTTTATACTTAGGGGCCATGTCCGTTTTCCACCCTTCAACTATGTGTTCACATCCTTCACCCAATTTCCTTAGGGATTTTTGGTCTTTGGCTAATTGGTAGCTATGAGTTCTTCATCCACTAGGAAGACTGCCTTTCTTTGTGATATGAGTTGCAAATATTTTTCCTAGTTTATCATACTTGCAAGTGATGTTTTGCCACGCAGAACTTTTTATATTGTTAAATTCCTCAATCTTGTGCGATTTCCATCATGTCGCGATTTCTGGATTTTGAACCAGAGTGAGAAACGTATTACTCACCTCAGCGTTATAAAGGTTTTAACACAGAAAGTCTCTTAAGTTCTCCTTTGTATTTACATGGATTTTTTTAACATCCCATTTTGATTCATTTGGAGCTTTTTTTCCCCCAACCTATCACACAGGGAAGAGGATTCCTTGCGTCCTCGCTCTCCATCCAGCCCCCCAGACTCCCCTTCTATCCTAACCTGAACTTGGCCCTGTCACCACCTTTAGGCATTACCGCAGCTGCCAGCAATGCGGACTTCAGGAGAAGTTGGCAGGCCTCGGGCATCTCCAGGAGGGATCAGAATTTCTGCACGAATCCGAGCTGTCTGGGATCAAACAAGGTTTGGGGGAATTGAAGGAGGCAATGAAGGAACCCAGTATCAGGGACCCCAAATTTGATTGCTTGAGTCACTTAAAATTCTTGGAGGCACTGAACGGCGTCCCTTGGAAAGGGAGAGAAACAGACTTGAAAAGCAGTTCCAGGGTTTCGACATGTGTTCTTTGCTGGTAGAATTCAGGGTGAGGATTTGAAGGGCCCTGTGGGAGTATCCTCTCTCGGCTCGCCCCTAATCCTCTCCAAATCGCCCGGGCTCTACAGCTGTTGGTTAGCCAGATAAACTATTTGTTCAATTATTCTTGGCCTCGATGGGGCGGCTTGCCTCAAAGGCTCTGGGCTTCATAATTCGGGCCACTTCAATCAGCCCGGGGCCCTCCCAGGGCCGCGGACAGGAGACAGGGCCTGTTTGAAGACGGCAGTGCTCCTGGTAGCCTCTGCCTTCCACAGTCCTTTCATCTCCACCCAGACGGGGCTGGGGCGCTCACACCTCCCCACGGACCCCAGCGTCGGGGAGCAGAGTTCACTTTGGGAACGATGCCAAAGCCGAGAATCAAGGCGATAAAATAATTACAAATGAAAGGGAGATTAGCAGGCACTGTCGGGGCAAATGCTTCCAGAACGGTTCCTGAAATCTGGGGCGGCACATTCTCAAAGGAGACGCTGCTGCAGCTGCTGTCTCCATGGCAATGGGGGCAACAGATGCCCGCAGGGAGCGCTGGCCGCAAATGTCAGACCCAACAAAACCCCAGCCCTGGGAAGGCAGATGACAGACTGGGTCACCTTTGCATCATGGAAATGGACTGGTAATTAACACAATTTTATTTTCTCCATTTGTCTGCTCTCCCTCCGTCTGCCCTTGGCTTCAGTGGAGACCCACTAATAAATGGTTGACAGCTGTTGAGAGATGGGTCGGGTCTGGCGGTTGCTATGAGAAACATTCTCTTTTCTGGGTTTGATCCTTGGGGCTGCTGCAGAGTCCTCGCAGCTCTGCTGGTATACTGACTGCTCAGCCGCGTTCTCATCTCCACCCTTCTGCCCAGTGTTTATCTCAGTTTCTCAGGACATCCTGAGGCAGCACTAGGGGCTTCGGATAGCTGTACACTCACCTCCACCCTGTAATCTCCATCACTGCTGAGACCCAGTCTAACAAAACCTAAGTAACAGGAGTGGAATCGCTGCATGAGTCCCAAACTTCATCCTCCCAAAAAGACAGCCACTCATCGTCACTTTCTCTGTAAAAATTCTTGAACTACTATCAGAAGTGCCTCTCTAACCAAGATAACTACAAACTCAGACACTCTTCTTCACATCTTGTATGAACTCGGGCATCTCTGTGGGATACCTTTCCTTAAAGCCAAACGTCTCAGCAATATAAGCACATGATATGAGGAGGCACTTTCTAAATATTTACTGAGAGACCCTTCTTTTTAAAAAATGAACTCATCATGCACTTACTAACTTGGAGTCAAATAAACCAGACCCAATCTCAGCTGCACCTACTATGTGCAAGTGTAAACCATAAGCTCCCAGACAGTAGGAATCACACTAAGTTTTGGTCTATCTCCAATGCCTAGAAGAATGCTCAGTGCAAGCAGCAACAAAACAGACGTTCTACCCGTTAGGATATCCCAAACTTCTGAAATCATGTTCCTTGTCAGTAAGTTTTTAACAGGCATCTCCAATAGAGGAGTATTTCTTTAAGTAAGTGACCTATTCTAGTAATTAAAATGAGCATTGCAGAACATACAGAAAAGTAGAAATTGAAAGGGGCAAGGGTTAAAAATAAGTAGAAATTCTAATGTTTTCTTCTACAATGGATAATTTTGTTCTTTCACTTCAGAGACCACCATTATAGAGGATATGCAGTTTCTGCATTCAACGGAACTATGGTCTAGTTGAGAAGACTTGAAAAAAAATAACACTGGAACTTTGGGGGAAAAAATAAAGTAAAATGAAAGTTTAGAGGGAAAAGTGATTAACAAACTCTTGGATGGCCTTGATGAAGCCCAAGAACCCCACTGAAATTGAATGCTGGAGTTTATTGGTGTGTGCATATGTGCATCTTTTTCTAAGGAAAGATTCAAGGATCTGGAAGACACAAAAATTTCAGAACAAGTGGCTTAAAGAGAGAAGAGAGACAAGGGAAGACAGAAGCATTTTGTCCAAAGGTGTCCTGCTTCTGAAGATTGAACAAGCTGCACCTGATGGCCTCATGCTCCAAAGGTTTCCAGAGGAGACAGGGGTGTTTCCAGGGACTGAAACTTCATCTCTAGGTTAACAGTTTCTCTTTCAGCAGTCCCCACTTTCCAAACGAAGTCTGACACAGACCCACATATACAAAAGTAGGTCAGAGTGAAGATGCCCTGGGTGAAGTAGGGTTGATACCAAACCACTGTCCCCTCAGCATCCGCATGGTGGTGAGTCCAGAGGACCAGGGACTTCCTTCAAATACAGCTGGAACGTCCTGTGCCCGGCATTCTTGAGTCTGTGTGCTGACAGTTTTCCTTAATTTATATCCTCTTCACTCTGTTCAGAATTGCTCTTTGGCTATGGCGTTCACCTTTGGCTACTTTTCTTCTTTGGACAAAGTCCTTTTCGCTAGTTCGAGTGTCATCCCAGACCCACCCTCATCAGAACTACTGTTTTTGTTTGTTAACAATGCAGAGCTCTAGGCATTGCCCCAGGCCTCCTGACTCAGGACCGCTGGGCACGACAGCTCGTACACAAGCTCTGCACACACTGTTCATGCACCCTTGAGCCTGGGGTCTACCTTAGGGCTCTTGCCAGGATTCCCACCAAAATGCACTCAGCTTCACCCCAGCCTGCCCAAAAACCAAAGACAGAGCCAGAAGGAGATGGAAAACCCAGGCTTGGGTGTCCGTGGCTCCAAGGGGAACAATAGCTGAGTGTTCTCCGAGGTGAAAATCCTCCTTCTCCGGTCTGGACACACAGTGACAGGTGTTTTTGTTTGTATTTTAATACAGTACATAATGCCCTGCAGCTTCCGTGTGGAACCAGGGCAGCAGAGAGGCCTGGGATTCACTCATGGGGAGGTCAGTCACCTACAGCCATGGGGCAGGGATGGGTTGGGGTGGGCGGGGGGTGGGAGTAGGGGGACAGGGCAGTGCTGAGCCTCGAGGTTGGACCTTTCAGTGGGATGGCAGAGCCCCTGGACTTCTGCATTTTTCCACAGTTAAAAAGACATGGTGGACCTAGAAATTGTCATACTGAGTGAAATAACTCAGAGAACGGGAAATCTTGCATGACATCCCTTCTATGGGGCATCTAAAAAGAAATGATACAAATCAACTTACAAAACAGAACCAGACTCACAGACTTGGAGAAAGAACTTACTGTTACAGGAGGGAAGGATGGGGGGAAGGGATAGTTAGGGAGTTTGGTATGGACAGGTACACACTGATATATTTGAAATGGATAACCAGCAAGGACCTACTTATAATACAGAGGACTCTGCTCAATGTTATGTGGCAGCCTGGATGGGAGGGGAGTTTGGGGAAGAATGGATACTTGTATATGTAAGGACTGAGTCCCTTTGCCCACCCAAAACTACCCCAGTATAATTAAATCAGCTATACTCCAATAAAAAGCAAAAAGTTTAAAAAATAAAACCTGATTATTTAAAAAAAGAAAAGGACATGGGACTTCCCTGGTGGTGCAGTGGTTATTAAGACTCTGCACTTTCACTGCAGAGGTTGTGGGTTTGATACCTGGTCAGGGAACTAAAATCCCACATGCCACAAGGCATGGCCAAAAACAGACAAATAAATAACATCTTTAAACGAAAAACAGAAAGAAAGAAAGCAGTGGCCTAAGCCTATGACTAAGCGACCTGTACAATGGAATTTGGGAATTTCCCTGAGTGAACCAGTTTGACTGCGCTGATGCGGAAGCAAGAACCACTCAGAAAGCCGGGAGTAAGAGGCCAGTATAAAGTCATAAAACCAATTCCCCATGTTCTGCCCTCCTTCAGACCCAAATCCAGTTCTGCTTCTTCCGTGAAGACTTCAACTCACACCACGCTCTCCTGAACCCCTAACACGTGTGTATCAGCGGCACTCGTTTTAGCACAAGCTAATTCTTCACTTTTAGTATTTCGCTTTGGTCTCCACGTCTCCACACTATAAGCCCTGAGTGCAGAGACCACATCTGGCCTCAGCGCTTCCTGCCGCATCTGTTGCAGGGTTGCTGAGTCCCTGCTGAGCAAGGGCCCACAGTGAAGGGGAAATAACAGTAACAGCCAGTGTGAACTGAGCCCATCGTTATGCTGGGCAGTACCGCTGTAAGCACTTACCGCATGACTCTATGTAATTTTCACAGCAACCTTTGGAGCTGAACCCCACATTACAGAAGAGATAACAGATCATCATCGTCATTACAGAGAAGTTGAGTGAATGGCCCAAGGTCACACAGCCATGATGAAGCAAGGCCAGGATTTGAAACCAGGAAGCCTAGTTCCAGAGCCCATGTGCTTATGCACACCCCAACGCTGCAGGAGCTGTCCCCCACGGACACCTGAGAGGCAGATGAGGTCAGAGAAACGGAGAAGGTACACGCTTCCCAGAAAAAAAGAAACTGGATTCCCAGAACCTTTACCCCAACTTGGTCTGAGACAACCAGCAGCGAAAAGGCCACCAGCCTTCTCCCAGAGTCTCGGCTCTGCTTCCGCTCCTGACAAGTCCATCCCAAGAGCAGCTCTTCCCTCTGCCCATGGATCACAGCCTTCCCCCACCCTAACCTCCCAGAGGTCCTCCTGCCTCCTTGTGGATCGGGAAGTGGGAAGAAGAGGGTGGGATCTCTCAGTCACCAAGATCAGAGCCCCAGCTGGTGCCTGGAAGTCACCTGCTGGGGACGCGATCCCTGACTGGGCTACCAGAACATGACTGGCTGGAGACCCCTCCTTGCCCTAGAAAAGCAGCCCCCACATTAAAACCACCCCTCCCCCACCTCCCGCCCCTTGCCACAGACTTGCTTTCAAACCCTCTAGGGACACGGATGTCCCAGAGTCCCACCTCTGCAGCCCACCCCAGCCAGCCACGTCCAAAACCACCAGGGGCACCCCTGCTCAGCTGGGACCAGGAGACAGGATGGAGTTTACCGCCTCACGAGAGAAATGGTACAGATGAGGCTGTTTGCAGGGCGACGATAGAGACACAGATGCAGAGAATGGACATATGAACACACTGGGGGAAGGGAGGGTGCGACAAATTGGGAGATTGTGACTGACATATGTACACTACCGTGTGTAAATCAGAGAGCTAGTGGGAACTTGCTGTACAGCTCAAAGAGCTCAGCTCAGTGCTCTGTGATGACCTAGAAGAATGGGATGGGCGTGGGTGGGAGGGAGCTCCAAGAGGGAAGCGATATATACATTGCTGTTGTTATTTAGTTGCTAAGTGGTGTCCAACTCTTTGCAACCCCACAGACTTCAGCATGCCAGGCTTCCCTGTCCTTCACTATCTCCTGGAGTTTGCTCAAACGCATGTCCATTGAGTCAGTGATGCCATCTCACCATCCCACCCTGTGCTTTTGCTCTCAATCTTTCCCCGCATCAGGGTCTTTTCCAATGAGTCAGCTCTTCACAGCAGGTAGCCAAAGTATTGGAACTTCAGCTTTAGCATCAGTGCTTCCAATGAATATTCAGGGTTGATTTCCTTTAGGATTGACTGGTTTGGTCTCTTTGCTGTCCAAGCGACTTTCAAGGTCTTCTCCAGCACCACAATTCAAAGCATCAATTCTTCGGCGCTCAGCCTTCTTTATGCTCCAATCTCACATCCATACATGACTACAGGAAAAGTCATAGCTTTGACAATTTGAACCTTTGTTGGCAAAATGATGTCTTTGCTTTTTAATATGCTTCCCTGGTGGCTCAGCCAGTAAAGAATCTGCCCGCAATGCAGGTGACCCAGGTTCAATCCCTAGGTTGGGAAGATCCCCTGGAGAAGGGAATGGCAACCCACTCCAGTATTCTTGCTTGGAGAATCCCATGGATAGAGGAGCCTGTTGGGCTATAGTTCATGGGGTCACAAAGAGTTGGGCATGACTGAGTGACTTAACAACAACGAGGTTTATATATGGCTGATTCACTTCATTGTACAGCAGGAACTAATACGACATTGTAAAACAACTATACGCCAGCTGAAAAAAAAAAAAAAAGAAGAAGAAAGGACCTTGCCACCTGGAGTCAGACAAGAAACATTCAATGAGGTGAGGAAACCTTTCCTTTGCAGGTGGTGACTATTTGAAGGATTGAATATATGAATATATGAAGTAAAAGTGAACTGCTTGCTCTGGTAGCAACTTAAACATATTCCTGGATAGGTATATCAACAATAAAGAAAGCATCAGACCAACTGTTTAAGGCATAAACAGTCAGTACAGTTCAGAGAGACACTGGCTTGGATGGTACTTATGGAAATCTTTATGTGCATAAAATCTAAGTACAAAGTGAAACACGCTTTTATTCCTTCATTTTATTCCTTCACCCAGCAAACCCCTGGAAACAGGTGTCTCCTTTTATTCCTTCACCCAGCATCACCCCTGGAAACAGGTGTCTCCCAGACTGGGCTCTTCCTGGGGTTCTCTGCTGGATGTGGGAAGGGGCTATACACTCTCAGGGAAGTGACAGCCTGGAAGACATGGATGGAGAAATAAATAGTCACGTGCATTGAAGGTTTGGGATTCTGGGGTGGATGGCTACATCCATCCTGAAGGCCTCCAGGAGGGGACAGTCATCTGCAAAGTGGCTCAGGGAAGAAGGGTGGGATGGCGAAGGGATGCTGCTGGAAGTGGCAGGAAGGTGCAGACACCTGCCAAGCACAGGTCAGGGGACCACAAGGTGGGCACCAGGGGTAAAAATGGGGATATAGTGACAATTAACGCTGGAGATGTGGGCAGGAGTCAGGTCATGGATTTAAAGGATGATTGTATTAATTTGGCTGCTATAAGCACCTCCATCTAAAATAGCCAAGGACCTGATTCAAAGTCTCCCTTACATAGCATTAATTATCTGGGCTTCTTCAAGGGTAAAAACAACCTTCACTCTCACAAAGGGAGGCCTGGCCATTGCGGATAGGCCCCAGGGCAGCAGCCGGGGGGTGGTGGCAGGAAGGAGCCTGGGAGCCAGGCATCGCTACTGTCCCTGTGGAGGTAGGCTCGCCTTGTGGTCTTGGCTGCTTCACACACTTGATTTTGCCTAAAGTTCAAGGATTTCCAATACTTTTCACACTATATTAACTGGCCAAAAGTTCTATGATTTTTCTTTTCTAATGCAATTCCTTGTGGACAGTAGGCCATGTTTTCTCTGAATTAGTTCCACAGGGTTGAACAAAGGTACTGACCAAGGGCAGAGAAATACAATGATTACCACTGTTCATTGTCAGCCACCTGCAAGCCCCTGTACCAAGGGCATATACATATAATATTTATATCTATACATAATTATATATACAATATATATCATTTTTATTTGTTATTGTTTTTTAAGTTATGTTGTATTTTCATTTTTATTCAAGAATTTTTTTTTCTGGCTATGATGCATGTGGGATCTTAGCGCCCCAATCAGGAATCAAACCTGTAGCCCCTGCAGTGGAAGCACAGAGTCTTCCTAACCATTGGACCACCAGGGAAGTCCAAATAATACTTATGTCTATATATAATATGATTTCTATCTATGAATCTGTATACAGTGTTTACATAATATTTATATATTTATCTCATTTACTACAACAAACTTAGGATGTAAAATTACTATCCATACTCTGCACATGAAGAAAGCCAGCTCAAGTCTGCAGTCAAAGCCCCATCAGTGGTAGGTCAGGGATTCAAACTCAGGTCTGCTTGGCCTGGGCTCTGACCCCTCCATTACACCCAGGATGCCCATGGGGCTGACAAGGTTGAAGACCTGAGTTCAAGGCCTTCTTCACCTTCTTGCACCTCTTACATCACCCCTGGAAACAGAGCAAAGATCAGGAAAGGCATCACTGTCTTTGGGTCCTCTGGATCCAAGATTTCCTCCGCTCCTTCCTCCTCTGAATGGCATGAGGGATCTTAGTTCCCCAACCAGGGGATGGAACCCATGGCCCCTGCAGTGGAAGTCCAGATTCTTAATCATTGGACCACTGGGAAAGTCCTTCTGACATTCTGATCAACTCCATTCCCACCAGATTCACATCCTTCCACTTCCAATACTGGATTTTCCCTCTTCCCTCCTGCCCCTGCTTGACTGAGAGGAACCTTCTGGAAGTCAAAACCTGCGCAGGGAAATGAAAGACTTTTGGACTCCAGGAAGCTGCTGACTCCACAGCTGGGAGAACTGGAGGAGGCAAGGCGGCTCGAAGCCTGCAGCCTTCTGCTCTCTGCCCAGGGCCAGTTGAGAGGAGGCTTTGGAAAGGATAAGGCAGGCTTGCAGCACTCACCTCTGACTGAGGTCACACAGCCTCCCCGGTGTCACTTTCCCACCCAGCTCTGATGAAACTCCAGGCGCTAACGTGGCAAGAACAGGACAAGGGGGCGTGCTCCTTTCACCCTGGAAAACAAGGGCTTGCCAAAGAAATTCAGATTTGCCTCAAGTGACAGTGTGTTAACAGAATCCAGATTTGTGTCTGCACCACACACAGGCTTCTGCTTCAGACAAATGCCAGGGTGGAGCTGGGACACCTCTGTCCATCGGCGTGTCTGGCTTGTTCAGAATCCTGTTCATGCCGAGAAGCCAGGACAGAATACTGCTGTGAAACTGTCTTGGACCTGGGATGTGTAGGATCAAAACTACATTTTGACAACAAGAGATTCTCGCAGTAAGTGAAATAAATTAGAAAGAGAAAGACAAATACCATATGATATCACGTGTATGTGGACTCTAAAATATGACACAAACAAACACATCTGTGAAGCAGAAACAAAATCATGGACGTAAAGAACAGATAGACTAGTGGTTGTCAAAGGGGAGGGGACTGGGAGAGGGATGAAGTAGGAGGCTGGGGTTAGCAGATGGAAGCTTTTCTATAGAGAATGGATAAACAAGGTCCTGTATTGCACAGAGAACAATAGTTGATATCCTATGATAAACTATAATGAAAAAGAATATTTTTGAAAAAGAATGTATTATAACTGAGTCACTTTGCTGTTCAGTAGAAATTAACACAACATTGTCAACCAAATATACTTCAATAAAAAGTTGATTAAAAGAAACTATATCTTGGAAGATAAGAGGGGAAGAAGGGAGAGATGAACTCAGTGGCTGGTGCAGGGAACTGCGGTTTCCCACGTTTCTAGGAGAGCTGAACATAAGCCTGTCTCGTGGGTTAAACTTGGTCCAGAAGCCTATTAACTAAGAGCTCTGTCTGGACGAATACACAGGCAGATGCGACTGTGGGGTTCCACGCTGCAGAAAAGAATACACTGAGATGTCTCCAGGGCTCTGGGGCCAGGTTAAAGAAGAGTGGATCGGGCTTTCTAGCTTCTTCAGGCAGCACAGCACCGCCTAGTGGTGGGATGGCTGTGCCGCTGCTGCTGCTGCTGCTGCTGCTGCCGCCGCCGCCGCCGCCGCCGCCGCTGCTCAGTCGCTTCCATCGTGTCCGAATCTGTGCGACCCCGTAGACGGTAGCCCGCCGGGCACCCCCGTCCCTGGGGTTCTCCAGGCAAGAACACTGGAGTGGGTTGCCATTTCCTTCTCCAATGCATGCAGTGAAAAGTGAAAGTGAAGTCGCTCAGTCGTGTCCGACTCTGAGTGACCCCATAGACGGCAGCCTACCAGGCTCCTCTGCCCATGGGATTTTCCAGGCAAGAGTACTGGAGTGGGGTGCCATTGCCTTCTCCGGGATGGCTGTGCACTTCATCCCAATAGCATGGAAACAGCGCCACCTGCTGAGCACTCTTCAGCGTGCTGTCCTGCCAACGCACAGTCTTCGGCAGGTACATTCAATTTGCTGACTTAAATGAGGTAGTACTGGGCCTGTTGAAGAAGAAAATGGCAACCCACGCCAGTATTTTTGTCTGGAGAATCCCATGGACAGGGGAGCCTAATGAGCTACAGTCCATAGGGTCGCAAAGAATCGGACACGACTGAGCACGCACACGTGCACTGGGGCTATTGGACGTATACTGGCGAAATTTAAAAAGAAAGTGAAAATACAATATAGTGTGCTTACTGGAATAATGGAAATCAAGGAAAACGGGCAGTAATTATTTCCATAATATGTGCTGCCTTGTGCTGAGGTGTGAACCTAAAGCAGCACCTTACCGTGAAGAAAGCATGAATTTTAGAGTCAGACAACCGAGATCAAATTTCCACTAACTTTGTAAACTTGAGAAAATTACCTAACATCTCTGAGTTTCAGTTTTCCTTATCTTTAAATGGGGAAGGGTTTATCTTGCATTCTGACAGCAACATTTAAATGAGATAATGTACATAAATTTAAAAGGAAATGTATATAAAGTAAATCAGATAATAGGTATCATAATTAGGTTTTTAAAGCATCACATACAATTTTAGCATAGAATATTTCACCTGCTTGTTAGAATTAAAAAATTCCCGAAATGGACAGATATATCAGATGAGAAGCCAGAATCGCCAAGGTTTTCCGTTTGTTTGCTTCTTTTTTAATATACTAGATTTTCTTTTCTCTAGAAAGACTAATTCTGACCCTTCTCCAAAAAGCAATCTATTTCTGGTCACTGGGCCTAGAAACAATTCTATCAAATTGAGATTCCACTAAAATTTATTGAACGTCTGCCACTTTCAGAGCCACTCTTTTATTTTCAGCAGCAAAATCTAAAGCATCCAGACCCATCCCCTCTCTCCACCAGAAAAGCCTTTGCCAAGAATATTAGAAACTCCTGTTTTCATACCCTCTCAAGTACTTTCAAGATGACTCAGAAAAGTCGCAAAAGCCCAATGAAAGCATCCCAAATGTCCATTAATAGAGGGCTAGTTTGTAGAATCCCAGGGACGGTGGGGCCTGGTGGGCTGCTGTCTATGGGGTCGCACAGAGTCGGACACGACTGAAGCGACTTAGCAGCAGCAGCAGCAGCAGGTTGTAGTCTGTCCATACAATGAAATACAAACGCACAATTGAAAAGTTAAACAACCAGACAAACACAATATGGGTGAATCTCAAATCTTAGCAAAAAAAAAAAAAAAAGACCAGAATATGTATACTGTATTTTTATGAGGTTCTAGAATATGAAGCTCTAATCTGTGATGATAGAAATCAGAATAGTAGTTTGCTGTGGATAAGGGTGAGGATTGACTTCAAGGGGAGGCACTAGGTAACGGGTGGGGGAATGAATATGTTCCAAGCCTTGATCCGGATGATGGTTACACAAGTGGGCTTCCCTGGTGGTTCAATTTGGGTTCAATCCCTGGGTTGGGAAGAACCCCGGAGATGAGAATGGCAACCCACTCCAGTATTCTTGCCTGGAGAATTCATGGACAGAGGAGCCTGGCTGGCTACAGTCCGTAGGGTCACAAAGAATTGGACACAACGGAGCGACTAACACTAACACGACACAGGTGTACCGATGCAGGGGCCTGCTGCAGCCCGCTGGGACTGTTAACAGTACTCATGGTTAACGTTTCAGGACGTTTGCAAGCCAGCTGACAATCACATTGGTAGATTGGAATCCTTTGTGTTGAATGTATTTATTCCACAGAGCAGCTCACAGAGAAACATTCGTTTATTATAAATGAATGTAACTCAGGAATAATCAGATGGGTGCTAGGGAAGCTGGATTTAGAAAAGGCGGAAGAACCAGAGATCAAATTGCCAACATCCGTTGGGTCACAGAAAAAGCAAGAGAGTTCCAGGAAAACATCTACTTCTGCTTTATTGACTCTGCCAAAGCCTTTGAGTGTGTGGTTCACAACAAACTATGGAAAATTCTGAAAAAGATGGGAATACCAGACCACCTGACCTGCCTCCTGAGAAACCTGTATGCAGATCAGGAAGCAACAGTTAGAACTGGACATGAAACAACAGACTGGTTCCAAATAGAAAAAGGAGTACATCAAGGCTGTATACTGTCACCCTGTTAATTTAACTTATATGCAGAGTACATCATCAGAAACGCTGGGCTGGATGAAGCATAAGCTGGAATGAAGATTGCCAGGAGAAATAGCAATAACTTCAGATATGTAGATGACACCACACTTATGGCAGGAAGCAAAGAAGAACTAAAGAGCCTCTTGTTGAAAGTGAAAGAGGATAGTGAAAAAATTGGGTTAAAATTCAGCATTCAGAAAACTAAGAACATGGCATCTGGTCCCATCACTTCATGGCAAATAGACGGGGAAACAATGGAAACGGTGAGAGACGACTTTTTTGGGGGTGCTCCAAAATCACTGTAGATAGTGACTGCAGCCATGAAATAAAAAGACGCTTGCTCCTTGGAAGAAAAGTTATGACCAACCTAGATAGCATATTAAAAAGCAGACATTACTTTACCAACAAAGGTCCATCTAGTCAAGGCTATGGTTTTTCCAGTGGTCATGTACGCATGTGAGTTGGACTATAAAGAAAGCTGAGCCCGGAAGAGTTGATGCTTTTGAACTGTGGTGTTGGAGAAGACTCTTGAGAGTCCCTTGGACTGCAAGGAGATCCAACCAGTCCATCCTAAAGGAAATCAGTCCTGAATATTCATTGGAAGGGCTGATGCTGAAGCTGAAACTCTAATACTTTGGCCACCTGATGCAAAGAGCTGACTTATTTGAAAAGACCCTGATTCTGGGAAAGGTTGAAGGTGAGAGGAGAAGGGGACAACAGAGGATGAGATGGTTGGATGGCATCACCGACTCAATGGACATGAGTTTGAGTAAACTCCTGGAGTTGGTGATGGACAGGGAGGCCTATCGCGCTGCAGTCCATGGGGTTGCAAAGAGTCAGACACGACTGAATGACTGAACTGAACTGAAATGATGGCAAGATATGTGGGAAGCAGGCAGAGCTCCATGAGCCCTCCAACACCTGGAATGCCATCTTTTTGGGGTTTGCTGCTGCTACTGCTAAGTCACTTCAGTCGTGTCCGACTCTGTGCGACCCCATAGACAGCAGCTCACCAGGCTCCCCCGGCCCTGGGATTCTCCAGGCAAGAACACTGGAGTGGGTTGCCATTTCCTTCTCCAATGCATGAAAGTGAAAAGTGAAAGGGAAGTCGCTCAGTCGTGTCCGACACTCAGCGACCCTATGGACTGCAGCCTTCCAGGCTCCTCCATCCATGGGATTTCCCAGGCAAGAGTACTGGAGTAGGGTGCCACTGGGGTTTGGGGGAGGCTTTCTTACAGAGGCATGGTGGATTACATCATCAGTCTTGGTGACTGATCTCAGATTCCAGCTCCCCTCCCTGAGATGGGGTGGGACTGTAAGTGCTGACCTTCTAATCACATGGTTGTGTCCCCAAGCAAGCAGCCCCATCTCTAGGTGACCTGGGGGCTTTCCAAAAGTCATCTCATTAACATGACAGAAGACACCTTTGTCATTCTTGTGGCAGCAAATTCCAAGAGTTTTAGGAACCCTATGCCAGATAAGGGAATGAAGACCAAATATATGTCTTATTATAAATCTTGGGCTTCCCAGGTGGCTCAATGGTAAAGAATCCGCCTGCTAAAACAGAAGTTGAAGGTTCACTCCCTGGGTCAGGAAGATCCCCTGGAGAAGGAAATGGCAACCCACTCCAGTATTCTTGCGTTGGAAATCCCATGGACAGAGGAGTCTGATGGGCTACAGTCTATGGGGTCGCAGAGGAGTGGGACATGACTTACAGACTAAACAACAGCCACAATTAACGCATCACATGTCACAAAATTTCAGACACTTGGAGCAGACTTTGAAGGTACTAGAGATTCTGTGAGCCCCTGGGGGTGCAAGAACCAGTGAAAGGAACGTTTTCAACTCATGTTATGCTATTTCCAGAGGCCTATGAAGTGAAAAGAAAATGTCAACAGAAAGGAAAATTATTACCCTCTTGTCCCTTTAAAACTCACCTGCCCCTCTCCTCCATCACACCTTTGAGATCTACTCAGCCCGCTGGAGGGTGTGGGTTGTCTGACCCCAATCGCACTGCTAAAGCTGGCAAGGTGTCATCTGACTCAACACCAGGCTGTTAGTCATCACTTCCCCTTGCTCCACTTGCTTTTCCATCATCCCCTGGACAAGTTCTCCAGGCCAGAGAAATTACTCTCCAAACAATACATCATCATCTCTTTCCTCCCCCTCCTCTGTGAACCACTTTCCTCTCTGCCTCTTCCAGCTCCAGTAATAGCTTCCCTCCAACCTAGCCTGATCCTCCCCTTCCTTTCTCCTCCCTCTTTCCCTATTCCCCCGATGAAGACTGAACACTTGCCAGAATCGTGCTCCCCAGGGCCCCTCAGAAGCTCCTGCAGCCCAGCCCCCCATGACTTCCTATCTGCCCCCAGCTCCCTGGCGTCCTGGGGCCTCCCGACAGCTGGCCCTTTCCTGGATCCCCTCACATCACCGAACTAAGCCAATGTTCCAAAACAGCCTCCCAAACAATGAGGACAACTGCACAGTTATTTTGGAAGGTCTCCTATGGCCGAGATCCAGGACAATGGAGAAAAGACAGGTCCCTACAGCTCCCATCCCTTAAATGCACAAGGACTGTAAAGACAGGGAACGAGCTTCCTTTAAAACACTGTGCTGTTCTCACAGGATGCCCAGAATCCAGGGCCTGGATCTCAGCATGTCAGGGTCTATTCTAAGCACCAGCACTCTTCAAACCTAGTTTCCAAAGTTTCCAACATAGTCCAGGTTGGAATCCAATTATACTTGGCAACAGAGTTCTTGTTTATTTTTTCACAAGTTTTGTAAAGCACACGTACAGTGTGTATGTGTGTGCTAAGCTGCTTCAGTCATGTCCAACTCTTTGCCTTCTGTGGACTGTAGCCGGCCAGGCTCCTCGGTCCATGGGATTCTCCAGGCAAGAATACTGGAGTGGGTTGCTATTTCCTCCTACAGGGGATCTTCCTGACCCAGGGATCGAACCTGCATCTCCTGGAGCTCCTGCATTGGCAGGCAGGTTCTCTACCGCTGAGCCACTGGGGAAACCCTTGCAGACATTATGTTGAGTCAAATAAGTGAAACATGATAGGACAAATACAGTGTGATTCCACTTAAAAGAGATACTCCGAGTAGTCAAATTCACAGAGAATGTGAAACCGCAGTTATCAGGGAGTTATCTGAGAGTAAATCTCTCTCACCACTCTGCGGACTTTCTAATTTTAACAATACATTATGACTATTTTCCTGGCCAACAAATGTAAATCTAATTCACCCTTTTAAATAACTGCACAATATATCATAGATCCCATCTGAGGTTATTCATATTTCTCCCAGCAATCTTGATTCCATGTGTGATTCATCCAACCAACCCTGCATTTCGCATGATGTACTCTGTATAGAAGTAAAATAAGCAGGGTGACAATATACAGCTTTGTTGTACTCCTTTCCCGATTTTGAGCCAGTCCGCTTGTGTGTATGGGTTTTTCCAAATCCAATTCTGTCCACGTACACTCTTAAGAGTGGGACTGCCAGGTCATACGGCACTTCTGTGTTTACCACGCATGCGAGCACCTGCATGCTCACACAGTGGTCCTCAAAAGGGCTGTTACCAATTACAGCCCACCAGCACCGTAAAATGGTCCCCTTTCCTTAACCCCACTCTAGCGTTTCTCCTGCACATTTTTTTGTGATGGCCTTGTTAACGACATTCCTGAGGTGAAACCTCATTGTCGTTTTGATTTCTTTATCTCTAATAATTCGTCACATTGTTCACATTTTCATATGCTTTTCTCTGTAAACTTTGTGAATTGCATTTTCCTATTGATATTTTCTTCTGTTGTAGCCACATGTTCGAGGAAACAAACTCACTCAGAAAGACAATGCAGATAGTGGAGTGCGTTTATTACATCGGCGGGCCCAAGGCAGTCTCCTCTTAGCCAAGGACCCCGACCAGCATTTGTGAAAATCTTTTACACCCCATGTGTACCTGTCTGAACCCACCACTCCAAATTCCTTGAGACTTACATAAACCAAGGAAAATACAATCCCAGTAACCCCATCATTCACGTGCTA
The DNA here is from genome assembly GCF_019923935.1 of Bubalus bubalis. NCBI lineage: Eukaryota > Metazoa > Chordata > Mammalia > Artiodactyla > Bovidae > Bubalus > Bubalus bubalis. The sequence continues at coordinate 113,587,995 of NC_059161.1, forward strand.
TGTGCTCATGTGCTCAAACAGTCAAACAATTAGCCAATAATCAATAAACCCGAGGTTATATGCCGATAGATACAGAAAAATTTATGGCCTGTCTGGAGGAAGGGGTGATTAGTGTATGTTTTCTCTTAGGCAATGAGTAACCTAGATAGATCATCAAGGTTCCCCGGTCTGGAGGGGGTCTTCTCCTTCTGTTGTTGTTTTCATAGGCACCAAACAGAGTTCAGAGTCCATTGGAAAGGTGGCCGAGCATGATCAGCATGAACAGGCCTAAGATGGAGTCCAGGCCCTATGAATTCCTTCTTCTGCTTGAGCTTTTTTTTCATTTTTGTTTGATTAGTTACTCCTGAGGGTTTTTGAGGGTAGTTATCTTTACACTGCACAGTTGTGATTATTAAGCGCCCATAATCATTTCCAGGTTGCTATAGTGGAGAATGGTCACAAGGTGGCAGGATTTCCTCTGGGCTGCTGCGGTTACCCTGGAACCAGAACCTTACTTTAAATGAGAGAATAGAATAAGAACGTGCCAGCATAAACACCCAAAAGCGTGTGTCTCATTCCCACACTTTTTATTAAATTCACTTTTGTTTCTTATTGTAGTAACATTGCTATACAACTTGGTGTGTTTTGTAGGTGAATCCGAGAGGCAAGGAGTTGAGGCCAAGGAAGAGACTTTTAATCCGGGAGTCAGCAGGTTGAGAAGATGGCAGGCTAGCACCTCAAAATAACCATTCTTACCAGGGCCTGGTTGCCAGGTTCTTTTAAGGATCAGAGATGAGGGGAGGTGAGGAAACAAAGTAAAAAGACTATTCAATCTTTGCAAATGTCTCCTAGAATGGCAAGCCTCAGGCAGGGGAATGTGTCAATTTCCCTTCCTTACAGTCCTTCACAGGTGGGCAGCTCAGCTTATCTCACTCAGGCAGGCCATTATATCTGTGTCTAATGATAAAAAATGTTAAAGTTGCAGAAGCAGATCCAGTTTAAATTTAAAATTAACCCTTCCCTGTACAGAATAACTTCAGAAGGTCCCATGAACCAAAAGTCATTTACCATTAATGTTTTCCTTAAACTTTTTATTTTGAAAACCATCAAACTCAGAGAAAAGGGAAAAATACATGTGAGCTTCACTTGTGTTTAGGAATTAATACTATGGTATTCACTTTATACAGGCCTGTGCCTGTTTTGGTCTTTATCCCTGCGAGGTTCATCATCCCTGGGGCTCCTGGAGATTCCTCAGATGGGTTTCCTGGTAATGATTCCAATTTACCAGCACAAGCATGAGAGGTAGGTTCACCTGGTGAGTTGATTGCAAGGCACGTGGATCAGGCAAAAAGCCAATGGGATCAGGTGAGGTTGCTCCTTCAGGTCGACCGTCCTACTCAGCAGAGACCAGACCTGCCCCTCGATTTCCAGCCCTGCGTCTGGTGTGTTTTCTCAGCTCCTCAGTGGGACAAGAAAGGACCGAGCCTGCCAGAACCAAGGTAGTGCACTCAACATGATCATGACAGCTGTAGAAACAGTTAATATCACACAGAACCAAAGGGAAAGGGGAGGACTTCTCTGGGACAATGTGGGGAGAGGAGAACGACCCTACACTTCTTTCTACCGTCCCAGGAGGTTACAGGAACCCCCTCGTTTCCACCTTAGGGGTCCAACCAGCAGAGACCTGGTTTCCTAACCAAGGGTCCTGTGTCCCCAGGTGCCAGGTCTGGGGATTGTGTGGGTCTCACTCCATCTGCCTGGGTCAGGATCCTGTACCCAGAGGCCCCATATCTGCAGTTTACCTGCAGTGTGTCTTGTTCCCTCTGAGATTCCCAATATCTGAACTGAGGGTGTTGCCCTGATTAACCTGTGGTTCTTTTTCTTCTGTTTATCTTGTAGTCATTTGAGGTCAGGTACCTTTGAGTGAGTTGCTTCTTCGTGTTCCACTGAATGAAAAGCTTTGATGGTGTCATATTAATATCATAACATCATAGGAGTCACCACTGTCTGGTTTCCCCTAGACCAAGCTCATGTAATATAATTTGTAATTGAAATGTTATTTTATATTGGGGTAGATTTGATATCAATATTTTGTTTTAGGTGTACATGAACTTGATTCAGTTATACATCAACATATATCTGTTCTTTTTCTGTTTTTTCCCCATGTAGGTTATTACAGTTTGTCTAGTAGAGTTGCCTGTTCTATTCAGTAGGTCCTTCTATCAACTTGATATATATTACTGTGTATATTTTCATCCCAAACTCTTAATTTATCTCTCCTTCTAACTTTCTTTTGATAATCATAATTTGGTTTTCTCAGGCTATGAGGCTATTTCTGTTTCATACATTAGTTCACTGGTATCAATTTATAGATTCCACCTGTGTGTGATATCTTAGGATGTTTATCTTCTCTCTGACTTACCTTACTTAGTATGAAGATTTCTTGGTCCATCCATGCTGCTGCCAATACCATTTTTTTCTGTTTTATGGCTGAGTAGTATTCCAGTTAGAGATGTACCACATAAGCCTTCATTTTTCTGTTAGTGGACATTTTGGTGGATTCTGTGTCTTGTATTGTAAATAGTGCTGCCCTGAAAATTGGGATGCATGTGTCATTTTGAGAGAGGATTTTCTCTGGGCCTAAGCCTAGGAATGGGATTGCAGGATCATATGATACCTCTCTGCTCAGTGTTTCAAGGAACCTCCGTGCAGTTTTCCACAGTGGCTTCCCCATTTGCATTCCCACCAAGACTGTAGGACGATTCCATTTTCTGTACGTCCTCTGCAGTATTTATTCTTTGTAGATCTTTTTGATGATGGTCACTGTGGCCGGTGTGAGGTGATACCTCATTGTAGTTTTGATTGGCTTTGATTTAATAATTATTGATGTGGAGTATCTTTCCATGCGCTTTTATTATTTTACACCTTGTGAGTAAAAATTACCTCTCGAATCTGGCTGCTTGAAACTTGGCCCTGTTTGGAGTTCTTTTCTGATGATTTGCCCCCAGGACATTTCTCCAGGGCAGGGGTCATTTACTGCCCCGTTGGAAATGTTGCTATAATGAGCTCTTGAGCACCTGTTTTAAGGTGTGTATATTGATCTGAGCCAGCAAATTACTCCCTGTCCCTCTGCCTTTATTTTTTGGTAAACATGAGTTTCTTTTCTAAGTCTGTGAGGCTGTTGCTCTTTTTAAAGAAGTTTGTTTCTATGTTTAGATTCCACAAAAAGTGATATCCTATGATACTTGTCTTACTGTTCCTCACTTACTTCACTTAGTATGATCATCTCTTGTTTCTTCCGTGTAACTAGAAATAGCATTATTTCATCCTTCTTTATTTCTGAATAATATCACATTCTTTAATCTATTTGGAGTTTCTTTCTGTATGTGGTGTTAGGGAGTATTCCAATTTCATTCTCATTTTCATTACTAAGGAACCTGCCTGGTGTCCTCCACAGTGGCTGCTCCCCATTTCCACTTGGAGCATCAGTGTAGGAGGGTTCTCTTTTCTCCACACCCTCTCCAGCATTTATTGTAGAGTTTCTGCCTATGGACTTTGACCGGTGTGAGGTGTATGAAGTTTTGATTTGCATTTCTCTCATATTTAGTGATGTTGACATTTTTTTCATGTGATTTATTAAAACAGTGTGAGTTAAACGTACTTATTCAAATTGGCTTCTTGAATGCCTTTCCTGTTTTGATTGTTTGTCTGATGACCTCCCCTAGGATGTTACTTGAGGGCAGGTGTTTTTTACTTATAGCCCTGCAAGTCTTGTGTATATTAAATGTCTGTGAGCAATGGTTTCAAAGTTCTTATTATGAAAATGGCCACACGGCCCCAGCACGTCTTAATGCCCAACTCTGGTTACTAGGAGAACCAGATCCATAGGGAAAGTCCTGTTCCTGGATTGTCAATTACAGTGGATGTGCCAGAAGAAACACGCAAGGTTTGTGTTGCCTTCCTTCATCCTTCCTTACCCCTACCGCCTGGACACATCCAAATGCTTGCAACACCACTCTTTGGAGGTTGCTTTCACCCATAAGTGGGGTGAACCTAAAGAAGGAGCCTGGAGTAGGAACCCCAACACCAGGAGACATGGAGCCCTTGGGGCTTTTCAAAGCTCTTAAAGCCCAGACGCTCCACATCTTTTGGGAGTAATAGATATAGTTTCACTGCAGGAGGACCCCCTGGATCTGAAGGTTGTGGGCCTGTGCAGAGGGGAACAGGCAAGCCAGGTCCATGGGGCAGGGCTCATTGGCTGGCACATCCTCCCCAGCTCCGTCAGCCCCACAACAGTCCATCCTTGGGAACCAAGCCTGTGCAGCCTTCAGGGATGTGCCAGCAGCCCAGGGCACCAAGGCCTGAGGGGAATAGAGTCAGCATTCTCTTTCTATAATTTGTACTCTGTATTAGTGTAGAGGTGACTTACAATGTTGTGGGGGGGTGTGTATGTTATTTTATTTTTAGGTGGCCAGCAACGTGATTCACTTATACATAGCCATGTACATGTCCTTATTTGAGTTCTTGTCCCATATATTTTATTATACAGTGTTCATTAGGGGTCCTCATTGATTATTTTATAAAGAGTAGTGTGAGTAGGTTCATCTCCACTTACTCATTTCTCACTGCCCACCACTTTTCCCTTTTGGTAACTATTACCTGTTTAGCTGCATTTGAATGCAGAGTTCCAAAGAATAGCAAGGAGAGATAAGAAAGCCTTCCTCAGTGGTCAATGCAAAGAAATAGAGGAAAACAAAAGAATAGGAAAGACTAGAGATCCCTTCAAGAAAATTAGAGATACCAAAGGAACATTTCATGCAAAGATGGGCTCGATAAAGGACAGAAATGGTATGGACCTAACAGAAGCAGAAGAAATTAAGAAGAGGTGGCAAGAATACACAGAAAAACTGTACTAAAAAAATCTTCACGACCCAGATAATCACGATGGTGTGATCACTCACCTAGAGCCAGACATCCTGGAATGTAAAGTCAAGTGGGCCTTAGGAAGCATCACTACAAACAAAGCTAGTGGAGGTGATGGAATACCAATTAAGCTATTTCAAATCCTGAAAGATGATGCTGTGAAAGTGCTGCACTCAATATGCCAGCTAATTTGGAAAACTCAGCAGTGGCCACAGGACTGGAAAAGGTCAGTTTTCATTCCAATCCCAAAGAAAGGCAATGCCAAAGAATGCTCAAACTACCGCACAATTGCACTCATCTCACATGCTAGTAAAGTAATGCTCAAAATTCTCCAAGCCAGGCTTCACTTCCATATGTTCAAGCTGGTTTTAGAAAAGGCAGAGGAACCAGAGATCAAATTGCCAACATCTGCTGGATCATCAAAAAAAGCAAGAGAGTTCCAGAAAAACATCTATTTCTTCTTTATTGACTATGCCAAAGCCTTTGACTGTGTGGACCACAATAAACTGTGGAAAACTCTGAATGGGATGGGAATACCAGACCACCTGACCTGCCTCTTGAGAAACCTGTATGCAGGTCAGGAAGCAACAGTTAGCACTGGACATGGAACAACAGACTGGTTCCAAATAGGAAAAGGAGTATGTCAAGGCTGTATATTGTCACCCTGCTTATTTAACTTCTATGCAGAGTTCATCATGAGAAACGCTGGGCTGGAGGAAGCACGAGATGGAATCAAGATTGCCAGGATAAATATCAATAACCTCAGATATGCAGATGACACCATCCTTATGGCAGAAAGTGAAGAGGAACTAAAGAGCCTCTTGATGAAAGTGAAAGAGGAGAGTGAAAAGGTTGGCTTAAAGCTCAACATTCGGAAAACTAAGATCATGGCATCCGGTCCCATCACTTCATGAGAAATAAATGGGGAACCAGTGTCAGACTTTATTTTTATGGGCTCCAAAATCACTGCAGGTGGTGATTACAGCCGTGACATTAAAAGACGCTTACTCCTTGGAAGGAAAGTTATGACCAACCTAGACAGCGTATTAAAAAGCAGAGACATTACTTTGTCAACAAAGGTCCGTCTAGTCAAGGCTATGGTTTTTCCAGTAGTCATGTATGGATGTGAGAGTTGGACTATAAAGAAAGCTGAGCACTGAAGAATTGATGCTTTTGAACTGTGATGTTGGAGAAGACTCTTGAGAGTCCCTTGGACTGCAAGGAGATCCAACCAGTCCATCCTAAAGGAGATCAGTCCTGGGTGTTCATTGGAGGGACTGATGTTGAAGCTGAAACTCCAATACTTTGGCCACCTGATGCGAAGAGCTGACTCATTTGAAAAGGCCCTGATGTTGGGAGGGATTGGGGGCAGGAGGAGAAGGGGACGACAGAGGATGAGATGGTTGGATGGCATCACCGACTCAATGGACATGGGTTTGGGTGAACTTTGGGAGTTGGTGATGGACAGGGAGGCCTGGCGTGCTGTGGTTCATGGGGTCTCAAAGAGTCGGACACAACTGAGCAACTGAACTGACCTGTTTAGCTGTGTTGTGAGGCTATTTATGTTTGGTAAAGACATTAATTTGTATCCATTTTTAGAATCCATCTCTAAGTGTTGTCATATGATACTTGTCATTGGTTGTCTTACTTCACTTAGGATGATTGTCTCTACTTCCTTCCTTGTAGCTGTACATGGCCTGATGTCATCCTTTTTATGGCTGAGTAATATTGCTCTGTGTGCGAGTACCCAATCTTGTTCACCCATTCATCTGTCCTTATCCACTTAGGTTGCTTCTGTGTCTTGGCCCTTGTATATAGTGCTGCCATGAATGATGAGGGAGCACCTGTCTTTTAAAATTATGGTTTTCTCTGGGTCTATGCCCAGGAATGGGGTTTCTGAGTCCTCTGGTACTTCTCTGTTTACTTTTTAATGAACCTTTGATCTGTTCACCTTCCTGAATTTCCTGATTTTCATTCCCACCTATAGGTAGGAGGGTTCATTTTACTCCATACCCTCTCCAGCATTTATTGTTGTAGATTTTTTTATCCTGACCCTCTGACCTGTGTGAGCTGATACCACATTGAACTTCTGATTCACAGTTCTCTAATACTTACAGATGCTGAGCATCTTTTCGTGTACTTCATGGCCATCTCTATGTCTTCTTGGGAGAAATGTCTATTTAAATCTTGTGCTCCTATTTGATTGGGTTGTTTCTTTGACATTGAGGTGCATAAGCTGTTTGTATGTTTTTGAGATAAATTCCTCATGTGTGTCTTTGTTTGCAAATATTAGTTCCATTCTGAGGGTCCTCTTTTTGTTATGGTTTCCTCTCCTGTGCCAGTGCTTTTAAGGGGAATTAGGTCCCGTTTATTTATTTTATTTTTCATGATTCTAAGATATGGCTCAAAAAAGAACTTGTTGAATTTTATGTTAAAAAGTGTTCTGTATTTTTCCTCAAGAGTTTCATAATATGTGTCTTTTTATTTAGGTCTTTAATCGATTTGGAGTTTATTTTTGTGTATGCTGTTATGGAGTAGTCTAATTTCATTCTCATTATCATTTCTAAAAACACCTGCACACCATTCTCCAAGTGGCTGTTTGTTACTAGATTACCTTTTTGCTGACAGTTTAGGAGGTTTCCCTTTTCCCTAGAATTTCTCCAGCATTTATTGTTTGTCATATTTTGGACAGTGGGCATTGTGAACCGTGTGAGGAAATGCCTCTGTAGATTTGCATTTCTCTAATAAATAGCAATACTAACATCCTGTGATATTTTTTAAAGGGAGTGAGTTAAACTTACCTCTTTAAATTGCCTGCTTGAACGCCTGCCTTGTTTCTCTTCTACATAGATGTATATATGATTTGTTGGGGTTTTTTCTTTATAGGTTATTACAGAGCGTGGAGTAAGTTTCCTTGTGTTACATGGTGGGTCCTGGTGACTGATTTTACAAAAGGTAGGGTGCATATATTAGTCTGAAGCAGCTCATTTCTCCCTGCCCTACATTGTTATATCTTGGTGACCAGAAGTTTCTAAGTCTATATTCCTGGGTCTCTGGGAAGTAAGTTCATTTGTATCCATCTTTAGATTACACCTAGAAGTGATATCATATGATACTTGTCTGTCCCTGTCTCCCTTCCTTCATTTGGAATGATTATCTCTACTTTCTTTCCTGATGCTGGACTTGGCATTTTCCCCTGCTTCCTTATGGTTGAGATGTATTGCACTGTATACATGTACCCCATCATGTATCCATTCAACTGTGCTTCTACAATTAGCTTGCTTTTCTGTCTTGGCTGTTGTACATAGTGGAGCCAAAATCTCAGGGTTGCCTGTCTCTATTAAAATTTTGGTTGTCTTGACCCAGCTGCCTCAATCCCACTCAAGTCCAAATATGAGACCCAAGCCTGCTCAAGCTCCAGGAATGGGAGAGCAGCCCAAGTCAGGGAGGTCAGAGGGAATGAGCTAGGCATTGCTTTTCTGTTCCTTTTCTTTAGTCTCATGCCTGTGCTATGTTGGAGTATAGTCGATTTGCAGCTTTGTGCTTGTCTTCAGGGTACACTTAAGATTCACTTATGACATATACTCACAGTGTATCTGCTCTTTTTTGGTTTCTATTGCCATAGAGGTTATTGCAGAAAGTAGCGCAAAGTTCCCTGTGCTGAACATCAAGTCGTTCTTGAGTATCTATTAGAGATACAGACATCTGTGTATATGTGGAAGGAAGATAGGAGATAATGATTTTGGATTATCTATTACAGATACAGATTTCTCTGAATATGTTTGAGATACAAATTTCTGTGTATATTTGGAAGGAAAGGAGGAAGGAAAAAAAGAGATAAACCTTCTCGATTATCTATTACAGGTACAGATTTCTGTGTATATGTTAGACCTGACCTCCCAATTCATCCTTGCTCTTCCACTTTTTCTTGGAACCCTTTGTTTGTGTTTGAATTCTCAGAGTCTCTTTTTGAGTTATAAATGTATTTCTTTGAACCTCTTTTTTTATTTTGCCTAGCAGGGACATCATATTCTATTTTCTTTGTCTGTCTGACTTCACTTATCTATGATCCTCCAACGTCCATCCTTGTGACAGTTAGTGGCATAATTTCATAATTTCAGTGGCGATTTTTCATGCCTGAATAATACTGCATTGTATACATATACCACATCTTCTTTAACTTTTAATCTATGGGAAGACATCTTGCTGGTTCTGTGTCTTGGCTACTGGAAGTAGCGCGGCAGTGAACGTTGGGATGCATGTGTCTCTTTGAATGATGGTTTTCTCAGGATGTAGCCCCAGATGTGGGTATGTTAGAACACGGGCTGAGCACTTTTGAAATTTTATTTCCTGGCCTATGGAGGCTGTCCTATTGTTTGTAGACTTGTGAGGATGGCCATTCTGACAGATGTGATTTGATTTCTTATTGTCATCTAGATTGGTATTCTTCATGTAATAATTACGGATGTTGAGAATCTTGTCCTGTGGCTGTTTGGGATTTTTTTTCTCTCTCTTTTTTCCTTTTCCTTAAAGCATTGAGGAAAATTTACCTGTTGCAGTTGTCTTTTTGAAAGTTGGTTGTATTGGCAATTTATTTCTGCAGTACTGTCGGAGAACTTTCCTGAGGGCACCTGTCACTAACAGCCCTCCGGGCCTTGTGAATTGCAAGGAAAACAACAATAGGAAAGACTAGAGAGATATTCAAGAAAATTAGAGATGCCAAGGAAATATTTCATGCAAAGATGGGCACAATAAAGGACACAAATGGTAAGGACCTAACAGAAGCAAAAGATAAGAAAAAGAGGTGGCAAGAATACACAGGACTGTACAGAAAAGGTCTTCATGATCTGGGTAACTATGATGGTGTGGTCACTCACCTAGAGTCAGACATCCTGGAGTGTGAAGTCAACTTGGCCTTAGGACGCATTAGTACAAATAAAGCTAGTGGAGGTGATAGGATTCTAGCTGAGCTATTTCAAATCCTAAAAGATGATGCTGTAAAAGTGCTGCCCTCAATATAGCAGCAAATTTGGGAAAACTCAGCAGTGGTCACAGAACTGGAAAATGTCGGTTTTCATTCCAGTCCCAAAGAAGGGCAATGCCAAAGAATGTTCAAACTACCAAAAAATTGCACTCATTTCACATTCTAGCAGGGTAATACCCAAAATTCTTCTAGAAAGGTTTCAGCAATATTTAAACTGCGAAATTCCAGAAGTACGAGCTGGATTTAGCAAAGGTAGAAGAACCAGAGATCAAATTGCCAACATCCGTTGGATCATAGAAAAAGCAAGGGGATTCCAGAAAAATATCTACTTCTGCTTCATTGACTACACTAAAGCCTTTGTGTGGATCACAACAAACTGGAAAATTCTGAAAGAGATGGGAATACCAGAGCACCTTACTTGCCTCCTGAGAAACATGTATGCAGGTCAAGAAGCAACAGTTAGAACTGGACATGAACAAGAGACTGCCTCAAAACTGAGAAAGGAGTGCATCAAGGGTGTATATTGTCACCCTGCTTATTTAACTTACATGCAGAGTACATCATGTGAAATACCAGGTTGGATAAACTCAAGCTGGAATCAAGGTTGCTGGGAGAAATATCAATAACTTCAGAATATCAGATCCTAGGATTATCTGTCTCAACCCTGTCTCTACCCAACCCTAGTCCGTCCTTCCTTCCTTTTTTATTATCATTTTTTTGCTAAGTGTATCTCAATCCTTACAAAATTTTAATGGAGCTATTTGGTATAATTTGAGTACAGATACTTAATCTGATATATGTTTTGGAAATAGTCTCTTTCAGTTTGTGATTCATTTTTTTGATTATCTGAATAAAGTGTTCCATACAGTAGAAGTTTTAATTTTATAAATAATTTTATAATTTAATTTTACTGAGGATCTTTTTAATTTTCTGAGAAAGTAATTTTTTGAGGAAGTTATTAATTGTATCAAAGTCAGTAATTATATGGAGGAGAGTAACTGTATGACTATTATTAATTTTATGAAAATTATTCAATTTATGATAATTATTAAAAGTTATGAAACATTAATATTGTGGAAGTTTTAATTTTATGGAAACTTCCATTTTTATGGTTGTTATTAATTTTATGGAAATTGTTAAATCATATGGAATATCTGTCTAGGTAGAGATATAAATATTTATCTACAAAGAGGTATAAATATCTATCTACCTAGAGATGTAAATGCTAATCTACACAGAGATATAGACAATTCTCTATATATTGATATAATATCTATGTACATATATGTTTATATTCTTTGACCAGGTGTGTTTTTCAATCTTTACCAAATGTAAATGGCACTGTTTGGCATAATTTGAGTACAGATTTTTCTCCAATAGTGTTTTGGAAATAGTTCCTTCAGTCTGTGGTTCATCTTTTGGTTTTCTGAATAAGATGTTTTTTACAGCAGAAATTTTTAATTTTATAATTTTTAATATTATGAAGAAGTTTTAAATTTGACAAAGAAGTTACTAATTTTAAGAAACTTTTTCATTTTATGAAAGTTTTTCATTTTATTAATGTTTTTAATTCTTTATTGTTCTTCGGTTGCTAAGTCATGTCTGACTCTTTGTGACCCCGTGGATTATGGCCTGCCAGGCTTCCCTGCCCGTCACTGTCTCCTGCAGTTTGCTCAAACTCATGTCCATTGAGTCAGTGATGCCATCCAACCATCTCATCCTCTGTCGTCCCTTTCTCCTTCTGCCCTCAATCTTTCCCAGCTTCTGGGTCTTTTCCAATGACTCAGCTCTTCACATCAGGTGGCCGAACTATTGGAGCTTCAGCTTCAGCATCAGTCCTTCCAGTGAATATTCAGGGTTGATTTCCTTTAGGATGGACTGGTTTGACCTCACTGCTGTCCAAGGAATTCTCAAGGGTCTTCTCCAGCACCACAGTTCCAAAGCATCAATTCTTTGGTGCTCAGCCTTCTTTATGGTCCAACTCTTACATCCATGTAGACTACTAGAAAAACCATAGCTTTGATTATATGGACCTTTGTCGGTGAAGTGATGTCTCTGTTTTTCAATACACTCTCTAGGCTTATCACAGCTTTTCTTCCAAGGAGCAAATGTCTTTTAATTTCATGGCTACAGTCATCATCTGCAGTGATTTTGGAACCCAAGAAAATAAAGTCTGTCATTGTTTCCATTGTTTCCCCATCTATTTGCCATGAAGTGATGGGACCAGATGCCATGATGTTAGTTTTTTGAATGTTGAGTTTCAAATCAGTCACTCTCCTCTTTCACCTTCAACAAGAGGCTCTTTAGTGGTTCTTCGCTTTCTGCCATTAGGGTGGTATCATCTGCATATCTAAGGTTGTTGATATTACTCCCAGCAATCTTGATTCCAGCTTGTGATTCATCCAGCCCAGCGTTTCACAGGAAGTACTCTACATATAAGTTAAATAAGCAGGGTGACGATATAGCCATGACATACTCCTTTCCCAATTTTGACCCTGTCCATAGTTGCATGTCCAGTTCTAACTGCTGCTTCTTGACCTGCATACAGATTGTTCAGGAAGTAGGTAAGGTGGTCTTGTACTCCCATCCCTTTAAGAATTTTCCTCAGTTTGTTGTGTTCCACATAGTCAGAGACTTTAATTCTTTGAAAGTTTTAAATTAAAACTTGAAAGTTGAAAAATTAAAAAGTTTTGAATTTCTGAAAGTTTTAAATTTAATGATATAAAATATATGGTATTTTATGATATAAAAATATACACCTGTATTTTCATATATGAAATACATACCTCTGTTTTCACAGATGAGATATGTACCTATATTTTCATATAAGACATATCTATAATTCCATATATGAAATATATACCTTTATTATCATATATTAAATATAGACTCAGTTCACTTCAATTCAGTTGCTCAGTCGTGTCCAACTCTGCGACCCCATGAATCGCAGCACGCCAGGCCTCCCTGTCCATCACCAACTCCCAGAGTTCACTCAAACTCATGTCCATCGAGTTGGTGATGCCATCCAGCCATCCCATCCTCTGTCGTCCCCTTCTCCTCCTGCCCCCAATCCCGCCTAGCATCAGGGTCTTTTCCAATGAGTCAACTCTTCTCATGAGGTGGCCAAAGTATTGGAATTTCAGCTTCAGCATCAGTCCTTCCAATGAACACCCAGGACTGATCTCCTTTAGGATGGACCGGTTGGATCTCCTTGTAATCCAAGGTACTCTCAAGAGTCTTCTCCAACACCACAGTTCAAAAGCATCAATTCTTCAGCGCTCAGCTTTCTTCACAGTCCAACTCTCACATTCATACATGACCACCGGAAAAACCATAGCTTTGACTACACAGACCTTTGTTGACAAAGTAATATCTCTGCTTTTCAATATACTATATAGGTTGGTCATAACTTTCCTTCCAAGGAGCAAGCATCTTCCAACTTCATGGGTGCAATCACCATCTGCAGTGATTTTGGAGCCCCAAAAAATAAAGTCAGCCACTGTTTCCCCATCTATTTTCCAAGAAGTGATGGGACCAGATGCCATGATCTTCGTTTTCTGAATGTGGAGCTTTAACCCACTTTTTCACTCTCCTCTTTCACTTTCATCCAGAGGTTTTTTAGTTCCTCTTCACTTTCTGCCATAAAGGTGATGTTATCTGCATATCTGAGGTTATTGATATTTCTCCCTGCTATCTTGATTCCAGCTTGTGCTTCCTCCAGCCCAGCGTTTCTCATGATGTACTCTGCATAGAAGTTAAATAAGCAGGGTGACAATATACAGCCTTGACGAACTCCTTTTCCTATTTGGAACCAGTCTGTTTTTCCATGTCCAGTTCTAACTGTTGCTTCCTGACTACTCAGCAAAATAAAAATGGGAAATTTTTAAAAATAGAAGACTTCATCAAGAAACTTAGTTTGATGAGAATTTTTAAAAATCACGTAGAGTAGAATTACTCATTTAATTTTGCTTTACCATGAATTTAACAGTTAGATCAAGCCAATTAAAGTAGCTACAGGATAAATATGTTTTTTTTTTAAACAAATTGCTTCTGTCAGTGCTCTCTGACAAAACATTTTATTTTCATTATTTTTGATGCCTACATACTGATTTCATTTCACAAAGCCCTATAAGTAGAAGTCACTTAGCAATCTTCTTGTTTCATGTTGACATTTGTATCTATTAAAGTGTAAGGCAGTATACTTGATTTAAAAGAGTTATCTTGAGCCTCCAAAAGCATTACTCAAAAGGCACAATGATTTTTATTATGGTCCATGGACTGGTATGTGCAAATCTACTAAATCAGAAGCTCTGGAACGGCAGCTGACAATTTAAGTCAATACGCCCTCCAGGTGGTTCTGAAGAACAGAAGCATATCAAAGTTTGAGAACTATTGCTCCAGAAGTCCCGGTGAGACACACATTTTACCAAACCTGAGTTATAAGAATTAGTATCATTATAAGTTATAGTAAAATTTTAGTTCCTTTGGTTAGAGAACAATACCAAAGGAGTTCACTCTGCAAATATATCTACCTAGGCTTTCACATATGAAATATATACCTAGGTTTTCATATATGAAATATATACTAAATACTACTCAGCTATAAAAAAAAATTAAAATAATGGCATTTTAAACAATATAATCCTAGAGATTATCATAAAAAGTAATGTAAGTCAGAAGGACAAAGAGAAATAATACCATATGTTATCACTTATATTGAAACCTAAAATAAGACAGTAATGAACTTAATGAAGCAGACTCACAGATATAGGTAACTAGTACTTACCAGTAGGGAGAGAGAGGTAGGAGAGGCAAGATAGGTGCAGGGGATTAACAGATGGAAACTACTATGTATAAAAAAGCTATAAGGATATATTATACAGCACAAGGAAATATCACCTTTATTTGTAATACCTTTAAATAGAGAATAATCCATAAAAATATGGAATCACTATGTTGTAGAACTAAAACTAGTATAGTATTTTAAATAAACTGCACTTTAACTTAAAATTGTTGATGGCTATCTACAAAAACAATAAAGTAATCAAAAAGAAAAAAATAGCAAAATGGGAAATTTTTAAAAATAAAAGATTTCATCAAGAAACTAATTTTGATGAGAAGAATCACATACAGTAGCTTTACTTTTTTAATTTTTGCTTTTCAAGAATTTAATAGTCAAGTCAAGCCAATTAATCTAACTCACACTAAACCTCACCAGGCAAAGGGCACTAAGGACATTTTGTCATCTTTTCCAAGTCACCTCTAGTTGACAAAGTTCTTGACCTCTAACCTTTCTTGTCATGAATTGTAGCTATTTCACAAACAAATATTGTTCTGGTGGCCATATCATGTGGTCCAAAAGGTCCTAAGACCACATTACCAAGGGCTTTCTTTTTAAATAAGCAACTTTAAAAAAGTCTTGCTGTCTTTCATTTTGTCAATGTTAAATTCTCATTGGAGAGGAACTCACTTGTGAAGTTTTTAGCCCCAAAGCCTCCTAATCTCATCTGAAAGTGTGCCTGTCTTGCCTTACTAGGAATCTGGGAACTGCAAAGTGAGGAGATTATCCTGTTGAAGGAGCTGGGAAGTGGTCAGTTTGGAGCAGTCCATCTGGGCAAGTGGAAGGGGCAAGATGATGTTGCTGTGAAGGTGATCAAGGAGCTCCATGTTAGAAGATCAATTCTTTCCAGAGGTCCAGACCATGAGGTAAGATTCTTCTAGGGAATCGTGATTTAGCCCTCACCATGAGGGGACATTCATGCCAACAGTTCTGTCCCTAACATTTGTAAGGCCTGAATCAAGAGTCCACAAATCACAGAATATACAATGGAGGGGCGGTCCCAAGATGGCAGAGGAATAGGACAGGGAGACCACTATTTCCCCCACAAGTTCATCAAACATTATTTGAATGCTGAGCAACTTCCACAAAACAACTTCTGAACGCTGGCGGAGGACACCAGGCACCCAGAAAGGCAGCCCATTCTCTTTGAAAGGAGGTACAACAAAATATAAAAAACAAAAAGAGAGACAAAAGAGTTAGGGATAGAGACCTGTCCTGGGGAGGGAGTCATGAAGGAGGAGAACTTTCCAAACAGCAGAAAGTCCCCTCATGAACAGGTCTGTGGGGAGTTTTGGAATCTCAGAGGGCAACATAACTGAGAGAAAAAAAAAACAAAAACCACAGAACATGAGCCTAACTGCAACTCCCAGCGGAGAAGTAGCCCAGACACGCATTGGCCACCAGCGAGAGCCGGGGGCTGGACAGGGAGGCATGGGCTGCATGCTTAGGGAAAGGACTGCGCCCGAATGCCCTGACGACAATCTGAGGGAGCTAATGTGAGATAGCAACCTAAACTGTGGGATAGCCAGAAAGGAAAAACAAAGAGAGAAATTTCCCGCGAAAGGCTCTAACCCCAAACCTGGCCCACTCACGGAACAAAGGATTGAGCAAATACCAAAGGAGAGCTAGCTGGCTGCATACAGGGCCCTTCCCCCTGCCGAAGGGTGAGAGGCAGGTGAACAACAGCCAGAGCCGAAGGCAAGGGGCAATCTCAGCCCCAGAGCCCAGCATCCTCCACCAAACTGTGAGTAGGCTCCCAGTTGCTAACCACGTCTTCCTGGGATCCTGGACGGTTGACATCTGCCAGGAGGGTTGCAGCCTGAGATCAGCACCCTAGAGGAGTCATGTGGCACACCCACACCCAGGAAACTGAGCGGCTGGGACCCGGGAGATTATTAAGATGCCCAGCCCACCTGGGACACTGTGCTCGCCAAGCACCTGGTCACCTGAGCTGCTCAGACCTGGGAAGGGCACAAAACGCATGCCCAACCCAGTCGGTGCCTTTGTGGAGTACCCGAGAACCAGAACCCAAGCAACTTAGCCCTGGGAAGTGCACGAAACTCAGGGCCCCCTTTGGACAGCTCCCCTGCAGGGCAACCTGGAGCCTGAGCAGTGTAGACCTGGAAAGCACACACGCCGTGAGCGGGGGAAAACCCAGTGTGGTCCATACATTGCGAGCACTCCCTACAGATGCCAATGATATTTGTTTGCAGTGTTCCTCCCTCCTCACAACACAACTGAACAAGTGAGCCTAAATAAGTGATCACCTTTGCCCTCTGGTGTCAGGGCGGAAATTAGAGACTGAAGAGACTTGCAAATAGAGGAAGCCAAAATAAAGAAGAGGGAACCACTCTGGAAGTGACAGGTGCAACAGATTAAAACTCTGTGGTTAACGTTGACTAAGCATTAGAAGGGGCCTATAGACCTTGAGAAGAAGTACAAGCTGGAACAAGGAATTATCTGAAACTGAACTGACCCCACACTGCCCAGAACAGCTCCCAGAGAAATTCCTAGATATATTTTTACTATTATAATTTTTAAATTAAAAAAATTTTTTAAGTTATTACTCATCTAATTTTCATTTTTATAACCTATTACCTTGCAAAAAAACCCCTATTTTTAAAGCAAATTTCATATATATATATATTTTATAATTTTTGTGATTGATTTTGTATTGTATTTTTAATATTGCATTTTTGAGAGTCTAACCTCTACTCTAGATTTTTAATCTTTGCTTTTTGGTATTTGTTATCAATTTTGTACCTTTAAGAATCTAATCTTCAGTATCCATTTTCACTTAGGGGTGTGATTACTGGCTTGATTGCTCTCTCCCCTTTTGACTCTCCCTTTTCTCCCCCAGGTCACCTCTATCTCTTCCCTCCCCTTCTCTTCTCTACTTAACTCTGTGAATCTCTCTGGGTGTTCTGGGCTGTGGAGAACGTTTAAGGAACTGATTACTGGCTAGATTGGTCTCGCCCCTTTTGATTCCCCCTCTTCTCCTCCTGGTCACCTCTATCTCCCTCCTCCCTCTTCTCTTCTCTATATAACTCCATGAGCCTCTTTACCCATTCCAGACTGTGGAGAGCACATAGGGAATTGATTACTGGCTAGATTGGTCTTTTCCCTTTTGACTCCCCCTCTTCTCCTCCTGGTCACCTCTCTCTCTCTCCTCCCTCTTCTCTTCTCTATGTAACTCTGTGAACCTCTCTGGGTATCCCTCACTGTGGAGAATATTTTCACCATTAACCTAGATGTTTTATTATCTGTGCTGGATGGATGGAGAAGTCTTGGGGCTACTGTAAGAATAAGACTGAAAACCAGAGGCAGGAGGCTTAAATTCAAAACTTGAGAACACCAGTGAACTTCTGATTCCAGAAAACATTAATAGACAATAGCTCATCCAAAAATCTCTGTACTTACACTGAAACCAAACTCCACCCAAGAGCCAACAAATTCCAGAGCAAGACATACCACACTAATTCTCTAGCAATGCAGGAACACAGCCCTGAGCATTAAAATACAGGCTTCCCAAAGCCATGCCAAACCCATAGACACCCCAAAACTCAATACTGGACACTTCATTGCCCTCCAGAGAGAAGAGATCCAGCTCCACCCAACATAGCACAGATGCAAGCTCCCCTAACCAGGAAACTTTTACAAGCCACTAGTCCAACCCCACCCATAGGAAGCAAGCTCCACAATAAAGAGGAACCACGAACTTCCAGCCTACAGAAAGGCCACGCCAAACACAGCAATCTACACAAAATGAAAAGGCAGAGTAATATTCAGCAGGTAAAGGAACATGATAAATGTCCACCAAGTCAAACAAAAGAGGAGGAGATAGGGAGTCTACCTGAAAAAGAGTTCAGAAAAATGATAGTAAAGATGATCCAAAATCTTGAAAGCAAAATGGAGTTACAGATAAATAGACTAGAGACAAGGATTAAGAAGATGCAAGAAGTGTTTAACAAGGACCTAGAAGTAAAGAGTCAATCAATAATGCATAATGCAATAACTGAGATCAAAAGCACTCTGGAGGGAATCAACAGTAGAATAACGGAGGCAGAAGATAGGATAAGTGAGGTGGAAGATAGAATGGAGGAAATAAATGAAGCAGAGAGGACAAAAGAATTAAAAGAAATGAGGACAACCTCAGAGACCTCTGGGAAAATGTTAAATGCCCCAACATTCAAATCACAGGAGTCCCAGAAGAAGAAGAAGACAAAGAGAAAGGGCATGAGAAAATACTTGAGGAGATAAAAGTTGAAAATTTCCCTAAAATGGGGAAGGAAATAGCCATCCAAGTCCAAGAAACCCAGAAAGTCCCAAACAGGATAAACCCAAGGCGAAACACCCCAAGACACATATTAATCAAATTAACAATGATCAAACACAAAGAGCAAATATTAAAAACAGCAAGGGAAAAGTAACAAATAGCGTACAAGGGGATCCCCATAAGGATAAGATCTGATTGTTCAGTAGAAACTTTTCAGGCCAAAAGGGAATGGCAGGACATACTTAAAGTGATGAAACAGAAAAACCTACAACCAAGATTACTATACCCAGCAAGGATCTCAATCAAATAGGAAGGAGAAATCAGAAGCTTTACAAACGAGCAAAAGCTGAGAGAATTCAGCACCACCAAACCAGCTCTTCAACAAATGCTAAAGGGTCTTCTTTAGACAGGAAACACATAAAAGGTTTATAAACTTGAACCCAAAAAAACAAAGTAAATGGCAATGGGATCATACTTATCAATAATTACCTTAAATGTAAATGGGTTGAATGCCCAACCACAAGACAAAGACTGCTGAATGGATACAAAAATAAGACCCCTATATATGCTGTCTACAAGAGACCCACCTCAAAACAAGGGACACATACAGACTGAAGGGCTGGAAAAGATATTTCATGCAAATGGAGACCAAAAGAAAGCAGGGGTAGCAATACTCATATCAGATAAAATAGACTTTGAAATAAAGGCTGTGAAAAGAGTCAAAAAAGGATACTACATAATGAGCAAAGGATCAATCCAAGAAGATATAACAATTATAAATATATATGCACCCAACATAGGAGCACCACAATATGTAAAGCAAATGCTAACAAGTATGAAAAGGGAAATTAACAGTAACACAATAATAGTGGAAGATTTTACTACCCCACTCACACCTATGGATAGATCAACCAAACAGAAAATTAGCAAGGAAACACAAACTTTAAATGATACAATGGACTAGATAGACCTAACTGATATCGATAGGAGTGACTTTGAGGAGATACCCCACAACCAAGGGCAAGGAAGAAGCCCCAGCAGGACAGTAGGAGGGGCAAGATCACATTTAGAATCAAACCCCATACCTGCCAGAGATGCTCAGAGGGCTCAAGCATACCTTGTGCACACCAGGACCTAAAGACCCCACAGAGACTGAGACAGAAATGTGTGGGTGTTTCCTGAGGAGGTATGGGTCAGCAGTGGACTTCTGCAGGGGCAGGGGCTCTGGGTGCAGCAGACCTGGGTAAGGCATAAGCCCTCTTGGAGGAGGTTGCCATTAACCCCACCATAGAGCTGCCAGAACTTACACAGGACTGGGGAAACAGACTCTTGGAAGGCACAAACAGAACCTTGTGCACACCAGGACCCAGGAGAGGGGAGTGGTGATCTCACAAGAAACTGACCCAGACTTGCTCAGTAGTGTCCAGGAGACTCTGGTGGAGGCATGGGTCAGAGGTGGCCTGCTACAGGGTTGGGGGCACTGAGTGTAGCAGTGCAGGCTTGGGACCTTTTGAAGGAGGTCACCATTATCTGCTTACCTCCACCATAGTGTGGCCCCAGGTAAATAGCAGGGAGGGAACACAGTTCCACCTATCAACAGAAAATTGGATGAAAGATTCATGGCCCCACCCATCAGAACAAGACCCAGTTTCCCCCTCAGTCAGTATATCCCATCAGGAAGCTTCCATAAGCCTCTTATCTTTCTCCATCAGAGGGCAGACAGACTGAAAACCACAATCACAGAAAACTAACCAATCTAATCACATGGACCATAGCCTTGTCTAACTCAATGAAACCATGAGCCATGGTGAGTAGGGCCACACAAGACAGATGGGTCATGGAGGAGAGTTCTGACAAAATGTGGTCCACTGGAGAAGGCAATGGCAAACCACTTCAGTATTCTTGCCTTGAGAACCTCATGAACAGTATGAAAAGGCAAAAAGATAGGACACTGAAAGATGAACTGCCCAGGTCGGTAGGTGCCCAGTATGCAACTGGAGATCAGTGGAGAAACAATGCCAGAAAGAATGAGGAGATGGAGCCAAAGCAAAAACAACACCCAGTTGTGGATGTAACTGTGATGAAAGTAAAGTCTGATGCTGTAAAGAGTAATATTTCATAGGAACCTGGAATGTTAGGTCCATGAGTCAAGGCAAATTGGAAGTGGTCAAATAGGAGATGGAAAGAGTGAATGTCGACATTTTAGAAATCAACAAACCAAAATGGACTGGAATGGGTGAATTTAACTCAGATGACCATTATATCTACTACTTTGGGCAAGAATCCCTTAGAAGAAATGTGGCAGCCATCAGAGTCAGCAAAAGAGTCTGAAATGCAGTACTTGGTTGCAACCTCAAAAATGATAGAAAGATCTCTGTGCGTTTCCAAAGCAAATCAATCAATATCATGGTAATCCAAGTCTATGCCCTGACCAGTAATGCTGAAGAAGCTGAAGTTGAATGGTTCTATGAAGACCTACAAGACCTTCTAGAACTAACACCCAAAAAAGATGTCCTTTTCATTATAGGGGACTGGAATGCAAAAGTAGGAAGTCAATAAATAACTTGGAGTTCTAAGAGGCAAATTTGGCCTTGGAGTACAAAATGAAGCAGGGCAAAGGCTAACAGAGTTTTGCCAAGAGGACACATTGGTTGTAGCAAACAAACACCTTCTTCCAACAACACAAGAAAGACTCTACATGTGGATATCATCAGATGGTCAACACTGAAATCAGATGGATTATATTCTTTGCAGCCAAAGGTGGAGAAGCTATATATAGTCAGCAAAAATAAGACCGGGAGCTGACTATGGGTCAGATCATGAACTCCTTATTGCCAATTTACACTTAAATTGAAGAAAGTAGGGAAAACAACTAGACCATTTGGGTATGACCTAAATCAAATCCCTAACGATTATACAGTGGAAGTGAGAAATAGATTTAAGGGACTAGATCTGATGACAGAGTGCCTGATGAACTATGAATGGAGGTTCGTGACATTATACAGGAGACAGGGGTCAAGACCATTACCAAGAAAAAGAAATGCAACAAAGCAAAATGGCTGTCTGGGGAGGCCTTACAAATAGCTGTGAAAAGCAGAGAAGGGAAAAGCAAAGGAGAAAAGGAAAGATATACCCATTTGAATACAGAGTTCCAAAGAAGAGCAAGGAGAGATAAGAAAGCCTTTCTTAGTGATCAGGGCAAAGAAACAGAGGGAAACAATAGAATGGGAAAGACTAGAGATCTCTTCAAGAAAATTAGAGATACCAAGGGAACATTTCGTGCAAAGATGGAGACAATAAACGACAGAAATGGTATGGACCTAACAGAAGCGGAAGATATGAGAAGAGGTGGCAGGAATACACAGAAAAACTGTACAAAAAAGATCTTCACAACCCAGATAATCATGATGGTGTGAGTACTCACCTAGAGCGAGACATCCTGAAATGCGAAGTCAGTGGGCCTTAGGAAGCATCACTATGAACAAAGCTAGTGGAGGTGATGGAATTAAAGTTGAGCTATTTCAAACCCTGAAAGATGATGCTGTGAAAGTGCTGCACTCAATATGCCAGCAAATTTGGAAAACTCAGCAGTAGCCACAGGACTGGAAAAGGTCAGTTTTCATTCCAATCCCAAAGAAAGGCAATGCCAAAGAATGCTCAAACTACCACACAATTGCACTCATCTCACACGCTAGTAAAGTAATGCTCAATATTCTCCAAGCCAGGCTTCAGCAATATGTGAATCGTGAACTTCCAGATGTTCAAGCCGGTTTTAGAAAAGGCAGAGGAACCAAAGATCAAATTGCCAACATCTGCTGGATCATGGAAAAAGCAAGAGAGTTCCAGAAAAACATCTATTTCTGCTTTATTGACTATGCCAAAGCCTTTGTGCGGATCACAATAAACTGTGGAAAATTCTGAAAGAGATGGGAATACCAGACCACCTGACCTGCCTCTTGAGAAATCTGTATGCAGGTCAGGAAGCAACAGTTAGAACTGGACATGGAACAACAGACTGGTTCCAAATAGGAAAAGGATTATGTCAAGGCTGTATATTGTCACCCTGCTTATTTAACTTCTATGCAGAGTACATCATGAGAATCGCTGGGCTGGAAGAAGCACAAGCTGGAATCAAGATTGCCGGGAGAAATATCAATCACCTCAGATATGCAGATGATACCACCCTTATGGCAGAAAGTGTAGAAGAACTAAAGAGCCTCTTGATGAAAGTGAAAGAGGAGAACGAAAAAGTTGGCTTAAAGCTCAACATTCAGAAAACTAAGATCATGGCATCTGGTCCCATCACTTCATGGCAAATAGATGGGGAAACAGTGGAAACAGTGTCAGACTTTATTTTTCTGGGCTCCAAAATCACTGCAGATGGTGACTGCAGCCATGAAATTAAAAGACGCTTACTCCTTGGAAGGAAAATTATGACCAACCTAGACAGCATATTAAAAAGCAGAAACATTACTTTGACAACAAAGGTTCATCTAGTCAAGGCTATGGTTTTTCCAGTAGTCATGTATGGATGGGAGAGTTGGACTATAAAGAAAGCTGAGCGCTGAAGAATTGATGCATTCGAACTGTGGTGTTGGAGAAGACTCTTGAGAGTCCCTTGGACTGCAAGGAGATCCACCAGTCAATCATAAAGGAAATCATTCCTGAATAGTCATTGGAAGGAGTGATGCTGATGCTGAAACTCCAATACTTTGGCCACCTGATGCGAAGAACTGACTCATTTGAAAAGACTCTTATGCTGGGCAAGATTGAAGGTGGGAGGCGAAGGGGATGACAGAGGATGAGCTGGTTGGATGGGACCGACTCGATAGACATGAGTTTGAGCTAGCTCCGGGAGTTGGCGATGGACAGGGAGGCCTGGCACGCTGCAGTCCATGGAGTCACAAAGAGTCAGACGCGGCTGAGCGACTGAACCGAACTGAGCAGAATCGCATGTCAGTGCTATATTGGAGTAGAGCTGATTTGCAGGTTTTTTGCTTGTCTTAGTATACTGCTGCCTGGTTCAGTTATGACATGTACATACAGCATATCTCTTTTTTGGGATTCTTTTACCGTGGAGATATTGCAGAATGGCAAGCAGAGTTCCCCATGCTGAACATCAGGTCCTTGTGGAGTATCTATTAGAGACACAGATATCTGTGACTATGTTAAAGATACAGGTTTCTGTGTATATATTAGACATACAGATTTTGTTTATATGGGGAAGGAAGGAGCCGAGGAAGAAGATAATCATTGCAGATTAATTATTGCAGATATAGATTTCTGTGTATGTTTCAGAGATCCTGAGATTTCTGTATTTGTGGGAGGAAGGAAGCAAGGAAAGAAGAAAGGAGGTAATCCTTTTGGATTATCTATTTTAGATACAGGTTTCTGTGTATATGTTAGTCCCGACCTCTTAGTTCATCCATGCTTTTTCAATTTTTTTGGAGCCCTCTGTTTGTGTTTGAATTCTCAGAGTCTCTTTTTGTGTTATAAGTTAGTTATTCTGTATTTCCTTTTTCATTTTGCCTAGAGTTTACATCATAGGCTATTTTCTTCCTCTGTCTGCCTGACTTAACTTAGTGTATGTTCCTCCATGGTCCATCCTTGTGGTGACCAGTGGAATAATTTCATAATTTCCATGGAGGTTTTTCATGGCTGAGTAATGGTCCATTGTATATATGTACCACATCTTCTTTAAGCTTTAATGTCTCAGTGGACATTTTCCTGGACCTGTGCCTTGGCTGCTGTAAGTCATGTTGCAGGGAATGTTGGGGTGCATGTGTATTTTTGAATGATGATTTCCCTGGGATATAGGCCCACGTGTGGGAATGCCAGATCCTCAGATTAGCTCTCTAGAAAGTTTTTTTTTTTTTCTGGCATGGGGAGGCTGTCCTTTCTAGTGGCCATTGCCAATGTCCATTCTCTCTCCTCCTGGCTCGCTCCTGGTTCTCTCTCCTGGCTCTCTCTCTCCTGGTTCTCACTCCTCCTGGCTCGCTCCTGCATTATCGTTTCTGACATGTGAGAATGGCCATTCTGAGTGGCGGGATTTGATTTGTCCTTTTCGTTTTTTCATCCTCCTGTAATGATTAGGGATGTTGAGAATCTTATCTTGTTACAGGGTGAGAGTTTCTTTTCCCTTTATTCTTTTCCTTAAAGGGTGTGAGGAAAATTTACCTGTTACAATTGACTTCTTGAAAATTGGGTTTGTTTGGAAATTTTCTGCAATACTAGCCCCAGATGCTTTTCTGAGGGCAACTGTTATTAATAGCCCCAGGGGCCTTGTGAATTGGAGCTGCCACTAAGCACCAGTTTGATCCCTGGGTCAGGAAGATGCCCTGGAGAAGGGAATGGCAACCCATTCCAGTATTCTTGCCTGTAGAATTCCATGGACAGAGGCGTCTGGAAGGCTACAGCCCATGGGATCACAAAGAGTGGGACAGGTCTGAGTGAGAGTCACTCACTCAGCACCAGTGGTCAGTTGTAGTTACAGAAAATGTCCACAAGGTGGCAGCACTTTTCAATACTCATTTCTGGTTTCTAGGGCAGCTGGATCCTTAGGGAAAGGCAGCATCCTTGGCTATGAATTCAAGTGGAATGTGCCTGAGCAAACACCCCAAGGCTTGTGTTTTACTACTTCTACCGCCTAAAGCTTCACTCTTCACCACCCGGCCCATAGAACCCTGCTGCGTTGCTTCGGTGGCTGCACTCTCAGGAAAAATAATTGAGCAGGGGACCCCAGCACCAAGAAATCTGGAGTCTAGGCAACTTTTCCAAGGCTCTAGGGCAGAGGGTCGGGCAACCATCCTTAGGTTTAACTAGGGACTCTAGTCCCAGCCAGAACAAACCAGACAGTACAGGTCAAAGAGAGGGCTCATTTAAGGACACCCTACTTGGCTTTTCCACCCCACTCCAGGCCAGTCATGGGATCCAAGGCTGCTCAGACTCCAGGAAAGGGATAGCAGGCCAAGTCAGGGAGGTGGGAGGAAATTAACTAGGCTTTGATTTTCTTTCCTTTTCTTGAATCTAATTCCAGTGCTATATGGGAATATAGTTGATTCGCCTTTTCTGCTTGTCAGTATGCAGCCACCTGATTCAGTTATGACGTATGTTTATGTACAGCATATCTGTCCTCTTTATTGATTCTTTTGCCCTAGAGATTATTGCAGAATTTCGAGCAAAGTTCCCTGTGCTGAATATCAGGTGTTTGTGCCGTATCTGTTAGATATACAGACTTCTATGTAAATGTGGAAGGAATGAAGGAAGGAGATAATCCTTGTGGATTATCTATTACAGATACAGCTTTTTGGGTACATATTAGTATTGACCTACTAATTCATCCCTAACTTTTCCTTTTTTTGGAATTCTTTGTGTTTAAATTCTAAGAGTCTCTATTTGTGCTGTAAACTACTTGCCCTGTAATCTCTTTTTAAAATTTTTGCCTCGAAGGGACATCATCTGCCACTTTCTTCCTCTGTTGCTGACTTCACTTAGCGTTTGATCCTCCAGAGTCCGTCAGTGTGGAGACCGTTGGTGTAATTTCATAATTCCAGTGGCAGTTTTTCATGTCTGAGTAACACCCTGTTATACTTTAAGATTTAATCTGCTGATGGACCATTTCTTGGGTCTGTGTTGTGGCTATTGGAAGCAGTACTGCCGTGAACGTTGGAGCGCGTGTGTCATTTTGAATGATGTTTTTCATAATATAGGACTAGGCTTGGTTACTCAATCCTAGGCTTAGGTCTCGTGAAACTTTTTGTTCCGGCCAGTGGACGCTGCTCTTTCTAAGAGTGATTGCCAGTGTACCTTCCCACAGAACATGTAAGGGGAGGGCGGAGGGTCCATCTTCTCCTGCTCTCGCCCCCATTTACTGTTGGCAGACTGTCAGGATGACCATTTTGTCAGATGGAATTTGATGTCTTGTTGTTTTTTGATTGGCATTCCTCCTGTAATAATTGGGGATGCTGAGCATCTTGTCCTGTGGCCATTTGGGTTTCTTTTTCCCCTAAAGGGTGTGAGGAAAATGTACCTGTTTCAGTTGACTTCTTGAAAGTCAGTTGTGCTTGAAATTTATTTCTACAAAACCCGCCACATGACCTTTCCCGACGGCAGCTTTCATTAACACCACCACAGACCTTGTGACTTGAAAGTGAAAGTTGCTCAGTCGTGTCTGACTCTTTGCGACCCCATGGACTATACAGTCCATGGAATTCTCCAGGCCATACTACTGGAGTGGGTAGCCTTTCCTTTCTCCAGGGGATCCTCCCAGCGCAGGGATCGAGCCCAGCTCTCCCACATTGCAGGCGAATTCTTTACCAGCTGAGCCACAAGGGAAGGTGCCAGTATTAAGTGCCAGTGGTCAAGTTGTAGTTACAGGAAATGTCCACAGGGCGGCAGCACTTCTTCGTGCTGATCTCTGGTTCCACCTGTCACCAGAGCCTTAGGGAAAGTCAGCTTCCTGCGCTGTAAATTAGAGTGGAATGTGCCTGAGCGAACACCCAAGGGCTTGTGTCTCACTACTTCTTCCCCCTGAAGCTTCACCTCTGTCCTCCACACTCATCCGTACCAGGGGCACCACTCCTGCTGAAGTGCCTATGAAGCTGCACGGTCAGGAAGGAAGCTTTGGTCCGGGACCCCAGTACCAGCAGACCTGGATAGTTGGTGACTTTATCCTGGTCCTCGAGGCCAGAGGCTCGGGTCGCAATTGTTAGGGTGCATTAGGGATTCTGGTCCCAGCCAGGAACCAGACAGTACAAGTTTAAGAGGGGTTTCAATGTGGGGCACCCTTCTGGGCTGTGTCCACCCCACCCCAGTCCAGCCCTGGGGCTCAAGCCTATTTAGGTTCCAGGTATCTGATAGCATCTAAGTCAGGGAGATTGGAGAAAATAAACTAGGCATTACTTTTCTTTCCTTTTCTTTAATCTCACGCCAATGATCTGCTGAAGTATAGACATTTGCATTTTTGTGCTTGTCCTCAGTGTAAAACAGACTGATTCAGTTCTGACATTTACATGCATCATATTTGTACTTTTAAAAAATTCTTTTGCCATAGAGGTTATTGAACAAGGTGGAGTAATGTTTTCTGCTGAACATCATGTCTCTGTGGAGTAACTATCCAGTTCAGTTCGGTCGCTCAGTCGTGTCCGACTCTTTGCGACCCCATGGACTGCAGCACGCCAGGGTTTCCTGTCCATCACCAACTCCCGGAGCTTACTCAAACTCATGTCCATCGAGTTGGTGATGCCATCCAACCATCTCATCCTGTCTTTGCCTTCTCCTCTTGCCTTCAATCTTTCCCAGCATCAGGGTGTTTTCTAATGAGTCAGCTCTTTGCATCAGGTGGCCAAATATTGGAGCTTCAGTTTCAGCCTTCCCAATGAATATTTAGGATTGATTTCCTTTAGGATTGACTGGTTCCATCTCCTTGCAAAATTTTTCGTATATGTGCATGGAAGGAAGGAAGAAAGAAAGAAAGGAAATAGTCCTTGTGGATTACCTATTAGAGTGACAGATTTCCATGTATATATTAGAGATAAATATTTCAGTGTATATGTGCATGGAAGGCAGGAAGGAGGTCATCCTCGTGGATTATCTATTAAAGATGCAGATTTCTCTGTATGTGCTACTGTGCTTTTTTGCTTAGTCCTGTCTGACTCTGCAACACCATTACCTGTAGCCTGACAAGCTCCTCTGTTCATGGAATTTTCCAGGCAAGTATACTAGAGCGGTTTGCCATTTCCTACTCCAGAGAATCTTCCTGATCTTCCTGAACCCACATCTGTCCTTCTCTTGCATTGGCATACAGATTCTTTACCATTGAGCCACCTGGGAAGTCCTGTACTGACCTCCTAATTCCTCTCCAGTCCTTTCCTTTTTTTTTTATTTAGGAATTCTTGGTTTGTGTTTGAATCTCAGAGTCTCATTTTGTGTTTTAAATTACTTCCTCTGAATCTCTTTTTTTAATTTCCTAAAAGGGACACCATCTGCTGTTTTCTTCCTCTGTTGCTGAATTCACTTAGTGTATGATCCTCCAGGGTCCATCCTTGTGGTGACTAGTGGCTTAATTCCATAATTTCAGTGGCAGTTTTTCATGTGTGAGTAACAGCCTATTGTATATATGTACCAATTTCTTTAAGATTTAATCTGTTGGTGGACGTTTTCTTGAGTCTTTGTCTTGGTATTGGAAGTAACACAGCACTGAACATCAGAGTGCATAGGTCATTTTGAAAGATGGATTTTTGTAATTAAGACTGGTGTAGGTACTAAAATTCTAGGGTTAACTCTCTTAATTTTTTTGTTCAGGCCTGTGGAGGCAGTGCCTTCTATGGACCGCTACCAGTGTCCATTCCCAGAGAACGTGTAGAGGGGTTCCATTGTCTCCTGTCTCTCTCCTCCATTTAATGTTTGCAGATGGTCAGGATGGGCATTTTATCAGTTGGGGTTTGATTTCTTGTTGTCATTTTGATTGGCATTCTTCCTGTAACAGAGAGGCTGAGCATCTTTTCCTGTGGCAGGAAAATTTACATTCCAGTTGACTTCTGGAAAGTCAGTTGTGCTTGGATTTATTTCTTCAAAACCTGATACAGGACCTTCCCTGCGTGCAGCTCTCACTAACAGCCCCTTCAGTTCAGGTCAGTCGCTCAGTCGTGTCCGACTCTGTGCGACCCCATGAATCGCCGCACGCCAGGCCTCCCTGTCCATCACCATCTCCCAGAGTTCACCCAAACCCATGTCCATCGAGTCAGTGATGCCATCCAGCCATCTCATCCTCTGTCATCCCCTTCTCCTCCTGCCCCCAATCCCTCCCAGCATCAGAGTCTTTTCCAATGAGTCAACTCTTCGCATGAGGTGGCCAAAGTATTGGGGTTTCAGCTTTAGCATCATTCCTTCCAAAGAACACCCAGGTCTGATCTCCTTTAGAATGGACTGGTTGGATCTCCTTGCAGTCCAAGGGACTCACAAGAGTCTTCTCCACCACCACAGTTCAAAAGCATTAATTCTTCGGTGCTCAGCTTTCTTCACAGTCCAACTCTCACATCCATACATGACCACTGGAAAACCCATAGCCTGGACTAGACAGACCTTTGTTGGCAAAGTAATGTCTCTGCTTTTGAACATGCTATCTAGGTTGGTCATAACTTTCCTTCCAAGGAGTAAGCATCTTTTAATTTCATGGCTGCAGTCACCATCTACAGTGATTTTGGAGCCCCCAAAAATAAAGTCTGACACTGTTTCCACTGTTTCCCCATCTATTTGCCATGAAGTGATGGAACCAGATGCCATGATCTTCGTTTTCTGAATGTTGAGCTTTAAGCCAACTTTTTCACTCTCCTCTTTCACATTCATCAAGAGGCTTTTGAGTTCCTCTTCACTTTCTGCCATAAGGGTGGTGTCATCTGCATATCTGAGGTGATTGATATTTCTCCCGGCAATCTTGATTCCAGCTTGTGCTTCCTCCAGCCCAGCGTTTCTCATGATGTACTCTGCATAGAAGTTAAATAAGCAGGGTGACAATATACAGCCTTGACGTACTCCTTTTCCTATTTGGAACCAGTCTGTTGTTCCATGGCCTGTTCTAACTGTTGCTTCCTGACCTGCATATAGGTTTCTCAAGGCCTTGTGAACTGCAGGGGTCAGAAAACATGGGTGGTCACACTGTAGTTACATGAAATGTCCACAAGATGGACGCACTTCTGCATGCCCACCTATCGGTCCACCTGCAGTCAGAGCCTTAGGAAAAGTTGACTTCCTGGGCTGTGAATTAGGGTACAATGTGCCTGAGAAAATACCCAATGGCTTGTATCTTGCTACTTCTTCCCTTTGAAGCTTCACCCTCCCCTCTGGACTCATCTATACCTTTGGCACTATTCCGCACTGATGTGCCTAGGATGCTACATCTGAGGAAGGAGGCTTCAGCTGGGAACCCAGCACCAGGGAAGCTGGATACTTGTTGACTTTAGCCTGGTCCTTAAGTCCAGCGGGTCCAGCCACTATCATTGTGATGCCCTAGGGATTTACCATCTAGGACAAACCGGACAGTACAGTGAGAGGGGCTCAATGAGGGGCACCCTACTGGGTTCTATTTACCCCAACCCAGTCCAGCCCTGGGCCTCAAGCCTACTCAGATTCCAGGGATTATAGCATCCCAAGTCAGGGAGATCAGAGGGAATACACTATACATTACTTTTCTTTCCTTTTCTTGGCTTTAATCGCACGCCTATGCTATGCTGAGCTCTATGAAGTTTTGTTCTTGTACTAAGCATACAATAGATTACTTTCGGACACATACATACAATATATATGTACTTGCTTTTATTCTTTGGCCATAGAGGTTACTGAACAAGATGGAGTGAAGTTCTCTGCAGTGAACATCAGGTCCGTTTGGAGTAACTATTAGAGATACAGATTTTTTTGTATCCATGCCAGGAAGGAAGGAAGGAAGGGTACTCCTTATGGATGTATGTGCAAGGAAGAAAAGAAGGAAGGAAAGAAATATCCTCGTCAATTACCTAATACAGATACAGATTTCTGTGGGTATGTTAGAGCTAAAGATTTCAGTGCATATGTGGAAGGAAGAAAGGAGATAATCCTTCTGAACTATCTATTATGGTTACAAATCACCATTACTAGGTTAGTAGTGGTTCTTGATTCATCTCTGGACATTTCCTTTTTTTTTGTTGTTAATTCTTGGTTTGGGTTTGAATCAGAGTCTCATTTTGTGTTTGCAATTACTTCCCCTGTATCTATTTTAAATTTTGCCTACAAGGGAGATAATGGAATGTCTGGTCAATGAAGGGCACCTTGTCGGGCTGTATAGATCCCAATTTTGTCCATTCCTGGGATCCTATCCTGCTCAGGTCTCAGGAATCAAACACCAGCCCACATAATGAAGATCAGAGGGAATAAAGTGGGCATTACTTTCTTTTCCTTTTCCTATATGCAATCTCATGCCGGTGCTCTGTTTAATTATACTCAAGTTGAAGTTTTGTGTGTCTCCTCATTGTGCGATGGACCAGTTCAGTTAAGACATAGGCATACAGCATATTTGTAGCTTTTTATTCTATTGCCACAGAGATTATCGAACATGGTGGAGTATAATTCTTGTGCTGAGCATCACATCCTTTTTTATTAGGGAGTAACTGTTAGAGGTATAGATTTTTTATATAAGGACCGGGTATGAAGGAAGGAAATATTCCTTAGGATTATTTATTATAGTGAAAGATTTCTATGCATATTTAGAGATATATTTAAAGATAAATATTTCTGTGTATATGTGCATGGAAAAAGGATGGAAGGAAGGAAGGAAGCAAGGAAAGAAAGCAGGCGATAAGCCTTGTGGATTATCTGATACAGATTCCTGTGAGTATGGTTGAGAGAAAGATTTCAGTGCATCTGTGGAAGGAAGGAAGGAGATAATCCTTGTGAGTTATCTATTACAGATACAGATTTATGTGGCTATGTGAGAAGGCAATGGCACCCCACTCCAGTACTCTTGCCTGGGAAGTCCCATGGATGGAGGAGGCTGGTAGGCGGCAGTCCATGGGGTTGCACAGAGTTGGACATGACTGAGCGGCTTAACCTTCACTTTTCACTTTCATGCATTGGAGAAGGAAATGGCAACCCACTCCAGTGTTCTTGCCTGGAGAATCCCAGGGACGGGGGAGCCTGGTGGGCTGCTGTCTATGGGGTCGCACAGAGTCGGACATGACTGAAGTGACTTAGCAGTGAGTTCAGACATCCTAATACCTATTCCTTCACATTTTTTTTTTTTTTGAAATTATTTGTTTTTGTTTGAAAGCCAGTCTCTTTTTGTGTTGTAAATTATTTCCCCTGTATCTGTTTTTTCAATTTTGCTTTGAAGGGACATCATCTGCTTTTTTTTTTTTCTCTTCTCTGTTGCTGACTCCACTTAGAGTATGATCCTGGAAGGCCCACCCTTCTGGTTACCAGTGGCATAATAACTTCATTTCCATGGCAGTTGTCCATGTATGAGTAATAGCTCTTTGTGTCTATGTACCAAGTTCCTTTAAGAGTTCAATCAATCAACCATTTCTTGGACCTGCGTCTTAGCTATTGGAAGGAGCGATACAGTGAAGGTGGGGTGATGTGTCATTTTCAATAATGGTTTTTGTGATGTAGGCCCAGGCGTGGGCTTTAAAATCCTAGGCTAACGCTCCTGAAATTGCCCGTTCTGGCCCGTGGCAGCTGTCCATTCTAGGGACTGTTGCCAGTGTCCCTTCCCACGAACCGTGTGCGGGGGTTCCACCATCTGTCTGCTCTCTTCCCTATTTTCTGTTTGCAGACAGTCAGGATGGCTTTTCTGTCAGATGGGATTTGATCTTGTCGTTTTGATCGGCATTCCTCCTGTAATTAGGGACACTGAGCATCTTTTCTTGCTGCCTTTTTTGCATGATTTTTTTTCTTTTTCATTCCTTTAAGGGTGTGAGGAAAATTTACCTGTTTCACTTGGTCTCTTGAAAGTCTGTTGTATTTGGAATTTATTTCTGAAACACCACCGCCAAACTTAAGTGATGGAAGCTGTCCTTAGCATCCCCAAAGACCTTGTGAATTGGAGGTGCCAGTGAGCGCCGGTGGCCAAGTTGTAGTTACAGGAAATGTCCACAAGGTGGCAGCACTTCTTTATGCCCAGCTCTGGTTCCAGCTGATACCAGAGCCTAGATTTATGGGCTGTGATGTAGAATGGAATATGCCAGAGCAAACACCCAAGGGCTGGTGTCTCACCACTTCTTCCCCTGAAGCTTCAACCCTCCTCCCGATACTCAAGCTTCCTGGGCACTGCTCCCTGCTGTGGTTCCTAGGAGTGCACTGTCAGGAAGCAGGCTTCAGCTGGGACTCCAGGTCCAGGCGACCTGGTTCAGGGTGACTCTTCCCTGTCGTGCTCGTCAGAGAAATGGGCTATTGTGTCTTGTGTGTGCTGGGGATTCTGTTCCCAGCCAGGGAAAACCAGACGACCCTTTTCAGAGGGGACTCACTGAGGACACCCTGCATGTCTGTCGACTCCTGCCCAGTCAGTCCATCCCTGGAACTCAACCACACTCAGGTTCTAGCCATGGGATCACAGACCAAGTCAGGAAGGTTGGGGGATCAAAGTGGACATTCCTTTTCTTTCCTTTAACTTTATACCAATGCTATGTGGAAGCACAGTTGATGTGCAGCTTTGCGCTCATCCTCAGTGTACAATGCACTGATTCGTGTATGATATATACGCACACACAGCATGAGTGTGCTTGGGTTTGTTCTTTTGCATATTGAACAAGATGGAGTAAAGTGGTGTGGTGAAAATCAGGTCCCCGTGGAGTGACTGTTAGAGAAACGATATTTTGTCGATGTGCCAGGAACAAAGGAGGGATGTGGTCCTTGTGGAGTATATTTTACAGTGACAGAATTCCCCGTATAGGTTAGAGATAAGTGTTTCCGTGTACATGTGTATGAAAGGAAAGAAAGAAGGAAGGGAGGGAGGAGATAATCCTGTGAATTGCCTAATACAGTTACAGATTACTATGTATAAATTAGTACTGACTAGTGATTCATCTGGCCATTTCCTTGTTTTTTAATTCTTGATTTGGGTTTGATTCAGAGTCTCTTTTGGTGTTTTAACTTACATCCCCTGTATCTCTTTTAAATGTTGCTGAAAAGGCAGATAATGGAACGTCAGGTCAGTGAAGGACACGTTGTACAGTTGTGTAGACCCCAATCCTGTCCATCCCTGGGACCAACGCTACGCAGGTCCCAGGAATCAGACACATCTCAACCTAGGGAGGTCAGAGGGAATAAAGTAGGCATTACTTTCTTTTCCTCTTCCTGTTTGTCATTTCATGCGGATGCTATGTTGAAGTATAGTCGATTTGGAGTTTTGTGTGTCTCCTCATTGTACAATGGACTGGTTCAGTTGTGACATATGCATACAGCTTATTTATAGTTTTTTATTCTTTTGTCACGGGGTTATTGAACATGGCGGAGTAAAGTTCCTGTGCTGAACATCAGATCCCTGTGAAGTAACTATTAGAGGTACAGATATTTTATGTAAAGACAGGGTATGAAGGAAGGAGATAATCCTTGTGGATTCTGTATTCCACGGACCGCTTTCTATGCATATGTTAGAGATCAATATTTCTGTGTATAGGTGCATCAAAGAACGGATAGAAGAAGGAAGGAAGCAAGAAAGCAGGTGAAAATCCTTGTGGATTGTGATACAGAGTCCTGTGGATATGGCTGAGCTACAGATTTCAGATTTTCAGCTACAGATTTTGCATATTTGGAAGTAAGAATGGAGATAATCCTTATGAATTATGTATTACCGATACAGATTTCTGTGGATTTGTTAGTACCGACATCCTAATTCATACCTATGGGTTTCCTTTTTTCCTGGAATTATTTGTTTGTGTTTGAATGTCAGAGTCTCCTTTTGTGTTGTAAATTACTTCCCCTATACCTCTTTTTTCAATTTTGCCTTGAAGGGACAACAGCTCCTATTTTTTCCTTCCTCTGTTCCCAACTCCATTTAATGTATGTTCCTCCAAGGTCCATCCTTGTGGCGACCAGTGGCATGATATCTTAATTTCAGTGGCAGTTTTCCATGTATGAGTAATTGCTCTTTGCATATATATACCAAATTCCTTTAAGAGTACAACTGTTGATCAGCCATTTCTTGCATCTGTGTCTTAGCTATTGGAAGTAGCAGTACAGTGAAGGTTGGGGTGTTGTGTCATTTTCAGTGATGGTTTTTGGTGACAGAGGCCCAAGGGTGGGCTTTGCAAGCCAAGGCTA
The DNA here is from genome assembly GCF_019923935.1 of Bubalus bubalis. NCBI lineage: Eukaryota > Metazoa > Chordata > Mammalia > Artiodactyla > Bovidae > Bubalus > Bubalus bubalis. The sequence continues at coordinate 113,623,785 of NC_059161.1, forward strand.
GCTGTCCTGAAATTTTCCGTTCTGGCCTGTGGTGGCCATCTGTTCTAATGGCTGTTGCCAATGTCCACTCCCCTGAAATGTGTAGTGGGTTTTCATCATCTCTCTGTGCGCTTCCGTATTGATTGTTTGCAGACAGACAGGATGGCTTTTTGTCAGATGGGATCTGATTTCTTCTTGTCATTTTGATCGGCATTCCCCCTGTGATAATTAGAGACACTGAGCGTCTTTTCCTGCTGCCTTTTTTTGAGCGTGATTTTCTGGAAAATTTACCCGTTTCAATTGGCCTCTTGAAAGTTTGTTGTGTTTGGAATGTATTCCTAAAACACTGATCGCCAAACTAAGTGATGGCAGCAGTCCTTAACATCCCCACAGACCTTGGGAATTGCAGGTGCCAGTGAGCACGGGCGGCCAAGTTGTAGTTACAGGAAATGTCCACAAGGCGGAAGCACTTCTTCATTCCCATCTCTGGTTTCAGATGACCGTTGCTTTAGGGAAAGTGGGATTCCTGGGCTGGCATGTCGACTGGAATATGCCAGAGCAAACACCCTAGGCTTGTGTCTCACCACCTCTGCCCCCTGAGGCTTCAACCCTCCTCCAGATACTCAAGACTTCCTGGGCACCGCTCCCTGCTGAGGTCCCTAGGAGGGTCAGTGTCCTCATCGTACAATGCACTGATTCATGTATGACATGTACACTCAGCGTGTTCGTACTTGTTTTTGTTCTTTTGCTATAGAGGTTATTGCAGAAGGTGGAGTGAAGCCCTGGGTGGTGAACATCAGGTCCCTATGGAGTACCTCTAGAGATACAGATATATATGTGCCATGAGCAAAGGAAGGAGATAGTCCTTGTGGATTATATATTACACTGACAAATTTCCATTTATAAGTTAGAGACATGCACATTTCTGTGTATATGTGCATGAAAGGAGAGAAAGAAGGATGGAAGGAAGTAGATACCTTATGAGCACCTAATAATGATACAGATTTCTGTTGTATGTTAGAGATAAAAATTTCAGTGCACATGTGGAAGGAAGAAAGGAGATAATCCTTGTGAATTACCTGTTACAGTTACAGATTACTGTGTATAGGTTAGTGCCGAGTACTGATTCATCTCTAGCCAGAGATTTTTTTTTCCTTTTTTTTTTTTTTTTTTTTAGTTCTTTATTTGGTTTTGCTTCAGAGTCTCTTTTTGTGTTTCAAATTATGTCCCCTGTATCTATTTTAAATTTTGCCTAAAGGGAGACAATGGAATGTCAGGTCAATGAACGGCACCTTGCTTGGCTGTGTAGACCCCAAGCCATCCAACCTTGGGACTCAAGCCTATTTAGTTTCCAGAGATTAGACTCCATCCCGAGTTAGGGAGGTTGGAGGGAATAAAGACGGCATTCCGTTACTTTCCTCTTCCTTTCTTGCACCCTCTGCTGATGGTATGTTGAAGTATAGTCGTTTTCCATCTTTGTGTTTGTCCTCCTAGTACAATGGAGTGATTTACTGATGACATACTCATACAGCATATTTGTATTTTTTTATCCTTTTGCTACAGAGGTTATTGCACACGGCAGAGTATAGTTCTCTGTGCTGAACATCAGGTCCCAGTTGAATAACTATTAGAGATACAGATGCTTCATGTAATGGCAAGTAACGAATAAAGGAGATAGTCCTTGTAGCTTATCTATTACAGGGACCGATTTCTACGTATATGTTAGAGATAAGTATACCTCTGTATATGTGCATAGAAGCAAGGAAAGAATAAAGGAAGCAAGGAAAGAAGGCTGGAGATAACCTTTGTGGATTACCTTATACAGATACAGATTCCTGTGGGAATCTCCTCCCTGACGTTTCACCTCTCCTCTCCGAACACCTCAAAACCTGGGGCACGGCTCCCTGCTGAGGGGCCTCGGAGGCTGCACTCTCAGGAAAGAGGGTTCCCCTAAGGACCCCAGCACCAGTTGACCTGGATATTTGGTGACTTTACCTGGTCCTGGAGGCCAGAGGGTCCAGCCAGCATCGTCATTGTGCACTAGGGTTTTTGGTCCCAGCTCAGATAAAGCAGACAGTACAGGTTTAAGTGGAGTCTCAGTAAAGGTCAACTTGCCCAGCTGTGTCCACCCCACCCTAGTCCAGCCCTGGGATTCAAGCCTACTCAGGTCCCAGGAATCTGATAGCACCCCATGTCTGGAAGGTGGGAAGGAATTAATTAGACATTTCTTATTTTTCTTTTAATATATTGCTGATGCTTTGTTGACATATAGTCAATTTGCAGTTTTGTGCTTGTCCTAGTGAACAATGGACAAGTTAGTTATGATATGTTCATACAGCATATTTGTAGTTAAAAAAATTTTTGCCATAGAGGTTATTGAACAAGATGGAGTAAAGTCCTCTGTGCTGAACTTCACGTCCCTGTGGAGTAACGGTTGGATATACAAGTGTTTTGTATACATGCAAGGAACTAAGAATGGAGAGACTGCTTGCAGATCATTTATTACCATGACAGATTTCTATGTATATGTGAGAGCTAAGTATTTCAGTGTATATGTGCATGGAAGGAAGAAAAGTGAAAAAAGAGAAGATAATCCTTATGGATTACCTAATACAGATAGATTCTTGTGGGTATGTTAGAGTTATAGATTTTAGTGCATGTGTGGAAGGAAGGAAGGAAAAAGTCCTTGTGAATTATAACAGATACAGATTTCTGTGTCCACTTTAACCGACCTCCTAATTTATCTCTGACCCTTCCCGTGTTTTGGGGGGGATTCTTTGTGTTTGAATCTGAGTCTCTTTTTGCATTGTAAATTACTTCTTCTGTGTCTCTTATTTAAATTTTGCCTTGAAGGGACATCATTTTTTCTTCCTTTGTTGATGGCTTGCTTTGTGTCTGATCCTCCAAGGTCCATCCTTGTGTCAACTAGAGGCATAATTTCATAATTTCTGTGGCAGTTTTCATATCTGAGTAATAGCATATTGTATATATGTCCTGAATATTCATTGGAAGGACTGATGCTGAAGTTGAAGCGCTAGTACTTTGACCACCTGATGCGAATAACTGGCTCATTGGAAAAGACCCTGATGCTGGGAAAGATTGAAGGCAAGAGGAGAAGGGGACGATAGAGGATGAGATGGTTTGATGGTTTCACTGACTTAATGGACATGAGTTTGAACAAGCTCTGGGAGTTGGTGATGGACAGGGAAGCCTGGCGTGCTGCAGTCCATGGGGTTGCAAAGAGTTGGACACGACTGAGCGACTGAACTTACTGAGAATAATCTCCTGTGCCCATTTGGTATTTTTTCCTTAAAGCGTGTGAGGAAATTTTACATTTTCAACTGATTTATTGAAAGTTTATTGTGTTTGGAATTTATTTATGCAAAACCTACTAGAGGACATTCCCTGAGGGGAGCTGGTCTTAACAGCCCCACAGGTCTTGCAGGTGAATTGCAGGTGCCAGTAAGTGCTGGTGGTCAAGTTGTAGTTACAGAAAATGTCCACAAGGCGGCAGCACTTCTCCATGCCCAGCTCCGATCCCACCTGCAAGCAGAGCCTTAGGAAAAGTCGAATACCTGGTGTGTGACTTAGAGTGGAATGTTCTGGGCAAACATCCAAGGCCTTGTATCTCACTGCATCTTCCCCCTGACGCTTCATCCTTCCCCTACTGACTCATCCTACCTGCGCCACCACTCCCTGCTGAGTTGCCTAGGAGGCTGCACTCTCAGGAAGGAGGCTTCAATTGGGGACCCCAGCACCGGGGACCTGGATCCTTGGTGACTTTACCCTGATCCACGAGGCCAGAGCGTCGGGCCATCATCGTTGCGGGGCACTAGGGGTTCTGTTCCCAGCCAGGGCAATCCAGACAGTAGCGGTTTAAGAGGGGTCTCATGAAAGGCGCCCTGCTGGGCCACATCAACCGCGCCCCAGCCCAGCCCTGGACTCAAGCCTACTCAGGTTCCAGTGATGGGACAGCATCCCAAGTCAGGGAGATTAGAGGAAGTAAACTAGACATGACTTTTCTGTCCTTTTCTGTTCTTAATCTCAAGCCAACACTATGTTGAAATACACTCGATTTGCAGTTGCGTGCTTGTCCCCAGGGTACAGTGGACTGATGCAGTTATGACATATTTGTACTTGTTTTTATTCCTTTGCCATAGAGGTTATTGAACAAGGTGGAGTAAAGTTCTCTGTGCAGAACATCAGGTCTCTGTGGAGTAACTGTTAGAGATCCAGATTTTTGCTTACAGACAAGGAACAAAGGAAAGACACAGTCCTTGTGGGTTATCTACTACAGTGATCGATTTCTATGTGTAAGTTAGATATACATATTTCTGTGTATATGTGCATGGAAAGAAGGGAAGAAAGGAAGGAGGGGAGGCACTTAACGTGATTACAGGATAAACTTGTTTCTGTTAATGCTCTCTGACAAAACATTTTATATTCAGTTTTGATGCCTCCATATTGATTCCATTTCACAGTCCCCTGTAAATACAACTTATTTAGCAGTCTTTTAGTTTCAAATTAAGACTTTTGTTTGTATTAAGATGTAAGACTGTACACTTGAGTTAGAAGAGTTGTCTTAAGTCTCTAAAAGCGTTACTCAAAAGGCACAGTGATTTTCATTATGGTTCATGGACTTGCATTTGCATATCTACTAAATCAGAAGCTCTGGAACTGCAGTCTGGAAATTTGCGTTAATAAGCCCTTCAGGTGATTCTGAAGCACCAAAGCACACTGAAGCTTGAGAACTATTGCCCTAGCAGTCCAGGCAAAACACACACTTTACACCAAGCCTAAGTTGTAACAATCAGTATCATTATAAGTTACAGTAAAATTTTTATTCTTTTGGTTAAAGAACAATAGCAAAGGAATCCACTCCACAAATATGTATTACCTAGGTTTGTATATATGAACTATATACCTAGGTTTGTATATATAAATATATACCTGCTGCTAAGTCGCTTCAGTTGTGTCCGACTCTGTGCGACCCCATAGACAGCAGCCCACCAGGCTCCCCCGTCCCTGGGATTCTCCAGGCAAGAACACTGGAGTGGGTTGCCATTTCCTTCTCCAATGCATGAAAGTGAAAAGTGAAAGTGAAGTCGCTCAGTCTTGTCCGATTCTCAGCGACCTCATGGACTGCAGCCCACCAGGCTCCTCCGTCCATGGGATTTTCCTAGGTTTTCATATATGAAATATATAATGAATAATACTCAGCTACAAAGAAGATTAAAATAATGGCATTTTCAGCAATATAATCCTATGATTATCATAATAAATTATGTAAGTCAGAAAGACATTATACAATATCACTTATACGAGAAATCTGAAACACGACACCTATGAAATTACCCATGAAACGGAAACGGACTCACAGACACGAGAACTAGTGGTAACCAGTGGGGATGGGGAGGCGGGAGAGGCAGGGTAGGTGTAGGGGATAAAGAGATAGAAGCTTACTGTGTATATCTTCAATAAGTTATAAGGATATGTTATATAGCATAAGGATATATAGCTTTTATTTGTAATACCTTTAAATGCAGTATACTCCATAAGAGTAGTGAATCACATTTTGTACACATAAAAATAATTTAGTGTTGTAAATAAACTGTACTTCCACTTAAATAATTGTTGATGACTATCTACAACAATAATAAAGTTATCAAAAAGAGAAAATTTAGCAAAATAAAAATGGGAAATTAAAAAAAATTATATCACAAAACTAATTTTGATGAGAATTTAAAGAATCACATAAAGCAGCTTTTCTCTTTTAAGTTTTGCTTTCCAAGAACTTATTAGTCAAGTCAAGCCAATTAATCTAACTAACCCTAGCCCTTACCGAGCTAAGGGCAATAAGCACATTTTGTCATCAGATTTTTCCGAGAGCCTCTGGTTGGCAAAGATTTTTTAATGCTAACCTTTTTGTCACGAGTTGTAGCTATTTCAGGAGCAATGTTGCTTTGGTGCAAATATCACGTTGTCTAACAGGTCCTAAGAAGACATTGCCAAGGGTTTTCTTTTTAACTGAGCAACCTAAAAAGCTCTTATCATCTTTCATCTTGTCAACGTTAAGTTCTCATTGGAGAGGAAGTCACTTGTGAAGCTGTGAGCCCCAAAGCCCCCTATTCTCACCCTAAAGTATGCCTGTCTTGCCTCACTAGGAATCTGGGAACTGCAAAGTGAAGAGATTACCCTGTTGAAGGAGCTGGGAAGTGGCCAGTTTGGAGCGGTCCATCTGGGCAAGTGGAAGGGGCAGGAGGATGTTGTTGTGAAGGTGATCAGGAGCTCCGTGTCAGAAGATGAATTCTTCCCGGAGGCCCAGACCACGAGGTAGGATTCTTCTGGGGAATCGTCGTTTAGCCCTCACCTTGAGAGGACCTTCATGCTGACAGGTCTGTCCCTAATATCCGTAAGGCCTGAATCTAGAGTCCACCATCATAGAATTACAATGGAGTACTACTCAGCCATAAAAAGTGAAATCATGCCATTTCCTCAACGTGGGTGGGCCTAGAGATTAGCATATTCAGTGAAGACACAGAAAGACAAATAGCTATTATCACTTATGCATGAAATCTAAACTATGATGCAAATGAACTTCTTGACAAAACAGTCTCAGACATAGATGACAAACTTAGGGTTACCAAAGAGAAGAGGGATAGGAGATTAATTAGGAGTTTGGGGTTAACAGATATACACTACTATATATAAAGTTGATAACCAAGGCCCTACTGTATAGCACAGGGAACTCTATTCAATATTTGTAATAACCTGGTAATCTGAAACCTAATAATCGGAGAGCATGTATGTGGGTATGTCTTTATATATATATGTATTATATATAATACATATAGTGTATACTAGGTACTATATATATGTAGTATATATGTATACATAACTGAATGACTTTGCTATACACCTGAAACTAACACAAACACATAAAACAACTACTCTTCAATTAAAATGCACCAGTTTTCCATAGAAATGGGTCAGCATATCACTGATACTAATATTTGAAGTTGTAAATCAATGTAACACACCATTACACAAAATTGGCTTTATGTGAACAGAAGTCTTTGGCTGAGGCTGACTTCAGGGGCACAGTGTCGGGGGCTCCTGCACTTAGAAGGGCTCCCTGCTTGGTTTAATGCTGTGTTGTCAGAACCCACATTGTTAATAATCCTTGCACAGGGATTCTGACATCGCCATTCTGCCCTGATTCCTGCCAGCGATGCAGCTCATCCAGCCTCTGGCAATTGTGCTGTCGTAAAACTGGGGACGAGGCCTTGATGTCAGAATAGAAAAATCTGCAGAAACTCCCTTAGGCTCAGGATATAAACCCTGTGTCCTGATGTAACTTTAAAACATACATTTTGCTATTCAGTTCAGTTCAGTCGCTTAGTCGTGTCCGACTCTTTGCGACCCCATGGACTGCCACATGCCAGGCTTCCCTGTCCTTCACCGTCTCCTGGAGCTTGCTCAAATTCATGTCCATTGAATTGGTGATGCCATCACCAATTGTCTTCTTTTGTCCCCTTCTCCTCCTGCCTTCAGTCTTTCCCAGCATCAGGTGCTTTTCTAATGAGTCTGCTCTTCACATCATTAGGGTTACCAAAGTATTGGAGCTTCAGCATTAGTCCTTCCAATGAATATGCAGGGTTGATTTCCTATAGAATCCTAAAAAAGTCATTAACAACTCAACTGGTCATAAAGAAAGAGGTATAACTGTATCACCAGGGCAAACCTTTCACCCTCAAATGGAATGGTCACTCTGAGGCCTGAGATGTCAGTTGGCATGGTGGTCTCACCATGTGCCCCCTGCACTGACTGAATTTGCTCAAGGAACAGCTTTTACTGAGAGATGGACCTTGGTCCCAACACAAGCCTTTCCTCTATAGGGAGCAATGCAGGTCTTTAAAACCGCTCAAAGATGCATAACTGAGCTCATTGCCTTGAGTTACATGAAAACGCATGTACCTAAAGTTAGACTAAGAAAAGAAATAAGTAAATATTTAATAAATCCTTATTTAATAAATCCATGCTGAGCTTCTCAAGAGGCTGAACTCAGAAAGGAGGCTTCACCTGGGGACCCAGCAACAGCTGACCTGGATCCTTGGTGACTTGACCCTGGTCCTCCAGGCCAGAGGATCGGGCCGCCATCATTGGGGCTCACTAGGGCTTCTGGTCCCAGGCAGGTCCAACCAGACAGTACAAGTGGGGTCTCAGTGAAGGCCACAGTGCCAGGCTGTCTTGACCCCATCCCTGTCCGCAGTGGGACTCAAGCCTATTCAGGTTCGAGGGATGTAATAGCATCCCAAGTCAGGGAGGTTGGAGGGAATAAACTAGGCATTATTTTTGTTCCTTTTCTTTAATCTCTTGCCAATGCTATGTTGAAATATAGTTGATTTGCAGTTTTGTGCTTGTCCTCAGTGTACAATGGACTGATTCACTTATGATATGCACATACAGGATATTTGTACTTTTGATTCATTTGCCACAGAGGTTATTGAACAAGATGTAGAACAGTTCTCTGTGCTGAACATCAGGTCTCTGTGGAGTATCTATTATATATAGATTTTTTTTGGTACATGTGCAAAGGATGAAGGAAGGAGATAGTCCTTGCGGGTTATTCATTTGCCACAGAGGTTATTGAACAAGATGTAGAACAGTTCTCTGTGCTGAACATCAGGTCTCTGTGGAGTATCTATTATATATAGATTTTTTTTGGTACATGTGCAAGGGATGAAGGAAGGAGATAGTCCTTGCGGGTTACCTGTTACAACAACAGATTTCCATGTATACGTTAGAGATAAATATTTCTGTATATATGTGCAAGGAAGGAAGGCAGGCAGGAGATAATCCTTGTGGATTACTTATTGTTGTTCTGTTGTCCACAGTGTCCAACTTTGTGTAACCCCGTGGACTGCAGCATGCAGGCCTCCCTGTCCCTCACCATCTCCCGGAGTTTGTCCAAGTTCGTGTCTATTGCCGTCCAGCCGTCTCATGGTCTGATGCCCTCTTCTCCTTCTGCCATCAATCTTTCCCAGCATCAGGGACTTTTCCAGTGACTTCGCTGTTCACTTCAAGTGACCAAAACACTGGAGCTTCAGCATCAGTCCTTCTAATGAGTATACAGGATTGATTTCTTTTAAGATGGACTGGTTTGATCTCCTCGCTCACCAGAGGACTCTCAGGAGTCTTCTCCAGCACCACAGTTCAAAGGCATAAGTTCTTTGGTGCTCTGCCCTCTTTACAGTCCAGCTCTCACAACTCGATGTGACCCCTGGGAAGACCATAGCTTGGACTGTAACAGACCTTTGTCAGCAGAGTAATGTCTCTGCTTTTCAACTCACTGTCTAGGTTTGTCGTAGCTTTCCTGCCAAGAAGCAATCGTCTTCTGATTTCCTGGCTGCAGACACCATCTGCAGTGATTTTAGAGCCCAAGAAGAGGAAATCTGTCACTGCTTCTACCTTTTCCCTTTTGTCTGCCATAAAGTAATGGGCCCAGATGCCATGGTCTTAGTTTTCTTAATATTTCGTTTTAAGTGGGCTTTTTCATTCTACTCCTTCTATTACAGTTACAAATTTCTGTGTACGTTAGTACCAACCTCCTAATTCATCCCTGGCCCTTTCCTTTTTTCTTTTTTTTTGAATTCTTGATTTGTGTTTGAATCTTAGAGTCTCTTTTTGTGTTGTTAATTACTTCCCCTGTATCTCTTTTGTCTAAAAGTGACATCATCCGCTATTTTCTTCCTCTGTTGCTGAGTTCACTTAGTGTATGATCCCTGTGCCAACTCGTGGCATAATTTCATAATTGCAGTGGAAGTTTTTCTGTCCAGGTAATAGCACATTGTATATATGTACCACATTTCTTTCAGATTTAGTCTGTTGATGGAACTTTTCTTGGGGCTCTGTCTTGGCTACTGGAAGTATCACTGCAGTGAGTGTTGGGGTGCATTTGTCATTTTGAATAGTTTTTCGTAACATAGACCCACGTGTGAGCATTAAAATCCTAGGCTATACTTTCTTGAAAATATTTTCCACCTTGTGGGGGGGGGGGGCGCTGTCCTTTCTAGGTGTTGTTACCAATGTCCCTTCCCATGGAACGTGTACGGGGCTTGCATTATCCCCCGGCTCTCTCCCCCAGGTAATGTTTGCAGACACTCAGGATATTCTGTCAGATGGGGTTTGATTTCTTGTTGTCATTTTGATTGGCATTCCTCCTATAATAATTAGGGATGCTGAGTGTCTTGTCCTGTGGCCATCTTTTTTTTTTTTTTTTTAATTAAAGGGTGTGAGGAAAATTTACTTTTGCAATTGGCTTCTTGAAAGTCAGTTGTGTTTTTGAATTTATATCTATAAACCCACCCCAGGACCTTTCCTGAGGGCAGCGGTCATTAACAGCCCTGAAGTTCAGTTGCGTCGCTCAGTCGTGTCCAACTCTTTGTGACCCCATGGACTGAAGAATGCCAGGATTCTCTGTTCGTCACCAATTCCTAGTGCTTGCTCAAACTCATGTACATCAAGTTGGTGATGCCATCTAACCATATCATCCTCTGTCATCCCCTTCTTCTCCTGCCTTCAATCTTTCCCAGCATCAGGGTCTTTTCCAGTGAGTCAGCTCTTCGCATGAGGTGGCCAAAGTATTGGAGTTTCAGCTTCAGCATCAGTCCTTCCAATGAATATTCAGGACTGATTTCCTTTAGGATGGACTGGTTTGATCTCCTTGCTGTCCAAAGGAGTCTCAGGAGTCTTCTGCCACACCACAGTTCAAAAGCATCGATTCTTCGGCGCTCAGCTTTCTTTATAGTCCAACTCTCACATCCATACACGACTACTGGAAAAACCATAGCTTTGACTAGACAGACCTTTGTTGGCAAAGTAGTGTCTCTGCTTTTAAATATGCTATCTAGGTTGGTCATAACTTTTCTTCTAAAGGAGCAAGAGTCTTTTAATTTCATGGCTGCAGTCACCGTCTGCAGTGATTTTGGAGCGCAAGAAAATCTTGTCAGGAAGTCTGTCATTGTTTCCCCATCTATTTGCTGTGATGTGATGGGACCAGATGCCATGATCTTAGTTTTCTGAATGTTGAGCTTTAAGCCAACTTTTTCACTCCCTTCTTTCACTTTCATCAAGAGGCTCTTTAGTTCTTCACTTTCTGCCATAAGGGTGGTGTCATCTGCATATCTGAGGTGATTGATATTTCTCTGGGCAATCTTGATTCCAGCTTGTGCTTCTTCCAGCCCAGCGTTTCTCATGATGTACTCTGCATATGAGTTAAATAAACAGGGTGACAATATACAGCCTTGATGTACTCCTTTCCCAATTTGGGACCAGTCTGTTGTTCCATGTCCAGTTCTAACTTGCTTCCTGACCTGCATACAAATTTCTCAGGAGGCAGGTAAGGTGGTCTGGCATTCCCATCTCTTTAAGAATTTTCAACAGCTTGTTGTGATCCACACAGTCAAAGGCTTTGGTGTAGTCAATAAAGCAGAAGTAGATGTTTCACAAGCTTCGTGAATCGAAGGTGCCAGTGAGCGCCACAGGTCAGGTTGTAGTTACAGGAAATGTCCACAAGGCGGCAGCATTCCTTCATGCCCAACTCTGGTTCCACATGCAACCAGAGCCTTAGGGAAAGTTGATTTTCTAGGCTGTGAGTTACAGTGGAATGTGCCTGAGCAAACACAACACCCATGGCCCTGTGTTTCACTACTTCTTCCCCGTAAAGCTTCACCCCACCCCTCCAGACTCCTCCTAACCTACGGATTAGTTCCACACTTAGCTTCCTAAGAGGCTGCTCTCAGAAAGGAGGCTTCACCTGGGGACCCCAGCAACAGCTGACCTGGATCCTTGGTGACTTTACCCTCATCCTCGAGAACAGAGTACCACCATCATTGTGGGGCACTAGGAATTCCGGTCCCAGGCAGGCCCAACCAGACAGTGCATATTTAAGTGGGGTCTTAATGAAGGCCACAGTGCCGCGCGCGGTCTTGACCCTACTCCTGTCCAGCAATGGGACTCAAGCCTATGCAGGTTCCAGGGATTGGATAGCATACCAAGTCAGGGATGTTCAGAGGGAATAAAGTAGACATTACTTTTTGTTCCTTTTCTGTTCTTACTATCATGCCAACACTATGTGGAAGTATAGTCAATTTGCATTTTTGTCCTTGTCCTCGGTGTACAATGGACTTAGTCATGACAGACACATACAGCATATTTGTACATTAAAAATTTTTTTTTTTTGCCACAAAGGGTATTAAGCAAGGTGGAGTAAATTCTCTGTACTGAACATCAGGTGACTAATAGAGATAGGCTAACTAATAGAGACACAGGTTTTTGTATACGTGCAAGGAATGAAGGAAGGAGATAGTCCTTGTGGATTATCTGTTACAGTGACAGATTTCCAAATATAAGTTAGAAATATTTCTGCGCATGTGTGCATGGAAGGAAGGAAGCCTGGAGATAATCCTTGTGAGTTACTTAATACAAGTACAGATTTCTGTGGGTATGTTAGAGATGCAAATTTCAGTGCACATAGGAAGGATGGAAGGAGATAATCCAGATTTCTGTGGATATGTTAGTACCGACATGCTATTTCATATCTATTTCCCCTCCCCCCCTTTTTATGAATTGTTTGTGTTTGAATGTCACAGTGTCTTTTTCTGTTGCAAATTACTCCCCTGTACCTCTTTTCTTAATTTTGCCTTGAAGGGACATCATCTGCTATAATCTTCCTCTGTTGCTGACTCCACTGAGTGTAGGCTCCTCCAAGGTCCATCCTTGTGGTGACCAGTGGCGTAATTTCATAACTTCAGTGGCGGTGTTTGGTGTCTGAGTGATAGCAAATTGTATATATATGTACCACACTTTTTCAAGATTTAATCTGTCGTTGGACCTTTTCTTGGGTCTGTGTCTTGGCTATTTCAGGTACCACTGCAGTGCGTGTTGAGGTGCATCTGTCAGTGTGAATGGTGGTTTTTCGTAACATAGGCCCAGATGCGGGTATTAAAGTCCTAGGCTTTGCTCTCTCGCAATTTTTTTCTTCAGGCCTGGGGGCTGTCCTTTCCTGGGGCTGTTCCCAGTGTCCATTCCCACGGAACATGCAGGGGGCTTGCATCACCTCCGGGCTCTCTCCCCTATTTACAGAGGGCAGACAGTCAGGATTGCCCTTCTGTCAGATGCACTGTGATTTCTTGTCGATTTGATTGGTATTCCTCTTGTAATAATTAGGGAATCTGAGCATCTTGTCCTGTGACCATTTGGGTTGGTTTGTTTCCTTAAAGGCTGTGAGGAAAATTCACCTTTGCAGTTGGCTTCTCGGCAGTTGGTTGTGTTGGAATTTATTTCTGCAGAACCGTCACGGGGCCTTTGCTGAGGGCAGCCGTCACTAACAGCCCCATCGGCCTTGTGAATTGGAGGTGCTTGTGGAACTGGTGATCAAGCTGTTAAAAGAAGTGTCCACAAGGCGGCTGTACTTCTTCGACCCCAACTGCAAACAGAGAATTAGGGCAAGAGCTTCCTGGGCTGGAATTACAATGGAATGTGTCTGAGCAAACACCAAAGGGTTTGTGTCTCATTGCTTCTTCCCCCTAAAACTTCACCCCTCCCCTCCAGACCCATCTGTAAGTGGGCACTACTCCCTGCTGAAGTGCCTAGGAGGTTGCACCCTCAGGAAGGAAGCTTCAGTTGGGGACCCCAGCATCAGCAGACCTGGGTACTTGGAGACTTTACCCTGGTCCTCGAGGCTCGAGGGTTAGGCCACCGTTGTTTGAGTGCACTAGGGATTCTGGTCCCCAGCGTGGCAAACCAGAAAGTACAGATTTAAGAGGGGTGTCAATGAAGGGCACCCTGCCATGCTGTGTCGACCACACACCAGTCCAGCCCTGGAAATGAAGCCTGCTCAGTCTCTAGGAATAGGATATTAGCCCAAGTTAAGGAGGTGGCTAGCAGGATAATCTCAGACGGTAAAGCGTCTGCCTGCAGTGCGGGAGACCCGGGTTCCATCCCTGGATTGGGAAGATCCCCTGGAGAAGGAAATGGCAACCCACTCCAGTACTCTTGCCTGGAAAATTCCATGGACTGAGGAGCCTGGTAGGCTACAGTCCATGGGGTCGCGAAGAGTTGGACATGACTGAGCGACTTCACTTTCACTAAGGAGGTGGCAGGGAATGTGTGTGTGCTAAGTCGCTTCAGTCATATCCAACTCTTTGCGACCCTATGAACTGTAACCCATCAGGTTCCTCTGTCCATGGGATTCTCCAGGTAAGAATACTAGAGTGGTTTGCCATGCCCTCCTCTAGGAGATCTTCCTGACCCAAGGGATCTAACCTGTGTCTCTTCTATCTCCTATATTGGCAGGGCATAAACTAGTAATTCCTTTCCTTTCCTTTTCTTTAATATCATGAGATGAGTTGTTGGATTATAGTTGATTTTCAGTTTTGTGCTTGTTGGCAGTGTACAGCCACCCAAGTCACTTGTGACATATTCAGAAAGCCTTCTTTCCCCCCACCCCAATTCTTTGTCGTAGGGGATATTGCAGAAAATCAAGTAAAGTTCACTGTGGTAATCATCAGGTCCTTGTGGAGTATCTATTACAGATACACATTTTCTGCCCATGTGGAAAGAAGGCAGGCAGGCAATAAAACCCTGCTCTTCATTTTTTGGGGCTTCCTCTGTGTTTGAAATCTCAGAGTATCTTTCTGTCTTGTAAATTAGTTCCTTGTATCTGCATTTTTATTTTGCCTAGGATGGATGTCATACAGTGTTGCCTTTCTCTGTCCAGCTGACTTCACTTGGTGTATGCTCTTCCGTGTCCATCCCCATGGCTAGCAGTGACTTAACTTCAGTTTCAGCAGCAGTTTTTCTTGGGTGAGGAGTAGTCCGTTATCGACGTGAACCACACCTCTTTAAGCGTTAGCCTGCTGCTGGGCATCCCGCTGGCTCTGTGTCTTGGCTGCTGTAAGCAATGCCGCAGTGACGGTTGGGTGCACGTGAGGTTTTGAACGGTGGTTTTCTCTGGATGTCCGCCCAGGTGTGGGGCTGTCAGATCCTAGGGTTAGCATCTCAGCCCTGTCTCTACCCCACCCTAGTCTGTCCATCCTTCCTTATTTACTGCTTATTTTTTGGCCAAGTGTGTGTTTCAATCCTTGTGAAAGTGAAGTCACTCAGTCGTGTCCGACTCTTTGCAACCCCATAGACTGTAGCCTACCAGGCTCCTCTGTCCATGGGATTTTCCAGGCAATAGTACTGGAGTGGATTGCCATTTCCTTCTCCAGGTTTCAATCCTTACCAAATTTTAATGGGGTTTTTTGGTAAAATTTGAGTACTGATCTTTATCTGATGTGTGTTTTAGAAATAGTCTCTCCAGTTTGTGGTTCATTTTTTCATTTTCTGAATAGGTGTTTCACTGAGTATAAGTTTTTAAATTTATACATAATTTTAATTTTTTTAAGGCAGTATTTAACTTTCAGGGGAATTTTCTAATTTTCTGAGGAAGTTTTTAATTGTATGAAAGTAAATAATTAGAATTCAGTAATTGTATGAATGTTATTCCATGAAAGTTATTTATGAATTATTCAATTTATGAAAGTTATTAATTATATGGAAGTTTTAATTATATGGAAAATTTAAATTTACTGGAAGCTACTAATTTTACAGACTATCTATGTAGCAATAAAAATATTTATTTACCAAGAGGTATAAATATCTATCTACATAGAGATGTAAACGTCTATCTACACAGAGATATAAGCAATTCTCTATAGGTTGATACAAATATCTAGATACATACTTGCTTATATTCGTTGGCGAGGTGTATTTTTCAATCTTAATGAATTTTTAAGGGTCTCTTTAGTATGATTTGAGTACAGATCCTTCCTATGATATGTTTTTTGGAAATAGTCTCTTCCAGTCTGTGGTTCATCTTTTGGTTTTCTGAATAAGGTGTTTCATAGAGTATAAATTTTTAATTTTATAAATAATTCTGTAATTTTTAATATTTTGAAGCTTTTAATTTGATGAAGTTTTTATTTTCATGAAGTTTTTAATTATAGGAAACTTTCTGATTTTATGAAAGTTTTACATTCTTTATTGTGGTTATTTAGTCACTAAGTCATGTCTGACTCATTGTGACCCTGTGGACTGCAGTATGTCAGGCTTCCTTGTCCTTCACTATCTCTCGGAGCTTGCTCAAACTCATGTCCATTGAGTCAGTGATGCCATCCAACCATCTCATCCTCTGCCGTCCCCTTATTCTCCTGCCTTCAATCTTTCCCAGCATCAGGGTCATTTCCATGGAGTCAGTTCTTCACGTCAGGTGACCAAAGCATTGGAGTTTCAGCTTTAGCATCAGTCCTTCCACTGAATATTCAGGACTCATTTCCTTTAGGATTGACTGGTTTGATCTCCTTGCAGTCAAAGGGACTCTCAAGAGTCTTCTCCATGGCAAATAGATGGGGAAACGATGGAAACAGTGAGAGACTTTATTTTGGGGGGCTCCAAAATCACTGCAGATGGTGACTGCAGCCATGAAATTAAAAGACGCTTGCTCCTTGGTAGAAAAGCTATGACCAACCTAGACAGCATATTAAAAAGCAGAGACATTACTTTCCCAACAAAGGTTCATCTAGTCAAAGCTATGGTTTTTCCAGTAGTCATGTATGGATGTGCGAGTTGGACTATAAAGAAAGCTGAGTGCAGAAGAATTGACGCTTTCAAACTGCGGTGTTGGCGAAGACTCTTGAGAGTCCCTTGGAGACTCTCAAGGCAGGAGAATAAGGAGATCAAACCAGTCCATCCTAAAGGAAATCAGTCCTGAATATTCAATGGAAGGACTGATGCTGTAGCTGAAACTCCAATACTTTGTCCATCTGATGTGAAGAGCTGACTTATTGGAAAAGACCCTGATGCGGGAAAGATTGAAGGCAGGAAGAGAAGGGGACGACTGAGATGGTTGGATGGCACCAACTTGATGGACATGAGTTTGAGCAAGCTCTGGGAGTTGGTGATGGACAGAGAAGCCTGGCGTGCTGCAGTCCATGCGGTTGCAAAGAGTTGGACACAACTGAGCAACTGAACTGAACCTTGCATGTCACTAATTGTAGCTATTTCAGGAGCAATATTGTTCTAGTGATGATATCATGTTGTCTAACAGGTCCTAAGACCACATTGCCAAGGGTTTTCTTTCTAAATGAGCAACTTAAAAATTGTGCTGTCCTTCATCTTTCTTCATCAGTGTTAAATTTTCGTTGGGGAGGAAGTCACTTGTGAAGCTGTTAGCCCCCAAACCTTCTATTGTCATCCTAAAGTATGACTTTCTTACCTTATTCAGAATCTGGGAACTCCAAAGTGAAGAGATAACCCTGTTGAAGAGCCTGGGACAGTTTGGAGCGGTCCATCAGGCCAAGTGGAAGGGGCAGGAGGATGTTGCTGTGAAAGTGATCAAGGAGCTCCGTGTCAAAAGATGAATTCTTCCTGGTAGGCCCAGACCATGAGGTAGGATTCTTCTGGGGAATCGTGGTTTAGCCCTCACCATGAGAGGAACTTCATGCTGACAGGTCTGTCCCTAACATCTGTAAGGCCTGAATCAAGAGTCCACATAGCATAGAGTAAATAATGGAATATTATTCATCATGAAAAATGAAATAATGCCATTTCAGCAAAGTGGATGGACCTAGAGATTAGAATATTAAGTGAAGACACAAAAATACAAATATCATATGATATCAGTTATCAGTGAAATCTAAACGATGATGCAAAAAAACTTCTTGACAAAACAGAAACCGTTTCAGACATACAAAACGAACTTAGGGATACCAAAGGGGAAAGAGGTGGAGAATTAATTAGGAATTTGGTATTAACAAATACACACTGTTACATATAAAATAAATAACTACTGTATAATATGGGGAGCTATGCTCAATATTTGTAATAACCTAATCTGAAACCTGAACTGAATCTGAAACCTAATAATCTGAGAAAGAGTATGTATATAGTTGTGTTTATGTGTAATATATACCTATACAAATAATATTATATAAGTAACACAAGAACATAAAACTATGGCTCAATTAAAAATGTACCAGTTTTCAATAGAAAAAAAAAAAGAGTCCACACATCACTGATACAAATATTTGAAGTTATAAATCCATTTAACACACCACTACATAAAATTGGCTCTGTGAAAACAGAAGCCTTTTCTGGGGCTGTCTTCATGGACACACACCCCGCACAGTGTCAGGGGCTCCTGCACTTAGAAGGGCTCCGTGCTTGGTTTAAGGCTGTGTTGTCAACATCCATGTTCTTTTAATTCTTACACAAGAATTCTGACACTTTCATTCTGCATTGATCCCTGCCAATGATGAAGCTCATCCAGTCTCTGGAAATTGTTCTGTCATAAAACTGGGAAGGGGCCTTGATGTCAGGACAGAAAAATCTGCAGAAACTCCCTTAGGCTCCTAACCCCTATGTCCTGATGTAACTTGAAAACATATGTTTTGCTATTACAGGGCTAATAATCCTATAGAATCCTGAAAAGTTATTAACAGCTGACATAATCATACAGAAAGAGGTCGAGCTGTATCACCAAGGAAAACTGTTATAGCTCAAATGGAATGGTCAGTCCCTTTAGAGGGATCAATACAGGTTCTAAATCTGCCAAAGAAGCATGTGTGTGTGCTCAGTTGCTCAGTTGTGTCTGACCCTTTGTGACCCCATGGACTGTAACCCACCAGGCTCCTCTGTCCATGGAATTCTCCAGGCAAGAATACTGAAGTGGGTAGCTATTCCCGTCTCCATGGAATCTTCCTGACCCATGGGTCAAACTCGGGTCTCTTGCCTTGAGTACGCCTTGAGTAACATGGTAACACATGTCTCTGTAGTTAGACTGTGAAGAAAGAAAATAACTAAATATTTAATAAACCCTAATCTGTGGGAGAAGGCAATGGCACCCCACTCCAGTACTCTTGCCTGGAAAATCCCATGGATGGAGGAGCCTGGTGGGCTGCAGTCCATGAGGTCGTGAAGAGTCGGACACGACTGAGCGACTTCACTTTCACTTTTCACTTTCATGCATTGGAGAAGGAAATGGCAACCCACTCCAGTGTTCTTGCCTGGAGAATCCCAGGGACCGGGGAGCCTGGTGGGCTGCCGTCTATGGGGTCACACAGAGTTGGACATGACTGAAGTGACTTAGCAGCAGCAGCAGCAATCTGTGGGAAAAAAAATTGTCAACTTGACATGTTACACTTAATGGACTTTACACATCCGAAAATTAAACATTCATCCTATGATACTCATCACTTATTAGAGAAACGCAAATCAAAACTACAAGGAGGTACAACCTCACACTGGTACAATGGCCATCATTAAGAAATCTCCAAATAAAAAGTGTTGCAGAGGGTATGGAGAAAAGGGAACCCTCTTACACTGTTGGTGGGAATGTAAATTGGTGCAGTCCCTGCAGATAACAGTCTGGCGGTTCCCCAAAAAACTAAAACTAGAGTTACCATATGATCCAGCAATCCCACTCTTAGCCATACATTCAGACAAAGATATAATTCAAAAAGTATTATATTATATATATTATTATAT
Source organism: Bubalus bubalis (assembly GCF_019923935.1). Classification (NCBI taxonomy): domain Eukaryota; kingdom Metazoa; phylum Chordata; class Mammalia; order Artiodactyla; family Bovidae; genus Bubalus; species Bubalus bubalis. The sequence goes on from NC_059161.1 coordinate 113,643,354, forward strand.
ATAATACATAATTCATGCAGTATTCTAAAAGAACCTGTGCATACCAGCTACAGATCTGATAAGCAACCTTTACTCTCACATGTGAAGTATCAAATTTGTCTTTTATTGCCTGCTATATTTAGACTCTTGGTTCATACTGCATGTAACCACATACTATGATAATTAAATCCAGTTTGAATTTCAGCTTTAAGATGTTTCCCTCCAGTAGTGTAGGAGCATTCTCTTTTCTCCAGTCTCTGTTACACTGGTATGACATTTCAAACCTCAACAACTATTACTGTTGATGTGAATATCAATTTCATTTTAGCTCAGTTTGAATTGAGAAGCAAAAAATCCGGGGGCCTGTTTTTTTCTGTTTTCTTCATGGGGGAAAAACGAAACTGTTAGAGAAAGTACGTGCAGCTCATTTGCTCTTTGAATCACTAATCATTTGCAGGAATTTTTTTTCTCTACTGTGTGCTTTAATTCATATAATAACAAATAACAGAATTAGAAGAAGCTAATTTGAAATGATGGCTTGCTTCTACCTAGAAAGTCTGAACCAAAGGAACCAATGGGAACTGCAAAGATTAAGGTATCAAACTTTTAAGAATATTGTAGGTTTACAAACAATAACTAGCATGCTTGTAATCTCAACAATACATTTTTATATACTCTGATAAAGAATATACTTTTCCGGAAGTCTTCCAGTGTGGCTGTCTCCTGCTGGAAGCCTTGCATCCTGGAATCAGGCCACTTCCTGTCTGTCTTTACAGGACACTGGGCTGCACTCTAAGAAATTCCTGGCTCTCCCCTGGATCCTGGCCATCGCGTGACCAGAGAAACTGGTAACAGCTTTGTTTTGCCTGTTGAAATGTTTAATGCCACAGATTCTTTCAGTTTTCTGATGTGGATGAAGTGTGGAGGCCAGTGATGTTTTCTTTTCCAAGAAATGTACATGCTAGTCAACATGAGGGTGTGTCCCCCTGTTCAACAGTGAGGGACCCTGCATGTGTGTGACCTGTGTGTCCTGGGAGAGCAGCTTTAAGCTATTTTTAACCTGACCAAGTTCTGTCTACATGGCGGATTTAGACCTCTCCAAGTCCTGTCTACACTGATAATATTTAGATGTAACCATGTGCTTTCTACAATGAGAATATTTACACCTGACCCTGTTCTGTGTGCTAGTACTGGAGACCTGGGTAGGACCTGGCCTGCGTCTGAATGCCAGCGCTCAGATGTCTGGGGTCTGGAGCTGAGGTGGCTTCTCTGGGTAACGTGCTCTTCTCTGAGGGGGTTCCATGGCCCTCCCAGGGGTCAGTGCTGCCGTGAGCTGAGTCTTTCCCCCTGCTTTTCACTTTCCCTGGGGTTCCTGGACACTCCTCAGGTGGGCTACCTAGTAATTATTCCAATTTTCCAGCACATTCAGGTTGAATAGGGAGGCGGGTTGACCTGGTGAATTGATTGCAGGGCACATGGATCAGGCAAGGAGTCAATGGGCAGCAGGTGAGGTTGCTGCTGTGATCGCCTTCAGGCCAACCGTCTCTACTCAGCAGAGACCAGACCTGCCCCTCGTCTTCCAGCCCTGCGTCTGGTGTGTTTTCTCAACACTTCAGTGGGAAAAGAAAGGACCAAGCCTGCCAGAACCAAGGTGTGTGTCCAACATTATCATGATGCTATAAAAATGGTCAATATCACACAGAACCAAAGGGAAAAGAGAACTTCTCTGGGATAAATGTGGGGAGAGGAGACTGACCCTACACTTCTTCCTACCATCCCTGGAGGTTACAGAAACCCACTTGTTTTTATCTTGGGGGCCCAATTAGCAGAGACATGGAGTTCTAACCAACGGTTGTGTGACCCCAGGTGCACAGCCTGGGGAGGTGGTGTCACCTTGGAGACTGTGGACATGTGTCCCCAGGTGCTTGGTCTGGAGATTGTGTGGGTCTCACCCCATCCATGTGGGTCAGGAACCTGTATCCAGAGACCCCCTGTCTGCTCTTTATCTGCAGTATCTCGTCCCCTCTGAGATTCTCAACCTCTGAACTGAGGCTGTTGCCCTGATTAATCCGTGGTCCTTTTTCTTCTCTCTTCTTGTCGATTTCATCTGAGGTCAGGACCTTTGAGCGAGTTGCTGCTCTGTGTTCTGCTGAGTGAAAACCTTTGATGGTGTCTTATTCATTTCACAGCATATCACATGTCTAATTCATAGGGTCTCCACAGTCTGGTTTCCCCTACACCAAACTCAGATAATTTAATGTATAATTTAATTTTTATTTTACAGTGCAATCAAGTTGATTTCCATTGTTTTCTTGCCTTTAGATGTACAGGAACTTGATTCAGTTTTACATAGAGGTGTATCTATTGTTTTTCCATTTTTTCCCTCATACAGGTTGCTAGTGTTTTGAGTTCCTTATTCTATTAAGTAGGTCATATTTGATTATCAATTTGATAGATTAGTGTGTATATTTTAATCCAAAACTCTTAATTTATTCCTCCCTTTTAACCTTCTTTTGATAGTCATAATTTGGTTTTCTCAGTCTGTGAATCCATTTGTTTCGTAAATTAGTTCATTGGTATGAAGTTACAGATTCCACTTGTATGTGATATCTTGCGATATTTGACTTTTTGTCTCTGATTTACCTCACTTAGTATGAAAATTTTTCAGCCCATCTGTGCTACAGCCAATGCCATTATTTTTTCTGCCTCGTGGCTGAGTAGTATTCCAGTGCATAGACCTACCGGCTAGTGTTCATTTTTCTGTCAGTGGATTTTCTATTGGCTTCTGTGTCTTGGCTATTGTAAATCGTTCTACCTTGAAAACTGGGGTGCACATGTCATTTCAAATGATAAATTCCTCCAGATGTGAGCCTGGGAGTGGGATCTCAGGATCATATGACACCTCTGGGTTTAGTGTTTCAAGGAACCTCCGTGCTGTTTTCCATCGCGGCTTCACCATTCACATTCCCACCAGGACTTTTGGAGGATTCCCTTTTCCGTACATCCTCTGCAGTATTTATTTCTGGAGATCTTTTTGATGGTGGTTGTTGTGACCAGTGGAGGAGGAAATGGCAACCCAGTCCAGTATTCTCGCCTGGAGAATTCCATGGACGGGGAGCCTGGCAGGCTACAGCGCATGGGGTCACAAAGAGTCGGACACGGCTGAGCGCACAGCACACACTGCGGCCAGTGTGAGGTGATACCTCACTGTAGTTTTGCTTGGCATTGATTTAATGACTTTATGGGGAGTATCTTTCCAGTGCTTTTATTTTACACCTAAATTGTGAGTACAATTTGCCTCTTGAATCTGGCTTCTTGAAACTTGGCCCTGTTCGGAATTCTTTTATGATGATTTACGCTAGGACCTTGCTTGAGGGCAGGTGTCATTTATAGCCCCGTGGGACTTGTGACTAGTGAGAGCCTTTCAGCACCTGTTTTAAGGTGCATATATTGATGTGAATCAGCTAATTTCTCCCTGCTCCCCCCAACTTTCTTTTTTAGTAACCATGAGATTCTTCTCTAAGTCTGTGAGGCTGTTTCTCTTTTGTAATGATATTCATTTGTATCCATTTTTAGATTCCACCAGAAATCATCTCCTATGATACCTCTCCTTCCTGTTTCACTTACTTCACTTAGTGTGATAATCTCTGGTTTCTTCCCTGTAACTGGAAATGGCATGATTTCATCCTTGTTTATTTCTAAGTAATATTGTATTGTGTATATATACCCCGTCTTCTGTAACCACTCCTCTGTCCTTGTACACTTAAGTTGCTTCCCTGTCTTTGCTATTGTGCTTAGTGTTGCCATGATTGTTGGGCTGCAGGTATCTTTTAAAAGTTTTTTTTTTTTTTTTTTTTTTCTGGATTTACGCCTAGGTATGGGACTTCTTGGAGAAGGAAATGGCAGCCCACTCCAGTGTTCTTGCCTGGAGAATCCCAGGGACAGAGGAGCCTGTTGGGCTGCCGTCTATGGGGTCGCACAGAGTCGGACACGACTGAAGCGACTTAGCAGCAGCATGGGACTTCTGGGTCACTTGGTTCTTCTGTATATCTTTTTAAAGAATGTCTGTAATGTTCTCCCTAGTCGATGTATCCATTTACATTCCCACCCACAGTAGGAAGGTTTTCTTCTCTCCACACCTTCTGCAGAGTTTAGTGTTATAGAGTTTTTGAGATGGTCATTCTGATTGATGTGAGGTGATACCTTATTGGAAAATTAATTCGCCTTTCTCTAAGAACTAATGATGCCAAGCATCTGTTCTTGTGCTTTATGGCCATATCTATGCCTTCTTCAGAGAAATGTGCATTTACATTTTTGGCGGATTTTTTTTTATTGGATTGTTTGTTTTTTAACATTGCGCTGTAGGAGTTGTCTGGATGTGTTGGAGATAAATTCCCTGTGGGTATCTCCGTTTACAAGAATTTTGTCCATTCTGAGGGTCTTTCTCTTTCACTGATACTGTGCAAATGCTTTCAATGTTTATTAGGACCTTTTTGTTTATTTTTATTTGTCCTGATTCTAAGAGATGGATCAAAAACAATGTGCTGCATGTCAAAGTGTGTTCTGCTTTTTTTCCTCAACAGTTTCATAGTATCTGTACTTTTATTTAGATATTTATTTGGAGTTTACTTTTGTGTATGGTAGTAGGGAATATTCTAATTTCATTCTCATTTTCTTTGCTAAAGAATCTGCCCAGTGTCCCCCACAGTGGCTGCTCTCAGCATCTTGTCTCAGCAATTTCTAGTCTCAGTGAAGGAGGGTCCCCTGTTCTCTATACCCTCCCCCACATTTATTGTTCCTAGCGTTTTTGACTATGGCCATTCTGACCGGCGTGAGGTATTTGAAGTTTTGATTTGTATTTCTTTCATATTAATGATGTTGACATCTTTTCATGAGATTTTTAAAACTCTGTGAGTTAAACTTACTTATTCAAATGGGCTTTTTGAACACCTGCTCTGTTTTGAATATTTTTCCGATGACCTCTCTAGGACATTTCTTGAGAGGAGTGTATTTTTCTTAAAGCCCTTCAGGCACTGTGAATATAAATGCCATTTCAGTTCAATTCAGTTGCTCAGTCGTGTCCGACTCTTTGCGACCCCATAGACTGCAGCACCCCAGGCTTCCCTGTCCATCAGCAACTCCTGGAGCTTTCTCAAAATCATGTCCATTTAGTCGGTGATGCCATCCATCCATCTCATCCTCTGTTGTCCCCTTCTCCTCTTGCCTTCAATCCTTCCCAGCATCAAGGTCTTTTCAAATGAGTCAGTTTTTCGTATCAGGTAGCCAAAGTATTGGAGTTTCAGCTTCAGTATCAGTCCTTCCAATGAATATTCACGGTTGATTTCCTTTAGGATGGACTGATTTGATCTCCTTGCAATCCAAGGGACTCTCAAGAGTCTTCTTCAATACCACAGTTCAAAAGCATCAATTCTTTGGCACTCAGCTTTCTTTATAGTCCAACTCTCACATCCATACATGACTACTGGAAAAACTATAGCTTTGACTAGATGGACCTTTGTTGGCAAAGTAATGTCTCTGCTTTCTAATATGCGCTCTAGGTTGGTCATAGCTTTTCGAAGCAGCAAGCTTCTTTTAAATTTTATGGCTGCAATTGCCATCTGCAGTGATTGTGGAGCCCCCCCAAAATAAAGTCTATCACTGTTTCCATTGTTTCCCTATTTGCCATGAAGTGATGGGACCAGATACCATGATCTTCATTTTTTGAATGTTGAGAGTTTTAAACCAGCTTTTTCATTCTCTTCTTTCACTTCATCATGAGGCTCTTTAGTTCTTCTGCACTTTCTTCCATAAGGGATGATGCTCAACAACCAGAAAATAAAGTCTCTCACTGTTTCCATTGTTTCCCCGTCTATTTGCCATGAAGTGATGGGACTGGAAGCCATGATCTTAGTTCTTTGAGTGTTGTGTTTTAAGCCAGCTTTTTCACTCTCCTCTTTGGCTTTCATCAAGAGGCTCTTCGGTTCTTCTTCACTTTCTGCCATAATGGTGGTGTCATCTGCATATCTGAGGCTATTGATATTTTTCCCGGCAATCTTGATTCCAGCTTGTGCTCCATCCAGCCTGGCATTTCACATGATGTACTCTGCATATAAGTTAAATAAGAAGGGTGACAATATACAGCCATGATGTACTCCTTTCCTGACTTGGAACCAGTCTTTTGTTCCATGTCCAGTTCCAACTGTTGCTTCTTGACCTGCATATAGATTTCTCTGGAGGCAGGTCAGGTGGTCTGGTATTCCTATCTCTTGAATAATTTTCCAGTTTGTTGTGGTGTACACAGTCAAAGGCTTTGGTGTAATCAGTAAAGCAGAAGTAGAATTTTTTCTGGAATTCTCTTGCTTTTTTGATGACCCATTGGACGTTGGGAATTTGATCTCTGGTTCCTCTGGTTTTTCTGGTTTTTCTAAATCCAGCTTGAAGTTCATGATTCAAGTACTGTTGAAGCCTCACTTGGAGAAATTTGAGCATTCTTTTGCTAGGGTGTGAGATGAGTGCAATTGTGCGGTAGTTTGAACATTCTTTGGCATTGCCCTTCTTTGGGATTTGAATAAAAACCGACTTTTTCCAGTCCTGTGGCCACTGCTGACTTTTCCAAATTTGCTGGCATGTTGAGTGCAGCACTTTCACAGCATCATCTTTTGGATTTGAAATAGCTCAACTGGAATTCCGTCATCTCCACTAGTTTTGTTTGTAGTGATGCTTCCTAAGGCCCATTTGACTTCGCATTCCAGGATGTCTGGCTCCAGGTGAGTGATCACACAATCATGATTATCTGGGTCATGAAGATCTTTTTTGTATAGTTCTTCTGTGTATTCTTGCCACCTCTTCTTCATATCTTCTGCTTCTGTTAGGTCCATACCATTTCTGTCATTAATTGTGCCCATCTTTGCATGAAATGTTCCCTTGGTATCTCTAATTTTATTGAAGAGGTCGCTAGTCTTTCCCATACCTCTGTTTCTTTGCACTGATCACTGAGGAAGGCTTTCTTTTCTCTCCTTGCTGTTCTTTGTAACTCTGCATTCAAATGGGTGTATCTTCTCTTTTCTCTTTTGCCTTTAACTTTTCTTCTTTTCTCAGCTATTTGTCAGGCCTCCTCATACAACTATTTTGCCTTTTTGCATTTCTTTTTCTTGGGGATGGTCTTAATCACTGCTTCCCGTTCAATGTCACGAACCTCTGTCCATAGTTCTTCCTGTACTCTATCAGATCTAATCCCTTGAATCTATTTTTCACTTCCACTGTATAAGCACAAGGGATTTGATTTAGGTCATACCTGGATGGTCCATGGTTTTCCCTACTTTCTTCAATTCAAGTCTGAATTTTGCAATAAGGAGTTCATGATCTGAGCCACAGTCTGCTCCCAGTCTTTAGCCATGCCATGTAGGGCCACCTAAGATGGATGGGTCATGCTGGAGAGTTCTGGAAAAACATGCTTCACTGGAGAAGGGAATGGCAAACCTCTTCAGTATTCTTGCCTTGAGAACCCCATGAACAGTATGAAAATGCAAAAAGATAGGACACTGAAAGATGAACTTCCTAGGTTGGTAGGTGCCCAATATGCTACCAGAGAAGAGTGGAGAAATAACTCCAGAAAGAATGAAGGAATGGAGCCAAAGCAAAAACAATACCCAGTTGTGGTTGTGACTGGTAATGGAAGTAAAGTCTGATGCTGTCAAGAGAAATATTGCATAGGAACCTGGAATGTTAGGTCAATGAATCAAGGCAAATTGGAAGTGGTCAAACAGCAGATGGCAAGAGTGAACATTGACATTTTAGGAATCAGAGAAGTAAAATAGGCTGAAATGAATGAAATTTAATTCAGATGACCATTACATCTACTACCATGGGCAAGAATCCCTTAGAATAATTGGAGTAGCCCTCAGAGTCAACAAAGGACTCAAATGCAGTACTTGGGTGCAATCTCAAAAATGACAGAATGATCTCTGTTCATTTCCAAGGCAAACCATTCAGTATCACAGTAATCCAAGTCGATGGCCCAACCAGTAACACTGAAGAAGCTGAATGGTTCTATGAAGATCTACCAGACCTTTTAGAACTAACACCCAAAAAAGATGTCCTTTTCATTATAGGGGACTGGAATGCAAAAGGAATGGAAAAGTAGGAAGTCAAGAGATACCTGGAGTAACAGGCAAATTTGGCCTTAGAGTACAGAATGAAGCAGGTCAAAGGCTAACAGAGTTTTGCCAAGAGAATGCACTGGTCATAGCAAACACCCTCTTCCAATAGCACGACCTACTTGAAGAAGCCATTTGCCACAGGCAAATTTCCTCAAGTCATTTATGGAGGGAAAAAAGCGGGGGACAAACACTACACGGCCGCAAGACCAGATGTTGAGCACCCCTAATTGTTAAGAGAAATGACAATCAAACGAGGATGGGAAATACAATCCCGCCGTCCATAACGGACATTCTCGCATGCCTACCCGCAGTAAATGCGGGAGAGAGTCAGGAGTGATTGGACCCCATGACACGGTGGTGGGAATGGCCATTGGCAACCACCCCTAGAAAAGAGAGCCTCCACAGCCAGAAAAAACCTTTCAGGGGAGCTAAGCCTGGAATCTGAAATGCCCGCTCCTGGGCCTGCATCCCAAGAAAAGCATCATTCAAAACGACAGGCGCAGTGACCACTGCAGGACTTACTGTGCAAGATGCAGTCCCAAGAAAAGGTCTACCGGCAGGACAAAGCGTCAAGAAAACGCGGCACCTATTCACGCTGCCTGCTACTCAGCCATGAAGAGCCGCCACAGAAATCATGAAAATATGCCATTGGTCGCTACCAGGAGTGACCCTGAAGGATCATACACTAAGGGAACACAGAGGAGGAAGAAAAAAATATGGTATCCCATACAGGCAACAATTTCAAAATATATGAAATGACTCATTTAAAACCCCAAAAGTCCCTTACAATTTAAACCCAAACAAGCAATCCCCAAATAAGAAACACAAAAGTCTCAGGGTTAACTTCAGTGGTTAAGACAGATATTGACACAGGAATCTGTATCTGTCATAGGTAAGCCACAATGACTGTCTTTTTCTATTTCGTTCTTCCTTCCGTGTATATACAAAAATCTGTTTCCATAACATATAGACATAAATCTCTATGTGTCTTAAATAATTCACAAGGACTGTCTCTTTCCTTTCTTCCTTGTTTCCACAAATACAAAAAAAAAAAAGCCAGTATCTGTATCTCCAATAAATAATCCATTAGGACTTGATTTTAGGCAGAGGGAAATTTGTTCAACCTCCGGCCATAAACTCCATGGCAAGGAATCCCCGAAAGAAGAGAGAAGCTCTTTACGTGTCATAATTGAATCAGGTGACTCTACACTGACAATAAGCACAAATTAGAGATTAAAGAAAAGACAGAAAAGTCTTCTATTTTGTTCCCTTCAACCTCCTTGACTTGGGTGCTATCATCCCTGGAGCCTGAGCCGGCTTGGGTCCCATGGCTGCACTGGATGAGGTAGAGATAGCTGGGCAGGCTGACCCTAAGTGAAGCCCCCCTCTAAAGCCTGTACCGTCTGGTTTGCTCGGGTGTGAACAAAGTCCCCAGTGTACCCAAAGGATGGTGGAGCAACCCTCTGACCTCCAGGACTTTGGAAAAATTCACCTAGCCTCTAGGCTTCCCTAGTGTCTCAAATGGTAAAGAATCCTCCTGGAATGCAGGAGACCTGGGTTCGATCCCTGGCTTGGGAAGAACCTCAGGAGGAGGGCTTGGCAACCCACTCCAGTATGCTTGCTTGGAGAATCCCCATGGTCAGAGGAGCCTGGCGTGCTACAGTCTAAGAGGTTGGAAAGAGTTGGACACGACTGAGTGACCAAGTACTGCACCAGTTCTCCTCGTACCAGGGTCCCCAGTCCAAGCCTCCTTCCTGAGCGTGCGGCATCCTACGCCCCTCCGCAGGGGTTGTGGCCCAGGTTGGGTGTTGTCTGGAGGGGAGGGCCAGACTTTCAGGGAGAAGAAGTAGTGAGACACGAGCCCTTGAGTGTTTGCTCAGACACATTCCACTAGAATAAACAGTTCATGAAGCCAGTTTTCCTAAGGATCTCCTTGCCCCAGGAACCAGAGTTGGGCATGAAGAACGGCGGCTGACCTCTGCAACTTGACAAGCAGTGCTTACTCACACTTCCAATTCACAAGCCCTGGGGGGGTCTTAATGACAGATGCCCTCAGGAAAGGCCCAGGGGCAGTATTGCAGAAATAAATTCCAAACACAGCCAACTTTCAAGAAGTCAACTGCAACAGGTAAATGTCCCTCACATGCTTTGAGGGAGAAGAAAAGAAAAGAAAAAAAAAAAAAAAAACACTGACGGCCACGGGACAAGATCCTCAGCATCCCAGTCGTGCCGACTCTTTGCGACACCATGGACTGTAGCCTAACCAGGTTCCTCCTCCATGGGATTTTCCAGGCAAGAATACTGGAGTGGGTTGCCATTTCCTTCTCCAGGAGATCTTCCTGACCCAGGGATTGAACCCAGGTCTCCCGCATTGTAGGCAGACGCTTTACTGTCTGAGCCACCAGGGAAGATCCGATAAAATGACAGCAAACCCCAAACCATACCAATCAGATGCACAGCTGCTCAAGTCTTCAAGCAATAAATGGAGAAGAGAGTCAAGAGGGGAGGGAAACCCCCTACACAGTTGGTGGAATGGACTTTGGCAACAGTTACTAGAAAGACAGTCTCTGCATGCCAGAAAATAAAATTTTAAGACAGGTAAGCCTAGGGCTTATCACACCAGGGCCTAGAGCCTGAGAAAACCATCCCTAAAAAAGACACACGCACCCCAGCGTTCACTAATCACAGTAGCCAACACACAGAACCACAAAATCTCCACTGATAGCTCAAAACTTAAACAAGTCGTGATACCTATACTCCATGGACTGTCATTCAACCACAAAAAATAGTGCCACTGAAATTGTGCAACTATGCCACTACTGGACACAAGGGTGGACCTTGGAGGATCATACCCTAAGTGAAAGCAGCCGGACAAAGGAGGAATATTGCAGACGATAAACCTCCTCAGCAAATAAAAAAAGGATGAAAAACTAATTTACAATGCAAAAGGAGCCTCTGAGAATTCAAATACTAACAAAGAATTCAAAAAAGAAATAAGACAACAGAGGGCCAGGATAAACTAGGAGGTTGGAACTAAATACATAGAAAGCCCTTACTCCAAGATATGCACCAAAATCTGTACCTGTAATAAATTATCCACAAGGATTATCTCCTTCCTTCCTTTCACGTTCACAGACACAAAAATATCTGTATTTCTGATAGATACTCACAAGAATCTGATGCCCAGCACAGGAAACTTTTCTCTAAGTTCGACAATATTCTCGAAGGGAGAAGAACCCACAAAGGAACAGATATGCTGTATGCATATGTCAAAACGGAATCAAGTGGCTGTATACTGATGGCAAGCACAAAACCACAACCAACTCTATTCAAAAAGAGCAATGGCTTGAGAGGAAAGGGAAGGAAAGCACTATCCATTCCTGATTTGGGCTGCTACCTCATCACTGAGGAGGCTTGGTTCCCATGGCTGAACTGGGCTGGGGTCATGACACCAGGGAGGGTGCCCTTAACGTGGATCCCGAGTACCCCTGCACTGCCTGGTTTGCTCTGTCTGGGACCACAGTCCCTAGTGCACTCAAAGGATGCTGGCATACCCTCTGACCTCGAGGACCTTGGAAAACTCACCAATCGCCAGGGGTCCTGGTGCTGGGGTCCCCAATTCAATCCTCCTTCCTGAGAGTGCAGCCTCCTAGGTCCCTCATTGGGGTTACGGCCCAGGCTGGAAGGGGAGAAGCTTTAAGAACAACAACTAGTGAGACACAAGCCCTTGAGTGTTTGCTGGGGCGCATTCCTCTCTAATTCCTAGCCCAGGACACTAACTTTCCATAGGCTCTGGTTGCAGGAGGACCACAGTTGGCCATGAGGTAGTACTGCCGCCTTGTGGAAATTTCCTGTAACTACACCTTGAACACACCTGTGCTTACTGACCCCCTTCAATTCACAGTGCCTGTGGGCTTAATTGACAGCTGTCCTCAGGAAATGTGCTGGGGCCTCTGTGGCAGAAATAAATTACAAACACAACCTACTTCAAGAAGCCAACTGCCGCAGGTAAATTTCCTCAAGTCCTTTATGGACAGAAAAAAGGGAGGAAAAAACACCAGCCACAGGACCGGATGTTCAGCATCTCTAATTTTTAAAGGAGGAATGACAATCAGAATGACAACAGGAAATCAAATCCCACCATTTAGAATGGACATCCTCACAGGTCCACCAACTGTCAATATGGGAGAGAGTCAAGAGATGCTTGAATCCCACGACACATTGGTTGGAAATGGACATTGCCAACAACCCCTAGAAAAGACAGCCTCCCCCATGCCAGAAGAAAAAGAACCTTTCAAGAGAGCTAAGCCTGGGATCAACATACCCACACCTGGGCCTACAGCCTGAGAAAACCATCCTTCAAAAAGACACTCACCCCCCACATTCCCTGCAGCCCTATTTACAGTACCCGAGGCAGGGTCCTAAGAAAATGTTTACCAAAAGGTTCAAGCGTCAAGAAAATGTGGTACCTATACACAATGCCTTTTACTCAGCCATGAAAAGTCACCACGGAAATTATGAAATGATGTCCATGGTTGTTACAGGATGGTCCTTGGAGGATCACAAACTAACTAAAGTCAACCAGAGACAGGAAGGCAAAAGAATACTATATCCTTTACAGGCAAAAATTTTACAAGTATACAAAAGAACTAATTTAAAACACACACACACACACAAATCTTAGAATTCAAGCACAAGCAATCCCCCCAAGCCTCAGGGATAAATTCGGTGGTGAAGACAAACAAATACAGAGGAATCTGTATCTGTAATAGATAATCCACAAGGATTATTTTTTTCCTTTCTTTCTTCCTTCCAAATATACAGAGAAATCTGTATCTCTAACACAGACACAAAAATCTCTGTCATAGAAAATTCACAAGGATTATCTCCTTCATCCCACAAATACAAAAAGAACCTGTATCTCTAATAGATAAACCAGAAGGACTTGATTTTAGGCAGAGGGATATTTGTTCAACCTTCTACAATAACCTCTATTGCAAAGAATCCCCCAAACAAGAGAGATGTTGTATGTACATGTCATAATTGAATCAGGCCACACTGTATACACTGAAAAGAAACACACAGCTGGGGATTGCTGCTGCTCCTGCTGCTAAGTCGCTTCAGTCTGTCCGACTCTGCGCGACCCCATAGACGGCAGCCCACCAGGCTCCCCCGTCCCTGGGATTCTCCAGGCAAGAACACTGGAGTGGGTTGCCATTTCCTTCTCCAATGCATGAAAGTGAAAAGTGAAAGTGAAGTCGCTCAGTCGTGTCCGACTCTTAGCCACCAGCGACCCCATGGACTGCAGCCCACCAGGCTCCTCCATCCATGGGATTTTCTAGGCAAAAGTACTGGAGTGGGGTGCCATTGCCTTCTCCGAACTGGGGATTAAAGAAAAGTAAAAGAAAGAAAAGTGTCAGTCACTCAGTTATGTCCAGCTGTTTGTGACCCCATGGGCTATATATAGCCTACCAGGATCCTCTGTCCGTGGGATTTACAGGGCATGAATACTGGAGTGGGTTGCCTTCCGTTTTCCAGGGGATCTTCCCGACTCAGGGGTTGAGCCCAGGGCTTCTGCACTGGCAGGCAGATTCTTTACCACGTGAGCCATATGCCTAATTCCCAGTCCAGGAAGCTGACATTCCTATGGCTCTGGTTACAGGAGGACCAGAGTTGGGCATGAGGAAGTGCTGCCGCCTTGTGGACATTTCCCGTAACTACAACTTGAATGCACGTGAGCTTACTGACACCTTCGATTCACAGTGCCTATGAGAAGGAAACGGCAACCCACTCCAGTATTCTTGCCTGGAGAATCCCATGGACAGAGGAGCTTGGCAGGCTACAGTCCATGGGATCGCACGAGTCGGACACGACTTAGCAACTAAACCACCACATGAGGCTGTTAATTGACAGCTGCCCTGGAGAAATGTCCTGGTGCCAATATGGCCGCAATAAATTCCAAACACAACCTACTTTCTAAAACTGAAAAAGACACATGTACTCCAGTGTTCACTGCAGCACTGTACAATAGCTAGGGCATGGAAGCAACCTAGATGTCCATCCGCAGATGAATGGATAAGGCAGTTGTGGTACCTATACACAATGCAGTATTACTCAACTATAAAATAGAAGGCGTTTGAGTCAGTTCTAATGAGGTGGATGAAACTGGAGCCTATTATATAGACTGAAATAAATCAGAAAGAGAAACACCAGTACACTATATTATTAATGCATATACAGAATTTTTAAAAATATAAACAGGACACTACTGCTACTGCTAAGTCGCTTCAGGCGTGTCCGACTCTGTGCGACCCCACAGATGGCAGCCCACCAGGCTCCCCCGTCCCTGGGATTCTCCAGGCAAGAACACTGGAGCGGGTTGCCATTTCCTTCTCCAATGCATGAAAGTGAAAAGTGAAAGTGAAGTCGCTCAGTCATGTCTGACCCTCAGCAACCCCATGGACTGCAGCCTTCCAGGCTCCTCCGTCCATAGGATTTTCCAGGCAAGAGTACTGGAGTGGGGTGCCATTGCCTTGACATAAAATGCAGCAAGTTCTTCATGTATCCACCTCTTAGAATAATGAAAAATAAACCACAAATCAGAAGATGGGACCTCATTAACCACAAAACCATTTGAGTTCCAAAGGAAACCCTAAATGAGAGACAAGCACAGCACTCAGAATAGGAAGAAAGATTTGCAAAGGAAATTGCCCACAAGGGATTCATCTCCAAAACATACAAATAGCTCGTGACTCAATATCAAAAATAAATACATCCCCAAAACAAAATGGGCCAAAGATTGAAATGGATACTTCTCTAAGGAAGGTCTACAGCACTTAGGCACGTGAAAAGATGCTCAGCATCACTAATTATTAGAAAGACAAATTAGACAAAGACAAAATCAAATGAGTCCAATAGGCTGAGCACTCGCATTGGTCAGATGGCCATCTCAAAACATCTTGAAGAATAAATTCAAGGACTTCCCTGGTGCAGTGATTAAGAATCTGCTTGCAAATGCAAGAGTCACAGGTTCAATCCCTGGTCTGGGAAGATTCCACATCCATGGGACAACCAAGCCCATGTGCCACAACTATGGAGCCCTTGAACCACAGCTACGAGCCCTCACGCCAGAACCACTGAAGCCTGGCACTCTAGAGCCTGCGTTCTGCAACCAGAAGCCACCGCAATGAGAAGCCTTCACAGTGAAACTAGAGAGCAGCCTCTGCTCACCGCAGATAAAGCCTGCACTCAGCAAGCAAGACCCAGTGCAACCGAAGATAAATTAATAAATAAAATTATTTAAAAAGAATAAATGTGGAGACGAGGAGAACCCTCCTGCACTGTTGGTCACAATCCACATATGAACATCCAGCAGGGAGAACAGTATGGAGGTTCATTTTAGAATTACCATAGAAATACTTTAGGAGTCAGCAATCCCATACCTGGGTGTAAACCTGAAGAAAATCAAATATTTAAAAGACACAGGAACCCCTGCAATCTGAGCCCCACAAGGTACAAAGCCAAGTCTGAGAAGCAAGCTAACTGTAGAAATCACAGTTGGTACACAGTGGGGCACATGTACACAATGCATTATTTCTCAACCATAAAGAAGCAGGAAATACTGCCAAGTCCAGCTGCAGGAAAGACACTTGTGATGATCATTCCAAGGGAAGTAAGGGGGACAGGGACAGACATGTGTCATATGATATCACTTCTAGGTGTAATCGAAAAACGGATTCAAATGAACTTCATTACAAAGGAGAAACAGATTCACAGACTTAGAAAAGAAACTTGCAGTTACCAAAAACGAAATGTGGAGGGTGTGCAGGGAGTAAATAGCTGGTTCAGAACAATAATACACCTTATGAACACCTTATACACCTTAGAACAGGAGCTGCTGCTGCTGTTTAGTCACTCAGTCCTGTCTGACTCTCTGCAACCCCATGGACTATAGCCGGTCAGGCTCCTCTGCCATGGGATTTCCCAGGCAAGACTATTAGAGTGGGGTGCCATTTCCTACTCCAGGGGATCCTCCCAACCAAGGGCTTGAACTCGTATCTCCTGCTAGTCTCCTGCATTGCAGGCGGATTTTTACCACTGAGCTAGCAGGGAAGCCATAAAACAGATGCTGAAGGGCTCCTAGTAGTCACATGTCCAACAGGGCTTTAAATGACACCTGCCCTCAAGAAATGTCCAAGGGGAAATCATCGCAAAAGAATTCCAAACATGGCCAAGTTTCAAGAAGCCAGTTTCAAGAGGTAAATTGTATTCACAAGGTGTAAAATAATAAAAGCACATGGAAGGATACTCCATCAATAATTATTAAATCAGTGCCAATCAAAGCTCCAATAAGGTATCACTTCACACTGGTCACAATGGCCATCATCAAAAAGACCTACAAAGACTAAGTACCGCAGAGGATGTACAGAAGAGGGGATCCTCCTACGATCTTGGTGGGAACGCAAATGGTGAAGCCACTGTGGAAAACAGTACGGAGGTTCCTTGAAACACTGAACACAGAGGTAACATATGATCCTGTGATCCCACTCCTCAGCTCAGGTCCAGAGAAAGTCATCATTCAAAATGGCACACACACCTTGATTTTCAGGGCATCACTATTTACAATAGTCAAGACACAGAATCCACCGAAACGTCCACGGACAGAAAAATGAAGACTGCGGGGTACATCTGCACCCTGGAATACTACTCAGCCATAGAACAGAAAATAATCATGTTGGCAGCATCATGGATGAACCAAAAATTACCATTCTATATGAGGTAAGTTAAATACCCTAAGATATCACATATAGATGGAATCTATAAATTAATACCAATAAACTAATGTACAAAAAAGAAAGAGACTCACAGCCTGAGAAAACCAGATTATGATTATATTATCAAAAGAAAGTCTGAAGGGAGGGATGAATTAAGAGTTTGGGATGAAAATATACACACTAATACATATCAAGTTGACAATGAAAAAGGACCTGAATAGAACAGGGACTAGAACTGAATCGAATAGAACAGGGAACTCTCCTGAACAAACAGAACAAAAAGCAGAAGACTGGATCTATATCTATGCATAACTGAATCAAATTCATGTACGCCTAAAACTAAACATCAGAAATCAAACTTTACTCCAATATAAAATAATCTAATTACAAATTAAATTACCTGGGCTCGGTCTAGGGGAAACCAAACAGTGGTGACCCCTGTGAACTGGATCTGTGATGTGCTGTGATATCAGCATGGCCCACGCGAAGCTGCCTGACCTCATGTGAATGTGACAAGACGAAGAGAAGAAAAGGGACCACAGGTCAATCGGGGCAACACCCTCAGTTCAGAGGATGGGAATCTCAGAGGGGACGAGACACACTGCAGGTAAAGAGCAGATGGGGGTCTCCAGGTACAGGATCCTGACCGTGCGGGTGGGGTGAACCCACACAATCCCCAGGACTGAACTGGGGCCCCACGTCCTCAGTTTCCAAGTCGACACCTCCTCCCCAGTCCCTGCACCTGGGGCCCCCGACCCTCAGTTAGGACACCAGGTCTCTGCTGGTTGGACCCCTAAGGCAGAAACGAGGGGGTTCCCGTAAACTCCTGGGACTGTAGAAAGAAGGGTAGGGTCGGTCTCCTCTCCCCACACTTTTTGAGAGAAGTCCTCCCCCTTCCCCTTTGTTCTGTGTGATAATAACTGTTTTTACAGCTGTCATGATCATGTTGAGCACACTACCTTGGTTTTGGAAGGCTCGGTCCTTTCTCGTGCCACCTAAATGCTGAGAAAACACACCAGATGCAGGGCAGGAAGACGAGAGGCAGGTCTGGCGTCTTCTGAGCAGGGCTGGTCAGCCGGAAGGAGATAGCAGCAGCAACCTCACCTGATCCCATTGGCTTTTTCCTGATCCATGTGCCCTGCAATCAACTCACCAAGTAAACCTGCCCCCTGTCCCACCACGCGCATGCTGGTAAATGGAGTAATTACCAGGTAGCCCACCTGAGGCATCTCCAGGAGGCCCAGGGAGGGGGAGCCTCACAGGGGTGAAGAGGCACACAGGCACATATAAAGTAAATACCATGAAGTATTCATTCCTAAACAACGGGAGCTCTCACGTGTTCTTCCCTCTCAGCTTTGTGTGTGGGGTCTCCCCGCACACGATCCTGACCATGCAGAGGGGGTGAGACTCACACAGTCCCCAGACCCCCCACCTGAGGTCATACGTCCCCTCGGTCAGGACACCATGGCTGTGGTCAGCAGGCCCCCAGTGTGTAAACCAGCCAGGTCCCTGGGGCCTCCTGGGACCCTAGAAAGAAGTGAAGGGTCCTCTCCTCTCCCCACAGTGGTCCCTGAGAAGTCAGGCCCCTCCTGTCTTCACTTTGGTTCTGTGTGATTTTTTGCTGGTTTGAAAGCCCGTGCTAGAGTTGAACATACTACCTTGGTTCTGGCAGGCTCTGTCTTTCCTGTCCTGCTGAGATAATGAGGAAACAGGAGAGCTGGGCTGAAGGACGGGGAGCAGCCCTGTTCTCTTCTGAGGAGAATCGACCAGAAGGAGATCACAGAGGCAACCTCACCTGCCGCCCGTTGACTTCTTGCCCGATCCTGGAATCAGTTCAGCAGGTGAACCTGCCTCCCTACTCAACCTGAATGTACTGGAAAATTGGAATGATTACCAGGTAGCCCACCTGAGGCGCCTCCATGCCCCAGGGAGGGGGAAGCAAGCAGGGGGAGAGACTCAAAGCCCACCGCAGCCCCAACCCCAGGAGGGCCATGGAGCCCCCCAGAGAAGAGCACGCTACCCAGAGAAGCCACCTCAGCTCCAGACCCCAGACATCTGAGCGCTGACATTCAGACGCAGGCGCAGAGTTTTCCAGGACAGAGGCAGGCCAGGTCCTACCCATGTCTCCAGTACTAGCGCACAGAACAGGGTCAGGTCTAAATGTTCTCATTGTAGAAAGCACATGGTCACATCTAAACATAATCAGCAGTAGACAGGACTTTTTTTGTCCAGTCACTCTATTTTCATATATGAAGTAAAGGAAATGCTATCATTTTCATATATGAAATATGCACCACTATTTTCATACATGAAACATAGAAAATTCTCCCATTTCCATATATGAAATGTGCTACTCTTTCATATATTAAATATAGAAAATTCTACCACTTTAATATATGCAATATGGACCTCAGTTTTCATATATGAAATATAAAAGGTTCAACCACTTTCATATATGAAATATGCTACTCTCATTTCATATATAAAATACAGAAAATTTTACCACTTCACAGCAAACTGTGGGAAATTCTTAAAGAGATGGGAATATCAGACCACTTTACCTGCCTCCTGAGAAATCTGTATGCAGGTCGGGAAGCAAAAGTTAGAACTGGACATGTAACAACAGACGAGTTCCAAGTCGAGCAAGGAGTCGTCAAGGCTGTATATTGTCACCCTGCTTATTTAACTTATATGCAGAGTACATCATGCGAAATGCTGGGCTGGATGAAGCACAAGCTGAAATCAAGATTGCCGGGAGAAATATCAATAACCTCAAATATGCTGATGACACCACCCTTATGGCAGAAAGTGAAGAGGAACTCAAAAGCCTCTTGATGAAAATGAAAGAGGAGGGTGAAAAAGTTGGTTTAAAACTCAACATTCAGAAAACTAAGATCATGGCATCAGGTCCCATCACTTCATGGCAAATAGATGGGGAGACAATGGAAACAGTGAGAGACTTTATTTTTCTGGGCTCCAAAATCACTGCAGTTGGTGACTGCAGCCATGAAATTAAAATATGCTTGCTCCTTGGTAGAAAGCTATGACCAACCTAGATGGCATATTAAAAAGCAGAGACATTACTTTGCCAACAAAGGTCCATCTAGTTAAAGCTATGGTTTTTCCAGTAGTCATGTGTGGATGTGAGAGTTGAATTAAAAAGAAAGCTGAGTGCCAAAGAATTGATGCTTTTGAACTGTGGTGTTGGAGAAGGCTGTTGAGAGTCCCTTGGACTGCAAGGACATCCAACCAGTCCATCCTAAAGGAAATCAGTCCTGAATATTCATTGGAAGGACTGATGCTGAAACTGAAACTCCAAAACCTTCGTCACCTGATGTGAAGAACTGGCTCATTTGAAAAGACCGTGATGCTGGGAAAGATTGAAGGCAGAGGAGAAGGGGGCCACAGAGGATGAGATGGTCGGATGTCACCTACTCGATGGACATAAGTTTGAACGAGCTCCCAGAGTTGCTGATGGACAGGGAAGCCTGGCGTACTGCAGTCCATGGGGTCACAAAGAGTCAGACGTGACTGATCGACTGCACTGAACTGATATATGAAATAAGGACCTCAGTTTTCATGTATGAAATGTAGAAAATTTCCTTTTCAGAGATGAAATATGCATATATAGAAAGTATTAATATAAAGCCATTTTCAGCAACATGCACTTAGAGATGATCCCACTAAGAGAAGTCAGAAAGACAATGACAAATATTATATGATTTGATATATATGTGGAATCTAATATATGATGCAAATGAATTTATCTATGAAACAGAAACGGACTCACTGGTATAGAGAACTAATGGTTGCCAGTGTGGAGAGGGAGGTGGAACGAGCAAGACGGGGGTAGGAAAAGAAGAGATACATACCATTATCTGTAAAATAAATAAGCTGCAAGGATATAGTGTATGGCAGAGAGAAATATAGCCATTATTTTGTGGTACCTTTAAATAGAGTTTATTTCATAAAAATATTGAATCACTGTGTTGTACACCCAAAACAAATATAGGAATGTAAATCAACTGTGCTGCTACTGCTGCTAAGTCGCTTCAGTCGTGTCCGACTCTGTGCGACCCCATAGACGGCAGCCCACCAGGCTCCGCCGTCCCTGGGATTCTCCAGGCAAGAACACTGGAGTGGGTTGCCATTTCCTTCTCCAATGCATGAAAGTGAAAAGTGAAAGTGAAGTCTCTCAGTCGTGTCCTACTCTTCGCGACCCCATGGACTGACTTCAGTTTAAAAATATAGTTGATGTCCAAGAGATCTTCTCAACCCAGGGATCAAACCCAGGTCTCCTGCATTGCAGGCAGATTCTTTACCAGTTGAGCCATAAGGGAAGTCCTGATGGTTAGCTACAGACACAAAAAATAATCAATAAAAAAGTAAAATAAAACAGAAAATTTCAAAAATAGAAGATTTCATCAAGAAATTACTTTCAATGAGATTTTAAATAATCATATAAAGTAGTTTTACTCTGAAATTGTTTCACAAAGAAGTAGTCAAGTCAAGCCAGTTAACTACAGAATAAATACTTTTTTGAAAGTTCAGTTGCTTTTGTCAATGTTCTGTGACAAAACACTTTAACATTATTTTTGATGGCTACATATTGATTTCAGTTCACAGTGCCCTGAAATAAAAGTCACTTAGTAGTCTTCTAGTTTCAAATTAAGGCTTTTGTATGAATTAAGATGTAAGACAGTATACTTGAGTTCGAAGAGTTAAGTCTTTAAAAGCGTTACTCAAAAGGCACAGTGATTTTCATTATGGTCCATGGACTGGTATTTGCAAATCTACTAAACGAGACACTCGGGAACTGCAATCTGACAATTTGAGTTAATAGTCCTCCAGGTGCTTCTGAAGTACTGAAGCACACTGCAGTTTGAGAACTATGGCCTCAGAAGTCCTGGTGAAACACATTTTACCAAGCCCATGTAGTAAAAACTTATTGTTATAAGTTACAGTAAAATTTTGATTATTTTGTATAAAGAACAATAGCAAAGGAGTTCACTCTACAAATGTATATACCTTTTCATATATGAAATGTCTATTTTCACATATGAAATATAGAAATGTCTATTTTCATATATGAAATATGCACCAATATTTTAATATGTGAAATATAGAAACTTCTATTTCCATTAATGAGACATGCATGTACATATTCATAAGCGAAGTAAGGAAAATTCTATGTTCATATGTGAAATATGCACTGATATTTTAATATGTGAAGAGAGTCCTACTTTTATATATGAAATATGCATGATTCAAATGTGATTTCTAGAAATTTCCATTTTCATATATGAAATATGCACCAATATTTTCATATATGAAATATAGAAAAGATTAAAATGCCATTTTCAGCAACATGAACCTAGAGATTATCATATTAAGTGAAGTCACAAAGATAAATACCATGTGATATCACTTATATGTTGAATCTAAAATATGACACAAAAGAACTTATCTATGAGACAGAAACAGACTATAGAGAACCAATGATTACCAGTGGGGAGAGGGAGGTGGGGGACAAGATAGAAGTAAGGGTTGAGAGATACAAACCACGATGTGTAAAGTGAGTAAGCTACAAGGATACAGTATACAGCACAGGGAAATATAGCCTTGATTTTGTAGTACCTTGCTGGAGAGGGTGTGGAGAAAAGGGACCCTCTTACACTGTTGGTGGGAATGCAAACTAGTACAGCCACTATGGAGAACAGTGTGGAGATCCCTTAAAAAACTGGAAATAGAACTGCCATACGACCCAGCAATCCCACTGCTGGGCATACACACTGAGGAAACCAGAATTGAAAGAGACACGTGTACCCCAGTGTTCATCGCAGCACTGTTTATAATAGCCAGGACATGGAAGCAACCTAGATGTCCATCAGCAGATGAATGGATAATGGAGTATTACTCAGCCATTAAAAAGAATACATTTGAATCAGTTCTAATGAGGTGGATGAAACTGGAGCCTATTATACAGAGTGAAGTAAGCCAGAAAGAAAAACACCAATATAGTATACTAACGCATATATATGGAATTTAGAAAGATGGTAACGATAACCCTGTATGCGAGACAGCAAAAGAGACACAGATGTATAGAACAGTCTTTTGGACTCTGTGGGAGAGGGCGAGGGTGGGATGATTTGAGAGAATGGCATTGAAACATGTATAATATCATATATGAAACGAATCACTGGTCCAGGTTCGATGCATGATACAGGATGCTCGGGGCTGGTGCACTGGGATGACCCAGAGGGATGGTATGGGGAGGGAGGAGGGAGAGGGGTTCAGGATGGGGAACACGTATATACCCATGGCGGATTCGTGTTGATGTATGGCAAAACCAATAAAATATTATAAAGTAATTAACCTCCAATTAAAATAAATTTATATTTTAAAAAAGTACTGCTGAGGAAAAAAATAAAATAAAAATATAATTTTCCATAAAAATATTGAATCACAGTCTTGTGCACCCAAAACAAATACAGTAATGTAAGTCAGCTGTACTTCAATTTTAAAAAATAGATGATGGCTAGCTGCAAACACAAAAAATAATCAAAAAGAGCTAAAAAATAAAAAATGGGAAAATTTTTTAATTAGAAGATAATAAGGATTCCATTAAGAAACGAATTTTGATGAGATTTTAAAAAATCACATATAGCAGTCTTACTCTTAATTTTTGCTTCACAAAGAACTAGCCAAGTCAACCCAATTAACTACAGAAAGAACATGGTTTTTTGAAAGTGGCTTCTGTCCGCATTCTCTGACAAAACACCTTATATAACATCATTTTTGATGCCTATATAGTGATTTCAGGTCGCAGTGCTTTAAAATAGAAATCACTTAGCAATCTTTGAGTTTCAAATTAAGATTTTTGTATGCATTAAGATGTGAGACAGTATACTTGAGTTAGAAGAGTTACTTTAAGTCTTTAAAAGCATTACTCAAAAGGCGTAATTATTTTTATTATGGTCCCCAGACTAATATTTGCTAATCTATCAGATCACAAGCTCTGGAACTACATCTGACAATTGGAGTTAACAAGCCCTCCAGGTGAATCTGAAGCACTGTAGCACACTGATATTTGAGAGCTATTGCCCTAGAAGTCCAGGTAAAACTCACATTTTACCTAGCTCAAGCTGTAAGACTTAGTATCATTTTAAGTTACAGTAAAGTTTTTATTCTTTTGGTTAAAGAACGATAGCAAACGAGTTCACTCTACAAATGTTCAGTTCAGTCAGTTCAGTCTCTCAGTCGTGTCTGACTCTTTTTGACCCCATGAACTGCAGCGTGCCAGGCCTCCCTGTCCATCACCAACTTCCAGAGTCCACCCAAACCCATGTCCATCGAGTCAGTGATGCCATCCAACCAGCTCATCCTCTGTCGTCACCTTCTCCTGCCCTCAATATTTCCTAGCATCAGGGTCTTTTCAAATGAGTCAGCTCTTCGCATCAGGTGACCAAAGTATTGGAGTTTCAGCTTCAACATTAGTCCTTCCAATGAACACCCAGGACTGATCTCCTTTAGGATGGACTGGTTGGATCTCCTTGCAGTCCAAGGGACTCTCAAGAGTCTTCTCCAACATCACAGTTCAAAAGCATCAATTCTTCGGTGCTCAGCTTTCTATAGTCCAACTCTTACATCCATATGTGACCACTGGAAAAACCATAGCCTTGACTAGATGGACCTTTGTTGACAAAGTAATGTCTCTGCTTTTTAATATGGTGTCTAGATTGGTCATAACTTTCCTTTCAAGGAGTAAGCATCTTTTAATTTCATGGCTGCAATCACCATCTGCAGTGATTTTGGAGCTACAAATGTATATACCTATATTTTCATACATAAAGTATAGAAAATTCTATTTTAATATATGAAATATGCAATGATATTTTCATATGTGAAATATGGAAACTTCTATTTTCATTAGTGAAATATGCACTTATATATTCATAAGTGAAGTACAGAAAATTCTATTTTCATATAAGAAATAGGTACCTATGTTTTCATACATGAAATATTAAAAATTCTACTTTCATACATGAAATATGCACCTATAAGTTCATATGTGAAATATAGACTTGGTTTTGATCTCTTGGTCAGGAAGATTCCTTGGAGAAGGGAATGGCTACCCACTCCAGTATTCATGCCTAGAGAATTCCATGGACAGAGAAGCCTGGTGGACTACACTTGATCCTTGTAAGGAAAGCTATGACCACCCTGGACAGCATTTAGAAAGCAGAGACATCACTTTGCCAGCAAAGGTCCATTTAGACAAAGCTATGGTATTTCTAGTGTTCATGTACAGATCCGAGAGTTGGAGCATAAAGAAGGCTGAGCGTCAAAGAACTGATGCTTTCAAGTTGTGGTGCTGAAGACTCTTGCAAGTCCCTTGGACTCCAAGGAGATCAAACCAGTCAATCCTAAAGGAAGTCAACCCTGAACATTCCTCTGAAGGTCTGATGCTGAAGCTCCAATATTTTGGCCACCTGATGTAAAGAGCTGACACTGAAAAAGACCCTGATGGTGGGAAAATTGAGGGCAAGAGGAAAAGTGGGAGGCAGAGGAAGAGATGGTTAGATAGCATCACCGACACAATGGACATGAATTTGAGCAAACTCCAGGAGATAGTAAAAGATAGGGAAACCTGATATGCTGTGGTCCATGTGATAACAGAGTCGGACACAGCTTAGCAACTGAAGAACAGCAATACACATATAGAAATCTATATCTGTAATATTAATATAAATCACAAAACTTATCTGCTTCCTTTTCTTCCTTCCACATATACAAAAAATCTGTATCTCTAATAGATACTCCACAAGGACCTGATGTTCAGCACAGAGTACTTTGTTCAACTTTCTGCAATAACGTCTTTAGCAAAAGAATCCAAAAAAGAACAGATATGCTGCATGTATATATCATAACTGAATCAAAGTAGCTGTACCTTGACCACCAGCCCAAAACTGGAAATCGACTATACTCCAACATAGCATGGGCATGAGGTTAAAGAAAAGGAATAAAAAAGCAATGCCTAGTTTATTCACTCCAGCCTCCCTGACTTTTGACTTCTATCACATCCCTGGAGCCTGAGCAGCTTGGGTCTCTAGTCTGGACTGGGTAGAGTTCAGGCCGCTGGGTCAAGACAACCAAAATTTTAATAGAGAAGTATACCCATGTGATTTTGGCCCCACAAGGTACCAAGAAGCAAGAAAGGCAAGCAAGCTAATTATAAAAGCACAGATGGATGGATACAGAAGGTGGGGTATATTTACACAATGCAACATACCTCAACCATAAAAAGTAGGATATAATGCAAAGTCCAATCACAGAAAAAGTAGACATGATCATTCTAAGTGAAGTGAGGGAGACAGGGAGATAAAGTAGCACATGATACCCCTTCATAGGTGTAATCTAAAAATGGATACAAATGAACTTCTTTCAAAAGGAGACATAGACTCAAAGACTTAGAAAAGAAACTTCGGTCACCAAGAATGTAAGATGTGGGGCAAGGAGAAATGAGCTGCTTCAGACTAACATATGCACATAACTATTTATAAAATAAGACAACAGGACCCATTGCATAACACAAGGAATCTTACATAACACTCTGTAATCTCTTGTATGGAAAAAGAACCTAAAAAAAAAACAAAACACATGTATACATCTATGTGGAAGTGAACCAGTTACAGTAAATTGAAAAGGAAAAAAAAAAAAACAAGATTGCAATTCACCTATATATATTAGTTCAAATAATAGATTAAAAACAGAAAAAGAAGAAAATGCTGACTCTGTTCCCCTCAGGCCATAGTGAGCTGGGCGGGCATCACATCCCTGGAGCCTGATTGGCTTGGGTCCCGTGGTTGGAGTGTCTTGGGACTGAGTGAGCCTGGAGCATGCAACAAGTGTCTCCACAATGGACCTGGAGTGCCTGTTACCCTCAGCAGAGCCCTGAACCTCTGACATAGGCGGGATAAATTAAGAGTCTGGAATTAACGTATACACATTTGTTCCTTCATTGGTTCATTCAATTGTTCAGATGTGTCCAATTTTTGTGACCCCCATGAACTGCAGCACACCAGGCTTCCCTGTACTTCACTGTCTCCCACAGTTTGTTCAAACTCACGCCCATGGAATTGGTGATGCCATCCAACCTTCTCATCCTCTGTCATCTCCTTCTCCTGCCTTCAATTTTTACCAGCATCAGGGTTTTTTCCCAATGAGTTGGCTCTTTGCATCAGGTGGCCAAAGTATTGGAGCTTCAGCTTCAGCATCAGCCCTTCCAGTGAATATTCAGAGTTGATTTCTTTTAAGATTGACTCATTTGATCTCATTGCTGTCCAAGGGACTTTCAAGAGTCTTCTCCAGTACCACAATTCACAAGCATCAATTCTTCAGCACTCAGCCCTCTTTATGGTCCAGCTCTCCCATCTGTATATATATCACCACATATATCATGTGAAGTGAAGTCACTCAATTGTGTCCGACTCTTTGTGACCCCATGGACTGTAGCCTACCAGGCTCCTCTGTCCATGGGATTTTCCAGGCAAGAGTGCTGGAGTGGGTTGCCATTTCCTTCTCCAGGGGAACTTCCTGACTCAGGGATCGAACCCGGGTCTCCCGCATTGCAGGCAGACGCTTTACCCTCTGAGCCACCAGGGAACTGAACATATATCATATAGGTGATCAAAAGTACGTACTGAATAGCACAGGGAAGTTTATTGAACACTGTAATCATCTAATGAGAAAAAGGACTGGAGAGAGTTTAGATAAACATCTATATATAAATTAATCGAGTTTCTCTACACCTGAAACAAACATCAGAGATCCACTACATTCAATACGAAATAACAAGGAAATTACAGATTCTTTACTCTTGGAGCAACCATGGAAGCCCATGGAAATTACAGAGGAAAAAAAAAAGAAGATTGTGGCATGGAGAAGTGCTGCCACCTTGTGGCCATTTCCTGTAACAACACCAAGAAAAGCTGTGCTGCTGAGCATTTTAATTATTCACAAGGATCCAGGGCAGTAAGTAAAAACTGCCCTCCAGAAATGTCCTAAAAGGGTGGACATCAAAAAAGAATTTAAAATGAGGCAGGTGTTTAAAGAAGCCAATTTTAAGAGGTAGCTTTAACTCACACACTTTTAAAACATTACATGGGAGAAGGAAATGGCAACCCACTCCAGTATTCTTGCCTGGAGAATCCCATGGACACAGAAGCCTGGCAGGTTACAGTCTATGGGGTCGTAAGGGTCAGACACGACTGAGCGACTAAACACATGTATGTATGGTTGAGTCCCTTCACTGTTCACCTGAAACTATCACATTAGTAGGCTATACTGCAATACGCAATAAAGAGTTTAAAAAAGTTTTTTTAAATCATGTGAAAGATGTCAACATCACTAAATATTAGAGAGCTGCAAATCCAAACTACAATGAGGTATCACATCACATCAGTCAGAATGGCCATTGCCAAACACTCTACAGCCAGTACTGGAGAGGGGTTGGAGACAGAGAACCCTCCTCCAGCAATACCTGGGGTGTAAATTGGTAACAGCCACTATGGACGACACTGTGAAGATTATTTCAACCATTAAAACAACAATGATGTTAGCATACTCCCTAACCTCATGTAGAAATAAATTCCAAATAGTATAAATAAAGAAATGAAAGGATGGGTACAATGAAATTCTTGAGAAAATATGAAGAGGACACAATTTGAAAAAATATGCACCACGTTCTTTGTGGATCCACATTTTAGAATGAAGTGTGTGCTCAGTCACTCAGTTGTGTCCAACACTTCATAGCCCCATGGACTGTAGCCAGCCAGGCTCTTCTGTCCATAGAATTTTCCAGGCAAGAATACTGGAGTAGGTATCCATGCCCTTCTTCTTTTTTTTTTTTTTTTTCTCTTGGAAATTTTTGCTATTTTATTTTATTTTTTTTTTAATTTTATTTTAAACTTTACATAACTGTATTAGTTTTGCCAAATATCAAAATGAATCCACCACAGGTATACATGCCCTTCTCAAAGGATCTTCCAGACCCTGGGATTGAACCACGTCTGTTGAGTCTCCTGCAAAGGCAGGTGGATCCTTTACCACTTGTAACACCTGCGAAGCCCTTTTAGAATAGTGAATAATGAACCGCTATTCAGAAACCTGACCAAATTAACCTTCAAAGTATTTGCATACCAAAGGAAATTCTAAACAAAAGATAAGGACAACCCTCAGAATCCAAAAAAAAAAAAAAAAAAAAATTCCAACTGGACCTACCCACAAGGAATACATCTCCAAAACATATAAACAGCCCTTGCAACTCAATATCAAAAGTACATACAACCCATGAAAAAAATGGGCTAAAGATCAAAATGGATATTTCTCCAAGGATGGCCTGTGGATTGCAGCTGGCCCATGAAAAGATGCTCAGAATCATGAATTACTGTTGTTGATCAGTCGCTAAGTCATGTTCGACTCTTTGTTACCCCAGGTACTGCAAAATGCCAGGCTCCTCTTTCCTCCACTATCTCCCGGAATTTACTTATATTCATGCCCATTGAGTCAGTTATGCTACATAACCATCTTATCCTCTGCTGCCCACTTCTCCTTTTGCTTTCAACCTTTCCCAGCATCAGCATCTTTCCACTGAGTCAGCTCTTTGCATCAGGTGGCCAAAGTATTAGAGCTTCAGCATCAATCCTTCCAATGAATATCCGGGATTGATTTCCTTTAGGATTGACTGATTTGATCTCCTTGCTGTCCAAGGGACTCTCTAGAGTCTTCTCCAACACCCAAATTGGAAAGCATCAATTCTTTGGTGCTCAGACTTCTTTATGATTTACTCTCACATCCATTCATGACAGCTGAATGGATTGGTCCAAATCATAGCTTGGAGTGCAGACCTTTATCAGCAAAAATGATGTCTCTGCTTTTTAATATGCAGTCTAGGTTTGTCATAGCTTTCCTTCCAAGGAGCAAGTGACTTTGAATTTCATGGCTATACTCACTATGCAGTGATTTTTTAACCACCCCCCCAAATCATGAATTATCAGAAAAAGGCAAATCAAAAGTCCAATGAGGTAAGCCCTCACATTTTCCAGAATGGCCATCTCAAAACATCTTAAAGAATAAATGCTAGAGAGGGCGTGGAGAGAAGGGAAGCCTCCTGCTCTGCTGTTTGCAATGTACATAGGTACATCCATAGGCAGAACAGCATGGGAGTTCATTAAAAAAGAACATAGAAGTTATTTACTTTAGGACTCAGCAATCCCAAGGCTGGGCAGAAATCCAGAGAAAATAAAAAATTGAAAAGACAAGCACAGCCCTGCAATCTCAGCTCCACTAGGTGCAATAGCCAAGAGAAGGAAGAAAGCTAAATGGACCAGGACATGTGAATGGATTCAGAAGGTGGGGTACTATACACAGTGAAATAGTTCTCAGTCATAAAGAAATAGGCTATAATGCCAAATCCATCCACAGAAGTAAACATGATCATTTCAGCTGAAGTAAGGGACACAGAGAGACATGTATCATATAATATCACATCGAGGTGTCATCTAAAGATGGATACAAATGAGCTTCTTTCAAAAACAGACACAGCCTCACAGACTTAGAAAAGGGACTTCCGGTTGCCAAGAAAGTAACATGTGGGGCAGGGAGAAATGAGCTGCTTCAGCCCATATGCACACTATTGTTTATAAAATAAGTCACCAGGACCCACTGTGTAACACAAGGAAACATACCGAACACTCTGTCATCACCTATATGGAAAAGAACCCCCCCAAAACATGTGTACATGTCTGTGGAAATGAACCAGTTGCAGTATTTGAAAAGGGGAGGGGGTGGGAAACAAGATTGGAATTCACCTATATACTCCAGTTCAAATGGAAGGATAAAAACAGAAAAAATGAAAAAAAAAATGCTGACTCTCTTGCCCTCAGGCCATAGTGACCTGAGCTGGTGTCACATACCTGGAGCCAGACTGGCTTCATCTCAAGGCTGGAGTGTCCTGGGGCTGAGGGAGCTGGGAGCATGGGGCAGGTAGTGTTTCTCCACAAAGAACATGGAGTGCCTCTTGCCCACTGCAGAGCCCCCAACATAGAGATACAGGAGGGAGAAATTAAGAGTTTTGTATTAACATATACCATTTATATATATATATGAAATTTATAATCAAAATACATACTTAATAGCTCAGGGATGTTTATGAACATACTGTAATTATCTATATGTGAAAAAGGACCCAAAAGAGAATAAACACCTATGTATAACTGAATCGAGTCCCCATACACCTGAAACAAACACAACATCCGAAATCAACTATATTACAATATAAAATTACAAGGAAATTATGGGGGCGGGAAGGGGGGGGGGCCAAGGAGACGTGCTGCCCCCTTGTGGCCATTTTCTGTAACAACACCAAGAAAAGCTTTGGGTTGAAAGTGAAAAACGCTTGCCCTAGAGAAATTTCCTGAAGGTAGTAATTGAAAAGGAATTCAGAACAAGACATTAGTTCAAGAAGCCAATTTCAAGTGGTAAGTTTAACTCACACCCTTTAAAAAAAAATCACATGAAAGATGTCAACATTACTAACTGCTAGAGAAATGAAAATTCTAAACTACAGTGAGGTATCACATCACGCCAGTCAGAATGGCCATTGTCAAATGCTCTATACACAATAAGTGCTGGAGAGGATGTGGAGACAAAGGGAACCCTCCTTCACTGATGCTTGGAATATAAATTGGTAAAAGACACTATGCAAGACACTGTGAAGATTCCTTCAGCCATAAAAATGACAATGAGATTAGATTACTCCCCAACATTATGCTGCTAAGCTGCTTCAGTCATGTCCAACTCTGTGCAACCCCATAGACGGCAGCCCACCAGGCTCCTCCATCCCTGGGATTCTCCAGGCAAGAATACTGGAGTGGGTTGCCATTTCCCTCTCCAATGCATGCATGCATGCTAAATTGCTTCAGTCGTGTCCGACTCTGTGCGACCCCGTGGACAGCAGCCCACCAGGCTCCCCTGACCACGGGATTCCCCAGGCAAGAACACTGGAGTGTGTTGTCATTTCCTTCTCCTCCTTAACACTATACACAAAAATAAACTCCAGATTGTATAAATATCTAAATGTAAGGATAGGTACTATGAAATTCTTGAGAAAAATATAACCAGGGCATGATTTAACATAAATTGCAGGAATTTTTTGTGGAGCCACTTTTTAAAATAATGAAAAATAAACCACAAATCAGAAACCGGAATGAATTAACCTTCAAAGCATTTGCATAGCAATGAAATCCATAAACAAAAGACATGGAAAAGGATCAGGATAGGAAAAATATAACCCATTACACATACCCACAAGGAATACAGCTCCAAGACATATAAACAGCTCTTGCAACTCAGTATCAAAAATACATACAACCCAAGAAATAATGGGCCAAAGATTGAAATGGATATTTCTCTGAGGAAGGCCTACAGAGTGCAACTGGCACATGAAAAGATGCTCAGCATCACAAATTATTAGAAAAAGGCAAATCAGAAGTCCAGTGAGGTGAGTTCTTACACAGATCAGAATGGCCTCTCAAAACATCTTAAACAATACATGCTGGAGAGGGTGTGGAGACAGGGACCCTCCCTGCACTGCTGTTTGCAATGTACACAGGTACATCCAGTAGGGAGAAGAGTATGTAGGTTCATTAAAAAATAAAATAGAAGCACCTCAGGAACCAGCAATCCCACGCCAGGCCATAAATTCAGACAGAATGAAAAGTTGAAAACATGTGGGTATCCCTGTTATCTTGGGCCCACGAGATACCACAGCCAATACAGGAAGCAAGCTGATTGTAGTGTGACAGATGATGGGTACAGATGATGCCATACACGATGCAATAACTCTCAACCACAAAGAAGGAGGAAATAATGCCAAGTCCAGCCACAGAAATTAAAGTAGACATGAGCTTTCCAAGTGAAGTAAGGGAGACAGGGAGATACAAGTATCATATGATATCACTTCTAGGTAAAAACAGATACAAATGAACTTCTTTTCCAAAGAAACACAGCCTCACAGACTAATAATAGAAAAGGAACTTCAGGTCACCCGAAAAGTCAAACGTGGGGCAGGGAGACGTGAGCTGCTTCAGACTAACATATGCACATTACTATTAAAAAAGTCACCAGACCCAGTATGTAACACAGAGAAACATACACAACATTCTGTAATAATCTATAGGAAAAAGAACCCCTCCAAAAAACATGTGTACATCTATGTGGAAGTGAACTAGTTGCAATAGCTAGAAAAGGAAGAAAACAAAAATACCAACAAGGTTGTAATTCACCTGTATATTCCAGTTCAAATGATAGGATAAAAGCAGAAAAAAAAGAAAAAAGAATTCTGACTCTCAAAAAAATAATTCCAGTTCAAATGATAGGATAAAAGCAGAAAAAAAGAAAAAATAATTCTGACTCTCAGGCCATAGTGACCTGGGCTAGTGTCACATCCCTGGAGCCAGATTGGCTTGTGTCCTAAGGCTGGAGTGTCCTGGGACTGAGGGAGCTCGGAGCACGGGGCACGCAGTGTGCCTCCAAAATGGACTGGGAATGTCTCTTCCCCTCTGCAGAGACCCCAGCCTAGAAATACAGGTGGGGAAATTAAGAGTTTGGAATTAACATACGCCATTTATATGTATCAAGATCCAAAAGGACCTTGAAAAGCAGAGGGAAATTTATTGAACACTCTGTAATCACCTTATGTGAAAAAGGATCCAAATGAATAAACATCTCAGTATGTATAACTGGATCAAGTTCCTGTACACCTGAAACAAACAACATCAGAAATCAACTATATTCCAATATAAAATTACCAGGAAAGTACAGAATTTAAAAACCAGAAAAGTGTGGCATGGAGAGGGTCGCCACCTTGTGGCCATCTTCTGTGACAGGACCAGGGAGCGCTGTGCTGCTGGGCACGTACTACTCACAGGATCCAGGGGCCTAACGTGAAAAACACCTGCCTCAGAAAAGTTCTACGAGTTGTCATCAAAAAACAATTCAAAACAAGGCAGCCATTCAACAAGCCAACTTCAAGAGGTAAGTTTAATTCACACCCTTTTTAAAAAAAGTCACATGAAAGATGTCAACATCACTAAATATTAGAAAAATGCAAATTTTAAACTACAATGAGGTATCGCATCACACTGGTCTGCGTGGTCATCGTCAAACACTCTGCAAACAAACGGCGCTGGAGAGGGTGTGGAGACAAAGGGAAGCCTCCTCTGCTGCTGCTCATGATGTAAATTGGCAGCAGTCACTATGAGGATACCATGAGGGTTCCTTCAACCATGAGAATGAGGTGAGAATACTCCCGAACACCATACACAAAGATAAACTCCCAATAGTATAAATATCCAAATGTAAGGACGGGTAAACTCCAAATGGTATAAATATCTAAATGTAAGAACGAGTGCTATGAAAATTTTGAAAAAATATAAACAGGACACGATTTGACATAATCTGCAGCAAGTTCTTTGTGGAGCTACCATTTAGAATAATTAAAAGTAAACCATAAATCAGAAACTGGACTGAACTAACCTTAAAAGCATTTGCATAGCAAGGAAAACTCCACAGAAAATAAAAGGATATCATTCAGAGTAGGAAAAAATGTTTCCAATCGGAAACACCCACAAGGAACTTATCTCCAAAACGTAAATAAAGAGCTTGTGCAACTCGATATCAAAAATACATACAATCCAAGAAAATAATGGGCCAAAGATCATAATGGATATTTTTCCAAAGAAGACCTACAGATTGCAGTTGGCACATGAAAAGATGCTCAGCATCACAAATTATTAGAAAAAGGCAAATTAAATGTTCAATGATGTAAGCACTCATATTTGTTGGAATGGCCATCTGAAAACATCTTAAAGAATACATACTAAAGAGGCTATGGAGAGAAGGGAACTCTCCTGCACTGTTGTTTGCAACGTGCATAGGAATATCTAGTAGGGAGAACAGCATGTAGGTTCATTAAAAAATAACTTAGAAGTAATTTGCTGCTGCTGCTGCTGCTAAGTCGCTTCAGTCTTAGGACTGAGCAATCCCATGCCTGGGAATAAATCCAGAGAAAAGAAAAAACTGAAAATACATTCCTACCTCTGCTATCTCGGCTCCACGAGATACAAAAGCCAAGACAAGGAAGCAAGCTGTACCAGGACAGATGAATGGATACATAAGGTGGAGTACATATACACAATGAGTATTTCTCAACCATAAAGAAGTAGGAAATAATGCCAAGTCCAGCCACAGAAAGTAGACATGATCATTTCCAGTGGTGTAAGGGAGACAGAGAGAGACAAGTATCATATGATATCACTTCTGCTGCTGCTGCTGCTAAGTCGCTTCAGTCATGTCCAACTCTGTGCGACCCCATAGATGGCAGCCCACCAGGCTCCCCCATCCTTGGGATTCTCCAGGCAAGAACACTGGAGTGGGTTGCCATTTCCTTCTCCAGTGCATGAAAGTGAAAAGTGAAAGTGAAGTCGCTCAGTCGTGTCCGACTCTTAGCCACCCCATGGACTGCAGCCTCCCAGGCTCCTCCGTCCATGGGATTTTCCAGGCAAGAGTACTGGAGTAGGGTGCCATCGTCTTCTCCTAGGTGTAGCCTAAAGATGGATAGAAGTGAACTTCTCTCCCAGAGAGACACGGTCTCACAGACTTAGAAAAGAACTTCCAGTCACTAATAAAGTAAGATGTGGGCAGAGAGAAGTGAGGTTAGTCTGAAGACTAACATACGCACTCTATAATTTATGAAATAAGTCACCAGGACCCACTGTGTAACACAAAGAAACTTACACAATACAGGCTAATAACCTATACAGAATAAGACCCCCCTCTAAAAACAAAAACAAAAACATGTATACATGTATGTGGAAATGAACCAGCTGCACTAGACTGAAAAGGAAAACAAAAGATGCCAACAAGATAGTAATTCACCTATATACTCCAGTTCTATGATAGGATAAAAAAAGGAAAAACAAAACAAAACAAAACAGGCTGATTCTCTTCCCCTCAGGCCACAGTGACCAGGGCTGGCGTCACGTCCCTGAAGCCAGATTGGCTTGGGTCCCAAGGGTGGAGTGTCCCGGGGCTGAGGGAGCTGGGTGTAAAGAACCTGAAGTGCCTGTTGCCCCCTGCAGAGCCCCCAACCTAAAGATAGAGGTGGGAGAAATTAAGAGCTTGGAATTAACGTATACACATGATTCCTGGGTCGGGAAGATCCGCTGGAGAAGGGATAGGCTGCCCACTCCAGTATTCTTGGGCTTCCTTTGTGGCTCAGCTGGTAAAGAATCTGCCTGCAATGTGGGAGACCTGGGTTCTGATCCCTGGGTTGGAAAGATCCCCTGAAGAAGGGAAAGGCTACCCACTCCAGTATCCTGGCCTGGAGAATTGCATGGACTGTATAGTCCATGGGGTCACAAAGAGTCGGACACGACTGAGCAACTTTCACTTTCACATTAATATATATCAAATAGATGATCCAACTACTGAAAAGCAGAGGGAAGTTTATCAAACACACTGTAATCTCCTATATATGAAAAACAACCAGAAAGAGAATAGATTAATGCCTATGTACAGCTGACTCAAGTTCCTGTACACTGAAACAAACATCAGAAACTGACTCTATTCCAATGCAAAATAACGAGGAATTTACAGAAAAACAAAAAACTAAGTGTGGCATGAAGAAGTGCTGCCACCATGTGGCCATTTTCTGTAACAACAACATTTAGCTCTGTGCTCAGTTCAGTTCAGTTCAGTCGCTCAGTTGTGTCCGACTCTTTGCGATCCCATGAATCGCAGCACGCCAGGCCTCCCTGTCCATCACCAACTCCCGAAGTTCACTCAGACTCACGTCCATCGAGTCAGTGATGCCATCCAGCCATCTCATCCTCTGTCGTCCCCTTCTCCTCCTGCCTCCAATCCCTCCCAGCATCAGAGTCTTTTCCAATGAGTCAACTCTTCACATGAGGTGGCCAAAGTACTGGAGTTTCAGCTTTAGCATCAGTCCTTCCAAAGAAATCCCAGGGCTGATCTCCTTCAGAATGGAGCGGTTGGATCTCCTTGCAGTCCAAGGGACTCACAAGAGTCTTCTCCAACACCACAGTTCAAAAGCATCAATTCTTCGGCGATCAGCTTTCTTCCGAGTCCAGCTCTCACATCCATACATGACCATTGGAAAAACCATAGCCTTGACTAGACGGACCTTTGTTGGAAAAGTAATGTCTCTGCTTTTGAATATGCTATCTAGGTTGGTCATAACTTTCCTTCCAAGGAATAAGCGTCTTTTAATTTCATGGCTGCAATTACTATCTGCAGTGATTTTGGAGCCCCAAAAAATAAAGTCTGACACTGTTTCCACTGTTTCCCCATCTATTTCCCATGAAGTTATGGGACCAGATGCCATGATCTTCGTTTTCTGAATTTCGAGCTTTAAGCCAACTTTTTCACTCTCCTCTTCCACTCTCATCAAGAGGCTTTTTTGTTCCTCTTCACTTTCTGCCATAAGGGTGGTGTCATCTGCATATCTGAGGTTATTGATATTTTTCCCAGCAATCTTGATTCCAGCTTGTGCTTCTTCCAGCCCAGTGTTTCTCATGATGTACTCTGCATAAAAGTTAAATAAGCAGGGTGACAATGTACAGCCTTGACGTACTCCTTTTCCTATTTGGAACCAGTCTGTTGTTCCATGTCCAGTTCTAACTGTTGCTTCCTGACCTGCATACAGGTTTCTCAAGAGGCAGGTCAGGTGGTCTGGTATTCCCATCTCTTTCAGAATTTTCCACAGTTTATTGTGATCCACACAGTCAAAGGCTTTGGCATAGTCAATAAAGCAGAAATAGATGTTTCTCTGGAACTCTCTTGCTTTTTCCATGATCCAGCGGATGTTGGCAATTTGATCTCTGGTTCTTCTGCCTTTTCTAAAACCAGCTTGAACATCAGGAAGTTCACGGTTCACGTATTGCTGAAGCCTGGCTTGGAAAATTTTGAGCATTACTTTACTAGCGTGTGAGATGAGTGCAATTGTGCGGTAGTTTGAGCATTCTTTGGCATTACCTTTCTTTGGGATTGGACATCACATGGACATCACCAGATGGTCAACACTGAAATCAGATTGATTATATCCTTTGCAGCCAAAGATGGAGAAGCTCTATACAGTCAACAAAAACAAGACTGGGAGCTGACTGTGGCTCAGATCATGAACTCCTTATTGCCAAATTCAGACTTAAATTGAAGAAAGTAGGGAAAACCACTAGACCATTCAGGTATGACCTAAATCAAATCCCTTATGATTATACAGTGGAAGTGAGAAATAGATTTAAGGGATTAGATTTGATAGATAGAGTGCCTGATGATCTATGGACGGAGGTTTGTGACATTATACAGGAGACAGGGATCAAGACCATCCCCATGGAAAAGAAATGCAAAAAAGAAAAATGGCTGTCTGAGGAGGCCTTACAAATAGCTGTGAAAAGAAGAGAAGCAAAAAGCATAGGAGAAAAGGAAAGATATAAGCATCTGAATGCAGAGTTCCAAAGAATAGCAAGGAGAGATAAGAAAGCCTTCCTCAGCGACCATGCAAAGAAATAGAAGGAAAAAACAGAATGGGAAAGACTAGAGATCTCTTCAAGAAAATTAGAGATACCAAGGGAACATTTCATGCAAAGATGGGCTTGATAAAGGACAGAAATGGTATGGACCTAACAGAAGCAGAAGATATTAAGAACAGGTGGCAGGAATACACAGAAGAACTGTACAAAAAAGAGCTTCATGACCCAGATAATCACAATGGTGTGATCATTGATCTAGAGCCAGACATCCTGGAATGTGAAGTCAAGTGGGCCTTAGAAAGCATCACTGCGAACAAAGCTCGTGGAGGTGATGGAATTCCAGTTGAGCTATTTCAAATCCTGAAAGATGATGCTGTGAAAGTGCTGCACTCAATATGCCAGCAAATTTGGAAAACTCAGCAGTGGCCACAGGACTGGAAAAGGTCAGTTTTCATCCCAATCCCAAAGAAAGGCAATGCCAAAGAATGCTCAAACCACTGCACAAGCTCTGTGTTGCAGGGCATTTAATATTCACAAGGATTCAAGATCTGTAAGAAAAAACAAATACCCTCAAGGAATGTCTTAGGGGTTGTCATTGAAAAAGGATTAGGAACAAGGCATGTGTTAATGAAGCCAATTTCAAGATATAAGTTTAACTCACACCTTTTAAAAAAAATCACAAGAAAAGATGTCAACATCGCTAAATAATAGCGAAAGGCAAAGCTAAACTACAGTGAAGTATCACTTCACACTGGTCAGGATGGCCATTGTCAAACACTCGAACAATAAGTGCTGGAGGCAAGGGAACCCTCCTACTGGTGCTTGGGTTGTAAATTGGTAGCATTCACTGTGGAGGATATTGTGAAGATTCCTTTGACCATGAGAATGAAATTAGAAAACTCCTTAACACCATACACAAAAATAAAGTCCAAATTGATTAAATATCTAAATGTCAGGATGGCTACTGTGAATTTCTTGAGAAAAATATAAACAGGACCCAATTTGACATAAATGCAGCAAGTTCTTTGTGGATTCTCCTTGATGGATGAAAGCTTAGAGTGTTCCGCCAGATTCGTGGTCTCTGAAGGATAAGGTTTAACTCAGGGACCAAAGACAGTCTCAGTCACTCAGAGCTTTGTGTAGTAGAATTTGTATTAAAGTGATAATGGCAGAAAAAATCTTCTGACATAGACATCAGAAGGGGGTAGATTACCGCTTTGTTAGTTTTAAGCAGGGCATTATATACTTTTCTGTTAGCTGTTGAGAATAGAAGAAAAAAAAAAAACCTCATGGCTGTGAAAATTTTTCCCACACCCTTTCCTGTAACATACATCCTGGTATGACATCAGCACGAGATTCAGTTCAGTCGCTTAGTCTTATCCAACTCTTTGCGACCCCATGAATCGCAGCACGCCAGGCCTCCCTGTCCATCACCAACTCCTGGGGTTCACTCAGAGTCAGTGATGCCATCCAGCCATCTCATCCTCTGTCGTCCCCTTCTCCTCCTGCCCCCAATCCCGCCCAGCATCAGAGTCTTTTCCAACGAGTCAACTCTTCTCATGAGGTGGCCAAAGTACTGGAGTTTCAGCTTTAGCATCATTCCTTCCAAAGAAATCCCAGGGCTGATCTGAGAAGTACCAAAGGACCCAGCAATCCCATTTTTGGGCATAGATCCAGAGAAAACCATAATTTGAAAAGACAGGTGCATCCCAATGTTCATGGCAGCGCTATGAACAATAGCCAAGGCATGGAAGCAACCTAAGTGGATAAGGACATGTGAATCGGCAAACAAGACTGGGTACTCACACACAGAGCAGTATCACTGAGCCACTAAAAGGGTGACATCATGCCATGTCCAGCAACAAGGAAGGAAGTAGAGAGGATCATAATAAGTGAAGTGAGACAAAGAAAGACAAGTATCATATGATATGACTTAGAGGTGAATTCTGAAAATGGATATATAGGAACTTCTTTCCAAACAGAAATGGCCTCACAACATAGCAAAGCAATCTCATGGTTACTGAAGGGGAAAGGTGATGGGCAGTGAGAAATGAGCAGGTGGAGATGAACATACAAACATAATCAACAAGGACCCCTAATCAACACTGCGTAATAAACTATATGGGAAGGGAACCCAAAAAAGGACATGTCCACATCTATGCAAAGGGAATCATGTTGCTGTACAAAACACACCCTATGACATTATAAGTCACCTAATTCACAAATACAAATTACGAAAAGAGAATGTTGACTCTGTTCCCCTCAGGCCTTGGTGCCCTGGGCTGCTGGCACATCCCTGAAGCCTGGGCAGGCTTGGTTCCCAAGGATAGACTGTCATGGGGCTGACAGAGCTGGGGAGGATGTACCAGCCAATAAGCCCTGCCCCATGGACCTGGCGTGCCTGCTCCCCTCTGCAGGGGCCCACAACCTCCAGATCCAGGGGGTCCTCCTGCAGTGAAATCATGCCTACTGCACCCGAAGGATGTGGAGCCTCTGGGCTGGAAGAGATTTGAAAAGCCCCGAGGGCTCCATGTCTCATGGTGTTGGGGTTCCCACCTCCAGCCTCCTTCCTTGGGGTTCTCCCACCTATGGATGAAACCACCCTCCACAGAGTGGGTGTTAAAGGAATTGGGGTTTGTCCAGGGGATGGGGGAAGGAAGAATGAATGGGACACAGGCCTTGGGTGTTTCTCCTGGCACTTTCCACTCTTACAATCTAGGAACTGGACTTTCCCTAAGGCTACGGTTCCCCCAGTAATCAAAGTTGGGCATAAAGACATGCTGCCCTGTGCCCATTTCCACAGCAACTTTGAAACCAATGCTGATGGGCACTTAATATTCACAAGGCCTGCGGGGCTGTAAGTAAAACACACCTGCCCTCAAGAACTGTCCTAGGGGAGGTCTTCAGAAAAATATTCAAAACAGGGCAGGTGTTCAAAAAGCCAA
Organism: Bubalus bubalis; assembly: GCF_019923935.1. Taxonomy (NCBI): domain Eukaryota; kingdom Metazoa; phylum Chordata; class Mammalia; order Artiodactyla; family Bovidae; genus Bubalus; species Bubalus bubalis. The sequence goes on from NC_059161.1 coordinate 113,684,822, forward strand.
TTTGAATAAGTATGTTAATTCACATTGTTTATAAAAACATCACCATGTAAAGATATCAACGTCACTAAATGTGAGAGAATGTGAGAGAAACATAAATCAAAACTTGAGTGAGGTATCACCTCACACCGTCAGAATGGCCATAGGCAGAAACTCTACAAACAACAAATGCTGGAGAGGGTGTAGAGAAAATGAACCTTCCTGCACTGATGCTGTAAATGGAAACTGAGAATAGCCACTGTGGAGGACATCGGGCAGCTTTCTTAGCAATGAAAATGAGTGGAGTTAGAATACTTCCTAACACCATACTCAAAAAGAAACTCCAAATAGATTAAAGATCTAAATGAAAGGACAGCTACTATGAAACTCTTGAGGAAAAAAGCAGAACATGCTTTGACATAAAATCCGGCATTTGTGATCCACCTCTTAGATTCATGAAAAGTAAAACAAATGTAAACAAATGGGACCTAATAAACATTAAAAGCATTTGCACAGCAAAGGAAACCATCATTGAAAGAAAAAGACAACCCTCAGAATGGAAAGTATTTTTGCAACCAAAGACACTCATAGGGAATTTATCTCTAACACATACAAAACACTCCTACAGCTCCACAGCAAAACAAAACAAAACAAAAAAACACCTAATAAAAAATTGTCCAGATATCTAAATGCACATTTTCCCAAAGAAGTCATAGAGATGGCCATAAAGCACATGAAAAGATGCTCAGCATCACTACTTCTGAGAGAAAGGCAAATCAGATATCCAATGAGGTATCACCTCACATTGATCAGAATGACCATCTCAGAAAACCTACAGGTATAAATTCTAAAGAGGGTGTGGAGAGAAGTGAACCCTCCTACACTGTTGGTGGGAATGTAAACTGGTACACCTACTAGGGAGAACATTATGGAAGTTAAAGAAAAATAATAGAGGTACCACCTGACGCAGCAATTTCATACCTGGGGTAGATCCAGAGAAAACCAAAATTTATAAACAACACCTGCACCCAAAGATCATGGCACCATTGGGTACAATAGCCAAGACGTGGGAGCAACTTAGGTATTCATGGATGGATGAATGGATACATAAGATGGGGTCTATACACACAGTCAATATTACTCAGACATTAAGAAGGATGAAATAATGCCATTTCTAGTTACAGGGAAGAAACTAGAGGTGATCATACTAAGTGAAGTGAGACAGGGAATGACAGGTGTCATATGATACCACTTCTGGTGGAATCTAAAAATAGATAAGAATGAACTTCATTATAAAGAGAAACAGATTCACAGACTTAGGAAAGAAACTTAGGGTTACCCAAAAATAAATACAGTAGCGGGCAGAGAGTAATTAGCTGGTTCCCATCAACATATACACCTTAAAACAGGTGCTGCTGCTGTTAGTCACTCAGTTGTGTCTGACTCTTGGCCTCCCATGCGCTGTGGCCCCACCAGGCTCCTCTGTCCATGGAATTTCCCAGGCAAGAATACTGGAGTGAGTTGCCATTTCCGTCTCCGGGTGATCTTCCCAACCCAAGGATCAAACCCGCATCTCCTGCAAGTCTCTTGCAATGAAAGCAGTTTCTTTACCACTGAGCCAGCAGGGAAGCCACAAAACAGATGCTGAAGGGCTCCTAATAGTCACTAGTCCAACAGGGCTTTAAATGACACCTGCCCTCAAGAAATGTCCCTAAGTAAATCTCAAAAAAGAATTCCAACAGGGCCAAGTTTCAAGAGGTAAATTGCACTCACAAGGTGAAAAAGAATAAAAGCACATGGAAACATGGAAAGACACTCCACATCAATAATTATTAAATCAACATCAATCAAAACTACAATAAGGTATCACCTCACACTGGTCACAATGACCATCATCAAAAAAATCTACAAAGAATAAATACTGCAGAGGATGTACAGAAAAGGGAATCCCCCTACAATCTTGGTGGGAATGCAAAAGGTGAAGCCACAATGGAAAACAGCACAGAGGTTCCTTGAAACGCTAAACATAGAGATAGCATATGATCCTGCAATCCTGTTCCTGGGCTTAGATACAGAGAAAATCACCATTCAGAACGACATGTGCACCTCGATTTTTAGGGCAGCACTATTTACAATAGCCAAGACATAGAATCCACCAATATGTCCACTGATAGAAAAATGAAGACTAAGTGGTACATCTGTACACTGGAATACTGCGCGTGTGTGCTCAGTGACTTCAGTCGTGTCCGACTCTTTGCAGCCCTATGGGTTGCTGCCCACCAGGCTCCTCGGTCCATGGGATTCTCCAGGCAAGAATACTGAAGTGGGTTGCCATGCCCTCCTCCAGGATCTTCCTGACCCAGGGATAGAACCCACGTCTCCTTCATTGTAGGCGGATTCTTACTGATAAGCCACAAGAGAAGCCCCACACTGAAATACTACTCAGCCATAAAACAAAACAAAATAATGATACTGGCAGCACCATTGATGGACTGAGACATTTTCATGCTAAGTGAATTAAGTCAGAGAGAAAAAGACAAATATCCCAAGATATCACATGCTGGTGGAATCTATAAAGTCATACCAATGAATTAATTTACAAAAGAGACTCACAGCCTGAGAAAACCAAATTATGATAATCAAAAGAAAGTTAGAAGGGAGGAATAAATTAAGAGTTCAGGATGAAAAATGCACACTAATATATATCAAATTGATAATGAAAAAGGACCTACTGAATAGAACAGGGAGCTCCATGGGAAAAAAAACTGTAGCATCCTATATAAGGAAAAAAACAGAAGAATAGACATACTTCTATGTATACCTGAATCAAGCTCACATACACCTAAAACAAACAAAACATTGGAATTGGAAATCAACTCTACTCCAATATAAAATAACAATAAATTATAAATTAAATTACATGAACTCAGTCTAGCAGAAACCAGACCATGGCAACCCTATGAATTAGGTATGTGATACGCTATGATATGACTGTCACATCACCAAAGGTTTTCACTCAGCAGAACACAGAGCAGCAACTCACTCAAAAGTGCCTGACCTCAAATGAATGTGACAAGATGACAAGAAGGAAAAGGACCATGGGTTAATCAGGGCAACATCCTCAATTCAGACACTGGGAATCTCAGAGGAGACAAGACACACTGCAGGTAGAGAGCAGACGTGGGGTCTCCAGGTATAGGATCCTGACCCATGCAGCTGGGATGAGACCCGCACAAACCCCAGACCTGGCACCTGGGGCACAAGTCCACAGTCTCCAAGGTGACACCTCCTCCCCAGGCCCTGCACCTGGGGTGGCATGACCCTTGGACAGGACACCAGTTTCCGCTGGTTGGGTCCTTAAGGTAGAAATGAGTGAGTTGCGGTAACCTCCTGGGATGGTAGAAAGAAGTGCAGGGTCGGTGCCCTCTCCCCACACTTTTCCAGAGAAGTCCTCCTCTTTTCCCTCTGGTTCTGTGTGATATTAACTGCTTTTATAGCTGTCATGATAATGTTGAACACACTATTTAGTTCTGGCAAGCTTGGTCCTTTCTTGTCCCACTGAAATGCTGAGAAAATACAACATATGCAAGGCAGGAAGACTAGGGGCAGGTCTGGTTTCTCTTGAGTAGAAATAGTCAATCTGATGAAGAACACAGCAGCAACCTCACCTGCTGCCCGTTGACTTCTTCCCCGATCCATGTGCCCTGCAATCAGTTCATCAGGTGAACCTGCCTCCCTACTCAATGTGAAGGTGCTAGAAAATTGGAATAATTACCAGGTAGCCCACCCGAGGAGTCTCCATGAGCCCCAGGGAGGGTGAACCTAGCAGGGGGAGAGACCTCAGAGCCCACTGCAGCCCTGACCCCGGGAGGGCCACGGAACCCCCTCAGAGAAGAGCACGTTGCCCAGAGAAGCCACCTCAGCTCCAGACCCCAGACATCTGAGCACTGACATTCAGATGCAGGCGAGGAGTTTTCCAGGACAGAGGCCAGGCCAGGTCCTACCCAGGTCTCCAGTCCTAGCGCACAGAACAGGGTCAGGTGTAAATGTTCTCATTGTAGAAAGCACATGGTCTCATCTACACATCATCAGTGTATACAGGACATAGGGGTGTAAATCCACCATGTAGACTGAACTTGGTCAGGTTTTAACTAGCTTAAAGCTGCTTTCCCAGGAGGCACAGGTCACACACTAGCAGAATCACTCATTGTTGGCGGGGGTTCACCCTCATGTGGGAAATAGGATGTACATTTCTTGAAGAAGAAATCGTCACTGGGCTCCACACTTCACCTACACCAGGGAACTGAAAGAATCCGTGTCATTGCAACAGGTAAAAGAAAAATGTCACCAATTTCTCTGACCATGTGATGGTCAGGATCCAGGGGACAGCCAGGAACATCTTACAGTGCAACCCAGTGTCCTGTAAAGACAGGATGTGGCCTGATTCCAGAATTCCAGGCTTCCAGCAGGAGGCAACCACACTGGAAGCCTTCTGGAAAAGGATATTCTTTATCAGAATAAAAATATATTGTTGAAATTACAAGTATACTAGCTGTCATTTGCAAACCTAAAATGTTCTTAAAAGCTTGCCACCCTGATCTTTGTGGTTCCCATTGGTTCCTTGGTATTCAGATTTTCCAGGTAGAAGCAAGCCATCATTTCAAATTAAGTTTCTTCTATTTATATTATTTCTTATCAATGAAAAGTCACACTTAAAAAAAAAGAAAGAAAATTCCTAGAAACAATTAGTGATTCAAAGAGTCCATAAGCTGTGTATACTTTATCTTCTAACAGTTTCATTTTTCTCCCTGAAGAAACCTGAAAAAATAGGCCCTCTGATTTTTTGCTTCTCTATTCAAACTGAGATAAAATGAAACATAGTCATATCAACAGGTAAGAGTTTCTGAGGTTTGAGATGTCATACCAGGGTAACAGTGCCTGGAGAAAAGGGAATGCTCCTACGCTGTTGGTAGACAAGCCACATCCTAAAATAAAGCTTAAAATAAAGCTTTTGGGTGCAACGTGATTCCTTTAGGATCTGTTATGGGCTGAACTATGTCCCGCTGCAACCCAAATTCTTATCTTGAAGCCCTCACCCTCAGCACTTCAAAATGTGACAATACGTGGAGATAGGGTCTGTAAAGAGGTAAGTTAAAATGAGGCCAATCTGACTAGTGTTCTTAAGAAAACAGGAGGTTAGAACACAAGGGATGATGTGTGTGTAGAGGAAATATCATGCAAAGACACAGTAAGAAGGTGGTCATATACAAGCCAAGGAGAAGCCTCAGAAGAAAACAACTCTGCCAACATCTTGGTCTTGAACAGCTACCCTCCACAACTGTGAGAAAAAAAAATTTCTGTTGTTGAAGCCACTTAGCCTGATGCTGTTATGGCATCCTAACGAATGGACACAGGTTCTGTTTACACTTTGCCATTGTTTTTCCTTTCTGCTCCCAGACTTGATCATGTCAAGTTTCCTATCTTCCAGCTCACTGACTCTCTTGCCTGCTCAAACATGCTGTTTATCCACTCCAGTGAATTTTTCATTTCAGTTACTTACTTTTCAGGTCCAGAATTTCTTTTTGATTTCTTTTTATAATTTCTCTTTGTTTATACTTTGTTGCTCATATAAATTCTCCTGATTTCCTTTCCATGTCTTCCCTTAGCTCTGAGCATATGTAAGACAAATGATATTAGTCTTTGTCTAGTAAGTCCAATATCTGGGCCTTCTCTGGGATAGTTTCTATTCACTCATTTTGCTCCATTGAATGAGCCACATTCTCCTGTTTCTTTTGTATGCTGTGACTTTTTTGTTGAAAACTAAACATCTGTTATGAAACAGTTCCTATGGAAATCAAATTCTCCCTACCCTGGGTTTGCTGTGTGTACTCAAAATTATTGTTGTGGGCTGGAGGGGTCCATTTGTCTTGAGTTCCAAACATTTTTCTCAAACATTATTTCCTTTTGAGGATGATCACTGAGGTTTCTTTACCTCATCTTCAAATTAAGAACCCCTTGACTGCCAAGAGCTGAAATAAAAATGAGGGGAGAGGAAGAGAGGAAGGAGCTCCCTCTCCCAAGTCTTTGCAAACTGGCTCTGCAAAGAAGGACGTTTCTCCTCCTTCCCCCTTCAGCTAGGCTTGCTCTGAGCACAGGCATCAGAGTGAGATCCAGCGTGGTTGCTTTCACCCTAGTATCCCTGTCTCACCACAGCTCCTCTCCTCAGCCTCAGGTGTTCTGTTGTAGATAGACCTCCACCAGTATCTTTTTCAGGCAATTGAGGCTTTGTCATCCCCCTGTCAGAGAAGGCACTGGCAACCCACTCCAGTACTCTTGCCTGGAAACTCCCATGGACGGAGGAGCCTGGTAGGCTGCAGTCCGTGGGGTCGCTAAGAGTCGGACATGACTGAGCGACTTCTCTTTCACTTTTCACTTTCCTGCATTGGAGAAGGAAATGGCAACCCACTCCAGTGTTCTTGCCTGGAGAATCCCAGGGATGGAGGAGCCTGATGGGCTGCCGTCTATGGGGTCGCACAGAGTCGGACACGACTGAAGCGACTTAGCAGCAGTAGCAGCAGCAGCATCCCCCTGCAGCACTCACAGCAGTGCCTGCTGCCTTTCCCACCCACATCCCAAGTCATGGAGACTAAGACAAGCACCTGATGTCCATCCTTCACTATCCCCAAGCAGCTAAGAACAATGGACATGATCATCTACAAACAGAATTTGCTCTGCTCCCTCCACTTTGGTGGGAGGAGGAGAAGGGGGTGGAGTGTCAAGGGTTGAGTACACGTGTTATGAAGCTTTCCTACCATTTTGAATATCTTTTTTCTTGATTGGGCATTTACTTGGTTACTATGAACTTTTGACTATTTCCAGGACTACAAAGCCAGTTTAGCTCCTGTTTGCTTCTCCAATGTTTCTGTCAGGGAACAAGGGCCTGGAGTTTCCTATTCTACCTCTTTCTGATGTCATTCCAAATGAGCACTGCTGCTCTTTTTTTTTTATTATTTCATCCATTCTTATGTATCTTTGCAGCTCCAATTCCCTACCATCATACCTGAGATGCAAGGCTTTTTGAAATGTTACTGACTGCCAGTGAAGAAGAGACATGATTTCAACACAATGTGATAAATATCATGAAAGAAGCCTGCAGAGCATGACAAAGCTGGCTAGAGCGCCAGGATCCAAGCTGAGAACTGTCCCACTCACTGTCTTTGCTCTTTTGGTGTCATTTCTGGGAAATGTACATTGGGAAACTGGCAGGTTTGGGTTCCATGATTTCCCAGGATTCATTGCTTTAAGTGGGACTGACAATGTGTTTTCAACCCAGAAGAACCATGTGATCTGTCCAGGACAGAGGACTGATGAGTCTTGGGCTTAAAAGTTTCATTTTCAAATCTCTTCCATATGCTAAAGCTATGAGCTAACAAGAAATCTGGACACTATTTTTAATATTCCTACTAAGTCTCAGTGTGATTTTGTAGCCCTCACTTTTTCCTACTGTAAAATATTATCAGAATATTTCACCAATTGTTATTACTGTTTAGTCACTAAATCATGTCTGACTCTTTTGCAACCCCATGGACTATGCCCACCAGGCTCCTCTGTCCATGGGATTTCCTGGACAAGAATACTGGAGTGGGGTGCCATTTCCTTCTCCAAGGGATCTTCTTGACCCAGGGATTGAATCTGACTCTCCTGCTGGCAGGCAGATTTTTACTTCTGAGCCACCTGGAAAGCCCATTTCACCAATAATTGATGATAAACACTTAGAAGAGGAGTCATTTATTATCATTGTTATCATTTTATTTTCTTTATAGGGACCAACATCCTTCTAGTGGCCCAAGAACATTAAGTTTCCAATTTAATGGCTCTAACCCTGAGATCAGAAATTATATTAACCCTGGATACCATGAATGGAATAGTATGAATGAGAATCCCAAGAAAATCCAATGTCTGAGCAAGGAGGATGTGAGGCAGGCTAAAAAAGAAAAGGGAAGGAAAGAAGGGGAGCAAGAGGAACTGAAAAGGAGAGGCCTGAGAGGCAGCAAAAAAAAGAAAACATCAAAGTGATGATTCCTGACTTTACACCAAATGCAGAAATTCTAAACTTTTGAGCATCAACATATGCTCGCACTCAGCTGGCAAAGGCTGTTGGTCTTCTGGCTCAGTGGTGTTTAAACCCAACTGGAGGTCAGATCAGTTCTGAAGATGCACACACGGAGTCCACTCCTGGGTGGCCTGTCTCTGAAAGTGAGCAGAGATGACAAAGGATTTATGAAACCCTACAGAATGGCATTTCCAACTACGTTAAGGAGAAAACCTGACCTCAAAGTGGTCTGTTCTCCAGCTGATAATAATTACAAAAATATATCAGCTTGGTGCTGAGCCAAGGCTAAAACCCAGGAGGGAAATCTGTTTTTCCCCCTTTCTTCTTTCTTTTCCTGTAAATAACACCCAAAAGGCTCTGATTTTATTTTTACAAGCAAAAACCACCACCACTTGGCTCACTGTGAGAGTCAATATGTGCTTTCTGCCTGGAGGTAGCTCGTACTAACCTACCAGCCACGCCGCCCACACAGCAAGGCGGGAGGGCCAGGGTAGGAGCTGAGGGCACAGGCCAGCATCACGGGCCTGTCTTCCTGTTCTTGTCCTCTGTGACCCTCTTCATATTATTCTAGGAACAGCAGTGGTCATTCCATTCTCCACAGGGCCTAATTGCTCGAAAAATATTTAATTCATATCTCCAGAGGCATCATGCTTTGAAGTGGCTTATTACAATGGCATTCTTTCTTATTTTGAAACCAAGTGCATCAGAGGTGGCACAGGCCAGGGCTGGGGACAGAGGTGAGGGTGACTCTGACCCCTTCCTCAGTTCACCCTTCAAGACGGTGATGGTGAGTGGTGTCTCCAGGCTATGGAGCAGCAGCAAGGCACTGGCCTTCGCAGAGGATGAAGCTTGTCCTGAGACTCCAAGTCCAGCACTCTTTCCACCTCACTGTATTTCTACAGTTTCTTCTTGTCCCCACGACTCTGTCAAAGAATTTTTAAAATGTGGCTGGTTTTATATGTGGTGCACATGTGACAGGAAATGTGGCAGATGATGGAAAAGTCTCAGAATTCTTCCTCTACAATCTAACCACTTATTTCCCTGATGCTAAAGCACACTAAAATGGTCCCCTAAAGGCAAGGCTATTCCATGATGTGTCAGGGCCAGGCTCCATGGTGCCGACCACAGCCTGTTACTAGAGCACCACAGGCACCCACCCCTTCTCTGTAAGGCTGACAAGGTATAAGCAGCAGGACTTGGGAGGAAGAGACAAAGCCAAGACTCAGGTGACACTTGGTCACGCCCGGCCATGAGCAGTGGTGTCTGGCACAGGTCTTCCCGTAGGGAGAACTGACCAAGGCTGACTGCACTGAGCCATCTCCACCACATGTCTCAGACCACGTGGCAGTGCCCTTGCTGAATCTGGGTGCTGAGTCAGGGAGTCAAGGTGCTACTGTGAGGGAGGGGGACAACTGGGATCCCACCTGGAGAATTCAGACAGGCCCCCAGCCAGGAGGTCTGCACTCAGACACAGACGACAGAGTCCTACACACAGGGATCTGCGGGGCCCGAGAGCCCGGCCTTAGCCGGAAGCCGACAGACAGATGGTGGTGGGGCGGGCACAGAGGCATTTCACTGCACGAGTCACCGCTTGGACACCCTCCTTTGCCCCTTGGGTGGGGCACCAGCTCAGCAGATGCACAGTAGGAGCCAGAGGGCCAGGTCAGTGTCTAGTCCCAGTGTCATCTGGTTAGGAGACTGAGCTCCGGAAGGACAAGGACCCCACCCCTGCAGACAGTGGTCTGCAAGGGAAAACGGGTGCTCTTCCTAAGAGACTGTGGTGGGCGGCAGTGAGGCTGCCAGATGGAGAATGCATGTCAGGGTCAGCAGGGGGAGGAGTGAGGCCTGGACACGCACCAGCAGCAAGCGTGGGGTCAGGGCTGCTTGTGGCTCGATCATTCTGCTGAGAAGGAGAACTGAACCACTGGGGTTTTTCTCAGAACGGGACTAACACCTAGCCTGATGAGGAAAGAGCCAAGCAGGAGGGGTGGGAAGGCCAGGGTGCTGCCGGGGTTTCACCCTGTGTGTTGGCTCCAGCACCTTCTGAACACACTGCCCCGTCCCAGATCCCATCAGGGGCACCATGCACCTCACCATGCACCCAGCTGGTTCACATCTACATCTGTGTTTATGTCCAAGAGGTACGGCCCCTGGACTTGACAGGCTTCCTGGTTCCGGGAGAGGGTGCCAGCCACATGGGGGCCAGTGGGCAAGGGGAGTCGGGGCCACACAGGCCCAAGTCCCTGCCAGGCTACCCCTCAGGGCAAATCCCAATGCCCACACTTGAACCAGCATCACTCCCCACACAGGACTCAGAGCATTCTGAGGTTAATCTCATCAGTAGAAAGAAACAGCTGTACCTGGAATCCAAAACAAATACCTTAAAGGCAGTTTTGCTGACTTAGAAAGGCCTCACAGGATGTTTAAGTGGATTTAGCACAGCTCAGGACTCAGAGATCTAGGACTAAGAGATGGAGTCTCATGGGATGCAGAGCCCCCTGCTGACCCCCGGGGAGACAGCAAATCAACAGAAAACTAGAACACATGCAGAATGTTCAACCAGAGGCAGTAATCCAGTGCTGCAGGCAAAGGGGCCTTCAGGAAGAGCCGGCCTCAGAAGTAAAGCAACCAAGGAAGGAGAGGTCCCCAGTCTGAACCAGGACAGTGTCCGCCTGAGCCTAGGGGCCTGGAACGCGTGAGAAAGAGGCAGAGACACAGCCCTGAAGGGTGATGAGCCTCACCTGACCACTGGCCAGCCCTGCAGTGAGGCCTCCCCAGCACCCCAAAGCAGCCTCTCACTAAGCTGGATGGTAGGCCTTCCTGGAGACTCTCGGCTTTATCCTCTGCCGCACTCTCTGTTCCCTGGCCTCCCTCCCTTACCTATGCAACCCCCACTAAGCTCAGGCCCTCAAGTCCCCACCTCCACCCACTCCCCCCACCATGGACGCATGGCCTCAGGGGAGGTGTAGGAGGTGGAGGTATCCAGCAACCCTTGGCCTCCTCTGCTTCCTCACAAGGCTTGAGTCTCCTGCTCCAGCATCTGGAGGCACACAGGACTCACCCCTGGCACAATCTGACATGAAACTGCTCTAGAGAAGGACATGGGGACCTACATTTTTTATAATCCCCCCTGTCCCTGGGTGCCCATTGTCAATGAAGGGCAGTGGTGCCCCCAGCCCCTGCAGCTGCTGGTGACCACTCTCCCACAGCTGCACTCCCACCCGCGTCCTCTCTGGGGCAGGCCTTGGCACTGGGGGCGCCTCCTGCCCCTTCTGGTGCCAGCCCTTCTGGCCACACGCCCCTTCCAGGACCACTTTGACAAGGCTGGCAACCTACCAGGTCTTTGAATCTTCAGTGGTTCCCCTCGGCTTCTGAAGAGCTTACCTGTCCTTGCGGTGGTCTTTTCCAAAAGCTGAGCTCTGCAGTCACACTTGGGACCGGTGTCTCAGTCCACCACTGAGCGTCTAAGTATCGTGGGCCAGTTGGTTAACCTTGTAAAACCTCGGTTGCTTAGATCAAATGGGGGTTCTAAACTCTCCTTCCCTGGCATTTGTGAAGATTAATTTAGTACCTGCACCAGCTGTCACCAAACCAAACTAGGGTCTGCTGGGGTAGGAGTGGGGGAATCAATCAGGCCACACTGGGAGCTCAACTCGGTACTCTGTGACAACCTAGAGGGGTGGGGGAGGGGTTCAAGAGGGATGGGACATAGGTATACTTGTGGTTGATTCATGTTGCTGTATTGCAGAAACCAACACAACACTGTAAAGCAATTATTCTCCAATTAAAAAAAAAAGCCAACCTATTGATGCCAGGGTGTTGGAAAGAAAAGTTCAGCATTTATTATAGGACCTGGCCAGAAGTTCAGGCAGCTTGTGCTTAAAGGACTCAGAGGCCCCAAAGGCTTTTTTTTTTTTTTTTCTGATTTTTTTTTAATTGAAGGATAATTTCTTTACAGAATTTAGTTGTTTTCTGCCAAATGTTCCCCAAAGGCTTTTAGTTCAGTCGCTCAGTCATTTCTGGCTCTTTGTGACCCCATGGACTGCAGCACGCCAGGCTTCCCTGTCCATTGCCAACTCCCAGAGGTTACTCAAACTCATGTCTGTGGAGTTGGCGATGGCATCCAACCTTCTCGTCCTCTATCGTCCCCTTCTCCTCCTGCCTTCAATCTTTCCCAGCATCAGGGTCTTTTTAAATGAGTCAGTTCTTCACATCAGGTGGCCAAAGTATTGGAGTTTCAGCTTTAGCATCAGTCCTTCCAATGAATATTCTGGACTGATTTCCTTTAGGATGGACTGGTTGGATCTCCTTGCTGTCCAAGGGACTCGCAAGTCTTCTCCAACACCACAATCCAAAAGCATCAATTCTTCGGCGCCCAGCTTTCTTTATAGTCCAACTCTTACATTCATACATGACTACTGGAAAAGCCATAGCTTTGACTAGATGCCCCTGTGCTGGCAAAGTAATCTCTCTGCTTTTTAATATGCTGTCTAGATTGGTCATAACTTTTCTTCCAGGGAACAAGCGTCTTTTAATTTCATGGCTGCAGTCACCATCTGCAGTGATTTTGGAACCCCCCAAAATAAAGTTATATGTAGAGTACATCATGAGAAACGCTGGGCTGGAGGAAGCACAAGCGGGAATCAAGATTGCCAGGAGAAATATCAATAACCTCAGATATGCAGATGACACCACCCTTATGGCAGAAAGTGAAGAGGAACTTTCATCACTCTTGATGAAAGTGAAAGAGAAGAGTGAAAAAGATGGCTTAAAGCTCAACTTTCAGAAAACTAAGATCATAGCATCTGGTCCCATCACTTCATGGGAAATAGATGAGGAAACAGTGGAAACAGTGTCAGACTTTATTTTTTTGGGCTCCAAAATCACAGCAGGTGGTGATTGCAGCCATGAAGTTAAAAGATGCTTACTCCTTGGAAGGAAAGTTATGACCAACCTAGATAGCATATTCAAAAGCAGAGACATTACTTTGACAACAAAGGTCAGTCTAGTCAAGGCTATGGTTTTTCCAGTGGTCATGTATGGATGTGAGAGTTGGACTGTGAAGAAAGCTGAGCACCAAAGAATTGATGCTTTTGAACTGTGGTGTTGGAGAAGACTCTTGAGAGTCCCTTGGACTGCAAGGAGATCCAACCAGTCCATCCTAAAGGAAATGAGTCCTGAATATTCATTGGAAGGACTGATGCTGAAGCTGAAACTCCAATACTTTGGCCACCTCATGTGAAGAGTTGACTCATTGGAAAAGACCCTAATGCTGGGAAGCATTGGGGGCAGGAGGAAAAGGGGATGACAGAGGATGAGATGGCTGGATGGCATCATTGACTTGACGGACGGGAGTTGGTGATGGACAGAGAGGCCTGGCATGCTGCAATTAACGGGGTCGCAAACAGTCAGACACGACTGAGAGACTGAACAGAACTGAACTGAAAATAAATTCTGTCACTGTTTCCATTGTTTCCCCATCAATTTGCCATGAAATGATGGGACCAGATGCCATGATCTTAGTTTTCTGAATGTTGGGTTATAAGCCAACTTTTTCACTTTTTTCACTGCTCTCCACCAAATATTCCCCAAAGGCTTTTAGGGACATTTTAAAGACCAGGTGATGGAAGGGGGTCAAGAGGTGTGTGGAACCAGGTTGCAGACATTCTTCTGACTGTTGAAGTAATCAGGAACCAATATCCTCAACCTGGTTCCAACCCATCCAGGTGCTTGTGAGCCGTATACAGTTAACTTCTTCCACTTGGTGGGGGTTTCAGTCTCTGCAAAACAGCTCAAAGGACATGGCTCAGAATATTATCTGTAGCACCTGAGGAGGAGCTCAAGTCCTTGACTTTGTTTAATGGCTAAACTGTGATTTTGTTTTGGTTGACTTTCTGCATTTTTCCACCTCATTGCATTTATCCTTTGACTAAAGTTTTCTACGGAGGAAAGGCAGGCAGAGGGTATGGGGCAGGGGTGCGTTCTGGGGAGGCCCTGTAGGGTCCTGCTGTTACACTAACTGCTAAATAAATGCTAACGGCTCACCCTTCACTGGCGAGCTCAGTGCTGTTACTGTTGTGTTGGTTTCTAAGCAGACAATGCTTTGTTTTCTCCCTAGACCCCTTCAGTCACAGTGCAGGGGGCGCATGGAGCCTGGCTGTCCGGCGGGCATGGTGACAGAGGTAGTGGGGACGAGGTGAGGGCATCCTGGGGCACTGGCATCCACTCTCAGGTGGAGCCAGGTGGAGGGGCGAGCCCTCTGAGCACAAGTGGATTTGGACACAGATGCCTTTGGTGATGAGGGGGCCCCACCAGCACATAGCAGTCATGGCTCTGTGTCCTCAGCACTCACCTTGTGCTGACTGAGCACCAAGTGAGGACTTAACCCAAATGATCTCATTTAAACCCTGAAACTCCCCTGAGGGAGGTGCCTGTCTCCCTCCCAGAGACAAAGATTCTCAGAGTAGCTTACACAGCTACTGGGATGAAAAGCCCAAGTCGGACCACGGTGGGAGGGTGAGTGGCAGTGAATGGAGCGGGCAGCGGGCAGGGCAGCATCTTCAGGGGACAGGGGAGGGATGGCAGAGAGAGGGTGGGATTCGGAGGCTCTGAGTTGTGGGGGGTGGGGGGGTGGGGCTCAGGCACAACAGGTGGCTGGGGAGGAGCGGAGGCTATGAACCCGCTGGTGCTTGGAAGGCGGTCAGGGCAGCCATCGGGTCCTACAGGGGAGCTCGAGGAGGGAGGCCAGGCTCTGGCACCGCCATGGGCCTGGTGGACACGCAGCTGGACATGCACCCAACGTTGCTCAGCTTCTCTACTTGAAGGCCTTTGCTAACCTGCAAACCATTCTCCTGACCCAGGGACCAGCAGTAATACATCCGGAGAGGACAGGAAGTCAGAAGCCAGTCCCTCCAGACTAGGACACATGCCCCAGGGAAGCAGGATGGCATCGAAAGCCCCAGACCAGGGGAACAAAGTAGTCCCTGGTGGTTCCCAGAGCTGTTCCCTCCTGGGGGGTCCCGCCCGAGGTCCCATTCCTCATATTTCCAGGCCCTCAAAGGCTTTCCAACCCACACAGGTACTTCCCTGCAAGGGAATGCAACATCTCCCACAAGAGGCAAGTGCCACAGGGCCCCTGTGATGTTCAGTGCCCAGAGCTGGAAAAGAAAACCAAACTGTCTGTTAAGTTCTCAGAGGGTGTGTGGCCACCCGCCCACACTTTAAATGCTCACCCATGGCAAGGGGCTATTATGAATAAAACTGCTGTATCCATTTGTGTGCAGACTTTTGTATGAATATCAGTTTCCTTTGCTCTGGGACAAATGGCCAAGAGCACAAAATCTTGTTGTATGTTGTGGCATGGGGAGAAACTAGCTGTTTTCCAGAGTTGGGCTGGACCAAAAATTCATTGTAGGAAAGTTTTCTTTCTAAAGTTTTGTTTTTAGACTTAGTGGGGGTACCGCGGACCACTCTGTATTACCTGTGAAACTTCCTGTGAATCTATCATTATTCCAACAATAAACTGGAGAACATGTCTCTATTTCTAAAATGATGATCCTCAAATCAGTATGGCATTTGGAATCTGGGTATGCAAGAAAGTGATGTAACAGTTTCAAAAGTGTTGATATTTACACCAGCATAGCAGACAGATTCTTTACCGTTTGAGCCACCAGGGAAGCCCATACACCAGAAATCACATACCTAATAACTAAACTTACTTAACGATTTTTACTTAAGGCCTCCTGAATTCTTTCAGTGAACATGTCAGGTAAAACATCAGCTGCTGTAACTGCATTTGTGACCACAGGGTATAAAGGGGATGCTTGTGTGGTCATGGATAATCTGCAGTGCATGTCACTCAGCAGTCCTGTCTGAGGTCTGGCTTTCAGACTCTCGAACCATAGCATCAGGGAGTCTGCTCTGCTACCCGGCTGAAAGTTAGTGAAGACAGAAAGTCAGTCAGCATGACATCAAGATTTCCTCTTTACCAAATGTAGCATTTTTTATCTTGGGAGATTCCTACAACTGAATATGACAGGAGGGCCCTGTCTTTGTATTCCCACTGTTTTTCATTTTTCCCACATCCTCACCATCATCACTATTTAAAAATATTGCTTATCCCGGTACAACATATACAACATAAAATTTACCATTTTAACCACCCTTACATGTATAACCCCAGTGGCAATACATTCACATGTGCAATCAATACCACCATCCATGTCCACAACTTGTTCATTGTCCCACTTTGTCCCCAGCAAGCAGCAGCTCCTACTTCTCCAGAACCTGGCCCCAGGCAACCTCCAGGCCACTGTCTCTGGATCTGCCTACTCGAGGGACCTCACTAAGTGGGACCCTACAATATTTGTTCTTCTGTGTCTGAATTATTTCTTGCGGGGGGGGCGGGTGCGGTTTCCAAGGTACATCCATGTAACAAGAAGCATCATTCCACTTTTAAGGCTGAAGGATATTCCACTGCACATGTACAATCATCTCTTGGTGATGAACCAATGTCTTGGTGAACCGGGGCATTGGTTCCAGGACACCCCTCAGGAGCAAAATCCATGGGTGCTTAAGTCCCTCATATACAGTGGCCTAGTGTTTGCATATAACCCACACCACCTCTCAAGTACTTTAAATCATCTCTAGGTTACTTATAATGCCTAACATAGTGTCTGTGCTATGTAAAAAGTTGCTGAGGCTGTGATCGCTGGTGCTCAGAAGATGGTCACGGGAGCCGGAGCAGGGAGGTCAGGCTCCGGCACTGCTGTGGGATCTGCAGCTGGACAAACACCCGCTTATGCTCCACCCGCCCCAGCTTCTCTAAGACATCTTCTCTAAGACATCTGCTGTGGGGGAGATAGAAGACCTGAAACAAAGCTTGGGTCCCTTTTCCCTAAGGGAAAAGATTTGGTTGTATTCTTCTCATTCTGTCTATTAAATGACTACTGATAAAAGCCCTGTGCTAAAAGCACTCGGAGGCTGTACTCCCTGTACTCCCAGCTTCTCTCCCTGAAGGCCTCTGCCAACCTTCTGCCAACCATTCCCCTCGCCAGGGACCATCACATTCAGCTCGGAAATCAGCTACATGGTCTCACCCGGGCCAATGCTTCCCCTCACAGGCCAGTCCCTTCCAACCCAGTCCAGAGGTCGTGCCACCAGGCCTGCTAGAAGCCCAACTGACTGCCTCTCCCTGGAAGCTGCCACTGTGAGCAGTTCCTTATAGTCAGCACATAGCTTCCTATGTCTGATGTCAAAATCCTGACTATATTTTGTTATTTGTAAATTTCAAACTTTTTAAAGATTCTTCAAATGCATAAAGGTTAAGCATGAGTACAGTCTCCGAGTACTTTTAGCACAGGGCTTTTATCAGTAGTCATTTAACAGACAGAATGTCTGAGAAGAATACAACCAAATCTTTTCCCTTAGGGAAAAGGGACCCAAGCTTTGTTTCAGGTCTTCTATCTCCCCCACAGCAGATGTCTTAGCATAGACTGCAGTCCCTGCTTAGAGAAAAATCTGTGCTTTTTACCAGAGCAACGGGAGCACTGCTTTACGTCTAATCCACTTAGGGCTATCCCTGCGGTGGAGGGGGCCTTAGGTTCCTCTGTACCACCAGTCTCCTTAAAACACTGGCAGGTGTGTGCTCTGTCCAAGAATGAGTAGAAAGAAACTGGGCTGGCTCAGATTTCATCCCAGTTCTGCAGGAACAAAAGCACAGGGTTTCTGTTTGTGTGTGCCACACGTGGAGTGGTGGTAGGATGAGACAGTGGATGCTGTCCTGACCCCCGGCTTCCCGTGTGTGAGTGGACATGTGTGCACATGTCTGCACGGCACACTCTGCATGTATGCACAGCGGGGTCAGAGGGTGGCCCCTGGGGGAACGCCCTCACCTCCGTCCAGCATTTTGAACCCAGGGTGTGCCTGACCCGAAGCAGGAAGGAGGGAAATGAAGAGGCTGAGCTGCTGCCTTTTTTTTTTAGAAGCTTTTATAAATGAGGTTTAACAAACACCAACGTGCAGGTGTGTTAGTAGCACAAGTCTGTGGCACCAGGCGCAGCCGCAGCCACACCAAGGCCACGGTGGCAGGTGCACCTCCAGGCTCCTGCCTTGTTTACACCTTAAAATCTCCCGAGACTCCTTTTCTGTCTGCATGTCTGCAGTGACGGGCAGCGACCTTCCAGACCCACACTCACTCCCCTCTCCTCTGTCAGAGCCAGGGCACGGGGCAGCGGGGTGGAGGTTTTAGGGTCCAAGAAAGCCACCCCGTCACCAGAGCTGCCCTCGGGACAGAGAGTGCCTCCCTCTCCACCGAGAGGAGTTGAGAAGGAAGGATCCTCTCAGGTCTGCGCTTTCAAGTCACAAACTCAGAGAAGACGCTACCCCAGCAAGATGAGAGGCTGCCTTCCGCTGCTGCCAGTTCTCATGGCAGAGTGTCCACACCACTTAGAAAAGAAAGGTCAACACAGTCTTGAGTGTTCAATTAAAAAACCCAAAGTATAAAAAATTATGGCCCTGAACGTTTAACCCCACGATGACTATGTTCTTCTACATGAAAACCATCCGGTGACAGATGAGCTGGAGCAACCTTCTGCGAAGCTCCTGCTCCAAAAGGCTTCATGTTGGGAGTGAATGCAGCGGTGTGTCTGAGGCTGGGAACGCCTGCTTGCAAGGAACAAAGGCCTCTGGATGGTGTTCCTGACGCCCCTCGAAGCAGGCGGCGGGTCGGGTGGACAAAGACTTCATCACCATCAGGAAACTGTCTTGGACCCAGGCTCATGCTTTGCCCACCATCAGTCGGGCCATCGCCTGGCTACCCTTCCTGCCATCATCAGAGGCTGGCCTCACGACCCCGAACAACAGCCTCCTGGGAGGTGAGTCGGAACCTGCGCTGTCTTCATGGCAGAGGGACAGCGGGGGTCGCTGTCTTGAAACAAATGTAAATGTGGTTGACAGGTTTGATTTCAAAACTGCCTTTGGCCCTGGACCATCCCATGAACTGCATAAGTAGTGTGTGTGTGTGAAAGTCACTCAGTCATGTCCAACTTTTTGCGACCCCATGGACCATACAGTCCATGGGATTTTCCAGGCCAGAATACTGGAGTGGGTAGCCTTTCCCTTCTCCAGGGGATCTTCCCAACCCAGGGATTGAACCCAGGTCTCCCACACTGCAGGCAGATTCTTCACCAGCTGAGGCACAAGAGAAGCCCGCATGAGTAAGTAGAAGGAATTTAAAGGCCTGACACAGGGCTGCTGTTTCCTGAGCCATGCACAGCCACAGAGCTTGGGCCCCAGGAAGCCAGGCTGGGGGGACCACACGGAGGACCCACCCTTGGACCCCAGCCTTCCAGCCCCCTTGGCGCTATCCTGGGTGGACCTACATGGCAGGTGAACGGCACTGTCAGAGCTGTTCTGCCCATGGCCCGTGTCGCGGCATCAGGTGGATGAGGGCAGGAGGGCTGGCCTGGAGACTCAGGAGCCAACGCCACTCCGAACAGGCGTGCGGCTGGCGCACCTGTGTCTCAGGGCCTGGGGTAGAGGTGGGGGTAGGCCCAGGGAAGGTCACCCAGGAGCCCTGCGTCTCTTGTGCACAGACACAAATAGACCGTGAGGTTACTCAGCTGGAGTTTTCTCAAAGGTTTCCTAAGCCACCAGTGGTGTTTCCAATTGAACAGGAGCAGTTTGGGCTCCTAGTTTAAGTTGAACTTTGAAAAAAAAAAAAGATACAGTATTTAACGGCGTACGACAACTTATTTACAATTTAAATAGAAATTTTCAATAATCAAAATACATTTTTAGCAAAAATTTAGACTGTAAAATTTTATAAAATAAACACCCATAGAAAAGCAGAACATCATGTCAGTACCATTTCAGATTCAGCACAAGATGAAGGCTCTCCAGTGCTGGGACCCTCTGTGGATGAGCAGGGTTCCCACAGCTAAGAAGATCCCCCCTTCTAACAAGCTGTTTACTGTCCTGATTTGGGCTGCTGTTATAAAATGCTGACCCAAAAAGAATCCCTCAGATGGACACCAGGACTATCTTGGCAAAGCCTGGGGATGAAGTGGCCCTGGGGCCCCCGTGAAGCCCCGTCACTGCAGCCAAGGCTCGGGTCATGACCCTGGCTGCCAGCCCTGGACGCTCATGCTGGTGTGGCCCCACCACGGGACAGGTCACCATGCCTCCTGAGCCCAGGCTGCCCACCTGGAGGCTGGCAGACCCCATGGGGTTGGCTCCGCGAACCCGGCCACTTCCTCGCCTTGTGGTGACTTGCCCATCTCCAGGAAAACTCTTTTATTCGTGTAGCTTGTTAAAAAGTAAGAAAGGAGTAGCGGTCAACTTTGGCCAAAACAAAAGCTTTTGTGCGCGTGTCTAGCCCCATCTGGTGCCCCTGCGGGGCTGCTCCTGGCAGGGTCCCCCGTGGAGGTGTCTGTGTGTGCACACAGCCGCGCCACCATCTAGATCACGAACGAGGACTTGTGCCTGAAGTCACCCTGAAAGGCCAACATAGCAGGTTAGAGGGTGGCCAGCAGGTGGGAAAGGAGCCTGACACCACTTCCCTCGATGTGCTCTTGGATGGGAATGGCTACAAGGCCTGCGGACCGAATGCCCCACGAGCACACCGCCGGGGGCACGCTGAGGGGCTCGTGTGCTGGACATAACTCAAATCTCTCTCCTAGGGACCCACCTGGTTTTCGGGGGGATGCCATCTTCCCTGTGGAGACACCGTCTCCAGGCTCCCTTACCTCCTCATCTGTCCTGATGTAGTTAACTCCATCTGGCTTCCCTGGGTTCTTGTAGCTGAAACAGAGCAGAGGAGCTGGGTGACACCTGACAGGCCATAGCAATGCTCAGGGCACGCTGTTCACACAGGACAGGCTCACCTTTCCCCGCTCCGGTCGTGGCTCATGAAGTAGCCACGTCTATAGGCACAGCAGATGCCCCCTGTGATGAGGGCCAGGACGGTCAGCACGACTAGGACCCCCCCGATGATGCCGCCAATGTTGAGGTCATCTGGAGAAGGCGAGGAGTGAGCAGATGCTGTCCCCCCCAATACCGCCCCCAGCCTGGAGCAGCTCTGCCCACAGGCTGTGACACCACCCGCGGCAGCACAGACGCCACAGCCACGGAGCATGGCCTGCACCATGGGGAGTAACAAGCCTCTGGGGCACATCCTAGAGCTTTCTTACTGAGACACAGTTCCCCTACAGATCAGAACTAGGAGCCAGAGTCCTAAGGAAGAAAATCCCCTAAATTTCGAGGGCTTTTCTTTGCTGATTATTTAGCTTCATGTAGTCGTTAAAAGGGCAAATAGGAGCTAAGAACGTGGCCTTGCAGCCACCAGCCGTCCCTCAAGGAGATCCTCAGCTGCACTCTCGAGCTTCAGTGTGGGGCCTGAGGCTGCACCCTTTGTGCAGATGAAAGCACAGTGGAAACCACGCAGGGGTGTATTGACCAACGCTGTCCAGGCTGGGAGCTGCTGCAGTTCTCCCTTGTCTGGTAGAGGGTTCTTGAACGTGAGCACATGGTTAAAGATGCATTTGAATTCTGATTTCATAACGTCAGTTTCCAAGCTCCGTCTCTCGGGTCAGGAACTCTGGGGCACAGCCCAGGAATCTTCTTCCTGCCCAAGAGCAGCTCCCCAAATCTGGCAGCAGCTGGGGAGTCCCCTGGAGACCAGTTCCACGGGGTCCCTGTGGGGACCTGGGGTGGGCCCTGGACCTGCCCACCTCCACTGAGCCCCGACAGCCCAGAGGAAGAATCACCCCAACAGCATAAATTACTGGGGTGAGCCCTAGTTTCTGCTTACTGCAAAAAGGTGAGACCAGGTAAATTCCTAGAGACCTTACACAACCTTACGTTTCCATGATTCTATCAGTTACCAAAGAAATGGAGTTCAGGATACTTCAGTGAAAGCTGTGGGTTGAGCAGAGAACCCGTGGGTCAGTCTTTCAGAGGGTCCTCCCACCAGACCCGGCAGACTCCAGGGAGCCCGTGCGCACTGCAGAGGGCAGCTGGTGCTGAGCTGAGGGCACCAGTGAGCGTGACCGGCCCGCCAGCCCCCGGGTCGAGGCTCAACAGACACTCACACACTTCCATGTCCTGCTCCTCGCAGCGCGCCGAGCCCGCGTCGTTGGATGCGATGCAGTAGTACTGGCCTGAGTCCTCCTTGTGGACGGCGCTGAACACCTGCCAGGCGTCAGGAGTGAAGGGAGACCCAGTGCCGTCCCACCTCCCCACCAGGGGCTGTCCCCAAACACGACAATGTGGCTCAGTCTTGCCCACGACACCATGAGCAGCCCAAACACACCAACGATGTTGCAATGTCATCGTGTGGCCAGTGAGCAAGGCCCACTGCCTCCCGACTCTGCTCCAGATGGCGCTGGGCAGGCTGCCCTGCACTCCCCTTGGCTACTGTCCCCTCAGCTCTGCCTGCCCTCCGGCACCCACTTACAGGCTTTCCTGTCTATAAAGGGCAGGGTTGGGGGGAAGTGGTGGTTCCTGATATTAGGGTCTGTAGCTCTGGTCTCCTGTCTGCTCACAGGTGCTCTGCCCACAGCACAGACGCCCATACCGCACCTCTTCCCAGAGCTCTTACCAGAGTGCCCGTCTCAGGGTTTAAGACGAAAGAGGAGTTTCGAAAGCGGGGGTTGGCCCTGGAGTCTGTGGGCAGTGGCACGTCGTTGCGGTACCAGCTGTAGTGCGGCCGCGGGAAGCCCTCACCCTCCTGGCAGGACAGGGTGGCCGCCTTGCCCACAGGCACGGCCCTTGGCACCCTGCACACCGGGGCCACCGGCTTCACTGTGGGAGGAGAGTGGGCGGGGGTGAGAACCAGCAGCAAGGCCTGTTTTTACCCGAGCCCACTGAGAAAGCTGCTCCACAGCAGGAATCCCAGCCCCCGTGAAGACCCCTAGCCTTTCCAGTGCCTCCGGCTTGTGAGGGGCGAGGCAGAAGCTCCACTTCCCTCCCCACCCCCGACCTGTAGCTCTCAAAAGCCCTCCCTGCCTAGCCCCTGTGGGTCCTGCCACACCCACAGGGACGTGGCTCTGGAAGAAAAGGAAGCTGGTCTTTTCCACCAGCAGAGGCCGAGCCTAGGGCAAGGGGCCTCTGCCCCGCATGCACCCCCACCTTGCACGGTCAACTCGATGACAATCTCGTCGATCTCCTTGCGGTCGTTCCGAGCAACCACCTCGCAGCGGTAAAGGGCCGAGTCTTTCCTCGTCACGTTCCAGATCTTCAGAGACGTCTTCCCCAGCAGCTCTGCACGGTCAGTCAGGTCTCCTGTGGAGAGGAGAGGCACTGAGGGACTCCCTACAGATGCCTGGCTCCCCCTAAGGCTTCCCCGTTAAAGGAGAAAACTAGTCACCCGGCACTAAAAGACAAGGAGCATTCCACAGACAGTGCTGCGACCACAGGGTACCCCCGTGCAAGAGCGACCTGGACCCCGACCTCGCAGCCCACACCATACACAACACACCTTACTGCACGAGCTACACTCAAACCCTTAGGAAGAAAGAGATGTGAACCACATGACCTTGGACTAGATAGTGATCTCTCAGATATGACGCCAAAAGCACAAGCCCTGCACAACCCCTAACACACACAGTTACATTGTTCCAAATTGGGAAAGGAGTATGTCAAGGCTGTATATCGTCACCCTGCTTATTTAACTTATATGCAGAGTACGTCATGAAGCTCCCTGTGCTTCCATGTCTTTGTGCCTCACGTGCTCCTGGCCCAGCACCCCCTGCAAAGAGTCAGACACAACTCTGCACCCCCGCCTTGCTCTCCTGCGAGGGGTTATCGGCATCCAGGTATATGCAGCGGTCACTGCTGTCCCGCTGCTGCTGAAGTCACTGAACTTGTAAGTCATGGCTCACGAGAGGGAGGTGGCCTCAGAGAATGTTCACTAGATACCTCAAAGAGATGGCTGCACGGAAACTAAAGTCCTCCTGAGGAGGTGATATTTACTGAAGCATAGAGGCAGCTACAGGGAGGCTCCACCCCTATCCTCACCACTTCTGCAGGCTCGAATTCGCCATAGGAAAACAGACAGAAAACCAATTCCGGCTCCAGATGTAGGTCCACGCAGAGCCAAGTCTTGGCCGCAAGTGCACGCCAGGGCCTTCTGTACAAAGAGGAGGACCACAGGATCATACCCTGAATCTTGTTGTCGAAAAACACATAGGTGGTTTGTTCATCTTGGATCTTCTTCCATTCAATCCTGGGGTCATTTGTCTGTGAATCCGTAATGATACAAGATAGTTCCACACCTAATGAGAAAGGGGTTAAAAAAAAGAGAGAGAGAACTCTCTGTGAATGTGGAACAATTTCAGGTTCACCTGTATACCCAGACCCTACAAGCTATGTCTATTTAGGTCTGTTGTGTAGATTAAAAATCCAGCTAGCGCCAGACTCTGAGAGAATTTAATTTTAGCCAGAAAAACAATGAAGCTGATTAGCAAAGAGAGTGCATGTCCCCCTCATCCTGTGCTTCTATGTTAGAATGCTCTTGGCCATGTAAATGCAGACGCGCCAGGGACCAGGTGGTGGCCAGCAGGGAGCCTGCTGAGTTGCCGAGAGCCGCCGAAGCCTTGCTGCGCTGACACGCATGCACACCGGGGGTGCCGACGGGCCTCTTGGGCACTCACGTCCGTGTGCCTGTCCTGTGTCAGCCGCCAGACCACCGAGTAATGCCCCTTTGCCTCAAGCCTCCCTTGTACTTACTTTCAAATTCCTGAACCACTGGGGTTCGGTTGCTGGATTTGAGATTCACAGCCCCGATCAAGCAGCCTGAGAGGAGAAAGAAAAGCCAAGTCAGAGACGCTGCGGCTCTGAAACGGCAGAGAGCCTGCATCTGAGGCCAGATTTTCCTTCATGGAGGCTGCAGTCACTAGCCACAGGGGACAGAAGACATCCTATTCCACAACCAAGTCTCTTAAGATATGGCAGGGTGATGGCTTTCTCTCAGTCTGACCTTCGCCAGAAGGAACCGGGAGAAAAGAGGAGAGTTTCCAGAGTGAGCTCTCTTTCTTCGCCCCAGAATAAAGACGCTAGAGCTCTCAGGACCTTCCCTCTAAGTATGTATTTGTGAGGGACTGTAAGAGAAGAGCTACACATCGATAAACTGGATGACCCAAAGGAAATGGACAAATTCTTAAAGCCATACAACTTTCTAAGACTGAATCATGAAGAAAGAAAATCCAAATAGACCCATCACTAGTAAGGAGATTGAAACTGTAACCAAAACCTCCCCTAACACAAAAGTCCAGGACCAGACAGCTTCCCTGGTAAATCCTAACAAACATTCAGTGATTTGATACCTGTCTTTCTCAAACTACGCCAAAATGGAAGAGGAGGGAAGACTTCCTAACTGATTTGTCAAGGCCAATATCACCCCGATACCAAAACCAGACAAAGGTGACACACAAAAAGAATATTACAGGCCGATATCTCTGAGGAACATAGATGCAAAAAACCTCAGCAAAATATGAGCAAACTGAATATAACAATACACTGAAGAGATCATACACCACAAACAAGTGGGATTTATCCAGGCATGCAAAAATGGTTCTATTCAATGTTAGATATGACTGAGCAATTCCTCCACTCCTGGATATTTATCAGAAGAAAACAAAACATTAACTATAAAAGATACATGCACACCAATGTTCACTGCAGCATTATCTACAGTAGTGAAGATATGGAAACAAACTAGGTGGCCATCAGTGGAAACACAGATAAACGGTGTGTGTGGCGGGGTGGGGGTGGGGGGTAATGTGAATGTATAAATCCGAGTGGGATGGAATATTACACCGCTATACAAAGGATGAAATCTTGCCATTTGCAACAACATGGATGAAACTTGAGTTGTTATTCCAAGTGAAATGTCAGATGGAGAAAGACAAGTACCGTGTGATTTCAGTCACCGGTGAAATAGGAAAGCAAGCAAAGGAAATGAGAAAATAAATGAACAAACCAAAGGATAAGAGATCAAGAAGAGAGAGTAACGGTTACAGAGCGGGTGGGGACGGGTATAGGGGTGAGCAGTACAGTGACAGATGGAAACTAAACTTTTGGTGGTGAGCAGCTGTAGTGGAAGTATAGTGCTGTATGAAGCTTGTATAATGTTATAAATCAATGTTATCGCAATAAAAAATTTTAAAAAAATTTTATCTTGCTTGGAGTCACTGTTAATCTTTCTATCATCTCCGAGATCCACATAGGCCTTCCTGCCATTCCTCCCTCTGGCCTGGCACCTTCCCAGTAGGATGGCATGGACATTCTGGGTACAGTTACCAGCCACACAAAGGTTCACTTCGCTGGATTTGCTGTTTATCTAACCTGTGGTTCCCAACATTAAAGGCTTTCTCCAGTCTTGAGTAAAATAAGAAAAATAACAACATGGTGATTTTCATGAAGTTTAGTTGAGTGAAGCTAATGGATGAAATCAAAATATGCTATTTGCATGGTGATCCAGAGATCAAATTGCCAACATCCACTGGATCATGGAAAAAGCAAGAGAGTTCAAGAAAAACATCTATTTCTGCTTTATTGACTATGCCAAAGCCTTTGACTGTATGGATCACAATAAACTGTGGAAAATTCTTAAAGAGATGGGAATACCAGACCACCTGATCTGCCTCTTGAGAAATCTGTATGCAGGTCAGGAAGCAACAGTTAGAACTGGACATGGAACAACAGACTGGTTCCAAATAGGAAAAGGAGTACGTCAAGGCTGTATATTGTCACCCTGTTTATTTAACTTATATGCAGAGTACATCATGAGAAACGCTGGGCTGGAAGAAGCACAAGCTGGCATCAAGATTGCTGGGAGAAATATCAATAACCTCAGATATGCAGATGACACCACCCTTATGGCAGAAAGTGAAGAGGAACTAAAAAGCCTCTTGATGAAAGTGAAAGTGGAGAGTGAAAAAGTTGGCTTAAAGCTCAACATTCAGAAAACGAAGATCATGGCATCTGGTCCCATAACTTCATGGGAAATAGATGGGGAAACAGTGGAAACAGTGTCAGACTTTATTTTTCTGGGCTCCAAAATCACTGCAGATGGTAACTGCAGCCAAGAAATTAAAAGACACTTATTCCTTGGAAGGAAAGTTATGACCAACCTAGATAGCATATTCAAAAGCAGAGACATTACTTTGACAACAAAGGTTCATCTAGTCAAGGCTATGGTTTTTCCTGTGGTCATGTATGGATGTGAGAGTTGGACTGTGAAGAAGGCTGAGCACCGAAGAATTGATGCTTTTGAACTGTGGTGTTGGAGAAGACACTTGAGAGTCCCTTGGACTGCAAGGAGATCCAACCAGTCCATTCTGAAGGAGATCAGCCCTGGGATTTCTTTGGAAGGAATGATGCTAAAGCTGAAACTCCAGTACTTTGGACTCCTCATGTGAAGAGTTGACTCATTGGAAAAGACTCTGATGCTGGGAGGGATTGGGGGCAAGAGGAGAAGGGGACGACAGAGGATGAGATGGCTGGATGGCATCACTGACTCGATGGACATGAGTCTGAGTGAACTTCGGGAGTTGGTGATGGACAGGGAGGCCTGGCGTGCTGCAATTCATGGGGTCACAAAGAGTCGGACACGACTGAGCGACTGATCTGATCTGATCTGATGGTGATCCCTTTCAAAACTAGCTCCTGACTCTCCATGAGTTTAAACAATGTTGTAATCGGTTATCATGGTCTCAGAATGTTTTAGCCGATTTTCTTGGGTGAAAAGATTAAGTAGGTACACTGACCACCTATGAAGAGTCCTTTGGCTGCTTGGCCTCTAGGAAAATCTGCCATCCCCAGAGAAGGCCTTCCTGGGCCTCAGCTGACAACACAGGTAAGAATACGTGAAGACTTGTGCTCTGAGCTCCAGGTCACAACCATCCATTCAATAAGCCAGAGAGATGGTGGGGCGGGCACGGAGGTGTTTCACTGCACGAGTCACCGCTTGGACACCCTCCTTTGCCCCTTGGGTGGGGCGCCAGCTCAGCAGATGCACAGTAGGAGCCAGAGGGCCAGGTCAGTGTCTAGTCCCAGTATCATCTGGTTAGGAGACTGAGCTCTGGAAGGATAAGACCCCACCCCTGCAGACAGTGGTCTGCAAGGGAAAACGAGTGCTCTTCCTAAGAGACTGTGGTGGGCGGCGGTGAGGCTGCCAGATGGAGAATGCATGTCAGGGTCAGCAGGAGGAGGAGTGAGGCCCGGACACGCACCAGCAGCCAGCGTGGGGTCGGGGCTGCTTGTGGCTCGACCATTCTCCTGCTGAGAAGGAAAACTGAACCACTGGGGTTTTTCTCAGAACAGAACTGACACCCAGCCTGCTGAGGAAAGAGCCAAGCAGGAGGGGTGGGAAGGCCAGAGTGCTGCAGGGGTTTCACCCTGTGGGTTGGCTCCAGCACCTTTTGAAAGTACTGCCCCCTCCCTGGTCCCGTCGGGGGCGGGGTGACCATGCGCCCAGCTGGTTCACATCTATGAGCACAGAACCAAAACCAGAAGCCAGGAGTTTCAATGCGCAGTCCCTACTTCACTGCTCAAACAGTCCCTTATTATAGAGAGAGCAGCAACAGCAGGTGAGAAGAGGATCTGGGGCTGAAGGAAGCCTGATTCAGACCCTGAAGTCCCGCTCACATTCCTCTGTTCTGCAGGACCTTCCTTAGCCGAGAGGCCAGGGAAACAGCCTTGAGGAAGCCTCTGGAAGGCATGGCAATGGTGTCTCATCTCCAGCAGCTCCCTCCTCCTTCCGGGAAGCCGGGACACTGAATCTGGGAAGCAGAGGAGCGGGCAGGTGGGGAGGAGGCTTCGCTGGGTCCTGCAGCCTCCTGCCCCTGTTCCCTACCACCCAGACGCCTGCGTCGCTCTCCTGGTCTGGAACAATGCCACAACTCTGAGTAGCAAGTACATATTTGTACTTTGTTTTGTGAGACCCCCAGGCTTGGGGGTCTGATGCCAGGCAGGCTGTGGGGGGATTACTTTGGGGCCCCATTTAAAAGCCCATGTCCCACTCCACCTCCTTGGCCCGAGAGGACATACCCTGAATTCTAACTCAGCAGGCTGGGAAGGGCCCGGGTCTGTGTCTCTCCAAGCCCCTCATGTCAAGTCAGGGCCACCCCAAGTGCAGAGCCCAGTCCCCAGAAGCACAGGCCTGCTGCTGGGTATAAGGACTCGGCTTGCTCCCCCTTTGCTTTCTCAAGAATCACTGGCTACCAAGTGCTTCTGGATCCCCAGGCCGAAGGACCTGATAACAATAAAAAACAGTCATAGGAAAGTAGACTGTGAGCTGGAACAGCTGCTGAGGTAAGGCCATCTCGGCCGCAGGCAGCCAACTCCGCAGAGGGTGCCCTGCTCTGGTCACTTGCCCCGGAGCCCACACCGGTGCCAGTGTCCTGAGGCAGTCTGAAACAGAGGGAAAATGAAACCCCAAAGGCACCACCCAACCCACAACCATACACATCAGGTGGCGAAGTGCAAACTGCCCGTCTTCTCCTCCCGTGGAAACAAAACCAATATGAACAGCAAGACAGGCCTGCTGGCTCCTGGGCCAGGCGGGGGCCTTTCTTTTGCCTTCTCAGTGCCTGCAACCATCTTAACTGCAGAGACAGCTCTCAATGAAAAATCACACTGATCTGGGTTTACATTCATTACTGTAAACTGAGAGGGGAAAGCGACTCTGTTAGAAAATGTTTCCACTAAAGCCGGATGCTTGGCTCACTCGGGACTCGCCTGCCTGCGTGTGTCTGTAAAGAGTTATATTTAGCTGCTGACATTCCGTCCAGTCCAGCGAGCGGGCCTGGGGCCGCGCGGGCGCACAGAGGCTCCACTGCGAGCCGCCTCGCAGGTTCCAAGACTCCGGGCTAAATATAAACAGCAGCGCAGGCCCTCCAGTGAGAAGGCTGCACATCCGCCCTTGGAGACCACGCCTGCGTGCTGGTGAGCAGGGCCTATCCCTGGAAGAAGGCCTCCCATCATAGCACGTTTTCAACATTGCTTTGGTTCCTTAAGCAAGTTTTACGGAATTTAAGAGCAGGGGGAGAAGGTCCATGTCAGTGATATTTTCCAGACACACTGTAGAGGGTTCTGATGAGAACATAGGCAGCTGAAGCTCTGGTTAAAGCTGGCCTGTTGTTACTCTGGCTCAACTAAATGGTTATCCAAAGAGACCCTTACAAATCAAGTATGAAGAGAACCAACCAAGCATCATGGAGTTCCAAATAAATCTGACTGTGATGGTCCAAGTGTCAACTTGAGAGTGTTTGTGTGTGTGTGTGCTAAGTTGCTTCAGTTGTGTCTGACTCTTTGCGACCCTATGAACTACAGCCCCCAAGGTTCCTCTGTCCATGGGATTCTCCAGCCAAGAATACTGGAGTGGGTTGCCATTCCCTTCTCCAGGGGATCTTCCCAACCCAGGGACAGAACCTGTATTCCTTAAGTCTCCTGCATTGGGAGGCGGGTTCTTTACCAATAGTGCCACCTGTGATTAGTGTTCAATTGTGGACTTTAACTGCACTGTCCTCTTTAATGTGTGTGGGGGGTGGGGGTGGGGTGTGGGCAGCGCTCATCCAGTCAGTCAGGAGGCACCAACAAATCAAAAATGCCCGTCTCCCAGGCAGGAGGGCACCCTCAACCCTCCTGGTCTCCAGCCTACAGACCTTCCCTGCAGAGTTTCAACTCACCAGCCTCCATAATTATACGAGACAGTTCTTAACAGTAAATCTCTGTATGTGTATAGAACATACATATGTAAAGGAAATGCATTCTGTTCTAGACACACACACACACACACACACACACACACACACACACACACAACCTGTTTGCTGCATTTCTCTGGGGGACCCTGACTTACACCCTGGACACAGAGCATCTTGTCTTGAATCTCAGATTTATTGGGAACAGCACATGTACCCCAGTGACTCTAGACAGAGCCTCAGCACTATCACATCCTGCTCCAGGGCTCCGCTAAGCAGCAAGACGTCAGTGAGGCGCTGCTGACGCCAATTCAGATTGCTATTTCCTTTAACTCATCTCCAGGCCAACGCCATAGAAGATTCCTGACCACAGCTCCCACTAACCAGGCCAGGTCACAGCAGATGAAGTCTATCAAGCGGTAACCTGGACAGTGTCTGAAAAGCTAATGCCCTGGAGGGAGCCCTCCCCTCACCCTCCCTTCTCAGGCAGAGGTGTTCACACAGTCCAGGGAGCCCTTCCAGGGTCACAGTGGAAGGAGTCCCATCACTAAAGGAAGCTGAGGGGGGCAACCTGGCAAGGGGGAGGAGGAATGGCTGGGTCCAATATGTCCTTCAGCATCAAACCACCCGGTAAACCGGAGCCTGGGGGGTCAGCCTAGAAGGGCAGAGGAAGGGGGGCACAGCCAGGGTCGGGGTGGAGGTGCTGGGGTAGGGAGGAGGGGTCTGTGCACACTGGTTTTAATGCCGCTGGACCTGAGGTGGAAGAACGCATTCTATTTCTTCTCTAACACCAGTGTATGAAAACCATTTCCTACTGATGGCATCTGAGACATACATATAATAAACAAATTATTATGAAGCAATTTGATTTTTCTTATATTAACAAAGAGTGAAACATTCAATCTACTTATACTTTAAGTTCAGACCAGATTATACATTCAATAAATACAGCCAATGCAAAAAAAATAAATATTTTTAATTTTACATTAAAGCTAGCTGTAAGGAGACAGAAACAGGGCAGTATGAGAGAAAAATCTAGAGTTTAGAGACAGGGGCACAGTCAGGACAAAATATATAAAGTTTACTATATAAAGGCACATAAAAATAGAAAAAGGGAGAAAGTGCAAAACTATAAAAAAAAAAAAGTAGATAGAAGAGGAAATGGAATACAGATCGGAATACAGATCAATAGTCGGCATGAGAGATTGCTGAAACATCTGCAGGGGTGGCCTCGGTCTGATTTTTTTAACTGGTCTTCACCTGCTCCACTAGGAACAGGAAAATCAGACATGCCTGTCTAGAGAGGAAATTCTTCCCTGGGAAGTCACATCAAAGACACTATCATTCTGGGACAAAAATCGAGTAAAGCCATGGTCATCTTCACTTGTTTTGCTAACAATTTCAATCTAACAAAACAAGGACTCCAGCCCTGGCTGACTTGCAGAGTATTTCATGTCAAAAGCTGCTCTGAAGGAACGACTTTAGCATTACGTGTTTTATTTTAGTTAAAAAAAAAAAAAATACACTATAAGGACCCATGAAATCATTTATTCTAATAAATAACTTCACTTTTAAAAAAGAGTGAGGGGCTGCCTGACAGACATAACAGGGTGTGGTGCTGTGATGGTGCGTCTGCGGCCAAGTGTTCACCAAACCCTTCAGAACCGTACACCACAAAGAGTGAACTTTGTAGTTCATAAACACTGAAAAGTACAGGGACTTCCCTGGTTGCTCCAGTGGTTAAGAATCCACCTTGCGATGCCTGGGGCACGGGTTTGATCATGAGATCCCATGTGCCACAGAACTAGGCCCATGCGCTCCAAATGGAGAGCCCACGCGCTGCAATCAAAGAGCGGCGTGACACGGTGAAGACCCGGCGTGCCGCAGCTCAGACCCAATGCAGGCAAACATATACACACATACATACACACATATCATACAAGATGTCCTGGGAAGCAGGATGGAATGCAGACTCTGACGAATGAAACTAACTGTATTACGAGTGAAATAACCTCACTTAAGCGGGAGGGGAAGAAAGGAATTGACAGAAATAACTTTGGGAAATATGTTCTGACTGGATATAACAAGGCTACTAAGAGAAGAACGTTGCACAAACACTGCACTCGAGTTGATAAAGTTACGTCTTACGGCAGTATAGGTGAGCGACTCTGAAATACTTTACACATATACCTGGGTTGAGCAAATAAAAACTGTAAGGGCCACCATCAATAATGAGAGCCAAATTCCTCACTGTCAGAAAAAAAAAAAAAGAAGTTATGAATATGCAAGGAGGAAGCCAGAAATAGCTCTGTAGCGCTAGATCAGTCAGAGGCACTAATACAAACTAATGTTTATTTCATATACGCAAGAACAGAAATAAATACAAATGTGTGTGCATACATGGTTCACTATAAACACACACACTTCCTAGCCCTGTCCTCCAAGAGCCTAGAAGTCCTGACACCTCCATAACAAAGAACACACTCAGTACTCAGATCCTGATTTCTAAATACCATTCCCCGGTGAAGGGAACTAGAACTCCTTGGAGAAATGGCTAATTCTGAGGCTGGGGTGGGAAAAATATTACAAGATAAGCCTGGAACATCTTGTAGTGCCAGAAAGTGAGGAAGTGTTAAAACAAACAAACAAAAACATCAAAGGACCAGAAGCCAAATTGAAAGAGCTTCCAAAGACTAAAGCTGGAAGATCTGAGCACAAAAAATAAATGACAGACTGTGTTACAACACAAAGAATAAAATAAATATCCATGAGTCCATATGATATGCATATGCTAATGAATACGCAAATGGATGGGACAGAGAGAACTTTCTTTATGGAAGAATCCCAATTAATAATGTAGAATGAATGAGGGAAACAGAAAACCATCTTTAGAATAACAGAGTAATAGCTGCTTCCGGCAAGATCCATTGATGGTTGCCAAAATTAGTGGGAAAACTTTAAGGAGAAACAGAACATTTGGACAGTTTCAGAATATCTGATCCCCCAAATATTTAATAGCTATTGTGGTGGTTTTACATATGAACACAGATTATCTAATATTCTGCCCTGCAGAAGGTGAAGTCTAACACCCCTCTCCTTGAGGTAGGCTGAATGAACCTCAAACAGTGTTAAGGAGAAATAGTAACTTCACAGGGTAGAAACCCAGAAGCCATCACCTAAACCCAGAGATCCAGGGAGCATTATCAATGACATGTCATGGTGATATTATAAGAAGGGTGCTATACCTCTGTGGTATTCGCTCAGCCACTCTCTTAAAATCTATAACACAAGTCTAATCATTAGAAGACATCAGAAAAACTCTGAGGAACATTCTACAAAATATCCAACTGCTACTCTTTTTTTTTTTTTAATTTTAAAAAGTGATTACAGGTTTTTCTATTACATCCTAGTTTAGGGCTTCCCTGATAGCTCAGCTGGTAAAGAATCTGCCAGCAGTGCAGGAGACTCCGGTTTGATTCCTGGGTCAGGAAGATCCTCTGGAGAAGGGATAGGCTACCCACTCCAGTATTCTCGGGCTCCCCTTGTGGCTCAGCTGGTAAAGATCGGCCTGCAATGTGGGAGACATGGGTTCGAGCCCTGGGTTGGGAAGATCCCCTGGAGAAGGGAAAGGCTACCCAGTCCAGTATTCTGGCCTGGAGAATTCCATGGACTGTATAATTCATGGGGTGCAAAGAGTTGGACATAACTGAGTGACTTTCACTTTTGTTGATACAGAGTTCTATTATTTTTCTGTTGACCAATCATGATACAGTGGTATTAAGTGAGTAATAGTTATATAATCACAATAAGTAAAAGATGTTTATCAGTTTTCACAATCAATGGCCAGACAAAAAATAAAAGATAATTACAACTGCAAGCCATAATGGGAATATGACTAACTTAACAATACAAAATAATTACATACAATTGAGGGAGGGGGCTCAAGCAGAGTGATGTGGTAAGTGGAAGTGTATAAATGCACATGTTTTCATCTACCCAGCCAGTCTATGTCTTTTGGTTGGTGCATTTAATCTATTTACATTTAATGTAATAAACGATATGTATGATCCCATTACCATTTTCTTATTTGTTTAGGGTTTATTTTCTGTAGGTCTTTTCCTTCTCTTGGGTTTCCTGCTTAGAGAAGTTACTTTAGCATTTGTTGTAAAGTTGGTTTGGTGGTGCTGGATTCTCTTAACTTTTGCTTGTCTGGAAAGCTTTTGAGTGCTCCATCAAATCTGAAGGAGAGTCTTGCTGGGTAGAGTATTCTTGGTTGAAGGTTCTTCCCTTTCATCACTTTAAATCTTGCCATTCCCTTCTGGCTTGTAGAGTTTCTGTTGAGAAATCAGCTAATAGCCTGATAGGAGTTACCTTGTATGTTATTTGTCATTTTTTCCTTGTTGCTTTTTAAATATTTTATCTTTTTAAATTTTTGTCAGTTTGATTACCATGTGTCTCAGTGTGTTCCTCCTTGGGTTTATCCTTCTTAGGACTCTTGGTGCTTCCTAGACTTAGTTGACTATTTCCTTTCCCATGTTTGAAAAATTTTCAGCGATTATCTCTTCAAATATTTTCTCAGGTCCATTCTCTCTTCTCCTTCTGGGACACTTAAAATGTGAATGTTGGTACATTTAATGTTGTCCCAGAGGTCTTTTAGGCTGTTTTTATTTCTTTTCATTCTTTTTTCTACATTCTGTTCTGTGACAGTGACTTACACCATTCTGTCCTCCAGGTCATTTATCCGTTCTTCTGCCTCAGTTATTCCGCTATTGATTCCTTCTAGTGTATTATTCATCTCAGTTTGTTCTTTAGTTCTTCTAGGTCTCTGGTAAACAATTCTTGCATCTTCTCAATCTTTGCCTCCATTCTTTTCCTGAGATCCTGAATTGTCTTCAGTATCATTATTCTGAATTCTTTTTCTGGAAGGTTGCCTATCTCCACTTAATTTAGTTGATTTTCTGGGGCTGTATCTTGTTCCTTCATCTGGGACATACCTTTCTGCTTTTTCATTGTGATTAACTTTCTGTAATATGGCTGTTGTTTTAGCTGCTGTGAGACTGTGCTTCTTCTGTCTGCCCTCTGATGGATGAGGCGAAGAGGCTTGTGTAAGCTTCTTGATGGGAGGAACTGGCATGGGAAAAACTGGGTCTTGCTCTGGTGGGCGGGGCCTTGCTCAATAAAGCTTTAATCCAATTATCTGCTGATGTGTGGGTTTGCACTCCATCCCTTGTAGTTGTTTGGCCTGAGGCGACACAGGTCTGGGGTCTGTGATCACTTTTTAAAATCCAGATGCATATCAGAATTACCTTAAAATATTTTGAAGAATAAAAATGCTCAGGTATTGCTTTTTTCCTCTGGAGCTCATCAGATTTCTAATGAGCAATCATGTTTAAAAACAACTAGACTATATGACGATCTTTTATCTAGTTTGTTTCACTTTTTCTATTTCATGTTCAGTGTTCCTATTTCATTTAGTTTATGTTCTCCAATTTCTCCATCTCTTCATTTTTTTTTGGTATTCTTTCTCAATTTTTATCAAGTATAGTATAAAAGCTTTTGTGTATATATATATATAAATACATATACATATTTTAGAAAATGTATGAATTTTTGCATAACTAAAAAAATTATATTTTGATTCTGCTTGTTTGACTTAGTATGAATAGAATGCTAGATTTCTAATTTAAAAATATATATTCAATAAGCAACAAAGGTTTACTGTATGGCACAGGGAACTATAGTCAATATCTTGTAATAACCTGTGATGGAAAATAATTTCAAAAATAATATATGTGTATTTTTTTATATATGTGTATTTTTTTATATATGTGTATGTGTATAACTCAATCACCCTGCTGTGCACCTGAAACACTGCAAGTCAATTATACTTCAATAAAATACACATATTTTTTTAAATCACAAATTAAAAGCAAACTGTATACAAAATAGACAACGACGACCTACTGCATAGCACATGGAATTACACTCAATATTTTATAATAAGCTGCAAGGGAAAAGAATCTGAAAACAAATAGATATATATGTATAACTGAATCACTGTGCTGCACACGTGAAACTAACATTATAAACCAACTATATTAACTTTTTTAAAATAAATTACATGGCATATATACACACTCTTTAAATACATTTGATTTTTGTCAAAAATAATTTGTAAAATGAAAAAAATAAAGCAAACTGGAGCTTGGGAAAAAAGCGTTGTTCTCATTCCAGATAAACAATAAAGCAGGAATCTCTGTGTTCTTTTGAAATAATTCATCTCAATGGAGAAGGTTGTCATTTTTCGCTTTTGTAGACCCACAAATTCAGAGAAGGAAATGGCAACCCACTCCAGTATTCTTGCCTGGAGAATCCCGTGGATGGAGGGGCCTGGTGAGCTGCTGTCTATGGGGTCGCACAGAGTCGGACACGACTGAATCGACTTAGCATGCATGCATGCATTGGAGAAGGAAATGGCAACCCACTCTAGTATTCTTGACTGGAGAATCCCATGGACAGAAGAGCCTGATGGGCTGCCATCTATGGGGTTGCACAGAGTCAGGCTTAGCAGCAGGAGCAGACCCACAAATTACCACGACACCCACACACCCGATTTCCCTCTGTTGTAACGCAGGTCCAGTGTGGTCCCTGAGCCAAGCCACAGGGCGACAGGGGCCCAGCCTCTCCTCCCTCAAACCTCCTTATCACATGGCTGTGATTTCAGAACCCAAGAGGACAATAGGTCTCTAGAAACAGAAACATTGTTTGTACGTGACAGGGCCCATCTCATGTGGCAAAATTTAACAGGGGAGAGCAATTTAAAACGAGCTGTACACTCTGGATTAGAAATGATGTGCAGGTTCCAAGTCAAACTACAGCCACAATCTAAACAAGAACGTGGTGTGTATACATGACACGAAGTACACCTCTTCACACAGATACACAGGCTGTGCACCATCTCACACACATGCACGCCGACGTCCCCAGGAGCACTCCTGCGTGCTGAGTGCTGGGCGCCCCGGAGGCAGGGCTGTGCTGACCCTCCCTCCCCTGACAGAGAGGCCACTGGGGAAGAGGGTCAGC
Organism: Bubalus bubalis; assembly: GCF_019923935.1. Taxonomy (NCBI): domain Eukaryota; kingdom Metazoa; phylum Chordata; class Mammalia; order Artiodactyla; family Bovidae; genus Bubalus; species Bubalus bubalis. Next base: position 113,722,700 of record NC_059161.1, read on the forward strand.
CATGGCCCCAGACATGTGCTCTCGCCCAGGCTTGTGACTTGCTGAGTCCCAAGGGCTATTCTTCATTTTCTCCCTACTTTCCCGGGACCTGCCCCTAGCTAGCGCTCCCACGGTCACCCCGGCTCCCCATCTCAGGACGTGGGATTCCTGTGGACACAAAGGCCTGTATACTCACATGACATTCTCCTGAACTCATCCATTCTTCATATTTATTCATCTAAAAAGATGCTTATTTTTAATGTAAACACACAGATTTATATTGGCAGCTTCTTCACTTAAAGATATGCTGGAATTTCCACTGAAACTTCTTATTATTCAAAGTTTGCTAGCGCAGGCGTATGAATATCCCCAGGCAAAAGAGGTCTAATCTTCTCTACAAACATCGTGGAACCACTTTTTAAATACAAGAAAGTCAGATAATTTCTTCTTCTTTACTCTTGAAACTTAAAACTAGACTTCTGGGTTTTTTTTTTTTAAGAAAAAATCAGGACACCAAACTGTACTTTAGATGAAATGTCTTTCCTATATAGAGAAAATAAATGTAAAAACTTGCTGTCTCATCAAAATAAGCCATCAAGGAAGCTTCAATATGAGAAAGTTCCTCTAAATTAGGATTGTAGCCTAAAGAACCAGAAGATTAATGAAATTCTAGGACTCACAGGGAACAAAGCCGAGAACGGTACCGTTTACATCTGCACAGGATTTTATAACGTACAGGCCACTTGCACACACAGTCTCGGCTGAAATCTGGAAAATCCCTGAAAAGTGGATATTATCTCCTCTCCACAGATAGAGGGCTCAGATATACTGCTGATGTTGTTCAGTCACTAAGATATACCAGCAGACAGGTATAGCTTCAAAACTGAATATATCAGAGATCAAAGTGCAAACCAGGTCTTCTGACTCGCAATTATTTTAAAATAAGTTAAGAAACACAAGGATTTCCCTGATGGTCCAGTGGCTAGGACTCCGCACTCCCAATGCAGGGGTCCTAGGTTCCATCCCTGATCAGGGAACTAGATCCCATACGCTACAACTGAGAGCTCGCAGGCCACAGCTAAAAGATGTCATAACAAAGATCCTCCAAGCCAGAACGAAGACCCAGCACAGCCATATAAATACATAATATTAAAAGGGGAGGAAAGGAGGCCATGGTTTCTCATCTGTCCGGGCTGTTATATGTTTGAACAGAAATCTCTGTCAGCCCCTATCAAATGGCCAGTGAAGCCCCTGCCTCTTTCCCCCCAAAAAAAACTAAGGACAGACACTCATCTCCGTGCTGCGCCAGCGCAAGGCCACCCGACGTAAGGAGAACAGCAGAGGGGAAGAGGAGGACACTCTTACCTGATTGCTGCTAAGGCGGCTAAGCTCTGCAAATCTGAGGATACTGCTAGGATGAAACTCGGGGTTTGAAAGGGGCCTCTCTGTAATAGTGGAGTCCAAAAGCCTAAGCCTGATGAGGTTCACTTTCGATTTGCCTCTGAATAATTGAGGATCAAACACACTGCAGTAACATAGTTATGGCTTCCCTGGTGGCTCAGTGTTAAAGAACCTGTCTGCCAATGCAGAAGATGCGGGTTCATCTCTTGGTCAGGAAGACCCCCTGGAGAAAGGCATGGCTACTCCCTCCAGTATTCTTGCCTGGGAAATTCCATGGACAGAGGAACTTGGCGGGCTACAGTCCAAGGAGTCACAAAGAGTAGGACAGGTCTTAGCAACTAAACAACAACATGGTAATAGTATCAGCAGCAGCAGCAACAGTTAGCACTGACAGTAAATCTCTACAACCGAATGCTGAGAGCTTATCATTATGCCTAACCTCTGCTAAGCACTTATGCAATTACTCTAGTAATTGTAATTTTACTATATTAATTGGTATAATTTTTGTTACCACTCATGCAGACACTTTGATAGGAGCACGATACATAGTCACTGGGCTGCAAAACAAACCCACAAAGTTATATGTTTTTCTACTATTTTATGGATAAGGATGTTGACTTGGACAGGTCGTAGAGTAGAGCTGAGATTCAAGCTTCATTCTAGCTTATGTTCTTCCTGCTGAACATGAATTCAGAAAGCAAGAGATTGCTCTAGGCTAGAGAGCTAAGAAAGGCTTTATAGAGAAGTATGCTGAGCTGGATACTAGGGAATGAACAGGACTGAACAGGAAGAGGGTGACCTGCTTTGGGGTGGATGGGCCGTGATGATAAAGGGCAACACAGCACATACGGTGACTCAGAAGCCGGTGGTGAAATGCCTTACAGAGCCCAGGACCATGTTCCAGATGGCACAATTCCCTGATAAAACTGAATTAAGTAAGTACACTGTAAGGATCAATTCTTCTCTTGATGACATAACCGTAATCTTATAAAAGAAAAGGAAAACGCCACGTTTCTCTAGACTCCCAACTCCTCAATGGAGAGGGCGGGTGTGGACACCCAAGTGCCTCAACCTCATCACCCCAAGCCCAAACCCCGTGAGTCCCCACAAAGGTGGTGTTCCCCACTGGAGCCCAGGGCTACAGAGCCCAGCCCCCACAGAGGTGGGGCAGGCAGGAAGACCAGGACAGGGCGTCCCAAGTCGAAGCCTCCAAGTGCCGGTTAAAGCATCTTCCTCAAGGGTTCATGAGAGGCAGAGTCAAAACTGAGCCACTCATGAGGACAGAAGCACCAAATCCTAACAGGTTTTATTTACCCCGCGTTACTCTGCACGTACAAAGTGTACCTGATGAGAACAGCACAGAAAGCAAAATCTGTGAGCCGAAGGGAAAACAACACACATATAAACACAGTCCTGGGGAAAGCTGCCAGCCTGAGGGCGCTGCGGGCGCTGGGGGTAGGGGCTAGCCACACGGCCACCAGGAAGGTGTGTGTTCTGGCTTCTGAGAAGGCCGGATCCCTCAGCCGATGTCATGAGATGTCCTTTAGGCCTCTTCCCTCGTCCCCACTGCCTATGGTAGACAGACGGACAAGGACACTGAGGGAAATGGAAGGGCGGGCCCAGTGAGGGTTTCACTGTTTTTCCTATGGCCTCATCCTGCACACCTCCCGGAGCTCTGCTAACATGGTGAAGCGCTGCAGAAACCACAGACTGAAGTGTCCCTACAGCCATCTAAATCAAGTCTTCCCTCTGACCTAACCACCGAGTGAGGTAAACTGGCAACGCATGGAGATCATGACCACATGTTTCACAACAACAGTCACCATCTGTAACACGGCCTAACAGAAAATTTGGGCTGGAACAGAGTTAAGGGGAAGAAGAAACAATAAAATAACCCTCCTGGATGTATGCTGGTCCCAAAGCCCGCATACAGTCGTCATCGACTCAGAACACAGGCCCTGTGCCCTTAAGCAGGCCGCTCCACCTGAGGGGACCTTCTGGGGTTTGTAACCCACCCCCCAAGACAGCATATAAAATGTCCATATATATACATGAAAGTACCATGTGGAGGGAAGAGCCCTGAGTTCCACCACCTCTACAGTGTTCACGACTCTGCAACATAAACGACTCTAAAACAGCACCCGGTGAATTAAAGACATGAACACTTGTTCTTACTGAACTGCTGCTTCAGAGATTCATGGCGAAGGGGTTCCACCAGCAGTGGACTTGAAAGCGAGACTGAATGTGGTCAGAGTGAAAACTCCACAATCTGATGCGAGATATCAAACAGTAATCGCCAGCCCAACCAAACAGTGGTCCACTGTTTTCTTCCTGGTAAACAAACATAGGAACTCTCAAAATACTAGATCTAGTAGTAAGTAAGGTCACAGCAGATTAAAAAACAAAAAAACCCCAAAAAACCTGAGGTTCTGAAAGACGAATTGTCCTAATCTCTTAGAGTAGAAGAGGGCTTGAAACCAAGGTTGTGTGTGTGTACCAAGTCACTTCAGCCATGTCGACTCTTTGCGACCCCATGACTGTAGCCCGCCAGACTCCTCTGTCCATGGGATTCTCCAGGTAAGAATACCAGAGTGGGTTGCCATACCTTCCTCCAGGGAACCTTCCTGACCCAGGGATCGAACTGGTGTCTTTTGAATCCTGCACTGGTTTCCTGGCTCTAAAAGCTTCTAAACTTTCAGAAGATGAAGACATTACTATGAATTAGGCTTTCAAAACTTTCACTTACATTTGTAATTAACAAACTAATTCAACGAATCCGTGAACAGAAATGTGAATGTGTTGGTGGGAGGGGAAGAGGAATGCTGCTTAAATTACTTTCAAGTGACTTGGATTAAAACCAATATAATTAATATTTCCCCAAGGTCCCCAAATGAATCACATGCAAAGCTGGGAAGCGGGTCCAGAATGCCTGACACCCACACGGGCTCCCTCCTCCACCCAGAAAAGGATCTGGGAGGCAGTACACAGCATAGCCTGGGGTGGGCTATCCCTCTTGCCTCATCCAGCAAGAATCTGAAAATCTGGGAAGCTCCTTCCCTGTGGAGAGGGGAGAGCTCCTCCACCAAACACTTGTCTAGTGTGGAACAGCAGTAGTTCTCTAAGTTTCAAGTTGCTGGGTCTCGAATCGTTGATGCTCACTGCTCTTCAGATACACCCACCCGCGGACGGGACGACAGCTGTGCAGTAGAGCGCGTCTACAGGACATTTCAGCCCATCCTGCGCGGCACGAATGCTCAGCAAGGCTCCTTCAGCCCCTTCCCCTAACCCATCAGAACCTCCGTGGGGGCATATGTACTCCCTCCCCCCCAAAAGCCAGTATTTTAACTTCATCTTATACTTGAGAAATGGAAACAGAAGCATTACCTTCATAATATAAAAGTTTAGGATGGTGTGTGACTTACGTTTTTCAGGAGGAGGCCAGGCTTCCTGTTTACAGCAGTGGTTTAACTACACTCCAGTGAGACCTCGTGCAGACAAACTGTAGTTTTTACTGTACCTCTGGGCTCATGGGAAACAAGTAAACAAGTTCAGCTGTAGGCTGAACCCAAGAAGTAATAGGATGGGTGGGCCGCGACCCTGAGGGTCATCATGGAGACTGTGCAGCTGGGCCAACAGGAAGGCAGAGCTGAACCTGAAGTTTCCAGACAATGCCAGGGACCCTGAAAGCCATCCCAGACGACTGCCGCCCAGCACGAGCACATTCTCTCACAAAACGCATCCCAGAGCTGCAGAGATTGCGATCAACCAGACATCAGTTTACAAGGAAAGATAAACAAGCCACAACGAGTAACGGTCACGAGAAACAACAAGCATCAGGTTTAGACTCCAGAGAACTTCAGATATTTGAAGTCTCACATGTAGAATATAAAACAGCTTTGTGTGAAATGTTTAAAAATAAAAAAATGAAAAATGAGCAAGCAAAATAAACTAGATTATGAAAAGAACCAGGTAAATTTTTTGAAATGAATATAATGGGTTAAAAAAAAGCCACTTCATACACTGGTTAAACAGATTATAGACATGGTTGGCAAGAGAAACAGTTGTAAAACAAAATTTAATAAATAACCCAGAGCAGCAACAAGAAAGAAGAACATGAAATTATGACAGAAAGGTTAACAGTCTGGGAAGATGAAAGACTGAATATATCCAATCGGAGTTCTAAAAGGAAAGAATTAAGAAAATAGAAGCTAGGCAGTGTTTGAATTGACCCTCCCTGAGAATTCTCCAGAAAGATATAAACTCACAGATACACAACTTATAACAAATTAACAAGGAGAATAATTAAAAAGAAATGCCTCCTAGACACAGGTAGTAACATTGCAGCATGCCAAAGAAAAGATGAGATCCCTAAAGCAGGTGGAGGAAGACAGGCTGATGACCTGAGAGCAGTTTCACAACAGGAGTAAAGGAAGCCAGACAGCATCAGTATCAGGGAGCCCAGGCTCTGGGTCAAAGCAGCTGTCAACCTAAATTTATGCACCCAATAAATCCATATCTCAAGAACAAAGGAAAAATACATTTTCAGATATGAACAAAACTGAATTCAAGAGACTTCCGCTAAGGGGAATGGGCATGAACTACTCTGGAAGCTTCCTAACTGACTCTCCCTCTCCAGCCTTCTTGAGTGCAGTATCAGGCCAACACACCTAAAAATATTCGATCAGATCACTTCCTGCTCCAAACTGCCATAGGAATTTCTAGAACCTACATGACAAGGTCCACATTTTTCAGCCCAGCATTGAAAGCGTTTTTCAGTCTCACAGTCTAGTTACTCTGTGACATTCCCTTCCATTGGTGATCTGGCGCCTTGACTTACCAGCTATGACTGGGGCCAGGTGACCAACCTGCCCAAGTGTCAGGTTCAGCACCTGCAAAGTGAGGCCTATAGGGACTGACCCCTGAGATGGACTAAGACTCCCGTGAGGTGGCGCGGTCAGCGGTGCCTGGCGCAGCCTGCTAATAACTGGCAGCTGTCCTTAGTTATCATCATGATAACTCACTGGTCTCAGAATACAACACATACATTCCCAACGCCTCTGCTCGTGGCATTTCCTCCACTTTCCTGGCCCCAAACTCCTCCACTCCCGCAAATCTGCACTAAGTCAAGCAAATTACCCCAAAAGGTGCTGTTCTTGAAATGTCCCTCTACCAGGTCAGCCCAGAGTTAAGAGCTCTCACTTCTGTACATGTAAAACACTTACCCGAAGGGCTGGTCTGTTTGTTAACCACCTAAACCATGTACTGCTTCTGGTATGGGCAAACGCTTATGTTAGATGTCCCTGTTTTGCTGATGTGAAAATGCAAGATTGTGAAATAATTATGGATTGGCTGATTAAGCTCCAGCACCCTTGTAGAGATGCTCTAGACGAGAATCAAGGGACCAAATTTTAAAAAAGAAAGAAAGAAAGAAAAGGCAGTTGTCTTAGGTTGTGTGGCATTATTTGTAATCCTCCAGACAGCTGTACTTCATTCTAAAAGACGTCAAAAGTTTCCCTTAGAGAAAGACATCCAAGGAGGAAGTCGTGGCAGGCAGGAAGACGTGATAAGGGAGCTTCAGCTTTCGGCTGACTTCAGGAAACATCTTTCGGAGTCAGTTTCCCAAGGAAGTCAACTTGACCTGGTATTCCTATCACCCAAGACAAAGAAAACTGGCCCCCCAGGGGCTGCCCGACTGGCACAGAGGAAGGGATCCTCTAAACACGGGCTTGTGCCGAACAGGCAGACCAAAGCGGCTACTTGGATGATTTCACTTGTTTGTTCAAAAACGGAGACGCAGGTATTCTCATCAGCGCACTCTCAGTCTTCCCACCAAGCAATTGCTGAGGACACCACAGCTGGCGCCCCGACCCAGAAGCGGTGACAGCAAGTCTCTCAGATGAGTCACAAAGGATGCCTGATCAAACCGAGCTCCAAGGCTGCCCTCCTCCTCGCTCTGCAGCTGGCATGAACTCCGGAGCCAGAAGGAGCCACAATCACAGGCCAACACATTAAACTGTTTTCCCATTTTAAAAGAAAATCCTTACCAACTGTCAAACTTAAAAGCCCGCTATGTTATTGGAGGACCCCCCAAATGAAATTTTTTCCATTATATATAAAAAAATTCCTTATAAAATAACAGCCAGGTAAATAAGGGAAAAGTAGAAAACAATCAGCCATAAGACCTGCCAAAGAAAAACAGAACCCCCATCAACATTTTGATTATCTTTCAGTTTTGATTATCTTTTCAGTTCCTCTAAACATCCCCCCAAGATGTTTTGTGTTGTTGCAATCATAAGGTATATGACTGTGTCACTTAAATGACTTCACAAGCATTTCTGCGTGTTTTCCTTCTGAACATCATATAACCGCATAGAGTGGGTGACAGAAGATATTTAAAGTAAACCAAGTCGAGAAATACCATCCTCATTCTTCCACAAAAACTACTGAGGTAAAAACCAAGAATCTCCAAAAGTTTCTGGGGTCACGAGAGAGATACATAAAAAATGCTTGGATGCATTGGAAGTGTTTAAGAAATGTTAACTGACTTTTAAGTGACAAAGACAATAATTACTATAGCCATCCCTGGAAAGATACAAAAGAAATTCAATTCAACCTCTGTTCCCAATGAATTTTTAAGAACTTTGAGAAGATAAATTGCATTTATACCCAACACCAAAAGCACAACGTAATTTGGTGGGCAGTCATCCTGGCTTAAGGAGCCTTATTCCTGTCTGCGCCCCTAGCTCAAAGGACGTATTACAGACACACAGTCAATGTCTGTTGTACAGACTACAAGCTCTGCTGTTTAGAAACAGGAAGGATCACTGTGAGCTGAGTGAAGCTGGGCAAAGCAGACAACACACACATGGCAGGGCTTGATGTGGGCAATATTCTACAGAAAGAAAGCTGAATCACAGAAGCCTTGGGATACTCTGAAAATGAAAGATGGTATAAGAAAAAGAATGGACTTCCTCGTAGTTCAGTCTGTAAAGAATCTGCCTGCAATGCAGGAGACCCGGGTTCAATTCGGGGGTTGGGAAGATCCCCTAAAGAAGGAAATGGCAATCCACTCCAGTATTCTTACCTGGAGAATCCCATGGACAGGGAAGCCTGGCAGGCTACAGTCCATGGGGTCGCAAGAGTTGGACATGACTTAGCGACTAAAACCTCTACCAATCTATTAACAAGTTTTATGTTTCTACATAACTAGCTTTGAAATCTCAGCTGTTCATATTAACTACTCATAGGAATATAATACATAACACATAGTTGTTGTTTTGTCCCTAAATTGTGTCCAACCCTTTTGCGATCCCATGGATTGCAGCCTGCTGGAGTCCTCTGTCCATGGGATTTCCCAGGCAAGAATACTGGAGTGGGTTGTCATTTCCTTCTCCAGGGGATCTTCCAGACCCAGGGATTCTTTAACCCCTGAGCCACCAGGGAAACCCTGCAACACATAGTAAATACTCCTTAAAGACAAACACCAACACAAAGTACAACAGCATTCCTAGACATCAGAAACAAAGGTCAGTTCTCAGAAGGCTTTCTGTGTGTCAGGACATGTTGGAAAGATGCAGTAAATTAAGGCTTTAGAACTCCATATAGAGAACCACAGTGGATACTGTCCTTGCTAAACTGGGTGTAAAAGAATGTGCTTACCAAAACTTTCTTTCAGGAATGCTTTAGAATCCACTGAAGCTATCTGTATATATTATGAGGATCCAGAAAGTAGATACAAGAGATGTGAAATCTGCGCTCAGCCCTAACAGCATCACATTCACCACCTGATCACAAACACGTTTTGAGAAGGGTCCAACTTCACGACGAGGGTATCATTCAGCAGACTCCATACCTCCTGACTTCATCCACACACAAACTTCTCTTTGTTTTACCACACTTGTGCTTGTGAAAAAATGCAAAGAATTTGTGGGGAAGGAATTTGCTAATATTACATCTCTAACAGCTGCTGGCTCGATGGTACTAAATCCACAGCCTCTATAGTCACATTATATGGCCATCTCAAAAAGTGGGTGTTAAGATACATCAGGTTTCTTTCAAAAGAAATGATTTAAGCCTACCCTGTGAGGCTGCTTAAGAGAAAGTTTCCCAGAGCTTGGGGTGGCATGTGTGATCTGTCTGTCTAGATGTAACACTGCAATTACTTATGATTAAGTATCTCTAATAGCTTCCCACTCAGTTTCCCCAGACTGAAGCACTCAGAACAAATGCCTTCAACAGGCCCTCTGGGAATGAACAGCTGGTCTGAAGCAGTGCATGCTTCAGGGCAGGTGGTCCTTGTTTTTCTGAACACACATATGCACACACATGTCTGATAACAATTATACCAGATACAATTAATTCAAGAGACTGAAGACAACATGCAAGAAGAGGTCATTTTAAAATGTTTCAGAAGTCCAAACAAATGCAAATGGAAAATTTAGAACTTATTTCAAAAATTTCCTGAAATCATGATTTTCAGATTTTGCTAAACTTTAACAAATTGTCTTACCCCAGGAATACAAACTGTAACTCTCTTACCTCTAATGAAGCATCTCTCTAAGACATTAGAAGATTTGGAAATCCAATGGCAATTACCACATAATCATTCAAAAAAGACATGTGGCATAACATTTGCAAAGAGGAGTTGCACCTGTCACCAACTCAACAAAAGAATACTTTATCTGCAAACCGCACAGCATTGAACATTATAAAATTTGGTTAAAATGATCCATAACAAGAACTCCACTGTCAAATGGAACAATTTAAGTAACAACAACAACAACAAAAAAGGATTAACACAAATGGTTGATGATTTCCAAACTGACACGCGAGGGATGTCACCCTGAGCAAGTTACTAAATCTCTCTGTACTCAAAATGATACGAACAACCTCTTAAGAGTTGTTATCAATGTAAAATGAATACATATTAAATTTTTATAACAGAGGTTGGCAAAGGGTAACTAATAAAGAATGTATTATATCAGGAACCAGATTTTTTAAATGAGATCACTCAAAAATAATAGCAATTAAGAAGAGTAATCATAAAAATAAAAGAGATGCAGCTGTGATGCCCTGTGAACGAATAATTTTCAAGGTGTTACTGTATAGTTACAGCATAAACAAAATAACAGAAAAGAGCTCCCTATTAAAATGACAGCCACATCCCTTCAGAGCATATTAATACATCCTACCACTTCTACTCTTTGTCATTCATCCTACTATGCAAAATCTGATTAGTCCTCCTATGCTCCACAGGTCAATTCCAATCTTTAACATCAAGGAAATCACAAACGTGCGTTTCCAGGAAACCAAAATAAGAAGTTAGTAAAAATAAGTTTACTGGGATTTCCCTGGTGGTCCAGTGGTTAAGGGTCCTCACTCCCAATGCAGAGGGTACAGGTTCCATTCCTGGTCTGGGGACTAAGATTCCCCCATGAGGCATGGCTCGGCCAGAAAAAAATTTTTTTGTTTAATTAAAATAAAAAAAAAAAAAAACGAAGCTGATGTGAAGGCCTTAGCATCCACTAGTTTTACTAACAAACCAACTTGAAACTCATTCCTGAACTAAATTGCCAAATGTTTCTGCAGTAAAAACTGCAAACTTTCATGTGAACAGATCTTTTCAACAATGGCGAGTTGTTCCAGTCTGTGAATAGGACAGTGTCCGTGTGACCAACAAAGCGGGGAGGGGACATTCCTGACACCCTTGTCCCCTGGCTAGCCTTTGATCATTCATCTCTCCCAAACACACGTTTATGGAACCCGCTTTCAGGCGCAGTATAGGGACACGTATTCCCTGAACTCAGCCCTCACCACAGAGTCCTGCTCCCCGGCTTCTTCCGGGACCCTCACTGTTCTCCCCACCCCTGAGGACCACTCCCCTCACTGAGCCTTCAACACAGGAGGCTTTGTTTTCCTAGTGCGCCCACCTCACCCCCAACAGTCACTTGGGGCCTTGATGTGTACACTCTGAAAACACCATGGGATGACGATGGCAAGTAAGCAGACAAGAAAGTGACCCGGAGAACTGGGAAGTCCTGCGGATGTCCCAGGCAAGCCGGCGCGGCGCCCGGGACCGGGTCTGCGTGTCCCCTGCTCCTCAGTATGCTTTCCGGACACTGCGTTGAGGACTACGTGGGACCGCGGTCTCGAGAGCCCAGCGCACGCCCACAGCCCCCAGCGTGTGGTCCCGCCGTTCCGCTGCCCAGGGCCTCCAGCCGGGGCGGGGGTCGGGGGACAGACCAACGACCGGCCCGGGCGGCCCCCGCGCCACTCCTGGGCGGGAGGGAGGCAGGGCTCGGGGCCGGCGGGACAAAGGGGGCCGGGGACCAGTCGGCTTTGTTCGCAAAGGGACCGAGGTCGGGGCCACGGGACCCGGCCCGGACCCCGCACCCCGGGACGCCCTACACCCAAACCTCCAGATCAGATCTGGACTCCCGACTCCGGGGCCCCGGGCCCCCGGGACTCCCCTACACTCCCGACCTCCACACCTTCCGATCGCTTCCCCGATCCGTCGCGCCTATCCCAACCCCAGACCCGCACCCCCAGCCCAGGACCCGCATCCCTGGGACCCGGAATCTCCAGGACCGCTCCCCGCTCAGCCCAAACGCCGGGACCCCCGCATCCCTGACCCCGAACCTGAGCCGGACCCCCTCACCCCCGAGACCCTTCCCTGACGCTCTCGGCAGCCCTGAGCCCCGGGCCCCCGCGCCACCAGACCCGCTCCCCGCGCCTGGTTCCCTCGGGCCGCGTCTGGCGGAGGCCTGCGGACTCACCCCGCACGAGCAACAGCAGCAGGACCAGCGAGGGCCTTCGCCTCAGCGCCATGTCGAGCGCAGCTGAGGGGCCGCGGGCCCGCTCCCCGCGCACGCGCCCTGCCCGCGGTCCTGCGCCCGCCCCGGTCACCATAGCGACCACGGCGGCGAGCCGTCGCCATGGTGCATGGGACGCCCGAGTCTGGTTGCTATGGAGGCAGGGATGCTCTGGACCGGGCCCCTGGTGCGAAGAATTTGGTGCGAAGAGGTGAAGGAGCGCGTTCAAGAGTGGGCGGGTTAATTCCCACATTTATAAAACGAATCCGTCACTACAGATCTGGAAAGGAATGCTCCATTAAAATTTGAGAAATGAAGTTCTTCTTATTTCACAAATAAGACTGGAGCCCAGTTGTCCTAGAAGCATTTTTGCCTGTGCCTTTTTTGGAAAGAAAAGTTAAAGTCGTGTCCACTCTTTGTGACCTTTCCTCCTCTGTCCATGGACTTCTCCAGGCATTCCCCTCTCCAGGGGATCTTCCTGACACAGGGATCGAATCCAGGTCTCCTTCATGCAAGCAGATTCTTTGCCATATGAGCCCCTTGGGGCCTGATTCTAAATGTGATGAGAGGGGAAAGTGCTGAAATGTATATAAAACACAAGGAAGACATGCATTATATAGTATATAAAAGTGATATATTTCTAATATAAAAGTTTGTTAGATCAAAAGCATGGCGGTATATTTATTGATCTGTTAGTTCAATAAGCATGACAGTTTATTGCGCAGAAAAGCAAGATAATTCTTTGCTCTTATTTCTGAATATTGAGAAATGGTAAGGTTAGGGAGAAAAAACAGAGAAGAATTTTATAAGGACAAGCACACAAGATGAAGAGAAGGATTATATGTACTGGAAATTGACCCAAGGATGCAGGAGATGTTGGGTGTCATTTAATACTGTGGGAAATAATTGAAATAACTTATTTTACATTCAACATAGTACATCTCTAATGCTCCAGGAAACAACAAACTCAAAACAAAATTCTTAGTATGGTTATTAGTAAAATAATGCAGAGTTTCCAACAACTAATATGTTTTTAAATGTTTAACTTAGGAACGTCACTTTTCACACAGTCATCCTAGTTTTTAAAGTATTAATATTTTAGTATTTTAGTTTTTACAAAGTAGAACAATGTGTCTATAAGTATGCATATACATATATAATTTACATATGTACTAAATTATGGATGTCAAGAAACATGAAATAGATTGAAGTTGTTGTCAAGGATATGCTTCAGCTGCCATCACTATGTGATTTTCTTTATAAGTCTTTGTGCACACTTTTGTTAAGTGTGAATTAATTATATTCCTTCAAATCCCATAAAGACAAAATAAAAATTTAAAAATAACTCAATCACCCAACTCAATCACCTGTTATGATTCTATTGTCTTTCCTTTCCTAAATCTTCTTTCTGCTCCAGATCACCATGTTCTAAAATCACAAGTAAAAATTATTTTATAGTGGCAGCCTCTGTCCCATAAATAAACTCAACAGAGAAATTTAAAAGAGTAAAATTCTACTTAGGCCCACTAACTTTTTTCCTTCTGCTCTCTCTCTGTTCTGCCATTCCCTTTAGTCCTAATTATACACTCAGGCGTATTTGCCATTTTGGTGACCTAGGAACTATGAAAAAGTATCTGATTGTGAAAACAGCAGTTTTCAGAATCAATGCTTCTTCTCTACTGCTGAATTTCCTTTGTTTTCACTGTGAAATTGTTCTGTCTGTTAAACAGTCTTAGGGAATCTTTGGAAACTCACAACAAGATCAGAGAAAGGCTCAATGAATATTCTACATGGAGCAGAGATTCCTATGAGAGTGAATGCAGGTCCTCATTGTAAAACATTGATTTTCCTCTACAGATGGAGTCTGCATGTCGGGACCAGTGGCTGAGATAGAATCCTGAAATGGAGACTAACTAGTGACATGGTAGGATGCACCTGGCTGTCAAATGATCTCCTCCGATGATTTCACTGTTCTTGGGAGAGTTCTGACCCTGTGCAGAAGGGTGTCAGAGCTCTGGAAGCATTCACTGAATAGGACTGTGGAGTCTATGCTTCTATCACCACATTTTCCAACTGACTTGTTTCTAATGGTGGCTTACTAAGGAGAGACACAAGTCTTAAAAGAGCTAGGGAGGGGCTTCTCTGGTGGTCCAGTGGTTAAGAATCTACCTGACAATATACCTGGACACAGGTTTGATCACTGGTCCAGGAAGACCCCACATGCCATGAGGCAACTGGACCCATGTACCACAACTACTGAATCTGTGCACCCTAGAGCCTGTGCTCCGCAACAAGAGAAGTCACTGCAATGAGAAGCCTGTGCAATGCAACTAGAGAAAGCCTTCACATAGCAGCAAAGGCCTAACGAAGCCCAAAATAAAAACAAATAAATAACTTTTTTAAAAAAGAGCTCAGGGAATGAAATATATTTGTGCTAAATTTGAACAACAGCCTTTGCAATACTTTTCAAACCAACACAAAGTGCAAATCAAATAGTAAATGGGGAGTGGAATTTTCCTTCAAGACTTGAAACCAAGCAGGATGCAATGGGGTTTCCTCAGGTACAAAAGCCTTTCCATGTCCCCCGTTTCTTGTCAGTTGTGTTGACTGGGGGGGAAAAAAAAGCACAACTTTAAAGTTCAGAGTTAGGTTTCATTTGTGGACTTGCTCAGGGCTTAAGCCTGGGAGGCAGCCTCTGATGGCTCTGAGGGACCTTTCCAAAAAGGGCAGGGAGGAGCCAGGGCAGATATTTCTGGCAGGCCATTTCTGCAACAAAGACCAGATAGTCAGAACATCAGGAGATTACTATTAATTAAAGAAAAGCAAGATACCTCAAGTTAATGAATTTTGGGCTTTTCTATATATGGGAAGAGTCCCGACTTACTGAAATCATTTCTTTGATATGTCTCTTAACTATCTAGGGCCAGTATCCTGTTTTTCTCCCTCCTGAATCCCCTCAAAATGGGGGAGGCTGCATCGGCTAAAGGCTTGATGGCCGAAACATCCTTTGTTTACTGATATGGCAGGGAAATTCTTCATCCAGAGCAGGAAAAAGGCTTCAGCCTTCTAGACCTTCCCTGAATTCCAAAAGGCACGTTCAAACAGTTCCTAACTAGGAAAGAGAGAGGATGCAGAAACAAAGGAGGAGGAGTTAAGAAACAATAGTACCTCGATAAAGCAGGGCCCTGGTTCCTCCTTACGGGTAGTGCACAACATACCTTTGAGTCCTTCAGCAAGAACCAGGGCCCTTGCCCAGGTAGAGGATGGTAATTTCAGGCTGAGCACAAGGTTCCTGGGCATCACCCTGTTATCTCCCCACCAACCAAATAGAAGGAAGTCATACACACTGCAGGGCTCACTCTGAACTTTGCTTTTAAAAACTCTTCCTGCAAAATGATCGGGGAGCATAGGGTTTTTTAGAGCATAAACCCCTTGTCTCCTTGTGTGTCCCTGCAATAAACCTTTCTCTGTTCCAAACTTCAATGTTCTAGTTGGATTGGTCTCACTGTGAGTCAAGCATGTGAACTTACGTTAAAATACAGATTCACCTTCAAACAGACTGGAGATGCTGGAAGCAGCATGTCCAAGGGAGGAACATGGGCTCTGGCATCTGATGGACAATGATTCAAAACCTTGGATTTTGTAAACCTGGGAAAGTTGCTTCCCTAAGTCATGGATCCTTGTCTATAAAATAGGGATAACAATATCCACCTCAAATGGTCACTTTGAAGATCATGTGAGAAAAGATTTTGAGCATACTAGGTGCTCATGTATGGACAGATAAGAGAGTTGGACCATAAAGAAGGCTGAGCACCAAATAATTGATGCTTTCGAATTGTGGTGCTGGAGAAGACTCTTGAGAATCCCTTGGACTGCAGGGAAATCAAACCAGTCAATTCTAAAGAAAATCAACCCTGAATATTCATTGGAAGGACTGATGCTGAAGCTGAAGCTCCAATTCTTTGGCCACCTGATGCGAAGAAATGACTCATTAGAAAAGACCGGGAAGCCTGGAAAGATTGAAGGCAGGAGGAGAAGGGGATGACAGAGGATGAGATGGTTGGATGGTATCACCAACTTGATGGACATGAGTTTGAGCAAACTCCAGGAGTTGGTGATGGACAGGGAAGCCTGACATGCTACAGTCCGTGGGGTCGCAAAGAGTCGGACACGACTAAGCGACTGAACTGAACTGAATCAGATGTCAACATCATCCACCTTGATCCAACCCGTCAGGGATCTGAGTGCGTGTGGGCAGCACACAGTTAACTTCTCCCACCTGGCTGGGGTTCCAGTAGCTGTAAAACACCTTCCCCTTGAGAAGGAAATAGGACCTGACCTAAGGCTGCACTACTGTTCCGTGACTTCTCCTCCCTCCTCTCTGCATCTCCTCCCTTCTCTATTAGCAACTGTTTGAACCTGCCCATTAGAAATGAGGGAAGGTTCCTGGAAGCTGATTGAAGCTATTTTCTGCAAACAAGAGAGTGGAGGACACAGAAAGGCTTTTGTGCCCCAGAGCCCCACAGTGTCCAGCTCGGTTTCAGTGTGACTGAATTCTGAAAAAGTAACAGTAACTGGCTCCAGATCCCCTCTCTTCAAGCCCTACCCTCTTGCAATATTTCCAATTCTGTTTTCTCACATTTTATCTTAACTATCATCTTCTCTTTCTCGTCAATGTCTTTCCTTAGTTTTATTTGAGTAGGAGGACACCTCCCCATAATCTCAGGAAACAGTATGTAGACTGAAAAAAACAAAAAAAAGCATACAACCTAAAAGTTGCAAATTGTGGTGGTGGTTTGTTTTTTTTTTTTCAGGAGGGTGGGATTTACTGAGGATACAACCAGGGAAACAGCCTCTCATAGTCTGAGGGACTGCTTCAGAGAGCTAAGGGGAATCAGGATGTATAAAAGTTTTTACTGAAAATAATCACATGTAATCAAATGTCAAGAGATGAGTGCTTATCTCACACATACACATACACACACACAAGCTGGACATCTCAAATTAATGACTTTGGTGCTTTTCTATTTGTGGGACGATGCAAGAGTCTGGGCTCACCGAAATCATTCCTTTGATATGCACCTTAAAAATCTAGGGCCTGAGAACCGTTTTCCTCTCTCCTCTCAGGGCTCACTGCCGGTGGGCTGCACTGGCTGATGGCTTGCTGGTGGGCAACGTTCTCTGTTTATTGAAATGACAGACAACGTTTTTTTTGTCAGCAAGTAGCAGACATTTCCTCTAATAATGTAAACAGATAGGGTAGGTGGTCCCTGGAGAAAGAAATCCAGGCATTTTTGTTGTTATTGTTCAGTCACTGTCGTGTCCAACTCTGCAAGCCCATGAACGACAGCACGCCTGGCTCCCCCGTCCTTCACTATCTTCCAGAGTTTGCTCAAACTCATGTTCATTGAGACGGTGATGCCATCCGGCCATCTCTTCCTCCGGCCATCTCGCCCCCTTCTCTAGACATAAAAGAAGCCGTGTTTGGCTTGAGCCTTTCTGTAATCTAATCTTGGCCACAGCGCCTGCCCTTGAACAGGTCTCAGTAATCAATGCTCTTAAGGGAACAGATAGAATGCAGAAACAAAGGAGAAGGAGCCAAGAAATAACAGCAGAGAGGACTTTCCCAGCGGCCCAGTGGCTAAAACTTCACCCTCCAATACACGAGGAGTGGGTTGGATCCCTGGTCAGAGAACTAGGTCCCACATGCCTCGCAACCAAACACCAAAACATAAAATACAAACAATATTGTAACAAATTCAAGAAAAACTTTAAAAATGGTCCACATCAAAAAAAAAAATCTTAAAAAAAAAATTCTACGAAAAGTAAAACAAACAAAAACTCAACAGTTTAGCGACAAAACAGAGTTCCAGTCCCTCTTCAAGGGAAATACGTAACCATCTCACACAGCCTCTGAGTTCTGCATGAACTCAGGCGCCCACCAGGGAGAACAACAGAGTTATGACACGGACTCTCGTGGCTGCCATCAACTCAAGCTTGGACTCTGCTGACTCCTGCCCCAATTCTATGCTGAGTTCACCTCTGCTCAAGCCCCTTCATGAAGATGCATATAACCTTCAGTGCAAAACTTCCCTAATTTTGCTCTTCGGGGAGGAGCTGCTTAGGGAAAGATCCCCCGTGTTCTCCTTACTTCCTGAAAGTAATACATCCTTCCTCCTCCCACTCTCTGGCTTGGTTGTATCTTTTGGTTCCACACCCACCTAGAGGCAAACACAGTTTTGGAGGCTAACAATCAGACATGCTGCTTGTGTTGGATTAAGAAGCAAAGTTGTACACCTTGGTTTATTTGCACATTCGTGATGGCACCCCATTCCAAGTACTCTTGCCTGGAAAATCCCATGGGCGGAGGAGCCTGGTAGGCTGCAGTCCATGGGGTCGCTGAGGGTCGGACACGACTGAGCGACTTCACTTTCACTTTTCACTTTCATGCAGTGGAGAAGGAAATGGCAACCCACACCAGTGTTCTTGCCTGGAGAACCCCAGGGACGGAGGAGTCTGGGGGGCTGCCGTCTATGGGGTCGCAGAGTTGGACACGACTGAAGCAACTTAGCAGCAGCAGCTCCATTGTAGTGGTTCACTTGAAAAAGGTCATATGAATGTCCAAGTTTGGGCTTAAAGTAGCTTCCTAGAGAGAAACTTTGTAAGAAGCTATTTAGCAGGCCTTTCATGTTTCACCCAAAGGAGGCTGAGTGTCAGAAGCCAGAGTGTGTCAGCGTGGGGTGTGTGTTTAAGCAAAGGAATCACATGTGCCGTGGGTGAGAGAGGAAGCCTCTCCCCTCTGCCTGCGGTCAGCATCACCCAGGGCCTCTTTGTTCACTGGCGCACAGGGAGCCATGACACCACCACCACCACCAAGGACAAACTGTGACATGCCCACATGAAAGCCTGGCATGGGATTGGCTTCTCCCAGGATGAGGGCCTTAAGGATGACGGACGCCAGCTCCCGGTCAGGGCTCAGGGTGTCAGCCACAGCGCCTTCTCTGAGTAAGTGGAGAAGCAGGGCTTGGGCGAGAAGAGGGATGGGGCGCGGGAGGCTGATAAGCAACACTCCCCATCACCTCCCAGAAGGACACCTGCCGAGAAATAAAACAGATCAGCTCTTTCTTTCTCTTCCCTTGGCCTCAAAAATATTTCCACTCTCCAGGGGAAAGCAAGAAACTTTTCCTAGTCTATGTTTCGAGACTGGAGACATGTGTGATCTGAGTTAGGGCCACACCAGGGTGAGAAGACCAGGGCAGATGGGACCTGTTGCCTGGACGCTCCCTCCCAGAGACCTGTCCTGCTGCTGTGTTTACAGACTGGAGGTATTTTTATCTCAACCTTCTGAATGAGAGCTAGTTTTCTCTTCACTCGAGTTGTATTGCCAGTGTTCACTTCCTGGAGGCACTGGAGAGAGACCAGGGCCTCGTCATTGCTGCCGGGCACCTGTGTGCCTCGCACTCCCTCCCAGGCACACCCCTACCTACTCAGGGGTTTGGGAAAGGGGACTCAGCTCCCCCTGCCCTGTCATTCTCTAGAGTCTTTGTCCACAGGTGGGAGAAGGAAATGGCAACCCACTCCAGTATTCTTGCCTAGAGAATCCTATGGACAGAAGAGCCTGGTGGGCTGTTGTCCATAGGGTCGCACAGAGTTGGACATGACTGAAGCGACTTAGCAGCAGCAGCAGCTGTCCACAGGTTACAAATTCCAGGGGTCCATCTGTCTCCTGCCTTGGCTGCCTTGGCAGCCTCTTCCTCTCAAGTCCCTGTAGCCCGAGCTGCTCTCCCAGGTAGGCCTGGTGAACGTTCTCCACCAAACACACACAGTGCTCTCTGCGCGTGAAATCACGGCAAACCACCTCCACGCCACGGCCTCCAGCTGGAAGGCCACGGGTCAGTGCTGGCCTGGTGTCGCGTCTTCTGAGAGTCTGCGGCATGCTGCTTGCTTGATGGCCACATTAAGAGTGTTGAGGCACATCGATGTCACAATCATAACATATGCTACAGAATCACCTGTAAAGATTTTTCAGAATAAAATAATACCTGTGTGTTTGGAATGATTGAGGAACTCTTCCTGGAGATGTGAAAAGACCTGCATAACCTTTGATGATCACCTTCCATCATTTAACTATCCATCCAGTCCAGCAAACGTCACTCTCATACTGTGTTTGTCCCCGGAACTGAGCGAAGAACCAGAGATAATTTGGGCACAGTTTCCTTCTTCCAGGAGTCTGTAGTCCCGTAGGAGAAACAGAAGGAAAAATAATTGTGCCTTAGCCGTCTAGTAACTCACAGAATGAGTCAGTGTGGATCTCCACTGCTCCGCTGCATCACACAGGGAGATTTTGAATAAAATATAACATGAAAATTAACATGTACATTGAGCTTGAAATAAAGAAATCCTCAAGTGACAGAAAAAGGTAGGAATTTAAAGCCAAAATAGTAAGTCTGCAAACTGGAGCCAATGCACAGCGAACAGGAGGAGGGTATGCAAAGCCAGGGCAGTAGCTCATGACCCACGAGGACGCGGACAGGTCTAGGACCCGTCTGAAGCAGGACTCTGGACCTGAAATTCTGGCTCTAACATGGGGAGGACAGCTAGGAAAAATCTCCATCCATCATTTTCTGCCGTAGGCTCTGGGAAAGGGAAAAAAAAAAAATGTTTCCTGTGAAAAACTCAAATTTCCAGGTGTGGAGTGTGAACTTTCACTATTTCTCAGGGTGTGGGAATCCCCAAGCCCCCAAATTAATGTACAAACTGTTCTCACACTGGGGAAACCTGTGGGCAATCAGTTGAAGCAAACCCACAGCTGTTCCTAGTGTGTCCTGAGAGCACAAAGGCCCCCACGAAGGGAACAACCCCACAAAGATGCAAACCATAAGTTACAAGTCCTGGGAGGAGATGGCCCGCCTCACACAGAAGCAGCATGTGACCAGCAGAGGAATTAGCCTTGAACCCTGAGATAATGAAATCATCCAAAAGGGACAATAAAATAAGTTGCCTTACAAAATGCACAGAGGTAAGAGGGCTAGAAAACACAGAGACACACAAGGGCACTGGAAAGATGAGGCAGACAAGAAAGAGCTACATAAGTAGTTAGTAGGGGCTTCCGAGGTGGCTCAGTGGTAAAGATTCCCCCTGCAACTCAGGAGACCTAAGAAACCTGGGTTCGATCCCTGGGTTGGGAAGATCCCCTGGAGGAGGGAATGGCTACCCACTCCAGTAGTCTTGCCTAGACAGAGGAGCCTGGAGCTACTGTCCATGGGGTTGCAAAGAGTCAGACACGACTGAAGCGACTTAGCACGCATGCACTTGCATAGTTAGTAGGAACGAAACCTTTAGGAGGGAAAAAAAAAAAAAAAGAACTCCATGGAATTGACTGAGGACTTCCCTGGTGGTCCAGTGGCTAAGACCCTGCACTCCCAATGCAAGAGGCCTGGGTTCCACCCTTGATCTGGGAACTAGGTTCCACTTGCCACAGCTGAGAGTTCACACGCCATAGCTAAATATCCCACATGCCAAACCGAAGACCCAGGCAGCCAAATAAATAAAATATAATTTTAAAAAATTGACTGAAAGAAAATTAATGAAGTGAGAGATCTTAGGAGATTATGCAGGATCAGACACAGAGAGGTAAAGATATGAAATTTTGAAAAAGATGTTAAGACTTGTAACAGAGGATAAGAACTGTAGAGGAATAAAATAAGAACAAGTAAAAAAGCAGTGAGGAGACAATGACTCAGAAAGGCCCAGAATGGATGAAAGACACAGATCTTTAGTTTGAGGAGGTATCCTGTGTGAGTGCCCAGGAGAGAGAAATGTCTCCTTTCGTTTAGTCGCCCAGCCTGACAGGCCATCTCTAGACATAACATGGTGAAGTATCAGAACCCAAAACTAGAAGAAACATCCCACGGTTAGTTACACTGAAAAGACAGGACATCTACAAGGGAACAACAGCAGTAAGAGAGGCTGGAACAAAAGAAAATAACTGCTCCAAAGAGCTGAGGAAATGACAGAACAGTCCAGGACTCCATCTCCCGCTAAACGAGGGCTCAGGAGTAAGGGTAAAAACAGGTGACAGCTGATCAGCTGTTAATGTGTTGAAAGAAATACTCGAGGATCTAAAAGAAAAGGAGAGAACGATCCAGAAGGAAGCCATGGGGTGAAAGAGCAAAGAGGAGCAAAAACATTGGTGAGCAGGTAGGCGATCTGCAGGTAAGCACTGGCTCTAAAAACAGATGATGATAATGATAACCTAGTGCGTGAGTTTTTTAAAAATAAACCTAAAATACTAGGCACTAGTAACATTAAAACCTATGGTTAGAAGAAACTTAGAGCATAGGGAGAACAGCAAATGTTTAAATTAAATTTAGACTTTTGGAATTAAGAGCGTGGAGTTGGAATATTCAGGGTGCTCCTTAAAAGAAAAGAAGTGCATGGCTTCCAGATCAGTTGATCAGGTGAAGGAGTCCCTGCAAAGAACCTTGGGTGCCAGAGCTTCCTAATGCATCCGGAAGGAGATGAGGTTAGGAAGGCTTTCTAACAGGGGAGTGAGTCCTACCTTTACCCTCCCCACCACCCTGGGCAGAATTAACCACTTACTCCCGTGTTCCAAAGCATCTTGGCGGTATCTCTGGGCAGGGGATTCTCTAGGCAAGCATACTGGAGTGAGTTGCCATTTCCTCCTCTAGGGAATCTCTCTGACCCAGGGATCGAAACTGAGTCTTCTGTGTCTCTCGCATTGCAGGCAGATTCTTTACCCACTGAGCCATAGCTTATCATTATTTACATAGGTGTGAATGGTATGCAATTGTCTTTCTTCTGGACTGTAAACTCCGAAAGGGAAGAAACATTTCAGTCTGATGCCAGGTGCTTTCTGTGAGTAGTAGGGGGTGCCGGCTCCGTCCTCCCCCTCTTCGGTTCCTCCCTCCGGTGGTGGCTGCCTGGAGCCTCCAGGCCACTCTCCACCTGCTCAGGGAACCCAGTGCCTGGGAGTCAGCCCGTCCCCGGTGGGGAGGGGCTTCTGTTGCAGGAGAATGAAGCCTGCCCCTTCTGGCTTCCTGGCTTTTGCTCCAGGGTCCACTAAGGCTGGGGGTGGGGCTTTGCCTGAAAGGCACACTTTCCCTCCCTTCCCTGACTGCTCACCATCCTCTGACTATCCCAGGGAGCACACTCCTCCACACAAATCCTCATCACCCCAGGGTCTGATTCCTACTCACCTGGGAGGAGGCTGGGGTCCTCCGTTATCCTGGCTCTGCCCCAGCCAAGGTCAGAAGTTCAAATCTTTCCAGCTCTTTTCTTTTGTCCCCTCCCCACCCTCCTCTTCCCATCCCCCTCCTCTTTCCCTTCCTCTAGGAGCAGATGAGCCACCATCTTCCAGGGCTGGTCTGGGCTGGGCGCAAGGACCCCAGAGTCATCCACCGAGTCGTCAGTCCTGGGTTAAATCCTCTCAGTTCCCTGGGTTTGTTTTCCTAGTTCTTTCATGAGACTAACTGGGTCTTCGGTCTTCGGTTCTGTGATTATCTATATAAAACAACAGGCAGGAATGACTTTTGGAAGAAGGAAAAGCAAAGGGCACATGTACAGAGGATGGGTATTCTGTGCAGGGAGGTAGAAAGTTTTCCAGCCTCCTCCTCCTCCTCCTCCCCCCCCCCTTGGCTGGAAGCCCTGGTGTGTGAATGCCGGGGCCTGGCTGAGGAGGGCCGCCGGTCCCTCTGCAGGGCTGGGAGCACTAATAGCAAGCGGGAGGATTAGCCATATGCCACTTAATTCCTGTTAATCAGGATTGAGAAGAGCTTGTGCTTGTAAGTAACAGCTGAGCTGCCATAGCGGTGCTCAGGCTCCCCACCCCCACATTCTCAAAACCCTCCCCCCTTCCCACCCCTCTCCTTCCTGCCCCGCCCTGGGTTGGTCCTCCTCCGGCCCCTCTCAGCTTCCATCCCCTCCCTCCTCATCTGAGATTTCAACACGGTCTTTGTTTCCAAAGTCTCGACGACGGGCTTCTTGTCCCCAGCCGCTGCTCCCACCTCTGTGGTTTGGTCCTTGCCTCCTCTCGCGGGTCCTTCCCTCCTCTCGTGGGTCTTTCCCTTTTATGAACACCCACAGCTTCAGCTCCACGCTAGTGTAACTTTTGTTCTTGTATCAACAAACTCCCTGACCGTTGGCTGACCTGCGAAGGCAAAGTTCAAAGGCAACCATTCCTGGCTCCTGTGGGCACAGGCGCGTCTCCCTCTGTGGGCACAGGCGCGTCTCCCTCATCCCTGACCTCACAGAAGATTCCAAACTCCGACTCCCTCTCCTCAGAGCTGAGGACAGACCGTCCTGTTTCTGCTCCACGTCCAGGTCCAGCTCCCTGTGCTGAGCTCCGAGCCAGCCTGTGTGAGATGGAAACAAATCTCCCACCCAAGGTCAAAGGGTGTGCAGCTCACCTTGGGTGGGGGTCAGCATCACCCTGTGTCTGCTGTCTCAGGGTGTGTGCGTGTGTGAGTGTGCGTGTCCACGTGTGCGTTCACGTGCACACACACTGGCCACGCATCTACCTTCCCACGAAGAGCGATGCCTGTGAGATAATGTGCACGAACTCCGTGAGGAGCCCCGTGTGAGAAGCGTGTGGGGGTGATGTGTGTGTGTGGGGGGGACTCGGGGCTGGCAGGAGGACGGACCTGTGTGCACAGATGTGTGTCTGAGCTGTGTTTTGCAGAAAGCTGTTGAGAGGGGGGTCTGGAAAATGACATTTGTAGAAATGCATATTTAACCACAGAAACAAACTGAGGTGGGCGAAGCGTGGACTTTGGGAAGGCTTGGTTCTGGATGAAAAACAAGAGAGGAAGCTTATTAGACGCATCCAAACCCTCACAGGATAGCCCCTTCAAATGTCCGATCTGCGGCAGCAGCAGATATCCAGGGTTTGGCGTTTGTTTCCAAGAAGCTTATCAGGCTAAGAAAAAAGGCATCTTTGACCTTGCCCCACCCCCACTCTCAAACTCCAAGGACACACACACATCCCTCCTCCAGCACACCGCACACCCCGCCCCGCACGCTGTTCTCCCACTGAGCAAGATCCAATCGCGTGGTCCTAGATGGCTGACAAAGGAGAGGAGGGGGCTGAGAGCAGCCCAGGTCTGGTTCTCCCCGGCCAACCCGCCGTGGCGGCCTCGGGACAGCCGCCCCGCCGCCTCCCGGACAGCAGGTGTCAGCCGCTAGCGGACCAGCCGGGCGCCAGGCTCATGGCGCCACCTCGTGGCCGCTCTCACCATCACAGCCCTAACGCCACAGTGGGGGCTTCCAACCCAGGCCCACTGTTCACAGGGAGTTCTGGGGACCCACATGCACGCGGCACAGAACCAAACAGGGTTAACCCTGAAACCCACGGGTCCGCAATCTGGATGGGGTGAGGAAGAGGCTCTGGGCCAGCTGGGAGAATTCCAGGTATTTCAGGCTGGACTGCACTGGGCTAGTCCTTCATCCAGGCCTCGAGATGACGTTTGTCCCCTGTTTAAGAGCATTTCCATACCCATCTAAAAATGCAGGACTAAGAACAGGGCAGCCTGCATTGACAGCCTGGGGTCTACCAGCCAGGAGCGGGGAGTGCCCCTCTGGCAGGGGAGAGGTCAGTGGGCCATGGGGAGGGGCCCAAAGCCTGGGAGGGGGCACCTCCCAGCCTCGGGCCTGTGGAAGGAGTGCTGAAGTTGAACTCAGATTGCTTTTCTACTAATTCAGTGACACCGAGAGAATTCCTTAGCCCCTCTGGTCCTCGCCTTAAATTCTGAACCACCTGTTACAAGGCTTCCCTCGATTTGTGTTCAAGCCACACCCACCACCATCCGGTCGTCTTTCGTACTGCCAGTCACTGCTATTCTTGTCCCCCAGACATCACTGGCTCTTAAACTTTGCTGGTGTCAGGTTGGCTTGCAATGTGCCCCACCTCGTCTGTACCTCTAAATTCCATCCACCCCCACCGTGAACCCAAATTCCATTCCTTCCCTGGAGCTTTTTCTGGTCTTCCCACCTGCACATCCCTCCTTTTGTCCTCTCCTGGGCCCGCCCTGGGCCTCACTGACCTTTCCCTTGGGTGATGCCTCACACATGCCTCCTTTCATCTTATGTCCCCTGCCAGGTGACCAGCTCCAGTGGTGGACATGATCCTGACTCGTCTTCACGAAGCCTGCCTGGCCCTGCTCTGGCCACACTATGTGCCAAGCAGACCCTTAGTGAATGAAACAGGATGTCCCTCTTTTGCCCATGTCAGCTTAGATGTCATTTCTCCCAGTAAGTTTCCGTGAACCCACCCCCCATCCCACCCCGCATCTGCTGCTTCTGGAACCTGCCTTCTCCCCCCACGTCCCTACTTAGTGTTTGGCCGCAGCTGCCTCCTGGCCTGTCTCACCGATGTGGTGATGAGCTCCTTGAGCAAGGACTGGTCTTCAGGTCTCCGTTGCCTGGACTATTCATGGCACATGGCAGGAGCCTGGTAACGACTGGTGATGGAAAAGATGGATCCAGCTGGGGATGGGTGGTGGTTGTTGCTTGCTCATCTGTGGCCCCATGGGCTGCAGCATGGGTGGGTAACTCTCTGTAAACGAGGAGGGCAGGGAAGGGGAAGGGTGGTCTTGAAGACCCCTTTACAAGCTAATATGAACTTCTTGGAAGGAGAGTTGTCCCGGCTACTTGAGAAACCACACAGCCAACTTGGTGGGGTTCGGAGGTGGCCGTCCCTTGAATGGACGTTATTGGCTTCCGTGGGCATCTGGCCTCCTACTCCACGGGGAATTTCATGTTCCCTGGGCTCAGCCTGGCCCAGAACTTGGCAAGATCTCTGGGGCGTTCGTTTTGTCACCAGCCCCGGTGGGAGGGTGGACTGGTGGGTGGGAACCGTTTTGGGAAAGAGTGTTGGGGAGTGTTTGTGTGTGTGATGAGTCAGGGCCAGGGAGCTAGTGAGGAGCCCTAATCTCTGCCCCCTCTCTGTGGGGGGGAGTTCTCACCCCTTGGAGGGGGTGGAGGGCCACCAACTGTCTTTGGAAAGTTTTCTTAGTCATAGCTTCTACCAAGTCAGCTGGCGCTTATGTAACGGGGCCTCTGTTCTACAGACAACGGGGTCCGATGGGCCGGAATGGATGGTGCCCACCTTCCCCCTAGTGGCTCCAGTCCTTCCTACTTGCCGGCCAGGCAGCGGCGCCCTGAGGAAATAGCACTGGGACATCTGTTCCCACTGGAAAGGGCTCTAGGTCTCTTCACAGGCCCCATGGGGAGGCCTTCCTTTCCTTCCTGTTAGTCCAGCACCAGGCGGGGCTGGGGGAAGAAAGCCGCACCCCCGCCCCCCCCTCCCCCCGCCTGCCCCGCCCCACAGGGTGCCCTCTGACTCTGTGTCTGCCCAGGCCCCAGGTGAGGTCACAGCCAGCTCCCAGGCTGCTGTCTTATCGCCTCAGTCTCCAGGCTGAGGGATACAGATTTGAGTTTCCTGTCTCTGACACCAGAGCCCATTTGCTTATCACAACACAGTCCTGTCAGGGGCCCAGATAAGGCCTGAAGCGATTGTGTAAACAGAGTGGGGAGGGTTGGGTGCTGGTGGCTTGGCCCAGGGAGGGACGCGGGCCCTGGACCCTGGGAGAAAGCAGTGCTCGGGGACCCTGGGGGTGCTGGGGGAGTCAAGGGCCTTGCACTGGCCTCTGTGGGGGCAGCTGGGGGCCCCGGGAGGGCCCAGGGTTGCTGTCCATTACTCCCTACTGGAGGAAAGTGGTCTTTCTTGTGCCTCAGGTGCGGGGGTTGGATGCTCTGGAAAAGGTGGGCAAGTGAGGAGGGGTGTTTTTTGGAGGCGACTCCCCAGGAGAGGAAGGGACAGGGGACAGGGGATGGGGAGCTGAGGATGACTGTTCTAACTGTGAGATTGGCCACTCTCGCCCTGTGGCCTATGCGGGGGCCAGATATGCTGTGGACAAGAGACTTGGGGGGTGGGGAGAGCTGGGGAGGAAAGCTGGGGGTGGCAGGGAGCATGGTGGGGGAGAGCTGGTTGGGGGTTTGCAGGAGCCTCATTGCTACCTCCGGCCCCTTCCTCCATGCGAGGAAATTTCACAGGAGCCAGAGCCGGCTTTGAGCCCAGGCGGCAAAGCCAGAGGAAAGACCTCGAGGGGTCCTGAGATGAGCGGGACCCGCTGAGAAAAAGCCAGGTAGGGATCAGAGAAGGAGGCCGTGAGAAGGACAGGGGTTCCCACGCTGTTCTGAGCCAGGCCGACAGACCCAGGTGGAGACGGACACTCCCCAGAGGAGAAGACACCATCCTCTCTTCTGCCTGGGTGCCTAGTGGTGAGAGACACACAACAGAACTTTCTGGGTCCTGTTGAGCAAAAGCTGGGGAGATCCGGGAGGGGAGGCAGGGATAGGAGAGGTGGAGAAGGAGGAAGAAGGACAGAAGTGCCCACCAAACAGCAGGGCCAGGATCTGTTCCACCGTCACACAGAGTCCCCAGGCCCTCCTGCCTTCTCTGCAGCTCAGGGACATAATCCAACAGGCTAGATAGGGTTTGGGGGAAGCAGGCAGGAGCCGGGACCCTGGCCCTCAGTGCTCATGCAGGCATCCCTGGCTGGAAGCCATTGTGTGGTTCGTCTCCTCCAGCAAGTCTTCCTTCCTGGGATGCAGCTGTCCCTGCCCTCCTTCTGGACCTCAGAGAATCTCCACCGCCCTGCAAAGGGCGGGGGGCGGGGGGGGGGGGGGCGGTGAGCGGGGCAGGGTGCACAGAGCAGAGGTCCCGTCTGCACGTTAGAAGCTGAGCCTGGCTGAACCCCTGGCTCTCCCTGTCACCCCGGCCCTGATGTGTGTTTCCTTCTTCAGAGGCGGGGCTCACCTGGGGGTGTGGGCGAGGCCCCTGGGATAACGGTGCTGGAGCATCTGGTTCTGAGTCTTCCCACGGAGTCAGTTCTGGTTTTCAGGCACCACCACGACCTCACACGTCTGATTCTGTTTGTCCGAGACAGAGACAGCATGTTCCAGCGATGCTGGCCTCCTCCTTCCTGTACCATGAACAGCCTCTGCTCAGCCCCATTTTCTTGCCCATAAACGTCCTCCCACCTCCTGCACAACAAGCACGTGGCACCCGCACGGCCTCGTGGAGTGCCGCCTCCTCCCCAAAGCCTTCCCTGAGGTTCTAACCCACTCACATCTCTTCCTCCTCTGACTTCCGGTGCTTCCAGCCAGTGCCTGGAAATTTTAACTTCGAAATCATAGGCTGGTAGGATTTGTGAGCTGGAAGAACCCTGACAAATGACCCCTGTCTGTTGCTCTTCATCAGGATGGTAGAGAAGTAACAAGACATTGACAAGCAACCTCTGGCTCTCCCCACGGGCATCACGAATTAACCACAGCCTCAGAAAATCCTTCTCAATACAGTGTTCCAGGCAGAAGTGCTACCGCCGTCCTTAACCCGGACAGTCAGGGGTCATTTCATATGCAGCGTGGATGAGGAAACTGCTTCAGGCCCCAGGCGCATGGGCTGGAGCTCTGGTCTGGTCCTTACCCAGTGCTCCTTGGACCAACTGGGCCTCTGTTGGTCTCCTGCTTGTCCTCTGCCCTCCGGATGAAGTGACATCTTAAACTGCTCTGGCACTCTGGTCAGGACTCTACCCGCTCACCTGCTGATGGGGAGGCCACCTGGGGTTTCTTCTCATGTCCTGTAACTTGTCTTCAGAGCCTGTGCAAAGGGGCAGGGAAATGGGCTAAAGGAGGCTCAGTCTGCATGCTGATCAAGCCCACCTAGGCTCCGTGTCCGCCCTCTGTCTCTAGCAGGCATGGGCTCCGGTCCCTGGGAAACTGCAGAGGGCACTGGCCTCCAGGCCCAGAGCTCTCCTCCTCTTCTGTCTGCGGAGGGGCTCTGTCTCCATCCATTCAAGGGGCTCTAGGGAGAAGGGGAAGAAATCAGATGCCCACTTCTCTGGCCCCGGGGTATGGAGGGGAAAGGGTCTCTGTCCTGGGGGAGGAGTCAGGACACTGGTGTGGAAGGGATACTGCTGACGTCCAGGTTGCTGGAGGGACTTTCGTCCCAACTAGGACTCCTGGAGGCTAAATAGTCTTTCCCCGCCCAGTCCTACAAACTAGAAGCTTCAGCACCCCCTGGCCCCAGTGGGCCCTCCCTCCCAGTCCCGGCCAGTTCTCTAGGTCCCTCCCTGGCCTCCCCACCACCCCAGGCTACCCTCAAAGCACCTTGCTGATCTGCAGGTCCGCAGGCCCCTAACTGAGCTCTGTGATCATGATGCAACTTTGCTGGAATTTTCTCTCTAGAACTTAGATTTCCTTATGTCATCCTCTGCTTCAGCTCATCATCATCTCATTGTCTTCAAGAGGAAGGTGAGCTCCTGGCCCGGAATTCCCAGCCTCTGTAGAATTTGCCTCTCAAACTGCATGCTCGCTGCACAGGGGCGTCCTGTGCTCTGTACAGTGTTAGCGACATTCCTGTCTCAATCAGCTAGAGGCCAGTCTCCCCCTCCCCGGCAGGTTTCACCAACCAAAATGTGTCTGGACACTGCAAGACGTCCCTTGGTGCACAATTGATTGAGAACCGTCTTTGCCAACAGATCAGGCTGGTAATAATGACTAATAAGTTAGTGTGTGTTTCACCCTTCCCCAGAATTAATCTTCAGAACCTCCCTGTGGGGCGGCCCTATTAACATCCCCATTTTATAGATGCATAGAAGGCACCCGCTTGGAAGGGATTCAGATCTTTCAAGAAAGCCGAAGATTTTCCCTTCTGTGTGGGGTGAGAAGAGAGGAAGATAATCCAAAACGTCTCCTCCTGGAGGCCAGGCTGCTGAGCCAGAATTAAGGCAGGATTTGAACCCAGGGCGCCTGCTGGAAGGCCTTCACCAAAAGCGACTCTAGCCTCTGTGCAGGGCTGGGAGAGGGGTTTCCCAAGGCAGAACAATGAGGAGCCCCCTACCCCTCCTGTCCCTCTCTTTCTTGGCCCGCTCGGCCAGGCCCACAAGACTGGGCACAAGCTGACCCAGGACATCTAGACCACTGTTGGGTTGGGGAGGGGGCTCTATGGTGGCGGGTGGGCTGGGTTGCGTGAGTCTCTGGAGAAGCCCAGCTTTTTCTCCCTATTGACAGGACAGAGGAAGGGCAGAGGAAGGCCTTCCTGAGAAGACATCAGTGTTTGGGGTGAGGCTGTCTGGGCAGAGAAGAGAGAAGATGCGGGGACCAGGGCCACACCCAAGACAGGGGCCCAGGACTGTGCCCGTGGCCACATGTTCATGTGAATGTGCCCGCTGGTGGGTGTGAGGGGCTGCGGCCTGGGAGGGGGCAGAGGTCAAGGTGAAAATGCAGAGTTGCACCCCAGCCCCATCAGACTTCCTGCAGTGGAGCGGGAGGGGGTGGTGGTGCACAGGGGTGGAAGGTCAGGGACCTCTCTGGCCTGCGCACACTTGTTCCTATGCACGCACCAGAGCTGGGTGGCTGCTGTGC
Source organism: Bubalus bubalis (assembly GCF_019923935.1). Classification (NCBI taxonomy): domain Eukaryota; kingdom Metazoa; phylum Chordata; class Mammalia; order Artiodactyla; family Bovidae; genus Bubalus; species Bubalus bubalis. The sequence goes on from NC_059161.1 coordinate 113,754,337, forward strand.
ACCCACGGACTCCCATGGGCACTGTCTCTGCACCCCCAGGGGTGCCCTCTTGGCCCAGTCTTCTCACACGGGCACACACAGCTTTCACTGCCCCCAAATTCCTCCATTTCTGAAAAAGACAAGGGGAGAAAAGGGCCAGGATACAAGAAGAGATAAAAATAGCTGAAAATAAGCTCTTTGGATCAGAAAGCTCCCTTTTTCAGTGAGTCACCAGTTTTCCAGACTGAGCACACACACGCACACACACACACATTCCACACAAAACACAAGCACGCAATCCCGCCTTTAAGTTGTGCAGGAATCCTCACACAGACCCTCCGTCTCATGCTCTGTCCTCAGAGGTAAAATCACTCCCAAGGGGGGGTTCCTGTGGGCTTTGGGAAGCTTGGCGGGCAAAGCCCCACCCTGACCCCTGCCCTCGTCCTGTGCTCAGCTTCTTCTGACTCCCCTGCATTTCCTGGTCCTCCCTGCAATGGGGCGCCCTGAACGGGTGGTCAGGTAGGAGCCTCCAAAGCTGGAGCGGGCAGACAGCCCCCCACCCAGGTCCCTGGAACTGGCCCACCGGGCAGAGGAGCCGGCTGGGACTGGGCAGGGTTTGCGAGTGGCTCTGGTAACTGCATCATTGGCTCTGCTGGGGGACCGTGGCATGGCCTCCACAAGGCGAGGCCAGCAGACCTAGTGGACGTGGGGCTGGGTGTGTGCGGCCTCCTGCTGACGAGAGAGGTCTCCCCCGCTCAGCTGCTGTCAGCTGGGCAGGACAGCCTTCCTTCCTGGGTTCCTCCAGGCTCCTCAGGTGCAGACGGTGGCCTGCATGGACAGCAGCCCACCTTCCAGAACTCCCTGCCTCTGCCATTGTTTCTCTCCCCCTGCCCACCCCCACCTGCCTTCCCTTCCTCTCTCTCTCTCTTCCCTGAAGTCCTTCCCTCCATCCTCTCTCCACCTCCACCCCCGTGTGTGAAGCCCAAAGCAGCTTCATTCCAGGCACTGAAAGGAATCCAGTCCTGAGTGGCCCCTCCCGCCTCTCCCCAGGGGCATGACCCCTCCTCCCTCTGAGCTTCTGGGGTCCCAGGACTTGGCTGGGCATCATGTCCCCGGGCCTTTTCAGGTGGCAGCCAGAGAGGATTTACCCGAAAATTCAGAGCAAATCTGAGGAAACAGCTCTGAGCCTCGTGATGTGCGCTGTGTCAAGGATGAGCCTGTAGAGGCCAGGGCTGGGTCCCCAACGCTGGTCTCCTGGGGGCAGCTCTGGGATCCTGTGTCCTCCTCCCCAGACCTTGGTGCCCTACCTGGCTCGGACTTCGCTGTGCTTGGGTAGGATCTGCATTTGGGCTGCTGGCTCTGTGGGTTTGGTGAATTTTGTCTCTGGGCTTTTGTTTCTTCGACTGTCAAAGAAAATACCACCACCACCACCTGCATCATCAGGTCCTTTTATGCCTCTGGTGCCTCAAATAGTGAAGCAGGCACCTGGCAAGCACATAAGTGCCAGGTCAGCTGGCTGGGCCTTTCCACGCCTCCTTCCCCTCAAGAAGCATGCCCCAAGGAACCCAACCCTTCCCTTCAGGAGTTGCTGGGGCATCAGAGTCAAGATGCAGGACCTGAGTTTCCTGTCTCCCTTGGGGGTCTCCCATCTCTCCCTGGGGGGTGTCTCCCATCTCCCCTTATGGGGGGCTCCCATTCACCTTTGGGGGGTCTCCTCTCCCCTTGAACAGTCTCCCCTTGAGGGGGGTCTCCCATCTGCTCTGGGGGTCTCCTGTCTCCCCCTGAGGGGTCTTGCATCCCCTCTTGGGGAGATCTCCTGTCTCCCCTTGGGGGGTCTCCCATCTCCCCCTGGGGTGGTCTCCCATCTCTTCTTGGAGGGGTCTCCCATCTCCCTTGGGGGTCTCCTATCTGTCCTTGGGGAGCCTCCCCTTGGGAGGGTCTCCCATCTCTTCTTGGGGGTTCTCCCATCTCCCCTTATGGGGGTCTCCCATCCCCCTTTGGGGGGTCTCCTGTCTCCCCTTGAGTCTCCCCTGGGGGGGTCTCCCATCTCCTCTGGGGGTCTCCTGTCTCCCCTTGAGGGGGTTTACCATCCCCCTTTGGGGAGGTCTCCTGTCTCGCCTCGGGGGTCTCCCCTGGGGTGTCTCCCATTTCTCCTGGGTTGTACCGCTTTGCGCAGGATGATTCTTGCCCACTTCTGTCCCCTCCTGCCTGTACGTCCCCTTCACAGCTCTGGCCCAGCCTGAGCTGGACACCGCCAGACAGGAAGCTATTTTTAGCCCCAGAGAGAAACAGCAGCTGTGCAGCCAGGGCGCAGAGCTTGGCTCTCCAATGGAGGGTCCAGACCCCAGGCAAGCCTGAGGAAGGTGGTTACAGGGGGCCTGGGACCCCAGCTCTGTCTTCCCTCCTTGGAACGCAGCTCATGCCTCACCCCCTACCATGAACTGCTCTCTGGCCCCCTCCCCCAGTGTCTTAATCCCCAGGGGGCTTAGCGGCTGAGCTGCAGAGGCTGCAAAGTGGGACAGGGAAGGTAGAGAGGCTGGGGGCTGCAGCCAGTGTTCTGAGGCTGGGCAGGGCATGCTGGTCCTCGCCGCACTCGGAAGTCTTCTCTCTACAGCTTAGCACTTAGATGCCTGAGGTCTGGGCTCCGAGATACTCTGGGCATAGCTGCCCTGCTGCAGGAAGCTCTCCCCTCCTGTCTGCAGGAGCAAGCCCCCCACCCCCACCCCCCGCCCCGCCAAAGATCTTGGGCAGTAGAGGTATGCTTCACAAAATGTGTCAGGAGGTCTGCATTTGCCTTGATCTCCCCAAGGTGATCGGTACTTCACAGGAGACAAAAAGGGTCCTGAAAAATCAGCACTGAATCATAAAATAATTCTTGCAATTCCTGAGTCACAGCCTCCGTATGACTGTGATTCTTGTCATGGTTGCAGTTCAGGTAGTGGTGGGCAGATCAAGACATTAATCACATTTCATCTACTCAGGCACCCACCCAGGCTCTGAGCATCCCTTCCAGAGTGAACAAGAGGGCCAGAAACTTACCCTGGAGGAACTTAGATCCTGCAGCTTTGAAGTTCTTTCACACTGAAAAAAAAATACACGCATAAACCCAGGGAACAGGAGCCCAACCCCTCTCTGTCTGTAAATGCTGCAAAGACGCTTAGCAACTGGTTGCGAAGATCTGATTTCTCTGGAGTCCGGATTCCTGATGCTTTTAGCCAACGACTCTCAACCTTTCACGTCCTGCAGCTCTTTGTAAATCGATTAAAGCTGTGAGCCTCTCTCCAGAAAAATGTCCAGAGCACAGACACTCAGATGTCTGCCTACGATCTGAAGGGCTCACAAAGCCCAGGAAGCTGACGCAAGGACCTTGTGCTCACAGGGCCCCGTTTGAAGAGCGGGAGGCAGCTGCGTGGCGGGCGCTGATGGCCCCACCGCAGCGTTTCCCAGCGAGAGGCATGCGGTTGAATTTTAATCACAGTGCAGATTAGGGCCCAGACTGTCTAGCCTTCAGAAACATTTCTAAGTTCTACCAGTTTCTAAGTTCTATAGTTAGTAGTTAAGAATCTGCTTGCCAATGCAGGGGGCACAGGTTCAATTCCTGGTCTGGGAAGCTCCCACATGCTGCGGGGCAACCAAGCCTCTGTGCCACAGCTACTGAAGCCCGCATGCCCTAGAACCTGTCCGCAGCAAGAGAAGCCACCGCAGTGAGAAGCCCATGCACCGCAACAAGAGAGTAGCTCCTGCTTGTCACAACTAGAGAAAGCCCACATGCAGCATCAGAGACCCAGCACAGCCAAAAATAAATACATTAATAACAAAGAAAACCCATTTGTAAGAACTTCTAACACCTTATAGATCTTGGTGGTGGCCTAATGAATTCTATGACCTTGGCCAAGCCCCACTTTCTTTGGGGTCTCAGGTTTCTCATTTGTGGAATGAGGGGGCTGGGCTCTGAAATGGAGCTGAGGGTCCTTCCAGCTTGGATATGTCTAGAATATCTGTTGTGACCCCTAGAGGTCCATCCTTCACAGAGGGAATGGGGAGCAAGGGCCCTCAGGTGGGGGGCTGGGACCTGGGCCAGAACCTAAGCCCTGGGGAGGAGACTTGGGCGGCTGGTGGGAACTGTGCTCTCAGCCACCCCGACCCCCTCAGGCCCCGCAGGCTGGCCACCCCCCACCCCGCCCCCACCTCCTGCATGAGTCACTCTTCTGCCCCTGCTCTGCTGCTGGTATTAGGATTTATCGCCAGTCCCCTCTGCTCTGGGCCTGAGGCTGAGGCCACCTGGTCTGACAGTTCCCTGGGGCTGATCCATGCATCCCCAACTGATGGAGGAGGAGTGGTCTTCTCCGTGGTAATGGGGCAGCCTCCTGGGCAGCCAGCCCCCTGCAGGGAGGAGGTTCTAGCCTTCAGCCTGGGGCACCTGCTGGGGAAGTCAGGAGGGCAGGGCAGTCCAACTGCTCCAAGGCCCTGAGGGGGTGCAGCTCTGGGCTGCCCCAGGCACAGGCAGGTCCTGGCACCACCCTGACCTTTGAATTCCTGGCCCAATGGAGCTCAGGGGATCCAGGTGCTGAGTGACAAGATCTGCAAACTCCAGTCCCTCCTTCCGAATCCACACCACCTTTTCCTTCCTCTTCCCTGGCCTCCTCAGCACTCCTGGCTGGAATTTAAATGTCATCAGCTCTGACCAACCTGAGGTCCTCTGCTCAGGTCTTCTGCAGAGGTGGGGGATGAGTGGGGGTGCTGCTCAGGGCTCAGATTCACTCACCTTTTCAGCTTTTCATCCTGGGAGGAAAACCCCCTGAGGTCCATGGGATTCGAGAACAGAGGTGCCTGACTCAGCATCTTAGTGGCAGCCCAGGAAGTGCCCTGGCCCAGGTGAGCTACATTCCTTTACACACTTGCTCCCCGGCACTCACACACAGGTACATGTGTGCACACCAATGCATAGGCGTTAACAGAGGACACTTATGTGAACCATCTGCACAACTTCCTCCTCACCAAATACTGGCCCTGTTCACATCACGCAGGGAGAAGTCCCTCCCTCCTCGTGACGTGCATCTTCCAGACTCGAGTTTGCTGCAGGTAGAGGATGAGGTGCACGCTGCACAGTGACCTCCAGCTCTCATGCTCACCGTTCCCAGCTCACCTTGAAAACATGCCATGACATGTGTGCTCACACCATCCCCACCCCCAGTCCCCTCTGTCCCAAGCCCCGGGTAGGGTAACAATCCACCCACTACTGACCCCTGTTTCCTCAAGCAGCATCCCTGGGTCACAGGTCTTCCCTAGCATCTTCCTGCTGAGTCTCTTCCCGTGGAGCTGAGGACGAGAAGCAGTGAATATGGGGAAGGAGGCTGGGAGCCTGGGCTCTCTGCTCAGCCCAGCTCATAATAAGTTCCATTGCTCATTTATCTCTGGGCAACCTCATGTGCCTTGTGAGGCCATCAATAAACAGACTCTTAAATCCAGTCTCACTTTCCTCATCCATAAAGTGGATTAAAACATTGCTTTATCTCCATCAATCATGGCAATGTTACAGGAACCAAACCTGATATGCGAGGAAGCAGCCTGGCAAGTGTGACACGCGTGACCCATGGGTGGTCCCACAAGTGAAGTCCATTCCGAGATCCGGCCAAGCATGTTCCCAACGTGAGTGTGTCCCAGAGCTGGTCTTGTCCAGGGCCCCTGGTCCTGGGCTCAGTGAACAAAGCAGAAATTTCATTTCTAGTCATCCTTCCTTCCTGCTGGTTTCACTCTCGTCTTCACTCTTGTCTGCCACAGACAGGTCCTGGCTTTGGAGCCAAGGGCTTAGAAGGGCCAGGAGGGCCTGGCATGGAGCCCAGCATCTGTCCTGGCACGTGGGTTGCTGTGGTCCTGGCTCTGAGGCTACTGAGGGCTTGTGCCTGGGAGAGCTCCTCTCAGCCCCTGGGTCCTGGGGCCATGCCAAGCAGCTGAGTCCAGAACAAGAGGCCCTGTGGTGTGAGGAGTCCTGCCCACTGGGCTGGGCTGCTGTTGCCTCTGTGCCACTCCAGCTCCGTGGCCCCAAGGCAGCCCCCGACAGCACCTCGACCTCTGAGCCTGGTGTGGGAAGGCCAGATTCTGCCCAGCCTGCCTCGGGGCCCTGTGCCATGGTGGCTGGTACAGGCAGGGGTAGTGAGAGGAGGTGGGCAGGGTGCTGGGGCTGATGTCAGCTTTGAGAGAAGGCCAGCAACTGGCCTTGAGCAGGTTTTTGTCCCCAGGAGCGCGTGAGCAGTGACGGGGCCACCCTGTGGGGGTGCTGTCTGGCCCTAGGGCTCAGAACAGTCCCAGATTCAGCTCAGAGTCTTTATTCCTTTAGCTCGGCACTGCAATCCCAGGGTAGTGCCTGGCTTGCTGCTGGCCTCCCGCAGCACTATTTAGAGAAGAAATTCCACTGGGACACCTGGTACTTTGCAGAGCAGACGAACATTTCTGGACTTGCTGTGGGGAGAGGCAGGCTGAGGCTGGGGTGCCAGGAAACAGGCTCTCCTAGGTGGATGCAGATGTAATGGACAAGGGCCCCAGGTAAGCCTTCTGCTGGGGTGGGTGAGTGGGACCCTCCTGCCTGCCTTTTTCTGCAGGGAGGCTGGCCTGGAGGCCTGGCTGGAGCTGGGCAGACAGGGCCCAAAGCTGAGCCGGTCTGGGGGTGGAGCCTGTCAAGTCGCAGAGCTCCAGCCTGGCTCCGCCCCTCCCTTCCCAGGGCTTAAAGGGATGACATCACCAGGCTGAGGGCTCTGACCTGGATGGGCTGGGCTTGTGGAAGCTGGCTCCACAGGGCTCCAGGACTTCCTGGGGTGGCCAGGCCTGCTTCTCCGCTACTCATCTGAATCTCCCCTCAGCCCCGGGATTTCTGCTCTGGGGTCCTAGAGCTGGCAACTTGCTTTTCAGATGTCCAAGTCTGGGGCTCGGGTCTTCCACCAGAGACCATGCCTGGGGCAGGTGGTCAGGCGCTTCTCCCTGACCTGGCCCCCACGGGCTGCTCAATAGTTCTGAGGGGGAGTCAACCCCTGGTTCGAGCCGGGCAGCAGTCAGCCGCAGCAAACCTACCATCCCCTTGCCGCGGGTCCATGCCACTCTCTCCGCCCCCTTCTCCCCCACCAACTGGGTGCTGGTGGTGCCTGCTTGTGGAGCATATGTTTGGCTGGCTGCTGCGTGTCTGCTGTTTATCCGTCTCTTCCCACTTAACTTCTGTTCCCGCCTGGCCCATCTGGCTCCCTGGTACCTGTCTTTCTCACGGGCGCCTCCATGCGACACTGCATTCCTGCCCCGCAGTCCTCCTCCACCACTTCTCTCCTGGGGCCTGGCTCTCATCCAGTCTGGGCCACCACCGGAGCCCTTGACCTTGGATCTAGGGGCAGTGAGCGGCGTCGGAGTCCCTGCAGTGTTCTGGCCACCCTTGGGGAGGGAGGTTGAAATGGGTGATAGAGGGTAGCATGTGAGGGGCCTGGGACTTGGTGGGGCAGGGTCTGGGGCTGGGGGGAATCCTGCTTCACTGGGTCCTTCTGAGCTTCCTTCCCATCAGGGGGCTTTGTTGGGGTAGGGCCATGGAGACACTGCCCTCTGCCTGCAGCAGCTGTAAGAGAGTGACCTGTGAGTAGCAGTAGAGAGAATGAGGTCAGGGAGGCCCCAGGATTCTTTTGACCAAGAACCTGGAGTGCACCCTGGTTCTCCCTGTGGAGGGGGACTGTGGCAATCTGGTGGTCTGGGCAAGAGGCCAGGGAGAAGCTGCAGGATGCTTCCAGTGGGCACGAGGTAGGTGGGTTAGGGTTGGCCTCCCCTCAACCACCAGATCCGTCCCACTCTAGCCAATGGCCCAATCACTGCCCCCTCCCCCCACCTCCCACCTGCTTCCACACCCCAGCACACACAGCATCTCCCGGGTAAGATGCAGTGGCTTCCCGCTTCCCCAGGACTCACACATGAGGGGCTGGTGGAGCCTGGAGGAGGATGGAAAGGAAGATCAGGGCGGGGACTGGGGCTGCTCCTGCTGGTGGAGGCCGCGCTGGGCCCGAGTCAACAAGGATCTTCCACATGCTCCCTGGAAGCGACTGCTTCCCTCGGAAGCCGCAGGGCTTGGCGGCCAGGCCTCGCCGCGTGCCGCTCCATCTGCCCGCTCCGCCGGCTTCTGGCCCACTCCCTTGGCCTCTAATCTTCTTCCTTCCTCCTGAGCCTCCTTTCTCCTGCCTCGCTTCCCATCTCTGTCCGGCCAGGTCCGTCCATGCCACAGTCCCAGGCCTTCGTCCCCTCGGCCTTCATCCATCCAGCTTCCTCTTGCGCCTCTGCTGTTTCTCGTGTTCAGATTCTGTCTCTCATACATATTCAGCGGCTCCTTGAAAATCCACCTGGATCATTCTCGGTGCTAGAAGCCTAGATCCGCTTCAGGAATAAAGAATAAAGCTTCTCACCCTGTGAATCTGCGTCCCTATCTCTGGACACGGGCCGGGATCAGCCACCTGGCCAGTGTTGGTGAAGCCGTACGCTTTTCCACATAGACGCACTTACTCCCTCAGTGCCTCCTCTTCCGACCTGGGACCAGCAGGACAATGAGGTCCAGAGACACACAGCCCCGTGCCTCGGGGGCAGCCCCCTGCCCTGGAGGGATTTGAAGATTTTAGTCCTGGAAATGTATGCTCTGAGCGTCTGAACCTTTGTGATCTACAGCCCGTTCACACGTGCCCTGTTACCCCTTCCAGCTCTTGTAGGAGCTTCAGAAACGAAGGAAGTTTCTGGCACCAGCAGTCCTGGACAAATAGCTGGCATCAGATGGGCTCAGGTTCCAGCCCTTGGCCGTGGCTGGTGAACAGAAAGATCCAGACAGACGTGGCGGAGTGGTGGTTACGGGAGGAGGGGGTGTGACACGGAGCCACGCCCCACCCTCCTGGGGAGGGTGGGAGGCTGAGCAGGAGGAGGAGGGGGAGGCAGACCCAGCCAGGCCACTGCACAGGAGGTGGGAACGGGTTCGCGGTTCCCCAGCCCCGTTGTTCCTGGCTCCTTTCTCTGCCTTTTTTTATCATCTGGCCTTGTGACTCCTTTTCTGCTTGATTCTTCTGCCCCTGCCCGTCTTTCCCCGCATCCCTGGGGTCTGCCACTAACCTCTGCTCCCTTTCTCTTCCATCTTCCCTATTCCTCACCTCTCTTTGCCCCCTGACTGCCTCCACATCAGCTCCCCAGCATCTGTCTCTCAGCAAGTATCAGCAGTGTAGCCTCAAAGTGGCTGGACAGCCCAGGGACTGGTACCTCACATCCCTTCCCCAGAGTTCCTGACTCCGGTCTAAACTCCCAGGCTGAACCCCGTGTACCCTTCGTTTTTGAACCCCTGGGGCCTGTCCACTCAACCCCCACATGACATGCACCCAGTCACGTGGACTCACCTCGAGGCTCGTGGTGGGGCCTTGGGCAGACAGAACTGCTCTTCTCTGGGGACGGCTCCCGAAACCTGCCCCCTCCAGATCCTCCCCCAGTCTCAATTAGCCAAAGACGGTGGTTACACCCGAAGCCTACCTCTAACTTTTCCTCCACAAGCATGTGATTCTTCAGTTTTCAGAGTGACTGCTAGGCCAGTGTCCTAACTTCCCTTATCGTTTCTTTCACTTCTGTCCTGAAAAGAAGAACAAGTCTAACAAACCATTCAAAACCCACACTGTATGCCACCAAAGAGACTCCATCAGGTAGGGGGGTCACCTGTGCCCCTGGCTCCTTTCATCAGCACCCCTTCCATGCTGACCCCCAGCTGCTTTGGGAGGTAGAGTCAGAGCTGAGGCTCGGGAGCTCCGGGCCCCCTGTCCTGGGGCTACAGGTGATGTCAGTTTTAGGAGAACCATGAGCTGGGGCCCCTCCAACTCCCCAGGGCAGTTTCCGAGGCAGCAGCTGGTGCCGTGAGAGCTGAGTCCAGTTGAGTGGTCTGGGACACTCATACGCCCCTCTGAGCTCAGGTCCTTGTCTGTGAGGAAGGAGCAGTAAAATCCTGCGCTATGGCTTTGTTGAGAAGATTAAATGCAGAAGCAGGAGTGCAAGCGCTAGGTACGTGTACAGAGTTCCAGAGAAGCGGATATGGAGCATCGAGGCATCAGGTTTGCCGGGGAGATTGGCAGCAGGCAGCCCCTGGCCTCGGAGAGGTCTCAGAGAGGCCCCACGGGTGCCGTGGGGCCTCGGGAGAGGCTGGCAACCTCACTGCCTCCACCACCTCCATCTGCATCCTGTTGTCTGCCTGGACAGGCATGGCCAGCATGTCACGGTCTTCAAACCCTTTGCCCTTGGTGCCAGAGATGTGGGAACTAGGTCAACCCACTCAAGTTCGAAGGTGAGGCCCCGGCAGGAGAGCGGCCTGATTTCCTGCCTTGATGAGACGGCAGGAGGCAGGTATGGAAAACATGATCTGGCTATAAAATTAACGTGGGTAAGGGATGCAGCAGAGGCACCGAGAAACCCTTGGTCCTTCCGAGTTCTGTGCCGTGTTCATGTGAAACCGCAAGTCCTCAGGACAGCACGTTGTCTTGGGTTCCATGGCTTCACCGAGCCTTGCAGACACATCCACTTAGCAGGGGTTACTTGACTGGGTGGTCTTCCCTGGTAGTTCAGCGGTAAAGAATCTGCCTGCAATGCAGGAGATATGGGTTTGATCCCTGGTTGGGAAGATCCCCTAGGAGGAGGGCACGGCAACCCACTCCAGTACTCTTTCCTGGAGAATCCCATGGACAGAGGAGCCCGGTGGGCTACAGTTCATAGGGTCACAGAGAGTTAGACATGATTGAAGTGACTGAGCACTCATACACGCACTTGATGGGGTGATTGGGAAAGAGCAGGAACAAAGAGAGGGAAATAAAGGCGGGGAGAGTCAAGCTGTTTTTAAAACCCATTGTGTGGAAGGGCCCAGCTCCTGGCTTTTGTGCTGATTGAGGCATGGTTTAAATTCGACTTCCGCTCGAAAGAAACCACAGCACCAACAAAATGACTGTCTCGCATGTTCTGTATGTTGGCAGGTCTGGGTAGGACAGAGGCCCCTGGCTGCTGGAGGTGGAGGTATCGCCAGGCTGGAACGTGGGGAGGAACTGCAGAGCTCACAGGACAGCGCAGAAGGTTAGGAAGGGCCAGATAGTCCAGTGGCTACAGGAGGGGAAACCGAGGCCCAGACGCTCAAGATCACCCAGCCTGTTGGTGGCAGAAGTGGGCAGAGCACAGAGGTCTTCTGACCCCCAATCTTGAGCTTCCCAGGACTGCAAACTGCCCCTAAGAAATGATTCCAAAAGGAGTCACGGCGCCAGAGATGGCTGAGCTTGGTCTGCTTTTGTCATTTGGAGGGTGTCCACCATAGAGAGAGGGGAAACTGAGGGCACCCCATGAGCCTGGCGTGGCCTGCAGACATGACGGCTTCCCCAGGAGGCAGAAAAATGGGGGAAATTTGGGGAGGCACGGGCTGCAGCTTTGGGTCACCCTGTCCCCAGGCTTCCCTGATGACCCTCCTTTGTGCTCAGGCCTGGTGAGGACCCCAGGCTGCCCGCCTGCTGGGGTTGGAGGAAGGGACAGAGCCAACGAGCCTCGCTCTGGCTTCTGCTGGTTGGCTGTGACTCCTGGTCTGCCTGGATGGAGCTGGAGGGTAATAAGAACAGGAAGAGAAAGGAAAGCAGCTGGAGGATGCAGGATGCCCTTCTGCTGTGCAGTGGAGGGGCCTGAGGAGGAAGGAGGCATGTGGGCCCCCAGCCAAGAGGCTCAATTAGGGTTCCCTGGCATCCACAGGCCCGAGGAACAGCCAGTGCCTGAGGGAGGTCAGAAACCGACAGATTTGGAGCCAGTTGAATCTGGGCTGAAGACCTGCTGCTCTGCGTCAAATTGCCAACCTCCATGAGTTCTGAGCAGAGCAGGCAATGGCACCCCACTCCAGTACGCTTGCCTGGAAAATCCCATGGACGGAGGAGCCTGGTAGGCTGCAGTCCATGGGGTTGCGTAGAGTTGGACACGACTGAGCGACTTCACTTTCACGCATTGGAGAAGGAAATGGAAACCTACTCCAGTGTTCTTGCCTTGAGAATCCCAGGGATGGCAGAGCCGGTGGGCTGCCGTCTATGGGGTCGCATAGAGTCGGACACGACTGAAGCGACTTAGCAGCAGCAGCAGCATGAGCTCTGAGCGTCACTCCACGGTATAGGCGACCCTGCCGACCTTAAAGACTTAGAGTGAAGATTCAACAATGAAGCTCCAGCCCAGCTCCTAGGGCAGAAGCCAGCACGATGGCTGTGGTCCTGGGTTCCTGGGGTGCCTGTGGGCTGGCTCCCGCCATCCACCTGCTCCTGGAGTTCACACACTCAGACCAAGAGGAGAACGAGGAAAAGATGCAGGGTCTCCCACAGTGATGGAAGCCAGCGGCTGAGCCCGAAGTCCACACTGGGTCTGGACTTCCCCAATCCACCCTACTTAATCGATGGGTTCACAAGCTTGGCCAGAGCAATGCCATCCTTTGCAGGGACAACATGAGGGGAGACAGAGGGGGAGAAGGTACCGGGCATGTGTTGGAGAACCAGGTTATGGACGTCTGTGTGTACGCCGCTGTCAGGATCTGCTACAGATCCGACTTTGAGAAACTGGAGCCCGGTTACTTGAAGGAGATCCCTGAGGAGGTGAGGTTCTTCTCAGACTTTCTGGAGAAGAGGCCTTGGCTTGCAGGGGCCAAGCTCACCTAGCTGGACTCCCTGGATTATGACATCCTTGATGGGCACCGCCATGTTTGAGCCCAAGTGCCTGGATGAATCCCAAACCTGGAAGACTGCCTTTCCCATGTTGAGGGCCTGAGGATCTCTGCCCCTGAAGCCCAGTCGCTTCTGCCCAGGCCCTCTGTTTCTGGAGACTGCCCTGTGGGGCAGCAGGTGGGGCCTCCTAACCAGATGGAGTGAGGAGCCGGTGCCCTCAAGAGCAGCTGGACCTCCCTGCCCCCAGAACCACCTGTCCTTTCCTTTCTCCTTCTGGCCACTCTAGATGCCTTCACAGCCCCCTTGTCTCCCTCCCAGCTCCCTTCCCATCCTTCCTTTAAAGCCTCAGCTCCTGTTTTTCTTCAACAAATTTCCTCCCCCACCCCCATGTTCTTCCTCCTGCACTAAAGCTCAACCAGACCGTCCTTCCTTTCCGTGGTTGCTTCTGCCCTGAGGAGTCCACCAGACCCCCGTCCCAAAGAGCTCTGCCCTGAAGACCTGACTTGGCTGGTGTGGGGGCCCTGCTTTCCTGTGTGGTTCCTGCGTGCCCTATCTGGTCCCCAGTAAAGACTTAATCATACCAATAACAACTAAAAGACTCTAGTACGTGTGCTAGAATCTGAACGTAGCAGGCGCTTCTCATGGCTCACTCCTTTCCTCCCACAAACCCAGCTGGCCCCACCACTTCGCTTGGGGCTCCAAGGTTCTGAAAGCAGAGAAGGCAACGTCCTCTAGACACTCAGGCTGTCCTGGCAGCGGAGGGTCCACTGATCCCAGACCAGGGTCTTCTTCCTATGGAGTTTCCCAGAGTCACTGCCAGGCACCGCCAGGCTCCAGAGCCCTGGACAAAGATTCTCGGATGCCTGTCTTTAGACATAGATACAAAGCGATCAGCATACTAGATCCCAGGATTCAAGAGAGATGGAACTGCTGGTCTAAAGCCATACATCATCAATGCACAGTGAGGGGGGACTTTGGCCACGTGGGCTCTGAACCCCAGAGCTGGCTAGGAGGGGCTTGTCCTTGTCTGGAGAGCCCTCAGATCCTCTGCCACTCTGCAGGCACATCAGTAAGAGATGCATTTGCAGGCAGACAGACGCCAGTTCAAATCTCAGCTGTATTCCTTTCCAGCTGCATGACAACAGGTTTGACCTCTCTAAGGTCTGCTCCCTTGTGTGAAAAGGAGGATGCCAGTTCATTCGGAAGGCTGCCTGGAAGAACAGCTTGAGAGAGACACAACGTTTAACCACCACCCAGTGGAGGTGACTTGATGGTGCTTCAGACCAGTGACCGGTGGTCCTGACACTGCACTGTTCTGCTCCTTTCTGTTCTGTCTTGAAGCTCTTCTGCTTCTTTGCTTCACTTGAATTAGATCCAGTGCCATCAAGTCCTGATCTTTGACCCCTCCCATCAGCCTGACCCTCCATGGTCCCCACATCTTCAGAATAGCCCTGCTGGAAGTGACCCATCCCATCTGACCCTGGCTCACCTGGGATCAGCAGGTAGGTCTCCCTCCCAGGATGACTCCTTGAGCCAGGAGCCAGGAGCCAGTGTTCCCCAGCAGGAGGGGCCAGGGCCCCAGGAAGAGGAATGGTTCTGGGTTTGGGCCTCCATTTGGGAGCTGGCTCAGGCCCATCACTCGCCACTCAGCCTCCCGAGGAGCCTGCCGTGAGGAACGTGCGACTAGCCCTAGACCCTCAGTGCCCTGGTCCACTCCTGGCAGATCCGTCCACACCTCATTTAGCCACTTAGGGAGGAGAAAGAGCAAGGGGAGCTGGAGAAATCTGTCCAGGCCCTGATGAATAGTTTCCCAAGCCTGCTGTTGCCATGGCAGCCAGCTGGGAACACCGTTTCCAGGGCCCGAGGCGCTAAGACCTGCACGGGGGGCTGCCCTGCTGGGCTGCTGCCCACTCGCCTACCCCCACCCGGCCTCCTGGCTCCTTGGCAACTGCTGTCACCATTGCCATCGCAACCATGGCTGCAGCTTCTGCACTGGCGGCTGGAGTGGGGGAGGGGGCAGTGTCCAGGGATGTTCTAGGAGGAGGCGGGGAGTATGTGCCTGGCAGAGTCGAGGTACTTATGAGGTAGGAAGGGAAAACCTGGGCCACTTTGCCTCAGTGGCCACAGGCTCCTTCCTGACTATAGACTCCTAAGGATGTGTTGGTGTATCTTGGTGTATGTGGGTTTTTCTGGAGAAAGAGTTTAGAGTTTTTATCCAACTCTCAAAGAAGACCAAGGTCCCCAGTGAGTAAGAGCCACAGTCATGGACACTTTTGCTTTCAGAGTCAGAATCATCTCAGAGACTGGTTGATCCCCAGGCTTCGGAGATAAGCACAGGGGAAAGGTGGAGGCAGGAGGCGTGCTACTCAGGGACCCCTCAGGGGTGCCCCCTGGGGTCCTTTGGGAACAGGGGCTGGCGTCTCCCTCCTGACCACCTTAGATGGTCCATCCTTCTCATCTGCCCTGGCTTGCAGCTCTGCCCCAAAGTCAGCCGTGCAAACCATCTGTGTTTCCTGTGCCCAGCCCCTGAGTCCCGTGTCCTACACACCCTCTACAGTGTTCCAGCAATCTGCACACTGACCAGCCGGGAAGTTCACTCACCACTGCCATTTAGAGATGAGAACTTTGAAACAACAGATAAAGTGAGCCATCTGCCAAGTCGATGCAGTGGGTTTCCCTGTCCCCGAGGAGCAGGAGTCACAGGGCACTGTATTTTCTCAGGGGACACTGTGCAATCACCACTGTTGGCTACATGCAGATCAAAGGAAGTGACCTCGGGACATTCCTGTAGACTGACCTCTGCTACAGAGAATTGCCCACGCCCGCAGGTCAGGTACCCCTGGGTACTCTGGGTGGTACACTTGGGCGGGCAGATGGCACAGTATCTCTGGCTACCAGGTGCCTGGGTCAGCAGTCTAGGTGAGGGATCTTGAAGGTTCCACAGAGGGAGCAGAAAAGACCAGCTGCCCCACACACTGGCATGTGGAGGGTGGGCAGGTGTTCACGAGGGGCCCGAGAGGGAGGTGAGAGGCTTGGAACACCCCCAGGCCACGTGGGCTGTTGGCATCCTAGCAGAGGGTGACAGGGACGCTGTGTTCGTCACTGCTGTGCAGAAACACAAGGTACCATCCGATCCGCAAGTGGGAGTGGGGGGCT
Organism: Bubalus bubalis; assembly: GCF_019923935.1. Taxonomy (NCBI): domain Eukaryota; kingdom Metazoa; phylum Chordata; class Mammalia; order Artiodactyla; family Bovidae; genus Bubalus; species Bubalus bubalis. The sequence goes on from NC_059161.1 coordinate 113,770,170, forward strand.
CCGTCATCTGCAGGCTTCTGTGGGAGCAATCTCTCAGCCCCTCTTCTTGCCCCAGAGGCGCAGTGCCGAGAGCAGATGGTGAGGGGGAGGAGGGTGGGTCCCGATTCCTGAGTCACTTGTCTGCCGGGCTTCCTTTTGGGGGCGCTGGCAAGTACAACACGCTCCATCATCACGGACAAATTGGTGGCCGGATGGCAGGGAGGCGAGGGTCAGACAAAGGAGGTGACGCTGGGAGTGCCTCACACCCAGTCAGGAGCCGTAATCGGAGGTGATTAAGCTGTGGAGGAGAAAGCCAGGGAGTCATCGCTGACTCAGGGATGAGGCTGCTGCTGTGTTCTCGCCTCACCTGCCCGCTCACTTGCAGGCTGGAGTGGGGAGGCTGGTTGAAAAGGTGAGTGATTCAGAGGCACTTTAAAAAGCAGCGCTTCTTAAGCTGACGAGCTTCTGAGACTGAATCAGACTTTTTTTTTTCTTTAATTTTCCAATGTGAGGAGGTTGGAGTCTTTTCTGAGAACTAGGGACAGAGCCCAGGGTGGACACAGCTGGGGGCCTGGACAGGCGAAGCAGCCATGTGCCCCCCAGCTCTGAGTGGTGGTGTGTTTGAGAGAGGCTGCAGACTGGCTAGTTAAGGGCTTGGGATGTGAGCCCAGTTTGGACTCACTAGTTCTGGGCAGTGACCACCCCCTCCAACTCCACGGCAACCCCAGGTCTGTTTTCTCATCCATAAGAAGAGACTAGAATTCCTGGGTACCAGACTGGGAGGGGAGGGGGCAGGGCAGCACCGGTGCTGCCCTAAACGAACAAGCAATAACTTCTCTTCAGTTTCTCTCTCCTATTCTGAAGAGAAGTAAGATATCCTGATTTACATCACACGCTGTGGTCACAACAGAACAGTAAGATGCGTAACTCAGTGATGCAAATTACCCTCAAATACAATAAACATTTACTGAAAGACGCTGCTTTATTGTTGGCGACCCCCTCTGGGAAGGTGCTAAAGGTGCACAAATCTGGTTGGTGGGCGTCCGAGGAGACTGAGATGGAGCTCCTTGTGTTTTGGGTTCAGAGTCTCAAAGACCAGAAGTCGGAAAACTAAGCTTTCGGAAGGGCTGAATATAGAATAATCAAGACCCTAAACCTTGGAGGATTCGTCAAATGCCCCATGTCGGGCTGGGTGACACCAAACATGTGCCTTGAGAGTGAGTCTAATTCTCTTCCAATTTTTCTTTATCCCAAAGGAGAAGGAAGAGTCTTTGACCAGCAAGAGCAGCCAGCTTGCAAAGACGGGATGGCTGACATGAGGTGCAAACAAGCAAGTCAGGGAGGTCACTTGGTTGACCTCCAGGATGCATTGCCCAGAGCCCGCAGGGTGATTCCAGCTGTGCAGGGCACCCGTGCCCAGAGCCCCTGTGAGCCTGGCAGCTGACAACATGCACCCAAGGGGCCAGGGCTCGGCTGGGGCTCACCCGGAGACACTCCCTCCATCCTGCTGTCCACGGGCTCCCTCCTGCCTGATACCACTCCCACCACCTGACCATTCTGGGCTCTGCCAAGAGCCGCCTGTTCAGCCGGTGTGAGCTGCTCACACATAGCTTTCCTGCTGTTTCCCGGGGTTTATCATGACCTTGGGAAGAGTCAAAGCCATTTTCTCCTTGGCAGGAATGGGCTTTGGGCTTGTCTGAATTCTAGCCACAGATGCATCCAGAATGTTCCCACAGCCACAAGAGCTCCACAGTCAGGGTCACTTAACCATCAAATTGGGAGCCAGGTAACCAAGATCTCGGTTGGTTCCTGCACCCACTGGTGGGAGGGGCCTGACAACCCATGAAGCGTCCTTTTCTGCTCCCAAAGCCCCGCTCCTTATACATGCCCGGCCTCCACCAGCCACACAGACAACTCTCCTAGGAAGTTCCCTTCCCACTTGCCATGCATGGGCTGCAGCCTCTTGCCACTGAAAGCATGGACCACAGCCATCAGCACATAGATTGAGCTGTTAACACAGGAACAACAGAGTGAAAAGGGAGGGGGCTTACAGAGCTGAGGTGGGCTTTTCTGGGGGAAGGTGGTTTCTGAGATGAGGGGTCAACCAGCTGCTTCTGCCACCTTGCCAAGGAGAAGGGGAGAGTCCGTATAAGGGGGTCATCACAATGCTTGGCCCTTCCCCCATAGGGGCAGAGGAAGGGGCAGCAAGCAGGGCTGGCATGTCTCTGCACCCCCACTGTCAGTCCCAGGCCATCACCCCGACACGTCCTGCTTGCTGAAGGATTTCCCTGTCCAGTCTCTACTTTCCATACTGGGTCTTGATTCTCCTTTGAATCTCGGCCACAAGCAGACCTTTGCTGCGTCTGTGACCACAAGGTATTTAAGATGCAATGTTAGTTTCCCCCACCCCGGTGGAGGGGCGGGAAGCAGGTGGCAGGGCTGGATTGGAGCCCAGGATGATGCTTGGTGGGAAGCTGGAGGGGCAGGTAGACTCAGATTACACACTTGGGAGTCCAGACGAGGGAGCTGATGCCTCGTGAGATGAAACAGTTTGTTTACCGAGAGCTTGTGCTCATTGATGGGAGAGCAAGACTACGCTCAGGTCAGTGGACACCCGAGCCTCCCTGCAGCTGTGGGGCCTATCCCACCCAGCAGTGGCTCAGGTGATGACGGGTGGCACAGCTCTGGGAGCAGAGGGGCTCCCCTGTGTAACCTCAACCCCTTCTAGATGTCTCTGCCTTGCATCAGGGGTTACACGCGTCCTGGGGGCACACATGGGAGGAATGACCTTTTAGAGGTGTTATGCCTGGATAAACCTACAGACCCTACGGGAATCAAAGCTCTGAGTGGAGTCCTGCAGTGTCTGCTGCAGCCTCCATGCCTCCCCTGCCTCCTGAATGTCTCCTGCTTCCAGGGGGCTCATGGCTTTCCTAGTGACACTGGGATTCGTGGTTGTCACCACTCCTGCAGCTGACCCTGTGTGCTCCCTCCTCCTACTTCTCTCCATGTGCTGCTCTGTGAACAGCTGTTCCTGCCTGGGGAGGAACACCCAGATCTGCAGACCAGGCTCCTGCTGGTGACGTGAGTGCCGCTGCACACACGGCCACACACACTCGACATCATCTCTTGCACACTTGCCACATGCTGGATGGCCGAGTGCACATCACATGTGATAGGATCTCTGCCCCAAGCAGTGGTCAGGTGAGTGAGGAAGCTGCCTAGTCAATCGGTGGCTTCGTGGCAGCACGATGTGACCCATGTTTGGCCATGACAGGCCCAGGCCAAAGGAGTTTCAAAACAAAACAGACGGATGGTTACATCAACCTGGGAAGCAGGAGGTTCCCAGAGAGGGTGGGGCTTGGCTGGATCCCTGGAGGATGCCTGGGGGGTCAACCAGGGGAAGGGCGTTCAGGAAGGGAAAACGCAAACGGGACATATACCAGACAGGTGTCCAGCTGCTGGAATCCACTGGAAATCTCTCCACTTCTCACCTGGAGCAGGCTATCATGGTGGGAAGGGCTCCCCGGCAAGAAAGTCAGACACAGGTGTGGACCAGGGCAAGTCACTGACCTACACCTCACGGAACACGAGAGGACTAGATAAGACGGTCTCTCAAGTCCTTTCCAGCCCCAGAGCTGCCTTCTCCCCCTAGACCACTCTAGAAACCCCAGACAGAGCAAATAAGGTTCACCGACACTAAGACCTCCTCCCAGGAAGGCAGGTGAGGATGGAGCAATAGCGCTGCAGGGGAAGAAGGGGGCTCACCTTTTTGGTCGGGCAGGCCCCCTCCTCCTGTGGACAGGAGGATGTTGGGGCAAGAAACTTACATCTGATGGACATGCTAGTGGGAGCTTTTCTGTCACGATGTTCCACTCCAGTGCCTTCACTTCTATTATTACACCAGTGATTTATTCCAAAAACATAAACCGAGCAACTGGCTCCCTAGGGAGAGGTTCCCCCCCCCTCCCCTGTGAGCCGCCTCCCCAGCCTACTGTATCTGCTGTTCTTGGTTCAAGCCCATTCGTGGGGTGGGTGGGGGTGACAGCAGGGCTGGGCAGGGGGGCTATGTCTCAGAGTCCTCCCGGACACTGGACGTTAATGGCTCCGACCAGTGGTGCTGCCTGCCCGGTGCTGCTCTAATGCATTTGAAACCTGGGTGAATGTCATTCTTGGAGCTGTGGGTTCCTCACCTCTGAAACATGGAGGAAAATTCTGAGAAGACAGTTTCCCTTTTAGGAACCTGGGGACAAGCAAAGACTTGAGTTCCAGCCGGGTGCTCTCTCCCCTAGTGGCTGGTGCTCCCCGTCCCAGGAGGGTGGACACAGCTCTGGGTTGTGCCCCTTCTCCAGGGGCCATTGTGGGCATCCCCATTAGCACCGCTCCAGTACTGCGGGGCTGGCAGGAGAGATGCTGTCACAGAAGGCAGGGTCTGGGACCACCTGCTGTGTCCTTGAGACAAAAACCCTGGAGTTTAAAACACCCTCCCAATAATCCATTGTGCTTGGCTTCTGGCTGAGATGGAAACTGGTGAAGGTCGTGTGGGGGCTGGGCTGGGCAGACGTGTCACCGAGGCATGCTGGGTAATCGCTCCCTCCTCAGGACCCAGGAGACGTTCTGCCTGCACAGTGCCGTCATTTGTCACTTGGCATATGTGGACGTATATTTTAGTGATTTTATGAAACACAGCCCGTCTGTATTTCAAGTCTTTCAAGGGAAAGAGCAAAGTGACACATAGTAAGTTTTCAATAATTAACTGATTTTCTTATTGCAGATGATTATAACCCCAGTTTCAGAGTTCATGAGTTTATTAAAGAATTGGAATTTTGAACTGTCAGAACATAGGAGTCTTAGCATCCTAGGCCAATTTCCTTATAGACCTACATACACAGCATAAGTTATAGTATCTCTCATTAAAATCCTCCAGGAGAGCTTCCTTGGTGGTCCAGTGGTTAAGAATCCACGTTGCAATGCAGGGGACACAATTTTGGTCCCTGGTTCTGGGAATATCCCACACGCCCTGGGTGGCTAAGATCGTGTGCTGTGAATACCGAAGCCCACATGCAGCAGCTACTAAAAACTGTGTGCCTAGTGCCTGTGCTCCACGACAAGAGAAACCACCAAAACATAACTAGACAGAAGCCTGCACTAGAGAAGAGCCCATGCAGCAACGAAGATCCAGTCCAGCCAAAAATAAATAAATAATATAAATTGTATATAAAAAAAATCGCCGGGGGAAAGGGCAGCAGGTGCCATGTCGGGCTGTGAAGGTGGCAGGAAGAAGCCCCTGAAGCAGCCCAAGAAGCAAGGCAAGGAGATGGATGAGGAAGATAAGGCATTCAAGCAGAAACAGAAGGAGCTGAAGAAACTTGAGGAGCTAAAAATGAAGGTTGGGGAAAGGCCCCCTGGCCACAGGTGGAATTAAGAAATCTGGCAGAAAAATAAGCTGTTCTGTGGACCTAAGACAGTGATGACCCTTAGTTCCATTCCTCTGCAAACACCGGCATTCCCTGCCATAACAGCCTTTGCACCCTCTAGCTAGGATGAAGTCTTGTCTTGGAACTTATTGTACATTTAAGAATACATTTTTGTAAAAAAAAAAAAACAAAAATCATACACTGGCTCATTTGTCTTCATTTCTTCTCAGCCATTTCTACCTTAGCTATGAGATCCATATAAACCCAGTCCAGAATCCTGCCAAAGTGTATTCTTAAGTCTATGTTCTGTTCTGATTTCTGTACCACCTGAAATTAAACCAACTCATTGGAAAAAAAAAAAAAAAATCCTCCTAAAGGTGTGTATGGCTGGAAGGCTGACATCTCTTATCACTTGGCTCTTTTTGTTCCTTGCCCAGGGCCAGTCGGCAGTGACACAATTGAGTTGGAACATTGACCCCAGGCTCCTTTTCTTTCTACCATGTTGTCACTCTTCTTGGTGTGCGGGCCGAGGCAGTGGCTTCTGGATGGTTCTGTGAACTCAGCTATGCATCAGGAGGCTGAGGCTACGGGGGACAAGACGGCCTTGCCAAGTTCAAATGAGCAAAGAAGAATGTGTAGACTTTCTAACAACAAGAGCAGCAGGTCATCCAGATTCTGGAGGGGGAGGGTCACACCAAGTCCCCCGCACCCCACATGATGCCATGTCTCCTTCCACCAGGAGAGGAACGTGGTCATGACCATGCCCCGTGGACTGCAGCATGCCAGACTTTCCTGTCCTTTACCATCTCCAGGAGTTTGCTCAAACTCATGTCCATTGAGTGGATGATGCCATCCAACCATCTCGTCCTCTGTCGTCCCCTTTTCCTCTTGCCTTCATTCTTTCCCAGCATCAGGGTCTTTTCCAATGAGTCGGCTCTTCGCATCAGGTGGCCAAAGTATTGGAGCTTCCACTTCAGAATCAGTCCTTCCAATGAATATTCAGGATTGATTTTCTTGAGGGTTGACTGACTGGATCTCCTTGCAGTCCAAGGGACTCTCAGGAGTCTTTTCCAGCACCATAGTTTGAGAGCTTCAAGTCTTCGGCACTCAGCCTTCTTTATGGTCCAACTCTCACATCTATCTGTACACGACTACTGGAAAAACCATAGCTTTGACTTTTACAGAACTTTAGACATCCTAATAGAGGCGGAAGAGGTCTAAATGATTTTCACCTTGACTCCTTCTTTACAAGGAGAAGAATCTGAAATCCAGAGGTGACATAGGGCTTCCTCAATTTCTTCCCCCTACCCCAACTCACCTGTAGTTCACCTGCCCTTACCTGTAGGTGTAATGGCTTTAAAGCCACCTCTCCTCTTCCTGAACTTCTTATACGAGAAAGTGTTTTTAAGCTCATACAGAAGATGATCCAGACACCTCTAAATCTCTAAGACAGGACACGCCATCCTAATATCAGTAAAGACTTTCCATCTCACTTTCATTTGTTTGCTGCTATATTTCCTAAACTTTTTCAGTAAATAGAGAGAAAAGGGATCCCATCCTTATGTATTAAAAAAAAAAGTGAAGGATACTAAAAAATTCTTTTTGGCTGCACTGGGTCTTCATTGCTGCTCACAGGCTTTCTCTAGTTATGGTGAGTGGGGTCTACTCCCTTGTGGTACATGGACTTCTCATCGTGAAGGCTTATCTTGTTGTGGGGCACTTTCTCTAGGGTATGCGGGCTTCAGTAGTTGTGGCACATGGGCTTAGTAGCCCCGGCATGTAGAATCTTCCCAGACCAGGGATTGAACATGTGCCCCCTGCATTGGCAGGCAGATTCTTAACCACTGGCCCACCAGGGAAGCCCCTTATGTATTTTTCCATGGGTGTCAAATAGACAGATCTGCCCTCCCAGTGGCCTTGCTGAGGCCTCTTGTTGAGGTTAACACATGAGAGCTTCCTTGCTCATAAGCTATCTAGCCGCTTAACCACCTAAAGTCAAATGAAGGTGGTTCGTTAGTCCCTTGGAGAACTGACTCTGCCTAATGACAAAAAGGTAATATCTTTAAAAGCTTTCTCTTTTATTTCCTGCCAAAGTTCATGTTGATTTATAGGCTAGATCCAGCCTGGGCTTCTGGCACCCAAGCTTGTCAAAGAGGAAAACTGGCATAAGATCATCGGGACTTCCTGATGGTCCAGTTGTTAACACTCCTTGCTCCCAGTCCAGGGGACCCAGGCTCAATCCCTGGTCAGGGAACTAGATCCCACATGTTACAACTAAGAGCCCACATGCTGCAACTAAAAATCCTGTGTGCCACAACCCTCTGCAGCAAAACAAAAACCAAAAAAAACCCACAGAGACCCTCGTAGGTGGAATTATGGAATAAAGATGCAGTGGGTGAGTCTCGGGAGAGCTCCCCAGTTTTGTACCATGTAGTTCTCAAGATGTAGCCATGAGCATCTTGAACAGCATCTGAGAAACTGCTAAGATGCCAAGCTAAAAATACGACAGAGCAGCACAATCAAGGAGAAACACAGAGCTGGGCATGACTCCCCTGGAAGGTGTGAGACTCAAGCAGGGGCCAGCCTGCCACACACACCTCAGGCTCTTGTTGAGGGGACTGCCCTGGGACTCAGCCTGATGGAGAGTGAAGGGACAAATGCTTCTGGCTTTAGACCCTTTTATTGTTGAATCAGGTAGTTGTCATGCACATGAGTGTCTCACGAGCACCCACCATGTGCCTAGAACTGAAAGTGGAGACCACGCCACTCCTTGAGGACATGAACTCTGAAACCTGTTGTCGCTCTTGGTGACAAGTGTAACTTGGCTTTTGTGGCTTCTAGCTCTCTGCATCCCAGTTTCAGGATCTACTTCTTCTAACACTTAATCATGTGTCCCTGACGAATATTTTCTCTAGTCTGCTTCTACGAACAGTCTGTTCCTGATTATTGGGAACATTTTACCATCCGCGCAGCGGCCTCCCCTCCCCCCACCACTGCCAGGGGCTCCATCAGCAGTTTCATGGTCTCTGGGCCGCAGGACCCACTTCCCTCAACCTTTTTGCTGGAGCTATGGCCAAATCTCATAGGCCCCCACTCAAGTTGCTCTTAACTTGAGGAGTGAGGGGTGGAGGGGGAGGACAGATGAGTAGGGGGCAGTCTTGCTCCCCATATTTTAAAATGACAATTGTTATTTGAGACAAAGCCTTGTCTTTGAGGAATCAGTAGTCTAAAGATAGATGTCCTGCTATGGGCAACCATCCACAGGACACAAAGAGCAAACTTTAAAAAAGTAACAGGAGGCATTAGCATTTATATCTTGCACAGATCAAGGTAAGCATGTTTGCACTCTGATATAATTTGGTTACTCTGTCCCTGGCTGTTCCAGCAGGAAACGCTTCCTCCCTCATATCCTAAATTATTTTTGAAGACTATTCCTTTTAGAGGACAGAGGTGCAGAGCCATGCCCCCTTCTGGCTCTAGCATCTTGCTGCTGACTTGTCATTTGTGAGATGGATGGAGCAAGAGGTCATGAGGTGACTCAAGAGAGCGTGAATGCTATTGATGAACTTTCAGCAGGTTTTCAAAAATGTGAAATACCTGTTTTCACTTGTCCAGCCTTGACCCATTTGTTTAACTTTCCTTGTGAATGCTGTGTGGAAATACCCCAGCCACACAGGATGCATGGCCTTACAAGTGGACACTTGAGTTTACCTTGGAGATAGGTAGCTTTTGCTTTGCCTAGAAACTCTGAAAGGCTTCAAGTTTTGTGGATGGAGAAATAGTAAGTTCCTTAGGGGCTGGAACCCAGGGCACTGAAGCAGCTCTGCTTTTCCTGGAGCCAAGATCCCCAAGATCCCCTGTGGGCTCCTTGGCACAGAGGGAGGCAGTGAGCAGGTGAGGAAGGTTGTAGTCGGCTCCCACCAAGCATCCTCCCTGAAGTGTTGCTCTTTGGGAAATTTCTATTAGTACCAGAGCACCTTGAACAGTAGTCGGATTGATAACAGAGCCCTGTAAAGTCCCTGCACACCAGCCCAGCCACGGCAGCCTCAGCGAGAAAACAGGTGTGCGCTTGGGGCTCTGCTGCAGGGTGTTACTCGAGAGAGGAGGACTCAGTGGCTAAGCCCCTCCCAAGGAGTCTACAGTGACTGTGGGGGGAGGCTGGGGGGCTTCTCCGGGCAACTAAGACGGGTCTGTGAGCTGTCCTTGTGCTGAGCCAAGGGCTCAGGGAAACTGTTTTCTCTGCATCTCCACTCTTCCTCTGGCAGGTCCCCTGTTTGCATAATGTGATCTTGGCCAGATTTGCCGTATCCTGGCGGGGATCCCGACACCTACCTCGTCTTCCTTGGGCCCTCAAGGACGTTGGAGCCAGGGGAGATGCTCACGCAAGGGGGTGCAAAGTCAGAGGTCTCTGCAGCCTTGTCCTGTCAAATGGCATCAACCCATGGTCCCAGCTGCCCTTCCTCCTCACAGTTAGCCTTTCATGCCCCTGATTCTCCCTCAAGGGACAAAGCATCTGAGCGTATGGGCCCTGACTTCATTACTCACCAGGGTAAAGTGCTGGTGACTCAGACAGTAAAGAATCTGCCTGCAACGCAGGAGGCCTCAGGTTCGATCCCTGGGTTGGGAAGATCCCCTGGAGGAGGGCATGGCAACATAGTCCAGTATTGTTGCCTGGAGAATTCCATGGACAGAGGGCCCTGGTGTGCTACAGTCCAGGAATGCGGTGGTGAAGAGTTGGACACGACTGAGTGACTAACATTTAGAGTTTCAGGGTAAAGGGGGTCAGTCAGAACCTAGATCTCTGGGCTCAGATTCACTGCCCCGCGGAGCTGGGGGCCCAGGCTCACGGCTGATCTCTGTGGTGGCTGGACAGAGAGTGATGCACTGCTGGGCAGCTTCTCCTCACCTTGGGAGGCCAGCTTTGTCACTGTCGTTCCTGCCAACCCCTGGGTGCCCACTTGGAAACTGCAGAGGAACCGAGGCCTGTGCTTGGAGCCAGCTGCCACGCCAGGAGGATGTGGAGCAACCCCAGGCAGAGGTCTCCCTGGGACAAGCTCCGGCCAGAAACCTGGGGAACTTTGCCAGGGTGACTGAGCCACTTGGAGGTGGGTCCTCCAGCCCCAGTCAAGCCTGCCGTGACACCGCCCGGGCTGACACCTGCCTGCAGCCTCATGAGATACCCTGAGCAGGGACCTTCCAGCAGAGCCACTGTCTGCTTCTTCCTTGGTTCCACAAACTGTGTGGAACTATATATGCTTATTGTTTCAGTCTCTGGAACATGTTCCAAACACTCTGGGACTGATCCCGTCAACCCTTCCTCCAGACACCCCAGGACTGACCTCATCAATTTGTGTTTCAGACACAAGGACTGACCTCATCAAACCATTCCCTGACATCCAGTAATTACCTCATACCTTTTTCCAGATACACCAGGAAACAGCCTCTTCAAGAGGTGTTACAGACACCCCAGTATTGACCTCATCATGCCTTTTTCCAGACACCCCATGATAGACCTCATCAAGCCTTTCTCTAGACACCCCAGGACTAACCTCCTCAATGGGTGTTCCATACAACCCAAGACTTTCCTCCTTAAGTGTGAAAAGACACCCCAGGATTGACCTCATCAAGCCTTCTCCAGACACCTCAGGACTGACTTCATCAAGTCTCCAGATGCTACAGGAATGACCTCAACAATCTGTGTTTCAGACACAAGGACTGACCTCATCAAGCCATTTCCTAACACCCCAGGAGTGACCTCATCAAGCCTTTTTCCAGACACCCAGGAATGACCTCATCAAGCCTTATTACAGACACCTGAGGACTGATCTCATAACGTCTTTTCCCAGAAAACTTGTGAATGACCTCACCGAACCTTTTTCCAAGCTCCCCTGGACTGACCTTATCAAGGAGTAATCCAGACACTCCAGGACGGACCTTCTCAAGGTCTTTTCTTGAAACCCCAGGACCTATGTTGTAGGTCCCCAGCTGCAAACTCTCACTCCTCTCAGTAGTTGATTTCCTCGCCTCCCATGAGAAAGGACAAGACCATCTAAGAAAGAAGAAATAAGACTGCTACCAAGCAGGGTCTTTGGACTCTTTAATCAATAGGAATTGATCAGAAGGCAGAGGACTGAATTCAGGGAAGGTTTAATAAAGCAGGGGCCTCTGCTGCAGCAGAGAGAAAACAAGTAACAGGTGTCCTTGCTGTTCCTTGAGGTGGTGAGCTGCCCCCTTAATTAGGGTGGAGTTCAGGGTTGTTCCAGGGGTCATGATGGCATGAGGATTAGGTGGTCTGCCTGCCCCCTTGTTGGTACCGTGTGCAGGGATCAGGCACAGAACCCTGCTTTCACCCCTGGCACCTCAGAAGAGGCAGCTGGGTTTTGGCTCTCTGTATCTTGTTGAGAATTTGCCCCGACTGTGTATGCAGTTATTTTTAGTCCCTTATAGTTTTTTTGTATCTGTTGCTTGGGAAGAAGTTTGTCCAGGTGCAAACACTTCACAAAGGGCCCAGGTCCCAGCTTGTCTTAAAACCAGAATTTATCCCATGGCAAATGTGCTGCTTATATAGCTGCATTTAAACTTGATGGCGACCTTGTGAGAGGCAAGCTGTTATCATCCCCGTTTACAGGCTTCCCTGGTGGCTCATATGGTAAAGAATCTGCCTGCAATGCTGGAGACTGGGGTTCAGTCCCTAGGTTGGGAAGATCCCCTGGAGAAAGGAATGGCAACCCACCCTAGTATTCTTGCCTGGAGAATCCTGTGAACAGAGGACCCTGGCTGGTTACAGTCCACGGGGTTGTGAAGAGTCGGGTACGACTGAGGGAGATGAGAACAGGGTCCATTATCTTAAGCAACGTGCCAGGCTCACAAAACAAGGACATGTAAGACCATCACTGAGAGCAGTGTTGCCTGCTTCCAGGCCTTCTGTTACCAAACACAAATCCTGTGTCCAACAGGTCCCAAGGATGTGCAGCGTCAGCAGCAGAGACCAGAAAGGCTGTTAAAGGACCCACAGACCCTCAAACTTCTGGAAGGTGGACAGCAAAGTGGTTTTTTAAAGCCAGGAGAGGGAGCGATGGTACAGGGTTGTATCAGCTGTGCACAATTCTAACTGGCTTATGGCGAGGTTAGGGCTTCCCTCATAGCTCAGTTGGTAAAGAATCCACCTGCAATGCAAGAGCGGAGAAAGCAATGGCACCCCACTCCAGTACTCTTGCCTGGAAAATCCCATGGACAGAGGAGGCTGGTAGGCTGCAGTCCATGGGGTGGCTAAGAGTCGGACACGACTGAGCGACTTCACTTTCACTTTTCACTTTCATGCATTAGAGAAGGAAATGGCAATCCATTCCAGTGTTCTTGCCTGGAGAATCCCAGGGACAGGGGAGCCTGGTGGGCTGCCGTCCATGGGGTCGCACAGAGTCAGACATAACTGAAGAGACTTAGCAGCAGCAGCAACGTAAGAGAGCCCAATTCGATTCCTGGGTAGGGAAGATCTGCTGGAGAAGTGATTGGCTACCTACGTACTCCAGTATTCTTGGGCTTTCTTGGTGGCTCAGCTGGTAAAGAATCCGCCTGCGCTGCGGGAGATCTGGGTTTGATGCCGGGTTAGGAAGCTCCCTTGGAGAAGGGAAAAGGTGATCCACTCCAGTATTCTGGGCTGGAGAATTCCAGAGTTGGATATGACTGAGTGATTTTCACTTCACTATGATGAGGTTTTTGAGGTTACAGGGCAGTCACAGGTGTTAACATTATCAATCCTCAAGCTCTGGGAGGCCTGGGGGCTATGAACTCTTGGTTGTTAAGAAGTTCATTTCTTCCATTTGGTGGTGGTTTTAGCATCTGAAAAACAGCTCAGGAAAAGTGCAGCAGACGCTGTTATCTGAGTACCTCAGAGAGGAAATGAGGGGGGAGGGGTCTGTCCCAGGAAGCCCCATGGGGTCCTGCTTGGTTACATTCCTACTACTATCATTCACAGAATCCAAGATTGGGAAGTGACTTCGGAATTTCTAGAAGAGCTCCTCTAACAGACTTGAGGAAGTGGCCACTAAGAGGTCTTGAGACTGATAGAATAGCTCAGCCTTTGACAGTGTGACCAGATTGGTTTTGGACTTCCGGTGTGTTTTTCTTTTCACATCACCACTGGAGGATAAGATCTGCTGTGTTTGTCCCCCACAGCTCCTGGACGACTGCTCAGGGTTCATGAGGACTTGGAAGAGTGACAGAGTTTTAATCCACATCCTGAAGACCTCCTACTTTTAAAAATAAGCCTAAATATCAGACTATTGAGAATGGAGGAAGACAGCATTTTCATTTCCCGGCTGCCCTGTGTGCCGGTGAGAAGAAGGTGCACCTGGCTCTATGAGGGCCACCCCGCTGTTCCCGGAGGGGTGGCTGAGGATCAGCCAGGTAGCTCTGCAGGCATAGGAGATGCTCGGGAGGATCACAGCCAATTCTGAGGTCTTCTCTGATAATAACACCAGTTTAATTACAGTCCAGAGTGTAAATTCCAGTTTGCTTATATTTCTAGTATGTTTCATTTCAAATGTGACTTTCCAGCTCCTTCTCTCTCCTTTTTTTCTCTCCGTGCCATAAAATATTTGCATATTTGAATGTCAAATTCTCCAAGTGCTGGAAGCAACAGGCCCTGGTATGTTCTTGAGTTATTTTGTACAGCAGCATCTGTCTTGTTTCAGCAGCCACCAGAACTGAGAAATGACCCAAGAGCAGCCTGCCAGGAAGATGGAGGGTGGGATCCAAGTGGGAGGGGGGTCCCTCTGAAATGGAGCCCATCGGGACTGGGGCCCTGCTAGTCCAGGCAGCTTCAGAACAGAGGTTTCCCCAGCTTATTTTTATTTATTTATTCATTTTAAAAGAAAGGCAGATTACCAGAGGAAACAAATACTGAATGACGGCTACAGAATGTATCTTTGGAACTTGCTAGACTAATTACGGAAGCTCCAAAATCACTTTAAGAGCAACACATTTTGTTTTGCAATATACATTCTTGTTGCCAAGATTTTTGGGGGGGAATTTCAATCAGAGTCCATCTCAAACTGGATTGGTGATGCTGGAGAAGTGGCATTAGGAGGGAATACTCTCAATAGGACAGCACCTTTCAAGGAGTTTCCTGACTTTTTTCTGTATACACATGCAATATTTCCTGCCATATCCTTGGGCAAGAAATGTCACAGCTATCAGTGATTTCAGGCCTCCAAATGTGAATGAGGATTCCCAAAAGGTAACACAATGCCTGTGATCCAGCAGATGCCACCTGTCCTCCCTCCTGCTACCCCTCCCCCCCACACAGTGATTGTTAAGGAGCTGTGGTTGGGGGGTGATGCAAGAAGCAGCCATCTGCCACACCTTCCACTCCTTGTGGTGAACAAGGAATTAAGGATGTAAACAATTAAGAAACAGGATTTGGCCCCAGATAGTATTCTTGGGGTTCCCTGGTGGCTCAAATGGTAAAGAATCCACCTGCAATCCAGGAGACCTGGGTTCGATCCCTAGGTTGGGAAGGTCCCTTGCAGGAGGGCATGGCAACCCACTCCAGTATTCTTGCTGGAGACTCCCAAGGACAGAGGACACTGGTGGGGAGAGGAGACAGAGCTACAGTCCATGGGGTTGCAAAGAGTCGGACACGACTGAGTGACTAAGCACAGCACAGCTGAGGTACACGTGAAAGGAATGAATTCAGTGAGCACAGAGGGTTGCATCTTCCCATATATAGAAGAATGCTGAATTCCTTAGCTTGATATCTGGCTTTCTTTATTACTTAACAATAATATTTGATGTTCAAA
Source organism: Bubalus bubalis (assembly GCF_019923935.1). Taxonomy (NCBI): domain Eukaryota; kingdom Metazoa; phylum Chordata; class Mammalia; order Artiodactyla; family Bovidae; genus Bubalus; species Bubalus bubalis. The sequence continues at coordinate 113,785,363 of NC_059161.1, forward strand.
CTGCCTGCCCCCTTTGTTGCAAACTTGTATATAGCCTGGTTATATGTAACCATTCAATATCATGGTAATCCAAGTCTATGCCCCAACCACTAATGAAGTTGAATAGTTCTGTGAAGACCTACAAGACCTTCTAGAACTAACACACACAAAAAAACACTAACACCATCATAGGGGACTAGAATGCCAAAGTAGGGAGTCAAGAGGTACCTGGAGTAAGAGGCAAGTTTGGCCTTGGAGTACAAAATGAAGCAGGGCAAAGAATAACAGTTTTGCCAAGGGTCATAGCAAACACCCTCTTCCAACAACACAGGAGAGGACTCTAAACATGGACATCACCAGATGATCAATACCAAAATCAGATTGATTATATTCTTTGCGGCCAAAGAGGGAGAAGCTCTATAAAGTCAGCAAAAACAAGACCAGGAGCTGACTGTGGCTCCTATTGCAAAATCATGAACTCCTTATTTCAAAATTCAGACTTAAATTGAAGAAAGTACGGAAAACCACTAGGCCATTCAGGTATGACCTAAATCAAATCCCTTATGATTATACAGTGGAAGTGACAAATAGATCCAAGGGATTAGATCTGATAGACCTCCTGAAGAACTATGGGTGGAGGTTCATGACATTGTACAGGAGGTAGTGATCAAGACCATCCCCAAGAAAGAGAGATGCAAAAAGGCAAAATGGTTGTCTGAGGAGGCCTTACAAATAGCTGTGAAAAGAAGAGAAGCTAAAGGCAAAGGAGAAAAGGAAAGATATACCCATATGAATGCAGAGTTCCAAAGAATAGCAAGGAGAGATAAGAAAGCCTTCCTCAGTGATCAATACAAAGAAGTAGAGGAATGGGAAAAACTAGAGATCTCTTCAAGAAAATCAGAGATACCAAGGGAACATTTCATGCAAAGATGGCACAATAAAGGACAAAAATGGTATGGACCTACCAGAAGCAGAAGATATTAAGAAGAGGTGGCAAGAACACACAGAAGAACTATAATAAAAAAGATCTTCATTACCCAGATAATCATGATGGTGTGATCACTTACCTAAAGCCAGACATCCTGGAATGCACAGTCAAGTGGGCCTTAGGAAACATCACTAAGAACAAAGCTAGTGGAGGTGATGGAATTCCAGTTGAGCTATTTCAAATCCTAAAAGATGCTGCTGCTAAAGTGTTGCACTCAATATGCCAGCAAATTTGGAAAAGTCGACAGTGGCCACAGGACTGGAAAAGGTCAGTTTTAATTCCAATCCCAAAGAAAGGGAATGCCAAAGATTGCTCGAACTACCACACAATTGCATTCATCTCACATGCTAGCAAAGTAATGGTCAAAATTCTCCAAGCCAGGCTTCAACAGTACATGAAATGAGAACTTGCAAATGTTCAAACTGGATTTAGAAAAGGCAAAGGAACCAGAGATCAAACTGCCAACATTTGTTGGATCATTGAAAAAGCAAGACAATACCAGAAAAACATCTACTCTGCTTCACTGACTACGCCAAAGCTTTTGACTGTGTGGATCACAATAAACTGTAGAAAATTTTTCAAGAGATAGGAATACCAGACCATCTTTCCTGTCTCCTGAGACATCTGTATGCAGATCAAGAAGCAACAGTTAGAACCGGACAAGAAAGAACAGACTGGTTCCAAATTGGCAAAGGAGTACTTCAACGATGTATATTGTCATCCTGCTTATTTAGCTTCTATGCAGAGTACATCATGTGAAATGCTGGGCTGGATGAAACACAAGCTGGAAGCAGGATTACCGGGAGAAATATCAATAACCTCAGATATGCCAATGATACCACCCTTATGGCAGAAAGCGAAGAAAAACTAAAGAGCCTCTTGATGAAAGTGAAAGAGGAGAGTGAAGAAGTTGCCTTACAACTCAACATTCAAAAAACTAAGATCATGGCATTTGGTCCCATCACTTCATGTCAAATAGACGGGGAAACAATGGAAACAGCGAGAGACTTTATTTTTGAGGACTCCAAAATCACTGCAGATGGTGACTGCAGTCATGAAATTAAAAGACTCTTGCTCCTTGAAAGAAAAGCTATGACTAACCTAGACAGCATATTAGAAAGCAGAGACATTACTTTGCCAACAAAGGTCCATCTAGTCAAAGCTATGGTTTTTCCAGTAGTCATGTATGGATGTAAGAGTTGTACTATAAAGAAAGATGAGTATGGAAGAATTGATGCTTTTGAACAGTGGTGTTGGAGAAGACTCTTGAGAGTCCCTTTGACTGCAAGGAGATCAAACCAGTCCATCTTAAAGGAGATCAGTCCTGGGTGTTCGTTGGAAGGACTGATGTTGAAGCTGAAACTCCAATACTTTGGCCACCATGCAAAGAGCTGACTCATTGGAAAGATCTTGATGCTGGGAAAGATTGAAGACAGGAGAAGAAGAGGACAACAGAGGATGAGATGGCTGGATGGCATCACTGACTCGCCAGACTTGAGTTTGAGCAAGCTCCAGGAGTTGGTGATGGACAGGGAAGCCTGGGGTGCTGCAGTCCATGGGGTCACAAAGAGTCAGATATGAGCGACTGATAGCCTGACTCCCTCTCCTGACTCTTAGGAGCAGTTTTCTCAGAACTATTGAGATGCCATCTCTCAGGCTCGGCATCCTAAACATTCCCACCAAATAAAATAACTCTGCTTTCTGGGTGTGACTGTATTTTTAGCCGACATATAGAATGATGTCGGGAAAACTTTTGTACAGTACTTTCTCAGAGCTTTAAACAGCTTCCTTTTGAAATGATGCCTCTGTTTAAGCAATTAAAATAATAATTTCTTACATGTGCCAAGTGAAACCTGGTATCATGCTCACAGTGCCTCTAGGTTGTAGGCATCCTTTTTGTTGTTGTTTAGTTGCTAAGTCACATCTGACTCTTTGTGACCCTATGGACTGTAGCCAGGCTCCTTTGTCCATGGATTTCCCAGGTAAGAATACTGGAGTGGATAGCCATTTCCTTCTCCAGGGAATCTTTCCGACCCAGGGACTGAACCTACATCTCTAGCGTTGGCAGGTGGATTCTTTATCACTGAGTCACCTGGAAAGCCCAGGAAATCCTTGTTTCCACATCTACAGGTGAGAAAGTTGAGGCTCAGTGAAGATACTTTTCCAAGGACATACAACGGGAAATGGTGGAGATGACTTGGTTGGAGATTGTTTGTACTTACTGTGCTCATTGTATTACTGTTATTTGTAAAGAGACCATGACAGCAACATTTGCCCGTATAATATCCTGATGTTTGATGCTCAGACTGTGAATTTTCTAGAGATCTTCCTGATAATTTCCAGAAAATATGTTTTTCCCCTGAACATTTGATCAAGGAAATAGGACTCTGGCTTAAACACAGAAATGTGACTGCTTCGAAACCACACTTACTGGAAACATTTGTTTATTTAATGAAAATGTATTCAGCGCCTACTGTGGCAGTGACTGTGGTCGTCACTGGGAAATGATCCTGCGGAAGGAGAGCTGTTCCAGAAATTCAGCTTATACTAGGGAGTACCATGAGAAGGTCCAGATGGGCTGGACCTCTGTTCTCTCTCTCATCAGAGTCTTGTATCCTGACGGTAGATAATCTCAGAATCTAATAGGTGACCTAGTTCATCTAAGCATTCACTCATTCAGTTGTTCATGTAATTCATATGTATTTAGTATCTAGTATGTGCCAGGGGCATAAGTCAAGTACAGTTCCCGTTCTCATTGAATCTAGAGGCTGATGACAAATAGCAACATATAAACATGTAAAAACATAAATCATGACTTACAAGCCCTAGGGGTCAGGAACATCTATGAGGAATCCTTGAGCTTGGGGGCCGCTCTCTGTGGTTGTGGAGGTTAGTGAGGTGGTGCAAGGCAGCCAAATCCAGCCTGCTCTCCAGGCTGAGGGCCCGCAAGGCGAGCACCACTCAGGGCGGACACCTCTTCCTCATTCTCACAGTTGCCCATTGGTGTGGCAGGTGGCCCTGAGGAGGGGCCAGTAGGTGTGTGGCAGGGTGACAGGAGGGTGGCATGGATAGGTGTGAACGAGCTTGGAGCGGGGCCTCGTCAGCTTCACATGGCTTCAGGACTCAGTCTCAGGGTGCGAGAATCCATAGAAGCTTCAAGCAGGGTTTGTATTTTTGAAAGCAAACTCCATCTTTGGCTGTCTCACAGTGTGTGCAACCCTAGTCTCCCCACAACCTCTGGAAGTTGCTATTCCCTCATTTGGATAATAGGGCTTAACACTGTGTGTTTCAAGGCTTTTTAAAAAGCATTTAACAAAGGGAAACAGTCAAGTTCCCATGAATGCCTCGCTGGTGGGCTGTGCCCAGAGTGGTCATAAGGGCCAAGATTCAGGGCTTCTTCTGGTGCCCTTCTGAGAGGCTGCATTGTCCCGCTCCTCTTGTGGGCATGTGGAGGACTCCCATCTCACAGTGAGGACACCTGAGGCACAGAGTAGCTGAGTGCCCAGGCCACCCAGCGGGTCAGAGGAGGAACGTGAATCTGATGGCCTGGCTCTGAACGACAATGCTGGGGGTGTGGCTTGAGTTCTGCTGATCAGACTTCCCATTTGCCCTAAAGACTTGTGTTTCCTGTTTGGAGTAAGAACTATTCTGATTCAAAGGACATGGGAATTGACTAGGGGTGGGGGCAAGCCTTGGTCTGTGCATTAGCCCCTCCAACATCTGTCCCTCCATCAGAGCTGGAGACTTAGCAGAACTGTGGGAAGCACCGGACCCCACCATCCTCAACGCTGGTGTGTATGTCTGTGTGTGCGTGTGTGTTTTACACCCCTTCCTTTGCAGGCAGTCACCAGAGGATGTGACGTGGCTGAAAGCTCCTTTAGCTTGAGAAAACTACAGAAGATGAAGCTTTAAACAAGCTGACACCTCTGTTATATTTTAGTATCTGTGTGTACGAACAGGGCATTTGGAGACCTGCAGCGTTCTTGCTGACAGCTCTGTAGGTACAGTCTGTCCTGAAAGGTATTTCCTCTGGCTTCAGGCCTGGCTGGGAGGGATAAAGTGGAGCCCCTGGGGACGGGGACATCTGGGCCGCATCTCAGGTCACTGGAGCCTGTGGCTTTGCCCATCAGGACGTGGCTGTCACTTTCTCCTTGCCTGCCTGGGCCACTTTGGAGCCTGGTTCAAAGATAGGAGGAACAGACAGACAGGCTGGACCTGGTGCAGCTCAGGAGGGACCCGGAGCTCAGGTGGCTGAGTGGGGGTCAAGGGGTAATGTGGCCAAGGTGTCCTACATGATGAGTTGACTTACACAACCTTTAAAGTCAGTCACATCTCAGTAAAGCTGGAAAAATAAATCTCTTCTAAAAAAAAAAAAAAATGAGGGTAAGGACTACAGCAGTTAGAAAGACATAAATGGGTTGTAAAAGTAGGAGACATCTTAGATCCTTAGACCCAAGGTTCTGACCCAAGCCATTGAGCCCTCGTCCTGGTGCTCAGCTCCCTTGGGGAGGGGGCAGAAGGGAACCCCTGGCACATACCCAGAGAGGGGGCGACTGCCTTGCTGCTGCGTCTAAATGCAACCTGTCTCTGTCAGATCTGTCAGCAGAATGCCACCACCTTCTCAGGTACAGCCAGGAAGTAGGTCCCTGCAGTTCCCAGGGGGAGACTTGGAGGGGCTGGGCCTAGCTCTGTAAACAAGTGGGTGATTTTTCATTAATAAAATGGCTCAGGCCTCTGGTTTCTCACCCACCTCTGAATTCCTTACCCCAGTTCAGTTTCTAGACAAACTAGTCCTGCCCTGAAAGTTCCTTCCTTGAGCCCAAGACACAGACGGACACAGCCCTGCCTACCTGTCTCTCAGCTTGGGGGTGATGAGCAGGCCTGGGGGTGGCAGCTGGGTAGCAGAGAGCAGCCCTGCCTGACCAGGTGCTCGGGGGCCACCCTGCAGGGCTCAGCAAAAGCAAAGATCGGAGGCCCGGGTGAGGACCCTATTCCCCACTGCCAGGTGGTATCAAAAAATATGTCAAATATCCCCGATAAAAATGTATAGATCAAATGAAAACATGCAATATTTTGAAAGTTAGACTACAGTCTATATTGCAAATTATATTATATATTAGAGTGCATTGCTGTTGTGTGAGCTTTATCAGAAGATAATAAAACTCAGTTGAAGGAAAATGGGGCATTTATAGATGTGATATTATTTTTTTAAGATTTTTTTTTGATGTGGACCATTTTTAAAGTCTTTATTGAATTTGTTACAATATTGCTTCTGTTTCATATTTTGTTTTTTTTGGCTGTGAGGCATGTGGAATCTTAGCTTGTGATTCTGCATTGGAAGGAAAAGTCTTAACCACTGGACCCCCAAGGAAGTCCCCTGCTATTATTTTTAATGAACAGAAATCTCAAATCCTGAGGACACTTGGCAGTTCTCTCCCTAAGCAAGGCCATAGCCAGCTGTAGCAAAAGATGCCCTGTGAGGGAGCAGTGGCTGGTTTTCTGGTTTCCCTCTTGCTTTTCTCCACTTAACATTTCCAGAGTTCCCTCTGAATAATTTCAACCATGAATCAACCAATCGAAAGGAAACAGGTAATTGTTCCCACTGCTGCTGCCACTGGAGAGCAGACTGTGACAGGCAGTGACACCTGGCGACCCCCGCCTGCCTGGAGTGCTCCCTTCCCAGGAGACCCTCTCCAAGGGTGACCCGAGGCGAAATTTGGACACAAAAGCCTTTGTCTCAGCACCTCCTTCCTTTCTGGCACCCTATTCTGGCTCCCGGCTAGTGTTTGATCTGTTCTTACGATACAATGAGAGCTGGGTAATACTGCTGTTCCATGCCTCTAGGTTTTCATATTAATAATAACATCTGTATAATCAAAGCTATGGTTTTTCCAGTAGTCTTGTTAAGGATGTGAGAGTTGGACCATAAAGGAGAAGAACTGTGGTGCTAGAGTCCCTTGGACTGCAAGGAGATCAAACCAGTTAATCCTAAAGGATATCAACCCTGAATATTCATTGGAAAGACTGATGCTGAAACTGAAGCTCCAGTACTTTGGCCACCTGATGCGAAGAGCCGACTCATTGGAAAAGACCTTGATGCTAGGAAACAGTGAAGGCTGAAGGAGAAGGGCACAACAGAGGATGAGATGGTTGGATGGCATCATCAACTCAATCGACATGAGTTTGAGCAAACTCTGGGAGATGGTGAAGGACAGGGAAGCCTGGGGTGCTGCAGTCCATGGTGTCCAGAGTCAGACACGACTGAGCGGCTGAACAACAATAACATGTACATTTTTAACAAAAAACTTCCGGAGACTGCGTTGGACTACAGTCAGGTAACCAATACCTGGAGCCCCATCTGTGGGTGTCTGGCTGTGGAGTCGGCCGCTGTCTGCGTAGAAGATTGTTACATCTGTCCTGCTTTGCCGTCTATCTGTCCACACGCAGCCTAGAACTTGGCTTCCAGACATGCCATCTGTCAGGTTAGAGGTTTGCCAATGTGCCCCTGGGACTCAGCCAACCTGATGTGCAGGGGTCCAGTGAGGACCAGGTCAAAGGTCAGTTGGCACCCGGTCCTGGGTGGGTAGTCTGCTGGTCTGACCTGAGTGGGTTTGTGCAGAAGGTAGGCTGGGGTCCTGGAAACCTGAACTGGAGGAGGACTGAGGGAAACCAGGTCTAGACAGGACTGCTGCTGCTGCTAAGTCACTTCAGTCGTGTCTGACTCTGTGTGACCCCATAGACGGCAGCCCACCAGGCTCCCCCGTCCCTGGGATTCTCCAGGCAAGAACACTGGAGTGGGTTGCCATTTCCTTCTCCAATGCATGAAAGTGAAAAGTGAAAGTGAAGTCGCTCAGTCGTGTCCGACTCTTAGCGACCCCATGGACTGCAGCCTACCAGGCTCCTCTGTCCATGGGATTTTCCAGGCAAGAGTACTGGAGTGGGGTGCCATTGCCTTCTCCACTAGACAGTACAGGGCTGAGTAAAGTGCAGCCCACACTGTGCCCACTACTGGCCCTAGAGGGCAGCACTGGACTGGGGAGGTGAGGGGGGCCTGGGGCAGGTGAGGTCTGACATCTGGAGGCAGCTTGGGTCTGGAGGGCTCTGGGGGCAAAGCTGGTGGAGCAGAAGGAGATCGAGGGGTGTCTGCAGTCAAGCAGCTTGGAGGTGAAGGGGCTCCAGCACTCCTGTGGGCTGAGGCTAAAACCTGGCTATGTGAACACCTTAGTGAACATGTGGGTGCTAGGCCTTCACCCAGGACCCCTGGTCATGATTGCTTTTGCTGAACGAGAGCCAGAGCCTGTCCCTCCCTTCCCCCATGGGTGGGAGGCCTTATTCTACTTTGAATTGTACATGCCAAGCACAGCGTCTGGCTCATTATAAATTCCTAGTCTAGGTCTAATCAGTACTTACTGAGCTCCCACTGTGTTCTGGGAATATGGGGGAGACTGACATGACAATCCTGCCCCCACACAAGTGGGTGGACAGCGGTGAAGCATGACATGATGGACACGATGATTTCCGAGGGCTCTGGTGAGTAGAACAGAGAACTGGAGCACATCCAGGTGGAGGTGAAACGGAGTAAGACCCTATGGCCCTTTCCCCATGTCCTCTACCTGCCCTTTGCCATTAGTCAAAGAATAAGTTTAATCAGGGAAATGAGAACATATAAAAACAAAGGAAAGTAGTCAGAGGAGACCAAATAATAATAATGTAGCCATTAAACATAGTCAAGGACCTGTTGCTCATTCTCAAGGACTATAGATAATATTCTGAGCCATGTCCTGTGAGCTGTCTTATAGATACTGAAACACTAGGTGGAAGAATTTAACTACATGATGACCAGACTGTATCCATGACATAAGCTGCCACAATTCTGAAAATTGGTCTCAAAGAAATGGAAACAAACTGACCCTGGAACTGAAGCTTAACTGTACCTAAAATGACCAAGATGACTCTGGTCAGACCACCAGTCTGACCAGATGACTGTCAGCTGACTGTGCTGTTTTTCTGCATGTAGCCCCCTCACTTCTGTCTATAAAAGCTCTTGCCCTACTGGTTGCCAGTGGGCAGGGAGTGGGGCAGTCAGCCTTTGGACAGATGTCTGACGCCCCTCTCCCAGTTGCTGGCATCTGAAATAAAGCAAACTTTCCTCTCCACCAACCTGCCCTGTTTATTGGGTTTTGATCAGCAAGCAGCCATACCATACTTTTTTGGTGACAGAGGGACCACGTGGGATCTGGTGGTGATACATGAAGGACAAGAAAGAAGAGCCAGGCAACCATCTGGGGGTGGGGTGGAGTTGGGTGGGGTGGGGGAGGTGGCTCCAGGCACTGGAGGTAGCCAGGGCAAAATTCCTGGACAGCAGCAAGCTGGCCCAGTTTGAGAAGCAGAAAAGAGGCCAGTGTGGCTTTGGCGGAGCTGACGAGCTTGGAGAGGTTGGCGGGCAAGGATCCACCATGGCTCCTTCTTAAAGCAGTACTGTTGGCATTTGGGGTGAGGTGAGCTCGTTGTTAGATGGCATTGAGCATCTCCGGCCCTCTGTTAGTAGTGACTCATCTCCCAGGTCATTCTGACAACCGAAAATTCCCCAGTGCATTTCCACTGCCACACGCTGCCTATCAGGTAATGTAAGTGTGTTCGTCAGGGTTCTCAGAGAAACAGCACCAGCAGGATGTGTGTATGCTGCTGCTGCTGCTAAGTCGCTTCAGTCGTGTCCGACTCTGTGCGACCCCATAGACAGCAGCCCACCAGGCTCCCGCATCCCTGGGATTCTCCAGGCAAGAACACTGGAGTGGGTTGCCATTTCCTTCTCCAATGCATGAAGGCGAAAAGTGAAAGTGAAGTCGCTCAGTCGTGTCCGACCCTCAGCGACCCCATGGACTGCAGCCTACCAGGCTCTTCCGTCCATTGTATTTTCCAGGCAAGAGTACTGGAGTGGGGTGCCATTGCCTTCTCTGAGGATGTGTGTATAGGAGAATATTTATCATATGGAACTGGCTCATGCAATTATGGAGGTTGACAAGTCCCAAGATCTGCAGTCAGCCAGTTGGACCCAGGAGAGCTGATGGGTGTGAGGTCCAGTCTGAAGGCCAGCAGGTTCAAGGCCCAGGAAGAACTGATGTTTTAGTTTGAGTCCAAAGAGAGGAAAAGACCACTGTCCCAGCTCAAGGCTGTCAGGCAGGGGGAGATGCCTCAAACTTACGGGAGGATCATCCCTTTTGTTCTGCTCAGCTCTTCAACTGATTGTGACAGGGACAGAATGAAGAGACAGAGTTGGTGATTAATAGTTAATTGCACTAGGGGACTGTAAGTAGAAAAATATGGGAGACCCTGTGAAGTTAATGATTACTCGAGAAAGCAGATTTATTTAACCACAAAATCAAGCAGGCCTGCTTAACAACAAAACCATGCCACGAAAGCACGAGACATGCCCCCAAACAATAAAACAACGTGGCATGAGAGCCACATCCTGCCCAGTGGGCTCGGTAAATTAGTGATTCCTAGGACATGCTCTCTGCACACATGAAAAACAGTAAATTGTGAACCCAGATTGACCATGCAGGAACAAGATAACTCCCCTGCTTATGCTGGAGGAGGAGCTGATGATGGAAACATGACGTCTACTCAAGAAAGGCAAAGAAAGTCTTCTCTCCCTCCCCACTTCTCCTTTGATTATAAAACTGTAGCCTAGTAAAGTTCTTGGGGTGTGGCATTTCTCAATCACCCGCTTGTAAACCTCACAAGTGTCCTATTCTAATAAATCACTTCTTATCTACCACGTTGCCCTTGCTGAGTTCTTCTCTGTGCTGAGACATAAAAGACTGTGATACTGGAGCTCTTCGGAGCCCCCCTGAAATGACACCAATTGGTTTTAGTTGGCGACTGCGGCAAGACAGCGGTAAGATAAGAACGTCTGGGGACGGGTCCTAGCAGGGCTGTGGGATGCCGTGGGCCAGGAGTTCAGGGAGGAGACTCCACCGATGACAGCCCGTTTCAGTCAGGCTGATCAACACTGAATGCCTTGGAGCTCTGATCGGGTGCCTAGGACAGGCCAAGGGAACAAAGATATGAATGCGTAAAGACAGGAAATTGGAAGAACGTTGACAATTGGCATGAGTTGCTACAGAAAGCTGGTATGGAGATGAGGGGGATTTCCCTGGTGGCTCAGCAGTAAAGAATTCGCCAGCAATGCAGGAAATGCAGGAGACACAGGTTCCATCCCTGGGTCAGGAAGATCTCCTGGAGGAGGGTATGGCAACCCACTCCAGTGTTCTTGCCTGGAGAATCCCATGGACAGAGGAGCCTGGCGGGCTACAGTCCATGGGGTCAGAAAGAGTTGGACAGGACGGAAGCAAGTGAGCATGCACATGCATGGAGATGCGGAAGGGATCTTATTGCTGGTGCAGGAGACAAGCGAAATAGTATAGGAAAAGGAAGAATTTCACTGTCTGGTGACTTTGGCCAGGTTCAAGTCCTGGCTGCAGAGAAACGTAAAAAGGTTATAGAAAGGCTTTGCTGTGTGCATCCAACAGCAAGCCAGGGATAAAACAAGCTGCTGTAGAATGTTACAGGATTTCATAATCCACACTCTTTCACTCTGAGGTTTTCCTTCTATGCTCTACATCTGCTTCTGCTCTGTTTCTTTCCTTTTTAACTCCAGAAGATTTTTACTGCATTCACTAGAACAATTCATTCTCTCTTCTCAGTTTATTTGACAAGAAAACAGCTTAATTCTGAGACTTTTCTTCTATTCCTGATTAAAACTCAAAAGACTATGTGTTTCTCACAAGGCCTCTTGCCTTTCGAGATGGCCCACAGCTCTGACTATGAAATGTGTTTCTCTCTAAACAAATACTCCTCACTTGGTTTCTTGCTGATTTTTTTCTGTGATGAGACATCAAAAACCTAAACTTCATCAAGTCCTGAACCCAGGTGTGCAGTTTCAATTAAAAGACCCTGGGTTCAAGTCCTAATCTGGGTTTTATGGTTTCAGTCCTAAATTAAAAATATTAATCTGTAAATTAAACAGTCAGGGAAGTCCAAGACAGCTGCTTGGCTCTTCCTGGCTCCCCGATAAATCCCATTTTTTAATTTACTGCATTAAAGCTTTCTTGACTATAAAACTAATGCTCTCAGACAAAAAAGAATGGTTAAAAATGTGTTTTTCATTTGGAGTAGACTTTTATAGTTTTTAGTGACCAAGGCATCTTCTTTATTGGACAAAATATACAAGCCTATGTGACCAATTAACCAGACTTATTTGGCAAACAAATCAAACTTAATTTGGCTATATTTGGGAAAAGTGAGGGTAATTCAGTGAGAAAATTATTTATTAAATATGAAATTTTCATTTTGTTACTTGGGGTCCATATTTACTGTTTAAAACACTTTCCAAAACGGCTATTTGTTGTTATATTATTGTAAAACTTAATTGAGTTATTAAGAAGGTATTATAAGCTTGTTTCTGAAGCTGATCACTGTAATCTCTCTTTGGATAAAAACCAAATGCTTATAATCTACAATGAGGGGATATATGTTTAAAAAATCATTTGAAGGACTGTGTCCCACCTAGATAAATGACCTCTTATCAGGTATTCTTAAGTACACTATGCCCCCAAAAATTGAAGGGAATGGACTTCCAAGACTTAAGGTACTTTTCCCCTAATTGCTAAAAGTGTCCAACAAAGGATGTCCTGAGCCTTGATGTCAGTCTTTCCCTTACTCCAACCCTTAAAAATGCTGATCACTTCCAACTTGCAGCCAGACCAGCCCTTGCTCACTGTCAACAGTGCTGGGGACTCCTTTGTGGCAGTTTCTTGGACTTTAACACCTGGTTGGGAGACTGCTTTAGAAGGGATAACACCTAAAGTTGTAAGTACAAATCTTAATTACATGGAAGGTTTTGACACGGGAAGAAAACTCTTGGATCACTCTTACCCCAGTGAAAGCTACTATATCCTTGGAAATGGCTGCCCCAACAAAGCTATCTCACAGGCAGAAGGCAAGTCTGCAGTCAAGGCTGTTACAGCCAGAGCCCGTGCAGACCAAATGGCAGCCCAGCCCAAGAAGACCATACAGGGCACCGGGTGGCGAATGACACTGTTCCTGACACAGATCCACAGTGGAATCGTCAGATAAATGTTATTGATAGAGGTAGATGGGACCATATGATTGATTAATAGAGGGTGTAGAAAAGCTCACAATAGAGCCTGTTAATTATGGAAAAAATAAAAGAAGTCCAAGAGGGGCAAGATGAAAATCCTGTAGTTTTCCAAAGGAGATTAACAGAAGTTTTTAAAAAGTAGACGAATGTGGATCCCTTCTCCCCCGTGGGACAAGCCCTTTTGGTTATACATTTCAGAGCCCAGTCTGCCCCAGACATCAGGCACAAAATTCAAAATACAACTGCTGGCCCTCAGACCCCAATGAGCGATTTGTTCCAATTTGCTTATTTGATTTTCAATAATAAGGGCATGGCCAAAAAGGCTGAATGCACTCAGAGAGGTAAACAAAAGGCTCAAATGACCGCAATGACTTTGTCCACTCAGAGACCACCAAAGGAGAACCCAGGCTTTCTGGGCTAATCTGGCCATGGTGGACCACAAGGCTCATGGGTACCCAGACAAAATCAGTGTGCCCTGTGTGGACAGAAGGGACACTGGAGGAAAGACTGATTGATGTGTCCCTTGCAAACAGCCAAGCCATTGGCAGAGGGAATGCCCCAGATGCCAGTGAGCAATGGGGGCCCCTTAGCCATTGACGGTTTCACAATCAGAAGACTGACAGGGCCCAAGGCCAGAAGTGGCCCTGTATAGAGATGGCCTCTATATAAGGAAAGCTGAGCCTCGGGTCGTCATTGAAATGGCGGGCAAATTGATAGAATTTCTCATATACACTGGTGCAAACTTCTTGCTTTTAACCCGGAGGATTGGTTAACAACTGTAAGAAATATTTAAAGAATATTTATATGTAATAAAGTTGTTAAGAAAACTTTAACAATTGCAAGTAATGGGAGTGTCAGGAAAGACACAGGGGCACACTTTCCTGAGACCCCTTTTCTGCAACATCAACAGCTGGTTGTTTCTACATTGCTCTCTCTTTGTGCTTGATTGTCCTAGTTCTTCAATGAAAGGGACTTATTAACTAAATTAGGGGCCACTCTGTGTTTCAAGGGACAAGGAAGCCACCCTCATCACCAAATGATATTAACAGAAGAATGAAGGAACAGATTAAATCTATAACTGAGATGAAGGACACAATGGACCCTAAAATATAAAACACTGAGTTTCTGGGCCTAACTAAATGCAAACAGAGTGAAGCTTTAAGTGATCCTCTTCCACACTTGGAAACTGTTTGGGGAAAGAAAATGGTTTGGATCTTCAAAATTTTGGTTATAATCTCTTCTAATGACTTTTCTGAGGCTTACTGTTTTATTTCTTTTAATTTATAATGCTTTGTAGACTCATCCTCCAATGCTCAACACCTAAGAGGGCTAAAAGGATTCTGCTAGCCAGAATGACATGGACTAAAATTCTCCCAACAGTTGCTATTGTTCAGTTGTTCAGTCAGGTCCAACTCTTTGCGACCTAATGGACTGCAGCACCCCAGGCTTCCCTGTCCTTCACCATCTCCTGGAGCTTGCTCAAACTCATATCCACTGAGTTGGTGATGCCACCCAACCTTCTCATCCTCTATTGTCCCCTTCTTCTCCTGCTTTCAGTCTTTCCCAGAATCAGGGTCTTTTCCAATGAGTCGGCTGTTCGCATCAGGTGGACAAAGTATTGAAGCTTCTCCCAGTAGAGAAGGGGTAATTAGCCAGATGTTCACTCCTTCCCCAGGCAGTCTAGGCCCCATCTCAGCTGGAAGCTGCTAATGACTGAAAGAATTTTACCCCTTATCCCCTTCTAAGCATAAAAGGGTAAACACCTGGTGGGAGGAATGGTAGAGACAGAATGAAGACACAGAATAGGTGATTAAACAGTTAATCCCACTAGGGAATTATAAGTAGAAAAATATGGGAGACCCCTGTAAGTTAATGATTACGCGAGAAAGCAGGCTTGCTCAACAACAAAACCACGCCACAGAAGCAGAGGACATGCCCCCAAACAATAAAAGCAATGGTAACATGAGACCTACATCCTGCCCAATGAGCTCAGTGATTTAATGATCCCTAGGACATGCTCTCTGTATACATAAAAAAAAATAATAATAATTTGTGGACCTAGCTTGGCCATGTAGAGACAAGAAAACTCCCCTGCCCAACCTGGAGGAGAAGTTGATGATGGAAGCATGACGTCTACTCCAGAAAGACAAAGAAGGTCTTCTCCCCTCCCCACTTTTCCTTGGATTATAAAACTATAGTCCAGTAAGTTCTCAGAACTTACAGTACAGGTGGCATTTCTTGCCCATTCACTTGTAAGCCTCAAAAGTGTCCTAGTCTAATAAATCAACTCTCATCAACCACACTGCTCTCACTGAATTCTTCTGTGCACTGAGACATAAAGGTTGGGTACTGGAGCTCTTTGGAGCCCCTGTAATGACACCAATTGGTTTCCATTGGGTGAGGCCCACTCCTAGGGGTAGGGCAATCTGCTTTACTCAGTCTGCAGACTCACTTGTTTATCTCATCTGAAAACGTCACGGACACACCCAAAATAATGTTGTCCAAATACCTGGGCATCCTGTGCCCAGTCAAGTTGACACAGAGTTAAGCATCATAGTCATGGAGGGTCCTGATATTCTTCCCCTGGGTCGGGATCCATGTGGAGCTGAGCTTGTTGGGATAAGTCATGTTGGGGTAAGTCATGCTGAAGCTGAGTTTGTTGGGGTAAGTCATGGCGAAAGTGGGAGGTGACAGTCCTGAGGCATAAAACTGCCCCCGCTCCACCTGGTGGTGATCAGATGTGGGGTGCATTGTCATACAGTAAAAACCATTTTTTAATGATGCTTAGCAAATCCACACATGATCTCATTTCACTTCTGGTAGCCTCATGAGGCTAGCCAAAAAAGATGCACTATCATGGCTGTTTCACAGATGAGAGGGCAGCCTCAGGGAGGGTCAGAAGTTTGCCAAGGTTGTGCACAGGGTGCACCATGGCTGGGGTGACACAGGGTTCCCCCTGATGCTGGGGATGTGGGTGGATGAGCTGGGTGGCCACAGCGCCTGGAGGGAGCTGCAGAGGGTGGAGGACAGCCACGCGTGCACTGCAGCAAGACAAGTTCCTCAAGGACGCCAGTGCTGCCTGAGCTGCATACGGTGATGTAGCAGAGCTGTGTCACTTCCAGGGAGAGGCGGCTGTGGGGACAGAGCCTGCTGGAGGGGGCAGCTGGGTCATGGTGACTCAGGCTGGTGGGGAGGCGGCCAGACAGTGAGGTGAGCAGCCAAAGCCTGCCACGTGAAACCTCAGAGGAAGAGACCAGGGAGATGGAGGACAGTGCAGGGGGTGGGGGTGGGGGGTGGGACACGGGCAGCTGTATCTCACAGCCCCCTTCTGGGGACTGTTGCCTGCCCTGTTCTCCCCCCGGGTGGGTTGCTGTGACTCAGGGAGTCTGGAGGAGGCTGCCCAGGCCTTTCAGTGTTGATGGTCAACTCACAGAGAAGTGGGCCAGCTATGGCTTCATGCCCACCCCACCCCACCCTGGTTCCTTTTGGGCATTGTGTCATGTTGGACCCCTGCATGGTACCTGGGGTCCCCTGATGCCTGCCTACTGCAGGGAGTGGGGTGAGGGGTGGTTAGGCGCCGGGGGCGGGGCTGTCCGCGGGGCTCTTCTCGCTGCATAGGGGAGGACAGCTGACTCAGAGGTCCTTGCTGCTCAGGGGTCACAGCGAGCCCCGCCGTGGGCAAGGCTGCCTGTGTCCGGGAGCAGGTTCATGGCCATGGCAGAGCCTGGGTGGGAGGCCAGGAGCGAGGCTGCTGGGAGGCTGGTCTCCTAGCGGTCCTGCACCCACAAAGCCACCTCCTCTCAGGAAGTGAGGTCACATGCAGGACGGAAGAAGAAGTTTGGAAAACAATGGCCTTTCTCTGCATAGGGCTCTCAGAGGCGGCCTGGTGGCCGGGGGCACTGGCTCTGGGTAGAGGCCCGAAGTGAGGATGGTGTGGATGTGGGCCTGGGTGTCCCCCGGAGCTGGACCTGCACCGGCCGTGCCAGGTGCCGCGGCTGCTCAGCCACTCTGTGCGCGGTCCAGGTGGCTGCCTTCTCTGGTGGGGCCCCTCCCCAACTATCTTTCTGGCACTGGGTTCAGGGGCACAGAAGCCCCTCATTTCCCGGCCAGTGTCACTGACCTGCTGCTGGGCCTACAGCCTGAGTCCTCACGGCAGCTAGGCCGGACTTTCCTGTAAGTTCAGTGCTGTGCATCAGCTCAGCGCCTCACAGGCTCCACCTCGCACTGTGTCTCTGCATCAATCACCCCTATTCATGACGGTCTCTACACCCATCCATCCATCAACCCATCTAGCCATCACTTGTTATCCTATGCAAAGTTAATTATAATTGATGTATAACATTATATTAGTTTCAGGTGTACAGCATAATGATTTGATATTTGTGTACATCGCAAAATGTTTACACAGCCAGCCTAGTTAACCTCTGTCACCATGCATCACTACAAAAAACTTTTTTTCTTGTGATGAGAACTTTAAAAATTTACTCTTTTAGCAACTTTCAAATATGAAAAATAATGTTATTAACTATAGTTGCCATTCTGCACATCTCCATGACTTATCTTATAACTGGAAGTTTGTATCTTTTGATGTTCTTTACCTGTTTCACAACTCCTCACCCCTTTCCCTTCCCCCAACTCTAGGAATCACGTCTGTTCTCTGAATGTATGAACTTCTTTTTTTTCAATTCTATATATAAATGAGATCACACAGCATTATCTTTCTCTGACATTTTACTGAGCGTAATGACCTCAAGGACCATCTATGTCACGGCAAATGGGAAATTTACTGCTTTTTATTGCTGAATAATATTCCACTGTGTGTGTGTGTATGTATACATATATATGCCACTTCTTTATTTTTTCACCCATAGATGAATATTTAGGCTGCTTCCATGTCTTAGCTATTGTAAATAGTGCTGCAATAGACATAGATGTGCAGATTTTTTTTTTCAAATTGAAGTGAAAGTCACTCAGTCTTGTCCGACTCTTTGTGACCCCACGGACTATATAGTCCATGGAATTCTCCAGGCCAGAATACTGGAATGTGGGTAACCTTTCCCTCCTCTAGGGAATTTTCCCAACCCAGGGATCCAACCCAGGTCTCCCTCACTGTGGGCGGATTCTTTACCAGCTGAGCCACCAGGGAAGCCTGTCAGTGTTTTTGTTTTCTTTGGGTAAATACCCAGAAGTGGAACTGCTGGATTGTATAGCGATTTTATTTTCAATTCTCTGAAGAACCTCCATTCTGTTTTCCACAGTGGCTGCACCAACTTACATCCCCACCCACAGTGCACGAGGGTTCCCTTTGCTCCATGTCCTCACCAACAAGCTCCCTTTAGTTCTAGAGGGTGAAGGCACCCGGGCAGAGAGCCAGAGATAGCAGCGCCCTGAATCTAGATTCCATAGGACAAACATAAAAGTTTTCTCCCGAACGAGAATTAAGAGTTTCCTAAGAGCAAATCGATGGGAGAAAGCTTAAATGAATGTATTATTTACTTTTAATCTGCACACACACACACAAAAAAATGCAGCTCTCCAACTTGCCTTTTCCCTTGTCAATAAAAAGAAACCTTTTCTTAACATTTTTTTTTTTTTTTAAAGCAAACCAATGGGGTATTATCAGAATTCAGGCCTCTCGTGTTCCTTTACCCATGAAAAAGTCCCCTTACCCTCTCCAGTATTCTTGCCTGAAAGACAGAGGAGCTTGGCAGGATACAGTCCAAAGGGTGGCAAAGAGTCGGACATGACTGAGCAAATGATCACAAACAAAACAAGACACAGAGTCCTTCTTGAGGCTCTTGCTGTCCTGCCTGACTTTGTCCCCTGGTTGGGAGCACCTTGCCTGAGAGGGGAGCTGGGGTCCATCTCATCCTCACAGGGCCTTCCTGCCTGCCAGGGGAGACCTCCCACCCTGAGAGGACTCACCCGCAGGCCGAGTGTGAGGGGCCCGTGGACTGTGCTGGGCTGGGCTGGGCCGGGCCGGCGGGGCTGTGGATGAAGGCCCTGGCGGCACGCAGGCGAAGGGAATGTCCTTGGAGCAGCCCCGCGCCCCCTCACAGCTCAGGGTCCTTCAGCTGCTCTCTGTGTGTTAGGGGCCAGGGCTGCTGGGGACCAAGGCTGTTCTGCTCTGCAGGGTGTTCGAGGTGTTTTTCCTGACGCTGATGTCCATTTTTGGTTCTCTAACTAGACATTTATTACAATGGCATCCCACTCCAGTACTCTTGCCTGGAAAATCCCATGGACAGAGGAGCCTGGTGGGCTGCAGTCCATGGGGTTGCTAAGAGTCGGACACGACTGAGCGACTTTACTTTCACTTTTCACTTTCATGCATTGGAGAAGGAAATGGCAACCCACTCCAGTGTTCTTGCCTGGAGAATCCCAGGGATGCGGGAGCCTGGTGAACTGCCGTCTATGGGGTCGCACAGTCGGACATGACTGAAGTGACTTAGCAGCAGCAGTAGCAGCCCCGTGATGTGACCTCAGAATGAGTTTAAGCTCTGACACCCTCATAAATGACCAGGAAGGGGCTTGTGGGACTGTGCCCTTTGGGCTGCTTCCTCCGCTGCCCAGTCCCCTCGAGTGTCACTGAGAACAGGTGTAATTGTGCCTTATCCCTAATGTAGCATCACCCAGAGGCTACAGGCACTCTTCCCTGTTTTTACAGTTTTCCTCTGAGTGGCATCTCTTTCTGTCTGCAGAGTAGGGAAATTAAACTAGTAGACAGGAGTTTGCCCCAAATACCGAGCTGTTTTCTGGGCTTTGGCTTGACACTGGCTGTGAGAAGCTCCCTCCCAGGGGTAGGGAGGTGGCTGGGTCCAGTGTGACTCCACCCCAAGGCCATTTTGTATGACCATTGGCACCAATCTTTATTGACTGCTGAGTGCAAACAGTTTCGCTGGGTCTGGACTCCTCCCCCCAACCTCTTCCTTCTGTGTACCTCCCTGCCTCCCACATCTCAGGACTCTGTGGTGGGGGAGGGGGAAGGACCAGCCTTCTCTCCAGCCATAAAGCCGGCTCCCTCTGCTTAGTCTGCTCACAGCCGCGCTCTCTCCTGCACATTAACAGCCAGGGAGAGAGGGAAGAAACTCTGGAAAGAACCCAAAGTGCCCATTAGATGATTGTTACAATGTCGGTGACTGTTCCAATGATATAAGTCTGAGGTCTTAATAAAATCCAGCATTTTCCAATTAGCTGTTGCTTAATTAGTGCCATGAATATTCAGAGTCACACACCCTTCAGCCCCCCTCCCCAAGTCTCTCCAGGCCCAGCCTGCCTCTCCCACCCCCACCCCACCCCACCCACCGTGCCGCCTCATTTCAAGGCTGGGCATCCACAGGAAGTCTGAGGTCCTAGCTGTCACTTCCTCCCCCTTCCAGGGGCCAGAAGGCTCTGGCCATCAGAGCTCCCCCTTGGGAAAATACAAAACGCACAGATTCCCTTACAGGCTTTAAGCCTGTAAGAATGGTTACTTCTGGAGAAGGCCATCCTGGACCGTTAAGCACAGGCTGTTGGAGCAATTAATAAATCTGGTTGCTCCTGGATGTTGGTGACTCCCTCTTTCCCTCCCTTTCTTCCCTCCTTCCTTCCTTGCTTCTTTCTTTCCCTCCCTTATCCACTGTGTTTCCTGGGAAGCTCACCTAGGAGACCAGACAGAAGTGCAAGCCCAGAGGCCCCTGGTGAGGTGGAAGGAAGACGGTCTCCCCTGTCAGAAACAGGACAACAGGCCTGGAGTGGAGTCTCATGTGCTTACGCCCCATCACCAAACCGAGCCTTCATACCTCACTAAATGTTTCAGTCTCTCTGGGAGTGGACTCCTGACCCAGTGCATCTGGAGTGACCTGGTCAGCACTCGGGAGGCAGTCTGCTGGGTGGACCCTTGCGCCTCACCCTCAAAGGAGGGTGATCTTGCCCCAGCCAACATGTGTCCTGGTGACTGTCTTCCCTGCCTCCTGCCTGCAGAAGTCCTTCATTTTGCTTCTCGGAGCCCCTTTCTGTCTGCTGATGGATGCAGCTGATTCATGAATCTTTGAATCAAGCCAATAAGAGCTTCGACATTCACTGAGTTGTATTTTGTGTTTTAAATGCCCCAAACTGCACTAAGGCCTCTTTTCCCATTTTTCTCCCCACCAGGCAGCATGGCTCCATCCACGCCCAGCCGTGTAGGGGGACAGGAGAGGAAGACGTCTGTCCTCTGCTGTCCCTGTCCTGGGCAGCCTCTCGCCCCTCGAAGGCTGAGCGTACTGCAGTGGCTATAATTTGGGCTGAGTTTGGAGGTAATTTCCCAGTGGCGCCTGCAGCTTCTTAATGCAGGCTGTCAAAATGATGTAAAATTGTGTTCTGCCAGCTGCCTGGCTGGCTTTATTCAGATACATCTAATGTGACAATTTTGTCACAGCTCGTTTTACAGAGCTGTTTTGACTGGGGGGTTGAAGCAGCCTTCCCCATCAGCTGGTCCCCTCACCAGGAGTAAGAGGTGATGATTTTCTTGTGGAGAAAGGTCCTGCCCTCCCTGGAGCCTGCCTGGCCTGAGGCTGAAGGCTGAGGGAGACAGGTGAGGAGTAGGTGGAGTCTGTGCTAATAAGCAAGTCGGTGGACTCAGAGAAGCTGGAGCCAAGAGCATGGTCTCGAGGGGCCCAGCCACCGGGTTACTCAGTGAGGCCTCTGGTCCAGCCTCTTTGCTGGACTGAGGCCTTCCTGCTGCATGTCTGGGCTGAGGAGCAGCCTCCAGGGCCCTGGGCCAATAGCAATGGGCATGCTTAGAACCCTAGCCGGGTCCAGGCAGGGCCAAGTCATCTGGCTCACCTGAATTCCAGTTTCCTCATCTGGGCAGAAGATGCAAGATGGCAGACTTCATCCTCCCATCTGACCTCTGCTCCTGGAAGGACTGAGTCTGGGCCATGCACGTGGATGAGAGTCCATCTTCTGCTTCCTCAGTGTCTGTAACAGCCCTCCTTGGTTTTCGAGCTCTGTGTGGGTAAGAGTTGGGAATTTAATATATATTCCAAGGACCCCAGATATTTCTGCAGAATAAGGGCACCTGATTTAGATGAGATGGGGATTCCCTGGTGGCTCAGACAGTATAGAATCTGCCTGTAATGCAGGACACCCAGGTTCGATCCCTGGGTCAGGAAGGTCCCCCAGAGAAGGAAATGGCAACCCACTCCAGTATTCTTACCTGAAGAATCTCATGGACAGAGGAGCCTGGTGGGCTATATAGTTCATGGGTTCGCAAAGAGTCAGACACTATTGAACCACTAACATTTTAACACTTTAGACGAAATGTCCAGTCAACAGTTTGAGCTATCATAATTTAAACCAATTTCTCTACCCAGTGAATCTTATCTTCTGAGGGAAGCAGATGATGAAGGAACGAAGGAAGAAGATGATGGTGGCTGAATTGCTGAGACCTGACCTGTGCAGGTCCTCACCGCCTGCTGTACCTGAAAGTCACTCAGTCATGTTCAACTCTTTCAACCCCATGGACTATACAGTCCATGGAATTCTCCAGGCCAGAATACTGGAGTGAGTAGCCTTTCCCTTTACCATGGGATCTTCCCAACCCAGGGATCGAACCCAGATCTCCTGCCTTGCAGGTGGATTCGTTACTAGCTAAGCCACCAGGGAAGCCCATTGTACCCGTGACACACCTTAGCTGAGGCCCCATGGCCTGCAAAGCATCCAGCTCCTGCCACTGGGACATGCCTGAGCTCTAGTTGGAGCCACATCGTCTAGCACCAAGCCTGTCCACTGCATCATTGGTGACCGTGGGGCCCTGGCTGCTGTGGCCACTGTAGCTCTGGCCTTGAGAACAGGCAGCTCCCAGGAGCTGCACCTCCTGCCAGTCTTTGGTACGTCACCCTTCATTCGCGTCTCAAAATGTCCCCTCCTCTCTGCAGGCCGTGGGCTACTGACATTATTTTTAACTTACTTGTGATAAAGATGAATCAGAACTGCCCCCATGAGCTCAGGTGGTCCTAACCAGGGCCTTAGGGATTTAGGTCTCTAGGTCCCCTGTGGGGCTCCCCTCTGTCTCAGTTGAATTGACTCTGGCCACTTTGATGTCCTGTCCTTCTCCCAGGACCCGCTAACTTGGCCACAAGAGTCTTTGGTGCCCTCTAAATGCCCACGTTCCCTATCTCCCCTTCCTTGGCCTCCCTGGGAAAATCTGTACTTTGGAAGACAATTTGTCTTCATCAAATAAGAGTTAAAAATGAAAATCAATAAGCACCAGATTATCAAGGGAGGATTAATTCAACTTCTGTAAATGCTAATGAGATCCGGAACTCTGGCCAGCGGCACAGGCGAGGATTAACGCCCTTCTGCCAGCCTTCAGAGGGCTTAACAAGGCTCTCCTGGAGGCCTGTGGACTCTGGCCTCTGTGACCTCAGCCCAGTGAAGACTGAGCCCCCAGGTCTAGGGCCGCATCTGGCCCCAGTGTCTTCCTGCTTGTGCTCTGGCAGAGTGTGACCGGAAGCCCACCTCCCTGGCAGCAGAATGGTCTTGGGTCAGGACTGTTGGTGGGGGGGTGGTGTGCAGCTGTGGTGTGACTCGGGGAGACTGGTCCCCCCATGAGCACATCCTCGGCGGACTTTGGGTGCCCTTCCACAACTGGCCCCCCAGGATGTCTCGAGATATCATGGCCCCAGGTGGAGGCTGAACCCCAGCCCCTGAGGGCATGTCCCTCCCTCAGCCATCCTATATCATGAGCACTGCTCCAGCAGGGATCCTTGTCTCCTCGCCAGGCTGCTCAGCCTTCAGAAATCACGAGGCTCCTCTCCTTCCTGCAAGTCTTGGCCCATACGTCTCCTTCTCCATCTCTCAGCTCGGCCCCTGCCCACACTGCTCACCGCTCCTGCCCCTTTCTGTTCTGCCCCCACAGCACCCAGCCCCTCTAATGCCCCACGTTGTCCGTTCATAGGGTCACTATTCAGTTTGTGTGTGCCCCGAGTCACAGGGTGTGCTTACCCACGGGATCCCAGCCTACACCCTCTCAGGGAGAGAGATGGAAAGTCCAGGGTTCTTCCCTTCTTCCTCTGCCCACCATGTGAGGATCGAACGAAGGATGAAGTGGACCCAGAGGCGAGGGGAGCAAGTTCTGGTCTATCCCCCGGGACACTGCCAAGCAGACCGAGCGGGAGCTGCTGGAATAGGAATCTGGTGGGCTTCTTGCCCAAACACACCAAGTGAGAAAGCAGCGTCGGAGGCTACAGGCCACCTTTCCACTTGTCAGACACACATGGTACCGATGGCTGGCGCAGTGGGGTGGGTGAGGGCTCAAGTACAAAGAGGGGGCGGAGGGAGATTTTGCCGGGCAGGCGGTGATGGAGCTGTCACGTGACCTGATCCAGCAGTGGTTATGTGGACCTGTACATGGGTAGAAATTCACAGAACTATTCACCGAAGGAATAATGAGCCATGCTCACGGCTATATGATAATGATAAGATAAATAAAAATGTCTTTAAAAGAAAAAGGGGTGGCATTTATCCCGAGTCACATGTCCTAGGATCACCCATCACTGGAGTGTGGGCCCTCAGATGGCTCAGGCCCTGTTTGTGAGTGGGGGGTGTGACCCCCACCTTACCCCCACCGCCTATGTCCAACGGCAGACGTGATGCAGGGTGTCTGTGTGTGCCTCTGAAAGGACAGCAGGGTTTCAACACAGAGCAAGACGTCTTTGGCTGACTCTTTGCTGCGATCAGAAGGAACTACTCCATGAATAGAATTTTCTTTGCGAATCCCTTTCCCTGCCTCAGGCCCAGTTATGGATTTCCTGCTGCTGATAGACTCTGGGTCTTCCCTTGTCTCTTCTCGCCTGCACTACTGAATCCTCGCTAGCTCTGTGTCCTGAGAGCTCTAAGTGTCCCTGAGTCACTGCCTCCATCACCAGCGGGCAAGTGGCAGATCCCACAAGGAGAAGTGTGGGACTGTCCCCCGAGGGGTGCTCTTTGGTGAAAGGCCGGGAGGGCTGCGGGGCTGGTCCTACTAACGGTCTCTTGCCGCACCGCCCACCCTGGTCCTTCTCCTCATGAGGTCATAGCGTTACCCAGTAAATAGTGTTGTCAGCCACTGTCCTCATGAGTAGGTTAAGGACTGAGACCTCTCGCGCTGCGTCCCCATCACCTGGCGTGGTCCCTCTGTCAGGAATGAAGTTCCAGGGTAGAATTGGTGCATGCCGAGTGGAAGCTTAACAGATCTTTGTTAAGGGAGCGAGTGAGTGCCTGACAAAGCAGGGCCAAGTCAGCCTGGACGAGATGACTAGGCCCCGTAAGCATGGCTCCGGCCTCTCCCACCTTCTCCTGGATCCTAGCAAACCACCAGAACTTTCTTCCATCTCTTTGGGACCTTAGTTTGCCTCCTAGACCTTTCTCCACCTGATGGTGTGAAAGAGGGGCCAGTGGGTGGCAAAGATTAAAGATTTGTGGGCTCCAAACTCTGGCTTTGGACACTGTTAGCCTGGAAGATGGACAGAAGAAAATGACCCCCTGACCTCATGTGCAGGAAGGGGTGCTGACCCCAAGGCCAGACCCCAGTCGGGGTGGGGTGTAGATACAGGGAGGGCAGGTGTGAAACTCAGGATGCTGGCATCTCATCAGGGACTGAGATTATCATCATTATCCTATGATTAAAATATGATAATACAATGATCACCAGGCAGAGCTCTGTTAATACAACACTGGACTGGAAACAATACCCACAGGAAATGGCATTTGAAGCCTCCCACAGCATCAGTAATTTGGCTTCTTACACTGTTCGCTCAGATGAGGGTAAGAGGACCCAGAGGACAGGAGCTGCAGCCGGCTTCCTGAGGCTCACCAGCTGTGGGACCTCAGACCTGCTGTGCCCCGGGGAGGCCCCGGGGTTCCTCCGTTCATTTCACCCACAAGCAGGAAGGGGTTGGGCTTCCGTGTGCCAAGGCAAAGATGGTTTGGGGCCCAGGTGCCTCAGGTGTGGCCTCTCCTCCAGACTCCAGGGCCTAGGACATTCTTTCTCTCCCACCAGTGACCTGTCCTTTCCTGGGGGCTCCTGGCAGGGGCCTTAGGGAAAAATGTTCCAACGTCTGCTTCCCTGTCCTCGATGGTGAAGTGGATGTAGATGGAGAGAGAAGGACATCCTGCATCTCTGGGTGTCACCTCCTCCCCAGGGTACTGGGGCCAAGTCCTTAAGACCAGGCCAGGCTGGCACTGTCTGCCCTGAAGGAGCACCAGGGGCCGGGATGGAGGCGGGAGGGGCAGCATTTAGGCTTGTGGTCTCTGCACCCTGACTGAGCGTTGTGTTCTAAGTCAGGCTTGTGCAGGGTGACAGGAGGGTGCCTCAGTGTCTAGGAGGAAAGGGATGGGTGGCTTGACCTCTGACTGACCTCAGAATCCCCCCCGCCCCCGACACCTGAGGCTTCCAAATTTCCAGCTCTGGCTGCTGCTTAAGACAAGGGATCAGGTGAGAAGGGGCACTTCCAGAGCAGAGCCAGCGTAGTGTTTCCCCCAGAAGTGACATCCGAGGTTGATGAGGTGAGTGGTGGGTGCTTGCCAAAGGGCACAGGGGCATGCAGAAGGAAATGAGGGAAGAGTCGAGTCTGGAGACCGACCAGGGCCATGCTGAGCAGGCAGACCTCCAATGGCCCTCCCTACCCACATTGCCTGCCTCCCCAAACACCCTGGAGCCTGAGTCCCATCTTCTTGGCCAAACCTGCATTTCCAGCAGTTTCCTATCTCGTGATGGTGGTGGTAGCTTAGTCACATCTGCCTCTTTGTGACCCCATGGACTGTAGCCTGCCAGGCTCCTTGGTCCTTGGGATTTCCCAGGCAAGAATACTGGAGTGCCTGTCATGCCATTTCCTTCTCCAGTGGGTGGTGAAGGATCTTAACTATTGTAAAATGCGACCCCATCATCAGGGCTTGGCTCCACACCGCCATATAAGCCAGAGCCAACCTGGTTGTTGCCTGTGTCACGTGGCCCCAAGAGCAAGGAGCCACTCTGCGTCTCATCTCCTTGGGGACCATAGCAGGCTCCTGCTGAGGACCAGGGCTGGTCGGGCTTGTGTGGGCATCATTGCTTCAACATCTAGTCTCCAGACAGATTCTCCGGGACCAGCTGTCCTCACCTTCTCTTCTTGGCCAGAGAGACAGTCCTTGGGGTCAATTTCGCTTGGAGAGGAATCACCACCTGCTTCTTTTGGGAAGAAAAGGGCTGAGGGAGGATGCAGAAGGGGAGGTGGTGGGGCTGAGGGCAGAGGAGGTAGAGGTCCCTGGGGCACGATTCTTCCGGGTCTGGTCACTCTGGTCTCACCGGAAGCTTGTTGGAGAGGGTATAGGACTCACGATTTCTGGCTTAGAGGTGAAAAATCAATCAAGCCAAGTTTGCAGCTTCCTCAAGGCAAGCAGCACATGGCTCTGATGTCTGTCCTCTGGAGGGGAAGCCCAGACATCAGGTTGCTCTGGCCCTGTCCCTCCCAGCCTGAAGCCCAAGGGCCCAGGCCGCCCTGTGGGCTCCTGGACTAGAGCTGTATCTTCTCTCTGGGAAAGACCAGCTCTTCTCTTCCTCTTTCTGGGCTAAGGGGACACAAAGGACTGACTCAGGCCACATGGTCCCTGTTTGCTGTGTCTTAACAAGGTGGTCAGTGCATTCCCAGTACTGTTGTCTTGTCCATCCCCAGCTTCTGGATGGAACTGACCTCTCTACAGGCTGGTCAGAAAGAGGGGGTGCCTGATACCCTCTTGCCTCCTGGGCAGATTCTAAGACAGGTGGCCGTGGAAAGTGAGACCTCTTCCACCTGCTGTTTCCTTTTGTGGCCACGGGTCACTGCGCTGTTCAGAGTTTGAAGAGTGAAAGTATTAGTTGCTCAGTCCTGTCCAACTCTTTGCCACCCCATGGACTGTAGCCCGCCAGTCTCCTCTGTCCATGGGATTCTCCAGGCAAGAATACTGGAGTGGGTTGCCATTTCCTCCTGCAGGGGATCTTCCCAACCCAGGGATTGAACCTGGGTCTCCTGCATTGCAGGCAGATTCTTTACTGCCTGAGCCACCCGGGGAGCTCTTTCATAGTTTTCATGGAGCTTCCCGGGTGGCTCAGATGGTAAAGAATCTACCTGCAGTGCAGGAGACTCAGGTTCAATCACTGAGTTGGGAAGATCCCCTGCAGAAGGAAGTGGCAACCCACTCCAGTATTCTTGCCTGGAGAATCCCATGGATGGAGGAGGGGCCTGGTGGGCTACAGTCCATGGGGTGGCAAAGAGTTGGATACGACTGAGCGACTTTCACAGTTTACTGCCACCCAAACAACTGATCTGCTTGTGGCTGGTAATAAAAGCCACAGCCTGCAGTTTTATGGGGCCTAATTAATCCCCAAACACCTGCAGGCACAACCAAGTCATTGCTGTGACCATCTTGGTGGGAATCTTCTCCACCTGCTATCCTCAGCTGATGGGGGAAGAAGGCAACTCTTGCAGGAGGGAGGTCGGAGCCAGCTGCACGTCCTTCGGAGGGGCAGACCGCCCTCCAGTCCCGGTCGTCTGCCTATGCACAGCACTGCCAGTGGGAGCTGTGAGGAGAGATGCTGTGAGATAGTATCAGGGCTGGCCACTTATGGTTCAAATGGCTTTCCTTCTGTTTCATGCCAAGTGGTGGACGTTATGGGCCTCAAGGTTTTGACTCTATTTGGAGAGAATGAGAGCCATTCATCCCCAGTCTGGATGAGGGTTCTGCATTCCCCAAGTGTTCAGTGCCTATGTTGGCAGGATGGAAGATCACTTGTCCAGAAAGTCCTCAAGGAAAGGTGGGTCTTCAGAGGATGGGATAGGGTCCCTGATAATACCTGTGCCTTTTCTACTACTGATATTCTGTGCTTCTGTGATTTGACCCAGAGGGGGTCTGGTGTGAGGCTGGTGGCCTGAGTGTGTGTGTGTGTGTGTGTGTGAGGGTGAGTGGATGAACTTGACCTCAAGGGCAGGGGACTTGCAATCTGAGGCCATATTGGGGCTTGACCTTGAGAGCATGGGACTTCTGCATGGGCCATATTGAGTGGGGGTGCCATTTTGCCTTCTCTCTGCTTCACACTTGACCTCTCTTCGTCCCCATACCTGAGCCGGGAGGAAGTGGCCTGCTGGCTGTCAATATGCTTTGGCTTCTGGATGGTTCAGCTCCCTTTTCCCATCATTTGGGGTGCAGGAGCAGACGCAGGCCACGTGACCCTGTGGATGGAGGTGTGGAGAGCACCTGGAGGGGCTGGAACTGGCTCTGCCAGGTGAAGAAGTCACGAAGGGCACGTCTCGGAGGTGTGGGTACTGCGTCCCACACGACAGCAAGGGTTTCTGCCTGGGGCATGTCAGAGCACATGGGGCTCCCACAGTGTGAGTGTGAGTCAGGCCCCGAGTTTGTAGCTCGGGGTGGGGGTGGGCAGGCCTGCAGAGGAACTGGATGTCTGCTCTCCACTTGGCCAGAGTGTGCTTGTGGTGCTGAAGTGCCTCTTCTCCTAGCCAGCAGTGTGTGTGAGGCCTCATGTGTGTGTGTGTTTGTGAACACTTGTTCAGATGTGCATGAAGGCACTCAGGAATGGGGGTCAGACTATTTCTGTGACTCCACGCGAAAACCTACCTGTGGCCAGTGTGCACATACTCATCCATGTGCCTTCCTGGGCACGTGTGTGTGCACAGTTGTGTGTGCAGGGGTGCATGTGTGTGCAGGAGTGCACATGAGTATGTGTGCGTGTGTGCACGTGCAGCGTTTGGGTGGGCAGGCCTGTGCTGGGCTTTGCTGCAGTCTTCCATTTCCTGGAGGGGAGTTTGGGTTGGTCCCCCTGTTCCAAGTCAATGGCATTGATTCAGGAGGAGTGAAGGATCAATCGTAATTTGGTTGCAGGGCTGGCGCCAGAGTGTGTGCAGAGTAATTAGAGATGGGGAGCTGATGCAGAGGGCTGGTCCCTGCCCTTGATGGGCCGGGCATCTGGGGGCAGCTGGGGGCACCAGGGAAAGGCGAGTCATTCACAGGGGTCCCAGTGGTTCTCCCTCAAGTCCTCTTGTCAATGTGCTTCCCTTGCTTGCTAGGCTTGGGATGGGCTTGAGGTTAGGACTGGGGCTGCGATTCCTGGCCTTGACCTGGCTGCTGGTGGCACCAGAGCAGGGTCCCTTGACAGATGCTCTGTTGCCCCTCCCACGCATCGCTTTCATAATAATAAAACATGTGTAACTAGTCAAGGCTTCTGGCTTCTCAACCAGGTTTCACTTTTCTCATCTGAACCTTAGAGCATAGTTACGGGGTGAGAGAACAAACATCGCCCCCACCTTTCAGAGGAGGAGGCAGAGGGCATGTGCTCAGGGACAGGTGGGGTGGAGCTTGGCGGCACCCCAGCCCAGCACAGTGCTGCGGGACAATTCTCCAATGGGGCACAGACTACACAGACTGCCTGGTGGGGAAGGCTCGTGATTTAGAGTGGCTTTGGAGGCTGGTTCTTGCGTGTTAGGGCAGCAGGTCCTCAGAGTGCGGGCCAGAACCACGGGGGACTCTGCAGGGTGAGTCCTCAGGCCCTTCCTGCATCTCGGGAGGGCTGGGTCCAGATCTGAGCTTTTCACGATGCTCCAGGTGATCCTAACTCATGTGGACTAGGAGTCCTGTGTGTGGAAACTCAGGGTTAAGGGCTGAGAGGAGGAGAAGGAGGACATCAGGAAAAGTGTGCTCCAGCTCAGGGTGAGGACAGCTGGCAGGAAGCATGAGTGGTGGGCACCCTGTGTGCCCATGGTAGGTGGAAAGAGAAGGGAAGGTGTTGGGAGGGTCCCAGCCACATGGAAGGGGTGGGACGACAGTCCTTTAGAGCCCAGGATGTCTGGGGTTCACTGCTAACCCTTCAGGGTGTTTCCAGCCTCTCCAGTCTTTTGGGCGCTCTTGAAGAACCTTGTTCTTCGGCATTTTGAGGAGAAGGTATTGTGTCTTTCTTATGTGGGAGTGGGATCCAGGTTGAGTTGAGGGAGACACAATAGGAGACAGGGGCGGGAACACAGTTATTTGGGAGGCTTGTGAGCCTTCAAGGCTCTGCTGACAGTGTCAGGCTCACAGTCATTCCCAGAGAGCACATGGGTTCACGCCGCCAGCTTGATGGGCAGAAGGAAAGAACTCTGTCCTGAAAGGTCATCAGCAAGAGAGGAAGGTTGGGAGGGGCCAGGCTGGGGAACATTCTGGAAAGGAGGGTTGGGAAAAGTAGGAGTGGGGGTGGTGTGAGGGGTTTGAGAGCCCCTCCAGCCCTGGCCAGTGACTGGTCTGTCTTATGTGGAGCCAAGTGAGGAAAGGGAGCAGGGGGCTTCTGTGGGCAATTCTTTTCTGAGAATCAGAGCATTTTCTCTAGCATGAGTTAGCCTGGGGATCAAGGAGTGTCCATGTGCATGCTCAGTTGTGCCCAGCTTTTTGTGACCCCCATGGATTGTAGGCTCCTCTGTCTGTGGGATTTCCCAGGCAAGAACACTGGAGTGGGCTGCCATTTCCTTCTCCAGGGGATCTTCCTGACCCAGGGATTGAACCCTTGTCCCCTGTGTCTCCTGCATGGGCAGGCAGACTCCTTACTACTGTGTCGCCTGGGAAGCCCCCAAGAGTGTCCAGGGGTCTCCTTTTCCCAAGGTGAATTGCACACAGAGTTCCTGCTCTCTGAGACAGCAGGGGTCTGCTCTAATCCACACTCCAGTTGGCTCTGCTCTGAGATCCTCCTGGGATGCTCTGACCTATGACAGTGGCTATCCCATCACAGCGACTCACAAACATGTTACAGCAGGCGACATGGTCTACCCTGGGGGCCTGAGTAGTTGAGGCTGCAGACAGGAAAGGAGCTGGTGAGGCTGTGGGTAGAGCTGAGAGGCGCATTTCAGGGGGACTTGAATATGATCTTAATGTTCCACAAAGTCATTTGAGGCCAGGCCTATAGTGACCTGAGAGGAGTGTAGCCCCACTGAAGGATGACCACGGCTGAGGCCCTCTCTCTTCTGGAGTGACGTGCCAGGCTCAGGGGGCACTGTTGCCTGCCCCATTCAGGTTCCTGCTCCCGAGGGGTTACTCTGAGAAAGAGCCCAGCCGGGAGGTATAACAACCTCCCTATGGAAGCGCCGTCCACAGACTACTTTTACACCTATGATGCTGCTGGTCACACGACACTGTGAAGGCTGCAGCCTCAGGTCAGGTTCCAGGGGCAGTTGCCTGGGTTCCGATGTGTCTTGGCTCCTATTGCTGCTGGGGTCTTAGGAAGTGCTTTCCTTTCATCTTCTGTAAGAGCAGGGATGATAACAGATCACTCCACTTGGTATCAGGAGGATTCAGTGATCTGCTCTTTGTAAAGTGCTGGGAACGGGGTCAGGTGAGTGGGAGGCTCAGCTAGTGTGAGCCTCTCCAGGTAATAAAAGGAGAACCCAAGATTCTGTGGGGTGAGTGAGCTGCCTGGTTTCAGAGCAAAACTTTGACAAGGCTGGAGCTCAAACCCAGATCACCGGCTTGTAGTCCCTGGTGCTCAGTTGCTCAGTCATGTCCAACTCTTTGCCACCCCATGGACTGTAGCCTGCCAGGCTCCTCTGTCCATGGGATTCTCCAGACAAAAATACTGGAGTGGGTTGCCATTCCCTTCTCCATCATAGTCCCTATTACCAGTGAAATCAATGTTCTCTGTATGGACCAGTCAGCTCTGGGCTGGGGGTTCAAGGGGCAGAACCTAGGAGCGCTATCCTTTGGGCTGAGCCAGGCATGGTGCTGGGGGCCTGTGGTCTTCAGCTCACCTGATCCTCACAACAGCCCCCATTTATAAGACCCCAAAGTCCACAGATTGGGGCTTGAACGTCTCTGACTCCAGCGCTGTCCAGGGTGCAGGTCAGGGGCCCCGCAGGTGGAGGTCTGTCTGCAAGTGTTGACTCTGCCCTCCTGGAGTTCTCAGACCAGGGCCTCCTGGGGCTCAGAAACTGGGAGGCAGTGGGAGTGGGAGAGCTATCTCTCCTGGGGGTGGGGGCCTGGAACGTGCAAGTGTGCACACATGTGACAGGGCGCCAGGTGCTGGCGAGCGTCTCGGCATCTATATGTTTCCCCCTGGCTCTGCGCGGGGCCGCAAAAACGTGTGAAAGCACGTGGGCGGGCAGGTCCGCATGTGGAGCCGCAGCACCTGTCCACGTGGGCGGCGAGAGCGTGTGTCCCCGGAGTGTGTGGTGTGGAGCATGTAGATGGGGGGTGAACGAATGCGGCGCATGGCGTGGTGTGGAGCCCGCGAGCTGGGCTTCGACTCTGCCACTCTCTGAGCTCACACACAGATGCACACACAGGCACCTGCATCCCAGGCCTGTCCACACCTGTGTCTTCCGCATCCACAGACACCGATCGCACAGCAGCTGTGCAGGGCACACGCACACACAGAGGTAAGCACACGCTGCCGCCCTGAGCCTCCCCATCCTGGCCTTCAGCTCCTCTTCTTGGGGGCTCCTGCTCTTCTCCCCCCTCCTGCCCCTGGGCAGTGTGCTCCTTGGCCCGGTGCTCATTCCAGCTCTGCTCACCAGCTCAGCGACACCAAGAGGAGGGTTACGCACCTGCAACGTGGTTTTTCCTTCAAAGACTGGGACCTGTTCTCCTCAACACCAGCTGGGTTCCAGGAGGCTCCTGCTGGTGCCACCTGCTGGTGGCCACTACCCAGCGTCTGCACAGGTTAGGGTGCAGAGCTGGGCCCATCCCCGAGACAAGCATTGGGGTGAAGCCCAGCGCTGTGTGGACAAGGTGTTTGGGGTGAGCCTGAGGAAGGTGGATGTCTCTGGACAAGACTCCCTGGGGTCTGACTTGGGTAAGAAGACCGGATGCGGTGCTGGAGTTCCTGGCTGAGAAGGTCAGTGCACCTCGGACTCTTGGCGGGGCGAGATGCTGTGGCACCACCTGCCGCGTGGCAGCTCAGGAGGATGCGGACTCTGCAGACGTGGACACAGGTGGACACGATGTGTGTGTGGTTGTCGGAAGAGATCCTGCCTGTGGACGAGGGCACAGGTGTGTTCTGCATCATGTGTGTGATTTTGTTCGTGTGTGAGTCCCTGGGAGGTATGTGCACTGTGTGTGTTTGTGGAGAGATGTGGCTCCAGGGACAGGAACACGCCACATGATACAGCTGACAGCTTTGGTGTGCTCATGCCTTCCACCTTGCCAGGGCCCTGGGACACGTCCACATTCCTCCTGGGCGGTGAACCCTGTCCCCGCCCTCTGAAGGTGCTGCCTGAATTCCAGTTGCTTCCTTTCCCACTTCACCCCTCCATGCCCCACTGTAAATACCTGTCATCCACAGGGGACAGTCAGATGCTGGGATTCCACGGGAAAAGACATCCCAGCCTAACATCTCAGGGGCCTGAAGGCAGTGGTACCAGCCGCTGACCCCTTCTCATCCACCCAGGGCCAACCATGTGCTGCTGAGATGGCAGCCCATGCACTCGGCCCCCGCCCTGTGCCTTTTGGAGGGTTCATGCCTCAAAGAACCTCCACAAAGGACAGCAGCCCAGGGCACAGAAAGGCCCTTTCTCCCCGCAGCAAATGCTCTTTTCAGACCAGCCTCCCTCGTGCTGGAATGGAGCAGAGCCTTCTTGGTGCTCCTCAATTAACCTTGGGACGCTGCCAGGAGAGCAGCCGGCACGCAGCCTGCCCCTGCGCCCCCCTCTGCACATCCCTCCTTCTATGGGCTTATTGTCCTGTGGCCCCCGGGGCTCTTGCAGTGCCTCAACTGGTCTCTTCCCACAAGCCCTCCAGCCCTGGGCATCCCTGGCAGCCTGTGACCCCCCACTACCACCACCAAGGCCATGGGCTCTTCCAAGTGGGTTTCCTAGAAAGGGAGTGGGGAGGGAGCTTAGCCTTTAAAGCCCCAGAAGTCGGGGCTCTGGATGAATTCTCCTCTTTTTCCCAACAGTGCCCATCACTGTCTAGTCTTTCTCCTTCCCCACCCCCAGGAACACACCCTTCTGAGCACAAACGCCAGAATCTCCCTAGAGCTGGGTCTTCCTGGGTCGACAATCCTATCACTGTGCAGATGAATCTCCAGTGTATCACACTGTCCCCTCGTTTCTAACCACCTAGAAATAGACACTAGGCTGTAAGCAAGGTCACAGGTTCAGCTCTATCGTCTCATTTTAACTGGCACCAGGGCAAACTGCCTCCCACAGCGGCTTCCGGTACACCTCCTGAGCACAGACAGGCCACCGCATTGGCCCCTTAGCTCTCTAGATGCTCTGAACAGTCCTGCGGGCTGTTAGCTCTACTTTCTG
The DNA here is from genome assembly GCF_019923935.1 of Bubalus bubalis. Lineage (NCBI taxonomy): Eukaryota > Metazoa > Chordata > Mammalia > Artiodactyla > Bovidae > Bubalus > Bubalus bubalis. The sequence goes on from NC_059161.1 coordinate 113,820,728, forward strand.
TGACAGCAAGGATGTGTCTGCTTTGCTCTTCTTGCACCTCGAAGGGTGTTTGGCCCACAATACGTGCTCAGTACACATCTGCAAATGCCAGCTGCCAATTACACGGTTGGACATTCATGGAATCCTCAGTGAGGTTGAGGGAAGCTGTACAACTTTCTTAAGGATGCCTGGTTGGTGAGACAAGCAGGGAGGGGACTCAGGTCTCCCGACTCTGAGTCCAGCAACTCTTTCTTTACACCGTATTTACCTTGTGTCCAAGCACCATGGCAACTTGTTGCTGTGGTACCCTCTGTCATGGATGCTTTTTCCAAGAATAAATCCGGGTCTGTCTCCAGGCTCCCAATACGACTCGGAAACCCAACCGGGGGAGGAACAGAGAGGGAGAGAAGGAGAGAAATCTGGGAAGTGAGGACTTGTGAAAGGAGGAGGGTGCAGGGATAGAGGGGCAGGGGTGAGGCTGGGGGCCCTGAGGGCAGATGCAGGGAGGAGGCACCGGGAGCAGGGGAGTCCCGGGATCGGGAGGCGGGGCTGCCGTTTGCACCCTGACCTCTGGCTCCATCTGGTCCGCAGCCCCTCTTCCTGCTTCCTGCACCTGCAGAGCCACACTCCTGCCAAGGCTCCGGGAAAGGGTGGGGGTGCGGAATGAAGATGCGCCGGGCAGCCCTCGCTCTCCCGCACAAGGCCCTTTTGTGTGGGGGCTGAGAACCCAGCGTGGAGGGCCCTGAGAGAGAGGTCTGGGGGTCGAATGTGTGCCAGAAATAGACCCGCTGGAGCCCTCCAGCTGTGGCTGCTCACCCACCCCGGGCCATCCATCTGCGGGTCCAAAGCAGAAGTACATCCCCCTCCCCCACCTCCAACGCCCGTTTGCCCTTCGGAAACCTACTGAGATGCTTCTCTTCAGCCTGCTTCTCACCAGCACCTTCCTCGCCTCTCTCCTACCTGCCTCCGCCTTTTCACCTGTCCTGGCCTACCGGTCCCTCAGTTCCCCCATGGGGTCTCTGTTGCCCCTGCCTCCTCCCTTCCTTCATCCCTCCGTACTCCATCCTCACACGTGCCCACTGAATGCTGCTGCCTGGCAGGCACCATGGCATGCAGAGCAGGGAGCGAGGCAGACCTGCTCTGCCCTCGGGGCTCCCCGGCAGCAGTGCCCGTTCCCCATCCTGCCTCCTCAGCTCCTTCACTGAAGGTTAAACTCTTTCTTCGTGCCCTCTACTCAGCTCTCACAGTCTCCACCATCCCCACCTCCTGGAGGTTCGAGCCTGGGCCACAGCCTCTCCCCAGGCTACTGCTGACCGAGTATTCTGTGTTGCTTGAGTGCTCGGCCTCATCCTTCCGACTGATGCCACACTCCCGGGAGACAGGGATGGTGCTTGTACTCCCTTGCCCTTCTCCTGGGTGGCTGGCACAGTGCTGACTACAAGCCAGCTGTGAGGCTGCCTGTCCATTGCAGAATTCCTTCTTCCGCTGGTCTGGAGCCCAGTCCCTGGATACGTCCATCTGTGTGCTTTTGTGACTTGTTCTTTGCTGAAATTCCCCATAAATGCCTGATCCTCTGCTGACATTAGCCCTTTGCCATTTCCAGCGATGCCTGGAGCTCCCCTCCACGACTGCACATGCCTTTACAGAAGCCTCCACACTACACTAGAAACCCTGGTCATCAACAGTCATGGGATATGAGGCCATGCGCAGTTTCCCTCAGCTGTAAGGCAGCGGGGGCACAGAATTAGAGACAGAAAGATAGCACATGCAGCTCTCAGGTTCCTCTCCTGCATACCCTCATCCCTTCTACTTAATACCTTCAGTTGGCCCCTCTATAGATGAAGAGACGATCACTCAGACCTCCAGCTTGCCCGGGCCAGAGCTGGATGGCTCCTTTAGATGCCTGGAAGCCAGAGCAGTAAGCGGGGGCCACAGTTGTCCACCTTCAGCTCTGGGCAGGTGAGGGCAGACTCAGGTGGAGTCCTGTGAATCACATTTTCTGTGACGCAGCCCTTAGCCAAGTGAGGGGTTTCTGAAGAGTGACAGCCGTGTATTTCTGTGGACACTCCACAGGGAGGGCTGTCATTAGGGTTCCTGAGCTCTGTAAGACAGATCTGATGCAAAGAAGAGAGCCTCTCTTTGGCATTCTTAGATTAAGCCACAAGAACATGAAACATGTCTTCCTCGAGATTGTTCACAGAATTGGCCGGGAAACCATAAGGAAGTGGAGTGGGGTTGTTAAGGCTGAGAGGATCATCATCTAATTTTCAGATAAAATCATCCTAAATTATGGATCTGCTTTCTTCCGAAGGCAAGAACTTCATTGCTTTTCAGCCAGTGAAGAAAAGAATACGGTTTGGCTAAAATTCTAAGAACTGATTTATCGTGTAATTTCTACGAAAGATGCTATAAACACATCTTTAAGGACTCGGACTTCAGGCTTAGCGTGTGAGAAGTCTGCTCTGCAGATACATGGCAGGTCTGGGAGGGTGCTATTCCCCATCTGCTAGATCCCACCATGTACACAGCGCAGCAGCGTCACACTCTGTAACGGGTGGGGTCCTGGTAGGCCCTCTCCCATGCTTGGGGACCCATCTGGATGAGACATCATAACATGATCCCATGTGGCTGGAAGAGCTGTCTTAAGCCAGGAAGGACTGGATCTGACTCTGGGCTAGTCAGTACCTGCATCTAACCAAGACATGGCCTTCAGGGAAATAGTAACTGAGTAGGGGAACACTGGCTATTCTGGGAAATTTGAATCATAATGAAGTTTGAGTTTTAATAAGGAAAGTCTCCAGGAATTTATTTTTGGAGAGGACAAAGTGGACTGCTAGAGTAGCTATTCAAGTCCAGAAAAGCAACGTGCGGCCGGAGGCTGCAGGTGCCTACGAAGAACTGCGAGCATTTTGAACAGAGATGGAAAATTCTTATGATGAGAACATTTAGAATCCTGCAAAGCTCCTCCCACCCCCACTTCTCCTGCATCAGATCTTAAGATGAGATATTTATACTTCGGAAATCCAATTTCCTTTGTTTATTTTCTTCTCTCCTTCCAAGTTCTTTTAAACATGCTGACTGGTCTCTGGCATATTGAGAGAAAACAAGGTGAAAGAATTTGCTTCACAAACGGTCTAGGCTTCTGTCACATCACCCTCATGTCCCTATGTGCCTGGAACCAGTATGGCAGCTTGAATTCAAGTGAGAAAGTTCTAAGATCTAGACGCTGTCTGTCTACAAACCCTTTCTTTCTAGGGATTCCCTCTAGAGTAATTTTTGGCTACACTTTGGAGACTGTTTTCAAGGCAAATAGTATCGTCCCTCAGAGGATACAGCACGACCTCCCAGCCCAGAAGCCATGGACACCGTTCCTATTGAGAGATAGATCTACATTCTCTGCCCTGGAATCAGAGCAAGTTTTGATGCTGGTGGAAGAGATGCTGTGCTTCTTACAGGGCAAGGACATAAGGGAAGTACATATTCTGCCTGGTTCTGCTGGAATGCCAGATCTGGAAACCCAGCCACCATGCTGTGAGGAAGCCCAAGCACCCATGGGGAAGCCCACCCGGAGGGCAACTGTACTTCTTTGCCTGAAGCCCTGGCTGTCAGCTAGTATCACTTGCTGATTATATGAGTGAGCATCTACAAAGCACAGTTTCCCTCGCCTGGTTGGTCAGATGTCCCCACCACACCCTGCCCAAACTACAGATGTGTGAGCAAATACATGACTCTTGTTTTGAGTGAGTGAGTGTAGGTTGCTCAGTCATGTCCAACTCTTTGTGACCCCATGGACTATACAGTCCATGGAATTCTCCAGGCCAGGATATTGGAATGGCTAGCCTTTCCCTTCTCTAGGGGATCTTCCCAACGCACATATCGAACCCAGGTCTCCCGCATTATGGGCGGATTCTTTACCAGCTGAGACACAAAGGAAGCCCAAGAATACTGGAGTGGGTAGCCTATCCCTTCTCCAGCAGATCTTCCTGAACCAGGAATTGAACCAAGGTTTCCTGAATTGCAGGCGGATTCTTTACCAACGGAGCTATCATAAATCATTACATTTTGGAATGAAAAAAAAACCAAACCTGATTTATTTATTTATTTAGTTTTGGCTGTGTTGGGTCTTCATTGCTTTTGCACAGACTTTTTCCAGTTGCAGTGAGTGGGGGCTACTCTCAAGTTGTGATGCATGGGCTTCTCATTGCAGTGGCTTTTCATGTGGCAGAGCATGGGCTCAGTAGTCGTGGGGCAGGGCTTAGTTGCCTGGTGGCATGTGAGATCTTCCCAGAGCAGGTATTGAACCTGTGTCCCTTGCACTGGCAGGTGGATTCTTAACTATTGGACCACCAGGGAAGCCCTGGGGTGGTTTTTTGTACAGCAAGAAAATTGATATGGTTCCCTGACTATAGAGACATGAACACCCTCTCGGGTACTTAACTGTGCACCTGCGCTGATGAACATCCCCACTAGGATTCCACAAATGGGTCTGGAACCACTGAGCAAGCAGGGTGAGTGAACTCCTGGTTTTGAGTCCTACAGCTCAGCAGATATGAAGAGGAGTCCCTGCCTCCTCTTCTAGACTTGAAGCTTTTGCAGACACTCATCCTCCAGGGGCCCAGGGGGAATGTGTGGATAGGTGGCTAGCTGGTTTTACATGGAGAAACCCATAAGACTAGCATACTGCATTTCCAAAATGTGGGAGAGATGACATCTATTCCCTTACTTGATGTAAGGTATTACATCAAGTATTACATCAAGGTATTACATAACACATCTGTATTATCAGAGATGCTGATAACTAACCAGGTACGCTGAGAGTGGTGTGTATCCTGGGAGTGGCTCATACCCTCCCTCACATCCCTCTTGGATGCGGGGGTCCACACTCGCCTTGAGACTATCACTGGATGTGTCCCATCCTTCCTGGGTCTGGAGATTAGCTATGTGGCAAGAGGGAAAGCAATGGCACCCCACTCCAGTACTCTTGCCTGGAAAATCCCACGGACGGAGGAGTCTGGTAGGCTGCAGTCCATGGGGTTGCTAAGAGTCGAACACGACTGAGCGACTTCACTTTCACTTTCCACTTTCATGCATTGGAGGAGGAAATGGCAACCCACTCCAGTGTTCTTGCCTGGAGAATCCCAGGGATGGGGGAGCCTGGTGGGCTGCCATCAACGGGGTCGCACAGAGTTGGACACGACTGAAGTGACTTAGCAGCAGCAGCAGCAGCAGCAGCAGCAAGAGGGAAAGACTTTGGTCTCATTCCTCACTGTGATCCTATACTCTGTATCTCTTTCGAGCAGATCTGAAACCAAATCTGAGACACATCTGATAATGAAGGTAACTTTTTCCTTTTGAATCTCAACTCTCCTCCCTTTCCTCTCTGCCTTCACCCTCTTCTTCCACTGCATTTCCAATAGATGTATCCAGAAGAAATCAGTCTTCTTTTCAGATAGTTCTTTTGAACCCCTTCCCAACTCAACTCATGCTCTTAAGCTCTTCGTGTTACTTTTCCTTTCAGTTTGACAATTTTAGTTTCCTAGTAGAAACTACCATGCAAAGTGGGAAAAAGTCGATGGCCAAGAAAAAACAATCAAGAAGACGGTGATAGTGGCTTTGCGCCCTTCCCGACCTTTCAGGTCCCTAGAAGAACATTTCCCACTCGGCCATATTTCTACCTATAAAGGGCTAGGGACATGTGCAGCCCTGGGGGTCCAGCATTTCTCTTCAGGCCAGATAGATGCTTAGAGGTTCTGGAAAGAGAATCCTGTTATTGCCAGTTCTCCAAGTGGATCCTAGTGAGGCTCAAAGCCCTAGGACCATGGTTCATGTATATGTTGAGGGTGGAGCTCTAGTTCTTGGGCATGCTGGCTGGGAGTTAGCTTCTAACTCGCTTCACATCCCCAAGAAAGGCATCTTGGCAGAGAAAGAGGCCCTAAAACGAGGGCTCAGGGAGAGGCATCTCTGCACGAGCAGAGTTACGTCTCATAACTAGAGTGGCTGGACAGGGCAGGAGGTCATTTAAGCGTTCTGGTTCTCCAGGTTACATCCAGGTGCTAGATTGCCCGGTGTAATTGCTGCTGTGCCAGGAAGGGGCCTTCCAGCTTTCCATGTCCTGGCTGGTGGTGAGCTAAGAGGCTTCACCTTTCAGGGAAGGCTGTTCCTCTCATGTTCAGGCCACATTCATGCATGGTCTGTGTGTCTGTGTGTGTGTATGTGTGCGTTTCTTACAAGCAAGTTTCCCTCATTTTTTTTTTTTCCCTTTGAGCTTCATATGCTAGAGCCAGTGCTTTGTGGCTGACAAGTGCTTTGTGATGACGAGGAGGGTGACCTTCCTGAGCCCCCTTTGCTGCCCATCCTGGGGAACTGAGCCCCTATCACCTCTGCTCTCACTCTGTGAAAGATCAGACATCTTCACTGCAGCCTCAGATCCCTGGTGTGAGGGGACTGTTTGTAGATGTTTCCATGACGCTGGTTTATTTCTTCTGCAAATACAACTATAATGGGGGGAGGGGTGAGGTTGAGAAATAGACCACTTTCCCCTTCCCTGGGTCCCTTGTCCCAGATCCCTACACTGTTCCCGAAATCCATCTTGGCTTCTTCCTGCTGAGATGGGGCCAGGCTCCCAGGCAGGTGGGGACGGGGGAGGAATCTTGTGCTTGAGGAGGCAGTCTTTTTAGAAGAAGAAGGAACACTTTCATTGCTCAAAGTGGAGACTTCCTGGCGATGAGCAACTATGACCCGCACTGGGGGTGGCAGTGTGCACACGTGTGTTCCTGAGGGGGGCCCGTGACACTCCTGCAGCTGAGCCAATGACTCACCCCAAATCTTAGCCACTTTTAGAGGTCATTTTAGTCATCCCCCTGCCTTCAGGCTGGATGGAACTTAACGTAATCTCATGTTTGGGTGGCAGAGAGTGCGCTGGGGAGGAAAGAGTGGCCGAGTGTGGAAGGGAGGAGGGGAGGTGGCGGTAGCGCGTGACCCCTTTGAAAAGATCTCCAGTGAAGGACGTTCTCAGCTTCCCCAGGCTGCTGTTCCCGGGTTTCCCCATCACTGAATCAGCACCGTCCTCCCGGGACGCCTTTTTGCTGGATGGAAACCGGATGCTGGGTTCCCTGGATGGGCGGGGGCACCGACCCCTCAGACCTACAGTGTAGCAGAGACTCCAGGGTCCCGTTGGCCGGCCCGGCGGCCACATTCCTTCCCCCAGAAACTTGCCATGCAGTGGGAGCAGGGAGCAGAGCCTAGCGGAGACGCGACAGCGCCTTCTCCCCGGCAATGCGCATGATTCTGCGGCTCTGGGTTTGCCACACGTCAACGCACCTTGAATGGGCTCGCCCCCCTCGACGCGATGGGCAGGCATCCTGGCCAATCGGACCCCGGGCTCGCTGGCCGCGTCCAATGGGAGGGCAGCGGGGGCGGGCCCGGGGCGGTGCGGCCGGGCTTCTCCGCGGCGCTGGCTGCGCTCCGCCCGGGCTCCAGTGCAGGTGCCGCTGCGCCGGGCTGGAGGCTGCGCGCCGAGCCGAGCGGATCCGCGGAGGGATGGGGAGCGGGCCGCCCGGGCTGCAGGAGCCGCAGGAGCCGCGAGAGCACCGGCGCGGGGCGTAGGCGGCGCGGGGCACTTTGCGATAGGATGAGGCTCCTGGCTGGCGCGCGGTAGTACTATGATTTGGTATGTGGCCACTTTGATAGCAAGTGTGATCAGCGCCCGAGGTCTTGCGGCTCAAGGTGAGTTGAAGTGCAGCGTCCCTCCCCTGCGCCTCCCGCGGATCTTGGCTCCGTCCTCCTGCTGAGCCCGCGCCCTCCCGGCGGGCGCGCTCCGGGCACCGCGAGGAGGGGGGGCGCCGTATCCGCGGTCGGCGGGAAGGGTCTGAACCCGGGCTGCCGGCGCTCTGGAGAGAAAGCCTCGGGCTAGGGTCCACGCCGCCACCCTTGGCACCAGGGCTTTGCAGCGGGTGCCGCGCCCGGTGCCCTTCGCGGGCGCAGCCGCCGCCTCGAGCGCTGGGGAGGCGGTGGCTTTCTCAACTCTACCGCCAGGGAGTTTTCGGGTCCTCGGTTGGCTGCGGCACGCTGGACCCCGCGCAGTGCCACCGGTCCGCAGGGGAGCCGGTGCGGGCTCGGCTTGGGCTCGAGTCCCTCCGGACCACACGTCGTGGCAGCCGGAGATCGGATCCCCTCGCAGGGCGGGGCGCACGGAGCGCCGCGAGAGGAAAAGAGCTGGTTCCGCGGGAAGTCTCTCGCTTGCTCTGAGGAGCGGCCGACTTCGGCTGGCTCTGCCCGCGTCCGGCTCCGCTGCACCTGAGCCCGGCCTGGCCGGGCAAAAGTTCCCCGGGAGCGCGCCGCAGCCGGCCACAGCTGGCCACAGCTGCTGTGGGCGAGAGCAGCGGGAGGGGGTCTCCACTGCCGCGTCTCGGGGAGGAGGGAGGTTTTCCTCTTTCTCTGTTTCCGGTCTGAGCTGGGAAGAGGGCAGAGGGAAGCCAGTGAGCTGGGTGATGCGCTTGTGAGCACGCGGGCTTTTGCTCTGGAGACCGCAGAGCGGCCCGCACGCCTCTGTGTGGCACCTCTGCTCTCCGCCCTGCTATGGAAGCTGGAGGTGCCCGGACTCTCAGCGCGCGATGTTCAGCGCGCAGACACGACCCAGCTGCGGGCAGGTCCCCAGGGCCGGCCGGGATGGCTTCCGGGGAGAACCGCCCGGTGGACAGCAAGCAGTAGGAGGACCCACAGCGGAAGACCCAGCGCCCGGCCGCGCTCGCTCAGGAGGACCCTTTGCTCACCTTGTCTGGGGCTGTGTAGGGGGAGGGGAAGTGATTTGGAAAAGTTTCTGGAATGAGATCGGTCTCGCTGGTGTTTGCGGGGGTGTGAAAACAGAGGCAGAGGAAGGCGAAGAGAAGAGTGCTTTTATTATATGGTGTGTGACCCCGGGTGGTTTTAAAATTCTTCCTTTGTCAGGTGGGGAAACAGACCAGAAACTCGTGGGGTGGGGTGGGGGTGTGAGGTGGCTTGAGCTGCGCTTAAGAACTTGTCTCCAGCCTCAGTGCTCGCCCCTTCCCTATTGCCTTGTACTCTTCTGATGCCTGCATCTCCTCCCCTTCAGTTTGTGGTATGTTCCTGCTATGGGACTGTCGCACAAAAGGATGTATTGGGATGTTTGAATAAAAGAGAGATGTCGAAGGGAGGCTCTGAAATAGGATCCCAGCTTGAGAAGTCCAGGGAGGAGGATGGACTTTTTGCAAGTTTAAGCACAGAATCAAGGGAAATGTGTGCTTATGTTATAGCAGCACACAGAAGGGCCAGACAGAAGGAAGGACTTCCCAGCATTGAAGGTTATTAGTTCTGGAGCTTCTGCCTTCTTTCCGGGAATGGAGAGGTCCTTCTGTCGGGGGTGCCTGGACATGAACCCCTGCCTGCCATCCCTGTGGGTTTTGGGGAGGGAGGTGTCTTTTTAGCCTAGGGGCTCTGTGTGTGGTGGTAAAGGATCTGGACTCAAGTTCCAGCACTGCTACTTGCTGGCCTGTGACCTTGGACACATTGCTTTGCTTCTCTGATTGTCACTTGCCTTATTGGAGGTTAACAGTATGAGCGTGTGGGGGTATTTGTGAACATTAGTGCCATGAAGAAATGAGGGGCTGGCTGAGTGTTCTGTGGTAGTGGTGGTTTAGTCGCTAAGTCATGAGTAAGTAACTGATGATGATCTTGGTTCCATTTCTTTCCCCTGAATGGTTCAGGGCACTGGGAGCTGGGAATGTCCCCAGGGGGAGTTCAGACAGTTGCCTCTGTCTAGAACCAAGTTTGCCTTCCCCGCTCACCTTGCCCAGGGAGATGTGGAGGGCTGCTCGGAAATCCTTTGAAAGATCTGCAGAACTAGAGTTGTGTCAGTGGCTGGAACCTGGTGGAGAGGCTGCAGGACACCCAGGAGGTATCATCTCTACGGCCTCCGGGAGTGGGAGATGGGCTGATGGGCCAGCATTTCAGATGCTGCTGTGAGAGTTCAGCTGTTCTCTAACTGGCAGAGGTGACTTCCAGGAGTTTCTTGAAGGGAGGGACTTTGAGATGCTGGTCTTAGGGTCTGGCTGAGCAGTGGTTGTTCCAGCAGAGGAGTGAAAGGCTTGGGACAGAGAGAGGGGTGGGCTTGAATCCTGTGTGTCTGGGGGGCAGTGTGGAGGCTGGGGAGGGCATGCAGAGAGCCTGGAAGGTGGTGAGTGGAGTCTGCGCCTGAGGCCTTCGCTGAGCAAGCTGGTGCGGAGGACCCCGGCCTTTATCACCAAGGCTGCCTCCTCTTGTGGACCACAGATTCCATGCCTGGCTTACTGCTGTCCCCAGATAAAGCGGGTTCTAACCCGGACAGTGCTGGTAGCTGGACTAATGCCCTCTACTCTCAGCCTGGCCTTTCCTCCCTTCCTTTGGTGGTGAAGGCACGAGGGAGGGCATTTAGGTCTGAAATCTGCTAGAGAGACCCCCACAGGCAGCCTCTCAGCTGAGCGGGACTTGGCTCAGGACGTGGCATGCGTGTTCGTGTTCCCAGCACCCACGGCTGGAGGCAGGCAGGGGTGTGTCTGGCAGCATGCGTTTGGGAGAAGCTGAGGAGGGGATGTGTGGGAAGAGAGTCAGCTTTCAGCTGCTGGCCCCAAGCTCGTCTCGTGTGCTGACCCGGAGCTGCCAGGTCCCAGGGCTGGTGGTGGTTTCAGGTTTGAGGTTCTGAGACAGAGAGCTAGGATCCAGTTACCCAAAGGAGCAAAGGCTGCCTGGCTGGGAGATGCTGAACCCCAGCCTCTCTCTGGCTGGCCTCTCCTGGCTCAGAGCCCTGTGCTCTCCATCCTCAGATCTCTCTGCCTCAGGCCTGGCTGTCAGGGCTTTGCTGCGCTGAGTGGGTGGGAGTGGACCTGGCCCACAGGGAGAGCCGCAGTCCTTCCCCTGCTCCCTAACCCTCTCCAGTCCTCTGCCTCCTTGGGCTAGGCCAGGGTCCCAGGGCAGCTCTCTCCTGTCTGTGCCCAGTGATGGGTAAAGCAGTTTGTGTAAGAGAGTAAATGTGAATTGTGGAAAGAGCCGTCATTGGTGCTAGCTGCTAGAAGTGCCTGCACACATCTGTGTGTGTGTGCCTGCCTGTGTGTGCAACTGTGTGTATGCGTATGCACATGAATGTAGCAGACAGGAGACCCAGAGTCTCCAGGCGCAAGGTGGGGCATCTTTCCTGTCTGATTGCTGTTGGCCGTGGGTGGCAGTGAGGCTGGACTTGGAGCAGACACCCATCTTTTCCCACCCTCTGCTCCACACATGCGTATGGACAGCTCAGAAGCTCCCAAAGTTGGAGGCTCAGCCCTGGGGCTGGGTTGAAGGGAGACTGAGCTCTGAGAGAAAGCCTCAGTGGGGGACACACACAGGCAGAGCCAGGGGACGCAGAAGACAGGTCTGACTTGCTAAGAGGTGGCTCTGACCTTGGCTACCCAGTAGCCCAGACTCCTGAATGGAGAAGGGACTTGGTCCCTGGGGGTTGGGAGCTGGGTGCAGAGGCAGCTTGTAGCCTGGTCCTGCCGGGGCACTGCCCAAGGGAGCCAGCTCAGCCTGCCTGAGGCAGCTGACCTATTTTTCTTAGGAATCTTCCTGCTTTTCTGTTCTCTCTTGCGTGATTAAGCAGGAGACTGGTGAGCAGAGTCAGGGCCTCCAGAAGAGTTTTGGAGAACAATTCCTTGTGGGCCAGGCTACAAGCAAGGTCCCAGCCAGCCTGCCTGTTCTTCTGAAAGGGTGGTGACTGGGTGGTGCCCTCTGCCCGCCCTCACCCCCTAGCTCCCTCCCGGTCCAGGCCCCTGGCCAGCTGGGCTGTGGCAGGTAATACACTGTCCAGGTAACATGCAGGAGCTGCTGTCCTGGTTTTCCGGCTTCCAAGTAGGGAGTGCTGACGCTTCATTGTGAGCAGACTCGGGCTTCGATCCCCTGCTTACTTTTGTCCACCTGGCGCCTCACCTGAGGCCCTCCCCAGCTTAGCTTGGGGGTACTTGGACCAGGCCCACGCCAGCGGTGGGCAGGGTGGGTGTGGCTGGGCCTCTCTGCGGAGGAGCTGCTGCAGGAGCAGAGCTGAGGTTGGATTACTGACTGCTTCCTGCCAGTGGCTCCTGGGGAACAGGCTCTTGGAAATACAATCTAGCCGAGAGCAAATTAAGGTGGCTAATAGCTGCTGCCTCCTGGGCTGCCTGGGCTGGAGAGTTAGGGAGGAGAGGCACCCACGGAGGAAGGGTGTCCTATCCCTCCCCAATGCCTTGTTATATGATGCGAGGGCCAGTTTGGGCTCACCTGATCTCTGACTTCTACCCTCAGAGGTTGATGGGGAGTGGGGGCAGAAGAATAGCTACAGGGAGACCTTAAAAGGTGGGGACTTCTCCAAGGACCTCCTAGGTGGGGTGTGGGGGTCCTGGCTGGAGGCAGAATATCCCAGTGACCTCTGGCCCACCATCTGCAAAGGACACCCAGGGTGCAGCCTTATGTGGACATGGCTGTTTCTCCATCTCACACTTGGCTATATGTGTGTGGAGTCTCTCCTCTGCTTTCCTCATGCAAGCCTCTGGGTCTGCATCTCCCGGGTGGGGGTAGTGGGGGAAAGGACGTTCCAGGGGAGCCCGATTCAAGCTTCCTGGGATCTCCTGGAACCCCCTGGCTTGTCACAGAGGAGCGACTGGGGGACTATTGGGGGCTGTGCCTGTTTTGGACTCAGCAGGGATTATTTTTAGGCTGGCAGATGGAGGTGGCGGTGGCTGTCGCTGGTATTATTAGACAACAGGCCTGTGGTTTGGGAGTCTGGTGCCCGAGGGGGCGGGGGAAGGGGGGAGCCTCCCTGGGGACGTGTACTCACTCACTGAGGCGGGGAGGTCTCCCTGTACCACAGATAGACAGAGCCGGAGCTCCTGGGTCCCAGGCAGAGTGGGCTCAGCCCTGCACCCACAGCTGCCTACTGACCCAGGCCTGCCCTGCTGGCCTTCTTGGGTTCAGGACTGCAGGGGTCTGGCTGTGAGAACCTGTCCTGAGTGCACTGTGGAGGGGCTGGCCTCCGACTCAGGGGACAGAGGGGAGGGGGCTGCTTCTTGGGTCAGTGTGGGAGGGGCCTTATGCCTTGGTACCTAGCCTGTGGCGGGGGGCAAGTGGGGGCAAAGGGGAGACAGGACAGCTGGAACCTGCCCCTACCTCATTGCCCCCCACACCCCCCGCCAGCCGCTGGCCCAGCCAGGGGACAGAGATGGTGGTACGTCTGTCGGATGGGTGTTGGGGTCCCACAAGGACCTGGTATGTAGTAGTGACCTAGAGGAAGCTGGTTTGTCTGGCGGCTGGCCCTCCCTGCCTGGTTCCCAGACCTTGGCTGCTGCCACCAGATTTTGCAGTCTTGCTGCCTCTCTTCCCCCAGCCCTGCCCCTGGAAGAGCTCCAGCTTGGGACGAGGGGTGGGGGCCGTGCCAGGCTGTGGAGGGCTCGTGGTCCTGTGCTCACAGGGATCCAGTGGCAGCCCTGGACCTGGCGACCTGCCGGGCACCACCTGGCCCAGAGAGCAGGAGGTCTGCACCCTGTGGGCTTTCAGAAAGGTTAGCCAGACCACGGGGCACCTCCTCCTCCTGTGTCCTCTCTCTCTACCAGGGAGCGCTGGGCAAAACCCCAAAGTGCAGATTTGCTCTGCTCCTCCGGGTACAGCTGGGTCCTGCCATCTCTGAAAAGGGTGCATGGAATCCAGGACACCTCGTGCTCCCTGCGGTGCTCACCCTGCGGGTGCCAGAGTCCCCTTGAGGCTGCTGCAGGCCTCTGTGGTGGGGAGGGGTCTGGGGCCTCCCCTCCGGAAGCCCTTGCCCTTTGGGCACCATCCATCTCTGCCTTCCCACCCCCTTCTTCCTCCTCCCTACTGCTCCTGGGGCCTGGCTCTGTCCCCTCCTGACTTTCCTGATTCTCCATCCTCTGAAGGCCTGTGTCTCTGTGTCCCTGGCAGAATCCTGGGTGCCCTTGACCTCTCTCTCTGTCTCTGTCTCTGCTTGTCTCTTCATATCTGACCGTCTGTCTCCATTCTTGCCCCTGGAATCTCTTTTGCTCTTGACTTGGGTTGTGTCCTAGGTTGAAGGCATTTCTCTCCTCCATCAAACCCCTCTTCCATCTCTGCTGCCAGCCTGTTTACTTTTTTTTTTTTTTTGCAGCAAGCTTTTCTGGAGAAAGTGTTTTATTAGACATGCTTTGGCTCAGAAAGGCTCAGGCTGAGGGGGAAGTACTCGTGGGTGATGGGTGAGAGCACACGCAGAGTGTGTGTGTGTGTGTGTGTGTGTGTTGAGATGAGGAAAGCTGATAAATATTTTAGGATTCTGAAAGCCAGGAAGACTGGCCTGAGTGCGGGGGCTGGGACAGGGCCTCCCACTCCACTGCCTTCATCCTGGAAGCCCATCTGTTTTGGCTTTGCTCACTGTCTCTGTGCTGCTGGTCTCACCATGTCTTCTTCCAGCTGCTGTCTCTGGCGGAGGGACGTGGGAAGAGCTGTGGGGTGGGGCCCAGGTCTGGCTGGGTCTCAGGTGGGGTGCGCAGCCCTGAGCCTGGGTGGGTGTGGAAGAGGCCACCTCGTTGCCCAGTTGCTGTGTGGAGAATGAGGCAGTCAAGGTCTTGCCTCCCAGAGCCTCCAGAACCTTTTCTATGAGAGGAGAGCAAGCAACCCTGCCCCCTGCCCCAGGTGGCCACCCCTGGGAGGCACCCCCTCCTCTTGCCCTGGCTCTTGTAGTTCCTCTTCTTTCCTCTAAAGTCTGCACGCTCACATGTACATGTGTACACACATGCACTCATGTGCACATATGTCTGTTCTTTGCCCACCCCTCCAGGGCCCAGGGTCAGCCTTTGTGCCAGGGTGCTCTGAGGCAGGCCCAGTCCCTGCCTGGTGCCCCCACGGGATGGGATGGGGGCTGGGAGGAGCCTGCTACACTTTCCCTGAGGGGCTGGAATTTAGCCTTTGCCTAAAGCAGGTCTGGGAGGGTTGGGAAACCTGCTGGGGCCTCAGGCAGGTGAGGGCAACACTGTGCTCTGCTCCAAAAATACTCTGTGATCTTAGCTCTTTCTCTAGAAAACAGTGATGTCACCAGTAGCCAATCAGCTTCCAGAAGAGTTGCCTCCTCCTTCTTCCGCAATTTGCGGGAGGAGGAGAGGGAGCTGGAGCGGGAGGGAGAGAAGGAGAGGCCGACAGAGACATGGACCTGGAGAGGCAGAGCACACAAGCACACAGGGGCCAGGCAGCAGAAAAGCAAAACCCTTTCCCCAGCATAGTCGAACGGAACCCCACATGTACCCTCCCACCCCAACACACGCTGATAGAGTCATACAAAGAAGGGGAGCAGGTAGACAGCATAACCCATGTGGGTGGGAGCTAGAGAGAGACAGAGACACAGAGAGACAGACATGGAGGAGGAGCCAGAGAGAGATGGACACAGGAGAGACACTGGAGAGAGAGAGACAGAACCAAATAGAAAGACACATAGAAAGAGCCAGATACACAGAGACACAAGGGACAGCCAGACAGAGGTGCCTGGCAGGAGCCCACAGGGGTCAGAGGTGTGCGCAGAGTCAGGCCAGAGCCTCAGTGGAGCAGCCGCTGTCCGTGGTGCTGCCTGGAGGGGCCCAGCCGGCTCTGGAGGGGAGGGGCGGGGTCTGGTGGGTTGTGTGGGTGCTGGGAGGGAAGGCAGGGGGAGGGGCCTCCCAGCGAGCTCTTTCACTGGGAAGGAAGGTGGACAAGGTGACTTTGGTGTGGCAGCCCGAGTCAGGCTGGAGGTGGGGCTGCAGACCTGGTGCGGAGCCTGGGTTAACCTGTTCTCTCTGGGGCTGGGGCTGGGGCTGGGGCTGGGGGGTGTGGGCCTCTCCCTGCCTCACCTCCCCTCCCTTCCAGTCCCTTTCTGGAGGATGTTAGTGCCTTATCCAGCCATGTGCTTTGTCCTCTGCCAGGTAGGGGTGGTCCCCTTAGCTGGCTGAGGCTAGTGGCCCCAGAGTCCCCCTCCCATGTCCCCAGCATCCTGCGGTCTGGATGGTGATGTCTGGGGCTTCTCCTGCTGATAGACTTGGGGCTTGTACACTGGAGGGATGGAGGCCCCTCCCGCTCCCTCCTCTGCGGCAGGCGAGGCGGGCAGAGGGAGGAGGGGCAGAGAGGCCAGCTCAGGCCGGTGGGGTTTTCCCTCTGGCGATGCCAGGAGCAGCCTCTGCTCAGCTTGTTGGGGATTCCCCGCTCCTGTGTGGAACGCTCTTGTTTGGTGCTGTGAACATCAGGCTGAGCTGGGGGTGGGGCGTGGGAGGACGCCGGCTCTGAGTCTCCCCGCTGTGCTCTAGCAGGAAGCATCCTGGTGCAAGAAGAGGTCCCCATTCACCCTTGGCTGCAGTGCCTGACTGGACCTTGGTGTCCACAGAGGGGCCGAGGCCCCTCTACCTTCTCAGTGGCCACCCTCCTCAGAGCTGGTAGGAGTGTCACTGGGAAAAGGCATGGTCGGGCTGTGCTCTTCAGGGTTGGGAGGGCAGAGGTAGTCTCTGGGACAGCCGGGCAGGATCTCCTGGCTTCTCCTTTCCTGCGTCCCAACGTAGCTGTCCCGCTAGGTGCCCACGGCCTGCGAGAGGAGCCCGAGTTCGTGACCGCAAGGGCTGGCGAGAGCGTGGTCCTGCGATGCGACGTGGTCCACCCGGTGACGGGGCAGCCCCCGCCCTATGTCGTGGAGTGGTTCAAGTTCGGGGTGCCTATCCCCATCTTCATCAAGTTCGGCTACTACCCGCCTCATGTGGACCCTGAATATGCAGGTAAGGGCTGCCCCATTGCCCTGGCTTCCCGCCTGGCTCCGGGGGGGTCCCCGCCCTGTCCCTCTTGCCTGTGTCTTGTAACCTCTCGTCCTTTCCGATGGGCCTCTTATCTCTGTTTTCCAGTCGCTGCCTCTGTCCTCCCATCCTTTGCACTCTGGTAGGTTTTAATTAAGTGGCGAGAGGAGAGGGACAAGGAGGTGGGGCAGACACAGGGCTTCCTGAACAGCCTCACCGATCCGCAGGGGGCCCTGCGGATCCGGAGGCCAGAGGAGAAGGGAGGCCCAGAGCCCGCCGCGTGGGAGAGGAGGCCGGCTGGAGGGCAGCTCAGTAGAAGCAGCTGAGTCAGAGCCTCGGCAGGCAGCCACGGGGTTTGCTCTGTCTGGCTTCGCCCACACCCTCCCTCTGGCTCTGAAGTTGGGGCCTCTCGTCCTCGGTGGAGGGAGCGTCTGGGCACCCACTCTGCCTCCTCCTCCTGGCCCCCTGTGTCTTGTTCTGCAATGACTCCTGCCAGTTGGGCCTCACTGAGTCACTGCCAAGGGCCTGCCCACCAGGGAGGAGGGCATGGGGCAGTGTGAGTGTGTGCTCGGGTGTGTGTGTGTGTGGGTGTGTGTGTGCGCTGGGGTTTAAAGGAAGAGAGGAAGCTGGCAGGACATGGGTTTTATCTTTACCTCTGGGCTCTGAGGTCTGCCTTGCATTTTTGTCAGCTTCTATTTCTCTCTCTCTCTCTGCCCTTCTGTCTCCTCCTGTGTCTGTGTCTCTCCGGCCCTGGTTGGTTGGGACTGTCTGATTTGTAGGCAGATTGCCAGTGTCTAAAACACAAGGAGGAAAGCAGAGGAGGTCGTGACATTGGGGCGAGGAATGGGCTGGACTGAGGGAGGACCCGGAGGGCACTCTGGGGAAGGGGTCTGAGTTAGGGAGGGTGGCTCGGAGTAGATTAGTGCTCTACCTGCCAGCTGCTCTGTGTTCTCAGGCTACGTGCAACCCCCACTCCAGCCAAGCTTGGGGCCTGGGCTCTGTCTGGACCAGTCCTCTCTGCTCTCTGGCCCCAGCGGCAGGACTGGGAGGGGATGTCAGCACCCTGTCCCTGGTGGCCTCTCCCCTGGCTGCTGTAGGGAAGCCATACAGACAGGGTGCTGGGCGTGGCAGCCACGGGGACCCCTGGGATAGGATGTTGCTCAGCCTGGCTGGAGGTTCCCAGGGCCACTCATCCTCTCCTATCGCACCTCAGCAGAGCTCCTTCCTCTCTTCCGCCCCTAGAGAATGGGACAGTGCAGGGAACTGAAGCCTTCTTGGTGCAGCTGGTGGGCAGAGAGAGCAGGGCTTTTGGGGCCGCCCTGCCCTGGGCCTGCCTGCCCTGGGTTGGGGTCGAGGGAGGCTGTCCCTGTGGGGCTAGGGCTGCAGGGGGCAGCGCCCTGCCCTGACCCTCTTGGTCTCTCTCCACAGGCCGTGCGAGCCTCCACGACAAGGCATCCCTGCGGCTGGAGCAGGTGCGTGCCGAGGATCAGGGCTGGTACGAGTGCAAGGTGCTCCTACTCGACCAGCAGTACGACACCTTCCACAACGGCAGCTGGGTGCATCTCACCATCCACGGTGCGCGGTGTGTGGGTTGTGTGCCTGCATGCGAGCGTGTTCGGTGTGTGTCCTGCGTGTGCTTGAGCCTTCTCCCCATGCCCCTGGGACTCAGCCCCTGACTGTAGCCTGCCCTGGAGACCCTGGTGCAGCTGCGCCCCAAGTTCCTCAGCCTTCTTGGAGACCCTGGCCTGGCCCACCGGTCAGATACCAGCCACACCCCTGGCCCCTTGGGTGTCCTGGAGTCCCAGAGGCCAGGCAGCTCCTGACAGATGGTGGTCACCATGGGTGGGGGCTGGAACTGGGTTCTGGAATCCAGGAGGGTTGAGCATCTGCAGGGTGGATTCTAGGGCAGTTGCAGGAAGACCCTCTTCAGGGATCCCCTGTTAGAGCCTTCCTTTAGTCCATTTGCCTGAGTAACCATTGAGCGTCAGCCAGCCATTGAGCTGCAACTGATGGGCAGCAGCAGGATAAACCCAGGGCTGGGTGGCAATCCTGCTGGTCCCGGCCTGGAGGGTAACCCTTCCAGTGCTAGTGGGTACTTACTTCCTGGGGTGAAGGGTGATGGTCTCTCACAGGGCCAGGGTCTTTCCCAGGACCGAGGGTCCCCTGTGCCCCTGGGAGCCCCCCTTTGGGAGGGGAAATTCCCAAGGAGCCGGGAACACTGGAACCCAGAGAAAGTGGAAGAAGTGATCCCCATGGTGCAGGAGAGCAGGGTTTTTGCTTTGCTTTATTTTACTATTGATTCAGTTTGTGACATAGTGTGTTCAGCCGCCACGTGCCACACATACTGAGCTAGTTGTCAAGGCTTCAATGGCACGTGTGCTTTGGATGCCCAGGCACAGCTTAGGTCCTTGTGGGTATGATGTCTGTGACCCTGAATTCCATGCTCAGCAGAGAGGAACTGGCAGTGTCCTGGCTTGTGAGCTTCTCCCAGTTTCCACTGGCCTTGTCTCATGAGGTTGGGTCAGGTCGTGCACCTTCTGCCCTGAAAACCCATCGAGGGCCCTGGGAAAATGGTGTTTTAGCCTGAGACTGGCCTCTGGGACCAAACAGACCTAGGAATGGTGGCCCTGGGGCAGTGGTCCAGGCTGTTGACTCACTGCACGCAACCGACTCCTGTCGGTCAGTCCCCAGAGACCAACGGTGGGCTTATTTTAAACCTTGGGTGGGCTGTCCCCACTACCGGTGAGCTTTTGAGTCAACTTCCTTTCAATGCCAGCTGTTGTCTGTGCCGGGAATGAAAACTCAGCTTAATATTAGTCCAAGCAAAATGTAATTAGGAAGGTAAACCTACCGCTGATGGCACCACTGATGGAGCGCTGAGCCAAGAGCCCCCACGCTGCCTGCTTTCTTGTGCCGTCTCCCAAGGTGGGCTGATGCCGTCACAGCCCTGCCTGCCTCCCGCACATCACCGCTGGGTCCTGTCCAGGGAGTGGAGGCGGGTGGACCAGCAGGGAACACGGGCCGACGAGACTCGGCTTGTGTCGTGAGTCCACCTCATTCAGTGTCTGAGCCAGGACACCCACCTCCCCTCGCTGAGCTTCACTATTCTGTTTCCAAGAACCGTGCCTGTGTGCAGGGCTGTAGTGAAGATTCAATGAAGGGCTGCAGATGAAGACGCCTGGTGCCGTGTTTGGAAGGTCGGCTGTGCGGGGGTTACTCTCTGCAGGATACGGGTCACCCTCCCCATCACAGGAGAGAACGACCAAGTTGGGCAGCCCAGGAGGGGCCTCGGGCTGGCAGAGTCAGCCTGGGTGGTCGAAGAGCCCTTGGGAATCGACCCATGATCAACATGCGTTCATGAATGTCCACTTGGCAGGCTCTGGGGGTGTGCAGACTGAGCTCTGAAGGATCGTCAGGGGACAATCAGGTCCACAGGCGACTGCAGTATAGCTTTGGAAGCATGAGGGACAGGGACTTCTCTGAGGAAATGAGCCCTGGGCAGAGACCCTTTGGGGAAGAGGAGTTGACCAGGTGAGGGGGTCGGGGGATCAGGCCTGCAGGGTGTTCTGAGGCAGAGGGAACAGCAGGCCCGGAGGCCTGGAGGAAGCAGAGCCACCACGTTCAGGAGCCTGGCTGCTTGTTGGAATAAAGGGCTAGGCTTTAGCACTGGAGCTCAGCTCGCCATGGAATGCTTTCCCTACCAGGGCCCTGCTCCCAAGCTGAGCGACCTCACCCTCTCTTTCTCTCTCCCTCCTCCTGCATTCCGAGGTTCCTTCTGGCGTAAATACTTCCCTTATTGAAGGAAAGAGTCTGGAGCACAAACATTGCATTTCTTCCAAACTAGAATGTCAGGTATTTCTGACCGGGATCACCCTGGGAAAATGAAAAATTAGAATCACAAGTTGTCTCCTTCTCCTTCTGTGTTTTCTTCAAGGCCAGTTGGGAGGAAGCAAATCCAATTATTTCCTCATTGCATATGAAATACTAGAAAAGGCTGAGTCAGGCCTTGCTTTCTGTCAGTGAACTGCTTGGAGGAGAGGCCAGCCTATTTCTAACCTGCATGATTAATTATAGGGCATGTGTGAAAAAAGAAGAATTAAGCTGGAAATGCAGCTGGCAGGCTCACACCTAATCCGGTAAATAATCGGGAGTCAAACCATTAGTTTCCTGAAAACTTGAAATTGTTCAAAGTGCTTTTCTGATTAGCACCTAAATAATAAAGTAATTATGTAATTAGTAATTAATTTGTCACTTCAGGACATAATTTATTGTATTATCTTTTCCTTAAGCGTGACACAGAGGTAATAGAGGCCGAGGCTGTGTGAGCTGTAGTTCAAGAGCAGGCTTGGCAGCAGGACTCGGCTAGGATGGGCTCACGGGCCAGGGTAGGAGGCAGTCTGGGGCTCGGAAGCCAGGTTCCCTTGGCAAGGGCTTAGAATGTGTTTTGGGGCTTCCCTGGTGGCTCAGATGCGAAAGAAGCTGCCTACAGTGCAGGAGACCCAGGTTTGTTTCCTGGGTCAGGAAGATCCCCTGGAGAAGGGAATGACTCCCCACTCCATCATTCTTGTGAAGAATTCCATGAACAGAGGAGCCTGGCAGGCTATAGTCCATGGGGTCGCAAAGAGTCGGACATGACTGTGCGACTAACACAGAATGCGTTTTACCATCACTTTTGGTGTGTTTAACGTCAGGTTAGGATTGACTTTCTCAAAGATGTTTGTTGTGCGTGATGAAGACCGCTTCCCCGGTTACCCAGCCTTCACTCGTGGCCACCTATGTGGCCACACCGAGCGGAGCATTGGGCAGATTGTTGAAGAAGGTCATCTCACCATCATCGTGTCTTCAGTTTTATATTTGCATTTGTGTTGGTGTGTGCACGTGCGCTTGCAGGCATGCAGCTATTTCATTGCATTCATCTGTTCATTCAGCCATTTGTTGAGACTCTGTAACTTGCCACTTCAGTTCTGTTCAGTTGCTCAATCATGTCTGATTCTTTGCGATCCCATGGACTGCAGCTTGCCAGGCTTCCCTGTCCATCACCAGCTCCCGGAGCTTGCTCATGTCCATCAAGTCAGTGATGCCATCCAACCATCTTATCTTCTGTCGTCCCCATCTCCTCATGCCTTCAATCTTTCCCAGCATCAGGGGCTTTTCCAATGAGTCAGTTCTTTGCATCAGGTGGCCAAAGTATTGCAGCTTCAGCTTCAGCTTCAGCATCATTCCTTCCAGTGAACATTCAGGACTGATTTCCTTTAGAATGGACTGGTTGGATCTTGCAGTCCAAGGGATTCTCAAGAGTCATTTCCAACACCACAGTTCAAAAGCATTGATTCTTCGGCGCTCAGCTTTCTTTATGGTGCAACTCTCACTTCCATACATAAGCTGCGCTAAAAGCTGAGCACATACTGGGATTTACGGAGATCTCTGCTCTCAGGAGACTTGGTCGTAAGTGCTTTAAACTGTCTCAGGGGACAGACTGCAGCAAGTGCCTTCCTCAACCGGCTGACCAGGTGAGGCAGAGGCAGCATTTTAGCAGAGTTGTAGAAGCACCAGAAGGGTGAGATGTGAGTATGGCCCAAGAAGGGGGGATGGCAGGTGCAGCAGTCCCAGGGATGGAATTTCTTGGCATTTGTAGGAAGACACGAAGGCTGGAGCGTTGGAGTCGATTTGAGGGATGTGTGGTGGCTGGTGGACAGCTGTGACCCCTAACATTGCTTGGGCCTGGGGCTAGGCTACCTCCTAGGAGACCCCTCTCACAGCTTCTCCTTGGGGCCTCAGAAGCTCTGGGCAGCTAACAGCGATGGCAGTACTGGCAAGATAACCACCATTCAGTAGCTTTACATTTTACCAGCTCCTCTCACAGACTCTACCTGGATCATTCCTCCCATCAATGTGGAGGGCAGGGTTTTAGGTAGAGCCCAGAATAGCTGAGCCCAGGGCTACAGGGCGAATGGCTTTTGGACTTGAGCTTGGAGCCTTGAGACAAGGTCAGAAGTTCCGGCCCAGCCCGGTGTTGTGGACCCTTAGGCTGGGCCAGAAGACCCCAGGTGATTGTCCAGAGGGTTGAGGGTGATCAGGTGGCTTCTAAAAGCAGCTTCGACAGATGAGATGGGGTGTGTTAAAAGCTGATTGTTTCAACAGGGTGGGATTTTAGACAGAACTCCGAAGCAGGTGCTGGGGGAGCAATTTGGGAGGGAGTGGCCATGGCTGGGCTGGGAGAAGATGTAGGATTGTTTCTTCAGGGTCTAGATGATACCACGTCACCTGGTTTGTGATCCACGTTAGGCCTGATGGGGCTCAGATGGTGTATGGCCTGCAACTGTGGGCCTGGCTGGGCTGGGGTTATGGAAAGATGGGTCTCTGGATGGTCGAGGTGTGAAGGGCTGCAGGTATATGGATGCCTCGTTTATCTCCATGTCCCTGGAGCCTCTGGGGCACCCTGTGGTGCTGGACAAACAGTCCTTTATTTGGAATTAGGTGGATACAAAAGGGAAAGTTTAGAATTGGGATCCAGCCAGACTGTTGAGTTCCAGGTCTCCCTTCCAGAAGGCAGGTGGGCAGAGCCTGTCTCCTACTTACCTCCTGCCTCCAGGAGTGCCCTGGACTTGTGGGGTGGGCCCCGGAGCAGGGTGCCCGTGTGCGGGATGGACAGCTGACCAGCCCGCCCCGTGCCTTCGGTCTCTTGCAGCTCCTCCCACCTTTACAGAAACACCCCCCCAGTACATTGAGGCCAAGGAGGGTGGTAGCGTCACCATGACCTGCACAGCTTTTGGGAATCCCAAGCCCATTGTCACCTGGCTGAAGGAGGGGACACTCCTAGGTGCTAGCAACAAGTACCAGGTGAGTGTGGGTCTGTCGTGGGCCACTGCACCCCCTCCTTGCTGCCCCCCGCCTCCTGTCCTGCCACCAATTCACCTTTGCAGAGGTGCAGGTGGGGCTGGAGGCGGCAGGCGGACTGGGAGGTACCTGTGACCTTGGAGGTTCCTCAGTGCACAGGCCCCGAGGCCCCCTCCACCTGGGAAGGCGTCGGTGGGGCCCAGGGTGGGAGCTGAGTCCATCTCCTTGGCTCCAGGTGAGTGAGGGCAGCCTGACGGTGACGTCGGTCAGTCGGGAGGACAGAGGCGCCTACACCTGCCGCGCATACAGCATCCAGGGGGAGGCGGTGCACACCACCCACCTGCTCGTCCAAGGTGAGGCCTCTTGAAGGGAGTCCTGGCCCCACTGAGCTGAGGGTCTTCCCAGGGTGTGGGTGGCTTAGCTGGGGATGGTAGGGAACCGGGTGGGGTCTCATCCCTGTGTTGTGGGCTCCCTTGGTGGCCCTCAGTGGCCCTCCCATGGGGTGGCGGGAGGCGCCATGCCGACTGGGTTTCTGGTTTCTCTGAATGCCCAGGTGGTGTCCTGTGGTGTCTCCACCTTTCCCGGGGGAGGACTGCCCCCTCCCCCACCAGACTTCATCCTCTGGTGACTGCCTTAATAAGTAAGGGTTTGAATTGAGTCCAACCCCAGAGGCTTAAATAACATGAAGGGCATTTGGCAGGGCTGGCGTCTGTGGGGTCAGCACCTGTGATGCTCTGCCTGGGGCCCTGAGCCCCCCAGAAGGGGTGGCCTCTGTCCACCTGCTCCACTTCCCCCACCCCTGCTGGAGGGAGCCGGGGGGGTGGCTGCACCTGGCCTCCTGACTTGGGCGAGAGCTGGTGACAGCCACAGGGTGTCTGGAAAGTCAGCACCAGGGCTGCTGGAACTCCAGCCATGTCCTCTGCTTCTCCTGCCTCCTCTCCCTGATGCCCCTCCACCTGTGGTCAGCCTCTTACTCCTCTAGAGGCAAGCTGGTTCCTTTTGTGGGTCGAGAGAGTGGTCTTCCTCCTTGCCGTGTGTTTGTATCTATGGAGGGGTTAGTTGGCTATTCAGGGGGCCAGGTTGGCAGAGGGGCTGTGCATGGGTGGGTGTCTGCCACGGGCTGTGTGCGGCCACACTTCTGGACCCCGTGCATCCTTGGGACCTGCAGGGTGAGTAAGAACCTGAGCACAGGCAGCAGCTGGATCCATCTCCATGACAGTTGCCCAGTTGTGCTGCCTGCTTCTGGACCAGTGCTGGCCCAGTCACTCCTGGGGCTGGGGCGCCCCTTTCTGGGGGGCAGAGCCCCTGCAGCTGGTGCTGTGGTCCCTCCTGCCCCAGGAGAGGTCACATTTGTCCCTGTCCCCCAGGGCCTCCCTTCATCGTCTCCCCTCCTGAGAACATCACTGTCAACATCTCCCAGGACGCGCTGCTCACCTGCCGGGCAGAGGCCTACCCCGGCAACCTCACCTACACCTGGTACTGGCAGGATGAGAATGTCTACTTCCAGAAGTGAGTGCACGCCCTGCCCTGAGCCCAGCCAGGCCTCCTGGGGGCGAGGCTTCCCAGCAGGGACTGCCCTTGGGCTCTGGGAGCTGGCTGGGATGGGAGGGTGGGCTGGGGTCCCCTTCCTGCGCTCCATGCGCTGAGACCAGTGTCAGTGTGGGGGGCACCTATCCCACGCATTAGCCATGGGGAGGACTCCCGGGCACACTGCCCTGGCATCGCATGGAAGACCCTCTCCTCCATGTGTCCTGTGTCCCTGCAGCGACCTGAAGCTGCGGGTGCGGATCCTCATCGACGGGACCCTGATCATCTTCCGGGTGAAGCCGGAGGACGCGGGGAAGTACACCTGCGTGCCCAGCAACAGCCTGGGGCGCTCGCCCTCGGCCTCGGCGTACCTCACTGTGCAGTGTGAGTGGGCGCACTGGCCATGCTGGGGACGGGAGGGTGGCCTCGGGGAAGGTGGGCAGAGGAGGGGCCAGGGCGAGGGAGGGGGTCAGCCCTGGAGGAAGCCCTGCCAGGGTTGGTTAGTGCAGGTGAATGGAGCCCGCTCTGGGTCCTTCTCCCGGCCATGCAGTTGTCCCTGTCCACTGATCCATCCCGCCAGCCTCACCCTGGCTGGGCTCAGGGCCAGGATGGCCTTCCGGACACTGTCCTCGTGCTGGTGCTGGCCAGCTCCTCTGTTTGCACCTGGAATGAGGTGCTTTTTCTCACTATCTGAGGGCGTGTGGCTCACACCTGGTGGGGCGACTGTCCTGCCAGCTCTCTGCTCCCCCGCCGTATTGATAAGGGGCACAGGCCCTCTCCCAGTGGCTCATCCATTCCTGCCAGCACCAGGCCCCTCTGGGCCTTCCCTCTGCAGCTCTTGGGGCTGCCCGAGACCCACAGCGGCCGAGGGCGTCTGTGCAGCATCGTTCAGCTTGCTGGTTGTGGTGGGGAGAGGAAGTGTGATGAGGGCTCGTCCCTCCCTCCTGATTGGCCGATGGCTCTGTCACTCAGGCAACATGGTCCCCTCTTGATGTGGTAGATGACAGGCACTCCATCACTTGACGGCTTATGTGGGAGAACCAGGCTCCCCCACAGCACGGAGGGGCAGGCAGGCGAGAGTGTGACTGTCTGGAGAGGGCCTGGAGGCGGTGTCTGAGCTGAGGATGTGAGCAGAATAGCTGGTGACCCACGAGACCAGCAGAGCAGGGGCCTGGTGGGGGGCTGCCCGAGTGCTGGCCTCATGCCCTCGTGCAGTGTTGCTGCTGCTGGGGTCAGAGGCCTCCTCTCCAGTTTCCACAGCAGAGGATCACTCTCAGCTGCTGTCCTGTGAGTCCCAGGTTCTTGAGAGCTGTGAGGCCCCAAGACAGCTGTGTGACCTGGGGCATCAGGTCTGTCCCACCCACACCTGCCAGAGGAAGAGGCTCCTTTGCAGACTCCTCGTGGGGCAGATCCCATCTGCTGTGTCATGGGGCACAGAGGGGCAGAGACAGAGGCACAGGGCTGGTAGGAGTGGTCCCAGAGGACCCTGACCTGCCTGGATGAGGACTCCTATCCTCCAGCTGCGGCCATGCCTGCCAGGGAAGAGTGGTTTCCCATCTCCCTCCAGCACATCACCCACTCCCACTTGTCCTTTCTTACCTCCTTCCTGCCTTCAAAGAGAATCCGGGGCGGGGGGAGGAATGAGATTTTCAGGTGGGTGAGACAAGGATCTTTATTTCTACTAAAAAGCAGTGTTCAGAGTATTTCCCATTCATAAACCCTTTGAAAACCTTGGAGGGGAAAAAAAAAAGCCTCCACCATACAAAAGTAGGAAGCTATGTCTAAATATACACCTCGGCCTGGTATTTATGTAATGCTCTTCTGCGAAGGGCTCCAGACGCTGACAGAGCCGCCCATTCATCCCCACCGCCTCCTGGGGAGTTCTGGATCGTTCTCCTGCATGGCCCCCGGGTGATGACTCACCCGAGTCTCGGGGCTGCTGCTCTTGTTGCCCGAGAACCTTCCAGAGGCTCCGTGGCCGACTCTGCACCCCAGCTACACAGACGGGAGACCGAGGCAGGAGGGAGCGTACAGAAGCAGCCTTGACCCGAGGGCGTGGGGAGAGGAAGGGCCTGGGGTCCCGCCTACTTGGGAGGGATGCTGTCATCTTAGTGGTCTTATCAGTGGCCAGACACTGGCTTTGAGGTTGGGAGTCTAGGGGCTGGGGTGCTGAGGGTCCCTGCTGGCCATCAAGTCTGCGGACAGAGGTGTTTGGGGGGAACTGCAGGTGGGCAGGAGCGGCAGTGTCTCAGTGCATTCAGACGGGGGTTCTTAAGGATGCAGGACTGGACAAACGGGACGGCCGTGCTGGCCTCTGGGTGGTCAGCCCTGAGGGTGGGCCATGTTGTCTTATGGTCCCGCTGGGCTGGCACCTGGTGCTACACAGAGTGCTGGGCCCTGGGCTGTGGGGTGGCTCGGCCCCTGCTATGCCCTCTCATCCCTCCTTGCCCCAACTCCCACTCCTGCAGACCCAGCCCGAGTCCTCAACATGCCGCCTGTGATCTATGTGCCCGTGGGGATTCACGGCTACATCCGCTGCCCCGTGGACGCAGAGCCGCCGGCCACCGTGGTCAAGTGGAATAAGGACGGCCGTCCCCTGCAGGTTGAGAAGGTGCTGGAGGGCTGCGTGTGGGTCTCGGGAGGCCCCTGGCTCTGAGATGCTGCCTCCAGGGATCTGGTTCCCGGCAGGACCCCTCCACTCCCCTCAGAGTTCTGGGAGAGCAAAGAGCTGCTTCCCACGGGGCCAAGTCCAGCAGGTGTGGCCATCCTCCCAGACCCGAGATGCCCCACCCCACATGTCTGCCCACAGAGGGGCAGCTTGGGTCTGACTGGTGGGGCTGGATTGGATGTCAGCACTGACCACGGCTCCGCTCCACTGTCTGTGCCCGGCAGAACCTGGGCTGGACTCTGATGGAGGACGGCTCCATCCGGATCGAGGAGGCCACAGAGGAGGCTCTTGGCACTTACACCTGTGTGCCTTACAACACCCTGGGGACCATGGGCCAGTCTGCCCCTGCGAGGCTTGTCCTGAAGGTGAGGCCAGGCTGCGGGTGCCTCCGTGTGGGCAGGCGGGCTCCTGAAATGCCTGGTGTCACGGCCTGGCCTGCTCTCCTAGGACCCCCCGTACTTCACGGTGCTACCGGGCTGGGAGTACAGGCAGGAGGCCGGCCGGGAGCTGCTCATCCCCTGTGCCGCGGCTGGGGACCCCTTTCCCGTCATCACCTGGAGAAAGGTACCCCTGGGCTCTGGGGCTGCAGGGAGCGTGGTGGGGACCCCTTCCCCATCATCACCTAGAGAAAGGTACCCCTGGGCTCCGGGGCTCGTGGAGGGTGGGGCAGGGTCCCCTTCCCATCATCACCTGGAGAAAGGTACCCCTGGGCTCCAGGGCTGCAGGAGCGCCATGGGGGTATGGCTGGGACTGCTCTGTTCCCAAGGGGCAGCCCAAGGGTGACCCGGGGGCAGTGGAGGGCTGTGGGGAGCACCATGGGGGCACGGCCGGGACTGCTCCGTTCCCAAGGGGCAGCGGAGGGCTGTGGGCTGAAGCCCAGTGCTGACCCCCTTCTGGAGCCCTGAGTGTCGGTGGCTTCTCTTCTGCCCTGGCCGCCCACTCCTGCCCCCGTGTTTGGCCAAGGTAGGGAAGCCCAGCAGAAGCAAGCACAACACCCTGCCCAGCGGGAGCCTGCAGTTCCGCGCCCTGAGCAAGGAGGACCACGGGGAGTGGGAGTGCATCGCCACCAACGTGGTCACCAGCATCACTGCCAGCACCCACCTGACCGTCATCGGTACGGGCTCGGGGTTGGGCGGGGCCTGGCGCAGGTGTCCCGTTTCCTGGGGCTCTTCTGCTGTTGGAGACATTGTCCCTAGGACCCCAGCCTGGACATTATGCCTGCCCCTCTGGGACAGACAGCCACTGTCCTAACAACAGCCATTGGACATTTACCACTGGCTTTAAGCTCGGTACCTAGTGGTGCATAGTGGAAGCTGGTATTCCCCTCAGGCTCACTCACAGAGACCGAGGCCAGCCTGGGTGGGACACCTCACCTGGCATCACCACACTGAGTGGTGAGCCCTGGATTCAAACTCCTGCTGGAGATGTGGAGGGCCTGCTGGACTGGGCTGCTCTCTCGATGGTGTTTGGGTCTCAGGCCAGAGTCGTGTGGGACAGGGCCTTTTGGCTTTGCTGACCTCCATCAGGTGCACTTCTGTGTTCTGCAGATGAGCACAGTCCTGATGACCAGGGGTTGACTCCCCACCCTCGGCCCGTATCCCTGACGTTCAGGCCGTCTCCTGCTGGAAGAACCGGCCTCCCTGGCAGGACAGGTTTCCTCCTTCAGCCCTAGGGCCCCGGGCTGGACCCAGCTCCTCAGAGCTTCATGGCCCCCACTGCTCCCGTGGGGCCACCGTGCTTGCAGGGCACCCGGGGTCACAGCCCCGGTCATGTGGGTTCACTTCCTCCCTGCCTGAGGTGTCTGCTTGGTCTCCAGGCACCAGCCCCCATGCCCCGGGCAGTGTCCGGGTCCAGGTCTCCATGACAACTGCCAATGTGTCCTGGGAGCCAGGCTACGACGGAGGATTTGAGCAGACATTCTCTGTTTGGTACGGACCTCTGTGAGTCACCCCTGCACGCCTCGCTCTCTGCTTTTCCCTCCCTCATCAGTCCACAGGGCTTGGGGGGCAGGTTATGAGGAGGGTGTGGATCTCTGCCCACTTGACCTTCCTCTGGATGGTGGGTGTGTGCTGCCTGGTGACGAGGCTTCTGTGGGCGGGGCGTCTGGGATGATGCCGGGGCCCGAATGGCCCACCATCCTGTGGTGAGTGTCCTCAGCTGATCTTGCGGCCCTTCCATGTCCTTGGCTCGCTCCTCTAGGTTCCTCTGTCCTCTGGAGTCTGGAAGAGACTCCTGATCTTGGGCATCCTAAGACAGCCCAGCTGCAAGCCTAGGATTAGCTTTATCCTGACCCTTCCCCCATGGTTCCAGAAACCAGTGTGAAGTGGCGCTCACCTTCCTGCCCTCGTCTGCACATGTGCATTTCTTTCTGGGATTGTGTGTCCATTGCCTTTGTACCTGGCTGTACATTCATTTGGTGAGATGCGGTGATTGGAGATCTTTGCCGAAACCTTGGGGTTGACCGGCATCTCAGTGAAGTGTGAGTCAGGCTGAGGACAGGAGGTGTAGAAAAAATGGGAGGAGAGCCCTCGGTTGAGATCCACACTCACCTAGGGTTTTCCTGAGCCCAGAGCTGGCCACCTGCATCAGGGGTGACATTGTTGATCAGGGAGGGTGAGCCTCAGCTCTTCCTCTCCAGACCTGTCTCCTCAGGGTGCGTGTTGCCCCAGGCTCACCAGGCCTGGAGAGGAGGAGGAGACAGAGACTCAGGCAGAGCCCTCTGTGGACTTCCAGCACAAGGAAGGTTGAGAGGGACCTGGCCTGTTTCCTAGACTCTGAATACCTGGGCTTTGAGTTCTGGATGCAAACTGGACCTAGGTGGTGAGCTTGGGGGGGCTCAGAGTTGAAGCAAACCCCGTCCCACCCCCATGGGGCAGGTGAGGTACTGCCAGGGGGCTGTGTGGCCAGGGCAGGGCATGTGGCCACCTTCGGGGAGGCCTGAGCAGAAGGTCTGGGCATGGACTGGTCCCCTCGCTGCCTGTGGCTCTGCTTCGCTGTGTCACCCTGCTTGCCTGCTGGGGTGCCGGGTGGGAGGGGCAGTCTTGGGCTAGGGGGCTCTTTCCCCCCTTTTCTCTGCCTGCCTCCAGCTCTCCCATCCTGACCTTTGATGCTGGCTTCTCTTTGCTGTGCTTTCCGCTGCCCTGGCTCTAATTCCTGGGCAGAGGCAACTGTGAGCCATCGGTGTGTAGGGACCTGGCCTCCTCAGGGGTCCTTGATCTGCATGGCCAGTCCAACGGGAAGCCATCCCCTCCCCGTGGTGGCACTGGACAGTGCGTCTGGGCACCAGCTTCATGGCCCTGGGGAGTGCGGCGGGCTGCAGAGCAGGGGTTGACCCTCTCCCTGGATTCCAGCATTCTGCATCCACAGTGCAGCCGTCCTTGGTGACTTCTAACCTGGAAGGCTTTAGAATCTTGTCCCCATTGTGGGGAAGCGCTTTGTTGTTGTTGTCCTGTGCCCAGCTCCTCCTCAGTGACACCAGCCTGCTTGAACAGAGCAAGCCCTCTGGGTCACATAGGCAGGCCCGCTTTGACCATCCCAAAGCAGCCAGGCAGCTGGGCACCTGGCCTCCCTCAAGTCCTGCTGGTGCTCATTGCTACTCTCCCACTTTAGCATCTGCCTTGTTCCCAGTGTCCTCACTCTCAGGGCAGGGCCACTCTTAAGACTCTGCCCAGGGTGAGGTTCTCTCAGAATGCAACTGGTAATTTGACCAGTTTCTTGAGCGTCAATAATGCCAAGGGTCCCCTTTCATAGATGAGACACCACCAGTGGCAGGGACCTGGCCTCATGGGAACAGGGCCAGCCGTAGCTGATTGGTCGCAGCCTGTTCCTGACCTCAAACCTGGGGAGGCCAGGGTGCCCCCCACCTCCAGCACTTGTGTGCCCTCTCCTGTCTCCAGTGTAACCCACCCCGTCTTCTTGTCCCCAATCCTCTCTCCCTTTTGGGCAGGATGAAGCGGGCACAGTTTGGGCCCCATGACTGGCTGTCCCTGCCTGTGCCTCCGGGACCCAGCTGGCTGCTGGTGGAAGCCCTGGAGCCCGAGACAGCGTACCAGTTCAGTGTCCTGGCCCAGAACAAACTGGGCACCAGCGCCTTCAGTGAGGTGGTCACTGTGAACACTTTAGGTGAGGCCGGGCCGGGGCGCTCCTGGAGGAGCTGGGATGGAGCAGACGTTTCTTGCCCGCTCTATGCAGGCACCTTGCTAAGTGCCTTATATGACCGTCACTGATGTTGCAGCAGGGGTCTGTCCCACCATCCCTCGGGGTTGGTCTGGACCAGAGTGCCCTGGCTGAGCACTTTGGGCCCTGTGGGCCAGCCTCATGTGTCTTCGGGTGGATGGAAGAGCTTTGGTTTCATCCTTCATGGCTGACCACCTGTTTCCATTTTCCTGTGGCCTTGTAGGGGGATTGGGGGTCCTTTCTCCTCCTCCTGTTCTCTGCTGGTTCCTTCCTTTGGCCCCCAGCCTCATTTGGTGGCAGGCGCGGACCCATCTCCTCCTTCTTGACCCAGGGGCCCAGGAGGGGCCGTGCCCTCCTGGCTGCTGTTGCATTTGTCCCCTCTCTGCGGCCAGCAAGGGCAGCCGTGACCGGGCAGCTCCACACCAGTGTTGCCCGGGGTCCTTTATTGCCACCAAGGGGGCAGCTATGGAGGAAGGCTCATCCTGCCCCAGAGAGCCCCCCATGGGGGCCAGCTTTCCACCTGGGCCAGAGGGGACTGTAGGGACAGGGCAGTGCTGAGGGAAGGTGTTCCTCCTCCTTCGGAAGGGAACGAAAGTATCTTTTTAAAGATTCCACCTTAGTTCCCAATGGTTCCTGATGTTTTTCCTGTGAGGGACATGGTGCCATCCCTCGTCCCTCGGTATTGTTGGATGTGCTCTGGAGACAGAATCAGGAAGCTCAGGCCTGCTGCCCGGCCTCCTTCCTTTGGATCAGGAGGGCTCTTCATGTGACTGGTCCTTAAATTGATGCCTGCTCCCAGGGGATGTGACCCTCACCGCCTTGGGGTCCCTGTGCCGCAGGAACACGTGGGTAGAGGGGGTGCAGCAGCCTCAGCAACCCCCTCATCATCTGCTCCCCGCCCTGCAGCATTCCCTGTCACAACTCCAGAACCCCTGGTGCTGGTTACCCCACCGAGGTGCCTCACAGCCAACCGGACCCAGCAGGGCGTGCTCCTGTCCTGGCTCCCACCTGCCAACCACAGCTTCCCCATCGACCGCTACATCCTGGAGTTCCGCGTCGGAGAGCGCTGGGAGACGCTGGACGATGGCATTCCTGGCACCGAGTTGGACTTCTTTGCCAGGGACCTATCACAGGTGCAGAGCCTGGCGTTTGCTGGAAGTGACTGTGAATTGCATCTAGAATCACTGGGAGCTCAGGTGTCGGGAGGCTGTCTGCATACTGCCACACCTGCACTCCTGCTCTCCCAGGGCTGCTGCCAGGGTTTGGGGTTCTGGGGTTACGGCAGCCAAGGTCTGCAAGTTCAGGGCCAGCCCCGAGGGGTCTCCACATGCCGCCAAAAGCCAGGGAGCGCAGGGAGGGCTGGAGTCCGACATGGGCAGCCCAGGGTGGGAGCCCTTCTTCAGCAGTTCTGAGCCCCTGGAGAACATGGTATTTTTTCCCAGCTGACTCCCCTTATACCTTGGCGTCTCTCTAGCTGGAGAGAGGCAGCCGCTTATTGCACATGTGCCTGCTATCTATCCCTTCTTCCTTTCTCCCTTCCCTGGATGCTCTAGAGCTGGGATTGGTCCCAAGAGCCCACATTGCATCTCTTTCTAGCTTTGCTTTCAGTGACCTCACATGTATAGCTTGGAATCTATCACAGTCCGAGTATTTATCCCATGGAAATTGGTAGATAGCCCAAGTTGCAGAGTTGGTGGCGGGGGCTCCGCTGGGAGGGGTACTGGTGGCTGGGACAGTTTGCGCGGCTGACGGGGTGTCACCTCTGGGGCTGTAGGACACGTGGTACGAGTTCCGGGTCCTGGCCGTCATGCAGGATCTGATCAGCGAGCCCAGCAACATTGCCGGCGTCTCCAGCACAGGTACTTGGGGTCGGGGCCGCATCGGCACACCAGCTCGTGTGGGGAGAGGCTGAGCCGGAATAGAGGAGGGGCGCCAGCTGACTCTTTGTGTCATGGCCTTCAGGTGGGTAGGGTTTCTCCACCTGAAGAGCCGAATTCATGACCACTTCTCTGCGGTAGCCACAGAAGGAAATCCAGCTAACCTTCGCGTTAGAATAGTCAAAAAGAACTTCAGTCCTTTTGCTGTTAAATTTCTGTTCCTCTGGTGTTATCCACTTGTGGGGTGACGTGGGGGGTGCAAATTGGAGCAAAGAGACAGAAACGGGTCAGCGGTGCTTACCGATGCCTCTTGGTAAGGCAGCTTTATAATTAGGGTGTTTCATTTGGAAAATTGCTGTTTGGTGTTGTTTTCCTCCGCTCCTTCCTCTCCCTAGATTTTTTTCAGGCTAAATAAAGCCAACTCCCTAGCACTGTCTCCATTTATCTTCTTTTCTCTTGGCTCTGGTCCCAAATCTACGCATATTTCTCCAGTTACAGTCCCTGCCAAGTAGCAGATCCCTCCCCCAGAAGTGGTTCCCTTGGTTTGGGAAGAAGCTTTTGCTTAGCGATCAAGTTGGGGCACATGTCCTTGGGCAGTGCTTGGAGGCAGGGGGCAGGAGGGGGCCTGATAAGCTCATGCTTGGGATTCCTGGAGATGCTGGTACGGTGGGGTGGGCAGGGAAGCGAGCCTTCCGGAGAGCCTAACACACTTCTGTCTTGAGTGTTAGGCACTGTGGGGCTGGTTTCTTTTTTTTTTTTAATTCATTTATTTTTGTTTTTGGCTGTGCTGGGTCTTTGTTGCTGCACGGGCTTTTTCTACTTGTGGCAAGCCAGGGCTACTCTCTGTGGTGTGCGGGCTTCTCATTGCTGTAACTTCTCTTGTTGTGGAGCATGGGCTCTATGGCATGCAGACTTCAGTAGTTGCCGCACCTGGGTTCAGGAGGTGCAGCTCCTGGGCTCTAGAGCTCAGGCTCAGTAGTTGTAGTGCATGGGTTCAGTTGCTCTGCAGCATGTGGAATCTTCCCTGACCAGGCATTGAACTTGTGTGCCCTGCAGTGGCAGGTGGCTTCTTAACCACTGATCCTCTAGGAAACCTGGTCTTGTTTTTTTTCTCCTCGGAGGTGCCGGCTGTAGCCCAGCACACTTCTGTCTTGGCATCCATCTGGGGGAGAGAGCTGCAGCCCAGGCTGGGGTAGAGGACTTGAGGGTTTGGGGGCACCTCTCGTGAACTGCTCTGCTCAGTGGCTTTATGTCTGGTTCCCAGTAGTGGCGAGAGTCCCTGGTGAACGTCCTCCAACTGCTTTAGCATTCCCTGTCTTTCAGCCGCCTGCTTGCAAAGGCTGAGCCCTCTTTTTCTGCTCAGCATGATCTGGGTTGTTTTAATCCATGTCTTCATCGACATGGGAGTGGATTCTGGCCAAATGTATCAAAGATATGTGGGCTTCCCTTTGATGAGCCTGGGGGGTGGCACTTCCTAATGAGCTGTTGGGTGACGTGTGATCCTGGGGACCCATCCAATCCCGCTGTCTCTCACAAGCTCTGTGAATCTGGGCCCTTCTGCCAATAGAACAGGATGTTGTCTGATGGCCCTGTCCACGCCAGCATGTGCCCTTGATGGCCAGGAAGTGCTGACCCCCTGCAGGGGTTGCCCGCCTGCACCGTCGTGGCAGAATGGGAGCCTGCATCTGGAGTGACAGCCCTGTGGTGCTGCACTCACGCTGTTGGGCTCTGGTCTTGTAGAGAGGCTGGTGGGAGTCCCTGTGGCCTTGTGATACTTAGGCTCCCTCAGCATCCGGTCAACTGGGCGTGGCTCCCGGGTGGAGCGTGCTGCTTGGTGAGGGCACCTGGTGAGGTCATCAGGTGAGTGATGGCCTGGACATCACCTGGAGAGGCTGCCCCACGGGGAGGAGATACAGGTGGCGACTCCTCAGCTTCCCGATGCCCTTCTGCCTCTTCCCACCACGCCGCCTCTTCAGTGTTAGGGCAGAGCCTTAGACTATGCGGGCGGAGAGGCACCTGGGGCCCTGGGGGAGGGAAGAGTCTCACCTGTGCTCCACCCCCCACCCCTACCCCGATCCCCTCAGACATCTTCCCGCAGCCGGACCTGACCGACGAGGGGCTGGCTCGACCGGTACTGGCTGGCATTGTGGCCACCATCTGCTTCCTGGCTGCAGCCATCCTGTTCAGCACCCTGGCCGCCTGCTTTGTCAACAAGCAGCGCAAGCGGAAGCTCAAGCGCAAGAAAGGTGGGTGTCGCCTTGAAAACAGAGAAACCGGACCTTGTGGGCAGAGCTGCCAGCGGGACTTGCCTTGATGGTGGGAGAGGTGGCTGGGACCAGAATGAGGGTGGAGTGGTGGGGGTGCAGGATCCTGGATGGAGCGCTTCCTGACACCTGGGGGCTGCTTCCCTTCGGGGATTTGCCCTGGGCCCAGCAACAGCTGGGGTGGGCTCTGTGGCATCAGCCTCAGCCAGCTCCATCCTTTCTCCCTCCAGACCCTCCACTCTCCATCACACACTGCAGGAAGAGCCTGGAGTCTCCGTAAGTGGCCTCCCCAGGAGGAGAGGGCACGGCTGTCCGGGGTGGAGGGTGGAGGGCTCGCTTAGCCTTGTCACCTTAATTGATCTGCATGGTAGTTTCAAGTTGTCCACACTGACAGAGGAAGCAGACAACTCAAGAGAGCAGATGAACTGTTTTTCTTTGGCTTTAGAATATATTTCTTTGATGTTTTTTCTTTTCCCCCATCCTAACAGATGTATCTTCTTAATATGTTTTGGTTAAGTTAATAGTAAAAGGAGCTTGCATTTCTTGAGCAATCTAGGAGTCAAGTTGCAGGTGTGACTAGAGAGAAGTGGCAAATAGTAGAAGCAGACAGAATAAGCGTAGGAACAGGGTGTCTGTTTGGAAAACGGACAGCGCCCACCTAGGCAGTTGAGAGCCAGGCAGAGTATCTCATGCCAGAACATGTGGCCCCGCTGCCATTCCTCCTCACTGTCACCCTGCCAGGTGATTCAGGTACTTGGCAGGAAGAACAGAAAGAAGTCATGTCCTCCGAGCCCCCCTCATGCTGTCTGCTCTCTCCCTGTCCCCAGCCTGTCCTCCGGCAAGGTCAGCCCTGAGAGCATCCGCACGCTCCGTGCCCCGTCCGAGTCCTCCGATGACCAGGGCCAGCCGGCGGCCAAGAGGATGCTGAGCCCCTCGCGCGAGAAGGAGTTGTCCTTGTATAAGAAGACCAAGAGGGCCATCAGCAGCAAGAAGTACAGTGTGGCCAAGGCAGAGGCCGAGGCGGAGGCCACCACGCCCATCGAGCTCATCAGCAGGGGCCCTGACGGCCGCTTCGTGATGGACCCCTCTGAGGTGGAGCCCTCTGCCAAGGCCCGGCGCATCGAGGGCTTCCCTTTTGCTGAGGAGACCGACATGTACCCCGAGTTCCGCCAGTCGGACGAGGAGAACGAGGACCCGCTGGTGCCCGCGTCCGTGGCTGCCCTCAAGTCCCAGCTGACCCCTCTGTCGTCCAGCCAGGAGTCCTACCTGCCACCACCAGCATACAGCCCTCGGTTCCAGCCCCGTGGCCTGGAGGGCCCCGGTGGCCTGGAGAGCCGGCTGCAGGCCACCGGTCAAGCCCGCCCGCCCGCCCCCCGGCCCTTCCAGCACGGCCAGTATTATGGGTACCTCAGCAGCAGCAGTCCAGGGGAGGTGGAACCGCCTCCCTTCTACATGCCGGAGGTGGGCAGCCCCCTGAGCTCCGTCATGTCCTCACCGCCCCTGCACGCCGAGGGGCCTTTCGGCCACCCCACCATCCCCGAGGAGAATGGAGAGAACGCTTCCAACAGCACACTGCCCTTGACTCAGACGCCCACGGGTGGGCGCTCCCCAGAGCCCTGGGGCCGGCCGGAGTTCCCCTTCGGGGGTCTAGAGACCCCGTCCATGATGTTCCCCCACCAGCTGCACCCTTGTGAAGTGGGTGAGAGCCTGCAGCCTGCGGCTGGCCTCCCCCGAGGACTGCCGCCTGCCTCCCTGCAGGTGCCCGCAGCCTACCCAGGCATCCTGTCTTTGGAGGCGCCCAAGGGCTGGGCTGGCAAATCGCCAGGCAGAGGCCCTGCCCCAGTGCCCCCCACCGCCAAGTGGCAGGACAGGCCTGTGCAGCCTCTCGTGAGCCAAGGGCAGCTGAGACACACCAGCCAAGGCATGGGCATACCCGTGCTGCCTTACCCCGAGCCGGCTGACGGCTCAGGGGCGCACGGCGGCCCTAGCGCGCTGGGCCTGGACACTCGGTGGTACGAGCCCCAGCCCCGGCCCCGGCCCAGCCCCCGGCAGGCCAGGCGCACTGAGCCCAGTTTACATCAAGTGGTGCTACAGCCCTCCCGGCTCTCGCCTCTGACCCAAAGCCCCATCGGCTCCCGCACCGGCTCCCCTGAGCTGGCCGCGCGGGCCCGGCCCCGCCCCGGTCTCCTGCAGCAGGCTGAGATGTCAGAGATCACGCTGCAGCCGCCGGCCGCCGTCAGCTTCTCGCGAAAGTCCACGCCATCCACGGGCTCCCCATCCCAGAGCAGCCGCAGCGGCAGCCCCAGCTTCCGGCCCACTGTGGGCTTCACCACTCTGGCCACAGCCTACCCCTCCCCTCCGCCGGGCCCCACGGGGCCTGCGGACAGCTTGGATGTGTTCGGACAGACGCCTTCCCCTCGAAGGTTGGGGGAGGAGCTGCTCAGACCGGAGCCCCCCGCTCCACCCTTACCGAGTTCAGGGTGAGTGTGAGCTGGTCTCTCGTGCCCACCGCACCTGATCATCTTCCGCCCCTTCCCCCCCACCCCCTGCCCCCGCCCCTCCATCCACTGAATGACAGGGCTTGTCTGGACATGCTGCAGATCCTTCAGGAGAGGAGTGCTGGTCTTGGCATCGCCAGGGTGTGGTCACCGGGGTGGGGGTGCGGCTTACCTGCCCAGGTACCTGGCCAGGAGCATGAGGGATCTTCTCCACCCTGCCCAGAGCTCTCAGGAGACCCCCGCCCAGGGGGGCGGCCAGGGGAGAGGACATGGATGGGGGAGGGTATGTGCGTCCCTTGAGTGGTCACCCAGTGCTTCCCTGGGAGCCTGACTTTGGGTGGTTCCAGGGTTTGCCCGGAGACCTCGTGTCCAGCCTCCTTTTCTTCCTTGAGCCCTCCTCCTTGAAAGCAGGACCCTGGGGCCTGGCTTCCCTGGGCCCCCAGGCTCTTGTCCCCAACTTCCTGCCCTCTGCTGCCCAGTGAGCGCCGCACACTCCCCTCAACGCCCCCCACCTGCCAACCCCCCACCACCCACCCCAGCATCTCTAGAGGCTGTGTCCTCCTGGAGGCTGAAAGCAACATCTCAGGCCTGTGAACCCTGAGCCCGAGCCACACACCCCACCCCAACCTGTGTGCCTCGCAGGAAGCTGCAGACAGACAGACAGACAGACAAGCCCCTGCGATCAGCCGGCCTGGGGGAGCCCACTGTAAATGGTAGCAGCTGGTGTGCCAGGTACCACTGAGCCTGGACGCCTGCCCGTGCTCTTTCTCTCGGGTCCTTCTCCCTCCCTCCTTCTTCCTCCTCCCCGAGTCTGTCCTTTTCTGTCTGTCTCTCTTCCTCCATCTTCTTTGGGTTGGCCCGAGTTGCTGAGAAGAGCCTGCACCGTCTGTAGACCCCATATCTCCTGCCCCCGCCCACTCTGGTTCCGTTCTTTGGTCTTCTTCTTTGGTGTGGCCGCCTGTGCGGGGGAACAGAGTCCAGAGCAGAGGCTGGCCTGGTGGTAGGCAGACGGGAGGTGGTCGAGAGGAGGAAGCCCGGCGCCCTACCCCCTTCACTCCCCACTCTGGTACCTGGAAGCACAAGCCTCACCGCCCACCCCTCGGCTCAGGTGGGGGAGGAGGCTTGGGAGGTGGAGGAGAGCCGTGCGCTGTCTGCAGGAGATGCTGGGGGCCGTGCCCTGTCGTCTGTGCTTTGTGCAGCCCTCATCTGCTTCGTCCCATCGTGCCGTCTGGGTCTCTGTCTCTCTCCTTCCTGCCCCTCACCCCATTCTCTGGCCTCCTCGCTTGTCGGTTCTCTGATCCCCGTGCTCCTCCCCTCCCCTCTGGGTGTGCGTGGGTGGTCCCGGCGCCCGTGTTGATAACCGCTTTGTTTCTGATTGATCTCAGCTATCTGGGCAGTGTTGTCGAGACAAGCCTCTCTTCAGCTCAATAGGTAAGGGAGCTCCGGCTGGGCGGGCGGTGGGGGGCGGACCGGCGGACGGGCTTCGGCAGGGCCATCGCTTCCTCTACGGGGGAATCCAGACCATAGCCCCTTGGTCCTCTGTGGGGCGGCAGCCTCCGCTCCGATTCCCTGCGGCTTCCTGGGCTCCCCACATCATGCTGTTGCCACAGCCCGCCGGGCCACCGCCTAGCTGCAGCTTCCGAGCCCCGCCCAGAGCCC
Source organism: Bubalus bubalis (assembly GCF_019923935.1). Taxonomy (NCBI): domain Eukaryota; kingdom Metazoa; phylum Chordata; class Mammalia; order Artiodactyla; family Bovidae; genus Bubalus; species Bubalus bubalis. The sequence goes on from NC_059161.1 coordinate 113,860,997, forward strand.
CCCCTGGTTTCTGCATCCAGACACCCGCATCCTGCTGTCCAGAGCTTCCCACAGAAGCCCTGGCGCCTGCATGCACCTGAGGGCCTAGAATGCCTAGAGCGCTTTGCATCTCTGCACTTGGGAAACCTGTCTGGGTCCCGGGGTATCTGTGAGCACCTTGCTCTCTTCTGCCCGGTTTTCCCAGCAGCCTCCAACACAGAGGCCCCCTCCCTCCCTGGCCCCTTGACCTGCCCTGTTCCCTCCCTGTCCTCTGGGGATCCTACTGATAACCGGTCCTCCCCGTAGCTTGGGGCTGGGCTGTGGCCTGCTCCTTTCCTCACCAGTTGGGTCTTTCTCTGGTCCAGGCCCCGCGTCATCCTGTGAGGGCCCTGGGCAGCGAAGGTCACCACTCCTGAGCCCTCACGGCAGCCTGTTCTTGGCTGTCACAGGACTGAGGCGCAGACCTCGCCTGGAGGCTCGCTGCTGTCAAGGCCCCTGAAGCAGCCACTCCTGCCCTCTCTGGGCCACAGCTCCACAGCTCTGGGGGCTTCTGGGAGGAGCCCCCTAGAGGAGAGAACCGGCCCCGGGCAGGGGATTGGAAAGGGGCTGACCAAACACCACTTTCCTCCCTCTGCTCCCCTGTGGGTGCCTCCTCTTCCAGGTGGGGATCTCAGCAACTTGACAGCAGAAGGGTACCGAGCCTCTTAAAGAGGCTTCTGTGGGCCCCTTAACCCCATCACTCTCGTGGTGGCTAAGAAGATGCTGCTTTTTGCCATGGATGCTTCTGGGGACTAGCCAGTGAGGGCACCAGGCACTCAGACAGGAGCAGAGCCTCCCTGGGTACTTCTGGCTTCCAGGAGGAAGCCTTGTCTCCTCCCCACCTGGAGATAGCAGGGGGCGAGGGAGGCGGGGGGCTGCCTGTCTCCTCGAGTCATGAGAGTGGCCTCCCATAAATCAGAGCCTGTTTGCCAGCTCCTCATGATCTGCAGCTGGGAAGGTGTCTGTAGCCAGAGGTCGGGTCCTGTGAAGCTGGCTGATGCCACGCTCTGGAAGCCCAGGGACAGCACTTGCAAGCGGCCAGCTGAGTGACACTGACAGGCTGGCCCTCCACCTTCCCTCTCGCCTCTCTGACCCCAGTTTGACTCCCTGAGGAGTTGATGACTCCGGGCCCAGCACTCCCCCTTCATTCTTGAAAAGTGCCCGGGCCCTGTTCTCCTCTGTGACCCCTCCCTGGTGTCCTACACCTGCAGGCTGAGTGTCCGCTCACTGTTGTGACAAACCCAGAATCCAGGGTCGTGAGGTGGGAGCTGGGTTTCTGCCTGGCCTGGCTGGTTCCTCGGCCTCGAGAGTCAGGCCCTCACTGCGCTGCCTGTCAGGAGCTCGGGCAGAGGCCGGGGGGCCCCCGCAGGCGCCGGGCTCCCCCATGGACGCTGCCGTCTTGCCCCCTTTGCATGTGTCCCCCTGGGTCTGTTGGAGAAGGTGTGACTCGTCTTGTCTACGTGCGTTCTTGCTCTGTCCCCCCTCCCTGCTCCCAGCCCACAGCCGTCCTGGGCCGCTCCTCCTCTCCTTTTCCTCCTCCTCCAGCTCCCTTCTCAGAGCAGGCAGTGGTGGGTGGTCTCTGGGAGGACTCGGCCTGTTAGTGGCCAGGGCTCTCAGCTCCCTGTCTGAACACCAGCAGCCGCGTGGGCCTCCCATTCTCTCAGGTTCCCTTTCCTGTTCATGCTGACCGTGGCCTCCATGAGGCAGGCGTGTCAGAGTGTGTTGGGGACCCTTGTACTGGGTGAACCCGGGGAATGCAGCCCCGTTGGGAAAAGCCTGTCCTAAGTTGGGAGGCCACACACTTGGCCCACTGGAGGGGCCGTCGGTGGGCACAGTGGGAGGGTGCCCCTCCGCAGAGTCCTGGTGGCTGTGCTACGATGGAAGGCAGGTTCACCCATGCCCTGGCCACCCCGTGGATGGGAGTGGGTTTGCTTGGTCTCCTCCCCAGTCCCATAGACAGACAGGCAGAGTGTGCACTCAGGAAAGGAAGGCCACACTCTTTCCCTTCTGCTTTGCTGTTGCCAGGAGGGTGACCCTTCTTGGGCAGGAGAGGCCTGGGGTCTCGGCCATCCTGCACTGCGGCTTGCCTTTCTGAGCTGGGCTGTGTCTTCCCTCCACTGCTCCGGGTGGGCACAGCAAAAGCAGCTGAGAGGTCTCTGGGACTGTGACTGATTTGGGTTTTGCATGAATTTTATAATGAGTAAGAGTCAAAAAGCGTTAAGGTATATTTCAGGCCATCTTTGGTAGGTCTGAACCACAGAGAAGCACTGTGGGACATAGACTTGGAGTTCACCGGGAACGCCAGGCTTTGAGGCCTCACCTTCCAGTAACGCTCTTGCTTTCTGAGGGAGGGGTCCAAGTTTGATGACTCGGTGTGTTCTGGAAGGACTGGGGCTGAATGGAAAGAGAGTTCTGGCTTCACCTCCCTGTCTGAGCTCCTTGGCATCAAAGTGCATTGCCCAGAAGTCCCCCAGGGGCTTAGCCTGGCCAGGGGATAGGGTCCCCCTTTCCAGAGAAGCAGGCAGTTGGCTTCCAGCCTGCTGGGATGCTTCGTGTGAATTTTCTGCCTAATTAACTGAATATGAAGGCCCACTGTGACCCCCTCTCCACACCTCCGTCCTTCCAGACCCTGCCTTTTTATCTCTGCCTCCTGTATGGGCAAGCAGCCCAGTGCCTCGGGGCTTCTCCTGTTGTGCGTCAGAGTCTGAACACCGAGCCAAATGCAGGAACAGGTGGACAGCAGGTGTCCTGGAAGGGCTGGAGCTTGGTTGCTTCATAAGGAAAACTGACTCCCCCTGCGTCCACCTCCCAGTGGCTTATTTCTTCCTTTTGGGAATCCTTGCTGAGGGCACACCTGAGCCAGCTTCCCTCCCCAGGCTATCTTCTCTGGCTCTTCCACCGATGGGGTGATTGTCCAAGACGGTGGCAGTGCGGGTGTCCAGGGCAGGCTGACTGCTCAGGGCATGGCGGGGCTGCGGGGTGAGAGCAGTGTCCTCCTCCCGTGCGGCTTGTGCCTGTTTCCATCAGGAAGAAGCTGTGCACACAGCTTACAGGACGCTGAGAGTCTTGGCCGTGTTGTGTTGACAACTGGATTATGAGACAAACGGCATAAGCTCTTTAACTTCAGTTTCTCCATCTGAAAAATGGGGTCTGTCTCATGTTTGCCCCTTAGGGATGCTGTCAGGGTTCAGGGGAGTTACTGCAGAGAACATAGATCAGTGCCTGGCATGATGAGTGGTGAACGAGTTCTGTGTGATGAGAGCAGTGATGACGGTGATAATGATACTGACCCTGGAAGCCTTAGCTGCCTGGGAGAATCCCTTGCAGTTTTGGGGGGCATCCTGTACCTGTTTCTCTCATGCCCAGTGGGTCACCCTGCATTGTGTTGTTTGCACACTGGCCCCTGGCCTGCTGGCTTGTCACTCGCCTCCTCAGATGGTGTGCCGCTCACTTGTCTGCCCCTGGAAGAGGCCGGCCAGCACCAGCAAGTGGATGACCCAAGCCGTGTGTTCACGTCTCTTTCCTTCCAGGCAGCACCAGGAAGCCTTAGTCCAGGATGAGCGGGGTGAGCCCGCCGCATCAGCCCCAGGGAGTCACGCTCCCTTGTGGCCTGGCCATCTCCATTCTCGGTCTGCTTCCAGATTTCCTTCCAGCTGCTGCCGTGTAGGGCCTCCAGGGGTAGACTGCAGTGTCTGTGAAAGAGGAACAAAGGGGGAGCTGGCAGTTGGGTCTCTGGGTGAAGACCAGACCTCTGATGGTGAGCTGGCCTACTTCTCTCTGAGGCCGTGCATGCGTGTAGGGGGGCTCTTAGCTCTGTGTTTCGATGGGGCTGATGAGAATTGAGATGCTGTCTCTGACCTGGACTTGGGAGGAGCTTCCCTGCACTGTATCTGTGGAAAGGCCGTGGGAGGATGGCATCTATCACAGAAGATGCAGGTTGCCTTACTGTCAGCTGGATCAAGAAGCCCCAGGAACCAGAGGCTCATCTACAATTAGCCTGCGTGTTTTCTGCTTTGTCCTTACAAAGATCCCCAAGGTTGGGGAGATGAAGCTGTGGTCTTCCCGCCCCTCTTTTTTTTTTTAACCTTAGATTGCTTGCTCACCGCTGGGGACTTCTTTTCCCCTCACAGGTTTGGCTGTCCTCCTTCCTTCAATCAGGATTTACCAAGCACTGATTGGAATGGTGATGGAAGAGTGAGGTGTGGGGAGGGAGATGGGGAAAGTGACTCCCCCCAAGACTTCAGGGCTTTGGGGTGGCCCTGATTCCCTGATGGCGTGCCGATAGCATCACAGGCCAGAAAGAAAGAGCAACCCATGTCTCTCTTTCCCCCTTTACTCCTCACGCTCCAAGTTTGGCTTCCTCTGAGAAGAAATGGCAACGATCTTCTAGATTTTCTTGAACTCTTCTCTCCAGTGAGTGCAGATCGTCACAGCCCACCCTCTCAGCTCTCTTCGAGCTCTCTGTCATCTTGGCGGCATGGGCTCTGGGTGTCGCCTTTGACCTAATTGCACAGGCACTCTGTTAGGTGAGCTGCTACCTCCACTCCTCAGCTGGGGCAGGAGGAGACTCCGACACAGGTCTCCTCTCCCAACAACCTTGGTTTCTCTGTATCTTAAACCATGGAGACACTCGCTGCAGGTGTCCCGGGCTTTGCCAGACTGCCTGATTTGGATACTGACCGTCGTAATCCACGTCTGCGCTCGTCTGCTCTCTCACGTGACCATGGAGTCTGAGCCCTGTCTGCTGCCGAAATGTGGGTGGATGACAGCCATTTGCTGCTGTTGGCTGCAGGGTTCTGCCTGACTCTTGGCAAAGGAGAGGCTGATCTCACGGGACACTAGGGCCCTGTCTGGCTGGGCCTATCTTTCCTGGGGGGCGGGGGGGACAGTCAGGGGTGGGGTTGCTCTCCCCCCAACCCCTTTAACCTGCCCCTGTACTTTTCACCTAAAGGTCTTGACTGTGATGGTCCAAGAACTTAAGACACAGAAGCTGCTTTCTTCTCCACGCTGCCTTCCCCAGCTTGGGGGCCGCATGATGGGTTCACCATTAAAGCCTGTCTCTCTCCCTCTCCCAGGTCTCTGGTGGCCCGGCAGATGGGCCTCCCGCTGCAGGAGCTCTCCACTGGGACTCTCTCTTCCAGGAGCAGCAGGGAGGCAGGTGTCTTCTCCAGGGCAGCTGCTTGGCTTTCTCCAGCTCCTCCTCCAAAGCTCCCTAGTGTGCGAGCTTACCTGTGCCTCTCCAATTGTCCCTTCCAGGACACATCCGCCTGCACCCGGGAATGCTGCTGCACCTGAGAGGCTGGAGGCTCTGAAGTACCAACGGATAAAGAAGCCCAAAAAGTCATCCAAGGGCTCCTCGAAGTCAAAGAAACGATCCGGTAAATGTGGAGCGGCGCGCCATCCCTCAGTCCCCACCCCGACCTGCCTTTACAGATCCCAGCTCTGGGTTCTCTGCAAAGTCAGCTCCTCTAGTGTGTCTTCTTCTTTGCTTCTCTCTAGTGCTAATTGCCAAGTGATATACAAATAGGGTTTTCATGTCAAAAAAGGAGAAAAATAAGGTTAAAATCTGATTGTCCTGCCAGTGTTGTTTCATCCAAGCTAGGGACCATCCTTCTTGGGGGCATGTGTGTTCAGAACCCTTTTGTGCATACACCTTTAGAAAATACATGGCATTGTTTTAGTGTATTTAAAAAAATATTTGTGGCTGCCCTGGGTCTTTGTTGCTTTGCGTGGCTCTCTTGTTGTGGTGAGCAGGGGCTACTCTTTGTTGTGGTGTGCGGGCTTCTCGTTGTGGTGGCTTCTCTTGTTGTGGAGCACATGCCCTAGGCTCGCGGGCTCAGTAGTTGTGGCACACGGGCTCAGTTGCCCCAGGGCATGTGGGATCTTCCCGGACCAGAGATCGAACCTGTGTTCCCTGCACTGGCAAGTGGGTTCCTATCCACTGTACCACCAGGGAAGTCCTAGTGTATTCTTTTAACAGTATAAATAGTACTTTTCCCCTCAGTCTGCCATATGCCTTGGACATATCCCTGTTTCCTTATGTATTTCCTCTTTATCAGGCCTCTCTGGTTGGACATGGGAATTCTGGGTTCCTACTTAGTGTTAATCTTAAAGAAAATCAGTCCTGAATATTCATTGGAAGGACTGATGCTGAAGCTGAAACTCCAATACTTTGGCCACCTGATGTGAAGAACTGACTCATTTGAAAAGACCCTGTTGCTGGGAAAGATTGAAGGCGGGAGGAGAAGGGACCAACAGAGGATGAGATGGTTAGATAGCATCTGCTACTCAATGAACATAAGTTTGAGTAGACTCCGGGAGTTGGTGATAGACAGGGAGGCCTGGCGTGCTGCAGCCCATGGGGTCACAAAGAGTCGGACACGACTGAGCAACTGAACTGAACTCAGTGTTAAGGGGTCCCTGTGGCATGGACTCAGTGTCTGAGGGCGGGGCAGACTTCTCTCCATGAGTTAGAGTGAAACTGCCTTATTTCATAGAAAGGACATCTCTGCTGAAATGGATGCTGTTTACCCAGCAGTTGTACATAGCTTCTAAGAAACTGCAAAAATAGTTCAGCCTTATTTCAGACTTAGAGAACTCCTTACTATTTATCACATGCTCTCATTCTACCAGTGGTTTTTGGAGTGCTGTGATAGGCTGTCTGAGAAGGCCACTGCACGGCTTCTTTGCTGGTCTTTCTTATCTACCGCAGAGAGCCTTCCATTTGGGAGAATGAGACACCGAGGCCCTTGCGTTTCTGGGATGCAGCGAGCTCTCAGTTCTCACTTGGCCTTTGGGTGGTACCATTATCCTATTAGTTTATAGCTGAGGATACTGAAGTTTAGAGAAAGAAGACACATTTTTTTAGATTTTGGGAGAGAAGAGTCCAAAGCTGAATTTTCAACCCATTTAAGCCCATTCTATCTACCTATATATTATTTATCTATCATCTGTGTTTTGTTTTTTGGCAAAAAAAAAAAAAAAAAGTCCCACGAGATTCCTGTGTTCTCTTTTTTGTTTAAGTGGTCCTGTCCGCTGTCATGTGTTCACAACTCCCTAGAGCTCTGTCTTTAGCCCAGCCCTTGTGTGTGAGCCGGTCTCATATTTCTGGGTGCCTGCTGCCCATGCCTCTGGGTGTTCTGTCTCAAATAGTTACAGATAATCTTCCATGTCTGCTTCTCCCGGTTCTTGCCCAGTCTCATAAAAGGCTCTCCTCCCTGCCTGGTTGCTCAGGCTCCTTGATTCCCATCCTCTTTTCACATCTGGTCCATCTGGTGAGGTCTGTTGACTCCGCTTTGTTTTTTAAAGATTTTTTTGATATGGATCATTTTTCGAGTCTTTTTGGAGTTTGTGACATTGTTTCTATGTTTTTGGGGATTTTTTGCCCACAAGGCATGTCGGATCTTAGCTCCCCAGCCAGGGATTGAACCCGCAGCCCCCTGCACTGAAAGACAAAGTGTTAACAACAGGGAAGTCCCCTGTTGACTCAGCTTTTAAAACACACACTATATCCGGCCACTTATCTCTGTCTCAGATGCTAAAGTTAAGTTCTGAGTCATTCCCATCTCTCCCCTGGACCAGAACAGCAGCCTCCTATCTGGTCCTGCAGCCTCCGTCCCGGCTCCTGCAGTGTATTCGACACACAGCAGCCAGAGTGGTTTTAGAGAGTCCCCTGAGTGTGCTCACACACACGTGCAGCACACGTACACACACACTTCTGGCTAAAACCTCCGGAAGGTCCCCCCTGCAATCAGAACAGGCTTCTGCCTGCCCTCTCGCCTCACCGCCTCTGCTTCCTCTGCATTAGTGTGGGGGCCCTCTTCGGTCTCCAGCCCATGTCGCGTTCGCCCCTTGCTTGGGGCCATCACACTGTGGGAACACTTCTCCCCTAGACCTGTGGAAGGTTTGTAATGCGAGACTCGCCTCGGTGTTGCTCCTTCGGGGCAGAAGCAGCGCCCCAGATTTTCTTTCTCAGGGTTCTGTGCCACCTTTCTTGGTAGCACTTGCACCATCTGAAAGGTTTTCAGTTGTAGTTTTTAAATCTCTATTATCTCTTCCTCCTCATCCCCACGTTGAAGTATCATCTTCTAGAACGAGAGGGCTTCACTTCTGTGTCCCCAGAAGCACCATGCAGCAGAGGGATGGCCCGGCAGTCCAGGGTAGGCCAGACCTGACTGTGATGTGGACAAGTAAAATCTTTTGAGACATCCATCCTTGTTTGCGGGAGTGGGTGGGGGGAAAGTGTGCTGAGTCCCAACCCTGTGCCTAGAATGATGGCCTGGTACCCAGGAGGCACTGAGAGAAATGGGTAAGTATTTCTTTAAAAATATAGAAAAAAAAATTAGATAAAAGTTACTGAATATATTCAATATTAAATAGAAGATGAGAGATGTTGCTTGACTAGATCTGAGTCTGCAGGAGGTGCAGCCATGCCCACCCTGCTTTCCGGCTCCCATTAGAGCAGCACTTGGGGTGGCCGGGGCGCTGTCTTCTCTGTTGCACTTTCTGCTCTGGTCTCTGGGCAGGTGGGTGGCTCTAGCATGTGGCCCTGGGGGCCAGGCAACATGCCCTGCAGGGCGCAGCGGGGGTGCACCGCTGGCTTCTCACTCTTACCATATTCTCCTCCTTTCCTGTCTTGTGTTGCACTTGCTCCCCTCCCTAGATGGTTCTGCCTCGCAGGCTCAGCACCTTCCAAACTCTCAGGTCCTGTGGCCCGACGAAGCTGTCTGCCTCCGGAGGAAGAAGAGACATTCCCGGCCCGACCCCTTCGCCCGTCTGTCGGACTTGTGCCACCGCCAGCTCCCAGAAGACCAGAAGGCAATACTCAGTAGCGTGGAGCACGACGACCCCGGCCATGCCACTCTGCTGTGATGCTGCCACTTAAGTGTCCCCGAGCGAGGCTGCTGGCTGAGGGGCAAGGGCAGGCACGGGGTGATGGGTGTGTGGGGCTTCGTCCTCCCCTTCCAGGGGAGCAGTGGCCCAGCTGTTGGCTTCCAGGGCTGCTCAGACCCTGGCTCCACTTGTTCTCCCTCTGGCCTGAGTGGGCCTCCCCTCCGCCTCCCGGCCTGCTGGCCTCGTGTCCGGGAGAGAGGGCAGAGGGCTCGCTGGCCGCCGTGGCTGTGGGTGGAGTTTGGGCAGTGAACTGGGGACAGGGGGAGACCTGCCTCCTCCCCCCCTCTCCCCGCTTCACTAGGTGGATTTCCCCACCTCCTCAGATATCAGTGGAGTGAAAGAGGAAGCAGGGGCTCGCGCTGTGCTCTGCTTCTGTTCAGTTTCTCGAGTCCTGAAAGAGGGCTGGACTCCGCCGTCTTCCAGACTCCACATATATATAGCTATAGATGCAAATGTGTATGTGTGTAGTTTGTGGGTTTCTCTATGTATATATATGTATGTGGGAGCAAATGCTCACTTCTGTGGTCAGGGGAAGGAGGGAGAGGGCAGCTGGCGTGTGGGCTGGGCAAGGAGGACCGGCGGGAGCTAGCGGGGGCCCTGGTGTCTGTCTCGGGAATGAGTCTCACTGAAATGGGGTACATGCCTTCTCAGCTGGGTCCCCCGTTTGTCTTGACCTCATCGCGTCCCAGGCAGAGTGAGGGCTTGCCACGGTGACTGCTGCCCGTTTCGGGGGCTCAACAGTCCGTTACCATGGAACTAAACACCGCCTCCATTTCTTGGTCCTGGGCAGAGAAGGGTGTCTGGTGGATGGCCAGGCGGGCATCTCTCTTGCTTTCGTGGTCTGGCTCGGAAGTGAGGCTGCTTAGCAGCGGGGCCGGGGGTGGCCCTGTGCCCAGACTGGAGCTCCTCATTAGCCCCTTGGGTCCAGCCGGGCCCAGAGCCCTGTGGCCAGGGGCCTCCCGCTCCAGAGCCATCTGTGCCGAGCACCCAGCGCTGCGGCGCTATTTATATCCCATGCCCTCCGGAGCGCTGTTCCAAAGCTCTGATTGGATTCCTCCTCTCCTTTTGTGGGAGCTAATTCCCCAGATTGATTAATTGCCACGTGTGGGGAGCCCGCCCACACTCCTCTCCATGCTCCCCATGTGCCCCCCGCAGACCTGAACTCCCACAGGATGGGATCAGATAAAGCTGGGGGCCTGGATACTGGGTTCTGGGGGTGCTCTTGGCCCCCTCTTCCCCCAGGGCTGTTTGTATAGAATTGGCTGAGGCCTGGGGTTGAAGGTGGAAGGAGTGGGAGGTGGGAGCCGGGCTCCATCCTTTCTCTGTCGAGTTCTCTTCCTAACTCAGACTCTTAGCACCCAGAAGCCTCTGCGAGGTGGTCTGACGGCGACAGGAGAGGTCTCTCTCTCTTGCGTGTGTGCAGTGTGGTACTGCCCTCGGTGGGCAGAAGGCCTGTGTGTGGCTAGGGTGCATCTGGCCTCTTTCTCCTCCTCTTGTGCCAGAGTCTGCCCTTCTGGCCACCCAAGGATCATGGTGGCGATCAGGTTCCTGCAAGTACCTCCTTCTTGGTGCTGCTGTCTTGGTGGGTTTGGGGACAGCCTCTGTCCCCAGTTACCTGCCTGGATATTGGCCCCGTCACAGCACTGGACACTTCTCTGGCTCTCAGTCTGGAGACCTTGGCAAGCTAACCCGAATGTGGGAGCGTCCATCCTAGGGGTGAATCCTCAGCCCAGTGCTTCCTTCTCACGCCCGGTGAGTGGGGACCCAGTCCACCCTTGGGGCTCTGCCTCACACATCACACAACTACAGTTTCTCTCCAAACGTGACCATCGTGGAGAAAGAAGTGGCAGGAGCAGTGTTCGTGGCTGTGCCTCATCCACTGCCCACCACTGACCTGGTGGAACCTGCCCCTTCTGGCCAATGTACTTCGCTGGGCACTGTGTCCAAGCCCCACCCGGCCGGTGGCTCCAGCGAAGCAGCGACTCTGCTTCCTCCCCGAGGCAGCACTACCTCTGCCGCTGTGCCCAACAGGGGGCCACGGGCACCTCTGCCGGGCCCAGGGGTCAGTTGTGGCCTTTGTCTGTACTCTCATGGTGGCTGTTTCTTGAGTGGCGCAGGTCCTGGTGGACCGTGCGTGGAACATCAGGGCTGTGTGTCTTCAGGGTGAGCTAGGCTGCCATCTCTGAGCCCTGTGCTGGGACTGTAGGCTCTGAGGTTACAACAGGAGAGGATACAGAGGGGATGGCGTTCAGGGCCCTGCCCTGCGCCGTCGCCAGCGGTAACAACGGTGCTGACTCCTGCCTGCCTGCCTTCCCCCGGCCAGGCCTGGTACCTCAGCACAGAAGGCCATGTGGTTGGAGTTGTGCTTTTTGCCGGACGCTGGGTGTCAGCTGTGCTGGGTGTCCCCAGGACTGGGGAAGGGCGCCAGGCCGACCTATCTCTCAATAGCTTTGGACTCATTACTCCTCCCACGAGGGCTTCCTTCTTGTAACAGTGTATGTGGACGTGGGCCTTCCTGCACCCCGGGGCGCTGGTTCAGCACTTCCTGTAAGGACTGTGATGGAAATCAGCAGAATACAGTCCACTCTGTCCATGAGGTGGAGACAGGGCTGTTACAGGCACACTCTCCAGTGCTGGGCGTGTGCAGGTGTGAATGTATGTGCATGGGGGTGCAGCCATGCCTAAGGACCAGATGCCCTTTGCGCTCTGCCCATCACCAAGTGCAGGGATGACTCTGAAGCTTCCTCCAACTTTCAGGGCCCAGTCCGCGGGAGATCAGGTGTTCCCCAGACTGCCCCTCGGCCCATCCGGTAACCTTGCCTAGAAGTAGCCTACCCTTCCTCCTGCATCGTGCCTGGAGGCTGCACTGTTTTGGGTTAGGTGACTTGGAGACCAGGGAAAGGCTGAAGTGCTGCCAGAGGGAGCCTGAGGCTGCAGCTGTTTGGGGGAAAGCAAGCAATAAGGAGAAGGTAGGGCCTTTTCTCGATTTGCTGGCGGCGTCAGTGGGGTTGAGTATGGACACAGCCCAGCACTTGGTGATCTCTGTCCACAAGCCCTCAGCCTGTCGCTCTCAACTTTTCCCAGACATGGGTCTGAAAGGGGGACGATGGGCGGGCAGGGTCTGCCCCGCCTTTGAGGAGGCCCGTGATCCAGGACCCTGTGCTGGGGGCGTCTCAAGTAGGGTGGACGGGAGTCACCATTCCTATTTTTCAGTGCTGTCTCTTTTTGATTTGGTATCTAAAATATTTGGGGTTAAACTGATTTCAGCTGTTTCCCTGTGCCCTTTTCATACAGAGGAAACCTGGTAGGATCAGATGTGAAATTTCCTGACTAGGCTTTTTTTTTTTTTCCCCAAGGTTGACAAAATAGCCTCAGCTAGGAGGCAGACTTCAGAGAGCAACAGGGCGACCTTGTCACTCTCCAGGATTAGAATTCAGGGCCCAAGTGTGCACAGATAGAGCTGTTACTTCCAGTTTTGTTAGAAAAAGGCCTTTTAGGGGATTGGGGGTGGGCTGGGGAAGAACTGTACATAAAGTACATTTTATTACCATATAGAGAAACATAGGGAAAGAAAAGCTAGTGGCTAATCTGGGGCTTGCTTTGCTTGCATGTGATGGAGCTTTGGGGGGCAGGGATTGTTGGGGAGCAGCAGGGAGGCAGAGGTGGGTAGGCTCCTAGGGGTTCCCTTAAGGAAGTGGGCATCCTCGATCAGCTCTTTCTTCTCCACATAAAGGGAGGCTGGAGCTTGGAGCCCCCTGGGGCTGCACTGCTGCTCTGAGAAGAGTTGCTTTCAGCAACTGGGAGTTTGGTTGGGGTGTCCACCACCACCCCACTGACCAGCAGTGAGTCCACCTTGGTCCAGTGCTTTACTTCTGGGGCTCTCATTAGTGCTTCCATAAGCAAATGTACTGTTTTGCATGTTGGGTTACTGAGAGGGTAGAAGTGTTTTCATGACCCATTCTAAGCTGGAAGAATAAATAGGTTGAGTCTGATCCCTAGACAGTCCCATACCCTGGGGTGTCTGTGTAGGACGAGGAAGAGTGAGGCGGCTGTGCAGACAGCCCTGCTGGCGCCTGTCCCTTCCAGACGAGTGGCGCATCTGGACTTCTGAATCCTCGGTAGACAGTAGCCATTAATGACATCACTGGGCCAGTCTTCCTTGGTGGATCTGAAGCAGCGAGGAAACAGTGTCCACTCTGGATCGCTGGTGGGGAGAGCTGGGCCGGGTGGTAGGGAGAAGTGCTGCAAGTTCTTAGCCCCTGGCCCTGGTCCATTGCCGTCTGTCCCAGCCCCCTTGATGGTGACACGAACAGCTGCTGGGCCTCTTGAATCTTGAAGAAATGTGCTCCACCAGTCCCACCAGTCTCTCCTTGGCACTGGATTCCCTGGGTTTATTTTAGGACCAGGCCACGGTCTTCCTTCTGCCCCAGATACATACCAGTTACCTCGTTTCCTTCCCACCCCACTTCTTCATGGCTCAAGGGATCCTGACCTCATGGATGGTTTGCGACGGGGAGTTGGTTGGGTAGGGAAGGGAATCTGAGAGGGGAGAAGGGTTGGGCTCGTGGGGGGTGGTTCCCATTTTCCGCCTTAGAAGCTCTGTGAGTGTGCTTCTGATGATGTGTGGGGTTTCCACACGTGTGGAGGGAAGGGGCCGAGGCCGACTCCTCATGTTGGTGATGAGGGCTGAGAGACTTTTTGCCCCCTCTTGGCTTACAGCATCTAAGAGATCTTGTTTCTGGCATGGGGACAGATGTCCTTATAGCCATCTTGCAGTTCTTTGAAGGGAAACTGTCCATCACTCTCATCGGAAATTTCTATTACCTGCTGAGAACCTGAAGGGTCTGTCGTGAGCAGACAGTGTCCTGGCTGGGGCAGAGAGGTGGGGCTGTCTCACCTGGCCTTCTGCAGTCACCAGACTAGCTCTGTGGCCTCCAGCCCCAGGGGGCTATCTTGTCCATGTTCCTTTCCTGGGCTCAGGAAGTAAGAGTGTGTGTGTGTGTGTGTGTGTGTGTGTGTGTGTGGTGTGCTCTGTATGTATGGTGCCTATGTGTGTGGTATGTGGTGTGCATTTGTGAGGGTGGTGTGTGTGTGTGTGTGGTATGTTTGTGGTATGCATTTAAGTGTGCTGTGTGTGTGTACAAAAGATTTGTAGGAACACACTAATTTGCCTGAGTAGCCTCAGGCCTAGCAGACCCTCTTTTTGGTTGACTCTTTTCTTTGCGAGGCAACTCCTAATTTGGTAGGAGGGTGAAATTAGTAATATGCCATCTTTAGCATATTTTTTATGGAGATTGTATATAAAATTATATAAATATATATGATTTGTTCTATTTTAAGGAGAGAGGGGAGCTTATGTAAGGGGGTGGGTGGGTGCAGGGACTGAATGCAATAGTCGTGGTTGGGAGCTGGGGCCTCTGGGGAGTGGGAGATGGGAGGGCAGCGGACCGCAGCCGGGGAGAGGAGCGGGGTTGTGCCTTCGGCACACGCATATATATGAAGTCTAGCTAGCTAGCTTGTCTATATATCTATATATCTATATGCAGTCATAGTTTGCTTTATTTTTGTACTCGTGCTTAGACATGTTTGGAGCACGACCACCTGGGGTGGCCTGGGTTCTAGCTCATGCCTTGGTGCCCTCTCTCCCACCCATTCTTCCTCCATGCCTCGTCTGTCTTTTGAGACATTCTCTGTTCAGAGTCGCTTGGGTCTTTCTGATGGAAATGTGTACATATGAAAATTTAATTTTAACAAAGCCTCCTTCTGGCACCTGGCCAGGGACTTCTAGAACAGAGCAGAGTATCGTAGAGTCTGACCCAGAGCTAGAGCTTCTGGGGGAACAGGTGCTCACTAGCATTTGAGCAGGAAAGTGTGTGCCCTGAAGAATACCTCTCTGAGAACTTGAGACCTCACATACGCTGCAAGGATCTCACACCTCGCGGCTCAACAGTTGTCCCTGGGTGCTAGCTCTTTCTCTGACTTGCCAAGGGTCATTTGTTTGAAGCTGGTGCAGGGCGCATGGTGCCAGCAGCCAGGAGACACCTGTGGGTGCAGTCTCTGCTTGCATCATGCTCGTCAACTGAAGAGCCAATACTGACCCCTCCTCCCCAAGCAGGGCATCACATAGGCCAAGAGGTTTTGTCTTATGGAACGCGGTCATTAGAGGAGCTTGCGTGCCTCAGCCATGGGTGGGGCTTTTTTGCTTTTTTTGGAGTACCATGAGAAGAGGGGGTGAGGGTGCAGCTCGAGTCTGACCCCTGACCCATCTCGTGCCTCAGTGTAGCTTTAAGGGGCCCTGGCATTCACTCAGGCCTGTCCTTCAGCCCCTGGCATACCTGCTCAAGACGCTTTCCATTTCCCATGGACACTGGAGGATGGTGGTCTCTGTCCAGTCTGCATTGGGGGAGCTCCAGCATGGGGTCCAGTGGCCATATCCATGCTTGGCAGGTGACCAGTTGTCCCTGCAGTCTTCTCAGGGGACCAGGGGAGGATGCAGCCAGACGTTCCTTGTAAGACTTTTCAGGGAGGCTGGGCAAGAAGGGCAACACAGTCTCTGTCCTGTCCAGCCTGCCCGAACCTCCACGACAAGAGGGCTTTCATTAACGTTCTTTTGGCTCCCGGAGCGATCCTCTCTTTCTCCACAGACCCTGTCCCACCTCTGGTATCCTGCATCACAGTACCGCACTGGGTCTGGGGTTACTCTGAAACTGCTTCTTTTCACATGACACCCAAGGTGTGGTCCTTCACACCAAGGAGTCACTGCCCTCAGCCTTCCCATCCCACCCCTCTACCTCTAACTGGAGTAAGTTACGGGAAGAAAAGGGAAGACAAGTGACATAGCCCTACCTTGAAACGTTAGAGCTTGGAGGGGTTGTAAAGTTTATCTCTACCCTGAGCCTCAGGAAGGTTGGAAAGGGTAGGTAGCCCAGCCAAGACCTCCAATTTCTCTGCGGAGCCGGGCTTTCACAAAGGCACATGAGGCCAACGGATGATGGAGATCTGATTATATGTAGAGGAACAGCATCTGCCTTTGAACCTCTGTTAACAGGACGGGTTGGTGGGATGAGTGTGCTGACTAGGTCTTTGAGGCCACCCCATAGGCTGTGCCTGTGCCTTGGTGCCCGCGTGGTGGGAGGGACACCAAATGCTGGTGCTCTTCCCCTTTGGTGGGTGCTGAGGGTGTCTGTGGAGTTGTTTTAGTTCTGCTACCTCTGTCTGCTTCATGGAACCAGGGTTTGGAGTGGACAGAGTCACTGGGTGTTCCTCACCCAAAGTCAGCGTGGGTGTATCCTTCCCCCTTGGGCATCAAGCAGTAGCTTGGGGAAGTGGGGTTCCCACTGCCCTCTGGCCCTGTATCTCCTGTCTGATGCAGGTGTTCGTGCTGAGCCAATTTGGGCAACCTCAAACAGTAGGGGGGAGAGCAGGAGAACCTACGCGGCACACTGCCTGTCCCGAAGGGTCTGGCCCCGATGTTGCCCTGTGGGGGTCTCTTCTGTGCCCAGGGCCTGGGGGGACACTCTGTGCAGTGGTCTTGATCGTTGGGACTTCAGACTGAATGGCTGGTTTAGGGAAGAACAGCAGTTTAAAGCCCCCCTTGCCAAGTTGTATACATCAATCTCCAAAGGTCTTAACGCCTCGTTCAGACTTCATTTCCAAACTGCCATCTGTGGGGCCAGAGGAAGGGGCACAAGGCGGGGTGGTGCCCCCACCAGTGGCTCCTTCCTTCCACAGCCGCTGACCTGAAGGGACTATAGCAGCTTCACGTCAGTGACGCCCGGTTCCTCTCGTCCCCGACTTTTTCTCTTCCACCAGGAGATACTTTATGACCCTGGGTATGATTCTTCCATAGCACACCTGAAAGCAATGTGTGTGGATTTCTTTTCCCTATTTCACCCAGCGGTCTGTAGACACACCGAGGGTGGGTCGGGAGGGGTCCCGCGGCCACCTCCCAAGACCCCAACTGCTCTGCGCCTCTGAATGTCCAGGGGCCTCTCGCCTCACTTCTTCTAGGAATCTGAGTACAACTCAGCCTGCTGGTGGGAGTGCCTGCTCTCATGGCACACTTTTTCCGTCTTCAACTTTCTTTGGGGGTTTTCCCCCATCCATGCCAGGTCTTCTCGTGAAGACCCTTCAAACCTCGTTTCCATTTCTTGAATGTTGATACTACCACGTAACTGCGCTAGGGTGCTTTATGGTGCTGTTCTTGATGAGGCCAGCTGGACTGAACCTCCTTCGTCCCACTGGTTCCTTAAATCTTGCTGTATTTTGTCCTCTATTTTTCCCCTAGGGGTTTGGGGTGGGAGACGTAGAGGTGGCTTTTGTGTTCTCTCTCTCTTCTGTATGTATGCACTGGGTAAAGTCAGTAATCATGGGCAGCTGACTTCATGGTACTGGTTGGCTGACTTTGGTTAACTATTAAAGACAAATCAACAAATTGTACAGCTGCACACAGAACACCTTTGAGTGTGAATCTGAATGGCAACTAGAGGCTTACTTTTTGAACTTCAGGTATGTAACTCAAAAGTAAATAAAAACACTATTTTTTCAGTAAGCTTTTTTTTTCTTCTAAGAGATAACTTAGAAGTCAAATGATAAGAACATTTAACCGGTGCTGTACCAAAGCCTTATATGAACATAATCCTACACTCTGTACCACCTGTCTCTGGTGAGTGCCCTGTTCTGTCACCCTCTTCTCAAAAGCCTGGGAATGCCAGCATGTGCCAAGCCTGGGGCTGGGTCTTGGGAACCTGTGGGCCAAGGAGACCCCTTGGAGCAGAGGGTAATGGTGAAGATGGAACACCATCTACATCCTGAGTAGACTCTGGGAAGACACCAGGCGTGTGTGTGTGCATGTGTGTGTGTATGGGAGGGGGACTGGGGTGTGGTGTGTACACTCGTGTGTGGGTGTGCTACAGGTGCACAATGCCAAAGTGAATGCACCAACTGGGGGCCTGAAGGGGAGACCCAGGCTGGCTCTGGAGTGGGCTGGTTGTAATCAGAGGGGAGGGTACCTCCTCCTCCCATTTCCTGTCTCCTTCCCCATCCCCTCTGTCAGGGAGTGGAGGTTTATGGAAATAGCTACACTCTCAACCAGGTGCTTTTTCCTCAAAATCTCCAAAGTCTAAGCATTTATAAAGGGCCTGTCCAAGAGGCAGGCACTGCCAACCACCAAATCACAGACTGCCAGAACGGGGAGGAAACTTGCTTCCCCTCAGCTCTGGCTGCTTTCTTATAGAAGGGGTTCCTCCTGCAGGGTCCCCTGACCACCCGTTCTGGGACTTGGCCTGTTCTAGCTGCCACCCTTCAGGCTGCCCAACCCCTTCTTCCCAATCCACACAAAAGACCCAGCCGGAGGTGCCCCTTAACCATGCCTGCTCTGTGGCCTAAGCAATAAAGCCTGCCCTGCCTACCACAGACAGTGACCTTTGGCCTTAGGCTCCTGCCAGTTGAAAGCTGAGTGACACCCCAGACTCAGTTAGGAGAAGACGTGTGGCCAGCCTTGGCTTGGGTTGCCATGCTGGGCTCCCCTCGCTGGCATTTCCAGGCTTGCCAGATACTAACCAATGCATCGCCAGTAACACTGCATGTTCATATCGTGAGTTAAAGAGCAAAACAAGCAAACACAGACATGGGCAAACGAGCAATGGGAGAAGAGAGGGCACACAGGGAGACGAGATGTGTAGCCAGTGAAGGAATGCTGGGAGTGTTGCAAGTGAAAATTCAAGAAGTTTAGGGTTTAACTGCTTCTCATGTAACATTACTCTGCTTCAGAAATGTTTTGTATTTTGATAGAAATAAAAATTTGCTAAAAAAGTTCATTTTCTAACTTTTATTTATACTTAGGAGGTCATTTCTGGTGGTATCTACTCTCACCTCTGGCTTTTGGTCCCCCTGATCAACCCCAGATTTTACTTATGGCTCAACAAGATTGTGGAAGGATTTAAGACTAGAAATGAAGGACGTTCTCTTTATTCACTGAGCAGACGTGTCCTGAGGGCCAGTCACGTGCATCACCATTCCACTCACTCAGGATCTATCACAAGTGAGCAGGCAAGGCCTCTGCCCTTCCAGGAGACAGACAGCAAGCAATGATAGTGCTGAGGAAATCATACCCTGTAAAATAAGATGTATTAAGTTGGTGCAAAAGTAATTGCGGTTTTGCATTATTGAAATTTGCCATTTGATATTGGAATATGTTCTTAAATGTGATTATGTTATACATAATTTTAATGCACATTCCTTGCTTTATGTTTTTTGCTAATGACTTATTTCTTGCTGTTTATATTTTATACGTGTTTTATACTATGGAAATGATGTTAGACAAAAAGCAAATTTGAGTGATTTTCTTATTCGAGTTCACCATGGGTCTTAAAGCAGTGGAGACAACTCGCAACATTAACAACCCATTTGGCCTAGGAACTGCTAATGAAATATAGTGGTGGTTCAAGACATTTTCAAAGGAGACAAGAGCCTTAAAGATGAGGAGCGTAGTGGCCGGCAATCTGAAGTTGACAATAACCAACTGAGAGCCATCAACTTAGCTGATCCTCTTACAACTACATGAGAAGTTGCTAAAGAACTCAACATTGACCATTCTATAGATATTTGGCATTTGAAGCAAATTGGAAAGGTGAAAAAGCTCAATTAATGGGTGCCTTATGAGCTGACTGAAATTTAAAAAATTGTCATTTTGAAGTGTCTTCTTTTATTCTATGCAACAACCATTTCTCGATGGGATTGTGACATGCCACAAAAAGTGGGTTTTATATGACAACCAGTAGTATGAAAGAAGCTCCAAAGCACTTCCCAAAGGTAAACTTGTACCAAAAAAGGTCATAGTCTCTGTTTGGTGATCTGTTGCCAGTCTGATCCACTATAGCTTTCTGAATCCCGCCAAAACTGTTATATCTGAAGAATATACTCAGCACACTGACGAGATGCACCGATAACTGGGGTGCCTTCAGCCAGCATTGGTCAACAGAAAAGGCCCAGTTCTCCACAACAATGCCTGACCGCATGTCGTACAACCAGCACTTCAAAAGTTGAATGAATTGGGCTATGAGGTTTTGCCTCATCTACCATATTCACCGACCTCTCGCCAACTGACTACCTCTGCTTCAAGCATCTTGAAAACTTTTTGCAGGGAAAACGCTTCCACAACCAGCAGGATGCAGAAAATGATTTCTAAGAGTTCGTCGAATCCCAAAGCACAGGTTTTTATGCTATAGGAGTAAACAAACATTTCTTGTCGGCAATTGTATTGATTGTAATGGTTCCTATTTTGAATAATGAAGATGTGTTTGAGCCTAGTTATAATGACGTAAAATTCACACTCTGAAATTGCAATTACTTTTGTACCGACCTAATAGAGTAAGATGGTAGGAGTTTGGGGAAGAAACTTAGGCAGGGTGAGGGGCAGGTGGAGTGAGGAGGAAGTGTTGGCTGCAGTTTCAGTCACTGCTGGGGGCCTCACGAAGAGAAGTCAGCCCCTGAGCAAAAGGTGAGCGGGCCACTTACAAAGTTCTTTAACTTGTGGACTTTTCACAGCACCTGAAATGTTAAAGAGCTGGGAGAAGATACGCTGACTCTTCGGTTAGGTGAAGACAAGTCCTGGGGCTTGGCTCCATCTGTCCAAGTGGGCCCTAGCCCTCACAAGCAGGCCTGTGGCGACATTTCATACACGAGCCAGCGGTGTGGCAGCCACTCTGTGCTGAACCCCAAAGGGGCCGTCGTCTGGGTGGACCCAAGGGACCTGACTGCTGAGACCAGCACACTTTCCTCCCTGGTCATGCCACACTGCACCCTGCTTCTTAACAGCCCTGCTTCCTTGTGGTCTGCCTCAGCAGCACTCTACTCGTGTACCAGCTCAGACTGCTTGCTTTAGTTTCTTTTGGTCTTCAGGTGGAGTGCAAATACCCAAATGCATTTCTGTTTACGCTCATGGCTCCAAGTGAAGAAAGCGGCTGCACCACCAGCCCAACAAAAACAGAAACAGGGCCAGCTACAAATTCACAAACATCTTTTATGATAAAAAGTCTCCATATAAAATGCCCTAAGAGCCAGGTAGCGGGGCTGTTGTGCCAGCAGCATGCCTCCCAGTGTCTGTCTGGCTTTCTTTGCCTCCGCGAACTCTCACCGTTCTCCTAGCTTCCATTTCCTGTTTCCTTGATCCTTTTTGAGTCGAATGAAAGAAAAAAAATATTTTTTGATGTTCCATACACTCTGCTCTTAATTCTTAAAAGCAGGTACTTGGAGTGTTTTGTAGTCTCCTGTTTTCACACAAATAAGAGTGCCAACCCTTCAAACTCCCCAACAACAGGCTGTAAACTGGGACCCCTGGATTTTGGGTAGCTGAGGATCTGGACATAAATGAACCTTTCTGGCTAGATCTGTCAGCTCTGTGGCAAAGCTAAGTTTTAAACAAAATTAACTGGTGAGGAGAAAGAAATAGTTTCAGTCAGGAGCCTCTTCTCTGTATTAAACTGTTATTTAAAGGCCCTTCATCTATTTTAAAATTGTCCCTAACTTCACGCTAACCCAGTGCTCCATACTTTAGAATATTCTTCCATGTGCATTTCATTTGGTACCCATGGTGACCTTAGGGATTAAGTAAGGTGCTTGTTTTCTCTTTTTTAGAGACAGGAATGGGCTGTGAGACCTGGTAGAATCAACCAATGTCCCTTCTTTTCCTCCCCACTTCCCCTCTCCCCCTGCCCACTGCCTCTCCTATCCCTCAGTCCCTCCCTCCCTTTCCATACCCCTCTTTCTTCCCCAAAGGTTTAAGGCAGCAAGAAATGACCTTAAGGAAGATGCCTCAGTCTTGAGTACTTGTCTGGTACTTTTCCCTCAGTCTACCTTTCAGATGGACCATGACCCTGTCCCAGGATATCTGTCCCTCTGGTCAGGGGGTCTTGGACCCTTGGTCTACAAACATGGTGTCAAGGAAGGATTTCAAGATGGTTTGGTCTCTGTCAGCTGGGGGCGGTGGGCAAGATCCTTTCTCTAGGGCTTTGAAATCCTAGATCATTGATCACTCTGTATTTTTCTCCTTGAAGTCGCAGCCCCAGCCCATAAACCACCAGCATTTACAATGTTTACTCTCCATTAGTAACTGATGAATATCAGCAAACTGTTCAACCTTCCTGAGGGAGCTGGTCCCGCCAGGTTCCCTCCTTCAGAAATATGGGCGTTGGGGGTTGGGGGAGGCACACAGGTTCAAACGTCAGGAGTCAGGGGTGCTGCATGGTCCCCGAGACCCCTCTTGGGTATAGGTTGAGTCACAGGCTCTGCAGTTCAGTCACTGACCATTCCAAGAAGAGAGATGACGCTCTCTCCTGCCAAGACAGGCTATCTTGGAGCCCTTGCTCTGTGGGGCAGCTCTTTCCTCCCACCTGCACAGAGAGGGGAGAAGGCAATGGCAACCTACTCTGGTACTCTTGCCTGGAAAAAAATCTCATGGATGGAGGAGACTGGTAGGCTACAGTCCATGGGGTCTTGAAGAGTTGGACATGACTGACCAACTTCACTTTCACTTTTCACTTTCATGCATTGGAGAAGGACATGGCAACCCACTCCAGTGTACTTGCCTGGAGAATCCCAGGGATGGAGGAGTCTGGTGGGCTGCCGTCTATGGGGGTTGCACAGAGTTGGACACAACTGAAGCGACTTAGCAGCAGCAGGAGCAGCACAGAGAGGAGCAGGATCTGCCTGGGCATTGACATGGGGCAGGCCTTCTGCACAGGACCCTCCCCAGCTGCAGATTCCTGGGGGTTGGTGCTCAGGCTGACATGCTGCCCCTTGGGAGGTTGTGTTGGTGGTAGTCAGTCCTCTTGAGAAGAAGAGGCACACAGCTCCTGTTTGTCCTCAGTTTGGGGCCTGGGTTGCCAACCTGAAGGCAGCAGAAGTATCGCCTGTTATGTGCACTTAGCACTCTGTTACACTTGCTCATGTTGTGTCTGCCTCACTAGTGTGTAAACTCCTTGGGGCCTGGGCCCCGTCTGTCCTATTCACTGTCATAACCTGAGTGCCTATCACAAAAGTGTGACTTACTAAAAACTTAATGGAAGAATGAATGACTACTCATAAAACACCTGTTCTGTTTGGCATCATCAGATGAGGAGGTTATTGGTAACCTTGGTATGAGCAGCATCAATGGAACAATGGAACAGACTCCAGGCTGGAGTATGGTGAGGCAGGGGGAGTGAGCATTCAGAGGCACGGTCTACAGACAACACTTTCGAGAAGCCTAGTGTCCTAAAGTATAGGATATTTGTGAATAGTAAGGCCAACAGATGGTGCCTTACTGTTTGGTGCCTGGCCCTTGGGTGATTAGGGTGGGGAATAATGGCCTGGAGTGTGACGGCCTGATAAAGGAGGTGGTGGGGTGTAGACCCTGGATCGGTTGGCCTGTGTTTGAAAGTGCACTTGTGGGCAAGTTATCTGCTCTCTCAGGGAAGTGGTTGATCCTCACAGGGGCAGTCCCTCCAGGGTCAGCAAGGCTCCAGATGTCAAAGCATCAGAACACAGATTCAAGATGCTCAATTAATCACAGGACGATAAATACAAAGCAAAATACACCAGGCACACAATAGCTTCTTGAAAACTAAAGATACAGAGAAAAATCTTAAAAAGTTCAGGGGAAAAAAATCATTATCTTCAAAGAAGCAACAATAAGATTTATGACAATTTTTCCCACATGACAATGGAAGACATAAGATAGTGGAAATATCTTTAAAGCGCTGAAAGGAACAGTCAGCCTCTAAGTGAACAATGAAATAATTTAAGTATGTGACCTAAAGTAAAACAAGGACAGGATAGGAAAGAACAGATTGTATAAATAGAAAAATGTTAATCTTAAAACTATCTGAAATGTATTAGTAATTACATTGATTTAAAATGGACCAAATAATCCAGTTAATAGACAAACATTGTCAGACTGGATAAAAACCCAGAACTGTATACTGTTTCAGTTCAGTTCAGTCACTCAGTTGTGTTCGACTCTTTGCAACCCCATGAATCACAGCACCCCAGGCCTCCCTGTCCATCACCAACTCCTGCAGTTCACTCAAACTCATATCCATCGAGTCAGTGATGCCATCCAGCCATCTCATCCTCTGTTGTCCCCTTCTCCTCCTGCCCCCAATCCCTCCCAGCATCAGGGTCTTGTCCAATGAGTCAACTCTTCACATGAGGTGGCCAAAGTATTGGAGTTTCAGCTTCAGCATCAGTCCTTCCAATGGACACCCAGGACTGATCTCCTTTAGGATGGACTGGTTGGATCTCCTTGCAGTCCAAGGGACTCTCAAGAGTCTTCTCCAACACCACAGTTCAAAAGCATCAATTCTTCGGGGCTCAGCCTTCTTCACAGTCCAACTCTCACATCCATATATGACCACTGGAAAAACCATAGCTTTGACTAGACAGACCTTTGTTGGCAAAGTAATATCTCTGCTTTTCAATATACTATCTAGGTTGGTCATAACTTTCCTTTCAAGGAGTAAGCATCTTTTAATTTCATGGCTGCAATCACCATCTGCAGTGATTTTGGAGCCCCCAAAAATAAAGTCTGACACTGTTTCCACTGTTTCCCCATCTATTTCCCATGAAGTGATGGGACCGGATGCCATGATCTTCGTTTTCTGAATGTTGAGCTTTAAGCCAACTTTTTCAGTCTCCACTTTCACTTTCATCAAGAGGCTTTTGAGTTCCTCTTCACTTTCTGCCATAAGGGTGGTGTCATCTGCATATCTGAAGTTATTGATATTTCTCCTGGTAATCTTGATTCCAGCTTGTGCTTCTTCCAGCCCAGAGTTTCTCATGATGTACTCTGCATATAAGTTAAATAAGCAGGGTGACAATATACAGCCTTGACGTATACCCTTTAGAGGAGCATATTATACAAATAAAGAGATGGGAAATAATAAAATTAAAAAATATATACCACATTAAGTCCTAACAAAAAAGAGAGCTGCTATAGTCATATTAAATTAGAGTCAACTTTAAGGTAAGAAATATTGTTTTTGTTCAGTAGGGCTATTTAATGTTGATCAACAGCAGTTTACTTTGGTCACCTGATGTGAACAGGTGACTCATTTGAAAAGACCTTGATGCTGGGAAAGATTGAAGGCAGAAGGAGAAGAGGGCAACAGAAGATGAGATGGCTGGATGACATCACCAATTCAATGGACATGAACTTGGGCAAGCTCCAGGAGCTGGTGAGGGACAGGGAACCCTGGCATGCAACAATTCATGAAGTTGCAAAGAGTTGGACACAGCTTAGTGACTGAACAACAACAACACACCAATGTTAAATTTGTATGTACTTAATAGCATACTTTCCAAAATTTATGAAGTGGAAATTGACAGAACTAAAAGAAAAAAATAGAGAAATACACAATCATAGTTTAGGGTTTTAGCATTTTTTTCTTCAGTAACTTGTATAACAAATAAGGAAAAATTACTAAAGATGTTACTAAATTCCTACAGGGAGCAACATGCTCAATCAACTTGAACTGACTGACATATGTAGACCTCTATACTCACCATCTGCAGTGTGCTTATTCTTTCAAATGCTGCCAAAACAGACTGTACTCTGGGCGAGAACACCAACCTCAGTTCATTTCAAAAGAGAAAGCCCAAGTAATTTTCTACTGACTACAGTAGAATTAAATTATAAATTAATAATTAGATATCTCCAAAAGGTTTTCAGTTAAGAAATACAATTCTACATAAGGTCAAAGTAGAAACCATGATGTAAGAAAATGCTTTGGGTTGGATGATACTGAAAATATCATTATTGTCAACTAAAGCAAAGTTCTGAGGACAATTTTTAGTTCTGAATGTATATATTAACAAAGGAAAATAGTTTACAATCCGTGATAATGTCATCTGAAAAAACTAAAACAAACTACATCCAAAGAACATAGAAAGAAAGAATAACAGTAGACATTATCAAGATAATGATAATGTCATGTGTGTGACACACACATGCAATCAACAAAGGATAGTTACATGAAAAGATTAATAATATTGACAAACCTCCAGAAAAACTAATGAAGATAAAAACATGAAAGTCATATATTAGCATTCTCAGGAATAAATAAGTAGAATCACATCAAATTCTACAAACATTAGAAAGGTATCAAGAGGTGTGAACACCTTTATGCCAATAATTTTGACTACTTAGGTAAAATGGTTACATTCCTTGATAAATATAATATTTAAACTTACACAGAAGAAAAGCAAATCTGAATAATTCTCTATGTATTTTAAGAAGTTAGCTCTACTTTAAAAATATCCAATAAAGAAAACTAAATGGATTCACAGATGAATTTCTCAAAACACATAAGGAAGAAATAATATAAATCTTAAATTTATTCTTTCAGAGGATAGAAACAGTCAACACTTCTAAATTATTTTATGTGTTCAGCCTAACATTGATACCAGTATCTGACAAGGAAAAAAAAATTACAAGCCAATATCCCTTATTATCAAAGAGGCAAAAGAGCTAATGAGACTACATATATACGAGTGTGTGTGTATATATATATATATATGTACATATATATTATGTGTATGTGTATATATTTATATAAACACTGAACAAGTGGGTTTGTCACATAATTTCTGTGGTTTCTCTGGTAGCTCAGCTGATAAAGAATCCGCCAGCAATGCAGGAGACACTGGTTCGATTCCTGGGTTGGGAAGATCCCCTGGAGAAGGAAACAGCTACCTACTCCAGTATTCTTGGGCTCTCCTGGTGGCTCAGATGGTGAAGAATCTGCCTGCAATGCGGGAGACCTGGGACCGATCCCTGGGTTGGGAAGATCCCCTGGAGAAGGGAACAGCTAACCACTCCAGTATTCTTGCCTGGAGAATTCCATACACAGAGGAGCCTGGCTGGCTAGAGTCAGACACAACTGAACAACTTTCACTTCTTTCACTTAATATGTGAAAACCAGTCAATATAATTCACTATAATAACAGACTAAAAGAAAGCCCTTCAATCATCTCAATAGATGCAGAGGAAAAGTGGTAAAATTCAACACCTTTTTTGGACAAAAATTCTCAGCAAACTAGAAATAGAACAAACTATATTTAAGGGAAGCTACTCAAAATCTAGTACTTATTTAACAGTGAAATACTGAACACTCTTCCTCTAAGTTTAGAAACAAAGCAGATTGTTTATACCATTTCTACTCAACATTTTACTGAAGATACTATCTAGAATAAAAGAGCAAGAATAAGAAACACTCTAATAATTGGAAAGGAAAAAATGATCATTATTCACCTGTGATATGATTGCATATGTAGAAAATCCAAAAGAATTTAGAAATAATCATTACAAGTAAATTTCAAAGGATACTGGATACATGGACAATTCAAAACATTTGTTTATTACTGACTAAGCAGTTGAAATAGAATGGAACTGAAATAAGAAATACAGTTGAGGTCTTCCTTGGTGGCTCAGGGGTAAAGAATCCCCCTGTCAATGTAGGAGACATGGGTTTGATCCCTGGTCTGGGAAGACCCCACATGCTGTGGGACAACTAAGCCCGGGTGCCACACTATTGAGCCTGTGCTTTGGAGCCCAGGAGCCACAACTACTGAGACCATGTGCTGCAACTACTGAAGCCTGCACACTGTAGAGCCCGTGTTCTGCAATAAGAGAAGCCACTGCAATGAGAAGCCCACGCACTGCAACTAGAGAGTAGCCCCTGCTTGCCGCAACAAGAGAAAGCCTGCACAGCAACAAAAACCCAGCACAGCCATAAATAAATAAATAAAAAGAAATATAGTTGAAAGTAGCACTAAAATAACAACTACCTACAGATAAACCTGGCCTTCCCTGGGGCTCAGAGGTAAAGAATCCTCCTGCCAGTGTAGGAGATGTGGGTTTGATCTCTGGGTTGGGGAGATCTCCTGGAGAAGGAAATAGCAACCCATCCAGTATTCTTGCCTGGGAAACCCCATGGACAAAGGAGCCTGGTGGGCTACCGTCCTTGGGGTCCATAGGGGCAGACATGACTTAGAGACTAAACAACAACAATAGATAAATCTAGTGAGATATGCAAACTCTCTACACTGAAAACTACAAAAGCATTGTTGGTAGAATGAAAAACTTAAATGGAAAGATACAGTATGTTCAAGAATGGTAACCTCTTTTTAAAAATAGCATTTCTCACTAAGTCGAGCTACAGAATCAATAAAATACTAATTGGAATTCCAGAAGTTTCTTTTTTGGTAATTCACAATTTGATTCTAAATATATATATGGAAGTACAAAAGACCTATAGTTGCCAAGATGATCATGAAAAATAATTTAAAAGCAGGAGAATTTCCATAACTAAATATCAAATCCAATATAAAAATTAATGAAGAGTGCTATTGATGTCAAAAAAGGAAGACAGATTAATAGAATAGAAAAGAGAACCCAGAAGTAGCTCTACAATGCGCTGCCATCTGTTTATGACAAGGCACTACTCCAATTCAGTGGATAAGGATTATCTGAATGGAAAAGATAAATGAATCATTTTTTCAAAGTTAGGAGCTTTTGTTTATTGAGATATAACAAAAATCCAAAGTGTGAGAAGACATTTGTAATATATACATACCACCAGCAAAAGATTTGCACCCACAAGTGATTTTCTAGAAATCATTATGGGAGACAGAAAATTCAGTTGTATGCTGGTCAGAAGACTTGTCAAGGCAACTGAAAAAATAAATGCAAAGGGCAAATAGGCACATGAAAAGCTCTCAACTTTAGAGGAATGCAAATGAAAAATATTACCAGCTTGGCAATGATTTATAAAAAGATTAAAATGCTAAGTATTACTGAGTTCATATAAATGAACTGGAAACACTGCTGGAAAACTCTGTCCATGCCTGCTAAAACTGAACATACCCATGTTTGTACACAGCAATCTCAAGCTCAGATTACACTTAATAAATGTGTACTGAAACATATACGTACCATGAGACAGACCTGCATGTTTCGAGCAGTAGTATTCCTCGTATACATAAAATGTCAACTACCCAAATGCCCTTCAGTAGAAGACATGGTACAGTTGACATAACAGGATAATATCCAGAATGTAGATGAATGATCCACTGCATCACAGAGCAATGAGGGAGACATCCAAACGTAAAGTTTAGCAAAATAAGTCACACAAAGGGAAGCACACAGTGAGTATATAATTCACTTACAGTACCAAAAAAAAAAAAAAAAAAGAAAGAAAGAAAAAGAAAAAACCCAGGTAAAACTAACCTACACTATGAGAAGTCAAGATAAAGTTTATCCTTACAGGGTGAAAACAGCTGAAGGGAAATGTGAGCAGATTTTTGAGGTTTGGGTAATGTTATTTTCCTTAAGCTGTATAATATTTACACAGATGTGTCAAGATTGTGAAAGTTCTTTGCACTTCTATGTAAATTATACTGCAATATATATATATATATTTTTTTTTTACAAATAGGATAGGGTGTTTTTGATCTCAGTTAATTTCCAAGTTCAAAATGAAAATAAAATAAAATGATAATAAAAGACATCACAACCATTGCAACCAAAAAAAAAAAAAAAAGGCCAGAGTTACAACTTCAGTATCAGACAAACTTTTATTTATGGACAGAAAAAGAAAATGAGAGAGAAATTAATACTTTTATAATGATGAAGCTTGAACTACACAATGACTATTGAATAATTTTGCACATATTTGTAGACTAACACAAACTGGTCATCCACAAAGATGAGTGTATAATGACCTCTGAAAATCTGCACCTCCATAAAAACAATAAAAAAATGGATAATCAACACTTTCAGAACTCTGGAAATTAACAAAAGGCTGGCTACAGTAATGAAAATGATACTTAATTGCCATAAGAATAGATATTTTAGTCCAGGGAAACAAAATTGAGATTTCCAAAATAAACCCATACATCCATGGCCAATTGGTTTTTGATAAGTATGGCAATACCAGTCAGTGGGGATAAACAGTCCCTTTAATAGACAGTGTTGGCATAACTGGATATCCACATGCATAAGAATGACAGTGGGCCCCCTACCTCAACCACATGCAAAAATTACCTTAAAATTGATCAATAAGCACAATATAAGAGCTAAAACTATAGAACTTTTGGAAGAAACTTAGGAGTAAATTGTCAAGACTTTACCTTTGGCAATGAATTCTTAGATATGACATCCAAAGCATGAGTCACAAAAGCAAAAATAGGAAAGTTGGACTTTATTTTTTTAAATATAAATTTATTTATTTTAATTGGAAGCTAATTACTTTACAATATTGTATTGGTTTTGCCATACATCAACATGAATCCGCCATGGGTGTACATGTGTTCCCCATCCTGAACCCCCCTCCCACTTCCCTCCCCATACCATCCCTCTGGGTCAATACAGTGCACCAGCCTCGAGCATCCTATATCCTGCATCAAACCTGGACTGGCAATTCATTTCTCATATGATATTATACATGTTTCAATGCCATTCTCCCAAATCATCCCACCGTTGCCCTCTCCCACAGAGTCCAGAAGACTGTTCTATACATCTGTGTCTCTTTTGCTGTCTCGCATACAAGTTTATCGTTACCATCTTTCTAAATTCCATATATATGCATTAGTATACTGTATTGGTGTTTTTCTTTCTGGCTTACTTCACTCTGTATAATAGGGTTCAGTTTCATCCACCTCACTAGAATTGATTCCAATGTATTCTTTTTAATGGCTGAGTATAATATTCTATTGTGTATATGTACCACAGCTTTCTTATCCATTCGTCTGCTGATGGACATCTAGGTTGCTTCCATATCCTGGCTATTATAAACTGTGCTGCAATGAACATTGGGGTACACGTGTCTCTTTCAATTCTGGTTTCCTCCGTGTGTATACCCAGCAGTGGGATTGCTGGGTCGTATGGCAGTTCTATATCCAGTTTTTTAAGGAATCTCCACACTGTTCTCCATAGTGGCTGTACTAGTTTGCATTCCCACCAACAGTGTAAAAGGGTTCTCTTTTCTCCACATCCTCTCCAGCATTTATTGCTTGTAGACTTTTGGATAGGACTTTCCTGGTGGCAATAGCAGCCATTCTGACTGGCGTGAAATGGTACCTCATAGTGGTTTTGATTTGCATTTCTCTGATAATGAGTGATGTTGAGCATCTTTTTATGTGTTTGTTAGCCATCTGTATGTCTTCTTTGGAGAAATGCCTGTTTAGATCTTTGGCCCATTTTTTTGATTGGGTCGTTTATTGTTCTGGAACTGAGCTTCAGGAATTGCTTGTATATTTTTGAGGTTAATTCTTTGTCAGTTTCTTCATTTGCTATTATTTTCTCCCATTCTGAAGGCTGTCTTTTCACCTTACTTATAGTTTCCTTTGTTGTGCAGAAGCTTTTAATTTTAATTAGGTCCCATTTCTTTATTTTTGCTTTTATTTTCAATATTCTGGGAGGTGGGTCATAGAGGATCCTGCTGTGATTTATGTCGGAGAGTGTTTTGCCTATGTTCTCCTCTAGGAGTTTTATAGTTTCTGGTCTTATGTTTAGATCTTTAATCCATTTTGAGTTTATTTTTGTGTATGGTGTTAGAAAGTGTTCTAGTTTCATTCTTTTACAAGTGGTTGACCAGTTTTCCCAGCACCATTTGTTAAAGAGATTGTCTCTTCTCCATTGTATATTCTTGCCTCCTTTGTCAAAGATAAGGTGTCTATAGGTGTGTGGATTTATTTCTGGGCTTTCTGTTTTGTTCCATTGATCTATATTTCTGTCTTTGTGCCAGTACCATACTGTCTTGATGACTGTGGCTTTGTAGTAGGGCCTGAAGTCAGGCAGGTTGATTCCTTCAGTTCCATTCTTCTTTCTCAAGATGGCTTTGGCTATTTGAAGTTTTTTGTATTTCCATACAAATTGTGAAATTATTTTTTCTAGCTCTGTGAAAAATAATGTTGGTAGCTTGATAGGGATTGCACTGAATCTATAGGTTGCTTTGGGTAGTATACTCATTTTCACTATATTGATTCTTCCGATCCATGAACACAGTATATTTCTCCATCTATTAGTGTCCTCTTTGATTTCTTTCACCAGTGTTTTATAGTTTTCTATATATAAGTCTTTAGTTTCTTTAGGTAGATATATTCCTAAGTATTTTATTCTTTTCGTTGCAATGGTGAATGGAGTTGTTTCCTTAATTTCTGTTTCTATTTTCTCATTATTAGTGTATAGGAATGCAAGGGGTTTCTGTGTGTTGATTTTATATCCTGCAACTTGACTATATTCATTGATTAGCTCTAATAATTTTCTGGTGGAGTCTTTAGGGTTTTCTATGTAGAGGATCATGTCGTCTGCAAACAGTGAGAGTTTTACTTCTTTTCCAATTTGGATTCCTTTTATTTCTTTATCTGCTCTGATTGCTGTGGCCAAAACTTCCGAAGCTATGTTGAATAGTAGTGGTGAAAGTGGGTACCCTTGTCTTGTTCCTGACTTTAGGGGACATGCTTTCAATTTTTTACCATTGAGGATAATGTTTGCTGTGGGTTTGTCACATATAGCTTTTATTATGTTGAGGTATGTTCCTTCTATTCCTGCTTTCTGGAGAGTTTTTATCATAAATGAATGTTGAATTTTGTCAAAGGCTTTCTCTGCATTTATTGAGATAATCATATGACTTTTATTTTTCAATTTGTTAATGTGGTGTATTACACTGATTGATTTGCGGATATTGAAGAATCCTTGCATCCCTGGGATAAAGCCCACTTGGTCATGGTGTATGATTTTTTTTAATGTGTTGTTGGATTCTGATTGCTAGAATTTTGTTAAGGATTTTTGCATCTATATACATCAGCGATATTGGCCTGTAGTTTTCTTTTTTGGTGGCATCTTTGTCAGGTTTTGGTATTAGGGTGATGGTGGCCTCATAGAATGAGTTTGGAAGTTTACCTTCCTCTGCAATTTTCTGGAAGAGTTTGAGTAGGATAGGTGTTAGGTCTTCTCTAAATTTTTGGTAGAATTCAGCTGTGAAGCCGTCTGGACCTGGGCTTTTGTTTGCTGGAAGATTTTTGATTACAGTTTCAATTTCCATGCTTGTAATGGGTCTGTTAATAGTTTCTATTTCTTCATGGTTCAGTTTTGGAAAGTTGTACTTTTCTAAGAATTTGTCCATGTCTTCCATGTTGTCCATTTTATTGGCATATAATTGCTTATAGTAGTCTCTTATGATCCTTTGTATTTCTGTGTTGTCTGTTGTGATCTCTCCATTTTCATTTCTAATTTTATTGATTTGATTTTTCTCCCTTTGTTTCTTGATGAGTCTGGCTAATGGTTTGTCAATTTTATTTATCCTTTCAAAGAACCAGCTTTTGGCTTTGTTGATTTTTGCTATGGTCTCTTTTGTTTCTTTTGCATTTATTTCTGCCCCAATTTTTAAGATTTCTTTCCTTCTACTAACCCTGGGGTTCTTCATTTCTTCCTTTTCTAGTTGCTTTAGGTGTAGAGTTAGGCTATTTATTTGACTTTTTCCTTGTTTCTTGAGGTATGCCTGTATTGCTATGAACCTTCCCCTTAGCACTGCTTTTACAGTGTCCCACAGGTTTTGGGTTGTTGTGTTTTCATTTTCGTTTGTTTCTATGCAAATTTTGATTTCTTTTTTGATTTCTTCTGTGATTTGTTGGTTATTCAGCAGCGTGTTGTTCAGCCTCCATATGTTGGAATTTTTAGTAGTTTTCTCCTGTAGTTGAGATCTAATCTTACTGCATTGTGGTCAGAAAAGATGCTTGGAATGATTTAAATTTTTTTGAATTTACCAAGGCTAGATTTATGGCCCAGGATGTGATCTATCCTGGCGAAGTTTCCATGTGCGCTTGAGAAAAAGGTGAAATTCATTGTTTTGGGATGAAATGTCCTATAGATATCAATTAGGTCTAACTGGTCTATTGTATCATTTAAAGTTTGTGTTTCCTTGCTAATTTTCTGTTTAGTTGATCTATCCATAGGTGTGAGTGGGGTATTAAAGTCTCCCACTATTATTGTGTTATTGTTAATTTCCCCTTTCATACTTGTTAGCATTTGTCTTCCATATTGCAGTGCTCCTATGTTGGATGCATATATGTTTATAATTGTTATATCTTCTTCTTGGATTGATCCTTTGATCATTATGTAGTGTCCTTCTTTGTCTCTTTTCACAGCCTTTGTTTTAAAGTCTATTTTATCTGATATGAGCATTGCTATCCTGCTTTCTTTTGGTCTCTATTTGTGTGGAATATTTTTTTCCAGCCCTTCACTTTCAGTCTGTATGTGTCCCTTGTTTTGAGGTGGGTCTCTTGTAGACAACATGTATAGGGGTCTTGTTTTTGTATCCATTCAGCCAGTCTTTGTCTTGTGGTTGGGCATTCAACCCATTTACATTTAAGGTAATTATTGATAAGTATGATCCCGTTGCCATTTACTTTATTGTTTTGGGTTCAAGTTTATACACGCTTTTTGTGTTTCCTGTCTAGAGAAGATCATTTAGCATTTGTTGGAGAGCTGGTTTGGTGGTGCTGAATTCTCTCAGCTTTTGCTTGTATGTAAAGCTTTTGATTTCTCCTTCATATTTGAATGAGATCCTTGCTGGGTACAGTAGTCTGGGCTGTAGGTTATTTTCTTTCATCACTTTAAGTATGTCCTGCCATTCCCTCCTGGCCTGAAGAGTTTCTATTGAAAGATCAGCTGTTATCCTTATGGGAATCCCCTTGTGTGTTATTTGTTGTTTTTCCCTTGCTGCTTTTAATATTTGTTCTTTGGGTTTGACCTTTGTTAATTTGATTAATATGTGTCTTGGGGTGTTTTGCCTTGGGTTTATCTTATTTGGGACTCTCTGGGTTTCTTGGACTTGGATGATTATTTCCTTCCCCATTTTAGGGAAGTTTTCAACTATTATCTCCTCAAGTATTTGCTCATGGTCTTTCTTTTTGTCTTCTTCTTCTGGGACTCCTATGATTCGAATGTTGGGGCATTTAACATTGTCCCAGAGGTCTCTGAGATTGTCCTCATTTCTTTTAATTCATTTTTCTTTTTTCCTCTCTGATTCATTTATTTCTACCATTCTATCTTCTACCTCACTAATCCTATTTTCTGCCTCCATTATTCTACTATTTGTTTCCTCCAGAGTGTTTTTGATCTCATTTATTGCACTATTCATTATATATTGACTCTTTTTTATTTCTTCTAGGTCCTTGTTAAACCTTTCTTATATCTTCTTAATCTTGTCTCCAGGCTATTTATCTGTGATTCCATTTTGATTTCAAGATTTTGGATCATTTTCACTATCATTATTCAGAATTCTTTATCAGGTAGATTCCCTACATCTTCCTCTTTTGTTTGGTTTGGTGGGCATTTATCCTGTTCCTTTACCTGCTGGGTATTCCTCTGTCTCTTCATCTTGTTTATATTGCTGTGTTTGGGGTGGCCTTTCTGTATTCTGGCAGTTTGTGGAGTTCTCTTTATTGTGGAGTTTCCTCATTGTGGGTGGGGTTGTATTGGTGGCTTGTCAAGGTTTCTTGGTTAGGGAAGCTTGTGTCAGTGTTTTGGTGGGTGGAGCTGGATTTCTTCTCTCTGGAGTGCAATTAAGTGTCCAGCAATGAGTTAGGAGATGTCAATGGGTTTGGAGTGACTTTTGGCAGCCTGTATATTGAAGCTCAGGGCTGTGATCCTGTGTTGCTGGAGAATTTGTGTGGTATGTCTTGCTCTGGAACTTGTTGGCCCTCGGGTG
Source organism: Bubalus bubalis (assembly GCF_019923935.1). Classification (NCBI taxonomy): domain Eukaryota; kingdom Metazoa; phylum Chordata; class Mammalia; order Artiodactyla; family Bovidae; genus Bubalus; species Bubalus bubalis. The sequence goes on from NC_059161.1 coordinate 113,896,657, forward strand.
GTGCTTGGTTTCAGTGTAGGTATGGAGGCGTTTGATGAGCTCCTGTCGATTAATGTTCCCTGGAATCAGGAGTTCTCTGGTGTTCTCAGGATTTGGATTTAAGCCTCCTGCTTCTGGTTTTCAGTCTTATTTTTACAGTAGCCTCAAGACTCCTCCATCTATACAGCACCACTGATGAAACATCTAGGTTAAAGATGAAAAGTTTCTCCACAGTGAGGGACACCCAGATAGTTTCACAGAGTTACATGGAGAAGAGAAGTGGGAGGAGGGAGATAGAAGTGACCAGGATGAGATGCAGTGGAACCAAAAGAGGAGAGAGCCAGCTAGCCAGTTATCACTTGCTTATGTGCTCTCCACAGTCTGGATCCCTCAGAGATGTTCATGGAGTTACACAGAGAAGAGAAGAGGGAGGAGGGAGACAGAGGTGTCCAGGAGGATAAAGTGGGGAATCAAAAGGAGAGAGACAGATCCAGCCAGTAATCAGTTCCCTAAGTGTTCTCCACCGTCTGGAACACACAAAGAGAGTCTCAGAGTTGGGTAGAGAAGAGAAGAGGGAGGGAGGAGATAGAGGTGTCCTGGTGGAGAAAAAGAAGAGTACAAAGGGGGAGAGTGCAGTCAAGCCAGTAATCTTGCTCCCAAGTAAAAATGGGTACTGAAGATTGGGTTCTTAAAGGTACAAAATTGATAACAAATACCAAAAAAGCAAAGATTAAAAATCTAGAGTAGAGGTTGAATTTTCAAAAATACAATATTAAAGAAAAAAAAAACAAAGTCACAAAAATTATAATATATATATATATATATGAAGTTTGCTTTAAAAAATAGGGTCTCTCGCTCTCTCTTTTTTTTTTTTTGCAAGGTAATAGTAGGTTATAACAATGAAAATTAAAGGAGTAATAGAGGACTTAAAAATTAAAAAAAATTAAAAAAATTAAAGAATGATAGTAAAAATGGTAAAAATATATCTAGGACGTTCTCTGGTGGTGTTGTGGGCAGTGTGGGGTCAGTTCATTTTTGGTTAGTTCCTTGGTCCGGCTTATATTTCTCAAGATCTATAGGCCCCTTCCTATGTAGTTGGTACTAACTACAGGGTTTTAATCTATTGTACTTGTCACTTCCAAGGAGGGTCCCTCTTAGCTTCTTCTGTTTGCTGGTCTCTTCAGTGTCTAATTTCCACCCTGACCCAAGGGGGTGGTGGTGAACACTTTTTTTAGGCTCACTTGTTCAGTCATGCTGTGGGGAGGGAGGGACGCTGCAAACAAATAACACTGGTGTGTGTGGGGAGTGTTTGCAGTGTCTCGGCCACACTGGGTTTGCCCCCGCTCACGGCATGTGTGCTTTCCCTGTCTACACTGCTCAGGCTCTAGGTTGCTCTGCTGGGAACTGTCTGAGGCCAGCCCTGGGTTGTATGCACTTTCCAGGTCTAAACCGCTCAGGTTCAGGTACTTGGGTAGTCCTCAGAGGCGCAGACTTAGTTGGGCCTGCGTTTTGTGCCCTTCCCAGATCCAAGCAGCTCAGGTGGCCAGGTGTTTGGTGAGCATGGTTGCTGCAACTTATTGCCTCCCCCATCCCTGCTGCTCGGTTTTCTGGGTATACAACCAGTGCACCTTCTCAGGCGGATGTTGACCATTCAGAATCCCAAGAAGTCTTGGTTAGCAACGAAGCCTGCTTGCAGTTTGGTAGATAATGCCTCTCTGGGGCCACGATTGCCCCCTTCCGGCTGTTGCAGCCCTCGCCTGTCTGTCACTGGAGGCGGATAGGCCGGTCTGCAGCTGGCTAGCTCTGCTCAGTCCTTTGTTCTGTGAGTGGGCCTGACGGTGTCTTAGGTTAGGGCTTTTCGTGTGGTAGCTATCCCACAGTCTGGTTTGCTAGCCCAAACCAGACTCAGATTGCCTCAGTTCCCTCAGATTGCCCTTGGGGCATTCAGGCCTGGTCCTTACTCTAAGCAATGCGGTCTGCGCCTCCCTGCCCAGCCCCCGCTTGCTAGTGGCAGATGCAGGCGTCTGCACTGCTTCTCTGCTGGAGGAGTTACCATTGGGCACGTAATCTGTGGGTTTTAATTATTTATTTATTTTTCCTCCCAATTATGTTGCCCTCTGTGGTTCCAAGGCTCCCTACAAACTCGGCAGTGAGAGTGTTTCCTGGTGTTTGGAAACTTCTCTCTTTTTTAAGACTCCCTTTCCTGGATGGAGCTCCATCCCTACCTCTTTGTCTCTCTTTTTGTCTTTTATATTTTTTCCTACCTCCTTTCAAAGACAATGGGCTGCTTTTCTGGGTGCCTGATGTTCTCTGCCAGCATTCAGACGTTGTTTTGTGGAATTTACTCAGCGTTCAAATGTTCTTTTGATGAATTTGTGGGGGAGAAAGTGGTCTCCCCGTCCTGTTCCTCCTCCATCTTTAGGACCGCCTCCATGAAAATTGGACTTTAAAATGGAAAACCTTTGTGCTTTAGAGGACATGACAAGAAAAATTTTGAAAAGACAATCACAGAATGGGGGAACATTTTTTCAAATAATATGTGTAAAAGGAATTTATATTCTGAATACATAAGGAAATGTTACACCTCAATAATAAAGACAGACCACCCAATTAAAATATGGTAAATGGACTTTAATAAGCACTGATCCAAAGATAAACAAGTGTCTAAATAATACATGGAAAGATGTTCAGCAGAATTAGTCATTAGAGAAATGCAATTCAAAGCCACAATGATATACAGTTCACTAAGGTATCCATAACAACAGAAATAAATAAAAATCTAAGGAAATAAGTGTAAAATAACGTGTTCCTAGAGGATGTGGAGAAACCAGAACCTTCATTCACTGTTGGCGGGAACATAAAACAGAGCTGCAACTGCAGAAATGGCTCCTCAAAATGTACAACATAAAATCAAAAACCACCCAGCAGCTGCACTGCTAAGTATACACCCCAAAGAAGTGTCAGCAGAGACTCAGACATACCAGCGGGAAACGATCGATAACAGTAACTACTGTTGTACAGCCAACAAGAAAAATACTAAATTTGGATGATTCATGTCTTGAACCAAAATATTCTTGAGTCTAGAAACAAAGTACGAGGTAAATAAAACCATAAAATGTGATGTAGTCTCAGATTAAAGAACATCCTGCTATGTATATTTCATAACTCAAGAGACATAAGAGATCTATAGGACCAAAGAAACCAAAACACCATGAAATAGTCATGGAGTTTCTGCATGGCCAACCTGCAGGAGGACCTGAGCGGGAGGACTGCCCATCCCTGGGCCTATGGCCCTTGGGGCAGGCCAGACCGCCGAGGCCTCTCACACGCTTGGACAAGCAGCTGGCCTGGGAATGGGAGGGTGGGCAGCGATATTGCCATCAACACCTCCCCAGCATCTCCTCAATATGATTAGTCATTAGAGAAATGCAATTCAAAGCTACAGTGATCACACCCCACGCCGGCCTTCATAGGCAGGGATTGCATGCAAGGAGCTAGGGTTCCAATCACAGACCCCACCTAAGGGCCAGGCACACTCACCTCGGGCTGCCACTGTCGTCCTGTTATGGAATCACCTGAGGGCCAGGTGTCCTGTCACAGGGCTCCTTGGGGTCATGGAATCGCTTGAGGGGCTGGTGTCAGGTCTGATAGAGGGGTCACTGGGGTGCTCGAGCTTCTGACGGCTCCATCTGCTCACCGGAACTTAACCAGTGTCTGGGGTCCAAGTTAAGTGGCGGTGGGGGGAGGGGGTTACATCTGAGTCTCAGGTTTACGTCTGGGCCCAGTTTACGGTAGCAAGGGGGTTACAGATGGCCCCTGGTTTATATCTGGGTCTGAGTTAGGACTGGGGATGGTTTATGTCTGGACCCCTGGTTTATATCTGGGCCTGCTTCTGGGCTTGGGTGAATTTCATGCCTGGGCCTGATTTACAACCATGGGTGTTTACAGCTAAACCCCAGGTTTATAGCAGAGCTCCAGGTTTATGACGTGTGGGGGTATAAGCACTGGGATATTTAGTGTGTCTGAGGTTTCCTGGTTTCTTCCAGGGGTCACTTCTCTACTACCTGTCTCTGGTGGTCCTGCCCTCTTGCCCCTGCGTACCCACAGGAGGGTATGTGTGTGCTGTGCTGAGTCATGTCCGACTCTTTGAGACCCCATGGACTGTAGCCCGCCAGACTCCTCAGTCCATGGGGTATCTCAGGCAAGAATAAACTGGAGTTTATTTCCTCCTCCAGGGGATTTTCCCGATCTTGGGATCGAACTTGTATCTCCTGCATGTTTTACATTGCGGGTGGATACTTTACCACTGAGCAATTCAGGAAACCTGTAATCAGTGGAGAGAGAGTCCTCCAGGGGCAACCAGCTCCATGGTGCAGGAGCTACCAGCTCCATGGTGTAGGAACCTGGTCTTCCTGGGCAAGAGGGCTCTCACCATGTGGACATAGCCGCCCCTAGAGGGCAAATGTACCGGAGGCTTAAAGTAACACTTTGTGGGGCCCTGGGCAGGCTGGCCGGTGCTCCCCCTCCCCCCACCTTCCACGGGGCTCCATAGTACTGTGTGTAGGTGCAATTGATCTTGAGCAGCTAGCCTGCAAAGTGTGTGGGTCCATTCACACTACTGGTTTTCAGTAGACATGTTCTGCAGTAACACTTATGATCCTAACTCATCACATAACACAGAAAACAAATTTGACTTGGATCACAGGTGTCCATGTGAAAGCTTCTAGGAAAAGACATGAGGCTGTCCTCATGACTTTGGGTAGGGGTGATTTTCTTAAATGTGAAACAGAAACAGAATATAAAGGGTGACATTGGTAAATTGTTAACAGGGTCTGGGTCCTGAGTAGTTCTGCCCGAGCTGGGCTGTTGCAGCTTTCCATGACCTTAACCACAGGCCATGATGGTGCTCAGAGACACCCTGAGCTTGGCTCTGCTCCATCATACTCTTCCTCACCCCAGTCAGTAGGTTAAGTCCCTTCTTGCTCTGTTGATTCAGACACATGTGAGGAACCCAAGGTGGCCAGGTGATGGTATTAGGTACTACTCCTGTGGAATCATTGTGTTTCCTGGTAGAAGCTTCCCTCTCTTTGGAATTAACATCTCTAGACCAGAAGGACATACAATGGTGGGGCCAGGAAGAGACGATTTTGCTGGTGAGTCACTAGGGGCAGCAGTGAATGGTGCCACTGCCATGTCCAATTCGTGATTCCTGGACCCCTGAACCCTGGTTTTGGGAAAACTAATAATACACTGGGTATTGGTATAGGACAAAGAACACTGCCCCAGCCCTGCAAGGTATTTCCACATTGTTGGTGCTATAGTTGAGTCTCCAAAAGGCCAATCTGTTTTTCTAGCAAGTCAGCTGCTACAGGATGGTAGGGAGTGTTGTTGAGATGAGTGCTAGGAGAATAGGCCATAAGGTCCCTTGATCAGAAGCAGTGCTGTGTAGAACACCGTGAGAGTACATAAGGCATCTTGTAAGCTCACTGACGGTAGTGTGGCAGAAGTGTTGTGCAGAGGGAAGGCAAATCCACATCCAGAGTGAGTGTCTATTCCAGGAATAACGAACACTGTCCCTTACGGAATGGAAGTAGGCCCAAGTAATCAGCCTGCTGTTTGGTAGCTGGCTGGTCACACCAGGGGATGGCACCCTGGCAGTGAGTCCATTCTGGTCTGGTAGACTGGGCATCAGCAGTGGCATCAGCAAGGCCAGGTTGGCTTTGATGGGTGAAGTCACCTCCATCATTGCTGACAATGCCCCTTTGGTCACGAGTCCATTGGGCAATAACAGGGGTGGCTGGGAGAAGAGGCTGACTGGGAGCCACAGAGCAGGTCATCTTATCCTCTAGACTGATAAAATCTTCCTTCATGGAGGTCACCTTTGGTGAGCAGTTATATGGTACACAAATGTCTTCCTGTGTTTTGCCCATTCTGAGAGGCCTGTCCATATACCACTTCCCCCTACCTGCTTGTCACCAATTTTCCAGTCATGTTCCTTCCAAGTCCCTGAGCATTCCTCCTAACCCCTGGCCACAGCCCACAAATGAGTATACAACCACAGGTCTGGCCACTCCTCTTCCTGTGCAAAGTGCACGACCTGGTGTGCTGCTTCCAATTCTCCCTGGGAGGATTTCCCATCGCCAGGTTCTTCGGGGACGTCCCAGAGAGGCCTGCATTGCTGCAGCTGCCCACCTTCAGACACTGCCTGCCTGTCGTGCAGAACCATGAATCTGTAAATCTGGCCTGTCTTCTCACCCTCTGTCAGCTGATCATAGAGAGCTCCCTGGGAGGCTGTTGGAGCCGACTGGGAAAGAAGGCAATGTCCAGGAGTGGGGACCATGGACAAGGGAGCCACGTAACTCTTTTGTGCCTCCAGGGCCTGCCTGGGCCTGTTCTCAATGATGTCACTTCTGTTTGCTGATGGGTGCTGCTATGCATGCTCAGCTCTATGGTTTGGTGGGTCAGACAACAGCCAGCTCAGGTTCACATGGTAACCTGGTATCCATGGTTAAGCATTCAGTCTCTCCTGGGGCCTACTAGCAAATCAGAAGCTGTATATCAAAAGGAGAGTAGCTGTCCATAGAGGGAGGCAGAGCTTTTCTCCCAAGTCCTAATGGTCCTCACTATGACTCACCTGTAGGGACCTCCAGAAGTTCTAAATTGCCATACCTATCAACCACTGATAGTTTGAACACCACTGAACTCCTGGGTCTCATGGCCCAAATGGCCAAGCTACTTCTGGTGGTTTTCACTAACAGGCATTGAGAAGAAAGTACTTGCCAGATAAATTTCTACACATCAGGTGCAAGGGAATGTATTACTTTGTTCATGCAAAGTACATCTGGAACGCAACTGAGTCGAAGTCTGCTCCTGGTTCAGTTCAGTTCAGTTCATTTCAGTCGCTCAGTCGTGTCCAACTCTTTGCGACCCCATGAATTGCAGCACGCCAGGCTTCCCAGTCCATCACCAACTCCCGGAGTTCACTCAAACTCACATCCATCAAGTCGGTGATGCCTGGTTAAGTCTACAATAATCCACTGCCAACCTCCATGATCCATCTGTTATCTGCACAGACCAGACAGTCAGGTTGAATGGGGATGTGGTGGGAATCACTGCTTCTTCACCTTTCAGGTTCTTCAGGGTGGCATTACTCTCTGCAGTTCCTCCAGGAACATGGTATTGCTTTTGGTTTACTGTTTTTCTTAGTTAGAGACAGTTGTAGTGGCTTCTACCTGACCTTCCCTACTATAATAGCCTTTGCACTGCACATTAGGAAAGAATTGTGGCTATTATGTCTATTGTAATTTCACATTCTGAAAGTAGAGAAATAACCACAAAATGGGTTCAGGGACTCACTGTACCCACTGTGAGATAGACATGAGCTAAAACTCCATTTGACCATCTGACCTGTGCAAGCCCCGACTCTGACACAGGGCCCCAGTAACTTTTTGGGTCACCTAGAATCAGTATTGTCTTCCCTAGTGGCTCAGACTGTAAAGAATCTGCCTTCAGTGCAGGAGACCTGAATTCGATCGCTTAATTGGGAAGATCCCCTGAAGTAGGAAATTGCAGTTCACTCTAGTATTCTTGCCTGGAGAATTCCATGGACAGAGGAGCCTGGCAGGCTTCAGTCCATGGGGTTGCAAAAAGAATTAGTTTAGAGTCAGTATCCAGTAATCCCTGAAAAGTTTATCTCCTTTCCCTCCATGCACAGTTACTCTGATAAAGGGCTGTAAGTCCCTTTGAGGTGGGCTGGGAGAAGGATTAACACCATGCATGTTTTGTGGTGTAGCAGGGTCCGTCCTTAAGGAGATCTAGCCTTTCCCTAATTCAAGGAGTTCTGGGTCTATACACTGGCTTAAATCAGAATTGATCAAAGGGCCATGACTGTTTTTATCATTCAAGTTAGACTTCTGTTCACTTGTCCTAAAATTCTCTCACTTGAGTAGATCAAGCACGAATTTAGTGAACTGCTCATCTGTTTCACTTCTAGGGACACTGTGAGCAATTAGCCAACTCCATAGGTCTCTGTAAGTCAGACGTTTTATTACTGCCTTGTCTTCATTGGAAAAAAAAAGTGTATGTAGGTCTTCTGCCCATTTTTTGATTGGGCTGTCTTTTTTGTTTTTTTTTTTTCACATATTTATTTATTATTATTTTTTTAAAATTTATTTTATTTTTAAACTTTACATAATTGTATTAGTTTTGCTGGGCTGTCTTTTTTGATATTGAGCCACATGCGTTGTTTGTAAGTTTTAAAGATTAATCCCTTGTTGGTCACATCATTTGCAAATATTTTCTCCCATTCTGTGGGTTGTCTTTTCATTTTGTTTATTGGTTTCCTTTGGTATGCAAAAACTTTTGAGTTCAATTAGATTCCACTTGTTTACTTTTGTTTTTATTTCCATTACTCTGAGAGATGGATAGAAAAAGATGTTTGCTGTGATTTATATCAGAGAGTGTTCTGCCTATGTTTTCCTCTAAGAGTGTTATAGTGTCTGGTCTCATATTTAGGTCTTTAATTGATTTTGAATTTATTTTTTTGTGTGGTGTTGAAAGGACTTCCCTGTGGCTCAAATGGTAAAGAATCTGCCTGCAGTGCAGGGGACTGGGGTTCGATCCCTGGATTGGGAAGATCCTCTGGAGAAGGGAATGGCAATCCACTCCAGTATTCTTGCCTGGAGAATCCCATGGACAGGGAGTCTGGTGAGCCACAGTCTGTGGGGTTGCAAAGAGTTGGACACGACTGAGTGATAACGTATTTACTTACTATGGTGTTAAAAAATGTTCTAATTTCAATTTTTTACATATAGCTGTTCAGTTTTCCCAGCACCATTTTTTGAAAAGACTATCTGTCCCCTATTGTATAGTCTTGCCTTCTGTGACATAGATTACTTGATCATAGATGCATGGGTTAGTTTCTGGGTTTTCTATCCTATTCCATAAATCTATATATAGTTCCATTTTTGTGCCAGTACCAGGCTATTTAATGACTATAGTTTTGTAGTATAGTCTGAGGTCTGGGAGCCTGATTTCTCCAGTTCCGTTTTTCTTTTTCAAGACTCATTTGGCTATTCCTGGTCTTTTGTGTCTCCATACAAATTTTAAGTGTTTTTTTTTTTTTTTTTTCTAGTTCTCTGAAAAATGCTCGTGGTGATTTTCTGGGGATTGCATTGGATCTTTAGATTGCCTAGGGTAGTATAGTCATTTTCACAATATTGATTCTCCCAATCCAAGAACATGGTATTTCTTTCTATCTGTTTGCATTATCTTCAATTTCTTTTATCAGCATCTTATAGTTTTTAGAGTACATGTCTTTTGCCTCCTTAGGTAGGCTTATTTGTAACTAGGCATTTTATCCTTTTTGATGCAATGGAAAATGGTATTGTTTCTTGAATTTCTCTTTCTGATCTTTTGTTTTTAGTGTAAAGAAATGAAACAGATTTCTGTGTGCTAATTTTATAACCTGCAACTTTACCAAATTTATTGATAAGCTCTAGTAGTTTTCTGGTGGCATCTTTAGGATTTTCTATTTATAGTATCATATCATCTGCAAACAGTGACAGTTTCCTTCTTTCCCCCACTATTTGAATTCCTTTTATTTCTCTGATTGCCATAGCTAGGACTTCCAAAACTACATTGAGTAAAAGTGGTGAGAGTGGACATCCTTGTCTTGCTCCTGATCTTAGAGGAAATGCTTTCAGCTTTTCACCATTGAGTATGATATTAGCTGTAGGTTTGCTGTTATATGGCCTTTATTATGTTGAGGTATGTTCCTTGCATGGCCACTTTCTAGAGAGTTCTTATATAAATGATGCTGAATTTCATCAAAAGCCATTTCTGCATCTATTAAGATAATCATATGCCTTTATTCTTCAGTTTGTTGATGTGGTATATCACATTGATTGATTTGCAGATATTGAAAAATCCTTGCATCTTTGGGATAATTCTCATTAGATCATGGTATATAATCCTTTTAATATATTGTTGAATTTGAATCGCTAGTATTTTGTTGAGGATTTTTGTGTCTGTGTTCATCAGTGATTGTGACTTTGCTGCTAAGTCGTATCTGACTCTTTTGCAACCCCATGGACTGTCGTCAGTGACATTAGCCTGTAATTTTCTTTTTTTGTGGTATCTTTGTCTGGTTTTGGTATCAGGGTAATAGTGGCTTCATAGCATGAGTTTGGGAATTTTCCTTCCTCTGCAATTTTTGAAAGTATTTCAGAAGGATAAGTGTAAGCTCTTCTCTAAATGTTTGATAAAATTTGCCTGTGAAACTATCAGGTCCTGGACTTTTGTTTGTTGGGAATTTTTAAAATCATAATTTAAATTTTAGTACTTGTGATTCAGTTCAGTTCAGTTCAGTTCAGTCGCTAAGTCATGTCCGACTCTTTGCGACCCCATGAATCGCAGCACGCCAGGCCTCCCTGTCTATCACCAACTCCCGGAGTTCACTCAGACTCACGTCCATCGAGTCAGTGATGCCATCCAGCCATCTCATCCTCTGTCGTCCCCTTCTCCTCCTGCCCCCAATCCCTTCCAGCATCCGAGTCTTTTCCAATGAGTCAACTCTTCGCATGAGGTGGCCAAAGTGCTGGAGCTTCAGCTTTAGCATCTTTCCTTCCAAAGAAATCCCAGGGCTGATCTCCTTCAGAATGGACTGGTTGGATCTCCTTGCAGTCCAAGGGACTCTCAAGAGTCTTCTCCAACACCACAGTTCAAAAGCATCAATTCTTCGGTGCTCAGCCTTCTTCACAGTCCAACTCTCACATCCATACATGACCACCGGAAAAACCATAGCCTTGACTAGATGGACCTTTGTTGGCAAAGTAATGACTCTGCTTTTCAACATGCTATCTAGGTTATGTACTTGTGATTAGCTTGTTCTTATTTTCTATTTCTTCCTGGTTCAGTCTTGGGGGATTGTACCTTTCTAAGAATTTGTTCATTTCTTGCAGATTGTCTGTTGTATTGGCACACAGTTGCTTGTAATAGTCTCTTATGATCTTTTGTGTGTATTTCTGTGCTGTCCATTGTAATTTCTCCTTTTTTATTTCTAATTTTATAGATTTGAATCCTCTTCCTTTTTTTCTTGATGAGTCTGGCTAAAAGTTTGTCAGTTTTGTTTATTTTTTCAGAATCAGCTTTTAGTTTCATTGATCTTTGCTATTGTTTTCTTCATGTCTATTTCATTTATTTCTGCTCTGATCTTTATGATTTCTTTCCTTCTACTAACTTCAGGGATTTTTTTATTCTTCTTTTTCTAGTGGCTTTAGGTGTGAAAGTTCAGTCATGTCTGATTCCCTGTGACCCCTTGGACTGTAGCCTACCAGGCTCCTCCATCCATGGGATTTTCCAGGCAAGAGTACTCAAGTGGGTTGCCATTTCCTTCTCCAGGGGATCTTTCCAACCCTGGGATTGAACCCAGGTCTCCCGCATTGTGGGCAGACGCTTTAGGTGTAATGTTAGATTGTTTTTGATTTTTGTTTTGCTTTCTGAGGTAAGACTACATTGCTATAAACTTTCCTCTTAGAACTGATTTTACTCCATCCCATAGGTTTCAGATAACTGTGTTTCCATTTGCTGTGTCTCTAGGTATTTTTTATTTCCTCTTTGTTTTCTTCAGTGATCCACTGGTTGTTAGATAGCATATTGTCTAGCTTCCCATGTTTGTGGTTTTTTAGCTCTTTTTCTTGTAGTTTATTTCCCGTCTCATAGTGTTGTGGTTGGAAAAGATGCTTGATATGATTTCAGTTTTCTTAAATTTACTGAGGCTTGCTCTGTGGCCAGCACATGGTCAGTTCTGAGAATGTTCCATGTGCACATGAGAAGAATGTGTATCCTATGGCTTTCAGTGCTCCTGTATTGGGTACATGCATAGCTCTAATTGTTGTATCTTCTTCTTGGATTGATCCCTTGATCATTATATAGTGCCCTTCCTGATCACTTGTAACACTATTTTAGAGTCTATTTTCTCTGACTCGTGTATCACTACTCCAGCTTGTCTGTGATCGTGGATTCTGTTCCTCAGGCTGCAGAACTGTAGCTCCTCTTTGCTTCTGCTGCTCATCCTCTGGAGGATGAAGCTCTCTAAGAGTCTTGTGTAAGCTTCCTGATGGGAGGGACTGGTGGTGGCTGGAGATGGGTCTTGTCCCTCAAGTGGGCAGGGCTGTGCTCTATAAAATTTCAACTGGCTTGTCTGCTGATGGGTGGGGCTGTGTTCCTACCCTGTTCATTGTTTGGCCTGAGGAAATCCAATCCTGCCACCTGCAGGCTATTTGGTGGGGCTAATGGCTTCTGCAAGGGCTCATGCCAATGGGTATTTCCTAGAACTGCTGCTGCTAGTGTCCCTCACCCTGGGGTGAGCCACTGCTGGCCCCTGCCTCCGCAGAAGACCCTTAAATACTAGCAGGTAGGTCTGGCCCAGTCTTTTATGGGGTCACTGCTTTTCTCCCCCGGGTCCTGGTACACATGAGACTTGGTGTGCACCCTCCAAGAGTGGAGTCTCTGTTTCCCTCAGTCCTGTGAAAGTTCAATCAAACCCTTCTGGCCTTCAAAGCTGGACTCTCCAGGGACTCTTCCTTTCCTAGGACCCTCAGGCTGGAAAGCTTGACATGGGACTCAGAATTTTCCCTCCGTGGAATAACGTCTGTGGTATAATCACTTTCCAGTTTGTGGTTGCCCACTTGGTAGGTATGGACATTGATTTTATCATGACACCCCTCCTACTGTCTCATTGTGGCTTCTTTTTTGTCTTTGGATGAAGGATATCTGTTTTTGGTAAGTTCCAGTACTTTTTTGTCTATGGTTATTTAGCAGTTAGTTGTGATTTTGGTGTTTTCATAAGAAGGGGGAGAGCTCATGTTCTTTTACTCCACCATCTTGAGCTAATCTTACGTCTAAACTTCAAAAGAGTGACAGTAACAAGTGCTGGCAGAAACATGAAGTAACTATTATAGGCAGTAGTTGGTACAACTGCCTTGCAGTACTTTTTGTTATATGCCAGCACTAAATATATGTAAAGCCTATGACCAAGCAACTCCACTCTGTTATGTATATGTGCAGATTTAGTGCTTATGTCAAACAAATATTCATAGTATAAGAATATTCATAGCAGCATCAGTTTAAAAAGGATCAAACTAGACATAACACCAATGTCCATCAGTTGTAAATTTGTTAATTTGTGTTGTGGTAATACAGTGGGATACTAGGCAAAACACTTATGGTGATAAATGTCAAAATGCTGATCTCCTTGTGGGTCTGAGGGCCTGCTGGGGTGCTGGAAATGTTCTATATCTTGATACGGGTAGTGGTTAAACATATATATATATATATATATATGTATGTGTGTGTGTATATATATATATATACACACGCACTTAAACTTTTTTCTGAGCTGTGAATGTATTTATATATTTTACTGTGTGCATTTCATAACATAGTAATAAAATGTGAGAATAGATTTATGTATCTGTTTTATTTTGGAAACATAAACACAGATGTACCGCCTAGAAATGTATGAAAATCCTTCTGAAGAACAAGGTTGAAGAGACAGGGAAGAAGATGGAACTTCCCTCAGTATATCTTTTCATGTAGTTTTAATTTTTCTGTAACATTAATGTTTTAGGGATTCAAACAGTAAAATTACACCAGTAAGGATGGAAACAGTTTTTAGGAGGTAGTGGCAGAAACAGAGGTGTTGATGAGTAACTTCATCTTTTGTTTTGCAACTTCCCATCTCCCTTGGCATTCAGTTTGGGGTCCTATTACTAGCACTGGCCAAAAAGCTTTAAGAAGAAGCCTTTGGGCTAGAACAGAAGAGGTGATTTTATTCCTCCGTGTGTTCTCTTCCTTTTCTCTGCAGTCACACAGGTCACATCCTTACAGCATGGGGCCAGAGGACAGATTTATCCCTGGATCTCTATGTCACCACGTGGAGCACAGCTGGCCTGAACTTGTGCTTTGAGAGTGAGAAATAAGTCTCTTTCATTTGGGGGACTTACTTGTTGCTGCAGGATAGCCTAGCATATTCTGATCAATAGAGAAGATGAAAAATTAAGGTGATTTTTTTGAGAGTGAGGAGATATAGTAGCTATTTTAGGGAAGCTGGGGAGAGTAAGATAAAGGTTTTCTATATTCTTCAGAAGAATGAGAACACTTATAGACTATTAGAGCTAGAAGAAAACTAGAGATCTTGTATTCATTGTGAAGACAAAGAAATTGCATCCACAGGGACTAATGATTGGGTCAAGATCACATGACAAGTTAGTGGTAGAGACAGGATGACAACCCTCATTTCTGAGGCCTTGAGAATAGTATCAGGGTTAGGCTACAACTACTTTTGAGAGCAGCTAAACATTTGCTTTAGGCTATTCTGAACTTCACTTCCCTGGTGAAGGTTCTCGGTGGGAATCACAGCGATCTGAGCCCGTCAGTGTTCGCCCCCAGCTCTGCGTTGTAACAGGATCCCTCTTTCATTTCCACTTGACTAACCTTCTACCTGGCCAGTCTACTGTGGGTGACTTGGCAAAGTCAGGAAATGTCCTTCACAAGAACTGGCACTTTCATACCCTATTCCTCTTATTGCTTATTTTTTTTTTGTGATCTGAATCACTTGTGTAAACAAAGTAGACACAAAAATAAAGGTAATGTCCTTGTTGAGGGGTGTGCTCCTCCATCTTTTGACATTTTCTGGGTGGATAAGCCCTTTCTCCCCCAGTTTGTAAGAGTAAGGATAAGAAATGCCTATGGCAGGGTTTGAACAAATGTCTAGAGGGCCCAGGTTGTTTTGCCACAAATCTCTTTCTGCTTCAGCATTGCTCAAAACTGGGTGACCAGCCAGAAGTCTTCCTCACCCCTCATAATTTCTATGATTCGGTAACTGCCCCTTGTACCTTCCTCAGGCTCACATCCTGAGTGCCCACACCCGCCTCTCCATTTCTGAGCCATGGCCATCTCTAAGGTGGATACTTCCAGACCTTTGTTTTCTGTCCCCACTCTGACCCTGGGAATTAAAGGAGGTCATTGTCACATCATCACCGGCCAGCCAATCAGGTAGGCACCACCCTCCAGGGACCTCCTTGTGCTGGGGGAGTTCTCAGGCTGCTTCAATGGAAGGAGGGAGCCACGAAGGAGGCCTGGCATAAGTGCAGAGATGATAATCACAACATGGATTGTGTACATCCTTGCTCGGAAAGGTGCCGGGCTCCCCTTCCCACCCAAAGTCAGCTCGGTGAGTGGGGCTGGTGATGGCTAGGTGGAGAGTATCTCAGGTACCATCTGTGCTCTGAGCCCTGGCACTTCCGGAGAGGAGAGTTCATGTTAGATGCGGATAGTGGAGCAGAGGTGGGTCTCTCCATATTCTGAGGGCATTGATTTACGACTTTGTTGCAGGATGTGGAAGTTACAGAGACCGAGGCTGTGTCTGTAGTACAGCATTGGTTGAAAAAGGTAAGGTTCCTCTGGGACTCAGGGTAGCCCAGATTGTAGAGAGCTGGACTTCTCTCTCTACAGAACCAGGAAACCCAAGTTCATTGCCCACCAGCCTGCCTGGAGCTGCGTCTGATTCATCACACGTTTGGGAGCACCCAGTCTGTCTCCTCACCAGAGATGCTCCGGTGTCACCACCGGCCCCACCCTGCTTCTCAAGCGTGGAGTGGAGGGGGTTCAGATGGGTGGCCCCTACTGCAGGATTTCCCAGGAGGACCTTGGGTTAGGGCCCATGACTTACTGAGTCCCTGGAATTCCACGGGAAGGTAGCAGCAGACGGCTTAGTGTCAGAACTGTGCAATAGTGCATGTGTAGGGATATGCATATGTATGGTATGATAGGGAAGAATAAAAAGGAAAGGAAGAGGAGGAGGGATTGGGGACCAGACGAGTGAAGGAAATCATCCTCTGAAGGAAATCACTCACCTTTCAGACTGAAGAAGAGGCTTCCCAGGAGATAAAGGAGAAGATGTCCACCAACTTCCCTCCCATGCAAGGCCAAGATGTACACGTGACTAGAGATGTGGTAATGGAGCCTGTTAGCCGCCCATCCTGGGGGACTGGCGGGGGCAAAGGGGAGGCTGGCCTAACGCAAGGGTCCTGGGCTAGTGGGCGGAGCTTGTCCAGGCTGGGCTGTACCCTGGCCATGGAGTCCTTGCTGGGCAGTAACCACTGGATGCCACTGGATTTCCTAGGTGAAGCACCACCTCTCAAAGTCTGGTTTGTTAGCAAACCAGAGTCAAGAGGTCCTGGAGGAGAGAACACGAATCCAGTTCATAAGATGGAGGTAAAGCATCTCTTTTCCCGGAGCCAGACTGTAGGGCGGGCAAAGCAGAGAAGGCATGAGCCCCCTCTCTGGGATTCCTGGCTGACACAAACCCAAGGCTGCCCTTCTCTAGAGGTGTTGACTCCTTTGGCTGAGAAGTTTTGCATCCTGCCTTTGGGGTCTTAAGGGATTGTTTTTGCTGTCTTAAAAGCCCACTTCATCCCTAAACTTTGAAATAACTGGAGGGGTTGGAAAATGGCTTGCTTACCATCTCTTAACTGCTTCTGAATACATTTTAGACTTCTGTTATTTTTGCACTTAATTTGTTCAGAAGTGGCTGCACTTTAAAGAGCAAAAAGGAAACAAGCTCTTAAAATGCAGAAGCTGAAACCCTCCTGTTGGCCAGAGGTGAGAGGAAGTTTCTCAGGCCGAGGCTGGAGTCCTGAGCTCCATGCAGCTGCACAGGCCTTGGCCGCCTTCCTGGCTCCCCACCTTCCTGCTCTGCATAGGCTAAGACTCCAGGCAAGGGAGCCTGGGGCCTGGAACGGGCTCACCGCCTCGGCACACACTTCCCTGTTTCATTCTGGGGTGTGTGTTCGCTTGGGCCTCCTCTCACAGGAGAATCCTTGTGGCATTCTGCTGGCCTTCCCCCCTCATCTCTGCACTCAGCTTCCTTCCTGTGCCCCCATTGCCAACTTTGCTCTCTCCTATCAAGAAAGATACAATTCTCAAGAAATGTGTTTTTGTGTTCGATCCATCAGGATGCTGTTTTCCTGTGTTTGCCCCTTCCAGTGGCATTAGCATTTTAAAGGAGGATTCAGATGCTCAAGAACTGTGTTAAGAGGAAGGGTCTAATTTGAGACCTCCCCAAGAAAGGGAGGGAAACCTGCCAAGGTAGCTCAAATCATGAACATTGATAACTGCCCCCCCAGCCACTGCCCTCCACGTGGGATGCTTGTCCGCTCCCGGCCTGGCCACGCCACCAGCTCTAGCTGCTTTCGTTCCTTGGTTTGGATAATATGAACATCATCCTCTGGGGTTTTTAGACCTTGGCTGCATAGTGTAAGTAGGTTAAAGCTCTGGAGACATGGGACAGGAATCAGTCAATTATCCACATAGATGTTTTCCACTCTGGATATTCTGTGGAGATTTTAAACCAGTAAACACAGCCTGGTTCCTCCTCTGATCCTATCAGTTTTATTAAGTATGTGGTCAGGGTTGCATAACCCTTTATTAAGCACCACTGAAAGCGCACTTATGTGACAGGTGTGTATTGGCCACCTGATGCTTGCTAGGCTTTCTGGAAGACAGAACAGCATAAACGAAGCCCCCATTTGAAAGGCTACACAGGACGTGGATGGAGAAACCTCTGAGCACTGAAGGACATGTTGAGGACTCCACCAGAATCACCTGTGAGGGTACAGTGCAGGGCTGCGCCACTTGGCTTTGCTGGGCTGGTCATCTGGGCTGACCCATACGTGTCTAGGCAGGGACTGGACACAGGGGCCAGGTGAAGCCTCCCACAAAGGCAAGAGCCTGGCAACTTTGCCCCATCTGGCCCCTGTGGCCCCTTCTTCTCAGAGGCATCCATCCCTCTGTCCCCTACCCCCTCTGTCCTCTCTCTCTCTCCCTGGGCACTGGCCAGCTTTATTGTGTCTGAGCCCTATTTCAGAGCCCATTTGGGGTGTGGTCCTCATAAGCAGTATCAACACTGAGTTCACACAGAAAACCCTAAATCTAGAACAAAGCTGACCCAGAAGGCACTGTCGAGAATGGGGAGTCCACAAAAGAGACACAGATGTAAAGAACAGACTTTTGGACTCTGTGGGAGAGGGCGAGGGTGGGATGATTTGAGAGAATAGCATTGAAACATATATATAGCCATATGTGAAATAGATCACCAGTCCAAGTTCGATGCATGAAGCAGGGCACTCAAAGCCGGTGCATTGGGACAACTGAGAGGGATGGGATGGGGAGGGAGGTGGGAGGGGGGTTCAGGATGGGGGACACATGTGCACCTGTGGCTGATTCCTGTCAATGTATGGCAAAAC
This sequence comes from Bubalus bubalis, assembly GCF_019923935.1. NCBI lineage: Eukaryota > Metazoa > Chordata > Mammalia > Artiodactyla > Bovidae > Bubalus > Bubalus bubalis. Next base: position 113,914,944 of record NC_059161.1, read on the forward strand.
TCACAATATTCGTAAGTAATTAGCCTCCAATTAAAAAAAAAAGAATGGGGGAGTCTAAAGGGCACAGGAATGGGGCTCCAATGGGCAAGCTGCTTTTGCTGGAGTGGAGGGTCTCTGAGGGTCTCTCGGGGTGTGGAGTTGGGAAGGGCACAAAGTGGACGGTGGAGAGGAAGGCAAATCCAGATGGTGAAATAAGACAAAAACAGCATCAAAGAGGAGCCTGCAGCCTCTCTGTGAAAGAATGCTCTGGCAGGATCTCTGAACCATTGTGAATATGCGCAATGCTGATCATAGAGGGCTAGTAGGGGAGCTAGAGAGGGATTCAGAAGGGGCAAATCCTCAGCCTCAAGACCTCTGACCCACTGTGTAACTCTGGCAAAGCCGCTTAACTTCTCTGTCTCCTTGACTCTTCTTAGGAGCATTTACTACCTGCCTGGGATCGCTGGGGGGCTCAGGGGTACTTGGTTAGTAAAACAGATGCTTCTTGGCACTGATAACAAGGAGGGTGGAGGACCAGCTGTAAAGCTCATGGGGACAGTCAGAACTGTGGTCCACGGCATTCCACCTCTGGCGGTTCCACAGTGACTGGTTAGTGGAAAAGGAGCCCAGGAACCCAAATGCTTGACGATGTTTTGCAGCCATACCCGTATCTTCCAAGTGCCGAGTGAGGCAAGAAACGAAGCTATGCGAGATAGGATAGAGCAGGTGAGACGAAGGTAAGCATCAGGAACGAGATGATTTGTGTCCTAACTGGGGGCAGGTGGGTAGGGGGCTACTGGTCTCTGTGGGTCTCCCTCCACCCCAACCCTGGGCCTGGCTACGCCTGGGATCCTTCTGGACTGAGCGCCTCTTCCCAGGACTCAGCTCCAGGGCCCAGGCTCGGGCTGCCATGGTCTGGGGAGCTGCTGTGGTCTGTGCTCTGGGGGCCTCTGCTGCCCTTCCATCTCCCTTGCCTCTCCTCTCCTCTGTCCCCTGCAGCATATGCCATCTTTCAGATGAGATCTCTCAGGAGCTTCGCAACAGAAATTCCTACTCCGAATGCTGAGAGCAGCAGGTGTGAGAGCTGACAGGGGAGGGGCGGGGCAGAGAGGACGGCTCCCAGGTTGGGTGGGGCCCTGAGAATACCAGCAAGGGGTTGCACTGGGGCCAGTGGGGTCAGGGAGAAGGCAGCTGCCTGAGGCTCCTGCCATGCCTCTCAGATTTCTGGAAGAGCTTAGAGTCTAGGTCAGATTTGTGTTTCTGACTTTTCACTGGTGTCACAGACCATTGCTCGTCCATTGCCCACAGGCCCAGGGGTCTCAGGACCTTGTAGTCAAGGCCAAGGTGGGGCCTGCAGTTCTGAGTTGTTGGCACTCCTGAGCGTGGCCGTGGCTGGTCTGCTGGCCCCACTTTGAGTCACAAGGTCACATAGCCCCGGAGTGGGAGCAAGGGTACACCGGTTTTGGCTCAGCCACCGATTAGGGCCATGACTTTGGGTCACATGACCTCTTGGCCTGCACGTGGTGGGTACCAGTGGTCATGGCAGTGGTTGCTTGTGCGGCTCTGGATGGTGGTGGGCCATTGACTGGCAATGTCTCTCCAGGAGCCATCTGTCCAGAAAAGGTTGCTGCACCGCTGACAGGCGGGGGCTGATGGGGTGACCACCAGCATGCTTAGAGGAGGGCCATGGAGGTGTATGTTGGCATTTATTGAGCACTTAATCTATGCCAGCTCCTGCACAAGCACTCTGTCTAGGTTTCTCATCCGACCTGAGTGACCGTAGGAGGAGGGCTGGTGCACTTATAGTTGAGGCAGAGATAAAGCTGCCCTGGGGCAGACTCTGGCTTTCATCTGGCTCTGGCATGGGCACTTGCTTCATGCCCAGTGCCTCAGTTTCCTGACTTGAGGAGCTTCCTCATGGACCATGGCATCCTGCACGTGGCAAGTGCAGTGTCAGTGGTTTGCTAATGCCAGTAGGGACGAGGAGTCAAGGCCTGCAGAGGCCTCTGGAGTCAGGCTCCCGTCTCAGCTCTACCCGACACAACGGCTGTCCTCCCCATGGGCGTCCCCGCTCCTGTATCCTGTGAACGTGGAGCGCAGTGGGCTCAGGAGGCATTGCCAGCCTTGTCCACCACCCTTCCCACATTTGCATGTGCCCCTGGGCATTTCCCTCTTTCCAGGTAGGTGTCCTTCAGGATCAAGGAGCAGCCTGTGTTGGAAGGATGTCCACCGACCTTGACCTGAGGAGCAACCACACCTGGGCAGTGATGATCCAGCGGGTGAGCCCTGCCTTGTGACAGCGGAGCACTGGAATCTTCCTGCTGAACTGCTGATAAAGAGACGTGCTATTTAACCACCACCCCGGCCTCTGGTGTGAGTGCCTTGCTACCGTCCATTCTTCGGATCTTGAACAGCCATGGGCTTGCCTCTGGGGACCCAGGATCGCTGCCTTGTGGGGAGACAGTGACAGGCCCCCGCCACTGTGTGAAGCAGGGCTTGCTGGGGGCTCCTGGAGTATTAGGGGCAGGCTGTGCTGCGGCAGGAGGACTTCCTGGGGGAGATGCGACATGTGCGCTTCACTCAAGTATTTCATGAACTTTTACTCCTTCTCTAGAGCGCGTCCTTTCCTTACACAGACCCACGTTTCTGACCTACATCCTCTTCCTCTCTCTGACGGGCTGTTAACATTTCTTGCAAGACAGGTCTGCTGGCAACAGCTTTCTTTGTCTGAGAAAGTATTTCCACTTCATTCTGAAGGATACAGAAGTCAAGGTTTTCTTATCAACACTTCTAATATTTTGCTCCATTCTGTTCTTGCTGGCATGGTTTCTGAAGGGAAGTTGGATATAATTTTTATCGTATTTCTCTCTAGGTAAGGTCCCTCCAACCTGGCTGTCAAGATTTCCGTGTGTTTGATTTTCTGCAGTTTGAGTATGACATGTTCAGGTGTAGCTGTTTTGCCATTTATCCTGCTTGGTGTTCTGAGCTTCCTGGATTTGCTGTTTGGGGTCTGTCATCGGTTTTGGAAAAATCTCAGCTATTACTTCAAATATTTTTTCTGTTCTTTTTGTTCCTCTCCTGGTTTCCCATTACTCAAATGGTGCACCTCTTGGAATTGTCCCCCAGATCTTGGATATTCTCTTTCACTTCTTTTCACTCTTTCATTCTTTTTTTTTTTTCTCTTTGTTTTTCCATTTGAAAAATTCCTGTTGACATTTCTTAAACCTCACCAGCTCTTTTTTGTCCACATGTAGTCTTCAGGTAAGCCCATCAAAGACGTTCTTTGTTTCTCTTTCAGAGTTTCTTATTTCTGGCATTTCCTTCTGATTCTTTCTTGGGGTTACCATCTCCCTGCTTACGTTATCCATTTGTTCTGGCATGGCATCCTTTTCCACTAGAGCCCTCAGCCTGTTTATCAAGGTTGTTCTAAGTTCTCAGTCTGATAATTCCAGCTTATCTGCCACGCCTGATGAGTCTGGTTCCGATGCTTGCACTGTCTCTTCAGATGTATGTTTCACTTCTCATCATACCTGTAGTTTGTTGTTGAAAGCCAGGTAAGATATCTGAGGTAGACAGGCCTTCATCATGAGGTTTTCTATTTGTCTGGTCAGGAGTCAGACTGTGTTTACTCTTTTCGGTAGTTGTGGGGTCAGAGGCTATAATTTCCTTTTGTGTCCTTGGTTTTGTCTTTGGGTTTTCCTAGGATTCTTCCTTAGATAGGGCCTACGCCTGGAGCTCTTAGAGCTGCAATCCCCTCTCACTTACAGGAGCCCTATCGACGTGGTGAGGGCTGAGCAGGGCAGCAAAGGAGCTTCCTGGAATGCTCTGATGAGGTCTCAGTCTCCGTTATCCTGTGCCCCTGGCCTGGGACCTTCATATGTATTTCTCAGCTCCTCCCCGGCCCCTCCCTTAGGAGAAGCAGGAAAGCAGGAGGGGGCTACAGTTGAATATTCCTTCCCTTGGTCAGGTATCCTCTGGAAAAGTCATTTTCCTTGAGCGCAGGCTTTTGTTAAGGAAGCAGAATGCTCTAGACATGTTTCAAAATGCCTGTTTCCACCTGCTCTTGCTGGGAGACTTGGGGGAGGCTCCTCTTGTCTTCATGGTGAGAGTCTGGCAGGGTTCCTGCAGGTAAACTCAGAATGTGCGGGGGTTTCCCTAAGACTGGCTGGCTGGACTTGTTAACTTTCAAGACTGTCTACAGTGAGTTACCAATAATTCATCAACTGCAGGTTAAGCCTTGCTCTCTGGCCTGGTCCCAGGGGTCCTGCTCTGGGGCATTGTGAGTCTCTGTCCACCCATCTGTCTTACCTAGTTTCAGTCAGCTGTTTGCCCTGTGACCTCAGATCTCTGATGGATCTGGAAAGAGTTGTTGTTCTTTGGTTTATGCAGTTTTCTTTTTCTTATTGTGAGGACAGTTGAGGACTTCCAAGCTCTTTACACACAGACCAGAGACTGGAGATCTCCCTGGTGCTTTTATCAAGTGGCTAGTAGAATAACGGCCTTCCCTGGTGACTCAGTAGGTGAAGAATCTGCCTGCAATGCTAGGTCCCCTGGAGGAGGAAGTGGCTACCCACTCCAGTATTCTTGCCTGGGAAATCCCATGGACAGGGGAACCTACAGTCCATGGGGCCACAAGAGTTGGACACCACTGAGTGACTAGACCACCACCACAGCAGAATAACAGTTAGTGTTTGCCGACTTCTGCCATGTGCTGGGGACTGTATGCACTTAACCCAAGCAGTGTAGATCCTCTGTTATTAGTGAGAGATTGGCACCCCACTCCAGTCTTCTTGCCTGGAGAATCCCATGGACAGAGGAGCCTGGTGGGCTGCAGTCCAAGGGGTCGCTAGGAGTCGGACACAACTGAGCAACTTCACTTTCACTTTTCACTTTCATGCATTGGAGAAGGAAATGGCAACCCACTCCAGTGTTCTTGCCTGGAGAATCCCAGGGATGGGGGAGCCTGGTGGGCTGCCGTCTATGGGGTCGCACAGAGTCAGACACGACTGAAGCGACTTAGCAGCAGCATGTGAGACTGAGAGGTGGGTCCTTGACCAGAGTCACTTTGTGGCTGAGCAGTGTGGAGCCCAGCCTGGCCTTCTGGCTCCTGGCACCCTTTCTCAGCTGCTTCCTGTGGGGGCCCTGGGCTAGGCTGGGGAACGTGAAGAAAACAGGACACCCGTCCCTGTCCTGGTGGAACGGTCATTCTGACAGGGGAGACAAGTTTTAGACTGTATCAGTCACAACGTTCACAGCCACCATAAAGAAGTATTGTCTTCAATGAGAACTTGCCCTGATCAGAGAGGAGAACTGAGACTTACTTTCAGTTATTTTAAAATAATCACCTCAATTTGCAGACGAAGAACTGGAAGATCAGAGAGGTTAAGTGGCTTTCCTGGTGCCACCCAGCCATGAGACACAAGGCTAGGATTGGGATCCAGGCCGTCTCAGGCCACACCACTGTGCAGTGTGCTGGGGTGAGGAGTGGACGGTGGTGGTGGTGACCTTGACTAGCAGATGCTGAGTGGGCAGGGGTAGAGGTAGGACTGTCTTTCTCATCTGCCCCGCTGTCCCTAGTGGTCAGGAACGCCTGCCCTAACCTCCCTGTCACCGCCTCCCCCGCCCCCCCCAGCCTCCCTCCACCTGCATGTGCAGTGGAGGAGGGGCTGAGAAGAGCTGCAGCAGGAGTGGCCAGGCGGGGGACTCCAAGACCCGAGAGCAGTGTGGTGCCATAGAGGCAGTGCAGCAAGGCTGCTCCAGCTGGATGGGAGGGGAGGGTGAGGGCACAAGGGGGCAGCTGAGGGGCCAGGCCTCACCCCAGCAGAGATGGGAAGCGCGGGAGTGTTACGTGCAGCCGGGCTATGGTGCAGGATGGGGGCGGGGAGCCCAGGAGGGGGCTTCAGGGAGGTGAGGGGGGACGGGTTTGAGACAAGACAGAGGCGACCTGGCAACAGTGTCACCTGCAGAGCAGGGATGAGGGGATGTGGGGACAGCTGGTGACGGGGAAGCTCTGCCCAGGCAGGGTCTTGGGAGGTAGGTTGTTTGGGTCTTGATGTGGTCTTGCAGGTGATGTCCAGCAGGTGGACGGACAGACAGAGCCAGGCTGGAGGGGTGGCCTGTGAGAGGGCCTTTGCAGGCAGGGCCGCGGTCCAAACCTTAGCAGGGGATGGAGGGGAGGGATGAGGTACGCGGACTGCTCTCTGCAGCCCCTCCTGACCCTCCTTGCACTCTGGGGAAGGTGTGGGGTGGTACTTGGCTGGCCAGACCTCCTAGTCACGGGCTGCTGGCTCACAGTTCAGCCAAGGGACAGCACCTGCTCCAGTCTAAACTGCATGCCAGTTTTGCCAGAAACCACCAGATGGCGCCACTTCCATGCAAGAAAAGGTTTCCTGAAGGCGAACTAGTCAGAGCCTATGTGCGACGCAGGGTTTAGATTCTACAGCCACTTGGGAGGCGTGAGCAGATGGGAGGCCTTTGAGCATCTTGGTTTAATGATGACTAGTTAACATCCACTTCCATGCACTGTGTGGGGGCGACTCACTCGAATAAAACATCCTGAGTGCTCCACCCAGCTGCAAGCCGGAGTGAGGGGCTGCCCAGGCAAGCGTTCTGTCCTGTCCCTGGGAGCTCAGGGTGCTGGAGGGCTGGCAGGAACTCAGTAGTGCAGGCTTCTGGGAGACCATACAGGAGAGCAGAGGATGCAGAGTGGTCTTCTCTGCTTTAGAGAAAGTGCTCTTCCTGGCAGAGGCTTCACCAGACTCCGGCAATGAGGAGGGGTCTTCTAGGTGAAGGGTCAACCATATGGGAAGGTGTGGAGGACACTTAGGGATTTGGGCTTGGCCCTGAATGTTTGGAAGGCAGGGTGTGGTGACGATCATGACAGGGGAGGCGGTGGGGACCCTACAGGTGGGTGCAATATAACCCCGTGGAGCCTGACAGAGGACCCCAAGGAAAGGAGCCAGGTGTGCTAGCCACGGGACACGGGGAGAGGGGCAGCTTGCATGGGCTCCAGCTTCATTCACCTGAAAGAGCAGGGTGCCCTCAGGAGGGAAGGGAGACCACGTGCTGGGCTGGCCTGGAGGTAATGGTAAGGAGCTGACTGCTCTCATGCACAGACACCTGGAGTGTGGGGAGTGAGGACCTGCATTAGCATTTTCGCCGCCGCTCCTCTAGACCTCTGGTGGAAATGAAATCATTAAGTGGCTCAGATGGAGTTTTGTTCTGTGCGTGATTAACCCCAGGAGGGGAGTTTGGGAACAAATATGCCTCCTCTACCTGTATTACAGGGGACTGAGCCACGGTAAATTAAAAGAAAAATCACTGGCAAATTTGGGACCAGTCAGCTGTGACCAAGCCATTTGTGCAGTTAAATGGAGCTGAAAGAGCTAATAAAGGCGTTCTGGGTCATGGATCCTTCCGGGAGGGGAGGGGAGGGTGGGGGGAAGGGTGAGTAGGTGGGCAAGGAGCGGCTCCCTGTGCTGTTCCTGGCAGTCTTACTGGAGGTGGTGCTGGCAGTGGGGTGTGTGTGTCAGAATCCTAACAGGGAGCTCAGTTCTAGGTAGAGGCAAGATGGAGACCTAGCCTTGGCCCCTGGCGTCTCAGAAGACAGACTAGATCTCAGCAAAGTGGAGCCTTGGGACACAAGGGACGTGGGAGCGGTACCTCCTGAGTCTGTCTCCCAGAGTGAGGGGATCTGACCGTAGTGAGCGGCCCAGCGTCATGGGCACCCCCAAGGCAGAGGCCCAGCCGGTGCCCTGGGTGTCTCCTGAGAGCTGGGGTGGCTCTGGTCCACGCTCAGAGGAGGCTGTTCGACACCGGCCAAGTCAGAACATGAATGCGGGGCCCCAGGTAGGAGGGTAGCAGAAATGCAGAGATGGCAGGGAGGGAAGTTCTGCAAGCTCTGAGACCACCCCAGGGCGTGGGGCGGAGGCACTGTAGCAGAGGGGGAAGCAGGAGCTGGCCGCACCCAGACCAGGCTCAGGGGACCCCCGGCGGTGCTGGCCGTGCTGTGTCCACATTCGTTCCTGAGGATGCTGACGTAGGCCTGGGTCTTTTAGAACAGTCCCTTGGCAGGGGGTCGGGGGTGGTGGGGAGCAGCTGCAGACCCGGAGCCCTCGGCGCCCCCTGGATTGGGAAGCCCAGTTGCTGGGCAGGTGCCCATGTGCAGGGGTGGGGCTTATCCTCCCTCTCCCTCCCACAGCCCTGCTACCTGCCCGCCCCCCAAGTCACTCCCCTCTCTTGCTCTCCTCTTTGCCCTCCTTGGGCCCTGCAGCACAGCAGGAGGGATGCACTGGGTTCTGTCAAGGAAGGGGGCCCAGGCCTGCACATCCCTGATTCCTAGTCAGTGGGCTTGGTTGGGGTGCGTAAGCCGGGTGGGTAGTTGTGGGGCGGTGGGGAAGATGGCAGAGGCTATGCATGTGGCTGACAGCCCCTCCTCTGTGTCCCCGGGAGCTCCACGCACCTACAGGAGGCAGGTTGCTGCTGGGCCTCCACGTGTGTGGCTCCATTTCCAGTGCCCGCCTCGGTGTCTCCACCCTTGCAGGGTTGTCATTTTGGGTGTCCTCCTCAGGCAGCTCTTTGCAGGTGGTCTTGGGAGGGGCCGTGAAAATAAGCAAGCATCTGGTGAAAAGGAAAGTGTTGGGAGTGGTTTGGGAGCCAGTGTGTGAGGAGATGTTGTTAGGACCTATGGGTGGTGGTCACATCAGGTTGGCACCTCAGGTGGCTGGGGTCTGCCTGGAGCAACCAGTCCCAACTCCACAGGCTCTGCTTGGGGAGCAGCTGGACTCCGGGACGCCTTTCAAACCCTGGGCAGGGGGCTTCTCTGGGCCCATATGCCAGCTGAGGAAAGGTACCTCCTCTGGCTGCAAGCTCCCGTGGGGTCTGGGAGAGAGGTGCCCAGCATGGCCTGTCCCGGGTGTGCGTGTGTGTGTGTGTGTGTGTGTGTGTGTGTCTGTGTATGTGTGTGTGTCTGTGTGTGTGTGTAGTGTGTGTGTGTGTCTGTGTCTGTGTGTGTCTGTGTGTGTGTGTAGTGTGTGTGTGTCTGTGTGTGTAGTGTATGTGTGTGTGTGTGTGTGTGTGTGTGTATGTGTGTGTAGTGGCATCCTGTGACCAGCAGAGGATGCTGTTGCCCCGCGTTGGCCCTAGAAGGTGCCTCTGATCCTACATGCAGCACCTCTGTCACACCTGCTCTGTTCCTCCTCTGCCGGCTTGGGCCCCTTGTTTTGGGAGCAGGCACCCTGGTGGCTCAAACAGTAAAGAATCCACCTGCAACGCAGGAGAGCTGGATTCTATCCCTGGCTTGGGAAGATGCCCTGGAGGAGGGCATGGCTACCCACTCCAGTATTCTTGCCTGGAGAATCCCCGTGGATAGAGGAGCCTGGCGGGCTACAGCCCATGGGGTTGCAAGAGTCGGACATGAGACTGAGCCATTGAGTAGAAGCACAGAGAATACCAGGCCTGAGTTTTGTGGGGTGGGGGGCTTGCTCTGTCTTGTTGCAGCCAGAGGCTGGAGGAGGGCAGCCACCGTCCTAGTCCCCGCAGCCCAGCCCCGCCTGGGTCCCTGCATGGGTAGCTCTGACACAGCCATCCTCAGGCTCTTCCTCAGCAGAAGAAGCTCCCGGTCAGCTGCCTCCCCACGGTCTGGGGGCATCTTTGGCCAATTACCTTGTGACCACCTGTGAGTGTCCTGCTGTGCTTTGGTCCCAGGATTAATGAAAGGGAGACAAGCAGTGAGAGACAAGTCCAGTGTGGCTCCCCGGAGCCCTCTTCAGCTCTAGTCCTTTCCACATCCCCCTTTCCTGGCTCCCCACCTCTAACTCCCCTCTAACTCAGGCCCCTTAGGTTTCTGGCTGTTTCTGAGTTCTTCCTGGAGGGGGTTAGCTCTGTTTCCTGAAGGGGAGGCACTCAGTTCCAGCCTGGGGTGTGCATTGCTCTGCCCGGTTTCCTGCCATCGGGACCGGTGAAGCCTCGTGAAGCAAAGGAAACACTGATTGCTTTCCTTGGAGTTTGCACTGTTTCGGCTCCCTTTTATGGGACTGCTGCTGCCAGCTCTTGGCAAGGAGGTGGGTGGGGGGCATCTACATGAGATGTCCCTGCTCTGCCCTCGCTGGCTGTGTGGCCGTGACTGCATCATGTCACTTCTCCAGCCGTGGCTGTCCCCTGTGTCTCGTGTGGTGGCATCGGAGGAGGCAGAGCCCTGCCCTCTGCTTCTCCAAAGTGCATGAGTCCTCGGGCAGGTCAGTCTGTGTACAGAACCCCCTTCCCCTCACTGCTCTGGGTGTGGGACTGCTGAAGGCCCCCCAGAACTGGTCATGGTCGCACTCTTGAGCCGGGGGGCTCCTCCGTTATGATCAGTGCTTCCTTTCCCTCCTACTCTCTGCGCCTGGCCAGGACCTTGGGGTCCAGCTGGTGTTGGGTCTTGGCTCTGATCCCGTTCTTTATTTTGTGCTGAGTTCATGACGAGCTCCAGTGGCCCGAATGAGCCCTGTGGAGGATGTGTCTTCCCAAGGTCATGGGGGAGGGTCCTTGTAGCCACGAACAGCTCCCTGGGGCTGTCTTTTGGGGTTGCTGTTGACGTTTGTCACTGAACCTGCAAGACCTAGAACAGACGGGTGTGTGGCAGCTCTCGCAGTCTTCCCCTTCACGGGCCTCTCTCCCCTTCCTTCCTGTCACCGACAGTATCACGGGCCCCGTCAGGATACTTGCTCTGTTGCCGGCAGTAAGGCCTCCCCTGCTCTTCTGGACTAGGGACAAAAAGGCAGGAGAATTCCCCCTCGGTGAGGGGTCTTGTGCACTTTGATCAGTTGGTCACGATCCTCTTGAGCCCAGCTCCCTCCTGTCCCCACACCCTCGGTCACCCCAGGTGCTGCCGGACATGCGTGGGTGGCTGTAGGAAGGGCCTCCTCCGTCACTGCAGGGCCTCTCTGACCCTGGGAGGCCCTCAGGGAATTGTACTTCTCAGAATTTAAGTTTTCCTGTGGTAGAAAGCACATAAAATGTGAAACCCCAGCTCTGTTGCTTCCTAGATGTCTAATCAAGGGTTAGTGGCTTAATTTCTCTGAGACTCATTTAAAACTTTTAAAAAATGCACACACACACACACACATGAATGTTGATTTCTGCCCTGAGTGTCCCAGAGGGTGGTTGGGAGGTGGGATGACAGACTGCGGCTCTGAGCCGCGGAGCACAACGTGAGAGCCTTCCCACTGGGAAGGGGGGCCGCCTCACTCACAGTCGCCTCTCCAGCACCCAGAGTGGTGCCCGCCGGGCACGGCTGGTGCTCACGAATGAATGGAGGCCGCTGCGAGGGGGTGAGCTGGATACGAGGGTATGAATGTGGTGGGTGAGGACAGAGGGGACGGAAGCTTGGAGCCCTTTTTTCGGGAGGTGCTGAGGACAGCTGGCCGAGGGGCCTTGTTGGTGTAGACAGCAGTGGTTGGAAGCTGCATAAATTGCTGACAGGTTCAGTCCCTGTTTAAGCTGTGCCAGTGCAGGCTGGACTTGCAAGGGAGAGACAAGAGAACAGGGTCAGCCTCAGAGGGGTGCTGCCAGGATATAAGGGGCCAGGTCAGCGGGTGGGGATGCTTCAGGGAGCGAGTCATAGGACACAAGACTAACATGGCTGGACAGCCACGCCCTAGCTCCCCTCAGGTCATGGCCTCTGGGGTCAGGCCAGCCCTGACATCGGGGCTGCACATCGGTCATCCCTCTATCTTCCAAGTGCCCGCAGACGCCCTCGATTCAAGATGCCAGCTGAGGCCCCAAGCAGCGGGTCAGTATACAACAGCAGCCCAGGTAGAGGGCAGAGGGGGCGACAGGGCCTTCTCTGGGGCGGCTCTGCCCTTTCCCCTGGGAGGACTTGGTTCCCCTGAGGCTTCTGCAGCACCCGTACGTCTCACTGCCCAGTGATTGGCTCAGGGCAGGGATGAGTCACGCTGGGCCTGGGCTGTGCCTCCACATGAGGTTCTGCTGCAGGGAAGGGAGAGAGGATGCGGCTGCTGTGTCGGCGGCAGCTAGTGTCTGTTTCGCGAGTGCGAGAAGACAGTGTGTGTAGCCGTGACTGCAGCCGCTCTGTGCGGGGTCAGGTGGTGCCAGGAGAGGAGTCTGCCCGCCGCACCTTCAGGTCTCCGTGTCCCGTTGAGGCCAAGGGAGGTTGAGGGGGTGGCTACAGGAGCCCGGGAGTTGGGGAGCCTCAGGAGCTCTGGTCCCGGCCCGCTGCAGGCTTGTTTGTGACTTTGTCCTGTTAACCTCTCAGAGCCTTTACATTTTTTTAAATCTATGTATTAAAGGATCATTGTATTTGTTGTGCTCACTGATGTTAGCATATGCTGATGTTCACGGGAAGAACCCTGGCAATAGGAACAGGTGGCGTCTGCTCCACCTTTGCCATAAGCTGAGGGGGTATCATTTACTTCTCTAGACAACCTCGTGCTCTTGCGCTGTCAGTCCCCACGCCTCACGGATGACAAGGTTGAGACACTGGCTCAGGGTTATAAAGATCGTACTCGGAGGGATGAGGATCTTTGCTTATACCCTGTGGCTCCCCGCCTGCTCGTTTAACCATCAAGCGTCCTGCCTCTGAGTGGGTGAGGTTGTGATGAAGATGAAGGCTAAGAGCAGCGGTGCTGACTACTCCTGTCTGTTGGGCACACTTTATCTGCCAGGCTCTCTTCCAGGATCTGACTTAGAGTGGTGGGTGAAAGGAAGTGGGCAGGGGCTGGACAGTAAGCAAGTTGATAGATGCATGATAGGTAGGTAGGTAGGTGGGGGGGGGGAACTGACATCTGGTCTGGTGGCACTCTGCGCCTTGTCGGGAAGAAAAGCAGGGAGACGAGGGAGGGAGTGAGTAGAGATTGTTCTTTAAGTGACGTGGCCCCTGGCAGCCTTGCTGAACACGGGGCGCTGAGGATGGACTGCGTGAGTAAGTGAGTGAGACCAGCACACCTGGGGAAGAAGGTCTGGGCAGAGGCCCTGAGGCACATGTGGACTTGGCCTGCCCACTGACAGCTGTGTGGCTGGGGCAGTGTAAGCAGAAGGGTAGAGGGCGCAGGAGATTGCAGCCTCCCCTGGGGGTGGACAAGGCCTCATAGCCAGCATGCAGAGCAATGGGAATGGATGGCCCGGGAGGGTCTGGTGAAATGGGCCTTAGCTCTGACTGCCCCTCTGCTGCCTCTTCCTCAGGTAGACGCTTAAGGCAGCAGAATGACACAGTCAACTTTGCTTCTTAAAGCTCTTTCAGTGTCTATTAAATGACAGTGCTCTGCTGCAGAACCTTGTAAGGTTTTTGTCAAGATCAAATGTCATGCTTGGAGCTGTGATGTGCAGCACAGATGCGAGTGGCTATTCCAGAAGTCAGCCCCCCTCCACCCCCAGATTGCAGTTTGGTCCCCTCCCTCCCAAGGCCCACGGCCCACGGCCCACTTCCAGAGGCCCACGGCCAGAGAGGGCATCTCCATCTCAAAACCTGAGGAACATGTTTCCCACAGGTTGTCTCACTTACTCGTTGTATCTTCTCGAGAGTGGCTGAAATGATTAGTACTCCCCTTTAACAGGAAAGGAGACTGAGGCTCGGAGAAGTCCGAGAGGTTAACACACAGCTACTGAGTGCTGGGTGGGTTTTCAACCAGCACTGTCTGGTTCTAGATTTGGTTCCCAAGAAGAAGCGGCTGGGTGTTGTGGAGGTGGGGTGTGGAGAGGAGGGTGGGAGGTCAAGGTATAGATTTAAAATTCGGTTGCGTGTGGGCAGACGTGGAGCTTCTTGGAGTGGCAGCTGCTGTTATGATCACACACCCAATTGCTGGAAAAGAAGGCAGCGTTGTAGACAGCACAGGTTAATGCACAATAAAAACCTCTGAAAACGCTCCAAGCAGATGCTAGCTGTAGCATGGGAAGCTTAGCAAAATAAGGTGAAGTCCTAGCATACCAGCTGACGACAGTTAATTGCAGAAAATAGAACAACAGCGTTGTTCAACCAAGATCTGAAAGCCTAACTCTAACCGTGATAGTGGCCACTGAGGAAGATCAGGGTCCTTGGTGGGGAGGGATGTGGGGCAGGGTTGCTTCCCTCTAGACTGGGTGAGTTAGGTAGGAGGCACAAGTGGTATCCAGCAATCTGACCCCAAGCCTCTCTGGTCTACACTCTAACACTCTTAAGGAGTTCCTGTTGTTCTTTGAGGCTTCCCTGGTGACTCAGTCTATAAAGAAACTGGAGTCCCTGGGGCTTTTGCTTTGCCTTTGGAAGTGTCAGCAGGCTGGGAAATTCTGCAAGTGTTCAGCTCGTGATGGGCAGTTTGGCAAAGAACATTCCGCAGAGGTCACTTTAAGGCAGCCCTCACCTCTAATCAAGACCTTCCTCCAGTAGAGGTAACATGCATGTGGCCGGTTCTCAAACTGCAGAGAGCGGATTCTACAGCCTTGGTGTTCTCTACCGACAGGAGACTCATTCATTCCTCTTGCTCATTCTTCATCTCCCATGTTGGCTCTGGTCCTTCCCAGGAGAGCTCACGGACACTGAACTTGCAGGCTCGTGGGGAGCAGAGTGAGACCGGAGTTGGGTGAAGAGCAGAAGGTGGGAAGAGAGTGGGCATGCGTGCAAGGGCAAGGCTGCTCTCCAGCAGGCAGCTCAGGCCATAGAGGTGGGCGGCGTACCCCGCGTGCCTTTATCAGCATTACCATGCAATATTCCCTCCGGCTTTGTCTTTGCTTTGCATTTTATCAGTACCTCCAGCGGATCCTGCTGTCCCTTTCTGTGGGTTTATTAATATTGCCCTCTGATCTATGGGTAGCTGCCATGCTTTATATTCCAGCCCCATCCCGGTTTCTCCAAACTCAGACACCATATTTAATTAGATTTTCTCCCTGGCTCAGGCAAACAGAAATTGAACTCCTGGTATATCTCTATTGCTCTGGAGCCCGGGTCTGACAGAAACAGACAGCTCTCTTTCCTTCTTTCCCTCCCTGGCTTCCTCCACTTGTGCCCTCCAACCCTACCTCTGACATTAATATTCCAACACTGGTCCATTTCTAGGTTGATTCTTTGGCCCCAAACTCTGAAACCCATCCTCAGGTCACCCGCTGCCATTCACACGATTCATGTGCTGAGGTTTCACTGCTCGGTTTGATCTTCCTCCAGACCTTGGGCAAACCTGAGAGCTGATGGGTGGGCAGAGCATGGAGGAGACGAGGTGCAGAGGGCTGTCCTGCTCTGGACGCCACTTTGATGGGTGGTTCTGCCTGGGAACGAGGAGACAAATCAGATATCCTCTCAAGATGATGACTCCACCCTCGGAAGAGTTTTCGGGAAAAGTCGCTGTTCTGTGTTACAGCTTCTCTGTCTGAAAAATGGATAGCAAACAAGAATTGGGCTTTATTGAAGTTATCGAGAATGAAGATGTTTGATCTCATTTTCTGTCAACAAAATGAGAGGGGTTGAGAAGAGATGCAGGGAGGAGCGTTCCCAAGATAGTTGAGCGGAAGGACGTGAGCTCACCTCCCCGCACAGACTTGTCAAAGTTATAGCTATTGACGGAACAGCCTCAGAAGATAAAGACTGGAATCTGCCAGCAAAGACTGTCTACAACTACAGATTACAAAGTGCTTAATATCCAAAATATATAGAGAGCTAATACAACTCAGTATCAAAAAAACCAAATAACCTGATTAAAAAATGGGCAGAATATCTACATTGAGATTTTTTTTCCCAAAGAAGACATACATATGCCAACAGGCACATGAAAAGATGCTCAACATCACTAATCATCAGGAAAATGCAAATCAAAACCACAATGAGATATCATGTCACATGTATCAGAATGGCTATCATCAGAAAGAACACAGATAACGCGTTGGCAAAGACGTGGAGAAAAGGGAACCCCAGCACACTGTTGGTGGGAGTATAAATTTGCAGTGAGTCAGATAAAGACAAATACCGCCTGTTAGCTCTTGTATGTGAAATCTTAAAATTAAATGAGTGCATATAACAGAAAAGAAACAGACTCTCAGATTTAGAGAACAAACTAGTGGTAACCAGTGTGAGGGGCAATATAGGGAAGGAGGATTAAGATGTATAAACTGTTATGTATAAAATAATCTACAAGGGTGTATTGTATAGCACAGAGAATATAGCCAATATTTTATAATAACCATAGAGGATAATATATAAAAATTTCAAATCACTATGTTGTATGCTGCTACTATGTATCAAATCACTATGTATGTATGTATGTATCCCATGGACGGAGGAGCCTGGTGGGCTGCGGTCCATGGGGTCGTTAGGAGTCGGACACGACTGAGTGACTTCACTTTCATTTTTCACTTTCATGCATTGGAGAAGGAGGTGGCAACCCACTCCAGTGTTCTTGCCTGGAGAATCCCAGGAACGGGGGAGCCTGGTGGGCTTCCGTCTATGGGGTCACACAGAGTCAGACACGACTGATGCGACTTGGCAGCAGCAGCAACAGCATACCTGAATTAAAAAAAAAAAAAAAAAGACCTACAGAGAACATAGCAAGGAGTTGGTCCTGGGCCAGCTTCCTGTGCCAAGGATAGTCCTTTGGGCAGGAGCTGGACAGCCAGGGTCTCCAGCAGCCCATACCCCTGACCCTTCCCTAGGGAGGGGACCCAGGGCAGCCTGGGACCCAGCAGAGCTCACCTCCCTGCCCCACCCCTCTCACTCTCTTGAGAAATTAATATATTTGAGACTCAGCTTCCTCATCAGTTAAATGGGGATAATGTCAGTGCCCTGCGTGCATCTCATAGGTGTCCCGCTCAGGTAGAATCACGTGCCTGAGTGTCTCTTGTAGGCGGTGATGCCCTCCATGAGAGCAGGCACGCCCCTTCTCAGTTAAGTCTTGATTTGTAATTGCCTTTGGAAGAGAAGAGGGCATGGGTGACGTTCTCTTTCATCCTAGAATCATAGATCATGGAATGCTTTTATTTAGCTGTGAAATGATTTTTATTTTATCAGGGAAATTTGATAATTAGCCTTCCTTGCTTGAGCACTTAGACTGGTATCAGGAGAAATTTAAGCTGTCAAAAGGGGGAAAAAAAAAGGAGGAGGAGGGAAAGAAGAAAGGAAGGAAGAATGAAAAAGAGAAAGAAAAGGAAGAAAGCAAGCAGGCAGAATGCAGAGAAAGTGGTATATCTGAATTCCTTGGGTAATTTGAAATAGCTTCATACCATGATGTGAACGCATGCACATTTATTTTACATCTGGTGAATATTTAGGAAACTGAAATGTGAGAGCTACAGAGCACACCCCGGAGGGTAAGAAGGGCTGGGGATGGGCGGGTCTGCCTGGCGCCCAAAGGCCACAGAGGGAGAAAGCAACTCTGGAGGAGTGACCTGCCCACACTCGGCTGGTCATCCTGGTTCCCACCCAGCCCACTAGCTGGGAGGAGCTCCTGGGTAATTAGGGGAAGGGGACTCCTCTGTGCCTTGGTCCTGGAGAGGGCATTTGAAGGGCACATGAAAGGCAGAGGGAAGGCGCAGCCCGGCCTCTCTGTCTGACTGAGTCGGGGCTCAGTGGGCGTGGTGCTGGCTGCAAGAGAAGCGTTTGGAGCCCGGTGGGCCTGGGCTGGACTCCGGCTGTGTCGCTTATTAGCAGCGTGACCTCTGGCCGCTTGTAAATCTCTCTGAGCCTCAGGTGTGCCAATGCATCAGAGGGAAATAGCACCTGCTTCGTGGGGTGACTATGAGGGTGGAGGGGGTCCTGCGAGGGTGGCCTCTGTGGCTTCCTGACCATGTGCTCCTGGCCCCTCCACTGGTTGATCTCTGCTTTCCCTGCCTGAGGACCCCGGGCTCTACTGCGGGGCTCAGGATGCTAGGGTGAAACAGATCTTCAGAGAAGCCACCTTTGCCTTCTGATCCTGACATCTGACAGGTGGGATGTGTGATGGCAGGGGGTTAGGAGGGGGGTCAAGCATTTGAGTACCCGGGGCAGAAATAAAGATGCTCAGAGGTTCTGGTGGAGCAGGGCGTCAAACACTTTTTGTCAGCACAACCCTTGAGATCTTGCCTCTTCAGACCAGAGTCTTAACCTGGAAGCTCTCAGGCCCAACCAGGTAAAGGTGAGACAGGTCTGTGATGGAGTCCTGGCCTCTTAGACCCTATTATAGAGCCCCTTTCCCAGAGAAGACCCGCCCTCCCTGCCCAGGGGGTGTCCCAAGACTTTGGGGGCACAGGGCTGGTTAATGCAGGGCCGCTTCTAGATACTCTCTTAATCCAGAGGTTATCTCCAGACAGCACCATATCTCTCGGTAGAGGGGTTCTGGCTGTTCCCAGCTTGCCTGTATTGCTGCATATCTTAGGTCAGACGACACTGGCTGCTCCCAGATGTCAGCAGCTCAGTGCAGCACAAGTTTGCTTCTTGCTCGCGTGATGGTCTAACATGGGATTTCTCGTCAGCAGATGGCGGTCCATCCTGTGACGGTGGAGGCCTCAAGACCCTTTGTCCGTGCTTCTTTCATTTCAGAAGGCCGTGCTGCCTGTTTATCTAGAGGCGGAGGGGAGAAGCACGGTGCAGGCACAGATAGGCTTATATGCCAGGAAAAGGCACCACGTGTTCACTCGTTTTCCATTTGTGAGAACTCCACATGTGGCCACATGTGTGAGACTGGGAAATAGAGTCTGGCCGTGGGCCCAGAGAGGAGGGCACAGCCGAAGTCTGAGTGTCGGTGGACAACCGGCCAGCTCTCCACAGGTGACCCTCTGGTGACCCCCTTTTGGGGTCGTGCTTCCTATACAGAGCTCCTTGCATACTCTGACCTCTGAGGATGCACAGTCTTCCATGCCAGGATTCCCTGGTTCTCAAGGTATGCGAACTGAAAGCTGAGCTCTTCACCCCCTATGCTTGCCCCCAACACTCACCAGGGTCCCCTGCCCATTCAGGTGGCACCCAGTGGCAAGTGCTAGGATTCCACAGAGGTGGTGAGATCTCAGTGGGTGGGCAGTGGGCAGAGGCTCCACTCTGGGTCTGACCCTGCCCAGGAGAGAAGTCCTGTCTACTGCTCTCAGAGCTCGTGCCCTGCCCTTTGTCCTCTGGTCACAACTGAGGAGGGCGCTGGGGAGACTGTCCTCCTGGGAGTGGCACCACTTTCCCAGTCTGCTCCCCTCTGGGGCAAGTTTTACACTCCCTCTGGTATTCAATTCCCTTAAATCTCTGGTAGGTTTCTGAACTATTTGCTTCCAGTCAGTTCCAAGTGCTGGTAACCGCACCCAAAGTTCTTTCCGAGGTTGGGTTCTCAGTGTGCTTAATTCTTTCTTCTCTGCCTCTACCTCATGCCTACCCGGCCCCCAGTTTCATAGAAGCCACCCTGAGCCATCAGAGCTATAGGCTTGGCAGCTGGTTGTTGTGCTTTGGCTGTCATCACAAAATACTGAAGCCTGAATGATTTAAAAAAGGCCCTCGTCTCACGGTTTTGGAGGCTGGAGGTCCGAGGGGTAGGTATGGGGTTGTGTGGGACTCTTCCTCCTGAGGGCTGTGAGAGCCTGTTCCTGCCCCAGCCCTGCTTCTGGTGGTCTATTGCCAGTCTTGGATGTCCCCTGGCTTCTGCTCCATCACCCTGACCCCTTCTTCCATCTTCACTTGGCCTTCTTCCTGTGAGGCTATCTCCATGTCCACACTCCCCCTTTCCATAGGGTGTCATTTTACTGGAAGGGGCTCCCTGCTCATCTTCACTAGGACCTCATCTTCACTAGTCTCATCCAGATAAGAGGCCCTGGGGCTAGCGCTTCGGCCTCTGAATTGTTTGGGGACACAATTTAACCCCCAGCAGAAAGCACACAGCCTCTTAAGCCTGGTCTCTGCTTCACTGAGGATTCTTATTGCGCCTCTGCTACTAAAAGCCCCCTTCAGTTTCATTTCGATCCCAGCCCTTCGAAGCCCCAAATTTCTGAACTCTCTTCAAACATCCTCCCTAGAAAGACAACCAGAGGAAAGGAGATAAGCACACATTGAATACCTGCCGAGTGCCAGGCACCACTGCATATCCTGTATCCTTTCAGCTACAAAATCTGGGGATTCTGTGAAATTAGAACCTTCCATTCCTACTGGAGAGAACTTTTCCACAAGCAAAACATTGTTTTCATAATTACTGTTTTTCATTGAGGTATATTTGACACATAACAGTATGTTAGTTTGGGGTGTACAATATCATGTTGGATATTTGTATATATTGTGAAGTGATCACCATGGGAAGTCTAGTCAACATCCATCACTATGCTTAATTAAATTTTTTTCTTAGGATAAGGACTTTATAAAAAACTTATTGATTTATTTGGCTGTGTGGGTCTCAGTTGTGGCATTTGGGATCTTTAGTTGCAGCATGTGGGCTCTAGCTCCCTGACCAAGGATGGAGGCTAGGACTTCTGCACTGGGAGCTTGGAACCTGGGCCACCAGGGAAGCCCTGTAATAGGACTTTTAATCATGTACTCCCTTAGCAACTTTCAAATACACAATGTAATATTTTAACTAGAGTTATCACAGTGCACATCACATCCCCAGGACTTAGGTTTCTTTTTTTACAATTGGAAGTTTGTAGATTTTGACCCTGTTCACCTATTTCACCCAGCTTGGCTTTTGTTCTTTGTTTTTTATTTTAGATTCTACACAAAAGTGAGATCATACAGCACTTGTCTTTCTCTGTCTGACTTATTTCACTCAGCATAATGCCCTCAAGGTCCGTGCACGTTGTCACCATCCAGAAGCAAACTCTGAACTGCACACACCCTCTCTAACCTGCTCACTTCTCTGTCGAGATGTCAGTCCCTGGGGGAGTGTTCCTTGAACTCCTAGCTTAGAATTCTGCTGCTCCAGTGCTTGCGGTCTCAGACACTTTCTTGCGCTTTTTCCTATAGCTCTTGTCCTGACCCCCTTCTGGTGAAGTGTGCCGTTTTCTAATATTCTTGTTTGTTGTCCGTCTCTCTAGGTGTGTGCCTTGTGGAGACAGCAGCGAGTTTTGCTGCTTTGTCAGTGAGGCACGCTCTCAGTGCTGGAGCAGCGCTGGGGCACTTCGCCTGCAGTCACTGGATGCTTGTTGAACGCATGAATTGAAGGCGTCGGGTGGAAATGGGGAGACGGGCCAAGGGCAAGTTCCTGGTGGCAGAGCCAGCGTTGCAGGCCAGCAGATGGATGAGTTCCCACTGTGATTTCCCAGGGGTGGATGTGAGGTGAGGTAAGTCGCTTCATTGTTCTGTTCTTTAGTTTCCTTGTTGGAAAATGGGGACAATCTCAGTCCATCCGTGATGGGACTGTGGGAGGATTAACTCACAGAACACGCAGGAAACACTCCTAGGAGCCCAACATGCAGGTGGGCTGACAAATGTCGCTCTTACTCGTCCCACTTTGGCGACGCTGGTGCTCACAAAAGATCTCTCTGCCTTTTCTCCTGTCACTTTGCTTGACCCCTTATCTCAGAGAACATGATATGATGCCCCTGTAGGTAAGGAGGCAGAAGGTGGGTTTTACTGATTCTAGTCCACTTTGTTTCTTCCTGGCCCCGTGGACAGTTACTCAGTCCTGTGCACAGCTGTGAGACCACTGGGCTGGCCGACAGCTGGCCTTGTCCCCGGGTGCTGTCCCACCCCACCCCCACCCGGCTGGATGCCTGGGTCCTTGAGCCTCATCATGCCCCTGCCTCATTTCTTTATTTGTGAAATAAAGGGATTTCTCTTTTGGTAGGTAATTTGGGGGCATCAGAAGGCTGTAACAGAAATGAAGCTGGAAGGGGCTTTGAGTAATAACAGCCCATAATACTTTTCATTAAACGAAGTGGGTCACGTTCATTTGATTCCAGCTGTTCCTGATACTGCCCTCTGTGGTTTAGCCAGAACTGCTTCTCCCCAGTCACTCAAGCCTCTAGATTCTGCGGGCTGTGGAGCTTGCCAGACTCCCATGCCTCTCCTAGTGTCACACAAATAGGTTCTCCTTTGGCCTCTTTCTATGAATTGTCCTAGACCATTGGGATTCGCCTTGGCTCTGCATGTGGGAGTTCCAGAGCGTCGGAGCCCAGCAGGCTGAGATGCGCAGGTGCAGGGAGACAAGGGAGGGGTGAGGGGGTCAATGGCGACAAGTCACCGACCCCCACCCCGTCCCTTCTGCACATGGGAGCTAATTCAGGGCCAGCGAGGGCAGGGCTGGACAGTTGTATCCTGACTGACTGTCCGCTTATTAATGAAGAGCAGATAGTGTAGGACTGTAATGACATCACAGCCTGTCGGGTCTAATTATGCTAATGGATTTCTACGGCTCATCACTGGGGCTCCCAGGTGGCTCCTGTCAGGGATTTCCCCAGAGGACCCTGAGAGGCTGCTGGGATGGAGTGGGAGCCTCTCCGTTCAGTGGAGCGGCCAGCGTGTTCCCTGGAAGCCAGCTGGCTGGCGGGGCCCCTCCCCTGCTGCAGGGTCTCTGGAGAGGGCTGGGTATGAGCTGTGCGTGAGACAGTGGAGTGGGAGGGCGGCTGGGCCACACGGTACCTGTGGCTCCACAGGGAGTGCACCCTTCCTTGTGGCCTGAGACTCGGTGTATTCCTTACTGGCCTGTGGCTGGGTGTGGCCAGGCAATATGTGCCCCCCTTCCAGTTTCCCTCTGACCTTCCTCTCGTCCTGCCAACTGGGTGGGCCCAGAAGGGCCAGGGGAGGACTCAAAGCAGCAGTGCCCCTCCTGGCCCCACCCCCACCATCCATGCTGGCCCACTGTCAACTGGGATGTGAGCAAAAAATAAGCCTCCAGGGTTTTTGTAAATAGCGGTTAGTCTGCCCTGACTAGTGCAGGCTGTTTTCCTGACATATCCTTTGAAGAAACAGTAAATAACATTTGTAGTTAAGTCCCTTTCTTTAATGTACTGACACATCAATGCCCTGCCTCTCCTAGCCCGCCAGCCACAGCTGATTACTTCAAGGGTGTGCAGATGACCTAAACTGAGTTGGCCACCTCCCCTGGCTGGGGCCCTTGGACTTGGAGTTGAGTGGGCTGGTGTTGGGCGTGGTGGAGGAGAGGGGCCCAATGGGGCAGCTGTTGGTTGCTGCTGGGCACAGAAACAGGGCTGGGCGGCGGGAGAGGATGCCTTGCACCTTGGGGAGTGAGGAGCTGGGCTGGTCCCTCCTGTCCCAGCTGTGCTTTCCTGTGTTCTCTGATGGATTTCTGGTTTATATGATCAGCTCTCTGTGTGTCTACTTTTAGTGGCTTTCATTTGTTGTAAACCAGAGTTGACTAAGACAGAAGTCACGTGGAAGGGTGTTGGTGGAATTCCGGAAGGAAAGAGCACTGTACACAGCACATTGTACGTTATGATCTTGAACTTGTCTGGTCATTGTATATAAATATATAAGGAATACATAATGGACACCAACAGGTTGTTTCTGGAACTAAAAGCAATATAGGTCATTTTGAAACTTTCCTGTGCTTTTGGCATTTCGTTTTTGTACCACCAGCTCTGGATTCTGCTTTTTCTCCTCTCGGTCCCTGACTGGCTCTTCTGAAGGATTGCTGGCCAGATCGGAAGTCTGGCTTCTACTCTTTGGTGCCTGTTGAATTCTTTCACTTCTGTTACTGCCTTGTCCACCTAGCCTGTCCACACCTCCTTCCCAGGAGCCAGCTGGCTTGAGTTGGTCTCACTTTCCAGAGCAGAGATGATCATCTTTGTCCAGCTCAATCCGTGGCCCCTCTCCTTCCTGCTTGTGCCTCAGAGGCTTGGCGTTACAGAGCTCCAGCAGTCACACTGAAGACACAGCAGACTCACACAGGCCCTCTCCTGGAGCTCCCCGGGCCCCAGCCCAACTCTCTCCTGGGAGGGCATGTTGGTCTCCCTGCTTCTGAACACTGGGGATGCTTGCATGCGTGGAATTGCCCCAGCTTCATATACGGTGCTGTTGGTTGAAACTCATATTTTGAAAATGCTTGATGACAGTTTCATTTTATTGTTTGTTTTAATTATCACCCTCTTATTGCCTTGCAGTAATGTTCTCTTTCCCCTGCAGGAATGTTAGTCCAAACACAGCTGCCTCCTTGGGTTCTGTGGAAGCAGAGGCCTGGAAGAAGTGAAGCAGACTGCAGGCAGGAAATGAGTTTGACTCGAAATCTGTGTGCAAGAGTCTCAAACCTGCCCTGGGTTTGGGAAGCGTCCCCAACAGGGGCCATGAACCCTGGGGGCTGACATAGCTGACTAGTGCTCTGAGGCCGCAATAGCCACTCTCAGAGCTGACTGTCCTGGGAGGGGGGTGGTAGAGATGTTTTCAATCCTCTTTTTGGGAGATGGGACATTCATTTATTAGGAAATTAGAAGTCAAAGCTAGTAGGAATCCATAGTTGAAAGTGCTGAAGTACAGTTCAGAAATACCTTTGTTGCTTTAAATGATATCTGTGTTTACATATGAGGCATCTTGTAGGATTCATGAGGACTTTGCATCATTTAGCAGGAAGGATCAGCAACTATAACTTTGACCTTCTTGTAACTTCGCTGCTCCTTGGGATGCATGGCCTCCCCTGACAGGCACATTTGTACAGTTGCAGGGACTTTGTGATGAGTGTGAAGTGCTCACAGAATGCAAATGTCATTGATAACAGCAATTATCGGGCTCAAAACTAAACCAAGGAAGTCAATATTATTCCCATTTCTACTCCTATTCCTACAACATGAACCAGTGCTCTAAGAAGTTGTGTTCTCTCTGAGGTCACAGCATCGTGGGGGTGCAGTAAAAAAAACTCGAGACCACCTTGCTCCAATATTGATGCCTTATTTCTCTAAACACGGAACAATGAACAAAAACCCACAGCAACCCAACCCAACCCAATTCAGCCCAAATCAAGCCAGCCCAATACAACCCAACCCAAGTCAAGCCAACTCAACCTAAGCCAGCCCAAGTCAGACCAACCCAATCCAAGTCAAGCCAATCCACCCTAACCCAACACAAGTCAACACAACCCAACCCAACAGAACCCAATACAACCCAACACAAGACTGAGTTGCTTAGAGGGCAGGAGAGAGCTCTCCCCACTACACGTGGGAGACATTTATGTCTTTCAGTTTCCCAGTTCCCCTTGGATTGACTCTTGTTAGCAGCTGATAGATTGTGACGTTTCAAGGAGAGAAACATCACTCAGGGTATCCAGATCTCCCAAATATTTGATACTTATGTGGTAATGGGATTTGGTGCGGGCTTTGCTAGGGGGGCCCTGGGGTAGCATGTGCTGATGACTGTCATTCATAACATATCAGGTGGAGGAAATACTATCAGTCTTGAGAAGAATGAGAGCAAACACTTTGAATCTTGTTCTGTGAAACTTTTGTTCAACTTTTACCTTTACACTCATTTGGGCAGTTTTCTGTCCTTCTGATCCTCCCTGAGCTCACACATCCCCCAAACTCTTCTGTTGCTGGGGAGACAGTTTTGCACATGCACTGTTCTGTCTTCAGAGCACAGGGCTGTGTGCTGAAGGCTCCTTAGCCTCTCCTTATGGATCTTGTGAAATTTCATTGTCTCATCAGAGGATCGAACCCTTTACAATTAGGTTTCTATGGGTAAGAGATGGTGAGAAGCACTGGTATTCCAGCAGCCATTTTCAAATACCAATTATTAATCTGACAAGCCAGGGGGATTTGGGGCTTTCTGAGCCAGACACTAACGGAGAGGCTGAACATGTTCAGTCTCTAAAAGCTTAGGATCTGGGCCCAGCGGTCCAGCAGGATTACTTCCTTGCCGTGTAAATTTGTGTTTTGGCCCGAAGTCCTTCTCGGTACAGGGAAAGGCCTCTGTCAAAAGCAGGCTGAGTGTGGCAGCTGTCCCAGGCCTGGCCGCATTTCCTTCCCTCCCCCGCCTCCTTTCTCGTGGGCCTTTCGGTGGGGCTGGGCCCTCGTGAGGCTTATCAGGTGCACCTCATTCACTGGGTTCCACTGTATGAGATGGGGCTCAGCTGGAGGCAGTGGCGTAGGGGGAAAAAAGGGCTGATTGAATTTGGTTTGGGACCAGCTCCAAGTCCCGCAGGCTTGCTAATGTTTGGGGGGTGATTTCCATATCACTCTAAAGTTGCTTGTCTTTCTCCCAAAGCTAAGGCTACTGCCAAGAGTGGAGGACTTAAAGCTGAAGGCTGCCCTAAAGATGGGAAATGAGACAGACTCCATTTCTGGAGCTTGTGCTCTGCACGTACGTGTGTGTATGTGTGTGCATACATGTGTGCACATGCATGTGTGAGCATGATGGCCCTTGGCTCCCTGCTGACTCCCTGTCACAGAGATCACAGTATTGAGGAGACACCCAAGGCCTGGCTAGACACTCGGAGGGGGGTTCTTGGAAGGAAATGGAGTGCGCCAGTGTGAGCTTGGATGCTCTGGAGGATTGTGCAGGGCAGGGTTGGCGACGAGTGTAGGATGACCTTCAGTGAAGCAGGAGGAGCCCGGCAGCCCATGCGCAGCCAGATCTGGGGGAATTCTGCCATGCAAGTCACTTGCTTCTCTGCACCATGTAGTTGGGTACAGTGACCCTCGGTGGAGCATGTGGAGCTGGGCAGCCCACCTGCAGCCAGATGCTGGTGTGGCATGTATGCCGTTCCTGACCCCGGGAGAAGGGGACACCCTCAGCCATGGGAGGGGCGTCGGGTTGCTGGGACAGGCTGGAGATGAAATTGGGCAGGAAGAGAAGCAGAAACTGAGTGATGTCTGACTTTGCCATGGGTTATCTTTATCCTGAAGAAGGGGACTGTGACCCTGTCAGCCCCAGATCACAAGAGAAGCCTTTCCTGAGTTCCTGAAAGGTACATGAGGCTTCCTTGGTTAAACAATCTCAAAGAACAGATCTTTTCCTTCAGAGCTCTTACCCAGCTTATAATTAGAATGAGTTTCATGTTATATTATATCACGGCTGTGCTGAGTCTTCGTTGCTGTTTGTGGGCTTTCTCTAGTTGTAGAGAGCAGAGGCTACTCTAGTTGTACACGGGTTTCTCATTGCAGTGGCTTCTCTTGTGGAGCACGAGCTCTAGGGCGCATGGGTTTCAGCAGTTGTGGCTCCCGGGCTTAGCTGCCCTGCAGCATGTGGAATCCTCCTGGACCAGGATCAAACTTCTGTCCCCCACACTACAGGCAGATTCCCAATCACTGGACTGCTGGGAAGTCTTCACGTTTGCTTTTTAATGGCTGTCATGCTCCAGCATGACGGCACGAAAAATGATCCTTCAGTGTACGATCCTTGCACTAAAAACGCAAGGATCATCTGCACTTTCCCAACCAGCCTGTGTCCAGTGCTCATCACAGCGGCTGACACGCTGTGGAAATGTCGTAGGTGATGACTGCAGGAACACGGGTCCCGGCCACAGTGTAGGGGCTCGTTTGCCTGCATGTGGGCAACTCTTCCAGAAGACCAGGTGAGATAAGGGTAGGCTGAAGCACGTGGGAGGTGGTGTGGACAAACGGGAAGAAGTGGGCAGACATGAGAAGCAGCCAGGTGGTTGTGGGGGGTTAGCTGCGAGGAAAGCGGGAAGGGCTGCCCACGCTTCTTTCTGGAACAACTGCATGGATAGTGTGCCTTTTGCTGAAGTGAGTTCTCAGAGAGGAGCTTCATGAATGGCCTGGGTGGAGATAACTCATCCAGTCTGGGCCTGGTTGCCCCAGAGGTCAGTGCAGTGTCACATCTAACTTCTCACTCGTTCTCCCATCTCCCGTTCTCGGCATGTGGATACTTTTCCATCTAGCTCTCATGCATGAGTCTGTTGTCCACACAAATGATATGAAGTGAGTAATTCTCTATTGTCAGCTCTTCAGACGTGGTCACTTGAGAAATGTGGGGAAAGACAGGATGAAGGCTTCAGGCCTGTGCACCGACTTTGCCTCTGGAAAGCTCTGTTCTGACTCCCTGGACTTCCCTCCCAATTTAAACAGGATTGACAGGCTGGGCAGGGGAGTTTGTGTGCTTCACCAAACCATCCTTGGCCCCCGGTCCAGCCCACAGCCCTTAAAAGACATCCCTGTTGATTGTATTACTTTTCTTCTCAGTTCAAGCTGGTTGAATTAGAGGTGGACACTTGATCCCAGGCCAGCTGACCAGAGTGGTCAGCCAGATTCCCTTAGGGATTTGGTCAGTGGAGGCATTTGAGCTGAAAACCCTACAGGCTTGGGCTGAGGTGTTCTGAGGGGCCAGAGGAATGTAAAGAATAGATGGCCCACAGTGAAGAGACAGAGGAGGACATCGATACACAAGTGGAGATGAAAGGCTGGCTGGAGGCAGGCAGTGAGAGACCCATCTCCAGTTCTTATTTCAGTGGAAGTGAAGGGACCTCATGTCCTTTCTCCTCAAATGTCAAAGGCAGCTCAGAGAGACTGGGAACTTGACCTCCTCTCCTCGTAGGAGCAAGCTGGGGATGAAGTCACTACTGCTTGCTTCTGCTTGTTTACCTGAAGTATTTCTGAGGTATAGTCAAAGAGTGATAGCAAAAGTTTGTGTAATCACCGACTGGATAGACCAAATCTTACCATTTTCTCTTTTGTTCTATTTCATGACCTCCCTGTACTTCTCTCTAGTTCTATCCACCTCCCTCAGAGGTACCCCCTACTCTAGATTTATTGTTTATCAGATAATTTTACCATATTCAATTTACACGCTGACATTATAAAGTATTGGGTTTGGGAACTTGGTATTAAACTTTATAATAATTGGCTTTATTCTGTAAAAAAGAAGCTATAATGTTCTTTTCACTTTGTGTTGTGTATTTTAGATTTATCCATGTTACTCACCATAGGTCTGATTTTTTCATTTGCACCGCTGTAAAATATTAAGTCACATGATTGTATTCTAGTTTATCCATTCTTGTATTGATGGTCTTTCTCACCAGCATTTGGTATCATTAGATTTTTTAATCAGTGCCAATGGATGGATGTGAAATGATATATCACTGTTGTAATTTACATTTCTATGAATGCTAGTGACTTGGCTACATTTTCATACGTTGGACATTTCAGCTTTTATCCCCCCTATGAATTGCCTGTTTATTCCAGTTGCCAGTTTCCCCCCATAGGATTGATTTGCTTATTTGGTTTCTATATATTCTGAATATAAACCCTTGTTGGCTCTATGTCTTGCATAAGTCTATTTCTTATCTGTGGCTTGTCTTTTCAGTTCGTATATGGTAACTTTTCATGTTCATAAGTTTTCAGTTTTAGTGTGAAATATATGAGCCTTCTTTATGGCTGGTGCTTTTGTGTCTTAAGAAGTCTTTTCCTACCCTAAGGTCATAAAGATATTCTCTCATTTTCTTTCAAAAGTTTTTAAAGATTTGCTTTTAGTTTTTAGATCCATGTGGAATATATTTTTGGTCTGGAGTGAGGAATATAATTTTGTTTTTTTTCCAAATGAGTAATCTTGTTACCTTGGCATCATTTGTTTATTATCTTTACTTTGCCTAGTACTAATCACTTTGTCATATATACCAGCTTTCACTGCATTGAAGGTGCTGCCTTGCGCCCTCTATTCTGTTCTCTTCATTTCTGCAGCGGTGTCACATTATTTTAATTTTAGCTTTATATTATCTTTTTTTGCTCTACCATCAATACAAGAATGGATAAACAAGTATACAGTCATGTAACTTAATATTCTATAGCAGTGCAAATGAAAAAATCAGACCTATAGTGAGTAACATGGATAAATCTAAAATACACAACACGAAGTGAAAAGAACATTACAGCTTTTTTTTTTTTTTACAGAATAAAGCCAATTATTATAAAGTTTAATACCAAGTCCCCAGACCCAATACTTTATAATGTCAGCGTGTAAATTGAATATGGTAAAATTACCTGATAAACAATAAATTTAGAGTAGGGGGTACCTCTGAGGGAGGGACAAGTAGGATGGAACTGGAGAGAAGTTCAGGAGGTCATGAAATAGAGCAAAAAATGTCTGATGTAATTATTATGCCCACTTTATTCTTTCTAAAAACTTTTGATCAACTTTTCATCTTTTGATTTTCTATACACATTTTAGATCAGCTTGTCATGGTACTCTAAAATTCTTGTCTGATTTTATTGAAATGACACAAAATGTTTAGACTAGTTTGCAAAGAAGGATCAGTTTCATAATATTATCTTCCCATTTATGACATCTCTTCATTTATATTTTCCTTAACATATTTCAATAAAATTTATTATTTTTTTCAGAAACATAATATATTGCTTTTGTTTTTATATTACTCTATGTCATTATTATTTTTCTATTATTTTGTATACTTTAAAAAATTTAAATATTATTTTAAATCTACTTTTGCTTATATGCAGGCATACAACTGACTTTTATAAATTATTTATATCTGTAATAAACTTGCTGAACTTTCTTATTGGTTCTAGTTTTTTGTTTTCTGTTTATTTTTTCTTGATTTTTATTATTTTGTTTTTTTAAAAAAAGCTTTGTGTATTATCTTGTTATGTTCCTACATTCTTGATTTTAGGTATTTCTCAATCTTTATTTTCTAGTAAATGCATTTTAAGGCTATACATTTACCTCTAAGCACAACTTTAACTGCATCTTTCAAGTTTTAAAAAATTTATTTGTTTTTAATTGAAGGATAATTGCTTTACATTATTGTGTTTTTTTTCTCCCATACATCAACATGAATCAGCCATAAGTATACTTTTGTTCCTTCTCTCTTGAACCTCCCTCCCCCTTTAAGTTTCAATATATTATATTTCTATGGCTCAATTCTAAATATTTTGTTACTTAAGTAGTGATTTACTATATTCAAGGGGTTATTAAAGAATACATTGAAATTTCTAACATTTATCTCCTGGACAATCTTGGTCTATCTCTTTATTGTTCATTTTCATATAAATACAATTTATCAGAAGATGTGTTCTGGGATACTGATACTTCTAAAATTTCTGAGATGTTCTCTGTGTTAATTCAAGTTCAGTTTTCTTGAATGCTTTAAGGATGTTTTTCATTTGTTGGTACAGCAGTCCGTTGTCATGTCTGTCTGATCAAATGCAACTTGCTTTGTTGAATGAGTCTCTAATATCTTAACTTCATCTACTTGCTTTATCTATTTTGTATAGAAATACTCTAAAGTCTCCAGGTATGATTGTAAAATGTTCATTTCTTTAAAAAATTATTTTAATTGGAGGCTAATTAGTTTACAATATTGTAGTGGTTTTTGCCAAACATTGACATGAATTAGCCATGGGTGTACCTCTGTTCCCCATCCTGAAACCCCCTCCCACCTCCTTCCCATAAAATGTTAATTTCTTGATGTAATTCTGTCAGCTTAAAATATATTTTGAGTCAGAATCATTATTTGGATAAAATAACAATCTTTATCATTTCCTGGTAGATTGTTTTGTTGATCATTCTGCACTGGCCCATTATGGTAGACTGTATTATTATTAAAATGTTCACTTCTCCCACTAAGGGAAGATTCTTACTTCTCTTCCCTTGACATGAAGTCTAGTTGTGTAACTTGGTTGGAGCAGTGAAGTAGAGTGGAAGTGAGAAGTACCACTTTCAAACAGAAGATCATGGTTCATGATGCCTTTTTCTTTCCTCCTGTCATGGGACCAGCAAAGTTTTGGATAGAGATTAACCCAGCAGCTAGGGCCCAAGAGTGAATGTATTATAAAACAGATCTGCTCCCACCTATGATGGATGTGTTTCTAAGTGGGAAGTAAGCCTGTTTTTGAGTAAGAAGCTGAGATCTTTTGGGTTACTTGTTGCTGCCACCTAACGTAACCAATCCTGACTAATGCTTTCAAAGGAAGCTGGGATGGCTACAGTCATGATAGACAGAAATCACTCCCATGAGTGCCTTCTACCTGAAGGTTGATTTCTGTGTATCATGACTGTAGTCATCCCAGCTTCCTTTGAAATACTGTTTTCCTGGCGTATCCTCTTTAATCTCCTTCCCTTCAATCTTCTTGAGTCTTACCGTTTCGGTGTGTCTCCTGCAAACCACATTTAGCTGTATTTTGTTTTTATTCTATTCTGAGATGCTCTGGCCATTTAAATTTATTGTTTCTGCTGATGTATTTCTTCCATCTTGGTTTGTGATTTCTGTTTCGCATACTTTTTGCTTTTGTTTTTGCCATCTCTCCCATCATTCGCAAACTGATGTAGTGAGCTGATGGTAGCATCCAGAAAGGGGTATTCCATTCCTAATCCCCAGAATCTGTGACTGTGTATATGTGAGAAGAGTGAGTATGGCCTTATATGGCAGAAGGTATGATTCAGTTAATCGCCATCTTGGGAGAAGCAGCTTATTCTGTATTATCCAACTTGGCTCTAAGTACAATCATATGTATCTTTATAAGACAGATACACAGAAGAGAAGGAGGCAGAGGTTGGAAAGATGTAGCCATAAGACAAGGAAGGTGGGCAGCCCCCAGAGGCAACAAGCAGCTTCTTCCTTGGACCCTCCAGAGGGAGTGTGGTCCAGCCAATGCCTTTCTCTAAGACTCTGGCCTCTAGAGTTGTGAGATAGTAAGTTTCTGTTGTTTAAAGCTACCTGGTTTGTGGTAATTTGTTACAGCGGCCACAGAAAACTAACACAGGTGGAAAAAAGGTATTTGTATCCTTGGGTCATCATGAGAATTAAACAGGGTAATACAAATAAAGGAGTTATTAGTGTCTGGTGTCGGAGAAGGCAATGGCACCCCACTCCAGTACTCTTGCCTGGAAAATCCTATGGACCGCGGAGCCTGGTAGGCTGCAGTCCATGGGGTCGCTAAGAGTCGGACATGACTGAGCGACTTCACTTTCACTTATCACTTTTCACTTTTATGCATTGGAGAAGGAAATGGCAACCCACTCCAGTGTTCTTGCCTGGAGAATCCCAGGGATGGGGGAGCCTGGTGGGTTTTCATCTATGGGGTCGCACAGAGTCGGACACGACTGAAGCGACTTAGCAGCAGCAGCAGTGTCTGGTGTACATTCAGTGCTCCAGAGTTTTTAGCCATTTTGTTACAGCGGCCACAGAAAACTTAACACACGTGGAAAAAAGGTGTTTGTATCCCTTGGGTCATCATGAGAATTAAACAAGGTAATATAGATAAAGGAGTTATCATGTCTGGTGTACATTCAGTGCTCAATAGTTTTTAGCCATTATTCTAATTATTATTGTCAGTTAAAATATGTTTTAGATCTGGTTCCCAGAAGAGCCTGAGAGAGAGACTTTTTTTTGGCTGCACTGGGTCTTCGTTGCTGCATGCAGGGCTTCTCTAGTTGCAGAAGCAGGCTTGTTACTGGTGACTTCTCTTGTTGCATGGACTCTAGGGCACAAGGGCTCAGTTGCCCCACAGTGGCACAAAGACTGAGTTGCCCCACGGCATGTGGGATCTTCTCAGACCAGGAATCGAACCTGTGTCCCCTGCATTGGCAGGTGGATTCTTCATCACTGGACCACCAGGGATGTCTGGAGACTTTCTGAAGGAGTAAACCCAAAAGATAGTGAGGGGAATAGGGTAGGGCAAGGGGAGCATTTAGAATCTCGTCACTAGATAGGAGCTGAAGGCGAGCCTTAACCTGACCCTATGAGAGTCTATGAGCAACTTTTGGAGTTGTCCCACCTCGAGGCAACAAAGCTAGATTTTTATTTTCCTGTATTAGTCACTCACTGGATAGGCACCAGGAAATGGAGTGGGATGGGGTGGTGAGGTGTGGAGGCAACATAGCCTCCTTGTCACTTCAGGATGAGCCAGCTTTTCTCATCCCAGGGCAGATCTCTTGAGAAGGCTGCAACCATGAGCCATGGGCATCCAGTCCTCACAGCAGCTGGGGATTGAGCAGAGCCCAGGTGGGGGTGTGTGGCTAGGACACCCCCCTACAAAAGAAGCTGAAAGACGGTAGTGTAGTGGCTCCAGAGTGCTGAAGAAAAATTACTGTCAACTCAACTCAGAGTTTTAGCTGCATTTCAAATATTATTCAAGTGCTAGGAAAAACACAGTGGCATTTTCAGACAATTGAGTTTTCCACCCATTGGCCATTACAAAATATAAATTAAAGGATGTATTTCAGCAAGCAGAAAAGTGAATTCAGCAATGAACAAGTGGAATGTGAAGTTAAAAACACATTAATATTTACTCAAGCAACCTCCAAAGTGAAATACTTAGGTATATATCTAACAAAATATATAGAGGACCTATATGGGGAAACTGTAAAACTCCAATGAAAGATACCAAAAAAGAAATAGGTAAATGGAGAAATATCCCAAGTTTAAGACTCATTATTGTCAGGATGTCAGTTCCTCCCGACTTGATCTATAGTGTTAATGCAATATCAGTTAAAATGCTAACAAGTTGCTTTGTGGATATCAACAAGCTGATTCTGTGGTTGATTTGGAGAACCAAAAGACCCCGAGCAGCCAGTACACTCTTGAAGGAAAAAGAACAAATTTGGAGAACTGACACTACCCAACTTTAAGATTTACTTTACATTAATAAGGCAGTATTGTTGAAAAAATAGACTAAATAATTAATGAACAGAATAGAGAGCCCAGAAACAGACCACATAAATACAAGCAAATGATCGTTGACAGAGGAGTAGAGGCAACACAGAGGAGCAGACAGCCTTTTACAAGAGATACACTGGAATAGCTGGACATCCACACGCAGAAAATAAATCTAGACACAGGCCTCGCACACTGCACAAAAATTAATCCAGAATAGATCGGAGACTTAAATGTGAAACACAAGCTGAAAAGCTCCTAGAAGATACACAGGAGGAAATCTAATGACCCTGAGTTTGACCTTGGGCATGGAGAAGATGGTTTCTGTACAACACTCTAGGCACAAAAGAAATAATTGATAAGCTGGACTTCAGTATAATTAAAAACTTCTGCTCTGTGAAAGGTAATGTCAAGACAATGAGAAGATAAGCCACTGACTGGGATAAAATATTTTCAAAATACCCATATGATAAGCAGCAGGAATTTCCATTCATTGCTGGTGGGAGTAAAAAATGGTACTGCCACTTTGGATCACATTTTGTAAGTTTCTTACAAAACTTGTTGTTCAGTCACTCAGTCATGTCTGACTCTTTGCAACCCTGTGGAATGCAACACACCAGGCTTCCCTGTCCTTCACTATCTTTCTGAGTTTTCTCAAACTCATGTTCATTGAATTGGTGATGCCATCCAACCATTTCGACCTCTGTCGTCCCCTTCTCTCCCTGCCTTTGATCTTTCCCAGTATCAGGGTCTTTTCCAGTCAGTCAGCTCTTCACATCAGGTGGCCAAAGTATTGGAGCTTCAGCATTAGTCCTTCCATAGGACTGATTTCCTTTAGGATTGACTGGTTTGATCTCCTTGCTGTCCAAGGGACTCTCAAGAGTCTTGCCTAACACCACAGTTCAAAAGCATCGATTCTTCAGCACTCAGCCTTCTTTATGGTCCAACTCTCACATTCATACATGATTACTGGAAAAGCCACAGCTTTGACTAGACAGATCTTTGTTGGCAAAGTAATGTCTCTGATTTTTAATATGCTGTCTAGGTTGCTCATAAATTTTCTTCCAAGGAGCAAGGGTCTTTTAATTTCATGGCTGCAGTCACCATTCTCAGTGATTTTGGAGCCCAAGAAAATAAAGTCACTGTTTCCGTTGTTTCCCTATATATTTGCCATGAAGTGATGGGACCAAATGCCATGATCTAAATTTTTTGAATGTTGAGTTTTAAGCCAGCTTTTCCACTCTCCTCTTTCACCTTAAGAGGACCTTTAGTTACAAAACTAAACATGCTTTTACCATAGCATCCAGCAATCACATTCCTTGGTATTTACCCCAAATAATTGAAAATTATGTTCACACAGAAACCTGCATGTGGATATTTATGGCAATTTTATTCATAATTGCCAAAAATAGAGGCAACCAAGATGTCCTTCAGTAGGTGAATGAATAAACTGTGATCCATCCAGACAATGGAATATTATTCAGCTCCAAAAAGAAATGAGCTATCAAGCTATGAAAAAACATTGAGAACTTCAGTGCATCCTATTAAGTGAAAGAAGCCAATCTGAAAAGGTTGAATACATATGATTCCAACTACGTGACACCCCAGAAAAGGCAAACCATGGAGGTAGTTAAGAGATCATAGTGGCCAGAGGCTGGAGGAATGAGGGATGAATCAGTGGAGCACAGAGGGTTTTTAGGGTGGGGGGAGCTACTCCGTATGATACTCTAACGTTGGACGCATGTTGTCTTACATTTCCCCAAACCTGTAGAATGTACAGACAAGAGTAAGCCCTGATGTAAACTCTGTATTTGGGGTTATAATGATATGTTATGTAGATTTATTGATTGTAACAAACTATCTGGTGGGGGATGTTGATAGTGGGGAAGGTTGTGTGTGTCAGGGGTGGGGGGAAAGGGATATATGGGGAATCTCTGTACTTTCAGCTCAACTTTGCTATGAACCTAAAACTGCTCTAAAAATAGTTTATTAACTAAAAATAAGTAAGTCCAAGAGGGATGAATGGAGTACAAGATACATGGCAGAACATGGCAGAGGAGGCAGGATTTGAAGAGACAGTGATACTTTTCTAAAATTCAAGGAAAAAAAAATGAACCTTCACGTTGAAAGTATGTTCCAAAACATACAAAGAGCAGAATATATACAAACCTGAATTCATGTCAAGATACCTCACAGTAGAATAGCAACATATCCAAGATAAAAAGAAAAATATATAGTTTAAGTTGCTCATCTGAAGAGAGAAATCAGATGACTTACAAAGGAATCTAATTAGAATGAGAGTCAATTTGTTATCAACAGTCTCTGTTAGGAGTAGGAATTCAAAGATTAACACAACGTGTGTTGTGTGTCTGTGTGTGTTTGTGTAGGATGTGTGGCTGGGCCAGCATGAGATAGGATAAGAGGGTGGGGGAGACAGTTAGTGGTCAGATGATGAGCTTGCTTTTGGATGAGCCAGGTGCAAGGAATCAAGACCAGAGGAACAGCAGGATGGTCACATGGTCAAGTGCGGCCATGGAGCCCCCATGGGGTAGTGACCACATGGGCCACCATACAACCCACTGGTGTGGAGTACTGGGTGCATCTGTGCTCTGAACCACCACGCAATCCCTGTTCACATGAGTTTTCCAGGCCCTAATGGCTTGGCAGGATCTGAAGTGGTCTGGATGAATGTGTGTAAAGATCTCGGTAGAAAAGGGGGGATGAGGAGAGAGGAGAACGGCAGCAGTGGAGGCAGGTACTGGGGACTGGACATCCCTGAGCTGGAGCATTCTGGACACCTCATCTCTGCGGGCACATCTCTGTGAATTCTTTGTTCAGAATAAAAATGGTAGCAATCTATGACTGTGGCAGACAGAATTCTAAGATGACTTCCTGATACTCCTGGCATCTGGTGTACCCATACATTTCCCCAGTTATTCATCGAGATACTGAAGTAAAGCCTTGCCAATGTAATTAAGACCCAAATCAGCTGACCCTAACATAGGGAGGTTATCCAGGTGGGTCTGACCTAACCACCCGAGCCTAGGGAAGTCAGAGATTCAAAGCAGATCCATAGAGAAATTGGACTCAGAAGAAAG
Source organism: Bubalus bubalis (assembly GCF_019923935.1). NCBI lineage: Eukaryota > Metazoa > Chordata > Mammalia > Artiodactyla > Bovidae > Bubalus > Bubalus bubalis. The sequence continues at coordinate 113,952,424 of NC_059161.1, forward strand.
TCTCTGCTGCTGACTTTGAAGATGGAGGGAGGCACGTGATAAGGAACACAGGGAGCTCTGGATGCAGGACAGCCAGCAAGGAAGCAGGGACCTCAGTCCTATAACCGAAAGGACCTGAATTCTGCCCACACAGGCAGACCGAGTCAGGAGCAGGTTCTCCCCTGCCCCTGTGAGAGCCTCAGCCTGGGGACCATCTCAATTTCACCTTGTTGCCTGAGTGGAGAACCCAGTCATACCAGACCCAGATTTCTCCCTACAGAAGACTTTGAGATGCTAAGCCTAGGTGGGTTAAAGTCACTCGGTGTGGTCATTTGTTACACAAAATAGGAGAATAATCCAGGGATAGTGATGATGATAAAGAGAGAGAAGCTGCAGGAACGGCTGGAGCAGAGGAAGGGCTGGGGCCACCTGTGTTATCAGCACAGTCTCTTGACTCATGCTCTCCATCCCTGAGCTCAGCCTCGGGCCCCGATTCTGCTCTCGGTCACGTCTAGCAGGCTCTGGAAGGGAGGATTCCGACCTGATTAGTGACTGAATATCTTCCTTTTGTCTGGGTTTCCCTCTTGGTCTTAGAACAGAGGCCCATGCTGTTTTTCCACTGATCCTTTCTCTAATAAGTGTGCCGACCCGAAACAATTGACCTTAAAAAATAAAAATAAGTAACCAGCTCCCAGAGCCCTAGCTGGCAGCATTAGCATTCTCCCGTCTCGCTGGCTGTGTCCTGGGAGTCTCAGAGAAATGAATCTTGTTATTAGTGTGTCACCAGTGACTGCTCCTGATGGCTCCTTCCTGCCTGCCGCAGCTGCCAAGCCTGGCACAGGTGTCATGAGGCTCAGGCTCCTCGGGGTGGCACGCTGAGCCGTCAGCCCCAGGCTCAGAACAGGCTGTTTGGGTTCCCCAGTCAGAGGCGCCTCCATCTCTATGTTTCCAGAAGTTTCTGGCAGACAGCGGATAAGCCATTATCATGAATGGTGATAAGACACACCATTCAAGCCTTCACACCGTGTCTTTTCATTGTGAGATACATCCTTCACACTGAGGAGCACGTACATCGTGTGTGCACAGTTTTTAAAATAATAAAGTGACCACCAGTGTGAAAGGAAAGACACGTATTGCCAGCACCCCAGTTTCCACACACAATGCCTCTTCCCCTGGGGAAGATAATCGTTACGCTGATGCTCGTGACAATGACTCCCTTGCCTCTGAAAGTACGAGTTAATGCATCTAGGTATGCCTTGACGGCAACTGCCGGGTTTTGCCTGCTCGCAGACCTGTCGGAAATAGAAGCGTACCCTAGTGCATCTTGTTCCTTTACTCAGTATTATGTTTCTGAGATTGGTTCATATGATTTATCATACAACTGTAGTGTTTTCATTTCCATAGCTGATTTGCACTGATTTTCTACCACAATCTATTTATTCTCATGACGGTGGACATTTAATTTAGCTCGTTTTTACAGTTTGGCTGTTTAAACCCACTCTTGTGAACATTCTGGTATGTATACACTCGGCAGGAGGGTTTATGTTGGGGGAGGGGAGGGCAAGAGGCAGGAGGGTTTATGTTGGGGCGGGGGAGGGCAAGAGCACAAAGTTGGATGGACACAGCATGTGTGTCTTGAGACTCCCTCGATGATGTCAGACTGCTTTCCAAATGAGATCCAGATGCACTGCCATAAACGGTAGGTGTGATTCCCAATTCTTTGCCAGCACTTGGTGTATTAATTTTCTGTTACTATATGCAGTAGAATTACCACAAATGTGGTGGCTTTAAATAATTTAAATTCATTCCATCGTTCAGTCTTCCTGAGCCAGAGTCAGGGCACAGATGACCAGACTCTCTGCTCAGGGCTGGCCTGGATTTCGGGCTCACTTGACTCTTGCCTTCTCTTCCCAGCTCCCCTGGCTGCTGGTAGCGTCCTTCTCCTGAGGCTGCAAGGCTTGTGAAGCCTGCATTTTGAAGGCCCAAGGGGGAGGATGCTTCTAATTCTGCCTCCTTCTGAAGGAGCCTCCGATTAGGCAGGCCCACTGGGACTAGATCCCTTTTGATTAACTGGAAGTCGGTGGGGTCCTTAGGTTGCTTCTGTAGCTTGATTCCTGTGAGTAATTCTGCAGTGAACGTGGGGGTGCAGATATGTCTCTGAATCAGCGCTTTTGTCTCCTTTGGATTAATACCCAGAAATGGTACTGCTGGACTATCATAATTCAATTTTTAATGTTCTGAGGAATATCCGTACTGTTTTTCACAGTGGCTGTACCAGTTACACTCCCACCAACAGTGCACAAGAATTCTGTTTTCTCCCCGTCTCTGCCAATATTTGTTATCTCTTGTCTTTTTGATAATGGCCATTCTGACAGGTGTGAGGAGTTATCTTCTTGTGGTTTTGATCTGCATTTCCCTGATGATCAGTGATGTTGAGCATCTTTTCACGTGTCCGATGGCCATCTGTATGTCTTCTCTGGAAAAATGTCTGTTCAGATCCTTGGCCCATTTTTTAATCAGACTATTTATTTATTTATTTTTGCTATTGAGTTGTATCATATATTTTTGATATTAACCCCTTACTGAGTATGTAGTTTGCAAATATTTTCTCCCATTTGGTTGTCTTTTCATTTTGTCGATGGTTTCCTTTGCTGTGCAGAAACATTTAGCTTAAGGCAGTTTGTTTATTTTTGCTTTTGGAGCAAAAAAAAAAAAATCATTGCCATGTTTGATATCAAAGAGTGTGCCACCTATGTTTTCTTCTAGGAGTATGTGGTATCAGGTGTTACATTCAAGTCTTTAATCAGTTTTGAATTAATTTTTAATTATGGTCGAAGATGGCCATCTAGCTTCATTCTTTTGCATGCAGCTGCCCAGTTTTCTCAACACCATTTATTGAAGCGACTTTCCTTTTCCTATTGTATACTTTTGCCTCCTGTGTCATAGATTAGTTGACTATATATGCATGGGTTTACTTCTGGCTTCTCTATTCTATTCCATTGATCTACATGTCTGTTTTTATGCTGATGGATAAAGAAGACGTGAGATCTATCTATCTTATCTATTAATGGACTATTTTTCAGCCATAAAAAGAATGGAATCTTGCCCTTTGTGACAACATGGATAGCTCTTGAGGGTGTTAGGATAAGTGAAATAAGTCAAATAAAGAAAGACAAATACTGAATGATTTCATTTGTATGTGGAATCTAGACAAAACAGACAAACAAGTCCAGCAACAGGTATAGAGAAGATATTGGTGGTTGTCAGAAGAGCAGGGGTTGGGGGCAGGCAAAGTGGATGAAAGGAGTCAAAAGATGTAAACTTTCAGTTAAAAAATATTTCATATGCTCCTCATTGGCAGATATTTCTCTGACCTGGTTGAGCAATATTATTTAAAAATAACATTGTATGATATTTTTCAGTGCTTATTCTTATTCAGTGCCAGCTGTTTATACACAGTACCTCTGTTACTATACTTAAGCCCTTCAGAATAGCTACTGTGAATTTCTCCATTTTACAGATGAGGAAACTGAAGCTTAGATAAGTTAAGCAACCTGACAAGGTCCTACAGGAATTGCTAATTGGAACCAGCTTTGCATAACTTGGGAGCCCATGTTCTCAGAACCTGAGGAAGTCTAGCACACTGCTTCAAGGGGAGAGATTTGCTCAATGCCATGTTAAAGCACAGATGCTTTCGTAAGCCTTTTATGATGAAAATACTGTTTTTATGGAGAAGAGTAACTGTCGGTGTGTGCCCTGCCCTTCCTCCACCTAGCGTCTTATCTCCCCTCCAGTCTACCCAATACACTGCTTTTAATCCCTCTCCTCCAGTGTCTGAGTTTACATTAGCCTTGCCCTAGAGCCTGTGGGATCAACTGGGAACCTGGCGCCTAAGGCCTTTCTCCCATCTTTAGGAGTCTGATTCCAAACCCCTTTCCAGTCTCACCTCCCGCAAACCCTCCCTTCTGCCCCTTGAATAGGATGGGAACATGTTGTACCTAGACCACTGTCCCTAGCTGTAAACCCTAGTCTCTTTCCTTTTCTCCCAAATTCTACTAGGCTTTGAAGACCCACTTAAGTTCCTACTTTCTGGATGAATCACCCTTTAACCTCTCTGTCCCAGGAGATCTTTCCTCCGTCTTCTGAGTTCTTATATCCTTTAGAACTTTTACCATTTGATCTCTAGGCAGTCCTTCATTATAATGCTGCTTACATGTCCACACGTCTCAGTGAAATCATATTCACATAGCTAGTTAGTGAATCTCCTGAATCTTTCTCAGTTCCTACCTTATTCAGACTTCACATGGCACCTGATAATGTTAAGTGAGGAATCATTCTTATAAGTTTCTTCTTTGTCAGTTTCTATGACATCTTTATTCCCTAGTTTGGATTCTCATTTGCATCGATATCCAAAACACCTGTTCTTTGGGAGTCTGCCTTTGGTCCTTTTCTCTTTCACCCTGTACTTCTATGCATAACTCCTTGAGGTCAAGGACAGCACCCTGGAGACTAGAAGCTTGCATTCCTGGTGAGCTCCCATAGTGCGAGAGGCAGTGCTCACCGTGGGAGGAAGGCAGACTGATGCTCGTGGACGGCATAGACACGATCTCTAAGTGACAGGTGGAAGTGCGGTGCTTTCTGGAGAAGTCTCTCTTAGGAATTTCTCTTTTCTGGGATTTTTTTTTTCCTTTTGACTTGGGGTGTGTCTGTGTGGGGAATGCTAGTTATCTTCAAATATTTAAAATAAATATTTTGAAAGCTCTCATGACTTAAGTCCTGTTCATGCATTTCAGATTGTCTCAGATCTATTCTGGTCCATCGCTTCTAAGATAACCAGAGCTCTATCTCTGACTTGGCTCCCCAACCAGACATAGAAAGTTAAATCAAATAACTCATATTTGGACACAGATTGTCTGTCTTTAATAAGTTTCCACATCTCATTTGATCTTCATTAGAATACTCTGTGTATAAATTCATTCACTAAAAATATTTCTTGATCCAGGCGCTGTCCATAGTGCTGGAGGAGCCATGGAGAACAACTCTTGGCTCGGGTTAGCTGAGGATATGTTAGAATGAGGATAGCACCTGCTGCCCTCATTCCCATGTGAAGCTGAGGATGTGGAGGCTCTGGCGAGTTACAAGGTTTCTAAATGCTCCTCTGTTGGTAAATGAAGGAGCTGGAACCCTCTTATCTCAGGTCCATATTCCACCTATTACACCACCTTGCTAAGTGACCCACTGAACTCTGAAGTTCAGTGGAGATGCCCTTTTATTGCCACATGCAGTTTGCAAGTTTTGTCTTTTTTCTGAAAGACAAACACAGAGGAGTAGAACCAACAGTAACATCTGAAGCAAGTACTTAGCTTTTTCTTTCAAGTTCTTTCATGCTGAATGGCCCAGGTTCCAGGGAGCTCTTTCCAGGAATGACACCTGGACTCCTCAGCCTCTGATCACTGACATACTTTCCCTGGAGCAGGGTAGAGGGCAGGAAAGTGCGGGAAGTTTGCCAACCCTATCTAGCTCACATGCTACTGGTTCTCTCTGAGTCCCAGGTGACTAGCTGCCTGGGTCTCCACCCCACTCCTTGCTAACTTTCCTCTGAAGAAAGCAAAGGTTAACTGAGCTCACACAGCCAGGTGGATGCCCGGATTCGCTCTCCCTGGGGCTAATTATGGAACCACATTAGATAAAAGTCAACATATGTTGTGAAAGGCACTGCGTATCACTGCTTGACAGTTTCTAACAATGTGCTCATGTAACAGCTGTCAAAGGCAGTGCTGGAAAATGAGTAATATGTTGATTTATGTATATCAGATCTGTCCTGTGCTCTTTGCTGGAGCAGACTGGGCTCTGTGGGTGGAGACTGGGTGGGGGGTGGGTGCGGAGGAAGGAAGGAAATTCCCTCATCTCCAGAAGTGCCTGGAAGGAATGGCTGAAGCCTGCAGCAGCTGTTACTTTCTGGGGTCCTTTGGAGAAAAATTGCCAAGGGGACATCTGCTGCTTTTGCAACAGTGGAAAGAGTGAAGCCCGGACCTCCTAAGGTGATGGAGCTGCTGAGGTCACATCCTGTATGCTCCTTGGCCTCTGGACGGGGCTGAGAATGAAGCTGACACTCTGAACAGCTGTTGGAAAAGGGGCCTTCTCTTGAAGTAACCACTTTGGATTTTCCCTTATTATAGTTGGGGCATTTTCTTAATGACCAGCTCAGTTTTCTTATTTGTTTTGTAAATATCTCATTTTATTTCCAGACTACATTGAAAGAGAATGTAAAGTCCATTTTCTCTTGCAAACGCTGTCTCCATTTTCTGCATTGTCTTCTCTTGAGGCCATTCAGAGGGCCCACTCATCTCCCAAAGGGCCTGATCAGTACACGGGGAGATCACTTACTGATCTCACTAATGCAAGGAGCTGCTGCCTTGGGAACCTCCACGAGTTTCCAAATTTACCATCAGCTCCTCTCTCTAACCTCACTCTCTTGCCTTTGCTAAACTGTTCACTCAGTCATAGCATTTTCCTCTAAATGCTAAGGGACTTAGTAAGAGAATTAGGCCTAAAACACAAAGCCAGCCCCTGAAAGATAACAGAGAATTGAAACTTTGAAATGATCACTGAGTGTGTAGTTTGGGGGGGCTCTCATGAATAAACAGAAACAGATATTCTACTTACCTGTTGGTACTTGTTGGCACAAATGTAGAAACTCCCTGATCATTTCTGTGGCCTCCAGAACAGCATCCCCCACAATGAGATGGGAGGTGAGGTCTAAAACACATTTGCCTCTTATTTAAGGTAGGAAATACTGATCCACAAAGTAGGCTTGAGGCTCTTCCTGTGGGTCTGAGTGCGTGAGAAGTGGGGCATTGTTTCCCCTCTCAAGGTCATGGCACTTATTGTGTTGACAAAGGCACAGCCCTGCTCCCTGGTCCACACACATTGCAGCTGCCATGCTGGCTGGCAGGAACCTGGGGATGTCAGATGTCCCTGTCCTTCCCACCCCTAAGTCCTGAAAGCTGCCTCCGTGGGACAGGTCTTGTCAGGCAAGCGTACCTCCCGCTCTAAATTCAGTGAGTTCCCAGGGGTGTCCAAGTCATCTCCAAGCATAGCCAAACCCCACAACAGAATCCACTTCTAGCAGTCTAGGACATGGAGATGCCGCCTGCAAACCCCTCCTGATCACTGAGATGCTCTAGAAGTAGCTGACGGCATAGCCAGCTAATGAGGTTCATGGGCATTGCACACTTGCTCAGCCAAGGATTTAGAGAGAAGTAGAGAAAAATTTGCAATAGACCAATGGTAATTAAGGAAGCCAACTCAAAACTTCAGTCTGCAAAAGCAGAGACATGTAATGAAGTGAGCAGCAGCGAGCTCTTCGCTCCATGATCCATTAGACCTTTCAGAGATCCAGATCTGCTCTTGGAAGCTGGCCTCTTTTGGGGACCACTGCATCTCTGTTTAACCCATCATCTCACGATGATCACAGAACTTGGTTTATACCAACTCAATTACAGTTGTTATGAAAATAATCTTAGCCAAGCATACAGGAATCTCAGGAGCAGTTAGGAAGAATCTGCTGTAGCAGTCTCTCAAAAATCACCTTTCCTTATTAGTGATCAGCAAAATATTTTAGATTCAAAGGTTCTACAAGTTTAAGACAGCAAAGTAATAGGGGGTGGTGGAAAGAGTGCAGAATTCAGAAACAGAGTTAGAGTACTGGCTAGTAGCTATGAGATCTTGAGCAGTTAATTAACACCTTGAAGGCTTCATTTATTTAATCTATACAATGGGAATAATATTCACAGCTGCTTTAGGAAAGTGTGGCAAGGTTAAGTCAAATAGTGAATGTATAAGAGCTCTTCAGATTAAGTTTCAACTTGATGTGTTTTCTCTCTTCTAAGATGCATTCCCCTTGTGTTTGAATGTTTCTAAAATCAGGATGTTTCTTATAATCGACATATTCAGTGGCAGTATTTTCCTTTTTCCCATAAAAAGTTATTAACTTGTTGGCATGGCTTGGAATCCATGGCTTTTTAGAGACATGAACACAAGGTAGTTCAGTCAAAAGACATTAGATGTATCACTTTTCATTTGGATATTTAGAGTCACCTATTCATATGGTGTTCGGTTCAGTTCAGTTCAGTCGCTCAGTTGTTTCTGACTCTTTGCGACCCCATGAATCGCAGCACGCCAGGCCTCCCTGTCCATCACCAACTCCTGGAGTTCACCCAGACTCACGTCCATCGAGTCAGTGATGCCATCCAGCCATCTCATCCTCTGTCGTCCCCTTCTCCTCCTGCCCCCAATCCCTCCCAGCATCAGAGTCTTTTCCAATGAGTCAACTCTTCACATGAGGTGGCCAAAGTGCTGGAGTTTCAGCTTTAGCATCATTCCTTCCAAAGAAATCTCAGGGCTGATCTCCTTTAGAATGGACTGGTTGGATCTCCTTGCAGTCCAAGGGACTCTCAAGAGTCTTCTCCAACACCACAGTTCAAAAGCATCAATTCTTTGGCACTCAACCTTCTTCACAGTCCAACTCTCACATCCATACATGACCACAGGAAAAACCATAGCCTTGACTAGACGGACCTTTGTTGGCAAAGTAATGTCTCTGCTTTTCAATATGCTATCTAGGTTGATCATAACTTTTCTTCCAAGGAGTAAGCGTCTTTTAATTTCATGGCTGCAGTCACCATCTGCAGTGATTTTGGAGCCCAAAAAAATAAAGTCTGACACTGTTTCCCCATCTATTTCCCATGAAGTGATGGGACCAGATGCCATGATCTTCATTTTCTGAATGTTTTAAGCCAACTTTTTCACTCTCCACTTTCACTTTCATCAAGAGGCTTTTTAGTTCCTCTTCACTTTCTGCCATAAGGGTGGTGTCATCTGCATATCTAAGGTAATTGATATTTCTCCCGGCAATCTTGATTCCAGCTTGTGCTTCTTCCAGCCCAGCATTTCTTATGATGTACTCTGCATAGAAGTTAAATAAGCAGGGTGACAATATACAGCCTTGACGTACTCCTTTTCCTATTTTGAACCAGTCTGTTGTTCCATGTCCAGTTCTAACTGTTGCTTCCCGACCTGCATACAAATTTCTCAAGAGGCAGGTCAGGTGGTCTGGTATTCCCATCTCTTTCAGAATTTTCCACAGTTTATTGTGATCCACACAGTCAAAGGCTTTGGCATAGTCAATAAAGCAGAAATAGATGTTTTTCTGGAACTGTCTTGCTTTTTCCATGATCCAGCAGATGTTGGCAATTTGATCTCTGGTTCTAAAGCCTTTTCTAAAACCAGCTTGAACATCTGGAAGTTCACGGTTCACATATTGCTGAAGCCTGGCTTGGAGAATTTTGAGCATTACTGTACTAGCGTGTGAGGTGAGTGCAATTGTTCAGTAGTTTCAGCATTCTTTGGCATTGCCTTTCTTTGGGATTGGAATGAAAACTGACCTTTTCCAGTCCTGTGGCCACTGCTGAGTTTTCCAAATTTGCTCAAAAACGACAGAATGATCTCTGTTCATTTCCAAGGCAAACCATTCAATGTCACAGTAATCCAAGTCTATGCCCCAGCCAGTAACGCTGAAGAAGCTGAAGTTGAACAGTTCTATGAAGACCTACAAGACCTTTTAGAACTAACACCCCAAAAAGATGTCCTTTTCATTATAGGGGACTGGAATGCAAAAGTAGGAAGTCAAGAAACACCTGGAGTAATAGGCAAATTTGTCCTTGGAATATGGAATGAAGCAGGGCAAAGACTAATAGAATTTTGCCAAGAAAATACACTGGTCATACCAAACACCCTCCTCCGACAACACAAGAGAAGACTCTACACATGGACATCACCAGATGGTTAACACTGAAATCAGATTGATTATATTCTTTGCAGCCAAAGATGGAGAAGCTCTATACAGTCAACAAAAACAAGACCAGAGGCTGACTGTGGCTCAGATCATGAACTCCTTATTGCCAAATTCAGACTGAAATTGAAGAAAGTAGGGAAAACCACTAGACCATTCAGGTATGACCTAAATCAAATACCTTATGATTATACAGTGGAAGTGAGAAATATTTAAGGGACTAGATCTGATAGATAGAGTGCCTGATGAATGGAGGATTCGTGACATTGTACAGATGGAGGTTCGTGACATTGTACAGGAGACAGGGATCAAGACCATCCCCATGGAAAAGAAATGCAGAAAAGCAAAATGGCTGTCTGAGGAGGCCTTACAAATAGCTGTGGAAAGAAGAGAAGTGAAAAGCAAAGGAGAAAAGGAAAGATATAAGTTTCTGAATGCAGAGTTCCAAAGGATAGCAAGGAGAGATAATAAAGCCTTCCTCATCGATCAATGCAAAGAAATAGAGGAAAACAACAGAATGGGAAAGACTAGAGATCTCTTCATATGATGTAGTCGCCACTTATTAAGTTGCATTTCATTATTTGCAGCAAAACGCTAACTAGTGCTAACACTTTTCTACAAAATTTCCACTTGCTCTGAATTCTGTTTGATTCCACAGTTGGCACGATACTTGCTGGGCAACATTGCCGCCGGGCATGTTACTGTGGAGTGGCGATAGCTGGAACCTGCTCTGCAATGGGGCCACCTGTACTGACATAGGTCAGTTGTGTAGCAGGGCCACCTTTACTGATGTGGGTAAGCTGGTCTGGACGGCTTGGGCAGAAAAGCCCACCGCAGCTCTGAGTGGGCGGAGATCTAAAGAAAGAGCCCTGTGAATGAAGGCTGTGTTACTATTAAGAGGCAAGGTCACTTAGACACCAACACGCAGGTTGCTGTGTATTAACTTGCATGCAGCCTCTTTCTTGTACCTGATTGTAGCATCTTATTTTCAAACACTTGCACTGTGTTGATAATCTTACTTTCTCTTTGTATCATTTTCAGCAGGTTTTTGTTGTCTTTTATGAGGCTAATTGAGCAAAGGAAAAAGTAAAAGGGACTTGATGGAGATACATTATCCTGGCTGGATTGTAACTATTCCTGAAATAAACAAAACTTTTAAGATAAAACTGAAAAAGTGCGGGTACCCACTTCTGAAGCCTTCTCACCTCCCCTTGGGAGGGATAAAAACACATCCCACTTACAGCATGCCTTTTTCTAAGGCCCTTTCTGGTTTCCCCAAGTAACCATTGTCTAAATAGAGTAGCTTCTATGAAACTGTACGTGTGGTGGGTGGTCCTATACATATTCATTAGTAAAATGTAGATAAGGCACTGATCCATGAGTTTTTTTTTTTTAGTTAAAGATATGGTTCCGGCAATAAAAAGTTCAATTTTGATCTACTGGGTAGAGTCCATGTAATTCTGAGATCATGATCCTGAATTCCATCCGCTCCCATCCTTTCAGAACTTGAAAAATATATTAACAAATTTGGCCCAAAATGAAGCTGGGAAGACAGAAATGAAGCAATAAATACTGGTAGATGCCAAGTTCAGAATTCATCTGCTCCTGTTGAGGGCCTCATGGTGTTTGCAATGCAAATCTCAGAGTCATGCCTTAATCATTACCGCAGGGAGACAATTAGGGTTAAAATATAGATTTCTAGATAACGAGAGCAAATAATAAATAAACACACAAAACAAAGAGAGCTAATGTGACTCATTTATAGCAATGCTGTGTTCAAAGCTCAAAGGGTCTTTGTAGCCAGGAGATGGGCTTTCTGGAGGCAAGACTGAGTAACTTGGCTCTGGACTTTTAATTCATAATTTATCACTTTAATACTTTCTTGAATTGAGAGAGATATGGATTTGATTTTTGTTTTTTTTTTTTTTTTGCTCTGGATTTTATGGAGGGAAGATGGGGATATCCCCTCAGGGCAACGGGTTTCAGGGCGGTGCCCTAAAATCAAGGCACATGAGTTGTTTGATGTTTTCCATTTTATATTTCAGGGGTTAAGCACTTAGACCCTGGTATCAGACAGACCCGGCTCAGTTGACTCAAGCTCCGTGGCCTTGGGCAAATTACTGAGTTGCTCCAAGAACTCAGGCTGGAAGGCTCCTCATCCAGATGGTTATCACTCTCACGGGCTTGTGGGAGTGCAAAGGAGGGGGTGCGTGTGAAACAGTCTGTCATGGCTGATGCCGCTCATCAGGTGGCTCTTCTTTCCCAAGACCCCTATTGCTGCTGCTGCTGCCATGTCTCATCAGTCGTGTCCGACTCTGTGACCCCATGGATGGCAGCCCACCAGGCTCTACCATCCCTGGGATTCTCCAGGCAAGTACACTGGAGTGGGTTGCCATTTCCTTCTCCAATGCATGAAAGTGAAAAGTGAAAGGGAAGTCGCTCAGTCGTGTCCGACTCTTCATGACCCCCATGGACTGCAGCCTACCAGGCTCCTCCATCCATGGGAGTTTCCAGGCAAGAGTACTGGAGTGGGGTGCCATTGCCTTCTCCGAAGACCCCCCTTAAACCTTTGCTTTTCATGTCCCTCCAGCCACTTTCTTAGTCAGAACCTCGCATGATGGGTCTCTGCTGCTCATGACCATGCGTTGTGGGGGAAAAGTGGACATTGTGACTAGGGATCACATGGACCTTCCCTCCTTCCCACGCTGGTAACATCAGCTGTCCTGGGGGTCATTCATCCGTTCACTCAGAGACGAGCGCTTCTGAGGGCCTCCCGGGAGTCCATGCCACCCCAGATGGGAGTTCAGAAACAGGGGTTCCAGGCTTGGTAGGACCCTGACTGTGCCGTCTTTGCTGTGTCACTGCATGTCCCGGGCCTTACTTCTGTCCTTATGTAACAGTGTGTGTGTGTGTGTGTGTGTGTGTGTGAAAGTCGCTCAGTCATGTCTAACTCTTGCAATCCCATGGACTATGCAGTCCATGGAATTCTCTAGATCAGAATACTGGAGTGGGTAGCCTTTTCCTTCTCCAGGGGAGCTTCCCAACCCAGGGATTGAACCCAGGTCTCCTGCATTGCCGGTGGATTATTTACCAGCTGAGCCACAAGGGAAGCCCTATGTAAGGATAGTTGTTCTATTAACAGATGGTGGCTCCAACCAAGGCTGCCTTCATAAGCACCAGGGGAGCTTTGGAAAAACACCAGAGCTTGGATCCCATTTCAGCTGCATTAAACTACAACCTCTGGTGTGGGGTCAGAAGGTGATGTTTTAAAGAAGACTTACCAGGTAATTCTGCTGTGTGGCTGGCCTGAGAGTCACGTGGAGAGGTTGCTGGTCTCCGTGCTGTGCTTCTTTGGTGGAGAGGTAAGCTGGTGCAGTGGACTATGAGCCTACCTCGTCCTCAGGCAGGGCAGCTGAGTCCCACAGACAATGATTTTCTGCTTGAGGTTTAGGTTAAAGAAAGTGCTGCTAATCCAAACCAGATTAAAATCTTTGAGTGGTAACAATACAAAAGTTTCTCCTGCCCACAGTGCAGCAAAACTCATTAAAAAAAAAAAAAGAAAAATAAAATTAAGGGACTCAGTTGTTTCTCCTTTTGTCTGGAACTTCTCTCATGATCTGAACTGTTTGTTCTGAAAGTTACTTTTTATTTTCACTTTTCATCATGGAGTCTAATGAATCCTGTTACATTGTATTATTCATCTTGGAAGCACCTACTTAATCACTAAGGAAATGTTTTGTTTATATCATCATTATTAAAGGCACAATGTGGGACACTAACATTTAAAAATTTAAGCTCATATCCTGCTATATGCATCCATCAGTTATTTACATATGCCCATTGAATTTAAAATTTATCACAGATGTCCTCGTATCCTACGCCAACGGGAAATAAGGTTATATTTACATATAAGCTTATATCTATATATGTGAATACATGTTTTTTTTTAATCTTTTAATTTCAGCTTCTGTACATCTATCCATTTGTGCATTCATTAATTTCTTTAAGAATTATTTCCTACTGGATATCTGCTTTGACAAGACTTTGTGCTATGGGAAATTGTGTGTGTGTGTGTATGATGTGTTTGTGTATGTATGAGAAATAAGGATATCTGTTTGTAGATAAATACAAGAAAATATTCATACTCATAGCAAGCATGTGCCAGTTTATTTCCAGATGCTATGGACTCAGTTTTCAATAAAAAGAAATAAATTTCAAAACTATCCTGGAAAACAGGTTTAAAAAGCTTACTTTGTTCACTTGCTTAGTTCAAGATATCTGAAATATATTTAGTTAAGAAAGAATAAAATCAAATGAAAATGCAAAATATATGTAGAATATTTATGAAAAAGACATATATGATAAAAATAACAAGTGAATAATAAAGATCTGGTGTTAGAAGAAGCAGGTGTCAACTAATCCAGAAAAACCAGATAATGTGTCTGTAACGAAGAAGGAGGGGGCAGAGAGGGTGTTTCAGAGACCCCAGTGGTCTCTGTAGGTAAATTCATACACATCACTGTTTTTCAACCCTGGGGACATTTTAAAAAGTACTGATGCCCACACCCCTGATCATTTGAACCCAATCCTCTGGGCATGGGTCTGGGTCTCAGTGATTAAAACCAGCCTACTGAGTGGTCAGATATAGCTGGAGTGGATGAGGGCCGAGCACAGTGGTTTCTATCCTGGGCCACACTGTACGCTGAAGTCAGGCTCAGATGCACACTATTTTTGCAAGAAGCCAAGACAAGCACTACAAGGAATTTTGGTGTCGTGGGAGGTTAGTTGAGTTATAATTGGCTCTAATTGGCTCTCCCAGCAGCTGAAACATTCTCGGCCTTAGCTGAGTGACATTCCACAGGGGAGCGGTGTGGTCCGACCTTTGAAAACATCAAAAGACTCACTTCCCTCAGGTCTCACAGCTCAGTGCCCTACAGCTCAGCAGGGTCAGGGCCAGCCCAGTGGAGCTGAGAGGAAGCAGCTTCTCAGAGTCAGGTTTTATCTCCCACTGGACCAGCCGTGCCAGCAGACTTGCAGGAGAAGCGCAGGTCTGGGAAGGAGGCAGAAGAGCCCCACTGAACGTCAGCATCTGCCCTGTGACTTGCTCGGCTGCCACCCAGTGTCTTTGGGTGTCTTGTTCCCCTTCTGGTGGGGATGCTAAACTCCATTCACATGTGCTCTAGTGGGGAATGTGGAAGGGTGTTATTAACACATGTTACATGCCAGGTGATTAACATGGCTTGTGAGGCACCCATGATGTTCACTCATGTGTCCAACTGCATCTCGTACGACTGCTTGTACCAAACATTTGGAACCATTTCTCTTTGTTTAAATAAGCCTGGTGTATTTCTTTCTCTCTCACATCTGCATTCTCCTCTATACAGGTGGCTCTGCGTGGACAGGGACGTTTGCTATCCTGTTCAACACAGCAGGGTTCAAATATTTGCTGGATGAGTGGGACCTGTATGATGAGGGGAAGCTCTGAGCTGCTGCCTTGATTTTCACCAGGCCTCCACTCCAAGTCAGGACAGAGACTCAGCGACAGCGCTGCCCTGCCATCTGCGTGGCTGTGGTCCGGGGTGGGAGTGAAGGTGAGGGTGACTCTATTGTGAAGCACAGTGCGGCAGGGGTAGACCTGGTAGAGGGCGAGGAAGGGGTTTCGCCTGGGCGGAGACCCCAGGGGGCAGGGAACAAAGCATCAGGGCTTGCCTAGACTTGCTGCCCACTGGGAGCTGCCAGAGGAGGCTGGGGCCAGAGGCCAGTGCTGGCAGGAAAGTGCAGGATTAAGAAGGAAAAGGCTTATTTGTGTTAGAGTCCAGGTTATGGGAACAAGCCAGGAGTGGGGTAGAACAGAGAGAGAGGAAGGTGAGGAGGTAGCAGTAGCAGAGAAGATCCACAGCCCTGAGCAGCCCAGAGCACTTCTGTTAGGCGGAGTCTAACCCTGGGTGCTGGGTCAGAGCACTGCACTTGGGCTGGGGTGGTCTTGGGTCCAACTCCCATCGCTGCCATGTGTTAACTGTGGGTCCTAGGGCAGGACATGTCAGCCCTCCAAGTCCTCCAAGAACGGGGATAGCATGCCTGCTGCTACAGCCTGTCACAGGGGTTAGGGGCCCTGTCCCCCCACTCCCAGTGCCCCTCCTGGACCTGCCCCCACCACGCTTGCATGAGGGTCCCCAGGATCAGCCTGTGGCACTGCGCTTTTTTCCCATAGCCAGCAGGGGAGACGGAGGAGCTTCTCCCAGTTTTCCTGAGAAGCCCCTTCTTGTGTCCTCACCCCAGCTGGCTGAGGACAGTGGAACACACATCCCAGGGCTGCCGTCCAAGCCGACCACAAACTGGAAGTCTCAGGAAAACAGACACTTCTTGCCGCAGAGTTCTGGAGACCAGGAAGCTAAGGTCAAGGTGTGGGCAGCCTCCCTTGAAGGCCCCAGGAAGGCTCTGTGCAAGACCTCTCTCCCGGCTTCCCCGTGGGTCCCTCTCTCGTGGCGGCATCTCTCCAGGCTTTGTGTGGCATCTTCGCTATGCCTGCGTCTATGCCCGATATTTACCCTTGTAACCGGGACACCAGTCATATTGGGTTAAGCGCCACCCTAATAACCTCGTCTTCATTCGCTCACTTCTGTGAAGCCTACCTAACTTAGGTCACAGTCCGAGCTACTGGGAATTAGGATTTCCTTGTGACTTTCTTAGGGGAGCTCGATTCAACTTGTAACAAGGCCCAGGCGTAAACCGAGTGCTGCAGAGGGAGAAACCGGTTGTGACGCGGCCTGCATAATTCGCCTGGGGGGTGGAGCGGTCCGCATGGCCACGCCCTTTGGTCCTGGGGTGCTGGTAGGGGAGCTGGGGCCGGTGTCCATCGGGGTCAGTGTCCGCAGCGGCCAGGCGCCCAGATGGGTAGTCCCCCCTGCCACCTGCATCAGGTGCTCGGCTTGTTGAAGCTTCAGCTTTGGCGGCGGTAAAGGACCTGAGTGAGATGATCTGCGTAGACAGCCCGGCTCCGGGCTGGACCACCCCACCCCCCATCCCCCGACTCCGTGGCCGCGTCCTGGTCCGTCACTTGCTGCTGCTGTCACCGCAACACTGGCTTCTGCCCGTCGTGGAAGAGCAAGAGTGTCAGCAGAGGAGCAGGGAAAGTGAAGGTGTTTGGCGTTGGAAGCTTGGAATTCAGGACCTTAAAATGTTCATGGAGGATGTCAAGCGGAAATGCAGTCCTGGAGCGCTGGAGAACGTGAGGGACCGGAGGCCCTGTTCCTGGGTGACCGGCAGCTGTGAGTATGAACGTGAGGGCTCAGGGACAGGCGGGGAGCATGGGTGTGGGAGAGGAGGATGTCGACAGAACCCAGATGCTGCTGTGCTCAGGCAGGCCCCGGATGGAAAGAAAGGGCAGCCGGGGGGTCCTTGTCTTGTGTGGTGGTGCAAGGTGCAAAAGGAAACACTATAATGGCGTGAGCTCCAAATAGAAGGGGTCAGGCCAGCCCCCAGTGAGTCCCCGAGAAGGGCCGAGTCAGCCATCCCCTTCCTCCCCAGGCATACAAGGTGCTGAGGAAATAGGAAGCCTGGGAACACGGGGGCAGATAGGAGAGTATGGGAGCTGAGTGAGGGGGTTCGGGATCAAAGCCTAACTCTGGACAGGAGGTTGGGTTCCTTGGGCAGCTCTAAGGGCAGGGGCAGAACATGGACATGCCTGTGCTTTGTCTGAAGGAGGGCATCCTGAGGTGCAGTCAGCATGGGTCCAGTCTGGGCTAGATCCTGAAGATGATACCAAGTCGGGAGCCATCTTTGGGTAAAGGGAGCCCTGGAGGGTGGAGGAAGCCCCCGGGGTTCTCAGAGGGGGGCTCGGGCATGGTGGCAGGTGCTGCCCCAGCAGACACAGTCCAGCTTTGGGGGGCCAAGGAAGCCATGGTGGTTCTGGCCTACACGGATGCAATGACAGAGAGGCACAGAAGGCTAAAATTGTAGATGCACATTTGGGGCTGGGGGTGGAGAGATGACTCCTTAAGAGGAATATGCTATAAAAATTCTGGGCTTTTTTCCTGTAGCCTGGACCAAGTTGAAGGCTGTGCAAATGTTAGAAGTTGTTTCCAGCTTTGTCACAATACTTTGAATTGGTAAAAGGAAGGCATATTGTAATTATTTAGTGGTTTATTCTTAATTTCTGGGTCTAAGCATCCTGCTTTTGTGAAGCATCTGTGTATATATATCCTGGGTCTACTTTCCCATAGTCTGTCCTAGCCTATAAAGCCCAGAGAATAGGGATCTCAGCCTGTGCCATTAGATGCTGAACTGTCTAGCAGGGTTTACAGCTACAGATAATTGAGTATATTTCTTTTGGGTGGTAGAGACTGTTGAAAAGACTTTCTTTTATTAATGGACCATTGTTTCCAGTGTGGGAAGTAATGATCAGGTACTAATATGCCTCTGCTGGTCCAGCTGGTAAGGACTGTAGGGGCAGTGGAGAACCTGGCTGGAAACCCCCACCTCCCAGCTCTGCACCGTCTCCTCCTGAGGCTACAGTTTCTAAACTGTGCTACGCTCTGGAATCATGTGGACACGGTTTCCACCCTGAGACTTTCTGATTTCACTGGAGGCACCGAGTGCAACCTGAATGTTACTGTTTTTACAACCTGCTCAGGTGATTGTAAGCGCTGCAGAGTTTTGGAGTCATTGTACTGAGGGCTTCTCTGTGACAATTCAGATGAATATCATCATTGCATCTTTCAAAATACAAGTGGTAAAACATATTGTAAATCCATATGATCCTGAGTTATGAACCAGTATCATAAATAGAATAGCATAAATATTATCATATTAAACAGTAGCTCTAGTATATGATCGGAGAAGGCAATGGCACCCCACTCCAGTACTCTTGCCCGGAAAATCCCACGGACGGAGGAGCCTCATAGGCTCCAGTCCATGGGGTCGCTAAGAGTTGGGCACGACTGAGCGACTTCACTTTCACTTTTCACTTTCATGCATTGGAGAAGGAAATGGCAACCCACTCCAGTATTCTTGCCTGGAGAATCCCAGGGACAGAGGAGCCTAGTGGGCTGTTGTCTATGGGGTCGCACAGAGTTGGACACGACTGAAGCAACTTAGCAGCAGCAGCTAGTATATGATAGGATGAACCAATATCATGAATAGACCATACAATAGAGTAAGTCCCCCAGACTTAAGTATATAAATATTCAAAGATATAATGAATATTCAAAGACGTAAAATAAAGGGAGACTTACTGATTGGTGAGGAAGGAAACTATTATTTAGTTAGAAATCAATTTAAATTTGGGGCTTGACAAATGACCTCCTCTTCACTGCCCACATTCAAAAGGAGTGAGTGCTGGACATAGAGTCAGAGAGATGGGGATCAGTGCTACACGGGTGAGGACTGGGTGGAGAGTACAGCTCTGGACCTGCTGGGAAACCAGGCTGGCTACCTCGTTGCACCTGGGCTATGGACTTGCTCAGGCAAGTCCCTGGCAGCACTGAACACCCCAGGTCTGCCAGAGGGCCTAGCTTCCATGAAGCTGCTGGGCAGAGGAGCAGACCAGAATGAGAGCTTGAGATGGGAGGGCAGGAGTGCAGAGGGCAAGGGGAAGAGGGGCCATGTGCCAGGGCACCTGCTTGTGGTGGGATTTGGGCAGAAGAGCAGGGGAATAGAGCCCTCCATGAGGATGCAGGGGGGAGTGGGCAAAGGGGGCTCCACTGGAAGAGCAGAGCCCTCTTGCCACATTCGCCAGTTTCTCATAGAGTTCAGTGTACAATGATGAACCCCTGGAAAACAATGATATGGAGGTGGTTATTTTTCTGCTGATTGAATGAGCACAGCCTTTCTCAGCATTGGAATGGTGGAAAAAAACCCACAAAGAAACAGATCAATACCTGATGATGCACCATTTGGGGCTATCAGATTATTAAAGATTTTTAAACATGAAGATAATACATGTGGGTGGGAGTATCAATTGAAGCAACATTTCTGTATATGAATTTGGCAATTTATTTTAAGAGCTTTCATGTGTTCACCCTTTGACTCAATAATTCTACTCTTGGAAACCCAAGAATGTAATCAATGATGAGGTCAAAGATTTATGTCCAAAGATGTTCATTCCAGGTTATTCATCATAGTGAAAAGAGTGGAACCGCTTGAATACCCAACAATAGGGGGATGATTAAGTAAACAAGGGTGACTCCATTCTATACAAGTGTTATGTTTTAACTAAAATGGACGTTTTGAATACTTCTCAGTGGGGGAAGTGCTTGCATAAAATTAAGTAAAAAATACAGAGTGCAAAAATAAATATATCATGATTATAACAGAAACATTTTTTAAAAAAACATTGGAAAGAAGCATATCAAAATGTTAATAATGCTTGGGATTGTATTTTTTTTTTAAATGGAGATTCTAGCTTTTACATTATTTGTAGATGAATGCTTATTAAGAATGATTTTTAAAGCACATATTCTTTGTGGAAGGCTTCCCTGGTGGCTCAGGTAAAGAATCTGCCTGCCAATGTAGCAGACACAGGTTAGATCCCGGTGTCAGAATGATGCTTTAGAGAAGGAAATGGCAACTCATTCCAGTGTTCTTGCCTGGGAAATCCCATGGACAGAGAAATCTGGCAGGCTACAGTCCATGGGGGTGCAAATAGTCCGACACAACTTAGCGACTGAACAACGATTCATTGTGGACATCTGAATGTAGTGGGCCTTCAGCATGCCAGCCTGGTGGCATTGGGACCAAGAGTAAAAGCTATGCCCAGACCATGAGTGGGAGAGGAGGACATGCCAGCTTCCTCCCAGGGGCTGGGGGTTTCAGGGCCACACGTGGCACCCCTGGAGATGGAGATGCGGAACGCTGCTTATCGGGGCCTCTGTGCTAATATACATGCTGTAAGGCACAGAGATTTGAAAAGAATAGGCCAAATTTGCTCTTTAGTTAATTTCTTTAGATAGGCGATCAG
The DNA here is from genome assembly GCF_019923935.1 of Bubalus bubalis. NCBI lineage: Eukaryota > Metazoa > Chordata > Mammalia > Artiodactyla > Bovidae > Bubalus > Bubalus bubalis. Next base: position 113,973,213 of record NC_059161.1, read on the forward strand.
CCAGTTAGAGATAAACTTCCTTTAGGACTGCTAGGCCATGCCCATGGAAGTTTCTGGGGAAGGGCATTATAGGAAGAGGCATGTGGGAGCCTTCAGGGCAGGGAAGCTGTGGGAGAGGGCACAGGCAGAGCAGCTGAAGCCAATCAGGGCATGTGATCCCAGACAGGTGCATCTGAGCACCAGTTAGCTCCCCGGGCACTGGCCACACCCACTCCTCCGTGCCCTCAGGGGAGCATCCAAAATTGTCCCCATCAGTCTGGGCCCACGGAAAGCCAGGTGGCTTGTAGGCAAACTAGTTTTAAAATCCCTAACCTTGCTACTTCATCCAGGCCTGAAGAGTTTGACCTTGTTCAGATTCAGATATGGTGGTGACAGAACCTAGTTTCCAAATGTTGAAAAGAAAAGGCTTAGGATTCGAGCGCAGGGTGAGGCTGAGACCAGGACCGACTCCTGGTGCAGAGCAAGTTCCCAACAAATCAATTCCTCCAAAGTTAAGCTTTGCTGTCAGTCTTAGTTCTTCTACCTTTCTTAAAAAATGTTTTTTTTTTTTTTTCTTGAGTTAATTTTTTTTTTTAAGAAAAAAATTCCTGAAAGCCAAAGTGTATTTACCCAGATTGGTACTTGACCTTGCTGATTCACTAGCTGAAATTAAGAACATGCAGGGAGATTTTATTTCTCCTTTTTGAAAATTTGCCCCTGTCCTGTCTTGGTGTTCTTTACCAGTGTGCCACTAGCTCCCCGCTTTGTGTTAAGATCTCTATCTTTTCCTACAGCCCTGAGCAGTAGTGAATGGCGACCTTGAAAGAGTAGAAAGAGAAATAACTGCTCCATTAATATCTTTTCCCCATTTCCTTAGAACCGGATTAGCCTCTTTTCTGTGTTGTGCTGCTTGGCCTAGTTTGGTTTGAGATATCTGAATTATTAAATGGTGCATGAGGTAATCGATGCAGGATTAGGAAGGTCCATGACCTGAGACGTGAGATGGGCTTTCACCCTGTTCAGGGATGTTTCAGAAACACAGAATCAGACAGAGGCCTCCTGTTTCTCTGCTGGGCTTCTCCCTTTGCACCTGGGGGAGAAGTGGATCAGTGGCTGTGCAGTTCAGCCTCCAGGGAGGTCCTTCTCCAGGCTCAAGGCAATTTCCCTAGATCGGGGACTGATTTGGGTTTGGCGACTATCAGGGGGAAATGCTTCCTGCGCCAGTGTCTCCTTTGCATTTTCCCACTAACTCCCACAGGCCTGAGAACCTAAAGCTACCATAGCAGTAGAAGGGGGAAGGAAGGGATCAATCAGTGCCCATGTATGTCTCACTGATCTTTGGAGCAGAGATGGTGTCGCCTCTGAGCCCAAGTGTTCTTGTATGGGGAGAGCGTCCTTTGAAAGAATTAGTCTTCAGCATTCTGTCAATTATGGTCTGCAAATCTGGCTGAGTAATTAAATGCCAGCTGACAGTAAATATCAAACTGCTTGGGAGCCGTGGCGAGATATAGACAAGTGGATCTGTGTGATTGCTTTGGTAATTTGCTTTTTAATCTTTAATACCAATTAAATGCAGGGGAGCTGAGCCTGAGCATCGCCCAGATGAGACAGTCCATCAGTGGATGGCGTGAGGGCTCCCGTGACTACACCAGGTTTTGGGAGAAGAGGAGTCTGATGGGGCACCGTCAGCAGACACAGGAGCCCCTGCCCTCAGGGCACTGGCAGGGCTGCGCATCCTCAAAGGTTTATGTCATTCCAGAATGCATCAGAAACAGATGTATTAAAACATATAGACCAAGATTTTAAATGAACCTAAGGAACATACGCATCGCTTATATTAGGAATCTAAAATATGACACAAATGAACTTATCTATGAAGCAGAAACAGACCCACAGACGTTGGAAATGGACTGGTGGTTGCCAAAGGGGAGGGGTGGGGGAGGGTTGGATTGGGAGTTTGGGGTGAGCAGATGCAAGCTATCATATATAGAGAGGATAAACATGTTCCCACTGTATAGCACAGAGTACTATATTCAATATCTTCTGATAAACATAGTGAAAAAGAAAAAAGAAAGTGAGCCTAATAAACCTACTAAAAGAAACAAAGAGACATAAAACAGGAACAGGAAAACAAAATGGACAAGGTAAAAATCTAGGTATAAAGTATATGAGTTGAATAATGATGGGCTATTTAGCAAAAAGGGATATAACTGAGGAATGAATTAGTGACTGGAAATACCAGATTTAGGAGATTTCTGAGGAAACAAGGGCAAAGAATTAGGAAAGCTAACAAAGATGAGAAAAGGAAATAGAAGAGTGAAAATCCCTAGGGGTCATCCAAAGCTGGCCTTGGAGAGAAGATCAAAGGGTAAAATAAATAAAAGGAGAAAAAGAAACTCTTGGGAGAAATGATGGATTAATAAAAAATTAAAAAGATCAAAAGAGCTCATGTGGTGCCAAAGGGGAGAGAGAAAGGAAACCCCAAAGCTTGCTGATGACAAAGGGGGACATGGTAACATTATAGCAGAGAAAGCTGGAAGACGCCACCTTAGCCAAGTGATGCATCAACATTATTTACTCCAACCTGATGCTCTAGGAAGGTATGTAACCTGGGTGATGCTCTTCCCCAACTTCTGTAACCTCAATATAGTAGTTAGACAACAGCAGACAACCCACACTGAGGATGTTCTACAGAATGCCTCACTAGTTTTCTTCAGAAGTGTCAGGATCATGAAGAAAATGAGAGATGAAGGGACTATCAGGTGGAAGGAGACCAGGGATGCATGTGGACCAGAACAAGAAATGAACTTTAGTTTAAAAAATGGGGATACATGAATAATGTCTGTAGTTTATGTCATAACACTGTATCACAAATGAATTGTCAACTAATTCATTTGTTAATTTTACTAGGTTTGTGAAATGAAGTGAAGTTAAAGTCACTCAGTCATGTCTGACTCTTTGTGACCCCATGGACTATACAGTCCATGGAATTCTCCAGGCCAGAATGCTGGAGTGGGTAGCCTTTTCCTTCTCCAGGGGATCTTCCCAACCCAGGGAAAGAACCCAGGTCTCCCTCATTGCAGGCGGATTCTTTACCATCTGAGCCACCAGGGAAGCCTACTGGAGTGGGTAGCCTATCCCTTCTCCAGCAGATCTTTCCGACCCAGAAATCTAACCGGGGTCTCCTGCATTGCAGGCAGATTCTTTACCTTCTGAGCCACCAGGGAAGCCCTTACTAGGTTTAGGGACAATGCTAACTTTAGGGGGAACTAGGTAAGGGAACAGAGAACTTTTTACTATCTTTGTAAGTTATCTGGAAATCCAGTATTTCTTCAAAATGAAGAGCTAAAAGACTACCAACTCATTTCTCCAGTGTTGAAATGTTTGATGACAAACTAATTATTGTGTGAGAGTCCCAGTGGCCATCTGATCTCAGACATCCTAGTAGAGACGGAGTGGCATCTCACCGTGGTTGTGGTTGGCATTTTCCTGATGACGAATGCTTCAGTGTCTTTTCCTGTGCTTATCTGAAATCCACTCGATGAAGTGTCTGTTCAGATCTTCTGCCTTATTTTGGATTTTTTCCCTTATGCTTTGAGGATTTGTTATGTATTCTGGAAACAAACCAGAAATGTGATGTGCAAATACTTCCTTGGACATTTTTTTGTAAACCGCTAAATTTCTGAAGGAAGGATAGAATGAAATTTGTGCTACCTTGGGTTAGGCAAAAAGTTTTCACATACAACACCAAAAGCATAATCCATAAAATAAGAACTAATAATTTAGGCTCTGTTGAAATTAAACCTTTTTGATGTGTTTTTCTGGTCTTAGCATGATTAAGGTAATTCTGGCTTCAAATAGGTTTGGAAGCATTTAGTTCTCTTCTGTCTTATGATAGAGGTTGTATATAAATTGGTATTATTTTTTTCCTTACATGTTAGCTAGAATTTGCCAGTCAAACCATATGGTCTGGGAGTTTTCTCTCTCTCTCTCTCTCTTGTTTTTGGGAGGGCCTTTAGCTACAAATTTAATTTCCTTAATAGACACAGGGCTATTCAGGTGATCTGTTTCTTCTTGAGTGGGTTTTGGTAGATTATGTCTTTCAAAGAATAAGTCCATTTCATCTAAGATGTTAAATTTATTGATATAAAGTCGCTCCTAATATTCTCTCATGATCATCATGCTGTAAAAGCAATAATGATGGTCCCTTTTCATTCCCAATATTAGTAATTTGTGTCTTTTCTCTTTTTTGATTGGTCAAACTAGAATTGTATTCATTTTATTGACCCCCCCCCCTAAAATCAAGCTTGGGGTTTTACTGATTTTTCTCTATTGTTTTTCCATTTTCAGTTTCATTGGTTTCTGCTCTTAACCATATTTTTTCTTTCCTTCTTGCTTTTGGTCCAGTTTGCTTTTCTTTGGATATGATCTTGGATTACTGATTTGAGATCTTAATTATTTTTTAATATAGGTGTTTAATGCTGTAAATTTCCATTTAAGCACTTCTTTAGCTGCATCCTGCCAATTATGATATCTGTACTTTCTTATTCATGCAACTGAAAATATTAAAAGAATTTCCTTGAGACTTCCTCATCGATTAATAGGTCATTAGAAGTGTGTTGTTTAATTTCCTTATATTTGGACCTTTTCCAAATATATTTCTGTTACTGATTTCTGGTTTAATTTCCTTATAGTCTGATACTATACTTTGTATAATTTCTATTCTTTTATTTTTTTAAAGCATCGTTTTATGTCTAATAATACAATGCCTTTTGGTGAATGTTTCATGTACATTTAATAAGAATGTGAATAGTTTGTCAATTTGGTCAATTTTGGTTTATAATGTTGTTCAGGACTTTTGTACCCTTAGTGGTTTTCTGCCTTCTGGTTCTGTTAATTAATTAGAGAGTGATGAGAAAGCCTGTGATTGTGGATCTGGTTGTTTCTGTTTTGATTATGTAAGTTTTTACTTCATGTATTTTGAAGCTTTCCTGTTGGTTCCATGCATAGATAGAATTATTATTTCGACTCTGAAAACTGAACCCTTTATTTTTAAGTCCTGTCCCTACTTACCCCTGATAGTATTCATTTGTGGGTCCACTGTGATACTAAAGCAGCCACCCCAGCTTTCTTTTGGTCAGTGTTTGCGTGAAGTGCAATAAAGAGTTGACATGGCAGGCTGAGGCTACTCCCCTAGAAAGGCAAGGTCAGCTCTTAGGTGGCACCTGGGAATTTGAATTTGGGAGGTGTTCCCTTCATTTCCTCACTAGTAAGGGAGGCTTGGACTGTTTGTACAAACTGTCATTTATGCCGCATACCTGCTTTCCTTGGGAGCCTGGGACTTTAGTCCACGTTAGGAAAAAAGGTGCCCACAGAACCAGCCCCCAGGTAAAACCCTCGGTCCTGAGTCTCTATTGGGCATGTCTGGGCAGATTTGCATGCATGTTGCTACACTTTCCTTGCTGGAGGAGGAGGAGTAGTGTGCCCACAGGAGGGCAGAGTGTGGGGCATCCATCTGTTTTAGGGACCAAGACCATACAGTGCGTGACACTGACTTCCGAGACCAGCCTTTTCTTCTCAACGTGATGTTCTTTAGATCCGCAGGAGGTGTTGAGTGTGTTAATAGCCTGCTCCTCTTGGTCCCTAATGCAGATGGATGCCCCACACTCCAGAGCCCACCTTTGTCTGTTCCTTTCTGATGTGAGCGTGCATCCTCACTGCTGACTGCCGTAAACCTTAGCTCTAAGTACAACTATGCTGAGTCCCTGACTCCCTCCAGCAAACCTCAGACGTGGTGGTGGTTTGGGGGACCCGGAGCCCACATACTATATTGTTTTCATCCTTTCTTGTTATTGCTTGCACATTGTTTTAGGTAAACTTTTTGTTTGGAGAGAATTGTAGATTTACATGCAGTTTGTAAGAAATAATACAGATACAGATAATACAGTTTGTAAGAAGTAATCCCTGTCCCATGTCTTCTTTCCCAAATTTCTTCCATGATAGCATCTTGTAAATCTAGAGAGCAGTGTTGCAGCCGGAATACTGACATTGATATAGGCAAGAAACAGAGCAACTCTACCACTGCAAAACCCCTCCTAGCCACACCCATATCCCCCTGGAGCTACCTTCTCTTTAGCCCCTGGTGACCACCGGCCTGTTCTCCATTTCTGTAGTATTTGTCATTTCAAAAACATTACACAGGTGGAATCATGCAGCACAGAGATTGACTTCCAAGACTGGCCTTTTCTTCTCAGCATGATGTTCTTTAGACCCACAGGAGGTGTCCAGCGTATTAATAGTCTGCTCCTTTTGGTCCCTGATACAGATGGATGCCCCACACTTTTTTCCCCTCACATGCTGAAGTACATATGGGTTGCTTATATGTTTGGAATATTATGAAAAAATATTCATGCACAGGTATTGTGTAAACCCGAGCCCTTACTTCTCTGGGATGAATGCCCCAGAGAACAAATGCCGAATCATATGTTAGTGACATGTTCAGTTTTTTCTGGGAACTACTAGACTTTTCCAGAAAGGTTTTATTATTTCACATTTCCACTGGAAATGAAAATATGAGTGACTCTGTTTCTCTATATCTTCACTAGCATGGAGTTGTTACTGTTTTTTTGTTCTGGCCATTCTGATGGCTTGCAGTAATAACTCATTGTGGTTTTAATTTGGATTTGATAATTTATGTTTTCCTCACTTTTTTGGGCTCATTTTCTATTTGGATTGTTTCTTCACTGTTGAATTTTGAGAGTTCTTTATATATTCTAGATATGAATCCTTTTTCAAATATTTTCTCTCAACCTGTAGCTTATCTTTTCTCTCAGTAATAGGTCCTTTTACAGAGCACATTTGTGAGTTATTCAGGTGTGCCTTCTCTTGTCTCTTTCTGGGATTCCAACAACACAAGAGTTAGATTTATTATTATAGTTCCACAGGTCACTGAGGCTCCCTCAGTCCGTTTTAACTATGTTGTTCAGATTGCATGACTTCTGTTGTTCTGCCTTCCAATTCATTTATTCTTTCCTCTGCCTTTGTATTCTGCCCACTGAACTTACCGCCCTGGTTATTGTGTTTTTTTCAGCTCTAAGTTTTCTATTTGCTTGTTTTTTTTTTTTGTATTTTCCTGTTCTTTGCTGACACTTCCTGTTTCCTTGCTGAAGCTTTCTGTTTTTTCATTTGTTTCAATTTGACTGCTTGTTGAAGCATTTTTCATTAGGGCTGATTTTTTTTTTTTTCCACATACAGTATAAACACTCAATGCATGTGAGCTCAGTCAGTCTTGTCTGACTCTTTTGCGGCCCTATGGATTATAGCCTACCAGGCTTCTCTGTCCATGGGATTTCCCAGACAAGAATACTGGAGTGGATTGCCGTTTCCTCCTCCAGGGGATATTCCTGAGACAGGGATTAAACCCATGTCTCTTGCATCTCCTGCATTGGCAGGTGGAGTCTTCATCGCTGAGCCATTGGGGAAGCCCATAAGCATTCAATACATTTATGCCATTTTTGCTTTAGACCATCAGTTACCTTTTAGAGTAAATAAAAATAAGAAAAGCTTGATTCTATTTTGCCTTCCTTTATTCCATATCCTGTGCTTTTCATTTCTTTGTTTAAATCCAAGTTTCTGACTTATTGTAACCTTATTGCCTGAAAAACAATCTTTAATATTACCTACAGTATAAGTCTACTTGCAGAAAATTTTCTGTTTTTTTTTTCTCTATGATAGTCTTTATTTATCATTTATGTTTGGAAGATAATTCACTTGATATAGAATTCTGGTCTATAAATTTTTATTTTCTTTAGCTGTTTGAAAGTGTTACCCCATTTTTTCCCTAGTGTTTATGGTATTCGAAGATAAGCATAATATAATCTTATCTTTGCTCTATCATATGTAATGTGCATTTTTTTCTCTGGCCACTTTAAAGATTTTTTCTTTGTCTTTTGTTTTCAGCAGTTTGACTTTTCTGTGACTAAATATGCTTTCATTTTGCTTGTTTATTTTCGTGTATATTCTGCTTGTTGTTCTCTGAGCTTCCTTAAATCTGTGGCTTTGTTGTCTGTCATTAATCTTGGACAATTTTTGACAATTATTTCTTCAAATATTTCTTCTGTTCTTTCTTCTTCTGGCATCCCAGTTGCCTGTCTATTAGATTGGTTGATTTGTCCCTGAACTTTTCTCTTTCTTTTTGTTTTGGTCTGTATGCTTCAGTTTGAGTTTTTCAAGTTTTTTGATTCTTTCTTCAGTTGTTTAACATATTGATAAGCCAGTTGAAGACATTTTTCACCTGTTTACTACATATTTCTTTTCTACCATTTCCATTTTAGTCTTTCTTATAGTTTAATTTCTCTCTGAAATTACCTACCAGCTCTTGCATCTGGTTTATTTTTTCCATGAGCACTCTTCACATGTTAATTATATCTATTTAAAATTCACCATTATATAGATAGATAGTGTCATATCTTAGTCTGGTTCTCTTGGTTACCTTTTCTCTTGGGAACATGTTGCCTTTTCTTGCCTTATTATGTGCTTTATCACTTGTCTTGAGAGACATACATCTCATATAAGACAGTAGTTCAGTTCAGTTCAGTCACTCAGTTGTGTCTGACTCTTTGCAACCCCATGGACTGCAGCACGCCAGGCCTCCCTGCCCATCACTAACTCTCAGAGTTTACTCAGACTCATGTCTGCTGAGTCAGTGATTCCATCCAACCATCTCATCCTTTGTCATCCCCTTCTCCTCCCACCTTCAATCTTTTCCAGCATCAGGGTGTTTTTAGATGAGTCAGTTCTTCGCATCAGGTGGCCAAAGTATTGGAGTTTCAGCTTCAACATCAGTCCTTTCAATGAACACTCAGGACTAATCTCCTTTAGGATGGACTTGTTGGATCGCCTTGCAATCCAAGGGACTCTCAAGAATTTATGAGGTAAATATTTTTTGTGTCTGAAAAAAGTATATATGTATTTCTGCTAAGACCTTAACACAGGCATTTGAGTGAATCTACTTAGGTGCTGGGCTGGATCCGAGATTTTCTGTTGTTGTGGTTATGCTTAGCGAGTTAGTCTTTATATTGCTCTGGTATTACATTGAGTTTAATGTGGGGGCTAATTTGCCAGAGAACATTTTTCAATGTACACTTCATCCTCCAGCCTGAGGTCCTCAGCATGCCCTGTGCCTGAGATAAGGTGTGTGTCTTGCAATTTACCTGTTACTCCATGCTTGTTGGCTCTGCCATAGGGGTAGGGACGTTCTCTGTTCTAAGTGTCTATCTGGGAGGTATGCATCCTGGGTCTTAGAGAGTTGGCCTTCTCTGTGCTGACCCCTCTCCCAGCATGACTCCCTTCACCTGTGGGAGAGGATTGTCCCCGTTTCCTTCTCCCAGCTGCAGTGGGTCTTCACTGGTGCTCCAGGTGAATGTCCTGGGTTGCCTTTCCCCTCACCTGTTAAGGCTTTTGTTTCAGGAGGGGATGGAGATAGAGGTACCAGTGGGTTTGCTCCTCCTGCAGTGTCTGCTCATCCTGTACATCAGCACCGTGGGAGACTGCCAGGAGTCTCCTAGTCTCACTTGTGAGCACCAAGTGGAGTTTGTAAAGAAAAAGCCTGTAGTAGTGAGTGGCCTCCCCACTGCCTGTGCCCCCTAGAGGCGTCATCATGAGTAACTAGCCCTCTCATGCATGACCAGTTTGCCAGCCCCCCAGGTGAGCCTCCTCCTTGGGCCAGATGCCCCCAGTCCAGCTGAATATCTTATCTCCTGTTGGTGCTGTCTCTGGAATTGCCCTGTGAGCCCAGCACTTCACCTGGCTCAAGAGAAGCCATGGACTTGCCATTTGTGCCACCTCTTTTGTTTTTGTTTTGATGTTGCCAACAAAGGTCCATCTAGTCAAAGCTTTGGTTTTTCCAGTAGTCATGTATGGATGTGAGAGTTGGACTATAAAGAAAGCTGAGTGCCGAAGAATTACTACTTTTGAACTGTGGTGTTGGAGAAGACCCTTGAGAATCCCTTGGACTGCAAGGAGATCCAACCAGTCCATCCTAAAGGAAATCAGTACTGAATATTCATTGGAAGGACTGATGCTGAAGCTGAAACTCCAATACTTGGCCACCTGATGTGAAGAACTGACTTATTTGAAAAGACCCTGATGCTGGGAAGGATTGAAGGCAGGAGAAGAAGGGGAGACAGAGGATGAGATGGTTAGATGGCATCACTGACTCAATGGACATGAGCTGGTGATGGACAGGGAGGCCCGGCATGCTGTAGTCCATGGGGTCACAAAGAATTGGACACGACTAAGCGACTGAATGGAGAAGGCAATGGCAAGTAGGCTGCAGTCCATGGGGTCCCTAGGAGTCAGACAGGACTGAGTGACTTCACTTTCACTTTTCACTTTCATGCATTGGAGAAGGAAATGGCAACCCACTCCAGTGTTCTTGCCTGGAGAATCCCAGGGACGGGGGAGCCTGGTGGGCTGCCATCTCTGGGGTTGCACAGAGTTGGACACGACTGAAGTGACTTAGCAGCAGCAGCAGCAGCAAGCGACTGAACAGAACTGAACTGAACTGAACCAAACCGATAGGGTTGGAATAGTTATTCTTTCTCAAACTCTGGTTCCCTGAGGGGAAACCAGAAGTTTGAAATAATATTTTTAACTATTGAAGAATACTTTATTCTAGAATTATATCTAGCCATGTTCTGTTCTATTACGAGAGTATAATAAAGTTTCTCTCAGACATAGTCTTTGTCACATGAAGATTCACATTGCAAACAGTTTTGGTTGAAACACTTAAATACTAGGACAAATAATTGAGATTATTTTACCAGTCTAAAAGAAGTAAAGGTAATAAAATACCTAAATATGTTGTCTTTTAAAAAAGGAAATTATTCACAGTAACACAGAATTGCAAGTCTAGAGTAATATAAATATGATGGGTGCTGGGAAGGAGATCAGAGAACCTAAAAGTGAGCTAAAATTCCTGTGTAATTTGGGGAAAATAACAATATTTTTTAAAAAGTTCAGAATAGATTGAAATACAAAACATTTAGGATAAACTAAACAAGTAACTATTATGATAGGAACAATATCAATATTACAATAAATATAAATAGTCTAAACTCACCATTTATGAGACGAATCTTGATACACCCGATTAGGAAATATCCAGGTACAGTCATAACTGCAGAATTTCCCTGTGGTTCAGATTTTTCTGGTGGAAAGTTCTTTTACCAGCCAATCTTTACAGCACATATGTACTTCCTGGTGCAATATTTTCCATCCAGTGTTGTAATGGGGAAGTATTACATTTATACCCACCAAGCTCAACTCAATTTTAGCAGAATGATCTCAGGGAAAATAACAAGTTACGTTCTAAATACAATTGGTGAAATCATGTGTAGAGATCTTGAAAATCTTGACAAGTGTTAATGAGGAGAATGTTCTCTTGAATTTTGCTGAAAAGCATCTTCGAGTCATTCTCAGCTGAGCAGTTCTCTGCCATGGTGCATTTATTCTCATCATGTTTCCAAAGGTCTTTGGTATTTGGCTTCATGTTGTAAAACACATCCCCAAGAATGTTGAGAAAATGTGGAAGAAAGTTGCAAAAAGGGAAGCAAAATGAGTAGGAAAAGCGTTTGACTGGTGAAGACATTCCAGCATGTGAGGAAACTTTAGTTACAGCCATGCTAAATTTTTGGTGATTGAGAAGGAATACTTAATTTGTTACTGACATTTAAGTATTTTATTTTAGGAAATAGATCAGGAATTTTGACTGATGTGTAATGGATTGTTGGAAAAATAAAACAAAGGGCACTAGACTCCTGATTCATTCTTTTCACGTAAGAAGCGAATGTTGGGAACAAATATTGGGCTTAAGTGGAAGCTGCCTCTGTGTGAGGTAACATGAAGTGGAAAGTGAAGAGAGGTGTGAGGACAAATTGGCCAACTGAAGATGACCTGGCTATCTTCATATTAGACAAAGCAGACTTGAAGACGATTCTGGAGATGGATATGGTCACTGCGTAATAAAACCGTGTGCATTTAACCATGAGGATGCGGTATGAAATCCTTCAAAGTGTATTAAGTAAATATTGATAGAGGTATAGGAAGAAGTGGATTGACCCACCTTCCTGGTGCATACATTTGTTTTTGATTGGTAGGTCAAGTGGGGAAAAAAGCAGCAAGTGAGCTTGATTTCAGCAAGAGAATGGGTTTTGCATACGATGCTTCATTACCTCTGCTATTTTCAAAGGGTTATTCTTCCTTCTCTCAAATATTCCCAGGATTTGAGATTTCAGCATCTCCTTATTTGATTGGGAAACCCCCTGCCCTGTCTGTGTCTCAGCCTTTTCTCCCCTTAGGTTACATCGTTACATCCAGTGTTCTTTCATTCTACTCCATTACATCATGTAGGAGAAGACTGTTCCTGCATGTGAACTATAACAGTTTGTTTTGAGTTCATTTTTTGGTGGTGTCTGAGTTAAGGGTCTAAGTTTGTTCTTTTTTTCCTATCCAGTTGTTCCAGAATCATTAGTTGGATAGACTCTCCTTTCCCCAGTGAATTTCCTGGGAACCATTGTCAAAATCCGTTGATTAGAAACATAAGGTTTGCTTCTGTCTACTTCTCTTCCATTGATGTGTATTCCTACCTAATGCCTGGACCACACTGTCTTGATAACTGTGCCTTTATGTAAAATTTGAAATCTAGAAGTGTGAGGACTCCAGCTTTGATGTTTTTTTTAAAGCTATTTTGGATTTTTTAGATGTTTTGCACTTCCATACAAACTTTATAATCTGCTCGTCAATTTCTGCAAACAATGTTGGTGGAATTGGGGTTGTTGGTTAGGCAGCAGTAGACACCCGAGCCATGCTGTTTATCCTGTTTATCACCTTTTTTATCTGTTACATTCTCTGTAATTGAGTTTTGCTTGTAATTTCAGCCAGTTATCAGTTCTATCTTCCAGTGTCTCTCAGCTCTGAGTTATGGATGGTTCTAGTAGCCACACTTTGCTGTGACTTCACACCAGTGTGGAGTACGATTGTTGAACACATCAGGAGGGAGGCCTGGGCCCAGGTGTGAGCCATAAAATCCAGCCTCTGGGTGCCCCAGGGGCTAATTCCCCAAACCAATTCTTCACAGGCTATAGGAAACTGGGGAGCAGCAGGGGCGTGCTGAAGAGAGAGCCAGGGATCTTGTCCCTTCAGCCTCACCATGTAGAAGGTGACTTGGGGCTGGAGCACCAAGGAAAAGCCAAGTCTTCCTAGGACACATGCAGCATGGAAGAGACAGGGACCTACTTCCCCAGGGAAAACCAAGAGGGAGAGCAAGATCGTAATAGGAGATAGGCCCCTAGGAGTCCCCAGGGGTTCAGGTAGGCTCCCTGGAGTTGGAATTTTGTGAAGGTATTCAGAGGGAGAAATTGACCCGCCTGCCAGCAAGAGGAGACAGTGCAGCCGACTCTGCCCTGCTTGATGCCAAGCCCTCAGCAGGTCAGTTCCTGGCAAGAGAGACAGAGGAAGGAGGACAAGCAGGAATAACGGAGACCTCGCAGAGCCAGCAGCAGCTGGAAACGAGTGATGTTTGTAAAGTGGGACCAGAAAACCTAGATCTGTGACGGGCTTGCGTCTGCTGTCTCCTTCTGCCTCCTCTGCCCTGCTGTACCGTTTGCAGTGAGAGGAGCCGGAGGGCACTGTCTCCGGGAATGAACCTGGGCAGACTTGACTCACAGGGTGGTCTCTGACAAGGGCTGGAGATGGGTCGTGGGTGGGAGAGAGGACTCCTGGGTTCTCACTGGGTGAGACCTCAGGCACGACCCCTCAGCAGGGCGGCATCCTTATCTGTGAGGTTCTCTCAGGGTATCCTGCCCTCCCCCCAGCCCTCCAGTGGGGAGTTGCCCCTTCTCCACTCCTCACAGCACTCTGCTGGAGCTGCCTGGCAGCACGTAGAGTAGGGACCAGCGCCTAACCTGAGCCAGGGCAGCTCCGGACCCAGGGGAGGGGCGGGCTCTGTCAGGGTGGCCACACCAGACAGGCCAGGGACCACCGTGCTGCTTCCCGGCCTTCCCATGGCTCAGTTTAGGGAGCATAGCCAGCCAGCATCCTTCCAAGGAAGGCTTTTTCTCTTAAACTTAGGTCAGCAAACATCTGTTTGGTTGTTTTTAACCAAATGTTAGAGAAGAGGGCAGGCGTTCCAGGGATGTAGAGAGAGCTTCAGGCAGAAATACAGGAGCTCTTCTTCTCTGGTTGCCAAGTTGGACCATGCTCTGGCCGGCAACCACACACACCAGTTCTCCAGGCCGCCGTGTGGGTGGGGGACTTGCCATGGGACCTGGAGCCATGGCGTTTTTGCTCAAAACCTTGCTTCCACGGGTACGGTCCCAGCTCAGTGACTGTCTTCCAGGGATATTTTTAGAGTAAATAAAACGCTGTGAAATGCTTTGATGATTTTAGAAAAATGATTAACAATTAATCTAAGATAGTATGAAAATTTGGGTCTGCCCCTTTCGCTAGCCCTGGACGTCTCATAGTATCTGAGGACGCTTCTGCATGTCTCTTACTCTGTCATACCTGGCCTGGCTGACTGGCCATTCTGGGCTGGAGAGGAGGCAGACACATAGAAACAAAACCCTCTGCAACTAATTACTTCTTTTCCAGTTTGAGAGGGAAGTGGGGAGAAAACCTGCAAAATCAAGCAACAATCATTTTTAAAGGAACCCAACCAACACATTTCCATAAAGCTAATATGTTGGATCTAGTGAAAGGCAGAAGGCTTACTAGGAGCTAAAACTTCTCCAAATTTGCATATTTTTAAAATAGGGGCTGCAAAAAGCAAATACTCCAACACAAATAATTATAATGTTTTAATTGCATTTCTTGGGGCTTTACAATTTTTAAAAATAAACACATATAAGGCAGATTTAGTGCTGGTAAGTGGCAGAGACTCTGCCAGACCAGCTCTTCTGGAGCTGCACAGGGAGAGAGAGGAGACTGTGGTTTGCTCACCTCTTGGAATCCCAGAGCTGCTGGGGGTCAGGCCTGGGGCTCAAGTCCTGTTAAGGGAAGATGTCACAGCCCATCTGTGTTTTGTCACTTACCTACCTGCCCTCTCACCGGCAGAGTCCGTGGCACATGGGAGGGCGTTTGATAAGCGCCTGGAATGTTTTTGCTAGCACGTTGGCAGCAGCGTGCCACAGTTTTCAAGAGATGTTAGGGGCACAGAGACTTCAGTGACACCTACGGGCTGGACGTGGAGACTGTGAGGCTCTCCAGGGAGGTCTCACGGCAAGCTGCTGGAGCCCCGGCTGTGGAGACGCCACCGTCCGGAGGGGTCAGTGCAGTTGGCCAGCTTGCCTCCAGGAGACTCCCTGATGGAAAGGTCTTTCTTTCTCTGCTCAGATGGTCCAGAGCCTCCCCCAGATCCGGGGGCATCTTCTCTGGTGTTTCAGGTCAAGCCATGGACCCTTGGAGCATGGATCCCGCTGCAGAACTTTCCATTGCTATGTTGATCTTCTTACTGAACTGGAGGTCCAGAGAAGTTTATAAATCTATCAGCTGATGAACCCTTCAAGGCTGGATTAATTTAACCCCATCACAGTTTTGTAGGCAGGACTTGGAAAATGGTGGCTCTAGAAGTGGCCCTGCTGGCTCCCCGGTCACCAGGCTCCCCCTTCACCGCGAGGAGGTCAGTGTGGTCCCCACGTGCAGGCACTGGAGGATTCCCGGAACCTGAGCTCTACACTGCTTTCCAGCCCTGCTGATCAAATACGTGTGGTGTGGTTGGGTTCTCCCAGGGTCTTTGTGTGGAAGTGGGGTATTGCTTCCATTTCTAAGGGCAAGGCCTTCCTCTCATCCCTGTAGATTCGCCCATCCCTGTCTCTTTCTCTATAAGTCTTGTTTTCAGCATGGCATGCACCTTGCTCTGTGTGACCCTCTCTGAGCCTCAGTGTCTTCCTTTGCAGAGTGAGGGGAATAATAATGGTATTGTTGGTGTTTAGGGTTTAGCTGGTGTAGTGAAGAATCTGGAGCTGTCACGAGAGGAGTGGGGATCATTGCTTATCCCTTGCTGGACCTGTTGGGCGTATGCTTCTCTATCCCCCTGGCCTTCTCCTCTCTGGAGCAGGACACACTGATGGAACCATTGTGACAAACCCTCTGTCTGCCAGCAGCTTGTCCCCAGGGGCCCCTCCAGAGCCTGGCCCTACACCGGCTCTCCCTGCAGATCTGGTCAGGGGTCTCCAGAGACACAGCCTTGACCTCTCCACAGGCTCTTCCTCCCTTTGGGGCTCCTCCCCACTAGATGGGGTGCTGGCTGGATACCTCCCTGGCGTGCTGTGAAGCCCCAGGCCTGGGAGACCTCGAAGCTGGGCTGGAGCCTGACCCCAGTGGAGCTGGTGTCCTGAGAACTGCTCCCCCCTGAGCTTCTCCTCTGGTTCTCAAAGCACCTCTGCTCCCAGGAAACTCCCTGTTCACCCAAGGAGGGTTCTGAGGGAGAGACTCTGGGTGCACTTGGAGGAGCTAAAGACACACCCAGCGTGATCTTCTTTTGGATGTGGAGGAGGGAGATGTACAAGGTCGCATCAGTGCCCTGAAAACGCTGCAGTGGAGAAACGGAAGGGTGAGCAGGGCTGAACCAGTCATGAGCGTGAGGAGGTGGCCTGGGCACCTGGGGGCTCTGGCCTCCACCTTTGGGGCTAAAGGCACATGGAATCACGGTGGGGCCTGATGACCCGGCCAGCCCTCATCTCTCAAACCCTCTGGGGTGTCCCGGGTCACCAGGAGACTTGCCCTTTGCCCTTTCCTGTGAGCTGTGGAGACATTTGAATAATGAATTCTGTTTAAGACTGAAAACCTCGAAGTTCCATCTGTAACAAGACTCGAAATAATTACAGCTGATGATTGCCTGGTACACTCAGCCAGAAAAAACAGAACAGCTTTTGGCCGCCAGCAATTACAAGCAGCGCGGGCTTCAGCACAGACAGAACTTTTAAATGAATACATGAATACATTGCTGCAGATCAGAAGGCAGGAGAGCCGGTGGGGGCTGGGTGGGGGAGGGGGACATGAGTTGGCAAAAACTGGGTGGCTTCACCCACCAAGAGAGGGAGGGAGAGAGAGAGGTGGGGGGAGAGAGAAGGGGGGAGAGAGAGAAGAAGAGGGAGAGAGAGAGAAGGAGAGGGAGAGAGAAGGAGAGGGAGAGAGAGAGAGAAGGAGAGGGAGGGAGAGAGAAGGAGAGGGAGAGAGAGAGAGAAGGAGAGGGAGGGAGAGAGAAGGAGAGGGAGAGAGGAGGGGAGAGGGCGAGAGAGAGAAGGAGAGGGGGAGAGAGAGAAGGAGAGGGAGAGAGAGAGGAGAAGGAGAGGGGGAGAGAGAGAGAAGGAGAGGGAGAGAGAGAGAAGGAGAGGGAGAGAGAAGGAGAGAGAGAAGGAGAGGAGAGAAGGAGAGAGAGAGAAGTAGAGAGAGAGAGAAGGAGAGGGGGAGAGAGAGAGAAGGAGAGGGAGAGAGGGGGAGAGGGAGAGAGAGAGGAGAGGGAGAGAGGAGAGGGAGAGAGAGAGAGGAGAGGGAGTGAGAGAAGGAGAGGGAGAGAGAAGGAGAGAGAGAGAAATGGAGAGAGAGAAGGAGAGGGAGAGAGAAAGAGAAGGAGAGGGAGAGAGAGAGAAGGAGAGGGAGGGAGAAAGAAGGAGAGAGAGAAGGAGAGAGAGAAGGAGAGAGAAGGAGAGACAGAGAAGTAGAGGGAGAGAGAGAGAGAAGGAGAGAGAGAGAGAGAGAAGGAGAGGGAGAGAGGGAAGGAGGGCGGGGGAGAGTGAGAGAGAGAAGAGAGAGGAGAGAGAGAGAAGGAGAGGGAGAGAAATGGAGAGAGAGAAGGAGAGGGAGAGAGAGAGAGAAGGAGAGGGAGAGAGAGAGGGAGAGAGAGAGAAGGAGAGGGAGGGAGAAAGAAGGAGAGAGAAGGAGAGAGAGAGAAGGAGAGAGAAGGAGAGACAGAGAAGTAGAGGGAGAGAGAGAAAGAAGGAGAGAGAGAGGGAGAGAGAAGGAGAGGGGGAGAGAGAGAGAAGGAGAGGGAGAGAGAGAAGGAGAGGGGGGAGAGTGAGAGAGAGAAGAGAGAGGAGAGAGAGAGAAGGAGAGGGAGAGAGAAGGGAGGGAGAGAGAAGGAGAGGGAGAGAGAGGAGAGAGAGAAGGAGAGGGAGAGAGAGAAGGAGAGGGAGAGAGAGAAGGAGAGGGAGAGAGAGAAGGAGAGGGAGAGAGAGAAGGAGAGGGAGAGAGAAGGAGAGGGAGAGAGAGTGAGAGAGAGAGAGAGAGAAGAGAGAGAGAGAGAAGAGAGAGAAGGAGTTGGGGTGGAGAGAGAGAGAGAGAGGGAGAGAGCCAGAGAGAGAGAAGGAGAGAGAGGGGTGGGGGAGAGAAGGGAGAGGGAAGGGGAGATCCTCCCCTCACCCACTGCCCATCCTGACACTTGGCTGTGAAACAGCAAAAAGGGTTGACAAGGACTAACATCCTGGGGTTCTCCGTTTTAGAACTTTCTCTGATTTGAACTCACCTTGGGAAACAGTGAGATGGACTGGCCTGCATGGATGTGGTTTGAAGTTACAGAGCACAGTGCTTCTCTTTTTGCCTGGCGTGGAGACATTGTCAGCTTCGGAATCAGAGGCAATTGGGCTCCAATGCCAGTTTTGCCACAGGCGTACTCTTGCCTGGCTTCTGAACTAGCCTGAGCCTCAGCTCGGTCGCCTGTGAACACCTTCCTCAGAGCGTTCCCCTGGGGATTACACAGGCTACCGCTTGTGCAGTGCCTGACACTGCCGCCGTCTGTCTGGAGTGACCCCACTGTTCACAAGGAGTCGGTGGTCCTCGTCCTCCTGTCTCTTCCACCTGCGAAGGACCCCTCGCCCCTTCCGCCTGGTTTTATTTCTCATCTGTAACACTTTCTTGCATCAGCTGAGCCTGTCTGACCTCCCCCACTGACTTCCAAGAACCAGGGTGTTTAAGACCCTGTAAGAAAAATGTGGCCAGTCATTTGGTTAGAGACATACAGATGAAACTGAAAGGGCTTCTGGGCCACAGCAGCGGGACAGGGCGGTCGCCTTCTGTCTTGACTTCTGGTTTTGTGTAAGTTTACTTTGATTTCCTTTCCTGATTCACACATCTGCCTTCGATGGCTGATTCCAACCAGGATCAGAAGTAAAGTCCTGAAAGTCTTGGGACTTTTAAAAGCCAGTGAATGAGCCATCAAAGTCCTGGTAATCAGGCCACTGGAGCGGGGATGTTCAGCCTCACTTGAAGACTCCGCTCCTCACCAGCGCTCTGACTCAGCCCTCCCACTCCCGTCTGGGAGTCCAGGCAGGGCTTAAGGCTGCTTCCTGTACCCACATGCTGGAGCCATCTGATGGGGGTTCACAGACCAGCCTCTGTGCAAACCCTCTGACACTCTGCAGGGAATTATCTCAGCAAGCCCAGAGTGGCCGTTTCTTCTCTGCAAGGCAGAGTTCATGTCTTTCTCCCTCTCTGTCCACCCTCTCTCCCTTATTTCCTGCTCCATTGTCCGTAAGCATCATTTTGTGTACTCAGTCACTCAGTCGTGTCTGACTCTTTGTGACTCCATGGACTGTAGCCCACCAGACTCCTCCGTCCATGGGATTCTCCAGGCAAGAATACTGGAGTGAGTGGCCATTTCCTTCTCCAGGGGATCTTCCCCACCCAGGGATCGAACCTGTGTCTCCTGCATTGGCAGGTGGGTTCTTTACTGCTCAGCCACCTGGGTCTGGATAAACCCTTCCCTCTCGAACAAGAGGCCTCTCCCAGGGGCTCTGGTTCTGTGCCACCTTACTGACATCACCTGAGGCCAGAGGATCTCTCAGATCTCATGGGTGGTTTTGACTTTGCTCCCAGAGCCCTCCTGGGCTTTCAGGTTGAGCACGTCTCAGCTGCTCCGGACCTGCGCCGTGTCTGGCCCTTTCTCTGCCCGCTTTGGAGCACCGCATCACTCCTTGGTGCTTGCTCCTAGTAGGGCAAGTGTCGTGGACAGTGGAGGAGAAAACAGTACTGGAAAAAGCAGACCCCATGATTTCAAGTGAAGTGTAGGAGGCAGCACACCTGTGAGAGAAGCAGGGGACCCGGGATCAACCGTATGGGCTGGAATTTGGGATGCCTACCCCAGAGTCAGCCTCAGGCTCCCCATCGTCAAGTGGGCCTGCCCTGGGGCTCAGACTCTGCATGTCAAAGTGTGTGGAAATGACAACCCAGAGAAGATGCTCAAGATTACATGACACAGATAACAGCAGATCATATCATCCAGATCTTCCCGCTGCCCCAGAGAGAGTTTAGGAGAAAGGGCTATGAGGGGTGGGAGTGGGAAATGACTCCATGGTCCTGCAGGGCTCATACTCTTCCCAGTGTGAGCCAGCTCTCCTAAAGTTCTCAATGCTGAGATGTCCTGCAGAGTTGCCCTGGGAGTGTGTGGCCTGTCCTGCTACAGGCTGCCTCCCATGCACCCCTAGTCCCTCGTCCAGGGAGCCTTGGGCCCCTGTTAATCACTGGGCACAGTACTGGTACTGGCTTGGGAACCTGGTGCCTCCAGCCAGAAACTCTGACTGTGCTGCTCGCTTCTGGGGTGAGCTGGTTTAAACGCATTTTCCATCTCGTTTGGGCATCAAAGGGCTTCCGTGGTGACTCCATTGGTAAAGTATCTGCCTGCAGTGCAGGAGACCCAAGTTCAGTCCCTGGGTATTAGTAGGCAAGAGGAGGGTGATTGTAATACTTTGTGATGCTGGCTAATTTGCTTAATCTCTCTGAGCTTTGTTTTGTTTGTTTCAACTTTCAAATCAGCTTGACTTCACTAGTATTTATCCCTTTACGATTTACTGTTTTTTATTATCTACCTGTATCTCTCTATCCACCAACATAATCTAATTTTTAGATGAACTAGACTTTCTTTGAGCACTAAAAGTGTTATCACAGATAATATTGAAACATTTACCAATTATTAAATAATCATTGAGATGGTTCAGGAGGCACAAAGATGGATGTAAGGGATACATGATCCATACATTCTAGGAACTCAGGAGAGAGAGAGAAATTAGCTTCTACTTCTTCTTGTTCCTACAGCAGTATCTTCCATATGGTATGTGAGTTTCTCAGTAAATACTTACAAATTGACTGATAAATAAGCCTAATTCCCCTCATGGCAATAAGGAATGTTGTGACTTTTAAGTGGAATTAGTAACTGGTGAGGGTTTTTTGGTTAAACTTACTGATGTGAACGTGTGATTTCTTCTTGGCTCCTCCCCCAGCATCTTCTAAAATGGCAGTAAAGGATTAAAAAAGAAATACCAGTAAACAAGAGATGAAGAAAAGGGACAACAACATGGAGAGATGACCACAAATATTAGGAGCTGAACAGCAGATGAAAGAGAGGCAACTGCCTTTAAATAAATAAGCTGAAACTTAAGCTCTTGTGTGTGTGTGTGTGTGTGTGTGTGTGTGTGTGATGAAGCAAATAAAAAGAAGTCTTGGGTGCCAAGCTGCTGTACAAAGCAGGAGACCCCAGATGAACTCCCTGAGCCTGTCCCCAGAGCTGGCTCTGCAGCTCTGCACCCTCCCCACCCCTGACACCCCACCCCAACCCTGCCCAGAGGAGGAAGCTGAGACATTGCTCTGAAGGACATGTGAAAATCTGCATAATAAACAGTGCGTATTCCAGCTCCTCCACAAAGCAGCTGCCCATCTGTCCTAGCAGAAAACTTGGAGGTCTGCAGATACTGAGCAATAAAGTCAAGGCCCCAGTCCAAGTCAAATCAAGTCAAAACCCAAGTCAAGGGTTTCCCTGGTGGCGCAGTGGATGGGAATCCACCTGTCAGTGCAGGGGATGTGGGTTTGATCCCTGGTCCAGGAAGATGCCACAGGCTGCAGAAAAGCTAGACTAGTGCTCCACAACTACTGAGCACCCGCACCTAGAGCCTGTGTTCTGCAACAAGAGAAGCTACCACAATGAGAAGCCTGCTCACCACAGCTGGAGAGTAGACCCCGCACACCACACCTGGAAAAAGCTCATGCAGCAGTGGAGACCCAGCACAGCCAAAAAGAAACAAATATTTATTTTATAAACACATAGATAGTTATAAATAAATAAAGAGAGTACCTAAAAAAAAATTGAAGTCGAGTCAAGCCCAGTCTGTGGGACTCTGTGGGAGAGGGAGAGGGTGGGAAGATTTGGGGAGAATGGCATTGAAACATGTAAAATATCATGTATGAAATGAGTTGCCAGTCCAGGTTCGATGCACGATACTGGATGCTTGGGGCTGGTGCACTGGGACGACCCAGAGGGATGGAATGGGGAGGGAGGAGGGAGGAGGGTTCAGGATGGGGAACACATGTATACCTGTGGCGGATTCATTTTGATATTTGGCAAAACTAATACAATTATGTAAAGTTTAAAAATAAAATAAAATTTAAAAAAAAAAAAAAGGAAAAAAAGGGAAAAAAAAAAAAATTGAAGTCGAGTCAAGCCCAGTCCATGCCATGCCCTGTCAGCTGCCGTCTGTCTGCCTCAGATCATCCAGGGATCTGCTCCAGGTGGTCCTCTCGCTGAGACTTGGGGGAGCCTCAGGCGCGTGGGCCATCCTCATGCAGAAGGAGTTAGTGTTGTGGGTTCTGCAGTGATTCCTGGAGGTCCCCACGGAAGAGACAGGTGTCTTTTCCTTGTGCATCTCGCTGGCCAGAGCATCACGTGGCTGTGGGTAGCTTGAAATTGGGTAGGCAGTGAGATCTTACCACGTGTCTGGAAGGAGAACTGGAATGTCTGTGAGCACCATGGACAGTGGCCTCCCATCTGGTGGCCAGAGAGCCTGTGTCCCCTTCTCACTGTCTGTCCTTGAGTAACTCGCTCCCCTGTGTCACCAAGTGAGGGCACCAACTTAGCCTCTGGAGCAGTGGTACCTGCGACCAGCTTCGTCATCAAGGGTGATACTCACGAGTCCCTATTTCAGGTCCAGCGGGGGATAGTATTTTTGACAACTTGCTATGTGGCAAGTCACTTGTCTCCTTTCCACCCACTGGATATATACTCATGGGACAGAACAGAATCACTGCAGTGAACATTCTTGTTCAGAAAGAGGATAGAAGGGAGGCAGGCAGCAGACTGAGGAGACCCTTGGGCCCTCACATGTAGGGTCCCTGGTCCTAGAGAGGGCAGTGCTCCTTGATGACCCTCAGTTCCCACCCCTGCCCTCTGTGTCCAGTGGTCCCCTTCTCTGCCTTTTTAAACATCCTTTTTATTATCCTCCTTTGCCTCATGAGAGGTGGGGAGCAAACTTTCTAATCCTATTTCCCATCCACAGATAATAGGCGTTCAGGGGTCGTTTCACATTTTAAAGAGTCACAATCCCAGCTAATAGTATTTTTGACAACATTAAGCTCTCAGAAATGTAGTTAGCTTATAATTTATTTGATCAAAGTGAGCTCCATGTGCAAATAGACACATACAATCATTTTATAGAAGAACTTAAATTTGCTCCATTTATTTGCTCTCTTGCTCTCCTGCCTTTTTCTCTCTCAATTTAATTATAGGTATCTTGGGAAGATCCGATCAGGTTTTGGTGGGAACGCCATTCCTGCAGCTTCCCCCCTCAGTCATTTTTTTCATCTGAAAGGATATTCTAAATTCTGTATCTTTTTTTTAAAAGAACATCTTTGTTCATTGGAGACTTTTAGCATTTGGTGGCCTTGCTTTTGTGGTTCATACTTCAAGGTTATTTAGAATCATCCTTTAACTTTTTTTTTCCCTCATAGACTTTCTCAGTGTTTTCTATTACTGTTTGGGCTTGAGACAGAGCCCCTTCTTTCAGCAAAGCAAATCCCCAAGTTTTTGACTCTATTTCTTTGCATTCCTGCTTGGAGGCCCACATGCTCTCTTCTAGGCTCATCACTACCTTTTTTGGTCTCTCTGAGGGGCATGTGGGATCTTAGTTCCCCGACCATGGATTGAGCCCACAGCCTCTGCAGTGGAAGCATGGAGTCTTAACCGCTGTACCTCCAGGGAAGTCCCCTCGTCAGTACCAAATGCAGCTGCTATAACCACATGCACACTCCTGATAGTCTGGTTCAGCAGAGCTGCAAGGTCATTAGGGAGCTGTGCTGGGGACGCCAGGCCAACAGGACGTATCTCTGTCTCTGTGTCTGCCTCACATCTGTGTGTAATCTCTCTCTCAGCATATGTCTACGAAGATGTGTCTATAGCTGTTGATGCATGCTGGCCTGAGAACCAGGAGGGCCAGTGGCCTAAGTCCCAGTCCATGTCTGAGTCTGAAGGCAGAAGACCATGCCCCAGCTCTAATACAGTCAGACAGAAAGGAAGAATTCTTCCTTACTCGGCTTTTGAGTCTACTCAGGCCCTCAGCAGGGTGGATGGGGCAACACCCCAGCCCCTCGCCCCTGCCGCTGTGTTGGCAAAGGTGTCTGCTTCGCTCAGTCCACGGTTCACGTGTCTGTGTCACCCACAGATACCCACGACACTCCCGGATGACGTTTAACCAAACACTTGGGCGCCCGTGGCCCAGTCACGCTACTTCAGTGAATCATCACAGTTGCTTTCTGTTTCTCAGGGTGCCTCTTGGGAGAGTTTTCCATGTTCCCCTTTCCTCTACCCCCAGCACATCTTCCTCTCTTTCAGACCACTTAGCCGATGCCACGTATTTTAGGTATTTGATGTGGCAGCCCACCTCCCACCCCCCAGTTCACACGTCAAGTTTTGTGTCTCAGGAGAGTATAGGCTAAGCTATAGTAACAGACAATTTTAGAAGCTCAGTGGCTGGTGTTAACAAGAGGTTTGTTTCTCACCCACATTAGCTGTTTCTGGCAGACGATCCAGGGTCTCTGTGCTCTAATCCTCGCTTCTGGAGGCCTGCTCCTTGACATGGCTCGGGGGGAGATGCAGGGCCACCTCTGCTCTGTGCTGGGGTCACCATGGCTCACGTGGTCACTGGTAATGAAAAGGCCGCGTGACCTACCTGTGCCCGGAAGGAGAGGACCCTCCTGCCTGTGCAGAGCCCAGGCGACTACTGCACAGGCCTGGCTCACATGCCTGAACCTCCAACCAGCTCTCTAGGGGCTTTCTCTCAACTATGGAGGGAGACCCAAGGGTCCCCAGACACCTGGCAGACACCCCTAACAGGAAAAACAGAGACGAATGCAAAGGAAGCTTTAAGAACAGAACTGGGAGAAAAGAGGCATGCAGGGAGCAGACGAAACATAAAGAAAGTCCTCCTGTTGATCTCAGGGTGAAGCTGTCTCATCCCTGAAAGAGCAGGATGCTGTGACAAGGAGCAAGCACAAAGAGGGAGGGGCCCTGACAATGGAGGCTGTGATAACAGAACTTTCATATTCTGTGGAGGAGTTTGCAGGTAAAGTCAATAAAATGGAACAAAACCTCCCATCAGATGTGGAAGAGAAAAGATGTGGATCCATCTGAAAAGCCTGTCCTTCAATTAATAGGCGTAATGGAGAGAAGACAGTTTTTGAAGAAATATTTTCAGGAATATCCTGGAACTGAAGGCAGTTCTACTCCTTACTGAGTGGCAGGGGATGAGATGGTTGGGTAGCACCACCGACTCATTGGAGATGAGTTTGAGCAAACTCTGGGAGATGGTGAAGGACAGGCAAGCCCGGCGTGCAGCAGTCCATCAGGTCACCAAGAGTCGGACATGACTTAGCAACTGAACAACTACAACAAAACGTTTCCAATTCGATGGAAGCAAGGAGGTCCACCCCAAAGCACATCACTGTTCGTGTTCAGGATCCTTGGGATAAGAAA